>NC_060124.1:476349935-481349935 GCF_021461395.2 Schistocerca americana
GAACTAACAGAGGTTTTTGCTACATATTTGTCGCTGTTGAGCTCACTTCAAAATTTGTTACTTTCACTCCGTTACGCAAAGCTACTGCTAAAACTGTTTCGAAAGCATTTGTAAAACATTTTCTATCTCATGTAGGGCATGTAATGAAAGTAATTTCTGATAATGGATCTCAATTTCGTAGTAGTGTATGGACACGCATGTTACGGGCTAGAAACATTTCTCCGATTTATATATCCAAGTACCACGCTTCTTCGAACCCCTGTGAAAGATTAATGAAAGAAATTGGTAAGCTGTGCCGAATATACTGCCACAAAAGACATATTGATTGGGATACACACATACTCTCATTCCAAGATGTAATTAATTCTATTCCAAATGAATCCACTATGCTATCTCCGACTGTTATACTGAAAAACGTTGAACCACCGAACAAAATTAAAGAATTAATAGAATTCCCCAAAAATCGTCGCCTACGACACCACGAAATAATTGACATTGCGCTGAACAACATCAAACGTGCCGCAGAGCGCCGGAGAAGACAGCAAAAACAGGTTTGTACACGCCGCGACTTTCACGTTGGACAGAAGATATTGATACGTACACACTATTTATCCAGTAAATTAAAAGGTAAGTGCAGTAAATTTGAACTTCTATACGCAGGTCCGTATCGGATTCGCAGCATCCCTCACCCCAATGTTGTACACGTCGAAACTTTGAGAACCAGAAAATCGAAAGGCAATCACCATATCTCAAACATTAAACCGTTTATTGAGTGAAACCACTGCATGATTCAACACACTATGATGCCATTTACTAATGCAATTATTTCACGTGACTAATTACTGATGATTATCGTATTTTTTTCTTGGCAAGTGCCCGGCAAGGTAAGGTTAGCAGGTCGCTCTTCTTGTCGTTACACATCAGACCGTGCATATTTTTCCAGATGAATTTACACATTTACGACTATTTCTGCAATTATATTTATGTGACTACTTATTGATGATTATCGTATTTTTTCTTGGCAAGTGCCCGGCAAGGTAAGGTTAGCAGGTCGCTTTTCTTGTCGTTACACATCAGACCGTGCACATTTTCCATTTTTTTGTGTATATGACTGTACTCCAGTTTTGTTTGTATGCACTATGAAATAGTTAAGATATAACACACACCAGTCGACTTTGACATTTTTTTTTTGCCTTATGACATCTCAACATCGTGACTGTTTCACATTTTTTTTTTTTTTGCTGCTGCATTGTATTATTCTGTGTATAATTTTGTTTTTGAACACTGTCAATGTTTTTGACATATTACGTTTTCTGTCATGTTATGCTGTAGGGTTAATTATGTTACCATAAACCAGTCATTATCTAGAGGGTATATGATTTAAATGCAGGACATTAATCTTTGTTCATCAATTTCAGAAAGGAATGATGATTCTAAGAAATAAATTTAACATAAATGGGAATTTCACCTACGGAATAAACGAAAGGAGATGCAATAACTTTATGAGGAAGAGTAAAGGGATCAGGATTAACAAGCATTAACAAGACTATACTATACTCATCACAGAATAGCAGTCTTAACTAATTTTTTCTTTCAGAATACAAGGTGATTGATGCAGGCTGTCAGAGAGAACTACACATCTTAGTTTTAGTGATGAAATATGCTAGAGATAAGGAATAGTTATGTAATGAGTAATGAAGTGATTTTTTGCAGATGATAGTGAATACTGATGAATAATGATGAAGGAAATGGTATTATGAATAATGAAGTTTTTCTTTACAGGTGATGATAATGGTGAAGTTATGATGATATGGATAATGAAGTTTTTTTTTCTTTACAGATGAGGATAATGTTGAAGTAATGTATTTATGCTACGTAGTTATTTAAGTATTTGTTGCAGTTTGCTTTGACAGCAGGTGTTACATTGCATAGTAGGATGACGGAAAGTTTTGGAAAGGACAGCTATGGAGCACATTTTATACACATTTCACTACCTGTTAATTCGAAGTTCACTACTTTTCAGCATAGTGTGCGTTTCTTCTTTCAGGTCAATAATCCGTTTTTGTAATTTTTCCAGAAGAAGTTTTTCATGATACTTACTAAACCTGTTACTTATTATACCTGTTCTAGTACTTGCATTTATATTTTTTACCCATTTGTGTTTATCATTTATAAATGTGATCACATGTACTGCCTTGTTACATAATCTTGCTACAGCTGACTCATGACGAATGACGTTACCTATCCTCATTTGCAGCAATAGGTCAAAAGCAAAAAGTATTATGCCTCAGCAATTAATTATCGATCCCAACGCAATGCATTGCTAACAAAAAACATGTATTACCAGTCCCACATAATGTCACTAGTTTATGATAATTCTGAATAATACTGATCAACTCTGAATAGCATGTCACTTGATTAATGACCTCTTAATGAGACTATATTCAAAATGATGCTTTGTCACTAGCTAATAACTGCTACTGTTTATTGTAATGATACCACTTATAATGCCTGTGATTATTAATGATTTGACTGTAATTAACTGATTTTTAATAATGACTTCGTAATAACCTGAATAATACTGAATGATGATTCTATTCAATACTTGCTGGCCACTGAGTGCCAATAATTAATGTCACTCCACGAATTGTTATTAATTATGCCATTGATTAGCTCTTGTTTCCAATGTTGATACTTTGTAATTTGAAATGAATGTGACTGTTTAATAATGCTTTGTAATTAGGAGAAGGCTAATAATTCTGACTATATTGGAATTTCAAATGATTAATTAACGATGCCATACTTTGTTATTGGAAATGAATGTGACTGTTTCATAATGCTTTGTAATTAGGAAAAGACTAATGATTCTTAATAGATTGGAATGACACATAATTAATTAACTATGGTACTGTTTAATAATGCTTTGTAATTAATTAAGGCTAATAATTCTTACTATATTGAAATGACAAATGATTAATTAATTAACTGTAATTAAACAAATGATTAATTAACGACAAATGATTAATTAACTGTAATTAGACAAACGAATAATCAACGACAAATGATTAATTAACGACAAATGATTAATTAATTGTAATTATACAAATGATTAATTAACTGTAATTAGACAAATGATTAATTAACGACAAATGATTAATTAACTGTAATTAGACAAACGATTAATTAACGACAAATGATTAATTAACTGTAATTAGACAAATGATTAATTAACTGTAATTAGACAAATGATTAATTAACGACAAATGATTAATTAACTGTAATTAGGCAAAGGCTAATGATTATTGGAATGACAAATGATTAATTAACTGTAATTAGGAGAAGGTTAATGATTCTTAATTATACTCTGTAACTGAAAAGAATGCGATTATTTCATAATACTTTGTAACCAGGAAAAGAAGACTACTGATTCTATGTAAAACAATTAATGAACATTTTTCTGTAATACTACATACTTGGTACAGAAATGTTCAATAACTAGGCTATGAATGCCACAAACTACTCATGAAGACTGTAATTGTCAATATTATGTGACTTGATGTCCTTCACCTCATAAGCTGACTACCCTGAATTACTGCAATGTCCATTTGTCCTGTTTATCCTAGTGATCATGGAGCACTATATTTGGTTTTGCACTAATTCTACGTTGGTGTGCCTTGTAAGAGTGTGGTGTTGACACGACATGCTGTCCACCATCATGAGCGATGAAGACATTATTATGGTCCCACTGTTTGGTGTACCTAATGTACTGCCAAAATGAAAACATGAAACATTACTACGACAGTTCAGTGTCTTGGCTACACTGATAAATTCTGATGGGAAAAGAACTTCAAGTTGTGTCACTTGGTGTTGTACTTCTGTGGAAAGATATGGACTTTCAGAGCAGCTGTGTGCAATCTAAAGTGCTACAACCATGATGCAATCCTTCCCTTTCCTATCCTGATTCTTGTCACATAAAGAAAAAATTTTTTGGTAACATCATTTATGTTCATAGGTTATACATTTTTCGATTCGCTGAACTCCAATGCGAGTACACTTATGTCACTTGTCAACATAATATTTTTTGCCAGTCTGTTTATTTGTTCTGAATATGCTAAAGAATTTTTTCAGTGCCTGTGCACTTTATCTGTCAAATAATTTGTATATACTTTTCTGATTTGCTACTATGTTTTGTACTCACATTTTGTCTTTGTCTGATATATTTTGTACTTAGTGCGTGTGCACAACATATACTTTATGTACTACATCTAATTATTCTTGCCAGTCTGTTTATTTGTTCTGAATATGCTAAAGAATTTTTTCAGTGCCTGTGCACTTTATCTGTCAAATAATTTGTATATACTTTTCTGATTTGCTACTATGTTTTGTACTCACATTTTGTCTTTGTCTGATATATTTTGTACTTAGTGCGTGTGCACAACATTTAAATACTCTGTAAGTTATAGAATTTTGTTAATTAAAGAAAAATTTTGCCGCGCTTGGCAAGTCCAAATGACTCACCATCGCTGCCAAATTTTTGCCCCCCCAGTGGAGGGTTATGAAACACGTATGTAACATAGCAGCGATGGCGAGGCATTGTAGCATCTGTGACCAGAGAGTATGCGCTTGACCGCGCGAGTGTTGCGAGCGGTTCTCAGTCAGTAGCAGTCAGTCAGTCGTTGCGAGTCTGTCAGTTCAGTCGTTGCGAGTCTGTAGCTCTGTCTAGTTGAGAGCAGTACTCAGTCTGTAGTCGTCATGCAGAGCGGTCGGTCAGTAGTAGCAGCGCAGTGCGGTTGTGTGATGTAGGCGGTCGGCAACACTGGTCAAGATGAGGAATAAGGTATACTGTTAATTAATATAATCATTAGATAATGAAAAATTTTATTTATTGTAATTATTCTCCAACAAGTCTCCCAATAATAATTTTTTTATTTCAAAAGCATTTTCTCAAAAATTTAATTTTTTATTGAACTCAAGATTTCGTTGCACTTCCCATTTCATTCCACTTCTTTTGAAGAAAAATTCCACTAAAATCACAGAAAAAGAGAATATTATTATTTGCAATGCAGTTCCTCCAAGCGGTGCGCAACAACAAGAGCAGATATGTGACATCCATTTATTCTGAGGTAAGACTTTAATTCTGATTGTTTTACACAGGGCCAAAGACCGATATTTCGGTTTAATTGAATTTTCTTGTCACTGAATGGACTTTAATTTTTTGAAGGATTTATATTTGAGTCAGATTGCGAATTTCACATTTTTTGTTGCCATTGTCAGTACATTTCATTGTGGGTAGGTTACGCTTAGAGCAATGTCCATTAGCATTCATAATTAAATATTGTCGTGTTTCTTTCTTTCAAATTTTTGTGGGGAGGTTACGCTTGGTTCCCATTTCTATTAAGTATTGTCATATTTTCTTGGATAATTGCGGTGGGGAGGTTACAATGCCTATACCAGTTTCTCTGGCGCTTCAGTGTATTTCAACCGTGTGTTCGTGCTCGAATTATGATTTTCAAAAGGAATAATACGATGAGTTAAATTGCAATGAATATCGATAAATATTGCGTCCTAACTATTGCAGTACTTCTGTTTGACGATGTAAACACCAAGCTGAAGCCCCAAACACCGCTAGAGAAGTGAACGCTGTCAACTTGACAGCGCCACGCCAAGCCCGGCGCTGTAGCGAAGGTTTGTCTGGCATTACCACAACAGCCCCCATTGTGGCCTAAAATAGATGTAGCCGCTTTTGCGGTATGGTCCAAAAATCGCGGTGCCCACACCGCATTCGGCAGCATGCATCTAAATTACAAACATCAGCGATGCCTCGCTGCAGTCCACAAAGACTAATGGGAGAGTGTAGAAATGACAAGCCCTCTCTCTCTCAGAGCCCTCGCACGGATGTCAGTATAGAGCAGAGTATGGAAGTGCTCTGACTTAATTCATGACCTCGGTAGAAGCAGTCAACATTATCGAGAATACTCCGTGTTACTCAGGTACTTTTGCAAATGTTGAAGATTGTGCTTCAACATTACCGTTTGTTAATTATTGTTGTGTCTAGACAAGACAGCATAGACACAATGAGAGGAAGCCGAAAGGCACGCGCTAAGCTAAAACAGGATGGCTTGAGGTCTGAAACAGGATACGTAATGAATGCTATAAAGAAAAGTACGTAGCTTCTGGAATACTTAACTTTAATCCATCCTTTTGGTACATCTGGAGATTGTGGCGACACAAGTGAGACTCTTTAGATACATGCAATGTTACTAATGGCGCCTTGCTAGGTCGTAGCCATTGACTTAGCTGAAGGCTATTCTAACTATTGGCTCGGCTAATGAGCAATGCTTCGTCCATGTAGTCGCTAGCAAAGTCGTCCGTACAACTGGGGCGAGTGCTAGTCCGTATCTCGAGACCTGCCTTGTGGTGGCGCTCGGTCTGCGATCACACAGTGGCGACACGCGGGTCCGACATGTACTAATGGACCGCGGCCGATTTAAAACTACCACCTAGCAAGTGTGGTGTCTGGCGGTGACACCACAATTATTGCATCAGATGATGCTTTAATAGTCAATGACAGTTACGAATTATCAAGCGCCCATGTGGCAAAGGATTGTATCAAGTTAAAGAAATATTTTTATTCATTTATGCAATAAAGTGAATTATTATTTCATGTGTTTTAGATACAAAGAGAAATAAAAGAACCCACAGTTGAGGCCAGATGATTGCAGTTTCGTCTGGTCATTTGAGGTACCATTTTTTGCTGAAAAGTCCAGTTCCTCCAGCCATATACCCTGTCCCCGTTGCTCGGTTACTAACTCTCAGAGCCAGAGGCTCTCGGAGGTGAAAACTTGGTTTAAATGGCTCTAAGCACTATGGGACTTAACATATGAGGTCATCAATCCCCTAGTCATAGGACTACTTAAACCTAACTAACCTAAGGACATCACACACATTCATAACCGAGGCAGGATTCGAACCAGAGACCATAGCAGCAGCGCGGTTCCGGACTGAAGCGCCTAGAGCAGCTCGGCCACAGCGGCCGGTTCTCGGAGGTGGAAAAAAAATAATACGGCAATATCCCCTGCAAGCCCGGCATTGCATCCAAGGTCGTTTTCACCACATGTGACCACGTGACTTGGAGCAGGTTGCTGTCTTTCTCGGGTGGTACCACTGGAGCCTCAACCACTGTGCCACAGGTGTACGTCAGAAGATACGGATACACCAACGCTCGCTGATGAGACTTCAGCGCCTGAACCATGCTATAGCGACCAGCTGGGCGGGCATGAAAACAAACGTGCTACAAAAATTTCTGTTTCACTCCACAGTTTCGACTCGTTGATACGGGAAAATAAACACAAAAATAATTTGATATAAGAGCTTTTCAAGAGGTTCCTGAACAGTTAACAAGCCGTGCGGTGTGGCCACGCGGTTTAGGGCGCCATGTCACGGATTGCGAGGTCCCTCCCGTCGGAGGTTCGAGTCCTTCCTCGGGCATGGATGTGTGTAAGTTGTTCTTAGCATAAGTTAGTGTAAATTAGTTTAAACAGTGTGTAAGTCTAGGGACCGATGACCTCAGCAGTTTGGTCCCTTAAGAAATCACACACATTTGAACATTTTGAACAGTTAAAATTCTTAGCGTTCAGATAGTAAACTGCGGTGGAAAGTCAATGTTCAGCATATTGTTAAAAACTAAATGCTGCTTTGTTCGTTAGAACACTGAAATACGCGATAGTTCAACACGAAGTTGTCTATTTTACTTATTTGCATTCGCGAGTGCGTGTGATATTATTTTTTGGGGTAACTCTTCTGATTCAAAAAAGTTACGGCTCAGAAACGGGCGGTGCGAGCAATATGTGATGTAAGTTCGCTAACCTCGTGCCGACCCGTGTTCAATAGTCATGGAATTCTGACAGCTGCCTCTCAATACATTTTCTTTAATGTCGTTTGTTGTTAACAAGATGAGCTTATTCCTAAGAGTTACTAGCTTTCACTCGGTTAATACTAGGCACAAATCCGATCTGCAGTTGGACTGAAAATTCTTGACTCTTGTGCAGAAAGGCGTGCAGTATTCAGACGCACCAATTTTCAATAAGCTGACAGAATAATTCAAAAGATTAGCAGTAATCCGCGCACTTTCGAGTCTAAAATGAAAAGTTCCTCATAGCTTAGACCTATTCGGTCGATGAACTCGTGGAAAAATTGAAAAAATTTGTTAATTCTCGTGTTCCGTTATGATTATTTTATTTTAGCTTATGGTTTGGCTTCTGTAAAGGAGTCGTATTCGTTTCATTTTATCTACTATTACTCTTCTGTTGTAATTTCAAGTACTCACTCACTCCATGACCATTAAGACTTGCTCCCCAATTTTTTCCTACGGAACATGACATATAAAATATAAAAAAATATAAATGCACACTTCTGGTAGTCTTTTTTCTCTGCCTCAGAAAGCAAGCACACAAACAGTTCAATTTCTAAAAAACAAAAAATGGTGGTTACCATATTTGCTCGCAGGTTTTGTGTCTGGAATGGTTAGCCATACAGAACACTCCCACGTCCGCCCCTCCACTCCATTCCCTTGACAAAGGCAACATTTGGTTAACACATCCAACACTGATGTCTGACCTCATCGATTACCTAGGTGATCTGGCGATTTTCCTAGCAAATGTAAAGAATAATTGCCCAGTAGTCAAGTAAGTTAGATACACTCATGTAACATTTTAAACTGCTCATTTTATAGATTAGGAAATATGTTTGCTTCTATATATGTTCGCAACACAACGGGTGTATTAGCGTTTGTGAAAAACAAGGAAAAAATCCGCCACCCTCCCCCTACACCCTGGAAAAGTTTTCCATTTGCTGACAAAGACTCCAAGTAGTCATAAAATAAATAACGTCGTAAGTGATTATTTATGTAATATTTTATGACAAAAATGATTACATGTAATTTATACATAATTTACATCCAAATGGTAGTCTTGAAAACATCGTGGTACACCAAGTCCAACATTGCAGTCTTTGTACGCATTTTGCTTTATTCCTTATCCACTTGCCAGTCTCTTTCTTTCCATTGTCGGAACAAACTTTACAATAGCTCGTGGAGTTTACTTTGTTGGTAGTGGGAGGTAGCTTTTCCGGAAAATGGCAACCAAAATCTCTACCTAGGCTAGTGGTTGGCGTTGATTCCAATGATAGAATGTCTCCTCTTGCAGCTACTAATGCATGTTAACTTTTTTTTAGACATTCCACTAGAGATATCTTTTGCTTGTTGAGATAATTGAACAGAATAACACCATTCACACATTAGGAAAATGCGGAAGAAAAGTTTCCCCATCACTTCATTGTTTTGTTTGCGAATAGGTAGTAGCTTCAGCTGACTGACGCGGTCCACACCACTCTGGTTCATGCTATAATCTGTGACAGTGTTTGTCTTTATTGTTCTTTTAAAGCCTTCTTTCGACCGTACAGAAACTGCTTTGGAAATTGCATAATATTTTATGGAAAGGCGCTGTACACCACTTTTATTTTTCCATTTTAGCGCTGGAATAGAACCCTTGTTCAAATAATTTTCCTGTTGCTTCAGCTTCCTTGTAGATAACGGTAGGCCCTTCCTATTTTTCATGACAGCTCCGACAGGTGGCGTCTGATGTTCTTGAAATATGTTCAATAAAATCACACTTTTAGATCGGCTCCAACTGCATCTGGTTTAAACAATATAAATTGGAACAGCGGGCGGTCTGATACCACGCACAAAAATACATTTCAGCTAATGGAGAATCTGCGACCGCACGGGAGACGTGCACCATCCACACCGCCGATATATGCGTGCCAGTATGGCGTACATGCATAGCGCTGAATGCATTAAGCGATTAGAGTAAAAATTCTTGGGCGCATACCATGATTTTTTCTTGAATCATATGTATTGTTTTACTTAAATTTTCTCTTTAACACTTACCAATAACGTTGTGTAATATTCGGATTTTATTTAGGCACACATATTTCGACATGGCGACTACCTTGTTGGTTGAGAGTAGTCAATGGCAGACGACGTTGACGACGCCTCAAGTTGAGTGAAAAAAGTGACAAGAAGCCTCTTTGTAAACAGCTGGTCGTTTCCAACATTCGCTAAATATTGGACGCCCTAAATGCACAATTTCAGTCCAGCAATGTTGTTTTACAAGGCAGAGAAATATTTACATTTACATCCATCGCACACAGTCAAAACTGAAAGGAAGGTACTCTATGTAAATTTTACCCATAGAATTCTCTACATTAGACGCAGAGACGCAATGTTGTTCGATTATCCCTCTCCCTCTCTCCCTCTGCGTCTCCGTCTCTCTCCCCCCCCCCCTTCCCCTCTCTCTCTGGATGTGTGTATGTGTGTGTGTGTGTGTGTGTGTGTGTGTGTGTGTGTGTGTGACAGAGAGAGAGAGAGAGAGGGGGGGGGGGGGGGGGAGAGAGAGATAGAGAGAGAGGTGTGTACACATGTGATATGGACGGGCCAGAGAAATGGAAGCAAGCGGAAATGAAGAGTAGATGGGAACGTGGGTGGGGAGCACAGCACGAGGGAATGAAGGTAGGCAGCTGTCTGCGGCCAGTGGAGACGCCAAATCCCTGCCGAGATTGTGTGCGGACGGACCTGCATTCCTAGCCTCCGCTGGGACGTTTCGGCCATTTCGTGGTGTCCCTCATCAGGACACATCCCTCCGGTTGACGGCAGATGCGACGAGACGGTAACTCCTCGGCCGCCGCACGCAGGTGTGCCAATAACGCTGCTGCTGCCCGGGAAGCTGTGACGTAGACGGAGGAAAACTGCCTCCTCGCAGTCGCAGAGGAAGTCAGCGACCCGTCTGCTCTCGAGGGCAGTTACCGATGTTCCTCTTGAAAAAAGGGTGTTCCAAACTTCTGGCAACTTCACAATGAGGTCTCCACCTGCAGTGGAGAATGCGTGGTTAAAACAGCCTCCCCACTACGTGTAGCATGCAGTGCACAGTAATGAAGTTCTGCGTGCCCAGGTAGTAGAATGTATTAAAGTTACCAGCATGACTCTTTCTCCCTGGTAAACCACAAATCTGTAATTAATAAAAATTGGCGGCTGAATTCCATACAGGAATTAATTAGAACAGAAATAACCATGCCATCTAAAATTAGTTTATTTAAATACAACGGTATGCAGTATCTAACGAAGCTGACGTATCACTGCTGAGAACCATAGATCGTTGAAACTAGAACCACGCATTGAAAGAACTGCTACATTATTGTACAGATGATGAATGAAATACGCAATGAGATGAGCAGAAATGACATTTTCATTCAAAGACTATTTATTTATTTATTTATTTAGCGTATAGCACAACACATGAAATACAATTAAGAATACACAAAAATACATGCAGAGACATAAATACAAGTAAAACATGAAAAATTGGTGCTACATTCTAACGTGCAGTCTCCTTATGCGGTCAAGGTTCGCTGCTGTGGAAATGAAAAAATCGTTTGGGTCATCCAGGTAAGCTCTCTGTTAACACTTCTCGACCATGCGCCGAATGGACTGAAGCGATGCTGCTCAGTCACAGCTTGAACCGCGAAAATACTTTGTGACATTTATGCAGGTTGTATGCGTACACTCCGTGTCCTGTTCGGAAACGATTTATATTATTCCACTCTTTCCGCGGAAGTTCAAAGCCGTTGAGTCCCTGTACGGGTTGAATAAGATATCGCTTTCCTGATGCATTAGTAGTGCAAGTTTCAAGCCATTTGCTGTAAATGGTGAAGATGCTATCAGCACACTGCTGGGCATGTCGCGTGGGTGAGTTTCTGGAACGAAGTTGGTTTGTTTTCAACCTGGAAATACCTTGATTGAAGATTATTCTTTATTTAGGATATTAATGTACCCTAAACGTGACCCCTGGGTGGTTCTAAACGAGCAACAGTGATCTCGTAGCCAGACCCATCTTCCCAATAATACCTGCTGGCTGTGATACACAATACACGTAGAATCAAAAACAGTAATACGAGGGTTGAATGAAAACTAATGCCTCCACCTTCGTTAATTGGGTTTGGATGGGAATACTTTAATAATCAAACGCAGAAATAATCCTTAGAATGTGATCTTTAATTACCAATATTCGCTTTTCCACATAATCACCTGCCAATTGTATACATTTCTGCCAACGATGAACAAGTTTTCTGAAATCGTCATGGAAGAAGTCGACACTCTGTTTCCGCAACCGCAGTCTCACAGTTCTCTGAACGTCTTCATCAGAAGCACAATGATGTCCATGCAGATCGTCTTTCATTATCGGGAACAGATGGGAGTCCGACGGCGCTAATTCTGGACTGTATGGAAGATGCCGTATGGTCGTGAGATTCAATCTGTGAAGTTCTGCTGTGGTGGCACGTGAACTGTGTGGTTTGGCATTGTCATGCTGCAGGAAAACATATCCCTTTTCCTTTCGGACCATTGTTAGCCGTCGTTTCAGAGTTCGCAGCGTTGTGATGTAACGCTCTGAATTCATTGTTGGTCCACGATCAAGGAAATCAACATGGATAACACCATCTTCGTCCCAGAACGCTGTGGCAATGATTTTTCCTGCTGGGGAAAGTCTTTGTGTAGATATTCCATAGACTGATGTTTCGTCTCTGGGTCGTAATGGTGTACCGACATTTCGTCTCCTGTCACAACTGAATGGAGAAAGGCGTATCCTTCACTCTCGTAACGCGAGAGGAGTTCCTGGCAACTTTCAAATCTGTGAGCTTTCATTTCAGCAGTCAGCATCCGGTGTACCCATCGTGCACAGATCTTCCAATAGCGAAGCAAAATTCCGATTGTGCTTGCAATTGCTCTCTGAGTGATACGATGATCGTCCTGAATGACTCTGTCAACATTTTGATTGTGAAACTTGGTGGTTGCTGTCATTGGACATCCAACTCTTTGTTTGTCACGCAGGTCAGATGTTCCCACCTCAACATCTTTACACTTATTTTCCCAACGACGCACAGTACTCACATAAACACAATCATTGTAAATTGCTTTCATTCTCTGATGAGTCCCCTTCGGTGTGGTACCTCCTGCTGTCAAGAATTCAATGACTGCATGTTGGTTAAGTTGCATTGACCGACCGTCTGCGCAGGGTTCCATACTTTACACTGTAACAACACATCCGTTCAATGCTAAGGCTTCCCGCCAACTGGAGCTCTAGAGAAGAGGTTACGGAACAAGCCAGCACCTATCGAATACCAATGCTGCCAACTGTTGAAGAGTTACGACGGTAGGGGCATTACTTTTCAGTCAACCTTCGTACGAGGAGAACACGACGGGTACCATAACACGAGTTCCCAAAAACTTCGCTTAGTGAAAGAGGAGCCAAAATAAGCCAAGACGGGTCTTGTTTTATAAGTAGATTTTCAATAGTTTCTTAGAAAACGATATTCAAAATTTTCGATCTAATTTAGTTGTCTTTTAGCACCCAAAAAGCTCAGCTCAGCTGGCAGCGTAGTGAATAGAATAAGAGCTTTTAATTTTGTGTCCCGTATCCAAAACCTGATTACTGCTTTTTTATTTAATTTTTTCACTTGTCTACCCAAATACATAGAAGGCTACTACACCAATGTTTCTTATCTAGTTAGGGGTTACAAGGACGTTATATTAAATGTAAAATTACAACTGGGTTTCAGTTATAAGTGCCATACATTTATTATATAATATATGTGTGTATCGTATTTTCAGTGGTTATATTCTTTTTAAATTTTCGTATTCTTATATTTCGTTCCTACATAAATTCCTAATTCTTAGAATCTGTTCTTCCGTTTATTCTTCAGGGACGTTTGGAGAACTTCCTTGGATGCTACCGATCGCAGACATATTCGAAACACAGAAACTGCGACACCACGAACGTCAATCGAATGCAGGTTCGCCACAGCGACATTTCTTTATATGAATTCCACTCAAGAAAGAAACGTCGTCACTGTTGCTGAAGATTCCACATAGTGGCAATAATTTCGTGGAAAACCATGAATAACGAATCACATTTCCTAAAGTTTCTTTAGCTGTATATTAACGTCTCTCTTGGTTGTTCCAACATAAACTTTACCACACGTACACGGAATTTTATGTACGCCACATGCTGACAGAGGAGGACGTTATCCTTCACAGGTCGGAGCGCTTGACTATTTTCTTGCTTGCTCTAAAAACCGATCTAATGTCATGTTTCTGCGAAATATTTGCGATCTGATCTGTTGGCTTTTTAATAAAAGGGCGAGAGCCTGGATTCTTCCATAGCTGTTTATCATGCTTGTCCGTCGGCCTTCTGTTATTTGGTCTTTTTCTTCATAAATTACGATGAATGAAACTAAACCAGTGATCATTCTTTATAATTAAGGAGTTACATAGACGTTCGTAGCTTTTATAAAGGAATGCATGGACAAGCAGATTTTAAACTTTTGCAGTGCAATCGAGTGGTCTGGGGGTAGCTTCTTCGGTTAATAAACGAAACATCTTGGGTCCTGCGGTCGAAGCCAGCCTCTGTTTGAATTTCGAAAAAAAAGAGTCGTCAGAAATGGGGGTCAAAGACTTGCGGTGTAAGACGTCACCTACGTTCTGCTAAGGTATTGTCAAAATGGTAAGAGGTGCAGTCAGATATTTAGGGCATTGTCTTGCCACAGGGGAGGGAAACTGTCCCCGAAAGCAAGGAAAAAATCACCAATGAGCAACGGAATGAGGATGCAGAAGGCATTGGGAAACACTGCTTTAAAGACACACAGCGTGTATTCACAGTGCACGTGGCTTGTAATTGAAAAATATATCATAACGCTCTATAAATTCAATAAATTCAGAGCGATACATCACACTGCTGCGAACTCTGAAACGACGGCTAACAATGGTCAGAAAGGAAAAGGGAAATCTTTTCCTGCAGCATGACAATGCCAAACCACACACTTATGTGACACCACAGCAGAACTTCAGAGACTGAATCTCACCACCATAAGGCATCCTCAATACAGTCCAGATTTAGCACCGTCTGACTCTCATCTGTTCCCGATAGTGAAAGACGATCTGTAGGGACATCATTATGCTTCTGATGAAGACAGTAAGAAAACTGTGAGACTGTGGTTGCGGAAGCAGAGTGTCGACTTCTTCCGTGACGGCTTCAGAAAACTTGTTCATCTTTAGCAGAAATGTATCCAATTGGCTGGAGATTATGTGGAAAAGTGAATATTGGTAATTAAAGATCACATTCTAAGGATTACTTCTGCGTTTGGTTTATTAAAATATTCTCATCCAAACCCAATTAACGAAGGTGGAGTCATTAATTTTCATTGAACTCTCGTAAATTTCGTGTGGACCAGGATTCATTTGTACGAGGGCTCTTCGGAAAGTAAGGTCCGATGGGGTGCAAAATGGAAACTACAGTGAAAATCCGATGAAGCTTTGCACAGATGGGTGCCCATCGATCGCGTCACTTTGCTCTTTTCAGTTCTGAGCGCATAGTGAGCACGTAAAGATGCTTAGAACAATAGTGTTTCCCGCCAAGTACTAGGGCCTGATGTGACATTTCGTCTGATGTCAGGCAGCCCACGTAACATATCTTTCATACGATTCCTTCTGCATCTCGATTCTCGGCCGCACTCTGAAGGGCCAGTGGAGATGCTCCAGCAGCGTCTACGATAGGAAGTGTTAGATCAGCCACAATAGAGTCCGTAATTGACTCTCCTTGACCTCGTACGAAGGTTGACTGAAAAGTAATGCCCCTACCGTCGTAACTCATCAAGTGGAAGCATTGGTATTCGATAGGTGCTGGCTTGTTCCATAACCTCTTCTCTAGAGCTCCAGTTGGCGGGAAGCCTTAGCATTGAACTGAAGTGATGTTACAGTGTAAAGTATGGAACCCTGCGCAGACGGTCGGTCAATGCAACTTAACCAACGTGCAGTCATTGAATTCTTGACAGCAGGAGGTACCACACCGAAGGGGACTCATCAGAGAATGAAAGTAGTTTACAATGATTGTGTTTATGTGAGTACTGTGCGTCGTTGGGAAAATAAGTGTAAAGATGTTGAGGTGGGAACATCTGACCTGCGTGACAAACAAAGACTTGGATGTCCAGTGACAGCAACCACCAAGTTTCACAATCAAAATGTTGACAGAGTCATTCAGGACGATCATCGTATCACTCAGAGAGCAATTGCAAGCACAATCGGAATTTCACAAGAACGTGTGGGTCACATTATTGCTTTGCTTCGCTATTGGAAGATCTGTGCACGATGGGTACACCGGATGCTGACTGCTGAAATGAAAGCTCACAGATTTGAAAGTTGCCAGGAACTACTCTCGCGTTACGAGAGTGAAGGATACGCCTTTCTCCATTCGGTTGTGACAGGAGACGAAATGTCGGTACACCATTACGACTCAGAGACGAAACGTCAGTCTATGGAATATCTACACAAAGACGTTCCCCAGTAGGAAAAATCATTGCCACAGCGTTCTGGGACGGAGATAGTGTTATCCATGTTGATTTCCTTGATCGTGGACCAACAATGAATTCAGAGCGTTACATCACAACGCTGCGAACTCTGAAACGACGGCTAACAAGTGTCCGAAAGGAAAAGGGATATGTTTTCCTGCAGCATGACGATGCCAAACCACACAGTTCACGTGCCACCACAGCAGAACTTCACAGATTGAATCTCACGACCATACGGCATCTTCCATACAGTCCAGATTTAGCGCCGTCGGACTCCCATCCGTTCGCGATAATGAAAGACGATCTGCAGGGACATCATTGTGCTTCTGATGAAGACGTTAAGAGAACTGTGAGATTCATATGAACAGCTAGCTATGAATACAACGTTCTGGTATAGATAACGAGCTGGAGACCAGCGTAGAGAATTAGAGGAAGCACAGGCCTCTTGCTTCTATGACGAGGGTACTGGAAAGTTGGTACAACGCTACTACAAATGTGTAAACCGGAGCGGCGACCTTACTTTCACGGCCGGAAATGTCACAGTTAATAAAATGTTCCTTGCTGTTATGTAGTGGTCGAATGGATTTTACCTTCAAACCCAATGTTTCGTCCCCATCTGTGGAGTTTCAGTAGCGAACCAAGGTGTGAATCGAACATTCAAAGAAGCTACGATCCCCCTGGAAAAGTCCTCCGCAGATGGGGACGAAACGCTGGGTTTTAAGGCGAAATCCATGCGACCACCGCATAATACGAGGGTTGGAACTTTAGTAGTGGCAAACTATTTATTTACAGCTCGTACAAAATAGAGACATCTTTCAAAGTTTTGCTGACCTTCAAAGTAGTCACCAGCATTGTGTCTAACCCGTTGTCAGCGATGTGGAAGTCGCACGATACTCTGCAGTTCTGAAGCGAATGCCGTGAAGTGTTCCGTTCAGTTTAGAAATCGAGCTGAGCTCACGAGGACTTAATTCAAGGGAGTGCAGTAGGTGGTATAGAACTTAGCAGTCCCATCAGTCAAACAAATCAGTAACAGCTTGTGCTGTACGTGCTTCAGCACTGTCCTGCAAAATGATGGTCAGGTCCTACAGAAAGTATCATCACTTCTGTCTCTAAGCTGCTGAATTAAGCCCTCGTGAGTTCAACTCGATTTCTAAACTGAAGGAAGCACTTCACGGCATTCGATTCAGAACTGCTACAAATTCGGCGGGCAATAGACCGCGCCAGTCAAACTATCAACACAACTGTCACTGCTAAGAGTATCCTACGACTTCCACATCGCTGGCAACGGGTTATACACAATGCTGGTGACTACTTTGAAGGTCAAAAAATGGTTCAAATGGCTCTGAGCACTATGGGACTTAACAGCTATGGTCATCAGTCCCCTAGAACTTAGAACTACTTAAACCTAACTTACCTAAGGACAGCACACAACACCCAGCCATCACGAGGCAGAGAAAATCCCTGACCCCGCCGGGAATCGAACCCGGGAACCCGGGCGTGGGAAGCGAGAACGCTATCGCACGACCACGAGATGCGGGCACTTTGAAGGTCAGTAAAACTTTGAAACACGTATTATTCTCTGCGATCTGTAAATAAATAGTTGCCACTACTAAAGTTCCAACCCTCGTAGCCCGGAACAGTTTATTGATTGTGTCTGAATGCAAGTGTTTCTCACTCATCTGGTTTCATCACGTTATCTAGGCTAGAGTGAAGCGATCCAATAATAGTAGTCATTGACAGTAAGGTGATGATGAACTTTGAAGTGAAGAATGTGGCGACTAGGAACCTTATCGATATACATTGCTTCCCGGAGACAGTGACGTTAGCCGAGAAAATCCACAAACTCATTCTGACTTTCTGGTTGCCTGAAATGAAGTATGTATACTACGCTACTATTTCATGTAAGGGACTGTTATTTAGCAGTGTTCGCAACTTTTTCTTTGCAATATATGACGGACAGCATCAGATCGAGTTTATGTCACATAATATCACCCAGTGGCTTCTTGTGCTATATAATTGATTTCGGTATATATGTAGCTGTGCCTTAACCAAATTGCTGTACTATGGAACCACTTCATCCTGTCTGTGTCTACAAGACGTCATTCTATCCAACTAGCAGGGCGATATCTTCAGCGACTTAACACTCATCATGTTCACTTATTACCATACATGAATGTATCTACCACCTTCATCGTTATCAAATAACCGCACTGCTCACGCACTAGTATCAGCTTCAAAACCCCTTCTACACATTCTTTCTTCACTTTTATTGGTGTTGCTACACCAACCCTAATTCGGAGCAGACAGTTCCTCTTTGCTTATCCCGAGTTTCCTCCACAGTTACGAAGCGGCAAAATAATAATAATAACAATAATAATAGTAAATAAGCAAAGTGGCACAGTGGCAAAACCTGGGCTCGTATCCAGAAATAAGATGGTTCAATTTCGCACCTGAACACCCACATTTCATTCTTCCCAAATTTCCCTAAATCTGTTACGGCAAATGTTTCGATCATTCCACTGAAAGGGTACGGCAAAGAGCGTTTTCCGATCTCTGCTCGTCTCCATCTCCAATGATCAGATTTTTTTTATAAACTAGCGACGATCTTAGGTCTCACAGTTTTACAAAACCAGAAAATATTATCTCTTCCATTGATTTACAATAAAGGTATGAGGGCCATTCCTCCCAAAATATCTGAAAATGTGAATGTTGGGAACACTGTGCACTCATCGTGCCTCTCGCTCTCGAACGAAGCCGATATGGATACGAGACTCTGTCACATTTGGGTCAGTGTATTGGCACGAACGAGAAATGCACCGCGGGGACAGGCCTTGATTAACAGCTTGGCCTGCAGGGCCCTGCACAGATAATGACGTTCCCGATTTAGAAATCAGAGTGAGCAGTTCATTAACAGAGGCCGGCGGCCACCAGATCGACCACCTGTAGCGTGTGATTGGCCAGCGTCCAGCAGCCGTCTGACGTCACGGCCGATAAGTGAAATAAATGACTGCGGCCACGGGGAGCAGGCCGCGGCCGCACTTGAAATTCATATCCTCCGCGTCCCTCGTCTCTGCGACCCTGTGCTGCAGGTCAAGTGCCGTCCTCATGTGAACAATTCCACAGCGCCTCATCTCAGTCACCTACCGGCAGAAATATCTGTTACACCGATGACAAAGATAGATCAACATTCATATCTACGATCGGTTAAAGCTCTGTGTTTTGTGGCACAAAGAACATTGCGTAATAGCGTACAGGGTGGAGAGAAAATGCCTCACTTGGAGGTCAGCATGCGATTTCTCGCCCAGATTCATGACAGGGTCAGGAGTGTTTTGAAAACACACATGAAAAAAGGGATCTGGCAATTCTGTCACAACGTGCTGTTGTTGTGGTCCTCAATCCTGAGACTGATTTGATGCAGTTCTCCATGCTACTCTATCATGTGCAAGCTTCTTCATCTCCCAGTACGTACTGCAACCTACATCCTTCTGAATCTGCTTAGTGTATTCATCTCTTGGTCTCCCTCTACGATTTTTACCCTCCACGCTGCCCTCCAATGCTGAATTTGTGATCCCTTGATGCCTCAGAACATGTTCTACCAACCGGTCCCTTCTTCTTGTCAAGTTGTGCAACAAACTCCTCTTCTCCCCAATTGTATTCAATACCTCCTCATTAGTTATGTGACCTACCCATCTAATCTTCAGCATTCTTCTGTAGCACCACATTTCGAAAGCTTCTATTCTCTTCTTGTCCATACTATTTATCGTCTATGTTTCACTTCCATACATGGCTACACTCCATAAAAATACTTTCAGAAACAACTTCCTGATACTTAACTCTATACCCGATGTTAGCAAATTTCTCTTCTTCAGAAATGCTTTCCTTGCCATTGACATTCTACATTTTATATCCTCTCTACTTCGACCATCATCATTTATTTTGCTCCCCAAATAGCAAAACTCCTTTACTACTTTAAATATCTCATTTCCTAATCTAATTCCCTCAGCATCACCCGACTTAATTCGACTACATTCCTTTATCGCGCACGGCATCGAAATGTACATAGGAAGGTGTATCACCCCGCACTACCATACCATACGCCGTAGATCATTCGGTACACCGCTGGGACATCAAACCCACATCCACCATGGAGCTATAGTTCGAATCACAGGCAGGTTCCCTTTTCATCTCTTGGACATCTGTTCCATAGCTCTCATCATTCATAAGAGGAACATAATATTGTCACATGACAATAGCCTATCATATGACAGTGGGATCCATTAACTGCAAGCATGTGTCTACTAACCGCGCAGTCCATAACCATAACATTCTGTCAAGCTCATGTAGGGCCGCTCCCCGATTGAATTCACAAACGAACAACACGTCGATATGCTTTTGGTACTGGGAGCATCCAATAACTCAACTGGTGCTGCTGCTAGCGCATGGTACCATCGAAGGCGCCATCCTGATAAGAATGTTTTTCGTCGCCTGGAGGAACGCCTTCGGAAATCGGTAACCTTTGTCCACAACTAAGGACTAGACGTATTCCACAAATAGAGGACGCGATTCTTGAAACCGTTCACCAGTCACTTCGACGAGGTACCCACGATATTCCCAGGCAGTTCCTGATGTCGGAAAAGCTGGTTGTTGTAGTGTTGCACGATGAAGAATAGGTTCCATATCATTACACGTTGGCAACAGTAGCCAAAAGATAGCATTCGAGGAGTACAGTTTTGTGAAAGGCTTTTGCAGTAAGCAGAAGGTAACGAATATTTTAAAAATAACGTGATATCAACTGATGGATATAGCTGCAATCTTTAAGGTATTTTCACCACCCAAAACACGCTTTACTGGTCTGAACACGTCAACCGTGAACGTGGCTTTCAGGCACGCTTTTGCGTAAACCTGAGCGTTATAATCATGGGAGGAGTGCTTTTGGGTCCTTACCTACGGTCGGACAAGTTGAGTACATCCGTTGCAGTACTTTGCCTAAAACATTAGAAAACATTCCACTTGGTGTTCAGTGGCAGCTATGGTTTCAGCATTGTGATGTGCCGCCACACTTTGCAATGAATGTGCGTAACTATTTAAATAAAGTGTTTCGAGGGAAATGGACTGGTCGCGGAGGTCAAATGTTCTGACCTACGCGTCCCCTGGACCTTAATCTACTAGATTTGTATTTGTGAGAACACTTAAAGTAAGACATACTCCACCCATGGTTGTAAACGACCTAATAGAATGAGTGCACGTCGCTTCGGCAATGGTGGCTACAGTTGTGTAGGGTACTGCAAAGTGTGATTCAGCTCGTAGCGAAGGGTCTGCACAAGCAAGGTGGTCACTTCGGACATCTTCTATAAAGCGAAACTTGCTCTTACGTGTATGCACCGGCTGTGTGAAGATAAGCCTCGACGTCAAACTTGCACAATGGAATTATTTTCCGTAGGATAATGTTCAATATAGTGTAACCTATCTATCATGTTTTCTGTACCACAATGGATACAGACGATGATACTGCACCCACTATTATCTTATACAGGTTAATTTTCATCACGGTCAGCGCAAAACGATCGTTTACGTCTGTAAGAAGTTCATGTTACGTCTCAATGTTTAAATAAAGGTAACGGTAACAGAAAGAAGATACCGCATTGTGGAAGCGTAAATTGGATACAGTTTGATGACTGAATTGTCTCTCTCTACACACTACACACATATACATACAAACACACAATGTAAACACACTACTGGCCATTAAAATTGCTACACCAGGAAGATGACGTGCTACAGATGCGAAATTTAACCGACATGAAGATGATGCTGTGATATGCAAATTATTAGCTTTTCAGAGGGTTCACACAAGGTTGGCGCCGGTGGCGACACCTACAACGTGCTGACATGAGGAAAGTTTACAACCGATTTCTCATGCACAAACAGCAGTTGACCGGTGTTGCCTGGTGAAACGTTGTTGTGATGCCTCGTGTAAGAAGGAGAAATGAGTACCATCACGTTTCCGACTTTGATAGAGGTCGGATTGTAGCCTGTTGCGATTGCGGTTTATCGTATCGCGACATTGGTTCTCGCGTTGGTCGAGATCCCATGGCTGTAAGCAGAGTATGGAATCGGTGGGTTCAGGACAGTAATACGGAACGCCGTGCTGGATCCCAACGGCCTCGTATCACTAGCAGTCGAGATGACAGGCATCTTATCCGCATGGCTGTAACGGATCGTGCAGCCACGTCTCGATCCCTGAGTCAACAGATGGGGACGTTTGCAAGACAACAACCATCTGCACGAACAGTTCGACGACGTTTGCAGCAGCATGGACTATAAGCTCGGAGATCATGGCTGCGGTTACCCTTGCGCCTGCGATGGTGTACTCAACGACGAACCTGGGTGCACGAATGGCAAAACGTCATTTTTGCGGATGAATTCCGGTTCTGTTTACAGCATCATGATGGTTGCATCCGTGTTCGGTGACATTACGGCGAACGCACATTGGAAGCGTGTATTTGTCATCGCCATATTGGCGTATCACCCGGCGTGATGGTATGGGGTGCCATTGGTTACACGTCTCCGTCACCTCTTGTTCGCTTTGACGGCACTTTGAACAGTAGACGTTACATTTCAGATGTGTTACGACCCGTGGCTCTACCCTTCATTCGATCCCTGCGAAACCCTACATTTCAGAAGGATAATGCACGATCGCATGTTGCAGGTCCTGTTTTTCTGGATACAGAAAATGTTCGACTGCTGCCCTGGCCAGCACATTCTCCAGATCTCTCACCAACTGAAAAAGTCTAGTCAATGGTGCCCGAGCAACTGGCTCGTCACAATACGCCAGTTACTAGTCTTGATGAACTGTGGTATCGTGTTGATGCTTCATGGGCAGCTGTACCTGTACACGCCATTCACACTCTCTGTTTGACTCAATGCCCAGGCGTATCAAGGCCATTATTACGACCAGAGGTGGTTGTTCTGGGTACTGATTTCTCAGGATCTATGCACCCAAACTGCGTGAAAATGTAATCACATATCAGTCCTAGTATAACATATTTGTCCAATGAACACCCGTTTATCATATGCATATCTTCTTGGTGTAGCAATTTTAATCGCCAGTACTATATATATATATATATATATATATATATATATATATATATATATATATTTTTTTTTTTTTTTTATGCGTGAACGTGTGTCGAACATCGACGAGTTTGCGTATCCGTTCTCCACGGCATTGCCTCTGCTCACTGAGTTAAAGGGACAGCTATGGCACGGAGCACAGGTCATGCTTCCTATTCTCAGCCACACTGCACGCAGTTCCAGCGTTGCCAGACCCACATTTTTTAAATCGTATTGCTATTAAACCTACTGGCCGGACTAGGTCTTTTTAGATACAACTCTTTCCTAAACTGGAATGAGGAATCACATGGCAATCGCCAAGTGCCTCATCTTATCTTCACCCTGTGTAGTACACCGATGCAGAAATTAGAGGGAGCGTAATGTTTACAGGGTTACTGCTCAGTTTTTCATTCTGCAGCAAAGTGAACGCTTTTGAGAAACTTTCAAGCTGTAACTTGTTCGACATGGGCGTTGTCTGTGTAAGGTAAGGGTTCGATGGTTCAAATGGCTCTGAGCACTGTGCGACTTAACTTCTGAGGTCATCAGTCGCCTAGAATGTAGAACTAATTAAACCTAACTAACCTAATGACATCACAAACATTCATGCCCGAGGCAGGATTCGAACCTGTGACCGTAGCGGTCGCTCGGTTCCAGGCTGCAGCGCCTAGAACCGCAAGGCCACTCCGGCCGGCGGTAAGGGTTCGTCTCCGAGTCCTGGTTCTCTGCATCAGAGTTTTAGTCTGAAACTTACTGATAGATTTAAACTATATGCAGAATAGACAATCGAAACTGGGACACTGATTTTTGTGGAGGTCTTGCCGACTGAGCTATTCAGGTACGACTCATGACACGCCCGTACGCAATTCTCTCCGTTACTTCTCGAAGTGTACACAAGGTTTCAGCATCATGCGACTCTAGTCCTGTTCGAAGACAGGATATGGTGGAGAAATGGCTTAGCCAAAGCCGAAGGAGGCGTTTCAGGATGAATCGTCCACTCTGCATCGGACAGCACGCTGTGTCAAAACAACGTGCTATCTGCTGTAGATTCTGGTAGATTCAACCGTGTGGTGGTGGTGGTGGTACTCGGAGTTGGGATCTCGCCTTCTGCAGGAAGTTGTCTCACTCACTGAGCAATTCAGACACGTATCGCAATCTGTCATCGTACCTACAGGCGTGCTAGACCTCAGTCCAACTATCCATACTTCCCGCATCATGCGGTAGTAACCCTACTGAAAGAAGGGATATCGCAGAGAATAGTTTAGCCACATTGTCGGATTTCATTTCGGTGTGTACAGAGTATTTGTAATGTCACTATTGTCCACTTAAACATTTTGTCAAGGACTGTACACAGCATGAACGTACATTAGAATGGTTCAGAATAAAAATTGAATGCATTTCAGCTTTATGACCCTGCATCTGTAAGGACAAACCCGGTGTTGCCCGAAAACACTGTAACATTGTACAACAATTTGAAATTTACGAAAAAAACAGTAGTTCTCTCTTTTTAATCTGTCTGATCTCTGAAATGTACCTCAGAAGGTTAGAACTGTTTGCAGCAGAATGATACTTATTATAAATACTCTCTTTTGCTGTAGGCGTGATTATCACTTCCTGCGTTGCAAAGAACTTTCCTAATTGGATCCATTAAGTGTGAAGAAACAATAGGAAGCACTTCAATTACTGAAGTGGTATTAACAAGACTATAGATTCACTGTCGTGGTATTAACGCATCATGCATAAACACATTGATATTCGTTCACGGAGCAACTCATAATGATTCGCTTGCAACTGCCTCTGTAATGAACTGCGTAGTTCCCGTCACGTCACCCGACATATCGTAAGTTCCTAAATCACATTATTAGAACAACTGCATCAATTAATGTAGAATCGAAATTTACATACTATAAAAATTTCTCACTTTGTGGAATACTCTGAACTGAAATAAACCTTCTGCTATTCATCTGTGTTCTGGCAATTCAAAGTACGTTGAGTTTGCACACGTAATTAACTTAATATGTCGTATTGTAAAACATCAACTTTACTTAATGCTTCAGTTGTATATTACTTGCTTTAACGATTTTATTACTATCATATGTTCAGTATCTGTGTGTTGTGGATTCTGCTGTATGCAATGTTTTGCGGTGAAAGAATAATAATTTAAGATCCCAGGAATTGTCAAAAATACGATGTTTTTACAACTAGAATGTGTTAAGAAATGTTAATCTGCATAAAAAATGAACTAAAGGTTCGAAAGCTACATTAATACAACTCAGACGTCATTATAAAATTCGTAGCCAAGTGGAAACACGACTAGATGAAACTGCAGTAGCCCAGTGCGTTCCAGAAAATACTCGACTATAAGACTGAATAACTCATTAGTCCTGGTATCGGACGCTTCAGTGTGTGGTATCAAAATCTCACGCGTTACATAGCCGACCTTATTTCATCCACAACTGGAAATTTGTGGTTTTTCAACAGTGGAAGATATTGATTTTCACTTGATACATCTCCGCAAACACAAAAGACCTTACTTATCAACTCGGCCATTCGGGCGTCCAGAGAATTGGACATGTACAGCGAATCCACCTCCCAAGAAAAGCGGCATTATTCAGGTAGTCTTGGAGAAATATGGAAAAATCTGTAAATGTTTCGTAGTATGCGACAGCATCCAAAATGTCATATGAATCGACTGTGGCTCCGAAAGTGTTTCAGTACGTAAATTTTGGTGTTACGAGTTAAAATGGTTGTTAGCAAACACGAACAGTCTATGAACTTGAGATCTTGTTATTTACATCCACGCATATACTTCTGGACTTTCCCATTCCTGTAATGCATTAAGCTGTTCATCCGTACAAATGCTGCAGTTACGTCTATTCACATATCCACAGGTGTGATACGTTGCCTCGTCGCTGAACAGAATGTGCTGCAAGAAATTTGTATTTCTAAAGACATCCAGTAATTTGTTAACTAATGAAACGTTTTATACATAGGAGTCTGGTTATTTAAAGAATCCGTTATAGAGATAGAAGGGTCACCGTTTATCATTAAAAGCCCATTGAGCTTTATTCACTTGCCCAATGCAGGGGGCTGTGGATTTGGCAAACAAACGGCGGCGCATCTGAAAGGATTATTTGCTCCACTTCGTTGACAGTATATGAATTTACATCCAGTCGCAGTTTAGGAAAAGGAAAGTATTGATCCTGAGTCATATATATATATATAAAAGAAATTTGTGGTAAGTTGTGGGACCAAACTGCCAAGGTCATCGGTCCCTAATCTTACACACTACATGATCTAACTTACGCTAAGGACAACACACACACACTCACGCCCGATGGAGGACTCGACCGTCCGACGGGGGGAGCCGCGCGGACCATGACAAGACACCTGAGACCGCGTGGCTACTCCACGCGGCAGTCATATAGCACCACCTTGCTTCAGATACAAGTGGAGCTACGTAAATACCGTACTTGGAAGACAGATTTGGGGAGAAGATTGTGAATAAGATCGATTGCTTACTGTAGATTCTGCTTGTATTCTAAAACTCATGTGTTGCAGTTGACATCGGATTTTTGCTAGTTTGAAGATCAAGCAAGCGTTATTTTTTGAAACTGATGTAAGCCATTGTCTATGGTACCTATTTTCGCCTTGACAGACTATTTCGTCTGTTTCCGGTAGAGTGCTATGGTCTGTGTCTGCTTATCATGCCTCGAAATTGGCAATACGCTCGGTTAATGGCGAAATGCTGTCATGCTGGTGTAGTGACAGGTGGCAAATGTTCTGTTTCGTACCACGGCGTCATAAATCTTCATCATACGCTGCCATGAGGGGATGTCTAATACGAGAAGGCACGAAGAAAAGCTCGTTAGTGTGTTATGTCATTACATACAAGAAACTAATGCTCAGTGGATGAGCGAGTCAGTGTCAGATTACAAATCCGAACATTCTCATTTACATCTGTTGTATGAGATACCTAGCCACACTCTGCCAACGATTTCCACAGCTGCAAAAACTCAAGTTGCAGCGTTCTTACCTCAGTTTTAATTAGAAGTACCTCTTTTATCGGCTATGCGAACTACACCGATGAGACAAAACATTATGACCACCTGTTTAGTTGCGCGTTGTTTCACTTATGAGACACAGTACAACAGACAGTCTGCTTGGTATGGAATCTACAAGTCCTTGACAGGATTGCTGAAGTATATGGCACCATATGTCTAGACACAGGTGAAGCAATACCCGCAAATTGCGGGATGGTTGTTACCGGGCACACAGATGGCGCTCAAATGTTTTAAATGGTTCAAATGGCTGTGAGCACTATGGGACTTAACATCTGAGGTCATCGGTCCCCTAGACTTAGAACCACTTAAACCTAAGGACATCACACACATCCATGCCCGAGACAGGATTCGAACCTGGGATCGTAGCAGCAGCGCGGTTCCGGACTGACGCGCCTAGAACCACTCGGCCACAACGGCCGGCACAGCTGGCGCCCGATATGTATTCAAGTGAGCCGGCCGTGGTGGCCGTGCGGTTCTAGGCGCTGCAGTCCGGAACCGTGGGACTGCTACGGTCGCAGGTTCGAATCCTGCCTCGGGCATGGGTGTGTGTGAGGTCCTTAGGTTAGTTAGGTTTAAGTAGTTCTAAGTTCTAGGGGACTGATGACCTAAGATGTTAAGTCCCATAGTGCTCAGAGCCATTTGAACCATTTTTTGTATTCAAGTGAGTATAGATTAGGCACAGTTCCTAGCCAATACATCAATGTGAATTCGGTATAATTCTTCTCAAACCGCTATTGCACGATTGTGACCTTACGACACGGATGTCATCGCCGTAGGGGGAGACTTCAAGCATGAAGCGTTGTAGGTGGTCCGCAATAATGTTCACGTAGTTCACTGCTGTCGTATGCTTTCTATTGCCGCCACAGATTCCCTCGAAGACCAACTCAATGTAGCTCTTAGCATAATTTTGCCCCCTCCCCCCCCCCCCCTCGAGCTGCATCTGTGGTCCCTTTCATGTATCCTGCTCACATTCGCATGTATGACGGCGTGTAAGGACCCAACTATCGACCTGGTGCAACAAGAAATGCGATTCACTGGACAGACGGGACGTTTCTGTCAATCCACTGTGAAAACTCAGTGATGCTGTGCACACTGCAGTCATAATCCATTATGTCGTTGGATCAACACATGAACAGGTAAAGTTTTGTGATGTGGAACTCCATATTCAGCAACGGCGTTTGAACGGCGTGCTCCGAAACACTTGAGCCTGCGCCAACATTGTACTCTGTCGTCATATTTGCACAGGTCGCTGCCTATCCTAAATTACATAGTGGAGGATACCACGTACTCTACGTTTTGTGATGAGTCGTCGTGGTCCAGTACATTACTTCACCATCCTTCAAGCACTTTCCATAGGCGCTCACGATAGTGGTTCACTAGTAGACGATCAGCTACCGCGTTTCAGAGATTCTCGTTACCATCCGCAGTGCCAGAACAATTAGCCCTTTGTCAAAACTCTTGTATCAGTGGATTGCCGCATTTACAGTCGGTATTTTCGCAACGATGACTGCCCAGTCACCTCTCTTCCGATTACATTCTATTCTTATTGCGTTATGCGACCGCAACACCACCAGGAGGTATTCACCCTCGCGGTGGACAGTGGTCATAATGTTTTGGCTCTTCGGTGTAGATCATTGTTCGCAAAAAAGCAGCGTCGTAAGACCTTCTAAACGACCTATTAAACCACTGTCTTCGTGTTAAAGGAATCTTACTTTCAGTGCGCATACTACGAAACGTTTGGCTTCTACCATGAATTCTAGTCTGCCGCAATTTGCATTAAGGATGATTGGCTATTCAGTCTTGCATGCCAGTTATTCACCATGGCCGCTCCTATCTTATCATACAGGAACGCTTAGCATTTTTACACGTACTGGAAAAGAACTCGTTCTTTCAGACCAGTTCCCTACATTGGGAAATCACACTTAGTCAAAGATACTTAGAATGAACAGCGACTTTCTGGCTGCTGGTCACTGTGCCAACAGCAGCTGCCGAGTATAAGCCAGTCTGCTATTGGTATCGCTATAACAAGATGTTGGGAGATACACGTAGCACAAACGTAGTTGTTAATGTCCAGCTTTGGACGTGTGAGCGGTTTACCGAAGAAGATTTAGTTTAAGCGAAGCTGCAATGCACAATTCTTGAAATTACGTTGCGTTCTTCACCCCAATTGTAATTTAAATGAGCAGAAAATAACTCTGAAGAATGAAGTAACAATCCGGGGAAACATTTATGAAAGGAGCTGCATTCAGAGAGATCGTGACTTATATCGCTCTTAAGCTTCCCATCATCGGGACTACGTACATCAGTCTTTCCACTTTACAACGGTTCAGCTTTATCTCCATTTTCGTCAAAGTGTGCCAATGTTTCATTTTAAAATCGCTCGGCATCAAAATGGTTCAAATGGCTCTGAGCACTATGGGACTTAATATCTGAGGTCATCAGTCCCCTAAAACTTATAACTACTTAAACCTAACTAAGCTAAGTGTGGTTTCACCGCCAGACACCACACTTGCTAGGTGGTAGCTTTAAATCGGCCGCGTGTCGCCACTGTCAGTGATCGCAGACCGAGCGCCACCACAAGACAGGTCTCGAGATACCGACTAGCACTCGCCCAGTTGTACGGACGACTTTGCTAGCGACTACACGGACGAAGACTCGCTCATTTGCAGAGCAGCTAGTTAGAATAGCCTTCAGCTAAGTCCATTGCTACGACCTAGCAAGGCGCCATTAGCATTACATTGCATTTATCTAGAGAGAGTCTCACTTGTATCATCAAGAACGCTGTATACAAATGATGGATTAAAGTTAAGTATTCCAGCAGCTACGTACTTTTCTTTACAGCATTCATTACGTATCCTGTTTCAGACCTCACGCCACCCTGCGTGAGTTAGCGCGTGCATCTTGGCCGCCTCTTGCTATTAGTGTACGTAGTGTTGGCAAGTCTGCCGACACTACACTAAGGACATCACACACATCAATTCCCGAGGCAGGATTCGACCTGCAACCGTAGCAGCAGCACGGTTCCAGACTGAAGCGCCTAGAACCGCTCGGCCACATCGGCCGGCCTCGCTCGACATCGATGGAATGATAGCTCGCAGGTGTCCTTCAGAGAGATAATTAGCTTTAGAGGTGGTTTACGTCGACAGACCACAGTATAATGTTGAGTAACAGTTTTATTATCCCATTCGTTTTACTTGAAGGAGTACCATTCTCATCTGAAACGATATGAATCATGTTAGCCACGAGGTTGTTGTTGTAGCGCCCTCCATTCCTCCAGCAATGCGGTGGACAGCTGCTGGTTGCAAGAGGAGGTCCCCAAATACAATGTTGCAGTGCCTGTATTATTCCGAATTACGATGCACACACAGTTCCTTCAGACATGCATATACATAACAGTGAAACACGTATGTAACGTAGCAGCGATGGTGAGGCACGTTAAAATCTTTGACCAGAGAGCCTATTATCGTGGTTAGTCTGCGCTTGACCGCGCGAGTGTTGCGAGCAGTACGCTAGTAGTCGCCGTGCAGTACAGTCTGTCGATAACAGTAGCTCACTTCAGTTGCGCCCAGCAGTACGCTAGTAGTCGTCATGCACAGCAGTCGGTCAGTAGTAGCAGCCCAGTGCGGTTGTGTGATGTAGTCTGTCGGCAGTAGTGGTTTAGTCCTGTCACGGTCGCGAGCGGGACGCAGTCGGCGAGCGTCGACATGGCATTCTGGTCAAGATACTGAATGAGGTATATTGTTAATTAAGGTAATCATCAGATAATGTAAAGTTTATTTATTGTAATTAATTTCCAACAAATGCCCCAATAATAATTTTGATTTCAAAGCAATTTTTTTTACAAAAAAAAATATCATTTAATTAATTACGATTTCCTTTATTTCCCTTAAAGAAAAGTTTCAGTTAAATTTAAAAATTAAAAAAAAATTAAAAAAAAAATTATTTGCAATGCAGTTCCTCCAAGCCGTGCGCAACAATAAGAGCAGAAATTTGACAAGCAGTTTCAATGAGGTAAGAAATTAATTCTGATTTTTGTACAAGGGCCAAAGACCGATATTTCGGTTTAATTGAGTTATCATTATCACTGAGATTTTCTTATCACTGAATGGACTTTAATTTTTTTGTGAAGAACTTATATTTGAGTCAGATTGCGATTCTCATTTTTTTTTATTGTCATTAAATTTAATTGCTAGGGAGGTTACGCTTTGGTCCCATTTCTATTAAATACTGTCCTTTAAAAATTTTTGTGGGGAGGTTACACTTGGCGACCATTTATTATTATATTTTTTATTTAAATATTTTTGTGGGGACAATATTGCTTCTTGGCTCCTATTCATTTTATATTTCTGTCTTTTTAAAAATTTTTGTGGGGAGGTTACAACAGATGTACGAGTACAGGTTGTAGACACGGTTGACAACATATGGAAGTTTGGGTCTGGTTATGAAGTGTTCTGAGGTAGTCAAAAGGTAAGGTGATTGCCCACAGTAAGCAGGAAATTCGGGTTGGAGTCCCAGTCCGGTACAATTTTCATTGTCGTCATTCCATTATACAGTTGATGGTTATACATATTTGAAACTGCGAATACATTTACTGCCCAAATACGTCACCCCATCGTATCCCACACCTGCCCCATGGGATGCATATCAGAGGAACAGGCGGGCCTGTCTATTTGCCGAATATCCTCCCATTCTAGGGACTCTTCCACTTGCGCTGGTCGATGCGCACTGTCATCTATAAGAGTGAATTCAGAGCCGAATTCACTCCTAAAACCACACTTATGTGGAAGCAGTACAGTGTCACGATAGCACTGACCAGTGAGTGTACCGTTTGAGGTCGGTACATCTATTGAAAATTATGAATCCCAGCACCAAAACACCCGGACCATCAAAACGATCGTATTCGACAATACTAGAAGTATCTTCATATGGCGATAGATGGGAACAAGTAATGTACGCGGTAACATTGTCGAACATCATCACTTTAGTTTTCCAGGTGTTGTAGTATGGGGAGGCATAATGGTGCGTGGGCATACTGACTTACATATCCTTGAAAATATATGAAATTTTTTAAAGATATACCGCTTTGAGCTGAAATTAAAATACTTCATCCGTACAATCACTTTCAGCCGTCTGACCATTAGCAAGTTGAGAAAAGCAATCATAGAACACTGACGTCACGTAATAGTATAAATTGCGTTGTCATTGTATAGAAACAGTGCTAGGGAGTGTACACATTCATGTTAAAACTGTGATCGTCGTTAACGCTTTACATTTTACTTAACATGATGCCACGAATATTTTTGTGAACCTGATGATTGTCAGACGACTGAAACTGGTTGTGTAAATAAAGTAGTTTACCAGCAGTTGAAGGCGGTAATGCCACGTGTTTATGCAGGATATGTGACCGAAAAAGTGACCATTTCTCGCCCAAAGCGCTGGGTGAGTTAATTTGTTAGTTCGGAAGGGGAAGCCGACATCGCCAGTTTTCGGCCAATCGGCGATGACAGTATCGTGGACCACACTCTGCAATCTTTCTCAGACGGTTTACAGAAACTATTCGGCAAAAAATTTCATTTTTGATTTACTTGTAGCTTTGCATGGCAGGTTTATGATGATGTGCCCATCATTTCGCTAATGGTCCTAATTATTGCGATATTTACGTGGAAGTAAGACAGTACGCGAAACTGGAAAAAGTTTTCAATGAATAACAGGGGTCGTTGTGATTTTGCATTTGGTGCATATTACATAACATGTCACTGCATAAGAAATTTAGTTAAAATATTGAATTTTTCTTTAGACTTAGGTGGAGATCTCTATCTTTCACTGATCTCGAGAAAACTGATTTCACGTAGTACACTCATTTGCTCCCGCACCACGTCAGCGATAAAGCCATAGTGAAATATCCACAACATTCCCCATATTTCAGTTTGAGATATCGAAATGAGATTTTGGCAAATGATAGCACGCAATAAATGGTTCAAATGGTTCTGAGCACTATAGCACTTAACATCTGAGGCCATCAGTCCCCTAGAACATAGAACTACTTAAACCAAACTAAATTAAGGACATCACACACATCCATGCCCGAGGCAGGATAAGAACCTGCGATCGTAGCGGTCGCGCGGTTCCAGACTGAAGCGCCTAGAACCGCTCGGCCGCAGTGACTTGGCGGATAGCATGCAAAGAGGAGAGTATTTTTCTACAAGGTTATTATGCAAAACTTCATAAACTAACGACTTATTCCAGTAACTAGAGATTTTTTCGGTGAAAGAATGTAGTTTTTGAGGGTCATTGATAGCTGGTGAAACGAGAAATGCTATGGGTTTTGGAACAATACGAGTGAAGGCCTTACACATTTATTTTGTACCGAGGATAAGCTAGTGACCTCACTTTTCATCAGTTCTTGAATTAATAAATCAGTGTTTTGGAATTCTCGCCGGCCGCGGTGGCCGAGTGGTTCTAGGCGCTTCAGTCCGGAACCGCGCGGCTGCTACGGTCGCAGGTTCGAATCCTGCCTCGGGTATGGATGTGTGTGATGTCCTTAGGTTGGTTAGGTTTAAGTAGTTCTAAGTTCTAGGGGACTCATGACATCAGATGTTAAGTCTCATAGTGCTCAGAGCCATTTGAACCATTTTTCGGAATTCTCTCGTAGTTGTCTCTGTACAAGACAGCAGCGAGGTGAAACTGTGTAAACTCCGCTGTGTCAAAAGAAACAAATTTGATCGCGGCAACAAGTGAAATGTGTAAATTTTATTCAAAGTTCGCCACTCACGTTGGTTCTCTGAAAGTTACATATGGTTAACAAGTCAGGCGAAAGTAAATCGCTGAATTTTCGGCGGAACCCTTTTTAAATAGTTCAAATGGCTCTGAGCACTATGGGACTTAACTGCTGAGGTCATCAGTCCCCTAGAACTTAGAACTACTTAAACCTACCTAACCTAAGGACATCACACAACACGAACCCTTTTTAGATGCTAACCATAGCATAGGTGACGGTAGGTTTTGTTTGAATGGCCACCGTGCAATCGTGGACATGGAGGGGTCCTACTTGATATTTACAAAATATGCGGGTGTAGGCTTCAATTTTGGGCGGCGCATCCTTCAGCACTCGGCATTTGCCCTACAGCGCCTTCTCAAAACCCCCACCACCACCGGTCTCCCCACACACGCCCTGCCATCTGCGCACCTACCGGCAGTGGTATTCTGCGCGGACTCTTTAACAATGACCGTCTTAGCAATTGTCGACAGTGCTGGTGGAGGAATGGAACGTCGATCACAAGAATCTTTTGCCAACATTATGGCGAGGCTGGAAGCACGTTGCAGAGCATGTGTTACTGTTTGTGGTGATCACGCACCCTACTAAGAAGAACGCCCCGGCTTTTGGAACGTCCAGGTGACAATCATTAATAACGACAACTTCAGTGTGACTGCTGTATTTGAATAAAAAGGCATTTCCGTTCGTCCCATTGTGTATCTATTTCAGTTACCTTCTGCACTATACTGCAGCAGTTTTTTCTGTGTAAAGTCCAGGTCATAGGGTAAATGCACAAGGTGCGACAATAAAGTAATGAGACTGATTTTCTCAGCAAGAGCCGGCCGCGGTGGTCTAGTGGTTCTAGGCGCGCAGTCCGGAACCGCGGGACTGCTACGGTCGCAGGTTCGAATCCTGCCTCGGGCATGGATGTGTGTGACGTCCTTAGGTTAGTTAGGTTTAAGTAGTTCTAGGTTCTAGGGGACTGATGACCACAGAAGTTGAGTCCCATAGTGCTCAGAGCCATTTGAACCATTTTTTTCTCAGCAAGACGTGGCAACCCTGCAGGCTTGCGTAGGCACAATATGTTTGACTTTGGTCTATAAGCTGCTTCTATACCAAGCGGCACATCGATGCAGCTGCTCAGTCATGAGTTGTGCTGTAATAAGTTAACACGTGTTTGTGTCTCTTGTCACGGAAATGGAACCGCATAATATTGCGCAACGGTGTGCCATTTCTTTTTGCGTTAAATTGGGTAAAACCGCGACGACAACTTACGGCAAGCTTCAGAAGGCTTTTGCAGGGGAGGTTATGTCAAGAGCTCAAGTTTTTCGTTGGCATAAAATTTTTAGTGAAGGCAGAACGAAGATGAAGACCGCAGTGGACGACCATCAATCTCACGGACGGATGTCAACTTCGCCAGGATGCGGGAACTCGTACGATCTGATCGAAGATTATCCATGAAAATGATTGCAGAAGAACTGAACATCAATCGAGAAACGGGTCATGTAATAATAACTGAACGACTTGGTATAAGAAAGATCTGTGCAAAAATGGTCCCCAAAAACACGGAAAATGTGGCGGTCCATATGTTAGAGCAAACGGAAATCAATCCAGAATTGTTCAGCCATGTTATCACTGGTGATGAAAGTTGGTTTTTTCAGTACGATCCAGAGACAAAACGCCAAAGTTCGCAGTGGTGCTCAAAGGGATCACATACGCCAAAAAAGCTCGCATGTTAAAGTCAAAACTGAAATGCATGCTTGTGTGCTTCTTTGATTCCAAGGGAATTGTTTGTAAAGAGTGGGTGATTCCTAGACAAACAGTTAAGCAAAATTACTACAAAGAAATTTTAGAAAGACTTCGTAAAGGAGTTCTTCGTGTCCATGCCAACATTCCTGATAATTGGATTCTGCATCACGATAATGCGCCATTCCATACTGTTATGTCAGTACAGCAGTTTTTAACCTCAAAACAAATTTCAGTACTATCTGAGCCACCTTATTTACCAGATATCGCTCCGTGCGACTTATTTCCAAGACTCAAAACGGCGGTCAAGAGGCAACATTTTCAACACAAGATGTCCAAAAAGCTGTGACGAGGGTCTTGAAGGATATTACAGAAGATGAGTTCCAGAAATGTTACCTTCAATGGCAGAAGCGCTGGAAAAAGTGTGTGCAATCAGAAGGGAACTACTTTGAAGGAGACAACACTAAACTTGACTAGAACGGTAAGCAACGCATTTTTTCACATCAGTCTCATTACTTTACTGTCGCACCTAGTATACAGTTGAAAGTACACGATGCTAGTAGCAAAAGTGTCGCAGTAAAAATTGGTTTTAATAGAACAGCTTAAGATCTAGGACCATTTCCTTATGCTCTTTGCTTTCAGTATTTTGATAGGAGCTAGTATGGACAAAAAAGAGTCTAGTAAACATGAACCCTGCGGTATCAACGTTCGATACTACACTCGTTAGGGGGTTCAGATATCGACCGCGGTCCGTAATATATATTGCTCGACCCGCGAGTCGCGACTAACGCGTTAGCCCACTCCGCGACCTGTGACAAGTATCTAGCGAGCTCTCGTCCACTCTCGCTCGGGACGTCAACAAGAAATGTAGCACACTGATAAGAAGCAACCTCTAACAAGGCGGTTAGTCAAGTATGGCATGAGTAATGCCTCTCTAGATATGTTTGTAATTACATGTGTGCAGTATATGAAGAAGCCTGTAACACAAGTTAAGTACAATATGTGTCATTTTATACCAACGACTACTAATTATTTCAGTCGTTGCAGATACAGACTATGCAGCCAGCTCCTTATCGACTTCACTGCCAAACCTGCAAAATATATTTCTATTTAGGATTGGCCACCTGTCATCATAACAACTGACGACGAGAATCATAACAAACCCTAAAATCCATTTCTTAAGAGTTGTGAGCTCTTGTTCAGTAGAAGCAATGTGCTTCACAGTGCCGGCCATTGTGGCCGAGCGGTTCTAGGCGCTTTAGTCCGAAACCACGCTGCTGCTAAAGTCGCAAATTCGAATCCTGCCTCGGGCATGGATGTGTGTCATGTCCTTAGGTTGGTTAGATTTAAGTAGTTCTACGTCTAGGGAACTAATGACCTCAGATGTTAAGTTCCTTAGTGCTTAGAGCCATTTGAACCATTTTAGCTTCACAGTAACTAAGGTGAAGAACCGCTCATACCAGCTTTGGAGCCCATGTTTACTGAGACTTTTCTGCTTCTAATGTAGTGCACTTTCAACTGTATGTGTTTACGCCACTGATGAAGATACATTGTGTATGCTTGGTGTACAAATTTTACACATTCTCAGTTATTCACTAATGTAACAACACAGGTCTTGCGTAGCTTTATCTGAAAAAACGACTTGCCTGGTGAGACTGTGGTACTTGGACACTTACCAACACAAAAATGTCTGTGTTCCCATGAGTCTTGCCTTACGATTCATCAAGAGAAGGCGTCGGACTGGAAGGGCGTATGGATACCCTCTAACATTAAGGAGGCAAAGTTCGATTGTGGCCATGCCGATCCCGTGTTGGAATGGGATGAAGGCAGATAAGAAAGAAGCCAGAAATGAGTGGTGAGAAGGGAAACACTACCGCAGAGAAAAGGAGGGATTCTGTTAAATGTAGAAGGATGAGCAAGAACATTCTGCAACCTTTTCATTATCTCGAGTGGGGAATGTGACAGCAGTTCTGTGCCATTTATGCGGCAGTACTGCTGTGAGGTCATACGAACAGTTCTATGCAGCAGGTCGGTAATTTGCGTAACAGCAATACGACTCTCTGGCCCATTCATTTAGGAAAACACGGGCCGTCAGTATGAAGAACGCTGCAAATTAATTAGCAATTGCACTACTAGGACGAACTGTACCACAGACGGAGCTTCTGCTTTGAAGCCACGTGGCGCCACCTCTCACAGAGAGTTTCAATTACATTAGGCTTGTCGCTCCACAGACCAAATTGCGCGTCTGTTATTACAGCGCGACCGGTTTAACTGCAGACTTTTCACTCGTGAAGTTTACACTGGGAAGTGTCCACTCTACTGCGAAGTACACAGCGTTCCACTAGCTCTTCTATCGATGAACGTCACCAAAGATACAGGTTATTAACAGAGGTTGGACAGAAATATATAAGACCGCGAGAAATGAGTGCTAGAACATAAATAGAGACTATAGCTAAGCCTGACGACTGTTGTAGACTGTTGTATTTGAACACGAACTGCAGCTGTGAAATGCCCTGAGTACATTGGAAGTGTCATTCGTGATCAGAACAGCGTTCTGTGTACCTGTGAGTGAATTATGTCGGAGCTAAGTGAATTCGAACATGGTCAAATTGTTGGTTATTGTGCTGCCGTAACCAAGGAAGCCAAAGTATTTGCTGTCTCAAGAGACACCGTATCACAGGTTTATACCCCTAATAGGCAAGGCGGAAAAATACCATTCGCTAAATTACAACGCGTCGTACGGTCATTGAAGGGAACTATGACCCAAAACAAGAGAACGACAGCTAGAAAAGACACTGCAGAAGTAAATATCGCCGCGCGGGATTAGCCGAGCGGTCTGGGGCGCTGCAGTCATGGACTGTGCGGCTGGTTCCGGCGGAGGTTCGAATCCTCCCTCGGGCATGGGTGTATGTCTTTGTCCTTAGGATAATTCAGGTTATGTAATGTATAAGCTTAGGGACTGATGAACTTATACCAGTTAAGTCCCGTAAGATTTCACACACAACTAAATATCGCAATCGCAAACGCTGTCAGCACCAAAACAACACGAAAGGAGCTCCATAAGCAGGGAACAGCAAGGCAGACTCTAACTGCAAAACTACTCATCAGTGATGCAAATGCCCGTAATAGGAAAATATGGTGCCGAAATCATAAAACCCGGACTAAGGAGCAATGTAAGAATGTTTTGGTAGGATGGGCCTTGTTTCACACTGTTTCGAAGTTATAGTAGAGTTTACGTCCAAAGAGTGAAACATAACGTAGGTTCGGTGATGATTTGGGCATATATTTCGTGGAATTCCATGGGCGCTATGGCTATTGAGCAAGGTAGCAATATTGTCAAGGGTTATGTGATCATTCTGGGTGATCAGGTCCATCCCATGGAAAAAAAATTGTTCCCAATGGTGATGCTGAGCGTCAAGAAGACAGACCCCCTTGTACACATTTCTCGCGTCAAATGGTTCAAATGGCTCTGAGCACTATGGGACTTTACTTCTGAGGTCATTAGTCCCCTAGAACCTACAACCGTAGCGGTCTCGCGGTTCCAGACTGTAGCGCCTAGAACCGTTCGGCCACATCCATCGTTGTTCCCTGAACTTGCCAATATTTTGGTGGAAAAATGAAGTACGATTCTCTTTAAAAGCATATAGGAGCAATATGTATCCATTCCGAGACTTCTAGAAGCTATCTTCAATGCCAGCGTGTTTTCTACACCGTATTAGGCAGTGCAATGTGTTGTGTTTTTGAAGTTTCAGTATTTTTGTCCACCCCCGTATTTACATTGTTTGGCGTGTAGCATCACAATGATTTTGAAGAGTTTAGTCTTATGTCTGGAATAACGTATTACCTCTTTGTGTAGAAAGTTTAATGCATAGGATTTTGCCCGCATCTCGTGGTCGTGCGGTAGCGTTCTCGCTTCCCACGCCCGGGTTCCCGGGTTCGATTCCCGGCGGGGTCAGGGATTTTCTCTGCCTCGTGATGGCTGGGTGTTGTGTGCTGTCCTTAGGTTAGTTAGGTTTAATTAGTTCTAAGTTCTAGGGGACTGATGACCATAGATGTTAAGTCCCATAGTGCTCAGAGCCATTTGAACCATAGGATTTTATTTATTTATTTATTTAATCGTATGGCTAGGGCCCCCCGTCGGGCAGACCGATCGCCGGGTGCCGGTCTTTCAATTTGACGCCACTTCGGCGACCTGCAGTCGATGATGATGATAGGATGATGATGAAGACAGCACAACACCCAGTCCCTGGGCGGAGAAAATTCCTCGAGCCAGCCGGGAATCGAACCCGGGCCCAGAGGGCTGACAATCCGTCACGCTGACCATTCACTTACCGGGGGCGGACAATACATAGGATGTAATATAGGGTTAACTTAGACAATTGGTCTTGGCCTCCCTGCTCGAAATATTCGTATCTATGGCAAAGGGATTTCGGTGAACAACATCAAACGCAGACCTAGATCGCCCGTCGTATGGCACTAGTGTAGTGTGACCCTGTTGATTCTACTTCCTATTGCAGAAACAATTGCCAGTTCAAGTAGTTTTGGAAAACCGTAATTAAGAAAACGCCGAACGACAACGCGTGGAAGCAGTTGGGAGCTCCAAATTCATATCGTGAAGGCAGTATCGTAATTAGTGTGACGCCGCCTCACTCGGTAGGTGTGAATAGCGGTATAACAGTAAATTACTGCCACTAAAATTGCAACACATTAAAATAGCAAGACAGCATGAAACGAATTTCAAATTCGTATGAGGCGTACCAGCTCGTGTACGCAGATCATTACCATTTCAATGCAATCGCGTTTGAATGTTGATTGCTTGTGACAAGATTGCATTATGCCTCGTCCAAGAAGGAGAAACGGTGACTAGCACATGTCGGAATTCGACAACAACATGATTGAGACCTATGGCGTCTGTACTTTACCTCTTCTCGATATTGCTGCTCCCATGCCCGGCACTGTCTTGCGAATATGGAATCGATGAATTCGGGAGGGCCATCTCAACGCCGTGCAGGACTTCAGTGACCCCGTGTGACTGGAGTCAGAGACGAAATTTTGTTCACCTGGACATTTAGGATCACACAGCAACTTCACCTACTACCACAAGAAGTTCACTTGTTTGTTGCAAGACAAGTGTCCACACAGTCCGACGACGCGTGCACCATTGTTGCGGTTTCTATTGACGCTGCAATAGAGAGAGAAGAACGTCTACAGTAGTGTGCCGAACAACAATGTACACAGGAACGGCGCCATGTCGTTGTTTTCAGACTAAATGCGTTTTCCTGTACAGCCGTCTACCATGTACTAACATGTTTTGACATTATTTGCTTCGGAATGTTTGTGATTTCCGTGCTCCGACAGTATGTGGTTACCATGCACTTTCACACTTACGTCTTGATACGAGTTGTGTACTTGGGCATCACTTTGAACATGTTGGCCTTCGACATGTAATACGTAAACCAATTAATATGTTCTAACCACGGTCGCAGGCTCGAATCCTGCCTTGGGCATGGATGTGTGTGATGTCGTTAGGTTAGTTAGGTTAAAGTAGTTCTAAGTTCTAGGGGACTGATGACCTCAGAAGTTAAGTCCCATAGTCCCATAGAGCCATTTGAACAATTTTTTTTTGTTTTGTTCCAACCATCTGTAATTCAGATGGTGCCTCCCTAACCTTCCTGATGTAATACTGCGTAGCAGATGACAAACTAAATATCTTAACTGATACAACTACTCAACGAATTAACATACGAATGTTCAGAATCAACATCTTAATAATTGTTTCCGATACATTGATTTCGGCAGTTTGAGATGGCTAAAATGGAGAATCCTTCGATCCATAGGAACACATGATAAAATTCACCAATTATACTCCAAGAAAAATTTCACGTATTTCTAAAACTTATTTAGCAGTATATGGTCCATTTTACTTAGAAAATGTAAGAGACATTTTCGCAACAAAATCTGCACTCGAGACTGGGTGAAATATGCAGTCTATTAAAAACTGTATATAGCTGTTTGATTCTCCTTTCGAACAGTCCTTAACTTTATGTGTAATAGTTTACCACGAATAGCATCACGATCATTAATTATCTACGTGTAGCTATGAAATCTCATTAACTGGCTGAGGCGTAAGTCACTACTACACACCTTCCCTCAGCGAACAATCAATATTTCACGTATCACTTGTGGTTCAGCACGGTAGTACAGAGTTGGTTGTCCACTAGTTCTGCTTATTCTCGCAATAAGAAATTTCACTTTAAAGTAAATCATGACTTATAACGTAGCAGGCACCGTGAATTACATAATTCTTAGCCTCATGTCATTTTATGAAATAAATTTATATCATAAAATCAGAAATTTATATCATAAAATCCAACCTTTATGGAGCAGAAACTTGAATTTTAGATAGGAAATAACTGGGTTCTGCATTACGGCAGGTTTGTCATGGGGGAAGCCTCATGAGAGAGGTACAACGCATGAGCGTCTAGAGAAGCGATTCCAGTGGTGGTTTCCCGTTGCCTTCCATTGATGATGATGAAATGATAACGAGGACAACACAACACCCAGTCCCTCAGCGGAGAAAATCTCCGACCCAGCCGGGAATCGAACCCGGGCCCTTTGGCGTGACTCACCGCCGCGCTGACCACTCAGCTATCGGGGCGGACTTTTAAATGGGAAGAGGGACATTGAAGAAATTTAAAAAAAAAGAAAGAAACATAATTAGGAAAATAATAGGCCACAAAATTACTGATGGAGGAACTTACAGGTTGAGGAGTAATAAGGAAATAGAAGAATACACAGACATACATGGTGGCACGGGAAAACGAAGACTTAAATTTTATGGGCACATTAAAAGAATGGTACCCACTAGATTGACAAAATAAATAGTAGAATTCTACGAAAACAGACGTAAGGCCAAAATTGAGACAATGACATGGATTGCTGAGATTAGGCAGGATCTTAAAGCAGCCGGTATAACTCAGGCAGACCTTACAGATAGGAAAACATTCAGACCAAAGATATTGGATTTTAAAGTTAGTCAGAGGGAAATTAGAAAACAGACTGGAACACCGTGGTCTGATGAAAGAAAGAGACTTCATTCTGAAAGGATGAAACAAATTTGGGGGACAAAGAAATGCCAACCATCAAACGTGACATTGATGGACTGTACCTCACGTAGTCCTACTGGGCCCATACGTGAATAACAATATAGTTTTAGGAGCTTCGCTCGAGATTACCTGTTCCTTACGTTGTTGACGACTATTTGTAATAATTAAAGGGTGTTTCACAACTGCTACAGGCATCCTATGGTTTGTGGATGGGACTCAGTAACTACAGTTTTGACATCTCATGTCCGGAAATGTACAGTTTGGATACAAAATAAGTTCAATCCTCCGCTTCACGGTATGTACACAGACTGAGAAGACAGCGCCGTCGTCAGTCTGTTGTTGTATTTGTGACACCACAAACAATCTTCGTCCGATTACAACTAAGTTGCAAGCAACTGCTACGCTCGCAACTAGGAACGTTAACTGTGGTGCTCCACGGACTTAACACACCCTCGATTGCGAAGACACGTCTTTTGTCAGGTCGAAGACACCCGAACACTAGTACTGGAAATATAGCCCATGCCACGGGTTCCCAGCAATGCACACAGGTCAAAACTAATTGTCTCCACTGTGTGCTTACTGCGAAGAGGTAATTTTGAAAGTGATCCGACATTCAAACTTATGCTATATAAAAACGGTACGTATTCCGACATGGGTTTCTCATCTAAACTTAATCTACTAAGTGTCCTTTTCAGCTGTTAGTGGCTTGTAATGGGAATTGTGATATATCCTGTTTACTGAACTGTGAATGCCTGGATAAGAAAACATGGAACACATTTAAAAATTAAAGTAGGTACGCTTCCTCCCAAAGGTAATTTCTGTTTATATTTATAAGCTGCTTCTTATATGTGTATTTAATCGTTGATGTATAAAATGTTATTAATGTTTGCATATGACCATGTTTATTAATTTTATAGTCATTTTGTTGCTTTCGATTGCATATTCGTAAGTGCTTCCATACGCCGTAATAGCGTTTTTATTCTGGCACGTGACCTAATCGATGCTACCTACTACATACATGCACATCAGCACACTTAAAATATAACGTGTGCAGACTAATGAAGAAGCGTGATATCCTGACATTCAGTCTCTCTCTCTCTCTTTCTCTCTCTCTCTCTCTCTCTCTCTCTCTCTCTCACACACACACACACACACACGAATATGTTACCAGCCGAAATGGAAAATTAATAATGGTGACGACTGACGTATATCTTATATATGATGCGAAAATATTTTTAAGTAAGTTGTAAATATTAGTTATAGATCAAAGATATTTAATTCTACAGAAATTGATGAGTTATAGACCTTACACCAATAATTGATGTTTACATCACTTTTCTACCTCTGTAAACACGCCATTATATACCACAATTCAGGACATCCCGAATGAGATTCAATTTGTGCCACACCTGGTGTTCCAGCGCAACGAATGTTTGTGAAAACAGTGATTCGCATGTCGACTGCAACAAATTTCCGCAGTCGCATACACTCGTGAGTCTCCTCGGCCTACGTCCGCGGAACCATGCGTGATTCGACGGCGGTCTCTATCACCAGTTTCAACAACTGCGTGTCAACTCTATTACAGAAAATGTGCACAGTTTTGAGCTTCCAGCCTGTGTTGGTAGACAGTGTCCTGGTAGGGCAAAGAACGTTGCTGGCTCCTAGGCTGTGCCGATGTGCATATGTTCTTTGTGCTCTCGATACAGCTGATTCGTGAATGTCACAAATCTCTGTGACTGTTGAGCATTGTTGTCCCTCCACCACTGTTAAAACGCTTCTGTGATTATACCCACACAAGCAGTAGTGTTGATCATGTGGAAGATAGTGAAGTGGTAGTGTTCGGAAGTGTCGTTCTATAGCTTGTTCTGACATACACCAACATCCATACACATTACAAATATGTATGTATGTATCTATGTATGAGGAGGTATTTAATAGAGTTGGGGAGAAGAGGAGTTTGTGGCACAACTTGACAAGAAGAAGGGACCGGTTGGTAGGGCATGTTCTGAGGCATCAAGGGATCACAACATTAGCATTGGAGGGCAGCGTGGAGGGTAAAAATTGTAGAGGGAGACCAAGAGATGAATACACTAAGCAGATTCAGAAGGATGTAGGTTGCAGCAAATACTGGTAGATGAAGAAGCTTGTACAGGATAGAGTAGCACGGAGAGCTGCATCAAACCAGTCTCAGGACTGAAGACCACAACAACAACAACATGTATGTTCCACGTCTTCTCGTAAACCAATGGAATGATTTCAGTCATACTTGGTACACATATCAGTTATTGTCTGCAGGAACCACGCAGGGGTAGGAACTATCTACGAGTACCTCTACACACCTCGTACCTCTCAAAGTTTTGGCGGTGAAAAAATAGCATAGCTCACCAAGCGCAAATATCCAGAGCATATTCAGCCAGTATTTGAGAATGAGAGAACTTAGTGACTCGCAACAATCTTTACACATAATTCGAGAGGTTTACTAGACTTCTTCTCCCTGATACGCCCCACAAAATAACGAAAAGAAAAAGTTCGCTTACTACATTTTCGCTTTTCATGCACCAAAACTGCCACATCAGGCATGATATTTTATTTTAATATTTCTTTCAAATGGTTCAAATGGCTCTGAGCACTATGGGACTGAACTGCTGAGGTCATTAGTCCCCTAGAACTAGTTAAACCTAACTAACCTAAGGACATCGCAAACATCCATGCCCGAGGCAGGATTCGAACCTGCGACCGTAGCGGTCCTGCGGTTCCAGACTGCAGCGCCTTTAACCGCACGGCCCCTTCGGCCGGCCATATTTCTTTACTACCAGCTCTATTCACAACACATTTTGCATACAGTATCCACATGTACCACTGTATTTACCTGCAAAAATATATCATTGTATGACACACCGTTCAGGAGGTATGACGTCATAAAGACTGAGATGCGATAAAAACTTCCGCATCAGGCATTGTATATTCATTTATTCCCTTCTTACTGCCAGCTTTATTCGGAACACATTTCGAAGACAGTATTCGCAGAACCATACAATGTGCGACTCCTATTTCAGGAGGCATAACGTTATAAACATGGTGCTGCGTGAAAACTAAATTGAAGGGCGAAATTCACTAAAGGTACACGTGAAATATGTATACAAATAAGTGTGAAATATGTTAAATAAGGCGAAATGTGTGTGACATGTGCGCACCTGATTAAATGCGTGGGTAAAATGCTCCTGGTTCGATTTCAAACAAGCTTGGTATACACGTTAGTTACCATCTGGAAAGAAATACTAGGTGTGTGACAAACACCAACTTCTTATTGGGGTGGCGATGATGCCGTGTTGACGGAGAGAGGAAGGGTGGAGGAGAGGGAAAAAGGAGATCGCGAGAGAAAGGGAAGAGGAGCCGATGGACAGGGGAAGGAGGAGATAAGTAGAGTAGGGGACAGAGGAGGTGGACAGAGAGATGGGAGAGGAGGAAATGGTCAGAGAGAGGAAACAGTAGATGGGCAGTGAAAGATAGGAGGAGATGAACTAACATAAGATTGGAATAAATACACGGCTCGGGGAAACTGGCTACTCAGCTAGTCTATGTACACTTCACGAGCTACAGTGCATGGCGGAGGTTACATTGCACCAATATTACGAATTTTTATTCCTTTTCTGTTCTCTCCCATTCCATTCATGTACGTTCCGTACAGGCGTCATGGGTTGGTGGCAGCATAATGTCTGCACAGTCTTCTTAAAATATTCTCCAACCCTAACCAAACATTATTTCACGAGAGCTGCGTTGTCTTTCTTCCAAATATTCACATTTAAGTTTCCTGAGCTTCTCTATTACACTTTCATATGGACTAGACCAACCGGTTACAGTCCTAGCAGCACATCTCTGTATCGACCCATATCTGTTACCATGCTCCCTTGAAAATTGAAAAGAACTTTTAAATATTGGAAAACTCGAAATGGTTGAAGGAAGGTCCTGCACGCGAGTCCATTTAGAGAGGCGTAGCACTTTCTCAGAACTCTTCCAAACAACCACTGATTTTCGCAATCGTCCCACTTAATATCGTTCTAAATACTATGTGAGCCCCAATTCTCTCCCAGCCCCCAACAAACACATGCAATACCAAACATTTCTGTTTGTACCCTCAGGATAAAGTAACTAGAAACACAAGGTGCTTCCTGATCGGCGATTCAGTCTAGGGACAGATTTTAGAATCACATGAAAGAAAGCGCATTAGAGACCACCGTATGCAGCTTCCGACATTTTCTACTGCTTTTGCCGCTGTGATGGTTGAGATTTGGTTTTCGGCGCCATTTTTAAATATATTTAATCCTATAGACTTCTGTGTTGTATAATTTATCAAAGCTCTTTGGGATATATTGCTAACCCTTAATCACAGAATTTTTGATGAATAAAATTATGCATGTTTTAAGACTAGTTACAAAACTTGTGGTCCATGTATCATACTCCGTCGGTCGCGCACCAGGTTCTACAATGGAATATGTGATATTTGCAAATTAACTTTGCTGATTACATTTCTTAACAAATTTCCCTTGCTTTAAAATGATTCATTACTTTTCGAAGTTATTTATTTTCCAAACCACTACATGTACAAATATGACTGATGCATGATTGGATACATGAAATCATAGAGTTCGTATCAAGCCAGAATTATGGATAGAACCTCCATGTAAACAGAGCACTGTGCTTTGGTATCAACAATTTATGGACTCTGGCTGTCACTGCAAACAGAAAAGTACGGGTCAGTCAAGTGTGCTGGATGTGGATATGGAGAAGCCGAGGGAAAGTTTCATACGCAATCCAAAAAACTCAACTGTTCACTGAAGCCACGAAATTGGAATACCGCAACAAACTGTGTGAAACGTTTTGCGACAGCTGTTAGATTTCAAACAGCACCATCTGTAGCTTATGCACTAACTGAAACAGGAAAACTATTTCATGATGGAAAATACCTCTTAGGCTTTATGATAAATATTTATTTATAAAATAAATTATGTATTGATTTATGGAGGAAATTATTCACAGCGCGTTGAATTTTGACACCACAACACAGAAATCACTTGGGGATGAACATTTCGCCTCCATGCTGATAGTCAGTGACAGAGAAACCTTCAATTTATGTGGAACGATTAATTACCACAATGTGAGAGTGTGGGACACTGAAAATCCTCGTGAAATTGTGCCGCATGAACGAGAGTAGCATGAGGTTAATGTTTCCTGTGCATTGTCACAGAAGAAACTGCATGAGCCCTTTTTATACTCTGAGGAGGCTGTGGTGGGTTACGTCTTACTTTGATACGTCGCAGTTGTGGTTGGTTGTTTTTACAACTGACTGCCGATTCCGAGAATTTCATATTTCAACGATAACTTAACACCCTCTCATCGGACCATCGACGTTCGTCGATATGTAAACGACAAATATTCGCATCCTTGGTTTCGTGGTAGTGATAAAGGTCATGTGGCACTGTTCTTTTACTGCCTCCGGTCCATCTCCCCACCCAGGTCTCCTGAGCTAACGCCTCGTGAATTTTTTTCTTTTGGCGTACAGAAAGGACCGTATTTAAGTACGCCCACTGCTCGGAACTTTGGAACAGCCCAGAGAGCGGATTAATGCTTTTGTCTTGACCGCTGACAGGATGTTTATACATAAGTTATGATACGAAGTTGACTGCCTATTAGATGTGCGTTTGTGACAAGAGGGGCATTTATAGAAGCTATGTAGAGTGCAAAACGTAAGTTGGTTGAATTTAGGACTCTATTCATGCATCAGTCATATTTTTACATCTATACAGACTTCTGAAAAAGAATGAATCTCTTATATTTGCCTGTGCATTGTTCATACATACATTGCCATTGCGTACCTTGGATTATATTTTCACATTTAGAAAAAAAACTTATTTTACTTCAATAATTTTTGTAGCTTCAGAAAAAGACAGCGGCACTCAAAAATTGACTGCTATTATTTAAAAATGGAATAAGTAAATATATAAACGTCTATTCTGCTGCTGGCTAGAGGTAAGTCTGAAAAACGTTCCAGGGCACAACACCCTCCGTTGTGTGATGTGACAGTCTCAAGATGTTCAGCACGTAATCAAATACTCTATGATTCTTTATATTTATTAGAGACATTGTCTTACATTTATCCAGATTGAAATCGAGGTGACGTTCCTTACACAAAGTGGAATTTTTGTCCGCGTTTTCCTGCAGTTCCTTACGATCGTCCCAAAATCATATTTTCCTTTACACTGAGGTGACAAAGGAAATGGGAAAGCGATATCTGCATACACATACGGTAGTAGTATCGCTTAGACAAGTTATAAAAGGTGGTGATTTGGCGGAGCAGTCATTTGTACTGGGGTGATTCATGTGGAAAGTTTTCCGTCGTGATTATAGCCGCACGACAGGAACTAACAGACTTTGAACATGAAATGTTAGTTGGTGCTAGGTGTATGATAAATCGTAAATCGTTGGGGAATTCAGTATTCTGAGATCCACGGCCTCAAGAGTGTGCCGAGAATAACAAATTTCAAATTACCTCTAACCACGGGCAGCGCAGTGGCTGACGGCGTACACTTAACGACCGAGAGCAGAGGCGTTTGCGTAGTCATTGCTAACAGACAGGCGGCACTGCGTGAAATAACTGCAGATATCAATGTGGGGTGTACGTCAAACGTGTCCTTTAGAGCAGAGTGGCGACACTTGCCGTTAATGCCTTATGGTACCAGAGGACCGACGCTTGTGCCTCTGCTAATAGCATGTCATCGCCTGCAGCGCCTCTCCTGGACTGCTAACCACATCGGCTGGGAAACAGTAGCCTGGTCAGATGAGTCCCAGTTTCAGTTGGCAAGAGCTGATAGTAGGGTCCGAGTGTGCCGCAGATCCCACGAAGCCATAGAACTATAACTTTTTATACCTGGGATTCACAGTCATGTAGAACTTTGTAAAAGACACCATATTTACGTCAGTGACTGTAACATTTTCTTTATTTCACGATTGCAATTTCGGCCTTAAGCCATTATCAAGGGCAGATTTTTGTGGCTTTAAGCCATGTCAACTTAAAATGAGCTGACACATTTATATGTCGTTGCCATTACTATTAAATACATTCGTGACGCTGTTAATATTGCGAGCACACATATCCATATTTCAGAAAACAACACAGTCTGTAGACATTCATGTTCGATAGCCCATCACTAGTTACTTATGCACTAAACTCAACTAAGCTCTGTTCAAAGCAATGGTGGCTCCATAATGGTGTGGGCTGTGTTTACATGGGATGGACTGGGTCCTCTGGGTGTTCGGCTCCTTGGAGACCATTTGCAACCATTCTGAGACTTCATGTTCCCAAATAAAGATGGAACTTTTATAGGTGACAATGCGCCATGTCACGAGAACACAGTTGCTCGCGACTGGATTGAAGAACATTGTGGACAATTCGAGCCAATACATTGTTACCCAGATCGCCCGAAAGATATCCCATTGATTATTTTTGGGATATGATCGAGAGATCAGTCCGTGCAGAAACTCTGCACCGGTAACACTTCCGTAGTTTATGTGAATGAGTGGGGTCTGTTGTTTCGTACAAGTTATACGGACTATCTTTGCAATCCTCATGGCCGATACACATTCCCACCAAGTGTCACCTATCCGTGGTCCCTGTCCATTGACTCTCTGAGATTCCCAGAGGATGTTGGTCATATTAGTGGATCCGCACTGAAGAAGGTGGAACCATTGCCCAACTAGACCAATCAAATTATATGAATGCATGGTGTCTATTCTTTCAGCTATGTCCGAAAGAACAGACACCACATATTCGCACACCACTGCGGATATGTGGCGCATGGTCGGAATGTTAATCGCCAGTGAGGCGTGCGAAGATAGTATGAGCTGTTGCGGTAGCGCTGTGTCCCGCATAGCGCTGCCTAGTAATCAGGGGATCGCAGGTTCGAGTCCTGGTCTAGTATACATTTTCATTCGTCGCCATTGATCCTATGTAATGTCGCACTGCAGCTGATAGTATTAATCCCGTCGCATACCGAAAGTCAGTGACTCACTGCATGCAGAGCTGGTCTGCAGACACCAGGCATCCAGTGCCAGCAATCTGTAGTAAAGGTTGGCAATACCATTATGCTCAAGTACGTCAACCAGCCAGCAGCTCATGGACGACCGGATGAAATAGGTCCCCAAGCATCGATCTCAAATCAAGGACTCTAGACAGGCTCCCACCTAGGAAGCACCATGCAGCTCCAAGCGGACCATGACTAGGCGCAGCTCGTAAATTGGAGGTTCCCTGTGGCTGACTGAATAATCCACATTGGGGTGGTGTACTTATCGACACTCTTGGATCAGGATGGTCAGCGTTTGTAATGGGATGCCATATATTTATTATAAGGAAGCACCACTTGCTGTCACGTACGAGGCCTAGGCTACAGGCGGCAGCGCCCGTCGAGTGGTAAACTGCCCCATCACTTCAGTGCTTTTTTCTCCCAGCTACAGATTTGGTCAAGTTGCTAAAGAACTCCAAGTTAACGGTGTGTTAAAGTGTTGTCTGTAAGTTGTGTAAGTGTCACTAAATCACAGTTCATACAATAGATTCTATACAACTATTGATTATGATGGAAACAGTTATCTTCAGCAAAATTATCATTAAAACCACCGAATATCAGCCGCGCACAACACTGACGTATGTTACCTGAAACAATATTCTTCGCAACTCGTGCGTAATCAATTTCGGCTCCATACATCAGCAAGAAAAGCTTGTTATATGGATTGTGCTATGAGCACTGTTTTTAAAGAACCAATCTTATTCGTATTACTTTCATTAAAATGAGTTCTGGACCACCGGTGCACATTTATTTTTACACATTTTTATTACCTTCGGCATTTATGTCTGCAGAGCTGCGTAATTTGAATTTGCCGCTGAGATAATTGTTAAGATGGCGGCAGACAATTGACAGGGACTTTCTATCGTTAGAGCAAATCTCCTTTTAACAGGATAAGTATTTGAAGTAATGCTTATTAAACGTTACCATTACATGGTGCACTATTTAGACAAATTTTCATCAAGCAAACCTTCGATACTTTCGTAAGAAACACAGATAAAAATGCGATACAAATCGCTATAGTCAATGGTTGCGCTCCTTGCAGCGGAAAGAAATAATTAACACAGATAATGCTTATTGAGAGAGGAATTAAAGTTACAAATAATTATTCACTCATATTTATGATAATAATGAACTCTATTCACAAGTAATAATTAACAAATAATAACAATTTCTTAACAGACCTCAGTTTGATATGCGTCTTGCGTCCGCAACCTACAAAAGCCAACCAACAAAAGGTAAAAACAAAGGAAGACTTGGTGTCACCACCAGACACCACACTTGCTAGGTGGTAGCCTTTAAACAGGCCACGGTCCGTTAGAATACGTCGGACCCGCGTGTCGCCACTATCGGTGATTGCAGACCGAGCGCCGCCACACGGCAGGTCTAGTCTAGAGAGACTCCCTAGCACTCGCCCAGTTGTGTAGCCGACTTTGCTAGCGATCGTTCACTGTCTACATACGCTCTCATTTGGAGAGACGACAGTTTAACATAGCCTTCAGCTACGTCATTTGCTACGACCTAGCAAGGCACCGTATTCAGTGACTATAATTACTATCTTCCAAAATGTATTCTGAACAGATAATATTGTGGATCATGTACCGTCAAGAGCGACGTTCATCATTACTGAATTAACGCTAAGTATCAAACTAATTACGTCCGCTTTCTGAATTCTCATTCCTTGTTTTGTTCCAGACCTCACGTCAGTATAGTTCTTCCCGCCACGCGCCAGCCTGCTTGAGCTAAAACGCGTGCATTTCGGCCTCCACCCGTAACACGGTGTTGGCTCTTCTGCTAACACAAAAAAGACAAACGCAGATCATAAAAGGAATTTAGAATTATCATTGTGTTTGTATGATACACATCGATATGTCCAATTACATCATAAAATATTATAAAAATAATTAATATTTATCATCGTTTTATTTCACTGTTTTTTTCATATGTCGGATAGATAATGTTTATAACTGTTAGGGGCATAATTTCTTCTCGTCGCAGTGTAGCTAAAATTTATCTCGTGGATGTTACAACAGCCAGTCAATGCTGTTGTTTTCAGCCTGACGTGAACTCGTGCTGTTGTTTTCGTCCTCAGCAGATGCAGTGCTATTGTTTGTGTCGCCAGTAGATCCGGTGCTGAGTATTCGGCTGACGGCTATTGCAGCACGCCCTCAACAGCGCCTCAGTGCTGTTGCTTGGAGCCCGTGCTGAGCCCACACTGTTGTTTTTGCTCACAGTGGAGGCGGTGGTTCGCTCGCTGCTCCTTTGATGACTTCCTCATTGTGAGGAGGTTCGGTTGGAAGTTTGTGGCCTGTTGGCCTTTACTCCCCTGGGAATCTTGACGAATCTTCTTTCTGTACTGGTAGGTTTTTCTGGACTGGCAAGGAGTGCCGATGACCTATTTCCTGTACTTGTCGGTGTGACGATTTTTCTTCTTCTTCTTGGCTGTTGCTGAGGGCTCTCCCTCGGTTGGGATACTGGGAATGGTGTATCCTGCTTTTTCGTATTCTCCGTTGACCAGAGCGAAGATGATGTAGCGCATTTGCCACTCGGTAAAGATAGGGTAGGAATTAATCAGAATGTAATCCTCCCTAGAAAGACCTACAAGGCCTTCTGGGTACTCAATTGGTTGATGTGGGGGTTGAGGTTTGGTATAGTTAGGTGGAACGAAAGGATAAGGGTTGTCGTGGTGGGGGTACGTACCATCGCGAAGCGATGCAGCGATCTTCTGCGTTACAGCGCTTGCGCTGTACATATCTGGAAGCGGGAGGAATGGGACTTCTTCCCACTCTCCTTCTTGCGCTGCTGCTACGGTGTCCGTCTTGGGCTGTGTTGCCTCCCCTTCGGCAGGCACGTCGGTCTGCGTGGCCACCGTCGCCAGCTCCTTCTCACATGGAGGAGTCGTCTGGGTGGCGGTGTCTGTTGTGGCGGAAGCTTCCTTGGCTGATCGAAGCTCCTGCGTCAGCTCAGCAATCTGACACCGAGCCTCGCCCAGTTCCGCCAGCATGGCCGCCCTCTCTTCCGCCATGGCGGATTTGAAGGCGGACATGGCTTCTTGGACGGCGTCATTAAGGCACCTGGTGACGACGTCTTCGGTACAAGTGACCACCTCTTCGTGTGTGGTGGTCACTTGCTTCTGCGTCTTCTTCTCCGGTCCGCGCCTGTTTCTTCTGTAGGCGCAGGAACGGGCGTTGGCCGCGTGTGCGCCGCCGCAGTTGACGCAGGTACAGGGGGCGTCCTTCTGCTTTTTGCAGTCGCGTGTGTCGTGTGCTTGCGCACACTTCAAGCACGCAACTGCTCCGCTGCAGTGCTTGGCGACGTGGCCAAGCTTTTGGCAGCGAAAGCACTGCGTTGTAGTCTTCTTCTTCTTCTTCTTGCCGGATGTTCCTGCTAGCGTGAGCAGCAACTCCGCCAAGGCAGCAGCTTTGCGTCCCCTTCCGCGTCCCGACATCTCGAGTGGCAACAGCGACAATCAGCTTATGCGTTACTCACCGCAGCTTGAGCGAGGCGGTGGTTAGCGGTCAACTGGCGATGCCATAGTATATACATTACAGCCAGTCAATGCTGTTGTTTTCATCCTGACCTGAACTCATGCTGTTGTTTTTGTCCTCAGCAGATGCAGTGCTATTGTTTGCGTCCCCAGCAGATCCTGTGCTGAGTATCCGGCTGGCGGCTATTGCAGCACGCCCTGAACAGCGACTCAGCGCTGTTGTTTATAGGCCGTGCTGAGCCCGCGCCGTTGTTTGTGCCCACAGCGGAGGCGGAGCTGGACGTGCGGCTGGCGGCGCCGCGGCACGTGCTGTTCGGCCACTCTGCGCTGTTCCGCTGCGAGTACAGCGTCCCGCGCGAACTGCTCCACAAAGTGGAGTGGCTCCGTAACGGCCGCAAGATGTTCCAGTTCGTACGCGGCCGCTCGCCGCCCTTCCGCGAGTTCCACGTCCTCTTCGCCAAAATAGACGTAAGTATTCTCTACGACAGCAGGATAAGTGAGGTGTTCGACTTTGACATGTGTTACCTTAGTAATCTACAGTGTGGGTTTTAACTGAAGACATTGAAATACCCCGAAAAATACATATCGGACGAAAAAAGTTATACTTTCAATAATTTCAGTTTGTTTGTCTCGGAGGGGGATGTCCAACGATACCAATCTCGACCGCCCCCCCTCCCCCCCACCACCACCACACCGAGCATGCGTGGCCGGCTGGGGGGCAACTTTGACATCTTCAAATTAAACTCCCTTTTTTTTTATTGTGTATTACGATTCCACTGCAAAATCTAACTACGTTTTGTCAGCAGCATTTTCTTCGTATCGCCACAGATGGTGCTGTAATCGGAAGAACAAAAATAGGCAGACAATCGTAATTTACGACATGTTCCTCAGCGACCCTTGAATATCGAGTGGCACATGGGATCCCACCTCAATGCTGTGAGGGTAGGACAGGCCAGTATTTAACAACTTCTGGCCGGCCTGGGTGTCCGAGCGGTTCTAGGCGCTACAGTCTGTATCCGCGCGACCGCTACGGTCGCAGGTTCGAATCCTGCCTCGGGCATGGATGTGTGTGATGTCCTTAGGTGGTGGTGGTGGTTAGTGTTTAACGTCCCGTCGACAACGAGGTCATTAGAGACGGAGCGCAAGCTCGGGTTAGGGAAGGATTGGGAAGCAAATCGGCCGTGCCCTTTCAAAGGAACCATCCCGGCATTTGCCTGAAACGATTTAGGGAAATCACGGAAAACCTAAATCAGGATGGCCGGAGACGGGATTGAACCGTCGTCCTCCCGAATGCGAGTCCAGTGTGCTAACCACTGCGCCACCTCGCTCGGTGTCCTTAGGTTAGTTAGGTTTAAGTAGCTCTAAGTTCCAGGGGATTGATGACCTCAGAAGTTAAGTCCCATAGTGCTCAGAGCCATTTGAACAACTTATAATGGGAAACCCCATTCACAGCGTTTTGTTATCGAGCAGGAAAGTACTCGAAGCGCCACGGTGGGCTTGTAGCGAACTACGACGTATCACAACAGGTAGTACCCAGCGACGGGAGCTCACGTATTGTGTAGACGTAGAACGTGTAGCGGCTCTATACATTACAATACTTTCGCAGTGTTAATTGCCTGCTAAACTACCTGTCATTTGGAGAACCGACGTACAAGTGGCAACCACAGGAGGAAAAAACAAATGATCTTGATTCACGTAGAATGTAGGGGACAATGAGGCTGCTGTTGCGTTGTATGCCTTTCTTGCTCTTCCTTGTACAAGGTTCTCAACGCCTTTATGTCTGATGGCAGCATACAGACCGGAAACAGGAAACGAAGCAAACGTAATGCAGGAGAAGCTAATGAAATAGCTGTACTACAGGCAGTGCGCCGCAACCCGCGGGTAAAGCCTAGTTGCACCACTTGTTACGTGGAGTGAGTTGCACTCAAGTGGTTTCATATATGACTGTAGACACGTCGACACCAGTATCCACTTCAGTTTCGTAGTTTTGTGGGTCCCTGAGTTGTGTCTGAAATGAAAGTTTTGGCAGCTGCACGTCGCACGAGCTGTGATTGAGTTAAAGCTTGTTGTGTGGAATCGCTGCAAAAGGAAAATATAAGAAACGTGTTTCGATTCGTGACTGGATGAAGAAAAGTCAGCTCGGTTGCTCAGCATCCTTGCTGAAATAATTTATAACGGAAAATCCAAGAAGCCCTCTTAATTATCTTAGAATGTCACCAGAACTGTTCACGTTTCTTCTAAATAGAGATAATTATGAGATAAGGAATAAAGGTACTGTAATGCATGAAGCACTGTCGCCAGAACTGAAATTAGATATCATATTGCGTGCATTACAATCGAGAACACTAGGCATGCTGTAAGATACCGTTTTAGTTGGTGATGACGCTATTTCATTAACACCAATAATTATTCACATTAACACTAATAATTGTTAACAGTAGCAACAATAATTATTCGAAGCAGGCCGCATTAATGAGAAAATGGTTTGCAAACTATCTTGAAGATAGATCTGTACAGTCGCAGTATTTCAAAATTCAAACATATGTGAATGGGGGGCACTGCAGCGACGTTTGAAATAGATGAATATTGAATAAAGAAAGCAGCTTCCTGAATTAGTATAGCCTTCGCTCCTGTCACCAATATTCCTTAACAAAGAGTTGACCAACTCGATCGATGGGATTTTAGTCTTGTAGAAGAGAGCATTGCCATAGCTAGAATTACACTTGCTTGTATTTCTCTTAATTCAGTTTTGTATGTGCTCCTAACTCAATAAATTTTGTCCTGCAGCTCAGACATTGTCAAACCATTTATGTTATGATCACACATGACGGTCTCAGCGCCAGCAATATGTTGCTTATTTTTGTAATCAGCATCACTGAAATCCCACAAACACGTATGCAAAGCGTAGACATCAAAAAGCTAAAATTATTCTCCGTTCCCCACTTCATATTTCAATTTGTCTGCACTCTTCAAACACACATAATCTCAAAACTCATGCAACTAGTGTCGTCAAAGGAGGAACACGCCGAAAGTGTTTAGTTTCACCAATGAGTTGCGCAGAAGCGCGCCGGCCGGTAGCGCAGTTGCCTGCAACCTAGTGTCGTCGTGTAAACTAGGCTTAAGCGCCCGGGAATTCAAAAATGGTTCAAATGGCTCTAAGCACTATGGGACATAACATCTGAGGTCATCAGTCCCCTAGAACTTAGAACTACTTAAACCTAACTAACCTAAGGACATCACACACATCCATGCCCGAGGCAGGATTCGAACCTGCGACCGTACAGCAATGCGGTTCCGGACTGAAGCATCTAGAACCACTCGGCCGCCAGGGCCGGCGCCCAGCAATTACATCGCGATTCCGGTATGTCTGTAAGTAGTATTGCCACAATACTGCATCGTCGTAAGTATCATCCGTACCACGTGTCACTGCATCAAGAATTTCATGGCGCGTTTTTCCATAATGGGGCAGTGTTTTGTGAATGGGCGTGGCAACAAATGCAAACGACCTCCACGTCCTTTTCCGAGGAACTACTTTGCGATGAGTCTGCTTTTACAAACCATGGTAGCGTAACCGGCATAACGTGTATTATTGGAGTTCAGATAATTCCCACTGGTTACGGCAAAGTGACCATCAACGTCCTTGGTCGGTTAATGTATGGTGTGACGTAATAGGGAACAAACTCATTCGTCTGTATTTAATAGACGGCCCGTTGAATGGACGCTAATATCGAATAGTTTTGGAATAGGAACCATCGGTACTACTCCAGGACGTTGCCCTGGACGTTCGGCAACGTATGTGTTTCAACATGACGGTTGCCCAACGCATTACACAATTGAAGCACGGGAGTATTAGACAGTGTATACACTGGTCTGTGAATCGGCAGAGGTGGCCCAATTAATTGGCGCACTATGTCGCAAGATTTGAAGTTGACGGATTTCTTTCTGTTGGGATATTTAAAAGATGGGGTGTACCAACAAGTGCCAACACGTCGTGAAGAGATGGTCGATCGCGTCAGAAACGCCTGTGCTGACATTCCCGCAGATATCCTTCTGTCGTGTGTATTGTCACTTGAAAAGCGGATAACTAGTGTATTGGAGTTGACAGTACTACGTTTGAAACTTACTTTAATTGGTAATATAGAGTAGCGTTCGCCTGGAGTCAAGGAAACAGTGGCGCGTCAGTAGCCCCCCGTTCGATATGTCGGAGGAATACAACGTTGCGAATCGGGTTTCCAGTGACAGGTTATGAAATACTGGCCTGTCCTACTATCGCAGCAAGGACGTGGGATCCCACGTGTGACTGGATATTCAGGGGCCATTGAGCAGCATACATAGATTTTCAGAAGGCTTTCGAAACCGTTCCTCACAAGCGTCTTCTAACCAAACTGCGTGCCTATGGAATATCGCCTCAGTTGTGCTACTGGATTCGCGATTTCCTGTTAGAAAGGCCACAGTTCGTAGTAACAGACGAATGTAATCTAGTGAAACAGACATAATATCTGGCGTTGTCCAAAGAAGTGTTATAGGCCCTCTATTGTTCCTGATCTATGTTTAATGACATAGGAAACAATCTGAATAGCCCTCTTTGACTGTTTGCAGATGACGCTGTCATTTACCATCAAGTAAAGTCATCAGATGACCAAAATGAAATGTAAAATGATATACATAAGACATCTGTATGGTGCGAAAAGTGGCAACTAACCCTGAATAAGGATAAGTGTGAAATCACTCACATGAGTACTAAAAGAAATCTGCTAAATTTCGATTACGCGATAATTCACACAAATCCGAAGGCTTTAAATTCAATTAAATACTTAGGGATTACAATTAAAAGTAACCTAAATTGCAGTGCTCACATAGATAATGTTGTGGTTAGAGCAAGCTATGACTGCCATTCATTGGCAGAACACTTACAAGGTACAACAGCTCTGCTAAAAGACTGTTTATACCACGCTTGTCCGCCCTGTCCTGGAGTATTGTTGTGCTGCGTGGGATCCGCATCAGGTGAGAATGACGGATAACATCGAAAAAGTTCAAAGACGGGCAGTTCGTTTTGTATCATCGTGAAATAGGGGTGATAGCGCCACATACATGATACGTTAATTGGAGGGGCAATCATTAAAACAAAGGCCTTTTTTAGTTGCGACGGGATATTCTGATGAAATTTCAATCAACAGTTTTCTCCTCCGATTGCAAAAACATTCTGTTTGAACCTACCTACATAGGGAGAAATGATCATCATGATAAAGTAAGAGAAATTAGGGCTCGCACAGAAAAATTTAAGTGCTCGTTTATCCCGCACGTCATTCGAGAACGGAACGGTACAGAGAGAGCTTTAAGGGGGTTCATTGAACCGTCTGCCAGGCACTTCATTGTGAATGAGAGAGTAATCACGTAGATATAGATGCATATGTCGTAAATTACGATTGTACACTCATTTCCATTCCTCCGATTACAGCACCACCTGTGGCGAAACGAAGAAAATGCTTCAGACAAAACGTATGTAGATTTTGCCGTAGAATTGTAATCTGCAATAAAAAACAGGGTTTAGTATTGGAAGATTTCAAAGTTGCCACCCCCGCCACCCATGCATGGGATGTGCTGGGAGGTCGAGTGTGGTATCGCTGGATGTCCCCCTCCGAGACAAACAAATTGAAATTATAACTTCTTTTGATCCGATGTATAGTTTTCGAGATATTTCAATGTCTTCATTTAAAATGAACACCCTGTATCCGTAATCTTTATTGTGATAAGGACTGCAGCTGCCAAGAACTGTATGAATGATTTCTTGATACCTGCAGCTGCCATTCTTTTATTCCTAGACAAGTTTTTACCACTTCTACGACGAAGCATAATAGAACCATAGAATGTATGACTATCGCTAGACTTCTTAATAAAAATGTCTGTAATGCGTAAGTTCACGAAATCATAAACCAGGTCATGGAAGGCTTCATTTGATTTTCTTGGTTTTCAGAGTACTGTGATCGAATTTATACTGTTTATGTAACAGCCTTGTAACAACTATTGGAAATGGTGTGCTTCCACAATAATAAAACAAATATTGACATGTCATTTTAATAAAATTTCCAACGATGAAAGATAATTAAATATAACATAATTATCAGATTTCTATAAAGTAATTCTAATCTTCCTAGTGTAAGTACGTTAAAACAGTGATATAAGAGTTTTGCAAATACTGCTCAAAATTAGTGTGCTCCCAAAATTGCGAAAAACAATTTCTAAATTATTTTCTGACAGTTATATGCAGTCATAGCAATGAAGACGTACATATGATAATATACCATTAAATTATCGTCCATAAAGTATGTTGAATTATGACTTGTTCTTATGTTCAATTCGTAAGCGATCCTAACGCACGCAACGTATTATTCTTCTTGGATACTTTAAAGTGCCATAAGGTAGAACCTGTACAGCCGTAAACCAAATAAATAGAAAGGTAGCTGATGGCGTCATGAAATCATTCAAAAAGTAATTTATACATGCAATAAAAGTGTGTGTATGTATGTATGTATGTATGTATGTATGTATGTATGTTCCACATCTCCTCCTAAATCGCTGGATCGATTTCAACCAAGCTTGGTAGCCACATCACTTACTGTCTGACAAAAACCATCTCCCTCTCAAAGGGTTTGGGGTGCGAGTGGAAAAGTATCGTATCTCAAGACGCGCAAATAACCAGACTACATTCACCCATTATTTGAGAAAGTGAGGACTTAGTACCCTGAAATAAACTTTACAGTTGATTTCAACCATTTACGAGACATTTTCTGACAGGCAGCCTCCGTGATATGATAAGAGGAAAAAGGTTTATCGCTTACTATATTTTCGCTGTTCATGCAGTAAAACTGCTGCATCAGGCAAAACGATTTAATTTGTTACTTCTCTACTACTAACTCTATTCGCAACACATTTCGCGGACAGTGTAAACAAATGCCACTAGATTTGCGTACAAAATACATCTTTGTACGACACATATTAAGGGAGATATAACGTCATGAACATTGAGATGCGTGAAAACGAAACTACAGATCTTTATTCGCTAGGGATACAGCTGAAATATATGTACAAATATGTGTGAAATATGTTCCATATGAAATACGTGTGACAAGTGTGTATTCAGTCACAGCCATGGACAAAAACTTCCTCCTACATCCCTGGATAGGTTTCAAAAGAACTTGATACACGTATCTGAAGATAAATACTATGGGGTAAGAAAAAGTGATTTCCTATTGGAGTGGGTGTGATAACTTGGAGAGAGAAGGTGGAGGAGGTGGAGATGGACACCCAGAGAGGGTGAAAGAGGAGATGGACATAGATAGGGATGAGGAGGAAATGAACAGAGAGAGGGAAGGAGAAATGGCTAAAATGGTTCAAATGGCTCAAATGGCTCTAAGCACTATGCGACTTAACTTCTGAGGTCATCAGTCGCCTAGAACTTAGAACTAAATAAAACTAACCAACCTAAGGACATCACACACATCCATGACCGAGGCAGGATTCGAACCTGCGACCGTAGCGGTCGCTCGGTTCCAGACTGTAGCACCTAGAACCGCACGGCCACTCCGACCGGCGAGGGAGAAATGGATAGAGAAAGGGAATAGGAGGAGATGGACACGTAGAGGAGCGAAGAGGAGATAGGCAAAGGAAATGGAAGGAAATTGTGAGAGGGAGTGGGTAGGAGCAGATGGAATAAGGGAGGAGGACATAAATGGGAAGAAGAGGAGGAAGACAGAAGGATGGGGGACAGGCGGGTGTTGACAAAGAGTTGGGTGTGGAGGAGGGAGACAGAATGAAACGGAGGAGGAGTTGGGCGGAATGAGGGGCAGAAGCAGAAGGGTACAGAAAGGAGGAAGGAGAAGGTGGTAACAGAAGTCGAATTCCGTGCATACCAGGGCAACATTAGGTACTGAGCTAGTTCAAATACAAATTTCTGTTGCAACTGAAGACTTGTGTGTTCGATGATTCCACCATATGTCTGAACTTGTACAATAAATGGCACTACGTAGATATTATTCTTCTACCCAGTGTTGTCACACTACGCTTTAAGGTCAGAATACGGTGAGTCTATGGCATCAACTTCGCTATAAATAGACACTCAATCTTTTGCATAAGATGAGGATCGTATTTGTCGTGGACAAATATTTGTAGTATACGATTTAGGAAGTTATGTAATACCCGCATTACGGCTGCCAAAATTTCAGGGAAATACGTTATTCATTCATTCATTCAGTACTTCTGTGCTCCTTGTGAATACATGACTTATTTATATTGTTGGGTGCACTTCTTAGGACGTACCATCACTCTTCAGTTGCTTTTAGGGTTTTGATAGTGCTCGGCGTTTCTGAGACGGAGGCGAAGAGGTATTCGCCTAATCATGTGTGTAGAAATTCCTGCCTGCTTTGGAAAACACAAAATGACCTTTACGCTCACTAGACGCAAAGCATCTTTACCTTTATGTGCAGCTAAAATTAATGAGGCCTTCAAGGAAACAAAATGGTTCAAATGGCTCTGAGCACTATGGGACTTAACTGCTAAGATCATCAGTCCTCTAGAACTTAGAACAAGGACATCACACACATCCATGCCCGAGGCAGGATTCGAACCTGCGACCGTAGCGGACGCGCGGTTTCAGACTGTAGCGCCTAGAAACGCTCGGCCACTCTAGCCGGCCTACAAGGATACACCGACGGCTCCCAAAGGCTTGAAGTGATGTATAACATGGGCCTGTGCTACAATAAATACAGTTGAAATTCAGGATGAAGCTTTGTGTGCCTGTCTTCGCTTTATAGGAGGTTAACATTTTGAGCGCTTAATATTAAAATGACGATAACGAACACACAAGCCGTACTCATTTACGTGTTTTGTTAGCAAATGCAGATGTCATCTGCCAGGGATACAGCGACTTCGGTATTTAATACTAGCTAAGAAAGTCGGTTTTGTCCGGTTATTTAATTATTCACAACTTTTATTGGTTTGTCTCCTCTCCCCTTCTCTCTTACTGTCCCTGTCCTCTTCTCCCCCCTTTCTGTCTATCACTTTCTCCTCTCTCTCTATCCACCTTCTCATCCCCCCTCACTCTGTCCAATTCGTACTACGCCCTCTTTGTCAACATGCCCCCCCCCCCCCTGGCACCCCACCTTTATCGCCCCCATCCTCGCCCCAATTGGAGGTTTATCGTTTTTACCCCACAGTATTTCTTTAGTGGGGGTAAGTAATATGTGTACCAAGTTTGGTTGTTATCGATCAAGCAGCTTAGGAGAACATGAATGTATGCCTATGTGTCGTATATTTCATACGTGTGAGTACTACACTATACAACTCCAGAAAGTGTGGTAATATTATCCGTGGTCTTCAGCCGTGTGGCTTCACCTTGGTTATCAGAGCACATTGGCAAAATTATTGGATCGTTGCAGTGCCCATTGTTGCCAACTAGTTGACACAACGAACAGCACAAATAAGAGAAAAATTGCACTCCATACTTTTAGAAGTAATCCAACTATAGCAAATAAATACCGAAAAGTCGTTTTCGAACATTTCTTCGTCACCCCTTCTCATATCTAGTGGTAGGTTTTTGTAAAAATAACAAGTCATGTACCTACTGTATTTGGTTGAAGTTGCAACTAGTTTTCCTGAGTTCCGCTTGAAAGTCACCCCCTTTTCATTCCTACCTTACGGGGTGTAGCTGCTTCTTAACCCAACAGTGCTTCCGTCCAAGAAGTAAGTATTCACTAACCCCAATTCTTTAAAAACTCGTACTCTCCTCTACAAAATAGCTTCAAACTTTTGATTAATTTAAATATGAGTTAATGTGCTAAATACCCGACGTTAAGCACGTAACAGCGAAGAAGTGTAGAAACGGTCTCAAATGATGTTTAATATTGGTTTGACTTTGCAGAGTGTTGTCATTCTCAAATACTGGATGAGAAAATTTCTTTGTATTTGTGTGCGGTGCCTCACAAAGTTACAGAGATTGAGATAAAAGGCCACACATAGCACACATTTTGATTTAGTATTACAGTTTCACTCGTCGGAGGCGAGTATCATCAGACAACCTTTGCGGAGTTAGCAGAGTGTTTGGCTGTGATACCAAGAACGAAGTATCCAGATTAAAAAGGGTGTAAAGACGGATGTAGTCTTTCGCCCCTACTGTTCAATCTACTTATCGAAGAAGCAATTACGAAGATCAAAACTCCAGAAGAGGTATCACAGCCAAACACTCTGCTAACTCCGCAAAGGTTGTCTGATGATACTCGCCTCCGACGAGTGAATACTAAATCATTTTGATTTAGTATTACAGATTTCAGTCTATGTGATCGCCGTAAGCTTATTGACACCAGTGCCTACTAATTTAAGTTATATATTACAGCACTGAAGATGGTCACTAAGTGACAGAAAATCGATTTTGCGATAATAAACAAAAATATACGACCAATGCTGTCTCTCCTTCCAAATTGCTGTGCTTGTTACCGCTGCTCAAGAAATACTGATTTGACAGGTAAATATCAGTGAAAAAACGTTAAAAATGCTTCGTAACATAAACGTACAGGGAATCATTTCATGTCAGTAATATAATTATATCGTGCTTACACAGTCCTGGAACACTTTTCCCGTTTTATGTTTTATTTTTGCATTTTCTGCAAGATGGCCTCTTAGTGAAACAGGACTACCATCAGAATTATAGATGAAATATAGTCCAATTCATGAAACGGATGCGATACATACATATAATTTTCATTAAATATTTTGATGCTATAATGGTAGCAATATTTTCAAGTCAAAATTATTATGTCATAATGAGTGAAACACTTTTTTACATTTATTTTCTGGGGATACAATGCCTATAAAATAGAATATAGAGTAATTTATATATTTTTGCTTTAGGTTTGATCTGCTGTCATAATGGGAAAACGCAACAAAGAGATCAAACGTGGAAAGCATTCCATCAAATCATATGATGAAAGAATGCTTGAACTGGCTGTAGGGAAAGTTTTACAGAAAGACTGGTCAGTTTACAAGTTTTGTTCATTCCTTTGGACCACTTTAAAATAAATCGTCATGAAAGCTACTGAACACTTTGACTGCAACACAAACGAACTTAAAAACTTTGAACTTGGGAAAGTGGGTAGGCCGTTTGCTCTTCCTTCAGATGTTGAAGTGCAGCTTGCATCCTACATCATTAAAATGCAGGAGATTGGATTTGGACTAACTGTTCTCCACATAAGGAAACTTGCCTACAAATTAGAGAAAAGTGTAGCCCTAAAGCAACAGTAAGGTTCAGTTCGGAAAATAAAACTGTCGGAAAAAAGTGGTAAGCTGGTTTTAAACGTAGATTCAATCTAACATTGAAGACACATGAAAACTTATCCAGATACCGTGCATCTTGTGCAAATCCGGTATTAATTCAAGGATTTTATGACTGTCTTGAGAACGTTATGAATGATTACAATTTGATGAATTCACCCAATCAGATATGGAATTGTGATGAAACAGGGTTGATGTTTGTCACAGCAGGGTCAAAAATTGTGACAAGCATAGGGAAAAAATACGTCTACAGACGAGTTTAAACTGAAAGAGGAACAACAACAACAATCCTTGACTGTGGCAATGCTGCTGGGCAGTCTGGTCCGATCATAATAATCTTTAAAGGAGTGCAGAATATTGCAGCATTAAAAGTTGGTGCCCACTGTGATTCCATCGTAGAAGTTACTCCAAAAGGTTGGGTAAACAGTGACGTCTTTTTGGAAATGGATGCAGCGTTTCATCAGATCACTTCAACCTGTCAAACGTGTTCTCTTGTTGATGGACTCTCATGGGTCACATTTGTCTCCAGAAAAACTGCAAATGGCTGAAGAAATGGGATCATTCTACTGACCTTTCCATCTAATACGACGCATCTACTGCAGCCCCTTGATATTAGTGTCTACAAATCACAGAAAAGTTCCTGGAAAGCTGAAATCGATTCGTATATGAGGAGGAATCCTGGAAAGGCTCAAAGTAGATATGATTTCCATGCACTCTTTAATCCATGTTATGACAAATCATTCTACCCTCAAATAATTAAATCACGTTTCAAGAAAGCAGGGATACACCCTTTTAACAGAGATAGAATTCCACCAGAAGCCCTGGCACCCTCTTCGGTTTCTGACAAACCAATTGCTGATGTTAACGTCAAGCCAGAGGAAGAGCAAATATTGTCCATTCCTGTATGTGAACCTTCTCCAGTAAGGAGCACTCGCAGAAAATCACAGTCTGCACAAGTTCATACCATATCGCCCACTACATGCAATGCTTATAGGCCTACTGAACCTGGCCTGTCTTCTAAAAGACCTCAGGGCAGGAATGGGGGAAGAAATGCCAACCCTCAAGACAAAACTACCTGTTCGGTGTGCAATTTGGACTATGAATATGACGTCCAGAATAAACTGGGTTGGAGTGGATACAGTGCTGTTTTCGTCTTCAATGGTATCACAACAAATGTGAGGTTCTAGGGGATGATTACGATGAAGATGTTTATGTGTGTTCAGTGTGTGCAGATTAATATTTTTGTTTGTGCAGTGAGATATCTGGTTTCTCTTTTTGTATTTGGACTTTTTATTGCTTATTTTTGTCTCTGTTTTGTCACTATTGAACATCGTTTCATTTTTTCATCTTTGTTGCTTTAGGTGTAATATTTTTCTGTATATTTTGAAATGTAGGCCTTTTTCATCAAGCTAATATTGCAACATTACAACAATGTAATGAATGACAATGGAATGTTAGCAAGTAACAGTTTTTTTTTTTTTTTACTCATGGAATTATGATACCACCCACGGAATTAGCATACCACTATCACGGATTTAGGAATCTAGTCACACATTTATGAGCCCCTGTCATTTAATTTATTTCTATTCTTTTTGTTGTATGTGTAAAAATTAGCGGGTCGGAGTGGCCGTGCGGTTCTACGCCCTACAGTCTGGAGCCGAGCGACCGCTACGGTCGCAAGTTCGAATCCTGCCTCGGGCATGGATGTGTGTGATGCCCTTAGGTTAGTCAGGTTTAATTAGTTCTAAGTTTTAGGCGACTGATGACCTCAGACGTTAAGTCGCATAGTGCTCAGAGCCATTTGAACCATCTTTTTTTTTTGGTAAAAATTAACAACTAGCAAAATAAAAAATGTTAGAGAACATTGAAACTGTCTACATGATATGTTATTTACATGATTTCTTATCATTTATAGACACTGAGCAACACAATATGAAAAATATTATGGAGTTAGGCACCTTTACCTAGTGACGCAGCCAGATCCGGTATCGCGTTGTCGTGCGTCTAGAGCGTCAGGGGGAGATGCGTCGTCGGGTTCCGGGACCGTGTGACGCGTCCTCTTACGCAGTTTAGGTGATGATTGTTTGCGTGTCCATCCCTCTGTCGGAAGACGGGAGGGAGTCGCGGCTGTCCGGGAAGAAGGCCGTCGCGGGGATGGCAAGCAACGTCACGTCCATACCTTCGGACGGGAGGGGATCGGCAGTCGTCGTTGGCAGAGGCATAGGAGTCACGTCACGTTGCGAGCGCGGCGCGTCTACCCCGGCGTTATCCGTGGTCCTCGATCGGACACTGGTACTTGGTTCGACTGACGACGGTCAGCGGGAGAAGAGCTGCTTAGGCGATCAGTAAATGTCGGCGTCGGAGGTGCCACGGTAGAGGTCGGCATTGGAGTGACGCGTCGCTGAAGACACTCAGACCCGAAGTGGCATTTTCTTCCACATCTGGAACAGGTCTTGTGCTGACCGTCGTATGTCGCGATAGCGTGGCACCAGTCTCAACAACGACCCACCAGAACTACAACCAAATTACAGTGAAGTTACACCTGATCAGATAGCTCACCAACTACTCATGAACGGAAAAACTAAAAGGAAGATCAGGAATGGCAAAATTAAAAGAAAATTGAATGAGGAGATTAGCTTTCTAGCTCGCCCGTTCTTCATTCAGGAGCTACAAGATGCCATCAACGATTTGAAAAACAATAAGGCCGCTGGCCTCGACGATCTGAGATCTGAGCAATTTAAACATTTTGGACCGGGAGTACAAGCATGGATCCTGGAGCTAATGAATAACTGTATCACAACAATGCAAATTCCTAAACAGTGGGGGAAAGCTCGGGTTATTGCGTTATTAAAACCAGGGAAAGACCCAGCTGAAGCTAAAAATTTCCGGCCTGTCTCACTGCTTTGTCATTTATGTAAAGTGCTGGAGCGAATGATCCTCAAACGCATAGCTGATTATGTGGACAAAGCCCTCATTAACGAACAAGCTGGATTTCGACCAGGAAAATCATGCTGTGGGCAAATCCTTAATCTCACACAGTACATCGAAGACGGCTATCAGAGAGGAGAAGTAACTGGGGTCGCATTCCTGGACCTCAGTGCTGCATATGACACAGTTAACCATAAGTTGCTTAATACAAACCACAAAAAATGCACGGAAGTATGTTTTTTAACACAAACCTACGTTTTTTTAAATGGAACCCTGTTACTTTTGTTAGCACATCTGAACATATCAACAAATACGCAATCAGTGCCGTTTGTTGCATTGTAAAATGTCAATTACATCCGGCGATATTGTAACCTAAAGTTGTTTCATATACTCTGGGGTTGTAGGCACATCACGGTACACATTCTCCTTTAACGTACCCCACAGAAAGAAGTCCAGAGGTGTAAGATCAGGAGAACGGGCTGGCCAATTTATGTGTCCTCCACGTCCTATGAAACGCCCGTCGAACATCCTGTCAAGGGTCAGCCTAGTGTTCATTGCGGAATGTGCAGGTGCACCATCATGCTGATACCACATACGTCGACGCGTTTCCAGTGGGACATTGTCGAGCAACGTTGGCAGATCATTCTGTAGAAACTCGATGTATGTTGCAGCTGTCTGAGCCCCTGCAATGATGTGATGACCAATGAGGTGGTCGCCAATGATTCGGCACCATACATTTACAGTCCACGGTCGCTGTCGCTCTACCTGTCTGAGACAGCGAGGATTGTCCACGGACCAGTAATGCATGTTCCGTAGATTCACTGCCCCGTGGTTTGTGAAACCCGCTTCATCGGTAAACAGGTAGAACTGCAACGCATTCTCTGTTAATGCCCATTGACAGAATTGCACTCGATGATTAAAGTCATCACCATGTAATTGCTGATGTAGCGACACATGAAGCGGGTGAAAGCGGTGACGATGCAGTATGCGCATGACACTACTTTGACTCAGTCCACCGGCTCTCGCAATGTCCCGTGTACTCATGTTTGGGTTCATGACAACAGCAGCTAACACACCAACAGCACCCGCTTCTCCTGTGACGGGCCTGTTACGGACCCGTTTGCGTGCTACGACCATACCTGTTGCATACAGTTGGCGGTAGATGTTTTGCAATGTGCGGCACGTTGGATGCTCTCTGTCCGGGTACCGTTCTGCATACACCCTGCAGGCTTCAGCTGCATTTCGTCGACACTCGCCATAGATGAGTGTCATCTCCGCCTTTTCAGAGTTCGAATACACGATGGTCACAGTTCCTACAACACTACACTATCACAGAAGTCTGGTAACACGGTGTAGTACAGTTGGTCTGCGTGCGGAGACGAATGCAGAATAGCAATAGCAGCAAGCGCTACATGCTGACACTGCGACAGCTAGACCAAACCACAACAGTGCGCTACATCCACACTCGTAAACACGGTCGTCATCGTAAACATGTCCGAGCCGATGCTGCTCGCCGACCTTGGCTCGTGTTTGTTACAACACCACACAACGTAACGACGGAGGTTTCAAGCGTCAACTTTAGGTTACAATAACTCCGGATGTAATCAACATTTTACAATGCAACAAACGGCACTGATTACGTATTTGTTTATATGTTCCGATGTGCTAAGAAAACTAAAGTGGTTCCATTTAAAAAAACGTAGGTTTGTGTTAGAAAACATACTTCCGTGCATTTTTGTATGGTTTGTATTAACCAATTACACTAGCCCCTTTCCTCACGTTCGATCTGTGGAATCGGTTCGTCAGTATTTGATGTGGTTTACAAAATATATCCAGCGGTAACGTTAGGTGACTCACCTTGTATATCACGCTGGCACACATGGAAACCTGTAGATTAGTTTCTTAAGCATCATTTTGTGTAGAACGTTAGCATAGAATTAGGTAACGGAGAATGTGCGTGTGAATTCTAAGGGTCGAAACTGCTGATGTCATCGGTCCCTAGACTTACAACTTATGCTAAGAACAACACACACACTCATACCCGAGGGAGGACTCGAACCTCCGGCAAGAGGGGCCGCACAATCCGTGACATGGCGGCCCTCCTCGCGGCAATTATACAATAGACACTAGCATAGTACCCAAGTAGTTAACCCAGAAGTTAATGTCACACATATAGCAAATAGCAGTAGTTAAGTAACACGAAATGCCCATAGTGGAAATAGAAATACACATCCTGTAGTAATAACAATCAGCTGCAGGAACTGTAAATATTAGACGTAGAATTATGACCCACTAATGTGTTGGGTAGTGAGTTGTCATGTATCATGTTTCTGAGATTGAATAAAGAATTTTTTTATAGTACAGAGGGCTCCGGAAAACAAAGCACTGCAGATAGAAGTCTTTATCTGACACTGTCTGTCACCACGACGACAGAGCATCGCATTCATGGCAGACAAGGTCTGTCTACACAGTAGCCAGCAGCACCTGCTACATTGGCGATCGTGACAATCAGCTGACAGCACTGAAAAACCAGTGATCTCGACTTGTCCACGGTCTGTTCGAGTGCGCACATCGTCTGTTTTTCCCGGATGGTGGTGGTGGGGGGGGGGAAGGTGGGGGAGGAGGAGAAGCGCAGCGGCAGGCTCTGGCCCCTTTAACGTCGATGCACTGTCGCGTCATTGGATGTCGTTTCCGGACCAGAGTTCCTATCGTCATTTGTTCCTCAAGACACCTCCTACATCCCGTTTAAGTTTGTCGGTGCAATTCTGAAACACCCTTGATATGAAAATTTAAACGCTTTCACTAGTATGTTCTTAGGGAAGCCAACAAACATGGCTTTTCGGAAGTCAATAAACACGGCCTCATTTAGGACTCTGCTGTGTAACAATCTCATGCCGCGACGGCGCAAGCTAGCTTCTACGCGATTGAAATTTTGGTGGATAATAATCCGGTATAAGTTTCCGTATGAGTCCCTGCGTGCGGATCGAGTTAAGCGCTCCCAGAACTGCGGTCTTTGCAAGTAAAGGGTAAATTTAATAGTCCGGCGGTTTCAAGTAACCGATACGCTTTTCCATCTCCCGTTCGTTCCAACACGGCGGACTCACACAGAGACACTGTGCGCACAGCGTATAAGCACAGAAATACGCCCTCTCCAGACCACGCATTCGCAGCGGTCGCCGCCGGACAGCCAGAGTGGTACAGCCATAAAGTCGGCGCTGTTTACGGTGCACCAGTGCCTGTGCTACGCGTAAGAGCCCGCTGAAGGGGGAGGGTTGGGGGAGAGGAGGATTTACGGGCCTCACTTGACAGTCGGTTATTGCGCGCCGCTTGCGATCCTGCGCTCTGTTTACGCCCGCTTGTGGCCCGCGGGCGATGATCATGTAGCCCGCAACGAGCATCGGTCGCCCCACTCCCTGGACGGCTGGCCCTGGACTGCGTTTCGGTGGCTTATCGTGGACGCGCGCCATCGGCTTCGCTCTGGCCTCGTATACCAAATGCGCCGTTGAGATGATAAGTTGTTTCTTGACGCGCGCTCCTGCGGAAATACACTCTGTTGTTTTCTGATGTTCTCTCAATAGCTATACGCTGCCGAGTAGCTTATTCTACAAGGCTTCAGTCTCTCCCTCTCTCTCTCTCTCTCTCTCTCTCTCTCTCACACACACACACACACACACATACACGCACACACACAGAAACACAGGCAAAGTCGTGTGCACAGAGGCAGGTCATCGACTCATCGACTTTCGTGCTTTGGAAGGCATACAGATCGAGGCATATAAAACTGTTTTTAGGAACGTCTGGAAAACTAGAAATCTGATTAAAAAGTGGTTGGAATCACAGTTGTTCGTCTCCAGCGGGGACATCCAGTGATACCAACGTGTGGGCCCTGCCGGTCAACTTTATCTTAAACAGGAAACACAACTTTATTATTGTCGATTCGGATCTACAGAAAAAAATTCGTTTTTAAGTAATTTTCGTATTTAATATTTTTTTTTGGATGCGTGATGGGTAAAAACCGTAGTAAAATAATAATATCTCAGAAATACACATCAAATTAGGATGGCATGAGGCAAAAAAGAACACCTACCGAGAAGGCCTTGAGCACCCAACGGTACCGACCGGCCGTCGTTTCATCCTCAGCCCTTAGGAGTCAACGGACGCAGATACTTACGGGCTTGTGGCAACCACATCACTCTCCCGGCCGTTGTCAGATTTCGTGAGCGGTAGGTTAGAAAGGCGATTATTCTAAAATGTACAATGATAAATCGTTTCTTTGCAGAATAAAAACCCTTGATTTTCCAGAATATAATAAACTGCAAAACATAAACGCGACAGGTCACGAAGGAATTATCGAAATTGGATGGAAATCGATGGATGTGGCGTACATATATAAACAGATGATTGCAATTTCACAAAAACTAAATGTTTATTCGAGAGAAAGAGCTCCACATATTGACCAAGTCAATAATGAAGTGGTCCACATTTGGCCCATATGTAAGCAGTTATTCGGCTCCTTAGGGATATAGTGCCAAGTTCCCAAATTCTGTCCAACTGAGGCGTCAGATCCCCACATTCTCGAACTGGTTGAGGCCGCTGCTGTAATGCTCCAAACGCTCTGAATTGGTGGAGGGGGGGGGGGGGGAGATCAGGTGACCATGCTGCCCAAGGAAGGTTTGCTGAGGAAGCAGAAGAAACTCTCGCCGTGTGCAGGCGGTCATTATCTAGCTGAAACAAACGTAGGATCCAACAATACACTACCAATAGCCGCTATTTAGGTTTTATTTTTAGGCTACCGGTTTTGACGTTACATTAAGTCATCTTCGAAACTGGTGGCCTAGAAATAAAACCTAAATAACGGGTATTGGAAGTTGACCAGCCGTAGTTCCACACTCCGGAGGATGGATCCACATTCATTAAACGGAGGATACTTTGCCATGAATTGCTACAAGATGGGGCATAGAATATCGTCAGGATTCCGATGTGCTGTAGAGTTGCTTCGGATACCAACCAAAGGGGTGCTCCTATGAAAAGAAGTGGCACCGCAGACTGGTTGTCAGGCCATAAGGCGGGTGAAACGTTGGTATTGTATTGCCGTCCAGGACATCTCCAGACAAGTTTTCGATGGTCATCAATCAATTCGAAGCAGCACCCATCACTGAAGGCGATTCTACTCCAATGAGAATCCAGACTGACGACTTGGTTCAAATGGCTCTGAGACTATGGGACTTAGCATCTGAGGTCATCAGTCCCCTAGAGCTTACAACTACTTAAATCTAACTAACCTAAGGACATCCCAAACATCCATGCCCAAGGCAGGATTCGAACGTACGACCGTAGCAGTCGTGCGGTTCCGCACTGAAGCGCCTAGAACCGCACGGCCACCCCGGGCGGCTACGTTCTGGAGAGTCAATTTGTTTTGCTATATGAAACCAGTTTCTCATTAAAGATTTTAGAGTAACTTCCTTTGTAACCTGCCGTGATTCTAATTTGATGTGTATTTCTTAAGGTATTGTCACTTTATATGTGAAGACAGTAACTGTTCTCGAAAGAACAGAATACTGTTGATGACAGTGCAGTTTTTCTCTGGAATAAATGATGACTAACTGAAACCCTCAGCTGCCGACAGGTGTTGTTGATATACCTCGATGTGGACAGTTGAAAATGTGTGCCCCGACCGGGATTCGAAACCGGGACCTCCTGCTTACATGGCAGACGCTCTATCCATCTGAGTCCCTGCAGTCGCGCTATTCATCTGTGTCCTCGGTGGCTCAGATGGATAGAGCGTCTGCCATGTAAGCAGGAGGTGCCGGGTTCGAGTCCCGGTCGGGGCACACATTTTCAACTGTCCACATCGAAGTATATCAACAAGACCTGTCGACAGCTGAGGGTTTCAGTTAGTCATTATTATCACTTTACTACGGTTGTTACCCTATTTTAATCTGTACCGCGACCTATCACGCTACGATCTCCCATCCGAATTCTCAATAAAAAATTGGGGTTCCTTTGCACGCTTTCAATGCTGACCCCCTTCCGCCCCCTCAATGTGGCGCTGAGGGGCAGACTTTGATGTCTGATGTCCCCAATTAAGACGAACAACTTTTATTACAACCCTTTTTTTTTAATGCGATTTGCAATTTTCCAGATATTTCAAAAACAGTTTTAAAGGCCTTACTCTCAGTATGTAACAAAATTGTCAATAGTAAAGTTTAATTACAACAGAAGGAGGAGGAGAACAGACACGCTGCAAGAGGACACTTTATCGTCCGAAATTAAGCACACTGAACGAAAATGCAGTCAGTTCGGTGAAGAATTCTCTACAGATTTTCCATATCGTGCTGAATTGCGAGGATGTTGATTCCCACATTTCACTCGCTGTTCATCTTGGGTGACGAAAGTGACAACAGCGTACTCATTATGCAGATGTAGAAGAAGTATAGGTGGCCGACAATCTCGTATGCCGTTGTAAGAAATTGTGTTTATCGATCAATGAGTCCCGAAATCTTCGGTGGATGGAGTTCAGTTATTACCTCGCAAACTGATGAAGGTCCGCAGCTGGTGGTATAGTGGATAGCGTTGCTGCCTCTGGATCACGGGGTCCCGGGTTCGATTCCCGGCCGGGTTGGGGATATTCTCTGTCCGGGGACTGGGTGTCCGTGTTATCCTTATCATCATCATCATTCGGGACAGTGGCTAGATTGAATGGTGTAAAAAATTGGACTGGGTAAAAATTGGGACTTTGTATGGGCGCTGATGACCGGGCAGTTGAGCGCCCCACAAACCAAGCATCATCATCATCGCAAACTGATGGAGACAGAGCTGCGTTCAGTAACAACAACAGTTACTGTTAGGTTTCAAACAGATTGTCATTTTCGATTCCGTTGCCTGTTGGTTAGTATCTTTTTTATGACCACTGGCTGCAAACGGTACACCACGCAGGATGATGTACCAACAAACAGCGCAACTTCAAACAAGTTATGATCATGTGCACGCCGCCACACAGTAGGTCCTTTCTGCTATTCCTCATGTCCCCTGATCGACCCAATATACCCAGCTGATTCCATGTAACTGACTGCTATATAACCTTCCCTAACATTACTTACGTAGCTGTGGGTGGTCACATGGCTGGTACCAGTTTTATAGCGCTCCAAAGCAGCCAGAGTTCTCTTTCACGGAGGTACCTAATATATAGCCCAACTACTTATAATTTGTAATGTTTTACTATCCTGTTACTTCTTCTCTTCACTCTTTTTCCATATGTTCCTCTTCGCACCGATCCTAACAAGAACCTGCTCATTTCTTATCAGTCCACTTAATTTTCAACACAGCCACACTTCCAGTCACGCTGCGCTCCAAACACACTGTCTCAGAAATTTCTTAATCAACTTAGGGCCGATGTTCAATACTAGTACGCTTCTCTTGCGAAGCAGACTTTTAAGTCACGGCAGCCAAAGCCTTTTAATATCATTTTGAAAAGATAAGACCGCCTCTGCTGTTAGTCCTTTGCTTATAGGAACGACCGGTTTCGCATTATTTTAGCTGCACCATCAGGTGGAATAAAATCATGTTCTGATCGAGGAAAGAAATGGGATAACCCAGCGTCCAGAATAAGCAAGTAGAGGACGTCATAAAATAACACAGGACGCTCTCATGATACCAGTAACAGTATCTGGTCAGCTAGCACGATCTACCCCATACCGAAATAGTGGTCAAAGCACAGGCCGTATATGACCACCTACGGGATAACGTGGAATATGAGCACCTAACGGTTCCTCATATGCCTCACACCAATTTGTGTACTAAGCATACTCGCTGTGCGCAAACGAAGGACCTTGAGCTGCTCAAATTACACATTTGTCGTAGAGGATCATGTGCGGTCTGTGCTTTCATCACTATTTCGGTGTATAGGGATCCCGTTAGCCTGCCAGATACTGTTAGTCATAGCATCACAGGAGCGTTCTATGTCTGGTAGTGTCTATAAATACTTATAGCTGAAGCGGTCTTACCTTTTCAAAACGCTTCTTTGGCCAGGAAAGCTCCCTTTACCTGTGCTACTCTGTTCTACATGTCTTCCTTGCGTTATCCGCCGTGTGTTGTTTTGCTTCAGAGGTAGTAGAATTGGTTCATATCATCTACATCATAGTTCTCAATTCTGATGCTAAAGTTACCGCCAACCTCATTTCAGCTGCTCCTCACTACTTTAGTCTTTTTAAGAATGCATACATCGACCGATAAAGACGAAAACGTTTATAAGATCACTTTCCTCTCGCGTTTGTCTGTCCGAGTGTTAAAAACCCTCTTTTGCAGGTCCTGGTGGACGTTTAAAGTTGAAATTTCTCCCACATTCTAAGTTGTACAGCCTCTCGGCGGTGTAAAAATGTTGAAGCTTCTAAGTTAGTGCATCAAAAGATACGGACACTCGTGTCACATATTTTGATACTCGCAAACTCACTCATCAAAACCTATAGAGTACTTCTCGTCGACGTAGAATCATGAAATTTGGCAAGAAGCAAAGCTTCAGAGTACAACTAAAGGGAAACGTCCGAAAATTGTTAATTTCTAATTGAATCACACGAAAAGAGATTCATTTGTTATCCGACAGTAAGGTGTCAGGCAAATCCAACACCTTCCATGAAAACCCTGACATGATAAGCAAATCCAGTAGTATGTCACATAGCTCCGAATAAATCGTGACATTAAATTAACCAAAGTAATACGAGTAACGAGTGAGCAAATGGAATACCACAGACTAATACAAGAATGCCCATATGCATGTCAAACCTTCCCACCGTGAGACAGACGCAGTTCTGAGGGGAGAAACGAGAACAGAAGCCGAGAGCAGAACCGTGTTAAGCTGGAAGGCAATACGATAAGGGACGGATGGACACCCACGTCGCCAGCTAACTGCTAGGACCACACCACCTGCAAGTTTTAGCGTGAGACTTTTTCGCGTCTCTGTTACGTCAAGACCACACCCCCGCCAATGTTAAAAGCTAGAGCCCTCCAGAAGAACAGTATAGATCTTACGATAACACAAAAAGGGCTATACCACCTGCAAGTTTTTAGCGTGAGACTTTTTCGCGTCTCCGTTAGGTTAGGACCACCCCCCAGCCCATGTTAAAAGATAGAGCCCTCCAGAAGAACAGTATAGATCTTACGATAACGCTAAAAGGACCACACCAGCTGCAAGTTTTGGCGTGAGACTTTTTCGCGACTCTGTTACATTGCAAACTTTAAAAACATTGCCCCACCACGAAAAGTGTAACGTTTCTCATTGGATAGACAGATATTTTGTAGGCGGAGCTTAAGGTTAACATTGAGACCCTGATTGGTCAGATGAAAACACAGCCAGATAGTTTTTTTAAAACCAACTTCGGTAAATTGTAGTAAGGAGAAGTTAGGGAGAGTTGCTTCCGAGAGGGCGAGCTGGATGGAGATGCGCGGCCGCCGCCCCCTAACGAACACCGACAAGGTAATGAACGCACGCGATGCCGCATTTTTGAGCGCGTAGGGCTTCACTCAGAACTGCAGAAGTCTCATCTGTTACATCCCCTTTACGTAATACTAGTGTAGATCGTCGATTAAAGCTCATGGTGTTCACATTTGCCACTTGAAGTAAAAAACTGAAACGCGATGATTTTTCTGTTATATAGTTATTGAGAAGCCACATCAGCCACTGTAATTTACGACAAGTTAGATAAGTAATTAAAGATAATTGAGGGTCACTATAGACCATTTTGATAATTTGCTTTTTTGTGAAACTTAATTAAAACCTAGATTATAGATGTGATATGGCATAGGTCATCCTTCCAGCCATTGTAGAACTTGGAAAACCATTCAGGGAATATTCGTTCACATTTTGTTGAACGCAGTTGGTTTTTACCATCCTGTATTAAAACATTTCCTTTTATCAATAGTGCAATTTATAAACAACGTTTTGTGAGTAGAATAAAATTTCCAATGGTAAACTTAACTGCTTTTTCGACGTTATTTTACCAGTTAACTAAAAATGGAAAAGCCTTCAACCCCTTCCATTAAATTTAGTTAGTGTTAAGATTCTTTTACAGGGAGTGCAGTGGAGCTGACGCTGAAATCATTAAGTATTTGGTAATATCATCGCTAGTCTCACTGAACTCTTCTGAATTCTACATTTTATGTGAGGTCTGGCGTCTCCTTACCAGCAACAGGTCCCAGGTTCAAACTAGTCAATTCCCTAAAAAACACGCTCAGAGCGTCGTTGCGCGAAAGTGGTAGTGAGACACGATATAGAACAAACAGGCACCACGCAGAATGTTTAGACGACTACAAATTTAAGATTAAAATATTTTTAAAAGCCTTGGAATTGGCGGGACCAATACCTTGCCCGTATCAGTGTCCATAATAGGCAATAATTGTTGAGATTTTTGATTCCTATAGTGAATGAAATGTCCATATAAAGAAATGAGATTGTATACGAAAGCCTCAGAGCGCAGGCACTACTCGCACATAGTCAATGTCTTCGCACTGAATTTGATACGTCACTTTCGTCCGTAGTTTTAGTCTGTGAGCAGTGACGATGCAAGTTTCCACATTAAGTGCAACGTTGGTTACGTGAATTAGTTCATGAGAGTGGGATGCGAGTCCGAAATTTATTACAAACAACTGGATAAAGCAAACACTGCAATGTCACATGTTATTACGGAAATAACTGTATCAGATACTGTGCTGTGTGTAGGGATCAAAGGCGTTACTCCTTGCATAAGAAGAGCAGAGATTATCATTACATTATTTCTGATTTTTGTTCTCTCTGTTGATGAAAATAATGTTAAGGACTCCGATTTTGTTCTTGCTCTGATAATAGCGAAGGAACTTGTAACTGTGAATATTACGTATTACAACTCGGTAGTAAAAGTTGTAGTTAAGGAATAAATAAAATAAATAAATGAGTGCTCATCTTTCGTAAATAACTAGGTGAGACTCGAACGTAAATATCACAATTTCTAGTCTTTCTAATTACTGTAGAAAGTTTCAGCTACACTCCGTCGACGTTGAGTTGGAGAGACGCTGGGGAGATCGGCGAACAAACTTGCAAAAAAAACACGTCCACTATCAATGGACTCAAGAGCACGCAACAAGAAATCTGCCACAGCTCTTTACCAACATATTGCCACACGACAAAACACGCACAAGACCAGTTTAGTTACAATGGACGTTCCAGTACACAATTTAAAAACTAGGAAATCGTGATAATCTGATTTATAAAACCATAAAATACCACATAAGTAACAATATAACACCACTCACGACTTGCCGACTATTGCATACAAAGCAGTACGAGGAGAGATCTATTATCGTCGGACGTATGGTCAGCATGTTGTCTGTCTCTCCTACCGTTGTTAAACCAGTTGATAAATGACGACGATGCCGCTGCTTCCTTATTCAACAGCTGCTCACAGGCTGAACGGACCCATATCAGAACTCCCTTCCTCATAAAAGTCTGAAGAGGTACGGGGAATGGAACCTGGGCCCTACCGCCTCAAATGCAATCACGCTAACGATTCGGCTACGGAGAAGTAAATATAAATAAATAAAATGAAAACAATAAATTGAAGCAATACAACTGCTATTTCCGGAGAAGTACTTTATCGGCTGCATGAATCTAGAAATAAAATTCTCCTCAGAATATAATGGAGAAGATCATCAATTAGAGAATGACAAATCGACGTGTAATAGAGAAAATAATGCATATTATGATAAATAGGTCGTCAAAAAGAATATTGAGCTGCATAAAACAATGAATATTATTTTACTTGTGTAACGTTCCAGAATCTAAAATAGCTTCATCTCGATCTTCTGTCGAAATCACAGCGCTTTGTTTTTTCTGCTGATTTGTCTTCTTAGGGTAATGCCGTTTAGTGCGTGGTGTACTCAAGATTCGGCAAATTTATACCTGTTTTATTTAACTTTGCGGCCGGATGCCCTTCGTGTTGTCATATAGTTATTTATGCAAGGGAGGGAAGTTGTTTTGCCACCTGTCCGTGTATTATGTAAACCTTGTTGTGTTTGTGATCGCATTTCAGCTGTTTGTATACAGAATTTTCTGAGGCGGAAATTGGAGACCAGACTAGTATCTGCCTAAACGAATGTGGGAAAGTACGTAACAAGGGAACCTCCCCATCGCACCCACCTCAGATTTAGTTATAAGTTGGCACAGTGGATAGGCCTTGAAAAACTGAACACAGATCAATCGAGTAAACAGGAAGAAGTTGTGTGGAACTATGAAAAAAATAAGCAAAATATACAAACTGAGTAGTCCATGCGCAAGATAGGCAAAATCAACGATAGGGTGAGCTCAGGAGCGCTGTGGTCCCGTGTTTAGCGTGAGCAGCTGCGGAACGAGTGGTCCTTGATTCAAGTCTTCCCTCGAGTGAAAAGTTTACATTCTTTATTTTCGCAAAGTTATGATCTGTCCGTTCGTTCATTGACGTCTCTGTTCACTGTAATAAGTTTAGTGTCTGTGTTTCGCGACCGCACCGCAAAACCGTGCGATTAGTGGACGAAAGGACGTGCCTCTCCAATGGGAACCGAAAACATTTGATCGCAAGGTCATAGGTCAACCGATTCCTCCACAGGAAAACACGTCTTATATATCCTATACGACACTGGTGACGGCATGCGCGTCACATGACAGGAATATGTTGTCGACCCACCAAACTTGTACACTTGGCGAATGGGTAAAATGATTCTTCTACCTTGCCCGATTTAGGTTTCCTTGTGGATGTGATAATCACTCCCAAAAAAGTGATGAAAACATAAGAGTTTGTCACATAAACTGCAACAAATGAATGCAACACTTTCACAGTCGCACAGGTTTCCCTGTGCTCTGTCAAAACATGTTTTTAACGTTTTCAAATTTTTCCGTGTGTAGACCGTCAAATCCTACATATGTCCAAGCAGATCTGAACTTGTCCTGGAATTTTGGAGAGCGAAGTTGATTATGTGTGAGTGCCTGAACTTTGATAATTGCCTGAAAATAAACAATTAAACTTTTCACTCGATGGAAGACTTGAACCAAGAACCTCTTGTTCCGCAGCTGCTCACGCTAAACACGGAGCTCACCATATCCTTGATTTTGCCTATCCTTCCCGTAGACTACACAGTTTGTATATTTTGCTTATTTTTTTCATAGTTCCACACAACTTCTTCCTGTTTTCTCGATTGATTTGTGTTCAGTTTTTCGAGGCCTATCCACTGTGCGAACTTATTACTAAATCTGAGGGGGGTGTGATGGGAAGGTTCCCTTGTAAGTACCGCCCGGAGGCTGGCCAAAACATCAGTTAACGGTTGCGAATTCCCCTACGCAGATTCGATCCGGGTCTGGCTCATACTTCTGGCTCGCTCACGAGCACGCTGCGCATTGCGCTATACGAGCGTGTCCAGTAAGTTACTGTTACATGTATGATGTTTTTGTTGTAGCGTAACGAGAGCGACGAGCGGCAGCTGATGCTTCGCGGGCTCAAGTTCGAGGCGTCCGGCATCTACACGTGCGAGGTGTCCACGATAGCGCCCATCTTCACCCGCAGCTCCGAGGAAGCGGAGGTCATCGTCATCCGTAAGTAGGAGCCGTGGCTGCCGGCGACTACACCTTGTAGCGAGCATATCCACATGGCTGTCAGCCTTCTGTTTATACGAGGGGCGTTCAGAAAGTAAGCTCCGATCGGTCGCGAAATGGGAACGACTATGAAAATCCGATAAAGCTTTGCACAGATGTGTTGGGTAGTGTCTCTAGTATAACCCCAGTTAGCATCACGTCGCTCTTCTCATTTCTGAGCTCGCAGTGAGTGCGTAAAGATGTCTAGAAAATAGTGTCTGCCGCCAAGTACGAGGGCCTGGTGAGAAATTTCGCCTGAAGCTATGCAGCTAACATTACATAACTGTCGTGCTGTTTCTTCTTCAAGACAATTCTCAGCCGCATTCTGCAGGGGCAATGAAGATGCTCCTGCATCGTTTTCAAATGGAAATGCGAGATTACCCACAATACAGTCCGCAATTGTCTCCCCCTGAGTTTCATCTCTGGTCACATGAACCGCTGTCTTTGAAGACAACATTTTGACACAGACAACGAGGTGTAGGCCAGCGTGGAGAATTGGCGGAAAGCACTGGCGGCTTATGATGAGGCTATTGAAAAGTTGGTACAACGCTATGACAAAAGTCTAAGTCAGAACGGCGACTACGTAGAGAAGTAGCTGAAAGGTGTAGCTAATTGTTACAAGTAAAACGTTTCTGATGTTCACTGTGGTTTCAATTTGGCAATCAATCGGAGCTTACTTTCTGAACAGGCCTCGTACTTCTTATCCCCGTTTTAAGTTTACTGTCCTCCTATGGTGATGATGTGCTCGTAGCGGTACGGTAGTCAGCTCTTCAGCCTAACAGAATTACCAGATAGGATTAATCTGTAATGTAAACAAAAAATAATACTCTTCCGGATTAAATCGTGAAGATAACAAAGAGAGAATCATTAAATTACGGAAAGCTTATAGAATTACATGTAACAGGTAGAATAAAAACTCAATAAGTCGTAATACAAAATTAAAACATTACAGCACAGTATGCGGCAGGGCGGGGTTGGTGCGCTGCGTTGTGATTTAATTATTGAAGTCCATCTGCCTCAGTATAGCGTCCATTCACTGCCCGTTGTTCTGCATTCGTAGGTACTATGTAGACGATGAGAAAAGCAGCGTTGAAGAAATTCACCGTCCGTACTTACGATTACGAAGTCCGCGTAACTCAAGTAACAAGATAAACCTGTAAATCTCTATTAATAACAGGCAAAGTTGGTGCTTCCTCCCTTCATTGAAAATGTTTGTTTGGAGATACTGATGTTCTATTACGGTCCTTTTAATTTCTGGTGTCACCAAGCCCACATTTACGTTGGTAGTATATCTATTACTAGTTCGTGAAGCTTGTATCACACGTAAGACAGCCAGAAGTGTGGTACGTACAACCCGAAATATTACGAGATTCACTCAGGCAATACTCTGTTACAAAACTAGTTCACATTCGGTCCTTTTCAGTGGATTCTTCGAAAAGAAGATGCTCGCCAAAATGTTCTGTACATGCATATGGAATACGCCACGCAGAATTATACACAAAGGCCGACAGTTTCGCACGCGTTTTTTTCTGCAACTAACATACCAAAACCTCTCAAAACTTCACAGAAATGTCCGTAATTGCATCTGCTAGCACGGTGATATAAACCGAGCATGATTTAACCGACCTTTCTTTAGAGATAATTTTTTCGGACACATTTAACATGACTTCTTGTCCGACAGCGACTCCACGACTGACTAAATGCCGTCGCTCACAGAACATGTAACTCATTCAATTACGGGGGAAAGACTCTTCGCTCATTGGTTGATCAAAACGATCATCTAGTCAGATTAACCTTTCATGATCAATTTCTTGCGCAAACCGCTTTACTCCAATCAGCATTCGCAGATGCATCTACGTCATTTCATATTGCAAAAATTCACAAAATATTCCACAAAACCAAACCAAACGAAAATTAAAAGAAAACTATGCTTGAAATATACTTTAGAACTAAGTATCCTCTTACTATCTTTCTGGCTGCCTTATTACAAAACCAAACGCTCCTAGACATACGCCATCCATCAATTAGGGGGATTCACCGTTTTCAGGACATCCTGGTTACATAACACTTGCTAGTTACCTAAGTTTTCCCTGTACAATTTCCAGCTAGTATGGAAATGTCTATCACGCCCTAACATTATGCTAGACGTCGTAACAATAGAATCACGGTAGTTATTCTGGACAGCGTAGGAATCCAAGGTGACTGATGATGTTTCAAATCTTTACATCACAAGTATAATAGTGGATTATGTTACGGCCAGTACTATAAATATACAGTATTTTTAAGTTAGTAATTCAAGTTTCTCGTCATGTATTCAATAAATTTTAATTCCATTTGTTACAAATGACATGTGGAAACGATTATGGGAGTGGAGCTTCCTCTATTTAAGCGCACCATATACCACATCGTTGCTTCTCAACAAGCTGACATTCTCTGGAGACTTCTGCAGTTCCTTCTCCGTGGATTTGTCTTCAAACATCAACTTTGGATGCAGCATTGGCCTGAAAACAGTCACAAATAAATATGATTTGTGCAAAGCAGACAGTTTTTCTGTGAAATTTATCACTGTTTTCACAATATGTTTTCGAAAATATCCAGTGTCTTTAGCCTGTTTATCAAAGAGTTTCAGTGTCTATTCTTCTAATACGATCTGCTGTCGTGATAAGAGATAGTAAGTCACGAATCGCCGGTTGGATGTACTTAACTATGATGACTGCTTGCGAGACGTTTCGGATGCGAGCATATTCTATGTGTAGTTTTTCTGTTTGCCTGCCTCACACGTTTCATTGTGGTTCACACTTGAACTGTGTTAGCACTGACGTTCGGGCTGATCCCACACGTGTTATACTGGGGGGAGGGGGGGGGCGGGGGCGGATTTGGGAATCTCTCCGTCCACTGGAGTAAGCAGCAAACAGGAGACTTCGCAGACATCTGTGGCATGTGTGGATGAGCGATGTCCTTTTGAAAAATGGCGGGGTGGTAGTGTCGCATGGTAGGCTATACTGAAAGATGCAAGATGTCCGTTCCCTTAATCACTACGAGCCGTAACTTGAAGTCATATCCGTTGGTTTCGTGAAGTCATACCCGATGACGCACGGAAAAACACCATTATGCCTCGTCAAAACGGTGGAAGAATGCGTTCTCTCCAGAGGGCGTCGCCACTCCCGCCGACAATGATCATCCAGTGTAGTCCAGAACCGTCATTTGTCACTGAACACATTGGCATTTATTGGAATTCCACGCTTTCGTGTCACGGCACTACTTCAAATGTAGACTTTTGCGTTATAGTTACAGAGGGCAAAAGTTAAAGACGAATCAAACACAAGTAATTGAGGACGTTGGCTTTAAGGGCTAGTCTGAGATTTATCCGTAACGGATACAATAAAAAATACTTATTGACTTCCTAAATTTTGATTCGCTAAAACTAAAACTCTCCCTCTCTCATCATAGGGTGAGGTTTGAGAGAGAGAAATTAGAGTTTTACAGATGTCAACAAATGAGAATATGGATTTTCTTGAATTACAGCGCCAACTACCATGAATCAAAACAAAATGTTTAATACTAAATGTACGTAGTTTTTTATGTAGAATCTGATTCTACAGTAAAAAATGAGGTTCCCATTTTAAATTTTAAAGTTGCCTCCCGCCCCGTCCCCAGGGGTTTGGGGTGGCGGGCTAATTTTAGCACCAGCAGATCTCCCCTCGAAAATAATCAACTTTGGACTCTACGCATTTTTTCGTGTGAAGCTTATTTTTCGAGTTATTCTGGTTTGCCAGCTTAATAGATGACGTCGTTAAAAGCAATAAACATTTTTTCAAAATTTTTAAATATAAGATAACGACTGGATTACAATATTTTGAAAAGGTGGCCATAAGGACACCGTCTTTTTGGTATTACTAGTGTTAAATATATGACGTAAAACTTGTGAAACCTTGCTGAAACCTTGCTGAAGACGCCAAATCGTAATGATTTTGCTTTTATTACTTTCGATTATTCACCAATAGCCTAATGAAAAAGATGAAACCGAAACTAGGTGTGTACTGTGTTGATGAATTGCAGCACCGTTTAAAAAATTTAGTTTCTCACGCACTTGCTAAACTATGAGTCGTACAATGTTGCAATTTTGCTGGTGCATTTGCTAGTTTATATGGATATGGACTGCAAAACACGTTGTGGATAGACTTCATAGTAAAGAAGTAATAAATTAAAACTATTCTACTTTTGATATTTCGACGGAGGTGTCAGAGAGAAAATGTTTCGAACTAGTTGGAAATTATGTGTAAAGTATGTTGGAAGTCGCTAAGTGCTCTCATTCTCAAATACTGCATAACATAGTCTCGGTAATTTGGAAGTCGCAAGTTATGCTTCCTCAAAAAGTATACGTAGATTCTAACTTTAATACGTGGCTCTCTGTGTTAAACCTTTAACTTAAGATAATACCTCTTAATGAGTAGAAAACGACAGCACCTCAGATATTTAATTCGGTCAATAACCATATAAAATACTGAAGAGCAAATATTTTTGTGGGATCTAAAATTTAAAAACCTCTCTCACACCGGCCTGATTTAGCTTCACTGATCAGGTTAGTAAAAAACATGCGTATATTAAGGGAATTTTCATTCACAAAGCAGGCTTATCTCATTCACACAGTTCAATACTGTTCTCTCCTGATTAAATCGAGCTTAACTTAAATTCCTTAAGGCAGTGAAGCAATTTCGAAGTCTCGGTGCGACGAAAATTGTCAGTCGATCTCCTGAAAACATTTGTAATAATTATTAACTTTCGGTGATCACATGGGGAAGACAAGAGATCTGCTGGTAGACCGTGTTAGCCCTTTTATTGAAAGTAATAAACTGGGTATCTTGACCGTACAAAACGGGAGGTTCGTCCAGCGTAAATCAGACGTTCCCCACTGATCCAATGGAGCACAGCGTAGTAAGCAGACACTGTCAATAATAATCTGTTACATAATACGCGAACACACTTACTTTAGTTTAGTTCATGTATTAAATTCCTTCTCATACAGAATCTCATCAAGATGGCGACTAGCTCAACAATACATACATATACATCTTCGTTCTTTCACGGCTAATCGGCAAGATCTGAATCATTATTTTCATAAGAGAAAACATAGATAGCAAAGAAGCTATTCCATGGAGTAAATGCACACTCCAAGGAATAATAGGGCTTGAAACTACTTTGCATTGATAATCACCGTATATTAAAGTTTAGGAATCGGTAAGATAAGAAGAGATATTTCGAGATATGTACTATGTTATATAATTTATAAAATTTCTGAAAATATCGCGGAGAGACCGCTGCAAGAGACATTACAACGGGTTCTGCATCAGGACAAACACAAGCTCATACATTATTGTCTGTTAAGCGTTGTCTAGCTAAGTACAGCTACCAATGTTAGACCACTATCTTATTCTCCTGACCTAGCACCATGTGAATAATCTATTCCTCGAGGGCAACTCTGCGTTAAAAGGAACAAGATTTCAGTCCGCTGAAGCAGTGAAAGAAAAATCGGGACACTTCGTCTAGGGACGCAGAGAGGAAGACATGTAGAACTTTTTTTTCGTCAATTCAGATTTCTCATGGAACGTTGTAGAGGTAGAGGAGAAGAGTATATTGACGGTGACTAAATTTATATGCTTTTTAAAGAAAATGTTTTACAGCAATGGTCCCTTTATTTAACAGCCGCACCTCGTGGAGTAGGTGTGCGCTCTCAAAATAGCAATGCAATCATTCTGAGCTCCGCAAAACCACAGGACGGTCACCGTTTCATCTGCCAGCGGGACATCCCACAGAGCACTGCACTGTGACCCAGACAGGGGATGGTATTCCCTGGCGGACAGCGGTATGGGCAGTAACTCAACTCCGCGTTCATGAAATGCTTCGCCGAATGCCGGCAGGAGGGACGCCGCTGTTCGCTACTTGCATTCAGTGACTCAGCCGGTATGGCCGTGTAGACAGAGCGGCACGGGAGCTATTGCCATGTGCGTGTACAGGCATACCTTCCTGCAGAACACTCCGACTATACGGCAAACGGACTAGGACTGGGCGAAGTGTACATAGGAATGAAACATGTATAGTTCACATCTAAAAATGCACTTTAAAGTATCTCAGCAGTTATATTTTAATATTCCTGTGATCTGATCCCGGAAGGCGGATTCCATATCCCAGTATCAGCTGCAGGTTGACTAGCGGCTTCCGCAGGTGAAAAAATATTTGTTTTCGTATTTCGCGTTGTTATTGACGGAATTCAAAAATTTAAAATGCTTTCCTAACATACTCACCAATAGACACAGTCATAAGTTTAATGTTTAACCCAACGAGAAAAGTACTATACTTAGAAATTACGTGTTTGTGTTCAGGCAGCGTAACTGACAGCTCGCAAATGCCCGGACTTCATTCGTCCAGTATTCGAGTGTGGGAGCACTTAGCCGCTTCCAAGAAACTTCACAGATAATTTCAAACCTTCACTAGACTCTTTCTCACCAACATCTCGCATAAAATGATGAAAGAAAAAAGGTTTATCGCTTACTACATTTTCGCTGTTCATTCAGTAAAACTTTATTATCAGATATCCTTTTCTTTATTGCTGTTTTATTAACGATTCTGTTCGCAAGACAGTGAGACGTGGTTACTTAGGGAAAGACAGATTTCGGTGTGGAAGGGGCATTACTCAGTTACCGTTGGTTGCTCAGTTTGTTTGTTTAAATCACGTACACTTTATTTGGAACCAATTGCATACAAGGTTGACAGTAAGAACAATTATCATATTTGACTATTAAGACACAATTTGTAATAAAAAATTTCTTAAACATGTTGCACCCAGGGATGAAGTCCTTATTGACCAGAAATTCAAATTATATAGTGGATGAAGGCCTGGACAGAAAATTCTTAAGAACAGTTGCATTCACGTCTGAAAGCCATCTTGACAAGAAATCAAAATTATTTGTCGGCTGAAGGTCCCAATGGTAATAATTCAAAAACAATTTGATGACTGAAGGCCTAGATAGCAAATCCTTACTAAAATATTTAAAAAACGACAATCATATTAAGAGATAATACCTAATTACAAATCCTTAAGACAAATTGTATTCATGGCTGAAGGCGTTATTGACAAGAAATTCAAATTATTTGTTGGCAGAAAGCCCCAATAGTTAAAAAAAAAGAATATTATTATCGTCGAAATAGTCATCATAGGGAAGTATATGTGTGAAATTGTTTTCTTCTCAGCCTGCTACGGCTTCTAGCTTCATAAAAGTAAAGGATGGTGCTACACGCTTCTGTCATCCGCATAACGTGACTTTCTGATCAGAATATGATTACTCACTGCTTCTATTTTTCAGTATTTACTGGCTATCAAACATCAGTGCAGTACAAATCGCCGCATGCCTATGCCCGAAAAATATTTTTCATCAAGAAAGTAAACGACGCTTGAAATTAATTGCGTTCCGCGCGACGTTGACCAACAGCAGTACAAAGGCTCCAGATGTTAGCGAATTTGAATAGTTAACTTCACTGGAGGAACAGATATTTAAAGGACTGTATTATGGTTCAGATCTGTTCAACATATGTAGAGAAGCACTTGAAGGGCTTATTTCAATAGTGGTAAAGTCTATTTTTGTTCATTTTGAGATACAGAGTCCTAAAGTAAAATGAGCGCTGAAAAATCTGCAGTTGAGATACCAGAAATATTCAATCATATGGCTTCTTGCTAGAGATGAACCTTTCTTTCTGTTAGTGTGGATCATTAATTTCAGAAGCATTATAGACAGAAAAGTGGAGGTAATGGACTTGTACCACTATTGAAATAAGCCCTTCTCTTACCATCAACAATTAACACACGCAAAAGGAAACATACATATTCGCCCTTTAACGTACGAGACGCGCGGTCCCCGACCTACAACAGCTTTTTCACAGCTGTTCTCCCTCTGATTGTGGGGAGTGCCCGTTAGCCACCCTTGGCGGGTGGCGCCCGGGCCATTGTCCGTCAGGTACGAATAACTCGTGACTGGGCAGCACTCTTCAGTAACTCGATCGAATGTTGCGACCAAACGCTGAGGTTTTCGTGTCTTTCACCTGCAGTTGAACACTGCTGACGGTATTCTATGGCGGTAAAGGAAGGAGAGACAACGTACTTGGCATGGTCCAGTGGAGCAGACCTGTGTCGCACTGCGAATGAAACTGCAGTGGTGATAAGGAGACAGTGACTTAAAAGGCCACTGCACCTGGTTGTCATCACTGATTTAGTCCAGATGATATATCCAGGGCTTGTCCAGATATGATAGTGACAAAGTGGGAAATCCAAGAAAAAAAATTCATTTGTGGCGTGAGTCTGGGGATGTGTGAGGCATTTATGTTAGCGTGGATTCCAGAACGCCACTGGAGCAGCGGAAAGAGCATAGAACGGTAATCCGAAGATTAATCCGATGGTCCTAGGGTCGACTCCGTAAATGGCAACTTCTTTTTCAAATTTTTACCTTGCTTAATTTACAGCACAACATGGAAAATTATTCCAAGAGAGAGTGCTGTCTCTTTTGGACCGAGGATTCAAGAAACGGTGGATGAGTACGAGGAAAAATCGTATAGGGACGTTGTCATTACTTCGTCAATATTTAGCATTGTATAAAAATTTTTTGACTGGTGTGACGAAGCTCTATGTGCAGGAGAACAAATTGCTTCTCTTAACTTACCCGTGGGAAAACCACAAAAATTCGCAATAAGATAATGAGATTTTTCGAGATAAAGAAGGACTACCATCGTGCAGAATTAAAATTATTCCCGCAAAATGCACTCTGTTGATGCATCCGTACGATGTCTATTTTTATCACCAGGTTATGAATTTGATCAAAAAGTTTCAAAACTGCTACAATCACATCGAGAGACAAAAGGAAATCACATTTCGAGAAGACTGCTTAAAAACGCATTCTATTGTACATCATCAACTATCATCGCCAGTAAAAACACATTGTATTGTACATCATCTGCTATCTTCGCCAGTATTTGGCAAAGTGTTGTGTTATGTGTAGTTTGCTGCCAAGCTGTACGACGACAGAGAACTTTTCATAAACGTGAACCAAGTTTGTTTTTCTATAGAAACTTTAATGCGACCACGTAATTAGAAAAATACTGTGTTTGTAATGGGTGCAATACGCACAGAAAATTACTGTTTCCCTTCTTGTTACGATGAATATCACAATAGCACGTGTAAATCATTAACTGCAGAATAACAAAAGTATTTAATTTTACAAGCGAACTTTTTGTGCATGCTTTATAGGCGATTTCTTAAAATTTATTTCCACTACCAAATTTTCCTTTGTTCCTTCTTTTAATGACATTTAAGAAAATACTAACCAACACAAAATTTATTTCCAATAACAAAATTTCCTTTGCATTTTCTTCGAATGATATTTATGAAAAATATTAATTAATACAATTTACACTCGCCAAACTGCACGACGACAGAGAACCTTTTATAAACGTGAACCAAGTTTGTTTTTCTATAGAAACTTTAATGCTACCACGTAAGTATCAAAATACAGTGTTTGTAATGGGTGGTATACGTCCAGAAAATTACTGCTTCCCTTCTTGTTACGATGAATATCACAATAGCACATGTAAATCATTAACTGCAGAATAACAAAAGTATCTAATTTTATATGCGAAGTTTTTGTGCATGCTTTATCGGCGATTTCTTAAAATTTATTTCCACTACCCAATTTTCCTTTGCTCCTTCTTTTAATGATATTTAAGAAAATATTAACCAACACAAAATTTATTTCCAATAACAAAATTTCCTTTGCATTTTCTTCGAATGATATTTATGAAAAATATTAATTAATACAATTTACACTCGCCAAACAGCACGACGACAGAGAACCTTTTATAAACGTGAACTAAGTTTGTTTTTCTATAGAAACTTTAATGCTACCACGTAAGTATCAAAATACAGTGTTTGTAATGGGTGCTATACGTCCAGAAAATTACTGCTTCCCTTCTTGCTACGATGAATATCACAATAGCACGTGTAAATAATGAACTGTGGAATAACTAAAGTATTTAATTTCACAAGCGAAGTTTTTGTGCATGCTTTATAGGCCATTTCTTAAAATTTGTTTCCAGTACCAAATTTTCCTTTGCTCCTTCTTTTAATTGTATTTAAGAAAATACTAACCAACGCAAAATTTATTTCCAATAACAAAATTTCCTTTGCTTTTTCTTCGAATGATATTTATGAAAAATATTAATTAATACAATTTACACTGAGGTGACAAAAGTCATGGGATACCTTCATGCTGCCTCTATAGCCGTCCATAACTGCAAAAGTGGTGCCGCTGCAGGACTTTGTGCACGAACTGACTTCTCGATTATGTCCGATAAATGTTCGATGGGATTCATATCGGGTTACCAGGGTGGCTAAATCTTTTGCTCGAACTATCCAGAATGTTCTTCAAATCAGTCGCGAATAAATGTGGTCCGGTGACACGGCGCATTGTCATCCATAAAAATTATATCGTTGTTTGGGAACATGAAGTCCATGAATGGCTGCAAATGGTCTCCATCTAGCCTAACAGAACCATTTCCAGTCAATGATCTGATCGGTTGGACCAGAGAATCCATTCCATTCCATGTAAACACACCCCACACCATTAAGGAGCCACCTCCAGCTTGCGCAATGCCTTATTGCCAACTTTGATGCATGAAGTCGTGGGGTCTGCGCCACAGTCGAACCCTACCATCAGCTCTTACCAACTGAAATCGTAACTCATCTGACCACGCCACGCTTTTGCATGCGTCCAGGCTGCAACCGATATGATCCCGAGCCCAGGAGAGGCGCGGGGTCGTGCTGTTAGCAAATGCACTCGCGTCAGTCGTCTGTTGTCATAATCCATCAACGCCAGATTTAGCCATAACGTCATAACGGATACGTTCATCGTACGTTCCACATTGATTTCTGTGATTATTTCTGTTACCACCGACAACTCTACGCAAACGCCGCTGTTCTCTGTCGTTAAGTGAAGGCCATCGCCCACTGCGTTGTCTGTGGTGAGAGGAAATGCCTGTAACTTTTTTCTCGGCATCTTGACTTTCCTAACGATTTCCAAAATGGTAATTCCCTGCTTCTAGCTTCAACTACCATTCCGCGCTCAAACTCCTAATTCCCGTCGTTTGGCCATAATCACGTCGGAAACCGTTCCAGATAAATCACCTGTGTATAAATGACAGCTTCAGCAACACACTGCCCTTTTGTAGCTTCAGTTCGCTATACTACCGCCATCTGTATATGTGCATATCGCTATGTTATGATCTTTGTAGATCAGTGTATTTAACATATTTCAGTTAATATCAGCGTAAGTAAAGTAAAAAATTGAAAATTAAAATAATGTTCCCGCATACGGACTCAACCTCAAGACCCTTGTATTACAATTCCGTGCTCTTTGGACTGCACTAGTACTTTTTTATGTTTATTTTTATTTTATTTTATTTTTTTATTTAATTGGGTGGAGTTGTCCCTCTGCAAACCATCCTTAAGCTCACCAATGTTTCCTTCTCGGCCCGGTTTCTTCCCCTATAAGCAAAAGATATACCGAAGATGAAGACAATAATGTTACTCCTGCATTTACTCTAGTATATTTTTTGTTTAATGGAAGGTTGTCGGTTTCAGGCAGTTGGAGACAGAGAAGGCAGCGGTCAAGGAACCTGAGACCTGTCCACGATGTCCACCCGTAAACTAGCACCAAGCCGCTTCCTTATGTTCCTTTTCATGTATGAAAATTTTGCTTCCACTGGAACTCACTTTCTTCTTTTAAATATTTTTTTCAAATAAATTTCTGCATGTCTCGTGTTGAGAGTCGTAAATATTGTCTTTAGAGTAACTTCTGAAATTATGGTGAATATTTCAGCTATAAATAAATCAAGTGAAAGAACGAAGTGAAATTAAACTTGCTGCATCTCCTAGAGCGAATTTTGAGCTTAAAGTCGATGTTTTTCTACTGCCATGTTGTATGAAGGTGCTTAATGACACTTCCCCCTTTTAGTTTTCCTCTACTGGATGAATAAGATAAATAGTTTTCCCGGTTTTTTTATTGAAAGAAAAGAAAAACACCGACACATCTGACAAGTAAATATCTCTCAAGTAAAGTAATCTCTTCATGAAAGGAGAAACCTATCTATAAACGTAGGCTTCCGCGGCCATTGTCACCTCTGATAAAATTTTTATTGGTTTGTGACCACATTGTCAACATATATAAAACTAACGACGTTTCGGTCCCTGTTGCAAGCGACACCCTAAAGAAGATCGCTTTCAACAGGGACAGAAACGTCCGTAGTTTTATATATATTGACAATGAGGTCACAATTCCAGAAACTTTTTATTGAAAACCCTATCTGTCGTTAAGTATGGTATCTAGTAAACAAGCAGCAAGTATGTTAGACAACTTTGCATCCACTCTTTGTATTTAGGTTCACATGACAAACGACAGTGCTCCGCCATTAAGAATTTTATAAACTCTAGCAAATTTACTTATAGAGCCATTGTACGTTTATGTTATGGTAAAAGTTTTGTGTAATGCCAAACACTACGTAGAGAATGAGATTTTCACTCTGCGGCGGAGTGTGCACTGATATGAAACTTCCTGGTAGATTAAAACAGTGTGCCCGCGAAATGCGAAGGTCCCTAGTTCGAGTCTCGGTCCGGCACACAGTTTTAATTTGCCAGGAAGTTTCCAATCTTACTGGTATGCTGTGTACAGTCACAAAGATGAAATTACTGAGAAAGGGGTTGAAACATAATTTAACACCTGTGTTTAATAACGCAAATATGAAGTGCATCATAGTTGATGTTAGACTAGCGGCTAAGCGTTCCTGACGTAGAAACTCTTACGTTTGTAAAACTGCATCTAAATCTGGGAAAATAACGAATCTGAAGTTGTCAAAAGTATTAATAATAACCTCATGTAGGGAAAAGCGATAATAACTAAAGCGGATAAGGGCGACACTAACTGTAGTTAGCGAGAGTGATTATATTTATAAACCTTTATAGTCATTCATTGATAATGATTATCACAATAGCATATGACTGGATTTGTTGCGAACCATGATATAATTTTGCATCTATTTTACATGGATATGTCATAAGCGATTTTCCACTCCATAGATGCACAGATGTCGATAAGTGTGTAGCTGTAAACAATGTTTTAGAATATTAAACTGTTCGTTATATTTATACACAATTCTACTGCCATGAATGGAATATAACCAACTTTAACAATAATTACTTAAAAATTACCTTACTCAATTTTATACAAGTAATTAAGACAAACAAATACAAATTGGCATTTTGTGCGTGCGTGCGTGTGCGTGCGTGTGTGTGTTTAAATTCACAGCCGACATCATATTGTTTCACTGGGAGTATAAGGCACTACCTAAAACGATCTATCTATAGATCTAAATAATAAGACATAGCAAGTTGTGTCGCGATAAGGAACGTGGGTACGGAAAAAGTAAAAGGTAAATGACTGCGCGAAGACTACCATACTGTCGAAGTTGAAGCCCATAAAGCCAGTGAAATTATCTATCGCCATGAACATCAAACCTCGTCTCTAGTAATAACATCACAACATTCTCACTAAGCTGTATGTGGAAGTAAGGACGGCACTAACACGCTTATAAACTAATCGGGTGCTAATCGTACTCATAAGATGTAGTCAAGACGTACCGAATTCCGACAAGAGACTTGGCCAATGTGTCAATTTGGGTCTAAAAATGCAACTGGCTAAAAGGCGTTAGCTGACACTAGTCCCATTATAAGGAAGCAGTAGAACGCTTCATTGTCTTCAGTATATAAGTAGTGTATAAGATACCAATAAACCGGAAGCATGATCGCTACATTTGTTTTTAAGCTTATGCGGTAGTATGATTACCCGACATTTTCTGTAAACTTCCTATGACAACCCTTGTACACTACGTGTATACTCTTTTATTATGCAGGGGCCTGAAGATGGCAAAATGAATTGCCGAAACTGGTTGCTTTCAGAATAAAATAAAATACCTTAAAATATACGTCTGTTGGTGAAGTTTATTGACATTGAAAAGTACTTACCAGTTACCTGTCCGTGCGGTTCTAGGCACTGCAGTCTGGAACCGCGAGACCGCTACGGTCACAGGTTCGAATCCTGCCTCGGGCATTGATGTGTGTGATGTCCTTAGGTTAGTTAGGTTTAACTAGTTCTAAGTTCTAGGGGACTAATGACCTCAGAAGTTGAGTCCCATAGTGCTCAGAGCCATTTGAACCAACCAGTTACCTGGCCGTGATGGACCAACAAAAATTAAATTAGAATGTCGAAGCCATTCATAATTAAGGAATTACGGCGGTTCCTAGGGATGTTGAACTTTTACCACCACCATGTACTGTGTGCAGCAGACCTGTAGGAGGTGTTAAATGTGGCACTTACCGGCCCAAGGGTTAGAGCAATAGGGCAGTGGGCTGAGGTGGTGTGCTCCGCTTTCGAAGCCGTAAAGCGAAGTATGGCGAACGCAGTACTCCTCGTGCATTCCAAGCTTGATGCTCCCCTGGTGCTGATAGTGGAAGTAAACCCATCGGATATCCTTGCGGCACTGCAGCAATTCTCGGATGGCTCATTGCGTACTTCTCGCGTAAAGTGTCACTGTCGCAGCAGTGCCTACGACTGCGAGCTCCTGACGACGTACGAGGCGGCTAAATACTTCCAGCCGCAAATAGAAGCTAGAGAGTTGAGGATCCAGACAAATCAAAAGCCTTTAAACATTGTCTTGAAGCGGAAGAGCAATAACTGCCCTTCTCACCAAGTTTATAAGCCGATTTACTAGAGTCATTAAACACATTTCCAGCATTATCAGAGTAGTAGAAGACTGTCTGTCGCACGTCAGCTGTAGTGGGCAAGCAAAATGGCAGTTCCCGTACAGGTCCCATAGAAAGGAGTCGTTGAATCTTTGCCAAGTTTGGTCTGCATTCTTTAAAGACCGTCGTGCCCTTACAGCCAAATAATGGTCCTCTCTTTCTGATGTCACGCGTGGCCGACACTTCCCTGGTCTTCAGGATATAGTTTCGGTCTCTATCAACTGTCACATCATCCGATAAGCAACAGAATGATTCACATGAAGTAATCGGTCTACATCTGTTTGCGACTGTCTTGCTGCCATTCTTTCTATGGCCATCCATAGCAGAGAGCCTGGTAGCCGTCTTCTCCGTCCCTGTTCAAATGGCTCTGAGCACTATGGGACATAACATCTGAGGTCACCAGTCCTCTAGACTTACAGTTACTTAAACCTAACTAACCTAAGGACATCACACACATCCATGCCCGAGGCAGGATTCGAACCTGCGACCGTAGCGGTCGCGCGGTTCCGGGCTGAAGCGCCTAGAACCACTCTTCCACAGCGGCCGGCTTCCGTCCCTGTGTCTGTGACTGTGTACACAGCGGTTGTGGATGTGGGACTACCCGGCAAAACTAACTCGTTTCATAGGTGACCTGGCGTCAACGTTGGGATGGTTGTCCATCGACGGGAATGCAATCTCCCGTGCAAAACACGGTCTTGCCGACATCTGTTGAAAGTGTGTATGATTATATCGTAATTAGAACAGGACGAGAAAACATCGGTTTGTTGCTTTAATCTTGGACGCCAGTGTGTCTGCCTTCAGCAGACCAACAGGACTTAACCACGAAAGCAGGACTTATCCATTCTTTTCAGTGGTCTGTCTCATACATTTCAATCTGGTGCAGTACACATAAAAGACCAAGTTTACTGGTAACCAATGACCCATTTCCAACGATGAGGAATGTCCAAACAGGTTTCAAAGACACGACTCTCTCCCACCAGTTTGGAAATACCAAAAGAATTCGAAGATCTTTCGAATTAAAACACGACATCAACACTGAACACAAATAAACTGTCTGTGTGGAAAATCTGGTAGGGGTTGCACCAACTGGACAGCCGCTACAGCCGCGGAGAAACAACTTACACATGTCTAAAATGTGGTATAATAAAAACCTTATGAGGGTCCCCAAACAGAGAACGCACGCCTCTCTTTGTCGAGTTCTGCGAGTTAGATAATGCACAGTTGTTTGAGGTAACTTGTTATGTCCCTTTATTTGTGTTTCCTACACATGCGCGGTGAGGACAGTAGAGGACCAGTGCGGGAGGACTTTTTCTGTTAGCCACACAAGCACAAAGCGTGCTGCTCATTGTACATGCCAGACGTGGGCAGCAGCTCTTCAGACTGCTACGAGGTAACATTTTATTCATTCAGGGTGACTCGAATGTATTTTGTGGCTTACATTGTATCCAGAATATTTCTGTCGTGTTCGTATTTTAATGTTAGTCACTCATTAAATTGTCTGATGCTGTCAACTAGCGCTCGAAATTCACTGCCAATTTCGTTATCTTTACATGCTTACCACATCAGATGTCCTCGTTTCGCTGATGCGCTTAACTTTGTCTTTCCGTAAGTTTCTTTTTGTATTTTTCCCGTTCCATTGTAGCTACTCCACGATGGTGTAGCGCCTTTGAAATCATCTTGTATCTATCTCAACTGACGCTTCTCTTCACTTACTTTTCGTGAGATATATCCATTCCTTTAATACTTTAAAATAATTAGCTGCACCAAGCGTACATCGTGAAAGACCTTTTCTTTAATTCTGGAGCAATACTCACGAACAGATTTACCGACTATCTAACGATCTTGACTTACGCCAAATACTTTTCTGTTGTACCTTGTACCTTCATTGGTGGTGGAAATGAAAAATTTGTCTGAATGTGTTAAGATCTTATGTACGTATTTTTTCAGTAAGACGCATTCGCAATTTTCAACATTATCATTATAACTTGGTAGTCTTCTTAAGTTTGCTGCCGGATCTGAAAGTTGACGTGACTCCATGTTTCGGGGGTCCATGTGTCTTCCATCGCGAAGAGAGGCGCTGCCGCGTCTGAGTCCTCCCGGAAACTGATGTCAAGGTTAATAACAATCGTCCTGTAGACTGATAAGTCAAAACATTATCACTATAGGTGTACGTACAAATCCTTAATGTCGTTATCTCTTTGACGACACCAAGTATGCATGTTCCTCTTTTAGGCTATCCACGTCGGAAATAGCACTTACTCTGCGTACCGGAATCCTAAAGACGGCACTAAAGATTGTGGAGAGGTAACTAGCCGAAACATCTAGTTATACTGATTTCATGATCCAGCCGCAAAACCACGGAGACCACCAAGAATCATTGCGCCGGGAAGGTATACCAAGTCTACTCATCATGACGTGTGAGACATATATCGAAACGCTATACAATGGAGAAAATAAAGAAAGAAATGTATGACAGCTGACTCTCAGGACGCGTTATCACTATAGCAACTTGAAGGGAAATATCGACGGCCAATCATTCCATCACCTCTGGAAAAATGGACACTGGGGACGAGAGGAAACTGCGAATGGCCTCATCAAACAAATCAGAAAATTGGTGGAAAAATATCTTCTACGGCATCTCCTTTCTTGTGTTATGTTTCCTATTATAATTATCTACTCGGCCATATATGTACGTGTTAGGTTTATTGTACAAGTAACGCGTCCTTCCCCTGCAACCCAAATTCTATAAAGAACTGAGTCAATCCTTCCTAAATCATATGTCGTAAAGTGATAATTTTGCAGGAAATTTCATTGAATTATGTAAATGCTGCCTAACAAGCGTTGTAAATAGAGTTCGTAGTACAGAAGTATTGAATTAGAACGTTAACCATGACGTTGCAGCATGAACAACGAAAATGAAACCATAAACACTGTTTTCTTTTAATTATTTGTGGAAGACGTCAGTGAGAGAAAGTTTCAAAATATCCATTGAAATGAATACCCCTAGCTGCATACAGGCGTTGATACAAGCCAATAGGGGCAGTTGAAAATGTGTGCTCCGAAGGATAATTGGCCCCCCATTTTATCGATGGCAATCTAAATGGTGCAATGTATGCTGATTTCCTATGTAATGTTCTACCGTTGTTGCTTCAAGATTTTTCACTGCATGACAGAATGGCGATGTATTTCCAACATGATCGATATCCGGCGCATAGCTCGTGTGCGGTTGAAGCGGTATTGAATAGCATACTTCATGACAGGTGGATTGGTCGTCGAAGCACCATACCTTGGCCCGCACGTTCACCGGATCTGACGTCTCCGGATTTCTTTCTGAGGGGAAAGTTGAAGGATGTTTGCTATCGTGATTCACCGACAACGCCTGACAACATGCGTCAGCGCATTGTCAATGCATGTGCGGACATTATGGAAGACGAACTGCTCGCTTTTGAGAGGAATGTCGTTACATGTATTGCCAAATGCATTGAGGTTAGCGGACATAATTTTGAGCATTTACTGCAATAATGTGGCATTTACAGGTAATCACGCTGTAACAGCACGCGATCTCAGAAATGACAAGTTCACAAAGGTACATGTATCACACTGGAACAACCGAAATAAAGTGTTCAAACGTACCTACGTTCTGTATTTTAATTTAAAAAACCTACCTGTTACCATCTGTTCGTCTAAAATTGTGACTAAATTTGTGACTATTACAGCGCCATCTATCACAAAGCGAAAAAAGTGGTCCAACTAAAGCATTCATATTTCTTTACGTAGTACACGAATATGTAATAAAAAATAGGGGTTCCTATTTAAAAAAACGCAGTTGATATCCGTTTTACCTGTGGGAGTGCCATCTAGCGGGCTAACCATAGCGCCGTCTGATTTCCCCCTTTAAGATAGACAAGTTTCGTTCTTTGTGGTTTCTTCGTTTGACGCTTATTTCGTCAAATGTGTTTGAAATGATGTTCAACGTTTATTGGAAGTTGCAGATACTAGACGAATATAATCGGGGCAACCTGTGCGCCATTTCTACCTTTAATACATGACCTACTGAGTCTGAGTAAGATTGTACCTTTAAATGAGTACATAATAAGACTGATATAAACTTTTAAATTCGGTCAATAATTACTTGAAATGCTGAAAACAAAATTTTTGTTGCCTTTTTAAAGCGGTCAGACACTCAACCTTCAGGTGTTGCTGGGTGTTCGTGTGACCGCTTTGGCCGTCTAGTTAAACATATTGACAGTCATGTATTTCTAATAAGCTGCAATGAAGTTCACCGATGGTCGGTGACGTCGATGGCACACAAAGAGAATATATGGCAGAGATCATCCACTGTGAAATTAGTAAACCCGCCTGAAGGCCTCGTAGAATACGCGCTGCTGACCGGCCTCTGTGTCGTCGACCGCCAGAGGGGCCAAAGGTCGGCAGCTCGTTGCGTAGAGACACGGCTATCCCAACATTCGGATCCGAGGCGCTGTTTGTCAGTCGTCCTCACAAGACGGATTGGGCATCAAACCGGTTCTCCACCATGCGGAAATCCTAATACTACTACAAATCAACTTGATTCTGAGACCTGATTTTCAGATACGCTCAACTTCACATTTGCAGATGAAACTCCTGTAACTCTAAAAACACATGCTTAAAGAGAAGGAGTAAGATGAAAAAAATATCCCATCCGAATATGATCGCTGTAATTGTAGTGTTCGATTTCTAGGTGACCACGAGAAAAGGATTGAATAACGAAAGAATGGGTAACGTTCTACGAAACCGGACGCGAAATATCAAAAATCTGAACGTGGTACGGAAGCTAGAATATCTGAAAAGGGACATCCCAAGGCTCAATATACACTACAATATACACTCTTCGTTCACCAAGAACAAATGCAGATGATAAACGGCTATTCATTGGAAAAATATATTATACTAGAACTGACATGTGATCACATTTTCACGCAATTTGGGTGCATAGATCCTGAGAATCAGTACCCAGAACAACCACCTCTGGCCGTAATAACGGACTTGATACGCCTGAGCATTGAGTCAAACACAGCTTGGATGGCGTGTAAAGGTACAACTGCCCATGCAGCTTCAACTCGATACCACCGTTCATCATGAATAGTGACTGGCGTATTGTGACGAGCCAGTTGCTCGGCCACCATTGACCGGACGTTATCAATTGGTGAGAGATCTGTAAAATGTGCTGCCCAGGGCAGCAGACGATAATTTTCTGTATCCAGAAAGGGCTGTACAGGACCTGCAACATGCGGTCGTGCTTTATCCTGCTGAAATGTAGGGTTTCGCAGGGATCGAATGAAGGTTGGAACCACGGGTCGTAACACATCTAAAACGTAACGTCCACTGTTCAAAGAGCCGTCGATGTGAACAAGCGGTTACCGAGACGTGTAACCAATGGCACCCCATACCACCACGCCGGGTGATACACCAGTATGGCGATGACGAATACACGCTTCCAATGTACGTTCACCGTGATGTCGCAAAACACGGATGCGACCATCATGATGCTGTAAACAGAACCTGGATTCATCCCGAAAAATGACGTTTTGCCATTCGTCCACCCAGGTTCGTCGTTGAGTACACCATATCAGGGGCTCCTGTCTGTGATGCAGTGTCTAGAGTAACCGCAGTCACGGTCTCCGAGCTGATAGTCCATTGTGCTGCAAACGTCGTCGAACTGTTCGTGCAGATGGTCATTCTCTTGCAAGACGTCTCGAGACGTAGCTGCACGATCCATTACAGCCATGCGTATAAGATGCCTGTCATCTCAACTGCTAGTGATACGCGGCCGTTGGGATCCAGCACGGCGTTCCGTATTACCCTCATGAGCCCATCGATTCCATATTCTGCTAACAGTCATTGGATCTCGACCAACGCGAGCACCAATGGCGTGATACGATAAACCGCAATCGAGATGGGCTACAATCTGATCTTTATCGATGTCCGAAACGTGATGATACGCGTTTCTCCTCCTTACACGAGGCATCACAACAACGTTTCACCAGGGAACGCCGGTCAACTGCTGTTTGTGTATGAGAAATCGGTTGGAAACTTCCCTCATGTCAGCACGTTGTAGGTGTCGCCACCGGAGCCAACCTTGTATGAATTCTCTGAAAAGTTAATCATTTGCATATCACAGCATCTTCTTCCTGTCGGTTAAATTTTGCGTCTGTAGTACGTCATCTCCGTCGTGTAGCAATTGTAATGGCCAGTAGTGTAGATATGGTGTAGGGCAGCGAAATGGAAAAAATACAAGGATTTCAGGTCAGACGAGAATAAGGTAATAACAACAGCAGAATGGTATACGGGATTAGGATTTGTTGTTAATGGTAAGGAAGGACAAAGGATGTGCTACAGGAACAATTCAGGTACACATGTCGACGTCCCAAGCAGAAGATGAAGAGATAGAGAAAGTATATGAGGACACTGAACGGGAAATTCAGAACGTAAAAGGAGATCGAAATGTAATAGCCAAAGCGGGAACGGAATGCGTTTGTAGGGGAAGGAGTAGAAGAAAGGGTTGCGAGAAAATATGGCCTTGGCAATTTTGAGAGAGCAGAGACATCAGTTGAGTCCTGCAACAAATTTCAGATAGAACACCGAATTTTCTGTTCAAGAATCAGAAGAGTAGAAGGTATACTTGGAGATACAGGAAGATTCCAATTAGATTGTGTCGCAGTCAGGTAGAGATACTGGATTGTAGGGAGTATACAGGAGCTGTTATAGTCTCAGATCACAATTTAGTAATGATGAAGAGCTGTGATGATGAGACGCGTCTGAAGTTCTCTTAGGCTGTAGACACTGCGGTAATGAATAGCTCAGTAGGCAGTTCGGTTGAAGAGGAATGGACATCTTTAAACAGTGGACTCACAGAAGATGGAAAGAAAGACATAGGTGGTAGGAAGGTTATTGTTATTACAGGATTAATAAATACAAAAATAAATTAATAACAACATCGTGTTGTATTCCTGTTATCCTGCGCCAAACCTCTTTACCCAGTGCATCTTCCTTGTCGATGCTAAGATGTTCGATTACTCCATTTATGTGGTCTGTCCAAGAACGTCGTTGTCTTCCGCGCCTACGTCTGCCGGTTGGTTTCCATTCATAAGCCTTCTTTAGTCACCGATGATTTGTCATTCTCATTATATGTCCGTACCATTTTAATGATTTTCTTTCATTCTATATATCACTTGTATAATTTGCCTTCATTCTAACTCTTACTACATCATTAATTTTCCTTTCGATTCTTGATATTCTGGCACTTCTACGCAAATAACTGAGAAAAATCAATGAGTAAAAGGAGAAGTATTTCGGTTGACCGACGAAAGATGGAAATACAAAAATGTTCAGTCGAATTCAGGAATACAGAAGTACGAGCCACTTAGGGGTCAAACAAATAGGAAGTGCAGAGAACCTAACGGGAAATGGCTGCATATGAAATGTGAAGAAATTAACTGTCGGAAGGACTGACTCAGGAAACAACAAAGGGAAAACAATCTTCGGTGAAATTAAAGGCAAAGGCGGTAAATGCAGGAGTGAAATGGGAATTCCAGTGTTAATTGCGTAGGAGAGAGCGAGTAGATGGAAAGAGTGCATTCATGGCCTCTGTAATGTGGAGGATTTGTCTGATGACGTAATGGAAGAAGAAACAGGAGTCGGCAGGGAAGAGATTGAGGATCCAGTATTAAAATCTCAATTTAAAAGAGCTTTTGACGACTTAATACCAAGTAAGGTGGAAGGGATAGATAACAAGTATGTGTGTGTGTGAATTCCTAAGGGACCAAACTGCTGAGGTCATCGGTCCCTGGACAGACACACACCTTAAACCATCTTAAACTAACTTATGCTAAGAACAACACACTTACATGCCCGAGGGAGGAGTCGAACCTCCGGCGGGAGGGGTCGCACAATCCGTGACGTGGCACACAAAACCACGCGGCCACTCCATGCGCCAGATAGATAATATTCCACCAGAATTTCTAAAATCGTTTTGGGAGATAGCAACAAAATGATTATACACGTTGGTGTGTAGAATGTGTGAAACTGGTGGTATACCATCACACTTTCGGAGAAACATCGTCCACACATTTCCCAAGATTGCAAAAACCGACAAGTGCAGAATTATAGTGCAATAAGTTTAACAGCTCACTGATCTGAGTTGCTGACAAGAATAATATAGAGAAAAATGGACAAGATAACTGAGGATCTCTTATGTGACGATCATTTTGGTTTTAGGAAATATAAAGGCACCACAGAGACAGTTCTAGCGTTGCGGTTGACAACGGATGCACGACTAAAGAAAAATTGATACACTTTCAAAGGATATGTCGATCTGGAAAAAGTGTTCTACAGTGTAAAAAGGTTTAAGCTGTTCGAAATCCTGAGGAAAAAATGAACAATATGACCGGAAGATCAAGAACGAACTGCTCACATTAAAAAGCGTGTAAGACAGGGATGTACTCCTTCACACCAGCTGTTCAGTATATCCAACGAAGAAACAGTGAGGGAAATGAAAGAATGCTTCACAAGTGGAATTAAAAATCAAAGAGAAATTACATCAATGATCAGATTCAGTGATGAAATTGCTATCCTCAGTGGAAGTGGAAAAGAATTACACGAACTGTTGAATGGAATGAACAGTCTAATGAGCACAGAATATGGATTGAGAGTAAATCGAAAAAAGTACAAATTAATGAGAAGTGACAGAAATGAGAACAGCGATAACTTAAAATCAGAATTGGGGATCACGAAATAGATGATGTTAAAGAATTCTGATAACTAGGCAGCAAAAGAACCTGTGATGAATGGGGCAAGAAGGACATAAAAAGTATACTAGCACTGGCAGAAAGGGCTGTCCTGACCAAGAGAAGTCTACTAGTATCAAACAGAGGTCTTACTTTGAAAAAGGAATTTCTGATGGTTTATGTTTGAAGCACAGCGTTGTATGACTGAGAATCAAGGACTGTGGGGAAATGGAACACAAGAGTATCGGAGACTTTGCGACGTGGTGCTGCAGAACGATGTTGAAAATTATGTGGACAGTTGAGGTAGAGGAGCTCCAGCGCAGAATCGACGAAGAAAGAGACTTAAGAGCAATGCTGAGATGAAAAGGTGGGAATTGGTGACTGACTGCATCAAACCACTCGGGAGACTGAGGACTCGCAGGAATGTACTAACTAGCGCGGAGACCCTTCTGAACGAAGGAACCCTAACAGCTGCTGTCTCCCACCTTTTTACAAACAGGTTTCTTTATATTTTGCTCATTCCTGTAACAAGAAGTTGATCGATGAACCAATAAGGTTAGTTGTGTAAATTGTTATTCTACCACACAGTGTTCTCTGAATGAATGAACTTGGAACCTCCTACAACTGGTGATTGAATATGACATTACTGTTTTATCGATGTCCACGGTAGTAAAGTATTTCGATGCTCTGGAAATAAAAGATTGGTACATATGTGAGAACCTTGCATTGTACTCATGGGTAAGCACCTAGCGGATGGGTTCTGCAGTATGCTTCGCCAAACCTGTTATTGATGTATCGAGAGCATATTTCTGGCTTAAAGATGACTGAGCTAATTGCTTATGTAGTGCAAACATTGCGGTTGTGTTCCTGAGGATGATTGAAAAGTGTGAAACATGGATTTCTCACGAATAGGTCCAATAGTCTCGCCTAGCATAAAAATCCAACCGAGAGACAACTATCAGTAGAGACATGCCTCTACATCATGAGACATGGCGTTGTTTGGCCTTTAACTCAGAGCAACAGCACAAACACTGGTGATGCGTACGTTTATGGCGCCATACCTCCAACAAAATACCGCGAGCGGAAGTTTCTGCCATCAGCAGAACTAGAACACGAATCTCTGTGAGTCGAGTGCTGCCACACAAACATGCCTTGACGTTTTCGGCTATGGTGACAGGCAGAAGTCGGTAACTATAGTTTGTGTTGTAAATCTAGAATATTAAACTACGTACGGTGTTCAGTATACAGGTGATTTTGCTAACTGAGAACAAATTGCATGAAACCATCCCTGAGAGAATAAAGAACTGAAAAGTTCTTACGAACATATGGCCAGAAATGCATGGTATATGTGCTATGATGTGTTAATTAATTTATCATGCCTGTACAGTACACTTTGGTGCACAACAAGTTGAGATGAGACCATTGTTATACAAGGAGTTTAACGTGGCCCTACTGGGAATTTTTGAGTGTGAGAACACGGTGCAACGGCGAGTGATGGACATCTTCAAACGGGCCATCCGGCAACTGAATGATTTTACAGGCAGCATGAATGCTTGGTTGCAGTGTCGGCACATCCGAGGAGGGCTCCACATATACGACTTATTTCAGGTCCCCTCACAGATAGAAATCAAAGGGTTAGGTACGGCAATCGGGCAGGCCATGTGGCTGGAGCACCTCGTCCGCTCCATCAGCTAGGGTAGGTATTGTCGGGATGCCTCCCTACGAAAATGCGGTAGAGAGCTGGAACGCCGCCATGTAATATCCATATCACCCAACGTACCACCAAAGACACGTCTTCCAGCAGGGGAAGCAGGATCAGTCTCAGTAAGTGCAGACAGCTTACGAGCCACTGTGGAAACACGACGTGTCACGAGGCCGTCGCCACGGTCATGGACAACTGCTGTCTTGATTGTGGAGCTTAAACACTGTTACGGGCAGAACATCCACACTTGCCTGGTATGTTCTCATACGTGCTTTTCAATCACTTAAACCTGCACTGTCAAAAGTCTTCTATCATTACTTCCAAATGGATGTGTCACCCTTGTAACACATTTCCGGACCTGCACTGAAAGGCCAAAGAAACTGGTACACCAGCTTAAAACCGTATAGGACACCCACGAGAACGTACAAGTGCCACAACATGCTGGATGGTCTCGACTAATGTCTGAAATAGTGCTGGAGGCAATTGACACCATGAATCCTGCAGGGCTGTCCATAAATCCGTAAGAGTTAGAGGAGGTGTAGATCTGAGCAGCACGTTGCAATGCGTCCCAGACATGCTCAATAATGTTCATGTCTGGGGAGTTTGGTTTCCAGAGGAAGTGTTTAAACTCTGGAGAGTGTTCATAGAGCCACTCTGTAGTAATTTTGGACGCGTATGTCAGATTGTCCTTCTGGAATTGCGCAAGTCCGTCGGAATGCACAATCGACATGAATGGATATAGATGATCAGACAGGATGCTTACGTACGTGTCACCTGTCAGAGTCGTACCAGGGGTCCCACATCTCTCCTACTGCATACGCCTGGCACCATTCCAGAGCCTCCCCAGCTTGAATAGACCACTGCTGACATGCAGGGTCAATGGCTTCATGATATTGTCTCCATACGTCCACGTCCACCAGCCCGATAAAATCTGAAACGAGACTCATCGCACTAGGCAACATGTTTTCAGCCATCAACAGTCCAATGTAGGTGTTAACGTGCTCAGGCGAGGCGTAAAGCTTCGTGTCGTGCAGTCATCAAGGGTACACGAGTGGACCTTCGGCTCCGAAATCCCATGTCGATGATGTTCCGTTGAACCGTTCCCACACTGACACTCGTTGATGGCCCAGCATTGAAATGTGTGGCAGTTTGCAAAAGGGTTGCACTTCTGTCACGTTGAGCGGTTCCCTTCAGCCGTCGTTGGTCTCGTTCTTGCAGGATCTTTTTCCGGCCCCCGCGAGGTCGGAGATTTGATGTTTTACTGGATTCCTGTTATTCACGGTACACTCGTGAAATGGTCATTAGAGAAAATCCCCACTTCATCGCTACCTCGGATTTGCTGTGTCCCATCGTGCGCGGACTATAACACCACGTTCAAACCCACTTAAATCTTCATAACCTGCAATTGTAGCAGCAGTAACGGATATAACAACTATTCTAGACACTTGTCTTATATAGGCGTTGCCGGCTGCAGTGCCGTATTCTGCCTGTTTACATATCTGTGTAGTTGAGTACTCATGCCTATACCAGTTTCTTTGGCACTGCAGTGTATTTCCATGTTGCCCTCTTTTGCTTCTCAACATCTCAGGGGTCGTTTCCTGTAATGTATTACCATTTAACAAAGTCACCCTCGGTAACAGCGAGAGACTGCACTGTCGGATTTAGTATTGCATGTATGCGAATTGTAAAAGTCATTATAACACTGTCCACTCCTCTTCCAAGACTTGCTTGACACTCCAGTTAGTGGCGCTGTATGTGGAGGATGAAGATGAATGACAAAGAGAAAGCGACAGAGATAGAGTGAGAGCGAGAGCGAGAGCGACAGAGAGGGAGAGAGACAGATAGATAGATAGATAGATAGATAGATAGAGAGAGAGAGAGAGAGAGAGACAATTGGTAATATCAACAAGAGCAAGTTCGTTGGGACTACTGTTGAAACACAATGTATGGACTGAAACACTTTGAAACATATGGAAAAAGTGAGCTACAGTGCTGTTCACAAGAGGTGACGAAAACCACTTGGAACTGTACAACAGAAGCTGAAGCAGAATATGCAATTTCCTTGTTGCTCTGCCGTTGGTCCTATACGTGACGTAAGAAATTGACTTCGACAGATTTAGAAAGGCTGTAGAGGATATGGAAAGAGTACCTCCATCAACATGTGGACTTACGTGGATAAGACATGAATGCGCTCTGTTAGGACGCTGGAATAACCTGTGGCAGTGTCTCGGTTGATCACAGGCTCCTTTTCCTTTTCTGTTACCTCACATGCACGATCAAGCATGCTGGTGTTTGTAATGTAGCACGACAAGGAAAGGAGCCTGTGACCACTGAAGAGCATGCTAAAAGTTACTCCTAAGCTCCAACTCAACACACACATGCCCCATATAAATCCAACTTATGATGAATGCTTGCCTTTCTTAAAGTATTGTACAAAAAAATAAACACTGGCTGGTAACACTACCTTGTTTCATCCGGTATCAGTAACAGTCAGTGTAGAGCATAACCAAAAATTTCGCTTTTTAAGGTTATATAGGGTGTCTAGAAACAACTTGGAGGTAGGAAATCGTGTCCAGCGATGTCCTCCAACTACAGTACGGGGCCACAAAGTTACAGGGCGTAACGTCTGCCGCTACGTGTGAATTTTTACGCTTTGTAGTACTGCTGTGAGAGTAGTCATTTGCTGCCCAACTAGTGGCCTTGTGGCAGGGGATCTCCTATAATTCCCACGAACGCAGTGACATGGTCCTCTCTCCTAATAAATTTCTTCTTCAAGGCACCTTCGAAAGACCTCGAATATTGCCGATCTAGTCTTGTTGCGTCCTGAATATGCAAATGTGGATGAAAATACCTTCATGGCGAGCTGCAACAGGTACTTGATACAAGAACCCATACCCCCAAAATAGTGCTATGTCTTCATACAAAGGAAACACTAATGCGGCATGGTACACGTGTTCAGATATTTGTACACTTTATATGAGTGTTCTCTAAAGTTCTAAGACTTGGCCAGGATGTGTAACTCTCCGGTGAAGAGGAATACTTTGTTCGTTGATTTTTCTGTTCACGTAATCAGCAACATTCTCATAACTAAACTACTGGCCATTAAAATTGCTACACCAAGAATAAATGCAGTTGATAAACGGGTATTCATTGGATAAATATATTATACTAGTACTGACATGTGATTATATTTTCACGCAATTTGGGTGAATAGATCCTGAGAAATTAGTACCCAGAGCAACCAAGTCTGGCCGTAATAACGGACTTGATACGCCTGAGCATTGAGTCAAACACAGCTTGGATGGCGTGTAAAGGTACAACTGCCCATGCAGCTTCAACTTGATACCACCGTTCATCAAGAGTAGTGACTGGCGTATTGTGACGAGCCAGTTGCTCGGCCACCATTGACCAGATGTTTTCAGTTGGTGAGAGATCTGTAAAATGTGCTGCCCAGGGCAGCAGACGATCATTTTCTGTATCCAGAAAGGGCTGTACAGGACCTGCAACATTCGGTCGTGCATTATCCTGCTGAAATGTAGGGTTTCGCAGGGATCGAATGAAGGGTAGAACCACGGGTCGTAACACATCTAAAATGTATCGTCCACTGTTCAAAGTACCGTCGATGTGAAGAAGCGGTTACCGAGACGTGTAACCAATGGTACCCCATACCACCACGCCGGGTGATACGCCAGTATGGTGATGACGAATACACGCTTCCAATGTACGTTCACTGCGATGTCGCCGAACACGGATGTGACCATCATGATGCTGTAAACAGAACCTGGATTCATCCCGAAAAATGACGTTTTGCCATTCGTCCACCCAGGTTCGTCGTTGAGTACACCATATCAAGGGCCTCTGTCTGTGATGCAGCGTCAAGGGTAACCGCAGCCATGGTGTCCGAGCTGATAGTCCATGCTGCTGCAAACGTCGTCGAACTGTTCGTGCAGATTGTTGTTGTCTTTCAAACATCCCCATCTGTTGACTTAGGGATAGAGACGTGACTGCACGACCCGTTACAGCCATGCGGATAAGATGCCTGTCATCTCGACTGCTAGTGGTACGAGGGCATTCGGATCCAGCAAGGCGTTTCCTATTACCCTCCTGAACCTACCGTTTCCATATTCTGCTAACAGTCATTGGATCTCGACCAACGCGAGTAGCAATGTCGCGATACGATAAACCGCAATCGCAATAGCTACAATCCGACCTTTATCAAAGTCAGAAACGTGATGGTAGGCATTTCTCCTCTTTACACGAGGCATCAGATCAATGTTTCACCAGGCAACGCCGGTCAACTGCTGTTAGTGTATGAGAAATCGGTTGTAAACTTTCCTCATATCAGCACGTTGTAGGTGTCACCGCCGGCACCAACCTTGTATGAATGCTCTGAAAAGCTAATCATTTGCATATCACAGTATCTTCTTCCTGTCGGTTAAATTTCGCGTCTGAAGCACGTCATCTTCGTGCTGCAGCAATTTTAATGGCCAGTAGTGTACAAAGTAAACACTACTGCGGCATGGTACACGTGTTCAGATATTTGTAGACTTTATATGAGGGTTCACTAACGTTCCAAGACTTGGCCAGGATGTGGAACTCTCCGGTGAAGAGGAATATTTTGTTCGTTGACTTTTCTGTTCACGTTATCAGCAACATTCTCGTAACTGTTTTAGTAATGTGTCACTGTCTGATGAATGATATCAGTTTATAACCAGTAGACTAATTATTTGTTATTTTGTTATTGGCTCTTCTATTTTATCGTCGTGGTTTTCTCTGAGTGTTTACATTTGATACGTGTAGTGCTAACCATTCTGATCTGAGATCATCAGACATCTTCCAATGCTGCACGTAAGAAGTCGTTTCACGTCGATGTTACTACGGGTAGTTGGATGAAGGAAAGAAATAAGCGGCATATTTAGGAAACCACAACGCAGATACAAAAAACGTATTAGTGCAACTACGGAAAACCGAAATCAGGACAGCAGGACAACGATTCGAATCCGCATGTTCCAAAATGCAAGTGCAATTACCGCGCCACGTGGCCGTATCAGAGCGTTTGCAACGTGCAGCACGAACATCTACATCTACATCTACATCCATACTCCACAAGCCTCCTGACGGTGTGTGGTGGAGGGTACCTTTAGTACCACTATCGGTTCTCCCTTCTGTTCCAGTCTCGTATTGTTCGTGGAAAGAAGGATTGTCGGTAGTCCTCTGTGTGGGCTCTAATCTCTCTGATTTTATCCTCATGGTCTCTTCGCGAGATATACGTAGGAGGGAGCAATATACTGCTTGACTCCTCGGTGAAGGTATATTCTCGAAACTTCAACAAAAGCCCGTACCGAGCTACTGAGCGTCTCTTCTGCAGAGTCTTCCACTGGAGTTTATCTATCATCTCCGTAACGCTTTCGCGATTACTAAATGATCCTGTAACTAATCGCGCTGCTCTCCGTTGGATCTTCTCTATCACTTCTATCAACCGTATCTGGTACGGATCCCACACTGCTGAACACTATTCAAGCAGAGGGCGAGCAAGCGTACTGTAACCTACTTCCTTTGTTTTCGGATTGCATTTCCTTAGGATTCTTCCAGTGAATCTCAGTCTGACATCATCTTTACCGACGATCAACTTTATATGATCATTCCATTTTAAATCACTCCTAATGCGTAATTCCAGATAATTTATCGAATTAACTGCTTCCAGTTGCTGACCAGCTACATTGTAGCTGAATGATAAGGGATCTTTCTTTCTATGTATTCGCAGCACATTACACTTGTCCATATTGAGATTCAATTGCAATTCCCTGCCCCATGCGTCAATTCGCTGCAGATCCTCCTGCATTTCAGCACAATTTTCCATTGTTACAACCTCTCGATGTGCCACAGCATCATCCGCAAAAAGCCTCAGTGAACTTCCGATGTCATCCACAAGGTCATTTACGTATATTGTGAATAGCAACGGTCCTACGACACTCCCCTTCGGCACACCTGAAATCACTCTTACTTCGGAAGACTTCTCTCCATTGAGAATGACATGCGGCGTTCTGTTATCTAGGAACTCTTCAATCCAATCACACAATTGCTCTGATAGTCCATATGCTCTTACTTTGTTCATTAAAGGACTGTGGCCAGCTGTATCGAACGCCTTGCGGAAGTTAAGAAACACGGCATCTACCTCAGAACCCGTGTCTATGGCCCTCAGAGTCTCGTGGACGAATAGCGCGAACTGGGTTTCACACGATCGTCTTTTTCGAAACCCATGCTGATTCCTACAGAGTAGATTTCTTGTCTGCAGAAAAGTCATTATATTCGAACATAGTACGTGTTCCAAAATTCTACAACTGATGGACGTTAGAGATATATGTCTATAATTCTGCACATCTGTTCGTCGTCCCTTCTTGAAAACGGGGATGACCTCCGCCCTTTTCCAATCCTTTGGAATGCTACGCTCTTCTGGAGACCTACGGTACACCGCTGCAAGAGAGGGGGCAAGTTCCTTCGCGTACTCTGTGTAAAATCGAACTGGTATCCCATCAGGTCCAGCGGCGTTTCCTCTTTTGAGGGATTTGTTTCTCTATCCCTCTGTCGTCTATTTCGATATCTACCGTTTTGTCATCTGTGCGACAATCTAGAGAAAGAACTACAGTGCAGTCTTCCTCTGTGAAACAGCTTTGAAAAAAGACATTTAGTATTTCGGCCTTTAGTCTGTCATCCTATGTTTCAGTACCATTTTGGTCACAGAGTGTGTGGACATTTTGTTTTGATCCACCTACTCCTTTGACATAAGACCAAAATTTCTTAGGATTTTCTGCCAATTCAGTACAGAGAACTTTACTTTCGAATTCATTGAACGCCTCTCGCTTAGCCCTCCTCACACTACTCGTACATTTCGCTTCGCGTAATTTTTGTTTGTCTGCAGGGCTTTGGCTATGTTTATGTTTGCTGTGTAATTCCCTTTGCTTCCGCAGCAGTTTTCTAACTCGGTTGCTGTGCCTAGTTCCAGCTGCGGTACGCACAGCAATGTTGTCAGGGCTCTGCGTTCCTGCAGAGAGGCGGCGGATGCTCGGAAAAATTTTACAGCCCTTCGCAGCCGCTGGCCGGCGGATTCCATTTCCTGGCGATCTGACCCGGAGCACCCGGCTTACGGCGGCGAGCACCTTCATTCCCCCGTAAAAGTGTTGAGGTATTTGCCCGCACTTCAGCTCTAATCTAAATTTAAATTTTACAACCCCTTAAACGTTTTACGGTGTCGCTGTTAATTCTTGCACCTTCCAGCAACGAGGGGCGCGTGCGTCGTCCAGGAGAATAAGATTTTATACACTGCACTGGCGCTACATTTCAGTGGAATTTGCTGAATCACAAAACCAGGAGCCATCGCACGTCCTTCACTGTGGCCACGTTTACGTTTGAAATGTCCATTCTCTCCTCTGCGTTTTCTCCAATTATTCGAGTTATATCGTATGGTATCGGTTTAATTTGTGCGTTCTTTTTTACTTTCTCTCATTCTCTCTGACTTCCTAACTTTACAATTGACCGCCAGCCAAGTTCTTTCTTTCTTTTTTGCCCTTACTTTCCATTCTTCATAGGAATTCTCACCAGTCAGTCTAGTGATTTATGGTAAAGTAAATACCAGCGTCTAGGACGCACCCATACTTGGTTGCATCTTCAAAATGAATTCAGGTGTTATATGTACTACACGAATTCCCTCATGAATTTTTAGCGCTCCTGTCATGTTGTACACTCTTATTGTTCCCTCCTGACTTTTATACTTATTGTACTACTCGTTATTCTTTACGGTATATACACATATTTCTGAAAATTTCGATCTAGCACATATCTACCGGGTGATCAAAAAGTCAGTATAAATATGAAAATTTAATAAACCATGGAATAATGTAGATAGAGAGTTAAAAATTGACACACATACTTGGAATGACATGGGGTTTTATTAAAACAAAAAAAAAAAAAACAAAGTTCACATAATGTCCGACAGATGGCGCTGGACAGCAAAACGTCAGTGATTGCTACCGTGACGGGTGAGAGGTACGCCGATATGTTACAGAATCGCATCATCCCCAGCCTGGCTGATAAACACCTGCTGGAACGTACGATGTTTATGCAGGATGGCGCTCCACCCCATATTGCTAGACGCGTGAAAGATCTCTTGCGCGCCTCGTTTGGTGATGATCGCGTGCTCAGCCGCCACTTTCGTCATACTTGGCTTCCCAGGTCCCCAGACCTCAGTCCGTGCGATTATTGGCTTTGGGGTTACCTGAAGTCGCAAGTGTATCGTGATCGAACGACGTCTCCAGGGATGCTGAAAGACAACATCCGACGTCAATTCCTCACCATAACTCCGGACATGCTTTACAGTAATATTCACGACATTATTCATTGAGCATTTCCTCTAAGGAACATCATCTTTTCTTTGTTTTACTTTGTTATACTAATTACTGCTATTCTGATCAGATGAAGCTCCATCTTTTGAATTTTTTTGGTTCTAATAAAATCCCATGTCATTCCAAGCATGTGTGTCAATTTGTACCTCTCTATCTACATTATTCCGTGATTTATTCAGTTTTCTAATTTATACCCAGTACATTGTCCAACGCTTTTTTATGCTGACCGATCCTCAGTAGATGTCTTGATTATTGTTAAGATTTGCCTGAACTACCCATTGAAGGGTCAGAAGTATCTCTGTGGTGCCATTTGTGACGTCCCCTCTCCGCCGCGTGCTGGTGTTGTCGACACCGTGGAGCTGTTACTGCTACAGCTCGGTCGGTGGAGTCGAGACGCGATGCGCGATGATGGATGTCTCCGTCGGTTAACGAGAGACAAGATCTGAATAAGCTCTTAAGAAATCGTTCCTCGCGTAATGATTAAAGTTTGATAGCGAGTCCGCACAGTTTCCTTATTAATGCGAACTGCGCACTCTGATTGTCTCTTACGATTTGAAGTTTAATTATTATGCGCCCCGTTAACACTTTAGTGCAATAATTGATGAATCTTCCCTCATGCGCATCGCCCACATCACCAAAAGCAAGGAAAAATTTCAATTGCAGATCGTATTGGTCGTTGTTTGCTAGTTGCTAAGTAAAGTTGTTCTCTCTATAAGAAGCGAGATCCACAGATACTCTTTAACAATGTCTTAATTATCTTGGGTCGTGATATTATGCATATCCAAACCTTCCTTGTCACAACTAACAGTCCACGAATTTACTTCCAAGTTAAACAGTCACTGTTCATTAACTTTTGATGAACACTTACCAAATATTCATAGAATTTCCAGTTTTGATGAACAATTTTATTGTTCCTTTTCGCTAAGTACTTTATAAACATCACGCCACACGCACACACGGTTAATTAGCACTGGCAGTTCTATTAGTTTCATGTACCCTGACAATTATGACAGCTTTATCCCTCGGCGTAATTGTATCTTCTTCATGTATTCGTGTCAATGTCTCCTACTCGAGACTAAACGTGTATTATACTCTTTTGAAACTTTGTCCATTCGTTTCTATAAGTTCACTTATATGAATGTTGAGCCCAATATTGCCTACTCCCGTTAACAAAGTCCAACAACTCGATATACACAGTCAGCTTACTATCTCGGTTCAACTCTCTAGTCTGAATATCAGTTCACAAAATCCGTGTGTCTACGTCACGCAACAACGACAGTTGAAAGTGAAACAAACTCGTCGTGCTGCGTTCGCTCATCTATGGAGAGAGCTGCTCTCGTATGACTTCATAGCACGATAGGCAGCAAGCGACTTACTTTTTCCGTGAATGAGTATTGTAGACGCACCGAATTTCTTCGTTGCGTTTACAACTCTCTTCCACATAAAAGTTATCTCTGACCGACATTTCTTTGGACTTAACTTTCATGGTATTAATTTGCAATTATTACTTAGATGTTTGGTAAAAGATGACCTTTATTTCTTCTTCCTTTCTACCAAAACACACTCTGTAATGCTTAATGTTGGTGTTTATCAAGTCTTTCTGGTGTTATAAGTTGTCGTACCTGTCAGGATAACTTTTCCCTACTTTACATCATGATGGTCTTTCCTAATTGGGTTTTGGGTTTCATTAGGGCCTGAATTACAAATGAGGAAGGCAGTTACACCTCTAAGAAATACTAAGATATTTTCTTCTTAAACAAGCTATAGTAGCTGCTGAAGGCCTTATTAAGAAAGAATTGCAAATTATTCGTCGGCTGAAGACCACAAGCAATGTTCCACACAATCAACAGCTGAAGGTCTGATTAAGAAAAAATTTAAAGTTATTCGTCGGCTGTAGGCCACAAGCAATTTCAGAATACTCAACGGCTGAATTACAAGTGAGGACGGCGATTACACGTTAAAAATACAAAAATATTTTATTCTTAAACAATCAAGAACTGTAACAAGCTATATTAACAGTTGAAGGCCTTATTAAGACAGATTTGAAAATTATTTGTCGGCTGAAGGCCACAAGCAATGTTACAAACAATTAACGGCTGAAGGCCTGAATTACAAGTGAGGGAAACAGTTACGCAATAAAACATTAGGGTATATTTTAGACAATTATGACAACTTCACCAAGTAAGACGGAGTGGTCCACAGGCAGTTCTCCCAGGATCGACCTAAGGAAGGTCACTACAACTATGTAAACGGTGAAACTGGCAACTCACACTAGAGACGGTTTGAACGCCGATCAGCCTTCTTACAAATCCACCTAACGCCAGATAACCAGTACACAATGGAATAATTCAGGCGAGGGTGAAGTGACAGACAGCACTGCATCTCCAGAGTCTGGTGTTTAATACACCAAAAGGCAAGACAAGGAAAAGTACCCTGCCACAAATTATGCTATCCTCGAGAGCAGGTATCTGGGGCGTTACTAGCCACTAGGCAGTAAGATACTGCTGGTTGCACTTCGCCAATAATAACACCAAATTGAAACTAATATCAAATAGTAGAAGGCGGCTAAAAGCTTCCGCCAGCCTGACAGACTCCACTTGTTGCGGTTGGTCTCACTGACCCTGGGAGCAGCAACACGCAAACAACAGTGAGATCTCCAGCAGTGGAGGTTTCAGTACTGGATAACATTCACTTCACTTCAAACGTTCTGTGTTCGGTCGTCGGCCACAGCCCTTTGATTCGACAGTGCCTGCACGCCACCAGCAGTCCAGGCCTGCCCTCGCACTGTGGACCTCCTCGCTGCTCCGTCCGAAGCCGAACTGCCTGACACACACGACGACCCAGAAATACAAGCGGGCGCACCAAACATAGTACCTCAGTACTGCCTATCGATAACCGCTGCTTCTGCCACTCCCTGACAAACAATACTAGTAAACTCAGTGGTGCCATAAACACAAGAAGGAAACGGGACGCCACTACTGCTATTACAAGACGATAAGTTAAGAACAGCAAGAACGCGGGCCAGACAAGGGAGTGCACGCAACACTCAAACAAACCGTGCGATTGTGTTACATTACACACAACAGTTAAAAGAGGCCACACACTACATATATGCAGATCGAGAAAATATATCTAGGTCTTGTTTTCTCTGAGTTAGACTGTGTAACACATAATGTGATGAAAGTTCTGACGCACGCATGTAATTTTAATGTTTACACCTGTCGAAATATTGTTCTGACTTTCTCTTTCTTTTCATGGAACTATATGCTCTCTATACATGGCACTGGAAGGAGCCTTCGAAAATAACGTCAATGGCGTCAAACGTATGTAACTTCACGAAGTATAAAAAAAAATTAAAGGTGTTCTAAAACACTCCCCAGCCGCCGGAAAATAGAGATTCCATGAACGTCTGCACTAGTGGAGCAAATTTAACGAAATATCTAACTCAGGGACACATCGTGTGTTTCCCTGTGCGCTAAAAATCTCCCAGTCTGTATTCTGCTGGGATATCCTCATATTTTAATGGTTAAAGTAGCCACACATTTAGAGCAGCGAAAATAGTGTGCACAATAATTATATGCGGACCGAGTCTTTGTATGCAGAAACAGATAGTTACAAAAATCAGCACCATACAGATTTTTGAGCTCTTGCACCACTTCCATCACTGAAATATTCGAAAAGAAAATCGGTAGTAACGTTTGAGATTACGGCAAACTTGTATCTACTTTCGTTATTTAATAACGGCCTACAATGTACTTATTATGAATACCCGTTCCATTCAAGAATTTCTCTTATTCTCAGTGTTAAAATCACAAAAACTGACACGTTTCTATCAAGCCTTCACCGTCAGAATTATTACACAGGAATATGTAAAAGCTATAAAATTATTAATAAAATGTTAAAATTTCGTGGTCACTTCACTTGTAATAGCCTTCCAAAAAATGAGCTCCCACGTGGCTTGTGCAGTCGATAAAATGAAACAAAATGGACTGGCGTATGCAGGACTGAGTATCGGCAGCTTCACAGCAAACGCTATTGGCGTGCACACCTAAGCAGTTCGACTGTACGTAAATAAGAAATCCAAGAGACGCCAGTGACCAAAGATAACGCACAGTCCTACAAAGATGTTCGTGTGTTACAGTCTCGTCACGAACGGAATGGTCAGCAATGTTACTTTTTTTCTGAGTCATCAGTCTTGAGACTGGTCTGATGCGGCCCGCCACGAATTCCTCTCCTGTGCTAACCTCTTCATCTCAAAGTAGCACTTACAACCTACGCCCTCGGTTCTTTACTGGACGTATTCCAATCTTTGTCTTCCTCTACAGCTTTTGCCCTGATGTCTTAACAGATGTCCTATCATCCTGTCCGTTCTCCTTGTCAGTGTTTTCCACATATTCCTTTCCTCTCTGGTTCTGCGCAGAACCTCCTCATTCCTTACCTTATCAGTCCATCTAATTTTCAACCTTTGTATCTAGCACCACATCTCAAATGCTTCGAATTTCTTCTGTTACGGTTTTCCAACAATCCGTGTTTCACTGCCGTACAATACTGTACTCCAAACATACATTTTCAAAAATTTCTTCCTCTGGTTCAGGCCTGTTTGTGATACTAGTAGACTTCTCTTGGTCAGGAATGCCCATTTCGCCAGTGCTAGTGTGCGTTTGGTGTCCTCCTTGCTCCGTTCGTCATTGGCTATTTTGCTGCATTGCTAGTAGAATGCCTTAATTTCATTTACTTCGTGACCACGCCGGCCGATTCAGTCTGAAACCTCGCGACCGCTACGGTCGCAGATTCTAATCTTGCCTCGGGCATGGATGTTGTGATGTCCTTAGGTTAGTTAGGTTTAAGTAGTTCTAAGTTCTAGGGGACTGATGACCCCAGATTTTAAGTCCCATAGTGCTCAGAGCCATTTGAACCATTTTTACTTCGTGACCATCTATCCTAATGTTAAAGTTTCTCGATGTTTTCAGTTCTACTAATTCTCATTACCTTCGTCTTTCTTCGATTTACTTTCAACCCATTCTCTATACTCATTAGACTGTTCATTCCGTTCAGCAGATCACGTAATTCTTCTTCATTGCAGTCAGGATAGCAGTGTCATCAGCGAATAGCATAATTGATATTCTTTCACCCTGAGCTTTAATCCAACTCCAGAACCTTTCTTTTATTTCCGCCACTGCTTCTTCGATCTACAGATTGGACAGTAGGGGCGAAAGATTACATCCCTGTCTTACACCCTTTTTAATCCCAGCATTTCGTTCTTGGTCGTCCACTCTTATCCCTCTTGGCTTCTGTACGTATTGTATCCGACCCGACTCTCCCTATAGCTTACCCCTATTTTTCTCAGATACTAAACCGAAAAAAATATCATGACTATCTGTTACAAAATCGAGTGTCATCCTGATCTACCCGTTAAATACAGGGTTTAAGAAGTGATGGTCAATAAGTCACACATGGAAAGTACAGGACAAAAGTATCTAAAAAGCTCCAGTAAACATGGATCCACAAATCAACCGCTGTCGAGATACAACACATTTTCTGTTGCGGGTCGTCATTGTTTAGGAACATATGGTTTCTTTAAACGGTAAAGTAGGTACTCGAAATACTGCGTCTGATGCAACATTGAATTCGTCTCTGAAGTGCGTTGCGAATTCTCTTAGGCAGCCAAAAGGGAGTTCTGTAAATCCTGGAAGGCTGCTTCTATCTGCAAGCGTAGTTCCTCGAGAGAGTTGACCTAAGTAGCGTAGACTAGACTTTTGACATGACTCCACACACAGAAATCCATAGGATTTAAATCCAGAGAGCTTGGAGACCATGGCACAGGCCCTCCGCTACCTATCCAGTGTTGACCGCTCGTCCGAGTTAGATACCGGTGCACCCGTAAATGAAAATTTGCTGGAGCATCGTTATGCATGAACCACATATTCGGGCGTTGGTTCGGTGGGACATCATCACGTACATCTGTAAGTACAGTCCACAGAAACCGCATATAGTGCTGTCCGGTTAATCTCTGTGATAGGAAATGTGGTGCAGTTATGCGGTCTCCGAGAAGTCCTGCCCAGACGTTCAGCGAATAACACAGCTGATGTGATGGTTATGTTTCATTAGTACTGACATCGGTCCAAATGTGACAGTTATGGTAGTTAAAAACACCGTCACGGGTAAACCCAACGCCACATGTGAACAGAATGGATGTGTGTGATGTCCTTAGGTTAGTTAGGTTTAAGTAGTTCTAAGTTCTAGGGGACTGATGACCTCAGATGTTAAGTTCCATAGTGCTCAGAGCCATCTGGACCATTTTTTGCGAACAGATTACTGTTTACAACAAGAGATTCGGGGTACACTGTTGTTGCACTCATTGGCGGAAATTCTGTCTAGTAGGAAAGTCTGTATTGTTGAGGGCCTGCACTCGCTAGAGATGATATGAACAGAGTACTTGCTGATGCAAAATCCGCCGCACACTGCTATGACTCAAGACACGCTCTTGGGTACCAATCCTCCTTGTTGAAGTGCTCCGCTGTTCGTGAACAACGAGCAACACCATTTTCTCAATATTGGGTGTTATGGATCTGGGTCGACCTTCTCGTACATGATGTCCAAAACACCTGGTTTCTCTCAGTCGTTGATGAAACCGGCCAAACGTACGCCTGTCGGGCTGCATGTGGAGAGGAAAGCTTCTTCATACAATCGTGCAGCCTCAAGGGCACTTTCATTAGCTTTGCCATCCATGAAGTGAATGTCAGTGCACTTTCATTGGTCTGTCCATGGTGCCTTCACGTTCCTAACTGACTGTGAGGCCGGTACGACACATTGCACGGAGGAGGTGGAGGGCGGGGGCGGGGGGGGGGGGGGAGAAGAGAAGTAGTTGTGCATGTAGAAACAAACACATAATCGATCCCAAACCTTGAGATGTCAACGTAAATACAGCGGTATCCAGGGGCGTTTAGAGTTGGCTCCTAACTCTAACTAATGCGACCCCTCGGCGACGGTTGATTTGCGGAACCATGTTTATTGGAGATTTTGAGCTACGTATGGCCTGTAATTTCTATGTGAGAATTCTTTGCTACCACTTCTGAAGCACCCTGCATAGGGGAGACAGTAGCCGTTAACCATGCCCCAGGGTTCATCAATATAAGACAGCACACGTTTCATACACTACTGGCCATTAAAATTGCTACACCAAAAAGAAATGCAGATGATCAACATTGGACAAATATATTATACTGCAACTGACATGTGATGACATTTTCACGCAATTTGAGTGCATAGATCCTGAGAAATCAGTACCCAGAACAACAACCTCTGGCCGTAATAATGGCCATGATACGCCTGGCCATTGAGTCAAACAGAACCTGGATGGCGTGTACAGGTACAGCTGCCCATGCAGCTTCAACACGATACCACAGTTCATCACGAGTAGCGACTGGCGTAGTGTGACGAGCCAGTTGCTCGGCCACCATTGACCAGACGTTTTCAGTTGGTGAGAGATCTGGAGAATCTGCTGGTCAGGGCAGCAGTCGAACATTTTCTGTATCCAGAAATGCCCGTACAGGACCTGCAACATGCGGTCGTGCATTATCCTGCTGAAATTTACGGTTTCGCAGGGATCAAATGTAGGGTAGAGCCACGGGTCGCAACACATCTGAAATGTAACGCCCACTCATTCCATGTAGGCTTTCACGGCCGGCGTCTTTATCAGTAAACTCTTCCGGGCTAAGTTGCCGTGGTCGATCTGTAGAACTTCTTCTCCCTGACGTTTCGTTCTCAACTACGGAGAACATCTTCCGAGGTGAGTCGACGACTGGCCAGTCGTCGACTCACCTCGGAAGATGTTCTGCGTAGTTGAGAACGAAACGTCAGGGAGAAGAAGTTCTACAGATCGACCACGGCAACTTAGCCCGGAAGAGTTTACTGTAACGTCCACTGTTCAAAGTGCCGTCAATGCGAACAAGAGGTGACCGAGACGTGTAACAAATGGCACCCCATACCATCAAAATGGCTCTGAGCACTATGCGACTTAACTTCTGAGGTCGTCAGTCGCCTAGAACTTAGAACCAATTAAACCGTACTAACCTAAGGACATCACACACATCCATGCCCGAGGCAGGATTCGAACCTGCGACCGTAGCGCCTAGAACCGCACGGCCACTCCGGCCGGCCCCATACCATCACGCCGTGTGATACGCCAGCATGGCGATGACAAATACACGCTTCCAATGTGCGTTCACCGCGATGCAGCCAAAATCACATGCATCGTGATGCTGTAAACAGAACCTGGATTCATCCGAAAAAATTACGTTTTGCCATTCGTGCGCCCAGGTTCGTCGTTGAGTACACCATATCAGGCGCTCCTGTCTGTGATGCAGCGTCATGGGAAACCGCAGCCATGGTCTCCGAGCTGACAGTCTATGTTGCTGCAAACGTCAAATGGTTCAAATGGCTCTGAGCACTATGGGACTCAACTGCTGAGGTCATTAGTCCCTTAGAACTAGTTAAACCTAACTAACCTAAGGACATCCTGCCCGAGGCAGGATTCGAACCTGCGACCGTAGCAGTCGTGCGGTTGCGGACTGCGCGCCTAGAACCGCTAGACCACCGCGGCCGGCTGCTGCGAACGTCGTCGAACTGTTCGTGCAGATGGCTGTTGTATTGCAAACGTCCCCATCTGCTGACTCAGGGATCGAGACGTGGCTGCACGATCCGTGATGGTACGCATTTCTCCTTCTTACACGAGGCATCACAACAACGTTTCACCAGGCACCGCCGGTCAACTGCTGTTAGTGTATGAGAAATCGGTTGGAAACTTTCCTCATGTCAGCACATTGTACGTGTCGCCACCGGCGCCAACCTTGTGTGAATGCTCTGAAAAGCTAATCATTTGCATATCACAGCATCTTCTTCTTGTCGGTTAAATTCCGCGTCCGTAGCACGTCGTCTTCGTGGTGTAGCAATTTTAATGGCCAGTAGTGTAGATGAAGAAGGCAGAGTCAGAACATTCAGTAAGACTTTTCAAACCCGTGCGCACTGTTAGCTGCGCTTGCGATTCGCCACTGCACAGAGCGGGGTTCGCATCCAGTAGCAACAGAGCAGCAGCAGTGGCAGCAGCAGTGGCAGCAGGCAGCGCGCCGCGGCGCTCCAGACCAGTTCTGCGGGCGGAGTTTGAGTTTCCGCCCCCGGCTACCGAGCGAGCTGTGTGGCGGTCTGGCGCTGGGGTTGGGGCGGCCGCCTCGGTAAACAGTGTTAACATGCAAATTCACTCAGATGCCGCGGCGGGGAGAGCTTGTTATCCATATTTTGCAGCGGCGCGCCACTGTGGGACGGTCGCCAGGTGACGACGGGCAGCGGCTCCTTCCCGCGCATACCCTAAACCGCACTGTTGCTCTAGCCTGCTGCAGGCATCAGCAGGTACCATCAGGTACCACGAGCACTGCAAAACAAACCACTTTGCGTAACAGCTGGCCCATAACTACGAGAGTGTCTGGCAGTCACGCAGGATATCATCGCTTTTCTGAACGATCTACACAAAGCTCTGTGTAAGTATTTCCGCCACGACTAAGACACTGCAGTGGCGGAATATCTCCTGTACCTCAACGATACATAGTAGGTGCAACCATAATTGAATCGGTATCCGTAGCCATACAAACATACTCTACCTGGGGAGATCCTCTCCACTAGTTGCAGGTGCAACAGTCTGCAACATTGACTTGTCTGGTTTTGTAACATTCACTGATGAGACAAGAATGACCACCTCCTTAGCAGCGTGTTTAGTCTAATTTTCTCTTAATGTAAGTACTATGCCGAAATACTCTACATAACTGTAATAACAGCAAATAGCAATGGTGCCTTGTGAAAGAAATATAAATGGTAGAGTTGGAACAGGAGGTTTACTATCTTTGGCCCGAAAAAAGCATGTTTTTTGAGAATTTGTTTCTCGGAATGTGTTATAGATACCAATGTAAAATTTGGTCAAAATGTTTATTGATATTTCCTCTACAAACTGGAATTTTTTCGACTGGAAATGTCGAAGAGTAAAGGCGAAAGAGCCGTCGGAACGAAACAATATTTCAATGTAGGCCTCCACGCGCGGTATGTCACAGGTCAGCCGGCTCGTCTGAAATCAATATTGAGTTGACGTTAGCTAAGTATATAAGATTCTTTAGGCTTTGTACCTCGCTTAAGTTATTTGGACCATAGGAAACAAAATGGCGAACATTTGAAAAAAATATAATTTTTTTCATCGATTTTTCGACTTCGTCGGCCAAATAAAAATATTTATAGTTGATCGGAATGAAAGCGGTACAAATCCTAGGAAATTTACATAGCTTCATCGGAAAGCAAGAATCATGCAAATCGGTTGAGTAGATTTGAAGTTACCATACCGCGCGATGAAAAAAACATTTCGAGAAAGACGCGTTTGAAGTTATGACTACATATAAATGCAATATTATGTAACGTACGTTCAGTCTGCTATTCCGGGTCCATAAACTAGTCCTTCCTCTTCCTCATAAAGGGCGTTCTGCTCGACCAGGGCCACCCTGCGCTGCTCCAGAGCCGCTCGTACAGCCGCTTGAATCCGCTGGTCGTCCGAATGCTTGGTGAACTGCGTCGAGTAGAGTCCCAGGGTGACGTCCATCATTGTCATGGTCTTCAGAACTGCTGAATACCCTTCGTTGAAGCTGCTCACTGCCAGGAAAGTCGCAATGTCCACAGTTTTCGCATCAGAATACAAATACTTGGGGGCCAACTTTCAATCACACGCGTTGAAACTTTCATTTGAATTTTGTGTGTTTCCTCCAGAGCACCGGTACAATAACTCATCCTCCGAAAGAAAAACAAAACCGGTGCGTGAAAAAGGCCAATTTCATGCAGATGCATTTTTTGGTTCACCCGTGAATAACAAACATTTCCGTTCCGTATTCGGAAAAACAGTTTCAGGGGTGGATTCTAAATACTTCTATGGATCCAAAAATGCAATTTTAAAAAATCGGTTTTTTGAACCAACAGATAGTAAACTTCTCCTTAATATTTTTAAATTATTTTGAAAGAAATCATTTTTCTTTTACTTATCTTCTGTTCGGTATCCATTATTTATTCTACCAGTGAAATAATGCTAATATTATTTTACAAGGCTCTGACTGAACAGTGGAGTACCAGATATCTCATTCTACCAAACTCTGCACCTTCAACAGTTTTCCCAAAAATTTTACATGCTAACTCATTCGCGTTTTTTTTAAGTACAACTCATTTCAAACTCCCACAAGCTACCTTAACTGTAACACACTCACATCGCTGTAAGTCGCTCATACTCATCCACTTCCAGTTGTCCTCCCCCACTAAGTCAGCCCAACTCACTGTCGTAATCTCTTTGTGTCTCTCTTGCTTCGTTCTGTCCTACTACTCTTGTCTCCCCTCACTGTAACTTTGTCCTTCTTGCTCTCTCTTACCGCTAACATCTCATTCCTTCCTTCTGCTGCTGGCTCTTCTCACTGTCACTATCTCTATCTCCCTCATTGTCGTTGCCATATACTCTGTCTCTCTTCATCACTGGTTCTCACCCACTTCCACTTCCTCTCTTTATCTTTTTTCATCCCTCGCTGCCACTGCCTCATTCACTCTTTTCCTAACACATCTCGGTCACTGTCCACTGCCACTGCACCCCTCCGTTTTTTTTTTTTTTGTTTTTGTTTTTTTCACACTGCCATTGTCTCCCTCGCTCATTCTATAACACAACCACTGTCTGCTGTCTTCCAGTACTTATTACTTCTCCATCTGTTTCCCACTACCAAAGTCTTCTTCGCAGTATAAAAAAGCGCGAATGTGTTTGCTTGCTAAAGTTTTTAGGAAAAGTTTTAAAGTGGTTAGGAAAGCAGAATGAGGCAGCTGGTGCCCAACTTTTTAGTCTTTTAAAATAAACAGTAACATATTTATATTTTTTCTGTTCTGATAAGTGCATTTTGCCTCTGATACACGTTTTCCCCTGCTGCAGCAGGGCATGTAACTCATATGAAAAGAATTGTGATCGTCAGCAAAATTTAAATAGTTGCTTGTGTAAAACTAAAATGAATGTCGTGCGACTAGGGCCTCCCGTCGGATAGACCGTTCACCAGGTGCAAGTCTTTCGATTTGACGCCACTACGGCGACTGGCGCGAAGATGGGGATGAAATAATGATAATTAGAACAACACAACACCCAGTCCCTGAGTGGAGAAAATCTCCGACCCAGCCGGGAAACGAACCCGGGCTCTTAGGATTCTGTCGCGCTGACCACTTAGCTACCGGGGGCGGACTGTAAAACTGAAATAACGCAAAATATATTTTTCACATCAGACTGGAATTTACGGGTAAAAAAGTTTGCATGTTCTTCAGTACTAAAAGGTAGGGTTCCTCGATGATAACGGAGACACTTTGCAGGATGTTTCTCCGTACTACATCACTTTATAAATTACGTTTTCCCCTCACACCGTATTTTACGTGTACAAGTAGAGTAACTGAACCTCTGTATCTCGGGAAAGGATAAAGGTATGAAGAAAAGTTTCAAGGCTGCTCGACATAGGATCTTATGAATACATGGAAATACTACAGCCACTTTTTGTGCATAACTGTCTCGGAATCCACAGTTGGGTTTTGGCACAAAAAAACAAGTGTTTAGGGTTTTCTCAACAACGAATAAATGTGTTTGAAAATAACGAGATGGCTCTTCTAAATATATGCCTACAGAGTATACTGTTAAATTTTGATCAATTAACTGCGTTTATTCACTATTTACATTTCGCCTGATACGGGATTTTACGTGTAGAAGTGTAATTTGGAAACGCATAAAGATGTCAAAAAAATTTTCAAACTTGTTTGAGATCTGTATCTTAGCATTGTATTGTAAAAATTTCAACAATTTTCTATCAATATCCGTCTAGGAACCCTCGGCTGGGTTTTGGTCGGCTGGCGACGGAGAAAATATAGTAAAAGAACCCATTATGTGGGGTTTTCGAGGAACCGCCGATGAACTAGGAATGCTGCCGTAAGTCCTTTCAAGCCCATCGTAGACCTCATCGAATGCAAAACGAACCAACCGATATGCTCCATTTGTCGAAGCAAAAGGAAGTGTGTAATATTCATGCTTTGATCCTGTACTGTAGGCTAGTGACACTAAGGAAATTCTTCTGTTGGGAATAGAAATGGTCCCTAGCCCAACGACTATCCAAAACACTTGACCTTACCTTTTTATCACCAGTAGAGCCCGACATATGAGCGCCGGAAAATCCCATTTTTATGCTCGGAGTCCTGGAACGTATATGGACCCTTGCTGTCGCATGCATACCGATTTCACTGTTATTGGCACGGTAAGTCTATTGGTATTCTCCTGCTTCCTGAAGAGGTTTTAGAGTTCCAATTTTGTTTTACAGAAACTATTGAATGAAATGCAACACAGCCTTTTTTTCACTTTCTTCTTCTTCTTCTTCTTCGTGGATGGATCACTTAGGACCACGCGTAATCAACATTTGTTGGCCTCCCTTTTCGCCCAGTATTCGTTCATAAATAACGAATGGGCTAGCTTTCGTTGCGTTGACCACGTATGTCGGTTCGTTTTTCTCTCTTCTTCCTCAAAACCCCGTGTGTTTGTGATTTTTCTGATTTCATTTCCATCATGTATGTTTGGAGACCCTAATTCTCTCAGGTCTTTTTCCGTCTGTTTGTACCAGTTCGGTCTTGCAGTATTGTTCTTTAAAAATGTATGAATTTTGTGCGTTAACCTGTTTGAGTCCATTCTTTCTAAATGCCCCATGAATTGGATTCTTCTCTCGCGCATTGTGTCTTTCATTTTGGAGATATTTTTATATATTTCTGCATTGGGTTTTGGATAATGCAAACCATCTTTAGTCCTTGGCCCTAGGATTTTCTCCATTATTTTACGTTCTTTCACTTCTAATTCCTCTTTTAGTGTTCTGTGTTGAAGGTTTAGTGCCTCAGATGGGTAGAGAGCTTCGGGTTTCATTACTGTTGTGTAGTGTCGTAGTTTGCAGTTCCACGAGAGGACTCTTTTTGTTGTAAATGTTTTTTGCTAACTGAAACTCTGTCTCTATTTTCTGAACTCTTGATCTCACAGATTTCTTTTATTTCAATTTTCTGCAATCCATCCACCTAAACTTGAAACAATATTATTTCCAAAACCGTGACTGTAAGAGTTAATCCCGCCAAGTAGTTCAAATATTCCAAAGAAATTATATGTCAAAAATATCGAATACATTTTAAACAAAAGCGTCTTATTTTTGGTTTAGTATTTTAATAGCATATATTAATACTGATGATAATAGTAGTGCAAATAATAATGATAAGAGTTAATAATTCTAGTCATACGACTGCACAAAATATGTGCGACAATTTTTAAATCAAAGTCTTTCAATTAACATAACATTTTCTTGCTATAATGTTACAAACAAAAGTGTTAAGTTCATTGTGTCTGCATTGTAAATATAGCTGGCAAAAAACTTATACCTTCGAGCAGTTTCACTGAAATACGGTGTTAATTGAAATGACTGTATAGTTTTCTTTACAAATTAGTGAGAGTCTACCACTGTTAAGCTCCATTACACTTTCCAGTGCAATACAACAGCGGTTCTGTGCGTCATGGAAAGCCTTTGGTAGGTTTCATGAGGTATGTGCAACCAAATTTCAACGTACAGGTCACACACAGTGCTCGTAAAATACGGGCCGAAGGTTTATGAGACCGAACTTGGTGTCCTGTAATGTTAGAGATGTGTTCCATCTGGAACATCTGGTTCAGATGAGAAGCTTATGGCGGCGAAGACATGAACGTGAGTTCCCTACCTTGCCCCTCAAACCACTCTATCACGATTAAGATTTTGTTGCATGGAAAGGTGTCCTTCTGGGAAGTCACCTCACGAGGAGAACACGGCCGGCGCCATAAACCAGTTTCCCAGAAACTTCGCTCAATAGAAAGGGATCGCGATAAGCGAACACGTGTCTCAGCTCATCCGTAGATACTCGACCGTTTCGGAGAAAACGACGGTCAAAGATTTCGGGGCACTCTGTGCCTTTGAGCGAACAAACGGCTTAACCGAAGCTGTAGCACAGTGGGTAGAACCGCAGATTCACACTTTTGCGCCCCGTGTTCGAAACCCAATTATTATTTTTAATTTGGTTTTGTTTATCTATCCATGACACCAGAAGATTACTACCCGAATGTTTTACAATGAATACTGAAACAACTTTGTCCGTATTCGTCCACTAATAGTCTACTAATACTCCGCTCTCGAACAGCTCGAAAAAACGAACACCTATATCTTTCCGTGCGAGTTCTGATTTCCCTTATTGTATTACGATGATAGTTTCTCCCGATATAGGTCGGCGTCAACAAAAATTTTCGCATTCGGAAGAGAAAGTTGGTGATAGAAATTTCGCGAGAAGGTCCCACCACAACGGGAAATGACTGTTTTAATGGTGTTCATCACAAATCCTATATCATGTCTGTGATTCCCTGCCTTATTCCTCGATAATACAGAACGCGCTTTCTCGATGTACTCCTTTAATTCTATCTGGAAAGTTTCCCACACCGCGCAGTAGTACTCCAAAAAAAGAGTACGGTCAAGCGTAGTGTAGGTAGTCTCTTGAGAAGATCTGTTGCGTCTTCTACGTGATCTGCCATTAAACTGGTCTTTAGTTGGCCTTCCCCACAACATTTCCTATGTGTTTTTGTAATTATTAAATATTTGGTTGAATTTTCAGCCTTTAGATTTGACGGATTTATCGTGTAACGGAAGTTTAAAGGATTCCTTTTAGCGCTCATGTGGATGACCTCACATTTTTCATTTCTTAGGTTCAATACTAATTTTAGCACCATTCAGATGTCTTTCATAAATCGTTTTGAAGTTGTTTTTTTTATCTTGTGATTTTACTAGACGATAAACGGCAGCATCACCTGCAAACAACCTAAGACGGCTTCTCAGACAGCCTCCTAAATCGATTATATAGGTAAGGAACAGCAGAGGGCCTGAAACACAACCTTGGGGAATGCCAGACGTCGCTTCTATTCACATCGATGTCTTTCTGTCAGTTACTGCGAACGGTGACCCCTCTGACAGGAAATCACGAATCCAGTCGCGTAAGTGAGACGATATTCCGAAAGCACGTAATTCGATTACAAGCTGATTGTACAGTGTCAAAAGCCTTCTGCGAATCTAGAAATACGGAATAAATTTGAAATCCCTTGTCAATAGCACTCAGCACTTGGTGTCAGCAGAGGGCTGGTTGGGTTTCACAAGAATGATGTTTTCTAAAGCCGTATTGACTATGTGTCACTAGATCGTTTTACATAATGTTCGAGCACGGTATATGTTCCAAGATTCTGCTGCATATCGATGTTAATGAAATGAGCCTGTAATTAAGTGGATTACTCCTACTACGTTTCTTGAATAGTGGTGACCTGTGCAACTTTCCAGTCTTTGGGTACGGATCTTTCGTCGAGCGAGCGGTTTAGGAGATTGTTAAGTGTCGAGCTATTGCATCAGTATACTCCGAAAGGAACCTAATTTACTACAATCTGGACCGCGAAACTTGCTTTTATTAAGCAATTTAAGTTGCTTCACTGCTCTGAGGATATATACTTCTAGGTTACTAATGTTGGGTGCCGCTCTTGATTAGAATTCTGCAATATTTACATTTTTTTTCGGAAGGCTATATTTAACAACTCTGCTTTATCAGTACTGTCATCGACAGTATTTTCGTTGCTATCGTGCAGGGAAGGCACTGGTTGTGTCTTGCCGCTTGGATACTTCTCATACGACCAGTGTCTCTCTGGAAGTGCTGCCAGGTTTCGGAACAACTGTTAAAGCATCTCGCACTGAAGTCCGCGCTGAATATCGAGCTTCTGTAAAAGATCGCTAATCTTGGGGATTTTGCGTTCATTTGAATTTAGTATGCTTTTTTAGTTGTTTCTGCAACAATGTTCTGACCGGTTTTGTGTACCGAGGGGGATCATCTCTGTCGATTGATAATTTATTCGGTATAAATATCTAAGTAGCCCTGTATACTATTTCTTTGAGTTCAAGCCACATCTGATGTACACTTACTTTGTTAACTGGGAAGGAATGCAGATTCTCTCCCAAAAAGTAGACAAGCGAATTTTTATCTGCTTTTTTGAAGAGTGAATAGGTATACTTTTCGTTTATTTTTGGAGGATTTTGGAGTTACATTATACAGTCTCGCTACGAAAACCCTGAGTTCACTAATCACTGTATCCGTTTTGATGCCCGTTATTAGCTCAGGATTACTTGTTGTTAAAAGGTTGAGTGTGTTTTCATAACCGTTTAGTATTCTATTGGGCACTTGAACTAAGTGCTCGAAATAATTTTCAGAGAATGTGTTTGGCACAATTTCGGATGACGTTATATGGGTATCTCCGGATTTAAACACGTATTTTTGCCAAAATATCGAGGGTAAATTGAAGTCACCAGCAACTATTATTGTGTGAGTGGGGCACGTGTTTGAAATCAAGCTCAAGTTTTCTTTGAACCTTTCAGCAATTGTGTCATCTGAGCTGGGAGTTTGGAAAAAGGATCCAATTATTATTTTATTCCGATCACCAAGAATGACCTCTACCCATATTAACTTACACGAATTACTTTTTTCGATTTCTATACAAGATAAACTACTTCTAACAGCAGCAAACACGCGCCCGCCAACTGTGTTTAGCTTATCCTTTCTGAACACCGTTAGGTTCTTCGCAGAAATTTCGGCTGAACTTATCTCCGGCTGTAGCCAGCTATCAGTGTCTATAACAATAGGAGTATCTGGGCGCTGATGACCACGCTGTTTAGCGCCCGAAAACCTCAAACCACACACAATAGGAGTATCATTGCTTTCTATTAGCGCTTGAACCTCTGATACTTTCCCAACACAGCTATGACAGTTCACAACTGTTATAACGATGGTTCACAGACCTACATTCTTCCTGTGTTCGACTTGAGCTCTCCGAGACTGAAGTCCTTTTTGTTTTTCCCTGCGACCTTCTAACCTAAAAAACCGCCCAGTCCACGCCACACAGCCACCTCCTGCGTCTAATGGGCTCTTGATTCGAAACCCCACCAAACAATGCCGTAAGTCGAGGAACCTGCAGCCTACACGATCGCAGAACAGTCTGAGCCTCTGATTCAGGTGTTCCACCCGGCTGTGTTCCAGGGTTCCCCAATCGGTCCGGTCGACTGTGCTGCAAATGGTGAGCTCTTCTTTCATCTTCTAAACAAGACTGGCAGCCTTTGCCGCTTTTGATAGCCACGCGAAACCAGAAAGAATCTCTCCCAATCCAAAGCGGGACACATCACTGGTAATGATGTGTGCCACAACAACCTGCAGTTGGCTGCACCCTGTCCTCTTCATGGTTCCGGAAGGACCCTTTCCACCTCTGAAATGACTCCGACCAGTGTGCACACGGAGTGCCCATAGGCTTTGTTTCTCCTCCCAGGCAGCCATATTCTCTAAGGGCCCCATAAAGTGCGTAACACTAGAACCCCCAACAACCAATAATCTCGCGTTCTATGGCTGAACAGATCTTGCAGGCTGAGAGGTTTCCTCTGAAAAAGTCAAGGGACAGTGTCATCTACATCACCTACATACAGCACCTGGATCCTGTTGCCTGTTTGTCATACTAACCGGGGAGGCCTTACGTTCGGCACCCGTGGGAAGTTTATCGCCGCCTGCTATACCCCAAGGCGACCTCCCTCTCGACAATGGGTGAAGGGTCAACCTCAGTGCTAGAAGTAACTGGATTGGCCACCGGTGCGGGCCGGTCAGTGGACTCTTGAATCTCGTTGGACGTCTGTTCGATCCCTACGGCTGGCCACAAAGAGAGATGCGCATCCACTGCAGCCTCAGGCTGTCTAACCGAAGCCGTCACAGCGCGAGCTGAGAGCGAACTGCCACCAACTCGGTCTTCATCTGCACACGGCAGTCACAGCCCCTATCCATTGTAAATACCGTCGGTAACTAATGGTCCAAACGGCTCTAGGCATTGTGGGACTTACCATCTCAGGTCATCAGTCCCCTAGACTTAGAACTACTTAAACCTAACTAATCTAAGGATAACACACACATCCATGCACGAGGCAGGATTCGAACCTGGGACCGTAGCGGTCGCGCGGTTCCGGACTGAAGCACCTAGAACCGCTCGGCCACGACGGCCGGAGTGGAAAACTACACCACACAGACATATAAAGGACTATCGACACGTGCCGCGGAATTCTACAGTAGACACTGAACATAATGTAAGGACTGCGTCTGATAAATGAAATTAACCCACTACCATCGGTATATTCTAAGGCAATGAAACGCCCTGGTGAACCCGCAGGACAGGACAGGTACTTGGAATTGTGGAAAGGGGCCAAAATGAGCAGGTGTCAGTTACACTCGAACACATACAACTTTATTATTTGACCAAACATTACAGCACAAATTTTTGAACTTAGTTATCGGCTGAAAGGCCACACTATCTTATGCCTTAAGGCCACAAATACTCATATTTAAAAACGGCTGAATGTCATTAACTTAAGATTCAGACTCAAAACAGAATATTTAGCAGACAGAAGGCCTCACCTAAGTGAGTTCTATAACTTGGCTGAAGGACAAACAAATCTAACACTTAAAAAGCAAACAAGTTTAATTTAAAAACGGCTGAAGATTACATGACTTAAAACACACCTAAAAGAAATTGAACTTTGCCGGCAGGTGTGGCCGAGCGGTTCTAGACGCTCCAGTCTGGAACCGTGCGAACGCTACGGTCGCAGGTTCGAATCCTGCCTCGGACATGGATCTGTGTGATTTCCTTAGGTTAGTTAGGTTTAAGTAGTTCTTAGTTATAGGGGACTGATGACCTCAGATGTTAAGTCCCATAGTACTCAGAGCCATCCATCCGCACCTGATCAAAGCAGCACTACAGCCGACTAATGTTGATGGACGGAGCAAGAAGGACAAAGAAGCAGACTACCACAGACAAAAACGGCATTTCTGGCCAAGAGGAGTCTGATAATATTAAACAATGAAATTTTGAGAATGTACGTTTGGAGCGCCGAATTATATGGTAGCGAATCATGGACAGTGGAGAAACCGGAATGGAAGATGATCGAAACATTTGAGATGTGGTGCTACGTAGGAATGCTGAAAGTTAGGTGGACTGGTAAGATAAGGAATGACGAGATTCTCTCCAGAATCGACGATGAAAGAAATACGTATGTGGAAAACAGAAGCAGGAGGGAGAGGATGACAGGACATCTTTGAGGCATCAGGGGAATAACTTCGAAGGTACTAGAGGGAGCTGTAGAGGGTAAAAACTGTAGTGGAATACAGCGATTAGAATACATCCAGAAAATAATTGAGGACGTAGAATGTAGTTACCACTCTGAGATGAAGTGGTTGGCACAGCAGAGGAATTCATGGAGGTCCGCATCAAACCAGTCAGAAGACTGATGACTCAAAAAAAGAAAAAAAATGGTAAATATCAAAGTTAGGAGACACATTAAGAGCCGGTGATGCAATGACTTTTCAAGAGGGACACAAGGAAGGGATACGTAGGAAATAACATTTGTAAGAGGAGGAAAACGTAAACATTTCTCAGAATAATAAATTAGTACCACCCTCCGTAACTGATGCAAGTAAAGATTCGTAACCGCTGCGACAACTCGTTGGTAAATGCGAATATAAGCGATATTTTAGTTTATTACAGGGTTGCGTGCATCGAAACTGTTGTTAAGCTTGTGACTTTGCGAGCCGCTGCCGGGATAAATCAGCAGTATAAATAACCGCAGACGACATAATGTTTCTATAAGAATTTAAGGAACGTACATAATAAGTAATACGCGAAATATATAAGTTTCATTGCATTTAGCTGGACTTCAGTACGCACAAACTACGGACATATACATAGATAAAATGAGAGTAATAAAGGAATAAATTTCGTAATTACTACAAAGTACTAAGGCGAAATGAAGTAGTAAAGATATAAATGTAGGATGAACACAAAAATTCGGACGAAAAGATTGACGTCTTAAGAGCGAAACAGGATACGAATGCTTCCTTCTAGACTGATACTGCTTACCTCGACATGGTCTGACACAATATTACAGTATGAGGAATGGATAATGAGAGACATGTAGCAGAAGAAAATTTTGGTGCCTGATGCGTACCTACAATGCACGGAAATAATCCTGCGTTTACTGCTGGCTGAATTCAATTTTCGGATAATACTTAATCGTGCGATTTGTCGTCGATGAAAGAAAGAGCTAGGATATGATTTTCAAATTGCATTGGACAAAGCAATACTAGAAATACTTGAGAATGGATAGAAATTTAAAATCCCCTAGACAAGAGCTTGGGAGAGCCTTATAGAATCTTAGACACAGAATAAAAGATATATGAAGGTTGTATCAAAAGGGACATTGATCAGCAGAAAGCTAGTATGTTACTGAAGTCTTTAACAACATTGCCAATACCTGTTAACAGTAATGGAACTGGAGCAGCGATGGGAACTACATGTGCCGAGCTTTTCTTAAGCTTAAATACACGAACTGTGTGTGTGTTTATAGGTGATGACAAAATCTTCTGAGTAGTTAGGATGTGTCGTATTCCCCTTCAGATTTCTTCACTCTTCGACCTTTCGATTCCTTAGCAGGGATCTTCCTCATGGTTGCCGTGGTGTCCTTGGATGCCTGAACAATGTCGAAAGCGTATCTTATAAGAAGCAGTTTTCCCGTGCTGTTTCCGAGAAGTGCAGTTACAAGGGAGAAATCTAGCTGTTATTGATGGGCCGTCGTCTTTCGTAAATACTGAAAAGGAAATATAGATGGGGAATCCAAAGTATTATTGTTGTTGTGACGCCTTTCTTGGCTGCTGTTTATATTCTTAGCTCGCCCAGGCGTGGTGTTTACCTACGTGATAGCGGGTAGCCGCGAATACAGAAGCCTGTAGCCGTTATCTGCATGGAATTTGTAATGATTCTTCAAGATTTTGAAAGCTTCAACGACTTTTCTTTATAGCCTTTGATAATTAATCCATAATTAGCAGTGGAAAAGTCAGGTACGGATGCATGACTTAGACGAAGGCCGGATTCCTATAAATTGTCATGCAGAATTAGCTGCCATTTTTAAAAATAACGTCCAAACAAAACTATGCAATATCAGTATTAACAACAATAGAAAATTACTGTCTGGTTTAGTTTCTAGGTAAAAGGCCTACATGTATTCCAGCAATAAATTTATTATCAGCCTATAAATGAAAATGATTCTGAAACCCTATACTTGGAATGGAGTAATTTATGAAAACTAACGGAAATAACACCTAAGCCACTGTGCAATAGTAAATCTAACAATTGATAGAGAGTTACAACAAAATGGTTTAACTGGCTCTAAGCACTATGGGACTTAACATCTGAGGTGATCAGTCCCATAGACTTAGAACTACTTAAACCTAACTAACCTAAGGACACCACACACATCCATGCCCGAGGCAGGATACGAACCTGCGACCGTAGCAGCAGCGCGATTCCGGACTGAAGCGCCTAGAACCGCTCGGTCATAAAGGCCAGCTAGTACAACGGAAAAGTAGTTCAGGAGAATAATGATCAGTATATGAAGCACAATTTATTATGAATGATGGATGTAGCAGTAATGAAGGAATTGGTGAAAGATAGGAAGAAATTATAATTCCACTGCAGCCGAAACAAGAAGTGTCAGTCGTCTTGTTTTGCAGTCCTTAATAAAGGAATATAACTGGTCAGAAATTTATCAGAGCTGTAAACATTTCATCAGTGGAGTTATAAAAAAATACGAAGAAAAGTCGTGCGCATACAGTTCCACAACTGCAGCTTCTTTGATTTTCGATAGTAAAACTGATATCTTCAGCCAGTTTTCACCATGCACTTGCCCGATATTTCCAACAGCCGTGCAGTGTTTTATGTTTTAGAGTTACAGTGGCGGCCACCGATGATTCTTTGAAGAAAATAAATACCGACAGCAGTAATTTTATTAATTATTTTATTTGACTACCAGTTTCGGTGCGTCAATGGCACCATCTTCAAGTCCTTGTATAAATCGATAAAATCATGCCTAAAATAGATAACAAATTTGATATTCAATATCACTTGTCATTATTTAAAATAAATTAACCATATACATTAGTAAAAAGTACAAGAAAACCTTGTATAAATTGACCAAATCATGCCTGAAGTAGACAACAGACCTGTTATTCAATAATCAACAGACCTGTTATTCAATCTCAGTTGGCATTATCTAAATAAATTAACCGTACATATGTATTAGTAAAAAATTCAAGAAAAGAGATCAAAGATATCAATATGCTAACCTGAGATGCATCTGCTTTTCCTATATGTTTTACGAGTACATATTTGTGGTACATGTATTTTAAATAATGACAACTGATGTTGCATATCAGACTTTATGTCTGTTTTAAGCTTGAGTTGCTCATAGATAGTAGCAATGAAGCAACGGAACTGGTAGACCAGAAAAATAATTACTAAAATTAAGACATCGGTATTAAATTTCTTCAAGTCTTTGACCAGTTGCAGTCTTATTCCGTTTATATAAGATGGAACTGCAGTCTACCATCGCAGGTTCGAATCCTGGCTCGGGCATGGATGTGAGTGATGTCCTTACATTAGTTAGGTTTAAGTAGTTCTAAGTTCTAGGGGACTGATCACCTCAGATGCTAAGTTCCATAGTGCTTAGAGCCATTTGAACCATTTGGAACTACAGAAACGAATGATTATGGTGAGTTAGCCCCAGATCAGCTCTGGGACCAAGCTGAAGTTCACCTCACCTGCGTGGCTATTGAAATCTTCTTCATGGTGTTTGTTGTTCCAGGCAGTCGCTGCTGGTGGGGTGATTCTACCCCTACTCACTGATGGCGTGACGTATAGTAGACTTCACCACCAGCCCAGCTGAGTGGCCACTGAAACTTACTTTGCTGTGCTTGTGTTGTTCCAGAGCCACAGCGGTGGCCGCCTCTGGTGAGCGTGGGGCGGCCGGTGTACACTGCCGGGGAGACCCTGAGGGCCAACTGCACGACCAGCCCGGCGCGACCCGCCCCCAGCGTCGTCTGGCTGCTCAACGGCCACAAGGTGCGTCACATCGTCTTCACTCTGGTTGATGTACGTCCCCGTAAACACGACTCTACCGGGACACTTTTTAGCCGCGTAGGGGGACGTATTTGTTGCAGATGCGTTAATGCTCGTTAGGAAATTGTTGCCACTTGAGACATCTGCTAGAGAGATGCGTTTGTCCACACACGGTGATATTTTCCACCGCGTACAACCTCTCAAATGGCTCAAATGGCTCTGAGCACTATGGGACTCAACTTCTGAGGTCATTAGTCCCCTAGAACATAGAACTAGTTAAACCTAACTAACCTAAGGACATCACAAACATCCATGCCCGAGGCAGGATTCGAACCTGCGACCGTAGCGGTCTTGCGGTTCCAGACTGCAGCGCCTTTAACCGCACGGCCACTTCGGCCGGCTACAACCTCTGGGAATTGATCAATGACCGAGCGAGGTGGCGCAGTGGCTAGCACCCCGGACTCGCATTTGGCGAGACGATGGTTCAATCCCGCGTCCGACCATCCTGATTTAGGTTTTCCGTTATTTCTCTAAATAGCTCCAGGCAAATGCCGGGCCGGCCAGAGTGGCCGAGCGGTTCTAGGCGCTACAGTCTGGAGCCGCGCAACCGCTACTTTCGCAGTTTCGAATCCTGCCTCGGGCATGGATGTGTTTGCTGTCCTTAGGTTAGTTAGGTTTAAGTAGTTCTAAGTTCTAGGGGACTGATGACTACTGCAGTTAAGTCCCATAGTGCTCAGAGCCATTTGAACCATTTTGAGCAAATGCCGCAATGGTCCCTTTGAAAGGCACGGCCGACTTCCTTCCCCGTCCTTCCCTAACCCGATGAGACCAATGACCTCCGTGTCTGGTGTCCTGCCCCAAACAACCCAACCCAACCCAACCCAACCCAATTGATCGATGAGAGGGTACGGAACAAAAAAAGGTCTAATGAACTTTTGTTCGGAAATGCACGGTTTCCATGCTACAAACCATTTATTCATCATACAATACGCGCTGTACCATGCAACCACAGTTACAATATCTGTTGAAAATGTTTTGCACGTGCCTCAACACATGCGTGTATGCGCCGTAGCGTGTTCTGTCTCACACGTTCTCATCGGTCAGGCTGCATCCGAGCAGTGTCGAAGACAGCATGAATACGCTGCTCCAGTGTCTTTACATCTGGAATGGGCTCTGCATACACGATACTTTTAGACTGCCCCGTAACCAGAAAACCACACGGGTTGTGTTTCGGTGAAGAGCAGGTCATGAAACTGGACCCCCTCGTCAGATCCATAGACCAGAGAAGACATGACTGAGATGCGTTCGTACCTTAACGGTGAAGTGGGCTGAAGCACCATCACGTAGAATCCACATAACTCTTTGAATCACCAATGGCACTTCTTCCAGCAGGGGAGGCGAAGTCACCCGCAAGAAAAGCCAATAGTTCCGACCTGTTATGCTACGTGCAAGGAAGACTGGTCCGAAAATGCAATAGCCAAATTATCCCGGCCCACACATTCCATCTGCAACGATGCTGATGATTCGCTGTCACCATACCATGGGGTTTCTGCATACTATTCGACATATGACTGCTATGAAAGTTGAAAATACCACTCTGCGTAAAGGTGGCCTCATCTGTGAATAGTGTGGATGACACAAATCCCGGTATCGTGGTTGCCTGGTGAAGAAACCAGTGACAAAACAGCTCCGATGAAGAGAGTCTGTCGCTTGTAAGCCGTGCACACGCTGTAAGCGATAAGGGATGTAACAGTTGTCATGGAGAATGTTCCACACGGTCGTCTGGCTTACCCTGTACTGGCGTGACAAATGCCAGCTACTGGCGTGGCAGTCATCTTCCACAGTGTTACTCACATTTTCCTTCAAGTCTGGTGTCCGAACATTTGTGGTGCGTCTTTCATGATTTCCTGCTTCCTGAAACGGTCCTGTTTCACACAAATTGCGAAACGCTGTTGCGAACATTGAATGCTGTGGTTGTTGTCGGTGGAAGCACTGTGTACAACGCTGCATCATATACATTACAAGGTGAGTGAGCGAGAGAACTGAATCGGACACAACATTACCAATGACTATGGCGGGAGAGGCACCAGGGCATGACGTATTAGGAATAGTAGCACCCTCTTGGAGGAAATCATGTATATAGTAACTGCCTCTGCATGATACAGGGCTTACTAGACCACAGGCTTTGTGACGAAGTACGACTGAACAATGCATGGAAACCATCAATTTGCGGACAGAAGTTCATAGATCTTTTTTTGTTCCGTATCCTCACATGGATCAATACCTAAAGTTTCCACACGGTGGAAAAAATCGCCAACTATATCCATAGAAGCTATAGACTTTTTGAGTTTTTGTAAGGCTGTTTACTATAGTGTTATTAAAATTACTTGATAGTTGACATATGTTAATTTTTACTACAGTGTTGTGACATCCGCTGCCGGCTAGTGCTCGGGTACGGGCGACGCAACAACGCGGAAGGTCTCTTCGCAAGTGCTGTAAATGTGTACTGCGGAGCAATGTTGGAAGCGGCCGCTGGAAGGGGGAGATTTTCTGTCGATAGCTGATTTTAAGTGACCGGTAACTGAAGTGCTGCAGACGACGAGGCTTTGTAGTCCTGAATTTCAACTTATGTCCTAACCTAATCACAACATCGCTGTATGTAAATGTATCCGAGAAAACGGTATTCAACAGTAAGCGGCAGAACTAAAATTATGACCGCATTTGAGGCTAACCTCTAACTCAAGATAGAAGGAAATTCATTTTTTATTTTATTTATTTATTTTTTTTTAATTTTTATTTATTTATTTATTTATTTATTTTTTTTTTTTTTTTTGCATAGCCATCTTCCGCAGCAAAATTTTAGTTTTAGCGCTAAAAGGAAACTGTAATTTCTCGCGGCCATTAGTTTCCTTAAACTATGCTCAGACACGCCACATTGGATGCCACGTTATAAACCGGTGAGCAGTCCTAATTGGCACTTAGTTGCAGATATAGGCGACACTCGCAGATTCCAAACGAAAAAAAATGAATGATAGGAAGAAAAATAAGAACAAATGAAGGAGTCAGTACGATCATGGAAATGACACAGCAAAGTTGTAATCTTCACGCGTAAATAAAAAAAATATATAATATAATGATGTATAACTTTCCCGAATAGAAGATGAAAAAATTAAAATAATTAAATTTGGATAATTTAATTCTGACGTATGAAAACTGATAAATCTTAACTCATGAAAAACTACGCCATGGCCCTGTGAAATCAATCTGAATCTGTCCGTGAGAAATAAACTGAAAAATTCTTACCTCGTGATGGTGTCGCCGGATAACGCTGTCCATTTATCTGCTCGTAAATGGCACAGGTTAGTGCAATGCTGGCCTATTTACTAATACTGGATAACATTTATCTGAGCTCTGAATTACGAGAAAAACTGACTTTACTTAGTGACACAGCTGCACAGCTGGCCGTCTGATTGCTAAAGAACACATGGCTATGGTCTGAAAAGAATTCTGGAATATTTTAATTTAGATAACAGACTGGATCGGGACTGCCAATGACTTAAAGGGAAATTATACTTTTATAGTTGACTGGTAAAATAAATTATATACTGAAAATTTTTTACGTTATTGATAAAGATCTACCATCCATTACACGGGAGAATTGAATATATTACAAATCTGGGTCAACTGGTGCTGAAGAATCACAAAAGAAAAGATTGAAACAAATTCATATTAACATCTAAGACAAGTGACTTAACTACGCGCATGTCAATAAAAATAATAAAATTTACCTTAAAATAGATGGTTGGCTTAATTGCACTTGATTTTTCATTATATTAACAATTATTCATTTGTTCTTCATCATCTCATTCCATGGTATCATTTAGCTCTGCGGCTGATCACAATTATTATTCAGTTCCATAAAATAAAATTTTACAATTAGTTCTGCACTGTGACTTTAACAACTACTAACTATAAACTGCGCTGTACCAGCGACAGACTACAACTACACTGTAGCAGCGTGCGACTGCAACTGAGGCAGGCGGTGCTCTGACCTGCGAATCTATTGCAGCTCTTTTTTTAATAGGGGCAAAGATATTTTATGTCTCAGGCAGCGCCTGTGAATTGTCGTTCTAGCAAGTGAGCAAAACATCGAGATTACATTTGCTCCAGCAGAGTGGTGAACCCCTTACAAAGTATTAAAAATAAAAATAAAAATTACATTTAAACCAGTTATGTGAATAAAAATGATAATCAAAGTCTTCTGATTACATTAAAAAAATAAAAATGTCACTGAATTTGACGAGATTCGAATTTACGACTGCTCGCACTTCAGGTTTGTACGCTAACCACTACGTTAGGCCAGTACACTTCAAACGACATTTGTGTTTCTGTATCTGGTGCACCCGTCGCAAAGATTTACTGACGGCCTTCAAAAACTCGACATCACCCAACGTCGCTCGAAACTTATCTAATTTAAGTCGATCTCTGTGAGTGCAATAAATATATAAATGACGCTGGGTCGCGCCTTATGCGGAAGGACCCAGCAGAGTTTGGTCAGTTCTATGAGTGAAACGTGTGTTTCGTTAGCAACGTTGTGAGTGTGCACGTGTGTGTGTGCGTGCGCGTGTTTGTGTGTGTGTGTGTGTGTGTGTGTGTGAGAGAGAGAGAGAGAGAGAGGTTATCTGTGTGGTGAAATACGAAATAAAAGTGCCAGACCCATGTTTCGGGATCCAAATACATCAAGAAACAAAGCCAGACAGGGAACTGGTGGTGAGCTAACTGTTCCGGTACTTTGGCAATAGCGAACGGTTCGGGCGTGACGTTCAGCGCTCTGATTGGTGGAAACAAGCTACAACGCGTCAATTGTCAACTTTCAAGTAGTTTTAATCGGACTTTAGTATCAAGACATATTGAAAATTTACTGACCCCGGTCTGACGGAGGAGATAGAGAAGATCCAAAGAAGAGCGGCGCGTTTCGTCACAGGGTTATTTGGTAACCGTGATAGCGTTACGGAGATGTTTAATAAACTCAAGTGGCAGACTCTGCAAGAGAGGCGCTCTGCATCGCGGTGTAGCTTGCTCGCCAGGTTTCGAGAGGGTGCGTTTCTGGATGAGGTATCGAATATATTGCTTCCCCCTACTTATACCTCCCGAGGAGATCACGAATGTAAAATTAGAGAGATTAGAGCGCGCACGGAGGCTTTCAGACAGTCGTTCTTCCCGCGAACCATACGCGACTGGAACAGGAAAGGGAGGTAATGACAGTGGCACGTAAAGAGCCCTCCGCCACACACCGTTGGGTGGCTTGCGGAGTATAAATGTAGATGTAGATGTAGATGTAATTTATTGCAACTATGACTATCGAGACCTCGAGAACTGATGCTTGATTATTGTTTCAACAAAATGTTTAGTAATCACACTGTTATTCTGTAGCGATCCGCTATGCTGGAATGATTTTTCTATTTTATTTATTTATTTATTTATTTTTTGTCACAACCATACTGAACATTGTAAACCGATAGACAGTCTCTGTTACCAGTGGAATCTTTCAGGAAAACAGTAGCATTTCTAAAACTACTTCCAGTTCGTTGTAGAAAAGAATAACATTTAGCGCCTGGAGTAGAATGTTTCCCTCATCGACAGAACCAACAAAAGGTGTGTTACTAGAGGCTGTTTGTTAGCAGTGCCTGTCTTTGGGCAGTATTGCCATCGGCATAAAAGCAACGGGAGCAGTAAGCGTCTCAAGGCCATAGGACGGAACTGTCGATATTATGGACTTTTAAATAAACGTCGTGAGATTTTGTGAACGACGAGAGATAAGGCTGTGGTTGGAAAGAAGTAAGTCAAAATCTATAGGAACTGTATTGACAAACACGAATAAAATAAGAAATTACATCGCACCAAGAAGATCGATTTTTTTTTAAAATCTCGTCATTCCTTATCTCATCAGTCCACCCTATTATCAACATTATTCTGTGGCACGGCACTCTTCTAGAGCACCACACCATACATGCTTCGATTCTCTTCTGTTCCGGTTCGCCCACAGACCTTTTTACCTTACCATACTATGCTGTGCTCAAAACATACATTCTCATAAACTTCTTCTTCAAATTAAGGCCTACATTTTATACGAGTAGACTGCTCTTGCCCAGAGATGCTGTTTTTGCCAGTGCTAGGCTGATTTTTTTACGTCCTCTTTCGTCCGTCCATCATGGGCTATTTTGCTGCCTAGTTATCTCACTTGCCTAACTACTTGTACTTTGCGGTCGCCGCTACTGATGTTAAGTCTCTCGCTATCCTCACTCCTGTTACTTCTCATTACTTCCATCTTCCTTCGATTTACTGTCCAGCTATATTTTATGCGCACTGTATTACTTATTCTGTTCAACACATTCTGTAAGCCTTTTTCACTTACGCTCTGGATTGCAAAGTAATCAGCGTAACTTGTTGCCGGTATCCTTACACCTAGAACTATGATCTCATTCTTGAATCTTTCTTTGATTTACTTAATTCCTTTTTCCTTGTATATACTGAACAGTAGGGCCAAAAGATTACATTCCAGTCTTACCCCTTTTTTTAATCCCAGCACTTCGTTCTTGGTCGTCCACTCTTATTATTCCCTGCTGTCTCTTGTACACATTGTCTCTCTCTATAGCTTACCACTTTTTTTCTTCAGAATTTCGAACACCTTCCACCATTTTACATTGTCGAACGCTTTTTGCAAGTCAACAAAGCCTGTGAACATGTCTTGATTTTTATTTAGTTTTGGTTCTATTATCAACCGCAACGTCAGAAGTGCCTCTCTGGTGCCTTTACTTTTCGTAAAACCAAACTGATCGTCATCTAACATATCCCAAATTTTCTTTTCCATTCTTCCGTGTATTTTTCTTGCCAGCAACGTCGACGCATGAACTGTCATTTCTTCCTTGATGCAATTATTTACCAACAGCCGTATGTGTTGTAGAAATTTATTTTATTTTATGAACTTCTATGTGCTACGAGTTTCGGCATTACACTGATGCCATCTTCAGGTCCCACTCGTCATGCCGAAACTGGTAGCACATAGAAGTTCATAAAATAAAACACATTTCTGCAATACATACGATTGTTGGTAAATTATTGCATCAAGAATTTCATGCTAGCCGTCGTCCCACGATCCGTAATGGATCAAGGAAGACATGAAATGTCATGTGGAGGGGGCCTCCCGTCGAGTGGATCAGTCGCCTGGTCCAAGTTTCTTGAGTTGACACTACTTCGGTGACTTGCGTGTCGATGAGGATGCTATTAACGCAACACCCAGTCCCCGAGCAGAGAAAATCTTTAACTCAGTCTTGAATCGAACACAAGACCCTTGCATGGCATTCTGCCACGCTGACCACTCAGCTATGGAGGCGGACGCTTGGATCCACGAGCCGTTAAGCTGTTTGTGCGATAATTCTCACACTTTTTGTCTCTTGCTATCAGTGGAATTGTGTGGATGATATTTTTTGCAAAAGCCTGGCGGTGTATCGCCCGTCTCATACATTCATACATTCTACACACCAACGTGAACAGTGGTTTGGCTGCAACTTCCCCCACTGATATTAGAATTTCGTCTTATATCACGTCATCAGAAAAGTCATCCTCTCACAGAGGCCTTCAGTGTTCTCTTCCCACCAACCTGTTTTCTACTCTGGATTTAACAGTGGAATTCCCATTGAATTCGTGATGTTACCGCCATTTCTTTTCATTTAAACAAAGATCGTTTTGTCTTTCCTATAGCCGGCTGGTGTGATCGAGCGGTTTTAGGCGCTTCAGTCTGGAATCGCGCGACCGCTACGGTCGCTGTGTGTGATGTCCTTTGGTTAGTTAGGTTTAAGTAGTTCTAAGTTCTAGAGGACTGATGACCTCAGATGTTAAGTCCCATAGTGTTCAGAGCCATTTTTCTTTCCTATATGGTGAGTACGTTCGACAGTCATTTCTTTTTCAGTTTCCTCACATTTTGTATGCATCCATTTCACCTTCTGTTTCCTACGATTCCTACTTGTTTCATTTGTAAATGAGTTGTATTTCTATATTCCTGAGTGTCACAGGACATTTTTGTACTTCCTTCTTTCGTTGATCAACGGGGCGATCCGACGGACGTCCAGCACGATCCATGTGTCCCCTGATCGGTCCACTACTGTGACCGCACTGGGTACTGCCAACACTGATGTTGATCCCACACTCATTGTCGAGTGGGAGGTCGTGTAGGGTGCGGCCGGCAGAGGAAGTCTTTCCAGGGGGCCTATGGACGTCCATCCCCGATTCGTCTGACGAGCAGGTTTGGGCGCTCTGTGTCCCAAAGTCCCTGAGCCAGACGCAGTCGCACACTCTGTTCCAGAGGAATCTCTCAGCCTGCAAGATCTGGGCATTCACAGAGGTTAGGATTACTGATAGTTGGGAGCTCCAACACTAAGTGCGTAATGAGGCCCCTTAGGGATATGATTATCAAGAGGGGGGACTAACCCAATGTGTACTAAGTGCGCATATCACCGGAACGAATCATTCCAGATATGGGATGGGTGCTTCAAGAAAATGGTTCAAATGGCTCTGAGCACTATGCGACTTAACTTCTGGGGTCATCAGTGGCGTAGAACTTAGAACTAATTAAACCTAACTAACCTAAGGACATCACACACATCCATGCCCGAGGCAGGATTCGAACCTGCGACCGAAGCGGTCGTTCGGCTCCAGACTGTAGCGCCTAGAACCGCACGGCCACTCCGGCCGGCGATGGGTGCTTCCGGATGCCTGAAGAGTAAAGGTTGCAGCCAAGTGCAGGTGTTGGTTCATATTGGTACTAACGATGTGTGTCGATTTGGATCGGAAGAGATTATCTCTGGATTCTGGCAGCTACCTGAAGTGGTAAACATGGAAAAATGCATTATATACACTGTATTGTCTTACAGTATATTTATTAGCTACCTGTTTCTATCATGGATCATCTTCACAGTAGAAAAATATCTATTGTCAAAACTTCGTATGTTGCATGTTCTATTTAACCAAAAAAAAAAAAAAAAAGTAAGCCACTGAAAACACTGAAAACATCAGATACTATTTAACTGTAGTATCATCAACAGAACCCAATGTGGGCCTTTGGTACACAGCGAGTAGAGGGTCTGAATCAGAGGCTCAGATGGTTCTACGATCGTGAGATCGTGTATGTACCATATTCCTCGACTTGCGCCAAAGGGTGGTTTGCTTCCGGTTTCCACTAAATATGTCAGGAAGCGGCTACACGGGTAGTGGGTGCTGTGTAGAGGGGGCTTGGTGTTTTTTTTAGGTTAGAGGATCTCGATAACGTGCAGAAAAGGCTTGAGTTTCAGTGGGTGCAGGACGAACACAGGAAGAGGGTTGGCATAGGAACAAGTAACATTGTAGTTGTAAAGTGTCGTAGATATGTTGGAAAAAAAACCAGAACTCCAAGCGCTAATAGACAGCACTGGATCTCTGAATCTCAAATCTTTACAGCTACAGCTATATAGCTGTAAATATTTATAGATATAGCCAGAAATAAGTTCAGCCTAAATTTTTACAAAGCATCTAACCGTGTTCAGAAAGGATAGCTCGAGTGCAGTTGATCGTGGAGGGTTTATTGCTGTCAGAAGTGGTCACCTTGTAGTGGAATTGAAGCAGATATTTTCTGTGAGCTGTTATGCGTAGAGATTATACGTGACATCCGGAATAATTGGTTCCTTTGACCAACCCTCCGACTCAGCTGCTGAAAAATTCAAATTAAACCTTAGTGCCTTTTAAATAGGTATCTCACTTACACAATTATATTTGTAGCCTCGATGTGTTCGTGAAAATAGCCGGCAGCTGTGGCCGAGCGGTTCTAGGCGCTTCAGTCCGGAACTGCGCTGCTGCTACGGTCGCAGGTTCGAATCCCTCCTCAGGCATGGATGTGTGTGATGTACTTAGGTTAGTTAGGTTTAAGTAGTTCTAAGTCTAGGTGACTGATAATCTCAGATGTTAAGCCCCATAGTGTTTGGAGCCATTTTGTTGGTGAAAATACAAATTTAAAGTCGGTGGTAGGCACTGAACGTCGTCCGAAACCGTACTGAATGCCTTCTCAGAAAATAATTTTGAACATTTAGTTCAGGAGCCTACACGAAGCGTAAATGGTTGCGAAAACATACCTGACCTCTTAACAACAAACATTCCTGAGCATATAAGGAGCAGCATGACAGATACAGCCATTAGTGGCCACTAGGCTGTTGTAGCAAGACTGAATACCATAATATCCAAACCCGTTGTAAGTAAACGCAAAATGCATCTGTTCGGATAATAACTCGCTTAACACGTTCCACTCTGACTGTGTAAGCGTAGATCAGATGTGGTTTAAATTAAAAAAAAAATTGTATCGACTGCAATTGAGGGGTATATAGCAAATAAATTAATAAGAACTGGTACTGATCCCCACGGTACACAGAACATGTCTGAACACTTTTGTAGAAGCACCGAGAAAAACATGCGAAAATTAAAAGAACGCAATATCTCCTAGATTGGCGGAGTTTTACAGAAGCTCGAAATTTAGCACGAATTTCATTGCAAGAAGCTTTTTAATAGATTCTGAAACGTTACTCTGTCACAAAAACTGGCAGAAAAACCGAAGATATTCTGGTCATAACTAAAGTACACCGGAGGCAAGACTCAATCAATATCTGCACTGTTTGATTAACTATCGTTACTGATGATAGCGACCTTAAAGCTGTATTACTAAACACGGTTTTCCGAAATTATTTCACAAAGATGAAGCAGATATTCCAGAATTCGAATCAGGATAATTGCCACCATGAGTAATTTAGAAGCAGATATACTTGGTGTTGCGACACAGCTTAAAACACTTAAGAAAGCCAAGGCTTCCGCTCCGGATTGTAAACAGTCATGTTCCTTTCAGAGTAAGTTGATATAATAGCTCCATACTTATCAGTCACATTTAACTGCTCGCTCGCAGAAAGATCCGTATCCAGTCACTGGGCTATTGAATAAGACAACCAATACCCAAGAAAGGAAATAGGAGTAATCACTAAATTACAGACCCATATCACGAACGTCGATTTGCAGTAGGATTGTGGAACATATACTGTACTCCAACATAATGAATGACCTCGAAGAAAATGATTTCTTGACAAATAGCCAACGCGGATTCAGAAATTGTTTTTGTGAAACAAACTAGTTCTTTATTGTCACGAAGTAATAAATACTGTTGACAGGGGGCGTCGAATTGGTTGCACATTTTTAGATTTCAAGAAGGCTTTTGACGCCGTTCCTCACGAACGACTTCTAATGAAATGGATGTCTATGAAGCATCGTCTCAGTTGCGTGACTGTACCCGTGATTTCCTCTCACGAACGTCGTTCTTCATAGTGATTGACGCAGAGCCATCGAGTAAAATAGAAGCAGTATCTGGCGTTCCCCAAGAAAGTGTTATAGGCCTTCTGTTTTTCCGATCCACGTAAACGATTTAGGACATACTTTGAGCAGTCCTCTTAGATTCTTCGCAAAAGATGCTGTCATTTACCGTCATGTAATGCCATCAAATGAGTTAAACGATTTAGACAAAATATCTATATGGTACAAAAAGTGGCAGTTGACTCGAAATGGTGAAAAGTGTTTAGCCGTCCACATGAGCATTAAAATGAAGTCGATAAATTTCAGTTAAACGATACTTCACACAAATCTAACGGCTGCAAATTGAACCAAATACGTATGGATTACAAATACAATAAACTGCAATTGGAACTATCACGTAGACGATGTTGTAAAAATGCAAACCAAAGACTGGAATTTGTTAGCACAACACTTAGAAAATGTAAAAGGTTTACAAAATGTAACGGGTTTACAAAAGACACTGCTTGCAATATGCTTTCCCGCACCATTGCGGAGTATTACTATGCAGTGTGAGATCCAAATCATATAGGATTGACAGAGGACATCGAAAAAGTTCAAAGAATGGCAGCTCGTTTTGTATTATCGCGAAATAGGATAGAGAGTGCCACGGATGTGATACACGAATTTTGGGTGGCAGTCATTGAAACGAAGAGTTTATTGCCGCAGCAAGACCTTCTCAAGAAATTTCAATCACCAATTTTCTCCTGAGAGTGTGAAAATGTTTTATTGGCACCTACGTACAAAGGGAAAATAATCATCATAATAAAATAAGTCATAACTCGCAGGGAATGATTTAAGTGTTCGCTTTCCCCGCGCGCTGTTCGAGAGTGCAGCGGTAGAGAAGCAGCTTTAAGATTCAATTCTGCCAGTAGCTCGTCTCCTACCTTCCAAACTTCACAGAAGCTCTTCTACGAATCTACAGAACTAGCACTCCTGGAAGAAAGCATACTGCAGAGACATGGCTTCGCAGAATGGATTCTGTGAAGTTTGGAAGGTAGGAGACGAGGTAGTGGCAGAAGTAAAGCTGTGAGGACGTGTCGTATGTCGTGCTTGGGTAGCTCAGCCGGTAGAGCACTTGCCCACAAAAGGCAAAGGTCCTGAGTTAGAGTCTTGGTCCGGCACTCAGTTTTAATCCGCCAGGAAAGTTTCACATCAGCGCACACTCCGCTGCAGAGTGGAAGTCTCATTCAGCTTTAAGATGGTTCGAGGATCCTTCTGTCAGGCTTTTAATTGTGAATTACAGAGTCGCCATGTAGATTTAGAGGAAATATTTATTCTGTTATCCATGGTTTCTTCGCAGTTTTCTTTGAAACTTCTGTGATTGCCTTTTTAGAGACGTTTATTCCTCTTCAACTGAACTGCTTAGTGAGCGGTTCATTATCGCAGGGTCTATAGCCTCTGAGAACTTCAGGTGGTTCTCTTCATTTTTTAGTACTTCCTTGTCCGCCGGCCTGTGTGGCAGTGCGGTTCTAGGCACTTCAGTCTGGAACCGCGAGACCGCTACGGTCGCAGGTTCGAATCCTGCCTCGGGCATGGATGTGTGTGAATTCCTTAGGTTACTAAGGTTGAAGTAGTTCAAAGTTCTAGGGGACAGATGAACTCAGATTTTAAGTCCCATAGTGCTCAGAGCCATTTGAACTTCCTTGTCCCACTTCTTTGTGCATTGATTCATCCTGACTAGTCTCTTAACCTTCTGCCTACTCTTCATTATTACTAAATTATTGTTATAGATTAAGAGATACGAGAGACAGACCGTAGTACAAAATCCCAATTAGATATACGGTGGAGCGCTGCATGGGAAACAACAAAGATGATGGGCAGCAGACGCGCAGACCCGTCAGAACTAGGATGAATGCAGACGGAGTCGTCATTCGATTTCATGTCTGTTTACTTATATGGATGTGGTGTCTGTTCTTTCGGACATGTCCGAAGGAACAGACACCATATCCGTATCCGTATGTAGTACTAGCAATAGCGGCCATGACCTTCCTCTTCTGGCCGGCCGGTGCGGCCGAGCCGTTCTAGGCGCTACAATCTAGAACCGCGCGACCGCTACGGTCGCAGGTTCGAATCCTGCCTCGGGGATGGATGTGTGTGATGTCCTTAGGTTAGTTAGGTTTAAGAAGTTCTAAGTTCTAGGGGACTGATGACCTCAGAAGTTAAGTCCCATAGTGCTCAGAGCCATTTGAACCATTTTATTAACAAAGAGAATCATTAAGATAGTGTCTCCGGCACAGTACCAGTGCGATCTCTGAGGAACAGGGCTGTCATATCACACCAAAGTCTCGAATCGGCCGTCCGTAATTCCGTCATGGCTCTCGATGGGTCTGGCACTTTGGCAGCGCATGTCCCAGTCAGTTGTCTTGTCCGTCTCCGCGAGGGGGTGCGGTGACTGGCGGATGAACTACAATCGTTGACTGCTGAGTGGTGTACTTCCTGTGTGGAAGCAGTTGTCCACTAGTGGAGGTTACAAGGCTGGCGCGTTCTTTCTTCAGGTAGCACCATGAGAGGTCTGTTTATCGAACATATTTATGTGGCTGACTTACAGAGGTAGCACACAAGATGTCGGATTTGAAACAGATGAAGGTGGTCACGAGAGTGACTCATTGGGAGCAGAGTCGAAACGTCGAATCAGTATTGGAATCAGACAGAAAAAGCACCATAACGGAAGTGAAGGAAGAGTGGCTTCCGAAAACGAAGCAAATTGGAATTCTCGTGGGAATAATAATCGGAGTGGAATAAAAAGGGAGTCAGGGAAACACGGAGTATACCGAAGTCACCACGGGATTAGATCAGCACCATGTGCAGACCAAGTCCCAATACCAAGTCTTAGTTTCTATTCCCAACACTAATTCTCCCGAAAGAATCGTCATAAAGTCTCGCTCCGCACTGAGTGTCTCCACCGAAAACGGCCAACGAATCTCACCATTCTCCCGACAAGAGAAGGCTTTCTCCCTATCCACCTCCCCTGTTTCTCATACAGGTCTTCCCTGTCTTGAGCTGCCTGAGCGCTGAAAGTCTTTCGTCACATATAATGATTGGCTGACGATGTAGCAGTGTCCCTTCAGCCGTGGTCTAGAGGACAGTCTGCTTTCCGCAGTGGTGAGGCGAGCACGCCCTGTTCACCTCTCGCTTATTGTGCCGCTTGCGAGCGAGCGCGCGTTACTTTACTTCCACTTAGCGGATTCTTCGTGTTCGAATTCATCGATCATTATGGCGTTTTCCCATCGCCACTCCACGATTAAATTACCGTTTCCTTTGGATCATGAGCGACCCAAAACGTATGACGTGCAACGTATTATTACGGACGGAACGCGTATCCCGCCGCAAGGTGTACTCGATGTTCATTTTGCGATCCTTAATACCAGTGTGTACATAAAGCTGGTGAATGATGAGCTGTGCGTCGACGTTGTGGGGCGCCATTCTAATGATCACAAGGTCCGATAGCCAAATGTGGCGGCCATATATGAGCTGTCGTGGTTGGTGGTGGTGGTGGTAAGTAGGAGGTCATCGGTCCCTAGGATTACACGCTACTTAATATAACTTTAACTAAATTACGCCAAGGACAAAAGTTTCACCCATGTCCGACGGAGGACTCGAACCTCCGACGGGGTGAGCCGCGCGAACCGTGGAAACGGGCCTCAGACCACTCTAGTGGTTGACCACGCTGGTTTTGTCCCCGATCGTTGAGAGTTTTCGAACTCCCGTTTGAGGTGCCTTCAGATGTTTTCGTGGCCGCCTTTCAACCATACGGTAACATCGGCAGCCACTTTGCTGAATAACGTAGAAGGTGCCAGAAAGGTACGGTGTCATCAGTGGTGAACGGCAGATAAAAACTGAACTGAGGAAGCACGTGTCTTCCTACGTGGTACACTACTGGCCATTAAAATTGTTACACCATGAGGATCACGTGTTACAGACGCGAAATTTAACCGACAGAAAGAAGATGCTGTGATATGCAAATGATTAGCTTTTCAGAGCATTCACACAAGATTGGCACCGGTGGCGACACCTACAACTTGCTGACGTGAGGAAAGTTTCCAATCGATTTCTCGTACGCAAACATCAGTTGACCGGCGATGCCTGGTGAAACGTTGTTGTGATGCCTCGTGTAAGGAGGAGAAATTGCGTACCACCACGTTTCGTACTTTGATAATGGTCGGATTGTAGCCTATCGCGATTGCGGTTTATCATATCGCGACACTGCTGCTCACGTTGGTCGAGATCCAATGACTGTTAGCAGAATATGGAATCGGTGGGTTCAGGAGGGTAATACGGAACGCCATGCTGGATCCCAACGGCCTCGTATCACTAGCAGTCGAGATGACAGGCGTCTTATCCGCATGGCTGTAACGGATCGTGCAGCCACGTCTCGATCTCTGAGTCAAAAGATGGGGACGTTTGCAAGAAACAACCATCTGCACGAACAGTTCGACAACGTTTGCAGCAGCATGGACTATCAGCTCGGAGACCATGGCTGCGGTCACCCTTGATGCTGCATCACAAACAGGAGCGCCTGTGATGGTGTACTCAACGACAAACCTGGGTGCACAAATGGCAAAACGTAATTTTTTCGGATGAATCCACGTTCTTTTTACAGCATCATGATGGTCGCATCCGTGTTTGGCGACATCGCGGTGAACGCACATTTGAAGCGTGTATTCGTCATCGCCATACTGGCGTATCACACGGCGTGATGGTATGGGGTGCCATTGGTTACACGTCTCGGTCAACTCTTGTTCGCATTGACGGAACTTTGAACGGTGGACGTTACATTTCAGATGTATTACAACCCGTGGCTCTACCCTTCATTCGATCCCTGCGAAACCCTACATTTCAGCAGGATAATGGACACCCGCATGTTGCAAGTCCTGTACGGGCCTTTCTGGATACAGAAAATGTTCGACTGCTGCCCTGGCCAGCACATTCTCCAGATCTCTCACCAACTGAAATCGTCTGGCCAGTGGTGGCCTAGCAACTGGCTCGTACAATACGCCATGAACTGTGGTATCGTGTTGAAGCTGCATGGGGAGCTGTACCCGTACACGGCATCCAAGCCCTGTTTGATTGAATGCCCAGGCGTATCAAGACCGTTATTGCGGCCAGAGGTGGTGGGTTTTGATTTCTCAGGATCTATGCACCAAAACTGCGTGAAAAGTACTCATATGTCAATTCTAGTATAATATATTTTTCCAATGAATACCCGTTTATCATCTGAATTTCTTCTTGGTGTTTCAATTTTAATGGCCAGTAGTGTATTTGCCGGCTGAAGAACTGTCGTCATGTACAATGGCCAGCAGCGATTTTGTTCAGGTAGTGGCCGGAAGTACCATGTCCGTTCTCAATGTCTCCGACAGGATTCGACGCTGATACGAGACGTCGCTCTCCCTGCGGCGCCCACTGTATTACCTCTATCTGCCTGCTGCGCCCACTATGAACCAGCTGGTAACGGCGTCGACTCCTCTCGACAACGTGATGGACAATTTGCCTGGCTGACCTACACTGCCGCCGGAGGCATACTAACGGACGACGGTCGTCAGCAGACGCAACCCTGTAAGGTTGATCATGGAGCCGTAGCGACCTCCTCTTTTCTTCCGTCTGGCCACATGTAGGACGATAGCCGCTTGCCATCCGAAACGGAACAACGTGTTAGGAAACAAGGGTCGCCGAGGAAAGAGAAGAGACAACTGTGTACCCCTTCTGATGACTGCCATCATCGGACGTGTGCACAATATACCGACCCTCCTACTGATGGTGTGCTGTTTTCTGAGATCCTGGAACCTGAAAATGCATCTTTCCCCGCCTCCGTTTTCAGTCAGCATCCGCATACAGACACCGATCTTTTCCCGCCTGTGTCTGATGCGGTTGCCTCCCTTTCTGTGTTTGACCTATCTGTGGGCGCATCTCTGATAATGTTGCACTGAACAACTCCAGTGATACATCTGTTTCCGCCGGCTATTGTGGCAGAGTGGCTCTAGGCGCTTCAGTCAGGAACCGCGAGACCGCTACGGTCGCAGGTTCGAACCCTGCCTCGGGCAGGGATGTGTGTGATGTCATTAGGTTAGTTAGGTTTAAGTAGTGCTAAGTTCTAGGGGACTGATGTCCTCACATATTAAGTCCCATAGTGCTCAGAGCCATTTGAACCATTTGAACATCTGTCTCCTAGGAGGACAACGTCGATGCCGAGGATCCTCTACGAGGTTCACGTTGCAAAGTTTTGTGCCCCTCCCCCCCCCCCACCGCCCCAAAGTTTTAACTGCAGTCTCCCATGCTTTCCCTACCGGTAGTGGGGTGGCGATTCTCCTTCACAACGATAACCTCGGTGATACAGTTGCCTATTTTCCTGACGCCACAGATATGGGCTCTCACGTTTAATGGCGTGAGCATCATCAACGTCTGTACGCCATCTGGTTCGCGTCACCCCCGCGAACGTTCCACTTTTTTCTCCGAGACAGTCATGCCTCTTTCCTTGGGCTGGCGTGGTGCATTGATCATGGAAGGCGATTTCAACTCCATTCCGGCACCCAAAGACCAACTACCACGTCACTCTCCGTGTGCGGTGCTAGCGACAACTCTCCGGCACCCCAACCTTGTGGATCCTTGGGAATGTGTTCCTGGTGATCGTTCGGGGTTCACGCAATTCACTAATCATTCTTCCAGCCGCTTCGATCGCGTTTACATCTCCCGTGATGTTGTCAGTCGGGTGTAGGCTACTAAAGTCTGGTCTGTTGCGTTCTCTGACCATGACGTATACAGGGTGGTCCATCCGAGCCAAATATCTCACGAAATAAGCGTCAAACGAAGAAAACTACAAAGAACGAAACTCGTCTAGCTTGAAGGGGGAAACCAGATAGCGCTGTGGTTGGTCTGCTAGATGGCGCTGCCATAGGTCAAACGGATATCAACTGCGTTTTTTTAAATAGGAACACTCATATTTATTACATATTCGTGTAGTACGTAAATAAATATGAATGTTTTAGTTGGACCACTTTTTTGCTTTGTGATAGATGGCGCTGTAATAGTCACAAACGTATAAGTACGTGGTATCACGTAACATTCCGCCAGTGCGGGACGGTATTTGCTTCGTGACACATTATCCGTGTTAAAATGGACCCTTTACCAATTGTGGAAATGGTCGTTATCGTGTTGATGTATGGCTATTGTGATCAAAATGCCCAACGGGCGTGTGCTATGTATGCTGCTCGGTATCCTGGACGACATCATCCAAGTGTCCGGACCCTTAGCCGGATAGTTACGTTATTTAAGGAAACAGGAAGTGTTCAGCCACATGTGAAACGTCAACCACGACCTGCAACAAATGATGATGCCCAGGTAGATGTTTTAGCTGCTGTTGCGGCTAATCCGCACATCAGTAGCAGACAAATTGCGCGAGAATCGGGAATCTCAAAAACGTCAGTGCTGGGAATGCTACATCAACATCAATTGCACCCGTACCATATTTCTATGCACCGGGAATTGCAAGGCGACGACTTTGAACGTCGTGTACAGTTCTGCCACTGGGCACAAGAGAAATTACGGTAAGACGACAGATTTTTTGCACGCGTTCTATTTAGCGACGAAGTGTCATTCAGCAACAACGGTGACGTAAACCGGCATAATATGCACTATTCGACAACGGAAAATCCAAGACGGCTGCGACAAGTGGAACATCAGCGACCTTTTCGGGTTAATGTATGGTGTGGTATTATGGGAGGAAGGATAATTGGCCACCATTTTATCGATGGCTATCTAAATGGTGCAATGTATGCTGATTGCCTACGTAATGTTCTACCGATGTTACTACAAGATGTTTCACTACATGACAGAATGGCGATGTACTTCCAACATGACGGATTTCCGGCACGTAGCTAGCGTGCGTTTGAAGCGGTATTGGATAGCATATTTCATGACAGGTGGATTGGCCATCGAAGCACCATACCATGGCCCGCACGTTCACCGGATCTGACGTCCCCGGATTCCGTTCTGTGGGGAAAGTTGAAGGATATTTCCTGTCGTGATCCACCGACAACGCCTGACAACATGCGTCAGCGGATTGTCAATGCATGTGCGAACGTTACGGAATGCGAACTACTCTCTGTTGAGAGGAATGTCGTTACACGTATTGCCAAATGCATTGACGTTGAAGGACATCATTTCGAGCATTTCTTGCATTAATGTGGTATTTACAGGCAACCTCTCTGTAACATCATGCGTTCTCAGAAATGCTAAGTTCATAAAGGTACATGTATCACATTGGAACAACAGAAATAAAATGTTTCCCCCTTCAAGCTAGACAAGTTTCGTTCTTTGTAGTTTTTTTTCGTTTGACGCATATTTCGTGAGATATTTGGCCCGGTCACGATCAATGGACGACCCTGTATATCTGAGCCATCAATCTCTGTCGCCAAATGGTGTGGCACGGCCGTGAAGCACGGAGACTGAACACGATCCACCTTACTTCGCCTGACTGCCGGGAGCGAATCGACACCACGTAGACAGCTTGTCGTCGACGCCGTGTTGCGTATCAGTCTGTCGTACCATGCTGGCTGCTTTGAGCGAAGTCTGTGCTCTGCAAGGCCTTGGTTGATTACGGAATGGAGGTCGTAGCGTGGCGACGACGAGCCCATGTTTTCTGTTTCACCATTCTGCGGGAATGTACTATGATGCTATATTCGCCAGATCGCTAAGCGATAGGGAATCTTGCCAAGGCACAGCTCACATTCCTATCTCGCCGTCACCTTGAATTAGATGTGCTCAGGATAAGCACACATGACGCATTAGTGCAGGAGAGTCCATCCTTGTATCATGTGATAGCGGAACGACGCCACAGTCGGAGGACTTTGAATAATGTACTTCCTACTTTCGACCGATGGTGGGCGGCGTTTTCACACCCAACGGGATATATGGTCTGCTCTCCATGCACGTTATGTTATGTACTCTGAACAACGTCACCACTCTGCTAATATTATGGCGGTCTGCAGACTCTCCTTTGGCTTGGTTCCTGGGGCTGCAACGATGGATCGGCTTGTCGGCGACACAGAGGACGAAGTTTTCCGAACAAATCGCTTGGTCTTGACCTACCCCTTTACTTCGCTAGAAACCTCTGAGCAGACGGTAAGGTACTCTTGAAGCTAAACCCATGACTTTTTCTTCCGCACGGAGCTGAACAAGAGCTTCAAGCTAGTAATTTTGATCAAGAGTTTGACCTTCAGGAACCCAGTGAAGTTACACAGTTCCATGAACATCGAAAAAAACCATCTTCGCTTTGAATTTTGATGTACACATTCGAGCTTCTTTCGCTCTGGATGAATTTGGGTCCTACCATTGCATGGATAGACACTTAGTTTCTGAATCATACGTGTATAGCACATTTTATCACTCTTTCCAAAAGATTAGGATCATTTTCAATAGTATTCAAAGTGTCAGTATAAACGTTTTCACGATATTTTTTGTTTGATCGCGACAATTTTCGGCACCAGTTTCGCCCACGACTTCCTAATTTGAAACTGGTTACATGAAATGTGCCTTACACTTTCTGGATTAATTCCTACAGTTTGTGCAGTCGATCGAGTACTCAAGTGAGTGCCAGATAGAATCAGATTAGGTACTTTTTCGATATTTTCGTTCGTTCTTGATGTTAAAGGACATTCCGGGGTGAGTAATTTTCAGTATCTTCTCGCTCACCTTAGAAACGCTTGAACCACTCAAAAACTCGCTTACGTGATGAATAGTCTTCAATGTACTCTTCTTTTAGTAAAAGATAAGTTTCAATAGTAGGTACTCCAAGTCTCATGTGAAACTTCACGACAATTCGTTTCTCTGTTTTTACACTTATCATTTTTCCAGCAACCGTAGTAACAGCTCTTAAACAATCGAAGGCATGGTCACACTGATTTACAGACACCAGAAATATTGCATTCGACGGAGAAATGTTCACACTTCACAGATATTGATCGTTTCAACTTGAGCGTATGCTTCCTTACTAGGCGTCAGCATAGTCCTGTTGTTTTATAGCCACACCTCGTATATCCCAACATTATTTTGATGCACAGCAGAAACTGACAATGAGCCCCCATTTGAAAAAAATTGAGGTGTGACGAGGTGACGGGTTAACAAAAAATTACCTATCTAAAGACAGGTCCGAAGGAGCCAAGAAATTTTATAACATACGCGCAAGAGAGTAAATTACAACTTCAAGGTATTATGGACTGGTCGCAACCACAGTTGTGTACAACAAGATAATAGTGTAATTTTTCACGATTTACTACAAAAAGACGAAGAATCTTTGCAGAGTGAAGAACCTGCAGTATCTTTCAGGTTCCTGCAGGATGTGTATTGAAGCTAAACTGTACGCTGTGACAGATGTGAAATCAGCTATAATGGGAAGACCGCATCGTTTTATCTTTGCCAACGAACACCTTCCTGTGCGAAAGAGGGCAGGTGGCAGTCTCTTGAAATGTTACGTTCTACTGAATGATGAAACCAATGCGTATCGTGTTTTCTAGACACAGTTTGAAGAAATAAATATTCGTAATATACGGCGGCTACGAAATAATATGGTTGTGAGTTCCTAGTGTCTAGTAGTAGGACATTGTTTAGCACTTTGTAGACGGTGTTTGGAAGCGAATAGGTACATACAAATTTTAAATTTGCGTTTCCGGACTTTTTTGTCCCACTGTGCTAACGACAGAAAGAGAAACAGAGGAGAATGCCCAGATTACGTCCGGGATCCAACTAAAGGACAGAGATTGCTTGAGCTCTCCTCGAGGGAGGCTGCGAACTCGTAAGGCTGTGTGACGGCGCACCCAGGACAGAAAAAGGTCGTTAGCCGACTCGGGAAACTTGGTCTCGCGAGTTGGAGCGGAAGAGGAAGGTAATTAAACGTACACACACACACACACACACACACACACACACACACACAGAGAGAGAGAGAGAGAGAGAGAGAGAGAGAGAGAAAGTGAAAAAGAGACGGTAAGAAACAGAAAGTGAGTTGACTTCTCCCAAGGAAGAAATGTACAGTCCGGCAAGAGGCAACGGAGGCGGCGATACGCAGCAAGTAGCCATATGCCACAGAAGTCTCAAGATTCTCATTGTAAATCCAGATATGTCTCATAAATTGTGCCATATTATCTGTATTGTGATTATGTACGCGCACAGAGGAAATAGCTTCTCGCCAGTTACGCTCATGTCATCTGAGATACACAGAAATGAAATAAACAGAAATAAATCTGTGTAAACATACATATATGCCTTGCGTGAGAATTACTCTTGCTAGCTTGTCAACAACTGGCAGCGAAAATGTTCAAACGTGTGAGGCATAGATACAAACGGTAGTTGACACTGACAATAGGACGGGAGGAGAACTCGTATAGTTCAAGACATTACCTCCGAAAGTATGAAGAAGTACACATCTTTTTTTTAAAGGCAGATAGTGTTGTAAGAACTATGGGCATGATACACATGTAAGATTCTGAGTGCGTACACAAATTCTATGTTATTGAAAGAACTTTAGGATAAATTTTCAACACATATTCAATGTTTCTTCTGCGGTTCCTTACATGCTTGTTGCCTTCGTAGCAACGACCATCCAAATCTGTCAAGAGTAGTCGGATTCCATTTTTATTTCGTAGAAGTCCTAACAGACGTGGGCTATGAGCTCAGCTCCTGTGCAGACACTAGTTACGTACATCAAAGTCTTTGAACACCCAGAAAGAAGAGACAAAAATTGAGGATCTGTGTGTCAGGCGATTTGTCTAGAGACACAACAGTTCATGCTCAGACAACCCATTCAGTACCAAAGTCGACAGCAATCTGTGTTTACGTATGAGTATTCAAATGTGCTAAGTTTCGATCATGTTGGATCAAGAACGATTTTTGCAAATACAGACATAATTTCTGATGGGATAACCGAAATCAGTGGTTTTACAATGTTACTTAGACTCCGGCTTGATTGCCAAAATGGTTATTCACATGACCGGTTTCGGTTCCTCTCTAACAATCTTCAGATTTGTAACGATAATGATACTAATTTACTATTTCACGAATGCAATGCTTTTCCATCCTATCCACTCAATATCAAATGTACCAGAACGTTCCTGCAATTTCGGTTACAGGAGTAACCCGTCCACACACAGCAACCTTCACATGCTGCGTCACATCTACATCTACATCTACATCTACATCTACATTGATACTCCGCAAGCCACCCAACGGTGTGTGGCGGAGGGCACTTTACGTGGCACTGTCATTACCTCCCTTTCCTGTTCCAGTCGCGTATGGTTCGCGGGAAGAACGACTGTCTGAAAGCCTCCGTGCGCGCTCTAATCTCTCTAATTTTACATCCGTGATCTCCTCGGGAAGTATAAGTAGGGGGAAGCAATATATTCGATACCTCATCCAGAAACGCACCCTCTCGAAACCTGGCGAGCAAGCTACACCGCGATGCAGAGCGCCTCTCTTGCAGAGTCTGCCACTTGAGTTTATTAAACATCTCCGTAACGCTATCACGGTTACCAAATAACCCAGTGACGAAACGCGCCGCTCTTCTTTGGATCTTCTCTATCTCCTCCGTCAACCCGACCTGGTACGGATCCCACACTGATGAGCAATACTCAAGTATAGGTCGAACGAGTGTTTTGTAAGCCACCTCCTTTGTTGATGGACTACATTTTCTAAGCACTCTCCCAATGAATCTCAACCTGGTACCCGCCTTACCAACAATTAGTTTTATATGAAAACTGGTTGGCAGAATGGACGTCATTTATATTAATTACAACACCATTACCGACAGGTGGTGTCTGGTACATTTGTTATATAACATATGCACATACTGTATTAAGTAGAATTTTGTAATCTACTTTTGTCTCTAAAGATACTTAATTAAAACCTGTAGATGTCAAGGAAATGCACAGTAAAGTTATCATCTTCATTTGTAGATCGTATAAAAATGCACAGTGAAATTATCATCTTTGATTGTAGATCGTATAAAAATGATAATTTTACTGTGCATTTCCACCTGTTTGGAGAGTTTCGCAAACCACTGCAATATTGCTTAGTTGTATTTATAATTCATAGACGGAAAGAAGAAAGATCTGGTTTAACGTCCCGTCAACAAAATGGTTCAAATGGCTCTGAGCACTATGGGACTTAACATCTATGGTCATCAGTCCCCTAGAACTTAGAACTACTTAAACCCAACTAACCTAAGGACACAACACCCAGCCATCACGAGGCAGAGAAAATCCCTGACCTCGCCGGGAATCGAACCTGGGAACTCGGGCGTGGGAAGCGAGAACGCTACCGCAGGACCACGAGATGCGGGCTTCCGTCAACATCGAGGTCATTAGAGACGGAGCGAAAGCTCGGATTGTGTCATGGTTGAGGAAGGAAATCGGCCATGCCCGTTCAAAGGAACCATCCCGGCAGTTGCCTGGCGTGATTTAGGGAAATCACGGAAAACCTAAATCGGGATGGCCAGACGCGGGTCTAAACCCACTGCGCCACCTCGCTCAGTTAATTCATACGCGACGGCTTAAATGGAGAATCTTCAACAAATGGGAAAGAGGGAAACGATACTGTACTGCAGCCTATTTTCCCTCAAGTTTTTTGGTGGTCGTGTGAAAAAAACTTATTTTTTTCCTCTGTCTGTCACTGGTAAACAATTACACTACACCTCCAATGGCTCATGATTTCATTTTTAAGTTGAAAATGAGGTTAATTCATTTTTATGGAAAGTTAGCAGCACCAATACAAGTCAGAAGACGTAAACTCAGAAGCAGTAATTTACATAATTTTTAATCGGAAGATAAAGTCGTCAGTCTCTAAAACATGTAGTGAACCCACAAATCATTAATTTACCAATAGTAATGTATCGTTTACGGTTCTCTTCAACCATAGAAATCTCGTACTGCATAGACTGTAGTAAACGTGATCTTTGTTAAAACTGAACTTTTTGTGCACTTGAAAATGAGTGAAAACGAAACATAGTCAAGTTGAAACCAGGAACAACGTAAGCAAAAGCTATCTGGAATGCTCTGCTGCAGAAGGATATTTAAATTCTAGTGGAAAAATAAGGCATAAAAAGGACATAAAGTGGAAGGAATATGTGAAGGTAATTCTCATTTAAAAAAAAGACAATATGGCTTTGCAGGGCGATGAATTACGAACAGGAAAAAGGAACAGAAAATAAGGAATGTATTTTGTCTTCCTAAGGAAGCGATAATTACCAGGTTGATGAGGACTTTGGTAGAAATGTAAAGAAATAGAAATTGACGATGACCTCTGAGAACTAAAAAACGTCCGAATGTTATTTTCTGAATTTCGTTTTGTGTATGATAGCTTGCGATTCGGTGAGAGAGTGAAATGGAGAAACGTGTAGGAAGCATTGCGTAAGTAGAATCCAAAAGACATACCAGTAGATGCACATTATAGCGAGAATCGTGACATGCTGTCAAACAGTAACACACGTGAAAGCAAGATGTCTAAATGTTTATTGCTGCAGTCATTCACATAAAGTTGTATGTGACTCGTTCTGTCAGTAAGCTAAGAGCTGTATTTAGTCACACTAACGGACAAACAAGGGCCAAGACGGCTCACCCAGTTTCTGACGCATGGTAGCGTTTGAAACTGTACAAAATCGTCTTTAAAATTAATGTAGTACTTCCAAGAAAAAGATATTCACTTAATATGACATAAATGTGTCGAAAGATGTTTGAGAAAAGAATAAGAAAAAGAAAAAAACATATTTAGCGGAAGCCAACGAAATATGATTCGTAAAAACGGGAAATTTATAACAGCGACTTCTCAGTAAGATGAATGAAGAACAGTTGTGCACTACGCAAAGAAAATGTTAGGAATAGCGGTTAGAGCCACCGTGACCGAATAAAATGCTGCGTCAGTCTAGCGGAAACAGGTGCTGCCCACGTGCGACGAATGTAATGAAGGGCATATGTACAGGTGCTGCGGGTACGTCTGGCTGCGGAGAAAAAAATTCTGCTCACAAACACCCTTTACTGGTCTCGCGGCGCGTGTGTTGGAAATTGAAACAAAGAGACATGAGAGACTGCTGAAAACACATACGGGTTTTCAAAGCAAGAGAAGTAAAAAAAAAAAAAAAAAAAAAAAAAAAAAAAAAAAAAAAAAAAAAAAAAAAGCAAACTTCTTTCTCTGCTAGGTTGGCCTTGTGACGTAGTTCTTTCACGAAAAATATTACGTTAAGTTTAACTAGTTTGTCTGCCGCATTTATAGGAATCGTCTCCTTTGCCTCTTACAGACGAATCGTATTTATATTATTCGTATGCGTTTTGCTGCTCTTTTATTGTTGCTTTTACAAATGGCCAGAAAAACAAGACAGTGATTTTAAATTTTTGATTACAACAGTTTTTTTGGACGTCGTGTCTAATATCAATTCCAGTTATGCACAAAGGAAGGCCTGTTCTAAAAATTCATTGCTCACGTGAAAGTTTCAGCATTAGTCTCTTGGGATATGGGTACTGACGTGTTTCCAATTTAGACTGTTAATTATTGTTCATTACCACATACGCAAAAAGCGTTGACTACTTTCCTTCCAATTACTATGGGCGGATACAAGACCTGAAAATAATAGCTTTATTAATCGTTTCTTTTGCATGTGAATTAATTCCACCTTCAGGTCATCTCGAAGAGGGAATGGAATGAGTTGCGCTCTTCCTATACGTGGACGATCCAATAATTTTAATGTAATGTAGGCCAAAAAATTTATTGAGAAATACGACACAGTATGCAGAGGAGGAGGACAAAAGTATGGAAAAACCATAAGAACACATGGCCATTCCTAATACGGTATAACAAACCCGCTAGATGGCAATCGTGTAGGAATGTTGCAGCAATAATGGCGTAAGATTCCCGTGAAAAGCATAGAGGTCCTTTATGATTTTCAAGGTAATCTTACGTCATCTTTGCTGCAATATAGTGGTAAGATCAGCCAACGAGGATGGAGGAGGATAGCGATCACGTACCGATGTCTCCAAAGTACACCACCAATGCTCAGTAACATTGAGATCTGTTGACTGTGGTGGCCTGGACAAAAGCGGCACTTAATTCCCAAGCGGTCTCACAAAATCATTCCTGGACCATGTGAGCTGTGTCAACAGGGTCTCAGAACACAGCATTACCACTGGACGAAGAACACTATTCCGTGAGATGAACCTGGTCAGCCAGATTGATCACATAACACTTGCCTGTTGTGCGACCGTGCTGGTGATCCATGGGGCGGGCCCATGGAATGTCACGATATCGCAGTTCGAATTCTCGCCTAACTCTCGCCATACTTCATTCTTGGGACTTACACAGAAGCGCCAAACATGCATATTCAAATACAGAGACTTGTAAACGGGCAGAATACGGTGCTGCGGTCGGAAACGCCTATGTAACGCAACAAGTGTCTGGCGCAGTTGTTAGACAAGTTACTGCTGCTACAATGGCAGGTTATCAAGATTTAAGTGAGTTTGAACGTAGTGTTAGAGTCGGCGCCCGACCGATGGAACACAGCATCTCCGAGGTAGCAATGAAGTAAAGATTTTCTCGTGCGACCATTTCACGAATGTACCGTGAATCCAGTAAAATGTCAAATGTCCGACGTTGTTGCGGCCGGAAACAGATCATGCAAAATCGACGACTGAAGAGAATCGTTCAACATGACAGAAGTGCAATCCTCCCACAAATTTCTGCTGAGGTCAGTGCTAGGCCATCAACAAATGTCAGCGTGCGGGCCATTCAACGAAACATCATCGATATGGGCTTTCGGAGCCGAAGGCACACTAGTGTACCCTTGATGACAACACGACACAAAGCTTTACGCCTCGCGTGGACCCGTCAACATCGATATTGGACTGTTGACAACTGTAAACATGTTGCCTGGTCGGACGAATCTCGTTGCAAATTGTGTCGAGCCGATGGATGTGTACGGGTATGTAGACAACCTGATGAATCCATGGATCCTGAATGTCCACAGGGGACTGTTCCAGCTGTTGGAGGCTCTGTAATGGTGTGGGGCGTGTGCAGTTGGAGTGGTATGGGACTCCTGATACGTCTAGACCCGACTATGAAAGGTGACACGTACAGTAAGAATACTGTCTGATCATCTGCATCCATTCACGTCCATTGTGCATTCCGACGGACTTGGGCAATTCCAGCGGGGCAATGCACACCCCACACGTCCAGAAATGCTACAGATTGGCTCCAGGAACACTCTTCTGAGTTTAAGCACTTCCGCTGGCCACCAAATCCCCAGACAGGAGCATTATTGATCATATCTCGCATGCTTTGCAACGTGATGTTCAGAAGAGATCTCCACCCCCCTTGTACTTTTATTGACAGCCCTGCAGCATTCATGGTGTCAGTCACCTCCAGCACTACTTCAGACGTATGTCGAGTCCATACCACGACGTGTTGTGTCACTTCTGGGTGTTCACGGAGGCCCTACACGATATTGGGCAGATGTAGCAATTTCTTTGGCTCTTCTTTGTACATCCGACCGAAAGTTGGTAACAGTGTGAAATGATTCATCCATCAAAATGACATTTTGCCATTGCTAAGTAGAATGGGTTTTATGGTTTGAGCACCACGTGTCCCTATTACGGACATTTTCATCACTGATCAGAGCCTTCAGAATTCCAGCTCGCTCGTCAGTTCCGTGTTTTTGGAACTCTTTTCCTGTTGTTTTGGTGCTGGCAGACTTCGCGAGTGCGAAATTTAATTATGTAGTGACTTTTGCAGCTGTCGTCGTCTTATTTTTAGTCACGAACTTTTCCAATGAACGTCCGACACGATTATTCGAGACACACTTTCGTCCGCTTTTTGATTTAGTGGATGATGTTTTTCCGCTTGACCCGTATGCGATATAAGTCTTCGATAGGTTCTTTGAACAACAAACACTTCGGCTACTTTGGTTACGAAGGCACCAACGTTTCACCCACGCTCGAATTCACTTAGCTCCGACATAAAGCGCACGCTACTACACGCACTCTGTTCTGACCTCGTCGGACACTTTCAGCATAGTGAGGAAATTGTGGTCAAATGCAACATGGCTGCTTCCAAGATTGTCTAGCGTCCGCAGTTATGTGCATGCATCCATTTCTCGCGGTCTTTCCACCGTTTCTCCAACCACTGTATTCCTACCAGAAGCATGTACAATATGCTTAAGACTAATGTATAAAGCATTAGCGTTGGAGGTCAAACTCCCGATACATGTAGAAATTTTTTGCACTCACGGTTGCTGGTAGATATTGAAACGTAATAAACAATTTTCCTAGCTTATTTAGATAATGTTCCCTTGTAATGGCTATAAGAATTTTATTATGTGTTTAGTTCATATACTTTGGTAGGCCTTGGTTTCATTACTTCAAGTATTGCTGGGATATTGGAGGGGTGTTCACAACCTTGTACTAGAGCTGTTCGTACTCATAAAGCACAAATTACTGTTAAGTACCACAGACATTTTGGATTCTGCGTCTATTGTTCCAGATGTGACTGGAAAATATATGTTCTATGTTCTAGAAAAGCGTGAAAGATGTTGCGTCATTCCCGTCGGATGAACGTTATCACATGCGTTCACTTATGATTTGTTATTACTGTTAACACCGTTTATGACCAAAGTGCTATGTGGTTTCCTACTACAGTACTTGTAATTACTACGGGTGGGGCCCAAAACTGGACGATACTTACTTAATTAGTCGCAAGTGGAGTACATCTAAGAGGGAATGGAATACGTTGCATTTCGCAGGAACGAAGACAAGCCAATGATTTTAATGGAAAGTGGGCCAAAAAAGTTTTTTGGTCAATCTAAAATAGTAAGTAATATTTGTTGCGAAAGTCTCGTACGTTGTCGAAAACTAAATTAACGTGATTCTGTATGTGGAAAGACGTAAGAAAGTTTAGAACGGAGAAGTAATCCCTTAAACAAGAGCTTCAAGATTGTTTAGATTGAGGCATGGTATTTACTGGTATTAAGAAAAACGTGGAAGGGAGGGCCCAACAAAGTAACTTTCTTTTCAAACAGCCTGTTTATTTAACAATATCTAATCATAAATTTGTTTTCTTTACAATTAACCAATTCATGAAATGAATAAGGTTTTGCAAGAGCAATCAATACGAGAACAACACAGCAATAATTACAAAGGACCGGGCTTGCAGCCCGCCCGTTATCGGGTGAAACAGCGGTGTTTACTACCGCGCTGGACACACTTATTCATTGCCCTTCTGCAAGGAATGAAAAAATATAAGTGATATTGATGATAAGAGTGCTTCAATTACTCAAACAGATCACGTTTTCTTTTTTTTTTTTTAATTCGAAATAGTATGTGGAAAGGTTCGGGGTTAAGACGCGCACCTTCGCTTAAAGGTTAAACAAATGAAGAAACAGTTATGACAATGATAAGGCTCGCTTCAAAGCTAGCAACCTTTTTATATCAATCAGAAACCAAGGTACAACTGGATCCCAACCCGTCCCTTTTGACAATCTTATTCTGACTAAAGCCCTGGTGACAGTGGCTGTTAATATGTTAAAAGTTAAACTGCTTCGCAGTTATAAAGGCCGGTCTGAAGGAACGTTTTAAAATATTAAATGTGAGCACTTATTACAAGATAACTCACTCAGCAGAATATCCAGTTAAAAATACGCCAATAATGACCCGGTCTTTCAATGATAGCGCAATACAACAGGTAATTAAGATTATCTCAAATCCAAGTACAATCAAGAAATTGAACCGTTTATCATCTACGTCTAACCGCAAGACCGCTGTTTGTTTAACGGCAACCTGTACCTTGGTACAATTGTTCCGTGTGTATTTCCGATCAGTAGCTGATTCATTGCCGGCCGCTGTGGCCGAGCGGTTCTAGGCGCTTCAATCCGGAACGGTCGCAGCAGGTTTGAATCCTGCCTCGGGCAAGGATGTGTGTGATGTCCTTAGGTTAATTACGTGTAAGTAGTTCTAAGTCAAGGGGCTGATGACCTCAGATGCTTAGTCCCATAGTGCTCAGAGCCATTTGAACCATTTTTGTGCTGATTCATTAAAACATTAATGATCAGGTATAAACTAGAAAGGAAGGGCGCTATAATATCAGAACAAATTTCCAAACGACAACTAGTGTCCAGTATAACACTACGGTCTATATTTACGACCACAGAGCTGAAGGTCGGGTACAAACCAAGAAATTGTAACGAAAGGCAATATAGTAATACTCTAAGGGTCTGGTAAAAACCAGAAAATAATTAGGAGGCCGGGCAGACAATGACACCAATCACAACGAGTATTACAGAATGTTACTCCCCTATATCAGCAAGCAGCTCCATGGATCCCCGGTGGTTACTGAGAGGTGCCGGTGACAGGCAGGTAGAAGGGAGCAGGCCACGAGCGGTCGTCCGACACGAATGTTGCCAACATCCGATGGGATGTCAGTTTGCTGCTCGTAGTCGACGCTGACCCTGTGAAGTTCTCCGGTATCTTTCCTCTGCTCAGGCCCTCCTTGTGTAGCTCTTGGCTTCGGCCGCTCGGACCTCGTGACCGCCTCTTGTCCTGACGCTACCGCCAATCCCCAAACTTGGTGCCTTCTCTCTCGGGCCAGCGTACCCGTATATATATCGGCAAGCAAAGAGCTTCTAAGGACACAACCCATCGATACCAACTCTTCCACACAGATATTGGCAAAAAGGGTAGTCGACACTAGTCTTGAGATAGTGGAGCCAGACAGAACAGTCTACTAACTTAATGGCGCCACGGCTCAGAGATATTACAAGTACCCGAAACTGTATTTTTGGAGTTACCTGTTCCCTGTACATCAGGTGCAACGCGGGGACCTGATGCTTGCATAGGTGTCCTTGTTAATTATTCACTCAGGTACGGTATGAATTTGAAATGTTATTACAATATATTGCTCGGATAATATCAGAATTAGGTTGGTCGGTGTAGTCTCTTCCTGGGTCGAGGCAGGAATATTGTTTCCAGAATGAATATTTCACTCCGTAGCGAAGTAAAGCGCTCTTTCGAAACTCAGTGACAGTTTAAAGTCGTATCCAGAGCCGAGACTCGAATGCCGCCCTGGAATGCAAATTTTCGGTTTCGAGTCCCCGTGCGCCAGACAGCTCTAACCTGGCAGTAAGTTTCAGGAATAATGTTGTCTATACAAAAATTTGTGACGCAATAGAGCTGACTGAGTTCTAGAATGAAATTTTCACTCTACAGTGGAGTGTGCGCTGCTATGAAACTTCCTAGCAGATTAAAACTGTGTGCCAGGAAGCTTCATATCAGCGCATACTCCGCTGTAGAGTGAAAATTTCATTCTAGAAACAACCCCCAGGCTGTGGCTAAGCCATGTCTCCGCAATATCCTTTCTTTCAGGAGTGCTAGTTCTGCAAGGTTCGCAGGAGAGCTTCTGTAAAGTTTGGAAGGTATGAGACGAGGTACTGACTGAGTTGTCAGGCTAGCTCTGACACAAGACAGCCCCCAATAACGGTATGAGAATTACCTTTTACTGTACTGATACAAGATGTAGGATCCGACTGGCGTGGTGGAAAACGACGCCGATGTCTTTCTTCTTTTCTCGTGCTAATCGCAGAGTCAGATAGTGACATAAAGCCTGAGTTACTGAAAAGTTATGCGATGTGTGTCGCATATTTGTTGACCAAATGCCACGAAGTTAAGAGAAGAACTAACATCGAAAACAAGGTTCAGATATTCCGAAATGAAGTAGGCGATTTCTTATGAGTATTGCGACGGACTGTGGGATCAGTAAGTAAACGCCGGAGTACGCGAAGTGCCATTTCGATTAACTAACAAGAAAGCAAGGAAGGGCAGTGCAATGTGTCAGGAAAAAAGCACGGGTGACCCTTGCAAAATCACATATCATTTTCTCAAACATCACTTTGCTGAAGAAATCTTGAATGTTCTGATTTCATAACATTCCTTGACACAAGATTATGTCCACAAATCAGGACGGATTTAGAAAGCACCGCTTGCGCGAAACTCAGCTTCGTCCTTCCTCGCATTATATCCTGCGGACCATTTATAACAGGAAGCAAGCAGATCGATTACTCCCAGATAACCGGAATAAGTTTGATACAGTGCCCCACTGCAGACAGTTACCGAAGGTCCGAGCATTCGGAATAGCTTCTCAGATATGTGAGTGACTCGAAGACTTCTTAAATAGTAGAATCCAGTACGTTTTCATGGACAGCGACTGTTCATCAGCGACGAGGGAATCGACAGGAGTGTCCCAGGGAAGTGTCTTAAGATCCCTCTTGCTCTCTGTACACACAAATGGTCTGACGAAAGGATACGCACGTGTTCTGATGATGCTGCAGTGTCCACGAAATAGTCGTCATTGAATGACTGTTGGAGGATACGGGATGACTGAGGAAGTACACTGCTGGCCACCGTAAATGCAACACCCTGAAGGAAGCATCCGAATCAAGTGAAATTTACACCATGGGTTTGCAGCTATGAGATATGCAACTGATTAGAATTTCAGCGCAGACGCACATCACGCGCGCCTGTGGCGCCACCTCATAGCGCCATTTAAGGCTTGACGATTTCGACGAGTGTACGTTCGGCACGTGTGTTTACCTTGTGGTTGTTTCACAAGACGATCAGTTATGCCTCGTAGACAACAGCGAACATCTTTTGATGAAGTATCCGAGTTCAACAGACGAAGGATAGTGGCTTACCGAGATTTTGGATTATCATACAGAGAAATCGCTAGTCGTGTTGGACGAAACCAAACAACTGTAATGCGGATATGTGACCGTTGGATGCGGGAGGGTACGACGGACCGACGTGGTCGATCGCATTCACCTCGGTGCACCACTGCACGTGCTGATAGGCAAATTGTGCGCATGGCAGTGACGGATCGCTCAGTGACATCCCGAACCATAGCACAGCACATTGCGTCTGTAACGCATCATCCAGTGTCTGCGCGTACCATTCGACGCCGTTTACAACAGAGTGGTCTGTCCGCAAGACGTCCATTGCTTCGTCTACCATTGACGCAGAACCACAGACGTCTCCGTCGCCAATGGTGTGATGACAGACGGATGTGGACGGCAGAATGGAATGACGTTGTCTTTACTGACGAGACACGCTTCTGTCTGCAGCACCACGATGGTCGGATTCGAGTGTGGAGACACCGTGGAGAGAGGATGCTGGACAGCTGCATTATGAACCGCAACACTGGTCTTGCACCGGGTATTATGGTATGGGGCGGTATTGGATGTTACTCTCGCACGCCTCTAGTACGCATTGCCGGTACTTTAAATAGCCGGCGCTACATATCCGAGGTGCTGGAGCCAATTGTCCTTCCTTACCTTCAGGGCTCGGGCACAGCTATATTTCAACAGGATAATGCGCGAGCACACGTGGCACGCATTGTCCAAAGGTTCTTCATCAATAACCAGATTGAATTGCTTCCCTGGCCGGCTCGATCTCCGGATCTTTCGCCAATAGAAAACATGTGGTCCATGGTTGCTCAACGAGTGATCCAGATTACATCCCCAGCTGCCACACTAGATGATCTTTGGCAACGTGTGGAAGCTGCTTGGGCTGCTGTACCCCAGGAACACATCCAACGTCTCTTTGACTCAATGCCGAGACGTGTGGCAGCGGTGATCTCCAACAATGGCGGCTACTCTGGCTACTGATTCTGGCAGGAACCACATGTCACAGACGTCTGTAAACGTAATAATTTGATACTTGGTCAACATGTTATCTACAAAATAAATCTTGCTGTGCTACCTCTTGTCTTTCTTGGTGTTGCATTTACGGTGGCCAGCAGTGTATTTCTATTTGGTCTGATGAATGGTAGCTCGCTTTAAATTCAGATGGGTGAGAAATTCAGTTGGTTCAAATGGCTCTGATCACTATGGGACTCAACTGCTGAGGTCATTAGTCCCCTAGAACTTAGAACTAGTTAAACCTAACTAACCTAAGGACATCACAAACATCCATGCCCGAGGCAGGATTCGAACCTGCGACCGTAGCGGTCTTGCGGTTCCAGACTGCAGCGCCTTTAACCGCACGGCCACTTCGGCCGGCAGAAATTCAGTAATTTAACACTTGAACACAGTGTAGATGGTGTCTTACTTGATACAGTCATGTCGATTAAGTATCTAGGTGTAAGGTTGGAAAGCGATATGGAACGGAAGGAGCACGTAAAGGCGCTAATGGGGAAGGCGAATGGCCGACTCCGGTTTACTGCGAGAACCCTAGGAAACTTAGCTTATGTACAAAGACGATTACGTGAGTGACACTAGTGCAACACATTCTCGAGTACTGTTCGAGTGTTTGGGATGCCCACCAGGCCGGATTAAAGGAAGACTTAGAAGCGATTCAGAGGCGTGCTCTGACTATGTTACCGGCTGGATCCATAAACACGGGAGTGTTACGGAAATGTTCCGTGAAGTACTAAGGGCTACACAGGAAAGAAAGCAAAGTTCCTTCCGTGAAACACGTTTGAGTACGTTTAGAGAATGGTCATTTGAAGAAAAATTTGGGTTTAAATGGAATCAAATAGGCAGTCCTTCTTCCCTTGCTTCATTTACTAGTGGAATAGGAAAGAAATCGAATAGTAGTGGTCCAAGGTACCCTCGGCCATGCTCTGTATGGTGGCTTGCGAAGTATGTATTTAGATACAGATTTAGAAACTTATGGTCGGCGTCGTCTGGGATGCAGAGAGTAGCATTCCGGTTAACTTTTTTCAACCTGGATGGAGACAAATGTTGCCCCCACTTAGTGCATCATCGTGATTTGTAGCCTCAATGGCACGAGCAATCACCTAGCAGTGATTGGACAGAGCGTGGCTTCACACTGCTTACATCACTATGGAATAAATTTGGACAGATGGTTGGAGAATTCTTACACACTCACTCTACAGTCCCGAGTTAGCAACTTCGGACTACCGTCTTTTTCCTTACGTGCAAGAACATCTGTGAGGGCAACACCAAGCAAGGAAGAAAAACAGAGAGAGAGAGAGAGAGAGAGAGAGAGAGAGAGAGAGAGAGAGAGGGGGGGGGGGGGGGGGGAGGGACAGGGAGGACATTAAGGAAGCTGTATGCCAGTGTCTTCGGGTAGCCGGAATGTACAGTTACGGGAGGGGAATTACATGACTCAGCGAACGGTAAGAAAAATGTGTGCAGGAAGATAGAGACTATCTATGCTAGACAAATGATAGAAAAATATGTCATGATGATGGTGAATTCAGTCTAAAAAATAAAATTTGAGATACACTCGAGGGCCGCCTCCTACGTTTTTACAAAAACCGTGACTGTATATTTTATAAACTTGTGCATGAGATGGAACCAGTGGAAGCATTTTTTCCAGCCTAGTGTTAGTACAGCATAAGCACAGTTTCCGAAGGTTTCATCTGCTCCTTGCGCAATGAAACACACTATCCAAGATTTTTTTCTATTTCACATATGGGAAAGAGAACAGTTGCAAGGCAATACGGGCAGTGACACAGTAAGTATATTTCCGGAATGAGTTTTATCTCTGCTGCTTATTACGTCCTGATTTGAAACTTGCTGTCAGATTGAAACTGTGGGCCGGACAAGGGCTCGAACCTCGGACCGTTCGTTATCGCTGGCAAGTGCTCTACCAACTTTCTTTTACCTGACCTCAAAAAATGAGACGTGACCGGGAGGACAGGAGTACGAAGGTGGCAAGGGGTGCAGGCCGAGGCCTGGCGGCAACGTCCACACCACACCCTCCCCCATTTTTATTATATTTATTTTAGTTAATTTTTCTGTGTCTTTTTGAAAAAATATATATCATCGAGGCAATAGTTGGCCAGCTTATCAGGCCGTTACTACGAAGGGGTGGGGAGGGGGGGGGCATATGGTGAGCCCGCAACATTACGGGCAGACAAACAGAGGAACTAAAATTTAAATTCAGGGAAAGGTATATAAAGAAATAACCATTCAGACGTGTGATTTCCCCTGCACATATTCAAGTCGGCAGCGTGAACATGTAGGTGTGCAGCACCATTGGAGAATGATATACATAGCACACCTGCCAAAACGCAAGATGTTTGGTACTCTCCAACTAGAGGGAAAGGGGGAGAATTGTTCTTGATCACGCTACGAATAGTTGGCAAAGTTACGGCGATACGTCGGGAAACGTTCGGGGTTCCAATATATGGCACCAAAAATCGAACGAGGAGTGGGGTGGTCATGGAAAAGGTAGGCGATTGCTTGATCTCTGAACAACGTAAAACGGGGTGTTTGGATGGGGGAAAATGAGAAGTGTGTAGGAGAAACAGAAAACAGAAGATTTGGGTTGACCATTGCTGGCGGCGTGCGGAGGTAGCAGGCCAATATGTGTGTGAAATCTTATGGGACTTAAACGCTAAGGTCATCAGCCCCTAAGTTTACACACTACCTAACCTAAATTATCCTAAGGACAAACACACACACCGATGCCCGAGGGAGAACTCGAAGTGCATGTAAGCTGGTGTTCGTCAGTGTCCTCTCAAAGACAATTTCTATAAAGTGGCGATGGAGCCTGCCCAATACAGTGTAGTCGTTGGTTTCGGGGAAACTTATCGTTGACAATGTGGTACCAAGACGTCTTGATGTCAGACAGAAGGAAAGGTGCGTGGACAGTCTTCCACATCGTCGACTATTGAACATAGGGGCGTCGTGCCACCAATGCGTTGTGGGGTGTGTCCATCAGCAACAGCTTAGGAAAATCCTTCGCCCTCGTTGGGTGGGTTGTTGGAAGAGCGTCTGGAACATAATTCAGTTCGACGAAATAGGTGGAAATGTCGGATAACGCTGGAGCAATGTGCGCCACGATGACTGGTTTGGCAGGTGAGTCCATCATGAGGATTTTCAAGATGCATTGCGTAAGGGATAGTGAAGGTTCCCGATGATGTCCCAACATGGTGTGTATACACAAAGCAGTGGCTCTTGCCCGAACATGGACAAGACTGAGGCCAGCTTTGTATCAGGCAGGGTGAGGGTCTCGAATAGAATTTTCAAGATGGTGCCAGCCGAAACAAAGTATCCAAGGACCTGTTGGAGTTGACTTCCCGAGTTGAATGTTAGATGGGGCAGTATGGGCCAACTTACGCGCCACGTGTGTGTTGACGCAAGTTACTCTCTTAGTGGTTTCGAGATGTGCAGCAGGTTATGGCATATGTGGTAAGAGATGAACTGCAGCAATCGACCATATGTTTTAGCTGCAGTACGCTGGGTGAAGCCAGTAAAGTAGGTATTCAGGTAACGGAGCGTTTTCGTAGTGGGCAACGATAGTAGTCCCTCGTCTTGTAGTCCACGTCCAGTTTTCATTATTATGGATGTGGTAAAGTTGTGGGGACTACCCAATGACTGCACATGTGTTGGATCCATGCTATCGCATTGTGCATTTTTGTGGGTGAGAGTGCAAGAAGCAGGAGGTCGGCCCCATAGGCCTGGCAGCAGAATATTTGCCTGCACAATGTAAGTCCTGTAAGACAAAGTAGGAGGCCTTGGATGAGAGGCTCGAGGTCGATGGTGTACATCATAGTGGACAGAGGGCATCCCTGCCTGCCTGAACGTCAGACAGGGATTGGTCCAACCAATTGTCCGTTCACCTCCTGCATGGACGCGGCATTGCAAATTAACTTGTGAATGTCTTCTATGATCGGTGGGGTGAACACCATGCTTACCGCCTACAAGAGGAGAAATTGGTGGTGGATCCATCGTTGGCGCTGCAGAAATCTGTCGACACCGGTGCCACTTGGAGGCGGAAGGACGTAGCCAGTTCAGTAAGGTCCTGCAGTCACCTTGTGGCCGTTTTAAGCTGACACCACAACCTCGCGATGTTTGTTTTGGTGAAAGTACTGCAGGTTACACTGCACACACGATTTTATAATCGATGTTGAGTAATGTGAGGGGCTGGAACTTGGTGAAGTGCGTTCCAGCTGTCGGTTTGGGCCTTGCCGTTGACAAAGTCTTGTGGTGTGGGGAAGGAACAATTTAACAACTCCAGGAACATCTCGTTTCAACATGGAAGCATCGACGCACTGAAGATCCGATAAAATTCAACCGGGAGGCCGTCGGGACCAGGGGATTTGTTCGGCGCATGTTTGGAGATCGTTTCCACCAACTCGTCTGTTGTGGTCGCTATTATCAAGGATGCGTCCTCCGTGTTGTTAAGGGTATGGGTGAGGAGCTGGAGAATATCGTCGCAAACCACTGTTTCCGTCTGTTCTTCATCGTAGAAACGTTGGTAGTGATCAGCGAAGACTGAGACGACCGCTGCTCGAGTGTTGACATGGTTTTTAGTCTGAGTTGTAAGGACGGAGACGAGGGAACGTCGGCAGCGACGGAGGTCTGATGTGACATAAAGCATGGATGGAGGCTCCTTTTCAGTGGTGTGTTGACAGTGAGACCTCAACATCACCCCCCTACGTTTGTTGCGTTGAAAGGACAGAAGTCTGACTTTGACATGTTGACGTTCGCGATGGACATCTGTCGATTGTTGGAGGACATCAAGTTCGAGTAAGACGATGTAATAAAAGTGTGTAGTATCCCATTGCCACGGCGCTGCATCTCTGCCACAGTGGACAAACTCCCTCTTTGTAGCTGGTCATCCATCACTGTAGCGTCGATGGGTTTCAAGGAAGACGTTGCTCGTAGGATGTCCACGTAGCAGCGATGCGTTATTGTCAAATTGGGTCATGAAGAGAAGAGGTATTGATCTTCTAAGGACCTTGACCACACCAAATGGGTTTCGGCAACAGGAGTAAAGAGCAGATGAAAACGCAATAGTAGGAAAAGGTGAGAGTCCATATTTCTGCGGAGGACACACCCACACAACATAAATCCGATCGAGTCGGCCAGCTGAAAGGCTTGTCTATTGGGTCACCGAGTGTGATCTCCCATGCATCAATAATATGAAACTTATCCACCAATGTACGTAAGGCTGGTCATGTGGAATAACCAGGAGTCTGGTCTTTCGGATGGAGGACACAGTTGAAATCGCCTCCTACGACGTAACGGTCATATGACCCCGCAAATAATGGTGCTATTTCATTTGCCTAGAACGTAGTTCGTTGACGTCGATGTGTCGATCCAGATGGGGCGTATAAATTGATGACCCATGTATTAAGTAGTGTGAGAGCCATACCCTGTCTGGACAGGAGAACAACCACATTGTGACCAGAATACCTCCCAAGGCATAGAGGGCCACACTGCATTGCCGACTGAAGAATCAGGAAAGGGTAGGAATGGTAGCAAGACACACCTTTTATAGACTGGCAACGTCAACTTCTGAGGCCCTGAGCATGTCCCGAAGGAGTTGCAACTTCGCTGTGTTGCTGACCACATTGTTATTGAGCACTGCGAATTTGTATGTGTGGCGTGTTCGGAGCGCGTCTGCCATCGTCAGAAGCGGTGGAAGGTAGTGTGCACGGACGTCAGCACCACTCATCCCTTAGTTTGAATAGAAGTTCTCTTGGGTATCTGTACAGGATAGTAGCAGCATCTCTGGTTGAGGTGCCCGCTCGTCCTCGACATCGTGGTCCCACGCACCAATGTCCATATGGTCAAGGGAAGAGGATCTTTTGAAGAATGCGAAGAAACTAGTTTCAAGCCACGCATCCGACGGGGAGTATCCATAGTATTCAGTGATGCCAAGGTAACCGTTGCGCAATGCCTTCCGTCGCTGTCGCCGTCGGTTGACATCGTGGTGTGTCTCCCGGCTGGTGATCGTTGTTTATGAACGTGTCTTTCCGCATACGAGAACAGCAACGAAGTGCGACTTCCCGATTAGAAGGCCGCCATAGGCACGATTAATGCTTCGAGCGGTCATGGGGTGAAGTCATTCCTTCCGTTGTGAATTGGGGAAGCGGCGTATGGTGGCCTCCCCGTTACTAGTGATTACAACTACGGTAGGAGACTTACAGCGCTGATCGAGGCGGCCATGCAACGGGCATGGAGTTGTCGTCATCGCAGTGAGTGCCGCCACATACGCCACCAACAGGTTTGTCCTGGTGGATGGGGTGGCATGTCCAAGAGGAAGCTGTGCAGCAAGTCGTTGAACGCCTTCTAACCGTAGATGGCCCTTTTTCCATCAACCAGAATAAGTGTGTGGTTGACGATCGTACTAAATTATGACCCTGCAACCTCAGATTCGGAGGTAGGAGGGTACTTGGCTCCGAAGTTCGAAGCGAACTTGCCGAACACTGTTCAGGACAGGATATGTCATGAATAACACCCACTTTTCTGCTTTGACTGCACCATACGGTCAAAGGGCCTCGATCACAATGTCAGTAGGGAGTTCTAAAAGTATTTCGAACACTGATTATTCTGACGCCGAGGCAGACATGGTCAATAGTGACGAGTCCTACGTTGCTGGACAGAGGCGTAGTCCACAGTGGGGACTCTCGTATAATTTTGTCGCATGCGACGTCGTCAATCATTTTCACATGTACATTAATACTGACTGTGGAAAGATGGACCCCGATGGTGCCGTTCAGCGATATCTTCGCTTTGTCGTGTAAGAGGCGTTTGACATCGGGTGCCTTGGGACAGTCAAAATCGGGGCGAAAAGTGAATCGCAATGGCGATTTGCGGTAGTTGTATTCCATTCTGTATCGTTAGGTAAACGACGGCACTCGGCTACTGCAGCATTAAACACAAACACCGGCTAGCTGCCTCTCTCCGCCGAATACAGTCACTTGTCCGTACCGTAGCACTGCCGGAAGGCAGACTAATTGAGTTTTCAAAACGCTACTCATGACCGGCTTCACTTCCACAATTTCCTTATCTCCTGCTTCCCAAACTTGACAGAAGTTCTCCTGCATGCCTTTCAGGAACCAAATCGGTGTAATCTCCACCAGAGAGTGAAAACTCGATCAGGAAACAATCTCCCAGGCTGTCGCTAAGCTACAGCTCCACATTATTTATATTACAAGAATGCCTAGTTGCAGATGGTATGCAACGGAACCTCTGTGAACTTGGGAAGGCGAGAGTTGAGGTACTGGCGGAAATGAAGCTGTCAGGGAGGGTCTTGAGTGGTGCTCGTCAGTGGTGCTTGGATTTCCGCCATTCTGCGTTTTAATTCCTCTAATTTACATCCAATGGAAGTCAAATACTGTATAACCTCACTAAAAACGTTATCCGAGGAGAACTAGATAATTTTATGTTGCTTAAAAGACTATGTTGGCCAGGATACAAAATGTTGAGTATTATAGTTGGACTTTTTATCATCATATTAATATCAATATTGTTATTATTATTATTATTGTTGTTATTATTATGAATTATTTGTTTAGAGTTAATAATTTGAGGGGGTGTACTGGTAATGCTTAAGTTATATCCGGGGTAACAATTATTGAACTATATGAAATGAAATCGTCATAACTTCTGAACGGTTAAACTGGGACGTTCAAACATCACCGTTGGCCGCGGGCGCGATGGAAATTAGTATACGCATCCATGTGGATTGGTTAAGCGACGAAGCCCACTTTCATTTGGATGGGTTCATCAATAAGCAAAACTGGCGCATTTGGGGGACTGAGAAACCGCATTTAGTGGTCAAAAAGTCTCTTCACCCTCAACGGTAACTGTTGCGGTGATCGGTGTGATATTCCCTGATGGCACGGTGGCTACCGAACGGTACGTGAAGGTTTCGGAAGATGATTTCATCCCTGTTATCCAAAGTGACACTGATTTCGACAAGATGTGGTTCATGCAAGACGGAGCTCGATCCCATAGAAGCAGGAGAGTGTTGGATGTCCTGTAGGAGCACTTAGGGGCCGCATTCTGGCTCTGGGTTACGCGGAGGCCAATGGCGTGGGCCTGATTTGCCGCCATATTCTCCGGACCCGAACGCATGCGACTCCTTTTTGTGGGGCTATATTAAAGATGAGATGTACAGCAATAACCCCATAATCATTGCTGAGCTGAAAACAGCCAGAAGGTCATCGACAGCATCGATGTTCCGACGCTTCAGCGGGTCATACAGAATATCGCTATTCGTCTGCGCCATATCATCGCCATTGATGGCAGGCATATCGACCATGTCGTAACCTAAATCCGAAAATCTGTGGTGACGCTTGCATGTTGAATAAAGTGTGTGCACGCCGTAGTTCGTAACTAATTTACGTTTTGTTTCATATAGTTCAATAATTGTCACCCTATATCATCATCTGTAAACCCATGTAATTGATCGAATTTCGGTTCACCAAGGACTCGGTATAAAAGTCTGTAGAGCACTTGTCCGTGAAAGGCAAAGCTCCCAGTTTCCAGCCCCATTCAGCCACACTATTAATCATATATTTCCTCAGTCTAATAGACCAGTATTTGGAGTTCTTGGGGACAACTGTCATTGTGATTGTGCAGAATGATGCTGCGCTTTCGTTTCTTTTGCCTACTTTCGAGTACTTGCGAGTCATGCTAGGATACTGTTTACGGATTTTGTACTTTCTCACTAGAACTGTTTGAGAATTACCTTGCACCAGTTGACTCGAGCCTATTTTTCCTGTTTCGGGGCAACTATGCAGATTCTGCCTTTTTCATGGCTAAATGCTGATGCAAAATCAAATGAATTGCAGTGTTGAATACGCTTAATGATGCCTTGACCTCATGATAAGTAACCTACGGATTCTCTGATGTTATAGACAACATTAACATTTTACGGAACCACGATACATTTTGGGACGATTTCCATGAAATTCATATCTGGCGGAAGCACGACCTCCAGAAAATTCTGCAGAGCAGTATCAGACACTATCTTCGTAAAATATTTGGTGACCACAGCTGAGCGAAGTGATTACAGGCGTTGTTGCTGAGATAGTCTCCTACGTAAATCGTGAAAAAAATTGCAATGCAAACCACCACGTGAAATTTCTGTTTCTTCTCTAAACGCTCACTGTGAACAAACTATTTGGCCTGGCTCTGTACCGGCAGTCTTTCAATAATAGCAAATCAGAAACTGAAAAGCAGTAGTACTGTCACATTTCAATACTGCTGCTATAAATGTTTGCAGAGAAGCAGTCAGCGACCTTTGCAACTTTGAGTCGCCTCAGTTCGACGCACGTAAAATGGAGTTATTTCCTTTGTCCCCGATGCTACAAAGTAAATAAAGTGCATAGCAATCTATCTTCCAGGCCAAAATTGGCCCACCGGGACCATCCGACAGCCGTGTCATCCTCAGCTGAGGATGCGGATAGGAGGGGCGCGTGGTCAGTACACCGCTCTCCCGGTCGTTATGATGGTTTTCTTTGACCTGAGCCGCTACTGATCGGTCGAGTAGCTCCTGAATTGGCATCACGAGGCTGAGTGCACCCCGAAAAATGCCAACAGCACATGGTCACCCATCCAAGTGCCGGCCGCGACCGACAGCGCTTAACTTCGGTGATCTGACGGGAACCGGTGTATCCACTGCGGCAAGGCCGTTGCCAATAAGGTGCATAGAGACTTGCTAAATAATGAATCCTACGTAAAGAAGTGTTTTTGTGGTAGGACGAGTCTCTATGGCAATCGTTAAATATTTGTTGTTGTGGTCTTCAGTCCGAAGAGCGGTTTGCTGCAGCTCTCCATGATACCAGCTTCTTCAGCTCCGAATAACTACTGCGACCTACATCTTTCTGAATATACTTACTATAATCATCTTTTGAGCTCCCTCTATGACTATTACCCCCCTGCCCTCCCACACTTCCCTCCAATACTTCCTCATTAGTCACGTGATGAATCCACCCAATCATCAGCGTTCTCCTCTAGTACCACATTTCAAAAGCTTCTATTCTCCTTTTGTCTAACTATTTATCGTCCACTTTTCAATTCCCTATGTGCCTACACTCCAGACAAATACCTTCAGAAAAGACTTCCTAACATCTATATTCGATGTTAAAAATTTTCTCTTCTTCAAAAATGGTTTTCTTGTTATTTCCAGTCTACATTTTGTATCCTCCCTACTTCGGGCATCATCAGTTATTTTTCTGTCCAAGCCAGCCGGGGTGGCTGAGCGGTTCTAGGCGCTACCGTCTGGAACCGCACGACCGCTACGGTCGCAGGTTCGAATCCTGCTTCGGGCATGGATGTGTGTGATGTCCTTAGGTTAGTTAGGTTTAAGTAGTTCTAAGTTCTAGGGGACTGATGACCTCACAAATTAAGTCCCAAAGTGCCCAGAGCCATTTGAACCATTGCTGTCCAAATAGCAGAACTAATCTATTACTTTTTGTGTCTCATTTCCTAATTTGATTCGCTTAACATCACCCGATTTAATTTGACTACTTTCCATTATAATTCCTTTGCTTTTGTTGATGGTCATCTTATCTCCTCCTTTCAAGACACTGTCCGTTCCATTCAAATGCTCTTCGAAGTCCTTTGCTGTCTCTGATAGAACTACAATGTCATCGGCTAACCTCAAAGTTTTATATCTTCTCCCTGAATTTTAATTCCTACTCCAAATTTTGCTATGTTTTCCTTGTTGTTTGTTCCGTGTACATGTTGGGGATAGGCTACAACACTATCTCCCTTCCTTTTCAACCACTGCCTACTTTTCACACCCTTCGACTCCTCTGTTGCCTGATTTCTGTACAAATTGCAAGTAGCCTTTCGTTCTCGGTTTTTTAAACTATAAGGTAACTCGTAGTCTCAGGATTGTCTCGTTTGTTCCTACATTTCTCTGGAATCCAAACGGATGTTCCTCGAGGTCGGCTTCTACCAGTTTTTCCATTTTTCTGTAAAGAATTCGCTTTAATATTTTGCAATCATGACTTATTAAACTGATAGTTCGGCAATTTTCGCACCTGTCGGCACCTCTTTCTTTGGAACTGGAATTATTATATTCCTCTTGAACTCTCCTCTGAGGGTATTTCGCTTTTCTCATCCATCTTGCGCAGCAGATGGTAGAGTTTTGTAATGGTTGGCTGTCCCAAGACTATCAGTAAGTCTGGCGGAATATCGTCTATTCTTGCAGTCTTTTTCGACTTAAATCTTTGAGAGTTTTATCAAATTCTTCTCGCACTATTAGATGTCCCATCTCACCTTCAGCTACTTCCATTTAACTTTCTATAACATCTCTTTCAAGTTCATTTGCCTTGTATAGACCCTGCATGTACTCCTTACACTTTCAACTTTACCTTCTTTGCTCAGGGCTGGTTTACCATCTCAGCTCTTTGTTTTTATACAGATGTTTCTCTTTTCCCATAGGTGTTAGCTATCTTTCCTCTAGTGAAATCTAGTGAAATATGTTTCTAAATAATTGTATTTTTCCTCTAGCTACTCTTGCTTAGCAATTTTGTACTTTCTATCAGTCTCCCTTTCGCCTGCTTCATTTACAGAATTTTTTAATTTTCCCCTTTCAACTTATCCAGGTCCCACCTGCTTAATTTCGTCAGTTTTAATCCACAGTTCATAACCAATAAATTGTGGTCAGAGTCCACATCTACCCTTGAAATGTCTTTCAATTTAAAACCTGCTTCCTAAACCTCTGTCTTTCCATTATATAAAGAGTCTGAAACCTTCCGGTGTCTCCACGTCTCTTCCACGTGTACAGTCTTCTTCCCTGATTCTTAAACCAAGTGCTATCAATGATTAAATTATGCTCCGAGCAAAATACTACCAGGCTGCTTCCTCATTCATTCCTTCACCCCTAGTCCATATTCTCCTAGCATTCGCTTTCGTACTATCTAAATCCAGTTCCCTATTACAATCAAATTTTCATCTCCTTTAACTATCTTAATAGTTTTTTTTATTTCATCATACATTTCTTCAATCTCTTCATTATCTGCAGACCTAGTTGGCATAAACACTTGTACTACTGTGATAGACGTGTGCTTCGTGTCCTTCTTTGCTACGATAATGTTTTCACCTGACCGTTAGTCCTGTTCCTCCTACCACAGAAGTTCACTAGACCCCACTATATCTAACTCTAACCTACCTGCCCGATTAGGGCATCTATCATTCCACGCTCCGATCCGTAGAACGCCAGCCTTGTTTCTCCTGATGACGGCATTCTACTGAATAGTTCCCGCCCGGAGATCCGAATAGGGATCTGCGGAACATTTTACCCAAGAAGACACCATCATCATTTAACCAGAGATGCATGTCCTCGGAATAAATTACGGCCGTAGTTTCCCATTGCTTTCAGCCGTTCGCAGTTCCAGCACAACAAGACCTTTTTTGTTGATATTACATGACCAGGCCAGTCAGTCATCCGTACCCCTGCATCTACTCAAAAGGCTGCTGTCCCTCTTGCCGGCCGAAGTGGCCGTGCGGTTAAAGGCGCTGCAGTCTGGAACCGCAAGACCGCTACGGTCGCAGGTTCGAATCCTGCCTCGGGCATGGATGTTTGTGATGTCCTTAGGTTAGTTAAGTTTAACTAGTTCTAAGTTCTAGGGGACTAATGACCTCAGCAGTTGAGTCCCATAGTGCTCAGAGCCATTTGAACCATTTGCTGTCCCTCTTCAAGAAACACACGTTTGTGTGGCCTCTCAACAGACGCCCCTCCGTTGTGATAGCACCTACGGTACGGCTGTCTGTATCGCTGAAGCAAAGAAGTCTCCCCACCGACGGCCAGGTCCATGGTTTATGGCGGGAGAGGGTTCAAATGGTTCAAATGGCTCTGAGCACTATGGGACTCAACTGCTGAGGTCATTAGTCCCCTAGAACTTAGAACTAGTTAAACCTAACTAACCTATGGACATCACAAACATCCATGCCCGAGGCAGGATTCGAACCTGCGCCCGTAGCGGTCTCGCGGTTCCAGACTGCAGCGCCTTTAACCGCACGGCCACTTCGGCCGGCGCGGGAGAGGGGGGAAGGGGGTGTGTTAAATGGGAAGTCGACTTAAATAAAAATCGTCGAAAATGTTTCCGCGAAGCCTCCTAAGGTTTATCGCGACAGAAGCCTTTGCGTGTCCATGCGAAATCTGCGTGTCTGCCACTCAGATAAATCCTCCCGAGCCGCGCGTCGCTCTGTGCAGGGAAGTTTGTCAATTACCCCGAATTCTTCCAGTAATTTCCTCGCCTGGAATGCCTCGATCGCCGCTTACAAGGCGCATGCCTTCTCGAGAGGCGCTGCCTCCGCTTTCGTCGGAATTCCTATCCAGTCCCGCCCCATCACTCGATAAGCGAGAAGTCTAATGGACGGATTGAATTCAATTCAGCCTTCATGGAGAACGACGTGAAGAATTCAGGGTATTTATCACAGCTTCCAAATAAACTTACGATACTAGCACTTTAGATGGGAAACAGTTAATATTGCACTCATCACTCAACGAGACTGATTAGAAAGTGATCAAAAGTATCCGGCCAACCACCAAAACATACGTTTTGCATGTTAGGTGCATTGTGCTGCCACCTACTACCAGGTACTCTCATATCAGCGACCTCAGTAGTCATTAAACATTGTGAGAGAGCAGAATGGGGCGCTCCGCGGAACTGACGGACTTCGAATGTAGTCTGGTGATTCGGTGTCACTTGTGTCATACGTCTGTATTCGAGATTTCCACGCTCCTAAACATCCCTAGGTCCACTGTTTCCGATGTGGCAGTGAAGGGACACGTACAGCACGAAAGCGTACAGGTCGATCTCGTCTGTTAAATGACAGTGACCGCAGACAGCAGACATCTATCCAGACCATCACACAGGAATTCCAAACTGCATCAGGATCCACTGCAAGTCCTATGACAGTTAGGCAAGAGTTGAAAAAACTTGGATTTCATGGTCGAGCGGCTGCTCATAAGCCGCACATCACGCCGGTAAATGCCATACGACGACTCGCTTGGTGTAAGGAACGTAAACATTGGACGACTGAACAGTGGAAAAACGTTGTGTGGAGTGACGAATCGCGGTACACAATGTGACGATGCAATGGCAGGGTGTGGGTATGGAGATTGCCTAGTGAACGTCATCCGGCAGCGTGTGTAGTGCCAACAGTAAAATTCGGAGGCGGTGGTGTCATGGTGTGATCGTGCTTTTCATGGAATGGGCTTGTACCCCTTGTTGTTTTCCGTGGTACTATCACAGCACAGGCCTACATTGATATTTTAAGCACCTTTTTGCTTCCCAATGCTGAAGAGCAATTCGGGGACGGGGATTGCATCTTCCAACACGATCGAGCACCTGCTCATAATGCTCGGCTTGTGGCGGAGTGGTTACACGACAATAACATCCCTGTAATAGCCTTTCCTCCACACAGTGTTGACCTGAATCCTATAGAACACCTTTGGGATGTTTTGGAACGCCGAATTTGTGCCAGGTCTCACCGACCGAAGTCGATGCCTCTCCTCAGTGCAACACTGTGTGAAGAATGGGCTGCCAATCCCCAAGAAACCTTCCAGCACCTGATTGAACGTATTGAGTGATAGCCGTGATTAGGGTTAAGGATTGACCAAGACCACACTGAATTCCAGCATTACTGACGGAGGGCGCTACGAACTTGTAAGTCATTTTCAGCCAGGTGTCCGGATACTTTTGATCATATAGTGTATGAGTGCTCCGCCACGTCACAGCATTCATAACAAGTTCAGTGAACTCGTTTCCTATTCCGTTACACCTGTCCCATATTTGTATTTATCGCGAATATGCATCAAGCGAACTGAATTTTACCAACCGGAAAAATATTGTATTAATAAGCTTTCACCGGCAAATGGAGGGGAGACCATAGCGTCAAAACATCTGACTAAGCAAATGTTTTGAACTAAATTCATAATTTATACGGAGCGTTTCATGAAATAAGTACATACACCAGTCTTGGTAATTTCGTTACCACCGTTGGTTATCATAGCCTACGAGTGCAAATAACATTTTATTCTTATTCTGACTAATAACATGCCAGAGTGCACTGTACTGTACTTTTCTCTTGCATTGTTGTACTATCGCTGGAAGTGTGAGGAACAGTCACCTAATTGGTATTCTAATTCCGACACGAATCCCTACATGCATAAAGGCGACGTTCTTCAGGAATAAAGTATTGAGTCTGTAGTCACCAAGGAATAAATTGTGGAAACATCCCCAAGGATCTGGTAAAGCCATGTCACCGCAATGTACTTTCTTCCAGGAGTGCTAGTCCTGCAAGTTTCGCAGGAGAGTTCTGTAAGGTTTGGAAGGTACAAATGAGATACTGACGGAAGTGTAGCTGTGAGGACCAGTCGTGAGTCGTACTTGCGTAGATCAGTCGGCTGCCGGCACTTACACCCAGACCAAATGACGAGGACCATAGCGAAATTAACGAGAAAAAAATCGGTAGAGCACTTACCCCGCGAAAGGCAATGTCCCGGTTATGTCCCTGTCTGGCATACAGTTTTAATCTGAAACGAAGTTTCGTATCAGCTCACACTACACTGCAGAGTGAAAAATTCACTCTGCTAATTTAGTATTTTTATGCAGCTTTAAACACTTGGGAGTAACGCTATAGACTACTGGAATCTCTCTCTCTCTCCCTCTGCGCATACAAGAGCGAGCCACAGTTGCAGCGAAAGCCATTCACGACGTCCTTAAACTACAAAATATCCTGCTGTTCAAGCTCAAAGTTATTCCAGCAGCCACATATGGAATTCAACAAGTATGAACTTCTCCTACGGTGAAAGACTGCAAGAAACTAGAAAACGTTAAAGCCAGATCCTTAAGCAGAGTTCTGCCAATCTCAAAATTCATAAGAAATAGCTGCACCTACATAATAGCGCAGAAATCCCTCTCCACAGAGGATATTAAACCATGTTTTGATCTATCACAGATGCAATAGACGAGAGACAGAACAAAGGCAGGGAGGGACGGAAGGAAATCGTGGGAACAGACACAATGAATTCATTTCCATCTCCGTCATTTGCACACCTGTTTTACCGTCTACGGTTTCTAGGGGGGGAGGGGGATATTTCGGAAAGGTTTATATCATATCGTGACCCCAAGGATGACTGCATCTAAACTATGCAAGAAGTAATATCCCAGATACCATTTAGAGACGTGTGAAAGCAGAACTCAACCACTAACCACATTAAGGAAATACAATGAAAGCATGAGTCCAATTTAATAATGTGTTTAGTAACGTAATTAATATAGGCTGTCATTGACGCAGAAACGTAGCTGTTGGAATCTCAAACCACTGCGAGAAGTGGCTGAAGTTTTAATTACGGTAAACGTTGTAGATACAGCCGCAGGGTATGAGTGTATTGGAAATCCGTTTAGTTGGTGCATCAGATCTTAGCGATTTTGTTTCTGTGTCGGTATTCCGGTTGTTTATTTACCGATAGTATTTTTTATCTGTAGTTTACTGCAGCTATTTGAGTTAACGTATTGCCATTTTGTCATATGGAGATAGTGAGTGGAGGTGTTGGGTTGGGTTGTTTTGGGGAAGGAGACCAGACAGCGAGGTCATCGGTCTCATCGGATTAGGGAAGGACGGGGAAGGAAGTCGGCCGTGCCCTTTGAAAGGAACCATCCCGGCATTTGCCTGGAGCGATTTAGGGAAATCACGGAAAACCTAAATCAGGATGGCCGGACGCGGGAGTGAACCGTCGTCCTCCCGAATGCGAGTCCAGTGTTTAACCACTGCGCCACCTCGCTCGGTAGTGGAGGTGTGCACGCTAGAAATTTGAATGGCGAATGGAGAAATCGGAATATTTCCGACATAGTCTTCTGTTTGAATGACAGCAGAGGAGGCAGCCAGAAACCTTTTCGCCGTGTATACCGATAACGCTATAGCGCAGAGCGCGGCAAGAAATTGGTTTTCTCGTTTTAAGGAGGATCTTCACGTTAAGGAAGACTCTCAGGGTTTAACGAAGTTTGTTTAAAAGAATAAATCCACAATGATCCACGTCAGTGTACTCGAGAAGTGGCAAATGTGGTGAACTGTGATCATTCACCATAGTGCGACATTTCCATGCAATATGAATGGTTCAAAAATCGCATGTATTGCTACGACATGCTCTAAGCTAAAATCCCAAAAAATCTGCGAGTGACTGTATATGCATCTCTGCTCGCTCTTCAACAACTGGCTGGTGTTGACAAATTGTGTATTTTCGCTACCACAAGGAAAAGAAAGCAATGGGTGAACGCAAAAAAAGCACCAACTTCCCGTACAAAGACCTCCGCGCATGCACGAAAGATAATATTATGCTTCTGGTGGAAAAGTGAAGGGTTAGTGTAGCACGAATCGCCTCCCGAGGTGTGATTATCATTGCTAACAGTTATTGTCAACAGCTGAGACGTCTTGCACACACAATCCAAGAACACCGACCAAGAAGACTACGTGAAGTGAAGCTTCTCCATGATAACGGCCGCCCGCTTTCTGCTAGACTGCAAAAAACATTATACAGGAGCTGGTTTGGGAAGTCAGTCCGCATCCACCTTATTCACCTTATCTTGCGCTCTCAGATTTTCACCTTTTCCCGCTCACTATCAAACAATCTTCGAGGAACTTCCATTCCGGATGAAAATGCTCTCTGAACATAGCCTCGCCTCAAAACTACGTGATTCCTACAGTCGCGGAATGGAAAAGTTACCCCAACATCGGCACACTGTTGCAAATAGTGAATGACAATTATTACTGATGGCTGACGTCTCTGTTATGTGTGTCTGTTGTGTTTATGAAAGTTATGGAAAAACGCTACGAACTTATGCATCAACTCGTTATATTGCGAAACCCACCTTACGGTGTGTGGCGGAAGGTACTTCAGATACCATTTACTTTTCCGCCGTTCTCCTGTCCCATTCTCGAATGACGAACGAACTCCATATGAAGCCCATATTCTCTGATTTTCTCATTGAAATCATTTCGCATTTTTGGTGACATGTAATATGTTTCCCCACTCCTCGCGTAACGTGCGAGATTGATACTTTTAGGGAGATATCTCCATAATGCACAATGTCTTCTGTAGCGTCTGTTACTGGGGTTTGTTGGCATCTCTATAGCGCTCTTGCACCAGTTAAACCTGTGTCGAAACACACATCTCTTCGTCTAGTGTTTCGTATCTCTTCTATTAAACAGCCCTAGCTAGAGGAGAATTACTCAAGAATCTGTCAATCAATTGTCTAATAAGACACTTCTTTCGAGTGTAAATTATATTTCCCTGAGATTTTTTAAGTGAATCTCAGCGTGGCATATGATTTTCCTACAGCTAATTCCACATTAGACCGCTCAGGATGGTTACTGTTAGGCATTTTATGGTAGTTACTGATCCTAGTTATTTGTTGCCGAGAGCGTGATTGAAAAGTAGTGAATATCTTCATCTGCTTATGCACAGTATGATACCATATAACTCTGACATCTGAAAGTGAGGCCGATACTGTACGATGTCCGGTTGTAGGTGTTTCCTCCGGCTGCGGGTAATGACGTCAAATCGGAGATGAAACCTGGCCACCATGCTGCAAAGACACTTCGAATCGTGCTTTGCTTAAGTCTCACCATCTCTTACACCGTACTCTTGTGACCTGCCTTCTTACAGGATTTCAACTAGACTACGTCTTGTATTGCTGTTCTGCATATTACTGAAAGCCTGTTAGAACCTGGCCTATCTGGATTATTCTCTTTGTGTGTATTGCAGCTCCTGACGACCCTGTGTGGTCTGGAATTATGAACTATCAGGTGATAACAGTGTATCAATAATCTTTGTGTAATCGAAAGTGTGTTGCAACATGGCGAGTGTAGTATGTTACTTTTTCTTTCGTCCAGGGTCAACTGTCATTTCCTCCAAAACTCACTTCTATTCACGTCTTCCTGCAACTCAGTATTTATGTGCTGCTATAGATTACTGCATTTGAGAACAGCCTCATGGACTCCAGACGTTATCTATTAAATCATTTACGTCCTTTGTTAACAGTAATGTCTCTATAAGCCTTTCTGGGGATACTCCAGAAATTAGCTGTACAACACTCCTCTTTTCACCGTTAAAAACGATGTGTAGCGCTCTATAATCCGCTTGCCTGCAGAACACCACTGAAGTAAGTGCTGGAGGTGATCTGATTATTGCGATCTTTGCACAGGATGTAACTGAGTCCCCTCTTACCACTGAAGGGTTCAGGAATCTATGGTAAAATGATTTGTTAGTTCATCTCCAGAAAGCCACAGGCCTACTTCATTAAGACAATGCGCTACCACATCACTGCCAAAGACTGAGGAAAACACTGTGTATGTTAGGATGCTTGTGAAGCTCGTTTCTTATGTCCCTTTGTCGCATATGTGGGACGCCATCAGAGATGTGTTTGTCTTGGACTCACCTCCATGCATTCATCGCAAGTATATCTGTTATAAGTACTTTCATATGGGCTATACCGACTTGTTAAATTCCTAACAGTGCCTTTTTCAATTTGTTTTATGCCCGTTGTCCTGACTAGGTACGGACTGCCGGTGTTGCCATGGAGCTCTGGTTATAAAGGTGCGATTGCAGCGTCTGGTACCTTCCAGAGAGGGCCAAAGTGAGGCAAAGGCAAATTGGGCAGCTCACAATATCTGTGTTTAGCCGTGGGACCAATGACGTCGGATGAATCGAGGAGGCGGTGAAAGGTTTGAAACTGCCGCTGCTGCCACGCTACAAGGGTCAAGCACCCGTAATTGCTTTTTCTCGATATCCAGAGTCAGTCCCCAAGCGCTAGTAACTACGTATGTACTCTTAGCCTCTGTTAAAACTGTTGCAGTAAATTCTAATCGCTACCACCCAGTTTGATGACAAATGAGCCGAGATAAAACTTTTGAGATTTTATTTTATGTCCGTTTTCCAGCCGACCTTTCAAGTTTCCTTTGTTTGTCATGTTGCTTGTACTCAGCAACAGTGCGAATTGTCTGCCTTAGACACTTCGTGAGTCTAATGTATGCATCAAATTAAGACTAAAATATTAAATAAAGTTTTGACTGACACTTCTTTATGTCCGAGCTATGATGCGTAATGCAATTTGTCGTAGGCATTACATCATGCGTGTTGAGAACATCCTGGTAGTGGTAGGCGAAGATCCGACCATAAGTAGCCGCCATAGAAGCGCCACTGTAGGGAGTACTCAATCAGCTGCATGGTGGCTTTTTTGGTGACAGCAATTCTACCCATTTCACCTGCCGAAGGTACACCAACAGACCATCCCAGACGTCAGAATGTCTGTCAGTGATTACTCGAGCACCATGCTGCCTAACCAGTGTTCTGTCGTCAGGTACTTTTCATGGAAGAGAGGTTTCATACCAGTGCTGGTATCGAGAAATCTCATAACGTGCACTTATGGGTGTATGAGAATCCTCGTGTAACAACAGTAAGAGGATATCAACACCGTTTTGCAGTGAACATTCGGTGCCGTATAGTGGGCAGTCAGTCAGTCGGGCCCAAATTGTTGCACAGCGTCTGACTGGCAGTGTGTGTCATCATGATCTGGAAGGTCTCCCTCATTATGTTCCGCTCGATACACGAACCACTTTATGGTATATGCACGACAGTGCCGCTGCACATTTGAGTTGGGAGGCAAGACAGTATCTCATTGCTGATTATCCTGATTAGTCGATAGGTCGTATAAGACCAATTATTCAAAAACAGTCTTAATCGCATTTATTATTACTATACCGCCAACCGGTTACAACCCGACGTAGTGATCACCTTCTGGGCGTTTACACTATTGGTCGACTGCTGCTAGTTTCCTGTCGTTATGTAGACTGAAGTGCCACCACCAGCAGTCGACCAATGGTGTAAACGCCCAGAAGATGAACCTTACGTCGGGTTGAAACCGGTTGGCGGTATAATAATAATAAATGCGATTAAGACTGTTTTCGAAAAATTGATTAATCGTACTAATCGCTGCTACATCTCCACAACCATGTTGTCCAAAAATCCGTATAAGACCAGTCGCTTGGCTTGCCAGATCTCGGGATTTTAACTTCCTGGACTTCTATCTTTATGGTCGTCTCAGCGAGATCGTGTATGGTCTGCAACTGAGACTGTAGCAAAACTACAGCAGAGAATTATAAATGACTGTGCAACTGTACATAAGATGAACGGAGCCTGCAACGTTCGGAGAGCGGTAAGACGTCAGCACGTTACTGTCTGCGTCTACATGCACGACATTTAGAGCATGTTCTGAGGTAAACTAACGGTATATGGTTCTATTGAATTTCGGGCCCCTTCGTGTCGTTGCTTTCTGAGAAGAGCTAATTTTGTGTTGCACTCGCTGCTGTACTGCATATCTCGGAAATAAAGCAATTTCAGACAATTTTTTTAATGTTTTAATCTTATTTTGTGGCATACATTACATCCACGAAGTACGTACAGTTATTTTTTAGTCACCCTGTGTAGATGGTGCCGCAGTCGCAGGGGTCACCACACTCTCCCCCCGCCCCCCCCCCCCCCACACACACACACTCACACACATACATGCATATATCCCCTCCTCCCCCTACACACGCACGCACACACACACACACACACACACACACACACGGACCGCGCGGGATTAGCCGAGCAGTCTGAGGCGCTGCAGTCATGGACTGTGTGGCTGGTCCCGGCGGAGGTTCGAGACCTTAGCAGTTAAGTCCCATAAGATTTCACACACATTTAAGCATTTTTGAACACACTACCCACTGGAAGAGCTACGTCATCTTTAAGTGGATGTGACATGTACCGTATCCTGGAAGGGGATCGAAAAACTGTCCTGTGCAGCACAGGTTATAACTTGCTGCTCATTGCACACACTGTGGCAGAAATGCTGCCAGCTTGTGCTCTTCCACCAAATTACTAAACATCCATCGTTTGAAGGCATATGAAAGAGTTTGCAATGTTTCCCTTGCTTTTACGATACTCACCGAACACTTGTCTCAAACGCTGCAATTCAGACTGTAGGTGGCTGTTATGAGAAACATCCTTTGCCCCGTGTACTAACGTGTTAAGCATCGCTTTCTTGTATACAGAGGGGTGAAAACTATCGGCGTTCAAGTAACAATCAGTAAGCATTGGTCTTCTCAATGACTGAGCCAGACTCCTCTGCTCAGCCAAAACACTGAAGAATGGTAGCTTGCCATTCTTCTCCATCTCGATAGTAAGTTTGATGTTGGGATGGATGCTGTGCATGTGTTTGAACAGTCTGGTAAAGTGCATTTTCACAATGAGGCTATGTGAGAAACGTAGCTTAAGAATCAAGATGTACGAAACATTACAGATTTCAGAGCCTGCTCCTCAAAGGTTTTTGTGAAGGCATTCGCGATAGCGAGAGACAGGGGGCATCCCATTGCCATCACCTTATATTATTCATAGCGGTAAAAAGTATGACGTTGTTAGGACGCGACAGAACAACTTGACGTTCCCATATGGAACTGTTGCGCCAAAAGTCCGAGCATGTCTTATGCTGACATAGGTGAAGCTATGTTCAAACTAACATTTGTGTCATTTTTGCCTATCCATTTTCTTGAATACGATATTGCAGTGCCGGTGTTATTCCGAATTACGGTGCATTGTTTCTTTGGACATGCATGTATGTCCAAAGCAACATGCACTGCAGCGACTACAGCCGTTATGAAATACATGAAATGTACTCGCAATTGCGAATATGCTGTATAATGAAATGGCGGGTTCGGGACTCGAACCCGGAATTCCCGCTTATCGTGAGCAGACGTCTTACCATTAGGCTATCTGGGCACCACCCACGGCAAGACTCAAACTTCCACGTGGTTGACGACACATGAAAGTGTGGTGTCCACAGTGTCCTAGTTTGGATGCTAATAATCTTGCCAGATGTTTTCTAGTCTAAGGTGGGAAAAATGATCTCACAAATTATGGGCCTAAGAGGGACACATTCCTTGGTATTTTTGACAATCGATAAAGCCCAGGATGTTTGACGGCTTATGTCAGTAAGTTATTCACAACTTTGTCTGGTATACCAGAGTTTTTTAAGAACATCCTTGTCTCTCTGAGGACGGCCTGTGACGGATCGCGACTTTTCTTCCGGGACGTATCATCCTGTAATAAACGTAGACATCTGTGTACAGAACCTTTATTCGCTGACAAGTCAACCATGTCCTTTTTCTCAGATAACTGGTAAAAGCCATGTCTTTCGTCCAGAGTACTATTAATCATGACATAGCTTTGGTCATGATGAGACTGGAAGTTAGCTGGTAGCTAGCTTAGGCTCCTTACGTGACAGCGAGGCCTTTTTTGTCTTGCTAGCCAATAAGGAACTGCCACTGTCCTTCTGATCAGTCAAGGCAATCACCTGAAGGAGATTCATTTTAGTAGAGAATGGTACGTCTCGGAACCTTAGTCATGAAGCAACACAGGCCATCGTCAGAAAGACAGCGAACTTGTTAAAAGAAGCTGGTATGGCAGATGAGGTGGTAATGAAATTAATGCGTGCTGCCAGACCTCCCATTCTTTATGAATTACCGAAAATACACAAGGAAGATGTCCCGCTTCCGCCCACTGTTAGTGCAATGAGTTCTCCCACCTACAGACGCCTGCATGAGTTAACTTTGATGCTGAAACCACTGCAGCACGATTCTGGCCTTGTGATACGGACTGTTGTTATGCTGAAGATGCCATCACCATCAAGAAAAACATTACGCACAAAGGGATTCAGTCGGTCTGCAGTAATATTCTTGTAGTTTACAGCTGTCGTGGTACCTTCGATTACTACCACACGTGTATGTTCCCCACACAAAAATATTGCTCCACGAGTCTGCTACCGTGCACGGTGCAAATGACGGCGTACATAGCAATGGCGATCTGGAGTAACGGCAAACACGCTCTGTGCTTTACGTATATCAATTTCAAGTATTCACAGCAGTATGAAAAACTTCACAACCTACATCGAATCAATGGTTTTCTGTTAAAACACGTTCCACATAGTCTGAATCCGTTTTTCCTAGTCTCCAGTAACTCACATGTTCTGATAATCCGATTACCACACCTCTAACTTACTGACACGTTTCCATTTCTGCACTTCCCAAACTCGATGACCCCATGTGCTCTGCAATCCTAACAGACGCAATCGTTCGTCGATGTTATGGAACACTATGTCCAGTCATGCGCAATGAACAGTGTGGTCCGAACACTGGTGGCTGCAGCAGAACTGAATTCTGTCGTCAGATCTACACAAATCGCCGACTGTTCTGCTTAAGCGAGCGTACAAGACTTCGACCTACATAATCTCTGTTGAGGCATAGATCGTCTTTTTGTCTACTCACAGTTCTCATTCGTCTCTACCTTGCACATAATAGCTTCCTCACAAAGTCTTGTGCCCGCAATGCTATGAGGTGACATTCAGTTTAGGAGTTGCAGCTGTCATAATATTTTGGCTAATCGGTATATTTTTACTGTTCTCGCTGTTTCATGACGACTTTCGGTTTTTTAAGATGAACTGAATAATCTGTGAGTTCTTCACAGACTATGAGAACAATATCAAATAGGAAACACTTCCTTTATGAACTGTAAAATATTTTTTGTTCGATCAGCAGCCAACTTCCGGGCTCTTCGGCAGTTCTCAGATGAAACTGAATGTCTCAAGCACCGATATCATGACATGAAACTTACATCTACGTCTACATCTACATGGATACTCTGCAAATAACATTTAAGTGTCTGGCAGAGGGTTCATCGAACCATCTTCACAATTCTCTATTATTCCAATCTCATATAGCGCGCGGAAAGAATGAACACCTATATCTTTACGTACGAGCTCTGATTTCCCTTATTTTATCGTGGTGATTGTTCCGCCCTATGTAGGTAGGTGTCAACAAAATATTTTCGCATTCGGAGGAGAAAGTTAGTAATTGTAATTTCGTGAGAAGATTCCGTCGCAAAAAAAAAAAATTTCTTTTAATGATTTCCAGCCCAAATCCTGTATCATTTCTATGACACTCTCTCCCATATTTCGCGATAATTCAAAACGTGCTGCCTTTCTTCGAACTTTTTCCATATTTCTGTTACAGACACAGAAAATACGATAAATAAATGAATACAGAGTGTTTAAATATGAAAGTATTAGACTCTTCCGTTACTCAGGAATCGTTAAAATTAACAAGAAATGAATATTAATGTTTTATATTAAAATTGTTACACTTAGTAGAAGATAAAACTAAGGCTGAATTAGCTATTGTAATGTAACTGAAACTTAGCAATGAAAAAGGAAATTACGTTTGATCGTTAAAAAACAAGCTGGCGCTCTCTGTTGATGTACATTAATTTCAAGTATTCACAGTAGCGTTATCTTTCTCTTTTTCGCAGTCTTATGTAAAACATGACAATCTACATCGTATCGGTGGTTTTCTGTTAAACCATGTTCCACATCGTTTGAATTTTTCCTAGTCTCCAGCTACTCTTATATTCCGATAATCTGATTATCACACTTCTGCCTGACTGACCAACAAATATTTCTCCACAATACTACCCTCACAGGCTGTATGAAATGTTTCCTACATGTAGGGAAGTCCGTGACTCTTTCCTTTTAACCAACGTACAGGAATGGTACCACTTTAAGCGCTTATCAACAGGTCAGAGCTATAGTCGTTACTGGACACGACACGTCTGAAATTATATTTGAAAGGCAGATTTAGAAGATGGAAGTAATAGGATATCGCATGACTTTCATCATATTTGATAGGTTAGTGAGAAACTGACTCTCATGTTCTTCTACTTTCTTCGAAAGTACAAGATTTTGAACTTCGTGCGCTATGAACAGAGTTCAGCTTCAGAGATACTGAACATATCTCAGCCATCATCAAAGAGAAAAGGAGTGCTAAATGATGGTAGGCAGGTGTCCATAATTCAACAGCTCTACTGCTGCATCTACACAAGTCTTTCACAAGCTACTGTGAAGAACATAACAGCGCATCTATTTTATTTTGTATTCCACACTCATACTGCACTTACTGTGCATACGTGACATACACGTTGGCAGCAGCATAGGCTTCTTAGAATTAAAGTTCTCTAAATTTTGCTTAGCCAGATTTTGGGAGAAGTACTTCAGCATTCATCCTAGAACTTCCATTTAAGTTCCCAGAGCATTTCTGTTACACTTTCATAGAGTCTATGTTGACCTGTTACGATGCTAACAACGCGTCTATGAATTCGTTCGGTGCCAATCGTCACTAGTACTCGATAAGGACGCCAAATACTGGGACACCACCTGGTAGTCCCAGCGTCTTGTATGTGATTTCCTTCACAGATGTTCTGCACTTTCCGAGAACCCTTTCGACATATCTATGTCCCCCATGCGCCTTCCCTGATGCTGAGTTTACGTAATTGTCTCATTTCATATCTCTTCGTAGCAGGAACGTCCACCCTCACACCCCGTCCGCCCCCTCCTCCAAAACACTTTTACTGAGAGTGGTCAAGATATTCACTAGTTTTGAAATCAGGCACTACACGGTTAACCTTTTGTATATTTCGTTATACCAAGTGGAAAATTGGTATGTCTCTGCGATCGCGCAACGACAATACTTCCCCTTATACAACTGAATCGTCAACTGCTGATATTAACTGATAAATTGTTTATTTTTTTGGAGCACAGCCGTTATTACTTTTGCTTCTGTGTCACATTCGCTGTCCAGTACGACGTAATTTGTTCTACAAATTAAATATTCCTGCAGCGAATCACATTTTAGCGAAGGTACTCCGAATCATCACATCTGGATGGCAGCTCGACGATGTTGTGGAGTGTAGAACGCATTTCTATAGTCTAAAGAGAGAGAATCTATCTGTTCACCTGCACCTACTGCTTTCAAGACGCCGTGTGTGAGCAAAGCTCACGGGAGTAATACTCAAATTTTTTATATTTATAGTGCCTGACGAAATAAATGAAGTACCCAGAAGGGGTGAAGGAAAGGAAATCAAAGTTTAAAAGTTCAGAGTATAGGTGACGTTATTTGAGACATTTCAATATCGAGTCAGATTTATAACGAAACTGGCAGTATGAGCCCATTTATCAATAAAATTACGCACTCCCTCTGGCGTGGATGCACGCACTGATTCTGTTGGAAAGGCTGTCACATACTCGTTTTTTTCCTTCCCTGAGGCAAGTTAGGCCGCTACTGTTGTAACTGGTGCTTGATATTCTTGATACTGGTACTGGGATGGACGTCCGAGCTGGTCCCAAATACGTCCCGTCTGGAACAGATCTGATTTCTGACGATTTTACTGGCCACAGGATTACTCCAACATCACCCAGATAGTTCATAGAGACAAAAAGTTGTGCCACGATACTGTCTCGTGAAATGTGCGTGACGTACTGCTGTGCCATCAGATTTCTGTGAATGACGACCAGCTGTAAGCTGATGTCATACCTGTTGGCGCCCCATACAGTCATCCCCTGGAGTAGCATCACAATGCTTCTCCAAATCACTGCATGAAAGGGAGCTCTTCCCAGATCTGCCTCATTAGCCAACGATGGACATCTGAAGTAGTGTTGTCACTTCCCAGCACAGGTTCCTTACCCCTGCGGGGCCCAATCAGGACGTTAACGACACTGTGGGTTTAGTTTACTCTGTTCTCAAACTTCATAGCGGAGATGAGAGGGAGAAGATCCCCTTGGCTGGAGAGGGGTACGTGACACAAGATTTGTAACTCTTGGCTCGAATGGTTATCTGAAGTAGCAGGTTATTACTCTCCCTTTAATCCATTTTTTGTGCGAAAAACCACATTTGCTTAGCGAGGTGTAGGACCAAAACCTATGATCAGAATGTCCTACGCTTTCAATAATTGCTAGAAACGATCTATATCAGAGACGAATGCTTGACTCTGTCACTCCGTCAGCTAACTAACGGTCGCTTGAACTAATTAATCAACCATCAACAGTGTGAACTATTTCACTAGTAATCACAGCCCACTTTGTCCACCTACAAGAGGCCAATTCCAAGCAGTAACTTGTTCAGGTTACCTTCCAATAGAAACATTGGTGCACTCAGCGACTCTGATATGATTTACAAATTATAAAGGGCAGCAATCAGTCGTCCTTTTTTCAGGTTTTATTTAACAAGTTCAGGCTTCGGCTAGTGCGTAGCCATTATCAATGCACTATTTTCTAGTCTCAATCGATGTCAGTTCCCGGTTGTTCGGGTGTCAGTCACAGAAAGTAGTTCATTGACAATGGCTAAGCACTAGCCGAAATCTGGATTTGCCAAATAAAACCTGCAGAAAAGGACGACTGATTCCTGCGCTCTACAATAAGTATTCATTGAAATTCCGCTATTCTAATTCTTTGGGACGGATACAGGCTGTCTCTGTTCAGCACTATTCCAATGAATGTTCTAAGACGCTACCGCAGGTACTAGACTACTGGCCATTAAACTTGCTACACCAAGAAGAAATGCAGATAACAAACGGGTATTCATTGGACAAATATATTATACTATAACTGACATGTGATTACATTTTCACGCAGTTTGGGTGCACAGATCATGAGAAATCGGTACCCAAAAGAACCACCTCTGGCCGTAATAACGGCCTTGATACGCCTGGGCATTGAGTCAAACAGAGCTTGGATGGCGTGTACAGGTACAACGGCCCATGCAGCTTCAACACGATACCACAGTTCATCAAGAGTAGTGACTGGCGTATTGTGACGATCCAGTTGCTCGGCCACCATTGACCAGACATTTTCGATTGGTGACAGATCTGGAGAATGTGCTGGCCAGGGCAAAAAAAAAAGGAAAAACGGCTCTGAGCACTATGGGACTTAACTTCTTAGGTCATCAGTCCCCTAGGACTTAGACATACACATCACATCCATGCCCGAGGCAGGATACGAACCTGCGGCGGTAGCGGTCGCGCGGTTCCAGACTGTAGCGCCTAGAACCACTCGGCCACTTTGCCGGCGCTGGCCAGGGCAGCAGTGGAATAATTTCTGTATCCAGAAAGGCCCGTACAGGACCTGCAACATGCGTTCATGCATTATCCTGCTGAAATGTAGGGTTTCGAAGGGATCGAGTGAAGGGTAGAGCCACGGGTCGTCACACATCTGGAATGTAGCGTCCTCTGTTCAAAGTGCCGTCAATGCGAAGAAGAGGGAGGTGACCGAGACGTGTAACCAATGGCACCCCATACCATCACGCCGGGTGATACGCAAGTATGACGATGACGAATACACGCTTCCCATGTGCGTTCACCGCGATGTCGCCCAACACTGATGCGACTTTTATGATGCTGTAAACAGAACCTGGATTCATCCGAAAAATGACGTTCTGCCATTCGTGCACCCAGGTTCGTCGATGAGTACACCATCGCAGGCGCTCCTGTCTGTGATGCAGCGTCAAGGGCAACCGCAGCCATGGTCTCCGAGCATAGTCCATGCTGCTGCAAACAATGTCGAACTGTTCGTGGAGATGGTTGTTGTCTTGCAAACGTCCGCATCTGTTGACTCAGGGATCGAGACGTGGCTGCACGATCCGTTACAGCCATGCGGATAATATACCTGTCATTTCGACTGCTAGTAATACGAAGACGTTGGGATCCAGCACGGCGTTCCGTATTGCCCTCTTGAACCCACCGATTCCATATTCTGCTAACAGCCATTGGATCTCGACCAACGCGAGCAGCATTGTCGCAGATACGATAAACCGCAATCGCGATAGCCTACAATCCGACCTTTACCAAAGTCGGAAACGTGATGGTACACTTTTCTCCTCCTTACACGAGGCATCACAACAACGTTTCACTAGGCAACGCCGGTCAACTGCTGTTTGTGTATGAGAAATCGGTTGCAAACTTTACTCGTGTCAGCATGTTGTAGGTGTCGCCACCGGCGCCATCCTTGTGTGAATGATGTGAAAAGCTAATGATTTGCATATCACAGCATCTTCTTCCTGTCGGTTAAATTTCGCGTCTGTAGCACGTGATCTTCGTGGTGCAGCAATTTTAATGGCCAGTAGTGTATGTTTCCACTAGAGTCTGTCACCGCGTTGGCATAGCTGAAGTGTTTCCTGCTCCGTCAAGTGCTGCTGCTGAGCTTCACTACCTTTTTATAGTCGGTAATAAAATTGAATAACAACTTTGCTCACTGCTACATAATTCTTTTAAATCGTTCTTAACTGACTTTGGTTGCACACTGCCCTCTTCAGTTTTTGTTGTTGCTGAGCAACAGTCATACAATAGTTTTTAAATGAACACATCGCCCTTTGACTAAATTGTCGTTTATTTAATTACGACTCAGGTTTCGGCCTTTTACGCCATTTTCAAGTGATTGAGTTTATGTCATTAACATATTCTGGAAGACATCAAGCCAATTTTGAGCTTGATTTTCTGCAATATATGTTAATAACATCATCTCTACCTCTATAGTCTGTTTCTTCCTTCGACCCTTCCCTCGACATGTGGTCGCCTTAATGTTTAATTATCTCTCTAAATCTTACTCGAGAGTCTTCCATTAAGTTCGTTGGAAATTTTCCTGTTATTCCATTGACCTCGACCCTCGGCGCTGCTGGCGAGGTGTCAAGTTGTAAGTCCTGCACTATATATTTCTGTATGAAACGTAGCCCAGATCTACCTCCCAGTCTACAAGATAAATCTACATATTAGAAAAATTATATACACACGAACTATTATTAGCTTTGGCTAAGCGTAACCTAATCTGAACTGAACTGTAACACGTCTCATTAAAATTTGTCTATATATCAAATGCGCAATTGAAATAAAACAATTATATGACCCTAATCAAAATTTCCAGTTATCTTGCGTCTTGGCAACATAGTTGTAGATTTCTCGAGAGCACAACAGTTAACAGCAACCAGGCAGCGGCTAAGCTAAAATTCTATTTTCAAACAAAATCTCCCAACCATATTCAGACTGGTGCATACCATATGATGCAGTGTGGTAATGCGTAATGATAAATGCTCTTTAAACAGTGTGCTCGGGAGATTAACTATTCCCATAAAATGATATTCAAGACGACGATTTTTGAATGAAGTATGTATTCAAAAAGGCAGGGTTCAATTTTGGGCAATTTTCAGGAATATCATTGGTCTGAAAAATATTGTGCTGCACGAAGAGAATGATGATTTCACGGCATCACTCCAGACACAGCCGCTTGTGTTGTGGTATTCATAGAAGCATATGAATGGAACGGTAATTCAAAAATGGTTCAAATTGCTCTAGGCACTATGTAACTTAATACCTGAGGTCATCAGTCCCCTGGAACTTAGAACTATTAAAACCTAACTAACCTAAGGACAGCACATACATCCATGCTCGAGGCAGGATTCGAATCTGCGACCGCAGCAGCGGATCGGTTCCGGACTGAAGCGCCTAGAACCGCTCGGCCACAACAGCCGGCGAACGGTAGTTCTTTAGGCTGGCTGTCAATGCGGGGGAAGACAGAATGTTGCAAGATAGCAGGCGCATATTTGAAAGGATTTTAGATGTGATTCCTCCACAGTAAAATGTTTTCCCATGTGTTATTCAGAAGGTGTCAACAGAATCTTCACAACGAGTGCACCGGCCTTCAAGTTCCCATGAAGCCCAGCATCAGGCTACTCTCACACCCGAATGTCCTACACACTGGAATATTCCATTGTTCGACCATTTCCTCAAATGGAGACCCACAGTGAGGCTTACATTCAAACTCTGTCCGATGCCGACAACACTGAGTCGTGTGACTACAAAACGTTTCCGTGTCTTCAGAGCGATCTCTGAAAAACTAACGCTGTTCACGTACGTGATATGCCTTACGAGACCTGGTAACAACACTGAAACACGAATAACACTGCTGCGCTCTGGCTGCCGTTCTAGCTGTAACAGAGAATTGCAGCTCTAACCACTTACATGTCCACCGATCACGTGTGCACAGTTACATTGACATTCGGCCATACCTTCTGGTGCCTCACTAGTTTTGTCAGGCTATGGATAGATATAATCTATAAGTTAATGAGAACTCTGGGCTAGCAGAACAGAGCGGAGAGGTTATATTTGTGGAAAGGGCCAAAAATAAGTTAGTCAGTTGCACTCGACATATAAACTTTATTTGTTAAAGCACACAATCACAAAAACAAGAATCAAAAACTCTCAAGGCTTTAACGAAAGACCTCCTTTGATTTAATTTAGATTGGCTGAAGGGCACATCGAAAATCCAAGGCACAAGGCCTAAGCAAGGAAATGAGGTACAGGAGTTCTTCTGGAGTTTTCACTTCTTTAGAAAAAAAATTTTTGTCTTCAATATAAATAGGCTGAAAGCCTTAGCTTAAATTTTTCTTATGGAACTCGACTGAAGGCCACAGGTATTCAAGAACAGAGTTACAGCTTAAGGCAGAGACAAAGATTTTCAGTGTTTAATCTAAATAGGCTGAAAACTCGGCTAAAGGCCGCATATCAACAAATCAATTTAACGGCTTAAGGCCTAGGAAGAAGAGATTTCAATTTGAAAAGTCTTAAGGCCTTATCTTAAAATATATCGTGTAAAACTCGGCTGAAGGCCCCATACTAAAGAACTAAAGAACATACTTACGACTTAAGGGCAAGGCAAGGATTGTGAACTTAAGGCCCAAGAAGAAAAGCCTTGCAGTTTTTATTAAGCTAACACGCGGCTGAAGGCCACACAGAGTAGTTAAGACTAAAAAGGAAATCACTATTTAAAACACAAGGAGCGGCACTCAGGAAGTTCCAAGGGTTGGCCTGGGAAGGTAACACTAACGCACGTTTAGGTGAGACAGGCAGCCAGACCGACAACGTCTTAATCGGAAGGCAACCCAACCGAAAGCCAGTCGACGAACCAACCAGCAAGATCAGTTCTGCTCCACCTGACCAGCAAAACGACAACAAGACGTCAATAGTACAATGTTCTGGGTACTGGTGTCCAATGCAGAAAAGTCAGAATAATCGCCCAAAACTATCAACAATACCTCAGCTGTCGAACTACACGCCGTGCCATGTAACATCAACACGACAAGGAAAATACACTGCCAAAAACTACATTAACGACCAGGGCAGGTCACCAGAACGTCAACGGCCACAAGGCAGAAGATACCGCTGGTACACTTCATTAATGAAGGAATGAATTAAATTAAGTTAACCACCACACAGGAAAACGGCTGCAACTCTAGCCGACTTCAATACACACACGTTGTTGCTTGCGGGAATCTCCCAGAAAGCGACAACCAAGATCAAACGAAGAGATTTGATAGCAGTTGAAGCTTGATAGTAGGTTAAATGGGCACTCAACTTTAGTGTCCAGGATCGGTGGGCGACGTACTTCGTAACCCTCGCAAGAAGAGCCGCACAACTCCAACAGCGCACGCACGCCGCCAGCGGCTCCGGACTAACTACACACCCCGGAGACTTCCTCACCGCTCTGCCCCAACCGACCGACTGCCACACACAGCACACCCGGAAAATACAGGGTGATTCAAAAAGAATACCACAACTTTAAAAATGTGTATTTAATGAAAGAAACATAATATAACCTTCTGTTATACATCATTACAAAGAGTATTTAAAAAGGTTTTTTTTTCACTCAAAAACAAGTTCAGAGATGTTCAATATGGCCCCCTCCACAGACACTCGAGCAATATCAACCCGATACTCCAACTCGTTCCACACTCTCTGTAGCATATCAGGCGTAACAGTTTGGATAGCTGCTGTTATTTCTCGTTTCAAATCATCAATGGTGGCTGGGAGAGGTGGCCGAAACACCATATCCTTAACATACCCCCATAAGAAAAAATCGCAGGGGGTAAGATCAGGGCTTCTTGGAGGCCAGTGATGCTCTGTCACGGGCTGCCTGGCGGCCGATCCATCGCCTCGGGTAGTTGACGTTCAGGTAGTTACGGACAGATAAGTGCCAATGTGGTGGCGCTCCATCCTGCTGAAATATGAATTGTTGTGCTTCTTGTTCGAGCTGAGGGAACAGCCAATTCTCTAACATCTCCGGATACTGTAGTCCAGTTACAGTAGCACCTTCGAAGAAAGGTGACGCTGACGCCTAGTCAACAGCGCCTCAAGCGAACAAATGTACAACTAAATGAAACTTTATAGCTCCCTTAATTCGCCGACAGATAGTGCTTAGCTCTGCCTTTTGTCGTTGGAGAGTTTTAAATTCCTAAAGTTGTGGTATTCTTTTTGAATCACCCTGTATACCCGCCACACCAAAAATAGTACAGCGGTACTAGTATTGATACACTCTGCTGCTGCTGCCACTCACGGAGAAAAGACAGCAACGTTATGGTGGTAACCGAAGAAGAAATAAGACAGCACTGGACTGCAACCAGTGATAAAAAACAAGGTATGACGCGAGCCAGCCACGGCTCAGTAAAAACAGGGGAGGGCTAATCATTTTACAGTCGAAGCTCTTTCCCTGTCAGCATTTGCTTCCTAATGTGTAATACGGAAATGTATTTCTGCATTGAGAAAGGAAAGTTTTTTTTACTACCCGTACAGGTGTCGGTGAAGTTTCCCCATGTCTAGTGTTTTTTTCTTAATCTGTTGGTGGTGTTCACTAGTCAGTGTGGTATTTGGAGAACTGCTATAATTATTGGCTTTCAGCGTGTCATCTGCAATAAATAAGCGTTTATCAATGTTTTGTAGCGTAATTTCTCAAATTTTAGGAGTAATATATCGATTTTTTTCTGTAGATTTACTGTCAATGTATTATGTTTTTTTTGTAAACAAAAATTAGCAGTTTTACTCTTGAGTACTGTTTTGTTAGATTAGAGAACTATTTTTCGTAAAACGTGTTGTTATCCATGCTGATTGTGATTAGAGTTTCCGAAATGTTGGTTGGGGAGCTGGAGCAGGCTATTTATGTAAATATGGGTACCTACGTTTCGCACATCTCGCGTTTTCGTGCTTCTACGGAGTGAATGAGTGGGGCTTCCTAACGCACTGTTTGTGTGGATTTATTCGGCCATCCTATTCTGAGCAGTAATTTTGATTTTTGTAGTCATAGTAATGTAATGTACTGTGCCAACGGCCTTGCCGCGGTGGTAACACCGGTCCGCGTCAGATCACCGAAGTTAAGCGCTGTCGTGCTGAGCTAGCACTTGGATGGGTGACCGACCGGTCTGCCAAACGCTGTTGGCCCGCGGGGGGCACTCAGCCCTTGTGAGGCAAACTGAGGAGCTATTTAATTGAGAGGCAGCGGCTCCGGTCACGAAAACTGACAACGGCCGGATGAGCGGTGTGCTGACCACGTGCCCCTCCGTATACGCATCCATTAAGGCCTCTGGGCTGAGAGGATGACACGGCGGCCGGTCGGTACCGTTGGGCCTTCCAAGGTCTGTTCCGACGGAGTTTGGTTTACTTAAGTTTAGTAATGTAATGTATATTTCCAATACTTATATTAATGTAAATTGTTGAACAGATAATAAAGAAAACCGACTGAAGATGGAGAAACTTCTCCAAACATGTATGCGTAGTAACACAAGAAAATTATGTTTGCTCAACGCAGAATCACATTCCTTATTGCATAAAGAGAGTGCTCTTTGCTCAACGTTTAGATTTCCTTAATCTTTCCAGGATAAGTAGGGACCTCGAGAGGGAATACAGTGCACGACAAGGTGAAGGCACCTGAGTAGGTGACAAGAGTGGCTGGCAACTTAACAGCGGCCGCCGAATGTTGGTAGCAGCCGATTGCCGGAACACGGGGCGTGGCGGAATTCTGAGCTCTGTACCGGCCGTAATTCTAAAGAAACCCTACTTTATCATGCTAGAGTCACGTAATGCATTTATTACACGTGGAATTGCGTCACGTATTCTATATTCGTGCAGCAAGGGAATATGTATCGCTGAGCCAACATACTCCACGGCTTTCGTTTAAATTGAACACGCACAAGGCAAGTGAACACTTAACGATCTGGCAGTGAGCAGAAGTCGGTGAGCTGCGAAGTGCGTCAGCAAAAGCAGTCAACTCTCCGACTACATAGATGAAGATTTATTTTTTTTTCTCGTTGTGTTCAGTGGTTGCTTGTATCTGGGACAGAGCGACTAGATGACGAAATCATCATTCCATCATTCGAACAGCAAGTCCGCAGAGAACAGTCTCGCTAAGAAGGAAAAGGTGACTAAGCATGTCATCATGTCATCGTCATCACCACTAAATGTTACGCCTTGTTCACGTAGCCATACTACTCTGCCTGTCCCGATCTTTACCATTTGGTTGTACTTACTGCACTTTATTACACTCAAAACGGCAAAGAGTCTTTTGGGCCTCTCCATTTCATCCCCAGTAAGTTTCCTTTTAACAAAATGTTATGAAGCTGTTAAGATGAAATAGGAACCCAATTATATCTACGAGTAGTTCTTCCTCACTGCATCGTGTTAAACTGTGTAATCTCCTCTTTAATTTTACTATTTCATAACTGACTTTCTCTCACCTCAGGATGTTTTGTGGCTCTTCTCTACATCCACATACCTACTGTTTCAGATTTAATCTTTTCCTGTTTTCCCAGAGTCCACTTCCACAAACATAGCTTAAAATGTTCTAAATAAATGTATTAAATTCCCTTTGTTGTATGTATGTGGTTGGCTGTTAATAAATTACTCACATCTGAAGGCATGTTCGGTAATTGGAATTATTCTTTTACTATTTATCATATTTCTCTTGTCATCCGTTATTGTAGTTCCCAAGTAGGAAATTTATTTACCTGCATAAGTTTCGTATTTCCTATCTTATTGTTTGCCCTACTTTTGTGTTCAAGTTACCTATCACAATTAGTTTAGTCTTTTTTGTGTTTGTTTTCAGTTTGTGGTTGACTAAGGCATCACACAAAACTTTTATTATTTGCTTCATGTCATTTTCGGAAACTAGGAAGATGAATGTATTATGAACAAACAGAATACAATACTTCCGTGCTGCTGCTGATCGTTTGTAATGTACTTAAATGAAAATCGTGAGAGAGAACTGTCTTGGCGGACATCTTACTCTGTCCTCTGTCTAATGTCACGGACGTATGCTTTCACACATTTTTGTATGGTCGGAGATTCAGTTCCTTCTCTTTTAACTATATAAAATTGGATTACGTGCAGAGAGAAAAATTTTGGCATGATGGATGAAAAGTTATACGGTAGACACGTCCAGAAAATTAGTGGTAGCATTTAAGAGTAGCACTTTTGATAACATGACGTACAGCTATTGTACCAAATCATGATTATTCACAAATAATTAAAATGTGAAAATCATCGCATTTCAAAAGAATTGTTTACCTTATATTAACACTGTAAAATTTCAATAATGTTTTACACCGTGTTAGTAGTACGGTGAAACGCTTAGAGTGCTAGCTTGTGATACAGGGAGTTGTGTCAGAACCGGGTGGCATCCACGCTTCAGACAGATGACCGTTGATTTGCTACGCTGATCAGCTCGGATATGGCTTTCAAGTAGGCATAGGCGAATACAGGATTGTTTCTCATACCTGTCTACCAGACGATTCACAGACATTACTCCTAAAATATTAACTTCGTAGTCTCAAGAATGACATCTTGCGGCGGAAATGTGAGTACGATCATGATAAGTGCTCGGAGACCATCTTAATAAAATTCTTCTGCGTGGTGTGACCACGTCATCTATTTAAGCAAAATCTCCGTCTCCCTTTTCTTGTATTCTGTCTGGCAAACTGCTCTCTCTCTCTCTCTGGCCAAGGAACAGAGGGACAAAGTTACTGTGACTCGCCCAAGAGCTGTTAATTAATGTTTCGCTATCGCGAACGCCAAACGTTGGTTATCTTTAGTTGTGTAATGGTACTAGTTCTTTATAGTGCCTTTGGCTTTCTTTGTAAGCCATCTTTGGGTTGCTGGTTAGCGTAGATGCTCCCACAAAGGACTTAAGTTGGAATGCACAGTCGGTCTCCAAAATAACGCGATTTTCACCTTTCGAAATATCAGCGGTTGAGGAAAATGCTACACAAGTAATGAAGATTTACACGCAGCTATTTGTTTCAGTCTTAAAGCAAATCGTATTTCTCATCAGGTTATGTTAACTGACAAAACCAGGTCCATCCGTCAAAGTAGGCAACATACTCTAGCAAACACTAGCTTTTCAAATTTGCCGCTCCTGACGGATTAGATCTGGTTTTCGGAACATGTGTAAGGAAATGATAATTAAATGGACACTCTAGCTGCAAACAGGCGTGGATGTACTTCATTGGGAACATGGTGAAAACGTGTGCCCCGACCGGGACTCGAAACCGTGATCTCCTGCTTACATGGCAGACGCTCTATCCAGCTGAGACACCGAGGGCACAGAAGACAGTGCGCCTGCAGGGACTTAACCCTTGCACGCTCCCCGTGAGACCCACATTCCCAACATGTCCACACGACTACATTCGTAGTGCGCCTAATAGATGTTTGCCCATCATACTCATTACTCGTGGCAGATTAATCTACCAAGTCCCGTACGAGTTCGGGCATAGCGTGGGCGTTCGCACAAGAAGGTCAATGGCCAGGAAGCCATATTTTAACTATATATGACGGTAGTATCTGTTCCCGAAAGAACAGTTACCGTTGATGACCATGCAGCTTTGCTACAAATGAAATGATAATGATTTTACTTGATTTGGTTCAAATGGCTCTGAGCACTATGGGACTCAACTGCTGTGGTTGTATGTCCCCTAGAACTTAGAACTACTTAAACCTAAGAAACCTAAGGACATCACACACATCCATGCCCGAGGCAGGATGCGAACCTGCGACCGTAGCGGTCGTGCGGTTCCAGACTGTAGCGCCTTTAACCATTCGGCTACTCCGGCCGGCTTACTTGATTTGTGATTTGGTAGGTTAATCTGCCACGAGTAATGATTATGATGGGCAAACATCTACTAGGTGCACTAAAAATGTAGTGGTGTGGACATGTTGGGAATGTGGGTCTCACGGGGAGCGTGCAAGGGATAAGTCTCTGCAGGCGCACTGTCCTCTGTTCCCTCGGTGGCTCAAATTTATAGAGCGTCTGCCATGTAAGCAGGAGTTCCCGGGTTCGAGTCCCGGTCGGGGCTCTTATTTTCAACATATCCCAAATGAAGTACATCAACGCCTGTTCGCAGCTAGGGTGTCCCTTTAATTACCATTTAATTTCTAGCAAAGCTGTATGGTCATCAACGGTAACTGTTCTTACGGGAACAAATACTACCGTTATACATGTGCAAGGCTTTAGCTTGGTTGACTTTGAAACTGAACAAATTACGTTTTCGTTCCATCATAAAGAACCAATGACTGGAGGTAGTGTTGTACTGTGCTTTGTTGTGCGTTACAAATCGCCAATGAGGTGTGCTCGGCCTCAGTGTACTGAAACACTAAACACGGAAGTGACTATATCAGTTCACCCGCAATGGCTGCAGATGAGACTACTGAGTGTTCAGAGGCAAAGTTCACACTATTTATTACGGACTCATTTATAAGCAATACTTAACATTCATTCAGGAGGGATCCGTCGTCAGGTACCATGTTTGACAAGCGTGACTTGAGCCAAGGTCCAAACGTGGTTGGTAGACACTTCCAATAAATTCTACAAGTCTAATCGTGAAGTGATGACAGCGGTCATCAATGGCTGGTTGCAAGCTGTTGTCCGCAGGCGTTCGTTGTAATTAAAAATACTGGGCGTCGGCTCTGGAAGTCGGCCGACCGGCTGTCTTTCCAGTGTACTCTGTTGGTCGGGCCCTTGCAGCCCACATAAATACCCGCCGGCTGGCATCGCACAGAGCAACAGTCTCTTTCCGCCCATGTGATGGGCGAAACAAAGTAGGATGGCAAAGTTCTCATACGTTATGGAGCACACCGAAACTACTCTGGCCATACGCCGTAACACCGCTCAACGCCTGATGAGTAGGAAACCTAAATGACACTGCTGTACCTCTTGGAGCCTCAGTGTTCCATGGGATAAAGCAGACGGCATGAATCTCTTGCCCAACGTAAAGTCCCGAGCGACTGGAAAAAAGCGCAGGTGACGCCTGTATATAAGAAGGGTAGAAGGACGGATCCTCAAAATTACAGACCAATATCCTTAACATCGGGTTGTTGCAGGATTCTCGAACATATTCTCAGTTCAAATATAATGAATTTCCTTGAGACAGAGAGGTTGCTGTCGATGCATCTGCACGGCTTTAGGAAGCTTCGCTCCTGCGAAACGCAACTCGCCCTTTTTTCACATGATATCTTGCGAACCATGGATGAAGGGTATCAAACGGATGCCATATTCCTTGACTTCCGGAGAGCGTTTGACTCGGTGCCCCACTGCAGAATCCTAACAAAGGTACGAGCATATGGGATTGGTTCCCAAGTATGTGAGTGGCTCGGAGAATTCTTAAGTAATAGAACCCAGTACGTTGTCCTCGATGGTGAGTGTTCATCGGAGGTGTGGGTATCATCTGGAGTGCCCCAGGGAAGTGTGGTAGGTCCGCTGTTGTTTTCTATCTACATAAATGATCTTTTGGATAGGGTGGATAGCAATGTGTGGCTGTTTGCTAATGATGCTGTGGTGTACGGGAAGGTGTCGTTGAGTGACTGTAGGAGGATACGAGATGACTTGGACAGGATTTGTGATTGGTGTAATGAATGGCAGCTAACTCTAAATATAAATAAATATAAATTAATGCAGATGAATAGGAAAAAGATTCCCGTAATGTTTGAATACTCCATTAGTAGTGTAGCCCCTGACGCGGTCACATCGATTAAATATTTGGGCGTAACATTGCAGAGCGATATGAAGTGGGACAAGCATGTAATGGCAGTTGTGGGGAAGGCGGATAGTCGTCTTCGGTTCGTTGGTAGAATTTTGGGAAGATGTGATTCATCTGCAAAGGAGACCGCTTATAAAACACTAATACGACCGATTCTTGAGTACTGCTCGAGTGTTTGGGATCACTATCAGGTCGGATTGAGGGAAGACATAGAAGCAATTCAGAGGCGGGCTGCTAGATTTGTTGCTGGTAGGTTTGATTTTTTTTTTTTTTTTTTTTTTTTTTTTTTTTTTGTGGTAGGTTTGATCTTCACGCGAGTGTTACGGAAATGCTTCAGGAACTCGGGTGGGAGTCTCTGGAGGAAAGGAGGCGTTCTTTTGGTGAATCGCTACTGAGGAAATTTAGGTAGTCAGCATTTGAGGCTGACTGCAGTACAATTTTACTGCCGCCAACTTATATTTCGCGGAAAGACCACAAAGATAAGAGGTATTAGGGCTTGTATAGAGGCACATAGGCAGTCATTCTTCCCTCGTTTTGTTTGGGAGTGGAACAGGGAGAGAAGATGCTAGTTGTGGTACGAGGTAGCCTCCGCCATGCACCGTATGGTGGATTGCGGAGTATGTATGTAGATGTAGATGTAGATGATGTGGCAAAGCGGTCCCAGTACTGCAATTTTGTAGGTAACCTACCTCATGGATTTACATTTAGGGAAGATGTAGCCCGTCATCTTTGTGAAGGATTGTTCCCAAATGACGAGAAATGGAAGGTGTGGGTAATGTGCGTCATGGAAATTTGCAATCTTTGGGAACACAGTACTGGAGAGGAAAAGGGTATCTGCGTCTGAGACTGTAGTAAATAGATTAGATGGAGTTGTTCAAACGGCTCTGTCACTACCAAAATAGGTGGACATCTAGAGTGTTACTGGATCTCCAGAAAGCTAGGCTTTCATCCTCGTGCAACAACAAAACTTTCTTTCTCGTTATGTCACCAATAAGGTGCCCCTTGGGTGAGAGTCCGCAAAAGGCCAAAGGGTGCAAAAGAAAATATTTGTGGTGAAGCAGTAAAGCCATTTCAGGGGAAGAATATAGGGCTTCTTTAAATCTCAGCAACAAGAACACATTCGGATCAGCTACGGAAGTGTGCGGAAAGCTTGATCTACTTGTGATTGCGGTCCTTGTCCGCCGATGTTTTCGTGTTGATTGACTCAATTACCATAAGCCGGAAAGGAAACGATCCATTACATCTTGTCGTACAGAAATTCCTATAGACAATAATTCTGCGACTTTCAAGGAACCCCTTGGGTGCGAGGTTGCAAGTTCAATCATTAGTAAGACTCATTTAAAGTGTTTTGTTAACAATTATGACAGGAAACATATTAGCTGCTAATGACACATCATGTACATCAGGTAGGCGACAGAAAATGAGTGTCCGGGAGGTGCAGAGATCAAACTTCTATGGGGTACAGGTATTAAATTTCACAAAACAAACATCGTCGACATTTAAGAAATGTTCAAAACAAACCATTGACTTGCACTGTGAACAAAGAAAGGAGAATGGTACCTCATAGTGATCACGAAGGTCGGTCCGCACCATCAAGACTGAAGACCAAATCCACTATTAAAGACTGCAAATAAAATCATATTGATGTAATGGGGTGATGAGAACACATGGAATGTGATTTCATGTAACCGAATGCGAAACAGACTGTCGTGGAGCTTGTGGTAAAACTGGATATCCTCTAAGGTGTACCTGCAGATAGTGCGATATGTTTTATAGACATGGAAAAAACAAGCATCCAGGGCCTGAATTTTTCCAGTGGTTCCCGGTGGTATGAACTGCAATGTCACACACTTTTTGGAGGGATAGTTTACTCTAAATGAGTATGATTTGTATACACTGATTGGGAATCAAGGAAAAGCAAATTATGTTGACCAGCTATTGCTCAAAATCAGTGCTCATGCTGTAGTTGTAGTTCTCTTGCGCACATGTTACCCACTCATGCTTGCGGTGACTGAAGTATGCCCTACAGCTCTTGTAAGTTCACTGCACACTAGGAATAATGGTAGAGGACAGAGTACCTCCAACTTCTCGCGGCACAATAAATAACTTTCCAGCCAGTTTACCATCCAGATTAACAGTCCCTATACTTGTATATGTATGCGTTAAGTCATTGATGTTAGTTGATCTTGGCACAACTATTGGGACTTCTAATTTCCAGGGTCCCTTTCATATACATTTCCTCTTCAAATCCCGATTAGTCGAAGTTGAAAACAAATTCCTAACTGAAAGACGGGATAGGTTTGTTTATCTCACTTACAAATTTTCGGGCTGCTTCCGCAGTTTCCTCTGCATCATCAAGTTGAAGCTTTGTTTGAAATTTCCTTACCTTACGTCTTCCAATTCAGTAGCGCTGTTTGAAGTTACGCAACCATCTACTTTGAAATTACGCAACCATCCAATGCTTTCCATGAAATCGCTGTTACCTATGCTGCGCGCAGTTTGATGTGTGTATCGTAATAGGTCAGTATCATCCACATTCTGTAATTTGTATCGAGCGTCAATGAAACGCGCAAACACCAGTTTTTATAGCAAGTGCTCTTTGTCCTCCCTTGAATATTCGTAGTTTTTCTTATTCGCTATAGTGTCATATTACTGAGGACTTATTCGAAATCAGTTCATAATTGTTCTTTACTGTGCTGCGAATATCTTCCATGTAGGTAATTATGTTCAGTACCCCCTCCTTGGACAAGGATTGTCTTTGACTACATTTCAGTGAAGACGAGATTTGTGTCTCCCTGTCCGACAAGGATGATGAACTACATGACTCGACATCTGGTTCAGTATCATTTACACTTGTTACGTTCGTATCGTCATCATTGTACTCATCATGTACGTTGTCCGCACAGGCGAACGTGTTACGACACCACACATTCCACTGACTCATCTTGCAAAAACGCTAATATTCTATCTTCCGCTTCTTTCTCAGTGTGATAAATCCCTTAGGTTCCTTTCTAAAGAAATTTCAACTTCGTAAACTTCGGTTTTGATATGATTCAATGTTTGTTTTGTTTATCGTTGCCATTAGCCTGATTTTGCATCAACACCAGTACCACTGTTTCACTGTCGACTAAGCAGTTCCTCTACCCTCCGTAGCCTCATGCTGTGCTCCCCATTGGATAATTCCAGCCCCGCACCCTGTTGCCATTGTCAGCGAATATTGTGATTGCGTGGTAGACCAAATGTGGTGCGTCGGTTGCCGTAAAATATCATTGGCCTTTTGCGAGCTCGCACTCAAGGGGTTACTTATTAGTGACATAACCCGAAGGAAAGTTTTGTTGTTCACACGAGGATGGAAGCCTAGCTTTGTGGAGATCCAGTAACTCTCCTCTCCGAATGGGATAGCAGATACAGCGCAAGCTGGTACAATATATCTTGGTTTTTTTGGGTTGGATGAGTGCACCTGGATAGAAATAACCGGACAAAGTTCTGTTTTTGAATGTACCCTGTCAACCGTTAAATCTCTTTACTTATTGGAATAGATGCCGGCCGCGGTGGTCTAGCGGTTCTAGGCGCGCAGTCCGGAACCGCGCGACTGCTACGGTCGCAGGTTCGAATCCTGCCTCGGGCATGGATGTGTGTGATGTCCTTAGGTTAGTTAGGTTTAAGTAGTTCTAAGTTCTAGGGGACTGGTGACCTCAGATGTTAAGTCCCATAGTGCTCAGAGCCATTTGAACCATTTTTATGTGGTTATAGCGTCTGTACAAAAATTGTATAAAGAAGCGAAACCACAAGTGCTGGTAAATGCCAGAATAGTAGCTAATCAGCTAATTAGTTCCTGAAATTTGAGAATTCCTACGCCATAAATCTTATATTGATGAGATTTAGACTACGACATGACACGTAGCACAAGGTATTCATTCAGAAATCATTTGTCAGTAAGAGTCAGGCCTTTCTTTCCGGTCTGTCAAAGAAAACACATTTCCGGCGGAAACAGGCAGTAGAATGACACGCAAGCGAAGCATCTGTCCTTATGTGAAAGGTGCTGACACGACTTTAAAATTTACTACTATTTGAAAGTGTTTAAAATGGTTCAATGATATTCTAAACTGATTACTACCCTTCGTTGTCATAGTTAAGGAAAACTGCTTCGAATCAAAGCACTTTACACCACCAAAATCTTTCAGAATGCGAAATATGTCAAAACACCGAAGTTTGATCCCTGTGCTTTCAAGTTCACGTCGTTGATCAGTACATCGTTGAACAGGAGGCAGCGGAAGAAGTAAGAGAAGTTAGACAAGCCAGCGCACAGAGCGCAGCTTGGAGGGGAGGGGCCGTAGGTCCGCCTAGTGCACTCACTGAATGCAAAGTTCAGTCGCCTTAAAAGCCGTCTTGATGAAGCGAACAGAGCGGGACGCCTCAGTGTACAGCCTTTGTTATGGAAGACATTGTCAATAACATAAGTTACATGCATCCACATTTTCTGGATTGCCACGAATCATTTTAGCGCATTTATCGCAGAGGAGAGCAAAGAACGATAGTAAAACGTTTAATTAAAAGCACCTAACGAATTTTGTGAAATTTTGTAATAGTCTGCTATCGAACCCATACTGCTTTCATGGTCCTCCAACGTCGAAAAACAACAGTAGTGAAAACATTGTTTACTGATTGGCAATTCCAAACTTGAAAACAAAGATTTCCGATCAAAGTATACGCATTGCGATACTTTTTGATGTTGTTAACTTATTTGTTTTTATTCCATTGAACCTAAGCGTCTGACTGGCATTCTCATGGGTCGTGTCCTTACATACAGACTTTCCATGAAAATAAATTTGTATTCATAGCAACAGGAATTTACTAACAAGTCTGTCTCAGAAGAAAAAAGGGGAGAATGGAAGATTGGAGCTTAACGTCCCATCGACCAACAGCCCGTCACAGACGGAGCACCAGCTTACAGCGGGGAACGAACTCGGCCGTGTCCTTCTGAAACGAATTTACCTTACGTGATGGGGATGGACTTAGCTCCATTTATTCATTAACAATTTCATCACATTATGAGTCCGAGCGGGTATAAATCTCTAGTTGTTCCAGAATAATCATTGTGGTTCCTATGGGTACGCGATGGAGAATTTTCAATGCATTTCCCATTCGTTCTGCTTTGTCTTTATAGCTGTGTAAGAACATGTGAAGTGTTGACGGATGACTTTTACAATTTCGAGTGTGTTCTCTGAACCTAATTGTGAAGATCCTACCAGTTTTTCCTCTGCAAAAATGAGATTGTATAGTTCCTGGATTAGAGGAAATCGGGATTTTCGTTTTTCTTTCATGTATTTTGGCTTTAAAGTTTCATTTGTAGGAAGAACCATTTTTGGTTTCGCCATTTTAAATTGATTATTGAGTTTTCCTGAAATTTAGTAGATGTGTAGTGTTGTGATGTGAGTAGGGTCTGTGATTTTATCCTCTCATCAGGGTTATTTCTGTATTTATATTTTGCGTTTTTGGTTGTGTGCATAGATAGTATAATCTGAGTACTAACACGGGGGTAAAAGCAATCTTTTGTGCTATCTTTTTTTTTTTTTTGTGGTTTTAGGGCGCACAACTTCAACGGTCATTAGCGCCCAGACTACGTTAGGAATGCACCGCGAGTCACAAGTTTAAAACAGCAACGAAACGCAAAACACGATAAAAGACAGACTGACAGGCATAGGATTAAAAAAAAAAAAAAAACAGCATAATCAAATGTCCTTAGAGAGGGTTGTCAAGTTGATAAAATGAAGAACGCGAGCAGCTGCTCGTGGGTCATCCACTAAAATGGCATCTAGAGTACATGGCAGGCAAAGATCAAGACGCAGTGTGTTAAAATCCGGACAGGACGTTAAAATGTGGCGGACCGTCAGCAATTGCCCACATGGGCAGAACGGCGCCGGCGCAGCTTGTGCTATCTGACTTAATGTTGTTACTTCTTTCTGTACTGCGTCAGTGTCACGTGGTAAATTTGTAATTGGGTTGCTCATTGATTTAAAGAATGTAAGATAATGTGAATTTCTATGACAAGGGTGACTGTTAATAGTAATGTTTTTCGTGATACGTTTCCTAAACACGTGAAACCTATGATAGTTGGTATTATTGCTTATTGTCAAGTCCAAAACGTCTATCCAGTTGTTTTTTTTATATAGGGTGGTTATAATTAAGCTTTCGTTACTTCAGCCAATGTAGACGGCAAACTATTTACCGTATGGGTGCTCAAATTTATGAGAATGACTTTCAGACTGGTGTTGCAGGATTTGCGTTGTTAGTAGTGTTAGTGTCATGACTTGCCAACGTGGGAGGAACCCATCGACCAAGGACATGCACCGTGAACGGCACACGTTACTGCAGTCTGCTTCGTCAACATGTAATCCCTGCTCTACGGGAGAGAGGTGCTTTGTACTGAGCTGTTTTGATGTACGATTGATTTCCGTTTCACGTTGCTCGGCATGTCACTGTCACTCCGTAACACTTCTGGAAATAATGAAATCATTGGTCGATCGTTCCAAACTGCGTGGCCACAAGGATCACCAGATTTGATCCTTTATGATTATTGGCTCTGGATTTATCTGAAGGACATGAGCTATAAAGAGGACATTCACACACGATGGAGGTTCCAGATGAACTTTTCGCGGGCGGTAGCGAACATCCCACGTGGGATGTTTCGGGCAGCAGTTGAGCAGTCTCTAGCGCAGTCCAAGGCTCTAGTGGATACAGATGGTGGTCACAACGAGCAACGTTTGCAACCTGGAACGTATACATGATATGCAGTTAACAAATGTATGTCTTTCAATGGCTTCTCCATTACATCTCTTCCATGTGTCCTTAAAAATGTGTCCACGAAGTTTCCTGTTGTGGATTGGCAGGAGACCAACCCCTAAATTGAGAGGTAGCCGAAAGGCACGCGTTTTAGCTCACGCAGGCTGGCATGAGGTCTGGAACAGGTCAAGGCAATGAGGCTAACAAAAAACGTACGTAGCTGCTGGAATACTTAACTTTAATCCATAATTGGTGAACGACGCTCTTGACGGTACATTATTCATAATATCAATAGTAACTGGTAATGGCGCCTTGCTAGGTCGTAGCAAATCACGTAGCTTAAGGCTATGCTAACTATCGTCTCGGCAAATGAGAGCGTATTTTGTCAGTGAACCATCGCTAGCCAAGTCGGTTGTACAACTGGGCGAGTGCTAGGAAATCTCTCTAGACCTGCCGTGTGGCGGTGCTTGGTCTGGAATCACTGATAGTGGCGACACGTGGGACCGACGTATACTAACGGACCGCGGCCGATTTAAAGGCTACCACCTAGTAAGTGTGGTGTCTGGTGGTGACACCACATTTCCTAGTTCCACGATCGCAAGTAGCGAAAGTTTAGTGAACGTATGACCAGCCTGTGCCTTTATGATTAATTTTATTTTAGTGTGTGTGCTGTTTAATTTTTGGTGGATCATTTGTATGTCTTGTCAAATGAACATAGGTGCAAAAAAAATGATGACCATACATAAAATTGTAACAAACTACAACAGCCTACCCGACGGGAGGGCCTAGCCACAATACAATACATTTCATTTCATTTCATTTCATTTCAGCAAAACATTCCAGGACGCTATAATGTGACATCCAAAATGCAAAGTAAATAATTACTAACACAGCCGTAATGACTAGCGCTATAAATTTATACAAAGAATTTTACTGTTATTAATATTGCAGGAAAACTTCAAAATGACTTAACAGCCAAAGTGACATCGTTGTAAGTAAATACCAAACTAATAAATTTAGTGTGTAGCACGAATCGCTTAGCTAAGCGCGAGAAGGTTTAAAAGACATTTAACAACGTCCAGAGGCAGTTACTACAAGAGAGGTGGTGTGCGTTACTGAGAGTTTGCTTTTGAATTTCCGAGACAGTATCGTCGAAGAAAACGGAGAAGTAGTAGCGTCATCAACAGTCGTTTTTCCCCTCGCTATTCACGAATGAAACAGGGAAGGGAAGAAATTGTAGTGCCTCCAAAAAAAAAAAAAGTTCAAATGTGTGTGAAATATTATCCTAAGGAAAAACACACATAACCATGCCCGAGGGAGGACTCGAACCTCCGCCGGGATCAGCCGCACAGTCCATGACTGCAGCGCCTTTGGCCGCTCGGCTAATCCCGCGCGGCTTAGTGCCTCCAGAAGTACCGACTGGCACTGGCTTGCTGAGTAAAGACGTAGATGTAGCTGCATATTTATCATCTCGTTGAGGCCGTAGCTATCCTTTTGTAGCAACTTGGAACGAGGTAAATATTTAAGTGAGGAACTCAGATTTATAGCTCTTTACTGAACGTGAGCGGGGTACACAGTCGTTGGCACATTAGATTCGCATTCGGGAAGACAAGGGCTTAAATCGCTGTCGTGCAGTCCTGATTCAGGTTTTCCGCGATATCCCTAAAACGTTTAAGACAAATGCAGGTATGGTTCCCCTGAAAAGGCACGCTCATTTCCTTTCCCATCCTTCCACAGTCCAAACTTATGCTCCGTTTCTAGTGAACCCGTTATAGACGGGTCGTTAAACCCTAATCTTCCTTCCTTCCTTCCTTGTTCTTTACTGAAATTCAGTGACATGGTATCATATCCCAGCATTGTTCGCTATACATATCAAAACAGGCATTATGCCTTAATTACATTAAATCGGAATTGGAGTGAAACTCACATGTCTTTCGCAAGCCAGCAGCTTACGATATAATTGTTCCAGCAGATTCAAGCCATCCGTGATCACAGAAAAAGAGTATTCCTTAATTCAGTGTTTCACAGTCTCGTTAGGTTTCACTTAGGTGAGGAGAATAAGAATAGAGAAGATGACACCATTATTCAGATAGGCAAGGCAAATGGCTACAGGTAAGGTGATATTAGAAATATGAGTGAGAAAGTGTTTAGAAGACAGAAACAAAATTATTTTTCTAGGTGTCAACACGAAATATATACACTGAAGCACCAGAAAAACAAGTATAGGCATGACTATTCAAATAAAGAGGTATGTAAATAGGCGGGATACAGCCTTGCTGTCGGCAACGCCTATATAAGACAAGTGCCTGTCGTAGTTGTTAGATTGGTTACCGCTGGTACAATGGGAGGATATCAAGATTCAGCCGAGGTTGAACGAGGTGTAATAGTCGGCGCACGAGCGATGGAACACAGCATCTCTGAGGTAGCGATAAAGTGGGATTTCCCCATACAACCATTTCACGAGTGTACCGTGAATATTAGGGACCCGCTAAAACGTCAAACCTCCGACATCGCTGCTGCCGGAAAAAGATCCTGCAAGACCGGGACCAACGACGACTGAAGAGAATCGTTCAAACGTGACAAAAGTACAACCCTGTCGCTTAACGTGAAGAAAGTACAACACTTCCGGAAATTGATGCAGATTTCCGTCCTGGGCCATCAACAAGCTACAGCGTGTGAAGCATTCAACGAAACATCATCGATACGGGCTTTCAGAGCCGAAGGCCCACTCGTGTACCATTGATGACAGCGCAACACAAAGCTTTACGGCTCGTCTGGGACCATCAACACAGACACTGTCCTGTTGATGACTGGAATCATGTTGCCTGGTCAGACGAGTCTAATTTCAAAGTGTATCGAGCGGATAGACGAGTACGGGAATGGAGACAAACACGTGAATCAATGGACCCTGCATGCCGGCAGGGGACTGTTTAAGCTGGTGGAGACTGTGTAATGCCGTGGGGCGTGTGTAGAATGCGTAATATGTGACCCCTGATGCGTCTAGATACATCTGTGACAGGTGTCACGTACGTAGACAGCCCGTCTGATCACCTGCATCCATTCATGTCCATTGTGCATACCGACAGACTTGGGCAATTCCAACAGGACAATGTGACACCCCACATGTCCGTAATTTGCTACAGAGTGACTCCAGAAACACTCTTCTGAGCCGGCCGGAGTGGCCGAGCGGTTCTAGGCGCTACAGTCTGGAACCGCGCGACCGCTACGGTCGCAGGTTCGAATCCGGCCTCGGGCATGGGTGTGTGTGATGTCCTTAGGTTAGTTAGGTTTAAGTAGCTCTAAGTTCTAGGGGACTTATGACCTGAGAAGTTGAGTCCCATAGTGCTCAGGGCCATTTGAACCACTCTTCTGATTTTAAACACTTCCGCTGGCCACCAAACTCCCTAGACACGAATATTATTGAGAATATGCTTTGCAACGTCCTATTCAGAAGAGATCTCCACTCCGTCGTACTCTTTATGGATTTATGGACAGCCCTGCAGGATTCAAATCCCTCCGGCACTACTTCAGACATTAGTCGAGTTCATGCCATGTCGTGCTGCGGCGCTTCTGCGTGCTCGCGGGGGCGCTACACGATATTAGGCAGATGTATCAGTTTATTTGGCTCTTCAGTGTATATCTCTGCCGCATTATGTCTCGTTATCTGAAAAAGTTGCCAATTCTTTCAGAAAACACATGATACATGTAGGTTTTGCAGACAAATAGAAAGCTAACGAAATTCCTGCGCCATAGTTTAGAGCACAAACCAAATAAATTCTGTAATGCAGGAGCACATAATACTGAATGCTGGTCACGCAGCTGCTCCTACGTATATCGGGCAGACGAGTACAGAAATTAGAGAACGGTACAGCAAACACGTTTACACAAGCAACAACAGCGCCCTGGGAGCACATCTATGAGGCCATAACCATAAGTTAACCCTTTCACTGCTACAGGCGTGCTCTCTGCATTCCGTGCAAAGGTGACTATTGTTATGGCTGTACTGCTCGCTAAATGCTGGTGCTTGTGCTGAAAGACTTCGTTCCGGCCGAAATGAAACACTTATCATCCGATTTTTCGAAAAAAAAAAAAGTTAGGTGAAAAAATTTGACTTTGGTACATCTTACAGTCTGAAATCCACGCTCCGTAAAGGGCAGCATTTCTTTTCGTTGTATGACGTAATTATTGTGCTACATCAAATTAACTAAAACACTGCGCAAATTTTAAACATTTTGCAGGGATGAAAACGCATTGCGTAAACTTTGCGTACGGTTGATTTTAGTTCGTACATTGCAGTGAATGAATTGTAGATACGTTATCGACATTTTATTTAAAATTGAGAGCAGAAGAGTATCCCATTTCGTTCTCGAGTTATTTGGTTTTATATCCGACGTGTACATTCAGGTCCTTGCGCATTGCGAGTCAATGGGTCATAAAAATCATCATACCTTACAAACGATTCTAGGTATCGAAACGAGGTTTTCTTGAAAATACAGCAAGCAATTAGGCACATACGTTCTATCATAAACCCCCAGATATGGACACCGAAGTGTGAAAGTAACTCGCGCGCTGCATAAGAGGTCGGCGACTCTGGATGCATTCATACGTCCATGGCACTGTATGAAAATTCCAGCCGCGCGCGGTTACGCTTGGAGAATGGAGTATCAGCGAAAAGGTTAACAGAAATGGAAGATTTATTTACTGTGTTGCACGTTGAGAATAAGGCCAATAATTTAAATTTAGCAGAAGAGTTACAAATTTACTTTAACAGTCCTTCCATTTCCTATCGTTTGATCAATGAACAAACGGGAAGTAGACAAAACTAGTTTTCCCGAATATTTTGTGGACTGTTTGCCGGTCGAAATGAATAAAATAATTACGATCCTGATTCACTTCGGGAACATAGAATTTAATTCAATGTCTTGTCAAAGCTCCTTGTGGTTATAACTGAAATACCTTCACGGAATAACAATTACAGCGGACCGACAAGGCCGTAGTACCCCACTTCGTAAAATAACGAATTCATGACATTTTATGTATGAAATTAATATGTGTATTAGTCTTCTCTTACCAAAAATATTTGTAAATTAGAGAAACAAGTGATGTGTACGCGATTTTGTAAACGATTTCAATAACTTTTACGATTATTTGTAGCGAATACAGACAATTTTATTTTGTGTCATTATTTAGTAAATTCCCTGTAAAATTGCGTATGATTCGGATTGTGGGCCATTGCGTAATTCCATGTTTTTCATACGTGTGTGATGTTTACTTAAGCAATTTGTACCTCATAAGCCAAGTGAAGTTGCGAGGCTGGGGAAACATATTTGCGCTCCAACGCCCTCTTGCAGGCGCGAAGTCTTTCTTTGCAGAGCAGAACGTTTGCTTGACACTACAGTTTTGATATTATGCCTGGGAAGTTTCTTGTTGGCATTAAGTATTTAATTAATGAAGCTTATGATACGTCTGCGGAAGCAGAAGAAACTACCGATCAAAGTCCGAAAACAATTTATTGGACTGTTCAATTAACCAAAACAAATTCTCCAAGTATAACATCAAAACAAAACAGTGATCCGCCTTCGAATCACAACTACATACAAGAATAAGTTAGAAAACAACTGAAATAATTTCCTACTAGTCTCCGCCAGAGACTTCTCTGATATACCAAGCCTAATCCAGAAATCAGCGAGGAGATCCAAGCCGGGTTGCCGGGGCGACAGCTATCCAAGTCTTTTGGCGGTCGATGAACCGTCGATGTGCGCTTTTTTTTTTTATTTTTACTTTATTGTAATTTTGATACCTGAACAACCAGGTAGGCTGGCAGCAGCACAATACGCCGCTCTTCAGCCGAAGAGAGTACATGGAGATAAACAAAGAAGAGACATCACAGAGAAAAACGGCGGGAAAAAATAGGAGACACAAGAATATAAAAGCACAAGAAGCCGTTCACACTTGATGACAATCCACACTATGAACTGGAGACCCGACGCACAAACACTGAATAAGACGATGTCACTGGTGAACAATGGAGCGTGACGGCGAAACTGAACACTAAACATGACGGCACACACAATACACTGATGGCGGTGATCTCCGGCGCGCGAATGTCCACTGAGCGTGTGCGAGTCCGGGGACCTGCCAAGAGGGGAACAGGGGTGAGGAGGGGGAGAGGGGAGGAAAAGAGGATGCCACGGCTTAGGAGATGGGGACAGGAGTATAGTGACAGGGGAGGGGAGGGGAGGCCCGGGGGACGAGGGACGAGAAAAGGAGGAGGGAGGGAAAAGGGAGAGAAGGGAGGGAGGGTGCCCAGAGGAGTAAGTACAGGAGGAGGTTGGGAGGATCAAAGTTGGTAGGAGGGGTAGATGGAGGGGAGGAGGGCATCATCAGGGAGAGGGAGCTGGCGGAAGCCACCTTGGGAGAGGGTAAGGAGGGTGGAGAGATGGAGACCGAGCAGGACGTGGGAATACAGGCGCGGCAGCGGGCGGGGGTGGGAGAGGAGCGGGGAGACGAGCGGGTGAGGAGGATCAAGTTTACGGGAGGTGTACGGGATCCGTATCCTTTCAAGGAAAAGGAGGAGGTGGGGGAAGGGGATGAGATCATACAGGATCCGTGTGGGGGAGGGGAGACGGATGCGGTAGGCGAGGCGGAGAGCATGGCGTTCCAGGATTTGGAGGGATTTATAAAAGGTAGGGGGGAGCGGAGATCCATGCTGGATGGGCATAACAAAGGATAGGGCGGATGAGGGATTTATAGGTATGGAGGATGGTGGAGGGGTCCAGACCCCACGTGCGGCCGGAAAGGAGCTTGAGGAGACGGAGACGGGAACGTGCCTTGGCTTGGATTGTCTGGAGATGGGGAGTCCAGGAGAGGCGACGGTCGAGGGTGACACCAAGGTACTTAAGGGTGGGAGTGAGGGCGATGGGACGGCCATAGACGGTGAGATAGAAATCAAGGAGGCGGAAGGAAGCGGTGGTTTTGCCTACAATGATCGCCTGGGTTTTGGAAGGATTGACCTTGAGCAACCACTGGTTGCACCAAGCGGTGAACCAGTCAAGATGGGATTGGAGAAGCCGTTGAGAGCGTTGCAGGGTGGGGGCAAGGGCAAGGAATGCGGTGTCATCGGCAAACTGGAGAAGGTGGATGGGGGGTGACGGCGGTGGCATGTCCGCCGTGTACAACAGGTACAGAAGGGGGGAGAGGACGGAGCCTTGGGGCACACCGGCGGAGGGGAAAAAGGTGTAGGAATCGGTGTTATGGATGGTGACATAGGAAGGACGGCGGGAGAGAAAGGAACCGATCAGACGGACGTAGTTAATGGGAAGGGCGAAGGTTTGGAGCTTGAAGAGGAGACCGGAATGCCATACACGGTCATAAGCGCGTTCGAGGTCAAGAGAGAGGAAGATTGCGGAGCGACGGGAATTGAGCTGTTCGGAAAGGAGATGAGTGAGGAGAAGGAGAAGATCGTCGGAAGAGAAGGGCGGCCGAAAGCCACACTGGGTAACGGGAAGGAGACGGTGCTGGCGGAGATGCTGGTGGATGCGGCAGGTGAGGATAGATTCCAGGACCTTGCTGAAGACCGAGGTAAGGCTGATGGGACGGTAGGAGGAGACGGCGGACGGCGGTTTGCCTGGTTTAAGGAACATGAGGATACGAGAGGTTTTCCACAGGTCGGGGTAGTAGCCAGTGGACAGGACTACATTGTAGAGCCTGGCCAGTGTGGAGAGAAAAGAGACAGGAGCTTCACGAAGGTGACGGTAGGTGACACGATCGTGACCAGGAGCGGTGTTGCGTTTTGTGCGGAGTGTAGCAATGAGATCCTGTGTAGTGATAGGAGTATTGAGGTCCGTGTGTGCAATGTTGTCCAAGTACTGGAAACCAGGAGCGAGGGGAGGGACAGAGGTGTCAGTTCGATCGCGGATATCCGGGAAGAGGGAGTAGTCGAACTGGGGATCATCGGGGATGGAAAACACATCGGACAGGTAGGAGGCAAAGTGGTTAGCCTTACTAAGGGCGTCAGGGAAGGGGTGATCATCATGGAGAAGAGGAAGTAGGGGGAGGGCTTAGTTCTGGTAAGGCGACGGAAGGCGGACCAGAACTTGGACGAGTTTATAGGGAGGGTAGCATTTAAACGGGTGCATGTCTGTCGCCAGTCCCGGCGTTTCTTAGCCGCGAGCAAATTATGAATGTGTCGCTGGAGTTGCCGGTGGCGTCGTAGTGTGTCCGGGTCACGCGTGCGGAGGAAGGCACGGTAGAGACGACGGGATTCACGGAGGAGGAGGACGGCCTGTGGGGGTAAGGTAGGACGGTGGGGGTGGATGGCAATAGTAGGGACGTGGGCCTCCACGGCCTCAGACAAGGTCTGCTGGAGAAAGGAAGCGGCACGGGTGACATCATTGGGAAGGCGATAGGTGAGAGGGTGGCTATCGACCTGGGTGGAGAGGGCATCCCGGTAGGCATTCCAGTTGGCACGGGAATAGTCATGGATGTACTTAGGGGGAGGGTCATTACGAGGGTCAGGGTGGGGGCGACGACCGTCTGAAACGGTGAGGAGGACAGGGAGATGGTCGCTACCAATAGGCTCCAGGACATCCACCGTAATGTGACCAAGGAGGTTGGGGGAAGAGAGAAGAACATCGGGAGTGGAGTTGGATTCAGGTCGGATGTGCTGGGGGATGGGGATGAGGTCGCCTTGAAGGGAGGAGAGGAACCGATGCCACCGCCATAACTGGGCAGCGGAGCGACTATGGATGTTGAGGTCGGCGGCGATCACGTAGGAGGAGAAGGTACGGTCGATGTGGGAGAGGAAGTCGAAAGGAAGAGGGGCGTTGGGGCGGACATAGATGGTGGCACAGGTAATGGTAAGGCCGGGGAAGAAGAGACTAAGGATCAGGTGTTCGGTGGGGGTCAGGAAGGAGAGGTTGGAGCCGAACGGGGATCTGGCGGTGGTGACCAATGGCCACTCCGCCACGCGCAACTGGGAGGGGATTATCGGAGTGGTGGAGGAGATAGGGGGATGTGTGGATGGAGTGGTGGGGTTGGAGGAAGGTTTCATTGAGGAGGAAGGCATCCACACGGTGGGTAGCAAGGGTGTGCAGGAAGAGGTTCTTGTTGGCGGGAAGGGAGCGGATGTTGTTGAAAAGGATACGGTGCTGTCGCGCCATGACAGGGATTTAGACGAGGGTGTCAAGACGGGAGAAGGTGAAATGGGCCTGGTTGTTGGAATAGGTGGCGTACATTTTAAGGTGAAAAATGGAACGGGCGGTGAGGGAGATTTGTTGGAGGGTGTGGGGGCGCTGAAAGGGATGAACATTCTGGAGGACGATGGTGAGGAACCTGATGATGTCCTCAGCGGTGGGTGGCGGACGAAGGGAATTGCCAGGAGGGGTGGGGGCGTCCAGAGGACGGACAGGTATGGTGAGTTCAGGAGTGGTTGGAGGGGGTCGGGCTTTACACTTTTGGGAGTAGGTGGGATGAGGGAGATTGCAGGTATTACAGGAGGGAGGGGATTGGAGGTTAGGGCACTGCCGGAGGAAGTGCGCTTGCCGACAATGCGGGCAGGTGGGGGCCTCACGGCACTCAGCTGTGGGGTGCGCATTATAGCGCAGACACCTCTGGCAGCGCAGGGATTGAGGAGGGGAACGGGAGGGGTCGACCTTGTACCGCTGGTGGAAGAGGAGGGCACCCTCCTTCAGGAGACGGTCAATGGAGGGGGCGTCCTCAGAGAAAACCCGCATAAGGCGGGTGGGGCCGGCTGAGTTGAAAATGCGGCGGACCGCCCGCACCTCCAGCGTGGGATGGGCCTTGAGCTCCGCCAACACCTCCTCCTCCGTGATCGACGGACTGAGCCGCGTGATCACGGCGGTGAGGGTCAGCGGGCGACGCGGGGGTTGGGGTTGGCAGGTAGGAGATGGAGAAGGAGCAGGGGTAAGGGAGGCGTTGGGACCAAAACGGGTGATGGGGAGACGGGAGAGGATGTCAGTATGGAGGGTTGGGCTGGGGGATGGGATGAGAACAGAATCCCGTCTGGGAGTAAGGAGAGAGATGGGGGCACCAGGGAAATGTTGGCGGAGGAGGAGGGAGAGGTTCCGGGCCTCGAGAAAGGAAGGATCGGGATGGGACAGGAGATATTTGTATAAACTGGGGGGGGGGGGGGGGAGGAGGAGGAGGAGGAGGTGTGAGCAGGGTCAGGCGGGGAGACATCCATGGCACCCTGGGGGGGGGAATGGAGGTCGGGGCGGGGCCTTTTTGGGAGCGGAGGAGGTGGGGGTGCCACTAGGGCGTTTGACGGCGGCAGAAGGGCGGGTGGTGACATGAGGGACGGGAGCAATGGGGAGGTGGTGGGAAGGGACAGGTCCCGGCGTGGACGCAGCAGTCGGCGCCGGAGATGGTGACGGTGAAGGCGATGGTGACGGCGACGATGATGACGGTGGTGGCGGTGATGGCGAAGGCGACGGGGAGAGCTGGGCGTGGACAGTGGCCCGACGGGCCACCACCCTAGCCGGAGCTGCAGTGACAGGCTGGGGGAGTGGGGGGAAAGGGTCAGAACGAGATGAGCGAGAGGAAGACAGGGGAGAGGGGGCGACAAACAGCGAGGGCGAAGGGAGAGTGAGGAGAGGTGGGATGGAAGGAGGGGGGTGTGACTGAGCACACCAAGTTATAGTAGTGGAGGCGGCGGAAGGTGAGGTATAGACGATGGCGGTGGTGGTAGTGGTGGTGGCGGTGGTGGTGGGGGCGGACATGACGACAGGGAGAAAAAACGCACAGCACGAAAAGGGAACGACACAAACTGGGAATAGACGAAGACGAAGACGAAGACGCAGACGAACGAAGACCAGGGTCGGACGACCAGGGTCGGACGGCGACGGCGACGGCGACGGCGGGCGGCAGGAACGCCGCAGCTGCTGCTGCCGCGGACGGGGCCGGGGCTGCTGCTGCTGCTGCTGCTGCCACAGGAGGAGGGCTGGCTGGCTGGCTGGCTGGCTGGCTGGCTGGCTGGCTGGCTGGCTGGCTGCCGGTGGGTTCGCTGGTGCAGGCCGGGACCGGGGACGGGACGGCTGCTACGGCTGCTACTGCTGCTACTGCTGCTGCTGCTGCTGCTGCTGGACCGCGGCGGCTCTGCTGGGCTGGCTGGCTGGCACCTGGAACACCTAGCACTTCGATAAGCGCTGGAATTGCACTATCGAAGGGCGGCAACCTTTCGGTGTACCGCCGGAGATGGTCGATGTGCGCACGAGCGCCGGTCTTTATAGCGCTTCGGCGGATGAGTACCTCGGAACTATTTTCAATCACGTGGTTTGACAAGTGAAAATAGTTCCGGGATCTGCAGCGACCTCTTCCTTATGTTTATGTGGGCCGGTAGTGGCCCCTTGAGGCCGCTGGTGTCTTTGCTGTGGTGTTGTTGTTGTGGTTGTTGCTGTGGCCGTTCATCAATATTGCCTGTCGGTTGTGTAGTGCTTTAGTGTGCCTGCGCGGCGGGCAACCCTCGGCTGCAGGCTGTCAGTTTGGTTGCTGATACTTTAGGCACCGTGATGTCTGGGGGGGGGGGGGGGGGGGAGGGAAGACCACAGCAGCTTGAGCTTCTATGGACGATACATGGCTAGTATGTACATGTGTACTCTATCGTACGCATCTGGGGTTCACATTTTATTATTTTCGACTGTTGTTTTATTGTAATGACCATTATAAGACTCTTGCAACACGTACGATATGACTCATCCTAATAGACATATGAGTTCGCTACCACCCACCCGTCGTCAGGGCTCCCTTTCCCTCTAACCTTCTTCACTCAGTTCGCAAGTCTTGGTTCCCGTATCCCATTTCCAAGCACCCATTTACAAAAATGGTTCAAATGGCTCTGAGCACTATGGGACTTAACATCTGTGGTCATCAGTCCCCTAGAACTTAGAACTACTTAAACCTAACTAACCTAAGGACATCACACACATCCATGCCCGAGGCAGGATTCGAACCTGCGACCGTAGCGGTCACGCGGTTCCAGACTGAAGCGCCAGAACCGCACGGCCACACCGGCCGGCGCACCCATTTACAAACCCTCTCCTACGCACTACCTTTAAATGCTACGTTCAACGATACGCTTCTTTCTGGCAGTCTGTTTCCATTCATGTTCTCACTCATCCTTGTATACCTTTTAATAAGTCACACATCGATCTTACCGTTTTACTTTATCCAGCCGTCTGTTTTTATATGTTCGTATGACACTTATTTTCTATTCATCTGTGACTATATTGTAGTTAATCACCGAAACAACCTTTCATATTTCAACTTATGCAACTGACGATCTATATTTTTAATGTATAAAACGTTTATTTTCATCAAACGCCGTATGCAGTTTTTGTGTTAAGTTTTTTTTGCTTTAACATTTCCTCTGGCGTGGCTGAAGAGCAGCTAATATTGTATCCGCTGACAGCCAATCCCCGGTCCGTATGGGGCAGGGGGAGGGATGAAACAACAATAAAGATAAGGAAAAATGTGCTACGTCCTGCAGAAAATCCCCGAGAGGGGTACTTAAGAAACAAAATTTCAGCAATTTAATCATTTTCCCTTCCGGTGAGGGAGGGAAAAGCACATAGAAGCACAAATTTCTCAGAAATGGTGAGAAATTCTGGCTTTCATCACGTTCGAAGTGTCATCTGCTCCAGGCTAAAACGACAGTCCTCCGTGCGATGAGATTAGCCGGCATCTACGGCTCTCAGCGGACTTGCGCAGAACAGACGATGCAAATTTATGCTAATCTAGGCGGCGCTGACGCTGCAACGTTCTGCACCTTTGTTTGACTACAATAAAAACTTGTCCGCCGGGAACTGTTTGCGGCGGGACGACCAAGAGGTTGTCGACGCAGACAGCCATTTAGACGTGCAAACTTGCTTCCGGCAACCCGGAATTCTGGGGCGCCGTTCCACTTCCAGAGCTACAAAAATGAATAACGGTTTTCTTCAGTTTATCTTCCGTGGTATATGGGTAACGTCCTTGACTAGTAACGAAGTTCTCCAATGGAATCCCCGGGAGAGGATTCTTAAGAGGCCGTTTAATATGAGAAAAAGATTGAATAATCAACGAATCGGATCGTGGAATGTCAAAAGTTTGAATGTGATAATGAAGCTAGAAAGTTAGTAAAAGAAATGTAAAGACTCAATCTAGACATAAAGAGAGTCAGTGAGGCGGAATGGAAAGATGTTAATGAATTGTAAAGTAGGGCAGAGAGTGAGTAGCTGTAAACAGTTAATGGGTGTCGTCGTTCTCATTAGAATCGACAAAACCAGTAGAGAAGGTATATGAATGTAGTGAGAGGGTAATTCAACATGTAAATGAAGATTTTAATTTAATAATCATAGTGAAATAGAATGTGGTATTAGGGAAAGAGTAGAAGAGAAAGTTGTGGCAGAGGATGGGCTTGGTTCCAGGAATGTGAGAGGAGAAAGACTAATGTAGCTCTGCAATACATTTCAGCTAGCAATATTGAATAATTGTTCGGAACCACAAGAGCAGAAGATGTATGAGGCCTGGAGACACGGGAAGATTCGACCTTGATTACATCGTGGTCAGTGTTTCCGAAATAAGATACACGATTGTAAGGTGTACCCAGGCGTAGATATAGACTAAGATCACAATATAGTAATGATGAAAGGGACGCTGAAGTTTAAGAGAATCGTTCGTAAGAGCCACCGTGCGAAGAAGTGGGACACTAGGGTTGTAGATACAATGATAATGAACAGCGCAATAGCCAATTCAGTTCAAGATGAATGGCAGGGAAAAACGACAGTCACATAAGTTGGAGAAACATTGGCACAAGGGAGGTAACTACGAATAAACCTTGGGAGACCGATGAAATACTACAACTAGTGGAAGAAAAAATTAAAAAAGTTCAGGAAGAGACAGGAATACAGCTGTACACGTCACTTACGTATGAATTGAACTGGAAGTGCAGGGAAGGCAAGACGAAATGGCTGCAAGAATAAGAAATCGAGAAGTAAATGGTCACTGAAGGACACTAAAATTAGAGTTGAACGTCCCGTCAACAACTTGGTCATTACTGACGGAAGACAAGGAGGAAAGATGGGGAACGAAACTCGCCATCTTCTGTACAATGGAACCAACCCGGTATTTGCCGAATGTGGTTAAGCCAAAACATGGACAACCTTAATATGGTTGGCAGGACGTAGATTTCAACCTTCGTCCTCCCGAATGCGAGTCCAGTGTGCAAACCAATGATCGCTCGCTGTAACGGTCAACGAAAGGCTGATTCAACATGTAGAAAGGAAAATTTACTTTTAGTAACCTAAAAGCAAGGACATGCAAGTGAAGAATGAAATCCGAATTTCGCTTTTGAAAGACAAGACAACAGACAGATGGAATCCGTAGAACGCCGCTATAAGAGAGAGGACTAGCCTGATGTGATAGAAAAAGAAATGTTGATGATCTAGGGGATTCAGTACTACAATCAAATAGAACTTTGGAAGACTTGTGACAAACTAAGGTAGGAGGGAAAGATAATATCCCTTTGGAGTTTCTGAAAATGCTGGGGGAAGTGGCAACCAAACGGCTACTCAAGTTGATGTGTAGAATCTGTGAGACTGGAGCCTTACCAACAGACTTTCTGAAAAAAAAATTATCTATACGAGCCCGAAGATAACAAAGACGGATATGTGCGACAAATATAGCGTGAGCATCACAGCTCATCCTTGTAAGTTCCTGAAAAGAATAATATACAGTATGTGTGGAAAGCTTATTGAAGATCTGTTTGTTGACGATCAGTCTGGGGTACAGGCAAGTATTGACACCGGTGATGCAGTTCTGATATTGCGACTGAAAACGAAAATAAGTCTCAGGACAAATCAAGACACATTCATAGGATTTGTCTATCTAAGAACATCGTCTAACATTGTATAATGGTGCAAGATGTTCGAAATCTTCAGAATAATAGGTGTAAGCTGTAGGGACTGACGGTTAATGCACAATATGTACAAGAAGCAAGAGGGAACAACAAGACTGGAAGACAAAGAACGAAATACTAAGATTAAAAAGTATGTAAGGCAAAAATAGAGCCTTCCGCACCTACTGTTCTATCTGTACATCGATGAAGCAATGATAGAAATAAAAGTAATTTAAAGAGCGGGGTTAAGCCAGGGTGAAAATGTATCAATGATGAGATTCTACGATGACGTTGCTAACATCACTGAAACTGAAGAAGAGTTACAAGAGCTCTTGATTGGAATGAACAGTATGACGAGTACAGAATACGAATGATGGGTACTACACCAAAGGAAGACTAGTGTAATGAGGTAATCTAGCATCAATAAGATCGGCTATAACCTTCAAATCTATAAACCACGAAGAAGACAAAGGAAAGCAGTTCCGCTAGAAAGGAAGCAGTATAACACATGAAAAGTTTGTGGTAGATTAAAACTCTATGTCGGACCGACACTCGAACTCGGGACCTCTGCCTTCCGCTGGCAAGTACTTATTTCTTCCATAAGTGCTATTTCTGCAAGGTTCGCAGAAGAGCTTCTGCGAAGTTTGGAAGATAGGAGACGAGGTACTGGCAGAAGTGAAGCTGCGAGGTCGGGTCGTGAGTCGTGCTTGGGTAACTCAGTTGGTAGAGCACTTGCCAGCAAAAGGCAAAGGTCCCGATTTCGAGTCTCGGTCCTGCACACAGTTTTAGTCTGCAAGGAAGTTTCAGAACAGCGCGCATTCCGCTGCAGAGTGAAAATCTCATTCTGGAATATAACAGATGTTGGATGAAGAAAGGCGGAAGTAAAAGGCGGATTAGCACGGGTAACGAAGGCATTTCTAGCCGAGAAGTCTGCTAGTGTCAAACATCGGCCTTAATCTGAGGGGAGGGAGAAATTTGTGAGAATGTACTTTGAAGCACAGCGTTGTGTCGTAGTCGCTTATGGACTGTGGCAAAGCCGAAAGACAGAATAAATGAAGTGGGAGATTTGGTGCAATAGAATGATGTTGAATATACGATAGACTAACAAGTAATGAGTCTCTGTTGATCAATCATGGACGGGAGACATCAGCTGGTCAAGTAATTATCAATGAAATTCGCCAACAGCCGTGTGGTTGAGATGTTATTTTATTTTGACTACTACTCGTAGTTTCGGCATTTCACAGTGCCATTTTCAGGCCCCATATGCGTCTCTCAGAGTAGACGGTATTCTCATGCAGTGCCATATATTCCTCGAAGTTGTGAATTCAAAACTAGAGTTGCAACAAAGTCTTCGAATGGAGCACGTGGGACACAGTTTTGCATTCACCATATCCGAGAATATACGCCACTGTATGAAAACATCGTTCATTTTTTAGAGTTGCGTATGGAGCCTGAAGATAGCATCGTGGAATGCCGAAACTGTTATTAAAAATAAAATAAAATAACATCTCAATCACCTGGCTGTTGGCGACTTTCATTGATAATAAGGAATGAAGACGTTCCTGCAGAATCGGCGAAGAAAGGAACATTTGGACAAGAAGAAGAAGCACGATGATAAGGGATGTGATAAGACATCAGAGAATAATTTCCATGGTATTTGAGATACCTATAGAGGAAGACAGAGATCGCATCACCCTCAATAAATAATTGAGAACGTAGAGTACAAGTGCTGCTCTGTATTAACAGGTTCTCGTAAGACTGTCACATGTTTTAACGTTCACTAACAATGCTTTCTGTCAGTCCTTTACAGAATCAAACAGTTCAAATTTTCTTTCTGATTGCTTGTGTGCCATTCTAATCAATCCTAGCACTTTTGACCCAACATATTCCAGCCATCTTGGTTATTATTTTACCTATATTATTTATGAGCATCTGTTCGTACTCGGGTGAGCGAAGAATCGTACTGCTAATATACATCATGTTATTTTGAAATTGATTGCCAGTAGCGCCACTAATTGATAATAGTATTCCCCGGCCTTTAATTATGTAGGAGGTACTAGGCAGAGTAAAGTGAGAGGAAACTCCTAGGATCGGGAGTATATAATTGAAAAATCTTTCATCTTTAATTATACAAAAAATGAACGAACTTGCCTTATACCAATTTAGAGATGAAGGTGATAAAGTTAGTCATGTAAAATTTCCGCACGACTGATTTTTGAGCTGCGATAATCCCCACAAGATTTTCAGCTAAATTTCTAAAATTTCACAATATCTCGCCGTTTTAAAGTTAAATGTGTAGCCAGGATTACACCAAACGTCTTGAATCAGTGACCCCACGTACGCCGTCCACTGAGAAGAGCAGTGAGCAGATAAAGTGACATTGCACACACTAGTGTATCGTGAGCCTGTTTGAGCAGTGTCTTTAACGTACGTTGCTGCTTGCTGTTCATACGGTAAACTGTATTATCCTCCTTCTTTAGGTCTTTACAGGGTAGAAGTGAGCCAATGTTGAACGTTCTTATCTTTTGACACTTTGTGGCCTCTTCCTGCATGAACCGGAGCAGTTCAGAAAACTGTTTGGTAAAAATTTCGCAGTATGCTGTTTTCATCAGGTGGGGAGGGGTGACGAAGTTTATCAGATACGATACCATACTGAATGATATAATGTCCTGAACCATTATTCATGCCGAAAAGAAGTCTGTTCAAAGAGAAATGTTCAACGACCTACACCTAGTAACAGTGATGGTGTTTGGTGGCAAAATATTCTAACAATCTTAAAAATATTCATCATAAGGCGCGGAACTGGAATTGAAGAAGCGTCGAGATCGGACTTACCGACAGCACGTTACATTGTAAAGCAATCACGTCAGTTGTCAGCTGCAGAAGTGTGGCGAAGCGCTCGTTCTAAGGGAGAGTGGCGTGTCAGAGGAGAGAGAAACACCCGCTTATTCCGAGTAAGAGCTCTACTTCTTTTTTTTAAGACGTATTTGATGTTAACACCTCCTATCTCCAATATACTTTTTCGATTCTCGCTGACACCACCAATTTAATACTTTAATGTGTTAAGACACACACACACGTCTTTTTTTATGCTGTCTATCCGTTGTTCAAAAATGAGAAAGCTTTTTCATCAGTCAGATTTTCTAATTTCTTGTGCTTTCCACTAAGATTGAAGTAACGGATTGTGACGTACGCATTGTTCATCATCATAAAGACAACTAGGGCTATTCAGAAAGCACGATCCGATCGAGCAAGAAATGGAAACCACAGAGAAAACCCGATGAAGCTTTACACAGATATGTTGGGCAAAGTCTAGTACACTTTCAGTTCTATGCGCACAGTGAGCGTGTAAAGATACCTACGTAAATAGTGTCTCCCGCGAAGTGTGGGTGGCTTTTGAGAGATTTCGCCTGATTTGAAGCAACCCACATAACACAAATGTCATTCATTTTCTTCTTCATAAGAATTCTCAGCTGCTCCCTGCGGGGCAATGAAGATGCTACTGGAGCGTTTTCGTTGGAAAGTGTTTGACCACCCACAATACAACCCATAATTGGCTACCCCTGAATTTCATCTCTGCTCACATGACTCGCTGGCCACAGGGACAGCATTGCAGTACAGACAGCGAGCTGTCGACCAGCGTACAGAATTGTTTGAAAGGGCAGGCGACCGATACTGGAAAGTTGGTACAATACTACGACACATGTCTAAGTCGCAGCGGCGACTGTGAAGAGATATAGCTGTAATTGCAGCTAACTGATGTAAATAAAACACTTTTCATTTTCACAGTAGTTTCCATTCCACAACTGACAGAACCTTACCTTCAGAATAGCTCTCATATATACAGGGCGAGTCAGAAGGAAAGGTACATGCTTTGACAGGTGATACTGCTTGTGATTCTGAACAAAAAACTTCTAATAAACATATACCCTTTTCTTAACCATCTCCGGGTAAACCAAAGAAAACAGCTAGGAACGGGAAAGGTGCAGGTGACGGTAAATTAAGATACTGTTACGTTATGGTTTGTTTGTGTACGTTTTGTCACAGAAGATGTTCAAACAGTCCAGCCTCAACTTCAATGCACGTTGCTGGTTTCGTAGGCAGGTGTTGTGTCGCATATCGGAGCTCAGTTTTACATTCCTTTACCTGGGCACAAGCATATAAAATACGAGCAGAAGTTCCTCCCATGTGTCCACTCTGCGCTTGTAGCCGTTGCTCTTCAGCCACCTTTACAAACAGTAATCCACTGGGGTGAGATCGGGTGACCTCGTTGGCCAAACAATGCCTCCACGGCGAGCGATCCAACTACCAGGATACGTTGTGTTGAGATACTGCGTCACTGGTCGTAAGGAATGTGTAGGAGCCCCGTCATGCTGAAAGTACACACGAGCTCGTGTTCCAAAAGGGATATCCTCCAATCATTCTCGTAACACATTTTGAAGAAACTCAACATACCGTGTCCAAGTAAGACGGTTACCTAAAACAACTGGACCGTCGAGTTGGTCGTCAATAATACCGCACCACACATTGACTGAGAAACGTTGTTGAAAATTCGTTTCCACAGTATCGTGCACATTTTCATTTGCCCATCCAAGAGAGTTGCTCGTGTTGTTGATTCCGTTACGGGTAAATGTTGACTCATCAGTGAACAGAATACGTGGAATTAACCGCTCATTGGTAATGATCCATTGACAGAATTCTTGCCGGGCGGCAGCATCTCCTTCGTGCAGATGATGTACACTCTGCCGATGAAAGGGGTAACAAAAAATGTCTCTGAGCACTATGGGACTCAACTGCTGTGGTCATTAGTCCCCTAGAACTTAGAACTACTTAAACCTAACTAACCTAAGGACATCACACACACCCATGCCCGAGGCAGGATTCAAACCTGCGACCGTAGCAGCAGCGCGGTTCCGGACTGGAGCGCCTAGAACCGCACGGCCACCGCGGCCGGCAAAGGGGTTACAGACCGTGCTCATGTGCTGTGGGTATCACTCGTGTTTGTGGAACACCAAATGGGGCAGCAATTCTTCTAGAGCTACTAGTATGGTTGCGTTCCACTACTTGAAGAATATTCTCAACTTCATTAAGAGTTGTTGTACGGGACGTTCAGAGACAACGTTTACGGTGGGGAGCGTACCACACTCACACAATCCGTGGAACACCCTGCTACACACTATGCTCTCTGGCTCTCGGTGATTCGGAAATCGTTGTTGGTATTCTCGCACAGCAGCCCTGGAATTCCCATTTGAATAACCATAGAAAAACACCACGTCAGCATACTCTGCATGTGTGAAGATCTGTGCCATTTTCACTACACAAAACTGTATTCGTTGTTCACGTAACAACACTGTAGTACCGTGCACTACGGCAAGCACTGTCGGACTGTGACTTGAGGTAAACAACCGCACCGTGCACAGGCGCACTGCGTACTGACACGGTTAGTAAGGACGACGCTAAACGTTTCCCGTTCCTAGCTATATATATATATATATATATATATATATATATATATATATATATATATATATATATATATATGTGTGTGTGTGTGTGTGTGTGTGTGTTCGCATCAGTACTGGCGCTTTAGCGTAACGAAAAACATGGAAAAAACTAGCGGGAAAAGTTTTACTTATGCTCACAAAGATTTCAAGTAGAAACAAAAACAAAAAAATAACTTCACAAGTGTACAATTATTTGATATTTTATTATAAAAATGATTACATATAATTTATGAATAATTTACTTGCTAACGGTAGTGCTGAAAACAATGAGGTACGCAAAGTTCCTCATTGCAGTCTTTGTACCACCATTTTCTTTCCTTTCTTACCAGCTTGTAAGCCTCTTTCTTTTCGTTGTCAGAGCAAACTTTACAGCAGCACGTGACGTTCACTTTGTTGACATGAGGTGGCACCTTTTCTGGAAATGGCAACCGAAATTTCCGTCCAGGTTCCTATCTAGTGGTTGGTGTTGGTTCCAACGATCGAATGTCTCGTTCTGCAACTACCAAGACCGTTGCCAACATTTTTTAAATAAATTTCAGTAGGGATATCATTGGCTTGGTGACATCATTGGACTAACTAAAACCATTCACAGCAGACATTAGGAGCACGTGAAAGAAAAGGTATGTCCTCTACTTCATTGGTTTACTTGCGAATGGGTAGAAGCTGGAACGCTAATTGACACGGTGTACATCATTCTTGTTTATGTTATAACCTATCACTGTTCCAGTAAAATATTCTTTTGGACGTACAGAAATCTCTGTGGTGGTTGCCTGATGTACTGTGGAGAGGTAAATAATCACGTGCTATTTTTTCCATTTGAGCGCTAGAATAGGACTCTCCCCCCCCCCCTCCCCCCCCCCCCCCCCCTCGCCCGCCCGCCACCCAAAAAAAGAAAAAAAATCGTTTTGCTTCAGATTATGTGTTTTTAATCTTGTAAGTAGGCCCTTTCTGTTCTTCACGTCAGTTCCGTCGGCTACTACCCGATGTTCCTACAACATATTCAGTAAGGGCACACTTGCAAATCGGCTCGTCCTGCATCTAGAAGACAAAGTACGTACTACTACGGATATCCTGCAGCTAGAAGTGGTGTAGCATGCAGGAAAACACATTTGAGCTTATGGAAAAGCTGTGCCCGTGCGGGATACGAGAACACAACGGCGGGTACACTCGCTTCGGTATAGCGTACCGCCAAACTTTACTGCGTCAGGATTTCGCTGGGCACTTGTTCCTGAGCGCGTAGGTGAACCTGCCTCACAGTGAGTCACAAAATGGACCATTGCCATTGTTTCGCACGTGACCATTATCCAGCGAGGTTTTCTCCTTTCTCACTTTCTCCTTTCACTCGGTCGATGAGCGGTACGGAGCTTATCGATATCCTCAGGTTGAAACCTCATTAAATGAACCGCCACCAATGGTTTCGGGAGAATAATGCCACCTTTCTAAAATAAAAATCCAATTCGAGCTCACCGAGTATCTCTCCTACGCTAGAGTACAGGCCACACAGATGCGTCATGGTCACAACAGCGCAACGTTGAATTAAATGTCACTTGTCATCCCTAGTTTATAAAGACTGGAAAGGCTGAGGCATTACTTAAGAAATTGTCGCACTAATGTCTTGTATTCGATTATTTTCACAGATGTACTGCTCTTTTCCAGATCCCTTCCAACAGGACCTTCAATCGATTCGCCTTCTTCTACAGTTTTCACCTGTCGCTCCGAATTCACATCCCTTCTTAGCAAATGGTTCAAATGGCTCTGAGTACTACGGGACTTAACATTTGAGGTCATCAGTCCCCTAGAACTTAGAACTACTTAAACCTAACTAACCTAAGGACATCACACACATCCATGCCCTAGGCAGGATTCGAACCTGCGACCGTACAGTCGCGCGGTTCCGGACTGAAGCGCCTAGAACCGCTCGGCCACAACGGCCGGCCCTTCTTAGCAACACCCCCAACTAGCTAAACGATGCGACGTGCACCAGACGTTCACTGGTAAACTTTTAATCAGACTCTATCGCTTTCTTCCTGTTTTGTGCTTGTATGCGTATTTAAAGTGAAGTGCCATTCATTGCACCAAGTGGAGGTTCTGTAAAAGGCGTTAAGCATTTGTTGCAATCGTCCAATGGCGATACGTTCTTATAGACTACATTTCCCTGGAGAGTCTGACAGTAGTAGCAACAAAAATGTTAATTCCATGGTGCCTGTCGTTATGCTTACTGGAAAACTGACCTACCTGCATCTCGATAAATTATTCTGACCCCGAAAGCGTGTGAGGTGGTCGAAAACGTACTTCTTCCTCGCAACTTCGGTTACACAGTGTCTTTCAGATTCTTCGCATCAGATGTCTAGGGGTCACGTGATGGGGATCACCTTATTTGGACGGTTTAAAAGTGTCCTATTCATTCTGCACTTTCATTTTTTCCCGTTACATTGTGCTTTCAATTGATCACGATATTTTCTTTGCAATACTTTTCGTTTATCTCCTGTAGTCAGCTCCGACTGACGAATGTAAGCATTGTGAACAACTCTTTGCAACCAACCAGCCCTCGCTGGTTGGAAACCACGAGGTTGCCCTAGACTGAGAAAGCATTCGCCATTCTAATTCTGCTCTGTCCTTTGTTATAACGACAAGCATACTGTTCCGGTTCAGCCTTGAGAGGTGTACTGTTTTGCCTTTGTCTGGTGGCGATATACGCCGGTGTACACTGATGAATGAATTTGTTGTAATGAAGTTCAGCTAAAGTGATTACGTTAGTCCGTCATTGCTTGGTCACGGTTACACCGCGGTTAGGGAGGCAGCAGTAGTCTTTCGCATGGTAGAAGTGGAAATCTGTAGCGCTCATACTTCATAGCACGGAAACTGACTGTACCGGCGTATATTATACTTTCAATTCGTCATACTACATTGTCACGCTCTCCTAAATTGTGAAACTGTTATTAATCTGTTCAAAGTCGTGGAACCGAAACGTAATGTAAAGATTACTTGTCGTGAAATTAAATTTTTTACCTGCTGCTTTGACTACCTATATGGTCTTGTAAATTATTTACCTGTGTTTAGTAACAATATACATGGTGTCTCTCCTAAGAGTCATAAGGCGCATTTTCTCTAATATTTTCGCAGATATCTGCAGTTTCGTTTTTGCAGCGTGTCGGTGCAGTCAGCTCACATAAATAGGGCTCGTCATGTTTTTCATCCTACGTCCAGCATCGACGGAAAGCGTCGGTTTACTTCCAGTTGGAAACAAAATTAGTTTTAAATTGGAATTTTACGAGCCCATTTGACAGGGCAGTAACAGATTAGTGTGGTCCAGTATTTGTTTTACCGATAAGTAATAACAGGGATAGCAAAACACGAAGGATAGCCATGCGCCCAACACCGGTAGCACTGCCCTGGCTCGCGCTGAATGGAACCGCAACGCAGCGGCGCTGCGAAGTCGCTGGTGGAGTACTAGGTTATCGATCAGGCGAATATCTCACTTGACTAATTTGTAACCGCTCTGGCGAATGGGCACGTAAAATTACGATTAAAATAATTGTATTTATAACAAGAAATAAACCGTCGCTTCCCGTCGACGATGGACGTCTCATGAAAGACGTGACGAGCAGCACTTATTTGGGCTGATCCCAACTACACGTAGTAAAGACTAAATTGCAAATACGATGTACGAGGATATGCAGGGTGTAGACACATGGCTGACGATATATGGAGGTTTTGATCTGGCCTTGAGCAGTGCACGGGTAGCCAAATGATAAGCGGAAAATTCAAGTTCGAGTCACGCTTCGTCACAAATTTTCACTGTCGTCATTCCATTCCACAGCTGATGGTTGTCCATATTACCAACTGCGAACACATTTAATGTATTAAATTCCAAATTTCTCGTTCAACAACAGAGAAAACGCGTCTGATGACCCATTGGAGACACACACACACATACACACACACACACACACACACACACACACACACACACATACATATATATATATATATATATATATCAGTCTACACCTTCCGGAAATATTTCACACTGAGCACGTAATTACGTAATTACCTGTATCCGAGTCACAGTATAGAGCAACGCTGTGTGATCGCCATCACGTTGTTTATCGCGGAAATCTATCACAGTCCATAAATATTAGGGAATACTTGGAATGAAATGTCGAGTTGCAGTCACAAAATGTTAGCAACAAGTAGCTTATATTTCGATGCTGTCAGGTTTTAAGTGCACACTACGTACGTTGATGAGCGCTGTTTCGACAATTGCTGATTGCTAAATATTGTGGGTAATGATCCCACAAATTATTATGATAGTTCATGAAAAAGATATTCACGAGCCACGTATTGGTGTTGAGGTTTTAATTATTGTTTGTATTTAAAATCAATTATTCCAAAACTGAAGAAACATCTTCACTGGTCAGCTGGACACTACAAGCAGAAAGCTAACACTTATTCAGTTATGGATCTCTGTCTTAATGAATCATCAGTCACTCAGTAGTATTCAAATGCCGGCTATGCAAGCCCACTTTCTCAGCTGCACTGAATTATGAAAAGGTAACTGTGTGTACAATGTGAGGCAGCATAACTCACGCCGCGCAAATCACCATGGCTATTTAAAACCCGCCTTTAAAAATATCAACAATTGCACGAAACTTTACTTATAAAGTCAAACTTTTTCTACACTTTTTTCTCTTTGACAACCCCTCAAAATAATGTACTGAAAATACTTTATCACGCACTACGTATTCGCTGTTCATGCAGTAAGACTTCATCATCAGGTATGATGTTTTAATTTGACTCTATTGGCAACACATTTTGTAGACAGTTTCACACATACTGACGAGTCTACCTACAAAATTATATCACTGCACCCCTCTTAGTTCAGGAGATAAGACGCCATAAGCATTCGTACATAAAAACCTACCTTTTCTTAAAACGGAGCGCAAATTGCACAGACTACGCTTATCCAGTGTTTCATAATAAGAGTACTTTGCGATATCCAACCAATTTTAAAATTACTATGTTATGAAAAGGTAGTGCTACTCGCCATAGAGAAGAAATGCTAAGTCGCAGGTAGGCACAACAATAAGTGTGTCGAAAAGTGAGCTTTCGGCCAAAAAGGCCTTTGTCGAAAACAGCCAACATACACTCACATACTCACGCAAACGCATCTAGCAAACACACGACTACAGAGGCTGTAGTCGTGTGTGTGCAAGTTGCGTTTGCGTGAGAATGAGAATGTATATTATCTGTTTTTGATAAAGGCCTTTTTGGCCGAAAGATCACTTTCCGACACACTTATTGTTATGCCTATCTGCGACTCAGCATCTCCGCTGTATGGTGAGTAGCAACTATCCTTTTCATAATATTGTTACATTCCATCCCGGATTTTCCATTGTTTAAATTTTAAAGTTAATTTTTAAACGTTCCTACACATTTTGAGTTTGACTTCATCAGTGTGTGGGTGGATAAAACTAAAGTAATTAGTAAATTACGAGAAATCAGCACTTTATCCTGATAGAGGCATTGAAATAAATTAATGGTGAAGGTTGAAAATTGGTGCCTGACCTGGCGTCTAACCTGGAAGCTCTGCTTCTTTAGAATGGTTGGCTTAACTTCCTCAGCCGTCCGTACATTCTTCCCGTCCAACCCAAATTCTCAACCTCAACGTATCACGCGCAGGTACCGCCCCCGGCATTAGCCCCAATGCTCATAGCATTCGCTAAGTTCTGCAGGGATTCGGGAGATACGGTGCATCCGCACTGAAAGCACGCAGAGCCGTTCAGACACATTTTTGACACCACGACAGTGATTAACCTGAAATTACATAAATATTCATATTCTTCTTGTTTCCTTCCTTTTTTTTTTCTCTTCCCGAAAGCTCTTCACTCTTTGGCTGTGTTCCTGTTTCCTTTGCTCTGTCCATATTTTGCCTGTTTTCTTCCTTACTTCTACTTCAAATTTCGTGTTTATAATTTTGTTTCTGCGTATGCCTTACACATTTATCATTTCAATACTGATCTCTTCTTCTTTTAGGTCATCTACTACTTCTTCAAACCAGTTGGTGTTTTTGATTCAACTATCCTGTTTGTGAGTCTGTTGTACTTCATTCTATGTATGTGGCCGTAGAAGCGGCTAGTGGTCAGCGTCTGTTCACCACGTCTTTAACATTTGTGACCTCCAAAAGAGAGCATCACCACATCCACCTTCAACTTGAAAAAAATAAATTATATATATATATATATATATATATATATATATATATATAGGGTGTCCCAGCTATCTTGTCCACCCAAAATATCTCTGCAACAATAACAGCTATTGGAAAACGCACGTCCTGAGGCTCAGGCGTGAACCCCATGCTGCCCGTAATCGCGATGTGATTGACATGCGTAATCACACTTCCATACTTATCAAGAGGTCCTAAACGAATAATACGGTCTGCTGCCATCCTGCTGCGATTACGGGCAGCATGGGGTTCACGCCTAGCAGCGCATGTCGGGTGTTTCAAGCGTCAACTTCGCGTCTTAATATCTCGGGATGTAATGGAAATATTGCGATGCAATCAACGCCATTGTGTATGTGCTTTGTCATGCTATGTATTGCTGAAGAAAAAATATAGGGGGTCCATTTAAAAAAACATAAGTTTGTGTTAAAAAACACATATGCTTTCGTTTTAGAATGTTTACAAATATGTACATTCATGGGCTCCAGCCCTGCATTGATATCGGTGAAAGTCGTTTTGCAATAGCTGTTATTGTTGCAGAGATATTTTGGGTGGACAAGATAGCTGGGACACCCTGTATATATTTGGACTTAGCATATGTTACAGAGCAATGGGTCTAATGGATGGGGACGCTACTTGCGCGTGACAGGCTGTGGTTGGGAATTTGTATTGGAGGGAAGTTTGTCCGGATGGCCGAGACGGTTAAGGCAATCATTTAGAGAAGTGCAACGTCGGACTTTGAGCCCTGGTCCAGCTAAATTCTCAATCTTAACCATCGTTTCATTTCAATACCTATAGGTCTTGATTTCTCATGGCCGCTGTATCACCAATGGTGTCTGATTTGTCGGGAATGTCCAACAGAACAGACACCACATATCAATACAAGGTAATTAGGTTCTGCTTCTTCAAGTATACAGGCTTTACATGGGTAACGTCAAATACTTAATACATTAACTCAATTTTAACGTAATGAGATGCTCGAGGGTATTTCATAAACTTGAGTTAGAGTCCCTAAAGAATTGAGGGTGGTTATGTTATGTGTGTCATACTATTTAGTTCAAATGGCTCTGAGCACTATGGAACTTAACATGTGAGGTCATCAGTCCCCTAGAACTTAGAACTACTTAAACCTAACTAACCTAAGGACATCACAACCACCCACGCCCGAGGCAGGATTCGAACCTGCGACCGTAGCGGTCGCGCGATTCCAGACTGAAGCGCCTAGAACCGATCGGCCACTCCGGCCGGAATACTATTTAGTGATGTTCGAATTATATAATGAACTTTATTGGCACTAATGAGCCAGATGTAGTGTGCCCTTAATTGATCTCTACCTACACCTTTCTTCCGTACAGGAGCGCTTCATGAATCCTGAGATTTCACAGCCGTCACATTTGACTGACTTTGCAGCAGAGAAATTTGTTTCAGCTTACTGTGTACGGCGTTATGTCATGTTTCTCCGCTCATTTGTAATGCACATTGCCATTTAGATATCGGTCCTTTCAGGAACCACACGGGGCACTCTCTGACGAAAATGTTATGTAATCCCTGTCGCTCTACACATGCCTGACATTAATGCGTGATACCCTGACGTGTGCAGATCCCTGGGAGCCACTACCAGCAGACGGAGCACCGCGATCCGGACAGCGAGCACCTGTCGTGGTCGACGTCGAAGCTCAAGATGCACCTGACGGACGCCCACGTGGGCACCATGACGCTCACCTGCGTGGCCGCAGTGCCCGGCTTCGCCGGCGAGCCCATGATCGACTTCATCGACCAGAGGGAGCACTCTGCCACAGGTACGTTTATATTCACCACCAGAACCAGCCGGCCGCGGTGGTCCAGCGGTTCTAGGCGCTCAGTCCGGAACCGTGGGACTGCTACGGTCGCAGGTTCGAATCCTGCCTCGGGCATGGATGTGTGTGATGTCCTTAGGTTAGTTAGGTTTAAGTAGTTCTAAGTTCTAGGGGACTGATGACCACAGATGTTAAGTCCCATAGTGCTCAGAGCCATTTGAACCATTTTTGAACCACCAGAACCATTTCTAGTCGTATAGTGTCGGCCGGTGTGGCCGAGCGGTTCTAGGCGCTTCAGTCTGGAACCGCGAGACCGCTACGGTCGCATGTTCCAATCCTGCCTCGGGCATGGATGTGTGTGATGTCCTTAGGTTAGTCAGATTTAAGTAGTTCTAAGTCTAGAGGACTGACGACCTCAGATGTTAAGTCCCATGGCGCTCAGAGCCATTTGAGCCATTTGAATTAGTCGTGTAGTGGTCTATACAACATATGTACACTGAAGTGTCAAAGAACAGGTATGGGCAAGCGTACAGAGATGGGTAAAGAGGCAGAATACGGCGCTGCGGTCGGCAACGCCTTTATAAGACAAGTGTGTGGCACAGTTGTTAGATCGGGTACTGCTGCTTCAATGGAAGGTTATCAATATTTAAGTGAGTTTGAACGTGGCGTTATAGGCGGCGCACGACCAATGGGACACAACATCTCCGAGATAGCGATGAAGTGCGGATTTCCTCGTACGACCATTTCACGAGCGTACCGCGAATACCAGGAAACTGGTAAAACATGAAATCTCAGACATCGCTGCGACCGAAAAAGAGGTCCTGCAAGAACGGTGCCAACGACGAGTGAAGAGAATCGTTCAACGTCACAAAATTGAAACCATACCGCAAATTCCTGCAGATTTCAAAGCTGGGCCATCAACAAGTGTCAGAGTGCGAACCATTCAACGTAGCATAATCGATATGGGCTTTCGGAGACAAAGGCCCACCCTTGATGATTGCACGACAGAAAGCTTTATGCCTCCTCTGAGCCCGTCAGCACCGACCTTGGACTGTTGATGATTGGAAACAATCGCCTGGTTGGACGAGTCTTGTTTCAAATTATGTCGAGCAGATGGACGTGTACGGGTATGGAGACAACCTCATGAATCCATGGACCCTGCATGTCAGCAGGGGACTGATCAAGCTGGTGGAGGCTTTTAATGTTGTGGAGCGTGTGCAGGTGGAGTGATATGGGACTTGTGATACGTCTAGATACGACTCTGACAGGTTACACGTACTTAAGGGGCTCCGGAACGCCCTTTACTTGCAATGTTAAAATAACGCTTATAAATTACATCTTTCCTCATAAAGTATTTGAGGTAGGAAGTTGAAATTTTTACAGATTATTTATTGGAAAATGGGCTACAACTTAACACAGGGATTTTACAAAATTTTAGTTCGGTTATTAAAGATGATTTTTTTTCAATTGTAATGAAAATTCACAACATTTTTTGCAATTTTTTATTTATATATTCAAAAATATACAGTTTTTTGGAAAAAGGCTGTCTTAAATTATGCAGAAGGTACTGTGTAACATTTACTGAAAGTTTGAAACAAATATGTTTGGAAGATCCTTAGAAAACATGTAATTAGTATGAGAAAATAAAAGTTTTGGGAATCGAGCGACAAAGATTGGATTAACTTTTTAGTGCATTCCAGGTCCATAGGATGGATTATCTTCATCCTCTGCAAACTCCTCCTCCAGCTTCCTCTTGTTCCTCCTCCTGTTTACTCTTGCTTGTGTTTCTAGACTCTTTACAGCCCTGTCTGCAGCCCGAAGGCGTTCCTTGTCTAAAGCAAGCATCGCTCGTTGTTGTGTTCGTAGATTTTGCTACCATTTTCTTCAGTTGCAGTTACTGCAACACTGTTCCAAAAGGTGGTCATGTATGAAAACTTATCACATTTCAGTTGTATTTCACTAGCAAGTCCTATGTGCTTTATTATGGAGAGTTCCAGACCAACTTCACTACAATGAATACATCTTACACTGTTTGAAAAAATTCCTTTGAGAACCGACATATCAAATATTTCATTCACATCCGATTCGCCCATAAAACATTCATAGTTTTCACTCATTGAACCAAGCTTCTTCTGTGAAGTATTTTCTTTCCCACTTTGACTGCTATGGGCAGGTGTACTTGAGAGGTTAGGTTCACTCACTTGGTTATCGTCTTTATTGTTTACAGTAATAACACATACCTTTGGCTTTCCAACATTTCTCCTTTTCTTAAAAGCCTTCAGAGGATTTCTAATAACTTTACTTTTACTCATTATTATACTTCAACAAAACAGAGACTCAAGGAACAGAATTATTTACGAATATTTTCGAGATAACGACAGAGTAAATAAACATGAAACAATCGACAATCACACCAGCGATATATATTGAACCATCACAGGTTAGCCACAACACATACTTTATCTCACATCACTAAAATGTACCTGATGAACACGGACGTTAATAATAACACCATTTGACAGCAGTTTAACAGCGCCACAGTTGGTCACGCCAATGTAGAACACATTTCAAAAAAAATTTAAAAATAGTTGTAGTCTTCGGAATTGAATAAATTACATATCTATTAAAAGGTAATAGTCTGCAGATTCAGAAAACGCAAAGTAAAAATTGAACTTTTCATGATTTTGAGCCTTTCTGGAGCCCCTTAAGCATCCATTTATATCCATTGTGCATTCCGATGGATATGGGCAGTTCCAGCAGGACAACGTGACACCCCACACATTCAGAATTTCTTCATATTGGCTCCAGGAACACACTTCTGAATTTAAGCACTTCGCTGGCCACCATCCCATATCTGGGATGCCTTGCAACGCTGTTTTCAGAAGAGATCTCCAACCCCCCTTAGTCTTACGGATTTATTGAAGCCCTGCAGGATTCATAGTGTCAGTTCCCTCCAGAACTACTTCAGACGTTAGTCGAGTCTATGGCACGTTGTGTTGCCGCACTTCTGCGTGCTCGCTGGCGCCCTACACGATTTTAGGCAGGTGAACTAGTTTCTTTGGCTATTCGGTGTAATTACAATGTCTTCGTCTGTAGAACTGAAGAAATTACAGAAGGAAGGAGTTGACAAGTGTCAGTATCACAGATCATGCTTGTCATAACACAGATTTATTATTCGTCTCGAGGGAATTAATTTAAAAAGTCCAGTTCCGTTTCAGATCTGTAGAAAATAGTAAGCCTACTAATCAGCAAAGAAAAATTGTTATTTAAATATCTTCAACATTTCGCGCCCATGTCAGCAATTGTATATATATATATATATATATATATATATATATATATATATATATATATATATATATATATATTAATTTTAATAATAAGCAGCCTCAGTTGCACCGTTTACCTAGAATTTTGGTGAAGACTAGCCGGATCAGTTAGAATTGATCTTACTCAGCCGGCTGAAGTGGCCGTGCGGTTAAAGGCGCTGCAGTCTGGAACCGCAGGACCGCTACGGTCGCAGGTTCGAATCCTGCCTCGGGCATGGATGTTTGTGATGTCCTTAGGTTAGTTAGGTTTAACTAGTTCTAAGTTCTAGGGGACTAATGACCTCAGCAGTTGAGTCCCATAGTGCTCAGAGCCATTTGAACCATTTGAATTTGATCTTACTCAATGACGTTTAAAGGTGTCCTTGGAGCGTTGCTCGCCAAATCACATCATAATTTAACCATTTCCCGTCATCCTTCCATAATTTTGACTAGTTCTTTAAGTAGATATTGACCTATGTCGGTCAATTATTTCAAGTGTGTTGACCAGAGCGATGTTCGCCATGTCACACCTTAGCTTTGAGCATAATTGACCTATGTCGGTCAATAGTTTTTAAGTGTGTTGACTGGAGCGATGTTCGCCAAGTCACAGTTTAGCTTTAAGCATATTTCCGCTGTCATTCCCTAAGTTCGATGGCAGTGGTCTCCAGGCCCGAATTATGATGGCAGCAGTCCACACATTTTTTACAGTATGTGTGTGGATCACCTACTATATCCCCTACTATAGTGTTTTCTGCAACTCATAACCATAACTTCGCCAAGAAGCTCAATCAGCCACGTGCCTTAATTTTTGACTTGATTCTAGACCATTTCATGTCAAATATACTAATCTTGAATAATAACCATCTAATTTATAGGGCCCTTATTGCCGGATGTTACAGAATAGATATAGACTTGTTCATAAGTTCAATCACGACCATTTGTGTGCTAAGTCAATGGGATGTTCATGCGTTGTAACCATAGCTAAACAAGTGCTTAACAATTACGTCTTAAAAAATTTCCAGACCTAGTCGTAATAATGACGACGTTGGCTTTATATTATCCTTCCCACTCCTATGTCCTTTTTAGGTGATTAAACTTTATGCTTAAGCACAAAAATTTTCCTAGATAGGCCATACCTTGTAAGCACATGCTAGCTTCCGCATATCATGACTAATGAATAATTCATAAATGTTAAGACAGTGGATCTAAGTATGTTCTGCACAGGTTAACATGTACGCCCTATTCCTCAGCTATATCTTTTATTTCACTTTACTAGTAAATTCAAGGTCGTTCACGTCTTGTCGCAACAAGTAACTATCACACAGTTTATGCGCAGGCTCAAGGTATTGCGTCCGCCTAGGCGGGCCTCGTGACGCTACGGTCAGTCCCAGTACAGCATTCGTGGCTGCCGCATCGCGGTCGCGAAGTGGGGCCGAGGCAGTTCCAGATAAGTTTTACAGTCTGACGAAATTTGACATTTGCAGTTTTAGCTTGACGATGTCCACTACATCTACATCTACATCTACATTTATACTCCGAAAGCCACCCAACGGTGTGTGGCGGAGGGCAGCTAATGTGCCACTGTCATTACCTCCCGTTCCTGTTACAGTCGCGTATGGTTCGCGGGAAGAACGACTGCCGGAAAGCCTCCGTGCGCGCTCGAATATCTCTAATCTTACATTCGTGATCTCCTCGGGAGGTGTAAGTAGGGGGAAGCAATATATTCGATACCTGATCCAGAAACGCACCCTCTCGAAACCTGGACAGCAAGCTACACCGCGATGCAGAGCGCCTCTCTTGCAGAGTCTGCCACTTGAGTTTGCTGAACATCACAGTAACTCTATCACGCTTACCAAATAACCCTGTTATGAAACGCGCCGCTCTTCTTTGGATCTTCCTATCTCCTCTGTCAACCCGACCTGGTACGGATCCCACATTGATCAGCAATAATCAAGTATAGGTCGAACGAGTGTTTTGAAAGCCACCTCCTTTGTTCATGGACTACGTTTTCCAAGGACTCTCCCAATGAATCTCAACCTGGCACTCGCCTTACCTACAATTAATTTTATATGATCATTTAAATGCAAATCGTTCCGTACGCATACTCCCAAATATTTTACAGAAGTAACTGCTACCAGTGTTTGTTCCGCAATCTTATATTCATACAATAAAGGATCCTGCTTTCTATATATTCGCAATACATTACATTTGCCTATGTTAAGGGTCAGTTACCACTCCCTGCATCAAGTGCCTGTCTGCTGGAGATCTTCCTGCACTTCGCTGTAATTTTCTAATGCTGCAACTTCTCTGTAGACTACAGCATCATCCGCGAAAAGCCACATGGAACTTCGAACACTATGGACAAACGGTAGGTACTGTTATTCTGAAGAAGGTTTGGTTATCCCAGCTGAAACCTAGGTAAATTTTAGGTAAACGGTGCAACCTAGGCTGCTCATTATTAAATTAAAAATTAAAAATTGTTATCATAGCAAGGTGTAATCGAACCTCGAATGCTCTAGAACATACCTCACTGTATCAGCTAAAAGAGTAACCTGCACAAATCCCATCAAATTTTGCATGCCATTTCACATTAAAAATAGTGGTTTGGTAAAATCTTTGTTAATTGATTCCCAGCTAGTATATTTGTCACATTTCAATAAAACATATATACTCACCCAGAATAAATAGTAATTATTGTTTGTATGGAGAGAATAGTTTTCTTGCAGGTACTGCCATCTATATCCGTGGCATTGGTAGGTCAATCTTCGTCGTAGCTTGCTTCCTGTATTGTGACTGTGCCACGAACCGACCTGCCGCCTGTTGCCCACTGCTCCAGACCGAGGGGTGTGCAAGATGATGGTGTTCCCAATGTCAGGTGCAGCCCGCATGGTGTAGATGTCCCCCACATACTTTCTCTCACCTATTGCCTTTATCGTCCATTGTTGTTGTGGTCTTCAGTCCTGAGACTGGTTTGATGCAGCTCTTCATGATACTCTATCCTGTGCTAGCTTCTTTATCGCACAGCACCTACTGCAGCCTACATCCTTCTGAATCTGTTTGGTGTATTCATCTCTTGGTCTCCCTCTACGATTTTTACCCTCCACGCTGCCCCCCAATACTAAATTGGTGATCCCTTGATGCCTCAGAACATGTCCTAACAATCGATCCCTTCTTCTAGTCAAGTTGTGCCACGAATTCCTCTTCTCCCCAATACTATACAGTACCTCCTCATTAGTTATGTGATCTACCGACCTAATCATCAGCCTTCCTCTGTAGCGCCACATTTCGAAAGCTTCTATTCTCTTCTTGCCCAAACTATTTCTCGTCCATGTTTCACTACCATACATGGCCACACTCCATACAAATACTTTCAGGAACGACTTCCTGACACTTAAATCTATACTCGATGTTAACAAATTTCTCTTCTTAAGAAACGCTTTCCTTACCATTGCCAGTCTACATTTTATATCCTCTCTACTTCGACCATCATCAGTTATTTTGCTCCCCAAATAGCAAAACTCCTATACTACTGTAAGTGTCTCACTTCCTAATCTAATTCCCTCAGCGTCACCTGAGTTAATTCGACTATATTCCATTATCCTCGTTTTGCATTTGTTGATGTTCATCTTATATCCTCCTTTCACGACACTGTCCATTCCGTTCAACTGCACATCCAAGTCCTTTGCTGTCTCTGACAGAATTAGAATATTATCAGCCAACCATAAAGTTTTTATTTCTTCTCCATGGATTTTAATACGTACTCCGAATTATTCTTTTGTTTCTTTTACTGCTTGCTCAATATACAGATTGAATAGCATCGGGAAGAGGCTACAACCCCTTCTCACTCCCTTCCCAACCATGATTCCCTTTCACGTCCCTCGACCCTTATAACTGCCATCTGGTTTCTGTACAAATTGTAAATAGCCTTTCGCTCCCTGCATTTTACCCCTGCCACCTTTAGAATTTGATGGAGAGTATTCCAGTCAACATTGTCAAAAGCTTTCTCTAAGTCTACAAATGCTAGAAACGTAGGTTTGCCTCTCCTTAATCTAGCGTCTAAAATAAGTCGTAGAGTCAGTATTGCGTCACGTGTTCCCATATTTCTACGGAATCCAAACTGATGTTCCCCGAGTTCAGCTTCTACCAGTTTTTCCATTCGTCTGTAAAGAATTCGCGTTAGTATTTTGCAGCCGTGACTTATCAAACTGATAGTTCAGTAATTTTCTCATCTGTCAACGCCTGCTTTCTTTGGGATTGGAATTATTATATTCTTCTTGAAGTCTGAAGGAATTTCGCCTGTCTCATACATTTTGCTCACCAGATGGTTTTGTCAAGACTTGCTCTCCCAAGGCCGTCAGTAGTTCTAATGGAATGTTGTCTACTCCCGGGGCCTTGTTTCGACTTAGGTTTTTTTGCGCTCTATCAAACTCTTCACGCAGTATCATATCTCCCATTTCATCTTCATCTACATCCTCTTCCATTTCTATAACATTGCCCTGAAGTACATCGTCCTTGTATAGACCCTCGATATACTCCTTACACCTTTCTGCTTTCCCTTCTTTGCTTAGAACTGGGTTTCCATCTGAGCTCTTGATATTGATACAAGTGTTTCTCTTTTCTCCAAAGGTCTCTTTATTTTTCCTGTAGGCAGTATCTATCTTATCCCTAGTGAGATAAGCCTCTACATCCTTACGTTTGTCCTCTATCCATGCCTGCTTAGCCATTTTGCACTTCCTGTCGATCTAATTTTTGAGGCATTTGTATTCCTTTTTGCCTGTTTCATTTACCGCAATTTTATATTTTCTCCTTTCATCAATTAAACTCAATATTTCTTCTGTCACCCAAAGATTTCTACTAGCCCTCGTCCATATACCTACTTGATCCTCTGCTGCCTTTACTACTTCATCCCTCAAAGCTACCCATTCTTCTTCTACTGTATTTCTTTCCCCCATTCTTGTCAATTGTTCCCTTATGCTCCCCCTGAAACTCTCCCCCTGAAACTCTGTACAGCCTCTGGTTTAGTCAATTTATCCAGGTCCCATCTACTTAAATTCCCACTTTTTTGCAGTTTCTTCAGTTTTAATCTACAGTTCATAGCCAATAGATTGTGGTCAGAGTTCACATCTGCCCCTGGAAATGTCTTACAATTTAAAACCTGGTTCCTAAATCTTACCATTATATAATCTATCTGAAATCTCCCAGTATCTCCATGCTTCTTCCATGTATACAACCTTCTTTAATGATTCTTGAACCAAGTGTTAGCTATGATTAAGTTGTGTTCTGTGCATAATTCCACCAGGCGGCTTCCTCTTTCATTTCTTAACCCCAATCCATATTCACCTACTACGTTTCCTTCTCTTCCTTTTCCTACTATCGAATTCCAGTCACCCATGACTATTAGATTTTCGTCTCCCTTCACTATCTGAATAATTTTCTTTTTCTCATCATACACTTCTTCAATTTCTTCGTCATCTGCAAAGCTAGTTGGCATATAGACTTGTACTACTGGCCGGCCGAAGTGACCCAGCGGTTATTGGCGCTACAGTCTGGAACCGCGCGACCGAATCCTGCCTCGGGCGTGGATGTGTATGACGTCCTTAGGTTAGTTAGGTTTAAGTAGTTCTAAGTTCTATGGGACTGATGACATTAGAAGTTAAGTCCCATAGTTCCCAAAGCCATTTGAACCATTTTTTAAACTACTGTCGTTGGCACTGGCTTCATGTCTGTCTTGGCCACAACAAGGCGTTCGCTGTGCTGTTTGTAATAGTTTACCCGCATTCCTATTTTCCTATTCATTATTAAACCTACTCCTGCATTACCCCTATTTGATTTTGTATTTATAACCCTGTATTCACCTGACCAAAAGTCTAGTTCCTCCTGCCACCGAACTTCACTAATTCATATCCAACTTTAACCTATCCCTTTCCCTTTTTAAATTTTCTAACCTACCCGCCCGATTAAGGGATCTGACATTCCACGCTCCGATCTGTAGAACGCCAGTTTTCTTTCTCCTGATAACGACGTCCTCTTGAGTGGTCCCCGCCCGAATATCCGAATGGGAGACTATTTTACCTCCGGAATATTTTACCCAAGAGGACGCCATCATCATTCATCCATACAGTAAAGCTGCATACCCTCGGGAAAAATTACGGCCGTAGTTTCCCCTTGCTTTCAGTCGTTCGCAGTAGCACCACAGCAAGGCCGTTTTGGTTAGTGTCACAAGGCCAGATCAGTCAATTATCCAGGCTGTTGCCCCTGCAACTGCTGAAAAGGCTGCTGCCCCTCTTCAGGAACCATACGTTTGTCTGGCCTCCCAACACATACCCCTCCGTTGTGGTTGCACCTACGGTATCGCTGTATCGCTGAGGCACGCAATCCTCCCCACCAACGGCAAGGTCTATGGTTCATGGGGGGAGGTTATCATCCATATGCATCAATTATTACAATTATTATGTAAGTCATAATAAATGTTAGAAAAAGCTGTTACATTACTGTCATATATGTCTACGCAATATTGTTTAATTTTCTGCCACTATTGCGTAGTTATTATTTTTTGCGTACTGGACCTGTGTACGTTTGGTGGTTTTCTGCACTGGGGGGGGGGGGGGGGGGGGTTCAATGCTGGTGTTGTCCCAGGGTCCTGCAGTCGGCAAAAGGCAGTCTGTGAACCTCATCAGGAGAGGCGCGGCTCCCAAGGGAGATTTGTGGAAGTGAGGCTACTGTGTGCTTCAGGCAGAGCACTGGCCTACCTGTGGTCATGGTTCGCTCTGCTGCCACCGCTGATTTTACAGATTGATTGAGTTGAACATTTTCACTTTCTCGGTGCATACATTAAGGGCGAAGATGCCATGACATCAGCATGAGAACGGTAATTTATCTTACCCAAAAAAGTCTTAGTATCCAGTCAAACTGAGTCGCCCTGCCACTGCACTTGGCGTGGAGCGCGTGACCAATCGAAGGAACACTACTCCAGGCAGATACCAACCTCGTGCCTATCAATGTGCATACTTTAGGCCAAAAGTGGGACGTTTCTGCTCAACAACATGGTGTCGTTCCCCTACGTAAAGGTTTCTGAAAGTGAAGCGTGAGGTTTGTGAACATAGATTGGGGGCATTCATCACCAGACTTATGTCGAGACAGTATCATCTCCGGCTGCCATTGGTGTTGATTAGCTTACTCTAGGTGACTTAAAGAAACTTAACTGTCGTAAAGTGCGGTAGCGCCATGTAGATTGTGTGCTGCTCGGTACTTGCTTACTTCATGTCTCAGTTTGTGTTCCTTAATTTGTGTTGCCTAATTGGGTTACAGTCTGTGGCATCTTCCTGCATTGTTATCTTTAATTTCATGAGCTGCCCTAATCATCAGATGTAGTTGCAATTTCTCCATGCGGTCCTCTACATTTTTAGCACCTCCCCACTTTTTAGCACACCTGTAATTTGGTTTGAGTTTTAAAGAACTTTGTTCTCTGTTAATTTTACTGCTACTTATGTCAATCTTTAGTACAAACGGTCTAAGGCGCTGCAGTCATGGACTATGCGGCTGGTCCCGGCGGAGGTTCGAGTCGTGCCCGGGCATGGGTGTGTGTGTTTGTCCTTAGGATAATTTAGGTTAAGTAGTGTGTAAGCATACGGACTGATGACCTTAGCAGTTAAGTACAATAAGATTTCACGCACATGTGAACATGTGAACATTAGAAGAAAACATACTGTTATTCTGTCTTCACCTAGCTTTCAAGATCCCTCGTTGACCTAAGACTTTTCCCTAGTCCACAATAACAAAATGCCACCTGTTGTGCTCACATTTTGTTGTTCGATCTGTGGCGCTGTTTTCGTGAGGTGCCGCGGCCAAATGTACGGAGTCTTCCAAATCACTATTTTATTATGAGACGTAGCAAGTAAATTTTGCCAATGTTTGCGTGAGTTGCCCTTTAACCGACACAATGAGGTACCTTCTGGGGCATTTGCTGTTCGATTAGATCATGGTATGATAACATTATATAATTATCGTAGGGTATTTGGTGATTAGTTACTGTACTGTTGTTTATAGATCTGCGGATTGTTCATACAGAAACAAAACTGGTCACTTAAAGAAATTAATTCGGTGAGGACGCATAATAAATCTGTTACAAAACCACTGATTGCGGATTTTATCTCCATAGACATTATGTAAATTTATGCAATGTTTGATACGTCATATTGGCAACATAGTAACAGGAATCATCCATAGAACAGTAGAACAACTGGTAGACACCACGAAGAGGGTAGATCAATTTAGGGTCCAGAAAACGTAGGATCCTGGGAAGCACATAGAAGATAGATGATAATATCAGCTGTGTTATTAGGCCTCGTCATATCGTTCTTCAGAGTTTTTCGCTGTTCGACGTTTGTGACCCTTTGCTGGGATATTTTTCGGGATTCTACTGATGTCAGAACTGGCGGAATACTGACAAAAGACAGTGTCACGCTCACTTACAAGATATTTTCTCTCGAATTTTCGGAGAAGAAATTACCGCGTAAAAATATTCAAGCTGTTATTCCTGGGGCCGGCCGAAGTGGCCGTGCGGTTAAAGGCGCTGCAGTCTGGAACCACAAGACCGCTACGGTCGCAGGTTCGAATCCTGCCTCGGGCATGGATGTTTGTGATGTCTTTAGGTTAGTTAGGTTTAACTAGTTCTAAGTCCTAGGGGACTAATGACCTCAGCAGTTGAGTCCCATAGTGCTCAGAGGCATTTGAACCATTTTTTTTGTTATTCCTGGGTCGTCGTCATTGGTTAACATTGTAAACAGATGCCGGCAAGAGGAATCAAAAATATTATTGTTCTCGTATCGCCTCGGATGTTCCCTGGTAGCTGTTTACGTTCGCCGCTCGCCTTGGTTCGATATTTACTTCCGCAATAGCGTGTAAATATTGAACTCTGTAGCCGTCATTTCAATTGAAACTGTACTCATTCTTAGGTATTTAGACGACTTCACGGACCTCCTTTTTTTAAATATTACACAACTGCCCATTAAAATTACTACACCAAGAAGAAATGCAGATAATATTCATTGGACAAATATATTATACTAGAAATGACATGTGATTACATTTTCAAGCAATTTGGGTGCATAGATCCTGAGAAATCAGTACCCAGAGAAACCACCTCTGGCCTTAATAACGGCCTTGATACGCCTGGGCATTGAGTCCAACAGAGCTTGGATGGCTTGTACAGGTACAGCTGCCCATGCAGCTTCAACACGGTTCGACAGTTCATCAAGAGTAGTGACTGGCGTATTGTGACGCGACAGTTGCTCGGCCACCATTGACCAGACGTTTTCAATTGGTGAGAGATCTGGAGAATGTGCTGGTCAGGGCACCAGTGGAACATTTTCTGTATCCAGAAAGCCCCGTACAGGACCTTTAACATGCGGTCGTGCACTATCCTGCTGAAATGTAGGGTTTCGCAGGGATCGAATGAGGGGTAGAGCCACGGGTCGTAACACATCTGAAATGTAACGTCCACTTTTTAAAGTGCCGTCAATGCGAACAAGAGGTGACCGAGACGTGTAACCAATGACACCCCATTCCATCACGCCGGGTGATATGCCAGTATGGCGATGACGAATACACGCTTCCAATGTGCGTTCACCGCGATGTCGCAAACACGGATGCGACCGTCATGATGCTGTAAACAGAACCTGAATTCATCCGAAAAAATAACGTTTTGCCATTCATGCCCCCATGTTCGACGTTGAGTGCACCATTGCAGTCGCTCCTGTCTGTGATGCAGCCTCGGGGGTAACCGCAGCCATGGTCTCCGAGCTTATAGTCCATGCTGCTGCAAACGTCGTCGAACTATTCGTGCACATGGTTGATGTCTTGCATACGTCCCCATCTGTTGACTCAGGGATCGAGACGTGGCTGCACGATCCGTTACTGCCATGGGGATAAGATGGCTGTCATCTCGACTGCTAGTGATACGAGGCCGTTGGGATCCAGCACGGCGTTCCGTATTACCCTCCTGAACCCACCTATTCCATATTCTGCTAACAGTATTGGATCTTGACCAACGCGAGAAGCAATGTCGCGATACGATAAACCGCAAACGCGATACGCTACAATCCGACCCTTATCAAAGTCGGAAACGTAACGGTACGCATTTCTCCTCCTTACACGAGGCGTCAGAACAACGTTTCACCAGGCAACGCCGGTCAGCTACTCTTTGTGTATGAGAAATCGGTAGGAAACTTTCCATATGTCAGCATGTTGTAGGTGTCGCTACCGGCGCCAACCTTGTGTGAATGCTCTAAAAAGCTAATCATTTGCATATCACGGCATCTTCTTCCTCTCGGTTAAATTTGGCGTCTGTAGCACTTTATCTTCGTAGTGTAGCAATTTTAATGGCGAGTAGTGTACCTTCCCTGCGTAGCCCACTAATCTTCTTAAAACCCATTACCTGGTCACATTGCTGTTGGCGCTCCGTCACTGTCGGTTTTACCTTTTAAGTATGCGTGGCGCTCGTATTCCTTTACGCGTTCTTTTACTGGCCTTCTAGTTTCACCGATATAAACTTTTCCACAACCACCCGTCACTTCATGTACTTCTGTAGTGCGGAGGCTGACACGGACGTTCTCTGTGGTTAGGAAGAAGTCTTCTGCCTTGTGTTGCCCATCAACAGCAGCAGGGAAATTTTCATCCAGTAACCCTATTTCTCTGAAAAAGCGCGCGAAATGTCCATTTAAGAGTTGACGAGACGCTGTTCTTCGACGGTGAGCAATAACCAAGGGTACCTCTGGATTCCTGAAGAAAATCCCAATAGAGAGATTGAAGCGTTACGCGGTGGAGGACTTTGAATACAAGTACGACGTTGCCTAAAGATCACAAGATTTTATCATTAGTTATAAGGGCTACTAAAGCTCGCAGACTTACGAAGAGGGTAAACAGAATAAATACAAATCTACATTCACAACTTGGAGAAATGAATGGCAAGCACTGCGGTGTCCTACAATATATTTATTCACAACCAGCTTCGAGCATTGTTGATCTTATGAAAAAATATTGCGACAACTTCACTCGTCATACATGCTATTTAACCAGAAAAGATGCCATAGCGGACTTGCAAACACCAGAAAAAATACTGCATGGCATAATACCGGCTTAAGCAAACAGAAAACATTGAAAAGTGAAACCATGTGACAGCAATAAGTGCCCAGCACCATTACTCAGGCCCAGCAACATCCAGCAGGTTAGCAGTTGTGTGTGAATCTACTGGATGTAGCTGTGCCTGACCAATGAAGCTGGGCACTGTCACATGGTTTCATGTTTCCTGTTTGCTTAAGCCAGTGTTATGGCGTGAAGTATCTTTTCCTGATGTTTGCAAGTCAGCTGTGGCATCTTTTCTGGTTAAATAGCATGTATGCCATGTGAAGTTGTCGCAATATTTTTCCACATTGAATATGATCAGTGATCGAAACCAGTTGTGAATAATAAATATGTCGTAAGAGAGCACAGTGTTTACCATGAATTTCTCCTCGTATATAGATGCTGCTGACAGCCGCCTGTAAAAAACTGTTGATATATTGATAACATTTTACCGTGTTTCTATGAAGTGTTTTTTTCTGTCTGTTTGGTGAGAAATTTGCAGTTCATTTTAAACTAACTTTTGGATTAACTAGAGACTTAAAATTATAAACATAGCTCAGAACTGAATGACTACGCACCAGTAACTCGTAGCAACTCGCTTTCTTCTTGGTTTGATCAGTAGTCGTTTGGAGTGAGGGTGCAGAAGTGTGGTAATGCCTGACATCTATAATGACCTGTATGACTGACATATTGTGCAGATAGTGTGGGAATTCATTACAGGGGGCATAGATGTGGATGGGCATGGATGAGCCGAGAGAATAGGGCAGAGTAGATGGATAGTGAGAGGTGAGAGGAGAAAGACAGGAGAAGGGGGAGATGGACATAGGGAGGAGATGAGGACGGAAGGCAGAGGAGGAAATGGACAGATGAATTAAGAGGCGATGGACATAGGTAGGTGGGAGGAGCCAAATAGTATATAATAAAAATGCCTTAAACGGTTAGTGTCTTTAAAGCAGGTTACTAGATGAGTATCAACAATAGACACATAATAGCAGTGAAATGTGATAGAACCACGTAATGTGGTGCTACAGAAATTCGGAAATGAGTCGCTGGAAGTAGTAGATGAGATTTTCTGTGTACATAACTAACACGAGCTGTACTCAGTGAAGTACTTTGTGGACGTTAGGTACCTATTACAAAATGCCCATTGTTATGTTTAGTGAAATAAACAGTTTGCCAATACTTTTTAATTATATTTTTTCGGAAGCGGCACTTCGTTTTCACTACGTCATTCCCCTTCCTTTAAAGCAATATGAGTTGCTGCAATATCCCCATCGATTCCCCGCCCCTCCGTTCGTACCTCACATTCTGCACATTCTGAGTCCTGAACCGTAAGCGTAAAAAATTATGATAGCAACGCTTAGCAGCTACGGGGAGTTTAACTTCTTAATATCGTCAACTGTTGGAATATCATGCTGTCTGTTTGTAATAAAGTATTGTGTTTCGCTGTTCAATTTTTTTTATAAGTTAATGTGAATATTGCAACTTTTTAAGTCCATATTATTAGACAAAATGATGGTATACTATATAGCTCATTACTTCAGTATTCAATGTAATCTTGTAGCAGCAGTATTAGTATACTCCAAGTTAACATCCAGAGGAAGTAATATATATAAAATATATTGTGTATTTTCAGTAATTTGACGCCACTTCCGCAAATTGAATACAACTGTCGAAGTATTGCCACTACCAGAAATCCAGTTTTACTAGGTTACTTAAATGAAAATTAAAAGAGCGGCGAAATTGTTTGCTTAGCGTGTTGTTAATTGCATCAAGAGTAACTCTAGCATGAGATGGTGCAGAGCAGTGTGTACGTTGATGAGGATACTCGATGCAAACAACGCTGGAATGGGCTGCTAGAGGGGTGGAGGATTAGCTCTGATAAATGCCGCAGTGTGTAATCCTGGGAGATTAATGGGGCGACCTAGAGCTACCTGTGGGACGATGGTTGTCCCTCTGGTGCGAGAACAAGTAGGTTGGTCTTAATGTGGATTTACGGTTAAGGATTAATTCTTTGAGAATCGTGGCAGCTAACTGAATACTGCCTACTATTATAAATGTAGAGGCTATCACATCTCATCGCAAAGGAAATCAACGTACGTCTGCGATCTTATGCGGTTCTGTCTTATCTAAGCCTTTAATTGTCCAAGTGATCCCATCAGGTAGTTAATACATCATATGTGTACCTATGTGAAACTGGCACCAGACTCTTCAGTTTTCCCTTTGTGTTCAGAACTATTCGTAGATACCTATAGATTGTTAGAGCATTGGAGAGACTTCCAAACAAAAGTCGTTTTTCATAGGAAAACACAGTAAGAGCAACGCAACTGTAAATGCGGAGCTTATGTTTTATTGTCATACACCTGTTGTTGTGCTTGGTAACTTTGTGTTCAGAACTATTCGTTGATACCTATAGATTGTTAGTGCATTGGAGAGCCTTCCAAACAAAAGTTGTTTTTCGTGGGAAAACACAGTAAGAGCAACGCAACTGTAAATGCGGAGCTTATGTTTTATTGCCATACACCTGTTGTTGTGCTTGGTAAATCTTTGAGCACTACATTCTCGGAACCTTTTTTCTACATTTATATGTGTATAATACGAGAACGAATGAGAGAGAGAGAGAGAGAGTGGGAGGGGGAGAGATGTGATGATGATGTTTGGTTTGTGGGGCGCTCAACTGCGTGGTTATCAGCGCCCAAGGGGGAGAGAGAGAGAGAGAGAGGGAGAGAGAGAGAGAGAGAGAGAGAGAGAGAGATACAATAATGGGATATGGAATAACTTTCGATACTTGTACAAATAACAAGCTTTGTTTACAGTTGCTTGCAGCAGAATTTTCATGGTTGAATCAGAGGCCCCTTTCTTATATATTGAAAGTACATGTAATACGTATTACTTTGGAGGTCTGATTTATAATTTTACAAATGTCTATATTACAAAATGGATTACCTCTGTAGTACTGTTAATCACACTCTTTCGCTTTGGTGATTGTGGCTCTGCTTCGTAGCATGGACTCCACGAGACACCAAAAGAGTAGGACAGTCTTATTGATCCACGATTGATTGTGAGACGAGACTATACCGCCCCGGAAGCTGGCGTCCATCAGGCCCAGTGGACTATGAGTTTCCTTGAGAAGTCACCTCCAGTTCTGTATGTCATCTGCTCTTTGCTGCAATCACCCAGTGGTATCACGTTGTAGATCTTCCGAAACATGTTTGGCCACCGGTTTTCTGGCATGCAGTATGATTTGGATTCTGTGTATCAATACAACCATTATGTTTGGCCCATTGTACAAGATGTAGAACTCAATGTTGTGACGGATTCCCCACTGCCCACTTTCTGCAACGGTGAATCTGTAGATTTTACCATCACTTCTTTCAGCGCGTTCAGGTTTTGTTGTTGTTGTGTGCAGAACAATTTATCACGTTTATAGATTGTCTTAAAATTTGTTGACAGACTTGTCCTACTATGGATAGAATATACTGCATATATATAGAATATACTGCAACCTCGTCTGCATTTGGACTTTCCTGAAGGGCTCCTATCTGAAACAGCACCCAGATACTTGATTTCTTGAATTTGGTCGTAGTGTCCACTTGGAGTCTCTTTATTTAATCTCAGTTAATCTTTTTGTCTCTTGACCTGGTGTCATTTTCAGCTGAGACAGGATGCGCGTGTCAGGATATTTCAAAACATGGTTCAAATGGCTCTGAACACTATGGGACTCAACATCTGAGGTCACCAGTCCCCTAGAACTTAGAACTACTTAAACCTAACTAACGTAAGGATATCACACACATCCATGCCCGAGGCAGGATTCGAACCTGCGACCGTAGAGGCCGCGCGGTTCCAGACTGAAGCGCCTAGAACCGGTCGGCCACATCGTCCGGCAAGAATATTTCAGTCCATGTAAACGTACGCCTTACCAGAACACCATTAGCTTCTGCCGGAACGGCGGCTCGTCGACAAGCGGAATGGATATCCTGATACTGTATGAGGCACACACACACAGCCTGAAATCGGCGTGTATCAAGTCAGACGATATTGCAAAGCATGTCTTCGTGAGCCCACGAATAGCTCTGCGCCCATTGAAATGTGGTAAGCAGTGATGCAGACGTAGGAAATCGTCTTCTGTACTCGATAGGAAGGATATGGTGTTTACGCACAACGATTCTATTCGTTAAGTGGCGAATGATTTGAAGCACACTGGCCGGTCCGTACAATGCTACAATCCACAATAGTTTACGTTGGCCATTAAAATAGGTACGCCGTGAAGACGGGGTGCGAGAACCGTTAAAATGGCTAGAAGTATACTATATGCTTTGTTATGGAATTTCAGTGGAACTGAAGAAAGTTGGTAATACCGTCAATATTGTCAGTGTAAGGATAGTTTCTAAATGATAAATCCTATTTCAAAGTTGTTTGTTTGGGATAAAACGGGGTTATGTCTCTTGAAAGTTTACCAATATGTACGATATTGCAGTATCAGTGTTGTTGCGAAGTGCGGTGCAATTTTCCTTCCCACATACTTGCTTGTCTGAGGGAACGGGCGCAGCGGAAACTACAAATGTTATAAGAAATGAAATGTTTTCGCTATTGTGAATATCAGAAGCCGCGCGGGATTAGCCGAGCGGTCTCGGGCGCTGCAGTCATGGACTGTGCGGCTGGTCCCGACGGAGGTTCGAGTCCTCCCTCGGGCATGGGTGTGCGTGTTTGTCCTTACCATAATTTAGATTAAACAGCGTGTAAGCTTAGGGACTGATGACCTTAGCACTTAAGTCCCATAAGATTTCACACAAATTTGAACATTTTTTTGAATATCAGCAACCACGACTGTATAATGAAATGATGTAAATACTAATTGTGTCAGTTGCTAACCTGCAACGACATAACGCCGTTATTTTATGACCATCGCTCAAATGGATGTTGCCATCTCAAGAAAGACTTTAACCATGTGTGTAGCCGTAATGGCACCTTCACAAACACTGAATGTTTTGTTATCTGAACATGGCTAGGTTGTTAGCCGAAAGTAGTGATTTGTCGAAATGAAGAAGAATTCGTATGCGGTCTAGACTCATGGGTTTTCAATCCCAAATACAAATAAAAAAATTTAGAACAGATCACGTGTCTCCTGGTTGACAATGTCAACCAGTATTTGTTACTTGTCTTGGTGGGGTCCAGCATCTCTCATGTGAATACGGAATCGATGTGTCCAAGAGGACCGTACTCACCTCCATTCAAGGTCGTAACGGCTCCACGCGCCTAACGACTGAGTTAGCAAATGGGCTTGTTGGTGGCAAGGCAAACAATAGCAGGTAGATAGTTTTTTTCGAAAAATCTAAAGCAGCAGAATTAAAGTGGCCAATGGTTTACTCATATAAGAAGTAGATTCAGACAACAATTTGGATCTATTCTGGCACTGTCATAGGGCGCGAGAAGTATTGTGAAACACAAGTAGCGCTCAGTTTTTAACTGTGTAGAAAAGTAACGTACAGATGTTTAGCGCGTGAAAGCAGTCTAATTTTATGAAAACTACAATATCCATTGTTACTATCTCCCTCATTTACTTGGAGGACGTATCCACGACTGTGCTGCCATCCTGACTAAATCTTCTGTTTGCTTTGCAGGGTGGTACACACAGTTAAACACCTACATCTACATTCACTCGATTATTCCTGTAAATCACTTGTGTGTTTGGTAAGACGTTCACAGAAACAATTCTCGACTGTTACACTCTCAAACAGCGACTGGGAAAAATGATGGTTTTTCCTGTGTGAGCTCCGATTTCTCTTAGTGTATTACAATAGTCACTTCTCCCTATGTACATGGTAGTTGACAAAACGTTTGGGCATTCGAAAGAGAAAACTGGTGATTTAAATTTCATGAAAAAAATCTCACCGCAACGAAAAACACGTTTGTTTTAACGACAGTCGCTACGGTGTGCTTATGATATCCGTCACAGTCTTCCCTAGTTCGTGATGACACAGAACTAAGTCCTTCGAATTTCTCAGTATCCTCCCAATCCCATCTAATAAGATACAATGCCACACAGCTCTACTGCATAACAGGACGGACAAGCGTATTGTAGACAGATCTTTAGTAAATCATCTTTAGTACTCATGTTGAAGAACTCACACGTTTTATTGTTGAGGATCGATTGCCGATATTCGCACAATGCAGTTATCTGGTGTAAATCTTCAGATGCTTTTACTGGATGCTAAAATACTACATCATCTGCGAACTATTTAAGATGGCTCGTCTGAATGTCTCATCATGATCCCCAATTTAAGCATTAGGGCTTATTTTTCTTTTGCATTTTAGAATATCCATCGGTTCCTCAGTCTTCCTTGACTTCTTATTCCAAATGGGTTAAATCTTATCTGGAGTCGTAATCTTTCTCCATTATTCTTTCCAATTCTTCATTCCAGTTTAATTTTTATTCTTGAGTTTCACTGAGGGTGTTAAATATACTCAGTTATTCCAACACTTCCGAATTTCTAAATCCGTCAGCTCTTATGTATCCATCTACTGCTCTAAGATATTTCATCTCTGGTGCCCGAATGAAAAAGTCTTTGCATATATTTATAACCCACAACTCACTTCCGTAAAGAAGCATTGAGACAGCAATTTCAGCCTTGTTTCTTCTCGCGTGTTACTTTGGGTATTTGTTTATTTTACAACACACACACACACACACACACACACACACACACACACACCACCACCACCACCACCACACACATACACACAAAATACACAGTCGCAAACTTATCTGAATTTGTCTGTGTGTTTTCGTCTTATTCATATGGGACGTCGCAACCTAAATACCTAAAGTGCTCGACTTGTTGTATTATTCTATAATTAATGGCGGAAATGTGTTCGTCCAACATGTTTTCCTTTAAAAAAACCATGATATTGCCTTTTTTCTCAAATTTCTTTGTGTAGATCACCTTCATTCTCCGGCAACAGAGTGGCGTCATCTTCATGTAATGGGAAATTCAAGCGAGCAGTTGTTCATTTTAATTGTTCCGTTAAAAATCTTCTTCCAATTCCGAATTTCATCACCTCAATACATTTTAAAAATTGGGCGTGGGGGGGGGGGGGGGGGGAGGGGAGGAAACTCTGCCACCTGCCGCGCGGGGTAGCCGCGTGGTCTAGTGTGCCTAAGTTTACACACTACTTAACCTAAAGTAACCTAAGGACAAACACTCACGCCCATGCCCGAGGGAGAACTCGAACCTCCGCCGGATCAGCCGCACTGTCCATGACTGCAGCGCCTCTGACCGCTCGGCTAATACCGTTCAGCAAAAATAGCTGTCATTTTGATTTTTTTGCTGGTTTCGGCCTCATGACAATTAAAAAGACTTTTCCCATCGCACGTGATACGACCTTGCAATGGTTGAGGGTGTCACCTAAATAACAGTGCCACAACTGTTAAGTACCTAACTTGTGCAGTCATGTACACTGAACGGTACGGATGATACGTGCAACTAAAACCATAACCGTCATATTGCTAATTGTCTGTGATTTGTAGCCGACCCCGCTTACAGCGCCATCTACAGGGTGATTTTTTTCCACTGTGTACAAACTCTAGGATCGATCGATGAGAAGACACGGAACAAAAAACGTCTTATAAACTTATGTCCGGAAATGCATTCTAGAGACCATTTATTCAGTAATACTTCTTTACAGAGACTGCGGTCTAATATGCTCTGTACAATGCAGCCACAGTTATAGTATGCATGGTTTCCTCCCAGAGGATGGTACTGTTCCTCATATGTCAAACCGTAGATCCCTCTCCTACAATAGTAATTGGTGAAGTTGTGTCCGATTCGCTTCTGTTGCTGATTCACCTTGTAGTGGACGTGATACAGCGTTGCAAATAATGCTACCGTATCCGAATGTAGAGCTCGCCGACATAGTGATTACATACGCAAAGATAAATGGCAACAAAGGGCGGGCAGCATGGTTGTATCAGGAGACCTATCTCCGCCGACAACAATCACAGCATTCAGTACTTGCAAAAGTGTTTCGACGTTTGTCTGAGACAGAGTACTTTTCAGGAAGCAGGAAAGTATGAAGGACGTAACCGAAATGATTGGACACCAGACCTGGTGGAAATTGTAACACTACGGAGGGTTAACGCCGTGTCAGTAACAGGTAGTTGGCCCGTCAGTACAGGGTTCAACAGACGATGGCGTGGAACATTCTCCATGACAGTTGTCACTATCCTCATCACACACAGCGTGTGCAGGGATTACGAGTGACGGACTTTCACATCGGGAGCAATTTCGTCACTGATTTCTTTACCAGGCAACCACGATTCCTATTCTTGAGTACTGCTCGAGCGTTTGGAATCCCTATCAGGTCGGATTGAGGGAAGACATAGAAGCAATTCAGAGGCGGGCTGCTAGATTTGTTACTAGTAGGTTTGATCATCACGCGAGTGTTACGGAAATGCTTCAGGAACTCGGGTGGGAGTCTGTAGAGGAAAGGAGGTGTTCTTTTCGTGAATCGGTACTGAGGAAATTTAGAGAACCAGCATTCGAGGCTGACTGCAATTCAATTTCACTGTCGCCAACTTACATTTCGCGGAAAAACCACAAAGATAAGAGAGATTAGGGCTCGTACAGAGGCATATAGGCAGTCATTTTTCCCTCGTTCTGTTTGGGAGTGGAACAGGGAGAGAAGATGCTAGTTGTAGTACGAGGTACCCTCCGCCACGCACCGTATGGTGGACTGCGGAGTATGTATGTAGATGTAGATGTAGATTTTTGTCATCCATCCTAGTCACAGATGAGGCCACCTTCACGCGGAGCTTTCAGCTTTCATAACAGTCATCTGTGGGATAGTAAGCAGAACCCCAACAGTACTGTGACAGCGAATCATCACCACCGGTGTAGCCGAAATGTGTGGACCGGGATAACTGGCGACCTATTTTGGGATCAGTCTTCTTCCCACGTCGCCTAACAGGCCGGAACTATAGGTATGTCTTGCGGATGACTGCCTCCCACGCTGGAAGAAGTGCCATTGATGATTCGGAGGGTTATGTGGCTACTACATGATGGTGCTCCAGCCAACATCACCATCACATCAGTCGTGTCTTCCCTAGTCAATATCTCAACAGTATCGTGTACTGAGAGCCCATTCCAGATGTGGAGACACTGGAGTAGCGTATTCATGCTGCCTTTGACAATGTTCGGATGCAGCTTGGCCGATGTGAACGTGTGACACACACCTGGCTACGGTGCGTACACGCTTGTTTTGAGGCACTTGGAAACCATTTTCAGCACGTACCGTAATTGTGGTTGCATGACACAGCACGTATTACAACGCAGTCTCTGTAACAATGTATGATTGAATAAATGGTCTCTAGCACGGAAACCATGCATTTCTGAACGTAAGTTCATCAAAAATTTTTTTGCTCCGTATCCGCTCATCGCTCCATCCCTAGAGTTTGTACACGTTGGAAAAAATCACCCTGTACAGGTAATTATTTTTTCACGACATTCCCCCCTGTGTCATGTCATATAATCCTGATCGAATCTGATGTCATCCTGCACGGTGGTTCTCTTTCTACAGAGTTTTGAAACTGGGTCTCAAATTATGGACACCCTATACATGCCACCTGTATTTTTCTTGCCGGCCAATATGGCCATGCGGTTCTAGGCGCTTCAGTCTGGAACCGCGTGACCGCTACGGTAGCAGGTCCGAATCCTGCCTCGGGCATGGATGTGTCTGATGTCCTTAGGTTAGTTAGGTTTAATAAGTTCTACGTTATAGGGGACTGATGACCACAGATGTTAAGTCCCATAGTGCTCAGAGCCATTTGAACCATTTTTTTTGTTATTTTTCTTGTTTGTGTATGCGTGCAGTCTTCTGTTGTTCGTTTTGATGAGAATTGTTGCATGTTCGCAGCTGAGGTGGTGGTGCCGGTGCCCGAGAGCTCTGCCTGCCGGGGGAATCCCCCGTTTGTGTCGCAGCTGCTGCTGCCTCTGCTGCTGTGCGGCGCGCTGCTGTGACGTCACTGGCCGTGATGGCCGCCAGCTGCGCCCACCGTGCCAAGACAGCCACACCGACAGCTCCTCAGGCTCCTGTCGGCGACCGTGTCGAGCCAATCAGCAGCCCTCGCGATTAGTCGGAGGGGAGAGGAAGGGGGAACAACGGGGAAGAAGTGTGCTTGCTTTTTTGGAGTCACCCTCGCAGTTGAACAAGTCGTTTCTAAATGTTTCCCGCTTGAATCAATTTTCATATGGTTGTCTACAGTCTTTTGCTCAGTTCACGAGTTCAGTAGGAAACTCTGACCTAAAGTGGAAAAATGACGGCTAAATGCGACACTTTGGAAATTATTGCGTGATTTATTTCTTCTCCTGCTATGATATCGCACTTTGGCTGGCGGCAAAACACCATTACTCTTTCATATTATTACACATATTCTGGACTTGATTACAACTACAATTCCTCTACAAAATTTCTGCAGATCTCTCCTCAGGTACACTATTTTATTACCAGCGGTATCTAACAGAAGCCAGTGGCTACGCACAACATTGCTCAATGCTAGGAACACGCAAATTCTGTCAATGTATTGCTGTAAATAATTTCATACATTTACTTATACATTGTACAGCTTGAAAAGTCTAAAAGCAGCTAAAATAAGGCGTTGTTCATTTGTCAATTTCAACGTAAAAATGCAGGACTGAACAGTTACCTCTAATTACTGCAGAGCTTACTTTATCAGCAGCAAGAACAATGTGCAAGTCATAAACGGTGCACAGAATACGCCCCGACAAAAATATTTATACTGAATCACTTTTTCAAAATTTACGAATATAAGACTTACAGCTCCGTAAAATATAAACCATTTCAGGACACTCTCTAAAATGAGGCTGTAACATTAATTACTGACTAATGTAAATTACTCTCCTAAAAGTAAACTGCGCTTGAAAGAGAAGTCAAGTTCACTAACACCAAAGAGCATTTGGAGATATATAATTGTTTCTTGCTCGTTATTCCGTGCCAGTGATGAAACTCTTTAATTTATTAAGAACACGTAATCACCAGCAATAATTGATTCAACACCATTACACTGGCATAAACGCTTCACCCAGTGGATCAGCATTACCGTTGACTGATACCTGGTGTTCTCAGCATATGGGCTCTTCCAACTAAACTTTGGTGCGTATTTTAAAAAGTAGAAATAAAACGGAAAGATTACTAACCGCACCCCACTGTTAGCGATTTGGTGTACAGATCTGGAAACCAAACATTTACTGAAGCCCTCATATTTAAAAAAGATGCAGTTATAATTATTTTAATGTTACACACAGTAAGATATTTTAGTTAATGGGAGTGTGGGGAAGCGAAACAGAGAGTTACAGTTTTAATGTCGAAGCATATTTTTATCTTCTGAAGCGTTGTAACTCATGAATAAAAGTACGACTTATTTGTCTGTGTCGCCGCTGCTGTCTTCGTTGTAGTCCAGTTTATGGAATAATAGGGACGAAGAGTCTCTATGTCGCACTCTATTCTCATCGTATACTTCAATCTCTACATAAATCTTCGTGTTGTATTATCAGTGTCTACTCAATAGTTGATCCATATCTCCTTTAACTGGTTTTTCTTGCACCATTGTTTACTTGTTCCATTCTTAGAATGATCAAAGCATTTTGTGTCGACCCAATAAACACCCCAAAATTCCACTTTGCGAGAAAATTCAAGTTTGCTCTTATATCAATTACGGATATTGGAATATTTTCCGTGTGTCCTTTGCATCGCACAGGTTTGAAAGCTTGAAGAGTGTCAATAATGATTTGCTCCGAGTCACTGTCGTGTGGTCGCTGGTACTACTATTAGTATGAGTCATTAATGGCAAATGCTGAAGGGTGTTTTAAGTGTAAGTCAGAATCCACATACTTGTGAAATAACTCTTGAAAAGGTGTGTGCTTTACAAGTGGCAGATTAAGAAATGCTCGTCCAAGAGTCTTGCTGACTACTGATATACTATATGTGTTACATGTGCTGGAAGTCGAGGCAGCTTAGAGCACACTTGTGAATGTATCCATTTTTAACCATCTCCGTTAACATATTTTATAAAGGAAATCATTCTTGAATTTACAATTGCTACTGAAAGAATTGTTATTTTACAGTATAATATGTAATATTATGATGTATTATACATATTCTATGTCATTTATTCTTTAATAATTGGTAACCCAAAGCTATTGCTACACTTGTCGTATTGATAATTATTTGACGTTTCTGTAAACCTACATTTTATATACAAGTTTCAATTCTGTCCTCGATGTATGGATGCTCTAACATGTATGTCAAGACTTTCAGTAAAACCAGTCTTCCTGTGTAGTTAGAGATTTCTAATAGAAAATATAAATTTGCTTCGTCAGGGTAAGGTGATTGTTTTGATAAAAAATTTCATCTTGATGTTACATATAATATGTAGCAGCACAAAAATTTGTGTCATATTTCCACTAGCAACATTACCTTGGGACTAACACAGAGTGTCAAATGGTGTGTCTTTAATTCTTATAGTTGGCTTAAAAAATAACAAAACATTCATGCAAAATATCCAAATGAAGCGCTATTTTCATATATGCTGAAACTGGGATACCCACAAAAAATGCTTCCGTTGGTTCTAAGAAAGCCAAAATCAGGTATTTTTTTAAAGAATTATATTTTTGTCCGCCTAATTGGTGTAATGATGACTGAATCTTTTCTAACATCTAAGTGGGTCGTTCGTATTGAAGTGCAACGAGTATCGGCCTACTTCTTCTCGTCTTACGACGCAGATTTAGTCCACGCTACCTCGCCTGATCCGCAAATTTTGGAAATTATAATTCATACATTGTGGGCCTTATGATAGCTCTCACAGTGTAAAGAGACCAATGCAAAGTACCCTATTAAATTTTCATTTTTGAGTCTGCATTTACTGATAGGGAAAAATTTTCGATGAACAAGTTACTAACAAACGTGATGTGTCATAAATAAAAGTCGTAAATGAATGTATTTGTTGCAGTCCCGTGATGATAAAACTGGACACAATTGTGGCACAAACTATTGTGATGTACAATTTGTAGATAATTATGTTTCTGAATCGTCTCTGTGTGTAAAACTGTGAATGAAATAATGAAAATAAACGTGTTGTTGAAACAAAATTATAATATAATCGAATACTATATTTATTGACCTCTGCTTATTTGAAATACTATCACAACACATTTCGGTAGTACCTGGAAGAAATATTTTCCCCATAAAAATACAGCACATCTTAACGAAGAGAAGAAAAAAATTGTCTGTAACTTCAAGTTTTCGTATAACATGCGATATTGCAATAACTGGCACACACAGATCACAGATCACAAAGATTTTGGAGGTTCCTTTCACAAAGAGAAAGAATAGCTGTTCTTAAAATTAGTACAAAGCACGATGTAAGACCTGTGTTATGTGATATGTCGAAATTCTGATGAAGAAAATGGAATGAAAGGACGAAAATGCAGAAAAGTAGTTTCCTTCGCTAAGGTTCTCTGACGTAATACGTCTTCTCTAGTAAATTCTGCATAACACATATTTTTATTTATGAATAAAAATTAAATAATGGGGAACAGTAAGAATCAAAATAAGGGCGTGTTGAACAACAGAACTGGTGGAAACTCAATAGTAGTCATAGTACAGAAAAGGCCAGATAAAAAAAAGAGTGAATTTAGACTGCGACATTGAAGATGACGAAATACATTAATTAGTTGCCTTCATCCTTAGACCGCAGATATGTATAGACTGCACACGGGCCATATTAACCATGGTGAGCTATGAAACCAACGTTACAGTTAAAAACAAGTGGAATAAAACTGATTCTCTCTCTTAACGGATATGTGAAATGCTTATGAGTAACAGCTGAAATAAATTTTTCAGTCTCAACAGTTGAACGACTTGTTGACGTAGTAAAATAAATGTAATACAGTAGTTAACGTAATTTCAATGAAATTCCCAGGTAGTGTCATTCTGACAATCGTGTGAATAAACGAAGATTGAATGATTGTATTTATAGTACTCTCTCCTTATAATTTTCAAAAGCACCAGAGTTATATCTTTTTAATTGAATTTCTGCTTTTTCCTTCAATATACGTTGGTAGATAAAGGACAGGAAGACAAAATAGCGGTTTATTATGAATTATTAAGTTTTTATACAATTCCTCAAACATACATCTGAAGTGTCATGCTGTTACTAAACATAACATCCGATTATACGAATCACACCACTTCTCACAGAAAATAAATGCTTATTTTTTGTGACATAAACCAAATCCTTTACAGATATTGCAGCAATGGCAAGATGTGAAGCAGAATATATTAGAACACGCCGAGAATTGAAAAAATCGTTCTAAGTTAATCGCACAATATTAGCAATAAGCAATGCAATCTGTGTTAGAGTATAAGGCCATTGGTCTTAACTGATAAACAGTCACTGCGCGGTACTATTACAGCCCCCCCCCCCCCCAAAAAAAAAAGCCTTTCACTGTCTCATTTGGTATCAAAGAGCTTTGTAGATTCCTTAGATTAGGAGCGAAAGCAGAACAGAAAAATGAAGAAAGAAGCGTGAGAGGAACAATATAATTATTTCCTTAAACAGTGTCTTTGACACAAAGGAAGAGAAGTTGTGTTGTGTTGACGAAGTCTGAAACATTGATTCTGAACAAAAATTTACGTTTTACAAGTAACGTCTAGAGGACCATGCACACTACATTCTGTTTCAGAGGATTCGCTGTCATTATCTAATTATTAATGATGTGATAGTAGCGGGTCTTATACAACTTCAGTCATGTTGTTTCTTAGCGATACTTGTGCCTAATTGTATTCTTTATAGTCATGTAGACAAAAGTGGAAACAAAATACATCTTCTCAGAATGAGATTTTCACTCTACAGCGGAGTATGCGCTGATATGAAACTTCCTGGCAGATTAAAACTATGTGCCGGACCGAGACTCCAACTCGGGACCTTTGCCTTTCGCGGGCAAGTGCTCTCCTGCGAACCTGCCGAACTAGCACTCCTAAAAGAAAGGATATTGCGGGGGAGCTTCTGTAAAGTTTGGAAGGTAGGAGACGAGGTACTGGCAGAAGTAAAGCTATAAAGACGGGGCGAGAGTCGTGCTTGGGTAGCTCAGATGGTAGACCACTTTCCGCGAAAGGCAAAGGTTCCGAGTTCGAGTCTCGGTCCGGCACACAGTTTTAATCTGCCAGGAAGTTTCAAATTTACATCTTATACTTTTCGGATGTAGGTGAGGTTTCCTGCGTATGTATCTGAATTTTTTAATTTCGTATTTTTTCCTAAACCAGGACAAAATCGGAGACTGATGGCATAACTTCCGGCTTGAGTTGGCTTCAGTAGTCAGACACTCCAGTCTCTAAACATTCTGGCGAAACATGATCGTTGCGCAGCTTTCCGTCTTCGCTTTCCTTAAAAACCTTCGTTTTCAAGGCAAGAATGCTTGCATTCTTCCGTATATATTCTTTCTTACTTTGCTTTCATGACATAAATAATAAGAATATACTTGCAACTAATATTTCATAAAATTCTGCAATTTTTTCAAGGCTGATATATAAACATGATTTTTATCAAATTAATGCACAAAATTTGAACACTAACAGTCTCAACTACAGCAATCTCATATTTTCGGCAACCATACTGATCCTTTATTACAGTGTATAATTCATTCACTAAAACCAGAGAAATGTATTCGAATTTTTTTTAATTTTAAAATAACCCCACCCATGGATTGACTGCAACATTACTTCCACTTACTCATTATTCAATACAACCAAACGCTGCACAAGATTGCGCCGTTGTAATATAAAAATTTTGCTGAAAATACTTCAAAAGAAAAATTAGGTTAAATTGGTTCAAATGGCTCTGAGCACTACGGGACTTAACTTCGGAGGTCATCAGTGTCCCAGAACTTAGAACTACTTAAACCTAACTAACCTAAGGACATCACACACATCCATGCCCGAGGCAGGATTCGAACCTGCGACCGTAGTAGTCGCGCGGTTCCCGACTGTAACGCCTAGAACCACTCGGCCACTCCGGCCTGCGAAAAATTAGGTTAATTTCGTAAGCTGCCTGCAGGCGGAAAACCAAAAATTGTTGGTTTCAGAATACCTTGCTAGTCCTGCTGTATTATCTGTAGTCTAAGACTTCCATTGCAGAATAGTAATTCCATTATTTACTTCAATTTCGGATGCCCAGACGGGTGCAGTCGTTGTTTGTACAGTTTACTCTGCCGTCATCTCCAGGTGATATCTAAAGAATCAGTTTCTTTGCTACATCGCGCCTGGCATGTAATCACTCTCCAGCTCTCCCCGCACTACTCGGCGGAACGTCACCTAGGATGAAGTGGTTGGGAGACGCGACGTCGGATTCTCAGCCCGATCTCAGGTCGTTCAACAGTCTCGGCCGACATTGTGACTTTAGTTCGTTGAGTTGTGTGTACCGCGCTTTACTGAGTAGGGAGCGACTGCCTTTATGAATCAGGTCATCGACGACTCGAATTGCAACAGCCTCCTTTACAACACAGTCCCAAAACGATGAGGTCTGTTACAGCACATTCGCTTCGATATATTTCAATGTGTTTCCTGTAGGCATGCAGTGTTCCACGACCCCATTTTCCGTTGGCTGCTTGCGTTCGGTGCGCTTCCTGTACTCCCGGCTCCTTCCTTGGACGATGACGCTCCAGGCCTGATGATGTGCAGGCTATGCATGTGGATACTACCCCTGCTAATCCTCCTGTGCTCATTACTTATATTTTCTTTTCACGGATGGGCTTTATCTAAAAATCAAAAAACAAATCTTCGCTGCCAGTCCTGTGGTTGGCGAGTGGTGTTAGTGATGCTGATGATAAAACCGTGATGTGATAGATGTCATGGGAGTGTGCCTTAGTACTCAGCTTGGAGCCGACACTCCTACTTCCTCTTTTTTCATGACAATTTGGTGGCTGGTCGGAAGTTTCATCTGCGATGGTGACCTTTTCTTCCCTTTTGTTAGCCGGCCGCGGTGGTCTAGCGGTTCTAGGCGCTCAGTCCGAAACCGCGCGACCGCTACGGTCGCAGGTTCGAATCCTGCTTCGGGCATGGATGTGTGTGATGTCCTTAGGTTAGTTAGGTTTAAGTAGTTCTAAGTTCTAGGTGACTGATGACCACATATGTTAAGTCCCATAGTACTCAGAGCCATTTGAACCATTTTTTTTCCTTTTTGTTGACCTCTGCCTCTCCTTGGGGTTGGGGTTGTTTGGGGGAAGAGACCAAACAGCGAGGTCATCGGTCTCATCGGATTAGGGAAGGACAGGGAAGGAAGTTGGCCGTGCCCTTTCAAAGGAACCATCCCACCATTTGCCTGGAGCAATTTAGGGAAATAAAGGAAAACCTAAATCAGGATGGCCAGACACGGGATTGAACCGTCGTCCTCCTGAATACGAGTCCAGTGTGCTAATCACTGCGCCACCTCGCTCAGTTTTCCTCTCCTTGGTTGGCATCTTTTGCAACACAGATGCCCTGATACATGTCACTGGTGATTTGTTTTATTGGCATTGATTGTCTTCATTATCACCGGGGGAAGGATACTAAGAACGTGTCTAGCTGCTCAGGGGTGGAAGGTTTGGGCTTAAGAAGGAAGAGAGGTCTTGGTTGGTGGCGAGATGTGAAAGGACTGAGCGAATGGGGGTAGGTACAATAGTGAAGAGATGTGGGCGATCATCTTTGTCAGCGCCCCACTCTCCCTGTGTGCAAGAGGGAGGCAGTTCAGAGGTGATGCTGCGACATGCAGTCTCTGGATCGGCAATGATCTGGTGGCGCCGCAAGCAACGGTCTGTGAGGCTGGTGGCCCTAGGGCGCAGCCTGCTGCATGGTTGCTGACCCCTCTGGAGTGGGTCGGTTACAGCAGTCCTCCATGGCTTCCTGTATCCCTGTAGTAGCTGGAAGGTGGCTGTTTGAGTGGACGCCACCAAAGAAGAAACACCAATCCCACCAAATCACCCTACCCCCACTGCGCTGTCCCCTTCTGCACAGTGGGGATTAGAGTGATCTGTTGGGGGTGGTGTTTCTTCTTTGGCAGCTCGAAGTTCACGGGCCAGTGTCTAGCCTACCTCGTGCAGCTGGCAGCGAGCCCCACCCTCCTCGGCCTTCAGAGCAGCCCTCTCTTCTACCACGGCGGTTCTGAAGGCGGCAACTGCGTCGACGGCAGCAGCACACAGGGTGGTGTGTATGTTGTCGACAGTGTCTAGATCGGTTGCTAAGTCTTTCTTTGCTGTGGCGTGACCATCTTCCCTTTTTCCTACCATCGGCGATGTTATGGTGGGGATGGATGGGGTGTCGGGGAGGTCACCGGCTCTTCTTAGCAGCAAGGCTTGTTACCACTACTCGGAGGCTCATATCCGACTTTCTGCTGCTTTTTGATCTTGCGACCACGTCTTCGTATTTTCTTCTTCTTATCATGGCTCCAGCCCATGACGTTGCTGCAGCTGCGGAAGTTTCCTAGTGGGTGCCGCCACACTTTATTGAGGTCGGTGCATTGTCGTGCGGCGTGGTGAGCTTTAACTCACTTTATGCACGCCATTCCGTGACTGAAATACTTTATCACGTGGTCTTGCTGCTTTGGCAGCAGAACCATAGCCCCAGCCTATCAATGTCAGAGGGATCGACGAGGTAGTGACATTGAAATGCAGAAACCTCTGAACATGGAAGATGTCTCCATTCTTCATGTGCTTGACTAACAGGTAAGGTGGCGCTCTTGATTCGCTCGTGGTCTGATGTAGATTGACAGTACCGAAGACGCCGCGCCAGCTCAGCTCCTCGCTGGCTACCCATGTAGTCTCAGGCCAAGAAAGGCCATGGATAGAGGCCTCCACTGTCTCGTGCCATCTTCTTTCCTCCTTAGGTGATGTCTCGGACATGAGGTGGTCAGTCAGGAGCACCTTCTCTGCTTTGAGATCTACTTGTGTGGTCAAGGGTACTGGCGACATGCTGCCGCCACCCTCTGCCGTAGGGCCGAATTCTCCCAGGTCTGCCCATGACCTGTTCCCGGTGAACTTCACAAGAAATCGGAGAGTTGGGGCATCATCGACCATCATCTTCTCAATCATAGCAGTGAAAAGAGTGCAGGATAGCCACAGCGACCATGAGACCTTCAGCGAGTCAAGCAGCAGAATACTAGCATACTTTGACCGATGAACTCAGCAGTTTGGTCCCTTAGAAATTCACACACATTTGAGCATTTGCACTAGCATACTTCAGCTGTCGCCACAGTCTGCCCAAGGTATCACTTGACTGCATTTGTATGGAATTCGACAGAAAGCTGGTTTACCGAGAGCCAAGTCATCTTTCGCCATACGGAAGTGGATGGAAAACTCATTTCATGCAACGTCGAAGCAAGATTTTGTCTAAAGCTGTGACGATGTAGTAATTACGCTCTTTGTACAAGCATCACCTAAAGATGATGGCGAGGTGCACTGTCTAAGTGTGCTTTGTGAACGATTGGACCCACTTGAACAACCGAGAGCAGTACAAACACTTGATTCACCAGGAAAGTTCAGTATCATACACTCACACTCTTTTGTTTCCGGGTGATAAAGATGTAATTGTCACATAATCAGGTCAAGGACTGGAGCATTTCGAAGTTCGCAGCTGATAGGTGGACACTTAGCTACAAAAGAAACGCATTTGGAAGGCAGGGACCGTGGAAGAGGGGGAGTGGAAGGTGCTGGTGGTTTTACTAGACAGATTTCATAATATACTAATAAAAATTGCATCTGAACTTCAGGCAGATCACAACAGTTTTCTCTCGAAGTGTATATTTGATAAAATTTATCTGTAAGACAATAAAACTTCTGTCTTACAAGTAATTGCAAAATATATGGCTGCATCCTCAAACGCTCGTTATATAACAAATGAAACGCGCCTTGAAGCTTGATTGCTTTGTGGATGGAAGGACTGGACAAACTTTCCTTGAACACTATCTGACACAAATAAATATTAAATACGCTTTGTTACATTGACCAAGTTCCGTGACAAATATATGGAAGTTAGCAATACAATGAGAAATGTCAACTGGAATCGAACGGAATAAATTTCAATTCCGGGATTACGGGGTAATCGGGACGCTTCACGTGCTTGGCTGTTCAAGGATCTGAGACGCAATCTCATTCTAAACCACAGGCGTATAATAACATTGAAGTGCATGTAATAACAAGTGGTCAGATTTACAACTCAGATGTTGGCGATTAACCAGAAGAATATCTTTTCTGTGAAAACAACAAAGTTGAAACTGAATGCAGTCAATTCCCAGTAACTTTTAATGGCGAGAAAGTCGAGCAAGAAAAACGAACAAAATCAAATGGTGAAAATCGACACGGACCAGAATTTGACAGCAAGTTGTCCAGATTAAACGACCGCACATGTACTTAAACCAGAACTGAGAGCTTGTTAGTTGAGAATAAATTCAATAAATACTTAAACTTTATTTTGGACCCAAATGATTTAAATAAAGGCAAGTGCACTCGCAGCTGAACAAGAGACAACAAACAAACGAGCGAACAGGCGTTCAAGCAATATCAAGTACTTTAGCAGGTGAACTAAATGCCGGCATGCATTGAACCTGTTTCGCCGTATTAACAACACCACGAGATACTCTGCCAATCAGTTCCCGTCCACTCACCAGAAGCCACCAGAATTGATTCACAACCTTCTTTTACGAATTGCTCTGATCAGACTGGGAGGTTCCTACCCCATTCTGTGGCATCTAGTAGTCAGGCCTACTAGATGAGCGGCCGGCCAAGCGAGTACAATTATTATTCGTACATCAGAAATATTCTAATGATTTATCATACCCACTGCAACTATGCTTGAAATATGAGCCCAAGGGCTTATCAGTTAAGCTACAATTAATTCTCGTCCTTCCTTCTTAACGCACCGGAATGGATAACGCATCTGACTAATAGCTTTTGCTCATTTCTGATGGTCTCACTCCCACTCCACCCTGGCAAGACCACATTTCCTTTCTGTGGTACATATTTTAATCAAAGCTTGGACATCCCAGCAAGAAAATGGAGGTTATGGTAAAATACCTCAACAAAATAGCTACCCACAACTCAATAATCAAGTCCACTATTTGTTTCATATATCTCCTCTTTTATTACAATAAATTCTATCACGCTAATGTTGCAAAATTTCTTGGATTACACTTAAACACAATTCTTAAACAAGGGATTCTCCACCCAATAGGCATGACATAACATAAACATTTTACTATTCTGTGGTCTCGTAATGTTTCTGTTATTGCTACTGTGCACTTTCTGGATTGGTAAGGAATATTTCGCTACTTCATTCTCTCCCACACTCTTGTAACCTCATTCATTATCAACATAACGAATCAACTGACTTTCGTGCTGCACTAGTAAAAAATAATGTTTGACCCATCGTATTTGAAACCAATTCGCTACTGTCCCATGCAAATCACAAAGATTAAACACACAAAATATATCACACTGGCAGTATACAGCACATCTCAAAAACAAAATGTTTGGTTATCTACTCATTCTGCTTTCGCACATCAAACGATAGTCATCCCAGATTCACACGTCGCTGATCCATGTAATAATTTTCTTACCACAAACTGTGGAGGATTTATGCACATCTCTCTGTGCAAAGCATCGCATATGATGTTGACAGGTAGATGGCAGACTCACCTTAATTCACTCTCAGAGTATCTGAATATCAAGCTGGCGTCACAAAAATGTATCTCATAATAGAAGTTTTGGTATCTTATTTACCTAACACACGGATCCTCAACTAAATGCCAGGACAAGCACTTATAATTGTTTTTATTGTCTCATAGTCAGGTTGAGACTCGCACTATACTCACCACGTGGAAGTGCTTGTCACTAATTCAAGTTCTGCACACGGAAATCTTAACTATTTTCAAATTAGATTTACACACGCAAGTTCGAAAATGGTTCAAATGGCTCTGAGCACTATGGGACTCAACTGCTGAGGTCATTAGTCCCCTAGAACTTAGAACTAGTTAAACCTAACTAACCTAAGGACATCACACACATCCATGCCCGAGGCAGGATTCGAACCTGCGACCGTAGCTGTCTCGCGGTTCCAGACTGCAGCGCCAGAACCGCGCGGCCACTTCGGCCGGCCACACGGAAGTATTTCATCTTAATACTACCACACGTTAGTACTTCGTCTTATAATTACAACACGTGGTCTCTTTGTCTCTTCCGAAGAATCCTGTGTTCCCCACGAATTTTTACCTGCCTATCTTTTTCCGAACAATTTACATGAGCCCCCCACCAAAAGTTTCCGAAAAGAAAAATTATTAGTTTATCTACTCTTAAATATTCCACATGCATACCACTTACATTAAAATTTGTTTTTCTGGAGCACAGATAAAGCACGTCTTCACATGTCAGGAACCAGCGACAGAGTGCCGAAACATGGCCGTTCATCCGGTCATCCCGCGTTGCCGCAGAAGTGGTGGAGGACCTTACCACCGTATTGGTCAGCCACATTCCAGGCCCTCTAGTGCTCTGGTATACTTCTTCCCTTTGGGTCGGCCAAACGTGACCAGAGAACCGTCTCAAAGATGATTATATAATCTACAATCAAATGGTTCAAATGGCTCTGAGCACTATGGGACTTAACATCAGTCCCCTAGAACTTACAACTACTTAAACCTAACTAACCTAAGGACATCAGACACATCCATGCTCGAGGCAGGATTCGAACCTGCTACCGTAGCAGTCGCGCGGGTCCGGACTGAAGCGCCTAGAACCTCTCGGCTACCGCGGCCGGCTCTCTGCAATCATTATCAGTGGTCAGCAGACAACAGGCATTCATTCAATTCACAAACATTACCAAACTGGATTGAGGGATCTATTTTAAGGGAGTGCAAATCTGAATAATTAAGCATACAAATTGCCCTTCTTTCCTACTTTGGTATTCGGCTACGGTCTATTAAATAAAATGGTGTTATTATACAAAAAACGCTGTTCTGACAAGAGCAACAAAGTATGTTGTACATCTTTTCTATGTCGGACTGTACTGTACATTTCAAGACAGCCCATTCAAACGAAGCACAGATGACGAGTGCATTGAAGAACTGTCTTATGAATCACAAAATATTAAAGAGAACAGTTCTTGAAAACATAATTACAAGTACCAGGAATACTTAGGGAGTCTAAGTTGCACCACACATTACTAAACTATCTAAAACGGTCTTTTCCGGTCCTATAAAATCAGATCTACAATAACCATAACACCAGGACCAGAATATACAGCAGCGTCGCTTAAAACCGCTGAGGAGATTGAAAGAAATAGTCGCACAGCAAACATTCTTGCAGCGAAACCACGTGCAACACTACAAAGTCAATAACAATGAAAGTTCCAAAACTTGCTCATCCGTAAAACAGTCCTGCGAGCTGCTGGAAAATGCGAGTCAACGTGGGTGTGAGAGCCGCCCTCCCCTTGTGGTAGGACTTCTTCTCCACAGGCTGCTGTCCTGAAGAATGCAGCTACGGCGGTAAACGGTAGGCGTCTTACTCCTTGCAGCCTGTTCCATTCTGACCCTCCCAAATAGCCAAGGCCACCACACGCCACGTATACCAGGAAGGACTACGGCGACGAACCACGGACCCAGAATATGAGGTCACTCGAGCCACCATTGAGCAAAATTGTGACCCCACTCCCGCCTCTGCTCCTCGACCTACGTCACCGTCCAACAACTGAATTTCAAGAGAGAGAGGCCGCTGCTGGTGCAGCGCTCTACATCTACATGTCTACATCTACATCTACATGGCTACTCTGCAAATCACTTTTAAGTGCCTGGCAGAGGGTCCATCGAACAATCTTCACACTTCTCTATTATTCCAATCTCGCATAGCGCGCGGAAAGAATGAACACCTATATCTTTCCGTACGAGATCTGACTTCCCTTACTTTATCGCGGGGATCGTTCCTCCCTATGTAGGTCGGTGTCAACAAAATAATTTCGCATTCGGAGGAGAAAGTAGGTGATTGGAATTTTGTGACAAGATTCCGGCCCAAATCCGGTATCTTTTCTGTGACGCTCTCTCACATATTTCGCGATTATACAAAACGTGCTGCCTTTCTTTGAACTTTTTCGACGTACTCTGTCAGTCCTATCTGGTAAGGATCCCACACCGCACGGCACACAATATATGTTCCAAAATCCTGCTGCATATCGACGTTAACGATATGGGCCTGTAATTTAGTGTATTACTGCTACTACCTTTCTTGAATATTGGTGTGACCTGTGCAACTTTCCAGTCTTTGGATACGGATCTTTAATCGAGCGAACGGTTGTATATGATTGTTAAGCATGGAGCTAATGCATCAGCACAATCCGAAAGGAACCGAATTGGTATACAGTCAGGACCAAGAGTGATTTATTAAGTGATTGAAGTTGCTTCACTACTCCGAGGACATTTACTTCTACGTTTCTCATGTTGGCAGCTGTTCTCGATTCGAATTCTGGAATGTTTACATCGTCTTCTTTTGTGAAGGCATTTCGGAAGGCTGTGTTTAGTAACTCTGCTTTGGCAGAACTTTCTTCGATTGTATCTCAATTGCTATCACGCAGAGAAGGCGTTGATTGTTTCTTGCCGCTAACATACTTCACATACGACCAGAATCTCTTTCGATTTTCTGCCACGTTTCGGGACAAAGTTTCGTTGGAGAAACTGTTATAGGCATCTCGAAGTCCGCGCTAAATTTGGAGCTTCTGTAAAAGATCTCCAATCTTGGGGATTTTGCGTGTTTTCAATTTGGCAAAGGTGGCCAAAGGTGAATACTACTGAGAGCGTAACGCGGCGTACCGATTCACGGCACGCCTCAAAAAAACTCAAGAAACTCAGGCATGCATATACTCTTCAGGAGCAATCATTTATCGCAGGTGATAACAAAACAGAGTGCTAATGATCAGTATTAAAACACAAAAAGTTTATGACAAATGCTTAAATTTACAATAACAGCAATTTCGTAACCAGTGGTACGTTTTGCTTGTGAATTGTGAAGGACATTTACAAGCAATCAGGAAATCATTTAAAACAAGCGTTCACGCAAAAGCCCCACACGGAAGAACAAAACTGGCATGTATATAAAGTTACTTGACACACCTCAAGAACTTTACATAACGTTGCTCCAAATGCCGCACTAAGCTTTAAAGAATCGAATCGTGGCGCTCTGAGCTCAACAGCACATACCATCTGATATACATTCTCGGCGCTACCAGTCCAATATATTTTTAAAGGGGCTGGAATGGCGGGAAGCTTTACAACATGACACCCGACTAAAAAATGAAAAGTCCTTTGAACCAGTTAAAGCAAATGGTTACTAACATAGGTAAACAAACGACAACCCAAACTTAGTTTCGACGAGTTACACTGCCAACTTCAGATCATCTGCTTATAAAGACCATTGTGCCATTTCATTAAGTGTACGGTTATTTAGACATGGTAATATTCTCAATTATGTTTCCTCAATACTTATATGAAATACCGAAAAATAGCTTTTTTTTTTTTTTTTCCTGGAAGTCGATAGACAGGCAATCTGCAACTAATAGCAGCCTGCAACTAAGATTATGCACCATGAATCATGAACTTTGAACTGGGTCAGCCATTTAGTAGTCTAGTGAAACAAGCTCGTTTCCACGAGCAATTCTTGAACGGAAGACTGGGGAATTAGTCCGCCCCGGTACCTGAGTGGTCAGCGTGACAAACTGTCAATCCTAAGGGCCCGGGTTCGATTCCCGGATGGGTCGGAGATTTTCTCCGCTCAGGGACTGGGTGTTGTGTTGTCCTAATAATCATCATTTCATCCCCATCGACGCGCAGGTCGCCGAAGTGGGGTCAAATCGAAAGACCTGCACCAGGCGAACGGTCTACCCGACGGGAGACCCTAGCCACACGACATTTCCATTTCCATTTATCCCAATTGCATCACCTTAACAACGACGCACTTCAACAACCAAATGAGGAGCCAAAACCGACAACTTACTAGTACACACACTAATTTCAGACATCAAAGGCTGAAGTATATAATGTTTCACTGCGTTCAAATACTGTTATCATCCACTCCTATCGACGTAAATGGATTTAGGTCCGCTAACAACGGACAATTTCGTAATCGCTGAAGTATAATCGAAATGCTGCTTAGTACTGCCGCCTCAGCCGGCCGTTGTGGCCGTGCGGTTGTAGGCCCTTCACTCTGGAACCGCGCGACCGCTACGGTCGCAGGTTCGTATCCTGCCTCGGGCATGGATGTGTGTGGTGTCCTTAGATTAGTTAGGTTTAAGTAGTTCTAAGTTCTAGGGGACTGGTGACCTCCGATGTTAAATCCCATAGTGCTCAGAGCCATTTGAACCAACTGCCGCCTCTACAGATATGGTAAACATCGGAAATAGCTCCGTTAATTTCGCAACTGGGTTCAGGACCACCAACGTTAAATTTCAGCCCGCTAATCAACTCAAAAGCGTCCAGTCTGAGCTGCGCAACAATTAAAACCATATTAATATATAACAGGCAACATCTGCAGAAACATCAAGTATGTCAACAGCTGCGTTTCTACTCTGTACAACACTTAAGACCCTCGAAATTCAGATGAACTCAACAGCTGCCCTGCAGGTCTGAGCAGCACTTTGGTACATTTAAACAACAATCTGCTACATAGCTAACGAACACAATGGCTGCCCAGCTGATCCCTGCAACGGCGAAAACCACATTAACATTTGAACACAAGTCACTCAAGACGACCATCACAGGTTTCTTTCAAAGAGGAAAAGCCAGCACAACAAACTTGTGGTGGCCCGCAGCACAACCCACCGAAGCTCACTCGCCAACAACCTTCCACCTCCATGCCGCCCCCGGAGGTCCATACGTCCTATGCAGTACGCAAGAGGGCGTTGCCTGCTTACTCTGCGCGAGACGTATCGAACCACCGGATCTTTTAAACTAAACCGCTGCCAACCTGACCCGAAAGGTGAGAGATGCGCTCACAACAAGTGCTATACGGAAGTACTCTCGGCCTGGCTAACTTACGTACCCTAACCTGCCGCCCCCAACTTCTGCTGAGACATATGTGCCCTAATTTCATCACTGTGCTTCACTCCAACCAACTGAACTGTGGCAGATGTCAAGAAACTGATTATGCGAAACAGCCTCCTGAACCGCGGTAGCAGCGTCTTCGTTATCTTATCGACCGTTTGTAACCTCCCTCTTACTAATCGGCCTTTCCTGCTTGCGGTATAAAATATGACCGTGGATCACGTGTATGCCTATTGGAGTTTTCTCTAATTGTATAAGGCTATCTTTCCCGAAGAAGTGATACCGTTAAGTAGGAGGATAGTGCACAACCGACCCTTCTGATGGAAAGTCTACTTAAAATAAAAGTAATTAAACCGAACAGGGCTATAATTTGGAAAACGAAAGTTATTTTGTGCATTCGCTCACTGGGGTAGTACTGATCATGAATCCAAAACTTACACTAATGAACGAAAAGGAAGTAATTAACGGTCGCCAGCCCACTAGGGCAATTTATAACCAAAATCCTGTACAAGATGATGGGAAAGAAAAACATGTATTATTAAACACTTACGTGGCAACCTTTCTCGATTTTTTTACACTAATTTTAAGTGAGTATGTAAAGATAAAGAAAACTGAGAAGTCACTCTTACGTTACGTTTGGCATTAAATTCTGAAAAAGGCAATCGAGTAATTATTTGAAAATATGTAATTAAACTGTTTGTTAGTACTGAACTTCGTTACGTGAACAATGATTTCCAGTGACCTCAGCATAACGTCGTCAAACAAATTTAGAGAAAAAACAACCACTTATATTACTTTGCCGTTACTTATTTTGCAAATTGAATTTCACATTATTGTCTTAACAACTGAGCCTTTTTATTGACTTGAACAGAATTAAAATACGTAGAATACGTACCAAACCAAACAGTCATGTGCTCCAAGCTATATGTAAAATGAATAAAATTTCCGCACTCTTAATTTGTGCATATCCTCAGATTTGGATTTTTTCCAGTGATTGATTCTCAAACTTGAAAGATGAAGTTGGCTTACGTTAGTCATATACTGAAGCCTCTGTTGTACAACAGTTAATTGAAAGCAGACTAAAGCTAAAATTCTTAAGAGAGAAGTTTTACATTAATAAACTGGCTGTAACTGTTCAATTTGTTTCTTATGACACTCAGTTAGCATATTAGGAAAAAAAGGAATAAGGATCCTGCCTGGTAACAATGTCTTGGGGCAATGAGGACACAATCGCCCTGAGTTTAACTGATTATTATTTAAATGAATCTGCCGGCCGGGGTGGCCGAGCGGTTCTAGGCGCTACAGTCTGGAACCGCGCGACCGCTACGGTCGCAGGTTCGAATCCTGCCTCGGGCATGGATGTGTGTGACGTCCTTAGGTTAGTTAGGTTTAAGTAGTTCTAAGTTCTAGGGGACTGATGACCTCAGCAGTTAAGTCCCATAGTGCTCAGAGCCATTTTTAAATGAATCTTATCAATCAAATCACATTCAGTTGTGCTACTGAGTTAGCCGTTACTACTTTCTACCAAATAACAGTCTTACATTAGTGCTGTGCATACGACGAATCTCGGAGCCGACGACGACACTGTGTTGCTGGAACGGCTGCTGTTGTTGAAGACGGTAGTATATTGTGGATTGTGGAGGCACGGCTAATAATAGGAACGGGCAATCGTAATTTATACAGCCTCTTCCGCCCGTGCACTGTCTGTACTCCTGCTGTAGACGTCTGGCCGGCGCGCGTACATGATGCCGTCGAAAATGGTACTCTCTACTATGAGAGCATTAACACCACACTTCCGCACACTACAAGCGCTGGGACCCATGTCCCGCTCTCTCCGCGCGCTCTGCGCAACAACTTCCCACCCAAAGATTTTACAACACACAAGCACTGCTATTATCGTTGCTAGCGGATGTAAATAACAGTTCCTTTGGCTTTTTCCCAGAGCTTATAAATTTCACAGTAAAACACAGATAAATACAATGAAACGTCAACAGACTTCTACCTAAATGTCACATACAGTGAAGCAATATCCTTACTTATTAAAAGAAAGCATTTAAATTACAAATATTTACATACAATTAAAAAAAAGTTATACATCGGTAGCAGGTGCCATGCATCCTGCATTTTCGGTGTTACACGCTGTACTAATTGTTATCGAACACATCATCTAATACACAATTTCAATTTACCTGCCGCCCCCTCCCTGCCCCTCCCCAACCCCATGCTGTCGAAATGTTGCACGGACTTTAGCCTTAGTTGCATTCCACTGCAGTTTTATCAGCACCAATCTCACCTGGCAACGAATTATCTATGCTTATGCTTTGTGCCTAGTTGTGTTAAAGGCGCACATGAGCCATGGCAGCGAATGCTCCGACTTATCATGGTTTTTTTTTTTTTTTTTTTTTTTTTTTTTTTTTTTTTTTTTTCAGGCAAGCGATTAACACTGCCCAAAAGGCTCCGGTTAACTCTTTAGGCATATGAGGGGTTTTCGTGATAGGGTGTGGTGGTAGTATGCTTAATACACAAACCAAAACAAAAAATTTTAAAAATTTGAGAGCGAAAGGCAGTAGCAGTTTCGGTAGTCAGTTCCATACTACGCCCAAACACAGCAAATATTTATTGCAAACCCTGCACCCCTGCTTCGGCAATAGAACCCCTTGTGGGAAACAACCAAATGAATCTGGGAAACGCATCGAAACACACCGGTAATATACTTGCGATATTGCAATGCCTGTGCTATTCTGAAGTACGATGCAAATTTCCTTTGGAAATGCATGCATGCCGTTACGAAATACATTAAATGTATTCGCAATTGCGAGCTTGGACAGCAGTCAGCTGCGTGTCCATTACAAGTTCTAGGCAATGGCCCTACAGTGTCTACATATCATTTTTCAAAGAGTACTTCTTCTGGGGTGGATGATAGAAAATCTGCCCTAGTGTTTTGCCCTGGCTTCCTCGTTGCGCACATCAATTTCTTATTCTATCCTTAATGTGTTTGTCCATTCCCTTCCAAGTAAACTTTCTGCGATTTTTTTCCGTGGTTCTTAAATAACCAAGATGTCAAGATATCCATCTACCAGATATTAATGAAAATATTTAAATGCATATGAAACTAGCCCCATTGGTACCACCACCTCTTGTTATTCTGCACAACATATGTTCCTTAAGTGAATTAGGTGGCACCAACTCTTTGCTATGTAGCCGATCCTTAATAACCTTAATGGCTACGCCTTGGTCTTGATACTCCCTAATCTCTTTGTACAATCACGGAGAGAGTGTCAAAATTAAATGAACTTGCTCAAGCTGAGAGCGCTTACTTGGTAACATACCCCGTTCAGCTTGCTGGTTATCCAGTCTGCTAAGACAGCTGGCATCCCGATTTTCAGTCCCCTTAATGTGGGATAGTCCATCGTGCTATTTGCCAAGTCATATGAGGCGAGCCCAGGTACCAACTCAACGCCTGGTTATCAGTCTGAAAGGTGGCATTTTCGGCATAATAACGATATTTCTCCAGGGCGAAATGAACTGCCAGCGCCTCAAGCGCATAAACCGAGTATTTCCTCTCCGCATCAGATAATTCCGTCGATGAGTATGAAACCTGTTGTTTACTTTTACGTCCTTTCTGCAATAACACCCCTTCCTTGACCATAGATAGCAGTGTTCGTTTGAAAAATGAATTTCTTATTTTTAAATCAGTGCTTCCTTCAGTGCCTGAAAGGCAGCTTCTTGTGACGGACCGCCGGCCGCGGTGGTCTCGCGGTTCTAGGCGCGCAGTCCGCAACCGCGCGACTGCTACGGTCGCAGGTTCGAATCCTGCCTCGGGCATGGATGTGTGTGATGTCCTTAGGTTAGTTAGGTTTCAGTAGTTCTAAGTTCTAGGGGACTGATGACCACAGCTGTTAAGTCCCATAGTGCACAGAGCCATTTGAACCATTTTTTTGTGACGGACCCCATTCATACTTTGCCCCTTTGGTCAAAGATGATTCAGCAGGGATGCCTTTTGGGCGAATTCGAGGACATATCATCTATAAGAATTTTCCGTACCCATGAAACTGGCAGTTGCTTTAACATCGGTTGGTCTTGGACAACTACGAACAGTTTGCACTCTCTCGGGGTCGATAACCACTCCCTCTGCAGACACTATATGACCGAGGACCTGAATCGCTCTCTGTGCAAACGTCACATTATCTGGGTTAACAGTCAACCCCGCGGTACTTAATACACAAAAGTCAAGGTTCAAATGGCCCCAAATGCTCCTCAATAGTCCTACTAAACACAATCAGATCATCCAGATAGTGGAACACGAATTCGAACTTAATATCTGAGAAGATAAAGTCCATTAGCTGTGATAATCAGCCGCCCCAGTGGCCAAACCAAATGGCAACCCTGTAAATTTAAATAAATCCAGTGATTTTCTTACGTAACGGGCTCTGATTATAAGCCAGGTTCAAGTACTGTGAGCACCGTTGTACCCTTGAACCAACCAAAACATTAATGAAGAACAGGTAGCGAAATTTATCTAAAACCGTTTTTTTTTTTTTTTTTTTTTTTTTTTTTTTTTTTTTTTTTTTTTTTTTTTTTTTTTTTTTTACTGAGCTCACTATGATCTACAAGCCATTTTGAACCTCCACCCGCTCTAGGGAGAAAAAATATCAGAGCCACATAAGTAGATTTGGTCCCCCTGATTCAACGTCTTCTCAATGTTCCTTTCGAGTTTCTTTGGTGTAGGGGGAGATAATCGTTACGGTACCTTCCTCACAAGCAGTTTATCTGTGAGCTCTACCTCATATTCTAGAAATGCAGTTATATCCAAATACACTGTAAACGCATCACTATAGTGACAGTTCATATACCTGGAGCCTCTGCTCATTACATAAATGCTCCAAATCATTCACTGCCACCTTATTTCCTGGTGTTGTCTCCTCTTCCGCCTCAGGAATATTTCCTTGTATCAGCTCGGTTTGCCTACCGCCATGCTCACACAACCGATAACTGAGATTCTGACCAAACCTGAAATAACTACTACTCTCTGCCCAGGCGACAAAGACCCCAGCCTTTTTTGTCACATCTGTGCACGTAATAAATGGAGTGGTCAATCTGGCAATTGTGCTTCCATGTATAACCTTGTATTCTCAATCTGATAAGAAATACCATTCCGATATTCATCTACGTATTGTTAGCTGCCACTACTTGCAAGGGTTCCTTTTCAATTTTACCCCATTTGCAACAACTACTATTTCTACTGACCCACTCCAGTTCCATCGTCGTCCCAGCACTGCCTGAATTTGGAAATCCACAGACTGGATCGTTACGAACATAATGACATATGTATGGCAGCTGATTAGACTGTCTCGACTTCATTATTGTAAGCCGCAATCTGCACTTCTCCCACTAGATGAGTTGTCCAAAATTCATTGCCCCTTCCTCTGCTTCGAACTACAGAACACTGCCGGCCTAGGTATCCGAGACCATCACAGCTAAAACACCTTAAAGCTACCTTGGACTGCAGACGTGGTATTGTCAAGTGGTTTGACTTCCGTAGTTCCTTTCCCTTTCCTTCGGTCAGCGACATAAGCAACCCCTTGCACCTAGCATAATCATGGGGCTTTTCACGAAACACCGCACTTTGTAGGACCTTCGGGTGCATATTCTCAAGAAATGTCCGGTTGACTAAATCCTAAGCACGAGACTCAAGTAATCCGCTTAATTCAATCAACAAAGCAGAGAACTGCTCCTCAAGCTCCTCAAGACCTTGCTCTCACCGTAATGCAAAGGAATTGGCTCTTGCATCGCCCTATGGGGTATGGATACATTTCATATCCTCTCATGAAATTCATGCAAGGTTTCACCCTGAGTAATGGTATTTTGCACCTTATGTAACAAGCCCCCGTCAATCTTCGTGACTGCTGTTCGTAACAATTCCTCCTGTCTAGCGTTTAAGGCTCCACCCTTGCCCCCCAACTGATCCAAAACAAATAAAAACTTAACTGCCTGTGGAACCAAACTTACTGAAAACTTACTCGCCTCCTGCAAAATGACATGAAGAGGATTCAACATCCCACTGGAGTGACCGAAGCCAGCATTCCCCACTGTTTTAGCTACCGAAACCTCCTCTTCCCTCAGCCCGCTCTAAAACTAGCTCACCGCAGATACAACGTGAAAACCTGTCTTGTAGTCTAAACAAAAATTATCTGTTAGAAGTGATTTTGATTACCAACAACAAGCCATTAATACTGTTTCTATTATAACGATCCAGCTTCGTACCTAGCTCCCCAACTTGACCTGTGGTTAGAACACTGTTAACCAACAAATGACGACAAATACCAAGCTGTTCCAACGCCGTCATCCGTCTGTTTGTATGTATTACTTACTTAATTGCGACCGATCCCCGTGGGCCACCCCAAATTCAATAGGTGGACCAACGAAACCGGTCACAGTGAAATGATAAATCAGACCCTCAGCTGACGGCGGTATTCACTGCTTCACATCCATTTATCTGCTGCTGTACCACTACTCATTTGATGATGCATGTCTGAACAAAAGTATATTATGATTTATATGAAACACGACCAATGATGCATTAAAAGGGAAACAAAAATAACCAGACAGAAGTGAAGCGGCACGTATCAGGGCCTGTTACATCAAACGAGCTTTTTGTAATTTACTCATTTGCCCTTCTAAATTGTGGGAAGAGATAATTGTGATGGGGCAACGAAAAGTGGAAATTTTCAAAGGCTACCGTACTCAGTATCTCTCATTCATGTAAGTGGAAATCGCATACAGTGGCACTGGAAATTGTAATAAAACATACGGCTTTTACTTTTTATTCAATATAGGTCTTTATTTATTAATTACTCTTTTCAAAAATGAAACCTGTTTTTGATTTTTGATAATCACGAAAAATAGTACACAGTCCACTCACATCGGTGAGCTTTCAATAGAGTCCTGTAACACGGCTGCTGCAAGCTAAGGGCATCGATTGCTTTTCAAACTGCTGAAAATGGGTGAGTGAGTCACGAGTCATGGTGGACAGCAACAGCGAACATTAACTGCTAGCGAACATGGGATTTAAATTACTCATTCTCTTAAATGCGAAGAGCAATTTCCTTACAAACAATGCATACATGACACAAAAGTATTTTGTTCATATTATTTACTATGTCGACAATGGAGCATGTTACGACTTTCTATTAAAGCAACATAAAAGAAATAGGACCCATTAAGATTTAAAGTAGTAGTGAAACACAGTGCGGCAATATTCAGCACTAGTTGTTGGCATTGTTCTTCTCGTATTGAATAGATGAAAAGACCGGACAATACAGACAAATTGGGCCATTTATAGTCTTTCTTTCATATGGAAGGCATACACTTTAATGTCGTACTGTGGGCCACATATCATCCATAAGTAGTTTAATGTAATTAAACTTGTAAAGGAATGGGAAAAGTATTTCTTATATATTGTTTAAGGAAACAAGGTAAAAATTGCAGTTGTATTTACATGTCTACAACGACGGGCACTCCAAGACAGCAGCATGCGTTCCACAGTGAAATAAAAGACGTACTCCAGAGATATGGAATGAGATTAGTATTCTTGTCCAAGAGACATTTCGCCTCATTAATGACAATGCAGATCTTTCAGTGACTGGTTCTTATGGTGTCCGCTATGAAGTTGTAACACCTACAAAAGTCAAACGATTTGCAGACCAACTGTGTGTTATGCTGTGCACACGAGCCACACGAAGCAAATGGATTTTTAGAATGTAGGTGTGGGAAAACATTGCCTAGAAAATGATCATAAAGTACCTAGATTAGGGTCCGGTTCCAAGCTTCTACATATTTGTAGTCCGTCACAAAAGAGGCAGCAAAGATTGTACATTGAAAGTGCCACCCCAGATCAATAGTATGTACTTAGTAGCGAATGGAGGTGGGCCTTGGACACAAATTGGAAGAGAAGTGCCTGTACCCTCAAACGTGGCACCGTTGCGTAGCTCCACATGATGTTACTCGGTCCCGCGGCAGACCGAACTTGCCTTCTGTCATACACGTCACTTCGGCCTCCTGCGGAAGTTTCCAGAACCTGATGTTTCGCTTGTATAAGTGTGACACAGTGCCACTCCCAGCGATCAGTAGCTTTATCCCTGATGATGTCATTGGAGACACCAGTCGAGAATTCGAGTATTTTCTTCAAAAAATACGCGGCCTATAAACAACAAAAATTCTGTTCTCACTTTCTGCTGTTTTATTCATACGGTTGTTGATGACTGCGATGAAGCATTTCTCAGAAAGAGGCGGAAATAAATTAAATCTAATTTTCTGAATAGCTTCATTGTCACGTAACGGTAGTTTGAAATAGTTCAAAAGCGCACGTTACCTGCAGTTCTTCGCATATTCTGGCGTTTCCTAGGACATACCTTCGGTATGACTACTATAGATCACGACAGCTGCGTAGCACTCTTGCCTATCAACACATTTTATGACTTAAATATATCATTACATAAGACCTGATAACCGTCCAAGTAATAATTTATCCAAACAGATGATTCCATCATGTATAATAAAGTAGTGTCAGAAGAAGTTGCCAAAGATCCACCCCCACTTCGGTTTCAAAATCGAGAAAAGGTTGGCCACTTGCTCTAAATGTTTAGAAATGTAAAATTTTGTACTTCATACATCTGCATCTACATCTACATGGATAATCTGCAAATCACATTTAAGTGCCTGGCAGAGGGCTGATCGAACCACCTTCACAGTTCTATATTATTCCAATCACGTATAGTGTGCTGAAAGAATAAACACCTATATCTCTCAGTACGAGCTCTAATTTCCCGTATTTCATTGTGGTGTTCGTTCCTCGCTATGTACAACACAGAAATTAACTATACAATGTTTACAATATCAGTCAGACACAAATGGTATCAGTTGAGACATGCAGATACCTGTGAGTAACAATTTATGCTATTTTGTAATGGAATTATCTGATACGCTATGGCGTAGGTAAAGCAGTTGGCAGACTTCTTGTCACTGATTGGATAGTGGGAAAACGTAGTTAATCTACTAACGAGAGTACTTACAAAACACTCGTTCGAGTCATCCTAGAGTACTGCTGAAGTGCGTGGGAATCGTACCAAATAGGATTTACAGGGCATACTGAATGTTTACGAACAAGGCACCACCAACAGTCCTCGTTTTCTTTGAGTCAAGTAAGAGCGTGACGGAAACGTTGCAAGGAGCTTAAAGATAGAGATATCAATTATCACACGAAAGTCTTATCACCCAGTACTGACTGATGAACACAGAGATATACCTCAGTTACCTGTGTACTGTACCATTGCCGTAGGAACCGCAAAGACGAAAGTGAGACTAATCTCAGTGCTCACAGACGCTTTTAAACAGTCATTCCTCTTGCACTTCGTACGTGCATTATATGAGGTGGTAGAAAGGGAAGCACCTTTTGCTGTGAACGTAATACTCGTCTGGAGAGTGCGGATACGGATGTGGGTATTAATGAAAATATTCGTTGCTTTTAGCTCCGTCACTTGCGCGTGAATACCGTTACGAAATTTTTTAGCATATCTTTTGAGAAAACGTTTTGCCTTGAGCAAATACCATTTCCTTCTTTTATCATCAATACTCGTTTTACAGTAGTGTCAGTATCATTAGTGGGTTTCCTTTATTTTTCTTAACATCACGTGTAGCTGTCTGTAGTCTGTACCACACGTGATAGTTTGGTACAGGTTGTCGTATCTACAATTTTTTTTTATGTCATATTGTAGTGACTCTTAGAAAGTGGACTCGCATGCACACATACACTATTTATAAAACATTCAGTTAAGGGCACAGGAAGAAAAGGGTGTAATGTTAAGAATGTATGGGAGACCACTGATGTTCGTGAAATTTCACTGTAGCGGGTATGGGTGAAGAAAGAAGAACACTGAGTTCGTTCAAAGCAAAATCCTATCTCAAAACACATTTATTTCACAGACACAAAAAGCGAGTAACAGGTTCTGTGGTGTCACCGCCAAACACCACAATTGCTAGGTGGTAGCCTTTAAATCGGCCGCGGTCCATTAGTATACGCCGGACCCGCGTGTCGCGACTGTCAGTGATAGCAGACCGAGCGCCACCACACTGCAGGTCTAGAGAGACGTACTATTACTCGCCCCAGTTGTACAGCCGACGTTCATAGCAATGGTTCACTGACAAATACGCTCTTATTTGCCGAGACGATAGTTAGCAAAGCCTTCAGCTACATTTGCTACGACCTAGCAAGGCGCCGTATTCAATTGATAATTAATATTATGAAGCATGTACCGTAACGAGAGATGTTCTACAATTGTGGATTAAAGTTAAGTATTACATCATCTACGTACTTTATTTACAATGCTCAAGATATTGTCCTGTTCCAGACCTCACGCCAGTCAGCGTGTAATTAAATGCGTGCATTTCGGCCTCCTTCTGCCAACACTACAGGTTCAAAATGAACTTATAACTACTTATTAAATTTCAGATCTGTATATGTTATATGTACTCCTATAATGCATTTCAAGTCCATGCAATTTTCTCTTGCTTATAAATAATGTTTTACCTGAATGTTGTGCATAGTTTAATGTTTATGTTAATTTGTTGTACTACTGAATACGGACATTTTCTGTATGTGTGCTTAAAACCGTATAATATCATGTATAATGTACTGTTCCACGTACAGTTTCCATGGAATTGTAACAACCGAATAAGGAAAGCTGGGGGTTAGTCATTCTGTGCTAGGGAGGCAAATGAATGCCAAAGACAATTGTGTAAGGCGCAGAGAGCACACCAACTATGAAAAAAGACCAGTCGGTCATTTGTCATCAGAGGGTACACTTACCAATGCGGATGGGAGGTAAAAGTGTCTTCCATTGCATGGATTTAGAGTCTCAGATGGATGTTGGTTCTGCGTTTGACGATGTGAAGCTCTAATACTACGCTCCCTGGAAACTGATAACGGGGAGAATAGTCCTGTGTAATCCATGCGTATGCTGAGGCTATGTCTGTGAAATACTTGCTGACGCTGATAGGGTTCTCTACATCGCTGCCTCCAGAGAAAGTATGGTTTTAATTAGACGTGCAACAAAGTAAGGAGCAGTATTTATTGCGCATTCATTTGTGAATCCGACAAGGGAACTTCCCCATCGCACCAATCTCGGATTTTGTTATAAGTTGGCACAGTGGATAGGCCTTGAAAAACTGAACACAGATCAATAGAGAAAACGGGAAGAAGTTGTTTGGAACTATGAAAAAATAAGCAAAATATACAAACTGAGTAGTCCATGAGCAAGATATGCAATATCAAGGATAATACAAGCGTAGGAGCGCCGTGGTGCTGTGGTTAGCGTAAGCAGCTGCGGAATGAGAGGTTCTTGGTTCAAGTCTTCCCTCGAGTGAAAATTTAAAATTTTTATTTTCAGTTTATGTGACAAACTCTTATGTTTTCATCACTTTTTTGGGAGTGATTATCACATCCACAAGAAAACCTAAATCGGGCAAGGTAGAAGAATCTTTTTACCCATTCGCCAAGTGTACAAGTTAGGTGGGTCGACAACATATTCCTGTCATGTGACGCACATGCCGTCACCAGTGTCGTATAGAATATATCAGATGTGTTTTCCTGTGGAGGAATCGGTTGACCTATGACCATGCGATCAAATGTTTTCGGTTCCCATTGGAGAGGCACGTCCTTTCGTTTACTAATCGCACGGTTTTGCGGTGCGGTCGCAAAACACAGACACTAAACTTATTACAGTGAACAGAGACGTCAATGAACGAACGGACACATTATAACTTTGTCAAAATAAAGGATGTAAATTTTTCACTCGAGGGAAGATTTGAACCAAGGACCTCTCGTTGCACAGCTGTTCACGCTAACCACGGGACCACGGCGCTCCTACGGTTGCACTATCCTTGATGTTGCGTATCATGCTCATGGACTACTCAGTTTGTATATTTTGTTTATTTTTTCATAGTTCCACACAACTTCTTCCTGTTTTCTCTATTGATCTGTGTTCAGTTTTTCAAGGCCTATCCACTATGGCAACTTATAACTAAATCTGAGGGGAGTGCGATGGGGAGGTTCCCTTGTGAGCATAGAAATTAACTTAAATGTATATTCAGACAATCATTGATCTATGTCATGTTACTTTTGATAGGATGTTGGCGCAAATCCTAAAAGCTATCTATTATAACTGTAGTGAAAAACAAAATCTGTTCTATGACTCTGAGATTCAGATTTAGCAAAGTAAAAGGAAAAGGTTTCGTATGTTTCCGGCGTAATATTAAATAAAAATGTCGTCCTTAGAAACGGTCATTATCGTACTTTGAAAATCAGGGAGTACTATTCAACAAATGTAAGATAAAATGTTTAAATTTTGTTCAGCATTCCATTGTTTTATGTGTCGCAAGAGTATATTCAGTCATGTGTACTTGCGCTATGTATGTCTACAAGTGAACTTCAGATTAACTTTGGACGTCGATTTGTTCAGGCTACTTTCGTTACGGATAATGTGATGATTTTCTTGGTAGTTAGTACCTGATAGTAACGAAGAGCTGACTACATCAAATAGTCCTCCCACGAAACTGTTAGTGAACAAAATTTAATTGTTTATTGCCGTTTGAGATTCATTATCTTGCTTAATGAAACACTGTTCGTTTTAGGCTAGCGATAGTGTTATTTGCTGTCAGTGAGTAGCTACATTTGCATTGTTGAGAGCTTACAAAATGTTTCAAAATCTGCACTTCACTTTTTGTTTCGGAGGTGAGTGAATAATTAAACTATTAGTAAGTCGATGACGATAAAAATTAACTAAAATAATAACGTGTATGTGTGTGTGTGTGTGTGTGTGAGGTGTGTGAGAGGGAGAGAGAGAGAGAGAGAGAGAGAGAGAGAGAGAGAGAGAGAGAGGAACGAGGGGACTTCAAAAAGAAAATTACAGATTTTTATGGTAGGCCAAGTAACAAGTAACTACGAGGTTAAGTCAACTATTATCCGCAATTTAGTTATATTTTTGTTTATTTTGGTAGTACTGTCGTTTTACGTTGATGACGCATGCTTTTTTATTTGTTGTTATATATTTGCAGTTTTCAAGTTTCTAGGTTAGTTTCGTTATCGCTGCCGTGCTATTAATCATGGCTGCTCCGCTGTCTATTTTCACCAAAGCAGAGCAACGTTGAATGATCCGTTTTTTGTGGTCGTAAGGCGTATGGGGGCCGAAATTCATCGAAGCCTTTCGGTACAGTACGGGAACAGTGTTTTGCCACAACAGAGTGTCTGCCAATGGATTGAAAATTTCCGAAATGGCCGCACAAGTGTTACGCACGATGAAGGAACCAGACGATCGTTTACCGCCACAAATGAAGAAACCATTAAGCGTTCACGTGAAATGATTGTCTTAGACAGACGATTAACTATTGACGAAGTGGCACATCGTCTGCAAAGTAGTCACGGTTCAGTCTACGAAATCATCTACTACAGACTAGGGTTTCATAAAGTTTGTGCAAGATGTGTCCCAAAACAACTCACACAGTTGCATAAAGAAAGGCGCTACGACATCTGCAATAACATTTGGATCGCTACGGTAGCGAAGGTGACAACTTCTTCGACAGGATCATTACTGGTGACGAAACATAGATCCATCATTACGGGACGGAGAATAAACGGCAGAGTATGGAATGGAAAAATCCAATTTCGACGTGCAAGAAAAAGTTCAAGACCCAACCGTCCGCAGGAAAACTGGCGGCTACCGATTTTTGGGACCCACACGGTCCATTATGGGGAAATGGGCACAACAATAAACTGTGTACGTTACAGTGAGATGCTTACTGCCAGGCTGAAGCCTGCAATTCGAAGCAAACGCCGAGGATTGCTGTCAAAAGGTGTTTTGTTGTTAAACGACAGTGCCTGTCTGCATACTGGTGCCCACACTACTGAAACGCTCCAGAAACTTAAAACTGAAGTACTAGTTCATCCTCCACATAGTCCCGATCTTGCCCCTTTTTACTATCACTTGTTTGGCCCACTCAAACAGGCATTAAGTGGCCGTCTTTTGGCCTCGGACGAAGCAGTGAAAGAAGCGGTCCATTCCTGGCTCGCAGTTCAACCGAGAACCTTCTTTTATGAGGGCATGCATTGCATATCTCTCCGCCATTTGCTAGAACTTATCTGATGAGATTGCTGAGTTTGGGACACAAGTGAATTTTATTCGTTTTTGAAAGTCGAATGTGGTAAACGGTGTAATTTCCAGCATCGGTTTGTACCTTTAAAGGTAAGAAATACGCTTCTCAGAAGCATTAGGGGTGCATGACTTTCGGCATCTGCCATACTCCTTCGATCAATGTTACCAAATTATATAATTAAATACTACTGGCCATTAAAATTGCTACACCACGAAGATGACGTGCTACAGAGGCGAAATTTAACCGACTAAAAGAAGATGCTGTGATTTGCTAATGATTAGCTTTTCAGAGCATTCACACAAGGTTGGCACCGGTGGCGTCACCTACAACGTGCTGACATGAGGAAAGTTTTCAACCGATTTCTCATACACAAACAGCAGTTGACCGGCCTTGCCTAGTGAAACGTCGTTATGATGCCTCGTGTAAGGAGGAGAAATGCATACCAACACGTTTCCGACTTTGATAAAGGTCGGATTGTATCCTATCGTGAATGCGGTTTATCGTATCGCGACATTGCTGCTAGCGTTGGTCGAGATCCAATGATTGTTAGCAGAATGTGGTATCGGTGGGTTCAGGAGGGTAATACGGAACGCCGCGCTGGATCCCAACGGCCTCGTATCACTAGCAGTCGAGATGACAGGCATCTTACCCTCATGGCTGTAACGGATCGTGCAGCGACGTCTCGATCCCTTAGTCAACAGATGGGGACGTTTGCAAGATAACAACCATCTGCACGAACAATTAGACGACGTTTGCAGCAGCATGGACTGAGACCTTGGCTGCGGTTACCCTTGACGCGGCATCATAGACAGGAGCGCCTGCGATAGTGTACTAAACGACGAACCTGGGTGCACGAATGGCAAAACGTCAATTTTTCGGATGAATCCAGGTTCTGTTTACAGCATCATGACAGTCGCATCCGTGTTTGCGACATCGCGGTGAACGCACATTGGAAGCGTGTATTCGTCATCGCCATACTGGCGTTACCACGCGGCCATTGATTACACGTCTCGGTCACCTCTTGTTCGCATTGACGGCACTTTGAACAGTGGATGTTACGTTTCAGATGTATTACGACCCGTGGCTCTACCCTTCATTCGATCCCTGCGAAACCCTACATTTCAGCAGGATAATGCACGAGCGCATGTTGCAGGTCCTGTACGGGACTTTCTGGATACAGAAAATGTTCGACTGCTGCCCTGGCCAGCACATTCTCCAAATCTCTTACCAATTGAAAATGTCTGGTCAATGGTGGCCGAGCAACTGGCTCGTCACAATGCGCCAGTCACTACTCTTGATGAACTGTGGTATCGTGTTGAAGCTGCATGGGCAGCTGTACCTGTACACGCCATCCAAGCTCTATTTGACTCAATACCCAGGCGTATCAAGGCCGTTATTACGGCCAGAGATGGTTGTTCTGGGTACTGCTTTCTCAGGGTCTATGCACCCAAATTGCGTGAAAATGTAATCACATGTCAGTTCTAGTGTAATATATTTGTCCAATGAATAGCCGTTTATCATCTGCATTTCTCCTTGGTGTAGCAATTTCATAATGGCCAGTGGGGTATTTTAAAAATTAAGTGTACAATAAAACTTCGTCTGCATAAAAATAACTAAAATGTCCGAGTGGTGTAGAAAACACAGGGGAAACAATAATTCATACCGTCATCTTGCGTGCTTTTCATTCGAATTTGATGGCTTCAATAACGTGCATGCCATCCGTGAGAGATTATCACTACCAGACACATATGCAACATGCTCTGTATAAGTCTATGAACGTTACCATGTGGTATCCTTTCCCACTCTATAATGAGACCCCGTTGGAGTTGTTGGAGGTGCTGTGGTGAAAAAGGGCGAGCACGAACACTTGCTGTCAAGCATGTCAAACACATACAAGATTTAGGTCGAGTTTCAATGCTGATGGACTTTACGTCGGGAGTCACCGCCGGCCATTCAATTACTTCAATGTCCAGGCTTCGCAAGACAACCATGCTGACTCCTATAACGTACCCTGCCATTAGAACGAATTCAGGGCGACCACTGTAAGGAGCAGCCACCACATGGTCCAATAGCATCTGTTAGATCTACTGACTGGCAGTAAGATGACCACGGACCACGAAAACGTCCGTATGGCTGTCAATACTGAAGCCATAGCGTCACAGAACCTTAAAAATCTCTCGATTTGCGGGACACCATTTGACATGTTCCGCTCACCACCGGTTTTCGCATCCGAACACGGCCATCACCCTGCGTCAGAGGATATCTGGACCCGTCTGTGAATAACGTTTCGACAGTTACGAAGTTGACAGCTGACACTGGAAAGGAAGATCTGAGGGTGAGCTGCAAGGTATCGTGTCAAGTGGGGTTCTCGAACTGAAGTTCTGTGTCGTAAGATCCACTCTCGTGACCAGTTCATTACAGTCTGATCGGACACAGGTGCTCCAGTGATCATTCTGATATAGTTTTGCAGTGCTCTGGCGGTATCCGTACGACGCCACAACGCGTAGATGGCCACACATAGGGCTGTAACGCTCCGGTGGCCTTTTGCAACTTGCCTTGCCAGTACTGACGCGTCTCCCTGTACTGTGTCCTCAATCTTTGGATAACATACGGAGAGGTATTGCAGCACTGCAGCATCACGATTAAAGTCCACACTTTTTGGACTAGCACAGATGTCCCACTTCATGTGCTTGATTGAACAGAAGATCCACAACAGACAACTGCAATCTATGTACCTCTGTAGAAAACACTGGGACACCAATACTGGCTTTCTTCTGAGGGGTCACGTGACACTGAAATGCATGGCGAATAATTATAATTATCGCATAAACTGAAAGCGGTGATCTCAAGCCATGCAGTAAGATCACCGGCATCATCTGTACCAAAATACCGGACGGGTTGACACACGTGTTCCCCTTTTGAACAGTAAATAAAATGACGTGTGGCTAGGGCCTCAAGTCGCGTAGACCGTTCACCGGATGCAAGTCTTTCGATTTGACGCCACTTCGGCGACTTGAGCGTCCATGGGGCTGAAATGATGATGATTAGGACAACACAACACCCATTCCCTGAGCAGAGAAAATCTCCGACCCAGCCGAGAATCGAACCTGGGCCCTTAGGATTAACATTCTGTCACGTTGACCACTCAGCTACCGGGGGCGGACTTTTGAACAGTCTATTATCATGTTGGTATTAATATTCATGAACACTAACGTAAATTGTAACGCAGTTATGAAATTACGCTCACTTAAGCTGGTTTCTGTTCCTGCCAAGCTTTAATGTACAATGTCAGTCGAGTATTATGGGCCCTATAAGTAATATTAATTTTTTGCTTTTACGGTACGAGGCCAAGGTTGAAAAAAATGCGTGTGGGTGAGGATCGTGGAGAGCGGTCTGAGACTGCACTGAAACAAGCATTTTCAAGTGTTTTGGAACGCGAAACGACCGAAAGGGCTGCTGTCAATCGTTTTATTGTTTCTAGAACCACAGTGCAAAGGAGATTAAAATCTCTCTAGGGAATCACTGGAGTCCTATGACAACCCAGATGGCGTTTTTCAAACCAAAACTGAAAAAAAAATTGCGTAGAAATACTTGTAGCACACACGAGACATTTAAATTCCAGGTTAATTCCACCAGCTACGATTGCGTTTCTCAACCTGGCTTAGGTTTTTGCAGGAATATTACTGTCTCGCAGATTTAGCAGAGAAAAAAAATTGGCAGATGGGGTTTCTATCAAAACTTGATGAATAAGCACCCACAACTCTGTTATAGAAAACTTCAGTCCAAAATATAATTTTTCGCCGAAGGAACATCGACAACTGTTCTATGTTCTTTTCGTGGTTAAAACATCCGCTATAGTGGTACGATTATGTATTGAACATGTGTGAGTTAAAATAAAATAATATCTCTAAGATGCAAAAGATGAACGAGCTAGCAGGACTAGAGGAAAAAAGATACTTCGTAACACTTAAATCTACTCCTTTGACATGGATGCTTCGACCTACTGTTTACAGGTATGCTCAGTTGAGTGGATTTAGATGACACTAATTACTTCTGTTCCGTGGCTCTGAGCACTATGGGACTCAACTGCTGAGGTCATTAGTCCCCTAGAACTTAGCACTAGTTAAACCTAACTAACCTAAGGACATCACAAACAGCCATGCCCGAGGCAGGATTCGAACCTGCGACCGTAGCGGTCTTGCGGTTCCAGACTGCAGCGCCTTTAACCGCACGGCCACTTCGGCCGGCTCCTCTGTTCCGTGGTACCGTCAGCCTGTTTATGGTTTTAAATCTTAGAACATTGTTCTATTTTAACTTATGTATACATCAGAATATGGAGGTAGTGAAAGGACTTCCGTCATAAACAACTGTACAACTATAGCGGATGCTATAATCACGAACAGTTCGGTCCACAAGTTCTGTGGGTTGTGTCAGGTTCATTTGACCCAAGCTGAACTACTATTTATGTTACGGCGTAAAGTCAAGTGCCGGCACGCCAGCAGAGAACGACAAGGAAGAGAAGGCTGTGAAAAGAAGTCAGCCAATCGCAGGCTGACCGGACCTCCCTACAGGACAATGCGACTGCAGTGGCCCCTATATGAAGAGGACATAAGCGCCGCCAGCGACACGTGACGGCCCAGTTCCATAGCATCTTCAAGATTAGGCACTTCTATAGCAGCGTCAATTCTATTCACTTCGCTTGTACTCTCTTTGTAGCACAGACTTGGGACTGTTTACTGAAGAAGATTGCTTATGTTGTTGGTCGCCCTTTGCTGCGACACGTCAGTGTAATTGCGAAGTCAAGTACTGTATATTTCCTTTTTGTAATAAAACTCATTAATACGACTATTTCATTATTTGTCTAACCAACCGAGTACGCAAGTTTCCTAGACACCGCAGTTTAGCCATTTGATTTTTTCTAAAGAATGTAGCAACCAGTCGCGGAATCATAATTTACTTGTCTTGCAAATCGATTTCTACTCATATCAGTCATCTTCGCTGCATAAGTAGACGTACTGTCCTCGGCAGATTTCTATCATGATAGAAATCTGCCAAGGACAGTACTTCTGCTTATGTATCGGTTAGAAAAATGCACCGATGATGACTGATATCAGTCGAAATGGATTTTCGACAATATAAATAAATTATGTTTCCGCGACTGGTTGCTACACTGTTTATAATTTTATATCCCACGGTCGCTGCACAGAAAAGAGAACCTTATGGAGCCCAACATTCAATTGACTTTTTATTCAAATGGCTCTGAGCACTATGGGACTCAACATCTGAGGTAATCAGTCCCCTACAACTTAGAAATACTTAAACCTAACTGACCTAAGGACATCACACACATCCATGCCCGAGGCAGGATTCGAACCTGCGACCGTAGCGGTCGTGCGGTTCCAGACTGTAGCGCCTAGAAACGCTCGATCACTCCGGCCGGCTGATTTTTTATTATCTTGCGCTTTTAATGTAAGAGGTGATTCAGCTGCCAATTTGAAGTATGCAAGTCGCAGCACCATGCGCAAAATTTTCATATTCCCTTGTTCGCTTCGCACAAACTATAATTTTGTGTTGGGATATATTGTCGCTAGACACCATAGTTTTCGAATTAATCAAGCCAAAATTACAAAAGTGACCTTCAAAAGCGTTTTCCTTGAATAACTCTAAACTTGTAGCCTCTAGCGAAAACATATCCCAGTACAAAGTTTTACTAAATTAAATTTACTACAAAAAGGTCCAGTTCATTTTTTTCTGTAGGACCAATAGTTTGGACGTAGCGAGTCAGGGAGTATGAAAACCTTCCAAGCGGATTTTGAAGGCGTTGCAGGTTGCATAAAGGCTATCAATAGCGGCAACTAAAACAATCTGTATAAATAGATTATTTTGTTTGTCTAACACAAAAATACCCTTTTTATTGAAAAACCTATGATATTTTGTGTAGCCCCTAGTACCAAACATTTTTCTTAATATCTTGAAATGACTTCGATTTTTTTTTCTTTCTGTATGTTGTTTCAGTTAGAACTAACACCAAAGCAAATGTTCACGTAAATGTTTCGTGCAGTTATAACTTATCTCAAAACAACATCAAAAGTCTTATATCGTTTTTGGCTTAAGCGGCCTGTATTAGCCGGCGCTCGCCTACTTTCTCCTGCCGATGCCATTTGCGCAATGATCATGATGTGAGAAAACTGTTATAAAACAAGATAATTCTACAACATACCGATATCTACTGCGCTTGAAAATGGCCTTAAGGCGGTAATGGGTCATTCTTGCAAGATATAATAAAGTGAAGGCTTGTCAAAGGAAGTCGAGGTGGAAACTTCAAAACGGCTCTTAACAAATATACGTCTATAGCACGCCACATAAAGCAGATGAACATGTGTAACACACTTCCTGAAGTCCCCTAAGAACATGCCGAAACAGCAAGTGGCACCGTAAACTGGGGTAAAGGGGATTAAAATTTGATGTTACCCTAAGTAATGAGATCTTTAATGATTAATGAGGATCTGCAGAAAGAGCAGTTGCTATTTTACATTGACGATCTTTCGGATGCCAATAACTTTAAATTTTCACATGGCTTGGTTACCAAGATAAATATTTTAAAAGTGTGATCCATTTTATCCCACTACTTGGGATAAAGTGGATCACCTATATATTTTCGTATTTAAACCGCTTTACCTCACTGAAGGTGGAAAGTGAATCACTGTAAGAAATTTTAGAAATAATAATCGTACGTATTTACATAGAAAGAGCATTTAACATTAAAATTACAAATAAAAATTCAGTTAAATGACCAATGCTTTCCAGAACTTCAATACAAAAGCAACAATACAATATTGCTGTATTACCACATACGGCAACCCTGTCTACTCTGCATTATTTAAATTAATATCTGAGTGTTAAAATCAGCCCCTTCTCAAATTTTTCACCTTTACTTTACACATGTTAGATATGGAAACTGTTTGGATGTCAGCAACAACAGGATACACTAAATATCTCTGCCTCGCCATCTTTCTTGCTTCATAACTGATCAAGACAATGTCTTAATTGCCTCCGCAAGGTTTCTTACATAACATCTTTCTGCAAGTCTGCAACAAGTGAGTCCGTCCAAGACTGTTCCATATCCACATCAGAGGTGCTACAGGTAACATGCAGCTTTGTCGGAACTCTCTGGGTATTTAGAGGGACTGTGTCACAATATTTAAAATCTGATTTCACGTTCTCTACTGAAGTTGAACTTATAGCTTCGAATGCAGTTTTCAGCAGCCTATGAAATTCTGTTTTGGGAAGTGGCCCTCTGTTTTTCGTCTTCCACACATCAGGAACTTTTTGCCACGCTCTTCTTAAAGGACGAAAATATGGCACTTCTAGAGGCTGGCATAGGTAGTATAGTTTGGTGGAAGTAAAACAAAACGGATTAGTATGTTTAGCCTCATACTCTACATGAAGGAGAAGAACGTGTTCGTCTGCTACTACTGCAGTCATGACAGTGGTGTTATTTTTGCTACACTCTACAACTCTCTCAGGATGTTTCACACCGCTTTTCACAAGAACTTCCACAGTTCCTGGATCGTGAGTGAAATCTGTCTAGTCGTAATTTATAATCAGAGGCAATGGAACATCCAAAGAGATCTACAGCTTTCTAAAACACGATACCATAGAGTCCCAGCTCTCAGAATCTGTATATTTTCTCAAAATTTTACAGTCAGTTTACAGTTCCGTAAAACGCATGATTGAAACTAGTCCACAACTGGCATATTGTTTACAAAACGTCACCCTGTTACTCCCTTCCCATTTAGAAACTGCTGTACTGCTGTTATAATGTCTGCACTTCGAACAGGAAACCCCCAATGTTCACAGATAAGAAGGCCTTTCACAAGACGTTTTTCATTCTTTTCATTTAACTTAGTCAGACTTCCATATCTCATTAAGTTATCGTCTTCTCTAACCCATCTTTAAAGAGTAGTGTATGGCACAGTATAAATTTAAGAAGCTCTTCACAAAGAAATGTCGTTCTTTTTCACTCTCCTCACTGCACCGAGCAAATAAGCTTCATAATACGAGGGTAATCCCAATAGTAAGGTCTCCCATTTTTTAATAAGTACATAGATCTGTTTATTTCTACTGTCGTGTACACCGGTTTACAACTTGAACATATAGCTATTTTTCGACATAATCACCATTTCTGTGGATGCATTTTTGTAGACGCTGTGGCAGTTGGTGTATACCCACGTCATACCAGCTCGGCACCATGTTATTCAGAATATTACGAAACTCTTCTTTCACCTCGTCGTCGGAGCTGAATCGCTTTCCCGCAAAATTTTCTTTTAACCTAGGGAACAGGTTATAGTCACTGGGCGCCAAGTCAGGACCATAGGGTGGGTGGGCGTTTATGTTCCACTGAAACTGTTGCAGGACAGCAACGGTTTGCCGAGCGATGTGTGAGCGAGCGTTGTCATGGAAAATGTGTACGCCCCTGCTCAACATTCCTCATCTCCGGTACTGAATTGCCCGTTTGAGTTTTTTCAGAGTCTCACAGTACCTGTCAGCGTTAATCGTGGTCCCAGCGATTCAGCTCCGACGACGAGGTGGAAGAAGAGGTTCATAACTCTCTGAACAGCATGGCGGCGATATGGTACGACGTGGGCACACAAAAACTGCCACAGCGTCTGCAAAAATGTATCGACAGAAATGGTGATTATGTCGAAAAATAGCTAAATGTTTTAGCTGTAAATTGATGTAAATCATTGTAGAAATAAACAGGTCGATGTACTTATAAAAAAATAGGAAACCTTACTTTTGGGATTAACCTCGTAAATTCTTTTCACCTATGCTACAAGCTTCTTAATGTGCCGGGTTATCAAAAAGTCAGTATAAATTTGAAAACTGAATAAATCACGGAATAATGTAGATAGAGAGGAACAAATTGACACCCATGCCTGGAATGACATGGGGTTTTATTAGAACTAAAAAAATACAAAAGTTCAAAAAATGTCCGACAGATGGCGCTTCATCTGATCAGAATAGCAGTAATTATCACAACAAAAACAAGACAAAGCAAAGATGATGTTCTTTACAGGAAATGCTCAATATGTCCACCATCATTCCTCAACAATAGCTGTAGTCGAGGAATAATGTTGTGAACGGCACTGTACAACATGTCCGGAGTTATGGTGAAGCATTGGCGCCGGATGTTGTCTTTCAGCATCCCTAGAGATGTCGGTCGATCACGATACACTTGCGACTTCAGGTAACCCCAAAGCCATTAATCGCACGGACTGAGGTCTGGGGACCTGGGAGGCCAAGCATGACGAAAGTGGCGGCTGAGCACACGATCATCACCAATGACGCGCGCAAGAGATCTTTCACGTGTCTAGCAATAAGTGGTGGAGCGCCATCCTCCATAAACATCGTACGCTCCAGCAGGTGTTTATCAGCCTGGCTGGGGATGATGCGATTCTGTAACATATCGGCGTACCTCTCACCCGTCACGGTAGCAGTCACTGACGTTTTTCTGTTCAGCGCCATCTATCAGACATTTTTTGAACTTTGTTTTTTTGGGTTCTAATAAAACCCCGTGTCATTCCAGGCATGTGTGTCAATTTTTACCTCTCTGTCTACAATATTCCGTGGTTTATTAAGTTTTCAAATTTAAACTGACTTTTTGGTCACCCGGTATTTTAGGGGCGCGATCCACTTTACCCCTGAAATTACAGAACAGTTAGGTTTGGCACAATAAGGAAAAGAAAAACTTCCTGATGATTTCCTGAATTCTTGTTTCTCCCGTTGATCATGACGCAGGTAACAAACATACAAGTCACAGCCTTCTAAATGCGTCTCAATGTTTGTGTTGCTCTCTCTACTCACCTAGCTGACAGTGACTTACTACTCTAACACGTCTGATCTGTACCCCGCCTGGTCCGCTTTAGCCCATTTTCCCCGGTGGAGACTACTTCTCAATAGAGCACAGCCTGAGACCAGTCGAAATGTTTTCCAGTAGGAGTAAAGGTGGCAGAAGGTGCGGAGAGAGGACTGGGTCGTAAAGCCGGGGACCGATCGGTTCTCTCGTCGGCCGACTTTACGACGTAACGCCGGCAGAGGTTTGGCCGCGGCGTTTTGCCGAGACGGACGGCAGCTGGGATGGCCACGGTAGTTCTGAGGAGCACCGGGGGCGGCAGTTTTTGCGCTCTCGAGGGCCGCGCGCGCCTCCGGCCGTCCCGTCGCGGCTTTAATTAAACTGCGCGGCCGTGGGGCCGGCCGGCCGACAACTTCATCCCCACACGGCCAACTCCGGACGTAGCCCAACTCCTGACAGCACTCGGCCGTCGCCGCCGCCGCCGCTGCCGCCCCCGTCCAAATGGAGCCGTGCAACTCCGAGATTGCTGTCAGCCTCCATTTTTCTTTTTTTTTTTTACTGACTGCCATTTTTACAGCTACAAACTCCAAAACGACCGCTATAGTGCCTTCGGTTGTTGCTGCTCCCTTCTCCTTAAGGTAACGGGCCTACAGGGGCAACTCATTTTCGCAGCGAACATTGAAATATTTTGAGATTTCTGAGACGGAAGCTTGTGAAGTGGAGTTTCCTGTTACTTCTACCATACAATATTTAGAGACGTCTATTAATTACGTGAGCTCAAAATTGGGAAGAGAGGTGCGGAATGGTCTGGCAAAAACTCGCCAAACTCATTTAAATGGGTGGGGGGGGGGGGGGGTGGGGGGGGCATTAAGATATACGTCAAATCCTCAGTTCTGGAAATATACATTGTTATAACAGACAAAATTTTGTTTTACGTAATTAATCCCAAGCACTGTTAACGTGCCCACCAATCTTCACGGCCTCTCTGAACTGAAAGGCTTACAGATGCTATAAGGTGCCCATTATTTGCATGTAAGACAGCATTTAACTTTATTTCCAGTTTTGCTCTTTCACATTGTTGGGAAGCAGCCTACTCACGTCTTATAAAATTCACATCAGTCTTTCCATTGTGTGCCAGCCTAGTCCGCTGTAACTAGCTCTGAAGTCATAAATATTGCGCAATACTTTAAAATGAAGTAAATAACCTGAAACGTTTCTAGCATGTCAGAAGTAATACAAAATCAATATGTGTTGGATATCAGTTCAATAACTTTAACTATTTTCGAAATTTGGACGTTATTCTGTAAAAATCATTGGCGCAACAGAAAAGAGCTAGAAACTTAAAAATTTATATTTAGATTCCTTTTGCATAATAATTTAGTAGAAACAGTATTCTGGATTTCACAAATTAAAATTTTAGTTGAAATTCATGATTTTCTGGTTTTTGTCTTAGAAATTAAGGAAGCAAGATAGATTAAGTAGGCGAATAAATAAAGCTAGGATGTTTAAATTTAAGTAGAAGGGAGATCCGCTATAATCATAAAAACGTGAGAAGTATCAACAGAATAACTATAAAACTGTAGCTATAGCGTATCTCCAAAGAGCAAGCTTAGAGCTCGTCTACTGCGTGCAGTGTAATTAAATTAATTCTCTCGCCCAAAATATTTGGCTTAGCCACGTCATACTTTTATTATGATTACTTACTTGTGTGCTGATTGCACAATTGAATTGAAAGCTTCATCGGCCATCAGCAAAGGAAGCAATGATTTATTCGATAACTTAAAGTGGCGCATTACTAGCCCAGCGGCTAGTCGGGAGAGCAGATTTGATAAGGCGTTCCCTTAGCCGTCGGCACCGCGACTTTATGTGTAAGAAAGCTGCGCGAGAAGAAAGAAGGCCCCAGTTCTCTCCAGACGCTGATTAGCGGACCACCTGTGCCGGGAGTCTCGTCGCGTAGCGTCGGTATCATTGCTATTAGGGATGGGTCGAATTCGTTCATTCCCGTGAACTACTTCATTCATTTCACTCTTTGCCGTGAAGCGTTCAAATGAAGTAGTTCATTCATGAAGTACAGAAGCCTGGCGAAGTTGCCCAGTTCGCCGCTCAGCTGCGGCTGCGCTCGCTTCGCCTCGCTCGTACAATAAAGCTTCGTAATACTTCATAATTTTACCAACAGATGGCCGAACTATGCAGTAAAGTGCACGCAACGTTTTACGCTCTTACAGCGTCTGAGTTGACCTAAATAGAGCATGGTCGAGGGGGACAAAGGAAAGATAAACAGAGGAGCCTGTCACATATAAAGAAGATATTACATTTACTCTTGCTCGACATTTTCTCATGAAGCGCCCAAAAAAGTCTTTGTCTGCCAAATTAAACATTATTTGTTGTATTCATGGACTGAAAACTAGGGCTACCAACGAAATGCAGTCCAATTTTATGTTCCTTTTAAAACTTAATCCAAAATAGAATGAGTATTTTTACCACTGTCACAAAGTCTATATACCTACGTTAAGTAATTATTCAGAAGTTTTACTGTAGATTTTATTTTTGTTGAGAATAATAACCCTCCAGATTCAAAACATAAACTGTCACCTGTAGTCATTGGTACGATTTCAGGTAAAATCCCTCTTTCAGTGTTATTAACAAAACTATTATTTTCATGTTGGCAGTGCATGCTCACACAGCCAGCCTCTTCGTTTGTATCTTTAATATTCATTTGTCTGCAAGCGCTGCCAACGGTAGGCTACCCGTAAACGCGAAGTTTAACTGCACAAATAGTCACGGGTAATGATGTCAGCACTGCAGGAAGCAGCTGACGCTGCATTCTCCTCGCCCCTCACCTCCCCAACCCCTCGTAAACCTATCGTTCCCCACAAACACCGCGCGATTCGTCGACGGGCAATGGAGGGAGGACTGAAGTGGAGGGAGGCTGAGTGACGTAGCGCCGATGTAGTGGGTGAGGGATAAGGGGGGGGGGGGGGGGGGAGAGTGACTGAACTAGAAAAAAGTGTGGAGTGTGCTATCTGTGAAGAGTCTGAAGTACCAGTTCATTGAAATTGAGTGGTTAGTTCACACTTCACTGGATTGAAGCGTTCGTTTGAACGACTTATTCACGAGCTCCCCAACACTAATTGCTATAAACAGCCTCGGATGCCGTAATAAGGTACTCGGGATATGCGTAACCATGAAATCGTTTTCGAGTGAAGTGTCAATTTTGGGATGACGTTAATGATCTATCTTTAGTTTGCGTATGTCGTATTTTCACGTGCCGCCGCAGGACAGACATTCTACCATTATTTAGCATGGCGTTTGATGAACATTATCATCAAATTATGGCGAACATTCACTTAAACATTTAATTGGAACAGTTATAGTGGCATCAGCGCATTAGACTCTGAACTGCTCTGGTAGTTGGATTGTGTGGATTCGTTTTGGTCTGTGACTTTCAGAATATAGTGAACATTTTAGAGAGAATGGTTTTTGATTATGAATCCCAGACAATCTCCTGATTCCTCAGAACTATAAGCTGTAGTTATAAATGTATTTCTCAGATGAAGGGGGCACTAGGAATTCTAATTACAGGCTTCACGTTTTGCTAATCACTTTCTGGTTGCCAATATTGTAGTTAGAGGGCCAGTGTTGAGAACGGCAAACAACAGCATAAATACAAAACACTTATTCTATTATTCCACCCGCCACCCCACAACATACTTCAGATGAATGTAACAGCGCTGCAGTACCTACGGAGTAGGGAGTGAGCGGTCGGTTCGCACGCTGGTTAGCAGAGGCGGTTGGACATCTGCGCATTCAGAGCCAGTGGGATGGGTCGATGCAGAAATCGCTTGTGAAGTCAGCAAAGAGACACGTAGGGGAAGTACATTTATTCTGGCGCGAATCAAGTAATTGTTATTAATAAATATGTGCTAACAAAAGTTAGAAGGAGTCTACAGATCATAAATATTATGTGCCAGTAATTATACAATGCCACAAAACTTTTATTTTCATAAATAAATGAATAACTTTGGCATAACCGAAGATGTGCGATCTTATACGAACCATACCGATTTTACACTCAAGTTACAGACTGTCGCGTTCGCTGTGTTATTCAGTAGTTTGGTATTTAACTAATTTGTAAATAAAAATGTTAATCTTATTTTATTATAGTCAGTAATTACTAAATAATTTTTCTCCCGGCTAAAGTTTTGGTCAAGTTGCTAAAGAATTCCAAGTTAACGTTGTGTTAAAGTGTCGTCTGTAAGCTGTGTAAGTGTCACTAAATCACAGTCATACAACAGATTCTATACAACTATTGATTATGATGGACACAGTTACCTTCAGCAAAATGATCATTAAAACCACCGAATATCAGCCGCGCACAACACTGGCAAATGTTACCTGAAACAATATTCTTCGCAACTCGTGCGTAATTAATTTCGGTGCCATATATCAGCAAGATAGTTATATGGATCGTGCTTTGAGCACTGTTTTTTAAAGAACAAATCTCATTTGAATTATTTTCATTAAAATGAGTTCGGGACCACCGGCATATTAATTTTTACACATTTTTATTACCTTCGGCACTTATTTCTGCTGAGTTGCGTAATTTGAATTGGCCCCTGAGATAATTGTTAAGATGGCGGCAGACAATTGATACATACTTTCTATTGTTAGAGCAAATTTCCTTTTAACAGGGTAAGTATCTGAAATGCTTAATAAACTTTGCTTTCATATTGTGCACTATTTAGACTAATTTTCATCAAGCAAACCTTTGATACTTTGGTAAGAAACACAGATAAAAACGCGATACAAATCCCTGCGCTCCTTGCAACGGAAAGAAATAATTAACATAGATAATGCTTATTGAGAGAGGAATTTAAGTTACAAATAATTACACATTCATATTTATAATAATAATGAACTCTATTCTCAAGTAATAATTAACAAATAATTACAATTTCTTAACAGACCTCAGTTTGATATGCGTCTTGCGTCCGCAACCTACAAAAGCCAACTAACAAAATGTGAAAACAAAGGAAGACAAACGCAGGTCATAAAAGGAATTTACAATTAGCATTATCTTTCCATGATACACATTTATATGTCCTATTACATCATAAAATATCATATAAATAATTAATATTTATCATCTTTTATTTCACGGTTTTTTGATATGTCGGATGGATAATGTTTGTAACTGTTAGAGGCATAATTTCCTCTCGTCGCACTGTAGCTAAAATTTATCTCGTGGATGTTACAAGACTGTGCGCCATAGTCGGCAGTCGACGATAGCATGTCTTTCGATCTAGTTATGCGGTAGACCATGCTCCAGCACCGTTAATAGCTAGCTTTTAACCAGTGTGAACAAGTCAATTTTACTATGTTTCTTAAAAAAACGTTCTATAATCGCATCCCGCGTAAAAATTATTTGCACAAAGAAAATTCCTTCCCGCTTCATTACGTAAAGCATAGAGAGTAGCATTGCACTTTCAGAATCCGATGGGGATGCTACGGTTTTGCACGTCGACATAAAACTACGAGAGCATCTCCACATAACAGGTAGCAAGAGTTCCTACGCGGTGGCTCGCTAAGTCATTTCAAGGACGGACTGGCTTAATTATCGCAAACGCAAGTGGGAAAGAGTGGTCAGTTACACTGTACGCGCCGTATACCACCAACTGAGGACTCACCGGCTAAACTGAGATATTTCTGGAGGTTCAGTACGAGTTGCGGGGTGGAGGGGGAGGGGAGGGTCCTTGCAGTGTGAATACCCGGGATTCTCCGATCTGAAACGAGTGCCGCGTGGGTGTACTTCAACGTGCTGGTCTAAATCACTCTAACTTGTATATAGTTGATGTTACTGTGTACAGCATCAATTTGTAACAAACCTTTTGCAATATACGAGAATATGTTAAGAGGCGTAGAACAAGTCGAAACACAGGTGCAAGAAAGAAGTTAAGCGTTTGTGGAAGGAAGCTAAGTGGAATTTTACAGACAAGAATTCTCTTAGTCATCGCATCAGTCACGAGACTGTAGTCACATAATCACACGGTCCAAATGGAGGTACAAAAATGTCGCCTTTCATCTGCAATAATTGAAAGTTCAGTGACATTTAATGTATGCAGTACATCAATAACAGGTAATTTTTCTAGGGATCCGTCAAAACAGTCAATACTACTTTCGGCGAGCCATTTCATACGTCTCTGTCTGTCTTCACGTCTTACTACTACTCGTGGTTGGCATGTTCGAAATAATTTGTTTTGAAAACATTGTTTGATACGATCTATAAATAAAACATTGTTTCATTTATTTTCAAGTACTTTTGCCCTACTATGGGGGCAAACCTACGGTGAGGGGGAGAGGGGGGGGGATCCCACCACATCTCACCAAGGGGGGAGGGCGGTGTTAAAATTTTAAAGGAAACTTCTCATGTAATAAATGAACATCCCCCTGTTACAACAATAAGTAGAAGTCACTAGAGAAGCGTTTACAACCCCTTATTACAACAATAAGTAGAAGTAACTGGGCAGGCATGTACAGATCACAGTGACTGTAATTCCATATCCAATCCAATCAGAGCTTTAACTAAACAGCTGTAAGACACCCTCTTAAAACAAATTTTATAAATTTTAATTTAACATTTTATGATGTTACAACAACCATTCAAAAATTGCAAAAAAGAGTCCTGAAATGTAACAGTTTCTGTTTTTTCAAAGGGAGAACTGAAAAATTGCAAATGTAAAATAAGCTGTAAAATTTATCGGTTCCGTATTTGCTTTTAAACTTTTAAAGATGCAGCTGTAAAACTAAGATCATACCAGCTGTTTTTTCTACCTTATTCTAGGAGCAAATGCACAAACATTGGCAAATGCAGAAACATTGGCAAATGCACAAACTATGGCTACTGCCAATGGCCAAAAGCAATATCTTTAAACTGCTACGAAAAAAACGTGTTAAAGATATTGTTTAACCAACCACGTCGTTAAGAGACTGCTAAATCGACAAGGTCGTTAATAAAGGAGCAAGAAAGAATTCATTATAACAAATACCTATCATGGAGGCATAAAGACCAGTGCAGAGATCTCCACATACCCTTTCTTCTCTGCTGTCTCCTCAGCTAACACTGTGCCACTGTCCATCATATCTATCTACGACTTTGACGCACTTAGCTGAAAACTATGGCAGAAACACCCTTTGCTGTCAGAGCAAAATCCTTAGTGTCACGGTCCACCTTTCAGCCACTTTCTCGAAGTCCTTCTCAGTAACAGGAACCAGATTTTGGTATAACCTCGTGCTTTATGTTAGAGAACTGAATAACATCCCGAACTTCATAAAACAGTTAATGACATGTATACTAAAGCAGTAATGAGAGTAACCATTGTTCCAGTACGCACTCGTTACTCTTTGAACATCCTTTTCCCCAACCAGATCTTTCTCTTCTCCTAGTATTCTTAGCTGGTTCAGTCTCCTTAAATTTCCTTTCCCCATAACTACCTACATTAGAAAACAGCTATTTTGCATAGCTATAAATTCGTGTCTTATTTGTGGCTATCGACATTGTTATCATTGTCATTATTATAGTCATTATTGTTATCACTGTATCGTATAATCTGGCCAGTTACAGACCACTTAGAGCTAAAGTCTAACATACAATCTTATTCTCTTTATCTTCCCGAAATTTCTTCATGCGTTAGCTGGTGGTTGGCCTCTGTTCATTTCACACCACTGCCCTACATTGTGTTTGTTTTGTTTTGTTTTGGACAGAAAGTGTTGCAGTATGATCAGTAGCTTGAAATTTTCCCTTTCTAGTATGCTGTCTTCTATGATGTTCAGTTTTCTTGTATACCTTCTTGTCTGGTGTGGTTTTTTCTTAATTTGTAAAAGAAATTAAAAATTTTCTTAATTAGCGCGTTGTCTTTCATTCTGTAAATATGACCGTTAAACTTCTCCTTTATAGTGTCCGTGACCGTTTCTATGTTTGCATACAGATCTTCATATCTCCTTCTCGTTCAGTTATTATCTTTGTTCGTTGGTTGTCCTACAATGATTCTCTTTCTTTCATTTCCAGCTCTTCTTGTTCACCTCCCTTATGCAGTGATAGGCACTGAGGTCCGTATAATGACTCCGGTGTAATTACTGTTGCTTTGTGTTCAATTTTTGACTGCAATTATACTGAACTTTTTTATTACATCGGTGTTGGGTGAGTTTGTATGATGATTCCATTTTCTGCCATCTTTCTTTGCTTATGGTGTTACCGAATTCATTTTAATGTATGTATTCTCCACAACTTGTCGACTCTTTTGATGTTTTCGTGTTATGTTTGTATATCTTTTGTCTCTGTGCTTACGTTCAATGTATTTCGTTTTCTCATTCGGTATTTGTAATGCACTCCTTGCTCCAATTTCGTGAAGTTTTTTCTATTATTATCCTTACATCTGTTTTGTCCATAGAAGTTATTGACATATCTTTATTATTATTATTGTTATTACTACTATTAATATTATTTCTATTATCGCTATTAATGACCGCTGCGGCAGTAGTATGAGTAAGGATGGCATTAAGTTTATTAGTTCATAGTTCAGTATTATTTACTCACATTGTCGTTTCAGACACTTAAATCATTTTAATACTATATGTCATATTAACATTGCTACTTCTTCGCAAAACGCTATGTAAAATAGGTACTGTGCGTGCTAAACGCCAGCCCGACTTAGTACAAGGTCTAATGGCCCTAATTAGATCGTACTAAACAAATAACTGAACAAATAATTAGATAAATAAAATAAACAAACAATTGCGGCGATGATTCCAACGGTGCCCTGACATTGTGAAACTGCGTTCAAACCACCTTCGAATAAACACAGCAGTGCTTTTGCGAGCACACAATTTCCTCTTGGGAGAATACGATCAGAAACTGTGCCCCAGTCTTGCGCTCATCCCAGCGTTGACAGTTACCACGTAGGTGAGCTTCTGGCGTATGTGGCATGTGACGAAGAGAGACGCCGCAAAGTATCCTCCATCCCTCTCTGCGCTGAACGAGGTCCTCTCTTGCCTTCTGAATTCCAGTTGACTATAGTCAGTCTCAATATTCTACAGATACTGAATCCATGTGTCTGTTGATTCAGATCAGGACAGAGTTCGCGAAGAGTTTTTACAAGGGGAAGGGGCGTGACTGCTGTCTTGCCTTGATGTTGGCAGTGACTGGGCATTGAGTTAATAGGATAAAAAAAATACCATCTTACATCCAAAAAGCTAAAAGAATTGCTGTCTTAGGATTAAAGGGCAAAATCGTCAATGCCAATAACCTCAAAATTAATTATACTGTTAGAGAAGGGAGCAGATAGGTGGAAAGACTACTTTTGGTGTCTTTAGTAACTGGAGGAAATTGCTGATAACGTGACAGAAGATTTTAGGACAATTATTCAGCTTAGTGTAGAGTAGATGCGGGTGGGGACATAGGATCGGGATTACGACTGAACATCATCAAAGTAGTCCCAAAGACAGGAAATGCAGATAACAGGGTTACTGTAGTACAGTGAGGCTGATAACTGACTGATGCATCCTAATTTCTGACCAGATACAAAAAGATAAATGACGGTCAGGTTGGCTTTAAGAACGATATAGTTGTCAGAAAGTTAGCCCCCGTAACTGAGCAGCCAGGCTTGGTGGCTGCCATGCTAGGGCCGTAGGTTCGACTCCCAGTGCTTTTCCTTTGTGGGAGGACTAGTACGAGGTACACTCAGTCTCATGATGCCAATTCAGGAAATGATTGACATAGTAAGAACGGATCCACTGTCTGGAAAGTCTGCAAGGAGGCTGTCAGAGCAGTGCACTGACCACGTGCCCATCCATACCACATATGAATGACGCCACAATGGAAAGGATGGGCCGGCCTGTGTGGCCGTGCGGTTAAAGGCGCTTCAGTCTGGAACCGCGTGACCGCTACGCTCGCAGGTTCGAATCCTGCCTCGGGCATGGATGTGTGTGATGTCCTTAGGTTAGTTAGGTTTAATTAGTTCTAAGTTCTAGGCGACTGATGACCTCAGAAGTTAAATCGCATAGTGCTCAGAGCCATTTGAACCATTTTTTTTGGAAAGGATGGAACGGCGGCCGGTAGACACCCCTTGGGCTTTCAAGGCTTTGAGGAGGCGCACGTTTTATGGACATCACAAAAGAAGCTCTAACTCTTCGATAAGGGAGAAAAGACTAAACGAAAGGAAATTCACCATTAGGGCTGGGAGAACTAGAACAAGCTTTACACAGCATAAAATTTTTAATTGTAATGGCATAGTTTCAGAGACTTTACTAGCCTTATACAGATATGACTTGATGTGTATAGACTGAATCGGCGAGTGAAAATTTGTACCAAGGCCGGGAATCGAACCCAGTTCTGCTTAGTAGGCACAGGGGTTCGCACAACTCCATGGATAACTGTGGCACACGTACCTCCTCGATCTCCTCGATCAAAATTCTCACTACTGGCAGTAGACTGGGGAAGCAGTAAGAATTTCGATCTAGGAGGGAGGCGTGCTAGGCTAACCTGCGCAATTCCGTGAACCGCTGTTCCAAGGTACCTTAGTGGCTAACGCACCTGCCTAGTAAGCTAGAGACCCGACTTGTAATCCGGTCCTTGGTACAAATTTTCACTCACCGCTCCAGTCTGTATGCGTAAACTGTTTACGGATGACTGAAAGTCTCAGACAATAGATATGAACTACAGGAAAACAGTGGGTATCCATAGTCTCCTACAAAAGTCCAGTTACAAAGACGAAAATGGAAGACACAGATAAAAGTTCTCCCACTAAATAGTGCATAAGGTGGGGATTCAGCCCTAATAAAAAATTGGGAATCTTTCATGCCGAAGCTCTGACGGGGTATACACCACCAGCACAATCTCAACAACATGCCTCAAATCGGTAAGCCGTGTGTGACCAAGACAGTACACTCAGATATCAACAGCCTGTGCTGCATGGCATAATTGTGTACCCTACAACATTATATCTTAAGAGTCACCCAAAGTGGAAGACAAGCTATACCACGAAAAGTATTGGAAAAATGATTCATATCATTATTAACCATAAGTATTCAGAAAAAATGCGTTGTGCATACATTAAACAACCATTATTTGCAATCCCCCTCTAACGACGACGACATTTGTATTGATTTATGGGTGTTATTTATGATTAGTGACATAAGGTGTTTCCTAAATTTGATTTTTTTATACTTGAAGTAGTTCGTTCGTCTCGTTAATTCTTAATAACTTTCCGCGCTCGTCTCTGAATATTGCGTCAAAAGGGGACGCGTGTTCGTGTGGATGACGGAGCGGCGTATTCTCGCGTTTGCCTCTTTCTGGATTATCACCGAAACTGAAAGAAATGAGAGACCAAGGAATGGAGACACCGGGTAACCTAGTCCTCCTCAGAGGGGAGCGTCTCCACCAGAAACATGTATCAGCGAGACAATGATCAGTCTTCACCATGCGACAGACTGAGGATAGCACTGGTACTTCAATCGGGTAACTCATGCACAATGTGACTACCAGAACACCACAGTGAAGGTTTTCTCTCCTTCCAGGAAAAAAAGGGTGGGGGTTTGCGGAGGACATATCTTCGTCCGCCATCCTTCAGTCCGAGCTCTACAGTGGCTGTGCACACTAGCTTCAGCAATACTGAGGATATTGAGCCCACTAGTCCATCGCGTGGTTATTGCCGCAACATGTTTCGGAGAAACATTAGCCCATTTTCAAGTGTTTCAAAAATTTTACGCATATTTTATTAGGCTTAATGGCACAAAAAACATTTATCACTTGAAAATGGGATAATGTTGTCCCGAAACACGTTGTGGGAACAATCACACAATTAACAAGTGGGCTGAATATCCTCAGTATTCCTTGGATATAATTTGTGTGATACATTCACATCAATCCTGGAGATAGTTTCGTGTAAGTACCTACTGACTTACGCGTCAAATGTTCGAGTCACACTCCACCACTTTCCTGCTCCGCAAATCTGTCTTATACACCTTGACTGCAGCCAGAGTCAAGGAAGCCAGAGGTAGCACCTCTATAGCGCCCTCTGGCGGATGTGATTAATCGAGCTGTCGATTCAATGGTACAAACAGCGACATACTCTGCTCGGAAACATGCAGCGCCCTCAAGCAACGTACTAAGTGGTGCCATGGTGTAGCACGTGCATACAGAGGGGTCGTCGTGTCGGTGATTGATTTTTCACCGTCACCGGCGATCAGAGGGCGCTGCGGAGACCTATGTGTGGGCCCTGTTACATGACTCAGCTGGCGGTAGCTGTGCTGAACCTAGATCTAGAGTTGAAGAGAGTTTGCAGCATTCATTCCAGGGTACGACCACGCCCCACTGACGAGTATGTGCCGGCCGTTGTGGCAGAGCGGTTCTAGCCGCTTCAGTCCGGAACCGCGCTGCTGCTACTGTAGCAGGCTCGAATCCTGCCTCGGGCATTGATGGGTTTGCTGTCCTTAGGTTGTTGTTGTTGTCTTCAGTCCTCAGACTGGTTTGATGCAGCTCTCCATGCTACTCTATCCTGTGCAAGCTTCTTCATGTCCCAGTATCTACTGCAACCTACATCCTTCAGAATCTGCTTAGTGTATTCATCTCTTGGTCTCCCTCTACGATTTTTACCCTCCACGCTGCCCTCCAGTACTAAATTGGTGATCCCTTGATGCCCCAGAACATGTCCTACCAACAGGTCCCTTCTTCTAGTCAAGTTGTGCCGCAAACTCCTCTTCTCTCCAATTCTATTCAATACCTCCTCATCAGTTATGTGATCTAACGATCTAATTTTCAGCATTCTTCTGTAGCACCACATTTCTAAGTCTTCTATTCTCTTCTTGTCTAAACTATTTATCGTCCATGTTTCACTTCCATACATGGCTACACTCCATACAAACACTTTCAGAAATGACTTTCTGACACTTAAATCAATACTCGATGATAACAAATTTCTCTTCTCCAGAAACTCTTTCCTTGTCATTGCCAGTCCACATTTTATATTCGCTCTACTTCGACCATCATCAGTTATTTTGCTCCCCAAATAGCAAAACTCCTTTACTACTTTAAGTGTCTCATTTCCTAATCTAGTTCCCTCAGCAACACCCGACTTAATTTGACTATATTCCATTATCCTCGTTTTGCTTTTGTTGATGTTCATCTTATACCCTCCTTTCAAGACACTGTCCATTCCGTTCAACTGCTCTTCCAAGACCTTTGCTGTCTCTGACAGAATTACAATACCATCGGCGAACCATAAAGTTTTTATTTCTTCTCCATGGATTTTAATACCTACTCCGAACTTTTCGTTTGTTTCCTTTACTGCTTGCTCAATGTACAGATTGAATAGCATCGGGGAGAGGCTACAACCCTGTCTCACTCCCTTCCCAACCACTGCTTCCCTTTCACGCCCCTTCACTCTTATAACTGCCATCTGGTTTCTGTAGAAATTGTAAATAGCCTTTCGCTCCCTGTATTTTACCCCTGCCACCTTCAGAATTTGAAAGAGAGTATTCTAGTCAACATTGCCAAAAGCTTTCTCTAAGTCTACAAATGTTAGAAACGTAGGTTTGCCTTTCCTTAATCTTTCTTCTAAGATAAGTCGTAGGGTCAGTATTGCCTCACGTGTTCCAATATTTCTATGGAATCCAAACTGATCTTCCCCGAGGTCTGCTTCTACCAGTTTTTCCATTCGTCTGTAAAGAATTCGCGTTAGTATTTTACAGCTGTGACTTATTAAACTGATAGATCAGTAATTTTCACATCTGTCAACACCTGCTTTCTTTGGGATTGGAATTATTATATTCTTCTTGAAGTCTGAGGGTATTTCGCCTGTCTCATACATCTTGCTCACCAGATGGTAGAGTTTTGTCAGGACTGGCTCTCCCAAGGCTGTCAGTAGTTCTAATAGAATGTTGCCTACTCCCGGGGCCATGTTTCGACTTAGTTCTTTCAGAGCTCTGTCAAACTCTTCACGCAGTATCATATCTCCCATTTCATCTTCATCTACCTCCTCTTCCATTTCCATAATATTGTCCTCAAGAACATCGCCCCTGTATAGAATCTCTATATACTCCTTCCACGTTGCTGCTTCCCCTTCCTTGCTTAGAACTGGGTTTCCATCTGAGCTCTTCATATTCATGCAAGTGGTTCTCTTTTCTCCAAAGGTCTCTTTGATTTTCCTGTAGGTAGTATCTATCTTACTCCTCGTGAGATAAGCCTCTACATCCTTACATTTGTCCTCTAGCCATCCTTGCTTAGCCAATTTGCACTTCCTGTCGATCTCATTTTTGAGATGTTTGTATTCCTTTTTGCCTGCTTCACTTACTGCATTTTTGTATTTTCTCCTTTCATCAATTAAATTCAGTATCTCTTCTGTTCACCAAGGAGTTCCACTAGACCTCATCTTTTTACCTACTTGATCCTGTGCTGCCTTCACTATTTCAATCCTCAAAGCTACCCATTCTTCTTCTACTGTATTTCTTTACCCCCATTCCTGTCAATTGTTCCCTTATGCTCTCCCTGAAACTCTGTACAACCTCTGGTTCTTTCAGTTTATCCAGGTCCCATCTTCTTAAATTCCCACCTTTTTGCAGTTTCTTCAGTTTTAATCCACAGTTCATTACCAATAGATTGTGGTCAGAGTCCAAATCTGCCCCTGGAAATGTCTTACAATTTAAAATCTGGTTCCTAAATCTTTGTCTTACCATTATATAATCTATCTGAAATCTTCTCGTATCTCCAGGGTTCTTCCTTATATACAACCTTCTCTCATGATTCTTGAACCAAGTGTTAGCTATGATTAAGTTATGCTCTGTGCAAACTTCTACCAGGCGGCTTACTCTTTCATTTCTTAGCCCCAATCCATATTCACCTACTACGTTTCCTTCTCTGCCTTTTCCTACTGTTGAATTCCAGTCACCCATGACTATTAAATTTTCGTCTCCCCTCACTAACTGAATAATTTCTTCTATCGCTTCATACATTTCATCAATTTCTTCATCATCTGCAGAGCTAGTTGGCATATAAACTTGTACTACTGTAGTAGGCGTGGGCTTCGTGTCTATCTTGGCCACAGTAATACGTTCACTATGCTGTTTGAAGTAGCTTACCCGTACTCCTATTTTTTTATTCATTATTAAACCTACTCCTGCATTACCCCTATTTGATTTTGTATTTATAACCCTGTATTCACCTGACAAAAAGTCTTGTTCCTCCTGCCACCGAACTTCACTAATTCCCACTATATCTAACTTTAACCTATCCATTTCCCTTTTCAAATTGTCTAACCTACCTGCCCGATTAAGTGATCTGACATTCCACGCTCCGATCCGTAGAACACCAGTTTTCTTTCTGTACCTATGCTAGTTTGGTTTAATTAGTTCTAAGTGTAGGGGACTGATGACCTCAGATGTTAAGTCCCATAGTGCCCAGAGCCATATGAACCATTTTGACGAGTGTGTACACCTGTTCAACAGCTTCAGCCATGTGAACAGGGTGGCGTATTGTGTGCCTGGGGAAATTTTGACTGATATATCCGCGGACTGCTAGAGATGTTGGGCACAGCGTATCGGTGGTGTGCCTCTGCTTTCACCAGTGGTCCATAAAAAGCTCCCACACTCGCAGGCCAGGTTCTGGACGTCCGTGTAGGACAGACGGATCGATGGATTGTGCAATCAGCAATGGCCGACAGCACATAATCTAGGGATGGCATCTGGGTAAATGTTGCACCTGCGGTGTCAGCTGGAGCTGTTGGCTTGCAGCATTACTAATAACACGTGTGCCTTTGGCCAGGCAACCACTGACGCTACGCCACATGCATGCACGGATACTCTGGTGTGAAAGAGTCGACTGGAGAGTGAAATGGCACTCTGTCGTCTTTAGCTAGTCCTGTCTGTATGCAAGTGATTGACGTCTGTGCCTGTTCGTCGTAGGCCTGATGAGAGGCCTATTTTGGAGCGCATTCGCGAACAAAACACAGGTTACACACGAGGCTTCATAGAGTAAAGGGGTGGGGGGCGATGCAGGAGAGCATAATCGAAAAACCTCGGTGATATTTGTGTTTCTGCAGGGTAAAGTAACCATTGCACACTACACCGGCTGTTATCCTCATGCTACAGCCATTTATCTGATAAGAAGGAGACGTGCACTTTCATCAGGATAGTGCACTTCAACAAACGACTGCTGAAACGCATCGTGCTCTTAGTGGCGTACAGTATTCGACATGGCCCGTTAGATCACTGAAACTGAAGAAGCGTGGGACATTGTGAAGTGCGAATTCGTCTGGTCACCATTTCCGATATGGTACCAGAGGTGCAGGTGCAAGACGCTTGGGACAATTTATCGAATCTGTCACAAGATGCCATTCGGCTGCTTTGTCATCGTTTGCAAGCAAGAATACGTGCGTGCTTTGCTGCTAGAGGAGTGTACACTGTGTAGTGTTGCGGGTGTTTGGATACCCTATACTGTGACATGTGTGTTTCTTTTGGTCTGAATTGGCTTTCGTATACTCTTATAATGACGAACTTGTCTCATCACTTGCCAATAACATGACCTTCTCCTTGAGGGTGTTGCTATTTTTCTTCTAGCAGTGTAGCTAATGGACACATACCCATTACTACATTAATCAACTACTTGTCTCAACACCTGCCCATAGTACTGGTAATTGAATTGTATTGTATTGTATGTTAATCGGGGAGCTAGAAACGACGGAGAGGCTCCGTCCCCTCCGCAGCCGCAGTTGTCCACAACCCTACGACGACTACCGCAGTCCAACCCTCCACCTCCCGCACCGAACCCACCGGTTATTGTGCGGTTCGGCTCCCGGTGGACCCCCCAGGGAACGTCTCACGCCAGACGAGTCGAACCCCTATGTTTGCGTGGTAGAGTTATGGTGGTGTACGCTTAGGTGGAGAACTTGTTTGGGCAGCAATCGCTGACAAACCGTAGCTGAGGCGGAATAAAGGGAACCAGCCCGCATTCGCCGAGTCAGATGGAAAACTGCCTTAAAAACGCTCCAGCTCACCGGACCTCGACACAAGTCCGCCGGGCGGATTAGTGCCGGGGACCAGGCACCGGAATGTCGTGCGTTAGACCGCTCGGCTAACCGGCCGGGCTGTCCATTGTATAATCTTGTCCTCGAGGCTGCTGCAATACTTTCCAGCACAGTAGCTAATACACTGTAACTAACACACATGTACCTGCTCCTATACCGATGAACTACCCGTCTCAACATTTGAGACTAAAATGACATTGTCCTTTAGGGTGTTGCATTTTTCTCCGACAATGTAGCCAATACAATGTGGCTATTTTGTGGCTACTTTGTTGGGTGGTGGGCATTAATCAAAATGGTTGTTATTACGTTATGTTGTTATGAGAAATTTCTTAAAATGTCTGTACGTGCTTTCCACCTACCTTGGCTGTCCACGAGAGCCTGAGAACTATTTTTTGTGGTCAGCTTGAAAGCGATGGAGAACATGCTGACCATAATTTACAGTCTGCAGATTCACATTACTCTTTGTGCTCGATTGTAAACAAAAGTTTGGGTTTCAGCTAATTGATATATTCTGGTAAAAGTTCACACGCACAAAATATAAGCTTTAGTACTATAACCAACACCCCTACCGGAAAAATCAATATTAACAGTTCAAGTAAAATGGTCTGTCACCCTGACTTGTAATCACCAAACGTTAACCGCTCGCCTTAAAAGAGGGAAATAACCTGGTCACTTGCCACACGGTTTTATCAACGTGATGGACGGCTCGCAAACTATTACTTCCCTGAAATCTAAGCGATCCAGGAGGGTGTACAGTCCTCGCGAGGTCACTTTCAACTTTTACGGAAAAAGCATTCGAGTCCGCCCAACTCTGACGTCATCCGAGGCACAAAGGACGCGGACGGCTTGATATTTCGGTGCGAAATGTGTCTCGTCACTGACTTTGTGGCTGTATTCATATAGGGGCGCAGTGGACTGCCAAACGAAACATCTACTATGAGCAGCCTTCGGCATAGGTTGCAGTACCTAAATAACCCAATTCTCGTACATATTTGAAATAATAGCTCTGTCATTTAACAATTTACACTGTTCTTAATTTTTATATAAATAGAGTTACGTTTGATTTAGTTACTAAAAAGGTTTTACCTCGACTGCCTTTAAACTTCGCCAGCTACAATTTTTAGAATTGAACCAACAATAGAACACGGCCTCTGAACTACCTGTTTAACGTTCCCGGTAACCGGTGTTACCCAAAATACAGAGTTGAAACTTGGTACAGCAGTGCTGTCTCATGAATGTAATCGAGTGCTGCAATTAGAATTTTCTATTACAAATACAAATGGATCAAATGGCTCTGAGCGCTATGGAACTTAACATCTGAGGTCATCAGTCCCCTAAAACTTAGAACTATTTAAACCTAACTAACCTAAGGACATCACACAGATCCACGCCCGAGGCAGGATTCGAACCTGCGACCGTAGCGGTAGCGCTGTTCCAGACTGAAGCGCCTAGAACAGCTCGGCCACACCTGCCGGCGGTTTCGGAGGGGCAGATGAACAAGGCATGGGAAATCTACAATTGAACAAATAAAGAAAAACATAGAGAGTGCAATTGGGAAAACCCATTTAATTTACATTTATTTCACTAAGGCTTTCGATAATGTTGGTATAGAGAAATGCTGGCCAGCGTACAAATACAAATTAATCTATTATCAAGTATGTTTTCGTTCCAAATTTGGTTTTTATTAAATAACTTGAAAACTAATAGAGGTCGCTTATTGCGCTTATTGGTGTCACGTATTGAATGTTCTTTTTCTTTGTCTTTACTTGAAACTGAGGTTAATATACATTTTAAGCTTTCTGAGGCTAATATTTAGCCGCTTCAATCTTTCATAAGAACGCCGATTTTAACCAAACTATTGCCCTGATCAAGTTGAGACAAGTATTTTTGTGACATACATTGGCATATTGTGAGTATTGTTTAGCTTTCTAGTTTTATTATACAGTGCCACTTACTTTTTCTTAACATCGTATATTTTCCCTAACATACTCGTTTCGTAATTCTATGACTTTGCAATGTTAAAATTAATACTCGTATACTTAAGCATACACCGAGAATGTTTGGAAAAGTTATTTTAATTTTTCTATTAACTCTTAAATTATGGTGTAATTCTTTGTATGTTGAGCACAGGCGCGGTATGATTACGTGGCGCTGGTATTAGTGAACCGATGTTAAGTCCCAGCACACTGGCCCGCTTCTGTACGTCTTACAATGACACGGCGCTTGTTTCGCGTCAACTTGATGCTAATGTGATAAACTAGCTGTCTCATCACTTGTTAATGAAATGTTCTCGTCGTTTAGGATGATTCTTTTTTCCGTCAGTGTAGCTGTTGGACAGATACAGGCATACTCATACCTGTGATTGGTTCGTAAATAAGAAGTAAGTGACGTTATCCGAATAGAGTCCACACACATTTCGATACGTGAAACCACTGGATATTCGGGTATTCTAACAGAGAGCACGTAGTGTTACGAGCTTATCTTCTTGTTGATGATGTGGAGTATTTAGTTTGCTCCTTAAGAGCGCTACTGGTGAACTACATGAAGGTGCTAATGACTGTTCACAACACTCTGCAACAACACATTCCCTACCGCTCTGAGAGAACTGACCAAGGACACAGAACAGAAAGCACACACACGCAAAAGAACCACCTCTTCATCACACACAGAGACATAAATAATGAACAGAAGTCTTCCTAATTCGCGCTACAGTTTTTCACAGCCTGTCTCGCCACTTGCGATACGCCTCTCGCGACACACGCGAACAGCAAGATGGCGTAAGATTATGGATAAGAAACAATGTGCAAAAGTTTTGTTTTTCTGTGTAAAAAGCAGCCACACACCATCCAACGAACGTGCGCACACGAATAGCTAAGCAACAGCTAAATACACACCAAAATAACTGGCTTCCACAAACACTACCACATACTGTAAACATACGAAGTTCATTTGTTTACTAACAGCCGCTCACATGGTTGCAGATGACATGATATTCGCTAAGTATGAAAAGACGGCAACAGAAAAAGAGTACAGAAAATATGTCACAAACAGCGCCAATAATAGCTTAAAACATCCTGTAGCATACAATAAATAAGGTAGTATAAATGTATCAGTATAAAACTATATTTCAAAAACCCACTGATGAAGGTGATATTTGTCGCCGAAACTAGTTTTGGATAATAAAGAAATAAACAAATAACACGGTGTTTGCATCAAGGCGGACTCAGTTTGTGATATTACTATTTTTCTACGCAAACACGGACCAAATGGAAGAGTTCCAAGATAATATTATTGCCTGTTCGCCTCGTTACTGGGGCTTTACGCTGCAGCGAGCACGGGTTTTCTGGTGTTTTTTGAGCACGACATCGGAGGGGCGGAACGTCAATCTGCTGTACGAAAGCGAGTCAACTCGCGCTCGGCCGCGGTCGTAAAACACGGCAGATAGCGCGGGACGCGTTGCCGAGATAGTGCTTGCGTCACAGGCAGCCGGCCGCCCACGCATCGTCCTTTCAGTAGCGGCCTGACCACGGACAACCTGCTGCTGGCGCTCGCCCTCTGCTCACAACTGCCGACTGGACGACTGGGAGGTTTATCTCGGTTGGAAGATAAACTCTGCTCAAGTCGCCGGTAAGGCTGAGGGCAACATGCAGACGCCACGTATACAATGCGTGATCTCCGAAATGTTATTGCACATTGTATACAGTGCCTTGAATTACAACATATGTAAGATGACCGTAACGGAATGTAGTTAACGTCGATAATCAGTAGGATTATGGAGCATGTATTGTGTTCGATTATTATGAATTATGTAAAAGACAAAGGTCTATTGGCACACAGTCAACAGGAAGTTAGAAAACATCGTTCTTGCGAAACACAGCTAGCTCAACAGGAAGTTTTGAGTGCTATTGACATCTACATCTGCATCGATACTCTGCAAATCACATTTAAGTGCCTGGCAGAGGTTTCATCGAACCACCTTCACAATTCTCTACTATTCCAATCTCGTATAGCACGAGGAAGAAATGAACACCTATATCTTTCTGCCCTATGTAGGTCGGTGTCAACAAAATATTTTCGCATTCGGAGGAGAAAGTTGGTGATTGGAATTTCGTGAGAAGATTCCGTCGCAACGAAAAACGCCTTTCTTTTAATGATTTCCAGCCCAAATCCTGTATCATTTCTGTGACACTCTCTCCCATATTCCGCGGTAATACAAAACGTGCTGCCTTTCTTTGAACTTTTTTGATGTACTCCGTCAGTCCTACCTGGTAAGGATCCCAAACCGCGCAGCAGTAATCTAAGAGAGGACGGACAAGCGTAGTGTAGGTAGTCTCCTTCAATAGGCCTGTTACATTTTGTAAGTGTCCGGCTAATAAATCGCAGTGTTTGGTTAGCCTACCCCACAACATTTTCTATGTGTTCTTTCTAATTTTAGTGGTTCGTGATTGTAATACCTAGGCATTTACTTGAATTAACGGCTTTTATATTAGACTCATTTATCGTGTAACCGAAGTTTAACGAGTTCCTTTTAGCACTCACATGGATGACCTCACAGTTTTCGTCATTTAGGGTGAACTGCCACTTTTCACACCATTCAGATAGTTTATTCTAAATCGTTTTGCAGTTTGTTTTGATCTTCTGATGACTTTATTAATCGATAAACGACAGTGTCATCTGCAAACAACCGAAGACGGCTGCGCAGATTGTCTCCCAAATCGTTTATATAGATAAGGAACAACAAAGGGCCTATAACACTACCCTGGGAAACGCCTGAAATCACTTCTGTTTTACTCGATGACTTTCCGTCAATTACTATGAACTGTGACAGGAAATCGCAAATCCAGTCACATAACTGAGACAATGGATTTCAACTATTTCTAGATTTCCAGAAGGCTTTTGACTCTGTACCAAACTAGCAGCTTGTAGTGAAAATGCGTGCTTATCGGATATCGTCTAGTTATGTGACTGGGTTAATGATTTCCTGTCAGAGAGGTAACAGTTCGTAGAATTTATGGAAAGTCATCGAGTAAAGCAGAAGTGATGTCTGGCGTTCCATATGGTAGTATTATAGGCCCTATGCTGTTCCTAAATATATAAATGATTTAGGAGATAAATGATTTAGGAGAAGATCTGAGCAGCCGTCTTAGATTGTTTGCAGATGATGCTGTCGTTTATCATATAGTAAAATCATTAGAAGATCAAGAATAGCAAAACATTTAGGCAAGATATCTTTATGGTGCGACAATTGGGAATTGACCCTAATTAATGAAAAGTGTGAGGTCATCCACATGAGTGCTAAAAGGAATCAGTTAAATTTCGGTTACACGATAAATCAGTCAAATCTAAAGGCCTAAAATTCAACTAAATGCCTCGGAATTGCAATTACGAACAACTTAAATTGGAAATAAACCAATTTTGTGGAGAACAAATGTAGTGGGGGAAGGCAAACTAAAGATTGCTTTTTATTGGCAGAACACTTAGAAAATATATCAGGTCTACTAAAGACACTACCTACACTACTCTTGTCCTTCCTCTCTGGAGTACTGCTGCGAAGTCTGGAATGCTTACCAGATAGGATTAACGGATTATATCCAGAAGGTTCAAGGAAGAGCAGCACGTTTTGTATTACCGCGAAATAGGCGAAAGATTGTCACTGACAAGATACACGATTTAGGGTGGACATCGTTAAAACAAAGGCGTCTTTCGTTGCGTCAGATTCTTCTCACGAGATTTCAGTCACCAACTCTTTCCTCCGAATGCGAAAATATTTTGTTGACACCGACCTACATAGGGAGAAACTATTATTATAATAAAATAAGGAAGATATGTGCTCTCACGGCAAGATAAAGGTGTTCGTTATTTACGCGCGCTGTTCGAGATTGAAATAATAGAGAATTTCTGTGAAGGTAGTCTGATGAAACCTCTGCCAGATCTTAGGTGTGATTTCCAGAGTATCGAATTAAATAAGGGAAGCAAAGAAAGATGACTGAAAATGGGAGGAATGTATCGGCGGTGGTGTACAACAGAAACAAACTTGAAAACAATGTAACTCCGACATGGACTGAGGTTGAAAGATTCCAGTTGCTGACAATTCTGGTAGGTTAAGCCGGCGGCGGTGGTCTAGCGGTTCTAGGCGCTCAGTCCGGGACCGCGGGACCGCTACGGTCGCAGGTTCGAATCCTGCCTCGGGCATGGATGTGTGTGATGTCCTTAGGTTCGTTAGGTTTAAGTAGTTCTAAGTTCTAGGGGACTGGTGACCACAGATGTTAAGTCCCATAGTGCTCAGAGCCATTTGAACCATTTGGTAGGTTAAACTGGTGCGCTGGACCGGGACTAAAACTTGTGACGTAAGCGCAGGTTCCAGGTTCGATACCAGTTCGGCAGACACTTCAAATCTGCGAAGAAGTTTGAAATTGGCACACACCGAGCAGTCGAAAGAAAATTCAATCCGGATACGACCCCATAGGGTGTGGCTAAGCCGTGTCTCCGCAAGATTCTTTCTTCCACATGTGCTACTCCCATAAGGTATGCACGGCAATATCTGTTACATTTCGAAGGTAGGAGAAAGGATAGTGGCGAAAGTAGCCCTGCGCGGGCAGGTCGTCAGATGTGGGTTGTGACCCGTTCCAATGTGCGTGGAGCGATAGCATACGATTATATCTTTCCTTACTGGCAGGAACGTGTTTACTTTCCACGCACGCAGGTGGCAACCGGCCTATAGCCGACTTAAGTGGGTCTATTGAACTGGCATGATGGCATAATTTTCAAGCCCAGACATGACAGTTGCGGCAGGGACAGTGATGTTCTGGAGTGACTCATGGCGTTGTCAGTAGACGTGGGTGGGACGTTGTACACATCTTTTGAAGATCCTGGCTTCATTCTTCTCATATAGGAAAATTTGTATTTATATAGGTACCATTAAGTCAATTTAAGCAGCAGACCCAAAGGATCAGTGCTGTAGCCTATCTTGTAAAGCCTGCATACTAATGATATGCCAAAGCGGGATCTAATTCGCTTTGCAGATGATACAGCTGTGTACGCTAATCACCTGCAATATTATTACATCACGTTCAACATCCAAAGATGTCTCTGGAAAATTAAAATCAATTAGAATGCAACACCTTGACATTTACTGCCAAAAGGAGTTTTCGCAACCTCTAACTCTCTATCGACGGATAAATACCTGGGCCTCAACCTGGTAAAAACTACTATATAACTGATACATTACCGATACTTGTAACAAGGGTTCGGCTAGATTGTACAAACTATACCAGTTGCACAAGGGCAATGGCCTCACTGCCGAAGCAAAGGTACGTGTGTGGAAGATAGTGGTCCTTTCAGCCATACTTTACTGCTATGAGATAGGGGATATGGCTGCAGATACTCGCTTACAAAAGCTTCAAGCATTTCGAAATAAAGTACTTTAGTTAATTACACATTCACCCTGATTCAACATTAGCACATTGCTTCATATACACACTAACATCGTCACCATCACTTATGTCATCAAACAAAGCACTCAGTTGTTTTATGCAAGCTCAGATTATTGTCCATACCAACTGATTTCTTCTTTAGGATCAGACTCTGTTCATATAAGTTATAAGCGTTCAAGTAACACACAATTAAGACACTTTAGGTATTAAAATAATCTAACACAAAAAAAAACAGAAAAAGAAGCACAAATGTAAAAATAGTCCTCACATCTTATACCCCTACTTCAGAAAGAAGGCATATGGCAGACACCATAAGTCCTTCAATGCTTTATAGACCGAAGCCAAGACATTACAGCTGCAGCAGGGACAGTCATGTTCTGGAGTGCCTAGTGGAATTGTCAGTAGACATGGGTGGGAAGTAGTACACTAACACGTGATTCTACGCTGTTGCCGAGTGAACAAGTTCGCCTTGGCATCATTCCATTTCTGGTGAATTCCTGCAGTCTAGTTCTGGCTATGAACTTAGGGGAAAGCCTGAGAAAGAATTTAGCCTAAGTGCATTAAGCTCGGCACATGACATTGAAGGCTATGACTTCGGCACTCCAGGACAGTCACAGTAGACTAATTATTCGGTGAGAACTTCATGTTAAACTTTCTTCGGAGCTCACCAGAAAACTGACACACAACCCACCTTTTCTGTCATGTTTAGTATTTTCCTTGTGTGGTCATCTTCCTCTGTGTTGGCTGCTGACTGTTAAGAACAGTGTTTGATGTGCATGTTAACCCGTGGGGCTGACTATATAAAATTATTGAGAATGTGTGCAAAATTTATTTTACTGACAACAATTATTTTCCCAAAACAAAGACAGACATAAATTATGCTAAACAAGTTATGACTGAATACCGTAAACATCTTACAGGTGGCTTAAGACCGCAATGGACAAGGATCCTGGGTGGCAGAATTGATTCAAGTGCTCTGGCCCTAAAAATGTGGATAAAGCAATCTGAATTGATCTAACGCTGAGCAGACTTTTATTGGTGAAATCTACAGGATTTTCTCTATATAAGTGCTCCTGAGAGCAAGTGTCGATTGAGATCTGTGCTCCCTGACAAGGCCAGAGCAACAGTATGTCACTCTGTTTGCTTCGTGCGTTGATGTAACTTGTAGCTGGCAAGACATGTGCGGCGAAGGCGAGACGTAAGGCAGCAAATGTGAATCGGTCGCGGCCACGAAAGAAATGCAAAATCTCACGGTCTAGCGATCAGGCAGATGGATCGCAATTTACTCTCTACCAGAGCCCTGAAATCATGGTAGATTTCAGTGTGTGACACACCCGTTCGCTGGTCGTACCAAGGACCAATTTGGCTCACTTATACGACAGAGCCCACAAGGATACCCAACGTCAAGACTGGTAAACCAAAGACGAATAAGTGTGCCCTCGGCAACTAAGTAGTCCGAGACGATTGAAGTCACACTGTCGGTACAGCAAGAACTATGTAGGAATCAACATGGATTCCGGAAACAGCGATCGTGTGAGACCCAACTCGCTTTATTTGTTCATGAGACCCAGAAAATATTAGATACAGGCTCCCAGGTAGATGCTATTTTTACTTGACTTCCGGAAGGCGTTCGATACAGTTCCGCACTGTCGCCTGATAAACAAAGTAAGAGCCTACGGAATATCAGACCAGCTGTGTGGCTGGATTGAAGAGTTTTTAGCAAACAGAACACAGCATGTTGTTATCAATGGAGAGACGTCTACAGACGTTAAAGTAACCTCTGGCGTGCCACAGGGGAGTGTTATGGGACCATTGCTTTTCACAATATATATAAATGACCTAGTAGATAGTGTCGGAAGTTCCATGCGGCTTTTCGCGGATGATGCTGTAGTATACTGAGAAGTTGCAGCATTAGAAAATTGTAGCGAAATGCAGGAAGATCTGCAGCGGATAGGCACTTGGTGCAGGGAGTGACAAGTGTCCCTTAACATAGACAAATGTAATGTATTGCGAATACATAGAAAGAAGGATCCTTTATTGTATGATTATATGATAGCGGAACAAACACTGGTAGCAGTTACTTCTGTAAAATATCTGGGAGTATGCGTGCGGAACGATTTGAAGTGGAATGATCATATAAAATTAATTGTTGGTAAGGCGGGTACCAGGTTGAGATTCATTGGGAGAGTGCTTAGAAAATGTAGTCCATCAACAAAGGAGGTGGCTTACAAAACACTCGTTCGACCTATACTTGAGTATTGCTCATCAGTGTGGGATCCGTACCAGATCGGTTTGACGGAGGAGATAGAGAAGATCCAAAGAAGAGCGGCGCGTTTCGTCACAGGGTTATTTGGTAACCGTGATAGCGTTACGGAGATGTTTAATAAACTCAAGTGGCAGACTCTGCAAGAGAGGCGCTCTGCATCGCGGTGTAGCTTGCTCGCCAGGTTTCGAGAGGGTGCGTTTCTGGATGAGGTATCGAATATATTGCTTCCCCCTACTTATGCCTCCCGAGGAGATCACGAATGTAAAATTAGAGAGATTAGAGCGCGCACGGAGGCTTTCAGACAGTCGTTCTTCCCGCGAACCATACGCGACTGGAACAGGAAAGGGAGGTAATGACAGTGGCACGTAAAGTGCCCTCCGCCACACACCGTTGGGTGGCTTGCGGAGTATAAATGTAGATGTAGATGTAGAACTTCACCATGGGCTCCCCTGTCCAAACTACTCACAAGTGAAGTCAGTCTCAGGAGAGGTCCCAAGCACCAACCACACACGCCTGAGCTTCGACCAGAAGTCCTCTTACCAGACCAAAGTCCAGCACCAGAGTGTGTCGCACCTATCCAGGAAAAAAAAATCCCTTTTCTCACAAAGTGCACGAACGACACTGCCTTCGTCTAGAGCCAATCATGGGGCTCTAGAGGCGCTGAATCTCCCCTCCCACACGACCGCACAAACTCCTGTCGAACCAAAGCAGGAGTAAAGTGTTGTGTTGGCAGAAGAGCCAACACCGTGTTACAACTGGAGGCCGAATTTCACGCGTTTTAGCTCAAGCAGGCTGGCGTGAGGAGGGAAGAACTATACTGACGTGAGGTCTGGAACATGACAAGGAATTAGAATTCATAAAAGCGGACGTAATTATCTTGATACTTAACTTTAATCCATTACTGGTGAACTTCGCTCTTGACGGTACATGATTCACAATATTGTCTGTTCAGAAGACATAGTAACTGAATATGGCGCCTTGCTATATCGTAGCAAATGACGTAGCTGAAGGCTTTGCTAAACTGTCGTCTCTGCAAATGAGAGCGTCTGTAGTCAGTGAACCATCGCTACTAAAGTCGGCTGTACAACTGGGGCGAGTGCTAGGAAGTCTCTCTAGACCTGCCGTGTGGCGGCGCTCGGTCTGCAGTCACTGATAGTGGCGACACGCGGGTCCGACGTATACTAACGGACCGCGGCCGATTTAAAGGCTACCACCTAGCAAGTGTGGTGTCTGGCGGTGACACCACATAAAGAAACCTGCGTCTCTGGAAAAAGAAGAAACCACCAATTAATGGCTTTTCTAAGTTTCCGCGGAGGGGGAAGATGTTTTTTTCAGTAGGCGCGTCACTTCCCGTGACAGCAAGCAAACAGATGTAATCTTAAAGACCTTTGTCTAAATTGCGTGTGCCTTATAGCTCGTTAGTCCTAGCCATGATGTGTAATAAAGATTCTATCTCTAAACATTTCTCAGATGCTGGAGTTTCTTATACAACCGAGGTGGCAGGTGAAAGTTGGTCACAGGCCTATTTGTAGTATCGGCGAATATGAAAACCTGTGAATTTTTATTACATGTGGCTCTGCACACAATGCCTGGTTTATGACTCCATTGTGTAGACTAGTCCCTCCAGTCCATCGCCCCAGCCCTGCCTTCAGCTGGCACCAATGAAGGTGTAGCAGCATTGTTCTGTTGGAGACCTGTCTCACTGAGGGGCTGCTCTGTCTGTCCTGTGTGGCTGTGGGCCTGTCCAGCAAGATTTACTGAAGGATGAGCTTGCCGCCAATTGCTTTCAACTCCAAACATGCCGTTTCTGCTAATACCTCATGCTTTTAGCTCCCTACCAGACTCAACGTCTGCTCAGGCTGTTAACTTTCTAGAGTCTTGCTCAAGGTGCGTCAGGTTGTAATAAAATCTTTAATAATTTCACGTATACGAAAAATAGGTGAGATAGTAACCTGTCACCTCTCAGATGTTTTAATTTGCCACCTCATCAGGGAGACATTTTACAACTCCCATGTTGGGTTCGTAGCCAATCTTACTGTTTGTGTGAAGTAGTGTTTTAATATTTCATTTTATTTTTATTTTTGTTTCGCTCCCTATTATAGTTCTGCATCATCTGTAATCCCAACTAATTGTTATTACACTGATTAGCTAAAACAGTTAAAATGGTTCAAATGGCTCTGAGCACTATGGGACTTAACAGCTGTGGTCATCAGTCCCCTAGAACATTGAACTACTTAAACCTAACTAACCTAAGGACATCACACACATCCATGCCCGAGGCAGGATTCGAACCTGCGACCGTACCAGTCACGCGGTTCCGGACTGCGCGCCAAGAACCGCGAGACCACCGCGGCCGGCGCCAAAACAGTACAACCACTTGCTTAATAGCTTGTTTGTCCATCTTTGAAACGAAATAAATAACTCACTCTGCGTTGTTGATGGATTTGTGGAGATATGTGGATTAGATACCTATGTAAAGGTCATGTAATTCTCATAAATGATCGGCCACTGATTTGTGTACGCGGTGACGGTGCTTCTTAGTGACACTGATGGGTTCCATAGGATTTACATCAGACAAATTTGGTCACTGAAATATCAATGTGAATCCACTATAATCCTCCTGAAGCCACTAAAGCATGATTCTGGCTCCGAGGCATGGACACTTATACTGCTGAAACACGACATCGCCTCCATGGAAGACATCAAGCATGAAGGGCTGCAGGTGGTTCGCAGCTGTCAGCGAGTCCTCGATTACTACCACAGGTCCCATACAAACGAAGGAGAATGTCTCCCATAGCATAATACTGATCCCACCAGCCTGCAGCCATGGCCCGGTGCACGTTTCGAGCCGCCATTCACCTTGCGGACGGCGTTTGTGGGGACAACCAGAGGCCTAGTGTAGCAAAAATATAATTCACCAGAAGAGCCGACACGTTTCCATTGATCGACGGTCAATTCCAGATGGTCCCATCCCCAATACCGTCCTAATTGACAATGTCGTGGGGTCAACATTTGAACAGGCATGGGTGGTATGCTGTGGAGCTCCACCTTCAACAATGTAAGTTAAACGGTATGCCCCAAAACACTTGCGTGTTGACCAGAATTGTGCTCTTTTGGTAAAGATGCCACAGGTCACCCTCTATCCTACTTCACAGAGCACACAAGCTTCCAGAAACCAAGTTCTGTGAAGAGTTGTGGATGTCGTATCATTTAGCGCGTAGTGGTAGTTTCACTATCCTTCTACCTTTTCCCACAGATACCCACAACAGTAGCACGTCAACATTCGATCAGCTTCTCAGCTTTCGAGATACTCGTTCACAGGCTGTGCGTAATAATAATCTGCCCTTTGTCAAAGTCGTGTATCACAACGGGTGTCTCCATCTGCAGCCCATATCTTCGCTAGGATGATATCCCGTCTGCGTCTGCTCCAATTACATCGTATTGTTATCGCGTCAGGTGCCCGCAACGCCTTCAGGCTGCATCAAACATCACGATGGACAGCGATTATAATGCTCTGGATGTTCAGTATACGTTATTAAATGTATCACATTTCAGTGACTGCTGTATAGTAAATAGTTTAGGACGTCTGCAGTGACGTATGCAAGCACTTAAACTATTGCAGGCCGCGCGGGGTAGCCCCGTAGGAGGTTCGAGTTCTCCCTCGGGCATGGCTGAGTGTGTTGTTCATAGCGTAAGTTAGTTAAAGTTAAAATAATAGTGTAAAAGCTTAGGGACCGATGACCTACGCAGTTTGCTCCCATAAGATTTTACCACAAAAAGAAAAAAAACTATTTCATTGAAGTACATGTAAGAAAGGCAATGTCAATCAAATACGCTTACTGAAAAGTGAAATTTACAAACGACATCTTACGTACGTTATACCTTAAAATCAGCTATACACTTCGTTAAGAGGACAGTAGCGTCATCACTGGTATATCCGTTTTATTTATAATCAACAATCTCCAGCTCCGGCGAGAGGACCCTCCAATTTGTGGTGCTTGCGGCGACCAGGTCACTGTGCGCCACGTTTTATTGGATTGCATTTTATTTTCTGACCAGCGGGTCGCGGCTGACTTGCCAGTGGACCTGCCGTCTCTTTTAGGCAACACTCGGACGAATGTGGTTAAAGTTTTAAAGTTCTGTGCCCTGTCAAACGTTTTTACAAAGATTTTAGGGAGAGGATTTTAATTTGCTCACTGTGTGACAAGCTCGCCCATATTTTATGTAAGTGGCCAGCCAATAACAATTTCCTGTGACATTCTTGTTGCTATGTTTCCCCTTTCCTTAGGTTTTACTTTCTTATGTAGCATTTTCCTTCTTTTCCTGCTTTCTTTGAGTGTGTGCTTTAGTTTTCTTAGGTCTGTCCACATTCGTTCCTTTTAATGTGTGTCAGGGCGCTGATGACCTCGATGTCGAGCGCCCATAAGCCCCAATACACCACCACCACCATCCAACACAACAGTGATGCATTAGCCATGTATTAACATATATGTATATTTTTAATTTTAATTATCATAACAGACACGTGTTTGCACTTATTTACCTTCAAAGAACTTTGCTCTAGTATTCCTTATCAATGAAAATATTACAAAACAAGTACTTATTCACTCCAAATTTAAGGAATTTATCAGCTTTCTCGTGTGCCTAGTAGGACCTCTGAGTACTTCGGCAGTTTTCTGCTGGTCTTATGTTTCCATTGGCGTGTGTATTGTGGATCTCTTACGTCCCAGAAGCACTTACGATACACACACGCTTCTATCAGCAACATTACATTCGATATTGCAGTGCCTGTGTTATTCAGAGGTATGATGCAATGTTCCTTAGAAAATGCACGCCGAGCGGGGTAGCCGCGAGGTCTGAGGGTCTCCCCGTCGGAAGTTCGAGTCCTTCCTCGGGCATGGGTGTGTGTCCTGTCCTTAGCGTAAGTTAGTTTCAGTTAGATTAAGTACTGTGTAAGCCTAGGGACCGATGACCTCAACAATTTGGTCCCATAGGAACTTACTACAAATTTCTGAAATTTCCAGTGTCCCAAGGAACGGGCAGGAAGATTGCTTCGTAATACGGAACAACAATGAGCACTTCAATATTATATTTATCCGCCGACACGGGGCAAGTGACTTTCAAATAAAATGTCTCCCCTGTACGGAAATATACGCAATGGATGTACGAGTGCAGATTGCAGGCACTTGACTGACGACATATGGAAGTTTGTGTCTGGTCGTGTAGCGTGCTCGGATAGCCTGATGGTAGGGCGAACGCTCGCGATAAGCGGGAAATAAGGGTTCGAGACCCGGCGCGGCACAATTTTTAATTGTCATCATTCCATGATACAGCAGATCGTTGTCCATATACGCAACTGTGAATACGTTTCAGTCATTACATTCGGTTGGACCAATCCGTCATTCACGCAACTAATGTCAACAACAACATAAGTAAACATGGTGGTAGACGAAAGCTTTCTGTACTACTAGCGACGAAGCTGAGAAAACTCGAACTTTTTTGATGGATCGCTAAATGACCGACAACATAAGCAAATGAGAACCGAACACAAGCGAATGCCGGTCAACCATGTGCACCTAGTGATTATGCCAGAGAGAATATTCTCGTTCGTTGATCCTCGTTTACTTGTTTCTGCTTCGGTGTAAATGTGGCTTAATAGTTTATATTTTTATTTTGAGCTATTGATGAATGTTGAAAACTCATGAGTCCACACAACCACGTTGCTTCAAAATTTATTACAATATCGATCTCAGTCGCTAACAGACCACCTTCTATTATACCTTGGAATCGTAATCAGATATTATGAAAGTCTTAACCATTATACACTATAATGGTGCGAGACAAATTCTTTGTTTAACATGACAGTGCTTCGTCAATGAATTACGACACGCTGCATGTTCATTTGCCGTAGAGGTAAATGGACTGGACGGCTTGTATGACGATTTGTGTTATATCAGATCTGATTACGATTAAAAGTTTACCAGAAGATGGTATGTCTGCTACTGAAAGTGGTTGTGTAATAAATATTGGAATAGTACAGCTGTGTGCAATCACGATTCTTCAACAGTTTACTTCCCGTGGCTCTATTAATTCACAAATTAGCAGACGAAACAACGCTGTGTTTCCTGCGCTATTTTAGAGTATTTTAACCTGATGGGAGTGCTATGAAGGCTTTCTGACTGAGCCTCAATACAGCCATCGTCTTAATGTGGGGCTTTTACACAAGCGAAATCACCGCTATGAGACCGTAAGCTCGCAGCTTAGAGGAGCCGCTAAGGAGATTAGGCTTCGAAGACAGTTTTGTTGTTTTTGTTTTGCTTTCAGTACACAGAGATGTTGTGAGAAAATTTCCTTGAGTGAGACGTTTCCGCAGACTATAAGTGTTAGTTCTGTCACTGTGCACTGTTGACGTCCAGTTGAACGATGATGGGATTTTCTTCTGAATATGGGGCGTGCTATTGTAAGTACGACGGCACAGTGCACGCTTCGTTGCTGGCCACAAGTGAACACAAGCAGAAGGCGAAGTTAATATTTTCTCAGCGAGCACTTGTGAATGTAACAACGATGGCGCGTGGTTGTGGGTTACGCGCAAACACAGACATACAGACAGGCTCTCTCTCTCTCTCTCTCTCTCTCTCTCTCTCTCTCTCTCACACACACACACACATACACACACAAACACATGCACATGCGCACACTCACGCACACAATCATACTTATACTGTTTAAATACCTCGTGGGGCATAACAGGATTACTGCAAGGTTGGGAGGCAAATAGGTCGTACGTTTTGAAAGGAATCATCCCAGATTTTACCTTAAGCTACACTGTGAAATCTTGGAAACCTAAACACAGTGGTGCGCAGAAGTTAGGACGGAAGTACCTATGGCGTATCAGTCAGTGCCAAGTCTCAAAGCTCGATGAAACTTGTGCTGGGAAAGAACTGCTAAAGTATAGGACAGAAGGTAACAGAAAGACACAGGTAATAAGTCGAACCGAAATGGTACTATTATTCAAAAATAATAATTGCACTGAAGACACCGCAATTTATGATGATCATCTGGGTATTACAGAAGGTAGAACGTGGTTCTTCACAGTGTGTGAGATCACTACGGACGGGAATGCATGCTCTTCAGTATGTTCCCACGCTGACCAAAAGGTCAGTAATCTCTTCTTCTAGTAGGGAGTTCCATCCCTCCACCAGCGCTGATCACAATTGCTGGATGGTCGTCGGTGAATTTGGACTTAAGGTCCCCAATGTGTCCCACATATGCTCGATGGATATAAGTCGGGAGATCTGACAGGCCACTCCATCCCTTAAAAAATTCTCGTTCCAAGAGCTACACCACGTGCGCATAACCATGCGGTCGCCTATTGTCTTTCATAAGTTAGTCACGGTCGAGTGCACCCCTGAAAAGACGTACTTGGGGAAGGATTTCAGTGTCACACTAAAGTTGACCGGCGAGTGTACACTATTCAAAGACTTGGGGATTAGTACGACCAAGAAACGAAGTGCCTCCGTACACCATAACACATGGAATACGAAATCGATCATGTTAGACAGGGCTGGTTGTACCCTCCTGTGACGAGACGTAGGAATTTGACAACGCTGAATGTACCCTCATGCGACGAGAGATAGGGACACGTAATGCACCTAGGAACTATGTATGGCTTGATCGTTTCGGTGGTCCAAGTATTACGGCATAGGCACGGATAACGTAGGGAGGGCGTAATGACCACCAAATCTTTGAACGCGGTACATATACCGGTCTTTATTGTGACTCTGTAATCCTTCTCCATGTGCGTCTTTTAAGGGATGCCTTCGCCAATTACTGCCCTTTTATGGATGAGAATGTGCTATCGCATCGACGTCCACATGCGGAGGAGCTCATGGAACCAGAAGATATTCGGCGAGCGGTCTTTCTTGCCTGTTCCCTCGAGTTCAGACTCATCGAGCAAGTGTGGAATGCTTTCGGGGTGTAAGCTGGTTGGTATGTACTCAGAGAGCGCACAGGATAAGGTTATGATTGTGGATGGGGCCGTAAACAGACACTGTGAGGTGCACAATCAAACAAACAACATTATTTTTCTGAGAACCACTTGTTTACATATTGCTTTAAAAGATCACAGTTAGATAATACAGCTGAAATCCTAGTTAAAGCAAATTTCTATGCTTTCTGGCCCGAAGGCCCAAAACCACGCCAACAACAAGAACGGCTGAAGGCGTGGCTTAGAAATCAAAAGCAATTAGAAATAGAAGGTAAAAAATTTAAAAAAGCATGCAGTTAAAAACAGTTAGCAGCTGAAGGCCTACACTATACGTCTGAAGCCGGCCGGAGCGGCCGTGCGGTTCTAGGCGCTACAGTCTGGAGCCGAGCGACAGCTACGGTCGCAGGTTCGAATCCTGCCTCGGGCATGTATGTGTGTGATGTCCTTAGGTTAGTTAGGTTTAATTAGTTCTAAGTTCTAGGCGACTGATGACCTCAGAAGTTAAGTCGCATAGTGCTCAGAGCCATTTTATGCGTCTGAAGGATAACTAAACTCCTGGAAATTGAAATAAGAACACCGTGAATTCATTGTCCCAGGAAGGGGAAACTTTATTGACACATTCCTGGGGTCAGATACATCACATGATCACACTGACAGAACCACAGGCACATAGACACAGGCAACAGAGCATGCACAATGTCGGCACTAGTACAGTGTTTATCCACCTTTCGCAGCAATGCAGGCTGCTATTCTCCCATGGAGACGATCGTAGAGATGCTGGATGTAGTCCTGTGGATCGGCTTGCCATGCCATTTCCACCTGGCGCCTCAGTTGGACCAGCGTTCGTGCTGGACGTGCAGACCGCGTGAGACGACGCTTCATCCAGTCCCAAACATGCTCAATGGGGGACAGATCCGGAGATCTTGATGGCCAGGGTACTTGACTTACACCTTCTAGAGCACGTTGGGTGGCACGGGATACATGCGGACGTGCATTGTCCTGTTGGAACAGCAAGTTCCCTTGCCGGTCTAGGAATGGTAGAACGATGGGTTCGATGACGGTTTGGATGTACCGTGCACTATTCAGTGTCCCCTCGACGATCACCAGTGGTGTACGGCCAGTGTAGGAGATCGCTCCCCACACCATGATGCCGGTGTCGGCCCTGTGTGCCTCGGTCGTATGCAGTCCTGATTGTGGCGCTCACCTGCACGGCGCCAAACACGCATACGACCATCATTGGCACCAAGGCAGAAGCGACTCTCATCGCTGAAGACGACACGTCTCCATTCGTCCCTCCATTCACGCCTGACGCGACACCACTGGAGGCGGGCTGCACGATGTTGGGGCGTGAGCGGAAGACGGCCTAACGGTGTGCGGGACCGTAGCCCAGCTTCATGGAGACGGTTGCGAATGGTCCTCGCCGATACCCCAGGAGCAACAGTGTCCCTAATTTGCTGGGAAGTGGCGGTGCGGTCCCCTACGGCACTGCGTAGGATCCTACGGTCTTGGCGTGCATCCGTGCGTCGCTGCGGTCCGGTCCCAGGTCGACGGGCACGTGCACCTTCCGCCGACCACTGGCGACAACATCGATGTACTGTGGAGGCCTCACGCCCCACGTGTTGAGCAATTCGGCGGTACGTCCACCCGGCCTCCCGCATGCCCACTATACGCCCTCGCTCAAAGTCCGTCAACTGCACATACGGTTCACGTCCACGCTGTCGCGGCATGCTACCAGTGTTAAAGACTGCGATGGAGCTCCGTATGCCACGGCAAACTGGCTGACACTGACGGCGGCGGTGCACAAATGCTGCGCAGCTAGCGCCATTCGACGGCCAACACCGCGGTTCCTGGTGTGTCCTCTGTGCCGTGCGTGTGATCATTGCTTGTACAGCCCTCTCGCAGTGTCCGGAGCAAGTATGGTGGGTCTGACACACCGGTGTCAACGTGTTCTTTTTTCCATTTCCAGGAGTGTATAATTAAAGCACATTAATAAACAATTTTTCTGAACAAGGCATTTCTTTTTAAATTTACAACACAACGGCCGAAAGCCTAATTAAAGAAATAGTAACTTATTGCACAGCTGAACGCCACAAACAAATGTGAAACAATGGCTGAAGGCCTCATCAACAAGTCAGACAAACAATTTAAAATAAACCCCTTCCTTCCCATAAAAAACTTTCCTTTCATGAATACACATGGCTGAAGCCTTATTAATGGGGTTCACGTAAATCCTTGGCTGAAGGCCACACATAACACATCGATCAACTAACGGCTTAGGGCCTGGATTACAAACAATTTCAGACAGAACAACTTTTAATTTTTTTAAAAAATACAATTATTCTTCAAAATTTTAATTAAACACTGAATTCCTTTATGTAAATTTTAAAAAGAACTGAATTAACACACGGCCGAAGGCCTCACGCAATACTTCAAACTAAAACGAAAATCACAGTCTAAAAGAAAACGAACAAGTGGTGCCCAGAAGTGTTCCAAGGGTGGGCCTGAGAAGGTAGCTCAAACGTAAGGTGAGGTGAGGCAGGTAACCAGGAGTTCAATTTAAATAATGGGATGGCAACACAAACTAGGGACGGCCCAAGGACCGACCAGCAGTTTAACCAATTCCCTTCCGTCCGCCCGACGGCACAATGATAGAAAATATCGGCCGAGGAGGAGGATACGAACAGCACTACGTCTTTAGAAATTGGAGTCTAAAAAGAGCCAAGGGAACAATAACCACTCTAAGCAAAATATGAACCAAACAACTTAAAACGCTGTCGAACTTCTCGCCATGTCGGGCAGAATCAACACGATGAAGAAAGGCACACTGCCGGAAAACTATGATAACGACCAGGGCAGGTAACTGGGGCGTTAACACCCACAGGGCAGAAAATACCACTGATGCACTTCATTGGCAAGTAACAGTCAATTTAATAATTGACGGCTGCAAGATTTCGCCAACTCCAACACATCATACGTTGCTGCAAGCCCAAATGGCCCAGGGAGCAACAACCCGCAAATGAACGAAGAGATGTCACAATAGTTGAGGTTTCATAACAGGTTAACTGATTACTCAACTTCAGAGTCCAGGTTCGGTGGGCAACGAACTTTGTCACTCTCGCATCTAGCTCCTCAAGATCTGACAGCGCGTGCTGGCCGCCAGCGGTCCTGGCTTGGCCTCGCGCCGCAGACTTCCTCGCTGCTCCGCCCCAAGCGACTGATTACATGCACCACACAGACAGCATTAAAATAGCTGCTCAGTCAAAACCACACAAGCTACACACGGTTCCACGAAAACACTTCCAGAGACAACCATACTAAAGCCAGAGACTGTGGAACAACAAACACGAATCACAAGTCGATACACACGGAGAACGCAGAACTGGTCGGTGACCAAATACACGTCGTCCGATGAGACGACCAACCGAACGACCAACCAAGGTCGTCCCCACTGAAGTCACGTGTGTCGGCAACGGTCGGGCGAGTCATGGCTGTCCAGACCTCACTGCTGCTCCGTCCCCACTGAACTCCCAACAGACGACGCGACCCGGAAATACTAGCGGTCGCTCGAAAGATAGTACGACAGTGATCGATAACCGCTGCTGCTGTTGCTGCCACTCACGGGCAGGCAAGCCAGAAACTTAGCGATGCCAGTAAATCGAATAAGAAACGGGGCGGCAGTACTGCAAAGACAAGTTGCCAAGCAATAAATGGCACGAACACGAGCCATGCATGCCTCAGGGGGAACTACTGCAGCACGTCCATACTCAACAACGTCCATCCAACAGTTGTCAACCGCACTTGCGGAGGAATGATACGCCCTACTGCAAGAACTCCTTACCAAACTTGTGGCTAGCATGGGAGCATTGTCGTTCGTGGTGATCACACACCCAATCGAGGATCATGTCCCGCCCTTCGTAATGTCCAGGGGACCATCATAATACGCTGTGAATTCAGCGTAGTTAATGTCACTGAACAATTCTGTTTGACTAATAGCGTGTTTCTTTCAGCTGCCTTGCGTACTATACTGTAGCAGATCTTTCCATGTGTTGTCCATGGTCCGAGTTACTTGGTAGTGACACATCATGAGGAAATTACTTTCGTCCTTAAGGGAATCGAACCCGGGCATTCCGTCGCGCTGACCTCTCAGTTATCGAGGCGGCTGCTTTGAAAGATGAAAAAAGCGAATGTTTGCCGTAGAAATGTTAACTGAATGATTCATTCACACTTTTGGGCCAGACTTTCTATTTCTCCTTGAATCTCCTAAGGCGAGAGAGATAACATGCCACAAAGTGCAATGAAAAAGTTTAAAACTTCTTAGTTCTAAGCCAAAGATATATTTTCTTACACTGCCTGTGAGGGAGTTGAGGTTAGTTACCGGCCTCCCCTTAGGTAGTGCAGGTAGTGCAGTGACCAGCATAATGGACTTGCATTCGGAAAGCCGATGTTTTAAATACCCATTCGGCCAGCTTGATTTAGATTTTCAGTGATTTCTCTGAATCGCTTGAGTCGAATGCCAGGATGGCTCCTTCAAATGGGCACGGCGGATTTCTTTCCGTAATTCGAGATTGGGTATTGTTTCGTGTGACGACAGTACTACTAATCTTTCTTCTTTTTCCGTTACTCACAGCTGCTACAGTTAAATTCGTTGCTGTTACTCAACAAAAGATTACCTTAAGCACTAGATGCTGATCTGATGTACGCTAGGTACGTAAACGCTGAACAAAAGTTTGGAATTAACTGTTTTCGAATTATTAGACATTTTCACAAAATTCCTTTACGAAAAGAAGATTATCTCGTAGATTACCTATTCCTGACCAAAATATTTCGCAATATGTTAGTAGGAACAGTGGCTACAACCGAAACAAGTTTTCTGTATCACATTCGTACCCTGAAATCATAGTTTTTTTCATAATTTTCGCTACTGTACAGAAAAACGTCACCTGCTACTCTTTAAATTACGCTATACGTGCAAGTGGCATGTTCAGTCAGAGCTGTTCAAGAGATAATTTATTTGATATTATTTGTTTTAGAGTCCAGGCACCGCACTGCATACGGCAATGCACGACCGACGTAAGTTTGAACTATAAGCCAAATATGGCCGTTGAACGCGTTAGTTTAGACCACTATACTCCCGATTGTTTAAAGAATCTATGTCACACGTACAAAACAGGTTGACACGTCTGGTTGCTTTAGAAATGGTTTATGTAAGGTGCTAAAAATCTGCCTTTACGCATTCGAGCCAGAAAAAGCTGTGAAAAGGTTTGAAACTACGCTTTACGTTTATTGAAAATCGCTAAGTATTCTCATTATGAAATGCTGGATGAATATAAGTTAGGTAATTTGCACTAAGTTTTAATCAAAGCTAGTGTTACAAGCATCTCAATGGACACTGACATTATTTTAGAGGTATGCTCAGAGATGTATGTAGATACTGCCTGCCAAAGTGTGTGCGAATAGAGTTGATAGGGAAGACGTAGTGAACTAAAACGTCTCGCCTGATGTTGAAGTTTTACTGCGTGCCGTTTTAAACAAAAACTAGTTTTCCACGTACGTAAATATTATGACGTCATATCTCCTTAACTGTGTTTTTTACAATGATATAAGTTAGCAGGTAAATTCAGTGGCATATGTGGTCACTGTCTGAAAACTGTGTTGCGAATAGAGTTAGTAGTAAAGAAATAATAAATTAAAACGTGGTGCCATATGTTGAATTTTTACAACGTCAACAGCAAAATGTAGTAAACAACAAGTTTCTTTTTTCCTTTCATCATTTTGTGCAGGGTGTCAACGAAAAAAAGTACCGTAAGAATTTGAAATTATGTGAAAGTCCTCTAAGGTCTCTCATCCTCAAATATTGCATGAACTAAGCCAGTAAAATAGCGCGCCGTCAGTTACTCTTCCGCTATAAAAACACGCAGTTTCTCACTGTAATACTCGTCTTATTGCGTTAAGAACTTTTAGCCGCCCAGCGGCTCTCGTTGGTGCTGTTTCTAGGTTTCCGCCCTCTCCTGGAGGCCAGACATACCGTCTGGCCTCCAAGAGAGAGCGGCTCGTTTAATTGGTATGGTTGTTTGTCTTCTTCTCGTGTTGACTGGCGCCACTCGGTTTCGCAAGCGTTGCCTGTCCGCTAGTGGCAGCAGCGGCGGTTGTCGATATGTAGTAACTGTTGCCTTATCTTTGGGGCGACGTCGTTGTTTTGCCGGGTCGTGTGAGTGGAGAGTTCGGTTGGGGACTCAGGAGGAGCCAGGTCCGCGCAGTGCGAGGAACACGCCTGGACCGCTGGCAGCACGCATGGACTGCCGGATGGAAGGGCTGTGGTCACGAGGGTGCACGACATGCTTGTAAACCGGATCCAGCAAGCTTCAGATGAGTGCATATCAATCCAGGTAGAGAAACCTCCACCATTGTGATATCTCGCGATCCTCCAGTGACTTGGTTTCGTGTTCCTGCTCGTAGTGTCGCCACAGGGGAGAGCAGCGAGTGCAGTGCTTCCTACTCTGGTGGTAGTGGTTCCTTTCTTTTTCCAGGCGCTGTAAACACCGTATTCTCGGGACGTTGTGCAGACCACCGGTTCCAGCTTTGGCGTATTGTTCCATCTTTGATTTGGTTTATCGGACATCAGGTAGCTTCAGCAAGATTATCATTAGTCATTCGTTAGACTGCCACTAGTCTCAGTTACCATCTTGTGAAGTGAATGCAACGCTTGGCCCCCTATCTCATCGCTCGCGAAAGTGTTTGTTGCCGGACCTTCTGAGAGGTCGATTCCTGGACCACCGTCTTTGGCCCCTTGTATTACGAAGTTTAACATCATCTTATTTCACCCATTTGGAGAACATTTTTTTTTAGTTAACCTTTGCTATTGTATTTGCTGTTTTACAACAGGTTTCTAATTTATTTTTTTTGTATTATTGCAATTCCTGGCGTGTAAGACCTTCAGCAGTGATTGTAGTCATTTACCTTAAAATTCTAATTTTGTATTCGTATTTACGCAGTAATCCTTAAGATCTTATTTACTGCCATTCCTGGCTTCTGGTGTTTTCTGCTGTGTTTTTGGTGACTTACCTTTAATATTTCAATACCTGTGAGTTGTAAATTGCAGCGAGTTCTTAAACAATTGTTAATTTATTGCCATTCCTGGCGTGTAAGGCCTCCTGCCCGGATCACAGTGGCTTGTTTTTAAAACATTATTTGTTGTATGTATATTTAATGGTGATTTGCTGAATTGTAGCTCACTGAAAACACTATTATTTACACAGTTCTTTATTCCTTCATTCATAACGTGTGGTATTTTATTTATTGTTGAGTCTGGAATTACTAGTTTAAAATAAATTGTGTGTATCTGTAAGAGGCAACTAATAGTAACTGATTACGGCCTCGTCCACAATCGCAACCGAATCGTGCCTTCCCTTGACCTTCTAAGTAGGCTGTTAAGGTTTTTATGTTGGTAACGCCACGTACCGCTCAGTATCGAAATCACTGACTGTGCTGTGTGCAGTCTGTGGCTGGTTGGCATTGTTGCAATATTTGCTATTGTAGTGTTGGGCAGTTGGATGTGAACAACGCGTAGCGTTGGGCAGTTGGAAGTGAGCCGCCAGCAGTGGTGGATGTGGAGAGAGAGATGGCAGAATTTTGAGAGCGGATGATCTGGACGTGTGTCCGCCAGAAAAAGGAAATTTGTAAGACTGGATGCAATGAACTGATATTTTGAACACTGTTAATGTAAATAAATTGTTTGTTCTCCATCATAATCTTTCATTTGATAACTATGCCTATCAGTAGTTAGTCCCTTCAGTAGTTAGAATCTTTTATTTAGCTGGCAGTATTGGCGCTCGCTGTATTGCAGTAGTTCGAGTAACGAAGATTTTTGTGAGGTAAGTGATTCATGAAAGGTATAGGTCATTGATAGTCAGGGCCATTCTTTTGCAGGGATTATTGAAACTCAGATTGGGTTGCGCTAAAAAAAATATTTTGTGCCTGTTTACTGTTGATCAGAATAAGTAAAGAGAGAAATGTCTGAGTACATTCAGTTTTGCTCAGCTGTTTGAAAATCAAATAACGTAAGAGGTTTACCAGCACTGTCATTCTTAATTTTTCAAAGAGGACTTTTCAACCTTCAGATCTCAAACTTAATCAAAGGTTATATCTCTCAGTGAGTAGACTACGCCGGCCGGTGTGGCCGAGCGGTTCTAGGCGCTAGAGTCTAGAACCATGCGACCGATACGGTCGCAGGTTCGAATCCTGCCTCCGGCATGGATGTATGTGATGTCCTTGGGTTAGTTAGGCTTAAGTAGTTCTATGTTCTAGGGGACTAATGACCTAAGAAGTTAAGTCCCATAGTGCTCAGAGCCATTTGAACCATTTGAGTAGACTACGACAGCAGCATAAATTTTAAATTCCTCCAATAATCCACCGAGATACTGTTGTCGTTTATAATAATGAATCAGCTTAAGAAATTTAACTGTGTGGGCAGTTAGAAACAGATCATTTGTGTGAGAGAGGACTTGGCTAATGGCTCTGAGCACTATGGGACCTAACTTCTGAGGTCATCAGTCCCCTAGAACTTAGAACTACTTAAACCTAACTAACCTAAGGACATCACACATATCCATGCCCGAGGCAGGATTCGAACCCGCGGCCGTAGCGGTCGCGCGGTTCCAGACTGCAGCACCTAGAACCGCTCGGCCACCCTGGCTGGCGAGAGAGAACTAATGTGCAACAAGGCCAGGCACGTACCCACTGTGTGGTTTCACGTACTCAGTGCAACGCGCAATAATCGTACACCAAGTACAGTTAAACCCGATCCTGACTTGACGTCGCTTGTCAATATCAGTGCCTGCGCTGCTTTCACAGGATTACAATAACAACGAAAAGAAGTAGTAAAAAAATCCTCGTGGGCATGGTACGCTCGCAACACCCGGTAAGTGCACAGCCGGGAGAAGAGTGATTGCCTCCATCTGGATTTTGAAGAGCGGTGAAGACCGATCGCAGCGGTGTGAGCAGAGCTCTGGAGCCCATTCTGCGCGCCCCGCTCAGCGAAGGGCGCGGAGCGTTTCGACAAAAAGGCCGCATTAGTCAAGAGCCGCGCAACAGGCTGCTCCGCCCACCCGCTGGTCCGAGCACCGCCCAAGTCTGCGAGCTGGCTGGACGGCTGGGAACTCGCAGCCCTCGAACGAGGAAACCAGCAAAACCAACTCACCGTCAAAGTGACAGTTATCTAGAACAGGGCTCATCTTTTGACGGGCATTAGCGACTGATCAATCGGAGAATAGAAAGTATACTGACAGAATAAAAATACACTACTGGCCATTAAAATTGCTAAACCACGAACATGACGTGCTACAGACGCGAATTTAACCGACAGGAAGAAGATGCTGCGATATGCAAATGATCAGCTTTTCAGAGCATTCACACAAGGTATGCGCCGGTGGCGACACGTACAACGTGCTGACATGAGACAAGTTTCCAACAGATTTCTCATACACAAACAGCAGTTCACCGGCGTTGCCTGGCGAAATGTTGTTTTGATGCCTCGTGTAAGGAGGACAAATGCGTACCATCACGTTTCCGACTTTGATAAAGGTCGGATTGTAGCCTATCACGATTGCGGTTTATCGTATCGAGACATTGCTGCTCGCATTGGACGAGATCCAATGACTGTTAGCAGAATATGGAATCGGTGGGTTCAGGAGGGTAATACTGAACGCCGTGCTGGATCCCAACGGTTTCGTATCACTAGCAGTCGAGATGACAGGCTTCTTATCAGCATGGCTGTAACGGATCGTGCAGCCACGTCTCGATCCCTGAGCCAACAGATGGGGGCGTTTGCAAAACAACAACCATCTGCACGAAGAGTTCGACGACGTTTGCAGCAGCATGGACTCTTAGCTCGGAGGCCATGGCTGCGGTTACCCTTGACGCTGCATCACAGACAGGAGCGCATGCGATGGTGTAGTCAATGACGAACCTGGGTGCACGAATGGCAAAACGTAAATTTTTCGGATGAATCCAGGTTCTGTTTACAGCATCATGATGGTCGCATCCGCGGTGGACGCGCATTGGAAGCGTGTATTCGTCATCGCCATACTGGCGTATCACCCGTCGTGATGGTATGGGGTGCCATTGGTTACGCGTCTCGGTCATCTCTTGTTCGCACTGACGCCACTTTGAACAGTGGACGTCACATTTCTAATGTGTTACGACCCGTGGCTCTACCCTTCATTCGATCCCTGCGAAACCCTACATTTCAGCAGGATAATGCAGGACCGCATGTTGCAGGTCCTGTACGGGCCTTTCTGGATACAGAAAATGTTCGACTGCTGCCCTGACCAGCACGTTCTCCAGATCTCTCACCAACTAAAAACGTCTGGTCAATGGTGGCCGAGCAACTGGTTCGTCACAATACGCCAGTCACTACTCTTGATAGACTGTGATATCGTGTTGAAGCTGCATAGGCAGCTGTACCTGTACACGCCATCGAAGCTCTGTTTGACTCAATGCCCAGTCGTATCGAGGCCGTTATTACGGCCAGACGTGGTTGTTATGGGTACTTATTTCACAGGATCTATGCACCCAAATTGCGTGAAAATGTAATCACATGTCAGATCTAGTATAATATATTTGTCCAATGAATACCTGTTTATCATTTGCAATTCTTCTTGGTGTAGCAATTTTAATGGCCAGTAGTGTAGTACATCCTTTTAGCGGGCAACTGTGCACATAGAGTACACACAGTGATAACATTTACAGATCAATAGTAGAAGCGGTTCCGAGGTATCAGTAAAGCTGAAATACTGCCTCCATGAGCAGGTGCTTGCTCTGGAATCCAGTCGATTTTACAGGTAACGAATACTGTCCTGGGATAGTTTATTCGACGACTGCTCTACGTGTTCACATAGTTCTGTAAGAGTTGTAGGTTGTCGAGTTGTAGCAGTCACTTCTCGTCCCATCACATCTCGCACGTCCTCGATTGGAGACAAGTCTGGCGATAGCGTTGGCCAGGGAAGTTACTGTCTGTCTTGCAGAGCACGTTTAGTTTCACGGACAGGGTGGGGGCGAGTGTTATCGTCTTGGAACAACACAATACCTTGTTGCAAGAACGGCAAAATACCTGCTGTAACAACATTTTGCGCGTAACGAGTTGTGACGTCTCGTTTTGTCTCTGCTCGGTGTTGATGGTAGTCCCAGTCGAGATGACGCGGAACGGCGTCCGTCGACCACGGCAACGCCAATCTGTATCTATTATAAAAACAAACTCCTCGCGCGATTTGGTTACTCAACGTCTCGATGGAGCAGCACGCCTGAGTGTGTGCGCCGCCCTTGCTTGTAATTAAAGCAATGGTGATCGATGTCTATCGATCACCTCCACTTATAAATATAGCGACTGCTGCACACGATAACGCCATGATTCTCTTGATCTGAAATGATAACCAAAAGTCCTTTGGGTGTTCGCGACAAACTTTTCAGTTCAAGCGAACTTGCTGACTGTAGTTCTTATGCCCGGTTTGAGAATGGGTATCCAAACGTTGAAAATATAAAGTGTTTAATCATCTATCCATCACCCAAGCCGATGTCACATCATGATTTTTGTGAGGATATTGAGTTGTTAATTATTATTCCGTCGTTAAGGCGTCGCTACGTTGCGTATTCAACAACTACACGACATAATTCCAGAGATAACATACCCTTGAGCAATATTCAGGAAGCGTTGTATTTCGGTGTAAGCTTATTGCTGTTTGCAGTTAAATTGCCACTAAATCACTTTTCACTTTTATGTTATTCGAAGAATCAGTTAATTCCACAAATACATTTTAAATGCCCGTTAAATGATGTATGCGACAAGAAGAATTCAAGTTGAATTAAGGTTTATTGTTCTTCGTAATTATTTGTCCCTATACTGAGCACACACACCGATTTTTCATTCAGGGAATTGCGTCTGTTAGCATCAGCAATTCTGACTTTGACGATAGATTCCGACAACACGGCGCAGATTTAAGTTCTTCGTGATTACGTTTATCTGTTGCCTAATCAAATGTAATAAATTTTTTATCTGTTGCCTACTCAAGTCTAGTAATTGAGTTTATGTCGGCAATCAGTCTCTTTCTGTGACCTTTGATGTTCGTGACTATTAAGTATCACGAAGGCTAAGTCCCATCACAAATCAGCAATCACACGAGTTATTTTTCTGTCACATATATCAACTATCCCGTTATCCTCTAAACAGTAAAGATAATTTTACTTCAGTCCAACTTCTGACTTGTAGGCTACTTCCAACCGTAACACTTTTAAACTTCAGTTCGGTTTTAAAACGATCTAGTAGCGCTTAAGGGGAGTAGGACGTCAAACGGACCGACTTGGAGCAGGAGAGGCACCACAGGACATTTCAATATTCACTGTCTATACTTTTACAAATAAATTCATTAAACTGTAACAGCATGACCAGGAAGGATTCAGGATTGATACTCATAGCAGTGGAAACTCAAAAACGTAACAAAACACATTTTAACATGTGAAATTTCATCATTTTTTCACTTACTACTGGCTGCATTTGTTGCTATAGGTACACTTTTCTTCCTAAGGAAGAGAGATTCTTCGATGACTTTTGCACAGCATGTAAACCATAGTTACAGGTGTATGAAACTCCAGAAGTTATTTAATTTATGAAAAAATGAATGATTTATTACATTTTAAACTTCATGTTTAGAAAAAACTCAAGTTTTATATTTAAATATCTCAATTTTTCCACAGTTTTTTGATAGATTTGGAAAATTCTAGAGTTTCATACACCTGTAACTACTGTTTGTATGCCACGAAAAATTCCTCGAAGAATCTCTCTTAGGAAGAAAAGTGTACCTATAGCAACAAATGCAGCCAGTAATAAGTGAAAAAATGATGAAATATCACATGTAAAAAAAGGTATTTTGCTACGTTTTTGAACTTCCACTGCCGTAAGTGCGAGTCCTCAACCCTTCCTGGTCGTGGTGACAAAGTTTTATGAATTTATTTGTAAAAATGTAGACAGTAGAAATGAAAATGTCCTGTGGTGACTCTCCTGCTCCAAGTCGGCCCATCTGACGTCCTACCCCCCCTTAACATGCTTACTACTATTGCAAGCCGGCCGTTGTGGCGGAGCGGAGCGGCCTAGGACCGCTCGGCCACTCCGGCCGGCCTGAAGTTAACATCTCCATTGCCGAGTTAACACTGTAGTCACAGCGAACTTACAGCTCGATGCTGCTCTCTTCTGGGATAAATGTTATCTTTGGTCAGTTTATGGTCTGGGCTTTAACCTTCGTAAATAATAATTTTTTGAATTCTTTCTTTAATGTTTCTGTTTCGTATCATGCTGTATTCTTTATGATAAGCATTAGTATTTACATAACATTCTTGTTAATGAAACTGTCAAGAGTGTACATTTTGTAGTCAGAAGCTGTCATCACTGTGAGAATGACTGATTTTTCTATTTCTTTTTGCAAGAAAATGGTGTTTATTATGGGTTCTATAATTGGGTTGTTACAGAGCGCTGGTTAGCGTCCCCTCCAGAAGCGTCAAAAGTGAACGAGTGTTGCAGCTTACCGCTCCCTGCGGTAGGGCCAGTGTGTCTCGGACGTATGCACTCTATGAGACAGCACTCACTAGGTCTACGTTGTGCGCGCAGACGACCATCACCTACTTGCAGGCGGAATATGCTTTCATCGCTTTAAGACCGTGCCGCAAAATTCCATCTCCAATGCGACCATCTAACGGCACCAGTGCAGCCGTGCACGTCCATGCTGTGGTGTGAGTGGAAGACAGACTAGAGGCGTGCATGCGTGCAGTCCCACTGCTGATAACACAGGTCTGCAAAATAAAATATATTCAGCTGCATTAAATATTTTTACTGAATTATACGTTTTATAATGCGCTGATTTCAAAAGTGATGTCCATTTTTTCCTATCACATAAGGTCTTTTTGCGAATTCAAAAACAAAAAATTGTTAAATGCACTCGTTTATTCAAAATTATCAAACATAATATTTTTTTTTTACAACCAATGAAACATTATTTTGAGACATGTTGTTCTTGTGGTCCTCAGTTCTGAGACTGGTTTGATGCAGCTCTCCATGCTACTCTATCCTGTGCAAGCTTCTTCATCTCCCAGTACTTACTGCAACCTGCATCCTTCTGAATCTGCTTAGTGTATTCGTCTCTTGGTCTCCCACTACGATTTTTTCCCTCCACGCTGCCCCCCAATGCAAAATTTTTGATCCCTTGATGCCTCAGAACATGTCCTACCAACCGGTCCCTTCTTCTTGTCAACTTGTGCCAAAAACTCCTCCCCTATTCTGTTCAATACCTCCTCATTAGTTACGAGATCTACCCATCTAATCTTCAGCATTCTTCTGTAGCACCACATTTCGAAAGCTTCTATTCTCTTCTTGTCCAAACTATTTATCGTCCATGTTTGACTTCCATACATGGCTACACTCCATACAAATACTTTCAGAAATGACTTCCTATACTCGATGTTAGCAAATTCCTCTTCTTCAGAAACACTTTCCTTGCCATTGCCAGTCTACATTTCATATCCTCTCTGCTTCGACCGTCATCAGATTTTGCTCCCCAAATTGCAAAACTCCTTTACTACTTTGAGTGTCTCATTTCCTAATCCAATTCCCTCAGCATCACCCGACTAAATTCGAGTACATTCCATGACCCTCGTTTTGCTTTTGTTGATGTTCATCTTATATCCTCCTTTCAAGACACTGTCCCTTCAGTTCAAATGCTCTTCTAAGTCCTTTGCTGTCTCTGACAGAATTACAAAGTCATCGGCAAACCTCAAAGTTTTTATTTCTTCTTCCTGGATTTTAATACCTACTCCGAATTTTTCTTTTGTTTCCTTTACTGCTTGCTCAATATACTGATATAACATCGGGAAGAGGCTACAACCCTGTCTCACTCCCTTCCCAACCACTGCTTCCCTTTCATGTCCCTCGACTCTTATAACTGCCATCTGGTTTCTGTAGAAATTGTAAATAGCCTTTCGCTCCCTGTTTTTTACCCCTGCCACCTTTAGAATTTGAAAGAGAGTATTCCAGTCAACATTGTCAAAAGCTTCCTCTAAGTCTACAAATGCTAGGAACGTAGGTTTGCCTTTCCTTAATCTTTCTTCTAAGATAAAGCGTAAGGTCAGTATTCCAACGGTGTTCCAACATTTTTACGGAATCCAAACTGATCTTCCCCGAGGTCGACTTCTACCAGTTGGTCGTTCGTCTGCAAAGAATTCGCTTTAGTATTTTGCAGCTGTGACTTATTAAACTGATAGTTCGGTAATTTTCACATCTGTCAACACCTGCTTTCTTTGGGATTGGAATTATTATATTCTTCTTGAAGTCTGAGGATATTTCGCCTGTCTCATACATCTTGCTCACCAGATGGTAGGGTTTTGTCATGACTGGTTCTCCCAAGGCCGTCAGTAGAGACATATAGTTACAATATTATACTTATTCATGTTTTTTATGAAACCTTTTCTTCTTTTCCTTGATATATCGCCGAGTCCTTTTCCGATTTCCATCTTTAGTTTCCCGCTTAAGCATGCAACAGTAGTCAGCAAGCATAGTGACATCGCATCTTCCTTGTTACGCCTGGTGGCCGAGCGGTTCTGGGCGCTTCAGTTCGGAACCGCGCGACTGCTACGGTCGCAGGTTCTAATCCTGTCTCGGGCGTGGATGTGTGTGATGTCCTTAGGTTAGTTACGTTTAAGTAGTTCCAAATTCTAGGGGACTGATGATCTCAGATGTTAAGTCCCATAGTGCTCAGAGCCATTTGAACATTGGTACCGTCGCTCGTTATCACTCACATCCTGGTGAAACCGCTCCCCATGTTCTTCACTATAAGCTCCCAGGTCTTCAGGAAAACCGTCTATGTGGTAGTGTAAAAAATAGACCTCCAAGCTGACCTTGGAGCCTTGAGATTCGCATGCTGCTAGCAACCGTTGAGCAATGCTTTTGTAGTCATGATCCTTAGTATTTCCCAAAAACTTTCGCACTACATCCTTGAGCGATACCCAAGCTTCTTTTTCCTTCTCATTCATACTTTCCACAAAGAGGGTGTCGGTTAAAAGTTTTCTTACGTCGGAGCTAGTGAAAACTCCCTCTTTCAACTTTGCTTCTGACAGCTTCGACAATTTTGTACATAGATATCTAAAATAATCCCCATCCTTTTGCAACGGTTTTACAGATTGTTTCGTCAACCCCAATTTGATATGGAGAGGGGGGCAACAAAACCTTTTCTGTTGGTAACAAAGTAGTATTGATAATATATTTTCTCCAGGTTTTAAAGATTCTCGGGGTGGCCAATTACTTTTACTCCAGTGCTGTTCTCTGGCTCTACTATCCCACAATCAGAAGAAGCATGGGTATTTAGTATAGCCTGCCTGGCCGGCCGAGGTGGCCGAGCGGTTCTAGGCGCTACAGTCTGGAACGGCGCGACCGCTACGGTCGCAGGTTCGAATCCTGCCTCGGGCATGGATGTATGTGATGTCCTTAGGTTAGTTAGTTTTAAGTAGTTCCAAGTTTTAGGGGACTGATGACCTCAGCAGTTAAGTCCCATAGTGCTCAGAGCCATTTTATAACCTGCCTGCTGACCCAAAAGCATCGTGAGTTTTTTAAGTCCCCACAAACCATCCATTGATGGTCCTGATATTTGATTTTTTCTAGGATAAAGGCCAAATCGTTATAGTTTTCGTCCATATGCACAGAATCTCCCATCGGAAGCGATGCAAATTTATTTCCATTGTGCAATAATACTACTGTAAGACCAGTTTTGGATGAATCAATGAATAGGCACCATTCAGATGAGTCATACTGCATATCAAATCAATGTGAACGTCCAAACTTCGTCTACCTACGGTGTGAGAATGTCCACGTCATCACAGATAACAGGATCCTTTCACAACTGACGCAGTACGTACAGCTTGTGTGGCAATTCTCCGACGGTACTATCCTACCACTAGGACGGCCACAATTTTTCTTTAAAACTCGCTCAATTGACAATAGGAAGCACGAGTGCGTCTCCGTGGCATGGTTTTCTGCTTGCTTCACACATCTACACTACAATGAGCCTTCTCGCTATGAGCATTCTATATTAATGGGTTGACACAGATAGCGATCAGGTGTCTATATCACTACGCTGTCTGTTGGCAGACGACGTTTAAGCCATTATCGGTACATCTAATACCCTCAGATGACATATTCCGCCACCGTATCAAAACTGACGTCGTCTTTCCAGGAGTACTAACTTTTTTCCGGAGTGCATTTACAGAGCAATGTATGAATGAGAGTGACTTGTTAGAGTTAGAAATGTTACTTTTCATTGGCAGAGATGTAATTTCATTGGCGAGCAATTTTCTGTGTCATTTGATGCAGCTCACCACGACTTCCTCTCCTGTGCCAACTCCTTCACCTCAGTTATAACCCTTGTAGTCAAGTATCTGCTGAATATTTTCCGGTCTCTGGCTTCGTCTACAGCTTTTGCCTCTACGGCTGTCTCTACTAAATGTTCAAATGTGCATGAAATCTTATGGGATTTAACTCCTAAGATCAATCCCTAAGCTTACTCACTACTTAACCTAAATTATCCTAAGGACAAACACACATACCCACGCCTGAAGGAGGACTCTAACCTCAGCCGGGACTAGCCGCACAGTCCATGACTGCAGCGCCATAGACCGCTCGGCTAATCCCGCGCGGCTCTGTCTCTACTACCACCGAGTACCATAAAAGTTATTACCCGATGTCTTGACACATGCCCCGGTATTCTGTCCCCCTTCTAGTAACTATTTTCAACTTCAAGCTTGTTTTCCACTTATTCCCTTCCTTGTCGATTCTGTGTGGAACTTCATCTTGTATCTTATCGATTGGAATGTATTTCAGCATTTTTCTGTAACTACACACTTCATACGCTCTTGTTATCTGCTTTTCCAGTTCTCGCATTGTGTGTGATACACTTCTGTAAGATTCTGTGGATAAGAAGGACGTTCTCAGAAAGTTGTCAAACTGAGGTTCATGTTTGATTCTAGCAGCGTTCTCTTGGCACGTAATGCCCTCTTTTCCTTTGCCAGTCTGCTTTTAAACTCCTCCTTGAATCGTCTACTTCATGCGCATGAATTTTTATGTTAAGTTAAAGGCTAATCTCATTTCTTTCACCTCATTGCTTCCATTATTATTAGGTTTACTCTTAACCCATAATGTGTGCTCATCAAACTTTTCATTCCGTGAAATATTTCGAGCAAAATTATTCGTTACTTTCACCGACGAGATAGGAGCTACCATTAGTATGCTTTCACTCTGAACTATAATCCCACTCTTGAACCTTTCTTTCATTCGCGTCAATGCGTGCATTGAACATTAGGAAGGAAAGCGTAATTCCTGCCTAATCTGAGCACTCTGTTCTTGATCTTCATTTCTATTGTTCACTCTTGGTTCTGTCTTTTAATAAATCTTACCCCTATGTATCTAAGAATTTTGAACATCATGCCAGCAAAATCTGCACTCACTCGCTAGTTTCGTTTCCTTTACGACTTTTTATGATCGTTGGGCAGTTTACTTTCTTGATTTGACATTGTGTTACTCGCAGCCTATGAAATTTCTTTGTGGTTGTTTATGTTCTTTACTCAGTGCTATGCTGTCCTTCCATACGTGATTTTCTGCATTGGAGATAACGTCAATGAAAACATTCTTAAGGAAAACTGTTTTGAAATCTATACTATTCAAAGCAACAAAAAATTTTATTTACTTATAACGTTTAATGTACAGCATCTGCTAATGCTTTCAGTTTCGGTGAGTGAGTTTTCAGTTTACATTACACTTCAGGCTACTGAAAAATCTGGGCTACCAAATTAATTCCCGCTGCTCTTTATTTAAGATGCTTAGGTTGCTGTCAGTGTAGCAATATATTACTCGTAACAACAAAATAACCCTGAATCCTTATTACAGAAATGTGAACAAACCTTATTGGCCTATACGTCAAGTACTTAGGCCCTGAGTCAACGCAGTGGCAGCTGGCACAGCCCCATCTTTGTAGCACGAGCTTCCCAAATGCGATAAAGCTCAGACACACTTCACCAGTGGAAACGTGTTCCTCCTGCACTAGTCTAATGGAGAAGAGCAACAATGTAGAATACATTTGGCAAATATTTAAACTTGAACATTATTATTCTACTGAGGTCGATTGACATTTTCTTGTCATTTCCATTAAATGATCAGAATGATTCTCATTTAATGTGCAATATTCCATTAACAAATTTATTGTTTTGTTTCCGGGAAAGTTGTCCACACATAAATTACAACTAATTGTTGTATCACGTATGGATACAAACCCACAGGCATCTACACTGAAGAGCCTAAGAAACTGATACTCTTGCGTAATATCGTGTAGGGCAACCGAGAGCACGCGTAACAGGCGCAAAACCACGTGCCATGGACTCGCCTAATGTGCGAAGTAGTGCTGGAGGGAATTGACACCCTGAATCCTGTGGCGCTGTCCATAAATCCGTAAGAGTACGAGGGGGAGGAGATCTCTTCCAAACAGTACGTTGCAAGGCATAGCAGATATCCTCAATAATCAAGAATGAGATTTTCACTCTGCAGCGGACTGTGCGCTGATATGAAACTTCCTGGCAGATTAAAACTGTGTGCCGGACCGAGACTCGAACTCGGTACACTTGCCTTTCACGGGCAAGTGCTCTACCAACTGAGCTACCCAAGTACGACTCACGCCCCGTCCTCACAGCTTCACTTCCGCCAGCACGTCGTCTCCAAACTTCCTGGCAGATTAAAACTGTGTGCCGGACCGAGACTCGAACTCGGTACACTTGCCTTTCACGGGCAAGTGCTCTACCAACTGAGCTACCCAAGTACGACTCACGCCCCGTCCTCACAGCTTCACTTCCGCCAGCACGTCGTCTCCAACCTTCCAAACTTTACAGAAGCTCTCCTGCGAACCTTGCAGAACTAGCACTCCTGAAAGAAAGGATATTGCGGAGACATGGCTTGGCCAGAGCCTAGGGGATGTTTCCAGAATGAGATTTTCACTCTGCAGCGGAGTGTGCGCTGATATAAAACTTCCTGGCAGATTAAAAGGTTCGCAGGAGAGCCTCTCAAAAGTTTGGAAGGTAGAAGACGAGGTAATGGCGGAAGTGAATCTGTGAGGACGGGGCGTGAGTAGTGCTTGGGTAGCTCAGTTGGTAGAGCACTTGCCCGAGAAAGGCAAAGGTCCCGAGTTCGAGTCTCGGTCCGGCACACAGTTTTAATCTGCCAGGAAGTTTCATCCTCAATAATGTTCATGTCTGGGGAGTGACGTGGCCAGGGGAAGTGTTTAAAGTCGGAAGAGTGTTTCTGGAGCCACTGTGTAGCAATTCTGGACGTGTGGAGTGTTGCATTGTCCTGCTGGAATTGCCCACGTCCGTCGGAATGCACAATCAACAAGAATGGATGCAGGTGATCAGACGGGACGCATACGTAGGTGTCACCTGGCAGAGTCGTATGTGGATGTATGAGGCGTCCGATATAACTCCGACTGCAAGCGCCCCACACCATTACAGAGGTTCCACCAGCTTGAAGAGTCCCCCGCTGATGTGCAGGGCCCTTGGATTCATAAGGTTGTCTCCATACTCGTACACGTCCATCCACTCAATGAAACGCGAAACGAGACTCGTCCGACCAGGCAAAATGTTTCCAGTCATCAACAGTCGAATGTCGGTGTTGACGGGCCCATGCGAGGTGTACAGCTTTGTGTCGAGGCAGCCATCAATGGTAAACGAGTGGGAGTTGGCGCCGAAAGCCCATATCGATGATATTTAGTTGAATGGTTCGCACGCTGACACATGTTGATGGCCCAGCATTGAAATCTGCAGCAGTTTGCGGAATGGTTGCACATACGTCACGTTGAACGATTCTCTTCGGTCGTCATCGGTCCCGTTCTTGCTGGATCTTTTTCCGGCCTCAGCGATATCTGAGATCTGATATTTTACCGGATTCCTGATATTCGCGGTACACTCGTGAAATGGTGGTGCGGAGAAATCCCTACTTCATCGCTGCCTCGGAGATGTTGTGTCCCATTGCTTGAGCGCCGCCTACAACACCGCGTTCAGACTCACTTAAAACTTGATAACCTGCCACTGTAGCATCAGCATCCGATCTAACAACTGCTCAAGACACTCGTTGTCTTATATAGGTGTTGCCAACCGCAGCGCCGTATTCTACCAGTTTACATATCTGTGTATTTGAGTATTCATGCATATACCAGTTTCTTTGACGCTTCAGTGGAAATTGGTAATGGCAACGCAAATTTCCGCCAGACGCCGATAGCGGACACACTGGATCTGGTGGTCCGCTTTTGCTGAGGCACGCTTGCAGCGGCTCTGTACTATGATAGCCCTGTGCCGCCACAATATAGGACAGTCCATGACACCCACTCGCGCTTGGAGCCTCCTTGGATCGTGACGCTATGCAGACGCTGCCTAGTCACGGCTCCAACACCATCGTTCGTGCTTAGTTCAAAGAGCCGCATCGTTACTGCCATTGTGATAGCTAGATTCTGTTTCTCGTTATATTATATGTAATGAGCCGTCGTATGCTTGAAGAAGGGCAAGTAAATCTTCTGTTTACCGTGTTAACTTTTTCGGTAATCTCGTTTGCACCTGTCCAACTTTTCTGGAACGACAGTTGCCACACCACTCTGTATCACATCACACCGTACCGTTGCGTGCCAAGTTGTGCATAACACTAATAACATACTTCACGCTGAAAATTGTTTGTGGTATCAATCACTGACGCAGAAAGGAGTGCAGGCAGCACTAGTTCATTACCTAAGTGGGAGTGTGCTCATTTTGTGACGTGGAACTGCCTTTGCTTCATTTCCAATTTCGCTGGAAACCTATGAATTTTGTCAGCATTTTACGTTTTCTCTTACCGACCTACAATCTCCCGTATCGAAAAACATTAACTTGTCCACTTTAAGTCTTTTTATAACGTCGATTTCATACCCTCTAGGTCTAAAGCTGAAAAACTTAAGAAGGCATTGCACCCTTGTTATAAGTTGCATTTCTCTACTCACACCAATATAAGTTCTAGTTTTTTGTGAATAATTTGATTGATTCTCGTGTGGCAACGAACAATTTGTCAATTGGCTTTCTTTACGTGTCTATTCGCAATGCCACATTTCCATACTTACGTGGTCCTCCTGTGGTGATATTTTAGTATGACATAGGAGTGCACTGATAGTGTCAAAGTCAAAAGTGCGTAGTATCTTAAATATTATTGAGAACTTTGTCACGCACTTGCTATGGATACTTTATATTCAGCTACGATAGTCTTTCATCGTGTGACGATAAATCGTAATTTATTTGTATCATTTTAGTGCGTATTTTATAGCATTCTTCCAATGTTTTATGCAACAAAGCACACAGACTGAAGACAAATAAAATTACATTTTATGGACTCACACTGGTATTTGATTGATATATCTTTTTGTAGAGCTCAACAACTATTTTCTCTTTTTGTACTTAAAAAACGATGGTTCAGTCCCGTCTGACTATGCTGACTCAGGTTTTCAGAGATTTTCTTGAATCGATTAGGGCAAATACTGGAGTCTTCCCTTTAAAAAGACACAGCCGATTTCCCTATCCCCCTTTCCCAATCTCAGCTTCTGCTTGGCTCTTAGTGACGTCATCGTGGACGGCACATTCGGCCTTAATCATCTTCTCACCTTTTCTCTCAACATTATCCATTGACTGTAAGTGACGGAAGAAGTTTAAATGCACGCAGTATATCACAGTTGCCAATTATCTGGTACATAATTGTGGACCGTATTTGCAACCCTTACACATCCTCATCAAACCCGTTAGTCGTCTTGAAGGTGAAGTATAATTCACGCAAGAACGGTTTTATCTGAACTGAGAATATTTTCTAACATGATTGCTTCGATGGCACTCATCCCATAAACATACAGCAACAGCTTTGTGGCCATTGCTCATCGAGTGTATGGCATGAGGAAAACCGAAGTATGTAATCTACCAGCGTGCAAATGATTTACCTTGATGGACTACGTTGGAGGAAAAGTTCGTGTTGCCACACAGGTCGATATAAGTATATGTAGCATGGGTCATTTTTATTTGAGATGCTAGCGCCGTTCTTGCAATGGTTTCTGGCGTGTTTCATATTTTATTATTTCAAATCGCTATGCAACAGCTCTTGGTGGTCAGTCTGTGTCTGGCTCTTTCCGTGTATAGCGATTTTACGACTATAGTATGTGGGGCCAGAAGATGGCATCAATGTAATGCGCAAACTGGTGGCATATAAGAAGTTCATAAAATAAATTTCTAGAATACATACGGCTGTTCATAAATTATTGCATCAGGTAAGTGATTTGTGTTATCGGTAACAGTACAATATTTTTGATAGTAGCTAGATTCGTAATGGAAAAAAGTAAAAGGTATTCGTATGATGCGGGCTATAAATTGAAAGTAATATCATGTGCAGAAGAACATGGAAACCGGGGAGTTGAACAGCATTTCGGCCTTCCGCCAACAGAAAAAAGCCGTTCAAGATTGGTGGAATAGTAAAGAAGAACTGAGAAAAATGGGAAATACTACATGTGCAAATAAAGGACTGGGTAAAAGATGAGCAAAACTAAAAGATGACGATTTTCAGGGATTTAGGTTTTATAAAATAAGAACTTTTGCAGTCGGGCTTTGTGACCTAATAATAAAGATGGAAAAAACCTTACTTTTTTTAAAAAAAAAAAAGTGCTTAAATGTTAAGGTGCGTCTTACAGCCCGTAGCATCATACGGTCCATAAAATCCGGTATATTGTAACTGAAACGTTACATTGTTACTGAAAAAGAAATTAAACGCTAGACAACCTTTTGAAAATTAGATCATGACGTCACAAAACCCTTTTACCTTTTGAAACACGACATCTATAATTAGGCATGGAATGTAATAACCTAACATTGGAAGTGTGTGGTTATTGCCTGTCCCCTTACATGATCCGAAATAGCAAAGTCATTTTTCTTATATGTAATGCCATTAACAGAATATCTCGACGTCGTTATGACCACCATGGAAATCTCTGAACAAGTTCCAGTACAGTTTTCCGTGATGAATGAATCCAATTCATCAACCACGAGCCATTCACTCAGCCACACTGGCGGGACATTACCACAGTAAGTTGTACCTCGTGGTAGTATTCCCGTGAGAAACGTCAGGTGTGTGCCAGACGTACCGTCCCTGGCCTGCGAGAGGTTTGCCGTTGGCGGCAACCACCGGTCGATATCGGACACGCCGAGTCCAGAAGAGCACGGCGCAGAGTCCTGCCTCCTGCCCGCGCTTGTGATGCAGCCGGCGGCACAGCAGCGCTTTGCCGGTAGCAGCAGTCCCAGGGGCCCTCTGCTTCCGCCCAGGCGCGACCTGATGTCGGGAAATGTACACGCCAGAGGTAAATGGGCTGCCGGAATAGAACTCGTGACCGTAAAAAGGGAGGAACGAGTATTTTCAGGTAATAGAGTTTAGGAATCTGGCCGAGATGCTGGAAAGCTCCCAGCATGCGCTCTTACTATGAGAGGGACTAGGAGGAACCGCTTCAGTACTTGTAGATACATTTTTACATGTTTATAGCTTATGTCGTTTAAATAATGCTATGCAGGAAAGAAGTAGGGACGTAATTAACACACTGATTGGAATCCAATGTGTTGCACAATAAATGCCTTGACCGGATACTGCCAAACCGATACTTCACTGGGATTTACTATCTGAGTTTTCATATTTGTGAAAGCTTAAGAAATGAGTAGGGAAAAACACTATTAGCTGGCGAAAGGGGCTAATTTTTATTTGCTGCCACCGTGGAGAAAGAGTGATCTCATTGCGACAGGGGGGAGTGTTTGTAAAGCTTACGATCCATCGATATGTCAGTCTGCATAGAAGCATCACGAAGGAAATACCTGTTTTTCTGAGCCTCCCGACACGCATCTTTGCCTCCGGTCGTCCTTATCGATCTTGCCAAGCCTTGTAGCCTCTTCATAGAATGTGCTCTCAGTTTTTCCCTCCAGAGGATAGTGAAGAGCAAGAGGTGTGATATGGCCCCACATGCAGTGACGTCGGAGATCAGCCGAGCTATAGTGGCGTGTTTCCTGCTGTTAAGGCCGTACAGTTGGACCACGATGTGTGTATCAAGTAAAGGGCAGCGGCTGCGGATGTAAGATGTCGTCGTTGCGAGGGCGTCTGTACTCGTGCGTACGGTAGGCGTATCTTGGTTTTGTCGAATCAGCCATCATTCTAGAATATATACCAGAACTGAATTCTCACCAATATTGTGGCACGTTCCCAACACTGTGACAAGCTGATCAGGGGAATCGTGGTCGTACGTCCTGGCTCCGGTAGTCTGTCGCCACGATGTTGTTATAGTTCATACACAGACTACTGTAATATTCAAACAGTGGTCCTCAATATTCGTAGCAACCAGAAAGTGGAAAGAAACCGTCTATATCTCAGGAAGTTTCATTAAGTTCTTAAGTAAATTCCAGTGTTCTAAGTAATCTTGCAATGATTGGCTGCAGGTCATGTTATTTGTCGTTCTAGTATAAATTGAACTGTTACAAATATTGAAATTCGGGAGGGAGTCAAATGGAAGCTTTAAATATTTTTTTAAATATTATTTACTACGGAGAAGTGGTACAAAGCTGTATCACTTTCCAACATTATCTTCTACACGCTCAATGTGTCCTCCAGCGCTTAGAAAGTGCATAAATTCCTTTATAAAAACATCTTTAGTTCGCGCAACCACTCATGCACCGCGTGAAGTACCTCTTCATCAAAACGCAACTTCTTTCTTCCCATTGCGTCTTTGAGTGGTCCAAACATTTGAAAATCACTTGGCAAGGTCTTGTGAGTACTGTGGATGAGGAAGACACTCAAAATGCAGGTCTGTGATAGTTGCAACTGTTGTATGGGCAGTGTGGGGCCTTGCATTGTCATGTTGCAAAAGGTCACCTGCTGACAGCAATCCACGTCGCTTTGATTTGATTGCAAACCGCATATGATTTCTTAGGAGATCTGTATATGATTCACTGGTGACAGTGGTCCCTCTAGGCATGTAGTACTCCAAATTGACGCCTTTTTCGTCCCAACAGAGAATCAGCATAACCTTCCCTGCTGATGGTTCTGTTCGAAACTTCTTTGGGTTTTTGTGATGAGGAATGGCGCCATTCCTAGCTCGCTCTTCGTTTCCAGTTGGTGGAAGTGAACCCAGGTTCCGTCCCCAGTAACGATTCTTGCAAGGAAGCCGTCACCTTCTCGTTCAAAGCGCCGAAGAAGTTCTTCTCAAGCATCAACACGTCGTTCTCTCATTTCAGGAGTCAGCCGCAGTGGCACCCATCTTGTAGACACTTTGTGAAACTGAAGCACATAATGCACAATGTGGTGTGCTGACCCATGACTAATCTGTAAACATGCCGCAATGTCATTCAGTGTCACTCGGCGGTTTTCCTTCACTTTGGCTTCAACTGCTGCAGTGTTCTGTGCAGTCACAACCAGTTGTGCCTGAAATGGACGAGGAGCACCTTCCACTGAAGTCACACCATTTGCGAACTTCCTACTCCATTCGTAGACTTGGTGCTATGAAAAACATGCATCACCGTACTGAACCTTCATTCGTAGATGAATTTCAATAGGTTTCACACCTTCACTACACAAAAACCGAATAACAGAACGCTGTTATTCCCTGGTGCAAGGCGTAAGTCGGGCGCCATCTTTATACTGATACTGCGACGGTATGTGTGAATCTGCACTATGCTGCCACCTACAGGCCATTCTGCACGCTGTTTGTAGCACGCTTACCAACTTACAGGATAATGGCGCGAACTTTCTATTTGTTATGACAAATTTAAGGTTTTCAGTTAACTCACCCACGTTCAGATAACTAAAGAGTATGCTTTAAACTTATGATGTACCGTGCTCGGTTTTGTGCTAGGTTAGCTTTCTATAGTAATCGCTTTATGTTACAGGAATTTGTTGTATACCTGTTTCCTCCTGTTGAAAATTTTGTAAATTCAACCTAAGTTTCGCACAATACAATTCAACCTAAGATTCGCACAACAGTGGCCACTGTGCCAAAGAGTAACTCTCGTATTATTAATGGCTAATTACGACACCAGCTGTATAATAAAGTTGAATAGTTTGTTGTTAACTTCATTTAGTCACTTGCGAGTTGCCTCACTTGTGATAATGCAATACTGCTCATTAACATTCTTTGGCTTTTTCCAAGCTTGAGTCTTGATATTATCTTTAATATTGAACTTCAGAAAGCAGACATTTATTACATGCTGTGTAAGTAAGTGATGGTGAGCGACTCTCAGAACATGTTACTGAGTTTTGAGCTAAATGTATAAATTTAAATCTGGTACACTTGAACAGCATGTTCTTGAGTTATTACTAGTTCAGGATTTTATAAAAACTGTAAGATCGAAAAGTTTCATGTAACTACAGTTATAGTAAACCAACACTAGCTTAATAGAAACATATTTAATTTTTAAGAAACATATTTGAATTTCAGATTGTTGTGATGATTCATAGTTTTCCATACTGTGGCTTTACGTTCCACTCTTAATTAGTATGAAGTGGGCATGTCCAGTGCAATAGGAGATAATTCATGGAGCAAGTCCATCATACTCACAAAATGAATAGTAAAAATAAAAATAAAATAAACGACTTGAGTTATGATTCATTAAACTTTATTAATTAATACATTTAATTATTTTAACATCCATAAGGCACCATATGACAAATTTCTATATCTACTCTTTTATCATACTGAAATGAGAATTCTTTCTCAACCTGTTTGTTGACTAAATTTTTAGTATCAACATCTATAGTGATCTGACTGTAGTCTAATTGTATCTTTTTTCACATCACCGTCGATTAAGCTTATCATAGATTTTCCATCCATATTCTGAATATTCATATAATTCAGTGTGAATCCCTTTACCTTCATCTCTGTTTTGTATCATTTTAATAGCAACATTTCGGTCTAGTCGAAGCCCAATCTGTAATCCAGTTACTTCGTAAATCATCATTGCATTCACCTAATATAAAATCTGCTTCCACAGTATTTTAGCCATTATCAATATATGCTATACTGTCTGCATCAAAGTATATAACAGATTCTCCTAGTTTATCTAACGTGTCATACAATTTAAGCCTTGCATTTGATGAAGTGAATGCTGCTATAAATATATTTGTAGTAGTGTTATTGAAATTGAACTTCATATCAATCATATTGTCATTAATTATATTGATATCTATATTATCTAATCAGTCACCTAATAGTGTCTCATAAAGACGTTGTAAATCTGTTGCATACTCAGTTTGGTTCATATTTTTTCTTTGTTCAAATTTCCTCCACACTGAATTAAGATATATCTTACTAACCGCTCCATTTCTTGGATTTTCCATTACTCTATCAGGCTCTAAGTCAATATTCAATTTCTCTTTCACCGTTTTCATATGCCCTTCATCAACTTCAAAATCATGTGGTCTGGTTTTTAATTTTTTTTCCATAAGATCTTTCACACAAATTAAAAAAAAACATGTTGCTTTTATTCCTAAAATCGACATTAAACTTTTTTATATCTTTTTTCTACGCTTTTTTCATTTCATCAGTTGTCCAAGTTCCATAAAACTTCCTCCCTCTTCATTATGAATGTATTTATTTATTTATTTTTAGTTAGGCACATTTGACACACAAAGGAACAACAGTTTTCCATGTATTGTTACTGGTAAAACAGGATGATGACACAATCCTTTAGGTGACATTACTTTGCATTTTATTAAAGCATACCATTTTTAGTATAGTGCCCTGTCTGTATATTTTCCTCAAATGTCATTCAGGATGAGAGTGCGAGCTATGAATGTATAATTACTGTTTCCTTCAGATATCATTCACCTACAGAATTCGTCGTTTGTCTTAAATGTATAAACAACATTAACATTAAAATTGCTAATTATTATGAGATTTGGTACATGTATATCAGTTTTTTATTCAGCTTCAAAAGCAAACCACATATCTTTCTGCATAGATACATTTCACTCTCATAGGGAATCCATCTTCACAACCTGCAACTATTTCTCTGCATTCTCAACATTGGGATACATAGTACTTTTGGAATTCTCGCATAACATAACACTCATCTCTGTTACAATTTGGGCAGCCTTTGACTATAATATCCTAACCAAATTTTCTTTCAAAAATAACGCCTTTTTGCAGTCAGTATTGCATGTAACACTTATGATGTCTAATTTTCACTACTTGTTTACAGATTATCCATAGTTTATAATCACACCTACGATCTTTAGATCTGAAACGAGCTTCACTCTTATGAGCTGTATCACAAATTTCTTGGTGGTTTTTAAGCATTCTTCGTTAAAACAGACTCTATTGCAGTTTTTACAATACATCAGAATCCTTGACTCTAAAGTGAGGGTGGAATGGAATTTCTTCACTGCCCCATTTAATCCTAAACTATTAACCCTAGCATTACCAACGTATTTTTTGTTACATGTAATACCAACGGGGGGGCCTCAAAGGCCCATAAAGAATACCACAATTTATTTTATCATACATCAAGTTTATTTACTTCTGATACCTCTAATAACAATTCAAAATGCTTAGACATTGTTTTTGTATACTGGATAATAAAAGATGTTATTATAATAGGAATAAAATGAACAAATCACGAGATTCAGTTTATATATTTTTTGGAATAATGTTTCAAAATAGTGTTTTCTTATAAAAACGACTTTTTTAATTCAATACACTACATGAAGCAAACAAAATTTACTGTCTCATTCTGCAACGCATTTTTCACACAACACTATCTTCCTGCAGTGTTTCCCACAGATGTGTTTGTGGCACTGAGAGCAGGTAACAGTTGACTTTCCCAGCTTGTTGTACTTGATCTTTTTAGATGCAGCTTCTTGGCAGCGTAGGTGGCACCGTCCACGTGTTCCTGGTTCTGCTGTTGAGGATGATGGTTCTACAGAGCAGCTGAGCTTCCGTTGTGTGATGCTTTCCATTGCCATTATTACTGGCTTCTGAACTCCATACAAATTTTGTGCCCGTTTATCTACTTGAGATTTTATTAGTTCGAGACCTAAGTTAGTGATAAAAACTCTTCTGCGGTTTAGCAAATTCTTTTTCCAATTCGGAAAGTTGAGGAGGAAGAGTCAATATGCATTTATTGCTGCTATGTCAATGAGTGTGTAGAAGAGGGACAAAGGCCATCTGCTTGTTCCTCTCTTTGTGCTGTAGTGTCTTGCCATCTGGTCTATGGTGTCCACGCCTCCCTTTGTAGAATTATAAAAAAGATTTATGTTAGTCTTTTTTGAGTCTTCATTCAACACCCCTTCTGAGTGATAAGTTGAAAGCATCAACAGCAGTCGTTTTGGCTTCTCGCGGACTAGCGTTGATGCAAGAGTAACTGGTGGCCTCTGTGTCTGAGGGTCAGTATAAGCAAAGATGGAAGAGTGTAAACTGCGGCCAGTTGTAGTCCTCAGCTCTTCAGGTATGTGTCGTCTGTTAGACTGTAGGGTGCCAACAAGTGTGAGGTGAAAATCATTCCATAGAGTCCAGCAAGCTCCACTGAAGTATAGTACCGATCTGTGGTAACATTACGGCCTGATTTTTCAATAGGTTTTATTAGTCTCTTTACAATTTCCATCGGTCCATTTGAATACTGTGTATTTCCTGACTCGCCTGTATAGATGTCCATGCTGATCACATATCTAGTCTCAGAATCAGACAGCATTCGAATTAGAATGCCATATTTTCCAGGTTTTTCTTTTAGAAACACCTTGAATGGACAGTGACCACGGAACAAAGACAACATCTCATCCACTGTTGTATGTAGACCAGGAATGAAATACAATGGAAGTGAAGAATTGAAGCTTTCAAAAATTTCCCTCATTGGAGCAAACTTGTCAGTCTGGCGACGAATTTCTCTTGTGTTCTTATCATCAAACCTCAATATTTTAGTCAATTCGAAAAATCGGGTCCGACTCATTGATCCATAGTACACTTGTCGGCCCTGAAGCAAAGACCATAAATCTTGGACATGTATCTTATTGCCATGATTTGAACCCATGATTAGCAAGAGTCCTATATAACAAAATAACTCATCTTCATCTGTGTGCTGAATACCTAGTCGAGAAGCCTCTTCATTTGAGTGTAGTTTTATTAGATTCATAATTGGAGGTGTAAAAAAGAGCTCTATAGCCTCTTTCGGAGACGCGATTCTTCCTTGTTGTCCTAGCCCCATTCTTTCTCGCACTATATTTTGTACAGAACGCTGATATTGTCGAGATGGCTTCGTAATATACTCTCGTCCACTTTTTGCAACGAATTTATCACATTCCGTATCATTATCATCTGGTGGATTGGCTTCAACCTCATCTTCATTCTCAGACGATGAATCAGTTCTAATTTCTTCCACATCATCATCCACTTAACTTTCCTCTAAATCAGATTCGTTCAAAACTTCTTCTAGCACTCTTTCAATGGAACTATCACGTAAACGATGTCTACTCATGTTGCTGGTTCAACAGCAGCAGAAACACTGAAAATAACAATGGTCCACTTCATAATAATATGTCTGAAGGCAACAATGCCAAAATTCGTTTCATGGTAAGAATTTGAAACGAAAGACTCAGCCTCGTAAATCTTTCCTTGCTATTACCAACGGGTGGGCTTCTAAGGCCCACAGAGAATTAAATCAAGTAAATGAATTTTAATTACATTTTTATTCCGAAATTCTGTAATGACTCAATAGTACATTCAATAACGAACAATTACCTCTGCTTTCAAGTTCATATATCAAAGGGTGTGGATACAACATAGAAAAACTGAGTCAGTGGGCCTACGAGGCCCCCCCGTTGGTAATGCTAGGGTTAATAGATCCTGTTCAGTGTAAGAAAGAAACAAGTGAATTGCAGCTCACTACAGTATTCTTCTTTATTGATTAACATACAGATTTTTTTCTCTATTTGGCATCTATGTTTGCTCCTCTTATTGTATGGTTCGTTACATTTATCACAGAAATATGATGACAATAAAAATGCTGATGTACTATCAATTACATCAAAATAGTTTTGATTTTTACACAGTTTATTTCTTTCTCAAGTCTACAATAGATAACTGAATTGAAATTCTCAGAACAGAAAACATTTATTTGAATGTTTAGTGGTTGCTCAACATTTTATTGTAATCTAGAGTAAATAGTTCTTTATTGTATTTACCTACTTGGCTACATAATAACCTGGTAAACTCTTTTTGTAATTTGTATTTATCCCTTTCTCTAATTTTCTTAATTTCACCAGTAGTTGGTTCTCTACTTAAGATACTATTTGCTAATGCACCTATTATTGCTCTAGGATAACACAGATTATCACTATTATTATTTATAGTAATACATTTTTTAGTGTTTTTATCATGAACGAATTTTTTTTCTTTTTACTTTCACTACTACCTGTAGATATCACTAACATTTTAATATTAACAAGGTATCTGCTATTTCAGTAGTGTCATCACATGTTAATATATCTCTAATTTTACTGCACAGAACTTGGACAATTTCTTGAATATTGTTTGATGCATTATAGCCTGCAGAAATTGGATAAAGCAGTTTTCGATTTTCCGTTTTCATATTCAACTTACCTCCTTTTCTAAAATTAGTGCTCTTTTTTGTTACTTCTGCCATAGAACTGAGTGCTTTCGTTCTGTAATCTGTTTTCTCACTAATGGTATCGAGTTAGGAAATATTAGCATCGTTAAGGACTAAATTACAGTCAACAGACCACACCCTAAAATTTCGATTAAATCTGTGTCTTATTTATTAATCCCGAATATGTCGTTTTTAAACGATTTGGCCTCTTTTCCTTTTTTTACTAATATAGTTTGCTACTAGAAGGGTAAATTTGTTCCACTCTCACTATCTTTTCTTGTTTCAGCAGTCTAGTTTTATCAATGAGGTCATTATCAAATCTGTAAAAGTAATTTATATTAGGTAAACATATTTGTCTATATCCAGTATTTTGGAGTAGTTGTGGATGAAATGTAAACTGTTGTAACACAGTACCATGAATTAACTCTGATTCCTTTAATGTACTATACCTTCTAATACCAAGATTTTTAGCTCTAGCTTAAAGTTCAACTGCTTTCAAATTAGTGACAGCCTTTGTAGGATGAGGAAAATTTATGAAATAATTAAAATGAATTAAACACATTTTCTAAATTTCCTAGGTACTCGTAAATCTGTCCTTTTGCAATAGTTATGAACCTGAGTGAATGAACTTTCTCAACAAATCTTTCATTTTATTCTCCTTTATTAGGAAAATTCTTCATTAGACTTTTAAAAAACAAGGAACATTGGACTTTTTAAAAATTTGGCATATTAGACTTCTGTGAAACATTAGACTTTAAAAGTTTTATTCTCATTTCTCTGTCTGATATACACTGGAAAACAAATCTTACATCTACTTGAATAGTTATCCTCAGATGTTAAAATTCAAACAATTTAAATCTTCAACTTTTTGATAACGAATATATTTTTACATGCAGTTTCTTGTTCTTCTCCATTGGTAATAATATTTGAAAATGTTCATCACTCAGAATTCGTTTTAGATTATGCTTATAATTATCTGATTTATTTTCCACAAACACAAAAATCCTTGCTATACATCCATTTCTTTGAGAGATTCTAATATATTATTTACACAAATATGAATGTTTATCTTTTGTGTTTTTTGTGAATGTAAGTTATCAATTTATTTCTGTACTTCACATTTTCTGCACTTCTTTGACACTTCCATTTATTGAGAAAATTTTCATTCATTTAGTAAAATTTAAAATGTTATAAATGAAACATCTTTAATGTTGCTGCATATTAGATAACTGCATAGCTAAAATATTTACACCCTTACTTTTCTTTCTATCAATGGCATTTCTACCACATATTTTATATTTGATTTATGAGTTTTCAGTACAATACACATTTCATGGAAAAGAAACTGTGATCAGTAATGAAACACTCTTAAGAAAATCATTGAAACCAGGCTAAATATTCTTGAATTTACTAACCATAACAATTATCAGCTGAATTTACGAAGTTGAGGAGAAAAAGTGTTGATTTTTTAACTTTACTATATGGAACTCCAGACACTAAACAGTTATCACTGGAAAATTTTGATAATATTCAAAATGTAGTAAATGGAAGTAATCCAAAACACATTTCCTTCAGAATTACCTATGACGAATATTTTTGAATTTATTAACAATAACAATTACCAGCTAAATTTGGGTTGTTTGTTTAAAGATATTTGTATTCCTTTATTTACTCAAAGAGTATTTTAATCACTAATGATATGTTATGTTTTATTAAATATGGAATTTCAGGGTTCATGAAGCCCCACTCTGAAAAACTGAAAAATATAAAACACAGTTTTATAGGTTCTTTACAAAATTACAAGCCCGAATACATCGATGTAAAACATGACAATCCTCTAGTTTTGGATTATCTGTCATAAAACTAAAAAACAAAAACAAATAATGAGCTTCAGAACTATGGTTGGTAATTAAATTAAAGATCACAACATAACAATTGAGGCTATATTACTTAATTATCTAAGCTATACAGCATCTGTTGCGAAAAAGACTACAACTGCAAGAAAAGGAAAAAGGATGTCCACATTTAACAGCTGTAGTAAATGGTATAGTAGAGATGAAGAAAGAACCAATTATTTACATTGTCACATCCAAGCAGTATGCTAAGAAAAACTATTTTAAACCTGGTGGTGTACTGTCTAAAAATAATCTTCCAAGAAGGTTATCTGGTTATAATAGTGGGAGACCTATGTAAGATAAAGTACTTTATGTTAGAAAGTATGAATGTACTGATTATATATTAGTAGACCATGTGCTTAGTATTTATTTTGGAGTACACAGAGTAGATAAATGTAAAGAAATGTACAGCATTCAATTTGACAGTTTATCTTATTTCGTTGAGAAACTATGTGACCATTCCAATGATATTGTTGATGCAATAAATGAGAAGAGAAAAGGTATTATGACGATATTCTGAATGTGCCTGCTTTGAAATTAGTATTGATCTATTTTCATCTTTATAAATAGAGTTAATCACAGACCTGGTCAACAACAAGCTTGCATATGGCAGCAAGCAAGTCTATATTATAACTGATGATCAAAAAAATACATGGTTTCAAGGAACAGATGTTGCAGTGATTTTAGAATATAAAAGATCTCGTGATTTTGTTTATGATAACATTGATAAAAATTACACAAAAATATACAGTGAATTAGGTATCAGTCCATTACTGAGATCTTGTAATATACAACAAACACAGTTTTTATCAAGCAAACAGCTATCTACGAACTTATATTCAAATCTCGAATATCTGTAGCTGAAATACTTATAGATTGGTTAACTTACAAAGTTTTATCACTAATTTGGGAATATGGTAAATATAATATTAGAAAAGAAATATTAAATTACTATAGAAACCAAATAGAGTATTTACAAAAAGTAAGCAATATGGATGAAAAACCAATAAAAATTTGGAACAAGCAGCTGTTATAGGTTTTCATGTTACCTAACGATTTACCTCAAACTACCGACCATATTTTAAGAAAAACTTCTAAAATCATCTGATGAGACTGATTATACTTACTAAGTCATTAGAACACAAAGGAAAAATTTACAAAATCAGTTGCACACTATTCAAGATAGACATCCTAATTGTAAAGAAATGGTAAGACATAATTACGTTTCCAATTCAGGGAAAAATACCAAACAATGGCAGAAACCTTACAAATTGTTTGATACTATAAGTACTTTAATATTTAGAATGATTAATCACAAGATAAATTGATTAATGGTGTGATAAATGTTCACTTAATTCATGTAGTATCGAAATTAAATGCAATTATTCACCATGTTTGCAAAAATTCAACTTTTTTAATAATGGCGGGCGTCCACTTATCCCCATGACAAAAATTCAACTTTTTTAATAAATAATTTTTAATATAAATGGGTAATTATTTCAACAGATGAGCAGAGAGATGCAATGACTTCTCCAAAACATAAGAAACACAAAGTATAGAAGACAGAACTTTCACAGAAAGAATATTTAGAACTGTGTGAAACAGGAAATGATTTAAACATAAGATGTTATTCTTACAAACGTAAAAGAGATTTAACAGAATATATTGATAAAGGACAACACAATCATATCATCTGAAAGGAACTCATATATCCTAAAGATTCACATGTAGATGGATTAAACGTAAATCAACTTTGTGCTATTGCAAAGATTTGAAAGATACAGAAAAGCTACAACTATTGTACATAATAGCTAATAGATTTAATAAAAGACAGTAGATTAACATTAGAAAAACCATTTACAAAAAATTCAGACTAGAAGAAAATTGTCAAATTAAAACGAATAGAAAAAGGGAGGCCATTCTTATAATGTTATCTGAGAAACACATTTTAAAAAATTAAGATAACTAGAGGAAGAAGGGCTGAAAAGATTACAGGAATTTGATTTTGATGATGCAAAATTAAACACAGAATTAATATTTTATGTTTTATAACTTATGGTTCAAAAAATCAATCAATGAATTTGATTCATTATTGAACTGGTCCATACTGGAAAATTTAAAAGGAATGAAAATGTACTAATGCATTTTGTGATATTCCATGCACCAAAGAATTGACACCTCAAATGGTATCAGAACATTTAAGTATCGATCACCTGTATTTAAAGAGTTCATAAATAGTGCAGTATACATAATTCATATACTGATCAGTTAATTGGTTTATAAACATAGATCTATATTCATTACGATAATATGAGTAGAAAGAATGAAAGTTGGAGTCTTTTCATTCTTAGTGTAGCCATTCACGTATCAAAGTTTTTTATAAGATAATTTTTTCTTTATCTACTGAACTGTTATGTAATTACCAGATACCAACTAATTTCCATATACTTTATCTCTTCTATTTCCAGATACGTTTTCAATAAAAAATAAATCTGCGAATTTTGTTTTCTGTAGTCATTATTCTTAAAAGTTTCAATCAATATCTTTCAAATTATATGTGATTGCTTTATAATGAACAACAGCTCAGTTTCAAAAATTTCCATTGATCAATTAGTGGCCTATCTATTCTCGGCTACTGTTTTAAGTTTACTGATTCTAAATGTATCTGAGATTTTAAATTCCGAATTATCATTAGAAACAACAGTAGTGGGTTTATAATGATTTATATTGACTTCTATTGGTTTCGTTTTTATTGTTGAATGTTTTGTAATGTTGTCTTCATCAACTAATTTTGTAACTGTATCAATCTATTTATAATTTCGTTGAAGACAATATTTCTTCCGCATCTTTCCTTTAAGGTTTCTGCTAAATCATTCAACAAGACATTCTTATATTTCAGTAAAAGTTGAATAATGATAACAAATTTTTATTAGCTCTTAGATTACTTATTATAAAATTCTTTAGCTTTCTCTGTTTCTTAAATTTCTTGGATTTCAAGACTTGAATATTTTTTCAAAAGTATGAGTTACATTCTTAGCTATTTTATCTTTAGGTGGAGTAGCCCAAACATCGTTTGAAAAAGCATCAATAACAAGTGATAAAAAATATTTATATTATGTATTTATTTCAATCTTCCAGAGTCAGTTGCAATACATATACAGATGTATACCTAGAGAAATGACATTTCTTCTTTTGAAATTTTTTCTCGTTGGTTCATGTGATTCATTAATAAATTCTTCATGACTATTTGAAGTCAAAACCCCTGCACTTACCAGATTTTTAAAATGTAAGTACTTTTCCTACTTTTACAAATTGTTGAAAGATGTTCAATTCTTTGTCTTCCATTTTTAGTTGTTGCTGTGAGACGATTATGTGTTACAAAAATTTTTACACTTCAAACAGTACATGTGACTGTTTATCTTTGAAGAGTAAAAATTTAATAAATTTAAATTATTTCACCAAATATAATTAACCTTAGATATGCAGGAGCTGTTGTACCTGAGTCTTTTAATGTTCCAGTTATATAATTTGTTTTGTGACTATCATTGATTTTATACTATTGTTTACTTCGTAAGGATATCAGAAATGACTATAGCAATATCAAAATCATCAAATTTGAGACATCGTTAATATTCTTATCTGCACCAATAATTCTTTTAAGTTTAAAATTGTATTTGCAATCCTGCATTTTTTGTTCACCTCCAGTTATAAATGTGAATTCATTAATTAATTTTATCATATTCATTGTATTTAAAATTATTTAACATGTTTGAGTATAGTGTTTAATATGTGTTTGAGAAATAATCTGAAATATTTTTTTCATCATCCTTTTTTGTAAAGTAATTAGTTTGATTAGTTTTATTGCCATTGTTATTCAGTTACATTAGGATACTTCTGTGTTTGGGTTTTTGTACCAAGATTCAGTAGCTACTTATCTAATATTGCATCATAATCATGTATAGGACCATTTAAATCTACTGATTTTATAGCTGTAAATCAATATATTTTTTGTTACTTTAAAAAGGTGTTTTAATTTTTTATCAAACGGTTTGATTAATTTTTTTATTTTTGGATTTATTTTTGCTTCTTTTTTATTTAAGTTTATTTCATTAATTCCATGTCCATTTATAGAACCCAAAATATCATTAATAATTATCTGGATGCAATCCTACACCTGGTGCTGGTAACAGTCTTAAAACACACAAATGCAATAACTACAAATTACTTCATCAATATTTTGTGTTCTCTCAGTATAGTAGTACTGATCATTTTCCCCCAAATAGTTAACTGTTTGCTTAGGTATATTTCCTTTAAAAACAAACTTTTCCATTTCTAATAACAAATCCAATCACTACCAAAGTAAACATATCTATCTAAAAATACTATTCCATGTTCACGATTTTTTGGTTTACTGATAATTTGTCAACCATGAATACACCTCTTGAATATTTACTGCTTCACTAACTCTTCTATGTCAAAATTTGATGTTGGATTATCATATTTATTAATCACTTCTTCGAAATATTTTTTTTTAGCTTTTCATTCCACTTCCAGCTCTCTTCTGCTAAGTAGTGTCTTTTGTTTTCTTCTAATTCTTTATCATTTTTTTGTTTCTCATGAACTGGTTTTGTGACTACTGATGTGCCACCAACTAATGAACTAATCACATCTAATGCTCCAAGTACAACTGGAAGTAATACACTTTTGTTTCACAAGGTGCAACATTGTTGCAAATGAAACGGTGACCTGTATATAGAATTAATTTCCTTTTAATTTACGTCTATGGTCACAAACTTTTTTGTTCACAGATTACCGGTTTCTATCTATAATGACCATCTGCAGACCTGAAGAAACTGCTAATTTGTGAAGAAAAAAGTTTGTGACCGTAGACGTAATATAAAGAAAATTTATACACCTTTGTGTTTTGCTAAGCCTGCTCTAGCTGGCACTGCACCATCTTTCTTTTTTGTCAGATATTCAATATTTTTTTCACAACAGGAATATCTAATGTGATATGTAAATTGGGAACAGTTTTCTTAACGACCTGTTGGGCTCTTGGAACGTACTTTCTATCTCTCTTTCTTTTTTGAGCACCAGTTAAAAATTATCAGTACCATTTAATTGCTCGCTATTCAGTTTAGTTTTAATTGATTTTGCCTTAGCTTTGCCACTAGTTAGCAAAGTGTAACAAATAATAAAGTTATTCATTTATACTGAAAACAATTATTAGGCTTAGAATTTTTATACTCCTCAACAATTTTCATCCACACCTAAGCCCATACCCAGTTTTCATTCGCTGTACATTATAAAGTATCCATTCATACCTAAGAGGCATTCATCACTTTGCAGCTAATTTAAGTTCTTTAATGGCTTTGTGATCTTTATGATCACAGTCGGTGGTGTCACATTCTTTGCAAGCTTCATCTAATGGATTTCCTTGGTCTCCGCATGTTTGTCTTTCTTCTAGTTTAATTTGATAAACCCTTTCACATTTTTCACTTTTCCAAAATGTGTGAAGATTATCAAGAAGTTAATTAAATATAGAATTCATTTTAAATTGTTAATTATAATATCACTAAATTTATTTTTTAACATTTGAGATAATACTACTTATTCATTATGATTTTTATTTCGAGCTATTTCTTCTCCATGAATCAAAACTAATCAATACAGCAGTTGACAGGCATCACCATTCAAACATTTTCGATTGCTTTTTTCTGTATATTTTTTAATTAGTCCTTCACCAGTTTTTTCATCTGTACTTGAATCCAAATCTACTGGTAATCGTTTTGAAAGATAAAGTTCGAAAATTTCTTTTGTCAAATGTTTATATTTACTACATTTCTTGATTTTATGTTATTTGGAAAATTATCAGAATATAAGGCTCCTGAATGAATCAATGTATCCACATAATAAGATAAATGAGAACCTGAAAATAGTTTATTTACATCTTTCACAGTTCTTTATTTTTTTAGTTAAGAGATATATTGACGTCTCTGCTCCTTCGTATGATATATAACTAATTATTTATTTATTTCCATAGAAGTTTACTGGTAATTTTCCAACAAATTTCAATATAATTTGCATTTATATTCACTTAACATATACCCTCTTTCATCATTATCACAGTGTTTAATTGTTGGAATATCGTTAAATTCTTCCAAATAATGCTGATTATAAGGAACCATTTGGCTTTGAACTACTCTATTTCCTTCAATTGCTTTCAATACCTTATCACCTAACACTGAAATTCCTTGTTTTACTTGTTCCATTGTGTCGATAACTGGTTGAACTTTCTTACATTTTTCATATTTTGTTAATGATTGTTTCTTCCATTTTCTAAATTCTGCTTCCAATTGTTCCCTTACTCTTCTATTTAGATTGGCTATTTTTAACAACCATTGAGCCTTATTTTACAAATATTTGCTAGAGATGAAAAAATATTATCAAATATTTTTAAACATTTATGTTTAGTGATTATAGACTGTTGTATTCGTTGTCTACAATGCGCTTCACTTGGTTTCCTAGTCATGTCTATCATAAAAAATCCAAAATGGTCATTCCAACATTTACTACACATTAGTCTAAAATCGTGAAACTTTAAAATACCAGCAAGAATCTCATAATAAATATGACCTAAATTTGTGTCATCTTGCCTAAAAAATTTAAAAATTGAGATTTCTTCTAATTGTTTTGGTATTTTTGAATAAGTTTGATTTAAACACAAATAAAGTCTATTCCATCATGTTCTCCTCTAGTAAAATATTGTCTAACTGTTTCTTGACATTCAAGGGTGAAGTCATGAGAAACTACAACAGAATTATCTGCATATTCATCTAGGGGTATAATTTCATCACTATTTTCCATAAAAGTATTACTCTTCTCATTATGCTTAGCTTTAATATTTTACACTTTTTTGTAAATTCTCGATGTTGTGGTTGATTCAGACATCTACCATAAGTGTACGAGGGCCGTTCAGAAAGTAACCTCCGGTTGATTTAAAAAAATACACCAAGTTAAATAAAAATATTTTAATATATACATCTTACAACTACATCTTTGCACTATGTTTCTACATAGTCTCCATAGCGATTGAGGCACTTATCGTATCTCTTCACAAGCTTTGAAATTCCTTCTGCATAAAAATCACCCGCTTGTGCCTGGAGCCAGCCTGTGACCGCATCTTTGAGCTCTTCGTCGTCATCAAACTGATGTGACCCGAGCCATTTCTTCAAATGCATGAAGAGGTGATAATCACTTGGCGCCAGGTCTGGGCTGTAAGGTGGATGGTTGATAACGTCCCACTTGAAGGACTCAAGAAGGGCCGTTGTTCTGCGAGCAGAGTGAGGACGGGCGTTATCGTGCAAAAAAACGATACCGGAAGTCAGCATACCACGGCGTTTGTTCTGTATAGCCCGTCGTAACTTTTTTATTGTTTCACAGTACACGTCTTGATTAATGGTCGTACCACGTTCCATGAATTCAACAAACAACACCCCTTTGGCATCCCAAAACACCGTTGCCATCAGTTTTCTGGCAGAAAAATCTTGCGAGGCTTTTCTTGGTTTGGTAGGCGAATTTGAATGTGCCCACCTCTTTGATTGTTCTTTTGTCTCAGGGTTCATGTACTTAATCCAGGTTTCGTCACCGGTCACGATTCTGTTTAACAATGGTTCTCCTTCGTCCTCATAACGTGACAGAAAGTCTAACGCAGAGGCCATTCTTTGAGTTTTGTGGTGGTCAGTAAGAATTTTGGGCACCCAACGTGCACAGAACTTACGGTAACCCAATCTTGCTGTCACTATCTCGTACAAGAGAGTCTTAGAAATCTGTGGAAAACCAGTAGACAACTCCGACATTGAGAAACGTCGATTTTCACGAACTTTTGCATCAACTGTCTGAACGAGTTCGTCAGTCACCAATGATGGTCTACCACTCCTCTCTTCATCATGAACGTTTTCTCGTCCACTTTTAAATAAACGTACCCATTCACGGACAACTCCTTCACTCATAACTCTTGGTCCGTACACGGCACAAAGCTCACGATGAATAGCTGCTGCAGAATATCCTTCGGCTGTAAAAAACCTTATGACAGCACGCACTTCACATTTGGCGGGGTTTTCTATTGCAGCACACATTTCAAACTGCCACAAAAACTAAACTAGCGCAGGTACGACGTTCACTCGACCACGGCTTGATGCCGACTGACCTGTTGAGTGCGTGAACGCACAGATGGCGTCGCTACTCCCCCCACAACCCGCACTGTGACCAATCGGAGGTTACTTTCTGAACCGCCCTCGTACAAAATATTATTTTTCTTCCAGTTCAACCATCCTGGAGCTAAAATATAATCTTCAATCATTAACATCGTTTTTCACATCTACATGATCCTATTATATGGACATCAAATAGAATTTGCTAAAACCTTTAGCATGTTTATAGTTTGGTTCCTTTTCTTGCATTCTTATTTTTGGTTCTCAGGCAGTTTTCATTTGGTTAAATAAAAAATTTATTAATAAATGAGTAGATTATTTCAATTGAACGATAAATCATATGTTCACAAAGAAAGATCAGCTGTAACCATAAAGACAGCTTCATTAACGTTGAACTGGTTGGTTTTTATGCAACTTTGTTAACTGTGAATGTTACACCAAGAAATAATAAACTTTATTGTGAAGGAGATAGAATAAAGGCTCCTGTCGGTCAAGATAGTTAAAAAAACTTAGAAAAATTTATTCATTACAAAAAGCCCTATACGAACATTAAAGCAGATGAAATTTTAAACAGAGTATTAGCAAAAGTGATATAAAATTTTACATGAATACAAAACATAGTACTGGCAGTATACAAGGATTTTGTAACCAAATTGTTCAAGGTAATGGAAAGACTATTGGTAACAATGTTCTTAAAATTATTCCATTTGAGTTAAGAAATATTAATTTTAATTTAGAAGATTGAATGTTTGGTAGGCATACTGATCGCTTACACTGTGAAACTAATATTATTAGATAATTCAAAAACAATGCAGACTTTGGTGGACCAATAATTCATGAACCACAATATCTTCTATACATTCCGATTTTTGAACATTTCTACATCTACATCTCCCTAGATACTCCGCAAACCACCTGACGGTGTGTGGCGGAGGGTACTTTGAGTACCTCTATTGGTTCTCCCTTCTATCCCAGTCTCCTATTGTTCGTGGAAAGAAAGGTTGCTGGTGTGCCTCTGTTTGGGATCTAATCTCTCTGATTTTATCCTCATGGTCTCTTCACGAGACATATGTAGGAGGGAGCAATATACTACTTGACTCCTCAGTGAAGATATGTTTTCGAAACTTCAACAAAATCCTATATTGAGCTACTGAGCGTCTCTTTTGCAGATTCTTCCACTGGAGTTTATCTATCATCTCCATAACGCTTTCACAACTAGTAAATGATCCTGTAATGAAGTGTGCTGCTCTCCATTGGATCTTCCTTATCTCTTCTATCAACTCTATCTGGTACGGATCCCACACCAGTGAGCAGTATTCAAGCAGTGGGTGAAGAAGTGTACTGTAACCTACTTCCTTTGTTCCCTTACTGCATTTCCTTAGGATTCTTGCAATGAATCTTGCTCTGGCATCTGCTTTACTGACGATTAATTTTATGTGGCCATTCCATTTTAAATCACTCCTAATGTCTACTCCCAGATAATTTATGGAATTAACTGCTTCCAGTTGCTGACCTGCTATATTGTAGCTAAATGGTAAAGGATCTTTCTTTCTATGTATTCGCAGCACATTACACTTGTCTCCATTGAGATTCAATTGCTATTCCCTGCACCTCCGGTATTTCAGTACAATTTTCCATTGCTAGAACCTCTCGATATACTACAGCATCATTTGCAAAAAGCCTCAGTGAACTTCTTATGTCATCCACAGGTCATTTATGCATATTTTCAATAGCAATGGTCCTATGACACTCCCCTGCAGCACACCTGAAATCACCTTGCTTCGGAAGACTTCTCTCCATTGAGAATAACAAGCTGCATTCTGTTATCTAGGAACTCTTCAATCCAATCACACAATTGGTCTCATAGTCCATAGGCTCTTACTTTGTTCATTAAACGACTATGGGGAACTGTATCAAACGCCTTGAGGAAGTTAAGAAACACGGCATCTACCTGCGAACCCGTGTCTATGGCCCTTTGATTCTCATGGACAAATAGCGCGAGCTGGGTTTCACACGATTGTCTTTTCTCGAAATTCCATATACTATAACCGATGAGTATGATAATTTGATTGACTTTAATGGCACTTATGTAACAGTTATATTAGAAAAGTCATAATTAAATTTTTGTTTATTGGCCCATGAATAATATCGAAATTTATCAGATTTACTCATCCTCTGTGAATGAGAAGACTAAAAATTATCTAAATCTCCCCAACAAGAACACTAACCATGCTCCGCTGTATACAAACTGTAGTAGTATTGGCACTGATGACAAGTATTATCCAATATATGATGGAAAATTCTATAAAAATCTAATTTATAACTACGTAGCAATGCTGTTTGCTGTTACCATAAAGAAAGGAACAATATTTTCCCTAGAGGGGAACATCCATTCGTTTCTTCTTCTGTTCTTTTTCGACTCTAGCTCATGAGTTAACCATGGAAGGTCATACCCTCAATTATGGAAAGATAAAAAGTACAAAAAAGGAAGTACTTTTTCCACTATATTTGTTTGGTGGTTTTTTCAGAGACTAAGAAATATGTGTGGGAAGGATATTTAGCAGTAATTTTTACTTGGAATCAAAGTGCTGCAAATGCTATTCTTACAGAATCTGATAAAAATTATGCTGGAGTTGAAAAAAGAGATACTCTTCCAAAAGAAGACAAAATTGTAGTAAACTCTATGGAAATTCGTGTTCCACTCATAAAATATGAACCAGCATATTCACTACAGCTAGAACAAGGAAGACTAAAAAATGAAAAAATTCCAATTTCTTTCTTTGAATGACTGCAGTCGAAATAGCTGGTTTAGAAGGAGATAGATATTTTGAACTAGATATTACTATTGTTGTAATTCTTCAGAATTTGGTATACCTCATTCTATTTTTGTTCTGTTTCAGACTAATCTAAAGAATCAGCTAACTGATTCTTCTTTATTCAGTCATGATAAATTACAGAATATCTATATGAAGAGTGCACAAAATGAAGTTTTTTCTCAAGAAATTTGGAATCAATATCGACCAAATTATTGTCTGAAAGCATATTGTGGTTTCATAGATTTAGTTGAATAGTAATGTTAATGTAAATCCGTTCAGTTTTATTGAAGATTATCCTATCTACTCACAAATACACCTAGAAGAATGAATGTGTAAGCCACACAGAAAACAATGAAATTGCCTGCCACTTTCAATGACAATATTCCTAAACACACAATTGCCTACATAGTCATGTATGGTAAGAAATATTTGATATAGGACGCACATCATAGATTTTTGAGTGAACATTTTTAATCTTATTATTTTTTATTCCATATAAGTGGATACTCTAATGAAGTAGAGTAATACTGGAATCAATTCTAATTTGTTTAATACGATTAGTGAGCTAGAAGTAAATGAATCGTATTACACAGCAGGTTATGAATATTTAAAAATTGGATACGGAGAGAAAATTTGTTTGTAACTTGGTAATAAATTTAAGATTATTTTACAAAACAGATATAATACATCAATTATCAGTTGGGATTTACAATTCTTTGAAGAAAGTAATATAAACTGAGATAAAATGAACTTAAAAAAATGATAGTGATTTTCATGATTGTAGTTCACTACGTGAGATAAAAGTTATATTTTTTTATTAATTTTGTGGGTGGTTTGGATTTTTTCAGTGAACAACCTACTAGTAAACTGATTGGATCCACTTACTGCTTTATTTTGCTTTGTTCTGGTCAAATATTTTGAATATATTGTTTGATAATTTTATGTTAATGTTTAAAGCTCTCATATTATGACTACTCATAATTTCTTTAGTGTGTTTCTGAAATTGAGTGTAAGGAAATGTTTGCCAAAATGAATCATTTAATTTTGCCCCAGCACCTCACCACTTCCAGCCCATTCCCTACCGTTACAGTTTCGTTTTTACGACTGCTGGGTAAATTTTTTCACGACAAATTTCTTTGTTTTGTTGGGTGTGTAGGTCAAACGGAGGGTTTACTGATGGCGGTTTTCGAAATAGTGGTTAACTGTGGTTGAATGCATATATCAAACTTTTGTGTCCCAAATTTGAAGTTATGGTGTTCTATTTCATATTTTATACCACAGTAGTGATTGCTGACCAAGTTAGGTAATGGTGTCAGTAAGCATAGCTGTGACAACTCACCCCACACTTACACCATTTAACCCCTCCCATTATTGCTCATTAAAAATAAACACGTTCTTTAAAAGGAAATGTATTCATATAGCTCGATAGGACACTCGCCTTTCGCCCAGTGTCAGGTCACAGCAGAAATCCAAATGTGGCAATTAAATACGTTTTACTGCTATTCTAATAGACAGTCCCATGAATGATAGAATGGTCGATGGAAGGGATAAAATGAAGAGAAAGCCACGTATATACAAGAAGGGTGACATGATAAGTCGAAGAACAAAAAAGTTCCTAAAAAACCCCAATTTATTATTTCTTCTATGGATTGGGTGTCAGATGTTTTCTATGCTGAAAGTAACGACGAGTTGCTCATCGTCATTGATGCTTCAGAGACCGAAAAAATTTCCACGATGAAGAGCTTTTTCCCACAGTCTCCAGCAAAGAGGTTGGTGAGTACTCTCATTTGATGGTTCCCACTAACTTTGGAGAACTTGAAGAAGATGCCACCAGGTCATGTCGAGAAACACCAAAAACGAATTGCTAACCATCTCATGGGTCACTTGGTCACCCTGAATGCCATGTAAATGACTGTTTTGGTGGAATAACTTGTCTTATAGCCAGAACCCCATGAAATCTTTCAGAGCCGATGGCAACGAGGTTGACTAGTCTACCATGGTCGAAAAGGGGAAAACTGGAAATGGCCAGATGAGGAAAATTCAGTTTCATCTGCTCAGAGTAAAATTGTACAGTATTTGAGCTCATCTGCTCAAATAAACGAGTGTCCAACTCATATATTCGTGTTGGATTTAAAACACTGAAATTATTTTATTTGGATGACTATAGGAATCCATAATAACAGAATTAATTTTTCTCGTTTGCTAACATATTTCAATTCACACCAATGAATATATATTTTACCAGAGTTTATTTTTTATGAAGTCTTTGTTCATTTTTTGTTTATTTCCAATATATTCCATTACAACTTCTTGTAATACTACATGTATTCAGTGTGTGTGTGTGTGTGTGTGTGTGTGTGTGTGTGTGTGTGTGTGTGTGTGTGTGTGTGTGTGTATGTTTGTGTTGTATAATGAGAGAAGGGAGAGGGTGAAACTCAGTACATGCACATAAACTACTCGCAAACAGCGCCAAGGTGGCCGCCAAACAGAACGTCCCCATCCAATGGATGGGTCACCATTGAGAGTGTCACATCACACGCCCTCACTTCATGAGACTCTGTGGGGATGTTTGGTATTTAAGGCAGTCTGGAGTTCATGATGTTTACACCACCATCTCTCCTCCCCTTACCGACCAAATAATGGCAAAGAAAATTTTTCCGTCACCAGGATTCGAACTGTCTTACCCCATTGTCTACACCCATCACACAAACGTGCGGTAGTGACCTCGGCCATGTAGTTAATCAAACATTATTTTACCACGATGAATTTGTTTTTATTCATTGATTTATTTTATTTTATTTATTTACTTTTTATTTTTATTTTAATTTTCTTTGATGAACTTATTCTTTGAAAAGGAACTAACGTCTAGTTTTGTTAAAGGAAAATGTTTTTCTTTGAACCCTACTGTGCTCTGCCTGGGTATCCCTATCTATGTAAGGTTATGCAAACTCGTCCCTAGTGGTATGCCAACTAACCCCAATCTTGTGGCTAGTTTACATAGCTGGGGTGACGTATTAAAACATTTAATTAATGGGTCCTACATGATTTTGTATTAAAAAAGTTAAGCTATCCGTTACATACACCGCTATCTATCCGAGTAGTCCACAAAAAAATTGATAAATAAAAAAACCAAAATTATGTCTACTGACTCCTGTCTCCCCTACATATTGGGTATGTGTGATGTTACTGCAATTTCTGAGGCGTCTTTGTTACGTAACGTGCTCAGCATTGTAGCTCGTGGAAGTTATCATCATATTTCGGACTTTGAGAAAGGGCAAATTATTGGCTTGAGGGGCTTGGGTACATCAATGTCTCCTTATGACATTTGTTCGAGACTGTGGACCAAGAGCAGTCACTTGTCCTTCCGGAAGGATTGCACCAACGGTTGATCGTATGTTTGTTCAGCTGGCTCTGACGTTTGGACAGATGACAAGCCGAATCCAGAGTGAAGTTAGAGGCGGAATGTCACGACGAATCGTGGGAAACAGGTTTCTGAAACTGGGTTGAGATATCAGTTTCAGACATGGAAAAAAACCTGCTCAGGTTGACTTAGGGAGGCTTTTCGATTCCATGCCTCATCGAGTATAGGAGTTTATTCTTGTCTGTGGGAGTCACACCTCATATTTCAGTTCCAAATGAAATTCAAAAATTTGAAACCTCGATAAAGTTTGATAAATATCAGAGTGGTACTTAATGGACCTACCCTTTGATTTAGTGTTAGCTCAGCTGTCTCACTCATATCAGATTCTCTGGTGCAAGCACTCTTAGTTTAGTTAGCAACTTTGGGTAATAGGAGTCGCTGAACTCAAGACGTGTTCCGTGGAGAAGCTTACGTTAGACTATTATTTCCGCATTCTGCAGGACATCACCTGAAGTTCGCTGCCGGCTATTCAATTTTAGATTTCCTATGATTTCCCTGAACTGATTAATGTGAATGTTAGGACTGTTCCTAACTTTATATCTAAAGCTACTATTTCAGTGGGGATTGAAAAGTAGTATGTAATTGGACTATTACACTATAATGGCGTTGTCCTCTACAAGACCTAAAGCTCTGATTTTACTTCTGTAGAGGTCACCTCCGTCCGTATCATCACACTAATTGTTTCTCTGTTCATCTTCTCTCTGTCTCTCTCTCTCTCTCTCTCTCTCTCTCTCTCACACACACACATACACACACACACAGAAAGGCATGGTGGTAAGCGACTCGCCGGATTTAGAGTGACAGGTGGTTTTCAGGTGGAGGGGTTAACACCACCACGAATCGCTGGTGGCGTTAATACGCGTAGCGCTGTGCTGAAGTCTCTGGCGCGCTGGTAACATAAACGCAATTTGCTGCAGCAGGCTAACTGTACGTGCCGCGCCAGCAAACGCCGCCCTCGCTGTCACTGCGTCAGGCATACTGAACACGCTGCAGTGCGTTGAGCACATTGGTGTCTCCAGGTGTGGGACCATGCAGTTGCGAGGTCAATGCACCGTTACAGTCTGTAGCGAGCTGTAGGTGGCATGTTTAGTCTTAGGCATTTTGTTAGTAGCCTCTGTAACTACAATCTGCTGTGCATTACACCACCTGTAAACGGAATCGCTGACAAATAAAATTATCTGTTTAATGTATCAAAAAATTCCTTCCACACTACTTAAGCTACTAACTACATCTACATCAACATATACATAATCTTGATACTGTACAAATTTACCACTCCCTTTCTTGATGGTACTTTCAGTCCATAGCATCGTTGAGATCTGGCACCTATCTCCTAGGTAGACGACCTCGTTTCCTACTGCACTCTGGAATCCACCTCCATGACTTCTTTGCCCAGCTGGAATCATACATTCGTTCTAAATGGCCTTATCACTTCCTCTCAAATGTTTCCATTGTACTGTCTTACACCTTCATCATTTTCCAGATTTCTTCATTTCCGATGTGGCACTTCGTCTTTATTAGTCCATTTCCATGGTTAGCAGTTGATCTCTCTATCTCTCTGTCTTATTCCTCAGACATCTGACTTAAAAACACGTTTGCATTATGCTGTTACTTTGTATTCCATTTTTACCATTCTGAAACTTCCTGGTAGATCAAAATGAGTTTACAGTGTTGATATGCCAAGATGTTGCATATCAGTACACACTCAACCAAAGAGTAAAAATTTCACTCTGATTTATCATTTTGTTTGTAATCATATTCCTCCAACATTTTGTGTGTAATTGTCGAATAACACATTTCCATTGTCTAATATCATTTATAATATCTTCTACATTCATTCCATTCATAGATACAGTTACACCTGGATATTTAATAGAAGAACAGCTTATAAAATTAAAATTCCGAGCATCTAATTTACACTGCTGTTCGTCGTCACCCAATATGGTATTATTAGAGCTTACTCCTAAATTCCATTTGTCATGCTTTATAGGCAGCTTCCTCAGCATACAGCTAAATTCGTTATGACTTTCGATAGTTTTCACGTGCTCAGCAACTTCCACTAACAATTCCATCGGGTTGCATTTAAGGTCCCATCTCTTTGGCACTTCTTCGAGATGTACTGTAAACAGAGGAGCCAATGCAGAACGCTGCAGAACCACTTTGCTATCTTCGAATTCTTTTGATTACACATAATCGTCTTTACTGAGCTGGTACAGTCAAAATAGGAGGCTACAGCTGTTGTAACAAGGAGTGTTGAGATATTATATTATTCCCCACGCTCAGCTACATATTATTTAATGCCAATACATTGTATTCCTTTTCAGGGTTTACGAATGGACTTATATGCAACAGCTGTGCGTAAAGGGTAGCCAACGAACAAATTACATTTATGTGAAATGAGGTGTCAGGTTAGTATTTATCGAAAGAATCTGAAACGATGGTTTACCAGCAGCGATAAGATGGGGAGTGGAAGTGACTGGTGGTTGTAGGAACGGAAAGACATTTATTACGAACTAGGCACCTTCCAAAAGTATTAATGTCACTAAAAGAAGCACAAAAATGACTTATGTCAAAATGAGCAAATTACAAACCCGTAACCATAAATTTTAAAACAGATAATGACAATCTGTCATAAAAATCTTATTTTGTTTTCTTTTAATTAAATATTCAGGTCAACAGAGCCAACAGAGTCAACAGTACCGACAAATCCATTAACAGTAGAACTAGATCACGCTTCAGACAAACGCTATAAAAAATTCCAAAAAATGAGAGCTGATACGGACGTCAACTGACAGTTATTCTTGTCATGCACATTTCGCGAGTGAAACGGAGATAACGAGAGAGCAGGTAGTAATGATAGTGGTTCCAGGAGTACATTCATCTGTTAGATGCTAAGTGGCCTGCACAGTAAAGATATAAACGTAGGCGGCACTGAAATCATGTGTATTAAACAATCAAAAAGAAACGGCTGGCTAAGTGCGAGACCAGAGGACGATTCTCCAGCTTTGTACAATTATACCTTCCTCACTGGAGTAACATACAGGAGATAACAACAGCATAGTTAATGAGATGCTAGATTGCGATCAGCTTAAATCACGTTTGGTAATGGGGAGAACAATAAAGACTATTCTACGGCGTTCTTGAATCAAGAGAAGGCCTTCGTCCTTGTTTGAGATCCTTTCTCTCTTTCATTTTTGTTTTTCCGTGTCTAAGATTATATTGAATATCAACAGTCCCCTCTATGTTGTGTCTACTGCCTACCTGTCTTGGATAATGTAACTCTTATTAGCGTTTTCCCACATCTCAGTAGGTGAATTCCTGGCTGTTCCCCAACTTCCGCCTCAGTTACACGATTAGGAATCCTTTTGCTCACTTACACGTGAATAACCTGCACGCAGAAAGATGGGGTGCACATTTTCCCTCCCGTAAGGGTGATGGCAAGAAACACATCGAACTGTTAAAATTGACCATGCCAAATCAGTAAAAGAAAAACATGCCGTTCGTGTGCCGAAGCGGGACATACGCACAAGTAAAAGATGAAGACTAGCGCTTCCTATCGCCCACGAAAACGGCACAGCTAGAACTGTGGTACGCAGTTTTTGTTTTACAGTGTTCTTACGACCAGTTCATTTAGCCATAATGTATATATCAGAAGATTTTAGTCTACTCACTGAAAGTTCTTTCGTTTTCCCAGAAAATCTGTTTATAGTTCATTCCAGTGTCATGAAATTCAGTCGCGCGGGGTAGCCGTGCGGTCTGAGACCACGCTGATTTAGAGTTCGTCGACTGTGCCAAAATGCTGTCTTCAAATCTAGCGGTTCATGTGAGCAGAGATGAAACTCAGCGGCAGCTAGTGACGGGCTGTATTGTGGGTGATAAAACACTTCCTATCGAAAACGCTGCAGGAGCATCATCATTGCCACCGTAGAATGCGGCCGAGAACTGTCATGATTAAGGAACAGTATGGCACTTGAGTTATATGGGCTGCATATCATGCGAAATCTCTCACCAGGCCCTCATACTTGGCGGGAAATGTTATTTCCTAGGCGCCTTTACATACTCAATGTGCACTCCTAACCAGAAGTTTGGTCCCATAGTGCTCAGAGCCATTTTTTGCACTTCCAACTGAAAAGAGCTACGTGACGTGACTAACGGGAATACTAGACACTTCCAAACACACCAGTGCCAAGCTTCATCGGATTTTCACAGTGGTTTCTATTTCGCGACCGATCGAAACTTACTTTCCGAATAGCCCTCGTAGATGGTCGCACAGAATCTCAGAATATCTCACCAGCCCCAAAAAAGGTAGTCAAAGGCTCGTACCCGGCCTGTATATCTTGAAGAAGACATTAGTACAATTTACCCAGACTGCCAACAGTGCGATGTAAGAGTAGCTAAATACCTACGAGATGTCAGCCGATTACTCTTTGAGCGTTAACTGACTGCCGTGGGGTCGAATCCCTATGTCGGCTATGACGCCACTGGAGCTCAGGCTGTTGGCAAATAAGGCAATACATCTATGTTTCGCATCCGTCGCGCCTGTTTCAGTCTCATAATGGCAGGATAACGCGCTTTATTTGCAGGCAGCCGGCTTTGCTGAGGGTATTTTATGTGATTTTAATTTAAATCACTTTTTTATTACGTTATGTCATAAATCATTCGTCCTCGTAAACACAGATAAATCGTCGAATGGCATTCGGTGTCCATTTTTACAGCCACAATTTATTTGTCAAGATAACATAATCCTAAGAACATCGTGTTATCTTCCGCGTATTTCCACAGTTCGAATTGTGTTTACAACGTAAAAGAAGCTACGCTTACTCTGTCGTAAAACCTACACTGATGTGCCGAACTATCAAGACCACCTGCTTAAGGCGACCTAACCCTGCCTATCTAACCCATGTTAATTTAGGCAAGTATTTTACCCATTTCTGAAAAAAACTATTTGATGCAGACCTTAATACTTTTACTGTATGTTACATGATGCTAAAAGAATCAACTGTACTAAAATAAACTTTATCCATTTTATAGCTCTTAAGAAATACTTTTTTAAATTTAAAAACAATAAATTTTAAGTTTATTTTGCAGAAAATATTTTTTGTGAACTTCCTAATCGGGGAATATTAATGAAGGTAGTACCAGAGGTGGCTTTTTATGTTATGTAGAGTCTCTGAAAATTTCATTCATTTATATATGATAGTTTCTGATATAACTGGACATATGTACTGAAAATTTTAGTTTGCAGGCAAGTGACTTGAACAAATTTTTGAAACTTGTTACTGATAGTTGATTAAAACTGTCCTGCTGCATATGATGGCCCTTCTTTAGCCTCTAGCAGGTCTTCCAGCTTCTTTTTAACTTTCCTGGATATTTGTCTTGCTTTCTTGGCCATATTAGGTGCACATCTGTCTGAATCGGCTATCGTCATTTTATCGCAATATTGCAGCCCAGTGATCATATCTTCACCAGGATTTATTCCCAGCTATTTCAGTACCCAACAATTTCCAATATTACCACAACTGAATGTAATAACAGCATCATGAACTCCTAGTTTCATTGTATGCATGCATACAAATACAGGTTTAGGAAGGAGGTTCCAAATTATCCTGTTGAAACATTCATTTGGGTTCTGTGTCTGCCCATGCAGACGTTTCCTTAGAAGGTCAGGATGAGTCAAGTCTCTGAAAATAGGTTTAATTGGTATAATAACAATAGCAGGAAGAGAATGCTGGTGAGAATAAGATTCTACAGTTGCCTGATCCCTATTGTATTGGCACCACGAATTTTCTCCTGATGGACACAGTCCATGACATGGGTTATCATTAGTAGAGGACTTATGGAAGAATATGGCCCAAACATCTTTCATAGCCTGCACATTTTCTTCATTTCTCCTAATTGCCTGCCCATAGTATACCTGCAAGTTTTCTGTTTCAGTTGTAGTTAACCGACCCTGTACAGTCAACAATTTTCCATCTTCTAATTTTTTTCCTCACATATCGACAGTTAGTTTTCTCAGCCTTGTTTCCAAACGTTTTTGAACATGACCTACACCTTCTGTTTTGCTAATAATGGCATCTCCATATGGCTTAGAGTTCATCACATTGTTGTATGCCTTACTGTCACCATCGACCAAATATTTGGTGTACCATACGACTCTTGTTTCTACAGAGCGATGATATATTAGTTGTACTCCATGTAATTACATATCACCACTTGTTCTTCTAAAATTAGCCACACATTTGTGTTCTTTATGTTCATTGACTTGACAACATTTGCAATATTTAGACATTATCTCCACATCTAACACTTTACTGGTGTCTACACTCGTGGCACTCACTACTCCATTCTGAAAAGCATGTCCTCTATTCTGCCAACTTCCATCAAGTGCAACTGCAATATCCGAACATCCATCATTTTCTTCCACTGTTTCCCTAGCAGCCAGTTTCATGCTTTCCTCACTGACATCACATACAGCTTTCTCTCATATTGGAGTCAGTTTTTCCAATTTATTTGGTTGTTGGTTTAAGTTCATTACTGAACAAAATGTTCTCCCTGCAGCCATGCTCTTGCCAATGGACCGTAAGGCATAAACTAATCTAGTATTGATTTCATAAGGGTCACTTGCATCTGGTTTTGAAGAACTTATAAATGAAATTCAGCTGAGCATTTAGAGCAAATAACATCCAAATCAATTGCTAGGTCCTTCTCTCCCACTGGCACTCTCACAAATTTTCACACTCTATGACTCACTCCTTTGTCTACATTGTACAAATTTAGAAATTACATCTGATAATATTCTCAAATTTATAATAATATTACTGCACTCCTTGTCACTTACAGTAAATTCGTTGTAACTCTCTTGAAATGGTGAGAACTTCTTTGATGATGCACTTGTTGAAGAATTAAAATCAGAAACATCGTTGCCAGGTGACATAGCCTCTTGTACAAAAAGCTTTCTAATCTTGTTCCCGCTAAATTGTCGTTTCTTGAAAAAGCCTTTACGTTTCGTCATCTTCAATAAACACAACAAAAGACACGTAAACAAGCACTGCAAACGTAAGTATAACAACTACTCGCAATCACACTTGAACAAAACTAACTGAGTGTTTGAAAGCGTGTTGTTTACAAACAGCAGAAACAAAAGAATACCAACCGTTGCATTCCAAGGATAGCCAACACACTCGCGAGTAAAAAAAAAAAAAATCCCTAACGTTTAATTTAGGGGATATAAAGTTCTAAAATATATGCAGAAACATGGGTGAGAGAAAAGTAGTCGTGGCACATAAACACATGTGGTAGGAAAATGCTCTTTAAATGCCCGAAAAAAAAATTTTTCAGCAAAATCCATTTCAGAGTACTTAAATAAAACCTTAATGTATAGAAATATGATGAAAAGCGAAAATCGATTTTTATTTCGACCTGAACCACGGTGTGGTCCCCTTAACAGCGGTTGATCCAATTTTTGAACGCAATACAGCAGCGGTTCTAAATGGCATGGTTTCGACTACCTGTCGGTAGGTTTCCGGATATATGAGCGACGAGATGTCTATAGACAGATAAATTACGGGTCTGTGGTTTATGGGAGTGTGACAGGTGCCTTTAATTCTGGCGTATTAGCTGGTCAAGGCATGAACGTGAGCTCACCTTAGAGCACAGTTATCCTGCTGGAAAACACTATCTATACCAGGGAAGACATGAAAAATGAAGAATTGCAGGTGGTCCGCAGTAAAGTTCATGTAGATCACCACTGTCATGGTGCGTTTGATTCCCACCACAGGGCCCGTAAAATCAAACGTGAATGTCCGCCATAGCAGTTCGCCAGGATAACAACTTTCCATACACGATCTTTGACCTATCGCAAATGGAAACGTGATCCATCCAACCAGGCGACATGTATCCATTGCGATATGATCCAGTCGTTGGTCGCGTGCCCACAGCAGCTGTAACTGTCGATTTCGTCTGCTCAACGTGGGAACACAATGGGGGCTTCTGTTGCGGAGCTCCATGTTCAATAAGGTGTGTTCAAAGGAGTGCTCCAAATCGTTCCCCCTGCAGTATTGTACTCTCTCTCCAGATATGCGACCGACTGCAGAGTGTGCAAGTCAAGACACCCACGTGATGTGAAGATATGTGAACGTCCAACACCTTTGTCGTCAACTCGTGGTTTCACCATCCTTCAGCCATATGCTCATGATATTATTATGCACAGCCAACCAGCCTCACCGTTTCTAGATGGTCGTACCCAGGTAACGGGCCATAGCCATCTACCGTTTGTCAAAATCATCATTTGCTAGCTGTATCGTAACTAGAATGTTGCTTTCGTTTCTTCTCTACTTATAGATCTCTTGATATATCTCATTGGCCAAATGGTACTACAGACAGTAACTGATACACTCGTTGTTTATTGACATGAAACACAGTGTCTGGGGACGAATGTACTCACAACGTTATAACAATAGAAATGTCTATCTCTGACGATGAATAACAGGTGCTCATTAGGACGAAGTTCATGAACGTCAGAGCAGCGAGGAGCAGGAGGGATAAGCAATGACTTGGGCCCACGAGGCTCGGTGCTCGCAGGCACACGATTGATGAGTAGCAAGGCGCCGTAACGACACAGTCCACGACACAATGTGCTCGTGGACGGTCACATGCAGACCCTGAGAAGCGGTGCCCTCGGGAGGACGGAAGGACGTCCAGAACCTCATGGGATTCAGGGCGAGGGTGAGAAGACATCTTGGCGGGCAGCAGCAGCGAGAGTCGATGGGTCCATAACGGAGACTCTTGGTGGCTGATGGTCTGTCAGAGCAAAACTTGTCGCTGAGGGCCTGATCAGTGACTTAAAAACGCATCCGTGGAAGACTACAGGCGTAGTGTCACATGGACACACGACCGTGCGGACGCGAGTAGGTGTCTGCGACTAAAGCGCTGTTTAAAACTTTGAATCCAAATAACATAAAAAATAAATAATTTTAAAGCTTTCAGAAAATTAATCTTTAATATCAAAATAAGCAACGAATACATGAAGATATTGGAAAATTTGAGCACTCAATTGCTTTAAGAATGTGGTTTCGCTTTCGAATATAATTTTAATTCTTTTTATCATAATTGACCTCCATTCTCAAGGTAAGCTAAGAATGCAAGAAAAAGTTCGCAAAACGTAAACAATTAATTGTTTTAAAGAGATTGTTCCACTTTGGAACCAGTAGTACATAGTTTTCAACCTCCAGTTAAATTATTTGATGTAACTGAAAACAAGTTTGCATTTTTTCTAAACGCAAACGCACATCTCGAAACTACCCTGATATCACAAGTCCCAAAACATATTATAGTCCTAAATAACAAGCAAAAATGGGGCTAAAATTGAATAGATATTGTATCAAAAATACATAGGGCCCCAGTGGTTTCACATTGAAAGCAGTCATAATACAATAAACAGGAACTCAAATTTACATTACAAAAAAACAAAAACAACCGTACCGACCGGCCGCCGTGTCATCCTCAGCCCTTAGGCGTCACTGGATGCAGATACGGAGGAAACGGGGCTAAAATAGATTTAGTATCAAAACTACATAGAGCCCAAGTGGTTTCACTTCTAAATCAGTCATAACACCAAAAATACGAACTCAGATTTACATTACAAACAAAGGAAAACAACGGTACCGACCGGCCGCCGTGTCATCCTCAGACCTTAGGCGTCACTGGATGCAGATACGGAGGGGCATAGAGTCAGCACATCACTCTCCAAGCCGGTGTCAGTTTCCATGACCTGGAACGCTATTTCTGAGTCAAGTGGCTCCTCAATTGGCCTCTTAAGGACTGAGTGCACCCCACTTGCCAACAGCATTCGGCATACCAAGATGGTGACCTATCCAAGTGCTAGTAAAGCCCAGCAGCGCTTAAAATCGGTGATCTAACGGGAACAATCGTTACCACGGCGGGAAGGCCGCTTGCAAATTTAAATTACAATAGCTTGTAATATACGTACTTTGACTGTCAATGATCTCCTCAATACAGCAATCTTTTACAGTCACATAGCACAGTCTCCGCGCTGTCTGTAGCTTTGAACACTATAAGTAAGTGCTACAGTGCACTAATTTCGTAAAAGCGCCGGTGATTTCTTGCTAAAGGTACTGGTACTTCAAAACAAAATTAATAAAATGGTGATTTCAGGCAGAAAACAATGGTAAATAAATGTAAATGTCGCGTGACAAGGGCCTCCCGTTAAATAGACCGTTCGCCAGGTGCAAGTCTTTCGATTTGGCGCCACTTCTGCGAATTGCTCGTCGATGGGAATGAAATGATGCTGATTAGGACAACACAACACCCAGTCCCTGAGCGGAGAAAATCTCCGACCTAGCCGCGAATCGAACCCGGGCCCTTAGGACTGACATTCTGTCTCGCTGACCACTCAGCTACCGGGGGCGGACGAAACCAATGCTATTCAAAGGGTTAACTCGACGAGCACGTCTTCTGGTTCTGTCGCAGCTGCAGGAGGCTTCGCGTTAACCAGTTAAGTGACTCTTCTATTGACGAAAAAACTGGCCCATAAGCCACATACATAAATGTGGTGGTCGAATATGCAAGGGCGCAGCCTTGTATACCCCATACTTACCTTCGTTATGTGACAGCAATGCGACCAGGCGTTATCCAATATCGCGGCAGGCAGTGGTCATAACGTTTTAGCTCATCATTGTTTATGCTCGGAATTATAAGTACATCATCGTTATTCTTGTGTCTCATGTGTTTGCGTGTTTCTTCTGGGAGTCTGAAGATTGATGTTTTGTACCTCTTCAGAAGCTCGGTAAACTTTCCTGTCATTGAGTTACAACTTCTTGCTGTGTTCCTCTGGGGTATTCTACAACTGCGTCTCACCTGAATAACCTGACTGATCTGGTGGTGACATCCTGTTGACTTATAATATGTGGCCCACTTACTCTGGTAGATTTTCGCTATTGCTCGATTCTTAATGCTGTTGGATAAAGCTGTCTCTCTGATACGACAGTCCAACATCACTCCCAGCTAAATGTGGTACCGTAGTAATAACCTTACTGCACTCACTATACCTTGCAACCTATATTCGACGAACTAGTGGCAAAGAGTGAAACTGCGGTAAGAAATGCCGGCCGCTGTGGCCGAGCGGTTGTAGGCGCCTCAGTCCGGAACCGCGCTGCTGCTACGGCCGCAGGTTCGAATCCTGCCCTGGGCATGGAAGTGTGTGATGTCCTTAGGTTAGTTGGGTTTAAGTAGTTCTAAGTCTAGGGGACCGATGACCTCAGATGTTAAGTCCCATAGTGCTGAGAGCCATTTGAAACATTTGGTTAAGAAACCGCCACTTGCATCTTCCTTGGTCAGTCGCTGCCACAAACAGTTTCTCCCCACTTACTGGGATTTCGATAGAAATCAACACAGGTTCCTGAACAAATAGGTGGCTAGTGCAATGGATGCGACTAAACCATCGTGCTAAACAACGTTTCTTACGTGCTAAAGAACGTTTCTTAGAAAATTGTATTTATTCATTTCCACATACTATGTTGGTGTCCATAAATGTTTGAGCAATAGTAATAACATTCTGCAGAAAGTACAAAATTTTTCGCGAAATTAGCCACGGAAACGAAACAAATAACGTTACCACTCAAGACTTTACGTGCTGCGGGTGTGTCAATACGATCGTCCTGAGCAGAGACTGTTCGCTTCTGTTAATAGACTACACATTTCAGAATTCCAGTAGAAGTAAAGGGTGTTTATAAATGGATATCGGGGTTTTAACGCTTTATAATATTTATTATATTAACCTTACAGTTATCAATGATATTTCAGATGAAAGAGCAACTCACAGTTTTACCTAGAAACTTATAAATGTCCAATGTGAGCACCATTTGTCCCATGGCACACATCATGTCTATAACCGAGTTCTTCCCAAATGTTGATAAGTGTGTCTTCAGTGATTGTAGCAACAGCTGCATCGATCCGTTTTCTTAATTCAAGGAGGTCTGCTGGTAGCGGAGGCACGTACACACACACCATGATGAACCCCCAAAGGAAAAAATCGCATGGCATTAGGTCTGGTGAACGTGGACGCCATGCAAAGCAAGCCCTGCCACTGCGCCCCCTGTGGCCTATTCAGCGCTTGGATACAGTGAAGTCCAACCAATCGCGTACTTCACTATGCCAGTGAGGTGGCGCACCATCTTGCTGGAAAATTAAGTTATCTGGCTCATCTTCTTCCAACTGAGGGGAGAGCCATTGCTCTGGTGTGCCAAGGTAAGAAGTGCCAGTTACAGGAGGTTCAACAAAAAAGAAAGGCCTATGAACTTTCCGCCAGGATATGGCACAAAAAACAGCCACTTTATGGGAATCTCGTCGCATTTGTACCGCCTTGTGAGGATTTTCTGAGCCCCAGATCTGCACGTTGTGAGTGTTAATATGTACACTAAGGTGAAAAGTCGATTCCTCACTGAAGACAACATGGTCCTGAAAATCTTCATCGTCATGCAACAACATTTCATTTGCGAAGTTGGCATGTAACCCATCGTCTGCTGGCTTTAGAGCCTGTAATAGTTGCAAACGGTAAGGATGTCGTTGTATGCCTTTTCTTAAAGCTTTCCAAATAGTCGACACGGGAACTTGTAATTCACAACTAGCCTTCTGGACTGATTTCTTTGGGCTAAGAGTGAACGACTCTCTCACCTGCTCAACAGTCTCTTCACTAACTCTTGGTCATCCTGTGCTCTTCCCTTTGCAAAGGCAGCCGGTATCTTCAAACTTATGACACCATCTATGAATGTCATTATCACTTGGAGGATCACAACCGAACTTCAGCCAGAACGCACGTTGCACAGTAACTACAGATTCGGTCTTTGCAAACTGCAAAACACACAAAATGCCTTCTGTTCACTAGTCGCCATCTTCGCTACTACCGCTGTCTAGCGGATTGCGGTGAAAACATCGCGCGCTGCGCATGCACACTGGTGCAAAACACAACAGTTTCAGTTGCTCTTTCATTTGACATATCACTTATAACTGTAAGTTTAATGTAATAAATATTATAAAGTGGTCAAACCGCGATATTCATTTAGAAACACTAGATACATATGGTACAAATCGTCCACCGCCCAGTGACGTCGCCCTTACAACGCCTGAAGAATCGCGCAGCACTGGCTACAGAAACGTGTGGCTTATGAGGAATTGCTCCACCATTGAATCCCAATCTTATATCTCAGCCGGCCGGTGTGGCCGTGCGGTTCTAGGCGCTTCAGTCTGGAACCGCGCAACCGCTACGCTCGCAGGTTCGAATCCTGCCTCGGGCATGGATGTGTGTGATGTCCTTAGGTTAGTTAGGTTTAAGTAGTTCTAAGTTCTAGGGGACTGATGACCACAGATGTTAAGTCCCATAGTACTCAGAGCCATTTGAACCATTTTTTTTTCATCTCACTACGAACATTCATTGAGCTAGCTGGATAGTAGTGACACTTTGGAACTCTTTCCTTCTGTTGATTTAATGCGGTTTTTGACAGCCACCCACCACAGCGCTCGGCGGTGTCCATCAGTCTGCCAGTTTTTTGTTTAGCTGCAGCCGTTCACTCGCATTTCCACTTCACAGCCACGTCAACAACGGTCGCCTTGCGCAGATTTAACGATATTTAGCGGATTTGTTGCTTACGTGGCAACCAATCGCTAGTCCACTGAATTCGCTGAGTTCTACTGACCGAAGCATTCTGCCATTACTGCTTCTTCACTAACAACACGTCCGCCCCAGTAGCTGAGTGGTCAGCGTGACGGATTGCCGTCCTCTGGGCCCGGGTTCGATTCCCGGCTGGGTCGGAGATTTTCTCCGCTCAGGGACTGGGTGTTGTGTTGTGTTCATCATCATTTCATCCCCATCCGGCGTGCAGGTCGCCCAATGTGGCGCCGAATGCAATAAGACCTGCGATATGGCGGCCGGACCTGCCCCGCGAGGGGCCTCCCGGCCAATAACGCCAAACGCTCATTTCCATTTCCACTAACAACACAATACTGTACACCATTTTTATACCAGTGGGTCTCCCTCTCGTGACGTCTAGAAGTCAGATCCGCATTATATAGGGGTGTACGCATACTTTTCATGATGTGTATACTTTGAATAATTATTCACGTTTGTTAACAGCTGACAATAAGGACTGGCGATTAAGCTGTGGAATGGTCTAACACAGCTTCAGAATTTCCTACTCATTCAGATTTGGATAGCCTTATATTACTGACGTGAACCTCTTGCGCTCCTTTCACTTGTGAATAAACGGAGTCGTTCCGCCAAAAAATCGTCTTCCTCGCGTTCTTTGTAACCATATAGTCTGCACTTATGTGGGTCTGTACGGTTCCTGATCAAATGGATCTAATGGAATAAAGGACAGATTTCAGCTCCGTAATGGGGATGTCACAACACCTCAAGAGCAACGAGAAGGAATGCTTCGTCAGATAAGGACTCCGTTTGATACCTATGTGTCTAATGCGAGACAAATACTTCATATATCGCAGGAACTCTACTTCAGTACATATAGGCCTACACACTGCGTGAACACTTCTAGGTTTGACTCCCGTCGCCGTTGCCAGATTTATACTTCGCCTTTGCTATCTGGTGCTAACCACGTCAATAATCGTAATAATATTAATAAACTTCGCTATCGGATTTCTTAAATAAAATGAAGTTTCCATCTTTTGATAAACAACCATACAATTGGATTTCGTTATTAATTAAGCACAGCAGATAAAGGTACGATCACGAACCTGTCATAAATTTATTTGCAAGCATGTCTGAAGGCTCATTAATTAACTTCACAGTAGAATAGCTGAAGACCAATTAATTTCATGGATCACGTAATACTATCTGAAGTTCATCTTCTTATTATAAGTTGATGTTCAGTTCTGGACAGTTAAAGATAACACGTATCTAACGTAACACTTCTTATTGTATAATAAAACACATCGTACCTGAAAAAAATAAACATCAATCATTAGTAACAAGAGAAACAGGGAACGACTGTTCATAAAAGAGATTAGTCTCAAGTGGAATGATAAGCCGCATTACAATTCATTTTATACTACGCAGTGAACCAGTGATAAATGGTTCAAATGGCTCTGAGGGACTTAACATCTGAGATCATCAGTCCCATAGAACTTAGAACTACTTAAACCTAACTAACCTAAGGATATCACACACATCCATGCCCGAGGCAGGATTCGAACTTGCGACCGTAACAGCAGCGCGGTTCTGGACTGAAGCGCCTAGAACCACTCGGTAAAATCGGCCGGCGCAGTGAACCAGTGAGTGAATGTCATAAGCACCACTGAATCTCTACACTGATAAGTGATAATAGCTTCTATGGCTGGCAGCCGCTCAAAGCAAAGGTATCCTGCCGCGCCAAGTGCGCACTAGAGTGGATTTTTAAAAACATTTTAAAACATACAATTAATTAGCATACTACAACAGGTTCAAGTTTGGGTCTATGAGAACAGGAAAAGTGACCGACACGGACAGGCCCACGAAAGGCAGTGATAGTGGCTGGTTATGTCTGGCTCACAATTCAAACTTTTCAGAAACTGAGACTGACAAAATAAAAACTATATTTTCTTGCAGTTGCGACCTTGTCGATCATTGTATTTGTGACAAACCACACATTAAGTCGACAAGACGTTAAGGAAACGCTTTTTCAATTACCACAGGTCTTTCCTGATGGTGATATTTTTTCCAAAGTTTAATATTAACCGTATGAACTACACTAAAGCGCCAAAGAAAGTGGTATAGGTATGTGTATTCAAATATAGAGATATGTATAAAGAGGCAAAGAGGCAAAATACGGCGTTGAGGGCGGCAACGCCAATGTAAGACAAGTGTTTGGCGCAGTTTCTAGATCTATTACTGCAACTACAATGGCTGGTTATCAAGATTTAAGTGAGTCTGAACGTGGTGTTGCAGTCGGCGCACGAGCGATGGGACACAGCGCACGACCGCTTCACGAGTGTACCGTGATTATCAGGAATCCGGTAAAACATCAAATCTTCGACATCAATGTGGCCGGGAAAGGTCCTGCAAGAATGGGACCAACGACGACTGAAAATAATCGTTCAACATGACAGAAGTGCAATCCTTCCGCAAATTGCTGCAGATTTCAGTGCTGGGCCTACGAGTTTCAGCGTGCAAACCATTCAACGAAACATCATCGATGTGGGATTCCGCAGCCGAAGGCCCACTCGTGTACCCTCGATGTCTGCACGACTCATAGCTTTACACCTCGCCTGGCCCAGACGACACCGACATTCAACTGTTGATGACTGGAAGCATGTTGTCTTGTCGGATGAGTCTCGTTTCAAATTGTGTTGAGTGGATGGACGTGTACTGGTATGGGGACAACCTCATGAATCCATGGACCCTGCATGTCAGCAGAGGACTGTTAAAGCTGGTGGAGGCTCTGTAATGGTGTGGGGCGTGCGCATTTGGTTTGATATGGGGCCCTTGATACGTCTAGATACGACTCTGACAGGTGGCACGTACGTAAGCATTCTGTCTGATCACTTGCATCCATTTGTGTCCATTGTGCATTCCTATAGATTTGGGCGTTTCCAGCAGGTCAATGTGACACCACACACGTCCAGAATTGCTCCTGGAACACTCTTCTGAATTTAAACACTTCCGCTGGCCACCAAACTCCCCTGACAGCAACATTATTCATATTTGGAACACAACCTACGACCAGCTTAGAGACAGAAGTGATGACACTTTCTGCAGGATAACGCTCAAGCACGTACAATGCAAGCTGTTACTGATTTGTTTGACTGATGGGGTTGCTAATTGCTATACCACCTACTGCACTCCCCTGACTTAAGCCCTCGTGAGTTCAACTCGATTTCTAAACTGAAGGAAACACTTCACGTCATTCGATTCAGAGCTGCTACAAATTCGTCGGGCAGTAGACCACGTCGCTCGATCTGTCAACACAAAAGGCGCTGCTAAGAGAATCCTACGACTTTCACATCACTAGCAACGGGTTATACACACTGCTGGTGATAACTTTGAAGATCAGGAAAACTTTGAAATACGTATCTATTTTGTACGAGCTGTGAATAAATAGTTGCCACTATTGAAGTTCCAACCCTCGTATTAGTAGCATTCTCCCTAATTGAGACGTACGTTTATATAGACTGGATGTACAATAGATATTGCTGAAGACTACGTGTGTAGCTTAATAGATTTAGTAGTTCCAACGCTCCCCCAAAGAATAAATAACAATCAAGAAATACATAAGTACTTCAAATCCTTCCATATGTAAAGGCCACAAATTTCGAAGATGTCAACTGCTCAATTCAACCTATGACAAGACTGCTTGGACAAACCTGCTATTAGACATCAATGCGTTCCATTTCACACGCAGTCACTCTAAAATAACTTTCAGAATTTATGACAGATTTTAAAAAGGAAATAAAAATGATTGATCTTTAACGTCCCATTAATAATCGTGATATAAGGGTCTCAACTTTGATTAGTAATAAAAAAGCTGTAGGTCCTGATTCGAACCTCGCCATTTCTTAAAAATCATCAGCAATGGCGTCCGAGGACTCGCCGCATAAGAAGTCACTCTCGTTCATCAGTCGCCCTGCCAAGGAGAGCGGAAGAGCGGACAGAGTTGCAGGGAACTCTGTTTCTCTTGGGATGGGAAACTATCCATAAAGGCGAAGGAATCAGCTATGGTTCAAATGGCTCTGAGCACTATGGGACTTAACTGCTGAGGTCATCAGTCCCCTAGAACTTAGAACTACTTAAACCTAAGTAACCTAAGGACATCACACACAGCCATGCCCAAGGCAGGATTCGAACCTGCGACCGCAGCGGTCACGCGGTTCCGGACTGTAGTGTCTAGAACCGCTCGGCCACTCCGGCCGGCGAATCAGAAATGATCAGCGGCCTGAGGATGCAGAATTCAATGGAAACCACTGCATTAAATACACATAATATGTATCCACAGGACATGTGGCTTGTAATTCAAAAAGCGTCGTATTGATCTCTCCATTGGCAAAAGATTCCACACAAGTCTTGCGAAAGGAAAGGAGACTATGAGAAAAAGGTTGAATAACCAAGGAAAGGATAACGTTCTATGTGCTGGGGCGTAGAATGTGACAAGTCTGAACGTGGCAGGGAAGCTAGAAAATCTCAAAAGAGAAATACTAAGGCTCAATCTAGATTTAGTAGGGATCCGTGAAGAGAAATGGAAAAAAAGATGAGGATTTCTGGTCAGATGAGTACAGGGAAATATCATCAGCAGCCGAAAATGGTACAATGGGAAGGAAGGAGATAGAGTTACAGTGAACAGTTAAGTGATACGTTTAGTCTCATCAGAATCGACAGAAAACCAACAGCGACAACGATAGTTCATGTGTAATTGTCGATGTCGCAAGCCAACGATGAAGAGATAGAGTATATGAGGATACTGATCTGGTAATTCAGTGCGTAAACAGAGATGAAAATGTAACTGGAATAGGATTGTACAGGAAGGAGTAGAAGAAAGGGTTACGGGAGAATATCGACTTGGCATTACGAATGAGAGATGAGAAAGACTAACTGAGTTCTGCAACAAATTTCAGGAAGTAACAGCAACTACTTTGTTCAAGAATCACAAGAGTCTGAGTTATCCTTGGATAAGGCAGGGAAATAGGGGAAGATTTCAGTGAGATTATTTCGTTGTCAGGCAGAGTCTCTGAAATCAGATAATGGACTGCAAAGAGTACCCAGGAGCACATGAAATCACAATTTAGAAGTGATGAAATGTAGGCTGAAGTTTAAGAGACAACTCAGGAAGAATCAACGTGCTAAGAAGTTGAATACCGAAGTAATTATGAATAAAGAAATACGCTTGAAGTGCTCCGAGGTTGTATATAATACGGTATGGAATGGCTCAGTAGCCATACAGTTGAAAATTACATTTCTAAATAGTTGGGAAGAAAAACATAGTTGCGAAGAAACCATGGGCCACAGAAGAAACACTTCAGATGATCAGTGAAAGATGGATGTACAAAAATGTTCAGGGAAATTCAGGAATACAGAAATTAAAGTTAATTGGGAATGAAATAAATAGAAAGTGTAGGAAAGTTAAAGGGAAATGGCAGCACGAAAAATGTGAAGGAATGGAAAATAAAAATGACTGTCCGAAGGACTGTTTCAGCATATAGAAAAGTCAAAACGACATTTGGTGAAATCAAAAGCAATGGGAATTTCACTGTAAAATGCAGAGCAGAGAGCGGATAGATGGAAAGTGTACATTGAAGGCCTCTATGGGGAGGAAGGGGGGGGGGGGGGGGGGGTGAGCATGTAGGAGGTCTTGTCTGATAACGTGATGGAAGAACTTCTGAGGACTTAAGATCGAATAAGGCAAAAGGGGCAGATAACATTCCATCAGAATTTCCAAAATCATTGGGGGAAGTGACAACGAAGCGAATATTCTCGTTGGTGTGTAGATTGCATGAGTCTGGCGATCTACCATACGACTTGCGGTAAAAGGCCGTCCACACCATTCTAAAGAATGCAAGACCCGATAAGTGCAAGCATTATCACACAATCAGCTTAATACCTCATCTTGGCGTGAAGGGTGCACTAAATACACTCCTGGAAATGGAAAAAAGAACACATTGACACCGGTGTGTCAGACCCACCATACTTGCTCCGGACACTGCGAGAGGGCTGTACAAGCAATGATCACACGCACGGCACAGCGGACACACCAGGAACCGCGGTGTTGGCCGTCGAATGGCGCTAGCTGCGCAGCATTTGTGCACCGCCGCCGTCAGTGTCAGCCAGTTTGCCGTGGCATACGGAGCTCCATCGCAGTCTTTAACACTGGTAGCATGCCGCGACAGCGTGGACGTGAACCGTATGTGCAGTTGACGGACTTTGAGCGAGGGCGTATAGTGGGCATGCGGGAGGCCGGGTGGACGTACCGCCGAATTGCTCAACACGTGGGGCGTGAGGTCTCCACAGTACATCGATGTTGTCGCCAGTGGTCGGCGAAGGTGCACGTGCCCGTCGACCTGGGACCGGACCGCAGCGACGCACGGATGCACGCCAAGACCGTAGGATCCTACGCAGTGCCGTAGGGGACCGCACCGCCACTTCCCAGCAAATTAGGGACACTGTTGCTCCTGGGGTATCGGCGAGGACCATTCGCAACCGTCTCCATGAAGCTGGGCTACGGTCCCGCACACCGTTAGGCCGTCTTCCACTCACGCCCCAACATCGTGCAGCCCGCCTCCAGTGGTGTCGCGACAGGCGTGAATGGAGGGACGAATGGAGACGTGTCGTCTTCAGCGATGAGAGTCGCTTCTGCCTTGGTGCCAATGATGGTCGTATGCGTGTTTGGCGCCGTGCAGGTGAGCGCCACAATCAGGACTGCATACGACCGAGGCACACAGGGCCAACACCCGGCATCATGGTGTGGGGAGCGATCTCCTACACTGGCCGTACACCACTGGTGATCGTCGAGGGGACACTGAATAGTGCACGGTACATCCAAACCGTCATCGAACCCATCGTTCTACCATTCCTAGACCGGCAAGGGAACTTGCTGTTCCAACAGGACAACGCACGTCCGCATGTATCCCGTGCCACCCAACGTGCTCTAGAAGGTGTAAGTCAACTACCCTGGCCAGCAAGATCTCCGGATCTGTCCCCCATTGAGCATGTTTGGGACTGGATGAAGCGTCGTCCCACGCGGTCTGCACGTCCAGCACGAACGCTGGTCCAACTGAGGCGCCAGGTGGAAATGGCATGGCAAGCTGTTCCACAGGACTACATCCAGCATCTCTACGATCGTCTCCATGGGAGAATAGCAGCCTGCATTGCTGCGAAAGGTGGATATACACTGTACTAGTGCCGACATTGTGCATGCTCTGTTGCCTGTGTCTATGTGCCTGTGGTTCTGTCAGTGTGATCATGTGATGTATCTGACCCCAGGAATGTGTCAATAAAGTTTCCCCTTCCTGGGACAATGAATTCACGGTGTTCTTATTTCAATTTCCAGGAGTGTATTTGAAGATCAGTAAATAGTGACAACCGTGATAAAAATACTCCTTTAATAAACGATAAAACCTTTCACGATCACTTAGAAGACAAACAGCTGCAATATAGGTAAACGGTAGGAAAAACACCATTAGTTTCAAAAGACAAAATGAGCGATTTTGTTAAAATCATGTTTACATCAACTTCATGAACATTTTTACGTATTGTACTCTTCGTGAATGTCACTGTAGTGAAGTACGCGAGGTTTCTTTCGGAAATGGGTAGGGCTTAAATAAAAATCCATATACATATCACGTGTTTTTTTTCAAGCGACGGCCGTTAATCATATTTTTCCGAATTTGGGACAAAAATTATTTATGAAGGTCGTAATTCTATACGTTTGCGGGATTTCACTGCTTTCGTAAGATCCGTTACGTTAGTAGATTATAGAGCGCGTCTACGACAATCCAGAACAATTTTTATCAGACTATGACACTGCGCAGTAAACTATGACACTGTAATGTTTTGGGCTCGAGGGTGATACCGAAATTACTGCTGTTGTAGAGCCTCTAAGTCTTTTTAAAATTTTTTTTCTGTCCACAACAGAATGCAGTAGGAAGACTTCTCACTCTACGGCGATTCGTATTGCAAAAAAATTAAATCCACTGGGCAGAACACAATCCAATTGGCACTTGCCGCGCCTCGATGGACCATGAACAAAACTCCAATTTCACGATCCGTCTGATATTGGATTTTATAATTACCCTGCAATTTCGTTCCGCTTACGAATGGCAGCAATTATAAAGGTCAAAGTTATTGGAGATCGATCTTTAATATAACGTGCCTGGGCTATGGATGGACGTTCCCCTGATATTTGTGTAATTGATATTAACTGTACGTGTGTGGGACTATTTTTTGTGTGTGTGTGTGTGTGTGTGTGTGTGTGTTTGTGTGTGCGTGTGCGTGGTTTACTTGCTCGTTCGCTCACATAAATTCCTAAAAACATTCATTACACCCTGTGTGCAGTAATATAAGAAGGACCATTTGAGAGGGAAAATAGGGAGTTCATTTAATGTTGATTCAGTAAAGATCACGAACATCTCGCTGAGTGTAGCTTCTTGACCGACAGTGCTATTGATACTGAGTGGGAGAGTAAGAGGGTACTTGTTTTCCAGTATTCCAGTAAAGCCACACAAACAACTGTAATTGTATCTCTGGGAAGTTAAGTTACTTTATACAGCACCGTTCAGTACCGCTAGAACAAACCAAAAGATACGTCATGATAATTAAGTTACCTGAATTATTTGCGTTTAACCTACATCAGCTACTACGCTCCTGATACCATAGAGTCCAAAAATAAAGGAAAATAAGGGGAAAAATTTCGCGTAATAGCAAAGTTTTAAACAGTGGTAGGGGTGGTACATTCAGAGTGCAATGGGAATTCCGCTGTTAAACGTAAAGGAAAGAGGGGATTGATGGAAAGAATACACTGAATCCTCTATGAGAGGAGGACTTACTTATGACTTCGTAGAAGAAGAAACTGGAGTAGTTAAGGAAAATATAGGTGATCCAGTACAACAGAATTAAGAAGAGCCTTGGAAGACTTGAGGTCAAACAAATCAAAAGGGATAGATGACATTACATCGCAGTTTCTAAAGTCACTGGGGTAAGTGGCAACAAAATGACTATTGACACTAGTGTGTGTAATGTATGAGAACGGCGATATACCATCACACTTTCGGAGAAAAGTCATCCTCACAATTACGAACATAGCAAGAGGCGAAAAGTGCGAGAGTTATCGCGCAATCAGCTTAATATGTTAGGCATTCGCGGCACTGACAAGACTGGAAATGAAATTGAAGATCTGTTAGATGACGATTACTTTGGATTTAGCGAAGGGAAGGCATGAGGCAGTACTGATTTTCCGCTTGATAATGGATACAAGACTGAAGAGAAATAAAAGTGCGCTCACAGGATTTATTGATCCCTGAAAGGTTTTGACAATGTGAAATGGTACTATGTGTTCAAAATAATGAGAAAAATAGGTGTAAGTTACAGGGAAAAACGGATACACAACCAGAACATGAACCAAGAAGGAACGTAAGACTGGTGGGCCAAGAACGAAGTCCTCGGCTTAAAAATAATGTGCGAAAGGGATCCATTGTTTCACCCTTGCTGTTTAATCTATACTTCGAAGAAGCAATGACTGAAATGAAAGATAGATTCAAGAGTAGATTTAAATTTAAGGGTGAAAAGATATAAATAATAAAATTCGCTGATGATATTGATACCATAGTGAAAGTTAAGAACAATTACAGAACCTTTTGAATGGAGTGAAAAGTGTCACGAGTAACAAATATGGATGGAGAATAAACCGAAAAATAAAAAAGTAATGAAAAATATGACAAAAGAGAACAGCGAGAAACTTGAGATCGAATTGGTGATAACGATGTAGACCAAGTTAAGGTTGTCTTTTACCTTGAAAGCAAAATGACCCACGATAGTTGAAGCAAGGAGGACACATAAAGCAGACTAGTACAAGCTAGGAGGTTATTCCTAGCGTAAAGGATTTTTTTTTGGGGGGGGGGGGGGGGCGGGGATCATCAGTCCAATCCTGTGCCAACATCTTCATCTCAGAGTAACACTTGCAACATACGTCCTGAATTACTTGCTAGATCTATTCCAATCTCTTCCCTCCTTCACAGTTTTTGCCCTCTACAGCTCACTTTAGCACCATGGAAGTGATTCATTGATGTCTTAACAGACGTCCTATCACCGTATTCCTTCTCCTTGCCAGTGTTTTCCACATATTTCTGTCCCCTCCGATTCTGCGCAGAACATCCCCATTCCACACCTTATCAGTCTACCTAATTTTCAACATTCGCCGGCCGAAGTGGCCGTGCGGTTAAAGGCGCTGCAGTCTGGAACCGCAAGACCGCTACGGTCGCAGGTTCGAATCCTGCCTCGGGCATGGATGTTTGTGATGTCCTTAGGTTAGTTAGGTTTAACTAGTTCTAAGTTCTAGGGGACTAATGACCTCAGCAGTTGAGTCCCATAGTGCTCAGAGCCATTTGAACCATTTTTCAACATTCGTCCGTAACACCACATCTCAAATGTTTCGATTCTCGCCGCGCTGGGTAGACGTGCGGTCTCTGGCGCCTTTTCATGGTCCGTGCGGCTCCCCCAGTCGGAGGTTCGAGTCCTTCTACGGGCATGGGTGTGTGTGTTGTCCATAGCTTAAGTTAGATTAAGTAGTTTGTAAGCCTAGAGACCGATGACTTCAGCAGTTTGGTCCCTTTTGACCCTACTGCAAATTTCCAAATTTCCGTTTCGATTCTCCTCTGTTCCGGTTTTCCCATAGTCCATGTTTCTCTCTCATACAGAGCTATACTTGAGATGTACATTCTGAAATATTTCATTCCGAGATATTTGTTGCTCAAATATAAGCCTATGTTTGATACTAGTAGACTTCTCGTGGCCAGGAATGCCCTTTTTGCCAGTGCTAGTGTGCTTTTGATGTCGTCTTTGCTCCGTCCGTCATTAGTTGTTTTGCTGCGTAGGTACCAGAAATCCTTAACTTTATCTGCTTCGTGACGAGCAGTCATGATGTTAAGTTGCTCGGTGTTCTCGTTTCGGATTCTTATCATTAGTTTCGTCTTTCTGAGTGTGAGTACACGAAGTTGTGTGCAGTTGGTAGGTGGGCTATTATGTAAAAATCTCAACAGCTGGAGCTGTCAGCTGTCTCCCACAATGAAGAGTCTGCCACAAGTGTAACATTCTGTCAGTATGTTCAAAATGGTTCAAATGGTTCTGAGCGCTATGGGACTTAACATCTGAGGTCACCAGTCCCCTAAAACTTAGAACTACTTAAATCTAACTAACGTAAGGACATCACAAACATCCACGTTCGAGGCAGGATTCGTATCTGCGACAGTAGACGTCGCGCGGTTCCAGACGGTCAGTATGCATTCGGCAAGTTCGATTTCACTGCCTCCACAGTCAATGGCTGGAATATTTTTCACAGCATGATATCAGATGCGTCACGGCAGCCTTAACTCTATTCACGCCTTAAGAGGTCCAGAGGTTTAAATTAGCTTCTTCTTCAAAAGACGTATGGCGCCTAGGTGTTATGGAACTATACATATTTCACCGTAAGTCAAGGAATGCGTTACAGGCGATTACTGTTAAATCTAGACACATAAACAACCCCATTCACTGATAGAATTTCACACCAACCTTGCAAGATATACTTTGGGCGTGTGGTAAATTATCTCCAACCTGTGAATGGAAGACATTTATGCAACCTACCAGTAACACTCATAATGGTGTGAGAAGTGCAGTTAAACCTTCAGTGATTAACTAATTCACAACGAAGTGACTACAATATGGTTTCACAATTCTCAACGATAGGCAGCAGTAAGGTGTCAGTTTTACCAGCCAAATCATTCACACCAACATTACACAGGTGTCACAGATAACATCACACTTACAAGTTAAAGAATACTCAACCATTGTTCAAAGGAATGCATTTTACAGAAAAGCTCGCTAAAAAACTGTAAATAAGTACTAGTTTGGTAAACACAAGCTCAATGAAGGTGTTCTGTCTACTCACATAAGGGAACTAGACAGGAAAAACCCGGGAGGTGTAGTCTGTCTGTAAACTGAGTAGCGACCAGCTTGTCCCGAATAAATAATCTACTTTCCCTCCCTCAGTCTGAAATAGAGTTCATCGGTTTATGCAGATTCAGTCCAGATGGTTTTTTCTGTGTTACTACACTACCGGTCATTAAAATTGCTACACCAAGAAGAAATGCAGATGATAAACGGGTATTCATTGGACAAATATGCTTTACTAGAACTGACATGTGATTACATTTTCACGCAATTTGGGTACATAGACCCTGAGAAATCAGTACCCAGAACAACCACCTCTGGCCGTAATAACGGCCTTGATACGCCTGGGCATTGAGTCAAACAGAGCTTGGATGGCGTGTACAGGTACAGCTGCCCATGCAGCTTCAACACGATACCACAGTTCGTCAAGAGTAGTGACTGGCATATTGTGACGAGCCAGTTGCTCGGCCACCATTGACCAGACGTTTTCAATTGGTAAGAGATCGGGAGAATGTGCTGGTCAGGGCAGTAGTCAAACATTTTCTGTATCCAGAAAGGCCCGTACAGAACCTGAAACATGCGGTCGTGCATTATACTGCTGAAATGTAGGTTTTCGCAGGGATCGAATGAAGGATAGAGCCACGGGTCGTAACACATCTGACATGTAACGTCCACTGTTTAAAGTGCCGTCAGTGCGAACAAGAGGCGACCGAGACGTGTAACCAATGGCACCCTGTACCATCACGCCGGGTGATACGCCAGTATGGCGATGACGAATACACGCTACCAATGTGCGTTCACCGCGATGTCGCCAAACACGGATGTGACCATCATGATGCTGTAAACAGAACCTGGATTCATCCGGAAAAAGGACGTTTTGCCATTCGTGCACCCAGGTTCGTTGTTGAGTATACCATCGCAGGCGCTCCTGTCTGTGATGCAGCGTCAAGGGTAACCGCTGACATAATCTCCGAGCCGATAGTCCATGCTGCTGCAAACGACGACGAACTGTTCGTGCAGATGGTTGTTGTCTTGCAAACGTCCTCATCTGTTGACTCAAGGATTGAAACGGGGCTGCACGATCCGTTACAGCCATGCGGATAAGATGCCTGTCACCTCGACTGCTAGTGATACGAGGCCGTTGGGATCCAGCACGGCGTTCCGTCTTACCCTCCTGAACCCACCGATTCCATATTCGGCTAACAGTCATTGGGTCTCGAGCAACGCGAGCAGCAATGTCGCGATACGATAAACCGCAATCGCGATAGGCTGCAATCCGACTTTTATCAAAGTCGGAAACGCGATGGTACCCATTTCTTCTCCTTACACGAGGCATCACAACAACGTTTCACCAGGCAACACCGGTCAAATGGTGCAAATGGCTCTGAGCACTATGGGACTTAACTTCTGAGGTCATCAGTCCCGTAGAACATAGAACTACTTAAACCTATCTTACCTAAGGAGATCATACACATCCATGCCCGAGGCAGGATTCGAACCTGCGACCGTAGCGGTCTCGCGGCTCCAAACTGTAGCGCCTAGAACCACTCGGCCACACTGGCCGGCAACGCCGGTCAACTGCAGTTTGTGTATGAGAAATAGGTTGGAAACTTTCCTCATGTCAGCACGTTGTAGGTGTAGCAATTTTAATGGGCAGTAGAGTATTTTATTATGTGTAGTATTTACGCACTCTGGGAAAGTGAACAACATATGGGCACGTCTGCATCCTGCCTCGCCAGTGATTCATAAATTCATAATGAGTGGGGTGGAAGAGTCGGCAATCTCAGTGGGACACCCTACAGTTCTTCTTCTAACGCAGTGTGGTAGAAATAGAGAGAGAGGAGGTGGGGGGCTGGGGGTGGGGTGTGGGAATCGCCTTCTTGCTCTTCAGATAGGAGACCTGCGAAGGAGGCAAACCTGCTTTCATTTACATGTCTACCCACCATCATCCACCCCTCTTTCATTGCCCACACAGCTGCATACCTAGTACATAATTTTTCTCTTGCTACGCATCTGCTGAACTTAAACGTGGTGCACATATTTAGTATTTGTTCTTTACCGACTACATTTAACAATAAACATTAATTTTATGACATGAAGGCACTATTTTTAGTAATCTGCGTTTTTTTTCCATTCGCTGCAACGCCACTGCTCACAGCCCAGTTTGGCCAATATTTTCACCTCAGAGTGGCACTTAAAACATACTCTGGTAACGCGCGCCGCGAAATTTGAATCCGCGCCAGACGTCATGGACGTCGAAGACCCATAGAGGTCTCTACACCATCGCGCCGCAAGCGGTGGCGGCGTTCGCCTCCTGGCCCGCTTTTAGTATGGGGGCACCACAGTGGAACACGTGGTCCCAGTCGACAATAGCGGCACCCCCGAGAGAGTACTTAAGCGCCGGCCACTCGCTCAGCCAGTCAACTATATATTGTCCGCCGCCTTGATCCCCCTCACCCCCTGGTGTCTCCCTTCCTCTCCACCCCCAACCAGTTACCGCGCCTTTACCGTTGTGTCCCACCCTCTCTCCATCTCCACACCCTTCGTCTCCTTTCCCAACGCAACTTCCACCGTCTACCCCTCCCGGATGATGAACTTCGTCCTGACATCTACCCTTCCAACTCTAACCCCATCTTCCTGCCTCCTCCTCAGGGCTCCCTCTCCTCCCCCTCCCTCCTCCCGAGCGGCTTTCCCCTCTTACTCCCCCTCCATCTCTTGTGCCTCCTTTCAGTGTCTCTGCACTCTCTCCTGCCCTGTCTTCCCTCTTCGTCTCCCGCCCCATGTGTCTCCTGCCTCTTCGTCTACCCACTGATGCCCCTCCTCTCTTCATCCCGCCACTTCCCCTGCTGCCCCTTGCTCTCCCCTCCTTTTCCATCCTCTCCACCCTTTTCCTTGGCAGGTCCCGCCTGGCAGTTTTATTCTTTGTCGTGTGTGCTCCAAGTGGGTTTTAAGTGTGTTGTTCCGGAGTGTTTTTACTACTGTGGCCGACTTTTAACATGTGCATGTCCATTCAGCGTCTTGTCTGATTTTGAAGAATCGCCAACTGTGTTTTTTTAACTTTCTGGTGGCTTTTTTTAACTGTCCTCCATGAAGGTCTCCGTGTTAGTCTATATTTTTTATCTCCAGTTTCTCCCATTATTCTGTTTTAAGTTCCCCTTTATCGCCTTATGTATGTACCATTTTATTCTTATTTTAAGTTCATGTCACTCGGCTGAAGAGCGGCGGGTTGTGCCACTGACCGCCCTCCCCTGCCCATATGGGGCAGGGGAATAGAATCGCAATAAAGAAAAAGAAAAAAAAGGAAAGCTCAGCCAGTCAGTCTAATCTCGCTCACATCGTTTACACCTTGCTTGCGCTAGACTGCTTACTTCCTGGTTCGTGTACAAGTTTGTTTCCTTGTGACACTGTTGTTCGGTCTTGTCGTATTCGTTCTGTCCTACGTTGGTTGTGTCCGTCCTTTTCCGTTGTGTTGTTGTTCACGGGCCTCTCTGTGGGTCCCGCCGCGCCTTCCGTCAGTGCTACCCCGCGACCGTGCTGGTCGCAGTTACAGCACATACAGCCTCAATTATTTGCTGCAAGTATGCCAATCGCTGTCGTCCTCTGCAGAGTTTACATCCGATAGTTCCCTCTAAAACCATGGAAGTTATTCCATGATGCCTTAACAGATGTCCTACCATTCTGTCCCGTCTTCTCGTCAGTGTCACACATATATTCCTTTCCTCACCGATTATGCGAAGAATCTCCTCATTACTTACAATTTCATTTCACCTAAGTCTCAACATTTTTCAGGAGAACCACAGCTCAAATGCTAAGATTCTCTTCTGTTCTGGTTTTCCCATTGTCCACGTTTCACTACCACTCAATGCTCTGCTCCAAACGTGCAGTTTTAGAAGTTTCTTCCTCAAAGTATGGCCTATGTTTGATACTAGTAGAATTCCCTTGGCCAGGAATGTCCTCTTTGTTAGCAGTAGTCTGCTTTTTACGTCCTCCTTTCTCAGTCCATCAAGGTTTGTTTTGCTACCTACAAAGCAGGATTCCGTAACTCTCTCTACTTTCCGATAACAAATATAGATGTTAAGTTTCTAGCTGTCCTCGTTCCTGCTGCTTCTCATTACTTTTACTTTTCTTAGATTTAATGTCAGTCCACATTCTATACTCATTGGACTGTTCATTCCATTCAACAGATCCTGTAATTGCATGCAGTTTGTGTTATATAACGAGGATACCTGCCACGAACCAACATCCTCTTCTTGCTTCCCATGGCACATTTCTACAGAGAAAACGAGACGACCTAAAAGCGGCTAAAGAGAATACATCACCGGCCATATGATATCTTTTTTACAAAGTTCTTTTGCCCAGGGTGAGGCAATGTTAGTGGTCTGCCTTTACTGTACTTGCGTGTTTCACTACAATGATCAGTGCATACGTTGGTATTTGCAGGTTTCAGTTCTCGTTAAAGCACTAGTGTCCCTGTTTTCCGGCAAAAGACCACTGATACACCACAGATTTGGTTTTTGGGAGTTAGGAACTTAAGCCAACATCAGTTTAAATGGACCCGTTTTGTGGCACTTGAAGATGGGAGTATTAAATGCAAAGGAGTTTCAAGGGAGAGACTGGCGCCAACTACTCTTACCCTTTTGATGATGGGCAGGGAGGCAGCCTTTAAATTCCTACTTACCCTTTCAGCAAAGGACGGCTGGGAATAATATGATGCCGTCGTGACTTGCTGAATTTGTTTTTGAAAGCAAAAGGGTTTAAATTTCCTAGACAAAAAGGCGGCCGCGTTGCCACTGGCAATCTTTTGTGAAGGATCAAAGTTTGAAAAAATATTAGTGAAACTCGTAATAGCTGTAGTTGTAGTCATTAACCGCAAAACAGCGAGAGAAGTCATCCACCACAATAAATGTATATTATTCCCGTCTCACAACCTAAGTAATTTCCTCAGGTAATCGATAAGAATATGATCAGTAGCTCTTGTCTCTCTCGTCGAGGCTAGTAACTCTTGTCACTCATTTGCGTAATGTTCACCAATCTGACAACCGTCACAGTTAATAAATAGCTGCTGAAAGTCGTTGTAAGCCAATTTCCAGTTAAGGTATTCTTTCATTTTCATCCTATTTTTGGAGCTCCCCTATAGCAGTGAAGATATTTGCACATGTCTGTATTCAGCAATGGCTGCCAGTTGCCCTAACACTTTACGGAATTCATGTGGCAGGTAACACGACTGTGAGTGCATTTCAAACTTCATTCAGTAGGTCGTCAGGAGACGGAGGGAAACGTCAAATTAAACTCGCTTTCCGAGACGTATTCAATCCAAAATGAGGTGTTATTAAGGCATCTGAATGTTCTAGCAATTACACTTTGATAACTCCCATACGAGTATTCCGTCAGCCAAAAGAACCCGTTAGTGTGGAATCATCGGGAACTACATTAACAACAAACTGCAAGAAGTCGAGACAATACATGGCCTTTTCCCTTCACTGGGTAACCTCTTGCTGTTATTTAGGATTCTCTTTGTCCTAGGCGTAATGCAAATGAAACTTCACATTCATGAGACACTTTCCGCTATTCTTGACAAACATCAGCGACTTGGAATCCCTGCGAATAACAACTGTATGATGATAATGATACAAGTTGTCAGTGGATGTTGTGGTGTTATGCTGTCAAACTACTTACAGTAACGTTAATTGTGGCGGACATAATCTAGCGCTGACTACCTAAGTAAAGATAGTGTGGTGGCGTCGTCACTTCTCTTTATTTGCCATCAACTTGACTAATCTGATTTAATGAACATAGTATTCCATTCACGAGCTGCTAATGATACAGTATGCCTACAGAGATCATCGTGCGGGTATTATATTAATTCTGCAGTGAATTGCTTGACAAATGTTGTCGTCAGCTATGCAGATGAAATGACTCACTACACAGGTACTCTACGTTTCACTTGGTTAAGTGATCAGATCACTGCAATTCTGCTTCTGCTGTTCGTAAATACTTATATACAGAACACTCGTTATTTGACTAAATATGCTCTACAATCTGATTCGCACGAATATGAGATAGGTTAGCACCATCGCAAAGCAATGACTATGCAATGGATGCTGTTGAAGTCCCGTTACATTAATGGTAAGACAAATATTCGCAAACCACCCGTATTGTCTCAAAAAAATAATTGCATTTTAAATATCGAAGGGCAGATAACTACACTGTCGCAGGGGGTTGAAACACAGTAACTGCAGCAGATAAAAAATTTTTACTCGACCAAGGTTCGAACCTCGACCTACTGCTTACTGGATAGACGCGCTATTGGGCTTTTTTTTGTACCGGGTCTCAAACCCGGGTTCTCCAGCTTATATGGCAGACGATCTATCCGTCTGAGCCTTTTTTTACGCTCTACCCGCTGAGCCATTTTTTTTTCTTTTTTTTTCGTGTGAGTACCAGGCAGGTGGCGGCAAAGAGGGCAGGGGTAGAAGATCCCATGCCTGGCCACAATGCCTCCCCCATACCTGTCACTGAGTTGCTCCATTATTCCCATGTATTCCATGTTTGTTCCCATATATGCCTTAAATGGTAGAACAAAACTGAATTAGTTTATTAAGGTAAAATAAATTACAGATTGCCGCTTCCATTGGCGTGTGTTCGTTGTAGAACATAACTCATAAGAGGCAAGAGGGGGGTCGAAAAATACATAACAAACATTCATTCAGAAACATATTCACAATTTACGTTATTATGCACTGGATGCATATGAGGTCCTTAAGGAATCCACATATTTTTCAACAAATGAAAGAAATTTCGGAGCCGAAGGGGTTTTGCCAAATGAGAACAGTACTCAGTTTAGAACCAATACAAAAGAATATTCCAGGAATAATAAAAAGAGAAAGAATAGCATTCTGCTAATCAAGAAAACCTGTCCACTTCTTTGTAGCACACATAAAGCAACAGACCAAAAATTTTGAAACCATTCATTATATTTGTTAGTCTTCTTCGACTTAAAATGTTCTTCGGCTATCAGGACACAACGGCCAACTTTCCTGCAGGACCTATCTACAGACGCTCCTCATTAGAATCAAATTCCCATGTTTTCCACATACCACATACGTGATACCACCCCGTCCCTGTGGTTCATTATTCCACTCGCTCGCAGTCACACTATATTCTCGCAAAGGTTCAGACGATAACGTGGGTATAGCACTGAAAACTTTCTATGGCCCGTCGAGGTCTGAATAATTATACAGGATGTTTCAGGAGCAATAGTAAATGTTGTAGGAGGTAGCAGTGTAGACAAACTGCAGAAAAAAGTCCATAAAACATGTGTCCAATTTTTATTGAGTACGTACAGCTGGGTTCAAAGCATTTTCGTTTCGTTGATTGGTCCTTACAGGACACTGTTGTCTACACTTCCTTGAAAATGAGCTTAGAGCAATATTGGATGAGGTTCCTTTGCCAACAGTAATGCGTATTTTCCTCCAGCATAGCGGAGCTCCTGCATATTCGTCAGGTGACACATCATCCAAACCTAACATTTCCCGCAAGATGGATCAGTAGATATGGGCACTTTTCTTGGCCACCAAGGTCCGTAGAACTCAGCACTTTAGATTTTTGCCTTTGGGGATGGTTGAAAAGCGAAGTCTACAAAGAAAAAGTAAACCATTTTATCGTTCCTATTATAAATAGTACAGCCCTCATAAGAGAATGCAAAGGCGACCTCAGAAGAGCTACACGTGGTGATATCAAGAGAAGTCAAAAGTGCATTGAAGTCGGTGGAGAAATTTTTGAAAATAAACTTTGAATGTCCCAGTTTGCCTTACCTTTGAGTTTGTTAGGGTTATGTACTAACAGCTGTATCTCTGTACTCAATAAAAAGTTGACACATTAGTATTGAATTTTTTATGTAATTCGTGTATACTACAACCTGCTAAAATATCTACTATTCCTCCTGAAACATCCTTTATATGCATATTTGTGCGGTGTCTGTTCTTTCGGGAATATCCGAAAGAAAAGACGCCATGAATCCGTGTTGGAACGTGATCAGACACAAATTTTCATCTGCCGCCGTAGCTTGTATTTTAACGCCCTGTGACAGCCAGGATATCCGTCCTTCGATATTTAAATGATTAACAAGGCTGTCTCTTTCTAATCGTAGAGTCTGCTCTTTCCGACATGTCCGAAAGAACAGACACAAACACACACACACGCACACACACACACACACACACACACACACACACACACACACACACACAAACACACGAACACGCACACACACGTTTCTATCTTAAGTGCTGGCGACTCAGTCATGGTGATGGACAGCAGCTCCAATAACTTACTTATTTTACTAGATGTAATTGTAATTTTCTGAACAATTCATATTTAATAAGTGACAGCGATTTGGAAAATTTAAGTTTGCGAGATGGTTACTTTATATGTTGATGACAGTGTCTCTCATCGTTTACTTTGTCGGAAACCTGCTTTTTTGTGCCCTATCATATACTACACCAATGAGCGAATGCTCACATTCTTGTTACCTCACTGAATGTGCTACTGCAACTGTAGTCAAAGATTCAAACCCCGCTGGAAAAGTATATTTCAAGTCAGATGGTTTTGCTCCTCCCCTATTGTCATTGAAAACAAACAGAACGAAATCAAGTATAGGAATCCTACGAAACCCTTGAGTTCTTCATACTGCGGTGCTGTGCAGATGAAAAATGGATTATTCACAATTATCAGATGTCAGATAGAGTTTTTCAGATTCCACTGATTATGACTGCATTATTAACTGTTCGTTCACAGGCGCTTTTCTGCCGCTTATTGTAACCGTTTTTTGAATGTTAAAGCTGGAAGAATAGAAAGATCATATTTTCGCCATACAGACTAATCGAATTCACCTTAAATCTTCACGTTTCGAGCAACGACAGTATACCCGTCAGAAAAGCTGACAACAAGAAGCCAGGCCCGTCTTCTTGTGCGTGTGACAATGACTGTGACCTCAATAAGAATATTGTATAGTGTCGTGATCAACTCGAGAAATTATTTTGTGACATACCATGAATGTTACCCATGAGGTCGCCCCACGTTTGGCGCCAACATTGTAGTGAACTCGGGAAATTATTTTGTTACATCAGGTACCGGTCACGCATGTTAGGCGCCAAAACTGTAGCACATTCGAGAAATTAAATCAAACCAACACAAAGAGTACAAAATTAAAAGGTTCCTGTATGAATGTAGAAGATTGTTTTAATGTTCAAAACATGAAAGGAATGTATTTATTTTTGTGCTGTTTACACGAAACAAAAACAAAATTGTAAATCTCAGGGCCGATTTGACTGGGCGTGGCCACGACTCAGTTATTATGGGGAAGGAGGAGGGAACGAGTCGTCTCACTGTTCTTCGTTATCGTTCGTCGTGTACTGCTGTCGGCGGCAGGCGCTGCGTCGGTGCGGCGCGTCGCGTCGGAGCTGTGCTGCGCGGGTTGTCTGCCCTCAACAGCAATCGTGGCTTTTCGGCGGGTCCCAGGTACGATTTCCACACTGTCTGCCCGTCGTCGGTTGTGTGGGCAAAGCTGCGCTGTCACGGCATCGGAAGGCGGTTGTTGGCGACGGGTGGAAGAGCGCCCATGTCCTCTCACTTCTGCGGTGTCTCCACGACTCGCTTTCTCGCTTCCCCTCCATCTCTCAGCTCAACTCCTCTTCGAAAACATTATTCCTTTCGGTGTTGTCATTGGCGGACGAAATTTTCAATTTATCCCAATGACAGATCGCCGTTTGATCGCCACGTCTCTCCGTGCGAGTGGAAATTTTCCATCTGGAGTGGGCTGGCGTGTGCTCCGTGAATTGGCATCTTTCTCACGATTTCACATTCTTAAGATGTTGTGCTGCATTCCGAGGCTGTTGGGAGAGCGGCTATACAACATTTCTTTATAATTGCTCTCTCTGCCTGAGCCCTGGATCGTCTCATGTTTGGGCTCCGTCTCAAAATCTGCCGGCGTCAGTCATTTTACAAGGTATGTCCTCAGTGTCGAGGAAAGGATCTTCTTAAGAATGGTGGCTTCTTTCACATGCCTCCCTGCGCCGATTCCCCGAGCTTTTTTTTTTTTTTTTTTCACGCTCCTTGCTGTGGCCGTGGGCAGCTGTAATTGTCGGCAAGCTCTGCCTTCTAAGGCAGGTAGAATGACTGCCGCGAGGTCAGAAGGACTCAGATGCTTTCGCGCGTACATTTTTGGCCTTCCGTCCTAATGGCTGCAGATGTCCATCAGTTCTCGGCACGGCACGCTTCTCGTTGTCACACAGGCCCTTCACATCGTGTCCATCCTTGAGCGAGGCGCGGACATCGGGCCGGCCTTCCGCTCTGTGCTTGCAGAATGACTGCACCCGGTATCTCTCCCCAGGGAGTCCGGCCCCTTCCTTCACCACGACCACTTGCGGCGACTTTCCGAAAGAGGCTACAGTATTACAATAGCAAAGATACGTTGCCAAAATCAGCCACTGGAGAAGCTCCAGAATTGTGAATCGTGTCTGGTGAAAACGCTTTCAAGGTTTCGGTCTGATTAAGGCAGAAAATCGCAAATAATTGTCGTATTTATTAATTTATTACGTTTCGTTTGCACTCACTGTATCGATGTATTACTAGTAATTACACTTTAGCCCCTAAACCTAGTTACAGAAATCCGAATAAGACTCATTGACATATTATGAGGATATTCCCGCCCTTGCCACCCACAGATTTGAGACGAAATTATAATCATTTCCGAAGTCACTCACAGAACACATCCAGCTAGTATCCTTCCCGGTAGTGTAACTGAAACTTCTCAACAACGCAGAATATGTTTCGCAACTCTGCGATCGACAAGTTACTTCCTTGATGGCACAGAACTATCCTACTGAATCCACTGGATACTATCGTGTCACTTCAATTGAGTAATGTGTGTATTTTCAGTTAATGCTTTTGAGTCCACGAAAGTCGTTCCAAACGGGAAATACAACTTCTCTCGTCTCTTATGTTGCGAGTTATCTGTCATAGCGGCTAATGGGCCAATAAGTAAGTCCCAATTTCCCGCATCTCTTCGCTAGCTCAGAGGTAGTGTACCAACCCACCAGCTGTTTTCGATCGCCTTTCGAGACTCGCTGAAAGCCAGGTCCAGGTTTTTAATTCTTTTGTAGCACAGCTACAAGCAGGCAGATAGAAACTCAATAAGGGTCCGTAAGACAACGCTCGAGCAAAATTCGTCTTTCCACTTTCAGTACCCCTTAGTGTTAGAGCGAAAACTTGTGGTACTGCGAAATTCGTAATGCCACTTATGCTTCCTGCCGACATATTTTTCGTTGTTGTGAATACATAATTTTATCTACGAGCTGCCACATTTTCATAATACTTGAGTATGGTACAAGACACGAAGTAAATACCTTCTCGAAGTCAGAAGTCGGTAACATCATAGTAATTCGTGTTAAAATAGGCTCAATCGTCTTACAGACACTTAATGCTTTATTAAGATAGACTGCCGTCGTAATCTTCCTATAGTAAGTTGAATTTAATTTGTATTAGTACAGTGAACTTTTTAAGTGCACTTTCCATTGGTTTATTGAACACAACACTAATCATAAAAAATAATTTAATCAGCAACAGCACATACTTCCACAATATCTAACAATGTAGTATCTGACAATGTAGTAGTTTACAAATTCTACGCCTGTAGAAACCTACTGGCTCTAACGATGTCACTAAACCAGTGTAGTGTGAAGAGCATTTTCGTCCAGAAATGAGTTGCCTTGGTGGTTGATCGATCAAGAGTGGGAAAGGTAAAATTTTACGAGTATGCGGTCAGAGGAATAAGTGCCTGAGAGACGACTTCCCTATTAGTACAAGTGCCTGAGAGATGACTTCCCCATCAATTTCCTGGATGGTTTTGTTTCTCAAATCAAAAGAGTGCATTATCATGCAGTAGCACATGTTATGTAGTTTTGTCGGTCGATTTTCTTGCACTGCGACGGAAACGTGTTTCAAGTGTTGGCAACAAATTTCAGCTGTGATGAACACATCCTTGGGGTAGAATTCGTAGTGCAAAACACGCTTTTGGAGCTACCAGATGGAAAATATTGTCCGCAGCTCGTGATCGTGCGGTAGCGTTCTCGCTTCACGCGCCCCGGTTCCTGGGTTCGATTCCCGGCGGGGCCAGGGATTTTCTCTGCCTCGTGATGACTGGGTGTTGTGTGATGTCCTTAGGTCATTTATGTTTAGGTAGTTCTAAGATCTAGGGGACTGATGACCATAGATGTTAAGTCCCATAATGCTCAGAGCCATTTGAACCACGGAAAATATTATGTTCACACTACTCTCTGCTTGAGATAAGGTCCTTTGGTAAGGCTCAGCCTTACATTTCTTCTGAGGAAGTTAACGATAAAGGCATCATAACTCGCCACCCGTAACAGTATTGCATAGCAATGGTCAACGAGCGACCTGATGACGTTCAAGCAAAACTGCAATAATAGTCACTCTGTTGATTTTTGTTGTTTCGAATTATAGCATGCAGTACTCCTACACCAGACTTTTGAACCTTGCCTGTTGAATGCAAATTCGCATGATGGTTAAATGGTAATCCGTCACTTACATCAGTAGTCGAGACTTCCTTAGCGTGGAAAATCATTCATGCCAGCACGATCTTTGTTAAAAGAAGAATATCTTTTTTGGCGTATTTCTTCCTATAGCACTCGCGCTCCACACAGTTCAAATCTTTCGCGCTATTTCCTATGCATTCACCTCTTTATTATACCAAAAGTAAATATAGGGTTTGCAGATGTTACACGTTTCTCCTCTTGGGACCCGATTTTTCAACGCTTAACCGTAGTTCATGATTTCAAATTTGCGATCTCCAGTGCATAACTCAAGATGATAACTAGATCTTCAAATTCGAAAATGACAACTGATACACACACTGACAGCGTTGTGCCACGTTCAGCTGGGCGGTGCCCGGTTTCAGGCGGCGGGTGGCGTCTGGCCGGTGGCTGGTGTAGCCAGCCGCTGCAGCGCGAGGAAACGCTAGAGGGTAAACTGTTCTGATCGCGACGCAGCCACAAGCTGTCCTCCGGAATTGTTTCTGGAAGTATTTGTTATTACTGACGGGTGGAATGTGAAGCGAATTATGTTAGACGTTCAATCGGACTCGCAATTTTAGATGATGGCCGAAATGTGGTTATAAAAGTATGAGAGAGAAAGTCGGATGCGAACACGCGACTATAAGTTTAGAATGCACGACGATTACAACTTTTTTAAATTATAAATTACATTTAATCCAATTAACTGAATAAAAATGATACTCAAACTCTTTTGATTTGATTTAGGAAAAACAAACAGCAGTGACAGTAGACGAGATTCGAACATACAGCCTACATCATAGAAGCTTAATACGCTAATTTACCGCACATTTTTTCTCCCTCCAAAGCATTTTTTTAATGCAATCAATTAAAAATAAAACAAAAGGACTCATTTCGACATAAACAAAAGGGTTAAATCAGAAAAACGTATGTGAAGGATTATGGCGTTAAGTTTAACGTGCCCATACCTTTGTTTCATCCGTTAGTTCTACATCGTGTAACATTGAAATCCAAACAAGAGTGTCAACTCATCCAACTCCTTGTCGATGAAAAACAAGATACAGCATATTAGAAAAAAGCTCTCGATAACGTGGCATCCTCAGCCACGTCCAATGGACTGTGGCTATATGTTGGGAAAAGGCACTCGGGTCTGCGTCATATCCACTCACCATCATGTAGTGAACATAATGTCCAACAAGCCACATGATGTCATTGTTCTTCGATCTGGGAAAGATGGTAGAATCGGGACGTACGAGAATCTCCCCCGAGATAGCCGCCTCCGACGTCCTGAGAAGAAAAGCCAGTTGTCGGCGAACCCATCTCCAATGATCAAGACCGCAGGAGATCAACCAATGATATAATGTACCTGTTTCATGGCAAAGATTGCAGCGATCCATCACACTGAGGCCAATACAAAACAGTCGCACGTTGGTAGGTACAATATCATGAACAACTTGGTACCACGAGGCCGCCACTTCCACCGGGAAAATCGGAAGGCCTACTTTAGACCAAACAATCCTCCAATTCGTTTCTGAAGACAGGGCTTCCACAGAGGGAACACTATGAGGAATTGGCCATCTCCATAACAGCAGTTTTAGGGAGAGATTCGCTTGGGAAAGGATATTTACTCCTAAATAACTGACTTCACAAAAAAATTCCTTAACGTGCCTTAGTTTATAACTAATCCTACCAATATCTACTGGAGGTGTTTAGCTCGCCGGTCGGATACAGTCATGAAGGCGAGCTGTAAGTGACTGATGGAGGGGCGGGGGGGGGGGGGGGGGGGGGGAAGCGCGTAGACATGTTAAAACGGTGCGACGGATGAATAAGGCAGAAGCCTTAGCTCGAATGTCAGGGTAGCCCAAAGCTAGCAGCAGACGGGGGCGCGCCAGCGCCATTACCCCATAATGCATGTTAAATATAGACTTAGGCCAGATAAACCTGCAGGTAAGACTTTGCAACTTGCTGTACATCATCGCAGGAAGTGGAAAAGATTTGTACAATAACATAAGCCTTACTTAACACGTACGTTTCCATATCCCGTACCTTATGAAGAAGTAGGAGAGAGCGACGCTCGTGTTCAATGATTGCTCCCTGAATCTTATCCGTGACAGACTTCCAGTTTATCGTAGCCATCTTTAGCGTCCAACTGTCTGTCATAACACCTAACGATTGATATAGGGTGACCTTCAAAGCCCATGGAATTTCAACAGCGTCAAATCCTCGCAAACTGAGTAAGCGACATTTCTGGTCATTAAGCCGGGCTCCCACAATACGACTAAAGCATCCAAAACTTCCTTCAGCAGTGGTATATCATCTTGGGTATGGAAAAGAACCATAACGACATCAGCATATGCACGAATGGTAAACCTTTCTCCCAACAGCGACCAGCCAGCCAAACGAACAGCTATTGATCGCAATAGTGGTTCCAGAAACAGCACATAGAGCGACATTGATAATGGACTCCCTTGAAGGACGCTCTGACACACTGCGATGGGGGAAGTAAGACGGCCATTTACGTCAGTGGATACCCGAATACCAATAATTAGAGAGCTAAACAGCCGTCATGCAGCATCGTTAAAACCAACAGTCGTCAATACTCGCATAAGAAATCTATTATTAACGAGGTCGAACGCTTGGTGAAAATCAATGAAAAGCAAAGCACTTGGCACGGGAATGGTGGAAGCAATCGAAATTAGATCACGACATTCAGCAACGGGAGTCAAGAGAGTACGACCCGGAAGACAACTTTGATGGCTCGTGGTGATGGTAGCCAAGAACACCAATAGTCTGCTATTTACCTCTCACGCCACTATTTTATAATCATAGATGAAGAGGGTTATCGGTCGGACTTGATCCACACGCAAACGTCCTGACTTTTTGGGGATCAGGACAATTTTAGCAACCTGCAAGCTGGGCGGAATAGTTAATTCACCATAGAAGTTATAGTATCTCCTATCAGGGGCCAAAATGAAATATAAAATTCTTTGGGAAGGCCATCGAAGACAGGCGATTTGTGGGAGGGAGAACGAGCCACAATATCAAGTATATCATCGCTATGGAATACAGAGAAAAACTCTTCTGGAGAGCTGGTGTAACAACGCTATCAAGGAGGGAGGTAAAATCAACAGACGGTAGACCGTCTGAATCAACTTCAGTATAAAGTTCGGAAAAGTAGTGGTAAAGTTCACGCATGACATCAGATAGGGAGGACCACTCACGCCCATCTAGAGAACAAATGAGAGCGCATGTGAAGCCGAAAAAATGATAGAGAGAGGCCAACTCATTCTGCACAACCGAACGAGGCTGGGAACGCAATCGGACACCATCCATTTACATACGTTTGAGTTGTAGAAGTTTTGCCTTCACACGGTGGACGTCCACGACTCTCAAGGGGGCATCACGAGCATTATCGTAAAGATGGAAAAGGACAGCATAATAAAATTCCTACTTCGCCTTATTTCAACCGCTTTTTCAGCGCTAAAATGCTTGCGATTTAGCAAAGGTAACCTACTATTCTAAAATTGAGGAACAACGTGTGTGGGACTGGATTGTCCGCAGCCTTTCGTTTGCGATGATGCCTTCCAGAGAGGGGTCCGTGAAATGTGTTTAGCTTCCATAAAGAGCTCGAAAGATGGACCCGCTCCGGGACGTGGTTAAAAATAATTGAAACAGCACAATGATCAGTGAAACTGGCAGGAATTACATCAATTGATAGAAGCTGACTACAGATGAGGGCAGATAAGTAATAGCGGTCCAATCGGATACCTGAAGTAGCTCTAAAAAACGTAAACCGCACCAATGTACGATATCTGCAAACCCGAGCATCTTGGAGATGCAAAGACGTTACCATATCTTTAAGTTCACGACAATTTGAATAATTGGAGGTCTGATCTACACGACGTAAGATGCAATTAAAATCACCCCCCAAAAAAACCTTGCGCGGGTTCCGTCGGAGTAAATAAACAACTTCTTCCTTATAAAACCGTGCACGGTCGGATGAACGACCGGATCCAGACGGAGCGTAAAGAAAAATTAAGGTAAGGTCATAAAAAGAACTGTCTATACCGTGCCCATCATCTAGCGTTTCGAAGTGCATCAGCGGAATTCCATCTCGATAAAGCAAAGCCATACCGGTAGAATTTTCAGGCGTTTTCAGGCGCGATACTGAAAAACATAGAGTATCCAGGAAGGCAAAACACATCAAATAATACCTCTTGTAAACACAGGATATCAGCTTTGGAATCGTAAATAAACTGGCGTAACGCAGCAAGCCGTAATTGGGAACATATCCTGTTAACATTGAGCGTTAGAAATGTATATGTAAGGTCAACGAAACAACACTGAAGAAAATGCACGCATCACGCCCTTCTCTCCTCGACGTCCGGAGGCAGTGGAAAGAAGGTAGAATTCTAATCGTCCCCACCGGAAGCCGAGGGATCCAGGTTTCTCTTTTCACGACGCGCCGCTGCACGTACAGATTAAAACCGCTGTTCCACATCACTCCGTGGAAACATACACTCTTGATGTGGAAGGGTTGGGACACGTCAAGCTCCGATTTGATAGAGGAACCATCTCCACTGCATTCGTGGAACACAAATCAGAACGACTTACAGCACTTCCCACGGCTGGGTTCCCGGGTTCGATTCCCGGCGGGATCAGGGATTTTCTCTGCTTCGTGATGACTGGGTGTTGTGTGACGTCCTTAGGTTAGTTAGGTTTAAGTAGTTCTAAGTTCTAGGGGACTGATGACCATAGATGTTAAGTCCCATAGTTGAACTTACAGCAACATCAGGTACAGAAGAGACAGGTAATGCAGTGCTGGTGTCGGATTGCATGACCTGATCATCAGGATGAGAACCCGTAGAATCCCGTTACCCCACCCTCTCAGCGTGGAGGAGGGGCGGTATTCCACTGGAACACAGTAAAGACTGGCCAGTAGGCAAAGTCTCTGCGGGAACATTTGAACCCACGGAAACCGTCGCGTCTACAGGTGAAGTGAGGGACGCAGATACAACACACATGACGACATCAACAGAAGCAGCTACATCATCTCTGGTAATACTAGAATCACAATTAACGTCAGTAGACAACTCATTGTCGCCATTCGTGTACCCTCCGTCAATGCCGTATCAGAAGAACGAGACTGGAGAGGGGCACTCTCGAAATCTGTAACGTCCTCAGTCCGCCGGCGTTTGACTTGAGCTGCAGGAGCCGTCGTCCGCTCTTAGACAGGGGCCGCTCTGGGACGCGCCGGTAACGGTGGAAATTCGCGAAGAGTAGGGGGGTCATGTTGACCCAACATCACTTAAAGCTGGAGATTGACTGTCAGTAGACTGCGAAAACACTATGTATGCTAAAGTTAAAGGAAGACGTTTTTGATAACACGACGTCAGAACAGTAGTACAGCAAGGACAATCGGATCTGAGAGACCGCGTTTGTTTCAGAGAAAACTGGTTCCTTCTTGCCCTGCATACTTAACATGGATCCGGTAACCACAAACAGTTAAGTTGGCAGGAATATTCTTTTTAACGCACATGTCCACAGTCCGGATAACACAGGAAGCCATGTTGTGCTGACCAGTGTTCCCTTTCTTGCATTAATACTCCAAAAGGAACGAATTGTCCACTTCAGGAAGAATGTAATAAGTTGTAACTGGTTCATACTCAAGTGCCGCATTTTCAAGGAGAACTTGACTGTCGGAAACATCTCGATGTGTAAACAACACTTTAGAACCAACCCGAGAGAGAAGCCGTTCTACTTGAACGGGATCATAAAACTTCACAAATAACGCATACAAATCACAATCAAAGTAATCAGTATCTACCTGAGCTGGTGTAACACGGATAACATCAGCCAACCAATCGTGAATTTCTAAAGAGCCGGGCTGAACACGACGCGTACTCTTGCCAAAACTGAAACGAACAGTAGCTCGACGAGGAACAGACAGGAGACTCGACAGATACCATGGCGCGGGCAGAAAACACCGCCGCCAAGAGAAAAACAACAACAAACTTCGCTACGCAACTACGATGTCACTCCGACCGATACACTAGCAAGACTGAGTAGCTTCGACACAAGCGGAGCTGCGGGACAGGCGCAGGTTAACGAGGACTTGCTCGCTCGACGCGCAAGGCGACACTCGACACTAGACCACGGGCACACACAACTCGACAACATCTCGCAACCAGACAACACTTCCTCCTGACACTTTCGCACTTTACAGTGTTGACAGATTATGCAGGTGGCCGGACTTAGGGTTGTCAGGGGCGGTCGGTTTTATCGGCCACCTTAAGTGAACGACTCCGGCGCCCGGCCGGCGGTCAGTTTTTATGTCTAAGACTGTACGTTCGGAGCATTGTATGGATGTGAAACATGGACTGTTGGAAAATGAGAACCGAGGAGAATCGAAGCATTCGAGATGTGGTGCTGCAGACGAATATTGAAAATTAAGTGGACTAATGAGGTAAGGAGTAGGTTCTGCGCAAATCAGAGAGGGAATGAATATGTGGAGAACACTGACAAGGAGAAGGGATAGGATGATAGGACATCTGTTAAGACATCAGGGAATAACTTCTATGGTACTAGAGGAAGCTGTAGGGGCAAAAACTGTAGAGTAAGACAGTGATTGGGAAACACCCAGCAAGTAATTGAGGACGCAGGTTGCAAATGCTACTCTGAGATATACAGGTAGGCACAGGAGAGCAGTTCGTGGCGGGCCGCTTCAATCCAATCACGTGACCGATGAGGAAAAAAAAGTGGTACCGTTATGGTGTCGCTTTCCTAGAGAGCCATGTAAACCAAAGCGCACAACCTTGAATAGCAATTAACATCTCACCAAGAACCAGCAATGATTGTGCCTGAGAAGCACGAACCATGGAAGTACTGGTAAAGATGGTTTAACTGAACCTCATTTACATTAGGTTTTATAACAAAATTACTGTACATTGATATGACGATAATGATCATTCAACTGCAACAGAGTTGTTGTTTTAACAATGGCAAGTATTAAATAGAAAAAAACTATCAGGAAATAATTTAAATTAAAACAGTGAAAGAAATCCGTACAAGGACCAGCAACTAGATAACAATTTCCTTAGACAAGCGTTTTCTGTTCCTCGTAGCCACCTTTACCTTCAGGACAAGGCCGTAGATCAGTGAATATCAAAACAACAAAATTTCAGTAGCTACAGCTCAATCAAAATCTTAAGATTACAATAAGAAAGGAATAGTGAATAACATAGCTTCATAAGGATGCGTGTACCGGTGCGTCCACAAGCATTCATAGAACGGTCAACCCACCTAGATGAGGGCCGCACCATCCGGCACAACCACCGGACCACACCCACGCAACGGACCTGCTGGCGTGGGAGAATGGACAGCCAAGCTTCGATCCCCACACAAACCCCGAGCCAGAACAGTCATAAACGAAATTGCAGGTGAACTGTATAACATACACACATCATCACTTAGTTGCTATGTGGATGATAATAAGATGATTCACAGTACAGATGAACACATGACCAAGTGGCACATAACTTGCATGTACATAAGGGGTATCTTGCAAATAACCACTTATACAGGGTGTTACAAAAAGGTACAGCCAAACTTTCAGGAAACATTCCTCACACACAAATAAAGAAAAGAAGTTATTTGGACACGTGTCCTGAAACGCTTAATTTCCTTGTTAGAGCTCATTTTAGTTTCGTTAGTATGTACTGTACTTCCTCGATTCACCGCCAGTTGGCCCAATCGAAGGAAGGTATTGTTGATTTCGGTGCTTGTGTTGACATGCGACTCATTGCTCTACAGTTCTAGCATCAAGCACATCAGTACGTAGCATCAACAGGTTAGTGTTCATCACGAGCGTGGTTTTGCAGTCAGTGCAATGTTTACAAATGCGGAGCTGGCAGATGCCTATTTGATGTATGGATTAGCACGGGGCAATAGCCGTGGCGCGGTACGTTTGTATCGAGACAGATTTCCAGAATGAAGGTGTCCCGACAGGAAGACGTTCGAAGCAATTGATCGGCGTCTTAGGGAGCACGGAACATTCCAGCCTATGACTCGCGGCTGGGGAAGACCTAGAACGACGAGGACACCTGCAATGGACGAGGCAATTCTTCGTGCAGTTGACGATAACCCTAATGTCAGCGTCAGAGAAGTTGCTGCTGTACAAGGTAACGTTGACCACGTCACTGTATGGAGAGTGCTACGGGAGAGCCGGTTGTTTCCGTACCATGTACAGCGTGTGCAGGCACTATCAGCAGCTGATTGCCCTCCACGGGTACACTTCTGCGAATGATTCATCCAACAATGTGTCAATCCTCATTTCAGTGCAAATGTTCTCTTTACGGATGAGGCTTCATTCCAACGTGATCAAATTGTAAATTTTCATAATCAACATGTGTGGTCTGACGAGAATCCGCACGCAATTGTGCAATCACGTCATCAACACAGATTTTCTGTGAACGTTTGGGCAGGCATTGTTGGTGATGTCTTGATTGGGCCCCATGTTCTTCCACCTACGCTCAATGGAGCACGTTATCATGATTTAATACGGGATACTCTACCTGTGCTGCTAGAACATGTTCGTTTACAAGTACGACACAACATGTGGTTCATGCACGATGGAGCTCCTGCACATTTCAGTCGAAGTGTTCGTACGCTTCTCAACAACAGATTCGGTGACCGATGGATTGGTAGAGGCGGACCAATTCCATGACCTCCACGCTCTCCTGACCTCAACCCCCCTAACTTTCATTTATGGGGGCATTTGAAAGCTCTTGTCTACGCAACCCCGGTACCAAATGTAGAGACTCTTCATGCTCGTATTGTGGACGGCTGTGATACAATACGCCATTCTCCAGGGCTGCATCAGCGCATCAGGGATTCCATGCGACGGAGGACGGATGCATGTATCCTCGCTAACGGAGGACATTTTGAACATTTCCTGTAACAAAGTGTTTGAAGTCACGCTGGTACGTTCTATTGCTGTGTGTTTCCATTCCATGATTAATGTGATAAATTAAGCGTTTCCGGACACATGTCCACATAACATATTTTCTTTCTTTGTGTGTGAGGAATGTTTCCTGAAAGTTTGGCCGTACCTTTTTGTAACACCCTTTATACAGATCTCCTCAAATAAGGAGAAAACTTTTTTAAATTGATGTGTCTATAAGTAAATGATAACTTGCTTACACTAATTTTCAAACTGTCAGTGAGGATAACAATAAATGTACACAAGTTACTTTTAGACAGTCGAGACCACTTAAAGCGCCTTGTAACAAATGAGGAAGAACAGCCGTACGGCTCAGTGATCGAAACAGATTTCTTATCACAACCCAACTAAAAATATGTTCGCCTATGATAAAAAATATTCCCCTTACGTAAAACAGACCACAGTTTGATAACCGATAACAGCTTGGAACACAAACTTTACAAAAGTGACTCAGCATTAACACTGAGAGATTGAGCCAGTACCGGGTCACCAAAGCGACAAACCTGAATCAGAACAAACAGCTGTCGAGCTTAGTTGTTAATTGATTTCAAACAGAACTGCGAGCAGCAATACAATTCCAGCGAGCAGTTGCGGTCTGAATACACTTAGTCAATATCCCGAGTAACAGCTTTACGTCCCGAGGTCAAAGCAGCAGAGGATCACTGCGGACTGAGCTAACAATCTCCGCCGAGTCGTGCATAAGTGCCCGTCCTACAGCATAAGGCGGCCTTCTGACACCACACAGCCGCAACCCCGTCCGGAAAACCAGCAAGCTTCCACGTGCGGCACTGAACGGCCGCCAGCTCTGTACATTCTTTTACACGTTTGTTGCTACAAACACGCCCACTGCCAGCCGTCCAAGCACTCGCTGCTCACTTCTCCCTCGCAGATTTCAAAACCAAACTTAGCCAAGGAGGCAAGACCATGAAGAGAGGACAACACGAAAGATATCAAAATAAGAATCGACCGCGACATGAGAGATCAGTAAGGCTCTTAAAACTATTATTAGATTTTATGCATATTGACTGAAGCGGCGAGTGAAAAGTTTTACCAAGACCAGGAATCGAACTCGGGTCTCATGCTAAGATGTCAGGTGTGTTAGACACTGAGCCATCTTAGCACAGCGGTTTATACAGCTGCACCCCTCTCCTCGATCCCAATTCCCTCTTATACACGAACACAACTCTGTCGAGTCTCTCCATTCCGATGTGCAGGTACGTACACAAATGAAATGACACCATATCACTGGTCTTATATAGATGTTACTTTTCACGCTCTTGGTAGAGATTTCCATGCGCTGCTTCAATATATATAAGCCCTCACTGCTCACTCTATCCCTCGCCGATTTCAAAACGAAAACCGGCCAAGGAAACAAGACCGTGAAGATAGGACAACACGAAAGACATGTAGTCTTACTAGAAAATCCCTCAGCTTGTACACAGTTTTGGTAAACACTGTTTTACTGCAGGAGGCAACAGCCTACGAGACTAGCCAACGACCATGGCCAGGAGAGAAGTAATGAAAACAAATGCATGGAAGAAACTGTATGTATGTGTAACAACGTCGCCCGGCCGCCGGTCGACCGTAATGTAACTGCCCACAACGCTAACGAGAAAACAAAACTAATTAGCATTTTTCCAGTAGTAGAAATAACGGTTGATCACTGCAGACTGGCAAAAACTATAATCCGCCTTTATTTGGAGACTAACACTTATGCACTTCGAACCACAGTTGGCAATAACATTATCATATACCTATATGGATATGGTCTGTGTTCTTTCGGACCACTGATGACCTGCAGCCGTCTAGGACTATATTAGAATTATATATTAATACCTTCAGCTGCTGACGGGCGTTGGTATATATCAAAGGGAACAGGTGAAAATGTGTGCCCCGATCGGGACTCGAACCCGAGACTAAAAAAATTCTGCCTTCGATGACTGAAATGCTTTTAGCACGTTGCAGGGTTTCCTATAATAGACAGTGTTTTTTCTCTTAATAAACGTGGTCAGGAGTAGATTCAATAATAACCAATACTTAAAAATTTTTGCCATAGTAAATTCCCGATCTTTGCTGGAACTTGTTACGAGCTTTGCTAGTTCGTGTATTGTGTAGAACTTGCCATGCTTCTCTTTTGGTTAGCAGAAATTCCTGACACAAGGGAAAAGAGAAAGCCTTCTGACAGAAAAATACAGTTATCGAATTATTCAGTTACAGACGAAGGAATGCTGTGCAGAAAGCTTTAGATAAAAGTGTATATTCCGTTGGGCCCTTGTCTTCCATTGGCTTCATGATGTATACACTGTGTCCACCTGTGAAAGTGCCTGTTTTGCAGCGCGAATTGCTGTAAACCACGTAGGAAAAGTCAGTGATGTTCTAGAAGGTAGCCAGCCGCTGTGGCCGAGCGGTTCTAGGCGCTTCAGTCTGAAACCGCGCTGCTGCTACGGTCGCAGGTTCGAATCCTGCCTCGGGCATGGATGTGTGTTGTAACGTTGTTGCTATTTGTTACGTCATATACAAAGGAAATTAAATATATATTTTATATATTTTTATTTTTAATTTATCAGCATGATTTTTTCTCTCAGGGATATTGACTTTTCTTATCACTTTTACTTACGTGCGTAAGTAAATATGAAACGGGTTCTTTAAGGGCCTCTGTTATTCATGTACCAACTTTAGACTTTGAACGTCATGACTAAAATATAGTTGCCGTTAACTGAATTGAATGTAATTTTGTTCATTTCTATTTATTGATTGCAAAGCAAGGCTCGAGAGAATTTCGATTGTTGCCGTGGAGCGGCCAAGTTAAAACTTTCTGAACTCTTGGAATCTGTATAGTTTAAAAACATGAACTTTAACGTAAATTAATTATCTGTTGCAATAAAGGTTCTTATAACAAAATCTCTCGCATTGACAGTTACTGTTAACACTTTGCAAAATAAATTAATACTTCGGCGCGTAATGGCCGACCATAGGCTGCATCGGAAGATGAGCTTCTCGCAGCGCAAATTACTGAAAAAATGCTTATTAAAAATAGTTAGCCAGTGCGAGCATTTGAGGCGACAACTATTACAAAGAAAATCATTTTGTGATAACAATAATATTTTATTTAAGTAGAAATACGAATAACTTACATAAAATATGTGTAGCCGCTCAATGGCTGCCTTCCGTAGCGCGAAACAAAACAGTTTGTGTCCCATAAAATACGTTCTTCCTCCTCGGCCGTACAATCGTGTCTCTTTCGATCCTTTTTTATTTTCATAGACATTAAATAAAAATGCTACTCTTAAATTATAGCTGCTTATCAGTTGTTTCAAGAACTAATTATATTCATAAAATACTTTAACTGCAGTTTACAACCGATAAAAATGTCAATATTTATGTGACGTACCATCAAAGTGTGCTTTCCTTAGGTTAGTTAGGTTTAAGTAGTTCTAAGTCTGGGGGATTGATGACCTCAGATGTTAAGTCCCATAGTGTTCAGAGCCATTTGAGCCAGAGCCACCATGCAGAGGAAAAATAAACTGCATGTAGGAGCGGACATGGTCCCCAAGGACAGAGGTATGCTCCTGTTAATCCATTGTATCTCCCAGAGTGATATCACCCAAGGAATGCCATGAAAGCATTTCCCAGAGCATGAAGCTCTCTGCCTCGATGTTCACCCTTCCTACGATTGTTGTTGCTTTGACATTTTGCTTTTCACGCTAATAGCATCTGTTCGGTGGAGCATAAATCATGATTTACCTAAAAAGGTCACCCGTCGCCTTTCAGTGGACGTGCAGTTGCGATACTGCCGTTTAAATTCCAACCTTCGTTCCCCGATGAACAGCAGTCGGCAACGTTCGCTAAATGGTCGTTGAGGAGAGGCAGTTGGTAGCCGCTTGGTTTATCTGCGCGGCAGCTGCTCAACAGTTGCACATCTCTTCGAACGTACACCCTGCCATCTATGGGTCTTGGTGTACCACAGTGGTCTCGGCGCGGTTTTGTATAGCGACATTTTGCCATGCACTGTATACTTTAAGGGGCCTTTACACGTTCCAGTTTGTCTGTGCAGACTAGATTCGAAACGACTGTCCGCCCATCAGATCTGTGCATTTTACGCTGCATTTACACGTTCCGACCATAGGTGCAGTTCAGCTCAGTCTTGAATTCATCGGGGAACAGCAGAGAGGGTATGGCGGAATGTTCAGACGGCTCTGAGCACTATGGGACTTAACATCTGAGGTCATCAGTCCCTTAGAACCAATTAAACCTAACTGACCTAAGGACATCACACACGTCCATGCCCGAGGTAGGATTCGAACCTGCGACCGTAGCGGTCGCGCGGTTCCAGACTGAAGCGCCTAGACCGCTCGGTCACAACGGCCGGCTGCTATGGCTAAACCGAGTAAATTTGCTTATAAAGCAGTTCTGCTCTCTATAGCTACTATTTCAGAAGTTGAAAAATTTTGTATCCCGCCTGGCAGGCGGCGCGTGGGTAAGGAACAGGAACAGGAAAAGGAACTAATCTCTCGGTACTGAAAATACGGTTTAAGCACCTGTACTATTGGATAAACATATGAAAACATATTACATAACTTGCAAGGTGGTGCGAAGTTTCCTGACTGTCTGCACCTGATGAAATGGGCTGAAGCAGTCACGGAGCTCGCAGACCTCGACAGCGCCGGGTAGAGGGTGCTGTCGTCGGTGTCTCTAGTAGTACCAACCTAGTAGAGCGGACCTACGTTGTGGAATCGTTGCTATCGATACCAGAAAAAACATAGAAAGTGAACAAAGTAACGTGTTCTAAAACTTGTCACTCACCCTTGTTTATCTGTCAAAGTAGCTAAAGTTTGAAAAGGATGACTGGTTCAGCTACTTAAGAATGGACGAAGAAATATTTTTAGTGTTTTTGCAACATGCCACACTATATGTACGAAGACATGGTAGCGTAATGAGAAAATCAATAAGTGCCTGCGAGAGACTTTCAGTGACTGTGAGATTTCTAGCTAATGGCAGAAGCTAAGTTGCTCTTAAATTTTCTGTTGTGGTGTCATCGTCACACCATTCCGAAACATTTCGTTCAATATATGCAGTATTAAGGCAGCAATTTTAAATTCTCTCCTGTAACAGCTATGAAAATTATTAGTTTTCTTGTCAGCCATATCAATATTAGCATCTTTTTCAACTTCCTTTACTTTTGTTACCAATACGTGATACGCTGCACGTCTTTTTTTTCCCTTGCTATTAGGCTTCCATACATATATTAACTATCTGTAAAGTTCTACAAATTCTGTTACTCTCTGGGGTACATCCGTAAATCTTGAGAATCTCCAGAAACATCACTCATACTGAATCCTGTGCATCACAGCACTGACCCAACAACGATACAACGCTCTCCAAAGCAACAATGGACTGAGCAATTAGTCTGACCATTTACACTCTCACACTTGTTGTGTTCCGTCTCCGTGAATTCAAACTCTGCCAGTCTTTGCGCAGACTAGACACCGACCAACAGCGCAGACCAAAGCTTCCGTCGATGAGTGATCTACATGCAACGACTTGCCTAGGCAAACAAGGTGTGTGCAGGCAGCTTTAGATCCAGGTCCGAGCCTGTAATTGGGCCCTTAACCACGGCAACTTGCGAACAGTTTACAGTCTTAGCCGTTCCGGAAATTCTTCCACCCTTCGCTCGAAAGCCAATGATCATGACTCTGGACGTCAGATAAATCGCTCACATTCCCCATTACTATGAATGTACAGTTTCCTGCATCCCCCCTGACACGCTTTATATACCCTCTGCTGCTAGAGCTTCCACCTTCCATCTTTGAGCGGTTATTGCTTGTTGACGACATACATTGGTGGGGGTCACCTTAAAGTGACTGGATCATGTATGTACAGATTTGCATTACTTTTTTAATGCCATGCATACAAAATACTTCTACTAACAAAAAAATGGTTCAAATGGCTCTGAGCACTAAGGGACTTAACGTCTAAGGTCATCAGTCCCCTAGAACTTAGAACTACTTAAACCTAACTAACCTTAGGACACCACACACATCCATGCCCGAGGCAGGATTCGAACCTGCGACCGAAGCGGTCTCGCGGTTCCAGACTGTAGCGCCTAGAAGCTTCAACTGACAAATGTCGCAGATGACATGTATGCTGGAAAGGAGTCTGTATAATTTAGACGTTTTGTGTGCAGTCAAATCTTATAGCAAGTATATGGGGCTCCCTTGTCCTCGCTTCTTCTGAAAGCTTAGGATAAAATTTTTGGGCCATTCCCTTGTGAAGCATAGGCTTTCTGTGGCAAATCTGCTTGCAATATCGTTAAGGTGAGTGCTTCTGTTTTCCTTGTAGCCCTTGACAAGAGCAGCAGCAATCTATTAGAGGGCGCCAAATGCAAATATAACATTTCCTTGAGAAAATGCTGCGTAATGTGACCTTTACCTGGGGATATTTCTCCCTAAACAATTTATACATCACTAGGAAGTTACGTTTGGCATCGAAATATTTTGTATCCCTGAAAGAAAATTTTCAGTGTCCTGCCGGATAGGTTCTCTTGTTTATGCTGGAAGGGCTCGCTTCACTTGCTAGTAGAGCTTCAGTCACTGACTGAAGTCCTTATAGCACATAACATTAATTCTGTAGCATCCCTCCTACCATAACCAAGCATCTCACTGAATGCATTGTAAGATGCGGCTACCCATCAACAACATATCAATGTGCCTAACTCCATTGTGGATATTTACTGACTGTGGCCCTAATAGCACCGGCAGTTCAATTAAAGACATGTCACTGCAAGTGAAAACTGATCTATATTGCCTTGTCCGTTTTTCACACTCCAGTTATGTATTACAGAACTTCTTCCAGTAAATCCTTATAAATGAATCCTAATCTTCGTTTCCAACTGTTTCTTGTCGTTGCTGTTTCCTAACCCTATTTGGCCCTGTGACGAGGCTGTATAATTCCTGAGTGCAGTCAAGCCACCTCGTAACAGCTACCGGTGGTAGGGTTCTCTTCCTCCCACACTAACATCTTCAAGGCGAAGTGCACAACATGTATTGACAATCTATTGAAGCTGTAATTTGTGTTCTATGACAGATAATATTTTTCTCGTCAACAGTTTGATTCTGTTGAAAAACGAACCGTATGATTTTCTGCGGAGCACCGCCTTGTGTCGCGACAATGTAAGTCAGACAGTAGTAAGCAGGCAGACCGCTTCATTCTAGCAAGACAGATGGGCGCTCTGATGCAGCAGCAGTTCCACGTAATTTCGTCTGTGGCCATAAGATGTCAGCATCTCACAGACTTAAGTCATACGTAGTTAAACCAGTTGTTGTTGTTGTGGTCTTCAGTCCTGAGACTGGTTTGATGCAGCTCTCCATGGTACTCTATCCTGTTCAAGCTTCTTCATCTCCCAGTACCTACTGCAGCCTACATCCTGCTTAATGTATTCATCTCTCGGTCTCCCTCTACGATTTTTACCCTCCACACTGCCCTCCGACGTCTCAGAACATGTCCTCCCAACCGATCCCTTCTTCTAGTCAAGTTGCGCCCCAAGCTCCTCTTCTCCCCAATTCTATTCAATATCTCCTCATTAGTTATGTGGTCTACCCATCCAATCTTCAGCATTCTTCTGTAGCACCACATTTCGAAAGCTTCTATTATCTTCTTGTCTAAACTATTTATCGTCCACGTTTCAATTCTGTACGTGGCTACACTCCATACAAATACTTTCAGGAACGTCTTCCTGACACTTAAATCTATAATCGAAGTTAACAAATTTCTCTTCTTCAGAAACGCTTTCCTTGCCATTGCCAGTCTACATTTTATATCCTCTCTACTTCGACCATCATCAATTATTTTGCTCCCCAAATAGCAAAACTCCTTTACTACTTTAAGTGTCTCATTTCCTAATCTAATTCCCTCAGCATCACCCGACTTAATTCGACTACATTCCATTATCCTAGTTTTGCTTTTGTTGATGTTCATCTTATACCCTCCTTTCAAGTCACTGTCCATTCCGATCAACTGCTCTTCCAAGCCCTTTGCTGTCTCTGACAGAATTACAATGTCATCGGCGAACCTCAAAGTTTTTATTTCTTCTCCATGGATTTTAATTCCTACTCCGAACTTTTCTTTTGTTTCTTTTATTGCTTGCTCAATATACAGATTGAATAACATCGGGGATAGTCTACAACCCTGTCTCACTCCCTTCCCAACCACTGCTTACCTTTCATGACCCTCGACTCTTACAACTGCCATCATGTTTCTGTACAAATTGTAAGTAGCCTTTCGCTCCCTGTATTTTACCAATGTCACCTTCAGAATTTGAAAGAGAGTATTCCAGTCAATATTGTCAAGAGCTTTCTCAAAGTCTACAAATGTTTGAAACGTAGATTTGCCTTTGTTTAATCTTTCTTCTAAGATAAGTCGTAGGGTCAGTATTGCCTCGTGTTCCAACATTTCTACGGAATCCAAACTGATCTTCCCCGAGGTGGGCTTCTATCAGTTTTTCCATTCGTCTGTAAAGAATTCGCGTTAGTATTTTGCAGCTGTGACTTATTAAACTGATAGTTCGGTAATTTTCACATCTGTCAACACCTGCTTTCTTTGGGATTGGAATTATTATATTCTTTTTGAAGTCTGAGAGTATTTCGCCTGTCTCATACATCTTGCTCACCAGACGGTAGAGTTTTTTCAGGACTGGCTCTCCCAAGGCCGTCAGTAGTTCCAATGGAATGTTGTCTACTCCTGGGGCCTTGTTTCGACTCAGGTCTTTCAGTGCTCTGTCAAACTCTTCACGCAGTATCCTATCTCCCATTTCATCTTCATCTACATCCTTTTCCATTTCCATAATATTGTCCTCAAGTACATCGCCCTTGTATAGACCCTCTATATTCTCCTTCCACCTTTCTGCTTTCCCTTCTTTGCTTAGAACTGGGTTTCCATGAAAGCTCTTGATATTCATGCAAGTGGTTCTCCTTTCTCCAAAGGTCTCTTTAATTTTCCTATACGCAGTATCTATCTTACCCCTAGTGAGATAAGCTTCTACATCCTTACATTTGTCCTCTAGCCATCCCTGCTTAGCCATTTTGCACTTCCTATCGATCTCATTTTTGAGACGTTTGTATTCCTTTTTGCCTGCTTCATTTACTGCATTTTTATATTTTCTCCTTTCATCAATTAAATTCAATATTTCTTCTGTTACCCAAGGTTTTCTACTAGCCCTCGTCTTTTTACCTATTTGATCCTCTGCTGCCTGCAGTATTTCATTCCTCAAAGTTACCCATTCTTCTTCTACTACATTTCTTTCCCCCATTCCTGTCAGTTGTTCCCTTATGCTCTCCCTGAAAGTCTGTACAACCTCTGGTTCTTTCAGTTTATCCAAGTCCCATCTCCTTAAATTCCCACCTTTTTGCAATTTCTTCGGTTTTAATCTACAGTTCATAACCAATAGATTGTGGTCAGAGTCCACATCTGCCCCTGGAAATGTCTTACAATTTAAAACCTGGTTCCTAAATCTCTGTCTTACCATTATATAATCTATCTGATACCCTTTAGTATCTCCAGCGTTCTTCCATGTATACAACCTTCTTTCATGATTCTTAAACCAAACAGTATATTTTGAAAACAAAACTGTATCTTCCTTGAATATTATGACTAGTATTAATTATTGTTGGTTTAATAAGTTTAATAATTGGTGTGAATGACGGTATGAACGTGAAGTATTTAATCACTGAATCTGTTACGCACATTACCCGAGTATACGTTAACATGATAAGTGCGGTTGTATGGACAGAGAGTGAATCATACTCTCAGGGGAGATTTGTGAATAGCAATTAGCCATTTTATGGGTTTAGGGAAACAAAAAGAATTTAACGGCAATTCAACCGTTTAGAGAGGAAGCTAACTTGATATTTGTGGATTTTACAAACTTATTGCTTTACTAAATTGCTTGTAAACGCTATTAATTTTTGATTGATTAAATTTAAGAGATGCGGTATAACGTTCGTTTAATGCTAGTATCGGATTGGCTGTGATGCGTATCACACATTCAAAGTACAGTGCGCTCACGTGTATATTTTGTGGACTAAGAGGATTGCTTTCTAAACTCTGAGTTCGGAGCTTGGGCTTACCATGTTCGGACACGTCTATTAGAAGCTCTGAACAGAAGTGAAAATTTTGCGGAATAATGATCATAGTCTGTCGGAAATGAACGACCACAGGAAATTCCGATTTTTATGTGTAGACTGTAATACTTGACTAAAATACTTATTGCGTATCGTGCAAGTCAGGACCTAGGACCGAACATACAAAGTGATCGAGTGGTGTAGTTTCTGAGTGAGCATTCTGTCCCAGGTATTCAGTTTTGTAATATTTTTGGTAACTGATTGAGTTAGATGTCATAAGCTGGCTATTAGAAGCGACTGAATGCGTGTATGTGTGTCGAAAATGTAACTTCAGGCTATGATAGACTTGCGGGTGTCTTTCTGTCAAACAAGTAGCAATGTATTGAAGTTTCCATTCACAAATTATCTATCCGCTGATAGCTCACGTAACCTGATACTATAAAATATTTGATGCCACCTGCAGAGGTATCTAGTGCGGCTAATTTCCATTGCAACTTTTTGTAGTCGACGTACATTACGCAATTTACTTACAGAGAAGGCATGTGTTCGAGATGCGGAAGACGAAAACATCACCGTAAGGTGGGTGGACGTAACACCCGGGAGAAACATTGTGACCGCACTGTCACAGTTTGTCTCTCAATGTCTGTTGTACTACAAGTGCTGCTCCATGTTTCTCGTACTAGCTAACAAGAAAGCATGAAGCACTGACAGTGACGAGACCTGCAGCAGCCGATTTTGCAGTAAACGTTTTGAACAAACTCAAGATTGGTGATCTTTTACAGAAGCTCGAAATTTAGCGTGGACTTCAATGCGAGATGCCTATAACAGTTTCCACAACGAAACGTTGTCTTGAAACCTGGCAGAAAATCCAAAGAGATTCTGGTCGTATGTGAAGTATGTTAGCGGCAAGAAACAATCAATGCCTTCTCTGCGCGATAGCAATGGAGATACTATCGAATACAGTGCTGCCAAAGCAGAGTTACTAAACGCAGTCTTCCGAAATGCCTTCACAAAAGAAGGCGAAGTAAATATTCCAGAATTGGAATCGAGAACAACTGCCAACACGAGTAACGTAGAAGTAAATATACTCGGAACAGTTAAGCAACTTAAATCACTTAATAAAAGCAAGTCTTCTGGTCCAAACTGTATACCAATGAGGTTCCTTTCGGAGTATGCTGATGCATTAGCTCCGTGCTTACCAATCATATACAACCGTTCGCTCGACGAAAGATCCGTAGCCAAAGACTGGAAAGTTGCACAGGTCACACCAATATTCAAGAAAGGTAGTCTGAGTAATCCACTAAATTACAAGCCCATATCATTAACGTCGATATGTAGCAGGATTTTAGAACATATATTGTGTTCAAACATTATGAATTACCTCGAAGAAAACTGTCTATTGACACACAATCAACATGGGTTTAATAAAACACCGTTCCTGTGAAACACAACTAGCTCTTTATTCACATGAAGTGCTGAGTGCTGTTGACAAGGGATTTCATGTCGATTCCGTATTTCTGGATTTCCGGAAGGCTTTTGACACTGTACCACACAAGCGGAGCGTAGTAAAATTGCGTGCTTGTGGAATATCGTCTCAGTTATGTGACTGGATTTGTGATTTCCTGTCAGAGAGGTCACAGTTCGTAGTAACTGACGGAAAGTCATCGAGTAATACAGAAGTAATTTCTGGCGTTATCCAAAGAAGTGTTATATATATCTATATAAACGATTTCGGAGATAATCTTCGGTTGTTTGCAGATGACGCTGTCGTTTATCAACTAACAAAGTCATCAGAAGATCGAAACAAACTGAAAAATGATTTACAAAATATATCTGAATGGTGCGAAAAGTGGCAGTTGACGCTGAATAACGAAAAGTGTGAAGTCATCAACATCAGTGATGAAAGAAACCCGTTAAACTCCGGTTACACGATTAATCAGTCTAATCTAAAAGCCGTAAATTGAACTAAATACCTAGGTATTGGAATTACGAACAACTTAAATTGGAAAGAACACATAGAAAATGTTGTGGGGAAGGCTAATCAAAGACTGCGTTTTATTGGCAGGACACTTAGAAAATGTGACAGACCTACTAAGTAGACTGCCTACACTACACTTGCCCGTCCTCTCTTAGAATACTGCTGCGCGTTGTGGGATCCTTACCAGATAGGACTGGCGGCGTTTATCGAAAAAGTTCAAAGAAAGGCAGCACGTTTTGTATTATCACGAAATATGGGAGAGGGTGTCACAGAAATGATACATGGTTTGGGCTGGAAATCGTCAAAAGAAAGGCGTTTTTCGTTGCGACGGAATCCTCTCACGAAATTCCAATCACCAACTATTTCCTCCGATGCGAAAATATTATGTTGACACCGACCTACATAGGGAGGAACGATCACCACGATAAAATAAGGGAAATCAGAGCTCGTACGGAATGATATAGGTGTTCATTCTTTCCGCGCGCTATACGAGATTGGAATAATAGAGAATTGTGAAGGTGGTTTGATGAACCCTGTGCCAGGCACTGAAATGTGATTTACAGAGTATCCATGTAGATGTAGATGTAGAACCGGTAGGGCACCGTGATGAACTCAGGGAACTGAGCAGTGCAGCTTTTCTGCTGGCCACGGCGTAGTTAGCTACTTGCTTGGCTAATCCGGCCGGTAGAGACGCGTGGTGTGTCTGCTGTAGGCAGCACTGCGCACTGCCTGCCGGGAAGACAAAACACTGTGGTTGGCGCAGCGAACCGACCGGTTAATCAGCAGACCGGCGCGCAATTCATCAGGGGAGCTGCACGCCTGCCAACCCACCGGGATTCCCGGGCAAGAAACGGCCAACTACCTGTCTTAATCAGGCCAGACCGCTCTCTCGTGTTTTGCGCAATTCATTTTACCTGTGGATTTCTGCTACGGTGCAAATTTTGCATCTGATCAGACAGAAGAAAAGGGTGTAACAGAATACAAATTGTGCGGAACATAGCTTCCTCGACAATGTCAGCTACACAACGGACATTTTTCATGTCGCAGCACAAATTATGTGAATAATTATCCAGACACGTGTTTTATGATCCTGCAAACTTACACCTGACAGGAATAATCCTTCTTCCTCTGATCTCAAGCCGGCCGGAGTGGCCGTGCGGTTCTAGGCGCTGCAGTTTGGAACCGCGTGACCGCTACGGTCGCAGGTTCGAATCCCGCCTCTGGCATGGATGTGTGTGATGTCCTTAGGTTAGTTAGGTTTAAGTACTACTAAGTTCTAGGGGACTAATGACCTCAGAAGTTAAGTCCCGTAGTGCTCAGAGCCATTTGAACCATTTTGAACCATCTGATCTCAAATGTCCTTGGTTTACTAACCCTCTGAAGTCTAACCGGTCGGTTCGCTGCGCCAACCACCGTGTTTTGTCTTGCCGGTGGGCAGTGCGAAGTGCTGCCTGTAGCAGACACAACACGCGTCTGGATGCCAACACCGGAATATGGAAACGATTTACACAGGAAAAACATTAGTTCCCATTTTGACCACTAGGGAGAAATCTGGCACTGTGAATGCAAGAAAGATGTATCTGAAATGTTTCCATGTGTAGTGGATTAGGAACGGAATATGGGCAGGAAAGGTCAAACAAGTGAGAAACGCATAACGTAAATCTTATTATTAAATGACACATGCAGACTTTCGGCAATATGAACACCAGAGACGTCGACGAGATGCTCCATTTGTAAAACGATATGATCAACAGTTGCTCGCAGCTGTTGCGGTAGATTCTGAGCAATGTGTTACTGTTGTGCTGCCCTTCTGATCAGGTAGAGGCCGAATGTGTCCCAGGTTCTTTTAGAAATCCCAAGAGCTAAACGTCATGTGGATTCAGATCAAGTGATCTTGCAGCCCATGCATCTGGAAAACCTCTAGAGATAATGATTGTTGCAGGTTGGATTAAGCATACCTTTCGTTGCGTGAAAGACGTGAGGTGTTGCCCCGTTTTGCATGAAAACAGTGGTTTCCACACAGTTCCGCTTTTCCAAAGTAGGCCATGTGGGTGTATTATAGACAATGCCCACAACGTGGCGCCTGCAGCTGCGTGGCCGCGGTCTTTGTCATACAGCCAACGGCCGGCACGCCCCGCTTATGCGCAGCTCTGCACAGCTGTACAGCGCAGGCGCGAGGCTCACACACTGAGTGCCTCCGCGCTGTCATGGCAACCTCGGTCGGCGTCCTCCCAAGATATAGTTACGTGAGGCCGCGTCGCCAATCATAACAAGACACGACAAGCAGACTCGGGTCTGGCGGGCATATTCCTCCGCTACTCGCCCTATATAGCTGCATACGCCGCCACGCCTGGCAGTCTCGTGTTGGGCTACCTACGTATTACGTCGACGTCGCACCCCGGAACGACTCTACACTACGACTGTTTACCATACCTGACTTGGACTCTGCAGCCCAGTCGCTGCTCTTGATCAAGCACCAAGTTGTGTTGTTATTGTGGAACTGTTGGCAATAAACAGAATCTGGAACTCACGCCAATCGTTATTTGTTGTTTCTTCAATTACCGACACAACACTCTTCAAAGGAGAAAGGACCGAGAATAAAAGTGGTTATGTATCCACACCACATAGTCACGTGCAGTGGTACTATATATTCGTGCACAACACGCTTTTTTAACAATACCACAAATTCGGAAGTTCTGTGTATTCGCTGCATCCTGTAGTGTCAAAAGTGCGTCACTCCATACGGTATTGCCTAGCCAAACGTCATCAACTTCGATCTGTACCAGAAAGCAAAGAGCAAATTCAAAATGTTGCTGAGGATCATGAAGTTTCAGTTGCTGTACCGTCTTTATCATGTAGGTGTATCAGTGTAAATACACCACAAAATGTTCTGTAATGTTGTCGATGCGATAGACAACTCTCGTGACAGTGCACGAGCACTAGCACTACCATGGGCACGTGCTGCATTGTCAGTTACAGCAGCCTCGACAATAAGTTCGATCGGGATAGAACATCTTCCTCTTTCATGTGCCGAACCAAGCTCATCCGTATTTTCTAGTTCTGTTATCACCTTCTTTCTACTATTTATTGACATCGCGCCTCTCAGAACTTTCACTCAGTGCTTCTCTCACAATGTAGCACGTAAAACAGTTTCACTAACAGAGAGAGGCCTCTTTTTTCGGTAGCCATACTGTTCGATGTCACACCGTCATACGAACGGAGTATAGCTCCAGAATTTTACCTGGAGGCCAACATCGGAAATATTTTTGTACATTTTTTTTAAGCTTAAATCGGTTCCACATTAACGCATTAACGTATTTACCAAGTTTCGCTGACACACAGCGACAGCGCACAGTAAATACATGAAAATGCAACCAGTCACTTTCCATGAACCGGTTTTCGAACCTTTTCAGGTTCATCTTCAGATGGTTTCCTGGAAGTTACATCACTATATCTGTCATAATGCTGGGTGATGGCTCTGTGACAAGAAGACTGAACACGTTTTAATGTATCGCCTTGACTAGTATTTATCTGTCGATAGGTATGCAAACATACTTTTTAATTTACTGCGGCAGTATGAGTGGCTTTTTTCGTTAGTATCCATCTGTCTGCTTCCATTCTGATGGCCAGTTGGTACATCACTTCGCACACTTTTACACATCTGTATTCATTTACACTCTGACAGTGAAACTTTGCCAGCATCCAGCATGTGCTATACAACTGTGGCTTGTAACAAAGATCTGGACAAAAAGATATGGCACAGGCCTACTTTGCTCAGATATGTAGTTAGTTCTTGTTTACATGCATTAAGATCGATATAAGGGTAAATATTTTAATCAGACTGGCGATAAAAGGAGAGCATAAAATAAAATAAATAAATTACTATAAGAACAAACTTCAAGTGATCTGATGTCTTATTTCTATTAGTATCAACGTATAATACAATTATTTTATGAGCAAATATTTTAATGAAGACCGGCATTCACATAAAAACCCAGGAATAAAGTAATGCAGAGTTACAGTATTTGCTGCGAGATACAACTGGATGTATGGCCATGACCTTTATACTTAAATTTAAAACAATAATAAATCTTCAAATGAACTATTGACTTATTTCTGTTCTTGTGTTAACATGATGTGGAAACGGACTATAGCTGTTTGTATGACTGTACACTTTGTATTTAAAACCAAGAACAAAAATTCACATAATTGTTTACTTATTTGTTTTCTTACATTAACATTATCTGGCATATTAGTAAAGGCAGTTTCTCTTTGTTCCAACTGGAGGTAATATGCATAAAAGTACTGATTTAAGTAAAGAATAGAGAGATTTACCATTTAGAAATACAGTACAGGTTTTTTTCTTCGGTAGGATATTTACATTGACAACAGTGCAGTTTCTAACGGGACGCGAAATTAAAACGTCACCCATCCACAAGGATCAGCTCAGTTTGCAAGTAAATATAAGTTTAATTTAGTGGTTTGTTTATGTATTTGTAATATTTTGTTATGTTATATTTAAAGTTTTGTATTTTTGTTTTGTATGTTTCATGTTTGGATAGAGCAGCGCAACTCGCGGAAGCAGCATCTTCACTGCCGGAACCCGAAAGAAAATTGCTGGCCACTAGACATCACAGGTCAACAGCCAAAGAGCACCCGAAGATCCTGTGACCGGGTTGTTGCGTCGAACCTCCAACATTCAAATAAATAAAAATTTGTAATTTTCCATTGTAATGACGTCACAGAATGTTTAGTTCATGTTATATTTTGTTCAGCTCTGTTTTGTCGAGTCTGATGTTCACATCTGTATGTAGCATATACGAAGACAATAAAACAGTATATACTCTAAAGCTTAAATATGAGTTCGAGAATTATTTATGAAGAGTTATATTGAGGAAGAATTATTACTGAATTTTTCCGAGATATTAATTTTCAGAAGAGTTTGATTTCGATTTTTGAATCTTAAAGGTTTTATAGTCTGATAAGTAGCAAGAATATAATTTCCAAGAAGAAACAAACGACATCTAAATCTCAAAAGTTTGCGTAAACCAGTTGGCCTGAGTGACGAAACTTTGCGCAAACGATTCAACTGAAGGTGTTTTAATTACAGTTTCGTTCAAGAATCTTTTATAGGGAACCTTAAGGGAATTTAAATAATTTTTTTGGAGTGTTTTGTAATCGACGTAGGTGACGAAGTCAGCACATGGTCATATTTCAAACAAAAATGTCATGCGCGTCGTTACACTACAAGTTACGATGTATGGATAAGCATTTTTTTTTGGGGGGGGGGGGGGGCGGGGGCTGAATGGTGGGAAGTAGTGTAGGATTGGTTACTTGTTTTGAATTAGTAAGTCTTCGAAGTTCCGACGGAAAAAATTTGTTTCTCAGTTCAGATTGGCCATTCAGTAAGTAGTCAGCGGCTGTATTTGTGTAGCTAAAAAAAAATAAAAAATGTGGAAATTTGTGGTAAGGTCTTATGGAACCAAACGGCTGAGGTCATCGGTCCCTAAGCTAACACACTACTTAATCTAACTTTAACTTACGCTATGGACAAAACACACACACCCGTGGCCGAGGGAGGACTCGAACCTCCTACGGAGGGAGCCACATGGACCGTGACAAGGGGTCTGAGACCGAGCGGCTACTCCGCGCGTCTCGCTAAATATTTCGTATTCTTCAAGAAGAACAAGTATCGTGCCTTTGTTGGCAAAAGGAGTATTTGGAGATTTTGTTCTATGTTGTTTTCAGAATGATTGTGTTGCGCAAGATGTGAGGCAAAGCTGGACTTGTTCTGGTTGTTGAGATGGAGTGCATCTATGTGTTCTTCAAATCTTATTGTGAAGCTTCTACCAGTTTGTCCAATCGAGAAATTTGGACATGGGTTGCAAATGAGCTTATATACGCCTGACTTTTGATACTGTTGTATAGTGGTTTTGGTGTTGTGTACGATTTCATTTTGTATTTTGTTGTTGGTGAAGAAGCTTATTTTTACGTGGTAAGTCTTGAAGAGGTAGGCAGTTTGGCGAGAAATCTTCCCTAGGAGAGGTAGGCTTATAATGTGGTAACCTTTTTTGTGGTTGGTTGATTTAATTTATCTGTATGGATTAGTTTATCTATCACTGCAGGATTGTATCCATTGCTGGAGGCAATTTATTTAATAATTTCTGTTTCTTTTTGTCTTTCACCTATGTCCATTGTGTAAACTTAAACTAAAGAAACCGTCCTTGCAATAAGATTTAACGAAAAGTGTGTCTCAGAAAACTTGACTCCAGATTATATCAGAATAAAAATAACGAGTCAGCCAAAGTAGCAAAAGCACGATGTGAAATTAGTTGGTTAAAGCTGAAATCAAATCTCTTTACAAAAAGAAAGATCTTAGTACTAAACCGTACAATATGCACTTAGAACTAAGCCATAAACTTGTTGCTACTGTATTCTTGGTCTTCCTAGACAATGAAGTTTTGTGAGTTCCTCTCCAGTGGGCAGACTTGTGTGAGGCCTTGCATTGTCATAGAGAAGAAGTTCGTTTGTGTTTTTGTGACGACGAACATGCTGAGTCCATGACTGCAGGAGTCACAGCTGTGTGCGGCCGGCAGGCACGTGGGAGATCGGACGGGTTTCCGCAACCCTGTTGCGCTGACGACAGAAGGTTCGCCCAACGACTCACCGTGCTTTTGTTCACTGCGAGGTCTCCGAAGACATTCTGCAAGCGTGTGCCTTGTTTTTCGGAAAAAAGCCCTAAATGACAGCTCTCTGCTATGAATGCACTACCGTTACAGACGCGATTTTGAAGGATACATACAGGGGCACTATCTATCAGAACTTCATGAGAACTGTAGGGACTGAAGCTAGAGTTTTCTGCAATGTTTCACAACAAATTCCGCATTTTTTTTTTCAACAGAAATTGGTCGAGATAAAAATGTGCTAAATTATTTATTGAACGCCCTCGTATATTGCACTCTCTCCATTACTAAGCTGTAACAAATTATATACAGGAGCTTTCCTCGTGTTGTAAGTAGGCTGTTTAGGTTTTTATATTGGTAACGCCACGTAGCGCTCTGTATGAAAATCACTGGCTGTGCTGTGTGCCGTCAGTGGCTGGTTGGCATTGTTGGGGTATTCGCCATTGTAGTGTTGGGCAGTAGGATGTGAACAGCGCGTAGCGTTGCGCAGTCGGAGGTGAGCCGCCAGCAGTGGTGGATGTGGGGAGAGAGATGGCAGAACTTTGAGAGCGGACAATCTGGACGTGTGTCCATCAGAAAGAGAAAACTTTTAATACTGGATATCACGAACTCATATATATATGATGACTTTTGAACATTATTAAGGTAACTACATTGTTTGTTCTCTAGCAAAATCTTTCATTTGATAACTATGCCTATCAGCAGTTAGTGCCTTCAGTAGTTAGAATCTTTGATTTAGCTGGCAGTATTGGCGCTAGCTGTATTGCAGTAATTCGAGTAACGAAGATTTTTGTGAGATAAGTGATTAATGACAGGTATAGGTTATTGTTAGTCAGGGCCAGTCTTTTGTAGGGATTATAGAAAGTCAGATTGCGTTGCGCTAAAAATATTGTGTGTCAGTTTAGTGTTGGTCAGAATAAGTAAGGAGAGAAATGTCTGATTACGTTCATTTAAGCCCAGCTGCTTGAAAATCAAATAACGTAATTGGTTTACCAGCACAGTAATTCATTAATTTTTCTAAGGGGACGTTTCAATGTATCAGTCTACATATTAGTGAAATATTTATTAAAATCGCTGTATTAGTTTATCTTTCTGAGATTAGCCTGAATGTACGGACAGAATTGCAAAAAATGGTTCAAATGGCTCTGAGGATTATGGGACTTAACTTAGAACTTACAACTAATTAAACCTAACTAATCTAAGGACATCACACACATCCATTCCCGAGGCAGGGTTCGAACCTGCGACCGTATCGGTCGCGCGGTTCCAGACTGTAGCGCTTAGAACCGCTCGGTCACGCCGGCACAGAACTGCAGAGTGTGACGTTTATCTCTATGAGACATATAGAAGAAGATGTGTGACAGTGGCTGTATGTGATCACCAGAAAGCCAGTATTTTTTAAAATGTTTGTCATTTATGCCTTTCAAAGCGGGAGGATTAATACTTTTTCGTCTTTCCTGACTCCATTTATGTAGAAAATTTTGTTATTTGTTGTGGCTGACGTCAGAGTGCATTCGGGCAGCAACATTTTATAGGAATTCAAAACAAGCAACACAGTTACAGTATTATTTGTAGGAAAGAGACTGCAACCACGACTTTTATTTAGACTTATTTCAAACGCGACCTTTTCGTTTAAATATACATCAATCTGGGTTCAGCACGATACACGTTACAAATTAGTGCAAAAACAGATCTGTCGAAGATCATGTTCCACAAGGCGTCCTCGCATTCGGATGGAATACTGCGCTTTTCTTTGCGATGAATCATGAATTGTTTCAAACACTCTCGGATCGTCTCGTAAATCTTGGAAGATTGTACATTTCACTGCTATGGTTTATCAACGATAGTGCCCTTTTGTGGTGACCCCAGACTGAAAAACTCAGATGGTAGTTTGATGGTGCTCTTGTCTAAGGTAGAGACATTGTGCGACTCGTTCGTCTTGGACCATGCAGAGATGGAAATGGAAATGAGCGTTTGGCGTCATTGGCCGGGAGGCTCCTTGCGGGGCAGGTCCGGCCGCCTTGGTTCAGGTCTTATTACATTAGACGCCACATTGGGCGACCTGCGCGCCGCATGGGGATGAAATGAACACCTGGTGCCTGAGCGGAGAAAATCCCCGACCTAGCCGGAAATTGAACCCGGGCCCGTAGGACGGCAATTCGTTACGCTGACCACTTTTTTTGGCACTGCAGTTTCCTTTATTCCACAAAAACTGTAACAAAAATAGCTAGCTTACAACGAAATGACATAAATAAGGTGACAGATAACTGCACTTATAAATTACAGCATTCAAAGTATAAGGAGTGATATACAGTCTGTAGCAGTGGCACACATTTAGCACCTGCACTGTCACCTTCAACTGGTGTCAGTTCAGCACGCACATTTTCTTCTTCTGCAGCCTGAGGTTCCTCATCATCATTTCCCAGACCCAAATTAATCAGTCAGCTATCGGGGCGGATCCCATACAGAGATGCAAGCTGTTATTTTACATAAATAACGTACAGTTGTCTCCAATCATGAACCGTAGGTGGAATATGACGCCAGTTTGGTAGATTATTTGCAGACACATGCTTACCGGAAAGCTTTTGCTTCTGTATACTTTCTCCCACGTCACGTTTCGTTATTATTTCCGAGCATGATACATAATGTGTTTATTTGTAGTATCCATTTGCTGCAACACTCACTCCGTTACAAAATAAAAATTTGTAGTCCGTAGCTGAGTGCAAAATACACGCTCTCTGTCAGATATAGCATCCAGTAAAAACAATGTTACGGCATCATTGCCATTCCGGTCTACTCGGTGCAGTTAAAAGCTGGGGTTCCCGTTGCTGCACTTCACTTGGAGTGCCAGCATCCCGCGCTGCAGCGCATCATACGAGGTGGGCAGCCACGATGAAATGAGAGAAAGTGCAGCTGGAGAAAGCCTCCACAAGAGCCCGGCCAACGGCGAAGTTTGACCATTGGGAGCACCTGCTACTCGCAGCGCGCCGTTTCACGCCACAGTGGCAGCGCCGCCATTCGAGGCCCCCCGAGAGTTTCAAGCAGCAGAGCAGAGGAGCGCAGGGCACTACCGACGAGGCCCTCAAACGCCCTCTCCTACCCTCCGCCGACCATCCTTGTTACTCGCCCGCTACCTGTCACAGTTTTGTCGCTGGAGCCACCTCGGCTTTGAGAGCAGTACGACCCTCTCACTCAGGGAATGGAAAACGACCACAAAGGATAGCAAGCAACTGTATCTCCTCAGGACGGCGATGCATGATTCATGCACTTGTCCGCAACACCTGTCCCCAGTGTAAGGGGCATTGCGTTGTGTACACAGTAGGTTAGGAAGAATCGTAATCATCATCATCAAACTGCGAGGATTCTACGGCTGGCGGCGCTTCTAGCTTTCTATATTCCACTTCCTCCAATCATGCCAGTCTCCTTCTTGTAGTTCTCTGTCATCAATCATATCCCTGACGTCTCGACCCTAGCTCCTCCTAGGTCGCCCACCATTTGTATTTCTGCTGGGGTCCAGTGTCACTCTCTGTGGTAATGTGTGTAAATGTGTAAACTGTAGTGCCACATCAAAGCCGGCAACGCATATCGAAACTACAGATGGTAGCGAGGGCTCACTGAAATCCACAACTCGTGACGACCACGCCTCTCCCTCTCAACAAAGCAGCACCCTCACACTGAGGTCAGTATAGCATCAATCGTACAAGAGTTCGACCCCAGTTCGAAACCTCAGTTACAGCAGTTAACAGAGTGCAAGACCAGATGAACTTTTACTGTTGGCAACGTTGAACATTGTATCACAAGAAAATAGTTTGTTAATTAGTGCGTCATGTGATATACTACTAGTCCATGACAGTATAAAAGGTTAAGAAAATATTTTATTCATTTATATAATAAAGTGAACAAATATTTTATGAATTCTAGTTTGATGAGCTGTCTCCCAGAGCAGTCACAGAACCCACAATTATCGCCAGCCAAAAGTAATTTCATCTAGTCAAAACACACTTTAAACAACCATTGGCTATCATCCGTCATTTACATATCTGCATACGATTTTAGACGTTCCATCCCTAGAGTGTCTATTACAGATTTATCAACACCCATAGACTCCCTTATGTTGGTATTCGGTACAAGGTCCAGCTTCGAGATGCTACAATTTCGCCTCCAAAACTCTATCTCTAGCACAGGCAGTTTATTCCCTGGCGCTTGTTTACTGCACATGTTTCTGTTCTCTACGTAGCGATGTTTTCAGCAACTATACGATATGTCATCTCTTTGGTTCTTTTTGTTCTTATTCCAACGAATGGAGTTCAATAGTCGTTCCACTCTCTTGCGAAGCAATATTTTATTATTTGTGCCATCTGTACTTTTTCCATTTGATGATACCATAGTCCCAGTACACTGTAAAGGATGAGCCAGACAATAAGGGATTTTACTTCATTATATGAGCCTCAAACCGGTAACTTCATTTTTCCATTACGGCCAAGCCACGGCCGGCAGTGTTAGCTGCCTGTAAATTCTTTCGTCCCACGGTTTAGTAACAGGAAGTCAGCACCGATGAAGGGCATCTTGTTCCCGCGCCTCACTCATGTGCTTACGAGGTAACGCCACCCCAGGCGTCGCTTAGCAGGCAACGCTCTGTAAAGTTCCATGCCGCCCGCACGGTTTGTTCGGTCCTGACCAATCAGGGCGGAGGAAGCCGCGTGGTGCGTCGAACATACCCGGCCGCCCGTCGCCGGGCTCGCTCTCTTGTATTCTTGCTCACCCGCGAGTCGAATGCGCGCCCTGTAGCATCGAACATCTCCCACTTCTCCCGGTGCTGCGGTACTGTGGACTTAAGTTTTGGTAGACAACCACTTTCGGTAGCTTCGCGAGCAATGTTCGCCAAATTGTAAGCTCTGGCTCACCCTTACCTCCCTAGGCCTATGTTGCCCCTTTTCATCATGCTTTAGCCAATAAATGGCCTTTCTCTAAAAATTACCCTATTATTCCACAACGCCCACCGCCTGCCCATACCCGCCATCCTGTACAATTGGTGTCAGAAGTGGGATGCGTTCCCGTAGTGACTTTGTCGCTACACTGTACACTTCGCGCATGGAATGCGCCAACCGGCCGCCACGTTTGCTCCACATGGGCCGTGGTTTCTGTGAATGCTACTTTTCAGTATCTGTGATTCTTAACTGCGATTTGTCGCAGTTAAGAGTCGCAGTTAAGGAACCTAGGTCGTGTATCCTTCCGCCACTGCTATTCTGCTACTTCCGCGATTTCTGCGACTTCTGCTACTTCTGCGACTTCTGCCATTTCTGCGATTTCTGCGACTTCTGCTACTTCTGCGATTTCTGATACTTCTGCGATTTCTGTGACTTCTGCGATTTCTGTGACTCACCACCGTATGAAAAAGTTACATCTGTGCACACAGAAAATTGCATCTCAACAAGCCTGTCATTGGTAAGTATGTTTTACGTTTTTTCTTCCGTTGGCTTTAATTTTGTATTAAAGAAACAACTGTGAAAATATTAATAGTGTAATTAATATGTAAGTAGCCATACAGTACCGTAATAGTTCGTGTTTAGAAAATTAATTCTAACATATTGTTATGTTCACAGGTACCTGAACTACATTTCAGTCACTCAGTAAAGTGATATCTAAAAATATCATTGTCAACAGATCTGGAGAAATTGCTACTGCGTCTTTAGACCGTTTTCGTCAGACGAGAGGTTAGTTTCTAAGTGTTTCGATAGACTTAATTACTTCAGTGAGATCGTTCTTGCAAATGTGAAATATACCTCATTGAGTGGCTTTCATTACAGCAAATATTAGCTATCTACTCTGTCAATTATATTGCTTGTAATTAGTGACAGCAAAAATTGTTTAATAATCCTTGTGTTTTCGCAGACACAGCTCTGACTCTGATTACTGGTTGGTGTATGTATCTATCCACATCAAGGCTGTTGAGAGAGACTCGTGAAGATTCAAGACAGCCCTTAGAGGATTTGCGGTTTAAAAGTAAAATAATTGTGAAATAAGTGTGCAGATGAGTGATTAAACTGTGTTTTATTGAAGTTGTGCGATTTTAAAGGAATAATAAATGTTAAATACAGTGAGTGAATAATGAAAATCTCATTTTCCACATGTTAAGCCGTCATATACCCGTAATTTTCGCCACTTATTTATTCGTAAACACTTGTTGGAGCGTGTCATGCCGCCCCCCCCCCCCCTCCCCCTTTCTTCACAATCTTGGTGTGACACTGACCTGTAACATATCCCAAAGTCTACAATATGCATTTTGAGGCTGTTGATATGAAAGTGGGAAGTACAGATCTTCCAGTTAAATCAGGAATAGCTTAAGTGCATTACTTGAAAGTAACACAGGGAAAGCTTACTTATGTAGGTGGTAGTAGTGTCGGCAAAAAGTTCTTGTGTGTGAAGTTGCCATGTAGAACACCAGGTGTAAAACTTTTCTCCCGAGTCTTGAACTGTGTCGGAACAAAAGTGAGGCATTCATATGACTGTTTTCATTTCTCTACACTTATACAGATGTCTGAGTTCTGCTGTGTTAACATTGCAAAGTCCTGTAGGCATGTGGAGTATTAACCAAAACTGTCACATTGGAAGCAGAATCAAACACATTTGTTACGTTACTTGATATTTTCAGGAGAAAAAGGCAATGTTGCTTCTTATTAATATAATACATTCAGAGTCACAGCAGTGTTTGACCAACGATAACTGATGCTGAATGTGCATGTCGTCATATAATATGAACGGCTTATTTCAATAGTGGTACAAGTCCATTACCTCCACATTTCTGTCTATAATGCTTCTGAAATTAATGATCCAAACAAACATAAAAGGTTCATCTCTAGCAAGAAGCCATATGCTTGAATATTTCTGGTATCTCAACTGCAGATTTTTCAGCGCTCATTTAACTTTACGACTCTGTATCTCAAAATGAACAAAAATGGACTTGTTCCACTATTAAAATAAGCCCTTCATACGCACACACAGCACATCGATCTCGTGAGGCACAAGGCTCTCGTAAGGAAGTACGTACGTCGGTCAACAGATGGCACTAGAAAAGGTATGTTAACTGCGCTTTTTAGTTGCTACTTGCGACTCTTAGTTGCGATTTGTCACAGAAATCGCAGTTTGACTCGGTAGCGAATAGCGTAGTATGAACTTTGCTCAAATGCTAACTGCGCTTTTTAGTTGCTACTTGCGACTCTTAGTTGCGACTTGTCACGGAAATCGCAGTTTCACTCGATACCGTGTCGCAGAGATGAGCGTAGTACGAACTTTGGCCTACAGATGGCAGTGCTAACTGCGCTGTTTAGTTGCTACTTGCGACTCTTAGTTCCGACTTGTCACGGAAATCGCAGAATCGCAGTTTCACTCGATAGCGTGTCGCAGAGATGAGCGTAGTACGAACTTAGCCTACAGATGGCAGTGCTAACTGCGCTTTTTAGTTACTAGTTGCGACTCTTAGTTGCGACTTGTCACGGAAATCGCAGTTTCACTCGGTAGCGTGTCGCAGAGATGAGCGTAGTACGAACTTTGGCCTACAGATGGCAGTGCTAACTGCGCTTTTTAATTGCTACTTGCGACTCTTAGTTGCGACTTGTCACGGAAATCGCAGTTGGACTCGATAGCGAGTGGCAGAGATGAGCGTAGTACGAACTTTGGCTTACAGATGGCAGTGCTAACTGCGCTTTTTAGTTGCTACTTGCGACTCTTAGTTGCGACTTGTCACGGAAATCGCAGTTTCACTCGATAGCGTGTCGCAGAGATGAGCGTAGTACGAACTTTGGCCTACAGATGGCAGTGCTAACTGCGCTTTTTAATTGCTACTTGGGACTCTTAGTTGCGACTTGTCACGGAAATCGCAGTTGGACTCGATAGCGTGTCGCAGAGACGAGCGTAGTACGAACTTCGGCCTACAGATGGCAATGTTAACTGCGCTTTTTAGTTGCTACTTGCGACTTCTAGCCGCGACTTGTCACTGAAATCGGAGAAAGGAGTATGGAATTCGGCGAACAGATGGCTCACGGCGTTGAATGTGAAATGCTACTTGCGACTGCTAACTGTGACTGATATCGCAGTTAGATATTGTAAAGTTGTTATTGTGATATCTGTGACTTCTCAATCACTGTGATTTCTAACAGATACGCGATTTCCTGCCCACCACTACTAGTCAGCCACGTGAGCCGGACGCCGCCGCGCTGCCCGCTGCATGAGTTCGAGGGGCCTGCGCTGCGCTGCGCGACCGGCCGGGCCGCCGTCATCCGCCGCCGCGCCAGCCGCCGCCGCCGCCGCCCGCCGCTGTCACCGACGCGCCAGGGGCCTGCCGCCATCGCCGACCGGCCGAGCCAGCGCCGTCCGCCGCCAACACATTTGCCACCGCCCAACAATTAAAGAGAAGTAATCAAAAAGCAAAAATGCCAGAGTACAAGGTAGGAGACCTAGTTATGTTGAGCAATCCAGTCGTAAAAAAGGGAAGAACCAAAAAGTTTACACCTACTTATGAAGGACCGTACCGTATCATCCGGCTTACTTCACCAGTAAATGCGGAAATTCAGTTAGCGGAACGCACAGTGATCGTTCATTTTGACAGATTGAAACTGTATAAAGGACCCGAGACACCCCCACCTAACAGTGAAACCGGGCCTATTACGCCAGTAGTTCCACCCAAAAAAACAAGAAAGAAGGTAATACAACCGCCTAGACAGCAACGTAGATACGCTCTAAGGTCAAACCCCTATGATTTGCGTTCCAGAAAGTAGGTCTGAAATGGTATGTGTACAGTTGAAGAAGTCCTGCATGAAGCAAGAGAATCAATTGACGAGAAACACCGTCTTTACTATACCTGTAATTAAGTTGTGCATGTTAATTATAAGTAGACGTAAGAATTGGCAACTGTTGGTAACTGGTAATAGAATTTATGATGTCACATGCTAATGGAAGTGATTGAAGTTATGTAATCATTTTGTCTTGTCATTTAACGTCTCCAGTAATGTTATCGTAGCAGTCGAGAATTAAAACCACAAACATTCTTTAATCATGGAATTAAGGGGAAAGTTGTCCTTGTCAACAGAACACTTAGAGAAAGAATCAGTTAATCTAGAATATATCAAAGGGATTCACATTTCACCTGTTAATTTAGTGAATAGTGCACGAACACAGGTATTAAAGCTTTACCATAAAAACATGATAGTAATACGCCTTCGTAACTGCCAGTAGATCAATGACTACACGCTGCCGTCTACCTGTCCTTTGAAATACGCCCTATTACATGTATGTTTTGCTAAATGATCACACAACGATAATAACAAGAATAAATACGTCCAAATTAAACAACAAACAGGCTACTCTAAAGTAAAAGGAGTCTTCCTGAAGTGCTATTTTATTGTTTTCATGATGCGATGTTGAACAGACAACGAGGTAAGTTTTTTGGTACCACGTATTTCTGTATATTAAATGCCACGGAAGGAGTGCGTAAATACCTCCACTGTTGTCTACAGCTGTTCACATGCGCCGAGTCCTGTCCCTCCCTGTCAGCTGGCGACGCGGCCCCCTTCCCTTCCCTCTCACTGGCCTGCCGAGAGAGCGGCCATTGCAGTTCACCCTTCCCCACCCAACGTCTCTGTCTTTGGCACGTGCAGTATCAGCACCTTTACCCTCGCCACTCACCGCACCATCCCTTCGCCCTGCACGCCACGTGCGTCAGCCACGCTACACCTTCGTACATTCGTACGTTGCAGTTTAAACAGCAAACCTAAAGTGATAGTTATAGAAATAAATTCACCAGCTTAATATTGCCCTACAGAATTTACTAGCCTGATCTAAGATGGGGATCTATTTGTGTTGTCGGAGAGAGAACTTTTTCCTGGTACGCATTGTGGAAACTATCAGAATTAGAAAACATTGGAATTTCAGATCGATCTCCGGCTATGTTGTATTACCACCACGGTTAATAAACGGATCTATATGGTGTCAGGGAAGCCGGCACTTGTCGCTATATCTGTCCTGTAAACGACCGCTGTGTGGGAAACGCGTTAGCCAAGGAGTTGGGTTTGGAATGCCATCGCAAAATACAGTTTCTATAGAAGCCTAACACCTGCCAGTTACCTAAATTTTAGAAGAACAGAGTGTTTAAATAAAATAATTGGAACCCGATAGTTTTGTGACCTCTAGCGATTTAAGTTATTAGAGTCCCTTAGAAAAGAACATCCTCCATGCATAACTGTCGTGAACAACATAAGATAACTCTGGAAGGAAATTTTGTGACTGTACCGAGAGGTTAAATCTATGCGTAGCAAGAGGACGGACCCAGCGTGAACGCCAGTTCTGCCGCCCAACCAGTGAAACCGGACGCAGCCGTACTGTCAGCTGTGCTGTCAGCAACTTTACAATCTCACGAGCGCGACGCGTGTCGCACCTTAGCACCTCAAGCTGCACTGAATCTCAACACAGAAATTCTTAACCATTATATAACAAACCCTTTGAATAACTTTATGTACATTGTCAATAGTAAGGAACTTATTTTGCTCCCTACACACTTTTTATGTGACCAATGAACTCTAATTTTATTAAAAACCAAAGCACCGATAGGTAAGTCATATCGACTTCATCCGAGATGCAACTAGCTTCGTCGAGCAGCCAATATTGATTATATGGAAGCAGGTAGGTGAGAGAATTAACAAAAGGAACAACAATCATATCCTTGAACGATTGGTTGGGTGACTGATAATCACAAATGTTTGCAAAAAGAAATCAACACAGCAAACAGCATATCACATGTTTAATTATTATTGGTCTGTTGATTGAAGGCGACACAAAACCACTTTTCATCAGAGTCTTCTTAAAGGAAGTATTAACGTGACATCACACTATTCCACAGCATTACACACAACATTGCCATTACTTAATGACAGTTTTCTTGTGGGAAGAAGTACCAAAGATCAGTTGGCATGGAAATACAAACGAGAGCATAAAGGAATACCAGGGGATACTTACATTCATTTTGCTACGAAATGTAACCGGAGGATAAGGAAGTTTTGTTTGAAGGAAATATTATTTTAAACCTTTGCTTTTGTTGCGGTTTTGCCACCGCTTATATCACTATGACGAGTTGCCAATTATTTATGTCTAATTACTTACGTCCAATTATTTATGTCTAATTACTTGTGTCCAATTACTTAGGTCCATGTATTATCTTATTATTGTTCATTTTGACTGTTTTATTACTACCTATTTAGAGAATTTTGCTAAAGTTTTGCCAGCACCAGTAATTTAGTATTAGTATCAACCTAGTGTTTCCATGTGTCACTGTGTTACTATATTGATGAGGATAATGATTTTGTATGATTTCAAGTATGCTAGAGTGAGTTCCCGAGTACTGCCAATTATTTGTTTAATAATAATGATGTCTTAGGTAATAAATTGTTTTGGAAGGGTAATTTAGGATGTAACCATGCATTATTTTCATTTGTATCTGAATGTTTATCTGGAGGGATATACCACATGCCTGCCGCCGTGATAGGTAACATAAACAGAGCGAATCACGCCCACAGAACGAGCAAGCTTTGGCCATATACGTAGTCTGTCGGATGAACAAGAGAACCACACCCGCAAGGGCACGTACCTTACGTGACGCGGCTGGCACCCGCGCGGACCCTTAGCTGTCTGTGTCGTTTCTTCACTTTTCCATTTCGCGACATAGTCCGTCCTACCCACTTTCATCTGACAACTTTTAACCGAACAACGCCTTTTGCAGTCTATTACCCGGGCGTATCCTAACACAAAACTATTCAGCCCAGACTTTGATCTTCCATCTCGAAGAAGAGTTCTCGAGAACAGTGTTCTCTCTGACGACAGCTGATCAGGCAACGTCAGACGCGAACCGCGTCTAGCCCGCAGCTAAACGCCAGTAACCGGAAATCTCTGTTCAAAACCTTGAGCCTTCTTTGTTTTCCCATTGTATTTTCCGAAGGAATACCGACTATTGAAGTAGTAGCATTTAACTGTATGACGTGTCCCAGGACAAAGCGAGATAACCAATGATAGACGGAGTTTTAAGTAACCAGCTGGGCCCAGTGAGGCCAGCACCATGGAGTTATAGAGACGGCGAGTTTAGTCGCAAGATCTTGAGAGGAAAAAGACGACGAATTTTGTCGCACAGTAAAGTTTTTTTATACGTCGGAGAAGCCGAGTTTGACGAAGAAGTATGTAGCAGCTATCTTGGAGTCGCAGAATTGTCATTTACACAGTTAAGTAGGCGATAACGTCGTGTCAACGATGCGCCGCGCACTGTGCCTTCATAAAGGAAACGTCCTTCAGAAATTACGCTCAATTTAGTTGTCTCTAATTCAAATCCTTACACTTTCTGTTCCCACTATGGAAATCTCTAAATTCTTGTCGAGCTTTGTTTTTCTCCTCTTGTTAGCAACAGCGTTGACATCCAACGACACAATCTACGCCCCACCTGTACCACACTGGTGTCACTTTTCTTTGTCAGTCTCACATTATGGTGTTCAGCAAATATATTGAGTTACGAGAAAATTCTTCTCAAAATGTGAATGTTATTACACTTGGATGGTTAGCCCAAGGAGACAGTTAACTTCTTTTTTTTAGTTATTGATATGGTATTTGCAACAATTTGATATGATACTTGTGTGCTTCATTTCTATATTTATGTATGTTAATGTAATTTTAAACAGAACCCACAACTCATCTAGCTTTATGTCACGCGTAATCCCACTTCTGTTTTGCTGGTCATCATATATCTATTCCACTTTGTGACATTTTTCCGATTTGTGACATTAATGTTCGTCACTTTGAAGCACATAAATACGCTCATCTGGCGCAGGAGCCCAAGAACATGTGGCGAGAGTGTAAGTACAGACAGCGTAGTGAACAGCGTCGGTAAGCTTCATCTCTCTCTCGCTCTTAAACCTGACCCTTCCTGCGCCACGCACGTGCTCGCTGCGTGCGACATTTCACAGTCTAGGCCCCCTCGGCTTCGCTTCTCAGCTGCGCGTGCAGCTCTCACGCGGCGCTGCCCTAGGAAGTTATCTGCTGCGCGCCTTTCTGACTCGGCGCGAGATTCGGCCTTGCAGTCAGCTGCCACTCTGACGTAGCCTCCGCGCAGATCTTTAGCAAACGGTTCCTGTCGGAACGCCATTAATGACGTTTCATGCCACTACGCATTACTTAGCATTCGCACCCCTTTAATTATGTTTTTTATACCTGAAAGCTAATTCATGATTCCCTTGTCAGCTAACGTTCAAGTTTTATCTAATAAATCAAATAATCACATCCTATCGTCAATTGATGACTTGCTAGATCATGAAAAAGGACAAATTTCTTACGTTCGCCTGTTGGCACACTTAAATTAATGGCAAACAGCCACGAACTAAACAAAAAATAGAAAACAGGAACCTATCAGGCATGTGCCCTCCCTTAGTTTTAAGAGTGCAATTCTAATATCACCTAATGTGGAAAAACTAGTGTAGTGTAGTGAAGTGTTCCCTTAGTGATAACTCCCTATTCAACTGTGTTTTGAAACATGTGGACCTCCCCTCATACCCTCCCTGCGCTGAGTTCCAGTGCACGGACCTGGCCACGGCCACGCCTCCTTCCCGCCGGCAGCCTGCGCGCCGCCCGCTGAGGCCAACACACCACGCCGCCTCGCTTCTGTCGCCCTCGCCGTGACTCATCAGTGGTGATATGTTTATATTTTCAACTTATTCTAACAAAAGAATAAAAAAAAGACATTTTTACTTCAACTTAGCAACAAGAACACTTGACATGTTTATCTAATTCACACTGCTATGTTTTGTTCTAATTTTGTTTTGATATTCTATGATATTTTATGATGTTCTGATGTTTTACAATGTTTTGATGTTTTATGATGATTCTTGTATACACACAATATTGTTGACATGTGTAAGTCCCCTTGCGACCCTTAGGAGGTCTTTAGAGTCTCTATACCCTCCCATAGATTAAAACCCCTGCCATCTTCCGTGAGGGCCATTCTTAATCAAGTAATGTTTACTTTGTTTTGCAAGCTAAATTTGTGTACATTCAAATAATAATAACATTGAGCGGATTCACGTACGTTCTCCGCTCCCACGGAAGGGGGAGGAATGTAAAGGATGAGCCAGACAATAAGGGATTTTACTTTATTATATGAGCCTCAAACCGGTAACTTCATTTTTCCATTACGGCCAAGCCATGGCCGGCAGTGTTAGCTGCCTGTAAATTCTTTCGTCCCACGGTTTAGTAACAGGAAGTCAGCACCGATGAAGGGCATCTTGTTCCCGCGCCTCACTCATGTGCTTACGAGGTAACGCCACCCCAGGCGCCGCTTAGCAGGCAACGCTCTGGAAAGTTCCATGCCGCCCGCACGGTTTGTTCGGTACTGACCAATCAGGGCGGAGGAAGCCGCGTGGTGCGTCGAACATACCCGGCCGCCCGTCGCCGGGCTCGCTCTCTTGTATTCCTGCGAGTCGGAGGCGCGCCCTGTAGCATCGAACATCTCCCGCTTCTCCCGGTGCTGCGGCACTGTGGATTTAGTTTTGGTAGACAACCACTTTCGGTAGCTTCGCGAGCAATGTTCGCCAAATTGTAAGCTCTGGCTCACCCTCACCTCCCTAGGCCTATGTAGCCCCTTTTCATCATGCTTTAGCCAATAAATGGCCTTTCTCTAAAAATTACCCTATTATTCCACAACGCCCACCGCCTGCCCATACCCGCCATCCTGTACAATACTTAAACAACTTACTTCCACTGACCTTACTGGATCCAGCCTACAGACCACCAATGGTATTGTCACCAACCTCCAGATATTCGATTTTTGTGAAGCTATTGTTAGGCCCCGTTATTCACGTACACCGCATTATCCTAGTCTCCTGATATGATGACCTTGTCATCAGCGAAGGGAAGTGTGAACAAGATTTCGTCCCTCATAAAGAGTCCATGCCTTGACATTTGCTCCTTCAGGCTTTAAGTGCTTCCTCCACACTAATTTTTAATAGCGTCGATGCTACAGTACACACTTGTCGTAGTCCCGTTGTAACAGATAACTCTCGTGACACAGAATTACAATGTCAGTACTCACACTGCCCGTGTAGAACTGTATAAACGTTTTGATGTAAGTAATTGGCACACCACTATTGTTCATATTTGTCAATAAATTAATTACTGTTACTGTACCACAGGCCTATCGTAAATCCACGAAGACTAAATGCATCTCCATGCGCCTGTCAATTACCTCCGCTATTAGAATGAAAAATACGTGATTACACCTGTAATTTTGGTTATACAGGGTGCTTTATTTAGTATTTAGTGCTGCCACCAAAGGCAGTAACAATGATTAACATGGCTGGGCGTTGTGTTAAGCTGAATGGCCCACCGCTTTAACTTCATGCTAGAATTCATACGTGGTAATGAATGGCGAGCGGTAGCCTTTCCATCTCTTGGCTACCCATGACCAGAAATTTTGCATGGATGAGACATCTCGAGAACGTGCTACCCTTTATAATAGTTGAAGACCCCATGTATCGAAGTAGGTCAGGACAACACGGGCTACATACACTGATGAGCCAAAACATTATGACCATTTGTTTAATAGCTTTTTCTTCCTTCAGTACATCACTGATTCTGCGTATCAGGGATCCCACATTTCATTGATAGATTTGTGGAGATAACTGGCATCACATGCCTACGCACATTTCATGTAATTGGCGTAAATAACGGGCTGCTGATTTGCGTACGCGTTGATGGCGCCCGATAGCGACACGGATGGGTTCTACAGAATTTACATCGAGCGAATCTGTTCACACATCAATATAAATTCACTATATTGCCCCTCAAACCACTATAGCACGATTCTAGCTGCGAGACACGGACAGTTACACTGCTGAAAGATGACATCAAGCATGAAGGAGTGCACGTGGTTCACAGCCGTCAGTGTGTCTTTGATTACTACCACAGGTCCCATGCAAGCGCAGGAGAATCTCCCCCCGCAGCATAATACTGTTCCCACCAAGCTGTGCCGTGGCATGCTGCACGTTTAGAGTCACCATTCACCTCGATGACGGCGTTTGTCGAGACGACCATCGACCTAGTGTAGCAAAAATGTGACTCACCCGAAGAGCCGACACGTTTCCATTGACCGACGGTTGAATCCCAATGGTCCCGTGGACATTGCGGTCGTAATTGACTATCTATTGGCTAGCACGAACATGTATGGTTGGTCTGCTGCGGAGCTCTGTGTTCAGCAATGTACAAGAACGGTCTGCTCTGCAACGTGCGTTCGCCTTGGTTGTGCTCTTTCGGGAGATCCGCCGTAAATCACGATTTATCCTTCTTTACAGAGCAGACAGGCCCCCTAACCCCACGTTCTATGAAGAGTCGTGGACGTCCAGCCATTTAGCGCATAGTGGTAGTTTCAATGTTCTTCTACGTCTTTCTGTAGATGCTCACGATAGTAGCACGTGAACATTCGACCAGCTTCTCCGTTTTCAAGATATTCGTTCACAGTCTGTGCGTAATAGTAATCTGCCATTTGTCAAAGTAGCTTATCTCGATGAATTTCCGCTTTTGCAGCCCATGTCCTCACTCCATTTACACATACTTACTTTACCGCGTCACGTGCCTGCAACGCTTCCAGGCGGCATCCAACGTCGCTGTGGGCAGCCGTCATAATACTTTGGATTATCTACATCTACATTTATACTCCGCAAGACACCCAACGGTGTGTGGCGGAGGGCACTTTACGTGCCACTGTCATTACCTCCCTTTCCTGTACCAGTCGCGTATGGTTCGCGGGAAGAACGACTGCCGGAAAGCCTCCGAGCGCGCTCAAATCTCTCTAATTTTACATTCCTGATCTCCTCGGGAGGTATAAGTAGGGAGAAACAATATATTCGATTCCTCATGCAGAAACGCACCCTCTCGAAACCTGGACAGCAAGCTACACCGCGATGCGGAGCGCATCTCCTGCAGAGTCTGCCACATGGGTCTGCCAAACATCTCCGTAACGCTACCACGCTTACCAAATAACGCTGTGACGAAACGCGCCACTCTTCTTTGGATTTTCTCTATCTCCTCCGTCAATCCGACCTGATAGGGATCCCACACTGATGAGCAATACTCAAGTATAGGTCGAACGAGTGTTTTAAGCAACCTCCTTTGTTGATGGACTACGTTTTCTAAGGACTCTCCCAATGAGCCTCAACCTGGCACCCGCCTTAAAAACAATTAATTTTATGTGATCATTCCACTTCACATCGTTCCGTACGCATACTCACAGATATTTTACAGAAGTAACTGCTACCAGTGTTTGTTGCGCTATCACATAATCATACAATAAAGGATCCTTCTTTCTATGTATTCGCAATACGTTACATTTGTCTATGTCAAGGGTCAGTTGCCACTCTCCGCACCAAGTGCCCATCCGCCGCAGATCCTCCTGCACCCCGTTGCAATCCCCCAATGCCGCAACGTCTTTGCATACTACAGCATCATCCGCGAAGAGCCGCATGGAACTTCCGACACTATACACTAGGTCATTTATATACATCGTGAAAAGCAATGGTCCCATAACATAGCACGCCAGAGGTTACTTTAACGTCTGTAGACGTCTCTCCATTGAGAACATCATGCTGTGTTCTGTTTGCTAAGAACTTTTCAATCCAGCCGCACAGCTGGTCTGATATTCCGTAGGCTCTTACTTTGTTTATCAGGCGACAGTGCGGAACTAACTGTATCGAACGCCTTCCGGAAGTCAAGGAAAGTGGCATCTACCTGGGAGCCTGTATCTAATATTTTCTGGGTCTCATGAACAAATAACGCGAGTTGGGTCTCACACGATCGCTGTTTCCGGAATCCATGTTGATTCCTACAGAGTAGATTTTGGGTTTCCAGAAATGACATGATACGCGAGCAAAAAACATCTTCTAAAATTCTACAACAGATCGATGTCAGAGATATAGGCCTATAGTTTTGCACATCTGCTCGAAGACCCTTCTTGAAAACTGGAACTACCTGTGCTCTTTTCCAATCATTTGTAACCTTCCGTTCCTCTAGAGACTTTCGGTAGACGGCTGTTATAAGGGGGGCAAGTTCTTTCTCGTACTCTGTGTAGAATCGAATTGGTATCCCGTCAGGTCCAGTGGACTCTCCTCTTTTGAGTGAGATCAGTTGCTTATCAGTATATACGTTAATGTAAAAGTGAGACAGTTGATAAATCTTAGAATTAATCGGTGAAACCTAGCATTTACCATCGCGGTGTGGTGAAAGTCCGGAGTTTCTCATTATATGCATAGATTTCGAACTTTTACCACGGGACATTGGTAAATCTTAGGATTTACAAATGAAAATTGGTAAAAGCTGGATCGAAGTTCCGGTCTCCGTCGTGGAGGTTCAAACAAGTTTCGTTGTTGCCAGTTTTGTGTTCAGATAAGTTTCTCGGTTGGCAATTATGAGTTCTCGGTCCGCTCACCGCTGCGTAGTTTCAGCCACTGTCGAGCATCGTGTGTAGGTCATTTTTGCGACTCGTTTTAGTGGTGTTTCGTCTGCAGCCTTGCATCAGAATGAGTGAATGTGTAACAGATTTTACGAACTTTTAAGTGAATCACTCAATAAGAGGAAGAACAGTTTTTATGTAAGTGCTGAGCAATATAATATTCTGTTAAGTGAAGTGAAAAATGCCGAAATCGTTTCCAATAAAAAATCTGTTAACTACGGACGTTCGACGAGATTTTATATTCTCATAATCGGAGGTGAAGAGAAGCTCAAACCACCGGTGTCTGCTGGAAAAGAAAGAATTCGTTATTACGTTCGTTTTGATCTTTTAACGTACTACACGAGATCCACATTGCTGTAGGCCATGGCAGTCGAGCACGGATAATAGTGAAACTGAATCGTAGGTACAAGATTGTGACCGATGAATCAATCGTAACCTATTTTAAATTATGTGAACCATTTCAGAAGAAGCAAAAAACATTGAAAAATGATGTTTTAGTGAAACATGTCATACACAGTGATATGAATTCACAGTGTCAAATTGATTTAACTGACATGCAGGCAAACCCAGACAATAAATAGAAGTTCATACTTGTACACATAAATCATTTGACAAAATCTGTTATCCTCCGCGCACTAACGTCGAAAAGGGCTGATGAAGTAGCATATCACTTTTTGGAAAATTTTACCACCTTTGGTGCCCCACGTATCCTCCATTCTGATAACGGTAGAGAGTTTTGTAACCAACACATTCAAAGTATTTTTGGGTTGTGGATTAGTATAAAGATAGTTCACGGGAAGTCGAGGCAGTCGGTCTCAGGGATCACTCGAAAGAGCAAATCAAGGTATCGAAAATATGTTATCAACTTGGATAGAAACAAATTTAACTTTGAAATGGTCTGAAGGGCTGAGGTTTGTGCAAGCAATCAAAAATGAGGCTTACATGAAGGGATCAGATGTTCACCATACGAAACCACGTTTGGGGTTCCAATTAAAATGGGCATTGCGACCTCAGTTGTTCCACGCGACTTAATAAAAAATATAAACACTGAAGAAGACTTGGAAACCATGTTAAACACCACTTCCACTCACAAACAGGAAATTGAATATGACGGCCAAGGAATTGATGCCAGTGAATCGAGTACTGGAACAGAAGGAACGGAGGTAGGAAGTGCGGCTAAAGCACGTGAGGAAGCACCAGAGACACAGGATTTGACGTCAGTTAACAACGAGACACCGCCACCAGCTGATGGTTGTGACGACATGCTGACAACTTGTAACAGCGTTAATAAAGTGAAACGGATCCGAGAAACTGACAAAGAAGGTCTAAAATTGCAGGCAAGGAAAATGAAAGCAGTCTCATGCAACGGACTTCCAAAACCTTCAGTTGGACAGAATATGATAATTACAGTACCGGATGTAGACAGGGCAAAAACTAATGCAAAATCTATAATATCAGTAGTGATAAATATTCAGGATGACGAATTTTATGAACTTCGTACCAAAGCTGGTAAACTAGGAACCAATTAACATTGTGCAAGGAAACTTTTATCAAAGACGAAGAAGTAGCAAGGGAAGAAATTAGTCTACGGGAAGTGTTTGCCGTTTAATCTTTTGTTGGACGACAAGGGTTCAAAAAGCGCAACTGCCTAAAAAAGTGTTCAACTAAAAAATGCTTGTGTAAGTCACCTTCCATATTATGTAATTCGAAATGCCACAATAGTCAGCCTTGGAGTAAAAAAAAATTAACTTTCACAAGGTAACTTTTTACATTTTCACTAATATGGAATATTGCTCCTTATAACCACATAGGAATGTAAGAATGTTTAAAATACATAAATTTACAATAAATGCAACCGATTTCAATAAATTGCTAAGCTGAGTTTTTTAAATGAATACCGTTTTACCAGTTGGTATGGGTATATCCTAAGATTTATCAACGTCTTTTGGTAAATGTTCGAAATCGATGCGTATAATAAGAAATTTCGGACTTTTACCACACCGTGATGGTAAAACTTAGGTTGCAATAGTTAATTCTAGGATTTACCAATCATCGTACTTTTATAGTAACGTATACGTTGTGTTGCCTTGTTTAAAGATAAATTCACAGAGACTTCTAAGATAGGGTTCCGCCTCTAGCTTGACAAGTGAGAAATAAGCTGTTGTCCAAATTATATGGATACACGAGTCAGAGGCGATCGTGTTGTGTACTCGATGATACGCAATGCAATCACAACAGGAGCTGGTCCTGTATGACGACGAATGTAGTCTGATATTAGTGCTGTGAGGCATTGAGAATGGCTCTCCTGAGATCATCGATTCCGTATTTGCAGGACAGTTGCGGAGGCCTTGCCGACACGAGCTGAAAGATTAGCACCAGTCTCAATAGACCACAGTCCTGCCGCTGTCAAATAGTGAGCGCATTTGATTCACTTTTCTCCATCTTACACGAAGCATGGAAGCATAACATAATCTTCTCACGATCAAACTACGTCCAAACACGATTTTGGAATAAGAATTCCTCTGCGCTATGTTCCCTTGCATGCGGAATATAGATGGAATTACTCCTATCTACTACGTACAGTTCGCTGAAATGGTTGTCATACGCACATCCTAGCACACAATGAATGTGTAGTTTCTTACACGCCACCTTCATTCTGTTACAAATATAAGGATGGTGTACGAGAATAAGTACGTAGCGTTTTTGTTTAGAATGTTGGTATTCCAGTTGCTATGGGTTTATTTAACCAATTTCAATTTTTATTTGTAGTTTTATGTTATTATTTGAGTCTACATAATGTCATTTTGTTACTTGGAGATAGTGAGTGGAACTTGGACGGTAGACAGTGGAGTGCAAAGTAGAGAAATCGGAACATATCCGACAAATTCTTGTGTGAGTTCAATAGGATGGTGACAGCAGCGGAGGCCGCCAGAAACATTTGCTCCGTTTGTGGGGATAATGCCATTGGTCAGAGCATGGCGAGAAAAAGTTTTTCTCGTTTTCTGGAGGATCGTTTTGTCATTAGTGACTGTCCATGTTCGGAAAGCCTTCGGGGTTTCATGAAGATCGTTTAAACACATTAATCCCAATTATCCACGTGGGTGAACTCGATAGCACAAAATATTATGAAATGTGATCGTTCCACCATCGCACGATATTTGCACGCAATGCAGAAGGCTAAAAGATCGGGTGTATTTGTACCGCAAGCTTTAAGCCAAAATCACAAAAATCAGTGATTGGCCATACATGCATCTCTGCTTGCATGTCAACAATTGGCTCCTGAACAACACTGACAATTCCTACCATGTACTGGTACTGCTGGCTAGAAATAGTACGTTTTTGCTAACGTAAGTAAAAGACAAGAATGTGTGAGCCCAAACAAAGCAGCAACTCCCGATACAAAGACCTGCACACATCCGCAGAAGATAATTTTAAGGATCTGGTGCTGTAACCATCACTGCTGACATTTATTGCAAACACATTCCAAGAACAACGACCAGGAAGACTGCGTGAAGTGATGCAATTCCTCAATGGCGCCCGCTGAAGTGACAAAAACACTGTACAGGAGTTTGGTTGGAGAGTCATTCCAAACCCACTTCAGTCTCGTGCTCTTGCACCCTTCGATTTTCACCTTTTCCTCTACCTGTCGAACAACCATCGACGAACGTCTTGCCGGCTGTTGTGGCCGAGCGGTTCTACGTGGCTCAGCCCGGAACCGCACTGCTGCTACGGCCGCAGGTTCGAATCCTGCCTCGGGCATGAATGTGTGTGATGTCCTTTAGGTTAGTTAGGCTTAAGTAATTCTAAGTCTAGGGGACTGGTGACCTCAGATGTTAAGTCCCAGAGTGCTTAGAGCTATTTGAACGAACTTCTTTTCCTGATGAAAATGCTCTCCGAACATGACTCGACGAGTTCTTCGCCTCAAAGTCACGTGACTTCTACAGCCGTATAATCTAACAGTGACCACAGCGTTGGCAAACTGTTGTAAATAGTAAGGGAGAGTATATTATTGATGACTAAAGCCTCTGTTATATGTATCTATTTTGTTCATTGAACGTATGGAAAACCAACCCAATAATTAGCTCCAAGACTAAAGCCTCTGTTATATGTCTCTATTTTGTTTATTGAACGTATGGAAAACCAACCCAATAATTAGCTCCAAGATCGCTCAGTTCATGACGCAAACCCTATGCTGTGCACTGGCTCTAAAATGGCCCTGAGCACTATGGGACTCAACTGCTGAGGTCATTAGTCCCCTAGAACTTAGAACTAGTTAAACCTAACTAAACTAAGGACATCACAATCATCCATGCCCGAGGCAGGATTCGAACCTGCGACCGTAGCGGTCTTGCAGTTCCAGACTGCAGCGCCTTTAACCGCACGGCCACTTCGGCCGGCTTGTGCAGTGGCGACAGGCAAGAGACATCGCACATAATTTGCTCACTGCTTGCGTTTTTAAATTAGGCTAGTTATTCGAGCTGGAAGTTGTGGTTGGACGCAAGAATAGGAATATTTTTCCTAGGAAGAAAATTTGTTAACTGTTTTTGTCTTTACGTGCTGAATATTGTCCATGATCCCAGAAAATGATCATTGGTTCGCTCATCCGATGGTAAAATGGAATACGAATCTAATCACAAAAGGAAGTGATTAGAATTATGTGTGGAGGTCACACACGACCATCTTGGAGGCATCAGTGGAAGCAGCTGGAAATATTTACCACAACCTCACAGTACTTATCTTCAATTATGAAATTTGTCATCAACACTTCATATTAAGTCTAAGAGTAACAGATGTTTACAAGTAGAACACTAAAAGGAGAAACGGTCTGCATTACCCTTTAATGACTTTGGCCCGGAAAAGGCTGATACAGTATATGCAGTTATAAACCTCTCCCACAATCTATCCATGGAAATGAAATGTTCGACAAATAGTAGAATAGTTTCCAAATAGAGAATGAAGATTTTTCTCCTTAGCATGTCTTTCTGTACCACAGAGATCTTCTTCATAGAAATAATTAGTCATTAAAATAGTTTCTAAATGGCTATCATGCAACCATATAAATAGTTTTTTGTTTATTTTATTATACAATTTGTGGACAAAAATACAGAAACACCAAAACAGCAACACATTACCAAGCCTAATACCGAGTAAAAAAGCCGTTGGCATTCAAAACAACTTCCAAACGTGTCTGGATGGTTGAATAGAGGTCCTGTATGGATTTCAAGGTGCTATTATACCATCTTCCAGCACAATAACGGCAAGTTCAAGTAGGCGGACAGAGATCAAGCACCCTCCTGTCCCAGTACGCGATATAAGTTTTCGATACGGTGCCTCTTGAAACACCAAATACTTCGGCTATCTTGGATTCGGAAGCACTTACCATACAAGCACCAAGAATATGCCCACTTTCGAATGCACTGAGATCCGGCATGAAGCACTCATGAGTACACAGAACACTGTTCTGATCACGACTGACACTTGGAACGTACTGAAGACATTCCACAGCCGCCGTTCGTGTTCAAATACAGTAGTGCAGCCCGCAGGTTTGCTTAGCATGTGCATTTTTGTCGAAGCATCTGTTTTCATATTCTTCTCCATCCCCTGTATGCAAGTGTTTTATGTTTGTTCTGTTGACACGTTACACACCATAACGTTGGTCCATGGAATAAGTGACTGACTAAGCAAGACACACCACTGACGAAAGTGGTAAGGTGAGCGCCTGGCCATCGCTGTAATCGTCTCTCGTCAGGTTATCAGTATACTGATCAGTTTGTATCACTAAGTTGATTACCGGAAGCGATAAACAAGATCTGACTTTGAGTGATTAGTTACATAATCGTTTAGTAAACGTGAGAATGATACGGAGGTTGTAAGTAGGCTGTTTAGGTTTTTATGTTGGTAACGCCATGTAGCGCTCTGTATGAAAATCACTGACTGTGCTGTGTGCAGACTGCGGCTGGTTGGACTCATTGTTGGAATATTCGCTTGTGTAGTGTTGGGCAGTTGGATGTGAACAGCGCGTAGCGTTGCGCTGTTGGAGGTGAGCCGGCAGCAGTGGTGGATGTGGGGAGAGAGATGGCAGAGTTTTGAGAGGACGATCTGGACGTGTGCCCGCCAGAAAAAGGAAATTTGTAAAGATGGACGTCATATATATATATATATATATATATGATGTATTTTGAACACTATTAAGGTAAATACATTGTTTGTTCTCTATCAAAATCTTTCATGTGCTAACTGTGCCTATCAGTAGTTAGTGCCTTCAGTAATTTTTTAAAAAAGATTTTTAAGTTCTAACTACCGCTTTCACCAGATGACGGTATATTGGAGGTGAATGGCGGGGAGTGGCTACAGGTCAATTTTCAACGTTACTATGTTATAAATGTATATTGCCTGAGGATGCACCGACAAGTGGTGTGAAACCGGTCGTAGATTTAATAAAAAACGTTCATACAGCCAGCGCGGAGTTTTCTATGGAAAAATACGCAAATAACTCCTTCGAAGTTAATACGGTAAAAACTCTTGCCTACATAATGGCAACGTTAAGAACGAATCAATAGCAGTAGTGCCAGATGCGGTAAGAGTTAGTAGTGAATGTAAACGGTGCATATGAGAAGTTCAGTGAATGTTCGCACGAGTCAAAAATCGCTCTGGTTAGTATGAGGCTCCCGCGCCTACACTTTGAGAGGGACATGTCGGCAAGCACCGCCTGTCGTGCAGGTCACCAAAGCCGAGCAGCACTGCACGCTCCGAGCAGGCTATCGTAGTCAGTGTGAGAACAGCGTTACCGCAAAATGGAGCGATCTGTTAACATGAAATGTTGCTTCAAATTGTGGAGAATGGCAATGAACACTTATGGAATACCATTGCTAGTATACATTGTTGAAGCAGAGAGTAAGAAACGTGTGTCTGGGTGATTTAAACACTTTAGAGACGGAAAGGGAGGTTTCGAGGATGAGCCTCCGTTGGGTCGACCATCGACAAGCACAGTCCCAGAGAATGCTGAACGAGTGCGAATCGAGTTTGCGAGTGTTCGTCGGCTGTCTTTGGGAATGATAGGACTTGAAGATAAGCAAAGATAGTGTAAGTACTACCGTTCAAGAAAATTTTGAAAATGTAGAAGATTTGTACCCTGCGTGCACCGCACACGCTGTAAGGCGGGCAGAGGTACACTCGGATGGCAACGTATGCAGACGGCATCAACACGTCTGACAGGTATCAGCAGTCTTTTTTAGGAAACCATTATTGGAGATGAGGCCTGGTGCTACGAATATGACACGAAGACCAAATAACAGTCAACGGCATCATGTTCATCGTCTTCCCTGCCTCCCAAAGTGAGTCGTCTGACAGATGTTGATCGCGTTTTTCGACAGCAGGAGTAAACTGTCAACGTAGTATCGGCAGTTCCATGCGGCTTTTCGCGGATGATGCTGTAGTATACAGAGACGTTGCAGAATTAGACAATTGCAGCGAAATGCACGAAGATCTGCAGCGAATAGGCACTTGGTGCAGGGAGTGGCAACTGTCCCTTAACATTGACAAATGTAATGTATTGCGAATACATAGAAAGAAGGATCCTTTATTGTATGATCATATGATAGCGGAACAAACACTGGTAGCCGTTACTTCTGCAAAATATCTGGGAGTATGCGTACGGAATGATGTGAAGTGGAATGATCACATAAAATTAATTGTTTTTAAGGCGGGTACCTGGTTGAGATTCATTGGGAGAGTCCTTAGAAAATGTAGTCCATCAACGAAGGAGGTGGCTTACAAAACACCCAGTCGACCTATACTTGCGTATTACTCATCAGTGTGGGATCCGTACCAGGTCGGGTTGACAGAGGAGATAGAGAAGATCCAAAGAAGAGAGGCGCGTTTCGTCACAGGGTTATTTGGTATGCGTGATAGCGTTGCGGAGATGTTTAGCAAACTCAAGTGGCAGACTCTGCAAGAGAGGCGCTCTGCATCGCGGTGTAGCTTGTTGTCCAGTTTTCGAGAGGGTGCGTTTCTGGATGAGGTATCGAATATATTGCTTCCCCCTACTTTTACCTCCCGAGGAGATCACGAATGTAAAATTAGAGATTCGAGCGCGCATGGACGCCTTCCGGCAGTCGTTCTTCCCGCGAACCATACGTGACTGGAACAGGAAAGGGAGGTAATGAATGGCACGTAAAGTGCCCTCCGCCACACACCGTTGGTTGGCTTGCGGCGTATGAATGTAGATGTAGATGTAGATGTGCCTAGAAACGACTGCTGCAACGCATTTGGTGGGTTTCGCCGAAGTGGACATTGGAATTTCCTCCAAGACAATCCGCGCCTACATACTGCGTTTCTCGCTCAACGAACGGTGACTGTTCTTTGATACACTCCTCATGTTTCAGATCTGGTGCCGGCAGATCTCTTTTCGTTTCCCCGTCTTAAATCACCCTGAAAGGCTTACGCTTAGAAGATGCGGACGCGTGACCACATTGCTTTGTGCGATTCCACAAGACGCTCTCACTCATAGTTTCAAACAGTGTTGTACCTAATGGTAATTACTGTCAAGGGCAGTAAAGGAATTTTCTTCCCAAGACCAATCACAAAACGTTTCAGACAGACCTTGTACTGTCGTGATGTATGCTAGCTAGTACTACCTGCAAAGCAGCAAATACACTCCTGGAAATTGAAATAAGAACACCGTGAATTCATTGTCCCAAGGAATTGGAAACTTTATTGACACATTCCTGGGGTCAGATACATCACATGATCACACTGACAGAACCACAGGCACATAGACACAGGCAACAGAGCATGCACAATGTCGGCACTAGTACAGTGTATATCCACCTTTCGCAGCAATGCAGGCTGCTATTCTCCCATGGAGACGATCGTAGAGATGCTGGATGTAGTCCTGTGGAACGGCTTGCCATGCCATTTCCACCTGTCGCCTCAGTTGGACCAGCGTTCGTGCTGGACGTGCAGACCGCGTGAGACGACGCTTCATCCAGTCCCAAACATGCTCAATGGGGGACAGATCCGGAGATCTTGCTGGCCAGTGTAGTTGACTTACACCTTCTAGAGCACGTTGGGTGGCATGGGATACATGCGGACGTGCATTGTCCTGTTGGAACAGCAAGTTCCCTTGCCGGTCTAGGAATGGTAGAACGATGGGTTCGATGACGGTTTGGATGTACCGTGCACTATTCAGTGTCCCCTCGACGATCACCAATGGTGTACGGCCAGTGTAGGAGATCGCTCCCCACACCATGATGCCGGGTGTTGGCCCTGTGTGCCTCGGTCGTATGCAGTCCTGATTGTGGCGCTCACCTGCACGGCACCAAACACGCATACGACCATCATTGGCACCAAGGCAGAAGCGACTCTGATCGCTGAAGGCGACACGTCTCCATTCGTCCCTCCATTCACGCCTGTCTCGACACCACTGGAGGCGGGCTGCACGATGTTGGGGCGTGAGCGGAAGACGGCCTAACGGTGTGCGGGACCGTAGCCCAGCTTCATGGAGACGGTTGCGAATGGTCCTCGCCGATACCCCAGGAGCAACAGTGTCCCTAATTTGCTGGGAAGTGGCGGTGCGGTCCCCTACGGCACTGCGTAGGATCCTACGGTCTTGGCGTGCATCCGTGCGTCGCTGCGGTCAGGTCCCAGGTCGACGGGCACGTGCACCTTCCGCCGACCACTGGCGACAACATCGATGTACTGTGGAGACCTCACGCCCCACGTGTTGAGCAATTCGGCGGTACGTCCACCCGGCCTCCCGCATGCCCACTATACGCTCTCGCTCAAAGTCCGTCAACTGCACATACGGTTCACGTCCACGCTGTCGCGGCATGCTACCAGTGTTAAAGACTGCGATGGAGCTCCGTATGCCACGGCAAACTGGCTGACACTGACGACGGCGGTGCACAAATGCTGCGCAGCTAGCGCCATTCGACGGCCAACACCGCGGTTCGTGGTGTGTCCGCTGTGCCGTGCGTGTGATCATTGCTTGTACAGCCCTCTCGCAGTGTCCGGAGCAAGTATGGTGGGTCTGACACACCGGTGTCAATGTGTTCTTTTTTCCATTTCCAGGAGTGTAATTACAGGTCTTACGGAAACTAACGGAAGCGCAAGTCTTCCAAGATAAAAGCGATTTTGGGTGCCTTTAGACAAAAGGGATTTCTAGTCACGGGTAAACTGTCAATGCGCAAGTTTATGACGGAACTGAGAAACGCCTGCGGCAACGCATCTAGCGATCTAGCGGGTTTGGCCAGAACCGTACCGGAGTGGACAGTGGAATCTCCTCCACGTCAACCCCCGTCCGGCCACTGCGCTCCGCGTACTCAACTTTGTCGCTCGACGCAAGGTGACTCTTCTTCGACATCCTCCTCAGTCCAGATTTGGTAGCGGCAGACTTCTTTTCGTTTTCCATCTTAAATTAGCTCTGAACGGCTTACGCTTAGCAAATGCTGCGGACACCCAACAGCACGTGACAACGATGTATCGAGCAATTCCACAAGAAGCGTTCGCTCACAGTTTCCAGCAGCTTTATAACCAATGTCAGAACTGCGTTGTACGTATGGTAATTACTCTGAAGGCCAGTAACGTTTCTTTTGTTTGCACCTCTTGTTCCCTATATTTCCGTTGACCTATCACCGAAATTTTCAGACAGCACGGAAGCACTGTAATATCTAATTTCCTGCAGAAAAAAGAGCATTTCCTGCAATAATCTCTGGTAACCACGGTCTCTTTCATTCGCCTATATCCGACCACTCATACTCCTTTACTTACACATTTCTTTACTGTCCCTCTCCTCCATCTATCCTGTTTCTGTCATTACTGGTTTATATGTCAATGTGCAAGCTTGAGCTAACTAAACTCTCACTGCCATCTTATCCGGTGACTTTTAGCTTCTACACGACAAGCTCTCCAGAGGAGCTGATCGTCACTGGTAATGAGATCTTCACATTCAACTGCACCCTCGTATTACCCCAGGTTCTATAGTAAAATTCCCTCGCAATATCAACGTTTTTTGAGTAATGTGTACCACAGTGCTGGGGAAGCGGCGTGCTTTATATGCTCCTTGTTGTGGCGTAGCAAGACAGCCACGCCACGGAAGTAGCCGAAAGGCACGCGTTTAGTTCACGCAGGCAAGAGATAGGTCTGTAACAGGATACGTAATGAATGCTATAAAGAAAAGTACGTAGCTTCTGGAATACTTAACTTTAATCCATCCTTGGTACATCGCTATTGACGATATAAGTGAGACTCCATAGATACATGCAATGTTACTAATGGCGCCTTGCTAGGTCGTAGCCATTGACTTAGCTGAAGGCTATTCTAACTATTGGCTCGGGTAATGAGCAATGCTTCGTCCATGTAGTCACTAGCAAAGTCGTCCGTACAACTGGGGCGAGTGCTAGTCCGTATCTCGAGACCTGCCTTGTGGTGGCGCTCAGTCTGCGATCACACAGTGGCGACACGCAGGTCCGACATGTACTAATGGACCGCGGCCGATTTAAAGCTACCACCTAGCAAGTGTGGTGTCTGGCGGTGACACCACACTCCTTACAAAATTGCAAAGAAACAAAACTTATTAATACCAACACACTTTCAGTAATGCATGCTACGAAGGGGGGTACAAAGTGAACACCACAAAAAATTAATGAAACGCCTCGTTAAATCCGCAGGACAGAACAGGTAGTAGGAATTGTGGAAAGCTGACACAAGTGAGCGGCTGTCAGTTACACTTTTTACATATATCTTTATTTACTTGCCAAAAATTACGGAGCAAATTTCCGAGATTTACTATCGACTGAATGTGTGACACAATCTTATGGCTTAAGGGCACAACCTCTTTAATTTTTAAAACAGCTGAAGGCCCATTATTTAAAACACAACCACAATAAATTTTCAAAAGGCAGAAAGTGCAAGGTTTTGTCTTTAAATAATATTTCAGATGAGGCTGAAGGCCCAAACAATCTAACACTTAACAAGTAAGGAGTTTTAATTTTAAGACGGCTGAAGGCCCATTGTTTAAAACCCAACTAAAAGCATACAAATTCAAACTATCTGCTATGAGCCATTAAAATACACAATCAAACACCAATAAGAAAAGGCAGTACAGTCAGTGGCGCTTAGAAGTTTCTGGGAGGTCGGACTGCACTTGAAACATTAACGTTCGCTTAGGGGAGACAGGTAGTCGACCCACCTATATCCGATCCACCGGTAACCCAACCAAGAGACAGTCAACGGACCCACCGACAAGACGACCTACTTTTCACCCGACCAGTACACAAGGAACACCAATGCCAAAACGTAAAAGGCGTAGTCACCCACATCCACAGCGACAGCATGGTGAGGAAAGGACTCTGTCTGAATTTAACGTCAGCGGCCAGGGCAGGTACCCGGAACGATAACGGCCACAAGGCAGAAAATTCCGCTCGTGCACTTGAACTTCAAATAACCAAAATACAGTTAAACTCCACCGGATGGTGGCCAACTTTCGCCAACTCGAACACTGGCTGTTGCTCGCGGGTATACCCCCAACCATGAAAACCAACGGCACAATGTGAACAGATTGGCTTTGGTATTTAAATGACCACTCAACTTTGATGTCCTGGGTCGGTGAGCCACGAACCTCGCAGCAATCGGAACAGCTCCCACACACTCCGACACTGCGTAGAGACCGTCAGTGGGCCCGTGATTTCCCTAAATCACTCCAGGCAAATGCCGGGATGGTTCCTATGAAAGGGCACGGCCGACTTCCTTCCCCATCCTTCCCTATTCCGATGAGACCGATGACCACGCTGTCTGGTCTCCTTCCCCAAACCAACCAACCGTCAGTGGGTCCGGCCCATGTGCCGCGCGGAGATTTCCTGGCTGATCCACACCAACCGACCGACTGCCACACACCGGCTAGCCGGAAACTATAAGCACCAGACCAAAGATAGTACAAGGTGCGAATATCGATACACTCAGCTGCTGCCACACGTAGAAAGAGGAACCACGGCATAGCCACAATAACAGCGGGAAACCAAACGCAGAGTAACAGTCAAGGTTTAAACCAATGCATAAGCCTGGGCCTGCACGGCTCAATTAAAACAATACAAATTTCGTTAATTATTGTTAACTTTCACTTACAATGTACTTTTCAAGCAATACAGAAATGTAAGTAGGGTCCTCAATCTAAAAATACTGAATATGACCACTGTGAAACGTCACAGATATTAAAGTGATTTAAATTTATGGTCTAAGTTCAACAAAAATATTTAAAACATTAATGGAATCTGGTAGACGAATTAATTAAAAAACAGTAAATTTATGCTTCAAAATTTTACAATATAGCGTACCTGACTAGATTACAACACTTTCGAAAGGGAGGCGCAAAGTTTTCCCACCCCCACCCTGCTATTTCCAGAAGTAATAAAGACTATGTAGACTACGTCTTATTATCGAAGCTTCCACATTTTAACAACAACAAAAAAATGGTTCAAATTGCTCTAAGCACTATCGGATTTAAGATCTGACGTCATCAGTCCCCTACACTTATAACAACTAACCTAAGGACATGACACACATCCACGAACCTGCGATCCGTAGCAGCAGTACGGTTCCGGACTGAAGCGCCTAGAACCGCTCGGCCTTTTAACAACAGACCAGCAGGCCCTCATCAGTGATCTCCAAACCTAGTTTACTAATTTTGACCGTACCTACAACAGGAAAATTGTTAAATGTGAATGTAAGCTTCCACGGCGAATTTTTGTACGTAATTCATCTCGAGCCATCGCCGTAGAAACATGGTCGACGTGTAGACCCGGCGTTGCTTGTAGATTGCGGGTGAGTAACATGCTGAAACGTCGCCTCGTATCAGCCAGTTTATTTGGCTGATATCCTGGAAAGAATTATAAGTTGAATGGCTACACAATATAACTACCCCTACCTTCAGATACTTGAGTGTGACATGAAATGACTAAAACGTACAGCATTGGGGGGCGGGGGCGGAGGGGATAGAGTATGATTCAAAGTTACGTCCAGATAAGAGATATGTTGCAGATTATATTGCTTCCACTGATACTTAAATCACTGAAAGTCCTTAGGCGCTCCAGGTACAGATGTTAATGTAAACAATTAAAGGTAAGTTGATTATTTAGGCGCCGAACATCGATAACAATTGTTTTAGAAAATCTGTGGTCTTCTTCAAAGTATAGTTTCTGGAGCGGCAATTTAACCGGGATATGCCAGTACGAACTTGACATCACACTTTCTCTCTCGCGCAGACACGTGTTTCAGTGCTCCAACAACCATCGCCATGACGTGGAAGTGTCTCGTCGTAAACTCATTTCGGCGTTGATCCTCCCCCTGGGAAATCAGGAGCTTCTCCAGCTACAGGCTGGTTACACGACCTCCTGTTGCGGATTATGGATATCAAAGGAGACAGTAACATCCTCTAATGAGCAGTTATCAACATACTTAGAGCGGCGCTATGGAACAGGTCGTCTAAATATCGTAGCGTTACGAAACTTCTTCATATGATTGAGAAGTGGTGGTATGCAAAGATGTTTTCTTTTTCATCATTGAAGTGGTTTTTAAATACACTTAACATAGCGCAAATTTGACAACTGCACCAAAGGTCAGACATAATATCAATTAAAGTGTAGAAAAGGGGAAATATCGTCATATCGTATTATTAAAAAAATGAATCGTGCCATTAAACACAAATGATGTTCACCTTTCCTCCACGTACAATGTATGTGCAGGACGTGTACATAAAGGAAGATGAAAGAGCAACTCACTCTAATTTTGGGTAAATGTAGGACGGTTGTTACACTGACAAGTGTTCTGCATGGTGCGCCAGTCCGTTATTTATGAATCTTTACGGAGATGTTCAGCACATAATGGGAATTAAATCATTATAATTTCGTTCCCGTTGAGAACTAATGTCCACTATCAACATAATTATGAGTTGTGACCCCAATGGGTTTGTGGGACGGAGTCATACACTCTATGAATGTCATTTCGACATGCATAAAATTGTGAAGTCCAAGGGCTAGTAGGAAAGTAAGGTCCCACTGACCCGCAGGCTACAGTGAAAATGAAAACCATTCTGTGTGCAACACTTTGCTACACTTTCTAGCTACTTCTCTTCATAATTGTTGCTCCGAACTACACTTGTCATAGCGTTATGCCAACTTCCCAGTTCCCTCGTCATAGGAGGCAGCAGCGTGTGCTTTCCGCCATTTATCTACGCTACAGGCCACTAAAATTGCTACACCAGGAAGAAATGCGGTTGATAAACAAGTATTCATTGGACAAATATATTATACTAGAACTGACATGTGATTACATTTTCAAGCAATTTGGGTGCATAGATTCTGAGAAATCAGTACCCAGAACAGCCACCTCTGGCAGTAATAACAGCCTTGATACGCCTGGGCATTCAGTCACACAGAGCTTGGATGGCGTGTACAGGTATAGCTGCCGTTGATGCTTCAACACGATACCACAGTTCATCAAGAGTAGTGACTAGCGTATTGTGACGAGCCAGTTGCTCGGCTATCATTGACCAGACGATTTCAATTGGTGAGAGATCGGGAGAATGTGCTGGTCAGGGCAGCAGTCGAACATTTACTGTATCCAGAAAGGGCAGTAAAGGACCTGCAACATGCGGTCGTGCATTATCCTCCTGAAATGTAGGGTTTCGCAAGGATCGAATGAAGGGTAGAGCCACGGGTCGTAACACATATGAAATGTAGCGTCCACCGTTCAAAGTGCCGTCAATGCGAACAAGAGGTGACCGACACGTGTAACCAATGGCACCCCATACCATCACGCCGGGTGATACGCCAGTATGGCGACGACGAATACATGCTTCCAAAGTGTTTACACCGCGATGTCGCCAAACACGGATGCGACCATCATGATGCTGTAAACAGAACCTGGATTCGTCCGTAAAAAGGAAGTTTTGCCATTCGTGTACCCAGGTTCGTCGTTGAGTACACCATCGCAGGCGATCCTGTCTGTGATGCAGCGTCAAGGGTAAGCGCAGCCATGGTCTCCGGGCTGATAGTCCATGCTGCTACAAACGTCGTCGAACTGTTCGTCCAGATGGTTGTTGTCTTGCAAACGTCACCATTTGTTTGCTCAGGGATCCGTTATAGCCATGCGGATAAGATGCCTATCATCTCGGCTGCTAGTGATATGAGGCCGTTGAGATCCAGCACGGCGTTCCGTATTACCCTCCTGAACCCACCGATTCCATATTCTGCTAACAGTCATTGGATCTCGACCAACGCGAGCAGCAATATCGCGATACGATAAACCGCAATAGCGATAAGCTACGACCCAATCTTTATCAAAGTCGGAAACGTGATGGTACGCATTTCTCATCCTTACACGAGGCATCCCAACAACGTTTCACCAGGCAACGTCGGTCAACTGCTGTTTGTGTATGAGAAATCGGTTGAAAACTTTCCTCTTGTCAGCACGTTTTAGGTGTCGCCACCGGTGCCAACCTTGTGTGAAAGCTCTGGAAAGCTAACCATTTGCATATCACAGTATCTTCTTCCTGTTGGTTAAATTTCACGTCTGTAGCACGTCACCTTCGTGGTGCTGCAATTTTAATGGCCAGTAGTGTAGAAGGGTCTCCAATTTGTTGTCTGTGCCAAAATGTTGTCTGCACACTAGCGATTCATGTGAGCAGAGATGAACATGAGAGGGAGCCAAGTCCTGGGCTGTATGGTGTTGATTAAACACTTCGCACCGAAAACGCTACAGGAGCGTCCACATTTCCCCTGCAGTGTGCGCCTGAGAACTGCCACTAACAAGGAAATTTAAGGCAGGTTACATGAAATCAGACGTAACGCTACAACGGGCACCCATACTTGGCAGGAGATACTACCGTTCTTTACATACTCACGGTGTGATCAGAACTGAAAAGAACGACAGTCATACTAGAGACACTACTGAACACATGTGTGCAAAGTTTCATCGGATTTCATTGTCGTTACCATTTCGCGATCTGTAAGAACTTACTTCCTACATGTTTTTCCAGTTGATAGAGCTTGCAGTATGGAGGCTGGTATGAATGTATGCGTTTTCCCATTGCATCCCAGACACGGGCGCTCAAATGCGTGGACCGTGTAGGCCAGCCAAGAATCCGTAAATTCTTCCAGGCAATTGTGCTGTGATCGCCACTATTGAGTGTTACATAATGCCCCTGGAATATGCATTTTTAGCCCTCTTAGTGAGAGGTACGGCAACAATGTTCACCATTCTAGTCACATACTGGCGAACATTCAGCTTCCTCTTAGCTATTAACAAATCAGTCCTGTTGTAATATAAAGAATATAACTGCTTCCTGCTACTTTCCACCAGGTCATATATTGACATTCTGGCGTCAGTCTGACCCCAACTGGCAGTAGCGGGAAGTGTACAAGCAAAGTGAAGCAACTTGCAGCAGTGATAGACAACATGTTGCAAAAAATTGTAAAGCGTAAGAACCTACGACGACAGCACAGCTCTGTCGAAACAGGTCGTCCCTAAAATGCTCTCTAAGCGAACTTCGCTTGTGAAGTTTCCTTCAGGTATCAAACATGGCAGATCGCTCCAGACACTGTTGATGCTGATGATATTTAGTTTTCGGGGCGCTCAGCTGCATGTTTATCAGCGCCCGTACAATTTCCAAATCTTATCACAGTCTAGTCTCGCAATTTTTCTCAATGATGAGGACAGCACAAACACTCAGTCCCCGGGAGGAGAAAATCCTCAACCTGACCGGGAATCGAACCTGCGATCCAGAGGCAGCAACGCTAGCAACTAGACCACTAGCTGTGGACTAGCACAACACTGAAATCACACAAGACTTACTGTGGGTGCAAGAATTAATCTTCTGCCTGATAGTTGCTAAACAAAGGAACTTCACAGTTCAGTCGACAGTTACTGTTGCCCGCGAAGTGATTGGAATTGCTACCGAATAAACGCTGCAACAAGCTGGACTCAGCTCCGACCGAGCCACTGGGTGTGGTCGACATTACGCCTGGAGCACGAGTGCAACTAGACGGTCAGCGAGTGGCTTTGGGCGCAGATGGCACTGAGCGAGGGCGCTTGTACTCCGGGATACGAGCCACTGGATGTGGCTGTCGTAAGGCCCAGAAGCGTCAGTTAATCGTGCGTGCTAGCCATTGAATGGTCTCTTAAATAAGCAGAAGGAAGAAATTCCGTGTGGCGCATGTGACGTGATTGCAACGAAAGAGGCACGATCTGCTGGGGAAGAGACTGGTGTCTCATATGGTGGCTGAGGTAGATACTGAGGTCAACAAGCCAGTGTGTTTTAGTCTTTGTCCGGAACATTCTGTGTGGCCGTAGACCCTGGGGTAGTGAATAGCTCAATGGGCAGTTCAGCTGAAGAGGAATGGACTTTTCTAAAATGGGCAATCACAGGATTTGGAAAGAAAAACATAGGTACAAAGAAGAGAATTCCAAGGGCACCACGGATAACATAAGAAATACTTAAGGTAATCCACGAAATCGGGGAATTAGGAGTCCAGAAATACAAGTGACTTAGGAACGAAATATATAAGAATTGGAGGGAAGCTACTACGAAATGGCTGCATGAAACATGGGAAGATCTTGAGAAAGAAATGATCGTCGGAAGGATTGACTCAGCAAATAGAAAAGTCAAGGCAACCTTCGGTGAAATTAAAAGCAAGAACAGTAACATTAAAAGTCCAATGAGAATTCCATTGTTAAATGCAGAGGAGAGAGCAAATAAGTGGAAAGAGTATACTGAAGGCCACAATGAGGGAGAGGACGTGATGGAAGAAGTAAAAGTAGTCCACAGGGAAGACATAGCAGATCGAATATTAGAATCACATTTTAAAAGAGCTTTGGATAATATAACATCAAATAAGGGAAAAGGGATAGATAGTATTCTATCGGAATTTCTGAAACTAGGGAGGAAGTGGCTATAAAACGACTGTGTGCGTTGGAGTGTAAAGTGTATGAGTTCGGCGATGTACTATCAGACATTCGGAAAAACGTCATACTCACAATTCCAAAGATAGCAAGAGCCGACAAGTTCGAGAATTATCCCACAATCAGTTTAATTGCTGGAAATTTTCGAATCTCTGGCAAGAATAATATACAGAACGCAAAAGAAAATTGAGGATCTGTTGGGTGACGATCAGTTTGGTTGTGGGGAAGGTAAAGGCACTAGAGACGCAGTTCTCACGTTGTGGTTTACAACGGGATCAGGACAAGAAATGTCAAGACACCTTTGTCGGACTTGACCTGGGGAAAGCGTTCGACGAAATAAAACGTTGGTAGATGTTCGAAATTCTGAAAAACTGGGAGTAAACTATAAGGAAAGATGAGTAACATACAATATATACACAATATATACAAGAACCAAGTGGAAATCATAAGACTGGAAGACCAACAACGAAGTGCTCGCGTTAAAAGGGGTGTAAAACGGAGACGTACTTTTTCGTCCCTACCGTTCGATCTCTACCTCGAAGTAGCAATGACGGCAATAAAAGAAAATATCAAGAGTGCGACTAGTCTTCAATGTGAAATAATTTTTGTGATATTGCTATTCTCAGTGAAAATTAAGGGGTGTTACAGGATCTGTTGAATGGAACGAACAGTCTGATGAGTAGAGAATGTGGATTGAGAGCAAATAGAAGAAGAGAAACAGTGATATCAGAAATTGAGTCCACCTTGCAAAAAAAACCTTGTTATTCGTTTATTTCTTTACTATCACAAACCAGTTTCGTCGACAAATATCACCATCATCAGTGTGTTTTTTTAATCTAAAACATGCAGAAAATGGCATGGTTGTACAAACACAGTGAAACATTATTACATTTTTACAATTCGTCTTTTGAAATGTAGTTTTCTTTGGTAGTTTCATACTACCTTATTTATTTATGTTACAGCATGTTTTAAGCAATTATTGGCGCTGTTTGCGACATATTTTCTGTGCTCTTTTTTTCTGTGGCCGTCTTTTTACTTAGCGAAAATCAAATGGAAGAGTTCCAAGATAGTATCGAAGAAGAGAGTTATGAAATGGAGCTGAAATGATAACAGCGAGAAACTTCACATCAGAGTTAGGGATCAGGAAGCAGACGAAGTTCAGAAATTTGGCTATTTACGCATCTTTACAACTCGTAGTGGATAGAGAAAGAAGGCCATAAAAACATTAGCACGGCTGCAAGTTTCATTCCTGGGCAAGAGAAGTCTACTAGTATCAAACAGGCCTTAATCTGAGGAAGAAATTTTTAAGACTGTACTTTTGGAGCACAGCATTGTATGGTAGTGAAACATGGATTATGGGAAAACAGAAACGGAAGACAATCGAAGCATCTGAGATGTGGTACTACTGAAGATTGTTGAAAATTAGATGGACTGAAAAAATAAGGAATGAGAAAATCTGCAGCATCAGCGAAGAATGGAATATATGAAAACACTGACAAGAAGAAGAGACAAAATGATAGGACATCATTTAAGACATCAGGAAATAGCTTTCATGGTGCTAGAGGGCGCTACAGGGTAGAAACTCTAGATGAAGAGAGACATTGGAATATATCCAGAACATAATTAAACTCTTAGGTTGCAATCGGTACTCTGAGTTTAAAGGTCGTACAGCACAGGAAGGAATTCATAGCGGGACGTATCAAAACAGTCAGAAGACTGATGACAAGAAAGGGGTGGTGTGCTGTGTCTTCCAAAACGATTCATGATACTACATTTTCAACAAATGTGAAGACATAAACTTGGAGTAAATTTCAACATACACATGAAACCACAAGTTTTTAGCTTCAGAAAACACATCGGATTTTGTGGCTAGGTACACTCTCTCTGCGCGTTGACTATTTATATTGTTGTCGGGTGCCTGCATCTCGTGGTCGTGCGGTAGCGTTCTCGCTTCCCACGCCCGGGTTCCCGGGTTCGATTCCCGGCGGGGTCAGGGATTTTCTCTGCCTCGTGATGGCTGGGTGTTGTGTGCTGTCTTTAGGTTAGTTAGGTTTAAGTAGTTCTAAGGTCTAGGGGACTTATGACCACAGCAGTTGAGTCCCATAGTGCTCAGAGCCATTTTTTTGTTGTCGGGTCTGCAGCCGTATCATCCAGTCATCTGGATACAGTTCTTCCGCTGTCAACCTGGCCCCTTTGAGAACGCTGTTTGCTGATCTCTCTGCAACTTAGGCATACCGTGAATCAATCAATCAAACAATCAAATCGGCGATCGAGGACCCTGTGGATCATGCGCCGACCTCACAATGTTCCTCCATAGACGACGTTCTTGTGCACTTTGGATCCAGTTATCACGGACACCTGATTGGCAATGTTCTTTCTGTAGCTTGTTCTCCCATCGCTTCCTGGGTCTTCCGATTGGACTTGTACCATCTTCCCATAAGTACGGCTTTTGCCAGAGAGGTGTCTGGTCTCCTAACAATGTGGCCTGCCAAGCTTATTCTCCGCGCTTTCAGTTTTAGAACGATGTTCGGTTGCCTCATCAGCTCATACAATTCTTGGTTTTTTCTACTTCTTCACGAGCTCCCTTCCTGGACAGGTCCAAAGATCGTTCTCATAATTTTTCTTTCGAAAACCAACAAGTTTTCTTCATCCTTCTTTGTTGTGCTTAGGGTTTCTGTCCCATACAATAATACTGGCACTATCACGGCATTGCATAATTTAAGTTTGGTCTTATTTGACAGATTCTTGGATGACATTATCTGCTTTAGACTGAAATACGTTTTAGACCCGTTCACAATGCGTTGGTTTATTTCCTGTTTTACATTATTTTGCCTGTTCAACCATGTACCAAGGTATTTTAAATTTTCCAGTTCAGCCAATTTCCATATCCTTACCTGTAATGAGATGTCATTAGGGGCTTCTCTTGAGACCTACATTACCTCGGTTTTTTCCGCATTAATCCCCCGCCTTTAGCGTCATCCATTTGTTTTCTCTTTTCATTTCTCGAATTTCTTTCCCTAGGACCAGATTAAATAACAGTGATGAACTAACACCACCTTGTCTCACACCCGTTCTGATATGGAATTCCTCGGACAGCTCCCCTTGGTATTTGACTTTGGCTATTGTCTCCGCTGTACACACTTTGGCCATATTTATTAACTTCATTGGTATACCAAGCTCTCTCAGGATGTTGTACATACTTAATCTATGGATAATGTCATAAGCCTTTGAGAAGTCACCACAAAGTGATGGCTGAATTCCCAGCATTTTTCCAAGATTTGACTCATGGTGAAAAGTTGATCGGTGGTCGATCGTCCTTCCTGGGAGTCTGCCTGGCACTCTCCAACAATATCTTTTGCAAATGGCTTAAGTTTTTCAAGTATTACTAAAGATAGAACTTTATAAAGTACACTTAGGAGAGAAATGCCTCTATGTTGTTACAATTCCTATTACTGTTCTTTTTATGCAGTGGGAGAATGACGGCTAATTTCCACTCTTCTGGAATTTCCTCTTTTTACCATATTTCTTTTATGACATTGCGTATCTCTTCGTGAAGTGTTTCTCCTCCTGCCTTCAACATCTCTGCCGTTATCCTATCCTCTCCTGGTGCCTTATTATTCTTTGGTTTCCTCATTTCTCTTTCTACATCTAGTTGAGTCACTTGAATGTTTGTTTCTCCTTCGCCCTCTATATTATTCTCATGTGGAAAGACACAGCATTTAATAGCTCTTCAGAATTTTCTCTCCACCTACTCAGAATTTTTTTCTTGTCTGTTAGCATATTTCCATCCTTATCATTAATATCTAGAGCTTCGTTTCTGTGATCATTCCTCGCATGTTTCAACATCTGAAATATTTTCCTGCTGTCTGTTATTGTACTTCCCTTTTCGATTTCATCAATCTAAAAATGGCTCTGAGCACTATGGGACTTAACTTCTGAGGTCATCAGTCCCCTATAACTTAGAACTACTTCAATCTAACTAACCTAAGGACATCACACACATCCATGACCGAGGCAGGATTCGAACCTGCGACCGTAGTGGTCTCGCGGTTCGAGACTGCAGTGACTAGAACCGCTCGGCCACCCCGGCCGGCTTTCATCAATCATATTGTTCATGAACTTTCTTTTTTCTGAAAGTTCTTGGCAGATTGAAACTGTGAACCGGACCGAGACTCGAACTCAGGACCTTTGCCTTTCGTGGGCAAGTGCTCTACCATCTGAGCTACCCAAGCACGACTCATGACCCGTCCTCATAGTTTCAATTCTCCAAACTTCACAGAAGCTCTTCAGCGAACCTGAAGCAGAATTGAAGCTGTGAGGACGGGTTGTGAGTCGTGCTTGGGTAACTCAGATGGATGCCAGCACGGTAGCTCAGCGTGTTCGGCCAGAGGGCTGTTCGTCCCCTGTAGTAAAAAAAACTGAGTAAAGGAATCAACACTCAACATGAACGGATGTCTTGCGACGTCCGCTCAGACAAAACGCAACGAACAATACCGACAAAATGAAAAAAAAGTAGTGCACTCGCCCGCCAAAGGCAAAGGTCCCGAGTTCAAGTTTCGGTCCGGCACATAGTTTCAATCTGCCTGGAAGTTTCATATCAGAGCACACTGCGCTGTAGAGTGAAAATCTCATTCTTTTCTTTTTTCTGTTCTCAGAATCCTATTTGTTTCTCTTCTTACGGTCTTGAGTGCTTCCTGTTGTGCCGCACATTGTCTGCCAGCATGTGCACCACCCTTGCTCTCTTCACGGCTTTCACAGATTGTTCACGTCTCATTGAACCATTTCTTCTTCATTGTTAGCTTTTTCTCTCCTAGAATTTCTTCATATGCTTCAGTAACAGAGGTCCTTATTTCTTCCCATTCGTTGTTAACATCCATTTCACCAGCGACGTCTGATGCCAATACTTTAAACATGTTCCACACTTAAATGTTATACTGCTGGTATATCTCTGGATCCTTAAGCTTCTCAGTATCAAACTATCTCTTGGCCATGTTCTTTTTTATTTTGTAGCACAGCTGTAACCATAATTTGCCTATGACTAGGAAGTGTTGTGAGTCCGCATCCGCTCCTCTGTACGATTACACATGCATCACACACTTCTTGTGTCTCTCATCTATCAGCAGATGATGTATCTGATTGAAGGTGATATCATCTGGGGAAATCCAGGTGCCTTTGTGGATCATTTTGTGGGGGGAGAGATGTTGAGCGCACCAGAAGTCTCTGACTTAACGCAAAAGTGATTAACAGCAGGTCATTTGCAGTTGTTTTTGCATGTAAACGCTCTTTTCCAATTTTTGGTCTATACATCTCTCCTTGTCCGACTTTCGCATTGAGATCTCCCAGAATAATCTTAAGATTTCTGTTGCTAATGCTCTTCACTGTTCTTTCGAGTTCTTCATAAAATTCACTCTTTTCCTCTTCATCACTTACGTAAGTTTGTGCATATTCATTAACAAGAGTGAGATGTCCATAACTATGTCTAATAGTTATACACGATATCCTGTTGCTGACTCAACTGAAGACCTTCACTTGCCCTATCACCCACTCACTCACCACAAACCCTGTTCCATGTTCATGCTTAACAACCTCTATAAAAGATTACTGATCTCACGTAATATCCCTTCCCTTAGCCATTATTTCTTGTAATGCAGTAACGTCCATTTTATACTCTTCAAGTTCAGAGACTACTGTCTGAACAGCTCCAGGTTCATACAGACCTTTAATATTCCACGTTCCAACTCTTACTCGACTTATGGGGTTCCATCCTATTCGGAGGCCCATTTGTGAGGCTTTTTTTTCGTAGAGGTAAAATGTCCCCTGGCCGCGTTACAGGCGCTGCGCAGGATTAGCCCAGCAGTAGGACTGCCACTGTTCTGCCCTGATCTGGCACGATTTCTTTTCGGGGTTTTCTCCATTAGGAAAGCTGGCTTCACCACGCCTCTAGATCCTTCCCTGCCCTCTTCGTTGGAGATAGAAAAGAAAACTGAAAGACATCCTTGGGTCTTGAAACGTAATACCGTTGGGGCTGAAAAAGTATGAGTTGGCCAAGAGAGACCAATAGGGAGGAAAACAGAAGAAGCCTGAAACAAGCAAGTGAAAGTAATGTCAGACTTAGCTGAGGGCCCATGTGGTTGCCACCCACAAACTCCCTAAGTGGGAGCCCCCTTGGGGGACTACTCTTTAGAATCCTACCAATTGACCTGACCCTAACAGGAACATGGCTCCCGCCAGCATAGCTCAGTGGATCACTTGAGGAGGTGAATAGCGGCCCTTTTGTACGCCATGGAAGACCTACTGGGCTTGCGATAGCAATTATCGCTGTTTCCCCCAAACTTAAATGAAGGTACAGCGCACCAGCGATGAAAGACAGCAAGATTGGGGCTGTTCGGCAAAAGATGACCTAGAACTGAGGAAGTCTGGTGTTTAACGAAACTCTTTGTGTTGTGGGAATTGTGGGAAAAAGTATATTGGCCAAACTGTTGACGCAATTCAAGATGGCTGTATTGAGCACAATCGCCACACGGGAATGTTGTAGCTGAGAAGCCAACTCCTTGTTTCTTACGCAGTCGCCATTGGCCAGTTCCCTGACCACCCTGTATACCCTGTGCTCATCGCCAATGAGGGATGTCACCCCCTCCTAACACCCGCCCACAGGTGGGATTGCCGGTTGGCATGCATCTCCCTACCCTCTGCCAGGATCTCCATCTGCACTCACTAGACTGCGCCCCACGTCCTTCCTCCCGTAACCCCCTCCCCCCCCCCCCTTGGATGGTATTTAGACCACGGATTAGAACCGCTCTCTTCCAGGGTCCTAAGGTCTCTGTTGCTCCTATGGTTTATTGGCGTCTTGTATGTGCCATCCTTGCAGAGTTCCAGGGTGCCACCATCCTTTACACTGATGATTGTAAGACCACTGATAAGGTGGGATACGATTTCACACCTCCTACCAGCTACGAGCACCATTTGTTGCCAGGATCTTGTAGTGTATTTACTGCAGAGCTTCTAGCCATTTCAGGGCCCTCCTTTTTGCTTCTCAGGCCTCCCTCCTTAGTGTTTTAATTTGTTCCGACTCCATGAGCAGCCTTCAGGCTATCGATCGATGCTACTCTCGTCACTGCTTGGTCTCTGCCATCCATAACCTTCTCCCTGCCCTTGAACGTGCCGCCTGGCTGGCCGTTTGGGTAGAGAAGCGGATACTGCCCCCCTCCCCCTTGTCCTTCCACGATTCTAGCTGTGGATATGCGAATCTACGTCAAATCTCTCTTTGCTCAACAGTGGTATGCCATCTGGAGCGCTACTGCTCATAGTAATAAACTACGAATAATCAAATAGTCTGCAACTCTTTGGGTCACTTCTTACCGCCCCTCTCGGAATGAGTCCACTGTTTAATGTCGTTTAAGCATTGGCCATACCCGGCTCACCCATTGTTTCCTCCTACCTGACGACCCACCACCACAATGTTGTTGTGGGGCCAGACTGACTATATCTCACATATTGGTGGCATGTCCCCTTCTTTCGACCCTTTGTACTAAGAATAGTCTTCCCGCTTCCTTAAATTTAATATTATCGGACGATCAAAATGGTTAAAATGTCTCTGAGCACTATGCGACTTAACATCTGAGGTCATCAGTCCACTATAACTTAGAACTACTTAAACCTAACTGACCTAAGGACATTACACACATCCATGCCCGAGGCAGGATTCGAACCTGCGACCGTAGCGGTCACGTGGTTCCAGACCGAAGCGCCTAGAATGAGACGATCCACGGGTGGTAGCCCTGGTCCTCGGTTTCCTCCGTGAAAGTGGTTTTATTTCCAGCTATAAGATTCTCCTTTCGTCTTCGAGAAGGGGGGGGGGGGTTGCTTATGATAGGGACTCCTTTTGCAGTCTTCACGGTCTGTGACCCCATGACCGCCCTCCCCCCCCCCCCCCCCCCTTCTTCCACTTTTTAGATTTGGTCTCACCTATTATGCTTATAGTGCGTGTGTTTAATGTTTTATAATTTGACTCCTCTGACTGAATCCGTTCACTTTTAGCAGACTCTTTCTTATGTAACCCTCTTTGGAATCGCAGGACTCATGACCTCGCCGTTTGGTCCCATACTCTCTCAATTAATCAATGAATCAAATCTGTGCCGTGTCTCTGTCTTATCGATGGGCAGAAAATGTTATATGCTATTAAACGGGTTAAAAATACAGGAGAACTAGGAGCAGAAGTCGGAGACCAGAACTGAAACAATCCCACAGCCTGACAACAGGTGTTGTTCACAGAACTGCGTGACCAGCTCTTGTGTCGTCAGACCACGAGCGTCAGAACCAAGACGCGGCCCAAGGTCGAGAAATTGTCGAGCCGACCTGCTGCCGCTTACGCCTTATCTGCTGGGCAGCGACACACTCCAGCCGCTTCGACGTAACCCAGAAACTCCGGTATTATTGTGGAATCAGCAGGGGAGAGCAGTACTTAACCACGACCGATCAAGCCAGTAATCGTCCGGACAGGTGGAGAGTATGTGACGCACAGTGCGTATCAACCATAGACGTTCCCATAACTCTGCCACCTCCGGGTCGCGAACCAACTAATAGCATCTGCTGGGCAGCGACACACTCCAGCCGCTTCGACGTAACCCAGAAACTCCGGTATTATTGTGGAATCAGCAGGGGAGAGCAGTACTTAACCACGACCGATCAAGCCAGTAATCGTCCGGACAGGTGGAGAGTATGTGACGCACAGTGCGTATCAACCATAGACGTTCCCATAACTCTGCCACCTCCGGGTCGCGAACCAACTAATAGCATCTGCTGGGCAGCGACACACTCCAGCCGCTTCGACGTAACCCAGAAACTCCGGTATTATTGTGGAATCAGCAGGGGAGAGCAGTACTTAACCACGACCGATCAAGCCAGTAATCGTCCGGACAGGTGGAGAGTATGTGACGCACAGTGCGTATCAACCATAGACGTTCCCATAACTCTGCCACCTCCGGGTCGCGAACCAACTAATAGCATCTGCTGGGCAGCGACACACTCCAGCCGCTTCGACGTAACCCAGAAACTCCGGTATTATTGTGGAATCAGCAGGGGAGAGCAGTACTTAACCACGACCGATCAAGCCAGTAATCGTCCGGACAGGTGGAGAGTATGTGACGCACAGTGCGTATCAACCATAGACGTTCCCATAACTCTGCCACCTCCGGGTCGCGAACCAACTAATAGCATCTGCTGGGCAGCGACACACTCCAGCCGCTTCGACGTAACCCAGAAACTCCGGTATTATTGTGGAATCAGCAGGGGAGAGCAGTACTTAACCACGACCGATCAAGCCAGTAATCGTCCGGACAGGTGGAGAGTATGTGACGCACAGTGCGTATCAACCATAGACGTTCCCATAACTCTGCCACCTCCGGGTCGCGAACCAACTAATAGCATCTGCTGGGCAGCGACACACTCCAGCCGCTTCGACGTAACCCAGAAACTCCGGTATTATTGTGGAATCCGCAGGGGAGAGCAGTACTTAACCACGACCGATCAAGCCAGTAATCGTCCGGACAGGTGGAGAGTATGTGACGCACAGTGCGTATCAACCATAGACGTTCCCATAACTCTGCCACCTCCGGGTCGCGAACCAACTAATAGCATCTGCTGGGCAGCGACACACTCCAGCCGCTTCGACGTAACCCAGAAACTCCGGTATTATTGTGGAATCAGCAGGGGAGAGCAGTACTTAACCACGACCGATCAAGCCAGTAATCGTCCGGACAGGTGGAGAGTATGTGACGCACAGTGCGTATCAACCATAGACGTTCCCATAACTCTGCCACCTCCGGGTCGCGAACCAACTAATAGCATCTGCTGGGCAGCGACACACTCCAGCCGCTTCGACGTAACCCAGAAACTCCGGTATTATTGTGGAATCAGCAGGGGAGAGCAGTACTTAACCACGACCGATCAAGCCAGTAATCGTCCGGACAGGTGGAGAGTATGTGACGCACAGTGCGTATCAACCATAGACGTTCCCATAACTCTGCCACCTCCGGGTCGCGAACCAACTAATAGCATCTGCTGGGCAGCGACACACTCCAGCCGCTTCGACGTAACCCAGAAACTCCGGTATTATTGTGGAATCAGCAGGGGAGAGCAGTACTTAACCACGACCGATCAAGCCAGTAATCGTCCGGACAGGTGGAGAGTATGTGACGCACAGTGCGTATCAACCATAGACGTTCCCATAACTCTGCCACCTCCGGGTCGCGAACCAACTAATAGCATCTGCTGGGCAGCGACACACTCCAGCCGCTTCGACGTAACCCAGAAACTCCGGTATTATTGTGGAATCCGCAGGGGAGAGCAGTACTTAACCACGACCGATCAAGCCAGTAATCGTCCGGACAGGTGGAGAGTATGTGACGCACAGTGCGTATCAACCATAGACGTTCCCATAACTCTGCCACCTCCGGGTCGCGAACCAACTAATAGCATCTGCTGGGCAGCGACACACTCCAGCCGCTTCGACGTAACCCAGAAACTCCGGTATTATTGTGGAATCCGCAGGGGAGAGCAGTACTTAACCACGACCGATCAAGCCAGTAATCGTCCGGACAGGTGGAGAGTATGTGACGCACAGTGCGTATCAACCATAGACGTTCCCATAACTCTGCCACCTCCGGGTCGCGAACCAACTAATAGCATCTGCTGGGCAGCGACACACTCCAGCCGCTTCGACGTAACCCAGAAACTCCGGTATTATTGTGGAATCCGCAGGGGAGAGCAGTACTTAACCACGACCGATCAAGCCAGTAATCGTCCGGACAGGTGGAGAGTATGTGACGCACAGTGCGTATCAACCATAGACGTTCCCATAACTCTGCCACCTCCGGGTCGCGAACCAACTAATAGCATCTGCTGGGCAGCGACACACTCCAGCCGCTTCGACGTAACCCAGAAACTCCGGTATTATTGTGGAATCAGCAGGGGAAAGCAGTACTTAACCACGACCGATCAAGCCAGTAATCGTCCGGACAGGTGGAGAGTATGTGACGCACAGTGTGTATCAACCATAGACGTTCCCATAACTCTGCCACCTCCGGGTCGCGAACCAACTAATAGCATCTGTGTATCCAGCCCAGACGTCCAACGCTCCGCCTGGACCACAGTCATCGCCGTGCCAATGAGACGACGGGGCCCATCGTAAGGACAGAAGAAGCTGGTGGTTGGCCTTGCTCCACACTTCAGTTGTAAGAAGTCTCTTGTAGCGTCTGCCCCACACGGTATCGACGCAGTACCAACGAGTAAACCAACGATTTTGATCGTCTTTGAATTTGTTGTAGTGTAGAGTAAAGTAAGACACACAATTTTTTTTTTTTTGACTCACGTAAGGCTGTTAAAGGGGTGAAACATTTCCTTGAAAATTGTTTAATATTTCTGAACGAATACCGTCCAAACGGTAACAGATACACAAAAAATCTTCAAACAAAAGTCCTATGGTTCTCAGTGTACCTTAGAACCGTGCACCCATACTTGTCGAAATATCATTATTTTCGATATCAAACGGCATTCAATATTTTTTCGATCAGAACAGTTCCGCGCTTCCTCATTATTCTAGAGATTAATAGTAATGCTACAACAGTAATCTACAAACAGTTTAAAACATAACTTTATTAAATATGGAAAGGTTACAATACAAAAAATATCTTAGGCGTATACAAAATTATATGCACAATACATATTTAGAATGTATTTATCTTCGAAAGACGTATAAAACAGCACAACATGACAATTGGGATTCAAGCGGACACATATCGGGCACGTCTACAGTGACAGAGAAATATTTGTTGCTTATTTCTGACAAGTGCGTCTTTAGAACACCATTTCATCATAAATGAGTGAATTTGTTGTTAACAATACTATATGTTTTGCTATTAGTCAACTGTCGAAATGAAAAAAAAAAATAGTCGAGGGAGGGGATTTAGAAAAAATTAACGTTTTCGACAGATCTGGGTGCACCGTTGTAACGTTCGTTGAAAACCATACAACTTTTATTTGAAGTTTTTAAATTTTTTTTTGCAGCTGTTACCGTTTCAACAATATTCATTCAGAAATACAGGGTTATTACAAATGATTGAAGCGATTTCACAGCTCTACAATAACTTTATTATTTGAGATATTTTCACAATGCTTTGCACACACATACAAAAACTCAAAAAGTTTTTTTAGGCATTCACAAATGTTCGATATGTACCCCTTTAGTGATTCGGCAGACATCGAGCCGATAATCAAGTTCCTCCCACACTCGGTGCAGCACGTCCCCATCGATGAGTTCGAAAGCATCGTTGACGCGAAATCGTAGTTCTGGCACGTTTCTTGGTAGAGGAGGTTTAAACACTGAATCTTTCACATAACCCCACAGAAAGAAATCGCATGGGGTTAAGTCGGGAAAGCGTGGAGGCCGTGACATGAATTGCTGATCGTGATCTCCACCACGACCGATCCATCGGTTTTCCAATCTCCTGTTTAAGAAATGCCGAACATCGTGATGGAAGTGCGGTGGAGCACCATCCTGTTGAAAGATGAAGTCGGCGCTGTCGGTCTCCAGTTGTGGCAAGAGCCAATTTTCCAGCATGTCCAGATATACGTGTCCTGTAACGTTTTTTTCGCACAAGAAAAAGGGGCCGTAAACTTTAAACTGTGAGATTGCACAAAACACGTTAACTTTTGGTGAATTGCGAATTTGCTGCATGAATGCGTGAGGATTCTCTACCGCCCAGATTCGCACATTGTGTCTGTTCACTTCACCATTAAGAAAAAATGTTGCTTCATCACTGAAAACAAGTTTCGCACTGAACGCATCCTCTTCCATGAGCTGTTGCAACCGCGCCGAAAATTCGAAGCGTTTGACTTTGTCATCGGGTGTCAGGGCTTGTAGCAATTGTAAACGGTAAGGCTTCTGCTTTAGCCTTTTCCGTAAGATTTTCCAAACCGTCAGCTGTGGTACGTTTAGCTCCCTGCTTGCTTTATTCGTCGACTTCCGCGGGCTACGCGTGAAACTTGGCCGCACGCGTTCAACCGTTTCTTCGCTCACTGCAGGCCGACCCGTTGATTTCCCCTTACAGAGGCATCCGGAAGCTTTAAACTGCGCCTACCATCGCCTAATGGAGTTAGCAGTTGGTGGATCTTTGTTGATCTTCGTTCTGAAGTGTCGTTGCACTGTCATGACTGACTGATGTGAGTGCATTTCAAGCACGACATACGCTTTCTCGGCTCCTGTCGCCATTTTGTCTCACTGCGCTCTCGAGCGCTCTGGCGGCAGAAACCTGAAGTGCGGCTTCAGCCGAACAAAACTTTATGAGTTTTTCTACGTATCTGTAGTGTGTCGTGACCATATGTCAATGAATGGAGCTACAGTGAATTTATGAAATCGCTTCAATCATTTGTAAAAGCCCTGTATTAAGCTCACTTCTTTTCAGGTGGGTGTTTCACACATTTACCGGCCGTATGGGCAGTATAAGTAAACAAGCTCTCAGTTTACTCTGCACCACAACACTTTGAAGCTGATCAAAATCGAAGACAGTTCTACTTCTACGTAAGCATATCGCCTCTCTACGTCAATGGCCGCTATTTCTCCAGCCGCTCAGTACGAGATATTACCCGAAGAAGGAAATCCACTGTGCTGATTTCACTGACCGGATGGAATATTAAAGATTTGTTGATGTTCATGGCGAAGTCAAACTGAAAGATTAAATAAAGAACCGTGCATTTGTCCACCTCTGGTTTATCTGTCACTTCCTCACACGTCTCCCCTTTCTCCCAAGAAATCTACGGTTCCTGCTACGCCCATAGGGAGACTCTGACAAACAAGCACTATTAATTTTCCATCCTGGTTTCTATGTAGCTACCTCGACCAGCTACATTTTGGTCCCCAACGTCTAGCGATTCTGTTCTAATTTCTATAGATAATGCGTTTTGCTGTTGGCACTGTCTTTTAAAAGAATACATTAAGATTTAGCTAGCAGAGAGTTTTATAAAAAGAGACAGGGGATACCAGTTAAATACGGACCCGACAAGAATATCAGCCATCATATTTGATGAACTGCTGGCCACGGTGGCCGAGCGGTTCTAGGCGCTTCAGTCCGGAACCGCGCTACTGATACGGTCGCAGGTTCGAATCCTGCCTCGGGCATGGGTGTGTGTGATTTCCTTAGGCAAGTTAGGTTTAAGTAATTCTACGTTCTAGGGGACTGATGACCTCAGATGTTAAGTCCCATGGGGCTCAGAGCCATTTGAACCATTTGATAAATTAATGTTACTTAAATGGAAGCAGACACAGCCTTGGGATGCTTTTACAATTACGTTTCGGATCAAAGTTTTCATATACACTTGAGAAAAGTTGAATGCGTACTGCACCAGGAGCAAGACAATCAGCGATATTCAGACTCATTGCACATTATAGCGAGCGTGTCTGGAGCTACTGCATTTATTGCTGCCTGTATGTGGCGTCGTACTTCATGCAAAGTTGTTGGAAGGGGAGTTACATAGACGCAGCCTTCCATGAGAACCAACAAAGAAAGTTACAATTAGTGAGACCAGGTTACCTCGGAGGCCTAACGTATAACGAGAGATCCGTACGCCCCATACTCATTGTTAAAAGATGGTCTTACAAGCACGGGTCAGTGGTAATCCACCCTGTTGAGAAATGAAATTTCTGGTGTTTCCTTTCGATTTGGCAAGAAGAAATATCTCCAACAAACCTAGGTACTTGATTTCAATAACCGTCATTTCTTCAAAAACGAATGAGTGGCAAATGCGTTCACTAGAAAATGCGCACATGAATCTTTGGAGAGTCTATGCCGAGCTCGACAACAGTATCTGGCTCCTGTGATCTCCATACGCTTCTATCTACATGTCAAGAATGGATATACAAAGCTCTATGCATTGGAGTTCCACCGTCAAGAAGCGATTGTAGAAACTGAATTCTGCTTTAAACACGTAGGTCGCCGCCAAACACACCAGGCACATGAAGAATGGTTGATTCTCGGCTGATACGAGTCGTGGACGTCTGTGGACCTCGTACGAAACTTAGCTGAATGCGGTCTGGGTCTTCAATGACCACACAGAGGTGACCTGATGATTTCCCCTTACATAAACAAATTGAGTCCTGACAAAGCTGATACCATTACCGAATGCACTGATTTGTGCGAGTTGCAGTGCCAAAATCCGGACGAGAATCACGCTGCGCAATAGTAATTGCGTAGCACCTGATGAAACAGTGTATAGCCCACGACTTTTTCCTTTTCTGTTACCATACTCACTGGACCAACATCGTATAATGAATGAGCACGCGAGCTGGCTGCACCAATGAATCCCTTAGCGGTAGCTACAAGATCCGACACTTTGTAAATGGCGCCAGAGTAAACTTTCAGTTTCTGTTACTGCGCAAAGTCAGCGCTGGCACGCCAGTCGGGAACAAAAGAGAAGAGACAGCTGTGAGAAGAGGTCAGCCAATCGCACGCTGACCGGACCTCCCTCCAGGACGACAACGCGACAACAGCGGCCAATATGTGAAGAGGACATAAGCGCCGCCCCCGACTGGTGGCAGCCCACTCCGGTAGCAGGGTCCACGTTAGGCACTTGGTTAGGAATCTCTACGTAGCACAGACTTCTTTTTGTGTATTCTGAAGGCGACTGATTATTTTGTATGTCGCCCTTTGCTTGCGACACATCTAGCGGAGTTCTGTAATTGTAACTTGTCTTATTGTAATAAAACTGATTAAAATGGTTCAAAAGGCTCTGAGCACTATGGGACTTAACATCTGAGGTCATCAGTCCCCTTGAACTTAGAACTACTGAAACCTAACTAAGTACGTAGCACACATCCATGCCCGAGGAAGGATTCCCACCTGCGACCGTAGCGGTCGCTCGGCTCCAGACTAAAACTGATTAATACGAGTTGTTTCATCGTTTGTCTAGTGAACCGAGTATGCAAGATTCCTAGATACAACAGCTTCGATGCTAAAAATTAGTGTTTGTTGCTAAGTTTATACTGACGAAACGCCCGTCCTTACAAAGAACTGTTTAGTTTCTGGGAAGGGTTTAATAACGAAAAATTAACCGCTTGTCATAAAGAGAAGCACGTTATGTGGGATTATCACTGAACCGTAAATTAACTTTCAAAACATTTTCTAAAGAATTTACTTTATTTACTAGCGATTCATCAAGAACATTAACACATTTAATCACTCTATGTGAGCGTGGAAGTAGTTGCTAGCGGGTAACTGATCAAAATAAATCACATTTCTTTCAACAAATGGAAATTTTACTCCCAAAAAGACTTTCTTTCAGAGACAGATTTAAAATTAAAATTATAATCAGAGAGCACCCTCTAGATATTAAGTTACAGTTTATTCAGAAGGAGATGCAACAAATTTTTGATAGTATGAGCTTTCGGGCTGAGAACCTTGCCGCTCCCTCTTGACACGGCCGTAGTCACGACAGCTCGCAACAACGTCTGAAAGACTACACTGGTGCAAATCTGCAACACGCCAGATTACTTTAAACTAAAAATTTTAACAACAACTTACACAAGCACATAAACTCTGCACTCCGTAGGAGGGACGGAAATGGTACAAAACAATAACATTAAAAGATTAATTTGCCACCGAAGGTGCAACTTGATTTAAAAAACTCTTACGGTGGAGGGCTGGCAACGTTATGTACTAAAATAACCATTTAAATAAAAACCAATGAAATGCAATCTTACGTAAAATATACGAGGTTAGCCAAACATGTTCTACATTACACATATACCGCCTCTCAAGATGTTATGCAAGATAAAAACATACACTCCTGGAAATGGAAAAAAGAACACATTGACACCGGTGTGTCAGACCCACCATACTTGCTCCGGACACTGCGAGAGGGCTGTACAAGCAATGATCACACGCACGGCACAGCGGACACACCAGGAACCGCGGTGTTGGCCGTCGAATGGCGCTAGCTGCGCAGCATTTGTGCACCGCCGCCGTCAGTGTCAGCCAGTTTGCCGTGGCATACGGAGCTCCATCGCAGTCTTTAACACTGGTAGCATTCCGCGACAGCGTGGACGTGAACCGTATGTGCAGTTGACGGACTTTGAGCGAGGGCGTATAGTGGGCATGCGGGAGGCCGGGTGGACGTACCGCCGAATTGCTCAACACGTGGGGCGTGAGGTCTCCACAGTACATCGATGTTGTCGCCAGTGGTCGGCGGAAGGTGCACGTGCCTGTCGACCTGGGACCGGACCGCAGCGACGCACGGATGCACGCCAAGACCGTAGGATCCTACGCAGTGCCGTAGGGGACCGCACCGCCACTTCCCAGCAAATTAGGGACACTGTTGCTCCTGGGGTATCGGCGAGGACCATTCGCAACCGTCTCCATGAAGCTGGGCTACGGTCCCGCACACCGTTAGGCCGTCTTCCGCTCACGCCCCAACATCGTGCAGCCCGCCTCCAGTGGCGTCGCGACAGGCGTGAATGGAGGGACGAATGGAGACGTGTCGTCTTCAGCGATGAGAGTCGCTTCTGCCTTGGTGCCAATGATGGTCGTATGCGTGTTTGGCGCCGTGCAGGTGAGCGCCACAATCAGGACTGCATACGACCGAGGCACACAGGGCCAACACCCGGCATCATGGTGTGGGGAGCGATCTCCTACACTGGCCGTACACCACTGGTGATCGTCGAGGGGACACTGAATAGTGCACGGTACATCCAAACCGTCATCGAACCCATCGTTCTACCATTCCTAGACCGGCAAGGGAACTTGCTGTTCCAACAGGACAATGCACGTCCGCATGTACCCCGTGCCACCCAACGTGCTCTAGAAGGTGTAATTCAACTACCCTGGCCAGCAAGATCTCCGGATCTGTCCCCCATTGAGCATGTTTGGGACTGGATGAAGCGTCGTCTCACGCGGTCTGCACGTCCAGCACGAACGCTGGTCCAACTGAGGCGCCAGGTGGAAATGGCATGGCAAGCCGTTCCACAGGACTACATCCAGCATCTCTACGATCGTCTACACGGGAGAATAGCAGCCTGCATTGCTGCGAAAGGTGGATATACACTGTACCAGTGCCGACATTGTGCATGCTCTGTTGCCTGTGTCTATGTGCCTGTGGTTCTGTCAGTGTGATCATGTGATGTATCTGACCCCAGGAATGTGTCACTAAAGTTTCCCCTTCCTGGGACAATGAATTCACGGTGTTCTTATTTCAATTTCCAGGAGTGTATTTCGGGAATTCGGCAGTTACACTTCAAGCAATAAATTCGTTACACCGAATCCGACAAACATGACAGAGGCAGCTATTAACGTGGAAATTGATGTGTTGGCAGAAGAGCCGACACCGTGTTGCTAGTGGAGGCCTAAATGCACGCGTTTAAGCTCACGCAGACTGGCGTGAGGTCTGGAACAAGGTAAAGTAATTATAGTAGCCAAAAATAGTACATAGCTTCTGGAATACTTAACTTTAATCCATAATTGGAGAACATCGCTCTTGATGATACATGAATTATAATCTCAATATAAACTGGTAATGGCGCCTTGCTAGGTGGTAGCAAATGACGTAGCTGAAGGCTATGCTAACTATCGTCTCGGCAAATGAAAGCGTATTTGCCAGTGTAGCATCGCTAGCAAAGTCTGCTGTACAACTGGGGCGAGTGCTAGGACGTCTCTCTAGGCCTGCCGTGTGGCGGCGCTCGGTCTGCAATCACTGACAGTGGCGACACCCGGGTCCGACGTATACTAACGGACCGCGGCCGATTTAAAGGCTACCACCTAGCAAGTGTGGTGTCTGGCGGTGAAACCACAGAGATTACTGAACAACCCGAACCGCAGGTTGCTGTAACCCGCCTCTACTCCACAAGGGAAAAACGGACCATCCAATTCATAAATAATCACCTTCCCGCGGGTTGGCAAACGGAGAAGAATGGTGGGACGGCCCCAAAGCAAAGCGGCTGGTGACCTCACCAAGAAAACAAGTAGAATTTAACAAGTAAATGAAACAACATATCTCCTATCACTTAACTTGTAATAAACTGCGATTTCTGGCGAAGACTTGGCGCAGCACCCCGAACGCTCTCCCGAACCGTCCACTGTCAGCCGCTTCAACGGACGCAAGAAGTCGCGCCGATCTCCCGTCTCACGGCGTCGCAGCTCCCACCGACCAGACCGATGTCGTGGGTTGACTCCTGTTGCCCTCGTGTCGGCCGGGAAGCCATTATCCGTCGCTATACGGCGCGGCCCACTGGACTCTCGTGGCGACCTCAAATGCGCCGACGCTCAAGACGGACAAGTCATCTTGTGTCTCAGTGCGTGACCGACCAACCGATCGATCCAACCGCCAATTATCGTTGCCCGAGCAACTCGAGCAGACTGGCGGCCTAACGCGCAGACTCAGATGCAGGAACTCAGCCCCGACCGGGAGACCACTAGCTGAGTTCTGTTACTGGCGGAGTGGCAAAACTCTCATTTTGGCGGCTTTAAAGTTTGATCCAAACGACATACTAGCACTCCGAACGACAGACAGACACTAACAGCCGTACAAATGCGAACGAGAGACAGACCAGGAACTGGTGACGAGTGACTGACCCAGACTCACTCCGACTGAACAAGTGCCACTGGCGAGCACATAGCGCCCCTTAAATGCACGTGAACAGGCAACATATCCCGTTTCCCACCAGAGGGAGACACCAAAGCTGCGATGTACCACCGCGGCGCCACCGCCAGAAACGGAGGGCGACTGCTTCACACAACGCCCTGGGGCGCGCTCTTCGAAACAGCAATTTTTTCCACGGTTCTACCTCCTCCCATCAAACTAGAACAGGCGCCCGAACTCAGAGACTTCACCAGGCTCAAATTATATTCCCTACCGGTCTGATCATGTCTGAGTAACAAATTAACCGGCACCAACACACGGAGCACCGTGCATGGACCTATAAAGCGGGGTGTGAACTTCCTTACTCGGCCCCCCATCCTTCCTCGACCCTGAAAATTTTTGATATAGACTTGATCCCCCGACTTTCCTGATGTTGTTGTTGTTGTGGTCCTCAGTCCTGAGACTGGTTTGATGCAACTGTCCACGCTAATCTATCCTGTGCAAGCTCCTTCATCTCCCAGTACCTACCGCAATCTACATCCTTCTGAATCTGCTTTGTGTATTCATCTCTTGGCCTCCCTCTACAATTTTTACCCTGCACGCTGCCCTCCAATGCTAAATTTGTGATCCCTTGATGCCCCAGGACATGTCCTACCAACCGATCCCTTCTTCTAGTCAAGTTGTGCCACAAACTTCTCTTCTCCCCAATCCTATTCAATACCTCCTCATTAGTTATGTGATCTACCCACCTGATCTTCAATATTCTTCTGTAGCACCACATTTCGAAAGCTTCTATTCTCTTCTTGTCCAAACTATTTATTGTTCATGTTTCACTTCCATACATGGCTACACTCCATACAAATACTTTCAGAAACGACTTCCTGACATTTAAATCTATACTCGATGTTAACAAGTTCCTCTTCAGAAACGCTTACCTTGCCATTGCCAGTCTACATTTTGTATCCTCTCTACTTCGACCATTATGAGTTATTTTGCTCCCCAAATAGCAAAATTCCTTTACTACTTTAAATGTCTCATTTCCTAATCTAATTCCCTCAGCATCACCCGACTTAATTCGACTACATTGCATTATCCTCGTTTTGCTTTTGTTGATGTTTATCTTATATCCTCCTTTCAAGACACTGTCCATTCCGTTCAGCTGCTCCTCCAAGTCCTCTGTCGTCTCTGACAGAATTTCAATGTCATCGGCGAACCTCAAAGTTTTTATTTCTTCTCCCTGGACTTTAATACCTACTCCAAATTTTTCTTTTGTTTCCTTTACTGCTTGCTCAATATACAGAATGAATAACATCGGGGATAGGCTACAACCCTGTCCCACTCCCTTCCCAACCGCTGCTTCCCTTTCATGCCCCTCGACCCTTATAACTGCCCTCTGGTTTCTGTACAAATTGTAAATAGTCTTTCGCTCCCTGTATTTTATCCCTGCCACCTTTAGAATTTGAAAGAGAGTATTCCAGTCAACTTTGTCAAAAGCTTTCTCTAAGTCTACAAATGCTAGAAACGTAGGTTTGCCATTCCTTAATCTTTTTTCTAAGACAAGTCGTAGAGTCAGTATTGCCTCACGTGTTCCAACATTTCTACGGAATCCCAATTGATCTTCCCCGAGGTCGGCTTCTACCAGTTTTCCATCCGTCTGTAAATAATTCGCGTTAGTATTTTGCAGCTGTGACTTATTAAACTGATAGTTCGTTAATTTTCACATCTGTCAACAACTGCTTTCTTTGGGATTGGAATTATTATATTCTTCTTGAGGTCTGAGGGTATTTCGCCTGTCTCGTACATCTTGCTCACCAATATCGTAGATTTTTGTCAGGACTAGCTCTCCTAAGGCCGCCAGTAGTTTTAATGGAATGTTGTCTACTCCCGGGGCCTTGTTTCGACTCAGGTCTTTCAGTGCTCTGTCAAACTCTTCACGCAGTATCGTATCTCCCATTTCATCTTCATCTACATCCTCTTCCATTTCCATGATATTATCCTCAAGTACATCGCCCTTGTATAGACCCTGTGTGTACTCTTTCCACCTTTCTGCTTTCCCCTCTTTGCTTAGAACTGGGTTTCCATCTGAGCTCTTGATATTCATTCAAATGGCTCTCGATTCTCCAAAGGTCTCTTTAATTTTCAAGTATGCAGTATCTATCTTACCCCTAGTGAGATAAGCCTCTACATCCTTACATTTGTCCTCTAGCCATGCCTGCTTAGCCATTTTGCACTTCCTGTCGATCTCATTTTTGAGACGTTTGTATTCTTCTTTGCCTGCTCCATTTACTGCATTTTTATATTTTCTCCTTTCATCAATTAAATTCAATATTTCTTCTGTTACCCAAGGATTTCTACTAGCCCTCGTCTTTTTACCTACTTGATCCTCTGCCGCCTTCACTACTTCATCCCTCAGAGCTACCCATTCGTCTTCTACTGTATTTCTTTCCCCCATTCCTATCAATTGTTCCCTTATGCTGTCCCTGAAACTCTGTACAATCTCCGGTTTAGTCAGTTTATCCAGGTCCCATCTCCTTAAATTCCCACCTTTTTGCAATTTCTTCAGTTTTAATCTACAGTTCATAACCAATTGATTGTGGTCAGAGTCCACACCTGCCCCTGGAAAGTCCTACAATTTAATGCATGGTTCCTAAATCTATGTCTTACCATTATATAATCTATCTGATACCTTTTAGTATCTCCAGGATTCTTCCATGTATACAACCTTCTTTTATGATTCTTGAACCAAGTCTTAGCTATGATTAAGTTATGCTCTTTGCAAAATTCTACCAGACGGCTTCCTCTTTTATTTCTTAGCCCCAATCCATATTCACGTACTATGTTTCCTTCGCGCCCTTTTATTACTGTCGAGTTCCAGTCACCCATGACTATTAAATTTTCGTCTCCCTTCACTAACTGAATAATTTCTTTTATCTCATCATACATTTCTTCAATTACTTCGTCATCTGCAGAGCTAGTTGGCATATAAACTTGTACTACTGTAGTAGGCATGGGCTTCGTGTCTATCTTGGCCACTGTAATACGTTCACTATGCTGTTTGTATTAACTTACCCGCACTCCTATTTTTTTATTCATTATTTTACCTGCTCCTGCATTACCCCTATTTGATTTTGTATTTATAATCCTGTGTTCACCTGACCAGAAGTCTTCTTCCTCCTGCCACCGAACTTAACTAATTCCCACTATATCTAACTTTAACCTATCCATTTCCCTTTTTAAATTTTCTAACCTACCTGCCCGATTAAGGGATCTGACATTCCACGCTCCGATCCGTAGAATGCCAGTTTTCTTTCTCCTGACAACGACGTCCTCTTGAGTAGTCTCCGCCCGGAGATTCGAATGGAGGACTATTTTACCTCCGGAATATTTTACCCAAGAGGACGCCATCATCATTTAAACATACAGTAAAGCTGCATGCCCTCGGCGAAAAATTACGGCTGTAGTTTCCCTTGCTTTCAGCCGTTCGCAGTACCAGCACAGCAAGGCCGTTTTGGTTAGTGTTACAAGGCCAGATCAGTCAATCATCCAGACTATTGCCCCTGCAACTACTGAAAAGGCTGCTGCCCCTCTTCAGGAACCACACGTTTGTCTGGCCTCTCAACAGATACCCCTCCGTTATGGTTGCACCTACGGTACGGCTATCTGTATCGCTGAGGCACGCAAGCCTCCCCACCAACGGCAAGGTCCATGGTTCATGGGGGGGGGGGGGGGGACTTTCCTGATAAGTTCTTAAACTTATCTGACACAAAAGCACGGGCATTATCACTAATCAAGCTCTTAGGAGGCTCAAAGATCGAAAAGATGTTAGTAAGATGAGAAATAGTTACATTGGTGGCAGTACTACTTCTACTGGGAATAAGCCAAGTAAAGCGAGAAAAGGCATCAATATACATATTTCTTTTACTGGAACGTGGCAACGGACCCACATAGTTGATATAAAGACGATCCATTGGATAATTTTCACGTTCCGAAGACAATAGACTTTGCTGTGGGGCATTGCTAGGTTTCGCAGCCCGGCACAAATGACCACCGGCTACTAATTTCTTAATATCACGCTCAAGATGAGGCCAGGTCACATACTGCTTAATTTTCTGAATCGTTTTATATGTGCCTAAGTGACCTACCACCGAAGAGCAATGATAATACTGGAATATTGGCTGGATTAATATTTGTGGCCGACAAATTTGGATGTGACCCTCTCGACACCCTGCCTTACACAGAATACCTTTCCTCGATCTGTAACCTTCGACTACCTCACTCGACCTAATCCGCTGTTTGATGCAACCCATTTCAACATCCTATTCCTGGTTTTCTTCGAGATTCCTAAACAGTTGGGATACTTCCCCCAAAACCAAAAGCTGACCGTAAAGTGGACCCTGGTGGTGCTCCTCCGAACAATCGGATGGTGGGTCAAACATCCGGCTGAGGACATCAGCGACCGCATTCTCGGAACCCTTGATATGCCTAACCTTAAATTTAAAAGCTGAGATTCTCACCGCCCAACGTGCGATCCGACCTGTCTTACGTGGCCTAGCCAAGATCCAGCAAAAAAGCTTTGTGCTCAAGGTATAACCGGAAATTTTCTAATGCAAATAGGACCGCCAAGGCCTCACATTCGTAGACTGAGTATTTTGCCTCAGAATCATTCAAACGGCGCGAGGCATAGGCCAAAGGTTGCCGCTGACCTTGCCATTCTTCTAATAAGGCAGCCGACACACCCGCACTTGACACCTCCGTCTGAACTATAAAAGGCTTATCAAAATCAGGCACCCCAAGCACCGGTGGATTAGCAATTGCGATTTTGATCTGTTCGAAAACCGCCTGTTGGTTGAGATCCCAAGTAAATCTTACTCCTTTTTTACGAAGCTGATTTAAAGGGGCAGCTAAGGCAGCAAAATTCGGAACGAACCTTCTGAAATAATTTTCCATGACAATAAATTTAGCAACTCCCCGCTACTATCAGTAGGAGGTGGGAGTACGCGCAAGGATTTAGTGCGCTCTTGATCGATCCAAACGTCATCGCCTGAGACAATATGGCCTAGAAAGGAAATATGTGGCCTGGCGAGGGTAACCTTCGAGAGTTTAACGGTTAAACCAGCCTGCTGAAGCTTAGTAAATACTTGATGTAAATGACTAAAATGCTCTTCAAACGATTTACCATGTATCACAAGGTCATCCAAATAGTTACAAACAGAACGCAATTTAAATTCACCCAGTACACTATCTAATAAACGAGTCAACGCAGCAGCTCCGGTAGCCAGCCCAAATGTGACCCGGTTAAATTCGAATAAATTCCAGTCAGTGCAAAACGCTGGTCAACGGAACCTGATAATAAGCTTGATTTAAGTCAAGAACGGTGAACGAAGACGCGCCTGAAAACCAAGTAAAGGAATTGTGTAGATCAGGCAACGGAACTGACTCCGACACCACCTTCTCATTCAAACGACAGTAATCGACCACCGCCCTGAAATCGCTATCCTGATCCTTCGGTACCAAGAATATCGTGGAGGCATACGGAGAAGTCGAGGGACGAATATCCCCTTGATCTAACATCTTCTGTACCTTTTCCCGCAACATTTTCATCTTAGGTGGTGAGAGACGATATGGGGACTGACTATCCGGAATATTGTCAGTCAAACGAATATGATATTCTAATTTATTCGTTACTCCAAGTTTATCGCAGAGTAAGTCAGGAAAAGCCTCCTGTAACTGATGGACCTGTTGAACCTGACTCGCGAAAAGATGATCAAGATTGACATTATCGATAGAGGTGACCGACAAGGAAGAAGGCATGGATGACACCACCGCTCGACATTCACAAAATCCGAACTTCTCTTGGCACAAATTTAAAAAAAAACTTCCCCACTGAATAATCCTGAACAAGTTGGGTTTTAGAAATGAAGTCACAACCCAGCACCATATTTACCGGCAGGTTAGCGACAATAGCAAAGGTCATTGGCCAGGAGAACCGCCCTACCGAGACACTACCCTTAACCCACCCCGCCAGAGGCAACACCTGACCATTGGCCATACGACATCTCCGAAGCGGGATCTCTTCAGGTTTGAGCCTGGTAAGACTGCCAAATTCAAGAACCCAAGCCTCATTAATCAAGGAATAAGTGCTACCCGTATCCAATAAGGCGTAGAGGGGTTCCTGATTCAAGATGAGACAAATATAAGGTAGGCAGAACCGGGAATCAGCAACTACGGCACGCCCCTAACTAAACAATAAGTTACTCCTGGAAACGTGCCGCCTGCCCATACGTCTCTTAGTACTTCTTGTCCCACGTAAAACCGGACAACTCCTAACCAAATGCGTACTAGCCCCACATCGAAAACATTTCCTGTGTGCGCCTTGATAATTACTACTTGGCCGATCTCTCTCCACACCGCTTAACTTTAGCGCAGATGCAGAAGTAACAACAACAGAGAGTTCTTCCCTGGTCTTCGTGGGTGACTTGAAAATAAAATTTATTTTGTCAGCAGCCACCATCCCTTCCAACACTACTGCAGTTAATTGTTCTTCTGATAAATCACTTAGCAAGGCCTGCGAAGCTACCCTTACCCTTTCCACATACATCGACAAATCTTCACTAGCGGCCTGCACCTTCCAAATATACTGACATTCTAGATGTTTCCTAAAGCCCTCCGTGAGTCTCTCAGTGATTATTAGTTGTCTAAGTTGTCGTAACAAGAACCCCTCCAAAGAGCTCTATAAATTAATTCGTTACACTTCCCTTTTGCTTACGGGTATAGCAGAGCTAACAGGGTGGAGCGAGAAATTTGAAAGCACACGAATGCTGCTCAACATAAACCAGTAACCACAGAATTTCCTGTATCTTCGCCAACGATTCTACACTTAATTCTCCTACATCCTTTAACAGAACAGACTGGCGGTCTAACGCGCAGACTCAGATGCAGGAACTCAGCCCCGACCTGGCGACCACTAGCTGAGTTCTGTTACTGGCGGAGTGGAAAGACTCTCATTTTGCCGGCTTTAAAGTTTGATCCAAACGACAGACGTACTAGCACTCCGAACGACAGACAGACACTAACAGCCGCACAAATGCGAACGAGAGACAGACCAGCAACTGGTGACGAGTGACTGACCCAGACTCACTCCGACTGACCAAGTGCCACTGGCGAGCACATAGCGCCCCTTAAATGCACGTCAACAGGCAACCTTTCCCCTTTCCCACCAGAGGGAGTCACCAAAGCTGCGATTGCCACAGCGGCGCCACCGCCAGAAACGGAGGGCGACTGCTTCGCACAACGTGCTGCCACGCGCTCTTTAAAACAGCAATTTTTTCCAAGGATCAATCACTAATTAAACAAAACAGATATTTATTTTGCTATGATAACAGTTCCCAGGTATTAAATGGAAGGCGTGCAAGTGTTCCGTCACAGATCGCATGATGAAACTGGAAAACTGTGATAAGATCTTATGGGACCAAACTGCTGAGGTCATCGGTCCCAAAGCTTACACACTACTTAATGTAGCTTAAACTAACTTACACTAAGGACAACACACACACCCGTCTGGAACCGCAAGACCGCTACGGTCGCAGGTTCGAATCCTGCCTGGATGTTTGTGATGTCCTTAGGTTTAACTAGTTCTAAGCTCTAGGGGACTGATGACCTCAGCAGTTGAGTCCCATAGTGCTCAGAGCCATTAGAACCATTTTTGAACACACACCCGTGCATGATGCAATTATCATGGGTAATAGGACAATAATAGCCCTGGATGGGGTCGATATAAGGCTCAATAGCTCGTTCACAAATTAATACTGTTACGAAACATGCGAACGCTGTTCACTCGTTTTCATCTCTGAACTACTCATGTAATTGAATCTAATGTTTGGCCTCTACACGAAAAGGAAACTCTTTACACTGAAACAACATCTTAAAAATGCATCTGGTTATATTTATTACCAGCTGACAAACCCGTCGTTTCCTAGGTACTCATTTTGCCGACTTTCTGTTAGAAACTAAAACAAAAAATGAACAGTGTCTGTAGTGTTACCTCGAAAAACATTCATTTCCATGTATTCCGTGAAAACACCTTTCAAGTTGTTTACATTGTTTTGTAATTCAGAACTTGAGTATAAACAATATTTATAGTTGTATGCCGAGGACCTACTACGCGTTCGACAATGTAAAATGGTGCAAGATGTTTCAAATTGTAGAAAAATAGGTGTGAGCTACAGAGAGAGACGAGTAATGTATAATATGTACTAGGACCAAGAGCGAGCAGTAAGACTGGAAGACCAAAATCGAAGTGCTCGGATTAAAAAGAGTGTCAGACAGAGCTATAGTCTTTCGCCCCTACTGTTGAACCTGTACACCGGAGAAGCAATGGCGGAGGTAAAATTTCAAGAATGGAATTAAAATTCAAGGTAAAACATGTCAGTGTTGTAATTCGCTATCCTCAATGAAAGGGGTCTGTTGAAAAGTATCGGTCTAAGGCGCTGCAGTCATGGACTGTGCGGCTGGACCCGGCGGAGGTTCGAGTCCTCCCTCAGGCATGGGTGTGTGTGTTTGTCCTTAGGATAATTTAGGTTAAGTAGTGTGTAAGCTTAAGGACTGATTACCTTAGCAGTTAAGTCCAATAAGATTTCACACACATTTTTTTGAAAAGTATAATGAGTACAGAATCTGGACTGAGAGTTAATCTAAGAAAGACGAAGGTTACCAGAAGCAGCAGAAATGAGAACAGGGAGGAACTTAACTTCAGCTCTCAGATTCAAGAGGCGCAGATTAAATACAAAGAACTGAAGATACTTGACGCATAACAGAATTAGTCATCTGCGAGCTGCTCAGAACATGAATTTCAATACAGCCAGAACGACACGTATATTGTCCACGTACAGCAAGCGGGTATCAGTCAGGGCAAGTCGAAAGCGAACAGATATCAAATAAACGATCCCTCTCCTGATCTGCCCCCGTTTCCTGCACTCCACTTTGAGGGGTGACTAATGATGCTGCCAATGTGAAGAACGAGAAAGTGCCTATGTCCCAGTAACAGCGGGGTAGCCAACGGAAAATTCCCATTCAAGCCTTACAAAGACTCTATTACGATGCATTAGCAATGCATTATGTTGTTTCTGGTATCATTAGTGCCACGTCTAGACGCGGTGGCAGTACTTTGGATCGGACAGTGCATAAATTTGGGGGAAAGCAATGAAGTTCCATATGAGGCAAGGGTAGCATCAGTAAGTGGTTCTTTTTGATGTGCAGACAGACATGCAAATTTCTCGTTCAAGTGTCCGGAGGGGAACACTTACGGTGACAGGCGGCACCGTGACTGCTGCAAAGGATTGGCGCTAGCGACTAACAACAATAGCGATTCAGGAAAGACAACCATTCCGCGAAAACTGCGCGCCTACCAGAAGGATGTCACTCTCTGCATTTTAAGACGCAGCGTAAGTCTTCTGCTGACAAAACGGTGCATCACCGATTTTCCACTCCCACCAAAAGCACCAAGTCACAATAAGTTATCAAGTGGTTGTAATGGAGCTGAGACGAAAATCGTGAACCGATATGTGATGTCATGCTACGATGTCTAAGAAAAAATTCACCGCACGTTTGAATCTTCATTTATGCAGAAGATACAGTGTCTAATGCATTCTACCATCTCTGGGATGGAGAGAGGGGGGGACTATGAAAACACTAAGCGTTCATCAGTTGCTTGCACTACGCGGCGCAAACGAAACGTGACTGCATGTTTGTCCTCGGCTCGGTGAATCCCACCTGCGGTCGGGGGATTTGACCTGAGCAGTTCAGGAGGCCAGAACGCTGCGGTTGAGCCCCTTCCCGACCGCAAACAGAGCGCGGCTGGCGTACACGGCCGTCCTTAGCCGAGGTTTGGACGATGATTACGTGTTTAAGGCGGCCACAAGTGCCTCTCCACTGTAACACAATTAGTGGCGGACCTCTGAGTCGCTAATTAGTTTTGCGTTCCTAAGCGGCCTTGAGTTACTGCACCACGCTCCGTACTTATACAGGGTGTTACAAAAAGGTACCCCAACTTTCAGGAAACATTACTCACACCCAAATAAAGAAAAGATGTTATGTGAACATGTGTCCGGAAACGCTTAATTTCCATGTTAGAGCTCATTTTAGTTTCGTCAGTATGTACTGTACTTCCTCGATTCACCGACAGTTGGCCCAATTGAAGGAAGGTAATGTTGACTTCGGTGCTTGTGTTGACATGTTACTCAATGCTCTACAGTACTAGCATCAAGCACATCAGTACGTAGCATCAAAAGGTTAGTGTTCATCACGAACGTGGTTTTGCAGTCAGTGCAATGTTTACAAATGCGGAGTTGGCAGATGCCCATTTGATGTAGGAATTAGCACGGGACAGATTTCCAGAACGAAGGTGTCCAGACAGGAAGACGTTCGAAGCAATTGATCGGCGTCTTAGGGAACACCGAACATTCCAGCCTATGACTCGCGACCTGGGGAAGACCTAGAACGACGAGGACACCTGCAATGGACGAGGCAATTCTTCGTGCTGTTGACGATAACCCTAATGTCAGTGTCAGAGAAGTTGCTGCTGTACAAGGTAACGTTGACCACGTCACTGTATGGAGAGTGCTACGGGAGAACCCGTTGTTTCCGTACCATGTACAGCATGTGCAGGCACTATCAGCAGCTGATTGGCCTCCACGGGTACACTTCTGCAAATGGTTCATCCAACAATGTGTCAATCCTCATTTCAGGGAAAATGTTCTCTTTACGGATGAGGCTTCATTCCAACGTGATCAAATTCTTCAAAAATGGTTCAAATGGCTCTGAGCACTATGCGACTTAACTTATGAGGTCATCAGTCGCCTAGAACTTAGAACTAATTAAACCTAACTAACCTAAGGACATCACACACATCTATGCCCGAGGCAGGATTCGAACCTGCGACCGTAGCGGTCGCTCGGTTCCAGACTGTAGCGCCTAGAAACGCACGGCCACTCCGGCCGGCAATCAAATTGTAAATTTTCACAATGAACATGTGTGGTCTGACGAGAATCCGCACGCAATTGTGCAATCACGTCATCAACACAGATTTTCTGTCAATGTTTGGGCAGGCATTGTTGGTGATGTCTTGATTGGGCCCCATGTTCTTCCACCTATGCTCAATGGAGCACGTTATCATGATTTCATACGGGATACTCTACCTGTGCTGCTAGAACATGTGCCTTTACCAGTGCGACACAACATGTGGTTCATGCACGATGGAGCTCCTGCACATTTCAGTCGAAGTGTTCGTACGCTTCTCAACAACAGATTCGATGACTGATTGATTGGTAGAGTCGGACCAATTCCATGGCCTCCACGCTCTCCTGAGCTCAACCCTCTTGACTTTCATTTATGGGGGCATTTGAAAGCTCTTGTCTACAAAACCCCGGTACCAAATGTAGAGATTCTTCGTGCTCGTGTTGTGGACGGCTGTGATACAATACGCCATTCTCCAGGGCTGCATCAGCGCATCATAGATTCCATGCGACGGAGGGTGGATGCATGTATCCTCGCTAACGGAGGACATTTTGAACATTTCCTGTAACAAAGTGAAGTCACGCTGGTACGTTCTGTTGCTGTGTGTTTCCATTCCATGATTAATGTGATTTGAAGAGAAGTAATAAAATGAGCTCTAACATGGAAAGTAAGCGTTTCCGGACACATGTCCACATAACATATTTTCTTTCTTTGTGTGTGAGGAATGTTTCCTGAAAGTTTGGCCGTACCTTTTAGTAACACCCTGTATAGTTTTAACTATCATTTCATCAAAATCAAGCTGTGACCATGTAATCAGGGTTTGGTTTCAGGCCGTCTCTGTACGCTGACGTGACAAAAGTTGTGGGATAGCATATATTGATGACGCCAGTATCGCACACACAATGTATAGGAGGGCAGTGAATTGGCGGAGGTATTATGTGTACTCGGGTGATTCATGTGAGAAGCTTTCCGACGTGATTATGACTTCATGACGGGAATTAACAGACTCATCGCGGTGTGGAAGCTGGAGCTAAAACATGGGACATTCCGTATCGTAAATCGTTAGGGAATCCACCACTTCGTGATCCACAGTGTCAAGAGTGTGCCGAGCATAATACATTTCGGGAATTACCTCTCACCATGGACAAAGAAATGGCAGATGGCCTTCACTAACGATCGGGAGCAGTGGCGTCTGTGTACAGCTGTCAGTACTAATAGCAAGCAACACTGTGTGAAAGAACCTCGTATCAGTATGGGACGTACTGCAAACTTATCCTTTACGATAGTGCCTCGAAATCTGATGTTAATTGGCTATGGCAGCAGTCGACCGGCGCTTGTGCCTTTGACAACAACACGACATCGACTGCGTCACCTTTCCTGCACTCGTGACCACATTGATTGGATCCTGAACTACTGACAAACCGTGACTAGTCAGATGAGTCCCGATTTCAGTTGTAAGGCTGTTGGTAGGGTTAGAGTGTGGCGCAGACCTCACAAAACCATGGGCCCAAATTGTCAACAAGGCACTGTGCAAGCAAGTGATGGCTACACAGTGGTGTGGTCTGTGTTTACATGGAATGGACTGGATCCTCTGGTCGAACTGAACATATCACTGACTGGAAATGGTTACTTTCGGCTACCTGGAGACTGCAGCCATCATTGATGTCACGTTTCCAAACAAAAATGGAATTTTTATAGATGACAATGCACCAAGTCACAGGGCCACAGTGGTTCGCAATTTATTTAAAGAACATTATGGACAATTAGAGCGAATAATTTGGACATCCCTGTCGCTCGACAGGATTTCCATCGAACATTTATGGGATGTCAGTTTGTATACATAATTCTGCACCGACTACAGTTTCACCATTATGGACAGCTATAGAGGCATTATGGCTCAATATTTCTCCAGGTGACATCCAACACCTTGTTGAGTCCACGCCACGTCGACTTGCTGCACTACGCCAGGCAAAAGGAAGTCCAACACGATATTAGGAGGTATCCCACGACTTTCGTCACCTCAGTGTGTTCTCACCATTCAATGTAGCGCATCTTCCCCAACGATGGATGAGTTGACGGTGACCTCGGTTCAAGAAGGGGCTTTTGATGAATCGTTGCAATTCGAAAACTGTCTCGTCACCATTCTGTGGTTGCCTGCCATGCACTGATTTCATTATACGAGGAGAGAGGAAGAAGTCACCGGATGTCTTGTTGGTGAATATGGGGAGACGGGAGGGGGGAGGGCGGAAATTGATAACGTTTGATAGTCCAGAGTAGTAGCATGTGTGACTCTGTCGTACACAATGCTCCAATATCTCTTTGCCTCGGTTTCGAATATGTTTTAGTAAAATTGACCAAATCCTCGATCTACACAAAACAGTTATAGGAGTCAGGGATCACCATCTCCCTCTATCGGTCGCTTTTATAGATTTTGAAAAGGCATTCTTCAATTATTCAATTCACCTGACAGTGGCGTTAACAGAACAAGAATTTCCCTTTTTTTCAATTATTTGCTGTTATTTGATAGACGTATTCCAATCTCTATTTCTGGTTCCCTCTACAGTTTTCATACTTACAACTACCTCCAGCTCCATGGAAGTTATTCCCTGATGTCTTAACAGAAGTCTTAGAATATTGTCCCTCCTACCTGTAAAACTTTTGCATATAATAATTTCCTCGTCTCATTCCTTACATTATCAGTCCACCTAACTATGTTCATTCTTCCGTAGCATCACATCTCAAATGCTTCGACTGCCTTTTTTTCGGTTTTCTCGAAGTCCATGTTTCCCTATCATGCAATGCTATGCTCCAAATGTGCATTTTAAGAAAGCTCTTCCTTAAAATAAGGTCTATGTTTGATACTAGTTGATTTCTCTTGGCCAGGAACGTCCCCCTTGTCAGTGCTAGCCTGCTTTTTATGTCGTCCTCGCTGTGTCCGCCATGCGTTATTTCGCTACCTACATGGCAAAATTCACTAACGTCATCTACATCGTGATAACCAACACTGAAGTGAAGTTTCTCGCTGTTCTCGCTTCTCAGTTCTTTCGTCTTTCTTCGATTTACTTTCAGTCCATATCTTGTACTCATTAGTTGTTCATTCCATTCAGCAGATCCTGTAACTCTCCTTCACTTTCGCGGAGAATAGCAATGTCATCAGCGAATCATACCACTGATATCATTTCACTTTGAATTTCAATTCCACTTTCGAAACTTTATTTCCGTCGTCGCTTCCTCGATGTATAGGTTGAACAATAGGGGCGAAAGACTGCTTCCCTATACTACACCATTTTTTAATCTGAGCACATCTTTCTTTGACTTTCGCTATTATTGTTCCCTCTTAGCTCCGTACATACCGCAATATTTTACGTATTTCCGTATAGCTTACCGCTATTTGTCTCCGAATTTCGAACATTTTACGGCATTGAACACTGCAGAACGCTTTTTCCAAATCGACAAATCCTATGATTGTGGCTTGATTCTTTTTTAGTCTTCTTTTCACCACCAAGCTCTACGTCCGAATTGCCCGTCTGGTGCCATTACCTTTCCTAAAGCCTGACTGAGCGACATCTAATACATCCTCAAATTTCTTTTCCATTCTTCTGCATCTTATTCTTGTGTTCAACTTGGATATTTGAGCTGTTAAGCTAACTCTGCGATAATTCTCGCACTTGTCGGCTCTTTCAGTCTTTGAGATTTTGTGGCTGATGTTTTTCCGAATATCAAATGGTATATCGCCAGATTCAAACATTCTACAAAGCTCTTTTAAATTTTGATACCCCGTCTCCTCCCAATCGACTCCTCTTTCTTCTTTCATCACGTCATTAGACAAGTCTTCCACCTCGTAGAGCGCTTCAATGTGCCATTTGCGCCTATCGGCTCTCTCCTCTGCATAAAAGAGTAGAGTGCCCATTGAACTCTTAATGTTACCACCTATAGCCTTAGAGAACTTCAAGCGTATCTCCTTATTCCTTATTACTCCGTATCCCACTGCTTTGCGCATTGATTCTTCCCGACCAGTCTCTTAACCATCAGCCTACTCTTCATCATTACTAAATTGTGATCTGAGCCTATATCTTCTCCTGCTTACGCCTTATAATTCAATATCTGTATCCGGAATCACTGACTGACCACCGAGCGAGGTGGCGCAGTGGTTAGCACACTGGACTCGCATTCGGGAGGACGACGGTTCAATCCCGCGTCCGGCCATCCTGATTTAGGTTTTCCGTGATTTCCCTAAATCGCTCCAGGCAAATGCCGGAATGGTTCCTCTAAAAAGGGCACGGCCGACTTCCTTCCCAGTCCTTCCCCAATCCGATGAGACCGATGACCTCGATGTTTGATCTCTTCCTCCAAACAACCAACCAACCAACCACTGACTGACCATGATGTAGTCTAATTGAAATCTTCCCGTATCTACCGGTCTTTTTTTTCTTTTCCCTCACATAACAAAGCTACATTAAAATCTTTACAACACATACAGAACTTACATAGTGTTTGTTTAGTGCTGTAGAAGAAATCAATGAAATTTCCAGTGATAAGGGAATAAAATAATGGGGTCCTAAATCTCCAAAACTATTTTCAGCGGATCGAGAAACGCAGTCTCTTAACTTAATTGCAAAAAGCATACAATAATTTCAAATATTAATTAAAGACCTTGTGTTAGCCTGACCTGAAGTTGGTCATAAAATAAACTAGGTCAAAACCAAAATCATCGTCGATTAATGCATACCAGAGGGAAATATTTGTGAGGAAAGTACACAAATGTAATGGGCTGCAGAATCAGGTTCGACATGCAAATACAAAATGACACTTAAAACCAGAAATATTTCGAAATATTAAATTGGGCTGTCAAGCTTACAGACGTTACTCTTCAGTTTACAAGTTCAATATTTCGGCTTAGCTGAACAACTAATTGGATCTATGAATACTACCAGTAATAACTTATCGCTGTAAGACATGGAAATTAAAAACTCATAGTAGCTCGAAGAAGAATGGAAAGATTAGTGTTGGGCTACACAAAGAAAGACAGAAAGAAAGCAATGGCCCAAATAACATAGCACAGTGACATAATGGACAGTATACAAACTTTGAACTGGCAGTCTGCTGGTCATGTCGTTCGACAGGTATTCAAATTCAATCCTAGTTTGAAGCGCAGTTTACCAAGGAAGGTCACCAGAGAGACGGGGCAGAGACTTAAGAAAGACATCTGGATTTAACTGGCAATGGGACATTTAAGATCGGCCGAAATGGAAGAACTTTCTGGGATTCTATGATGCATTTACACTCAGAGACGCCACTTCACCAAGTATTTGAACTGGCTGATATGTGTATATAATATTTTTATGTACAGTACTTTAATATGTACACCCATGAGTAACTTGCTTGATTTTTACTTATATCGAGCATTCTTACCACAAACTTGTCACAGAACTTTACGACCTGATGTTTTCTGCACAGTTGTATATGCACCACTATGTGGGGCTGCCTCTGTCAGTAGACACTAGGAATTCTATGTCTATGTGTCTCCATTTCAACTACCGACCTGCTGTCCTATTGCCACATGTACTTGGAGGTGCTACCCAGCCTAAAAATATCCGACTTATAATAGCTATAATTATTAGTCTATAAATGACGTGAATACTTTTGTAGTCCGCAGTTCGTGGTCGTGCGGTAGCGTTCTCACTTCCCACGCCCGGGTTCCCGGGTTCGATTCCCGGCGGGGTCAGGGATTTTCTCTGCCTCGTGATGACTGGGTGTTGTGTGATGTCCTTAGGTTACTTAGGTTTAAGTAGTTCTAAGTTCTAGGGGACTGATGACCATAGATGTTAAGTCCCCTAGTGATCAGAGCCAATACTTTTGTAATATTGTTCACTTTAGTGTCCGCCATGAAAAACATAAACATCTGCATTTATACCATTAAACCCTGTACTTATATTGTCTGGTGTTTCGCCAGATATTTGCAATTCGCATTTTGCGGTGTGTAGCTGGATTCAGCCAAACTGATACTACTCTCTACGTCTTTCATGCGATGCCCAGCCTCGATTGAAAGTGTCGGTTTGTTTCTCGTTACAAACAACTTCACGTGGCTATTCGATAGCGGTTCCAGGTTAGTCTAGTGTGTTATTCATTTTATCTATGTGTATTGACAGGGACAGCTAAACACGAAAAATAACTTTTACTTCTAAAAACCATCATTTGCTTTTTGTGAAACATACTATACGAGTACGCCACAAATTTGTAGTAAATTATCAAACTGCAAATGCTGGACAGAAAACTACAGACGCCAAACTCATTGATCAGGTGTCACAGAGGAAGATCTTTGACTGTAATTACAATAGTAAACCATTCAAAAAGTGAGTGGCAACAAATAAAGAACAGTACACTGACTATATAAATGGATCTGGTAACAAATGGCTGTTAACACTAACTCAATGATATAACGATGCCGACTTTGTATTCCTATATGGACTTCTGCTTCGGTTTCTCTTTGGGGGGTGGGGGGGGGGGTGGAAGGGGGTTAGGTGGTCCGATTTCCACTACGTCATTCTGGTGATCATGTTCAGACCCTAACTTTCCTCCATTATTCCTTGTTTGCCTGAGTTTCAGACCGACTGCATGAACTGGTTAGAATATTGCATTTCCCTCCTCCGCTTTCTTGAAAATTACCACAATAGGTCGCTCGTCTGCTTCTATCGTTCCACTGAGGTCATTACTAAATCTTTGGTCTTCATATTGGACTCTTGTCGCCCTGTATCTATTTTTGTTTCCGTCATTATTTCCGCCAGATGCACCTTGCAAATTTCGTTCATTATGTCTCGTCTTCCTGCATCAACTTGTGTTTGCCCGTCATTATTTCCACCAGATGCACCTTGCAAATTTCGTTCATTATACACTCCTGGAAATTGAAATAAGAACACCGTGAATTCATTGTCCCAGGAAGGGGAAACTTTATTGACACATTCTTGGGGTCAGATACATCACATGATCACACTGACAGAACCACAGGCACATAGACACAGGCAACAGAGCATGCACAATGTCGGCACTAGTACAGTGTATATCCACCTTTTCGCAGCAATGCAGGCTGCTATTCTCCCATGGAGACGATCGTAGAGATGCTGGATGTAGTCCTGTGGAACGGCTTGCCGTGCCATTTCCACCTGGCGCCTCAGTTGGACCAGCGTTCGTGCTGGACGTGCAGACCGCGTGAGACGACGCTTCATCCAGTCCCAAACATGCTCAATGGGGGACAGATCCGGAGATCTTGCTGGCCAGGGTAGTTGACTTACACCTTCTAGAGCACGTTGGGTGGCACGGGATACATGCGGACGTGCATTGTCCTGTTGGAACAGCAAGTTCCCTTGCCGGTCTAGGAATGGTAGAACGATGGGTTCGATGACGGTTTGGATGTACCGTGCACTATTCAGTGTCCCCTCGACGATCACCAGTGGTGTACGGCCAGTGTAGGAGATCGCTCCCCACACCATGATGCCGGGTGTTGGCCCTGTGTGCCTCGGTCGTATGCAGTCCTGATTGTGGCGCTCACCTGCACGGCGCCAAACACGCATACGACCATCATTGGCACCAAGGCAGAAGCGACTCTCATCGCTGAAGACGACACGTCTCCATTCGTCCCTCCATTCACGCCTGTCGCGACACCACTGGAGGCGGGCTGCACGATGTTGGGGCGTGAGCGGAAGACGGCCTAACGGTGTGCGGGACCGTAGCCCAGCTTCATGGAGACGGTTGCGAATGGTCCTCGCCGATACCCCAGGAGCAACAGTGTCCCTAATTTGCTGGGAAGTGGCGGTGCGGTCCCCTACGGCACTGCGTAGGATCCTACGGTCTTGGCGTGCATCCGTGCGTCGCTGCGGTCCGGTCCCAGGTCGACGGGCACGTGCACCTTCCGCCGACCACTGGCGACAACATCGATGTACTGTGGAGACCTCACGCCCCACGTGTTGAGCAATTCGGCGGTACGTCCACCCGGCCTCCCGCATGCCCACTATACGCCCTCGCTCAAAGTCCGTCAACTGCACATACGGTTCACGTCCACGCTGTCGCGGCATGCTACCAGTGTTAAAGACTGCGATGGAGCTCCGTATGCCACGGCAAACTGGCTGACACTGACGGCGGCGGTGCACAAATGCTGCGCAGCTAGCGCCATTCGACGGCCAACACCGCGGTTCCTGGTGTGTCCGCTGTGCCGTGCGTGTGATCATTGCTTGTACAGCCCTCTCGCAGTGTCCGGAGCAAGTATGGTGGGACTGACACACCGGTGTCAATGTGTTCTTTTTTCCATTTCCAGAAGTGTATCTCATTCGGTCCCCGGTGTTTTGTGCTTCCTTGACAAAGTCTAACTCCCGGAGAGCGTTTGGAATGATTCTATTGTGTCGTTAAATTTGCTAATGAGCGTTTCCTGGTACCTCAATGGCATATAGCAGTATTGCATTATCTCCTTATCACTACACGGTTTATGCACGTAACGGTTCTTGTTAATAAGCGTCTCGAAAAACTTGACTGGCCTGCGGCACTCCGATGCCTCGAAATCCTTCCGTTACATAATCTCTTGTTTAATCCTTTCTTAGGTGTCCCGTGACAAGTAGGTTTTAAAAGACTCTAAATTCTTCGTACCTGCGGCAGTTTGCTGCAACGCTACGCATATGTTCTGCTATTGAACCCTCCAGGTATCCACAGGCAAATTCCATTTTGTATGCTAGTGGCAATGACTCGGCTAGTAACCTATTATAATGAGCAGTCCATGCCTTGAGGTGTAATGAATTGTGCTCCTCTTTGTATACCTGACAATTCTGAATTGAGAGAAAATGTTTTAAGTCGAGATATTCATCTTTTGCGCCCCTGGAGTCTCTCTAAATTCTGGCGCGCGTGCGCCCCAGATTTCTTGGCCAGTCGATTCCTGAAGGCTGTTGTACCCCCGTTTCGTGTAATCAGAGATATGTACTAATGCTTCCATACGTCTGAGTCACGCGTAATTGTGGTCCGGCTCGGTACTATGCGCACTACGCGCCGTATCCCGTTAAACGAGCATTCCTACGTATATGGACCACAATTTAGCTATTTGTCAATAAATTTATTGGATTTACAGTTCATTAACGTTCCCGAACGCTACTGTTGAGTGCATAATCTATCTGACGAACAGTTCAAAAGGAGCTACCTCAGCAGATATTGCTTAGGTTTAAAAGAAGCAGCATTTGCTTAACTCCTCCTGCCATGCCCGCCAACCAAGTGCATTTTTCAGGCTCTAAAATGCACCCAACTTCTGCACCCTCTTACTCGTTCTAGGCACAGAAATTACAAAAAAAAAAAAAAATGGTTCAAATGGCTCTGAGCACTATAGGACTTAACTTCTGAGGTCATCAGTCCCCTAGAACTTAGAACTACTTAAACCTAACTAACCTAAGCACGTCACACACATCCATGCCCGAGGCAGGATTCGAACCTGCGACCGTAGCGGTCGCGCGGTTCCAGACTGTAGCGCCTAGAACCGCTCGGCCACTCAGGCCGGCCAGAAATTACAGTTTTTTAGCACATGTAACTAACAGAGTGATAGACATCATTCTCTTACAAGAACTCATTGTTTTAAAAAGCAGATTAAATCGCTGAACGATGAAAGCTATCGATATACCGTTCATGAGCAAGGTAACAAATGCCATAAACCAGCAGGGAAATCCAAAATCCAACACTGTACATCACAGCACAAACGCCTTGAGGGTTGTACGGATACATGACAGCCCTGTACTCCAGCCTGAAGCCAGCAATCTTGGTGCACCGACATAGCATGTGATTCAGAAATGGCGAAGAGATCGTTCAAAGGCTTTTTTTTCGCTTCCATGCCAAAATGATAGAAGAATGTTATCCTACCCATGTAGGTCACACTTCATACTGGTGTTAACTAACAGCATTTCCGGGCGGAATTTAATGCCTTTCATGTGGTGAACACCTCCTCAAAGTTTTCTAATTATCGGATTGGAAATTCGTGGCCCTACACTCCATTTCTGTCAGTGTATAGGGTGCTTCATAGGTGTTGAACTAAAATTGTAAAATGAAAATTGCTGAATAACCAGAAAGTTAAAAAGTAATATAAGATGAGAGACGTGAGGAAACCTACAAGCGTGTCTTACAAGGATGGCGGTCAGTTAGTGAACCGCCATTTTCGTTACAACTCGTAATTATGAAACGTAAAGAGGCCATGTAGGATATTAGACAGTTGCAGAATCAAACGAGGAAAACAATGATGCCTTACATTTCAGTATTGCTTTATTCATTATGGAGTTATGACTGGTGCTTCCATCTTGCAGGTTACGTGAAAGCTGGTGGGGTTAATACAGTTCGAACAGGTTGAGATCTTCTTTATATCAGGAGAGGCGCACGCATGTTATCGCTGATGATTTTACCCACTACTCACAGTGGCGGATGTGAAACTCCTCGCGAAACTCCTTGAAACAAGATCTATCGCTGACCGAAAGCTCGACGACCCTGAAAGATTACAGATTAATCAGTACCAACCAAAGATCTGGAATCGTTCACAAGAGTGCAGAAACCGGTATTCACCGCATCTTGCAGCAAATTTGGGTCAGCCATAAATCAGTAATAAGAACTGTGACCACACATAAATCGCACTTTTCGAAAATCTGAATGTTCTCACCGCGGCCGATCGAGCTCTTCGCGTTCAGTTTGCAGAATGGATGATGAAGAAGCTGGGCGAAAAACGCAGTTTCCCCTTTGATGAACTGTTTATGAGTGAAGATAATTTCTATGTGAATTTGTAGGTAAGAAATCAGAATCACAGGTAGTGCTCAGAGACCAAATCTCACTGAATGTAGTTGTGGTAGGGAACGTTATAGTTTACAACACTCATATGCGTCTGCTACTACTATACTATAACCTCAATGCCTATGGCACTTCGTATAAAGAAATTATTCTTTTTCTCGTAATTATAGTATGAAGAAGCAGAGCAGTGTTACCCGCTGAGAGGATTTTGTTATATTAGCCGCGTTGTACCCAACGGAGGTGGCTTATCGGAAGTGAAAGTCAGAATTACGCAATTATTCAAACAGTAAAAACTAATGTTTTACCTATCTACACTGTTTAAAGAATAAAATAGAACCTTTGCACATAATGACATTTCTATAAAAAAAATTATTTAAACAAATTCCAAATATATACAGTAAGTTTTGTCTCCCTCCAATTGAGACAAATAATTTAAATGAAAGATATACTGCATTGCATAGAATCAAATCATGAGATTAAAGTTTTAACAAAGTAGTATACAATTCTTTGTTATCTATTCAATCAAACACATTTACAGAAGCTCAACGATGTAACATTAAATAAAACAAAAGGCAAAAATAAATCAATAGAGTACTAGAGCTATGGTGTTACAAGTTTAGTGAGGAATATGGAGTCCTCGCATTTTTGCGTCGTTCTTCATGGGATGTACACTATCATCAATCCATTACCTGCAATTGTTAAACGAAGTTGTGCTGCCGTAGTTGCTGCCTGAAGACAGGAGATTTCCACCTTTCTGTCAATACCATGGCGCCCGGCCTTGTTACGGACTAGCTGTCTGAGCATAGCATAGCTGGATGACCAGTTTCCCCAGAAGAGAATGGTGGAGCGCCCACCACGTTCTCAGGATTTTAGACAGAATTATAACTGTTGGGATATGTATATGCTGTGATGATCAAATTTCTCGCACTCTTCATAAACCTTATTTTTAATGACTGTGTTATTAGTGTTATTCGCTCATGCTGAATGGCTGAATTCGTTGAGTAGAAATATGTTTAAGACACATTAAATATACTTGCAGTTAATATGAACGACCATCAACTGTATAATGGAATGGCGACAGTGAAAATTTGTGCTGGACTGGGACACGAACCCGGATTTTCCGCTCATTGAGAACAGCCGCCTTACAGTTATGCTGACCGAGCAGATGAAAATTTCCATATGACGTCAACAAGGCGTCTACAACCTGCACTAGGACATTCATTAGATATATTTCGGTACAGGGGAGACATTATAAATGAACGTTGCTTGCCCAGTGTCGGCGGATAAATACGAAATTGCAGTGCCTGCGTTGTGAAGAAGTACGATGCGAAGTACAGGAACAGCCATTTCAGCGACTACAGCCGTTATGAAATAGATTTTTGGACAAAATGGTTGTGGAGATAAAGCAGCGATTAGTAAGATTAACCAATTATTCAAAAAGTCTTAATCGCACTTATTATTATTATTATTATACCGTCAACCGGTTGCAACCCGACGTCGGGGTCATCTTGTGGGCGTTTACACCATTTTTCGACTGCTCGCGGTGTCACTCCTGTCTACATAGTCTACATAGTTTCCTGCCGTTATGTAGACAGGAGTGACACCACCAGCAGTCGACAAATGGTGTAAACGCCCACAAGATGACCCCTACGTCGGGTTGTAACCGGTTGGCGGTATAATAATAATAATAAGTGCGATTAAGACTGTTTTTGAATAATTTGGTTATGATATAGATTGAATGTATACACAGCTGTGAATATGGACAACCATGAGCCACATAGTGGAATGACAACACAGAAATTACAGGCACTGCAATGTCGCATTTATCCGCCGACACTTGGTAAGAGACTTTCTATTAAAATGTCTCTCCTCTACGGGAATATACATAATGAATGTACGAGTGCAGCTTGTGGACACAGGGTTGACGACATATGGAAGTTTTGATCTGACGGTGCCTCGTGCTCGGATAGCCTAATGCTAAGTCGATCGTTGGCAATAAGAGAGAAAGCGGGTTCGTGTCCCGAGCCTGCACAAATTTTTATTGCCTTAATTCCATTATACATCTGTCCACATCGTACTTCTGAACAACACAGGCACTGCAACATGGTACCGTAATGGAAAACATGTCGAGGACATCATGTAGTCTTTATGAGTCATCACCAGCATTTGCCTTGCTCTGCACAATGTGCTATATAACTCGAGAATGAATGAAGTTATGCTCAGATGAAACACACAACTGATTTCTCGTGTAATTGTCCGTCTTTGTGGTAGCCACTAGATACTTTTCAGTCTAAAAGTTATCAGTCGTATTGATTGGCGACTCCATGGCGTGTTGTGTGCACCACGAGCAAATAGTGCATAGAATTGGAAGGAAAATCAGCATTGGCCGTATTTTGTTGTTTTATTGTCATCAAAATCGATTTTCGGTCACTTAGTGACCATCCTCAGTGCTAGAAGTTAAAAATTTTCACATAACGATCAGAGAGTATAAAACCGAAAATGACAACTACACCTGCGTATGAACAGTTGGTAGGAACATACTTATAATATACAATTAAAATTGGTAGGCACTGGTATCAAGCTATAACCACAAGCTTAGAGCGATCTCATAAACTGAGGCCGCTGTTTACATGCACCTGTACAGTAAGCCCTGTCACACCGAGGTCTGCTGTACAGGTATGTTCCTACCAACTGTTATGTTCATACGCAGGTGTAGTTGTCATTTTCGGTTTTATACTCTCTGATCGTTATGTGAAAATTTTTAACTTCTAGCACTGAGGATGGTCACTAAGTGACCGAAGATCGATTTTGCTGACAATAAAACAACAAAATACGGCTAATGCTGATTTTCCTTATAAATTTTATCAGTTGTATCTAATATCTCGACATATAAAAAAGACACGAAGCACCAAAAATACACTCGCAGGTAGCCCTACATGCCCAATCACATTCAATAAAATTTTCCTGAATTTGTGACCGCATTGTCAATATACATAAAACTAACGATGTTTCGGTCCCTGTTACAAGCGACCTTCTTCAGGGCGTTTTCGAAGGTTGCTTGCAACAGGTACCCTAACATCGGTACTTTTATATACATTGACAATGAGCTCAAAAACCCAGAAAAATTTTATTGAATATTTTCAACAACTTTTCTTTGAAGGTTGTTTCTACTTCCATGGACCACAGTGTACTACGTGACGGGAGGTGGGTGCCTAGCGTGTCCGCGACCCGCTGTTCTCATCGAGTTCAAATTGCTCCACCAGGTATGTGGCCGGCTGCCTCTTACGGAGAAAGTGCACGCCAGACAGGTATGCTTGGCTGAACCGGGAGCGAGTACGAGCAAGTCTCCAGATTCCGTCTCACAACTGACATTCTTCTTCCGAGTTTTAATGAAATTTCCTCAGCGTTGCTCCCGGCTTAAGCTCTCCTGTCCAGTTCGCTGCTTCGCTCTCACTCTCCTTCCCCCCCTCCTTTCCCCCCCCCCCTCTCTCTCTATTTTTCTCTTCCTCTGGCACGCTGCTCTCTCCGGACGTTCCATTTGTTATTATCTTAGAATCTTTTTCTTAAAGGCTGTCAGCAGCGATTCATAAAATATGAAGAGTAATACGAAAGAGCGCTAACAAAAGGAGACTTATGAAGCAAATTACTGAGTAGTATTCAACGTTTGAGTCACGATTTGAATTCTGGTGACAACTGCCCAACTTATCACTTTTACAGCACTCATACATTTTGAAAGACATAATTAAGATGGCTTCTGCATTTCAAGAATTCTTAGCAAAATCCATATTATGAATGAACGAAGAAGGTCAGAGATGCAGAGAAAAATATTCTTAGATGACTGGATTTGTACGCACGCTTTTTTATTCTAATGTTGAGGTGAAGACTTGCCGGTCAATACCGGCAGGAAACTCAGTTATTGTCAAAATTATATTTCTTTGACAAGCTCACAAAGAATTTTTTGGTAGCTGTTTTTCATTGTTGTTACACAACACATCGTTTCCACCATCCTAAGAGAAAGACACACCTGTCAGAAAATACATTCCTGAGGAATATTTATTGTATGTATGTCTGTTAAAATTTTGAGCGCCCTATCCTTTTTCGTTACCAACCTTTTTACCTACAGTCTTATGTGTGATCGCTGATGTGCAAGTCTGCAGTAAGCCTTGTATTTGTTCCCTGCCACATGCTTACACAAAGTATTTACCTATGTGCCTGCACTTCCATTTTCTAGCTATATATTTTCCACTGTGCCTCGGAGTGCCATTGTACTAACGCCTGATGAAAGAACAAAACTGTTGAAAAGTGTGCTAGGCCATACTACGAGATCAACCGTCACTAGTGACACAGAACATGTGATACACTATTGCCAGATCTGGTGGCAAAATTTTGAGTTACTCGCAACTGAAGCGACCTGTATTACTTCTTCATCAAATGAATTGGCAATTGCGAATAAGGACTACCATCAGCCGTAGAATGGAACGATGACAATGAAGGTTTGTGGTGGACCCGGACTCGAACCCGTATATCCCGCCTACCGCTAGCGGTCGCCTTACCATTTGGCTATCCGTGAACTGTATACACTAAATTCCTCCCACTTTTAGGAAATCTGTACGGATGAAATCATCAGTGGCTATGCTTGATCTGGCGGGACAAATTGTTCATAGGTATTCTGGGCGTGGTCATTACACCCCTGAACTAGTTAGCCGATGATAGAAGTGTAAAAATTTGTTGCTCCAATGGTGACATTTAAAAGACTTAGATGAAGACATGGGATCCTAGGCTCATATGAATCAAGTCCACCTTTTCAGGCCACAAACGTCACCACTATCTTTAGCTGGAATGGTGTTGAAAAACTATTGTGACTTGGCTATCAGTACTAACATTGCAGTTGGTGAGACAGTGCTGGCGCGCTGAAGTACAGGCGGAAGCCCTAAGCTGTTCCATTCTTCAGCGGTGAGATTGGCACCGTTTCGTTGTCTGGTTGGAGCAGCTGTAGCTGATTACAGCGGCGAGTTAGTTGCCCATTTTCTGACACTTTCGCCAGCCTCTCTGCACACCTGGAATCCAGTGCACTGTTTGGATACATGTGGAAGCCTATACAAAAGTATTGATGTTGCTGTGGCGCTTGTGTTTGCAGTAACTTGGAGTATTCCAGCTGAATTGCAACTGTAGTCTAGTTTGGAGTGGCAGGAGCAAGGAAGATGGCTAGGGCTTCCTCAGAGAAATCTGTGTGAGTCACTTCTCCCACCCGTATTTTGAAGGTCCTCAGCGAGTTCTTGGCTTACACGTTAGAAGTTGGACTTCTCGGCGTAAAATACTGATTTGGTGACGGAAACTCAGAACATTATTGATGACAAATTGTGGTCATTGTTCAAGATAAAGGTACACTCAGTTGTGGAGATAATAACCAAACCTACGCCTGTGGCCTGCACGAAGTAATCATATATGTTAGATCTGCGAATGCATCCATGACTGGGCCATAAGTTTTCCAGCAATGGCGTAAAGTAGTCACGCTGGTGATGCAGGCTCAGAGTGCTGACTCAGCGCCAGTATCAAGGACTGGTCATGTGACATGGCGTATGGTGAGTAATGTAATGGCGTTCCATAGTGGCATTGACGCAGCAGTTGTAGGAGCTGAGCGTATGTATACTGAACGTGCTACTGTGTTCTCCGAATTTTCTGTTGGGCTGTACTAAATTAAGTGTCCAGTGCTAAAGACATACCGCCGTGTGTCAGGTAGAAGTGTACATGTTTCAGACAGGCTGCGCAGTGGCTAAATGGCATTTTTTACTGTGTAAAAATACATAACAATTTTTCATACTATAAACGAACGAAAAGGTCTTTTTTCCGATATGGGTTAATGTAATTCAACGCATGGAAGGCTCTCTGTCACATAGGCGTTACGTTGATGGTATCTGCCTTGAATTTTATGTGATAGCATGGTGCTTATAGAACCGTATGCCTGATTCTTTCCTGAGATGCACGTGACAAAGTACGTGATTACCTTCAAACAATTTTTGAAGTTTAGCAAAGCTTTTTCGCAAGCTAGAGCCGGAGTTTGACACTTTCCGCTACAATTGTGTTTTGGTACGAGTCAATAAGGAAAACATGCGAATAACGTCACAAGAATTATTGCATATTCTTATCTCAATAGTGACGGGTATGCTATAATTTATGTTCTTACGGGACTAAATGGAACCACAAACAGGAATCCCGCCCTCCGCCCTACCTTCTCAGCTTACGCGTATTCATAGATCCTAAAGAAGCTATACCTGATTGTTTTGTAGATCAAATCTTTAAATTAAAAAGAAATAGTGGGGAAAAGCATATGCCAGCCTCAGATTCATAGGGAGAATCTTAAAATAATGTAACCCATCTGCGAAAGCAGTGCCTTATGAGGCGCTTGTTCGACCTATGCTTGAGTATTGTTCACCTAGCTGGGATACCTACTAGGTAGGACTGATAGAAGAAATAGAGAAGATCCAACGAAGAGCGGCGTGTTTCGTCACGGGATCGCTTAGCTGGCGCGAGAGCGCTACGCAGATGATCAACAAACACAATTGGTAGACGTTACAAGAGAGGCGATGTGCATCACGAAGAGATTTACTACGGAAATTTCGAGAGACCGGGAAGAGTCGGACAACATTACTTCCCCACCCCAGCCCCCCCCCTCCAACCCACCCGGCATACAGCTCGCGTAATGACCACGAGGAGAAAATTAGAGAAATTGGGGGCAATACAGACGCTTGCCGAGAATCACTGTTCGCACGCGCTGTTGAACAGGTTTGGTTCAAAAATGGTTCAAATGGCTCTGTGCACTATGGAACTTAACATCTGAGGTCATCAGTCCCCTAGAACTTAGAACTACTTAAACCTAACTAAGGACATCACACAGCCGCGCGGGATTAGCCGAGCGGTCTCAGACGCTGCAGTCATGGACTGTGCGGCTGGTCCCGGCGGAAGTTCGAGTCCTCCCTCGGGCATGGGTGGGTGTGTTTGTCCGTAGGATAGTTTAGGTTAAGTAATGTGTAAGCTTAGGGACTGATGACCTTCGCAGTTAAGTCCCATAATATTTCATACACATTTGAACATTTTTTTTTGACATCACACACATCCATGTCCGAGGCAGGATTCGAACCTGCGACCGTAGCGGTCGCGCGGCTCCAGACTGTAGCGCCTAGAACCGCTCGGCCACTCCGGCCGACTTGCACAGGTCTCGAGGTCTCGTTAGTGGTACTAAAAATGCGCTCCGCCACACACCATTAGATTGCTTTCGGAGTATGATGTCGATGTAGATGCAGAATGGAGCAGAGGATTCGTAGGTGCGCGATAATGTTCCGGAGCGCGCGCTCGTCCGTCGATAATAATGGGAAACGAGAAATGCCGTCCAAACAGAGCTGCTTATCAATGAGCTATGTTTCCTTTGACATATCGACACTTTGCGGAACTTGTTCGTTGTTGCACAAAGCGGCGTGGATTGACGTCTTTACAGACCGCGCTGTACCGCGCACAGATGTGGACCCGGTTTTATAAGCCGCCCCTTGAAATCCACGGCTCTAGGCAACCGCCTAATCTGCGTACGCTCCTGAATCTAAACTTTAAATAGTTGAAACTGGCCTGTGGGGAACATTCCTTATCAAGAGAACAAGTTTTTCGCTGGCTCAAGTCATTTTTGGAGCGCCAAGAACACGTTGAAGATGAAGCTCGCTCAGAAAGACCGGCAACTTCAGAAACTGAGGTGAACGTCGAGTGTGTGCGCGCTCTTACGAGATAGACCGACGATTAACGGTGAGGATGACGGATTCCCTGAAAAAATACTTTCATCACACATCAAATTTTGACTGAAGGTTTGCACATGTAAAAGGTTTGTTCGAAAATGATGCCGAAAAAATTCACAAATGAGCAGAAGGACGAAGGAACGTGTACGTCGACCTTCTTGAGAGGACTGCCAGCGACCACGAATGGTTCAGTCGTCTGATCACAGGTGATAAATTCTGAATGTTTGAACACGAACCTGAGACAAAGCTGCAAAGTGAGAAGTTGCACACTTAGACACCTCGTCGAGCGAAATAAGCTCGAATAAGCAAATCGAAGATCAAAATAACTCTAGTTAGCTTTTTTCACACTATAGGTATATTGCATAAACAGTTTTATTGCTCCGGGAAAAACTCCCCACCAAGTGCTTTGCAGAGACGTCCTTGAAAGGCTCTGGAAACAGGTGAAGCGAGTGAGACGGGACATTGTAGACAAGTGGATGCTGTATCGTGGCAACTCCTCGTGTCATACGGCCATATCCATCGTGGAAGTTTTGATCTCAAAGAGCTTTTCTGTTGTTTCACGGCCTCCCTATTCACCTGATCTGAGTCCTTGTGGCTTTCTCCTTTTCCCGAAATTAAAAAAAAGCCTTAAAAGAATGGCAGTTTGGAATTCTGGAGAATATTGAAAAGAATTTTACCGACATGTTAAACGCCCTACCCGTTGAAGCCTTTCAGTGGAAACAACGGCTCCGCAGGTGCGTAGCTGTCGTAGGGGACACTAGTGTTGTGTGCAAAGATGAAAACATTGGTAGATACAAATTCAGTCTCATTGGTCTTTCAGCGCTGCTAGCTAGACTTGGGACAACGGTTCCGCCGATGTACGAGCTGCCGAAGGAGACAATATAATTGTTTGAAAAAAAAAACAAGGACTTTGGTAGATAAAAATTCTGTCTCATTACTCACCTCACGCACCTCGTACAGTCACCTTTAAAATGACTTTATTAAGAAAACAGTCTTAGTCGCGTTTTTTTATTTTTTATTTTTACTTTATTTTTTTTATTTAGTGCCGACCGGTTTCAGCCCATCGCAGAGGCCATCTTCAGGGCGAACATATGGTCGACTGCTGGTGGCGTCACTAAATAAATAAAAAACGTGATTAAGACTGTTTTCTTAATACTAAGTTAATTTATACTAATCGCTGTTACTCCACAACCACGTTGTCCAAACACCTTTAAAATGTAAATAGTCTTCACGGGTGTGCCGCCCGATGACGTGCAAGTCCCACAACTTTCCTTGAATCTCGCTGGTGGCTGGGTAAGACTAACAAGATCCGCATGTCGACGCCGCTGTATATAGAGCACGCGCGTGAAGATTGCGCAGGCGCGGGAACAACGCATGCGCCAAAATTTGCAGATAGATGGCGCCAGACACAAACGCCCTCTGCCGGGAAACGCAGAGCGGCCCTTCTGCGCGTGCGCTGACGCTGTGTTTACTAACATGCTGCCAAAGTTATGACGAATCTATTATCGAAAGCTCTTTGCTTTCTCGTCGTGATTTAACAGCAGCCAATGTAGGGTTCCACGCTGTACTCAACTGAAATCCCGCATCCCTGTTGATAAGGTTATCAGCTGTACGGATATGTATTGCTTCCTTAATGACGCAATCCCAGAAAGAGGATGCTGGGGATAAAACTTCCGTCTTTTCATAAATCATGTGATGTCCTGTGTTCAGACAGTGTTCTGCAGTTGCCGACTTCTCCGGTTGGCGTAGGCGTGTATGGCGCTCATATTCATCGCAACGTTCTTGTACTGTGCGACATGTCTGGCCTATATATGCCGCCCCACACTGACAAGGATTCTTGTACACAACACGTTTCCTCAGACCGAGATCATCCTTAACCGAACCTGATGATGTCGGACAGTTGCTCCGAGGAAATATTGTGGGATTTGCACAACGTCATCCGGCGGCGCACCCGTGAAGACTATTGACAACATATCCGCCGGGAAAGCCTGAAGAGTCACACCTTTAAAATGGTTTGGAGGGGCTTACATAACGATGAGTGAGTCAATGTTAAAACGAGAAGGTTAATGCTGGAGAAAATGGAAATACTGAAACTTTTTAAAAAGAGAGCGAGTAACACGTAGCAGAAGAGATAGGGAGATTGATGTACGAAAGGGAGGAGTGTGCTGACACAGAAGACCGCTAAAATGACTACTAGCTGGAGGAAGAAATCATTACACGTGCCGCAAATGGTTATTTACAATTAAGTAAGGAAGTTAATTTTAGGACATGGATAGGATTCTAGGAAGCTGACCGGTAGTCTGTGGCCCACCTATTGTGCGGGTGACGCGACGGCCGACCCAGCGCTGCCCTCCTGCAATTAGCGCCGCCATTACGTTAAGTGGTATTTACTCCGGCCCGCTGCAGATGGCGAACTTCCAGGCCCACCCTTGGGTGGACACTCAGTTTTAATTAGCCCTCCGGAGCTCCCTCCGCCTCACCCCCGGCTTCGCGTTAATAACAGGAACCAAAGGACTTTAAACGCCACCCAGCCGGAGAAACGCGTGCCGGCATTAATCTTCATCAAGGTAATGACCTCCTGGCCCCACAGTTCGTTGCAACGTGTTTTACCTGTTGTCCGTCACTCGTTTTCAGTCAAAATACGTCTCCTCGGTTCGTATTGTTTTCAATATGTTTCAGTACTGCTCCTATTTCTTTTGCGTAATACTCACATGTCCCCACTTTTTCACTCTTCATCTTTTCGCATCTCTCTCTGTGTCTACTAAACCCAACAGCATCTATAATTAGTATTAAAATTCGTCGGCCTCTAGAATGTTCCGCTTCTTTTCACCCCTCCCCGGCCGCACTTTAACTGGCCCTGGAAACAGTGATAAAAGTCATTCTTTTGCCGTCCCTCCCATAGTCTCTGTTACAGCTCCCCAATCAGAGCTTTGATTCATTCATTTTTTAATATCGATCCATAGACCCACTATCAGATGATCACAATATATTCATTTTGCTCCTTTGCGTCTCATACTCTTGTATTCAGTTCTCTCAAAGACAGGCAATTTGGGTCATATCTTCTTGAATTGCGAGTCATTAGTTGACAAAAGTCAAGTATTCTTCGCCGCGTGGGATTAGCCGAGCGATCTAAGGCGCTGCAGTCATGGACTGTGCGGCTGGTCCCGGCGGAGGTTCGAGTCCTCCCTCGGGCATGGCTGTGTATATTTGTCCTTAGGATGATTAAGGTTAAGTAGTGTGTAAGCTTAGGGATTGATGACCTCAGCAGTTAAGTCCCAAAGGAGTTCACACACATTTGAACGTTTTTAAAAGTATTCTTCACTTGGGTCATCCTATTTATTGTGTCTTTTTTAAGCAGAAATCACATATGCACTGAGGTGACATAAGTCATGGGATACTATATAATATCGTGTCAGACCACCTTTCACCCAGCGTAGTTCAAAAATGGTTGAAATGGCTCTGAGCACTATGGGACTCAACTTCTGAGGTCATCAGTCCCCTAGAACTTAGAACTAGTTAAACCTAACTAACCTAAGCACATCACACACATCCATTCCCGAGCCCCGCGTAGTCCAGGAACTTGACGTGGCAATGTTAGAAGTCCAACGCAGAAATACTAAGCCACGTTGCCTCTATATCAGTCCATAACTTCGAAGGTGTTAACGACGTAGGATTTTGAGCACGAACTGACTTCTAGATTATGTCCCGTGAATGCTCAACGGGATTAATCTCGGCCGATCTAGGTGGCTATATCATTCGCTCTAACTGTCCAGAATGTTTTTCAAATCAGTCACGAGCAATTGTGATCCGGTGACATGGCGCAACATCATCTGCAAAACATACCATTGTTGTTTGAGAACATTGACTCAATCAATGGATGCAAATACTCTCCATGTAGCCGAGCATAACCATTTCCAGTCATCGATCGGTTCATTTGGATTAGAGGACCAAGTCCCTTCACTGTAAACACATCCCACACCATTATGGAGCACCTGCAACATGCACAGTGCCTTGTTGACAACTTGGGTCCATGGCTTCATAGAGTCTTTTTTTTTATATTATGGGACTTAACTGCGAAGGTCATTAGTCCATAAGCTTACACACTACTTAACCTAAATTATCCTAAGAACAAACACACACACCCATGCCCGAGGGAGGACTGGAACCTCTGCCGGGTTCAGCCGCACAGTCCATAAGTGCAGCGCAATAGACCACTCGGCTAATCCCGCGCGGCTCTCGTAGAGTCTCTGCCACACTCTAAACTTTTCAATAGCTCTGAAAGTTAACCCTATGGGGACTATATAAATTAATTAGAGTTCTAAAAACATTTATTTTTCAAAATAAAAAAAACAGACATAAATTATGCTAAACAAGTTATTAATTGAATACTGCAAACAACTAACAGGTAGATTAAGACCACAATGGACAAGGATCCTGGGTGGCAGAAGTGAGTCAAGTACTCTGGTCCAAAAAATGTCGATAACGCAAGCTGAATTGGTGTGACGCTCAGCAGACTTTAGTTGTTCAAATCTACAGAAATTTCTCTATATAGGTGCAGCTGAGAGCAAGTGGTGATTGAGATCTGTACGCCCTCACAAGGCTGGAGCTGCAGTATGTTACCCTGTTTGATTCGTGCGGCGATGTAACTTGCAGCTGGCGAGATGTGTGTAGCGGAGGCGAGACGTGAGGCGGCACCTGTCAATCGATCACGGCGACAAAAGAAATGCAAAAATCTTACTGTCTAGCTATCAGGCAGAAGGATCGCAATTTACTCTCTACCAGAGCCCTGAAATCATGGTAGATTTCAGAGTGTGACACACCCATTCGCTGGCCGTACCAAGGACCAATTTGGCTCACTTACATGATAAAGTGCACAAGGATACCAAACGTCAAGACTGATAAACCAAAAACGAATAAGTGTGCCCTAGGAAAACGAGTAGTCTGAGAAGTCTGAAGTCACATCATCGGTAAAGTAAGAACTTCACTACAGGCTCCCCAGTCCAAACTAATCGCAAGTGAAGTGAGTCTCAGGACAGGTCCCAAGCGCCAACCACACGTGCCAGAGCATCGACCAGAAGTCTCCTCTTACCTGACCAAAGTCCAGCACACTAGTACTTCACACCACTCCAGAAAAAATTACCACAAAGTGCACGAACGACACCGCCTTCACGCCATATTGAGCCAATCACAAGGCTCTAGAGGCGCTAAAACTCCCCTCCTACACGACAGCACAAACTCTTGTCGAACCAGGGCAAGAATTAAGAAACCTGCGTCTCTGGGAAAAAAGAAATCGCCAATTACTGGCTTTTTTAAGTTTTCATGGAAGGGGAAGGCGTTTTTCTCCAAAGTCACATCGCTTCCCATGGCAACAAGTGAACAGATACAATCTTAAGATATTTATCTAAACTGCATTTGCCTTGGAGCTTGTTAGTCCTAGCTATGAGATGTAATAAAGATCCTGTCTCTAAACGTATCTCAGTCTCCGGAGTTCCCTATACAACCGAGGTGGCAGATGGAAGTGGATCGGAGGCCTATTTGCAGTATTGGCGAACATGAAAACTTGTGAATTTTTATTACACGTGGATCTGCACTCAATGCTCGGTTTACGACTCGACTGCGTTCCACACGTTCCTTCAGTCCGTCCCCCAAACCCCAGAATTCCACTGGCACCAATGCAGGTATCATGGCATTGTTCTGCTGGAGACCTGCCTCGACGAGGGGCTCCTCTGTCTGCCTGGTACAGCTGTGGGACTGTCGAGCAAGATTTACTAAGGAAAGGGCTCGCTGCCAATTGCTTCCAACTCCCAACATGCTATTTCTGCAAGCTAAGAACAATAAAAATACCTCATGCTTTTAGCACCCTACCAGGCTCCATCAACATCTGCTCAGGCCGTTAATTTTCTAGAGTCTCGCTCAAGGTGTGTCAGGTTGTAATAAAATATTTAATAATTTTCCATTTGCAAAAAAATGGTTGAGAGAGTAACTTGTCCTCTCTCAGCTCTTACGAACTGAAATCAGCACTCCTCTGACCAGACTGCAGTTTTCGGGGGATGTCGTGTGGTTATCAAAGACACTCACATTGGTCGTCTGCTCCCACAGTCCATTAATATAAAATTTCGCTGCACTTGTGTCCCACATTGGATTCTCCGGTTATTTCACGCAGTGTTGCATGTTTTTAGCACTGACGACTCCACTGCTCGCAGTAGTTAAGTGAATGGCGTCAGATATTTCGTTGTCCGTGGTGAGACGTAACGTCTGAAATTTGGTATTCTCGGCGCTGTGGATCTTGTAATATAGAATTCCCTTACGATTTCAGAAACAGAATGTCCCCTGTTTCTAGCTACAACTACCATTCCGCGTTCGAAGTCTGTTAATTCCCGTCATGCGGCCATAATCACGTTGGAAAGCTTCCCACACGAATCACCTGAGTACAAATGAGAGCTCCACGAAAACCTTGTGTACGTGATACTTCCGCCATTTGTATATGTGCATAAAGTTATCCAATGTCTTTTTTGTCACCTCAATGTACATCACAGGAGATTTCATTCATTTTCTCAACTACTGCATTTTTCACACATCACATTCATTTCTACATTCCATTTACTCAATGTTCTATGGTAAGTAACCTGCAGTACCATTTGACTTCAGCGAAGTCTTCCTTACTTTCCGCCATTTGTCTTCCATTCAACGAGTAATTTATAAAATATGGTACAGCAAAAATTTTGTGACTATTTCTGTGGTGTCACCGCCAGACACCACACTTGCTAGGTGGTAGCCTTTAAATCGGCCGCGGTCCGTTAGTATAGGTCGGACCCGCGTGTCGCCACTGTCAGTGATTGCAGACCGAGTGCCGCCACACGGCAGGTCTAGAGAGACTTCCTAGCACTCTCCCCAGTTGTACAGCCGACTTTGCTAGCGATGGTTCACTGACAAATTACGCTCTCATTTGCCGAGACGATAGTTAGCATAGCCTTCAGCTACGTCATTGGCTACGACCTAGCAAGGCGCCATTACCAGTTACTATTGATGCTGTAAAACACGTACCGTCAAGAGCGATGTTCACCAATTATGGATTAAAGTTAAGTATTCCAGCAGCTACGTACGTTATTGGCTATTATAATTACCTTGTCCTGTTCCAGACCTCACTCCAGCCTGCGTGAGCTTAAACGAGTGCCATTCGGCTTCCTCATAGTGGCTTGGCTGTCTTGCCAAACCACAACAATTTCCACAAAACTTCATATGCCACATATCTCTATTGACACAGGCTTTATTCAGTTTTAATGTAAATATCTGCATTCTCCCCTCGGTACAGTTTCCCATTGATTTAATTCTTTTAATACAGAAATACAGTGAAATGAAGTAATTGTTCAAAAAAGTATTGTGCTCCTCAGATCGTCACGCGAGGAACTCATAGACTGCTACTGGTGTAGTCGGAAGTGCTTGTTCAGAATTGACAAAAGTCGTGTCGTGGGCTTAGGGAAGCAGCTAATGTCACAAATGAGGAATGGTTAAAGTGTTGTGTTTGTTTAGATGTTTGATCAAGTTTCCGTCACGATTGACAGAGATGATACAATCAGTAATAGCTCTGTACATTGACAGTTCGTGAAGAGAAGCTGAGTGATTAATAGCAAATTGTATCTCAAAAACGAATGCGAGTGTGATCTTAAAAAAAAAAAAATGGCTCTGAGCACTATGGGACTCAACTGCTGTGGTCATCAATCCCCTAGAACTTAGAACTACTTAAACCTAACTAACCTAAGGACATCACACACATCCATGCCCGAGGCAGGATTCGAACCTGCGACCGTAGCAGTCGCACGGTTCCGGACTGCGCGCCTAGAACCGCGAGACCACCGCGGCCGGCAGTGTGATCTTATTTAACAGTCATCTTCCCATGAACACCATGTCAAAAATTTGCAGTGACGTGATGGAGCGACACATTAAACAGGATTTCCCGTCGTGATACAAATAAAACAGAACAAATAATTGGCATGCTGCGTAAACCATCACTTCACGCCCAGAGACAGGTCAAGATGCATTTCAAGAAGTGAACAGTGGGATTCAGTACTAAGGGGTAGACGTTGCACGGCGCAAATGCTTTTACTAATATTGTACCGTTTGTACAAAACAAAACCGTTGCACAAGGAAAGTTAAATATTTACACGGATATTTTTTTGAGGTAGTGAGTCTCCTTTCATTGTTTTCCTGCATCATTCATTACCATACAATGCTTTGCTGTAAACGTACATTTTCAGGAATTTCTTCCTCAAATTAATGCCAATATTTGATATGAGTAGGCTTCTCTTCGCCAGAAATGCTCTTTTTGGCTCTGCTGGTCTGCTTTTATGTCCTCCTTGCTTCAAGTGTCATGCATTGTTTTTGCAAGGTAGCAGTGTTTCCTAACTTCGTATGCTTTTTGGTCACCAACTTTCAATCTCCGTTTGTCACTAATCTCATTTCTTCCACTGCTCTGTAATTTCTCCTTCTTCGATGTAATTTTAATTCACGCACTTTTCTCATTAGACTGTTTATTAAGTTCAACAATTCTTGTGATTCTCCTCACTTTCACTGAAATTAGCCATATCACCACCGAATATCACCATTAAAATCTGTTCACTCTGAATTTTAATCCCACTCACAAACTTTTTATTTTATTTCATTTTTTATTCCTTTATTTTTCACCTTTTTTTATTTGCGTCACTGCTTCTGCAATGTACAGATTGAATGACAGGAACGAGGACTACATCCTTGTCTTACACCTTCAGACCCAGCAGATCGTTCTTGGTCTTCCATTCGTACTGTTGCCTCTTGGTTCGTGTAATAATTATGTATTACCTGTCATTCCCATAAATTACTTATTTTCTCTCCGTACTTGCAATACCTTTTAACGTTTCTGAACGCTTTTCCTACGGTGAAAAATCCTATGCACGTGTCTTGATTATCGTTAAGTCTTGCTTCCATTATCAGTTGCATCTCGTCTCTCTCACTTGTGGCCTTACCTTTCCGAAAGTCAAAATGATAGTAATCTTTCTTTTCCATTCTTCTGTAAGTTACTCTTGTCCTCAATTGGATGCATGAGCTTTTAAACTGACTGGGCGATAATTCTCGCACTTATTTGCCTTCAGAATTTTGTGGATGATATTTCTGAGAAATTCTGATGGTCTTACTCCAAACTCATATATTCTACATACCGACTTGAATAGTCGCTTCCGCCAATTAACTCATAAATTCCAGAGAAAATTTAACTACTCCGGCTGTCTGATTTGTTCACAAGTCTTCCAAAGCTGTATTGCCTGTAATACTCGGTCCACTTTACCTCCTTCTCAATCACAGCATCCCACAAATACTCCCCTCCCCTCCTCCCGTCGTAGGGACCTTCAATGTAGTCCATCAACCCGTCATCTGCTTCCTCCTCTACGCTTGCAGTGAAATTCCCCTTGTACTTTTAATGTTGACGACCTCCATTTTAATTTCAGCGAAGATTGGTTTGACATTTCTATTTCTCGAGTCAGTCCTACGTGGCTATACCCAGTAAAAAATACGGGTTCATACTACTTCAGCAGTAATCCTGCGTGGGTTTCTGTGTCAACTTCATATTCGGTAACTACAGTATAACTGATATTGCGTTATTGGATAATTTTTGTGCATTTTAGGAAAAGTAACAGTAGGCTAAAAGACAAACATTTGTAAATTCGTTTCACGTAAGTGTAGTCTTCTAGCATCTTTCGTAGGAAATACTAGCCTTTAACTAACAGCGGCCTGATCACATGAAATATATGCATCTATCTGAAGTCCGAAGTTAGGCCTAAACACTAGAGTATTTTAGATGGCGTGTACAAATTCCTCTGAGTACAGACTAGATAGACAATAGGTTACAGACTAGTCAGCAACCGAAAGCGTATTTAAAACAGAAGAGGTGTTGTATGTAGGTGGGGCTGACAACCAAACTTGCAGACGACAGACACTCAGACCGGTACGAAAGATTGTATGTCCACAAGAAAACCGACCTAGTTCGAGCTATGTGCTATGTGCTGTCGTCCTGTAGAATATGCACAAACCGTAATTAAAAGTAACACCAGAACTACGGAGCATAGTAAACCCGTGTCTCTCAGGAATTGTTACGTAAATCTATCGTAGGTGAATTGGCAGAGCGTGCGGTCGTCGTACGAAAGGTTCTGCGCGCCAACGACACGGGTAACAATCTTTTTTAACTGTTTATGCTTGAAACAGTTATATGGGAAAACATTTTTCTGACATGTGAAAGGTGCTTTCGGAGTTTGTAGCAATGTTCTTTTGGCAGTCTGCTTTTGCTTCGTTAGTTGATCATTACATACTTATTATTGATCTTATTATTTTGTTTATTATTATTTTCTTAATTTCATTATTATTATTCCGTGAATCTTCAAATGGGTTTACTACTTTCAGAGAGGTAGAGTAGCATGGAGAGTTGCGTCAAACCAATCTCAGGACTGAAAACCACAACAACAACAACTTTCAAAGAAACGTAAGCGGTAGAAGACAGCCAAGAGAAAAAACTTCAAACAGCCCTTCTACATGTCATAAACATGTTGTGTTATACAACACTTTCAGGCATAATACAGTAAAAAATAAAAGCCGTTACTGGGGTTTGAACTCATGACCGTTTGTATGAAGCTCCAGAGATCAACCAACTTCCGCACAGAAGCTACACGCATTAGTTACTCAAGGCTAGGCTCTTCCTGTGCTCCGTTGTCCGCAGCTCGTGGTCTAGTGGTTAGCGTTTCAGCCTGTAGATCATGGGGTCCCGGGTTCGATTCCCGGCTGGGTTAGGGATTTTCTCTTCCCAGGGACTGGGTGTTTGTGCTGTCCTGACCATTTCATCACCATTCGTGACAGTCTTTAGATTGGACTGTGAAAAAAAATGGGACTGTGTAAAAATTGGGACTTTGTACGTGCGCTGTTGACCGCCCAGTTGAGCGCCCCACAAACCTAACATCATTATCCTGTGCTCCATAAATCTTGTTGTTTTTAATGAACGTTCACGCCCGTCCTACTGGACGACAGCACGTAGTACGAACAAAATCGGAGTTTTGGTTGTTACTCTGTCGACATACAACGTTTGCTATCGATCAGAGGTCTGACATCTGGTGGTTTGGGTGCTAGTGGGCTGAGTGGCTGCCACCGGCCGTCCTGTATCGCAGTGGCAGAGGGAGCTCGTAGTAGAGAACTGCTGGAGGCGTGGCTCGGTGGGGGTGTATCATTAGGTCTGCCAGACTCCACACGATCGCTATCGGTGTCTGACATAAACTCGCAATTCCATAGCAAACTTAAAGACTCCAGTAGTGCGGTATCGGTACGTGATACCACAACGCCATATCCGCGGCAGTCTCTCCCCTATTTCACAATAATACAAAACGAGCTGCTCTTCTTTGAACTTTTTCAATGTCCTCTACCGGTCCCATCGGATGTGGATTTCACACTGCACAGCAATACTCCAGGAGAGGGCGCAAGAGCATTGTGCCACATAGTCTCTTTAGCAGATCTCTTGTACTTCCAAAGCCTTCTGCCAGTAAAATGCAGTCTTTGGTTTGCTTTCCCTACAACATTATCTATGTGATCGTTCCACATTAAGTTATTTATAACTACATTCCCTAAGTATTTAGTTGAAATGACGGCATTTATATTTGTGTGATTTGTAGTGTAACCGGAATTTAACGGACTACTTTTAGTACTCACGTAGATGACACTAAAATTCTCATTATTTAGAGAGAATGGTCACTTTTTCACAATATAGTTGAAACCTGGTAATCAGGGGAAAGCAGGATTCGGTTACGATTGTAGATGGGGCCGTAATCGGTTATTATTGGTTGCCCTTTTCAGTTACACACAATTTATTTCAAACAAGTAATTCCAGACCTAACAATAAATAAAATACTACACATTATTAATGAAGCAATAAGCAACTGTATAAGTAAGTGTTTTCAGTGGGTTACAATTTAGCAAATCACCATTAAATATACATAAAGCAGATAATGTTTTAAAAGCAAGCCACTGTGATCTGGGCAGATGGCCTTACACGCCAGGAATGACAATAAACTAAGAATTGATTAAAACTCACGGCAATTTACAAATTAGGTATTGAAATATTAAAGGTAAGTCGCCACAAACAGAGCAAAAGGCGTGAGACACCAGGAATGGCAGTAAATAAGGTTTTAAAGACTTACTGCGTAATTACAAATACCGAATTAGAATTTTAAGGCAAGTGAACACAATCAGGGCTGAAGGCATTATAAGCCAAGAATGGCAATAAATTTAAAATTTAGAACTTCTTCCAATCCATATGTCGCGTACAGCAAACCAGTGCTTAACAGCATTGGTATTTAGAAATCTGCTGTAAAACAGCAAATACAATAGCAAAGTGAGCCGTGGTAAAAATTGCTGTTTTGAAGAGCGCGCCGCAGCGCGTTCTGTAAAGCAGTCTCCCTCCGTTTCTGGGGATGGCGCCACTGTGGCAATCGCAGCTTTGGCGTCTCCCTCTGGTGCAAAAGGGGAAAGGTTGCCTGTTCACGTGCATTTAAGGGGCGCTATCACCTCGGCAGGGGCGGATACGGATCCTCTACACCTCCCGCAAACTCGATCCTCCTCACCCGCTGGTCTCTCCCATCCTCTCCCACCCCCGTCTGCTGCCGCACCTGTACTTCCATGTCCCACCTGCTCTCCATCTCTCCACTCTCCACACCCTCTCCCAAGGTGGCTTCCCCCAGCTCCCCGTCCCTGATGATGCCCTCCTCCCCTCCATCTACCCCTCCTACCAACTTTGATCCTCCCTCCCTCTCCCTTGTTTCCTTTGTGCACCCTCTCTCCATTCACTCCCCCTTCCCTCCCTCCTCCCTTTCTCCCCACTCCTCCGGGCATCCCCTCCAGCCCTTCCTCCGTTCTTACTACCGTCTCCTCCACCATTGGCATCCTTGCTCACTCCTCTCCCTCCCACTCCCCCTTCTTCCCCTCTCGGCAGGTCCCTGGACTCGTACATGCTATGTGGACATTTGCGCGCCGGAGATCATCGCCATCAGTTTCATGTGTGTGTGCCGTCGTTTTGTGTTTTTTAGTGTCCGCCGTCACGTTTATACGTTCACCTGTGCCGTCGAATTCATCAGTGTTATGTGCACCGTGTCAACATGTTTTCAGTGTCGTTATCGTCGAGTGTGAACAGCTCTGTGTTTTTTTGTATTTCTGCGTCCACTATATTTACCCGTCACTATGTTTATTCTGGATCTTCTTTCTGTATTATATCATTGTCAACTCTAAGGCTGAAGAGCGGCGTAGTATGCCGATGCCAGCCTACGTGATTGTACAGGTATAAAAATAACAATAAAGAAAAAAAAACTCGGCAGGCGGTCAGTCTTAGTGAGGCTGGGTCAGTCTCGCATCACCAGTTGCTGGTCTGTCTCTCGTTCGCATTTGTGCAGCAGTGAGTGTCAGTCGTCGGAATGCTAATATGGCTGTCGTTTGGATCAAACTTTAAAGCCAGGAAATGACACTCTTGCCACTCCGCCAGTAACAGAACTCAGCTAGTGGTAGCCCGGTCATGGCTGTGTGCCTGTATCTGAGTCTGCGCGTTAGGCGGCCAGTCTGCTCGAGTTGCTTGATCAACGATTATAGGCGGTTGGATCGGTCGGTTTGTCGATCGCACACTGAGACAGGAAATGACTGGTCAGCCTTGAGCGTCGGCGCATTTGAGGCCCCACGTGAGTCCAGTGGGCCGCGCCGTGTAGAAAGGGGTAGTGGCTTCGCTGTCGACACGAGAGCAACAGGAATCAAACCACGACATCGAGCTGGCCGGGGCGAGCTGCGACGCCGTGAGACGGGAGATCGGCCCGCCTTCCTGCGTCCGTTGAAGCGGCTAGCAGCAGTCGTTTTGGGAGAGCGTTGGGGGTCCTGCGCCAGGTCTTCACCAGACATCGCCGTTTATTAGAAGTTACGTGATTGGAGATATTTTGTTTCATTTACTTGTTAAATTCTACTTGTTTTCTTGGCGAGGTCACCAGGCGCTTTGCTTTGGGGTCGTCCTACCATTCTTCTCCGTTTGCCCACTCGCAGGAAGGTGGTTGTTTATGAATTGCGTTGTCTGTTTTCCCTTGTGGAGTTGGAGCGGGTTAGAGCAATCTGCGGTTCGAGTTGTTTAGTAATCCCCCTGTCAATCTGCCATACGTTAATAGCTGCCTCTGTCATGTTTGTCGGATTCGGTGTTAACGAATTTATTGCTTAAGGTGTTAAGGCCGAATTCCGGAAATATGTTTTTATGTTACCTATCATCTTGCGAGGTGGTATATGTGTAATATAGAACACGTTGGTACATTTTATGCCTTTCATGGGTTTTATTTAAATGATCATTTTAGTATATAAAGTTGCCACCCTTCCATCCTAAGAATTCTTTTAAAAGCAAGTTGCACTTTCGGTGGCAAATAATTTTTTATGTGTTTTGTACCACTTCCATCCCTCTTATGGGGTGCATAGTTTACGTGTTTGTGTGAGTGTTAAAAATTTTGAGTTAAAATAATCTGGTGTGTTGCAGATTTGCCCCAGTGTACTCTTTCAGAGATGGTTGTGAGTGGTCGTGACTACGGCTGTGTTAAAAGGGAGCGGCAATGTTCTCAGCCCAAAAGCTCATACTATGAAAAAAAATGTTATTTTTGCCTCTGAATAAATTGTAAGTTGATATTTGTAGGGTGCTTTCTGATTATAATTTTAAATGTTTAAAAAAGGGCTTATAGGAATAAAATTTCCATTTATTGAAAAAAAATTAATTTGCTTCTTCAGTTACCATTGGCAACTATTTCCACACTCACACAGTGTGATTAAATGTGTTAACATTCTTGATGAATCGCTAGTAAATAAAGTAAATTCTTAAGAAAAGGTTTTGAAAGTAAATTCACGGTTCACAAAGGTTAATTAAAAAAAAAAAAAAAACATGCAACTGATCTCCTTTTAGAATACACATGTCTTACAAGAACCAGGAGGCTACAGACGGTGCTCCAGGAATCGACTTCTGAGAAGGTCCGGCATCAAACACTATTGCGAGCGAAGAGATAGGCAGCCAAAAGTTGCATTCACTTCACAAGATGGTAACTCAAACTAGTGGTAGTCTAACGAATGACTAATGATAACTTGCTGGAGCTACCAGACGTCCGATAAACCAAACCCCCGCAACGATGGACAATACGCCAAAGCCGGAACCAGTGGTCTGCACTACATCCCCAGAATACTGTTTACGACGAAGTCGTGCAGCCTCGTGACCACAGCCCTTCCAGTCCATGGGTGCCGTCAAAGGTCCCGGTGTGTCCTGGTACTGTGTGGACCTGGCTGCTCCTGAGTCCCCAACCAAACTGGCTCACTCACATGACCCGGAAAAACCCCGACGTCGCCCTAAAGATAGGGCAACAGTTACAACATATCGATAACCGCCGCTGCTGCCACTAGCGGACAGGACATGCTTGCGAAACCGAGTGGCACCAGTGAGCACGAGAAGAAGACGAACAATCGCAAGGATGCCAACCAAAAGATACCGTCTGACCTCCAACAGAGGGCGGAAACCTACAAACAGCATCAACGCAAGCCGAAATCATTTTGCAACCGGTTCGGATCATTTGATGACCTTCAAAGACTGTAAATCACAGCATCTGTCCAAATAGTCTAAGGGGAATGCTCAGACTGTCTCATACGTCATTTGTGGAGATTAGGAAGAGCAGAGAGCCCAGAACACTAACCTTGGGAACGCCAGATATTTGTTCTGTTTTACTCGATGACTTTCATTCAGTTACTACGAAATGCGACCTTACTGGCAGGAACTCACGAATCCAGTGGCAGAACTCAGGAGATACTGCATAGGCACGCAGTTTGACTAGGAGTCGCTTGTTCGACAATGGCGAAATTTGCCGTTATTGGGCAATGCGGTCGATATGAGTGCCTTTGCTATCAGAACGACCCCGGCTTCAGCGCCTCTCCTGTGCTCCTGGCCAAATATGTTCGACCCTAGACGACTGGAAAACCATGATCTGGTCAGATGAGTCCCGATTTCAGCTGGTAATAGTTGACGGAAGTGTTGGAATGTGGCGTAGACCCCACGAAGCCTTGGACGTAAATTGTTAGAAAGGTATTGTCGACGCTGGTGGTGGCTCCATAACGGTTTGCTCACCCAGATGGCCTGACAACCATGCCGAACGTTTACAGGGCATAATCAAGTGCTCAGTTCATGCAGAAAAACCTGCACCGGCAAAACTTTTGCAATAATGAACGGCTATAGACGCAACATAGCACAGGGCGTAGGGCCCCCGTGAGCTCACAGAGGTGCTGCCACACGACGTGGCAGGGACTCGACTAAAGTCTGAAGTAGTTCAAAAAATGGTTCAAATGGCTCTAAGCAGTATGGGACTTAACATCTGAGGTCACCAGTCCCCTAGACTTAGAACTACTTAAACCTAACTAACCTAAGGACATCACACACATCCATGCCCGAGGCAGCATTTGCTCCTGCGACCATAGCAGCAGCGCAGTTCCGGGCTGAAGCGCCTAGAACCGCCCTGAAGTAGTGCTGGAGGGAAATGACACCATGAATCCTGCAAGACTATCCATACATCCGCTGGCGGTGGGGGAGTGGGGCAGGGGGGGGGGGGGGGGGTTGGGGAGAGATCTCTTCTGAACAGCACGTTGCAAGGCAGATATCCTCAATAACGGCCACGTTTGGGGGTTTGGTGGCCAGCGGAAGTGTTTAAACTCAGAACAGCATTCTTGGAGCCCGGACGTGTGGGGTGTCGCATAGTTCAGCTGGAATTGCCCAAATCCGTGAAATGCACAATGTACATGAATGGATGCAGGTGGTCAGACAGTATGCTTACGGTCGAGTCAACTGTCTGAGTCGTATCTAGACGTATCAGGGGTCCATTATCAATCCTACTGCACACGCCCCACACCATTACAGAGGCTATACCAGCCTGAACAGTCCCCTGCTGTTATGGATTCGTGAAGCAGGCTCCATAGCCGATCACGTCCAGCGGCTCGATGCAATAGAAACTCGTACGACCAGGTAACATGCTTCCACTCATCAACAGTCCAATGTCGGTGTTCACAGGCTCAGGCGAGGCGTAAAGGTTTGTGTCGTGCAGTCATCAAGGTTACACGAGTGGGCCTTGGGCTCCGAATGCCCATATCGATGATGTTTCGTTCAGTGGTTCGCTCGCTGACACTTGTTGATGGCCCAGCACTGAAATCTGCATCAGCCTGCGGAAGGGTTGCACTTCTGTCGTGCTGAACGATTCTCTTCAGTCGTCGTAGGTCCCATTCTTGTAGGATCTTTTTCCAGCGCAGCGATGACGGAGGTTAGATGTTTTACTGGATTCCTGATATTCACGGTACACTCATGAAATGGTCGTACGGGAAAATCCCCACTTCATCGCTACTTCGGTGTTACTGTGTCCCATCGTTCGAACACCGACTATAACACCACGTTCAAACTCATTTAAAACTTGATGACCAACCATTGTAGCAGCAGTAACCGATGTAACAACTGCGCCAGGCGTTGCCGACCACAGCGCCGTATTCTGCCTGTTTACATATCTCTGTATCTGAATACGCATGTATACCAGTTTCTTTGGAGCTTCACTGTATTATCATGTTGTTCAATCCTGTGTCGTGCGTAATCCATTGCGTAGCTTTATAAATAAACGCACTGCATACATGAATGTTCGAAATACGGCACATCTTCTTTCAATGTCATTTTTCTCGCTGTTCATTAATATTGTCTCCATGTTTGAGTATTAAGAAGTTCCACGTAAGTAATTTTATAGGCATCTACGGGCATCCGCGGAGCCACATTAATCAATACTGGGGCTAAGTGCGCTTTTTAGTTCAGGCACGTAGCGGTTCTGCACGGAAAACAGCCACCAAGCAAACTCATAAATAACAGCCAAATACAAAACAGGAAATCGTTTGACGTGCTCCTCACATATTTATCCAAAAAGTATAGAATTTATCATTTTATTACGGACTGCCAACGTCCTTACCTCGCTGAATACTCGTCAGATCACTGACGTTAATCAAGTCGGGCGTGGCCAGTACACGGATGGGTAGCCGCCAGGGTATAGCACACGCTGCTGGCAGTTTTTTTTCCTTTTTCTTTACGGAAAACGAGAGGAGAAGTAGTGGCATAAAGTTCATGGTAACCAGATTTTACGTCATTGTGCTGGATTTAATTCAAAATCTCTCCGCAGTGTCTCCATGAGCTAATGTGTCTGTCGAATGGGAACGTTAAGCTCAACGGTCCCCTCGGTGCAATTCGAGGGGAGCGGTCTGTAGGCTATTTGCCGGCACCCGGTTTCACTCTCTCCCCTCTTTCATCGAACAAAGCAGGCAGGACACCACACTGCACATATAAATATAAAAGTAATCTGCGCGTCTGAGATGTAGGGTGTGCACAAAATACGGAAACATCGAAATGTTACCAAGCCTATTACCGCGTAGGAAAACCGTTGGGAATGGATAATTAGAAGTATTAAAGCGAGTTTTATACCATTCTGAAACGCCCGCTAAACCCGCTGGTCAGAACAGGTAATTAGGATTGTGGAAAGGACCAAATAAGGTTGGGGGCAGTTTCACCTTAAAATTGTAATTTATTGTAATTTAGTAACACCCTTAAACCACGACGGCAAATAGCCGATCCTTTAGAACTACGAGTTTGAAAGTGTCAAGAACTCCAAGCAAGAAATCTTGAGGCAACAAGATAAATCTCAAGTAGTAAAAACATGCAGTTAAAATTGCAAACAAAATAATTAACATAAATATATACACAGCGAGGCTTAGAGCCTCAAGGTAAGGGTGAACAGACAAACATAAACAAGATTCAATACAAACGACTGAAGGTCCACAATAAAATTTGCAATAAATTACGATAACCTGTCAAATGTAGAAGGCCGCAATTGTTTTTTAGAACTGGCTGAAGGCCCACAATTGATTTTACAAAATTCAAAATTTATGAAATCCAGTAAAAGCAAAATTTTTTTTTAAATCATTGGCTATGATAGATTATGAACAGACAATTAAACACCGGTGAGAAGGACAATAAAGAAAACGTAACTCAGGAGCCTCCAGGGATTGGTCTGCCCTCGTTCACTTAGGTGAGACAGGTGGTGAGCCCAACACTTGATCCGTCGGAACCCAACCAGGGGACAGCCACGGACCGACCGACCAAACGACTTGCTTGCCACCAATCGGTACATGAGAACTCAAAAACCAAAAGTTACGAACGTGATTATCCACAATGAAATATGTATGAGCTGTCAAAATTACACACCATGTTGGACAGCGACAGCAGGTGAGGAAAGGACGCAACCTGAAATTACGCTAGTGGCCAGGGCAGGTAACCGGAACACTACTGGCCACAAAGCAGAAAATTCCACTGGTACACTTGAATTTGAAATACGATAATATAGTTAACTTCATCCAAAAACATGAAGACGAATCGGGAGTCGATGCGCACACACACACACACACACACACACACACACACACACGGCCGATTCATGAACTATCGGCGAGCCGCAATACTCCGTCCGTTAGGACGACCGACCGACGATCCACCAAGACCGTGGCCCGGCTCAAGTGATGCGTGGCGGCAATGGTCTGGCGAGCCATGTCGACGCAGACCTCACTGCTACTCCAACCCGACTGCACTAGTGCCACATTGCAACTCCCCGGCTGGCAGGTGCAGACTGCGCTCCAGATTGGTTCCAACTCACCGGCAGAGCCAAACTCGCGTCCCGAACTGACTTACGACGGACAACGACCGGGAAGTAATAGCAGTCGAGCAGAGATACTACGGGAGGGGAAATATCGATACACGCTGCTAGCGCAGGTCACGGTCAGGCAAAGCAGCAACTCAGTGACACCAGTAATTTAAATTAACATAGTGAGGTGGAAGTACGTTAAATCAGGGTGTAAAATACATGATGGCGGGGAATTGAGCCACACAGGGCTCACATTCTTCCTGGAAAATAGTGACAGGTAACAAGGATGGAGATGGATAGTGATCACGCTCCCTTGTCTCCGAGGCCGGTCACGAAGTCGCAATTATATTCAGGTTTGGTGACTATGGTGGCCAGGGGAGATGAGATAATTCATCCTCGCGCTCCCAAACAAGCCCTGGATAGTGTAAGCTGCGTGAACGACATCCCTTTAGTCTTCGAACACAGAGTCACTATTGTGGCACAAATATTGTACCAAGGATGTGTTCTGATTAGCCAGAATGGTTACATAATCTTTGACAATAATGCGACCCTGCAGAGTAAAAATGCCTAACACGGAATATCACGATGTGGCTACCCATATCAGCACCGACCCACGCCATATTTCACTCTCGGGGTGTAAGAATAGGCCAGAAATTGGAAACAGTGTGAAACAAGATTCATCCGAAAAAATGACTTTCTTCCATAGCTCCCTAGTCCAGGTTTTATGGTTTCCACAACGGTTTCCTGTTACGAGAATTTGCATCACCGATGAGTGGTTACAGAACTGCAACTCTCCTGCAATTCTCTACTTATGACGTTCCCTTCGTGTCCTTTTGGTGCTGACGTGGATCACAAGTTCGGCATCCAGTTCTGCAATGACTTTTTCAGCTGTCATCCCCTTCTTTCTCGTCAGAATCCTCTTCAGTGACCGTCTGTCACAATGAGTCGCCCCATAATTTTTTCCACGTTGTGACTTAGCGGTGAAGTCCTCCGCTTTCCCTGTGTGAGGCATACGGTGCCTCTTGAAATATCGTACACTTCGGCTATCTTGCTTACGGAAGCACCCACCCCAAGAGTATCAACAATTCGCCCGCTCTCTAATTCGTTTAGCTCCGGCGTAATGCATTCACAACTATACAAAGCACTGTTCTGACCACAACTGACACTCGCAACGTATTGAGCACATCGCATGGCTGCCGTTCGCGGCCAAGTAAAAGAGCTTAACAGCAGGCGTGACTACCATCTGCGTTTATGTTCAAGCACGCATTTCTCACGGCGTTTTCTTACTTTTGTCCAACGCCTGTATGACAAAACAGTCAGGTGCTGCAGACACTTTCATGGCCTGAATGATGAAGTAGACGACATGACGCTGGGAAGAACCGGCGCAATCAGAGCAATGGTGGAAGAAGCGAAAATTAGTCCCGGACCAGCTTTTATCACCTTAAACGGCATTTTGAAAGTGCCAGATTCTGTGCACGGTCGATTCCGCCACTGCTCAGGTTCATTCGTAAAGCCTGCCGAACCGAGACTGCGGCGTAAATGTTGCAACTGTTTCAGATGAACGCAGGTTTCTTATATCGCCGGTTAATCACCTTGGATGATTGCTGGGAATATCACCATGCCCCGAGAGAAAGGAAAAAGTAAGCAATGTAAAGATGTGGATTTACCACGGCCGACAAAGGCAAATACCATACCGTTTTCGGTTAAGGTGATGCTAAGTCTTTAAGGACTCCCAAGGTGTGGTGCAAACGCACTGCACCCGTGACGGGCAAACCATCACAAGAGCATTCTACAGAAGTCTCCTGTCGGGTGAGGTGATGGGAGGCTGTCAGATAAAACGTCCCGAAAGCTACCTAGGGGATTGTTTTCGCTCCGCAAGAATGCGGAAGGCAAACGAGCTAAGAAAATCGATTTTTAGATTTTTGCGTATTTGAAATGCCATTTCAATGCGCAAACAGTTTTTGTTTCATATTAATACGACAATTTTTTCGTGTTATATGTTACTTTTCCTGGCGCTCTGTGCGATTTGGCATTTAGATGTCACGCCTTCTTTTTTTGTACAATGCAGAGATGATGCACAGGTTGCTTTTGTTCCTAGTACCGCATTTGCTGCTTCTGGTTCTTAATTAGAATGTATTTGGTATGTCCAGAAGAGAATGGGGTCCAGGTTGAGAAGATTATTAAAGGAAAAGTCAAAAATGGTACTGGAAGATGGTATGAAGATACGTGGTAAGGATCTCCTGACATTTTGAAATAGACATATTGCAAAATTATTATGGCTTGTCCATTAGAAGAAATATTTGGAATTTAGAAAAAATGAAAAATGTTGTATGGGCTATCTTTTTCCAAAAACTTACCACCTAGAAAAAGAGTTCGGCAATGCAAAATAGTGGAAGATGTTCGAAATTCCGAGAAAAATAGGGTTAAGCTATAGAGAGAGAGTCGGGTAATATACAAGAGGGACTAAGAAGAGTGGACGACTAAGAACGAAGTACTCGGATTAAAAAGGGTGTAAGACAAGGATGTAGCCTTTCGCCCCTACTGTTCAATCTGTACATCAATGAAGCAACGGTGGCACTAAAAGAAGGGTTTGCGAGGGGAATTAAAATTCAGAGTGAAAGGATATCAATGATACGATTCGCTGACGATATTGCTATCCTGAACGAAAGTGAAGAAGTATTATAAGATCTGCTGAATGGAATGAATTATCTAATGAGTAGAGAATATGGATTGAGTGCAAATCGAAGAAAGGCTAAATTAATGAGATGCAGCAGAAATAAGAACAGCGAGAAACTTAACATCAGGATTGACAGCCATGAAGTATGTGAAGTTAAGGAATACTGCTACCTACGCTGGAAAGTAAGCAAGGAGGATCTCAGAAGCACACTAGCACTGCTAAAAAGGGCATTCCTAGCCAAGAGAAGTCCAATAGTATCAAACATAGACCTTAATTTGAGGAATAAATTTGTGAGACTGTACGTCTGGAGCACAACATTGTATGGCCTAAGGGAAAATCGGAATTGAAGAGAATCGAAGCGTTTGAGACGTGGTGCTACAGAGAAATGTTGAAAATTACGTGGACTGATAAGGTAAGGAATGTGGAGGTTCTGCACAGCATCGGAGACGAAAGTAATGTGTGGAAAACACTGACAGAGAAGGGGCATAATGATAGAACATCTGTTAAAACATCAGGGAATGACTTCCATGGCAGTAGAGGGAGCTGTAGAGCGAAAAAAAAAACTGTAGAGGAAGACAGAGATTGGAATCCATCCAACAAGTAACTGAGAACGTAGATTGCTACTCCAATTTGAACAGGGTGGCTCAGCAGAGGCAGGCCTCATCAAACCAGTCAGAAGACCGATGACCCTCTTCCCCCCCCCCCCCCCCCCCAAAAAAAAAAGGCTTTCCGCAAACGAAAATCCTCAGCACTGTCTTTGCACGAATGATGCTGACAACTGGTGCAAGTACAGGAGAAGTACAACATATGAGCACAACTTTCTTTACCTGCAGCAGTAATTAGTGAAATTAAACCTATATGTAGAGATCTTTGTAAAGATACTTTGTTGTAGAAATGTCTTCAAGGGTAAACGCAAAATTTAAGTGCATGTGTGAATTCCGTCATTTGGACCCATTTACCGAAATCTGTATTTTTATCCAGTGTACAAACCTCAGATTTTGTGTTCAGTGGTGGTGTAACAAGAAAAAGGATGTTTCTGAAGTATTGAGCATAAGATCTAGTGAAACTACTTTAAATCATTGGTGCAAATAGATAAAGAGGGAATCCGCAAAGGAGAAATTGCTAATTTAAAATGCACAAATGATGCTAGATAGAAAATAAGAGGGACCAAGAGAAGAAAAGAAGATCAGTATGACTCAGACGATACTCAGTATGGTGCAGGAAAATAGTAGCGGTAAGTAGTTCTCATCAATAACTCTATTGAAATGGCAATACTAAACTTTAAATTGATTTCTCTCAAAACTACATTTTTTGAGTTCCGGTAATTATTTTCGAACCTAACCGGGTTACAAATATGGTATATGGTCGGTTTGTACTGAGGATGCTAATAAATTATTACTCGTAAATTGAGAACCATCGACCCAACAGAAACTGTTTCATAGTAACTGATGCGCTAAAAAAGTGAAATTTTACTAGTGTAAGAATAAAATATATTTCTTTAAATCCATAAGAGGTATTTTGTTCATTTTACTTGTAAATGCAGGCAAATATGTTACATGCATTCAGCACTGTTTTAACGATTGAAGTTGTTTTGTAACGTGTACCGATTCAACGGGTAAAATAGCTTTGGCAGAGTAGGGTATAAATTGCCTTCCGTCTCCCCTTAACTCATTTTTCACGGAAAACAGTCACATGTTCTTCTTCTTTTAGATTCACGCCCGTTTAACTCAGTTTCCTCGGATCAATACTTCTTTGCTTGGGAGTCACTTCCACAAGGACAACAAGGTGATTTTGGAAGTTGAATGTCTGCTCAGCAGCCAAAATGCTGGCTAGCAACCAAGATCTCCGACAAGTCATCTATTGCACTGCAGGGCGATATAGTGAGGATTACTACACTACTGGCCATTAAAATTGCTACAACACGAAGATGACGTGCTACAGACGCGAAATTTAACCGACAGGAAGAAGGTGCTGTGATATGCAAATGAATAGCTTTTCAGAGCATTCACACAAGGTTGGCGCCGGTGGCGTCACCTACAACGTGCTGACATGAGGAAATTATCCAACCGATTTCTCATACACAAACAGCAGTTGACCGGCGTTGCCTGGTGAAACGTTGTTGTGATGCCTCGTGTAAGGAGGAGAAATGAGTACCATCACGTTTCCGACTTTGATAAAGGTGGGACTGTAGCCTATCGCGATTGCGGTTTATCGTATCGAGACATTGCTGCTCGCGTTGGTCGAGATCCAATGACTGCTAGCAGAATATGGAATGGGAAGGTTCAGGAGGGTAATACGGAACTCCGAGCTGGATCCCAACGGCCTCGTATCACGAGCAGTCAAGATGACAGGCATCTTATCCGCATGGCTGTAACGGATCGTGCAGCCACGTCTCGATCCTTGAGTCAAGAGATGGGGACGTCTGCAAGACAACAACCATCTGCACGAACAGTTCGACGACGTTTGCAGCAGCATGGACTATCAGCTCGGAGACTAGGGCTGTGGTTACCCTTGACGCTGCATCACAGACAAGAGCGCCTCCGATGGCGTACTCAACAACGAACCTGGGTGCACTAATGGCAAAACGGCATTTGTTCGGATGAATTCAGGTTCTGTTTACAGCATCATGATGGTCGCATCCGTGTCTGGCGACATCGCGGTGAATGCACATTGGTAGCGTGTATTCGTCATCGCCGTACTGGCGTATCACCCGGCGTGATGGTAAGGGGCGCCACTGGTTACACGTCTCAGTCATCTCTTGTTCGCATTGACGGCACTTTGAACAGTGGACGTTACATTTCATATGTGTTACGACCCGTGGCTCTACCATTCATTCGATCCCTGTGAAACCCTACATTTCAGTAGGATAGTGCACGACCACATGTTGCAGGTCCTGTACGGGCCTTTCTGGATACAGAAAATGTTCAACTGCTGCCCTGGCCAGCACTTTCTCGAGATCTCTCACGAACTGAAAACGTCTGATCAATAGTGGCCGAGCAACTGGCCCGTCACAATACGCCAGTCACTACTCTTAAAGAACTATGGTATCGTGTTGAAGCTGTTTGGGCAGCTGTACCTGTACACGTCATCCGAGCTCTGTTTGACTCAATGCCCAGGCGTATCAAGGCCGTTATTACGGCCAGAGGTGGTTGTTCTGGGTACTGATTTCTCATGATGTATGCACCTAAATTGCGTGAAAATGTTATCAGATGTCAGTTCTAGCATAATATATTTGTCCAATGAATACCCGTTTATCATCTGCTTTTCTTCTTGGTGTAGCAATTTTATCAGTGCCGGCCGGTGTGGCCGTGCGGTTAAAGGCGCTTCAGTCTGGAACCGCGTGACCGCTACGGTCGCAGGTTCGAATCCTGCCTCGGGCATGTATGTGTGTGATGTCCTTAGGCTAGTTAGGTTTAATTAGTTCTAAGTTCTAGGCGACTGATGACCTCAGAAGTTAAGTCGCATAGTGCTCAGAGCCAATTTTATCAGCCAGTAATTTAGAACCAAGCTTCACTGTCGCTGAGTGACGTTTTCGATTTGATAATTGAAGCTTTACGACTTCGCGTCTCAGTAGAGAGGAAGCTCATTGTAAATATGCACTCGTGTCGGTCTCTAGAAGTACAGAAACAAAGTTACAAGATACAGGTGGCAGGCAGCAGCTGCGAGGCGTGCCTGGATGCGGGCAGCGCTAGACTAGGTGGTCCCAGTGTCGCAGATTAATCAGGCTTAGTGGGCGGAAGTCCATTAGCACGGCTAGGTCCGCCAAGGAGCGCCCACCTGGGAACAAAGGGCTGCGTCGGCGCCGGCGACTTGGTGTTCACCTAGGTTCTGGCCGCTACAGCACGTGAAGCGTGCATTACAATCTTCAAACTTGCAGAGTATGGAGCGTGAGTCACGCGCAGGAAGCGAGTTTACTGACACAAGTATTGAACACTTCCGCCGCCAGTCTGCTATTATCCATTCTCTGCACTTAATTTTCCTGTTCTTCGTCACCAAATATCACCTACGATCCTCCGACAGACACTCCTGAATAGAACGAGCGCATTTAAAATATCTCCAGAGTTAATCGGATTAGTTAAAATTTGTATAGACGGAACTGTATGTCGTATGAAGTCACCCGAAACTGAAAATTTTAAGGTTTGCATAGGATTGAGACGAGTGGACGCCATTTCACCTATTTCATTTACCCTCCTCTTAGAAAAGATCGATAAACAATTTGATATAATCCACAAGTGACCCACCTGAAGGGTACCGTTTTGTAGCTTTTACTTTTGCATGAGTAGAATTCGACTGACACGACTTGTCGAATAGCATATGGAACCTTTGCCTGACGGTGGGCATTATAGATCTGATATTGTGAAACACTCTTGCTACCCTCTTTGCTTGCTGTTGATAATAACTGGAGACGAATATTTCATCAATCTATTAATTAGTTAAATCTTGAACTGAAGGACATAGAGCGACGGATAAGGCATTTGGAGGGGGCAAGCAACCACAGGAGGCAGCTATCTGACAGCATTAGCAGCACTGTCCGATACGATCAACAACCACATGTGATCATGATTTAGTTAATGACTGATTAAACATTACTTTAGCGGTAAAACTACTAAGGATTGCACTACCAGGTAGGGTTATGTGACTGAAATTACTAGCTTGAACAATGGCGTCGATTCTCATTACCGATACAATTTATTGTGGCACCTTAACCAAAAATCAGTGGAGAACAAGTTACATATAATAGATTAGTTGCGCTTATGGCGCTCAAAATCTATACCTTCAGGGTCTCGTGCGTTATTACTGGATTGGGAGGAAAATTACGTTACTCTCGGCATTAGGATGGTTCTCACACTAACTTTCATACGCACACTATCCATAAACTTGATCCTGGCTACGGTTTCTGAAAATCATCTACACTACAGGGCTGAATAGCTTTGGAGACAATAATTAAGGCATAACTTCAAGATATCATAAAAAAGGGAGGTCAAGCAGACACGAATACAGATGATTCAGTATATATAGAGCTACAGTACATCATAGCAAATCCTTCACATGAGCCCACGTTTAGTCTGCACGAAATTCTATAGTGTCGATCAATCAACAATCATCGTGTAGACAAACCACGTGCGTGATTGCAAGCCAATACTAAAAATTCATACTCTCCATATGGGGTCGATCTTGGATTAATAGCAAAATTTCAGAGACAACGCAAGAAAAGCCTATTATAAAATAGCACAAAAACCTCTTCTTAATGACCGTGCAGCCAACACCATGTGGCTGACTGGAAGTCAATGGCACGAATGTGTACTCACAGTAGCAAAAGCACACATGCAACTCACGTAAGATCTATTTCCAATTAATATAGGAAGCGGATGTCCCTTTTACATGCAGTTATGCGCTCGTGGGAACAAAAAGAAAAAAAAAAAACAGATAATTCCACAAGCCTGAGTACTTAAATGTTTCGCATCATTCACTCGGTTATAGTCCTAATTTGAAACCAATACACTAAAGTTTCTACTCTTTGTTATAACGGTCAGTTGCGACCACATGGATGACTGATACACAATGATGGAAGCCCATATTACAAAGAAAATGTAATATATTCTGCAAAAATGTTAACGAAAATGAATGAACGCAAGTGGAGGGAAAAATAAATACAGCAAATATTAGAGGGGCGTTTGAAAAGTCCGTGCAAAGTCCGAGAGATTGCATCACCGGCGCGTATCGAGGTCATGTTTAGTTAGTAGCACCTTCAGAAACAACGCACACCAAGTTTCAGCCATATTGGTCTACTTCTTTGTGTTTGGCATTCGTGTGAATCAAGGAAGTCGAGTAATTGTCAAAAAATGGACGAAAAAGAATTTCGTGTGGTGATTAAACATTACTTTATGAAAGGCAAAACGCCTCAGGAAACTAAAGAAAAGCTTGATAAACATTACGGTGACTTTGCACATTCGATTAGAACAGTTTGTAAGTGGCTTCAAAATTTTAGGATTGGCCATATGGGCACAAGTGATGATGAACGTTCTGGACGCCCTGTCGAGGTTGCGACTCCAGAAATCATTGATAAAATCCGTGATATGGTGATGGATGACATAAGAGATAATGTGCGTGAGATTTTTAGCACTGTTGGCATCTCGAAAGAACAGGTACATAATATTTTACATAAACATTTGGACATGAGAAAGCTATTCGCAAGATGGGTTCCGCTTGACCAAAAACGGAATCCTGTGATGTGTTGCAAGGATGATTTGCAGTTGTTGTGGAAGAATCCGCAGGACTTTAAGCGTCGTTTCGACACTGTGGATGAAACACGGATACATTACTATACTCCTGAGACGAAACAAGAATCTAAACAATGGGTTACCAAGGGAGAATCTGCACCAAAAAAGGCGAAGACCAATCCTTCGGCCGGAAAGGTTATGGCGACTGTCTTTCGGGATTCGCAAGGGATAAGCCTCATCGACTATATGGAAAAGGCTGAAACCGTTACAGGTGCATATTATTCATCGTTCCTGGACCGTTTGAAAACCGAGCTGCAAGAGAAACGCCGGCGACTGGACCACAAAAAAGTCCTTTTCTATCACGACACTGCACCAGCACACACCTCAGCAGTTGAGGTCTCAAAATTAATGGAAATACGATTCCAACTCGTTTCACATCCCACCTATTCTCCAGACTTGGCTCGATCGGACTACTATTTGTTCCCCAATTTGAAGAAATGGCTGGAGGACAAAGATTTATTCAAACGAGGAGGTGATTGCAGCAACTAATAGCTATTTTGCAGACTTGGACAAACCCTATTATTCCGAAGGGATCAACAAATTAGAACAACGTTGGACGAAGTGTAAAATGTGCTGTACTACTTGATACGAAATGGGCTCCATGTGCTCGTTATAAATCTATGTCCTAACTATTGAATGTACTGGAAAAATAATAACAAAAGGTGGGGCAACATAACTCTGACTAGAAAAGAACAGATTAGTTATGTTAATTACAATATATCTCGTTCTCTGAAATTATCCTACATCCTGTTGAAGATCCTCAGGGCCACCCGGAAACCAAATGGCGAGAAATGGCTGAGTGCCAACTAACGGTCACTCCCCTGATCCCTGAGGGCGAGTGGAGGACGCTCCTATGAATCCCGAAGAATTCACCCACCACAGATGCATCTTTGACTTCTCACCCATAGTATTAGGCTGACACCAAAGCTTTCCTAAAACAGGCACATTTACATTACCAACTGCTCAACACACGAAACTTCAATAAAAACACTCACTCTTTTCATAACTGAGAGCAAAATAATAGGTATGGGGAAAGGAGTACAACAGGAAATAAATAAATAAACACAGTCGTGTCTACCCCTTCGTAGAGGCTCTCAGCACTCGAACAATAATGTGAAGATGACGAGAGTGTCATTAATGATAAAGGATATAGTGTGCTTTGAGGCACAATAATGAAGCGGAACAAACAGTTCCGTCTCACAACTGCAAGAAGTAAACATAATTAGATTTACCATCGCTGATGATGTAGAATTAATAGGTTGCAGTAATCAGAATCATGCAAAAGTATTACAAAATTGCATTACATGTTAATGAAGAAAATATAGAATATCTGTTCATAAGTAAAACAAATCATATGTGATGAACCTTTTGCTGCAGGTGAATTCACTTATGTGATTATTGACCGCTTCGAGTACTTTAGGAGTTTTTTTTAGTAACCACAACACAATGGTTATGGGAATAGATGTCCATCTAGCAACAGCGAAAAAATCCCTTGTTAGTTCCATCAAGCTCTGAGCAAAAGTTCACTTAGTACTAACTTCTTTTTATCAATGGACTATTATACTCGTAACATTATACGGATGTGAGACATTAATATTTAGGCAGACAGATACAGAAAAACTGTTGCTATTCGGAAGAAAAATACTAAGGAAAAGTTTTGGGTCTTTATGTGATGAAAATAACATGGAATGAAGGATGAGAAAGGATAAAGAATGAACAGAGCTATACGAACAACCTAGCAACCTTGAACAAGTTAGGCCATATAGCAGGAATGGCTGAGAGTGTGGTATATAGAACGGCATTCTGCAGAATAATAGACGGAACGAGAGAAAGAAGAAGACCCAGAATTTGGCGCCGAGGTAATATCCAGGAGGGCACAACTAGAATGTAAACTGAAGGTGGAGAAAGGAGAAAGGAAAAGAAGAGTTAGCCATATAAAATGCATCAGAACCTGTCGCAGAATCGGCGGCTACGAGCAAAAAATATGTGCCGTACTGGGATTCGATAATAAAGGGCTCTGAGCACTAGGGACTTAACTTCTGAGGTCATCAGTCCCCTAGAACTGAGAACTACTTAAACCTAACTAACCTAAGGACATCACACACACATCCATGCCCGAGGCAGGATTCGAACCTGCGACCGTAGCGGTCGCGCGGTTCCAGGCTGCAGCGCTTAGAACCGCTCGGCCACCTCGGCCGGCTACTGGGATTCGAACCCAGGCTCTCATGTTCACTAGGAAGTGGCGTTAACCACTTCGCCATCGTGACACTTTGTTCACCTCACCTGCGCGGAATATCTCGGTACGCCTCTCGGCCGACCACACTCCCACACAACGCCACCTATATGCAGTCTCTATCCATGCCCTCCATACTCTCTACTTCGAGATTCCTGCAGGAGGGCAGACGTAATTGTGCATCCGCAATGAAGTAGGTGGATTTATTGTAAATCGAGGCGAATGAATTACATGAATGAGTGGTGTCTGTTTTTTCATTCATACAACTAGGATGAACATCAACACTAAATGGTCAAACAGTGTAGTCGAAGGAAAGAAATGGAACAGGTTCGTAAAGCTGATATATGGTCGACAAGAGTCTTGTCACATGTAAATTAAAGTAAGACGTCGTTTGCAATTTGGAATCAGCACAAATCATTTCAGTAACAAGCACACTGGAACAAAAATTGATGTAAGTCGGCTAAAAATAGGAGAAAACTGGTAGCCCCAGAGCGCTGCGGATAGCTTACAACCGGTACCAATGGTGTCCTCTAAGTCTCCAAGGAGGACATAAGAAATGGCAGTGGACTAGGGTGTATGGACCGGTCAATGAGATCGAATTAGACCATTTAATGCGGCTGCATGTACTCGTGACACAGTTGCGTAAAGGAAGGTAACATGTTCCGACGTGCCCAGGCTACACGGTGAGGATGGTTGCTGGATTTGCTGTTACATCATCGCGGACTGACCTCCAAACCTGCAAGGTATGGCGCACTATTTGCAGCCTTGTGACGCAGCGTAAAAGAAATAGTAGCAAAAAGATAGTAAACGACGGGAATCGGAGCAAAATTATCAAGTGTGTGCGTATTTCCAAGGGACCAAACCACTGAGGTCATCGGTCCCTAGACTTACACACTACTTAAACGAACTTATGCTATGGACAATACGCACACCCACGCCTGAGGGAGGACTCGAACCTTCAGAAGGAGGGGCCGTGCAGACAGTGACGTAGCGTCTCTAACCGCGCGGCCATTCCACGCGGCGATCCGAGCTAAATGTCACTCCTTGTGATAATAGGTTTGAAACACGACAATCGTTTCTGCTGTCAGGGAATGCAATTTCGTCTCTATCATAGTCTGTGGGAACATTGCGAAGAGGACTATATTCAGTTGATATTTCGAGTCATGTACCTCCAAAAAGGCAATTGCTTACAACAGCAGGTAAAGCTGCACATATTCATTGGGCCAAAATAAGAAAAGAACCATAAAAATAGTTAATTCGTGAGTTACAGTGACGTCAGACAAGTCACAATTTTTCCTCATTTCATATGTACTGTGGCGCAGAGTACGTCTGGGAGCCCAGTGAGGCGTTTAACTTGCAGTGTCTATGTGAAGAGTGGTTCTGTGTAATTTGATGGTTGTTCTTGGGCCTACTCTTTCGGATTACCATGAAAATTAACCTGGATGCTCATTTCGTCATCTTGGATGATGAATTGTTGCTGCAGATACTCCACTTTTCTAAGATGATTAAGGCCGTGCTCACAGGGCTACATCTACATGCTACCGGACCAAAGCACTTCATCGCACCGCCAAGTGGCTTTCTGAATCAGTCTCTTACACACATAGAACGTATTTGAGACTATTTGGAGCAGCATGTGGAACGTAGCAATGAATATAAACGCAGACATTCCTACGAACTGGTAACTGTGCTGGATGTTATCGTCAATGGATACGTTCACCTGGATATGGAATACCTGAAAAATTTTGTTGACTCCTCACCAAACTGAAGCCATTATCAAGGCTATAGACAGTGTTCCAGGGTATTAGCAAAACGTCTCATGGATGTCATTAATACTTCGCCCCTTCATCCTGCTAAGTATTACCATCTTCTGATTCCCTCCTTCAGAAAAAGAAGCTAAGAATTTTGCCATTTTTTTTAATTCTTTAATGAAAGCCTTCAGTGACCTAGCATAACAGCATAACAGCATAACTTACGAAACTAAAATGAGCTCAAACATGGAAATTAAGCGTTTCCGGACACATGTCCACATAACATCTTTTCTTAATTTGTTTGTGAGGAATGTTTCCTGAAAGTTTGGCCGTACCTTTTTGTAACACCCTGTATATTCTCATGTTTATTTGTTACTACGTTCTAAAGCACGGAAATAGTAGCATTATGCCTGAAAAATATGAACAACCCAAGTAATAACGAAATGCGGAAAATAATGAAAGTAACTGGTTCACATTGACTTCATTTTTGTAGCTCATGCTCAAAAGACTGTACAATAACGGTGTAATAGAACCAGTGTTTTTCTTGTATGTATTGGCACGAAGACCAAATCCTTCGTCTAAAATGAAAGGGTCGAGCTTGACCTCACACGCATTGTGCCTTTCAGAGCTACATCACGCGAGGCTTTTGAAACGAGGACGCAAATCGTCGCACAAATGACGGCGCGCACAGTAAACATTGCTGCATTGGGGCGATAACGTCAGGCGAGTAGCGGCTTGTCCCGCAGTGACGTGCAAACAAAAGGCCAGTAACGAGCTTGCGCCGCTGCTCCCAGTTAAATAACAGAACAGGTGTGACTACCACGAACGTGAGGCACTCTGTGAATTCAGTTTGCAAATATAACAGCCGGCACTCAGCAGGGTACGATCTCGGAACTCAGCAAAGAGAAGAGCGTTTTTACTCTTGCAGGAGCAGAGAGAAACCGTAACTAGTGTTCAGGTATCACTGTTTTCTCCACCTCTTTAGCATTTAAGAAATCTGATAGACGGAAAGCCTTCTTTTTTATCAGAGCTAGCGACGTTAGTCGCAGCGGTTATTACATAGAGTGGTTGCTTTGTCTCTCAGAGGGCACATAAGATGATTGCTTAGGTTTATTGTCATTTGAAGAAGCGTCTGACTCCAAGTGGAAACAGATGTTTGAACTCATGTGAACAAATTTTCTAGTGTATACTGTGCAAAATCATTTCACATGAGAGAGCATATCACACGGAAACACTTCTGTTCACAGTGTCAGTTTTCTTCAGACCGACTTCATTTTACTCAGAAACCTTGTGGACAAGCAGAGGAATAACTGGTGCCATTTTATAGCTTGTGTTACGTGATTCATCACTTTTTGTTGGAGGATGTTAGTGTTTAACGTCCGTCGACAACGAGGTTTAAGCCGGCCGGTGTGGCCGTGCGGTCTAGGCGCTTCAGTCTGGAACCGCGTGACCGCTCCGGTCGCAGGTTCGAATCCTGCCTCGGGCATGGATGTGTGTGATGTCCTTAGGTTAGTTAGGTTTAAGTAGTTCTAAGTTCTAGGGGACTAATGACCACAGATGTTAAGTCCCATAGTGCTCAAAGTCATTTGAACCATTTGAACAACGAGGTCATTAGAGACGGAGCGCAAGCTCGGATGAGGAAGGATGGGGAAGGAATTCAGCCGTGCCCTTTCGAAGGAACCATCCCGGCATTTGCCTGAAGCGATTTAGGGAAATCACGGTAAACCTAAATCAGGATGGCCGGAGACGGGATTGAACCGTCGTCCTCCCGAATGCGAGCCCAGTGTGCTAACCACTGCGCCACCTCGCTCGGTCTCACTCTTTGTCATTGAGAAAGTATCTGCTAGCAGAGTTCATTCCTTGTTCCAAATCTGTCGTTAAATTCCCATTTGAAGTTATTACCCGCCCTAAACAAAAGAGAAAGTAGCTCGTACGCTCCAGTGTGAGTGTGTCATCGTTCACGAAGATAAGTTACGTTTTGCATCAGAATATCGTAAGGATCATCTGAAGCTGTGTCAACTTTCACATTGAAACCTTCTCTCCTCTGTATCTCTTTTGTGTTACGCAACCCTCGCTTCTACAATAACCTAGGAAACATTCCCTTAGGACTTCTATCTCTTGCTTAATAATAACAAATGAAATCTTCCCTTTGAAATTAATTCTCTTTCTCAATCTTCGCATACAAATTTAAATGCTGCTTATTAAAAGTGATTTTCCGATTATTTCGACAAAACATAGACTCTACAATAACACAAAACTGTTCCTTACCCTTTTTACTGATACTGGATCGCCATCTGACTGCTACATCGAACTGCGACATGAATATACTTACTGTGTTTTACTATAATTTTTGAGCTGCGGGTGGGCTGTCATGATAGGTGGCTGAATTTATTACTAAAGCTGACGTTATTCTTTAATAGCAAAGCTAAAATTTATCCTTTAATTAATTTGACTGAAGTTACGTAATTCATAGTTAAACATTTTCTTGACAACAATAAAATTTTGCGAAGTTTTACGTTGATGATTTTTGAGATGGATTATAATCAGTAATGCAATATTGCTGGCAAAAACTTATTATATTCTGAATGAAATGATTTTACAAAGGTTCAAATGGGATTTACTTTTTACAATAATCTTACAACTAGCAATGCGCAAACATACCTTCAGTAGTCTTGAGTTTCTCAAAAAAATTAATTCAGTAATATTAGTTCCTCTTACGATAATAGTTAGCTGATGTCTCTGTAAATCCGTTTATAATCTCTTGTAAATCGTAGCTGGTGTCTGGCAGGCATACCGCTCCTCTCAACCTCTCGCTTCAGACCTGCTACCGAGCCCGCATCTCGTGGTCGTGCGGTAGCGTTCTCGCTTCCCACGCCCGGGTTCCCGGGTTCGATTCCCGGCGGGGTCAGGGATTTTCTCTGCCTCGTGATGGCTGGGTGTTGTGTGCTGTCCTTAGGTTAGTTAGGTTTAAGTAGTTCTAAGTTCTAGGGGACTTATGACCACAGCAGTTGAGTCCCATAGTGCTCAGAGCCATTTGAACCTGCTACCGACACGCTTCACATGTCGGTTACTACCGACTTCCTACGAACGCTAAAGTGCGGTCTCTCCCGCCAACAATGCTTCCTGGTGCAGATAATCCCTGCTACCATTACAAAATGTATCAATGCGCGGTCTTTCCCGCTCTTTTCTTAAAACGAATCCATACGCTGTCTCTCCCGCCCTTTTTAAAATTATATCAATGTGCGGTCTCTCTTGCCAACAGTACTTTGGTGCAGACATTCCCTCCTACCACAATTATTTCCAACATGACAAATATTCACATTTATGGTTCCTTCCCTAGTACTGTTCTCAAACTTTCAGGAGTGCTAGTTCTGCAAGGTTCGCAGAAGAGCTTCTGTAAAGTTTGGAAGGTAGGAGACGAGGTACTGGCTGAAGTAAAGCTGTGAGGACGAGGCGTGTGTCGTGCTGGGGTAGCTCAGTTGGTAGAGCACTTGCCCGCGAAAGGCAAAGGTCCCGAGTTCGAATGTCGGTCCGGCACACAGTTTTAATCTGCCAGGAAGTTTCATGACAAATATTAATTATACCTACTTAATCCTATTTATAAAATATAAACATCTTTCATAAATTGTGATTTGACAATAGACAACAGAAATGTACACGTCTTACATAACCCTCCACTGGATTTCCTTAAAATTTTCCTACGTCGTTAAGTCATTTGGACTTGACGTAAGGAGCAAATTTGATTATAGAAATATGTGTAGTAATACGTAATTTAATGATAGAATATTTCTTTCAACAAAGCACACACATATACTCTCATAAGAAACTGTTTTCCTAAATCTGACAAAGAGAATATTCAAAAGAGTATGGATCAAAATATACAAATAATATGAGTCAGTAAGCTGGAAGTGTACATCGGGAAGTGAGGTTATTTATATCTCTAATAGTAATAGATGGCAAAAAAATTAGAACATAGTTTATGTTTCATTATAATTTTTTTTTCTCTGGTAAAATTGGCACGTATTAGTACTATATTCAAGGAAGCGAAAAAAAAGGAATTGGATAGCATGGTCAAAGCACTGACAACTGTTTGTAAATGCACTCAAAAGTCCGTTTCTTTTCCTCACATACCACAACACCAGGTTTCGCCATGTGATTCCGTCTTCTCTTTGATCCATAGTTTTAGTGTAACCAAACACTAAGTTAACGGCCGAATTCCCTGAGTTGCTGCAGCTACATCAGGTACGAGTTCCAACTCCATTTGTTCATTAGTAGTGATGGTGTGCATCTTGGTATGCAAGCACCTATTGACGTACATCATGACTGTTGTGTGCATCTTAGTATGCCGACACCTCACAGAAAACATCGTAGATTGAAATAACGTGGTTCACTATTTACTTTGTTTGTGCTCCATAACCATGAGGATGCAGAGGAATTAAGGTACAGGTATAATCATTTTGTCAAAAGATTCACGGATATGGTTGATACCGTTATTACCAAATTTTATATCATCTCTTTCCTTTGTGCTCATAAAAATTATTTATTTTACGTTTAAAAGGACAAAATATGTCACCTTGTGTGACTGTAAAAAAAGTTTATAGTTTTAAACAAGTACATAAAAAACACATTTTCCATCTGTAGTGAATTCAGCCTACAGTACATATGACATTACGTGACAGTCAATAACATAAACAAATATTTCTGTAAAGGGAATTTAGTAGTACATTTAGGCACCAACATTTCAAATAAAATAGACAAATACCTTTATACAAACTATGTCACTTTCTGTGACTTTATCACATACATTTCCTCTAAAGAAATCATAATCTGTTGCTCATATAAATAATTACATAAAGACACTGTTTTATTACTTCACAGGTTGTAAATTCACAGTTTTTGAAATATGAAAGTACGTTTTGACAAACTATGTCACTTTCTGTGACTTCAGTATGTTCGGTAATGTGGTCGTCAGTTACGAGTCATATTATCAGTTGACTATACAGGGTGAGTCACCTAACGTTACCGCTGGATAAATTTCGTAAACCACATCAAATACTAACGAACCGATTCCACAGACCGTACGTGAGGCGAGGGGCTAGTGTACTTGTTTAATACAAACCATACAAAAATGGACGGAAGTATGTTTATTTAACACAAACCTACGTTTTTTTTTTAAATGGAACCACGTTAGTTTTGTTAGCACACCTGAACATATAAACAAATACGTAATCAGTGCCGTTTGTTGCATTGTAAAATGTTTATTACATCCGGAGATATTGTAACCTAAAGTTGACGCTTGAAACCTCCGACGTTCAGTTGCGTGTTGTAACAAACACGGGCCACGGTCGGCGAGCAGCATCTGCAGGGCCATGATTACGATGACGACCGTGTTTACGAGTGTGGCTGTAGTGCACTGTTGTGGTTTGGTCTAGCTGTCGCAGTGTCTGCATGTAGCGCTTGCTGTTATTGTTATTCTGCATTTGTCTCCGCACGCAGACGAACTGTAGTACACTGTGTTACCAGACGTCTGTGAGAGTGTAGTGTTGTAGGAACTGTGACCATGGTGTATTCGAACTCTGAAAAGGCGGAGATGATACTCATCTATGGCGAGTGTCGACGAAATGCAGCTGAAGCCTGCAGGGTGTATGCAGAACGGTACCCGGACAGAGAGCATCCAATGTGCCGCACATTGCAAAACATCTACCGCCAACTGTATGCAACAGGTATGGTCGTAGCATACAAATGGGTCCGTAACAGGCCCGTCACAGGAGAAGCGGGTGCAGTTGGTGTGTTAGGTGCTGTTGCCATGAACCCACACATGAGTACACGGGACATTGCGAGAGCCGGTGGACTGAGTCAAAGTAGTGTCATGCGCATACTGCATCGTCACCGCTTTCACCCGTTTCGTGTGTCGCTACATCAGCAATTACGTGGTGATGACTTTAGTCATCGAGTGCAATTATGTCAATGGGCATTAACAGAGAATGCGTTGCAGTTCTACCTGTTTACCGATTAAGCGGGTTTCACAAACCACGGGGCAGTGAATCTACGGAGCATGCATTACTGGTCCGTGGACAATCCTCGCTGGCTCAGACAGGTAGAGCGACAGCGACCGTGGACTGTAAATGTATGGTGCGGAATCATTGGCCTCCACCTCATTGGTCCTCACTTCATTGCAGGGGCCCAAACAGCTGCAACATACATCGCGTTTCTACAGAATGATCTGCCAACGTTGCTCGAAAATGTCCCACTGGAAACGCGTCGACGTATGTGGTATCAGCATGATGGTGCACCTGCACATTCCGCAATTAACACTAGGCTGACCCTTGACAGGATGTTCGACGGGCGTTTCATAGGACGTGGAGGACGCATAGATTGGCCAGCCCGTTCTTATGATCTTACACCTCTGGGCTTCTTTCTGTGGGGTACGTTAAAGGAGAATGTGTACCGTGATGTGCCTACAACCCCAGAGGATATGAAACAACGTATTGTGGCAGCCTGCGGCGACATTGCACCAGATGTACTGCGGCGTGTACGACATTTATTACGCCAGAGATTGCAATTGTATGCAGCAAAATAATGGCCACCACATTGAACATCTATTGGCCTGACATGTCGGGACACACTCTATTCCTCTCCGTAATTGAAAACGGAAACCACGTGTGTACGTGTACCTCACCCCTCATGGTAATGTACATGTGCGTCAGTGAAAAAGACCAATAAAAAGGTGTTAGCCTGTGGACGTAATGTGCTGTTCCAGTCTCTTCTGTACCTAAGGTCCATCACCGTTCCCTTTGGATCCCTACGTAATTCGGTGCTCTCCGATACACACGATCGAACAGCGGAGGGGTGGTACTCATGCGTAAACTTTAGGTTACAATATCTCCGGATGTAATTAACATTTTACAAATGCAACAAACGGCACTGATTACGTATTTCCTTATATGTTCAGATGCGCTAACAAAACTAACGGGGTTCCATTTTAAAAAACGTAGGTTTGTGTTAAAAAACATACTTCCGTGCATTTTTTTATGGTTTGTATTAACCAATTACACTAGCCCCTCTCCTCACGTTGGGTCTGTGGAATCGATTCGTCAGTATTTGATGTGGTTTACGAAATATATCCAGCGGTAATGTTAGGTGACTCACCCTGTATATTATGTTTGAGTTGTGTAGCACAGATCGTCATTGTTATTTAAGAGAAAACATTTGTATTTTACGCAGGGTGGGAATCGGTATGCTGACATTTGGTGTGACCTATTTTTCCTATGTATGCATCTGATGTAAAAGATATCATGTTCAATGCAGAAAAAATTTTTCGGATAGCAAAGTACGTATAGGAAGCAATTTAATGTGGTTTCTCCATCCGTAGTGCTGCGCTGCGCTGTGTCACCTGTTATCAAAATAAACCATTACTAAATTGTATTCCTTACATACTAACATCTTCATTCTCCTCTCTACTTTGTACCTCGTGCCATATCTCTACATAGCCTATAATAAAGTATTCATTGTTAATAATCATCAGCGCACGGCATGACTTCAATATCTCTCTGCATCGTGGAAATCGCGTCAGCTCTCGGCATGACCTGTAAAGCATTTATCCACATTTCTCCATATTCAATACTTATATTATAATTAAAACTACGTTTATTTTGTTGAACTATGGCAACAATGCCGCATGCACGGGTTAAAGAATACATCTAACTGCTACTACCGTATGAAAATCATTTGTACGTGTTATACATTTACATTTAAACTAGTCCTGTTCATTGCTTCACTTACCTTATATAATGTGAAATAAATGTCCTGCGAGAACGCTTGTAAGACTGCTATTAATGTTCAGTGTGAAACTTCTTATCAGATTAAAACTGTGTGCAGGACAGAAACTCGAAGTCGGGACCTTTGCCTTCGTGGGCAAGTGCTCTACAAACTGAGCTACCCAAGCACGACTCACGCCCCGTCCTGACAGCTTCACTTCTGCCAGTACCTCGTCTCCTACGGGGGGGGGGGGGGGGGGGGGGTGAGGCGTGCTTGGGTTGCTCAGTTGGTAGAGCACTTGCCCGCGAAAGGCAAAGATCCCGAGTTCGAGTCGCGGTCCGGCACACAGTTTTAATCTGCCAGGAAGTTTCATATCAGCGCAAACTCCGCTGCAGAGTAAAATCTCATTTCGGGAATGTTCAGTGTATTTATCTACGGTCGAGTCGAGGTGACCTGTTGTGCACGTAAATAACCCATTAGTAGCTCACCTTGTTCGGGCTTGCTGGAATGTGTCAGAAAGCTCATTGTTATACTCTGCCTATATGCATCCCTGTAAGAAGATTTTTCTATTTCAAGAATTTCTTTATGTTTGACATATGATGGTTTCCTCTCGATTTTTTTGTTCTGAGTGTCTCAATTGTACTACATTAGCGTGCGGAATATTTCGAATTCTGTACGGTCCTGCGTATAGAAGTTCAAATTTTTTGCATCGGTTCTTCCCTTTATGTGACAGATAATGGGTACGGACCAGTACCTTATCGCCAATCTCGTACTTGCGTAATCTACTTACCTGCTTCTGCTGTCTCTTCCGACGATTTGCAGCTCGTTTAATGTTCGCTAGTGCCATGTCTATTATCACACAATGACAAAGTCTACGCTTCTTTGGAAAAGTAATCATTTCAGTAAGTTTATTCGGTGGGTCTTTATTCGTCAATACTACAGTTGGTCGGAGCATCGTTGACTCATTATGTATTGCATTTATTACTTCCTGAAACTGTGAAATGTATTCGCCCCATGTTGTATGCTTTCTGTGGCAATAAATTCTACATAGTTTCCCGATATCTTTCATTATTCTTTCTGATGGGTTAGAAGAACTGTGATATCCTGATATGTAAATTGGTGTTATGTTCTTATCCTCTAACATTTGTCTGACCTAAACTGTGGTCCGTTCTCTGAAATAACCTACATGTCCTACTATTGACAGAAAATCTCTTACAAATGCTCTTGATACTGATCTAGCTAATTACTTCCTTAGTGGAGAAAATGTTACAAATTTTGATGTTAGTTTTACGGCTACTAGAATATAACTATAAACTTTACTTGTTCTGGGGATTTGACCGAAAAGATCTACAGCTGCCATGTGTGTTAACTTAACCGGTATGATGGGATAGAGTGGTGGAATATGTGATACCGTTGATGATTTAGCTTTTTGACATATCTTGCAGGATGCTATCACTTTGTGTATGTGTTTTTCCATATTGTTGAAGTGACAATTCTGTCGAAGAATTAGAAAGCATTTCCTAGCTCCGTAATGTGCATAGCTTAGGTGCGCATACCATATCAATTTGTTTCTGATCTCTTCTAGAATGCATAAAAGCCAATTGTTGCCGTCTGGGTATGAGCGAATAAACAGAATATTTTGATGTATAGTGTAGTTATGTCTGATTTTGCGTTTCTCTTGTCTCGCCAAAGCGTTACAATCTCTTTTAATGGCCGGCCGGCGTGGCCAAGCGGTTAAAGGCGCTACAGTCTGGAACCGCGTGACCGCTACGGTCGCAGGTTCGAATCCTGCCTCGGGAATGGATGTGTGTGATGTCCTTAGGTTAGTTAGGTTTAAGTAGTTCTAAGTTCTAGGGGACTGATGACCTTAGAAGTTAAGTCCCATAATGCTCAGAGCCATTTGAACCATTTACCATCTTTTAGTGTTTCATCTTTCTGATGTTCTTTCTCTAAGTCCTGTAATGCTGATGATATAAAGTTTTTGAAAGCTACATGTTTGATATGCATAATACTATGGTTGTTGTGGCGGAAGGTATTTTCTTTCTCTAGTCGTTTATGGTGTATAGATCTCGATAGTGCGTCGGCAACAATATTCTGTGTGCCTGGAAAGTGTACAGTAGTTAAGTCGAACTCTTGTAGATATAATTTCCAACGGCTTAATCTATCATGCGAAAGTTTTGCTGATAATAAAAACTGAATTGCTCGGTGATTGGTATATACTGTGGTGTGTCTTCCATATAGATAATGACGGAATCTCTTAAATGCCCATACTAAGCATAGCGTCTCTAATTCTGTTACAGAATAATTGCGCTCTGCTGGAGAAAGTATCCTGCTAGCAAACTCAATATGTTTAACGATTGTCTTACCTTCCTCCTCTACTTTCTGGAAAATATGTACTTCTAGTGCTGTAGTTGAACCATCTGTTGCAATGGAAAAGTTTTGTGTTGGGTCAGGATGTGATAACAAAGGTGCCCTTAGTAACGCTTCTTTCAAATTCTCGGATTCAGCTTCAACACCTTCATTCCATGACCAAATTGTGTTTTTACTTGTGAACTGGTATAGCCAGGGTGTGTCTAATGCTTTATAATGAATGAATTTTCTAAAATAATTAATAAGGCCTGAAAAGCTCCGAAGTTCCTTCTTATTTGTTGGCACGTCGATATCTTTCAATGCTTGCAACTTGTCGGAGTCTGGTGCAATACCTGTTTGTGAAATGATATAACCTAGAAATTTTATTGAGGTTTTTCCAAATTCAGATTTACGGAGGTTTATAGTTACACCGTTCTGCTCGAATGTATTCAGTAATTTTTGAAGGTTGTGGTTGTGCTGTTCACAGTTTTCTGCTACGATTAAAGTGTTATCTACATATGAAGTAAATTTGTTTTTAAGATCCTGTGGGAGAATTGTGCGGACGTTTACAAAATTGGTACCATTCACCAAAGCAAAGGAATGCCGTATACTTTTGGAAATTTGGATGCAACTAGATTTGCCAAAATCCAGATTTGAGATCTAGGGTGGTATATATAGAGGTGCCATGAAATTTTGCAGTAACTCTTCTAACGTCTGTGGTCGGCCAGTTTCTGTAATGATTATTTTATTAATGTGACGTGAATCTTAAACTAAACGTAGTGTTCCATCCTTCTTTTCAACGATGTGTAATGGATTTATATACTGGCTTGCTGCTGGTTCAATTATACCCTGATCAATCATTGCTCGTAACTCTTTCTTAACCGCTTCTGTGTGTATATGCGGGATTGGATAGTGTTTTGCTTTGAAAGTCTCGTCTGGTTTCACCTGAAATTCGTACGTAAATCCTGTCATCGTTCCTGGAACATTGTTAGAAACTGTTTTATATCACACAAGAAATTTTTTTAATTCTGTGCGTTCTGTGTCGTCTTTTGCTATACTGTCTCCAACCTTGAGTGTAATAGTCTCTAATACATTATACTCCTGTTACCCTGCCATGTCGTTATTATGTGCATTCGTGTATAGTGTGAGATAACAATCGTTATCTTTAGAATCTGCAATAATCTCGATCGTGTGCATATTTTGTTCTTCTGAGGATACTGTGTTTTGAAATCTCATTACCACTTCACTGTCTTCCTTCTGTAATGTTAGGTATGACGATTTAAAGTCGATCTTTGCATTGTACTGTACGAGAAAATTCATTCCTAATATTATATCAGTTGTTAAATGTGGAACTATCCAACAATTGCTGTGGAAAGTTTGCTCTGCAAAAACAAACGTTAATTGTGTCTGTATTTTGACTTCAATGCTTTTTCCTGGAAATGCTCCCTTAACTTTAGTTTTGTGTAATGGGCATACTGGGTAATCATTATTGCTATTGCATCTGTTACATGTGTCTTCGTTAATTACGCATATTGGTGACCCTGAATCAATTATTGCTAAAATATTTTGTGACTTTAAATTTTTCTCGATTATTGGGTGGCATATAGTTTTCTGCAAGATCGGTTTTTCGTGTAACAATGTGTCTCGCACGTCGTCGAATGTAATGGCATTCTCTATCGTAATCTTTTCTCTGTCCTTATCCACAGTGTAGTCATTTATAGATTCATTACAGGCTATCTCTAGTCATAAATGTTCTGACATTTCATTTCTGTCGGGGACTGTTGTGTGTTTTCTATGAGCTGTACTGTTCTACCATTTTGATTATTAGCGGTAGGTGGCGGATGAAATCTTGTATCTGGTACATTCGTACGATGACTTGGTTGTTGTGCACTGTTTGCATTTCTCTGAAAATTATCATTGTAGAATGCCCTTTTCGGTCGGTGTTCGTTTTCTCTCCTTCTGTCGTTACAGCTGTGGTTATACGCCGAGGCACCCGTTATTATCTGAAAAAGCTGTCTTTGTCCGTTTTGTGTATTTTGCGGCTGACCCGTGTAATAGCTTCCACCTGACGCACTTTCTGGGCGATGAGTCATGTGAAAGTTTGACCACTTCGGCATTTCATGTCGTATATGTGTCGTGTTATTTGGATGGCTTTGTTGCCATCTTGAATTGTAATGTACATTGTTATTATACTGCTGTTCATTAAATCCCTGCGTGTATTTTCGAATAAAATTTTCATTTTGGCTGTGAAAGCGTTTATTACCGTTGTTATTGCAAAACCATGTTTGCTCAAAATTAGCATTGTTTGTCTGGTTTGCGTTTTGTTGTGAAAAGTTCTTATTAACAAACACATAATCTGCCTGGTGTACCTCCAGCAAGTGCAGGATGTCTCCCAATGCATACACACTGTCCTTTTGCTGGCCTGTTAATAATTACACCTTTAATGCTCTGGGGAGTTTTGAAATACACAGCTCTATTAATGCGGATTGACTGTATGGTTCATTGAGGTATTGGTTTTGTTCAACCATATACTCGAAAAATTGTGTGATTGTTGGGAAAGTAGAATTCTCGAAATTTGGCAGACTAGTAAGCAGATCTTTAATGCTACTCTGTGAGGTACCTGACCAATATGCTGCTATAAATGCTTCCTGGAATGCTTCTACTAAAAACACTGTCTAGCAATTGGTCACATCCTTCTCGCTGGTTCCCCTTCAAGAAAACTAATAATAAATTCTAGCTTATGTTGAACTGGCCATGACGGTGGGAGTGCCGCATTGAATTGTTGGATCCAGTCCAGTGAATGTATTTGCGTCCTGTCGTTTTTAAATGTTTTAAACTTTCTCACTGAAAGGAAATGCTTGTGCTCGAAACCGTCATGTCTTTGTGTGTAATTATTATCATAATATTGGGCATATGAATTAATATGTCTTTCTGCCTGATTAAGATCTCTTACTCTCTGAAGTCTACTGACATTATATGTATTGTGCATCTGAGGCATGTCGTAATGGTGTGTGCTCTGTTGGAATTGATTGTTTGCAGTTGTTTCTTGTGTGTCACCTATCCCTTGCTGTAAAGAATTGATTTTCTGATGTAACAACTTATTACTTGATTCTAGGTCTGTTTGTTGCACATTCGTAATTTGCGTATCTTTACTATTAGAAATCTGTTGAACTGAGACTGGTGTAGTGTCATCTGATTTACTGTCATTGTTAGTACCTAACAGGTCTATTCTTGTAATGAGTTCGTTGATCTTTTCTGTCAGTTCGTTTCGTAATTTACGATTACTTTTGGTTACTTTCTTTAAAATCTATTTTCAAATGTTCTGGATCTTGATTGATTTCTATGTGTTCTATTTTGTCAGTTAGTGTTTGGACTTCTTCTGTTAATTTATCCCAAATAATCTGGATTTATGTGTCTGTAGAAATTTTCGCCTCAATTGTGTGTGATTGGATTTCTGTGAGCCTCTCTTGTATTTGAGTATTTGTCTCCATAACCGTTTCGATTTCTTCCGAAATCGAGTGTATGTGATTGTCCATGTAAGTTTTTCCCTGAGCAAACACTTTCTTTTTGTCGTCCTGTCGCTGTTTAGTAATTGTTTGTAACAGTTCTTTTCGTCCTTTATCCTACGATCGCACCAGTTTGTGGTGACGTATCAAACAGTTTTCTGGGTGATTGTTAAAACGTTCATCAATGTAAGCGTTTTGTTTAGGAAAGTTCTCTGTCATTGTTTCTCGTAAGCTAACCGCGAATGCTTCTTGTTTATCTGTTATTTCTTGAATCTTGGCGTGTAATTCTTGGTTTGATCGTGAACATTTTTCAGCGACTGCTAGAATTTCTACCTTGATTTCGTTTTCTAGGTCTGCTGATTCTTGTGCCCTTCTGTTAAAGTTTTGATTCATGTCTTGTCTCATTTGTATCAAAAATTCCATTATTGGATCCGTTTCGGATTGACTTCTGTGTGTATTTGTATTCGTTGTTAAAGGGTGTACATCTGTGTTCATTTGAACATCCTCAGATGATTGTAATCGTGTCACCTCGTCCGTTGTTTCGGAATTTTCGTCAATAAAACTGTTGTATCTGCTACGCAGAATGTATAGCTGTGTACCGTTTGAATCTGTTTCGGCTCGTAATGGAGTCACACTGTTTGACTGCATTATAGTGGTTTCGTTACTGAAAATATTATGTCTGCTACGCGTAATTTGTGGCTGTGTAGCGTCTGTTGTATTTAGAAACAAATTATTTTGCACTGATGTCTCATTATCAGTTGCCATTTCTGTAGTTGATTGTTCGTCAAAAGATTCCATATTATTACTACTCTCGAATGTCAGTCCGCCTAACGTTTCCCTATCAGGTTTTTCACACGTATTATTTCTGTCTATTTCTGAAGAGAATTCCTCGTCAGTATTTTCTACACTTTTATCACTTTGAGAACGAGTAATTATTCTGCAGGACATTATCTGTAATTAGCACTCGCAACAAAATATATCACTGTTCAAAGCGGATTCAACACTGAACAAACACTTTTCAACTCAGAATCAATAGAGCAAACAGAATTGACGATGGACTGTGAATTAAAGGTATACAGTTTTGGCCACTTAACACTAGCTGATTCATACAATTGTCAGAGTCAGTATATTTATTTTCACAGTAGATTCACTATAGAGTCTTACTGCTTGGATGTCGCCAAGTGAAACCTTCCTGTCTCCTCTATATCTCTTTTGTGTTAGGCAACCTTCGCTTCTACAGTAACCTATGAAACATTCCCTTAGGATTTCTATCTCTTGCTTAATAATAGCATATGAAATCTTCCCTTTGAAATTAATTCTCTTTCTCAATCTTCGCATACAAATTTAAATGCTGCTTATTAAAAGTGATTTTCCGATTATTTCGACAAAACATAGAAAGTGTCGCTATGTACAATAACCAAAAACTGTTCCTTACCTTTTTTACTGTTACTGGATCGCCATCTGACTGCTACATTGAAATGCGACATGAATATACTTACTGTGTTTTACTATACATTTTTAGCTGCTGGTGGGCTGTCATAATAGGTGGCTGAATTTATCAGCAAAGCTGACGTTATTCTTTAATAGCAAAGCTAACGTTATTCTTTAATTAATTTGACTGAAGTTACGTAATTCATAGTTAATCTTTTTCTTGACAACAATAAAATTTTGCGAAGTTTTACATTGATGGTTTTTGAGATGGATTATAATCAGTAATGCAATATTGCTGGCAAATACTTATTATATTCTGAATGAAATGATTTTACAAAGGTTCAAATGGGATTTACTTTTTACAATAATCTTACAACTAGCAATGCGCAAACATACCTTCAGTAGTCTTGAGTTTCTCAAAAAAATTAATTCAATAATATTAGTTCCCCTTATGATAATAGTTAGCTGATGTCTCTGTAAATCCGTTTATAGTCTCTTGTAAATCGTAGCTGGTGGCTGGCAGGCACACCGCTCCTCTCAACCTCTCGCTTCAGACCTGCTACCGACTCGCTTCACATCTCGGTTACTACTGACTTCCTACGAACGCTAAAGTGCGGTCTCTCCCGCCAACAATGCTTCCTGGTGCAGATAATCCCTGCTACCATTACTAAATGTATCAATGCGCGGTCTTTCCCGCTCTGTTCTTAAAACGTATCCATACGCTCTCTCTCCCGCCCTTTTTAAAATTGTATCAATGTGCGGTCTTTCTTGCCAACAATACTTCGGCGCAGACATTCCCTGCAACCACAATTATTTCCAACATGACAAATACTAATTATTGCTACTTAATCCTCTCAATAAAATATAAACATTTTTCATAAATTGTGGTTTCACAATCGACAACAGAAATAAACACGTCTTACAACACGTCACAAAATAAAAAAAAACTGATTATCTCAGTAACTGTGAGCAGATTTGTAAAAGACTAAAGTTGCAACTACCTGCAGGAGGTTCATCGGCTACCCAGAGTAGATTAGTGCTGTTCGTGTCGAAGCCTGGTAAGATATGCAAAAGGAATGAGCAGCGTCAGATATTGCGTGACTACTGTGGACAGAAGGGCGTTATTAACCTTGGGGGACTGCATTATCAGCATCTGACGGAGGTTGAAAGGAGCATCCTTGTGAGTCTCGACCTGCATTCATTCTAAAATGATCACACAAGCAGACTTTACCTTTTTTTTAATTTTTCTTTCCAAATGGTACCGAGCGAGGTGGCGCTGTGGTTAGCACACCGGACTCGCATACGGGACGAAGACGTTTCAAACCCGCGTCCGGAATCCTGACTTAGGTTTTCCGAGATTTTCCTAAATCGCTTCAGGAAAATGCCGGGATGGTTCCCCTGAAAAGGCATGGCCAACCTCCTTCCCCATCCTTCCCTGATCCGATGGGACCGATGACCTCGCAGTTCGATCTCTTCCTCCAAATCAGCCAACCAAACAACCATCCAAATTGTAAATCTCTAGCTATTATCTTATTTACATGTTCCTTTCATTTATTTATTTATTTATTTTCAGCAGTCTGTATCATTGACTGCCCTGAGAAATTTCATCTTAGCTAATATGATTTTGCTTCTTTCCTTCTTCTGGGGTATCCATTATCACTGTGTCTCTTTCATGCAATACTACACGAACTGCCAGTGTTTAAGAAAGATTGACTTTAGTTTTCTTCTGCTTTTGTATATCACACTTCTGTGAATTGTTACACGTTGTTCACATTTGCTAATCTTGTTTATATGTCGCGTTCTGTTGTTGGGGATATTCCAGCTCCCAGATACTTAAAGGTGGACATTTGCTCAAATGTTTTGCCATTTATTTCAGTTCAGGATTATCCAACGTATTCCCTCACTAATTCCATTACTTTTTATTTATGTGGAGATATTATGAGTACATATTCTTCTTCTATGCTTCTTAAGGTGTACAGCCGATTTGTAATTTATGTTATGGCTGTTGCACAATAACAATATCGCCTTCATATGAAATACTACAGCCGGCCGCTGTGGCCGAACAGATCCACGCGCTTCAGTCCGGAATCGCGATGCTTCTCCGGTCGCACTTTCGATTCCTGCCTCGGGCATGGATGTGTGTGATGTCCTTAGGTTAGTTAGGTATAAGTAGTTCTAAGTTCTAGGGGCTGATGAGTCAGATGTTAAGTCCCATTGTGCTCAGAGCCATTTGAACCATAGATACGTAATTTGTTAATTTTTTACTGCAAACATGCACAACAAATGCTATGAATGAGCGATAAAAACGAATCATGGGTGGCAGTATTTATTACAATTTCTTAAACGGTTTCGTTTCGTGAAGAATCGGTAATAATGGCATCGATTCCTTTGCATCTGATGCTTAAACCACGTACGAAACAGAAATACGAGTCACGCAACCATACAGTTAGCGGCCATGGCCTCTAGAGTCGTGCGTCGTAGTTCGCTGCAGCCGAACGCCAACACAAATAATCATTTATTCGGGACTGGAAAAACTGAGGGATCTCCTTCCAACGTTAATAATAATTTTGGTATGTTAGCTACATTTGGTACGCAGCATTACACGTTCTAAAATGCACCAAACGTCAAGTGGCCAACGACGCCATTTTTTACAACAAACTTATCAAAACAACCGCTGAATTTGACATTCCTTCGACGTGTCGCAATAAGTGTTGGCAATAACGAAAAGTCAGCCAGTTCATTGTCAAGCTGTGATGTCAGACTAAAAGGTGTGTAAAATAAATTTATTGCATCGAGTAGTTTCTCCACAGTCGAATATGAAAGATTGCATAGCACAGAACGCACGCTAGTTCAAAAACAGAGCTTTTTATTTTTTTACGTAAAAAGTAAAAGTTTTAATGAGCAACAAACTACATAGACGAATATAGCTTTGCTTCTTTTACATAAAACCATTATTTTAGAGGTGCAGCAGATGGTTCAATATTTGGCCCTCTTTATTGCGGAAACACTCCAACCGTGTGGCCACGGTCGCTGAAGACCTTGCTGTCGTGCGCCCAAAAAACCCCTCTACTACTATGTGTGGCCACAATCATACTATGACTTCGGCCACAAAGGTACAGGTATTACATTTTTTTGGACAGAGTAAGAGAGAAAATTCTCTTACTCATTTATATGTTTTTAGTGGTGCAATTAGTTGCTTCCCTGTGTCAAAAAGCACAGTAGTGTTTAGATGTAGACTTCTGATCGCTTTTACTACAGGACTGACAGAGCATATCGAACAAGTTCAAAGAAGGGCAGCACGTCTTCTGTTATCGCTAAATATGGGAGAGAGTGTCACTGAAATGATTCAGGATTTGGGATGGAAATAATTAAGAGAAAGGCGTTTTTCGTTACGACGGAATCTTCTCGCGAAATTCCAGTGACCAACTTCCTCCACCGAATGCGGAAATATTTTGTTGACACCGACCTACATAGGGAAAAACGATCACCATGATAAAATGGAAATCAGAGCTCGTACAGAAAGATATAGATGTTCGTTCTTTCCGCGCGCTATACGAGATAGGAATAATAGAGAATTGTGAATGTGGTTCGATGAAACCTCTGCCAGGCACTTAAATGTGATTTGGAGAGTACCCATGTAGATGTAGATGTAGATCTGGTAAACCTTTTATGATCAATATTTCCCAAAGCATGTCCTTAGTTTGGGTATCAAGTACTTTTTGAATATCAATTAAGGCAATTGGAAATTCTTTCTTTCCTCAGTCATTTGTTTCACTATGGAAGCGGCATGTACTGTAAGAGCTGCCCCATCCCAACCCCACCTGTTCTTGGCTGATGACTGTGTCTTCTACGCACTTAACTGTGCTACTGATTATTGTGAGTGATGACCCTGTAATTTTGGCATTTACTCTTCTTACCTTCCTTGCAAACAGAAGTGATCTTCACTTTCGCTCTATCTAAGGTACACTTCCTTGTCTGTAGCATACATTCAGCAGAAGCATGAGTCAACATTTAAGAAGCTTCCAACATATTTCCAACATTCAGCATTAATCCAGTCGATTCCTGTTGCATTTTATCGTTACGACGACGTCGATAACCATGTCAAGAGATATTCAATCCGTGGGGTTCCTCGGGGTTCTTATCATCATATGAAAGATTATCATAGTACGAGCTGCGGGATTCCACGTCATTTACATTTAGTTTCAAAGTGTTTGTCTGTTTTTATATAACATTTTAGATGCCCTGTAAGAACTAGACTGTTAACCGTGTACATAGTATTCAGTGTTTGAACTGAAACTATCCTCTGAATCTTGATGGCTCGTGTACTAGGTTCTTTTCTGCATTTCTCTTTACCCTATAGACTTGCCGATTCCTGCTGTAGGGCTACATAAAACTGTTGCGCACTCTGTATATTTTTCCTTGACAGCCACGCGAATTTCTTCAGTCCAGATCTTCACGCATTTCTTCGCCTAAATTATCTTCTCTTTCCTTTATCTTCCGTGACTGTTTACAGCGTTTTCAATGCTCTCCCGTTCCCACTATGTCACATTTTGTTTCTCCGTGCTGCAGTTTCGGGTTCAGTTACTGCTGAAATATTAGTTTAATATACTCATCATATTTAATATATATTTTACAAATTTATTCTTGTCATTCTTTATTTCTTCTTTCACTGTCTTCCATCTAGCATAACTGGGTGGTTATCATTAAACTTCCGTTACTTCAGAGGGCCACATAAAAAGTGAGTGAGTGTACGACAGTGAAACTTTCTGAAACATTTGTAAGGATATGAAGAAAAGAAATTCAAATAAATTGTAAAGGTTGCTCAAGTGACGATCACTTACTTGCATCCACGAGACCCTGGAACTGTGATAGGGATTGTTCTGCGACTGTCCATAATAATGGTGGATCACGAAATGCTCAGCTGTCGTGCTTGAAGATCGCACATGTCAGTCCAGCATTTCCAGCCATGGCAACAAACTTCTTCAACAATTTTTGGCGCGATTGTTCTTCGGCCTCTCCCAGGCGCAGTTAACAAATCGCCAGTAAATTCGGTAAATTCCGTCTTCTGAATTATATTCTTGAATCTCTGTGTGGAAAGCTAACCTCTAAGACCAACGTATTAATTTAATGTGTCGATACTCACGAAGAACATCAGAACTATTGCTGTTGTTTTAGTAACACCACTTTACGAGTAAAGCCCTGTTTACCTTCTCAGATCCACGTTGATTGTTTGCAACTTTAACGCACACTCATGCTTGTGTTTCTACCCTACGTCACCGTATCTGTGCCGGTGCCTAACGGCAAGTCATGACACTAATGCTACTAACAATGCAAATCCTGCAGAGCACAGTTCGAAGTCCATTCCTATAAAATTGGTTACTCATACAGTAAAAAGTTTTCCATCTAGACTCGCTCAAGTAGTGAAAGTTTAATAATAACCACCCTGTATTTAATCTTAAATAGCAGAAGATAGTGGTCTGAGCTTATATGGTAGCCTCTGCATACTCTGACATCGGTAACCTGCCGACTGTTTTATTTGTATTGATGTAATCAATTACTGACATAAAACCTCTTTCGTTAAAAGTTACAAAGTATTTTAGTATCTGTCCATTACTGTTAATGACGATTTCTCCAAAACAACCTGTGGTGTCACCGCCAGACACCACACTTGCTACGTGGTAGCTTTAAATCGGCCGCGGTCCATTAGTACATGTCGGACCCCCGTGCCGCCAATGTGTGATCGCAGACCGAGCGCCACCACAAGGCAGGTCTCGAGATACGGACTAGCACACGCCCCAGTTGTACGGACGACGTAGCTAGCGATGCACACTGACGAAGCCTCGCTCAATTTGCAGAGCAGATAGTTAGAATAGCCTTCAGCTAAGTCAATGGCAACGACCTAGCAAGGCGCCATTAGTAACATTGCATGTATCTAAAGAGTCTCACTTGTATCGCCACAATCTCCAGATGTACCGAAAGGATGGATTAAAGTTAAGTATTCCAGAAGCTACGTACTTTTCTTTATAGCATTCATTACGTATCCTGTTTCAGACCTCACGCCCTCCTGCTTTAACTTAGCGCGTGCCTTTCGGCTTCCTCTCATTGTGTCTAGGCTGTCTTGTCTAGACACAACACAACCTATGCCATTAGGGCTGCATCTGTTGCCTATTCTCTCATTAAAGTCTCCAGCTAAGGGAATCTGATCAGCGTCTGCAAATATATTAATCACTTTTGTAACATTTTATGAAATTGTTATTATTCTTTTGACTTACCCTCATCTGAGGCATAGACAAAGATTAGGGTAAGGATTCTCCTTCCAATTTTCAGACATACCAGCACAATATTCTGTCTGAGATATATTCATAGCTCTTAATTCATTCTTCTAAACCTCTTTTTATGAGAACTTATAAGGAGTGTGTCCGAACTCTCCATTACATAAAACAATATATCCAACTTAACGGTACTCTTGCACTGTGGAAGCAGTCAGATATCGATAGTAACTATATGATGCCAAAACATGGGAGCGCAATTCCAAGTATTGTGTGAGATGAGGTCTGTCTGCGAGAGTGGAAGAGTAATGTCGGTCGACAGCTCGGAGACAGAAGACGTGTCAAGCTGCCCTCACGTCGTTGATGGCAGATCTTACCACACTCAAGGCCTGATTTCATTTATACAGCCAGGAGAGGTTTAGATGGCTTAACTACTCTTGAAGCTGGCATTCAAGATAAACTTAGCAAGCATAGCGCAAAAGCAATTGCAATGTTAGGCTCCTCATTGTTAGTCCGAATTTGCAATAATCCCATGTTTTGCTTGTCAGTGAAAGAAGCCTCCTTATCCTCAAATAATAACAATTATTCTCCACATCTAAATAATATGCTGTGGTTACTAAATGATAACGCAATTTTGAAATTGAAATAATTTGTTAATCTGGAACTCAGCCATTATTGACGCAAGTCATTCGTCATTGCCATTATTAATTCTTGTTCATCATGATTCTGAAGTTTTAAATAGACTTAATTAATAAAATCCCTTCTCAAAAGTTATTTAGTAGCTAACAGGACCCAAGCAAACCCCTTTTTATTTAATTCATTCTTAATAACAATAAGCTTTAGCCACTGATGCTGCGAATTGCTGTATATCACATGGAAAAATGACAGTCATCTAAAGAGGTGAGTGCAAAACCTAGGGCCAAAACAGAGAAATGTTAATTAATTGAAACCCTCATCTGCCGACAGGTATTGTTGAAATACCTCGATGGGGCCGCTGAAAATGTGTGGCCCGACCGTGACTCGAACCCGGGATCTCCTGCTTACATAGCTGACGCTCTATCCATCTTTTTTTATTATTTTTTTTCAATTTGTTCATTGTTGATCGTTGTGTTTGGTCATTGTGGACGCCACATGACATCCGTTCAAGTTCGTTGTTGATCCCTTTACTCAATTTTTTTTTTTTTTTAATTTTATTACAGAGGCCAACCAGCTTTCTGACCGAACACGCTGAGCTACCGTGCCGACTAAACTCTGTCCACTGCACCAACTGTACAGCACTATAAATGTGGAACGCTTCCCGATTTTGCGTCTCATCCTTGCGCAGGGGCCACGCTAATCTTCTCTGTATCGTTCCAATTTTAGTATATGTACTGCCAAAGCGAGTACGGACTTATCCACTGCACACTTCCCGAGAGACCCACATTCCCAACTGTCCACAAACTACATACGTAATGTTACTAATACATATTTGCCCATCCACTGATTACTCGCGCCAACTAAGGTGATGATTTCCGCAAGAGTTCGGGCAACCTGGGCGCAGTCTCACAGACGAAGGGAATGGCCGCGTAGTCACTTAACTACGAGTCTGCCATGTAAGCAGGAGATCCCGGGTTCGAGTCCCGGTCGGGGCACAAATTTTCAGCTGTCCCCATCGAGGTATATCAACAACACCTATCGGCAGCTGAGGGTTTCAATTAATTATCGTTTATTCCAGAGAAGCTGCACGGTCATCAATGGTATCTGTTATTTCGAGAACAGTTAATATCTCAATACACCAAAACAGAGACACTGACACACCACACCATGTCATGTACTCTAATCCAGTAAATTCCGTTGCACTAGCCAGATTCTGTATCACTTGTCAATTCTTGTTCAGAAACGCAGTCAGATAGCTTAGGTATTCATTGTTACACGTTCATTTGTTCCCGAAGTTTTCCGTATTCATGTACGCAGTCAGATAGCTTACCCAAATGTTAGTTTTAAGTTTTTCATGTAACGATCTGTTGAGGGCTCAAATGACAGCGAAACTGACACTCATACAACACGCACACAGTGTTATGCAGGTTAGCTTTAGCCGCTGATGCTGCGGAATTGGTTGCATACACGTTACAAGTTACTTACTCTGTAGCTAGACGACACCATTGGAAATCATAAAAACGCAGTCAGATCAACATTACACACACAGTGGCTACAGATGCGCTGCCTTGTTACTAATTATGTATGTTCCTTCTTTTTCAAAAATGGTTCAAATGGCTCTGAGCACTATGGAACTTAACATCTGAGGTCATCAGTCCCCTAGAACTTAAAACTCCTTAAACCTAACTAACCTAAAGACATCACACACATCTATGTCCGAGGCAGGGTTCGAACATGCGACTGTAGCGGTCGCGCGGTTCCAGGCATAAGCGCCCAGTACCGCTCGGCGACACCGCTTTCTTTTTCAGCAATAATTGGGAGTTGTTGTCTGTCTGTGTTAATTATAAGAATTATGTGTGGCATATTTCACGACTCATCGTCGAGGACTAAGAGTTACGAACATCATTGTTTTCCATGCAACATGACTGATTCTACGTGGCAGGCAATTTATCTTGCGTTAGCAGAACTCTTTATCTGTTGGTGGGATATTACTTTATGTCATACTTTTCTGATTATTACTAACGACGGTTCACTACAAGAGATCTGCTAGTCGCACTAGGGACCTCAGGGAACTTCCAAATGCAGCCACCAATAATCACGAGATTCTCTCTCCAGAACATTCCCAGCCTTCAAAGACTGAAGCGGAATACCTTCGCACAGATAATGCGACACAGTTTCTACTACCTCACTACAACAGTCAAACAGTGTAACGGATGACCTCAGTGGCAATGCAGAACGTACTGCCGAATTAACAAATAGTGAAGTATCACAGCATAGTGACACATCACGACAAATCTTTTCAGAGACAGTAAATAAAGGTTTCGTAACTCATTCTGAGGTACAAGCAGCATCTCAGACGGCTTCACATAACAGCAATGTTCAGTTTAGCACGAATGATTCTTTGCAAACACTGTGAGAGGCCACGTTTAAGAAGTTCCAACAAGATACACAAATTCCAAATCATGCTTACAAAATCCCAACGGGACACACATACAATGATAGAAGGCTTGAAAACTCAAATCGCGCAGATTACGACGTTGCAAACAGACTTGCACACTCAAATCACGACGTCGCAAACAGGAAATGGAACAATCATGAATTAACTGACCAAAACACTGCAGCCTTTAGAAACTAAAATCAACACTGTTGAGACTGTGGAGACTCAACAAACAAAGAATCTCAAGGGTTGACCAAAGTTGCCAAGCCGGCCGCTGTGGCCGAGCGATACTAGGCATTTCAGTCCGCAACCGCGTGATTGCTACGGTCGCAGGTTCGAATCCTGCCTAGTGCATGGAAGTGTGTGATGTCCTTAGGTTAGTTAGGTATAAGTAGTTCTAAGTTCTAGGGGACTGATGACCTCAGAATTTAAGTCCCATAGTGCTCAGAGCCATTTGAACCAAGAAGCCAAAAGCACAAACAGGATGTGTTAACTGCCGTTAAAACAGCAAAACCCAGCACTTTGATCACGGATCTGAAACAGCACTGCAATCAAAATGCCTGTAAAATTACAGAAATTAGTACCAAAACAGATTCTGTAGAAGAAACTGTTCATCCTATTGTAGAGCAGTTAGGCACAGTTTCTCAAAAAAACTGTCGAACTAACGACAAAAGTTACAGACTTGTCCAACAACATAGAGACAAGCTCTGACGTCGCTGCCCCTGTACACTTCTCCCAAACCGAAGAGTATTTAAAAATGAAGCGTATACAGGAAATGCAAGTGATCATCAGCGCGAAAGTAAAAGGTAAATTAAATTCTTTAGAACGAAAAATTCTTAACACTGAAAAAATACCAGCTCCTACTGTAGCGCAAATAGATGGTGAAATTACGCAACAATCGAATTGTGCCAGGGGTCAGATACCCGTCGACCGTATAGGCGAAAATACTAGAGGAGAGCCTCATTCAGAACACATTTGCACTACTGTCTATCAACCTAAATATAACAATAGGCAACAACCAGAACAATCGATGAGATTCTATCACCACAAATTTGAACCAAGAAGGGACGATTGGATCGATTATATACACTTCCTTCAGATACGAAAATTTAAAACATTTCGTAATGCTAGTAAAGAAATACACGCAAGGGCCTGGCTTGATCAGTTCCATTATTCTCCCCCCCCCCCCCCCCCCCCCTCGAATGACCGATTGCAAATACGAGGGCAGTTCAATAAGTAATGCAACACATTTTTTTCCTCGGCCAGTTTTGGTTGAAAAAACCGGAAATTTCTTGTGGAATATTTTCAAACATTCCCGCTTCGTCTCGTATAGTTTCATTTACTTCCGACAGGTGGCAGCGCTGTACGGAGCTGTTAAAATGGCGTCTGTAACGGATGCGCGTTGCAAACAACGGGCAGTGATCGAGTTTCTTTTGGCGGAAAACCAGGGCATCTCAGATATTCATAGTCGCTTGCAGAATGTCTACGGTAATCTAGCAGTGTACAAAAGCACGGTGAGTCGTTGGGCAAAGCGTGTGTCATCATCGCCGCAAGGTCAAGCAAGACTGTCTGATCTCCCGCGTGCGGGCAGGCCGCGCACAGCTGTGACTCCTGCAATGGCGGAGCGTGCGAACACACTCGTTCGAGATGATCGACGGATCACCATCAAACAACTCAGTGCTCAACTTGACATCTCTGTTGGTAGTGCTGTCACAATTGTTCACCAGTTGGGATATTCAGAGGTTTGTTCCCGCTGAGTCCCTCGTTGTCTAACCGAACACCATAAAGAGCAAAGGAGAACCATCTGTGCGGAATTGCTTGCTCGTCATGTGGCTGAGGGTGACAATTTCTTGTCAAAGATTGTTACAGGCGATGAAACATGGGTTCATCACTTCGAACCTGAAACAAAACGGCAATCAATGGAGTGGCGCCACACCCACTCCCCTACCAAGAAAAAGTTTAAAGCCATACCCTCAGCCGGTAAAGTCATGGTTACAGTCTTCTGGGACGCTGAAGGGGTTATTCTGTTCGATGTCCTTCCCCATGGTCAAACGATCAACTCTGAAGTGTATTGTGCTACTCTTCAGATATTGAAGAAACGACTTCAGCGTGTTCGTAGGCACAAAAATCTGAACGAACTTCTCCTTTTTCATGTCAACGCAAGACCTCACACAAGTCTTCGCACCCGAGAGGAGCTCACAAAACTTCAGTGGACTGTTCTTCCTTATGCACCCTACAGCCCCGATCTCGCACCGTCGGATTTCCATATGTTTGGCCCAATGAAGGACGCAATCCGTGGGAGGCACTACACGGATGATGAAGAAGTTATTGATGCAGTACGACGTTGGCTCCGACATCGACCAGTGGAATGGTACCGTGCAGGCATACAGGCTCTCATTTCAAGGTGGCGTAAGGCCGTAGCATTGAATGGAGATTACGTTGAAAAATAGTGTTGTGTAGCTAAAAGATTGGGGAATAACCTGGTGTATTTCAATGCTGAATAAAACAAACCCCTGTTTCAGAAAAAAAATGTGTTGCATTACTTATTGAACTGCCCTCGTAAGTTGGAATTCCTGTGCTCTTACTTGGAAAATGAGCCGGCTTCTAGAATGCGTTCAATAGCGCAAAAATGTCGATCATTAGCAGAATTTCAGCACGCCTTTTTGACGGCATCCTCGTCTCTCACAACACAGTGACGCGTAAAAACCAGAATATTAAACCAGAACCCGTTTGAAAGGTCGGAATTTACCCCCCAAACATTGTACTTGGAGGGCATTGTGCGTAGAAACTAGTATTTAGTCAATCCGTACAGTGCAGCAGAACTTACCGATATTTGCATAACAAAACTGCCCACTTACATAAAACATGTCACTGTCGCTAGTAGATGCAAAGACGATATTGACGAGTTCACAGCTCTTTTGCAAGATCTAGAAGATGATGACGATAATCACCTCAATATTCAGGGCTTTAATAATAACAACAGCAGAAATAATAGGGAAATGCAGGTTTTTGTGAACCAGTATGGTAATAATGGCCACTAAAATGACCATTACAACTACAAAAATCATGCATACCAACTTGACTATTCTCAACACTTGGCAAAGAACCCACAGTTTGAGCAGAACAATCAGTCTATGCAAGGTTTTTGCAGTAGTCCTAACAACTGCAACAAGTACGACCAACAAAACCATTAGCAAACACTTATGGTTAAGATAGTGTGTCCAATCAACAATTCAATGGCAGCTCTGGTAACTTCCGAAGAAACAGACGCAATAGAAATTTGCAGAACGGACACTTTAATGGTAAGAAAAATTTTAGAAACAAGGGTAATAGAAGAAATAATTAGTATAACAGAGAGTATAACAGAGAGTTTCCAGGGAAACAATGCTACCTAGAATATACATTATAACAACGTAAATCAGGATAGTTTTGACAATTATGGTTGCCATCAACCAGATAGCTACAACAATCAATGCAATTTGCCATCTAGTAGCCATGGCAATGCAAATCAAGGTCGGGAAATGTCTACTCAGAGTAATAGTCGTAATAATTGTGCTCCCAATTTTCACAGAAGACAACCACCACCGTCAGCAACAGATTGGCACCCCAATGATGGTGTAAAGCAGCAAAATCTTGGTGAATTTGTTGAAATCAGGTCACACGATCCTCCAAACAAATCCCATGAAGCAGCCGCCGTAATAAGCTTTCGAGAGACAGCGGAGAGAGAGTGAAGCATTTTATTTCTTTCCTTTAGTTTGACGCAGCTGGCCACAAGGTAGGTCAAGGCCAAAGGCATTAGTGGGAGTTCGTCGCCCAGCTTAGGATGCTGTTACCATTTCACCTTTTTTTGTGTGTCACTCCATCCGACAGGCTGTAAATACGTCACAGCCCTCACTGAAGCATTCTTTTCAGAGAGATACAGATTTACTACCTTGTGAATGTAAGTAATAGCTGTTCTCTATACGGAAAAGAATCCTCTGTCCTTCCACTTTTAAATAATAAACAATACTCATTGTTGTATCATGAGCTACATAAAAAGAATCCAGCGCTTACTAAGTGATGAAATGATTAATCTTCACAGATTACGACGAGACATGTTACGTATAGAAACTTCCACTTGCTAAAGCATAATGTTAGTTTTGAGAATACTCTAGGAGTTGATGCATAATAACACTTATCAACTGTATGAGCTGCCAGTAGGAACAGATGCGCAAAGCACAATTAAAACAAGAAGATGACACCACTCCCAGAAAAGGATTGGTGTTAAGTAATACAAGAGGATTCAAAGGAATTACTCCATATTAAAGTAAGTAAATGAAGGTAAAATGGGTTGAGCGTCCATTGTAGACACCTCTGATACTAAATATATTGTAAGAAGTTCTGTGAAAGACACTTCGATTATTGTATTATTAATAAATCGTCATTTTTACGATTATTCTAGGTTAAGCAAACCTTTCTAAGGATTCAAAGGAGTCTCACAGAAATAGTTCAGGGCATAGCTGGAAAAAAGGGGTCGTAAATGCTAACTATGTAACATTTATGGAGATAGGTAAAACTAAAATCGTGGAACAAGGTATCACACAGGTTTGTCTCATACAGCGCTGTAGAATTTATAATGCATATGTGTATGCCACTAATAAAATGTTTCCAGATAATAATTGAAGTCAAAGAAGTGAGGAAAGAACCGGAGATGGAAGTAAAACATAAAAATGAAAGCAATTGAACCACAAAGGGTTAATTAAAGAAAACATAAAAATATATCATGGAGTAGTAATCTTTCTGCAGTTATCAGAGGAAACTTAACTCCGCAGCCAATCCAGAAAAAAGAAAACTTAATATTTGTTAGCTTAGACACTAACGAATTTCTTCCTTTTGAAACCCAAATGACAACAATAAAGGTACCAGCACCCACTGTAATGTAAACCATGAATGTGAAAAAAAGAATTTTATGCAACATTTATACTACTGTTCACATAAGAAATAATCAAATCAAGAGAACATATGTTGAACAGTATTTCATGGTGAATACAACAATGAGAAAGCTACCTATACCAAACCCCTTTACTAAAATCCATGTCCTGTAGAAAGATCTATCCAGTTTATGTGTAGTATAGATCCTGTGTGTTTTGTGGTAGTTAGAGTGATGGTAGGATAGTACCTTCATTCCCCAAAAAAAGTGCACTTCTGATCATAGAAATAATTGTTGAGACTTCTAATCAATATACGCCAAATACTGCCTGTGCAGACCAATAATTTATTTTAGCATTCTTGCATATAGCTACCTCAAGCAGCACATCCCTTGTCCATATATATGCAAAGCATTTGTTATGCAATATAATATTTTTTGTGTCATTTTGTGTATGACAGTGTAAAATGCAAAGCATTTCTTAGGCAATATATATTTTAATGTATCATTTTTGTGTGTAACACTGTATAATGCAGCACACTTTGTTCGATGTTTATATTATAAGGAAGCACAGCCTGACTTAATATTTTATCTTTACCTTAATAAACTTCATGACCAGATATCTTAATTAGTAAGTAAACAGTTCTCTTAATGCCACACATTGGAGTTATATGTACAATAATTCAGGATTCATGTGAATATATTTGTGTCTCATATGAAACAATTTGCAAATTTTTATTCATATATACTGTATGTGCAGTTACTTACTTGCCCATCCTCACTTATGTTTACAAGAAAATGTAAAATATTTTTGTGAAGTTGTTAAAATCAGTATTTTCTGTCCATAGAGTACCAAGTAATTGAGATCTGCCAGGACACAAACAAATTACAAAATGCATACGCACACGTGATGTCTGCAACATTGATGTCACTTCTAATGATGGCAGCAATCAAGGAGGTCTGTCATAATGAAGGGTGTCTGCAGTAAATACCTGTTTATTAGCCGCAAACAGTGAGCAATGCTGAACCTTACCATCGAGAGCCACAATGACATGGTGCTGTCTCAGTGAACGGACATTCACAATACAAGTCGCTGTGTCACCACAAATGCAGATTCTCCAAGTAAAAGTGCCGGTGAGACAGACATTCTACACAGCGGTGCATGATTCTACTACAGTCCACGTTTCAACATCGAGGTGTTAGTGACATAGACATTAAACAAACCTCTACACACAGTTTACGACGTTGCTTCTCCTCTCATATTTCTACAAGTGTTCAAAGCGCAAAACAATACAAAACTCCCTGTGCAGTGAACAATCCCTATTTACAAAACAATGTATATGTTTTTCTTGTCATATTTCAAAACTTAACAGTCTGAAATTTTCATATAGTAAAATGTGCCTAATTATTTTAAAAGGCTCACAAAATGGTCACAAGGTAACTGAGCCAATAATGAACAATCCTTCTAACATTAAGAGATCTTCATCTTTATGTATTTTGTTTGAATATTTGAGTTAAGAATTTTAGCTCCTTTTGTCCTATTGTACGTAAGTCCACTTCAAGTTCTTAAAGAAGCGACAGGGAGGCTATGTAAGAAGTGTATCAGAACTCTCCGTTACATAAAACAATAAACTTAACGCCATTCTTTGCATTCTGGAAGCACTCAGATATCGATAGTAACAATCTGATGGGGAAACATGGGAGCGCGATTCTAAGCATTGTTCTGAGACGGGGTCTGTCTGCAGCATGGAAGAGTAGTGTCGGTCGAGAGCTCGGAGACAGAAGACGTGTCACGCTACCCTCACGTCGGTGATGGCCCACACTCAAGGCTCGATTTCATTTATACAGCCAGGAGAGGTTTAGATGGCTGAACTACGCTTGAAGCTGGCATTCAAGGTAAAATTCGCAAGCATGGCGCAAAAGCGATTGCAGTGTTCGGCTCCTGATTGTTAGTCAGAAACCTCCTTATCCCCAGTAATAATAATTATTCTCCACGTCTAAATAATATACTGTGGTTGGTAAATGTTAACGCAATTTTGAAACTGAAATAATTTGTTAATCTGGCACTCAGCCATTATTGGCGCATGTCATTTGTCTTTGTCATTAATAATACTTGTTCATGATGATTCTGAAGTTTTAAATAGACTTAATTAATGAAATCCCTTCTCAAAAGTTATTTAGTAGTTAACAGGACCCGAGGAAACCCATTTTTATTAAATTCGTTCTTAGTAACAATAAGCTTTAGCCACTGCTGCTGCTAATTGCTGCAAACCACATGGAAAAAGGCAGTCATCTAAAGAGATGAGTGCAAAACTTAGGGCCAAAACAGAGACACTGACACACCACAACATATCTTGTACTCTAATTCAGTTCATTCCGTTGCCCAAGTCAGATTCTGTATCACTGGTAAATTCTTGTTCAAAAACGCCATCAGATAGCTTAGGTATTCATTGTTACAGGTTCATCTGTTCCTGCGGTTTTTCATATTCAAATACGCAGTGAGATAGCTTATCCAAATGTTAGTTTTAAGTTTTTCATGGAACGATCTGACACTCATACAATACGCACACCGCGTTATGGAGGTTAGATTTAGCTGCTGCTTCTGCGGGATTAGTGGCATATACGTTACAAACTTCAGCACCTACGCTTGCTGTTACGACTGCTGATGCTTTTAAAACAGTGAGAATCCAATATTTAAAGTGTGATTATCGGCTCCAATACTTCAAAAAACGTATCGATGTATCGGTATATAGGACGAAAAAATATCGATGTGCCTGCCTATAAAAACGTCGGTGCACATTGTTAATATACTGCCGGTTTTAGAGCTGTATATTTAAGTAGTGACTTCTGCCCGCCCGGCTAGAAGCGCTGTCTAACGCGCTGCTTCCCGAGGGAGAAGGCGTGCCGGTCTCCGGCAGCCAGCTTGTGGATGGTTCTTACGGTAATTTTCCATCTACCTCGGTGAATGCGGGGTGGTTCCCTTTATTCCGTCTCAGTTACATTGTGTCGGCAGTTGCTGTGCAAACACCATTTCCACGTACGCGTACACCATAATTACTCAACCAAGCAAACACAAGGGGTTACACTTGTCTTGTATGAGACGTCCCTGCGGGGATCCTGTGGGGGCTGAACCGGACGATAACCGTGGGTTCGGTGTGGGGCTGCAGTTGGGTTGGTAGACTGCTGTGGCATGTTGTGAGATTGTGAACCACTGAGGGCTACAGTGGGACGGAGCCTGTCCGTCGTTTCTAGGTCCCCTGTCTAATGCAATATATATAGAATACAAGGATTGACTGATTGTGAGTTATTCCGTAAATTAACAAGCTAACAGCCTACCTCCTCTTAGAGCAAAATTTGGAAGGATATATGATGCACGTTCACGCTTGGCATGAACCACTTTTCTAAGAGTGGTGACTGCACGTAAGTGGCAGAATCAAATGTGTCGGATGGGTCCAGCGTTCGGTTTCGTCACTTATCGGATTTGTTCGGAACACTTCATGTTGACTGCGCTGTGTTTTCATTTCTGTTGTTGTGTCAAAATTGCGTGGTGAAACTAAACGTTGCAGTTTGTGTTGGTAGCGCCGAGCGCCGATTCGTTACCAGTTTCCCTCGCACGTCTCCGGCGACCGCAACGGCCAATCTTGTCATTAAACTTTTGTTCATCATTTTCGGCAACTGTTTTTGAAGGATGTCGATGTGAAGAAAGAGCACACTGGTTGCGTTAAAAATTGCTTTTCAACTCATCTGGTGTGCTATTTCTTGTAATGTAATAAAATAAAAATTATTTGTGACTCTTTTTCTTTGCAACCAGTGTAGTGTAATAGAATGAATATGAGCCCCGACTTATACAAAAAAGAAATACACATTAATGCAATGGCTCAGCATAAAAGAGGAATAACTAATGTAGCAGTATTATTAACAATGTAATATGTTGTTTAATTTAGACCGACGTGTATAAGCGCTCTGTAAACTAGATCAGTTCTCACGGTAGTTACGTAGTTATTCCAGGCTCGAGAGAAGTCGTGTGCCTTTTGCACCAGAGAATATTTGCCAAGTCTGTTCGATGTGCACTACTGCAATACTTAACTTAAACCCGTGGTTTCGTCTCAATTCCTCAATATAAGGTAACAAAAGTAGCATCTACAAATGAAATCCTATAATGGAACTGGAATCCTGTGACTAGACCTTTTCTGCCTGGGATGCTATCTCGTTGTATAAGGAAAATCTGCAAGTAAAATTGTTAATTTATTAGTAGCTGCCTCCAGTCTCGCCGGATCTGAAATAAAGTTAATTGTCCTAACCGACGGTTCGTCTCGTAGATGAGCTAAAAGAAAAATGTTAAGGATTTTTCTAAGATGGCGCCTAACAATGAAAATTCTTTGTTAAGGCCCCTAACTACTTAAGACAATCCAGGTATCAGACTACCAATTGATTGACCACATACACAAATTCTTTTGACAAAATAACCATTATATTTCTCAGGTTTTAAGTACAACTTACATTATCACCTGGTACAGCAAGATGAGCTTTACACAAGAACGTCCTCTTAGGTTCGAAACCAAGCAGATAAGATAAGCGAATGACAAAGGAAAGATAGTTCATGCATAGAAGAGCCGTGGAATAAGATGTCCATTGTAGTTCTATCTCTTCTTCTTTGGCGTACTTGTCGATCATTTATAAAATTTATCGCAATATTTAGTTTACATTTTTTTAAACCCAAGTCCACCCAGGAGAAATAGTACATTCTTCACATCGGAAATTATTCTATTCAAACCGCTAGTCCCCACTACAATCGGTGTTCTCACTTGTGCCACTTATACTTGCTTCACACTGTCAAAGAGAAAGAATGAACGTTGTGAAGGCTCAAAAAATAGTAGGTAAAATTGTGCCCTACTACAATTTTCAAAAGAACAACTACAAATATTTTACGAAAATTGTGAAAAAATTTAGTATTGTCGTTTTGATGTAGATATTTCGGGCGATAAACGATGCCAAATTATATTGATACCATTTGGGAAACTATCGATTTATTGATATTTTATCAAAAGCCCTCCTTGCTCTCTAATCCAGCGCTACCCCAGTACAAAGTATTATACAATCCTCTACATATTCTCTGCCTTGAGCCTGTCTTTTGTTTCAGAGATTAAGGTTACATCCACATGGGCAACAGTCGTACTAATTCATTTTCTTTGCAAGTCATTGAACTAACTTTCCATGTCCCATAAACAAGTTTTTAAGCGACCTACTTCTTGTCTTTTTCTTTTACACTTCGTCAATATTTCATCTATTACTAGATCTGCGGCTGTTCTGTTTTCTGTCTGTGACGCAGTATTCAGATTTGATGGGGGCATCCGGATGTGACATTGGCCTGATGTTGGACTTCATCGGAACGTGAAAGCAGGCACACAAGTCGTCAAGATTCCAGTCGACTACCTCTGACCACCACAAGGCAAGATCGCCTATTGTTTAGCAAGCACACTGCAACCCTTTCTAATCTGCGTTTGCCACCCGACATCAAGTAACGGATTTCCTGCAACTTTCTGTGTCGTCCCGTACCATTTATGAGATGACCATCTTCAGTGAGTATGGCGGCGTCTCGAGCAGAGTTTCCATTCTTCCAATGTTTTGGAGAGGCACAGCATTGTTGCTCCTGGCGTTATGGTGTGGGCCGCAACCGAGAATGACTTGAGGTCATAGTTGTTAGTAGCTGAGAGAGCCCTGACGGCACAGTTGTACGTCATGGACATCCTACTTCCTGTGGCGTTCGCTGGGTTATTCAGTGGTTTGGTATTTAACTAATTTGTAAATGGAAATGATAATCTTATTTTATTACATTGAGTAGTTACTAAATAATTTTTCTCCCGGCTAAAGATTTGATCAAGTTGCTAAAGAACTCCAAGTTAACGTCGTGTTAAAGTGTTGTCTCTAAGTTGTGTAAGTGTCACTAAATCACAGTTCACACAACAGATTCTATGCAACTATTGATTGTGATGGAAGCAGTTATCTTCAGCAAAATGATCATTAAAACCACCGAATATCAGCCGCGCACAACACTGACGTATGTTACCTGAAACAATATTCTTCGCAACTCGTGCGTAATTAATTTCGGCTCCATACATCAGCTACAAAAGTTTGTTATAACGATCGTGCTATAAGCACTGTTTTTAAAGAACCAATCTGATTCGAATCATTTTCATATAAAATGAGTTCGGGACCAACGGTGCACATTTATTTTTACACATTTGTTTTACGTTCGGCATTTATGTCTGCTGAGTTGCGTAATTTGAATTTGCCGCTGAGACAATTGTTAAGATGGCGGCAGACAATTGATAGAGACTTTCTATTGTTAGAGCAACTAAGTATATTAAATGCTTTTTAAACTTTACAGAAACTCTACTTTCGTATTGTGCACTATTTAGACTTCATCAAGCAAACGTTTGATTTATTTCTAAGTAAAACACAAACAAAAACGCGATACAAATCGCTATCGTCAATGGCTGCGCTCGTTGCAGCGGAAAGAAATACTTAACACAGATAATGCCTTCTGAGAGAGGAATTAAAGTTACAAATAATTAATCACTCATATTTATAATAATAATGAACTCTATTTTCAAGTAATAATTAACAAATAATTACAATTTCTTAACAGACCTCAGTTTGATATGCGTCCGCAACTTACAAAAGCCAACCAACAAAAGGTAAAAACAAAAGAAGACAAACGCAGATCATAAAAGGAAATTACTATTATCATTGTCTTTGTATGATACACATCGATATGTCTAATTACATCATAGAATATTATATAAATAATATTTATAAGTTTTCACTGTTTTTTTTTTTTTCATACGTCGAATACACAATGTTTATAACTGTTAGAGGCATAATTTCCTCTCGTCTCACTGTAGACAAAAATTTATCTCGTGGATGTTACATTCCTCATGTGGTATGTCGCATGCCACAGTATCATGGTGCATTTTCCAACAGGGCAATATCTGCCCACAAATGACAAGCGCCTGTACGAACTGTCTACGTCATGTACAGGTATACCGTGGCCATCAAGGTAGCCAAATCTGTCCCGGATGGAACACCTACTGGATCAGCTCGGACTTCAAATCCGTCTCACTTCCAGTATCCAGGGTATCAACATTGTGGGTTAGCTCTCCCCAGGACAGAATACGGCGACTTTGTGACACCCCATCCTAATAAGTGCATGTATCTAGGCGAGAGGGCGTTCAGTGCTGATAAAATGGCTCATTCTGCCAAGCTCTTTGTCAATTTTACTCCATTATGTAATCATTGTAATAACTTCTTATACCCTTGTAAGTAGGCTGTTTATGTTTTCTTTATGTAAGTAGGCTGTTTATGTTTTCTCTATGTAAGTAGGCTGTTTATAGGCTGTTTATGTTTTCTCTATGTAAGTAGGCTGTTTATGTTTTCTTATTGGCAACGTTACGTAGCGCTCAATATGAAAATCACTGGCTGTGCTGTGTGCAGTCTGTGGCTAGTTTGCATTGTTGTCTGCCATTGTAGTGTTAGACAGCTGGCTGAACAGCGTGTAGCGTTGCGCAGTTGGAGGTGAGCCGCCAGCAGTGGTGGATGTGGGGAGAGAGATGGCGGAGGTTTCTAATTTGTCATGAACTGATATATATATTATGACTTGTGATGATATCAAGGTAAATACATTGTTTGTTCTCTATTAATATCTTTCATTTGCTAACTATCCCTATCAGTAGTTAGTGCCTTCCATAGTTTGAATCTTTTATTTAGCTGGCAGTAGTGGCGCTCGCTGTATTGCAGTAGCTTGAGCAGCGAAGATTTTTGTGAGGTAAGTGATTTGTGAAAGGTATAGTTTAATGTTTGTCAGGGCCATTCTTTAGTAGGGAATTTTGAAAGTCAGATTGCGTTGCGCTAAAAATATTGTGTGTCAGTTTAAGCACAGTCCTGTATAATTGTTCAAAGGGGAAGTTTCATATGTCGACCCTTAGCCTAGGATACCTCACTGGAATCTTCTGATTTTTTTCTTGTAGTTTGTGTAATTAGTGTAGATTTTGTTTATTGCTAGCGCGTAATTATAGAGAGAATTTCCTTTGTAGTTGCAGTCTTTCATTGTTGTATAGTAAAACAGTTGTGGCAGGCATGTAGATTTGCACCAAGTATTTCGCAGCTGCAATTAACTAGATATTATTTTCAGTGCTATGTTAATGTGTTCTCTTATTTTTGATCTTCAAATTGTGTTTTTCTGTGTTGTCGTGTGAAATACTGTGACAATAATGGCGTGTGAAAAACGTAATACTAGGCTCCAAAGTAAACTGAGAAATGACAGTGAAAATGAAAGCAGTGTGTTAGCGCCACCGAGTAATGAATTAACTGATGTTCAAAGTAGTAATTTGGTAATCGTGCATAGGGAAATGGAGCGGGCGGCAAACAATGGCGTGGACAGTGAAACAATTAGTGAAGAGGGAAGCATTATCGATCGATCGGTCGGCAACAGCTCGCCTCAGGAATCCGAAATGACAAGACACAACTTTGCAAATACTGTAGATTCAGGTTTTGCGTCCTCACCGTTTTCCCAAATGAGTCAAGACACGTTTTCCGCTTGTCAAAATGTGAATGTTGCCGGTGCAAATTCACTGCCGAAAAGCACTGAGGAACATGTTTCAGACACCAGTGCATTGTTATTACAGTTAATGCAACAAATGGGACAAAAGCTTGAAAAGTTAGACACAATGGAACAAAATCAGAGACAAACACAGCAACAGTTAGACGCAATGGGACAAAATCTTCAAAAGTTAGACACCACACTTGAACAAACACGTGAAGATTTAACTAGTGAGTTACATAACATTGAATCGAAATGTCAAAAAGTCTGTAATGACATAAAAACACAAATTTGTGAGCATTTTCAACCCATTTTTTCGCGGCATGAAAATATATTACAGAATCACGAAGCAGCCATAAAAGAACTGCAAACCATTGTTCATGAAAATCACAACACCTTGCAAGCTAAAATTGACTCAGTTGCATCTACCGATTCGGTTACGCAACTTGCAAAAACTCAAGAAAACTTAAAGGACACAGTAGATACGATTTCAACACAAATGGACACTCTGAAACTTGGTTCAGAAAAACACGCTGAGGAAATGTGTTCACTATCGGAGAAAGTAGCCGAACTTTCGGATAAGGTCACTAACTTATCTACAAAGGTAGATGATGATCTGAATGACACAAGACCTGTAGCCTTCACTGACACAGAAGAGTATGAACAAATTAGAAAATTCAAACAGAATCAAAATCAAATCAATACACAGTACAAAAGAGAAATCCGAGAAGTACAAGATCAGCTGACACAGGTAATACAAGAATTACGTATTTCAGAGGATACTCGCGCCCCAATACGGGAAGAGGGACACAGAAATACGGAAAAGCCACAAAATAATAACACAGGGCATTTCGGTAATTATGAAAGAAATTGGCAATGTGCACCGAATTTTGAAATGGAACCGCCGAAACGACGTAACAATGACCGATATGCGACTCGCCGACATGATGATTTTGACTATAAGCTGTTCGTTACTACACGTAAATTCAAAACATTTAAGAATTCTGGCAACGACATTCATCCACAAGCATGGCTCCATCAATTCTCTCATTGTTTTCCTCCGAACTGGTCGTTAGAACACAGATTAGAATTTATGTGTGGCTACTTGGAGAATGAACCAGCTGTAAGAATGCGATCGGTAATTCACGATTGCCACAGTGAAGGAGAGTTTTACCATGCCTTCCTCTCAGCATATTGGTCTCAAGCTACACAAGACCGTGTAAAACATAGCATCATGATGATGAAACACTTTGAACAATCTGAATTTTCCAGTCTTGTCAAATATTTTGAAGACATGTTGCATAAGAATCAATATCTTTCAAACCCATACAGCCCCTCAGAACTCATCCGCATTTGCTTACTCAAATTGCCTGAACATTAACGACATATTATTTTAGCAGGACGTTGCAAAGACGACATTGAAGCATTTCAGGGACTGTTACAAGAACTGGAAATTGACACATACCGTCGTGGGATGCGAAAACAGGAAAACAATCACTACAGGTCACATCCGTCACAATTCCGTGACGACAGAAATGATAACTGGACGCGACAAGGCTATTATCACAACACAAATCGTGACCAAAACAAACACCACCCGTATGACAACCGTTGGCAGAGTAGTAATAACTACAGGGAAAGATCACCTCTCCGTGGTAATGACTATCACAGAGACAATCAGAGAAACAGACAATATGGGAACCAAAATAATTATTATTACGGGAGACAGAATAACTTTAGACGCAACGGTCCAGCGCGCAGTTACAATTCAGGGAGAAATTCTCCACCACTTAACCGACAAGAAAGAAACTACAGGAACTACCGACATGACGATAGACGATGTGATCGTAACGACAGACCTGAATTGCATCAGAACTGGCGGGACTTAAACAGGGCAGGGCCCTCTCGTCACGGTGAATTTGTAGAAGTTAGGTCTCCAAATCCCAATAACGACGCACGCCGACAAAGAGACAATAGGCAATGACTCACACCGCTGGCAGCCACAAAACGTTCTTATGACACTAACGACGCAGCTGCCGTAGCTAGTAATTACGTAAAAATGGAAGACATTAGGGACATCTTACTCCAGGAACACGACGTAAAACATAACAACATTGCATATCCTGTGATTCACATTACAGTAAATGACGTAAAATTTACGGCAGTACTTGACTCTGGCAGTCCCATTTCAGTAATTAGTGAAACAGCCTTTAGCAAATGCAACAAATCGAACGATTGCCCCACACTTCCGTTACGTAAGATTAAATTACAAGGTGCAATCTTTGGAAAAAGTGTAGATGTACGCCAACAAACCAACTTAGAATTCTTTTGTCAAAGCCACAGCTTCTCTACGAACTTTCTTATTGTTCCATTATTGTCGACGGAAATTATATTGGGAGTAGACTTTTTGAATGAATACAAAGCAATCTTAAGCTTTCACGATGCTGAAATAAGTTTAGAGAAAGAAGGTAAGTCAATAGCTTTGAAATTTGAAGACTGGCTCTCAAACCATGACGAGGAAATTAATCGGCTTTACCTTCTGTTAGACAACAGTTCGGACTTTTCTACGGAACTAGACACTAATAATCACTCTGCAAGTACTGACAGGGATGATATCGACGGCGCATTTGACACTAATAAGTTAATTCAGAATAAAATTCAAACAATTGAGAATTGTAATGACACTGATAGGCAGGACCTTTTTGAGATTTTACAAGCACATTCCACAGTTTTTACTCATAAAACAGGAACAATCAAGGGATTTCAATACCAATTTCGTGTTCGTGAGCATACTAAATTTTGTGTTAGACCATATGTAATTCCAGCACATTATAGGGACCGTGTTAGAACAGAAATACAATCTATGCTCGACGAGGGCATTATTGAGCCTGCAGTAAGCTCATACAACAATCCATTACATGTTGTTGAGAAGAAAAATGGATCGATCAGGCTTGTCTTAGATTCGAGACAAATCAATACGATCATTATTCCTGAAACAGACAGGCCGCAAACGTTAGAAGAACTTCTTCAAAATTTTAATGGTGTAAAAGTGTTGTCTTCCATTGATCTCAGATCCAGCTTTTATCAGATCGAACTTCATCCAGAATGTAGAAAATACACAGCTTTCCTTTGTTTCGGCGTTTGTTATCAGTTTCGGAAACTTCCCTTTGGTTTGAACATTTCTTCAGCAGCATTTATTCGCGGGCTAAATTCCATATTACCTGAGTTCTTAAAACGTCACATCACCTTATATGTGGACGATATTCTAATAGCGGAAGCTTCATGGGAACAACATAATCGCATCCTCAACAGTCTGTTACGTATTTTTGCAGAATCTGGAATTACAGTTAACTTGGAAAAGTCTGAATTCGGTAGGTCAAAGGTGAGGTTTTTGGGACATATTATTTCTTCTGAAGGCATTCAGCCGGATCCTGAAAAGTTAGAAGCAATCAGAGCCATTCCAGTTCCATCCACAAAAAGACAAGTCCGCAGTTTTCTAGGTCTCGTAAATTTTTACCGTCGTTTTCTGAATATGCAAATTCTAGTTACACCAAAACTTTGTTCTCTCACTGGAAAAAATACTATTTGGAACTGGGACGAACAAGCACAGTTGGAATTCAATTCTTTGAAAGAAGCGTTACTTCACGCGCCAATACTAGCTCATCCTGATCTGTCACAAGATTTCTGCCTTAGTACGGATTCTTCTAAAGTCGGTCTTGGTGCCCATTTATTTCAAGAAGCCATAGAAAATGACACTACCGTTCAGAAAACCATTGCTCTTGCTAGCCGAGTGCTAACAAAATCTGAAAAAAATTATTCCGTTACTGAATTAGAAGCTTTAGCTATCGTTTGGGCATTTAACAAATTCCGTTTCTTTCTTTCTGGTAAGCACGTAAAAGTATACAGTGATCATCGTGCATTACAATTTCTTATGTCTTCAAAATTAAATCATGACAGGTTAAAACGTTGGGCATTGTTTCTGCAAGAATTCCGCTTCACAATAGTCTACATTCCCGGCAAGGAGAACATTGTTGCGGACGCACTGTCACGCGCACCGGCTGGGCTTGCGAAAAGTACCACAGAAGGCAACCTCGAGAAAAATTTCAGTATTCTTTACATTCAGAAAGTCGCCTTTGAAAACTTCATCACCACATCTTTAAAGGACATTGCTCATGAACAAGATAAAGATCCGATTTGGAAAGACATCAAGAGCAAATGGCATGTAAAGACACACACACAGATTCGGCATTATTATCTGGTTAGAAACAACATACTGTTCAAACGCTGCACTGTTGATGACAAGCTATGGGTACTTTGCATTCCTGACGATTTTGTTAATAAGCTCATTTGGTACATTCATTTCAGCTACGCACATTTTGGCCCACGAAAATGTTATCATATTCTTCGAACGACTTGTTATTTTAACAATATGGAAAAGCGAATTCGAAGAGTCTTGTCTATTTGTAAACTTTGTCAAAAGGCGAAACCATCCACTGTCTCACATCGTGCTCCGTTGTTTCCTATCATTCCTTCTAAATTAAAAGAATTTGCTGCCGTTGATCTCTTGGGACCGCTTGTCAGAACATCTAATGGATTTTCGTACGTTCTAGTCGCTGTTGAACTTACTTCAAAATTTGTTTCTTTCACACCGTTACGTAAAGCCACTGGACGGTCTGTATCCAACGCCTTTGTTAAAAATTTCTTACGTGAAGTTGGACACGTTAGTAAAGTCATTTCAGATAACGGACCGCAATTCAGATCTGCTGTTTGGTCACGCATGCTTCGCAACCATAAAATCAAACCTGTTTTTATTTCATTGTACTCACCACATTGCAACCCGTCTGAACGGATTATGAAAGAAATCAATAAGCTTTGCAGACTTTATTGTCACAGAAAGCATCAGCATTGGGACAGATATTTACACTTATTTCAAAACGTGCTGAATGAAATGCCTCACGACTCCACTGCTTTACCACCTACCCTTGTACTGAAGAATGAAGAACCATCGAACAGAATCAGAGAGCTTGTACCTTTCCCGAATACACGTAAACTTCGACACAAAGACATAATTGATTTGGCTCTTAAAAATATAAAATCTGCAGCAGACAAAAGGAGAAAACTACACGGTAAAGCAAATGCAAAGAAGTTGTATATTGGTCAGAAAGTTCTCATTAAAGCTCATTCATTGTCACATAAGAAGAAACACTTGAGTCACAAATTCTTTCTAGTTTACAATGGACCTTACAGAATCCGACGTATACCACATGATAATTGCGTTGAAGTTGAAACTCTGCGTACTAGGAAGAGTAAAGGTTTACACCACATTTCTCATGTAAAACCATTTATTGACAGATAATCTGCCTTTTAACTTTGTCTTTGCCATAAAACCTTTCACTTCACGTTACTAGTATGCTTTAGAAACTGTTACCATGCAACAATGTTTGAAGTTAAATATCCAATCAAGAACCAAGAGAACTTATTTAAACAGAAATGACGAATGCATTGTTATAGTAAACAGACGTCACAGTGTTATTGTGTGTGTACATTCTTGCTTGTTTGTTGCACGATTACGTAACGACTATAAGGCTCACATACTTAGAACATTTACCAGTACTGCTAATGAGATTATAATGCAACATTTTGGTTTATTTGAAAATACATTCTGAATTTAAAGTGCTTTCTGAGAGATACCAGATGACACAGAGGTTAGTTTATGTGACAGCTACACGATTTTTATCACGACGCTACTAATGAGTGACAATTTACAATGTTGCTTTTGCGGTGTATCTGTTTTATATCTGCACAGTTTTCTGAATTCTTCTGGAAATCAAAACATGTTTTATTAGTAACTTTTGTGGTATAGCTACAAGGAGACAGCCTTTTCCATAGCACAACAATACGTTACAGCACAGTACTTTCATCATCACAACAATAAGCGTAATAACTAAGATATCTCTACGCAAAGCATTTCACTTTTGTTTATCATGAGGTAAGTACATTGGCTTCTGCAGAACTTAGCTTTCGGAGGACGATAACTACGACACTTCCACACAGATTATGTTGCAACAAGACGCACATTTAGCGCTACAGTACACGTATTTGAGTGATTAATTTTGTACTTGAAACATTTATTTTTAAAGATTTTTTAATTACAAAGAAAGTTTTCCGTGATACATTTCATTCCATTGCTGTAATTTGTAACACCTGAGGGCATAATTACATTTATCCTCAGGGGGGTACATGCTTACTTTGTGTACCATGTGTTTGGCAAGCACAAGGAACCCTAGCTAATATGGTATTTGCTTATACAACTTTACACATCGGTACCATATTTCTCTAACACACAAATTACACAGCTATCCGATCATTTAACTGAGAGAGACAAACATTTATTTTTACTATATCAGTGACAGATGTTTACGTAATTATACAGTTGGATAACTTCACACTTATGAAACTGTATTTTGTCTGTACTTTGTAAACTGTTCATATTTTTTCGGAATCATTGTGATACTATGAGAGCTTTGAATGATGTATTTGGTATGAGATCATGATTTTTAAAGTACGTTTGAGGCAGCTGACACTTTTGACATTAGCAGAGAATTATTTTAGGCTTAGAAATTATTGGAGGAAGTTACGACGATTTTGAGATTTGACTGAAGTGTTATGATGTTATTATTACGACGACGATGTGTATTATGTTGTTGAGGAATGTTTATTATGCTACGTATTTCACACGATGAAATATTGAAGAAGTGTCGACGAATATGTATATGTATAATGAGGTAAGGAATAATGAGTAGTGTTTAGGGACTCTGATTTATGAAAAGGATGTTGGAAACCAAGAAACGTACTTTAAGAGTTATGAAATGTGTGACTGTATCACAATGCTGACGAATATTTTTTTTGGACACTTATATTTATAGGATTTTGTTTCTACAGATTTGCAACGCTAATTCTTGACCTGTGAAATATTTTTAAATGTGACTGCAACGGTAGCAGAAACTGCTGTCGTAAATATTTCGGTACGAAAGTTAAGTGACCACCTGCACGTAATGCGTCGCGGGCACCCAGCTGTGTCAGACGCCTGGAGAAAAAGCCATTATTGCGAGCCCTTTTCAGCGGCACAGGTAGAAAAAAAAAAAAGAAAGGGAAGGCCATTGTCCGCGCTACTGACATCTCCTTGTTGAAAGCATACTGTGGAGCTCGTAATTTATGATATTTACTGAAATGCCTAATGAAACGATGAGAAACATTTCACAGCTATTGCCTTGCTAGTTAAGAAAAATGCCATATGGCTTGCTTAATGTATTTATTTACACATTTTGTTTAATATCAAGTTTCTAGCTGCACTGCAGCATTGGTTAAAATAAAATTTAATATATGTACTAATATAAATGTTTTATGCCTACAGATCCAGTAAATAATTTTATGATCTATCCAAAACAAATGAGGGAGCACAAAAAAAAAAAAACATTTCCCTTCACAGGAATTGCATAAATAATTTTTTTACGATTTGGTAACTTATCTACTAGCGTAAGTTTTTGTGATGCATCACTCTAATGTTAAGATGTGACATAGGTATTAGACATGGCCATTTTAGTGTAATATTTTTTCTGCTTGCGCTATGTCATGTTTAGGTATAAGTTGCTGCTGTTTGCCAGGCATAGTGTTATTGAATTTGACTTTTGCTCATTTATGCTGCTAGCTTTGCCAATTGGCATTTTTTTGCATTGCTGTTTGTGTTGATTTGTTATGTGATGCTGCATTGCCTCGTCCCTTAGTTTAGCATCTGAGCTCAGTAGATTTAAGTTAGCTTAAGAGGGGGTAGCCTCTAAGAGAATGAGTTGCGATGAATTGGAAGAAATGCATTGAGAAAACAGGTTTAGGTAGGATTTTCTTGGAAATAAATGTTGAGGTAAGAAATGTGTGAACATATAAATACAGAAAGCATGCTTAGATAGAATTTTTTTTGGTGGAAACAAAGGGTGAAATAAGAGGAAAGATATATGAAGTTTTGGGTTGGACTGCAGTACCAAATGTTACACTGAAAACGAACCCTGTCCTTTCCTATTGGTGTTATCCCACTATGTGTGTGTGTACCCTTGTGTATTTGTTTTCTTCCTGTCTCTGTGTAATTTCATAGAATTTTTTCTTTTAATATTAAGCTACATTCACTATGATGAGGAATACTGTTATCCTCAAATACAATTGGCATTAATAATGTGTTATTTACTTTGTAAAGATGTTTAGACATTGTTTATTGTTTTGTTTTAATGCTCATGTGTAAAGTTGATGTTTCAATAATTATTCTGATCTATGTATGTACTTATGTCATAATTCCTGTAACATTGATGTATATGTTTATTTCTATTCTTTTGTAAAGCCTGTTTTACTACAAATGTTATCTGTATTATTATGTTTTTAATAATGTATTTTGTACCTTTGTTATTGTATTCTTACGTCATAAAATTGTAATTGTCACCAGTTCATGATATTATTAACTTGTTAGTTACATTTCACTGCACACGTTTCTGTTGGTCATAGTATATGGACAATATGTGAGAAGTTGGGACTGTTAGTGTTTGCACGTGTGTTACTAATCCAGCAAGGGACTGGATAACAGCATTGCTTGTTCTAAGGACAATTTTAAAAACTTTGTGAGTGCACAAGTGGTGGTTTATGGACTTGCTATATTCTCCGCAAGACTCTTCGATGGTGAATGTGCACCTGCACAATCGCAACAGATGGCTGCTGGTCATCTCTACAAGGACTACAGTGGGTCTGCACCTCTGGTGGCCCACCAATACCATTATCTCTACAAGGACTACAGTGGGTCTGCACCTCTGGTGGCCCACCAATACCATTATCTCTACAAGGACTACAGTGGGTCTGCATCTATGATGACCCACCAATACCATTATCTCTACAAGGACTACAGTGGGTCTGCACCTCTGGTGGCCCACCAATACCACAATCTCTGCCAGGACTACAGTGGGTCTGCTCTGTGATGACCTACCTACCAATATTCATCAAAACTTTGACTGACTCTGCAGTGGGTTTGCTCTGTTGTGGCCCATTACCTGTCAGCATGTCGAGAGTCAGCACTGTCTTTCCATTGGAAGGACAACACTACTTCTTCAAGACTGCATGGAAATCCACTACTTCCATGTGCATTTTCTTTTACTGCTCAGACTTTGAGACAAACACTGCTATTCTCCTGTTATGTACGATTAGGACTGTCTTTAGGGACTGTGAGAAAATTTGAGCTTTTGACCAACGTTGTATCAATAAGTGTGTGCATTTTATATCTTTGTTACTGTAATTGTGAAAAATTTTTGTCAAATCTGTATTGGCCAGTGCCCAACACTATTTGTAAAAATTTTTTGTGGGGAGCATGGGGGCTATGTAAGTAGGCTGTTTATGTTTTCTTTATGTAAGTAGGCTGTTTATGTTTTCTCTATGTAAGTAGGCTGTTTATAGGCTGTTTATGTTTTCTCTATGTAAGTAGGCTGTTTATGTTTTCTTATTGGCAACGTTACGTAGCGCTCAATATGAAAATCACTGGCTGTGCTGTGTGCAGTCTGTGGCTAGTTTGCATTGTTGTCTGCCATTGTAGTGTTAGGCAGCTGGCTGTGAACAGCGTGTAGCGTTGCGCAGTTGGAGGTGAGCCGCCAGCAGTGGTGGATGTGGGGAGAGAGATGGCGGAGGTTTCTAATTTGTCATGAACTGATATATATATTATGACTTGTGATGATATCAAGGTAAATACATTGTTTGTTCTCTATTAATATCTTTCATTTGCTAACTATCCCTATCAGTAGTTAGTGCCTTCCATAGTTTGAATCTTTTATTTAGCTGGCAGTAGTGGCGCTCGCTGTATTGCAGTAGCTTGAGCAGCGAAGATTTTTGTGAGGTAAGTGATTTGTGAAAGGTATAGTTTAATGTTTGTCAGGGCCATTCTTTAGTAGGGAATTTTGAAAGTCAGATTGCGTTGCGCTAAAAATATTGTGTGTCAGTTTAAGCACAGTCCTGTATAATTGTTGAAAGGGGACGTTTCATACCCTCTTAACCTCTGACATTTCATTTCGCTTCCGCCTTCCTTTCTGCGTGCTACAAATTTTTCTTCAGGCACAGCATACACCTGCAATTTCTCCTTGGTGAAAATAGAAAATGTGTTTTTCTCAGATGGTGTCCCATAGCTACTAAATACACTACTGGCCATTAAAATTGCTACAACACGAAGATGACGTGCTACAGACGCGAAATTTAACCAACAGGAAGAAAATGCTGTGATATGCAAATGATAAGCTTTTCAGAGCAAGGTTGGAGCCGGTGGCGACACCTACAACGTGCTGACATGAAGAAAGTTTCCAACCGATTTCTCATACACAAACAGCAGTTGACCGGCGTTGCCTGGTGAAACGTAGATATGATGCTTCGTGTAAGGAGTATAAACGCGTACCATCACGTTTCCGACTTCGATAAACGTCGGACTGTAACCTATCGCGATTGCGGTTTATCGTATCGCGACATTGCTTCACGCCTTGGTCGACATCTAATGACTGTTAGCGGAATATGGGATCGGTGGGTTCAGGAGGGTAATACGGAAAGCCGTGCTGGATCCCAACGGCCTCGTATCACTAGCAGTTGAGGTGACAGGCATCTTATCCGCATGGCTGTAACGGATCATGCAGCCACGTCTCAGTCCCTGAGGCAACAGATGGGGGCGTTTGCAAGACAACAACCATCTGCACGAACTGTTCGACGACGTTTGCAGCAGCATGGACTATCAGCTCGGAAACCAGGGCTGCGGTTACTCTTGACCCTGCATCACAGACAGGAGCGCCTGCGATGGTGTACTCAACGACGAGCCTGGGTGCACGAATGGCAAAACGTCATTTTTTCGGATGAATCCAGGTTCTGTTTACAGCATCATGATGGTCGCATCCGTGTTTGGCGACATCGCGGTGAACGCACTTTGGAAGCGTGTATAGGTCATTGCTATACTGGTGTATCACCCGGCGTGATGGTATGGGGTGCCATTGGTTACACGTCTCGGTCACTTCTTGTTTGCATTGATGGCACTTTGAACAGTAGACGTTACATTTCAGACGTGATACGGCCCGTGGCTCTCCCCTTAATTCGAGCCCTGCGAAACCCTACATTTCAGCAGGATAATGCAGGACCGCATGTTGCAGGTCCTGTACGCTCCTTTCTGGATACAGAAAATGTTCGACTGCTGCCCTGGCCAGCACATTCTCCAAATCTCTCACCAATTGAAATCGTCTGGTCAATGGTGGCCGAGCAACTGGCTCGTCACAATACGCCGGTCACAACTCTTGATGAGCTGTGGTATCGTGCTGAAGCTACATGAGCAGCTGTACCTGTACACGCCATTCAAACTCTGTTTGACTCAATGCCCAGGCGTATCAAGGCCGTTATTATGGCCAGAGGTGGTTATTTTGGGTATCGATTTCTCGGGCTCTGTGCACCCAAACTGCGTGAAAATGTAATCACATGTCAGTTCTAGTATAGTACATTTGTCAAATGAATACCCGTTTATCATCTGCATTTCTTCTTGGTGTAGCAATTTTAATGGCCAGTAGTGTATTTGGAAGAGACGTTGATATTTCAGAAACACGAAGAGCTGCGCTGATGAAATAAACCTTTATTCACCTTCGTTTTCGACTAAATTGTCATTAAATACCGTAGAATTATTTACATCTCTCTGTATAGCAACGTTCGCACTGTTGTGGAAAAAAACTATCCGGCCTATTAAAACTTCCTGGCATTTCTCCACTAACGGAACTTCCAGTGATATTGACTGCTTCCGCCTTTTTGTGGTGCCACTTTTGTGTACCTTCATCTGTGCTACGTAATTAATTTTCATACGGATTACGCATAGGCCAGTATTCATTTATCCGTACTTCGGTCAATTTGCTGTAACTATCTGTTACGCGGCATTGAACTTGTTTCATTGTCTCGATGATTGTATTGTAATTCTTCAATCTCGTTAGTCTGTAATCCAAACGGAAATAAAATACAGCTATATGTCGTGCCACGTCTAGTCAAACTGTAGTTCATGTCAGTCTTCCTAATGCAGATATTAAAACTAAATGTTCTGGGCACGTCAGAAGCTTGAAAAGTAACGGTGCACACTCCATCTTTGCAGATCGTTTATACAAGAAAATAACCAACCAAATTACATAAACACTGATCTCAAAATTCTCAGAAAAAGTAATAGTTTCTATCAAAAACTCAAAAGAGTAGAAGCACTACATAAAAATGTGGTGATACAAGTAAAGTAAGTTTTGACCGAATATACGACAGTGTGCAACAACACGTAATTTACAACACCCAATGTATTCTAAAAAGATACTTCCCCACAGAAAACAGAAGCCAAATAATGAGCAAGTGAGCTGCTGCACTAGCATATCGCCTCTTAATGAGTTTGGTGACATAACTGTTTGCTCCAATGTCGTTTTGTGCGGGAAACGTTTGAAATCGGATGAGTGTGAAACATAAAAAGATGTGAATAGTGGCCGGCCAGGTTGGTCAAGCGGTTCTAGGCGCCACTACGGTCGCAGGTTCGAATCCTGCCTCGGGCATGGATGTGTGTGATGTCCTTAGGTTAGTTAGGTTTAACTAGTTCTAAGTATAGGGGACTGACGAACTCAGATGTTAAGTCCCATAGTACTTGGAGCCATTTGAACCATTTTGATGTGAATAGTGCATACAACTGCTATATTAAAAGAGAACCCACCAGAGATGCAGAACTACACGAAAAGCCTAAGTACAGTGATATACATGACCACTACGGACGAAAAAGTATTTTTCAAAAAATAAAATCAAGTTTTTGCGACTACTTTGCAAAAGAGATTCTGTCAAAGCGATAAAAAGCTATAAAAAGAAGCCGATCTATAGAAAACCATTTACACGAGGTATGATTTACAAGTTGAACAATCGAAACAAATTAACCACAATCCATACGCTAGTATTTTTAGACCCCAAACAGAAAATCAGACATGAGCTTTTAATGATATTTTACAGTAATAAAACGCGGCCCACGGAAATGATACATACTGAAACACGTATGTTGTGTGGCGGCGATGGCGAGGCATTGCAGAGTCTCTGACCAGAGAGCCATTTATCGTGGCTAGTCTGCGCTTGACCGCGCGAGAGTTGCGAGCGGTACTCTGTCAGTAGTAATCGTGCAGTACAGTTGCGAGCAGTAGTCAGTAGCAGTAGGGCAGAGCAGTCTGTCGGTAGTAGCAGCCCAGTGCAGTTGTGTGTGAGGAGTCGGCGGGCGTCGACATGGCACTCTGGTCAAGATTCAGGATGAGGTATATTATTTTCAAATGCGCTCAGCTAATAATGTAAATTAACTGTAACTAATTTGTGCAATAATCGCCCCAATAATAATTTTGGTTTTCAAAGCAATATTTTTAACAAAAGAACCATTTAATTGAACGAACGATTTCCTTCCATTTCCTTTAAAGAAAAGTTTCAATTAAATTTCAAAGAAAAAAATATGAAAAAAATAATACTTGCAATGCATTTCCTCCAAGCCGTGGCCAACAATAAGAGCAGAACTTTGACATGCAGTTTCGAATGAGGTAAGAAATTAATTATGATTTTTTGCACAGGGCCAAAGACCGATATTTCGGTTTAATTGGGTTATCATTATCACTGAGATTTTTTTTAGCACTGAATTGACTTTCATTTTTTGTGAGGAACTTATACTTGGGTCAGATTGCTAATTTTTGTTTAATTGTCATTGTCAGTAGATTTTATTGCTGGGAGGTTACATTAGGTTGTATTCTTGTTAACATTCAAGTATTGTGTTTCAAAATTTGTCTGGGGAGCTTACACTTAGCTCAATGTGCATTAGCATTTAAAATAATATCTATTAAATATTGTCTTTTAAATTTCGGTGGGGAGGTTACACTTGGCGACACCCAGTCCAGGATCGTATTTCGTTGAGAATCTTTTGAAAAACAGTCAGATATCTGCTCTTATTTGCTTAGATATAATTAGGATTTGGCGCAACGCTTTTACTAATATTGTGACTTTCTTTCTACAGGTCAACGGCAATTCGTTGCTCTGTTGTATTTGTGTGTTGCTTTTGCATTTGTGCTTATTTGTTTTGTGAATAATTGATTATTGTAAAAATGCCGTGAAAGACTGTGAATAGTGTATCACGAGGTATTATGAATGAAACTACCGACTCAAACAACTTTACCGATAGAACATGTGACACGCAGTGTAATGATAACAATCCTGCGTTTACTTACAATCAGTGCATTCCAACCACTAATGATGACTTTTGTCTTAATGATGAACCAACGAACTCGGTTATGTCCTCTGTTGATTTGACGACAATCGATGACGCGGGACGCTCTATTGTAATGAGCGCTGCCCAGCCTAACACAACCGGTTTACTAAATTCACGTGATGAACACACAAATTTGTCTAATGAAAATGAACAGGATACACAAAGTACGACGGATTTATTTAATTCCGAAGTAGTGTCTGACAGTGTACATCCGGCTGACAAACCTTTTTGTGAATCTCAGAATGACCAAATGGTCACACAAAATGCGACAATTCCAGATCCACCATTAAACAGCACCGTGAATGGGGTAGAGAATGTTACATTGGGTCAAATTATGGCAATATTGCTACAAAATAAGGAAGATTCCAAACAACAGAGTGAAGATCTCAAACAACAACTTAGTGAACAGGTCAAACAAGATAACGAAAATCTCAAACAACACTTAAATGAAAAATTAGACAACAATTCCAAACAGCTAAATGAAAAATTAGACAACAGTTCCAAACAGCTAAATGATAAATTAGACAACAGTTCCAGACAGCTTAGTGAACAAATTAGAGACGTTGCCGCACAATGTCATGACACTAAGGAACAGTTGCGCGTGGAAATTGAGACTTGTTCAAAAAAAAGTAGCGAAGAAATTAGGTCTGTTGCTCAGGAATTAAGGGAAATGCAAACAGCCGCAACAGAAACACTTAGAGACGAAATTAACGGAGTCGCTAAACAATGCTCTGAAAAAACTACACAATTACGCGACGAGTTTTAAGCAATGACAGCAGAACTTTCGCGCACAATGGATGAAAAGATTGACGCGAAATTCGACCAACAGAACTCTCAAATTGACGAACGCTTTAATCTTCACATACAAAACAGTGATACGCGTTTCCGCAAATTTATTCAGGATCAAAATAAAGTCAAACGTCAGGTCATGGAAACAATCACTGCTCAGAGACAGGAAGACAAACGTAAAATGTTCGCGAAAGCGAAGACATATGTAGACAACAATATTGCTACAGTGTCCGACGAAATTAATTCCATCAAACAGTCGAACACAGAATTACGTGACGAAATTTCTGACCTTAAATCGAAAACAGACACATACACAACAGATTTTCAAACAGTGACCGACAGACTCGAACAATTAGAACTAACAGAGGATTCTGATGTCGTCAAAGCTGACGTTAAAAAACTGAATGAAACTACACATAAATTGCAAAAACAGATTAATGCCACTGACACTAAAACCGATGATCAGGTAAAAATACTGACTGAAAAATATGATGAAGTGGCCAGTCGTATTGACGTCATTGAAGGTAGTAATGACAACAAATCAGACTATACTTCACCGGTTTCATTCAGTCAAACACCGGAATTCCAAAATCTACAACAGACAGTCAATGAGATCGGTTCAGCTAATAACTCATTACGGAGAAGTTTGTCAGGTTTACAGCAAGAGGTAACAGAGATAAAAAATATTTCAGTTAATAACACATCACAGCAGACGCCACTTTACGAACATTTGTCAGACTTACGCAGTGCGTATAATTTGAGCAATTTACAGCAACTACGCGACTTAAAATCCGAAAAGCCACGCGACTTAAAATCTGAAAAGCTACGCAACTTGAAATCCGAAATGACACAGACGAACAGATTCACACACAAAACTGAACGTGTTATCAAATTCAGTGACGAGAACGTTGATTATAAGCAATTTGCATTTGTAAGAAAATGTAAGGAATTTAATAATGGCAGAACACAGAAACACGATTTGCACTGTATACGACAATTTATTTTTGTACTTTCACCGCTATTACCTGTAATGGAGAAACTAGCTTTGAACCTGAGGGGAAAATTTGCTATTGTATTTTCATCAGCATTACCTATTATGCAGAAACTGGAATTAGCAAGAATACAGCGATTTACTTTTGGAATTTTACCGCTATTGCTTGCAACGCAAAAGCTAAAATTTATTTGCATTGCGTAAATGACCTCAGGGGATTCATTACGCTTTAATGAATATGTGCCGTAGCGTGCATAGGGCCCCGAGCTGTAGTAGTGCTATTTCACCTTTAGTTTTCTGCACTGCTGCCTTCTCTTCTACTATCCTTTATATCTATCAAAACTGCTCTTTAACTATTGCTCTATCTAGAACTAAGAATATGTAATGAAAACCCGATATGACAAATCTTTTACCGAATGTGACAATTTTCAGTAGGCACTCCCGTAATGACAACTACCGCCGTAATTTTAATTACAGATAAAATCGTAATCATCAGTATGTATAAAATTTTGAGCAGTCGGAACCACATTTTTGTAACAATAGATGTTTTTCACCACAACAGCATGAAAGTCAGCCGCTTAGCATACCTAACCAACAATGCAGTCTACAAGGTCAACCACACTTTAATGTTTCGCCGCGTGCACGTATAGTCTCAGCTACAACAAATAGTAACGCACAGCAGCAAGGAAATAACTACGTATAGAAAACACAGTATTTCAATTCCTATCGCAATGCACCGTATAGAAATGACTATCACGACAGACGTAAAAATAATGAGGACAATTTTCAGCGTACATTTAATAACAGTCGATCTTTTCAGCAGCAAGAACATCAGCAACAACACATTGTCATGAATGATCCAGACAATAGGTGTCATCTATAGCGTAACACGTCAGTAAGAAATAACAGAGCAGTTCAAATAGTCGAAATGCCACAGCATCCTCCCGTAAATAATTGCACGTACGACAGAATTTGACCAGACGGTACAGGTTGCATATTCCAGTAACGTAAGCAATAATTTAGACGCGCAGAATCTTGTTCACGAAAATGTTATTAATTTTGACGCCATCCGACACACGTTTGCATTAAAGACAGAACCACGACGTACGTAGACGACATTCTTATCGCAGAAGCTAACTGGTCTGAACACAATGTCATTTTAGAACAACTGTTGCAAACTTTTCATGCACAAGGACTCACAGTTAACCTCAGTAAATCGCACTTTGGCAAAACTTCCATAAAATTTCTTGGACACGTAATTTCAGCAGAAGGCATTGCGCCTGATCCGGAAAAACTTCAAGCTTTACGTGACATTACTGTTCCTACAACGAAAAAGCAATTACGCAGTTTTTTGGGCTTAATTAACTTTTTTCGTAAATTTATTCATCACTCTGCTTTAGACACACCCAGATTATGCCAATTAACAGGTAAAAACACTATTTGGTCTTGGGATAAGCAAGCACATTTTGAATTTGTGAACCTGAAACATGCTTTGTTGAATGCACCACTTTTATCGCACCCAGATCTTACTAGAAATTTTTCCATTGCCACCGACAGTTCCAATACCGCTTTAGGCGTACACATTTTCCAGGAAATTGAAGAAGAAGGCTCAACAGTAATTAAAAACATCGCATTTGCAATTCGCATTTTGTCACCTGCTGAACGAAATTACTCCGTTACAGAATTGGAAACATTATGTGTTGTATGGGCTTTCACGAGATTTGGGCACTTTCTTTATGGCAGACATACCACCGTCTACACAGACCACAGAGCGATACAATTTTTACTTTCGCCTAAATTCACTCACGACAGATTAAGCAGATGGAAACTTTATTTACAGGAATTTAATTTTACAATAGTTCACATTCCCGGCACACAAAATGCTATAGCAGACTTTCACGTACAACTCTCTCGCGGATTGTAAAATTGTTGCTCTTTGGTTTATTTATTCTCTTTGTAACAACACATTTACGAAAAGAGTTACGTGAAATACTTTTAGCAATGCTGTGCTTTGCTTTTCTTTATCATCATTACCTTTTAGCGGAATAAAATGTATCTATGGAAGTCTTATTGTTCTGTATCTGGCCTACAATTTAAGGAACGATTTTTCATAACTGCAACTTATGCTAAGAATCAATATATCTTCCCTACTTCATAGTGATTAAAAGTTGAAATTACTTTGTTATGAACACTGATGTTACAGTTCGTGTGATCGTTCAAAAACACAAGTTCGCAGTGGATTTTTATTTCTCGTTAAAATGCTATTTCATACCACGACTAGCCCAAGAACATGAGACTCTCATTAAAAAATACGTTGTCACTATAAAGTTTGCCAGATCAGAACGGAGCACAGCAAGATTGCTATCAGATTCTGAAGGTACATTAAATTATTTGCACTGTAAATTATATCCTATCAGCAGCCCGCGTCAATCTGCAACACATCATAAAATCTGCTGATCTTCACTGCCAGTCTCGGAGCTAAAAGAAATAATATTATTTTTACTATTATTTTACCGCTTCCTTGCGGTATGCTCGACTATATTGTAAGTCGTTTAAATACGCCGCGGCAGCGGCTCTTCGTTCTCCACGCAGCTCAGCATCACAGATAATATTTATATAACTGAAAAATGTCTCAACAGGATGGGATAATATGCAGGCAAGCTTAACAATAAATAATACAAGTTTTCATTTAAACACCTCTATTAAAACCTTTAAATATCTCAGTGATTACAGACCTTTGTGAATTCACACGTAATGGCGTACATTGCTTAGTCTCGTCAAAAGAATGCTACATTGGCGTTCTCTACGACAACAACAGGAGATCTTACTCGCACAACTTCCAAATTAAGACGACAAAGACATTCATATTCAACACGTATTATATACTAGTTCCTTTTTTAATCTCTGTTTAACATTTATCTTCTGTGTCGGTTTTATTACTCGCCGACGCAGACGTTTTCAGAAATAAATAATAAAAAAAAATACATAATTTTATACAATGACACAATATGATACATCTAATTCTCTAATTACTACATAATATATTGTTTTTGTTTCTGTAGACGTTACAATGCCCCCTGGCAGCAATTGACTAACGTTGGAAATGTTCGGCAATATGCTGCCACTAACGTCTGTTTGGTTATTGTCTGTTACCTTGGTTGGATCATTCATTTTACCCTTTTTAGTTCTTTTACACTGTAGGTTTAATTACACTTTTTATACTGTTCTTTCACTTTGCGAGGTGACCGTCAACCTAGTCCCAGGGTCATTACATTTATTTGGCTCCCCCATTCGGGCTACGTGCGATCAGAAAACCTGGGAAAACTGCGCCGGAGCCATGGTCATCTCGTCTGGTTTGTTTTAATACCCAGTTTGATCACAAAAAGTTCAGATTCTATCCAATGTTCACATATAACAAAGGCTATTTGTGAGAGCATGTTAAACCTTTAGTCTCTTTGTTACCCATATAATATTTGTGTTTTGGATTGTAATGAAAGTCACTTGTTACACATTTTTACAGTAGTATCATGAATCGTCCTTGCATTTACTCGCGACAATTGGTTTAAAATGTCCAGCATTCATGCGAGTATACTCCATTAACATGACGAAAGCATATTATATCTATATATCACTGAACCAATGAATACTTTGAGTCCGTATTGAATAACTCAAGGAAAAAAAAAACAAATGTTTGTCACGTCATTTCGTGTCCACTAAACCCTATTCATGTTAGTGCATTAAACACATATTTGATAGTTCATTTGAATGACAACAATGTTGTACGGAGCTGGCGGCGCGAAGCAATTGTTGAGTCGCGTCGTTCGGAACGCCGCGTGCCGACGGCCGCTGGGTTCGACGACCGGCTTTCAGTAACAGCGACGTCGTGCTGACGTGGCGCCCAAGCAGTCGCGAACCGCGGCGAACCATTCGCCGATGTCGGCGAGTGGCAGTGGTTTACCGCGACCGGCTGGCTGGCGGCACGGCACTCGTCTCGGCTTCTCCGCATGGCTCCCCGTTGTAGCGCATGAAACAAACATTCCACAACGGTGTACTGTCTTTAAGGACACAGATTACTAGCTGTGGAAGAAGATGCAACTTGTTAAAAGCGTTTATTGTTCAGTAGGCCGTCGCTTCACTGGTATGCACAGGATGGTTTGGCGTGATAACAGGTTTCTTGTGGCATTGTGACACTGGTATTCAAGGTTCGTCACACGCACATTGTACTACACATTTTCACTCACTCCACGGTTGGTACACTGCCAGAGCGTCTTTCAACACGTGAAAATGTTTCGTAACACACATACTAAATGTCCCCGTCGATCGATGTTCGTTTAACTCGATTCCGAACGAATCAATAACTACTGTTTTTATACACTGTCTATTGTTCGTTGAGCACTGCACTAGGACAGTCTGTCACTCAACACTAGACTTATCGACGTATATATTGGTGCAGATACAACAGACATTTTCTGTCCCTGCTACACACAATATTCCGTCCTTTCCTCCATTGTTTATGCACACAGTTTATTTTTTAATACCTTTTAACTGTTCTTCGCATACTCACTCTCATCTACATGGCGTCTATTTGTTTTTACCTTATCACAACACACTTTTCATATTGTTACTAGGCGTATACAGCCCTTCTGTAAAAAATTTTTAATTTTCTTATCAGTGTAGCTTGCCTGGTTATCACCCATCTATCAAACAGATTTTACCATGTGCATGACAGCTTGACTTGGGCATATTGATCAATAAATTCTTCATTTAATACTAGCATTATTTTTGATAATTTTTCCTATATGACTACAGTGTAGGTTCCACATTGGTTGACTTAATTCGCGTATCGCGTAATGAATATTCAAGGGCGTGTACCAAGTACACAGGCTTCAATTGAAGCATTGTTATATACAAAGCGGATTTTCCACGGAACGGGCTTGTTTTTAGCTTATGCTCCAGTGTCGTTCTCATATCACTACTGGCAGCAAACATCACATAATTGTTGCATATTACAGAGTCCATGTTTGGCTAGTCAAGACTCTCTCTCTCCGGGTTCCTTACCCTAATACAATTACAACAGTTACCTTACTATATTAGATTGCATCATTAATTGCACTTACATACTACACATAGAAAATGGTTCAAGAAATTAATCCTTGTATAATGATTCAAGAAATTAATCCTCACTTTATCAACAAGAAGATTGTTCGTTGCTTAATGAGCCTATAATTTTTAAATGGCTCTAATTGTCTGTAAACAAAATCTTTCCTGTGTAAGCTATTGCCTACTTTCTGAATCCACTTCCTCCAAGTTTCATTACACACAAATTTCTTTCTTAATACTAACATACTTATATTCTAAAACACAATTAAAATCTTCTTATAACTATTACTCTTTATATGTGATATGTCACTGAATAAATAACTTCACATCTTTACGTGGATACAATCCTTTGATCTTCCCCGTATGGGGATGTGCTAACAAATAGCTACATTCGTGTGGCACGCTTATTACTTCAAAAGGCCCTGAATATAGCAATTGCCACTTACTATTCTGTTTTAAGGTGGCTGAGGATTTAGCGTGGTTACGAATAAGTACTAGATCTCCTACATTATATTTCTGTTGTATCTGCTCATCTAAATTCTCAGGGCGAGTCCGGACAGGTATGATAATTTTGTTAATGTCCCTCGCATCTAACACTAGCCTGATTTTTCCATTGGCTTTCGCCACTGCTACAAGAGGACTACTGTATGGAGAGAAGGAGGGCTCAATGATATCCCAATCTAACATCTTCCGAATCTCTTTAGCTACTAACTCCCTCCTCGACCAAGGGATGGAGTATGTTGCGCGACAGTATGTTTTGTGGGGCATCACCTCTATGTGATAGTGGTACCCTTTGACTATCCCTGGTCGGTCGGTAAATACCATAGTGTATTCCGATAGCAGCTGCGTCAACTGTTGCTTTTGTTTATCGCTTAAACCTTCAGATCCCTGCACTTTGGTTTGAAATGCCTCAACATTTGTTTCAAAATTTCGATCCTCTAAATTCGGGTAATAGAGGTCTGCTGCATGTGACAACTCATCAAGGTGTAGTACCCAAGGGTTCCTACCCTTGATATTGATTCGATTACAACACGGCACAAGTACCTCCTTCGATTTCATCATAGATAACTCAATCCTCCTACCCCTATTAACTATGCTTAATTTCACCAAGGAGAGGTCGACCAATGCATCCCTCTCACGGAGAAAATCTACTCCCAGAATGCAGGCCACCTTCAATCCTTTAACAACGAGGAACGAGCTCACTATGGCTTCGCCCTCCTTACAAATCTCCACCTGCACCTGGTACTTAACTGATTGGCTCTGTGCACCAATGGCTCCAGACACCTTACAATTATTAACCGGGAAAGTCGGAATGCTATGTCCTTTTCCCAGTGCCTTAAATAACTCCATACTCATTACGCTTACTGAGGCACCTGTGTCGATGATTATATTCACTGCAACATCATTGATTTTCGCTTCGATAATAGCTTGCACATTTTCGTTATTATCTTTCTTACATTCGTGTGGTTCGTTCAGTAGATCTTTATCCATACTGACACCATCGTTGTATCGCAGCATACGTATCCCAGGTATATTATTATCACTCGTGTTGCTCTCGCTCCATCCCTCGGCCATCGATGGAGAGCATATCGAGGCCGATTCTAGTTTGTTGAATTAGTTACTTGTGAAGTACTTGGAAGGCTATTGTCCGCGACCTCCACTATATGTACACTCTGATTTGTCGGCCGCCACGGCTGCGCAATAGGCGCGTTTTGCGGCGGTGGTCTATTGTTGTCATACCGGACATTACCCTGTCGCTCTGGGCTTCTTCGCTGATTTTGCTGCCAATTTCGATTACTATCACTATAATTGCTCTGCCACTGACCTCGCGCATTTTTCCCGCGGTTGGTCCCTGACATTCCAGATTCGTACCGGTCGTCAAATCGACGCCTTTTGCTATAGGTTGTTTGTCCATACCCGTCCTGGCCTCTACCATTACTACCATTTTGCGAATGTTCTTGCGGCTTGTTACCACCCCCACCATTTCCATGGTTGTGGTATTGTGCACTACTATTTCTGTCATGTTTACATCCTGACCCATTATTCCGCGAGTGATCACACGCTGATTTTGCGTCTTCCTGTATCAAGTCTATAGAATCTAGAACAGACAGGAAGTTTTCCATATCGCTTTCTGGTACGTGTATTAATTTCTCTTTGATATGAATGGGTAAATGTGATTTTAGTAGTCTTATTATGTCTCTTGGTGATATAGGCTCGTCCCAGTAGCGTGTTTTGTTTATATATTTTTCAAAATACCGTCTCAAATTCCCCAGACGAGGTGAGTACGGTTCGGGATTATATACTTCTTTTCTTAGCCGCTCTTGTATACAAGGCGACCAATATTTCGATAGAAATGCCCTTTCGAACTATTCATATGTCATGCAGCTGTCTGCTACCTCTGTAGCCCACAACGCTGCATCACCTTGAATGTACGACATTACGTATTGAATTTTCTGTGTTTCGTTCCACACACTGGGCAAGATATTTTTAAAGCTTTTTATGAATACTACTGGGTGTCCTGATTTCCGTTCAGTAGTAAACGTTTGAAATTGTCTATTTTTGACTAAACTTTCTTCCACTAATATTTTTGAACTACATGGTTTTGCTCCTTGGACATATGCTGTGTGCTCCGAACCGAAGCTACAGCTCTTCGCATTATCGACTACAGATTCCCCATTGTTGTATCGCGTATAAGTTTGTGCGTTGCCGAAACCATGGGCTGTTGGCGACAGAGGTTCCTGTTCCAAATGTTTTCTGCTTTGTGCTAAACCCTTCTCCAGGTAGGATATCCGTTTGTTCATATTCACTTGCCACTGCGGAATATCCTCACTGAGTATTTGTTTGATGGTTTGCACGTCGTTCTGTACCTGACTATTCACTGCGGTACTGAACGATTCGGAGCCTCTATTTGCTATGGCTGCTTGTACTTTGGAATTAATGTTCTTGTCAATCTCACACTCCTTCACTTCTAGCCATGAGTTGAATTCTGTTTCAATTTTAGTTGCTTGTTCGTTCCACTTCTGCTCTACAAGCTGCGTGGAATCTATTTCTAGCCTTTCTACTCGATTGGCTAATACACCTATTTCGTCTACCCTGTTAGTGTTTGCTACTTGCAGGTTGTTGACCTGTTCAGTCAGCTCCTGCACGGCCTTAGGTATCGACTCATAATTCTGTTTCATATCTGCAATCTCTTTTTTCATGTTTTCTAACGATTGCACAAGTTGCTGGTCCCGCTCAGCTTGCCGGCGATCTCGCTCAGCTTGCTGGCGGTCTCGCTCGACTTGCTGTTGCGCAAATTCTGCCTGGTAATTCAGCACGCGCTCTAATATAGCCTGAAGCGAATACCCACCAGGCAGATTACCACTCTCTGGTTCCTGCTTTTCTGGTGGTGGAACAACTTCTTTCTCTACATCCCCTTGAGGACTAATGGGCGGTGGCACCACTTCCTGTGCCCCTGCCCCCACATTCTCACATGTTATATCCTCAAAGAGAGTACTAGTACTACTTGAGGTACCCGGTTCCACATTTCCTGCACTAACTAATTGTTGTTCCTCAGTATCCATATTGCTCGGACGTTGACTACGCAACTTAACCATATTCATAAATTGCTTACTAAACCACAAAGTCTGACAGTTTTGCCCCTTGCACACAAAATACGTTAATTTATCTACACTAACTGCACACTAAAAATTACTATCTACCATCAACTTTGTCCTGTCACAAACACTAACATCAAACTACGCACAATATGCACACCACTAGCGAAATGAGATCACTTCACTGGAGCTCGACTTCTACAAACAGGACAACTACACTGTAGTCTTACCTTTAGTTTATCTTATCTCGGGGTTCGGCTGCCCCCGGATTACGTAGTCGTTACAGCTTCTCAGTACTATCAGGATCGTCTTCTCAGACTCGTTTGCAGTAGTACGTTTTGTCATGAAAGAGTGTTTACACATTCATTAATACATAGCATTGATCATGATATACATACATACATTTATCACTAAATACATATATATCTACACATACATAACAATCAACACTGAAAGAAAAATACATAAAATTTTATATTTGTGGCCACTGCAAATTCGGGCCCCGCGTTTTTGGGCGACAGTTTCATGTCCAACTCTCTCGCGGATTGTAAAATTGTTGCTCTTTGGTTTATTTATTCTCTTTGTAACAACACATTTACGAAAAGAGTTACGTGAAATACTTTTAGCAATGCTGTGCTTTGCTTTTCTTTATCATCATTACCTTTTAGCGGAATAAAATGTATCTATGGAAGTCTTATTGTTCTGTATCTGGCCTACAATTTAAGGAACGATTTTTCATAACTGCAACTTATGCTAAGAATCAATATATCTTCCCTACTTCATAGTGATTAAAGGTTGAAATTACTTTGTTATGAACACTGATGTTACAGTTCGTGTGATCGTTCAAAAACACAAGTTCGCAGTGGATTTTTATTTCTCGTTAAAATGCTATTTCATACCACGACTAGCCCAAGAACATGAGACTCTCATTAAAAAATACGTTGTCACTATAAAGTTTGCCAGATCAGAACGGAGCACAGCAAGATTACTATCAGATTCTGAAGGTACATTAAATTATTTGCACTGTAAATTATATCCTATCAGCAGCCCGCGTCAATCTGCAACACATCATAAAATCTGCTGATCTTCACTGCCAGTCTCGGAGCTAAAAGAAATAATATTATTTTTACTATTATTTTACCGCTTCCTTGCGGTATGCTCGACTATATTGTAAGTCGTTTAAATACGCCGCGGCAGCGGCTCTTCGTTCTCCACGCAGCTCAGCATCACAGATAATATTTATATAACTGAAAAATGTCTCAACAGGATGGGATAATATGCAAGCAAGCTTAACAATAAATAATACAAGTTTTTATTTAAACACCTCTATTAAAACCTTTAAATATCTCAGTGATTACAGACCTTTGTGAATTCACACGTAATGGCGTACATTGCTTAGTCTCGACAAAAGAATGCTACATTGGCGTTCTCTACGACAACAACAGGAGATCTTACTCGCACAACTTCCAAATTAAGACGACAAAACATTCATATTCAACACGTATTATATACTAGTTCCTTTTTTAATCTCTGTTTAACATTTATCTTCTGTGTCGGTTTTATTACTCGCCAACGCAGACGTTTTCAGAAATAAACAATAAAAAAAATACATAATTTTATACAATGACACAATATGATACATCTAATTCTCTAATTACTACATAATATATTGTTTTTGTTTCTCTAGACGTTACAAGACGCACTATCGCGTTCTCTGAGCAACAATCAGCAAGACGTAGCAACCAACTTCTGCAAAGCAAACTTCAGTGTCATGTATATTCAGCAAGTAGCATTTGAAAATTTTATTTCATCGTCGTTATAGGACATAGCACAAGAACAAAATAAATGTAAATTTTAATAATGTAAATTAACTGTAACTTATTTGTGCAATAATCGCCCCAATAATAATTTTGGTTTTCAAAGCAATATTTTTAACAAAAGAACTATTTAATTGAACGAACGATTTCCTTCCATTTCCTTTAAAGAAAAGTTTCAATTAAATTTCAAAGAAAAAAAAATGAAAAAAAATAATACTTGCAATGCATTTCCTCCAAGCCGTGGCCAACAATAAGAGCAGAACTTTGACATGCAGTTTCGAATGAGGTAAGAAATTAATTATGATTTTTTGCACAGGGCCAAAGACCGATATTTCGGTTTAATTGAGTTATCATTATCACAGAGATTTTTTTTATCACTGAATTGACTTTCATTTTTTGTGAGGAACTTATACTTGGGTCAGATTGCTAATTTTTGTTTAATTGTCATTGTCAGCAGATTTTATTGCTGGGAGGTTACATTAGGTTTTATTCTTGTTAACATTCAAGTATTGTGTTTCAAAATTTGTCAGGGGAGCTTACACTTAGCTCAATGTGCATTAGCATTTAAAATAATATCTATTAAATATTGTCTTTTAAATTTCGGTGGGGAGGTTACAATACAATGGGCGTTTAATGGGTAATGCAAGATATTGTTTCTCTGAAGGCATGTTGGTTTTATTATGAATTCCAATACACTATATTATATCCCACTCTTATACCTACAAAACCCAACTTTTCAGCATAATCTCTGTTCAGTGCGACGGTCTTACCCCACCTTACTGGGCGGACCCGTACGCCCGCGTGATACAACTCTACTGCTGAACGTCGGAGCCAATGCCTTGCTGGATCAGTAACCTCATCATCCATGCAGTGCTTCCCGCAGAGTGCATTGGGGCGGAGAACAAGAGGGAGTCTGAAGTTGTGAGATCCGGGCTGAAGAGTGCACCAGGAAGAAAAGCCCAACGAAGTATTTTGAACTCCTATCGCGTGTCAGCACTACCAACAGAGACGCACGGTTGTGGAGCGGCTTGTGTGATTGTGATCCATCGATCATCTCGAATGAAATTGTCCGCACGATCCTACATTGCAGATGTCACAGTTGTGTGCGGCCGCACGTCACGGGGGAGATCGGACAGTTTGGCTCGATTGTGTTACGATGATAGGCACCTCGCCTAAAGACTCATCGTGCCTTTGTCCACTGCCAGGTCTCCGTAGACATTCTGCAAGCGCCTACAAATATCCGCTAGGCTTCGGTTTTCCGCCTAAAGAAAGACAATGATAGCTTTCTGCTTGGAAGGCACCTCTGTTACAGGCGCCATTTTGAAGGCTGAAGTGGGAATATTCCACGATGTCCCACAGTAAATTCAACCTTTTTTCAACCGATATTGACCGGGAATAATGCGTTGCACTACTTGTTGAACCCCCCTCTTAGGTATCGAAACATGCCTGGTAAGGGCGGCCGCTGTGGCCGAGCGGTTCTAGGCGCTCCAGTCTGAAACCACCTCGGGCATGAGTGTGTGATGTCCTTAGGTTAGTTATGTTTAAGTAGTTCTAAGTTCTAGGGGACTGATGAACTCAGGTGTTAAGTCCCATAGTGCTCAGAGCCATTTGCACCATACCTGGTAAAATAAAAAAAGTAAATATTAAGCCGAAGTTAAAAAACAAGTTTAATTTTCAGACATGCAGAAAAAGTGAACAGGAGCTTTGAACCCAATGAAGATGATTATCTCCTTGTCGTCAAATCAGAGTACTTTCAATAAGGGCAACCTCTTCGCCACAAACTGGCTGCGTGTGTGTGTGTGTGTGTGTGTGTGTGTGTGTGTGTGTGTGTGTGTGTAAAGGAGTGGGGGGGAGGGCGAACTGTGCTCATATGAGAGCTGCAACTCTGCCACACTCGATCTCTCACTCCAGTGGTGAGTACCGGAATGCTGGTGTGGAGTACGTTAGATTATAGTGCTGCTAATTACTTGTTGCTATTTGAACTGCCCATTTCATTCAGAACTAGATAACATGTGCTCTGGGCCTTATCATGAGTCTGGAGGGACAGTTCTGCACGGAGAAACTCGCAGCAGCGTTTGAACAGACGCTCACAGCACGCGCGGTATCGCTGGCCAAAGCAGGCCGCTAGGGAGCAGAGTTACTGTGACACACGACACTCGTCCTTTGTCCTTTAGGCCGCAGGACGCATGCTCACTGGGAAGCTACACAAAAGCGCACCGACCAACTAGGGGCGCCGTTTGTTACACCTGCACTGGGGAAATCTTGCGCAGTGGAATGAGGTATCTCACGCTTTTCCATTCTACCCGCTTGCCGGCGTTCGCCACTGCTGCTGAAATGGCTGTTACAAGCGGAAGACTGCCACAGTTCGCGTTAAATCCACCCACTGAGTCACTACGTCATCCAGTGTCACTTTCGACGAATTCTAAGGAACGGTATTTCATAGTCCACTTCGTTCATTTCAGTCGCGGCTTCCTAATTATAGTTCCCGGGAACGGGATACGGTCGGTATCGTTCCCGAACGGCACGTCGGCCGATCTCGTTCCAGCCTCGGTTCCATTCCCGTCTGTCTCGCTCTCGGTCTCCCTCGGTCGGACTCGTCCATCGCGTGGCCACTCGTCGCATTTCCACTGCCGGCTGCTCATAGTTAAATCAGTAACGAGTTGTTGTTGTTCGTTTCGTTCGCAAGCCCATTCTACATCTGCTTCAAACCTTTTTTGAACTCTGAACTTCTCGTTCTTTTCGTATTCTATTCAGCGTCCACAACCTGTAATTAAAATATATTTTATAATTATGTAAATTACATAACAATTACGTGGTTTGTAATACATACATCTTTTCAGGGAACAAAACGGCGTATCAGCTTCCTTCACTAATACGATAAACAGCAAAAGAAATATTTAGACATGCAAAGAACGTCGGCACGGCACACACGAGTGACCATTTTCCGTCTTTTTTTGATCCAAGGTAATAGAGCATGTTCATTGTTATGGAAGGCAGACCGACGTACAACCGAATGAAGCCCGCGCTTCGTTTTCGAGTGTAGGGTGTCACATTTTGTAAAGAGAATATGATAACTCCTACAATATTATTTCAGTGGTAGAGGGCGGCGCACGAACAATCGGCCCCGAGTACTATACCGCTCATTGTCGCGTGCCGATCGTCATCTATTGTTTCGAAGTTGTTTGCGCCGGCCGGTGTGGCCTTGCGGTTCTAGCGCTTCAGTTTGGAACCGCGTGACCGCTACGGTCGCAGGTTCGAATCCTGCATCGGGCATGGATGTGTGTGATGTCCTTAGGTTAGTTAGGTTTAATTAGTTCTAAGTTCTAGGCGACTGATGACCTCAGAAGTTAAGTCGCATAGTGCTCAGAGCCATTTGAACCATTTGAAGTTGTTTGCATTAGTTTATTTGTTATTTCTTCACTGTCTAATTATCACATGTTTATCTATTCTGCTCGCAGCGGTCAACAAATACTGCGTAACTGGCGAGCAGTCTGTACACGGGGTCGGTTTTCCTTGCGCCACCTTTTATTATTTCACTGAGGTCAGCCACATAACGCTACAGTTGGCTAAACGAGGTGTTTTGCAAAATCACGAAAATTACAAGTGTGTGAGAATTCTGTTATAAATAAAAACTCTGTACTCCAGGGGGGAGGCAAGTGCTCCCTCTTGGCGCCTTCCATCTTCAGTCACCTATGCTAATAATTTTCAGTTTTTCATAAGAACCATATACCAAGCACAGTGAACGGTGAACGAGTAAAAATGAACGGTTCCCAAAGAAGATAGATCACCAGTGAACTAATTCCCCAGCATGAACCACTTTTCCCATCTCCAATCACCTTAGGCATCGTGACAGTAGTTCGGTCCATTCGTCGCCATAACCTCTCACGTCTGCCATAAATGCGTTCAATTAACACGTGCTCTAAGTGTAGTTTCTAATTTCGGTAATGGAGTCAGAAAATTTGCTTATTCTACGTACAACCATTAACTGGTGTTTTCGGGAAAACCCTTCTGTCGTTATTCCGTTGCATACACATTCATTGTACGAAAGGTGATGTAAGGAAACTACATCGCGTCAGTTATCGAACTTCCTGTAGGCAACTATTAAAAAGGTCGGCCCTCTTACAACAGCATTACAATACTTGCAAATTATAGATTGCAGCGATCAGTCGTCCTTTTCAAATTTTATTGTGCAGATCTAGATTTCGGCTCGAAGCTAGCCATTCTCAATGCTAAGAATACAAGAAGTAGATAGTTAGATGATGTCATAATGTGTTACAAGTAATGGTTTAACTCATGTGGTTTGTATGTTACATACCACTATTATTTTCGCTCAACGCATGTAATAACTGTTGGTCGGGCTTCATCCATAGTTCATTGAATATTACTGTTTGCGGAAGGCAGGCTGTATGGAGAAGACATCGGTTGGCTACATGGCGCCAACTACGTACATAAACTTCAAGGGAAGTAAAACACTTCAAATCTGCATTAGAATAACATAAAATGAAACATAAATAAAATTCTTACATTGTCGTCCGACTTATTTCATTTTTGCTAGCAAGTAATAAAATTTCAATGTTCACTCCTTATGGGTCCATTATTATAATTAAAATATTTAAATTACCAACCGATGTGTTCTCCATAGCCGGCCGCGGTGGTCTCGCGGTTCTAGGCGCTCATTTCGGAGCCGCGCGACTGCTACGGTCGCAGGGTCGAATGCTGCCTCGGGCATGGATGTGTGTGATGTCCTTAGGTTAGTTAGGTTTAAGTAGTTCTAAGTTCTAGGGGACTTATGACCACAGCAGTTGAGTCCCATAGTGCTCAGAGCCATTTGAACCATTTTTTTGTTCTCCATACAACCTGCCTTCCGTAAACAATGGTATTCAATGAAATGTGGATGAAGCTCGACCAACAGGCATTACCTGCATTGAGCGAAAATAGTAGTGGTATGTAATATACAAACCATGTGAGTTAAGCCATTACTTGTAACTTTTTATAACACCATCTAACTATGTACTTCTGGTATTCTTATCATTGAGAATGTCTAGGTTCTAGCCGAAGTCTAGATCTGAACAATAAAATTTAAAAAGGATGACTGATCGCTGCAATCTGTAATTTACAACTCAATATAACAGTCGCTGAGTGCAACAGCTTTCTGAATGGAAGGTAACCTCATGAGCCTCACAATACGTTTATGTTCATGCGAAGTTAATTGTATATAAGAAAGACACAATTTGAAAATAATTTTAACATTCATAAATGTAACAGGAGGAACAAATATAGTCTCCACTACTCATAACCTAAATTTTAATCATTAAGGAAAACTACCTAAGCTGTACTGTAACACATTTATTGTGCCACGAATGGTTTCCTTCTTAGAACATCTTCACGGTTCCGAATTGTGCTAAAGTGATGCCATTCATAGTCTGGTGGTCGTATGTAATGTTAAAGACAAAAACCAGGAACAATGATCACGGATATTCTGCCGACCGCCTGCCAGAAGTATGGCGTGCAGTCACGGGATGCTGTTTACACTAAATTTACTCGTGCACAGAAAGGAGGAAAATTAGCCGCCATGAAAGTATATGACCATGACCCGTGTAAATCAACGGTTCTGACAGATAAGGAAATTTTAAGGTGTTTCACTGGGTTCAATTCGGGACTGACGACAGGCCAGACCATTTCAGGAATTTTTTGTGAATGAACCATCACCACAAAGGTAATGACATGGTGCATTGTCTCTGAACTGTTCCTGCATTGTAGGCCGTACATATTGCTGTAAAATGTGTTTACATCCTTCCACGTTCTGCGTTTTCTTAAGAGCAATGAAAAGAGCTCACCGAAATCATGAATCATACTTCCAAACCAGAGCACCACCTCCATTGTACTTCACTGCTGAACTACGCATGATGCCAGCTAACTTTGTCAAGTCATTTGCTGGACCTAAGCTCCTCCATCGGGTTTCCTCAGGGTACAGCGTGATTCATCACTCGAAACTATCCGTTCCCAGCCACCCACCGTCCAGTGCCGTCACGCTTTAGACCATCTCAGGCGTCACTCAGCTCTGACAAAGGTCTTTTTTTTTTTCCCAGCCACCCTCCTCTACGGTCCCTGACCATAGTACATGAGGTCTGCCTAGCTATGGTTGACCCTTCGCGTTCACATTTCCCCCTCCCCTCCACTTGAGTAGCTGTAGAATGGTTGATATATCCCAGATGGAGTTCAAAACCCAGGTGACATCGAATGACTAGCCCACCTTAGAAATCATTGAGCTCTCCTGACCAAGCTATTCCATTGTTACGACTTCCCTGCTGATAACACCATGTTCCCGATCCCCTATTATACCAGCGAGTTCCCCTCTCGTGATATGCAGTGGTCAATTTGGCATCCCGACTTTTGATTATATAGTGTATATGTGTACTCAGTCGAAATCTACGTGAAAACGAATCACAAATTTACTCAGTCGAAATCTACGTGAAAACGAATCACACTTGAACAGGGGTTATAGCATTAGTTACATCATACGCCATTTATTAATTTTGCAAATTTCTATATTTATTAGTTCATTTTACTTCTTGTGGGTAATAAAAAGATGCCTAGCAATACCAATTGACCCAGAAGGAAGGCATAAAGGTTATACATTCCTCTGTACATCACAAAACTTTGTGTCTGGGAAGTTAAAGGTAAGTTAAATACGAAATAAAACGTCAACACGTATCCTAAAGGGACATTTTATTTCACGCTGAACAAGAGTACATACAGACCCTTGTCAAAAGATGTGACTGGGCTATGAGAAAATCGGAACAGAAGAGAATCGGAGAATTTGAGATGTGGTGCTATAGATTAATGTCGAAAATTAGGTGGACTAATAAGGTACGAAATGAGGAGGTTCTGTGCAGAATCCGAGAGGAAAGGAATACGTGGAAAATACTGACAAGGAGAAGGGACAAGACGATAGGACATCTGTTAACACTTCAGGGAATGACTTTCATGGTACTAGAGGCAGCTGCAGAGGGCAAAAACTATAGAGGAAGACGTAGATTAGAATATTCCAGCACATAATTGAGGACGCAGGTTGCAAGTGTTATTCTGAGATAAAGACGGCACAGGAGAGGTATTCGTGGCTGGCCGCATCAAACCAGACTGATCGAAAGAAAAGTACAAATCTGCGTGTGAATATCACTCAGTACCATGGAAGTTATTCCCTGATGTCTTAACACATGTCGTATCATACTGTCCCTTCTTCTTATATTCCTCTTCTTTCCAAATCTGCGTAGAATCTCCTCATTCTTCACCTTATAAGTCCACCTAATTTTCAACATTCGACTGTAGCACCACATCTCAGCTGCTTCGGTTCTCTTCCGTTGAGGATTCCCCGCAGACATTGTTTCACTACGATACAATGCTATGATCCAAGAGAACATTCTCAGAAATTTCTTTCTCAAACTAAAGCCTGTGTTTCATACAAGTAGAATTCTCTTGAGCAGTGTCTTTTGGCCACCGCTAGCAGATTTTGATGTCCACCTTTTTCCGTCCGCCACGGGTTATTTTGCTGCTTAGGTAGCAAAATACCTTAACTTCATCTACTTCATCCCCATCAATCCTGATGTAAAGTTTCTCGCTGTTCTCATTCCTGCTAGTTCCCATTAATTTCCTTTCTTAGATTTACTCTCAGGCCATATTCTGCACTCATTAGATTCTTCATCCCATTCAGAGTATCTTGTAACTCTTATTCACTTTCACTCAGAATAGCAACGTCATCAGCGAAAACTATCATTGATATCCTCTCACCTTGAATTTTAATTCCACTCTTGAAACATTCTCTTATTTCCACCATTGCTTCTTGGGTGTATTGATTGAACACCAGGGGTGAAAGACTACATCCATGCCTTACACCCTTTTCAATATGTGCGCTTCATTCTTGGTCTTCCACTCTTATTATTTCCTATTGTATATTCCATCCCTATACCTTACCCCTATTTTCCTCAGAATGTCGAACATCTTTGCACCATTTGGCGTTGTCGAACGCTGTTTCCATGTCGACAAATCCTATGAACGTGTCTCGCTTTTCCTTTAGCCTTGCTCCCATTATTAACCACAACGTCAGAATTGCCTCTCTGGTGCATTTGCCTATCGTAAAGCCAAACTGATCGTATCTAACACATTCTCAATTTTCGTTTCCATCACCCTGTATATTATTCTGGTCGGCAACTTGGACAAACGATCTGTTACGCTGATTGTGTGGTAATTCTCGCACTTGCCGGCCGTAGTGGCCGAGCGGTTCTAGGCGCTTCAGTCTGGAGCCGCGCGACCGCCACGGTCGCTGGTTCGAATCCTGCCTCGGGCATGGATGTGTGTGATGTCCTTACGTTAGTTAGGTTTAAGTAGTTCTAGGTTCCAGGGGACTCATGACCTCAGATGTTGAGTCCCATAGTGCTCAGAGCCATCTGAATTCTCGGACTTGCCTGCTCTTGAAATGTTCGAATTGTGTGGACGATATTTTTCCGAAACTCAGATGCTATATCACCAGACTCATACATTCTACAAACCAACGTGAATAGTCGTTTTGTTGCCACTTCCCCCAATGATTTTAGAAATTCTGATGGAATGTTATTGCTCTCTCCTGCCTTATTTGATCTTAAGTTTTCCAAAGGTTTTTTGAATCATAAAACTGGATCCCCCGTCTCTTCTAATCGAATCCCGTTTATTCTTCTATCACATACGACAAATCTTAAGACTTTTGCTTGCGACGTATTTATCACTGAGGTTTTTGTTGTCGGTGTTTGTTTGCTGTCGATCCTTAACAACACTATCACTGAACCGTTCACAGTAACAAACTCTCTGACCTACTTTCCTATCATAAGGAATCCTACAGCAGTTATACCATTGCCGGCCGAAGTGGTCGAGCGGTTCTAGGCGCTTCAGTCTGGAACCGCGCGACCGCTACGGTCGCAGGTTCGAATCCTGCCTCGGGCATGGATGTATGTGATGTCATTAGGCTAGTTAGGTTTAATTAGTTCTAAGTTCTAGGGGACTGGTGACCTCAGCTGTTAAGTCCCATAGTGCTCAGAGCCAGTTATACCATTCTCTATTGATGTTAATATTACCCTATACTCAGCTGACCAGAAATCCTTTCTTCTTTCCATTTCTCGTCACTGACCACCACTATATCTAGACTGAGCCTTAGCATTTCCCTTTCCAGATTTTCCAGCTTTCCTACAACGTTCAAACTACTGATATTCCATGCCCCAATTCGTAGGATATCATCCTTTATTTGTTTATTCAGTCTTTTCCTCGTGGTCACCTCCCCATTGGCAGCTGCCTCCCGGAGATCTTGATGTGTGTCTATTGCGGAATCTTTTGCCAATGGAGAGATCATCATGACACTTCTTCAGTTACAGGTGACATGCTCTGTGGATACACGTTATGTGTGTCCATTGCCTTCTGCACCCTCATACCATTACGGAAAAGTCCCTGCCCAATAAACTATTTAATCTCTGTGTTTGCTGCTGTCACCAAGTTATATTGATGAACTGATTATCTCATTGGACTAAGTTCAGAGCATATAAAATTGTAGCTTTTCTATCACTTATTGCCTCTTTTTCGTCTGTAAAGTGTGTTAAAGTGAAAAATTAAAATAAAAATGTTATACAACTCTACAAATTCAGAAGTGAGTGAGTTCAAAAGTTGTAGGAAAGTTGGGAATACTAACTCGAAGTGGATCATACCGAGGGTAGCACTATGCTGTTCTAACCAACCTCCTTGTTGAAGATAAACATACTGTTTTTCTTTTACAAAATTACATTTTAGTAGTACTTTGTTTGCAATGAGAAAGGCAATGGCCTTTCCTTTTCACACTTGGCGCGTAATAGCAAATGCGTAGCATTTGGTCGGAGAGGTTTCATTTCCGTGTCGTGTTAAAGAAGCTGAACATATCTTCAGAAGCTTCGGTTAAAATATACCTGCATTCTCTTAGAAGAAACATGGACACGCGGCACAGTTAATAGGACAATCAAGTTGGAAATATAGATTTTTTTAAAAAATATTGATACGGTGGAAGTACGTCTTTTGTTCCATACTATGCGTACCCTCTACAGTGCTCTGCGCAATTGCCTCTCCCAAAGGCTGAGCATAATCTACGAGTTTCTTTACCATTTTGCCTGCTTCCGCAGTCAGCTGTATTCAAAGTAACGGCCGCCGTAAAAATGCTAACACCGCGCCGCAAAATTGCGATTTTACTGGCGGAAACTGGAGAAAGGGAAACACAAGGAGAGCTCCGTCGGAATAGCGAGTTCACCGTCTGCCCTGCAGAGGGAGACAACACAAACCCTTGGAGCTGCTGCCCTGGCAGGGGGCCAGAACGCCGCAGCCTGCGTCCTGGAATCCTGGAGGAGGGAAGCGTGGGAGGGGGAGGGGATGCAGGGTTGGAGCACAGAGGGGGTGAGTGCCCAATCACGACGGCCAGATGTCCCGGAAGACTGGGAGAGAGTCTCCCATACCGAAGCCTCGAGTTTCTAGTAAAGGTACTTCGGCATCCAGAAAGAGATAGAATAATTCTATAAGGAAAGACTGCCAGACAGTGGACTTTCGTGCTACGCTGAAATAACATAATAAACAAGTTTCGGATGAGTGCTTGTCGTTCAATGGAATGAACATGGCGTGACCTTTCTTACAAACTTTAATATTGGACGTATACAGGCAGCCATTTTCAAAAACAAAAACAAGTACTTCGCTTTTCCTTGCTCTGTAGGATAGTGGGGGACTAGCAGAGACGAATAGCAGCAATTTTTTTTTTTTGCTTCTGCTGGTTTTAAGAGGCCGTCCACAAGCACTTGACTCAACGTCCTCAATTGCTCTTTGGATAAATTCCAGTCTCCATCTTTCCCTGCACCTTTTACCTACTGCGGCTCCCACAGGCACCATGAAAATTATTCCTTGATGTCTTATATTCTATCATCCTGTCCCTTCTTATCGTCAATATTTTTCACACATTGCTGTCCTCGTCGATCCAGCTGAAGCACTCCTCTCTTCTTACCTCAATATACACCTGTAACATCAGGTTCCAAATGCTTAACTTCCCTTCGTTTCTGCTTTTTCTACAGTCAGTGATAACTTCTATTCAATGCTGTGCTGCAAACGTACAGTCTCAGATATTTGTTCCTCAAATTATGGCCTAATAGACCTTCCCTGGTCAGAAATGTCCTCTTTTCCTGTGATAATCTAATTTTTTAGTCCTCCTTGCTTCAACCATCATCTGTTATTTTGCTTCCAAGGCAGCAGAAATGTTTCATTTTATATACATCTTGGTCCATAATTTTGATAAGAGAGGCACTCCGTCTTCAGGCCACAAGTGGCCCATCGGGACCATCCGACCGCCGTGTCATCTTCAGGCGAGGATGCGGATACGAGGGGCGTGTGGTCAGCACACCGCTCTCCCGGTCGTTAAGATGGTTTTCTTTGACCGGAGCCGCTACTATTCGGTCGAGTAGCTCCTCAATTGGCATCACTAGACTGAGGGCACCCCGAAAACTGCCAACAGCGCATGGCGGCCTGGATGGTCACCCATCCAAGTATCGGCCACGCCCGACAGTGCTTAACTTCGGTGATCTCACGGGAACCGTTGTATCCACTGCGGCAGGGCCGTTGCCACAATTTTAATAAGCTGATCACTAATTTCATTTCTTTCACTTCTCATTATCTTATTCTTTCTTTCGTGTACTCGTTAGACTGTTTATTCTATTCTTGTGCTCTGTCAATAGTTATAACAGTGGCGTGAGCGAATCTTATCACTGGTAGATATATTTGGAGTGGAAAATTGCTGATGCAGAAATAAACGCCATCTACGGCTAAAAATAAATTTATCAACAGTTTCAGAAAAAAAATCTTTCCAGAGGTCCAAAAGTTTCAGATCACAAATTAAGTTACAAATCACAAATTTTTTACCCAGCATGAAACGGGAGCCAAAATAAATCTCAGTTTAATTTTGTCATGCATCCACAGTTACTCAAATATTTTAGTAAGTTGTTTGAAAGAGAAATATTGAAATGGCGGAGCCACACTACAATAATTAATGGCTGTCCATATTTAGACACAACGATCAAATGACAAAGCCAAAACAACAACAATTACCATAGGAAGTATAAAAAAAGGTCCTTTGCAGGCGACTAACACAAGTTCGACAAAGTCAGCGACTCAAAATCTCTCTTGTCTGAAAAAAGAAGATTTTAGAATAGGGAGACGACGTCTCAATGTAACCAACACATAGTACAAGAGGACTTACTTCGGGTTGGCTACAAAAAATGGTTCAAATGGCTCTGAGCACTATGGGACTTAACATCTGAGGTCATCAGTCCCCTAGAACTTAGAACTACTTAAACCTAACTAACCTAACGACATCACACACATCCATGCCCGGGGCAGGAATCGAACCTGCGACTGTAGCGGTCGCACGGTTCCAGACTGAAGCGCCTAGAACCACTCGGCCACACCGGCCGGCGGTTGGCTACAGATGAACTAGTAAATTACAACTTCCTGTATTTGACATCGGTACAAGAGCGTGTAACAATAATTATCTGAATGGCATAGAGCTCGAACTGACTGAATTAATGGTCTAGTTTCCATTCACCAACGTGCTTATTAGAAATTGCTCTTGATTATACCTGGAAAGCGTTTTTGTAACTGCCACATAAGCCTGGACTTCAGTAACAAGAAAATGCTCAAAGAATTTATACAGGCGCCAAGAGTAATACCTAGCAGTAAGACGGCGCATAAAAACTACAACCTTAAGAATGCAGATCAACAACTATGCGTTAGTGCACATACACACAAAAATTTCAAGACACGCTAACACGAGTCTAATAATGGAACATTGTCATGTTCCAAAACAACAACAAATAAGTGTCCACAGTATTAACACCGCTCCGTTAAAGCACAGAAAAATAAGCGTTACTTTAAGCAAACATTATAGCGGCAAACCAATATCCATACGGTCAATAGTTGAGTGAGTATGAATGAGAACTGTGGCGTATTTTAGTATACGAGGATAATGAAAAGTTTTTATTCGTCCTTTTATAACTACAACGAGCTGATAAATCTTATCAAAAAATTACAAACACGAATAAAAAATGGATGGTGCTTCATTGGCAAAGCATTCACTGGGGCGGAAGCAATACAATTTCTCCGCTGACTGAACCTCTCTTACAACACAATCTGACTTTGTTTACATGAATCCACTGTGAGGCCCAATTCTATTCAAATGGAAATAACTAAGACCAAATACACCACAAGCTGTGGTTCACCGGAGAAAGGGAGCTGTGAATATCATTTAACAGCCTTACGCCAGTACAGCAATACTTTAACCTTTCACCTTGAAACAGGTGGCAACAGAAAATGACACTCTGTGGTCTAGGAGCGGTGCGATGCGTCAGCTGTAATGTTCTGACGTGTCCAAAAAAATTTTCAAACCGCGTGGGCTGGCGTTCTGATTATTAGAACGCGGGAAACTTCCCTATCAGAGCCCTGAAATCCCAGCATATTTCAGTGTGAGATGCACCCGTTCGCTGGTCTTGCCAATCTAATTTGGCCGGCCGTGGTGGTCAAGCGGTTCTAGGCGCTTCAGTATGGAACCGCGCGACCGCTACGTTCGCAGGTTCGAATCCTGCCTCGGGCATGGATGTTTGTGATGTCCTTAGGTTGGTTAGGTTTAAGTAGTTCTAAGTTCTAGGGGACTGATGACCTCATATGTTAAGTCCCATAGTGCTCAGAGCCATTTGAACCATTTTTGAACCAATCTAATTTGACTCAGCCACGACGGTGCATGCTGGAATTGTCAAATGTTAGACGGCCGATTCAGGACGAATAAGTTCACCCTCGTGACATATGATATGTCTGAGATGATACGCAGTTCCACTGTCGGTACAGTTGGAAACTGCCGCTAGCTCTTAGTCCACCACAAGTTGCAGACCCCAAGTCTCACGCACAAAGGAAAGATCTGAAGTTGTCCACTGGGGGAGGAGCAGAAGACGAAGACACAATGAATCACAGACACTTTCCACCAAGCCCTGTTATGGGAGAAAAAAAAGCACTACGTTGTACAAAATAATCAAACTATCCTCGGCTCATTGAATGTCCCCTCCTGAATGTTATGTTGGCCTGACAGCCAATACAGACACAGAACCGAGGTTCTCACACTGGGAGAGGATACAGTCAGCGACTCAAAATCTTTATTGTCCGAAAAAAGAAGATTCTAGACTAGGGAGACGTCGTTCTCACGGTAATCATGGCCCTGTTTCGGCAAAAAGCGACCACAGTCCCTCATTTACAGATTCAACCGTGACCAAATGTCCGCTTCGCACTCTGTCGTTTCCTTACACTACCCAAAGGGTGTTGTGGCGTTGCTGCGGCCGGCTGCCTGGCGTGTTTGCGATAGAGCGTCGGTCTGGAGGAGGAACTCTTAATTGCGGATGTATGGGAGCGTACAGGAGGCCACGTCGTTTTGTTAATGTTTGGAGTGACTCGTGTCAGGTGTGGTCCATCGTTAAGGCTGTAATAGCAACCAATGTTACTGTCTTGGTCGCAGATGGATCAAAGGGAATGACGCCTGGTTGTCCATTGAAACTCCTATCCTACGGATGTCGTCGGACTTAAAGTAAGAAGTTTTGACCATTATTTTGCGTTATTTGCAAGCAACTGGGCATTCCGGCGTCTACAGTAATTCGGCGAAGATTATTTGTTTCGTCGGTGTGTAAATGACAGAACAAGGAGCAGTTTATTTAATGTACACCTTATGCTCGTGTTCTGTGTGGGCTGTTTGCGGGTGTAAACTTGACTCTCACCTTTGTCTGTTGATTTTGAGCGCATCATCAAATACTGGATGCAAGCAGTGACTTTCAATTAATTAGCTGGATTCTTCCTTTTCCTCGTCAAGACGTGTGTTAAATAGCGAAGTAGAATTGTAGACCTTAACTTGCTACCTCATTTGCGTGGCTTCAGTAACAGAGCTTAACCTATTAACTAATTAAGGCTTGCCGGCCGGGGTGGCCGAGAGGTTCTAGGCGCTACTGCCTGAAACCGTGTGACCGTTACGGTAGCAGGTTCGAATCGTGCCTCGGGCATGGATGTGTGTTATGACCATAGGTTAGTTAGGTTTCAGTAGTTCTTAGGTTCTAGGGGACTGATGACCTTAGAAGTTAAGTCCCATAGTGCTCAAAGCCATTTGAACCAATTAAGGCTTGTGGTAAACAAAGGTATTTAAGTTTGTTGTTTTAAAATATGATCTTGTGTATCAATGATTTATGTTGCGCTAGTTGATTCTGGGGTATGAACGGATATGTTGGCACGTCTGCCGTGTAAGGGAATTCTGCTAGTTTTGATTACCTGCTGACCAGGGTCCTTGCTCGACGCTTGTCTTTAAGTACGCCGCTAACCTGGTTAGCGTATGTTGTGGCTACTTTAAATTAATCACTGCTCAATAGTCCAACACAGTTTGTCGACCGTCAGAAGCCGTGCAAGTGTTATTTATTCCTTTATTCTAGTCATCCTTTATTCTAGTCACTCTATAAGCATGCTATTCTTAATCTGCTACTCTAGGTAGCCATTATGTTGCCATTTTTGGAGTGTTTAGTTGGAGTGCGGCGCCTCTGAGTATAGATTTGTCAATTTCGAATTTATTGTTTTCCACTAATTTTTAATTGTGCTTATGCGCGTATATGTATTTATATATATACGGGTGGAATCAAATTTTTTTATTACTGTTGAGCTGTACTTAATGTCATATTGTAAAGAAAGGAACTTATTGGAGGTTAACTGCCGCCGTAAGGTGTTGTGGACAGTGCAGTTTCCTGTTATTCATTTTAATGTTCTAGTCAATGTGTTAACTTGCTAATTCTTTTCTTTCTGTATGGATTGTTCCTGCCTTGATGTTTCATAACCACGCGCATATTTATATTTATGGAAGAACTTAAAGTTTGTTCACCCGTTGAACTTTAACTAAAGTGCCGGAAACTGAATCAGGTGTTTGTTATTGTTCTAGTGCTGTTATCTGTGAAGTGTAACACGTGACATTTTCTTGTCTGTTATCAAGTGTTACAATAAAAGCAAACTGCAGTGAAGGGATGCGCTATTTCAGTTGATCCCGCATTGGTTAATCTAAACTCATATCATTTACTTGTTTAAATAGTGGAGGGAGGTGCGTGTGTCCCACAGAGAGATCTAATCTTTCAAGCCCGACAATTTCCAGCTTCTGAAAGAAGGCTATTAAGCTTTCCAGACAGTCGTGACGGTGTAATATTTATTTTTGCTGCTCGCTAAAATGACCTGGTGACTCCTAGCATCAAGGGAACTACAGTATTCCCTCCACTAAACATGTGCACCTGCCACTCTGCCCGTATCGTCCCAGCTTCTAACATGAGAATGCTTGTAGTTCGTCCCAACCTTTGCACAAAAGCTCAGATTGCAATAGTATCTCTTAAATGGCTTCCTTCGCCCACATTCTGCCAACTGGCCAGCTTCGTGACGATGTGTCACCTGGCCCAGGAAAAATGTTTTGTGAACCGGCACCTGGGCAGGTACAATTTACACAGCGCTGCTTTCCAGAATCACTCGCATAGGCAGGTCGTTGGACACAGTATTTATGGCCTACAATCCATCTTCTCCCTGTTCTCAGTCGCCTGCACTATAACACCTCGTGTACAAGTTCTCTACCGGCTACACATGCATTTATATGAACATTCTGTCCACAATTTCCTCATAAAAAGTTATAAACCACACATACCAAATTTGGTATACTGAAATCTTGAGTAAAATAAGAATAATAATCTGACTGCTAGTGTTCTTAAAGTGAGAGAGTGGCGTGCCACATATCACTTCTTCTTGGTGTGAAAGCTTGCTATTTGCAAAGTCATTGACTATCCAACGCTTCAGTTTCTTCGCTAATGAGCGTTGAAGCCACACCAAGACTCCAACCTTAGTGACATGACGCACGTCGCTATCCTGTGATCTTGTTTAGAGCGCGCGCTATAATCGATTATAATTCGCTGTTCTCGTGCGGGTGGCGCTCCGGTGGTGATATGTTATTACGTCGCTGGCGTGTGTTTGCGGTGGCCGGCGGAAAGCGAGAGGGTAGTCGGTTTTCCGGGTATTGCACGAAACGTGAAGTTTGCTCTGCCTGACCTGCTGGTGACTAGCGCTGAGGTTGTTGTGCCTCGCAATATGAGCAGAGTGGTCTGGGGCGGAGGCGACTCGCCGCTGTGCTGGCCATGCGGTGGTGATTAATTGGAGTCGGCGTACTTGTTCTGCCTGCCTGTCTGATGTGGAGGTCCGGTGGGGTCCTGTGATACTCTGGCCCGGTGACAACTAGTTGCTGAATTTTGGAGTCCTCTGCCGGGTTAGGGTGTGGGCTCGGTTGGCTCGTCAGATTTTCCACTGGAAGCTCCAGCAGAGGTTTCTGAACTTCATTCTGATGTGGGACGGCGTTGTTGGATGCTTTTGTTGTGTGCGTGTGGCTCGTTACGACATTTGTTGGTACTAATTTATTTGATCAACTGGAGTATCTTTTGGTTATCCCGCTGAGTGGGTCGTTGCCCACCCGGTCTGCTCAGCGTTACCTTTCGTGGTGACTGTTTGTTCCTTCCTGAAGGAATTCACGTAGGTGGTTCCTGTTACCTGCCCGGAGTTGTGTTCATGTATGGTATATTTGGAATTTGATGTGTTAGGTAAAGTCTGCATAAAAAAGGCTGTTTTGGACAGTATATGCATAGTGAATTACTGCTGCTTGGTATATGTGATCTTCTGGGACCTAAACAACACGATCTCGTCAATTTGGTTTGTGTAACAGCATTTAGTGGTATGTTCTGTATTTTTATCTCACTGTGTTATTATTATCTTGGTGGAATAGTCGCGTTTGGTGTCGTTAAGGCACTTCTAAGACTGTAGTTTCGCTATTCATGTGCACTTGGCTTTTATTGTTCTGTTTTAAGAAGCGAGAATTGTTTATTAAGATTTGTGTGTGTTGGCTTCCGGCACTTGTCAAGGGCGCCCGAGTTAACGGCGCCGTGGCTATCATGTGCTGTCCGGATGTTATATTGTTATTTGATTTCTGAATTTTATCTTGTGTTGATATTATCTGTCGTGTGTTACAGAACATAACCAAGGTGCGTAAGTGGTGGGAAGTTGTGGGAGGCATGTCGGGGAGCTCTCAGCGGTTTATTCCGGGGACCGTTTCTAGTGGGAAGGCTCCGAAGTGTTGAGAGCTCGCTCGTCTGTGATTGCGTTGGGAGTTGCCCTCGCCCTTTGGTTGTATCAAATTATTATTTTGTTATTATATTTATTGGATGTGTGTTGCGCTTCTTTTATTTTATGGTGCCAAGTGCCATTATCTTTCTCAAAGTTTTTTTATATAAATGATTGTAAATTGTAATGCCAAATTAACTTATTATTGCATTTTGTCTCTTGGTTCAAATATAAAAGCACTACTGTAAAAGGTTCTTTGATTTTATGGTAGCAAGCCGCCGTTATTGTTTTTACAGCTCATTCTTATAACTATTTGTTAAGTTCTGTAAGTTATATGAATTTGTTGTTACTTAAAAGAGCTTAGTGTTGTCAATTTAATAGATTGTGTACAGAGTCTGTTGTTTGGATATTATTGGGTGGAAATCCTTGGATAGTTGTCCTATAAGAACACACATTCCACTTAGTATCCTCATTACACATACAATGGAAGAATGTGGAACATATGCAAAATCAAGTTATCTCATGGTAAATCATAACCTACAAATCCGCAAAAACTAAGTAGCGGTCAGCAATATAATCCAAACGGAAAATACTTAATCCGCTGTGGCCGTCTTTACTCAATACAGTTCCTCAAACCTTTATAGCCAGTGGCGTGAGTCAGTCACACCGTTTAAACAGAAACCCCCAATCTCATTCGAACATGAGCTCTGTCAGTCGTATACTAAAACAACTGGAACACATATACTAAATAGCCAGAACATTACAACCACAGACCTGCTATCGATATAAACCAGTCCAGGCAATAACAGCGTTTTATGTAAGTCTGCAGGCTTCCGTGGCCGTTGTCACTGACGTTAAAAAATCTTCTGGGTTATTAGGCAGCACCATGTTTCTTCTAAAATGTTCGACGTTTCGACCCCTCTGCTGGGGTCTTCCTCAGTATCTTTTGGTGTCCACTACCGCTAGAACACTGTCAGAGACGAATGTCACGTCCACTTATAATGGGGGACTTTCCTGGCGTTCGTGCTGGAGAGGTGATAGTATTGGTTCAAATTCATATGGCTACCACTGGGCCATAGTCATAGGCTAATGTTCCGGCTCTGACGCAGAAGAAGGGGTGTTGGTAGCTCATCTCCTGTGGAGACCATTGGTGCTCCATCGTCATTGGATAGAAAGGGACTATTCACATTTATGCTGGAGAAGGATTATTGGCTGAAATGCCAGCTACCGCTATTGGTAGCAGTGGCTAGATTCGAAACGAACAGAGCAAAAGAGGAGGAATGCTTACCCAAAATATTATTGTCCGCCAAGGTGACTTGCAGCGCGTTGTTTATGCCGCTCACACACCCAGACCGGGTATTTACTTCCTTGATGGCGGGGAGCCACGAAGCCTATAGCCGTCCTAATAACAGCTATATCTGGCGAGGGATGACTAATAGTCAGACACGTGCACAGTGCACAAGTCTCAGTGAGCAACCTGTCTATGCGTAGAATGGGGAAGGCGCGTGATCTCTCTGAGTTTGACGGAGGGCAGATTGTGAGGGCCCGTAGGCTCGGCATGAGCATTTCGGAAAATACGCGACTTGTCGGGAGTTCGAGGTTTGCTGTTGTAAGTGTCTTCAGCACGTGGCGAAATCACGGTGAAATCACGTCCAGACGTCTTGGAGCTGGATGGTGGCCACTCATTACAGATGTCGGGCGTCGTAGGCTGGGCAGACTGGTAAAACAGGACAGGCGGTGGACTGTGGAGGCACTAACACCAGACTTTAATTCTGGGCAGAGTACAAGTGTGTCTGAATACACAGTGCAGCGAACATTCCCAACGATGGGCCTCCGCAGCCGACAACCCATGCGTGTGCCTATGTTAACACCACGACATCAGTAACTACGACTGAAAGCGGCATGTGACCATCGGCACTGCACGCTGACACAGTGGCAGAACGTTGCATGGTCTGATGAATCCCGATACTTTCTTCATCATGGCCATGGGATGGTGCAAATCCATCGTCTTCCAAGTGAAAAGCTCCTTGACGTCTGTACTGAGGGACAGAGACAAGTTGGCAGCGCCTTGGAACACCAGGGCAACTACGACTGAAATACGTATGTGACCATCATCACTGGACATTGACGCAGTGGCAGAGCGTTTCATGGTCTGATGAATCCTGATACCTCCATCATGACGATGGGAGAGGGCGAATCTTCAGATGAACAGTTCCTTGACACATGGACTGCGGGACGGAGACAAGTTGGCGGCGGGTCCATTATGCTCTGGGGAACATTTACATTGGCATCCATGGGTTCAGTTGCAGTTGGTGAAAGGCACCACTTGTTGCAGACCACGTCCACCCCTCCATAACGATCATTGCAGTTCAACTCCGCAAACTCGTCAGTATAAAGAGTTACAATTTCCGTATGACTTGCCAAACAATTTACTCAATACATACTACTGTAAACATGTTTAAATAACATTCTGACACAGGAAACGATATAATCATGTACAAAATCAGCAAAGTACGCCAAAACAAGTGCACAGTCACTCGTTGTTTAGCTCTGAAGACTGAGAGGTACAAAGGATATACCCAAAACGGCCGTATGACTTGCCACACAGTTGACCAAGGCATATGACCATGAACAAATACCAGGTAAGCCCATCAGAATTACCAATGAAACAGAAGTGTGCCAGTGGCAAGCTACATCTACATCCATACTGCGCAAGCCACATGACGGTGTGTGGCGGAGGGTACTATGATTACCTCTATTGGTTCTCCATTCTATTCCAGTCTCGTATTGTTCGTGGAAAGAAAGATTGTCGGTATGCCCCCATGTGGGCTCTATTCTCTCTGATTTTATCCTCATGGTCTCTTCGCGAGATATACGTAGGAGGGAGCAATATACTTCTTGACTCCTTGGTGAAGGTATGTTGTCGAAACTTCAACAAAAGCCCGTACCGAGCTACTGAGCGTCTCTCCTGCAAAGTCTTCCCCTGGAGTTTATCTGTCATCTCCGTAACGCCTTCGCGATTACTAAATGATCCTGTAACGAAGCGCGCTGCTCTCCGTTGAATCTTCTCTATCCCTTCTATCAACCCTATTTAGGACGGATCCCACACCGGTGGGCAGTATTCGAGCAGTTGGCGAACAAGTGTACTGTAACCTACTTCCTTTGTCTTCGGATTGCATTTCCTTAGGATTCTTCCAATAAACCTCAGTCTGGCATCTGCTTTACCGACGATTAATTTTATATGGTCATCCCATTTTAAATCACTCCTAATGCCTACTGCCAGATAATTTGTGGAATTAACTGCTTCCAGTTGCTGATCTGCTATATTGTAGCTAAATGATAAAGGATCTTTCTTTCTGTGTGTTCGCAGCACATTACACTTGTCTACATTGAGATTCAATTGCCATCCCCTGCACCATGCGTCAATTCGTTGCAGATCCTCCTGCATTTAAGTACAATTTTCCATTGTTACAACATTTCGATGTATCACAGCATCATCCGCAAAAAGTCTCAGTGAACTTTTGATGTTATCCACAAGGTCATTTATGTATATTGTGAATGGCAACGGTCCTACGACACTTCCCTGCGGCACACCTGAAATCACTCTTACTTCGTAAGATTTCTCTCCATTGAGAATGACACGCTGCGTTCTGTTATCTAGGAACTCTTCAATTCAATCACACAATTGTTCTGATGATCCATATGCTCTTACTTTGTTCATTAAACGACTGTGGGGAACTGTATCAAACGTCTTGCAGGAGTCTAGAAACACGGCATATACCTGGGAACCCGTGTCTATGGCCATCTGAATCTCGTGGACGAATAGCGCGAGCTGGGTTTCACACGATCGTCTTTTTCGAAACCCATGCTGATTCCTACAGAGTAGATTTCAAGTCTCCAGAAAAGTCATTATACTCAAACATAATACGTGTTCCAAAAGTCTACAACTAAAACTAATTTCAGGTCACGTAGCGTCAAAACAAATTCAAAAAAGGGACGAAGATTATGCACCTCCTAGCCACAGGCCAAAATGGAAAAGTTTTCATCGAAAGAGAAGTGGTTAGTCTGATAGCAAAATAATAGATCTAAATCTTCTTGGCAACTTAGGTACATGACACCACTTCTTAGATGCTCGGAAGTTCTTGTTTCCAACGATTTCCGTCAACGACAATATTCAGCCTTCTGCAGCAGAGTGGCACCTTATGTACCGATACCTAGCGCGTACAGGTGCCTTCATGGAGTTAACACTTCGCTCACAAGGGAACAGCTCCTCTATCCAAGTGCATTCATGTTTTAAATACGTTTTCCGACAGTTTTCCTGCCCTCAGCAGGCGCTGCAGCTGCGACGAAGTGCAGTCGACAACGTGCCGCGTGCCAGTAGCACTGGCGTGTAAGGCACAGTATCCATATAGCCAAATAGTCATCCATATAGCCAGTCACATGTACCAAAAGGTTAGTTAAGATAGAGTAGCTTCATTTCTTTGAGAAATGTCGGGAACGATGTGTGAATAGGAAGTGACTATTGACAGGGGCAGATGTGTACTCTGACCACAATCTATTGGTTATTAACTGTAGATTAAAATTGAAGAAACTGCAAAAAGGTGGGAAATTAAGGAGATGGGACCTGGATAAACTGAAAGAACCAGGGGTTGTACAGAGTTTCAGGGAGAGCATAGGGGAACAATTGACAGGAAGGGGGGAAAGAAATACAGTAGAAGAAGAATGGGTAGCTTTGAGGGATGAAATAGTGAAGGCAGCAGAGGATCAAATAGGTAAAAAGACGAGGGCTAGTAGAAACCCTTGGGTAACAGAAGAAATATTGAATTTAATTGATGAAAGGAGAAAATATAAAAATGCAGTAAATGAAGCAGGCACAAAGGATTACAAACGTCTCAAAAATGAGATCGACAGGAAGTCCAAAATGGCTAAGCAGGCATGGCTAGAGGAGAAATGTAAGGATGCAGAGGATTATCTCACTAGGGGTAAGATAGATACTGCCTACAGGAAAATTAAAGAGACCTTTGGAGAAAGGAGAACCACTTGCATGAATATCAAGAGCTTTGATGGAAACTCAGTTCTAAGCAAAGAAGGGAAAGCAGAAAGGTGGAAGGAGCATACGGAGATTCTATACAAGGGTGATGAACTTGAGGACATTATTATGGAAATGGAAGAGGATGTAGATGAAGATGAAATGGGAGATACGATACTGCGTGAAGAGTTTGACAGAGCACTGAAGGACCTAAGTCGAAACAAGGCCCCGGGAGTAGACAACATTCCATTAAAATTACTGACGGACTTGGGAGAGCCAGTCCTGACAAAACTCTACCATCTGGTGAGCAAGATTTATGAGACAGGCGAAATACCGTCAGACTTCAAGAAGAATATAATAATTCCAATCCCAAAGAAAGCAGGTGTTGACAGATGTGAAAATTACCGAACTATCAGTTTAATAAATCACAGCTGCAAAACACTAACGCGAATTCTTTACAGACGATTGGAAAAACTGATAGAAGCCGACCTCAGGGAAGATCAGTTTGGATTCCGTAGAAATGTTGGAACTCGTGAGGCAATACTGACCCTACAACTTATCTTAGAAGAAAGATTAAGGAAAGGCAAACCTACGTTTCTAGCATTTGTAGACTTAGAGAAAGCTTTTGACAATGTTGATTGGAATACTCTCTTTCCAATTCTGAAGGTGGCAGGGGTAAAATACAGGGAGCGAAAGGCTATTTACAATTTGTACAGAAAGCAGATGGCAGTTATTAGAGTCGAGGGGTATGAAAGGGAAGCAGTGGTTGGGAAGGGAGTGAGACAGGGTTGTAGCCTCTCCCCGGTGCTATTCAATCTTTATATTGAGCAAGCAATAAAGGAAACAAAAGAAAAGTTCGGAGTAGGTATTAAAATCCATGGAGAAGAAATAAAAACTTTGAGGTTCGCCGATGACATTGTAATTCTGTCAGAGACAGCAAAGGACTTGGAAAAGTAGTTGAACGGAATGGACAGTGTCTTGAAAGGAGGGTATAAAATGAACATCAACAAAAGCAAAACGAGGATAATGGAATGTAGTCGAATTAAGTGGGGTGATGCTGAGGGAATTAGATTAGGAAATCAGACACTTAAAGTAGTAAAGGTGTTTTGCTATTTGGGGAACAAAATAACTGATGATGGTCGAAGTAGAGAGGATATAAAATGTAGACTGGCAATGGCAAGGAAAGCGTTTCTGAAGAACAGAAATTTGTTAACATCTAGTATAGATTTAAATGTCAGGAAGTCGTGTCTGAAAGTATTTGTATGGAGTGTAGCCATGTATGGAAGTGAAACGTGGACGATAAACGGTTTAAACAAAAAGAGAATAGAAGCTTTCGAAATGTGGTGCTACAGAAGAATGCTGAAGATTACGAGGGTAGATCATATAACTAATGAGGAGGTATTGATAGAATTGGGGAGAAGAGGTGCTTGTGGCACAACTTGACTAGAAGACGGGATCGGTTGGTAGGACATGTTCTGAGACATCGAGGGATCACCAATTTAGTATTGGAGGGTAGCGTGGAGGGTAAAAATCGTAGAGGAAGACCAAGAGATGAATACACTAACCAGATTCAGAAGGATGTAGGCTGCAGTAGGTACTGGGGGATGAAGAAGCTTGCACAGGATAGAGTAGCATGGAGAGCTGCATCCAACCAGTCTCAGGACTGAAGACCACAACAACAACAATGGCAGTGAAAGATTATGGAGTGGTTGTGAAACAAATCATTTCTACTGAAACACTAATTAAGTGTTCAATTTATAATTCATGTTAATCGGAAGGCTACGTGGCGAAGGAAGGGCTTAAAATTGGTCTAGCCACATAAATATGATATTTTGAATGTACTCGACTCACTGTTTTAAGTTGCAGATGCACAAGGAAACTATGGGCTTAAAGTAGTCTCATCATTAATAGACAAACTGCACCGCCAGTGTCATAATTCTAACGATTAGATTAAAGTACCACAGTATGACACGTTTACAGCATGGCGCGAGGCCGGTGTGGCCGAGCGGTTATAGGCGCTACAGTCTGGAACCGCGCGACCGCTACGGTCGCAGGTTCGAATCCTGCCTCGGGCTTGGATGTGTGTGTGATGTCCTTAGGTTAGTTAGGTTTAAGTAGTTCTAAGTTCTAGGGGACTGATGACCTCAGATGTTAAGTCCCATAGTGCTCAGAGCCATTTGAACGGCGCGTATTTATGGATTAATTTGTGGTCCTTTTGTGGTCGCCTAATACCGAAATCAGTTGAGCCAATCTTTCACAAACGCAGGTAAACTAGGAGGAGTGGTTATCGCGGCCATGGCTGGTCGGTGAGCTGCGACAGGATGTAGAGTTTAAAATAAGGTTCCTAAATCTCTAACCATAATATAATCAATCTGAAACCTTCCGGTGTCTCCAGGTCTCTTCCACGTAAGCAGCCTTCCCTCATGATTCTTAAACCCGGTGTTAGCTATGATTAACTTTTGCTTTGTGCAAAATTCTACCAGGCGGCTTCCTCTTTCCTTCCTTTCCCCTAGTCCATATATGCCAACTACATTTCCTCCTCTTCCTTTCCTACTATGGAATTCCAGTGCCCCATGACTCTCAAATTTTCCGCTCCCTCAACTATCTGAATAATTTCTTTTATCTCATCATACATTTCCTCAATCTCCTCCTCATCTGGGGAGCTAGTTGGGCATATAAGCTTGTACTACTGTGGAGGGTGTGGGTTTCGTGTCTCTATTGGCTACGATATTGCGTTCACTATACTGTTCATAATAGCCTATCCACTATTCTACTTTTTTACTCGTTACTAAATCTTCTCCTGCATTATCCCTATTCGATTTTGTATTTATAACCCTGTATTCACTCGACCAAAAGTCTTGTTCCTCCTGCCACCGAACTTCACTAATTCCCACTATATCTAACTTTAACCTATCCATTTCCCTTTTTAGATTTTCTAATCTACCTTCCCGATTAAGGGATCTGACATTCCAAGCTCAGATATGTAGAACGCCAGGTTTGTTTCTCCTGATAATGGGGTCCTCCTGAGTAGTCCACGCCCGGAGATCCGAAGGGGGACTATTTTACCTCCGAAATATTTTACCCAAGAGGTAGCCATCATCATATAACCTTATAGTAGAACTGCATGCCCTTGGGAAAAATTACGGCTGTAGTTTCCGCTTGCTTTCAGCCGTTCGCAGTACCACCACGGCAACGCCGTTTTGGTTGTTGTTACAAGACAGATCAGTCAATCATCCAAACCGTTCCCCCTCGAACTAATGAAAAATGCTGCCCCTCATCAGGAACCATGCATTTGTCTGCCCCCTCAACAGAGACATCTTCGCTGTCATCACACCTACTGTATGGATATCTGTATCGCTGAGGCACGCAAGCCTCCCCACCAACGAAAAAGTCCATGGTTCACTGAAGTAACAAACCGAATAAATTATAATTGCATGTTCACTCTGGAACGAACCGCAGGAAGCAACGGGTCCCTTTTTCAATCGGCTGCAGTTTTTCCCAGGATTTGCCCTGGCTTGGAGGGAGTCTACGATTGTGTTGGTTTCTTCATATGGAACCCTACATTTCTGTGTCTGGATATATTCGATCGAACGGAAATAGACTTTTTATAAACTTAAATTAAAAATTCGTTAAATGCGGACTGGCGCTTATGTACACTACTGGCCATGAAAACTGCTACACCAAGAAGAAGTGCTAATGATAAACGGGTATTCATTGGACAAATATATTATACCACAACTGACAAGTGATTACATTTTCACGCAATATGGGTGCATAGATCCTGAGAAATCAGTACCCAGAACAACCACCTCTGGCCGTAATAACGGCCTTGATACGCCTGGGCATTGAGTCAAACAGAGCGTGGATGGCGTGCACAGGTAAAGCTGCCCATGCAGCTTCAACACGATACCACAGTTCATCGAGAGTAGTGACTGACGTATTGTGACGAGCCAGTTGCTCGGCCACCATTGACCAGACGTTTTAATTTGCTGAGAGATCTGGAGAATGTGCTGGCCATGGCAGCACTCGAACATTTTCTGTATACAGAAAGGCCCGTAAAGAACCTGCAACATGCGGTCGTGCATTATCATGCTGAAATGTAGGGTTTCGCAGGGATCTAATAAAGGGTAGAGCCACGGGTCGTAACACATCTGAAATGTAACGTCCACTGTTCAAAGTGCCGACAATGCGAATAAGAGGTAACCGAGACGTGAGACCAATGGCACCCCACACCATCACGCCGGGTGATACGCCAGTATGGCGATGACGAATACACGCTTCCAATGTGCGTTCACCGCGATGTCGCCAAACACGGATGCCACCATCATTATGCTGTAAACAGAGCCTGATTCATCCCAAAAAATGACGTTTTGTCATTCGTGCACCCAGGTTCGTCGTAGAGTACACCATCGCAGGCGCTCCTGTCTGTGATGCAGCGTCAAGAGTAACCGGAGCCCTGGTTTCCGAGCTGATAGTCCATGCTGCTGCAAACGTCATCGAACAGTTCGTGCAGATGGTTGTTGCCTAGCAAACGTCCCCATCTGTTGACTCAGGGATCGAGACGTGGCTCCACGATCCGTCACAGCCATGTGGATAAGATGCCTGTCATCTCGACTGCTAGTGAAACGAGGCCGTTGGGATCCAGCACGGCGTTCCGTATTACCCTCCTGAACCCACCGATTCCATATTCCGCTAACAGTCATTGGAGTCTCGACCAACGCTAGCAGCAATGTCGCGATACGATAAACCGCAATCGCGATAGGCTGCAATCCGACATTTATCAAAGTCGGAAATGTGATGGTACGCATTTCTCCTCCTAACACGAGGCATCACATCAACGTTTCACCAGGCAACGCTGGTCAACTGCTGTTTGTATATGCGAAATCGGTTGGAAACTCTCCTCAAGCCAGCACGTTGTAGGTGTCGCCACCGGCGCCAACCTTAATGTGTGAATGCTCTGAAAAGCTAATCATTTGCATATCACAGCATCTTCTTCCTGTCGGTTAAATTTCGCGTCTGTAGCACGTCATCTTCGTGTTGTAGCAATTTTAATGGCCAGTAATGTAGTTTCGTTCTTTTTATAACAGAGAACCATCGGTATGATGGTGTCCTATACAAATATTATCGATATCCTTTTACTGAGGACAACCGACTGTCGTAAGCATCTGTCCGACCAGGCCCGAAATCGGATAATACATTGACGACAGATTAAATGTGCCTAGGAAAATAATCCGACTTAACCGAAATGTTTGGGTTTTCTAAATTCATCGTCCGGGTTCGGCAATTTAAGTGATGGAATACTTACACTGAGCGATGTTCGTAATTTTGTCGGTAGCATGTAATATGTATGTAATATCAAACGAAAGCCAACAATGAGAATGGGATACCTAGCACCATATGCACGGAGCAGTAATGACGTAAGGCGACGAGGCAGCTTCCCCCTCCTTTTGCTGAGTCGCACACAGAAGAGCAAAAAACAGAGCCCCGCATTCTGACCCAGACGGGCAAGGCGGGACTGAGCGACTATAATGTCATCCTTTAAAAATGACGGCATTGGATGCAGTACGGGGAGGCGTATTGTCAGCATACTGCTGTACAAATGGTTCAAATGGATCTGAGCACTATGGGACTTAACTTCTGAGGTCATCAGTCCCCAAGAACGTAGAACTACTTAAACCTATCTAACCTAAGGACATCACACACATCCATGCCCGAGGCAGGATTCGAACCTGCGACCGTAGCGATCGCGCGGTTCCAGACTCAAGCACCTAGAACCGCTCGGCCACACCGGTCGATATACTGCTGTGCATAGAAGAGGCAATGAACAAAAGAAAAGGAATTTTCAGAAGTGGGATGAAAATTCAGTGTTAAAGAACATCAGATATTAAAATTCACGAACCACTTTGTTATATTCGGCGAAATCGAAGAAGAACTGTAGGACGTACGCAAGGGAACAATACAGTTTACTAAGTCTATTTTATAGATTTATAGTTAACCAAAGGTTACAGTCAAAATTGGGGACCATGGAGAACATGAAATGAAGATATTCTGCTTCATTTGAGGCAAAATGAAGCATGACGGACGAAGTGAACAGAATGAAAGAAGCAGACATCTTAGAAATGTAGAATTTTGCTCATAAAAGTAAATCTGGTAGAATCAGAGGCAACAAGTTAAGAAAAAAAGTCTTTCGAGTACGTACTGATTACAGCATTGTGTGAAAGTGAATCAGGGTTCGGGACACCTGTAAAAGAAGATAGTCGAAGCGCTTGATATACGGTGTTAAAATGGTTGCTGATAATTAATAGGATTGATAAGAAATAAGATGGTTTTGACTGACTAGGAGGGATAGGTTCATAGCATTCGTGCTAAAACATCATGGAATAAGTTCAACAGTGCTAGAGGAAATGGTAGAGAGAAAAAAAACTTGGGCCGTTGGGTGTCAGCGCCACTAAAGGTCGCATCAAACCGATCAGAAGACGATAAAACAGGCACAACACTAAGGTGGCAATAGTAATGGGATACCTCATAATATCGTGCTGGACCACCTTTTTCCCAGTGTAGGACAGAAGCTTGATGTGGCATGGACTCAACAAGTCGTCGGAAGTCCCCCGGAGATATAATAGTCCATGCTAACTCCATAGCCTTTCGTAGCTTCAAACGGGTCAATTGGCTTTGAGCACTATGGGACTTAACATCTGAGGTCATCAGTCCCCTAGAACTTAGAACTACTTAAACCTAACTAACCTAAGGACATCACACACATCCATGCCCGAGGAAGGATTCGAACCAGCTACCGTAGCGGTCGGGCGTTTCCAGACTGAAGCGGCTAGCACCGCTCGGCCACAGCGGCCGGCCTTTCATAACTGTGAAGGTGTTTCCGATTCAGTATTTTGCGCACGAACTGACTCTCGATTATACACCATAAATGTTCGATGGGATTCATGTTGGGCGCTGGAACTGTCCAACTATGCCTGGTGACATGGCGCATTGTGCTCCACAAAAATTCCATCGTTCTCCGGGAACATGGCTGCAAATGGTCACAATATAGCTCAAAACAACTATTCCAAGTTAATGATCGGTTCAATTGGGCCGGAGAACTCTTCATTCCATGGAAACGCAGCCCACGCCTTTACGTAGTCACCAGTAGCTTGAACAGTACCTTGTTGACAACCTGAGCCCATGGCTTCGTGGGGTCTGCGCCACACTTTAACGCCACCATGAGCTCTTACCAACTAAAATCTGAACTCATGTGACCAGGCAACGTTTTTCCAGTCATCTAGAGTCCAATCAATATATTTACGAACCTAGAACAGGCGCTGCAGGCGATGTTGTGCTGTTAGCAAAACCATTGGTGTCAGTCGTTTGTTGCCATAGCCCCCTTATGCCACATTTCATCACACTATCCTGAAGGATACTTTCGTCTATGTCCCACACTGTGCTGTGCTGTTATCGCACGCAGTATTTCTTGACCGTTAGCGCTGACAACTCTATGCAGATGGTGTTTCTCTCGATCGTTAAGTGAAGGCTGTCGGCCGCTGCGTTGTCCGTGGCGAAAAGTAAAGGTCGAAATCTGGTGTTCTCGGAACACTATTGACATGGTGGATTTCGGAATACTGAATTCCCTAAGATTTCCAAAATGGAATATCCCATGCTTCTAGGACCAACTACTATTACTGCATCCGAAGTCTGTTAATTACCTCCAGCCAAGGTGGCCGTGCGGTTCTACGCGCTAGAGTCTGGAACCGAGTGACCGCTACGGTCGCAGGTTCGAATCCTGCCTCGGGCATGGATGTGTGTGATGTCCTTAGGTTAGATAGGTTTAAGTAGTTCTACGTTCTTGGGGACTGATGACCTCAGAAGTTAAGTCGCATAGTGCTCAGAACCATTTTCTTTTAAAAAAGAAATTCGGAAAACGCTGAGGAAGCATAGGCTGTTGCACTTGCGGTTCAAAAGAGAACACGCAAATAACGACACAAGGTTTAGTGCAAATTCGTGCGTCTGTGAAAAGGTTTATACAAGAAGCATACAAGAACAACCACCCTCATAGATTAGCGAAACATCGGGCGAAACCGAAAAAATTGTGGTTCTTTTATTGTTATGTAAGGTCACCAAACGGGTCTAAGGCTTCCATCCAACAACTCTTTAATCAATCTGTTGTGGCAGTAGAAGATATCAAAACGAAAGTCGAAGTTTCAAATTTCGCGTTCAAGAATTCGTTCACGCCGAAGAATCATACGAAAATACCGTCGTTCGATCATCGACAAACTCTCGTTTGTGCGACATAGTAATAAACATCTCTGGCTTAGGGAAACGACTGAAAGACCAATTGTGTGATTGGATTGAAGAGTTCTTTGATAACAGAACGCAGCATATCATTCTCAATGGAGAGAAGTCTTCTGAAGTAAGAGTGATTTCAGGTGTGCCACAGGGGAGTGTCGTAGGACCGTTGCTATTCACAGTGTACGTAAATGATCTTGTAGGTAACATCGGAAGTTCACTGAGGCTTTTTGCGGATGATTCTGTGGTATATCGAGAGGTTGAAACAATGGAAAATTGTACTGAAATGCAGGAGAATTTGCAACGAATTGACGCATGGTGCAGGGAATGGCAATTGAATCTCAATGTAGATAAGTGTAATGTGCTGCGAATACATAGAAAGAAAGATCTTTTATCATTTAGCTACAATATGGCAAATCAGCAACTGGAAGCAGTTAATTCCATAAATTATGCGGGAGTAGTCGTAAGGAGTGATTTAAAATGGAATGATCATATAAAGTTGATCATCGGTAAAGCAGATTACAGACTGAGATTCATTGGAAGAATCCTAAGGAAATGCAATCCGAAAACAAAGGAAGTAGTTTACAGTACAGTTGTTCGCCCACTGCTTGAATACTGCTCAGCAGTGTGGGATCCGTACCAGATAGGATTGACAGAAGAGATAGAGAAGATCCAACAAAGAGCAGCGCGCTTCGTTACAGGATCATTTAGTAACCGCGAAAGCGTTACGGAGATGATAGATAAACTCCAGGGGAAGACTTTGCAGGAGAGACGCTCAGTAGCACGGTACGGGCTTTTGTTGAAGTTCCAAGAACATACCTTCACCGGGGAGTCAAGCAGTATATTGCTCCCTCTTACGTATATCCCGCGAAGAGACTATGAGGATAAAATCAGAGAGATTAGAGCCCACACAGAGGCATACCGACAATCTTTCTTTCCACGAACAATACGAGACTGGAATATAAGGGAGAACCGATAGATGTACTCAAAGTACCCTCCGCCCCACACCGTCAGGTGCCTTGCGGAGTATGGATGTAGATGTAGAAAGAGTTGAAAACAAATAACTCTCCAGATCCGGATGGAGTCCCAGTTCGGTTTTACGAAGAGTATCCCACGCCACTGGCCCTTTACTTTGCTAGCATTGCTGGCGAACCTCTCGCCCAGCGCCAAGTCCCAAGCGACTGGAAAAAAAAACGCAAGTGACTCCTGTGTATAACAAGGACAAAAGAACGGACCCGCAAGGTTACTGGCTAATAGCCGTAACATCGGTTTGCTACAGAATCTCTGAACATATTTTCAGTTGGACTATAGTAACTTTTCTTGAGGCCAGGAAGCTTACATCCACAAATCAACACGCTAGTAGAAAGCATCGCTCGTGCGTAACTCATCTTGCTCTTTTTCCACATGATACACTGCGAACCACGGATGGAGAGGAAGCAAGCAGATTCCATATTTCTAATTTTCGGAAAGCATTTGACATGGTGACCCACTGTAGACTGTTAACGAAGGTGTGAGTATGTCAGTGAGTATAAGATTGCTTAAGTAATAGAACCTAGTTGGTTGCCCTCGACGGCGAGCGTTCATCAGAGTCAAGGGTCAAGGGTATCGTCAGGAGTGCCCTAGGGAAGTGTAGTAGCACCACCATTATTTTCTACGTGCATGAATATCTGGAGGACAGCGTGGGCAGCAATCTGCGGTTGTTTGCCGATGATGCCGTGGTGTACGGTGAAGTCTTCTTCTTCTTCTTCTCTCTTTTTTTTTTTTTTTTTTTTTTTTTTTTTTTTTTCAAGTGACACTTTTGACAAAATTCAGAGTCGGCATTTGAAGCGAAATTAGGATTCATTCGGAGGTCATTTTACCCTTACAAGGTACCCATCGCCACGCACCGTACGGTGGCTTGCTGAGTATTATATGTAGATGTGGATATGTATCTGTCACTGAAAGTATTTTAATTCAGTCTTTACAGCTACAAGAAAAGACGTGCTTTTGTCACGAAGAGTATTTCGTTTTATTGAAATAAAACATAATCAGTCGTCTGTAATGGAATATATTTACAAAGTGGTTTGCGATCAAAAGTATCCGGACACCTGGCTGAAAATGACTTACAAGTTGGTGGTGCCCTCCACCAGTAATGCAGGAATTCAGTATAGTGTTGGCCACCATTAGCCTTGATGACAGCTTCCACTCTCGCAGGTATATGTTCAGTCAGGTGCTGGAAGGTTTCTTGGGGAATGGCAGCCCATTTTTCACGGAGTGCTGCACTGAGGTAAGGTATCGATGTCGGTCGGTGAGGTCTGGCACGAAGTAGGCGTTCCAATACATCCCAAAGGTATCCTTTAGGATTCACGTCAGGACTCTGTGCGGGTCAGTCCATTATAGGGACGTTATTGTCGTGTAACCACTCCGCCACAGGCCGTACATTAAAAACAGGTGCTCGATCGTGCTGAAATACGCAATCGCCATCTCGAATCGCTCTTCAACAGTGGGAAGCAAGAAGGTGCTTAAAACATCAATGTAGGCTTGTGCTGAGATAGTGCCACGCAAAACAACGAGGGGTGCAAGCCCCTTCTATGAAAAACACGACCACACGATAACACCACTGCTTCCGAATTTTACTGTCGGCACTACATACGCTGGCATATGACGTTCACCCAGCATTCGCCATACCCACACCCTGCCATCGGATCGTCACACTGTGTACCGTGATTCGTCACTCCGCACAACGTTCTTCCACTGTTCCATCGTCCAATGTTTACGCTCATTACACCAAGCGAGGTGTCGTTTGGCATTTACCGGAGTGATGTGTGGCTTATGAGCAGCCGCTCGACCATGAACCCCAAGTTACCTCACCTCCCGCATAACTGTCATAGTGCTTGCAGTGAATCCTGATGCAGTTTGGAAATCCTGTGTGATGGTATGGATAGATATCTGCCTATTACACATTACGACCCTCTTCAACTGTCGGCGGTCTCTGTCAGTCGACATACGAGGTCGGCCTGTACGCTTTTGTGCTGTACGTGTCCCTTCAAATTTTCACTTCACTATCTCATCGGAAACAGTGGACCTACGGATGTTTGGGAGTGTGGAAAACTCGCCTACAGACGTATGACACAAGTGACAGCCAATCACCTGAGCACGTTCAAAGTCCTTGAGTTCCGAGAAGCGCCCCATTCTGCTCTCTCACGATGTCTAATGACATCTGAGGTCGCTGATATGGAGTACCTGGCAGTAGGTGGCAGCACGGTGCCCTAATATGAAAAAAGTATGTTTCTTGAGGTGCCCCGAAACTTTTGATCACATAGTGTGTATCGAAAAACAATCGTTTACTAAAGATGTAGATTTTTAGTTACAATATTTTACACCCGGTTTTCTTTCACATCATAAAACACAGTCTGCTTGCAAGATTTTGAGCTAGTCCTTCGTTTAGAACATTTATTTTGGTGTAATCCCACACTGCTTTGCAGAACTATGCGTATCTTGAATGAATGTGTGTTGATGCGAAACTCCCTAGCAGATTAAATCTGTGTGCAGGACCGACACTCGAACTCAGGACCTATGCCTTTCGCGGGCAGGAGCTCTACCGATTGTGCTCAGCATTTCGTGACGTGATACGCTCCACGATGTGGCACCGCGACTGGTTGTTTGCTTCTTTTTGGCCACAGATGCCTCGTGTGTTTTGTGCAGTGTTACAAACTTTACCGGAAAGTATATTCTTAATGGAAATATAAAGACAAAAATCATGAAACAAACAAACCAAATCAGAGCAACACAAAAACACTGCACAGTCACAAGAAAGTGGCATACACTGCCCTCCACAATAAATTTCCTGACAAATCTGCGAATGTATCGTAAACAAAATACAGTAAAAAAAAAGAAAGCTGAATGCAGCAACACATCCTTAAATTAAAACCAAAACGAGACATATGCTAAAAATTTGGTATCTAACACCTGAAATGAAAGGAATGTGAAAAAAGATCTGCACTGGAGCGACTGCAGGACATTTGGCACGACGTACGAGGGCAGTTCAATAAGTAATGCAACACATTTTTTTTCTCGGCCACTTTTGGTTGAAAATACCGGAAATTTGTTGTGGAATATTTTCAACATTCCCGCTTCGTCTCGTATAGTTTCATTGACTTTCGACAGGTGGCAGCGCTGTACGGAGCTATTAAAATGGCGTCTGTAACGGATGTGCGTTGCAAACAACGGGCAGTGATCGAGTTTCTTTTGGCGGAAAACCAGGGCATCTCAGATATTCATAGGCGCTTGCAGAATGTCTACGGTGATCTGGCAGTGGACAAAAGCATGGTGAGTCGTTGGGCAAAGCGTGTGTCATCATCGCCGCAAGGTCAAGCAAGACTGATCTCCCGCGTGCGGGCCGGCCGTGCACAGCTGTGACTCCTGCAATGGCGGAGCGTGCGAACACACTCGTTCGAGATGATCGACGGATCACCATCAAACAACTCAGTGCTCAACTTGACATCTCTGTTGGTAGTGCTGTCACAATTGTTCACCATTGGGGATATTCAAAGGTTTGTTCCCGCTGGGTCCCTCATTGTCTAACCGAACACCGTAAAGAGCAAAGGAGAACCATCTGTGCGGAATTGCTTGCTCGTCATGTGGCTGAGGGTGACAATTTCTTGTCAAAGATTGTTACAGGCGATGAAACATGGGTTCATCACTTCGAACCTGAAACAAAACGGCAATCAATGGAGTGGCGCCACAACCGCTCCCCTACCAAGAAAAAGTTTAAAGCCATACCCTCAGCCGGTAAAGTCATGGTTACAGTCTTCTGGGACGCTGAAGGGGTTATTCTATTCGATGTCCTTCCCCATGGTCAAACGATCAACTCTGAAGTGTATTGTGCTACTCTTCAGAAATTGAAGAAACGACTTCAGCGTGTTCATAGGCACAATAATCTGAACGAACTTCTCCTTCTTCATGACAACGCAAGACCTCACACAAGTCTTCGCACCCGAGAGGAGCTCACAAAACTTCAGTGGACTGTTCTTCCTCATGCACCCTACAGCCCCGATCTCGCACCGTCGGATTTCCATATGTTTGGCCCAATGAAGGACGCAATCCGTGGGAGGCACTACGCGGATGATGAAGAAGTTATTGATGCAGTACGACGTTGGCTCCGACATCGACCAGTGGAATGGTACCGCGCAGGCATACAGGCCCTCATTTCAAGGTGGCGTAAGGCCGTAGCATTGAATGGAGATTACGTTGAAAAATAGTGTTGTGTAGCTAAAAGATTGGGGAATAACCTGTTTCAGAAAAAAAATGTATTGCATTACTTATTGAACTGCCCTCGTACAAACAGCACATCAGTGCACGGAAGTATACTACAAATCACTCAATATTTGTAGACGATCTTAAACAGGAGTTCCTTAGGGTAATACCACAGGCCAAACATGATATAAAATGTTGTCAGCATCATGATAACCAGCAAAGACAAATGCTTCTCCCTTTTCAAGAAAACTTTCATATACCTAAAGCATTAACACAAAACAAACATTTATTGAATGGCCAGATAGTTATTGGGATCCAGAGACTATATACAATGACTTCAAATCCCTACTTTCTCTTCCTCTCACTCTACGTCTACCCCCTTTCATTTCACTTGTATCTCCTCACCTCTTTTCCTCCAACACGCTATCCATTCGACTGTTTTGCATTTACTGTTCACTCGTCTTCCTCTACTTCTGTTTCTCCATCCACCACCTTCTTATCATTTCAATCTTTAGCTCCATCATTAAACCTCCACTTCTCTTACACATTAAATACTCGTAAATACATAAGAATATAATAAAACGACCTAACTCTCGTATGACGGATCACAGAGAAATATAACACTTTTAGATCAAAGACAAAGCTAGTGGTCACGTTGATAACACTACACAAAGCACGAAAATTGGACATAAAAAACTGTAACTAAAAAACAATATCTTTTGGAAAAGACTCTATTTCGATCTATAAGGGAAACCAATTTGTAAATATCTTTCGTTGCGTACCACTGCTGATGTTTTATTTCAGTAAAACGATATGCGTTTGGTGACAAAAACACGCTTTTACTTGTAGTTGCAAAGATAAAATTAAAATATATTTAGTGGCTGTAAAGCAACTGCGGGCAATATGGCTACATAAACGAAGAATCTGATGTACTGTTCGCAAGCCATCTGATGGTGTGTGGTGGACGCCATATCTAACACCAGTATGATTTACCTCCTTTTCTCTCTCAACCGCAATTTAGTCTGAGATCAAGAACAACTACCGCCAGACGCCTTTATGAACTCGAAATTCCCTTTTCGTATGTCATGTCCCAAAACGTACGTTCTCTTCTCATTTAATCCTACCTACCACGTCTCTAACAAGCAACGCTCAGGATTAAATCAAACCAGGGTTTCGTATGCGGTTTTATTCACGAAAGAGTTACATTTTCTGAGGATATTTTCAATAAGATCAGTCTATCATCTGTTTCTTTCGCAAATATTTGTGTATGTTCGTTCTGCTTTACAAACTTCTTAGGGTTTTAGCACATCTTTTACGATTGGTTTTGTTTCCAGTAATTTGTCGCCATCAGTATGATAGAACAACAATATGTCTTACAATTAGTGTATTTACGATAAATAAGTCGCATTCAAGTGTAACGAAAATCAACTGCAAATCCTTGCACCCTGCATCAATCCTTTGTCGTCCTGTATGCATTTCACTTCGATTTTCTAGTGACGCACAATTCCTTTACACATCAGATCAACATTACATTGTCTGACGGAACGTCGGGCACTATCAAAATATCATAGTCTCCCCATTAGGCGACAGTACGAGACTGTGTAAAACGTCTTCAGGAAGTCAAAGAACGGAGCATTGACTAAGATGCAACTATCTTCTGCATTTTGGATATCATGATCGAAGACAGCGAATCGAAAGTCTCAAGGGGACTGTTTCAACTACAATAGATCCCGATTGACGGGTTCGAATGGTTCAATGGCTGTGACCACTATGGGACTTAACATCTGAGTTCATCAGTCCCCTGGGACTTAGAACTACTTAAACCTAACTAACCTAAGGACATCACACACATCAATGCCCGAGGCAGGATTCGAACCTGCGACCGTAGCGGCCTCGCGGTTCCAGACTGAAGATTAGCGGGTCGTTATGCTATTATGGGGCCACGGAGGCCGGCAGAAATGATGTTTCCTTCGGTAATTTTCTCAGTGATGCCGAGACATGTAACTATTTGGAACAGTCTAGTTGAGAACGGAAACATGTGAACTCGAAAATATACCCCTTGTTTAGAACTGCACAGGCTACTAAACGTCTACGCAAGCATTTAATTCCTCTCGAGTCTGATATTCAACTATCGCACAACATCTTATAATTACAATTACGTTCGTGGATAACACGCTGGTCAGGAAAGACGATCTTCTTTCTTTCCAGTGTGACCTTTCTCGGGCACATACGAGTGGGATTCACTCGACCATAAAAATGTTTGACTCCCTCCTCCAGGAATGAAGTGTGCTGACTCATTATTTCTTAGCGGTTCTTAGGAATAAGCGTCTCTTTTAGCTCTCAACCCAAAAGAGAAAAATGACGACATTCAACGTGTAATAACAGTTAGCATAAGTTTGCGTCTGGGTGCATTTTAGGGGGGGGGGGGTTGGGTAGGGTTGTTTGGGGAAGGAGACCAGACAGCGAGGTCATCGGTCTCATCGGATTAGGGAAGGATGGGGAAGGAAGTCGGCGGTGCCCTTTCAGAGGAACCATCCCGGCATTTGCCTGGAGTGATTTAGGGAAATCACGGAAAACCTAAATCAGGATGGCCGGACGCGGGATTGAACCGTCGTCCTCCCGAATGCGAGTCCAGTGTCTAACCACTGCGCCACCTCGCTCGGTTGCATTTTAGGTAATAAGTTTCAGTGGAGCTATGTTTGCGTTTGTATCATAATAAGCAATGAAGTACTAAAGTTATGGCATTGAAATACAAAGGACGAATTAATTACACTAATGTATTGTGTCACATAAATTGCGGAATTTGCCCTACAGATACAGAGACATAGAGTTTGAAGGGCAGTGTTAATTTAAAAAGGGGTGATGAATAATAACAGCCAAAGCACATACAGCAATGACGCGAATAAAATGCAACACGCCATTTCTCCGGAATACATTGGTAACACACAAAAAAGAAATTAAATTTGCCCTACAGATACAGAGACATACAGTTTGAAGGGCAGTGTTAATTTAAAAGTGGTGATGAAAAATAACAGCCAAAGCATGTACATTAATGACACGAATAAAATGCAACACGCCATTTCTCCGGACTACATTGATAACACAAAAAAAGGAATGATTACTTGAAATATTACGCAAAAATAGACCTGCGTGTTACGCATATCTATTCCATGTGACGCAATAGACTGAAAATAAAAGACGCTGTTATTTGCTGTGCCTACACTAAAATGCCGTTAACGTGGAAATGTTTTTCTCCTCGTGACTGTAGATGAGTGGTCAATATACAGGCCTTCTGCGTAAACGGCAACAGCTAAGATTACATGTCAAGGATGTGTGAGTGCGTGCGTGTGTATGTGTATATGTGTGTGTGTGTGTGTGTGTGTGTGTGTGTGTGTGTGTGTTACCAGCCATTTTTTACATTCGCTGATCACAGGTGGATTAAGGGCTCATGCAGACTTTTCCCTAATTAAAGTCTTCACGCTCTACGCATCCCGTTCATTTACTAGGTCGATGCGTCAGGTATAGAGTTTTTACAGTTATAATAACAAAATGTTTACCAGCTGTTTTGCTTTGAGTAGCTGTTAGCTACCTGTCCTATCTGTTCAGTATATACAACGGCTTTATGACTACCTCTTCGTAGCAATTCAAGATGAAGAATGTCTGTTGGTTCCACCACACTCACAAAGTGACTCTTTGAGGGTATGCACCATCCTCTCCAAGGGTTTATGCTTTTTCGAATGGCTCTGAGCACTATGGGACTTAACATCTGAGGTCATCAGTCCCCTAGAACTTAGAACTGCCTAAACCTAACTCACCTAAGGGCATCACACACATCCATGCCCGAGGCAGGATTCGAACCTGCGACCGTAGCGGTCGTGCGGTTCCAGACTGAAGCGCCTAGAATCGCTCGGCCACACCGTCCGGCGCTTTTTCGATCAGCTTACTAATTCTTTCGTCTGCTCTAAGTACACGTGCAGGCAGCATTAGTCTTCACCAGTAACAGTATACCGGCGGCGTAGTCGACTACCGAAACTCTGTGGAGGAGGCTGACAACAGCAAAAATGTTGTAAGTCAGCACAACGCCAGCGAGTGGGTCACTGCAAGCGGGATATAGGCTGTATAGCCTCTCGTAGTTCCCAGCACCAATGTCACGTGGTCTTGTTATTTGAGTGGCTGCAGCGAAGTACCGGGTGGCTATAATTAAAGTGGTCGACTCGCTGATGTCCTGTTTTAGCTGTAATTATCGTACAGTAGCGAAACATGGTTTCTGCGTTAATGCAGAAGAATATTGTTCCAGTTTTCGCCACCAGGTGCAAATTTGGCGCTGTACATAATTTGTATGACGATATGACAGCCATTCGGTCATTTGATAACCCATAACATGTGCGAAGAGTATGGCTATCGAGAAGAGAGACGGTGAGCTGTTAGTGAAACAGACTGCCTGCAATTACAGTATCGCAGACTAGAAGCCTAAGAAGAGGCCCAGTGTCATTAAACGGTTGAAAGAAGATGATAATGAAATTCGAAAACACAAGTGACCCCGATGTGCACCTGGAGGAGGAAGGCGTCCTATCCCCGTGGAAGTTATTGATCAGGTTGCTGCTGTAACTGAACAGGCAGCACCTCCCATGGAAAATGCTAGCGTTTGTGCAGTGACACGAGAACCATCCATCCCATGGCCAATTATGCGGAAACTTTTGCATTCTGTTTTTGACCGGTACTCGTACAAGATCCAGACGGAGAAGCAAATGAAACGTTCCGATCCGCAACGATGTTCTGTATTTCCTCTTCGGTTTCCTGGCACGGATCGAAGTTGTTGACATGAGGCTGAGCAATATTCTATGGAGTGATGAGCCAATTTTTCACTACAGCGTGCAGTGAATACACAGAAATATCGAATTTGGGGTACTGTTAAAATGCGTGTTGAGCACGTTGACCGATTACACTCGGCATGTGTGACTGTGTGGTGTAGATTCGCCTTTATCCTCGGCCTGCTCTTCTTTAAAAAGAATACAGCCACTGGTCTTGTCAGGTGTACCGTGACGCCTGCACGTTAACGAGATTTCCTTATTCCTGCTTTGGAAGAGCGCAACTCTGTGGAATCCACACTGTTTTGATGCAAGATGGAGCAGACCCTCATGTTGCTTGCCCACTTAAAAGTCAGCTTAAAGCAGCCTTCATCTCGTTTCCCAGGTGCATGGATCTCCTTCAGATGCACTCCCTCAAAACTTTAATAGTAGACTTCCCTGTAATGCACAAGGCGTGTCTTGTAGATGCTACTATTGGGGTTTCTTGAGAATCTCGGTAACTCTCTTACGCCGACTAAGCCAACCTGTGACGAAAGACCGCGCTCTTACTTTCTGTCTCTTCTGCCAGTCCTACTGATAACGGTCTCAGATTAATGAACAATACCCCAAGAATCCTTGGAACAAGCGCCTTGTAAGCCGCTTTTTTCGTGGCTGAGTTACGTTTCCTTAAGTTTCTTCCTATAAATCTAAGTCTGGCATCTGGTTGTCCTACTTTTTTTTTGTGTGGTCATTCCACTTAAGGACGTTGTGGAAAGTTACACCTAGATATATTGCGGTAGGTACTGTTCCCAGAAATTTGTCCTCAGTAGTGAAGTTGGTTTCTTTTCCTGTTTAAAAAAGAATACGAAAATAGGAATGTATGTAGACTGCCACAAGCAGTACAAAGAACGCTTTGTCACACCCAAGATAGATACAGCGCCAATACCCATCACAGTAGCATAAGTTTATATGCAAGCTAACTCCGCAGGCGAAGAACATATGGAAAGAATGTGTGATGACATAAAAGAAATTATTCAGATAGTTAAGGGATAGTGAAATTTAACTATAATTATTAAACAGAATTTGATAGTAGGGGAAGGAAGAGAAGGAAAATAGAGGGAGAATATCGATTGGGGAAAAAGGGTGAAAGAGGAAGGTGCACGGTAGAATTTTGCACATAGCATAATTTGATTGTCACTAACGCTTGGCTTAAGAATTGTGAGAAAAAAACACTGTACGCGGAAGAGACCTGAGGATACTGGAAGGTTTCAGATTGATTACAGAATGGTAAGACAGAGTGTTTTAAACCAGATTTTAAAGTGTAAGACAATTCCAATGGTATTTGCGGAGTTTGTCTACAACTGTTTACTTATGAACTGCAGGTTTGAACTGAATAAATTTCCCTGAATGAATTTCCCTGGAAAATTTGAAAGCATTAGAGATTGCTGAAGGTTACACAGGTAGTGTTAGGGAACGTTGGACGGTAGCGATAGAAATAAATACTACACATGGCGCATGGGTAGCTGTCAGAGATGAGATGGTGAAGCCAAGACCTAGCAGAATTTGCTGAATGACGCTCGATACATTGAATATGATGAAAGGAGGGAATATAAGCATACAGAAGATGTAGCAGGTAAAAGCGAATACCGTCTATAAAATGAAACTGGCTCAGAGTTCAAAATGGTTAACGAGGAACAGCTGGATGACAAATTCAACGCTCCAGAAACGGGCACGATTAGCGGAAAAATAGATACCTTCTATAGAAAAATCCTTGTATAGAAAAATTGTAGACAGCTTTGGAAAAAAGAGAAGAAACTCCCATAAACATTAAGAACTCATCAGGCAACCACGTACTACGCAAAATTAACAAATGATAGACGGAGAAAGATAAGGAAGAGGAGGAAAAGAAGATAATAACAAACAAAGCGCCTACACGCACTTCATCAGTCATTATGGTAGGACCCGCTATAAATCGTGTAGATCTTCTTTTGGTTGGTGTCATGATGCTCTTTGTTGTTAAGAGGTATTGTACCAATTGTGCAAAATGTGCATAAGCATGAAGCGCGAGAGAAATTATGAAAAGATCTTACATTTCGGTATCTAAACTGGCATGTTACTAGGACTGCAACTGCAGATGAAGGTTTGAGATCGACGTAAATGGCTCAGCATTCGAAAACAGGATAACATACCACCAATTACTGACATATGTTTTCACTAAATGGCAGCAACCACCCGCAGGAATCGTTTGTTCAAGAAGACAAAGAAGGGTTCCTGACGCCATCCAAGTCCAACTTTGCATAGTTCTTTGTCTCAGCCGACGGTGAGTCTGATAAAAGTTTTACACTATCTCTTCATTCTTCTGACGTCAATTACAACAACAGGTTCGAGATATAACACTGCGAGAAGATGTGCCGTTTCTCTGTGATATACAGGGTGACCAGCTGCCCCTAACATTGGGTCTTACACAATCCGTAATGCCTGCAAACAGCACGAGCAAGATTGTTTTATTCTCTTGCTCACTATGTGCAAACTTTTAGTCTAGTCCTACAAAAAAAAATGACCTCTTTGTAGGAAATTGAATGTAGTTACATTTTGTACTGGGATGTGTTTTTGCTATAGACGATAGATTTAGAATTATTCAAGTAAAATTGGTCGCCGTATTAAAATCTCTGCAGTATCTCCTCATGCTAGCTTGGACATACAAAAATAAGGGAGCCGGAGACTTCAGTTTATATATGTAGAGCGAGAAGGTCTGAAAAAAAAAATTTTATCTACTAAGCAAAATACAACTAAAACTTACATTTTATATTTAGGAGCAGTAACGTTCGTCTGTTGGCAGATGATGATTGCAATGCTTGTTCTAACAGAAGAAACATAATTTTTACAAGCTGTAGTCCCAATTGAACAATATTCAGATTTTTTCGTTTATTTGTACTGTGAAACTTCGCTACTTGCCAAATTTCGTGAGTCTAGTTCAATGGGAAGTAGCCTTACAGATTTTCATGAGTGAGCAATCGAGTATCAAAATATGTGACGTAAATGGCCATATCTTTTGAGCGAATTGACTTAGAAGCTTAAAAGTTTTACGCAGGCAAGAGACCATAGGCCTTAGTATTTGACATATACATTAACTTTATACGCCCAATCGTCACTGGGAAAGACGGCTCTTAATAGACACATAAAAAGTTATCAGAAATTATATTCACGTTACGTATTCAAAAATTAACAGTTTTCGGATGTTTGCCTTCAACTGTACCATGAAACCTCGCTTATTGCCAAATTTCATGAGTCTAGGTCAACAGAAAGCACCCTGTACATTTTGATGAGTGAGTTTTCGAGTTTCTACATATGTAGCATTTATGGCCGTATCTTGTGACTGCATTGACTTAGAAGCTCAAAAGTTTTGAATCGCCAATGGACTAATGATATCAATATCTGACGTAAATTTCAGCTTGATACGCCTATCCGTTCCCCAGAGAAAGGTTTCTTAAAAAACGGACAGGCAGACAGAGGGATAAAAAAATTACGAAAAGAATGACGAAAAAAATTTTGTAATAAAAATTAGAATTTTTATTTCTTTTTCCTTTACTTTTACTATAAAACTTGACTTCTTGCCAATTGTCACGAGTCCAGGTCAACTGGAAGTATCCTATAGGTTTCTATGAGTGAGTTTTCGAGTATCAAAATATGTGACATAAATGGCCACGTCTATTGATTACATTGATTTATGTGACATAAATTTTAACTTGATGCCTCTACCCGTTCCTGAGAAAAGGGGTATTTATAATCGGACAGACAGACAGACAACAAAGCGGTCCCTAAGGGTTCCGTTTTTACAGACTGAGGCACAGAACACTAAAAACGTACAAATGTGGCATTCCAACGCGTTTTTCTTGAATAACTCAAAAACCGTGGCCTCCAGCGAAAACGTATCCCAGTACAGAATTTAATTATACTAAATTTCGTACGAAAAGTTCCTGGTAATTTTTTCTGTATGACTAACACTTTGCGTTTAGCGAGCAACAGAATATGAAAATCTTTTGCGCGGCATTTAAAAACCTTACTGTTTGCTTAAAACATAGGTGAAAGTTATTCATACATAGTATGTCTTTTCATTTCAGTATCCGTGACTACGCGTTATTACATTTTGCTATGAAGCGTACACTGATAAGGCACGACGTTATAACCACCAGCATAATAGGGTGCTGGTCTGGCCTTGGAACCCAATACAAGAGCGGTTCTGCGTGGGGTTGTTACGACAGGTCCTTGGCAAGTTTATCTGGGTATGTTGTACTATAAGAATACGCACAATTCTGGAAACCCTTTTAATTTACGAGCCGATGGATTTTTGAACGCGAAGCTGATGCCATATGGCGTTCCAGATTCGATCCAGGTTCAGGTCAGACGACTTCAGTGGCCAAGCCACGAACATGACGTCACTATCATGGTCTTCAAACAACTGCAAAACGATTCTGGCCTTGTGACACAGGCAGTTACCCTCCTGAAACATACCGTCGCTGTCTGGGAATCATCAAGCATGAAGAGATTCCGGTGGTTCGCATCAGTGTTAACTTAGTCCACAAATACAGTGATGTCTTAGATTACTACCACTGGTCTCATGTAAGCCCAGGTGAATCCTCTTCAGACTATAATACTTTCTAACTGGATTGTGTCCATGGTGCGGCGCAAGTTTTGAGAAGGCACTTGCCTGGATGATGATGTATCGACCTGGAGTAACAAGAAACTCCATTCCATTGAGCCCCAGTCCAGTCTCAATGATCTGGTCTTCTCTGCAATGGTAATTGATGATGCCGTTGGGTCCACATGGGAACACATACAGGTGATCCACTGAGGAGCCCAATGTTCTACAGTGTATGCTGAACTGTGTCCTCCGAAACTTGTGTGCATCAGTCATTCACGATCCCTCCTGCCTTACATTAGTGACAACCGCGGTGTTAAGGCGTGGGTGTCCAACACATTGTAGATTCAGCATTCTCCAGTAGTTTTCAATAGACGCTCACGACACTAGCATGAGAGCAGACGACCAGCTTCGCAGTTTCCAAAATGCTCGTTCCCAGGTTCCGGCCCATAACAACCTTCTCTTTATTAATATGGCTTATGCCAAGGTGCCAACGGCCTTGCCGCAGTGAAACACCAGTTACCGCCAGATCTCGGAAGTTAAGCCCCGTCGGGCTGGGCTAGCACTTGGATGGGTGACCACCCGGTCTGCCGAGCGCTGTTGGCAAGCGGGATGCACTCAGCCCTTGTGAGGCAAACTGAGGAGTTAATTGAATGAGAGGTAACAGCTCCGGTCTCGGAAACTGACATGCGGCCAGGAGAGAGGTGTGCTGACCACATGCGCCTCCGTATCCGCATCTGGTGACGCCTGTGGGCTGAGGTTGACACGGTGGCCGGTCGGTACCGCTGGGTCCACCAGGGCATGCAGACGGAGATTACATTTTACGTTTTTATGTCAATGTATTTCCCCTTTCGTGGCCGGTACAGACCCTAAGTTGTTCTCTGTTCGTCTCTGTTCCTTTTATACAGAGAGTTCGGAAATTGTAACAAACCTCTAGAACTTGTCGAGGGGAGTGAATATACACACATGAAAAAAAGTTTTGCATCACTTCGGTTCTGAGAGTTTCGGAACCAGTACAGAAAATTGGAATAGAGATCAACATAAACATCATTTCCGCCATTTTTATTACTCATGAAAGTCACGCATTGCACGTTGTACCACCATACAGCGAGGCCTTCTGAGGTGGTGGTCCAGACTGCTGTACTCACCGGTACCTCTATTAGCCAGTAGCACCTCTTCTTGCATTGAAGCATGCATCTATTCGTCGTGGCATACTATCCACAACCTCATCAAGGCACCGTTGGTCCAGATTGTCCCACTCCTCAACGGCGATTCGGCGCAGATCCCTCACAGTGGTTGGCGGGTCACGTCGTCCACACATCTATTCCAGGCATGTTCCATAGTGTTCATGTCTGGAGAAAATACTGGCCACTCTAATCGAGCAATGTCGTTATCCTGAATTACGTCACACACAAAATGTGCAAGAAGGGAGGGGGGGGGGGGGGGAGGGGAATTGTCGTCCATGAAGACGAATGCCTCGCCATATGCTGCCAATACGGTTGCACTATCGGTCGGACAATGGCATTCACGCATCGTACAGCCGTTACGGAGCCTTCCATGACCACCAGCGGCGTACGATTGACCCATATAACGCCACCCCAAAACGGCAAGGCACCTTGCTCACTCACTGGACAGTGACCGGGTTGCCTCCAAACATATCTCCGACGATTGTCTGGTTGAAGTCATATGCGACACTCATCGCTGAAGACAACGTGATGCCAATCCTGACGGTCCATTCGGCATGTTGTCGGGCCCATCTGTACCACGCTGGATAGTGTCGTGGATGCAAAGACGGACCTCGCCATGGACGTCGGGAGTGAATTTGCGCATCATGCAGACTACTGCGCACAGATTGAGTCAATACACAACGTCCTGTGGCTGCACGAAAAAGATTATTCAACATGGTGGCGTTGCTGTCAGGGTTCCTCCGAGCCATAATCCGTAGGTAGCGGTCATCCAGTGCAGTAGTAGCCCTTGGGCGGCCTGAACGAGGCATGTTATCGACAGTTCCTGTCTCTCTGTATCTCCTCCATGTCCGAACAACATCGCTTTGGTTCGCTCCGAGACGCCTGCACACTTCCCTTGTTGAGAGCCCATACTGGCACAAAGTAACAATGCGGACGCTATCGAACAGCGGTATTGACTGTCATGGTTGAACTACAGACAAGACGCACCGTGTGTACCCTTCCTTGTGGAATGACTGGAATTGATCTGTTGTTGGACCCCCTCCGTCTAATAAGTGCTGCTCATGCATGGTTGTTTACATCCATGGGCGGGTTTACTGACATCTCTGAAGAGTCAAAGGGACGGTGTCTGTAATACAATATCCACAGTCAATGTCTGTCTTAAAGAATTCGGGGAACCGGGGTGATGCAAAACTTTGTTTGATGTGTGTATAATATCTCGCACAGGAACCAATGTCCGGAAACCTACCGTCTCCGTTGTACGAAGGTTTAAGATCCGATGTTTAACTCATCAACTTCTGCTTGAGGAACTGAATTGGCGTGACGCGGAACAATTATTAGATGACAATTCTAACGGAAACATAATGAAACACCTATTTATCACTTAACGCATTTTTGTATTAACATTTAAATGTGTGTACAGTATACTGAGTTCATTTTTGATGTGGAATATTGAAATACGCAATGTTTGTATTAACACTTAAACTAATGTGTTTAAGTGATAAATGAATGTTTCGTTATGTTTCATTTTAAACTGTTACGTAATAATAGTACTGCGTCACGTCTAACTCAAATCCTCAAGTAGAAGTGGATGAGTGAAACATTTGAACTGAAATTGTCATAGAAAGGAAACGGTACATTTCCGGACTTACGTTCCTGTTCAGAATATTATGTACTCACTCTCGTCAACGAGTTATGGAAGTTTGTAACGGGAATTTCCGAACACTCTGCGTGTTTTCCGTACGGCGTAATTTATCCTCACAAGGGAAACTCCCCATCACACCCCGCTCAGATTTAGTTATAAGCTGGCACAGTGGATAGGCCTTGAGAAACTGAACACAGATCAATCGAGAAAACAGGAAGAAGTTGTGTGGAACTATGAAAAAAATAAGCAAAATATACAAACTGAGTAGTCCATGCACAAGATAAGCAACATCAAGTATATTCTTGGCTTAGTAGCGTCGTGGTCCCGTGGTTAGCGTGAGCAGCTGCTGAACGAAAGGTACTTGGTTCAAATCTTCCCTCGAGTGAGAAGTGTAATTTTTTAGAGACAATTATCAAAGTTCGGGTACTCACACATAATCAACTTCGCTCACCAAAATTCCAGTTCATGTTCAGATTTGCTTGGACATATGCAGGATTTGACGATCTACACGCGGAAGAATTTGAAAACTTCAAAAACAGATGTTTTGACAGAGCACAGGAAAAACCGTGCGACTGTGAAACTGTTGCATTTATTTGTTGCAGTTTATGTGAAAAACTCTTACGGTTTCATCACTTTTTTGGGAGTGATTATGACATCCACAAGAAAACCTAAATCGGACAAGGTAGAAGAATCTTTTCACCCATTCGCCAAGTGTACAAGTTAGGTGAGTCGACAACATATTCCTATCATGTGACGCACATGCCGTCACCAGTGTCGTATAGAATATACTAGAGGTGTTCTCCTGTGGAGGAATTGGTTGACCTATGACCTTACGATCAAATGTTTTCGGTTCCCATTGGAGACGCACGTCCTTTCGTCTATTAATCGCACGGTTTTGCGGTGCGGTCGCAAAACACACTGAACTTATTACAGTGGAACAGAGACGTCAATGAACGGACAGATCATAACTTTGCCAAAAAAAATTTTTCACTCGAGGGAAGATTTGAACCAAGGACCTCTCGTTCCGCAGCTGCTCACGCTAACCACGGGAATCTTGCTCATGGACTACTCAGTTTGTACATTTTGCTTATTTTTTCATAGCTCCACACAACTTCTTCCTGTTTTCTCGATTGATCTGTGTTCAGTTTTTCAAGGCCTATCCACTGTGCCAACTTATAACTAAATCTGAGGGGGTGCGATGGGGAGGTTCCCTTGTCAGTGCCAGCAGTTGCCATCCTGCCTAGCGTTCACAACGTTTTACCTCATCGACACAAATTATAAAAATGGTTGTACGTTTGTATATATCTATGTTTGTATGTTACACATTTTCGCCTAAATCACTGGACCGATTTCAACCAAACTTCGTGTTGTTGTTGTTGTTCAGGTCTCCAGTCCAGAGACTGGTTTGATGCAGCTCTCCATGCTACTCCATCCTGTGCAAGCTTCTTCATCTCCCAGTACCTACTGCAGCCTACATCCTCCTGAATCTGCTTAGTGTATTCATCTCTTGGTCTCCCTCTACGATTTTTACCCTCCACTACTAAATTGGTGATCCCTTGATGCCTCAGAACATGTCCTACCAACCGATCCCGTCTTCTAGTCAAGTTGTGCCACAAACTACTCTTCTCCCCAATTCTATTCAATTCCTCCTCATTAGTTATATGATCTACACATCTAATCTTCAGCATTCTTCTGTAGCACCACATTTCGACATCTTCTATTCTCTTCTTATCCAAACTATTTATCGTCCATGTTTCACTTCCATACATGGCTACACCCCATACAAATACTTCCAGAAACGACTTCCTGACACCTAACTCTATACTTGATGTTAACAAATTTCTCTTCTACAGAAACGCTTTCCTTGCCATTGCCAGTCTACATTTTATATCCTCTCTACTTCGACCATCATCCGTATTTTGCTCCCCAAAGAGCAAAACTCCGTTACTACTTTAAGTGTCTCATTCTCTAATCTAATTCCCTCAGTATCACCCGATTTAATTCCACTACATTCCATTATTCTCGTTTTGCTTTTGTTGATGTTCATCTTGTACCCTCCTTTCAAGACACTGTCCATTCCGTTCAACTGCTCTTCCAACTCCTTAGCTTTCGCTGACAGAATTACAATGTCATCGGCGAACCGCAAAGATTTTTATTTTTTCTCCATGGATTTTAATACCTACTCCGAACTTTTCTTTTGTTTCCCTCACTGCTTGCTCAATATACAGATTGAATAGCATCGAGGAGAGGCTACAACCCTGTCTCACTCCCTTCCCAACCACTGCTTCCATTTCATGTCCCTCGATTCTTGTAAGTGCCATCTGCTTTCTGTACAAATTGTAAATAGCCTTTCGCTCCCTGTATTTTACTTCTGCCACCTTCAGAATTTGAAAGAGAGTATTCCAGTCAACATTGTCAAAAGCTTTCTCAAAGTATACAAATGCTAGAAACGTAGGTTTGCCTTTCCTTAATCTTTCTTCTAAGATAAGTCGTAGTGTCAGTATTGCATTACGTGTTCCAACATTTCTACGGAATCCAAACTGATCTTCCCCGAGGTTGGCTTCTACCAGTATTTCCATTCGTCTGTAAAGAATTCGCGTTAGTATTTTGCAGCTATGACTTATTAAACTTCGTACACATATCATTTATGGTCTGGAAAGATTGACTCTGCACGTAAGAGTCACCCACCTATCAAAAGCTTGGGGATGAGGGCGAAAAAGGAGTGTAGTCGAAAAAACTAGAATACCATTGCTTAAGTCAACCATATTTCAGATCGAGAGTCCTTGGAGACGTGCAACAAACTAATTTCAAAACTTCGCGAAACTGTTTCTAGCTAATAACCTCCACAAAGTTGAAGTTTATCACTTCCTATAGTTTCTCTGTTCATACTGTAAAACTGACACATGGTGCCAGAGAGAAGCGATTATCAGTAGAGATGGGTCATTCGCGAACTAACGGGTCCAAAGAAACGGTTCACCAAGTTGAAAGGAAGGAGCGAGGACCGAATTCTAAGGAACGGCCTGAAACCAGGGTGGTAGGTGCTCAGAGACCGCACAGGATAAGGTTATGATTGTGGGTGAGGCCGTAAACAGTTACTGTGAGTTGCACAAGCAAACACACAATTTTATTTTTCTAAGAACCACTCATTTACACATTGCTTTAAAAGATCACAATTAAACAATACGGCTGCAAGCCTACTTAAAGAACTTTAGATGCTTTCTGGTTCAAATGGTTCAAATGGCTCTGAGCACTATGGGACTTCACATCTGTGGTCATCGGTCCCCTAGAACTTAGAACTACTTAAACCTAACTAACCTAAGGACATCACACACATCCATGCAGGCAAAGCCACGGAGAGTAAGCTCACCACAAACCACTGGGACCATTTCAATAGCTGGCCGCGGTGGTAGTGCGGTTCTAGGCACTTCAGTCCGAATCCGCGTGACCGCTACGGTCGCAGGTTCGAATCCTGCCTCGGGCATGGATGTGTGTGCTGTCCTTAGGTTTGTTAGGTTTAAGTAGTTCTACGTTCTAGGGGACTGATGACCTCAGATGTTAAGTCCCATAGTGCTCAGAGCCATTGTTCAAATCCTCGGCTGAAAGCCACACATGACACATCGAACAACTAACGGCTTAGAGCCTGGGTTACAAACAGTTTCAGATAGATCCAATTTTAAGGAAAAAATTTTTTTCTCTTTAAAAGTAAAATCAATCTTCAAAATTTGAATTTAACACGGTTCAAGGTCTTTGTTTAAAATTTAAAACAACTAAATTAATACACGGCCGAAGGCCTTGCACATTACTTCAAAGTAAAATGAAAATAACAATCCAAAACCAACAGAACAAGTGGTGCTCAGAAGTGTTCCAAGGTTCGGCCTGAGAAGGTAGCTCAAAAAATGGTTCAAGTGGGTCTGAGCACTATGGAACTTAACTGCTGAGGTAATCAGTCCCCTAGAACTTAGAACTACTGAAACCTAACTAACCTAAGGACATCGCACACATCCATGCCCGAGGCAGGATTCGAACCTGCGACCTTAGCGGTCGCGTGGTTCCAGACTGTAGCGCCTAGAACCACTCGTCCACACCGACCGGCAGAAGATAGCTCAAACGTAAGGTGAGGTGAGACAGACAACCAAGAGCTGAAGTTAAATAATCAGATGGCAACCCAAATTGGGACGGCCCAAGGACTGGCCAACAATTTAACCAATTCCATTCCGTCCGACCAACGGCACAACGATGGAAAATATCGGCCGAGGACGAGGCTACGAACAGCACTACGTCTTCAGAAATTGGCGCTAAAAACAGCCAAGGGAACAATGACCGCTCTACATCTACATCTACATGGTTACTCTGCAATTCAAACTTAAGTGCCTGGCAGAGGGTTCATCGAACCATTTTCATACTACTTCTCTACCATTCCACTCTCGAATGGCGCGTGGCAAAAAGGAACATCTAAATCTTTCCGTTCGAGCACTGATTTCCCGTATTTTATTATGATGATCATTTCTCCCTACGTAGGTGGGTCTCAACAAAATATTTACGCATTCGGAAGAAAATGTTGGCGATTGAAATTTCGTAAATAGATCGCGCCGCCAAGAAAGCCGCCTTTGTTTTAGTGACTGCCACCCCAACTCGGGTATCATATCAGTGACACTCCACCCCTATTGCACGATAACACGAAACTAGCTGCCTTTCTTTGCACTTTTTCGATGTCCTTCGTCAATCCTACCTGGTAAGGATCCCATACAGCGCAGCAGTATTCCAGCAGAGGACGGAAAAGTGTAATGTAGGCTGTCACTTTAGTGGTTTCGTCGCATCCTCTAAGTGTTCTGCCAACAAAGTGCAGTCTTTGCTTCGCCTTCCCCACAATATTACCTATGTGGTCTTTCCAAGTTAAGTTGCTTGTAATTGTAATTCCTAGATATTTATTCGAATTGACAGCCCTTAGATTTGTGTGATTTATTGTATCTCCAAAATTTATCGGATTTCTTTTAGTACCCCTGTGGATGACCTCCCACTTTTTAGTGCTAATTGCCACTTTTCGCATCATACAGAAATTCTCTCTAGATCATTTTGTAATTGGAATTGATCGTCTGATGATTTTACTAGAAGGTAAATTACAGCGTCATCTACAAACAATCTAAATGGGCTGCTCAGATTATCACCTAGATCATTTATATAAATCAGGATCAGCAGAGGGCCTTTGACACTACCTTGCGGAACGCCAGATATCACTTCTGTTCTACTCGATGATTTACCGTCTATCACCACGAACTGTGACCTCTCTGAGAGAAAATGACGAATCCAGTCACACAACTGAGACGTTACTCCATATGCACGCAATTTGATTAATAGTCGCTTGTGAGGAAAGGTAACAAAAGCCTTCTGGAAATCTAGGAATATGGAATCGATCTGAGATCCCTTGTCGACAGCAGTCATTACTTCATGGGAATAAAGAGCAAGCTGTGTTGCACAAGAACGATATTTTCTGAATCCGTGATGGTTATGTATCAATGAGTCATTTTCTTCAAGGTGATTCATAATGTTCGTGTACAGTATATGCAACAAAATCCTACTGCAAATTGTGGTCAGTGATATGGGTCTGTAACTCAATGGGTTACTACCATTTCCTTTCTTGAATATTGGTGTGACCTGTGCTACTTTCCAGTCTTTAGGAACAGACCTTCCGTCAAGTGAGTGGTTGTATATGATTGCTAAGAAAGGCGCTATTGTGTCTGCATACTCTGAAAGGAACCTGATTGGTATGCCATCTGGACCAGATGACTTGCCTTTCTTAAGTGATTTGAGTTGTTTCGCAACACCTAAGATAACTACTTTTATGTCACTCACGCTAACAGCTGTTCTGGTTTCGAATTCTGGAAAATTTACTTCGTCTTCTTTCGTGAAGGAATGACGGAAAACTGTATTTAGTAACTCCGCTTTAGTGGCACCATCATGGGTAACATTTCCATCGGTATCGCGCAGTGACGGTATTGACTGCTTTTGGCCACTGGTGTACTTTACATACGACCAGAAACTCTTTGGGTCTTCTACCATATTTTGAGACAATATTTCATTGTGTAAATTATTAAAAGCAAAATATGAACAAAACAACTTAAAGGCTGTCGAATTACACGCCGTGCCGGACAGCATCGACACGACGAGGAAAGGCACAGTGCTGGAAAACTACGCTAACGACCAGGGCAGGTAACTGGAGTGCGAGTGGCCACAGGGCAGAAAATACAACTGTTGCACTTCACTGGCAAGTAACAGTCAATTTAATAACTAATCACAATATAGGAAGACGGCTGCAAGATTTCGGCAACTCCAACACATCATACATTGCTGCTAGCCCAAACGGCCCAGGGAGCAACAACCCGCCAATGAACGAAGAGATGTCACAGCAGTTGAGATTTCATAACAGGTTAACTGATCACTCAACTTCAGCGTCCACGTTCGGTAGGCAACGAACTTTGTCGTTCTCGCAGCTACCGCCTCACGATCCGACAGCGCGTGCACGCTGCCAACGGTCCCGGCCTAGCCTTGCGCAGCGGAGACTCCCTCGCTGCTCCGTCCCAACCGACTGACTCCATGCAGCATGCAGACAGCATTAAAATAGCTGCTCAGTCAAAACCACACAAGCTACACTGTTCCACGGAAACACTTCCACAAACAACTCGAACAATACCAAAACCAGTGACTGTGGAACAAAACGTACGAACCACAAGTCGACACACACGGAGAACCCAGGAGCGGTCGGCGACCAAATACACGTCGTCTGATGAGACGAGCGACCGAACGAGCAACCAAGGTCGTCCCTACTCAAGTCACGTCTGTCGGCAACGGTAGGGTGAGTCATGGCTGTCCAGACCTCCCTGATGCTCCGTCCTGCCGCCACCCCGTACCCCCAAGGACGGAATTAGTGTACCCCAACTGCCTGTTGCTAGTGGAATCCATGAAATAGTGTGGATGTGTCCAGACGTCTGCGAGCTGTGTAAATGAGGCGGAATGTGGGGACCAGCCCGGTATTCATCTAGTGGGATGTGGAAAACCGCCTAAAAACCACATCCAGGCTGGCCGGCACACCGGCGCTCGTCGTCAGTCCGCCGGGCGGATTCGATCCAGGGCCGGCGCGCCTACCCGGGTCCAGGAAGCAGCACGTTAGAGCTCTCGGCTACCCTGGCGGGTTTCGCTGCAAAGATAGTACGACAGTGCTCTTATCGACAAGCGCTGCTGCTGCCACTCACGGGCAGTCAAGCCAGCACCTCAGTACCGCCAGTAAATCGAATAAGAAACGAGACGGCAGTACCGCTAAGACAAGATATCAAGCAATAACGGCACGACACGAGCAGCGCACGGCTCACGGCCTTTCATAGTTCACCTTGTTCGCGGCTTTCTACTTGTAGTTCCCGGTAACGGGAAGCGATCTGTCTCGTTCCCGATTCTGCACGTCGCTCGGTCTCGTTCCAGACTCGGTCCTGTTCCCGTCTCTGTCTCAGTCTCCCTTGACCGGACTCGTCCTTCTTCGCGTGGCCACTGCCGACTTTCTAGTTCGTTCAGTATCGAATTGTTGCTCGTTTAGTTCGCCGCGCACGCCCATTCTAGATCTGTTTCATACCTTTCTTCAACTCTGGACTTCTAGTTCTTTTCAGCGTCCACGACTGTTAATTAAAAAGTATTTTGTAATTACGTATAAATTACATTAAAATTACGTTCTATATAATACATACATCTTTTCAGGCAATAAAACGGCATATCAGCTTACTTCATTATGTCGATAAACAGCAAAAGACATAGCAAGAAAAAGGCAAGTTTTTTCGTTATTATACGTGCAAAGGGAGTCGACACGCCACACACGAGTTGCCGTTTTCCGTCCTTTTTGATGCAAAGTAAAACAGCACCTTCATTGTTATGGACGGCAGATCGACTTACAATTGAATGTCTGGTCCCAAATTTTGTAAAGAGAATATTATAACTTCTATAGTATTATTTCAGTGGCACAGTGTGGCGCCAGAAAAATCGGCCCCGAGTACCGGAGATCTCAAAAAATGGTTCAAATGGCTCTGAGCACTATGGGACTTAACATCTATGGTCATCAGTCCCCTAGAACTTAGAACTACTTAAACCTAACTAACCTAAGGACATCACACAACACCCAGACTTCTCACTCTCGCCCTCCAATCGTCATCTATTGCTTCGAAGCTGTTGTTTGCAGTAGCTCATTTGTTATTACTTTATTGCCTAATTATTACATGTTTATCTATTCTGCTCGTAGCGGTCAACAAATCGTGCGAAACTGGCGAGCAGTCTGTACTCGGAGCCAGTTTTTCGTGCGCCACTTTGTATTATCTCACTGCGATCAGCCACATAACGCTACAGTTGGCTAAACGAGAGGTTTTGTAGGATCACGGAAATTACATTTATAAGTGTGTGAGAATTTTGTAGTGAATAAAAACTCTGTACTCCAGGGGGGGAGGCAAGAGCCCCCTCTTTGCGCCTTTCATCCTTCAGTCACCTATACTACTAATTTTCAATTTTTCATAAGAACCATATAGGATGCACAAGTGAACGTTGAACGAGTAAAAATGAACGGTTCCCAAAGAACAGCGATCACCAATGAACTATTTCGCAAGGATAAACGAGTTTTCCCATCTCTGGCCATCATCCCAAGGCGGGTGTACTTAAATTCTAACATCCATGGACTGAGCCCTGTTTGTATGTTTGCCAGTTGAATAACATTACAGACTATCGTTATGGCCAGGGCTCGATGTCTCCTGAACCGACGTTGTATTGAAGTGATAGATATAAAAATTTTCAAATGATAGAGTACAGTCAATAGCTGTCCTTTTCTTTCAGGTTTTGTTAGACAAATCTAGATTTCAGCTAGTGCACAGCCATTATCAATGCTTCACTTATAGTATCAATGCGTGTCCTAGTACGTCAGACTCAAGTGTTGAGCGAAGTGTGACAGAAGCCCGAACAACAGGGGACTGACGCACTAGGACATGTACTGATACTATGAAATACTAAACCAAACTTCTCCCGAACAGGCCATGAAGGCCCAACGGTACTGACCGGCCGCCGTGTCATCCTCAGGTCATAGGCGTCACTGGGTCAGGATATGTCCGCAGCTCGTGGTCGTGCGGTAGCGTTCTCGCTTCCCACGCCCGGGTTCCCGGGTTCGATTCCCGGCGGGGTCAGGGATTTTCTCTGCCTCGTGATGACTGGGTGTTGTGTGCTGTCCTTAGGTTAGTTAGGTTTAAGTAGTTCTAAGTTCTAGGGGACTGATGAGCATAGATGTTAAGTCCCATAGTGCTCAGAGCCATTTCATCAGGATATGGAGGGGCACGTGATCAGCACATCGTTCTTCCGAGACCGGAGCAGCTACTTCTCAATCAGGTAGCTCCTCAGTTTGCCTCACAAGGGCTGAGTGCACCCCGCTTGCCAACAACACTCGGCAGACCGGATGGTCACCCATCCAAGTGCTAGCCCAGCCTGACAGCGCCTAACTTCGGTGGTCTGACGGAACCGGTGTTACCACTGCGGCAAGGCAGTTGGCCGATAGTATGAAATAGTGCACTGATAATGGCTAGGCACTATCCAAAATCTAGATTTTCCTAATAAAACCTGAAAGAAAAGGACTACTGACTCCTGTGCTTGATCATTTGAAAGTCATATTACAGTTGTTGAGTGAACCCACAGTCCTAATAGAAAGAAACTTGGAAAAGATATAGAAGTCTTTTCTATCTGAATATCTGTATACATTCAAAGCTGCTGTTAGCAACTGACACTGCAACACAGCAACAAAGCTATGTATTATTTTTACTATTTGATATTACATGTAGAATAAACTAATACCTGAATTTTCTGTTCATGGACAGCATCTGTTCCTCGCTCCTGTATAAACTAAAGCACCACACAGCGTGCAAGGAAGTTAAAATAGTAAATATTGAGATGCATGAGAAATTGGTGCATTGTGCATGACGTTTTAATTACTTCTTTACTAGTAACTCTGTTCTCAACACATTTAGTATACGTTATCCACATATGCCGCTGAATATACCATGAAAAATATAAAATTGTGTGACACATAGATCAGAAGATATGACGTCTTAAACACTGGTATACATCATACATGAAGATTTAGTTTGTTAATTCTTTATTACAAACTCTAATCACGACACGTTTCCCATGCAGGGGACACACTCAGCACTGGTATCTGCGCCATTACATCATTGTACAGCACATAGCTTAGGGGATAGGTCGATATAAACATTAACATGCATATAAATGAAACTGCAGCGCTAAATTTGATATAGAGGTGAAATATGTGTACACATATAAGTGAAATATGTTAAATATGTGTGAAATATATTTAACATGTGTGTATGCAGGCAAAGCCACGGAGAGTAAGCTCACCACAAACCACTGGAACCATTTCAATAGCTGGCCGCGGTGGTAGTGCGGTTCTAGGCGCTTCAGTCCGAATCCGCGTGACTGCTACGGTCGCGCGTTCGAATCCTGCCTTGGACAAGGATGTGTGTGATGTCCATGGGTTAGTTAGGTTTAAGTAGTTTTAAGTTCTAGGGGACTGATCACCTCAGATGTTAAGTCCCATAGTGCTCAGAGCCATTTGAACCATTTGAATGAAATTTGCTACACACGTTAATTACAATCTGGAAAGAAATATTGTAGAGTAGGAATTACCATCCTCCTATTGTGGTGCGTGTGATAACGTGCAGAGAGAAGGGAGATTGACAGCGAAGGGGGTAGGAGGAGATAGGCATAGAGTAGTTGAGGAGGAAGAGATAGACAGGTATAGGGAAGAGGGGGGAGGGGCTGTAATGGACAGAGAGAGAGGAGACGTGGAGATTGGTACCGAACGCAAAGGGGAGGAGATAGCCAGGGAAGCAAAGGGGAGGAGATAAACAGGGAAAAGTGAAGGAGGAGATGAAAAGAGAGATGTTGGAGGAGAAGTCGAACATAGAGGTGGGAAGGAGGAGATTGACAGAGAAGGAAGAGGAAACTTCAAAGAGAGGGGGAGGATCAGATGGAATTAGAGGGGGAGGAGTAGATGCAAAGAGGGGCAGAAGCAGATAGACAGAGAGATGGGGAAGGAGGAGATGGACTAATAGAAGAACAGAATAAATAAGTACGCAAGCAACGGTGGGAACTCAGCCAGTGAGTAAATAATTTTCTGTGTGTAACCTTCGAGATTTTGACGCACTCTACACTTTGCATTCAGTGTATCTTTGCCAGTGTATCTCTGTAGTTACTTAATACACCAATACTTCACTTATACAACGCTAATTCGAACCATTAAACGTAGCGAGCTCTGATGATTCCCCGCTGTCAGCAACAATCAATAATCAACTCATCTATCAGGCAGTAGTAATTTCAGAGGAATGGTTAGTAATATACTTTTAACAACATCAGTTTCGTGCGATTGGAATTTCTTAATGGTTATATTTAAAGACCATCGTTCAGCCAGCGCAATACTTAATTTCAAACAAAAGAAGCATTACCGAATATCACAGTCCGTGCGCAAAACATCCCTGAGCTTCTCAAAAGAATTTTTTAATCTGTATTACGATGAAGTGTTTCAGTTAAATTGACTCTTTGGGTCCGCCATGTAGTTGGCGCTAACAGAGAGAGAGAAATGGTTCTATGACGAGCGTTAATTTTTTTCCGTGCGAGATGAATGCATCACGAAATGGTAAATACGCAAGCATGATCAAAGCTGTCAACAGCACACCCACGCTCACTTCTGAAATAGCAGCCAATCACTCAAATGGACACTAGTGACGTTGCGTCCCTCCGACCAGTGCTGTGATTATATCACATACCCCGGAGCATGCTGTTATTCCGTTCATCAGCCGTGCGACGTAAAAGGCCACGAAGCACGTGGAAGTCGCGTCCTAGCATCTTCTAGGGGAAAAATTGTAATGAAAAATCCGAAGAAGTGATTGTCTGTTAATCAAGGCGTAACGTGGAATAATATAGTGCATAGAAGATCTCGGTATTCAAAATATCTAATTACACGAATTTCCCTACGTAAAAGGTGGATGTAAAAATATAGATATCTTAACGAAACAGGCCAAAATTACAAAAAAAACATAAAATGATATGAATCAAAGTCAAACAATAAAGAAAAACATAAAGTATTGGCGAAATCCTCAGAGCTCGCTTCTCATTCCCATTCCAAGTGAAATTAAGGAAAAATAAATATGACAAGGCCAGGTCGCTTTCTGTACGTTCGATTTCTTAACGATAAGTGTACTCGAAAACTAATGTATAAATATAAGAGTGATGAACGACGCACTCATATTCAGACAATGAAAACGAAACCATACTATGAATATTAGCTGAAGCTAAACGCGGAAAAAGATTTTCACACAAAAGATCAAAAAATCACACCATTAAAAAAAAGATGGAATTAGAAAATGACACAAAGTAACTATTTACATGCAAACTACGCAGTGGAAAATAAATGCCGTTTGATTACAACTTATCTTACACGTTCCATTTTTTTCAAAAATTTTTTGAGAGAAAGAACATCTGAAACATATTTCTCGCAATAATCTGTCAATAAATTCTACGGTTTTTTTAATGGTCCGTAAACCTAAAGCCATTTTCCACTTAAAAAAATTACCCTATCACAGAGCTAAAGAAGCAGAAATAACAACGCAGGAGACGGTTCTATTCAAGAAGAATATATAACGTAAATGGGAAAACTAGAGACGTTGCAAGGCGAAATACGGGTACAAGGATACTCTGTCACATGAAATACTCCAATTCGCTACGGTCTCCGGTTCGAATCCTGCCTCGGGCATGGATGTCTGTGTTATCCTTAGGTTAGTTAGGTTTAAGTAGTTCTAAGTTCTAGGGGACTGATGACCTCAGATGTTAAGTCCCATAGTGCTCAGAGCCATTTGAACCATTTTGAACTCCAATTCGTCGACGGAAGAGGAAACGCAAAAATGTTAGATAATGGAAAGAACACAGATAAATAAGACACTTAGGACTGAAATCAGTAGTAAGGGGAAGTTGTAGTGATATTGCTGCAGGAAGGCTGGGATGAAATCGAAAAGAAAATGATCTTTAGAGGGACCCTTTCTGCATACGGAAAGGTATATTTCAGCAAAATTAAAATCAAGGGCATTAAGAATGCGGAAGCGCTAAATACAGGGGAGAGAGCAAAGAGATGGAACGAGTACATCGCAGACCGCTACGAGAATGAGGAACCATCTGCTGACTTCATAGAAGAAGAAATGGGCTTCGATTTCGAAGGCGTTAGGTATACGCTATTGTAGTCAGATATGGATGATTTGGGTTGAAGTATGAATGAAGTCATATAACATAAATTTGGAATTTCAAATATCACTTGGGAAGTGACTAACAAAGGGTTATTCAAGTCTGTGCGTGCCACAAACTATACGTTGCCAAACTTCATCTTCTGCCTACTTCTGTGGTGCCCAGTGTACGTTTTCAGTTGCATTGAAATGCTTATCATTTGTATAACCAAACATGTAGGCAGTTTTGATGGGTAGATTATTCATCTGTGTCTACGTAAAAGCGATAAAGCTCCTAGGAGTCTGAAACTATTTTTCCACGTTAACTGCCTTACGCTGTCGGTACGTTAACAAGTACGGTATTCCTTCAATCTTCGTACAGAGCACGTAATTAAACGTGACGTCAAAATTGTTTCTCTGCTACCTTTTCCTTTCCTAGAACGAAGGTGATTATCGCCTAGTATGCCCGCATTTATTGTTTCTGTTTTACTGCATATTATTCTTGTGAGCATTGTACAGGTGTCACTTGTCAGACTAATCATCTGATAGCTTTCACGTGCTTTAAAAATGTCTTTAAATGATTGATCTGTCACATTCCTTACGGACTACCGGCTGCAATGGTGTTTAATTTTCTACATACGTTGTCTCTTAGATGTCGGAATATTCTGAGCAGAATTTAGACGCACCTTGTACAATTTTGTGTCACCGTTGCCAGTTCATTCTGTTAGTCTTCTGTGTGATACCACTCATGCATACGACGAGGGTATGTCGCAATTCGGTAGTGGTATTAAGTTACACGCATCGCTGTCAAACACGCGTCGTTGGCCCGCAGTGCCTCAGTAGCAGCGCTGGCGGCCCGATCTGGTGATGCCGCAGAGGTGGGGGAAAGTTTTCCGCGTGGGCGTCTGGTCTTCGCGGCCTCTGCCCACACAGCGCGAGGCCGCACGGCTGACTCCTAAGTCGCCTCTGAAGTTCAGCCCTTACATTCGGTGCAACGTGCGTGTTTCACTTTCCCTCTGACCTTTCCTGGCCCTTACGTGTCCCTATTACATTCTTTTCCTATACAGGGTGGTCCATTGATAGTGACCGGGCCAAATATCTCACGAAATAAGCATCAAACGAAAAAAATACAAAGAACGAAACTCGTCTAGCTTGAAGGAGGAAACCAGATGGCGCTAAGGTTGGCCCGCTACATGGCGCTCCCATACGTCAAATGGTTATCAACTGCGTTTTATTTAAATAGGATGTAAGAGGTCCATGATTAAGAAATTTGTTGCTAGCACACTCGAGCAGATGTAATTTCGATGTACTGCTCACGCGCTGCCTGCGATATGTAAGGTATAAGAGAACCTCACACTAAAGAGCAGTGTTGTATGCAGTAGGAACTGTGTGTTAGTAGGAGTAAGTAGTTGCTAGCGAGCAGTCGTGTGTATGGAATTGGCTGGGCCGGTCGTGGCAGCGATGGCGGAGTCTCAGCGTTGTAGTATAAGGTAAAAGCAGCCTCGCGGATATGTGGTATTGTTATCTCAAGTCCCATGTAAATGTTTTAAAAAAGATCTCTTAATAATAATCTTTCTCATAAAAAGTAACTATTGACGTTCATTCACTTGAATTTAACGAATTTACTAATTTCTCCAATCCTTGGTCATCCCGATTATTGAAAAGAAAAATCGGTTGTTTCCTTTTATAAATGACAAATCTATCGGCTAGCATTGCACAGGGCTGTGCCAGAATAATTTCTTATAGGAGCAGATATATATGCATTATCCGGCGACCTTACTGAGGTAAGAATTTTCAATTTTTTTCAGAATGATCTTTCAGGGCCATGACGCAGCACTGCTGACGTCCAAAATTTATCAGTTTAAATTCACAGTCATTATTGAAAGGTTATAAGCGAGCGACAATTTTTTATTAATAGATTAGTCACATTGTATTATTGGTAGGTTACGGAAGTTTTCTGTTGGAAGGTTACACTAAATGTGAATATTATTCTTGTTATTAATTAATTTTGTGGGGAGGTTACAAGGAACCCCCACTTTTTATTACATATTCGTGTAGTACGAAAAAAAAATATGAATGTTTTGGACCACTTTTTTCACTTTGTGATAGATGGCGCTGTAATAGTCACCAACGTGTAAGTACGTGGTATCACATAACATTCCGTCAGTGCGGACGGTATTTGCTTCGTGATACATTGCCCGTGTTAAAATGTACCATTTACCAATTGCGGAAAAGGTCGATATCGTGTTGATGTATGGCTGTTGCGATCAAAATGCCCAACGGGCGTGTGCTATGTATGCTGCTCGGTATCCTGGACGACATCATCCAAGTGTCCGGACCGTTCGCCGGATAGTTACGTTATTTAAGGAAACAGGAAGTGTTCAGCCACATTTGAAACGTCAACCAGGACCTGCAACAAATGATGATGCCCAAGCAGGTGTTTTCGCTGCCGTCGCCGCTAATCCGCACATCAGTAGCAGACAAATTGCGAGAGAATCGGGAATCTCAAAAACGTCGGCGTTGAGAATGCTACTTCAACATCGATAGCACCCGTACCATATTTCTATGCACCAGGAATTGCATGGCGACGACTTTGAACGTCGTGTACAGTTCTGCTACTGGGCACAAGAGAAATTACGGAACAGTGACAGATGTTTTGCATACGTTCTATTTACCGACGAAGCGTCATTCACGAACAGAGGTAACGTAAACCGGCACAATATGCGCCATACGGCAACGGAAAATCCACGATGGCTGCGACAAGTGGAACATCAGCGACCTTGGCGGGTTAATGTATGGTGCGGCATTATGGGAGGAAGGATAATTGGACCCATTTTATCGATGGCAATCTAAATGGTGCAATGTATGCCGATTTCCTACGTAATATTCTACCGATGTTACTACAAGATATTTCACTGCATGACGGAATGGAGATGTACTTCCACCATGATGGATGTAAGGCACGTAGCTCGCGTGCGGTCGAAGCGCTACTGATTAGCTTATTTCATGACAGGTGGATTGGATCGAAGCACCATACCATGGCCCGCACGTTCACCAGATCTGATGTCCCCAGATTTCTTTCTGTGGGGAAAGTTCAAGGATATTTGCTGTCGTGATCCACCGACAACGCCTGACAACATGCGTCAGCGCATTGTCAATGCATGTGCGAACATTACGGAAGGCGAACAACTCGCTGTTGAGATTAATGTCGTTACACGTATTGCCAAATCCATTGAGGTTGACGGACATCATTTTCAGCATTTATTACAATAATATGGTATTTACAGGTAATCACGCTCTAACACCATGCGTTCTCAGAAATGATAAGTTCACAGGGGTGCATGTATCACATTGGAACAACCTAAATAAAATGTTCAAACTTACCTACGTTCTGTATTTTAATTTCAAAAACCTACCTGTTACCAACTGTTCGTCTAAAATTGTGAGCCATATGTTTGTGCCATCTATCACAAACAGATAGAAGTGGTCCAACTAAAACTTTCACATATCTTTACGTACTACACGAATATGTAATGAAAAATGGGGATTCCTATTTTAAAAAAAAACGCAGTTGATATTCGTTTGACCTATAGCAGCGCCATCTTGCGGGCCAACCATAGCGCCATCTAGTTTCCCCCTTCAAGCTAGACAAGTTTCGTTCTTTGTAGTTTTTTCGTTTGACGCTTACTGGGTGAGGAGTTTGACTCGGTCACGATCAATGGACTACCCTGTATAACACTCCCATATCGCTAAAGTAGGGATGGGCTGCGTTTGAGAACAGTTAACTTCTCTCTGTGATGTATTTTGTTTAGATACGTGAATGATTGTTTTACGTTTCCCTCGCCGTCGCGAAGGAGACACATTTCTCTTTTACCACTAGTTATTACTAAGCTCCTTTCCCTTGACAAAAGCTGTAACCATTATGTAAATATGCAGTGACCATTATGTAAATATCGTAACGTATGTTTAATTTAATTCAATCTGTTGGTTCAATAATTTAATTAACCTTAATCACAACTAAATTTGAAACGTCCCCTTTGGAAAATTATAAATGTCTGTGCTCGCAAACCTCTTACGTTATTTGATTTTCAAACAGTTGAGCAAAACTGAACGTACTCAGACATTTCTCTCTTTACTTATTCTGATCATCACTAAACTGACACACAATATTTCTTTTTTCAGCGCAACGCTATCTGACTTTCAATAATCCTTGCAAAAGATTGGCACAGACTAGCTATAACTTATACCTTTCATGAATCATTTACCTCACAAAAATCTTCCATACTCTAACTACTGCAATAAAGCGAGCGCCAATACTGCCAGCTAAATAATAGATTCTAACTACTGAAGGCACTAACTACTGATAGGCATAGTTAGCAAATGAAAGATTTTGACAGAGAACAAACAATGCATTTACCTTAATAATGTTCAAAAGTCAATTCATGACATCCATCTCTATAAATTTCCTTTTTTCTGGCGGACACACGTCCACGTCGTCCGCTTATAGTGACCTCATAAAACTCCGCCATCTCTCTCTCCACATCCACCACTGCTGGCGGCTCACCTCCAACTGCACAACGCTACGCGCTGTACATCCAACTGCCCAACACTGCATAAGCGAATATTCCAACACTGCCAATCAGCCACAGACTGCACACAGTCAGTGATTTTCATACAGAGCGCTATGTTGCATTACCAACATAAAAATGTAAACAGCCTACTTACAAATTAAACAAGTATCCACGTTTATCATTACACCTATTGATTGTCTGTGGGATTGTTGGCATATGCTGATAACGAAGATATACATTTGGCCAGCAGAAATTGGACCCCCAAAATATCTAAGAACCTCCTCGAAAGTTTAGTTTAGGGATTCCAAATTCCAATGCCTTCAAATTATTCTGCCATTATTTCAATTTGAAATAACAGGATCACGCCTTCCCTCGTTAAACAGGTAACGGCACAACTGCTAATATTTTGGCAATACGATTACGGGTCTTCCATCTAGTCACACGCACTTACGCCGTTGCGTAAATAAGATGCTTCTTTATAACGAATCCTCCCATTTGAGCTAAATTTTATTATATGACTAATTCCGAAATCCAGTATCTGACCACTAAACCTTTCACGCGATCGTCTGGTACAGATCGCACCCTCCTTTCATATCATTCTTCTTAGTAAAAGAGCAGATATAAACTGATGAAATACGCGAGGGGAAAAGATACAGATATATCTACGACAGCTAAGATTTGCTTTTAGAAACATAAAAGGCAGTAGTACTGAAGCATTCATTTCGCCCAATTTCAAGGAAATAAAGCTGGATCCTGTTAAAATAAAAATAATCAGATTTCACCATCCGTCCTCTGAGTTGTGTATGCCCCAAGGTGGGATTTATAATTATTCAGGGATACTAAGTCAATACGATTGTTATACTATTCGGTCAACCCATGTAGGAGTACCAGGTGATCTTGGATTGAGGTTACGGGATATATACGCGGATACCTAGATCTACGTCTACATCTGTACTCAGCAAGCCATCTTTCAGTTTGTAGTAGTGGGCAAGCTGCGTACCAGTATCACTTTCTCATTTTCCTGCTCCAGACCTGTATGGTGCATGGGAAGAACTATTGCTGGTAAGCTTCTGTGTGAGCTCTATTCTCTTCAGTTTTATCTTCACCGTCTTTTTGCGAGATATACTTAGGAAGAAGCAATATATTGGTTAACTCTTCCGGGAATGTACGCACTCAGAACTTTAGCAGTAGACCTCACCGTTACGCAGAACTCCTCTCTTGCGCCGGCCGGTGTGGTCGAGTGGTTCTGGGCGCTTCAGTCTGGAACTGCGTGACCGCTACGGTCGCAGGTTTCAATCCTGCCTGGGGCATGGATGTGTGTGACGTCCTTAGTTGGTTAGGTTTAAGTGGTTCTAAGTTCTAGGGGACTGATGACCTCAGATGTTGAGTCCCATAGTGCTCAGAGCCATCTGAAACATTCGAGCATCTCTTGCAGCGTCTGCCACAGGTGTTGGCTGAGCATCTCCGTGACACTTCCGCGATGACTAAATGAACCTGTAACGAAACGTGCTGCTATTATTTGGATTTCCTCTATTTCCTGTATCAGTCCTACCTGGTGCGGGTACCTTACTGACCAGCAATATTCAAGTACTGTTGGAATGTGTGTTTTATAAGCTAAAGGGTGTTTGACTATTATCGTTACAAACGAAAGGTGCGACTAGTGGGCAATGAAACAAGCAAATAATCCTAATAAACACAGATACAGAAGCCAATGGTTTCTCTGGTACGACGTTTGCATAAGAACTATCATACGAATTTCACAACAATGCTAATACCCAAGGTTACCTTTACCCTATTCCGAAGCACCAGAAGTTAAGCGTAAAGTGCAAATTGATAAACTGCCTTCGTTTGATTTTATCATAATTACGGATACCTAGGTACCGGTAATTAGCATTTTCGCAATAGGTGTATCCGTCGTGGCTCGCCAGTACCATAGTATCACAGGTCCCCACGACTTAGCCCATTGGATTGTTTTGTGTGCCGATATTTAAAATCTTTGGTTTAATCCAACTTCGCTGGCTGTGTCGGTGAAATTTTTTTTTATACTACTTTCGTAGCCGGTATAAAGAAAAAGTAATAGCCTCTTTGGAGCCCTAGTACAGGGTGATTCGCAAAGATATGCAAATATTTTAATTTGTTATTCTACAAGTAAAACTGAATAAAAAATTTCATATCAATATAGGTCCGTGAATGTTTGGTTTCGTAGTTACGCCTATTATAAGGTTCTGCATGAAATTTAGCAACTACGCTAATATGCAGCCACCGCAAAATTGTACGAGTTTAAAGTAAAGCCCGATTTCCATTTATTTTCTTGTTATTGATCTGGTAAATCTAATAAAACGTGTGCCAGGTGTGTACTTGCGGTAGTTTTCCAGAAAATCCAGAGAAGCAAAAAAGTAATTTCATAAAATTTTCAATTTGTTAACCACTTCGCCCAATTTGTTTTTTAAATTCCAGACAATTGCAGTTTTCAACAGAAGTTGTAGAGAATTAAGTTTGGAAAAATGATGGTAATAAATAAACACCATATCGGCGTATTGCTCTATCGTAAATTTGAAAGGCAGCCGTATTTCATAAATAATCTACAAACTACAACTGTTACTATCTGGTTTCACTTATATACACTGTTGTTATTATATTCTTTCACTGAACAATACAGAAAACGAACTCGTGTCAAGGTTAGGAAGCGACTGAAACAACTCATTAACAGATGCCACCAATGATATAAACATTTCTACAGTCTTAACGGAAAGTAAAGAAAAATGGTTCAAATGGCTCTGAGCACTATGGGACTCAACTGCTGACGTCATTAGTCCCCTAGAACTTAGAACTAGTTAAACCTAACCAACCTAAGGACATCACAAACATCCATGCCCGAGGCAGGATTCGAAACTGCGACCGTAGCGGTCTTGCGGTTCCAGACTGCAGCGCCTTTAACCGCACGGCCATTTCGGCCGGCGGAAAGTAAAGAAATTTACTTGTATAATAATCTTTGCTTCTCTGGATTTTCTGGAAAACTACGGCAGATACACGTCTGGGACATATTTTATTACATTCGACAGACCAATAACAAGAAAAGAAATCGAAATTGTGGTTTACTTAAATCTCGTACAGTTTTTCGATGGCTTTATAGCAGCGATGTTGCTACATTTCAGCCGACCGTTGTGGCCGAGCGGTTCTAGGCGCTTCAGTCCGGAACCGCGCTGCTGCTACGGTCGCAGGTTCGAATCCTGCCTCGGGCATGGATGTGTGTGATGTCCTTAGGCTAGTTAGGTTTAAGTAGTTCTAAGTCTAGGGGACTGATGACCTCAGATGTTAAGTCTCATAGTGCTTAGAGCCGTTTGAACCATTTTTGCTAAATTTCAGGCAAAATCCTTTATTAGCCGTAAATCCGTAAGTAAACATTTGCGCACCTATGTTTATATGAATTCTTTCTTTAGTTTTACTTGTAGGACAACGTATTAAAATATTTGCATAACTTAGTGATTCACCTATTTCGGCCCATAAGCGAGACAATCGTAAGAGTCAATAGAATTATAGTGCGCTCTTTCTGAAGTTCCGTTTCTCTAAATTTTGTCGATAGCGGTACATAAAATGTTGTCTTCTTGCCCCCAAGAATTCCCTTCTAAGGTCATGGGGCATTTCCGTTACACTTTTGTACTGAAGGAACCGATTGGTAACAGATCTAGATCTGGTAGGGATCCTAAACACTTGAACACTATTTAAGAGTTGCTCACAGAAGCGTTATGCATGCGGTTATCTTTGTAAATGGGCTACACCTGTCGTGAACTTCAAAATGGTTCAAATGGCTCTGAGCACTATGGGACTTTATATCTGAGGTCATCAGTCTCCTAGAACTAAGAACTACTTAAACCTAACTAACCTAAGGACATCACACACATCCATGCCCGAGGCAAGATTCGAACCTGCGACCGTAGCTGTCGTGAACTCTCCCAATAAACATGAGGCGGTCATTCTTCATCCCTACAACTGACCTCCATTTCGTGTGGTTTTGGAATATTACATCTAAATCTTTAATCGATGTGATGAATCAAGCAACATTTCATTAACATTGTATTCGAACTTGCAAGCTGCCTTACATCGTAGCACAGAGTCTGAATTTCGTATAGTCGCTCAACGACAAGGTTTCAAGTGCATGGAGAAGCGCTGCCATCACAATTTCCCAAAGCATTCATGACGAAATCTTTGTTTTCTTGTGCCGACACATTCCAGGAAAACTTAGTGAAAATTGTTACTCTAAATGTCTTGAGACAGTCATAAACTTGAGTATCTGTTCCCTATGCTCAGATCTTTGTTAACGATATGCACTGAGGTACAGTACCTAACGATCTCCGAAAATCTGTGAACATAGAATCTGCATGTTGGTGTGCATCTGTGATCCGCAGTAAATCGTGGAGCGTTGCAAATTCTGCTCCTTGAAGGAAAACCTATTGAATCGGAGCCAAAAATTTGCTAAATGAGCCTATATGAAAGTGACGAACGATGTCAGATTGTAATGCGAATCCTAATCCCCGAGATCATAGGATTTAGCTGCTATGCAACAGCCCTGCCCAGCTGTTCACTGGACACGAAATAGCCTTGTCTGTAAACGTGTACCGTTATTGCAAATATGCAGTCTTAAGAAACAGACGGCACACGTACCAGCGAAGCGCAGCGAAACGGCATCAAGAAAGCGTTCACGCCCGCCATTGGAGAGAGCGGGCAGCGCCACACCTCCAGGAAGACAGAGTTTAGTGCCCCCTGTCAACACTGACTTAACCAGCCGCTCATCGCTGGTCGGGACCAGATCGGTCGCAGACTACGGCAGCATCAGTACTGAGTAACAGGAAGACAATCCTTAGCCTTCATTCCGCGAGTAGTAACAGAGAGTAAATTTAATTGCATTGAGGAGGCACAGGAAGCCACGTCATATCGAGAAATTAAGTTACATTTCATTCCTTTTTAGAGATAAAGTGTTCCACTAATTTGAAGGTGTTATTTACCGATCATTTTGGATTCCTGCCACCGACCATTACAACTTCTCTCCTTCCATGTTTGGTCGGTGGTGACGCCCACATTACCTGATACAACAGCAAAGCTTTCTAAAAACTGGTGACTGGCTTGAGTAGTCACATCCTGCACTGCACAGTGTTATAACTTTTCAGTTAATTATCAGATAACGAAGTATTTCCTGGATATAAAATCAATTTCATTTTGTTTTGAGTGTGTATCTAGTGTGTAAATAACTAAATGGATCTAGAGGGGGATTTACGCCACAAGTCACAGAAAGTTGGCGATGAGATGGTCCTGAGCTTCATATACACTATCTGATCAAAAATATCCAGACTCCTCTATATAATCCAGAACTGAAAAATAATTCCGCCAGTGTAAAAGGAAGCGAGAGGTACTGGGTTGTCAGTTGCGAAGCAGTGTCATCACCATACGCAGGAGAACATCGTGACTTCGAACTCACACTATGTAATGGTACTTGAATTACGTAACAATTATGGCACCTCACCTCAACCTCTCGATACCAGCAATATTCTACTGTGTTTCTGTAAAACAGTTAATATATTTCCGTGACAACATTCAGATTTGATTTCATTAATGTAGAGGTACCTTGATACATCGATAGGTTTATATTGCAATGACATTATTCTTATGTGTATTCTTTCTTTCGTCACTATGATCTTTGACGTATTTGTAACTCAGATTTTTGGGTGTGTAAGCGGTTGTTAGGGAGTCAAGTCTTGGTCGTCATGTTGAAAAGACGCAAATTGTAGTCAGTTTATGAAATGTGAACTTTAGAAGTGGGGAAGATATTTTTAAGTATGTTTTATATTGTGAAGTGATGGTGCAACAAAGGTAATAAAAAAGAAGTGTTACTTAAATTCGGAGTGCTGATTTTTTTTTTTCATCACCATTGTCTTAACTTGCAAAAGTTTAATCTTCAAGAATGGTTTATGAAACACATCTATAAAACTTTTGAATATCGCAGAATAACACCTACGCCTCTTTGCATCCGAGCTCGGAATCATCACCACCTAGATTTTCGGCGATTGAGCCATGAGTTCACAACGAGACCACCGTGGGAAACACGAAAAGATGAGTGTCTAGTTTATCCATTATTTCATGAAGTGACTTTACTAACTGTGCTCTAATGACATCTGCCACATAATATAATTTTGTTGTTGCCCGATAATGCAATATTTAGCAGCGTGAGCAACACTACAATCATAATTAAATTTTACCTTTGTTGTGGTAGGCTTGTTAGAACTAGTAACTGTATGTCACCTGAGTATCAGCCCCTTTAAGGCTGCCTAAATCGACTGTTGGTGATGTGATTTTAAAGTGGAAACGAGAAGAAATAACCACAGCTACCTCAAGACTAGCAGGAGGGCCTGCAGCATCGAACGTTGTGGAAGGGGGAAAGGGGAAATCAAATGAAAGAATCACTCGTGCGTTCCAGAGTGCTATCAGAAGTCCAGCTAGCACAATTACTGTGAGTAGGAAAGAAAAAGAATGGGTGCAATTATCGAGCAGCACCTCACAAGCCACACATTTCCCTGGTCAATGCTAAATGACGCTTAGGTGATGTAATGGACGATGTTACTGGACAATGGATGACCAGAAACCAGTGACTGGGAGTGACGAACCACTCTATACCCAATGGAAATCCGATAGGAGGATTTGGCTTTAAAAAATGCTTGAAGAACGTCACCTGCTATAATGTGCAGTGCCAAAGGTGACTTGTGGAGGAGATAGTGTTACGGTATGCAGGTGTTTTTCATAGTTATGGTGCGGTCCCCTTATAGCATTTAAGAAAACGCAAAATGAGGAAGGATATGAACAAATTTTACAGCATTGTAACAGATAGAACTGTCCGAATATTGCGAAAAAAGTTCAGAAAAGGTCAACTCGCTTCGTATTATGGCGAAATTGGGAACATACTGCCACGGGTATTGTTGTGGCGTAACAAGCTAGCTACGCCACACTGAGAAGGGAGCCGAAAGGCACGCGTACACACACGCCGACTGGCGTCAAGTCTGGAACAGGATACGTTATGACTGCTATCAAGAAAATACGTAGCTTTGGAATATACTTAACTTTATTCTTTGTTGGTTTACAACGTTCTTCTTGAGACATTTATACGATAACTCTCAAACTAGGTAAGGCTAATGGCGCCTTGCTAGGTCGTAGCCATGGACTTAGCAGAAGGCTATTCTAACTGTCTCTCGGCAAATGAGAGGAAGCCTTCGTCCGTATTGTCGCTAGCAATGTCGTCCGTACAACTAAGGCGAGTGCCATTCCGTATCTCGAGACCTGCCTTGTGGTGGCGCTCGGTCTGCGATCACACAATGGCGACACGCGGGTCCGACATGTACTAAATGGACCACGGCCGATTTAAGCTACCACCTAGCAAGTGTGGTGTCTGGCGGTGACACCACAGGTATGATATGCGAACTGAAGTGGCAATAATTAAAACAAAGGCGTCTGTCGTTGCGGCAGAGTTCAAATGTTCAAATGTGTGTGAAATCTTGTGGGACTTAACTGCTAAGGTCATCAGTCCCTAAGCTTACACACTACTTAACCTAAATTATCCTATGGACAAACGCACACACCCATGCCCGAGGGAGGACTCGAACCTCCGCCGGGACCAGCCGCACAGTCCATGACTGCAGCGCCTTAGATCGTGCGGCAGAGTATCCTCATGAAATTTCAATCACCAACTTCACCCTCAGTCTGTGAAAACATTTGGTTGGCGCTCATCTACGTAGAGAGGAATGAATAAGGGAAATGAGAGATCGTACGGAAAGATTGAAGTGTCCAGTTTTCCCGCCCACTGCTCGACGGTGGAATAGTAGAGAAATAGCTTGAAGCTACTTAATTGTAAATTTCAGAGAGTTCTTGTAGATACAGAGCACATTGGGGATGAGTTAGAACTCCGACTTCGCTCCAGACACCAGTTTCCGACATCAGTACCTTCTCTGGTTTCGACTCTTCAGGGAGAATGGGCTGCCATTCCTCCACGTACTTTCAAACAGGTAACTGGAAGCGTCCTCAGCGGAGTTCGTCATACATATAAAATGATGGTGGTCAGACTCTATATTAATATCCATTAATGAGTGCCTGCATAGTTTTGATCAATTAGTGTAGGTTGAACGGAAAGTATAGTTAGCGGATGTCTGTGCAGTGAATCAGACGATTCTTAAATTTTGGGGGTGCTATTTAACCTGCTGCAGGTATAGCAGTCAGAAAAACTGCTGCAGCAGCAGCAGCAAATCTTGCAGCAGCTGCTGATCCGCCCTGAGGCTGTCACGCCCACCTAAACACAACTCAGTCTTGCACTGTTGGACAGAGAACACATAAAATGGATTTCATATGCAGCACGCCAGCGATAGTGGAAGGGAACTTGGTTATCGACAACGTGGAGATGCACCCATCAACGGACATATTACTGGGAATTCATCACTTGGAGTTTATCAACTTGTATCGGTGATGCCAGCTGCTGATGCTACTGGTGACATTACCCGGCCGTTGTACAGGAGGCCATGTATATAGCGGTAAGGCTCACGATACTAGAGGCGGAAATGCTCGGGGCAGGACAAGAGCACCTATCGACATCCGTGACGCTGACTTGTCAGAACGGAAGGGGCTCATGGCAGTCTGCAGGTAGCGGAGTCGCCATTCGACCTGCCTGTGCCACTTCGGAAAAACCTCGCACTCTGTGATCTCAATGGTTCGTCGTTCGTCAGGCTGCGATTATGATCGCTAGGCCACAATGATTTGTGTAGACGCTTAACAGCCGCAAGTATAGGAAGGAAGGAAGATTAGGGTTCAACGTCCCGTCGACATCGAGGTCATTAGAGGCGGAGAAGAAGCTCGAAATGTTTCAAGGATGAGGAAGGAAATCGGAAGTATCCGTTGAAAGGAACCTTCCTGACATTTGCCTGGAGTGATTTGAGGAAATCGCGGGGAACCTCAGACTGGATGGTCAGGCGCGGATTAGAACAGTCACTGAAGGACCTGGCGTAATCATTGGCGAACAGTTTTGGGTCAATGACTAAAGAGCGTTCAAATCATTCCGGTCACACTGGTAACCTGGTGGCTTCATTTGCAGCTCTGTACTAAAGACAGTAGTTAAGTTTCAAATAACATTTTTGACAGCAAATACGAGCTGGACAGCCATTTACAACATGTTTTGGAGGCAAAAATCCCTAATTAGTTGAACTTTAAAACCTTTCACGCAAGTTATTCAGAATCCCGAACGCCAGATGTTTTTGGGAACTTTCAGATACTGACTCCAAGCTTGAGTTACGCGGTATTTGTTTCGTAGGTATATAGTGGATTTTTCTTCAACGCTGCTTACGTAGGCTGAATCATTAACTTTCAATACAGAGACAAGGGACAGACAGCAAAAAGCTCTTCGAGATAGGTAGACTGAACTATCAGAGGGATGAGAAGATTTAAATCGCCTCACCACACACTCTTCCACAACACCCCCTACCCCCCCACACCTATTTCCACTGTTTACGGTTAGTGCTAACAGTACTTTCTTAAGGAGACGCACACTTTTTTCATCTACAGTAATCTAATACGTTCAATGATCCTTTGAACTTTAGTGTTTCTTAATACTCTGAGAGAACCTCTTAGCGGTTGTCTGCCAAGCTCTCACACACCTTCATGTTTGTAATTTCATTTAACACAGTCTATTGGAGAGCGTGCATTAAACACACTGTTCAATATCTCGAAACTAAACTGATGTTGGGCGTCGCAGTTAGTGTTAATGTGCTCCTTGATTTATGTTTTCCATGCATCAGTCGAAATTCAACTACTGGCAGAGCGTGTGGTTGTCGCCAACATTCAACGCTAGTGCTTTTTGCCCGTGTGGAGTACGACCCATGTCCGTACTGACAGAATGTCAAAAGGGCAGTCCCATTTCTGGACATGTTAGGAGTGATGTTGACTTAAATTCTATAAGTATTCCGAGGAAATCCTAGCGTGATACTCTTTATGTATTGACATACGCTAATGGGTTGTTAATTCTAGGCTGTCAGTGCCGGTCATATGTCAATAAACTGTGTGTCGCAACGTAACAGGCAGTAATCTAAATAAATGAGTGTGTGCAGTAAATGTATATCATGCTGTGCATATAAATAGTTTTTCTTTATTTGAGTATCAATTTTGTGTGCGTGATTCTCGCATTAATGTTTGGCCTGATACAGTAAGAACATGTTGAGCGACTGACAACAAATTTTAACGCATATTTTTGAAAGAAGGCTGCAAATACGAGGGCAGTTCAATAAGTAATGCAACACATTTTTTTCTGAAACAGGGGTTGTTTTATTCAGCATTGAAATACACCAGGTTATTCCCCAATCTTTTAGCTACACAACACTATTTTTCAACGTAATCTCCATTCAATGCTACGGCCTTACGCCACCTTGAAATGAGGGCCTGTATGCCTGCACGGTACCATTCCACTGGTCGATGTCGGAGCCAACGTCGTACTACATCAATAACTTCTTCATCATCCGCGTAGTGCCTCCCACGGATTGCGTCCTTCATTGGGCCAAACATATGGAAATCCGACGGTGCGAGATCGGGGCTGTAGGGTGCATGAGGAAGAACAGTCCACTGAAGTTTTGTGAGCTCCTCTCGGGTGCGAAGACTTGTGTGAGGTCTTGCGTTGTCATGAAGAAGGAGAAGTTCGTTCAGATTTTTGTGCCTACGAACACGCTAAAGTCGTTTCTTCAATTTCTGAAGAGTAGCACAATTCACTTCAGAGTTGATCGTTTGACCATGGGAAAGGACATCGAACAGAATAACCCCTTCAGCGTCCCAGAAGACTGTAACCATGACTTTACCGGCTGAGGGTATGGCTTTAAACTTTTTCTTGGTAGGGGAGTGGGTGTGGCGCCACTCCATTGATTGCCGTTTTGTTTCAGGTTCGAAGTGATGAACCCATGTTTCATCGCCTGTAACAATCTTTGACAAGAAATTGTCACCCTCAGTCACATGACGAGCAAGCAATTCCGCACAGATGGTTCTCCTTTGCTCTATATGGTGTTCGGTTAGACAACGAGGGACCCAGCGGGAACAAACCTTTGAATATCCCAACTGGTGAACAATTGTGACAGCACTACCAACAGAGATGTCAAGTTGAGCACTGAGTTGTTTGATGGTGATCTCGAACGAGTGTGTTCGCACGCTCCGCCATTGCAGAAATCACAGCTGTGCACGGCCGGCCCGCACGCGGGAGATCAGACAGTCTTGCTTGACCTTGCGGCGATGATGACACACGCTTTGCCCAACGACTCACCGTGCTTTTGTCCACTGCCAGATCACCGTAGACATTCTGCAAGCGGCTATGAATATCTGAGATGCCCTGGTTTTCCGCCAAAAGAAACTCGATCACTGCCCGTTGTTTGCAACGCACATCCGTTACAGACGCCATTTTAACAGCTCCGTACAGCGCTGCCACCTGTTGGAAGTCAATGAAACTATACGAGACGAAGCGGGAATGTTTGAAAATATTCCACAAGAAATTTCCGGTTTTTTCAACCAAAATTGGTCGAGAAAAAAAAAGTGTTGCATTACTTATTGAACTACCCTCGTACATGTCACACCAAACTCGTTGGAACTAATAGTTACATACTGCAGTGTAGCTAATTTATTTTGCGGTGCCTGTACGATAAGGATGTAACTCTCTGACAAGAGTAAATAGATCCGTCTCTACGATGTTGAAGGTAAGTTTACAGTACTTTGACGAGCTCAGTATGATTCCAGTGCAAACTGGTGACAGATCCCAGCAAAGTGATGTGCTGTGGAAATTGTAGGGTTCAATATACGTAATGCCTGTAAGACCTGTTTCTTACTTGATGAAGCAGTGGATCACGCTTCCAGCACAACGGCGAGATACTAAACGTTGTAGACATGTTAAGAGCAGTTAAGAATTTGTGCAATTAAGACTGACGTAGGCAAAGTGCATTCTTGTAGTAAAATACACATATCTCCAAAGTTTACAGCTAAAATAGTAAAACTTGAGACTATTATGTACAACATAATGTTCGATATTCTGCGAGATTTTTGATTGAAAATGCGCATGAATTTTTAATTACCATCGTTCTCGTACACTAATCAAGTAACAGAATTGGTATTTACATTTGTGTAAGAGGCTAATAAAACGTTAGGAACAGATTTTTGTTTAAGGCCCTAGTTGTTTTGAAATCATGTTTTCAGTTTTGTGTTACCTGGCACTACTCTATTTTTTACGAATTTTAAAGGAGATCGTTTCTTAGAAAAAAGTGCTGCACAGGAATGTTAGTTTTTACAGTTCCTGAGAGAAGGTACATAATAGCTCAAAATAGGCAGTTTACTGCAATTTGCATTTAAATTTCTTATTTCAGTTTTTTGCAATGTTGCTGTACCTCTAGTGACTAATGCTCTACATATAAATCATCTTCATTCGCTTTCTCGTCTTCCTGGATTAATCTCTTCCCCTGCCTATTGCATATTTTTGCATATTTTATTCTGCTGCCTGAGCTTTGTCCAGTCGCACTTCATCGATGCTTCTGAGTATCTTCAGTGTGCATGCACGTGGTTTGAATCCAAGTCTCTGCAGGCACTTAATCCTACCTACATTTTCACTAATGAACACTAGACACGCATCACACGCAGCTATCTTCACAACAATTGATGACAGAAACACAGTTTTTGGACAAAGTATCCATATAAAGTGATTGTAGCTCTCATTTGTATTCGCTGTTTTCCCATGTACGTATTTTTTCACCATTTCTGGGTTGTTTAGGTATCTGAAAATTGGTTTTATAACATCTAAAACAGCAAGTGGCAAACCATGTTTGTGGGTGTATGGCTTTCCTCTGACTTGTACCTGAAGATATTTGCAACATGGTATGTCACAAAGGGAATGTTGAGGATTATCGTCTGGAAAGTTTGTGAAACAATATTGTCCATAGGGTTTGCTGCATTGTTTTCACTCTATGTAAGTTACCCCTGATAAATTTTCCGTAATGTATTCGTAAACTGTGAATTTCCTTGTCTGTTACCGCCTCCCAGTGGCATACATCTTCTGACTTCTTGTCTTTCATTTCTTTCATCAATCTGAGAACATCGTTTTTGAACATGCCCCACACATTCCAGTTTTTCGGTTTTAGTTTGTCAGCCATAAGAATTGCTCTCTAAAAGCACTGGAATCTCGATCACCTAGGTACTTCACATACCTAACACCATATTGTTGAACTTATCTTTGGAATGTTACTTTCATCCCAGCTGCTTCCATTCCACCACTTGACCCCTGCTAATTCTTGCTGAACACTTTCTTGTGTTTCTGCTGCCACCTGTCTACTTCATTGCCGTCATTGTTTATCCTTGTGTCACACTGAGAGCAATATTTGTTCATGTCTTGGAACTCTAAGGTTCACCCTGTATCCACACTAATGACAGATAATACATCATGAAGTGATGTATGGCCCCTCTTCATCCAGATCTTCTTCCCCTTCATTTTTAATATCTACAGCGTCCTCAACAGATGCTTTCATGTGCTCCTTGCACTCAACTTCAAGAGCACTGAGGAGCATCCTGCTGTAAACACTAAATCTAATAACTGTCAGCATGTTCATCAACCCACAAAACAAATTTGTGCTTTCTCTGCCTACACCTAAGGATCTCATGGCGTAGCACAGTCTTCTATTCGCCTCATTGATCTTCCGATGGAGATCAGAAGTCTTTCACTGAACATGACATTTACAAACTTTACACAAAATATGTATACTACCTACAATGCCAATTCAGTCACTGTCATCATTCAGTCTATCGCGCTTTGACCCACAATTAGCACATGCGCATGACACATTAACGGTATGGGAATGTATTTCTAAGTCAATTAATCTAAATGCACTGGAAAACTCGTCTTTGGCACTGTATACAGCATCATCAGTTCCTTCACTAATTTTCTTCTTCGATGAACTCTGCGACACTGTCGAAAATGGTTCTTCACATTTAGGAGCAGCATCTGTAATACTTTTATTTAAATTTCCTGTACCTTTAATCCATGGAATTCGACGTTTCCTCAATTTTTGAATATGCGTCAACTGTTACGACCCATTTCGAGCTAAACAGTTTGCTATATGGAAAACTAAAAACTGAAATAAGTTTGTGGCATGTAGTGTTCAAAAAAAACCAACGTTGTAAATAAATGGACATGTAAAGATAATCTTGCTCGCAGCTTTCTAGATACATATGCAGTGTTTTTCGAACGAAAAATTAATGCAGAAGAAATTCCTAGTGTGATAATTATCTTCCCGAGACAGTGACTCTGATAGTAGGACCGCCAGGAAACATTCAGTATTTGTTTACCGAAAGTCCTAAATTAGCATTCGTAATGCACAATCTCATGAAAATCAATTCGTCATAAATAAGAAGTTCGTTATCTTTTAGTGAAAATGTATTAACTATTTACATACATTACATTCAATTGACAGCGACTGAGATTTTTCACACCTGTCGTCGTAAAATGGTTTCATTAACTTTACCAGAATCAATAACAATAAACAGGATCCTCCAAAGAGCATCCTGTAGGGAAGCAGCCTACTCACGCCGTATAAAATTCACATCAGTCTTTCCATTGTGTGCCAGCCAGTCCGCTGTAACTACCTCTGACGTCATAAATGTTGTGCAATACTTTAAAAATCAAGTAAATAACCTGAAACGTTTCTAGCATGTCAGGAGTAATACTAAATCAATATGTGTCGAATATCAGATCAATAACTTTAACCATTTTAGAAATTTGGGTGTTTTTCTGTAAAAATAATTGGCACAACAGAAGGAGCTAGAAACTTAAAAATTTATATTTAGATTCCTTTTGCAAAATAATTTAGTAGAAACAGTATTCTGGATCTCACAAATTAAAATTTTAGTTGAAATTCATGATTTTCTGGTTTTTGTCTTAAAAATTAAGGAAGAAAGATAGATTAAGTAGGCGAATAAATAAAGCTAGGATGTTTAAATTGAAGTAGAAGGGAGATCCGCTATAATCATAAAGATATGAGGAGTTTCAACTGAATAACTATAGAACTATAGCGATAGCGTATCTCCTAAGGGCAAGTTCAGAGCTCGTCTACTGCGTGTAGTGTAATTAAATTAATTCTCTCGCCCAAAATATTTGACTTAGCCACGTCAGACTTTTATTATGTTTACTTACCTGTGTGCTGATTGCACATTTAAATTGAGAGCTTCATCGGCCATCAGCAAAGGAAGCAATGATTTATTCGATAACTTAAAGTGGTGCATTACTAGCCCAGCGGGTAGTAGGGAGAGCCGATTTGATCAGGCATTCCCTTAGCCGTCCGCACCGTGGCTTTATATATAAGAACGCTGCGCGAGAGAAGAAGGCCCCAGTTCTCTCCAGATGCTGATTAGCGCACCATCTGTGCCGGGAGTCGCGTCGCATCGGTATCATTGCTATAAACAGCCTCGGATGCCGTAATAAGTTACTCGGGATACGCGTAACCATGGAATCGTTTTCGAGTGAAGTGTTAGTTCTGGGATGACTTTAATGATCTATCTTCAGTTTGCGTACGTCGTGTTTTCACGTGCCGCCGCGGGACAGAGATTCTACCATTATTTAGCGTGGCGTTTGATGAACATTATCATCAAATTATAGCGAGCATTCACCTAAACCTTTAATTTGAACAGTTATAGTTGCATCAGCGCATTAGACTCTGAACTGCTCTGGTACTTGGATTGTGTGGATTCTTTTTTGGTCTGTGACTTTCAGAATATGGTGTACATTTTAGAGAGAATCGTTTTTGATTATGAATCCCAGACAATCTCCTAATTCCTCAGAGCTATAAGCTGTAGCTATAAGTGTATTTCTCAGATGAAGTGGGCACTAGGAATTCTAATTACAGGCTTAATGTTTTGCTAATCACTTTCTGGTTGCCAATATTGTAGTTAGAGAGCCAGTGTTGAGAACGGCAAACAACAGCATTAAATAAATAATAGGAACATTTTATATAACAATTACTCCACCCGCCGCCCCACATATGGTGCATCGGGTGGGAAATGCATCTTTTCTACATTACATTCTACATTTTATATGACAATTATTCCACCCGCCGCCCCACAATCCGTCCCTTCTCTTTCAAGACTCGTTACCGAAAGATAATAATATAATGATGCACACAATAAAGTAAAGGTTAATAAAATAAAAAAGTATTCCGCTATGATTTCGCATCTAAATCGTCGTAGACACTTCATAAATTGTAAGAACCAATTTCAGTACCATACTGTAGAGCGCTTGTATGGGAACGCAAACAGATGCATGTAGAAGGTAAGCCATATTGCTCCGTCGTGAGAAGAGGAAGTTTATCATTTTAACGCTTTGTGACCTTCGAAAATCTCAATGTGATCGGACCGACTGAGTTGCCGTATTAGCGAGTAACGCATTTGAGAGAACGGCGGCTCAAACGCGCGTGCGGTTACCCTGACGTAGGCTTTTCCTGATCTTCCGAAATCGCTTCAGGTATATGCCGCGATGGTTAACTTAAGGTCACGACCGACTCCCCCCCCCCCCCCATATTATGGGACCGATGACCTTGCCGTTTGATGCACTCCCCCCAATCAGCCAACCAACTACGTGATCAGTAGTATTTGTGTTCAATATTGTTTGCTGCCCCTCATGCTTCATAAACAGGAAGGAATGGTACCAAGGTTTTGTTTCATGCCACAACAGCGGAAGACGTAAATGATGGACATTTACGGGGTTAATCTGTTTTAATACGGAACCCGTGTCCGGAAATGTACCATTTCGATAAAAAATAGGTTTGAATGAATGTCATATCTCTCGCTTCACGAAACGCACACAAACTGAGAACACGGCGCCTTCGTCAGTGTATGTTGTAATTATGTCATCATAAATCAGTATCGCCCTACTACAACAATGGCTACGAGATACTGATATGGTCGCATCTAGGGGGTATACTGCGGTGCTCTACGGCCTCGCAGCACTCTCCGATTATGAAGAGGACGTGCTTCTACACAAAGAAGAGAACACGCTGACAAGAGCTTGAAACATGGCCCATGTCATGGACTTCCGTTGAGCACTTAGGTCAGTTGATATTCTCCGCTGTGTGCGTAACATGAAGCTGTAGATACGAATTTGATCTCATTTTGAAACTTAGTTTACATCCACGAGGTACATTTCCAAATGTGCATGCCTTATGAAAAACGTACCTACAAGTCTCCTCTGCAATCTTTGGATGCCTGTAACAGGAAATATGAACCACTCTGCATACAGGGCCAAGAAGAGTAACATGGTGTGGAGTCCACAACATTCAGTACTCGTGATTTTCCGGTTTTTGTTGAAATATCCGTAAATAGTCCTTGACAGATTTTCTTTCTTTCTTTCTGGGGGCCTTTGTCCCGCGTCGCGCGGGGTTGGACATGTTTCTATCGATTTCGCAGTGTTAGTTGCAGAAGGTGGCTGGATGCGCTTTCTGCCACCACCATGAACCCCCCGCGACGGAATTAGTGTACCCTAGCTGCTGAGTCTAGTGTAAGCCGCGGAATAGTGCGAACGTTTTCAAATGTTTGCGAGGCCTGTAACTGAGGCGGTACGCATTCACCTAGCGGTATGTGGAAAACCGCCTAAAAACCACATCCAGGCTGGCCACCAGACTGGCCCTCATCCTTAATCCGCCAGGCGGATTCCATCCAGGGCCAGAGCGCCTACCCAAGTCCAGCAAGCAGCGCATTAGCGCTCTCGGCTACCCTGGCGGGCCAAATAGTCCTTGAAAGATATCGGCTGTTATTTATTCCATGCTGATACCATTCCTAAGATACACTGATTGATATTCGTACAATAAGAGGATTTCCAAGTATATATCAAATTGGTGCATAAGTTCGTATCGTTTGCCTTTTGCTTGTTGATACTCCGGCTGCTGTGGGCTTATTTATCGATTGCCATTTTTAATCTGAGTTTACATATCGCCATTTTGTTATTTGGAGATAATAAGTGGAGCTGTGGCCGCTAGAAAAAGGGAATGCCAAATAAGGTAATCGGAACATTTCTGACATACACTAATGGCCATTAAAATTGCTGCACCACGAAGATGACGTGCTACAGACACGAAATTTAACTGACAGGAAGAAGATGCTGTGATATGCAAATGATTACCTTTTCAGAGCAATCACACAACGTTGGCGCCGGTGGCGACACCTACAACGAGCTGACATGAGGAAAGTTTCCAACCGATTTCTCATACACAAATAGCAGTTGACCGGCGTTGCTGGGGAAACGTTGTTGTGATGCCTCGTGTAAGGAGGAGAAATGCGTACCATCATGTTTCCGACTTTGATAAAGGTCGGAAGGTAGCCTATCGCGAATGCGGTTTATCGTATCGCGACACTGATGCTCGCGTTAGTCGAGATCCAATGACTGTTAGCAGAATGTGCAATCGGTGGGTTCAGGAGGGTAATACGGAACGCCGTGCTGGATCCCAACGGCCTCGTATCACTAGCAGTCGAGACGACAGGCATCTTATCCGCATGGCTGTAACGGATCGTGCAGCCACGTCTCGATCGCTGAGTCAACAGATGGGGACGTTTGCAAGACAGCAACCATCTGCACGAACAGTTCGACGACGTTTGCAGCAGCGTGGACTATCAGCTCGGTGACCATGGTTGCGGTAACCCTTGATGCTGCATCACAGTCAGGAGCACTTGCGATGGTGTACTCAACGACTAACCTGGGTGTACGAACGGCAAAACATCATTTTTTCGGATGAATCCAGGTTCTGTTTATAGCATCATGATGGTCGCATCCGTGTTTTGCGAAATCGCGTTGAACGCTCATTGGAAGCGTGTATTCGTCGTCGCCATACTGGCGTATCACCCGGCGTGATGGGATGGGGTGCCATTGGTTACACTTCTCGGTCACCTCTTGTTTGCATTGACGGCGCTGATTTCTCAGGATCTATGCACCCAAATTGCGTGAAAAAGTAATCACATGTCAGTTCTAGTATAATGTATTTGTGCAATGAATACCTGTTTGTCATCTGCATTTCTTCTTGGTGTAGCAATTTTAACGGCCGGTAGTGTATTCTTTTGTTTGAGTTCAGTAGAGGGGTGGCAGCAGCGGAGGCAGCCAGAAACATCTGCTCGATGTATGGACATAATGCCACTGTACAGAGCACAGCAAGAAAATAGTTTTCTCCTTTTAAGAAGGGTCGTTTTGACATTAGTGACGCTCCACTTTCGGGAAGACGTTCGAGGTTTGATGAAGATAGTTTAAACGCATTAATCCACATCGTTAAACATGAGAGCTAGCAAATATGATGAACTGTGACCATTCCACCATCGTGCAACATTTGCATGCAACGAGGAAGGTTCAAAACCGGGTGTGTGGGTACAGTACGCTCTAAGCCAAAATAAATAAAATCGGCAGATGGCCGTATGCGAATTTCAGCTTGCTCGTCGTCGATTGGCTCGTGAGCAAAGCCGACCACTCATATCCTCTATCGTTACTGGTGACGAGAAGCGATGACTTTATGCCAACAAAAAGAAATGAAAGGAATGATTGAGCCCAAAGAAAGTAATAACTCCCCGTACAAAGACTTGTGCGCATCCACAAAAGACAATGTTACGCAACTGGTGGAACAGCGACGCTCTGTTGTACTACGAATTGCTTCCCGAGACGTAACCATCAATCCTGACATTTAATTTCAAGAACTGAGACGTCTTACATACTAAGTCCAAGGAAAACGAGCAGGAAGGATGCGTGAAGTGATGTTACTCCACCATAACACCCACACGCTTTCTGCTAGGCTAACAAAAAACACTGCACAGGAGTTTGATTCGGAAGTCATTCCGCACCCGCATTTTCGCCTTATATTGCGCCATTAAATTTTCAGCTTTTCTGCTCTCTGTCGAATAACCTTCAGCGAATTTCCTTTCCGGATGAAAATACGCTCTGAACATGGCTCGACGGGTTCTTTGCCTCAAAACAGTCTACAGTCGCTGAATCGAGAAGTATTTCAGCGTTGGCCGTACGCGCTTTGCTTCTCCTTGCGTGAAGTATCTTTAATGACCAATAATACTCGTTGAAACTTCCTGGCAGATTAAAACTGTGTGCCGGACCGAGATTCGAACTCGGGACCTTTGCCTTTCGCGTGCATGTGCTCTACCAACTTAGTCACCCAAGCACGACTCACGCCCCGTCCTCACAGCTTTACTTCTGCCAGTATCTCGTCTCCTACCTTCCAAACTTTACAGAAGCTCTTCTGCGAACCTTGCAGAACTAGCACACCTGAAAGAAAGGATATTGCAGAGACATGGCTTAGCCACAGCCTGGGGGATGTTTCCAGAATGAGATTTTCACTCTGCAGCGGAGTGTGCGCTGATATGAAACTTCCTGGCAGATTAAAACTGTGCGCTGGACCGAGACTCGAACTCGGGACCTTTGCTTTTCGCGGGCAAGTGCTCTACCAGCTCAGTTGTTAGAGCACTTACCTGCTTAAGGCAAAGGTACCGAGTTCGAGTCTCTGCCAGGAAGTTTCATATCAGCGCACACTCCGCTGCAGAGTGAAATTCTCATTCCAATAATACACGTTGTTGATGCATATAGTGGTTGCGTTATACAAGGTTTTCAAACAAAGTTTCGAATACTTTGAGAGGTGGTATTACTAATACAAAAAATAAATAAATTAATCCAATAAACGTGGGTACAGAAATGAATACCTTTCGCGATAAACATGTGTTTTCAGGAGTGTTCAACGTGGCGTACATTCATGACAATGCTCTCCTGGCTTAATGAATAACGTACCATTTCAAGTATACCCAATTGTGTACCTGTTGACACTCACTGAAGACGCGACCCAGTAGCGACTCCACATAGTTGATTGGCTTAGACCAGTTCCTTCAAGCGTCCCTGTTAACAAAAGTCTAGGGGATTGGGGAACGAGCAGGCCAGGTGTACACCCTCCTCCCCAACCACGTCCAGTCCAGCGGTCCTGAAATGTCTGCGTCAGATGTTCATGCACATTGTAACAAAATGTGCTGGTGAGCCATCATGCATGTACTACAGTCGTATTCCTTGCTGCAGTGGCACAGCCTCCAGCATGGAACGCAGTGCATTTATGAGAAAGTCCAGATAATACGCCCCAGTTTATCTTTGTGGTAGAACGTATCGCCCTTTTAATCTATCGCCAAGTACGTCTGCCCATATGTTGATTACGATTCGGTATTGATGCCCTCTTTCCTGAATTGCTTGGGGATTTACATCTACTAATACAAGTTACATCTACATCTGCATCTATATCCATACTCCGCAAGCCACTTGACCGTGTGTGGCGGAGGGTACCTTGATTACCTCTATCGGTTCTCCCTTCTTTTCCAGTCTCGTATTGTTCGCGTAAAGAAAGATTGTCGGTATGCCTCTGTGTGCGCTCTAATCTCTCTGATTTCATCCTCATGGTCTCTTCGCGAGATATACAGGTACATAGGAGGGAGCAATATCCTGCTTGACTCCTCGGTGAAGGTATGTTCTCGAAACTTCAACAAAAGCCCGAACCCAGCTACTGAGCGCCTCTTTTGCAGTCTTCCACTGGAGTTTATCTGTCACCTCCGTAATGCTTTCGCGATTACTAAATGATCCTGTAACGAAGCGCGCTGCTCTCCGTTGGATCTTCTCTACCACTTCTATCAACCCTATCGTGTACGGATCCCACACCGGTGAGCAGTATTCAAACAGTGAGCAAACAAGTGTACTGTAACCTACTTCCTTTGTTTCCAGACTGCATTTCCTTAGGATTCTTCCAATGAATCTCAGTCTAGCATCTGCTTTGCCGACGATTAATTTTATACGATAATTCCATTTTAAATCACTCCTAATTCCTACTCTTAGATAATTTATGGAATTAACTGCTTCCAGTTGCTGACCTACTATATTGTAGCTAAATGATAAACGATCTTTCTTTCTGTGTATTCGCAGCACTTTACACTTGTCTACATTGTGATTCAATTGCCATTCCCTGCATCATGCGCCAATTCGTTGAAGATGCTCCTGGATTTCAGTACAATTTTCTGTTGTCACAACCTGTCGATATACTACGGAATCATCCGCAAAAAGCCTCAGTGCACTTCCGATGCCATCCACGAGGTCATTTATATACATTGTGAACAGCAACGGTCCTACGACACTCCCCTGCGCCACACCTGAAATCACTCTTACTTCGGAAGACTTCTCTCCATTGCTGCGTTCTTTTATCTAGGAATTCTTCAATCCAATCACAAAATAGGTCTCATAGTCCATATGCTCTTATTTTGTTCATTAAACGACTGTGGAAGTCAAGAAACACAGCATCTACCTGGGAACCCGTGTCTAAGGCCATCTGAGTCTCGTTGACGAATAGCGCGAGCGGGGTTTCGCACGATCGTCTTTTTCGAAACCCATGCTGATTCCTACAGAGTAGATTTCTCTACAACTGATCGACGTTAGAGATATAGGTCTATAGTTCTGCACATCTGTTCGACGTCCCTTCTTGAAAACGGGGATGACCTGTGCCCCTTTCCAATCTTTTGGAACGCTGCGCTCTTCGAGAGACCTACGGAACACCGCTGCAAGAAGGAGGGCAAGTTCCTTCGCGTACTCTGTGTAAAATCGAACTGGTGTCCTATGAGGTCCAGCGGCCTTTCCTCTTTAGAGCGATTTTAATTGTTTTTCTATCCCTCTCATCTGTTTCAATATCTACCATTTTGTCATCTGTGCGACAATCTAGAGAAGGAACTACAGTGCAGTCTTCCTCTGTGAAACAGCTTTGGAAAAAAATCATATATTATTTCGGCCTTTAGTCTGTTATCCTCTTTTTCAGTACCATTTGGTTACAGAGTGTCTGGAAATTTTGTTTTGATGCACCTACCTCTTTGACATAAGACCAAAATTTCTAAGGATTTTAGCTATGGAAATTCACAACATCTCTTGTATACACTGTTTCATCAGTAAATAAAATCGTGCAAGTGAACTGTGGATCTGCACACTTCTGCAACAGACGTTGACAGAACCGCCGTCTGCCATGATGATGCTGACGTCTTAGGGCCTGAACGAGCTCGGGATAGTAGCCTATAGTTACAGCAATTATTTACGAAGTACCCCATTCCTGCTCCCCGATAAGAGAGTAAAACACGCCTTCTTCTGCTGCTGGTAATTGTCGCACACTTGTCCCAGCGCTTTCTACCACCGAATGTTTCACACGCTCCTCGATGACAGAGCGGAGCCTTCGACTTTCAGTCTTCCGAGGTGCAAGGGTACCTGTGTCCCTCAGACGCTGGAGAAGTTTGCCTAACAGCTTATCAGAGGATATTTTTCAGCGTAGAGGGAGAGACCTCGTGGGCTGAATTCTTTTGCTAAGCTATAGCACATCATCATATCCGCTGTTTCACTTGTCGAGTAGTAGGCATCCATTGCTAACAAGTGGTGGAAGAGAGAAAAATGTAAATGTACTGTCCCATTTGTATGTACAAACAGCGCAATACCAGAAAACACACAAGCGAACCCGCGTTTGGAAGAAGGTAAAGCATCATGATACATACTTAGGGTTCACAGTACTGTACAGTAAGGCATATAGACACGATGAAAACTCGAACTACACACCTGTCTGGGGATCACCTAATAATAGGTAGAGTACTGTAAGTTTACCCTGCCGACACACGTGACGCAGCTGCAATGCAACGACTGTGCTTATATCCGAAACAAAGCGTCGCGCAGCCCTGCCTATAAACACGTGTTTGCCGCCCGGAGTAGCCGAGCGGTTAAAGGCGCTACAGTCTGGAACCGCACGACCGCTACGGTCGCAGGTTCGAATCCTGCCTCGGACATAGATTTGTGTGATGTCCTTAGGTTAGTTAGGTTTAAGTAGTTCTAAGTTCTAGGGGACTTATGACCACAGAAATTGAGTCCCATAGTGCTCAGAGCCATTTGAACCATTTTTTTTTAAACACGTGTTTACCTTGAACCCATGCTTATTGGACTTATTTTTCTTGTTTCCATGAGTACTTCACATCTCAAAGTATTCGATAATTTTTTTCATAGCCTTTATAATGCTCACAGATTTGTCTTTATATTATAATTTTTCTCTTGTTCTCTTACCTCTCAAAGTATTAGATACCCTCTTTTAACAGCCTGTATAATGCTTTTAGATTTGTTTTTATATTATAGTTTTTTTTCTTATTGTCTTACTGTTTGGTTAAAATGGTTCAAATGTCTCTGAGCACTATGGGAATTAACTTCTGAGGTCATCAGTCCTCTAGAACTTAGAACTACTTAAACCTAATTAACCTATCACACACACCCATGCCCGAGACAGGATTCGAACCTGAGACCGTAGCGGTCGCGCGACTGCAGACTGTAGTGTCTAGAACCACTCGGCCACTCCGGTCGGCTACTGTTTGGTAACAAACAAATTCTGCAGCGCAAGTTTCATAACGTTTATTTACTACAAGTTTCATAACGTTTACTTACTATCAGGAGATACGATCTTGTGCTCTTACTATTTCGTATGTGTCTTCCTGGAGTTGCAATGAATTGGCCTGCGGACATCAGGCTCTCGGATTTTCGGCACTTTTGCGCACAGTTGGATGCTTCGCTTTCAAGTTGTGTTTCTTATATAGAGTTACCAACTGTCGATGTGCGGCTTTCATTTGTCTACTGTGTTGTAGTGTATTCGTTTATTGTGTGTGCGTGTGTGTTTGGTACGCTGTGGGGCCTGTTTTGCCAAAATAGGGGAATTCTGAGACTAGGTAGTTTCAAATAAAACATTTTTACTGGTCTTTGGTGAGGGATTAAGTTCTTTCTATATTAAGTTCGTTTTTAATTTGTTCGTTTTCTATATCGCTGTCTTTAGTGGTGGACATGATCAGTGAGTTCTTATTTGGATTGATGTGGTTTAATCATTATTTTCTCGTTCACTGCAAGGGTGCTTTGTATTTGCGAGTTCTGCTGTGATATCAGCAGTTATCTATTGTAATAGTTCATTCTATTATCATATCCCGTTCCTCGTTTGACGCTTCATGTCCATGCTTTATTATAGGTTCACCAAGGTACAATGGCTGTTTTCTTACTTTCAGCTTCTTGTGTGTTGTTTTTAACTTGTTTTGAAATATCTATCATTCAAAGATACACTTTACTGTAGCCCTGACATTCTGTCATCGGAGTAGGGAAGGACGGGGAAGGAAGTCGTCCGTCACCTTTTTTAAAGAAACCATCCCGTCATTTGCCTGGAGCGAGTTAGGGAAATAACGGTAAACCTAAATCAGGATGGGCGGAAGCGGGATTGAACCGTCGTTCTCCCGAACGCGAGTCCAGTGTGCTAACCACTGCGCCACCTCGCCCGGTCGTTGGTGTCTGTAAATGTGTCTGGAGTGTGTTTATTATTGTGTGTGGTATGCATAGTGATGATTTTCTAGCATTCCCTCCACACTTATTATTTCCTTTGCACGTATTTTTGGTTAGCTAATATTACAAATGAAAGTTGCACGGTGGATAGGTACGGCCCGATTTAACTGATCAATTAAAGGCTAGGGCGTGACACTACCAACAGCATCATGCTTAGTAAAGCAGTGCGATATTCTAAGCAACCCTCCAATTGGCGACAGTTTTGCTACTAGGGGCATTCAATAAGTAATGCAATACATTCTTTTCTCAGCCACTTTCTGGTGAAAAAATGAGAAATTCGTTGTGGGACATCTTAGACTATTCCGGCTGCAGCCCCTATAGGATCATGAAATTCAGATCGGTGGCCTTCAGAATAGCGTCTGTAACGGAAGTGCGTCCGAAGCAGAGAGCTTTCACTGAAATTCTTGTAGCGAAAAACCAGAGCGTCGCAGACATTCCTAGGTGCTACAGCTACGGGGAACTGTCAGAAAAGCACGGAGTGGGTGAGGAAGCTGTCAACACAGCAACAAGGTCGCGTAAACATGTTCGATCACCAGCGTGTTAACTTGCCGCACACGGCTGCAATGTTGGAACGTGCGGACACTCTCATTCGAGGTGGTCGAGGATCACCATCAAACACCTCGTTGGTAAACTGGAAGTCTCTGTTGACAGTGAACTACCAGTTGGCGTACACGTAGGTGTGTGTCCATTGGGTTCCTTGTCGAATAAGACAGTAAAGAACAGCGGCCAGCCGCTGTAGCCGAGCGGTTCTAGGCGCTTCAGTGTGGAACCGCGCGACCGCTACGGTCGCAGGTTCGAATCCTGGCTCGGGCATTGATGTGTCTGATGTCCTTAGGTTAGTTATGTTTAAGTAGTTCTAAGTTCTAGGGGACTGATGACCTCAGATGTTAAGTCCCATAGTGCTCAGAACCATTTGAACCAAATAACCGCGAAGTACTGTATGTGTGGAAATGCTTGCGATTTACGAAGCTGATCGTGAAACTTTTTTTGTAGAGAGTGGGTTTGTATCTTCGAAATGGAAATAAAACGACAATCCATGAAATGGCGCCACAGCACCTCTCCTCCGAAGGAAACGTTCAAAGCCGCAATGTCAGCCGATAAAGTCATGGCGACTCTAAAAGGGTTATTCAGCTCTATGTCGTCCCTCATGGTGCAACGATCAACTCGGAAGTGTACTGCGCTACCTTCAGGAAATTGAAGAAAAGACTTCAGCGTGTTCGTCGACCGAAAAATGCAAATGAATTTCTCCTTTTCCATGACAGCCAAGGCCTCCCAGAAGTCTGTGTACCGGAGAGAAGCTCACAAAACTTGATTGGACTGATCTTACTGATCTATCCTAGAGCCCAGATATCGCAACTTCTGACCTCCATCTGTGTGGCCCAATGAAGAATGCACTCCGCGGGAAGCAGTACGTGGATGAGGAGGTGAGGGGGTGTGGGGGGGGGGGGGGAGGGGGGGTTATCGATGCAGCAAGACGTTTGCTCCGACGTCGACCATTACAGTGGGGCCATGCGGGCATACACATCCTTCCAGTAAGGTCTCAATGAGCGGAGATTTTGTTGAAAAACTAGGTTACTGTAACAAAAAGAGATGGGAATATCATGTTGTACTAGAATCCTGAATAAAACGAACCAGCGTTCAGAAAAAAAGTGTGTTGCATTGACGAAATAAATCTCACGTGGGCAGCCTGGTATGAGTGTGCATAGGACACAATATGTCGGCAATCGACCACGTTGCCACCATCAGGTGCGCTGATGTACTGACCGGCGTTGGGCCGGCGCCATGTATATACAGGACAATCCCCCTCCCGCTCCTCCCTCAGGAGCTTACTATGAGTCGGTACGGTCCGCTTCCCTCGCGCGGTCCAGGTACAGCGTCCGTTCTCGCGCCGTCTGGGCGCTGCGTCCTAGGTCTTCTCGTTCAGGAGGGTCTGCCGGCACCGCTCTCCTTATTCTTCCCTCCTCCCCCGAAGTTGGTACACTCTGGGAAATATCCTTTTTCTTCTTAATCCCGGTTATCGCGGGTTCCCACGCCTTGCTAAGGATGTAACCGCTGTCACGACTTCGTTGTGGCTCCCTTACTCTGATCTCTATGGCTTCTTTGATGACACAGTCCCAGCATTTGGAAGTCTGTGTCAGGACTTTGGTTTGCTCATAATCCATGCTGTGGAGTTCCGACACGCAATGATCAGCGATTGCCGACTTACTAGGCTGTTGCAGTCTAGTGTGCCGTTGATGTTCTCGGCATCGGTTTTCAATGGTACGAATGGTCTGACCCAGTGTGCGAGTTGTGCTTTTACCGGTGGGGGGGGGGGGGGGGGGGGGGGAGAATGTCTTAGGGGGTTAGTATAATTATATATGTTACTAGCTTGGACCGTGGCGTTACCCATGGTTAAACAGTTATTTATAAATAGATGCTAATGTCGAAACTCACTACTCACGCATATGCACTATCAGAAAAGCCATCCCTTGTTATATCTTCAGAAGTACATTATAGGTAAAGCTTATTTACAAAATCATTTACATACAGGTATACGAGGGGAACTCAAAAAGTAAGGGCACATTTGTGAAAAGCTGTACTTATTCTGATGATAGAAAACTGAAACATGCGTTATTTTTCTACGTAACCTCCCTGGACTTCAATGCAGTTTTCCCGACATTTTACGAGTTTCTTTATTTCATCAGAAAATACGTTTATCGGTTGCATCTGTAACCAATTTTGCACCACAGTAATGACGTCTTCATCACTTTCAAATCTTCTTTACTGTAGTGCTTCCGTTAAGGGTTCAAACATGTGAAAATCGCTTGGAGCCAGGTCTGGACTGTATGGTGGATGTTCCAGCACCTCGAATCTCAACTCCTTTATTGCATCGGCTGTCCGTTTGGCAGAATGTGGGCGAGCGTTATCTTACTGCAGGGTGACACCTCTTCACAGTTTTCCACGACGTTTGGATCTGATTGCAGGTTTTAGTTTCGTTCGCAACACATCACATCCACCATACAATACAGACCTGGCTGTAAAGCGTCGTTTACGCTGGGGCGACGTCTTGCAACATTGTGGCATGCTACGGAAATGTGGCGTGCGTCGTCTTGTCATTTAGTTCTAAATGTTTTGCAATGCTTAACTACTCGGGGTCAGGGATTTTCTCTTCCTCGTGATGACTGGGTGTTGTGTGATGTCCTTAGGTTAGTTAGGTTTAAGTAGTTCTAAGTTCTAGGGGACTGATGACCATAGATGTTAAGTCCCATAGTGCTCATAGCCATTTGAACCATTTTTTTTTTTTGCTTAACTACTACATAACACTTTTTCAAAATTAATAAGCAAACATATTAATAGTATTAAGAGTAAACTGTTCGGCTCCACAAATTTAAATTATATGTAAAGTTTTTCTCCAGTGCGTGGGAAATCAACATCCCAGATTGGGATACATCAACTAAAACCAGAGGAGGGAATGGTCTGATGCAGAGGGGGGGGAAATCTCCCCCATCCCTCCCTGCAAATCGCACACTGGTGTGACCTATACAGGGTGAGTCACCTAACGTTACCACTGGATATATTTCGGAAAACACATCAAATACTGACGAATCGATTCCACTGACCGAACGTGAGGAGAGGGGCTAGTGTAATTGGTTAATATAAACCATAAAAAATGAACGGAAGTATGTTTTTTAACACAAACCTACGTTTTTTTAAATGGAACCCCGTTAGTTTTGTTAGCACATCTGAACATATAAACAAATATGTAATCAGTGCCGTTTGTTTCATTGTAAAATGTTAATTACATCCGGAGACATTGTAACCTAAAGTTGACGCTTGAGTACCACCCCTCCGCTGTTCGATCGTGTGTATCGGAGAGCACCGAATTACGTAAGGATCCAAAGGGAACGGTGATGGACCTTAGGTACAGAAGCGACTGGAACAGCACATTACGTCCACATGCTAACACCTTTTTATTGGTCTTTTTCACTGACGCACGTGTACATTACCATGAGGGGTGAGGTACACGTATACACATGGTTTGCATTTTCAATTACGGAGTGGAATAGAGTGTGTCGCGACATGTAAGGCCAGTAGATGTTCAATGTGGTGGCCATCATTTGCTGCACACAATTGCAATCTCTGGCGTAATGAATGTCGTACACGCCGCAGCACATCTGGTGTAATGTCGCCGCAGGCTGCCACAATACGTTGTTTCATATGCTCTGGGGTTGTAGGCACATCATGGTACACATTCTCCTTTAACGTACCCCACAGAAAGAAGTCCAGAGGTGTAAGATCAGAACGGGCTGGCCAATTTATGCGTCCTCCACGTCCTACGAAACGCCCGTCGAACGTGTACCTCACCCCTCATTGTAATGTACATGTGCGTCAGTGAAAAAGACCAATAAAAAGGTGTTAGCATGTGGACGTAATGTGCTGTTCCAGTCTCTTCTGTACCTAAGGTCCATCACCGTTCCCTTTGGATTCCTACGTAATTCGGTGCTCGCCGATACACACGATCGAACAGCGGAGGAGTGGTACTCAAGCGTCAACTTTAGGTTACAATATCTCCGGATGTAATTAACGTTTTACAGTGCAACAAACGGCACTGATTACATATTTGTTTATATGTTCAGATGTGCTAACAAAACTAACGGGGTTCCATTTAAAAAAACGTAGGTTTGTGTTAAAAAACATATTTCCGTGCATTTTTTTATGATTTGTATTAACCAGTTACACTAGCCCCTCTCCTCACGTTCGGTCTGTGGAATCGATTCGTCAGTATTTGATGTGGTTTACGAAATATATCCAGCGGTACTGTTAGGTGACTCACCCTGTATGTACATTACCCGCATTGGCAAGGTATCTGATAAACCCCTGATTTACGTAGACCAAGGTTGTCCTTGACACTACCAAGATGGCTCTTGGTTTTGCTTGGAGGACGGAAGATGGTTTTCACTTGGTGTGTACGTAAAATGCGTCCCATTTTTCCGGATAAGGCCCCACAAAACGGAATGATAGCCAAGGCCGCCTCCTCTTGAGGTTCATCCTCAGTTTCCGCCGGTGCTGCAGGTGTGGGATGTACAGCCTTCAGAATCTACCCTTCCTTGTAACCGTTCCTCCGAAACACGTTCTTCGGATTGTCCAATTCTTGTTGGAGACTGTCGCTGTCGGAGATGGCCATTCTTTTGTGCCGGGTGGTGGCAGCTATCCGCATGTAGGTACAAATCGGTGTGCGTCTTCTTCCTATACACGCTGTGGCCCAAAGTGCCGTCAGCTCGTCTTCTAATCAAAACATCTAGGAAAGGTAGGATCGCATCAGTTTCGATCTCCATGGTGAACTTAATATTCTCGGGTCTGGAGTTGAGATGTGTGAGGAAGTCTGCCACATTATCTCTTCCACGTGGCCAGATAACGAAGGTATCATCCACATATCTAACGAAACGGATGGGTTTTAGATGTGCTGACTCAAGAGCTTCCTCCTCGAAATGTTCCATGTACATATTTGCGACAACGGGTGAGAGTGGACTCCCCATTGCTACCCCTTCTGTCTGCTCGTAGTATTCACCGTCAAATAAGAAGTAAGTCGATGTCAGAACATGTCTGAAAAGGTTGCTGGTCTCTTTGTCAAATTTCTGGCTGATGAGTTTCAAGGATTCTTGTAACGGAACTTTAGTGAATAGAGATACCACGTCGAAGCTCACCAGTATGTCAGATTCCTTAAGCGTAAGGTTGTTGATGCCTCCCAGGAAATCCACGGAGTTACGGATATGGTGTGTACATGTCCCAACGTAAGGGCTAAGCAGTTGTTTGAGGTGCTTGGCGAGAAGGTACCTGGCGCCGGCCCACCGCCGGTCAGTACACCTGATGATGGCAACGTGGTCGATTGCCGAAATATTGAGTCCTATGCACACTCATACCAGGCTGTTCACCCGAGATTTATTTCGTCATAAAACACGCCTGGAGAAATTGAAGAATCACAGTGTGTTGCATTATTTGTTGAACGCCTCTTAAGTGCCTTAAATCACCTTATGGAGTTACAGATGTTTCCCCTTGAACAGGGGGAGGGTCAGTGTTTAGGACCACCCTTACCTCCCTTAGACTTCCCGCTCTGATGAAATGCACGCCTACCGAATTTTAGACGCTAACCTTTCTTCCTTCCAGTGCGTTACACACACACACACACACACACACACACACACACACACACACACACACATTTGCGGTAAACGTGCGTCACGCACGCTGCACGCAGCGGTCGCCCCGCCCGGGGCCTACACGACAGTGGCGGAAGCTTCGCCCACGCAGACCAGAAATGTCGGGCGTACACCGCCCGCGGCCGCTCACCGCCCACCAACGCCGCCCACGCAACGCCGCGAGCCACATTTGCATCCTGCGCGCCTCATCAGCCGCCGAGCCCCGCTCTGCCGTGTTAACGTCTGGCCCGTCTCGTCTGGTCAATAATCCGGCAGCGCGCTCCCAGGAGCGGGCCATTAATCGCATTGTTTGCGTTCAGGACGGCAGACGAGCGCGCTCACCGGCTGTGACGCTAAAAACAGCTGTGCGTCTGTGAATAGCTGCGAGTGGCGCTTTCCCACCTCATCCAGTTCCGATATTCTCTCGTTGGAAATCCCAATATTGTTCCCACCGCAACATGTAGAAAGGATTACTTTAAAGCTCCAAACCGTAATGGACCAGTGATTAGCTCTTCTGATTAGCAACCAAATGCTACCAAGTTCTACTTCTACTTCTACATCTACATCCATACTCTGCAAGCCCCCTGACGGTGTGTGGCGGAGGGTACTGCATGCGGCTTCAGCATATCAAGCAAGCCGGACATCTCACCCATTTAAAGTTTGAGAATAAGTTGAGGTCGTTTCGGCCCCAAGGCCTCTAATCATTCGCTTTACCGGGTGAGACTAGTACCAGTACCAGCTATCTTGAGTGAAACTTCGGAGGGAACCAGCTACTAGATGGTTCGATTAGTCTTTCGCCCCTATACCCAGCTCCGACGATCGATTTGCACGTCAGAATCGCTGCGGACCTCCATCAGAGTTTCCCCTGACTTCGTCCTGGCCAGGCACAGTTCACCATCTTTCGTGTCCCAACTTCCACTGACTACCTTAATTTTCTAGTGAAGGAATGATCTGAGATGAGGTCTTGTAGACGGCCGGAGTTGCCGAGCGGTTCTAGGCGCTACAGCCTGGAACCGCACGACCACTACGGTCGCAGGTTCGAATCCTGCCTCGGGCATGGATGTGTGTGATGTCCTTAGGTTAGTTAGGTTTAAGTAGTTCTAAGTTATAGGGGGCTGATGAAGAAAGCAGTTAAGTCCCATAGTGCTCAGAGCCATTGTGTTAGCCATGATGATCATCTGTGACGAATTAAATACTGTGAAATAGCTGACGAGGAAGCTCCACGCTTTTCGTCATATTTGTTAGACAGAAATCAATACAATTCACATTCTGGGAAGCATCTAGACTTTGTGGCATTCATGTACAGCGTGCCACTCAGTTCTGTTTTGGGTCCTTTATTGTTTGTAACACAACTCACGTTCTACTGCTTGTCATGCCACAAGAGATACTTTTTATCAATTCAGAATACGATAAAAGTATCAAATAGAAAGTAGTATTAGTCTTCTTATCAAAAGATCTGCCCTTCAAACTTCTTAAGGGGGGTAGGACGTCAAACGGGCCGACTTGGAGCAGGAGAGGCATCTCAGGACATTTTAATTTCCAGTGTCTATACTTTTACAAATAAATTCATAAAACTTTGTCAGCATCACCAGGAAGGATTCAGGATTCACACCCTTTGCAGTGGACGTTCGAAAACATAACAAAATAAATTGGTTTACGTGCGAAATTTCATCATTTTTTCACTTACTAATGGCTGCATTTGTTGCTATAGGTACACTTTTCTTCTTAAGTTAGAGAGATTCGTCGATGAATTTTGCACAGCAAACATACCATACTCACAGGTGTATGAAGCTCTAGAATTTATTAAATTTATGAAAAAACGAATGAACTGTTATATTTTAAACTTCATGTTTAGAAAAAAAAAAACAAATTTTATAGTTAATTACCTCAATTTTTACCACAGTTTTTAATAAATAAAAGCACTCCATCTTCAGGCCACAAGTGGCCCATCGGGACCATCCGACCGCCGTGTCGTCCTCAGTGGAGGATGCGGATAGGAGGGACGTGTCGTCGGCACACCGCTCTCCCGGTCGTAACGATGGTTTTCTTTGACCGGAGCCGCTACTATTCGGTCGAGTAGCTCCTCAATTGGCATCACGAGGCTGAGTGCACCCCGAAAAATGGCAACAGCACTTTGCGGCTGGATGGTCACCCATCCAAGTGCCGGCCACGCCCGTCAGCGCTTAACTTCGGTGATCTCACGGGAACCGGTGTATCCACTGCGGCAAGGCCGTTGCCACGGTTTTTAATAGATTTGGAAAACTCTAGAGTTTAATACACCTTTAAGTATGGTTTGTATGTTGTGCAAAATTCATCGAAGAATCTTTCTTACTTATGAAGAAAAGTGTACCTATAGCAACAAATTCTGCCATTAGTAAGTGAAACAAGTGATGAAATTTCACATGTAAAGAAAATTATTATGTTATGTTTTCGAACTTCCACTGCTATAAGTGTGAATTCTGAATCCTTCCTGGTCATGCTGACAAAGTTTTATGAATTTATTTGTAAAAGTCTAGACAGTGGAAATTAAAATGTCCTGTGGTGCCTATCCTGCTCCAAGTCGTCCCGCTTGACGTCCTACCCCCCTTATAAATTTTAGAATATGATTGGAATGATTGTACTACAGAGGCAATTCGGCAAGTCGTACTACCGGCACATCAGTACTTGTCATGGAAATGCACAACTTATAACTGCAATCCGAGAAACACATAGTGCTTAATTTTTAACTGTAAATAGTGAAAGAGTATGGTACTATTGCATCTCTGCATATTTTTATATTTGCCTAATTTACTAGTGTTTTATTAGATATGTTTGTCGTTTATATATCACTTTTTGCCGATGCTAGGAAGAGGATATCCTGCTGAACGTTCGATTTTATTTCTTTTTCCATTTATTTTTGAAATATATTCACTGACTGCGAATTCCTTGGCATCAGATATATAAGTATAGATACAAAACCCGGTAGTGACACATTAGAACATGTGCTGGACCGGGGCCTGAGCCAAGATATACCATTTATCGCGATCGGTGGTCTTAATCCCTTCAGCTATCCGTGCGCCCTCCGAGGACCGACCCAAACTTCCATTTACCAGACGGTCTACATCCTGATTTGAGGTGTCTACACCCTGATTTATTAAGAAGAAAGATCATCACAAATTGAGCAAGTCAATAATACGTTGATCCACCTCTCGACGTTAGGCAAACAGTTATTTGGCTTGGAACTGATTGACAGACTTGTTGGGCGTTTTAAGTAAGTCTGCAGGCGTCCTCCAGAGGGTTATCTTGGCAGATTACGTCTAGTTTCTGCGTTAGATCGTGTAAATCCCAAGATGGTTGGAGCGCGCTCCCCATAATGCTCTAAACGTTCGCAATAGGGGATAGATACTGGGAGTTTGCTGGCCAAGGTAGGATTTAGCAAGCACGAAGAGCATCTCGGCGTGTGCGGACGGGCATTATTTTGCATAAAAGTAAGCCCAGAATGGCTTGACATGAAGGGCAACAAAACGGGACGCAGAATGTCATCGACGTACTGCTGCGCTGTAAGGGTGCCGCAAACGACGACCGAAGTGGCCCTGCTATGAAAAGAAATGGCGCACCAGACCATCACACCTCGTTGTCGGGACCTATGGCGAAGACAGTCAGCCTCGTAAACCATCGACGTTTCAAGAGTCTCCAGACATGTCTTTGCCTGGAATCCCTTTGACGGGCGTTGAACTGTATTCAGTGACGAGTCCGCTTCGTACTGAGCTCTGATGACGCGAGTGGAGACACACTCGGGACAGCTGTGGGATAATAATCTTGATGCGTCTCTAGGGTTAAAACAACGCAAGGAGCAGCTCAAGTGGCTACGGAGTGGACGGCTGGACCAGGAAAACATAAAAGGGCAGCAGCATTCATATTATACACGCTGGCTTTATTTTAACTTAGATTATAATTAACAAGCTACGTTTCCAGTTGATTATAATGCACCTTTAAACAGTAAAAAAAAATCTATCTCCAAGACAACAAATTTCGATTGCTGGTATCGAACCACGAAATAATTAACACCCATCAAAAGAAGTTCTGAGAGCTCCGGATCCTGTACAGAAATTTGGAACAGAAATCAACATAAACATCATTTCCGCCCTTTTTATTGCTCATCAAAACCACACACTGCATGTCGTACCACCCTACAGTGGGACCTCCAGAGGTGGTGGTCCAGATTGCTGTACCCACCGGTACCTCTAATACCCAGTAGCACGTCCTCTTGCATTGATGCATGCCTGTATTCGTCGTAGCATACTATACACAAGGCACTGTTGGTCAATATTGTCCCACTCCTCAACGTTGATTCAGCACAGATCCCTCAGAATGGTTAGTGGGTCACGTCATCCATAAACATCCATTTTCAATCTACCCCAAGCATGTTAGGTAGGTTTCTTGTCTCGAGAACATGCTCGACACTCTAGTCAAGCGATGTCGTTATCCTGATGGAAGTCATTCACAAGATGTACATGAGGGGGGCTGAACTGTCGTCCATGAAGACGAATGCATTGCCAATATGCTGCCGAAATGGTTGCACTATCAGTCGGAGGATGGGATTCACGTATCGTACAGCCATTACGAAACCTTCCATGAGCACTATTGTCGTACGTCGGCCACACATAATGCTACCCCAAAACAACAGGGAACGTGAGCCAATCCTGAGCGGTCCATTCGGGCCCATCTGTACCGCTTTGCATGGTGTCGTGTTTGCAAAGTTGGACCTCACCATGGACGTCGCGACTGAAGTTGCGCACAGTTTGAGTCGTAACACGACGGCCTGTGGCTGCACGAAAAGAATTATTCAACATGGCGGCGTTGCTGTCAGGGTTCCTCCGAGCCACAATCCATAGGTAGCGGTCATATACTGCAGTAGTAACCCTTGGGCTGCCTGAGCGAGGCATGTCATTGACAGTTCCTGTCTCTCTGTATCTCCTCCATGACCGAACAACATCGCTTTGTTCCACTCCGAGACACCTGGACACTTCCCATGTCGAGAGCCCTTCCTGGCACAAAGCAACAATGCGAAAGCATTCAGCCACGGTATTGACCATCTAGGCTTGGTTGAACTACAGACAGCATGAGCCGTGTACCTCCTTCCTGATGGAATCACATGAACCGATTGGCTGTCGGATCCTATCCGTGAAATGGGCGCTGATCACGCATATTTGTTTACATCTTTGGGCGGGTTTAGTGACGTTGTGAGCGTACTGTCATATCGCTGGCTTAGTAGTGGAGTATCTTTGCGGGCAGCCACATCTGTCTGTAGAGTCGAGCGCGGGACACCGAACTGATATGTTGTGTTGTGGATAGCTCTGCATGTAAGAAGCATTGTTAGTCGAAGTGTTGCTACAAGTGCTATTACAGTAAAGTGATGAAATATGGAAGTGATTCAGAGGAAAGTGCGTCAAGATGTAATTAACAATGAGCAGTGCCGTCGATAACGTGTTTATGTTTCCTCTCGTTGCGTGTCGCACAGCATCGATCATCCGCGCCGTGTTCGCTCTCCCAGAATGAACCAATGTGAATCAGTAGAAATAAGTCACCATAAAAGAGCGCAGTCAAGTGCCAGTGTTTTGTAGCGAGCGTGAGAACGTGCGTTCGATCATTGCGCTTCCGCACTATCAACAATCAGCCGCGCCGCGACGGTTACGCGCACGCTCATAGAACTGAGAACTGTGATCTGTAAATTTAACTTCGTGAACAGCGTTAAAATATCATTACTTGTGTCAAGGAAGACTGGTACCAAATATCTGTGTGTGCGTGACGAGCGTAAGAACTTTCGTGCGATCATTCTGCTTCCGTATCATCAACAATCATCCGCGCCATGTTCGGTTAAGCGTACGCTCTTCCGAATCATATCGTGGACTGTTAATCATCCATTAATTGGGATAACACTTCTGAATTAGAGGGTAAACTGTGCAACCTCCGATTTTCTTTTATCGTCTCAGAATATAGTTGTTTATACAAGACGTAGAACAGTGTTGTGTTTTGACGTTGAGTGGTTCCCCTAATTCGCTTGCATATTTCAATAGATAATTCCAGGCAAGCCAGCAGCAGTTTGGAGCAGGACAGTATGACCGCCGCGGGATTATCAGGTACGTGGTGTGGACAGGGCGCTCGGTCAAGCAACAGTCCGAAACGACGACCACTTTAAGGGTCCCCTACCCCCATTAGTACTCCCGGGGGTGTTACAACGCCTCTGAACAGTCAAAGACACTGTGTCTGTGATACAATATCCACAGTCAGTGTCTATCTTTAGGAGTTCTGGGAACCGAAATGATGCGAATCTTTCAGTGATTTGTGTATAATATGTTACACAGAAAGTCAGCCCTTTTAAAATTAATCATTTCTGCAATAAGTAGTTAGTGACAGAACAATACGTGAAAAACAGTATTCACAACACTAGATTGTAAATAGTTAAAAATATTTATCACAGAGAAATAATAATGACAAAGCTGTACTTAAACAGTGGGGCTCAGATAATTAATAATTTTACCCCAGAGCTGAGGAAAAGAGTTTTTAAAGAGTAAAAAAAAAATTATCCCATGACTATAATAACAACAAAGGTGCAAATAAGCAGCAGGGTTCAATTACTTAATGATCTGACCCCACACAATAATAATGACAAAAGCTTATGCAAATCAGCTTCTTTATACACTCCTGGAAATGGAAAAAAGAACACATTGACACCGGTGTGTCGGACCCACCATACTTGCTCCGGACACTGCGAGAGGGCTGTACAAGCAATGATCACACGCACGGCACAGCGGACACACCAGGAACCGCGGTGTTGGCCGTCGAATGGCGCTAGCTGCGCAGCATTTGTGCACCGCCGCCGTCAGTGTCAGCCAGTTTGCCGTGGCATACGGAGCTCCATCGCAGTCTTTATCACTGGTAGCATGCCGCGACAGCGTGGACGTGAACCGTATGTGCAGTTGACGGACTTTGAGCGAGGGCGTATAGTGGGCATGCGGGAGGCCGGGTGGACGTACCGCCGAATTGCTCAACACGTGGGGCGTGAGGACTCCACAGTACATCGATGTTGTCACCAGTGGTCGGCGGAAGGTGCACGTGCCCGTCGACCTGGGACCGGACCGCAGCGACGCACGGATGCACGCCAAGACCGTAGGATCCTACGCAGTGCCGTAGGGGACCGCACCGCCACTTCCCAGCAAATTAGGGACACTGTTGCTCCTGGGGTATCGGCGAGGACCATTCGCAACCGTCTCCATGAAGCTGGGCTACGGTCCCGCACACCGTTAGGCCGTCTTCCGCTCACGCCCCAACATCGTGCAGCCCGCCTCCAGTGGTGTCGCGACAGGCGTGAATGGAGGGACGAATGGAGACGTGTCGTCTTCAGCGATGAGAGTCGCTTCTGCCTTGGTGCCAATGATGGTCGTATGCGTGTTTGGCGCCGTGCAGGTGAGCGCCACAATCAGGACTGCATACGACCGAGGCACACAGGGCCAACACCCAGCATCATGGTGTGGGGAGCGATCTCCTACACTGGCCGTACACCACTGGTGATCGTCGAGGGGACACTGAATAGTGCACGGTACATCCAAACCGTCATCGAACCCATCGTTCTACCATTCCTAGACCGGCAAGGGAACTTGCTGTTCCAACAGGACAATGCACGTCCGCATGTATCCCGTGCCACCAACGTGCTGTAGAAGGTGTAAGTCAACTACCCTGGCCAGCAAGATCTCCGGATCTGTCCCCCATTGAGCATGTTTGGGACTGGATGAAGCGTCGTCTCACGCGGTCTGCACGTCCAGCACGAACGCTGGTCCAACTGAGGCGCCAGGTGGAAATGGCATGGCAAGCCGTTCCACAGGACTACATCCAGCATCTCTACGATCGTCTCCATGGGAGAATAGCAGCCTGCATTGCTGCGAAAGGTGGATATACACTGTACTAGTGCCGACATTGTGCATGCTCTGTTGCCTGTGTCTATGTGCCTGTGGTTCTGTCAGTGTGATCATGTGATGTATCTGACCCCAGGAATGTGTCAATAAAGTTTCCCCTTCCTGGGACAATGAATTCACGGTGTTCTTATTTCAATTTCCAGGAGTGTAGTTAAAAATTAATACGGTATACCAGGTGATCGTGGTATGTTCCAAACGTGAATGTGAACACTATCCGCGGCATCGACAAAAGGCGCACCAAGGCCCTCGCGTTCAAACGGGAAACACGTCACAGCGCCGCTAAAGAAGTTACTGGCCGCAAAATACAAATGGGGTCATATCTATAACACATTAAGATTGGCCATAAGCGACCGATAATGTAACAGGTACCATTTAAATATAAATATGCACATACAGGACACTGTGTCAGGTACTTCCCCTTCCTTTTTTCCTTCTTTTTTTCTTTAGGCACTGGACGGAAAAGTTCCATGGAAGGTCCAGAGAGGGCCGGAAACAAGCGTCAGCGAGGCCGACCACGCCACAAAATAGCTTACGAACAACTAGGGCGATACTTAACTAAAGCTTTGAAGAAACTGAACAGCACGTTGCAAGGCATCCCAATATGTTCAATAATTTTCATGTCTGGGGAGTTTGGTGGCCAGCGAAAGAGTTTAAACTCAGAAGAGTGTTCGTGGAGCCACTCTTTAGCAATTCTGGACGTGTGCTACGTCGCATTGTCCTGGTTGAATATCCCAAGTCCCTCGGAATGCACAATGGACATGAATGGATGCAGGTGATCAGACAGGATGCTCACGTACGGGTCACCTGTCAGAGTCGTATCTACACTTATCAGGGATCCCCTACCACTCCAACTGCACACGCCCCACACCATTACAGAGCCTTCGTCAGCTTGCAGTCCCCTGCTGACATGCAGGGTACACGGATTAATGAGGTTTTGTCTCCATACCCGTACAAGTCCTTCTGCTCGATACAATTTGAAACGAGACTCGTCCGACCAGGCATCATGTTTCTAATCATCAGCATTCCAATGTGGTGTTGGCGGGCCCAGGCGAGGCGTAAATTTTTGTGTCGTGCCTTCGGCTCTGATAGCGCATATCGATGATGTTTCGTTGAATGGTTCGCACGCTGACACACGCTGACAATTGTTGATGGCCCAGCATTGAAATCTGCAGCAATGTTCGGGAGAGTTGTATTTCTGTCACGTTGAACGATTCTCTTCAGTCGTCGTTGGTCCCCTTCTTGCAGGATTTTTTTTCCACCCTCTGCGGTGTCAGAGTTTTGATGTTTTACCGGGTTCCTGATATTCACGGTACAGTCATGAAACGCTCGTACGGGAAAATCTCCACTTTACCTCGGAGATGCTATGTTCCATCGCTCGTGCGCGGACTGTAACTCCAAGTTCGAACTCACTTGAATTTTAATAACCTGCCATTGTTGTGTTATATTGGCGTTTCCGACCGCAGCGCCGTATCCTGCCTGTTTACATATCTCTAAATGTGAATCCGCATGCCTATACCACTATACAGTGAAATTTTCTAGTGTAGGTAAAAAATAGCAAATCAGTTACAAATTGGAAGTTTTATTAAAATCTGATTACCATTGGCCCAACGCGCGCGCGCGTGTGTGTATGTGTGTTTGAGTATGTGAATGAACTTGCCTAGTTTTTCCACATTTTACTTCCGAAGATCACATTTTTATAAATGTTGAAATCATGTTAAAGGGTTTTCAATAAACCTTTCAGTATGCAACTGATTGCTTGTTTACCATTTATACTAGAAGATTTATAGAAGCCACTGAAACTTCTAACAACGCATGTAACTTCATCAGAGAGGACGGGAGACTAGTACTGGCCAAGAGAAATTTATTAGTATCAAACATATGCCTTGATTTGAGGAAGAAATTTCTGAGAATGTACCTTCGGAGCACAGCATTGTATCGATGTGAAACATGGACTGTTGGAAAACCAAAACAGAAGAGAGTCGAAGCATTTGAGATGTAGTGCTACAGAGGAATGTTTAACATTAGATGGACTGATAAGATAACGGAATGAGGAGGTTCTGCGCAGAATCGGAGTGGAAAGGAATATCTGGAAAACACTGACAAGGCGGAGGGACAAGATGATAGGACATCTCTCAAGACAGCAAGGTATAGCTTCCATGGCAGTAGAGGAAGCTGCAGAGGGCAAAAACTGCACAGGAAGACAGAGGTTGGAATACATCCAGCGAGTAATTGAGGACGTAGGTTGTAAGTGCTACTCTGAGATTAAGAGGTTCGCGCAGGAATGAATTTCATGGCGGACCGCATCAAACCAGTCAGACGACTGATGACTCAAAAAAGAAACATTCTTCTCCAGTATGTGCGGGAAAAATCAGTTTCGAGCCAATGACGTTGGCCCACCAACGGTAGCCACAGGAGCTTTAGCCGATAACCCCCTCCTTCTGCAGTAGAGCGGGGAAACATCTCTTCCTATCCAATGACGAAGGCCCACCAATGGTAGCCCAAGAATTTTACCCAATAATGGCACTTCTCCAGCACAAGAGCGGCAAAACTCCCCTTTAAAAGAGGAGGCTACACTGGCTCAATTTACACTGGATACCCCAACATCCTGAAGAAGATCCCAGCAGGGGGGTAGAAACATCCACTGTTTGAAGAAATATGAAGAAATACAACGTGGCTTAACAAGCCAGAAGATTTTAACTTCCCTTATTCTAGTATCTTGTCTGTTTAACATAACACTTACTTATACAGTATATTACTGAAAACGATATCTATGTGCTAACATACGAGACGTGTACAGAGCATTTCCAATTAAATCTTCGACCTACTCCGTTCAGTGCGTGAGTGTATACCATATATAAACGTCTATGAGGTTAAATGGACATAATCTTAAGAATATAAAGCTAATATCGACGACGGAACAATGTACGCCTGGTAACTGTTGTTCCAATTGCGCAAATGCATATCTAAGATGATTCTGTAAGTATTCTGTTACAGTTATAGAAAGTGATGTATTTAATGTTGTTTCGCGTAACATCTGCATACTTTAATGTTACACACTTTGTTATATGTGGTTCTGATATTCTTTGCTACAATGGAACAGATGATGTTTTTATCATAGGCCGAAATCGATCGTCTCTAATAAAATACGCAGATACAGCTGTTTATTGCATACTGCAGTTCTTACTTAGCATATATTAAGTCTGTACATCACAACTTCCATAAAACACTGAAAAACTGTTTCCCAATACGTGTAAGTGAAAGCACCGTCGAAAATGAACTTCGAACCATGATGTGCAGTAAATTTTTGAATTAGCACATATTTAAATATTTTTCCAATGATGAAAACCTTCCATTTTTTATTTTCTGGTACAGTCTTCTTTTAATCGTCGTTCACAGGCAACATGAAATAATATTTGCAAGTAAACATTCTCTATGGTAAAAGAGCAAATACGAGTAGTTAGTGTTGCACGTGCTCTGCACCATATAACGTGAAAATAAGGTAGTTCAGGACTGAAAGAATACGGTTAGGAGGATTTGATTATGGAAGAATCTGTAGACGTGGAACTAGCAACGGAAACAGTGGAGCTACTCAAATAATAAATGATTAAGCCATCTCGTCCACAGGCCCTGGCGGGTTCTCCATTATCAAAGGAGTACCCTGTCATGATCTACCAATGGCGTCATTACATGCAGTTTGGAGGGGCGTAGGGTCAACACACTGCTCTCCCGGCCGTTGTTAGTTATCATGACATGGAGCCGCTGCTAATGGGTGAAGTAGCTCCTCAGTTGGCATCACAAGGCTTAGTGCACCAGTTACGACTCCGCCAATAAAGGAAAAATCGCTGGCAGTATCGCGAATCGAACTCAGGGTCTCCAGATGGCATGCTGCTGTTCTGACCTCTCAGCTACAAAGGCAAACAAGCGATAAATAAGAGTCAAGAGAAAATCTCAAAGGACTTAATATCATAATTTAAGACGATTCAGTAACAAACCACAAGGAATTGAAAGAATTTAAGGAGAGTCGAGAGAAAATCGCGAAGGAATTTATAGAAAGGAAAAGAACAAACGAGCAGGAGGTGTTATTATCATTTCAGGAAAATTAAGAGAAAATAGCGAATGAATTAAAAGGAAAATTAAGTGAAACTCAGGAATGAATTTAACGGGACCAAAAGGAAACCACAAACAAGAGGAAGTCATGAAGGAATTAAGAAGACTCAAGAAGAAAGACACATTCGTAATAAAATACAAAACACAAATTTGCCTTGTCCAGAATGGTCTGTAACAATGGAGCTATACTTGAATCCAGCATCAGATTCTGTTCCTCCCATATCCACCACCATAGCACTTCCCCAGTCCCTAGATATCCTCACGAGGTGCATGGCACATGGGAAAATGTGTCATTAACGGAGCCTCAGGGATACGTGGGATGCCACCGAATAGGTCCCCGATTCTCGCGAGATCGAAATAGATAACACGGAAGAGAAACACTGAGGGATTTGGTGTGACCACAGACACCCAAACATCGTGGTCGAAAACAGTGGAAGTTGCTTCCGCAATTGGGTCAGGCGATAAACCAGTCGTAGATGTGGAAATTGTTACCGAGAAGTTGGATCAAGTCAAGATCAGACCCTTGCCTCCGGCTCAGACGAGGAAACTAGTTAAAGAACGAGATAAAAAGGAAGGTGAAGAATGGCATACGAAACATAGATGAACTTAACTTTATTCCTGAATGTAAGACCTCCAAAAAAAGACCGTCTCAGTTTAAAACGGATGCTTAACCCTCTCATACCTCTGTGACTTTGCTATACCACTTATGTGTATGTATTTTGTTGTGTATCACTAACTAAAACTTTTATGGTTTAATAGGGTGACAAATTTGTGTGTTAAGGTAATTGGTCACTGCACGATGAATTTCTATGTTGCAGAATTTTGATGAGGAAGTACTGTAAGCTTATCATTGGTATAGTATGATACTGATTACCAGTTTTATTACTCTTTTTTCAGTCTTTAATTTTGTATTTGCAATTCTCTTGCCGAACACATGGCTCACTGTTATGATAACTGAATTATTTAACCTCAGCTATGAGATAATACATATACACACACACACACACACACACACACACATATATATATATATATATATATATATATATATATATATATATGTGTGTGTGTGTGTGAGATAATACATACACACACACACACACACACACATATATATATATATATATATATATATAGCTTTGACAGGTATGCTCACTTTCAAATTCTAGCTTTGTGCTAGTACTATTGTCTTTGGTAATAGACTTTTGATCAACATTCAATTTTGTATTTATAGTAAAATAGTAAAATGTTGTTATTGTTGTTGTGGTCTTCAGTCCTGGGACTGGTTTGATGCAGCTCTTCATGCTACTCTATCCTGTGCAAGCTTCTTCATCTCCCAGTACTTACTGCAACCTACGTCCTTCTGAAACTCCTTAGTGTATTCATCTCTTGGTCTCCCTCTACGACTTTTACCCTCCACGCTGCCCTCCAATACTAAATTGGTGATCCCTGGATGCCTCAGAACATGTCGTACCAACCGATCCCTTCTTCTAGTAAAGTTGTGCCACAAACTCCTCTTCTCTCCAATTCTATTCAATACCTCCTCATTAGATATGTGATCTACCCATCTATCTTCAGCATTATTCTGTTGCACCAAATTTCAAAATCTTCTATTCTCTTCTTGTACGAACTATTTACCGTCCATGTTTCACTTCCATAGACGGCTACACTTTATACAAATACTTTCAGAAACGACTTCCTGACACTTAAATATGTACTCAATGTTAACAAATATCTCTTCTTCAGAAACGTTTTCCTTGCCATTGCCAGTCTACATTTTATTTCCTCTCTACTTCGACCATCATCAGTTATTTTGCTCCCCAAATAGCAAAACTCCTTTACTACTTTAAGTGTCTCATTTCCTAATCTAATTCCCTCAGCATCACCCAAGCTAATTCGACTACATTCCATTATTCTCGTTTTCCTTTTGTTGATGTTCATCTTATATCCTCCTTTCAAGACACTGTCCATTCCATTCAGTTGCTCTTCCAGGTCCTTTGCTGTCTCTGACAGAATTACAATGTCATCGGCGAACTTTAAAGTTTTTATTTCTTCTCCGTGGATTTTAATACCTACTCCGAATTTTTCTTTTGTTTCCTTCACTGCTTGCACAATATACAGATTGAGTAACATCGGGGGGAGGCTACAACCCTGTCTCACTCCCTTCCCAACCAATGCTTCCCTTTCACGCCCCTCGACTCTTATAACTGCCATCTGGTTTCTGTACAAATTGTAAATAGCCTCTCGCTCCCTGTATTTTACCCCTGCCACCATCAGAATTTGAAAGTGAGCATACCTGTCAGCATTGTCAAAACCTTTCTCTAAGTCTGCAAATGCTAGAAACGTAGTAAAATGTTATATGATCACTTTGTAATGTCTTCAGTTGATCTTCCTGTAAAGGACAATCCAAATCAGCTCTCAGATACAAAGGATGTGCGACGCATATTGGCTGTTGTAGTGCAACTTCCACATTTGAATTTTCTGCCTTTTCATTTCATTTATTTCGCTCACTAGTCTTTGTAGATTCAGTGCAAAGTTGTTATACTGTTCCTACTATCGGGTACAAAAAGATGTGGAACCTATGGGGTAGTATGTGAGGTTCACCGGCTGTACACTTCTAGTTACGTTCGGACGTATTTAGCAGCTGCTAAGGTGCTACCTGCCGTGCTGAGATAACCGGGCTTGAGTTTGAATGGAGGCACTTGTCCTCTACCGTGTTCAGAAAGGACGTGTTTGCTGTCGAATGACGCAGGTTACTGGGCGCTAGTCGTTGAGGTGGTGGAATTTGGATAGGCTGCGTGATGGAAGTCGTTCTTGCCATAGCAAGTGTTAATCGTTCGCAAGGAAGGTGTGTAATTCGTGATTAATTCTTTTCCAGATTCTCAACGTGATGATCTTGCAACTTTCGAGTGCTAAACATGAGTTCCAAATGTGAGTATTGATTCCCTGTGTCTTTGTGAAGTGACTTCATTTCTAGGCTCAGTACAGTATTTGCTTGTTATCAGTTCATCTGAACCATAGTGCAGTCAGTTTGGTGGCAGTCCGTATCAATGAATCTATGTAAATGTCTTGCGACTTACAGTGAACATTTTTAGTTGATTTTCTTACCTATAGGAATTTGTTTGCCACGCTTTCCTTCTGCACTAGTAGTGCACGAGTGACTATGGTCTACTTAATTTTCTTTAAACAGTTCTGTAGGTTTACATTCACATATTCTCTCATATCAATTTCCGTGGCCACTTATTTGCTTATTTAAACGAACTAGGGTGATTTTGCATTCAGTATACGATCACACGATGCCAAACGTACCATTTATCTTCAGTAATTTGTAACATTTTAAAACTGTCTTGCTGCAGTTCACATCAAAGCTCTCTTTCTTTGCATGCTTACCAACCAATAAGGCAAGTTTCGGTGTTCATGCATGAACCGTGATTTATTTTCAAAGAATATTCTTAAGAATTTATTTTATTTACTAGCGATCCATCAAGAACATTAACACATTTAATCACCCTATGTAAGCATGGATGTAGTTGCCAGGGAGTAACTAATGAAATCATAAGCAAATTCCTTTTAACAAATGGGAATTTTATTCACTTTAATGGTGCCTAAAAGCATTTTTTAAAAGAAACAGATCTAAAATTGTAATCAGAAAGCACCCTCTAAATATCAAGTTACAATTTATTCAGAGGCAGAAAGAAACAAGTTTTGACTGGATGAGCTTTTGGGTAGAGAACCTTGCCGCTCCCTCTTGACACGGCCGTAGTTGCGACCGCTCACAACAGCCTCTCAAAGACTACACTGGTGCAAATCTACAACACACCAGATTACTTTAAACTAAAGGTTTTAACAATTTACACAAGCACACAAACTATGCACCCCCGTAGGAGGGATGGAAATGGTACAAAACACAAAAATTAAAATATTAACTTTGCCACCGAAGGTGCAACTTAATTTTAACGTCTAAGAAAAGTCTTACGGCGAAAGGGTGGCAACTTTATATACTAAAATGATCATTTAAATAAAAATCCGTGAAATGCAATCTTGTATAAAATTCTACAAGGTTGGCCAAACAAGTTAAGACGCTCTACAGTACACAGATACCGCCTCTCAAGATGATAGGCAATATCAAAACGTATTCCAGGAGTTACGCCGTTACACTCCAAGCAATAAATTCGTTAACACACCAAATCCGACAAACATGACACAGGCAGCTACTAACGTACGGTAGGTTGATAGGGAGATTACCGAACAATCCGAACTGCAGGTTGCTCTAACCCGCCCCTACTCCACAAGGGAAAAACGGACCACCCAATTTACAAAAAAAACACTTTCCCACGGGTGGGCAAACGGAGAAGAATTGTGGGACGACCCCAAACCAAAACGGCTGGTGACCTCACCAAGAAAACAAGTAGAATTTAACGATAGTAAATGAAACAACATATCACCAATCACTTAACTTCTAATAAACTGCGATTTCTCGAGAAGACCTGGCACAGCACCCCCATATCGCTCTCCCAAACTGTCCGCTGCCAGCCGCTTCAACGGACGCAGGAAGGCGCGCCGATCTCCCGTCTCACGGCGTCGCAGCTCGCACCGGCCAGACTGATGTCGTGGGTTGACTCCTGTTGCTCTTGTGTCGACCGCGAAGTCACTACCCCTCGCTATACACCGCGGCCCACTGGACTCACGTGGCGACCTCACATGCGGCGACGCTCAAGGCGGACAAGTCATCTTGTGCCTCAGTGCGCGACCGACCAACCGATAGATCTAACCGCCAATGACCGTTGCCTGAGCAAATTAGAGCAGACTGGCGGCCTAACGCGCAGACTGAGATGCAGGAACTAAGCCCCGACCGGGCGACCACTCCCTGAGTTCTCTTACTGGCGGAGTGGAAAGACTCTCATTTTGCTGGCTTTAAAGGTTGATCCGAACGACAGACGTACTAGCACCCCGAACGACAGACAGACACTAACTGCCTAACAAACGCGGACAAGAGAGAGACTAGCAAGCTGGGGATGAGAGACTGACCCCAGACTGACCAACTGGCTAGTTCATAGCGCCCCTTAAATGCACGTGAACAGGGGAGACACCAAAGCTGCGATTGCCACAGCGGTGCCACCGCTAGAAACGGAGGGCGACTGCTTCACACTACGCGCTGCTGTGCGCTCTTCAAAACAGCAATTCTTACCACGACTCAATGCAGAGTCTCAGTGCCCCGTTCTATGGAAAGTTTGTGTGTCCAAAGCATTATATTTGAGTTTTCTGATAACAGTTTTGGGCGCACGTCACCATCTCTATTGCAACTGGCTGCAATGCAGGTTCTTAAATACTTTTATGCTTTGTGGGATGACTGATATGATTTGTTCACGTTCACATAAATTTAATTTTCTTTTGCTTTGTCATTGTAAACTGTTGAGATTCGGTAGTGTTCCTTGCTTCGGTAGAGTAGAATTCCTTATTTTCAGTTTAGTCAGATCGTGTTACTAAATTTAATTCATGATTATAAACTTTTTATATAAGAGAGCATTTATCTCAGATGATGGGTTATCTAGATTTAGTTTTATAGTTAATGTAAATCTAACAAGCAGCAGTACGCTTACAAGCTTACCTTGTTGGACATCTTAAGCACGTTGGCTACAATAGAAATATAACGATAATCCTTTCGCCTGCCTAAAATTTAATAAATGAATCTCCAGGATGATCAAGAGGCGCTACTATCTTGGTGTGTGGAAAACCAGTTTAACTTGAAAGTTCCCGCAGATCCTGCCTGTCGCGGACGAAACGTTCCCAGTAAATGGTAGAAAAGCTGTGCATCGTCTGATTCCATAGCCTATTAACGCCAAATTTCTCTGTCAAAACGGACAAGTCTGTCGTACGTCACACATTAATTCCTGTAGGTATTTCACGCAGTGTTGCTTGTGATTTAGTACCGACTAAACGCAAACGCCGCTGCTCTCGGTCCGTAAGTGAAGGCCGTCGGCCGTCGGCCACTGCGTTGTCCATGGCGAGAGGCAATGCCAGAAATTTGGTATTCTCGGCACACTCTTGATACTGTGGATCTCGGAATATTAAATTCCCTACCGACCGCCGAAATGGAATGTCCCAGGCGTCTAATCCAATTTCGATTCAGCATTCTAAGTCTGTTAATTCCCGCCTTGCGCCACATCCATGTCGAGAACCTTTTCACATGAATGAGTTGAGTACAAACGACAACTCGGTCAATGCAATGTACCGAGGGAGAGGGCGCAGTGGCTAGCACACTGGACTCGCCGCTTCCGGCCATCCTGATTTAGGTTTTCCATGATTTCTCTAAATCGTTCCAGGCAAATGCCGGGATGTTTCCTTTCAGAGGGCACGGCCGACTTCCTTCCCCTTCCTTCCCTAATCCGATGAGACCGATGACCTCGCTGTCTGGTCTCCTCCCCCAAAAACAACCCAACCCAATGCAATGCCCTTTTACACCTTGTGTACGCGACACAACCGCCATCTCAATATATGCGTATCGCTATGCCTTGGCTTGTTACGTATTAGTAAGGACGATTGGGGACCGACCAAGAACGTCCATAAGTTAACCAGCTTTTGTGTTTCCCAGACGTACTGTTGAATGAAAGGACTGGACCTCGGGTAATTTAAAACACCATTCACCATTTAAAGGAACAACATCTTTATTTCACACTTAGAATTTAAAAAGACTGTCAGTGAAAATTTCAATGTGTAACAGAGTTAAAAGTTTCCTATTCAATTTACTGTTCAAAAAAACACACATTGACTGAAATTTTAATACCTTGAAATTACATGAGCATCCTTTAACTGTCCAACTGAACAATATATGGCCTCAAATTTCTAAGACGGAGCGAGGTGGTGCTGTGGTTTGCACAATGGACTCGCATTCGGGAGGATAACGGTTCAAACCCGCGTCCGCCGAACTTGAGTTAGGTTTTCCGTGATTTCTCAAAGTCGCTTCAGGTAAATGGCGGGATGGTTCCTTGTTCCTTTTGAAAGGGCACTGCTGACTTCCTTCGCCATCCTTCCCTAATCCGATGGGACTGATGACCTCGCTGTTTGGCCCTCTCCGCCAAATCAACCAACCAAATTTATAACTACGCTATATTACATAAAACAGTAACTATGTGCAAGATAATGGCGCAGTAAAACAAGTTAACAGTATTAAAATGTCAGAATGCTAATCCATGGAGTAAAGCAACTTTTAAGATTCAAACAAATGAAAGAACCACGTAAGCAGTCAACAAATTACCAGAGTTTTAAAATTAGAAAACCTTTTAATTCCTTCTTTGGCCGTGGCAACGGTGGAGGCAAAAAATAGTTCGTTGCAAAATACACGAGTGATGACTGACTGGCCCTTGTAACATATTGTCTGCCAGTGACCAAACATCAAGGTACTCGTGTAACATGGCCGGTCGCACTGAACGGCGGCCGTGATTGCAACACAAAATCCAGTGCTGAGGTAGGTCAGAAGGCAGCAACAGTACAACTCTAAATAACAAATGTATGCCCAACCACACAGTTGACAACCTGCTTTCCTTCACCCAATACGATGGCGCCATGGGTTGTCCTTTGTCGCCTTTGGTGGCCAACTTTTTCATGCAGGACTTGGAGAAGAAGGCACTGGAATCTGCTAGCTTCGAGCTCACAGTGATTTGGAAGTGTGTTGACGACACGTTTGTAGTGTGGCCTCATGGTGCAGAAAAGTTAAAAGAATTTTTAGATCATCTCAATTCCATCCACAGACGAATTCCATTCACGATGGAAATAGAAAAAGATGGAAGTCTTCCATTTTTGGATGCGCTGGTACGGCGTAAAGATGATGGCACCTTGGGACACGCGGTTTTATCGAAAACCGACCCATACGGATTTATATTTACGCGCAAATAGCTGCCACCATCCTTCGCAGACGATGAGTGTACTCAGAACCCTGGTACACAGAGCACACGTCATTGCTGAAGAGAGCAGTCTGGAGGACGAGCTTCTAACCTGAGAATAGTTTACGAAGCCAACGGGTACTCTCCACAGCAGATACGCAAGGCGCTACAAATGAAACCAATTGTGGGTATAAGAAAAGCTGAAGAAGACAAGGAAAGCTTTAAATCGTAGGCTTTTCTGCCATACGTTGGAAGCTTATCGTCAAAAATAGGACGGATCCACAGTAAGCATAAAGTGAAAGTAATTTTTCGCCCTCCATCAAAACAGCATCACTCCTGGGTTCCGTTAAAGATGATTTAGTGCTTCGGAAGCCTGGGGTTTACAAGATCCCCTGTGAATGCGGTCGTTCATACATAGTACAGAAGACACATACTGTGCGGGAGAGATGCACAGAGCATCGCAGGTACACCCGGCTCTTACAACCTAATAAATCTGCTGTGGCAGAGCACTGTATATTGACACTGGGCACTCTATGGTATACGATAACGTCGAAATTTTTGCCTCGAATTCATCTTTGTGGTACTCAGTAGTGAAGCAAGAAAGTGAAATTCGGTTGGTGACCAATTTAATTAATAGGGATAGCGGCTTCTGCTTGGACAAATCATGGAATCCGGCAACTTCTGTAATAAAATCACAAAGATGTCGCGACGGTGAAGCTTGCAGTGAGACATTGATATCACCGTGTGGATCGACTACGCACCCATAGATCTATTTCCACACTTACGGCATACCTCTTTGCCGCCAATCAACGTCTCTGGCGCCTTGTGTATCTGTGGCCTCATGCGCAGTGGTGCGGTCCACGGGTTTAAACGGACGGAGCAAGTGCCGGAGCGTCAGTCACCTCGGCTCACTCTGAAGATGGCTGGACGATATTCAGCCGAAATATTAGAAGAGGAAGTCGAATTTATGCGACTGCACGCCCGTAATTTTATGGATGAGTATCAGTATACTCATGACAGAATTTGCCGCAGAAAATTTATGAACCTCTGTTTTTCTTGGTTACAGAACCGAACTGAACTGTATCACGCGTTGCGTTTAGTAGGTATCAACAATCTTTAATGTAGTACACAACAATTTCATACGATACTTTAGTGCCTCCTATTATTATGCAAAGTTCCTTTGGACATGCAAGCGTGATTACCATGCAAAGTTCCTTTGGGCAGGCAAGCAAGTCCAAAGGAACTTTGCAATGTAATTAGAATAACACAGGCATTGCGATATCTTATTTATCTGCCGATACCGGGCCAGTAGCTTTCAAGTACAACGTGTGATCTGTACGGGAATATACACAATGGATGCACGAGTACATGTCGTAGACACATCGTTGACGACATATGGAGGTTTGGGTCGGACCGTGAGTCGTGCACGGGTAGCCAAATGATAAGGCGACCTCTATCGATAAGCGGAAGACCAGGGTTCAAGCCCCGGTCCGGCACAAATTTTCATTGTCGTCTTTCCATTCTACAGCTGATGGTTGTCTTTACTCGCTATTGCGGATTCATTATGTACAACAACTTGAGTACGACGACTCGTTTCAAGCAAGCAATTTAACACATTTGCAAATACAGATTAATGTTTCATTTCATTACTTTACAGTTTAGCTTGATAAAGAACTAAATAGTTAGAGGCCTTAACTTACGTTACAAAAACAGCTAAGCGATGTCTCTGCAGTTTAAGCATAGGTTGTGTGTGCATGAATCAACTATGTTATTTATAAATGTGAAAATACATACATAAGTAGAACCAAGAAGATATAAATATAGCCTGTTCTACTGCACGTTCTGTGTCATAATTTTTCATTTATGCTACTGGTAATATCTTCAAGAAAATAGTACTGAGGAATCGCTATTATGTATACATCAGGAATGGCACAACAACGTGAACCATTTTATTGTACTGAAAAATGTAAAATGTTCTTTGGTTATCTAGGATTTCTATGGAAGGGAGATACCCAGATCTTGTTTGTGATTTCCTTCTTCCTCTTCTTTAAATTTGTGTACGTAAAAGCCCAGTCGTTTCCTGGAAACATTTTTCGCTGTACCGTACCGAATCCAATCTTATGCAGCACTTAACGTTTTACACATACACGACTGTTTCGTCTGTAGCTTATATAAATCCAGATTTAAAAACGAAAGACAAATTGTAACAATTAATCCCCACTGATAAAAGAGATATGTATCAGTACCACTGACTGCCAGTACTTAACTAACGTATATTACATTTTCACTCTTACCGTAACTGTATGTTCACCCAAATAAAAGGCCACCATGTAAACGTATTGCTCTGGGTTGTAAGCAAGCGGATGCCCAGCAGGTCACGTCAGCGGCCAGGGAAGGCTGCCCCACGAGAACCTGTGGAAGGGGCTCACCGGCACCTCTGAGGTTCAGCCGTATGCAATCAGACCTGTCTGTACTTTAAGGTAGATAACGCTGGGTACTGGAGGCTAAGATTCTAGATGCAAATGCTGTACCCACGCACCCGGGTCACCAGCATGGTCTGTTTTAACAACCCGGAGGTGGAAGGAGGAGATGTGACATTTTTGGCGTGGCCTGGAACAAGGTTTTTGTGAATAAAACCTCAGAAAACAGCGTTCTTCAAAATATACTGACTGCTGTATGATGCGTCATTCCTTTCGACACATCGAAATTAAACTTATAACCAGTTTGTAATTGCCAAACACTTCTTTATAACCAACACATGCTGTTAATGAAACCAAGAGTAACACGATTGTGCCGGACGGTGTGGCCGTGCGGTTAAAGGCACTTCAGTCTGGAACCGCGTGACCGCTACGGTCGCAGGTTCGAATCCTGCCTCGGGCATGGATGTGTGTGATATCCTTAGGTTAGTTAGGTTTAATTAGTTCTCAGTTCTAGGCGACTGATGACCTCAGAAGCTGAGTCGCATAGTGCTCAGAGCCATTTGAACCAGTAACACGATTGTAATAAAAGGTACCTGGCCTACAGAACCATCAGCAGTACTCAGATTGGAACATAAATGCATTTAAATGTGACAGACCCAGATCTCTCAAAATTTACTGACGCAATTTTCACTAATTAAAAAAAATGTTCATAAAACCCCATTAATGTAATTTAACTGACATAACTGAATTCTCCATGCCTTACGTAGGAACTGGCTTCCATATCAAATTCTAAACTGCTTCCCTGGTCTGATTTTAATCAATTGTAACAAATTAAAAGTATTATCAGATTAATGCACTCGACTAAGGTCCTCTTTAGTATTACTCACAGGTACAAGGATCACATACATTTCACGGCCGAATGTATTAATACGATATTAAATAGTCTTAACTTGGAACCGTTACAGTTTTTACGTTGAAAATTACTGATGGACGCGACCAGACCGAGAGGATGCTACCAGATACAGGTGATTCTTGGACGAGAAGGTAAAATGGAACTATACTCAACTTTTGGCTACAATTAAGCTTCCAGAAAACCACAACGCTCCACGGGAAAGATGGAATTGCAGGACACTAGCAACGTAACCACAGACACCGATGCAGGTCCTTAAATTTCCCTCTTCCACCGTGATACCCCGATCGGAGTTTGCTCGCGCCGACCACTGTCAGTTATCTGAAACATAAACACATCAGCGACAGCCAACATAACCCTTTAATTATACACGGTGCAGGCCAGTGTGGCCGAGTGGTTCTAGGCGCTTCAGTCTGGAACCGCGCGACCGTTACGGTCGCAGGTTCGAATCCTGTCTCGGGCATGGATGTGTGTGATGTCCTTAGGTTAGTTACGTTCAAGTAGTTCTGAAATTCTAGGGAACTGATGACCTCAGATGTTAAGTCCCATAGCGCCCAGAACCATTTGAACCATTTTTCATACACGGCACCAATGTACCCAAGCCGGACTAACCTAGGTGACCACTTACCCAGTAACGGCTCTTAAAATTTGATTAGCCAATTCTCTAGAGCAAAGATATTAAATAATATCATAGGAACAGGAAACAGAAAAATTATTCCGGCCCGCTCTTGACCGCCAGGCACAGATTTACGTACTATTTAGCATGACCTCTAGCTACGCAATAAGCACGGCTTCCTTAAATACCATCAACATATCAGGCGCCCAGACCAAGTACAGTGACAAATAACTGAAACAACCAAGATAGTTTTCAGTGGTCTCGTGTACACAATCAACGTGAACTGAACCCATCAAGAAACAGTTCGACGACTCCAGTTGGTTCACTTAGAGTAATAAGTAACAGACACGAAGGAAATCTGTCCTTCAAATCTCCAAGAAATCCCAGTGACCATCGGCAGCGGATCTGCATTCAAAATGCGAAACACGCCGCAGCAGCTGCCCACGCTCCTTCGTCGTACCGACTCGGTCACTCGCCAACGCCATACCTCACTGTCGCTCACGCAGCTGATACCCGAACTCAAGCCCCAGCAAAGCGCGGGCGTCGCAGTTAAATAGTCATACGCCAAAGATGCGAAGAAGACAAGTAGGCATCGAAAATCGACTCACCACGATCGGGATGACAATCAATGGAGACTGGCGCCAGCAGCGGACTAGCTCACTGTAGATAACATCTGAAAGTGGAGTGAGAACCAGGACGGTAGGACACCTTTGAGGGAGTTTGGTGCTATCGGGCTCAGGCGCTGCCTGACAGAAGTTTTTAAGACATCGTTAGAGCAGGAATGACTGGGTAACAAATAATTAACAAGTTAGAGAGAGAGAGAAATACGACTGTGCCACAGAGTCCAACTCAGTGGGCCATAGACAGAGAGAGAGAGAGAGCAGGAGGAGGACACAGTTTGTCAGGATAATGTGTTATGGAGTGTGTTACTGGAGAACGGTCTGAAACAAGACTCAACAGAGGGGACCAGTTTCTTTTAAAATATCTTTTCACTGCTCGGTACTCAGCATTTCCATTGTTCACATAGCCAAAATTATGTGACGAACGAACAACGCTTCGATGTAATCTTCTGTTCAGTAAGAATATAGCAGAATATCTCTTCTTCTCCGGCAGGATTCTGCTCTACTACACTTCATTCCGAACGCTCAGCTGAGCGTCTCTGCAGTCATGTACCTTTCTACACAGATGAGATGGTGAATTAGGAATTTCCAGTCTGATCTGAATACAGAGCTGGCTGATCTGGCTTATCTGATCACAGACGCAAGTTGCTGATATGGACCCAATGAGTGATTTAGCAAGCACTTCAGCTTCCACCTGCAGATTAATATGGTGATATCTAGCCGCGACAGCGACACGAATTGTAGGGAAAGTCATTTTTATGTAAATGGAAGGGGGATCACTGCTGTGACATTAAGCTCAATCAGCGGCGACGAGCGAAAATGTGTATCGGACGGGGATTCGAACCTGGGATCTCCTATACGCAGCCCCTGTCCAGTATACTCCCGTTTTTACTCAGATTCCCATAGGAAGTCGGACGTATTTGTGATCCATTGCCCAGCTAGGCTTGTCAATTATATGAATGCGTGATGTCTGTTCTTTCGAACATGTCATTTTCACCGAGTTTCAATAATTTGGAGCTTTATTTTGGATCTTGCTTGCAGTTACACGATCAATATGGTTTCAACCCTGGCCATAGGTGTGAGTGCATACAATTCTATAACATCATCCGTCTTTTAATGCTAATCTTTCGACTATCACGATATGACTTCACGAATATAATTGTTTTGTACTGATACGCGTTTGTTACAATCACACCCCAGACTCCTTAAGCAGCCTTGTCAAAAAATGGTTCAAATGGCTCTGAGCACTATGGGACTTAACTTCTGAGTTCATCAGTCCCCTAGAACTTTGAACTACTTAAACCTAACCAACCTAAGGACATCACACACATCCATGCCCGAGACAGGATTCGAACCTGCGACCGTAGCGGCCGCGCGGTTCCAGACTGCAGCTCCTAGAACCGCTCGGCCACTTCGGCCGGCAAGCAGCCTTGTCAAAGCGTTAATATTTATCTGATAATTTATCATGCACTATAATGTGATAAAGTGAGTTAACTGTGATTTTTGTTTAAATTCGTAGGTAACTAATTTCTTCTTCATTATTTTGGAGTGGAAACTATTATGTCAGATAAATATGGCCACTTTTCTTATCATTAGTTAACATCCAACTTTTCTAGCCTCATACTGATGTGCAGTATTCTAACTAGAAGCCACTGTGAATCAGATGCAAACGGATGAATCATGGTTGTTCATTAACTGGTTGTGCTTTCTTCAACAGAGTGTACAACTTACTCACTGGAAAACATATACTCAAGTCTTTAATTACTATTCAGTCTCTTCGAGCTACGACACCTAATGAAACGCCAGTAGAAACCAAGCCTTTCTTTTACGACACTTGTTTTAAATGTTTCACTGTACCTCAAAAACCGCTATTCATTTGACCCTTTAACCCCCTCGTTCTAATTAACCTTTGCTTTGCGCTGACGAGCAGGTCACAAATCGCCCACGACTACCGTGAATTTGTTACGTTCAGGCAATTCACTGTCATCAGCCGTGCACGTACTGTGATTAATTAGCAAGTAATTCTATGGTAGAAAATTTAATGCATGTGACTGTACGTATCAGCTTTCTAATATTACCTTGATCTGAGTTGCGGATGATTTACAACATAATTTCTTCCTGGTCCCCTGCTGAATAACGTGAAGATGTGTTCCATCTAACACTGCTCCTATGTAATCCAAGTAGCCAAGTTGCATAAATTTCAGTATTTTTGGTCAGTAATATGATATTGATCGTTCAGGTTTCTGGAGAGCTTCGTTACAGTTTTTACTATTACACTGTTGTTTTTAATAAAATTTCAGTAAATGTTTTTAAATTTCATACAGACATTGTTCAAAGGGAAGTGTATTTAGACTGGAATTTGTACATATTTCCCCGACGAATATTTGTAAAATAAATCTTTAACATATAACCTCATAGAGAGTTAATGGCATGTACAACATAGGAGTGAGTGTTGGAACTGGGGAGAAGTGTACTTAGGAACACATGATATTTCCCCGTTGGTGTTTATATCTTTTGACTGAACTGAAAGACACTTAAAGGAATGTGCACTAAAAATCGCCATTAAGCAATTTCCGGCATTTTCTACCGTTTTTGCTGTTATGGGACATGATATTGTGTTTTGTGCAGCGTTTGTAAATATTAAAAGTTCTACATATTAAACTGCTCTGTAATATGTTAAAGCTATTTGGTGGTTAGTGTCAATTCTTCAGTTACAGAGTTTTATGGTAAATAAAATTCTGTAGATTTTTTAAAGGTAGTTACATAACGTGTGGACTGTTAAACCATACTTCACCGATTGGGCACCGTCTTACACCGTTAAATGGAAAGATTTCTGCCATGGAACGCATAGTATTTGCAAGGGTACTCAGTTTAATAAGCCACAGCTGCAAAGTACTAACACGAATTCTTTACAGACGAATGGAAAAACTAGTAGAAGCCGACCTCGGGGAAGATCAGTTTGGATTCCGTAGAAATACTGGAACACATGAGGCAACACTGACCTTACGACTTATCTTAGGAGAAAGATTAAGGAAAGGCAAACCTACATTTCTAGCATTTGTAGACTTAGAGAAAGCTTTTGACAATGTTGACTGGAATACTCTCTTTCAAATTCTAAAGGTGGCAGGGGTAAAATACAGGGAGCGAAAGGCTATTTACAACTTGTACAGAAACCAGATAGCAGTTATAAGAGTTGAGGGACATGAAAGAGAAGCAGTGGTTGGGATGGGAGTAAGACAGGGTTGTAGCCTCTCCCTGATGTTATTCAATCTCTATATTGAGCAAGCAGTAAAGGAAACAAAAGAAAAATTCGGAGTAGGTATTAAAATCCATGGAGAAGAAATAAAAACTTTGAGGTTCGCCGATGACATTGTAATTCTGTCAGAGACAGCAAAGGACTTGGAAGAGCAGTTGAACGGAATGGATGGTGTCTTGAAGGGAGGATATAAGATGAACATCAACAAAAGCAAAACGAGGATAATGGAATGTAGTCGAGTTAAGTCGGGTGATGCTTAGGGTATTAGATTAGGAAATGAGACACTTAAAGTAGTAAAGGAGTTTTGCTATTTGGGGAGCAAAATAACTGATGATGGACGAAGTAGAGAGGATATAAAATGTAGACTGGCAATGGCAAGGAAAGCGTTTCTGAAGAAGAGAAATTTGTTAACATCGAGTATAGATTTAAGTGTCAGGAAGTAATTTCTGAAAGTATTTGTATGGAGTGTAGTCATGTATGGAAGTGAAACATGGACGGTAAATAGTTTGGACAAGAAGAGAATAGAAGCTTTCGAAATGTGGTGCTACAGAAGAATGCTGAAGATTAGATGGGTAGATCACATAACTAATGAGGAAGTATTGAATAGGATTGGGGAGAAGAGAAGTTTGTAGCACAACTTGACCAGAAGAAGGGATCGGTTGGTAGGACATGTTCTGAGGCATCAAGGGATCACCAATTTAGTATTGGAGGGCAGCGTGGAGGGTAAAAATCATAGGGGGAGACAAAGAGATGAATACACTAAGCAGATTCAGAAGGATGTAGGTTGCAGTAGGTACTGGGAGATGAAGAAGCTCGCACAGGATAGAGTAGCACGGAGAGCTGCATCAAGCCAGTCTCAGGACTGAAGACCACAACAACAACAACAACTCAGTTTCTTTAATGTCTTAACAACTTTTCTTGTCTTGAAATTGGAAATTTGCGATACTTCGTAACATCTTCAACTTCAGAAAGTTTTAACATAGTAGCTAGTTATTGGTAGTACTTCGTTTCAGTTTGATTTCATTTACTGATTATTCGTGTGCAGTAGAGTAATAACACACAGACCGTTATAAACAGTACTGACAACATTTTCTTGATTGCAACACTGTTCAGTTTGTTTAGAATATTTGTTTCTAGTCACATGACCATGTTGCAACCTGTAACAGTTTTTCACATTTGGAAAAATGTTACTTTTCAGCAGTAATTTTTATAACTTCAGAGACAGACTGCAACATACATAAAATGAATGCTGTCGCCTCGAACTGGAATAAGAAGATATATTAAACTTCCATCACAGAGAAGAAAGTTTGAAATGTATGCCCTACTAAAGAGTTATGACATACAAATATCCACTCCTCCTCAAATTCATAAAGTAGGACAGAGTTAAGGAATTTTACCGGGAATATTAGAGAATGAAATTGTTAAATTTCTTCACGAGAAAGATGATAGACATGATTTCAATTATTACCGACCTTTCAAACTATCCACGTAATAACATTTTAACTTTAGATAAAGTAATACAGTTTAGCATAGTATCCTGCACTAATACTAATGGCATATTTATTAAACGACACTATGGATTGCAAATGAGTTCTCAACTGACATTAATATTAACGTATTCTCTTAGCAAATTTTACAACAACGGAATAACCATATGGGACAAGTTAGAATTGTCTGACACTTGTCATTCACAATATTATCTTAGAAAAACTGAGGTACTATGAACTCAACAATAAATCTGTTGTTCACATCATACTTAATAAAGTGAATTCGTAATTAACAGACTAAAGTAGTACTTTATTCGTGAGCGAATAATGCTGGTAATGAAATCATTTAACATTTATCTAAAAATGCCTGAAAGATAGAAAAACTAAATAAAACAATTTCTGGTTAGACAGTCGTAGCTTATTTAGAGGAAAACAGAATATATTAATTATAGAACTAGTTAATTTTTCTCATGTGGACTAGGTATAAATGGTGAACAAGAAGCTGCATTTTCATAAAAGTTAGAAACCTGCATAAAACTGTATGGCAATATTACGAAAAGAGAAGAGAAAGTTGGTGAATTTGAGATATAGATATGACGTTGTGAGAAGAATTTGCCAGGGCACTGAAAGATCTAACGAGAAACAAGGCCCGAGGAGTTGACGGTATTCCCTTAGATATATTGAGACCCTGAGGAGAGCCTGCAATGACAGTACTACTCCACCAGGTGCACAATATATATGAAACAAGAGAAATACCCTCAAACGTAAAGAGGAATGTAATAATTTCAGTTCAAAAGAACTAAAGTTACTACCTGCCTTCCACATGGAACACACTTATCTCACCGCTGATTACTAATGTTAGACACATACGGTTACTGTCAACAAATATGGGCCTGAAGATGATGTTGCAACAACATCGAAACTAGTTGCCAATAAAACCAACACCTTAATTCAGCCGGAGGAATTACGTCATTTTGTAACATATATCCTCACATAACATCAGACACTGTGCAGTCTACATACACAAAATGACTCTCAGGGAACCTTGGATGTCTGAGTTAAAACTATTTTCAGTGATTAATTTTGAAGTATTACACACTATTCTGTTCACTGTCAGGGTGGTGTACATTTTCTCCTCTGTGTTTTCCCCATGAGCTCAACGAAGCGCAGAGCTTTTACGGTGCGAAATCAGATTTTTCTGTCTTGAACTCCAACAAGTTGTTACTCCCATCAGTGTCTTCATGGAGACTTTTTAATACATCTCCAACACTACCATTTTTGATGAGCATAATCACTGTGTTGCCGGGATGCTGTTATCTTTTACCATATTGTTATCTTTATACAGTAAAAGCTACAGAAAGTAACGTTGTCTTCATTTGAGGTAGTCTTAATTTTTGCTGTTATATTCGAACGCATTCAGAGTCGTTAATCCACTGGACAGTCACACATGACATTCTTCATACACCAACATCTGAATACTAAATGTACACAGAGCAGTCCTGCTCTGTATATATTTATATTCGGATGCTTACTTTTAAAGTCCTGTGTCATATATTTAAATTTATGACATGCACTACACATTTTAATTAATGAGTAATGCAATATGGTGGCTTAAACAATTTTAACCCTTCATGTGAGAAGATGGTCCAAGACCGAAACCGGTAGAATTTGGGTTTAAAATAAAAACAGCTGATTGTTCAAATACCTTGTGCCTAATATTAAACTTATAAACAAATTCGAGACTAAGTTCTTGCTTTTTTAGCGTAAAGAAAGAAATACCTCACGTTACTACTCGCCTGCAAGAGAAGAGAATCCTAATCCTATGTTTTCTTATGGCTATTGGTCTTAGGGGTGAACTAGGATACATTGTAGTCTATTTTGGATCTAAGAGAATAAGAAACAATATTTACTTGGTACAAGAAATTTCATTCAACACAAATACTGCAAATATTGCATGATTATTATCTATTTATTGTTCCACGGAAAACAGGTGGAAGGAAGATGCGAATGGTTACCTGACGAACCTCAACTACGTAAACACAAGCTTCGCTTGGAAGTACAACCCACCAAAACACAAACAACAATATTTGCCCCAGTGAGGCGCATAAGCTTACGAGTTCCAAATGACTAACGAAATCGAATGCGGTTTAGAACACAAGGTACTAGGCAAGAAAAATGTTTTGGACGTCGTGATTAACGACATTGAACACAAAAGATATTTACAGATCCCCAATAATTTAGAACACGGAATCAAATGATAACTCTTTGACAATCACTAAACGAAAACTATTATCTTTAGATACGAGCGCCACGCTTCCCAAATCGCCTGGCAAGGCACAGGCTGAATCGACTCCAGTATAAAAGCAGCCGGTCAAAAACACGAGCAGGAAGCGAACCTGTCACAATTATCACGCTCACAGCGGGGAGGAAGATCTGTCTTTACGAATGCAGCGTGGTCTCGGCACTGAAGGAGCGAATTAAAAGTAGCTCACAGAGCATACGAAGGCGCTGTGGGATGAAAAAACTTGGAAAAACTTGGAGCTGCCAGGAGATGCGTAGGTGACGACCTACCGCTTGCTTCCAGACCTGGCCGGCCGAAGGAGTAATGCGACAACTTCCGTTTCCGGTGCATGTCCCTCGTGTCCGGAAAACGCTATGCCAAACCAACTTGGATGTCACCCGAGCGTTAGAACTAACTCTGCAGACCTGCGTTGTCCGTGCTGCTTCACTGACTGACTCTCTCCGGAAAACGGCCTCAACGGCATTGACGCAAACGTGCCACGCGCCCTTCGCATCAAAGAATATGTTCTAGGAGACGTGGCATGAACTATTGATCACGCAAAGGTTCAGACATCAATTATATTGAAATGGAAACAAAAACAATGAAAGACCGATTATACCTGTATCAAAAGTGATTCTGGGTAACAAACTTATTCATTTTATATTCCTAAGTGAATTTCAGTGTACTACGTACTGTGGCTATTCTTATAGTGAAAACAAAAAATTGTTCTGTGAAGTGGTATAATTCCTACACCGAAAAAGATAATTAAATACACTTAGAGGGAGTCAGTGTTGGTTGTTTAGTTAATGGCGATTGCTTATAGTGAGAGGGTGAGAGATTAATTTTATTTATGGTGGCAGTTCTTGGCGTTTGGTTTGGGTATCAGACAGTTCATTTGAGTTTTGTTGTCGTCTAGGTCGAGTTACTCCGACAGAAACTTCTTCTTCTTATTGTGTGAATAAGAGTGAATATACTGTTTTTTTTTATCTTTATAAGTAGCTACTCCTAGAAAGAGGCAATTGTGGTTCATATTGTAAAAAAACCTCTGTTATGCTTCTAAAGCAACGTAATGATATTTGACGTATTATCAGTGTGGTAAGTCACTGTGAAACGTGTTTCTAGGTTTGTATTTCAACGTTACCACTGTTTTCTCCTATCACAAATTTATAATTTTTTGGATTTTTTTTTCGAATATCTAAAGCCAAATCGATATCTATTGCACGTGTCGATTTGCGCACTCTTTCTTCATTTCTTTCTTATGGATTGTTATTTCCTAAGTGTATGGCCACTTGCTGGATGACCTATCGAATGGCTCCTCGATCTGGGGCGAGTCTGCATCTAGTTGAAAAGACTGTGGCGACCAGTGGACATACTCCTCTTTCAGTGAGGCTGAGTTCCGTTAGGAATCGCTGTGATCAGCGACTTTGAAATGATTGTAATCACGGATAAACACAGCGGACCGTCGCGTATCAATTTTTACTTTATTGCAGATCTAACTAGAATTTAGCTGCATCATAGCCATTGTCAGTGCGTTTGAAAGCGATCACTTGTAGAATTTTGGAACACGTATTATGTTCGAGTATAATGACTTTTCTTGAGACTAGAAATCTACTGTGTAGGAATCAGCATGAGTTTCGGAAAAGACGATCGTGTGAAACCCAGCTCACGCTATTCGTCCACGAGACTCAGATGGCCATAGACACGGGTTCCCAGGTATATGCCGTGTTTCTAGACTTCCGCAAGACGTTTGATACAGTTCCCCACAGTCGTTTAATGAACAAAGTAGGAACATATGGACTATCAGACCAATTGTGTGATTGGATAGAAGACTTCCTAGATAACAGAACGTAGCATGTCATTCTCAATGGAGAGAAGTCTTCCGAAGTAAGAGAGATTTCAGGTGTGCCGCAGGGGAGTGTCGTAGGACCGTTGCTATTCGCAATATATATAAATGACCTTGTCGATAAAATCGGAAGTTCACTGAGGCTTTTTGCAGATGATGCTGTGGTGCATCGAGAGGTTGTAACAATGGAAAATTGTACTGAAATGCAGGAGGATCTGCAACGAATTGACGCATGGTGCAGGGAATGGCAATTGAATCTCAACGTAGACAAGTGTAATGTGCTGCGAATACACAGAAAGAAAGATCCTTTATCATTTAGCTACAATATAGCAGGTCAGAAACTGGAAGCAGTTAATTACATAAATTATCTGGGAGTAGACATTAGGAGTGATTTAAAATGGAATGATCATATAAAGCTGATCGTCGGTAAAGCGGATGCCAGACTTAGATTCATTGGAAGAATCCTAAGGAAATGCAGTCCGAAAACAAAGGAAGTAGATTACAGTACCCTTTTTCTCCCACTGCTTGAATGTTGCTCAACAATGTGGGATCCGTATCAGACAGGGTTGATAGAAGAGATAGAGAAGGTCCAACCGAGACCAGCGCGTATCGTTACTGGATCATTTAGTAATCGCGAAAGCGTTACGGAGATGATAGATAAACTCCAGTGGAAGACTTTACAGGAGAGACGCTCAGTAGCTCGGTACGGGGTTTTGTTGAAGTTTCAAGAACATACCTTCACCGAAGAGTCAAGCAGTATATTGCTCCCTCCTACGTATATCTCGCGAAGAGACCATGAGGATAAAATCAGAGAGATTAGAGCCCACACAGAGGCATATCGACAATGTTTCTTTCCACGAACAATATGAGACGGGAATAGAAGAGAGAACCGATAGAGGTACCCAAAGTACCCTCCGCCACACACTGTCAGGTGGCTTGCGGAGTATGGATGTAGATGTAGATGTAGACTCGTATACACATAGAAAGCACATACCAAGATTAACTTAACTATGAAGGATACTCTTTAGCAGAACATCCACTTGAAATTACAAGCTAATCAGCATTTTATCTGCTATGTCTACAGTCTGGAGGTGCATTAGTCACCGTCAGCTGACCACCTGTAACACGTAATTTGCGCGATAAATACCATGTGGCACTCGAAATGGCGTCAGCAGGACGATTACAGAGTTCAAAGTAAGTGATAGGACCGATAAACATGAACTGACATTCTTATTACCCCTGTTCTTTCTAGGCACTTGTCGCAGATATTTCAGAATCTGGAATTTGAAAGTGCAACAGCCAATTGTTACATTTCTATCATTCGTCGGTTACCTGAAAAGGCGTAATAAATCGTGAAATGACGAATCGTCATTGAAAAATTCACTTTCGTGTGTCATGCAGGTCTCAGTGCCTCATATTTCTTACCGTATATATCATGATTATTTAATTTTGTTTCATTTCGTTAATGTTATCTGTATCATGTACGTAAATATCAACTCTAGGAGTATCTCTTCAGCCATATTATGAATCAACAGATTGCTCAAAATGAAAATTTTTAGAATAGAATTCTGCCTTCTGTAAACATTTTTTTCTTCTCCACGCACACATACTTCTGTCAACTCACAGTTAAAGTTTGCGTTATATTATATTTACTGTATTATGGTCATTATATTCACACTACTTTAATGCCATATGTACCGTAATAGCATAACCTGATTCTTATTGCCGTGCGGAGTGGCTGCGTGGTTTGAGGCGCCACGTCATGCAGTGCGCGGCTCCTACCGATGTAGGTTCGAGTCCTCCCTCGGACATGGGTGTGTGTTTTGTGCTTAGCGTAAGTTTGTTTAAGTTAGTTTAAGTAGTGTGTAAGTGTAGGAACCGATGACCTCAGCAGTTTGGTCCCTTAGGAATTCACACACATTTGCACTTTTGATTCTTATTGTCTATTGTTAGCAGTACAGGCGTTCTTTTGTTACAGTTTGTCGTCTGCTACTAATAATGATTCCTCTGTAATTCATTACTTACACTGAATGCGAATGTTTGGAGTAAAATGAAACAATTGTTGATCACAGTGCTATATAAGCTTACTGGAACTATTTACATCTTACAGCTTGCTGTCAGTGTAATTTTCACTATCGTTTAACTTTTGTTCTTGTTTTCAAAAATTTTTCTTGGTATGCCTGGGAGGATGTGTTACTTGTGACGGGTTTTGGAAATTGGCTATTGTATATAGGGGGAAGAAAGGGGAGAGGTGTATCATATTTTTTTCTGCTGTAACTCTCACTGGGAGTTACTTGATAAGAAATAATAAGACACAGGTAAATAAGAGGTGGTGGTTAGTGTTTAACGTCCCGTCGACAACGAGGTCATTAGAGACGGAGCGCAAGCTCGGGTTAGGGAAGGATTGGGAAGGAAATCGGCCGTGCCCTTTCAAAGGAACCATCTCGGCATTCGCCTGAAACGATTTAGGGAAATCACGGAAAACCTAAATCAGGATGGCCGGAGACGGGATTGAACCGTCGTCCTCCCGAATGCGAGTCCAGTGTGCTAACCACTGCGCCACCTCGCTCGGTAGGTAAATAAGAACCAGAATTTATTAGAACCACGTTAGAGGGATTTAATAACAAAGGAAAAATCTTCTCGATAAAAAACAAACGGGCGTACGTTTGGAACACACCGCGATTAAACGTAGTGGGGTGTGTAGACTGTGCCAGTGATAATCTCAAACGGCAGAGGATGAGCGTTCTGTGTAGTTTACCGAAACGTACGTCTCAGTTTATCGCTGGAAAGTCGTAATTCCCGGGCTCTAACTGATGAGTTGCTAAGAGCCGTCGCATGATGTGGACCTGACCTCTGGTGGAGAGAAGTGCCGCCGACCGACCTTTTTTATTTTATTTCTTCTTTTTATTTTTATTTATTTTTTCAAGGTTTTGGTCACTGGTGTTGAGCGGGCTAACTGTCTCGGTGGTGGAGTAATGTTTTTCTAGTTTACAATGACAGCATCATTGCCAACGAGTTGGCTTGCGTCGTCCTATACAGGACGGGCGCGGATCAATTCGTGCCGATCCAGTTCTGCACGCGTGACACGGCAAAGAAAAAGAGATCCTTGCCGCGGAGGACTAGTGATGGCACTTGTCCTACCGTTTGCCGTCCTTGCTGTGATCGAAGCAATTCGCGGAGGCAGCGCCTTGCGTATATGCAAACCACTAATGCTGTAGTGTCTGAGGGGTTGCCGATCCCTGTACGCGACCGGCGGGTACAAGCTATTTCTACCTTCTCTACGGATCGGCTTGGCAGCTAGACGTCTCTTCCTAACTACATAACTAATTCCATTTTGCCTCGGTGCATGAGGGAGGATCGCAAATGAACACTTGGCTTGGACTTTGGATCAATGATGTCGAGTTTGCTTCATCGACAATTATAGTATTTGTTTAACACCAACATTCGTTGCAAAGGAGCGTATAGACAGTAACGTGTACTTGAACGTCTGAGACTTGTTGTGGGTTGATAAGATACAGTAATGTCGAATACCTCTCATCGCTAATGAGAGTAACTTCACCGCTGTGATAAGTACCTCCAACGTTTTGTCCATTTCTATAGCATACATTTTGACGATGGGTCTCTTTTTAATGCCTTCCAGAAATAAAGCGAATAGAATAACCTGTTCTGTCTGTTCACATGAACTCGATTGCGCACGCTCAGGGCCAGTTGAAAGTTGCACTGCGTTGTCACAGGAATCCACGTCATACATTGGGTGACTTCAGGAGTACCGTCGTCAAAGCGCGGGACATACAACTTTTGGACTACTGTGTTACAATGCGCGGGGTACAGCATCACGTAACTGAACGTTACTCGCCAATAGATACTGATTTCAAAAACTTTCGAAGATATGAACTTTCGATCAGGTTACTTTCAGTCTCCGTCTTGTACATAACTTCATGGTGTAGGCTTGCAACCTATGGCCTCTTCGAATGTTTTTTTTTTTTTTGTTTTTTTGTGGTACGGTAGCAGCTTTCAGTCGTACATAGACCATCATCAAGCGAGTAAGGTCTCAATTGGTGACGCATGGAGGCAAAGCACGGAGCCCTTGTAAGTGAAAGAAACACATGTCGCTGACAGTTGAAACAGGTTACCACAACATAAACATGGACTCCATTAGCGATCTGGGCTGATTGTTTTTGTTACGATATAAGATCGCTGACGTTCCACTCACGACTAAAAAATTTATTACGTTCCTTTATCACTGAAGCCATCTTTTCCTCAGTCGTCCTACATCTCTTATTCATATTAGTTTCCAATTTATTGACTTTTTAACTAATCTGTCTTTTCCATACTTTTGACTGGTCGTTTTCCTTTGATGCATCTGTTGTAACTTCACTTAGGCAACCATCGATATAGCTACTGTGAATTTTGAATGTTGATCAAAGCGTACGACGTGACGGTGGTATGTCTGTGTGAACAGGGGTGCTACCCAGAACAAACAGTACCAGATACGCATACACGTAAAGTACAACTACTGAAACAACTATATGACTGCTAAATAACTAATGTTTAACAATGCTTTACTCAGTATAGCAACTAATCATCTCACATGTAATCATTGTGCAAATAGTCTTAGCCTGTGACTGTGTCCCATTCGGTGATTATCAAGGTAACCGCGTCTACTCGTCATCATCTATTTCGTCAAAATTTATGGTATGTGCAGACCTTGGCCGAAAATAAAGGCAACGTAAGTGGGCACTCCATATGACCAAACGATTAGGAAAAAGAAAAAAAAAATTGCACGCGTCTGGTGAGACATGGGATTTTGTGATGCGAATATAAAATCACATCATACAGTCCAAATGATCCGTGGATCATGAAATTGAGTATTTACGTTAGCTTAATAAACAGTCAAAAATTGGCGCAGCGGAAAGCGAACAGAACGGTGATCTGTGGATCGTCGGTTAGAGTCCCTACAAGGAAACATATCTAATTTTCAATTTTTACGTTAGTTACATTGCAAATAAACGTAAATAATGCTGCTCCAAAATGTATTCCATTGTGTATCAACAGCTGTCTTGGACAATACTAGACGAAATGACACGTTACGCGTGGTTTTCTGTCAAACTGCGCGATGAGAGAGCCATTGATGAATGCAAATCAGGTTTGGTATTTTATACCAACTTTAAAACCACATTGTAATTGTAAAAATTCCTCGTCTATAACATGCTCAAGCTGCCGATAAATGTATTGCTCCGCTTCTTTATACGATGAATATAACCCCAGCACCTGTAAAGTAATAAAAGTATCTAATATTATATGACTTTCTCTTTCACGTCTTCTTAATTACATCCACTTTCTAGAAATTCATTTTCAATTACAGATTGTCCTTTGCCTTTCCTTTTCATCCGTTTTATGAAATCATTAATAGGTACAATAATAATACTCAGCATTATTTCAGTTTATTGGCAGAGTAAGTAACGTAACAATTGAAAATAAGATAAATGAATGTGGACTCGATCCCACGACAGGCTAATGGCCGTTCTGCACTCTCTCCGCTGCAACAACTTCTGCATGGAAACTACGCCAACATGAAAGGCTCATGCCTCCTCTCCCCCCCCCCCCCCCCTACCAAATACTATTTTCTTCTAAAGCCTTGGTCATCTAGCTCCCACTTCGGTCACTTTCGTTTCTGGCGAAGCCCTGCATATTCCATCAATTGAAACAAAATCGTCGATGACGAATAAGCGCGGTGCCCTTGTAAGGCCATATCGGTGAACACGACTATCTTCTTCCCACAGTAGACATTGCTCCATGGCGATGTGTTATAGGACGGCTACTGGTCTCACGCCGGCCTCGTCGTCCGTGAACGTGGCAGTTTCTTCGGCTTACATTGCGTTGCTCCTCGGCAGATGAGCTACGGTGAACTTTGAGGCTACAACTGCAACTGGCCGCTAAGCCGTAGAGTGCGATATATATCCTGATTTGCCCTGTGATATGAAGCTGCGGACTGCACGTTCCGCGTGTTTGTTGGCGTGCAGCTTAGTTCCCTTTATGCTGGCGACCACTGTAGGAGGCCGCTCGAGTTGTCCCTGCACGCACTCCACTTTGCATGTAGGCTGTCCTGTGCAGGCGGCCTTGCTAGAGGTAAGGCTAGCTTATCGCGGTGTTACGCTCACACGACTCGCGGTCACAACAGCACTCTTGCTCCTTTTTTTCATTTACACGCCAGATAATACGTTACTCTCTTATAATATTGGTCTTATTTGATCTTTGAGGGTACATCCTTAAACTTTATTTCGTAAATTCTTCATTACCTTCTTCAACAATTTTATTGTTCTTTTGACTTCCTTAAAGTCCAAAATCCGCTTCTGTGTTTTAGAATGTGTCTAGCCACTAGTTTCCAAAATGTTAACATTGTAACTTTCCGTATTTTGTAATTCATTGATCTGCGTATTATGCCACAAATAATTTCTACATATTTAAGGGGAGGTTTACTATCTTTGGCCCGAAAAAAGCATGTTTCATGTTCTTTGAGAATTTTTTCTCGGGATGTGTTATAGATATCAATGTCTAAGTTGGTCAAAATGTTTATTGATATTTCCTCTACAAACTGGAATTTTTTTCGGCCGGAAATGTCGAAAAGCAAAGACGGAAGTGCCGTCAGAACGAAACAAAATTTCGATGTAGACTTCCACACGCGGTATGTCACACGTCAGCCGGCTCGTTTGAAATCAAAATTGAGTTGACGTTAGCGAAGTATATACGATTCTTTAGGAGTTGTACCTCGCTTAAGTTATTTGAACCGTAGGGAACAAAATGGCGGCCATTTCAAAAAATAGGGTTCTTTCATCGATTTTTCTACTTCGTCGGCAAAGTAAAAATATTTACAGTTGATGGATCGGAATAAAAGTGGTACAACTTCTAGCAATTTAGTTAACTTCGTCGGAAACAAAAGAATCATGCCAATCGGTTCAGTAGATTTGAAGTTACCACACCGCGCGAGAAAAAGATAGTCATTTCGAGATAAACACGTTTGAAGTTTTGACTACATATAAATGCAATATATGCAACTTACGTTCAATCGTTCATTCTACTATTCTGGATCCATAAACTAGTCCTTCTCCTTCCTCACAGAGGGCGTTCTGCTCGATATGGGCCATCCTGCGCTTTTCCAGAGCCGCTCGTACGGCCGGTGACAAGCGGTTTTCTGCCGCTTGAATCCGGTGGTCGTCCGAATGCTTGGCGAACTGCGTCGAAGAGAGTCCCAGGATGACGTCCGTCGTTGTCATGGTCTTCACAATTGCTGAATACCCTTCGTTGAAGCTGCTCACTGCCAGGAAAGTCGCAATCTCCACAGTCTTCGCACCAGAATTCCGATGCTTGGGGGCTAACTTCCAAACACACGGGTTCAAACTTTCATTTTATCTTTGTGTTTCCTCCCAAGCACCGGTACAATAACTCGTCATCTGAAAGAAAAAAACTGGTGCGTAATTTCAGGCAGGCGCATTTTTTGTTCAACCGCGAATAACAAACATTTCCGTTCCGAATTCGGAAAAACCGTTTCACGGGTGGATTCGAAAAACTTTTATGGATCCAAAAATGCAATTAAAAAAATCGATTTCTTGAACCAAAAGATAGCAAACCTGCCCTTAATTGATCAGTCTGACCGTTTTCATACTCACAGTTTATGTCACAGCCTAAAAGCTGAATATGTGATATCTGTTCTGTTGATAGCTCATTTGGCCATATTTTGGGGTTACCTAGAATTTTTCATTTGAACGCTATTACTTAATATCTTTAACTGAAATTTTAATATGCTATTTGTTACATATTTGATTTAGGTGATGTATTTCTAACTGGAGGCCATTTCTATCATTTCGATAACTAATTGATCATCATTAAAGAGAAGAGTATTTGTGTGTGTATCTGTGCGTGTGTACGTGTGTATCCTGGTATTTATCTGACGCCGGCCGCGGTGGCCGTGCGGTTCTGGCGCTGCAGTCCGGAACCGCGGGACTGCTACGGTCGCGGGTTCGAATCCTGCCTCGGGCATGGGTGTGTGTGATGTCCTTAGGTTAGTTAGGTTTAAGACGTTCTAAGTTCTAGGGGACTTATGACCTAAGATGTTGAGTCCCATAGTGCTCAGAGCCATTTGAACCATTTATCTGACATGCTGTTGAACTTCCAGTTTTCGCTCTCTAACAATGTCGTACATGTTGAGCAGCAGAAAAAGGTCCCTGTCGGTACATAAAAAATGCTAATGTGTTCTTTTTTATTTAGAAGTCTCTGGCTGAAAAGTTGGGTGCGAGCTGCTTCATTCTGCTTTCCTAAGTACCTTTAAAAGTTTTCTCAAATATTTTGACATGCTAGCGTAATCACATTCTTTTTAACATGCAGTTTACCTCCATCTCCTACAGGTCCCCCTAAACCGTAACTTGCACACATCCATTAGTCTATCGCTGTAATTTTCTCGTATCCATCCACACCTACATGCCCATTCACACTCACTCATTCAACCCAACTCATTATCACTATCTCCTGTACCGCAGCTTTAGAATCCTTCGTTCTGTCCTACTACTGCCCGCATCTCGTGGTCGTGCGGTAGCGTTCTCGCTTCCCACGCCCGGGTTCCCGGGTTCGATTCCCGGCGGGGTCAGGGATTTTCTCTGCCTCGTGATGGCTGGGTGCTGTGTGCTGTCCTTAGGTTAGTTAGGTTTAAGTAGTTCTAAGTTCTAGGGGACTGATGACCATCGATGTTAAGTCCCATAGTGCTCAGAGCCGTTTGAGCCGTTCCTACTACTGCTGTCTCCTTTCTTTGTAACTGTCTCTGTCTTGCTCCTTCTTAATCTCCTATGTCATTCATTGATTCATTTCTATTTTCACTATTTCTTTCTTCCTCGTTGTCACGTCATAGACTGACTTTTAGTATCACTGGCTCTCAACGACATCCAGTTTCTCCTTCTATCTATTCTCTCACTGGCATGTCCCAGTCTCCTCCACTCCTTTCCTAGCACTGTTCTGTCACTGTCAACTACAGTGCCCCTGTCTTTCACTCATATTGCCTTTGTCTCCTTCGCTCTTTCTGTACCACAACCACTGTCTACAATTTCCCAGTATATATTACTTTTCCGACACCCTTCCATTGCCACTGTCTCCCTCCCTCTCTCAGCATAAAAAAGCGTGATTATATTTACATGCCAAAAACACTGAGGTCGGTAGAATCACGCAGGTAGTAAACTCACGTTTAAATCAGAGTCTTATTGATAAACAGGAACGTATTTGCATTTTTTCCCGCAGGAGCATTTTCCCGTTGGTTCCATTCTTTTCCCTACTGCAGCGTGGTATGTCAATCATATGAAATGAAATACATTGGACAGTAAAATTTTGATAGTTTACTTATGTGAAACTGAAATAACGCAAAACTAATTTTACATCTCAGACCGGATTTTAGGTGAAAAAAAATTTTTGCCTGTGCTTCGGTACTCCAACTTCGGGTTCCCAGAACACTTACGATAATAAAGGAGACACCTTTCAGCATATTACTCCGCTATACATCGCTTTATAAACTATGTTTCCGCCTCACGTCGGTATTTTATGTGTAGAAGTAGTGTAATTTTGAACATCCGTATCTCAGAAACCAATAAATATATCAAGAAAATTTTCAAGGTTGATCGAGATTGTTATCTTAGAATATATAGTAAAAATTTAAGCCATTTTCAGGGCATAGCCGTGATGGAATCGGCTGATCAGATTTGGTACGAAAAATGGTGAAAGAATCGCTTTTTTTTTTTAGATATTGTAAAGGAACCGCCCAAGAACTAATTAAACCTCCTAAGGCCCACCGTAGACCACATAAAATGCAAAAAGAACCAACCGATCTGCTCCATTTGCCTAAAATGGCGAAAATGTGTAAATCCGTAGGTTGACTCTGTACTGTAGTATAGTGACAATGAAATAATCCCATTTTTATGTGCGGTGATTTGGAACATTTTTAAGCATGCTGTTGCATGTGCACCGATATAGAACGCATACTAATTTAAATTGCGGCAACGCAGTCAGATTTCAAAATTTTGAGTGAAATTATCCGCACTGGATGTAGAAAGTTTTTTTATTAAAAGTCACGACGGCTTCTCGTCAATTAAGGATACATCGTCCCATGGGGAGTGGCTCTAAGGCAATACCTTTCGGCGATGACTTGTTAAAAAGAATTTTCCTCACCTGAGGATGCGTCTTTAATTGATGCGAAACCGGTCGTCATTATTAATAAAAACTATTCTACAGCCGGTGTGGATTATTTCAATCAAAAGGCACACTGATCAGCCGGAACATTATGACCACCTACCTAACAGCCGGTTTGTACACCTTTGGCACGGATAACTGTGGCGTCACGTGTTTACCTGGAAGGAACGAGACCTTGGAAGGTCGCTGGAGGAAGTTGGCACCACATCTGCATACTCAAGTCCGAAGCCACGTTCAATCACATCGCAGATGTGTTCGATCGGGTTCCCATCTGTTGAGTTCGGGGGCCAGTACGTCGATTCGAACGCGCCACTGTGTTCCTCTAACCACTCCATTACACTCCAGGCCTTATAATGTGGCGCATTATCTTGCTGAAAAATGTCACTGCCGTCTAGAAATATGATCGCCAAGAAGGAGTGTAAGTGGCCTGCAACTAGTGTACGATACACCTTGGCCGTCACGGTGCCTTGCACGAGCTGCATCGGACCCATGGATGCCCACGTGAATGTTCGCCAGAGCATAATGGTATATATGAAGATTGTAAGTGTTCTGGAAAGAGCAGATATCATTTATGACCGCGCAGCTTCTCTAGAATAAATGGTAATTAATTGAAACCCTCAGCTGCTGACAGGTGCTGTCGATATACCTCGATGGGGACAGCTGAAAATGTGTGCCCCGACCGGGACTCGAACCCGGGATCTTCTACTTACATGGCAGACGCTCTATCCGTCTGAGCCACCGAGGACACAAATGAATAGCGCGACTGCAGGGACTTATCCCTTGCACGCTTCCCGTGAGATCCACATTCCCAACTGTCCACAGTCTATATACGTAATGTACCTAATAGATATATGCCCACCCACTCACTACTCACGCACACCAAGGTGACGCTTCCTGTAGGATTTCGAGCAACCTGTGCACATTCGCGCAGACGAAGGTCAATGGCTGGGTAGCCTTTAACTATATATATATATATGAAGATAGTAACTGTTCTCGAAAGAACAGATACCGTTGATGACCGTGCAGCAAGAATAAATGATAATGAATCGAAACCCTCAGCTGCCGGCAGGTGTTGTTGATATACCTCGACGGGAACAGCTGAAAATGTGTGCCCTGACCGGGACTCGAACTCGGGATCTTCTGCTTGCACACATTTTCAGCTGTCCCCATCGAGCTATATCAGCAACACCAGTCGGCAGCTGAGGGTTTCAATTAAGTATCATGTGGAGCATAATGGTGCCGTCGCCACTTGTCTCCGTCCCGCAGTGCAGGTGCCATGGAGCTGTTCCTGTGGAAGACGACGAATTTGCACCCTCCCATGGGCATTATGAAGTAAATATCGGTATTCATCAGACCAAGCAACGCTCTGCCACTGCACCAACGCAGAGTGCCGATGGTCACCTGCCCATTTCGGCCGTAGCTGCCGATGTCGTAGTGTTAACATTGGAACGTGCATGGGTCTTCAAATGCAGAGAACCTTTGTTAAGAGTATTCGATGCACTTTGTGTCCGGACACACTTGTACTCTCCCCAGCTTTAAAGTCTGATGTTAGTTACACCACAGTTCACCGTCTGTCGTGTCTTACCAGTCTGCGCAGCATACGATACCACACCGTTCATCTGGAATGATGGGTGGCCGCCCAGCACCACGGAACCTGCACGTGGTTTCAGTTTGGTTTTGCCACGTACTGAAAACACTCACCACAACAATCCTCCAGCACCCGACAAGTTTTACCGTTTCAGAAATGCTCACGCCCAGCCTCAAACCATCCCAATCTGCCCTCGGTCGAGTTAAGATATATCGAACTATGATGACGGCCAAGCAGTGTCGTACACTGGTTGCAGACCACGTACACTTCTTCCCCGTTCAACATTCGGAGAGCACGCAAACCGATGCAACATGTACCCTGCGTGTACCTGGCTAGCAGTAATTCCTCACCAGGTGATTCTGCTATCGCGGGTTTATATTGATAGGAGATGGGTGGTCATAATGTTCTGGCTAATCAGTGTATAGTAGGCAAGATGCTACATCCTTGTCGCACTCATGAATCGATCTTTATTGGTTCTGTCTTCTTTTCCCTGTATTAATAATAATTTCGGCCTGATAGCACAAACTTGTATTAAATATCTCGGACAACCTCCTTTTAGCAGGTCGTTTCAAAGTTCGCTTCTGTTTACTGTATCGAAATATTAATATCCGGGTTGTATTCGCTTTGCTTTTCGGTTAAGTGGCACGCAACTGTGACGTTATCCCTAAAAGATTGTCCCTTTCTAAAGCCAATTTTTTCCTCCATTTGGAGGGCGTCAGCTATCTTTCTCGTTCTATTGTGAACATGGAGAGCCTGTAACAAGCATTTATTGGCCTCATTCCTCCATACTTGTCACGGAGATTTCTTTCCAAATTTTCTGCACACTGGCATCACCTCTGCTGTCTCCCCAATCCAGATAACATCCTCATTTTTATTTTGGATTCTATTTTATTTTTGTTTCAGGGTGAAGTCATGCTTTCATTCCCTGCTCACACGAATTCACTAATATGCAGAATGTGTACAACTATTTATGCAAATTTCGACGCCAAGAAATCAGAAGAGACTTTGATAAATGCATCAGAACTATCAGTTAATGTTTCCGCGAGTAAGTGGCTCCCACAATAATTAATCATTACAACATACCAGTTTTTCTGGAAACGGTGAAAACTGTACAAAACACTCTGTATAAACGTAATCAAAGTCAGTATACAACTCACACGTGCATATGATTCTGAGATGGGTTGGCAGCAGTGGCGCAGATCGCACAGGCCTGAATATTAAGCTCGACAAGATAAGTAATTAATTCTATAAGAACTGTCAATTAAGTTAATATTACACAGTACCGACGCTAGTTAGAGTCTGTTTTATATTATTTATTGAAGGTTTCACTCGTTTCAAAGTATTTCTCGAAAAAAAAAAAACCATAACCTATGGGCCGGTTTCCGCGTACTTTAGACGTAGGTTTACATACAAAATTTAAGACACCTCTTTCAATATTAAGTGAAAAATTTAAATTTTTTAATTACACATATATTTATTACTGCCGATTCTACTCGCGGAATTAAATGTTTCAAGTTATATCTTTTATTTCCTTTCAAAACGCGTAAAGTAAGTATCGCACATACGCGATCTTAGGCCTAATATTTCGGGTATACAAGTTTTGATTCTTTAGCGTTAGTTTAACTGCATTAAGTTTGTGTATTAATATTAGGGATTCTTGTGATCTGTAGTTAATAGAATATTACTGTTATTCCCTAGACAATTTTTGTAAAAATACTGCAAACAACCATGAGCGAGAAGTGTTTGAGCTACCACAGGAAAGTCAGTTCTGGGGTTCTGTGCAACTGTTGTGGTAGATGGTTACATTGGGGAGAATGTAGTGGCTTGGGAATCGGGGAAGTAAATGGGTGTCTTCCATGGTATAGCAGATTATGTTCAAGGGATAGGAAAATAGCGGAACAGTAAGGGAAAATTAGAGCCCTTCAGGCTGAACTGGATAGTGCTAAGGAGGAACTAATGAGGTGAAGGGGGGAGAAGGGTGAAGACAGGTGGGAAGTGGTAGCAAGGAACAGGGCCACAGGAAAAGAACAGTATTTGACAGTTTCATCGTTGCCACAAACAATGGATTACCCTTGTTACCTCAGTCAACTGAGGAAGAGGCTCAAGTAGATGTAATTGTAGTCAGCAGTCAACAGACTTTCACTAGGAAACCAACTGCTGCAAAGAAAGTAGGAGAAAAGTCCTGTCATTAGGTAGTAGCCATGGAAGATGTGTGAGCCAGATCTTGCAGGAAAAATTAGGTGACAAGTACCAGGTCACAAGTATTTTCAAGCCAGTGACTGTCTTACCCAAGTGATAGAGGATGTAGGATCATTGTGCAAGAGTTTTACAAAGCAGGATCATGTTGTGGTAGTGGATGGAGTGGGAAACAGTATTGAAAATGACCACGGCTACAATACTGAGTGTGACCTGGTAAAAATAGCATCTGCAACGAACCATACAAATGTTGGCTTTCGTGCAGTATGATCGGCCCCAATTGAACAGCTCTTTCAGGAGGGTCAATCTGGAGCTAGATCAGCTGCTTCGGGTGGTTTGGTTCCTGTTAATGGTATTGGTAGGTGGGACTTAACAAGACATGGCCTCCATCTCAATAGGAAATGGAAGGGTAAGCTGGGGGGGGGGGGGGGGGGGATGATAGCAAAATCTTTAAGGGGGGCACTGAAACTCATTGAGTACTTTTTTAGGCTAAGAGCAGTGTCCAATCATCCTAAAAGTTCAGACAGGCAGGTACTAGAGATGTAAAAATATCACAAGATTCTCATAACAGTACAGTGAAAAATAGCGTTAGTATGTCACAAAATTCACATAAAAGTACAGTGAAAATAGTCTTAAAATATTGCATCAGAATATCAGTTGATTAAAAAATAAAGTCGATGAGCTTCTGGTTTGTTTGCATTTAGAAACTGAGGGTGGAATAGGTGTACTATGCCTGTCCGAACATCACATAGTCACAGTTATTGAAATGGTAGATGTGTGTGGATATAAGATTTCAGTACATGTAAATAGAGACACTATGGAGAGAAGAGGAGTTGCCACATATGTTTAAATCTGTCATAGTGTGAAACATTGGGAAACTAAAAAATTTTGCCTAGAGCAACATACAGAAGCATGTTCATGTGTGCTTAAACTAAATAATGGCACTTTTATAATTGTAGCCATGTATAGGACCCCATTGGGAAATTTAAAACTATTTTTGAAGAACTTGGATTCTTTGTTGTGCTATCTGTCAGACAGAGAAAAGAAAATTATGGTTTGTGGTGATTTCAATGTAGATTTTCTTAAGGAGTCCGATAGAAAGCTAGTTTCCCTAAGAAAACAGTAAAATATAATTGTAAGCAACCATGTAAAAAGCCATGACTTACTAAAGGGATAAAAATATCTTGTAAACAGAAAATGGAAATGTATCTCGTAGCTAGGAGGAGTAATGATCCAGAAACAGTGAAACATTATAAAAATTACTGCACAGTATTAAGAGAAATTATTAAAAAGTCCAGAAGTTCAAAAAATGGCTCTGAGCACTATAGGATTCAACATATAAGGTCATCAGTCCCCTAAAACCTAGAACTACTTAAACGTAACTAACCTAATGACATCACACACATCCATTCCCGAGGCAGGATTCGAACCTGCGACCGTAGCGGTAGCGCAGTTCCAGACTGAAGTGCCTAGAACCGCTCGGCCAAACCAGCTGGCTAAGTCCAAAAATATGTACATTGTCTCAGGTTAGTACATCTGATAATAAAATTAAAACAATTTGGAATATTCTTAAAAGAGAAACAGGGCAACCAAGAGCACAGGAAGACTGTATTTCTATCAAACAAAATGAAAATTTGTTCACAAGAAGTCAGAAGTAGAAAACATTATTAATAATCATTTTTTAGTGTTGTAGAGAAATAGGATCCAGTTATTCATTAGAAAATGCAAGGCAGTATGTGGAAGAGGCAGTACCTACGCAATCTGATAAAATTGAAATTCAACCTACCTCTCTTACTGAAATTAGGAAAATAATAAATTCACTCAAAAGTAAAAGCTCAAATGGAACTGATGCCATTACCAGCAGAGTGCTAAAATCTTGTTCCCAACAAATAAGCAGGATTGTGAGACACATATGTAGTACCTCACTGAAACAGGGCATTTTTCCAGGTAGACTGAAATACAATATTATTAAACCATTGCATAAAAAGGGGATAGATCTGATGCTAACAACTACCACCCAATCTCACTTCTGACAGCTTTATTCAAAACTCTTGAAAAAGTAATATGTTTGAGAGTAGCATCACATATTTGTAAAAATGAAGTGCTAACAAAGTGTCAGTTTGGTTTTCAGAAGGCTTTTCAACAGAAAATGCTATTATGATCCTATATATCCTTTCACTGATCAAATATTAAATGCACTGAATAATCAAACATCACCCATTGGGATATTTTGTTATCTCTCAAAGGTTTTTGATTGTGTGAATCATGAAATTCTTCTAGATAAACTTAAGTATTGTGGTAAGAGTGGGACAGTGCACAAATGGTTTAATTCATACTTAACTGGAAGAATGCAGAAGGTTGAAATTAACAGTACAGATAGTCTCCAAAAACCAGCAGAGTCCTCTAACTGGGGAGGTATCAAGAATGGTGTCCCACAGGGCTCGGTCTTGGGTCCCTTATTGTTCTTAATACATAATAATGGCTTACACTCTATATTCATGAAGATGCAAAGCTAGTTCCTTTTGCTGACGATACAAGTATAGCTATCACACCCAACAAGCAAGAATCAGCTGAGGATATTGCAAATAATGTCTTTCAGAAAATTATTAAGTGGTTCTCTGCAAATGGACTCTCACTAAATTTTAAGAAAACACAATTTATACAATTGTGTAGAGTAAATGGCATAACACCATTGATAAATATAGACTATGAAAAGAAGTCTGTTGCTAATGCAGAAAGAATTTCTGGGTGTGTACACTGATATGATGATCTGCTGAAATGGTTATGTTTGGCTACTTGTATTATTAGGGTTATTGCAAATTTTGGTGATAAGCATATCAGTAAATTCGCCTACTATGCCTGTTTTCATTCACTGCTTTCATACAGCATCATATTTTGGGGCAATTCGTCATTAAGAGAGAAAGTATTTATTGCACAAAAGCGTGTAATCAGAATAATACTTGGAGCCCACCCAAGATCACCTTGAAGACATTTATTTAAGCAGCTTGGGACCTTCACAGTATCTTCGCAATACATATATTCACTTATGAAATTTGACATTAATAACCCATCCCAATTCAAAAATAACTGCGAAATGCATAACTACAAAACTAGAAGAAAGGATGATCTTCACTATTCTGAATTAAATCTCACTTTGGCACAGAAAGGGGTGAATTATGCTGCCACAAAAATCTTTGGTCATTTGCCAAATAGTATTAAAAGTCTGACAGATAGCCAAATAAAATTTGAAATCAGAATAAAGGAAATTCTGAATGACAACTCCTTTTACTCAATAGATGAATTCTTCGATATGAAGTAGTAAATGATAAAGTGACACGTTCCACATCATTACTAAATGTGGTATTCATGATCTATGGAACAAGGATTAATGTATGTATGTAAGTATGAAATTAAGGTATTTCCATAACACCTAAAAACTCTAATTTTTACCCTCATTAGTCTTCCAGAATATTTGCTGTCGTGTTGTAACAAGCTGAAGACGGTCCCCTGTAGTTACGAACGCTTTGGAAGTATACTGTTCAATCACGGTAGTGACACTTGCGCCAAGGTCTAGCGTATGCGAATAGACGACGTATTGTAATAAAACGCTTTATGTGTCCTGGATCTTGCCTGTAATTTTGTAGCAGTATAGCACTAATATACACTCATCAAAAAAAGTTTTGCATCACCCCAGTTCCCAGAACTCCTGAAGATAGACGTTGACTGTGGATATTGTATCACAGACACAGTCCCAATGACTGTTCAGAGATGTCACTAAACCCGCCCAAATATGTAAACAAATATGCATGAGCAGCGCCTATTAGACGTACGGGGTTCGACAGGCGATCAGTTCCACTCATTAGATCAGGAAGGAGGTACACAGATCGTGTTGTTTGTAGTTCACCCATGCCTAGACGGCCAATATTGCCGTTCGATCGCGTCCGCATTGTTACTTTGTGCCAGAAAGAGCTCTCAAAAAGGGAAGTGTCCAGGCGTCACGGAGTGAAGGAAAGCGATGTTGTTCTGACATGGAGGATATACAGAGAGACAGGAACTGTCGATGACATGCCTTGCTCAGGCCGCCCAAGGGCTACTACTGCAGTGATGACCGCTACCTACGGATTATGGCTCGGAGGAACCCTGATAGCGACGCCACCATGTTGAATAATGCTTTCGTGCAGCCCCAGGCCGTCGTGTTACGACTCAAACTGTGCACAGTAGGCTGCGTGATGCGCAACTTCACTTCCGACGTCTACATCTACATCTACATCCATACTCCGCAAGCCACTCTTAATTAACGTGATAATTTACAATGTACTGCAATTTGTGGACAACTTAAAAATTCGATTAGAGAAAAAAGAAAGGAAAGAAAAACGTTGCAGACCATATAATTTTCGCAAGTGAAGCAGCCGGCACTATGGTAGATTTTAATATACAGCTCTCACTGTGTGGCTAAAGTTTTAAGTTTTCGTTTCCTTAATAGAAAATATACCAGTACCACCTCTTACTTACAGTGATATAATTAGTGATGGAGGGGCAACTTCAATTAATTAATCCCACCAATCCTGGTACAATAGCATTGCTTAGATTACTTTTTGACACAAAAAACAGCCTTGGAAGCAATACACGTATATTACGTCCAGTTAACTGAATTCAGGTATCTATTTTGACTTAAAAGGTGATTTTTTAATTAATGTCGATTTAATCATTATTAAAATGTATTAGTTAAATTCTAAACACTCTGACAAAATATTGTGTGAGATTTGTACTCCTCTAGAAAAACACGGTTGTTTTTTGGCGTTTTTGAAGTGACTGTTGTTATTGTGTCCTTTTCTACATCTGTGTCTACGTCTACATGATTACTCTGCAGTTCATGCTTAAATGTCTGACAGTGATTTCATCGACCTGCTTTCCTATTTTTGAAGTGACTGTTGCTGTTATGTGTCTTTTTGCATCTGCATCGACATGGCTTCTCTGCAGTTTATGGTTAGGTGCATGGCAGTGCGTTCATCAAACCACTTTCAAACTGTGTCTCTGCAGATCCACTCCAGAACAACAGCTGGGAAAACCGAATACTTAAGCCTTTCCAAGCAAGTTCTGATTTCTCTTACCTGATTACAATGATAATTTCTTATTACAGTTTTAGTATGCCTCTTTTCTTAAAACGGTCTTTAAATTGATTTAAATGTCACTTTATGTGCCCAGTTAAGGTTCTGATGCGTGTTGCTATTAGTTTGAGTACATTATTTCACGCACAGCTAAAAGTTTTTAAGACATGTCTGATTTTATTTAAAGCCTATACCGCAAGATTATGCAATTTTACTCTCAAATTCTCATTGATGTAAGAAATATTTGTTTATTTTCATCATACTTAAATCTTTGCCTTGCAGTGTTAATAACACAGAAATTTGTAACTATACCCTTTGGTTTTGAGGGTCATCCCTTTAAGTTTGCTGATTTATGTGGAATATTGTTATCTTAATAAACTGTAATTCAAATGTGCATTTACGAATGATATTTAACTTCCATTTATCCTCCGTAGTAGAGGCATATTGAGGCATCTGATAACTGGTATCAGCACATGGTTCCCTTCGGTGGTACAGATTGTGACTGAACATCTTTCTTACATATTTGGTACAGTTAGCAATTAAAGTGAAACTGCTGTTTCGTCTGAATCTAATGGTATTGTGGTTTTCGGGCGCAGTTGGAGGCAAGATGAAGTCTCGACCGGTGAAGGGGGTTGGCTCTCTGAAGCAGGGACAGCTACAATACGAACTGCGAAGTCGGGTCTGGCGGAGATAGGGGACGTAGCAGAGGGCAGCCGCCCTTTCAGTTCAGGTAACTGTTAAATTGTGAGTAGCGTCCTTGCGTGCTGCGCTGTTTCTCTGTCTGATATGGAGAAAAACATCGCCATGTTAGAATGTAGTTGCCCCTCCTGAGCTCAAATATATCGGCCTCAGTGTCAAATGACCTATTTTTTCAACCACCTTGGGGAGCTAAGGTGGGCAGCCTCGGAGCAGCAGGCAGCAGCTGAGGTTAATGAATTACAGATTAAAGTCATGCAGCTGCAGATTAAACTGAGTGCCTTAGGATATTGTAGGGAACCAGGTGGCAGTGTACGGGACAGTACAGCTTTATTAGAAAATTCAGAACGTTCTTACACAACAGGAAGGTCAAGTGCAGAGAGTGAGTTACGTTATTTGGCGAAATTACCTATTCCCTGTTGAACTTACTGAGAGGTACGGAATAGCATACTATTGACGCAGTGCAATATTTGTTGCAATTTTTGTGGGTTTCGGTAAATTTAGAGAGGCTGGTCAATGTATTTAGAGTTCCGTGGCGGATTAGTATTTAAAATGCTATACACACTTTGTTGCAATTCATTGGCCGATATGGTTTGTGTTGTGCTGTCTGATGGCTCTCGATCTTCCACCATAATCGAGTCCAGCAACATCAGGTGGCAAATATGAGGTAGCCACGGAGGTGGAAACGTGGGTTCTACTATCCCAAGACTACTTGGTAGCTACAACAGGAAAACACAATTAACTAGCAGGAGTGCATAATAAGAAAGAATATGTTACTTAATTTTGTTGTAGTCCATGATCAGTTGGTTGACAAGACGCAGATAGACTAAGTGTCAGTAGAATGACATAATTTACAAGTCACAAGTCTTGCAGTGACGAATTAATCTCTCGTAATCTTGAATGTCGAATCCGGTGAATTTGAAAACTAACTTGGAATGGAGCTACAAAGACTTGATGGCAGCAATGACTGGGCTGCATTCGGTGACTGACTAACATCGCCGCAGGCTGACCACTGATCGCGGCTACGAACTGTAGACTGGCACAACTGCACTACTCTCCTGCTGCACATGAAGTGGCCTCGCGGCGAGCGTAAGTACTGCGGCTGGCTGTGTACTCTTTGGCTAGCATAGCCGTTCTTCTGTTCCGTTTATCGAGAGAATCACACCCGGCGGATCGATCTCTCAGGCGGCGGTGTGGTCATATAACTGACGACATCACACTGCCGAAGAAGGTTAGTTGCGCAGCAGGATTCTGAGGGAGAAGTTCTCAGTTAGGAGCAAGAATTACTAGTCCAATCTGTAATTCCTCCATTTTCAGTCTCCTGGAGATCAGTTGACCGAATACGTACGAGAGGTTCAGATGACCTCACTTGCCTCTGACGTACAGCTGTCAGTCAGAAACAGTGGCCATTATCATGCAGGGTATGAAGCCGGAGGACTGCTGTCGTACTCTGTTCGCGTAGAAGCCATCCCCTATAATGATTTAGACCGTTTGGTCAGCAGTATAGAAGGAATTACACAAGCCGAGAGGAGGTGAGGATGGTATGAAAACACTGTTAGACAGACTGTTGATTCTGCTTCCAAGGATGTTCCCTTTTGAAGTGTTACCCACATTAAGTGATGTTGGTATCGCTGTGAACAGCCAGGCTACCTTGCTCGAGATTGTCAAGTTCGATGGAAGAAACAGTCGAACGGGTGACGCCAAGAGAACTGCAGGCAGTTCCTGTCTCGCGCACTGCCGAAGACCTGCAATAAGGATAGGGGAATTACTAGTAACTCCTTACCCTTTGCGTGTGCTAACCTCACTCGTCAACCAGTATGCAAATTAGTAGACTCAGGCAGCAGTATTTCATTGCAGAATTATAAATGGTACGATAGGTACTGACCAATTTATAAATTCCCTAAATTGCAACCCATCAGGCGCATTGCATTGTTGCTAACGGTCAACAGCTAGTTGCGCTCCTCTTCTAGCATTGGTGAGATTTCCTGGCCCTTGGAGACGTAATGAGTGAAGGGTTTGAGAACCAGTTTTTCGTTAGACTGCGATTTTGTGAAAAAGACTGAGTTCATTCTGGATTATTCGTGTCGGGTTTTCTACTTCAAGCTTTGTCCTTCTATAAAGTTCCATTTACGTCGGCAAGGTGATTCCTCGGGCTTTTAATGTGTATTTGGTGATCAGGGTGGCTCTTTAGTCTACCACTTGACCGGGGAAGAAGCTCATGCTGTACTTAAGTTGTTGTAACAGCATCTGGAGGTCTTCACGGGTAAATTAGGTGTCACCAATAAAACAAAGTATCGATCACCTCACAGACTGTCACCCCGTAAAATGAATGTGTTGAGGGAGATAGCGGGGAAAATTCTAAGTTAGGTCCCCTTATGCCTTTCCTATATTTTTGGTCGGAAAAAATAGCTGAGGCGGCTTCAGACAAGTAGTTGATTATAAGGCTTTGAATCGTAACGTAGTTTTGGAGTCCATACCCTTGCCTGAATTACATACTGTTTTACTTGGTACCCTGGAGCTCCACATTTTGCCATGTTAGACCGTAATCAAGCTTATCACCAGATCCTCCTGGTACAGGAATCCAAGATGGCCACGGCATTTACCACGGAGTGCCACTTGTATGAGTGTAAAAAGATGCCTTTTGGGTTGTCAACCGAAGCAGCCGTTCTGTCTAGGCTCATCGGTGATATTAAGTTCCAGTTGATTTATATTTACTTGAATGATGTCGTGGTGTATAGTACGTCCATCCTGAACCTGTAGCTGAAGCTGAATGTGTAATACTTAAGATAGTTTTGGATTCATTTTGTCACCAATTTGAGGTTATCCTCTTCGTTAGAGGCGCTGTTTCGTGTTACTAGCAGGATGTCTCCTGAGGATGAGATTTCTTTTGTGGTTTGCATAAAATATCTTGTATGACTATAAATAATTTAATGACAAAATTACTATTTATTTATTTACTATCACGTCAGTTTATTCACTGTCTCATCAGAAACTGGGAACATCGCACTGATTTTTGTCGCCTTCATCATGTCTTTCATGGTGCTTGTGGCTGGAGATGAAGAACCCTGCAATACATGGTAGACAGTCTGCACAGCACCACATTTTGAAACGAAGTTACTCCGCAGAAAGGCCCCATTTCTGCAGGTTGATACTGCATCTCGTGGCTCTAGAGCCTAGCCTCTTCAGAGCCTTCCATGTTATCCACTTCTCACTCTGTAGTTACTAAGAAGCTCTTTTTTTAATTTTATCTGAGGAAGTGCTGGCTGATAGCCATGTAAAGGGTCGGCTTCCGTACTCATGATTTTCTCGCATCTACCAGCTTTGTCGCATCTAATTTCAGGAGGAGTTCTGCCAGCAACAGTGTGGAATTTTTTTTACAGAAGTAGGTCTTAAACAACCAGCGATAATGCGATAGGTCTCATTAAGCTCTCAGATTATTCCGACATAACAATATGTTATGTCTGAACTTACGAAAGAAAATTATCATGCCCACGAACTGAGTTATTCCTTTCTTAGTCGTGGGTTTTCAGAAATTATGTATAGCCCGACTTATTGAATGATCAGTTTTCACCCCAGTGACTGATACCAAATGCCAAATGCCCCTAACCGTGACAGTACCTGATGATGATGATCTTTGGGTTGTGGGGCGCTCAACTGCGCGGTTATCAGCGCCCGTACATTTTCGCCACTTTCCTGGATGATGATGAAATGATGACGACAACACAAACACTCAGTCATCTCGAGGCAGGTGAAAATCCCTGACCCCGCCGGGAATCGAAGCCGGGACCCCGTGCTCGGGAAGCGAGAACGCAACCGCGAGACCACGAGCTGCGGACCTGTGACAGTACTTTACGAAAGTACATGTTGATGATTAAATATCGCAGATCTTTGTGGCTGTTGACTGCTACGCTTCACCCACTGGCGCTGACAGACCCATACGCGTTCTACAGGATTAAGATCAGATGATTTAGCGGAGCAGTCGGTGTGTCGTAGGACACTTGAATGTCAGTCAAACCAGGAACGTATGGATGCATGCCTGTGAATGCATGCGTTCAGCCTTGGAGGATGATCCCGCAGTACACTCATCAAGAAGATGTAAAAGGAATGGAATATTTGGTCTCTGACAACTGTGAAATTAACACCCTGGTTCATAATAACAGTAATCTGTCTGCAGTCCTAAGCATCGACTGCACACCGACCAGCGCCGCGCCGCGAAAAGGCATCAAGAAAGTGCTGACATGCGCACCAGCGGGTAAAGTGGGCAGCACCACACCTGCAGGAAGACAGAGCTCAGCGCCCCCTGTCAACGTAATTTAACCAGCCGCCCATGGCTGATCAGTCCCAGTTCGGTCGCAGACTTCGAGAGCATCAATACTGAGAAATAGGGAGACGGTACTGAGCCTGCGTTCTGTGAGTAGCAATAGGGAGTAAAGTACTTGTGTGTAGGAGGCACAGGAAGCACAGAAAGTTAAGAATTGTTTCTTCCCTTTTTAGAAATAAAGTGTTATATTAATCAGCATTTGATATATACAGATCATTTTGGATTCCTGCCACCGGCCATCGCAACTTATCTCCTTCCAGATTTGTGCTGGTGCTGACTCCCACAGCAGATAACCTAACATCAGACGACGAGGATTCCAAAACGAACGCTGCCTCCTCTCTATGACGCTCCATCACAGCATGTCACCAACATTTCTATCATTCCTTTCAGTGCAGCATTGCTTGCAGACTAGCCGCAACGTTTCCACAATTTATTTCAGTTCAAAATAGTTTTGTTGCGGCGTTCCTCTCATTAAAATGGCTTCTAACCCGCTTTCTATACCACCTGCACCTATGCCTCCGGTTGCTGCTGCCTTTGATCTAATGCAGTTTCAGTACTTTAAACATAGCTGCGCTACAGCAACGGTTCCACGTAAATCAGACTAAGAGCAGCCGACCAGTTGCAAAGGATAAAGTAATCTTTACCTAGGTTTCAATAGATATAAATCTATCTTCTTCAGAAGACGGCAGTATTATAACAACCTGAAGTGATATGTCCTTATCGTTTAGGCAAACATCTGCATAGTTACATTAATCATATAAAATATAGCCCTGAAAACAGGGTTTGTCAGACAAATAAAATAGGTACATAGAAGTTGCAGAGCGGAGTCGCTTAGGCGCTCTGCAACTTCTATGTACCTATTTTATTTGTCTGACAAACCCTGTTTTCAGGGCTATATTTTATATGATTAATGTAACTATGCAGATGTTTGCCTAAACGATAAGGACATATCACTTCAGGTTGTTATAATACTGCCGTCTTCTGAAGAAGATAGATTTATATCTATTGAAACCTAGGTAAAGATTACTTTATCCTTTGCAACTGGTCGGCTGCTCTTAGTCTGATTCTAATGCAGTTTATTCAGTTTCAGAACCAACAGATGTCGCAACTCATGACGGGAATCCAGAAGTTCATTAATCTACAAGTCGCTGCTGTATCAAATTCGCCTCAACAGCCAGCCACATCCACGGTAAGGTTTCCATGCATTCCACCGCTCCGAGCTCTCTGTGACTAGCAAGAGCAGCGGTACGAGTACTACGCTCAGTTCGACGTTCATTGTGCTACATATCAAGTGCAACGTACCGAGAAACTTTCTTATTTCTTGTCAACGGACCGGCACAGGAGTTTCTCACCTCGTTCAGAAGTTATTCCCGACTAGAAGGCTGGACTTGCTAGCTTTCTAAGAGTTAGTTTCTGCCCTTAGTAAGTATTACAAGGTTCAGGCACAGGTTACTGCAGCTAGTTACAAGTTCTCCCGATTGCGGAAACAGCGAAAACAGACATACCGTGAGTGGGTAACTGAACTTCAGGATTTCACACGGCACTTTCGTTTTCAATGTAGCTGTGGACTATACCGTAGTGACGCAATGATTCGTGATGCAATTACGCCCAATGTGCGAGACAATAGGATTCGTGAACTAATTCTCAAACATTCTGATCCCACTTTGAAACAAGTGTTACAAATTATTCAACACCCGGATAATGCCGTGGAAAATCTTGGGGTAGCTGCCGTCTGCAGTGTAATGCAAAGTGACAAACAGGTCTGTCCTGCGAGCGACGAACGCACGCAAACGGGCCACCGCGTCGTGAACAAGTGTCAACGCTTGTGTCTGCTGTGAAATCATGTCCCCGCTGCTTTTCCAAGCATAAAAGAGGAAAATACCCTTCGCCGAACGCGACTTACTTTGCTTTGCTTGTGTACAGTCTGTGTGTTTGCAACAGAAGAGCCGGCCAGTGTGGCCGTGCGGTTCTAGGCGCTTCAGTATGGAACCGCGTGACCGCTACGGTCGCAGGTTCGAATCCTCCCTTGGGCATGGATATGTATGATGTCCTTAGGTTAGTTAGGATTAAGTAGTTCTAAGTTCTAGGGGACTGATGACCACAGATGTTAAATCCCATAGTGCTCAGAGCCATTTGAACCATTTTTGCAACAGAAGAACTCCGCCCACCATCGTTCTCGTAAGCGCAGACCACCTTCTCACTCAGTGAATGTCGTTTCTCCTAAACCAGCTATCGGTAATAGTAATGACCAAATTCAGGATGTCCTTCACCCTAACCAAGTACTTTGCAACAACAGTGAATCAAACTGTTTGTGAAGTTAGTCATTTCCGAACCCTGTGTGTGATTTCAGTTATACACTGGTGCCTCCGTTACGTTGCTTAATCGTGCCACTTACGTACAGTTAGGCGCCCCATAGTTGACAAAATCTTGCAAGCAACTTGCTACGTACAGCGGTCAGGACATTCCAGTGCTTGGTACAAGTAGTTCGCCTGTCACATTCCAGTCTCACATCACAATAGTGCCGATTAAAATTTTGCGTACGCAAGACTGTGAAAATATTTTTGGGTTACATTCTTTTCATTTGTCTGGTCTTCATGTACTTTCAGTTTCTACTTTCAATTCAAAAGACAGTGTTAAGCAATTCATTGAGGAGTTTCTTGATTCATTTTCTGAATGACTTTGCAGAGCAAATAATTTTGTGGCGCACGTTTCAGTGAAGAACAATGTGCTACCTAAGTGTTTACGGGCGCGTCTTGTCCTTCAAGCTTTTAGAGACAAAGTTGCAACTAAACTTGAGGAATGGCAAGACAATGGTGTTATTGCTCCTATCCTGGCTAGTCAACCGGCTTCTCCCTTAATTATCTTACCAAAGCCTTCTGGAATACTTCGTCTTTGCGTTGACTGTAAATCCACTGTGAATCCACGTATAGTAATCGATACTTAATCAGTAGCCTTACATTGAGGAATTAATGGACGGCCTTGGTGCAGGTCGCCATTTTTCAGAAATTGACTTACGCGATGGATATTTGCAAATTCCACTAGATGAGGAACCTCAGAAAGTGTTTGTGCTCAACACACATTTATGGTCGATCAAATTTTTGCGCTTACTCTTTAGCAGCGCTTCCGCGCCTGCCATATTCCAACACTACTCAAAATAGCTTCCTGCAAAAGTTCCCTTCTTTTTAAATTACTTACACCATATTGTGGTGTCAGGGCGTACACCTGAGGAACATATCAGTACCTTTCGTACGCTTTTTCAAGTACTTTCAGCTGCAGGCTTGAAATGTTGCCTGGATAAATGTACCTTTCTTCAAACTGAAATTCAGTACTTAGACCATGTTCCCAATGCCCAAGGTATTCATCTCATTCATTCACACTTATTGACCATCTGAGGCCTCCTTGCTCAGCGGAACATGACGGAATTGCAGTCAATTCTCGGGGAGTTGATGTACACTATGTTATCATAAGTATCCGGGAACCAGCAAAACGTACGTTTTTCATATTAGGTGCATTATGCTGCCACTTACTGCCAGGTACTCCGTATCAGCGACCTCGGTAGTCATTAGACATCGTGAGAGAGCAGAATGGGGCGCTCCGCGGAACTCACGAACTTCGAACGTGCTCAGGTGATTGGGTGTCACTTGTGTCATGCGTCTCTACGCGAGACTTCCACACTCCCAAACATCCCTAGGTCCACTGTTTCCGATGTGACAGTGACGTGGAAATGTGAAGGGACACGTACAGCACAAAAGCGTACAGGCCGACCTCGTCTGTCGACTGACAGAGACTGCCAACAGTTGAAGAGGGCCGTAATGTGTAATAGGCACACATCTATCCAGACCATCACAAAATGCAAACTGCATCAGAATCCACTGCAAGTACTATGAAAGTTATGTGGGAGGTGAGAAAACTTTCATGGTCGAGCGGCTGCTCATAAGGCACACATCAGCAGGTAAACGCCAAACGACGCCTGGCTTGGGCTAAGGATGGTACACAATGGACGAGTGAACAATGGAAAAACGTTGTGCGGAGTGACGAATCACGGTACACAATGTGGCGATCCGATGGCAGGGTGTGGGTATGGTGGATGCCCGCTGAACGTCATCTGACAGCGTGTATAGTGCCAACAGTAAAATTCGGAGGCGGTAGTGCTTTGGTGTGGTCGTGTTTTTCATGGGTGGAGCTTTCACCCCTTGTTGTTTTGCCTTTCACCCCTTGTTGTTTTGCGTGGCACTATCATAGCACAGGCCTACCTCTGATGTTTTAAACACCTTCTTGCTTCCCACTGATGAGGAGCAATTCGGGGGTGGCGATTGCATCTTTCAACACGATCGAGCACCTGTTAGTAATGCAAGGCCTGTGGCGGAGTGGTTACACGACAATAACATCCCTGTGATGGACTGGCCTGTACAGAGCCCTGACGTGAATTATATAGAACAACTTTGGGATATTTTGGAACGCCGACTTCGTGCCAGACCTCACCGACTGACATCGATACCGCTCCCCTGTACAGCGCTCGTTGAAGAATGGGCTGCCATTCCGCAATAAACCTTCCAGCACCTGATTGAACGTATGCCTGCTAGAGTGGAAGCTGTCATCAAGGCTAAGGGCCTGCCAACACAATACTGAATTGCAACATTACTAATGGTCGGAGTCACGAACTTGTAAATCATTTTGAGCCCGATGTCCGGATACCTTTGATCATATAATGTATTATATCCGGTTTATACCCACCACAGGGGGTTCGCTGCTCCGTTGTGTTATTTCGGTGGAAGAGTGTGCCATTTCTTTGGACCATAGAGTATCAGGATATGTTGGAGAAACTTCAAAATTACTGGTTGATTTAGAGCCTGTGGTTTTGGCAGTGGACGCTTCTTCATACGGAATCGGACCTGTGCTCTCGCACTAATTTGGTTCACAGCACAGGTCGATTGCTTTCGCTTCCAAGTTATTGACCAAGACTCAAAGTAACTGTTCCAAAATCGAAAAGAAAGCGCTCGCTATAACCAATGGCATGACAGAGTTTCACCATTATCTATTTAGTCGGGGGTTTTACCTAGTGACAGACCATAAGATTCCAAACCTCTTCTGTCGCGCGCGGATCACAAACTGCAATACTGCTCTTCGTTATTGTCACAGTATCAGTACGAAATATTGCACCAGCCCACGTCGAAGCACACAAATGCTGACGCCCTTTCTCGCATCCCTATTGGCCCTGATTCTGAACTCGATGCTACTACCACATCTTGTTGTTAGATCGATGTGCAGCCCGCTGAACGTTACAGACTTTTCCACTGCTGTATTGGAAAATTGCTCAGGCCACAGAAGCAGACCCGAACTTGAAGCTTTTCTTGCACTAAGCCCGTACTTCTTGGCGTCGTTAATTGAACAACATTCAGAATTATTTTGTGCGCCGATATTTTGTTCGTCGACATAGCCTCTCCGTCCAGCACGGTGAGGTTTTATTGTGAAATGACTCTGGAGATTCGCGTTTGGTTATTCCTGATGTGTTTGAAAAATATGTGCGGCGAGTGTCCCACCAAGGACAATGGGGAATCGTACGCACAAAGCATTTAGTTCGTCCGCATAGTACTTGGCCGAGCACAGTATCACGCTTGTGCTGAAAATCAATCGGCCCCGCTGCAAACGTTTTCAGCTTGGCCAAAGTCTCAATTTCCGTGACAACAACTGCATATTCACTTTGCTAGTTCGTTCTGGAACTCTCGTTGGATTATTGTTGTGGCCTCTTTTAGCAAATATCCGTTAGCAGAGCCCACGACCTCGGAAACGTCGCGCAGTACTATTTACGCTTTGCCATCTATTTTCTGCTTGGAAGGCTTGCCTGAAGTGTTGGTTACAGACAACGGACCACAGTTTACGGCTCATGACTTTGAACAGTTTTTACAGCCAATGGTATGAGTGCACTCTGGTTTTGCAGGACAGAGTGGATCAGGTTATGGTTGTGGAGAGGGCCGTAATCAGTTACTGTTAGTTGCACAAAACACACGAAGTTTTATTTTCCTAAGAACCACTTAATTACACATTGCCTTAAAAGGATCAAATTAAAACAATACGCCTGAAGGCTTAGTTAAGAAAACTTGCGATAACTCCTGCGCTGAAGGCTGAAAACCACACCAAAAACAAAAACGGCTGAAAACCTGAGTACAAGTTATAAAAATTGCTTTAAAGAATACATGCGCCTGAAAGCATTACTTAAAAAAGGATTTAACGTAAATGCTAGGCTGAAGGCCACACACTGGACATTGAACAACTCAGGTCTTAGAGCCTGAATTTCAGATAGAACAAACTTTCAAAATTTTAGTTTCAAAACAAATCAAATTTTAATTTAAGTCAGCTGAAGGCCTTATCTTAAAATTAAAATAAACTAAATTAATAGACGGCTGAAGGCATCATACAGTACATCAGAGTAAAATAAAAATCACAATCTAAAATCAACAGAACAGTAGTGCTCAGAAGTGTTCCAAGGGTCTGCCTGAGGAGGTAGCTCTATCTTAAGGTGAGGTGAGACAGGCAGCCAAGAATAAGGTTAAATAATTGGATGTCGACCCGACCCAGGGACGGCTGAAGGACCGACCAACAACCTAGTCAATTCTCTTCCACCCGGCTAACGGTACGACAACGGAAAATATCACCTGAGGACGAAGATACCAGCCATAATACATCTTAAAAATTGGCATATACACTCCTGGAAATTGAAATAAGAACACCATGAATTCATTGTCCCAGGAAGGGGAAACTTTATTGACACATTCCTGGGGTCAGATACATCACATGATCACACTGACTGAACCACAGGCACGTAGACACAGGCAACAGAGCATGCACAATGTCGGCACTAGTACAGTGTATATCCACCTTTCGCAGCAATGCAGGCTGCTATTCTCCCATGGAGACGATCGTAGAGATGCTGGATGTAGTCCTGTGGAACGGCTTGCCATGCCATTTCCACCTGGCGCCTCAGTTGGACCAGCGTTCGTGCTGGACTTGCAGACCGCGTGAGACGACGCTTCATCCAGTCCCAAACATGCTCAATGGGGGACAGATCCGAAGATCTTGCTGGCCAGGGTAGTTGACTTACACCTTCTAGAGCACGTTGGGTGGCACGGGATACATGCGGACGTGCATTGTCCTGTTGGAACAGCAAGTTCCCTTGCCGGTCTAGGAATGGTAGAACGATGGGTTCGATGACGGTTTGGATGTACCGTGCACTATTCAGTGTCCCCTCGACGATCACCAGTGGTGTACGGCCAGTGTAGGAGATCGCTCCCCACACCATGATGCCGGGTGTTGGCCCTGTGTGCCTGGGTCGTATGCAGTCCTGATTGTGGCGCTCACCTGCACGGCGCCAAACACGCATACGACCATCATTGGCACCAAGGCAGAAGCGACTCTCATCACTGAAGACGACACGTCTCCATTCGTCCCTCCATTCACGCCTGTCGCGACACCACTGGAGGCGGGCTGCACGATGTTGGGGCGTGAGCGGAAGACGGCCTAACGGTGTGCGGGACCGTAGCCCAGCTTCATGGAGACGGTTGCGAATGGTCCTCGCCGATACCCCAGGAGCAACAGTGTCCCTAATTTGCTGGGAAGTGGCGGTGCGGTCCCCTACGGCACTGCGTAGGATCCTACGGTCTTGGCGTGCATCCGTGCGTCGCTGCGGTCCGGTCCCAGGTCGACGGGCACGTGCACCTTCCGCCGACCACTGGCGACAACATCGATGTACTGTGGAGACCTCACGCCCCACGTGTTGAGCAATTCGGCGGTACGTCCACCCGGCCTCCCGCATGCCCACTATACGCCCTCGCTCAAAGTCCGTCAACTGCACATACGGTTCGCGTCCACGCTGTCGCGGCATGCTACCAGTGTTAAAGACTGCGATGGAGCTCCGTATGCCACGGCAAACTGGCTGACACTGACGGCGGCGGTGCACAAATGCTGCGCAGCTAGCGCCATTCGACGGCCAACACCGCGGTTCCTGGTGTGTCCGCTGTGCCGTGCGTGTGATCATTGCTTGTACAGCCCTCTCGCAGTGTCCGGAGCAAGTATGGTGGGTCTGACACACCGGTGTCAATGTGTTCTTTTTTCCATTTCCAGGAGTGTAAAAACAGCCAAGGCACAATAACCACTCTTAAGAAAAAAATATGAAAAAACAGCTAAAAGGCTGTTGAACTAAATGCCGTGCCGGACAGTATGAACACGGCGAGGAAACACACACTGCCGGAACACTACGCTAACGACCAGGACAGGTAACTTTGGCGTCAACGGCAAAAAGGCAGAAAATACCGCTGGTGCACTTCACTGATAAGTAACAACCAATTTAATAGTTAAAAACCACACAGGAAGATGGCTGCAACATACCATGCATTGCTGCCAGCCGCAATGACCCAGGAAGCAACAACTCACATTGAATGATGAGATGTCACAGCAGTTGAGGTTTCATAACAGGTTAACCGATCACTCAACTTCAGTGTCAGGTTCGGTGGGCAACAAATGTAGCTCTCGCAGCTAGCGCCTCACAATCCGACCGTGTGTGCACGCTGCCAGCAATCCCAGCCTGACGTCACGCTGCAGAGACTTCCTCGCTGCTCTGTCCCAACCGACTGACTCAATCCAGTACGCAGATAGCATTAAAATAACTACACAAGCTACACATGGTTTCGCGAAACACTTCCACAAACAACTGGAACAATACTAAAACCAATCACTGTGGAACAACTAGGAGGAATTACAAGTCGACACACAGAGAGAACCCGGAAGTGGTCGGTGGCCAAATACACGTTGTCCGATGAGACGAGCGACCGAACGACCAACCAAGGCCGTCCCCACTGAAGTCATGTGTGTCGGCAACGGTCGGGCGAGTCATGGCTGTCCGGACCTCACTGCTGCTCCGTCCTCACTGAACTCCCGACACACGACGTCCCAGAAATACTAGCGGTCGCTCCAAAGATCGTACGACAGTGCTCTTATCGATAAGCGCTGATGCTGCCAATCACTGACACGCAAGCCAGCAACTTAGTGACGCCAGTAAATACACTCCTGGAAATGGAAAAAAGAACACATTGACACCGGTGTGTCAGACCCACCATACTTGCTCCGGACACTGCGAGAGGGCTGTACAAGCAATGATCACACGCACGGCACAGCGGACACACCAGGAACCGCGGTGTTGGCCGTCGAATGGCGCTAGCTGCGCAGCATTTGTGCACCGCCGCCGTCAGTGTCAGCCAGTTTGCCGTGGCATACGGAGCTCCATCGCAGTCTTTAACACTGGTAGCATGCCGCGACAGCGTGGACGTGAACCGTATGTGCAGTTGACGGACTTTGAGCGAGGGCGTATAGTGGGCATGCGGGAGGCCGGGTGGACGTACCGCCGAATTGCTCAACACGTGGGGCGTGAGGTCTCCACAGTACATCGATGTTGTCGCCAGTGGTCGGCGGAAGGTGCACGTGCCCGTCGACCTGGGACCGGACCGCAGCGACGCACGGATGCACGCCAAGACCGTAGGATCCTACGCAGTGCCGTAGGGGACCGCACCGCCACTTCCCAGCAAATTAGGGACACTGTTGCTCCTGGGGTATCGGCGAGGACCATTCGCAACCGTCTCCATGAAGCTGGGCTACGGTCCCGCACACCGTTAGGCCGTCTTCCGCTCACGCCCCAACATCGTGCAGCCCGCCTCCAGTGGTGTCGCGACAGGCGTGAATGGAGGGACGAATGGAGACGGGTCATCTTCAGCGATGAGAGTCGCTTCCGCCTTGGTGCCAATGATGGTCGTATGCGTGTTTGGCGCCGTGCAGGTGAGCGCCACAATCAGGACTGCATACGACCGAGGCACACAGGGCCAACACCCGGCATCATGGTGTGGGGAGCGATCTCCTACACTGGCCGTACACCACTGGTGATCGTCGAGGGGACACTGAATAGTGCACGGTACATCCAAACCGTCATCGAACCCAACGTTTTACCATTCCTAGACCGGCAAGGGAACTTGCTGTTCCAACAGGATAATGCACGTCCGCATGTATCCCGTGCCACCCAACGTGCTCTAGAAGGTGTAAGTCAACTACCCTGGCCAGCAAGATCTCCGGATCTGTCCCCCATTGAGCATGTTTGGGACTGGATGAAGCGTCGTCTCACGCGGTCTGCACGTCCAGCACGAACGCTGGTCCAACTGAGGCGCCAGGTGGAAATGGCATGGCAAGCCGTTCCACAGGACTACATCCAGCATCTCTACGATCGTCTCCATGGGAGAATAGCAGCCTGCATTGCTGCGAAAGGTGGATATACACTGTACTAGTGCCGACATTGTGCATGCTCTGCTGCCTGTGTCTATGTGCCTGTGGTTCTGTCACTGTGATCATGTGATGTATCTGACCCCAGGAATGTGTCAATAAAGTTTCCCCTTCCTGGGACAATGAATTCACGGTGTTCTTATTTCAATTTCCAGGAGTGTAGAATAAGAAACGAGATGGGAGTGCCGCCAAGACGTCAAGCAATAATGGCACGTACACGAGCCGCACACGGCTCATTGACTGACCTTAGCAGTGCTCCGTTTCTTCCTCAGTCGAACGGAGAAGCTGGACGATTTGTGTGCATGTTCAAGCAACAGATGAATAATCAACGTGCCTCCCACACACGGAGCAAGCCCTCCCGCTCTTTCTCGCATCGTACCGCTCGCAGCCCCGCGGCGGTCCGTCGCCGGCGGAACTTCTACAAGGCCGACACCACTGCACGCCGCTGCAGTTGATGCACCCACCGCAGTACACGGCGCCCTCCAGATTCCCATCCTACCGGTATCTTACGGCCGGCGCACCTCATACCGGGGGCCTCTAAGGCACCGCCTGCAGACCCGATGGAGTTGGACCCATCGTCTTCGCTGCCGGAACAGCTCTAACTTTCTGGTCCTCATCCCTGCTCCTGCCGTGGACCCGGAGCCGCCGCCACCGCTGCCGCCGCCTCCGTCGCCGTATTCATAGCCGTTGCCGTCATCGCCGCCCTCTTCGTTTTTCGTGAGACGTCTCAGGAATATGGTGGCCACCCTTCCGGGGGTTTTCCTAACGGCGTTCCGCTCGGAGCTCTTGACGGATGTCGGGACGCGGCCCGAGGCTTGTCATCGGTCATAGTTGTGGCTCCTGACTCCTCACACCACCCAGGTTTCTGCCTCCCCCGCCCCCCCCCCCAACCCCCTCCGTTGTCGTAAGATGGCTCCCTACATGACAACGGTGCTACATTTTGGGGTGGGGTGGGGGGATTGTGCAATCCTGAAGCATCGATGGACACGAACCAACTCAGTACCGCGAAACGGCAAGACCCCGATCCGAGCGCCAATGGAAACAGCGGGCAGCGCCGCAGCTCCAGAAGGTGGTATTTTTATGTATGAGGCACAGTAAGCACAAAAAGTTAAGTATTGTTTCTTCCCTTTCTAGAAATAAAGTGTTATATTAATCAGCATACGATACGTACAGATCATTTTGGATTCCTCCCATCAGCCATTGCAATTTCTCACCTTCCTTGTGTGGCGGAACTGGTTTATAGTATTTCGTGACTTTAATTACTTATAGATGATATTTCAGGTTGATCAAAAAAATATAAAACCAGTTACCTATTGTCAGCGAAACAATTCGGTTGATCTCAAAAATGATTATCCCGGCTAATATTTGCCACTTTGGTAAAGAAATCTCCACTTGACGTTGTGTAGAAATGTCGTGTGAGTGGCACTAAATTGCATATCATTTATCACATTTTACACAACTGTTACTTAACACCGGCCGGAGGGGCCGTGCGGTTCTAGGCGCTACAGTCTGCAACCGAGCGACCGCTACGGTCGCAGGTTCGAATCCTGCCTCGGGCATGGACGTGTGTGATGTCCTTAGGTTCGTTAGGTTTAATCAGTTCCAAGTCCTAGGCGACTGATGACCTCAGAAGTTAAGTCGCATAGTGCTCAGAGCCATTTTGTTACTTAACATGGAAGCAGTTTTCTCTAGCGAAAAGAACATTTAGTCACAAAATACTACCCGCGCACAACGCTGACGTATGTCTCCTATTAAAATATTTCATATAAATCGTCAAAAATAATTAGGCTTCATAGATCAGCAAATATTGATACTACATAACGTGCTGTGAACACTATTTTAAAGATTCAGTCTAAGTTTTATTCTGTCTTTTAAAGTAGATTTGGAACCACCGGTGCACATTTATTTCCATTGATTTATTTCTAACAACATTTATGTTTGTTAAAATTCTCGATACAAAACTGCCGCGGAGATATTTTTGCTAAGATGTCGCAGATAGACGACATTCAATTTGTCTATTGTTATTCTCGAATTATGTTATCAAGGTAATATATTTAGATAAAACTCTTTAAGCTTTTTATCTATATTCTTTAGCATTTAATATCATCTTCAATCATAAATACCGACATATTTTTTATCCCAGCCACTAGTAAACTCCGCTGTAAGTTACTAGCGCTAATGGATGCGCTCCTAATTACGGAACTGAAAATTAACACTTAAAAACATTAATTAGATTGGGTTACAATTGAAATAAATACAAATCCACTTCTAGGCAATAGCGACTCTATTTTTCAAATAATAATTAACAGTATATAGTTACAGGTTTACTCTTTACAGACCTCACACGTCTCACGTCCGAACAGTTCATCGGTTAGCACAGGAAAACAACTGAACGACAATTATCAATGATAACAAAAAAAGGTTATAATTGTCTTTGTCCGTGAGTGTAGTTCTCTGATAATAGTTTTAATTGACACAGAAATTAAATTATTACAGAAATAGTGAAATAATTATCGTCATTTTTACACGATGCACTCTATTTTATACGTAGTATCGATAATATTTGTTGAAGTTTGTACACTTAGTTCATTTTAATATCTTGTGGCTAGAACATAGTGTCGTGGATATTACACTTGTTTGTGTGGGTGTTGACTCCCACAGTAGCCCACACAACCTGAATGAGCGGTCCCAGGTCACAGTATGAAAGACAGCCATAAAAGGTCAAAGAATCACCTTCGGCATGCTACTTGGACCACACTACATTCCTCCAATTATAAATTGTCCATTTGATGTGCTGTATGATCCACTGAACTAGTGCAACCTTATATGCCGCTGTGAGCAGTGGCATTATACAAAGTATGCAGCTCCATGCAGTCCCTCGAAATATTCGCTCGAAAACTGTTCCAGGTGGACTGCATTCACTGACATCTGCTATTCTTGTTGCATTTGAGACCCACGGTGATTAACAAGAAGTTAACTCGACTCCTGTCGGTTAGGATATTTTTTACGACTTCGGATTTTACGCGTATTGCATGGCTGCCAATGATACAGCACTCGACAAACAAATAAATCAGACAGCTTCGTTGACGGAATTGTCATGCGCATGTCCAGACACGATAGTTCGCCGGCCGCTGTGGCCGAGCGGTTCTAGGCACTTCAGTCCGGAACCCCGCTGCTGCTACGGTCGCAGGTTCGAATCCTGTCTCGGGCATGGATGTGTGTGATGTCCTTAGGTTAGTTAGGTTTAAGTAGTTCTAAGTTCTTAGAGCAATTTGAACCATATGAAGGCACGATAGTTCCTTTCTGCTTTGCTGTCACGTGTCCGCGTCCACTCATTTTACTCTGCAGATTTCGTGCAACCGACTGGAACGTGAGAAGGTTGACAGAAAGTATAGAAACATTCACAATAGATTCCATTGGACTCTGAATCGTCCGCTATGGTTTTCAAAGGAATCTTACATAATTCTTGATGCAAAATACTAATAATATCATGTAACTATGACGGATATGGATAGCGATCACGCATCCTTCTCTCCGAAGAAGAACACGAAGTGTAAGTAGGCTGTTTAGGTCTTTATGTTGGTAACGCCACGTAGCGCACTGTATGAAAATCACTGACTGTGCTGTGTGCAATCTGTGACTGGTTGGCATTGTTGGAATATTCGCGATTGCAGTGTTGGGCAGTTGGATGTGAACAGCGCGCAGCGTTGCGCAGTTAGAGGTGAGCCGCCAGCAGTGGGGGATGTGGGAAGAGAGATGGCCGAGTTTTGACAGCGGACGATCTGGACGCGTGTCCGTCAGAAAAACGAAATTTGTAAGACTGGATGTCTGGAACTGATATGTATATTTTGAATTTTGACCACTATTAAGGTAAATACATTGTTTGTTCTCTACCAAAATATTTCATTTGCTAACTATGCCTACCAGTAGTTAGTGCTTTCAGTAGTTAGAATCTTTTATTTAGCTGCCAGTAGTGGCGCTCGCTGTATTGCAGTAGTTCGAGTAACGAAGATTTTTGTGAGGTAAGTGATTCATGAAATGTATAGATTATTGTTAGTGACGGCCATTCTTTTGTGGGGATTATTGAAAGTGAGATTGCGTTGCACTAAAAATATTGTGTGTCAGTTTAGTGTTGATCAGAATAAGTAAAGAGAGAAATGTCTTAGTACGTTCAGTTTTGCTCAGCTGTTTGAAAATCAAATAACGTAGAGGTTTCCCAGCACAGTAACTGATACATTTTTCCGAGGGGACGTTTCATATGGTTCCCACATCCCCCACTGCTGGCGGCTCACCTCTAACTGCGCAACGCTACGCGCTGTTCACATCCAACTGCCCAACACTACAATTTCAAATATTCCGACAATGCCAACCAGCCACAGACTGCACACAGCACAGTCAGTGATTTTCATACAGAGCGCTACGTGACGTTACTAACATAAAAACCTAAACAGCCTACTTACAAAAGGCCTTACAACACTGAGATATGGTGAATCTGACGGCTGGAGGGAAATGCGACAGTTCATCCTCATGGTCACAAAACGAGTCGTGACGATGTGTGTTATGTGAACAGGCGCCTCTCGTCATACGACACAGCATCACCACTGAGGAACAAAGGCTGCACCATGTAATGAACCTGATCGGCAAAAATGGTCACGTAATCTTAGACAGTAATGTGATCTTGCTGGAACCCGAGCCATGTTTCACGCATGGGGCGGCCAGACGTCGGAAACAGTGTGAAACAAGTCTCAACCGACGGAATAACTTCCTTCCATTCCAGGACAGTCCATGCTTTATGTTCCCGGCACCAAGTTTTCCTGTTACGGGCATTTTGATCACTGATGAGTGGTTTGGTATTCGAGCTCGCCCTGCAATTCCAAGATTATGGAGCGATCTTCATCTATATCTACATCTACGTGATAACTCTGCTATTCACAATCAAGTGCATGGCAGAGGGTTCAATGAACCGCCTTCAAGCTGTCTCTCTACCGTTCCACTCTCGAACGGAGCGCGGGAAAAACGAGCATTTAAATTTTTCTGTGCGACTCCTGATTTCTGTTATTTTATTGTGATGATCGTTTCTCCCTATGTAGGTGGGTGCCAACAGAATGTTTTCGCAATCGGATTAGAAAACTGGTGATTGAAATTCCACGAGAAAATCCCGTCGTAACGAAAAGCGCCTTTGCTTAAATGATTGCCACTCCAATTCACGTATCATATCTGTGGCACTAACTCCCCTATTTCGCTATAATACAAAACGAGCTGCCCTTCTTTGAACTTTTTCGATGACATCCGTCAGTCTCATCTGATGCGAATCCCACACCGCACAGCAACACTCCAGAATAGCGGGGACAAGCGTGGTGTACGCAGTCTCTGTAGTAGACCTGTTGCACTTTCTAAGTGTTCTGCCAATGAACCACAGTCTTTGGTTTGCTCTACCCACAACATTATCTATGTCACTGTTTAACTCTTAGTGTAGTTTCGGTGTTGACAGTGTTCACGAGTGCGACATTGAAGCCTGCTGTGACTTTTGTGGCAGTCTTCCTCTTATTTTTCGTCACAATCCTTTTCAGCGACCGCCTGTTACGATCACTCACAACATACTTCAGATATCTTTGTCACTTAACGGATGACGTTTTCTCCTCTTTCCCTGTATGTGGTATAGATCTTCGATACGGTGCCTCTTGAACCACAAAACATTTCGTCTATCTTGGTTGCAGAAGTACTCACCATACGACCATCAACAATTTGTCCTCCTTCGAACTGACCTATCTCTGAGATAATGCACTCACACCTACACAGTACACTCTTATGACCACGATTGACGCATGCAACTTACTGAGGACGTTGTACCGGTGCCGTTTTTTGTGAAGTACAATAGCGGAACCTTGAGGCTTATTAGCGTCTGCACTTATTTTTAAGCATTAATTTATCGCCATGTTTCGAAAACTTTGTCCAACTCCAGGACATATCACTTCATTGCAATATCATATGTCTGCGTTGGAGTTGCCATTTATACACCACCTGCGATGCTCCAAAGTAACACGTGTTCTCTTTTGTAATGGTGGGTAATTTTTTTCTCTTGAGCTTTTGTAGCTGCGTCGTAAACCTACAAAATAAAAACCGAAAATACACTACTACTGGACATTAAAATTGCTACACCAAGAAGAAATGCAGATGATAAACGGGTATTCATTGGACAAATACATTATACTACAACTGACATGTGATTACATTTTCACGCAATTTGGGTGCATAGATCCTGAGAAATCAGTACCAAGAACAACCACGTCTGGCCGTAATAACGGCCTTGACACGGCATTGAGTCAAACACAGCTTGGATGGCGTGTACAGTTACAGCTACCCATGCAGCTTCAACACGATTCCACAGTTCATCAAGAGTAGTGACTGACGTGTCGAACCGGTTGGTTGGCCACCATTGACAAGACGTTTTCAATTGGTGAGAGATCTGGAGAATGTGCTGGCCAGGGCAGCAGTCGAACGTTTCCTGTATCCAGAAACGCCCGTACAGGACCTGCAACATGCGGTCGTGCATTATCCTGCTGAAATGTAGGGTTTTGCAGGGATCGAATGAAGGGTAGGGCCACATCTGAAATGTAACGTCCACTATTCAAAGTGCCGTCAGTGCGAACAAGAGGTGACCGAGACGTGTAACCAATGGCACCCCATACCATCACGCCGGGTGATACGCCTGTATGGCGATGACGAATACACCCTTCCAATGAACGTTCAACCCGATGTCGCGAAACACGGATGCAACCATCATGATGCTGTAAACAGAACCTGGATTCAGCCGAAAAAAATGACGTTTTGCCTTTCGTGCACCCAGGTTCGTCGTTGAGCACACCATCGCACGCGCTCCTGTCTGTGATGCAGCGTCAAGGGTAACCGCAGCCATGGTCTCCGAGCTGATAGTCCATGTTGTTGCAAACGTCGTCGAACTGTTCGTGCAGATGGTTGTTGTCTTGCAACCGTCTCCACCTTTTGACTCAGGGATCGTTACAGCCATTCGGATAAGATGCCTGTCATCTCGACTGCTAGTGATACGAGGCCGTTGGGATCCAGCACGGCGTTCGGTATTACCCCCCTGAACCCACCGATTCCATATTCTGCTAACAGTCATTGGATCTCGACCAACGCGAGCAGTAATGCCACCATACGATAAATCGCAATCACGATAGGCTACAATCCGACCTTTATCAAAGTCGGAAACGTGGTGGTACGCATTTCTCCTCCTTACACGAGGCATCACAACAACGTTTCACCAGACAACGCCGGTCAACTGCTGTTTGTGTATGAGAAATCGTTTGGAAACTTTCCTCATGTCTGCACGTTGTAAGTGCTCTGAAAAGCTAATCATTTGCATATCACAGCATCTTCTTCCGGTCGGTTAAATTTCGCGTCTGTAGCACATCATAATCGTGGTGTAGCAATTTTAATGGCCAGTAGTGTAAAATGTACTTCGAGCAAGTTGTCTCAGATTCGGTTCGAATTGCGGTTCCTCATGTGGAAGAGCAGACAGTCTAGTTCCATCAGATCAGCTATCGACTGTTGAACGTAGTATGGTGGGAGAGATACTCCAAATCAGTGCACAGCTTAATAGCGGCAAATCCGTAGCGGTACGGCGCGCCTGCTGGCGTTCCACAAGCCGCTTAGCGGAGTTGCGTTGCGTAACCTACGGAGGGCGGTTGCGGAGTTGTTTGACCAGAGACAGCAAACAGGTTCATGACTGTGTGACGGAGTCTCCGCTATCAGCGGTAGTCGCAGCGCTCTCATTAAACCACAGTCCGCATCTCTAACACGCCGGCCGTCGCCACACACTTCGCAGGTGAGCAGAAGTTTCTTTTTCATGACGTTCTCCATCGTTTTAGGCGGAGATTTTCTCTTGGGGCCGTAGCTGGCAAAGTATTTTTCTAGTTGAAAGTAAAGCAATAAAAAATAAATAAAATTATACCTAGAAATGATAGCGATAGAATTGCTATTTACAGAGAAAGTTCCTCCCTTTTATTTCTACTTTATTAGTGTTTTTCCGTTTTGCGATCTGGCTTTTTCAGTATTAGGCTTTCACTTTATTTAATCAGTAGGGTTTTCAGGAATCATTTTTGATCCTTATGCCTCTGACATTTATGACATCAAACGTTTCATATAGTTCGGTTATCTGTTACAAATCTAATCTTCTTTCACTCTCTCTCTCTCTCTCTCTCTCTCTCTCTCTCTGTGTGTGTGTGTGTGTGTGTGTGTGTGTGTGTGTGTGTGTGTGTGCCTCGTCCCTTTTGATTCTCGGAGTCTGAAACTGCGGCATGCCCGCACCAATGTCGTCTCTTTTTCTGATGTAATAGCCCACATAGGAAACTTACAACGTGCTAATCACACAGATACAACACTTCAACCTCAAACAATGCTGTGTGTGGGTAGTGTTACATTCTGTATTAGTTTCGTTGTTTATTTTGTTTACCAGTTGCACAAGGACGTTCATTTGCTTATATGTGCGTGATACCAGTAACGCGGACCCCTTCCGTGTTTCATAGATTAAGCAAATATCTGGCCGTGCTTTTCGGCTGTTGCTGATATTGATAGGGAGAATATTGTAGATAATATTTTCGTCTCTTACGGCAACATTTTTACACAAATATACCATGTACTTTTTGTTAATAGTATACGATAACTTACGAAAATGTTATAATGGTATAGTTTATAATGTCAACGGTTGCAAAAATAGCCGTAAGATATGCTGAGTGTGTGACGTAAGACTGTCTCCAGGGCCTTCATCCACTTGAGCAATGTCTACAGGGAAATGAGCTGAAAATATATCGTTTCTCTTGAAAAAGAAAATGTAGTTGCATAATATTTAGATAAAGGGGAGCAACAATCGGTCGGGAAGCTAAATACTCCCACCACTTGGCTGACTTTCGCAAGGCGTTTGATACAGTTCCCCACAGTCGTTTAATAAACGAAGGAAGAGCATATGGACTGTCAGACCAATTGTGTGATTAGATTGAAGAGTTATTAGATAACAGAACGCACATGTCATTCTCAATGGAGAGAAGCCTTCCTAAGTAAGAGTGATTTCAGGTGTGCCGCAGGGGAGTGTCGTAGGACCGTTGCTATTCACAATACATATAAATGAGCTTGTGGATATCATCGGAAGTTCACTGAGGCTTTTTGTGGATGATGCTGTAGTATATCGAGAGGTTGTAACAATGGAAAATTGTACTGAAATGTAGGAGGATCTGCAACGAATTGACGAATGGTGCAGGCAATGGCAATTGAATCTCAATGTAGACAAGTTTAATGTGCTGCGAATACATAGAGAGAAAGATCCTTTATCGTTTAGCTACAATATAGCAGGTCAGCAACTGGAAGCAGTTAATTCCATAAATTATCTGGGAGTAGGCATTAGGAGAGATTTAAAATGGAATGACCATGTAACTAATCGACGGTAAGGTAAATGTCAGACTGAGATTCATTGGAAGAATCCTAAGGAAATGCTGTCCGAAAACAAAGGAAGTAGATTACAGTACACTTGTTCGCCCACTGCTTGAATACTGCTCACCGGTGTGGGATCCGTACCAGATAGGGTTGATAGAAGAGATAGAGAAGATCCAACAGAGAGCAGTGCGCTTCGTTACACGATCATTTAGTGATCGCGAAAGCTTTACGGAGATGATAGATAAACTCCAGTGGAAGACTCTGCAAGAGAGACGCTCAGTAGCTCGGTGCGGGCTTTTGAAGAAGTTTCGAGAACGTAACTTCACCGAGGAGTCAAGTAATATATTGCTCCCTCCTACTTATATCTCGCGAAGAGACTATGAGGATAAAATCAGATAGATTAGAGCCCACACAGAGGCATACCGACAATCTTCCTTTCCACGAACAATACGAGACTAGAATAGAAGGAAGAACCGATAGAGGTACTCAAGGTACCCTCCACCACACACTGTGAGGTGGCTTCCGGAATATGGATGTAGATGTACATTCCGTACAGTCACTAACTCGAAAAGCCACTATATCCTGAGTAGTTTATGAAATATTCGTCCTTTTAACAGGTTATGATTACCGCTCGCAATCATAACGGTAATGCTGTGGAGCTCGTCATTTGTTCAACAGTTGCAACTATTTCGCTCTAAGTCTTATATGCGAGACTGCTTCTAGTTCGGTGAGTGCCTGGTTTTGCTTCAGAACTCTTCTATACAAAACAAATACTCCTCAAGAGGGAAAAACTTAATCTAAACATTAATTTAAATTGCCACGAATTGTATGTAACACATTTCATTAGAGGACTTACGTGATGTGACGCTGTTAGTAGTATCTGTAGAGTCCTGCGAATTTGATTCCCGCGCAGGATGGTAATTACTTTACCTCGTGAAATAAATGTCATGTTTGCCACATTGTACAGTTAATCAAAACGTGTACGCCATCAACGAACGCAACTTTTCATAAAGGTTCTGTTATTAGTTCAGTAATATCTTATTCAGAATTCTACAACGCACTTTGTTTCACATCTGAAGAAAAACCTGACACTAACCCATTACAATATTAGCTGTAACACTCCTTTAAATTTCTAGGGATGTTACTAGGAAGCTCCGTAAATTTGGACTTGTACAGGATACAGGCAGTGAGGAACGAATAAAATGAACTACATTTGTTGGGAGACTTGTGGGAATGTACGGTGCAACGGCATGGGAAGTATTTATTCGGGCGACCAATTGTAAAATCCTGCTCCAGAGTTCAGAGACCTTGTCAAGTAGCAAAGCAGCAGACATCAGGCGGCGGAACATTGTAGGATGCATTTAGAGCATCAAACTGAAAAAGACAGTGCAAATTTCTACCTCATTCATTGAATAGTAAATACAAGGAGTGTAAGATAATAGCCGGGTGGGATTAGCCGAGCGGTCTAGGGCGTTGCAGCCATGGACTGTGCGGCTGGTCCCGGCGGAGGTTCGAGTCCTCCCTCGGGCATGGATGTGTGTGTTTGTTCTTAGGATAATTTAGGTTAAGTAGTGTGTTAGCTTAGGGACTGATGACCTTAGCAGTTAAGTCCCATAAGATTTCACACACATTTGAACATTTGAACATTTTGTAAGATAATATTAATTACGGCGTTTATCGAGTCATACAGTCATTTCTCACTAGATCAATACATCAGGTTTGTAAGACATCTCTTACGTAAAATTTTCTGTATCGGGAGAAGATCAGTGAATATCTTATGTGCTAGTCCCCGTAACGTAGGACCCAATGAATTGTAATGATGTAAGGTGGCATGAAGAAAATAACTGGAAGTAATCCGCTGTCATTTCAGCTGTTAATTGTACAGTGGACAACATTCGTGACCTCTAAATGAGGAAATCTATGTCCCAGGCACTTGCGCGTGCTATAATAGCCGTATAGTAAGTTATTTCTGAGTCGTACAACACGATCTTTACCGATGTAAGGAGCTTTAGAGCTGTTGGATCTACAGTGCGTTTCAGATAAGTTGCGACTTTTGACAGTTCTGCACAGAGCGAGGGCAAGGAATCGTAGTTGCAGGCGTGTGCTCAACACGTCAGCTGTTGACAGTAAGCCTAGACCTACTCGCTGCGGAACCTCGCAGTTTCGCTTACTGTCTGAACAGCAAACCGGCAAGCCTGCAATTTTTCTCAAACGATTTTAAAGAAACTATTCAGTAATAAACTCTGATTCTCGCACATCTTACAGCGTAAATCGTCAGCTTCCTGATGAACTGCCTATCATTTCGTTAATTGTCATGATTATTGTGATAATTCAGTATTAGGTAAGATACTGCAAGAAATTCTTGAAGCTTGCAGTGAAAAATAGGGGTCGCTATGAATTTGCGTTTGGTGTGTGATAGGTCATACGTTGATGCGTATGGAAAGCACACAACATGTTGAATTATCCTCTAAACTTGGAAGGCTATAGCTATTTCTCTACAATTTAGAGAAACCACTACGTCACGAATGCGTGCGCCAGCGCAAAAGCAGGAATGAAATATTCGTAAATTCCTCGCATTTTGCAAACGGTCAGAAGTATTGAAACAAGATTTTGGCAAATGATAGCACACAAAGTGGAGGATATTTTATTTTACGATTAATATGCAGAACTTCCATACCAAACGTGATGCTAAAGATAGTACAGATTTTTCTCCATGAAATAATATAATTTTTGAGAACCATAGAGCGCTGGTGGAATCAGAATTGCTGTGGGTTTTGTAACAATATAAGTGAAGATGTTAACGTTTATTTTTGATTCTGAAATGGGCTTTTTCTAAACTACTCATTTTTCTTCTCCTCAGTTGTTGGTTTAATAATAACTTATGGCGTTTCTGGATTCCGTAGCAAGTTCCACTGCGTTATAATATTAATGAGATGAGCTTTTGTAATCTCTGCTCCCGTTCGGCAAAACAAGCAGATTTTAACATGGGAACAAGAGAAGTTACATATTACTCAAAGCTTCTCATAGTCCTTCATGAATCCATGTCTCCTCAACTAGCGTCTTGGTATGGCTGACAACTCGAGACCCTGGTGTAACGTTTGTAATGGCTTCTTTATCAGCATTTCGACCTCATCGGGCGTAATCATCTTGTGGTTTTGTCGCACATTAATTTTCGCTGAGTCTCATACAATCTCAGTCGGATTGAAATGAGAGTGATATACAGGGAGCCTGATTAAACTATGTCCTTTACTGTGAGCCAGTTTTTCGACCTGGTAGGTTGGCTTGTATAGTACGACAGGTCCCATTAACTTCGCATCATACATGGTAGATTCAACTTTACGAGTGGAACGCTTCTTTGTATACCGAGCAAAATATCCACCTTCCGCCGCTGCATTATTCTAGCTTTACCTATCACAGAAGATTGGTATGGCACAGTGTCCATTATTATTGTACAATTCAGAGGAATATTTTGCAGCAGAAACTTGTCTTTATAGCCAGTGAATATGTCCTTGAACGATCGCTTTAGCGAATCTCGTGTTCAGATGTTAAGCGCTATTATTATAAATGCAACACAATCACAAGAAAGTTGTTGGAGGTCGCCGCCATCAGTGTTTTGTGTGTTTAGTGTTTAGTGTTTAGTGTTCACCGTCCCCTCCATCGTTCACCAGTGCCATCATCATCTTCAGTGGTTGTGCGTCGTCTCATCAGCTAGCAGTGTGGATTATCGACGAGTGTGAACGGCTCCGTGATTGTCTCTGTGTGTCTCCTGTTTTATTGCCCACCGCTCTGTGACTTATGTGTCTTCTCACTGTTTTTGCTGCTTGTGTCTTCTATGGCTGAAGAGCAGCGTAGTGTGCTGCTGACAGCCTGCCTGTTGTACAGGTTTTAAAATAACAATAAAGTAAAAAAAAAAAAAAAAAAAAAAGAAAGTTGTTCACAATACCTGACCGCTGCAAACACTTCAACGCCAGAAAATAGACACTTTACAACGATAGCTGACGAACATGATGCATCTGATGCGTGACTCCTTGTGGTATTGTTTATCCACGACCTAGACAGAGGGGCGCCTTACCAACCGAACCGCTGGCTGCGTGGAGGGAAAACTGGCTCGTCAATGGTTTTACCTGGGGAGAGGCGTCACGTCGCCTCCACTGAGCCAAAGTCGCAACTAATTTTAATCGCACTTATAAGAATTCAGATGATCTGTTGATGGACTACATGTTTAAGAACATAGGAGCAGTCAACAAAGGCAAAATCAATAAATGTATGCAGAAAGTACAAAAAAATGAGGTGTTGCCACAAAATAGAAGAAACTGCAATATGGAGACACACAAGCAAAGGGGAAAAAATCTTGTGTGAAATTATTTCGCTACTGAGGAAGAGAATGAGTCTGCAGTTTTATGTTAGGCAAATCCGTCCGTTACGACGTATCAGCGTTTTCTTATCTCATGAATCCCACACGTGACTACGTCCTTGCTTTGGCATAGCATGTGATAGCGGAAAACCTTCCTGAAGTCAGTTCTTTTCTGTTGTAGAACCAACATGCAGCTGTGACAGGGGTCTGTACAATATTTCACCTAATATTGTTATATTGTGGGTGTGGATGAGTTTCTTATGATGCATCTCGTCTGCTGTCAAGTAACGCTATAAGTGATATCAGAGATACTGTCTCCACTAGAGAACTAATTACTTGCTCTTGTCTTCTGTGCAACTATAATCGTTTTATAAAAGAATTATAAGATTATTTTTCAACATCATGATAGAAACCGGATATCTGCGAGTAGGACGTTCCCTCTGAAAGTTATGAATGTAGTTATTTAGCCTATAGTTTCTGATGAATGAGTTTGCTAGGTCAAAATATGTGACATGCATGGATTCACTGACTTAAAAGCTTAAATTTTTACAGCTCCAAGGGACCGTAGTATTTGCTCTTATAAGGGTCTTAAGATAACGGACAGATAGACGAACAACAAATGTGATCCTATAAAGTTTCCGTTTTTACCGATTGAGGAAAGGAACTCTAAATCGCCAGTGGGCTTATAGAAATTAGTACACGTCTCATTAGATCATTCTGCGCAATTATCATTAACTTTAGTTACTAACATTGGTACTTAGTACATTACAAATCCGGACAAAATTAGCAACATATAATGATTGCTACCACAGTCAGCTACTGCTGTAACTTAATTTACCTTTCGCACTAGACCTTGGGGATAAAAATAGATCAGGTGCACTCCTGAGAATATGCAGCATGCACTAAATAAATGAGATTAGTAAAAATGGTGACAGGCAGGAGATAATGCCATTTGATGTTAAATATGTATCCAGTAAACTTGTTGCTCAGTAGCTATAAAATAGTATATCCAAATTTGGAGCAACCAACTTTCGTCTCAATATTTCCCTAAAGTTGATTAATGGAATTTGATTGTCTTAGGGTGTTCTTCATACAGTCTATTTTACATAGTATTAACTTTTTTTCTCTGTCCTAATTTACGCAGAATTTTCTTCTAACTATCTATTTTGTTTTTATGCACTCTACAGGCATCTTTAGATCTCTTTTTAAGATGACATTCTTGCAATATTCTAACGTTCTCGAGCTTTAGTCTTCTGACTTGTCATTCGGTTCTGTATTCTTTAAACTTTTCATTGGTCTTTTTAACCCTTAATTCAGGTATGACGAATTTGCCTTGTATCTCATCTATAAATATTTATAGTCAGAAGATGCACTATCTTCATAATTCTGATTCTGGATGATTGGTGGTCATATATTGTCGCATCGTGGTAACACAGTTACTTGATAATCCATTTTTCCACTACCACTTGTTTTTGTATGTAGTTTTACTAGTACGTCAATCAGCTTCGTTGCTGTAAATCATTCGCTGGTTAAGAAAAGCATATTTACAAAAAAAGTTGAATTCCCATCAATTAATTTTCGACTAAATGTTCATCTGAGCACGAAGAACTTGAGTATTACTTAATACCAATTTTTTTCTTGACATTTTTGTGCTACATTCTCTTTTCAAACTGCATTCGTTTCAAATAGTAATTAACCCAATCTTTTAAATTTCTGTGTATGCATAGGATCGCATTATATATCTGGTTAATCTTTGAGAACGTATTACCCAAGTGAAAACAGGAAATTGTCAGTGAGGGAGTGAGTCAACGGCACGTACAGCGGTGCTTGTTCACCAGGTATCGGGTTAGGACAATAACACTTGAAAATAAATTCTGACATGGCTGTTAACACAAATATGTGACCAATCTACGTGTCTACAAGGATTCTTTCACAGAAATATGTGTAGAAGATACTATGTACCTACACAAGTTGTGTGCCTCATTTACTCCATTATTCCTGTTTAATGTCTATAGTCCGTTTTTGCTCATTTTCTTACCCCTTTGTTTCTTGCTAAATCCATTACGTGACTCTAAACCATCTCTTTCACGAATAAAATGCTGTTAGTTAGAGTTCCAATTGACTCTAAAAACCCACTTCGGTGCTCCTTCTTATGTAGCACACAGTCCGTATTGCATATGACTGCTCATTTGAATCCAAAGTCTGATTATTTGTTTGTTTTTTATCCACGCACTAGTAAGATCTTTATACGGATAAATGCCTAGACAATCGAAGAACTGGTCCTATCATCTGTAGACATCGTATGTATCTGCTGCATTGATCAGGGAATTAGTGTTACAGATATGGTGAGACAATATAATCCTCTGCAGAAGCATAATCGCAAAAACTGACATCCCTATATAACGAACAATTTCCATCAACAGCATCACATGGTGTAATGCCAAAAAAACTCCGTGACAGGAACCAATGACCCGATTCCGGAAATACGAATCTCTGAACAAGGTCCGTACCTACGTTTTGTAAGAGCTTGAAATCAGTTACCGAACAATTACCGAGCTCTCGGAAAATCTGTTGCAGAGCACATTATTAACATGTAGTTAACAAACCAAAATTGATTGAAATACAGAGCAGATGATAGTTTAACTGCTAAAAGGAAATTGTAAGAGAATGTTAACATTTAGAAAACGGATGAAACGCTTCACAGATGACACGAAATAGTTCAAGAAACACATTAACGATGCAGCTGACAGTGAAATTCGCTTTGTGTCATCTGAAATTTCCATGACGCATTAACGAAAAATTCATAAGCACACTAATAACAGTTATGTACCTTAATCCGTGTACCATATCTAGTGGAACGTTCCCCAGCGGCAAATTTACTAAAACATAATATTCATGAGGTAGCTCAAAGGTTTATCACCGTCATCTGTTACAGTCCTTGTGATACCGGTCTGCACTTGGTACTTGGTACTTCGAACTTTGCACACTTCTTCCAGCTCAACCCGGAATAACAATTCCTCTACCCGTATCTAGTTCCTCCTTTATCTTTCTGCTCAAAGCTGATAGCTTTAGCTTTAAGTTTAAAGTCCTGCCGAAAGCGGTGTTATTAGCTGCAGACTACAGATAAGTGTCTCTTGAGTTTGCACTGTTAAGAACCGAGCAGTTTATTTCTGAGGCAGATTCGTTTTTGCTGCCTCTATCACCGAAGCTTTGAGTGTCTGTCACCGATTGATGCCACAGGATAGGCTATGGACGTCCTGTGAAAAATTATATCTGGCATCGTAGAGTCCTGTTGCGATTCGGAAAGAGAAATAAATCGTTATTTAAACGAAATAACTTAGTTTCTAACAGTGTGCAGGAAGTTTCGGAAGAGAGCCGTCGTGAGTTTAAAAGATAATAGTATGAGAAATTGTGAAATGTAAATACAGTCAATGGATTCCAAGGTACAGTTACTCGTAACTAGCGTTATTTGTAGTGTTGATAACTTGAATGCACACATAACTTAGGTAGATAAGTGCACATTCCTTTTGAAATGAATCATTCCCTTCTTGCTGGTCAGGGTTACAAAGATAGCTAGCATAGTTCTCCTTCTTCTCTGCAATGTCACGTGCATCTACAAAAGCAGATTATGCCTGGCAACCTCAATCTAGATGCAACGGCTTCTGCTATAGAGTAGTGAAGATGCTTTTCTTAACGAAGGACACATAGACAGAGCCGTGTACAGCATTTTACAGTTTATTACTTTTAGTAGTACTGTCTATAGTCCACTAGCAATAAGATATAATACTTACATATTTCTCGTCACCAGTGATAGGTCGTCTCAATGGAGCTATCCTAACTACTGAATGATTAGTGTATGCATTATTTCGTACACGCTAGGCGGCGGGAATCTAACTTTTCTCAACCGTATTGTGTTTTGTAGCGTTAGAGCAGAGATCCGCATGAAATCAGTTCTCTCATTTAAAATGACTAGGTATGCACTAAAGAATACCTGGCTACAACCATTAATAGCAGAAGAGCATCAGTCTAAGGAGCCTATAAACGCAATAAGCTGTAGTATGTGTTACCATCAAAATTAAAAGAAAATTGTGATTAAAACAATACAACGAACAGCTTGTTAATTTTCTGTCGAATGTACAATCTACACTGTAAGCTGTGGCCTGTCGTGGCTGGAAATGTCACAGTTAATAAAATATTCCGGCTGTTATGCCACGGTCGAGTGGATTTCCCATTAAAACCCAACGTTTCGTCCTCATTTGCGGAAAACATTTTCAGTGGGGACCACAGCCTCTTTGAGTATTCGCTTCACATGCTGGATCGCTACTGACTGCAGCGAAATTCCGCTTACGCGTGCTCTCGCAGTGTCGTGACGTCACATGCTTTGCAATCCCGAGCGCGTTTGTCCGTTGTCGGCTGCCGTCGTCCTCTTCTTCTTTATTTTCGTGACCATTGCGGCACTCCAACCCCAGTTCTCGATATCTGTAATATCGTACTACTTTTCTGCGAAGTAACAGACGTATTTTTGTGACAATATTCACATTTGGTTTTATTAATGTATAGGTACTCCGATGTATCGATATATTACGGTGATATGGTTCTTGTGTGTATTCATTTTTGTGATACTGTCATACTCTTTGACTTACTTGTAACCGTTTTGGCGCGAATGCGCACAGAGCAGTCTTTGTTTCACTTTGCAGAAGTTAAGTTGTTATTTCGCTTTGTAAAACAACAGTCAAGTCTTGTGTTTGGTTAAAGTGGGAATTAAATATATGAAGATTGATGCAAAACTGTTTTCTTGATGATGAGACAATTGACAAGAAGTATATGTGAATTTACAAGAAGTTTTATAAAAATGTGGATCGTGAACACCAAGTCAAAAATTATTGCTACCATACTATTGTTCTGATCTGGGATTGTTTGATCATTAAGAATTTCCTGAAAAACGCATTTGTTAGGTCTTCACACATTGCTAAAATACAGATCTGGAAGTTCTAGCAGTCAAAGTGGAATCATCCTAGAATCAACAAGATGAGCCATAACAACTTCGACGAACTCTACGTGGGAATCCATTCAAGATAAGTGGCAAAATTAATGACTTTCTTACAGTGACTTCATTATTTCCATTCTGACGATGCCATCCACAGTCAATAACTTTGTTGTTGCTCGATAAAGCGAACATATGCTGCGTGAGTAACATTATTAATCTGATTTCTAACCTACTTTGCAAGTGGTGGTATTGTTACAAAGGCTAGCATCCTCAGCTGCACATATCATTTAATTTCACGCTCTCCTGCTTCCGACTGAAATTCCTGTGGTGTTTAACAATTTCTAGGGCCTTTCTGTACAGCCTCAACGGCATTAATAAAAAAGTTTCAGTTTATCATGGATGAGGAGGGAGGAGGAATATTAAACTTTTTTGATGTGCTAGTTTTCAAGAAAGAAGATGGTATCTTAGGCCATACACTGTACCGAAAACCCAGTTACACAGAACGTTACCTACACCGGGATTCGAACCAACACAAACCATTCAGCGATACTTGACAAAAACTTTGTTAGGACAAGGAACGTCTGTGAACCAGAGCTGCTTGACGCGGAATTAAAATACCTTATCAATGCATTGCTAGAGAATAGTTATTAGTCGGCTGCAGTAGAAACAGCTTTACACCGCCGCGCAGAAGTCATAGCTATGTAGAAGTGCCTGTGAAATTGAATGATTTCCTGCCTTTCGCTAAGCACGCATAGGAAATATCTTGACAAAATGGAACATCACGATAATCTACAAATCGACTTAGAAGATACAGAATCACGTAAAATTGGTGAAGGATGCTCGCAGACCGCTGGAAAAAGCAATGGTCAAAGAAAAAGACCAGAAGAGCTCAAGGACAACTGTAGAACGGTAGAAATTGACAAATCAGCTGTTGTGGAGCATGCTTTGCAGCCATATTCATTTTTATAGGACTCAAGCACTGACAGTCACAAGCAGATACCATGAAAGGCTAAACACAGAGGCCATAGAGAATGTTAATGTTCGAAATCGGCTCAAAAAATCGAAATTTCGTTTATGGTCATTTCAAATGCTTTGTAGTTTTCTTTGTAAAATGAGCTTGGTTTCATACAAATCTGACGATAATTTTCCGAGATATCGTCAGTTTTACAATACATTGTCCGTCAGGTGCCACACCCATTTTCGTGTTACTGTAATACTTTGTGTATAGGACCTCGTGGTATGTCCTTGTGATGTTAGTATCTTTTCCATTTCAATGGTTTTCCAGAATGTAAACAGGGTGACAACTGAACGCCATTTGATAACAGACGGTGATAACTGTTTTTATTTACACACGTGAATTGCTGTTGTGATTCATTTCTGCATAGGAAATGCCGCGAATAAAGAAGTTTTCACCAAAGACAAGATTCAGAGGAAATCAATACTCAAGTAATAAAAGCAACAAACAAGAAGAATGTCTGCCTTCACGTACTTCAAACAAGCAACCCCTAAGTGCATCAAGGATGAAATTGAAAGTAAAACTTGATTCTGTGTTTGACTGCCACATGAGCTTTCAAAACAGAGAAGCCTGTGGAAATATTATAATTGACTTGAAGATACGCGATTTTCAGTTTATAATGAAGTCATTGGTTCAGCTGTCAGTGAGGTGTGTAACTTGTCAATGAAAGAAGTAGCTCAGCAAGCGATAAATGAAAACACCGCAATTCCAAACACATTACAGCTTGTTTTGATGATTCATGGCAGAAACAAGGGCGCACATCTCTCAATGGCATCGTTTCTGTCACATCTTTCTTCACTGGAAAAGTTTTAGATGTAGAAGTGATGACTAAATTTTGCTTTGTTTGTCTAAATGACCCAGGAGCAAAACACATCTGTGAAAAAAATTGTAGTGGACCAAGTCGGGGTATGGAGGTGGCTGGAGTACGAAAAATATTTCAGCGCGCTGCCAGTGCAAGAGGTGTCATGTACACGAAATATTTCGGTGATGGCGACACTAAAGTCTTCGCAAAAATCTGTGAAGAGAATCAATATGGACCTGATATTCAGATTTAAAAAAACTAGAACGCATAGTACATGTTCAGAAAAGACTTGGCTCAAGGCTGAGAAAGCTTCTAAAGGAAAAGGCAGGAAATAAATTAGAAGATGGAGAAACACTTGGAGGAAAAGACCGTCTTACAAACTGTAAAATAGACAAGCTGCAGATTTACTATGGGTTAGCCATAAGAAGGAACTGTAAAGATTTGGAAAATATGAGAAGAGCTCTATCGGCAGTATTTTTTCACAAAGTATGAAGTGATGAAGACCCACCACACTACCTTTGCCCAAAAGGTCCTGAAACTTAGTGCAAATGTAATCGGGCATTATGTTCTGGTGAAAATTATAAACACAAACACTGTTTACCTCTAGCAGTTATGAGTGCAATAAAACCTATATTTAGGGACTCGGCTAGTACCGATCTGCTCAAGAAGTGCTTACATGGAAAAACTCGAAATCTGAATGAAAGTTTGAACTCTTTAATTTGGAATCGCCTACAGAAAACGGTCTTTGTACACCAAGGAAATTTAAAATTTGGGGTATTAGACGCTGTTTTGTGTTTTAATGATGGAACATCAAGAAAAATTGAGGTACTGAAGAGACTTGGAGTAAATGCAGATGCAAACACTAGACTGGCGTTCGTAATATTGACTTTTCAAGAATTCGTAAAGCGGACATAGCTGCTCTCAATTGCACAAAAGATGAGAGAAAAAGAAGAAGAGCCAAGAATAAAAGAAGGGAGGATGCCTACAATTCAGATGATGCTTAATATGGCACAGAGAAATATTAATTGTATGTACTGTAACAAAAATTTGTAAATAATATACAAATAAAACTTTAAACCAAGTTTTCGCAAAACTACATTTTTTATCCTGTAGGTATCATTATTTACTGAATGGTTTGTCACAGAACGTTGAAATTCTGTGCAGTTGTTCCAAAGCAACAAATTAACAAACACATGCCCATTCGGCATTCTGCGTGTATTTCTTTTGAGGTAGACCAAAAACAATTATAAATTTCATAAAAAAAGAAACCAAATGTTTGAAAAAAGTCAAACGGTCTCTACAAGTTCGATCTGCCTGAATTTGCACTAGATTAAAGGAATTATTACGGAAAATATGCATACCAAGTTTCAAGGTTCTATGTTTAATAGTTTGTTCAGAAACGGTATCTGAATACCTCGGAAATTTGCATTGCCGGCAAAGGGAAGATGGCTCGAGCCTGTCTCCTCTTAAACGCCCCAGGAATTTCAATAGGAAGGAGAAGGGCGTGAAACTGAGTGACATCTGGATCCCAGTGCCCAAAATGTTTGCTGGTTTTGCACCATGTGGTTGATAGCATCAGCAGACGACGACGACCGACAACGGCCAATTGCGTTCGTGTATTCAAAGCATGTGACGTCAAGCCACTGTGAAGGAGCATTCGTAAAAGGAAGGTTCCTGCAGTCAGAAGCGAGTCAAGCTATGAATCGGGGACTTACAGAAGCTACAATCCCCCATGAAAGAGTCCTCCGCAGTTGGGGACGAAATATTGGGTTTTCATTTGAAATGTATTCGACCACGGCATAACGGCTTGGAATCTTGTAATAACTGTGTCAATCTACGTTACTGACTGTTTCAAATAGCTTTAACTTGGAAAACACTGAGAATGGCATCATTATACGACACTTCTCAGTTGTAGTACATCCTGTCGTAAGTTAACGTATGTTTATTGTGTACAGAAATACTGTGCATGTGGAATGCGAGTTTTAGCTGCGTGGTATTACTTGTGCATAGCTTCATACACTACTTAGCTAATAAAATGCAAGGAAACTACATAATTATCTCGTAAGGGACACAAGCAAATCGTTATTCAAAACTACAATAGTGAATTGTGCGACATGTGCTGACATAAGATTACTAAGCGCATGCCAGAGACCACTTATGGTCTCGGAAGTTTTGTCTTTAAACGTATCAACTTTAGAGCGTAGAAACACCACAGTATTTAACATATTGCTTATCTGTATTAACAATATTCGAAATTCAAATGGTACACTGCAAATTTTGTGCATCTTCTCAAAATGTGAAAAGTCCTAGTGCGATACAGAAAACTTGTCACACGAAAAAGAATGACCTTGCAGAATCACTAAGTAACGTGTGGTGACCTACCAAGGGTCGTAGATGTCGCATTTAACAGAATTTAGTACAACTTTATAGATGTGACCAGTGTGTATAAGCTGCCTGATGAGCATTTGTGCTGACCCATGACCACTGTACAGATCTCTCACGCACTGTAGGCGAAATCTAATGTCCCAGGGACTAACATCTCTCTGGGGAACATTACATTTATGTCCTATGCGACTTCACGGATAGGGCAAGTAGTCTCATCTCTGTTGACTGTTCGCAGAATACGTAGTCTTACACTCCATGAGCACGCTCGTGATATACTTGCAGCTTTCTGCGTGCAGCTCAGAGTTGAATAACTGGGATGCACTCGTAAACTGCCGTATGTGCTCTAAGATGTAGGTGGTATGACTTTACCAATGGCTTTCCCACAGTGAAAACATCGTTTCCCGTCAGATCACCGAAGTTAAGCGCTGTCAGACTTGCCTAGCAACGTTCCGGTTTGCCGAGCGAGTGCTGTTGGTAAGCGGGGCGCACTCAGCCTAAGGGAAGCCACTTGAGGAGTCACTTGACTGAGAAATAGCGGCACCGATCACGAAAACTGCCGAAGGCTGGGAGAGCGGTGAGCTGAACATATGTCCTTCCGTATCCGCATCCGGTGACGCTCAAGGGCTCAGAATGACACGGCGGCCGGTCGGTACCGTTGGGCATACAGGGCCTGTTCGGACGGTGTTGTTTTCTTTTCCATGCTTTCGATGTCTGCGCTGTGAAATTGACATCGTGGTGACAACATCTCATCTTACGAGGAAGGGTATTGTAGATACATCTACCTCTACATCTACTTCCATACTCCGGAAGCCACCTGACGGTGTGTGGCGGAGGGTACCCTGAGTACCTCTATCGGTTCTCCCTTCTATTCCAGTCTCGTATTGTTGGTGGAAAGAAGGATTGTCGGTATACTTCTGTGTGGGCTCTAATCTCTCTCATTTTATCCTCTTGGTCTCTTCGCGAGTTATACGTAGGAGGGAGCAATATACTGCTTGACTCTTCGATGAAGGTATGTTCTCGAAACTTTAACAAAAGCCCGTACCGAGCTACTGAGCGTCTTCCACTGAAGTTTATCTATCATTTCCGTAAGGCTTTCGCGATTACTAAATGATCCTGTAACGAGGCGCGCTGCTCTCCGTTGGATCCTCTCTATCTCTTCTATCAACCCTATCTGGTACGGATCCCACACTGCTGAGCAGTATTCAAGCAGTGGGCGAACAAGTGTACTATAACCTACTTCCTTTGTTTTCGGATTGCATTTCCTTAGGATTCTTCCAATGAATCTCAGTCTGGCATCTGCTTTACCGACGATCAACTTTATATGATCATTCCATTTTAAATCGCTCCTAATGCGTACTCCCAGATAATTTATGGAATTAACTGCTTCCAGTTGCTGACCTGCTATTTTGTAGCTAAATGATAAGGGCTCTATCTTTCTATGTATTCGCAGCACATTACACTTTTCTACATTGAGATTGAATTGCCATTCCCTCCGCTATGCGTCAATTCGCTGCAGATCCTCCTGCATTTCAGTACAATTTTCCACTGTTACAACCTCTCTATGCACCACAGCATCATCTGCAAGAAGCCTCAGTGAACTTCCGATGTCATCCACAAGGTCATTTATGTATATTGTGAATAGCAACGGTCCTACGACACTCCCCTGTGGCACACCTGAAATCACACTTACTTCGGAAGACTTCTCTCCATTGAGAATGACATGCAGCGTTCTGTTTTCTAGGAACTCTTCAATCCAATCACACAATTGGTCTGATAGTCCATATGCTCTTACTCTGTTCATTAAACGACAGTGGGTAACTGTATCGAACGCCTTGCGGAAGTCAAGAAACACGGCATCTACCTGTGAACCCGTGTCTATGGCCCCCTGAGTCTCGTGGACGAATAACGCGAGCTAGGTTTCACACGACCGTCTTTTTCGAAACCCATGCTGATTCCTACAGAGTAGATTTCTAGTCTCCAGAAAAGTCATTATACTCGAACATAATACGTGTTCCAAAATTCTACAACTGATCGACGTTAGAGATATAGGTCTATAGTTCTGCACATCCGTTCGACGTCCCTTCTTGAAAACGGGGATGATCACTAGGAGAACCGGTTCTCAAAAGAGTGGTCAGCCAGTGGCTTGCCCAGGCTACTCGGTGATCACTCTGTTAAAAAAATGGTTCAAATGGCTCTGAGCACTATGGGACTTATCGGAGGTCATCAGTCCCCTAGAACTTAGAACTACTTAAACCTAACTAACCTAAGGACATCACAGACACCCGTGCCCGAGGCAGGATTCGAAACTGCGACCGTAGCGGTCGCGCGGTTCCACACTGTAGCGCCTAGAACCGCTCGGCCACTCCGGCGGGCGATCACTCTGTCACTTGAGCTGCCGATCCTCTGGTGGTGACCGGGTTGCAGTTGTCCTTAGCATCTACACTGTAGAGCCAAAGAAACTGGTACACCTGCCTAATATCCCGTACGGGCCCCGCAACATGACGTGGCATGGAGCAACTAACGCCTGAAGTAGTGGTGGAGGAAATTGACACCGTGAGTCTTGCAGGGCTGTCCAGAAATCCGTAAGGGTACGAGGGATGGAGATCTTTTCTGAACAGCACGTTGCAAGGCGTACCAGATATACTCAATAATATTCATATCTGAAGAGTTTGGTGGCCAGTGTAAGTGTTTAAACTCAGAAGCCACTCTATAGCAATTATGGCGTGTGGTGTGTCGCATTGTCCTGCTAGAATTGCCCAAGTCTGTCAGAGTGCACATGGACATAATGGATGCAGGTTATCAGACAGGATGCATACGTACGTGTCACCTGTCAAAGTCCCATACCACTCCAACTGCACACGCCCCACACCATTACAAAGTCTGCACGAGCTTGAACAGTCGCCTGTTGACACGTATGGTCCATGGTTTCCTGAGGTTGTTTCCATACCCGTTAACGTCCACCAGATCGATACAATTTGAAACGAGATTTGTCCATAGGCAACATGTTTCCAGTCATCAACAGTCCATTGTCTGTGTTGACAGGCCCAGGCGAGGGGTAAAGCTTTGTGTCGTACAGACAGCAGAAATACACGAGTGGATTTTCAGTTCAGGTAGCCCATACCTATGATGTTTCTTTGAATGGTTTGTACGCTGACACCAGCTGATGGCCCAACATTGAAATCTGCAGCAATTTGAGGAAGGGTTGCACTTCTGTCACATTGAACGATTCTCTTCAGACGTTTGTCTTGTTCTTGCAGGATATTTTACCGGTCGCAGCTGTGACGGAGATTTAATGTTTTACCGTATTCCTGATATTCGCGGTACACTCGTGAAATGGTCGTACAGGAAAATCCCCACTTCATCGCTACCACGGAGATGTTGTGTCCCATTGACTGTGCGCTGTCTATAACATCACGTTACAACTCACTTAAATGTTGATAACCTTGCATTGTAGCAGCAGTAACCTACCAAACAACTGCGCCAAACACTTGTCTTATACAGGCTTTGCCGACAGCAGCGCAGTATTGTGCCTGTTTACATATCTCTGTTCAAATGGTTCAAATGGCTCTGAGCACTATGGGACTCAACTGCTGAGGTCATTAGTCCCCTAGAACTTAGAACTAGTTAAACCTAACTAACCTAAGGACATCACAAACATCCATGCCCGAGGCAGGATTCGAACCTGCGACCGTAGCGGTCTTGCGGTTCCAGACTGCAGCGCCTTTAACCGCACGGCCACTTCGGCCGGCCATATCTCTGTATTTGAATATGCATGCCAATACCAGTTTCGTTCGCCCTTCACTGTATAACCTTCACTACTCAAGGTAAACTTGTGAATAACTTTCCTGCGAAATTTTACTTGACTGTACGCTGCAAATTGTCTGTATTCCTCTTCATTGACAATAGGTTTCTTGCCTAATATAGCATTTAAATCTCCACTGATAGTGATGCCCTCGCTGCACTTTAAATCGTGCTGTTGCCAATCTTTCATTTCTATAGGAATAACTAATTTATTGTTGCAAATTTGATCAGTCAATATGGAAATTTCACACCGAACTCTTTCTTTCTGCTATACTCTACAACATGTCATGTTCAAATCTACACGTCTTTCGTTATTATTTCTTCTTCTAACACTTGCTCTTTCGTGTTTATAACCCTCACATTCCAGGTATAGAGTGAACGCACATTGGAAGCGTGTATTCGTCATCGCCATACTGGCGTATCACCCGGCGTGATGGTGTGGGGTGCCATTGGTTACACGTCTCGATCAGCACTTGTTCGCATTGACGGCACTCTGAACATTTCAGGTGTGTTACGACCCGTGGCTCTACCCTGTATTCGAGCCCTGCGAAACCCTACACTTCAGGAGGATAATGCACGACCGCATGTTGCAGGTCCTGTACGGGCCTCTCTGGATACAGAAAATGTTCGACTGCTGCCCTGGCCAGCATATTCTCCAGATCTCTGACCAATTGAAAATGCCTTGTCAATGGTGGCCGAGCAACTGGCTCGTCACAATACGCCAGTCACTACTCTTGATGAACTGTGGTATCGTGTTGAAGCTGCATGGGCAGCTGTACCTGTACACGCCATCCAAGCTCTGTTTGACTCAATGCTCAGGCGTATCAAGGCCCGCTATTTCGGCCAGAGGTGGTTGTTCTGGGTACTGATTTCTCAGGATCTATGCTCCCAAATTGCTTGAAAATGTAATCACATGTCAGGTCCAGTACAATATATTTGTCCAATGAATACCCGTTTATCATCTGCATGTGGAGTAGCAGTTTTAATGCCCAGTAGTGTAACTTTGAATGCTTTATGTTCTTTGGTGGAGCTGATTTATATACAATGAGAGCAGTGTTCTTAATTGCAGAAAACAGTCCCGAATGCTGATACACTTATATCTGAATATTAGTAAAGTGTCGGCACACGGGACGAGACAGCTAAAGTTGGCGTGCCTGTAGATGTGCTGTACAACGTCAAAGCAGACAGCGCCGTAGGGTCTCAGGACGATCTGGCTAACATGATTTTGCCCTCTCAGAGCACCCGGCGGCCATTGTAAGCTTTATTTGGCTCGTAAACGACATAGTTTACTCACGAAAATTGACACGCATGAACCTGCTGCTTTAGCTGTATGAAAACGCACATTTCCTCCCATGTCGATATGCTTGTATGTTTTCTGTGGTATTCATAAATAAAAACTTCAGTTTCCGTCCGAAAGAACAGATACCATCTTCATATTTATGTAGTCAAGGCTCACCGGCCATTTGACCACCTTCTTCTGTGCGGATGCACAAACAGTGCCCGTACTCTTAAGGTAATCGGCAGTAAAGCCGCGAGTAGTGACTATGATGGGCAGAGCTCTGTGAATATAGTGCGGGACAATAAGTTGCGAATGTGGATCTCACGGGAGGCGTGCCAGAAATAAGTCCCTGGAGTCCTCCGTGGCTCAGATGGATACAGCGTCTCTTATGTAAGTAGGAGATCCCGGCTTCAAAAAATGGTTCAAATGGCTCTGAGCACTATGGGACTTAACATCTATGGTCATCAGTTCAAATGGCTCTGAGCACTATGGGACTCAACTGCTGAGGTCATTAGTCCCCTAGAACTTAGAACTAGTTAAACCTAACTAACCTAAGGACATCACAAACATCCATGCCCGAGGCAGGATTCGAACCTGCGACCGTAGCGGTCTTGCGGTTCCAGACTGCAGCGCCTTTAACCGCACGGCCACTCCGGCCGGCTATGGTCATGAGTCCCCTAGAACTTAGAACTACTTAAACCTAACTAACCTAAGGACATCACACAACACCCAGTTATCACGAGCCAGAGAAAATCCCTGACCCCGCCGGGAATCGAACCAGGGAACCCGGGCGCGGGAAGCGAGAACGCTACCGCACGACCACGAGCTGCGGACTATCCCGGCTTCGAGTACCGGTCGGGGCACACATTTTCAATTGTCCCCGTTGAATTATATGAACGCCTGTATTCAGCTAGGGATATCCATTTCATTGTAATATGTAATAAGACAAAAAACGAACAATACACGTCCAGTCAGTAAGGATATCAGCTTAGAAAAGTACACTAAATCGAAAAAACTCCCTCCTGCCAGAGAACGCACTTATACTTACATAACATAAAGTATTACGGAAATTATTTCAGTTAATTTCGTAAGAAAAGTCTCAAAATCTTTTATATAACGTGAAGACGAAGAAACATACAGGTAAGACAAGACTCCAACCGTCTCCAGTCCTATCTGTTATTTTCTAATGTGATACCTCGACTCACTACGTTTTTAATCCCAGGAAAGCAGTAACAAAAATGACGAGTTCACTGTGAAATGACATAAATAAGGTGAAAGATAACTATAGTCATCAATTACAGCATTCATAGAATGAGGAAGGATATTCAATCTTTAAAAGTAACACATGGACACAAGTTTAACTACGTCGACTGTTCGCCAGACATCTTCACGGTCGTATTCAGCTGGAGGTAGTTCAGCATCCACATTTTCTTCTTCTGCAACCCCCAGACTCAAATTAATCAGTCAGTTAGTCCTTGGGGTATGCTCCTTAATCTTCTCCAGAGTCAATTATAGGGACAGCAATCTCGAATAGCAGTATAGCAAAGTCCTTCACTGCCTCGTCGTTCTTGTCAGTTTCAGTCTTCTAACATCCTTCTTAGGGAGTTCAAGACTTTCCTTTGTAACAGACACCAGATGTTTGCCCCCATATTCTTTTATCTACTGCACTTCTTATTTACTTTCGTATGTGATTTGTGGGGGAGGGTAGGGTAGGGAACGCGCCGCAGAAGTGGCGGGGTCTCAGCGCGGCATTGCTAGTGCCTCGTGATGCAACCCTTTCTCCTCCACGAGGAGGCCACATATCCCTAAAGTATGCGCATTCTGTTGAAGACAATTCGGAGCCTATTACCATATTTCTTATCGTGGTCCGGATACTTGAGTGGTTTTTTTTTTTTTTTTTTTTTTTTTACAATTAAGTTTCCATACACATTTTTTGTATACAAGATGTTCATCACTTCTTAATGAGCGACAGTTTATTTCATGTTATAGTATTCTATAGGCTTTAATAGCCGAAGAGTTATTAATTTACGTTTAATTATAAGAAATCCTAATAAGAAAGACACGTTTTTCATGAATCTTCAATGTACCATTGCCTTATAATGGCTGACTCTCAAACACTCGAGCTATAACGCGATAACAACTAAATATAATAATTCTTTAAGCTGTTTTATTGCAACAAATCCTGCTAGTAATGATTTGTTCCCCAGATATTCAATGTGCTGGTGCTTAGAAACAGCATATATTTCTGGGGTGTGGGGTATGACATAAAACCCATCAAACATGGGTTTCTGCTGAAACGGCAAATACAAGACGGCGTCTATCTTTCGGCTTGTAACACAGTTAGCGTTCTTTCTTCATGTTAGGTGACACGTCGCCGAAATATCGCAGACCTTAAAATAACATAACAAGCTTAAAATAGCATAACAAACGCGTGACGACATGGTTTCTGAATATGAAATAGCAGGAAGTGACGTCACAAAACTCGCAGAGCGCCCGTCATTGTTAGCTAACTCGTTCCGTGTACCGACGGCTTAACGTTTAGTAGCATCATGCTACGTTTATTTATTGTCCTCACTGCAGTCTTCTGTACTAATGTTGGTAAGCCTGTCAATGTACTCGATCTGGGGAAAAAGACTGAGTGCGGCTGCTTAAAAAGATGCCAGAGTAGCGTGCATTGCAGTCGTGTCAATTCCGTGTCCGCATGTCAGTTCCGCGTCCTCTTGTGGCGTGCATCTGTGGGGCCCCCATCGGAGACAGAGGGAGAAGGAAGAGCGATCTCGTACGGTGGTGTCCTGCGAGAAGTTCCAAAGTGCGGTCTTCTTTGTAGCTGCGAACGGCTGGGTGTGATCGACATCATAGCTTTTGCCACTAAAAACTGGAGTTGAAAGCTCACAAGGACATACTGAGGAAAGCTATCTGAGTAAGCCAGAGTAAGCAACTAAGTCGCTGCGGACGAGATATATTAGTTTCACATCAGGTTTTCACGAAAAAATGTCACAACAATTAAAGCTTTCCGTGATTTCTTCTGAAACATTATACTGCGAATGAATGTCACAGTGTTAATGTGCAATACGTTGTGACAAAACAATCTCTCAGTCGGTAATCTGCAGTGCACGTCATTGGCGTATAGGCGTGGCAGCGTGTGACGACGCTCCACTTGAAAGAACACTGTAATGTGTGCTGTTATTAGCTAACTCCTCCCGTCTGTGTTTATCGAGTGTAATGATTATGGTGTCGCCACTCTTACCAGATCTTCTATTCATACTCTACAGATATTTCATAAGATCATAGAATTTCCTGAAAATTGACGGAAATCAAGAAGAAAGTAATAAAATTAAGCCACGACAAACGACATTTCTGCACTACTGGACATTAAAATTGCTACACGACGAACAGGACGTGCTACAGACGCGAATTTTAACCGACAGGAAGAAGATGCTGTGATATGCAAATGATTGGCTTTTCAGAGCATTCACACAAAATTGGCGCCGACGACGACACCTACAACGTGCTGACATGAGGAAAGTTTCCATCCGATTTCTCATACACAATCAGCAGTTGACCGGCGTTGCCTGACGAAATGTTGTTGTGATGCCTCGTGTAAGAAGCAGAAATGCGTACCATCACGTTTCCGAGTTTGATAAAGGTCGGATTGTAGCATATCGCGATTGTGGTTTATCGTATGGCGACATTGCTGCTCGCGTTGGTCGAGATCCAATGACTGTTAGCAGAATATGGAATCAGTGGATTCAGGAGGGTAATACGGAACGCCGTGCTGGATCCCAACGGCCTCGTATCACTAGCAGTCGAGATGATAGGCATCTTATACGCATGCCTGTAACGGATCGTGCATCCACGTCTCGATCCCTGAGTCAACAGATGGGGACGGTTGCAAGACAACAACCATCTGCACGATCAGTTCGACGACGTCTGCAGCAGCATGGACTATCAGCTCGGAGACCATGGCTGCGGTTACCCTTGACGCTGCATCAGAGACAGGAGCTCCTGCGATGGTGTACTCAACGACGAACTTGGGTGCACGAATGTCAAAACGTCATTTTTTCGGATGAATCCAGGTTCTGTTTACAGCATCACGATGGTCGCATCCCTGTTTGGCGACATCACGGTGAACGCACATTCGAAGCATGTATTCGTCATCGCCATACTGGCGTATCACCCGGCGTGATGGTATGGGGTGCCGTTGGTCACACGCCTCGGGCACCTCTTGTTCGCATTGTCGCACTCTGAACAGTGGACGTTACATTTCAGATGTGGCCCTACCCTTCATTCGATCCCTGCGAAACCCTACATTTCAGCAGTATAATGCACGACCGCATGTTGCAGGTCCTGTACGGGCCTTTCTGGATACAGAAAATGTTCGACTGCTGCCCTGGCCAGCACATTCTCCAGATGTCTCACCAATTGAAAACGTCTAGTCAATGGTGGCCGAGCAACTGGCTCGTCACAATACGCCAGTTACTACTCTTGATTAACTGTGGTATCGTGTTGAAGCTGCATGGGCTGCTGTACCTGTACACGCCATGCAAGTACTCTTTGACTCAATGCATAGGAGTATCAAGGCCGTTATTACGGCCAGAGGTACGATTTCTCAGGATCTATGCACCCAAATTGTGTGAAAATGTAATCACATGTCAGTTCTAGCATAATATATTTGTCCAATGAATACCCGTTTATCATCTGCATTTCTTCTTCGTGTAGCAATTTTAATGGCCAGTATTGTAATAGCAGTAAAGGACTTAGTGAAGTATAGATATTTACGAATGAAGTAATTATGTGCATTTGTTGAGTTTGAAATAAAAGCAGCATAAAAAATATAAAGATGGAGAGAAACTAATAACAAAGTGCGTAGTCAATTGTCATCTCTAAAAATCGCACAGTGCAAACCTAAATGAAGGAACAGTGGGGGAAAGATGAGTACCACAATAGGCAAGCGTAGGAGGAATATCTCAGTCTTCTGACGGATTTGATGCGACCCGTCACGAATTCCTCTCCTATGCTAGTCTTTCCTTCAAGCAGTGGGATTTGTAACAAACGTCCTTAAGTATAAATGTAGATGTAGATGTAATTATTCAGTGAGTGTATTCCAATCTCTGTCTTCCCCTATAGTTTTTTGCCACTACAGCTCCCTCTAGTACCATGTAAGTTGCTCCCTGATGTCAAATGTGTGAAATCTTATAGGACTTAACTGCTAAGGTCATCAGTCCCTAAGCTTACACACTACTTAACCTAAATTATCCTAAGGACAAACACACACACCCATGCCCGAGGGAGGACTCGAACCTCTGTCGGGACCAGCCGCACAGTCCATGACTGCAACGCCTTAGATCGCTCGGCTAATCCCGCGCGGCACGCTCCCTGATGTCTTAACAGGAATCCTACCATCCTGTCCCTTCTTCTTGTCAGTGTTTTTCATACATTCCTCCTCATTCCTTACTTTATCGGTCCACCGAATTTTCAACGTTCTTCTGTAGCAGCACATCTCAAATGCCTCGATTTTTTTCTGTTCCAGTTTTGCCACAGTCCACGTCTCACTATTATAGAGTGCTTTACAGAAGACGTACATTCTCAGAAAGTTCTTTCTTGAATCAACACCTACATTTGACAGCAGTAGCCTTCCCTTGGGCCGGAATGCCCGTTCTGCCCGTGCTACTCTGCTAGTTTTGTTCTCCTTGCTCCGTCCGACATAGGCTATTTTGCTGCCTAGGTAGCAGAATTCCTCTACCTCGCCCACTTCGCGATGAGCTATTCAAATGTTAAGCCTCACCCTGTTTTCAGTTCTGCTACTTCTCATTACTTTCGTCTTTCTTTCATTCACTCTCAATCCGTAATCTGTACTCACTGGACTGTTGATTCCATTCAACAAAAAAATGGTTCAAATGGCTCTAAGCAGTATGGGACTTAACATCTGAGGTCATTAGTCCCCTAGACTTAGAACTACTTAAACCTAACTAACCTAAGGACACCTCACACTTCCATGCCCGAGGCAGGATTCGAACCTGCGACCGTAGCGGTCGCGCGGTTCCAGACTGAAGCGCCTAGAACCGCTCGGCCACAACGGCCGGCATTCCATTCAACAGATCCTGTACTTATTCACTTTGACTGATAACAGCAATATGATTAGCAAATCTTATCGTTTATATCCTTTCCATTCTTTTGGCCGGCCGCGGTGGTCTAGCGGTTCTAGGCGCGCAGTCCGGGTCCGCGCGACTGCTACGGTCGCAGATTCGAATCCTGCCTCGGCATGGATGTGTGTGATGTCCTTAGGTTAGTTAGGTTTAAGTAGTTCTAAGTTCTAGGGGACTGATGACCACAGATGTTAAGTCCCATAGTGCTCAGAACCAGTTGAACCAGTTGAACCATTCTTTTGTACATTATTGCTGTCAGCAACTTGGACACATGAGCTGTTCAGCGGATTGTGCGATAATTCTCACACTTGTCGGCTCTTACAATCTTCTGAACTGTGTGGACGATGTTTTTTGGATAGTATGATGACATAGCGCCATTATCATGCATTTACACACCAATGTGACTAATCGTTTTGTTGTCACTTCCCCATTTATTTTAGAAATCCTGATGGAATTTTATCTATATTTTTTGCCTTATTTGATTTTGTCTTCCAAAGTTCTTTTAAAATCTGATTCTAGTACTGAGTCCTCTCATCTCCCATTCAATCATCTTATCATATATGTCCTCCCCACGATAGAGGTCGTCAATGCACCCTCATGACCTATCGGCTCTCTCCTCTGTGTTTAACAGTGGAATTCCCATGTCACTCTTAATGCTGCCTCCCTTACCTTTCGTTTCACCGGACTTTTCTATGTGCATATTCACTTCTTCCGGCTATCGTTTCTTTTTCGATTTCTTCACTGAGCCGTCTCACGGCCCAGCGTTTTTGATTTACCCGCCAGATTATTTCACTTGTTTTCGCCGCAGCTATAGGGGGCGTGATCTCTGAGCGCTGTTGGTGCAGATGCGCGAAGCAACAGTTTTGGGAGGACGGCTCGGTCGGTATATGGCGACAGGACGGAAGCGGCGGGGAGTCAACTGGTGCCTGCCGATTAAGGACTGCGATGAGTGTGGCTGTTTGCGAGCATGTGGGGAGGACGGAATGCTCGCTTGCTTAGCGTGGTTCTCCATGACCAGCTGTTGTTTGTTGGGCCTAGCACTCGAGTGTAACAGGAAACTGCATTTGTGTGGTTCTCGTCACCTGGCTAAGGCCGAAATTTTCATATACTTTATTATATTTCATGATCATTACTTTATTATGGGGTTGGTACTTGTAGCTAACAAAAAAAAATGGCTCTGAGCACTATGGGACTCAACTGCTGAGGTCATTAGGGGAACTAGTTAAACCTAACTAACCTAAGGACATCACAAACATCCATGCCCGAGGCAGGATTCGAACCTGCGACCGTAGCGGTCTCGCGGTTCCAGACTGCAGCGCCTTTAACCGCACGGCCACTTCGGCCGGCTGTAGCTAACATTTTGTGATTTGAAATACTTCAGAGAATATCATCAGGTGCCAGGTGTCTACTGTGAATAATTCATAATTTGTTCCATAGTGTATGGCACGGTATCCTCTGTCATCGATCATTTTATGAAAATTCTGTCCAAATTATTATTGCATTAGACTTTGTTGAAATTGGTGCGTTTAAATTGCAAATTTCCTAATTCTACTAATATTGCTTGGGATAAACCCATCTATATCTTGATATTGCCAGATTTGTGTATTAAGCTGTGTTTCTTCTCGAGACTGACTGAATTGATTGTGGAACACGTGGGGGGAGTATTTAAATGAAAATTTGCTAGATAACACAACCGTCGTAAAATTGAAAACTTGACAGTGTTTACTCATGTCACCGGTCGTTAATGTTATTTCTGTCTTGTAGCTTACTGATATAAAATAATTTAGAAATTTTGTGTATTTGTCATGAAAGGTGAACTGATGTCACATGACATTGACATTTGTGTAGGGTTTACGTAAGCTTAAGTGAAATTAGAAAAAAAACTGATTTTCATTGCCACACTTTTTTTAACAGGCAATAGGGAATTTGTTGCACTCTTGCCAAACTGGATTTTTTTGAGGTTTGATTTACATGTAGTACAAATCACAAGTTTAATATTTTTCTCATGTAATTGTTAATATTTGTACATGTTGCACTATTGTACAGTGTAATATACCTTTTACTATCAGTACCTTTATGTAATGTTTCAGACTGGGGCTGCATGTTCTTCTAGAGAATGTTTTAAAAAAAAAAAATTATTGCTAAAATTTCCTTTTAAACTATTAATTGTATTAACCTGGATGTATAACAAATTATCGTTAAATAATAAATTTGTGTCAACAAGGCTTGGACCAAATCAATGTGCCTACACCTTCCCCGTTCTGACTCTGATACCGTCTGTACGTCACATTCACATTTTTCATGTACCGATATCGCCTGCACCTCCTACTTATTTCATATCCAAGTGACTTGTATTTCTGTATTCCTAAATTCCAAGGAACATTTCCGTACATCCTTCTTTCGTCGATCAGCTGAAGTACTTCTTCTGTTACCCATAGTTTCTTCGCAGTTACCTTCCGTGTATCCAGGTTTTTCTTTCTAACTTCCGTAACTGCTCTTTTTGCTTCCTTTTCACCTCAGAGAACATTCCTTAGTACTTCCGTAACCCATTTCTTTGCACACTAATTATTTCTGACTAGTCTCTTGAAAGGTCAACCTACTCTCGATCATTACTAAATTGTGCTCTAAGTCTATATATGCTCATGGGTACGCCTTGCAACCCAAAATTTTATTTTCGGTTCTCTCCCTGGCCACGATGTAACCTAACTGAAATCTTCTAGTATCTTCCGGCCTTTTCCAAATATACCTCCATCTCTTGTGATTCTTGAACAGAGTATTCGTCATTACCATCTCAAATTTACCGCAAAACTCAATTAGTGTGCCTGCACTCTCATTCCTACTATCAAGTCCATATTCTCCCGTAATCTTTTCTTCTGCTCCCCTTACAACGGCATTCCAATCACCCACGACTATTAGACTCTCATCTCCATTTACATACTGAATAACCCGTTCATATCCTCATAGACTTTCCCCATCTCTTCATCTTCTGCTTGTGACGTGTCGGCATAGATACCTGAACTATTGTTGTAGGTGTTGGTTTACTGTCAATTCTGACTAGTGTCTTTAACGTTCTGTCTACTCCTGTTAACAACTAAATTGTGATATGAGTCTATATCTTCTCCTGGGTAGAACTCTATCATTGACCTGTCCATAGTAACTTACCCTCTGCTCTACCTTCACAATCATGAGAAATACTACTCTGTTACACCAAAGGTCTGCTGCTGTTGATATTACCCTACACTCATTTGACCAGAAATCCGTGTGTTCTTTACATTTTTCACTTACTCCCATTATATGTAGAATGAGCTTTAACATTTCCATTTCCAGATTTTCTAGTTGCCCTGCCACGTTCAAACTTCTAACACTCCACGCCGTGATCTGCAGCTGGTTATTCAATCCTTACTAATGGTCACCTTCCCCCCCCCCCCCCCCCACACTCACCATATTCGAATGAGGGACCAGCCCGGAATGTTTTGCCAATGGAGAAGTCAACATGTCACTTTTTTTCAGTTACAGGCCACATAAGTATTTTATTAATAATAAATGCACTGATTTAACTGCGAAGTTGAAAACAACTAGCAAACCCGGCAGCTCTTCTTCATCCGCTCTCTGTCCATCTCCTCCTTCTGAGCCTTCTTTATTGTCATTGCCACCGAATCCTTGATGGTGCTCTGAAGTCGTTTATAGTAACTAAGTAAATCAGCAGAGATCATTAACGTACGACACATGAGTTAGTCTCCTGCTGCTACACCTGTGCAGATATCAGTTTTATTCTGTCAATCTCTTATTACCATCAAACACCTTCAATACAACTTTGTTATTTAAATGTATCATAGTTAGAAATGGCTGCGAGAATGAAAAAGAAAGCACACATTTTCACAGCACAGCATTTTCTTTCTCACAGATCGTTTTAACATATACACTGTGCATTGTTTAAAATATATATAGTCCATATCCGCCTGAATTTGTATTAGACTATCGTGTAAAAATTCGAAGTAAGTTTGTCAAGTAATTTCGAGGTTTTCCTGACAACTTTTCCCTATCATATTTTGAATGTATTATAATCAAGGGCGTACCCAGGATCTGAACTAGGGGGGGGGGGGGGGGGGGGCAGATCATTACTACTCTCGGGAAACAAGGACTCGAGACAACATACAGCACTTCTCATTAAATAAAACAGTAAACCAGTGAAAAACTGCTTTTAATAAACATTTTAAATACAAGAATGCACTTGCAATATCCGAGAAAACATGCAGCATTTCTTATTAAATAAAACAGTAAACTAGTAAAAAACTGTGAGTATCTCCTAGGGCGGGGGGGGGGGGGGGAATAGAGTGCGTCACACTGGAAACGCGTCGACGTAAGTATATGGTATCAGCATGATGGTGCACCTGCACATTCCGCAATTAACACTAGGCTGACCCTTGACAGGATGTTCGACGGGCGTTTCATAGAACGTGATGGACCCATAAATTGGCCAGCCCGTTCTCCTGATCTTACACCTCTGGACTTCTTTCTGTGGAATACGTTAAAGGAGAATGTGTACCGTGATGTGTCTACAGCCCCAGAGGATATGAAACAACGTACTGTGGCAGCCTGCGGCGACATTACAACAGATGTACTGCGGCGTGTACGACATTCATTACGCCAGAGATTGCAATTGTGTGCAGCAAATGATGGCCACCACATTGAACATCTATTCCACTACGTAATTGAAAACGGAAACCACGTGTGTACGTGTACCTCACCCCTCATGGTAATGTACATGTGCGTCAGTGAAAAAGACCAATAAAAAGGTGTTAGCATGTGGACGTAATGTGCTTTTCTAGTCTCTTCTGTACCTAAGGTCCATCACCGTTCCCTTTGGATCCCTACGTAATTCGGTGCTCTCCGATACACACGATCGAACAGCGGAGGAGTGGTACTCAAGCGTCAACTTTAGGTTACAATATCTCCGAATGTAATTAACATTTTACAATGCAACAAACGGCACTGATTACGTATTTGTTTATCTGTTCAGATGTGCTAACAAAACTAACGGGGTTCCATTTAAAAAAGCCTAGGTTTGTGTTAAAAAACATACTTCCGTGCATTTTTTTATGGTTTGTATTAACCAATTATACTAGCCCCTCTCCTCACGTTCGGTCTGTGGAATCGATTCGTCAGTATTTGATGTGGTTTACGAAATATATCCAGCGGTAAAGTTAGGTGACTCACCCTGTATATCTCGTGTCGTTTATAAAGTTTATTATAGCATCGTACAAAAATCTGAAGTATACTCGTCAACAGCATTTCGAGATTTTTGCTAAAAATGTTTCCCCTTTATATTATATATGTGTTCACATATCATATGTATTAAAACAGTATAGCTTATATGCGTCCAAACTTTTATAAGGGCCGGCCGCGGTGGCCGTGCGGTTCTAGGCGCTCCAGTCCGGAGCCGCGCTGCTGCTACGGTTGCAGGTTCGAATCCTGCCTCGGGCATGGATGTGTGTGATGTCCTTAGGTTAGTTAGGTTTAAGTAGTTCTAAGTTCTAGGGGACTGATGACCACAGCAGTAGAGTCCCATAGTGCTCAGAGCCATTTGAACCATTTGAACTTTTATAAGGGCATCGTTTAAATATTTGACGTAATTCGGTTAACACGTTTTCGAGACATTTGTTAATAATGTTTTCCTTTACGTATTACACACAGAAGGGCCAAAGAAACTTGTACACCTGCCTAATATCGTGTAGGGCCCCCGTAAGCACGCAGAAGTGCCGCAACACAACTTGGCATGGACTCGACTAATGTCTGATGGAACTGGAGGGAATTGACATGATGAATCCTGCAGGGCTGTCCATAAATCTGTAAGAGTACAAGGGGGTGGAGATCTCTTCTGAACAGCACGTTGCAAGTCATCCCAGCTTTACTCAATAACGTTCGTGTCTGGAGGGTCTGGTGGCCAGCGGAAGTGTTTAGACTGAGAAGAGTGTCTGTGGCTCCACTCTGTAGCAATACTGGACATGTGAGGTGTCACATTGTCCTGCTGGAATTGCTCTAGTCCGTCGGAATGCACGATCGACATGAATGGATGTAGGTGATCAGACAGGATACTTAAGTACGTATCACCCGTCAGAGTCGTATCTAGACATATCAGGGAACCCACATCACTCCAACTACACACACCTCACAGCATTACAGAGCCTCAACCAGCTTGAACAGCCCCCTGCTGACATGCAGGGTTCATGGATTCATGAGGTTTTCACAATACCCATATACGTCCATCCGCTCGATACAGTTTGAAACGAGACTCATCCGACCAGCCAACATGTTTCCGGCCATCAACAGTCAAATGTCGGGGTTGACGTGTCCAGACGAGGAGTAAAACTTCGTGTCTTGGGAGTCATCAAGGGTACACAAGTGGGCCTTCGGCTCCGAAAGCCCATATCGATGATGTTTCGTTGAATGGTTCGCACACTGACACTTGTTGAGGGCCCAGCATTGAAATCTGCAGAAATTTGCGGAAGGGTTGCACTTCTGTCACGTTGAACGATTCTCCTCAGTCGCCGTCTGTGCCATTCCTGCAGGATGATGTTTTACTGGCTTCCTGATACACTCCTGGAAATGGAAAAAAGAACACATTGACACCGGTGTGTCAGACCCACCATACTTGCTCCGGACACTGCGAGAGGGCTGTACAAGCAATGATCACACGCACGGCACAGCGGACACACCAGGAACCGCGGTGTTGGCCGTCGAATGGCGCTAGCTGCGCAGCAATTGTGCACCGCCGCCGTCAGTGTCAGCCGGTTTGCCGTGGCATACGGAGCTCCATCGCAGTCTTTAACACTGGTAGCATGCCGCGGCAGCGTGGACGTGAACCGTATGTGCAGTTGACGGACTTTGAGCGAGGGCGTATAGTGGGCATGCGGGAGGCCGGGTGGACGTACCGCGGAATTGGTCAACACGTGGGGCGTGAGGTCTCCACAGTACATCGATGTTGTCGCCAGTGGTCGGCGGAAGGTGCACGTGCCCGTCGACCTGGGACCGGACCGCAGCGACGCACGGATGCACGCCAAGACCGTAGGATCCTACGCAGTGCCGTAGGGGACCGCACCGCCACTTCCCAGCAAATTAGGGACACTGTTGCTCCTGGGGTATTGGCGAGGACCATTCGCAACCGTCTCCACGAAGCTGGGCTACGGTCCCGCACACCGTTAGGCCGTCTTCCGCTCGCGCCCCAACATCGTGCAGCCCGCCTCCAGTGGTGTCGCGACAGGCGTGAATGGAGGGACGAATGGAGACGTGTCGTCTTCAGCGATGAGAGTCGCTTCTGCCTTGGTGCCAATGATGGTCGTATGCGTGTTTGGCGCCGTGGAGGTGAGCGCCACAATCAGGACTGCATACGACCGAGGCACACAGGGCCAACACCCGGCATCATGGTGTGGGGAGCGATCTCCTACACTGGCCGTACACCACTGGTGATCGTCGAGGGGACACTGAATAGTGCACGGTACATCCAAACCGTCATCGAACCCATCGTTCTACCATTCCTAGACCGGCAAGGGAACTTGCTGTTCCAACAGGACAATGCACGTCCGCATGTATCCCGTGCCACCCAACGTGCTCTAGAAGGTGTAAGTCAACTACCCTGGCCAGCAAGATCTCCGGATCTGTCCCCCATTGAGCATGTTTGGGACTGGATGAAGCGTCGTCTCACGCAGTCTGCACGTCCAGCACGAACGCTGGTCCAACTGAGGCGCCAGGTGGAAATGGCATGGCAAGCCGTTCCACAGGACTACATCCAGCATCTCTACGATCGTCTCCATAGGAGAATAGCAGCCTGCATTGCTGCGAAAGGTGGATATACACTGTACTAGTGCCGACATTGTGCATGCTCTGTTGCCTGTGTCTATGTGCCTGTGGTTCTGTCAGTGTGATCATGTGATGTATCTGACCCCAGGAATGTGTCAATAAAGTTTCCCCTTCCTGGGACAATGAATTCACGGTGTTCTTATTTCAATTTCCAGGAGTGTATTTATGATACATTGGTGAAATGGTTGCACTGGAATATCCCCACTTCATCGCTATCTTGGAGATGATGTTTCCCATCGCCAAGTATAACACCACGTTCAAACTCACTCAAATCTTGATAACCTGCCATTGTGGCAGCAGTAACCGATCTAACAACAGCGACAGACCCTTCCTATCTTATATAGGAGTTGCCGACCGCAGTGCCGCATTCTGCCTCTTTACATACCTCCGTATTTGAATACGCATACCGTTACCAGTTTGTTTGACGCTTCAGTGTGTGTGTATATGTATAACTCATGTCAGTCAAAATGTTTGATACAGGATCGTGTAAAAATTTGAAGTAAATTGGTTAACAACTTTTCAAGATTTTTGGTAACAATGTTAGACGACAACTTGTTTTTAAATGTAGTATAACAAGTAATGTTGGGTACGTTACTGTCATTTTCATTTATTTTACACTTACACAAAACTTTTTTCTCTCTTGACCTTTCTAATATTATTCCATGGTTTCTTATAATGTTACAGGGTGTCATAAGCTTCTTCAATCTCAAATTATTATAATTCGTCGTTCCGTCAAGTCTGCGGCTCCTTACCAGCTACTGGAATGAAGGAAGACCTGGTGAAATTTATAATGGTGAGTATTTGCTTCAAACCTGTTCTACTTCAAGAAGCAAACATTTATTCTACATCAATTAAAACCTCTAACTACTTTCACAACATATTTTATCTCCCAAACACAATGAAAATACATAAAACCTGCGACAGAAGAAAGGGAACATTGCGAGATCGCAGCACCAGTCCAAACGTGAAGAATAGTAGTAGTAGGTGAATGACAAAATAAAGTCAGAAATCGCAATAAAGAATCTGATACTACTTCAAGTAGAATCTTCAGTGCTCCATGCTACAGACTTGAACTTAATCTATCGGTTAAACACATATGTGCCACACTGCTTTGAACATTTCAGTTACGTTTGCATTTCTGTCGGTTCAGTCTCCCTTGTCAAAAAAAAGTTTAAATTTATATGCGGCGTATTCAGAGGAAAATTAGGATTGGTAATGTAACTGGTAAAGAAAATAAGTATAGAAACAGCATGTGTTCAGAAGATTTGTTTACTGTATAGATCGTTGTGTTGTTAGGCAACTACTGTAGGGATGCATAAAGGAAGCGTACAACTTTTCCATACACTACACGTGTGAAATAGCGGATGTCCATACGCCGGCTGTAGTTCGTAGCAGTGTTGCTCCAGGCACGGGTGATTTTGCATTTCGTCTTGTACAGAATGCAACAGAATAGGACACTGGAAACTAAAGCTCGACGTTCGATACCTCACGCTGCAAATACAACGGTGTACGAGGTAAGTATTAGTTCAAACTTCTGATAGAGGATGCGGCTATGATTTCTGGAAACATGTACGACATCCGTTTGACTTGACGGCGTGTTGAGCTTCAGGCTTCATAGTGTAGCCTCAGTACTGTGAATTCTGAACCAAATACTGACTGCAAACTTAGCGGATGAATTTGTACAAGACAAAATTTGGCTTCTATTAGTAATAGATATAGGGAGAGCGACTCCCTTGGCATTCATGTACTTGTGGAAAATTCTTGCACATTGTACCAGGATCAACGTCTTTTCCGACTAGTCCGCTGGTCAGGCACCTCGAACAGCAGTATAGTGCGCAAGTTCCGTTAATACACTGCCCAAAAAAGTGATGCTCCGAAAAGACATGTAATTCTGTATATGTACACGACATTGGCGGGCCCCTAAATTGTTTGAGTTACAGTTCCCTATGACAAGTATAACGACCGCTCGAGTGAATTAGTGTTGTTCCAGTTTATTGTTTCCAGGCCTGGTAGGGTCTGAAAGAGGAGTGAACAGGGTCTTACGTTGAGTGGTTATAGTGAAGGGCACAGAGATAACGCGTACTCACGTTAAGAGAGCGTCAATGGGTTCGGAAAAAGCCTCATGGGTCTCCGTTTGGCTGGCTGATCGGATCGTGCATAATCTAGATTTGTGGTGTGTTAGGATGTTACAGAGGCCTGGTGTTGGACTGTGGTGGAAAGTGAGAACAATCGTGGTCAAGGTTCTGGTAGACCACGTCTGACCAATAAATGACACGATGGCTGCATTGTGCAACCGGAGTATCGTAACACCTTCACATCTGCACCTGCCATGCTACGTCTACATCTACACTGATGAGACATAGATACTGGTATAGGCATGCGTATTCAAATACAGAGATATGTAAACAGGCAGAATACAGCCATGCGGTCAGCAACGTCTACACAGACGTCTGACGCAGTTGCTAGGTCAGTTACTGCTGCTATAATGGCAGGTTGTCAGGATTTAAGTGAGTTTGAACGTGGTGTTATAGTCAGTGCACGAGCGATGAGACACAGCATCTCCGAAGTAGCGATGAAGTGGCGATTTTCCCGTGCGACGATTTCATGAGTGGACTGCGAATACCAGGAATCCGGTAAAACATCGAATCTCCAACATCACTGTAGCCGGAAAAAGATCCTGCAAGAGCAGGACCGACGACGACTAAAGAGAATCGTTCAACGTGACAGAAGTGCAACCATTCCACATACTGTAGCAGGTTTCAACGCTGGGCCATCAACCATTTAACGAAACATCATCGATATGGGCTTTCAGAGCCGAAGGCCCATTCATGTCCCCTTGATGACTGCACTACACAAAGGTTTACTCCTCGCCTGGGACCGTGAACTCCGACATTTGACTCTTGATGACTGGAAACATGTTGACTGGTCCAACGAGTCTCCTTTCAAACTGTATCGAGCTGGTGGACGTGATGAGTGTGGAGACAACCTCATGAATCCATGAACCCTGCATGTTATCACGGGACTGTTCAAGCTGATGGGGGCTCTGTAATGGTGTGTAGTTAGAGTGATATGGGATCCCTGATACGTCTAGATACTACTCAGACGCGTGACACGTACTTAAACACCCTGCCTGGTCACCTACATCCATTCATGTCCATCGTGCATTCCGACGGACTTGGGCAATTCCAGCAGGACAATGCGACCACCCTCACGTCTAGTATTGTACAGAGTGGAGCCAGAGGTACTCATCTGAGCCTAAACTCTTCCGATGGCCACCATACTCCCCAGATATGAACTTTATTGAGTATATCTGGGATGACTTGCAACGTGCTGTTCAGAAGAGATCTCCATCCCCTTGAACTCTTGCAGATTTATGGACAGCCCTGCAGGATTCACCATGACAGTTCCCTCCAGCTCCTTCAGACATTAGTCGAGTCCATGCCACGTCGTGTTGCGGCAGTTCTGCGTGCTCGCGTGGGCCCTATACTATATTAAGCAGGTGTACCAGTCTCTTTGGCTCTTCAGTGTACATCTAGATAAATACTCCGCAAATCCCGCACCGTGCGTTGCGGATGATACACTGTACCACTACTAGTTATTTCCTTTCCTGATCCACTGGCAAATAAAGTGAGGGTAAAACGACTGTCTCTATGTCTCCGTACTAACCCTAATATCTCATATCTTATCTTTGTGGTCCTTGTGCGGAATGTATGCTGGCGGCAGTAGACTCATCCGGCAGTCAGCTTCAAATACCGGTTCTCTAAACTTCCTAAATAATTCTTCTCGAAAAGAACGTCGCCTTCCCTCCAGGGACTTCCATTTGAGTTCTCGAAGCATCTCCGTAACACTTACGTGCTGTTCGAACCTATTGGTAATAAATGTAGCAGCCCGCCTCTGAACTGCTTCGATGTCCTCCTTGAATCCGATCTTGTCCTATATGCGGTCTCCTCTACAAATGAAGCACACTTTCCTAAAATTGTCCCAGTAAACCGAAGTCGACCATTAGCCTCCCCTACCACAGCTCTCACGTAGTCGTTCATTTCCTATCACTGTACATTGTTACGCCCAGACATTTAAACGACGTGACTATGCGAAGCAGGGCACTAATAAAGCTATATCCAGACATTACGGGTTTGTTTTTCGTACTCATTACCGTTAACTCATATTTTTCCACTTTTAGAGATAGCTGCCATTCATCACACCAACTAGAAATTTAGTCTGAGTCATCTTGGGTCTTCCTACAGTCACTCGACTGTTACTCCTTACCAAACACCACAGCATCATCAGCAAACAACCACAGATTTCTGCCAGTCCCGTCCGCCACATCATTTATATATGTAGACAACAACAGCGCTCCTATCACACTTGCCTGCGGCACTCTTGGCGATTCTCCTGTCTCTGATGAACACTCACCGTCGGGGACAACATGCTGGATTCTATTACTTAAGGAGTCTTCGAGTCACGTATCTGTGAACTTATTCAATGTGCTGGAAGCTTCATAACAGCCTGCAATGGTCCTGTCAAATACTTTCCGGAAATCTAGAAATTCCCCTTCATCCAAAGATCTAAAATCATCCTATTTGTGGACATAATATTCTCAAGCTTTTGTATGTCCATCCTTTTAACAGGAGCTCGCTTGGACGACGGCTGTTTACTATCGTGACAAATAAAACCATCTACAGCCGTCCTTATGATTTTATTTTATATTGTCGCTACCAGTTTCAACGCAGTGAAGCGTTGAAACTGGCAGCGACAAAATAAAATAAACTCGTAAGGACGGCTGTAGGTGTTTCTATTTGTCACGGTAATATTCTCAGCCTCAAGAAAAGTTTATTATATTCAAACTACGAATACGATCAAGGATCCTGCAGCAAACCGAAGTTACGGATACTGATCTGTAATGTTGCGATAAATGTAAGCTAGGTAAGGGGTCAGTGGCGTAGAGTACTCTGTGTAAAACCGAATAGGGATTCCATCCGGACCTGGTGACTTATTTGCTTTCAAATATTTCGGTTGTTTCAATACGTCAGGGATTCTTATTCCTGCGTCGTCCATACGGGAGTCTGTCTGATGGTCAAACGACGGTGTGTTTCTACAGTTCTCCTCCGTGAACGATCTCTTAAGCGCGAAGTTTAAAACTTCAGCTTTCGTTTTGCTGTCTTCAAATGCCAAACCAGACGGGTCAACACGGGACTGAATGGAATTCTTAGACCCGCTTAGCGACTTTACATAGGACCAGAATTTTCTCAAGTTCTCTGTCAGATCTTTTGCTGTGATGTGGCGATGGAAGTTATATGCTTGGCGCATACACGTTTCCACAGACGCAACGATCTCTATTAACCTTTGCTTGTCGTCATTTGTGGGTTGTATTCTGAATTAACCAAAGTGGAACAGCTCCTGCTTCCTCAGCATCTTCCAAATTTCGTTATTAAACCATGATGGATCTTTCCCATCCTTAGTCCCCTTGCTTGGCAGATAACCCTTCAGACCAAGATTTACAATGTGCTTGAACTTTGCCCATAATCCTTTTACGTCCATGGTACTGGAACTAAGTGACTTTTGCTCACTGTCTAAGTGAGACGGTAATAACTGTTTTTATGGTCTATCTATCAGGAACACTGTCCTAGCCTTCTTGACTGATTTATTAACTTTCGTAACCATAGTTGCTATAATGACATAATGAAGGCTAACCACCGTTGTCGATAATATCCGGCCTATTTGTATCTACAGGGTCTAAGTTATTTCCACTGCGTGTGGGCTGCCGAGCTAGCTGCTCAAGACAGTTTTCAGAAAATGTGTTCAAAAGCAACTCGCACGACTGTCTATCTGCTCAAATGGCTCTGAGCACTATGGGACTTAACATCTGAGGTCATCAGTCCCCTAGAACTTAGAACTACTTAAACCTAACTAACCTAAGGACATTGCACACATCCATGCCCAAGGCAGGATTCGAACCTGCGACCGTAGCGGTTGTCTATCTGCATCCCCCACAATTAATCCATAGACATCCCAGTCTATACTTGGTAGGTTAACTAGTATCTGGCTGTTTACGTGCTACTGACCCTGCCATAGACTTACTTCCAGCAACACTAGAAATGTCACAGTGGAACCGGGTGGCTTGTAAAAACATCCAGCAAGTAATTTGGCTTCACAGAGACATGTTATACGCGACAAGATAACTTCGCTGGCGCTCTCCACCCAGACCTCTATAGCGACAATAATACTGTCGACTTCAAGGAACATTCACCGTCCTATAGCCTTTAATCTGTCTTTCCGATACATGTTCCACTACTCACCTTAGATTTCAGTCAGCTCTCGGTCTCAAGAATAATTTGAGTGCGAGAGCTTTCCTGGAAGGCAAGTAACGGACTCCACCCAAATATTTGTTTCATCCCTCTCCATTAGCCGGAGACTAGCAGCCACCGGACTAGGGAATTACCACTCCAGTGCGTCAGCTGTCGTTAACGCCACAACACAAACAACTGCGTCTGAAGAGGTGTGGTGACCGGGAAATACGTCTGCCGATGCATGGCATTCCATCGTGTTCAGAGATGGATCACGGTTATACACTAACCCAGGTCACCTTCGTCGGCGAATATGGCGGCGACCTAGGATGAGATACCATAGTTCCAATGATTAGGAGAGACACAGCGGTGTTACTCCTGGTGCCATGGTGTGTGGAGGAATTCGTATGACAAGACCACGGCTTTTAGTGACCGAGAGAACTCTGATGGCACACTGATACGTCACGTCACGTCCTCGTGTGTTATCTCTCATGTGACAGGATCGTGGTGGTGCCATTTTCCAAGATGACAATGCCCATTCAGAAATTGCACCCGTGTCTTGAACTGACTGCGTGATGTTGAATAACTCCCCCTGCCAGTAAGATCCCCGGATCTCTCCCCAACACAACATGTGTGTGACGTCAACTGCATCTCAGTGCCCGTATGTTGAATATCAAGGACCTATTACAGCACTTGTGGACCATCTTGAATCAGAAGAGGATGTAACAGCTTTACGGCACCCTTCGCGACTAAATCCAAGCATGCATCCTACACACACGAGGGTATAAACGTCTTAGTGCTCAGAAGGTTCATAATACGAATTTCTTCGTTCATTTTACTCGATTTTGTAAGCACTACAATAAGATCACATAACCTCTAAACCCCTGAAGTTTCGTTTGTTGCTTTGTTTATGGTTTCGTCACTTTTTTGTCGGACTCTGTATTTCAACAATTCATGGCGTTCAGGAGTCGTAATAAGTTAAATATAAACTGAAATGAAACAGTGAGGTACCTAATATGACAGTGACAGCACACAAATCTTAAACATTTTTCCTCGAGTTTTTGAAGTCTGTTCAGCATTAATAAAGGTACAATTAAACTGCCGAGTTCACAGTCTCTGTCACTCAGTTTGTAGCCACAGATAACTTCTTTCATTTCTATACACATCTTCTTCCTCCTCATCTGCTTCTTTCTCTTCATCTTCTTCGTACAAAAGAGCTGAGTCTTACCTCTGCCACCACAGCTTCCTCTCTTCAATAGTCTTCATCGTCTTATATGACGCTCATTATATATATATATATATATATATATATACTTACTTACTTAGTTATCGCGAATGGACCCAGAAGGATCACGCAAAGCTTTCTGACGTCGTTTCTTCCATACTTCTTTCATTCGTTCTCCATGTTTTCTTTTTCTTTCTTCTGTCCATTTTGTTCCTGGTCTCTTTAGTGCTTCCTTCTCCGACAATACAATCCACTTTTCCACCTTATTTCTAAAAGTTTTTCTATCTTTGACATCTTTAAGTTCCATATTTGCTTTTTGTAAATCTAATTTTACTTGGCTAATCCATGGTGTTGTTGATTTGACTTTTTCTATGTAAGTGAGAATTCTGTTGGTGAGTCGTGTGGGGGGAAGTCTAGTGACATGTCCATAAAATTTTAATCTTCGCCTTCTTATGTCTGCTGCCAGGTTTGATATATATATATATATATATATATATATATATATATATATATATATATATGTATGGAATATCTCGATCGCGTCTTCGGTTTGTTCCGTAGATATTGGCTTCAAATGGTTCAAATGGATCTGAGCACTATGAGACTTAACATCTGACTTCATCAGCCCCCTAGAAGTACTTGAACCTAACTAACCTAAGGACATCACACACATCCATGCCTGAGGCAGGATTCGAACCTGCGACCGTATCGGTCGCGCGGTTCCGGACTGAAGCGCCTAGAACCGCTCGGCCACTTCGGCGGGCTCTTGGCTTCGAAAATGTTTTGTAAAGGAATATCATGTGTAATTATATGTCGAATGAATTTTGCTTTGCTTTGATCTATAACTTTCAGCAGTTCTTTCTTCTTTCCTATTTCTTGTAGAACCATGTCATGCGTTTTTCTATCCATCCAGGTGTTTCTTTCAACACTCTTTCAAAATTACTTTCCCGCAGCTTCTAGGCGAGCTCTCGGCTGCTTTGCCAACGTCCAGCCTTCATGTCCGTATGGCAGGTCACCCAATATGAATGTCTTTGTAAACCGTTTCTAGGCGTGGTATCTGATGTGCTTGTTCAGTGGAACGTTCCTATTTTCTATGGCGCTCATGACCAGTGCTAGTCTCCTCTTCATTTCATTGAGACTTCCGTTGTTTTCCTCCATGCTGCTGCCCAGGCAACCAAATTCTGTTACTTTCTCGAATTGCTCATTGCTTATTCTTGTATCAGACTTACCTTCACCTCCTTTATTGCCTACAACCACGATAATTATTTCATTGGTTTTTATAGTCTTAGCTGCTGTCTCTTAATGTAACACCCTAATCTGTTTAGTTCGTTTTGTCACAACTGCAATGTCTTCTGCAAATCTAATGCAGCGAACATGTATACCATTAAATTTAATTCAAATCCTCGTTTTCTTCATTGTTGGTATTGTCTTCTTCATGATCGTACCGAGCGAGGTGCCGAAGTAGTTAGCAGAATGGACTCGCTTTTGGGAGGACGACGGTTGAAACCTGCATCCGGCCATTCTGATTTAGGTCTTCAGTGATTTCCGTAAATCGCTTCAGGCGAACGTAGGGATGGTTTGTCCGACAGCACACGGCCGATTTGTTTGCCCATCCCTCCCTAATCCGAGCTTGTACGCTGTGTCTAATGATCTCGTTGTCGACGGGGCGTTAAACACCAGTCTCCTCCTCCGCCTCTTTCCATGATCGTATTAGTTTAGTAAGGTTATAGCTGGTACTCCCGTCTCACCCCCATTCAGATTTTTGGGTCTTTCTTGCTACTATTAATATCCAGTTCAGTACTTTGACTTTGCTGTATTCTCAAAAGTAATCGCCTGTCCTCCCCGCCAAGTTCTACTCTGCGCATTGTTTCTAATACTGATTTCTAACCAACCTTGGGTAATGCAACAGTTTTACTTTTTGTGAAGTGTGGTAGTGCAATAGCCTCTTAATAATATTTAGATACAACAGTAAACAGTTTACAGTTGATGTTGTCACTACTGTTTTGTAGTAGCTCTGCAGGGATGTCAAATATACAAGTCGTTTTATTTGGTTTTAATATGCATAATCAAACTAAAAAATGTATAAAATGAGCAAGACTGCCGATTACGCAGTGTATTTAGGTAGCAAGGACACCGTTCTCCGCGAAAGCTCGAAGCAACCTCATTCCAAGGGAATAAATGTTATATCTGAAATGTTAACTTGACGTCGTGGATCATAACCTCAGACTAAAGAAAATAATCGTTATAATAATTTACTTAGGAACAACTTTACCATTCGCCTTACTAGAACTGGGCGAATTGACGGAAACCGTATGGCTCAGAATTTGGTGTTCATTCCTGTGGCAATAGATTTCTTGCATTCCATATACACCCTCCCCTCTCCCCCCACCCCCCACTTCCCCAGATTCGTTCGGTATGGTGGTTAAAATGTTCGGTGTCTGGGACCAGATGCACGTAACCGACAACGTGTAATGAGAATGATGAGGCACCATAGCTGATTCCAAATTTCTTTGAGTTAAAGTGCCACTGTTCTGCTGCAGAATGTTGTGAAGGATATGGTCCCTGACTCGACGCAATATTCATCAGATCACACCCGTTGGTGAAGAGGTATCCTCGACGGAAGCAAATGTGGTACCAGAACATCTTCGACGTCGTTGCGCTACAGTTGTCGTTGCGTTTCGGATTTTTTCAGTAGGGTATATTCACCTAGATTGGCAAAACAGCCCAAAGCTTGCTCTGTGTCAGATGAATATTGCAGCCAAAGAACATACTTACAGTCTGCATATTCAATTATTTGCCGTATCCTCAATTATTTCCAATCTCTGTTTTCCTCTGCAGTTTATACATTCTACAACTACCTCTAGTATCATGGACGTTTTACCATTATGTATTACCGCATGTCATGCCATCCTTTTCCTTCTTGTCAATTTTTTTCATCTGTTCCTTTCTTCGCGGAGAACCTTTACCTTCTCAGTCCACCTGATTCTCAACATTCGTCTGTAACACCACATCTCTGGCGCTTAGATTCTCTCCTATTCTGGCTTTCCTATAAGCCAAGATTCACTATCACACAATGCTGTTCTCCAAATCCACATTCTCAGAAATTTCTTCCTTAAATTAAGGGTTATCTTTGATACTTGTGTGTATCTTTTGGCCACGAATGTCTTCATTCTCAGTGCTAATCTGTTTTCCATGTCCTCCAGCTTGGTCCACCATGCGTTAGTTTGCTTCTAAGATAGCTTCGTTAATTGCATCTAATTAGTGGCCATCAATTCTGATGTTAACTTTCCCACTGTTCTTATGTACGCTACTTATAATTACTTTCGTCTTCCTTCAGTTTACTCTCAATCCATATTCTGTAGTCATTTTAATGTTCATTCCACTCAGCAATTCTTCCTCATCTTCACTGAGAATACCAGTGTCACCTACGAATCTTATCACTGATATCGTTCTCCCTGAATTTTAATCATGCTTTTGAATCTTTCTTTTGTATCCATTCTTACTTCTTTGCTGCGTAGTCTGAAGACCGGGGATGAAAGACTGCATACCTGTCTCACCGCCTTTCGTTCTTTGCCTCCATGTCTCATTGTTTGCTCTTCAGAAAAAAAAAAAGTTTCAAATGGCTCTGAGCACTATGCGACTTAACTTCTGAGGTCATCAGTCGCCTAGAACTTAGAACTAATTAAACCTAACTAACCTAAGGAAATCACACATATCCATGCCCGAGGCAGGATTCGAACCTGCGACCGTAGCGGACGCTCGGTTCCAGACTGTAGCGCCCAGAACAGCACGGCCACTCCGGCCGGCGTTTGCTCTTCGTTCTTGTATATTGTATGTAACTCGTTTCCCCTATACCTAACTCTTTTTTTCTCAGAATTTTGAACTTCTTGCAACATTTAACACTGTCGAACGCTTTTTTCTAATTCGACAATTCTGTGAAGGTGTCTCGATTTTTCTTCAGTCTTTATCCATTATCAAGCGGAACGTCGAGGGCTCCCCCCTGGTGCCTTTACCTTACCTAAAGTTAAACATCATAATCGAACAGTTCCTGAGTTTCCTTTTCTACTCATCTGCACATTATTCTTGTCAGAATCTTGGATGCGTGAGTTGTTGATTGTTCGATAGTTCTCACACTTACCTGCTCTTGTTATCTTCAGAATTGTTGTTGATATTTTTCCGAATGTCTGGTCGTATGTCGCCATTCTCATACACTCACCGCATTAACCTGAACACCTATTTGGTTGCCACTTCCCCCAATGATTCTAAAAAGTCTGATGGAATGTTACCTATCCCATCTTCCTTGTTTAATCCCAAGTCATACGTAGCTCTTTTACATTCTGACTGTAATATTGATTCTCTCGTCTCTTCCATTTCCTCTTCTATCACGTCATTGGATTATTCCTCCCACTCATTAACCCACTGTGAACTATTTCCACCTATCCTCTCTCTCCTCTTTGTTTATCAGTAGAATCCCCATTGTATTCTTACTGTCTATTCTGAATCTTCGTCTCTTTTTTTATTTCTTCATATCTTTCCTGTAACCATTGGTCTTGCTGTCCTGCACCTCCAATTTACTTCATTCCTGTGTTATTTATGTCTTTCTCTCATTGAAAATTTTTGTAGTTCCTCCTTTCGTCGATTAGTTATCTTCCAAGCACCCGTGTTTGTGTTTTCAGCATCTGCGAGAGCTCATTTTAGAAATATTCTTTCTCCTGCAACTGAACTGTCTGTTGTGGTATTTCTCATGGCAGTATCCACATCTTTAGCTAGCTTCAAATGCATCTCTACATTTTTCGGTACTTTAGTATCCCATTTCGTTCCACACTGATTCTTCCAAAGATTTTCTTGAATTTCAGTATACTCGTGATCATTACTCACTTGTGAGTTGAGTATGTGTCTGCCATGCGGTGCGCTTTGGATTGTAAGGTATATCCAAGAACAGTACAAAACTTACAGTATACACCCGAAAATGTTCAAATGTGTGTGAAATCTTATGGGACTTAACTGCTAAGGTCATCAGTCCCTAAGCTTACACACTACTTAACCTAAATTATCCTAAGGACAAACGCATACCCCCATGCCCGAGGGAGGACTCGAACCTCCGCCGGGACCAGCCGCACATTTCATGACTGCAGCGCCTAAGACCGCTCGGCTAATCCCGCGTGACTGTACACCCGATATGCGGAGCAACTGGCAACGGCCATTTCATAATTTAAGACATGATATCTGATAGCATCTCGTCCATTTTTAATATATAGATGAAAGTTTTTAAGTTCACTGGATTACCGACAACGACCTACATTGTGCTTAGATCCGAAATCCTGTAATTCCTACAAGTTCTGCTCATTTAGCTCCAACTGAAATGATGTGATTTACTGCCACAAGACCATACGCTGGTGCAAGAGTTGCAATGTTCTTTGGGGACCCTGGTGTGAACTGAGCCAGAGACGATGCTTATAGAGGGCAGAACGTTAGGCCACTGAAAGATTGACTGCGCAGTGTTTTAGACACTCATCGATGCAAAACTATTATGGGGTCTGACCGGCCACTTTGATAACAATAGTTAGCCACTGACTGGAATTTGGTTAGTTGCAGTAAGTGTGAACTTGTATAGCGCTTAAGTGACAACAGTTGACCATACTCTACGCGTTTTCGGAATACGTCTCAAGCACTGGACTTTTTACGCTGTAATGGGAATTCCTCTGTTAAATGCAGAGGCGAGAGCATATAGGTGGAACGAGAACACTGAGTGCCTCTATGAGGGGAAAGACTTGTCTGAGACGACAGCATAAGAAACAGCAGTCGATAGGGAAGAGATAAGGTATCGAGCATTGTAATCAGAAAGGAAAGTTATTCAAGAAACAATAAAGTGTAACTTCATCCCTTTCAGCGCGACTCTGATAAAGACAGCGTGGATCTTAGGGAGACCAGGAATATCCTATAAAATCCCGTGACAACGTTCGCACTGTTGGTGCAGCCAGAAATGTCTGCTGTTGCTGAATGTCTTGACACGGGACGTACTATGAAGTACGGGGAGACAAAGTTCATTTCATCCACCTCCACGTCCTGGAACTCCATGGTTAAAGAAGCAGTCGAAGTACATACACTCCTGGAAATTGAAATAAGAACACCGTGAATTCATTGTCCCAGGAAGGGGAAACTTTATTGACACATTCCTGGGGTCAGATACATCACATGATCACACTGACAGAACCACAGGCACATAGACACAGGCAACAGAGCATGCACAATGTCGGCACTAGTACAGTGTATATCCACCTTTCGCAGCAATGCAGGCTGCTATTCTCCCATGGAGACGATCGTAGAGATGCTGGATGTAGTCCTGTGGAACGGCTTGCCATGCCATTTCCACCTGGCGCCTCAGTTGGACCAGCGTTCGTGCTGGACGTGCAGACCGCGTGAGACGACGCTTCATCCAGTCCCGAACATGCTCAATGGGGGACAGATCCGGAGATCTTGCTGGCCAGGGTAGTTGACTTACACCTTCTAGAGCACGTTGGGTGGCACGGGATACATGCGGACGTGCATTGTCCTGTTGGAACAGCAAGTTCCCTTGCCGGTCTAGGAATGGTAGAACGATGGGTTCGATGACGGTTTGGATGTACCGTGCACTATTCAGTGTCCCCTCGACGATCACCAGTGGAGTACGGCCAGTGTAGGAGATCGCTCCCCACACCATGATGCCGGGTGTTGGCCCTGTGTGCCTCGGTCGTATGCAGTCCTGATTGTGGCGCTCACCTGCACGGCGCCAAACACGCATACGACCATCATTGGCACCAAGGCAGAAGCGACTCTCATCGCTGAAGACGACACGTCTCCATTCGTCCCTCCATTCACGCCTGTCGCGACACCACTGGAGGCGGGCTGCACGATGTTGGGGCGTGAGCGGAAGACGGCCTAACGGTGTGCGGGACCGTAGCCCAGCTTCATGGAGACGGTTGCGAATGGTCCTCGCCGATACCCCAGGAGCAACAGTGTCCCTAATTTGCTGGGAAGTGGCGGTGCGGTCCCCTACGGCACTGCGTAGGATCCTACGGTCTTGGCGTGCATCCGTGCGTCGCTGCGGTCCGGTCCCAGGTCGACGGGCACGTGCACCTTCCGCCGACCACTGGCGACAACATCGATGTACTGTGGAGACCTCACGCCCCACGTGTTGAGCAATTCGGCGGTACGTCCACCCGGCCCCCCGCATGCCCACTATACGCCCTCGCTCAAAGTCCGTCAACTGCACATACGGTTCACGTCCACGCTGTCGCGGCATGCTACCAGTGTTAAAGACTGCCATGGAGCTCCGTATGCCACGGCAAACTGGCTGACACTGACGGCGGCGGTGCACAAATGCTGCGCAGCTAGCGCCATTCGACGGCCAACACCGCGGTTCCTGGTGTGTCCGCTGTGCCGTGCGTGTGATCATTGCTTGTACAGCCCTCTCGCAGTGTCCGGAGCAAGTATGGTGGGTCTGACACACCGGTGTCAATGTGTTCTTTTTTCCATTTCCAGGAGTGTATAAGAGGCGGCCTCATGACTAGAGACGGGGAATTTCAACTTAGAAAGGCATGGGAATAGTACTAGGGCATCATCGGCCGCAGACGAGCGAATCCAACGAATAAAAAACATGGAAATCGAAATCGGGAGATTTAAATTGGGCACTAACAAGCTGCCCGCATGCGCCCTGTCCCGCAAACTGTGAATCGTCTACGACGACGTTTTCGTTCCATCCCTTGGATCCTACTGCTTCCTAGCAAGCCAGCACATATGGTGTTCAGCCACTGCAACATGACAGAATAAAGATGACTAGATGCTGTCTCATTGAAATACTATACAGTTTTCACAACATTATCTGATGCGTGGCCAGTGATCAACTGAAGCAGTTGATACCTCAGAAATGCTCTAAGCAGCACAACCCTTCGCTCTTTGCAGATGATTGGCTGTAAAAAGTGTGGCAGTTACAAAGCGACCAGCAACAAATGTCAGCGTCATGTAAATCATATGTAATACATTATAGATATTTGTTTTCAAAACCAGTGTTCCAGGTCACATTTTCGGAAAAGCATAAACAAACATAATTTCATATCTCAGTTACGTAATGTGTCAGTAAACTTACAATTGCAGAGAAAAAAGTCACACCACCAAGAGGGAGTTGTGCGACATAAACGGAAGTTGATAGGTTTGTTTCTACATCTGAAAGATGATGTCTCTTCCAGTTTCGCGACAGACGGATAGGATTGGCGCCAGTAGCGGCAATATGAGGGTGAAAATCAGTTATGCTTTAAATACCCGCTTTAACGGTCATGAATGTCAGTTACCTTTGAAACTGAACGTGATGAGTTAAATGTTATTCAAGAATGCCCTTAACGCTACAAAGAAGCCAGTATCAGCACCTCACTGAGTTTGAACGAGGTTGTATAATAGGGCTACGAGAGGCTGGATTTTACTTCTATGATGCAGCAGAAAGACTTGGGAGGAATGTAGCCACTGTCATGATTGCAGGCAGTGGTGCTCACGAGAGTGTACGGTCGCAAGTAAACTGAGCTATGGACCGCCACGTAGCACTACCGAAAGGGATGACCGTCGTGTTCGGTGTATGAGTCTGGCTCATCGTACTGCATCTGCAGCAGCAATTTCAGGAGCAGTTGCCACCACAATGACAAAACGAATAGGTACAAATCGTTTATAGAAATAATTCAGAAGCCAAGATCGCTTAAATACTGTTTACTGGATAAATGATTTCAACACACTGAAGGTGCCATCATCGGATCTGTGAAGATATAACATGACAGGTTTGAGGGAGGGTTTACATGAGTTACACTATGTACATTACTATTAGTACAGTACCATATACCTGAATGTAGATTAACATTTATAAATCATTAGGATATAACGATACATGAGGCAGACCAGCTGATATAAAATCATTGTCACAAAAAATAAAATAACAACTGCTCTCATGGTCATTCTTTTCCATAAGATATGTAAAATCGAAGTCACAAGATAAAACTATATGGTACATGACCGCTGCTCAACTAACAGTGGTCGGCATCACAGTGCCCTATTCCACATAGGTTTACCTCCTGCGATTCTAGTGGTTCGCTGCCAGCCACTAGATAGTGCTGTCCAAGCAGTGCACACACAGTCACGCGGTATAACCATTCATTACTACTACAAAACAACTTTTCATCACTTACTGTACATGCTATACATACTATGCATACTATACATAACGTACATACTATACTTACTATAAAGTAAGTCAATTACAGAGTAAAAACATCTGAAGCAAGGGCATTATCCATATTAGCGTCATACAAAACTATATATTATAATTTACCCACATTCATATATGGAAGTCAGGAATACACTCATAGTAAGCTGTTCATAACACGACTTAGATACAGTGTGACGAGTGATTAAAACCTGTATGATGGGCTTTACCTGTCTGGGCACTAAGGTATTGTAAGCGCTAAAAAATACTAACTTGCTATAAAAGGCTCTCACCGTCTACACACTCATTATGAACATAATACCGACCGACTATGAAAACCTGCATAGGTGCATGAAATTATGGAATGCCAGGTCAGAAACAAACCGAAGAGGCACGGGTACAGGGGGGAAACAACAGACATGCACACCAAGATGCACAGCCACTCCACGTGCGCTCCCATCGGCATGGCGCTCGTTTCGTCCATTGAACTCACCGAATGGGGAATAATGGAAAACAATACTACTACGATACCAAGAAAATACCCATTCGATTACCTCAACGGCAGCTCCGAACCAAACGCCGAGTAGCGTGCATTCCATTTACCCCGAAGCACAGCCATTTGCGATTTTAGTGACGTCAAGAGAGACCTTAAAAGAAGGTGTGCTGGCATAGTGGTCAGCACATCTGTCTAGTAATAAGGAAACCCGGTTTCTAATCCCGGTCAGGCACAAATTTTTCAGCTTGTACCAGTGATATAAACCTGTGGCCACTGACAACTAATGTATTTAATTTCTTTGAGTCTTGATGTACCTGAACAGTGACCGTTCCTTCTGGGATACCCTGCACACGCTTCATCAATCCTCACCAAGGGTCTGACGCCATTAATTTTGCACTACAGTATGGGTTGCACTATTAATGTTACTCGAACCTGTATATCTGGCTGACCATGCACTTGCTGTGGCAGGTGCTGGTCGTGGCCGCCCCTACACTGGGCGTGGAGGTGCAGCTGGCAGACGGCAGCCGCCTCCTGGGCGTCACCAGCTTCTCCTCCAGGACCCGACGGCCTATCCACGAGTTCCGCGGCGTGCCCTTTGCCAGGGCGCCAGGGGGCTCACACCGCTTCCAGGTAAGTCTGCATGCCTTCCGAGGTAGTGACTGACCCGGTAGGGCCAATATTACATTACGACATATGACACATGACACGATGGCAGTGAATAATGAATGGTGCATCTTTTGTTGGACGGCACCTGGAATGGACTCTTAGTGGACACCGCGCTCAACCTTTCACTTCCAGCAACCGCAGATATTTGTTTGTTCAACTATCGGTTTCAGTCACTTTCACATCTCCTAATTGATCTAAAAAGAGAAATTGTGCTTGTTGTTGTTGTGGTCTTCAGTCCTGAGACTGGTTTGACGCAGCTCTCCATTGTACTCTATCCTGTGCAAGCTTCTTCATCTTCCATTACCTACTGCAACCAACATCCTTCTAAATCTGCCTAGTGTATTCATCTCTTGATGTCCCTCTACGATTTTAACCCTCCACGCCGCCCTCCAATACTAAATTTGTGATCCCTTGATGCCTCAGAACATGTCCTACCAACCGATCGCTTCTTCTTGTCAAGTTGTGCCACAAACTCCTCTTCTCCCCAATTCTATCCAATACCTCCTCATTAGTTATGTGATCTACCCATGATCTACCCATCTTCAGCATTCTTCTGTAGCACCACATTTCGAAAGCTTCTATTCTCTTCTTGACCAAACTATTTATCGTACACGTTTCACTTCCATACATGGCTACACTCTATACAAATGCTTTCAGAACCGACTTCCTGACACTTAAATCTATACTCGATGTTAACAAATTTCTATTCTCCAGAAACGCTTTCCTTGCCATTGCCAGTCTACATATTATATCCTCTCTACTTCGACCATCATCAGTTATTTTGCACCCCAAATAGCAAAATTCCTTTACTACTTTAAGTGTCTCATTTCCTAATCTAATTCCCTCAGCATCACCCGACTTAACTCGACTACATTGCATTACCCTCGTTTTGCTTTTTTTGAAGTTCGTCTTATATCCTCCTTTCAAGACACTGTCCATTCCGTTGAAATGCTCTTCCGAGTCCTTTGCTCTCTCTGACGGAATTACAATGTCATCGGTGAACCTCAAAGTTTTTATTTCTTCTACATGGATTTTAATAGCTACCCGGAACTTTTCTTTTGTTTACTTTACTGCTTGCTCAATATACAGACAGAATAACATCGGAGAAAAACTTCAACCCTGCCTCACTGCCTTCGTAACCACTGCTTCCCTTTCATGCCCATCGATTCTTATAACTGCCATCTGGTTTCTGTGCAAATTGTAAACAGCCTTTCGCCCCCTGTGTTTTACCCCCACCATCTTCAGAATCTGAAAGAGAGCGTTCCAGTCAACATTGTCAAAAGCTTTCTCTAAGCCTACAAATGCTGGGAACGTAGGTTTTCCTTTCCTTAATTTTTTTCTAAGATAAGTCGTAAGGACAGTATTGCCTCACGTGTTCCAACATTCCTACGGGATCCAACCTGATCATCCCCGAGGTCGGCTAATACCAGTTTTTCCATACGTCTTTAAAGAATTCGCGTTAGTATTTTGCAGCTGTGACGTATTAAACTGATAGTTCGGTAATTTTCACATCTGTCAACACCTGCTTTCTTTGGGATTGGAATTATTATATTCTTCTTGAAGTCTGAGGGTATTTCGCCTGTCTCATACATCTCGCTTACCAGATGGTAGAGTTTTTTCAGGACTGGCTCTCCCAAGGATGTCAGTAGTTCTAATGAAATGTTGTCTACTCCTGGGGCCTTCTTTCGACTCAGGTCTTTCAGTGCTCTCTCAAACTCTTTACGCAGTATCGTATCTCCCATTTCATCTTCATCTACATCCTCTTCCATTTCCTTAATATTGTCCTCAAGTACTACGCCCTTGTATACACCCTCTATATACTCCTTCCACCTTTCTGCTTTCCCTTCTTTGCTTAGAACTGGGTTTCCATCTGCGTCTTGATATTCACACATGTGTATCTCTTTTCTCAAAAGGTCACTTTAATTTTCCTGTAGGCAGTATCTATCTTACCCCTAGTGAGATAAGCCTCTATATCCTTACATTTGTCCTCTAGCCATCCCTGCTTAGCCATTTTGCACTTCCTGTCGATCTCATTTTTGAGACGTTTGTATTCCTTTTTGTCTGCTTCATTTACTGCATTTTTATAAATTCTCCTTTCATCAGTTAAATTCAATTTTTCTGCTGTTACCCAAGGATTTCTACTAGCCCTCGTCCTTTTACCTACTTGATCCTTTGCTGCCTTCGCTACTTCATCCCTCAAAGCTACGCATTCTTCTTCTACTGCATTTCTTCCCCCCATTCCTGTCAATTGTTCCCTTATGCTCTCCCTGAAACTCTGTACAACTTCTGGTTCTTTCAGTTTATCCAGGTCCCATCTCCTTAAATTCCTACCTTTTTGCATTTTCTTCAGTTTTAATCTACAGTTCGTAACCAATAGATTGTGGTCAGAGTCCACATTTGCCCCTGTAAATGTCTTACAATTTAAAACCTGGTTCCTAAATATCTGTCTTACCATTATGTAATCTATCTGATACCTTCTACTATCTCCAGGCTGCTTTCATGTATACAACTTTTTTTTTTGATTCTTTAACCAAGTGTTAGCTATGATTATGTTATGCTCTGTGCAAATTTCTAGCAGGCAGCTTCCTCTTTCATTTCTTATCCCCAATCCATATTCACCTACTATGATTCCTTCTCTCTCCCTTATCCTAGTATTTGAATTCCAGTCACCCATGAGTATTAAATTTTCGTCTCCCTTCACTACCTGAATAATTTCTTTTATCTCACCATACGTTTTATCAGTTTCTTCGTCATCTGCAGAGCTAGTTGGTATATAAACTTGTAATACTGTAGTAGGCATGGGCTTCGTGTCTATCTTGGCCGTAATAATGCGTTCATTACGCTGTGTGTAGTAGCTTACCCGCACTCCTATTTTTTTATTCATTATTAAACCTACTCCTGCATTACCCCTATTTGATTTTGTATTTATAACCCTGTATTCACCTGACCAAAAGTCTTGTTCCTACTGCCACCGAACTTCACTAATTCCCACTATATCTAACTTTAACCTATCCATTTTTTCTTTTTAAATTTTCAAACCTACCTGCTGGATTAAGGGACCTGACATTCCACGCTCCCATCCGTAGAACTCCAGTATTATTTCTCCTGATAACGACGTCTCCTTGATTGCATATTTACGAAAGTTGTTTGTAATAGAAGGCTATCAGCTATTACAAGTGGTATCGTGAGATACATAGTTAGGAAGGTTAACGGCGTATCTGTCTTCGTAGAGTTAACGGAGGATGTACAACCATATATGGGATTGTTACGTAGAGTAAAATTATGATAAAATGGCAAACACTCATGACGTGTGATGTTGAACTGTCGCTGGCGTACTGTACTTACTACAGTGCAAACAGAGATGTGAAAGCGGGGAAGGGGTGGTCGTGGCCGCTGATACGTATCGCTGGCGGGAGGCTATTTGCAACGGCGTGATACAAAGTCTTAAATACGATCTTACACATTCTACATACAACTATATCGGATACATTATAGTACAATTAAAGAAAGCACTAGAATTTTAACATGGGTTCAAAGAGAAATGTTTCTTTAAGTTTCAGAAAGCAGTTGCAAGTAAGTGTCTGTGAAATATTCAGTCCAGTAAAATTGAAAGGCAGCATCATGACAAAAGTAAAGAAGTTACAGGCACAGCGGGCATACCGACAACTGATCAAGACATCGTGGGTAGCGTGGAGTAAGATATAAATACAAATAATAAAAGCTCAAGAAGCTTAAGCAACGTATCATAATGACATGTAATTAAAAATTATAAAAGCTCTTTCCTAGTTGATGTCTGTGAAGTTTACAGTGCGCACTTAGGCGAACATATCAATACACGACAAAGAGGCTGCAGCCTCAGCAAGTGCTCCAAATCCGGGACAAGGAAACCCGGGCAGCACGTGGCTGAACGAACAAAGGTCCACCAGCAAATAAGACCGGTCATGTAAAGAAAAGCACACTTTGCACGTAAATTTATTCTGTTCATTAAGAAGTTTAGATGGTTGTTGTTTCCTTTTCTAATAAATCTCTATCTCTTCCAAAAGGTTTAATAGGCATCGCTTACGCGCAGTGTGTATTACCTGCATAATACATGGATACTCTGCAAATCACATGTAAGTGCCTGGCAGAGGGGCAGAGGATTCATGGAACCACCTTCACAAACCTCTATTGTTCCAATCTCGTATAGCGCGCGGGAAGAACGAACACCTATATTTTTCCTTACGAACTCTGATTTCCCTTATTTTACCGTGGTGATCGTTTCTCCCTATGTAGGCCGGTGTCAACAAAATATTTTCGCATTCGGAGGAGAAAGTTGATGATTGGAATTTCGTGAGAAGATTCCGTCCAACGAAAAACGCTTTTGTTTTAATGATGTCCAGCCCAAATCCTGTATCATTTCTGTGGCACACTCTCCCATATTTCGTGATGATACAAAACGTGCTGCCCTTCCTTTAACTTTTTCGATGTACTCCGTCAGTCCTATCTGGTAACGATCCCACACCGCACAGCAGTACTCTAAACGAGGACGGACAAGCGTAGTGTAGGCAGTCTCCTTAGTAGATTTGTTAAAATTAACTTTGAATACATTATTAGCGATCTTTAAAATTAAAATTTATAGATTTAAAACAGTCTTGCTCGCAACTTTTTATTTTTGTTCGACCGGTTTCGATTCTATTTAAGAACCATGTAACCTCCCCACCGAAATTTAAAAGGCAATATTATTTATGAATGCTAATGATCATTGAGCTAAGTGTAACCTTTCCGGAGAATTTTTAAAAAAAACAATATTTAATAGAAATGGGAGCCAAACGTAACCTCACTAGCAATTAAATTTAATGACAATAAAAATGAGAATCGCAACCTGACTCAAGATGTAAGCTCCCACAAAAAAATGAAAAACAATTCAGTGCTAATGAAACTTCAGTGACAATGAAAATTCAATTAAACCGAAATATCGGGGTTTGGCCCTGTGCAAAAAATCATAATTAATTTCTTACCTCATTGAAACTGCATGTCAAATTTCTGCTCTTATTGTTGGCCACGGCTTGGAGGAAATGCATTGCAAATAATATTTTTTTTTTTTTTTGAAATTTAACTGAAACTTTACTTTAAAGGAAATGGAAGGAAACCGTTGGTTCAATTAAATGGTTTTTTTTTTTTATAAAAAACTGCTTTGAAATCAAAATTATTATTGGGGCGATTATTGCACAAATTAGTTACAGTTGATTTGCATTATTAGCTGAGCGCATTTAAAAATAATATACCTCATCCTGAATCTTGACCAGAATGCCATGTCGACGCCCGCCGACTCCTCACACACAACTGCACTCGACTGCTATTACCGACATACTGCACGACGACTACCGACCGACTACTGGACGCAACTGTACTGCACGACTACTACCGACCGACTGCTAGACGCAACTGAACTGAGCTACTGCTACCGACAGAGTACACTGCACGACGACTACTGACCGACTACTGTACGGAACTGAACTGAGCTACTGCTACCGACAGAGTACACTGCACGACGACTACTGACCGACTACTGGACGCAACTGAACTGAGCTACTGCTACCGACAGAGTGCTGCTCGTAACACTCGCGCGGTCAAGCGCAGACTAACCACGATAAAAGGCTCTCTGGTCGAAGATTTTATCATGCCTCACCATCGCTGCTACGTTACGTACGTGTTTCATAACCCTCCACTGGGGGGGCAAAAATTTGGCAGCGATGGTGAGTCATTTGGACTTGCCATCGCAAGAAATTTTTACAATTTACAGAATATTTAGATGTAGTACATGAATTAATGTTGTGCACATGCACCGAGTACAAAACATTTCAGACAAAGACAAGATATGAGTACAAAACATAGTAGCAAATCAGAAAACTGTATATACAAATTATTTAACAGATAACAAACTGCACACGCACTGAAAACATTCTTTAGCATTTTCAGAACAAATAAACAGAATGGCAGAAAATCATGTTGACAAGGGACATGAGTGTACTCGCACTGGAGTTGAGAACATATCAGCAAATGACGAAATGTATATACAATGAGTAACAAATGACATAAGTGCATACGCACTGAAGTATTGAACATACAGACTGGGTACAAATCATATTGAAAAATGAGAAAAGTGCACAGGCACTGAAGTTCAGTAGAAAACGTATTAACACATAACATAAGTGCACATGCACCGTAGTTCAGAACATATCATCAAAATAAAAATGTATATACAATATAAAAGACAAGAGTGCACATATACTGTACTTCAGAACAAATCGAAAAAATGTCTTTAGCATTTTCACAACAAATAAACATAATGGCAAAAAATCATGTCGACAAGTGCCATAAGTGTACTCGCACTGGAGTTCAGCGAATCGAAAAAAAATGTATAACCCATGAACATAAATGATGTTAGCAAAAAAATGATTTTCACTATTAGGATAGGAAAGGGAAGGATTGCATCATGGTTGTAGCACTTTAGATTGCACACAGCTGTTCTGAAAGTCCATATCTTTCCACAGAAGTACAACACCAAGTGACACAATTTGAAGTTCTTTTCCCATCAGAATTTATCAGCGTAGCCAAGACACTGAACTGTCGTAGTAATATTCCATGTTTTCATTTTGGCAGTGCACTAGGTACACCAAACAGTGCGACCATAATAACGTCGTCATCGCTCACGGTGGTGGACAGCATGTCGTGTCAACACCACACTCTTACAAGGCACACCAACGTAGAATTGGTGCAAAAACCAAATATAGTGCTCCATGATCAGGAGGATGGACAGGACAAATGGATATTGCACTAATTCAGGGTAGTTAGCTCATAAGATGAAGGACATTAAGTCACATAATATTGAGAATTACAGTAGTAGTTTGCGGCATTCATAGCCTAGTTATTGAACATTTCTGTACCATGTATTTAGTATTACAGAATAATGTTCATAAAATTAAATTATTGGCATCATGGGTAATCGTATTACAATAAACAGTGGCAGTCCTTTGCCAGTTACAAAGCATATTTAGTATGACAGAATAATGTTCATCAGACGTCTTAATTGAAAAGGAGAGTCAATTATTGGCCTAGCATTAACATAATACATTGAGTGATACAAATTATTGGCACTCATTGGCCATTTGCCAAAATATGAAGTCAACATTGAAAACAAGAGCTAATTAATGGCATAACTAATAACATAATTCATTTAGTGACATTAATTATTGGCACTCAGTGGCCAGTAGTAGAACATGAAAAATCATCATTGAAAACAGGAGCTAATTAATGGCATAATTAATAACGTAATTCATTAAGTGACACTAATTATTGGCACTCAGTGGCCATCAAGTATCGAATAGTATAAAACATTGTTCCTCATTCAGTATTATTCAGATCATTAAGAAGTCATTATTAAAAATCAGCTAATTACAATCATAGCATTAATAATCAGCTAATTACAATCATAGCATTAATAATCATGGGCATTATAAGTAGTCTCATTACAATAAAACATTGTTCCTCATTCAGTATTATTCAGATCATTAAGAAGTCATTATTAAAAATCAGCTAATTACAATCATAGCATTAATAATCACAGGCATTGTAAGTAGTCTCATTACAATAAACAGTGGCAGTTATTAGCCAGTTACAAAGCATTATTTTATATATATATATTTTTTTTTGTCTCATTAAGAAGTCATTACTCAAGTGACATACTATTCAGAGCTAATCAGTATTATTCAGAATTATCATTAACTAGTGACATAATGTGGGACTGGTAATACTTTTTTTTTTTGTTAGCAATGCATTGCGTTGGGATCGATAATTAATTGCTGAGGCATAACAATATTTGCTTTTGACCTATTGCTGCAAATGAGGATAGGTAACGTCATTCGTCATGAGTCAGCTGTAGCAGGGTTATGTAACAAGGCAGTATATGTGATCACATTAGTAAATGATAGACACAAATGGGTAAAAAAAATAATAAAAATGCAAGTACTAGAACAGGTGTAATAAGTAACAGGTTTAGTAAGTATCATGAAAAGCTTCTCCTGGAAAAAAAAATACAAAATGGATTATTGAGCTGAAAGAAGAAACACATACTATGCTGAAAAGTAGTGAACTTCGAATTAACAGCTAGTGAAATGTGTATAAAAATGTGTTCCATAGCTGTCCTTTCCAAAACTTTCCGTCATCCTACTATGCAATATAACACCTGCTGTCAAAACAAACTGCAACACATACTTAAATAACTACATAGCATAAATACATAACTTCAACATTATCCTCATCTGTAAAGAAAAAACTTCATTATCCATCACTTCATTATCCATATTATCATAACTTGATTATTATCATCACCTATAAAGGAAAACGTCATTATTCATAACAGCATATCCTTCATCATTATTCATGAGCATTCATTATCATCTGCAAAAAAAATCACTTCATTACTCATTATACAACTATTATTTATCTCTAGCATATTTCATCACTAAAACTAAGATGTGTAGTTCTGTCTGACAGCCTGCATCAATCACCTTGTATTCTGAAAGAAAAAATTAGTTAAGACTGCTATTCTACGATGAGTATAGTATATTCTTGTTAATGCTTGTTAATCCTGGTCCATTTACTCTTCCTCATAAAGTTATTGCATCTTCTTTCGTTTATTCCGTAGGTGAAATTCCCATTTCTGTTGAATTTATTTCTTACACGCATCGTTTCTTTCTGAAATTGATGAACAAAGATTAATGTCTTGCATTTAAATCATATACCCACTAAATAATGACTGGTTTATGGTGACATAATTAACCATACAGCATAACATGACAGAAAACGTAATATGTCAGAGACATTGACAGTGTTCAGATGCAAAAATGTACACAGAATAATACAATGCAGCAGCAAAAAGAAAAATGTAAAACAGTCACGATGTTGAGATATCATAGGGCAAAAAAAAAAAAATGTCAAAGTCAACTGGTGTGTGTTATATCTTAACTATTTCACAGTGCATATAAACAAAACTGGAATGCAATCATACACAAAAAAATGTGCACGGTCTGATGTGTAACGACAAGAAAAGCGACCTGCTAACCTTACCTTGTCGGGCACTTGCCAAGAAAAAATACGATAATCATCAGTAATTAGTCATGTGAATATAATTGCATTAGTAAATGGCATCATAGTGTGTTGAATCATACAGTGTCTTCATTCAATAAAGGGTTTAATATTTGACCAATGGTGGTTGCCTTTCGATTTTCTGGTTCTCAAAGTTTCGACGTGTACAACATTGGGGTGAGGGATGCTGCGAATCCGATATGGGCCTGCGTATAGAAGTTCAAATTTACTGCACTTACCTTTTAATTTGCTGGATAAATAGTGTGTACGCACTAATATCTTCTGTCCAACGTGAAAGTCGCGGCGTGTACAAACCTGTTTTTGCTGTCTTCTCCGGCGCTCTGCGGCACGTTTGATGTTGTTCAGCGCAATGTCAATTATTTCGTGGTGTCTTAGTCGACGACATTTAGGGAAGTTTATTAATTCTTTAATTTTGTTTGGTGGTTCAACGTTTTTCAGTATAACAGACGGAGATAGCATAGTGGATTCATTTGGAATGGAATTAATTACACCTTGGAATGAGAGTATGTGTGTATCCCAATCAATATGTCTTTTGTGGCAGTATATTCGGCACAGCTTACCAATTTCTTTCATTAATCTTTCACAGGGGTTCGAAGAAGCATGGTACTTGGATATATAAATCGGAGAAATGTTTCTAGCTCGTAACATGCGTGTCCATATAGCTTGCTGTAAAAGAATTTTGCGTAGTTGCGTGCGTTCGTCGTCTGTATTTGCACTGCTTTGTTTAACCTTATCGGAAATCATCTGCATTACGTCGTAGTCAGTTTCGTCTGGAGTATTATAGTTGTGTACGTACGTATCAGTGAACAATGTGGAATTACAGTCAATGTTACGTGTTGCGGAAATGACCTCTGTGCGGTTAATTGTTTGTTCTTCCGCAGATAGTGAGTGCTGAAATTCTAAAGCAAGTTGTACATTTTCATCCTTTGACATCAAAAAAGAATTCTGAAAATCAATAACTGCGTCGTGTTGTACTAGAAAATTCGTACCTAAAATAACGTCTGTTGTCAATAAAGGAACAATCCAAAAATTAGAGTGAAAAGTATGACCTCCAATACAAAATGATAAATGCGTCTGTAATTTGACGTCTACTCCTTTACTCGATACTGCTCCCTTCACTTTTGTTTTGCCTAAAGGTAATGTCGGATAGGTATTCTCTTTGTTGCACTCGTTGAAAGTCTCCTCATTTATTACTGATATAGGTGATCCGGAATCAATTACGGCTGAAAATTTCGATGAACCAATTTTAATTTCCATGACAGGATGTGAAATGGTTTTCTGAATAACTGGTCTTTCCTGTAAAAGAGTGTCTCTGATGTCGTCAAAAGTAATTACATTTTCGTGAACAACATTTTGCGTGTCAAAGGTAGTGCTTGTGTTATTGGAAGATGCGTCCTGTACAGTATCTAGTCAGATTCTATCTGACGTGTTATTATTATTAGGAGGATTCTGTGGCATTTCTACTATTTGAACTGTTCTATTACTTCTTCCAGACGTGTTACGCTCTGGATGGTACCTACTGTCGGGTTCATTCATGAGAATATGTCCTTGCGTATGATTTTGCTGTTGGTGAGACCGACTGTTATTGTATGTACGCTGATAATTGTGCTCATCGTTTTTACGTCTGTCGTGATAGTCATTCCTATACGGTGCATTGCGATAGGAATTGAAATACTGTCTTCTTTGTACATAGTTGTTTCTTCGCTGTCGTGCGTTACTATTTGTTGGATCTGGGACTATACGTGCACGCGGCGAAACATTAAAGTTTGGTTGACCTTGTAGACTGCATTGTTGGTTAGGTATGCTAAGCGGTTGTCTTACATGCTATTGTAGTGAAAAATATCTATTGTTACAAAAATGTGGTTCCTGTTATTAATAATTCTACACATACTGATGATTACGATTTTATCTGTAATTAAAATTACGGCGGTAGTTGTCATTACGGGAGGGCCTACTGAAAATTGTCACATTCGGTAAAAGATTTGTCATATCGGGTTTTCATGACAACGTCTCTTAATTCTACAAAGAGCAATAGTTAAAGAGCAGTTTTGATATATATAAAGGATAGTAGAAGAGAAGGCAGCAGTGCAGAAAACTAAAGATGAAACAGCACTACTACAGCTCGGGGCCCTATGCACGCTACGGCACATATTCATTAAAGCGTAATGAATCCCCTGAAGTCATTTACGCACTGCAAATAAATTTTAGCTTTTGCGTTACAGGCAATAGCGGTATAAATTCAAAAGCAAATAGTTGTATCCATGTTAATTCCAATTTCTGCATTATAGGCAATGCTGTTGAAAATACAATAGCAAATTGTCGCCTCAGGTTCAAAGCTAGATTCTCCATTACAGGTAATAGCGGTGAAAGTACAAAAATAAATTGTCGTATACAGTGCAAATTGTGTATCTGCGTTATGCCATTATTAAATTCCTTACATTTTCTTACAGATGCAAATTGCTTATAATCAACGTTCTCGTCACTGAATTTGATAACACGTTCAGGTTTGTGTGTGAATCTGTTCGTCTGTGTCATTTCGGATTTCAAGTTGCGTAGCTTTTCAGATTTTAAGTCGCGTGGCTTTTCGGATTTTAAGTCGCGTAGTTGCTGTAAATTGCTCAAATTATACGCACTGCGTAAGTCTGACAAATGTTCGTAAAGTGGCATCTGCTGTGTTGAGTTATTAACTGAAATACTTTTCATTTCTGTTACTTCTTGTTGTAAACTCGATAACTTTCTACGCAACGTGTTATTGGACGAATCGATCTCATTAATTGTCTGCTGTAAATTTTGAAATTCAGGTGTTTGGTTAAATGAAACCGGTGCAGTATCGTCTAACTTATTGTCATTACTACTTTCTATAACGTCAATACGACTGGCCAATTCATCATATTTTTCAGTCAGTAATTTTGCCTGATCATCGGTTTTAGTGTCAGTGGCATTAATCTGTTTTTGCAATTTACGCGTAGTTTCATTCAGTTTTTTAACGTCAGTTTTGACGACATCTGAATCATGTGCTAGTTCTAATTGTCTAGTCTGTCCGTCACTGTTTGAAAATCGGTTGTGTATGTGTCTGTATTCGACTTAAGATTGGAAATTTCGTCACGTAATTCTGTGTTCGACTGTTTGATGGAATTAATTTCGTCGGACACTGTAGCAATATTATTGTCTACATACGTTTTTGCCTTCGCAAACATTTTACGTTTGTCTTCCTGTCTCTGTGCTGTGATTGTTTCCATTACTTGTCGTTTTACTTTGTTTTGATCCTGAATAAATTTACGGAAACGCGTATCACTGTTTTGTATATGGTGATTAAGACGTTCGTTAATTTGAGAATTCTGTTGCTCGAATTTCGCGTCTATCTTTTCATCCATTGTGCGCGAAAGTTCTGCTGTCATTGTTTTAAACTCGTCGCGTAATTGTGTAGCTTTTTCAGAGCATTGTTTAGCGACTCCGTTAATTTCGTCTCTGAGTGTTTCTGTTGCGGCTGTTTGCATTTCCCTTAATTCCTGAGCAACAGACCTAATTTCTTCGCTACTTTTTTTTGAACAAGCCTCAATTTCCTCGCGCAACTGTTCCTTAGCGTCATGACACTGCGTGGCAACGGCTCTAATTTGTTCACTAAGCTGTCTGGAATTGTCGTCTAATTTTTCATTTAACTGTCTGGAATTGTCGTCTAATTTTTCATTTAGGTATTGTTTGAGTTTTTCGTTATCTTGTTTGTTATCTTCCCTAAGTTGTCTGAAATTTTCATCAATTTTATTAAATTTTTTGTCCTGTTCACTAAGTTGTTGTTTGAAATCTTCACTCTGTTGTTGTAGCAATCTTGCCATAATTTATTCAAAGCCAAAGTTAGCGTTTATACTCTCTGTGCTGTTTAGTGGTGGATCTGGAACTCTCTCGCTTACTGTAACCATTTGGTTATTCTGAGATTTGCAAAAAGGTTTGTCAGTCGAATGTACACTGTCGGTCATTATTTCTGAATTAAATGGATCCGTCGTACTCTCAGTACACTGTCCATTTTCATTAGAAATATTTGTCTGAACGTTACTTGAATTTTCCAAACCGGGTGTGTTACGCTGGGCAGCGCTCATTACTATAGACCGCTCCGCGTCATCAATTGTCGTCAAATTAACAGACGAGACAATTGAGTTCGTTTGTTCATCATTAAGATAAATATCATCATTAGCGGTTGGAATGCACTGATTCTCAGTGAACGCAGGATTGTCATCATTACACTGCGTGTCACATGTCCTATCGGTAAAGTTGTTTGAGTCGGTAATTTCATTCATAATACCTCGCGATACACTATTCACAGTCTTTCGCGGCATTTTTGCAATAGTCACAATTATTCACAAAATAAATAAGCACAATGCTAAAGTAACACACAAATACAACAGAGCAACGAATTGCCGTTGACCTGTAGAAAGAAAGTCACAATATTAGTAAAAGCGTTGCGCCATATCCTAATTACATCTAAGCAAATAAGAGCAGATATCTGACTGTTTTTCAAAAGACTCTCAACGAAATTCGATCCTGGACTGGGTGTCGCCAAGTGTAACCTCCCCACCGAAATTTAAAAGATATTATTTAATAGAAATGGGAGCCAAACGTAACCTCACTAGCAATTAAATTTAATGACAATAAAAATGAGAATCGCAATCTGACTCAAGATGTAAGCTCCCACAAAAAAATGAAAAACAATTCAGTGCTAATGAAACTTCAGTGACAATGAAAATTCAATTAAACCGAAATATCGGTCTTTGGCCCTGTGCAAAAAATCATAATTAATTTCTTACCTCATTGAAACTGCATGTCAAATTTCTGCTCTTATTGTTGGCCACTGCTTGGAGGAAATGCATTGCAAATAATATTTTTTTTTTTTTTGAAATTTAACTGAAACTTTACTTTAAAGGAAATGGAAGGAGATCGTTGGTTCAATTAAATGGTTTTTTTATAAAAAATTGCTTTGAAATCTAAATTATTATTGGGGCGATTATTGCACAAATTAGTTACAGTTGATTTGCATTATTAGCTGAGCGCATTTAAAAATAATATACCTCATCCTGAATCTTGACCAGAATGCCATGTCGACGCCCGCCGACTCCTCACACACAACTGCACTCGACTGCTATTACCGACATACTGCACGACGACTACCGACCGACTACTGGACGCAACTGTACTGCACGACTACTACCGACCGACTGCTAGACGCAACTGAACTGAGCTACTGCTACCGACAGAGTACACTGCACGACGACTACTGACCGACTACTGTACGGAACTGAACTGAGCTACTGCTACCGACAGAGTACACTGCACGACGACTACTGACCGACTACTGGACGCAACTGAACTGAGCTACTGCTACCGACAGAGTGCTGCTCGTAACACTCGCTCGGTCAAGCGCAGACTAACCACGATAAAAGGCTCTCTGGTCGAAGATTTTATCATGCCTCACCATCGCTGCTACGTTACATACGTGTTTCAACCATCACCAGACTCCAGAACGGTGGATGGACTCCGTGGAGCAATTTGCGCCCACCTTCGACGCTGGAATAACTGCGTCATCTGCGAACAACCAAAGACGGCTGCTCAAACTGTGTCCCAAATCGTTTATATAGATAAGGAACAGCAAAGGGCCAATAACACTACCTTGAGGAAGCCAGAAATCACTTCTGTTTTTCTGTATGACTTTCCGTCAATTACTACGAACTGTGACCTGTCTGACAGGAAATCACAAATCCTACCACATAACTGAGACGATATTCCATACGCACGCAATTTCACTACAAGCCGTTTGTGTGGTACAGTGTCAAAAGCCTTCCGGAAATCCAAAAATACGGAATCGATCTTAAATCTCTTGTCAGTGGCACTCAGCACTTCATGTAAATAAAGAGCTAGCTGCGTTCCACAAGAGCGATGTTTTATAAATGCCTGTTGTCCGAGTGCAAATAGACCGTTCTCTCCGAGGTAATTGATAATGTTCAAACACAATAAATGTTCCAAAACCCTGCTGTATCTCGACGTTAATGATATACGCCTGAAATTTAATGTATTACCCCTATTGCCTTTCTTGAATGTTAGTGTGACCCGCGCAACTTTCCAGTCTTTGGGGACGGACCTTTCGTCGAGCGAACGGTTATATACGGTTGTTAAGTATGGAGCTAATGCATCAGCATACTCCGAAAGTAACCTGACTGGTATACAGACTGGGCCAGAAGACTTGCTTCTATTAAGTGATTTAAGTTGCTTCACTACTGCGATGACATTTATCTCTACGTTACTCATTTTGGGAGCTGTTCTCGATTCGAATTCTGAAATATTTACTCCGTCTTTTTTTGTGAAGGCATTTCGGAAGGTTGTGTTTAGTAACTCTGCTTTGGCAGCTCTGTCTTTGATATTATCTCCATTGCTATCAATGTCGTCCTAGGAAAGCTGGTCAGGAGCAGAAGCGATTTATGAAAAAGTAGCAAAGCAAACAAAAGATTTACTTACCTTGTATTTCTCCAAATGTACAAACACTCAGCGCAAATGATGCAACAAGGAACAGAGTGCAACTGCTGCAACAGTAACAACGATGATGATGGACCCAAACTATGTGGCTTTTGTGTAGCCTCATGCATCTATGTGTATCCTAGCACAAGTGGGTGAGTCGCTGCCGCCGGTCATACTATATCGGGGTTGCAGAGGGCGCTCGTGGTACAGAGCTGCTAGACTCGTGGCTCAGCAGGTGCGCTCCATTGGGTCTGCTGGATCCCGCGCGGCCATTATCGGCGTCTCATACAAACTAGCAGTTTCACTGCCATGACACTATTGGGGGGGGTTATCGATATGTGATACCACAAATTTGTCCATAATGTGTCACCCAAAGGAATTTCTTTTTTATGTTTCCTGTTTACTGTGGCCCTGAGTGTTTGTAATTCTCGTTTTTCCTTTATTTTGTTGTACATACGAGTGATAAACCTTTCTATGGTACCCGCTTACCTATGCTATTTGTATTAGTAAATTCAGTTCCTTACTTGTTTCTTGATTATCTAATTCCATGGATAGGTCAGAAACCATGGAAGTAAAGAAGGATCCCTTTTACCATACCCATTGGCAAGATTTAGAATGAATAATTTTGTTTGTGTCCGTGGCTTCTTGGATCCATTTCGGTGTGTACGCTGTGCCTCTGATTTTTTATCTTTCTACATGTTGCTGTCAGTGTTGTGGGTTGGCAGGAGAGCCAACACCGGGTTACAAGAGGAAGCCGAAAGGCACGCGTTTTAGCTCACGCAGCCTGGCGTGAGGTCTGGAACAGGACAATGAAATTAGAATTTAGGAAAAAACGGACGTAGCTGGTGGAATACTTAACTTTAATCCATAAATGGTGAACGTCGGTCTTGATGGTACATTATTACAGTACCAATAGTAACTGGTACTGGCGCCTTGCTAGGTCGTAGCAAATGACGTAGCTGAAGGCTATGCTAACTATCGTCTCGGCAAATGAGAGCGTATTTTGTCAGTGAACCATCGCTAGCAAAGTCGGTTGTACAACTGGGGCGAGTGCTAGGAAGGCTCTCTAGACCTGCCGTGTGGCGGCGCTCGGTCTGCAATCACTGATAGTGGCGACACGCGGGTCCGACGTATACTAACGGACCGCGGCCGATTTAAAAGGCTACCACCTAGCAAGTGTAGTGTCTGGCGGTGACACCACAGTCAGTTTATTTTGCTGCATATTTCCCAGAAACATATTTGCAGCAACCTTTTGTAATTTGGAGTAATACTTCTCTTTGGACAAATGTTAAAACTCTAGCTCATTTTTTAACTGTCTTCAAATGTATCCGATTCATTTTAACGCAGAATGTCTATGCTTATTATCCTGACTGTTTTACAAACTATTTTCGGCCAGCGACATCTTCCGTCCACGCCCCGACACCTTTTTGCACCGTAGGTGCCAGTGATGACACGACATTACGGATAATGAGTGTTTAGCATTTTATCATGACTTTATTCTATTCTATGTGATGATGCCATTCATTTCATGGTTATACATTGTATTAGCTTACTCTGTTAACTTCATGACGACAGCTCGCAGTAGTTGATAGCCTACTATTACGTAGATTTTTCCATAAATGTCCACATTTTCTCTTTTTAGACCAATGTGAAGATTCTCATAATGACTGAAACTGGTAATTGAATGTACAAATATTTCCGTTCAGAGACTGTTGCGGTACTTAAAAATTGTGATAAAATATGAATCATCTGTATTAGTTTGAGACATATTTTGTTATTCTGAGCGCTGAATTGTTCGCTAGTTGCTTATGCTGTAGACCCTCTGGATTGTTTGTATGTGTTAATAAAGTGAACTACATTTGCTTAACGCCAACACAACTTCCCAACCATTTGTCATTCCCATTAGGTTCCTGTGCCACATCACGAACACCATGCAAAAGGCTGTGTTATGATGGGAGGTAGCATCTGTCATCTTTGGCAGCTTTGAAAAGTTCTTCACCCACTCTCTCACATATTACAGCCAAGTGAACAGCTAAAGGACCAGTTACGTGCTTGGAATGCTCTATCACTTACCCGCTTCTGATGATGATACTAGCCGAAACATGTTAAAGGAAATAATGCAATAAACAAAAAATCTCCATGAAGAAATGATAATCAACCAATCAATTGCAAAATGGAAGCTTCATTTTAACCCGTTAACCATGGGTTCAAGACTTCTTCAGAAGTATAGTAATGACAACTTGTTTTGACAATTTTCAATGTAATGTCCAGGCTTTGTGACGTGGGAAGGAAAATTTTTAAAATTTTTTGCATGGCTGGAGCAGCAACCGTAGGATGAAATTTTCGTGAAGAAATAATAAGCTGCCCAGGTCTCAAAGGCTGCTTCTAATTATACGGATATTTCCTACGAAATTCTGGGAAACGTTGTGCGATCTAGACAGCCTTACTTGTATAATTCATAATGAACGATGGTGGGCTCATACTTTCCCTTCTGGACTCTCCATCGTTGACAGTGCGTGCCGTCCCCTTCTGTTGCAGCTGCCACGTCCAGTGGAACCACTGGGAGAGTTCAACGCCAACTGGTTCGGCCCGCTGTGTCCGCAGGCGCTATCGTCGCGGGAGATGGAGATCCCGTGGTTCACGTGGCCGGACGCAGGCACGCTCGCGGCCGTGCGCAACCTCTCTGCCGCCGAAGACCCTGAGGACTGCCTGCACCTCAACGTCTACACTCCAAAGGTGCCTCTCGCATCTGACTCTCTTGCTTTTCAGTCACGTGTCCGATCAGGCCATTGTTAACTAACATATTCTCCCGTGTAAAATCGTCTCTGTGTCCAAAACCGCGTTAAATCGCAGTGAAAACTCCAACTTTCGAAGATTAGTGCCGTAAGGAGATAATAGGAGATGGACAGATCTTTCTGTCACGTCTTAAGGTAGATAATGACACCAAGACGCTTACGAAATTGTATGGTATTTTTGAATCATCTCCATCGGTGCTCCGGAAGCCAACTTGCAGTGTGCGGTGGAGAGTAGTGTTACGTTTACTTAGTTACAGAATTTTAATTCGGGTTTTAGATTCATAGTGTCTAACCACATAAAAACCATCTCCTTGGCCAAAGAAGTTCAACTACTCTGTTTTATGTAATATCTGTTCCTGACCAAGCTTGTTTTCGTCAGTATGTAGTGAATGAATCAAAATTGATTTAAGAAAATATTATTGTTGCAGTTCATTTTGTTAACAGTACGAATGATAAAAGATTGTAGGAGAAAAGCAGAATTAGCATATTAACAGATAATATTGACATCCACTTTTATGGTATTTCCCGACATTTGCGAGCTCGTGTGTCTCATATCAAGTAATTCGTTTCAGCACCCTCTACGCCTCTTCGTGGGTTTTTAAACTTTAATAACAATTGCCTTGCATACAAACTTCCAAAAGTTCACAATAATAAAATTTTCTCCTCGCATGTAATACGGTCAATTTCTTTACAAAATCAATCACCACGTCCAGTTGAAACATTCTGTAAATTCCTTCTCCAACTTAACAGCACGACAAAATCAATCGTTGAAAATATTCCTGGCTACAGCAGTTCATCTCTACACTGCTCTCAGCTACTGTTGTGGCGGAACCGGTTTATAGTATTTCGTGACTCATTACGTATAAATGTTATTTCAGGTAGATCAAAAAATATAATACCAGTTACCTATTGTCAGCGTAACAATTCATTTGATCTCAAAAATGATTATCCCGGCTATATTTGTCACTCTGATAAAGAAGTCTCCACTTGACATTGTGTAGAAATGTTGTCTGTAAAATCGTGTGAGTGGCACTAAGTTGCATATCATTTATCAGATTTCACACAACTTTCACTTAAGATGGATGCACTTTTCTCTAGCAAAAGGAAAATTTACTCGCAAAATACTACCCGCGCAGAACACTGACGTATGTCTCCTATTAAAATATTTCATGTAAACCGTCCGAAATAATTAGGCTTCATACATCAGCAAATAAGAAATTGATATTACGTAACATGATGTGAGCATTTTTAAAGATTCAATCTGAGTTTAATTCTGTCTATTAAAATAGATTCGGGACCACCAGTGCACATTTACTTCCATTCATTTATATCTAACAACATTTATGTTCGTTAAAATTCTCGATTCAGAACTGCCGCGGAGATATTTTTGCTAAGATGGCGGCAGATAGACGATAGTCAATATGTCTATTGTTATCGATTTATTTTATATCAAGGTAATATATTTAGATAAAACTCTTTAAGCCTTTTATCTCTATTCTTTAGCATTTAAAATCATTTTCAATGATAAATAGCGTCATATTTTTTATACCAGCTACTAGTAAACTCCGCTGTAAGTTATTAGCGCTAATGGCTGCGCTGCTAATTGCGGACATGAAAATTAATACTTAAAAATCATTAATTACATTGGATTACAACTGAAATAAATAAAAATCCAAGTCTAGACAACAGCGACTCTATTTTTCAAATAATAATTAACACTATACAGTTACAGGTTTTCTCTTTACAGACCTCACACGTCTCACGTCCGAACAGTTCATCGGCTAGCACAGCGAGAACAACTGAACCACAGATGTCACAGATAACAAGAAAAGGTTATAATTGTCGTTGTTTGTGAATGTAGTTCTCTGATAATGGCTTTAATTCACACAGAAATTAAATTATTACAGAAATAATGAAATAACTATCGTCATTTTTATACGATACAGTCCTTTTATACGTAGCATCGATAATATTTGTTGTAATTTGTACCTTCAAAATGGTTCAAATGGCTCTGAGCACTATGGGACTCAACATCTTAGGTCATAAGTCCCCTAGAACTTAGAACTACTTAAACCTAACTAACCTAAGGACATCACACACACCCATGACCGAGGCAGGATTCGAACCTGCGACCGTAGCAGTCCCGCGGTTCCGGACTGCAGCGCCAGAACCGCACGGCCACCGCGGCCGGCTTTGTACCTTCGACCATAGATACTAGTAGACTGGCCTTGCTGTGCAGAAGCTATAGGCCTGGTGTGGCTCCAACATAAACCACGTGACTGTTGGCAAAACGTGGCGGGATTTCAAATCAGCGGTCTGTCATCCTATGTTTGTATCGTATTTTCCCCACATTTCTCAATTGACTGCCAAACGCTTCCAACGAAAATTTCTTTTTAATTTCCGAAAAATTATGCCAGAACTACAGTTGACCTCGATTTGTTCACAGTACCATTTATAAAATCTAACAAATACAGCGAACGCCACTCTGGTGGGCAGCGGGACGAAATTACTGTAAACTATCAATTAAAGTACAATGTTGTTAACATTCTTTTAAACAGTAAGAGTGGGCTCGTGTCGAAACTTTAAACATTGGATTCGCCGCGTTATGAGCTCTAGTCACTTATAAAAGAAAATGGGATATGGGAATTATGTCTACTATAGGTGCCAAAATTGTCGACTTTAGGAGCAGGTCCATTTTAGAGTATCAATTTTAGGTGCACTTCAAAGGTTCAGTTCCCACTATTTTTACAAAAGTTTAAACCATCATGTTTAAAAAAAATGATATTTCAGATGAAAGGTGAGACTTCGAAGTTTCAGAAAATAATTTTGGATCCTAGGTTCAAAAATGACAGAAACTGTAAATATAAATTATAAATATACATTGTAAATAATAACTAACCTTTGCTTCGAGCAAAGGTGAGTATGTGCAGATGGCTTAAAGTTTTTCCGTTTCAGGGCCTGTATCCAAAGCTGCCTTCGGTTTTCATCCTTAGGGAACTATGAGTAGGAACGAGAAACAAGTATACTTACTTCTGTAACCGAATTATGACAGATACTTTCCAAAATGTAATATGAGTCTGACTTTACAGGCATCACTTTCAACACTTTAATTTACGTGATACTCTATTTCAAGCGAAAAAAACATATAAAAGTCACTTCAGCAGATTTCAATAAATGGATCTGCACTATCATAGAAACACTTACACGTGAAATGTAATGCCATTTCCCCCGACAAAACGCTGAGTGCAGCCATAAGCGCAACACGAAACAACCATGTTTTGCCAACATTCACGTGACTTCAGCCCAGAGATGCTGGAGCCACGAAAATGACGTCAGGGCCAGTCTATTATATTTATGGTCGAAGGTTTGTACACTTAGTTCATTTTAACAACTTGTGGCTAGAACATAGTGTCGTGGATATTCCACTGTTTAAGTTCACAGATATAAGCGGCGCCAACTTGCGGTCAACATTCACTAATATCGTAATTCTACAACATCATATCAATGACTACAAATTATACCGCTTAAGTTTTCGTAGTAATCACTGAGCAGGTATTATGGGGACGATACCCTACGCTTCGTAGCTGGTGGCAAGCACCTGGGCACGGCTTGATCTTCTGAGGCATTACGTATTCTCCCGTTGGTCAGTCGTTGCATGAAAGAAGTACACTTTTTTATGGTTACCAAAGACACACAATTCACAACCTAATGAAACTTGAGTAAAATTTGTCGAACATACGTTAGGTCAGATATTATGAGGAACGAGTGTCTCAAAAAGTTTGTGAGTCTACATCTTGCAGTACCGTCGTTTCATTTCTTTCTTGGCCCATTTGCAAACAGTGCATACAGGAATGATGACTATCGGCAGAACACGGTAGGATCTTCTAATTCACTGATTTTCCATTCACGTTCATTTCGAGGTGCATCTGTACAAGGAACATAAGCTCACGACATTTCAATCTTTGAGCTTTTCAGCCGGGCAAAATGCTTTTCATGTTGCGTTTGCTACTGGAGTTTGACAGATTCACTGATCTTCCACTCGTGTTTATTTAGAGATTTAGAGACGAGTATGTACAAGGAATATACCCTCACGGTGTTCCAATCTTTAAGCTTATCCACCACGCACAATGCTTTCCTGAACGAGATTTTCACTCTGCAGTGGAGTGTGCGCTGATATGAAATTTCCTGGCAGATGAAAACTGTGTGCCGGACCGAGACTCGAACTCGGGAACTTTGCCTTTCGCGGGCAAGTGCTCTACCATATGAGCTACCAAAGCGCGACTCACGTCTTGTCCTCACAGCTTCTACATCTACATCTACATGATTATTCTGCAATTAACATTTAAGTGCTTGGCAAAGGGTTCTTCGAACCACAATCATACTATCTCTCTACCATTCCACTCCCGAACAGCGCGCGGGAAAAACGAACACCTAAACCTTTCTGTAGGACCTCTGATTTCTCTTATTTTATTTTGATGATCATTCCTACCTATGTAGGTTGGGCTCAACTAAGTATTTTCGCATTCGGAAGAGAAAGTTGGTGACTGAAATTTCGTAAATAGATCTCGCCGCGACGAAAAACGTCTTTGCTTTAATGACTTCCATCCCAACTCGCGTATCATATCTGCCACACTCTCTCCCCTATTACGCGATAATACAAAACGAGCTGCCCTTTTTTGCACCCTTTCGATGTTCTCCGTCAATCCCACCTGGCAAGGATCCCACACAGCGCAGCAGTATTCTAACAGAGGACGAACGAGTGTAGTGTAAGCTGTCTCTTTAGTGGACTTGTTGCATCTTCTAAGTGTCCTGCCAATGAAACGCAACCTTTGGCACGCCTTCTCCACAATATTATCTACGTGGTCTTTCCAACTGAAGTTGTTCGTAATTTTAACACCCAGGTACTCAGTTGAATTGACAGCCTTGAGAATTGTACTATTTATCGAGCAATCGAATTCCAACGGATTTCTTTTGGAACTCATGTGGATCACCTCACACTTTTCGTTATCTAGCGCCAACTGCCACCTGCCACACCATACAGCAATCATTTCTAAATCGCTTTGCAACTGATACTGTTCTTCAGATGACCTTACTAGACGGTAAATAGCAGCATCATTTGCGAACAACGTAAGAGAACTGCTCAGAATGTCACCCAGGTCATTGATTCCTGCTAGTACCTCGTCTCTTATCCTCCAAACCTTACAGAAGATCTCCTGCGAACCTTGCAGAAAAAATGGTTCAAAGGGCTCTAAGCACTATGGGACTTAATATCTGAGGTCATCAGTCCCCTAGACTTATAACTACTTAAACCCAACTAACCTAAGGACATCACCCACATCCATGCCCGAGGCAGGATTCGAATCTGCGATCGTAGCAGCAGCGCGGTTCCGGACTGAAGCGCCTAGAACCGCTCGGTCACAGCGGCCGGCGAACCTTGCAGAGCTAGCATTCCTGAAAGAAAGGATATTGCGGAGACATGGCTTAGTCACAGCCTGGGGGACGTTTTCAGAATGAGAGTTTCACTCTGTAGCGGAGTGTGCCCTGATATGGGCTACTGTAAGGTTTGGAAGGTAGGAGACGAGGTACTGGCAGAAGTGAAGCTATGAGGACGGGGCATGAGTCATGCTTGGGTAGCTCAGATGGTAGAGCACTTGCCCGCGAAAGGCAAAGGTCCCGAGTTCGAGTCTCGGTCCGGCATACAGTTTTAATCTGCCAGGAAGTTCCAACGCTTTCTTTGTTGCGTTTGCCACTGGAGTTTGATGTGCACCCCCGTCGTGCTCTTGCGTTTACTAAACAAATAAGTGACAAAACGCACCTCTCTGCTGTGTAATATCTCTGTCTCCTCTATTAATCTTATGTGAAAAAGCTACGTAGTCACGAGCAATATTCAAGAACCAATCAGTCGACTGTTTCTCAAGCTATCTGTTTCATGGGTGACTTAAACTTCAAACAAATCTTACACCATTTTCCAGGCTGCCGTCTGATTTTGCTACTACTACATTTATTTCTCAGTACCACGTAACACAATTCACATATACGCTACTACATATATCACGTATGTCACTGCTTCCAGAGATAAATTAGCTAATCGCATAATCGAGCAATTCTGTTTGCAAATGCAAGTCTTTACACCAACTGTCCATTCTCTGCATATCTTCCTGGATTAAATTAAACTTTTTGTCGTTGCAGCTTTATATCCAAGCAGACTGGCATGACTCCCTCCGACAGCTCAGAAGATGTTTTGCACCATCTACACAGCGAAAATGAGTAGACTTAAATTCAGGAGGCGAGAGGAATGAAACAAATTAACTAATTTACTGGGAAGTAAAACCAAAGTAATGGTAGTCAGTTCAAACGCGATTATCTGTAAAAACGAGTTGTTGTTGGGTAACATGCAATAACGTTGTTGTTAACCCTCTGCATTGCAAGAAGCTTGAGTCCTCTTTGGCATGCTGTCTACAAGACAGTCTACACGTTGCCACTCTGCTGCGGTGGTCCTCCGGAAGTCACCCAGTGCGTTAGAACGGATTCTGTAATGAAGCACTTTGTTTCAACTGATTTCAAGCTTACTTCAGCGAGGCCAGGTCACCAGACGTCGCCTGCCATTCCATTCTGATCACTTTGAGGAAGATGTTAACGTATTAAGCGCGGTTTAGTTTGGATTACATAGTCTTGGAAGAGGAATTCATCGTCTAAATGTTGGCTGTAGGGCTGGCCAAGACGCTGGAGGGGTCAGTCCCGATATTGCACAGAAGCTACCCTCGATAACTATGTGAGATGTCCGTCAACCAAAACATGGTTGATCCCAGGCTTTGGGAGAAGGCCACCTGCATGCCCTTCTATTACAATCATCAAGTGCCAGACGAACCCTGCACTCGTCGGTGAAGATGGTACCACGATAATGTTCCATATTCACATGTTCCTTTGTTCACTTTCTAAGTGAACCAGGATGCTGGAGGGTTGGTATTGTTGTTCATAGGCGCGTGGAGTGCCCGTGAGGTTTGAGGCACCATGTCACGGATTGCACGGCCTCTTCCGCCGGAGGTTCGAGTCCTCCCTCGGACATGGGTGTGTGTGTTGTTCTTAGCATAAATCAGTCTAAGTTAGTTTAAGTAGTGTGTAAGTCTAGGGACCGATGACTTCAGCAGTTTGGTCACTTAGGCATTCACAAACATTTAAAAATTTTTTGTTGTTCATAACAGAGGCCCAGATCCCTAACTGATCGTATGGAGACGCCTGCGAACTGTATGACAAACACGATTCTCCTTATAGCTTCCAAATAGACAGTGTGTGTTTCCATTTCACAAGTCATTCTTTGTACGTAACGAATACAGCGTTGTTATTTATCGAGAGCGACCACTACGAGTCAGTTCGTCTGTAGTGGTAAAGTTCGAATGGCGTATTTGTGGTGCATACTGATCCGACGTCTTCCAGTGCTGCCAACACTTCTTGCCCTAAAGTGACAACGTGAGCACCGCCTAAACTTGATCTGACCCATGCCAGCATGTTGACATACTTGATAGTGTATACATGTGGTTCTAGTTAACTCCACTGACAATACGGGTTTTGATTTACCTCCATTACAGCCGTAAAGCAATACTGAGAAAGAGTTTTTCCATTAAAGGAATGCAATTTGTAAAAGCGGTGAAAACTTCTCCTGAAAATTTTACATCGTTAATAGTAACGGTGCTATAACATTTCCTTGAGGTATACCCGTAATTGCGTTTACGGCCACTAAGAACGACTTCTTCTGTCTGCTGGAAAGTTACGCATCAATACATATTCCGACATTCCACAAGCTTGTACTTCGTTCTTTAAGTGATAAAGTTGCCCGGAAATCAAGAAATGGAGAACTGTTATATACTGGTGTTTAGATTCCATGAATAAGCAGATGGAGCTGAGTTCCCTCAAAATTAATTTTTGCAGCATATGTATTGATTCTTACAGTTAACCTTTCCTCTCTCCAGAAAGATCATATTCTCGTGGCATCAGATGTTGTAGCATTTCTTTCTCGTGTGAGTTTAATTAATCTTTTCTATTGCGTCATAAATTCTCTTGATATATCTGTCATTTATGAGATAGTGGTTGAAACAAAACAAGAAAAACAATTTATTTCGTAATGAAGCGATTTCAAAACGATTTATGTATTTTATCCTTTTCTCCGCCATCCTCGACCCTCGCAACACCAAAGCGAAAAAACGAACAGCTAGCAGAATGAAAACAACGGAACCATTCTTGGGATATCGGTCACAGATTTGGGGCCTACTTTAGCACTTCAAGCAAATAGTGTCCATCTCAGAATGGATGTAACATACTCATGATCATTTGTGAGAAGATAAATCTGTGAGTAGAAAAGAAGACATCTAACTCACCGATCCGTTCCTCTATAGTTTTCACACCGCTTGGGGCGGCATCCACTAACTTGTGTGATTATCACCTATCAGAGAGCACGGCTTGCGAAAGCCATCTGTTCCGGTACGGTGCGGAGGGTCATCATCATAAAAATGTTTGACGGAGTATGCAGTATATTTCGCTAGGACTTCTCAGCGAATTTTTTCTCTCATGAATAAAAGTTCCGCAGCCCCGCAAGAATAATCCAGGGAGCTGTGAAGTGATTGAGTGGCGCAGTCAGTCCCTCCAACTTCCAAGCGTCCGCCGGGCAATTGTACACCGGCTTGCAGTTCTGACGTACGTGAGCAAAGAGACATGTGCTCCCCCCAAGAACAAAATAAATACCTCTGGAGTCATTATTATTCTCAGAGAAATTTTGTACCATTCTGATAGACTCCAGCGCTCAGTGTCGAATATTAAGTTAGAGGAAAAAACTTTTAATAAAGGGAACCCATTTGCCAGAGGCTCAGGAGTAATATTTTGTGGCTGGAAATCATAACAGTTCACTCATTCAGTTATTATAAATTCAACGTTTTTACTTATTTCATTGTATCAAGACCGTTGATACTGCTGAGGACAACTCTTTCCCTCTAGTGATTTATACGACATTATTTCCAGTCTCGTTCATCGTTTTGGAGGGCAGATTCAGGACTAAATAAATGCACGTGGTGTTCTCTGCGAGATATAAGTCCCTAGCGCGCATGTATAATAGGAAAGGAATTCTCAGAGTGCCTTTCCACGTGAACTTTGACGAACTCTCAAGCTTCCAATGATTCTTTAAATCCTCCATGTCAGTCTCAAGAATCTGGTGCTCAAAAACACTTTAGATTTTCTATTTATGTCCACCAGCAATATTTTGATCGAGTTACGCTATTGTGACGTCGCGGAATGTTGGAATTCACGTTTTTCCGTGCCTCGTGATGGTGCGTTAGTGCTCATTTCGGTTTCAGAACATCTCCTGAATTTGTATCTCCGGAAGTCTACACTTTATTTCTGACGATGGAGATGGCGAATATAATTTAGAGATTGAGCTTTAACAAAGTTTTCTGCAAATATATTTTAGTACATTTTGTTGTAAGTTGATGCTGGTAACAGTTGTATGATACCTATTTTTCATTTCTGAGAGGGACATAGTTCACAAGATTTAGACAATGTGACACGGATTTTGCGAATGATGAAGCCAGTCACGGATATTTCTCGGAGCAATATTTCTGAACTTATTCTTTTTTTACGTGACACTCACTATTCTGCGTACAAGGCTGAACCGTTTCTCTTTTTATCCCTGCGTTGGCATGGTATCTGCTTCAACTGAATCACTGTCGAAGTTTCTCTGACAGTTTCTGAGGGCATGAACGTCGTACTGGGAAACTAATACTGAAGTTTAAAGGCATTTGCAGCATCATATTTGGCAAATACAAAATCACTAACTTCAGATAATACAACCGTGACTTAATCACTGCTACTACATCGTAATATAAATTGCATCCTCAATACATAAACTGTGCTACAGTTGAGTCGGTGTAAGTTGATCCCTGACAGTTGCAATGAGAGGGACGCGAGAGCTGCAAGGGCCTACCTCTACCGATAACATAATACAATTTTCTAAACATCTCTATGGCAACGCCTCAGCGTTGTCACATCTCTGTACGCGACTACTGCCGTTAGCGCTTCGCAAATGAAAGCTGGCAACAGCGCTACGAACTGTCAGGGAACCTCTTACACCTTCTTAGATATAGACAAAGCACTTTTTCGTGTTTTATCAGAAATCGGTGTTAACGCTGTGAACGATGCATAATTACTATGTAACAATAGTGACTAATTTATGGATTTATTATCTAATGATAGTCATTTTATATTCGCCTTGTATGATGCTATTAATGCTTTTTAAGAACCTGGTGATGGTCACTAGACCAAAACTGGTTGTTTAAATAAAGATTTTATCAACATTCCAGGTAGGTAATCACGGCATTTTTCACATACATACGAGCTGTAATGCACCGCATCTTGAAAATATATTCCATTCGCCTTACACTTATAGATGGACGATCCAACTTTTTTTTTCATCAACAAGAATACAACAACGCAGGATGTTTTAAAACAGATTATCTGATCTCACAAGACTATATCTTCTGCACGAATAAAGATAGAACTTGGACAAAATTTTAACTTATGCATGGACCAACAAAGTTTTTATTTTCAAAAGAACCATACGAGAACACAACGGTATACCTTTTAGTTTGACGCGAGTACAAACTCTACAATTAGATTTGGGATCGAAGTTTTCATTTACGTTTCACAAAAATTTCAGTGTGAGTAACTTAGAATTTACAACAACTTTATGTCTTCACGTGTACCATACAACATGGTTGGGGAGTGGAGTGCTAGGTTTTATTGACTAGTAGATGTTCGAGCTGAATATTCTTCTTATTTAAAGATTTTTTAATGTTTTGAACATGGCTGCGTGGCCAGCGACCGTTTACAAAGTAAAATTAAAGCAATAGCAGCCCTCGGTCGCGAAACAGGAATCTTTTGACCGAGGTTTTGGCACTACTATGAGTACCTTCATCAGAAGTAAAACTCTCAAATTGGCATTCACGTATAAAACTTAATATCAAGCGATAAAGCTTTAGTCGCAAAAATTTTAAAATGGAATCAATGAAAGGCAAGCCACTATGTGCTGCTCACACGCATCGAGCTACGATAGTTTCAGAGCAGCAGAGTCTTGGCAGAATGTAAATACTGAATAGCCCTACAAAGCAGAGGTTTCGATTAACTGAAACAATTATTTAAGACTTTGTGATATTCTTTAAAACAGAGCTAGTTCTCTTAATCCTTGAAAAGAAATGACTTCATTAACGTAATTCAAACTTTGATTGACAGCGTGCTTAAATTGCAATCTTTCATAATTCTGAAGCACGGCAGACACCACTGCACTCAGAAAGAAACCCAACACATAGCAAAACAAACAGGCAATCCATACATGTCAACACTGGACAAGTGCAAGTGACTATTGGTCAACATTAACGAGAAGTTTGGTTAGTTCACACATCTCCAGTTATTAAAGGTCTGTTAATATCACACCAACACCAACAACCTTTTGCTACCCTGCGACGCAACTAGTGCTTAATCTGCAGCACGCTTGAGATAGTGTAAAAAACTAAGTACCACTAATCAGACGGTACTGGCCATGTACTAATCATCAATACTAAGTTTCGCTTACACTATAGCTTACTAATCCGTTTATTCTAAGGCGGCACTAGCCAGCGATACAAAAAATGGCTCTGAGCACTATGGGACTTAACATCTGTGGTCACCAGTCCCCTAGATCTTAGAACTACTTAAACCTAACTAACCTAAGGACAGCAGACACATCCATGCCCGAGGCAGGATTCGAACCTGCGGCCGTAGCGGTCACACGGTTCCAGACTGAAGCGCCTAGAACTGCACGGCCACACCGGCCGGCCCAGCGATACCATTGCGACTTTTGTTAACTGTGTGGGATTAGCCCTTCTCTTCCCTGACAAATATAAGTGTGGGTCAAATAATTCTTAAAATATAACTACAGTTGGAACAAAGTGGTCGGCGTACTAACGCTGTTCGCCACAGATAAGCTTTTGGCCTAGGGCAGCCATTCCTTAAAATCCAGCAACAACTAAACACGGCATATTCATTGCTCTCCGCTCTGACAGATTTATGCCGTGCGTAATAACCAACCCACACAGACAGACAAGATCTCCACCAATGTCTGCAATAAACGTAGCAGTCGCACCCCGAAAACGCCAACAACAAAGATTTCCACACACAGGCACGCAATCGCTCTTAAAATTTCCGACCACAAACGAGATTATATGCAACAAGAGAAATTACTGGCCAAGAGAGATCTACTAATATCAAATAACGGCCGTAATTTCAGGAAAAAATTTCTGATAATGTACATTTGGAAATGAAAATTTGTGGTAAGGTCTTATGGGACCAAACTGCTGAGGTCATCGGTCCCTAGGTTTACTCACTACTTAGTCTAACTTAAAGTAACTTACGATAAGGACAATACACACACCGATGCCCGAGGGAGGACTCTAACCTACGACGGGGGAAGCGGGCGAACTGTGCCAAGACACCTAAGACCGCGCTTCTACGTCTGGAGTACAGCGTTGTGTGGTAGTGAAACATGGACTTTGGGAAAACCAAAACAGAAGAGAATCGAAGCATTTGATATGTTGTTCTACATACAAATTCTGAAAATTATGTGGACTGATAAGGCAGGGAATGAAGAGGTTCTGTGCAGAATCGGAGAGGAAAGGAATATGTGGAAAACATCGACAAGGAGAAGGGGCAGGATCGTACGACATCTGTTAAGACATCAGGGAATGACTTCCATGGTACTTGAGGGAGCTGTAGAGGGCAAAAATTGTAAAGGGATAAAGAGATTGGAATACATCCAGCAAATAATTGAGGGCGTAGGCTGCAAGTGCTACTCTGAGATGAAGAGGTTAGCACAGGAGAGGAATTCGTAGCGGGCCGCATCAAACCAATCAGAAGACTGACGACTAAAACAAAATAAAAATGCAACAAATAGAGTCAACAACCTAAGGTAAATAAAACAGGATACGGACAACCTCACGTCCCTCAGACGTAGTATTCGCAGTGGACTTCACCCGGACGACGTAACAGCTGTGTAGCCAACGATGACGTAAATTTGATGGTAGTAGGTTCCTGTGGGACCAAACTGCTGACGTCATCAGCCCCTAGGCTTACACACTACCTAGTCTAAAATAATTAAACTCACGCTAAGAACAATACACAGTCATGCCCGAGGGAGGACACGAACCTCTGATGTGGGGAGGTCAGTGTGGGGGGGGGGGGGGGAATTGGAGGGGGGGAGGGGGGGGGTAGGAGCCGCGCGAACAGTGGTAGGGCGCCCTCGACCGCGGGGCTACCGCACGCGGCACTATGACTTAACAACACTCGCTACGTTGCTGATTTCCCAAACAAATACAGCTAACATGATCACGACGTTCCCCTCGTATAACATACAGGACAGCTCTCGATCGATCAACAGCCAGGGTAAACCCCATAGCGACCGCGGTACAGGACTGCAAGCGGGTTCTGATGCCAACGGCCATGATTCAGCAACAGCAACAGTGGAGGGTGCACACTAAGTGACATATGCAACGAACAGCCAGATACAACTAAAAACTTGTAATGTCCCCACAAAAATACCCTATACCACGCACCAATTAATCATTTTCAATCAAACCATCCACATTCATTACACTTTGGAAAAGTTATCTGATCTGATTTTCTCGTGTATATGCGGCGACAGCTCGACGACGCCAAAGTATTTTCTAGTGCGTTTATTCTCTGAAATAACAGAACATTCTTCATGGTTGTTAGAGTGGTAACGAGGACAGCTTCTGGAGTATCTGTTGAGGGATTGACGTGTTTCTGAGAGATACATATTCTGCTTTTCTTCTCGCTAAAGCGAGCCAATTAACATTTGTGTCGCTAGCGGTTTGTTTGAGGAGAAAGAGACTGTAAAAGGAAAATAATTAAGGCGTGGAATCACCGGAGATCTGGATATGTAATGGAGATGGATTTAATACACAATTTCCTCCATAAATAAGGTTTGTGACTTTTTTGTTCTGGAGTGAATGAACGAATGAGTTTTTTTCTGAATCATTTGATGATCACGTTGGCCCTGTAATTAGTGGGGAAGTTTCAGCTGTGTCGAAGAGAGCCTGCAATCACTGAGGCTGTGTTAAATCGTCCAAAAAGGCTTCGTACACATCTGGAATTCGCAATCTTTCGTAAAAGGAACAAATTGTCCAAACGATTGATTCTCCCGACTGACTGCAGTGTTTAACAGTAATAATAAATGTAAAGATCTCTTATAGCAAGCCAGCCGCTGGTTACCAAGACGAAGGTTCAAAAATGGCTCTGAGCACTATGGGACTCAACATCTTAGGTCATAAGTCCCATAGAACTTAGAACTACTTAAACCTAACTAACCTAAGGACATCACACACGCCCGAGGCAGGATTCGAACCTGCGACCGTAGCAGTCCCGCGGTTCCGGACTGTAGCGCCAGAACCACACGGCCACCGCGGCCGGCCAAGACGAAGGACTCCACCAAAGATCCTATTTGGCTGATTTCATGTAATGAAATATTATATTAAAAACTGTACATAGATAAAGGAGAGAAAGAGAGAGAGAGTGAATGAAAATAGAGGTAATACTAATAATCCTCCATTAGTCGAATTTTTCGCCTGTCTTATCACGGATCAGCCAAGAACGGGGAGGGCCTTACTTTATTGTATAGATTTATGTGTGAAGGTGAAGGGATCGTAAAGGCAACTGATACACGTCTATACAGACAATACATTACACAGAGAAAGCGGCTAGCAGCATTTTTCATCTACACTCCTGGAAATGGAAAAAAGAACACATTGACACCGGTGTGTCAGACCCACCATACTTGCTCCGGACACTGCGAGAGGGCTGTACAAGCAATGATCACACGCACGGCACAGCGGACACACCAGGAACCGCGGTGTTGGCCGTCGAATGGCGCTAGCTGCGCAGCATTTGTGCACCGCCGCCGTCAGTGTCAGCCAGTTTGCCGTGGCATACGGAGCTCCATCGCAGTCTTTAACACTGGTAGCATGCCGCGACAGCGTGGACGTGAACCGTATGTGCAGTTGACGGACTTTGAGCGAGGGCGTATAGTGGGCATGCGGGAGGCCGGGTGGACGTACCGCCGAATTGCTCAACACGTGGGGCGCGAGGTCTCCACAGTACATCGATGTTGTCGCCAGTGGTCGGCGGAAGGTGCACGTGCCCGTCGACCTGGGACCGGACCGCAGCGACGCACGGATGCACGCCAAGACCGTAGGATCCTACGCAGTGCCGTAGGGGACCGCACCGCCACTTCCCAGCAAATTAGGGACACTGTTGCTCCTGGGGTATCGGCGAGGACCATTCGCATCCTTCTCCATGAAGCTGGGCTACGGTCCCGCACACCGATAGGCCGTCTTCCGCTCACGCCCCAACGTCGTGCAGCCCGCCTCCAGTGGTGTCGCGACAGGCGTGAATGGAGGGACGAATGGAGACGTGTCGTCTTCAGCGATGAGAGTCGCTTCTGCCTTGGTGCCAATGATGGTCGTATGCGTGTTTGGCGCCGTGCAGGTGAGCGCCACAATCAGGACTGCATACGACCGAGGCACACAGGGCCAACACCCGGCATCATGGTGTGGGGAGCGATCTCCTACACTGACCGTACACCACTGGTGATCGTCGAGGGGACACTGAATAGTGCACGGTACATCCAAACCGTCATCGAACCCATCGTTCTACCATTCCTAGACCGGCAAGGGAACTTGCTGTTCCAACAGGACAATGCACGTCCGCATGTATCCCGTGCCACCCAACGTGCTCTAGAAGGTGTAAGTCAACTACCCTGGCCAGCAAGATCTCCGGATCCGTCCCCCATTGAGCATGTTTGGGACTGGATGAAGCGTCGTCTCACGCGGTCTGCACGTCCAGCACGAACGCTGGTCCAACTGAGGCGCCAGGTGGAAATGGCATGGCAAGCCGTTCCACAGGACTACATCCAGCATCTCTACGATCGTCTCCATGGGAGAATAGCAGCCTGCATTGCTGCGAAAGGTGGATATACACTGTACTAGTGCCGACATTGTGCATGCTCTGTTGCCTGTGTCTATGTGCCTGTGGTTCTGTCAGTGTGATCATGTGATGTATCTGACCCCAGGAATGTGTCAATAAAGTTTCCCCTTCCTGGGACAATGAATTCACGGTGTTCTTATTTCAATTTCCAGGAGTGTATTTTTAGATAAAGAGACGGCAACTTATTATCCGAACATTTAAAAATGTTAAAAACTGAACGTCCAGGTGGTCTGCATCCAACATTAGAAGCATGTCACCGAAACACAACTCTCGTAGTTGTAAAAAAGACAGCATAAAAGAAATGGATTTCCCAAAACGTGATGTTAGTGCTCCGGGATACACACTGACGCACACAGATCATAAAGTACACTCATGTTCAGAAAACAACAGAACACCTTGAGCGACTAGAGAGAGGAGTTCGTATTCACAAGACGTGTACATTAGTATGATATGCAGAAATGATTAGCAGCTGAACCATGTCGGCCGGCAGATTCAGGATCAACATCGATAACACGGCGCAGTACAGCCCACCGGTAAAATGTGCCGGCGACTCTTGTAGCCGCTATAAACCGAAGGGCATGTATCAGTGTCACTTGAGCAGACGTGCTGGATGCCCCGCAGACGTGGGAGCAAACCGTACCGTCAAATCAGTGAGTTTGTAAGAGGGTGTATTTTTGGCACGACAGAATGTGACGTATCCATCCGGGAAACTTCTGCTCGTATGGGAATAAGTGTTTTAGCAATGCAATGAATGTGTGCAGAATGGTCCACGAAAGGCCGTGGAACACGACGAGATGAGTCAGGTGGCACCACCCAGACCGCCCCCAGAGAAGTTCGACATTTCATTTGCATGCAGTAGCTGGACAGATGAGCGTCCTCGTCCGCCCCCTTTTATCACGGTATGGGTTCCGTGGGCGTTGTCCACTTGTACATGTTCTGTGAATATGGATTTCGTATCTCCAGTCGTTCAGGGTATTATTATGTCTTTTCTGAACATGAGTGTACATACCCGAAACACCAAACTTACGTAAAAGTGGAAACCACATCATCAAACATTTTTCCCTAGTATGACGACGTCGTGCTCCGGCAAAATGTACTCACGCACACATTAACCGCTTTTGCATGGAGGCCAACTAGTCAGCCCGTAACATACAGGCAAACTCTAAATTAGAAGGCTGTTTTGCCTGGTTCATACAACTTCCGGCAGTCTGCAACCAGAGACAGAACCCTCATCGTATTAAATCCGCAAGTGCACTCTCCTACTTTCAAAGACATCAGAGAAAATGCCGGTCAACCTGACATATATACATGCACCGTATGACATCAGCAATTACTATCAACGTGCACTACTCACAAGTTTGTCTGTGTTGCCATCTTCCGCAGTAAGCATATAAATACTTGTTTTGTAAATAAAACTGCCTTTTCCTGCTGCTAGTTACTTTATTTATCCCACTCGCGTTTCGCCTTCTCCTGTTCTAAGGCATCATCAGTGGGTTCTATAACGATACAGTTTTGTTAGTTATAGATTATACACGCACACACACACACATACACACACACACACACACACACACACACACACGTACGGTATAAACATCATAAATAGAAGTTAGTAACGAACATATGCTTCGTTAGGTGGGCAACAAATAGGTAAACATATCAAAGAAGATGAAACACAGAATGAAATACGTAATGGAGTCGCAATATTTGCGCTGTGAAAAGAAGTGTACGACGTAATAGTTGTATCAACTGACAAAAGAACAATAGTCTACCACAAAAAAGAGTGAGAAACATGGTGAAGAGTGTGTGGAAGGCGAGAACACGAAGATGTGATTATATGGCAGTAAGTTATTACTTTTTTTACAAAACACCGCGAAGTGAACTGTTTAATAATCTATAACTAACAAAACTGTATCGTTACAGATCCCACTGATGATGCCTTAGAACAGGAGAAGGCGAAACGCGTATGGGATAAATAAAGTAACTAGCAGCAGAAAAAGGCAGTTTTATTTACAAAATAAGTGCACTACTGAGCGTGCCGAGCGGAGTGGCCGCACGGTTACAGGCGCCATGTCAAGGACTGCAAAAAAAAATGGTTCAAATGGCTCTGAGCACTACGGGTCTTAACAGCTGAGGTCATCAGTCCCCTAGAACTTAGAACCACTTAAACCTAACTAACCTAAAGACATCACACACATCCATGCCCGAGGCAGGATTCGAACCCGCGACCCTAGCGGTCGCGCGGTTCCAGACTGTAGCTCCTAGAACCGCACGGCCACTCCGGCCGGCCACGGACTGCAGAGACCTCCCTCGGGAATGGTGTCTGTATTGTTATTAGCATAAGTTAGTTTAAGTAGCTTGTAAGTCTAGGGACCGATGACCTCAGCACTTTGGTCCCTTAAGAGTTCACACATATTTGAACATTTTCTACCCAGCGTAGTAGCTGATATCGGATGACCGCCGCTTCGAACCGCCGCCATGGCTCGCTGCAAGGGTAACAGCAACGCGTACCAAAAGGAGGCGGGACTTCACACTGTCGCATATAACGAGCATTTTTATGTAGATCTGTGAAATCTACTGAATCTCTTTTGAAGTACCCTGCACTGTTTATCACATTCCGATAGTGTTGCCTTAGGGAAACGGATGCCCGCAGCACTCTACGTGATTTGGCTTACCCTCCCCCCGCATGGCCGCCCCTACTGTGCTTTGGCAACTGGTGACTGGGAGGCGCGTTTTGTGTTGCAGGTGGACAGCTCCGCCCGCCTGCCCGTGTTTGTGTTCGTGCACGGAGGCTCCTTCACGGTGGGGTCGTCGCTCGTGGCGCGGCCTGGCTTCCTGCTCGACCACGACATGGTCATGGTCGTGCCTGAATATCGACTCGGTGCCCTGGGTAAGACGGAAGTCTCCAACCATCTTCTTGGACTAGGATAGTTAGCAATAACAGTAGCTTCCATTCAACTGTCATGAGAATTACTGTCTCCACTGTAAATCACGGATTAATTTTATTGTGTATGGGTGTGTGTCCATGTGTGTGTGTGTGTGTGTGTGTGTATGTGTGTTTGGTAACACGGCTAGTTATCCGATTGAAATTAGAAAGTGTAGCTGCCTCACCCCCCCCCCCCCCCCCCCATATTTTTATGGTATTTCCCGACATTTGCGAGCTCGTGTGCCTCATATCAAATAATTCGTTTCAGCACCCTCTACGCCTCTTCGTGGGTTTTAAAACTTTAATAACAATTACCTTGCATACAAACTTCCAAAGATTCACAATAATAAAATTTTCTCCTCGCATGTAATACGGTCAATTTCTTTACAAAATCAATCACCACGTCCAGTTGAAACATTCTGTAAATTCCTCCTCTAACTTAACAGCACGACAAAATCAATCGTTGAAAATATTCCTGGCTACAGCAGTTCATCTCTACACTGCTCTGAGCTACTGTTGTGGCGGAACCGGTTTATAGTATTTCGTGACTTTCATTACGTATAAATGATATTTCAGGTAGATCAAAAAAATATAAAACCAGTTACCTATTGTCAGCGTAACAATTCATTTGATCTCAAAAATGATTATCCCGGCTAATATTTGTCACTCTGATAAAGAAATCTCCACTTGACATTGTGTAGAAATGTTATCTGTAAAATCGTGTGAGTGGCACTAAGTTGCATATCATTTATCAGATTTTACACAACTTTTACTTAAGATGGATGCACTTTTCTCTAGCAAAAGGAACATTTACTCACAAAATACTATCTGCGCAGAACACTGACGTATGTCTCCTATTAAAATATTTCATGTAAACCGTCCGAAATAATTAGGCTTCATACATTAGCAAATAAGAAATTGATATTACGTAACGTGATGTGAGCATTCCCCCCCATGACCCATGGACCTTGCCGTTGGTGGGAAGGCTTGCGTGCCTGAACGATACAGATAGCCATACTGTAGGTGCAACCACAACGGAGGGGTGTCTGTTGAAAGGCCAGACAAACATGTGGTTCCTGAAGAGGGGCAGCAGCCTTTTCAGTAGTTGGAGGCGCAACAGTCTGGATGGTCGACTGATCTGGCCTTGTAACGCTAACCAAAACGGCCTTGCTATTGTGGTACTGAGAACGGCTGAAAGCAAGGGGAAACTACAGCCGTAATGTTTCCCGAGGGCATGCAGCTATACTGTATGATTAAATGATGATGGCATCCTCTTGGGTAAAATATTCCGGAGGTAAAACAGTCCCCCATTCGGATCTCCGGACGGGGACTGCTCAAGAGGACGTGGTTATCAGGAGAAAGAAAACTGGCGTTCTACGGATCGGAGCGTGGAATGTCAGATCCATTAATCGGCCAGGTCGGTTAGAAAATTTAAAAAGTGAAATGGATAGGTTAAAGTTAGATGTAGTGGGAATTAGTCAAGCTCGGTGGCAGTAGGAACGAGACATTTGGTCAGGTGAATACAGGGTTATAAATACAAAATCAAATAGGGGTAATGCAGGAGTAGGTTTAATAATGAATAAAAAATAGGAGTGCGGGTAAGCTACTACAAACAGCATAGTGAACGCATTATTGTGGCCAAGATAGACACGAAGCTCACGCCTACTACAGTAGTAGAAGTTTAAATGTCAACTGGCTCTGCAGATGATGAAGAACTTGATGAAATGTATGATGAGATAAAAGAAATTATTCAGGTAGTGAAGGGAGACGAAAATTTAATACTCATGTGTGACTGGAATTCATCAGTAGGAAAAGGAAGAGAAGGAAACGTAGTAGGTGAATATGCATTAGGGCTAAGAATTGAAAGAGGAAGCCGCCTGGTAGAATTTTGCACAGAGCATAACTTAATCATAGCTAACACTTGGTTCAAGAATCATGAAAGAAGGTTGTATACATGGAAGAACCCTGGAGATACTAGAAGGTTTCAGACGGATTATATAATGGTAAGACAGATATTTAGGAACCAGGTTTTAAATTGTAAGACATTTCCAGGGGCAGATGTGGACTCTGACCACAATCTATTGGTTATGAACTGCACATTGAAACTGAAGAAACTGCAAAAAGGTGGAAATTTAAGGAGATGGGAACTGGATAAACTGAAAGAACCAGAGTTTGTACAGAGTTTCAGGGAGAGCATAAGGGAACAACTGACAGGAATGGGGGAAAGAAATACAGTAGAAGAAGAATGGGTAGCTTTGATGAATGAAATAGTGAAGGCAGCAGAGGATCAAGTAGGTAAAAATACGAGAGCTAGTAGACATCCTTGGGTAACAGAAGAGATGCTGAATTTAATTGATGAAAGGAGAAAAAATAAAAATGCAGTAAACGAAGCAGACAAAAATGAATACATACGTCTCAAAAATGAGATCGACAGGAAGTGCAAAATGGCTAAGCATGGATGTGAGAGGACAAATGTAAGGATGTAGAGGCTTATCTCACGAGGGCTAAAATAGATACTGCCTACAGGAAAATTAGAGTGACCTTTGGAGAAAAGAGATCCACATGTGTGAATATCAAGATGCAGATGGAAACCCAGTTCTAAGCAAAGGAGGAAAAACAGAAAGGTGGAAGAAGTATATAGAGGGTCTATACAGGGGCGATGTTCTTGAGGACAATATTATGGAAATGGAAGAGGATGTAGATGAAGATGAAATGGGAGATATGATACTGCGTGAAGAGTTTGAGAGAGCATTGAAAGATCTGAGTCGAAACAAGGCCCCGGGAGTAGACAACATTCCATTAGAACTACTGACAGCCTTAGGAGAGACAGTCCTGACAAGACTCTACCATCTGGTGAGCAAGATGTATAAGACAGGCGAAATTCCCTCAGACTTCAAGAAGAATATAATAATTCCAATCCCAAAGAAAGCAGGTGTTGACAGATATGCAAATTACCGAACTATCAGTTTAATACGTCACAGCTGCAGAATACTAATGCGAATTCTTTGCAGACTAATGGAAAAACTGGTAGAAGCGGACCTCGGGGAAGATTAGTTTGGATTCCGTAGAAATGTTGGAACATGTGAGGCAATACTGACCCTACGACTTATCTTAGAAGAAAGATTAAGGAAAGGCAAACCTACGTTTCTAGCATATGTACACTTAGAGAAAGCTTTTGACAATGTTGACTGCAATACTCTCTTTCAAATTCTGAAGGCGGCAGGGGTAAAATACAGGGAGCGAAAGGATATTTACAATTTGTACAGAAACCAGATGGCAGTTTAAGAGTCGAGGGACATGAAAAGGAAGCAGTGGTTGGGAAGGGAGTGAGGCAGGGTTGTAGCCTCTCCCCGATGCTATTCAATCTGTATATTGAGCAAGCAGTGAAGGAAACAAAAGAAATGTTCGGAGTAGGCATTAAAATCCATGGAGAAGAAATAAAAACTCTGAAGTTCGCCGATGACATTGTAATTCTGTCAGAGACAGCAAAGGACTTGGAAGAGCAGTTGAACGGAATGGACAGTGTCTTGAAAGGAGGATATAAGATGAACATCAACAAAAGCAAAATGAGGATAATGGAATGTAGTCGAATTAAGTCGGGTGATGCTGAGGGAATTAGATTAGGAAATGAGACACTTAAAGTAGTAAATGAGTTTTGCTATTTGGGGAGAAAAATAACTGATGATGGTCGAAGTAGAGGAGATATAAAATGTAGACTGGGAATGGCAAGGAAAGCGTTTCTGAAGAAGAGAAATTTGTTAACATCGAGTATTGATTTAAGTGTTAGGAAGTCGTGTCTGAAAGTATTTGTATGGAGTGTAGCCATGTATGGAAGTGAAACGTGGACGCTAAATAATTTAGACAAGAAGAGAGTAGAAGCTTTCGAAATGTGGTGCTACAGAAGAATACTGAAGATTAGATGTGTAGATCACATAACTAATGAAGAGGTATTGAATAGAATTGGGGAGGAGTTTGTGGGACAACTTGACTAAAAGAAGGGATCGGTTGGTAGGACATGTTCTGAGGCATCAAGGGATCACCAGTGTAGTACTGGAGGGCAGCGTGGTGGGTAAAAATCGTAGAGGGAGACCAAGAGATGAATACACTAATCAGATTCAGAAGGACGTAGACTCCAGTAGGTACTGGGAGATGAAGAAGCTTCCACACGATAGAGTAGCATGGACAGCTACATGAAACCAGTCTCAGGACTGAAGACGACAACAACAGCTGCTTCTAGGGAGCAGTAACCACGAGAGCTGAGGTGTGTTCGATATCAATACGTAACGAAGGCTACTTCCCCATTACTCCATATTACTCAGAAACAAATCATGTCACAGGCTGTACTTAAGGCTTGGTATGTGGTCCACAGCCGTCATACCGAGTGCTACTGCAGTGACACTCAAACTGGAGATGTCCGTTTCATTCCAGACAGTAATATAATTTAAATTTGCTGTCTGCAAACACTATATGCTTCCTATTACTAGAATAAACAGAGCAGACCAATGAAAAGAGCTCCGAAAAATATTTAATGCACCTTAAGATAGACAGCCCAACTTACACCTTCCACACACACACAGGACTGATGATGGAAGTTTGTTTGCTAACTTACGGTGCTTGCAATATTATTAGGGTCAGCATTATTTTGCCTGCCATGTGTATAATTACTTATTTACCATTTAATTTATAGGCCACTGATAATGCATGATATGATTAGATAAATATATTTGATTAAAAACGAAATAAACATTCAGTAGCAACTGAGGATGAGCGGAGCAAATACCGCAATTTTATTCTACCATGTTTCGGTTACAGACGAGTGATTACTTTGCCATCGGTGTTGATATGAAAATTTACTGCCAAATTACACGAGGGAGTTCCAGTATCCATCCCGATGAAAGTACATCTCCTGTCGGTTCTCTTTCGTATACTGATAGTATGCACTACTGATTAATCTATTACCCTCGTTTGAACGAGCTAACGACTCGTGGCGTAGAGTCTGTGCGTGTTTCTAAATCATGCAGCAGCTGACTACCACACTAGCTCTCACACCTTTGTATCTAAGATAGATGGCGCTGTAATAGTCAGAAACGAATGGCTCACGATTTTAGACGAACAGTTGGTAACAGGTAGGTTTTTTAAATTAAAATACAGAACGTAGGTACGTTTCAACATTTTATTTCCGTTGCTCCATTGTGATACATATACCTTTGTGAATTTATCATTTCTGAGAACGCACGCTGTTACAAATGGTTCAAATGGCTCTGAGCACTATGGGACTTAACATGTGTGGTCATCAGTCCCCTAGAACTTAGAACTACTTAAACCTAACTAATCTAAGGACATCACACACATCCATGCCCGAGGCAGGATTCGAACCTGCGACCGTAGCAGTCGCGCGGTTCCGGACTGAGCGTCTAGAACCGCTAGACCACCACGGCCGGCACACGCTGTTACAGCGTGATTACCTGTAAATACCACATTAATGCAATAAATACTGAAAATGATGTCCGTCGACCTCAATGCGTGTAACGACATTAATCTCAACAGCGAGTAGTTCGCCTTCCGTAATGTTCGCATATTCATTGACATTGCCCTGACGCATGTTGTCAGGCGTTGTCGGTGGATCACGATAGCAAATATCCTTCAACTTTCTCCACAGAAAGAAATCCAGGGACGTCAGATCCGGTGAACGTGCGGGCCATGGTATGGTGTTTTGACGACCAATCCACCTGTCATGAAATATGCACTTCAGTGCCGCTTCAAGCGCACGCGAGCTATGTGCCGGACATCCATCATGTTGGAAGTACATCGCCATTCTGTCATGCAGTGAAACATCTTGTAGTAACATCGGTAGAACATTACGTAGGAAATAAGCATCATTGCACCATTTAGATTGCCATCGGTAAAATGGGGGCCAATTATCCTTCCTTCAACAATGCCGTTCCGTACATTAACTAGCCAAGGTCGCTGATGTTCCACTTTTCGCAGCCATCGTGGATTTTCCGTTCCCCAATAGTGCATATTATGCTGGTTTACGTTACCGCTGTTGGTGAATGACGCTTCCTCGCAAAATACGACGCGTGCAACAAATCTGTCATCGTCCCGTAATGCTCAGTGGCAGAACTGTGCACGACGTTCAAAGTCGTCGCATGGCAATTCCTGGTGCACAGAAATGTGTTACGGGTGCAATCGATGTCGATGTAACATTCTCAACGCCGACGTTTTTCAGATTCCCGATTCTCGCGCAATTTCTCTGCCGCTAACGTGCGGATAACCCACGACAGCAGCTAAAACACTTACTTGGGCATCATCATTTGTTGCACGTCTTGGTTGACTTTTCACATGTGGCTGAACACTTCCTGTTTCCTTAAATAACGTAACTATCCGTCGATCTGTCCGGACACTTGGATGATGTCATCCAGGATACCGAGCTGCATACATAGCACACGCCCGTTGGGCATTTTGATCACAATAGCCATACATCAAAACGATATCGACGTTTTCCGCAATTGGTAAACGGTCCATTTTAACACGGGTAATGTATCACGAAGCAAATACCGTCCACACTGGCGAAATGTTACGTGATACCGCGTACTATTACAGCGCCATCAATCACAAAGCGAAAAAAGTGGTCCAACTAAAACACCCATATTTCTTTACGTATTACAGGAATATGTAATAAAAATGGGGATTCCTATTTAAAAAAAACGCGGTTGATATCCGTTTGACCAATGGCAGCACCATCTAGCGGGCCAACCATATCGTCAACTGGCTTCCCCTTTCAAGCTAGACAGTTTCGTTCCTTGTAGTTTTTTCGTTTGATGCTTATTTCGTGAGATATTTGGCCCAGTCACTATCACTGGACCACCCTGTATACATCATAGCTGTGCCACATGTTGTACAGTTGGTTTATGTTTGAAAACAACCGAGACATAAATGTTTGATTGGCTCTTCGCCGATGTGTGAAACCGAAATTCTTGTTGTTCCAGGGTTCCTGTTCCTGGAGACAGAGGACGCTCCAGGCAACCTGGCGCTGTGGGACGTGGTGGAGGCCCTCCGCTGGACGCAGAAGAACGTGGCCGTGTTCGGGGGAGACCCCTCCAAGGTGACGCTGGGCGGCAACAGCGCCGGCGGCGCACTCTCTGAGCTGCTGGCCATCAGCCCAGTGGCAGACGGTCTGTACACAGGACTATTTATTTGCCTACTTATTTTTATTTGCTGCGTATCCATATAACCATCTGAAAGCCAGTAAATTAAAAAAAGAATAGAAAAATTTTATGGCCAACGTCTAGATACTAATATGGCTCCTATATTCCATTAATTAGACAACTAACATTCGTAATTACGGTAATGAAATATACGGTAGTTACATTTATTTAAAATTTGTGTTTACGTTGTCGTTTGACAACCAAATAATAACTGAATGAATGGAAGTTCTCTTACTGTTTTTTTGCAACTGTTTCTTCTTTTATTTCTTTATTTTAGTTCTGAGTTAAAAGTACCAAAGAAACGCAGAAAAAGCAGAACAGTAAAAAATGATGAAGTTGGCATATAAACACAATCTTAAAGTAAAATAAAAGCGCAATTAGACTAACGCCAGACAGCAGACGGCAGTGATGACAATAACATTGGACCAGAATTACAAATAGCACTATACAGCGCCGGCCGAAGTGGCCGTGCGGTTAAAGGCGCTGCAGTCTGGAGCCGCAAGACCTCTACGGTCGCAGGTTCGAATCCTGCCTCGGGCATGGATGTTTGTGATGTCCTTAGGTTAGTTAGGTTTAACTAGTTCTAAGTTCTAGGGGACTAATGACCTCAGCAGTTGAGTCCCATAGTGCTCAGAGCCATTTTTTGAGCACTATACAGCAGCAGGATGACATACATAAATATGCTGTTATAAAAAAGACAAAACATTAAGGGCAAACATAGTGCGTATACAATAAGTACAACAATAGCTGAAGAAGAGAACTGCAGATAACATCATATAAAAATGTGAGAATTATAGCAGACGTATAAACGTGCCTAAAATAAAAGAAAAACCCAAAATGACAAATATAATACAACCAACCACAATAGTGCCAGTAGAACAGTGACTTAAATTGCACAAGAGGCTACAGTGAAAACGTAATGTACAAATAGGGGTCAGTACGAGAATTAAAACTCAAAATTACGCACCCGATGACGAAGCGGGTTTATGCCATTTGAAAATGAAGGCCTCGGCTACTCATGAATTAAATTTGGGCCGGCCGTTGTGACAGAGCGGTTCTAGGCGCTTCAGTTTGGAACCTCCCGACCACTGCGGTCGCAGGTACGAATCCTGCCTCGGGTAAGGATGTGTATGATGTCCTAAGCTTAGTTAGGATTAAATAGTTCCAAGTTCTAGGGGACTGATGGCCTCAGACGTTGAGTCCCATACTGCTCAGAGACATTTGAGTCATTTTTGAAATTTGGATGCCGGTAGTTATCAAATAGTCTGTGAGCAAGCTATATTTATCAAAACAGTGGAGTGAAACAGGAACACTGGCGGGAAGGGAGTAACCTCTCGCAACCAGTTTCCTGTACAAGTCAGATTGTGCAATCGTGTTCCTGGAACACGGCAATAAGAAGTGGTTACGATCCGCTACTGCCAGTGTGTCTTTATTGCAGCATCCACACGTGATGATTATCAACAGATGTAGGTGCGCGGGGTAGCACTCATGCGAATGGTAGAAGTCACATGATGCCAACGAAGTTGCACTGAGGCGAATCATGGTCGAGATTAGATGTTCGGTTATATGGCTACCAGGTAGCCACTCTTAGAGTGCTGGGACATGCCATTCACAGATCCAAGCGTGATAACTCTTACTACTTAATCTAAAAGATATAAATTATGCAGTAAACTAAAGATATCTTTCTGAAAGACAGTGTGATGAAAGGAAAAATAAAAAAATTGAAAGAGACACGGTTAAGTTCAAATGGCAGACAGTGTGATGAAAGGAAAAATAAAAAAAATTGAAAGAGATATGGTTAAGTTCAAATGGCTCTGAGCACTATGCGACTTAACTTCTGAGGTCGTCAGTCGCTTAGAACTTAGAACTAATTAAACCTAACTAATCTAAGGACATCACACACATCCATGCCCGAGGCAGGATTCAAACCTGCGATCGTAGTGGTCGCTCGGCTCCAGACTGTAGCGCCTAGAACCGCACGGCCACTCCGGTTGAATCTCCAGTGCAACAGCAACGGGTTGTGGCCTTGGAATTTTCGTCGATTCTACACCCGCAGCCTCTCTCTTACATTCTATTACAGTTTCCACGCCTGTGGGGTCTTGCAGGTGTGGCTGAGTCTCTGAAGTTATACGGCCTTTGTTCGACTTAGAGGGCTGTTGTTAGTACTCACTATGCAACACTAGGCTCAATTTTAACGTTACATTAGAATTTTGTATAGAATACAAAAGTGTTCGGCGGAGCAAAGTGTTAGCGCACAATGTAATAAGGATTACAATGTACTGTTTGTTATGTTTTCGAATGCAAACGATGCTAAGAGCAATTAGTTCCGTAAGCCCCATAGAAAAAGTTTTCTCTTATATCAACTTCTTCGCCGTGTTGTATTTACGTTATTGTCACTGAACTTCGGCAAACATATCTTTCTTCTCTCTACTGCCTTTACGCCATGTATGAGCGGTGTCGTCATGTTCACCGTATATGGCAATGTGGTAGAGGATGGCCGGATACCCTTTCTGTCGCCATTCTCTCACCCCTGAACCCCAACAACCTCCCCCCACCACCTCCCACCACCGCCACCGCCACCAGAACCACCTCCACTCTCCCTCATGAAATTTTTGTTCCCAATCCGTCTGTCTCTAGTGTTATCTTAGGCGAATATGTGCGAAGATTTATCTAAATGTTTGCGTATAGTGTAACTGAAACGGGATATGGGTACCAGGCTTCACCCACGAGGATGTCGAGCTGCTGCACAGGCCAAGCTCGTTAATCCGTAGGCGGATTCGAGCCGGGAACGGCACGCCTTCCCGAATCTCGGAAGCAGTGTGCTAACGGGTGCGGCTATAGGGGCGAGTAGAACTTGACCAAACATGTAACATGCAGTGTATCATAATGTGGTCTTGTAGGTTAGGACTAATTTTCGCCGATACTTTCATACATTTACATCTTCATCACACTGCGCAAGGCACCTAACGCTGTGTAGCGGAGAGTACTTGTACAACTAATTAATTGAGCCCTCCAACCCTGTTCCACCCGCGAAGAGTGCGTGAGAGGAATGACTGTCAGTTAGTCTCAGTATAGGCTCTAATTTCTCGAATTTTCTCCTCGTGGTCATTACCCGATACTTATGAGGGGGGAAGTAGTGTGTTGTCCGACCCTTCCCGGAAAGTATTCTCCCGAAATTTCTCGGTGATGGATAACGCCTCTCTTGTAACGCCTGCTAATGGTGTTTGTTGAACATCTTTGTAGCGGTAGCGCGCAGGCTAAACGAGCGCGTGACGAAATGCGCCGCTCTTCGTTGGATCTTCTCTAACTCTGCTATACGGATTCCAGATAGATGAACGATACTCAAGAATCGATCGAACAAGCCGTTTATAAGCCAATTATTTAGTGGGTGATTTAAATTTCCTCAAGATTCTTCCTATTATTCTGACTCTGTCATTTGCGTTTCCCACTATTTGTTTTATGTGGTCATTCCACTTAAGGTCGCTCTGGATAGTTACTCCTAGATATTTTACGGTACATACTGTTTCCAGCGGTTTGTCATCAACAGTGTAGCTGTAAAGCAATGGATATCTTTTCCTATGTATGCACAGTATGTTACATTTATTTACGTTCAGGGTCAATTGCCAGTGCCTGCACCATTCAATTCTCTGGAGGTCATTCTGTAAATAGTTACTACCTACTGGCGTTGCTACATTCTGACAGACAACCGCATGCATCATCTGCGAACAGCCGACACTTTCTACTAGATCATTTTTGTATACTGTAAACAGTAACGGTCCTATCACACTTCCTCGGCGTGCTTCGGAAATTACTTTTACGTGTGTGTATTTTGTTCCGTTAAGAGCGGCGTTTTGCGTTCTGTCTGCAAAGTAGTCTTGAATCCTGTCGAAAATGTGCAACGATACTCGATAATCTCGAATTTTTTACACTAAACGGCGCTGAGGGACGGTGTCAAGTGCCTTCCTGAAGTCAAGGAACGCGGCATCAACCCCAAGCGCCGTCGTATACGGCGCTGTGGATCTTACTGTTTGTTATTAACGTATGACACAAATGTACAGTTCCCAGAATCTGACATTCTCCAGATGTGGGAACAGCACGTCTTCCTTGGTCGTTTAAATAGTGTAAGTGTTGCTGACGATGCGAACGCCGGACTGTGAAAGAATAAGTTCCACAATCGTAATATTTCACTACCGTGCACTCCCATTTCGCTTGCATCATTGTAGGGTGTTTATCCTTGCTTTGCAGACTTGACTCCCTGGGAAGACACATTTCCTTTTATTCTTCCGGTCCAGATGGCACACCAATCAGGTCCCTTTCAGAGTATGCAGATACAATAGCGCCTTTCATAGCAATCATATACAACCGCTCACTTGACAAGAGGTCTGTTCCTAAAGACTGGAAAGTAACACGGATCACACCAATATTCAAGAAAAGAAATAGGAGTAACCCACTGAATAACAGACCCATATAACTGACCTCAATTTGCCATGGGATTTTGGAGCATATACTCTACTCGAACATTATAAATCGCATTGAAGATAATGACTTATTGATACATAACCAACACGGATTCAGAAAACATCCATCTTGTGCAACGCAGCTAGCTCTCTATTCCCATGAAGTAATGAGTGCTGTCGACAAGTGATCTCAGGTCGATTCCATATTCCTAGATTTCCAGAAGGCTTTTGATACCGTTCCTCACAAGCGGCTATTAATCAAAGTGCGTGCATATGGAGTATCGTCTCAGTTGTGTGACTGGATTCGTGATTTCCTCTCAGAGAGGTCACAGTTCGTAGTGACAGACGGTAAATCATCGAGTAGAACAGAGGTGATATCTGGTGTTCCACAAGGTAGTGTCATAGGCCCTTTGCTGTTCCTGATTTACATAAATGATCTAGGTGATAATCTGAGCAGCCCCCTTAGATTGTTTGCAGATGATGCTGTAATTTACCGTCTAGTAAAATCATCAGACGATCAATACCAATTACAAAATGATCTAGAGAGAATATCTGTATGTTACGAAAAGTGGCAATTGGCACTAAACAAAGAAAACTGCGTGGTCATCCACAGGGGTACTAAAAGAAATCAGATAAATTTTGGGTATACTATAAATCACACAAATCTAAGGGCTGTCAATTCGACTAAATACCCAGTAATTACAATTACGAGCGACTTAAACTGGAAAGACCACGTAGATTATATTGTGGGGAAAGCGAAACAGAGACTGCGCTTTGTTGGCAGAACACTTAGAAGATGCGACAGAAGCTGCGCGGTGTGGGATCCGTACCAGGTAGGATTGACGGAGGACATCAAAAAAGTGCAAAGAAGGGCAGCCAGTTTCGTGTTATCGCGCAATAGGGGTGGGAGTGTCACTGATATGATACGCGAGTTGAGGTGGCAGTCACTGAAACAAAGGCGGTTTTCTTTGCGGCGAGATCTATTTACGTAGTGTCAATCACGAACTCTCTGTTCCGAATGCGAAAACATTTCGTTGACACCCATCTACGTGGTGAGAAATGATCATCATAATAAAATAAGAGAAATCAGAGCTCGACCGGAAAGATTCAGGTGTTCCTTTTTCACACGCACCATTCGAGAGTGGAATGGCAGAGAAGTAGTATCAAAATGGTTCGATGAACCTTCTGCCAGGCAGTTATGTGTGAATTGAATAGTAACCATGTAGATATAGATATACTAACAATCTGTTTGTGACTACATTTGCAAGATCGTAAATCATATGCCATTATTCGGGTCCCTTTATAGTCCTATGCAGACCTACTACTGACCGAATGTTCTGCCTAACGGTGTTGAAAGATGTGCAGTGAAAATACATGTGTTCTGGAGTAATTTCGTCTTCACAGTTGCAAATGCCTCTGCCTGAGCCTGAATCGTACAAGATGTGTGCGACAAGTAACGTGACCGGTCAAAAGATGCTCCTGTCCCCGACTGGGGTGGGCATAATGGGTTTCCAAGCTTTCCCGCATGTCAAGTCAGCAAGAGTAATCTCGTCGGCTTTTATCAGTAATGTCCTATTGATGCTACCAATTCTTTTTATGGAATTTGTCGGTGACCTAACACAAGTTCTCTTCTGGGCATTTTCGACAGTTCCTTCTTTTAAACCAGTATGAAGCATCTTTGTTCCTAATGCTGCTGTCCATCGAGTATATTTCGAAAACCACATATAATAACTCATCTGGATTGACTCAGAGCGCTCCAAGTAGCACTCCGCTCAGTCCCCGACGCTCAGCTACTGTATGTCTCTCGCCATATCTCGAGTCGATACACCCAAGCGCTGACCCCAAAACTGACTGCTGCTGCGAATAAGGGACTGTGGTATGCTTGCATGTCGGACCGTGGTAGACTAAAACTGGTAGTTCCTGTACTTGTTATTTCATGCATTTTCCGAAGCTTTACACACTGCCGCTGCGTGATCTCTGCGAGTAAGATTTACATCAATTTTTATCCTTAGCAATTTAAAGGTCGTCTTCCTAGCTATGGAACTATGGATGTATTTCCTAATTTCAGTCTTGGATTTCTAGTTACTGATAATCTTCCTTTAAAAGAATGAGCCCTACCGGCTTACGTCATATCGATTTCCTCCAAAGATCGTATCTTTTCGGCGCTCGTGATGCGGTCGCGAGGTGGCGCGCGAGAGAGGTGATGAACCAAGAGGAAGTGGGGAGTGAGGGACAGTTAGTAACAGGTAGTGGATACGAGAGGTAACCTTGGCGGCGAATAATGTCGCTATGAACACGTACGTTCGGGTCGGCGCCGGCTGCATTTGGCGCATTTTGGGATGAACTGTGTAGTGAAGAAATTTGGTGGTTGTTAGCCGATAATATGTTGTTGGAGATCCTGATTCTTGACCCACCTTTCCGATGCTGTTAGACACGGAATTCAGCTGACGTAATAAGGTTATATCATTGTATTTACGTCATTCGTTGGAGACACATTTTCTGCCTTCCGTGTTGCAAGTGTGATGAACCTGAGACAGCTTACTGGTTGTTTCTCAATCACGAAACTCTGGGCACAGTTTATCTTGTAGTTCGCCGCTACGAAACTTTTTGTGCCCTTCTGACTGTAGTAATTCGTGTTGACGTCTGATTGTGTCAATATTTCGGTTTACCATTTAAACCACGGGGATTACTTTGTATTATTTCTTAATCTTAACATTTAGTCTGTTTCAGAAACACTGTGTATCACTGAACACACGGATGCACTAATGTATGTTCGTACCGCCATATCGTTTTGTGGAGTCTTGAATGTTTGGGTCCATCAGGGACGTGTAATTATTGTAGGGCTAATTCATCATTTTATGCCTTTCCTTGACGTAGTCTTATGCTAGTGTGATTTTAACTGCTTGTTTAAAATAGTGTTTCAGTGTGATTTGATTACTGCTTGGAGGCAGTGACAATTTTTTAAAGGGTTTTGATATTAATTTTATGTTGTTTTACCTTCTATTGTTCTAAGTGCACTGCTTTGTGTTGCTAATTTATTTTTCAATAGATTCCAAGTGAGGAGAACTTCAAACATTCGAATAATCGCATACCCACAAAGCTTAACTTATATTGCTTTGGGTCGACTGATGTAGTGTGAATCACTGAAGAACTAGTGCTAAGTTTCCTATAAATATCGAAACATACCTTATTAACCAGTTGGAGGGATGAATATAAATAATTTAGCACACCTTGCTGGTTCGTGACTTCATGAGTAAAAAGCAGTTTAGGTTGAAGACTGTTAAATTCAAGTAACAGGGTATCTGCATTCTCGTCGTGACCTTTAAAAACAATCAGTATGTGATCGACATAGCTTCTACAAAAAAAGGATATGTTAAGATGGTTCGAAGCTGTTACATGGGGGAGATACCCGTTTTTTAGATTTCTTGTGAATACATCGGGAAGAAAGCCTGAGAGAGAAATCCTCATAGCTAGCCCATGGGCTTGCTTGTAAATATTATTATCAAATGAAAAATAGTTATGTGAAGCAAGTAACTCCAGAAGGGAGAATATCTCAGCAAATTCCTCACTGATGACAGATGGATTATTGAGCAGAGAATGCCGCACGTTGCTGATCGTTTCTATAAGGGAAACTTTAGCATAGAGATTTTTTATATCAAGTGAAAGATGAATACAACCGTCCGGAAACGTACAATTTTGGAGCAACTCCTATTGCATAACGAAAATGAGTATGTAAACATAACTCTACCTTCAACGCATCGTATAAAAACTTTGAGGCATGATATCATGGGTTTCCAATTCCGTTTAGTATGACGTGGACAGGAAGGCAGGTTTGTGAATTTTTACTTGTGGCCGGCCGGTGTGGCCGTGCGGTTCTAAGCGCGTCAGTTTGGGACCGCGTGACCGCTACGGTCGCAGGTTCGAATCCTGCCTCGGGCATGGATGTGTGTGATGTCCTTAGGTTAGTTAGGTTTAAGTAGTTCTAAGTTCTAGGGGACTGATGACCTCAGTAGTTAATTCCCATAGTGCTCAGAGCCATTTGAACCATTTTTTAACTTGTGCACAAAGAACAGGTGTTCCAGGGTTCATCACTTTCAATTTATATAGGTCATTCGGAAGGATTATATATTACCACTCCTCAAGCTGCGCCTTAAGGACTTCACCGCACGCCAATATGGGATCGATTCCTACTGCATGGATGCCATTTTCCGCAAAAAAAAAAGTTTAATATATTTTCAATATAATCCTTCCTATAGAGCAACACTTCAGTGTTCCCTTTGTCTGCCAGTACCAGAGTAGTGCCTGATTAAGCTTTATGGGGATCGCTTTAAGGACTTTCTGTTGAAATGAGAGGAAAGATTTATTAATTAACTTACGTATAATACTGCTAGCTTTGGCACTAAGTTGAAGTTTCACATCTCTTTTCGGTGAGGACTTCATCAAAAGCGAGCTTCAAATCAGCGGAGAGAGGTCACTGTTTTATCATTCAGCACCAGTCGAACTTGCTATTTCGGGCCGTTACGCAGCAGCCTAGTTTTATGACTGTCAGACTTATTGTAAGTGAGGTTCAGAAACGGTTCTGCAAAATGAATGCTGGGCGCCTCAAGTTTTTCACCTAATCTGTCATCTGGTGATTGCGGGACTTCCTGCCAGGGATAATCGAGTGCTTTTACCCGGTGAGTTTGTCTTTGGTTACGCTCTTTTCACAACTTAGGTCGTGGTTTCGCAGTTCCTTTATTTAACTGACAATGTAGCACTGTAGCTGATTCTTGGCTCACAAATTTGTACTGAAGAAACTTGTTTTTTCCCCCACATGTCTGATGACGCTCCTGAGAGAGAGAAACACTTCACAGATTACATAAGTAAAAAGCCACAAATTTGTAGACGAGACTGCCTATTCTTTCTTGAACGTCTGAAGATGTTACTGTACCATTAGCCGAAAGATGGAGTGGTGTAATTATCATTAAAATAAAGTGGCATAAGATGTGATTTTTCTGCCGTTGAACGTGGCTTCATTCCGTAAAATCTGGATGTCACTTCCAGCCAGAAAGCTAATTTGAGACACAAGAAATAGAGTGTTACCTCTAAAGGCTCAAAGTTGAAGGCATACGTAATACAAATGGAAAAAAGAGGGATGGATCATCTACTTTCGATAACCCAGAGAGACTGTCGTAGCAGCCACACTTCATTAACCCCAAAGAAAACAATAACAGAAAGAACTGTGCTGTAACAGGAATGTAAAGGGAAATTTATTACTACTGCAATACATATTACAGAAAACCAGGACTCCATCCGGGTGAATGCTTCGGAAACTACCACACCTTGAAGAACTGTAGGGTCTAACTGACGAAATACACGGAATGAAAGGAAAAATATGACTTGCCCAGTGTTATAATGTGTGTGTAATTTGTTTTAGGTTTTGTTACCCGTGGCATAATTTTATTAAATCTAATGGAGGCAGTACAGGGCGAAAAAAATCGAGCGGAAAGGGGTAAAGGTAATTTTGGGAGTACTCCAAGACAGTGCAACGGGTCCACTACCATTTGCAATTTATATTAATCATATAGAGGACAAAAATGGAAGCCCCGTGAAACTACTCGTGGACGACACTATTGTTTATAAAGACGTTGCCACGCGAGAAGACAGTGTAAAAGTGCAGGAAAGAATGCAGGAGGTCGACGGTAGGCGCACGCACTGGCAGTAATGCGCATAAGTAGACGGAATGACCCCATACTGCTCGTTTACACTATCACAGACAAATCACTGCAGACAGTAAGAATCGTAAAATGCCTAGGAACAATAATCCTGAGCGACCTAAAGTCACACGACCAGATGAAACAAGTAGCAGGAAAAGTAGTTGCCGGTTGGTATTCACTGAGAGAATGTTAAGGAAATGTAGTTCATCCACGAAAGAAATGGCTTGCAAAGCTTTCGACCGGCGCTTGACTACTGTTCATTATTGTAGGACCCTCGACAAGTAGGTTTAATAAGGGGCAAGGGGGACATCCAAAGAAGACCGGGCTGTTTCGTCACACTACCGACTAGTTCGCGCCGGCCGCTGTGTCCGAGTGGTTCTAGGCGCTTCAGTCCGGAACCGCGCTGCTACTGCAGTCGCTGGTTCGAATCGTGCCTCGAGCATGGATGTGTGTGATGTCCTTACTCTAGGTAGGTTTAAAGTAGTCTAGGGGAGTGATGACCTCAGATGTTTAGTCTCATAGTGCTTGGAGCCATTTTTTTTTTTCGTCCAGTTCGCGCCACATTGTTACGGATGTGCTGAACAAACCCAATGACAGACGTTACAAGAGAAGCGATGTGCATCACAGATAGATTTAATGTTTAAATTTCGAGAGCAGTAAATCACCACCTATCATAAGTCCCGGAAGATGATCACCATCAGAAAATTAGGAAAATTACATCTCAGACGGAGCTTTACCGGCAGTCGTTCTCATGCGCACCATGCATGTGCTGGGAAAGGAAGGGGAGATGGGGGAGGGAAGGAGATAAGTGATGTAAGAAGTACTATCTGCTACACATCATAAGGTGGCTTGCAGTGACAATTATTATCAGATACAATTATCATCATATACCTCGTAACTTCGTGTTGGCCTCCTTTTGCGTTGCATAGTGCTGCAGCTCGTCGTGGCATGGACTCAACAAGTCGTTGACCCTATGTTGGCTCTGAAGCAGTCTATAATTGTGAGAGTGTCGCCGGAGCAGGATTTTGGGCACGATCTGACCTCTTTGGTTCAAATGGCTCTGAGCGCTATGGGACTCAACTGCTGAGGTCATTAGTCCCCTACAACTTAGAACTAGTTAAACCTAACTAACCTAAGGACATCACAAACATCCATGCCCGAGGCAGGATTCGAACCTGCGACCGTAGCGGTCTTGCGGTTCCAGACTGCAGCGCCTTTAACCGCACGGCCACTCTGACCTCTTTGATTATGTCCCATAAATGTCAGATGGGATTCATGTCAGGCGATTTCGATGGGCAATCATTCGGTTGATTTGTCTAGAATGTACTTCAAACCAGCCGCGAACAATTGTGGCCCAGTGCCATGACATTTTTTTTTTTTCGGAACATGCTGTCCTTGAATACTTGAAAATACACTACTGGCCTTTAAAAGTGCTACACCACGAAGATGACGTGCTACTGACGCGAAATTTAACCGACAGGAAGAAGATGCTGTGATATGCAAATGATTAGCTTTTCAGAGTATTCACACAAGGTTGGCGCCGGTGGCGACACCTACAACGTGCTGGCATGAGGAAAGTTTCCAAGCGATTTCTCATACACAAACAGCAGTTGACCGGCGTTGCCTGGTGAAACGTTGTTGTGAGGCCCCGTGTAAGGAGGAGAAATGCGTACTATCACGTTTCCGACTTTGATAAAGGTCGGATTGTAGCTTATCGCGATTGCGGTTTATCGTATCGCAACATTGCTGCTCGCGTTGGTCTAGATCCAATGACTGTTAGCATAATATGGAATCGGTATGTTCAGGTCCCCCCATGAACCATGAACCTTGCCGTTGGTAGGGAGGCTTGCGTGCCTCAACGATACAGATAGCCGTACCGTAGGTGCAACCACAACGGAGGGGTATCTGTTGAGAGGCCAGACAAACGTATGGTTCCAGAAGAGGGGCAGCAGCCTTTTCAGTAGTTGCAGGAGCAACAGTCAGGATGATTGACTGATCTGGCTCTGTAACACTAACCAAAACGGCTTTGCTATTGTGGTACTGCGAACGGCAGAAAGCAAGGGGAAACTGCAGCCGTAATTTTTCCCGAGGGCACGCAGCTTTATTGTATGATTACATGAAGAGCTGCATCAAACCAGTCTCAGGACTGCGGACCACAAAAACAACAACAACATGTTCAGGAGGATAATACGGAACGCCGTGCTGGATCCCAACGGCCTCGTATCACTAGCAGTCGAGATGACAGGCATCTTATCCGCATGGCTGTAACGGATCGTGTAGTCACGTCTCGATCCCTGAGTCAGCAGATGGTGACGTTGGAAAGACAACAATAGCCTGCACGAACAGTTCGACGACGTTTGCAGCAGCATGGACTATCAGCTCGGAGACCATGTCTGCGGTTACCCTTGACGCTGCATGACAGGCAGGAGCGCCTGCGATGGTGTACTCAACGACCAACCTGTGTGCACGAAAGGCAAAACGTCATTACTTCGGATGAATCCAGGTTCTGTTTACAGCATCCGTGTTTAGTGGCATCGCGGTGTACGCACATGGGAAGTGTGTATTCATCATCGCCAAACTGGCGTATCACCCGGCGTGATGGTATGGGGCGCCATTGGTTACACGTCTCGGTCATCTCTTGTTCGCATTGACGGGACTTTGAACAGTGGAGGTTACATTTCAGATGTGTTACGACTCGAGGCTCTACCTTTCATTCGATCCCTGAGAAACCCTACAATTCTGCAGGATAATACATGACCGCATGTAGCAGGTCCTGTACGGGCCTTTCTGGATACAGAAAATGTTCGACTCAGCACATTCTCCAGCTCTTTCACCAACTGAAAACGTCTGGTCAATGGTGGCCGGGCAACTGGCTCGTCACAATGCGGCCGAGCAACTGGCTCGTCACAATACGACAGTCACTACTCTTGATGAACTGTGGTGTCGTGTTGGAGCTGCATGGGCAACTGTACATGTACACGCCATCCAAGCTCTGTTTGACTCAATGCCCAGGCGTATCAAGGCCGTTATTACGGCCAGAGATTGTTGTTCTGGAAACTGATTTCTCAGGATCTATGCACCCAGATTGCGTGAAAATGTAATCACTTGTCAGTTCTTGTATAATATATTTGTCCAATTAACATCCGTTTATCATATGCATTTCTTCTTGGTGTAGCAATTTTAATGGCCGGTAGTGTATTTATCATCTTCCTGGGAGTCATACCAAATAGCAGTTATATATCGTAACTCTTCAGGCTTTCCTGGCGATCTAATGACATCTTGGGTTGTCGGGTGTTCTGCCGGATATCAGCGTCGTACTTGCACGATATTTCGGTCACGTAGCTCGTAACCTTCATCAGGTGCGACCTGAGACTGCTCCTCGAGTGGACCTGGTCAAGTATTTATGCCTATGGCCTTCCCGCTCCACCAACGGCTGCAGGCGCTTCCTCTGTGGTCCGCGCCCATTCCCTGTGACCTGCTGGAGCGTTGCTGCTCCGTTTTCCGTCCGCTGCGGTTCTAGGTGTTCCCTCTGTGGTCCGTGACCACCAACCCCGCTCCTGGTGGTTTCATCTACGGTCTGGGGTACCAAGCGCTCCCCCTGCGGTCCGCGCCCGCTCACCACGACCTGTTGGAGCGTTGCCGCTCCGTTTTTCGTCCACTGCGGCTCTGGATGTTCCCTCTGCGGTCCGCGCCCACCAGTCCCACTTCTGGGTGTTCCATCTTCGGTCTGGTGCTCCTGGCAGTCCGTCAGGGGCTCGTTTTCCATCTCCATGTCTCTGGTTCTTCTGTTTGTGCAGTGTTGCAGCTGGCCCCGTTGCTCCTTTAATGGGCGCAGTTATATAACGGTTCTAAAAGATCCAAGCAATAAAGGTGCGTTCTGTCAACATGGCGGCTACTCGGTGCGCCACCATTACAAGATTTCTCATGCTACAAGAGAGCCTTTCTCATCATTGAGAGGTTTTAAATTGAAGTTTCGATTGTGTACGTTACTGGACGAGTCGGGCAACATATTGTTTCCTCCCATATTCATAACAAGGAGAAAATTAGAGTAATTAGATTTCATTCGGTGCTCTACCGAGTCATTCTTTACGCATTATTCGTGAGTGAAACAGAAAAAGAGGGGAGGGTGAGGGATCCGGAGATAGTGGGATGAGAAGTACCTGCACCACATATCGCGACTGGCGAGGTAGTGATGTAAGTGTCGCCGTATGGTAGCCACCCAGAAGAAACCGACACTGCACACTGTTTGAGATATCCTACGAAACACTGTATTTAGTTTGAGAATACTGGATATACTTTCAACTACGGAAGACGTAGCCCGAATCCGAGATGAACTAAACTCTGACGTCTCTTCCAGGACTCTTCCAACAGGTGATAACGGTGAGCGGCACGGCGCATGCGCCGTGGTCGCTGGTGGCGGGGCACAGGGCGTCGGCGGCGGCGCGGCGCGTCGCGGCGTTCGCCGGCTGCAACTCCTCCTACGCCGCCCCCGCTGTCGTCGCCTGTCTGCGCAACAGGACGCTCAACAACATCACCATAGCCTACCGCCAGCTCTGCGTACGTACACGCTGTCAAATATGGTGTGTGCGTGAATATGTACTTATTGTGTTTGTGTGAGTGTGTGTGTGTGTGTGTGTGTGTCTGTGTGTGTGTGTGTGTGTAAGCACTCAAAGTAATTAAAACGTGAAAGGCCCAGAAGTTAGTAGTTTTTACAATGTTCTCCATTAACCCTTCTTATCTGAATTTCGGCCGCCGGTACCTATGTGAAGGAGATCGTCAATCTGTTGGAGTGATGAATTCATTGCTACTGTCGACGCCAGAAGTGCGTTCCATTTGTTGCCGGCCTTCGCGTGTTTCTTCTTTTGTTTTGAATTTCCAAGCTCTGGTTAATGTTCAGCCGAGAGGTTCTTCATTGGTACACTCTGTCCTTTTTTCCTTGTATTAACCAACACCTTACATTTGTACTTTCTTTACAAATATCTTTACAGTGGAGAGAGTGTAGTCTTTCGCACATCTCACAAAGCGCGTTACCTTGGCTTGCAGCTTCATTCTTCCATACATTAAAACGTGAGTTTATGTATATACACCGAAGCGGCGAATGAAAGTTTGTGTCACGGCCGGGAATCGAACCCAGGTCTCCTGCTTACTAGGAAGGTACGTTAGCCACTACTCCACATTAGTGCAGTGGTTCAATCAACAGCACGGGTTACCATGGCACTACTCCCTCCTCGATCCAAATTCTCAGTGTACTTTAAATTCTCCCTCACAAAATTGCCGAGGCGCTCCATGTTCTGAAATACACTATTGGCCATTAAAATTGCTACACCACGAAGATGACGTGCTACAGACGCGAAATTTACGCAACAGGAAGAAATTGCTGTGATATGCAAATGATATAAACCGAACATCAACAAAAGCAAAACGTTGATAATGGAATGTAGTCGACTTAAGTCGAATGATGCTAAGGGAATTAAATAAGGAAATGAGACACTTAAAGTATAACGGAGTTTTGCTATTTGGGGAGCAAAATAACTGATAATGGCCGAAGTAAAGTGGATATAAAATGTAGACTGGCAATGGCAAGGAAAGCGTTTCTGAAGAAGAGAAATTTGTTAACATCGAGTATATATTGAAGTGTCAGGAAGTCGGTTCTGAAAGTATTTGTATGGAGCGTGGCGATGTATGGAAGTGAAACATGGACGATAACTAATTTGGACAAAAAGAGAATAGAAGCTTTCGAAATGTGGTGCTACAGAAGAATGGTGAAGATTAGATGGACAGATCACATAACTAATGAGGAGGTACTGAATAGGACTGGGGAGAAGAGGAGTTTGTGGCACAACCAAACTAGAAGAAGGGATCGGTTGGTAGGACATGTTCTGAGGCATCAAGGAATCACCAATTTAGTATTGGAGAGCAGCGTGGAGGGTAAAAATCGTAGAGGGAAACCAAGTGATGAATACACTAAGCAGATTCAGAAGGATGTAGGCTGCAGTACGTACTGGGAGATGAAGAAGCTTGCACAGGATAGAGTAGCGTGGAGAGCTGCATCAAACCAGTCTCAGGACTGAAGACCACAACAATAACATGCAAATGATTAGCTTTTCAGTGCATTCACACAAAGTTGGAACCGATGGCGACACCTACAACGTGCTGACATGAGGAAAGTTTCCAACCGATTTCCCATACACAAACAGCAGTTGGCCGGCGTAGCCTGGTGAAACGTTGTTGTGATGCCTCATGTAAGGAGGAGAAATGCGTACCATCACGTTTCCGACTTTGATTAAGGTCGGATTGTAGCCTGTCACGATTGCGGTTTACCGTATCGCGACATTGCTGCTCGCGTTGGTCGAGATCCAATGACTGTTAGCAGAATATGGAATCGGTGGGTTCAGGAGGGTAATACGGAACGCCGTGCTGGATCCCAACGGCCTCGTATCACTAGCAGTCGAGACGACAGGCGTCTTATCCGCATGGCTGTAACGGATTGTGTAGCCATGTTTCGATTCCTGGGTCAACAGATGGGGACGTTTGCAAGACAACAACCATCTGAACGTACAGTTCGACGACGTTTGCAGCAGCATGGCCTATCAGCTCGGAATCCATAGATCCGGTTACCCTTGACGCTGCATCAGAGACAGGAGAGCCTGCGATGGTGTACTCAACGACGAACTTGGGTGCACGAATGGCAAAACGTCATTATTTCGTATGAATCCAGGATCTGTTTACAGCATCACGATGGTCGCATCCGTGTTTGGCGACATCGCGGTGAACGCACATTGTAATCGTGTATTCATCGCCATACTGTCGTATCAGCCGTCGTGATGGTATGGGGTGCCATTGGTTACACGTCTCGGTCACCTCTTGTTCGCATTGAGGGCACTTTGAACAGTGGACGTTACATTTCAGATGTGTTACAACCCGTGGCTCTACCCTTCATTCGATCCCTGCGAAACCCTACATTTCAGCAGGATAATGCACGACCGCATGTTGCAGGTCCAGTACGGGCCTTTTTGGATACTGAAAATGTTCGACTGCTGCCCTGGCCAGCACATTCTCGAGATCTCTCACCAATTGAAAACGTCTGGTCAATGGTGGCCGAGCAACTGGCTCGTCACAATACGCCAGTCACTACTCTTGATGAACTGTGGTATCGTGCTGACGCTGCATGGGTAACTGTACATGTACACGCCATCCAAGCTCTGTTTGACTCAATGCCCAAGCGTATCAAGGTCGTTATTACGGCCAGAGGTGGTTGTTCTGGGTACTGGTTTCTCAGTATCTACGCACCCAAACTGCGTGAAAATGTAATGAAATGTCAGTTCTAGTATAATATATTTGTCCAATGAATACCCACTTATCATCTGCATTTCTTCTTGATGTAGCAATTCTAATGGCCAGTACTGTAGCACCTCAGCATCAAACGTAAATGGGGGATCCAGCCTGCAAACCCAGGTGCAGGTACTCGTACAAATGAATTGACACGATTTCAGAGACTTTACTGGTCTCATACTGTGCAAAGAGGAAATTAAAGTAGACTGGGGATGCAGTGACGATTGTATCGAGGAGGGAGGTACTTCAGGGTAATCCGTGCAGTTGTGCGAACCGCTGTGTCGAGCTGTCTTAGTGGCCGACACTCCTGCATAGTAAGCATGAAACCATGGTTCGATTCGAGGCCTTGGTACAAATTTTCACTCACCACTTCAGTCTGTATAGATACAAATCATATCGATATGAGACCAAAAAGGCTCTGAACTTCTGTCGCTTCATTTCTATAAGTACCTGCACCTGGGTTTCAAATTGGATCCCCCTTTACGTTCGATGCTGAGGTGCTATTCCAGAACATGGAAAGCCTTGGATATTGTGTTCCTGTGTAAAGGGGAATTTAAAGTGCACCTCGGCAGGAGTAAGAATTTGGATCGGGGAGGGAGGCGTGCCTTGTTAATCTGTGCTGTTTTCTGAACCGCTGTTCAAAGGTGACTTAGTGGCTAACGCTCTGCCTGAAAGGAGGGGGGACATGGGTTCGATTCCCCGCCTTGGTGCGAATTTTCACTCACCGCTTCAAGCTATATACATACAATCATACCTCTATGAGACCAGTAAAGTTTGTGAAATCGTGTCGTTTCATTTACTTTAAATTAGGCTTAGTACATTTTTTGGAATTTAGTTCCCGGTTCAAATGTTCAAATGTGTGTGAATTCCTAAGGGGCCAAACTGCTGAGGTCATTGGTCCCTGCCGGCCGCTGTGACCGAGCGGTTCTAGGCGCTTCAGTCTGGAACCACGCGGCTTCTACGGTCGCGGGATCGAATCCTGCCTCAGGCATTGATGTGTGTGATGTCTTTAGGTTAGTTAGGTTTACTTAGTTCTAAGTCAAGGGGACTGATGACCTCAGATGTTAAATCACATAGTGCTTAGAGCCATTTGAACCATCGTCGGTCCGTAGACTTACAAACTGCTTATACTAACTTATGCTAAGAACAACTCACACACTCAGGCCCGAAGGAGGAATCGAATCTCCGGTGGTAGGATCCGCGCAGTCCGTGACATGCCGCCTCAAACCGCGCGGCCACTCCACGCGGCCTAGTTCTTTTTATTCCTTTCCAACTTTTCGCAGTTCTTTTGTGTGGACCACCAAATAAACAAATTTATATCATTTACAGTTTAAATGATGTTTATTTTTAGGATACACCAAAAATATGGGCGAGACTGCCAGAGACAGGAAAAGAAGTGGAAGTGGCAATCATTAAAACACAGGTGGTTTTCGTTTCGGAGAGGTCTTTTCACGAAATGTCCATCATCAACCTTCTGCTTCGAATGAGAAAGTATTTTGTTGGTGCCGACATACATAGGGAGAGAAACCTCTGCTCTCACGGAAAGATTTAAGAGTTCATATTTCCCCCGCGCTTTTCGAGAGTGCAACGGAAGTGAAATAGTTTGAAGGTGGTTCGATGAACCTTCTGGCAGGAACTTAATTGTGAATTGTAATTTAGTGCTGACAATGCAAATCAGTTTTTAATGCCGATATTTATTCCAGTTAAACGACTTTACACGTTGGTGTGTGGAATGTATGAGAATGGCGATATAGCATCAGACTTTCGCAAGAAACATCATCCACCCAATTCTGACGATTGCAAGAGCCGAAAAGTGCGAGAATTATTGTACATTCAGTTTAGTAGCAAATGCATCCAAGCTGTTGACAAGAATAGTATACAAAAGAATGGAAAAGAGAATTGAGGACGTGTTGGATGTCGCTCAGTTTAGCTTTAGTAAAGGTAAAAGCAGCAGAGACGCAATTCTGACATTGCAGTTGATAATGGAACAAGGACCAAAGAAAAGTCAAGACACATTTATAGAATTTCTTGACCTGGAAAAAGCATTATACAGTGTAAAACGGTGCAAAATGTTAGAAATTTTGAGAAAAATAGGGGAAAGATATAGGGGAAGTGAGTAATATACAATATGTACAAGAGCCAAGAGGGAATAATACGAGTGGAAGACCAAGTACGAAGTGCTTGCTCGAATTAAAAAGGTTGTAAGACAAGGATGTAGTCTTTCGCTCCTACTGTTCAGTCTATACCCCGAAGAACCAATTAAGGAAATAAATAAGAGTTCATGGATGCAATTAAAATTCAACGTGAAATGATATCAATGATAAAATTCGCTAATGACATTGCTATACTTAGTGAATGTAGAAAGACAGATGGAATATGCTGAATGGAATGAACCATCTAATGAGTACAGAATATGGATTGAGAGTAAATGGAAGAAAGACGAAAGTAGTGAGAGCAGAAATGTGAACAGTGAGAAACTGAACATAAGGACTGGTGAGCACGAAGTAGATGAAGTTAAGGAATTATGCTACGTAGGCAGTAAAATACATGACGGACGGAGCAAGGAGGACATAAAAAGCAGACTAGCACTGGCATAAAGGGCATTCCTAGCCAAGATAAGTGTACCACTATCAAACATAGACATTACTTTGCGGAAGAAATTTCTGAAAATATACATTTGGAGCACAGCATGCATATGGTAGTGAAACGTGGACTGTGGCAAAACCGGGAAAGAAGAAAGTCGAGGCATTGGAGATGTGGTGCTACAGAAGAATGTTGAAAATTAGGTAGACTGATAAGGTAAGGTATGAGAAGGTTCTTCGCAAAATCGGTGAGGAAAGGAATATATGAAAAACAATAACAAGAAGAAGAAGAAGGCGCAGGATGACAGGACATGTGTTAAGAGATCAAGAAATAACTTCCTTGATGGTAAGGGGAGCTGTAGAGAGTAAAAAAAGTAGAGGACGACAGAAATTTGAATACATCCACCAAGTAATTGAGGACATAGACTGCAAGTGCTATACCGAGATGTAGAAGTAGGCACAGGAGATGAATTCGTGGTGGGCCACGTCAAGCAAGTCAGAAGACTGTTAGAAAAAAGCACTTACTTCAAAATGGCATCATTCTGTGTAGTTTTTAACTTTGATGGAATTTTTCTCTTTAATGTTGTAACGTCTGCTTTGTTCCTAGTGATACGTGACTGTTACTACGTACATATTATGTTGTGTCTGTGTGTTTTTACACATCTGCTTATATGGGAAAATTCTAACTTTTCGTGACATCGCTAAGTGTTTCAAAGCTGACATTTTGGTGCAAGGAAGTAGCGGAACATCTCAACGAATGATTGCGATGTACCAGCAGCACTACATCGCTAATGATTGGTGACAACATTATCGGATGCTCTGAAGCTCTGTTTACAGTTCTTCTACATTGTCATGACGTCGAGTATTTAGATTTAGATAAGGTGTAGATATATCTGTATGCTGAGTTGTGTGCCGTATCTGCTGATAATTCCTGTGAGTCACTGAACTGCCTTACAAGTAGCCAGACATTCATTAGTTGCGATACTGTTAGAGATCTGTACAGTCAACGCATTACCATCACGAACAAATTAGTAACATTTCAACCTCTGTCACCTTTGAATGGTCATTATGATATATTACGACAAACTTCCGTTAAAGACCTTATCTTTTACCAGTGCAGTAAGCGATCGGTAGGATAACGGACGGCTATCACGGCTATGAGATACTGTAGTTACACATGAAGACTTTCGGAATCTAAACTGTGGTGTAACATAGTCACTGAAGTACGGTAACGTTGGGCGCGACTGAACACAGTCGCAAGTCAAATACGATGGAAGGAATCTCCCTCCAGTTACGGTTGGAAATCGGGCCGACCGCTACGGTTGCAGGTTCGAATCCTGCCTCGGGCTTGGATGTGTGTGATGTCCTTAGGTTAGTTAGGTTTACGTAGTTCTAAGTTCTAAGGGGACTGATGACCTCAGCTCTTAAGTCCCATAGTGCTCAGAGCCATTTCAACAATCATGGAAATCGGGCGCAGTGATTCTATTGCCAATTTCATTTCTAGCAGGACACATACAAACTTCTTAGTGGTACTGCAAATGTTTTGAAACATTCTGAAGGAATAAATATGGCTATTGATTATGAAACGATTGTTAGCTATGAAGCAAGGCAGTGCACGCATCTCACATACAGTAACGGAATTGCGGAATATGGTTGCCTCATCACCGCAAAAAATACCAGTACACTATGGTGACAAAAGACATGGAACGTCTCCTAATGTCGGGTCACAACTCCTTTTGTCCGGCGTAGTGCAGCAGCTCGACTCAAGAAGTCAATGGAAATCCTATCCAGTATTATTGAACTATGCTGCCTCTATAGCCGTTCATAATTGCGGAAGTGTTGCCACTGCAGGACGTTGTACACGAACTGACCTCTCGCTTGTATCTCGTAAATATTCGATGGAATTCATGTTGCCCGACCTGGATGGCAAATCATTCAGTCAAAGTGTCCAGAATGTTTTTGGAAGCAATCGCGGACAATTGCGGCCCGGTGACATGAGATCATAGATTGGGGACATGCAGTCCATGCCGCGCGGGATTAGCCGAGCGGTCTCGGGCGCTGCAGTCATGGACTGTGCGGCTGGTCACGGCGGAGGTTCCAGTCCTGCCTCGGGCATGAGTGTGTGTTTTTGTCCTTAGGATAATTTAGGTTAAGTAGTGTGTAAGCTTAGGGACTGATGACCTTAGCAGTTAAACCCCATAAGATTTCACTCACATTTGAACTTTTTTTTCGTACAAACAAAGTTTGTCAATTTTACCTCGCTTCGAAGCAGACGCTATTCGTGTTCGTGAGTATCCTGCAGTCCATGAATGGCTGCAAATGGTCTCCAAGTAACCGAACATATACATTTCCGTTCAATTATCGCTTCAATTGGGCCAGAGGGCCCAGTCCATTTCGTGTAAAAACAGCCAACTTCGTTATGGAGCCACCACCAGCACCAGCTTGCACAGTGCCTTTGTTGACCACTTGGGTCTATGGTTCAAATGTTTCAAATGGCTCTGAGCACTATGGGACTTAACTTCTGAGGTCATCAGTCCCCTAGAACATAGAACTACTTAAAGTTAACTAACCTAATGACATCACACGACCGTAGCGGTCGCGCGGTTCCAGACTGTAGCACCTAGAACCGCTCGTCCACCCCGGCCGGCTGGGTCTATGGATTCGTGCAGTCTGCACCACTCTCGAACACTACCATCACCTCTTACCAACTGAAATCTGGACTCATCTGACCAGGCTAGGGTTTTCCAGTCATCTATGGTTCAACCTATGTGGTCACGAGCCCGGGAAAGGCGCCGCAGGCGATGTTGTGCAGTTAGTAAAGGCACTCACGTCGGTCGTCTACTGGCATAGCCCATAAACGCCAGACTTCGCCGCACACTCGTAACGGATACTTTCTGGTTTTATTTCATGCAGGATGCCATGGCTGTTAGCACTGGAAACTCTACGCAAACCCCGTTTCTCTCGATCGTTAAGTAAACGCTGTCGGCCCCTTTGTTGGCCACGCTGAGAGGTAATGCCTGAAATCTGGTATTTTCGGCACACTCCTGACACTGTGGACATCAGGGTATTGAAATCCCTAACGATTTCCGAAATGGGATGTCCCATGCGTCTAGCCCCAACTACCACTCTGTGTTCAAATTCTGTTTATTCCCGTCGTGATGCCATAATCATGTCGAACGTCTTTTCACAAGAAGCACCTGACTACAAATGACAGATTCACCGATGCGCTGCCAGTTTTACCTTGTGTAGGCGATACTACAGCCCACTGTATTGTGCACATCGCTATCCCATATGCTTGTAATGAGTTCAAAAATGATATTTAATCTTCGCAGTTAATATGCAGATCAAGTTACAGTAAGAAATAAACATTGAACGATTAATATAAGGAAACTTTCACGTTTGTTATAATATCATGAATAGAAATGTAAATCTTGGGTATGATTTGACTGGCCGTAGACGTGACAGTAAAGTAAGGAAGGAATAAAATGCCTCATGTCACCACTCGACTGCGTTAGTTACGGACAAAACCACGTACGGTAGATGCAGGGGCAGGGCGACATGATGATTTCTCCTCGTCGTTTGTGTGACAGTTTGAGGCCGTCGGTAGCTTTAATTTTCCCTTTTCTACAGCTGTGCGCCAACGTCCTGACCAGCTTAACTCGTTCGTTCTTTCCGCACTAGCTGAATGAATCCCTCAGGTACAGTGTGCTTGCTGGCCAAAGTGGTGTCTTGGTCTCGTGTTATTGCCCATCTCTAAGAGACGGTGTTAAGCATGTGGAGAGGTTTAAAGATTCATGTATCAGATCGCAAGGATTCATAACTTCAAAACGGAGCGACACTGAATATCACAAAACGCCAAATAAACGTCGGAGTCAAACTTCCCAAGTGTGAATCAACAACAATTTGGCATGCCTAGGAAGACAAAACTCACTTGATTAACTTCTCATGCTTGGGATTCACAGTCATACAATATTTCTTGAGACATCATAGTCGCCGTTGACATTATGAAATATTTATTATTACGATTGCAATTTCGGCCTTAGGGCCATTTTCAAGTAAAACTGCAAAAGCGTTCTGCCAGAAAATAAGACTATTTGACATTATGTAATATTTATTATTACGATTGGAATTTCGGCCTTAGGGCCATTTTCAAGTAACACTGCAAAAGAGTTCTGCCAGAAAATAAGACTATATAACATGAGTACACGGACAATACAGCACATATTTAACAACAAATTTACGATGAAATAAGTGTCGTACTCATCGAATCTTGTCAAATTCTCGCAGTCAAAAGGCTGCATTTTGTCTTTATTATGGCAGCATGTAAATTTAAGCAATGTTGTAAAGAGCCGTAAGGTCCATTGCGATCGTTATAATGATTTATTCACTAATCGACTGTATTACTGTTTGCTCGCTGACTGACCGATTGACTATGAGCGGCCTGCCACTGTCACTTCACTGACCGATTATCCATTGACTGCTCCCATTTGGTAGTTTCGTTCATGGTCTCCCAAAGTCTGTCCTTCGGGGCGCTGAATTTTCCGTCCTTTTTTGTTTGCCATTGGTGGGTCTGCAATCCCCCCAACTGGCTGATCGATATTGTGTAAATACACTACACAATGAAACTTCGGCCAGTACCTCGTCTCCTACCTTACAAACTTTACAGAAGCTCTCCTGCGAACCTTGCAGAACTAGAACTCCTGAAAGAAAGTTGGCAGAGCGCTTGCGCGCGATAGGCAAAGGTCCCGAGTTCGAGTCTCGGTCCGGCACACAGTTTTAATCTGCCAGGAAGTTTCATATCACCGCACACTCCGCTGCAGAGTGAAAATCTCATTCTGGACACCTCACAATCTTCGCACAGCATGAAAATTTCTAATCTTGCGGAGGCCAGCCTGTGACCCAGGAGCTTCCATCTCTTTCTCAGGTTATTCCTTATTATGGCAGTTTCCAGCTAATAGCTAACTGGTAGAAACTGCATAACATTTTTGTCTACATTTCTGAGTTGTCAAGAAAGCAGCCACTTGTTTGTAACGGAAGTGCCTGTGCATTGCTCAAGTATCCCCACACGCTTTTGACTGCTGTCGACCAGACTTTACTCGTGACTACCTATCTAAGCAGGTCAAACACTTCAATATAGCAATCAGTGTCTGGCTCCGCAGAACGTCCCACTTACCGACTGCAGTTTAATCATTCCTCGAAAGCCCTCAGCTTACGGAGGAAAATTCTTACATGCTGAATACTTCGTTAAACATATGTAATGACTCCTTCTCAGCCATGTGAGCCTGAATTTTCAGCGATGTAATACACCAGCTGAAGATGCATGTCTAAGGAAATAATATAGTTGTTTCTTAGAGCATATAGGTTTATCGTTTCATGAAGATGTGAATTTTCAATGGAACAAATCACTTGTCATCTCCAATCCTTACATTAATGGACAATTGTACAACAGCGAAGCAACCTAGACTTCTTTATGGCAAGAAATTAAGCAGATTAGTACAAAAGAAGGTACCCATTCTTAATGAAGCAGAGCAGGAGACAATGGAGAACGTTATAAACTGGAAAGCAACATGAAAATTTCAAACTAATCGGGAATATTATGCACAAACATTTATATGAGTTGCTTCGAAGTGGCTTCTCAACTCACTCGCTAAATTTGCAGATTATTTTGATTTACATTTTTTATATTAGCGTTTATACTATGGATCTTTTTCAGGAAAATGGAAACATTGTAATCCTTTATAACATACATGAGGTTTGTAGCTCACACTTCACGGTAGTGAATAGTAAGGAAGATGTAGAAGGATCTTACGTTGAATGGCTAGCCTTGATTCACAATATTTACATTAAGGCGTGACAACGATCCAAAAGAGACACATGAAAACTTGAAAACTGATATAGCAAGAGAACAACTAAAATAATTTAAAATGTTTGGAAAGTAAGAATTTAGGAGATGCTTGAAGCAGCGGAAGCACCAAAGCCGATTAAACAAGATGTTCTTCCTAATAAGAGCTCTAAAAATTTCTGTGCAATGAGAATGTTGAGAAAGATGTATCTGAAAGAGTACATCGTCAGCTTAACTTGTTTGGAATTAAAAAGTGGGCTTCAAAGAAATGGATAAAACGAAAGTGGTAGCACTTGCAGAGTAAAGCTAATGTAAGCAGTCAAAATAAGTACACATGTAATGCAAGAAAAAAATGGTTGGTTTCGGCAAGCACTTACCTCAAAAATTTAAATAGAAGATTATATGCATACGAAGTCATAGATGAAGATATTATTATAGGTAGATAAAGGTTTTTGAACTAAATAACACTAGAGTATGCACAGGTACAGTTACTCCTTCATATCTTCACCTTGCTGCGCAGAACCATAAGCTATACAGGGTGGTCCAGTGATAGTGACCGGGCCAAATATCTCAGGAAATAAGCATCAAACGAAAAAACTACAAAGAACGAAAATTGCCTAGCTTGAAGGGGGAATCCAGATGGCGCTATGGTTGGCCCGCTAGATGGCGCTGCCATAGCACAAACGGATATCTTGTTCAGCATCTCCGTAACGCTCTCGCGCTGACTAAATGTCCCCATGACGAATCGCGCTGCTTTTCGCTGGATCATGTCTATCTCTTCTATTAATCCAACCTGGTAAGGGTCCCATACTGATGAGCAATACTCAAGAATCGGACGAACAAGCGTTTTGTAAGCTACTTCTTTCGTCGATGAGTCACATTTTCTTAGAATTCTTCCTATGAATCTCAACCTGGCGCCTGCTTTTCCCACTATTTGTTTTATGTGATCATTCCACTTCAGATCGCTCCGGATAGTAACTCCTAAGTATTTTACGGTCGTTACCGCTTCCAATGATTTACCACCTATGGCATAATCGTACTGGAATGGATTTCTGCCCCTATGTATGCGCATTATATTACATTTATCTACGTTTAGGGAAAGCTGCCAGCTGTCGCACCATGCATTAATCCTCTGCAGGTCCTCCTGGAGTACGTACGAGTCTTCTGATGTTGCTACTTTCTTGTAGACAACCGTGTCATCTGCAAATAGCCTCACGGAGCTACCGATGTTGTCAACTAAGTCATTTATGTATATTGTAAACAATAAAGGTCCTATCACGCTTCCCTGCGGTACTCCCGAAATTACCTCTACATCTGCAGATTTTGAACCGTTAAGAATGACATGTTGTGTTCTTTCTTCTAGGAAATCCTGAATCCAATCACAAACCTGGTCCGATATTCCGTAAGCTCGTATTTTTTTCACTAAACGTAAGTGCGGAACCGTATCAAATGCCTTCCTGAAGTCCAGGAATACGGCATCAATCTGCTCGCCAGTGTCTACGGCACTGTGAATTTCTTGGGCAAATAGGGCGAGCTGAGTTTCACATGATCTCTGTTTGCGGAATCCATGTTGGTTTTGATGAAGGAGATTTGTATTATCTAAGAACGTCATAATACGAGAACACAAAACATGTTCCATTATTCTACAACATATTGACGTAAGCGAAATAGGCCTATAATTATTCGCATCTGATTTATGACCCTTCTTGAAAATGGGAACGACCTGCGCTTTCTTCCAGTCGCTAGGTACTTTACGTTCTTCCAGCGATCTACGATAAATTGCTGATAGAAAGGGGGCAAGTTCTTTAGCATAATCACTGTAGAATCTTAAGGGTATCTCGTCTGGTCCGGATGCTTTTCCGCTACTAAGTGATAGCAGTTGTTTTTCAATTCCGATATCGTTTATTTCAATATTTTCCATTTTGGCGTCCGTGCGACGGCTGAAGTCAGGGACCGTGTTACGATTTTCCGCAGTGAAACAGTTTCGGAACGCTGAATTCAGTATTTCTGCCTTTCTTCGGTCGTCCTCTGTTTCGGTGCCATCGTGGTCAACGAGTGACTGAATAGGGGATTTAGATCCGCTTACCGATTTTACATATGACCAAAACTTTTTAGGGTTCTTGTTTAGATTGTTTGCCAATGTTTTATGTTCGAATTCGTTGAATGCTTCTCTCATTGCTCTCTTTACGCTCTTTTTCGCTTCGTTCAGCTTTTCCTTATCAGCTATGATTCGACTACTCTTAAACCTATGATGAAGCTTTCTTTGTTTCCGTAGTACCTTTCGTACATGATTGTTATACCACGGTGGATCTTTCCCCTCGCTTTGGACCTTAGTCGGTACGAACTTATCTAAGGCGTACTGGACGATGTTTCTGAATTTTTTCCATTTTTGTTCCACATCCTCTTCCTCAGAAATGAACGTTTGATGGTGGTCACTCAGATATTCTGCGATTTGTGCCCTATCACTCTTGTTAAGCAAATATATTTTCCTTCCTTTCTTGGAATTTCTTATTACACTTGTAGTCATTGATGCAACCACTGGCTTATGATCACTGATACCCTCTTCTACATTCACGGAGTGGAAAAGTTCCGGTCTATTTGTTGCTATGAGGTCTAAAACGTTAGCTTCACGAGTTGGTTCTCTAACTATCTGCTCGAAGTAATTCTCGGACAAGGCAGTCAGGATAATGTCACAAGAGTCTCTGTCCCTGGCTCCAGTTCTGATTGTGTGACTATTCCACTCTATACCTGGTAGATTGAAGTCTCCCCCTATTACAATAGTATGATCACGAAACTTCTTCACGACGTTCTGCAGGTTCTCTCTGAGGCGCTCAACTACTACGGTTGCTGATGCAGGTGGTCTATAGAAGCATCCGACTATCATATCTGACCCACCTTTGATACTTAACCTAGATTATTTCACATTCGCATTCGCTAATAACTTCACTGGATGTTATTGAATTCCTTACTGCTATAAATACTCCTCCACCATTGGCGTTTATCCTATCCTTGCGGTATATATTCCATTCTGTGTCTAGGATTTCGTTACTGTTCACTTCCGGTTTTAACCAACTTTCCGTTCCTAATACTATATGCGCACTATTTCCTTCAATAAGAGATACTAATTCAGGAACCTTGCCCTGGATACTCCTGCAGTTTACCAATATTACGTTAACTTTTCCTGTTTTTGGTCTCTGAGGACGGACGTTCTTTATCAACGATGATATTGTCCTCTCTGGTAAGCCGTCAGGTATTTTATCGTTTCGCCCAAGGGGGGGTCCCTCTAACCTAAAAAACCCCCGTGTGCACGCCACACGTACTCTGCTACCCTAGTAGCTGCTTCCGGTGTGTAGTGCACGCCTGACCTGTCTAGGGGGGCCCTACAGTTCTCCACCCAATAACGGAGGTCGATGAATTTGCAACCATTATAGTCGCAGAGTCGTCTGAGCCTCTGGTTTAGACCCTCCACACGGCTCCAAACCAGAGGACCGCGATCGACTCTGGGCACTATGCTGCAGATATTAAGCTCAGCTTGCACTCCGCGTGCGATGCTGGTTGTCTTCACCAAATCAGCCAGCCGCCGGAAGGAACCAAGGATGGCCTCAGAACCCAAGCGGCAGGCGTCCTCTAACAACAACAGTACTTTTCGTCGGCACCTTAATGTGACTAGCCGCACAGCATGGGATAAGACGAGCGCGTGGCTTCTTCCTCCACAGGCAGCGGACTCGTCCGAGTGCTCTGCGGCGGCTGCCGCGGTGGTGCAGGGTTCGTGGCTGTCTGTGCCGCTGCTCGAGAGGCGACCCGTCGACGCATGCGAGGCCGGCGCCGGCTACAAGCCGCGGCCCGCGCTGGGCGGCGTCACCAAGCACGACGGCTACTACTTTGCTCGTGGTCAGTGCGCGGCACGCGCAAGTGTTTTGTTTATATGTTTCCTCATCTCACTGTGGAACTTACACATTGAAGAGCCAAAGAAACTGGTCGCCTGCCTAATATCGTGTAGGGCCCCCGCGAGCACGCACAAGTGCCTCAACACGACGTGGCATTGACTCGACTGTGTGAAGTAGTGCTGTAGGGAATTGACACCGTGAGTCCTGCAAGGCTGTCCATAAGTCCGTAAGAGTAGGAGCGGGTAGCGATCTCTTCTCATAAGCTCGTTCATCCCAGATATGCTCAATAATGTTCATGTCTAGGGAGTGTGGTGGCCAGCGGAAGTGTTTACAATCAGAAGAGTTCTCCTGGAGCCACTCTGTAGCAATTCTGGCCGTGTGAGCTGTCGCATCACCCTGATGGAATTGCCCAAGTCCGTCGGAAGGCACAGTGGATACAGATGATCAGACAGGATGCTTACGTACGTTTAACCTCTCAAAGAGCCGTATCTAGATGTATCTGGGGTCATATATCACTCCAACTGCGCACGTCCGACACCATTACAGAGCGTCCACCAGCCTGAATATTCCCTGGATGACATGCAGGGTCCCTGGTTCAAATGGTTCAAATGGCTCTGACCACTATGCGACTTAACTTCTGGTGTCAGCAATCGCCTAGAACGTAGAACTAGTTAAACCTAACTAACCTAAGGACATCACACACATACATGCCCGAGGCCGGATTCGAACCTGCGACCGTAGCGGTCGCTCGGTTCCAGACTGTAGCGCCTAGAACCGCACGGCCACTACGGCCGGCTCAGGGTACCTGCATTCATGAGGTTGTCTCCATACCCGTAGACGTCTATCCGCTCGATACAATTTGAAATGAGACTCGTCCGACCAGTTCCATGTATCCAGTTATCAACAGTCCAATGTCGGTGTTGACGGGACCAGGGGTGGCGTAAAGTTTTGTGTTGTGCGGTCATCAAGGGTATACGAGTGGGCCTTCGCTTCCGAAAGCCCATATCGATGCCACTTCGTTGAATATTTCACACGCTGACACTTATTGCTGCCCCAGAATTGAAATCTGCAGCAGTCTGCGTAAGGATTGCACTTCTGTCACGTTGAACGATTCTCTTTGGTCGCCGTTGGCCCCGCTATTGCAGGATCTTCTTCCGGTCACGGCGAGATCGGGGATTTCATGTTTTGCCGGATACACGGTCCATCCGTGAAATGGTCGTACGGGAAAATCCTCTCTTCTTCTCTACGTCGGTGATGTTGTCTCCCATCGCTCGTACGCCGACCATAACACCACGTTCAGACTCCTTAAATATTTATATACTGCCCTTGTAGCAGCAGTAATCGATCTAATAACTGCGCCAGACATATGTTGTGCCGGCCGCAGTGGCCGAGAGGTTCTAGGCTCTTCAGTCCGGAATCCCGGTGCTGCTACGGTCGCAGGTTCGAATCCTGCCTCGGGCATGGATGTGTGTGATGTCCTTATGTTAGTTAGGTTTAAGTAGTTCTAAGTCTAGGGGACTGATGACCTCAGATATTAAGTCCCATAGTGCTTGGAGCCATTTGACCCATATGTTGTGTTACATAAGCGTTGCCGACCGCGGCGCCTGTTTACGTATCTCTGAATTTAAATGCGCATGCCCTTACCAGTTTCTTTGGCGCTTCAGTGTATGCCAATAGACTAACACGCCCTGGTACTTTCCATAAGTGTAATAAATTACTATGGACGATTTGGATGAGCTATAGCTGTGATTTGTTAGTCACATATGGGTCTTTTAACTACCGACTTGTTATTTTCAGACACTATTCTTATCGTAAATTGGGAGGGTGTCAGAGATTTTCATAGGTAATACTTACACAAGGAAATTATGGGAAGCGATGCGCCACACAGTTGACCATAGAGGCCACTCAAATATTTTACATTTGCGTCCTGTATAATGCTCAATACTAAGAAGCAGTTTGTAGCACTCCATTTCGTCTTGGCCCTACACAAAACAAAGTTTTCATTTGTCAATACATCGCTGAATTTTCTGTACCACATTGTGCATTGTTGAACGGAAACGTAGCAAATAATGACAAGTTTTAATGTGTTAATGATTCCTGCTTACATTTTCTTTATCTTCAAGTAAAGTCATCAGAAGATTGAAACCAATTTCAAAATAATTTAAGTTAAATTGTAGTTACACGGTAAATCACACTTATTTAACTGTGTCGACTAAAGTAAGTACCTAGGGTTTACAATTACGAACAACTTAAATTGAAATCATCACACTGAAATTCTGTGTTGAGGAATTTATTTGAAAAACCACTTAGAAGGTATAGCAAATACACTAAATGGACTATCTACACATGTGGTATTCAACCTGGACCCCAACCCCCATTACTGAGTCTTCCAGGTTTCATAGTGGGTAGTAGGCAGTTGGCGGTTAAAGGTACTTTTAACTCCCTTCCCACAAAATTTTGACGTAAAGTATTCGATAAGTAGTTACTGTTATATGCCTTAACTAACTGCAACTCCTTTTATAAATTTTATAACGTAAAGCTACTTCCCTGCTGTAGAAGTTACCATTACTGTTAGAAAATTGTACTATTGACAGAGATACAAACTTGGGCGGTAGGTAAAAAACCTTGATTAACTGTGATCTACACTACGCTTAAGCATCCTCTTCTGTAGCGTTGCTGCGGAGTACGGAATGTTCGCCAGATTGGATTGACAGATGACATCGGTAAAGCTTAACGAAGGGCAGCATGTTTTGTACTATCACGAAACAGGGAAACTGTTGTCACTGATATAGTAAGCTAGTTGGGGTGGCATTCATAAATATGAAAACATTTCTCGTTGCGACGAGATAGTTTCATAAAATTTGAATCACCAACTTTGTCTTTCGAATGCCAAAATATTTTCTTGACATCCACCCACAAAGATAGAAATGACCATAATGACAAAATAAAAGAAGTCAGAGTTCCACAGAAACATTCAGGTTCTCGTTTCCCTCACGTTCTATTCGAGAGCAGAGCAGTAGAAAATTAATCTGAAAGTGATACTACATTCCTTGCCAAAGATACATGTGTGATCATTAAATATACTATTCCGCTCATAGCTCTCTGAAATTATTTATTTAGTTTCCAATTTCGACATTTGCCATTTCAAGCGTAGTTGGCTCTTAAATAACATCTCACAACGCTTGGAACTGACAAAATGTTGAAACTGCGTTCGCAGTAAATATTTCTCCAAAGCAGAATGACTGGAATCAGTGATTACGTAAAGGCTGTGGAACCAGTCCTCATCAAAACTGTGAACTGGAGACTAATCATGTAGATATGGACTATTAGAAAATGTGGCACGCCAATTTTAAGCCTATTACTTACTTATCGTGTCCTTCGGCATTAAATTTTTTTGTTTGTTTAAAGGAATGCTCACCATAGGAACAGCCTAAATTGTGACATATATTTGACTAATTATGTGACAGCGTGGGTCGAGATGCAGGAATGGCTGCTTTTGTGCCGTCGTTGCGTGCTACGCCCAATGATATCCATGACTGATTTTTTGGGGGCAAATGTTCAAGTTGTAGCACTTTGTGCATCACCATGATTCACATTTCCTCCTGTGAAACCGGTCAGGATAAATTGTCTGCTCATTATACAAGACCGATTTCCAGACGCTGCTGTCAGAGTAATATGTGGTGTACACCCACGATCATGTACTGCATATCTGTTTAATAAGTTGGTTAATCTGACTACTCCACCACAGTATATTTATTACATGATGAAGTTCGTTGTAAATAGTACTGTGCAGTTCAAAAGGAACAATTATGTACATAATTACAATACTAGAAGGAAAAAATGACATTCATTACTCCACATAAGATTTTCCTTAGCATGAATGTTGTGCAGAATGCTGCAAGAAGAAAATTTGGAAACTTAGCCAGTAAAGCACGAAAACAAACTAAAAAACGCTTCTCCTTGACGATTCCGTCCATTCTGTAGAAGAATTTCTACTACTGTGATGTGTAAAAGTTGGGGGATATAGATTACTAAATTACGTCTGCATATATTAAAAAAACTACTATATAAATGTCTAGCATGTAGCCATATTTAAAAGTTAAGTTGTGATGCGTAGGTAAATTAATTCATTCCACATCATTACGGTTTACCGTGCAAATGATCTAACTAAATAGCAAACTAAATAACTACCAACCTAAAATACGAGGTTAATTTCATAGCCAAATTCACGAAATGCAACAAACGCAGAAGACTGCAGTTTGTCACGTAAAGTCTCTGCCAGCCATATCCCGCCTGTACCTGATAGTTATTTGCAGCTGGTATTCCTCTAAGTATTTTCAAGGTATAAGATCGATACAGTTACAACACGCCGTGACTACACGTCCAGAAGTTCAACGCTGGCGTTTATATCATGATAGACAATATTATTTACTTCTGGACCTCACCAGAAGGCGTAATTCGCAGCCCGCTAGTCAGTGCAACATAATGGCGAGCCGACCCGGATCCTGTCCGCACGGTGAACTAATCCTAAAGGCTGGTGCGTTGTCCAGTATGAGTTTGGTTTGTACGCGGTTTCGTACGCTCGTTTACGCAAATGCTGAGCTGGTCCCCTGTCTCCGCTCCAGGTAGCGCCATGCACAAACAGCTGAAATACTGTCACACGCAGTATGTAGTTTCCACAATACACAGACAGGTTGCAAAGACGATTTCGTTCCGTAAGGTAACCGACGATTGCGTTGTGAGGAAGAGCCGCAAAGTTAAATAAAATAAAGTTACCAAACCTTGAGTTCGATGATGTCCATATCTAATAATGAGTAAATGTTAGGGAAAATAAGAAGAAATACCGTTAAGTCGACGGAATTTAGTGATTGCTTCCATTTATCGCATTCTTTCCAGCGACGAAGTTTCATATCCAGTCTTTGGGATGAAGTTGAAAGCAGTACCGTCGTTTTCAAAGTGAATCTACGATTTTAACGTACTTGCTTTTGCATCTTCTCGACAATCCTAATGTTGAGCTTGGAACGCCGGTCAATACAAATCAGTAATAGTGAAGTAACCGATTTTGTGACTTTTTAGGAGTTACTAACCGGGAGCTAATCGTATAGACTCATCTGTATGCTTTGGTAGTTTAGTTTCTTGAGTGTCTAGATGTTAATTTAATATTTAATAGGCACAGTTCTCGCCTGTAGGTTTGTTTCAGAAATTAAACCGATTTTGCGACATATCAGAAGTTCCTAACAAGGAGCGAATGATTTGGTCTCACCTGTAAGCTTCGGTACTTTCAGTTTTCTAGTCTCTTCTTGTTAATATAATTCAGTAGACACAGTTCTTGCGTTTTCATCACTGTCTACATTGAGTTTCGCGGTGGATGTCGATAGTAGTTTGTTTGTCTGGGTAGTGTAGTTTTCCACGGTATTTAGTATGGATAGGGACTGTGACTTGTATGTGGATGCGAGCCGAGTTGGTGGCACTTCGCTCTCAGCTTGAGCCTGTGATGGCTTCGGTTACACAGCTTGAGACTGCAGTGGATGAGCGTCTTTGTTGTGGACCGACTGTGAGGATCCAATTGACGTCCAGCACGACCAAGGTGTCCCCCAATCAGTGCGCACCACTGGCCGGACCAGTTACTGCTCCCACTAAGGTTGACCCCTCATTTGAGGTCGAGTGGGACATCGCCCCGGGGTGTGGCAAGTTATGAGACTTCCGTGGGCTGAAAGTAAGACTTCCCTGGTTAGTCTCACAATCGGGCTCCAGGTGCTGTCTGTGGCTGACACTGTCCATTAGCCACATGCAGCCGCTTGTCCTGTTTCAGAGGTAACCTCCCAGCTTGCAAGATCTGGGCAGTCATAGGGTGAAGTTGGTGGTAGATGGGAACTCCAATGTCACGTGCGTTATGGCTGCTAAGGACGGGAGGAAGGCCAGAGTGCACTCCGTTTGCGTACTGGGGGAGTCATTCCATATGTGAAACTGGTTTTTCCGGATGCCAGGAAGAGGAGCCACCTGTCTCACGTCGGTACCAATGACACTTTGGATCGCAAGAGAGTCTCTCTGTTTCGAGCGGCTATCAGAAAAGATAAAGGCTACCAGTCTTGCTTGCAAATGAAAGCATTTGCAGCGCAATCGACAGGTCTCATAATTTTTAACATTTTTATGCAGCGACAGCAACTGATATTGTTTATATAAGAATATACCGCCTGCAGTTGCAGGTTAACTTTATCGTTTACCTTGGTTTCAACGTTAGTAATAACATTTTCTTCAGAACATAAAATATTATTTAAACGTTTGCCTAAAACAAGCCATGTCCTAAGTCACCTTTATAAAACTTGATGCATAACCATAAGGTTTTGGTGTGCGATTTGTAAAAAAAATTCTGGGGGAACCTTTGTAAATAAATATTTCATAAAATTCGGCTCTACACTTCGTTAGGGATTCCAACGAACGTATGACAGCAGTAAAACGACTTGGTGGCGAATGTTACGGATCTACATCTACAATTGTACTCCGCAAGCCACCCAACGGTGTGTGGCGGAGGGCACTTTACGTGCCACTGTCATTACCTCCCTTTCCTGTTCCAGTCGCGTATGGTTCGCGGGAAGAACGACTGCCGGAAAGTTTCCGTGCGCGTTCGAATCTCTCTAATTTTACATTCGTGATCTCCTCGGACAGGTATAAGTAGGGGGAAGCTATATATTCGATACCTCATCCAGAAACGCACCCTCTCTAAACCTGGACAGCAAGCTACACCGCGATTCAGACCGCCTCTCTTGCAGAGTCTGCCACTTGAATTTGCTATCACGCTTACCAAGTAACCCTGTGACGAAACGCGCCGCTCTTCTTTGGATCTTCTCTCTCTCCTCTATCAACCCGACCTGGTACGGATCCCACACTGACGAGCGATACTCAAGTATAGGTCGAACGAGTGTTTTGTACGCCACTTCCTTTGTTGATGGACTACATTTTCGAAGGACTCTCCCAATGAATCTCAACCTGGCACCCGCCTTAGCAACAATTAACTTTATACGATCATTCCACTTCAAATCGTCCCGCACGCATACTCCCAGATATTTTACAGAAGTAACTGCTACCAGTGTTTGTTCCGCTATGATATAATTATACAATAAAGGATCCTTCTTTCTATATATTCGCAATACGTTACATTTGTCTATGTTAAGGGTCAGTTGCCACTCCCTGCACCAAGTGCCTATCCGCTGCAGATCTTCCTGCATTTCGCTACAGTTTTCTAATGCTGCAACTTCTCTGTATACTACAGCATCATCCGCGAAAAAGCAGCATGGAACTTCCGACACTATCTGCTAGGTCGTTTATATATATTGTGAAAAGCAATGGTCCCATAACACTCCCCTGTGGCACGCCAGAGGTTACTTTAACGTCTGTAGACGTCTCTCGATTGAGAATAACATGCTGTGTTCTGTTTGCTGAAAACTCTTCAATCCAGCCACACAGCTGGTCTGATGTTCCGTAGGCTCTTAGTTTATCAGGCGACAGTGCTGAACTGTATCGAACGCCTTCCGGAAGTCAAGGAAAATGGCATCTAGCTGGGAGCCTGTATCTAATATATTTCCGGAATCCATGTTGATTCCTACATAGTAGATTCTGGGTTTCCAGAAATGACATGATACGCGAGCAAAAAACATGTTCTAAAATTCTACAACAGATCGATGTCAGAGATATAGGCCTATAGTTTTGCGCATCTGCTCGACGACCCTTCTTGAAAACTGGAACTACCTGTGCTCTTTGCCTGTTGATGACCTCAGAAAGCAGAATAACATCTGATCGCCTTATTTGCGATGATACCTCACAGCACATGAACACAAATGATGTTGTAGTGCACATAATTTGTAATTTCAGTTAAGCGTTCAAAATATGGTATTTCTTGTCAAACCTCATTATCGCAATTTCTCTTTATTACACTAATGATAATAGCAATAGTATTAATACCAGCAATATCTACGGTGTAATGTGTAGCGTGGTTTTAATTAGAGTCAAAACAGCAAATCAAAGATTAAACGTGTATTTTTTTTAAATTTTCGCTTCTTAATGAACGAATTCTGTTGATGGAGAAATATAACCTATGGCTCAAATTGTTGACACGTACATGTTTCGAAAATTTCCTCGACGGGTCGCTCATGCACCTGAACTCTCATTGTACGTATGTATACGTTCCCATACTGACCTCGGAATAAAATCTTCAGCGCGGTGGGAAATGTCGTAGCATCTTTCAACGATTGTTGTTACTTCTTATTACCCCATGTCCGAATGTCGACAATACCAACATTTCTGTCTGCACTTGGTAACACTACTAAACGGCAACTAATGTTGCTAACAAGCATAACCCTTTCAATCAAGTTTCTTCATAAAGAGTCTGAATGTAAATTGGTAAAACGCAGTATTTCATCAAACTTTCTATTTGAATTCCTCACTACTCCTTCAACACTTCTTACAAAATTATAGCGAGATTTATGTAAACCAAATTTACAATGAGGTAGTTTGACAACTCATGGATGTCTCTGGAGCAATGCAACACCATTAGCAAAGGCCAAGTCTTCTCACAACGTCGCCCTCGACAAGAAATCTAAAATTCAATGACACTAGTCAAATACGGAGGAACAGAAAGTGCAGAAGTTTATTTTCTTGTTTTGTTGTGTTTTTTTCCAGATGTGGAAAAGATGGGAGCAGATACGACAACACCAGGCGGCCTCCGTCTCTACCTGGAGTATTATTTCCGCAAAGCATTCAGTAAGTAGCATAGTTACCACTTGAAAGCAACGAAGAGTTAAATTATGCTGTCATCATGGTACAAGGTGTCGTCATACTTTTCAGATGTGGACTACAACCCCGTCATCTCCAGCGCAATGCGCGAGGTCTTTTTCAAGCCTCAGGGACAAAACAAGACTGCCAACTTGACCATCAGTCTTACAGACGTAAGTAACGATAAGACTGATTGTAATTCCGAGGAAAGGGGCTCATTACCGATTCCCTAGGATACGAAAGATACTCTTGCAAGTCACATTTTCTTGCTCCTTATTTAAGTAATTCGCGACTTTTTTTCTTATTATTACTTCCTACGCCGGTATGTGACTAATAGCAAAGATTTGCTTGATGTATATTATAATTCAAACAGCCAAATTACGGGGACGAAACTACTTTAGTATACAGACGCCAAGCGTAATGGGGAAAGGAGAGAAGTTGACAGAGAAGTTTTCCCAACAAACAGAAAATTCTTGATTTGAGTGGGTATTTGAGTAAGATACGACAAACTGCAATCCATCAGGTGCCGCTAGAGAGGCTTTTTTCCATTACATGTTGTGTAAATACTAACAAATTTATCTACATCTTGTATGTGAATGCATGGAGTCTGTTCTTTCGGACATGTCTTTAGGAACAAACACCTAATAGAATCTGCAGCTGTGAAACATTATAGAGACGTGGGACTTGGGGAAAGTAGGAAAAGGTGTGGACGGGCCGTAATCAGTTACCATTGATAAGCATATACACTTTATTCAAGTAATAATGTTTTGAAAACAATCACTTAAAAAAATTGACTGTAACACAAGCTACATTGACGGCTGAAGGCCTTATTAAGAGAGAATTCAAAATAATGTGTAGGCTGAATGCCACAAGCAATACTTCAGAACAATTAGCGGCTGAAGACCTGAATTACAAGTGAGGAAGACAACTACAAGTTGAGAATACCAAAATAATTTTTAAAACTATCATTTAAAAAATCGACTGTAACTCAAGCTACACTGACGGCTGAAGGCCTTGTTAAGAAGAATTCAAATTATTTGCCAGCTGAAGGCCACAAGTATAGGAATAATTTAAACAAAATATTATTTTTAAACAATTGCCACAATCAGACCAAATAAAAAAGGGAGTGGTCCACAGACAGTGCTTCTAGGATCGACCTGAGAAAAGTCCCTACAGCTGCGTCAGCGGTGAGACGGGCACCCAAGAGTTATGATCACATAACAGAATGGCAACTCAAAGCAGGGACAGTTTAAACGCCGATCAATCCTCTTTCCAAATCCGTGTAACGTGCTATAACCAGTACAACGATGGAACAATTCAAGCGAGGGCGAAGTGTCAGGCAGAATCCGGTGTTTAAAACATCGAAAGGCAGAAGGAACCATTATAACCAAGGTAGACAAAAGAAACCACAATCCACACCGCAATCAAGGAGGCTGTTGAACTACATGTCATGGTGGACACCATCGGCAAGACGAGGAAAAGTACACTGTCGCAAAAATACGCTAACCTCCAGGGCACGTAACTGGGGCGTTAGCGGCCACTAGGCAGTAAAATACCGCTGGTTGCACTTCACCAAATAATAATACAAAATTCAAAAACTAATAACAGGTAGTAGAAGACGGCTAATAGATTCCGCCAACTCGACACGATCCACTTGCTGCTGTTCATCTCAAGGCGACCCTCGAGCTGCAACGCACGAACAAACAGCGTGCTTTCAAAATAGTGTAGGTTTCACTACTGGGCTCATGTTCACTCAACTCAAACGTCCTGGGTCCGGTGGACAACGAGGTTGTGGCCCTCGCAACTACAGCCCCTCAATCCGGCAGTGCCTGCGTGCCGCCAGAGGTCCCGGCATGTCCTGGTGCTGCCGGACCTCTCTCCTGCTTGGTCCCAACCGAAATACCGACACACCCAACCCGGAAAACACTTCACGTCCTTCTAAAGATAGTACGGGTACTAGATATCGATAAACGCTGCTGCTGCCACTTGTGGACAGACAACGCTAACAAACGTAGTGGCGCCAGTAAACAGAAGAAGAAAACGAGGCGCCTCTATCCCTATCACACGGTGCCAACCTACCAGCGGCACCAACGCGAGCCGCACACAGCTCAATTATCTGTAAATTGAAGGGGATCACAGCTGTTAACTGCAGCTGGATATTAAGCGGAATCAGCGGCGGCGAGCGAAAATGTATACCGGAGCGGGATTCGAACACGGGATCTCCTGCTTACGAGGCAGTGATTAAAGCACCTGTTAGTAAGCAGGAGATCCCGGGTTCGAATCTCGGTTCGGTACACATGGTCGCTCGACGCCACTGATTCCGCGTAGTGTCTCGCTGATGTTGACGGCAATGATCCCCTTTAATTCACACGTTATTGACTTCTTCCGACCATGAGCTTAATTAATAGCCTATACATTAATATAAGGAGCAATCAAATGGAAATGAGACACATGGGAAAAAGTAAGTAAACTTTTTATTATTTCCAAAGTAATCGCCGTAAATATTAACACATTTATCTCACTGTGAGATAAGACAGTCACTGCCTTGATGGAAAAATGTTAGTTGTGGCCTATGGAACCGTGATTGTACCCAGGCGTGCATTTCTTTCTCCGAAGCGAAGCAACGGCCACGAATACCTTTCTTCAGGGCTCCAAAGATACGCAAATCGTATGAAGAGATATCGAGACTGTGCGAGATGTGTCAGGGCTTCCCAGCGAAACTTTTACTGAGTGGTCGAAACAAAGTGGACAGCATGTGGGCGATCGTTACCCTGAAAGAGAATGGTGCTGTCCGTCAGCATTCCTGTGAGTTTGGACTTGATGGCGCCCTTCAATTTTTGCGAAATGCAATCGTACCGCTGTGCTTTAAGTGTGGCGCCGTGTTCCGGGAAACAAATATTCAACGGGCCCTTGCTGTCAAAGAAAAAGGCCATCATGACTTTCACGAAGCTGGCGTGCCTGATGTTCGACTCAGCTGCAGAAGTTTTACGGCTAAACCGTAGCACATCCACCACACAGTCGCAATCTCTCCTCATGCCCCGAGGAAGGACATTCGTGGCTGTCGATTATCATCGAACACAGAGCTCCACGCCTGGGTACGATCATGGTTCCATAGGCAGTCGCAAACTTTTTTCCGTGAAGGTACTGACCGTCGTCCCACAGTGGGTTAAATGCATTAACAGTTACTACGATTTCTTTCCAAATGATAAACACTGTACTTACTTTCTCTCCCCTGCGCGTCATTTTCATTTGACGGCCTCTTATATCAACAGTATATATAAGTCATATATAAGTCACGTAGGCATATAGCAACTGACAAGCTGCGGATAAGAGCGATCTAGTCTATGCTGAGAACAAAATACTGTTGGCAGTTTATATCACAGAATGATTAAAATTTGAACTGACAGTGAAAATAATACTCCCGTGCCGTGACTCAGTTGTAAGCAACAAACAGGGTGAGAACACTACGAATGACTCAAGTTTAATAAAGAAAGATACCATTCTTTAAAGGGAGGTTTACTATCTTTGGCCCGAAAAAAGCTTGTTCTTTGAGAATTTCTTTCTCGTGATGTGTTGTAGATATCAATGTTAAATTTGGTCAAAATATTTGTTGATATTTCCTCTACAAACTGGAATTTTTTGACTGGAAATGTCGAAGAGCAAAGGCGGAAGTGCCGTCGAAACGAAACAAAATTTCGATGTAGGCCTCCACGCGCGGTGTGTCACAGGTCAGCCGGCTGGTCTGAAAGCAAAATTGAGTTGACGTTAGCGAAGTATATAAGATTCCTTAGGAGTTGTACCTCGCTTAAGTTATTTGAACCATAGGAAACAAAATGGAAGCCATTTGAAAAAATAAGGTTTTTTTCATCGATTTTTCGACTTCGTCGGCCAAGTGAGAGTATTTATAGATGATGGATCGGAATAAAAGTGGTACAATTCCTAGACAGTTTAGTTAGCTTCGTCGGAAACAAAGAATCATGACAATCGGTTCAGTAGATTTGAAGTTACCATACTGCGCGATAAAAAAAGTCATTCTAGAGGAACGCATTTGAAGTTTTGACTACATATAAATGCAATATTATGCAACTTACGTTCAGTCTGCTATTCCGGGTCCATAAACTAGTCCTTCCTCTTCCTAATAGAGGTCGTTCTGCTCGATCTGGGCCATCCTGCGCTGCTTCAGAGCCGCTCGTGCGGCCGGTGACAAGCGGTTTTCGGCCGCTTGAATTCGGTGGTCGTCCGAATGCTTGGGGCACTACGTCGAATAGAGTCCCAGGGTGACGTCCATCGTTGCCATGGACTTCGGAATTGCTGAATACCCTTCGTTGAAGCTGCTCACTGCCAGAAAAGTCGCAATCTCCACAGTCTTCGCACCAGACTGCAAATGCTTGGGGGCTGACTTCCAAAAACACGCGTTCAAACTTTCATTTGAATTTTTTGTGTTTCCTCGCAAGCACCGGTACAATAACTCGTCCTCTGAAAGGGCTTCTTAGATCGGATGAATCACTTTTTTAACTTCTTTGGAGTGCGACTGGTCGTGTTGATATTCGTCCAGATTTCCGGTAGCCTCTGCAATGCGCCACTTGCACCAACTAGTTTCCCCAGCCGTTCAATTTTGGTGTTGTGGGTGGTCATCCGTCGAACACTTGTCGAAATACATTGCCCAAATTGCCTTCTTCATCTGTTCCACAGAACTGGAATGCCGTCGGATTGCCAAGCCGTAGCAGGTCGTAAGCTACTTATTAAGTTTATCAGTTTTAGCCATGGGCAAGGACATAGAAGAATTTTCGCGGCTACAAAGACGAAATTTCCGAAAAAAACTGGTGCGTGAAAAAGGCCGATTTCAGGCAGGTGAATTTTTTTGTTCAACCGCGAATAACGGACATTTCCGTTCCGTATTCGGAAAAACTGTTTCAGGGCTGAATTCTAAACACTTTTATGGATCCAAAAATGCAATTTTTTAAAAAATCTATGTTTTGAACCAAAAGATTGTAAACCTCCCTTTAATAAAATGTTAACATATGAAATCACCATTGTGAACCATATATTACCCTCGGACAGCAGCTAATCGAAGTAAATAATTTATGAATAGTAATATTGGAGAGTCTCGACAATACTGATGTGTACGAAATTACTGTGCCTGTTTTATTCCGAAGTATGATGCAAAGTTGCTTCGGACAGTCATTCATGCCCGAAGGAAAAGATGCTGTGGCGACTACAGGCGTCGTGAAATATTCGAAATGTATCCGCATTTGCGAACACGGGTCACCATCGGCGGCCGAAGTGGCCGAGCTGTTCTAGGCGCTACAGTCTGGAGCCGAGTGACCGCTACGGTCGCAGGTTCGAATCCTGCCTGGGGCATGGATGTGTGTGATGTCCTTAGGTTAGTTAGGTTTAAGTAGTTCTAAGTTATAGGGGACTGATGACCTCAGAATTTAAGTCCCATAGTGCTCAGAGCCATTTGAACTATTTGAAATTTTTTGAACGGGTCAGCATCAGCTGTATAATGGAATGTCAACAGCGACAATTTGTGCCGGACTGGGACTCAAACCCGGATTGTCGTCACACACGCACATGGTTGACGACATGTGGAAGTTTGGGTCTGGCCGTTTGTTGTGCTCGGATCCCCGAAAGGTAAGGCGGCCGCTCGCGATAAGTTGGCAATCCGGATATCCGTATTCGAATACCGGTCCGGCAAGAATTTCCATTGTGGTCATTCCATTATACAGCTGATGGCAACCCGTATTCGCAATTGTGAATACATTTAATGTAATACTGATGTGACTTAAGAAGAGGAATAGCAGTGGGTTGACACATGAGTTGGATTTTGTATGGGGGAGGGAGACTTACTTGGATAAGTCATGCAGGGGTAATAGCCGCTGTGCCACTGTGACATAGTGGCTAGCGCATCTGCCGAGTAAGAAGGAAAGCTGGGTTCGAATCCAGTTACGGGTACAAATTTTAATTCGTTGTTTCGGCCAAATCATTATCGTGAATAAATTGTTTTATACCGTTTTGTAGGGTACCGACTCAATGTTCTTCACATCCAGAGATACAAGTTGCCTGTACAGAACTATAGTCACCCCCTTTAAAGTCGTCTCGTCCCTTTCTTGCGCCATAGTGCACGATTTGTTTATGTGTTTGTGCATCTACAGAGAATAATGCTCGACTCAGAGCTATGTACGAGGGTAATCCCAAAAGTAAGGTCTCATATTTTTTCGTAAGTGTAGAACTCTGTTTGTGTGGCAGTTGGTCACACTGTTATGAAGAGTGCTTTACGCGCTGTGTGTAAACAAGCGCACGCCACGCTGAGGCGCTGTCTTGGCTTGGCAGCCGTTGGGAATGGAGCTCCAAAAATGGTTCAAATGTCTCTGAGCACTATGCGACTTAACTTCTGAGGTCACCAGTCGCCTAGAACTTAGAACTACTTAAACCTAACTGACCAAAGGACATCACACACATCCATGCCCGAGGCAGGATTCGAACCTACGACCGTAGCGGTCGCCCGGTTCCAGACTATAGCGCCTAGAACCGCACAGCCACTCCGGCCGGCAATGGAGCTCCCGTTGGATGTTATCGCCAAGTGCGATTTGCGCGCAGTTATTCGGTGTTTTAACGCAAAGGGCACTGCGCCGATTTGAAATCCATCGCCAATTGACGGACGTGTATGGTGAGTCGTGCATGGATGTCAAAAATGTTCGTAAGTGGTGTAGAGAGTTTGCAACTGGTCGGACCGAAACTCAGGACGAACAAAGGAGCGGGGGACTGTCAATCTCTGAGGAGACAATTTCTGAGGTTGAGCAAAGCATGCGTGAAAATCGGCGGATCACCCTGGATAACCTCTGCACTTTGGTTCCTGAGGTTTCCCGAAGCACCGCTCACAGAATTTTAACGGAAACATTGAACTACGGGAAGGTGTGCGCAAGATGGGTGTCACGCATGCTGACTTAGGACCACATACGGCAACGAGTTCGTGCTTCCCGCGCATTTCTTCATCGCCTTGCAGCCGAACAGGACAACTTTCTGGAGTCAATTGTCACGGGTGACGAAACCTGGGCATACCACTTTACACCTGAGACGAAGCAACAATCACGCCAGTGGCGGCATCCTTCTTCGCCAAAGCCGCTGAATTTCAAACAAACACAGTCTGTAGGTAAAGTCATGACAACCGTTTATGGGACCGGAAAGGAATATTGTTGGTCGACTTTATGCCCACTGGGACCACAATTAACGCTGACAGGTACTGTGAGTCTCTGAAAAAACTCAAACGCGCAGTCCAGAACCGGAGAGGAGGAATGTTAAGCAAGGGCGTACACATTCTCCATGACAACGTTAGCCCACACATCGCTCGGCAAACCGTTGCTCTCCTTCAGTGGAACATAATCAGGTACCCACCCTATAGTCCTGACTTGGCGCCCAGTGACTATCACTTGTTCCCTAGGTTAAAAGAACATTTGGCCGGAAAGCGATTCAGCTCCGACGACGAGGTAAAAGAAGAGATTCATAAATTTCTAAACAGCATGGCGGCGAGCTGGTATGACATGGGCATACAAAAACTGCCACAGCGTCTACAAAAGTGCATCGACAGCAATGGTGAATATGTCGAAAAATAGCTATATGTTCAAAATGTAAAGCGATGTAAACTGTTGTAGAAAGAAACAGGTCTATGCACTTACAAAAAAATAGGAGACCTTACTTTTTGGATTACCCTCGTAGATCCATCACAACAAGTTTCCAAGCCTATGTTGCGACGGGGGCTGCAGTGGACATTTGGTGTCAGGCACATCGCGAAACGGCATAGCTCAACAGTGTGACACTAAGCTGCACGTTTTCAACTGACCAAACAAACAGAAACTTGACAGTAGCTCACTGGAAGCGAACAGCATTGCACGACGGGTGAGAATTTTGGCTCTTTTCTTATGATACCAGGTATCAACTGCACTTACGGCCAAATGGGACGTTTATTACCCACTGTGTGGAGGGTGAATTCAAGCCGGAAATAGCTCTGTGTAAGTGTTCAAATGGTTCAAATGGCTCTGAGCACTATGGGACTCAACTGCTGAGGTCATTAGTCCCCTAGAACTTAGAACTAGTTAAACCTAACTAACCTAAGGACATCACAAACACCCATGCCCGAGGCAGGATTCGAACCTGCGACCGTAGCGGTCCTGCGGTTCCAGACTGCAGCGCCTTTAACCGCACAGCCACTTCGGCCGGCTGTGTAAGTGTTCTCTCATTTTTTTCCTTTAGGACTTTTTCCGTCATCACTCGGACCCAATTATTCAGGTTACCGTGAACATTGACCAGAATGTTTAGTGTAGCATTCTCAGTGATCGAATGGTGCCCTTACCTTTATACCTTCTTGATCAGAGCACTATCAACAATCCCTCCTTCCACGACTACAACTGAAGCGCTCACAGGACTGCACGCGTGGTAAGTTCGTTGTGACAGGCACTTAGGTACCTTATCGCATCTGAACTTACCAGTCAAATCACTCGATCTTAACCAACTGAAAATCATTGGAACTATTTCTAACAGCAGGCAAAACTTGGAAGTCAACATAAACATGAGTTTGGTAGATCTGCGGGATCTGACCGTTAATGAGTGGCCTCAACTGGATACACCATAACTGAAGAACGTTGTATCATCTCTTCCTCGCTAAATTGCAGCTTCACAAAGTATTAGTGAGGTGTCTCCTTGTGGTGACTAATTCTTTCTCCATGGTGTCAGTGCAATTTCCTGATCCCAGTGAGTAATACAAGAAAAAAGTTAACACAACCTTTTTTTTGCTTTTATACTAAATAAAATAATCTAATAACAGAATGCCGACCCCTCAGAAATTTTCGATTGTCACGTTATAGTCATAATCTTATGAAACAACTGAGTGTCTGCGATGCTGCAAGTCACCGATGTTCACTTGGCCCTTCCTCTCACATGTAACCAGTAGGTTACGTCCCTTTTATTTCACCTGCTTCCTCGTCATCATCAATCTTTCAGTCTGTAGAATTCCTTACTACGATTGTCGCCATCTCTCTAATTGGATATATTTCTTAATTTCTGCATAATTAGAGACTGCACTAAGTATGTCTCCTTTTAAAATTGCCAGTCGTCGTCTTCCTCGGGTTACTTCTCCTTGTAATATTCCTTCTCTGCTTTGTACAAGAAACTGGCTGTGGTCGTATTTTATGAGCAATGCATTAGTTTTTCCTTCTGTCCATTGTTCTCCTAGCTGACTTTTCTTTACAAATTCTTTGCACAACTCCCTGGTTTGGGCTTTTATCAATCCACTATATCTTCAACACGCATCTGCAGCACCGTATTTCCAATGTTTCAAGGGTTTCATATTTGCCTATTCTCCGTATCTCGTAGCCACACAGCACTGCGTTCCAAATGCACACTTAACCATCTTTTTCCTCACTTCAGTATTTATTCAGTTTCATTCATTCATTTCATTCAGTTTCGTTTTAATAGTTTTAACACCTGTATTTACCAGGTGTACCGCTATGAAATGAGCATCTTTTTTTGTGTAAATGAAACGCGAATTTTGAATTGAAAAGTAAAAACATTTTATTCAAAGTACTGACCATTGCTTTCCATACATTTTGACCACCTTTCTGGCAATTTGTGGACACCACGCCAATAGAAATGTTCGTCTTTTGAAGCAAACCAATCGGACACCCAATTTTCGACTTCTTCGTAGGAATCGAAGTGATCCTCAGCCAATGCTTATCCCATTGATGAAAAAAATGGTAGTCACATGGGACCAAGTCTGTGAATACGGCGCCGGCCCCTGGTGGCCGAGCGGGTATAGGCGCTTCAGTCTGGAATCGCGAGAGAAATACGGTCGCAGGTTCGAATCCTGCCTCGGGCATGGATGTGTGTGATGTCCTTAGGTTAGTTAGGTTTAAGTAGTTCTAAGTTCTAGGGGACTGATGACCTCAGATGTTAAGTCCCGTAGTGCTCAGAGCCATTTGAACCATATTTCTGAATACGGCGGGTGGGGTAGCAGCTCCCAGCCAAGTGTTTTGATTGTATCCTGAACCAGTTTTGCTTTGTGTGCAGGTGCATTGTCATGTAAAAAAATTACTTTGCCATGTCTTCTGGCCCAATCTGGTCTTTTTTAGATCAATGCATAGTTCAAATTGATCATTTTTTGTCTGTAGCGATTAGTATTCACATTTTCACCGGATTTTAGAAGCTCATGATACACCACACCTTTCTGATCCCACCAAACACAGAGCATTGTCTTCTTGCCGAATCGATCTGGTTTTGCAGTCGATGTTGATGGTTGTCCCGGATTAACCCATGATTTTTCCCGTTTTGGATTCTTAAAATAAATCCATTTTTCATTGGCAGTAACAATTCGATGCAAAACTGATTTTCTTTCATGTCTTTGAAGCAAAATTTGACAAATGGGTTTTCGGTTTTCCACCTGTCTTTCATTCAATTCATGTCGCACCCATTTTCCACACATTTGGATCATTCCCATAGCTTTCAAATGGTCAGAAATTGTTTGTTGTGCAACATTTAGCATTGCTGCCATTTGCTTCTGACTCAGAGTATCATCTTCATCCAACATTGCTTGCAATTCGGCGTCTTCAAACTTTTTTGGTGGTCTTCCACGTTCTTCATTTCTTACATCAAAATCATTATATCTGAACTGTTTAAACCATCTTTTGCATGTTGCTTCTGATTGAACCTGATCACCATATGCCTCGACAAGCATTCGACGCGACTCTGCAGCATTTTTTTTCAAATGAAAACAAAAATTAATGCTTTCCGCAAATCATCACTTTCTGGCACAAAATTCGACATTGTTAACACGATGATAACATATGATATTGTTTGTTTCATGACTTGATGTATACTAAAGATCTTTGACAGATGTCATACCAACCAAACAAAAAAAATTAAGGCTCATTCACAACAAATGTTCCCTATCGACACATTTGTATCTTAACGCTCATTTCATAACGGTACACCATAAAAAAAATACTGTTCACTGCATGAATTGTCAAGCAGTCATGCATAACTATTTTGGCTGTAATCTTCAGTGCGATAGGATCCGCAGCTGCGATTAATGACATCATGTTATGCTCATAGAATAAACCCGAGATGTTCACAACGACTTACATGACATAATCTACTACTAAAAAATCATCCATAAAATATTTGAACATGGCTTACGGCAGAAATTGTACAATCGTACATGAAATAAAGAGGATGTCAGCTGAAGGCTTCAAGAAATCTTTCAACATATTTTAGCTGTGACTGCCCTGTTTTTAACTTTATCTGTAACTTACTTGAAATGTTCAAAATACCCTCTTGGTTACGTTTGCTTAAAATGTAATTATTAGGTTCACAGTCAGTATTCGTTGTCCAACTGAACGACAGTAATGTTTACATAATGACTCACTTCTCTGCTTGTGTTGACATGCGACTAACGTCACTGCAGTACTACAATCAGGCACGTAGCATCGGCTGTTTAGCGTTCATCGTGGACTTGGTTCCTGTTACAGTGCAATAGAAGTGTACTCAAATGCGAAGTTGGCAGACGCTCATTTGCTGTGTGGAGTAGCAGACGGTAACGACAGCAGTGCTCAATCTCTTTATCGGAAGAGATTTCCAAATATATTATACTAGAACTGACATGTGATTACATTTTCACGTAATTTGGGTGCATTGATCCTGAAAAATCAATACCCAGAATAACCACCTCTGGCCGTAATAACGCTTTGATACGCCTGGGCACTGAGTCAAACAAAGATTGGATGGCATGTACAGGTACTACTGCCCATGCAGCTTCAACACGATATCACATTTCATCAAGAGTAATGACTGGCGTATTGTGACGAGCCACTTGCTCGGCCACCATTAACCAGACGTTTTCAATTGGTGAGCGATCTGGAGAATGTGCTGACCAGGGCAGCAGTCGAACATTTTGTGTATCCACGAAAGCCCGTACAGGACCTGCAACATGCGATCGTGCATTATCCTGCTGAAATGCAGGGTTTCGTAGGGATCGAATGAAGGGTACAGCCACGGGTCGTAACACATCTGAAATGTAACGTCCACTGTTCAAAGACCTGTAACCAATGGCACCCCATACAATCACGCCGGGTGGTACGCCATTATGGCGATGACGAATACACACTTCCAATGTGCGTTCACCGCGATGTCGCCAAACACGGATGCGACCTGGATTCATCGGAAAACTAACGTTTTACCATTCGTGCACGCAGGCGCTCCTGTCTGTGTTGCAGCATCAAGGGTAACCGCATCCATGGTCTCCGAGCTGATAGTCCATGCTGCTGCAAACGTCGTCGAACTGTTCGTGCAGATGGTTGTTGTCTTGCAAACGTCCCCATATGTTGACTCAGGGATCGAGACGTGGCTGCACGATCCTTTACAGCCATGCGGGTACGATGCCTGTCATCTCGACTGCTAGTGATACGAGGCCGTTGGGATCCAGCACGGCGTTCCGTATTACCCTCCTCAACCCACCGATTCCATATTCTGTTAACAGTCATTGGATCTCGACCAACGCGAGCAGCAATGTCGCGATACGATAAACCGCAATGGCGGTAGGCTACAATCCGACCTTTATCAAAGTCGGAAACGTGATGGTACGCATTTCTCCTCCTTACACGAGGCCTCACAACAACGTTTCCCAAGGCAACGCCGGTCAACTGCTGTTTGTGTATGAGAAATCGGTTGGAAACTTTTCTCATGTCAGTACGTTGTATGTGTCGCCACCGGCGCCAAGCTTGTGTGAATGCTCTGAAAAGCTAATCATTTGTATATCACAGTATCTTCTTCCTGTCGGTTAAATTTGGCGTCTATAGCACGTCATCTTCTTGGTGTAGCAATTTTAATGGCCAGTAGTGTATTTTATTCCTCTATATGCGATGGGTTTTTCCTCAAAGTTTGACCATACCCTTTTGTTACACTGTTATATTTCATGCACCTTAAGAGAGACAACTCGTCTTACATCGTCTGTTCGAGGATCGGATGTTGTAAGTTGGGTTAACTATACTGAGATGCAGTTTTATTACCCCACCATGTACCTTTCCCTCTCGATTTTGCGTATCTACACGTGAAAGACTTAATGCGCCATCTCTTATGCTCTCAATTACTACAGGGTGTTTGTGTGCTTGCAGCAGACGTCAGACTGTTTTTTTTTTATTTTTCATTACTAAAAACTTCGGCTTTAATGAGCCGCCCTCGCTACCGGCATGTCAGAGTGAGCTTGTTGCATGCTGCAGGAACATACTCAACAGTTAACGCCACAGCTTATAACTAATAACAGCTATCAGACCCAACGCGTTCGTGACAAACCAACTGATTGTGCATGCGGACAGTACCTAAATAATGAAATGATCATATGGCATTGTTGGCCAGGATGTTCCATTTGGGTTCGGCCGCCAAGAGCAAGTCTTATTTCACTCGGCGCCACACTGGACGACTTGCGGCTGATAGTGAGGATGAAATGATGATGAGGACAGCACAACACCAAGTCCACGAGCGGAGAATATCTCCAACCCGGCCGGGAATCTAACCCGGCCCCAGTTCATGGGAGGCAAGCACGTTACCACACAGCTAAGCAGACGGGCAATACCTAAATGACCGCAGTAAAACGTAAAATAGATATGCTTCAAAAGTTTCATAAAAAGACTGGAAAAACATTACAAAAGCGCTAGAGCGCAGTGAAGGAAGACAGACACGTAATTGCGGGTTTGAATCAAGTACGACTAGATTTAACAATCCAGACATCATCATCTTGGCAACAGCGTGGAGAAAAGAGACACATTCCTAGACTCAAGTACTAAATTCATAATCATCTGACGCCATTGAAACAGCGTTAGACATTATTACTCACTAACTATAACAGGATACACCGATTTTCCTTTTATTCAGAAGCGGTTTAAAGGAGGTGCTTTGGTGCAGTGCGCCCTAGACAATATTTTTAAATGAATTAGTTTCTTAAATGGGATATCGTTGTAAAATAAATTAATACTGGAATACATGAGATTTCAGTGTAGTGATTGACGCACTCTACTCGACAAGGGATGAATAGGATCATAAGTCTGAGCGGTCACGTCATATCTGAATTTATTGACTGGTATGGACTTACGCTCCCTGATGGGACCGTAGAAACGTCAACGTTGCATCGCCGTGGATGCGATGCAGATGTTGTGGTCGGCGCCTTCATTTCGCCTAAACAAGCAATCGTGGACTTCACCGGTATTGGTTTTGACGTCATATACAAAGCAATGAACGGATCTGGCAGGCTCATCATAGCGTTCAATTCCGCTCAGTCACACACGTCCGCCTAGCACCGAAGTCGGAAGCGATCTGCTCCGCCCAACCATAGTTCTCAGTCCTTGCCAGTAAAATATTTTCCCCAGTGCACAAATATTTTAGCTTTACGCTTCAGTTACTAAAACTTACAATATTCCTATGTTTTACGTAAAATGTAAATCTTTCTTCAAACGGATTTGAACGCCCATATGATTCACTAGGCATGGAGGACCCGTAGTCCACCGTCTTCGACTAATCAACCCAGCCATTAAATTCCGAATAAAAATTATCAGCAATGACGGCGGAAGGCTACCGGCTTAAGGGGACCACACCATGGTTCAGGTCGAAAAAAATCAATTTCCGGTTTTCATCATATTTCGATAGTTTAAGGTTTTATTTAAGTACTCTGAAAAGGATTTTGCTGAAAAAAGTTTTTTTCCACCATTTAAAGAGCATTTTCTTACCAGGTGTGTTTATGTGCCACGCCCACTTTTCTGTCACCCACTTTTTTGCATATATTTTAGATCATTATACCCCCTACATTGCACGTAAGGGATTTTTTTACTCCCGAGTGTGTCGGCTATCCTTGGAATGCAACGGTCGGTATTCTTTTGTTTCTGCTATTGGTAAACAACACGCTTTCAAACACGCGGTTAGTTTTGTTCAAGTGTGATAGCGAGTAGTTGTTATACTTACGTCTGCAGTGCTTGTTTACGTGTGTTTTGTTGTGTTTAATGAAGATGAAGAAACGTAAAGGCATTTTCAAGAAACGACAATTTAGAGGAAACAAGTTTAGAAAGCTTTCTGTACAAGAGGTTATGTCGCCTGGCAACAATGTTTCTAATTGCAATTCTTCAACAAGTGCATCATCAAGGAAGCTCTCACCATTTCAGGAGAGTTCAACGAATTTACTGTAAGTGACAAGGGGTGCAGTAACATTATTATAAATTTAAGAATATTATCAGATGCAATTTCTAAATTTGTACAATGTAGGCAGTGTGGTGAGTCACAGAGTGCGAAAATTTGTGAGAGTGCCAGTGGGAGAAAAGGTCTAGCAATTGCTTTGGATTTAATTTGCACTAAATGCTCAGCTGTGATTTCATTTATGAGTTCTTCAAAACCAGATGCAAGTGGCCCTTATGAAATCAATACTAGATTAGTTTATGCCTTAAAATCCATTGGTAAGGGGATGGCTGCAGGGAGAACATTTTGTTCAGTGATAAACTTACATCAGCCACGAAATAAATTTGAGAAACTGACTGCAATATTAGAGAAAGCTGTATGTTAGGTCAGTGAGGAAAGCATGGAACTGGCTGCTAGGGAAGCAGTGGAAGAAAATGATGGAAGTCCGGATATATTGCAGTTGTACTTGATGGAAGTTGGCAAAAAAAAAGAGGACATACTTCTCTGAACAGAGTTTTGACTGCCACGAGTGTAGACACTGGTATCGCGTTAGATGTGGAGATAATGTCTAACTGTTGCAAATGTTGTAAAGTCAATGAAGATAAAGAACATAACTGTGTGGCTGATTTTAGAAGAACAAGCGGTGGTGTGGAAGTTCATGATGTACAAGAATTATTTCATCGCTCCGTAGAAACAAGAGGCGTACGGTACACCAAATGTTTGGGCGATGGTGACAGTAAGGCATACAACAATTTGGTGAACTCTAAGCCATACGGAGATGCCATTCTTAGCAAAACAGAATGTTTAGGCCATGTTCAAAAACGTTTGGGAACAAGGCTGAGAAAACTAACTGTTGATATGAGAGGAAAAAAATTAGAAGATGGAAAATTGTTGACTGGACAGGGTCGGTTAACTAAAACTGAAATAGAAAACTTGCAGGTATATTATGGGCAGGCAATTAGGAGAAATAAAGAAAATCTGAAGGCAATGAAGAGAGATGTTTGGGCCAGATTCTTCACCCAGTCCTCTACTGATGATAAGCCATGTCATGGATTGTGTCCATCAGGAGAAAATTCGTCGTGCAAATGCAATAGGGCTCAGGCAACTGGAGAATCTTATTCTCACCAGGATTCTGTTCCGGCTGCTGTTATTACACCAATTAAACCTATTTTCGGAGACTTGGCTCATCCTGACCTTCTAAGGAAATGTCTGTATGGGAAGACACAGAATCCAAATGAATGTTTCAACAGCATAATTTGGAACCGCCTTCCTAAAACTGTATTTGCAGGCATCCATACAATGAAACTAGGAGTTTATGATGCTGTTATTACATTCAATTTTGGTAATATTGGAAAGTGTTGGGTATTGAAAAAGCTAGGAATTAATACTGGTGAAAATATGATCACTGGGCTGCAACATTTCGATAAAATGAGGATAGACGATGCAGACAGGTCTGCATCTAATATGGCCAAGAAAAAAAGACAAACATCCAGGAAGATGAGAAAGATACTGGAAGACCTGCTAGAAGCCAAAGAAGGGCCATCATATGCAGCAGGACAGTTTTAATTAACTGTAAGTAACAAATTTCAAAAGTTTTTTCTTTAAAGTAAATTTCCTGCAAACTAAAATTTTCAGTACATATGTCCCATTCAATCAGAAACTATCATAGATAAATGAATGAAATTTTCAGACTCTACATAACATAAAAAAGCATCTCTGGTATACATTCATTAATATTCCTCCAATTTGGAAGATCACAGAAAAATATTTTCTGCAGAAAAAACTTAATATTTTTAGTTAATAAATTTAAAAAAGTATTTCTTAAAAACTATAAAATAGTTAAAGTAAATTTTAGTACAGTTGACTCTATTAGCATCATGTAACATACAACAAAAATATTAAGGACCTGCATCAAATAGTTTTTTTTTCCGGAAATGGGTCAAATACTTGCCTAAATTACCATGGGTTAGATAGGCAGGCTGTGGTCCCCTTAAGAAGTCACTCTCCTTGTGCCAAAGTCTTTGTCAAAGTAGGCGGAGGAGCTCATAGTGGTCCAGGGCACTCTCTTGCCCTTGGGATGGGAAACTAAAATGCAGGAGAGTCAGCAATGATCAACGGCAAAAAGAATGTGGAATGCAATTAAAATCACTGTATTTAAGGTACATAACGTGTAGCTGGAACTGAAAACAGGTCAACAAGGTCTCTCTGTTGACAAATGATTCAGTTTAAGTCCCCTGCAGTAGGACTGAAAGAGGAGAAATGCCAACTGAGTTCATCAGTGTACACTGAAGCGCCAAAGAAACTGGTATAGGCATGCGTATTAAAATACAGAAATATGTAAACAGGCAGAACATGGCACTGCGGTCGGCAATGTCTATATTAAACAACAAGTGCCTGCCGCAGTTGTTAGATTGGTTACTGCTGCTGCTACAATGGCAAGTTATCGAGATTTAAGTGAGTTTGAACGTGGTGTCATACGGCGCACGAGTGATGGAACACAGCATCTCAGAGGCAGCGATGAAGTGGGGATTTTTCCCGTAAGACCATTTCAAAAAAATGGTTCAAATGGCTCTGAGCACTATGGGACTTAACATCTGAGGTCATCAGTCCCCTAGAACTTAGAACTAATTAAACCTAACTAACCTAAGGACATCACACACATCCATGCCCGAGGCAGGATTCGAACCTGCGACCGTAGCGGTCGCGCAGTTCCAGACTGAAGCGGCTAGAACCGCATGGCCACTGCCGACCATTTCACTAGTGTACCGTAAATATCACGAACCCGGGAAAACATCAAATCTCTGACATCGCTGAGGCCGGAAAAAGATCGTGCAACAACGGGACCAACGACAACTGAAGAGAATTGTTCAACGTGACAGAAGTGTAACCCTTACTCAAATTGCTGCAGGTTTCAGTGCTGGTCTATCCACAAGTGTCAGGGTGCGAACCATTCACCGAAACATAATCGATATGAGCTTTCGGATCCGAAGACCCACCTTAATGACTGCTCGACACAAAGATTTACGTCTCACCTGGACCCGTCGACACCGACATTGGACTGTTGACTGGAAACATGTGGAATGGTCGGACGAGTCTCTTTTCAAATTGTATCGAGCTGGTGGAGGTCTCCGGTTATGGAGACAACCTCATGAGTCCATGGACCCAGCATGTCATCCAGTGAATGTTCAAGCTGGTGGAGGCTCTGTAATGGTGTGGAGCGTGTGCAGTTGGAGAGATATGGGACCCCTGATACGTCTAGATACGACTCTGACTAGGTGACACGTACGTAAGCATCCTGTCGAATCAACTGCATACATGTATGTCCGTTGTGCATACCAGCGGACTTGGATAATTCCAGCAGGACAATGCCACACCTCACACGTCCAGAATTACTACAGAATGGCTCGAAGAAGAAACACTTCCGCTGGCCGCCAAACTCCCCAGACGTGAACATAACTGAGCATATCTGGGATGCCTTGCAACGTGCTATTCGGAAGAGAACTTCACGCCAACGTAGTCTTACGGATTTATGGACAGCCCTGCGGGATTGATTGTGTCAATTCCCTCCAGCATTCCTTCAGACATCATTCGAGTCATGCCACATCGCATTGTGGCATTTCTGCGTGCTCGCAGTGGCCGTACACGATATTAGGCAGGTGTCCTCGTTTCTTTGGCTCTTCAGTATATGTCAGATGGTAATAGCAAATAGTCTGTTTCAAGACTCACAAGAGGAAGTGTACGTGGAAAAGACCTGGAGATACTGGAAGATTTCAGCTGTTTTACATGATATTCGGACAGAGGTTTCTAAATCATCTAGCGGATTGTAAGGTAAAGCGTACCCAGTCGCGTGTACAAACACAGATCACAATTTGGTAATGATAAGAGTAGAATGAAGTTTAAGAGAATCGTTCAGAAGTAACAGTGCGGAAGGAAGTGGGATACTGAACTACTGAGTAATGATAAGACACGTTTGAAGTTCACTAATGATGTGGATACTGCTACAAAGAATATCAGAATAGGCAGTTCAGTTGAAGAAGATTGGACAGCTCCACAAAAAAAAAAAAAAAAAAAAAAAAAAAAAAAAAAAAAAAAAAAAAAAAAAACTATTGCGGATGTTGGACAGACAATTATTGGTACCTCATCTAATCCTTGGGTAACCGAAGAAAACAATCTGTCGACGAAAGAAAGAAGTACAAACGGTTCAGGAGGGCACAGGAATCCAGCAATGCAAATCACTTAGGAATGAATCAAATAGGAAGCGCATGGCAATAAGGCGAAATGGCTGGAAGCAAGATAAAATAAAATCGAAAATGATATGATCGTTTGGAAGACTGACTCAACATATAGAAAATTCGAAGCAGACCGGTGAAATTAAGAGTGCAATCAGATAACTACTGCTAATCGCAGAGGAGAGAGCGGGTAGGTGGAATGAGTTCATGCCTGTATGAGGGGGAGGACTTGTATGATGGAGAAGAAATTGGAGTTCATATGGAAGACATGGAGGGTCCAGAATTAAAGTAAAAATTCTAAAGAGTTGTGGAACGAATGCAGAAGGGATAGATACTCTACTGGCCATTAAAATTTCTACACCAAGAAGAAATGCAGATGATAAACGGGTACTCATTGGACAAATATATTATACTATAACTGACATGTGATTATATATTCACACAATTTGGGTGCATAGATCCTGAGAAATCAGTACCGAGAAAAACCACCTCTGGCTGTAATAACGGCCTTGATAAGCCTGGACATTGAGTCAAACAGAGCTTGGATGGCGTGTACAGGTACAGCTGCCCATGCAGCTTCAACACGATACCACAGTTCATCAGGAGTAGTGACTAGCGTATTGTGACGAGCCAGTTGATCGGCCACCATTGACCAGACGTTTTCAATTGGTGAGAGATCTGGAGAGTGTGCTGGCCAGGGCAGCAGTCGAACATTTTGTGTATCCAGAAAGGCCCGTACAGGACCTGCAACATGCGGTCGTGCATTATCCTGCTGAATTGTAGGGTTTCGCAGGGATCGAATGAAGGGTAGAGTCACGGGTCGTAACACATCTGAAATGTAACGTCCACTGTTCAAACTGCCGTCAATGCGAACAAGCGGTGACCGAGACGTGTAACCAATGGCACCACATACCATCACGCCGGGTGATACGCCTGTATGGCGATGACGAGTACACACTTCCAATATGCGTTCACCGCGATGTCGCCAGACACGGATGCGACCATCATGATGCTGTAAACAGAACCTGGATTCATCTGAAAAAGTTACGTTTTGCCATTCGTGCACCCAGGCTCGTCGTTGAGTACGCCATCGCAGTCGCTCCTGTTTGTGATGCGGCATCAAGGGTAACCGGAGCCGTGCTCTCCGAGCTGATAGTCCATGCTGCTGCAAACGTCATCGAAATGTTCGTGCAGATGGTTGTTGTCTTGCAAACCTCCCCATCTGTTGACTCAGGGATCGAGACGTGTCTGCACGATCCGTTGCAGCCATGCGGATAAGATGCCTGTCATCTCGACTGCTAGTGATACGAGGCCGTTGGGATCCAGCTCGGAGTTCCGTATTACCCTCCTGAACCTTCCCATTCCATATTCTGCTAGCAGTCATTGGATATCGACCAACGCGAGCAGCAGTGTCGCGATACGATAAACCACAATCGCGATAGGCTACAATCCGACCTTTATCAAAGTCGGAAACGTGATGGTACGCATTTCTCCTCCTTACACGAGGCATCACAACAACATTTCACCAGGCAACTCCGGTCAACTACTGTTTGTGTATGAGAAATCGATTGGAAACTTCCCTGATGTCAGCACCTTTTAGGTGTCGCCACCGGCGCCAACCTTGTGTGAATGCTCTGAAAAGCTAATCATTTGCATATCACAGCATCGTCTTCCTGTCGGTTAAATGTCACGTCTGTAGCACGTCATCTTCGTGTTGTATCAACTTTAATGGCCAGTAGTGTAATATTGCACCGGAATTTCAAAAATCATTGGCACAGTTGCAACCGAACGACTGTTTAACTTGGTGTGTAGAGTCGACGACATTGGTAACATACTATCAGATTGCCCGAAAAATATCAACCACGCAATTCCAAAGAGACCAAGGGCAGATAAGTGCCAGAACTACGTCACAATCAGTTTAACAGCTTATGTATCCATGCCGCTGACAAGAATAGTATACAGAAGAAAGGAAACTTGGGGTATACAAAATATATAAAAGAACCAACACGAAACAATAAGACTGGATTAAAAGACCGAAGTGCTCGTTTTGGTGTAAGATATTGATGCTGTCTTTCGTCCGTACTCTTCAGTCTGCACATCGAAGAAACGATAACGGAAATAAAAATAAGGACTCAAGAGCGATGAAAATGTATCATTAATAAGATTCGCTGATGAGATTGCCATTGTCAGTGAAAGTGCAGAAGAATTACAGGATATACTGAGTGGAGCGAACAGTCTAAGGAATGAGAGTAAACGGGAAAAAGAGGGAAGTAATCAGAAGACGCAGAAATGAGAGCAGCGATAAACTTAACTGATGATCACGAAGTAAAGGAATTTAAGGGGTTCGGCTGCCTTGGAAGCAAAATACAAACGACGGTCGAAGCTATGAGGACGTAAAAAGTAGACTAGTACAGGCAAAGAGAAGTCTACTGGTATGAAACATAATCCTCAGTTTCAGGAGGACATTACTGAGAATGTACGTTTGGAACACAGTATTGTATGGCAACAAATGAAGCACAGTGGAAAAACTAGATCGGAAGAGAATGGAAGTGTCTGAGTTGTGATGCTACAGAGGAATGTTGAAAATTTTGTGGACTGGTAAGGTAAGCAATCAGGAGATTTTTCACAGAATCGCCAAAGAAGGAAACGTGTGGAAAACATTGACAAGAAGTGGAAGGATGATAGGACATGTATTAATATCACAGGGAATAACCTCCACAGTACTAGAAAGAGCTGTAGAGGAGAAAACAACTCTAGGGGAAAGCACATGTTGAAATGCATATGACAACTAACTGGGGACGTAGGGTACAAGTAACACTCTGAGAAAAGGCGAGGACTTAGAACCACAGAATAAATATTAATTTTTAGCAGTAAGAAATCGTTACCGTAGCTGTTAATTCTTCCTCCGAAATCGAAATGTCACATTAATCCTGTTCTCTTAATCCATCCTAGCTGGTCGTTTGGGAAGTAATAGATTGAATCACCTATTTCGCTTGGTATCGTTACGAAATGGTTTATTTACGATCAGATGATGATGTAGTTAATGAAGGCTCATAGTTGTCAATTACGGGTAATATTAATTATTAATTTTTTCACGTCTCTTATACGATCACTGACAGTGGAATTACATAATCTATGAATATAGTGGGCCACAACTTCAATAAACATTTTCATAATGAAAATCTTAATCAGTAGTGCTGCACGATTAAGGACATCTCACGAATGGGACCACATTAATGAATTATTCAATAAAGAAATTAGCCGCCCGGTGTGGCCGAGTGGTTCTAGGCGCTTCAGTCTGGAACCGCGCGACCGCTACGTTCGCAGGTTCAAATACTGACACGGGCATGGATGTGTGTGATGTCCTGAGGTTAGTTAGGTTTAAGTAGTTCTAAGTTCTAGGGGACAGGTGACTTCAGATGTTAAGTCCCATAGTGCTCAGAGCCATTTGAACCATTTTTTGAATAAAGAAATAGGCAAATATAAATATTATATGTTGGCTGATCCAAAACACTATTACCAACTGCTTAGTAACGTGTTGTTCCACTTTCGCAACGCAGTACAAGGCCGATTTTAGGTGGCATGGGTTCGACATGTCGTTGATAGGTTTGGTGAAATATGTGGCACCAAGTGCCCGTGCACAGGTCAAACAATTCCAGTAAATCACTGGTTTGTGGTTTGTAGCTTCAGAGCTGGCACCCGATGTCGTTTCAGATGTGTCTCATCAAGTTCATAAGGGGCAAATTTGGCAACCAAGTCATAACGTGTATCACGATTTTGGTCTTGTCAACCGGGCAGTACCTTTCTGGATAATGCCTTCACTGTCAGGTAACACAGCAGGCGTGAATGGGTGCAACTCTTGCACAATAATTTTCACGTAGCCCACAGCTGTCATGGCGCCTTCAACTACGACTGGTCCAATGTAAACCTAGGTTAATGTTCCCCAACGGCAAGCATCCATGGAGTTGTGCATGTTTCGAGAGGCCGTTCGCCTGGATGCCGGCTTATCTGTTCCGTTGAACCATAATCCGGTATTGAATACCCGGGATCACTGCAATTGTATTCCGGCTTTTCGTTGGTCAACTTGGAAAGATAAAGGTATTGTGCCGCGGAACACTATGAGCATAGGCGCTGAACGATGAGCTCCGAAATACTTGTCGCTGCACCAGCATTGCAAACTATCGTCAGCTCTGCCGCACGTGGCCCCTATCCAGGGCCTCTGGTCTCCACCTCGTCGACTACTGGTGGGTTTACCATACTTCAGCCACTTCCTACAGTGGCGTCTACATCTACATCTAAATCTACATCTACATGGTTACTCTGCAATTCACACTTTAGTGCCTGGCAGAGAGTTCATCGAACCATTTTCATACTAGTTCTCTACCATTCCACTCTCGAATGGCGCGTGGGAAAAAGGAATACCTAATCTTTCCGTTCGAGCTCTGATTTCCCTTATTTTATTATGATGATTATTTCTCCCTACGTAAGTGGGTGTCAACAAGATATTTTCGCATTCGTAAGAGAAAGTTGGTGATTGAAATTTCGTAAATAGATCTCGCCGCAAAGAAACCCGCTTTTCTTTCTGTGACTGACACCCCAGCTCGCGTATCATATCAGTGACACTCTCACCATTATTGCGCGATAACACGAAACGAGCTGCCCTTCTTTGCACTTTTTCGAAGCCCTCCGTCAATCCTACCTGGTAAGGATCCCACACAGCGCAGAAATATTCCAGCAGAGGACGGACAATGTAATGTAGGCTGTCTCTTTAGTGGGTTTCTCGCATCTTCTAAGTGTTCTGCCAACAAAGAGCAATCTATGTTTCGCCTTCCTCACAGTATTATCTGCGTGGTCTCTCCAATTTAAGTTGCTCGTAATTGTAATTCATAAGTATTTAGTCGAACTGACAGGCCTTAGATTTGTGCGATTTATCGCATATCCAAAATTTATCGGATTTCTTTTAGTACCCATGTGGATGACCTCGCATTTTTCTTTGTTTAGTGCCAACTGCCACTTTTTGCACCACACAGAAATCCTGTCTAAATCTTTCTGTAATTGCAATTGATCGTCCGATGATTTTACAGCGCCATCTGCAAACAATCTAAGGGGGCTGCTCAGCTTGTCACCTAGATCATTTAGTTGAATCATGAACAGCACAGGGCCTATGACACTACCTTGCTGAACGGCAGATATCACTTCTGATCTACTCGACGATTTACCGTCTATCACTACGAACTGTGACCTCTGAGAGGAAATCACGAATCCAGTCACACAACTGAGGCGATACTCCATATGCACGCAATTTGATTAATAGTCGTTTGTGAGGAACGGTATCAAAAGCATGCGAACCGCGAGTCAGTTTAGCCGTTTCCACGATGCTCGATCCTAGGCGCTGGGCCAGAATCATATGCGCTTATGTCTGTGGCTTTCCCCATGTGGTCAGCACGCTTGACTCTTGTGGTTTCCCTAAATCGCTCCAATCAAATATCGGGTTGGTTTCTTAGAGAAAGCACTGCCGATTTCCCCTCATCCTTGGCACAATCCGAGTTTGTGTTTTGTCTGTAATGATCTGGATGTGTGACGGGACGCTAAACCCAAGCTTCCTTTCTTTACTTTCCTCATACCTGAGTAGTGCTCGTCAGTACGGGATCTGTACAAGGTAGGATTGATAGAGGAAGCAGAGAAGACTCCAAGAAGAGCAACGCGTTTCGTTACAAGTTCGTTTTGTATGCACGACAGCGTCACGGAGATATTCAAACAACGCCATTGCCATAAGCTGCAAGAGAAATGTTTTGCATGAGGGTGTGATTTACTGTTAAAGTTCTGAGAGCATTGTTTCCTAGAACATACAACAAATATATTGCGTTCTCTTATGTATTTATCCCGAAAACAACATGAAGATAAAATTCGAGAAATTCCAGACCATCCGGTTCCTTACCGGCAATCGTTCTTGCCGCGAAACATTCCTGACTTGAACAGGAAGGAGAGAGAGTGACTGTGGTATACGAAATACCGTCCACCACACACGCAGGTTGGCTTGCTGAGTAGATTAGCAAATCTTATCGTCGCCAGAATGATTCCCCAATCATCTCTGCTCCGCTTATATCATTCTTTACGCTGTCGCGTGTCGCAACGGCACCAGGGACATTGAATCTTGCTTTAATACAGGGTGTTTCCCTAAGTGCGTGCAAAAATTTAACACGACGTAAGTATGCTACAGTGAACAATTTCAATTAAAGGACCTGTTGTTGGAGAAGGATGCAGGAAATAAAAAATGCACATGTGAACAAACAGCACAGTACGTGTAATCTTGTACGAGTGTTAGTTGTAAATAAGCTGGAAAACAGTATTTCTAGGCAAAGCGAAAGACAAGTTTACTTCCATATCTCCTTAAGCTGGCTTCTCCCATCCCAGGTTCCCTGCCTCAAATTGTTCAGTGGATCATTCTCTATGTCCTGTTACATTTTTGCAAGCTCTTACGGAAGCACCCTGTATATTTAGGCACATGAATGTATATACGTATGAGGATATGGGATCCTCGCAAACAGAATAAGTAATAAGTAATGAAATATAATAGACACGATTGTGAACCGAACTCCAGGTATTTTCGTATGCAGTGTGTCACCTACTCACTTTCACAGGAAGTTGCATATCTACTTGTGAATAAATAATTACAGCGTAATATGGATGCAAGTGTAATCGGTTTACATATTTTGTCCATATGACTTACCATGACGCAAGCCAGCCCCATCTGGTGAATATTGTGAAACTACGCGCACTTGTTAAGTTATAGAGTCGGGAAGTTAGAAACAAATATTGTTTAGGCAAATGATCAATCACAAGTGCTGACGCAATAAGCGTGCGTTAACGACAACGGACACTGTTGTCTTTGACGTTTAAACTCGAACAGATCATTTGCAAAACGCTTTTAAACATTAATCTAAAAAATTAGCTGCCAGCTCTGCAACACTCTGAAAAATAAAACTCAGTTAAGAGTATACTGAACTATGTGAGATGCGTACTTATGCCTCTATCGACACTCTGACTGTAGCCGTACTTATTTTCGCACTTGCAGTTCATTGGTGCTACGCAATTCAAGGGACCCCTGATGACGTCAGCGGATTGCAACACGCTGCATGGCGGCAAGAGCTACCTGTACACGTACAGCCACCGCTCCAGTTTCAGCGTACCAGGTGAGCGCCAAACAAACTACTTTTTAATAGAAGGTTGTCTCCTTCCTTGTGTTATCCCGATCTATTTACAGCTGAGTTCTCACGTGATAAATTCTGCCACGCTGTCTGTAATCGGTTGGATTAAAAACGCTGTCACCTCGTGATCTTCACTAGTGAGTTGTGGAGGCATGATGAAGAGTGTGTAGTCCCGTCAAGCGGAAGTAACTGTGTTAAATTTAAAAATGTATAATTAGAGGAACGTCGAAATGGTAACACAATTCGCCTATGTCTTATTGACAGGTTATACTATACTAACTTGAAAATAGCTCCAAACTCAAGACTGTACTGATCACAAACAATTTTCTCTCACCGACACACTTCCTGGTTACTCACGTTTTACTAACCAAAGAGCAGTGGAAGGCGTATTTTGGTAGCACTCCGTGTTTCTGGCTGTATGAAAAGGAAATCGTAACTTACTCTGTCGAGAAATTTCTTATTTGACTAATTTATGTTAGCTGAAAGTATTGTAATCATACGCTATAATATTGTGTTCCTCACCAGATGACCGAGCGGGGTGGCGCAGTTGTTAGCACAATGGACTCGTATTCAGGAGGACGACTGTTCAATCCCGCGTCCGGCCATCCTGATTTAGGTTTTGGTGCTGTCCCTAAATCGCTTCAGGCAAATGCAACGATGGTTCCTTTGACAAAGGGCACGGCCGATTTTCTTCCCCATCCTTCCCTAATATGAGCTTCTGCTCTAAGGGTCTCGTTGTCGACGGGACGTTAAACACTAATCTCCTCCTCCCCCTCTATTCATTGCCTGGTCACGTTTGCCATATCCGTCTCTACACTGAAAAAACAGCAAAATTAGGTGCAGCGGAGGACAAGATAATGATCATCGATGAACAGAGGACCATGTATTCGAAGTTGCAATTACTGACGATCATTAGCTGTGTAATGTAAGGATGACAATGAAAATTTGTGCGGGACCGGGACTCGAAACCGGATTCCCCACTTTAAGTGAGCAGCAGCCTAAAAAACCTTGGCTATCCGTGCATGACTCACGGAGAAACCCCAAGTTTCATACCCAGTCGTTCTACCATCACAACCTCTACTCGTACTACATTTTATGTAATTCCCATACTGGGAATGACAATTTAATTGGAAGTCACTGCTAGCTACTGGCAGGTACAAACGATATTACAGTTCCTATGTTGTTAATAAGTTCGATTCAATGTTCTTTTAGACATGCATGCACATGCAAGGGAACATTGCATCGTACTTCTTAACAACAGAGGCAGGAATCCCTTAATGACATGTTGTATGAATTCCACGTTAAACTGTAGTTCCCCTTCCCATGGTAGTAGGGTTATTAGGGTAGGTTAAAGGTATGTGTGTCACCTAAGCGTCGTGGAACTGAAAGATTGTACCAGGCCATTTACCCACAAGCAGTTATTATTACTGTTACTACTATATAAAGTCTCCCCTTAAAAGCTGCTGCATTTCTGTTGATATTAACATAGGAAGTTTAAAATGTTTGTCATCGTCACATAGAAACCTTACAAGAGAGCATTAAGTTTCGGTTTGTATTGTTCACAGCCATTGAACATGCGATGGACTTGGTGTACCTCTTCCCTAGACTGGACTACAATCTTACAAAAGATGAGGACAAAGTTTCCCAGAGGATGGTGCACCTGTTTGCTAATTTCATTATTTATGGGTAAGTACAATCTAATCCGAACTCTTGTCCACACCTCGATGCTACAATGCGCAACAAAATTACAGGAACACTTTCTCAGAATTCCGTAACTGCCTGCCACTGCGACCCGTACGTTTGCAATTTGGCTCAAAGTTGCCTACAATCATTTTCTCTAATGGTGCAAAAGCTTGGCACCCTGCCACGTCATCTTCGGGATCGAAGAAGCTTCAAATGGCAAGATATCGACTCTTGTGAAAAAAGATCCATAACTCAGAAGTTCATATGAGATGTTATGTGAGTTAATGATGACACATTGTCACCAATTGTCACCACAATTTTGCCCAATGCCACACCTTGGGAAGGACGTCACAACCTTTCTTATCCACAAATCACCCCTTCTTTTGACGACCCTAGCAACTAATTCGTAACCGGCCGCTGTGGCCGAGCGGTTCAGTCCGGAACCGCGCTGCTGCTACGGTCGCTGGTTCGAATCCTGCCTTGGGCATGGATGTGTGTGATGTCCTTATCTTTAAATAGTTCTAAGTCTAGGGGACTGATGACCTTAGATGTTAAGTCCCATAGTGCTCAGAGCCATTTGAACCATCTGAAATAATGGTTAGGCAACCCCTTCGACCATACATAGGTGGGGTTTGCCTACCTTCAGGTACTTGAAAAGCTGCCAGACTGATTTGGCGTCGAAAATTCTGACAGGTATATTTTTAAAGGCCAACGGCCTTGCCGCAGTGGTAACACCGGTTCCCGTCACATCACCAATGTTAAGCGCTGTCGGGCTTGGCTAGCACTTGGATAGGTGACCATCCGGTCTGCCGAGCTCTGTTCGCAAACGGAGTGCACTCAGCCCTTGTGAGGCAAACTGAGGAGGTACTTGATTGAGAAGTAGCGGCTCCGGTCTCGTAAACTGACATACGGCCGGGAGAGCGGTGTGCTGACCACATGCCCCTCCACATCCGCATCCAGTGACGCCTGTGAGCTGAGGATGACACAGTGGCCGGTCGGTACCGTTGGGCCTTCATGGGCTATTCGGAGGAGTTCAGTTTTAATTTATAACTTTAAAGTGCTCATCAAAAGTGCTTGGGTAGCACCGGGGGAGTTGTCGAACAGGGGGCCTCAGATGGAACCTTAGACGTTTTATTCACGCACATGTTAATGTAGCAGCCGCTCACGATCATGCTAGAGAAGAGTTCGAAGCGGTAGGGCTGAAGAAGCATAATCGCCCTCTGCTGCTTCGGCTCACATTCAAATTTCGTCGAATGTTCTTGAACGATTCCTAGTGATACCACCCCGTACATCAGAGCAAAAATTGTGGTCGCACTACGCTTCTAAGGGGGTTAGATCGTGTTCAGTGTGGTTGCAGCCCCACAATGACCTCAGATTATATCTGAATTGCCCAGAGGTGACAGCAGTGTGAAAGCTGTTAAGCACATCGTCCTGTTGCTCATGGGAATGCGGACTGTCGTGTTCGACTGTGAAACGTATTGGAATCAACGCCCCGAATGTAGGGATTGTTTCATGACGCATTTTATGCCACCATCTTAGGCATTTTCGTGTCGATAATGAGCATTGGTGTGTCTAAAATGTTTTCCTCTGCTACCCATTAGGAAAAGGCGTGATTTGGACAGTTCTGACATCAGTCGGCAGAGTCGTTAAAAAGATAAGGCGAGATGTGGATAAAAGAGGATGTTAGGGCTATCCCATCATGTGACACATCCACGGTGGTGTTCGGTAGAATTGTGGTGTAATTTAGTGTCAACGTGATTTCATTAACCCAACTAACAAAATGGTTCAAATGGGTCTGAGCACTATGGGACTTAACATCTTAGGTCATCAATCCCCTACAACTTAGAACTATTGAAACCTAACTAATCTAAGGACATCACACACATCCATGCCCGAGGCAGGATTCGAACCTGTGACCGTAGCGGTCACGCGGTTCCAGACTGTAGCGCCTAGAACCACTCGGCCACCCCGGCCGGCCCCACCTGACAGCTCACAAGAACATTTGAGCAGTAGCATTATTTTCGAATGTGATGTCACGTTGCCGTTTGAAGCGTCGCCAACCCAGAGGGTGATGTCGCAGGGTGCCACCACGCTTTCGCACCATTACAGACAAAGGTTGTAGCCAACTTTTAGTCAAAGTTCAAGCTTGCCCATCGCAATGGGAAACAGTTATGAGGTTTCGAATGGGTGATGCTTTGTGTTACGCAGTGTATCTTGAAATACTGGGTTTCAGCTGTGCACAACCAGATAGGATGGTTGTATTGATAGACACACTTCTGTACAGTGTTCATATACTCGTACCCATGAGCTCTGTGATCCAGAACAGGGAAACATGAAATCAACATGGATACATGTGATGTATAAGGCGTATGTTAAATAGATCGCTTGCAACAGTCTGTGATGGCAGAGACGTTGGGCATAGTGGTACACATAGTGTGTCGTACGGGAAACGTAGGCATCTCCGGCAGGCTGCAAGTCGTATATCACTCGTTTCATTGAAACTTCCTGGCAGATTAAAACTGTGTGCCCGACCGAGACTCGAACTCGGGACCTTTGCCTTTCGCGGGCAAGTGCTCTACCAACTGAGCTACCGAAGCACGACTCACGTCCGGTACTCACAGCTTTACTTCTGCCAGTACCTCGTCTCCTACCTTCCAAACTTTACAGAAGCTCTCCTGCGAACCTGCAGAACTAGCACTCCTGAAAGAAAGGATATTGCGGAGACATGGCTTAGCCACAGCCTGGGGGATGCTTCCAGAATGAGATTTTCACTCTGCAGCGGAGTGTGCGCTGATATGAAACTTCCTGGCAGATTAAAACTGTGTGCCCGACCGAGACTCGAACTCGGGACCTTTGCCTTTCGCGGGCAAGTGCTCTACCAACTGAGCTACCGAAGCACGACTCACGTCCGGTACTCACAGCTTTACTTCTGCCAGTACCTCGTCTCCTACCTTCCAAACTTTACAGAAGCTCTCCTGCGAACCTGCAGAACTAGCACTCCTGAAAGAAAGGATATTGCGGAGACATGGCTTAGCCACAGCCTGGGGGATGCTTCCAGAATGAGATTTTCACTCTGCAGCGGAGTGTGCGCTGATATGAAACTTCCTGGCAGATTAAAACTGTGTGCCCGACCGAGACTCGAACTCGGGACCTTTGCCTTTCGCGGGCAAGTGCTCTACCAACTGAGCTACCGAAGCACGACTCACGTCCGGTACTCACAGCTTTACTTCTGCCAGTACCTCGTCTCCTACCTTCCAAACTTTACAGAAGCTCTCCTGCGAACCTGCAGAACTAGCACTCCTGAAAGAAAGGATATTGCGGAGACATGGCTTAGCCACAGCCTGGGGGATGCTTCCAGAATGAGATTTTCACTCTGCAGCGGAGTGTGCGCTGATATGAAACTTCCTGGCAGATTAAAACTGTGTGCCCGACCGAGACTCGAACTCGGGACCTTTGCCTTTCGCGGGCAAGTGCTCTACCAACTGAGCTACCGAAGCACGACTCACGTCCGGTACTCACAGCTTTACTTCTGCCAGTACCTCGTCTCCTACCTTCCAAACTTTACAGAAGCTCTCCTGCGAACCTGCAGAACTAGCACTCCTGAAAGAAAGGATATTGCGGAGACATGGCTTAGCCACAGCCTGGGGGATGCTTCCAGAATGAGATTTTCACTCTGCAGCGGAGTGTGCGCTGATATGAAACTTCCTGGCAGATTAAAACTGTGTGCCCGACCGAGACTCGAACTCGGGACCTTTGCCTTTCGCGGGCAAGTGCTCTACCAACTTGCCCGCGAAAGGCAAAGGTCCCGAGTTCGAGTCTCGGTCGGGCACACAGTTTTAATCTGCCAGGAAGTTTCATATCAGCGCACACTCCGCTGCAGAGTGAAAATCTCATTCTGGAAGCATCCCCCAGGCTGTGGCTAAGCCATGTCTCCGCAATATCCTTTCTTTCAGGAGTGCTAGTTCTGCAGGTTCGCAGGAGAGCTTCTGTAAAGTTTGGAAGGTAGGAGACGAGGTACTGGCAGAAGTAAAGCTGTGAGTACCGGACGTGAGTCGTGCTTCGGTAGCTCAGTTGGTAGAGCACTTGCCCGCGAAAGGCAAAGGTCCCGAGTTCCAGTCTCGGTCGGGCACACAGTTTTAATCTGCCAGGAAGTTTCATATCAGCGCACACTCCGCTGCAGAGTGAAAATCTCATTCTGGAAGCATCCCCCAGGCTGTGGCTAAGCCATGTCTCCGCAATATCCTTTCTTTCAGGAGTGCTAGTTCTGCAGGTTCGCAGGAGAGCTTCTGTAAAGTTTGGAAGGTAGGAGACGAGGTACTGGCAGAAGTAAAGCTGTGAGTACCGGACGTGAGTCGTGCTTCGGTAGCTCAGTTGGTAGAGCACTTGCCCGCGAAAGGCAAAGGTCCCGAGTTCGAGTCTCGGTCGGGCACACAGTTTTAATCTGCCAGGAAGTTTCATATCAGCGCACACTCCGCTGCAGAGTGAAAATCTCATTCTGGAAGCATCCCCCAGGCTGTGGCTAAGCCATGTCTCCGCAATATCCTTTCTTTCAGGAGTGCTAGTTCTGCAGGTTCGCAGGAGAGCTTCTGTAAAGTTTGGAAGGTAGGAGACGAGGTACTGGCAGAAGTAAAGCTGTGAGTACCGGACGTGAGTCGTGCTTCGGTAGCTCAGTTGGTAGAGCACTTGCCCGCGAAAGGCAAAGGTCCCGAGTTCGAGTCTCGGTCGGGCACACAGTTTTAATCTGCCAGGAAGTTTCATATCAGCGCACACTCCGCTGCAGAGTGAAAATCTCATTCTGGAAGCATCCCCCAGGCTGTGGCTAAGCCATGTCTCCGCAATATCCTTTCTTTCAGGAGTGCTAGTTCTGCAGGTTCGCAGGAGAGCTTCTGTAAAGTTTGGAAGGTAGGAGACGAGGTACTGGCAGAAGTAAAGCTGTGAGTACCGGACGTGAGTCGTGCTTCGGTAGCTCAGTTGGTAGAGCACTTGCCCGCGAAAGGCAAAGGTCCCGAGTTCGAGTCTCGGTCGGGCACACAGTTTTAATCTGCCAGGAAGTTTCATATCAGCGCACACTCCGCTGCAGAGTGAAAATCTCATTCTGGACTCGTTTCATTATTAGTTTCAGTCACCAGATGCAAGCATTTTCTTATATATAGTGGACACACGCCATACTGTGAGGGTCTGGATACGTCAGTCGTTACAACAGTGGCCGTGGAAGGCAAATGTTCTGAGCTCGAGACCCAGTCCGACACATAACTATAATCCGTCAAGAAGTTTCAGAACGTTAATGGTTCCAAGCTCCTCTCGACACAATCGTCAACACGTGTCTTGTGGCTAAGAATGAAACACCATGGCACAACTAAAGCATTTGGATGAGCACAGTTTGCTGCGTCATTGAGAGAGAACATTCTGACCTTAGTCAACTGATCGGCGGTGCAGAGCTGCAAGTCGCCCTTTGCTTACTTTCATTGCAGTGCAGAATTTTCCAGGGGACAGGAAACATTTAGCTGGTATGTGACTAAGGTTGACTACGCACAATCAAGTACCTGCATCCTTATCTTGCTTTACGATCTTGAGAAGAACCGACCATCACAATAAATGTCCTGGTCAGCTCCCTCGTGTGTAGTAATCGATGTTAACTGATGTTGATTGTATTTACTAGTTACTAAATTATTATACTTATGTGCACCATTATAATTTAATGATAAATAAAGGGGTGAGGAGCATCAGACACAGGAATATAAAGTGATTACATTGCAATAGTTTATTCAAAGCCTAATTCATGTATTTTCGCCGTTGTTATCGTTAACGTGTGAGGCTGCAGATTGTCCTGGTGAAGAGCACACTTTTGCGTGTCAGCCTCGGTTTTTCACAGTCACCGAAATTTTGATACGGTCCACCAATGAGGTATAATAGGGCACAGTTATGATTCTGACTTTCTTCAAGTAATCTGTGAGGGTGATTCCTTGGGAATCCCAAAAACAGTGGCCATCACCTTACCTTATGAGAAAACGGTCTTATCCTTCTTCGGTGTATTTTGATCAGCTTTTGTCCATGCTTCTGTCTGCCGTTGTGATTCTGGCGTCTAATGATGGGTCCAAGTTTCATCAACGGTCAAAAATTGGCGCAGAAGGTGTCACAAATCAGCGCAAAAGGTCTTGCAAATTTCGATTAAGTGTCCCTAAACATTGTATTAAAATATTGTGCGCTTTTTGTCGATTGTGAACAATTGCGGTTCCTTCAGAACTTCACAGCTGACCGCCTTCCAGAAGATGAATAATTTCCAATCCACCACACGGTTCCATCCCTTGCAGTCACCTTTGTAGACGCTTCCAACTGTACCTGCTGTGATCAAAGAGGTGATGATTCATGTATATCAGCATCCGAATCCTCTTCCACTGTCTTCGTGTTCATCAGTGAAGTCAATTTCCGATTCGGAATTCTCTAAGAGATGTAATACTTCTTCATCAGAAAGTCCACGCTGACGATACATGTTCGAAAACCTGTTTCACAGACAAAACTCCCTGAGTGAGACATCATAAGCTGTGGAGGACTGGAATCTACACGTTCAAAGTTGCAACAATGACGAGCAACTGCTCGGCGTTACTGCTCACTGTTGCCACTATATTGTTGGATAATTTATTTATGTTCAGAAGAGAAATTACAGTGGGTTTAAATTGACCCCTTCCGCCACTCTAAGTATACTGAATGAAATGGCGAAGAAAATTAAAATATTTTGTAAATACTAAAACATCTTCAGAAAGAGAAGAAAAAATTAGAAAAAGTCATATAATTTCATTAACGAAGTAAATAAATTGTGTATGACAATGAGCGAAAAACGTATGACAGGGGTCATTTTGACTCCTTCCACCGTTGTAGTGATATGCTGCATAATGATCTCGTCCACCGAAGCATCAAGCTGCGTGCTTTGATGTCTCAATAGATGCACGTTGTAACGACATGACGGTGTTTCACGATGTGAACTTATCTGACTTCCATCTGACAGACGATAATGGACGACGAGAACAGAGAGTAACAAGGTCGCTGCCAAGTCTTGAATATGTCAGACTTGAGATGACGTAGACCGAAGGACCACATGCTTAACACAACCACTGCAAACGATTACTTATCTCCAGATTATACGTGAAGTATAATGAGACACGTTAGCACAAGGCATGCTAGACCTCTCGCTATGCAATTTAAGAGACAATGTTCGTCCTGTATTATGGTGAGAGGACTCAGTACCCCTATCGATGTCTTGGGTGATAGTGTCACGACACCTTTTAGTAAGCATTATCGCCGTAATTCGTGTTTCATATTAAGATCTTTCATGCAGTCTGTCTTCTCCCCAGCCCAAAGACTAGCATTAATGCAAATCTATATGTTAATCTATACTCAGACTCTTCATCTCTGTGCAACTATTGCAAACTACGTCCACTTGAAGCTCCCTACTGCAGTCAGACTTTGGTCACTCACACACAGAGTTTCAGCTTAATGTACTACTACCAATAATAATAATAACAATAATAATAATAAAATTACTAGCGGATAATGAGATAACAGCAATCGAACACGTTGAAACCCTTAAAGGCCGTTCAGAGAAAGTTGGTCTGCAAATATCTTTCCTAAAGCCTCCTGAGTTCATCGTCACAAAAACTGACACCCAAAGCCTGACTAAAAAATACGGTCATATCAATATAGTCTCGTATTTTAAATACTTAACCGAAGTCCTTGAACCTACAGGGCGAGAGAAAATAGCACAAAACAGCCGCCTCCAAAAATTAAAGACAGCCTCTGGAAGAACCTACAAGGTGTACAATAAAAAATGCTTGTCCACAAACACTAAAATTAGGCACTATAATACAATATTAAAACCTGAAGTTCTGTATGCCAGTGAAACCCTGACAGTCCACATAGAAGCTGACTTAGAAAACGTATTAAATGAAGAACGTAAATTCATCAGAAAGATACTAGGGCCAAAGATAACGTAAGAGGGCTATAGACTACAATCTCGTCAAACAACTGAGAAATTGTTCACCCTTGCAGCAGACATTAGCTAAAGGTGATTAAAATTTTATGGGCACGTCTCTAGCCATCCCAAAATGAGACTTACCCACCAAATTCTTAAATACATAAAAGAGGTCAAAAACGACCTACAAAAAGTTCAGATAAATTATCCAGATATTTTCGACAGAAAGGTATTTAAGCAGGAAGTTGACAGATGGGAAGTTGAGCCAGAAAACGAAGCTCCGAAGAAAGCAAGAACAAAATGGACAGAGGAAAGGAAGAGATCCCATGCTGAAAAAATGAGAGCAGTGTGGGATAAAACGAAAACGAATCTAGAAGTTTTGCCTGATCCAACAGGGTCTAATCTCACACAATAATAATAATAGTAAATATTATTATTATTTAAAATCTTAAATAAAATTAGCCAGTGTTCGTTACACTGCATTCTACCTTTTTAACTTGTTACCTTCAAATATGCCAACTTTGCTTTAGTATACGAAAAATGTATGTTATGTGAGTACGACTAGAAAATTAGTCTGTAACCACCGAAAAGTACGAGTATCAACATTTATATTACTGTTCACCTATGCAATCAAATCATCTACATAACTTTAAGCTTTGTATTAAACATTTGTTTTTGTATCTGACACTGATATACGAGAAACCGCCGGTGGTTCAGTAATTGTCATATATCCAATTGATAACGCAATTATAACCCCACAAAAGGCTAGTGGATACAATATTAAATGAGGCTGGTTAAATCTGTTGTTTGAACTGAGTTATAATCGTTGTAAGCTTACCGAGGATCTCTGTGTTAGTTTGTACATGGCGTTTCCAACACTTCCTTTGCACGTAACAGTTTTCTGTGACTGGCGTTGGTGGGCCATTTATCCCTCTGTAATGTATGTGGCTGGAAATCTGTAGTATATTTCAGAAGTTTGTTTTCACATTTTTCAAGTGATAAAGAAGGCATACTTTCAGATGCATAACTTACGTAACATAACTCAGTCGACAACTCAGAATGACAGTTGTTGGAAGTTTCTTGCTTCAATATCCAAAGAGGATATAATGAACAAGTTTAACTCCATATCTTAACCTGATCCTGACTTCAGATGCAGTGATCGCGATGTATGGTGGTCAAAACAGCCTCAAAAGCTTCTAAATGTTCGTGTTGCAGAGTAGGTTATGTTGAGAAATAATTGTTCAGAAGAAATTCTTTATGTTACGCAGCTTCCGGGATGGTTAGCACTGAAGTTACCCAATATGGCCGCACGAATTCAAGTGGTCCGCCAGATAAAATTAGTGCCAGTTCTTCTCATAGCGTAGATAATAGCACACGAGGCTGTTTAGCCATTGCCTCGGGTCCTACCCTTGCTGCCGTTCCATATCCAGTTTTTCTATCGCTCTCTTGTTTGGTTTTATTAAACTAAACGAAGTTCATTTCTGGCGACACCATCTCTGATGGGCCTCTTGAATATGTGTGTGCAACGGCCTGATTAGCTAACTTAAATGCTACTTAATTCGGAAAAGACGCAGCGTATGGAATTGTTTAACAATTATTTCTCCACAAAACCTATCCTGAAACACCCTGTCAAGCTTTTCAGACTGTTTCTGACCACACTATATATACACTGAAGCGCCGACGAAACTGGTATAGGCATGTGTATTAAAATACAGAGATATACAAACAGACGGAATACGGCGCTGCTGTCGGCAATGCCTATATAAGACAACAAGTGTCTGGCACAGTTGTTAGATCGGTTACTGCTGCTACAACGCCAGATTATCAAGATTTAACTGAGTTTGAACGTGGTGTTATAGTCGGCGCACGAGCGATGGGACACAGTATCTCCGAGGTAGCGATGAAGTGGGGATTTTCCCGTACGACCAGTTCACGGGCGTACCGTAAGTATCAGGAATCCGGTAAAACATCAAATCTCCGACATCGCTGCGACCAGAAAAAGATCCAACAAGAACGGGACCAATGACAACTGAAGAGAATCGTTCAACGTTAAAGAAGTGTGACCCTTCCGCAAACTGCTGTAGATTTGAATGCTGGCCATCAACAAGTGTCAGCCTGCGGACCATTGCATCAAACGTCATCGATATGAACTTTCCGACACGAAGGCCCACTCGTCTGCCCTTGGTGACAGCACGACGCAAAGCTTTACGCCTCGCCTTGGCCCGTCGACGCTTACATTGGACTATCGATGACTGGAAACATGTTGTTTGATTGGACGGGTCTCGTTTCAAATTGTATAGAGCGGAAGGATGTGTACAGGTAAGGAGACATCCTCATGAACCCATGGACCCCACATGTCAGCCGGGAACTGTTCAAACTGGTGGAGGCTCTGTAATGGTGTGGAGCGTGTGTAGTTGGAGGGATAAGGGACCCCTGATACATCTAAAAACTTATCTGACATGTCACACGTACATAATCATCCTGTCTGATCACCTGCATCCATTGTGCTCTCCGACGGACTTGGGCGATTCCAGCAGGTCAATGCTACACCCCCAGACATAAACATTATTGAGCATATCTCGAATGCGTTGCAACATGGTGTTCAGAAGAGATCTGTTCAGAAGAGATATCCACTCCCTCATACTCTTACGGATTTATGGACAGCCCTGCAGGATTCATGGTGTCAGTTCCCTCCAGCACTACTTCAGTGTCCATGGCACGTCGTGTTGCGCTGTTTGTCTCCTCTTCCCCAATTCTCTCTATCCATTCCCCCATTCCTGTCCATCTCGGCTCCCTCTCTGCCCCCTCCCCTCCTCCACCCCTCACTGTCCACTCCAACCTCGCCCCTCTCCCTGTGCAACACATCTTCCCCATCTTGCCATTTACTCTTCCATTTTTCTCTGTCCGCCTTCTCTCCTCTTTGTCCATGTCCTCTTCCCATCTCTCTTTGTCCACCCCATCATCATTCCACCCCAATGGTAGAGTGGTGGTTTTTATCCCCACAATATTCCTTTCCAGGTAATAAGCAATATGTGTATCAAGATTCGTTGATATCGAGCCAGGGGCTTTAATAGATGGTCAACATATGAGCATGGAAGCTACGTTGCATACATATACATGTGACTCCGTGCAGTTTCACTCTAGATGACCCATGTGGGGATATTAAGTTTATCTGTGGTATTCAGCCGTGTGGCTTCATATTGGGTCCTAAAACAAGTTGACAAAATTATTGGCATTATCGCGACCTGATTGTCGCAATGAATACCGAAAACAATAAACAAATTACAATTCGTCCTTTGAAATGTATTCCAAATCATCTACATACAGTAAATAAAAAAGCAATATGTCGTTTTTGAACATTTTTGCGTCATACCTTCTCATCTATACCCCACCCTTAGTGGAAGTGTTAATCTTACTGCCATAATATATCTACGCAAATAATAAGCCATGTAGCTAACAAATTTGGTTAAAATTGCTGTAGGCGCTCCTGAGTTATCCTCCAATGTATCCCTCTTTTCTTTCCCATCCCAATGAGGTTTAGATTGTTCTTAACCCAACAGTGGTTCTTTCCAGATAGCATATGATGACTGTTCCAAATTGTGTTGAAATCGATGCAGTAGTTTACGAAGAGAAGTTGAACATACATACATAAATACACTTTTATAAGATACACAGATTCTCACTGCTACTTAGCACATGCCACATATGTCTACCAATAATGGTCTTACAATATAATTTTGTAGTTATAGGGCAGTTTTAATCATAATATTCATTTTGGTTATAATATATATTTCAACGTCGAAGTGCTTAACACCCAAACTGAGTTGATTATTGCACCAATTTAATAATTACATGTCTAAACTGCGTTACCTGTGTTACTCTAATTGTTAAACAAAAAAATTATTTTAGCACTAAAGGTTTATGTGAATATTGTTAAAATATTCCATGAACTTTTTGTATTGTTAGTTGTAGATCGGTGTGTTCTTCGAAAATACTTTCATAATGTTTCGTCAAATATGTGAAAATTCCTATTTTTTCCAAAATATTTGGCAGGCTGCTTTTCTAGGAGGGTGTGCGACTGACAGGCATTATGTTGTGTATAAGGTGTATATAATATATGTTATCTAATCTATACAACTAGGTAAAGACGATATATGGTTTGATTTTGTTACCAAAAATCCGATAATGTTCTTCACCAATTTACTTCATATTTTTACATGATACTCTAATAAACTCTCATATGGATATAGGCTCACTGTTTTTTTAGTATATTTATGCAGGGTGTATCAGAAAGAATCATCCGATTTGCCGCGTCTATATTTCTGAAACTAGTAAACATATGTAATAAATTTAGTTTTTTGACGAATGGGAAACACAATACAATTTTTTTCATACCTTTCCATGGGTTTTCAGAATGCTCCTCTTGAGATGCACGGCATATGTCAACGTGGTATTCAAATTGTTCCCACACTGCAGCGAGCATGTCTTGAATTACAGCTTCCACGGCTGCTGTTATGCGATGTCTCAGTTCAATCATTGTTGTTGGTAAAGGGGGCACATAAACAGTGTCTTTTATAAACCCCCCACAAGAAATAATCACATACAGTCAGGTCCGCTGACCTTGGAGGCCAGTAATGTAAGGCTGAATCATTCGGTTCAGTGCGATCGATCCAACGTTCAGTTATCCTTTGACATAAAAATTCCCGCACTTCCAGATGCCAGTGTGGCAGTGCCCCAACCAGTTTGCGAATGAAGTCGTTCGAATGAGTCTCCAGCTGTGGGAAAATAAAAGTTCTAACAGCATATCGAGCTGTGTGCTTCCTGTAACAGTATTCTCAGCTAAGAAAACTGTACTATACAGCGTTTCCCGTGAAACTGCACAAAACACATTACATTTTGAAGAGTCCCTCTCATGTTGTACAACTTCATGTGGTTTTTCCGTGCCCCATATTCTCACATTATGACAATTCACCTTTCCATTTAAATGGAGTGTAAATGGAAATTTGTGGTAAGGACTATGGGACCAAACTGCTGAGGTCATCGGTCCCTACGTAATCTAACTTAAACCAACTTACTCTAAGGGCAACACACACACCCATGCCCGAGGGAGGACTCGAACCTCCGACGGGGCAGGGGGGGGGAGGGGGAGGCGCGCGAACCGTGACAGGACACCCAGACCGCCAGACCGCACGGCTACCCCGCGCAGCCAAAATGGAGTGTTGCCTCTTCACTAAACACTAAGCGTGTAAGATAAGTTCATCCTCCATCTTGCCAAGAACGAAATTACAAAACACCACACGTTGTTGTTTGTCACCTTCACGAAAAGCTTGTAGCAGCTGAATTTTGTATGGTTTCATGTGTAAACGTCGACGCAACACAAGCCAGACGGACATCGAGGGCATGTTGAGCTGTCGAGCTGCACAGCGAATGGATTTCTGCAGACTCCTTGTAAAACTATGGCTAATGCGTTCAACGTCTGTGCTAGACTTTCGGGGACGGGTCGGTGATTTGCTTTTGCATTAACAGCGTGTTTGTTGGGATTGTTCATGCCATCGTCCTATGCTCTGTGCTGCAGGAGGATCCACACCGTATCTAGTACGAAAGTCACGCTGAACAATTTAGTACTGACCCGCACTGCGCAAAACGTAGGAACTAAACGCCTTCTGTTGTGCCGACACCATTTTTACTAGAAGTGGGGACACGCTGCTGCTACCTAGCGGGAACCATGCAAACCTTTCTACAACAGCACGTTGTTCACGCACATATCTCAAATAACAAAACAGATACGATTTTTTAAAAGTCGGATGACTCTTTTTGATACACCCTGTGTACACTGAGAGTGTTACCGTAAGAGCGTGCAACAAAAGTGTAACATGACATAGAGAATGCTCCACTGAATAATCTGAGACGGGGAACCTAGGATCGGAGAAACCAGCTGAAGGAGATATGGGAGTAGACTTGTCTACAGCTACGTCTAGCTTTACTGTTTTCCATCTAATTTACAACTAACATGCATACTAGTTTACACTTACTATGCTGTTTATTTGCATATACATTTTTTATTTCCTGTAAGAAAACAAGGAATATGAGCCTGATTACCAGGAAGTCATGATGCAGGCTTTGTTTACTTTACTTCTCCATAATGTGGCTCTGTTGTATCGTATTTACATTTTCCCATGACAGAACGTGCTATGAATCAACGACAGATCCATTCATTACGCAGTGCTATTCAGAGAGGTACAGTATAATACGATGTACAGCGTTTCCTGGTCGCTAGAATGGAAGGGGAGGTCCTATTCCATGTCCTGCGGGGGCTCCCAACCTTAATCCGTTTGATTATTAGCTATTGGGGTACCTAAGTCTTACCTAAGTCTCTTGTGTATGAGACCTCAGCGGATAAGGAGATGGAATTAGTTGCCAGAATTGTAGCTGCCTGTGATGTGATTCCAAACACAAAAGGCATATTTCTCATGGAGCGTCAGGACCGTGTGCGCCGATATTTTGCTAGCATTGATGTTGATGACTGTAAGTTTCAGCAGATTTCGTAAGATACAGTACAAATGATACTTTCATTGTGTCAATGATAGTATTCGCAGTTAAGTAATGTAACTAAAAGACTACACAATATTGTGATTTTTTTTCCTGTTATCTCCCTGAGCTTGTTTCTCCGAGCATAGTTTCCCTGCCTTAAATTCTCCAGTGGAGCATAGTAAAAATATCAAAGAATTTTTGACCAATCTGTTTCCAAATTTTGCACAAGGCACTAACAAAGATTGAAACAGACAGTAGCTGTATTTTTTTTTAAATACGTGGCATAAATAATTATATATGTTCAGTTTATAAGTGGGACAAAATCTCTATAAATTATTGACCGTTATACTTCAAATTATTGTGTCATACTCTACTAATATTCAGACGAGTATAGACTGTATATTTTTTTAGAAAAGAATGTAAAAATTTTCTGTTTAAGCAGAATGTGAGGAAAAATAACGCTGTGGTAGTAAAATGTGTGGTTTGTTTTCTTTTCCGCAGTCAGTTTTAACTTAGACATCTGGGTCTTTAAATCATTAGACAAATTGTTTCTTTCACACATATTCTTTCTCCTTATATGTAAATTGTATACGCAACAGCGAGCTGTTCTGTTTTCTCTCTTGTGTCGGTTATCAGAGGGAAGATGAAAGTTTTATTTATGGCTTATCAACTTATAATTAAAATACTACCCCTTCACACATTAAAACTATAAGAAATATTGTCACTGAAGCTACTATCCTCATGAATCTAGCAGTTGGGGAGGTCTCCCCTGTGACCTTTGTATTAATGATCTCCTTTGATTTACCCATTGATTTTAAGCAATATTAATTTCTAATCAAGGTTTCGTTTGCAGTAACAATAAACAAAGCTCAAGGTCAGAGAAGGATGGGAAGAAAAGACGGACTGAGATGGGGAAGAAGTAGAAAAAGGACAGAGAAAGGTGAGAAAGGTGCAAGGTAGAGACAGACAGAGAGAAGAGTGAGAAGGGGATGGTGACAGGTTTGGGTGTGAGAGGGTTAGGTGGACAATGAGAGGGGAAGGTGGAGAAGATGGACAAAGAGAAGGGGAAGAGGGGGGACAAACAATGTCAGGGACAGGAGGAGATGGGTCGAGAGAGGGGGGAGGAGATTATGATACACAAGTCCCAAGTTATTGAGCAATTGTGAAGCATTGCGGGGTTCAGTAGTATATAACATAAATACACAAATAATATGACATGTTTTCACCTACTGAAATTTCGTTTCTTTCCGCAGGGACCCATCATCCAACAAGAGCAAAGTAGACAACGTCCCCACGTGGAAGTCATACACGCCAGAGCGACAGGAGTTCCTGCGCATTGACTGGCCGTTCCGGGCTGAGGAGCAATTCGAGAGAGAGTTCACCGTGACCCTCAGGGAGGGTCTGAACGCTGCAGCACTGCGCCTGACCAGTCCTTTGCTCGTGGGTCTCGGGGCTGCTGTTGCCGCCGTTACACGGCTACACAGCTTCTAAACAGCTGCCAGACATTCGCTGAACAGTAACTGATTGGCAACTGAACGCTAAATGAACAGTGGCTGGACACTAAGAGTGGTTGAACAGTAACTGGAAAGTGGCTGAACAGTGTTTGGAAGCGGCTGAACACTATGTGGAAGGTGGCTGAACAGTAACTGAACAGAGGCTAAACATTAACTGAACAGCAGCAGTACGTAACTGATCGGTGGCTGAACCTATGTACTTTTCTGTTATCGTCATTCAAATACTAGCCTCATCGCTTGTCTGAATTCTGCGAGAGGGACTTCAGATTCCACAAACCAGAATGTATGCATCAGTGCATCCCATTTGACATCCATGTCACTTCACTTTTGTGAACGTGATTATCGATCTGTCACAAAAACCTGGTTTCCTGTCTGACAGGTACTACTTGATGTATCCAGAGGTCTCACCAACTCAACTTGTCACGTCACCACCTAGAATATTTCATCAATGCAGTTTTCATCAACTAATATTGTTATTGAGTTCTTTAACCCTTTACCAAGTTCTCCTTCCTTGATCCAATCGGAAGCCCACTTTAGATTAATCAAAGATAAGAATCTAATCACTGCAACAGAATACGTAATCATAATTGTTGTGTACTGGAGTGCTACAGCGAAATATAGTGAGCTGAAATTCAGTTCATCTGGTAACCGCAGCATCATACAACCTATTACTGAATTTTCTACACGAAATATAACATAGTTAACAGCCTACGTCTGGACTGGACGCAAATTTACGCTTCTTCACAGATGTGATATTCTAGTGTTTAACTGGCTGGGAAGGTGCAAGTTTCTAAAACATGCCTTAGCTGCAAGTACTATAGATCGAAAATGAGAATAAATGGGACAGATATTTGCGTATTTTTATACAGAGCATTTTTAAATACATTGCAAATGAACAATTGTTATGATTCCTGTATTTTGAACGGGTTTACAATCACGCAACGCGAAACTTGCTGATGTTAATCGCAGTCGTAACAGACAGTGTTATGTCCAACAGTGACAGCCAACAATACGGTCTCGAACACAGCACTGTATGGTAGTGGAACATGGACTGTGGAAGACCACAAAAGAAGAGAATTGAAGGATTTGAGATGTGGTCATACAGAAGAATTCTGAAAATTAGATGGACCGATAAGGTAAGGAATGAGGAAATTCTCCGAAGATTCAGCGTCATGTGCAATGCCGTTTCATAATTATTAAAATCTTGCATTTCTTTCGATACGTTAGTAAGGGATACTAGAAAATTCCCAAATATTTACACTAGCAAATGTTCCGATACCTCCTTACAAATAACTCCCTTGGTCGTATTGATTTCGCTAACATCACAAGTAGGTAACGTAGTGTGCCGTGCAACCAGTTTCAGGCATATATTTTTATTTATCTGTTTACTTATATTTTAGTCACCCGACTTCTGACTCCTCTGAAACGGCACACCGCGAATTCTACCCCTCTACCTAAATTTTTATCTCGGAATAGCACTTACGGACTTCGTGGCCAATTATTTGCTTGATGTATTCGAATCTCTGTCTTTCTCTACAGTTTTCAACCTCTGCAGCTCCCACTAGCACCATGCAGTTTACGTTAACAGATGTCGTATGAACTTGCCCCGTCATATGTCAGCCGGCTGCAGTGGTCTCGTGGTTCTAGGCGCTCAGTCCGAAGCCGCGCGACCGCTACGGTCGCAGGTTCGAATCCTGCCTCGGGCATGGATGTGTGTGATGTCCTTAGGTTAGTTAGGTTTAAGTAGTTCTACGTTCTAGGGGACTGATGACCAAAGATGTTAAGTCCCATAGTGCTCAGAGCCATTTGAGCCAACCAACCATATGTCAGAGTTTACCTTATATTGCTTTCCTCGTTGACTCCTGGCACCATACAGGTTATTTTCTGATATCACTTCTTCTCACCAGTATTTTCGTTACGTCCCCTTCTTCGACGATTCTGCAGAGAACTTTCCCGGTCCTTACCTTATCAGTTCATTTTACTTTCAAATTCCTCGGTAACTTTACATCTCAACTGTTTCGATTCTCCTTTTCCTGATTTTCCACAGTCCATTTTTCATTGCCATACAGTGCTGTGCTCCAGACGTACATTCTCAGAAACTTCTTCCTCAAGTTAAGGCCTATGTTTGATGCCAGTAGACTTCTCTTGGCCAGAAATGCCCTCTTTGCCGGTCCTAGTCTGCTTTTAATGTCCTCCTTGGGTCGTCCGTGTGGGTTTTTTCTTCCAAAATAGCAAAATTCCTCAAAGTCATCTGCTTCGTCATCCCCTGTTGTGATATTGAGTTTCCCGTAGTTTCTCATTTCTGCTACTTCTCATTATTTTCGTCTTCCTTAGATTTACTCTTAATGCATATTCTGTTGGCACCAGACTATTCATTCCGTTCAACAGATCCTTCACTTTCTCTGAGGATACGATTTTCAATTTTTATCCCAATCATGAACCTTTTTTTATTTACAGCACTCTTTCTTCGATGTTTACATTGAACATCGTGGTCTTATACCGATTTTAATCCGAGCACTTCGTTATTGGTCTTTCAGTCTTAATGTTCCATCTTTGTTCTTGAACATAAACGGATTTTCCAGATCTACAGATCCTATGAACGTGTCATGATTTTTCTTCAGTCTTGCTTCCTTTATCAACAGCAGCGTCAGAACTGCCTCTCTGGTGCCTTTAGGTCCTAAAGCCGAGCTGATCGTTATCTAAGAAATCCTCAATTCCGTTTCCATTTTTCTTTATATTATTGTCATAAACTTCGATGCACGCGATGTTAAGCAGAGGGTGCGATGGTTCTCGCACTTTACCAAAGAGAATGGTCAGTTTGTTAATCTTCCCTCAATGATTTTAAAAATTTTCATGGAATGATACCTGTCCCTTCTGCTTTATTTGATCTGAAGTCTTTTAAAGCTCTTTTAAATTCTGTTTAGAATACTAGATCCCCTATGTTTTCCTTGTCGACCTCTGTTTCTTCTTCTACGTCATCAGGCATGTGCTACCACTCACAGAGGCCTTCAGTATGCTCTTTCCATCTATCCACTCTCTCCTCGGCATTTAATTATGGAATTCACACTTCTGTCTTCATGTTACCATTTTTGCTTTTAATTTCAGCGAAGGTTACTTCGAATTTCCTATAGGCTGAGTCAGTCCTTCTGACAATCATTTTTGTTGCGACTTCGTCAGATTTTTGATGCAGCCATCCCGCCTTAGCTTCCACTGCTTCCTGTTTATTACATTCCTAAGGGACCTTTATTTCTGTACACCTGAATGTCCTTGAATTTTTGTTCTTGCTTCTTTCGTGATCAACTGAAGAATTTCTTCTGTTACCCATGGTCTCCTCGCACTTACCTTCTTTGTACCTATGTTTTCTCTCCAACTTCTGTCATTGCCCTTTTTAGAGATTCCCGTCTTTCCTTAACTGAAATGTCTATATAAAGCTATTCACTATCGCAGAATCTGTAGCCTCAGAGAATTTCAAGCGTAACTCTTCATTCCTTAGTTCGCATACTGGTTTTTTCTTACCTATCTCAAACTTCAGCCTATTCTCCATACAACTGAGCTACATATGAACGCTGCTGTCAAACTAAAAAACTTCTTTTATTGCCGTACACGCCCACTAACACCGAAGATACTTTATATCGTGCAGTTCAACATTCCTGTTAACATGTAAGTTCTCGCCTCATGTCTGAAAAAGAAATCTTGGAATCAGACTGACACTTACGGGAATTAGAACAGTTGTAAAATATCCAGAAACATTTGCGAAGACGACAAAAGGACGGAGCATGTGAACGTTATGCTTCCACTGCATTCTGTTTGACAGCAACAAATTACCTCAAGAAGTCGGGTCAATTTGACTATAATGAAATCATGTACCATATATGACGCTACAGGCAAGCAAATCTGCTTTACGTAAATAGTAATTGTCACCACTAATTGTTGTAAACTGTAAGTTCTGCCAGAACTATGGAATAAATTAAAACTAAACGACAAAAGCTATTTCTGTAAGTACCATTTATTGCATCCATTTATCCGTAAACATGTGACACATATGAATTTGATTTAGTAGTAGTCGAACAGCTTGTCAATGCGCTATCCATCGGGCCTGCAGATAGCCGCCGTACCCATTTTTTTTTTTTTTTTTTTTTTTTTTTTTACAGATGTTGAAGTTAGTGCAATCCCATCCGGTTGCATCCATTTATTCCCTCTAACACATTTGAATCACCTATCGGGAAGACGTTGACAGCGAGAATAATAAAAAAAGGTATCTGTAAACGGTGTGTGATGTCCTTTGGTTAGTTAGGTTTAGGTAGTTCTGAGTTCTAGGGGAGTGATGACCTCAGATGTTAAGTCACATTGTGCTCAGAGCCATTTGAACCATTTTTTGCACTGGCAGCTGACCCAGAGGCCACAGACTTAATTAGTATGATTTTCCAAAATTAACAATTAAATAACAAGCGACCAGGCGTTCTAGCAACACCAAAATTAACAGCTTGATAATAATCAAATTCATTAAAAAGTGAGGTAATTCAACACCCGCTGCATGCGAACGCGCTTCGCCGCACCAACAACAGTTACAACTTGCTTAACATCGAGTTTCTGTACCAAAGGAAAGGCAGCTCCCGTCAACACAATAAAAGGGAGCAGAAATAATTCACAAATTTCTCTTACCAATTACGCACATGAGATAACCCATTCAAACGAAACACAAGCGGGGAGTGCAATACAAAATTATTTTATGCACCACAAAATCTAAAAGAAGAGTTATTAAAAACATAATTACAGAGAGAAAAAATACTGAGGGAGGCAGAGTTTGCACCGCACACAATTTAAGTGTCTAAAATATGCTTCTCCAGCCACGGAAAATCAGATCTACAACAACCAGTTACACGAGGAGCAGATGACATATCACTGAAGAGATTTAAAGAACTGACCACACAGCATACCTCTTGCACCAAAACCACAACGGGCGACTCATTGAAGTCAGTCACCAGGAAAGCTCCAAAACGTGCTCACTCGCAGTAAAATCCGGCGAGCTGCTAGAAAGTGCAAGTTAACGTCGGTCTGAGAGCCGTCTTGCCGCAGTGGTAGGACCCTCTCTCTTTTAGCCGCTATCCACGAGAACGCAGCTACGGCAGTAAATGGCTGGCGGCTTCCTCCTTAGAACCGGTGCCAGTCTGATCCGCCCACGTCACCACAGCCAGGACGCGACACGTGCGCCAGGAAGGAGTGCGGCGTCGAACCACGGTTCCAGGACCTGAGAACACTCGAACCAACATTGAGTGAAATTGCGACACCCCACCCGGCTCTGCTCCTCGACCAACTTCACTGTCCCACAACCGATCTTCAAGATAGCGAAGACACCGTCGGTGCGGCCTGCCAGACCGCTACTCACGCCCTCTAGCCAAAAACGAATACACTCCTGGAAATTGAAATAAGAACAACGTGAATTCATTGTCCCAGGAAGGGGAAACTTTATTGACACATTCCTGGGGTCAGATACATCACATGATCACACTGACAGACCCACAGGCACATAGACACAGGCAACAGAGCATGCACAATGTCGGCACTAGTACAGTGTATATCCACCTTTCGCAGCAATGCAGGCTGCTATTCTCCCATGGAGACGATCGTAGAGATGCTGGATGTAGTCCTGTGGAACGGCTTGCCATGCCATTTCCACCTGGCGCCTCAGTTGGACCAGCGTTCGTGCTGGACGTGCAGACCGCGTGAGACGACGCTTCATCCAGTCCCAAACATGCTCAATGGGGGACAAATCCGGAGATCTTGCTGGCCAGGGTAGTTGACTTACACCTTCTAGAGCACGTTGGGTGGCACGGGATACATGCGGACGTGCATTGTCCTGTTGGAACAGCAAGTTCCCTTGCCGGTCTAGGAATGGTAGAACGATGGGTTCGATGACGGTTTGGATGTACCGTGCACTATTCAGTGTCCCCTCGACGATCACCAGTGGTGTACGGCCAGTGTAGGAGATCGCTCCCCACACCATGATGCCGGGTGTTGGCCCTGTGTGCCTCGGTCGTATGCAGTCCTGATTGTGACGCTCACCTGCACGGCGCCAAACACGCATACGACCATCATTGGCACCAAGGCAGAAGCGACTCTCATCGCTGAAGACGACACGTCTCCATTCGTCCCTCCATTCACGCCTGTCGCGACACCACTGGAGGCGGGCTGCACGATGTTGGGGCGTGAGCGGAAGACGGCCTAACGGTGTGCGGGACCGTAGCCCAGCTTCATGGAGACGGTTGCGAATGGTCCTCGCCGATACCCCAGGAGCAACAGTGTCCCTAATTTGCTGGGAAGTGGCGGTGCGGTCCCCTACGGCACTGCGTAGGATCCTACGGTCTTGGCGTGCATCCGTGCGTCGCTGCGGTCCGGTCCCAGGTCGACGGGCACGTGCACCTTCCGCCGACCACTGGCGACAACATCGATGTACTGTGGAGACCTCACGCCCCACGTGTTGAGCAATTCGGCGGTACGTCCACCCGGCCTCCCGCATGCCCACTATACGCCCTCGCTCAAAGTCCGTCAACTGGACACACGGTTCACGTCCACGCTGTCGCGGCATGCTACCAGTGTTAAAGACTGCGATGGAGCTCCGTATGCCACGGCAAACTGGCTGACACTGACGGCGGCGGTGCACAAATGCTGCGCAGCTAGCGCCATTCGACGGCCAACACCGCGGTTCCTGGTGTGTCCGCTGTGCCGTGCGTGTGATCATTGCTTGTACAGCCCTCTCGCAGTGTCCGGAGCAGGTATGGTGGGTCTGACACACCGGTGTCAATGTGTTCTTTTTTCCATTTCCAGGAGTGTACTTACGAGCTTGACTAGACCTATTGATTGCGGCACGGCTCACACTGAATCTACACCTATACACTCCACAACTAAACGCACTATATAACACGAAGGAAACCTGGTAGTCAAGGAAAGGCAGGATTCGGTTGCGATTGTGGACGCGGCCGTAATCAGTTACTATTGGTTGCCTTTTACAGTTACACACACAGTTAATTCTAAACCAGTAATTCCAGACTCAACAATAAATATAAAATACCACGCGTTATTAATGAAGGAATAAACAACTGTGTAAATAACAGTGTTTTCAATGAGTTACAATTTAGCATTTCACTATTAAATACAGATACAACAGATAATGTTTTAAAAGCATGCCAATGTGATCTGGGCAGAAGGCCTTACACGCGAGGAATGACAATAAATTAAGAATTGTTTAAAACTCGCTGCAACTTACAAATTACAGGTACTGAAATATTAATGGCAAGTCGCCAAAAACACAGCAGCCGTCATCAGACGCCAGGATTGACAGTAAATAAGGTTTTAAAGGCTTATTGCGTAAATACAAACACCAAATTAGAGTTTTAAGACAAGTGACCACAACCACTGCTGAAGGCCTTACACGCCAAGAATGGCAATAAATTAAGAATTGCTTATGAACTCGCTGCAATTTACAACTTACAGATATTGAAATATTAAGGTAAGTTGTGGCAAACACAGCAGAAGGCATCAGATGCCAGGAATTGCAGTAAATAAGGTTTAAAGGCTTACTGCTAAAATACTAATACCAAATTATAATTTTAAGGCAATTGACCACAATCGCGGCTGAAGGCCTTACACGCCAGGAACGGCAATAATATAAAAAATTTTGAAACCGGCTGTAAAACAGCAAATACATTAGCAAAAGTTAATTTAAAAAACGAGCAACTGATCATGACGGTGCTCCAGGAATCTACCTGTGAGAAGGTCCGGCAGTAAACACTTTCGAGAGCGATGCGATGGGCAGCCAAGAGTTGCATTCACTTCACAAGATGGTAACCCAGACTAGTGGCAGTCTTGCTAAAGCTACGTCACGTCCGATAAACCAGATGCAACGATGGAACAATATGCCAAAAGCCGGAACCGGCGGTCTGCACTACGTCCCCAGAATACTGTCTTTAGAGCGCCCGGAACGAGAAAGGAATCATTACAACCCGAGTAGAAGAATCACCAACCGGCCTACAATCAAGAAATCTGTCAAAACTACGCACCTTATCGGACAGCAGCGGCAAGGCGAGGAAATGTACACTGCTGTTACATACAGGGCTGGTAACTGGGGCGTTAGCGGCCACCAGGCAAGAAAAATTACCGCTGGTTGAACTTAACAAATTGAACGCAGTAAATAGTAACAAGAAGTCGAGGAAAGCTAATCATATCCGCCTTCTCCAAGCACTCCACGCGCTGCTCTTCGCCTCGGCGACGCTACGAACAGCAACACGAACCCAAGTCACAGGAGAATCGCACGATATCACTATGGTGGAGGTTTCTCTACTTGGATTGAAATGCACTCATTTTAAAGCTAGTTAGATCCGGTTTACGATGAGGTCGTGGTCCCTCGTGACAACAGTCCTTCCATCCGCAATCCATGCGCGCAGCCAGCGGTCCCGGTGTGTTCTGGCACTGCGCGGATCTGGCTCCTGCAGAGTCCTCAACCGAACTGCACTCTGACACGACCTGGAAAAACAAAGACATTCGCAAAGATAGGGCAACAGTTACTACATATGGATAACCGCCACTGCTGCCACTAGTGCACAGGCCATGCTTGCGAAACCGGGGTGGCGCCACTCAACACGAGAAGAAGACAAACAACCGCAACCATGCCAACTAAACGATACCGTCTGGCCTGCAAGAGAGTGCGGAAACCTACGAACAGCACCAACGCGAGCCGCAGTACGGCTCAACAAAGTTCTTTAAAAGATTTTTCACATGACCTCAAGTATCACAATTGATCGGAAGCTCCCAATGTACAAACATATTTGTTTTCCACTTGTTCGGCACTGAGCCGCACATATTCTCTTCGTCCCCAAGAAGTACCTGTCTCTGCAAACTACATCGAACTTTTAGGTTTTGCTCCCTTTCTACTCTTATGCCAGCGCTCCAGTCTTTCCTGCGAACCTAACCCCCACCACAATGACTTGCCATTTTGGGGCACTACGTCGTCCCATCACGCTACAATGGCTGCTTGCCGCCGTCGCCCGATACCGCGAATCAAAATTAAAATACATTACTGGAAATCAGTGCAAACGCATGAGTATTTGTAGGAAAATTAACGCTCGAAAGGAAGGAACGAAGATTGGGTTTAACGTCCCGTCAACATCGAGGTCATTAAAGACGGAAACATTGTCGGCTGCAATAGCTATGGACGGTGTATATACAATAATAGGAGAGCCACTGTACTGACCAATGCAGTCACATGGTATCACATTTGATGTCAGTGCTACAGTATATGATAAGACATCAGCGATTAATTTGGTAGAGGGTGGAGTTTACTACAACGGCAGTCGGCTCTCTGTGGTGTCAGTTTGTGCGTATGTGCATCTGCTGCAGATAGTAAACAGACACGATCAGTGCATATTGAGTATACAAAGAGCTATTGTGCAGTACTAAGCGAAAAATTGTTAGCTTCAGATTAAAAAGCAAATATCGGTGCGTGCATGGAAATGAAACCCTCTAATCTACCATCGTCAAGAAGGTAAACTGTTCAAGTACGCGGATCGATAATTTCGTTAAATTGGGCGCACGATGTGGACAGAACGTAAAGTTTGAGCAAAGTAGAATATTATTTGAGGCATCGCAACTGTTCATTTTGAGCAAAGCAATGGGCACAAATCATTATTCTTCTGAACTTGTTGCTAATTTACAGCTGTCAGACGTGTGCGACAAATTTTTACCAAATGATGAACATCTTGCATTCAAGAAACGGCTGCAGACACCTACTGTAACATCAAAAATAAACAGCTTGAAAACTTCAGAATGGGATAAGGTGATCTTCTGTGATGAGAAGAGGTTTAGTTTAGATTACCACCCTCTGAGATTAGAGCAGCAGGTATGAAGGAGAAAAAAGTTCGGTGGTGATTTGGGCAGCCTTCAGCGCTATAGATAAATGACGGATTTCTTGCCTGAAAACTAGAATCAACTCTAACATATGTACTGACATGCTAGGGATTGAATTGGTTACAATGTATGAAGATCTAGAGAACGAAAGTCCACTGTTCCAACAAGATAATGTATCTGTACATATTTCTGCTACAACCAAAAATTGGTTTGGAGTTAAAGATATTTATGACTTGCCCTGGACCACAGATAGCCAGGATTGAAACCTATGAGAAAAACTTTGGGGAATACTTGGAAGACGTGTTTATCATTATGGAAGGCAATTTGATGCCGCATGTGAGCTGAAATGACCGATATGAAAAGAATGGGTGGCAATTTATTGGAAGAACTACAAACCCTAACAAAATCAATACCCTGGAGAATATTTGGTGTAATTAGGAATAATAGTGGTTGGGCAAAGTACCATCAATGTAATGACACAACAGGGCAGTGAGTGTCCTTATACCGACTTCCGCCCAGGAAATACAAACGGCTTGTTTTGTTACTCGTGTCATGAAAGAAACTCTGCAATTCCCGTATGATTCTTTATGTCTTATGTGTATCTACTACTTTCACAACAAATTTGACACATGCTACAGACAATGTACTCTTATTGTCGTAGGAACCCTACCTTTATACTGTTTTCCACTACTGTATCTCGTGATCAAAAGCTCAGATCATGATGCGGTGCCGGCCGGGGTGACCGAGCGGTTCTAGGCGCTACAGTCTGGAACCACGCAACCGCTACAGTCGCAGGTTCGAACCCTGCCTCGGGCATTGATGTGTGTGATGTCCTTAGGTTAGTTAGGTTTAAGTAGTTCTATGTTCTAGGGAACTGATGACCTCAGATGTTAAGTCCCACAGTGCTCAGAGCCATTTGAACCATTTTTGAACCATGATGCGGTTTGCACCACTCTTTCTTAAAATAAAAACTCGTATTGATATAGCTTATGTTTCCAACCGATTTAAAATCTTACTTCCCTATTATGGTCCCAGAACATACGAGCGGGGTCAATGAGCACATCTGCGCCTGCCACAACAGAAAAAGTAACGCATTCTTTGCACCAAGTGTCATCCCGTGCCGTTGCTCAGAGACTTTTTGCAGCCAGAGAAGATACTGTCACCCCATGCACGGCCTGCCAGTAACACCGTGCTTGGAGTGGTGCCATAATGTCGTAGCATGTAGTGCTGGCCATTGGCATCGCATTGTGTTGATAAATTGTGGCTTTGTACTACCCTGGATGACACTCGTTTATACCTAGGGTGTCGACCTGCAAAGACATCCCATTCTTCCAATGTTTTGAAGAGGCACATCGGTGTTAAGGCCTTCGTAAACTATCAAATAACTTGTCGGATTTTACTACGTTTGCTAAATATTTCACTGTGTAAAGTGCTGTTTGGCTTGTTGGTCAAACAGAGCGTGTTCAACGAGTGTGCCTGAAATTTAGATTCATGGGAAATTTGACAAGATGGTGGACGTTATTTGTATAGATGGTTCGCCGCAAATATTTATTGAAAAATAGCTTTATTACAATTTACTTCACTGTATCGTCAGTTCCCACATCTATAGACACTACAATCAAGAATAAAGGCAGAGTAGCACTGGCAATTAACAAGATGGTGGCTGTGTTGCGTCTTTCACAACTATACACAGTGATTCTTACTAAATTTTAAAAACCCCGAAGTGATTTAGGTGACACTGAAATCTGGTTTCGCAGGACAGAGCGGATCAGGACATGGTTGTGGAAAGGGGCCAGCATCTGTTACTGTTAGTTGGAGAAAACACACAAACTTTACTTGCTAAAAACACTTAATCACACGTGCCCTTAAAAGCATTTAAAAACAATATGGCTGAAGGCCCGAACACAATTTATTAAAATTGCCTTAATGAATCCATACGGCTGAAGGCCTGAGTTACCAAAATTTTACATAAATACTCGGCTGAAGGCCGCACACACTGCATATAGAAAAACTGAGGGCTTAAGGCCTGGATAACAAGTGTTTCAGACAGGGAAGAAAATTTTAAGATGTTTTACACAAGTGACTTAACAAACTTTAATTTAAGGCGGCTGAAGGTCTTATCTTAAAATATTTCACATAAAAGTTCGGCTGAAGGCCACATACTGAACAAACAACAACTCAAGGCTTAAGACCTGGATAATAATTTCAAATGGGCAAAATCTCCTTTTTTTAAAAAAAAATTAGTTTATGCAAGAATCTTCAAGATTTTAATTTAAGACGGCTGAAGGTCTTATCTTCACATTAAAACAAACTAAATTAATAGACGGCTGAAGGCCTCGCACAGGACTTGAGATTAAAAGTCACAATCAAAAAGCAACAGACCAATGGTGCTCAGAAGTGTTCCAAGAGCCGACCTGAGGAGGTAACTCTAACGTAAGGGTACGTAAGATAGGCAGCCAAGAATAAGATTAAGTAATCAGATGCCAACCCGACCCAGGGACGGCTGAAGGACCGACCAACAACCTAATCAATTCCCTTCCGCCGACCACCGGCACGACAACGGAAAATATCAGGGGAGGACGAAGATACCAACAGCACTACATCTTCAAAATTGGCATCTAAAAACAGCCAAGGCAGAATATCAACTGAAAAATATGAGCAACACCAAAGCCCGTCGAACTACACGCCGTGCCGGACAGCATCAACGCGGCGAGGAAACACACACTCGCTGCTCTGTCCGAACCGATAGACTGACTCCTCCAGTACCCAGACAGCATTCATCTGCTCAGTGGAAATCACAGAAGCTACATACAGTTCCACGTAAACACTTGTACGAAGAGATACGATAATCCTAAAACCAATCACCGTGGAACCACAAGGAGAAAAGACAAGTCGACACACACAGAGTTTCAATAAGCGGTCTGCGACCAAACACACGTCGTAGGATGAGACGACCGACCGAACAACCAACGTCGTCCCCACTCAAGTTACGTCTGTCGGCAACGGTCGAGCAAGTATTGACAGTCCGGAGCTCGCTGCAGCTCCAACCCGACTCAACCCGATGTCCGTTCGGAATTCGGAGACACGGCTACACGGACACACTGGCTCGGACCCAACCTTGCAGAGGCAACTCTTGCCCATTGGCCACGACATCTCTACACGAGGAAGGAACCGACCCACGTCCCGCAAGATGACCAACCGACGAGGCCCAGAAACTGTCCAAATACACGTCTCCCAATGAGACTACCAACCAGCGGTCGTTCCCGCTCCAGTCCCCTTCCGTCGGACAGTTCATGTGAGTCGCCCGCGGTCGGTGGGTACTGGCTGTCCGCACGTCACTGTCACTCCGTACCCCGACTGAACCCTCACAGACGACGACCCGGAACTATTATCGGTCGCTCCAGAGATAGTACGACAGTGCACTTATCGATAAGCGCTGCTGCTGCCACTCACGGGCAAGCAAAGCATCAACTTAGTGACGCCAGTAAATCGAATAAAAGAAAACGATGTGACGGAACGATAAAGACAAGATGACGAGCAATAAACGACATGACCGTTAGCCGCGCACGACTCAGACACTGAGACAAGTAATTAGTATCGGACACATGGAGTCGCAAATGTTCCGAAATACCCTGAGAGTGGATAACAAATGTTGAGCATGTGAAGTCACTAGATGATGTACCTCGCCGCACTCACAGCGGTTGAGCCTGTCGATCCCATCCGATGCAATATGATAGTGCTCGTGGTAGTGGTAATCCAATAATACAGTGAGTCGGTTTACATTTACGAAAACAGAGTAGCCTAGCGGACCAATGTGTAGCACCGCCCGCCTGCTCGCAAGAATAGGATGCTGGCCGGGGTGGCCAAGCGGTTCTAGGCGCTACAGTCTGGAACCGCGGGACCGTAGCGGTCGCAGGTTCGAATCTTGCCTCAAGCACGGGTGTGTGTGATGTCTTTAGGTTAGTTAGGTTTAAGTAGTTCTAAGTTCTAGGGGACTGATGACATCAGATGTTTAAGTCCCATAGTGCTCAGAGCCATTTGAACTGCACAGGCCCCACACCAATACACACCCTTCGAGAAATTTTGTAACTCGTTTTAATTTTTTGTTGTACATTCTCTTTCTGTATTCTGCTCTATTCTCTAGCCTAATTACTGCTTGTTTGTATTTATCCTGTAAAGTAAATCCTTTAGTAGGTAATTTTGGTATGGGTGATAGCCATTCGTCAGTTGGCTTTGTGTTAAACATAACGTCATTAGGAGTGAAATCTGTGGAAGAGTGGGGGAGAGTGGTTACTATTTGCATAAATGGAGTCACGTATTCAATCCATTGTGACTGTTTATTATGAGCGTAAGTCCTTATAAATCTACTGAGTTCTTTAAACACACTCTCCACGGGACTTGCCTGTGGGTGCAAAAAACTTACCAAGATGTGTTTCATGCCCTGTGTGCTCATGAATTGTTTCCATTTTTTCCCTACGAAATAGGCTACATTGTCTGTTAATATGACTTCGTGTTTTCCTATTCTTCATAAATAATCCCCTTAAATTCTCCTTATGATGTTACTGGCTGTAGTGGTTTTGACAGCATAAAGTTTGGTATTTTGTGAAAATATCATAAAGACCTATTATGTATTTGACACCACCTTTTGCTCTAGGATATGGCCCTGCGATATCCAGAGAAATCATTTCCCTTGGAGCTTTGGTTAGTATGGGGTGTAGTTCTGTAAAGGTTGACATATTGGATGGTTTTGTTCTTTGACAAATAGCACACTTTTTTTAATATTTGTGAAACACGTCGTCGTAGATTAGGAAAGTAAGAAAGTTTGGAAATCTTGTCTGTACATTTTGTTACTCTGTAGTGTCCTCATACTTAGTTTGTGTGTTTGATAAATTCATCGATATATTCCTCTGGAAGGCATACACAACAATGGTGTGTTCCGGTGGAACAAAACGCCTTTGTATAACTGATACCATTTACTTACCTTGTGGTTTGTATTCCGGTTAAGATTTTGTATTACCTTCTCCACCTGTTGTCTTGCTGTTGCATTATTCCAATTTGTTTACAAAATTTTTTGTAGTCTGATTTTTGTGTACTACTTTGCGTCAGTAATGTACGGATTTCTGAATCGTGTTCAGACAGTTCACTGAACTCATCTAGTCCCTGCGGTAATCTGAATAATGCATCTGCAATAACATCTGCCCTTTATGTATATTATTTCAAAATTGAATTCCTGCAGGTACAAACACCACCTCTTCGGTGTAACAGTTTACATGTTAAGAGAAAAGATAATGATTGGTGATCACAATAGAGTTAAGTTTTTTTACCCCAAAGAAAGTACTCAAATTTCTTAAAAGCTCAAATTACTGCTAAACTTTCCAGTTCTGATACGGAATATGATCCTTCTGCCTCTGATAAAGTTCTGCTGGCAAAGCTGATGACTTTGGGTATTGGTTTTCCTTCTTCTTCATGCATCTAAAACAAACATGCTCCCAGCCCCTGAGACGAGGCGTCCGTGTTTAAACAAACTTCTTTGGACATGTCAGGATGACTCAAAATGTTTGCTGATATTAATGCATTTTTAATTTTGGTAAACTCCTGGCATCTCTCGTTCCATAATCAAGGCTTATTCTTTCTCTACAGATTAAGCAGGGCATCGCTATTCATAAGCTGTTGCGGTATAAATTTTCGGAAAAAGGTGCTTAGTCCTAGATATGCTTTCAATTGTTTTCTGTTCCTTGGGGGTGGGCTATTACGTATGGCATCTAGTTTCTTTGGGTCTGGTATATACCCTGTTGTGATACGACATGTCCTAAAAATTTTACTTGTTCTTTGCCAAAGTTATATTTCTTTAGATTTGCTGTTACTCCGTACTTTGTAAATCTCTGAAATACCTTTTCTATTATACTGATGTGTTATGCCCAAGTTGATGTGGCTATTTACATATTGTCAACATAAATGGTAACCTTACTGATCAATTCAGGTCCTAAGACCTTGTCCAAAGCTTATATAAATACGCCTGCGCTAATGTTTAAGCCAAAGGATAGAACTTGAAATTCATAACTCCTGCGATTGCAGACGAATGCTGTGTATTTTCTACTCTCCTCGTGTAACTTTATTTGCCAGTAAGATTTTTTAAGGTCAAGGGTGCTGAAGTATTTGGTGTTATGAAATTTTAGCAATTGTTCATCTAAATTATCTGGCTTTGTTCTTACTGGTACTAGATTTTTGTTTATGCTTCTAGCGTCTTAAACTAGTCGTAATGATCCATCAGGTTTTCTAACTGATAGTATTGGGCTGCAATATGGAGAAAATGATAGCTGTATGATTTCCCATTCGCACATTCTATTGATTTCCAGCTTCACTCCTGCTTAACTGCTTCACGCTTTGCCCACGGTATAGGGTAAGACATAACACAAAATGTTTCGTGGGGATAGACATTAAGTTTATGTTCATTATCTTCGATTACTCCTGGATTCTTATTAAAAACATTTGCATATTTAAAAAGTAAGTCAGAAAGCTCTTGTCTTTGTGTAGCATCTAGAATATTTGATTCGTTCAGTTTTTGTTCAACTAATTCCCGGTTAACTTCAATGTCGGTCTCGTTTTCGTTATCACATTTGTTCACAAAATACACGGTGTGATATGAATACTGTACAGTGACATGGGGTTCTGGGTTTACTCTGACATACCTCTCCAGTGTGGTAATCAGGCTGATAGAAAATGTTTGGTCCTTCACAAAGAAATGGCACTTACCATTACCTATATCTGTTTGATTTTTGTAGATTCTAAATGTGTCATTACTGTCAATACCTATCAAGTAGTTGACTGTAAGTTTGTCTACTATTAAAAAATGGCACTGCACAGAAAATTGTTCAGTGTTCACGGTGATAAGAGCTTGGTGTTTTAATAATTTGATTTTGCCGCCTGTAGCGGTTTGTACTTTGCAGTTTTGCACTGGCAGAACAGGAAATTTATTCCGTCTTTTTAATTCAGTGAAAAGTGCTTCAGACATTAAGTTAGTCGTGGACCCTGTATCAAGTATTAACTTTGTGTTTATACCAAAAATGTTCACTCTGATCACTGCTTGCACTCGTTCTTCCAGTGTATTTTTCGCCGGTTTTTGGTTCATGCTGGTATAGATCGTTTTTTTATGTCTTCTTGTTCATCGAATCGTACGAAACATGTTTGCAAATCTGGTTTTCCCCCATCCCTTACAGGGTCTATAGTATGGGGCTCAACTACGACCGATTCGGGTTTTCCTGCGATTTAGTCTGTTCTACTTCGGTACACGGGACAACTTCAGCCAGTTGTACTGTGTGAGTGTTTCTCCAGTGTGTATCATTTCCAGTTAGCAACATGCTTTCTCGTGTGTTCATATGGCTGTTGTGAAATGTTGCCGTATTGTGGTTTTGCTGCTCAAAGGTTGGCTGCGGTACGGCGTGTTGTATGTTATTGTTGTTGCTGTGCGCCGGCCGCCGATGCGGCTCACTGTTTTCATTTACACGTGGTGCATAATTTTAAGAGGAGGGATTGAAATTAGTTTGTGGATGGTATTCGTTCCTGTTGTACGGAAAGTTTTGTTTAAATCTCTTGTTCCTACCATTTCCATTCCCGTATCCATTACCACGGTTAATGTATCCTTGTCGTTGCGCGTACCAGCTTTGCTGTGTGTTCGTGTCTGGCTTTTTGTATTGACCATTCTAGTTATGTTGTTGTGGTGTTTGGCTGTCTGACGCCCTATTTGTTACTACTTTATCCTCATATATTAGGTCGATTGAATCTAAAACGGATAGAAATATTCTGTGTCGTTCTCAGGTGTAGTAATTAATTTTTGACGAATGTGTGATGGCAAACGACTTTTTAAAATTTTTAAAACATCCGCATGAGAAATAGGATTCATCCAATAACGTGTTTTGTTGAGATACTTCTCAAAATATCTTCGCAAATTACCACATTTGCTATTAAAAGGGGCAGGGTTAAAAACCTCTAGCCTAAGTCTCTCCTGTACGGCTTCTGACCAGTATTTGTCAAGAAATGTCCGTTCAAATTTTAAATATGTGGTACAACGCTCAGTTACTTCGGTCGCCCACAAAAGTAAGTCGCCTTGCGTGTGCCCAGCAACAAGCCTGATATATTAATTCCGTCCAATTTCTAGGAAACACTTGTCTAAAAGCATTAATAAATACAACACGATTCATCTTCTTACCTTCACTCGTAAATGTTGGTAATTGACAGTGTCTTGATAGACCTTGGTCGGCAAATATAGTGGACAAGCTGTTTGCATTTTGTACTGTGTTTACATATTTGTCATAATTATTTACATTTCTCGTAGGTACTGCTTCTGGTGTTATGCCCTGTAAACTTACACCCTGCGTTCTGTCATTACTACTGGCATTGTTTGTAGGGTTTTCAGTGATCTGTGTGCATACATTACTTTGGTTTGCTGTGGCTGGACTTTGTTTATGTGTACAACTGGTCTCTCTGTATCCGTTTCACCTAAGTAGTTACGTATCTTGTGCTCTGTAGCTTGCAAATTGGTGTTCACTTTTTCGATGATGTCATTTCCCTTTTAATGAATAACCTATTCAACTACATCACCAATTAATTTACATTCCTTCACTACCTTTTCCGCTGCGGTACTGGTTTTGTCTAAAGTACCTGCTTCAGCTTGTGAAATTATCTCAGATAAATTTTCACTAATTTTGTCTCTTTCCTTTTTGGCACAGACTGATTCTACACTCCTGGAAATGGAAAAAAGAACACATTGACACCGGTGTGTCAGACCTACCATACTTGCTCCGGACACTGCGAGAGGGCTGTACAAGCAATGATGACACGCACGGCACAGCGGACACACCAGGAGCCGCGGTGTTGGCCGTCGAATGGCGCTAGCTGCGCAGCATTTGTGCACCGCCGCCGTCAGTGTCAGCCAGTTTGCCGTGGCATACGCAGCTCCATCGCAGTCTTTAACACTGGTAGCATGCCGCGACAGCGTGGACGTGAACCGTATGTGCAGTTGACGGACTTTGAGCGAGGGCGTATAGTGGGCATGCGGGAGGCCGGGTGGACGTACCGCCGAATTGCTCAACACGTGGGGCGTGAGGTCTCCACAGTACATCGATGTTGTCGCCAGTGGTCGGCGGAAGGTGCACGTGCCCGTCGACCTGGGACCGGACCGCAGCGACGCACGGATGCACGCCAAGACCGTAGGATCCTACGCAGTGCCGTAGGGGACCGCACCGCCACTTCCCAGCAAATTAGGGACACTGTTGCTCCTGGGGTATCGGCGAGGACCATTCGCAACCGTCTCCATGAAGCTGGGCTACGGTCCCGCACACCGTTAGGCCGTCTTCCGCTCACGCCCCAACATCGTGCAGCCCGCCTCCAGTGGTGTCGCGACAGGCGTGAATGGAGGGACGAATGGAGACGTGTCGTCTTCAGCGATGAGAGTCGCTTCTGCCTTGGTGCCAATGATGGTCGTATGCGTGTTTGGCGCCGTGCAGGAGAGCGCCACAATCAGGACTGCATACGACCGAGGCACACAGGGCCAACACCCGGCATCATGGTGTGGGGAGCGATCTCCTACACTGGCCGTACACCACTGGTGATCGTCGAGGGGACACTGAATAGTGCACGGTACATCCAAACCGTCATCGAACCCATCGTTCTACCATTCCTAGACCGGCAAGGGAACTTGCTGTTCTAACAGGACAATGCACGTCCGCATGTATCCCGTGCCACCCAACGTGCTCTAGAAGGTGTAAGTCAACTACCCTGGCCAGCAAGATCTCCGGATCTGTCCCCCATTGAGCATGTTTGGGACTGGATGAAGCGTCGTCTCACGCGGTCTGCACGTCCAGCACGAACGCTGGTCCAACTGAGGCGCCAGGTGGAAATGGCATGGCAAGCCGTTCCACAGGACTACATCCAGCATCTCTACGATCGTCTCCATGGGAGAATAGCAGCCTGCATTGCTGCGAAAGGTGGATATACACTATACTAGTGCCGACATTGTGCATGCTCTGTTGCCTGTGTCTATGTGCCTGTGGTTCTGTCAGTGTGATCATGTGATGTATCTGACCCCAGGAATGTGTCAATAAAGTTTCCCCTTCCTGGGACAATGAATTCACGGTGTTCTTATTTCAATTTCCAGGAGTGTATTTCAAGTGAAGCTACTTTTAAAGTAAATTCATCAATAGCTATTGGTATATTTTCGTAAACCTTGTGCAGTTTGTTCACTATGTTAGAGATGTTCTTTATTGTGGAAGTTAACTGTGTTTGTGTAGCTTCCAAGTTCGTGTGTGTGTCTTTAATCGCTTTTATTTGTTGCTCTACTGTATCATTCTGCTCATTAAGAGTGTCTAATTTTTGTTCCGTAATGTCATTGTTTACTTCGGAAAGTAAATTTTGCTTTAGCTGTTTTTCCATGTCATTGAATTTTACATTCATTTCCTCGTGAAAAATCTGAGTCAGATCACTGATCTGTTGTGTGACTGTATCCTGAAAATGTTTTAAAACTTGTTTTTGCTCTTGTTTTATGTTGTTTATGTCTTGTGTGACAACAGAAAGGTTTTGCGACAAACTTTGTATTTATGTCTGCACGTAAATTAGTGTTTGTATTTTTTATTTCTGTGCTCAAGCGATCGAGTTATTGAAGTATAGCGGCAAATGCGCTGTTTGGCTGCTAACTAATGTTCAAATGGCTCACATGGCTCTCAGCACTATGGGACTTAACTTCTGAGGTCATCAGTCCCCTAAAACTTAGAACTACTTACACCTAACTAAACTAAGGACATCACACACATCCATGCCCGAGGCAGGATTCGAACCTGCGACTGTAGCGGTCGCGCGGTTCCAGACTGCAGCGCTAACTAATGTACTTTGGTTGTTAACAACTGTGCTTTGTAAATTGAAATTTGGATTTCGTATGATAGGTGACCGCAAACTGTCGTCAAAAATCATGTTATCTTCGCTTTCTATATTTTCCTGTGCCAGCAGAATGTTGCTCGCGGAGATACGTGATGTAGTTTCCTCTATTGTCATCAACGTATCATCAAAGTTAGAACTCTGTGAAAACTCACTAGCACTTGTTACGACTGTTATGTTCATCTTTGAACTACTTAATACTTCTGCATCTACATCTACATCTACATACATACTCCGCAATCCACCATACGGTGCGTGGCGGAGGGTTGCCTCGCACCACACTCTAGCATCTTCTCTCCCTGTTCCACTCCCCAACAGACCGAGGGAAAAATGACTGCCTATATGCCTCTGTACGAGCCCTAATCTCTCTTATCTTATCTTTGTGGTCTTTCCGCGAAATACAAGTTGGCGGCAGTAAAATTGTACTGCAGTCAGCCTCAAATGCTGGTTCTCTAAATTTCCTCAGTAGCGATCCACGAAAAGAACTCCTCCTTTCCTCCAGAGACTCCCAACCGAGTTTCTGAAGCATTTCCGTAACACTCACGTGATGATCAAACCTACCAGTAACAAATCTAGCAGACCGCCTCTGAATTGCTTCTATGTCCTCCCTCAATCCGACCTGATAAGGATCCCAAACGCTCAAGCATTACTCAAGAATTATTGTTTTATAAGCGGTCTCCTTTACAGATGAACCACATCTTCCCAAAATTCTACCAATGAACCGAAGACGACTATCCGCCTTCCCCACAACTGCCATTACATGCTTGTCCAACTTCATATCCTTCTGCAATGTTACGCCCAAATATTTAATCAACGTGATTGTGTCAAGCGCTACACTACTAATGGAGTATTCAAACATTATGGGATTCTTTTTCCTATCCATCTGCATTAATTTACATTTTTCTACATTTAGAGTTAGCTGCCATTCTTTCCACCAATCACAAATCCTGTCCAAGTCATCTTGTATCCTCCTACAGTCACTCAACTACGACACCTTCCTGTACACCACAGCATCATCAGCAAACAGCTGCACATTGCTATCCACCCTATCCAAAACATCATTTATGTAGACAGAAAACAACAGCGGACCTACCACACTTCCCTAGGGCACTCCAGATGATACCCTCACCTCCGATGAACACTCACCATCGAGGACAACGTACTGGGTTCTATTACTTAAGAAGTCTTCGAGCCACTCACATATATGGGAACCAATCCCATATGCTCGTACCTTAGTTAGGAATCTGCAGTGGGGCACCGAGTCAAATGCTTTCCGGAAGTCAAGGAATATGGCATCCGTCTGATATCCTTCATCCATGGTTCGCAAGATATCATGTGAAAAAACGGGCGAGTTGCGTTTCGCAGGAGCGATGCTTTCTAAAGCCTGCTGATGCATGGACAGCAACTTCTCTGTCTCAAGGAAATTCATTATATTCGAACTGAGAATATGTTCGAGAATCCAGCAACAAACCGATGTTAAGGATATTGGTCTGTAATTTTGAGGATCCGTCCTTCTACCCTTCTTATATACAGGCGTAACCTGCGCTTTTTTCCAGTCGCTCGGGACTTTCGTTGGGCAAGAGATTCGCGATAAATGCAAGCTAAGTAAGGAGGCACTGCAGTAGAGTAATCTCTGTAAAAGCGAATTGGAATCCCATCAGGACCTGGCGATTTATTTATTTTTCAACCCATTCAGCTGCTTCACAACCCCAGGGATGTCTATCACTATGTCCCCTATACGGGAATCTGTATGAGACTCAAACGGCGGTATGTTTGTACGATCCCCCTGCGTGAAAGATTTCTCAAATGCTAAATTTAAAATTTTAGCTTTCGTTTTGCTGTCTTCCGTTGCCAGGCCAGACTGATCAGTGAGTGACTGGAAGGAAGCCTTCGACCCGCTTACCGATTTTACGTAAGACCACAATTTCCTTGGGTTTTCAGCAAGATCTTTTGCTAAGGTATGACGGTGGAAGTGGTTGTATGCTTCGCACATCGCTCGTTTTACAGCAGCACGAATCCCTACTAACTTTAGCCTGTTCTCATTCCCCAGATCTTTCTTGTACCGCGAGTGCAACTGTCATTGCTTCTTGAGCATTCTCCGAATTGCGCTGTTAAACCACGGTGGGTCTTTTCCGTCGGTAACTTACTTTTTCGGCACATACTTGTCCAATGCGTGATTTACAATGTGTTTAAAATTTGCCCATAATTCTCCCACGTCCCTGGTACCGGAAGAAAATAAGGTCGAATCATTTACTAAGTGGGATGCTAACAACTGCTTATCTGCCCTTTCTAGCAAGAATACTCTCCTAGCCTTCATGACCGACTTTTTAACTTTCGTAACCATAGTCGTAATGGCAACGTCATGGTCACTAATCCCTGTCTCAACACTAACACCGTCGATGAGGTCTGGTCTGTTCGTGGCTACCAGATCTAAAATATTTCCATTAGGCGTTGGCTGTCGATTTAGCTGCTCAAGACAGTTTTCGGATAATGTGTTCAAAAGTAATTCAAACGACGGCTTGTCTGTACCACCAGTAATGAATCCATAGACATCCTAGTCTATACTAGGTAAGTGGAAGTCGTCTCCGACTAATATAGCACGATCTACATCTACATTTCTACATTTCTACATTTATACTCCGCAAGCCACCCAACGGTGTGTGGCGGAGGGCACTTTACGTGCCACTGTCATTACCTCCCTTTCCTGTTCCAGTCGCGTATGGTTCTCGGGAAGAACGACTGTCTGAAAGCCTCCGTGCGCGCTCTAATCTCTCTAATTTGGCATTCGTGATCTCCTCGGGAGGTATAAGTAGGGGGAAGCAATATATTCGATACCTCATCCACAAACGCACCCTCTCGAAACCTGGCGAGCAATCTACACCGCGATGCAGAGCGCCTCTCTTGCAGAGTCTGCCACTTGAGTTTATTAAACATCTCCGTAACGCTATCACGGTTACCAAATAACCCTGTGACGAAACGCGCCGCTCTTCTTTGGATCTTCTCTATCTCCTCCGTCAAACCGATCTGTTACGGATCCCTCCAAAAACGACATGATACTCGAGCGAAAAACATGTTCTAAAATTCTACAACAGATCGACGTCAGAGATATAGGTCTATAGTTTTGCGCATCTGCTCGACGACCCTTCTTGAAGACTGGGACTACCTGTGCTCTTTTCCAATCATTTGGAACCCTCCGTTCCTCTAGAGACTTGCGGTACACGGCTGTTAGAAGGGGGGCAAGTTCTTTCGCGTACTCTGTGTAGAATCGAATTGGTATCCCGTCAGGTCCAGTGGACTTCCCTCTATTGAGTGATTCCAGTTGCTTTTCTATTCCTTGGACACTTATTTCGGTGTCAGCCATTTTTTCGTTTGTGCGAGGATTTAGAGAAGGAACTGCAGTGCGGTCTTGCTCTGTGAAACAGCTTTGGAAAAAGGTGTTTAGTATTTCAGCTTTACACGTGTCATCCTCTGTTTCAATGCCGTCATCATCCCGGAGTGTCTGGATATGCTGTTTCGAGCCACTTACTGATTTAACGTAAGACCAGAACTTCCTAGGATTTTCTGTCAAGTCGGTACATAGAATTTTACTTTCGAATTCACTGAACGCTTCTCGCATAGCCCTCCTTACGCTAACTTTGACATCGTTTAGCTTCTGTTTGTCTGAGAGGTTTTGGCTGCGTTTAAACTTGGAGTGAAGCTCTCTTTGCTTTCGCAGTAGTTTCCTAACTTTGTTGTTGTACCACGGTGGGTTTTTCCCGTCCCTCACAGTTTTACTCGGCACGTACCTGTCTAAAACGCATTTTACGATTGCCTTGAACTTTTTCCATAAACACTCAACATTGTCAGTGTCGGAACAGAAATTTTCGTTTTGATCTGTTAGGTAGTCTGAAATCTGCCTTCTATTACTCTTGCTAAACAGATAAACCTTCCTCCCTTTTTTTATATTCCTATTAACTTCCATATTCAGGGATGCTGCAACGGCCTTATGATCACTGATGCCCTGTTCTGCACTTAAAGAGTCGAAAAGTTCGGGTCTGTTTGTTATCAGTAGGTCCAAGATGTTATCTCCACGAGTCGGTTCTCTGTTTAATTGCTCGAGGTAATTTTCGGATAGTGCACTCAGTATAATGTCACTCGATGCTCTGTCCCTACCACCCGTCCTAAACATCTGAGTGTCCCAGTCTATATTTGGTAAATTGAAATCTCCACCTAAGACTATAACATGCTGAGAAAATTTATGTGAAATGTATTCCAAATTTTCTCTCAGTTGTTCTGCCACTAATGCTGCTGAGTCGGGAGGTCGGTAAAAGGAGCCAATTATTAACCTAGCTCGGTTGTTGAGTGTAGCCTCCACCCATAATAATTCACAGGAACTATCCACTTCTACTTCACTACAGGATAAACTACTACTAACAGCGACGAACACTCCACCACCGGTTGCATGCAATCTATCCTTTCTAAACACCGTCTGTACCTTTGTAAAAATTTCGGCAGAATTTATCTCTGGTTTAAGCCAGCTTTCTGTACCTATAACGATTTCAGCTTCGGTGCTTTCTATCAGCGCTTGAAGTTCTGTTACTTAACCAACGCAGCTTCGACAGTTGACAATTACAATACCGATTGCTGCTTGGTCCCTGCATGTCCTGACTTTGCCCCGCACCCGTTGAGGCTGTTGCCCTTTCTGTACTTGCGCAAGGCCATCTAACCTAAAAAACCGCCCAGCCCACGCCACACAACCCCTGCTACCCGTGTAGCCGCTTGTTGCGTGTAGTGGACTCCTGACCTATCCAGCGGAACCCGAAACCCCACCACCCTATGGCGCAAGTCGTGGAATCTGCAGCCCACACGGTCGCAGAACCGTCTCAGCCTCTGATTCAGACCCTCCACTCGGATTTGTACCAAAGGTCCGCAGTAAGTCCTGTCGACGATGCTGCAGATGGTGAGCTCTGCTTTCATCCCGCTAGCGAGACTGGCAGTCTTCACCAAATCAGATAGCCGCCGGAAGCCAGAGAGGATTTCCTCCGATCCATAGCGACACACATCATTGGTGCCGACATGAGCGACCACCTGCAGATGGGTGCACCCCGTACCCTTCATGGCATCCTGAAGGACCCTTTCCACATCTGGAATGACTCCCCCCGGTATGCACACGGAGTGCACATTGGTTTTCTTCCCCTCTCTTTCCCTAAGGGGCCCCATTACGCGCCTGACGTTGGAGCTCCCAACTACCAGTAAGCCCACCCTCTGCGACCGCCCGGTCTTGCAGACTGAGGGGCAACCTCTGGAACAGGACAAGCAGCCATGTCAGGCCGAAGATCAGTATCAGCCTGAGACAGAGCCTGAAACCGGTTCGTCAGACAAACTGGAGAGGCCCTCCGTTCAGCCCTCCGGAATGTCTTTCGCCCCCTGCCACACCTTGAGACGACCTCCCACTCTACCACAGGTGAGGGATCAGCCTCAATGCGGGCAGTATCCCGGGCAACCACAGTCGTAGTCCGATCGGGGGATGCGTGGGATCCGGGTACTTCTGCGATACAGAGTGTAGACTCTCTTTGAATGATTTTAGAACTGTCACGGTGGAACCTGGTGGCCGGAAATAACACCCAACAATTAACGTTATTTCTCCTAGCCCTGTTAAACGTGTCCAGGTAACTTCACAATCACACTCTAGTTCAACCTAAGTAGACACAATATTTTTGTCAACTACAGTGAAGACACCACCTCCAACGGTGTCTAATCTGTCTTTCCGATACACGTTCCAACCATCACTAAATATTTCAGAACTTCCTATCTCAGAGTTCAGCCAGGTCTCAGTCCCGAGAATAATTAGCACGCCACACGCTTCCTGGAGGGCAGCAAATTCATGAACTTTATTCCGAACACTCTGAAAATTTACTGCTAATATCTTGATAGCTGAAGTGTCTTTACACTGAGCGATACCATCTGCTTCATATTAGCAGAGGTGAGAAGTGAAACGTTTGATTATAGTAAGTTCAGATTGTGGGGTAACGGCCGAGTTGCGGCGCCCTGGAAATATTCTAAGTTCTGAGACGGCGTGGCCGCGCGGGGGCCTCTCGACGGGCCGCAGCCCGGCAGAAAGCAAGTGCTGCCGAACGTTAGCTGAGCATGAGGGGTAGCCCCAGCGTGTGGTCCAGCCACGTGGCTAGGAATTCCGTGGTGACGTTGTGTCGATGAAGGAGGCACGCCGGGAGTGCCAAAGATGGCGGACTTTGTGAAACCTTAATGGCAGACATTTCACAGTTCATATGAAAATTAATAGTAGTTAGATGAATCATGATACCTCAAAAGTACATTGTACATTGCCATTATTTGAACGACGATTCTGATGGTGTAATCAGATTTTCAGTATCTTTATTAGTTTAGAATTTCATATCTGACTGTAAATTATACAAGTAACACCCAGCAACGAATTTCCAAAATATAAACGATTCATCCGATTGCGTCGATCGACGTGTCTTTAGAAAGCTGTTGGTGTAAACCTAAATTGATATACACTCCTGGAAATGGAAAAAAGAACACATTGACACTGGTGTGTCAGACCCACCATACTTGCTCCGGACACTGCGAGAGGGCTGTACAAGCAATGATCACACGCACGGCACAGCGGACACACCAGGAACCGCGGTGTTGGCCGTCGAATGGCGCTAGCTGCGCAACATTTGTGCACCGCCGCCGTCAGTGTCAGCCAGTTCGCCGTGGCATACGGAGCTCCATCGCAGTCTTTAACACTGGTAGCATGCCGCGACAGCGTCGACGTGAACCGTATGTGCAGTTGACGGACTTTGAGCGAGGGCGTATAGTGGGCATGCGGGAGGCCGGGTGGACGTACCGCCGAATTGCTCAACACGTGGGGCGTGAGGTCTCCACAGTACATCGATGTTGTCGCCAGTGGTCGGCGGAAGGTGCACGTGCCCGTCGACCTGGGACCGGACCGCAGCGACGCACGGATGCACGCCAAGACCGTAGGATCCTACGCAGTGCCGTAGGGGACCGCACCGCCACTTCCCAGCAAATTAGGGACACTGTTGCTCCTGGGGTATCGGCGAGGACCATTCGCAACCGTCTCCATGAAGCTGGGCTACGGTCCCGCACACCGTTAGGCCGTCTTCCGCTCACGCCCCAACATCGTGCAGCCCGCCTCCAGTGGTGTCGCGACAGGCGTGAATGGAGGGACGAATGGAGACGTGTCGTCTTCAGCGATGAGAGTCGCTTCTGCCTTGGTGCCAATGATGGTCGTATGCGTGTTTGGCGCCGTGCAGGTGAGCGCCACAATCAGGACTGCATACGACCGAGGCACACAGGGCCAACACCCGGCATCATGGTGCGGGGAGCGATCTCCTACACTGGCCGTACACCACTGGTGATCGTCGAGGGGACACTGAATAGTGCACGGTACATCCAAACCGTCATCGAACCCATCGTTCTTCCATTCCTAGACCGGCAAGGGAACTTGCTGTTCCAACAGGACAATGCACGTCCGCATGTATCCCGTGCCACCCAACGTGCTCTAGAAGGTGTAAGTCAACTACCCTGGCCAGCAAGATCTCCGGATCTGTCCCCCATTGAGCATGTTTGGGTCTGGATGAAGCGTCGTCTCACGCGGTCTGCACGTCCAGCACGAACGCTGGTCCAACTGAAGCGCCAGGTGGAAATGGCATGGTAAGCCGTTCCACAGGACTACATCCAGCATCTCTACGATCGTCTCCATGGGATAATAGCAGCCTGCATTGCTGCGAAAGGTGGATATACACTGTACTAGTGCCGACATTGTACATGCTCTGTTGCCTGTGTCTATGTGCCTGTGGGTCTGTCAGTGTGATCATGTGATGTATCTGACCCCAGGAATGTGTCAATAAAGTTTCCCCTTCCTGGGACAATGAATTCACGGTGTTCTTATTTCAATTTCCAGGAGTGTAAATTACAGGCATGTAACTCGAATAGCACATGAGTTATTGGAGGTCAAAGTAGCCAGTTACTATCGATCGCGTCAGGCCATAAGTACTCTATAGTTACACAAAAAACGGTAGCAGCACGCTCATAAATATATTTATTCATCTATGTCTTTGTTTATATCCGATATATACTATTCATGAAGAAATTGGTCAAATATTTACTGTGTTTTAGAACGCACAGAGACATTAGGCTACTGGCCTGCTTTTGCTTGCTATTCCTTCGATACATGTTTATTTAATTTGTTAATGTATTTAATAATGTATGTTACAGCGTGTTTATGGTCCAGCCGTAGGAACATATATTTAACTACAAGTTATTTAAATGTAAATACAGTATTTCGAATGTGTTTCGTTATGTTTGTGAATGTGCGTTGGCTTGAAGACATGGTGGGAGCACTCTAGCCAATCACAGCGCTCGTGAATGGGGATACTGGATGGGAGAAGAGTAAGGGAGAGTGCAGAGGGGAGTCTGGGACAGTAGGGCGCGAGGGACGCATGGTCGCGAAAGAGACTTGGAGTGTGGAACGGTTTGTGCGTGGTCGCGAGAAATAGAAATACTTTGGAGTGCGGACTTGTGAACTTGTGAGATTTCCGAGTTCTACAGTGAAGACGTAGTATCCATTTAGAAGTGAATATCTCGTGAGCTACGTATGTTGTTGTTCATAACTAATTACGTGCAGTAGGAATCTATTGTTTCCCCGTTATTCAACTTGTATTTTATTTAATTGCTGGAACATCGACACCAATAAGTGTTTTGCAGAAATATATTACATTCCCAAAAGTACTTGTCGAGAGACAAGTTTTTCCTAAAACATGTCACTACCGGCACAGTACACAAGGCAATTATGAGAATCTCTTCCGAGGCAGTAGGAAATGATGGAGTGAGCATTGGCATGATTAAGAACGTCGTAAACACTATTACTCCAGTTATCACAGACACCTTCAACCTGTCTCTTGTCAGTAGTACATATCCTACTGAGTGGAAGCAAAGCTTAATTCAACCTATACCCAAGACTGACAACCCTAAGTCGCCAGGTGACTACAGGCCGATCAGCATACTTCCTGCAATATCTAAAGCCCTAGAACACATCGTCCATGAACAGCTGACAGATTACCTCAAAACCCATAACATCCACGACAAATATCAGTCAGGTTTTCGAAAGCACCATAGTACAGCAACTGCATTAATCAAAGTAACTGATGACATTAAACATGCTATGGACAGACGTGAAGCTACCATCCTAGCACTGCTTGACTTTAGCAAGGCTTTTGATACAGTTGACTTTGATATATTACTAATTAAAATGAAGCAGTTGAATTTCTCAAACAGCGCAATACACTGGTTCGACAGCTACCTCAAAAACAGAAGTCAACAAGTCATTTGTGGGTCGGAAAAGTCATCATGGAAAAACGTGCGCTCTGGAGTTCCCCAAGGCTCCGTCCTTGGTCCATTACTCTTCTCACTGTACATTAATGATATTTCTTCAGTGATTCACTCCTGCAACTACCATCTATATGCCGACGACATCCAACTGTACATAAGTGCAAGCCCCAAGAACATTGCTGACGCAGTAGCGAGTATGAACGCAGATCTTTGCTCTGTTTCTCGATGGGCACAGAACCTAGGTCTGAAACTAAACCCCAAGAAATCCCAGGTCATACTTATACCTCATCCAAAGTTAATCAGTCGGTACTTTCGCGAAACAGTCCCTCAAGTACTCCTCAATGGTACCCAACTACCATACCAAAAAACAGTAAAAGACCTTGGAATACTCTTGGATGAACACCTAAACTGGGAAGAACAAACAGTCACAGCTTGCCGGAAATCGCTCTCCTCCCTACATGCAATTCAAAAGTTTAGAAAAATATTTCCATCCCATGTTAAACAAAAATTAGTCCAAACACTAGTCTTGCCTAATCTTTACTACTGTGATGTAGTTCAACATGGCACAAATAATGAAAATTCGAGATGCCTCGAGCTAGTGATGAATGCTTGTGTTAGATACGTATGCAACATACGGTTGTATGATCATATCAGTCCTTCATACTCCCAGCTAGGTTGGATACGCCCACATAAGGCACGCGATCTCCACACGATGTGCTTACTTCATCGATTTCTTAGCCACTGGTGCCCCCAATACTTATCTTCTCACATTAAACACCTATCATCATTCCACAACCGCAATACCAGATCGGATACGTCTAGCATCTTGGCTGTACCTTTACATAACACAAAATCTTTCTCCGTGTCATTCTCCATCTCAGCCATACGACTATGGAACGCGCTCCCCTGTGATCTGCGTCTTATCCAAAACCACTCAACATTCAAGAGGGAACTTAAGACTTACATATTAGGGACGGTATAGCCACCATTGTTGTGCCCCCCCCCCCCTCATCTTTTTCTTTCTCCTCTCCATCATAGCTTCGAATTTTACCATTCTATTTCTCTTCCTCTAACCTATCTACCTCTTCTATATCTCTTTCACCCCATTCCATCGTCTTATGTCTCTGCTTGATGAGAATAACTTACAAGCTGCAAGAATATAACGAGAAAATTCCCAACTAGCAATAGGACTGGCACTCATATAAGAAAAATATGTTTACTTTCATATACATAGTCATTATTATTATTATTATTATCATTATTATTATTATTTTTATTATTCTTGATTGTTATAATTATTTTTTGATTGTTATAATTATCATTGTACTACTTTTATAATCCCTATTTTTTTTCTTTAACATTAATACTGTATAACATGTTATATGTCCTAATTTTTCTGTAGACACTGAAATTTGTTGAATCTGAGTATGCCTGGTTAGGTGTAAGAGAGGGCCTGAAGGCCCTAATCTTGCCAGGTAAAATAAATGCATAAATAAATAAATACTTCTACTATCGTACTCATCATTTAAAGTCGTTAAGTTAGTACCTATAGATTTTATTTATTGCAATCTTTTCTTTATAAATATCTACGTTACATTCGCGATTGCCGAGTGATAGGGACCTTCGACCATTCGATTCATGTGTATATTCATATTGTATACTGTAGACTCAGCAGTATTTGGCTTGTAATGCGGCAACTGCGTGTCCCAGCCCCTATACAACGAAACCAGCCAAAACATTTATACACTACTGACCATTAAAATTGCTACACCACGAAGATGACGTGCTACCGACGCGACATTTAACCGACAGGAAGAAGATACTGTGATACGCAAATGATTAGCTTTTCAGAGCATTCACACAAGGTTGACGCCGATGGCGACACCTACAACGTGCTGACATGAGGAAACTTCCCAACCGATTTCTCATACACAAACAGCAGTTGACCGGCGTTGCCTGGTGAAACGTTGTTGTGATGCCTCGTGTAAGGAGGAGAAATGCGTACCATCACGTTTCCGACTTTGCTAAAGGTCGGATTGCAGCCTAACGCGATTGCGGTTTATCGTATCGCGACATTACTGCTCGCGTTGGTCGAGATCCAATGACTGTTAACAGAATATGGAATCGGTGAGTTCAGGAGGGTAATACGGAACGCCGTACTGTGTCCCAACGGCCACGTGTCACTAGCAGTCGAGATGACAGGCATCTTATCCGCATGGCTGTAACGGATCGTGCAGACACGTCTCGATCCCTGAGTCAACAGATGGGGACGTTTGCAAGACTACAACCATCTGCATGAACAGTTCGACGACGTTTGCAGCAGCATGGACTATCAGCTCGGAGACAATAGCTGCGGTTACCCTCGACGCTGCATCACAGACAGGACCGCCTGCGATGTTGTACTCAACGACGAACCTGGGTGCACGAATGGCAAGACGTCATTTTTTCGGATGAATCCAGGTTCTGTTTACACCATCGTGATGCTCGCATCCGTGTTTGGCGACATCGCGGTGAACGCACATTGGAAGCATGTATTCGTCAACGCCATACTGGCGTATGACCCGGCGTGATGGCATGGGGTGCCATTGGTTACACGTCTCGGTCACCTCTTGTTCGCACTGACGGCACTTTGAACAGTGGACGTTAAATTTCAGATGTGTTACGACTCGTGGCTCTACCCTTCATTCGATCCCTGCGAAACCCACATTTCAGCAGGATAATGCACGACCGCATGTTGCAGGTCCTGTACGGGCCTTTCTGGATACAGAAAATATTCGACTGCTGCCCCGGCCAGCACATTCTCCAGATCTCTCACCAACTGAAAACGTCTGGTCAATGGTGGCCGGGCAACTGTCTCGTCACAATACGCCAGTCACTGCTGTTGATGAACTGTGGTATCGTGTTGAAGCAGCATGGGCAGCTGTACCTGTACACGCCATCCAAGCTCTGTTTGACTCAATGCCCAGGCGTATCAAGGCCGTTATTACGGCCAGAGGTTGTTGTTCTGGGTACTGATTTCTCAGGATCTATGCACCCAGATTGCGTGAGAATGTAATCACATGTCAGTTCTTGTATAATATATTTGTCCAGTGAACATCCGTTTATCATATGCAGTCGAGATGACAGGCATCTTATCCGCATGGCTGTAACGGATCGTGCAGACACGTCTCGATCCCTGAGTCAACAGATGGGGACGTTTGCAAGACTACAACCATCTGCACGAACAGTTCGACGACGTTTGCAGCAGCATGGACTATCAGCTCGGAGACAATAGCTGCGGTTACCCTCGATGCTGCATCACAGACAGGACCGCCTGCGATGTTGTACTCAACGACGAACCTGGGTGCACGAATGGCAAGACGTCATTTTTTCGGATGAATCCAGGTTCTGTTTACACCATCGTGATGCTCGCATCCGTGTTTGGCGACATCGCGGTGAACGCACATTGGAAGCATGTATTCGTCAACGCCATACTGGCGTATGACCCGGCGTGATGGCATGGGGTGCCATTGGTTACACGTCTCGGTCACCTCTTGTTCGCACTGACGGCACTTTGAACAGTGGACGTTAAATTTCAGATGTGTTACGACTCGTGGCTCTACCCTTCATTCGATCCCTGCGAAACCCACATTTCAGCAGGATAATGCACGACCGCATGTTGCAGGTCCTGTACGGGCCTTTCTGGATACAGAAAATATTCGACTGCTGCCCCGGCCAGCACATTCTCCAGATCTCTCACCAACTGAAATCGTCTGGTCAATGGTGGCCGGGCAACTGTCTCGTCACAATACGCCAGTCACTGCTGTTGATGAACTGTGGTATCGTGTTGAAGCAGCATGGGCAGCTGTACCTGTACACGCCATCCAAGCTCTGTTTGACTCAATGCCCAGGCGTATCAAGGCCGTTATTACGGCCAGAGGTTGTTGTTCTGGGTACTGATTTCTCAGGATCTATGCACCCAGATTGCGTGAGAATGTAATCACATGTCAGTTCTTGTATAATATATTTGTCCAGTGAACATCCGTTTATCATATGCATTTCTTCTTGGTGTAGCAATTTTAATGGCCAGTAGCGTATTTCAACTCTGAGTCGGAGGGTACTTAGTTGAGGGCCACATTTTTTTATTTGAAAGCCCGCAGGATGCTAATTGAGTATTGTGGTTGTCAACATACAGGGTGATAATTATTATTGAACTATATGAAATAATATCGTCATTACTTCTGAACGGTTTCCTTAAGGACGTTCAAACTGCACGCTTGGCCGCGGGGCATGAGAGGAAATAGTATCCACGTGCGCACGCGCCTTGTTGTTGATCATTTGCACGTGAGAATGTCACGCTACAGCGTGCCTTAGCGTATAGCGCTTGTGAAAGTCTGCCCGGCCTGCGTGGCCGAGCGGTTGTAGGCGCTTCTGTCTGGATCCGCACGACCGCTACGGTCTCAGGTTCGAATCCTGCCTCGGGCATGGATGTGTGTGATGTCCTTAGGTTGGTTAGGTTTAAGTAGTTGTAGGGGACTGATGTCCTCAGATGTTAAGTCCCACAGCGCTCACAGTCATTTTTGAGGATAGGATCGACCTGCCCCCGCTGCAAGTGTGGCGAGATACACTTGACAACAACAAAAAAAAAAAAAAAAAGGAAAAAAAAGTAGGCCATTGCTGCAACCAACATAACGTAGCTGTGTCTAACGTCCTCTAAGCGCTGAAGCCTTGTGGGGTACAGCAGTTTCACTATACACAGTGGTTCCCCCACAAGAAATCACTAGACAACACTCCTCATTATGGCAGTCAGTCTAGATGTAAACAAATGCTGCAATGCACCAAGTATTAGGAAACACGTTTTTTTAGAAATGAGACAATCCCTAACGCTTGTAAATGAGACTTCAGTACAATAAGTGACACTTCAGGAGTCTTATTACACTGATTAAATGACACGACGAGTTGTTCATGATCCAAATCTGAACTCACTGTTAACCAAACAAAGCTCGTGCGTCTTATGGAGACTCACCTAGGCATAAACAGATGAAAAATATCAAACTGTTGACCAGTGTCAGTTTACAAGACCCAATGTATGAACATGGATATAAACAACGATACATTTAGCGCTGCACTGGGAGGCCCCCGAAACTTATATTATCCCTGAGAAGTAATCGCTAATGGTACGTAATAGCGTATAATGCCATGAAGTAAAGATGTGGTGATGGACGGGGAGTAGAACCCAGTACCTATATTAATTGCTAACTACGCATTTCAGATTTTATTTACTCGTATATTCACCAAACGGGTGGTATTGTAGCCTGGAACGACGATATAAATGTTTTTTCCTGGCAGGGATTTGAACCCAGCACCTTTCGCTATTGTCTTCTACTTACAAAGAGACACGAAATACTTATTGTTTTTTCGCCAGTAACTAGATGTACACATATTCGGCCAGAGGTAACACAACGGATAGTTCTGTGCAGCCTGTGACTCCAACATCGCGCATATCATCGTTGTTGATCCCACATGAAGAGGTGTCTACTATCAAATTCCCTTTCAACAGTAGAATCGCGCCGTCCCTAGAAACATGGAGGATTTTGGCATGGTAAGGAAGCAACGAAATAGTGGGACAGTATCATTTCGAAGCGTTCAAATTCATAGAAAGATTGGAGTCGGAGCTCAATGACGACTGTAACTTTACTAGTGGAAGAAAGCTTACTAGAGACAGAGTTCTGCAAACAGTGACTTTGTAAGCGTGTGGGTGCTATTCTGTCATTCTGCGCAATGCATTAATCTCAGATGTACCCTTTAACCTGTGGCTCCAGCAAGATGCAATTTCCACCCCCACACTACTACAGAAGTCAGACAGACGCTCCTAACGTTCTAAAGAGAAATGCCTGAAAAACTTTCAGCAATAAATATCTCCTGGAGTCGTCCGCTGTAAGAAAATGACACAAAAATTCACAAAATTTCTTACGTAACTAGTGGGATACTTGGGTACTGGAGTAGTGCTAGTTAGTGTAAGAAAAACATGAAACTAACGAAAATTATTATTTATTTTGCAAAAATTCTGAGAAATCACAATGGCACTTTTAGTTATGATCAGAACAAGTTATTTCCGGGTTCTTTTCGGAATGTGAAGTTACCTCTTAAGGATAGGATTCGCTAATGAAATTTCTATCCAAAGTTTAAGATTGTTATTGACTTGGCAGAATGGATGAGAGCCGCACCTACTCAACTTGAATAATTATCCGTTAGAATGCTGCTAGGTACAGTCAAGGCTGTCGCGTATGAAACGCAGTGAAGTGTACTGTTGTGGGAGAAATATGGGGCTCACAAGAGCTGTAGCGCACAATACCGTGAGCTCTGATGACTGCTGTCTGCACCGCTCGCTGCTGACAAATAAGATACCTCTTGTTCTATCTGGATTGACCTCCGCCAATCAAACTCTCCCTACGCCTTGATGAAGTCAAGGACTCCTATTTGCCCCTAGTCTAACTACTGGCATGGTAAACCGGTCAGATAACCAATCCACCGCGATGCCACTCAAAAACTCGCTCGCAGGCATTTAACTATAACTCTGTCCGTTCACACCGCACAATTAAGTGTGGTAGCCAACACAGTGAACAATGCTTAATCGCAAGGACTCAATATAGAGTCGGACTCTGATTCGCTCTCGACAGAGGTGCTCTCCCAGAGAAGTACTGAGGAGAGACTTGTTCCTCGCTCTTTGAGTACACGTACAAGCGCACACGCCCTCGTTACGTGTTCTTGCTCCAAGAGCGACAACGGAACTGCCCCTCTCCACGTCAGACGTGAAGGGGTATATCTTTCGGTCTCTTCCATTACACCTTCAGCTCAAGGCATCAGGAATATCGTCTGACAATCAGCATTGCTCTTCTAAAACGGGGGAATGGCATTTCGTTTAAGGCGACCAATGTGGAAATCTGTAGCATCGGCGTTTGGCGTTTGCTGTCTCCCTGTGAAAACCTCTGCAACTGAGTGCTATGTTTGTAAAGAATGCGTAGGCTGGGCGCTCCCACACAATGTAGCCGAAAAGCTCTTGTGACCGTCGTGTCTTGAATGTGTGTGTGTACGCCAGCCTCGAGTATATCAACCCCGGTGCGCACTTGTTATTTGCGTATCATTTACATGAATTCATACAACATTTGCTTTATCTTATCGAGTTTGGGGGCGAATGAAGCGTCCTGGTGTGCGGAATATGATTGTGAGGGCGGAATATGTAAACAATGAAGGTCAGGAGACCACGACGTCTTACAACTTCCCCCACCGACAGTCAAAACTAATCCTACTCTGTCCAACCAGTAGCGAATGGGCATGTGTAATGTTGATCTGGAACCACTGCACAGTCCTACATTCTTTACTTGACGTTACTGTAGGTGAGGAGGGTATGTTTGTGGATATTAGGAACTGGTTCCCCTAGCGGGGTTCGAACCCACACCTTAGAAAGTACAAGCTAACCTCAGTCATCAGCATCGTGTTTTTGTAATAACTGGTAATGCATCACATAGTTCGAGAAGTTTTGACTTCCACTTGAACTGTTGTTGCGAATAACCTATTCGTGGTCTAGTAGTCAATGTCACACAGCGCGAACGCAAAGCTATGATATCAAACTCATCCATTTCCTTTCTTTTTTAAGCCGTATTCCGTCTGTCTGCTAAGAGAAGGTCTGAGAAAAGTTCAGAGACAGTTCATTCTGTAGCCAGCCAGTAATCGAAAAACCTTGTGAAAACATCTTTGTGAAATGGCTCGTTGGTGTCTGTCATGGTAAGACCAATTTCAGGACCATCAGCTAGCGGCCACTTGATACAGACCGCCGTCCGCCGAAGTGACAAGTGATCCGACGCATCTGGAATATAACCTATGATCTCGATCGGCCTTTTCTCAGCTCTAATTAGCAAGGATAACATTATGGAACGTTGAGTACGATATAACACTACGTTTCAGCACGCTCCATAGCGATTTTGTATGGCAAGTTGCTGTAAGCGTATTTAACTATGGTCTTATTTTGTTCAAGTTTATAGAATAGCTCGTGCAATGACAACTTGAATATTTCTCATGTTGACGTTATGAGGAGCGTTATGTACGCATTACAAAGTGGAGTTTAAAACGGAGTAATATCTAAAGTTTATGGCATTGTGTTCTGTTTCTGATTAATAAATGGGTGAATGCAGTGGAGGCAATGGAGTGAGTGCTATCGAGAAAGTCAAGTTGTATCACTTCACCACGTCCAGGAAGACAAACAGGTGTTTCTGGTCAATGACAGTGTATCTGATTGCTGGCAAGTGTGACGACTAATTAACCTTTGTGCGACACTTGCCTTCAATAATCATATAGAGCTCACAAGAAAGGAAGGAGGATTACGGTACAGCGTCTCGTCGAAGTCGAGATTGGCTGTGAAGTAGATTCCGGAATTGGGAGGGATGGGGAAGAGAGTCGCCTGTTCTCATTCAAACGGTTGATACTGTCGTTCGCCGTAATGGATTTAAGGAGGTCTTCGTAAACTCGGTCTGGTGGCGATTTTAAGTACCGTACAGTAGCTTCATAAGGAGGAAGTAGTGGGTAAGCCATAACCATTATCTCAAGTGATGGCCAGTTTACGTCCATAGGGATGTGTCCTTTACAGGGATGTGTCCTTCGCAGTTGACATTTGTTGCCAACGAATGAGATGCCTCGCTATCGCAGAGTAACAGATGCTGCCTAGGAGACAGCGCCAAAAGCTTGGTTGGCAAACATAGATCTGGCACTCGCATCTCTTTACCTTTCTTGCCCCTTATCGGTCAACCACCTAGAAAGACAATTTTTGATTTCTTTTGTTTGGCTTAGGGTTTTTTTTCTTGGCTATTGCGCTTTAAACGTGGCTTAACTCAGAATCACCAAGTCGCAACTCGCGTGTGATCGAAAAACTCCCTGCACATCGTCAGACAGTATTCGATAACGAGATGGTATATGTTGTTGACCATTTATCTGATATTTGCGCCTACGAGGGTCGTCCACAAAATGAGTTCCGTTTCTGTTTCTATCCGCTGCAGTGCTACGATCACAGTTTCGAGCATGTGCGGCAGTTACTCTGACCCAAGGGGAAGACGTGTAGGCCATTTTCAGATCGCTGCTGCCGACGTGTGCTTTGTAGTGCTTCTTTATAATGTCAGCCGTATTTGAAAATGCTATCGCGTGTGAAATCAGATTTGTGCTTCGCTTTCTAAATGCAAAGAAAATTAAACCAAAGGAAATTCGCCGGCAAATCTGCGAGGTTTACTGTTCAATGAAGGACGTGATCAAGTGCGCGACGAAGAACGAAGTGGACGCCCGTCTGTGGTTACTGATGAAATGGTTCACACAATTGAGGAGAAGATTAAGCACAAACGTAAGCCCAGACCTCGCTCCTAGTGACTTTCATCTCTTCTTACATCTAAAATCTGTCCTTGGTGGACAACACTTCAACGATGATGAGGGGCTGAAAGAACATGTTACCACATGGTTGGGTGCACAGGTGGCAACCTTCTACGAAGAAGGCATACATAAACTTGTGCCACGCTATGACAAATGCCTACAAAATTTCGGAAGCTATGCAAAAAAGTGGTTTAAAAGATGTATATTTTTGTAAAATAAATATTTTTTCTGTATCTGTATGCGTTTGTTTTATATAAGCGAACGGAACTTACTTTGTGGACATACCTCGTATTTTGTTCAATAACCTAACTGGAAACGCTGTTAACATGCACTACACTAATGTAACTGTTGTCTCACCACAATACCGTACAACGAATGCCTGTCTCAGTTAAACGAGAAGCCTTTTGTTACACTCAAGTAGCTTTACCGTAAATAAGACAATGTGACCGTGAGAGTAGTTGGTGAATGAAACACAGTTAACACATAATACGGTCTCAGTAACAGACTTGTTTATTTTCAGTAGCAGTTCCGCAGTATTTTATGTTTCTTACTTCTAGTTCTTCTAATTACTGAGCGGAGCGAGAAGTCTTACGATGACAAAATTTCTAAAAACATCTTACTCTTTAGAGCGCACCAACATTTTCATGGAGCAAACGTCCAACTGCAGCGTTCATGCCTCCTCATTGCGATTGTGATGGCTGGTACAAATTATCCGCAATGTAGACAACGTGACTAGTTGAGTTTCTGCGTGAAAGTGAACTGTCTGCAAATACATTTTGATAAGTCGATCACTCACCAAAGTGGAATTCGTTCAGAATGTTTGACTGTCATACCACGAAAATATCAAGTGAATCTGGCTAGATAATTCTCTGTCATTCCAGGAAAACTATCACAGCATTACCAGACGTGTTCCGATTTGTTTTCACGGCCCTATCATAGTTGTAGTGGGACGATTATACGAGGGTTATTCCAAAAGTAAGGTCCGATCGGTCGCGAAATGGAAACGACTGTGAAAATCCGATAAAGCTTTGCACAGATGTGTTGGGTAGTGTCTCTAGTATAACCCCAGTTAGCATCACGTCCCTCTTCTCATTTCTGAGCTCGCAGTGAGTGCGTAAAGATGTCTAGAAAATAGTGTCTGCCGCCAAGTACGAGGGCCTGGTGAGAAATTTCGCCTGAAGCTATGCAGCTAACATTACATAACTGTCGTGCTGTTTCGTCTTCACGACAATTCTCAGCCACATTCTGCAGGGGCAATGAAGATGCTCCTGCATCGTTTTCAAATGGAAATGTTAGATTACCCACAATACAGTCCGCAATTGTCTCCCCCTGAGTTTCATCTCTGGTCACATGAACCGCTGTCTTTGAAGACAACATTTTGACAGAGACAATGAGGTGTAGGCCAGCGTGGAGAATTGGCGGAAAGCACTGGCGGCTGCCTTCTATGATGAGGCTATTGAAAAGTTGGTACAACGCTATGACGAAAGTCTAAGTCGGAACGGCGACTACGTAGAGAAGTAGCTGAAAGGTGTAGCTAATTGTTACAAGTAAAACATTTCTGATGTTCACTGTGGTTTCAATTTGGCAATCAATCGGACCTTACTTTTGGAATAACCCTCGTATTTATACAGGCAATATCCTTCTTGAATGGGCTAACAAATTAGGAGTGCATCCTGTGCATCGTCGATGCATCAGCTTAATTGCTTTTCCTATGATGTCATGAGAAGCATCCTAGTATTTATGGTGAGGGAGAAGAATGGCAGGTTGCACAGACCATCGCAATACATACGAAAGAAAATAAAAGTAGGCCACTGAGTTACAGATGTATCTGATTGACATCGACATGTAGCAGGATGCGTGAACAAAAACTTTGTTCCACCGTTACGAAAAGCTCCAAAATTTATTACTTATTGACAGCTGATCACCATGAATTTGGAAAGCATCACTCTTGAGAGACACAGCTGTCACTTTATTCGCAAGATGTACTGCGTAGAGGGGCTCCCCAATAGGTTCCGTTTTTATAGAGTTACAAAAAGGCTTTTGATATCATTCTTCATAAGCAGCTTCCAAACATTTTGCCTTCCTATGGACTCTCGTCTCAGTTGTGCGACTGGATTTGTTGTATCCTCTCTCAAAGGTCACACAGTTCGCAGTAAGTGATGGAACGTCCCCTAATGAAATGGAGTGATGAGTGTGATTCTGCAAGTAATGTGACGTAGACCTTTTGTTATTTCTAATGCACAGAAACTATTTCGCAGACAATCAGAACATTTCTCTTAGATTTATGGCAGGTAACGCTGCCGTCTAGTGAACTCGTCAGAAGAGTAAAGCGAAATGAAAATGGTGGTCAATCGATAAGGGACAAGAAAGGTAAACACATGCGGGTGAAAGATTAGAAGCCGTATGCGTGTTTGCCAACCAAACACCTTCGTGCTATCATTCAGGTCGCATTTGTTACTCTGTGACCGCAAGGTACCCATTTCTTGGCCACAAACATCAACTGGGAAGAACACATCCCTGTGAAGCAATTTGTAACACAAAACACCTTCTTTTTGCCGCCAGATGTATAACAATAAATTTTGTGGACATATACAGGCCATCAGGTGAAATAATGTTTGTTATGGCTTACTAAGTACTTCCTCGTTACGCAATTATCATACCGTAATTCAAATCGCCATCTGGCAGCAGTGATTTAGGTTTACGGTGACCTCCTTAAATCTATTAAGGCAAATGACAAGACCAACCCTTTGAATGAGTATAGACGACTTCCTTCTCCACCATTTCCTGTTCGAGATTCTCCTTCACATCGAATCTCGACTTCGACGAGCCGTTGTACCGTAATCCTCCTTCCTTTCTTTTAACCTCAATATGATTACTAAAGACAAGTCTCGCACAAACGTTAACTGGTCGTCACACTCGTCAATTATCAGATACATTCTCGTTGACCAGAAAAAGCCTTTATGCACACCTTTTTGCCTTCCTGAAGGTGATGATTAATTTATATCAAACCAATCGTACTTCAAATGATACAACTTGACTTCCTCGATAGCACTCCATTGCTTCCACTGGTTTCACCCATTCATTCAATAGAAACAGAACACAATTTCATAAATTTTAGACGTTACTTCGTTTTAGACTTCGTTTTCTAAAGTATAGATGAGACTCCGCATAACGTCAAACAGGAGAAATATTCAAGTGGTCATGGCACGAACTACTCAATGAACTTGAACAAAATACGACCATAGTTGCTTACTGCAACATGCCATAGAAAATCGGCATGGAACATGCTGAAACGTAGTATTATATCACACTCAACATATATAATGTTATGGTTACTAATCAGAGCTCAGGAAAGTCCGCTGGAGATCATAGGCTATATTCCCGACGCTTGGCGATCACCTGAGCGGACGCCGGTCTGTATCAAGTGGCCGAAGGCTGCTGGTGCTGAAATTGGTCTTACTATGACCGACACCAACGAGCCGTTTCACACAGATGTTTCCGCAAGGTTTTTCGATTACTGGCTGGCTACAGAATGAACTGTCTCTGAACTTTTCTCAGAACTTCTCTTAGTAGACAGACGGAATATGGCTTAAAAAAGAAAGGAAATGGATGAGTTTGATATCATAGCTTTGCGTTCGCGCTGTGTGACATTGACTACTAGACCACCAACAGGTTATTCACAACAACAGCTCAAGTGGAAGTCAACACTTCTCGCACAATGCGCTCCGCACCCATTATGACAAAAATACGATGCTAACACATGTGAATTTCGGTTGTTGGTTGGACTTGTACTATCTAAGGTGTGGGTTCGAATCCCGCAGGGAGTACTAGTTTCTAACAGCCACAAAACTACCCTCCTCACCTAAAATAACGCCTCGTTAAAAACGTAGGACTGTGAAGTGGTTTCACATCACCATTAAACATGTCCATTCCTTTCTTAGTGGAACAGAGTTCAATTAATAAATTTGGCTGTCAGAGGTGGAGGTCGCCGCTTGCAAAACTCTGTCTCTAGTAAGCTTCCTTCCACCACAAAGTTACTTTAGTTCACGAACCAGTCGTCATGTAGGGCCTTCATTATTTAATTCAAGTGAGGCTTAGATTTTGAAAAATTTGGCAATGGACTGGGATTTGAGCTCCGATTCCAATCTTTCTCTGAATTTGAACCATTCGAGAGGATTCTGTCTCATTATTTCGCTGTTTCAAAAAATGGTTCAAATGGCTCTGAGCACTATAGGACTTGACATCTGAGGTCATCAGTCCCTTAGAACTTAGAACTACTTAAACCTAACTAACCTAAGGACATCACATACATCCATGCCCGAGTCATGATTCGAACCTGCGACCGTAGCTGTCACGCTGTTCCAGAGTGAAGCGCCTAGAACCGCTCGGCCACACCGGCCGGCTTCGCTGTTTCCTTACGATGCCAAAGTCCTCCAGGTCTCTAGGAACTTAACTACTCATGAACAGGTATTCGATAGTTGCCAACTCTTCGTGTGCGCTCAACAACGATGATATACGCAATGTTGGAGTCCCAGGCAGCCGTTGCGTTACCTCTAGGCGAACATGTGCACATCTAGCTACAAGTGAAGACACAACAAGTATTTCTTGTCTGTTTGTAATTGCAAGACTATAGAGAAAGGTATCGGGTTCAAATCCCTGCCTGGAAAGAATACAAATATCGTCGTTTCAGGTTCCAATATCATGTTATTGCTGAATATATAACACCTGACACATGTACTTAGTTAACAAGTCATATAGTACTGTGCTCTACTACCCATCCAACAACACAACTTTACTGCAGGGCATTTCACAGTTGCGCACTACACTTTATTACACACCATTCGCGGTTACTTCTGAGTGGCAATACAAGCTTCAGAGGGTTCGCGGTGCTCTGCTACATGTATCCTGTTTTTTTTTTTTTCCAGATTAGGACATTCGGCCTTGTAAACTGATACTGGTGAACACTTCGATATTTTACGTCTTTTTATGCCTAGGTGAGTCTCCATCATACACACAAGATTCTTTTGCTTTACACTGGATTCAAATTCGGTTCACGAACAAAACTTGTCATGTCATTGAATGAGTCCCATAAGACTCCTGAAGTGTCACTTGTTGTAATGAATTTTAATCTACAAGCGTTAGGGATTGTCGCATCTCTAATAACGTGTTTTCTAATATTTGTTGTATCGCAGAATGAGTTATATCTGGAGTGACTGCCACAAAGAGCAGTGGTCTCTAGTAGTCTCTCGTGGTACTCAATTTGAATAGTCAAATGACTTTACCGCACAGGGTTTAGAGGGCCTGCGACACAGCTATGCTGTTTAGGTTGCATACAGTCAAATACGCCTTACATACTGGAATTCAGGGAAGACACGTTTTATGTGCTGTCGAGTGTACATCATCTGGTGACGCCACACGTTCGACATTTGTAATCCACTTTTAGGTTATTTCCCGATATTTGCGACCCTTGAGCCATATTAAATTACTCTCTGAGCCCCGTCTGCGCCGCTTTGTGGGGTTTTAAACGTTAATAAGAATTACAATGAAATGAATATCCCTAGCTGCATACAGGCGTTGATATAAGTCAACGGGGAAAATGTGTGCCTCGACCGGGACTCGAACCCGGAATCTCTTGTTTACATGGCAATCGCTCTATCTATCTGAGCCACCGAGAACACATAGGATAGTGCGACTGCAGGGACTTATCTCTGGCACTCCTCCCGTGAGACCCAAATTCCCAATTTATTGTCCCGCACTATATTCATAGTGCCCCTGCCCATTATACTCATTGACCGAGCGAGGTGGCGCAGTGGTTAGCACACTGGACTCGCATTCGGGAGGACGACGGTTCAATCCCGTCTCCGGCCATCCTGATTTAGGTTTTCCGTGATTTCCCTAAATCGGTTCAGGCAAATTCCGGGATGGTTCCTTTGAAAGGGCACGGCCGATTTGCTTCCTCATCCTTCCCTCACCCGAGCTTGCGCTCCGTCTCTAATGACCTCGTTGTCGACGGGACGTTAAACACCAATATCTTCCTCCTCCTCCATTATACTCATTACTCGCGGCTTTTTGCCGATTCCCGTAAGAGTTCGGGCTCTGTTTGTGCATCCGCACAGAAGAAGATGGTCAAATGGCCAGTGAGCCTTTATATGTACTTTATATATACTGGCATTAAAGGACCAAGTAGAAGAGAATAATTTTTCACATCTTTGTGACTTTTTTTCAGCGTGTGGGCTAAGTAGATCTAAACAAGTTAGTAACCATTTCACTGTCCCTCCGCAAAAAGTTGAGGTAAAGTTCAGGTTCCGAGTATAACATTTCCTTTAATAGGTATTCAGTCGCGTGTACTCAAAGACAAAAAACGACGCACCACGAAGAAACTATCCGAATGGGACGCAAATAGCTGGATGTGATATAGACGAACAGACAAACAAATGAGTTCAGTTTCAGTAAAATTGGATGATTTATTCGAGAGAAATAGTTTCACAAATTAAGCAAGTCTGTAATGTGTTGGTCCAATTCTGGCCCTTTTGTAAGCAGTTATACACAAAAGCTATACGGAATTCAAAAACTCTGCATCGTCGCGGAAAAACATGTACTATATGATTTAGACCCGTTTATGTTATTCCTCATTACGCGTTTCCGGCTCAACGCATCTTCAGATGATCTGATGAAAATACAGGAACAAATATGAATTTACTTAGTGTACACAAAAAATACTTGTCTTAAATAAGCAATGTATGTTCAACATATTTGGACAACAATTAATACACTTGAGACTGATAGGCCGAGCGGTTCTAGGCGCTACAGTCTGGAACCGCGCGACAGCTACCGTCGCAGGTTTGAATCCTGCCTCGGGCTTGGATGTGTGTGCTGTCCCTAGGTTAGTTAGGTTTAAGTAGTTCTAAGTTCTAGGGGACTGATGACCGCAGATGTTAAGTCCCATAGTGCTCAGAGCCATTTGAACCATTTTTTTTTAAACTGATAGAATTGTTGGATGTCCTCCTGACTGATATCATGCCAAATTCTGGCCAACGAAGAATTCTGACCAGCGGAGACGTGTCTTGAGACACACCAGATAGTTGTGGGATACTAACCTGAATGTCATGCGCCATACGGCCTGACAAAAAAATGTTGAAATGTGTGTGAAATCTTATGGGACTTAACTGCTAATGTCATCACTCCCTAAGCTTACACACTACTTAACCTAAATTGTCCTAAGGACAAATACACACACCCATGCCCGAGGGAGGAGTCGAACCTCCGCCGGGACCAGCCGCACAGTCCATGACTGCAGCGCCATAGACCGCTCGGCTAATCCCGCGCGGCACGGCCTGACAGCCAGGTGTGATGGTCTGGGGTGCCATTCCTTTTCATAGCAGGACACCTTTGGTTGTCATCCGCTGCACCCTCACAGCACAGTGGTACGTCTACGTTATTCTACATCTCGTTCTGTTGCCCTTACATATCAGCAAGATAATTTCCGCTCGCAGACGCTGAGAGTTTCTACTGCTTGTCTTTGTGCATGTCAGACCTTAACTTCGCCAGCTAAGTCGCCGGATTTCTTCCCAGTTAAGAACGTTTGGACCATTAGGGGTGCAGTCCTCCAACCATTTCGGGATTTTGACGATATGATGCTCCAATTGGACAGAATTCACGAAGTCACTCATGAAGGCATCCAACAACATCATCATCAATCAATGCGAAGCCGAATAACTGCTTGCACGAAGGTCAGACATCGACCAACAGATAATTGACTTTCTCACTTTGTGAAATTCTTTCTCTTGAATAAATCATTCAAATTTATTTGAAACTCTAACCGTTTGTCTGTAAATGAACATTATATCTACCGATTTCCGTCCCACTCGGATAATTCTTTCGTGGTGCGGTTTTCTCTATGTATTTCTCTCTTATTTTAAACCATTTCCTGGAACTGCGTCTTGTTTTTTATTTTCCTATAAGCACAGCGCGCCAGTCAATATTAGAAATGTTTTTTCTGCATTTGTCCCCCTCTCACTACTGTCAGAATACTCACGAACACGAATAGCGTCTGCTTCGAAGCGAGGTTAAACTGACAAATTTTGTGCGTGTAAGGCCTTGTTTGATAAATCCGTATCTGCATAAGGGCGAATTTGACAAACAAGTTAGGCCGAGCGGTTCTAGGCGCTTCAGTCTGGAACCACGCGACTGCTAATGTCGCAGGTTCGAATCCTGCCTCGGGTATGGATGTGTGTGATGTCCTTAGGTTAATTAGGTTTAAGTAGTTATAAGTTCTAGGGGTCTGATGACCTCCAATGTTAAGTCCCATAGTGCTCAGAGCCATTTGAACTATTTGACAAACAAGTTAGGTCACTTACCCGGGCCTTTATACTTTCTTTGCGTCAGTTACGTCTTCAGGTCATGGTTGGTAGCGATAGAGGCAAGTCTCAAGGCACAACGGAACGTCATATTCGTCACGTATCCTCATATGTTATCGTACAGCTCTATGATGGTGCAATTTTTCTACAGCACAATATTTGTTCTCACATGGAACGTCCATCTATGAACTATCTGCGTGATGTTGAGGTGCCGGCCGGAGTGGCCAAGCGGTTCTAGGCGCTACAGTTTGGAACCGCGCGACCGCTACGGTCGCAGGTTCGAATCCTGCCTCGGGCATGGATGCGTATGCCGTCCTTAGGTTAATTAGGTTTAAGTAGCTCTAAGTTCTAGGGGACTGATGACCTCAGCAGTTCAGTCCCATAGTGCTCAGAGCCATTTGATGCTGAGGTATTCTCCTAGCCAGCAAGTCCACTAGAACTTGCGCCACCTTGGTCGTCAACTTCGACAAGAAAGGGCACCCTATCCCACTAACAGTGCCAAATCCAGATTGACATGCCGACTCCGTGCAGATGATACAGGATGAACGCAAGAAAAAGAAACAGAAAAGAACGAGTATTTCCACCTGAGCCAAATTATTCGCTGCATGGTGCTCGGATTAGCAGACAAGATTATTTAAAATGTAAATGAAACATGTTTTTGTTTTATGAAAGAGAGTCGCCGCAGGCTGTTTCTGGAGTTTGCTATGTACTGTATATAGTCAGGGAAGGGGGGAGAATGTTATTACATATGACTCGTGACGACAGTGACAGAAGGTTGAGCGGTCAGGACTTGAGAGTGGGCATCCAGGGCTGCCGTTAAATTACAGAACAGGAAATTAGGTACAATAAAGAGAATATATTTCAGTGTATGGCATACAAAGGGCGCGCCTGGGGAGGGAAGTTACCAGGTTTAGGCCAGCCTAGTAGGTCGAACAATTAACTGAAATGGGCAACGGAAGGGGAAGCGGTTCATGTTAACTTACGTTGGTGGCCGGTCATGAAAAGCATAGTCAGAGGTCTGCCTTCCAAAAGACGTCCGTCCTGCTCGAAGTCTTGATTACAAGAGGGGAGGCAACTGTGTTCCGCATCGCAGAACACTCCAGCATCCACACACGTGACCTGTATCCCGCGCACGCTACTGGATAAAACCAGCGACTTGAATTCGCCAGCAGTTTCAGCAGAGGTCTCAGGTAGTCTCTTGTCAGCAGCTTTAACTGGACAGAACTGCCTCGGTTTGAAAGACGGGCAACTTGTGTCACGTAGGCACAGCGTAAGTTGCTCTAGGAGTAAACTAGTACAGATTTCATTGGGAGTTTTGAAATAAATTTTTTAAACCAATTCCCTAAAATATTCCTTGTATGGCTTCCACCATGTACAGCTACATGTATATGTTTTTCTCGTTTTCTTTGTTGGTTTTTGAACCAGGCCACGACCTATCGACAAATCGTAGCACTTCTTTGAGGCAAAGATTCTCGTGTGAGGAACGGGTCAGCGAGAGGGTAGACGTGTGCTGTAAAAGTGGGATTTGACATTACGGCGCGAGGCGACGTGGAGGGAGCTGAGTAGGTGTTGCGGACTGAAGCGGTGTGGTGTTGGTCAGCGGCTTTTCGGCTTCCAAGGCTTCTTGGTCCCATATAAGACGCGGTGCATGGAGAGAGTTACCCTGGTTAAGGCGGCTGGTTGGAACGGAATAGAGCTGTCAAAAGGGTCTGGTCTGTCTGCAGTAGGATCGGCTGTTGAAGTGTGACTTGCTGGAATTACGTCCGCCGACCTTCCTATCGCCGCCACCCGAATCAGCTGTCTTCAGCGCCGGTGAGAACATACTTGCTGTGGAATTATTCGATCTACGATTCCGTTCCTGTGCTGCATTTCAGTGGTGATCGACGGAGGATAAGTCGATGGCTAGTTCATGGCACCGCAGTAACGTTTCCCGCCAGTATCATAACGGCCGTTAGTTGTTCTGTCGGTTGCCGATATCTGACCAAGTTCTATACAGTCGTTCTGCTCAGTCTCCCTGCATTGTAAGTGTTCCCGGATTAGCGATACTTGTATCCACTCTTAGGTATTCTGTGTATGTCAGATCATAATGCCAGTGCCAATATGCCCGTTAACCTGCTGGTCCCGGTTGTGTTAACGCTGTTCATTATTTTCTGTTTATACTGATTTTACTGTTGTATTTGTGTATCTTAAACTGTGAAACCGAGCGGACCTGCTTCCTTGCGGCGTCTCTGTTCTCTAAAGTGCTTACTTTTTGAGGGAAGATTAAAGTGCAAACCAGCCACATTCGTCCTGGTATGTGCTTGTTCAATCGTAAAAGCAATGTGAGTGAGCCTACTTAAATTTTCTGGTACTTCCTGCCCTCTTTTGTGCGCTTTCTTATTCCAAGTTAAATTTGGTCATTAGTGTAACCCGACCTGTTTCTGGAACTCTTCCCGAGTGTTTTACTACTGCGGGGGAAGGAGAGGCACATAACACCTTAACACTATTTATTCACTGCTTCGTAGATCGCTTACCTGGCTATTTTGTTCCCTCGAACTGTTCTAAGCTAAACTCACACCTGCTATTGCACTCGTAGCCTTGAATAGCTTTAAAATGTTATGCGTATTTCCAAGGGAGTATTTTGGTGTTTTTCTGACTTTTGTGCTGTGTGTTTAACCTAAAGGTCACTGCGGCGGGTCGATTGGCCATTCAGAGCCGGACGTCATAGTATACTCCCGCGTGGACGGCTAAGGCTGTTGCTGTATTTATGATACCGCTGTTATCCTATAACTGTTCTTGTTGGTAAAATTGTATTTTAACTTTGGTACAGCGCTTGGAGCACTTGACTTTTTCCCCTTTTAGGTTTTCCAGTTAGTGAAGTTAATTATCACTCCTGTAAGTCTAAACACTGTTTAAATTTCTAGTTGCATTGCAGTCAGTTTGACCGTTGGTCTGCCATTAGCACTTCAGAATATATGATCAATTGTTATTTCAAAGTTCTAACGAAACCTAAAGGCTCTTGTTCTGTATTAATGTGAACATTATTATCACTGCTAAAACTGCTTTAAATATTCTGTGAAGATAACATTTCAATCTTGTTACGTAGTTTTAAATATATTGTGTTATATGTTTTACGAATGATGCTTAATCTTCATTTGGGTGCAACCCTTCCAACTCTTGAGCAATCAACATGTCGCAAGAACCATACCAGTTTTAATGTATGCCGTCTACGATTGTCTTCTTATTTGTCCAGCCTGTTTCCTGCCAGTAGCAGCTGCCGGTGCCGCTAGCTGATGCGGCCGTCTTGGTGTGCGTTTTTTGGTCTTTTGTTGCTGTGGCCTTCAGTCCAGAGACTGGTTTGAGGCAGCCCTCCATGATTATCCTGTGCAAGCTTCATCTCCTAGTACCTACTGCAACCTACATCCTTCTGAATCTGGTTAGTGTATTCATCTCTTGGTCTCCCTCTATGACTTTTACACTCCATTCTGCCCTCCAATACTACATTGGGGATCCCATGATGCCTCAGAATATGCCCTACCAAGCGATCCCTTCTTCTAGTCAAGTTGTGCCGCAAACTCCTCCCCAATTCTATTCAATACCTCCTCAGTAGTTATGTGATCTACCCATCTAATCTTCAACATTTCTCTGTAGATTTCGAAAGCGTCTATTCTCTTCTTGTCTAAACTATTTATCGTCCATGTTTCACTTCCATACATGGCTACACTCCACACAAATAATTTCAGAAACGACTTCCTAACACTTAAATCTACACTCGATGTTAACAAATTTCTTCAGAAACGCTTTCCTTGCCATTGCCTAGCGCATGCATCACCGCGTCGTGTTGCCACGGTATTTTTTCGTAGAAAATGCGCTCACCCGCTTGAGAATGGTCCCTTGTAATCTCAGCCATTTTGTGCAACTGAGCCGTCATAGGCGCCCTTGGGATTGGAAGGGGTTCTGCAGTCTTTGTAGCTTCAGTAGATGGGATTACGCGGCTTGGTCAGACACTACGACAGCGTATTCCTGTACGGAGCGGAGTAGCACCATTACAATGTGAAACCTAGGTACGGAGGTAAGGTGAAAGAGAGATTCAGCAATGCGTACACTTTGCAGATGGCTTTGTTCCTGAATCCCGGACGTGCTGGAGCCACATAACACAACCGTCTAGCGTGACACGATGATCGGTATCACTTCGCGGAAAAGGTCTGCCTGTGATGTTGATGGGTGACAGCTCTGAAGAATTAACGCCGCGAGTAGCTACGAAGAACTGTGTCTTTATAGCGCCACTTAATGGCTCAGGCTTGCTGGTTGTCAGAGGCGAGCTGCAGTCGATGCTGGGGCTGTTGGCATTCATACTGCAAGTAAAGAAGGCTCAGCGATGTAGAGCGTGTTCAGGCAGGCAGTAGTTTGAGGTGCTCTGATGAACACTCGCCAGGGGAGTCAAACGGAGTTCAGAATAAAGACAATTCGACTGTAACAATTATTGTATCAGTAAACTGTCGAAGTATTCGTAATAAAGTTCCCGAATTTACTGCCCTCCAGGAAAGCTCTCGTGCTCAAGTTATTCCTGTGACTGAGAGCTGGCTGAAATCCAAAGTGGAAAGCTCTGAGATATTTAGCGAGTCGTGGAACGTATGTCGGAAAGACAGATTATAGGCCATAGGAGGAGGAGAAACTAAGTTAATTGTTAGATATTTTTACTGGCCATCGAATCCGCTGTGGCAGTTCTAAGGTCATTCAAAGAAAATCTATGCTCAATAGAACGTACATGCTCACATCAAGCAGTACTAGTTGGAGGCGACTTTAACCTGTCGAGTACGGACTGGGATGCCTATGGATTCATTACGGGGGGGTTGGGGGTAGTATAGACTGACAATCATACGAAATACTTCTGAACACGTTTTCTGTAAACCTTGTAGCTACAAATAGGCCACACATTATTGACAATGTCAGTATAGAAACGGGGATTACCTATCAGGATGTCGTTATAGCAACTGTGATTCCGAAAGTTAATAAATCAGTAAAGAAGGCCAGGAGAGTCTTTCTGCTTGATAGAGCAGGTAAGTATTTATTAACGTCTTACTTACACATTGAATTGGCATCACTTAGTGCCAGTAAGATCGACGTAGAGGAATTATGGGCAAAGTTTAAGCAGATTGTAAATCGTTCAAATGGTTCAAATTGCTCTGAGCACTATGAGACTTAACTTCTTAGGTCATCAGTCCCCTACAACTTAGAACTACTTAAACCTAAGTAACCTAAGGACATCACACACATCCATGCCCGAGGCAGGATTCGAGCCTGCGAGTGTAGCGGTCGCGCGGTTCCAGACTGTAGCGCCGAGAACCGCTCGGCCACTCCGGCCGGCTGTAAATCGTGGTCTGTACAGTTACGTGCCTGATAAGTGGATAAAAGATGGAAAACACCCACCATGGTTTAATAATGAAATGCAGAAGATGCTGAGGAAGCAGAGCCTACAGCACTCTAGATTCAACAGGGGACGCACATACGATGACAAGTGAAGGATAGTAGAGATTCGTGCGTCTGTGAAAAGATCTCTGCGTGCAGTATACAACTTCCATCGTCACACCTTAGCAAAAGGTCTGGCAGAAAACTCGAAAAAATTCTGGTCGTATGTAAAATGGCTGAGCGGGTCTAAGGCTTCCACTAAGTCCCTTATAGACCAGTCTGGTGTGGCAGTTGAAGAGAGCAATGTTTTCAGGCGTTTTCACCCTTTTTGGACAGCCAACATTATTAACACTGACATCACGAACACTACCCGGTCTCTCAAACTTGCGAATCAAATGTTTGATGGTTAACAGACTTGGACCGATTGTCTTCAACTTAACCTCGGTCGCAGACTTCCTTTGAACCGCAGTTGGGCTGTTATTGCTCGCGTAGTAGAACTTCACAATAACAATGCGCGTGCGCATGTGTATGTGTCTATTGAACTGGGGACCTAGAAACGACGGAGAGGCTTCGTCCCGCAGTAGCCCTCAGTGGTTCACAACCCCTCAACAGGCCACAGCAGTCCACCCACCCCACTGCCACCCAACATCGAACGCAGGGTTGTTGTGCGGTTTGGCCTCCAGTGGACTGCCCGGGCCGGCCGGTGTGGTCGTGCGGTTCTACGCGCGTCAGTTTGGAACCGCGTGACCGCTACGGTCGCAGGTTCGAATCCTGCCTCGGGCATGGATGTGTATGATGTCCTTAGGTTAGTTAGGTTTAAATAGTTCTAAGTTCTAGGGGACTGATGACCTCAGTAGTTAAGTCCCATAGTGCTCAGAGCCATTTGAACCATTTGGACTGCCCGGGTGTACGCGTACGTGGAGACAGTGTTTGCACAGTAATCACTGACATAGTGTAACAGAGGCGGAATAGTGGGAACCAGCCCGCATTCGCCGAGGTAGATGGAAAACCGCCTAAAAACCATCCCCAGGTTAGCCAGAACACCGGATCTCGACACTAATCCGCCGGGCGGATTCGTGCCGGGGACCGGCACCCTTCCCACTCGGGCGTTAGACCGCGCGACTAGCTGGGCGGGCTGCGCATGTGCATACTAATTCACATCATGCCCCGCGGCCAACCGTACAGTTTGAACGTCCTAAAGAAAACCGTTCAGAACTAATGACGATTTTTTGTAGTTCAGTAATTATCACCCTGTATGTTGACAACCACAATACTGAATAAACATCTGAACTGATTATAATCAAACGTTTCACTTCTTACCACTGCTCATGTGTAGCAGATGATATAAAATGTAGAAATAAATTCGTCTTTGCTTATACCCATAAAATTGTATACATTCTCAGTCCATGGTTATATACAAATTTATACCAATAAAATTGTATACATTCTCAGTCCATGGTTATATACGGATTTCGAGGGTTCCCACCTTCAAACACATGAAAGATTCTTCCGTCTTTCAGCAAACAATATATAAGAGCATTGTCTCGATTCTTCTACGACACTCATGAAGTGAAATATGAGCAATGACCAAGAACAAGAAGGAGAAGAATAAGAAGCAACGAGGATCCCTTCTCAATCATCTTATTAACAACTTATCTTTAGAACTTCGTATACGCGGTACGCATATTGTGCGCCAGGAACATAGTTGATGGAATAGCTAAACAGAGGTGATGTTGGAGTCGATCGACTAGGCGCAGTGTGCATGGAACATCACATCACTAATGCAGCACATCCAGATGATTTGGCAGACAGATACCGTGCAGACTAGATTCTGGGTGAAAGCACACAGAAAAAAAGTAGATATTTCAGCAATGTCTGATGCAATGACAGCGAAATTCAAAATGAACAGAGGTAAGACGAAGAAGAAAAAGCACGACGCAGAGAATGTAATCAAAAAATAATAAAAACAGTTTGAAGTATAAAATGGGTGAAGGCAACCAGCAATTTTTAGCAGCTGTGAGAGTATCTCGTGAAATTGCTTCACAAATGACTCCAACAGATTAATAGTAGTGCAGATAGCAGATAACACCCATCCCAAAAACAGATGGAGTGCTCCCTGTCATTCTAATATTTGCTGCATTATGACAAGATAAAAGAAATTGTACGAGAAACGTTAATACGTGAGGAAAATGGTTGGGTAGACGCAGGAGAGAAACAGTTAAAAACTGTGTTTGTAACAGCTGATAACGAGGATATCAAGAATTTAAATAGCACAATTGGAAAGGTAGAAGAGTTACCAGAAGATATAAAAGCAAAAGTAGATTGTACACAACACTTACAGGAAGCATGGAACAAGGAATATGGAGCTTTACTAAAACAGTGCGGAACTTAACAACAGAATTAGACCGATATGCGCGTAACACCAGGAATGTCTTACATAGTGATCTAGGAAAATACATACCCGCTAAAGCAGCCTAAATGAGAAAGTGTTAATATCTACATCATTAAAAACTTTAGCAGATAGATCAGACGACACAAGAATCGAGGTCGAAATTTCGCATGAAACAATACAACGCGCTATTCATGGGCAACTGAGTTCAATGTTATTAAATCCACGTCAAGCGCTGATGGATTTACGGAAACCACAAAGAGACTTTCCAGAGGAACTGCAATAAGTCGTTCCTTTAACAAATAAGAATGTAGCTATATTTGGTCGTACGTGTGATATGAGAGTAGGTAGTGACCAGGGTAGACCGTACATTAATGTAATTTTAACGTAATTACTGCATTTACGGTAGTAGGAATAAACGCGCAGTATCAGCGTTACAAAGTACATCCACATCCATTTAATGGAGTGCATTTGTGAAATACATACAGTTACAAATTCATAAAGTATTATTAGTTTCTAGACGTATAGATGCTCATGTCGTCATGTCTGTAGCAGTTTTCAGAGACTGTTTAAAGAAAATGTTATTATTTGTCCAACAAGGGTGACACAGACGAACAACAAATCACATGTAATACAGTTGTTTTGGGGAAAACGGAGGCAGGAGAGTGCTAGGAAAAAGTATTAGCGCCCTAGAGAAAATTTCAGAAAATTGGAGATCACTGGCTTTACTCCTTATTTGCATCAGAATCAATAATTATCATTTGCTATAGAAACGGCAAGCCAACCGGGATACTGAAACTAGAATTACAAGACAATGGATTGTTAATTAATAGAACTAGGTGTCAGAGTAACAGGAAGGCAGTTTCACCTTCCAGATACTACCATGGTCACAACGACAATTTACTTGTCAAAACCTACGCTATATCGGTCGGATGAACCACCACATATCTTATCTAATCAAAACCTAACTTTTATTAACTATGACTTAGATTCAGCTTTGCTACAATCAGTACATGAATTAATAGCTCCAGAAAAAAGACAAATTTCAGTCAATAAATATTTCAACATGTGAAGCAATATCACGAGAAACGTAGACAAAACACAGTCATCTATACTTTATCAACGACAAGCATAATCTTGATTCTAATATTTATTTGTGCAACTTACTTTTGTACAGCGCGTAAGATATCACATTCCAGTGAGACAACCACACACCAGATACCTGTAGAGTGGATACGTACCAGTAATATGTAATAGAAGACGAAAATGTAACCAACGTAGTTAACTAGGGCAATATAAAAAAAATTGATTAATTAAGCTAACTAAGATTCAAGACTCTGTTTGCAAATCAACACAGCAAACAGTTGTAAACTAATATTTGAAAACGTAAGTTAGGTATCGACTAAGTATTAGTAAGTGAAACAAGGAAAATTCGGGACGAATTGTGTTAAATGGGATGGACGTCTTATGGTACAGAACACGAAAGTGTCACATCTGGATCAGGCCTCAGCAAGTTGCAACACTGTGCCGAGAGAGAAAGACGAGTTCAGCAGAAAATAGTACGGGACAGAAAAGCAATGTAAAAGTGCCATGTATATTCGTTATCTCGTAAGAGATGTCGAACAAACTGTACCTGTCACATAAGAACCAGTATCAGAGAATCTACATAACAGTTAAGAACCTGTTAAGCGAATATAGTGGAATATGGACACATGCAGTCATTACGAACCGAGCATCGCGTCGTAGCCTCACGTTAGCTCGCTTTAAACCTCGAGCTCTCCATCTCTCAAAGAGTTGATCATTGGAATCGATCACATTCAAAGTAACAGCACTCGATTCCATGATTACGATGCAGTAGCGGATCTATGTCCTAGATACTCCAGAACAGTCTATGAACTCGTAGGAAATCTACCTCAGATGATGATCTTCGCCGGATTAACTTCATACTGTTCGCCGCCTACCATTACTGATGAAGAAGCTGACTGTCTTCCGACAACACCACATCATGGAGTGCTGACAGCATCGAACTTCGGCACGGAAACCAGAAGTAGGGCCTCGTGGGGTCCACGCTCCTGTTCAACACTCCGGGTGCTGAAACCTACCTGCCCACTAGGAAGGAGATCGACCGACCACATGGCTTCTCACAACACCACCTCGCGGGTGGGTCATCAAGAAAGGGTCAACATAAAATACATATGGAACAGAGCACGCTTCCGCAGCTAGTATGAGACCATTCGTGCTGAAACATAGCCGCGAATCCAGCACACAATTCAATGGAGAATTGGCAACAAGACCATTGTGGAACAAGACGACTGTAAACATGTTTAATAAATAATTGAACTTTGACAATGTTTTATTAGCGTCAGAGACGCTTCACAGGTACCCAACTGCTATCCCAACTTCATGCAGAGGTGTTTCCGCTTGGCTCTCTTGTAGAATTAGCTGATGGAGTAGCAGACATTGCTAAGGCAGTTACGGCGCGAAGGCTATTCGGAGTTATCTGAGATGCAAAGTAATAGTAATATAATGAAAGTAACAGCACTTCATGACAGGAATTTATCATGTTTAGGACTGTATAGTAAAAGTGGATTCAGTCTGTATTTGATGAAAAAAAAACTGTTCTCTTTAAACAGTCTTCCAAAGATAGTGGTTACTAATACTGAGTTAGAACGTTATGCTAAAAACCAGGAACCATCACATTTTCTAGGTTTCTTTACCGTGATACATTATTTAAAGAGAGTAAAAAAATATAAGAGTCCGACTGTTAACCCACAGATGTAAACTGTACCTAGCGCAAATTGGTTATCTTATAAGAAAAAGGATAACGTTGTATATTACTTAGAAATCCTTGGCAATTTACCGGCAGAAATAGTAACGTACTTCCACCGATACAATAAAGTACAGCTACAATACGTTTCTAGTCGCCTCAAAGTGAGAAGTGTGATCGCCTTGGTTTAATGTTTCTGAAAACTAGATAAATTAGCAATTCTTTCAGCACATACTGACATTGTCACAATGGACGTTATCAGGCATGGTCTAACGATTAGTCTGGTGCGTGAAAACTCCGAAAACTCGGTAATAACTGTAAATTTTATCCATAATGAATGCAGTGGAACTCAGTGACTGTTCCTTTATAGGGTGTAGAATAACAGCCACAGTCATAACAGACAGTGAATTTATTTATTGTAATACTAGTTTCAGGCTTGTGCCCATTTTCGGGTGATTTACATTCAATTACAAATTTCAGTGCTACATTTTAGAGATATCTGATCAAATAAAAAAAAAATAACGTGATCATGAGTAAAAGACCCGTCTGAAACTACTGGAGGTTTCTAAACGACATGAGCTGTTAACGTTTATAGTACCTACATAGCTGGATTATCCATATCGTTTCCACATTACATTCAATACATTTTTCACAAAAAATCACCAAATTTTACACATAAACTGTATGCTAAACATTGTCCTAAATATTTACGTGTTATACGTTTGATATATTTAGTGTTAATTATTTCAGACACACAAACACTCGCAACGCCTAAAATGATAACATATAAAAACAGAGGTTATCCTGAAAGACCTTAGATCTGAGGAGATCGGATGTGTTACACATACGGTAACATAACAAATACTGCAGATTATGAATATGAAACTGTTACGCGACTATGGAAGTACATTGACATCTATAATATATAGAACTGTTGCTAGCAAATTGCATAACGTTGTAATCACTGTAATTTTTCTAGTTGCGGGGGACAATAAGTAACAGTTTTCGTTTTTAAACAAATTTCATTAAAAATACGTGGAAATGACTTGTTTCCCAGGTCCTTTTGTTCATTGGGAAAAAGGTGTGGTGAGTTGGAGATGTGAATGTAAATGCTAAGCTCTTCAAGAAGGTTAGTTTTCTTGGCTTTGCTGACAGTGTATAGTATCTCCAACTTGTGTTACCCTTATGAGAAGAACTTATAAATGAAAAATAGCTGTGATCTTATAGAAGGTATCAAAGATATACCAGTAACTGTAGGTGCCGAATTTGATTCAGTGCACACAGAAAACCTCCACACCAACATAACTTTTCCTGCCAAAATCCAGATAATTAAAAAGAATCTATTAAAATATAGAAATTTATCCAAGTCTCAGACATGTTAAATCACTGAAGCGCTAGAACTAATCCTGTCACATAATTATTTCTCTTTCAACAACAAAATTTACAAGTAAGAAGATGGGAATGTGTGTTGATGATACCATTATTCCGTACAATGGTACAACAGAGGAGACTGAAAAATTAGCAAATATAGTCAGGAGGATACATAACAACATTAACTTCACTGTTGAACCTCAAATAGATTAATAACTGAATTTTCGAGATCTTACAATTTAATTTAAATAACAAACAAGACTTCAAAGTTTACCGAAACCTCAGCGCCCTAATGTTGTCATAAACAACTTTTCCTGTCTCCCAACACAACACAGAATGGCATTCCTGCGATCTATGCTTAATCGTAAACACAAAGTCCCGTTCACCAAATTAACAATGTACCGGTAAGTGTAGACCAGATGTGGCTTGAATTCAAATAAATATTATCGAGAGCAGCTGAGAGATTTACATCAAATAAATTAAAAACCGACGGAGCTGATCCCCCTTGGTGCATAAAACGGATCGGAACACTGCTGCGGAAACAACGAAAAAAAGCATGCCAAATTTAAATCAACACAAAATTTCCAGGATTCACAATCTTTTACAGAAGCCCCAAATTTAGCGCGGCCCTCAATGCGAGATGCTTATAGTAGTTTCCACAACGAAACTTTGTCTCGAAATCTAGCAAAAAATCCAAAGAGATTCTGGTCGAATGTAAGTACGCTAGCGGCAAGACACAATGCCTTCTCTGCGCGATAGCAGTGGAGATACTATCGATGGCAGTGCTGCCAAAGCAGAATCACTAAACATAGCCTTCCGAAATACCTTTATCAAAGAAAGCGAAGTAATTATTCCAGAAATCGAATCAATAACAGTTGCCAACACTAGTAACATAGAAGTAGGTATCCTCAGAGTAGTGAAACAAATCACTTAATAAAAGCAAGTCTTCCAGTCCAGACTGTGTACCAATTACGTTAATTTCCACGTATTTAAGTGCAAATGTTTTCCAGAGGACCCGCTGCAATCGCTGTTTACGATTAAGATGCTGGCTGGACTACATTTACCAAATGAAAAAAATGTTCGTACCAAGGATCGAACCCTCGACCTCCCGCATGCCACCCCAAAACTCTTTCCACTACACCAACTGTTCAAAACAAGCGTAATGTGTAGACAGAGCTAGTTACCGTACATGTGGTTACAGTGTTACCAGACTGCCACAGTTTAACGTCCTTTTTCTGCCGGATTTACTCGCCGGACGAAATTGTGTGACAGACATTTTTTTATCGGTGGCATGTGAGGAGTTGCGCTGTGCTTTAAATACCAATATCATTCTCTGCGACCTCTCATTCAGCATTGTAATGAGTGAAGAAAAAGATGATTATGACGACGATGATGATGAATTACTTACTGAATGTGACAGAAAATTTTCGTTGACGAGACTGTTACTCGCTTCTAGTATAATAAGCGTAAACCATTTGGCCAACCAGTGTCCGCTCGCGAATCCATACCGACTGTGAAACAAAATGAAAACTCCTACCTATTTCGATCCAAGAGTCGTCTGTAGAGTGAAGGCAGACTTGAATACGAATCAGGCAGCAGGAAGCTGGTAACTCTAATAAAAATTGGTCAGTTAATTTGTTTTCTTAAATTCAGTATCGTTCGAATAGCCAAATTATTTATCATATGTACAATGAGGAAGTTGCAATGCTGATGAAAGGGTAAACATCTTTTAAGCCAACTGATGTAATCAGATTTCAGAGTCCTGAGTGGGGAACCACAAATGAACTAAAGGAATTAATTGCTGGTGACAGACGTTTCGGTTTCTGTATCCCATTAACTATAGTAATTGGGTTCGCAGAGGGTTGCAGGAACATTATTTTAAACACTCGCTTTGAACATGTTCTGAATCGCTTCAGAGAAGGCACCCAATGTGTTACCTCATATAATACAGACATCAGGTCGAAAATTGTGGTCCTAAAATTTACTAGAATTGCCACAAACACGAGTGTCCAAGGAAGAGAGAATATCATTACGTACATCTTCCGGAGCCTCACCCTAGGACTCTGTCACTTGAATTTAATGTAATGTGTTGCATCAGAAATTAGTACATGGACATGGAATGTTGAATTCGATAGATCGCTCCAAACACCTTGATATAATAATTTGGTTTCCGAACAGGAATTTGTTAGTGACTGCAGCTTCCGTTTATGCCCCACCTGGCACATTTGATTCTCAGGATTTACAGACGCAAGGAGAATGGTGTAAAGGCATATGGACAGAAAAAATATACCGCTGGAACCAATAAACATACATAATTGCGCACAGATGGCCGCGGAAGTCAGAACTGAATTCACAAAACTACTTTGTTTCACCAGAAGGGGAAGTAGCCTGGTAATACAGACGCCTTTAAATTTCAATTGATTTCTGATGAGAGTGTAAACATAAATACATCTGTAATAAAAGGAATAAACACTATATGTAGAATATTAAACTTATTTCACTTACCATATTATCTTCGGTTTCTTTTGGTGTGTAGGAACGGAACATAAATTTCATGGACTTAAAGAATTCCCATTCACTTTTATATAAGTCGTCTGAACCTTGTCCACTTTTTCTTTTTTCGATTTATTTAGTTCTTGATTATACTGCGTATGCAAATTGTGGATTTTTTCCGTATTTGTGGCTCTGTAGTGTCGAATTGTGAGGCAATAATTTCCAATGGGTCTCGCTTTTTTAAACAATTTTGAAGTCCATGTGTTGTGTGTCCCACAACACGGGAAAACACTCCACTCGCTGAATAAGCCATTGTGTTTTTTCTCTCGCCCATATGAACTTCAAGACTGACATTTCATGCCGGCCGGAGTGGCCGTGCGGTTCTAGACGCTACAGTCTGGAACCGCGTGACCGATACGGTCGCAGGTTCGAATCCAGCCTCAGGCATGGATGTGTGTGATGTCCTTAGGTTAGTTAGGTTTAAGTAGTTCTAAGTCATAGGGGACAGATGACCACAGCAGTTAAGTCCCATAGTGCTCAGAGCCATTTTTTTTTGACATTTCGTACTGCATACACTCCTGCAAGTTCCGAAAAAACTTCCCGCAAGTGGCAAGTCCAGCAAGTAATTGCAGCAAGCTACGGAGATCCGTTTACACTAGGTTGGGGAAGCTACTTCTCCAAGTTGACGAAACTTACTGAAATCAACTTGCTGCTGGTGTTTCCACATGCAAAGAACTTGCAGCAGTAGCTTCTGCAAGCGACTTGCGGAAGTTTACTTGCTAGTGGACACGCGCCTTAACACGCTGGAGACACCGATGATCACTGTAGCTTCACTTACACTCATAACATCCTATGTAAGTCGTGAGTTCATGATTCTGGTTGTATGCACATTGCAGGAGGCAGACGTCTTACTCGAGACTTTTTCTCGCTTGCTTAGAATTAATTTTTATTTTCTACTATCGTGAGAGTGCGCATTTTTATGTTTTCTTTTTTTTTCCAGAACCATGTACGCTGTACTCTCTGTTTGTCAAGGATTCAGCACCAAATAAATTCAATTTGTTGTGGTGGAGCTTGCATGTTATATGTTGGATGGTGCATGCAGTAGTTTAGTTGCTTTGGCTGGCTTCGTTCTACAGTGGAGGACACCCCACGATCAGTTGGATACTACTTCAGCAAAGTGTTTAATGGAAAATAACCACCAACGAGGGGATTGATAAAGTGGAGTGCCACTGGAGACGTCCCAGAATGATATATGTGTAATTATTCCGGCTGAGTTGCGCGTGTCTTCGTGTAGGATTTGATGAGACTGAATGAATCTAAGACTTGTTGCCAGAAAATGACATGCTAAATACTGAAGCAAAGTGTGCCTCTCAGTCCTGCACTTCGATCGAAAAAATGTGTTGACAAATGTTAAGTAGTTACTCCTGAATTAAATGTGAAGTTTGGTGGCGGGACTGCCACGTAGAAGATTTCTGATTCGTCGCCAATGAGCACATTGGATGTTGTCGTTGATCAATAACAGAAATGTATTGTTTTTCGAAGGCAACAAGCGGAATGGATCATGTTGTTGAACGATTAAAGAAATATCACTTTTTATAATAAATTTTTCCCATCTTCCTCCTTAACATGTATATAGTACTATTTTATTCCTGATGCATCATTCCGATGAGATCTTGCTTTTATTGATGATTTGACTGTAAGCAGTATAAAAGCTAAAATAATGAACATGGAAAGTTTTTCCGAGGACAGTGGTTATTATGACAGGGACTGAAGTCCTTATCAAGCCGATTTATTGGACCTAATTGAATTTCCAAATACAATTCAGCTTATAAACATATTCAAATAGTAATTGATGTGACTCCATACATGCATTGGGTCACTATTCTAAAGACGCGAACTGGTACTGAGATTGAACACGTCCTTAGAAAAATTTGCTGAAAAAATAACAGGATTCCAAACAATTTACAATCAAATTTAGATAAGAAATATTACAATATTCATTAAGATTAGTGAATACTCATCAGTTTCAATCTTGAAAGTTTCAGTTGTGTAACGAGACATTAGGAGTCTTAAATGGAAGATGTTTGAACGTTTCACTGCACAAGATTCTTTCGAATGAGATATGTACAAAATCTAGCAAGTTGGTGCATTACACGGAACGTAGAACAGTTGACATGAGGCTTCAGTACAGTGAAAAACCAGTCCAAAGTAGCAATTTTTACTTTTTCTATTCACTCGATGAGCTAGTTTCGGGCCGAGACTCATTTTCAAATAATTCTAACATAGTCAAGAACGATATTTCCGAAGATGTGAAAACCATGGTTGTACAGCACACAACTCCAAAAAAATCAGGTATCCATCCACACACATAGCTGAAAAATCACAGAAAAAAGGAAGTAAGGCTTTCATGAAATACCACTATGTTGACAGAACATACTATTCTTGGATTACTTTGTAAAAGAGAGGGTCATGGTTTTCACATCTTCTTAAATACTATTTTTGACTATGTTACGATGACTTGAAACTGGGTCTCAGTCCGAAACTAGTCATCGAGTGAATAAAAAAGTCAAATTTGCAATCTGGACTTGTTTTTTCCCTGTACTGATTAACAGCAGTTACTGATCCACGGTTATTCCAGCATGCTGAAGTTCGTAATGTGAGACCTGTTGGTATAAAAGATAACAATCTTTTGTCCACTGAGTAAAATAAGATCAAGATTATTGCTTCACGAAAATTTGAAGTCAAAGCCGGCGATTTTGTCATAATTAGGAAACACGAGACCATTTTGGGGAAAATCTGCTCCTCCAACTGACCTGTCGAGATATTCAAAATTCGAGCAGTTCAGAAAACCAACTCAGTATCTTCTCCGCTGCAAGACTAATCAGGAGGTTTGTGCAACACAGTACTCTAAAAAATCAGGTATAAATCCACATAACCATACGGAAAAAAGGAACTGAAGCTTTCATGAAATATCAGGGTTTTGCTAACACATAATGTTGTGACTGAAAATGCGCAATTTTTCACAAACACGACTTTTATTGATGTAAGTTCACAAGGTTGATGACTGAACAGCAAACGAAAGGTAACAATAACGATGCCAGTAAGAGTCTCCTAATTGAGGCAAACAAAAGTTCACTTCCAATTTTCCACAAAGGTTCGTAGTAACACACTCTCACACCAGTAACAGTCCAATTCAGTGACGAAGACGTAATCTTCAACGGTCGCAGTACACGAGGTCGGCATGCGGCGTGAACTGAACTTCGGGCCTGGTTCTAGCCCCTAAATAGCTGTCTCCAGCCAATCAGGTTTTAGCGTAGTGATACTTCCTGCAGGCCGTGGCTCGAGCTCCCCCTACAGGAAGTAGTGCTCGGAATGTCTGTTTCCATTATCTTGTATCTAAATAGCCGGTGTTTACCATGGTGCTTTTGGTACGCCTTTGGCATAGACAACCTCGTCCTCTATGGTGTAATATGGGTTGCCGGCCCTCAGGGGCTACCTCGGATGCGGTATAACACATAATATTCTTGGGTTACTTCGTAAAAGAGAGAATTTTGTTTGTCTTGGCTTCCGTCTCTGCAGGAGCAGAATCTGCGACAACAGCGTTAGTGGCTGAGTGAGAAATGTGTCCTATCACGAGTCACCCTGCAGCTGAGCCAAGTTGTGGGGCAGTAAGCAAAATGAGTCACAGAAAGTGTGTCACTCCAATCTTCCAACAGTACTTGGGTGCAGAATACGTTTCTCAGCTGTGTCTGTGTGTGTGTGTGTGTGTGTGTGTGTGTGTGTGTGAGTGTGAGTGTGAGTGTGTGGTGTGTGATTGCGCCGATTTTCGCTGTTCGGAGCCAACTATCTTTGAACATGACGAAATTTTCGCAAATATCTTTCAACATGATCGCAATTTAAGTGAAGCCTACGTACGTTTTTCGGAAATACTACATCTCTTTGACCCTGGCACAATTTCGCATTTTCAATGAGTCTTACATAATTTCAAATCTACGTTCTAAGTGACCATTTCATTTCAATATTACACTCTGATTGACAGCAGAAGGACATATTTGAGGGAAGTTGTGCCGTCTTTTATTTTTGAGTTCCCGTCCACACCGCCTTCTTATGGTTTTCTAAATTTCCCGACACCGCCGTTTTGCATTTTTAATTTACTGCAGCGCTGACTAGCACCAGCAACTTGAATTGTGGCCCAGGACCAAGGTAAATGTCTTACTGACATGTACTCTGACCCTTCCAGTTTCAGACGGCAGACATCTAGCAATAACGTTGTCTTGAAGGAACTGGCGAACTTCGCCAGCTTGAGTGTGACCGTTACGGGCGTTCCCTGCTGCTACTCTCTGCTAATTAGTGTTGTGGCTGGGGTCCGGTGGCTGCTTGCATAGCTGACATCATTGCAGCATTCCTTTGCTGCTGAAGGAGCTCTGTCAGCTTTGAAACGCTATTAACCAAAGCAGTGTCTTGCGATATTAAGCAGTACAGTTGTTTGGAGCAGATGTTATGACACGGGTTTTAGTTCCAGTTTCCACAGTCCCTTCATTGGCAGTGCTCGTGGAGGAGTCTGCAGCTGAACGTTGCTTCAGGTGTTCATCATTATTTCAGCCCCAGTTTCGTTGAGACGCAACACTCGACTGCATCGGTGGGGTATCTAAAGTAAATTTCTGCCTTGTTTCGCGAGGCTACTATGAAGAAGCGGCTGCATCTTCAGGCGTGTCAGACATAGTCTTTTACGTGTTTTTTTCTTTTTTGCTTGTTTTAGGAGTGTTTTCTTCTGTGATGTGTTTGGGCACTGTTGGGAAAATTCTTCTGCACAGCGTACACCAATGGAACCAATAATATTTTCGTCAAAAAGGAAGCAACCAAATTTATAATATATACGAGGGTGAGTCGAATGAAAACCTTAAATTTGTCATAACAAATCGAAATTTCGCGCCGGTATCCTGTAAGTTGGTAAGCGTGCTACAAACAGCGTGCAGAATGGCCTGTAGGTGGCAGCATAGTGCAGATGCACACACAGCGTCGCAGTATGAGTAGAAAGATGGCCGCCCCACTTGCGACTTCCACCAGGGAAGAACAGTGTTCTGTTATTCGGTCTTTGCGTAGTGAACGTGTGAAAGTTATTGAAATTCATCGACGAATGAAGGTTCAGTACGGTGATGCATGTTTGTCACAGTAGCAAGTCTACGAATGGAGTAGAAAGTTTGCCAATTGTGCGACTTCAGTGGAAGATGCTCCTCGTCCAAGTCAGGCACAACGAGTTGTGACTCCACAGAACATTGCAGCCGTTGAAGCCACAGTGAAGGAAAACCGCCGAGTGACACTGAATGACATTGCCGCATGTTTACAGATTAGTCATGGGTCAGCATACCACATTGTGCGTGATGTCCTCCAGTTTCACAAAGTGTCTACAAGATGAGTGCCACGGCAGCTGACTCCTGAGATGAGAGAACGACGTGTTGATGGTTGTGAAGAACTTCTTCGGCGCTTTGAACGAGAAGGTGATGGCTTCCTTGCAAGAATCGTTACTGGGGACGAAACCTGGGTTCACTTCCACCAACTAGAAACAAAGAGAGCGAGCAAGGAATGGCGCCATCCTCATCACCAAAACCAAAATGTTTCGAACAAAACCATCACCAGGGAAGGTTATCCCGAGTCTCTTCTGGGACGAAAAAGGCGTAATTTTGGAGCATTACATGACTAGAGGGACCACTGTCACCAGTGCATCATACACAGATCTTCTAAAAAATCATCTGCGGCCAGCAATCAAATCAAAGCGACGTGGATTGCTGTCAGCAGGTGTCCTTTTGCAGCATGACAATGGAAGGCCGCACACTGCCCGTACAACAGTGGAAACAGTCACAGACCTCATTTTGAATGTCTTCTTCATGATCCATACTCAGCAGATCTTGTCCCAAGTGATTTCCATATGTCTGGACCACTCAAAGACACAATGGGAAGAAAGAAGTTCCGTTCTGATAAAGAGGTACGCCTCGCGGTGCATGAGTGGTTCCGTGGACTACCAAAAGAAATTTTTTGTAAAGTAATTTATGCAGTTTGTAAGCGCTGGAGGACTTTCATTGACCATGGGGGAGATTATGTTGAAAAGTGATACAGCTTTGTGCCACTTCTGCACAATAAATAATATTTAATGTTTTAATTTGACTCACTCTCGTATAACTCATAGCATTATGTGATTGCCTTATCATTTTAGCGACTACAGACGGGGACATTTACAATTGTATGTTTATGTATACACATTACGTAAACATATCGTTATAAACTGCCATAATAGTCTGACTTAACACAGCCATAAACACGGGCTCTGCCTTGACAGAATTACGGTAGTGCACCTCACACTTAATAACTGACACGTTATAACTCTGAAAGGTACGGATACTACTTGATCGTCACAGACATCAAATTGAAACATAGACGAAGTACGAATACCTAAAAGGCTACAAATATTCTTCGATCTAGTTAAAGATTACAACAATGGAAATACAAAAAATAGCATGGCGTCTTTTTACTGAAGAACAAAATCAATACATAACCTGTTACAATGTAGCATATCGGCTTTAGTGTTACAAAAATGAAAAAGAAGGTACTTATCTGAACTAAATGCCATAAAAGAAGTCAATTTAAAGGATTATAATGGAGTAGAACATTAAAAACTGTTTTCCTGTGTGAGAAATGCAGATGAAATTAATTTGTGGATAGATTGACGAAGGCAGTAGAAGTACCGTGCGTCCGCATAGTTTCTCCGCAGCGGCGACCTACCCTTGTCTCGGCTGGCAGCGTGTGCATGGCTGGCAACGCATTCATGTCCATGTAATAAGGGAGGGGCCGGGATTCACTGCTAGTGGCTGCAGTTATGTTGGGAGATGGGATTCAACATTATTACAACTAAAACAATGAAATTAATTAATTATATTAATTACAGTTAAATACACTGTACCCACCAGTACACAGTAGGTCCTGGAAATGATTTCCTCTTTCTTGAAAGTACACTTCAATATGTTAACATTTATTTGCGAACTGCTTTACCAATGTTTTACATGTAATCGAATGCAGATAATCAATTATCGTTGTCTTAAGTTCAGGAGTGGAATTAAAATTCATGGTGAAAGGATATCAATGGTACGATTCGCTGATGACATTGCTATCCTGTGTGAAAGTGAAGAAGAATTATGATCTGCTAAATGGATTGAACAATCGAATGAGTACAGAATATGGACTGGGAGTGAATAGAAGAAAGACGAAAGTAATGAGAAGTAGCAGAAATGAGGAGAACAGCGAGAATATATTAGGATTGATGGTCACGAAGTAGATGAAGTTAAGGAATTCTACTACCTAGGTAGCAAAATAACTATTCACGGGAGGAACAAGGAGGAAATCAAAGGCAGACGGGGACTAGCAGAAGAGAAGTCCACTAGTATCAGACATAAACCTTAATTCGAGGAAGAAATTTCTGGGAACCTGTATTTGGAGCACAGCATTGTATCGTCGTGATAATGGACTGTGGGAAAACCAGAACAGAAGAGAATCGAAGTATTTGACATGTGGTGCTCTAGAGGAATGTTGAAAATTAGGTGGAATGATGAGGGCAAGAATGAGGAGGTTCTGCGCAGAATCGGAGAGGAAACCAATATGTAGAAAACACTGACAAGGAGAAGGGACAGAGTGATAGGACATCTGTTAAGAGACCAGGCAATGATTTCCATGGGACTAGAGAGTGCAAGGGCAAAAACTATAGAGGAAGACAGAGATTGAAATGCATCCAGCAAATAATTGAGGACGTAGGTTGCAAGTGCTACTCTGAGATGAGAGAGGAATTCGTGGTAGACCTCATCAAACCAGTCAGAAATCCCATTACTCAAAAGAAGATCATCTATTGTCTTTGGACTGAAACTTCCTGCCAGATTAAAACTGTGTGCCGAAAGAGACTCGAACTCGGGACCTTTGCCTTTTGCGGGCACGTGTTCTACCAACTGACCTACCTAAGCACGTCTCACGCCCCTTCCTCACAGCTTTACTTCTACCAGTACCTCGTCTACTACCTCCCAAACTTTACAGAAGCTCTCCTGCGAACCCTGCAGAACTAGCACTCCTGAAAGAAAGGATATTGCGGTGACATGGTTTAGCCACAGCCTGGTGATGTTTCTAGAATGCAATTTCCACTCTACAGCGGAGTGTGCGCTGATATGAAACATCCTGGCAGATTAAAACTGTGTGCCGGACCGAGACTCGAACTCGGGACCTTTGTCTTTTTGCGGGTAAGTGCTCTACCATCTGAGCTACCAAAGCACGACTCACGCCCCGTCCTCACAGCTTTACTTCTGCCAGTACCTCGTCTCTTACCTTCCAAACTTTACAGAAGCTCTCCTGCTATCCTTGCAGAACTAGCACTCCTGAAAGAAAGGATATTGCGGAGACATGACTTAGCCACAGCCTGGGGGATGTTTCTGGAGTGAAATGTTCACTCTACACTTGGTAGAGCACTTGGCTTCGAGAGGCAAAGGTCCTGAGTTCGAGCCTCGGTCCGGCACACAGTTTTAATCTGCCAGGAAGTTTCATATCAGCGCACAATCCGCTGTAGCATGAAGTCCGAAAGTCAACCAAGATTCTGTTCTCTAAGAATTGTGAACTATCAGTTCGTGCTGCATCGTGAACTGAACTGTTGTTTGGAATTTGCGAGTTACGTAGAGTACCACGATGTGGACTCCTCAAAAGCATGAAAATGCAGTCTAAACTGCCGCTTCATATGCTTCGGAAAGTTTCCTCCAGCACGAAAAATCTCTTCCACTAACAACGCTCTCTCTTCAACAATAAGCGTTCTCGCTACTCTCAGCTTACACACACAAGAATTAGACACCCACAAGAACTAGACAATGACGCAGATAACAGCTGCAAAGCACACACAACAATACTACCTGCAGCCTATCGCTGCTTGTTCACAGAGCACGTAGGCGAGACTCATTTGAATGTGCTGCCATCCTTTGCGCTCTGCAGAGCGAGGCGCGTGTGGTTCGCCGCTGCTGAGAGACTTCCACGGACGCATGGTACGAGAAGCGTTGAAACCAGGCGCAGAAACCAACTGTCTCTAATAACCGTTCATCCTCTTCATCCTTAATATCGTGTTACAGTGATTACCAAACTTGGGAACCATCAGCTTGAAACATTCCCACCTCCTCTATATCTCTTTTTTTACGCTACCTTCCCTCTACAATAACCTATGAAACCTTCCCTTAGACCGACCGAGGTGGCCGAGCGGTTCTAGGCGCTACAGTCGAACCGCGCGACCGCTACTGTCGTAGGTTCGAATCCTGCCTCTGGCATGGGTGTGTGTGATGTCCTTAGGTTAGTTAGGTTTAAGTAGTTCTAAGTACTAGGGGACTGATGACCTCAGAAGTTAAGTCCCACAGTGCTCAGAGCCATTTGAGCCATTTTGAACTTTCCGTTAGGATTTGTATCTCTTGCTTAATGATAACCAATGAAATCTTCCCTTTGAAATTAATTCTCTTTCTCAATAATAATAAGTGCAATCTTCGAATACAAATTTAAATGCTGCTTATTAAAAGTGATTTGCTGATTATTTCGGAGAAACATAAAATGTGTCGTCGTAGTGGCCCTCAGTCGTTGCCTGCAATAACCCAAAACTGTTCCTTACCTTTTTTACTGTTACTGGATCGCCATCTGACTGCTACATCGAATTGCGACATGAATATACTTACTCTGTTTTACTATACTCTATTAGCTGCTGGTGGGCTGTCATAACAAGTGGCTGTATTTACTAACCAAAGCTGACGTTATTCTTTAATTAATTTGATTGAAGTTACATAATTCATAGTTAAACTTTTTATTGACAACAATAAAATTTTGCAAAGTTTTACGTTGATGGTTTTTGGAATGGATTATAATCAGTAATGCAATATTGCTGGCAAAAATTAATTATATCCTGAAAACGATTCTTCAAATATTTACTGTTGGTAATGAAATGATTTTACAAACGTTCAAATGGGACTTACGTTTTACAATAATCTTACAACTAGCATTGCGCCAACATACCTTCAGTAGTCTTGAGTTGCTCAAAAGAAAATAATTCAATAATATTAGTTCCTCTTATGATAACAGTTAGCTGATGTCTCTGTACATCCGTTTATAATATCTTGTAAATCATAGCTGGTGGCTGGCAGGCACACCGCTCCTCTCAACCTCTCGCTTCAGACCTGCTACCGACTCGCTTCACATCTCGTTTACCACTGACTTCCTAAGAACGCTAAAGTACAGTCTCTCCCGCCAACAATCCTTTGTGGTGCAGACAATCCATGATACCATTACAAGATGTATCAATGCGCGGTCTTTCCCGCTCTTTTCTTACAATGTATCCATACGAGGTCTATCCCGCCGTTTTTAAAATTATATCAATGTGCAACATCTCCCGCCAACAATACTTTGGTGCCCACATTCCCAGCTTCCACAATTATTTCCAAAATGACAAATATTAATTATTCCAACTTAACCCTATTAATAAAATACAAACATCTTTCATAAATTGTGGTTTGACAATAGAAAATAGAAATATACACGTCTTACAAGCTGACTGTAAAAGCTCTATGAAACGATCTCAATTTAGCACATGCAAACAAGTGGTCATACTACTGAATACGGCTTTGTAGATGTTATGGATTTTAGTTTACATATGAGACACTGATGGTACCATTTTCAACTGATTTCTTCCTTTATAGCTCGTTTCCTTTGTCACTCTTCGGAAATCTTTTGAATTACTAAGTGGTAACTTGTAAAGATCTCTGCCTGCCGTCTCCAAGTTGAAAGCGGTTGTCCAGCTTTGGAGATGTTGATGACAATGCCTGTAGCTCTTTTCAAACTCAAGTACTAGCGAGCGATATGGCGCATCAGATTTTTATTCTGTAGAAGCGCATTCTGAGCCTTCTCGGAGACCTGATATCAGTGCAAATGCATTAGCAGTTCCAGCTAGGGAAGTGACTGTTAATTGCACTCCTCAAGCAGTTCTTCCGGCCTGCACGTAGCCACTTCCTCGCTTTCTTCCCCTTCGGCGAGCTTCGTTAATGGCGGTGATAGCGGGAGCTCTTCTTTTGTTTCTCAAGGAAGTTCCAGTTGCTGGAGGCTTAATTTGGCGTGCCCCCACGCTGGCGATCAGCTACTCCCTCGCGCCCGTCTTTGCATGCTTCCGACTCGCTAATTCGAATGATGACGGAAGGGTAGCCTCTTCCGTTCCCCTTACGCAGGTGAGAACAGCCGATCCACTCTGCGGGACACCGACCAATGGTAGCACGCCATTTCGGCGCGCATGAGCACTGGGTCCACGCCGTGGCGGCTTGGGTATAAACCCAGTCGAGGGCGTCCTTGAGCCTCAATCGCGTCCTGCAGTCCGGTGTCTTCCCACAAGACGAAAGACGTTGTATACTGATTCCACTCTTTCGTGAGACGGGAACTCTGACACACGAAGATGAGGGAGATAGTACACATCCAGGCGGGCCAATGTGGAAACCAAATCGGCGCCAAGGTGAGTGCGAAACTGCAGTAGTACAGCGGCGCTGTCTCCTTGGTTCATCCTAATACATGCCACGTTCTTCTACAGATAGCGTAGAGAACAGCCACACGCTACGGACTTCATGTTGTTGCATTCAACCATACAAAACGCCGCTCCCTCTTAGCGTGTCTCGATGGCGAATGAGACCATTCCTCTACTTTAGCTTTGTTACGTCCTCCTCCAGACCCCCCCCCCCCGCCCCCCATCCCATCAATGTCGTCTTCTTCATTCCTTCAGCAACTTGTGAAATCTAACAACGGGATCGTACGAACTTCCGCTCACCGATCTGCTTCATAGTGACAGCCTGTGTAGGGCGCGACTTGAATATATGTATATAGCAAGAAGCAACTCCCAATTGTTTTCGAGAATATCGAGTTTGAACATTTTACGCTTGCTTACGTACTTCGTACGGTCGCTGGCAACTAAGGATTTTGCAGCAAAGGGAGTAAGCACTTCGCCGGCCACTGTGGTCGAGCGGTTCTAGGCGCTTCAGACCGGAACCGCGCTTCTGCTATGGTCGCATGTTCGAATCCTGCCTCGGGGATGGATGTGTGTGATGTCCTTAGATTAGTTAGGTTTAAGTAGTTCTAAGTCTAAGGGACTGATGACGTCAGATGTTAAGTGGTTCGAGCCATTTGAACTATTTTTTTTATTTTATTTATCTATCTATTTATTTATTTATTTTTTGTGTAAGCACTTAGTTTCGTAAGCGCGAGTTCCGTTGATCGAATCTCGCTTCGGTACTCCTCGTAATTCTGACAACAGATATCCGTCGTCCGCAGCAAAATTGTGTGATGACGGAGAACTACGTAAGAGAGTAACCCAAGAGTGTATTACAACAGACACGTTGAAAAATCCATGCACATGCAGAGATTCGACGTTCATTACAAGTGATGTATGTCAAAATAATTATTCATTTACATGTTTCTGTGGTCAATATCGTCCTCATTCGTACAGTGCTCCATATGTTACACATTGTACTTCCTACACATGTTTATGGAAACGGAAATGAGCGTGCCGGCCGGTGTGGCCGAGCGGTTCTAGGCGCTTCAGTCCGGAACCGCGCGACCATGCCTCGGGCATGGATGTATGTGATGTCCTTAGGTTAGTTAGGTTTAAGTAGTTCCACGTTCTAGGGGACTGATGACCTCAGATGTTAAGTCCCATAGTGCTCAGTGCCATTTGGACCATTTTGAAATGAGCGTTTGCGTCATTGGCCGGGAGGCCCCGTACGGGGCAGGTCCGGCCGCCTTGGTGCAGGTCTTATTACGAGGGTTATTCCAAAAGTAAGGTCCGATTGATTGCCAAATTGAAACCACAGTGAACATCAGAAATGTTTTACTTGTAACAATTAGCTACACCTTTCAGCTACTTCTCTACGTAGTCGCCGTTCTGACTTAGACTTTTGTCATAGCGTTGTACCAACTTTTCAATAGCCTCATCATAGAAGGCAGCCGCCAGTGCTTTCCGCCAATTCTCCACGCTGGCCTACACCTCGTTGTCTGTGTCAAAATGTTGTCTTCAAAGACAGCGGTTCATGTGACCAGAGATGAAACTCAGGGGGAGACAATTGCGGACTGTATTGTGGGTAATCTAACATTTCCATTTGAAAACGATGCAGGAGCATCTTCATGTTGGCTGCATAGCTTCAGGCGAAATTTCTCACCAGGCCCTCGTACTTGGCGGCAGACACTATTTTCTAGACATCTTTACGCACTCACTGCGAGCTCAGAAATGAGAAGAGCGACGTGATGCTAACTGGGGTTATACTAGAGACACTACCCAACACATCTGTGCAAAGCTTTATCGGATTTTCATAGTCGTTTCCATTTCGCGACCGATCGGACCTTACTTTTGGAATAACCCTCGTACATTCGACGCCACATTTGGCGACCTGCGCTCCGGATGGGGATGAAATGGTGATAAGGACACTACAACACCCAGTCCCTGAGCGGAGAAAATTCCCCGACCCAGCAGGGAATCGAAACCGGGCCCGGAGGACAGCAATCCGTCACGCTGACCACTCAGCTATCGGGGCGGACATACATGTTGATGAAACAATATAAATAAAATGGCTATACTGATTTGATTGAAAGTTGTTATGTATCATTTTTTTCAGTCTCACTGTGAAAATTTTTTCTCTTCTTTTTCAGGATAAAGTTATGAAAACAATAAATGAGTCATTCAATAATGACATTGTGCGCAGTCATAATAATTAGGTGGGAAGAAAAAAACAAAGAAGTGCAGACAGGGATGCTTGGCTATGCACCTCGCACTCCTGAAACTAAACGCATAATAAGTCGTTTGCGAGATTCTTGCGTATTAACGACGATGCAAAATACATATACAAATTAGCATAAAATTTTGAAAATCGATTTTCTCGTAAACGACTGCGAGACGCGCCTGCCTATTTACTTATAAGTCGCAGTCGTGCTCTACACAAGCTGTGAATATGAATAAAATGGTGACCGGTCCCCTAGTTAGCACGCTTATCACCTACCTGTACCTCCTACTACCGCCGCCCTTCACGGGAAGCCACTGAAAAGCATTGGCTTAAATGGCGCCTTTTGACGTGCTGCTCCACCGCGCTTCTGTGGCGGACTATTGACGCCGCTGAGAGAATATTGCTTTCAAAAGCAGCCTTCACACGCCGCCACTGGGAGGCGCTGTTGATCAGCCAAGCAGCGTGTCGCCGCATATGAACAACCGGCACGTGACGTCAGCGCAGCAGTAGCAGTAGCGGCACCATCAAAGCCGCACACAGCAACAACTGCTGAAGTAGTCAGTAGTGGCGTTCCCTGCCGCGCCATTTGAAGGCTCTGGCGCTGCAGAGAAGCACTTCAACTGGTTCAAATGGCTCTAAGCACTATGGGACTTACGTCTGAGGCCAGCAGTCCCCTGGAACTTATAAGGGGAGGCCGCGACGTTTGGAACGTTGATTTACTCCAAACTTCGTACACTCGTAGTACTCCACGAGTACAAAATACACTACTGGCCATTAAAATTGCTACACCAAGAAGAAATGCAGATAATAAACGGGTATTCTTTGGACAAATATATTACACTAGAACTGACATGAGATTACATTTTCACGCAATTTGGTTGCATAGATCCAGATAAATCAGTACCCAGAACAATCACCTCTGGCCGTAATAACGGCCTTGATACGCCTGGGCATTGAGTCAAACAAAACTTGGATGGCGTGTACAGGTACAGCTACCCATGCAGCTTCAACACGATACCACAGTTCATCAAGACTAGTGACTGGCGTATTGTGACGAACCAGTTGCTCGGCCACCATTGACCAGATGTTTTCAGTTGGTGAGAGATCTGGAGAATGTGCTGCCCAGGGCAGCAGTCGAACATTTTCTGTATCCAGAAAGGCCCGTACAGGACCTGCAACGTGCGATCGTGCATTATCCTGCTGAAATGTAGGGTTTCGCAGTGATCGAATGAAGGGTAGAGCCAAGGGTCGTAACACATCTGAAATGTAACGTCCACTGTTCAAAGTGCCGTCAATGAGAACAAGAGGTGACCGAGACGTGTAACCAATGGCACACCATACCATCACGCCGGGTGATACGCCAGTATGGCGATGACGAATACACGCTTCCAATTTGCGTTCACCGCGATGTCACCAAACACGGATACGACCTTCATGATGCTGTGAACAGAACCTGGATTCATCCGAAAAAATGACGTTTTGCCATTCGTGCACCCAGGTTCGTCGTTTTGTACACCATTGCAGGCGCTCCTGTCTGTGATGCAGCGTCAAGGGTAACCTCAGCCATGGTCTCCGAGCTGATAGTCCATGCTGCTGCAAACGTCGTCGAATTGTTCGTGCAGATGGTTGTTGTATTCCAAACGTCCCCATCTGGTGACTCCGGGATCGAGACGTGGCTGCACGATCCGTTACACCCATGCGGATAAGATGCGGGATCCAGCACGGCGTTCCATATTACCCTCCTGAACCCACCGATTCCATATTCTGCTAACAGTCATTGGATATCGACCAACGCGAGGAGCAATGTTGCGATACGATAAACCGCAATCGCGATAGGATACAATCCGATCTTTATCAAAGTCGGAAACGTGATGGTATGCATTTCTCCTCCTTACAAGAGGCATCACAACAACGTTTCACCAGGCAACGCCGGTCAGCTGCTGTTTGTGTATGAGAAATCGGTTGGAAACTTTCCTCATGTCAGCACGTTGTAGGTGTCGTCACCGGCGCCAACCTTGTGTGAATGCTCTGAAAAGCTAATCATTTGCATATCAGAGCATCTTCTTCCTGTCGGTTATATTTCGCGTCTATAGCACGTCATCTTCGTGGTGTAGCAATTTTAGTGGCCAGTAGTGTATTTAAGCAGTAGCGCGTACTTCTCAAGCGTTATTGAGAAAATCGCAAGATAATTTCGGTCGTCAAATATATATCTGTGCGTGGCCATTTTTACCATGAAGCGCCGGCAGCCGAGCGGATGTTCGGTCAGAGGGTTAGCTGCCCTCTGTAATAAAAAAACTGAGTTAATGGATCAACGACGAACTAAAACGGGTGTCTTACGACGTCTGCCCCGAACAGATACAACGAACGAAAACGAGCAAAATGAGATTAAAAAAAGTGGTTAGCGTTAAAGCCCCGTTATCGCAGGGTCGCTGGATAGAGTCCCGCTCATCAGTTTTTTTTTTTTTTAATTTGTAACACAGTAATTTTCTTTACTATTTATATTACTACTGATATAATGGGAAAAACACGTGTAATCGGATTAACTTTTATTAAATTTACAGTGTTATTTGTTAGTCTACAAAGTTTTATTATCACAAATAATATAATATTCATAACTACCGACTATTAAACGGCCAAACGCATAAAGTGATACTCAAAATGACTGCTTCTCCGTGATTGGAGAAATCACTTATACCTGGAAGGAGCCTGAAACTAACTGTTACCTCCACGTTTTGACCGGCACAGACGGCTTTCGAAAGATGTACAATTAATCGTCGCTTTCGACATTACGAGTACAATTTGCGGGATGGTATTTTTCGTAAAAGCATGAAAAACAAAGTTAAACGGTACCAGCTGCATTGAATAAATTCTATGTTTCCGCACACGCAAGGTGTTTTGAGATTTTCTGTGGAAAAACAAACCTCGTTAACATTTTCAAAAACCTCTGTTTCAGCCGATAGTTTGGAAGCAAACCATGCATAGCGCAGCATTTCCTTAAATATCGGCACTGATTATTGGTCATGCAGTATCGAGTGTATTTTAATAGCGTCTTCACGAGAAGCAATTTCTCGTTCTCTTTCAATTAAATACGAACAATTTTGAAGACACGGACAAGCATACATTTTCAGTATCATTTTATGCGTTTGGTCGTTTACTAGTCGGTAGTTATGAATATTATATTGTTTGTGATAATAAGAAACTGTAGACTGCCAAATAACATTGTAAATTTAACAAACGTTCATCCGATGACACCTATTTTTCCCATCACATCAACTGCAATATAAATAGTAAAGAAAATGACTGTTAGATATAAAAAAGAAAACTGACGAGCGGGACTCGATCCAGCGACCCAGCGATTACGGGACTTGAACGCTAACCACTTTTCTTTTACCACTTTTTTTTATTCCACAAAAACGGTAACAAAAATTGCTACAATGAAATGACATAAATAAGGTGACAGATAATTGCAGTCATAAATTACAGCATTCAAAGAATGAGTCTTTAGCAGTACCACACATTTAGCACCTTCACTGTCACCTTCAACTGGTGGCGGTTCAGCACGCACATTTGCTTCTTCTGCAGCCTGAGGTTCCTCATCATCATTTCCCAGACCCAAATTAATCAGTCAGTAAATCCTTGACGTGTGTTCCTTCCAGGGTAAATTACGTGGACAGAGGAGCAGTCCCGAACAGCGTCATCACAAAATCCTTCACTGCCTTGTTATTTTTGTCAGTTCCAGCCTTGTAAACGCATCCATAGGGAGTTCAAGATCTCACTCGGCTGGCGGCGCTTCATGGTAAAAATGGCCACGCACAGGTATACATTTATATAAATTATCTTGCGATTTATTCAGTAACACTTAAGAAGTACGCGCTACTGTTTACACATTTTGTTGTCCTAATGGAGTACTACGAGTGTACGAAGTTCGCAGTAAATCCGCGTTCCAAACGTCATGGCCTCCCCTTGTTAGAACTACTTAAACCTAACCAACCTAAGGACATCACACACATCCATGCCCGAGGCAGGATTCGGACCTGCGACCGCAGCAGCAGCGCGGTTCCGGACAGAAAGAGAAGCACCTCTCGGTGTCGTCGTATGAAGGGGCCCTAATAGGCTTTACGGCTGATTGTACAACAGAGAGATAGACCCACAACAGTACAACTTGGAGCAGCGATGTCCATTCCTAGGCCCGCAGACCGCATGCGGCCCAGTGCAAGTATCAGTGCGGCTCAAGAAGTGGGGATCCGTCACACGACCGTTTTTCTTTTTTTTCTCTTCTTTTTTTTAAAAAAAAGAAAAGAAATTTCATAAAATTCCGTTTGTGTAAGGTACGATAAATTGATTATTTTCAATTTGAAACTCCCGTCATACGATGCTGTTCTCTCATTCGTCCATCCCCTTCTCAATATTGCCGCCTATGCTATACTGAACCCTCAGTCTCGTTCTCATAATCGGCCGATTCGTCAGACGCGTTGATCTGTTATCTTACGGCTACTTAAGTTGCAACTACGAAACCAGAGATTTAGGGACGTATAAAGTGCCTAATTTGTGGAAATACAAGAAATTTTCGTATGGATAGCAATTACTGCCATTGTTTTCTCTCTAATAGTACCGTAATTCTGTCAGTACTGTAATTCAAATGTCGCATTAATTCTACGATTTGTAAAGAAGAAAAAAATGTCTTAGTAAACAGTGGCTCTAAAAGGTATATCAGTACCTCCAGAGATATGAGGTCGGTACTATGAAACAAATCTTCTCTACTGCAAGCTCTTAGGTTTTCATGTTTTGGGAGGAGGTAGTACGGACCAAAAGCAAGAAAAGTTATCTAGTAAACAGGCTCTTTAAGGTGCATACCTTATGCGCTATGAGCACTTGTTCAGCAGAAAAGACATGTTCCACACTAGCGAAGATGGACGCGTGCTCATAGCTCTTGAAGTATGCATTTTAGAGCCCATGCTAACTGGACATTTTTTTCTCATTTCTGTATAAGTAACCTGTCCCTAAGGTTATACGGCGTTTTTTGGGGACGACATGCATAGACAATTATTAATCAAATCGCAGGAATAAAATATCAAATTAATTCCAGCTTGTTTTTTTTTTAAATAAAGAATCGTAAATAATTAATAATTACATAAATGTGTTAACTATACACTCTGATCGGACACAACCCTTTTTTGCCTCAGCGGGTATTGTTAGTGCTAGGTGTATTATGTGCGACCAGAAATATTCATTTTCTTCCGATGTTCCCCAGGTAATCTAAAAGGTTGGACACCCCTACTTGGAGTGTACATTGTACATACAACGCCATTTTATTTCCGGTTAGCTATCCCTTGAATAGCGTTCTCATCCATTTAAGTTGGGATAACATTAGAGCACAATGGATATTCTCGCGTATGTAATTTCCATATTTATTAGTCGCCGTCTGCAGAAATATCGTCTTTAACATGGGCGACAAGCGTTCCAGATCGCAAAACTATTCGCTTGAATTATACTCTGAAGCTAGTAGATGCTAAAATGAGTTTCAGAGCGTAGCACAAAACGCGAAAACTGCTGAGATCTCATGCAATGGAAATGTTAATGCAAAATATGTATTTAAATAAGCTTGTAAGATACTTGTATGTATAAAATACCGATCTGTCTTAAGATTAGTTTAAAGATAGATTTATTGTTTGACCAATAAGAGATCTTCCTAATACACTATGGAAAAAGTAAGCAACAATTGTTGTTATTTAAATGTACACAGATATACAGTCTCTTGCAAATAATATCTTCTTTCGAAAAATTTCGAAAGATTGTGGAACCAAACATGACAAAACTGTAAGTAGTATCTTTAGAAAATAGGTAGCTGGGGTTAGAAAGGCGTTGTTTTTCTCGTTCTTTTCTTTTTCTTAATGTATAAAGTCCCATCATGTGTGGGCACAAACTCCACGCGTATGAAACGGTAAGAGTTTCAGGTGCGCTAGAACGTATAGGAGGTAAGGTTTCACTTGCTTATTACTCACTTGTTGTTTATATATTCATAGCTTATTGGTCATTCATTTCTCAGAATTATCAATGCATATCCGATCATTATAATGTTTACCATTTTTTCTATATATTCACTTACGTAATTGTTTTCCTTGATAACTGTGTTATTTCCCAAAACTTGTCAATAGAGTTTAAGACATGTTAGGAAACGACCAACCAGTCAAGGTTGTAAATTTCACTTTACTTACTTACTCAATAACTCGTTTCGGGCCGCGACCCATCGTAACAGATATTCAAAATGGTACTTTCGAAAATGCAAAAACCATGACAAAAATGAGGAAAGAAGCAGTTACGGCGCGTAATGACCTACAATTATTTCAGTATGCTGGAAGTTCGTCAACGATAAGAAAGCACTGGATTATTTGATGAACTGTTTGGTACACTCCCTATTTTAATATGAGCATACTAGGTCGTAATAGTCAATTGTCATACTATTACAAGCATCATCATCACTGTCATGAATGGTGCTCTAGTCAAAGACAACCACATTAAGCATATTCCCCCCACGTATTTGAAACAATGCACCGTCGTTGGACCGTGTTATTGTATTTTTCTTCTGTACAATCTAGATTTTTCGGCTTTTACACCATTATCGAGTGCAGTGCTAAAAGTTCCTAAACCGTTAACACGTCATATCTGGTAAAGTCAGGCAAAGTAGGTAAACAAGATTAGTAAATGCCTTTATGACGTGGCTATTGAGGTGATGGATGTTTGTATGCCGCAAACAATTTAAGGTATACAACAATGTTCTCGCCAAATTAGTATTAACGCAAAATTAAGCAGTTTGAATCTGTGGCGGAGACTGTTGATTTTTGTTTCGAATTAGATCAAAATATTCTGTGTCTCATTTGCATTCTAATTTATTTTGAATTATTAACTGGTTGCGGATTTGCAGTCCCGAAACTGCTCATCGGCTGATTGACTTTTATAAAGTTAGTACTAGTAACAAAATGCTCTTGAAGGGTCGTTCGTTCATTTCTGCAAACATGTTAATATTTATGAGACAGCTGATTTGCGAAGACAGTCATGCCTCAGATTTATTACACAGTTTCATAAAATCTAAGAGAAAACACATGCGGGAGGACCGCCGTGAGAATTCTGTTGTAGATTTCTCTTGAATCTCTCCAAAGGAAAGCCGGCGTAATTGTTTGCACAAAGTCAATACTAGACCCACACTCTTTTCGTACGGTCGAAACGATACTTAAATCTAACGGGTACGAAATCCATGGGACTTAAAGGGCAAGTACGTTGTAGAACTATGAAATATTTTCATACTTATAGATCAGCTACAATCGGTATTCAACAATAACTTAACAACTCGGAAAGATAGTAATCAGTCTGCCCATTCCAGGGGTTCCACTGTTTCCGATTCAGCTGGGGAATTTTTCGGTCAGACCTATCCCGAAACATAAATATCACTTGGAAATAATTTCGTAGAAATTGCGAAGACAGAATTTGTTACCTGTTTAGTGGTAAATGTAGACGTAACACGATTTCGATCTTGGGTAAAAGGCCTGGAGGAGTGGGTTATGTTTTTCGTGAAACTTCCTGGCAGATTAAAACTGTGTGCTGGTCCGAGACTCGAACTCGGGACCTTTACCTTTCGCGGGCAGGTGCTCTACCTTCTGAGCTACCCAAGCATGACTCACGCCCAGTCCTCACAGCTTTACTTCTGCCAGTACCTCGCCTCCTACCTTCCAAACTTTACAGAAGCTCTCCTGCGAACCTTGCTGGACTAGCACTCCTGAAAGAAAGGATATTGCGGGGATGGGGGATGTTTCCAGAATGAGATTTTCACTCTGCAGCGGAGTGTGCGCTGATACGAAACTTCCTGGCAGATTGAAACTGCGTGCAAGGTACTGGCATAAGTAAAGCTCTAAGGAAGGGCGTGAGTCGTGTTTCCAGAATGAGATTTTCACTCTGCAGCGGAGTGTGCGCTGATACGAAACTTCCTGGCAGATTGAAACTGCGTGCGAGGTACTGGCAGAAGTAAAGCTGTAAGGAAGGGCGTGAGTCGTGCTTGGGTATCTCAGATGGTAGAGCATTAGTCCGCGAAAGGCAAAGGTTCAAATGGTTCAAATGGCTCTGAACACTATGGGACTCAACTGCTGTGGTCATCAGTCCCCTAGAACTTAGAACTACTTAAACCTAACTAACCTAAGGACCTCACACACCCATGCCCGAGGCAGAATTCGAACCTGCGACCGTAGCAGCAGCGCGGCTCCAGACTGGAGCGCCTAGAACCGAACGGCCACCGCGGCCGTCAAGGCAAAGGTGCCGAGTTCGAGTCTCGGTCCTGCGATATATCAAGCTTAGTATTCGTGTTAGTTTCTGGGAGATATGGATTCGTGTTGTACTAGATGAGACACAAACTGCAAGTGTTATTGGTTTCCGCACTTCAGTTAATCGTTACTTCTGACATCAAACGTGACTTCCATTTGTAGTGGCAAAAACATCGAATGAGTGTTAGGTTCGTGCGTAAGTTCGTAGTGATTTTGTTTCGTATGTTGGTATTCCGGTTGCTGTAGGTTTATTTACAGATTGCCACTTTTTTATTTGTACTTCTGTTGCTATTTGAGTTTACATATTGACATTTTGTCATTTGGAGATAGTGAGTAGAGTTGAGAGTGCTAGAAAATGGAGTGGCAAGTGGAGAAATCGGAACATTTCCGACGTACATCGGTTTGAGGGGTGACAGCAGAGGGGTCGACCAGAAACGTTTGCTCCGTGTATCAGGATAATGCCTATGGGCAGAACACAGCAAGAAAATGTTTTCCTCGTTTTAAGGAGGACCGTTTTGACATAAAATTGTTTTGGCATTAATGACTCTCCAAGTTCAGGAAGAACTTCGGGGTTTGATGGATATCGTTTAAACACTTTAAAGCACAATGATCAACGCCACTGTACTCTGAAACTGGAAAATGTGATAAGCTTTGATCACTGCAAAATCGTGCGGCATTTTCATGCAGTGGGGACGGTTAAAAACTCGAGTGTATGGGTACCACATGCTATAAGCCAAAATAACAAAAATCAGCAGATGGCCATATTTGGATCTCTGCTTGTTCGTCATCAGTTGGCTTCTGAAAAACACCGACCATTTCTATCATGTATCGTAGTGTCTTTATGGTAAGATAAGGAAAAGAAAGGAATTGCTGAGCCCAAACAAAGCGGCGATCCCCGTACTAAGACCTGCACTCGTCCACAAAAGATAATGCTAAAAATTTGGTGGAACAGATACCCTTCCTGTCGCACCCCGTCCCCCCAGGCACGGAAGCAGTGTACCCCAGCTGCCTGCATCTCGTGAAAGCCATGGAATAGTGTGAACGTTTTCAAATATCTGCGAGTAGTGCAACTGAGGCGGAACGTGGGGACCAGCCCGGTATTCACCTAGCGGGATGTGGAAAACCGCCTAAAAACCACCTCCAGGCTGGCCGGCGCACCGGCCCTCGTCGTTAGTGCGCCGGGCGAATTCGAACCAGGGCAGGCGAGCCTATCCGAGTCCAGGAAGCAGCGCGTTAGCGCTCTCGGCTACCCTGGCGGATCGCGTGACGAAATGCTACTCCACGACAAGGCCCGCCCACAATCTGCTAGTCTGACAAAAATCAGTGTAGAGTGGTTCGGCTCTGAAGTTATTCAGCACCCACCTTATTCACCTGAGCTTGCGCACACAGATTTTGAGCTCTTCCGCACTTAATCAAACAACCTTCAAGGAACTTCTTTCCGGGTGAAAATGCGCTGCGAACATAGTATGACGAGTTCTTCGCCTCAAAACCAGATGCGTTATACAATCGCGGAATCGTTGACAGACTGTTGTAAACAGTGAATGACAATATGTTAATGCTGACTGAAGTCACTGTTATGAGTGTCTGTTATGTTTACTAAACTAATGGAAAACCGCTACGAAGTTATGCTCGAGCACAATAATTTACGTGCTATCAAAGACCATTAGGATACGTAAGTATTGGCTTTGTAATATTTTTCATGGAGGAACGGTAGCACACATGGATGAGTAACTACGACAAGTAATGGTAGTTACTCATGCTTGTGTGGTACCGCAGTTTCATGAAACATATTACGTAGCTGAAACGAAGCAATCATCTGTCAAGCTGCAGTCAAGGGTGAAGTACTTGTGGCATTGGTTTTGGTAGCCTTATTGCTCTAAACTGCTAGATTCGGGAATGAGGAAACAGCTAATCGCCATATTCCCCGCCAATAAGCGAGGGCTCTTCCTCTTGTTACAAAACAATAACATTTTATTATTTTTAGCTCGAGAACTCTATAGTTGTCTTTGTTTTGCATTTTCGTACTACAGTAAATAACTTTCTGTGCTAATTATTTGTTATTATAGGACTCGCAATTTCATGCCATGTTCCAGTAACATGGTTCCCCTCTCTCTCTCTTTGGAAACCCCCATCCCCTCGACTGTGGCGGGCGGGAGAAATTACTTGCCAGTCCCGCAACGGCTTTCTACAGAAAAACATTTCTGGAATGCGCTCCCTGGGGTGGGCCGGAAATTGTTCCCGCCTTGCTGATCCTATAGCTGTTTATGTATACCGCAAACACATGCCGTGATCTCATTATCTCGCAAAACCCGTTCTTCACGAAGAATTATCAGTGTATCACTCTAGCGAAGTGTGCACTTAGACGCTTACTGTGTACTTAACACTAATAAGAAACCACAAGCAGACCACAATCAGCATTTACAAGTACGTCTCAACATGAAGTTCGAATGAGCTACTCCAGTACCAAATAAGATGCTAGAGATGACTACCAACTTCAGGGTACAACGACATAATTCGCTGACACCTTAAACAAGACGAAAGTTCTCTTAGTACACCCCGTTAGGTGATACAAGGGCTACGACAGCTGGCAGCACAGTCGCTATTGTTGGAGTCACAAACAATGGCGGTCGCGTTTAGGCTTGTTCTGAGCACAGACGTCACGCATTCTCCGAAAGCCAACGGGCGTCAAGTAACATTGTGAGCACTCTGCTGTTAATGCCGTAACTAATACGAGCATTAAACGTGACCGTAGCGAGATATTTAGTGAATCTCTATTCTATTTGTTGTGAGCTGTCTTCTCTGATAGTGGTGGTATGTGATAAATTCTGCAGAAGCAAGCGAGAGACATAATTTGCAGCATATACGCTTTTTTCGAGCGAAGCACGCGCATGCGCTTACCGCAACTGTCGTTTGGAATCGTCAGTAATGCAATACGCGTTTATGCATCGACGCGTGCGAACCGTCATCGCCGGCCGGGGTGGCCGAGCGGTTGTAGGCGCTTCAGTCTACGGTCGCAGGTTCGAATCCTGCCTCGGGCATGGTTGTGTGTGATGTCCTCAGGTTAGTTAGGTTTAAGTAGTTCTAAGTTCTAGGGGCCTGATGACCTCAGATGTAAAGTCCCACAGTGCTCAGAGCCATTTGAACCATTTGAACCGCTATCGTTCGTGAATGATACTATAGTATTCGCTGTGGAAACGCTGTGGGCCACCGAATGGCGTGCCGGGGAGTGTGGTGACAGACCGGCAGCGTTCTACTGAATTTCCCGATTAAATAGTTCAAATTGCTCTGAGCACTATGGGACCCAACATCTGAGGTCAGCAGACCCCTAGAACTTAGAACTACTTAAACCTAACTAACCTAAGGACATCACACACATCCATGCCCGAGGCAGGATTCGAACCTGCGAACGTAGAGGTCGCGCGGTTCCAGACTGAAGCGCCTAGAACCGCTCGGCCACAACGGCCGGCACAGATCTTCAATGTTTCTGCCACCCTGTCAGTCATTGTACTCACTAGGGTCAGAGTCTCACCATTGCCCCTTTCACTTTCAAAGTAAACATGTAATCTTATGTAAATTGGTGATTTTGAGATTTCAGCGAAGTTCGTATTCCATAAGCCTCTTCTCTCCACTACAGGAAGCCATTTTCCACACACACCGTAAGAGACTCACAGAATTAGTGGACTGCACACGTTCTCACGCAAATTTGGGTGAAGCACGCGGAACCGCTGACTGAAAGCAGGGGTCGCCTAGCAGTAAGGCAACACCGGGCTGCCGGCCGGAGTGGCCGAGCGCTTCAGTGTGGAATCCTGCCTCGGGCATAGATGTGTGTGTTGTCCTTAGGTTAGTTAGGTTTAAGTAGTTCTAAGTTCTAGGGGACTGATGACCTCAGATGTTGAGTCCCATACTGCTCAGAACCATTTGAACCAAACACCGGGCCGTTGGCGCGGTAACGTAAACAAAATCTCATGATTCGCGTCTTCGACGAGCAAAGCAAGAGCGCCAAGGCCACTTCAAATGGCATAGTTCTTCTCTCGCTGGACGGAGTACAGCATATATAGGCAGTTATCTTCTCGAAAATAAAACAGGTATCTTTATGTAGTGTTACGCTCCTGCTGTTCAATCTGTACATCGAAGAAGCAAATATGGAAATAAAATAAAAATACAGTAGTGGAATTAAAATTCAAAGTGAAAGGACAACAGTGTTTCGATTCGATGATGATATGGCTATCCTGAGTGAACGTGAAGAATAATTACATGATCTGCTTAATGGAATGAAAAGTCTAATAAGTACAGTGTATGGATTGAAATAATTCGAAGAAAGATGAACGTAATGAGAAGTAGCAGAAATGAGAGCAGCGAGAAACTTAACATTAGGATTGGCATTCATGGCCAAGAGAAGGCTATTAGTACCAAACATAGGCCTTAATTTGAGGAAGAAATTTTCTAGAATGTATTTTTGGGGCACAGCATTGTGTGGTAGTGAAACTTGAACTGTGGGAAAACCGGAACAGGAGAGAGTCGAAGCATTTGAGATGTGGTGTTACAGACGAGTGTTGAAAATCAGATGGACTGGTAAGATAAGGCATGAGAAGGCTCTGCGCAGAATCGGAAAGAAAAAGAATATGTGGAAAAGACTCACAAAGAGAAGGGACAGGATGATAGGACATCTTTTACGACATCAGGGAATGACTTCCATGGTACTAGAGGGAGCTGTAGAGGATAAAAACTGTAGAAGAACACATAGATTGGAATACATCCAGCAAATAACTGATGACGTAGGTAGCAAGTGCTACTCTGAGATGAAGAGGTTGGCACAGGAGAGGATTTCGCGGCGGGCCACGTCAAACCAGTTAGAAGACCGATGACTCAAACAAAAAAAAAAGAAAAAAAACAAAAAAAATTATCTCACCCTGAAGAATTGCCCAAAATGTTTGTCAACAGGTATCTTGTCATTGCCACCATAAATGTTCCCTAAATGGTATCCGCATTCAGTCTTCAAAACCAGCTCTACTATTACCAGTGTGTAGATATACCCATTGCTCCTAGGAAAAGTCTCTTACAAGTCCAAAGCCATTGCCACTAAATATCTAATGCATTTCGAAATTATTTTGTAGATTGGGGGAGTAGCAGACATTGTCCAGACTTTAGTTCTTTGACATGCCATACTGGAGCAAACGGTTCAAATGGCTCTGAGCACTATAGGACTTAACATCTGATGTATTCAGTCCCCTAGAATATAGAACTACTTAAACCTAACTAACCTAAGCACACCACACACATCCATGCCCGAGACAGGATTGGAACCTGCGACCGTAGCAGTTGCGCGGTTCCGGACTAAAGCGCCTAGAACCGCTCGGCGACCACGGCCGGCCATACTGGAGGACAAATACGTCCTTGTTCACCTCACCATATTTTAAAATGACAATTTTACTGCAAGTGTACCAAGCATTTATTTGCTCCAAAATGAGCTTATCTGATCTGAACATAACAGGTAAGTTTGTTTACAGTTAAATTATGCACGCATATCTTCCATCGACCTTGCCCATGATTATGCCTGTGAAATAGGGTTTCATTCCACATCAAATACAGTTGTCTTAGGCAGTTACAGCCTCGAACTTTGGATCGGTCGAATATGTTTTGCCCCACAGAATCTTGTCTCTTCCTCCACGAGGTTGTCAGATGAGATTCCACAAGAAATTTTCGTAGGGAACACGCCATCTATGTACAGTAGCCTTACTTTATATCCATAGTACTGTAAGTGCAGTACCCCTTCTTCCACAACCAGTAGCTTTGATAGGGAATCCACAATCACATTCTCCGTGTCTTGAAGATGGTGAACTGAAACAGCGAGGTTCTGGAAGGTCATTACCCATCACATTAGGTGTCCATGAGTGCGTTTGGCTTTCATCAAGAATTCAGCGCCTTATGATCATTCTGTAACTGTAGGTGTGCGACCTAGAAAGAAAAACTGGAACTTTTGAAACTCCGGACTTCAAGATCAGGTGGAGAATAATTCCTCCAGCTCTTATTGAGCATCTGAATCTCGAATGCTGTTATCTTGTGTTCCCATCCATTTGCGTATTTTTCTACATCATACAGTAGAGCAACGTTTCCGCAACAGAAACGGTCAGTCGCAAGATCAAATGGTGGAGTAAGATTAGGATGAGCTAAAAGTCTTGCATTTACCAACTATTCCCTGAACCTGTCTACCTCATATTCACATTGCTTCCATCATTCCCGAGATATATTCTTCCTTGTAACCGCTAAAATCAGTGGCGCCCTGGATGATTCTTCCTATAGAATTCTACCAATTTATAATATTAGGTGCCAAGATCATTTGATATGAAATAGTTCATTTCATGACCAGTTTCGACAGCAACTAGCTGCAATCGTCAGATTCTCAGATCTGCCACAAATCCAATGACGCATCAGTCTTGTCATCATACTGGGAAGTGGGATACGATATGTCTTAGTGAAGGAAGGTTGCTTGGGTTCCACTTTAAACTCTTATTCTAACTGTGTAATTTCATCCAGATGTAGCATAAACACATGGTAGTAGTGGTACAGCTACTGGCTTTACTATTTTCTTTTCGCCTGGAGTGGTATCTCCATTAGTTCCACGATATCTGCTTCCGTTTCCTGGCCTGATTCATTTATGAGACTGCTATGAATCACTGCCTCTTCTGCTACCAATTCTGCTCTTGCATTTTCTATTATCGAGTACTGTTTTTCGTATGTTGTACACACGTTTAGTACTTCGGAATTCATTGCACTGTCGGACAACACCCTCTCTCCCTCTCTTTTAGTGCCAGTTTCACCTGTTTCCCATCAGATATAGCCTTGCATAGCTGCTTCTCTACATCTATTTGCAGTTCTGCACTTCTTAGCGTGTCTCACCGCAGTAGAATTGGTATGCGTACCTGCGGAAAAACAATCATGTTGTGTCTAAACACGCTGTTTCCCATCGTAAACTCCAGCCAGAAGTTAACGTCGAAGGTTTACTTCTCTTTTCGAATGGAATGTTTTTACAATGATAGTTTTCTGTTTCAAATATATCAGAAACTGAATGTGAAAACTATTTCATTTATAAAAAGTAAACCGGACATTTTTGCGCATCTGTTTATTTATTTCTTTTGCTGTCCATCTTATATTTGTCTGCAACTATCCTAAATTGTGCAATTCGACCTATATACTAACAATAGTATTTGCTTCAGCTAAGACTTCCTGGCTAAGAAGTCATGGTCGATTTACAAACCTATTTGTCGCTTCTTGCTGGTTTTTCTCAGAGAACGTCTTCCCAAACAGGGGATGGGACATTAATAAATAGTTTTATACATGACCACAGCTCATCTTCCCGGTAGTTTTAACTGACGTAACTTGAGAAATTTTATTTCGATTCATTTCTGATATCGCTCTTACATTTTTTAATTCATTTCGTTTCTCGATGCCTGTTTGCTCAAGGGGCAAACATGTTCTCAGAAACACGGAGGTTGTTCTGATATTTACCACTAATATTATTCATCCTTCATTTTCATAGTTCAGGGATCTGCAAGCTTCTTGTAAGGCTATTCATAAAAGTTCCAGTGATAGTGACCACTTTGTCAGGTTCCTTTCTCAGTTTTGAATCTCCCTCTATGCTGATTCCGTCACGTGAAATCTGCTGTATTGACGTACATATTGTTCAGTACAGTAACGTACGCTGAATAAGTAAATTGTTTGTAGAGGATGGTCAGTATGTATTTTCTTCATTATTCCTGTGCAGGAATTTTTAGCATATTGCAGCCCCGTCAGCAACTGTGATTGACTAATATTTTGAAGAATCACCCTCAGTTGTGCAAATTTTCTGATCTTTACCAGGTTTCGGCTAAATTAATCTAGCCTTCTTCAGAAGCATAAAATTACTATAACATGCCAGAGTAAGGCACAGTCAACATTAAAATTAAAACCTATAGTACCGTGGTACCATGTCGAATACTTCAAAATATTTAAATATTAATTTGGAAAGAGTTGTAGTAATGGTCTAATAGAACTTCCTGACATTGAAACTGTGTGCTAGTGCGTGAATCGAACCCGGGACCTTACCCTTTGCATGCGACGCTCATACCGACTGCTCCGTCCAGCCACGACTCTGGATCCCTCCTCAAAGCTTTGTTATCACACTACGTCTGTTTTCCTTTCGAAATTTCACATTTCACCTGCGTACCTCACTTCTCTAACACTCCTGAAAGACGTTACATTGCTGAGAAATAGCTTAGTGATAGGCCACGATCAAACAATCGGGAAACCATCCCCTAGGCTGTGGCTAAGCCGTTTCCCCGCAACGTATTTCTTTTCAGGAGTGCTAGTCCCACAAGGACTGCAGAACAGATTTTGTTAAGTTTGGAAATAGAGCTATGAGGACGAGTCGTGAGTTGCTCCGTAATAACCTGGTCGGTAAGAGCGTCACACTCGATAAGCGATTTTCAAGATTCAAGTTCCGATCCGGCAAACTGTTTGAGCTGCCAGGAATTTCTCATAACAGTGTATACTCCGCTGCAGAGTGAAAGATTAATTCTAAATGTCCAATGCTTTGCAAGGATGATCCCTTCGCGTTCAGTTAGTTACTTTTGCAGACACAGTGTGGTGGGGCGCTTGACTCTAGCTTCGTTGTCATTATGTATTGTCCACCATGCAGCAGGGCTTGTGTGTTACTCGGGTATGTAACATTACAATAGCAGCCCACAAGTTATCTGGCGTCTGCATTTCATTTGTTCACATTTCCAGCTGTCCGAAAACTCTTAGTTCATAGTGTGAGGTAGCGAGGAAGTACCTCCTGAAACCACGTAACTCATTTGTCACGAAAAAGTCAGTGTATTCAAATTTTCCTTACATAATACGCACAAAGCCTAATACTTCAGCAAAACTGTTCCCTGCCGTTAGCACCGTACCACAGTTCGGAGTCAATATGCTATTCACAGCTCTACAAACTCTGTGTCTGCTCGACATAAGCTCGCCTTAAAAGCGGAGAGCTCAATGCCTCACTCGCCACGCGGATTTCAATACGAGTGGGTTACAAAAGCTCGCGAAACCGGAACGGACGAGGCAAATGCTTGTCTAATGTTCACACAAAAGTTAATTTCTATACAATGCGAATGAAGTACGATTCGCATTCAAGTTTGGAGCTATCGTTACACACACACAGGCTCGTATTTAGGACTCATGGCGTACCTGAAAAAAAAAAAAAAAAAATCTGCTGCTAACCCCCAAAACCCTTCCACCAGACTTGAAATACAGATAATATTATAGTTTGTCAAGTATGTGGGTACGTTTTTTGTCTGTGCAATACTTAACTATGAGTTTGCAAACCTAAAACAGTGTTTTTATGAGTATTACAAATGCAGAAACTTAATATAGCGTCGTACAAGGAATTTAAATGTAAATTCTATAATCCAGCTTTCATTACAATTACTCAGAAATAATACAGACAACTTACATTACACTTAGAAAGGTATCTGGGACAAAACAGGTATTATTTAAATAATGATGGGTTTTTTTCCTTGCCCTGTCACTTGCAAACAAGTTTACAATTTCTTCACAGTCCAGTTTCACTGTCAAGTCTGATTCAATAGCAAGGACATCAAGGTAGCTAAGACGATCCTGTTTTATGATGCCCTTGAATAATTATTTGTACGTCTTACAGCAGAAAATTATCTTACTCTTGAGCAAGCCGAAGCGGGAGTACTCAAGTATATTTGTGAAGCTGTGTTCTCTAACTTGCTACCTTTTAGCATCTGTCACGGTTTTGGAAGAAAGTATGACTTTTTCATTCTTTTCGACAGGCTTGTAGCTTTCGAAATCTAAACATTCAGCTACATATGCTGAGTGTTCAAGATCTTGGCATGGAAACTGATCAGAACTACTGATATATATCACTTCTTCACTGTGAGCCGGAGATCCAAAATTTAGGAACTTGTTTCATGCCAATGGTTTTGCGCAGTTTTCCGCAAATATTGCCACCCCGTAAAAACTTCAGATCTGGAGCAGTTGCCCAGTTTGCTCCCACCCGTCCCCACCCCTACTTACGGTCATGCACACACTTATACATTTCGAGTCTCCGACAGACTGATATTTGCACCGTGACCGACTGCAACACACTGTGCGGACATCGAGCGAACCACTCGGAGCCGCCCGGGGTGGCCGAGCGGTTCTACGCACTACAGTCTGGAACCACGAGACCGCTACGGTCGCAGGCTCGAATCCTGCCTCGGGAATAGATGTGTGTGATGTCCTTTGGTTAGTTAGGTTTAAGTAGTTCTAAGTTCTAGGGGACTGATGACCTCAGAAGTTAAGTCCCATAGTGCTCAGAGCCATTTTTGAACCACTCGGTTTTAGATGGTCAGTGCATCTAACTACATACTAGGAATGCACCCTCCTTGCCAAATTACATTTTAAGTGTGGTGTCACCGCGAGACACCACACTTGCTAGGTGGTAGCCTTTAAATCGGCCGCGGTCCGTTAGTATACGTCGGACCCGCATGTCGCCACTATCAGTGATTGCAGACCGAGCGCCGCCACACGGCAGGTCTAGAGAGACTTCCTAGCACTCGCCCAGTTGTACAACCGACTTTGCTAGCGATGGTTCACTGACAAAATACGCTCTCATTTGCCGAGACGATAGTTAGCATAGCCTTCAGCTACGTCATTTGCTACGACCTAGCAAGGCGCCATTACCAGTTACTATTGATACTGAGTCATGTACAGTCAAGAGCGACGCTCATCATTAATGGATTAAAGTTAAGTATTCCACCAGCTACGTCCGTTTTTCTAAAGTCTAATTTCCTTGTCCTGCTCCAGACCTCTCGCCAGCCTGCGTGAGCTAAAACGCGTGCCTTTCGGCTTCCTCTAATAATACGGTGTTGGCTCTCCTACCAACCCACAACATTAAGTATCTGTCGCACTCGGTACTGTATCTACTTTCTGTTTTTCCTGCAATAGATAAATGCTTGAGGAACATCCTGTTTAAATTTCGATTCTCTATTCCAGTAAATGTAGCTTGCACGATTTTTAAGTAGAATATTTCGGGTAGACATTCTCTTCTCAACTGCGCTTTCTGTCATTGCTGTACCCTTTATTAGCACTTTGATTTCTTTGGAACTTTGTACATCTCTATCACTTCAAAGCCAGAATATTGTGCTGTAGTACCTAGAACTTAATGCTGAAGAGTAGATAATCTGTTACACTCTACTAAATTCTGTATTTTTAATTCATAGCTTCTTTGATAATATTGAAAATGACGGTATAAGAACTTCCACTCACTGTCTTTGTGGTATACACATCTAGTATAATTATTTCAAGTCTGTAGATTCAAATTTGAGTGGATGTGACATTTCGAAAAAACCTTGATCATTTGCGAAGTATTTAATTCCACAGAAAAATGTACGCAACCGTTTTACACAGGATGTTCGAAAATTCCATTACAGACTTCAACGACTTGTAGATGGGAGTGAGTACACAATATTTTGAACGGAAAACCACGTCCGGAAAGGTACCGTTTCAGTTTTACGACGGTTTCCATTCAGACGTGTAACTCATCCACTTCTGGTTGAGAAAATGAATTAGGTGTTACGTAGTGAAATTGTTACGCAACATTTCGAAAGGAAACACAACGAAACATCCATTTATCACACAAGCACATTTGTTTGTATTAACAATTGAAGATTACATGTTACATTATTCCAGAACAAAAAAGAACCCAACATACTGTACGTATAGAATAGTACTGGTGCATTACAACATCAGGCGGTCGCCTTATGTTTTACACGTCGTCCCGTCTACCCTACTGCGTGCCGGAACAAGCTGCTGCGAGACTTTCCTCTTTCTCTGAGCAGACGTGGAAGAGTTACACATCTGAATTGAAGCCGTCTTGGAACGGAAACGGTACGTTTCCGGACATGGGTGCCTATTCAGAATATTGTCACGTAGAAGAAGGTGTAATTAGATGAATGACGAACACTAACTTCACTTAACGAAGGTTTATTCAGCACTTGCACGTACAAGAGGGCGGAGCGAGCTGCCTCCAGCCAGAAAAACATACAGCATATATACGGCTACAAAACATTCCTATCCAATGATTCTTGACATTCGTAGATACTTCTAGTATGTACTCGAACCGAATATAGAAATTAAAATTGTACGGTCCATATGAGTTTTGAACTCACGACACTCCATGCAATAGTGTACCATCGCAACCACTACATCACAGTGCTATTCAGCGCCATCTGCGACAGTATTATATACTCACTCCCTTCTACAAACCCTAGAAGTTTGTAACAAAACTTTCCGAACACACTGTACGAAACTTCGTATGCTATTAAAATGTCACCTTAGCATTTTCAAACTTATCGGACGTGAAACTTGTGTAAAAAATCGATTTTTCTGGAAACTAGTTGCCTGAAGGGGCTCAAACATAATATTAATTACGAGGTTCTGAACCATTTTGGTAAACTAAATCAACTGACGTTAGAGTAGGAATTTTCTTCGGGAGGCTGTTGCACAAAAATATGGCTACGCGCAGATACCAGTCCGCGTACTCGTCTCAAAAGAGTACAGCAAAGGAAGGGTTGTGACTGAAACATCCTGGCCGATTACAACTGTGTGCCGGACCGAGACTCGAACTTGGGACCTTTGCCTATCGCGGGCAAGTGCTCTACCATCCGCGCTACCCAAGCACGAGTCACGCCCCGTCCTCGCAGCTTTACTTCTGCGAGTACCTCGTCTCCTACCTTCCAAACTTTGCAGAAGCTCTCCTGCGAACCTTGCAGAACTAGCAGTCCTGAAAGAAAGGATATTGCGGAGACATGGCTTAGCCACTGCCTGAGGGATGTTTCCAGAATGAGATTTTCACTTTGCAGCGGAGTGTGTGCTGATATGAAACTTCCTGGCAGATTAAAACTGTGTGCCGGACCGAGACTCGAACTCGGGACCTTTGCCTATCGCGGGCAAGTGCTCTACCGTCTGAGGTACCCAAGCACGACTCACGCCCTTCCTCACAGCTTTACTTCTGCCAGTACCGCGTCTCCTACCTTCCAAACTTTACAGAAGCTCTCCTGCGAACCTTGCAGAACTTGCACTCCTGAAAGAAAGGATATTGCGGAAACATGGCTTAGCCACAGCCTGGGGGATGTTTCCAGAATGAGATTTTCACTCTGCAGCGGAGTGTGCGCTGATATGAAACTTCCTGGCAGATTAAAACTGTGCGCCGGACAGAGACTCCAACTCGAGACATTTGCCTTCCGCAGGCAAGAGCTCTACCACCAAGTTCGAGTCTCGGTCCGGCACACAGTTTTAATCTGCCAGGAAGTTTCATATCAGCACACACTCCACTGCAGAGTGAAAATCTCATTCAGGTTCATGATTGTCCCGCTCTCGCACCTGCCGACAGCTGTCCACTGTGCTAGCTTCCCCCATGGCAGGTGTTTTGAAGAGCAACTTGTCTCTCTGTTTCAGTTCTGGGAAATCATCTCCGACGAGCACGGCATCGATGCGACGGGCGCCTACCACGGCGACTCGGACCTGCAACTGGACCGGATAAACGTGTATTACAACGACGCGTCGGGCGGCAAGTACGTGCCGCGCGCCATCCTGGTGGACCTGGAGCCGGGCACCATGGACTCTGTGCGCTCCGGACCGTTCGGCCAGATCTTCCGGCCGGACAACTTCGTGTTCGGCCAGAGTGGCGCCGGCAACAACTGGGCTAAGGGCCACTACACTGAGGGCGCCGAACTCGTGGACTCGGTGCTGGACGTCGTGCGCAAGGAGGCCGAGAGCTGCGACTGTCTCCAGGGGTGAGTACTCCGTGGCGGCGCCTCTTCCAAATCTGGTGACATCGAGGCCGTACCGAGATCTCGCACTTTGGGGATTGGGGCGATAACGACTCACGATATTGTCGCTGTGAATGACGAAATACACTATGCAACAAAATGAAAATCCGATTTTCTTGCCGGCAGTTGGTGCCGAGCGGTTCTAGGCGCATCAGTCTGGAACCGCGCGACCGCTACGGTCGCAGGTTCGAATCCTGCCTCGGGCATGGTGGTGTGTGGTGACCTTAGGTTAGTTAGGTTTAAGTTGTTCTAAGTTCTAGGGGACTGATGGCCGCAGATGTTAAGTCCCGTAGTGTTCAGAGCCATTTGCACCGATTTTCTTCTTTTTTTCTAAATCTTGCCATTTTCTGCCATTGTGACGCAGAACGAAATATGGTTGGGAGGTGCTTACAAACTACCTCGGTAGTACTTGGATACTGATGAGAAAACCAGCGGCTGTATCCGAACCCAAGTCGTTTATTCTCTGTAAAACATGCTGCCAGTTTAGACACCAAATGGTGTCATCTTCAGGCCCCTGCACATGGAAACACACACAACATCACATTTTTTATTGTATAATTTTACGATGTGATTTGTCCCGTTTTGGTTATGAACTATGGTTTACGTTGTCTGTGCTCTCACACTCTTCAGTCCTGTTATGTATGTTTCCATATGCAGGGGCCTGAAGATGATACCACTTGGTGTCGAAACTGGTACCATGTCTTACAAAGAATGAACGACATTGGATTGAAATACAACCGCAGGTTTTGTTATCATTATCGTGTCCGGCTGCCGTCCTTTTCTTGATGGATTTCCAGAGCATCTCTGTAGTGGTGCAAAGGTGTGACACCCAGCGACGTCACCCACACGCTCGGCGACTGTTCAAAAAGCAAGGTGTCGACACACGTAAAAAATATGCCAGTACTCTGAAGTTCATGTACGGTGTAAGGTGGGTTAGTGATCTCACATTGGCACCAACAATTCTGCCCAACGCTACCATCTACGTATCACGATGTGGAACGGTTTTCTAATGACTCGCATCTCACCCATTTCTTGACACTGTAATATAGCAGGATTTTGTGTTACCATAGGTGCAGTAAAGTATGAATCTGTGAGCCCCTCTGGCACGGTAGCTGTAGGAGATCCGTTCGTTTTTTTAGAAAGCAGCTTACGCACCTATGTCAGTCGCCGCCTGTAGCACTGACAGACTGCCAGTAACATTTACCAATATTTACAGTCGCTATAAATCTAAGTGAACTGCATTACTTATTCTCCGATTTTGTTCAAACTTTATACACTGCTATTTCTTACTGCTGAAATGATACCGTCGAAATTTCATTTCCTTATTTATCATAGTTTAGAAGATAGAAAATTTTATCTAAAACCACAAAAAACCATTCTGGTATTTCAAAACTGATCTAGTAACGGTTAATAGATTAACTTTCAACACCATATGGAGCTATTACGAAAAGTTCAGCTCCTGAAAATCAATAAATTCGAATATTTCATTTTATAACATTTGCAGTTTTTATTTGATGGAATAGTGGAACCTTTTAAAATTTATATTCAGTTATACATTTTTACATGAGTCCGTGGGTGTAATTGAGAAACTGAATTAGGGACATATGAAAACTCGAAATTTCTTGTTTTGTAAAGGTCTATGTGAAATCCAAGTAGTGAGAAAAATTTCTGGGAAGAACCACGAGTCATATGACATATGTCTGAGTGAGCATGCTTTTCTAACAGGCAGCTAGAAAAGAAGCTAGTAACGGAATAAGTTTGTTATTTAATTTGGGAATTATTCGGCTTATAATTAAAGCTAGTGTAATAAATTGAAGTTTTGCATACGTAAAATTGCTTTCTAAATTGCGACTGGATAAGAGAGGATTTTGCCGCGAGAATAATCTAGAAATAATGTTCTGATTGGTCATTCAGATCAACAGCAAATCAGAACTGACAGCTTCCGGCACGAAGAGAGGGATGCCATCTGTACGCAAACATGGCATAGGGAAGTCGCTTTCGAACCGTTGTACTGAACGCATCATGTTAGATCGCTTTTGGCAAATAATATGTAAAATGGAGAATTAGAGACGTAAATTCGGTTCGGTCATCGCAAACAGAAAGCGAATTGAGTAGGAAGCATTTTAGTGAATGTTTGTTAACATTATGTGCTTCCGTGTGAAAGATACCGGAGTGTGAAATATTCTAGTGAACTAAGAAAATTCGTGATGGCGGGTTGCGCATTCGTGACGGAATAGTATGACGGGCACTTCTGTAAGGAAAGGCTACTGAATCTACCGATTGTTTAACTCGCGTATAGTTGTGGTTCAGTGACTATATAGATCGTAATATTCAGGTCGAACTTTCTGGTTGCTTTCGTGTGGCTATGTGTAGCACATCTTTATAACTGTGAACGCGCAGAGAAAATATTAGTGCAAACGTAAATACAGATGTGATAACCATTTCCTGATTCTTAGTGGCGATAAATAGCGAACAGAACCTTAAACACCTCGCTACAAGAAGGTAGAACCCGAACCCTCGATGTTTACCATGAACTCATTTTTAACTAGAGTTCTGAGGCCTCTCTTTGGTAGGTATTAGGTGGTGATTTCTTTAACGTTGCTTTGCACCAGCTGGCTGGTACCTGCTAAGACAGAATGAAGGGAAAATGAGCAGAGAAGAAGCCTGTCGAGGTAGGTGGATTGAAGAGTGTGAACGTGATAAGAATGCGAAGAGTCTCGAAACCCACCTTGTCGCAACGCCTTTGCCACGCAGCTCAGATTCCAGATGCACACTATCGAAATCAGGCGGCGTTCTTACGGGTGCTCCAGGAAAAACTTTTCGGATGGTGCGAGAACTCCTCAGGAGGTGTAACAAAGGACGAGAACCAAACAGCCTCTTGTTTTCACACATTTCGCAGTAGAAAACGTTAGTTAGCGTTGTGATATGCAGCCGGATGAAGTAGTTGACGACCTTTGAAACTACTGACACCCCTCCGAGGATTCAACCCTTCAATCCTTCTGAGTCGTGCGTGGTTCGTGTTCCCGTCATCATGTATTTTACACCCTGTTTTTAACGTACTTCCACCTCACTACGTTAGTTTAAATTACTACTGTCACTGAGTTGCTGCCTTGCCTGACCGTGACCAGCGCTAGCAGCGCGTATCGATATAGCCCCTCTCCTAGTATCTTTGCTCGACTGCTATTATTTCCCGGTCGTTGTCTGTTGTAGTCAGTTCGTATTGCGAGTTCGGGTCTGCAAGTCAGTTGGAACGCGTCTGGAGCGCAGTCCGGATTTGCCAGCAGGGGAGTTGCAATGCGGAACTACTGCAGTCGGACTGGAGCAGTGAGGTCTGCGTCGACATGGCTCACCCGACTATTGCCGCCATGCATCACTTGAGCCGGGCCACAGTCTTGGTGGATCGTCGGTCGGTCGTCCTACCGGACGATGCGTTTTGGCTCGCCGATCGTTCATGAGTCGGCTGTGTGTGTGAGCATCGACTCCCGATTTGCCTTCGTGCGTGCTTAGTTACTGTTTGGTATCGTTCAGGCCTGTGTGCAAGTGCTTTTCAGGTTGTGTGTGTAGTTGGCGTTATTTCCACTGACGACTATTTTAAATGTTGTCGGCATTCTGAGAGGAGTCGGTCGGTTGCTGTGGACCAGGGAAGTTATATCCGCGCGGTGCATTCGACTGGGTCCGCTGGCGGTCCCTGCGCAGTGTCGGAGCGTGTGTGGAGCTATCCGATCGCCGCTACGAGCTTCGTGGTTCACGGACCCAGGACGTCAAAGTTGAGTAATGGTTTCAAGTGCCCAAGTTGTGTGGTTCATTTCTGTGGTTTGCTGTTGGGGAGGTTTTCCTGTGAGCAACACCGAATGTTTGGATTGCTGGAATTAAACCGGCATGCGGTGAAATTAACTATATTGGTTGACTACAATTCAAGTGCACCAGCGGAATTTTCTGCCTTGTGGCTGTTAGTGTTCTGGCTACCTGCCCTGGCCACTAACGTAATTTCAGGCAGTGTCCTTTCCTTACCTGATGTCGCTGTCGAACACGGTGTGTAATTTTGGCAGCTTAATAATGTGGATAATCACGCCTGTAAAATTTTGTGTTTGAATTCTCATGTACCGATTGGTGGCAAGCAACTCGTTTGTCGGTCTGTCCGTGGCTGTCCCTTGGCTGAGTTCTGACGGATCAAATGTAGCTGGACTCACCACCTGTCTCACCTAAGTGAACGAGGGCAGACCGACCCGCTGGAGGCTTCTGAGTGCAGTTGTCTTTACTGTCTTTCTCAACGGTGTTCAATTGTCTGTTTATAATCTATCATAGCCAATGATAAAAGAAAAATTCTTGGTTTTACTGTGTTTTATGTAATTAAGTTTGAATTCCGACAAGTGGATATTTGCTGAAAGGTTATTGCCGTTGTGTTGTCTTTCCTTTTAATCCAGCTTCGGCTACTTAAAATTTAAGGTTTATGGTTATATTTTTTTTTAATTTTGGAAAATTATTTGTGGGCCTTCAGCCTTGGAATCTTACTCTTAAAATTACCTTTAGAGCTTAAAATTGCGGCTTGGAACCTTATTCTTCAAATTACCTTTCGAGCTTAAAATTGCGGCTTGGAACCTTATTCTTCAAAATACCTTTCGAGCTTAAACATTGCAGCCTCCCGCCTTTGAAAGGTTATGGTAATTTATTTTAAAATCTTGAAAATTTTATTGTGGGCTTTCAGCGGATTGTATTGCATCTAGTTTATGTTTGTCTATCCACCCTTGCCTTGAGGTTTTCAGCCTAGCTGTACCGTATATATTTTAATTATTTTATTTGCAATTTTAACTGCATTTTATCTTGTTGCCTTTTAACATTTCTTGTGTGGAGGCCTTCAGCCGTGAAAGAATTGCATTTTTTTGAAACTCGTAGTTGTAAAGGTTGGGCTATGCCCGGTTGCTTGTAAATGTGTTATTAAATTACAATAAATTACAATTTTAAGGTGAAACTGATCCCAACCTTATTTGGCCCTTTCCGCAATCCTAATCACCTGTTCTGCCCAGCGGGTTTACCGGGCGTCTCACCTGCTCTAAGGACGTCATGGGGTTCAACCGCATTGAACGTGAGTTCACAGTGTGAAGCACCTAGGACCATTCAAAACCGTTTGACGAAATCTGAACGTGATTCGAAGCAGAAAAGGGTGGGTTTCTTCTTTTCTTTTCACCTAGGCTTTTTCGCGTTCGGCTTTGATATGTGCAAGCTGTCAAGTGCCAATAACACGCACGTGAATAAAGCGGCAACCGGTCCCTCAGTCTGGAAAAGCCCTCCATGGCACCTGTGCACCTTTCCTGGATATTTTATTAAATATCTCTGAACAGAGACGCCAGTGCAACGATCACTACATGCCGCGCTGGCCGGTTAGATAGCGCTCTCGAAACTAGCACCTACTGGCCGCATGCGATATCTGAGGGATTTCTACTCCCGATCATGTTCAAATTTCGGTGGATGGTTTTGAACCGTCCCTTGTGGTTCCATCTCGGATACCAGACCAAAAATTGCGTTCACGCTACACTCCAGTAAGGTTAGTAGTGTCAAAAGTTGTCCTGTGTCATATGGCACTGCAAACTGTCACTTTCGACCACGAAATATGTGACATGAACGCCCCTAGGGAAGAGGTGGCTTCATTCACGTCCCGTATGACACCCCCTGAATCGTTTTCTTATCGATCTGTTACGTCCTAAATGTTTCCCTAGGTCACCTGTAAGAAAAGCGTAAAATTTGAACGCTGGGCGTCGCAGTTCTTACCTCTGTTGCAGAGGCGTCAAGGCAAGGGATGAGGTGTGGGTCATAAAGTCAGACATTTTCTAACAGTGGTAGGAGATAATGCCACTAACAATATACTAGAAATCCTGTTTGGTGAAGAATGAGTGTCGGAATGTAGATACATTTGGTCACGTTGTATGTTGTTCATAAATAACTAAAACACTGTAGTTCCAGTGAAAACAGCGAGAGAAGATGAAAATGTAGCGCGTGGTTTATGAAGGCCCACATAGATCATTTTCGGTTGCACAAAACGACAAAAAATGGTTCAAATGGCTCTGAGCACTATGGGACTTAAACAGCGGAGGTCATCAGTCCCCTAGAACTAAGAACTACTTAAACCTAACTAACCTAAGGACACCACACACATCCATGCCCGATGCAGGATTCGAACCTGCGACGGTAGCGGTCGCGCAGTTCCAGACTGAAGCGCCTAGAACCGCTCGGCCACCGCGGCTGGCTGCACAAAACGACGTCGGTGACGGCAGCTGAATCATCGTGCGTGTACAGTATGAAGGGGGAAAGGTTTCAGCAAAAATCTAGAAAAATTCTTGATCGATTAACTTCAAATATGTGTGTATGTGTGTGTTGTACATAAAGGGGAAATGGTGACTGCGAAATTCTCGAGAAGTTCTTCACCGATGTTGTTAAAATTACACTCTAATACATACACAGACAGCCATAGGCTACACTTTTTTTAAAAATATCAGTGCATAGGTTTCCAGTGGGAAACGACGGCGTTTCACTTGCTTTCCCGCAGTCAGTTTTAGCCACAATAGCGGCGCATTTAAACATCAGACAAATAATTCTCATACACAAATCCTAATTTACTCCACAACTTTGCCTAATATTAGTTTTTTTGCTTCTCCTGTAAAACTTTTGTTTGTGAACTAATAGTGTTTTGAAGAGTTACTCCTCAATTGTTTATTTCATACGCATTCTTTCTTTTTATATATAATTTTAAACATAAGACGTATACACAACTGCCGGCCGAAGTGGCCGTGCGGTTAAAGGCGCTGCAGTCTGGAACCGCAAGACCGCTACGGTCGCAGGTTCGAATCCTGCCTCGGGCATGGATGTTTGTGATGTCCTTAGGTTAGTTAGGTTTAACTAGTTCTAAGTTCTAGGGGACTAATGACCTCAGCAGTTGAGTCCCATAGTGCTCAGAGCCATATACACAACTATGTGTTTTTTTCCCGCAGTCGGTTTCAGTGGAAAACAGTAAAGGTGTATTTATGACTAACCAGCATTCGATTAGAACACTACTATGGGACCTGAATTGTACGAAATTTGTAATGTTACCCATTAGCAAACTGAAACTATGAGAATTAATGTCTCTTAAGCTACTAATCTCTCAATTGCAGCGGCACGGGAGGTCTGAGGTACACCGTATAAGATTTATAGATTCTTCTAGCTACTTCAATTCTCAATAAGGGATAAGCTGGCGATAACAACAAAAAAAAGCTCATGACAGAGAAAGAGGAGGAGACGGACGGTGGCAGTAGGGTGTGGGGAATGTATGTAGAGAGGGGAAGGGAGAAGATGGACAAAACGAAGGAAGAGGAAGATGTAGACAGACACAGGGAGAAGATGGACAGAGAAAAGGGGTTCGAGGTGATAGACAGTGAGAGCTGAAGGATGAGGAGATGCACAAAGAGAGGGGGGAAGGGGAGATGGACAGAAAGGAGGAAAAAGATATTATGACGTATATCCAATTTCCATACATATTCAGCAATTGCAAACATTGCCGGGTTTGCTAGTAGAGTTTATAGTAGCCATGGCAAAATTCATAACAGATGTTCTTTACAAAAGTGTACGGCATATTGTACACGCTGATGGGAACTAGAAGTACCGTATAAGTTCTGAGAGATCAACATCTACTTGCTCGTGAAAATACATACATGGAAAAACACAGTAAGTAATACTGAGAATTCAGTACAAACCAGTTTTTCGGTACATCCTACGTGTGTTGTTTTCTTCCAAATTGTCAAATGATGTCGAATACATGTGTTTTTCTCTGTCAGCACGCCTCACGTTTTCAATGTCGAAACAATTCTCATTAGACTTTTATCTTTCTACGTTCTTATTTAAGCGCAATGAAGACTTTTTCTTTGTTCAGGCAATGTAAAACCTGAATATTTTTGCTTTCATAGTGTCTTCCTTAGTGGGAGAACGCGCAGGAAAAATTAAAAGTCCTCATAAAAACGTCACAGTGTTTCACGAAAACAAAACAAGCAATAAAACAAAGTTTGACACCGTACAAAAGGAAAAAAATACCGACACTATAACATGCGGGGGCGGGCGAGAGCGGGTGAACTTCCGATTGTGGCAAATACACTCCTGGAAATGGAAAAAAGAACACATTGACACCGGTGTGTCAGACCCACCATACTTGCTCCGGACACTGCGAGAGGACTGTACAAGCAACGATCACACGCACGGCACAGCGGACACACCAGGAACCGCGGTGTTGGCCGTCGAATGGCGCTAGCTGCGCAGCATTTGTGCACCGCTGCCGTCAGTGTCAGCCAGTTTGCCGTGGCATACGGAGCTCCATCGCAGTCTTTAACACTGGTAGCATGCCGCGACAGCGTGGACGTGAACCGTATGTGCAGTTGACGGACTTTGAGCGAGGGCGTATAGTGGGCATGCGGGAGGCCGGGTGGACGTACCGCCGAATTGCTCAACACGTGGGGCGTGAGGTCTCCACAGTACATCGATGTTGTCGCCAGTGGTCGGCGGAAGGTGCACGTGCCCGTCGACCAGGGACCGGACCGCAGCGACGCACGGATGCACGCCAAGACCGTAGGATCCTACGCAGTGCCGTAGGGGACCGCACCGCCACTTCCCAGCAAATTAGGGACACTGTTGCTCCTGGGGTATCGGCGAGGACCATTCGCAACCGTCTCCATGAAGCTGGGCTACGGTCCCGCACACCGTTACATCGTCTTCCGCTCACGCCCCAACATCGTGCAGCCCGCCTCCAGTGGTGTCGCGACAGGCGTGAATGGAGCGACGAATGGAGACGTGTCGTCTTCAGCGATGAGAGTCGCTTCTGCCTTGGTGCCAATGATGGTCGTATGCGTGTTTGGCGCCGTGCAGGTGAGCGCCACAATCAGGACTGCATACGACCGAGGCACACAGGGCCAACACCCGGCATCATGGTGTGGGGAGCGATCTCCTACACTGGCCGTACACCACTGGTGATCGTCGAGGGGACACTGAATAGTGCACGGTACACCCAAACCGTCATCGAACCCATCGTTCTACCATTCCTAGACCGGCAAGGGAACTTGCTGTTCCAACAGGACAATGCACGTCCGCATGTATCCCGTGCCACCCAACGTGCTGTAGAAGGTGTAAGTCAACTACCCTGGCCAGCAAGATCTCCGGATCTGTCCCCCATTGAGCATGTTTGGGACTGGATGAAGCGTCGTCTCACGCGGTCTGCACGTCCAGCACGAACGCTGGTCCAACTGAGGCGCCAGGTGGAAATGGCATGGCAAGCCGTTCCACAGGACTACATCCAGCATCTCTACGATCGTCTCCATGGGAGAATAGCAGCCTGCATTGCTGCGAAAGGTGGATATACACTGTACTAGTGCCGACATTGTGCATGCTCTGTTGCCTGTGTCTATGTGCCTGTGGTTCTGTCAGTGTGATCATGTGATGTATCTGACCCCAGGAACGTGTCAATAAAGTTTCCCCTTCCTGGGACAATGAATTCACGGTGTTCTTATTTCAATTTCCAGGAGTGTATTCCTCCCTGGGAATCTTTGACATTCCGGTTCGTTCGGACAACGGTCTCTGTGTGTGCCATATGAAGTGTATTGTGGAACGTTTTGATATTCATTTCGGTGACGCAGTAGTAATTACTTTGCGGATATCCGCACCTATATTTGTCTTTTTCTTTTACAAAGCAAGGACTATTGCGGAAATTCAAAGGCCAGTATCACTGCTGAAAAATATGTTTTCACCTACTTATATCACATCGACAGATGTACATCGTTGTGTGAATTAGTACCACATGTCGCCTTTATTGGTACTGGAAAAGCTGCAAAGAATGTTACAACAAAGTGCAGAGATACTCGCAAATTGTCGATGCTTTATGCAGCGACTGGAGAAAAGACTCTCAGAATAAATGTAACATGTTGTACATAAATAGACGCAATGCTTCATTACTGGTCGCATACACGATTGGCTATAAATCGTTGAGAACAGTAACAAACATAAGTCATTTAGGAGTATACTTCTGAAGCTATCCAAAGTGGAATGAGCACAGTAAATTAGATGTATGTAAAGTAGATATCTGACAGATTTACATCAAGACACCTCAGGAAATGTAGTTTCCTTGCGAAAGATGAACCTCACGCTCAAGCTGATCATCAGGGGAGACTGGAATTAAAATTCCAAAAGATTACGTTCCAGGAAAAGCCATTGAAACATATTAGTCTTTCCCACATACATCCCAGTCCGCCTCCGTGACTGCTGTGCTGAGGACTAGGGTTCGACTTTCGGTACTGTCAGAAATTGCTTATCGGTGGGAGGACCGCAACGGGCTGCACTCAGAATCGTGATGCCATTTAAGTAGTGATGCTATAAGAAGTAGTGAAATCAGGTCTGCTACCCCGACGACGACCGGGAGAGCGATTTGGTTACACCCACCGGTCCATACCGCATCCAATAGAGGATGAAACGATGGTCGGTTGATCCCGATTGTTCCATTTGTTTCCAGGACGACTCCGCTTTCCTTCACGTATAAATCTCGCCCAAATGACCGCAACGGGAAGACCGGAGTTATAACAGTTCACATGGGGACTTAGCGGCGGTCATTCCTCTCACGCACTATCGTAAATGTATCAGGAAAGGAGCAAAGAGTTGTGGATGATGTATCCCCCGCCTGACGCAGTAAAGTAGCTTTCCAAGGAGATGTATTTGATTATGATAGGCCTATACTTTTTCATTTTATGGAAAGTAAATGACACGGCCTGTCAAAACAACTTACACATTTCTTATCAAAATACGCCTTAATCGAAAGTAAACAAACTCGATATTCGCTAGACGAAGAATGAGATGAGCTGAACTTTCATGTGATTGACATTTAGGTATAACGATCGGTTATTTTACAGAACAGCTCCAAAGCCAAGCACACGAACTTTTAGCAGATGAAGATAATTAATAGCAGTTGCGGTATTACCTTCAGAGCGCCAGCAAGCTAAAAGTGCTTCGGGGGTTCAATAAATTTCAGTATCCACAAATTCGGATAAAAAATTGGGGATGAGAACAGCGTATCGCTAATATACTCAGACGGCTAATTATGGGTGAAGTTATGCTGAATCTTATGCCACTTGGAATAAAGGAAATCCACGCTGTCTTCTTCGGGCCAGTACTGTATCGCACATGCATCATAGCTCTAAGTTAGTTGTGATCTTCATAGAAAGATTGGACTGATTAGTTATTTAAAAAAAAATACGTGTCATTTTTTGCAAAAAAGGAAAACGTAAAGCCTAGCATCTGGCCTTTTCAAATTAATACAAACTGTTTTAATACACCGCACGACAAATAAACTGAAGTACCCAGAAGACGTGGTAATACGTTAATGTAACTTAGTACACGTGCATCAGAGTAAGAAGATGAAACACCTACAGCTGTCCTTAGGGTGCCTTTTATTTGTATGGCTACCAGCTTCGGTGCTTCATTGCAACATTATTCAGGCTTTACCTGATTCAAAAGGGGCTAATACCATGCATCAGTGGCCAACATAACCAGTTTACGCAGACTGCCTGTAACTGTGATGTTGGCCACTGATATAACGCATGTACGGACGGTGTTAATCACTTTAGCATCAGCTGAGGCCTGAAGGTGTACACTGAAACGGCGAAACTGGTAGGCATACAATAAATGGCATCATAAGGATGGCTGTAGGTGTTTCATCTACATCTCATCTACATGATACTCGCAAACCACCTAATGGTGAGTGGCGGAGGGTACTTTCGATACCACTATCTTATCCCTCCAACCCTGTTCCACTCGTGAATAGTGCGTGGGAAGAATGACTGTCGGTAAGCCTCAGTGTTGGCTCTAATTTCTCCAGTTTTTTTTCCTCTTGGTCAAGTAATATATGAAGTAATGTGTTGTTCGACTCCTCCTGAAAAGTGCTATCCCGAGATTTCAGTAGTGAATGTCTCCGTGATACACAACTCCTCTCTTGTAACGTCTGCCAGTGGAGTTAGTTTATCATCTCCGTAACACCCTCTCGCCAGCTAACGATCTCGTGACGAAACGCGCCGTTCTTCGTTGGATCCTCTCTATCTCCTCTATCAGTCCTACCTGATAGGAATCCCACATAGATGAACAGTACTCAAGAATCGGGCGAACAAGCTCCTTATAAGCCACTTATTTCGTGAGTGAGTTACATTTCCTTAAGATTATTCCGATGAATCTAAGTCGGGTGTCTGCTTTTCCCATTATCTATTTTATGTGGTCATTCCAGTTACGGTCGCTCTGCATAGTTACGCCTAGATATTTTAGGGCAGACGCTGTCTCCAGGTGTTCGTCACCGATAGTGTAGCTGTACAGTAGCGGGTTTCTTTTCCTATGTATGCGCAATACGTTACATTTATTTACGTTCAGAGTCAAATGCCGGAGCCTGCACCATTCATCAATTCTCTGCAGGTCGTACTGCAAAATCTTACTATCTTCTGGCGTTGCTACTTTGGTATAGACCACTGCATCATCTGAGAATTGCCTTAAAGAGCTTCCGACGCTTTCTACTAGATCGTCGATACACAGGGTGGTCCATTGATAGTGACCGGACCAAATATCTCACGAAATAAGCTTCAAACGAAAAAGCTCCAAAGAAAGAAATTCGTCTAGCTTGAAGGGGGAAACCAGATGGCGCTACGGTTGGCTCGCTAGATGGCGATGCCATAGGTCAAACTGATATCAACTGCGTTTTTTTTAAATACGAACCCCCATTTTTTATTACATATTCGTGTAGTACGTAAAGAAATATGAATGTATGCTACATCAACATCGATTGCACCCGTACCATATTTCTACGCACCAAGACTTGCATGGCGACAACTTCGAACGTCGTGTATTGTTCTGCCACTGGACACAAGAGGAATTACGGGACGATGACAAATTTCTTGCACGCGTTCTATTTAGCGACGAAGCGTCATTCACCAACAGCGGTAACATAAACCGGCATAATATGCACTATTGGGCAACGGAAAATCCACGATGGCTGCGACAAGTTGAACATCAGCGACCTTGGCGGGTTAATGTATGGTGCGGCATTATGGGAGGAAGGATAATTGGCCCCCATTTTATCGATGGCAATCTAAATGGTGCAATGTATGCTGATTTCCTGCGTAATGTTCTACCGATGTTACTACAAGATGTTTCACTGCATGGCAGAATGGCGATGTACTTCCAACATGATGGATGTCCGGCACATAGCTCGCGTGCGGTTGAAGCGGTATTGAATAGCATATTTCATGACAGGTGAATTGATTGTCGGAGCACCATACCATGGCCCACACGTTCAGCGGATCTGTCGTCCCCGGATTTCTTTCTGTGGGGAAAGTTGAAGGATATTTGCTATCGTGATCCACCGACAACGCCTAACAACATGCGTCAGCGCATTGTCAATGCATGTGCGAACATTATGGAAGGCGAACTGCTCGCTGTTGAGAGGAATGTCGTTACACGTATTGCCAAATGCATTGAGGTTGACGGACATCATTTTGACCATTTATTGCATTAATGTGGTACTTACAGGTAATCACGCTGTAACAGCAAGCTTCCTCAGAAATGATAAGTTCACAAAGATACATCTAACAGATTGCAACAACCGAAATAAAACGTTCAAACGTACCTACGTTCTGTATTTTAATTTAAAAAACTTACCTGTTACCAACTGTTCGTCTGAAACTGTGAGCCATATGTTTGTGACTATTATAGTGCCATCTATCACAAGGCGAAAAAAGGGCCCAACTAAAACATTCATATTTCTTTTAAGTACTACACGAATAGGTAATAAAAATGGGGTTTCCTATTTTAAAAAACGCAGTTGATATCCGTTTGACCTACGGCAGCGCCATCTAGCGGGCCAACCATAGCGACATCTGGTTTCTCCCTTCAAGCTATACAAGTTTCTTTCTATGTAGTTTTTTCGTTTGACGCTCATTTCGTGAGATATTTGGCCGCATCACGATCAATGAACCACCCTGTATATTGTAAACAGCAACTGTCCTATCACACTTCCCTCTGGTACTTCGGATATGACCTTTACATCTGTCGATTTAGGTCCGTTAAGAGCGATGTGTTGAGTTCTATCTGCAAGAAAGCCTATAATCCAATCACAAGTCTGCTCCGATATTCTGTAAGCTCATTTTTTTTCATTAAACGGCAGTGCGGGGCGGTGTCACATGCCTTACTGTAATCAAGGAACACGGCATCAGCCTGAGCGCCGCTGTCCACTGGGCTGTGGATCTCATGGAGGAACAGAGCGAGCTGTGTTTCGCAGGATCTCTGTTTGGGGAATTCATGTTGAATTTTATATACGAGATGTTCGTTTTCCAAAAACATCACAGTTCTTGAGCATAAAACATTTTCCATAATTGTACAACAGATCGACGTCGACGATATAGTTCCATAATTGTGTGGATCTGTATTGCGGCCTTTCTTAAAAACCGGAATAACCTGTGCTTTTTTCCAGTCGTTAAGTACCTCTCGTTGCTCAAGCGATATCCGATGAATTACTGCTACAAGGGGAGGAAGTTCTTTGGCGTAATGTTTATAGAATACAGTAGTTATCTGATCTGGTCCTGACGCCTTTCCACTACCAAGCGATGGTAGCTGTTTTTCAGTTCCGCGATAGGTTATCTCAATATCTGCCATTTCGACGTTCGTACGACCGTTGAAAGGAGGGAAAGTGTTACGATCTTCCGCTGTGAAACAACTTCGGAAGACCGAATTCAGTATTTCGGCCTTCTCTCTGTTCTTCCGTTTCGGTGCCGGTGTGGTCGCTGAGACAATGAATAGAGGATTTTGACCCACTTACTGATTTTACATACGACCAAAATCTCTTTGGGTTTTTACTCAGGTCAATAAAAATCATTGAACCCTTCTCTCATTGCGCTGCTTACGCTCATTTTCACTTCGTTCAACTTTAGTTTCTTACGTAAGTGAATGACTGAGGTCCCCCTGACCTCCGATCACAAGAATGGACATACAAAACCGTGCATTAGTGTTTTTTGCTTATAACGTTACCAGGTGTGGTAGTTTTCAGGTGTGGTAGATTATATGAAGAGCGTATACATCGTCGGGAGTTAAGTGATCACTGGAGGGACAAAAAATGTTCAAATGTGTTGAATTCATAAGGGACCAAACTGCTGATGTCGTCGGTCCCAAGACTTACACACTCCTTAAACTAACTTATGCTAAGAACAACTCACATACACCCATGCCCGACGGAGGACTCGAACCTCCGGAGGGAGGAGCCGCGCAATCCGTGACATGGCGCCTCAAACCGCACGGCCACTCCGCGCGGCAACTGGGAGGACAGGGAGGTGTCGCGTGTTCGTGTGAGACAGCGTTATCAGAATCTAACACAGTTTGCGAGGGGCCTCACTGGTGTCTCCATTTGGCCACCTTAAAATAATGCTAAAATCTCGTTTCCTTCTCTTTCACTTGCGAACTCAGAATATTGCCATGTCTTTTTTATGAATGGCGATTTCAAGTTGTTCCAGTAAGTCGAGCCATCTCCCGTTCTTTTCCTGCGCAAGATTTTTACGTCTTCTTCTATTCCCCTATTTCGTTTACATGGATCGCAACAGCTGATTTATCATAATTAATTTGAATGCATTTCTGTCTTTCTTGTCTCTGGTGGAGAATGTTCTTTCTGTTGTGAGCGTGAGGTTGATCTGCTATTCTGTTATTCTGCGCAACGGATTAATCTGAGATGTACCCTTTACCCTGCGACTTCTGCAAGATGCAATTTCCACCCCCACACTACTACAGAAGTCGGACAGGCGCTCCTAACGTTCTAAAGAGAAATGCCTGAAAAACTTTCAGCAATAAATATCTCCTGGTTTCGTCCGCTGTAAGAAAATGACACAAAAATTCACAAAATTTCTTATGTAACTAGTGGGGTACTTGGGTACTGGAACATTGCTAGTTAGTGTAAGAAAAACATGAAACTAACGAAAATTATTACTTATTTTGCAAAAATTTTGAGAAATCACAATGGCGCTTTTAGTTGTGAATTGAACAAGTTATATCCTGGTTCTTTTCGGAATGTAAAGTTACCTCTCTAGGATAGGATTCGCTAAGAAATTTCTAGACAAAGTTTAAGATTGTTATTGACTTAGCAGAATGGCTGAGAGGCGCACCTACTCAACTTGAATAATTATCCAATTATCCTTTAGAATGTTGCTGGGTACGGTCAAGGATGTCGCATGTGAAATGCAGTGAATTGTACTGTTGTGGAGGAAATATGGGGCTCACAATAGCTGTAGCGCACAATACCATAAGCTATCATGACTGCTGTCTGCGCCGCTCGCTGTTGACAAATAAGATCTCGTTGTATCTGGATTGACCTTCAACAATCAAACTCTCCCTACGCCTTGATGAAGTCAAGGATTCCTATCCGCCCCTAGTCTAACTATTGGCGTGATACACCGGTCAGATAACCAGTCCACCGCGATGGCACTCAAAAATTCGCTCGCAGGCGTTTAACTATAACTCTGTCCGTTCACAGCGCAGAATAAGCGTGTCGGCCAACACAGTGAACAACGCTTAATCGCAAGGACTCAATATAGAGTCGCACGTGAAGGGGTATATCTTTCAGTCTCTTCCATTACTCCTTCAGCTCAAGGCGCCAGAAATGTCGTCTGCCAATCAGCACTGCTCTTCTAAAACCGGAGAATGACGTTTCTTTTAAGGCGACCAATCCGGATATCTGTAGTATTGGCGTCTGGCGTTTGCTTTCTCCCTGTGAAAATCTCTGATACTGCGTGCTATGTGTAAAGAATGCGTAGGTTGAACGCTCCCACACAATGTAGCGGAATTTGCTTTTAAGCCGAACATGGGGTCGATCCCCCTATCACTCGAGCACATGCTGTCTGTTCCACGGGTGGCCGAGGTTCACTCGTCCTCTGAAGGGACCGGCCTCCCGGTGTGTGGTCTGCCTCTCTCGAACTAAAAGCTCATGTGACCGTCGTGTCTGAAATGTATGTGTGTACGCCATCCTCGAATATTTCAACCCCGGCGCGCACTTGTTATTTGCATATCGTTTCCATGAATTCATACAACACTGATCTTATCTTATCGAGTTCGGGTTCAAATGAAGCGTCTTGATGTGCGGAATATGATTCTGAGGGCGGAATATGTAAGCAATGAAGGTCAGGAGACCACGACGTCTTTCACTGTCTGTTTGTTACACTCTACATCACAGGATGGGGACTGAATTTTATAAACTCTTTATATATAAACTCCTGGAAATTGAAATAAGAACACCGTGAATTCATTGTCCCAGGAAGGGGAAACTTTATTGACACATTCCTGGGGTCAGATACATCACATGATCACACTGACAGAACCACAGGCACATAGACACAGGCAACAGAGCATGCACAATGTCGGCACTAGTACAGTGTATATCCACCTTTCGCAACAATGCAGGCTGCTATTCTCCCATGGAGACGATCGTAGAGATGCTGGATGTAGTCCTGTGGAACGGCTTGCCATGCCATTTCCACCTGGCGCCTCAGTTGGACCAGCGTTCGTGCTGGACGTGCAGACCGCGTGAGACGACGCTTCATCCAGTCCCAAACATGCTCAATGGGGGACAGATCCGGAGATCTTGCTGGCCAGGGTAGTTGACTTACACCTTCTAGAGCACGTTGGGTGGCACGGGATACATGCGGACGTGCATTGTCCTGTTGGAACAGCAAGTTCCCTTGCCGGTCTAGGAATGGTAGAACGATGGGTTCGATGACGGTTTGGATGTACCGTGCACTATTCAGTGTCCCCTCGACGATCAACAGTGGTGTACGGCCAGTGTAGGAGATCGCTCCCCACACCATGATGCCGGGTGTTGGCCCTGTGTGCCTCGGTCGTATGCAGTCCTGATTGTGGCGCTCACCTGCACGGCGCCAAACACGCATACGACCATCATTGGCACCAAGGCAGAAGCGACTCTCATCGCTGAAGACGACACGTCTCCATTCGTTCCTCCATTCACGCCTGTCGCGACACCACTGGAGGCGGGCTGCACGATGTTGGGGCGTGAGCGGAAGACGGCCTAACGGTGTGCGGGACCGTAGCCCAGCTTCATGGAGACGGTTGCGAATGGTCCTCGCCGATACCCCAGGAGCAACAGTGTCCCTAATTTGCTGGGAAGTGGCGGTGCGGTCCCCTACGGCACTGCGTAGGATCCTACGGTCTTGGCGTGCATCCGTGCGTCGCTGCGGTCCGGTCCCAGGTCGACGGGCACGTGCACCTTCCGCCGAGCACTGGCGACAACATCGATGTACTGTGGAGACCTCACGCCCCACGTGTTGAGCAATTCGGCGGTACGTCCACCCGGCCTCCCGCATGTCCACTATACGCCCTCGCTCAAAGTCCGTCAACTGCACATACGGTTAACGTCCACGCTGTCGCGGCATGCTACCAGTGTTAAAGACTGCGATGGAGCTCCGTATGCCACGGCAAACTGGCTGACACTGACGGCGGCGGTGCACAAATGCTGCGCAGCTAGCGCCATTCGACGGCCAACACCGCGGTTCCTGGTGTGTCCGCTGTGCCGTGCGTGTGATCATTGCTTGTACAGCCCTCTCGCAGTGTCCGGAGCAAGTATGGTGGGTCTGACACACCGGTGTCAATGTGTTCTTTTTTCCATTTCCAGGAGTATATATATATATATATATATATGGTGCTCGGAATCATGCATTGTACATCATTTGTAACCGTTGTCGACAGTTATCTTCTGAATGATGTTTAGTTCCGCCTCTTTATCCTTCCCGCCCATTGACACATTGTCTGCTGTTTGTACAAAGCTATGGAAAGTAGCTTTTTTATAAATCTATGGATGGCGCAAATCACTGGAAATCAAAGCCTCATTTCTCGCCGGTTTCCTGTGAACGATAAATGTGTGCTTATATCCCTTCTTAGTAGTGGTCAAATTGAGGAACTGCAAACTGCTGTCAGTTTCTTACTCCACTGGAAACTCCATTTTTCTACGGGCGTCGTTCAAGTTGTTTACTATTTGTTCTGTTAGGATGGAGCATAAGTTCGCCGCCTTTTTATGTAAGTTTAATAAATATAACAAAGACGTCATTAATAACATATTCTCCTTCACTATTTACAACAGTATGTCGACGCTGGGGTGCCTTTCAGATTCCGCTAGTAGATATCACGAGGTTCTCAGGCAAAGAACTCGTAGAGGCATGTTCGGAGCGCATATTAATCCAGAAAGGAAGCTCCTTGAAGGTAGTTCGATAGTAAGGGGAAAAGGCGAGGATCTGAGAGCGCAATGTCAGTTGAATAACGTGGATGCAGAATGACTTCCGAATCCAATTCCTGTACAGTTCTTTTTTCTGTCCGTCTAGCAGAATGCGGGCGTACATTATCGTATAGTAACATCACTTCGCGCAGTCTTCCTGGTCGTTGTTCTCGGATTGCTACTGCAAGACGTCTCAGTTGTTGACAACAAATGTCAGCAGTCACGGCTACATCTCGGGGAAGCGATTCGTAGCACACTACACCGTCGCTTTTCCACCAAATGCATGGTATTATCTTTCGTGGATGCGCGCTTATCTTAGCACGCGAGTTGCTATTTGTATGGGCTCAGTCATTTCTTTCTTTTTCGTTATGTTAGCATAAGGACACCATCTCTCGTGACCAGTAACGATACAGGATAGGAATGGTCGGTGTAGTTCACGAGCCAATTGATGACGAGCATTCCGTTGACTTTAATGATTCTTGCTCTGAGCATGCAGTACCCATACACCCTACTTTTGAACGTCACACATTGCATGCAAGTGTCGCACGATGGTGGAATGATGACCGTTCATCAAATTTATCAGTTCTTGAGTATAATGACGTGGATCCTTGTGGATTAATGCGTTTAAAAGATCTTCATCAGAGCCTGAAGGTCTTCCTGAAAGTGGAGAGTCACTCATGTCAAAACGATCCTGCTTACGACGAGAAAACCATTTTCTTGCCGTGCTCTGTCGAGTGGCATTATCCGCATACACCACGCAGATGTTTTTTTTTTTGTGTGTTGTTTCAGGGCGCAAAACATCTAAGGTCATAAGCGCTCAGTAAAGAACCAGAGAATGCTGGGACCGAGAGGGGAAAAACCGTTACGCGGTCCAATACAAAAGAAAAGAAAAAAACAAATCTAAAATATCAAGACGTTACGGAAGAGTAACTAAAAGACGTCTACAAGAAACCGGAATCACCAGGTAGAAATGAAATCTCTTTTGCCATATTACTGCTTTTTAAAAAACTTAAAACACGAGTCACAGCTCGCACATCATCTGCTAAAATGTCCTGCAAGGCGGGCGGCATCCCGCCCTTGAGACGTAAGTGGCCAAAATAGGGGCAGAGGATCAGGAAATGTCTGACTGTTAATGGCTGGCTACAGAAAGGACAGCTGGGTGCAGGTTTGCCACTCGACAAGTGGCGGTGACTAAAAAGCGGCAGTGCCCTATTCGCAAGCGAGCTAACATTACTTCCTCACGGCGAGACGGCCGGGAGGAAGTCGACCAGGCTGTTGCGAGAGGTTTGACTTCTCTGAGTTTGTTCCCATGAAGCGAGCACTAATCGTCATGCCAAAGTAACGTGATACGCTGATAGAGAAAAGTACAAGTATCTTGTGAGGGAACAGAGTAAGAGGCGGGCCGACCGAGATGGACGATAGCCATGGTTGCAGCATCAGCAGCGCTATTCCCAGGCAAACCAACATGGCCTCCGCTGCCGTCACCTCTCTATTGAAATCAAACCGAAGAATATGTCAGAAATATTCTTATTTCTCCACTCTGCACTCCATTTTCTAGTCTCCACAGCTCTAATCACCATTTCCAAACGAAAATGTGTAAAGTCAAATAGCAACAGGTAACTACAAAAAAAATAATAATGCATAAATAAACGTATAGCAACAAACAAAACAAACATGCTACGAACTTATGCAACAGCCTAATATATCTTCCTCGGCAACAAGCAACAAAGTATCGCCTTTGTAACGGTTATTACAAACAGTTGTACCCATAATAGCTTGGTCAGTCATTAAAACTTTATCTTCTAGGTCTCTGATAAAAATGTCAACCAAGGTCCCTGACCTGCTGGACCCCAAGGCCAAACATCTGAATATAAAACTTATGATTAAACGTGAAATGATTAAAACTTATAATCAGCTGTAAGAGAACAATAAATTCAATGGTCCCTTGCCCTGAAATTTTCTAGTATTTAAGGGAATTTCTACATGTACCGCGCGCCGCGGAATTTGAATCCCCGCTAGACATCATGGACGTCAAAGACCCCTGGAGGTCTCTGCACCATCGCGCCGTCAGCTGTGGCGGCGCGCGCCTCCTGGCCCGCATTTAGAGTGAGGGCGCCACAGTGGAACACGTGGTTGCAGCAGCCAATAGCGGCGTCCCCAATAGCGTACTTAAGCGCCTGCCTCTCGCTCAGCCTGTCCACTTTCACCTTCACCCTCTCCGTCGTCTACATCATCGCCATCGCCATCGCCATCGCCTTCGCCCTCACCATCTCGGGCGCCGACTCCAGCACCAGGACCTCCCCCTCCATGCCACCTTCTAGTTGCTCCTGTCTCCCACATCTCCTCCGCGCCGCCAAACGCCCCAGTGACACCCCTGCGCCCTCTGCACCTAAAAAGGCTCCACCTCGTTCCCCTTCCCCTGCCCAGGATGCCATGGATGTCTCCCCGCCTGTCCCTGCCCCCTCCTCTCCCGTCCTGATACCACACTTCTTGAGGTCCGGAACCTCACCCTCTTCATTCGCCAGCATTTTCCCCATGCTCTCATCCCCCTCCTCACTCCTCGCCCTGACCCAGTCCTCATCACCTCCACCAGCCCTACCCTTCACACCGATATCCTTACCCACATCCCCGTCACCCGCTTTGTCCCTAATGCCTCCTCACCCCCGCCCCTTCCCCACCTCCCTCCCGCCAACCCCAACCCCCGCATCACCCGCCAACCCTCACCGCCATGATCACTCAGCTTAGTCCGACGATCACGGTGGAGGAGGTGTTCGCGGAGCTCAAGGCGCATCCCTATCTGGACGTGCGTGCAGTTTGCCGCATTCACAATTCCGCCGGCCCCACCCGCCTTATGCGGGTTTTTTCCGAACACGCCCCCTCCATAGACCATCTCCTGAAGGAGGGTGCCCTCCTCTTTAACCAACGTTACAAGGTCGCCCCCTCCTGTTTTCCTCCTCAATCCCTCCGCTGCCAGAGGTGTCTGCGGTATAACGCACACCCGCAAGGCCCCCACCTGCCTGCACTGTAAGCAAGCACACTACCTCCGGCAGTGCCCCAACCTCCTGTCCCCTCCCTCCTGTAACACCTGCAACCTCTCTCATCCTACGTACTCCCAAAAACGTAAGGCCCAACCCCCTCCTACCACTCCTGAACTCACCGTCCCTGTCCACCCTCTGGACGCCCCCACCCCTCCTGGCAATTCCCTTCGCCCACCCCCCCTACCGCTGAGGACATCATCAGATTCCTTACCATCATACTCCAAAATGTCCACCCTTTCCAGCGCCCCCACACCGTCCAGCAGATATCCCTCGCCGCCTGTTCCGTCTTCCACCTTAAAATGTATGCCACCTACTCACATGCCTTCCTCCTAAATGAAACCTTCCTCCAACCCCACCACACCATCCACACTTCGCCCTACCTCCTTCACTGAACTGATAATCCCATCCCGATTGCGCGTGGCGGAGTTGCCATTGGTCACCACTGCCAGATCCCGGTTTGGCTCCAACCTCTACTTCCTGACCCCACCGAACACCTGATCTTTAGTCTCTTCTTCCCCGGCCTTACCATCACCTGCGCCACCATCTATGTCCGCCCTAACGCTCGTATTCCTTTCGACTTCCTCTCCCACATTCACCTTACCTTCTCCTCCTACATGATCGCCGCCGACCGCAACATCCATAGTCGTTCTGCCACCCAGTTACGGCAGTGGCATCGGTTCCTCTCCTCCCCCTTCCAGGCGACCTCGTCTCCATTCCCCAGCACTCCCGTCCTGAATCCAACTCCACTCCTGATGTCGTCCTCTCCTCCCCTAACCTCCTTGGCTGCATAATGGTGGATGTCATGGACCCCATTGGTAGCGACCATGTCCCCGTCCTCCTCACCATTTCAGACGGTCATCACCTCTGACCCGACCCTCGTAATGACCCTCCCCCAAAGTACGTCCATGATTACTCTTGTGCTGACTGGAATGCCTATCGGGATACCCTCTCCACCCATGTCGATAGCCATCCCTTCATCTATCACCACCCTGATGATATTACCCATGCTGCTTCCTTTCTCTAACAGACCTTACCTTAGGCCATGGAGGCCCACATCCCTACTGTCGCCATCCACCCCCACCGTCCTTCCTTACCCCCACAGGCCATCCTCCTCCTCTGTGAATCCCGCCGTCTCTACCATGCCTTTCTCCACACGCGTGACCCGGACACACTACGACGCCACCGGCAACTCCAGCGACACATCCGAAACTTGCTCGCAGCTAAGAAACGCCATGACTGGCGACAGACATGCACCCTTTTAAATGCTACCCTTCCTATAAACTCGTCCATGTTCTGGTCAGCCTTCTGTCACCTTACCGGAACTAAACCGTCCCCGTACTATCCTCTTCTCCATGATGATCACCCCTTCCCTGACACCCTTAGTAAGGCCAATCACTTTGGCTCCTACCTCTCCAATGTCTTTTCCATCCCCGACGATCCCCAGTTCGATTACTCCCTCTTCCCGGATGTCCGCGATCAAACTGACACCTCTGTCCCTCCCCTCGCACCTGGTTTCCAGTACTTGGACAACACTGCACACACAGAACTCAATGCCCCTACCACTACACAGGATCTCATTGCTACACTCCGCTCAAAACGCAGCACCACTCCTGGTCATGATCGTGTCACCTGCCGCCACCTTCGTGAAGCTCCTGTCTCTTTCCTCTCCACCCTGGCCAGGCTCTACAATGTAGTCCTGTCCACCGGCTACTACCCCGACCGCCAGTCCTGATGTTCCCTAAACCCGATAAACCGCCATCCGCCATCTCCTCCTACCGTCCCATCAGCCTTACCTCGGTCTTCAGCAAGGTCCTGTCATCCAACCCTACCCACTGCATCCACCAACATCTCCACCAGCACAGCCTCCTTCCCGTTACCCAGTGTGGCTTTCACCCGTCCTTCTCTTCTGATGACCTTCTCCTTCACCTCCCTCATCTCCTTTCCAAACAGCTTAATTCCCCTCGCTCTGCCATCTTCCTCTCCCTGGACCTCGAACGTGCCTATGACTGCGTATGGCATTTCGGTCTCCTCTTCAAGCTCCAAAGCTCAGCCCTTCCCATTAAGTACGTCCGTCTGGTCGGTTCCTTTCTCTCCCAACGTCCTTCCTACGTCACCATCCATAACACGGATTCCTGCACCTTTTTTCCCTCTGTCGGTGTGCCCCAAGGCTCCGTCCTCTCCCCCTTCTGTACCTGTATACGGTGGACATGCCGCCGCCGGCACCCCCCGTCCACCTTCTCCAGTTTGCCGATGAGACCGCCTTCCTTGCCCTTTCCCCCACCCTGCAGTGTTCCCAACACCTTCTCCAATCCCATCTTGACCGGTTCACCGCTAGGTGCAACCAGTGGTTGCTTAAGGTCAATCCCTCCAAAATCCAGATGATCATTGTAGGCAAAACCACCCCTTCCTTCCGCCTCCTCGATTTCTATCTAACCATCTATGGCCGTCCTATCGCCCTCACCCCCACCTTTAATTACCTTGGCGTCGCCCTCGACCGTCGCCTCTCCTGGACCCCCCCTATCTCCAGACAATCCAAACCAAGGCACATTCCCGACTCCATCTCCTCAAGCTCCTTTCCGGCCATACGTGGGGTCTGGACCGCTCCACCGTACTCCACCATACTCCACACCTATAAATCGCTCATCCGCCCTGTCCTCTGTTATGCCCATCCTGCCTGGATCTCTGTTCCCCCTCGCTTTTACAAATCCCTTCAGATCTTTGAACGCCCTGATCTCCACCTCGCCTATCGTATCTGTCACCCCGCCCCTACGCAGATCCTGTACGACCTCATTCCGTTCCCCCACCTCCTCCTTCTCCTCGAATGGATACGGATCCTCTGCACCTCCTGTAAACTCGATCCTCCTCACCCACTTGTCTCACCCATCCTCTCCCACCCCCGCCCACTGCCGCACCTGCATTCCCACGTCCCACCTACTCTCCATCTCTCTAGCCTCCTTACCCTCTCCCAAGGTGGCTTCTGCCAGCTCCCCCTCCATGATGATGCCCTCCTTCCCTCCATCTTCCCCTCCTATCAACTTTGATCCTCCCCTCCCACTTCCCGTCCTTTTTTTCCTTTGGGCACCCTCCCTCCCTTCTCTCTCATTTTCCCTCCATCCCCCCTTCCTCCACATCTCTTCCCCTTGGCTTCCTCTACCCCCCTCCACCCTTCCTTCCTCCTCCTATCCTCCTGCCCTTGGCATATCTGCTCTCCCGTCTCCCTCTCCCACCCCCCTCCTCCTCTCTTGGCAGGTGCCCGGACTCGTACACGCTCAGTGGACATTCGCGCGCTGCAGATCATCGCCATCAGTGTCTCATGTGTGTGCCTTTGTGTTTGTGTTTAGTGTTCTTTCGCCGTCACGCCACCACCGTTCACCTGTGCCATTGCCGTCGTCCGTGTTTTGTGCGCCGTGTCAACAGGCTTTAGTGGTTTTTCTTGTCCAGCGTGAACGGCTCCGTGTATATTGCTTTCTGTGTCGACGGTTTTTGCCCGCTATTTGTATTGTATTATCTGTACTTCCTTTATGTCATATATTGTACCACTCGCGGCTGAAGAGCAGTGTACTATGCTGCTGACAGCCCACCTTTGTACAAGGTGTTTAAAATAACAAATAAGGAAAAAAATTTAAGCTCAGCCTGCGCACTCCACCTCGCCTTCCGTATACGCCTCCCATCCCCCACGCAGATCCTCTATGACTTCATTCCATTACCGCATCTGCTCCTGTTCCTCGAACATATCCGCATACTCTACACCTCCCGCCACCTTGATCCCCCTCACCCCCTGGTTGCTCCTCTCCTATCCCGTCCCTGCCCCCTGCCATGCCTTCACTGTTATGTCCCCCCTACCCCCCACCTCTACACCCTTCATCTCCTTTCCCAAGGTGATTTCCATCAACTCCCCCTCCTGGATGATGCCCTCTCTCCCTCCATCTATCCCTCCTATCAACTCTGATCCCCACCCCCCTCCTTTCCTCCATCCTTTCTTTGGGCTCCCTCTTCTCCCCCTTCCATCCTGTTTTCTCCCCACCAAACCTCTCCCTACCTCCCTTCTCCCCCCCCCCCCCGAGTCCTTTTGTATTCCCCTCCTCTGCGTTACCCACACCCTGTCGCCTCTGCCCAGCACCCCCCAACCCTCTTATGGGTCCTCATTCTCCATCGGCTCCTTTCCTGCCACCCCCCCCCCCCTCCCCGCCTTCGCTTTTCCTCTCCTTCCCCCTTTTTTATCTTTCCATCACCTGTCCAGTTTCCCCCCACCTGCTCTCGGCTGTGGTACGTCACATTTGCTAACTTTTTAGTGCAGTGATTCAGTGACTCTTCAGTGTTGTTCATCTTTCTCGTGTTGCAAACGGAAACCATACTGTCGCTAGGTGTGAATTTTATATCTTTTGCGCACAGAAACCAGACTGTCGCCGTGTTTTTTAATTGTCTGTCTATTGTTTTACCTGTCTGCTTCGTATGTATTTTATAATCCCTCTGTTCTTTGTTTTAAGTTTCACGATTTTTTTTCTCCATGTTACTCTTTAAGTCTCCGATTTTATCGTCTGTTTTTATTATTTATTCTCTTCATCTTTTTAACAAAGTCTGTAGGCTGAAGAACGGCATACTAAGCTGCTGCCAGCCCGCCCACTTGGGGGGGAATTGAAATTCAATAAAGAAAAAAAAAAAAAGCTCAGCCTGCCAGTCTAACCTTGCGTACGTCTCAGGACATGTTGCCTCGCCTTAGACAGCGCATTTACTTTCGTCTTTTGTTTACGAGTGAACGTGGTTGTCTAGTCAGGTTTTCTTGACTCTGTTGTTTCGTTATTGTTGTTGTCGTAAGGTCCTTCGTTGGTCGTGTCCGTCCTCTGCCGTTGTGTTGTTGTTCGCGGGCCGCTCCTCGGGTCCCGCCGCGTTTCCGTCACTACTACCCCGCGACTGTTCCGGTCGCCGTTACAGCAGCTTTCTTTACTGGAACAATGAAGTGCAGATTCTTAAGATCCAGTGAAACCAAACTGGAGGAGATGCTGCCCATTATTACTGTTACAACATTACTAACCTTACCTCATATCCTTGAAATGGACCTGTCTTACATCTGTTGTGGTGGTCACACTGCCTGCAGGTTCCAGCTGACGCACTCCCTGGGCGGCGGCACCGGCTCCGGGATGGGCACGCTGCTCATCTCCAAGATCCGCGAGGAGTACCCTGACCGCATCATGAACACCTACTCAGTGGTGCCATCACCCAAGGTGTCTGACACCGTGGTCGAGCCCTACAATGCCACGCTCTCCGTGCACCAGCTGGTCGAGAACACCGACGAGACCTTCTGCATCGACAACGAGGCTCTCTACGACATCTGCTTCCGTACGCTGAAGCTCGCTACACCCACGTACGGCGACCTCAACCACCTCGTGTCGCTCACCATGTCCGGAGTGACCACCTGCCTCAGGTACGTGCGATACCGTTTCTCTCGCGCTCCTAGCGATATTGGCGCCTTTCCAAACAAGTGAAAGGTGTTTAGATAGCAGTTACTGAGAGGCTGTGGCCGGGTTCGTCACATCTTTGGGTAACCGGGAAGGTAAGCCAATAAAAGCTCTGTGGTACAGTATAACCAAAATCCTGTCTTCAAATAACTTTTGTTTCAATAGATAGTCTACCTTCTCAATACGTTAACAGAATAAAAATCCGCCTCAGTTTACTGTAATGTCTTATTTACTACACGACAGGTTTCGAATCCTAAAGCTTCATCTTCAGGTGGCAACGAATAATTATAGTAACAAAAAAAGGTTCGCGGTCGAGCCAGTCAGTCTTGCATAGTATAACCAATAACCGTGCCTCCCGCCTCCGTTACGTGTCTTGGGGTCGAGATTCTATGGAGGCACCTGAATATGCAGCTTTAGGCTTAGAAACCGGTCGTGAAATAAATAGTAAATTATGGTGACCTGATGCGTATTTTTATTCTACGAGGGCAGTTCAATACGTAATGCAACACATTTTTTTTTTCGGCCAATTTTGGTTGAAAAAACAGAAAATTTCTTGTGGAATATTTTCAAACATTCCCACTTCGTCTCGTATAGTTTCATTGACTTCCGACAGGTGACAGCGCTGTATGAGGCTGTTAAAATGGCGTCTGTAACGGATGTGCGTTGCAAACAACAGGCAGTGATCGAGTTTCTTTTGGCGGAAAACCAGGGCATCTCAGATATTCATAGGCGCTTGCAGAATGTCTACGGTGATCTGGCAGTGGACAAAAGCACGGTGAGTCGTTGGGCAAAGCGTGTGTCATCATCGCCGCAAGGTCAAGCAAGACTGTCTGATCTCCCGCGTGCGGGCCGGCCGTGCACAGCTGTGACTCCTGCAATGGCGGAGCGTGCGAACACACTCATTCGAGATGATCGACGGATCACCATCAAACAACTCAGTGCTCAACTTGACATCTCTGTTGGTAGTGCTGTCACAATTATTCACCAGTTGGGATATTCAAAGGTTTGTTCCCGCTGGGTCCCTCGTTGTCTAACCGAACACCATAAAGAGCAAAGGAGAACCATCTGTGCGGAATTGCTTGCTCGTCATGTGGCTGAGGGTGACAATTTCTTGTCATAGATTGTTACAGGCGATGAAACATGGGTTCATCACTTCGAACCTGAAACAAAACGGCAATCAGTGGAGTGGCGCCACACCCACTCCCCTACCAAGAAAAAGTTTAAAGCCGTACCCTCAGCCGGTAAAGTCATGGTTACAGTCTTCTGGGACGCTGAAGGGGTTATTCTATTCGATGTCCTTCCCCATGGTCAAACGATCAACTCTGAAGTGTATTGTGCTACTCTTCAGAAATTGAAGAAACGACTTCAGCGTGTTCGTAGGCACAAAAATCTGAACGAACTTCTCCTTCTTCATGACAACGCAAGACCTCACACAAGTCTTCGCACCCGAGAGGAGCTCACAAAACTTCAGTGGACTGTTCTTCCTCATGCACCCTACAGCCCCGATCTCGCACCGTCGGATTTCCATATGTTTGGCCCAATGAAGGACGCAATCCGTGGGGGGCACTACGCGGATGATGAAGAAGTTATTGATGCAGTACGACGTTGGCTCCGACATCGACCAGTGGAATGGTACCGTGCAGGCATACAGGCCCTCATTTCAAGGTGGCGTAAGGCCGTAGCATTGAATGGAGATTACGTTGAAAAATAGTGTTGTGTAGCTAAAAGATTGGGGAATAACCTGGTGTATTTCAATGCTGAATAAAACAACCCCTGTTTCAGAAAAAAAAATGTGTTGCATTACTTATTGAACTGCCCTCGTATAATATGCCCAGTGACTTTGCAGCTGTCGTCTTCTTATTTTTCGTCACAATCCCCTTGAAATAGCCGACCATCACGATCACTCAACGCACACTTTCGTGAACGTTATGACTTAGCGGATGATGTTTTCCACTTTACCGTATAAATCTTCTACACGTTGCCTCTCGAAACACCATACATTTTGGCTACCTTCGTTACGGTAACACCCACCACACGACCACCAAAGATTTGCAAACGTGTGAATTCACTAAGCTCCGATATAATGCACTCACAACTACACAGATCACTTTTCTGATGACGAATGATACTTGCAACATATTGAGGACATTTCACAGGTGCTGTTTATGGTCAAATAAAACAGCGCCACCTGCGGAATTGGCTATAATTTGCATTTATGTTCAAACCTGTGTTTCTTGCGGAGTCTCAATATTTTTGTATTATGATGATGAAATAATGGATTCATCAAACGTGTACTTATTAGTCTGCAGTATTCTTTGCATCCCATTTGATTATCACACTTCTCCAATTTCCCATGCACTTTGAATGTCACCGAGTCGCTTCGCTGATGCGATGATGTACTCGAGCCACCAGCTTTCGCTTCCATACTCCAGAACCTCTGCCAACGTCACGAGTAGGAGTGTTTATATTTTTAAAAATATCCGGAATCCGATATATCGATATTTAAAAAGTTAACACGATCGGCATGCGATATATCAAAAGAAACTATCAGTACATAGTTGAGGAACATATTGACCTACCCACCTACAAAAGTATCGAGATCCCAAAAAGCAAAATTTTTCATTGAAATACTTAAGCAATTTAAACAAATAAATACATCCTTCAAACGTTGAATATTGAAAGGTGCTGCACATTTTAAATATAAGGCTTTAGATCCGTACATTTAAGTATTGATTTGTTATGAGATATTCTGCACATGAACAAGGTAGCTGCCTGCTTATGCCCCTTAGAGCAGGAATTGGAGAGCCACTTACACGCAGTTACCATTGTTAGCAAAGTGGTTATCCCAAAGCGCGAACGTGCATCGTTTAAGAGGTGTGCGATGGGTGCGTTGTTCGGTTTCGTCACATAACGGATTTGTCCGGAACACTTCGTGCCTACTTCCCAGTTTTTTCATTTCTGCAAACACTAGCGACCTAGCAGTTGAAGTGTCAAACTTGCGTGGTGACGTTAAAAGTTGCGATTTTTGTTAGTAGTACAAATCTTGCCATTTAAATTGTGGTCACCTTTTCGAGAAACTATTTTTGAAGATTTCCGATGTGCAGAAATAGCACACTAGTGGCGTTAAAAATCGTTTTTTAATGCAACTGGTGTGAATTTTTGTCCACATCGGAAATGTTGTTATTCCATTCACACTGCCAGCACCCCCCCCCCCTCCCCCAAAGTGCAATCGGACTTCTTCTTTGTGCCACCTGCCACTTATACTTGCTTCACGCAGTCAAAGAGAAACACTGGACGTGATAGGAGCTCAAAAAGTAGGAAGATTCATTCACACAGTCAAAGTAAAATTATGTTCTAATACAAAATATATATATATATATATATATATATATATATATATATATATATATATATATATATATATAAAGGAAGTCGTGTTAGTTACACCATTTTTACCTCAAGAACGGCTGGACCGATTTGGCTGAAAATTGGTGGAGAGGTAGCTTAGAACCAGGAGACGGACATAGGATACTTTTCATCCCGTTCGACCGCTATTAAATATAAAACGTGGTATAACAAAACCGCATCTGGCATGGAATAACAAAACGCAAATATCAGCTAAACGTCACTACAAAGCGTGATATAGCAAAAACGCATCTTACATGGAATAACAAAATACAAATGATAGCTGAACGTCTACGGTTAAGTATCAGTATATACCATTAATTAAAAATGTTAAGAAATAATTTGTATTTACTTTGAATCATCATTTACAATGCCGCGATCAAGACGATCGAATATCGGTAGTGGTCGATTACCTGTCGAAGAATCGAGCGGATTGATTTCACTTCCTCATAATTTCTGTAACTTTGTCTCATCGAAAGACGAATTTATCAACAAAGTACCCCCAAACACCATCACTAACTACAAAAGTAATGAATGGTTGAGTGAGCGAGCAATTTTAGCGGCTAAGAATAAAGATGTAGATGACCTAAACTACATAATTTAGAATGAGATCATTGGTAAAATGCATTCATTCAAATCTATTGACTGTGTAACAAATGAAGATGAAGCCACCAACTATCCAACTGAATTTTTAAACTCCTTGGATGTGCCTGGCTTACCACCGCAAAATGTACGCTTAAAAGTTGGCTCAGTAGCAATCATGCTTTGAAACATAAACCAACCAAAACTGTGCAACGATACTCGTTTGGTGGTAAGTAAATTGATGAACAATGTTATTTACGCGACGATACTCAAAGGAAAATTCGAAGGTGAGGAAGTTCTCATTCCGAGGATCACGATTATCCCAACCGATATGCCGTTTGAGTTTAAAAAGACTTCAATTTCCGATCCGTTTTGCATTCGCCATGACCACTAACAAATCACAAGGACAATCCTTGAAATTTTGTGGTTTAAATCTGGAATATCCATGTTTTTGACATGGTCAATTATATGTGGCATGTTCACGGGTCGGAAGACCATCTGCATTGTTTGTTCTTGCGCCTGATAATAAAACAAAAAATGTCGTGTGTCATAAGGTACTTAATTGAAGAGTGGAAGCTATGCACCAAAAAAACATAAAGAATAAAGTGATCATTAAAATAGTTAATTTTTTATTTGTATTTCCTAAAAAAAATAGAACTTAACATCCAAAATCTGATAATTTATTGGCTTTAAGGCGGAACAGAGTTCGCCGGGTCAGCTAGTATAATATAAAATAAAAATATCGTCAGCCGATATTGCCATTTCGATATCGATATATCTGGGAGAAAATGTAGCCGATATACAGGGTGTTACAAAAAGGTACGGCCAAACTTTCAGGAAACATTCCTCACACACAAATAAAGAAAAGATGTTATGTGGACATGTGTCCGGAAACGCTTAATTTCCGTGTTAGAGCTCATTTTAGTTTCGTCAGTATGTACTGTACATCCTCGATTCACCGCCAGTTGGCCCAATTGAAGTAAGGTAATGTTGATTTAGGTGCTTGTGTTGACATGCGACTCATTGCTCTACAGTACTAGCATCAAGCACATCAGTACGTAGCATAAACAAGTTAGTGTTCATCACGAACGTGGTTTTGCAGTCAGTGCAGTGTTTACAAATGCGGAGTTGGCTGATGCCCATTTGATGTATGGATTAGCACGGGGCAATAGCCGTGGCGCGGTACATTTGTTTCCAGAAGGAAGGTGCCCCGACAGGAAGACGTTCGAAGGAATTGATCGGCGTCTTAGGGAGCACGGAACATTCCAGCCTATGACTCGCGACTGGGGAAGACCTAGAACGACGAGGACACCTGCAATGGACGAGGCAATTCTCCGTGCAGTTGACGATAACCCTAATGTCAGCGTCAGAGAAGTTGCTGCTGTACAAGGTAACGTCACTGTATGGAGAGTGCTAGGGAGAACCAGTTGTTTCCGTACCATGTACAGCGTGTGCAGGCACTATCAGCAGCTGACTGGCCTCCCCGGGTACACTTCTGGGAATGGTTCATCCAACAACGTGTCAATCCTCATTTCAGTGCAAATGTTCTCTTTACGGATGAGGATTCATTCCAACGTGACCAAATTGTAAATTTTCACAATCAACATGTGTGGGCTGACGAGAATCCGCACGCAATTGTGCAATCACTTCATCAACACAGATTTTCTGTGAACGTTTGGGCAGGCATTGTTGGTGATGTCTTGATTGGGCCCCATGTTCTTCCACCTACGCTCAATGGAGCACGTTATCGTGATTTCATACGGGATACTCTACCTGTGCTGCTAGAACATGTGCCTTTACAAGTTCGACACAACATGTGGTTCATGCACGATGGAGCTCCTGCACATTTCAGTCGAAGTGTTTGTACGCCTCTCAACAACAGATTCGGTGTCCGACGGATTGGTAGAGGCGGACCAATTCCATGGCCTCCACGCTCTCCTGACCTCAACCCTCTTGACTTTTATTTATGGGGGCATTTTAAAGCTTTTGTCTACGCAACCCCGTTACCAAATGTAGAGACTCTTCGTGCTCGTATTGCGGACGGCTGTGGTACAATACGCCATTCTCCAGGGCTGCATCAGCGCATCAGGGATTCCATGCGACGGAGGGTGGATGCATGTATCCTCGCTAGCGGAGGACATTTTGAACATTTCCTGTAACAAAGTGTTTGAAGTCACGCTGGTACATTCTGTTGCTGTGTTTCCATTCCATGATTAATGTGATTTGAAGAGAAGTAATAAAATGAGCTCTAAAATGGAGAGTAAGCGTTTACGGGCACATGTCCACATAACATATTTTCTTTCTTTGTGTGTGAGGAATGTTTCTTGAAAGTTTGGCCGTACCTTTTTGTAGCACCCTGTATATAAATACTTTCTGGAAAGAATATAGATATATCGATATTTTATCAACGGTCCTAGTCAAGAGTAACGAGCGATATCTACGCTAGTGCTGCCCAACCTGTAGTGGGTCGAGCACACGGTGACGGTCCGCCTGTTGCCGCAGGTTCCCCGGCCAGCTGAACGCGGACCTGCGCAAGCTGGCGGTGAACATGGTGCCGTTCCCGCGGCTGCACTTCTTCATGCCGGGCTTCGCGCCGCTGACGTCACGCGGCTCGCAGCAGTACCGCGCGCTCAGCGTGCCCGAGCTGACGCAGCAGATGTTCGACGCCAAGAACATGATGGCCGCCTGCGATCCCAGACACGGCCGCTACCTCACCGTCGCCGCCGTCTTCCGCGGCCGCATGTCCATGAAGGAGGTCGACGAGCAGATGCTCAACATCCAGAACAAGAACAGCAGCTACTACGTCGAGTGGATTCCCAACAACGTGAAGACCGCCGTCTGCGACATCCCGCCGCGCGGACTCGAGATGTCCGCCACCTTCATCGGTAACTCCACCGCCATCCAGGAGCTGTTCAAGCGAATCTCTGAGCAGTTCACCGCAATGTTCCGCAGGAAGGCTTTCCTCCACTGGTACGTAATTCTCAGTCACGCTGTTCCCAAATAAATATGAATGAAATAATGAACATGAAGTGCCTAGAACATTTTCCTTGTTCTTACAGTTTAGTGAAAAATTATGGGACAATGCCATTTCGATATTGATATATCGGGGGGAAAATATAGCCGATATGTATAAATACTTTCTGAAAAGAATTTAGATGTTTCGATATTTTATCAACGGCCCTAGTCACGAGTAACTAACGATATTTTTGCTTGTGCTGACATCAGTAGCCCATTACAAACAGTATTGTAAGGTGCTTAAAAATGTTATCAGGAAGGCAAAGAGTATGTGGTATGCAAATAGAATAGCTAATTCACAGGATAAAATTAAAACGATATGGTCAGTTGTGAAGGAAGTGTCTGGTCAGCAGCACAAGGTCGACGATATAAAGTCAGTTCGCAGTAAAAATATTTCTGTTACTGATAAATCAAGTATATGTACAGTATTTAACAATCATTTTCTGAACATTGTTGGTGAATTAAATAAAAATTTAGTTTCTACAGGAGATCATATAACTTTCTTGGCAAATGCCTTTCCGAGATTGATGTCTGAAATACTCCTCTGTGATACAGACAAGAGGGAGATTGAGACAATAATCAAATCACTGAAGACTAAGGACTCTCATGGTTATGATAATCAAATCACTGAAGACTAAGGACTCTCATGGTTATGATGGAGTGTCTAGTAGAATATTAAAGTACTGTGCTGCAGGTGTTAGCCCTGTATTTAGCTATATTTGTAATTTTTCCTTTAGGAATGGTCAGTTTCCTGAGAGATTTAAGTACTCAGTAGTAAAGCCGCTTTATAAAAAGGGCGAAAGGGATAATGTAAATAATTTTAGACCTATTTCTTTGCCATCAGTGTTTGCTAAAGTTATTGGAAAGGCTGTGTATGTAAGGATAATTGGTCATTTTATATCAAACGATTTGCTATCAAATGTACAGTTCGGCTTTAGAAGTCGTTTAACAACTGAAAATGTTATATTCTCTTTTCTGTGTGAGGTACTAGATGGGATAAACAAAGAGTTTCGAAGGCTTCGCCTATTTTTTATTTAAAAAAAATGCATATGATTGTGTTGATCACAAAATTTTGCTCCAGAAGTTGGACCATTACGGAATATGGAGAGTAGCTCACAATTGGTTCACCTCTTTAGCAACAGGCAGCAAAAGGTCATTATTCACAGTGTTGATAACGCCTGTGATGTGGAATCTGAGTGGGGTACTGTCAAGTGGGAGGGGGGGGGGGGGGTGCCCCAGGGATCAGTGTTGGGGCCACTCCTGTTCATTATTTATATAAATGATACGATCTCTAGTATTACGGGTAACTCTAAAATATTTCTGATTGCTGATGACACTAGCTTGGTAGTAAAGTATGTTGTGTGCAACATTGGCTCGGTTTCAAATAGTGCAGTACATCATCTCAGTTCATGGCTTATAGAAAATAAACTAACATTAAATCACAGTAAGACTCAGTTTTTACACTTTCTAACACACAATTCAACAAAACCGGACGTTTTAATTTCACAGAACGGGCATATGATTAGTGAAACTGAACAGTTCTAATTTCTAGGTGTTCAGATAGATAGTAAGCTGCCGTGGAAAGCCCACGTTCAGGATCTTGTTCAAAGACTTAATACTGCCACTTTTACTATTCGAACGGTATCAGTAGTGAGTGATACTTTAGTCAACTGTGCATATTTTCATTCGTTTATGTCGTATGGTATTACATTTTGGGGTAACTCTTCCCATTCTATAAGGATATTTTTGTCTCAGAAACGGGCCGTTCGGGCAGTATGTGGTGTGAGTTCATGAACCTCTTGTCGACCTCTGTTCACGAGTCTGGGTATTTTGACATTAGCCTCTCAATATGTATATTCCTTATTGTCGTTTCTTGTTACCTATATTAGTTTATTCCCAAGAATAACCAGCTTTCACTGGGTTAATATTCAACAGAAATCAAACCTGCATTTGGACCGGACTTCCTTAACTCTTGTGCAGAAGGGTGTACAGTATACTGCTGCATCCATTTTCAATAAGCTGCCACTCTAATTCAAAACTCTTTGCAGTAATACACGCGCTTTCAAATCGAAACTGAAGAGTTTCCTCATGGGTCACTCTTTCTATTCTGTCAAAGAGTTCCTTTAAAAATTATGCTGATTCTTACTGTACTGCTGATAGCATTTACTTAAACTTATGGACTGACTTTTTTCAGGTTCATGAACATTTATTTTTATCTGTTATTGTTTTTATGTTGTAATTTCATGTACTGACACGTTCCATGACCTTGGAGATTTGCTGCTCAATTTGGTCCTATGGAACTTGATGTGTAAATAAATAAATAAAATAAATAAATGTCAGAAAGTTTCCGAAATATACACTGCGGTGTGGAAAGTCGTGGGGAGCGATACAGATGACAGTATTATCGCGTATGCAAGAATAAAAGAGCAGTGGACTGGCGGACCTGACATTTGTGCTCAGGTCATTCATTTGAAAGGGTTTCCGACGAAGTAAAGAAGAAAGTGCATTGGCGGAGCTGTTATTTGTACTCAGGTGAGTCATGGGGAGAGGTTTCCGACGTGATCATGGCTGCACAACAAGAATTGACAGACTTTGAATGCGGAATGGTAGTTGGAGCTAGACACGTTAAACATTCCATTTCTGAAATTGTTAGGGAATTCAATATTTCGAGAGCCACAATGTCAAGAGTGTGTCGAGAATACCAAATTCCGGGGGTTACTTCTCATCACCTACAACGTAGTGGCCGACGGTCGCCATTTAACAACCGACAGCAGCGGTTGCGAAGATTTGTCAGTGCTAAAGACAAGCAACATTACTTGAAATCAGTGGGACGTACGACGGTACGGCAGCGCGCCGAAATTTGGCTTTAATGGCCAAATTGCGATTGCTTTTGCTAACAGCACGGCTTCCCTTGGAGCGGCTCTCCTAGGTTCGTGACCAAATCGGCTGAACCCTAGACGACTAAAAAACCGTGACGTGGTCATATCAATCCAAGCTTAAGTTGGTATGAGCCGATGGTAGGCTTGTGATATGGAGCTGTTCCACAACGCCATGGATCCAAGCTGGCACTTACGGTGGCTCCATAATGTTGTGGCTGTGTTTAGATGGAACGGACTGGGTCCTCTGGTCCATCCGATTCCATCACTGACTGGAAATGGCTATTTTCGGCTACGCGGAGACCTTTTGCAGCCAATCATGGACTTCATCTTCCCAAATAATGATGGCATTTTTATTTCACCGGACCACAGTTGTTCGCGATTGGTCTAAAGAACATTCTGGACAATTCGAGCCAGTCCATTGGCCAACAAGATCCCCTGAGGTGAATCCCATCGAACATTTATAAGACATAATCGAGGGGTCAGTTCGGAAACAAAATCCTACACTGCTACATTTTCGCAATTATAGACGGCTATAGAAGCAGCATAGCTCAGTATTTCCGCTGGGGACTTCCAATGGCCTGTTGAGTCCATACTACCTGAGGTTCTGCACTACGTCGGGCAAAAGCAGGTCCAACACGATATTAGGAGGTATCCCATGGCTTTTGTCACCCCAGCGTAATAGACCGGTGAGCAGAATTTAAGGACAGAGGTAACTTTCGCATGAGGTGACACAGCCAAGTAACATAGCGCGATAAAACTTTAACTATACATAGGAAGAACTGCTATATTATATGCGCACATAGGGAAGCAGTAGCGAATCACAACAGCGTTGTGTCACAGTGTTCGACAGTGTTCCTGAGTGCAGTATGTGTTCTTACCTCTTCTCGTATGAGAGCACGTCAAGCATTGTAGAATACTCTGCTCAACATAGCAGAATGGTTGTCAAGCAAAAGACAAAGACGAGATATAGATGTCATTCCACTGCCATCCCGCAACATCGTGGAACACTCATTGCGCTGGGATAACTTCGGAACTCACAATTTTAATCATGCCTTTACTGTCCGATTACCGCTACTTGCTAGTTCACGTATAGGCGCGTGCACTTAAGGTCAACGAAGGCCAACGAACGACAGAGATTGCAGTCGGCAAAACGTTGGTCGCCCATGCATTGGCGTTCGGCTTCTCATCAACACCAAACGAAGGGGCTGGGCAAAAGGATTCAGCCCTATAGAATCGCGGTTGGCTCTGATAACTTGCCGACGAATCTCCCGATTCTTTATTGTTGTAAAGTAGCATTTTGATTACAATTTCACCGGCCGACATTATGAGAGAAGATGCAGATTTAGCAGTCGTCGCATGTGAACATCTACGAGGGCAGTTCAATAAGTAATGCAACACATTTTTTTTCTCGGCCAATTTTGGTTGAAAAAACCGGAAATTTCTTGTGGAATATTTTCAAACATTCCCGCTTCGTCTCGTATAGTTTCATTGACTTCCGACAGGTGGCAGCGCTGTACGGAACTGTTAAAATGGCGTCTGTAACGGATGTGCGTTGCAAACAACGGGCAGTGATCGAGTTTCTTTTGGCGGAAAACCAGGGCATCTCAGATATTCATAGGCGCTTGCAGAATGTCTACGGTGATCTGGCAGTGGACAAAAGCACGGTGAGTCGTTGGGCAAAGCGCGTGTCATCATCGCCGCAAGGTCAAGCAAGACTGTCTGATCTCCCGCGTGCGGGCCGGCCGTGCACAGCTGTGACTCCTGCAATGGCGGAGCGTGCGAACACACTCGTTCGAGATGATCGACGGATCACCATCAAACAACTCAGTGCTCAACTTGACATCTCTGTTGGTAGTGCTGTCACAATTGTTCACCAGTTGGGATATTCAAAGGTTTGTTCCCGCTGGGTCCCTCGTTGTCTAACCGAACACCATAAAGAGCAAAGGAGAACCATCTGTGCGGAATTGCTTGCTCATCATGTGGCTGAGGGTGACAATTTCTTGTCAAAGATTGTTACAGGCGATGAAACATGGGTACATCACTTCGAACCTGAAACAAAATGGCAATCAATGGAGTGGCGCCACACCCACTCCCCTACCAAGAAAAAGTTTAAAGCCATACCCTCAGCCGGTAAAGTCATGGTTACAGTCTTCTGGAACGCTGAAGGGGTTATTCTGTTCGATGTCCTTCCCCATGGTCAAACGATCAACTCTGAAGTGTATTGTGCTACTCTTCAGAAATTGAAGAAACGACTTCAGCGTGTTCGTAGGCACAAAAATCTGAACGAACTTCTCCTTCTTCATGACAACGCAAGACCTCACACAAGTCTTCGCACCCGAGAGGAGCTCACAAAACTGCAGTGAACTGTTCTTCCTCATGCACCCTACAGCCCCGATCTCGCACCGTCGGATTTCCATATGTTTGGCCCAATGAAGGACGCAATCCGTGGGAGGCACTACGCGGATGATGAAGAAGTTATTGATGCAGTACGACGTTGGCTCCGACATCGACCAGTGGAATGGTACCGTGCAGACATACAGGCCCTCATTTCAAGGTGGCGTAAGGCCGTAGTATTGAATGGAGATTACGTTGAAAAATTGTGTTGTGTAGCTAAAAGATTGGGGAATAACCTGGTGTATTTCAATGCTGAATAAAACAACCCTTGTTTCAGAAAAAAAATGTGTTGCATTACTTATTGAACTGCCCTCGTATTTTGGTGCAAGAAACTGATCATCAGAAACAGAAGAATAAGAAATAACGCTGGTGAATGACTTCTCTTTTTAAAACTAAGGAGCAGTGTGCTGGGATAAAATTAATGTCTACCTCGAAGTTGAATTGGAATGTGGACTATATCATATTTTTTTCCTCCTGAGGGTTATTTGTTTTCAATTGCTACTGAAATGTGTTTCTCCTAAAGTTTCCACAGATACATCTCTTTTAGGAGAGCAGTAGCTGCAGCAGGAAGTTAATAGTCACGTCCAGTTTTGTTTGTTTCTCTTTGTTGATCAAGCGAAAAGATGTCAACAAAGGCTCCATTTTCTCTTGCACATCGTGAACATTTCTTTCTAACAGCTCACTTATTTCTCTCCATACTTCTGATGTTTTCAGTTTGTTTTTATAACTGCAGTTCATAGGGGCCCATAAACAATACCGTTCACGATTGAACTACCAGCTTTCTCATATTCCATTCCATATTCCGGTATTTTTAAACAAAATAAATACACGTTCTTAGCGAGAGTAGGCACTGCGTGCAGGGGAAACAGCGACTGTTTAAATGAGGACTCTCACGACAGCAATAAGTCGCACTCAGCAATCAACCAATCAGTCGTGTGACTAGGGTCTCCCGTAGGGTAGACCGATTGCCGGGTGCAAGTCTTTCGATTTGCCGCCACTTCGGCGACTTGCGCGTCGATGGGGATGAAATGATGATTAGGATAACACAACACCCAGTCCCTGAGCGGAGAAAATCTCCGACCCAGCCGGGAATCGATACCGGGCCCTTAGGATTGACATTCTGTCGCGCTGGCCACTCAGCTACCGGGGACGGACAATAAGTCGCACTAAGTATGTTCCATTGACTGGTTTCGCTCTTTAATTTAACATTCAACTACTGCACTTTACACTGCAAATTCCAGAGTTTCTGATGACGATGTTGTTATATAGCGAAACCAGTTAATAAAACACACTAAGTGCGAATTGTGATTGTCCTGAAAAACGTAAAAACACACCCGTTCTAGAGGCACAACATATGGTATTCAACATTCGACACGGCTTCCACACTGGACGAGGGATCCCAAAGCCAACCAACCGCCAACGCTTTCGCATCGTTGACTCCTATTTGCCACTCGTACACACTTAGCGAATCTCGGCTAACGAAGCGGATGGCTACCGTTCGTTGATCTTCGTTGGCTTCGTGTGTACTCGCCTAATGTCACTAGCCGCAGTAGTGTTGCCACATAGGCTGCCGCTCTGTTTAAGGAGACTCGCAAACATTGCTGATCACGTCACATGTGATGAAATGTTGTTGACCTGTGTGAGCAAACTCAAAACAGAAAAATGTCGGTTTCACCACTAAAAGCGGACAGTAATTTGTCATTTCATTGGTTACCTGAAACTATCCTCGCACTGCCACCATGAGCTTACGCAATACCAACCGATAAGCAGTTCTGGTTAGCAGTTTCTTACAGTAGAATTGCGCTATACCAAAACTACAGTTCGATAGTTTTGGAACACTACATAAATAACATAGTAAATGGTATGATTACCGGTAGTATTGGTAGCACTGGCAGAGGAAGAAAGGTAAATGAATGTGTGTGAGAGAAAATGTGAGCCGACGATTTCTCTTTGCTTTCTGTTGGTTTGATTGTTTATTTTGCACATAATTAGAACTGCAATACACTCACTGTTAGTCCACTGTGTATTTTTTATTCTTACAGAATATAAATTACATTGTGTAGGTAATAAAATAACAATAAAACTTCCACGCTTTCATATAACCAAAGTAATTACTTTTGACGCAAGTACAGTTTAAATGCATATATATATATATATATATATATATATATATATATATATATATATATATATTTTTTTTTAATTTTAAAAATCAACAGCCTCAGTTGCACAGATTACCTAGATTTACCCAGGTTTCAGTTGCGATAATCCAATCTTCTCCAGAATAAAATTAAGTACCGTTTGTCCATAGTGGACATCCTCACGCTAAAACAACAAATCCATAAATTATCGTCAGGATGTAAAAACTTATCTGAAACTGCCTGGGCTCCACTTCGCGACCGCGATGCGGTAGCCACGAAAGCTGTACTGGAACTGACCGTAGCGTCGTGAGGTCCGCCTAGGCGGATACAATACCTTGCGCCTGCGCATAAGCTGTGTGAAGGGTACTTGCTGGGACGAGACGCGAACCTAACTCCTGACCATGAATTTGCTAGTAAAGTGAAATAAAAGAAAGGTATAGTGAAGAAAAGGGTGTATATGTTATCCTGTGCAGAACGTACTTAGATCGACTGTCTTAACCTTTATGAAGTATTTGTTGGTCATGATATGAGGAATACATCGCGTGCTTACGACGTGTGGCCTGTCTACGAAAATTTTGTGCTTAAGCACGAAGTTGAATTACCTTAAGGAACTTAGGTGTGGGAAGGATAATATAAAGCCAACATCTTCATTATTATGACTAGGTCTAAAAATTATTTTAGATGTAAATGTTAAGCATTTGCTTAGCTATGGTTACAACGCATGAACATCCTATTGACTTAGCACACAAATGGTCAAGAATGAGCATATGAACAAGTCAACAACTAATGTGTAACATCCGGCAATACGGGTCATATAATATAGATGGACGTTATTCTAGGTTAGTATATTTGACCTGAAATGGTCAAAATAAACTAATGCAAGTGCCTGATTGAGCTTCATGACGAAGTTACGGTTATGAGTTACAGAAAATACTAAAGTAGGGGATAATGTGGCGGCAATGGGGTACTCAATTTTCTTCATATATATATATATATATGTTGTTATTTTGTAAATAGTAAAAGGTTATTCATCACGATTGAGCCGGCTATTGTGTCCGAGCGGTTCTAGGCGCTTCAGTCTGGAACCGCGCGACCGCTACGGTCTCAGGTTCGAATCCTGCTTCGGACATGGATATGTGCGATGTGCTTAGGTTAGTTAGGTTAAGTAGTTCTAAGTTCTAGGGGACTGAAGACCTCATATGTTAAGTCCCATAGTGCTATGAGCCATCATGATTGAAGGCAAGAGTTTCTTGTTATTATTGATAAATGCGGAAGTTGTTCATGAATAACACAAATAAGTTTCATATCAGCTTGACGAATTCATAAAGCCATGTTGGATATTTTTTTGCTTTTTCTTATTTTACCTTTTTTGAGCAAATTGCGTTCTCTACCACTAAATGATAAATCTATAGTGCTTTCTTTATTCTTATAACAACATTCGTCTGTTTCACTTTACAAATCAATCATTTGCTAATAAAAGCTGAATGAAACGTTGACTATCTCAGTTTTGCTATAAATACAGTTTATTCTTAAGTAACAAACGAGGATAACTTCTAGGACCAAAATATTCTGTTTCGCTTTACAAATCAATCATTTGCTAATAAAACCTGAATGAAACGTTGACTATCTCAGTTTTCCTATAAATACTGTTTATTCTTAAGTAACAAACGAGGATAACTTCTAGGACCAAAATATTCGTTTGGTTACCCGGGCCTTTGTACATCCTCAATCAGTTTCTAGACTGTTCACCACTTCCGGTTTTTAGAGGAAACTAGTAAGACAATGATCAAATACGTAAACAAAGCAATCGTTATGAGGTAACGCCCAACAAGTATGCGACACACCTAACATACAGATAACACAGACACGACCTTAAGCGACCAAAGCCACTAGAAAAACTATCGTACGCTTCGCTTACTTATGGTAGTCTATGGTAGTCTACGATAATTTTACATGTGTAGGCACTACTAAGTCTGTGGTCCAGGTATGCCGGGACGGTAACTCAGCGTGTTTGACCAGAGGGCTCTGTAATAAAAAACTGAGTTAATGGATCAACAACGAACTGAAACGGGTGTCTTTCGACGTCCGCCCCGAGCAGATACAACGAACTAAAACGAACAAAATGAGATTTTTTTTTTAAAAAAAAGTGTTGCGTCTTTGATTAACAATCAAGATGCCCCCGGTCCCGGGTTCGAATGCAGCCACTGTTTAAATTTTGATTAATAATCAGCATTGGCTGTCGATGACTTCCGGCACAAGGAGAAATCCTCATCCTGCCAACGGCCTTGTCAAAGAGAGCACAGGAGCGGGATACCGCACCTGAATCAGTCTGATATCCGCAGCGCTGAAACGAGGACGTTCTGTTTACGTCCCATTCGCGCGGTCGCGAGTGCCCATAGTTGTTTACTACTTCGTCGCCACTAGTTTAGAGTCCATCACTACTGACATAACATGGCACATTCATAGAGACAAACCGCCATCAAGATCAGTTTTCAACCCGATCATGCACGGCCGCAAGCTTTTTGAATGGTACGTTTTCTACGTGACGACTTTAAAATTGATCCGCAGGTCATCATTGGTATCCATCTAACACGAGCAGTGTTGTCTTCTTCAAGTTAGTAAGTGGCGAGGTGTGCAACAGAATCGTACGCGCACATGCGAACGATCTTAAATTTAAACATTCTGACGGCACTATTGGGGCAGTCTCTATCGATCAAACGGGGCTTGGCCTCCGTACGAGTCTTCCAACTCCCTTTCGAAGTACCAGCGGACATAGTCACCGCGGCTTTCCAGCCCGTGGTCAGCAACATGGCCGGAAAATAGACCACCTTTACAACGTACTCGGTTCTCAACCAGGTATGACAGATCAAAATTGAACTGACAAAACATGTACCATCCTAACTTGTCATCGGCGGACGTAAGGCGATTATTGTGTATGGCGGACAGTCACGCACTTGCTCCGGTTGTAGCCAAGAAGGACACGTCAGGTCGGATTGTCTCCGACTATGGCTTGCTCAAATCCAGACAGGTGAATCTATGACTCCTTCTAAGGTGAAGACCCTTCCTCTCAATTATGCCGGTTTTGCACGGGCGGCCAACCTTTGCGATACTGACCACATTCATCCGACAGCCGCCCCCGATAGCGAGGCCACGATGGATTCTGCAGTACCGGATCCAGCCACTACAACGGCGCCCCCTCCTGAGAACTATCACCTAACGACCATGCAAGAAAGCACGAATGACAGGATGAACATTGACCCACGTGTTGTGCCGACAGCGGATTTTCTTCCAGACACCGGAGCAACTGAAGAGATCCACCCACATTCGGATACAGAAACACATGTCCGTAAAAAGCATTCCCCCCGGAAACATAAGAGACGGCGACGTGCTCCATCCGACGAGTGCTTGCAGCGAACGTCTGACATGGACTGTGGACAATCCGGCGACGGTACCGGCGGTGCTGATGCGGCAATAACACCCCATCCAAAAGATCGACTTTGTGACGTTTTCAGTCCCTCCAACCCCACAGAAGAGCAGGATCACATGCAGACTGCCGCTGCCGATTGCCAGCCAGTAGCGCCGAAGGAGTTTGCGACAACAAGTGTGGAGAAGCCGCCCATGGAAATTAAACGTCGCTCACCTGTCGTATCCGGATTGCCGCCAAGCCGTTGAGGATACTCAGTATTCGTGTGAAAATCGCCTCCGTGTACATCCCATGACGATCCCCTGGTGGTCAGACTGCGCCAAACCGGCAATGAGGCGAACTTTGATAACCTACGGTCGCGAGCACACTGCTTGACGTAGACATACACTCGATTTTTACTTCAGAGCACTGCGAGACTACGATGCTGTGACGCCGTCTCCGGAACGACAAACTGCTGTCCATCGTACTAAGGCTCAGATCATCACTAATAGGAGACCCCATCTAGACGGGGTTGGTCATCCGCTAGAGGACGCAGGATAGGATAGCGAGCGGACGCCCGTCTATGTTCCACGTACGACGCCAAAGAGCCCTGATACGCTTCATCGACACGGAGGACGGCCATCGCCTCACCACGCAACAAGACATAAGGATAGCGTGCTACGATCATTATTCCCAGCTCTGTTTAGCTCAGACTCCTGATCCAACAGCACTGGAGGACGTATGTCAGACGATATACGTGACTGTCACCCCGGCGATGGAAGCGGCCTTGTTGGAAGACATTACGAAAGAAGAAGTGATCGACGCCATTGGAAAAGGAGCTGCAAACAAGTCTCCGGTTGCTGATGGCCTCCCCTTGGAATTTTACCGGACTTTTCAATATCTATTAGCCACCCGAACCCGATGGACGGAATTCTGTCGCGAACTACTATCCTCAGAAGTACTGCTTCCTGAGGCCCTTGTAGAAGGGATCATTATTCTTATTCACAAACCATCGGGTGGCTCATGGATGCATGACAACCACCCGCTGACGATATTGAACTGCGACTTTAATATCTTTTCTCGACTGTTGGCGGCACGGATACACCAGACATTACAACACGCCATCTCACCTGATGAAACGTCATTAACAGGCGACAATAATAATCAAACAGCACTCAGTGGTTATCGTGACTTTATCCCTCTAGCGATGGCATGTCGTCTGAAGGGTGCGCTGGCGGCAATAGCTTTCAGTCAAACTTTCGATCGCGTGGACCACGACTATTTGGAAACGGTCCTCCAACATACGCGATACCCACAGCCATTTGTCACTGTCGTCATGCGACTACTCCGTGGTGCAACATCCAAGGTGATCGCCAACAGCCGACCTACGCAGCCCCTCACCATTTCTCGATCGATACGACAAGGCTGCCCTCTGTCCACTTTAGTTTACGCTGTGGCCATGGAATGACTCCTATGCGGCCTGCGCCAACGACTAACGTGTATCACGTTACGAGGCCACACTTTCCGATGTAAGGCATATGCTGACGACCTTGTCATTGTCATCCGCAACGGTGGTGACACAACCAGCGCACTGAACTGGATAGCTACAAATAGCATGGCCACTGGTAGTCGTATCTACGTCGCAAAATCAGTGGCGATGAACATGGGGGCCGGACTGCCTGAGGACAGCGTCACCCCCTTACAGCTCAGCGATACTTTGAAATGCCTCGGCATTGATATACGACGAACCGCTGCTCACAACTTCTAGAAATGTTCGGACTAGGATAGCCAACAACCGCCAACGAGCACTGGACATCATCCGACTGAGGACACTTTAGACTTTTGGAACTATTTGCAGGGACGACTTTGCAAGGTCCTCCGTAAACTAAAGTATCGACAGTATTTTTCCAATTACTTGTGGACTGCATTCCACGACCCTCCACGCAGCTGGATCATCACGGGTAAGAGAAGCTGAAATTACAAGACGATGATAGAACAGTGCACGGTACAACGTTGGCAACTACCTTGGTCATTGTGAGAAGTCATACCAGGATGATAAAGCCGATGGGGAGTTCCGTCGTGACCTCTCGCACTGTGTAGCAGTATTTGCCCAATTTCCCCTTTTGCCCCAAGTGCGAAAGGTTCTTCGCAGTTTTTGTTTACCATCCGGTGCAGGATGTAGTACCGGTTAATGGCTTATTGAATGGCTTCCTTCGCCTCATATCTTGCTCTCTTTCTTTTTGCCCCTTGCTGCAAATATGTTTTCAGGTATGTGCCTCCCCAAGTCGACGCAACGAGTGTTCTTATTCGCTTTGGTTCCTTACTGTTTAAAAAATAAAAGAAATAAATAAAAATAAAACCATTACAACCCTTGTATTGCATCCCCAGAAATGGGAGGGAGGTAGCATTAAAAAAACTGGCGTCGAATAAAAAGACTTCAACCAGGCGGCCGAATTCCCCAGAAGGGTGATCCTCGCCACAAATGCCATATGCACATTTCATTAGTCTACAGGAGATAATTATAGGAAAAAAACACGTATTTTATAACTGTTACTAAAGACTTTAATCGACGAAATCTTATTAAATGACATTTAATTACAAAAAAGGGGGAAGAATCAGCAGTGATCAACGGCATGAGGATGCAGAAGGCAATGGAAACCACTGCATTAAAGACAAGTAACGTTTATTCAAAGAACATGTGGCCTGTAATTGATAAAGTGTCATGATGATCTCTCCATTGGCAAAAGATTACTGAATAGTCCCCCATTCGTATCTCCGGGTGGAAACTGCCAAGGGGGAGGTTACCATGAGAAACAGATTGAATAATCAACGAAAGGATAACGTTCTACGAGTCGGGGCTTGGACTGTCAGAAGCTTGAACGTGGTAGGGAAACTAGAAAATCTGAAAAGGGAATTGCAAAGACTCAATCTAGATATAGTAGTGGTCAGTGAAGTGAAATGGAAAGAAGACAACGATTTGTGGTCAGATGACTATAGGGTAATATCAACGGCAGCAGAAAATGGTATAACGGGAGTAGGATTCGTTATGAATAGGAAGGTAGGGCAGAGAGTGTGTTACTGTGAACAGGTCAGTGATAGGGTTAACAGAATAGACAGCAAACCAACACCGTCAACTATAGTTCAGGTATACATGCCAACGTCTCAAGCTGAAGATGAAGAAATAGAGAAAGCATTTGAGGATATTGAAAGGATAATACAGTACGTAAGAGGAGATGAAAATCTAATAAGCATGGGGGACTTGAATGCAGTGGTAGGGCAAGGAGTAGAAGAAAATGTTACAGGATAATACGGGTTGGGAGAAGGAAGACTAATTGAATTCTGTAATAAATTTCAGCTAGCAATAGCAAATACTCTGGTCAAGAATCAAAAGAGGAGGAGGTATGCTTGAAAAGGCTGGGTGATGCGGAAAGGTTTCAGTTCGATTACATCATGGTCAGACAGAGATTCCGAAAACAGATACTGGATTGTGAGGCGTACTCAGGAGCTGATATAGACTCAGATCACAATATAATAGTCATGAAGAGCAGTCTTAATTTCAAGAGATAAGTCAGGAAGAATCAATACACAAAGAAATGGGATACGGAAGTACTAAGGAATGACAAGATACGTTTGAAATCCTGTAAGACTACAGATACAGCAATAAATAATAGTCCAGTAGGCAGTACAGCTGAAGAGGAATGGACATCTTTAAAAACGGCCATCACAAAAGTTGGAAAGAAAAACATAGATACAAAGAAGATAACTATGAAGATATCATGGGTAACAGAAGAAGTACTTCAAGTGATCGATGGAAGGAGGAAGTGCGGGAAACTCAGGAATACTGTAATACGAGTCGCTGAGGAATGAAATAAATAGGAAGTGCGAGGAAGCTAAGACGAAATGGTTACATGAAAAATGTGAAGAAATCGAAAAGGAAATGATTGTCGGAAGGACTGTCTCAGCATACAGGAAAGACAAAATAACCATCGGTGACATTAAAAGAAAGGTTGGTAACATTAAGAGTGCAACGGGTATTCCACTGTTAAATGCAGAGGAGAGAACATATAGATGGAAAGAAAACACTGAAAGCCTTTACGACGGGGAAGATTAGTCTGATGTGATAGAAGAAGAAACAGGAATCGATTTAGAAGAGATAGGGGATCCAGTATTAGAATCAGAATTTAAAGGAGCTTTGCGCGACTTAAGATCAAATAAGGCAGAAGGGGTAGATAACATTCCATCATAATTTCTAAAACCATTGGGGGAAGTGGCAACAAAACCAATATTCACGTCGGTGTGTAGAATGTCTGGGTCTGGCGACATACCATCTGACTTTCGGAAAAGCATCATCCACACAATTCTGATGACTGCAAGAGCTGACAAGTGCCCGAGAACTATCGCACAATCAGCTTAACAGTTCATGCATCCAAGTTGCTGAAAGGAATAATATACAGAATAATGGAAAAGGAGATTTAGGATATGTTAGATGACGGCCAGTTTGGCTTTAGGAAAGGTTAGAGGCACGAGAGAGGCAATTCTGACATTGCGGTTAATAATGAAAGAAAGACTAAAGAAAAATTTAGATACGTTCATAGAATTTGTCGCCTGGAAAACGTTTTACATTGTAAAATGGTGCAAGATGTTCGAAATTCTGCGAGAAATGGGGGTAATATATAATATGTACAAGAGCCAAGAGGGAATAATAAGAGTGGACGACCAAGAACGAAGTGCTCGGATTAAAAAGTTTGTAAGATAGGGATGTAGTCTTTCGTCCGTACTGTTCAGACTGTACATCGAGGAAGCAGTGATTGAAATAAAAGAAAGGTTCAGGAGTGGAATTAAAATTCAAGGTGATAGGGCATCAATGATACGATTCGCTGATGACATTGCTATTCGGAATGAAAGTGAAGAAGAATATAATGATGTGCTGAATGTAATGAGCAACCTAATGAATATGGATTGAGAGTAAACCGAAAACAGACGAAGGTAAAGAGAGGTAGCAGAAATGAGAATAGCGAGAAACTTAACAACAGGATTGATGGTCACGAAGTAGGTGAAGTTAAGGAATTTTGGTACAGAGGCAGCAAAGTAACCAATGACGGGTGGAGCAAGAAGGACAGCAAATGCAGACTAGCAATGGCGAAAAGGGTATTCCTGGCCAAGAGACGTTTACTTGTATCAAATATTGGCCTTAATTTGAGGAAGAAATTTCTGAGAATGTACGTCTGGTGTACAGCATTGTATGGTAGTGAAAAGTGGACTTTGGGAAAACCGGAACAGAAGAGAATCCAAGCATTTTAGATATGGCGCTACAGACGTATGTTAAAAATTAGATGGACTGATAAGTTAAGGAATGAGGAGGTTCTGCGCAGAAAGGAATATGTTGAAAACATTAATAAGGAGGAGGGACAGGCTTATAGGACATCTGTTGAGACTCCAGGGAATGACTTCCATGGCACTAGAGGGAGCAGTAGATGGCAAAAACTGTAGAGGAAGACAGAGGTTGGAATAGATTCAGCAAATAATTGAGGATATAGGTTGCAAGTGTTACTCTGAGATGAAGAGGTTGGCACAGGAGACGAATTCGTGGCGGGCCGCATCAAACCAGAAGAGTGATGATCCAAAAAGAAAGTGACAGTTATAGATGAAACAGGGAGATTCGAAACTAAGAAAGAATGATAGAAACACAAAAATAACAGCAAATACAGCTGTCAGTACGAATATGTAAATGATGTGACAAAGATTGAGAGAAAAAATCTAATTTAAACCAATAAATTCAATAAAGTTGATAGATTTTTGAAAATAAAAATGGATCATCATCTGTCGAGAATTGAAGCTATCACCTTCGCGTCCACACTATAAGTTACCCACTACTCTATAGCACCGCATAAAATAGAAGTTTGGTATTTATTCCTCTACAGATTTAGTCGCAACGATGATTTGCTGCTTTCAGGAAGTTCGGTCTCATGCAATGTCTTATGGACTTTGTCTATTGTAGGTCTATCAAAACTGAATATGTGACGCAGAATCGCGTCTTGTGCTAAATGGTACAGCAGTATTTGGCTTGTGACGTGTATCAGTCGTTCGTGTTTCGTTACCATAATGTATGTGTTGTTTTAGTGTGATTATCATGTCTGATGAAATGTGAAACATAAAGGTCAGATAGAGAATTTAGTATCGAAAGACGTCAAGAAAGAAGGGCAGACAGGGAATTGCAAGTGAACTGACAATTTCTTGTATCAATTAGGCAGTGGCAACAGTTCGGAGTGCCGCTGAATGCTCTGATAGAAGAGAACCAACTGAATAATATGTGCCATACGTGGTAATGCTTTCTCCTTTTGCAGTGGCCATTCACCCGTAAAGAACTCATACGTGGTAATGCTTTCTCCTTTTGCAGTGGCCATTCACCCGTAAAGAACTTTTGTTGACCTCTCTTGTTCACGTCCTCCCTGTAACATTCCAGAACTCATTGTGCAACTATTTATTCACCGTCTGACCTGAAGCAAAGAAATCTTTTGTGAACAATTCGGACGTGTACCGTCATGCTGAGTTTCCTGTCGTTTGTACGCCACTCATGTGGGCATTTTCTCTTCTTTCCTCACTGAAAGGTCTGACTTAATGCTACTCGTGATTTATCTAGCTATCTTGGATTACTTGGAAAAGCACTCTTCCAATGTGGTGATTGCTGCTTCGTTTCAGGGTCATAGCCATAAACCAAGTGAGACTATGTAGTGCTGGATTTGGATTCAGTGGGGTTCGGGATGGATCGTGAGCAAACGTGGGCTTCATTTTAAATAGCCTTTACTGGCAACAACATATAATAACTTTAAATCTTAAGCGTCCTTAGCAGAAATCCTTGACAGTCAATATATATATATATATATATATATATATATATATATATATATATATATATATAAAGAGTTCTGCCTAAGAATAATTCTTAAAATCGATACAGCACAATATAATAGCAATTCCACTGTTGAATGCAGAGGAGGGAGCGGATAGGCAGAAAGAATACATTGAAAGCCTCTATGATGGGGAAGATTTGTCTGCTGTGATAGAAAAAGAAACAGGAGTCGATTTGGAAGAGATAGGGGATCCAGTATTAGAATCAAAATTTAAAGGAACTTTGGACGACTTAAGATCAAATAAGGCAGAAGGGATAGATAACATTCCATCATAATTTCTAATATAATTGGGGGAAGTGGCAACAAAACGAATATTCACGTTGGTGTGTAGCATGTATGATTATGGCGACATACCATCTGACTTTCGGAAAAGCATAATCCACATAATTGTGAAGACTGCAAGAGCTGACAAGTGCGAGGGTTATCGCACAATCATCTTAACAGCTCATGCTTCCAAGTTGTTTACAAGAATAATATACAGAAGAATGGGAAAGAGAATGCACTAGATGACGATCAGTTTGGCTTTAGGAACGGTAAAGACAAAGGAGAGGCAATTCTGACGTTGCAGTTAATAATGATAGAAAGACTAAACAAAAATCAAGAACTCTCCATAGGATTTGTCTACCTGGAAAAAGCTTTTGAAAATGTAAACTGGGCAAGATGTTCGAAGTTCTCAAAAAAGAAGGGGTAAGCTATAGGGAGATAGGTCATATAGAATTTGTACAACAGCCAAGAGGGAATAATAAGAGAGAGCGACCAAGAACGAAGTGCTCGGATTAAAAAGGGTGTATGACAAGAATGTAGCCTTTAGTCCTTACTATTCCATCTGTACATCGAGGAAGTAATGAGTGAAACAAAATAAAGGATCAGGAGTGAAATTAAAATTCAAGGTGAAAGGATATCAGTGATACGATTCGCTGATGACATTGCTATCCAGAGTGAAAGTGAAGAAGAATTACATGATCTGCTGAACGGAAGGAACAGTCTAATGAGTACGGAGTGTGGATTGAGAGTAAATCGAAGAAAGACGAAGTTAATGAGAAGTAGCAGAAATGAGAAAAGCGAGAAACTTAATATTAGGATTGATGGTCACGAAATAGATGAAGTTAAGGAATTCTGCTCCGTAGGCAGCAAAATAAGCACTGACGGAGGAGCAAGAAGGACATCAAAAGCACATTAGCAATGGCAATGGCCAAGAGAAGTCTACCAATATCGAATATCGGTCTTGATTTGAGGAAGAAATTTCTGAGGATGTAAGTCTCTGGAGTACAGCATTGTATGGTAGTGAAACATAGACTGTGGGAAAACCTGAACAGAAGAGAATCGAAGCAATTTAGATGTGATGCTACAGATGAATGTTGAAAATCCGGTGGACTGATAAGGTAAGGAATGAGGAGGTTCTGCGCAGAACTGGAGGGGAAACTAGTATGTGGAAAACACTGATAAGAAGAAGGAATAGGATGATTGGACATCTGTTAAGACTTCAGGGAATGACTTCCATGGTACCAGAGGGAACTGTAGAGGACAAAAACTGTAGAGGAAGACAGAGGTTGGAATATATCCAGCAAATAACTGTGGACGTAGGTTGCAAGTGTTAATCTGAGATGAAGAGGTTAGCACAGGAGAGGAATTCATGGCGGGCCGCTTCAAACCAGTCAGAAGACTCACGACAAAAAGAAAGGATGCTTATTCGAAGCAGATACAATATCCTTAAACAATAATCTTACTGGGTCCTGTGACATACAAATGGGACACCAACGAAGAACAGATACCACACTATCAGGCCGAGCTGTTTTATAAGCGGACTCCCTGAAAGATCTTCCGAGAGGTGAGAGACACTCTACCACCATCAGTTTCCACCACCTATCCTACTAATAATTTGGACAACGCTACTGCTGCTTGCAATGACAGACTCAAGCCTGCTACATGAATACAATAACACAATCCAGTAAAACTTCATCTACATTTATACTCCGCAAGCTGCGTTACGAGGTATGGCGGAAGGTACTTCGTGTACTACTGTCACTACCTCCATTTTCTGTCCCAGTCGCGTGAGGTTCATGGGAAGAACGACTGATTGCAAGCGTCCATGTTCGAATCTCCCTAATTTTATTTTCATGGTCTTTTCGAGAGGTATGCGTATGACAGAACAATATATTGGTTGACTCTTCTAAAAACGTAGGCTCTCAGTGTAGTAGACCATACTGTGATGCACAACGCCTCTCGTCAAGCGTCTTCCACTGGCTGAGTTTCTGTGCCGCTTTCCTGATTACTAAATGAACCTGTAACGAAACGTAGTCCTCCTCCATCTCGTAAGGTTCCCGCTGGCGAGCAATATTAGAGTACTGGTCGCACGAGTGGGTAATTTGGCCTTATTTTGAAAGCCAAAATCTGCCTGTGAAACCACCCTCTCAGAAGATAGTAAACATCCGTGAGCATCTCCTCCTGCCCCTCTGTCCTTCCCCCTGTACATCTGGAACTCCTCTCTCTGTTCTTCTGTCCCTTCCCCCTCTTTCCACCTCTCCTTCACCCTATCCATTCCCTCCTTCCCTCTTTCTTTGTCCTTCTCCTCCATCACTCTGTTAATCTCCTCCTTCCCCTTCTCCATCTCTTCCTTCTCACCCCATTGTTCACTCCCCTCCCCGCTGTCTCCCCTTATCTCTCTCTATTCATCTCCTCTTCCCTCTCTATGAGCAACTTTTCTCTTCCACATCTCTGTTCATTTTCTCCTCCTCCGCTCTCTATCTATCTCCTCCACCCGTTACCTATGTCCATCTCTTCCTTGCCCCTCCTTGTTTGTCCAACTCCTCCACCCTTCTTTGCTCTTCAAGTTATCACCTTCTCCCAAAAGGAAGTTACTGGTTCTTACCTCCGTAATATATCTTTCCAAATAGTAAGTAATATGTGCACCAGATTTGCTTGAAATTGATCCAGGAATTTAGGATGAGCTTTTTTACATGTGGCTTTGCCTGCATACGCACATGGCACGTATATTTCACACTTTTTTGAGTTATCGATGTTCTGAATAGTTTGATGCCGCCTGCCAAGAATTCTCTACTGTGACAACCTTTTCGTCTCAGAGTACCGCTTGCAACTTAAGTCCTCAATTATTTGCTGGATGTATTCCAGTCTCTGTCATCCTCTACGGTTTTTACCCTCTACAGCTCCCTCTAGTACCATGGTAGTTATTCCGTGATGTCTTAGCAGCCTGCCTCTTCTTCTTGTCAGTTTTTTTCACAAATTCCTTTCCTCGCCGATGCTGCGGATTACCTACTCATTTCTTACCTTATCAATCCACCTGATTTTTAGCACTCTTCTGCAGCACTACATCTCGAACACACTAATTCTCTTCTGTTCCGGTTTTCCGACGTCCGCGTTTTACTGCTACGCTACAAATGTACATTCTCATATGGAACATATTCCACAAATGTTTGTACACATACTTCGCCCTGCAGTTTCGTTTTCACGCTGCTCAGTGTTTATGAAGACATATCTCTTCAACTATGTGTCGTAAAATGCTATATTTTTGTAGGTACATTGAGCAACAACTGGGTATATTTTCTCCAAAAATGTGTTGCAAAAAAATGGTTCAAATGGCTCTGAGCACTATGCGACTTAACTTCTGAGGTCATCAGTCGCCTAGAACTTAGAACTAATTAAACCTAACTAACCTAAGGACATCACACACATCCATTCCCGAGGCAGGATTCGAACCTGCGACCGTAGCGGTCACTCGGCTCCAGACTGTAGCGCCCAGAACCGCACGGCGACTCCGGCCGGCAAAAGTGTTGCGAATAGAATTGAAGAGATAATAAATTAAAACGCCATGCGTGATGCAGCTGTCTCTCACGCATGTCTGTATTTGACGACATATCACTTGAACTCCAAGTCATATATTGTATGTGGTACAGTCGCTTGTACATGTGAATGCTGTCAGCAAAATGTGTCATGAATACAGCTAGTGGTAAAGAAGTAATAAATTAAAACGACATGCCTAATGTGGCACCTTTACTGCATGAAATATGCAATAGTAGGAAGCGATAGTTGTTTTTCCTTTCATCATTCTGAGGAGATTGTCAGCAAGTAAAAGTTTAATAAACGTTTCAATTTATGTGCAAAGCTTGTTGCAGATCACTACATACTCATTCTCAGATACTGGATGAATATAGTCTGGCTATTTGTACACCATTAGCTGCCTTTTGATAGGTAGGTCGTTTTTGTCTCACAGCGATTCTTTCCAGACAGTAAGTGATATGTGTACGACGTTCGGTATGGTAGGAGATGAACATAAATACGTACTTATATACATGCATGCATACGTATGCAAGTTGAGTACCTGGCATTGTCTGGGTGTGTATTTATTCCAGTCTTCTATTAGTCCATCTCCCCCTTTCCCCCCTCTGTCCATTCCCACCACATCCTCTCTCTGTCCATCTCCTCCACCCATCAGTCTCTATCTATCAACTCCTGCCTTCCTGTTTGTCCACCTCATCCTCCTCCTCCCCTGTTTTCTCCATCTGCTCCTCCCTCTTCCGTCTATCTCCTCCTTCCCCTTCTATTACCATCTTCTCCTGCTCCTCCGTCATTTGTCCATCTCCTGTTCACCCACTCTGTTCATTTTCCACTTCCCTACGTCAGCCCATCTCCTCCTCCTCCTATCTGTTCATGTCTCCTCCTTTACCCACTGCCCATCTTCATAGCCCTCTCTTCTCCCTCTGCGTTATAACACTTTCCCCAATAGGAGGCTGGCGGTTCTTACCCCTAAACCATTTCTTTGCAGAGAGTAAGCTATGAGTGCACCAGACTTCACTGAAACTGTTTCATCAGTTTAGAATCAGGTTTTTACCCGTGTCTTTGCCCGCACACGAACACGTCAAATATATTTCACACATATTTAAGATATTTCACTGCTATTTGTACATAAGTTTCACCTGCATGTCTAGCGAATTTTGCCATGCAGTTTTATTTTCACGCATGGCTTAGTGTTCATGACACCATATCTGTTGAACTACGTACAGTCTCTTGAACTAGGTATATTCCGCGGCTTCTGTGTGTACCGCCTGCGAAATGTGTTGCGAATAGAGATACAATAGAAGGAAAAAAGCAAAAATTGAAACGTCATGTGTGATGCGGCAGTTTCTCACGCATCTCAGTGTTTATGAGGGCATATCTCCTGAACACAACTGAAAGCGGGGTTTGGACACCGTACTTCCTGCCTGCACAGATTCCTATGGCATCAAGACAATGAAACAATCTCTACTTAATTGAATAAATTAAACCTGTCCTCAGATGGAAGGGTGGTTTGAACATGATAGTCTTGCCTACACAAGTTCCTATTGGGAATGGTGTACTCTTTCATTTCTTGCCCTGTAAACTGGCTTACCCACCCATGGTGGAACTTGAAATTTTTACATATTTACATATTATTGCCAGAGTTGGAATAAATGAAAAGTGGCACAACAGCTTATTAGATAGAGAGTCCACACGTTTACATTTGTAGTCTGGACAAATGACACTTAGTCATTGGGCTATTTGGAAAATCAGATGGGGGAACTACAAAGCCAGTCTTGCACGAGTGCACGAATGTGCAGTACAGAAGTTATCAAAATAATTTGAAGTTCCTGCCAGAGTGACCTGTGTAGTACATCTGCAAATACACTACGCCACCGCTCTTTACGTGAGTAAGGACGATAAAGTCTGGAACAAACCTGTGGCTGGATCCTTGGCGTCACTGCAGGCAGAGTACAGCTCTTCTTTGCAGCGGCACTAGCAGAGGAAGGTTGGCGAGCCCAGTGGACCAGCGGCCATTACCCCCAGTACTGTGTGCAGACTAAGCGCCTGCAACTCTCGCTTCCCGCGGAGCAGACCGGTACAGTGGGCCCCGGACCGAATAGGGGTCAGCCTGGTCGGTCGTCCCGGAAACACAGACGCTTCCCAGAGACCACCAGGGGGCGTCCACGGCGCCGCAAGAGGTCGCTACAGCCGCGGACCTCTTTCCTTCCACTCGACACGTGACTGCAAATAGAGCCAGCCATATCCATGCGCCAAGCAGTATTTAGGCTGGTGCAGGAGCCTGGAGAGGCACCATCCTCCACACCTACAAATCCTTAATCCGTCCCATCCTCTGTTATGCCAGTCCTGCCTGGATATCTGCCCCCCCCCCCCCCCCAAATTCTATATGTCCCTCCAGATCCTTGAGCGTCATGCACTCCGCCTCGCCTCCCGTATACGCCTCCCGTCCCCCACACGGATCCTCTATGATCTCATTCCTTTCCCCCATCTGCTCCTATTCCTCGAACATATCCGCATCCTCTACACCTCCCGCCGTCTTGAACCCCCTCACCCCCTGGTTGCTCCTCTCCTCTCCCAACCCCGCCCCCTGCCACGTCTTCACCGTTGTGTCCCCCCTAACCTCCATCTCTCCACCCTACATCTCCTTTCCCACCTTGGGAAAGGTGGCTTCCATCAACTCCCCCTTCTGGACGATGCCCTCTCTCCCTCCTTTTATCCCTCCCATCAACTCTGATCCTCACCCCCATCCTTCCTCCGTCCTTTCCCTGGGCTCCCTCTTCCTCACCCCTTCGATCGTGTGTTTTCTCCCCGCCCAACCTCCCCTATGTCCTTTTGCATTCCCCTCCTCTGCCTTCCCCACTCCCTGACACGTCTGCACAGCACCCCCCACCCCTCTTATGGGTCCTCGTTCTCCATTGGCTTCTTTCCCCCCTCCCACCCTTCAATTTTCCTCTCCTTCCCCCCTTTTTTTATTTCTCCATCATTTGTCGAGTTTCCCCCCACCTGCTCTCGGCTGTGGTATGTCATATTTGTGCCAACTTTTTAGTGCCGTGTTTAAGTGAGTGTTCGTGTTGTGCGTCTTTCCACAGTGTTGCGAACAGAAATCATGCTGTCGCTTGGTGTGCATTTTATATCTTGCGAACAGAAACAACACTGTCGCCGTGTTTTTTTTTTAACTGTCTGTCTGTTATTTTTCTGCTTCTTGTGTATTTTCTTAGCATCATCAACCGTGTGTTTTATGTTTTAAAGTCTAGAATTTTCTGCCATTTTACCTTTAAGTCACCGATTTTATCGCCAGCTGTTATTTTTTTATTATCTTCATCTTTTTAACACAAATTCTGTAGGCTGAAGAGCGGCGTAGTAAGCTGCTGCCAGCCCGCCCCCCTTCGGGGGGAATTGAAATTCAATAAAGAAAAAAAAAAAAACCTGGAGAGGCAGTTGACGCCGAGGGAGCCCACTGGTGTCATCGTAGCCGCCGCGTTATCTTCCACCGCCGCCAGCGTACCGGAGCCATTGTCGCAGGCCCTCTACTCGACCTCGGACTCAGGTGACGGCAACGTGGACTCCGCGCCGCTCTTCACGAGACGCCCGGGGCTTGGTTTGGGGAAGTTGTATGGTTACTACAGTCAGTTTATGTTTGGAAGAATCTCTGATTTAGTTATTGGTAGGGTTGGAGGATCAGTCCTACCTCACGAATATTGTTTTGTAAATTTTGAAGGAAGACTTTACATTAAACAAAAACGCTGTAACTCACACTCTGAGATTTTCCTATCCGCTGACGGCGGATATATTACCCGGGAAGTGTCGTCGATACTCATTTGATACCAGATTGAATGGACCTGTGGCCGTTCTGGGTGACTAGAATGAGGAAAAATCTCCACTTCCAGGACCGGACTCTGGAGATCGATCCGCTACACAATCACGACAGTGAGTTCTGATATCCTTCAGAAATCTTGTGTAGCAATCTCAATGCAGCCAAGAGATTCCTTGGTGTCCTTCTGAAGCACTTTAAGGACCAGTTCAGAAATAAGTTGAAAATGTGCAATCAAGATCGATGAACTTCCCAGGTATCACGAGCTCTTGTGCTTAACGATCCGGAACTGATCTGCTCAAACAAGATCGTAAAAATTTGAGAAAGGTGAACACAGCCTCCCGCTTTGGCTCCATGTTTTGTGGTTGCATTAGTCGGCTGGTTCATTGGTGACGCCTACATGAGTACTACCCAACAGCCAGCCGGAGTGGCCGAGCGGTTCTAGGCGCTTCAGTCCGGAACCGCGCTGCTGCTACGGTCGCAGGTTCGAATCCTGCCTCGGGCATGGATGTGTGTGATATCCTTAGGTTAGTTAGGTTCAAGTCGTTGTAAGTTCTAGGGGACTGATGGCCTCAGATGTTAAGGCCCATAGTGCTCAGAGCCATTTTACTACCCAACCGCGATGTAAATGCACTTGGCCTGCTGCAGCCGTTATTAGAAACACTTGGGTACGTCGCAGTGAGCAGGTACAGTACTAAGTCTTTTAAATATGAAATTCATCAAATATATTCTAATTAACACATATGTAACTGTCATTTTATGACAAATGTGTGTCTTCATATTTCTAATTGCACATCGGACACCTTGAATGACTAGAGCTAGGACGTTCATATTTAGAGGACATGTACATTCGTGTGTTGTACAGAAGTGATTAGCTTTTCGACCACCTCTGTTCAGCATGTGACCTGTTGCCTTGTACTGCAGGTACAGAGTCTGCCATGGACCTTGATAACTTGTTCCATGTGTGATGCCATCCTGTATGAGGTGCGAATTGAGTCCTGTGGTATAGCCATCCATGCTACCTTCACCTGAGTCCAAAGTTCGTCTGTGGTGGTTGGCATTGGGTCACACCACACCACCTGTCGTTGCACTATATCCTACACATTTTCAGTTGGCAACAGGTCTGGTGGTCTGACGGGCCAGGGCAAAAGTCTGACATCATGTGTCACCAAGAAGGCACGTGTTCGTGCAGCAACATGCGGTCGTGCATTGTTTTGCTGAAAAATGGCGTCTCGTCTGTTGTGCAATCATTCACGCAGGTTACACTGGTCACAGTGCCCTGGACAAACACCAGTTGTGATTTGTGATTGTACACAATAGCACCCACCACCACGAGACCTGGAGTTGACACTGTATGTCTTGAGTAAATGCAGTCACTGTGATGCCACTTCCCCTTTCTGCAGCGAACGAGAATGCGGCCATCATTTTCAAACAATCGGAACCCGGATTCGTCCGAAAACACTGTCCGATGCCATTCCTGGCCCCAGTAACGTCGTTTCATACACCATTGCCATCTAGCATGTTCCCCCACATTCGTCAAAAGCAAGCGGAGAAGTTTATGACGCACATGTCACCCATACCATAATAAATGACAATGGGCTGTCAGCCCTTATAGTGTGCGACGTTTACACTGTTCCCTTGTTGTGCCAGAGCTGAGAGGGGCGCAGATCCGTCCTGAAATGCCATTCAGTAGAGGTGCACACAGCCGTCGCACTGCCGAAACACTTCCTCCCGTACGAGCGACAATGTCCCAGATGGATGCATAAGATTCTCTCACGCCAGTAATGGGCACTCTTTCAAACTCACTGATTTGACGGTACAGTTCTCGCATACGTCTGCTAGGCATCCTGCACGTCTGCTCCGGTCACACTGATCTATTACCTTCAGTTGCCAGCGACAACGAGAGCAGAAGGCACAGTTTGGCGGTAGGTGGCGTTGCGCTGCGTTATCGACATGGTTCAAATACTAATCATTTCTTCATAACACGCTAATGTACATGTCTTGTGAGTATGAACGTCCTATCTCTAGTCGACAAGGCGTTCTGTTTTTTTTTTTCTGAACATGAGTGCCGTATATTCTTAATTTCCGCTACATTATAAGAGATTGTTAATAAAGATTATTCAAATAAAAAAATAGAAATAACATTTTTTATCCTTATGTATTTAATACGTCTCAGTAATGCTCGTAGAACCTTCACATATCGGAAGGAACTCGAATCCAACCCCCTCCTCTCCCCCAAGGTGGCAAGCAAGCAAATCCCCCACACTGCCTATTTAGAAACTAAACTTAATTCAGAGTTGCTGGATGCCAAATCGCTGAGCGGTCTAACTTGCAGCGGTATTAATATTACTAAAAGGCGGATGGCTGCATATAGCCGCGATAATACAACGAAAGCACAACAGATGGCGCTAGTATCAAAGTTATGAACAAGACTAGTATTAAACTGATTAACACATACTTGAAAGGAAGCATTAAATTAGATTAAAATTAAAATTTAAGGAAAATTAAAATTATTGCAATACTATGATGCTACAGAAGAATGCTGAAGATTAGACGGGTTGATCACATAACTAATGAGAAGGAATCGAATAGAATTGGGGAGAAGAGGAGTTTGTGGCACAACTTGACTACAAGAAGGGATCGGTTGGTGGGACAAGTTCTGAGGCATCAAGGGATCACCAATTTAGTATTGGAGGGCAGCGTGGAGGGTAAAAATCTTAGAGGGAGACCAAGAGATGAATACACTAAGCAGATTAGAAGGATGTAGGCTTACACAGGATAGAGTAGCATGGACAGCTGCATCAAACCAGTCTCAGGACTAAAGACCACAACAACTATGATACTTCCTGTACGTACTAGGTATAAATTACTTTGGTAGCGTCGGTAATATTGAAAGATAATCAGCAAGTACGGCATTGATACAGAAACAGACTGTCGCCGTGATTTTAATTGTGCCTGCCTAATTACTATGTGTTTTAATCAGTATCGCTGCTATCTTCGACTTTTCACTTCTCATCTTTTCGCCATGTTCCAGTTTTAAATTTTAACCGTTATATAGTTTGTTATCATTGCTTTGATATCTCTTCATTATGTTTTTAACTCTTCCGTAGGCTGCAGAGTGGCATATTACACTGATGCCAGCGTAATAAAGAAAAAAAATACGACATTGATAAACAATGGAAAAGCAACGTTCATCAACAATTACATAAAGAAACCAGCCGCAAAACCGAGTTAAACATTTACGGATCATTAAAATTGTTAAAGAAGTGGTTCAAATGGTTCTGAGCACTACGGGACTTAACATCTGAGGTCATCAGTCCCCTAGACTTAGAACTACTTAAACCTATCTAACCTAAGGAAAGAACACACATCCGTGCCCGAGGCAGGATTCGAACCTGCGACCGTAACAGCAGCGCTGTTCCGGACTAAAGCGTCTAGAACCGCTCGGCCACAACGGCTTGCTGTTAAAGAATTGCGTACGTCTCTGTGATGAGCGGAATGCTTTGACACGGAACTATCAAATGTAATTTCAAAAGCCACATAATTATCGCGAATGTTCACGCACAGCAATAATAATCTTAAAATTTGAGAGCCTGCGAAGTGGTCATGGAATTAAATACCACGCAAAGACATTAAATAGAAGGTCCAGAACGAATGGTAGACACTGAATAGGTCTAGGTCAGAATACAAGAATAATACGATAAAACAAATTATTTTAATAAAAGTGCTAAGTCAGTGGGGGACCTTATGACAGGTGTCATTGAATGTGATAATGTCTGATTCGTGCTAACCAACTAATCATTAAGAGGCGTACCACTATGTTCGCATGGGTTACTGTAATTTCGATTTCTTCTAATAAGCTCACATTTTTCCCTTTTGGCCGAAAACATTACTTTTAAATTGCTTAGCGTCGGCGGCTGATGGCAACTATCTTCCAGATGCTCTGCAAATTCTGAGTGGTCTTTAACCTGACCTACTCCATTCAGTAAATGTACACGAAATCTAGTCTTAAGCATTCTATCCGTTTGTGCTACGTATGAAGCAGCATATTCTCTGTATTTGCACTTGTACACACATGAGCAAGCAAATTTATCTATTTATACGTCTGTTCACTGTGGATACAACGGTTCTGTAGGCTGTTGCCAGAAGTCTTTTTTCTGTATAGATCGTCGACTATAATCGTTGCGAACGGCAATATGTTTAAGATTAGACACCTTTTTTTCTATGAATGGTGGAATTAATTGTATTTCACTAATGTGGTGTACCATAGTCTTGCAAAGAGCTTACTTCTGGTGGAATGAGTAAAAGGGAGAAGCGTATATCACAGTCACTGGTGATTGGTTCTCGGTGCATGCCAAACCGAATACAACGTCATTGAGCTCACTTGTAAATCCAAGTATCTGAGTACTTTATTTCATGAGTGAATTTCAGTTTGGATGCAGCTTGTTAAAATCATCTACCAATACCCGATCCTCAGTCACCGACGCATTAAAAATAATAGAAATTTCGTCTACATATTGACAGTAGAAAAGAACTTGCTGCGAACTACCCACGTTTTTACCGAAGTATTCACATTCTAAATGGATTACGAAGACGTCAACTGTAAAACCTGCTAGGCAATTGCCTATAACCACACCATCAGTTTATACATGATATTGTCTATTGAAAGAGAAATATTTATGTGCCGTAATTACTGTGAGAATGGAAATAATTTCATTGTACTCTTACAGCATATGCCGCTTGTATTTCAGATTTTCTCGTATGAGGGAGCTAGTTTCAGTGATGGGAATGTTAGTTTACGTATTTTTAATGCCTAGTGACAGCAAAATGCATTTATGTGGAAATGCGCTATTACCGAGTGCAATGAGCAATTCCTTCCTTCTGTGAATGAAGAAATTCTCTTCGAAAACAAACTTCTGACGCAGAAATTTCTGTATATATTTTGACGTAGGTTCACTCGGCTAACCTATGTCATTGGATGTAGAACGTATCAGATAAACCAGTTTATGTCTTGATCTGGGCACTTAACGTGGAGACTTTAGAGTTCATTACTTTCTGACTAGCAGTTACGTCACTGCAAAGTATGTTTAAGCACTCTTTAAGACATGTCTTGAGCTCTTTTGGTTATTGTTCCGTTGGGTCATCCTCAATACACTGAATGTTGTTTTCGGCGAAGAATGCTAGAACCTAGCCAATGTAGTCTCTTTTATAAATAACTACCCTTATCGACGCGTAAAGTTATTGGCCTCTTTTGACTTCAACTTATCACGGACGGTTTCTGCGGATATGACCTTTGTTAATATACTCCTTACGAGAAGCTATTTCTATAAGCTCCATAGCTTTACATGAGATATTGAACTTCTCATCTCTACTGCACGGAATAGCGTCGACAGGTATTTTCAAATGTGCGACTAACGATGTTGTCATTTTGCCGTCTAGTCTCGGTGTATACAAAGTTTTAAGCATTTATCTAACAACCGCATATACTGTTCGTCAAAACCTATAATTGGCAAGTTTACTACCCTCTCAGCGAATGGAAAATGAGTGTCACTATGAATAGTTGGCTAGCATCCCAAACAACTAAGTTAATTACTTTCATTAAATAACGTAATAGGTGATAAGACGGAAATTTTACAGTTAAAAAGAAGGCATGGTAAGATAGAAGATTGAGGTTATCTTTTTCTTTACACAGACGCTTCATCTAGCTGGAAGTAACTAATTTACCACATTTCAACAAGTCTCCAATGTGACATTGATTCTTGCGTGTTCTCACTTGTGCATAGAGGTAAGTGGGAATGAAATTTTCTCGAAGACGATGTTGAGTGAACAGTATGACAACCGTCATCCTCGTTATTTTAATTCACATTTCGTTAATAAAAATGCGACCAATTTGGAAGCCTAACGTGGCATTTCTTTGTAGTATTCACTCCACTCCATCGTTGGCTGACTAATACAGCAACGGGTTTTCATGGTTATATTGAAAATAAAACAGTCACGTTTGCAAAGGTAATTTTATTGAAAAACAACGTCGTGGTTAGGCATCATCAGATTATCTACAAGGAAAAAGGAGGCTAATTAGATAACTATCCTATAAACATTATAAGGAATGGTTCTAAGCTCTGTCAATAAGTTAATTAAAACCGTAAACAACAGTAAAGTAAGTCTGTCAAATAAAATCCATTCCGCCAGCTACGAAAGCTCTACGTCAACCACATACACATAAAACCGATTTGATAAAAATCCGGTCGTCAGAATAACTAAAAGGAACTGTGCGACTAACTCAATCCACAGCTACAAGGAAAACGAGTTCTGGAAAGTATCATAGAACGGCACGTACTTTGGATGGCCCATATTCGCTCTTCAATACTGGTAATTTTCATTACATTTTAATTTTAATTTGATCCTTTTTCTAAAGTATAAGTTAATCACTTCCGTATTATCCTTGTCCAGCACGTATACTAGCGCCGACTGTTGTGCTTTCGTTGAATTATTGCGTCTATATGCAGCCATCCGCCGGTTAGATCGCTCAGCTGTTTTGCATCCAGGCCAATGTGAGGTTACTCATGGTGCTAGACTGTGCTCTGCATGCTGCTTTCCTCTGATAAGTTTGTCAGACATCGTTTCCGTTATGGTCGTGAGCTGATTTCCGAAATTTTCTGTCTAGGTTCCCACATTTTCTGTCACACGTAGTTACCCTGACGATCTGACTTTCATCCAGATGGTTTTAGGTGTATATGGGTGAAATACGAGGGTCACTCCAAAAGAAATGCACACTATTTCAATTTAAAGTCTGTCTTTTATTCTACATGTTTGAAAGTTGTACAGTGTGGAGATACATCCTTTAGGAACAATACTTTCATTTCTCCACATAATTTCCATCCCTCTCAATTACCTTACGCCATCTTGGAACCAGCGCCTGTATACCCGCACGGCAAAGTTCTGGACCAACCTGTTGGAGCCACTGTTTGGCAGCGTGCACAAGGGAGTCATCATCTTCAAACCTTGTTCCACGAAGAGAGTCTTTCAGTTTCTCTAAGAGATGATAGTCACATGGAGCCAGGTCAGGACTGTAAGGCGGGTGTTTCAGTGTTGTCCATCCGAGTTTTCTGATCGCTTCCATGGTTTTTTGACTGACATGTGGCCGTGCATTGTCATGCAACAGCAAAACATCCTGCTTTTGCCGATGTGGAGCTTGAAGTTCCTTCAGTGTCGTCACATATGCATCAGAATTTATGGTGGTTCCACTTGGCATGGTGTCCACAAGTAAGAGTCCTTCAGAATCAAATGGCTCTGAGCACTATGGGACTTAACATCTGAGGTCATCAGTCCCCTAGAACTTAGAACTACTTAAACCTAACTAACCTAAGGACATCACACACATCCATGCCCCAGGCAGGATTCGAACCTGCGACCGTAGCAGTCACGCGGTTCCGGACTGAAGCGCCTAGAACCGCACGGCCACCGCGGCCGTCCCTTCGGAATCGAAAACACCGTTGCCATAACTTTTTCATCAGGTGTGGTCTTGAATTTTTTTCTTTCTTGGGTGAATTTGCTATATGCCACTCCATTGATTGCCTCTTCGTCTCTGGTGAAAAATGATGGAGCCATGTTTCATCACCTGTCACAGTTCTTCCAAGAAAGTCATCTCCACCATTCTCGTACTGATCCAAATTTCGCTGCATACCGTTTATCTTGTTTCTTTGTGAGCCACTGTCAACATCCTGGGAACCCACCTGGCACAAACCTTTTTTAACGCCAACACTTTCAGTATGCAGCAAAGACTTCCTTCCCCTATCCCAACGTAGCGTGACAATTCGTTCATTGTGATGTGTCTGTCAGCAGTCACCAATTCGTTAACCCTCTGTACATTGTCTGGAGTGTGTGCAGTACGAGGCCTGCCGCTGCGAGGACAATCCTCAATATTGCCGTACCCGCTTTCATCACGTAACCTGCTTGCCCACCGACTAACTGTACTCCGATCGACAGCAGCATATCCATACACCTTTTTCAACCTCTTGTGGATGTTTCCCACTGTCTCGTTTTCACAGCACAGGCATTCTATGACAGCACGTTGCTTCTGACGAATGTCAAGTGTAGCAGCCATCTTGAAGGCATGCTGTGACCGCGCCACTCACGGGAACGGGATGAACTAAGTTTGAAAACAAGTGGGAAGGATGTATCTGCATACTGTACAACTTTTACAAATGCAGAATGAAAACTGCATTTTCACAAAAATAGTGTGCATTTCTTTTTGAGTGACCCTCGTAGATATTTGGTAGCTGGCGCAATGAACTTCATTTGACAGTTTTACACGGTTGTTGTTTAGTTACATTATTGACGCAACTCACAACCGTTCCTTCTCATGCTTATGGGACAGTTGTTTAAATGGCCCCCATTTTCCTTTAAGGTAAACTGATTACTCCTAAATTCGCCGAAACGCGTTATTTTAAAATAAAAATACCTTTGCAACCGTAACTGTTTTAGTATCAGTATGACTATGAAAACCGTTGCATTATCAATTAGCCAACGATGGAGTAGAGTGAATATAAAAAACATCACAAAAATTCGATTCCCATGTGGTCTTGTAAAGCCACTATGTAACAGGAGTGACGTATTATCAGAGGACAGTACATGTTATGGGTCTCCTAGGCACATTGTTCTCTTCGGTACCGATAGCAGATGCAATGCAGGGACTGAGCTCGTAAATAGGAAACGTATTCCATAGCTGAAGTACAAAAGTCAGAACTGCACACAAATTTCGTAATAAAATTCAATGCAGCTCAAGGTTAGGTGTGAGGTATTGACATGGGGCACGGGCTTCTCGATTCAGCGTGTTTTCAGAGTGGCCTCCGGCTTCTTTCTGCACTTCCCCTGTCATACATTTTAAGTTTGTGCTAGCTTAGCGCGTGCTGCTTCGCTCGTGGTAAACTGTATACTCTACAAAGATCTTTTTGTTTTCTTTTCCCTTTAATCGAATTTTTACACTGAAGCGCCAAAGAAACTGGAATACGCATGCGTATTCAGATACAGAGGTATGTAAACAGGCTGAATACGGCACTGCGGTCGGAAAACGATATATAAGACAACAATTTTCCGGGGCAGTTGCTAGATCGGTTTTTGCTACTGCAACGGCAGGTTATCAAGATTTAAGTGAGTTTGAACGTGGTGTTATAACTGGCGCACGAGAGACACGACACAGTATCTCCGAGGTAGCAATGAAGTGCGGATTTCCCGTGCGACCATTTCAGTAGTATACCTTGAATATCAGGAATCCGGTAAAACATCAAATCTCCGACATCGCTGCGGCCGGAGAAAGAACATGCAGGAACGGGACTAACGACGACTGAAGAGAATTCTTCAGCGTGACAGAAGCGCAACCCTTCCGTAAACTGCTGCAGATTTAAGTGTTGGATCATCAAGAAGTTTCATCGTTCGAAACATTCAACGAAACATCATTGATATGGGCTATCAGAGACGAACATCCACTCGTGTATCCTTGAAGACTGCACGACACAAAGCTTTACGCCTCGCCTGGGTCCGTTAACACCGACATTTGACTGTTGATGACTGGAAACATGTTGCCTGGTCGGACGAGTCTCGTTTCAAATTGTACCGAGTGTATTAAAGTGTACGCGTAGTGAGATAACCTTATGAATCAATGTTACCTGAATGTTCACAGGGAACTGTTCGAGCTAGTGAAAGCTCTGTAAAGGTGTGGGACGTGTGCTGTCGGAGTGATATGGGACACCTGAAACGTTTAGAAACAACTCTGACAGGTGACACGTACGTAAGCATCCTGTCTGATCACCTGCATCCATTCATGTCTGACGGACTTGGGCAATTCCATCAGGACAATGCGACATCCTACACCTCCATAATTGCTACAGTGTGGCTCCAGGAACACTCTTATGAGTTTAAACACTTCCGCTGTCCACCAGACTCCCCAGACATGAACATTATTGGGCACATCTGGGATGCCTTGCAACATGCTGTTCAGAAGAGATGTCCATCCCTCGTACTCTCACGGATTTATAGACACCCCTGCAGGATTCATGATGTTAGTTCCCTCCAGCACTACTTCAGTCCATGCCATGTCGTGTTGAGGTACTTCTGTGTGCTCGCGGGGCCGCTACACGATATAAGGCAGGGGTACCAGTTTCTTTGGGTCTTCAGTGTATGTTAAAAAATTGCAAAACCTTCTAAACAGTTCACTCTAATTCCACATAAGCATGTTTTTTTTCTAATTTACTTCTGAACAAAAAGCGATTCTGGCATCTGGAATTCAAGGATTTTGACATACATCCCTTTAACGTTCTTGTGATGATACTTCCATAGAAACTTTCGCCTCCAGTATAACTTTCTTTATATCTAACAGAGAAGTGAAATAACAATTTCTATAGATTTAGCGTTACAAATTTTTAATGTAATGACATATTTGCCTAAAGATTTCATCCCCGATTTCATCCCCTTATGGGCTGAATTTCCAAAACCGGTGAACTCTGAATTTTTTATTATTTATAACAGAGAAACCAAGTACAAATTTTCATAATATTATCTTTGAAAATGCTTTAATATTAAAATGATTTCATAGAAATTCTCATCCCTTGCTTCACTCCTTTGGGAGGCTGAACTTACAAAAAGGCTGAACTTACAAAAAGGCTGAAACACGTAATTTTTTCCCTGTTTTTTCGTTGTGACTGAGACACGAAACACCAATTTTCGTACTTCTTGCTTCAAAACTGCCTTAATAGCTACATATTTTCAAAAAGCCTTTCATTCTCTATTTCACCCCTTAGAAGCGGAATTTCGAACAGTCCCGTCTTAAACATTGCCTACAATACAAGACCGATACCTTCTCCAAATTTCAAACTCTTGTACTTAGCGGTTTGAACTGGCCGGTGACGAGTCAGTAAATGAGACTGGTCCTATTTTATCACCCCTTAGGCGTTTAATTTCCAAAATTAGTGGAATAGGAATTTTTTTTAATTTATGACTGAGACGCCGAAAATCAGTTTTCACCGATTCAGCTTTAAAAATGCTTTCACAATGAAATATTTTCATAAAACTTTTAATCCCCTTAGGCGTCGAATTTCCAAAAACAACGAAATGCGTATTTTTTATTTCTAGCACAGATGTATTCATAATGAAACATTTCATAAAACACTACATCCCATATTTCAACCCATCAGTGGCTGAATTTTCAAAATCTCTGAAATGTGGTACTGTTTAGTTGTAACCGAGGAGTCAAATACCAGTTTTCATAGATTTAGCTTTAAAAATGCTCTAGTAGTTCTTTAACAGTGATTTATTTTCAAAAGAATATTCACCCACTGTTTTACTCCCTCAGAGGTTAAATTTCCAAAGATGCTGAAACATGCATTTCTTTATTTCTGGCGGAGAAACCAAATACCAAATTCCTTAGGGCTGGCTTCAGAATTGCCTTAACAGCGATATGTTTTCAAAATACGTTTCATCCCCTATACCATCCCCTTAGGTCTGGAGCATCGAAAAATCTCCATGACCTATGAGGCGATGTATATCGTCGAGAAATCGAATGATTGATGGAACATTCCTGACGTTGCGCCTGTTGAAAAATTTTGTCATGCATCTATGTAACTCTGAAATGTAGTTCTGCGTTCAGTAAAATTTACATGGTATGCCATATTAATGACGTGCTTCCTGAAGTCCCCTTCACTTCTGCGTCCGTAATTATAATTGACTAGTGGAATACAATCTTTAGGTTGCGATACATAGGCCTATACAGATGTGGTCGGACTTCCACTAGTCAAACATTAAAGTTTTATTAAAAGCTGCTTGGCAAACCAAACAAGAAAGTAAAACAAAGGACATATTTCGATACAAACGGAATAATCATGATTTAGCAGAACTCTGCTTCTTTTAACATGTTTGGAAATAGAGGAATGCTAATGCTGTGAGCAATAACGCGTTGCTTCCTAATTTCAGGTACACTGGAGAGGGCATGGATGAAATGGAGTTCACTGAGGCGGAATCTAACATGAATGACCTTGTTAGTGAATACCAGCAGTACCAAGAGGCCACTGCTGATGATGATGCAGAATTTGATGAGGAGGAAGAAGCAGAGGTTGATGAGAATTAAACTAAATCACAAGGCACAGAAAGGTAGCAGTCAACCACCATTCATGGTGAAGGTGAATTGTGACACAGGCGGCATTACTGCTAAGACTGCATTTCTCTTACAAACTCACTGATGTTGTGATACTATTGCCACATCACTTTATTGGTTATTTAAGAGTTTCATAACATGTTTTACTAGCATTGTCCTGGATTCTACTCAGTAGAAGTAATTTTAAGGTTTTTCATCATAGTTTTTCACTTATATACAGTTATATACAATTATACATTTATAAAATTATATATTTATACACTTATGCATAAACTGTCCTGGATTCTACCCAGAGGAGGTAATTTTGAAGCTTTTTCTATCATATTTTATACATTTATATAATTGCGAATTTATACAACGATTTATTCATACAGTTATGTAATACCTGCCCAGGATTCTATCCACAAGTAATTTTGAACCTTTTCAAACCATATGTTATATATTTATATAATTTTGCATTTAAAAAATTGTGCATGAACTATCCTCGGCTGTACCCAGGAGAAGTAGTTTTGAAGATTTTTCAATCATAGTTTATAGCTTTATATATTTATATATTTATACAATTACACATTTAAACAATTATGCATTAATTTTGTGAGGTATAAGTGCAAGGTAGAAGTGACAGTTTCAATTTCACTAAATCTGAAAACTGATTTTCTACTTTTAATGTAACGATTAAAGTCAGTATGTAGCAATTCAAAGGTGAACTTGTTATTTAACTACCTTAAAAAAATACGTTGGCACCAGTTATGTACCAAACTGTTTTATTTTGTTCTAACAATGGATTTTATAATGAAGCATAGAATAGTTGTACACAACAGTACAAAAATAGTGTTCTCTCAAAAGCCACAAAAATACTTCTATTAAAATAAAAATGGAAATTTAAAGAAATACCTAAAAGTATAATTCTCATTGAAACATGTCTTACAATCATAATATTATAAAATTGTACAGACCAACACACTGGAATGTAGTCACTACAATAATGGAGCAACAAAGCAGTTTAAACTAAGTAACTGAACATTTAATTATGACATACAATGACATTATTTATAATCTAAGTGAGCGAAGCATTATATATAGGACATTGGGCCCAGAAAAGGAAAAATGGGTATAAAATTATTGTCTGACTGTCCTGCTGTTGGTGATCCAGAGAATAACTAAAGTTATTTAAGTGACTGCTGAGATAGTTTCTTTACAAAAGACTAAATGAAATATTTGGGCTCCCTTTCTTCTTTAATTTGTGAGACTTGGCAATGCCTTGTGGTGAAATTAAGTTTAAAGAAAACCTGAAACAGAAATCGGTCAAATGTTTTGCGAAATGTATTGTGTAAAAGTAAGAAATAAAACACATTAGAGAAACCTTTGATGTAAACCTGGATAATGATCGAAACATATTCAGCAAATAAAGTTTCTTTTCCACAAATGGAACAAATTTTGCATCTCCATGTTGGTGATTATTTTAGTGAAGTGTCATCGTTTTGGCTTTTATTAATCACTGTGACACAGATACACTCAGGTGAAAGGCCATCAGTTTCTGCATTGTCAACACAAACTTCTTTCCAGATATTTGTTTTGAGCCCACACTTACATTAGGTACTATTTGTGGTCATATTTACAGCAGTTACTATGAGGGCTGTATTTGCCACGTATTATTTGAAACTGTCAGATTCGATTAATCACTCATAACAGCTGCTGTTTTTTTCTTCTTTTCTTCATACAGGCAGTGAATATTTTATATATAGTGCATATGCACTCCCATGTTGAAATGTTCTATAGGGTTAATGTTGATATTTATTTGTGGACGTAAGTTGTCTATGCGAATGCACAATATATTTAAGTCCTTATCATCTTCTTCGAGACAGGTTACAGATCTATATGCGCTATAAGCATTCAATGCATAACCTTTATGCTGGATACAAATATGTTAGCGGATAAAATTTTCTTAGCACTTCCACGCTGATATGTGCACCGGAATGAACTTAGTCAAACAATTTGAAAAGTATTTCTTTCACATACCGTTATACCATAAGGAAATGAGAAGAAGCAAAATTATAAATTTAACTGCTGCAAAAGGAATTTTCACCAAGCTTCGAATGATGCAAGAAAGCAATAGTCTACTAATAAAGTTGAGAAAGGTCGTCCTCAAAAATTTACTTCATGTATTCCAATTTCTGTCTTCCCCTACAGTTTTTACCCTCTATAGCACAAGTATACATGTTGACGTCGCAAGCCGAAGGTAAAGAGATAAAGGAAGTATATGAGGATACTGAACGGTGGTTTCAGTTCGTAAAGGGAGATGAAAATCTAATAACCATGGGGAACTGGAATGTGGTTGACGGGCAAGGAGTACAAGAAAGGGTTACCACATAGTATGGTCTCGATACTAGCAATGAAAAAGGGGGAAAACTAATTGAGTTCTGCATCAAATTTCAGCTAGTAATAGTGAATACCCTGTTCAAGAATCACAAGAGAAGGAAGCATATTTGGAAAAATTCGAGAGATAAGGGAAAATTTAAGTTTGATTTCATCATAGTCAGGCAGAGATTTAGAAATCAGGTAATTGATTGTAAGGCGTATCCTGGAGCAGGTATAAAGTCAGAACTCAATTTAGTAGTGATAAAGTTCAAAAGCCTAGTGTGGAAGAATCAATGCGCAAAGAAGTGGCGTATGGAGATGCTAAGGAATGAAGAGACACGCTTGAAGTCTTAGGAGGCTATAGATACTGCGATAGTGAATAGGTGAGTAGGAAGTTTGGTTGAAAAGAAATGGACATTTCGAAAAAGGGAAATCACAGAACTGGAAAGAAAAAAATAGATACAAAGAAGGTAACTGAAGAAACCATAGGTAACAGAAAAACTACATCAGCTGACCTACGAAAGAACGAAGTAAAAAAAAAACATTCCGGAAAATTTAGGAATGTAGAAATACAATGAAATAAGAAGGAAGTGCGTGGAAGCTAAATCTGAATGACTGCGTGAGAAATGTGAAGATATCGAAAATGAAATGGTTGTCGGAAGGACTGACTCAGTGCACGGAAAAGTCAAAACAACCTCCGGTGAAATTAAAAGCAAGGACCGGAACATTAAAAGTGCAATAGAAATTCCACTAATAAATGCAGAGGAGAGAGAGCAGATACGTGGGAAGACTACGTTGAAGGCCTCTGTGAGGGGTACGCTCACCTAATGAATTGACAGAACAAGAAACAGAAATCGATATAGAAGAGATAGGTGATCCAGTATTGAAATCAGAATTTGCAAGGGCTTTCGAACACTTAAAATCAAATAAGGCAGAAGGGACAGACAAAATTGCATCAGCATTTCTAAAATCGTTGTGGGAGATGTCAACAAAACGACTATTCAAGTTGATCTGTTGAAGATATTAGTCTGGCAACATGGCATCAGACTTTCGGAAAAACATCATACACACTATACCGGAGATTGCACGAGCCGAGAAGTGCGGGAATTATGGCAAATCAGATAACAGGTGAAGCATCCAAGTTGCTGACATGGATAATATGCAAAAGAATAAAAACTAAATTTGAAAATGTTTCAGTTTGCCTTTAGGATAGGAAAAGGCCCCAGAGAGGCATTTCTGACGTTGCGGTTGGTAACGGAAGCAATACTAAAGAAATGTCAAGATAGGTTCATAGGTTTGGCCGACCTGGGAAAACCGTTGACAATGTCAAGTGCTGCTAGATGTTCGAAATTCTGAGAAAAGTAGAGTAAGCTATAGGCAAAGACGCATAATCAACTATCTGTACAAGAACCTAGAGGAAACAATGAGATTTGAAGACGAAGAACGAAGTGGTCGAATCAAAAATGATACGAGAGAGGGATTTTATCTTTCGTCCCTTCTGTTCAATCTATACATCGAAGAACCAATGATGGAAATAAAAGAAAGGTTCAAGAGTGGAATTAAAATTCTGTGTGAAAGGATATCAGTGGCTACATTCGCTGACAACGTTTCTCTCCTCAGTGAAAGTGAAGGAGAATTACACGATCTGTGGAAAGGAATGAACAATCTGGTCAGTACACAATATTGACTGAGGGTGAATCGAAGAAAGATGAAAGTAATGAGAAAAGTGAGAAACTTAACATCAGGATTGGTGATCACGAAGTCGTTGAGGTTAAGAAATTCGGCTACATAGACAGCAAAATAACCTACGACGGACGGAACAAGTAGGACATAAAAAGCAGGCTAGCACCGGCGGAAAGGGCATTCCTTACCAAGAGAAGTCTACTAGCAGCAAACATAGGCCTTAACTTGAGAAAGACATTTCTGACATAATGCGTTTTGAGCGCAGTATTGCGTGGTAGTGAAACATGGTCTTATTTAGCACTCTGTCTTCAGGCCACAAGTGGCCCATCGGGACTATCCGACCGCCGTGTCATCCTTAGCTGAGGATGCTGATAGGAGGGGCGTGTGGTCAGCTCACCACTCTCCCGCCGGTCGTTTGATGGTTTTCTGTGACCGTAGCCGGTACTATTCGGTCAAGTAGCTCCTCAATTGGCTTCACGAGGCTGAGTGCACCCCGAGAAATGGCAACAGCACATGGCGACCCGGATGGTCACCCATCCAAGTGCCGGCCACGCCTGACAGCGCTTAACGTCGGTGATCTGACGGGAACCGGTGTATTCACTGCGGCAAGGCCGTTGCCAGTGAAACATGGGCTGTGGGAAAATCGGAACAAAAGAGAATGGAAGCATTTAAGATGTGGTACTACAGAGGAATGTTGAAAATTCAGTGAGCCGGTAAAGCAAGGAATGAATAGGATCTCCGGAGAATCGGCGAGGAAAGCACTGACAAGAGAAAGGTACCAGAGGGAGCTGTAGAGGCTAAAAACTGTAGACGAAAACAGATATTGAAAAATATCCAGCAAATATTTGAGGAAGTAGATCGCTAGTGCTTTTCTACGATGGAGAGGGTGTCACAGGAGATGAATTCGAGGCGGGCAGCATCAAACCAGTCACGACACGACAAAAAAAAAAAAATGCTCCCTCTAGCGTCAGGCAGGCTATTTCCCTGATGTCTTAGGAAGTCCTTCTATTTTCCCTGGTTTTCGATGTGTTCCTTTCTGTGCCGATTCTGCGGAGAAGCTCCTCATTCATTATCTTATCAGCACAGTTGCAATTTTTGAACAGAGGTTTCGCTATTTTTATCGGAAATTCATTGCTAAACTCAGATTTTTTCTCTCTCTTTCCCGTCAGCAAGCCCATACTCTCTCACAACCCTTGCCTGTATTTGTTCACCTACAGTCGCGTTCTACTCTCCCCAGATTTATTACATTTTATGTTCCCTTACATACTGAATTGCGCGTTCAGTATCTTCTGTAAACGTTCTGTATCTCTTCGTATTCTCTTGCGATGTTGGCATGTATACCTGAACTATCGCTGTCAGCGTTGGTTTCATGTCGAATGTGAGTAGATTATAACACAAACGATAAACTTTTCCTCAGAAACAGTGCAGATAAACAGTGGAAGAATCACACACTGGTCGGAGGCAGAAACTGACAGCTTTTTGGTGATTCCAAATGAAACAAAAATGTATCGTGTTAGAACCGTGAATTTACTTTCAAAACCTTTTCTTAAGAATTTACTAGCGATTCATCAAGAACATTAACACATTTAATCACACTATGTGAGCGTGGAAGTAGTTGCCAATGGTAACTGATGAAACAAATTAAATTTTTTTTAATAATTGGAAGTTTTATTCTAAAAGCCTGGGCTGAGAATTTGGCCGCTCCCTTTTAACACGGCCTAGTTACGATCACTCGCAACAACCTCTGAAAGACTACATAGGTGCAAATCTGCAACACACCAGATTACTTTAAACTAAAAATTTTAACAGCTCACACAAACACATAAACTATGTACCCTGAAAGAGGGATGGAAATGGTACAAAACACCCACATTAAAAATTATTTGCCACCGAAAGTGCAACTTCTTTTTAAAGAACTCTTACGGTGGAAGGGTGGCAACTCGATATACTAAAATGAAGATTTAAATAAAATCCATGAAATGCAGTTTTACATAAAATGTGCCAACATTTATGTTACACATATATATGTTACACATATACCACATCGAAAAATGATAGGGAAGATAAAAACATATTTCAGGAATTCGGCCTTTACACCTTAAGCAATAAATTCGTTAACACCGAATCCGACAAACATGACAGAGGTAGCTATTAACTTACGGCAGACCGACAGACAGACACTAACTGCCTAACAAATGCAGACGAGAGACAGACGAGCAAGCTGGGGAGGAGAGACTGACCAAGAATGTAAGTAGAATTTAACAAGTAAATGAAACAACGTATCACGAATCACTTAACTTTCAATAAACTGCGATGTCTGGCAAAGACCTGGCGCAGCACGACCAAAACGCTCTCCCGAACCGTCCACTGCCAGCCGCTTCAACGGAAGATAGACAGACACTGACTGTCCCACACTGAGCCGGCTGACCAACTGACCAGACTCGCCGAGACTCACAGACTGACCCAGCCTCACTCCGACTGACCAACTACTGAGTTTTTTTTTTCCTTTATTGAATTTCAATTCCCGCCAAAGGAGGCGGGCTGGCAGCACCTTAGTATGCCGCTCTTCAGCCTACAGACTTTGTTAGAAAGATGAAGAGAATAAATAATAAAAACAGGCGATAAAATCGGAGACTTAAAGAGTAACATGGTGAAAAGAAATTGTGGAACTTAAAACAAAGAACAGAGGGATGATGACGCTAAGAAAATACATACAAAGCGGACAGGTAAAACAAGAGACAGACAATTAAAAAAACACGGCGACAATCTGGTTTCTGTTCGCAAAAGACATAAAATTCACACCCAGCGACAGCATGATTTCTGTTAGCAACACGAGAAAGAGGAACAACACTGAACAGTCACTGGAACACTGCACTAAAAAGTTGGCAAATGTGACATACCACAGCCGAGAGCAGGTGGGGGGACATTGGACAGATGATGGGAAAATAAAAAAGGGGGGGAGCCGGGAAAGGAGCTGATGGAGGATGAGGACCCATAAGAGGGGTGGGGGGCGCTGGGCAGACGCGACAGGGAGTGGGGTAGGCAGAGGAAGAGAATACAAAAGGACTCGGGGGGGGGGGGGGGGGAAGAAGGGAGGTAGGGAGAGGTTTAGTGGGGAGAAAACAAGACGGCAGGAGGGAAGAGGGAGCCCAGGGAAAGGACAGAGGAAAGGAGGGGGAGTGAGGATCAGAGTTGATAGGAGGGATAAATGGAAGGAGAGAGGGCATCATCCAGGAGGGGGAGTTGATGGAAGCCACCTTGGGAAAGGAGATGTAGGGTGTAGAAATGGAGGGTATGGGGGACACAACGGGGAGTACGTGGCAGGGGGTGGGGATGGGAGTGGAGAGTAGCAACCAGGGGGTGAGGGAGATCAAGGAGGCGGGAGGTGTAGAGAAAGAGGATATGTTCGAGGAATAGGAGCAGATGGGGGAAAAGAATGAGATCATAGAGGATCCACGTGGGGGACGGGAGGCGTATATGGAAGGCGAGGCGGAGTGCATGACGCTCAAGGATCTGGAGGGACTTATGTAATTTGGGGGGGCCAACTACTGAGCTGATACCGCCCCTTAAATGCACGTGAACAGGCAACCCTTCCCCTTTCCCACCAGAGGGAGACACCTAATCTGCGATTGCCACAGCGGCGCCACCGCTAGAAATGGAGGGCGACTGCTTCACACTATGCGCTGCGGCGCCTGTTCAAAACAGCAATTTTTACACCGGCTCAGTGTTCTGTATGAATGCATGGTTTCGCGGCCTCTACGTACTGATATAATTCTCCCGAGCTACCAGCTGTGTCATGTGGTTTAAAATCCACGAGCATTCGGACGAGTACTCCTCGGACGTTGTCCAGAGGTCACTGTCTTTTGGTTGCTGCTGTCGTGCTTGTATAGCCGTACTGCCTTCTGTGACATCACTGGTTCTCGCTCCAACGCCATATACCGCAGTGTTTTTATTGGGTGCCCGCCACGGCCGCTTCAGTGTTCCGATGGCCAGGTCCAAAGCAGTGCTGAGCTGCAGGCCGTCGTGTTTATTGAGGGTGACGTCTTTATTATATTTTTATTTAATTAATTTATTTATTTAAGAAAATACTCCGCGTCTTATTTATTTTTGGTATTTCTAGTTATGATTTCCAGTGGTTTTAATTAGGCTTTAGATTCAGTCTTTTAAAAGCTAAAGAATGTAAGTCTTTGGATTTAAATACCACAGGAGAGCTGTATATATGTCCCGCAGCGTCGATCTCGCAGATACTCCTCGTCAGAACTGCTCCACCTGATCTCTCTAAAATGTTTATTTCGCTACGAAGATCATTCGGCACAACTAGGTGCTGTGTTGTATGATTGATGTGTCCAAATATTTCATCAACGAAAAGTTTATCGCTTCTGAGATATTCTCCCAAAGAATATTGACCGTGAAAGGATGCAGGCTCTCGCGTCCGTCGGCCGTCGTAATTTTATTTATTGTTTACTACAGAAATTCGTTGCTAGCGGTGACTGTTGCCGACTTACGTGGTGGGCCTTAATCAAAATGGTATTTCATTCAATTTTGATTTAGAATTAAATGCTTTTGTGGAGTTCTCTTTTTTTTAACAATATTGATCTTCAGTGAAAATTATTTCTTACGTTAATGAACGTTAGACTCGCTGAATCTTAAAACATGAACATATAAGTTGAACAATGGAATAAACGTTTCATATTAATTTCCTCGGCTAGTCAGTTCACTTTAAAGCGAAAAATCTTTAGTTATTAATTACAATTGTGGCCGACACACGCGTGACAGTATTTTTTCTAACCACCGCTAACCATTGCATTATAGTCGGAGTCCTGGCTCTGGCTCTCGGCTGTTGTGCTGAAAATAAGAATCTGGAAGTTACGTATTTTCTGCAACGTCGGGCGGCTGTGGAGAAAAATGTATATTATGTTAATAACGGACGAGTTTTCCGCTTCCGCTAATTTTTATAAGTTAATATCGCCACGTAATGGCGTCGTTGGCTGCATCGGCCAATGCGATTGTTGAACTGTAAATTACCGGAAATACAGGTTAATTCAAAGGAAGGCGGACATGAAGTCGGGATCACTTCTTACAAATTAAAAATGAACAATAATATTAAATCAATATATTATCTGCTTAATTAGTACAAATATGCTTACATTTCACAGCACTCGCAAGATGTCCGTCTACACGCAACCAAGACAAAAGAAGTGAAGACGGCAAAAAAATTAACAAAAGAGCGTATCATGTCGTCTCTCTAGATCATTTTGTTATAGTTCATTGCCTTCGAAACTTACACAGATTAATTATTATCATACGGATACATGAGAAAAATGTATATTATTCAATTTTTAAATCTCTTCTTTATAACTATCGTTTTTTAAGTCTTATTATTTCACTTGGGACGCTATAAGGCTCGCACCATCATGCCACACTGCTCCTCCGATAGATCTAGGTCTCGTGGTATCTAAAGGATGTTTGTCAAATCTTTTATAAGTTGATAATTACACACCTTGAATGCGTATTATTTTCTTGAATGTGTTTATTGCGACAAACTGAACGTTCACAATGGAGCTTAATAGCGTCGCACAAAGATAGCACAATCACTCCAACATAAAACACGTCCGATCTCTACCATCGCTTGACACACAGTCCTTCTATATACATCTTTGGTTACTTGTTACAGAGAGATGCGTCCCTAGCACGTAACGTCCAATTCTCGCAGGCAGTTTATACTCTCTCTCTCTCTCTCTCTCTCTCTCTCTGTTCGTTTAGTCGGTTCCGACTCTTCGTGACCCCATGAACCAAATCACGCCACTTTTTCCTGTCTTGCACTTTCTCCCGTAGACCATCCAGGTTGGAACACATTGCATCTGTGATGCCATCGATCCATCTCATCCTCTGACGTCCTCTTCTTCTAGTTCCTTCAATCTTCCCCAGTATTAATGTTTTTTCCAGCGAGGCATGCCTTCGCATTGTGTGTCCAAAGTAGGTCAGCTTTTGTTTTAAGATTAGACCTTCCAGGGAGAAATCTGGTTTAATTTGCTCCAATATTGATCTGTTGGTTCTCCTTGCAGTCCATGGAACTCTAAGAAGTTTCCTCCAACACCACAATTCGAAGGAGTCAATTCTTCGCCGTTCAGCCTTTCTAATGGTCCAGGTCTCACATCCATACATCACAACTGGAAAGACCATAGCCCTCACAATACGGATCTTTGTTGCTAGTGTTATATCTCTGGACCTTATAAACTTGTCAAGGTTTGAGATCGCCTGTCTACCGAGCAACAGGCGTCTCCGGATTTCATGGCTGCAGTCACCGTCAGCAGAGATCTGGGAACCGAGATAACTGAATGTGGTCACTACCTCCATGGTTTCTCCTGCTATATCCCACGAATTGGTAGGTGTAGTTGCCATAATTTTCGTTTTCTTCACATTCAGCATAAGACCAGCCTTTTCACTTTCGTCTTTCACCTTCAGTAAGAGTGTTCTCAATTCTTTTTCACTTTCTGCCAACAGGATCGTATCATCCGCGTACCTGAGGTTGTTTACATTTATTCCAGCTATTTTAGTTCCTGTTTCTCCTTCATCTAGCCTCGCATTCCTCATGACATGTTCTGCATACAGATTGAATAAGTACGGTGACAGTATGCAGTCTTGCCGGACCCCTTTCTGAATCTGTATCCATTTCGTTGTTCCATACATAGTTCTCACCGTGGCTTCTTGGTCAAGGTATCAGATGAATGAGGTGATCTGGTACACCCATGTTTTTCAGTACGTTCCATAATTTGTTGTGATCGACGCAGTCAAAGGCTTTGGCGTAGTCAATAAAGCAGAGGTACACATATTTCTGGAATTCTCTCGCTTTTTCCATAATCCACCGAATGTTAGCAATTTGATCTCTAGTTCCTCTTCCTTTCCTAAATTCAGCTTGTTCTTCTGGCAGCTCTCGATCTAGATATTGGCGAAGTCTGTTTTGTAAGATTTTCAACATAACTTTGCTAGCATGTGAAATAAGTGCGATTGTTCGGTAATCTGAGCATTCTTTAGAACTTTTCTTCTTTGGAATGAGGATGAATACTGATCTTTTGCAGTCTTCTGCCCACTGCTGCGTGATCCATATTTTTTGATATATTGAGTGCAGCACTTTCACTGCATCCTTTCCAGTGACTTTAAACAATTCTGCTGGTATTTCATCATGTCCACTAGTTTTGTTATCAGCCATATTTTCAAGGGCCCACTGGATTTCGCTCTCCAAAATATCTGGCTCTAGTTCTAAATTAACATTAACATCAGCAGTAGGAGCCCTGTCATGATGCAGTTCTTTCTTGTATAGGTCTTCTACATATTCTGCCCATCTTTCCTTAACATCCTCTGCTTCACTCAGATCTTTCCCGTTTCTATCTTTTATCATTCCAATTTTTTCCTGGAATTTTCCTTTAATTTCTCTAATTTTCTTATAAAGATCTCTTGTCTTCCCCATTACGTTACTATCTTCAACTTCCTTGCACTGTTCATTAAAGAATATATTTTTGTCTCTTCTAGCTAATTTCTGAAAATCTTTATTTAATTCAAACATAGCTGATCCATCTCCCTTGATTTTTGCTTTCCTTCGTTCTTCTGCAACTTGCAGTGCCTCAACTGATAGCCATCTAGCCTTCTTACTGTTCCTTTTCTTGGGAATGTGTTTCTCTGCGGCCTCCTTGACAGTATTAGCTACTTCTGTCCACATCTCTTGCGAGCTTTTGTCCTCCAGCTGTAATACATTAAATCTGTTTTGTACCTCTACAGCATAGTCGGAGGGTATAGAGTTAAGGTCGTATCTGCAAGTTGGGATACTTTTTACTACATTCTGAAGTTTCAGCCGAAATTTTGCAATCAGGAGCTCATGATCTGATCCGCAGTCAGCCCCAGGTCTTGTCGTAGCTGACTGAACCGCGCTCTTCCACCTCGGATTACAAAGTATGTAATCAATTTGGTTCCAGTGTTGGCCATCTGGCGAAGTCCAGGTATACAGGCGTCGTTTTGGTAGTTGAAACAGTGTATTAGTAATTATCAATGAATTTTCTTGGCAGAAATCTGTCCAGCTTCATTTGTTGTACCAAGACCATATTTCCCTGTTATACCTTCTACAGCATCATTTCCCACTTTTGCATTCCAATCTCCATAGAACTGGTCAATAATTTCCTTTTCAGCATCGGTTGTTGGTGCATAAACTTGAATTACTGTGATGTTGAGGGGCTGACCTTGAAGTCTGATGGACATCATTCTATCATTTTTATGTTTGCATCCCATCACAGCTTTTCTCACTTTACCACGAACTATGAAGGCTACTCCATTACTTCTGTTGTTATCGTGCCCAGAATAATACACCATGTGGCCATCCGAAGCAAATTCTCCCATGCCAGTCCACCTCATTTCACTTATTCCCAATATGTCGATGTTAATTTTCTCCATTTCTCTTTTCACTATGTCTAGTTTTCCTTGATACAAGGATCTTACATTCCATGTTCCTATGCAGTGCTTCTCTTTGCACCATCTTACTCTTCGTGAAGCTCCTCTCAACCTGGTTCCCCCCGGAGATCCAATCGGGGAACTTGAAACTCCGGAACATTTTGAGCTGAGCGAAGCCATGGGGTTTTCTTGGGATAGTTCAGTGGTGCTTTCCCGTTGCCTTCCACTGTCCTCCAACTCCTATCTGCTCACCAACTCAGTTTCCCGCTGGGGTTAGTTACCCAACCTTCCGCTGAGTTGCTCGGCTTAACAGGGGCACCACGTGTAGGTAGGAAGTTGGAGAATTGAGGTGACAGAGGCTGTGAGAACTCTCTTGCTGAGTTCTTGTAATCGCGTATCGCCCCCATTTTATGCCAGAGTCTCATGATGCCTGCAGAGACCCACCCATTTCCTGGGCCCCGACAGTTTATACTACTCTCGGCATTAATAATTCACCGCAGCTAAACGCAAGTTTTACAATCACTTCCATCACAAATTTAGTTAAGTTGACCCCAAAACTAAAAGTTTTTGTTGTGACTTATGTCTGTTCGAATGGGATACGATCTCCGTTTTCTACAGCATGATTCACCACCGCCGATTTCTGAGTACCATCCCTCGTGTACTACAGAGTGCTGTTGAGTAGTACGCATATTGTGACCGACGTATAGCTCTCCACGCATACACTGACTTTTTTACATTCTTACCGTTCTGAGGGTTTAATAAAGACATTGTCTCCCTTCTGACATTAAGAAGAGATGACAGCTGAATAACGGGTCCAACCTCTATTCTTATTCTGAAAAGCTTCCCCACCGACACTTGTTTGTGTCGCTAGATAAAATGTTGTTGTTTGCTTACAGTGTGCTTTTGTATTCCTTGAGTGCATTGCTACTTGCTAGACAGTTAGTGTGTGATAGTCCAAGCAATAGGTTGGGTGCGGACGGTGGCATTTACCAACTCAGGAAAATCCGACATGCTCATGGTGTATGGAGAGTGTTGGAAGAATGCAGTTCATCTTTGTATAATGATGCGGTACGATATCCCAATAGACGTCAACCATGTCGGCAGTTTTATCAGCCTCTACAACCAGTTAAGTGAAGTGATAGTGTAACACCAAGACCACGTAACAGAAGGAAACAAGTGACGACCGAAGAGGGAGAAATTAATTTTCTTGCTATTGCTGCTGTTGATCCGCAAGTTAGCTCCCGCGCAATCGCACGAAGGACTGCCTTTAGTCAGGCGAGTGTCCTTCGCATTCTCCATCTACATAAATTCCATCCCTATCACATCCCCCTCCGTCAGGAGCTGAATGGAAAAGGTTATGAGAACGGTGTTAACTTCTGTACATGGGCATTAAGACACTATACTCCAAATGTACCATGTATCTTGTTTAGTGATGAAGCTAATTTACCAATGATGACCAGACGAACAGCGTAACACGCAATATTGGTCTGTTGACAATCCCCATTGGTTAGATAGGTGGAATGCCAGCGTCCACAGAGTGTAGACGTATAACAGGGGATAGTGAACCATCAGATCACAGGCCCGTTTATCAGAGACAGAACACTGAACACGCACAAGTGGAACAGCCTCTAGTCAATAGTACACGAAGTATTACAGTATGTCTTCACGAATTGTTTCTAAATCGTTGGACCGGACGTAGAAAACATGTACCTTAGCAGGCCCATTCCCCGGATTTGACGCAGTACACTGTTATCTGTGGGGAACGCTGAAAGACAGTGTCTACAAGGACATGCATGATATGCAACGAAGTATTACTGCAGCATGCTCGGACATCTCCTCTGAAACGCCAGCATGTGTGCAACGGTCGTTGCATACCAGACTGTAAGCGTGTATTGCCGCTACAAGTAGTCGTTTTGAACACAGCGTGTGAAGGTCAATTGTCTCGTAACTGGTCAGAATCCAGATAGCTAGTGTAAGCACTTGTGTCGTACTTTGGTCTGTATTACCACCGGTATATTACATGTGTCGGTGTTGGAACTTTTCAAAATATGATATCTCGTAAACTAATCGCACTAGAACTGGGTAACTTTAAGTTTGTTAATGTCAGTAAGCCCTGTTCCATTTAAAAAAGCGTGTGTTTGCACAAAAATAAACTTTTTAATTATTATTAAATATTATAACGTACAATTTGTCGACTGGCTAACAACGTGAGCCCATGACTACCGGTCCATTCTGTGTAAACGGCGCATCAGTAGCGCTTCCCATTTTTCGTAATATTTCGGTGAAAGTCTTAGGTGATTCAAAATTCTTGAGCTAACATCACGTATAATTACTTACTCTCGTTGAATTCACAATAGTGACCTTTCAAAAGACATAAATACATTGCTTTAGCAAATAGTTATGCAGTGCCACTTCTCTATTTGCTGAAATGGACAGTTAGCCAAATCCACAAATTATGCAAATAGTTAATAACGAAAGAAGGTTCTTGGAAAAGCCTCATATATGATAGTGTATAATGTTGTGTGCTTCTAGCATAGGTAGTGATTCCGTGGAATGAGAAATTTATGCAGAAACCGAGAAGCACTGAAGAATGAAATAGTCATGGACACTACCACACTTACTTAGTATAAGTGCAACGATGAATATGCATCTTTTGGTTCAAAAAAAGTTCAAATGTGTGTGAAATCTTATGGGATTTAACTGCTAAGGTCATCAGTCCCTAAGCTTACACACTACTTAACCTAAATTATCCTACGGACAAACACACACACCCATGCCCGAGGGAGGACTCGAACCACCGCCGGGACCAGCCGCACAGTCCATGACTGCAGCGGCTCGGCTAATCCCACGCGGCCATCTTTTGGTATTCTGAAAGCCAATCACAACTAATTACTCATCTAAATCCTGTGCAAAGAACTACAGGTCATGTATACTTTCAGCTTATAGCCAAAAGCAGTGCGATGGGACCTCAATGATCAGTCAAATGCTTCATTAAATCTGTAAGATGCTCACTTGATTTAAGAACAAAATCTCTTTATCCCATTGAAAACAGAGAACCACTCACTATATCGTGTTCCGTGAAATATCTCACTATTATAGGAATACACAATGCAATGTTTTCCGAAGTCATCAACATTCTATCTCTTTCTGCCGCAATTTGATTCATGCGGAGTCGCTGTTGTTGTTGTTGTGGTCTTCAGTCCTGAGACTGGTTTGATGCAGCTTTCCATGCTACTCTATCCTGTGCAAGCTTCTTCATCTCCCAGTACTTACTGCAACCTACATCCTTCTTAATCTGCTTAGTGTATTCATCTCTTGGTCTCCCTCTACGATTTTTACCCTCCACGCTGCCCTCCAATGCTAAATTTGTGATTCCTTGATGCCTCAAAACATGTCCTACCAACCGATCCCTTCTTCTCGTCAAGCTGTGCCACAAACTTCTCTTCACCCCAATCCTATTCAATACCTCCTAATTAGTTACGTGATCTACCCACATTATCTTCAGCATTCTTCTGTAGCACCACATTTCGAAAGCTTCTATTAACTTCTTGTCCAAACTAGTTATCGTCCATGTTTCACTTCCATACATGGCTACACTCCATACAAATACTTTCAGAAACGACTTCCTGACACTTAAATCTATACTCGATGTTAACAAATTTCTCTTCTTCAGAAACGATTTCCTTGCCATTGCAAGTCTACATTTTATATCCTCTCTACTTGGACCATCATCAGTTATTTTACTCCCTAAATAGCAAAACTCCTTTACTACTTTAAGCGTCTCATCTCCTAATTTAATTCCCTCAGCATCACACGATTTAATTTGACTACATTCCATTATCCTCGTTTTGCTTTTGTTGATGTTCGTCTTATATCCTCCTTTCAAGACACTGTCCATTCCGTTCAACAGCTCTTCCAAGTCCTTTGCTGTCTCTGACAGAATTACAATGTCATCGGCGAACCTCAAAGTTTTTACTTCTTCTCCATGAATTTTAATACCTACTCCGAATTTTTCTTTTGTTTCCTTTACTGCTTGCTCAACATACAGATTGAATAACATCGGGGAGAGGCTACAACCCTGTCTCACTCCTTTCCCAACCACTGCTTCCCTTTCATGCCCCTCGACTCTTATAACTGCCATCTGGTTTCTGTACAAATTGTAAATAGCCTTTCGCTCCCTGTATTTTACCCCTGCCACCTTCAGAATTTGAAAGAGAGTATTCCAGTTAACACTGTCAAAAGCTTTCTCTAAGTCTACAAATGCTAGAAACGTAGGTTTACCTTTTCTTAATCTTTCTTGTAAGATAAGTCGTAAGGTTAGTATTGCCTCACGTGTTCCAACATTTCTACGGAATCCAAACTGATCTTCCCCGAGGTCCGCTTCTACCAGTTTTTCCATTCGTCTGTAAAGAATTCGCGTTAGTATTTTGCAGCTGTGACTTATTAAGCTGATAGTTCGGTAATTTTCACACCTGTCAACACCTGCTTTCTTTGGGATTGGAATTACTATATTCTTCTTGAAGTCTGAGGGTATTTCGCCTGTCTCATACATCTTGCTCACCAGATGGTAGAGTTTTGTCAGGACTGGCTCTCCCAAGGCCGTCAGTAGTTCTAATGGAATGTTGTCTACTCCCGGGGCCTTGTTTCGACTCAGGTCTTTCAGTGCTCTGTCAAACTCTTCACGCAGTATCTTATCTCCCATTTCGTCTTCACCTACATCCTCTTCCATTTCCATAATATTGTCCTCAAGTACATTGCCCTTGTATAAAACCTCTATATAATCCTTCCACCTCTCTGCTTTCCCTTCTTTGCTGAGAACTGGGTTTCCATCTGAACTTTTGATATTCATACAAGTGGTTCTCTTTTCTCCAAAGGTCTCTTTTAATTTTCCTGTAGGCAGTATCTATCTCACCCCCAGTGAGATAAGCGTCTACCTCCTTACATTTACACTCTAGCTATCATTGCTTAGCCATTTTGCACTTCCTGTCAATCTCATTTTTAAGACGTTTGTATTCCTTTTTGCCTGCTTCATTTACTGCATCTTTATATTTTCTCCGTTCGTCAATTAAGTTCAATATTTCTTCTGTTACCCAAGGATTTCTACTAGCCCTCGTCTTTTACCCGCCTGATCCTATGCTGCCTTCACTACTTCATCCCTCAAAGCTACCCATTCTTCTTCTACTGTATTTCTTTCCCCCGTTCCTGTCAATTGTTCCCTTATGCTCTCCCTGAAACTCTCTACAACCTCTGGTTCTTTCAGTTTATCCAGGTACCATCTCCTTAAATTCCCACCTTTTTGCAGTTTCTTCAGTTTCAATCTGCAGTTCATAACCAATAGATTTTGGTCAGAACCCACATCTGCCCCTGGAAATGTCTTACAATTTAAAACCTGGTTCCTAAATCTCTGTCTTACCATTATATAATCTATCTGATACCTTTTAGTATCTCCAGGATTCTTCCAGGTATAAAACCTTCTTTTATGATTGTTGAACCAAGTGTTAGCTATGATTAAGTTATGCTCTGTGCAAAATTCTACAAGGCGGCTTCCTCTTTCATTTCTTCCCCCCAATCCATATTCACCTACTATGTTTCCTTCTCTCCCTTTTCCTACTGACGAATTCCAGTCACCCATGACTATTAAATTTTCGTCTCCCCTTACTACCTGAATAATTTCTTTTATCTCGTCATACATTTCATCAATTTCTTCATCATCTGCAGAGCTAGTTGGCATATAAACTTGTACTACTGTAGTAGGCATGGGCTTTGTGTCTATCTTGGCCACAATAATGCGTTCACTATGCTGTTTGTAGTAGCTAACCTGCACTCCTATTTTTTTATTCATTATTAAACCGACTCCTGCATTACCCCTATTTGATTTTGTATTTATAACCCTGTAATCACCTGACCAAAAGTCTTGTTCCTCCTGCCACCGAACTTCACTAATTCCCACTATATCTAACTTTAACCTATCCATTTCCCTTTTTAAATTTTCTAACCTACCTGCCCGATTAAGGGATCTGACATTCCACGCTCCGATCCGTAGAACGCCAGTTTTCTTTCTCCTGATAACGACGTCCTCCTGAGTAGTCCCCGCCCGGAGATCCGAATGTGGGACTATTTTACCTCCGGAATATTTTACCCAAGAGGACGCCATCATCATTTAATCATACAGTAAAGCTGCATGTCCTCGGGAAAAAATACGGCTGTAGTTTCCCCTTGCTTTCAGCCGTTCGCAGTACCAGCACAGCAAGGCCGTTTTGGTTAATGTTATAAGGCCAGATCAGTCAATCATCCAGACTGTTGCCCCTGCAACTACTGGAAAGGCTGCTGCCCCTCTTCAGGAACCACATGTTTGTCTGGCCTCTCAACAGATACCCCTCCGTTGTGGTTGCACCTATGGTACGGCCATCTGTATAGCTGAGGCACGCAAGCCTCCCCACCAACGGCAAGGTCCATGGTTCAATGGGGGGGGGGGGGGGAGTCGCTGTATTTATTATAAATGTGTTACAACAGCACTGTAGGATTCAATGATTTAAGTGATCGCACCATGACTGCGATTGATATCGAAAAGCCTCCATCAACAGGCTATCAAAAGATGGTGGAACAGCAGTGTGTATCTATTTTACGTGGGTGTAGTAAAAAAATTACTTTGGTTGACCGAAAGAGGGTATTACGCAAACTGAATGTAGAGGAGCGAGAAAGGAAACTGAAAGAAAAGAACTGATGTTCTCAGCTGCATCGGGAATTTGTAGGCCTGTCACCGACTGCTCCCTCGGGCATGGGTGTGTGTGTTGTTCTTAGCATACGTTAGATTAAGTAGTGTGTAAGTCTCGGGACCGATGACCTAAGCAGTTTGGTCCCTTAGGACTCAACACAAGTTTGAATATTTTCAATTTTGGCCATTCTAGAGAATCAGCTATGACGAGTGAAAATGTGTGCCACGCTGGGACTCGAATCTGAGATCTCCTGCCTACTGGACCCTTGCGTTAATCGCTTATTTTTCTAATTATCACAGTGACTTGGTTCTAACATGAAAATTCAGTAGAGCATAATTAAATGATCATGTGTACTAACTGTAAATGGGACAAAAAAATAATTATGATAACAGAATAATAAGTGAAAGAGAAAGGAAAAAACCCGAGAACATACCCGACAAACTACTACCAAGCTCCCATGCTATGAATTAACAATCTTTTATTTAGTTTCATTAATTTTTCTGAAATTTTTATTTATTTTGTATTTTTTATAGTTTTTTTAGTTTCTCTATGTAGTCTAAAAGCAGGAGGACAATGAAATCAGATAATATACCGATCGCAAACTAAACCTTCCGTCTAGAGAAAAATTCCAATTTGATTGCAAGGATTGTATACCCTCATGTGCATATATACGTGATACAATAGAACTGTAGCGATACTGAAGTAAAACACAAAACAAAACGAGCAATGACACTGGGAGGGAACAAGCCGAAGCAAAACAGTTGGCAATATACATAATAAAGAAAACACCTATCATCAGAAATATGAAATTAACCAACACCTTGCCGACCTGTTGGCGAAGAGGTCTCGATATCGAGGCATTCGCAAGCATGTCGAATAAGCCGTGATCATGTACTGCCTGAAAGCCATGTGGTCTTCCCCCCTGTCTTCTACGACATAATGAACGAAGTGTCCCAGCAGCCACACTATGGTATGGGTTTTCGACCGTGGAAAGAAGAAAGAATCTGGGCGAAACATGATGGCCGTAGTGTATACAGTCTCAGAAGATCGAATAAGGAAGGTCAAGTGTGTCCTAACCGAAGACCAGTTTTCCATATGACCTCCACAAGTAAAATAAGTCGTACTGTCTCTCCAGACTCACAACGACTGCATAAACCCGTGTCGCTAAGCCCAATACGGAAAAGCAGCTCATTCGCTGGAATCAAGTTATTTACTACCTTATACCACGAGGACGCTACGCCCATCGTCAAAATCGGAAGACTGATATTGAACCAAATTCTTGTCCAGGTTGTTTGCAGGGATCCTCTTTCAATGAGATTCGGGCAAGGGGCTCTTTCCATGGTGAGGACGGGTCTCCATAAACTGTCATCTCCTAAATAGCTCACTGCAAGATAGAAGTTACGAATGTTCTTTAACTTCTAATTTATGAGTATCTGGAGTTATCGTCAAAACAGTACGTGGAAAATTTGGCGCATGCATCTTCCTTCGTACGTCAACCTTGGTCATCTGCCACCACCTCATACAGTAAGCGAAAGATGTCGTTTCAATAGAAAACCACCAGACAGCTGTTGTACTTTCTTCGCCATCATCGAGGGAAGCGGATAAATTCGGGGCACTTAATAAGCTTTGCATAAGACATATGTATCCAGTATTGGGATTTTCTGGAGGAGAATAAGAGAACACCTCTCACGTTGCCGGCCGGTGTGGCCGAGCGGTTCTAGACGCTACAGTCTGGAACCGCGGTACCGCTACGGTCGCAGGTTCGAATCCTGCCTCGGGCATGGATGTGTGTGCTGTCCTTAGGTTAGTTAGGTTTAAGTAGTTCTAAGTTCTAGGAGACTGATGACCTCAGAAATTAAGTCCCATAGTGCTCAGAGCCATTTTAACCATTTGAACCACTCACGTTCTCGTATCGTTCCCTGAATTTTGTCCGTACAAGACTTCCATTTGAGCGTTTCCATTTTGAGTGGACAACGATCAGTGATTATATGTAGAGACGTACGCCAAACCACTGCAGAAGGCCGTGGTACCATCGCGTCATCAAAACCTTGCAAAGTAAAAAACCTGCAATCACCTACATTAAGTAGTGCACCTGAACTCTGACAATAATAGTCGATTACTGGTTCAGTCGAGGCACCTCTGCAGGATTGCGGAGTAGAACCACCATGTCATCCGAAGAGCTATCGTCTCTATGGAAAACACCCAATTTTCCAGCTGGGGTGCCAGCATCCGAAGTGGGGCTCCAGAGAAAACACAAAGTCATTCACTGAGGGATTTCTTGAGGCACTCCCCGACGGATGTTTACTGGGGGCATCAGTTGGCCATTAACAACCATCGAAGTTGAAATACCCGTAAACGGATTTGAGAGTATTTGCCGTGTGTCAACAGTAAAGCCAACTGTCTCAAGAATCCGAAGCAAATGGTAGCGATTAACACGGTCGAATGCCTTATCAGTGTCTAGAAAAGCAAAGGGAGAAGGGAGGTACGTTCAGCTGTGATCGAAACCACGTCTAGACAATGGACTGTAGAAATAAGAATGATATGAGCAGGTATGCAGCTTTGATGTCTTGCAACAATCGTCTCCATCAGAGCCGACATCCTACTATTAACTGCCCTCTCCACAGTCTTATAAACAAAGTTTAACAAAGTAATTGGGCGAAAGCTATCAGGGGCCGCCGGTCCATGGCGTTACGGAATTAAAACAATTTTTCCCACTTTGAACGAGGTCGGCACTACTCTCCTTGTGACACTTCACTCAAAAGGGACGTAAAGGCAACACCCAACAGCGGCCAGAAGCGCACGTAAAATTCCTTGGGAAGTCCATCGAGACCCGGGGACTTCTGAAAAGACAATCTCACAACAAGTTTCTAAACTTCCTCAGGCTGAAATGCAGCTATGAGCGTATCATTATGTTCAAGTGTAATTGTCGTATCCAAAGTGCTGATTAGTGGGTCGTGAAACGTACCACTAGACTCATCGATGTCGTAGATGTCTACAAAGTATTGGTGTAAGACACGCACTATATCAGGTAGCGCCATTACGATACATCCATTATTTATCGCGAGAGAATGAATACAAGAGCGCCGGCGACGGATTTGATCCAGAAGCAAATGATATAAGGACGTCAGTTCTCGCACCAATGAATGTGACTTGGATAGCATTTTCAAACGTTTCATTCATATCCTCTTCAAGGTCAACAATTTTGTCTTTTCCCTCCTAACATTCGCACTTCGCAAAGGGACGCGATCCGCAACATCACAAAATTCACGCAGGATGAAATAGTAACATTCGTAAGTTTTTCGAATGTCTCACACTTTGGCAGCACAGGAAAGTATCAATGCTTGCCTGATCCTCGTATTTGCCAGTTGTGTCCATCAGGCAAGAATGGAAGAGGGCTTCCTTGTGGCAGGGAGAGTTGTTCGCAGATGATGCTGTAATTTACCGTCTAGTAAGGTCATCCGAAGACCAGTACGAGTTGCAAAGCTATTTAGAAAAGATTGCTGTATGGTGTGGCAGGTGGCAGTTGACGCTAAATAACGAAAAGTGTGAGGTGATCCACATGAGTTCCAAAAGAAATCCGTTGGAATTCCATTACTCGATAAATAGTACAATTCTCAAGGCTGTCAAGTCAACTAAGTACCTGGGTGTTAAAATTACGAACAAGTTGCGTTTCATTGGCAGGACACTTAGAAGATGCAACAAGTCCACTAAAGAGACAGCTTACACTACACTCGTTCGTCCTCTGTTAGAATATTGCTGCGCGGTGTGGGATCCTTACCACGTGGGATTGACGGAGGATATCGAAAGGGTGCAAAAAAGGGCATCTCGTTTTGTATTATCACGTAGTAGGGGAGAGAGTGTGGCAGATATGATACGTGAATTGGGATGGAAGTCATTACAGCAAAGACGTTTTTCGTCGCGGCGAGATCTATTTACGAAATTTCAGTCACCAACTTTCTCTTCCGAATGCGAAAATATTTTGTTGAGCCCAACCTACATAGGTAGGAATGATCATCTAAATAAAATAAGAGAAATCAGAGCTCGAACAGAAAGGTTTAGGTATTCGTTTTTCCCGCGCTTTTCGGGAGTGGAATGGTAGAGAGATAGTATGATTGTGGTTCGGTGAACCCTCTGCCAAGCACTTAAATGTTAATTGTAGAGTAGTCATGTAGACGTAGGTGTAGAGTACGCATGTCATCGAGAGAGGGATCAACTGTGTGAGCGACGTTTAAGATCCACGGAGTGCGATACAATTTGACTGATTGCTGTTCAAGAGAGAGAGTTGTAGCTACGGCGCTGTGATCCGTAAATGAAGCAGGAATGACTTCAACATTAAGCTATCGCGGAGGATGTCTGATAGGTAAAACCTGTCTAATCTGCTATTAGATGTCTCAGTAAAGTGGGTAAATGCAACTAGCGTCGGGTATTTACATATCCAGACGTCTTTCAGGCATAAGGAACGGACCAATTCATGTAATTCAGGAGAGAAATTAAAATTTGGAGATTGATCTACAGGAGGTAGCACACAGTTAAAATCACAACAGAACAGAATACTGAGTAAATGTCTGAAGATGGGCTTGTAAGCCGAAAACCGACTAACAATAAAAGTAATACTGTAGAACAAAATCAAACTGGTGCTTTTCATTTATTAAACAATTTTCTCTTTATAAAAACGTGAAAGATCCACTGTGCGACCAGTGACAGGCGGGGCATATAAAAGAACCAAGTAAGATTAAAAATTTGACAACTTATGCCCCTCCCAGAACCCAACACTTCCACCTCAGCAATACGAATGCCTTCGCGAAAGAATAAGGCAGTGCCCGTAGAATATTCTGGTGCTATATTAAAGATAATACGAAAACCAGGTAAAGACAAATGCCTAAGCAACACCTCCTGTAAGAATACCATGTCCGTACATGAATCGTAAATGAACTGACTCTGCGAAGCCAATCGCAATGCTGATTCCACACCATTAACGTTTAAGGAAAGGAACATGTGGGCTTGGGTCATTGGCTACACTTATACAGGGATGTTCGGAACGTACCGAGCAGAATTATGTAGAGAGCAGAGCGTCTATGTCTATTGCGGAGACCACAGATGAATCAGACATCATGGGACCAGAACCCCCGTCATCGGAACATTTTTTTCTTAGATTTCTTACGTGCCACCGCACGGTCAGGTTTTATACGCCGTCGCATGGCGGCTTCTGCAGAAGAAGGTGTGGGAGGGATCATAGGCACAGCTTCCTGCCCTTCAGAATAAGGGACATGTAATGCAGGTCCAGTCATTCTGTGGAACCACCAATGCAACAGGTGATACTTTGCGGCTAATTTTATTCTTCTCTGGAGTTACTGTAGCTGGAAAATTCAGAAAACCATCGGCGGCTGAAGACGAAGGAGCAGGAGGACACTGCCACGTGTCAGACTGTAGATGGGGACCCCTCTCCCTCTCCACACACCTGCAACTGAGAAGGAGCCACTTCAGGAGCAGGAGGGATGCCAGAGGAAACTTCTTCGCCACTCACCGTACCCCTAACGGAAGGTATCGTATTAACCTGAGGATCAGTAGACAACACGGAGGAGTTTGGTGCAAAAGAGGACACAACCAAATCCTCACCCTCACCATCGTGAATGTGACGTAGCTTATTTGTCACTACTGGAGGTTCTATCCTGGGGGCGACAGGATTCTAATCCTGTCGCGGAGGTAAAGGAGGAAATTTATTTACACGATTATCAGAACTATCTTTTCATTCATTATTATGTGAAGCAGAGGTAAGTCGACTTCGCGAGTGGAAGGAACAAGATCAGCAACCGTTGATTTGCGACGCTGCACGAATGACGGCTTTGATACAATCACTCTCCGCGGGGAATTAAACTGACCGTGCCCACTTTACGTAGGACGCAGGTTCCCTCTTGACCAGTGTACGTGACACGATCGCGGTAACCACACACTTGTAATTGTGATGGAATGTTGCGTTTGACATGAATTTCCACGAAACTTATTCCACTGCAACACAGTCATCTGTGTTCAGTAGAACAACTTTCACGACGGATGTTTTCCACGATACCATAAGGAGTCAATATGTCTTTGTTGTCATCTGCCTCTGGGGGGCTTGAACACTCGAAGATTGGTTTAGTCAATTTCAAAGTCTGCGAGTAACGCCATACTAACGGAATTGTCGCGAAGCTTGAACGGGACTTGAGAGTCATATCCGGACAGTAACCTTTCAACGTGAAGTGGAGCCATAAAGTTCACGTGAAACACGTTCTCGTCTGCGCCAAAATAAACGGTTTGGACCTGATCAGAGTTTACATGAAATGTATCGACAAGCCAATCATGGATTCCTAGAGACCAGAGCTGCACGTACCGGGTTGCTTTATTGAAAGTAAAGCTCACAGTAGCTTTCGTAGAATACCCGTGGAAACCGTGGTAGCCATAGCGGAGCGGCCGACGCTGCTGGAAGAAGACGAACACAAACAAACTGTAAGATGGAGAGGAGGCGCTACGACCCACCCGACACACAGACCATCACTAACGAGGAAAATTTCACACGAATGACATTGCAGCAAGTGAGGTAAAGGAACCTTTCCGCTCGGCGCTCGAAGCGGACCCAGCGCTTATAGGAAATACGCGGACTATCTCGGCACACTCTACGGCCGACCCACACTCCCATCTAGCGCCTAATGTTAGACACCCGCTGGAGGTCGAAAGTCAATGTTCATCAGCACTGTAGGTTCATAGTCCCTCGAGGGAATCAATTATATTAATGCGTGGTGTCTGCTCTTTCCGACACGTCTGAAATAACGGACAGCACTCAATCACAACAACGAGCGAAATAATTTAAAGGAACGCTATAAACAGCAAATTGTTCTCAAAAGAAAGTAAACATATCGCAATGTTGTCAATGTACATAATCTGAAGATGATGATAAGCTGCCGGCCGGTGTGGCCGAGCGGTTCTAGGCGCTACAGTCTGGAGCCACGCGACCGCTACGGTCTCAGGTTCGAATCATGCCTCGGGCATGGATGTGTGTGATGTCCTTAGGATAGTTAGGTTTAAGTAGTTCTACGTTCTAAGGGACTGATAACCTTAGAAGTTGAGTCCCATAGTGCTCAGAGCCATTTGAACCATTTGACGATAAGCTACAGTCAACAACATACCGGTTTGGAAAGATATTACTCCACTTTATAATCAGCTTCAGTTTCACGAAAAGTAAGCTAATTATAAGCCTTTGTGTTGCCACTGCACGGACACGATTTCCCAGTAAAAATCGCTGCAGGTTCTGATCACGGAATAATCGCAACATAAGTGTGCGAATATTCAGAACGCACGATTGAAAGTAAAAGAAATAATCTATATAGACAGATTGGTCGTATCATGTTTTAGCTATATTCATTGGGAAACGTGATATCGAAACACAGCCGACATTAAAGTTCTGAAAATACTCACCAGTTAAATTAAGAACCTATGCATTATGTGAAAACAAGAGTTTGCAGTGCAATAAGGGAACACAAGTCATAGGATGAAAAAGAAAATTGAGGAGGTGTTAGATGATGATCAGTTTGGCTTTAGAAAAGGTAAACGCACCCGAGAGGCAATTCTGATGTTGAGGTTGATAATGGAAGCAAGACTAAAGAAAAATCAAAACACGTTCACAGTATTTCTCGACATGGAAAAAGCGTTCGACTGTGTAAAATGGTGTTCGAAATTCTGAGAAAAATAGGGATAAGTTACAGGGAGAGGCGGGTAATATACTCGTACAATATGCACAAGAGTCAAGAGGGAATAATGAGAGTGGACGACCAAGAACGAAGAGCTCGGATTAAAAAAGGTTTAAGGCATGGATGTAGTCTTTCGCCCCTACTGTTCGATCTGTACATCTACATCTACATCTACTTATATCCTCCGCTAGGCACCAAGCGGTGTGTGGCGGAGGGCACAATTCGCGCCAAAGTCATATTTCCCCCTCTCTGTTCCACTCGCGGATTGCGCGAGGGAAAAACGACTGTCTGAACACCTCAGTACGAGCTCTTATTTCCCGTATGTTTGAATGGTGATCATTGCGCGATTTGAAAGTTGGTGGTAATAATATATGCTCTACATCCTCGGTGAAGATAGGATTTCAGAATTTAGTGTGCAGCCCCTTCTGTTTAGTGCGCCGTCTATCTGCAAGAGTGCCCCACTTCAAACTTTCTATGACATTTATAAAGCTCTCGAGATGGCTAAATGTACCACTCACGAATCTTGCCGCTTTTCTTTGGACCTTCTCAATCTCTTTAACGAGACTCAACTGGTAAGCGTCCCACACAGACGAACAATACTCCAAGACTGGACGAACTAACGTATTGTAAGTTATTTCATTTGTTGAAGGACTGCATCGTTTCAGGATTCTACCAAGAAACCGCAATCTAGAGTTCGCCTTACCCGTTACTTGTGTAATCTGATCATTCCATTTGAGATCATTTCGAATAGTCACACCCAGATACCTGACGGATGTTGCCGCTTCCAAACACTGGGCATTTATTTTGTACTCGCACATTAACGGGGATTTTCGCCTTGTTATTCGCAAGAGGTTACACTTACTAGTATTGAGAGATAACTGCCAGTCTTTATACCACGCATTTATTTTCTGCATATCCTCATTCATTTGCTCACAATTTTCTTGTGATACTACTTTCCTGTAGACTACAGCATCATCGGCAAACAGTCCAAGGCCGCTGTCAGTACCATAAACCAGATCGTTTATGTAAATCGTAAAAATCAGAGGGTCTATTACGCTACCCTGGGGCACACCTGAAGTTACACTTGTTTCTGTTGAAGTCACCCCGTTCATCGAAGAAGCAATGATGGAAATAAAAGAAAGGTTCAGGAGAGAAATTAAAATTCCACGTGAAAGGATATCTGTGATACGATTCGCTGATGACATAACCAACCTGAGTGAAAGTGAAGAAGAATTACATGATTGCTGAACGGAATGTAAAGTCTAATGAGTAAGGAATATGGATTGAGAGCAAATCGAAGAAAGATCAGAATAATGAGAAGCAGCAGAAATGAAACGTAACATCATGACTGATGGTCACAAAGTAGATGAAGTTATGGAATTCTGTTACTAGTAACAAACATATGCCTTGATTTAAGGAAGAAATTTCTGAGAATGTACGTCTGGAGCACAGAATTCTATGGTAGTGAAACATGGACTTTGGGAAAGCTGGAACAGAAGAGAATCGAAGCATTTGAGATGTGGTGCTACAGACGAATACTGAATATTAGGTGGACTGATAGGGAATGAGGAGGTTCTGCGCAGAATCGGAGTGGAAAGGAATATGAGCAAAAACTGTAGAGGAAGAGAGAGAAATTGGAATACATCCAGCAAATAACTGAGGACGTAAGTTGCCACAAGAGAGGCCGGGCCGCATCAAACCAGTCAGAAGACTGATGACCTAAAAAAAAAAAAAGAAAAAAAATTGTCACAGGATCGAACTGTTTCCACCAAATTATTGATACTAACAGAATGTCCCAACCTATTTTCAGAAAACTGACAATGAAAATACCCTTAGTTACTAAATGCAGAACAACGGAGCAGCACACGCAACCACAGGCCGCACATTATGTACAGGTGCTCGATCGTGTAGAAAGATGCAATCACCATCCCCGAATTGCTCTTCAACAGAGGGAAGAAAGAAAGTGCTTAAAACATCAATGTAGGCTTGGGCTGTGATAGTGCCACGCAAAACAACGAGGGGTGCAAGCCCCCTCCATGATAATCACGACCACACCATAATACCACCGTCTCCGAATTTTACTGTTGGCACTACACATGTTTTCAGACGACGTTGACCGGGCATTCGCCATACCCACACCCTGCCATGGGATCGCCACATTGCGTACCGTGATTCGTCACTCCACACAACTTTTTTCCGCTGTTCAATGGTCCAATGTTTACGCTCCTTACACCATGCGAGGCGTTATTCGGCATTTACCGGCGTGATGTGTGGCTTATTTGCAGCCGCTCGACCATGAAATCCAAGTTTTCTCACCTCCCGGCTAACTGTCATAGTACTCGCAGTGTATCCTGATGCAGTTTGGAATTCCTGTTTGATGGTTTGGATAGATGTCTACCTATTACACATTACGACCCTCTTCAACTGTCGACAGTCTCTGTCAGTCAACAGACGAGGTCGACCTGTACGCTTTTGTGCTGTTCGTGTCCCTTCACGTTTCCACTTTACTATCACATCGGAAACAGTGGACCTAGGGATGTTTAGGAGCGTGGAAATTTCGCGTACAGGCGTATGACACAAGTGATACCCAATCACCTGACCACGTTCGAAGTCCGTAAGATCCGCGGAGCGTCCATTCTGCTCTCGCACGATATATAATGACTACTGAGGTCGCTGATATGAAGTACCTGGCAGTAGATGGCAGAACAATGCAACCTAATATGAAGAATATATTTTTGGGGGTGGTCGGATACTTTTGATCACTTAGTGTACAAGCAACAGATTTGTGAAAGCGACAGGTGTTAGTTTCACACTTTTAGCGATCCAAAACAAATGGCGATCGTTTCTAGAGTGTATTCATGCATTCTCAGTGAATGTAATAGCAAAGCATATGAAAGAGTACCGTTACATAGCATTTTCACTTGTCTGAGATATGAAATGATTATGATTCTGTGGTATACTATTACTTCGTGCAACAACCTGATGGCTGAAAATTAGTAACCACCATGCAGACATTATTTGCCTGATCTTCCATCTCATTTCAACCTTGTTTCATGAAACGTAACTTAAACAGGATAACTTTCTTTTCGGCTACTGTTTGCCTAACCTTAGGTCAAAATGTGGTGGCGCCCTATGTTCGGCACTTTCAACCAAAACATGAATAAAGGAAATGATCCAGCTAGAAAGGCCCGAGCGACACTGCGCCACGCGCGTGCTACGTCGTCGGCCCCCGGTTACTGACTGTATCTGACCTGTGTATGTCTCTGCCCCATTGCTGGGAAACTGGAGGACGCTTTCCTCAAAAGGGCACTTGATCAGCAGGAGGTGGGTATGTAGGAGCATGCGAGGCAAGCAGAAGGGAGAGCAGTTGCTGACCTCAGTGTGGAGGTTGATTACTTTTGAATACTTTATGGGACTGACAGTGATCAATATGTTACAAATATTTACTACTGAAAACAGTCTTGATCACAATTTATTTAGTACGGTGACCGGTTTCGACCACTACTGTGGTCATCTTCAGACCTAAAAGTCGTATACAAAGCTTTAGTAAGAAAGAAAATACATAAAGTTACAAAGCTATAAAGCGATGAGTTACCAATGAGTAAGAACCTCCTTCTGCTAGAGAATCACTACTGGAGAAATCAGTGCACGTTTCACTATACATAATGGAGGCTCCGCCCACTTGTGATGGTATGATGTCATTGCTATCAATGAGTTATAAGTCGAATAACAATGTAAAATTTTTTAGTTAAAAGAACATTGTCAAGAAATAAAAATAAACACACACTAGACTTAGCTTATTTAACAGCTATTGTCAATTAAGAAGCGTTAAAAATATTTAAACAAGTAGGATAAATGAACTTCGTTTTGACAGAACATGAGCTGCCCTCTCAAGGCCTGTTAGTGAACCATTTGGAACCACTGGTTGCCATGGTGAAGTTGGACGCCTTTTAAAGATGAGGCTCCAGGCTTCTTTCCACTGAAGTTGTTATAAAGTCGATAGGCAAACTAGTGGTTGTCATGGTGAAGATAAATGCCAGTGCAAAGATGTGACAACAGGCGTCTTTCTAACGAAGTTGTTGTGAAAGTGGAATGGCGAAGACCGTCACGTCAAACGATGTACTATTGAGGAGAAACATGTCTTTATTGAAACGATTTTCAATGAGTAGGCTGCAATAATCTTTAGCTGACATGCTGCACAGATACGATACGAAGTAGTTCTGCATATTTATGAAGTATTGTCTATGAAGTTTGTATGTAGATTGCATTTTTTTAATTACATATGACAATTTTTAAAAAGGCATTGCTATTACTTAAAATGCATGCCAGTCTTATAAAAAAATAAAAATAATGAAACTGGAAAGAATTTAAAATTATAATACTATGAGCCATAGTGTCAAAAATAAAAGGATATGAATTAGCTATATGCAGTCTAAAAGCATATAAGCAAACATTCTAAAACAGATAGTCAGTCACAAAATAATGTTTGGTGAAATAAAATCACAAAGTAAAGATAAAATATTTCCTACAAGTCTTAATAATTTTAAAAACGGACAGAAGAGTCAACATTCTAAAGCAGATCATCGAAAAGCTCGAAGAAATGTTTATCTTTGAATTGAAGTTGACGTTTAAAACAGATAACGGGTTACTTTGGTGAAGTGAAAAGATTTCAGTTTCTTCTAAAGTATTTGGCAGTAGTCCTTCTGGCACAGTATGTAATATTTTCAAATTGTTAGAGATGCAACCCTCAGAATGATTGTATCCATCAAGGTGTTGACCAAATATTGATTTGGTACGTGCAGTACCAGTAGTATGTTCTTTAAAACGTGTTAGGAAGTTACGGCCAGTTTGGTCAATATACTGTTTCTCACAGTCATTACATAGTATTTTGTAAACACCTGACTTTTGGTATATATTTGATTCACCAATTGTGTCTTTCAGTTTCATCTGTAGTGGGTTATTGGTTATTAAAAAGTAGACCTATACTTAAAAAAAAAAATCTCACGAGATAGATAAGGATGGTTCGCAACTTTTAACTAAACAATAAAATAAACAATGACACAGAGAGAATCGAAGAGTGCAACACTGAGCATTCCAGAGTGCACCACAGAGCATCCCAGAGTGCCCCAGAGAGCATCCCAGAGTGCCCCAGTGAGCTAAAACACCAAGAAGAATCGCTTCTCGGCTTTTCGCAAGATCAATGTGTAGCAGTCTATAAGTGATAATAAAACTAATAAAACACCAAGAAGAATCGCTTCTTGGCTTTTGGCAAGATCAATGTGTAGTAGTGTATATTAAACAATAAAATAAATAAATTGTCACGCTTGTATTCTTAAATAATTTATTTATTTTATCTGAAATAGGTCCCATGTATGTCATTTTTGTAAATCTCTTCTTGCAATTTATAACAGCATCTTTTATTTCTTGTAATTTTTGATACAATTTTTTATTTCTTGACAATGTTCTTTTAACTAAGAAATTTTACATTGTTATTCGACTTATAACTCATTGGTTAGTAATGACATCATACCACCAGAAGTGGGCGGAGCCTCCATTATATATAGTAAGACGTGCACTAGTTTCTCCAGTAGTGATTCTCTAGCAGAAGGAGGTTCTTGCTCATTGGTAACTCATCGTTTTATAGCATTATAACTTTATGTATTTTCTTTAATGTATGTAGCCCTGTGATTAAAGCTTTGTATACGACTTGTAGGTCTGACGATGACCACAGTAGTGGTCGAAAGCGGTCACCGTACTAAATAAATTGTGATCAAGACTGTTTTTAATAGTAAAAGTCAGTGTGGAGGGTTGTAGGTCCGGTATTACCTAAGACGTGTGAGTACTCCGTTAGGCGGAACATAGCTGGAAGGCGGCGGCCTAGTTTGTGGAGTGTAAATGGCGCCATGTCGTCAGTCGATTTAACAGTCACCTGAACGGCTGTTCGAGGAACCTCGAGGAATCGTTGCGTGCTTATATTGTTCACTTTATGGTGAGCCGTTTTCTTTAATAGGCAGTAATTTTGTTCCTATCTGACGTGTGGCCCTTTGCATCCCGGTTGCTTTCGGATGTAGGTGGTGTTGGTGGTCGTTCTTCCGATATTCTGCTGTGACCGAAGGCTACCAGGCTGTACTTAGCTGATATTCTGAGCACGTATTCGCAGTTTGTAGCGAACATAGATTTTAATTTGGATTTTGATTCCTACGTACTATGCTACTTGGGAGTGTTGCTTAAATGATTATGTACGCTAGCACATCCTTATGGTTAATATTTTTCTGTTACCTACTTGTCTGGCTTATTCAGTGCTTGACAGTCTTGTTTTATTTATTGGTGTTTTGCTTTTTACTAGAATAGTGTTTTTATTAAAAAAGTATGTATGTGTTACAGGACAGATTAGTCATTATTTAACACCTTATTTATTGAATTCCAGAGCGAACCCGAAAAGGTGTCTCATTGCATGCACCTGTTGATCTTTTAATTTTTGTCACATCTTTTTTGGTAATGTAAATTCCTCTTACATATCTGAAAAGGGTATCAGGTATTGTAAGACAACTGGCTAGCCGATTCTAGCAGATCTGCATTACGTGTTATTAGTTACTTGTCGAACTAGCCACCTGTGTAACAATTACAATGTGATCTGTTTGTATGCCATTTTTGTCCACTGCGCTTAGCCAGTTCTTTCTGTATACGTGGGAATTCGTAAATTAAGTTCCGATCGGTCATGAAATGGAAACCAGGGTGAAAATCTAATAAAGCTTCGCACATATGTGTTCGGCAGTGTCTCCAGTATCCCTGTCGGTCGCATCATTTCGCTCCTTCCAGTTCTGAGCGCATGGTGAGCACATAAAGATGCGTAGAAAATAGTGTGTCCCGCCAAGTGTGAGGTCCTGGTGAGAGATTTCGCCTGATGTTATGCAGCCCACATTACAGAGCTGTCATACAGTTCCTACTTCGCGGCAATTCTCGGTCGAAGTCTGCAGGGGCACTGAAAACGCTCCTGCAGAGTTTTCGATGGGAAGTGTTTGATCACCCGCACTACAGCTTGTAATGTTCTCCCTCTGTGTTTCATCTCTGCTCACATTAACTACGGCTATGAAGACAACAATTTCGCACAGACAACGAGCTACAGATGAGCGTAGAGAATTGGCGGGAAGCACAGGCGGCTGCCTTCTACGACGAGGGTATTGGAAAGTCGGTATAAGGGTGCGACAGATGTCCCAGTTAAAGCGGCGACTAGAGAAGTAGCTGGAAGGTGGAGCCAACTGTCGCAAATAAAACATTTCTGGTTTTCATTGCAGTTTCCATTTCGCGACTGATCGGAACTTAATTTCTGGACAAACCTTGTACTTGATCGGATACTGCCGTTGTTTGTTTGCCTGTAAACCCCTTAGAGTTACTGTTTGCCTAAATGTGGCGTTCTGTATTTCATTTCTATTTCATATCGGTCAGGGCACCTTTACATTTACAGTTACTTTTTCTTACGATTAGCTGCAGCTGATGCCTTCCAAATTCCTTTAAGTACATCTAACAAACACCATCTGGAGGTGGCTTTTGGTATAAGCTTGTTTCGACCGTTTGCGGCGGTCTCTATGTTATAGGCAATTTTCTGTTAAGCTCCCACGAACTTTACGCCTTGTATATGGTGTTTTCATCGGCCATCTCGCCGCAAGCCTCACAGTGTTTACAGGCCTGATAGCCTGCCTGCCTGCAAAGGTGGGTTTGAAGATGTGCTTAAGGCCCCTTAAAATAATTATTAACAGGCATCTTCCAGTCTTAACCATATTTTGTGTAAATCCTAAAGCACCTTCGCTCCTTGTAAAAATTGTTTGCGTGGCCGCCGGCCGTTGATTCTGTTATCCCGTGCTGACCCAAATGTTATTAAAGTGTTTTGAGCAGTGAAACTGGTCTTAAGGAGCGAGGCACACTGTTCCGTAAGGAAATTTGTATGTGAAATTTCATTACTTTGAACGTCCTCGACGTAGGAGGCATTTATCATTGGGCCCGTTTGTGCAAAGTATCACCTTGCACCCACGTATTTTAAAGATTGTATTTCCGGATGTGGTGAACCTAAGGTTTAACTGTCTTATTTACTGGTCATGAGAGCTCCCATTACTAAGTGTATTTTACTATTGTAAAGAGTTCATTTTTTTATAATAAACTACTGTTTAATTATATACAGTTATAGGATAATTCTTATTTGTTGTTCAATCTCAATTGCACGTTTTAATTACATTTACATGTTCTCGAAGACTCAGGATCATTTTCATATCTAAGTAGTCCCATCAATAGCCCGTCTTGTCTATTCGGAAGCACTTATCAGAGTACTTTGATATGTGCTTCTGAACAGGCAAGTCGGATTACTGACGTAACTACTTAGATCTCAGACTGAAGAATAAATAAGAATTATCTGAGAAATCAATACAGTTCCGCTGGAGGTTCGAGTCCTCACTTCGGGCGTGTGTGTGTGTGTTGTCTTTAGCGTCAGTTAGTTTAAGTAGCGTGTAAGTCTAGGGACCGATGACCTTAGCAGTTTGGTGCCTTAGAAATTCACACACGTTTGAACATTTGCGAACTGTTCTGAGATGTCACTAAACCGCTACGGTCGCAGGTTCGAATCCTGCCTCCGGCATGGATGTTTGTGATGTCCTTAGGTTAGTTAGGTTTAACTAGTTCTAAGTTCTAGGGGACTAATGACCTCAGCAGTTGAGTCCCATAGTGCTCAGAGCCATTTGAACCATTTTTTTTTGGTCACTAAACCCGTCCAAACATGTAAAAAACCATGCATGAGCAGCGGATGGAGGAGGTCCGACAGGCGATCAATTCCAGTCATTCCACCAGGAAGCAGGTACACTATTCGTGTTGTCTTTAGTTCACCCATGCCTAGACTGTCAATACCGCGGTTCGATCGCGTCCGCGTTGTTACTTTGTGCCAGGAAGGGCTCTCAACAAGGGAAGTTTCCAGGTGTCTCGGAATGAACCAAAATGATGTTGTTCGGACGTGGAGGAGAAACAGGGAGACAGGAACTGTCGATGACATGCCTCGCTCAGGCCGCCCAAGGGCGAGTAGTGCAATGGATGACTGCTACAGACGGATTATATATGACTCGGAGGAACTCTGACAGCAACGCCACCACGTTGAATGATTCTATTCGTGCAGCCACAGGACGTCGTGTTACGACTCAAACTGTGCGCAGTAGGCTGCACGATGAGCAACTTCACTCCCGACGTCCATGCCGAGGTCCATCCTTGCAACCATGACACCATGCAGCGCGGTACAGATGATCCCAATTACATGCCGAATGGACAGCTCAGGATTGGCATCACGTTCTCTTCACCGATGAGTGTCGCATATTCTTCAACCAGACACCCGTCGGAGACGTGTTTGGAGGCAACCCGGTCAGGCTGAACGCCTTAGACACACTGTCCAGCGAGTGCAGCAAAGTGGAGATTACTTGATGTTTTGGGGTGAGATTATGTGAGGCCGACGTACGCCGCTGGTGGTCTCAGAAGGCGCCGTAACGGCTGTACGTTAAGTGAATGCCATCCTCCGACCGGTAGTGCAACCATATCGGCAGCATATTGGCGAGGCATTCGTCTTCATGGACAACAATTCGTGCCCTCATCGTACACATCTTGTGAATGACTTCCTTCAGGTTAACGACATCGCTCGACTTAAGTGGCCAGTATGTTCTCCAGACATAAACCCTATCGAACTTGCCTGGAATAGATTGAAAAGAGCTGTTTATGGACGACGTGACGCACCAACGACTCTGAGAGATCCAAGCAGAATCGCCGTTAAGGAGTGGTACAACCTGGACCAACAGTGCCTTTATGATCTTGTGGATAGCATGCCATGACGAATACAGGCATGCATCAATGCTAGAGGACGTGCTACTGGGTGTTAGACGTACAGGTGTGTACAGCAATCTAGACCACCACCTCTGAAAGTATCGCTGTAAGTTGGTACAACACACAACGTGTGGTTTTTATGAGCAATAACAAGGGCGGAAATGATGTCTATGTTGGTCTCTATTCCAGTTTTCTGTACAGGTTCCGGAACTGTCGGAACTGAGGGGATGCAAAACTTTTTTTGCTGTGTGTATAAAATTTTGTAAACTTAGCACCTCACTACTCTCCAACAATCTCCCTACCGCCTGAAACTGTAGCTATTATAAAAGCACAAAATACAGACACGAATTACAGATTTACGATGAGAATCTTGTGCATATTCAACATTACAAACCAAACATACATCGTCGATTGTCATACAACTTAGGGCGGAGGAACTGAATACACAACAGAATGAAACGTACGTACAAATGACTCAATAATCAGCTTGTCAGTAGTTGATAAATTCGCACCTTCTCCCAGTCTGCACCACTGCGTGTGAATATGTGTGAGTGAAAACTGACGAGCGGAAGAAGACAAAGTCATGACCTAACACAACTTAAATAGTAGCATAGAACTCGGCACAATAAAATAACTAAGAATTGGCTTACGGGTAATCTTGCACATCGTATAAATTATTCAGCGTCCTAACACCCCATCAAGAAAAATTAATTTCATCTTAATAGTATTCTCTGTCATACAAAGTTCCAAAACCGGACGTATTTTAACCCTCGAAGCACTATACACGAAAAGGAAAATGGCTGACTACTTTCGAACAAGAAAGTCACGCGGATGCTCTACAGTCAAGGGCCAAGAGATCACCAAAGACAAGGTTCCCAACGCAGTAATTATGCAAAGAGTTTAAGTACGGATCAAAATAGATATGTATTGAAGCTGGCTTGCTTAATGTCTTAGAGATAGTTGTATAGTAAGTATTATAGATCTTGAAAAAAGACAAGTGGCGACACAATGAAAGAGCCAACAACACGAAGCGTTCAAAGTGAAGCACCCACAAGATGACGAGGGAACAAAATGAAACTTCACTGGTTGAAATAGCATGTAATGTTATTTCAGTGATGACAAAATCGATTCAAATTTACGAAAAACTTGACTGTGAGGACCTACTTACTATTATGACGACGCATCCCGTCTGGCTTGGATGCAAGCACTTATTCGGTTGGGAGAGCGTCATGAAACCGTCGTGTCCCCCTACTGCGGCAGTCTGGTCCACAACTGTAGTAACCGGGCCTATATATCCTGAACACTGACCCTAAAATGGAGTTGGCGTCCGAGATCTTCCCATACACGTTCTATCGGGGAGAGATATGGGGATGTTGGTGGTCATTGGATTACGTCAACATAACGAAGATAATTCAAAGAAACAAGTGTCTTGCGTGGACTGGTATTGTCCTGTTCACAAATGGCACCGCGATACTGACACAAGAGGTAACTCGTCAAGACCCAGGGTATCCATGACACACTGCTGTACTCTCAGAGTTTCTCAATCACTCTCAGCGATGATCTGGAGTCATACGCGATGGCTCCCGACAGTGTGCCAGGTGTAACACAGCTGTGCCTCTCGGAACATTGGAAGGTTGGGAGATGGATGGATCCCCAGGTCACCGCCATGTTCTCCGAAGATGACAGTCGGTGTAGTGCGGAACCGCACCTCATTGCTGAACAGAGGTTTTTATACTGCTCCTCAGCATTCCATGCTTCCCGTAGCAGCGTCACTCCTAATGCAGTTTGTGTCGTGGTTTTACCGGCAATTTACGCGTGGGTCTGTTATTCACTGCTCAGCATCCTGATGGTCTCGTATCAGTGGTAACACATAATGGAGTCCATTATTTGTTCTTAATCCTTTATCTAGTATTGGGCGAAAGGTGCCCGACCGTGAAGTTTAATATCTTCTCTATTAGTAACTATACATTTCATTTTAGCCGCGTGGGATTAACCGAGCGGTCTAGAGCGCTGCTGTCATGGACTGTGCGGCTGGTCCCGGCGGAGGTTAGAGTCCTTCCTCGGGCATGGGTGTGTGTGTTTGTCCTTAGGATAATTTAGGTTAAGTAGTGTGTAAGCTTACGGACTGATGACCTTAGCAGTTAATTCCCATAAGATTACACACACATTTGAACATTTTGAACATTCCATTTTCAAGAAATTTTATGACTTTTCCCAGCTTGTTAAGTTAGTCATAATTTTGTAAAAAATTATAAAAATTGTCCTATCACTGTGTGTTAAAGTGTTGTTGCACGTCCCCTCTCGCACGGGCCTCGAAGGTCCGTGCGTTTAGACGCAGTTTTTCATCAACCAGATATCTGTCAGCAGAGACTTGTTATGTAATTTTCCATTGTTCACGCACACTGTTATTCTTTCAGTGTTCAACAGTCCTACCTGTGATCAGCACATGTTTATGTTGGTGTATTATTTCATAACACTTTTCTGTTCTGCAAACTAAAATGTTACGTAGAAGAAGACAATCAGCTGAGAAGGTAAGGAAACTGTTGGAGCAGTCTTCTGTTTCTGAAAACAGACCTGGTGAAAGTAAATATTCCAGTTATGATGACATTGTTGTTGTTGTGGTCTTCAGTCCTGAGACTGGTTTGATCCAGCTCTCCATGCTACTCTACCCTGTGCAAGGTTCTTCATCTCCCAGTACCTACTGCAACCTACATCCTTCTGAATCTGTATAGTGTATTCATCTCTTGTTCTCCCTCTACGATTTTTACCCTCCACGCTGTCCTCCAATACTAAATTGGTGATCCCTTGATGCCTCAGAATATGCCCTACCAACCGATCTCTTCTTCTAGTCAAGTTGTGCCACAAATTCACTTCCATACATGCCTACACTCCACACAAATACTTTCATAAACGACTTCCTGACACTTAATTCTATACTCGATGATAACAAATTTCTCTTATTCAGAAACTCTTTCCTTGCCATTGCCAGTCTACGTTTTACATCCTCTCTACTTCGACCATCCTCAATTATTTTGCTCCCCAAATAGCAAAACTCATTTACTACTTTAAGCATCTCATTTTACTAATCTAATTCCCGCAGCATCACCCGATTTAATTCGACTACGTTCTATTGATGATGATGATGATAACGAGGTAGATATCGCTGAAAACGCAGAACTACTCGAAGTTGGTGATAATTGAGAATCCCTTTACGAAGATGGAGAAGGACAATTTAGTGCAAATTTTGTTGAGTACGAATGAAATATGGGCGACAGCTTGTCAAGCTGTAAATTCAGGTTCAAATGGCTCTAAGAACTTTTCGACTTAACATCTGAGGTGATCAGTCCTCTAGACTTAGAACTACTTAAAGCTAACTAACCTAACGACATCACACACATCCATGCCCGAGATAGGATTCGAACCTGCGACCGTAGCAGCAGCGCGGTTCCGGACTGAAGCGCCTAGAACCGCTCGGCCACGGAAATTCTGGTAGATGGAGCAAAAATGATGTCCTGAAAGAAGACCAGGGACCTACAAGTTATTCGATTAGGAACTGTGATAATGATGAGTCTTGTTTTATGTTGTTCTTGTTGCGTACGCCTCACTGACAAAGTGCTATATGTGGAGCAACGGTGGAGGTCGAATCGTTAACAAGGACTGAGTTAATATAGATGTGCCTGAAATGAAAATGTTTCTTGGTATTCTGATCCTGACTGGAGTTTAAAAGTCAAGAAATGAAGATATCAGTCAGCTTTGGAGTACTGAGAATGGCCGACCAATGTTCAATGAAATTATATCTTGCAACCACTTCATGCTATTCTGAGGGTGTTGTACTTTGACAATGCAACAGCCCGACGTGAACATAGGTCAAGTAACAAGTTGGAACCAGTCAGAGAAGATTTTGAGATTTGGGAAATTATGCTTAGCTATCCCTACATTCTGGAATGGCGCATGGCTGTGAACAGTTGGTCACATTTCGAGGTCGCTGTCCATTTGACAATACAGCCCGTCTAAACCTCATAGTAAGGAATTAAGATGTGGGCCATTTGCGACAGTGCAACAAGCTACTGCACGAAGGTGAATGTGTGTTTGGTGAAGATGGAAGAAAGCAGAGCTGTGCGACTTGCAGAGAATGTTGTAACAAGCCTGGTGATTCAATTTGAAAGATCTGGACGTAATTCCACCGGTGATAATATTTTATATGTCTTGATTTAGCTCGTAATTTGTTGTTAGAAGGTCTGCCACTTGACACACTATCTGAAAAAATAAAGGTGTATTACCTGCTCGATTTTATTACGCGTAAAGGACGTGAAGTATACGCTACATTATTTGGTTTTCAACCAGATCTGATGCTAGCTTCTTACGCACGTAAGAAAAACAATGTTGTTACCGTCCTCAGCTCTCCCCATAACCAACCAACGGCGTCATCATCACAAGTAAAGACGCCTGCAGTTATAATGTCATATAATGCCACAAACGGTGGCGTTGACACCATAAAACAGAAGACACGATACTACAGTGTGGAGAGAAAACAAAGCGTTGGCTTTTGGTGATTTTCAAAAACACGATCTATGTAGGTATAATGAGTGCATACATAATTTGGATGATGCTGGCTACCTATAAAAAACAGAGACGTTGGATTTTCATCATCAATTTGCGGAAGCAAATATCAGGTTAAAGAAGTCAATCAATTCATTAGTAGGCCCGGGTCCGGGAAGCGAAGTGCAACCACAACTTAAGAAAACGAGAAGATGTACATCATATTGTGTAGAGAAGAATGATTGTTAAACTCAAATTATATGTATTCTCGGAACATTCTGCTATTTTCTGTAGACCCTGCGCAATTAGCAATAAAAATAAAAGCCACCAATAAAAGTAAAAAATGGTATATATATATATATATATATATATATATATATATATATATATATACGAGCGAGATTTCTACAGCTGCCGCTGCCTCTCGCATCCCTATCTCCGTCGTTCACGGTCATTCCAGTCTCTTTCCAGCATATAGCATGTCTACCGCGCTTTCTTCTTTGATGTGGAGTCCATTGCCACACACGTTTTGGCCACATTGTGTTTGGCATACGCTGTAAGTGAAGATACCAGAGTAAGCGATTCCTTTCTATGTAGTCTAGGATTGTGCTTTCGATATTCATAAACTCTCTGATCCCATCATTGCTACTATGATCAAGCTTCGAATATCCACAACTCCGTCTCCAGAAATCCATCTCGACAGCCAGCAGATGATCTTTCTGCCTCTGAGTTAATTCCCGCAACTCTGCACCATATGTTGTGATACTTTCAACAATTGTGTAGTAGATGATATGTTTTGTTCTGCACGTATGTTTGTGTTCCAGAGAATACTATTTAGTTGTTTTATGGCTCGCTTGCCCTGGCCAGTTTTGTTGTTCATATCATCCATACTTCTACCATTGTACGATAGTGTCACTCCCATGTACTTCAAATGCAAGATTTTAAAATGTAAACTTTAAATAAATAAAATTATTTTCAAAGTATACGTCTAAAGTCATTCGCATCATAAGCAGCAAAAACAGCGTCCATTTATGCCAATTTAAACAACACAGGCCTGTGATGACCGACTCGTAGGCAACGCTATACAGATTTTCTGGTAAACAGAGGGTTAAATAGCAGGAGCGGATGTGACTGGGTTACGATATCTTTGGTGCACAATACGGCGATCTGTTTTGCGGGAGCCAAGGTAGCCCCTGAGGGCCTGCAACCCATATTACACCACAGGGGACGGGGTTGTCTATATCCAAGGCACACCAAAAGCACCATCGTAAACACCGGCTATTTATATGCAAGAGAATGGAAACAGACATTCCGAGCTCTACTTCCTGCAGGAAGAGCTCGAGCCATGGCCTGCAGGAAGTATTACTGCGCAAAACTTGATTGCTGAAGACAGCTATTTAGGGGCTAGAACCAGTCCTGCGGATGGCGACGTCGTGGGCTTCGACCGGATTACGTCTTCGTCTCTGAATTGGACTTTTACTAGTGTGTGTGTGTGTGTTACCACGAACCCTTGTGGAAAATTAGAAGTGAACTTTTGTTTGCGTCAATTAGCAGACTTCTACTGCCATCGTTATTGTTACTTTTCGTTTGTTGTTCAGTCATCAACCTTGTAAGTTTACATAAATAAAAGTTGTGTTTGTGAAACATTGCGAATTGTCAGTCACAACACGATCCTTCCCTGTGATGTCCAGACGTGGTTGATGGGAACTTTGACAACGAGTTTGCCGCCCCTCACTTTCTCATGCAGTCCACCTTTCGGGCATTGTCATTTCTGAATGCCCTACAATTGTGAATACTGCTCGATTCCTCCATCTGACCGAATGAAGACCCACAGTAAGTATGAATCATCTCCATGTCATTCACATTCACCACTCAACATTTGAAGCTGTTCGTGACACTTATATGCCCTACAAGTCTTGGTAAAAGCACTATACACGACCATTACTAACGCACTCTGGTAGCCGTTGTATCATAGAGGGTTCCAACTCTGAATCATTTACGTATGCGCGGACGGTAGGTATGAATACGCCCGAAAATGTCTTCTGGGTGCTTTCTTTGTCAAGCAGTGGGGATTTTCATTGTAGAACAATTTTTATGATGAAAGCTTGCTCCTTCAAAGAGCGTACTTTTTATTGACGTTCCTTGTGAAACGCTGCTGAACCCACATTTTAAAGCGATATATATGTTTAATCCAGTCTGTAGTTCATTCTTATTCAAGTAGACCTTAATTTTGATCGCGGTTGGTCACCATCATAGCAATCAAGCATGACTCCAAGGTCAATTAGCACTGCAGTAGTAAAAGAACTGATGCTTAAGGGAACGGTGAGGGTAGCTGGCTGAGATGGTACTGGTGGTCATTTTCAGGCACTCTCTTGTCTGCAGACCTCATTTCCATAGTATCTCCCTTTGTTAATGATCAGAAGCATTTCGTGAGCTTCTTCCGAGCGCTGCTGGTGAATTGTACTCCTGGCCATTTAAATTGCTACACCAAGAAGAAATGCAGATGATAAACGAGTATTCATTGGACAAATATATTATACTACAACTGACTTGTGATTACATTTTCGTGCAATTTGGGTGCATAGATCCTGAGAAATCAGTACTCAGAACATCCACCTCCGGCCGTAGTAACGGCCTTGATACGCCTGAGCGTTGAGTCAAACAGAGTTTGGATGGCGTGTACAGGTACAGCTGCCCGTGCAGCTTCGATACCACAGTTCATCAAGAGTAGTGACTGGCGTATTTTGACGAGGCGCTCCTGTCTGTGGTGCAGCGTCAAGGGTAACCGCAGCCATGGTCTCCGAGCTGATAGTCCATGCTGCTGCAAACGTCGTCGAACTGTTCGTGCAGAAGGTTGTTGTCTTGCAAACGTGGCCATCTGTTGACTCAGGGATCGAGACGTGGCTGCACAATCCGTTAGAGCCATGCGGATAAGATGCCTGTCATCTCGACTGCTAGTGGTACGAGGCCGTTGGGACACAGCACGGCGTTCCGTATTACCCTCCTGAACCCACCGATTCCATATTCTGCTGACAGTCATTGGATCTCGACCAACGCGAGCACCCGGCCGGAGTGGCCGTGCGGTTTTAGGCGCTACAGTCTGGAACCGATCACAGGTTCGAATCCTGCCTCGGGCATGGGTGTGTGTGATGTCCTTAGGTTAGTTAGGTTTAATTAGTTCTAAGTTCTAGGGACTGATGACCTCAGAAGTTAAGTCGCATAGTGCTCAGAGCCATTTGAACCATTTGAACCAACGCGAGCAGCAATGTCGCGATACGATAAACCGCATTCGCGATAGGCTACAATCCGACCTTTGTCAAAGTCGGAAACGTGATGGTACGCATTTCTCCTCCTTACACGAGGCATCACAACAACGTTTCATCAGGCAACGCCGGTCAGCTGCTGTTTGTGTATGATAAATCGGTTGGAAACTTTCCTGATGTCACCACGTTGTAGGTGTCACCACTGGCGCCAACCTTGTGTGAATGCTCTGAAAAGCTAATCATTTGCATATCACAGCATCTTCTTCCTGTCGGTTAAATTTCGCGTGTGTTGCACGTCTTCTTCGTGGTGTAGCAATTTTAATGGCCAGTAGTGTATTTGAAGATCCAAAATTTCCATTTCCCCTCGTTACTGGGGGAAGAGCTTTACACAGCAGGGAGCATGGGTTTTCTCGTGTTTGATGATCCTGGCACCGGAGGTGCGGAACATCCAGCTGCGGTACGAAAGCGAGTCAGCTCGGACGGAGCCGCTGTCGTAAAACACGGCAGATAGCGCGGGACGCGTTGCTGAGATAGCGGGCTTCACAGGCAGGTGGCCTCCTACGCCTCACCCCCAGTGGGCGGACCGCAGGCGAAGTACTGCTGGCTCTCGCACTCTGCTCGCCACATACAATTAGGTGCCTGGGAGATCTACGTCGGCCGGAGGCTAAAACTTGCTCACGTCACCGGTAACGCCGTCTTCACGACGTTTGAACTCTGAAACGTTAACCACATATTTAGTAGGTAGTAACTTGAAAACGTTATAAGGTGAATGCCGACAAATTTGAAGCTAGGGTAATGAAATGTGATCGGAATAACTCAAGTAAGCCAGTACTAAGAGAAGAACGAGAGGATGAAATATGGAAAGAATATAATGAAGATTAGTTGGTTGATCTGAGGGAGGGGACTAAACAACGAGGTTATCGGTCCCATCGGAGTAGGGAAGGACGGGGATGGAATTTGGTCAGGCCCTTTCAAAGGAACCATCCCGGCATTTGCCTGAAGACATTTAGGGAAATCACGGAAAACCTAAATCAAGATGCCCAGAAGCGGGTTTGAACCGTCGTCCTCCCGAATGCGAGTTCGGTGTGCTAACCACTGCGCCACCTCGCTTGGTAATGAAGGACTAAAATGAAAGTGCCAGCTTTGAGAATGTTCTTTATTACCTCCAAAGCGAAGCGTTTCACCCGGGTTGGGCATCGTTAGGTTACCTCGTGCGGTGTGGTACATAATTCACAGCGGCGCAGAGTAAGAACACGCTCATAAACTGTAAACATTACCCCAGAACAAAGTGCCGTTCTCACAAAGTTTGTCTTCATTTCTCTATGGGCAAGAACAAAATTTTATGTTGAATAACTTAACTGTTAAACTGAGTTCACGCCTGCACAACCACTCAACCAAAACACCACTCCACCCAAATCCTACGCTATAGTAGAAATGCATTTACAGCTACGTACTCTTTTGTCCTTACACTAAAGTTACAAACTATTTTCTGCATCGGTTCTTTGTGTTTACCGTAGTAAATTTTTGCCGTAGTGACAAAGTCTCCTCCAATTTAGTGAAATGCAGTGTCACAGATTAGCCATGAAATCTAGCAAATGACGTAAGGAAAGTGCGTTGTTACTGCAGGGCCTTTTACATGGTAAGCTATAGTATTCCTGTGTATTCAACCTGCAGTAGTAGAAAGCCATGTCTCCGCAATATCCTTTCTTCCAGGAGTGCTAGTTCAGCAAGGTTCGCAGAAGAGCTTCTGTGAAGTTTGGAAGGTAGGAGACGAGGTACTGACAGAACTGAAGCTGTGAAGGCGGGTCTGGAGTCGTGCTTGGGTATCTCAGATGGTAGAGCACTTGCCTGCGAAAGGCAAAGGTCCAGAGTTCGAGTCTCGGTCCGGCACACAGTTTTAACCTGCCAGAAAGTTTATATGAGCGCACACTCCGCTGCAGAGTCAAATATTCATTCCAGTCCCGTTACTGCTCGTACTTGTGATGCAACCGGTGACACGGAGCAGCACTGCCAGTAGCAGCTCTCTTAGCTCCCAGGAGCACTCTCCCTTGGACGAGATGTAACCGGAAGATGGGGACTCTACAATTCAGTTAAATGGGCTGACGGAGTGGAACCTCGGACGGCAGGTACGTTTATTTTCAGTTAATAGAGTTTAAGAATCTGGCGGTGACGCAGTTAAGCTACTAGCACCCTTACAAATAAACCAAACACTAGGAGAAAAACGTAAGGTACCATAACTTCTCTTCTTCTGACGGTGAGTAATTTGTATTCTCATTCGTAAGTTAAAACTGATCACAAGATTCTACAGTATTCGTGTATGAGATATACGAAGTGCGGCTATAAAATAAAGCGAGTATCGCTGTAAAACATTTTATTTCAGAAACATACATACATAGTTATTGTTACCCTCCACATACAGCGCCCACATACAGAGCTCCATGCGAGTCTTCTATTGATTGAAACAGTGCTGGATCTAATTCTCTGTGAGCTCCTTAATGATGCATGCTGCTTTTTCTTTCACTGATTCAACAGACCGAAATTTTGTTTCTTTCGCTGCAGATTTGACCTTGTTGAACAGGTAAAAGAACATGGTGCTAGTACAGGTGGATAAGGTGGAGGGTCTAACACTGGGGTGCTGCATGAAATGGTGAGAGCGGCAGGGAAATAGTAAGGTGCCAGGCCGCTTTACAAACATACCCTAAAAACAGATTCTTGTTGTTGTTGTTGTGGTCTTCAGTCCTGAGACTGGTTTGATTCAGCTCTCCATGCTACTCTATCCTGTGCAAGCTTCTTCATCTCCCAGTACTTACTGCAACCTACATCCTTCTGAATCTGCTTAGTGTATTCATTTCTTGGTCTCCCTCTACAATTTTTACCTTCCACGCTACCTCCAATTCTAAATTTGTGATCCCTTGATGCCTCAGAACATGTCCTACCAGCTGGTCTCTTCTTCTCGTCAAGTTCTGCCACAAATTCCTCTTCTCTCCTCTTCTCCCCAATTCTATTCAATACCTCCTCATTAGTTATGTGATCTACCCATCTAATCTTCAGCATTCTTCTGTAGCACCACATTTCGAAAGCTTCTATTCTCTTCTTGTCCAAACTATTTATCGTCCATGTTTCACTTCCATGCATGGCTACACTCCATGCAAATACTTTCAGAAACGACTTCCTGTTACTTAAATCTATACTCGATGTTAACAAATTTCTCTACTTCAGATACACTTTCCTTGCCATTGCCATTCTACATTTTATATCCTCTCTACTTCGACCATCATCAGTTACTTTGCTCCCCAAATAGCAAAACTCCTTTACTACTTTAAGTGTCTGATTTCCTAATCTAATTATTGTTAGTCTCTTCAAAACTTTAAACACTTGAATACTGATGTTCAGTATGTAACACCTATTTTTCGAACCATTTTGTATATGTATCTATATTTCTATGTCAGTTTGTAGTTTTGCTTGTATGAAGTGTTGTATCTGTCGTGGAAATTCTTTGTCTATATACACTTATTTCAGTTAAGTCAACTTTTGAACTCTTTTGTTAAAAATATGCTTGTTGATTTAAATAACTGCTGGAATGATTGTTATATAATGTACTGTTGGTCCATAGTTAGGGAACGTAGGGTTGAATGTAAAAGATGTGGGGACGCCTCGCAACTACGGAAGGAGCCTGGCGCAGTGGAAAAGGTGTGGTTGGCGCAGAAGTGGCAACTCGACCTTTGTGACAGGTAAGGAGTCTGGGCTCAGTAGTGCTGAGATTAGCATCTCGCTAGCAGTAGCGGATCATTGTGGATCATATTCTTGGAATTTTGATGCCAGAAGAGCTTAAGAGCAGTATTTATGCGACTCGGATGCTGCGTTTGGTGATACTATTATCATGGCATGGTTTTTGTCCCTATAAAAATATAATTCCGACGCCATGAAGATCTGTAACAGGGCGAAGCTAACAGTACTGCCATGACTGCAATGCCGCTTTGTTACCAGCCACACAAATTTCGCCACCAGTCTTCCACTAAATTGTATATATTTGGCACTCTGTAAGTGGACCAGGTATTTATAAAATTTGGTTGATTTTATTAATAATCATGATGTTGCTAAAAACTCTACCTTACAAGCCGCGCGGGATTAGCCGAGCGGTCTCAGGCGCTGCAGCCATGGACTGTGCGGCTGGTCGCGGTGGAGGTTCGAGTCGTCCCTCGGGCATGGGTGTGTGTGTTTGTCCTTAGGATAATTTAGGTTAAGTAGTGTGTAAGCTTGGGGACTGATGTCCTTAGCAGTTAAGTCCTATAAGATTTCACACACATTTGAACATTTTTTTCTACCTTACACCTGTCACTATCCCGAATCACAAACCTGGACAGGAATCCTGTCCTAGTGAATTCAATTCCGAGACCTAATTTATTATGGAAAGATTTATTTGGCAGCTACAAAAATAGTTGTGATTGCTTTCTAATATGCGGAGTTATAGTGTTTAAAGTTCAGTTTTATAGTTTGAGATGTACTCCAATTACACTGCATCCTTAAATCAGGTTATTTTCTAAAATAATTTGCCTTACTTGACAAGCTGCCTGAAAATAGTAAAGTTGATCTGGAGTGAAAAAGATTATTAATTGTAGCATTTATGCACTTTGATCAAACTTACGAAGTTTTATCAGTGTTCATTTCATGATAAAGTGTTTGAGCTTGAATTCAATGTTGTGTTGGCATTTGCACAGTCAATTACATTTTCAGTAGAGTAAAAGACCGCTTATCAAAACACATTCGTTATTATAAGTGTTATAGTTTGTCGTGCTTTACTTCATTTATAACACTTGTGTAGTTCTGTTATGAATGTGGTTTTTCACCATGAAAGTTTAAGGCTCCTCATGTACTAGGCTAGTTGGTTAATGAAGCAAAGCAAAGGCACCTTCAGAGCCAGTATAGTTAAATTTGCATTCTGTTAAATTGCTTCAAACCGAGCTTAGGGAAGAAATATTTACTGTGTTAGCTACTCTAATGCAAGTTGGTTAATGCACAGGCATAAAGACCCTGTACTAAGCAATGATGTTCTACAGTATGATCATTAACAGACCCCCTGATTTAAATCAGAATCATTTCATGCTCTTCCCTGTTTAGTATTGCTACTAGTGTGTTGGTGGTTGGTTCTATAAACTGCTGCATCTAGTTCATTTAAGGTACGTGTTGTTGACAGGCATATGTTACTGTCTACTGTCTCATTGGCCTTTAATTCGACTGACTTACAAGTTAGCAGCACATTTATCTGCAAAGCTGGGTTACTGTATTGTACTGTGAACAGATATAAAGGAAATTGCTTGTCACACGAACACCTAATTAGGCTGGTGACCGATATTAGTACGTAATATTACAAATTGGTTTTGTGCTGGTAGAAGGTCTGTTCTTGACCCACCACTCTGCTGTTGGTTTTACTCTGCTGGAGTTTTTCGGAAACGAATCCCAATTTGGTTGTTCTGTTCCCATTAAGTTATCTCACGGTCACAAGTTTATAAAAATTCCTCGCAGGGGTTAACGTTAGCATCGATTGCCGTTTAAGATGGTCGGTGTTACCGTTACAAGTTCAGAACTCTTTAAACAAACTCTGATAATCAGCATGTATGATTGCTGACAGTAAAACAGTATTGACAATAAAAATTATGTGTAAAGAATTTCAAGAATCTTCAAGTATGATCTTTTCTCTGCGAAACAAAGAATTACAAATCAAAGTGTCACAAACGACTGTTTCGAGAAATCACTCCAGACAGTCAAATAAACAACAGATACAATCCTTGCACACCCATTGTCAACCAAGGGATAAACAACAGTACTTAACTTGTGGGGGGTAGGGGGGGGGGGGCGTTATGCGATACAATATCGGTATTAGCTTTAGAAATGGCAGCTACTTTAGTGCACTTGCTGGCCTTTCTCTTTACAATAGTTTACGTCTTAGCCCTTCTGGTTAGAATAACTTAGGATAGCTGTAACATAAACATGTCAGCACCAGGCATAGAGGAGAAGTCACAGCGCTTAATTAAAGATGTTTAATAACAGCAACGAACACACATAACCCCGTGCATACACACACTCACACAAAAAATTACAAGTATTAAAATTATTACTTGGTATTAAACTCCTCAAACCCAATTAATTTTAACCTCTTAATTTAGCCATCTAACTTAATTAAACAATTCCTTATTAACAGCAATACAAACCGTTTAAGCTAGTTACTCGCATTCCACACCCACTAAGTAAGTCAACGTATAGTTCGAAAACACTCTCCTCAGTTTACGAAAAGAAACTAGGTCAGCCCACTTAATCGTACTAGAAATACAAACAGTTCAGTGATTATCCACCCAGATAATCTTAACGTAATGGTAGAGTGAAAGGAACGCACATTAAAGCATAAAATAACTAATGTGCGGTAAAACAACAGCAGCAAGTGATAGTTCTTTTAAAATGCATACCGCACTAAATTACAGCCCACTGGAGTTAAGACATTTCTTACGGGGCGAAAGAAACTTAAACAATACAGCATGGGCAAATTACTAATATCAGATCACTTAGACCAACCAGCTGTTTCACAACATATACGCTCAGCACTGCAATCCTGTCACAGAATAGTATATAAACTGAAGAGCCAAATAAACTGTTACGCCTGGCTAATATCGTGTAGGGCCGCAGTGAGCACGCGGAAGTGTCGCAGCACGGCATGGCATGGACTGGACTAATGTCTGAAGTATTGTTGGAGGGAACTGACACCATGAATCCTGCAAGGCTGTCCCTAAATCCGTAAGGGTATAAGGGGGTGAAGACCTCTTCTGAACAATACGTTGCCAGTATTCTCAGACATGCTCAATGATATTCATGTCTGGGGAGTTTAGAGGCCAGCGGAAGACCGTTCCTAGAGTCACTCTTTAGCAATTCTGGACGGGTTGGTGTCGCATTATCCTGCTGGAATTTTCCAAGTCTGTCGGAATGCACAATGGACATGAATGAATGCAGGCGATCCAGAGACGATGCTTACGTGCGTATCATCTGTCAGAGTCGTATCTAGACGTATCAGCAGTCCCATATCATTCCAACTGCACAGGCGCCACATCCTTACAGAGCCTCCCCCAGCTTGAACGGTCCCTTGCTAACATGCACGGTCCATGGATTCATGAGGTTTTCGCCATACCCGTACACTCCCACCCTCTCTATACAATTTGAAAAGAGACTCGTCCGACCAGGCAAGATGTTTCCAGTCATCAACAGCCCAATGTCGGTGTAAAACTTTGTATCGTGCAGTCATCAAGGGTACACGAATGGGCCTTCGGCTCCGAAAGCCGTTGAATGGTTTGCACGCTGACACTTGTTGATGGCCCAGCATTGAAATCTGCAGCAATTTGCGGAAAGGTTGCACTTCTATCACGTTGAAAGATTCTCGTCAGGCGTAGTTGGTCCCGGTACTGCAGGATCTTTTTTCGGCCGCAGCTATGGCGGAGATTTGAAATTTTACCGGATTCCTGATACACTGTGAAATCGTCATACGGGAAAGATCCCCACTTCATCGCTAGCTCGGAGATACTATAACGACTATAACACCACGTTCAAACTCACTTAAATCTTGATAACCTGCCATTGTGGCATAGTAACCGATCTACCAACTTCGCCAGACACCTGTCTTTGAATACGCATTCCTATACCACTTTATTTGGCCCTTCAGTGTAGTAGGATAACTGTATCCGTACTTCTACTGTAACCACACTGTGAGACGCGCAAATTGCCCCCTCAGTTTCGGGTACAATACTCTCGTTGGACTCGTTCTCAACGACCTCGGCGACTCCGCACAATCACATTGGACGACACGGCCCCACTGCACTGTCCGTTCGCTCTCTCACGCTGCCAGCAGCCGCGTGCCTGCCACCTCGTGGAGTATCCTCTCACCACCGTGGAACCAAACTTGTAGGACCCGAGGGCAACCGACTTTTTTTTTTCTTTATTGTGATTTCATGCCCCTGCCCCATATGGGCAGGGGAGGGCTGTCAGCAGCACAATCCACCGCTCTTCAGCCGAGTGACATGACAACTGAAACAAGAATAAAATAATACATACATAAGGAGGTAAAAAGGTGAACATAAAACAGAGTAAGGGGAGAAAATGGAGGTAAAAATACACTGACATGGAGACGTTCATTGGGGACAGTTAAAAAAAGTCACCAGAAAGTTAAAAAAAAAACACAGTTGGCGATTCTTAAAACACAGAGAAGACACTGGATGCGCATGCACAGGTTAAAATTTGACCACAGTATTAAAAACACTCCGAAACAACACACGTAAAACCCACTTGGAGCACACACGACGAAGAATAAAACTACCAGGCGGGACCTGCCGAGGGAAAGGTCAGAGAGGATGGAAAAGGAGGGGAGAGCATGGGGCAGCTGGGGAAGCGGCGGGATGAAGAGAGGAGGGGCAACCGTGGGTTCACGAAGAGGCAGAGACACATGGGGTGGGAGAGGAAAAGGGAAGACAGGGCAGGAGGGAGCGCAGAGACGCTGAAAGAAGGCACAAGAGATGGACGGGGAGTAGGAGGGGAAATCCGCTCAGAAGGAGGGAGGGGGAGGAGAGGGAGCCCGGAGGAGGAGGCGGGAAGAGGGGGTTAGAGTTGGTAGGAAGGGTAGATGTCAGGGCGAAGCTCATCATCCGGGAGTGGGAGACGGTGGAAGTTGTGTTGGAAAAGGAGATGGAGGGTGTGGAGATGGAGAGAGGGAGGGACACAATGGTAAAGGCGCGGCAACTGGTTGGGAGTGGAGAGGAAGGGAGACACCAGGGGGTGAGGGGGATCAAGGCGGCGGACAATATATAGTGTGCGGATGTGTTCAAGGAAAAGGAGAAAGTGGGGGAAGGGGATGAGGTCATAGAGGATGTGCGTGGGGGACGGAAGGCGGATGCGGAAGGCGAGGCGGAGTGCATGGCGTTCGAGGATTTGGAGGGCTTTATAGAACCGGGGAGGGGCGAAAATCCAAGCGATGCTGGCATAACAAAGGATGGGGTGGATCATGGATTTGTAGGTGTGAAGGACGGTGGAAGGATGTAGACCCCACGTGCAACCGACAGGCCGGACACGTTTAAATAGGCTTCCAGGTGAAGGTCCTCATACGAGCGTCTCTGATCAGAAGATTAAACGACGGACGACCATCGATAACAATAGAGGCCGTGAATTCAGCGATTAGTTGTTCTCCCACAATTCAGGTCGTCTTTTTTGTTATTTACTCACGGAGTTCAGCAAGAACCGCAAGGTAGTAGCTTTGATCAATAGTCTGACGTTCAGGAACCCGGTGAAGATACACAATTCATTAATATCGAAAAAGCGAATCCTCGTCACTTTGAAATTTTATCTGCTCATTGGAGTCATTTTCGCTCTCGGTGAAGCTGGCCCCATCCGGTAAATGGACAGGCACTTAGTTTCTGGATCACAAATGAAAAAACTTAAATTCGTTACATGTCATCACTCTTTCCGTCCGCCCCCGGTAGCTGAGTTGTTGGCGCGACAGAATGTCCCTCCCAAGGGCCTGGGTTCGATTCCCGGGTGGGTCGGAGATTTTCTCCGCTCAGAGACTGGGTGTTGTGTTGTCCTAATCATCATTATTTCAACCCCATTGACGCGCAAGTTGCCGAAATGGCGTCAAATCGAAAGACTTGCAGCCGGCGACCGGTCTACGCGACGGGAGGCCCTAGTCACACGACATTTACATTTTATTTATGATTCTTTCCAAAAAATTGGGTTCATTTTCAAAGGTGTTCAAAGTGTCAGTACGAACGCCGTCAAGAGCTTTCTTTTGCACGATCATGAGAATTTTTGGCAGCAGTTTCGCACACACTTTTATCGTCTTTAATAAGTTATGCAAAAACTGTCTTAAATATTCTTTGGCATTTCCTACAGTTTCAGCAATCAATCGAATATTCAACCGGCGGTCAGATCGAATGATTACCTACTTTTTCGATATTTTCATCCGTATTTGATGCTGAAGGGCGTCCCAGGCGTGAGTCGCATTCAACTTCATCTCGGCCATCTTGGAAACACTTGAACTACTCAAACAATAGCCTACGTGATAGACAATCTTCACCAACACACTTCGTTTGGTAACAGATAGCTTTCAATAGCAGTTTTTCCAAGTTTCATGTGATAAATTGCTCTCTTACTACATTTATGGTTTTTCTGGCAAAACAAAATAACAGCACTTACACAGACACAGGTCGTGGCTTCACTGCCCTGTCTACAGACACCAGAGTAGGCTTCCCGCTTCACAGCTATTGCAACCGCGTGGTGCTGTGAATCTAAATGAATCTTTTTGAAACGCTGTATCTATACTGTTTCCGTTTTCCTGTGCATCGTAAAAATTTGCATTCAGTAGAGAGGCTCGAAGCTAAACACATGCTGTAGATTGAAGTCACTACTTATGATAATACCAGCTGTGTAACTGTAGTGAATAAGACATACGCATCGCCACTGCACTTCAGCTTGCACTGCAGGGTGCCTGCACAGAAGCGCATCATACTAGGCGGGCAATCACGGCGAAATGAGCGAGAGTACAGCGAGAGTAATCCGGCGCAAGAGCCCTGTGGGGAAGCGGCGGGCCAACGACGCAGTTTGATCGTAAGGAGCACCTGCTGCATGGTGTCTGCACCGCCGCGTGGAGCGCCATCTACCGCCAAGGCGGCAGCGTTGCCGCGCCAGGCCCTCGCGAGTTTCAAATAGCAGGCCAGAGGGGGAGACGGCAGAAACGGGGGAACAGGCGGCGAGGATACCGCCCCCCCTCCCCCCTCATTCTTGTTCCTAACCCGCTACCTCACATTTTTATCGTTGGAGCGAGGGGCAGGGGGAGGGGGGGGGGCAGCTGCCGCCCCTAGAAGATATTCGCAGTTTTTCGCTAGTTTACTGTTTTATTTAATAAGAAATGCTGCAAGTTTTCTCGGATTGTACAAGTGCATTCTTGTATTTAAAATGTTTATTAAAAGCAGTTTTTCACTAGTTTACTGTTTTATTTAATAAGAAGTGCTGTATGTTGTCTCGAGTCCTTGTTTCCTGAGACTAATATGACCTGCCCCCCCCCCCCCCCCCCCTAGTTCAGATCCTGGGTACGCCCTTGGCTGGAGCCAACATGGCTTTGAGAGCAGCACAACCTTCTCTTGCAGAGCACAGGCAATGACCTGTCGCTGACCTGCCACTCTTGTCCACAATTCAACGGTGATGAGCCAGATAAGAACGCTGCTGCTGCCAATCCAGAAAGGATAGCAAGTAACTAAATTTTATTTGCTGTGCATGTACAGTATAGTATAAATAAGAGATTATTAAATTTTTGGATTATATGCATGTGTTGCTAAATTTAGTACATCATGCTCCTACCTATGATATTAACTCTATCTTTCCAGAGTACTGAGTCGAAGTGAACTTGGATGACACAATAAGGTATGCCGTTCCACGGTGAGTCTATCAATAGCTGTGGCTAGCAAGCTGTGGCATGTCAATCTCTTGACTTTCCACGACCAGGGGGTTTCATTGGGCGAACAAATCAGACTGTGCTAGCCATGACAAGAGTTGAACACGTCCTGTGTCAAAGGGATTAGGAAAACATAGGCAAAATATTGTCTTGTATTAGCTTCTTATAGTCTAAGATAAAATTATGGACACTATGATGGTGAAAGTGCCTATTGTGGCACTACCGCACCGTAGGATGGAAGAATGGAACCGATTGGCTCAGCTGAGCTACAAATGCAAGAACTGATACACATGCACACATCAAAGTCGACTAAGTGACAAGTAAAAAACTGGAAAAGTTAAAAAAATAGACCATGTTTAAAACCTGAATAGAAATGAATATTAAAGTACTTGTCGTTTGCCATTCTACCAGGTTGCTATAGCTACCAAAGTTGTAATTTTGCTTTGTTATCTTCGAAACATTTAAGTGTGTTGTTAACAGTGCACATTAATTACTAATAACTGCGCGAAGTCTTGTCCCAAGGAAAACCAAAGCCTACTACAGACAGATGTCTGTGCCTTAGAGCCCTGAGAGAATGAACTTCAGTCGCCGGAATGTTAGGAACTGTCTCGCAAAACGTGGGTAACGTAATTGTTTCAAACAAAAAATATAAGAAACTGCATGAAAGTGGCCTCTGTGCACGTCAACCCTTAAGATTTACTTCTGTTCGTCATGTACATACATCGTGCTCGTCGTATTTAGTGGTGCCAATAGCATCGTAGTTGGATAGTGGCTATGTGGGAAAAGTTTTCTTTGTAGATGAATCGCCCTTCGGCCTGCTCCCAGATTCAAGAAGAGTGCGCATATGACGGTGGCCAGGTGACGCAGAAGAGCTTAGCCACGTACTAGAGATCCACAAATTTCAAAGAGCATCTATAATGTTCTGGTGAAAAATGACCAATAGTTAAACAAACCTCGTTGTTTCGCTGTAAGAGGAAGACTTCGAACAAATATTCAAATTCAAAACATTTTGAAACTTTTAGTCGACCCAACCGCTGAATTTCTGGGCCACAATTCCTTTAATGCCGGACCAGAATCTGTCGGAGGGCTGTCTGAATCCTTTTAAAGGCACAATATTCAAGCGCCACAGTGATCTCAGTTTCCTGATTTAAACGCCACAGAGCATATACTGAATAACGCCCAAAGAAAAGTTTCTGAGGATGTAGCTAACATGCGGTGTCTGGATCAGCTGTACGCTCGGGTTAGATAACACTGGGAGAACGTTTCTGAAGATGTGATCTCCCTTTGATTTCTTCAATATCTAGGAGGTGCTGAGCTGTGCATGACTGAAGATGAGGTGTTACCACTTACTGATGCCAACAATGTACTGCGATTTGACATGACGTTTAATTAATTCCACAGTTCTATGTCCATTTCTGTGCACTCCTGATGTTGCATGATTTATTCTGAAAAAATTGCCGAATCTTATTACGAAATTATGTAATCAAATGGGTTAATATTGTTACAAAGCTATGTAATGATATGTACTTACGATTAGTTACAGGTATATGACACATATATATCACATAGACCGACTATAATTAATCATTAACAGACAAAATGAGGTAGTTTATTAGACAATTTTTATGTGCATATTTAACAACAACCTTTTTTAAATACAGAACATGTGACAATAACTTGACAATAACTTGAGCTCAGGTAACTACATTCTTAAATACTGACAGACATACTCCCAAATGTACAAACAACTGCAAATACAAGGCTACAAGCAATACACATAATCACTTAAATTTTTAAAAGCAAAAGCCTCGCGCTTGAAAACCACATCATTATTAAAATACATCTTAGTAAAACCAATATTTCACACAGAACTTCAAAATGATGGAGCAGTCTGAAATTATTTAGTACAGATCTAAAAATCAAACTCTTATAAAAGGCATCTCCCCTTAGATAAGCAACTTCCATGGTACCCGGTTGGATCCCAGACAATCTTGCTCATCCCGGGCTCCTTATTAGACATCCACCTCATTTAACTACATATGGCGACTGTTTACCTTATAAATTTATCTGGATTAACCGTTACATCAATTATAACTACTGCTCAAACGTCTGCCTGAAACAGTTAATATCGGACACACGACACTACGTATGTTAACAACATTGACAAAAACTGATTATCAACAATTTCACACAAACATGCAACGAAAACTTCCACTGCGGCATGTCACCTGATTACTGACGGCCAGCTAATCCGATGAAAAAAGCCACAAAATTTTCTAACGCATCAAAACCGATTCAGTGTCTTAAGCTAAACAAGAGGAGAATAAGCAAAATACCGGCTTACAGTGCCTAAAGAAGTACTACATTTCTAGGCACATGCTAATCGCATTTATTTACGGGTCACACAATAATTTACCATGTACAAAAGATCAAAACTCAGAGGCACTGTAGCACGCTCAACACCAGCGAACCATACGTCTGTGTGTCTTCTGTCCGGCAAGACATATGCCTGCCTGCACTGCTGAAGTAAGTCACCTCACCCAGGAGTCAGCAACAGCACTTTCGTCTGCTAGCGGCCAATCATCACAACTCGGCTTCGGGCAGCGAGGTATCACTCTCCCGCCAGAGGTAGCACACACCATCTCTGCCCAGCGACTCATCGGGATGAAGTGGTACCAAACTTGACACAAAAACCGAAATTAGTTCCATCTTTAGCATCTGGTTCTTGGCTCTTTTATTTTCTCATCACCTGTTTTTATCTTTTCCAGATATGTAATATTTATTTTACGGCTGTCTCTGAGATATTAGGTTAGCCCGCTTCACTGCGTACCGCTTCTGACATGTTCGTAAACCTTTTGGATAAACACTGCATAGGAAAGCTTGTCTTCGTTGAGCCGTTGGCTTTAAGCCAATCACGTGCCTAGGCAGGAGCGGTGGCCAGTGCCTTCCCAGTTCGAAGGAAGTCAGCCATTTCATTTTCAATTCTAGTTCTAGTTATGAGGGGCGTTCAATATGAAATAAAACACTTTTTTTCTGAAAGCAGGTTGATTTTATTCAGGATTCCAATATGCCATACTGTTCCCCAATATTGTGGCTACAAAACCCTTATTTTCAACATAATCGTCGTTCAATTCAACGGCCTTACGCTATCTTACTGGAAGCCTCTGTATGCCCTCATGGTACAACTCCAATGGTCGACGTCGGGACCATCATCTTGCCGAAACAACATCCACATTATCCACGTACTTCTTCCCGCGGAGTGCTTCCTTCATCAACCAGCATAAGTGCTTCAGAGTCTCAGAAGATCGTCACCATGATATTACCGGCTGAGGGTGAGGCTTTTCTTCGGAGGAGAATGGTGTGGTGCCACTCCATGGACTTCCGTTTTGTTTGGCCTTCGAAGTGATGAACCCATGATTCATCGCCTATGACGATGTTGGACAAAAATTTCTCACTATCAGGCTCATAAAAAGTAATCAATTACGCACAGATGGTCCTTCGTTGCTCTTTATGGTCTGTTTGGCGCCGAGGATCCCAGCTTTGAGTACCCCAACTTGCGGACAAGTGAGTCAGCACTGCCAACAAAGACGTCCTGTTGAGTAGCGAGGTATTTGACTGTGATCCGTAGATCAGCTCGAATAACAGTGGCAGTACGTTCCGACATTGTAAGAGTGACAGCTCTGTGCGACCGCCCAGCACCGTGAGATCAGATAGGTTGGCGCGTCCTACACTCATGCTCATAAATTAAGGATAATGCTGATACATGGTGAAACAACGCTCTGGTGGGCGGTTTGCGGGTATAAATCACCTCGGGGTATGACCATGCGGTGCATTTGACCTGCAGTCGTTGCACGGTGGCTCTGGCAGCAGGCCACATACGCAGAGGTGTTTTGGTGCATGTCAGAGTACAGTGCAGCGAGTAATAGTACAGACGTTTTCAGACGTGCTAATGGTGACTGTGTGTTGGAAATGGCTCAAAGAACACATACTGATGACGTTATGAGGGGTAGAATACTAGGGCGACTGGAGGCTGTTCTTAGCACAGGCCCTCCGTGTGGCACAAAGTGTGATCTCAAGATTATGGAAACGGTTCCAGCAGACAGGAAACGTGTCCAGGCGCTACAGTACGGGACGTCCTCAGTTTACCACAAGACGACCGATATCTCACCATCAGTGTCCGCAGACGGCCACTGACTACTGCAGGTAGCCTTTCTCGGGACCTTACCGCAGCCACTGGAATACTTGTCTCCAGACACACAGTCTACAGACGACTGAACAGACGGTTTATTCGCCCAGAGACTTGCAAGGAGCATTCCACTGACCCTGGTCATAGGAGAGCCCGAAAAACCTGGTGTCAAGAACACAGTACATGGTCATTGGAACAGTGGTCCCAGGTTATGTTCACGGCCGAGTCCAGGTATAGTCTCAACAGTGATTCTCGCCGGGTTTTCATCTGGCGTGAACCAGGAACCAGATACCAACCCCTTAATGTTCTTGAAAGGGACCTGTATGGAGGTTGTGGTTTGATGGTGTGCGATGGGATTATGATTGGGGCGCGTACACCCCTGCATATCTTTGACAGAGGAACTGTAACAGGTCAGGTGTATAGGGATGTCATTTTGCACCAGTATGTCCTCCTTTTCAGGGGTGCAGTGGGTCCCACCTTCCTCCTGATGGATGATAATGCACGGCCGCACTGAGCTGCCACCGTGGAGGAATACCTTGAAACAGAAGATATCAGGCGAATGGAGTGGCCTACCTGTTCTCCATACCTAAACCCCATCGAGCACGTCTGGGATGCTCTCGGCCGACGTATCGCTGCAAGTCTTTCTAACCCCTAGGACACTTCAGGAGCTCCGACAGGCACTGGTACAAGAATTGGAGGCTACACCCCAGCAGCTGCTCGACCGTCTGATCCAGGGTATGCCAACCTATTGTGGGGCCTGTGTACGTGTGAGTGGTGATCATATCCCATATTGATGTCGGGGTACATGTGCAGGAAACAGTGGCGTTTTGTAGCACATGTGTTTCGGGACGGTTTCCTCAACTTACCACCAATGCCGTGGATTTACAGATCTCTGTTGTGTGTGTTCCCTATGTGCCTATACTATTAGCGCCAGTTTTGTGTAGTGCCACATTGTATGGCACCTTATTCTGCAATTATCCTGGCTGCATGAGTGTAGTTACAATTGTGACAGACATCTCGCCCACCAACTCGTCGTGCTTTTTTTCACTCCCATGTTCCCGTAGACATCTGCCAGCGCCCACGAATATCTACGATACTTTGGTTTTCCTCCAAAAGAAACTGAATGACAGCCCTCTGCTAGCAACACACCTCCGTTACAGACGCCAGTTTGAAGGGTACTTATAGCACCGCCATCTATCGGAACTTCATGAAACTATAGTGACAACTAATTGTGCACTTTTTTCAACTGAAAATGGACGAGAAAAAAATGTGTTGCATTACTTATTGAACTCCTCTCTTACATTAAGTTTCGCGTACAGCGCTTGGAGAGTTAAGACGTGGCTGCCTTAGGAGCTACATTTCATGGTGCACACTATCCAGATGAAATTACTTTTGCCTGATCAAGAGCTATGATGATGAATAATTTGCGAGATGAATGAAGATAAAATCTTTTTGGTTGTCAGACCGACATATTTCTTCTATACGATCGACTTTTCGACCTTTCTTCTAAGATCTTCTTCAGGATCTTGTGATGTCCAGACGGAAGGAACGTCAAACGTATAGAAGAAATATGACGCAGCCTAACAACCTAGAAGAATGTACCTTCAGTGACTACGGGCACAAAAGCCTACAGACTAGCATTATTTGTAAGATACTGTGCTTAATGCTGTACTACCATCTGGGATGAGTTAGGTCATGACTTTCTATCCTTTCGCACGCTTGCTTTCACTCACGTGTATTCATATTCACGGGTAACGCTGAGAGACGGGGTGTCTGCGTTAATTACTGAGAAGTTTGTTACTGAATCATTTCTAAGTTCATTTCATTCTCCTTTGTATTTAATTTCCCCCTTCTAACTCTCGTGTGAAAGAGGTTATCAATTTGTTAGATGATATCGAATATTGCTTTTGAAGACGTAAATTCTTTCGTGAGATTGAACACACTCAACGTAAATTTTTAATTTATATCTATGTTCTTGAAGGGCAATATATTCGCTGTTAACAGAAAATATTTCACAATCATTTGTAGGCAGATCTTTTCATTTGTTCTATAAAGCTCAAAGACAGTAAAAACAGGCGGCCGCTATTGTGTCGACCTAAGATTAGACAAAAAGTGGCCGAAAGAAAGTTATTCTGTTTACGTTACCCAATGTGAATCCAAGAGGGGAACCGAGGATCGGTTCGTAGTTACTTTCAGCCATCAGATAAGGTAGGGCGACGCGAAATGCTGTTCATGAACGACACCCAACTGTGCGTGGTACCGCTGTATCATGGAAGCACTTTTACTTTACGCACTGGTATTTGGATGCTGTCTATTGAATTTACGGTAAACGGATTGAATATTTGGGGAAAGAGCCCCGTAGCGCTGCTGATCGCTGCAAGTTTGAAGCTAAAAGAAACTAGTACAAATGATAATTAACTGAAACCCTTAGCTCCCGACAGGTGTTGTTGATATACCTCGATGGGGACAGCTCAAAATGTGTGCCCCGACCGGGACTCGAACCCGGGATCTCCTGCTTACATGGCAGACGCTCTATCCGTCTTTCTTTTTTTTATTTTTGTTCGTTGTTGTTCGTTGGGTTTGGTCGTTGCGGATGTCAAATGACATCCGTTGAAGTTCGTTTGTTGATCCTTCCACTCAGTTTTTTATTAGAGAGGCCAACCAGCTCTCTGACCGAACACGCTGAGCTACGGTGCCGGCAAAATGAGGGTTAGCCAACAGCAAGATACCACTGATGGTATCTTTTGTTTCGAGAACAGTTACTACCTTCATACAGATAGTTAAAGGCTACCCAGCCATTGGCCTTCGTCTGTGCGAACGCGCACAGGTTGCCCGAACTCTTACGGGAATGGGCAAATATCTATTAGGTACATTACGCATGTAGATTGTGGACAGTTGGGAATGTGGGTCCCACAGGGAAGCGTGCAAGGGATAAGTCCCTGGAGTCGCGCTATTCAACTCCGTCCTCGGTGGCTCAGCTGGATAGAGCGTCTGCCATGTAAGCAAGAGATCCCGGGTTCGAGTCCCAGTCGCGGGACACATTTTCTGCTGTCCCCATCGAGGTATATCAACAACACCTGTCGGCAGCTGAGGGTTTCAATTAATCATCATTTACTCTAGAGAAACTGCACAGCTGCACGGTCATCATTGGTATCTGTTCTTCCGAGAATAGTTACTATCTTCATATATATATATATATATATATATATATATATATATATATATATATACACACTCCTGGAAATGGAAAAAAGAACACATTGACACCGGTGTGTCAGACCCACCATACTTGCTCCGGACACTGCGAGAGGGCTGTACAAGCAATGATCACACGCACGGCACAGCGGACACACCAGGAACCGCGGTGTTGGCCGTCGAATGGCGCTAGCTGCGCAGCATTTGTGCACCGCCGCCGTCAGTGTCAGCCAGTTTGCCGTGGCATACGGAGCTCCATCGCAGTCTTTAACACTGGTAGCATGCCGCGACAGCGTGGACGTGAACCGTATGTGCAGTTGACGGACTTTGAGCGAGGGCGTATAGTGGGCATGCGGGAGGCCGGGTGGACGTACCGCCGAATTGCTCAACACGTGGGGCGTGAGGTCTCCACAGTACATCGATGTTGTCGCCAGTGGTCGGCAGAAGGTACACGTGCCCGTCGACCTGGGACCGGACCGCAGCGACGCACGGATGCACGCCAAGACCGTAGGATCCTACGCAGTGCCGTAGGGGACCGCACCGCCACTTCCCAGCAAATTAGGGACACTGTTGCTCCTGGGGTATCGGCGAGGACCATTCGCAACCGTCTCCATGAAGCTGGGCTACGGTCCCGCACACCGTTAGGCCGTCTTCCGCTCACGCCCCAACGTCGTGCAGCCCGTCTCCAGTGGTGTCGCGACAGGCGTGAATGGAGGGACGAATGGAGACGTGTCGTCTTCAGCGATGAGAGTCGCTTCTGCCTTGGTGCCAATGATGCTCGTATGCGTGTTTGGCGCCGTGCAGGTGAGCGCCACAATCAGGACTGCATACGACCGAGGCACACAGGGCCAACACCCGGCATCATGGTGTGGGGAGCGATCTCCTACACTGGCCGTACACCACTGGTGATCGTCGAGGGGACACTGAATAGTGCACGGTACATCCAAACCGTCATCGAACCCATCGTTCTACCATTCCTAGACCGGCAAGGGAACTTGCTGTTCCAACAGGACAATGCACGTCCGCATGTATCCCGTGCCACCCAACGTGCTCTAGAAGGTGTAAGTCAACTACCCTGGCCAGCAAGATCTCCGGATCTGTCCCCCATTGAGCATGTTTGGGACTGGATGAAGCGTCGTCTCACGCGGTCTGCACGTCCAGCACGAACGCTGGTCCAACTGAGGCGCCAGGTGGAAATGGCATGGCAAGCCGTTCCACAGGACTACATCCAGCATCTCTACGATCGTCTCCATGGGAGAATAGCAGCCTGCATTGCTGCGAAAGGTGGATATACACTGTACTAGTGCCGACATTGTGCATGCTCTGTTGCCTGTGTCTATGTGCCTGTGGTTCTGTCAGTGTGATCATGTGATGTATCTGACCCCAGGAATGTGTCAATAAAGTTTCCCCTTCCTGGGACAATGAATTCACGGTGTTCTTATTTCAATTTCCAGGAGTGTATATATATATATATATATATATATATATATATATATATATATATAAAACATGGTACTTTCTTGAATTTGTTTACTTGCGTATTCTATCCTACACTGAGACATGCAAGACCTTTATTACGCATTGCGTTGATTTAGTTGGTAGTTTTTATTATGTAAGTACTTTTGGAGCACTTTGACGAGTTACCATTAGCAATTCTTTCATGACTATTAAAATTTTCTTTTTGCGTGTCTCTATAGTATTATGGCTTGCACAGCACTACTTCTGAACATGATTTATCCTTGAAAACAAACGCATACACCTCCCAATAGCGCTCAGCCACTGGCATTGACACCTCTGAAATGTAATGAACGCTATCCATTCCATTCGGATATGCGTATCAGAAGCAATCGCGTGCCATTTTTTGCCAGCATGACACGTTCTGCTCACATATGACGATGGTGAATGCGAACTGCCTGTATCATTCTCTTCGGAGCATCTGTTAAAAAGTACCTCTACCGTGATACTGTGTGCAAAACTGTTTTGTTGTGGAGCAATTCCTAGGAGGATGTTGTGCACACTACTGCTTCCGCGACGTTCTCTGATGCCGTGGATATTTGTCCTACTGCAAAAAAGCTCATTTCCTGACCCAAGATACGTGACGTGGTTGTATCATACGGCACGGCTGATGAATATGCTCTGCTAACCCCATAAATTCCATGTCCTCATGTCAGTTGTGGGACCTCGATCAACAGGATCTGCAGTATCGCGGAACGATCGATCGTATTCTCGGTAGAATTCCAATGGCAGACAACACAGGAGACAGATTGTACGTCGCCGAGATGTTGAGAGTTAAATTTTCTGTACAGAACGTTCCAAAAAATGTCGGGCAACGTATTGTTTCTTCCAGTATCAGTTTTGAGAAATGGCCGCGACGAAAGAATCTGAAAATCTTGTTCTGGTACGGAGATTGCCAACAGTTGTTTTTCCCACGAACCATTCGTTAGTAAACCAGGGGAAATGGTAGTGACACTAGAAGTACCCTCTGCCGGACACCGTAAGACGGCTTGCGGAGTATACATTTGACTAATTATAGGTTGGCTCCAACAAAGACTTCGGATGCTGTTAAAAACAGTGATTGTGACATAGCTTCTGCAAACTATACGTAATTGTCCATGTATATTCTAGGAAGTTGTTAAAGATTAGTAAGATAAAAACTTTACGTACAGAATGGCAACCTTGAAAGCAAAAAGGTTGTGCCGCCAGATACGGTAACACTCAATAGTGGGTATATTTTCATGATGAAAGGTAGCTGGCACGACCTAAATAACAGCATCCACTGACGAGATTTCTCAAAATTAACGAAAAGTGAGAGCGTTGTGATTTCATGGAGAAGTACTTCTTCAAGTAATGTTTAATGTGCTCGGTCTCTCTAAAATGCCTTTGTCGTGCCACTACATCTACACATCCCGTTTACTGCTTTTTCCCTGTTCCTCACCTCTATCTGTCTCAGTTCTATCAAGACACATTTATAACACGTAGTGCCTGGCATGAGATACCTAACTACTCACTTGCATCTAACCATATGATTTTTTTTTACCTACATCACGAGCACTGTAAAGGAACCACTACCACTTGCAAGTAGCATATCGCATTCATGTGTATACTCATATCGTATCCGGTTCTTCATTAAAATAGTTCAAACATCACCAGGGATTGCAATTGTTAATTAATATTCATTCACCTGTCCTCATCAGCAGTCACCATACCTGGTTTTACCATTATTCGTCCTGGCTGCTACAAGAATATTGTTAAATGTGAATGTAAGCTTTCACTGCGAACTTCACTAGTTCTTCTCAGGATATCACCAGAGTAAACTAGTTGACGTGGATCCGCGGCCTTGCCAGTATATGGCAAGTGGATAACTTTCCGATATGTCGCTCCACAGGACCAATTTATTTGGCTTATATCTCCAAAAAAATTCGTAAGTGAAACACTTTCTCAAGAGATACTGTGATGTAAAATCACTGAGCGTACGCAGTGGCAAGTTAGGTACAATTCAGTATTCTGTCATATTCTGTCCATGTATGACCTGTGTTACAAACAATATAACTGACAAAGATACTTGGCAATATATTGCTGAAATGTCTTTAAACGATGGGAACAAAAAGCTCACAATATTCATCTCATCAATTATTCTCACCTTATAATATCACTTGATTGCTTAAGCCGTGAACATCAAAAACAACTGTTTAAAGGAACTACTTTCCTCTTCAGTGTATCTACTCAGAACCGGTAATTTAACATGGGCACGCCAGAACCAGTAGACAGGCGCTTCTTCGCGCCAACAACCAGCGCCATGACGTGGAAGTGCATCGTCGTAAACTCATTTCGCCGTTGATCCTCCCCCTGGGAAATCAGCAGCTGCTACGGCTACGGTCCAGTTACACGGCATCTTGTAGTGGATGATGTGTGTCAGAGGGTACAGTAACATTCTCTAATATGTTATTATTAACATACTTTCAGCAGCACTATGGGACAGGTCCACTAAATATTCTTGTGTTACCAAGCGTTTCCTTTTTTTTGTTTTGTTTTTGTTTTTGCAGTTATTTTTATACATGCTTAACTGGGCGCAGAATAGAGACTGCCGCAGATATTGGAGACATTGTTTCGATTGAGATCTTTAACAATAACTACACATCATGTTATCAACAAATTAAGGGCGACATTAAACACATATCACCATCAACTATCCTACTCGGACAGTGGACGTTACGGACGTGTGCCTACAGCGAGATGAACATACAACTCACTCAAATTTTGTGGTAATGTAGTACGCGTCTACACTGACGGATTTGGTAAATGCTGTACCATGAACAACCAGACTGATGTTCATGAAACTTTATGGAGATATTAAACACATAACGAGAAGTAAATGGCTTTTCTTCTATTCTGAACTGATGTCCACCCTCCACATCAGAATGAGCTGCAACACTAAAGAAGTTGCCGCGTAGACGCAAATAATCTCCGAATCTCACCTTGGGAAATATCTTTCCGTGCACGACATAATGCGGCAGAATAGGACGTTATAAAAGGCAGCGTACGATTCGGTACATTTCAGAGATTGTGATGCTATCAAGTGAACTTTACTCGAAGAACTCTAAATCATATTATTACTTGGTTACTGTATCTACGAAAAATAAAGACTTTTGAGGAAATTAAGCCAATGGTAGATTTTAAATATCACTATTTCATTATAAAGACTGTGCTATAAACAAAAAATTTGTTAACCAAATGTAAATATGGTTTAGCGTACACAGACGCTACAACGGACTGAAACCGGGCTTAGTAGGTATAATTTACAAAGGAGCGGTAGTATAAACTCTAGATCTCAAGAGAAAGATACCCAATCTATATTCGGACCAAGTCATCGTGTACTATGAACTCACTAACAAAACTAAGTGAAGTAACTGTTATCATTGCATATTACATGAAATTTCAATATGAAACTATTTTTATGAAAGCGCGTAAATTCCAAATGTAAGTTTAATTATGTTTACTTTGAACAACAGGTAGAGAGACGTTGTAATTTTTGCACGTTACACAATTAACACGAAGCCCACGTCTGCCACAGTAGTACAAGTTTATACGCCAACTAGCTCCGCAGATGACGAAGTATGATGAGGTAAACGAAATCATTCAGACAGTGGGGGGCCTGGAATTCGATAGTAGAAAAAGGAAGAGAAGGAAAAGCAGTAAGTCAATGTGGAATGGGGGTAAGGAATGAAAGAGGATACCGCCTAGTGGAATTTTCCACAGAGAATAACTTAATCATAGCTAACACTTGGTTTCAGAATCATGAAAGGAGGTTGAATACGTGGAAGGGGCCTGGAGACACGGGAAGGTTTCAGATAGATTATATAACGGCAAGACAGAGATTTAGAAGCCAGGTTTTAAATTGTTAGACATTTCCAGGGGCAGATGTGGGCTCTGACAACAATTTGTTGGTTATGCACTGTAGACTAAAACTGAAGAAACTGAAAAAGCTTGGAATTTAAGATATGACCTGGATAAACTGAAAGAACTAGAGCTTGTAGAGAATTTCAGAGAGAGCATTAGGGAATGATTGACAAAGATGAGCAGCTTTGAGAGATGAAATATTGAAGGCAGCAGAGGATCAAGTAAGTAAAAAGGCGAGGGTTAGTAGAAATCCTTGGGTAACGGAAGAGATTCTGAATTTAATTGGTGAAAGGAGAAAATATAAAAAGGCAGTGAAATGAAGCAGGCAAAAAGGAATACAAAAGTCTCAGAAATGAGATCGACAGGAAGTGCAAAGTGGCTAAGCAGGGATGACTAGAGACCAAATACAGGGATGTAAAGGCATATATGACAAGGAGTAAGATAGATACTGCCTACAGTAAAATTAAAGATATCTTTGGAGAAAAGAGTACCACTTATATGAAAATCAAAACTTAGACAGAAAACCAGTTCTAAGCAAAGAAGGGAAAGCAGAAAGCTAGAAGGAGTATATAGAGGGTCTATATATGGGCGATGTACTGGAGGGAAAAATTATGGGAATGGAAGAGGACGTAGATGAAGATGAAATGGGAGATATGATAGTGCGTGACGAGTTTGACATAGCACTGACAGACCTGAGTCGAAACAAGACCACAGGAGTAGACAACATTCCATTACAACTACTGATAGCCTTGGGAGAACCAGCCCTGACAAAACTCTACCATCTGTTGAGCAAAATGTATGAGACCGGAGAAATAACCTCAGACTTCAAGAAGAATATAATAATTCCAATCCCAGAGAAAGCAAGTGTTAACAGGTGTGAAAATTACCGAACCATAAGTTTAATAAGTCACTGTTGCAAAATACTATAACGAATTCTTTGCAGACGAATGGAAAAACTGGTAGAAGCCGACCTTGGGAAAGATTAGTCTGTTTTCTGTAGCAATGTTGGAACATGTGAGGCAATACTGACCCTACGACGTATCTTAGAAGATAGATTAAGGAAAGGCAAACTTACGTTTCTAGCATCTGTAGACTTAGAGAAAGCTTTTGACAATATTGACTGGAATACTCTCATTCTAATTCTGTAGGTGGCAGGGTTTAAATACAGGAAGCGAAAGGCTATTTACAATTTGTACAGAAACGAGATGACAGTTATACGAGTTGAGGGGCATGAAAGAGAAGCAGTGGTTGGGAAGCGTTGTAGCCTATCCCTGATGTTATTCAGTCTGTATATTGAGCAAGCAGTAAACAAACAAATGAAAAATTCGGAGGAGGAATTAAAATCCATGTAGAAGAAATTAAAATTTTGAGGTTTGCCAGTGACATTGGAATTCTGTTAGAGACACAAAGGACCTGGAAGAGCAGTTGAACGGAATTGACAGTGTCTTGTAAGGAGAATATAAGATGAATATCAACAAAAGCAAAACGTAGATAAAGGAATGTAGTCGAATTAAATCAGGTGATACTCAGGGAATTAGATTAGGGAATGAGAATGAGTTTTGCAATTTGGGAAGCAAAATAACTGATGAAGGTCTAAGCAGAGAAGATATAAAATGTAGACTGGCAATGGCAAGGAAAGCGTTTCTGAAAAAGAGAGATTTGTTAATATCGAGAATAGATTTAAGTGTCTGGAAGCCTTTTCCGAAAGTATATGCATGCGAGTGAAACATGGACGATAAATAGTTTAGACAAGAAGAGAATCGAGGCCTTGGAAATGCGGTGCTACAGTAGAATGCTGAAGATTAGATGGGTAGATGATGTAAACAATAAGAAGGTACTGAATAGAACTGGGGAGAAGAGGAATTGGTGGCACAACTTGACTAGAAGAAGGGATCGGTTGGTAGGACATGTTTTGAGGCATCAAGGGATCACTGTTTTAGAAATGGAGGGCAGCGTGGCGGGGAAATATTGTAGAGGGAGACCAAGAGATGAATACACTAATCAGATTCAGGAGCATGTAGGTTGCAGTAGGTACTTCGAGATGAAGAAGCTTGCACGAGATAGGATAGGACGAAGAACCGCATCAAACCTGTGTCTAGACTGAAGACCACAACAACAACATCAAAATTGTTAAGGCTTTCGTGGCCACTTGTTGACACACTTACTATTTTTGCTTCTGTGTTGGGTTCTTCAGCCGACGTTCGTCTGATGAGTTTACTGACGTTTCGCCAACAAGAGTGGCTGACATTGTCAAAGCCTCACCCTCCAGTTCACCACCGAAAATGGAGGATGAAGTTTTGACAATGCCAGCCACTCGTGCTGGCGGAAGGGCAGTAAAATCGTCAGACGAACGTCAGGTGAAGAACCCAAGACAGAAACAAATAGGCAGTTTGTCAACAACAACAAGGAACAACGTGTTGCCTAACTATAGATTAGTATGGCCTCAGCAGCACTGCATTTAGTTATGTGATAGTCTTAGGCCAGTTTTGTGTTAGTCTTGGATGAGTTTGGTGTATCCCTTTGTAGAAATTATTTAGTGAAAAATTAATTCCAACATGGTGAGTACAACATTTTGATGATTAGTGTAGCATAAAAACTGTTTTGACATGTCGACTGAATTACAAGGCACGAATTATAATGGATGGATTATTTATTTAATGCACAGTTACATCAACCTTTCAACGAGAAATGACTACGGAAGTGCAGTATTCAAGATTATTCCCAAAATAATTTTAACATAGTTTGAGAAGTTGGTATAGTCAGAACATCATAACATGGTAGTCATGAACTGGGACATGCTGAAAATATCAAGAGTACTATACTAATTATTTTCTCAGATCCAAGTTTACAGAACAGAAAATATATTTTGGTCAGCAGAAAAAAAAATTGTGGAATGAGTTCTATAACAACACTGAAATACTGGTCAATAATGTGATGGACAAGAAAAAAAAGAGACGAATTAAATAACTGAAAATCGATTACATGTCTTTGTCACTGAGGACAACAAGGAAGAATTGTAATGTAATCTTCATATTTTTGTATACAATAACAGAAACACTGGTTAGGTAGTGCGTACTGAAAACCAATGCGTTTATTGGGGTGTCAGGTGAAACTGTTCAGCATGGAAAAGAGAAACAAGGCAGCTTAACAATGTGGAGGTTTGACTACTTTTGAAGACGTAAACACCTGAATAGTTTTATGCAGGTACAATTAAAGAATGTAAATAAAGAAATGGCTAAATTAAAAATAATTCAAATGATCGGAATAAAGACCTGGGTGGAAGGATCGAAGCATTAAAGAAGATCTAAAAAGTGATTCCGACAGAAGAATTGAGGCATCAGCAAGTGACCTAAGTAACAGTCACAATGCAGTCTAAATACGTCATTATGGTTTAAATTTCATATTATGAACAATGAAGTAAAACAATTAACAAATAACATAGTAAACTTTAGTAATCAAGTCGTAAAACTAAAAAAAAAAAAAAAACGATTTAAGTGGAACTGGAGCATAAACAATAGAGTGCACATGGTGGTCTAGTAAAAAATAATGCAGAATTATATCAGATAAATGAAGTTGAAGTTGCAAAAATGGTTGAAATGGCTCTAACCACTATGTGACTTAACATCTGAGGTCATCAGTTCCCTAGAGATAGAACTACTTAAACCTAACTAACCTAAGGATATCACACACATCCATGCCTGAGGCAGGATTCGAACCTGCGACCATAGCAGCAGCGTGGTTCCGGACGGAAGCGCCTAGAACCGCTCGGCTACAATGGCCGGCTTGAAGTTGCGCTGTAGAAAAAGGAATTTTGTTGTAAGATACAGAAAATGTAATTTGCGGTGTGGGTTGGTTACCAGTAGTGGGTGTTACTGTTATTGAATAACTAAAGAAAGATCTAAAGAAGAAAAAGAAAAATAATTATGCAACATTTAATATTTATACTGTCATATTATCATGCTACTTGATAAATCTACTAAACAATCCATCACATTCTAGTTATTAAGATATTTGATTAGCACATCACTTTGTAAAACTTCAGTCTACATACACTACATGCCCCATCAATGCTACAGCAAGATATACTAGTTAGAAAGAACCTATGTATTTGAAATTTATACTGAAGCATAAATAGTTATATCATACATTTGTGCCATTTAATAATGTAACTACTGAAGACTTTTAACTTTAACTTGCACAATATTACAAACTGTAAAACCTAGTTATGCAATGTGATCATCCAGAATTGTTTACAATTTTCAGTAGATATGTCCTGACTAAACTGTTGATAATGGAGACTGTGCATTATTTCAGAGAATAACAGCTAATTGGAGAGATATTAAGCAGACATGGGACACTGAATCCTCACAACTCAAAGATAAATTGTGGTTGTGGATAGGAGTTCATACAGAGTAGGATGGGCAGTAAATATGCATTTATAAAAGCAGAATATCTGCTAATAATCTAAGTGAAGATGTATATTTTAAAATTGTGCTTTGTGTAAAGTGTCTGTGTAACATAAACAATAGATTAAAATTTATTATAAGTACTGTATAGCGTATTTCATATTCTGGTGAATGCGTTTCACTGCCATTTCTCACTTACAATTCTTATCTGTGAGACTTCATGTATTGGAGGGGATGTAATGCAGCACAATACGACAGAGTAAAATGCAGTGTATATTTGAGTACATTTTGGAGATTGAGATAGTATCATGCCAACTTACACAAAGAGATATACATGCAGAAGTTTCAGTTGTTTATTGCTTAGTTATTGTATCTAAGAAAGATAGTTTTTGTCCAAAGAAATTAAGCCAATAGTACGCAAATATGGTCTTTTTATGGAATGATTGTGCTATAAACCAAAAATATCTTGAGTCAAGTGTCAACACAGACTAAAGGCATCCTTTGTAGACATAGCATACAGAAGAGCGATAGTAATAAGGTTATATGTTAGTACCAAGACGTATTGTATCTTTATGATGTAATTGTGAAAAGCAACCAGAGAATTATTATGTGTATATTTAATGAATTTTCAATATCAGCACTAAGATATTTCAATGTACTACATATTTGTTAAACTAAAATTTGTAGCTGGTTTTCTGAATACACATAAATTCCAATTCTAAGTTTAATTATTTTCAACTTTAACCATACATAGAGAGAACATGTAATTGTTGCTTTGATAAACAATAAGCAACGATGGTAACCAAATTGCGTCGGTATTAAGTGAGAGCAGTACTGCTCTGTATACAATTTGTATTTGGATGTTTGCTTTTAAAGTCCTGTGTCATATCTTTATATTAATGAAACGCACTACACGTTTTAAGCAATGAGTAACGCATTATGGTGGTTTAATCCATTTTAACCTTTCATTCGTGAACATGTTCCAAGACCGAAACTGGTAGAATTTAGGTTTAAAATAAAAACAGCTCATGGTTTATATACGCATTTTATACATTATTTAACGGCTGTTGGCAGTAATCTTCCAAAAATTCCGGAAAAATATCATCCACACAGTTCCAAAGATAAGAGGGGCGGATAGGTTCAAAAATTATCGCACAATCAGCTTAACAAAATAATAACGCGAATTCTTTACAGACGCATGGAAAAACTGATAGAGGGCGACCTCGGGGAAGATCAGTTTGGATTCCGTAGAAATGTTGGAACACGTGAGGCAATACTGACCTTAAGACTTATCTTAGAAGAAAGATTAAGAAAAGGCAAACCTACGTTTCTAGCATTTGTAGACTTAGAGAAAGCTTTTGGCAATGTTGACTGGAATATTCTCTTTCAAATTCAAAAGGTGGCAGGGGAAAAATACAGCGAGCGAAAGGCTATTTACAATTTGTACAGAAACCAGATGGCAGTTATAAGAGTCGAGGGGCACGAAAGGGAAGCAGTGGTTGAGAAGGGAGTGAGACAGGGTTGTAGCCTCTCCCAGATGTTATTCAATCTGTATATTGAGCAAGCAGTAAAGGAAACAAAAGAAAAATTCGGAGTAGGTATTAAAATCCATGGAGAAGGAATAAAAACTTTGAGGTTCGCCGATGACATTGTAATTCTGTCAGAGACAGCAAAGGACCTGGAAGAGCAGCTTTGATGCTGAGGGAATTAGATTAGGAAATGAGACACTTAATGTAGTAAAGGAGTTTTGATATTTAATGACCAACATAACTGATTATGGTCGAAGTAGAGAAGATATAAAATGTATACTGGCAGTGGCAAGGAAAGCGTTTCTGAAGAAGAGAAATTTGTTAACATCGAGTGTAGATTTAAGTGTCAGGAATTTGTTTGTGAAAGGATTTGTATGGAGTGTAGCCATGTATGGAAGTGAAACATCGACGATTAACAGTTTGGACAAGAAGAGAATAGAAGCTTTCGAAATGTAGTGCTACAGAAGAATCCTAAAGATTAGATGGGTAGATCACATAACTAATGAGGAGGTACTGAATAGAATTGGGGAGAAGAGGAGTTTGTGGCACAACTTGACAACAAGAAGGGACCGGTTGGTAGCACATGTTCTGAGGCATCAAGGGATCACAAATTTAGCAATGGAGGGCATTGTGGAGGGTAAAAATCGTAGAGGGCGACCAAGAGATGAATACACTAAGCAGATTCAGAAGGATGTAGGTTGCAGTAAGTACTGGGAGATGAAGAAGCTTGCACAGGATAGAGTAGGACGGAGAGCTGCATCAAACAAGTCTCAGGACTGGAGACCACAACAACAACAACAGCTTAACATCTCATACATCCTAGTACCCTACAAGAATAATATACGGAGGGATATTTAGGACGTCAGACTTTAGGAAAGGTGAAGGCGCTAGAGAGGCAGTTGTGACTCTCTATTGATAATGGACGCTAGACTGAAGAAAAACCAAGATACGTTCTCGAGATTTCTTAATCTAGAAACAGCGTTCGACGGTGTCAGCTGGCGCAAAATGTTAGAAATTCTGAGAAAAACAGGAATAAGCTACAGATAAAGGCGGGTGAGATACAGTAAGAACAAGAAGCAAGATGGAGCAATAAGACTGGACGACTAAGAATGAAGTGCTCGTATTAAAAAGGGTGTAAGGCAGGATTCAATCTTTCGCCCCTGCTGTTCGCTGTTTAATCTACACATCGACGAAGCAATGACGGAAATAAAAGGAAGATCGAGCAGTAGGATTAAAGTTCTGTGTGACGTACTATCAGTGATAAAATTCACCGATGACACTGTTGTCTTCACTGAACGTGAAGAAGCGTTACACGTTGTGTGGAAGGAGTGGACAGTGTATTGAGTACAGAAAACAGGTTCAGAGTAAATAGCAAAAGACAAAAGTAATGGGAAGTAACAGAAATGGTCACGTTGCAGATGACGTTAACGAATTCTGCTAAATTGGAAGCAGAATAGCCCATGATGGACGAAGCAAAGAGAACACAGAAGCAGTCTAACATAGGCGAAGAAGACCAAGAAAATTTTCCTGGTATCTAACCCAGGCCTTAAATCGAGGAAGAAATTTCTGAGAAATGTACGTCTAGAGTACATCGTCGTATGGTAGTGAATCATGGACAGTAGAAAATTCGGATCACGAGAGACTTGAACCGACTGAGATGTTGTGCTACAGAAGAATGTTGCAAATGAGATAAGCTGATAAATTGATAAATGAGGAGGTTCTTCGCATAATCGGTTTTGAAAGCAACTTATGTGAAACACTGACAAAAGAAGGGTCAGGATGCTAAGATGTGTTAAAACATCAGGAAAAAGCCTTCATTGTGGAAAAAACCTTTATGGTACTAGAAGCAACTGCATAGGCTCAAAATTGCAGGGGAAGACCAAGATTGAAATGCAGTCACTGCTACTACCATAGCCAATAGTCCACCACACAAAGTTTCCCACGGTTAGAGCCATGTGGATCTCAAACATTATTGCTTCCAGTGATCTCTCAAGTCGTCTTCGGGCACAATGACGAGGGTCCGACCACAACAAACGTTATCGAGACATCTTCTCTCAAACTCTGCGTCGTAGTTGATATGACAGCATACCACTGCAAGAGTCTGATGCCTGTGGTATGTTGTCAAAATTAAATACCGAGTGAGGTGGCGCAGTGATTAGTACACTGTACTCGCATTCGGGAGGACGACGGTTCAAACCCGCGTCCTGTCATTAGGTTTTCCGTGATTTCCCTAAATCGCTTCAGGCATGTTGCGGGATGGTTCCTGCGAAAGGACACGGCCTACGTCCTCCTGTACCCTTCCCTAATCCGATGAGACCCATGACCTCGCTGTTTGCCCCCACCCCCCTCCCCGCCTAATCAACCAACATTAAATGTAGCATGACAGCTCATGATCGGCACGCAATATCGGCCCGGATTTGGGCTTATCGTAGCCGGCCGAAGTGGCCGAGTGGTTAAAGGCGCTACAGTCTGGAACCGCACGACCGCTACGGTCGCAGATTCGAATCCTGTCTCAGGCATGGATGTGTGCTACAGAAGAATGTTAGTTAGGTTTAAGTAGTTCTAAGTTCTAGGGGACTTATGACCACAGCAGTTGAGTCCCATAGTGCTCAGAGCCATTTGAACCATTTTTGGGCTTATCGTGCTGTAGTCCCTCTCTAAGTACCCGTGTCTACATTTGTATCCACACTGTGTTGGCTTGAACCCGTTACCAGTCGCTCTACAGTAACCACGCAATAGGCACCTGTCTATGCAATCTGTTGGCATGATGCTTCCAGAACCTTACACTGTGGTTCGACCAATCCCAGAGTATGAAAGTTAGTGATAAGTTGCATGTGCACGTGCTTTAGGGATGCTATGTTGCAATCTATACCTGAGAAGTTCCAGTAACTTTAAACATGTCGATGAACTCTTCTTTGAATTCTGAAAATACTGTAAATAAATTGGCATAAGTATGAAATGTGGTAATAGTACATTATCAGGCCTGTTATGATCAGTCAAGCTGTTCATGGTGTATTTCACGAGAAGTGAAAATGTGATGGAAGGTTTTCTCACTGCCGATCCTAAACCTTTATAGTGGTGGTTATTTTGACACATTTCTTGTGTTCATGGTACACATCTGATCGCCAATGAAGTGTTTTAAATTGAAATAAAAGGTGTTCCAAACAAATTCATGTGATTTCAGATGGCTATGTCTCATACAAGAATGAAGATAGAACCCTTAGGGAGAATTTACAGCTACGCATAGAACTACAACGTTTTTATTTTTAAAAGAACCATACCAGTTTACACGTGTGGATCCTTTCCATGCATGCCATTAAAACCTCGAGGTACTTTTTACAGTTGCGTATAGCCCAGGTCTCGTAACCAACATGTATAAGTGCTCCATGTCTGAAACACAAAAATTGCCTCATGTGGAGCCAGATAGACACGTGAGAGAAACACCATTCTCCTATTTCCTTTTTATTCTTGTGCTTAACATGCAATGCACAACCTACCGGGCTAGTTGCACCAGCATATAATCTTGTTGTATTTTACTTCGAAAACCGGTGCGAAAGAGCAGCTGCCGTCCTCTGTTTGTAAAGTTATAGCTTAGATATAAAAATTAACCTGCCAATTAAATACGTCTGTTGTAAACTGTCGGAGGAGCTGAGCACCCCACTAACCTCTCTCCCATATCTAATGTGGTATAGTTCAGACGTCGCAGTGACACATCAAAGCTGACAACGAGCATCGATTCCACAGACAGAAGCGATGTCGTGCCGAAATCCGCAGTGACGAATGCCAGAGGCTGAAGAAGACATGCCCTGTCTCTCAGTGCATTCGTTCCGCCACGCGGACGTCGATATATGGCCGAGTATGGCAGTGCTCTGCGAACTTCATGACGTCAGCCGGATCAGCCATCATCATCGTCATCATCATCGAGTAGAACTAAAGTATTATTCGAGTATGAAATGGAAATGTTCTTTTCCCAGTGTTGAACTTTGTATGTCAAGAGAAGGGTTTGGTATGTAGTGCATAAAGTGATGCAATAGTCAGTGACAGTAGCAAATTATCAAGCACTTCTGAGGCAAAGGATTGCATCAAGTTAGGTAAATCTTTGTATCACTCATGTAATGAAGTGAACTAATATTTCATATGTTGTAGCTCTATGAGCCATCTCCAACAGCACTCAAGGAACTCACAGCTGGGCGACTAAGTTTGGTTTGGTTATAACATCAACTATCGTTGCATACTGTGCGACATTACAAATTTCTTTGAGTATACGGTAATTGTTCAAATGAGGAAAAGAAATAGAGAAATCTGCCTCGAAAGAATCAGGACGTCTCCAATTTTACCTCTGGACGAAACAATACTCTACAGTCCAGACAGCCTTGCTCCTAGGGCCGTAAATGCAGTGTATCCCTACTGCCTTCTGCGCTACTTTGCCACGTCTTGCTAACTGTAAAGAACCCTCATCTGTGATAATACTGGATCCGAGTAGTGGGGAGCATTAGACAACGAAAAATTCAAACGGCGAGTCCATAAAGCAGCCAGAATCCCGCTGTTCTCTTTCATTTTTGTCTCAGTTATTCGCTGTCATTGTAGAGTCATGTGACTGTCAACGATTCGTGTCTACCGCCACCTGTGCATTGATGCGTCGGCAATTCTTATGAGGTAAGCCATCCTACAATTACTGCCGCTTGCGACTTGCCTGCAGCTAGGTGTTAATGTAAAATTAATGATCATGGTTCCGGTAATCCACCTATGAACTCTTTGCTAATCTCCATAGTAAGCTTCTCGTATTTGCTTTTCAGTGACAAATTAATCTAATCATTGTGTTTAATAGTGGCAATAGGAAGAAGTTAGTCCTTTGAAGATACGGGGTGGCCTAGCGGTTCTAGGCGCTACAGTCTGGAACCGCGCCTACGGTCGCAGGTTCGAATCCTGCCTCGGGTATGGATGTGTGTGATATCCTTAGGTTAGTTAGGATTAAGTACTTCTAAGTTCTAGGGGACTGATGACCTCAGAAGTTAAGTCCCATAGTGCTCAGAACAATTCCTTTTTTTTTTTTTTATCCTTGGAAGATATGGTCACTGTCAGTAAAATTACTGGACACGAGCCTTCCTGCAAGTAAGAAAAGGAATGTGCATTGTCTTTGCAAGAAATAAATAATTTAATCATAGTGGTCGTATGTGAATTAATTTCACTTGCCGGACAGCATATTCACCAGTCACCACCAGCCACCAATTCGAATCGATTTCTTCCCTCTGCCCTTCTCGCTCTACTGCACATTACCGGTAGCCATTCGAAACGATATCCTACAAATGGCGACAAGGTAAACTTTTAGTTTCGATCAGCAACTTAAAAATTCACCCCATGTTCCTCTCTTCATTCATGCATAAGATACAGTCTCTTGTAATCGGATGAAAAGTCTTTCAAACACAGTACACATATTCCACGACATATTATGAGAGAGAAACGTTAAAGAATCTAAAAACTCCTTAGTCGCCCGCATTATGTGAGGGCAACAAAATGTGTCTTCAAGCTCCTGTTCAGCTCAGTGAATCCCACTACGGTCGTGGAATCTGGACAGAGCTGTTCAGCAGGAGAGCGCGCTGCTGCTGAGCCCCATACTACCACAAACGGCAAGGGAGCCGAGATTTCGCAAATGATTACGTGTGTAAGGCGGCCACAACTGTTCTCCCCCGCTCTAATGCTATTAGTGGCGAACCAGAGTCGCTAATTAGCTTTGCTTTTTTGAGCGTTCTTAGGTTACTGCAGCACGCTTATATGAGCGGTAACCATGCAGTTTTGCTAATTACCTCGAGAAGATCAAACGCTAAAAATTACATTTAGTGATTGTCTCAGTCCTTCTCTGCGCATTCCCTCTTCAATGCAACAATTTTTTTCCGAACGATAAAGGAATTGACTGTGACGTCTCACGTATGGTTTCTTCGTTGGGGCAATGAGGGACAAATCACTGGCTGCTAAGGATGGCAGTTACTGCTGAAACAACGTGATTTCGGTTATACTGGTTTCTTCCATCTCCAGTTTAATCAGACTGTTACAATTGCTCCAGCTAATTAGCTAGAGTCATATTTCATGGATATTGAGCACGATAAATCGTAATGATGTGGAAAGAGACGGTTTATAGTTGCATCGCAAATGAATTTGTAAGTATAGCTACATTAACACGTTTTCCGGGACATATCATGAGAGAGAAACGTTAAAGAATCTGCATTATGTGCGGGCAACAAAATGTGTCTGCCCGATATCTGTTTGTGTGTGTGTGTGTGTGTGTGTGTGTGTGTGTGTGCGTGTGTGTGTGTTACTAGCTGCCGTGTTTTACATATTACAATAACGGAAATTCTTCTACAGAACAGGAGTTGTCAAGAAGGAACTTTTTCAGTTTGATTGCAAGTTTTATTTTTCTGTCCGTCGGACATTTAATATCACTCGGTAAGTGATCAAAAGTTTAGTTGCAGTGCTATACCCTCGTTATTGTGCTTACGGCAACCTCATTGTGGAATGAAGAATGACTTTTCTCTTTTCGTATTGTAATTATGTACATCACTGAACCTTTTAAACTGTGATGGATCGTTTACAACAACCTCCACGAGGGAATATTTACAGTGCGAAGCAATAGTCATAATTGTCAATTCATTAAACAGCTGCCCACAAGAGGATCGTGAGTGAACACCACATATTATTCTTACAACACGTTTTTTGTGCAGTGAAAGATTTATTTCTTAAAGATGAGTTATTCAAAGCGTTACTAAAGAAAATGTTCAAGACATGTCAACCTACAGATTTTCAATGATTCTAAGTGAAGATGTGGCTGAACTGATTGATCATCGAGCTCCAAAATGTGCTTTTCCCAATTAAAATTCTCATCAAAATGGACCCTTAAGAACAGGTCTCTGAAATGAGCGATTTCCGGTTTTTATTGCTGTTATTTCCAATAGTACATGTTGACATCTAGCAAAGACTGAAAAATCCCAGGACTCCGTCAGACGTTTACACTGTACGTTTCAAGATATATAAAATCAAAATATCAAATGAAATAGATAAAAGAAAGGGAACTTAGTCCATCTACCGTTTGCGAAAAGTAATAAGGCGTTGAATATTATAAAATATTACCGGTATTCTCCTATTGATTCTAATATTTTTGAAACTGTGCTCAAAAATTGTGTCGTAATTCAAGTTCATATCACTGTTCGGGCATTACGGATAGCCAGTGCTAAAGGCTAAAAACTGAGACTAGAGAACTCTGTTTTTCGTATAAAGCTGAATGTGTCCAAGGGCCACAAGCAGATATTATGTAGATACAGACAGTCGATCAGCTGCTTTCTATCTTTATTACAAATTATGAACGAGTTGCTAAGTGTTTCATTTATTTTAGTGTTCTTTTCCTTTTACTACTTTGAATGAGAAACCCGTTTTGTAGTCAAATATGTTTATTTACTTTTTTAACAGGAATTGAAGTACATCTAAGTTCTGTTGACTAAACTAGAAACAATCTTTCAAAAATTCAAATGAGCAATTTAGGTGGTAGACAAGATATTTACTAGTAACAATTACATGAAAATAGTGAAAATTTCAATACTGAATTAATCCAGTGGCTAATGTTATCAGTTCATAAACACTGTCTCTATAACGTGCTGATCTGTAAGTCGACTCCTTTCAATTGAAACAATGTCATTTAAACACGATATTCATCTTTCACTCCCACCCAAAGTTAAAATTTTTGGGCTACCAATGACAAGCCTGTCACGTACCTTTACACTGTTCTGAAGAAACGAAAGAATAAGTGCTTCTCGTTAGTAAACAGTGATCAAAGTAAAATAGACAATCCCACACGGCAACAAGTACATTGTTATCTCGACTATGATAGACCAAGAGTGGGCAATCTTGCACACTGCACGTGCGCGTACCTCGTCTATTTGGTTACGCCAAATGTCAACAGGTATGTCATTGTCCCAGAAATGCAGTGTCGATTCTTATGCCATGTGTTTGTTGCTTGTTTCTAAGAGCTGGCATTGATCGCTTTTCCTCTCTCTCTCTTGTGAGATACTTACATTTGTCACCGCACCTTGTGTATCGGTCGCCATCGCTTTCTCTCCTCCTATGCTTCCTGTTTTTCTTCTGTTTCTGTTTTCCTCGTTTTCTGTGATAACCCTGTGATTCAAAGCAATAAAAAAATCTACGAATAAACTACAAATATTTTTAAAGTAACATTTAACAAAAAAGTTTTAGCACCACTGGCAAATAGATACATTGGTTTATTTAGTAGTAAAACATAAAAACAGTTATAACCGAGACCAGGCAAATACCGTAAAATACCGGTTACTCATAACTAAAATACTTGTATCGGTTTCAAATGGTTGACGTAACCCCTCTCTACTGGATGCCTTGTCAGGAGCATAGAATGTGAGGAGCGATGGCACGCAAAATCTTGTAGTTGAAGGAACTGTGTCACTGTGTCCTCTGGAGTATTATGGAATAGTCTAACGAATACAGAATATGGATTGAGAGTAAAACGAATGAAGACGAAAGTAATGAGAAATAGCAGAGATGAGAACAGCCAGACACTTAAGATGAAATCTGGTGATCACGAATTAGGTAAAGTTAACGAATTCTGCTAGCTAGGCAGCAAAATAACCCATGATAAACAGAGCAAGGAGGAAATAAAAATCAGAATGGTATAGGAGAAAACGGCATTCCTGGTCAAGAGAAGTCCATTAGTATCAAACATAGGCCTTAATTTGAGGACGTTATTTCTGAGAATGTACCTTTCGAGCACAGCGTCGTATGGCAGTAAAACATGGACTGTGGGAAAGTCCGAGCGGAAGAGAATCGATGCATTTGAGATGTGGTACTATATAAGAACGTTGAAAATTAAGTGGACTGATAGGGTAAGGACTGCGGAGTTTCTCTGCAAAATCGGTGAGGAAAGGAATGTACGGAAAACAGTGACAAGAAGGAGGGACAGGATGAGAGGACTCGTGTTAAGACATCAGGGAAAAACTTCCATGGTACTGGAATGATCTGTAAAGGATACAAACTGTAGAGGAACACAGATATGGGAAAACATTCAACAAATAATTGAGGACTTGAGGGCGTAAATTGCAGTGTTACTGTGAGATGAAAAGATTATTGAAGGAGAGGAATACGTGGCGGATCGCATGAGAGCGGTCAGAAGACTGAAGGAAAAAACAAAGATGCAGCACCTTAGACGCTTCTGATAAGGTTTCGTCTTGACCGTTACACCTCTGACACTGAGGAAGATGGCTTGCGATACACTCAGCCAAACACATCAACGGTAAAGAAATTGCAACACCAAGAAGTTGCGACATAAATGAAAGTTGTTAGGCGTGTTACCACATCTGAAAGATGCTGTCAATTACAATTTTGCGGAAGTCGCTATAGTAGCATCATTATGAGGATGCAAATCACGTTCATTGTAAATACACCCTATAACCGTCGTGAGCGTTAGTTACCTTTGAGATTGGACGTGGTAAGTTGGTGTTAGTCAATAATGCCTTTAATGCGACAAATACGCTGTTATCAGCACCTCACTGAGTTTGAACAGGACCTCTAAGAGGCCTACGAGAAGCTGGTTAGTCCATCGGCGATATTGCAGAAACACTGGGCAAGAACACAGCCATCGTACCTGGTTGCTGGCATATGTGGCCGAGAGATCGGACGGTCGCAAGACCAGGCTCCAGACGGCCACATGGCACTATGGAGACGGACGCCCATCGTGTTCAGCGTATGTCTTTGGCGAATCGTACTCCATCTGCAGCAGCAATTCGAGCAGCAGTCTGCACCCCATGACACAACCAACTGTTACAGATAGGTCACGTGAAGGACAGCTCCGAGCCAGAAGCCCCAGAGCGTGCGTTCCACTGACCCCAAACCACCGCCATTTGCGACTTCTGGTGTCAAGCAAGTGATGGATGGTGGCAGGTTGGAGTTGTGTTTTCTGATGAAAGGTGGTTCTGCTCCGTTGCCAGTGATGGCCGCGTTTTGGTAACAAGGAGACCAGTTGTGGTCTGCAACAAACCTGTCTGCGTGCTAGACAAACTGGACTTACGCCTGCAGTTATGATCTAGCGTGCGATTTGGTATGACAGCAGGAACACTCTCGGGGTTATCCCACGCACCCTAACTGCAAATTTGTATGTCAATCTGGTAATTCCACTTGTTGTGCTGCCACATTAACAGCATCCCACGTCATGTTTCCCAACGGGATAACCCTCCCCCACATACCGCTGTTGTAACCAACATGCTCTACAGAGTGCAGAGATGTTGCCTTTGCCTACTCTATCACTAGATCTGTTTCCAATCGAGCACATATGGGATACCATCGGACGATAACTTCAACGTCATCCAGAAACAGCGTTAACCGTCACTGTGTTGAATGTGTGGTGTCACCGCCAGACACCACACTTGCTAGGTGGTAGCCTTTAAATCGGCCGCGGTCCGGTAGTATACGTCGAGACCCGCGTGTCGCCACTATCAGTGATTGCAGACCGAGCGCCGCCAAACGGCAGGTCTAGAGAGACTTCCTAGCACTCGCCCCAGTTGTACAACCGACTTCGCTAGCGATGGTTCACTGACAAAATACGCTCTCATTTGCCGAGACGATAGTTAGCATAGCCTTCAGCTAGGTCATTTGCTACGACCTAGCAAGGCGCCATTATCAGTTGCTATTGATATTGTAAAGAATGTACAAACAAGAGCTACGTTCAACATTAATGGATTAAAGTTAAGTATTCCACCAGTTACATCCTTTTTTTCTAGTCTAACTACCTTGTCCTGTTCCAGACCCCACGCCAGCCTGTGTGAGCTTAAATGCGTGCCTTTCGGCTTCCTCCAAACCCCGTGGGTTGGCTCCTGCCAATCCACAACAGAATGACCAAGTGCAACAAGCATGAAACTCCATCCCACAAACTGACATTCGAGACCTGCACAACACAACACATGCACATTTGCATGCGGCATTCAATATTGTAGCGATACACCAGCTAGCAATGTACCAGCATTGCAATGGCTTATCTAGCGCTTATATTAACGTGTGATCTTGCAATATTAATTACTTAAATATGTTACCTAGACAATGTCGTTACTCCATAGTAATTATTTTTTAGTATTGTGATTTTTTTTCCGTCAGCGTATTTCACATGCTGCCGGAAAGTGGTGCCTGAGAACAATCACGCGGGTCTGGCCTCTGACTCGTGCAGTAGGTAACCCCGGCTGCCTTCCGAGTATAAACTGAGAGAAGCGACAGGATGAATTACCTAGATTCTTTTCTTGATCTGTGTCTATAAATTTCCGACCACACAGCTTGAACTGGGTTGTGAACAGGCAAACGATAATTCTATGTCTATCCTCAAGCAGGTATTACACGCCACACCTAATGTATACAAGTCACTGCAAACCCTCTGCTACCTAACGGAAGTTGAAGGTGCGGCTGTAGCAGGCACTTATCCCCTAGGGAGAAGTAGGAGCACTTCTATTCAGCTGTGGATCCGCACATGCGCAATGGAAGACGTGTATGAGGGCACCTACAAAATTTAGCTTTTCGTTAGTTATTCTTACCACCTGTGGACAGTAGACGAGAAATATGTGAGCTCTTGAGGACCGTTTTGGCTATTGCGCGCGATATTATACACATTTTTCAGTGAGTAATTTTTTGTAAATACAGTAATAAATTATGTGGGAGCGCCCAGAAGACGAATTTTTTTATGGAGCGACTGCGTAGTTACGGAGTTCTCACAGGAGGACAGTATACGCCTAACGGAGATGCTACATATTCCCGCATTGGTCGACTCAAACGAAACGTCATTCTCCCGTTTAAAAGAGCAACGCTGATCGGCGGAATATTTCTGACGCAAGGAGCCAGAGGAGTGAGGGAAGACAGCGAATGATTTACCCTTGCAACTTTTCCAGAGAAACGGGCTGTTCTGTTGTCGCTCTTGGAGCGGGAACACTTAACGAGAGCGAGTGCGCTCGTACATGTATGCAAAGAGCGAGGAACAAAGTCTCTCCTCAGTACTTCACTGGGAGAGCACCTCTGACGTTAGCGAATCGGAGTGATACTCTATATTGAGTCGCTTGCAATTAAGCATTGTTCACTGTGTTGGCCACCACACATATTGCACGGTGTGAACAGGGACAGAGTACTAGTTAAACGCGTGTAAGCGAATATTGAGTGTCATCGCGGTGGACAGGTTATCTGAGTGGTGTACCACGTCAGTAGTCAGACTAGGGGCAGACAGGAGTCCTTGACTTCATCAAGGCGTAGGGAGAGTTTGGTTGGCAGAGGTCAATCCAGGTAGAAAGAGATAGTTGTGTTATTTGTCAGCAGCGAGCGACGTAGGCAGCAGTCGTCACAGCTCACAGTATTGTGCACTACAGTGTATGCGAGCCCCATCTCTCCTCCATAACAGTACACTCAATTACATTTCTCACGCCGGCCGCGGTGGCCGAGCGGTTCTAGGCACTTCAGTCGGAAACCACGCGACTGCTACGGTCGCAGGTTCGAATCCTGCCTCGGGCATGGATGTGTGTGATCTCCTTAGGTTAGTTAGGTTTAAGTAGTTCCAAGTTATAGGGGACTGATGACCTCCGATGTTAAGTCCCATAGTGCTCAGAGCCATTTTGAACATTTCTCACACGACAGCCTTACCGTACCTATAAAAGTCATTCAAGTTGTGTAGGCCCGGCTCTCAGCAATTCTGCCGAGTATATAACATTCTTAAAGAAAAGGGAGAAAAGAACCTTTCGTTACTTTGTAAAATAATAGCATTCCTATCCATAAGAGGCAATCTACTGTTCCGAAAGTTGGACTTGATTTCTCAGAATTTTTTTTTGCAATAAATAATACTTTTCGTTCGTTTAATGTTTTTCTTACACTAAATAGCAATACTCCAGTACCCATGTATTCCACTAGTTACGTAAGAATATAGAATATTTTTGTGTCTTTTTCTTTACAGCGGACGACTCCAGAAGATATTTTTTGATGAATGTTTTTCAAGCAGTTCTTGTTGGTACATTAGGAGCACCTGTCTGACTTCCGTAGTAGTGTGAGGTGGAAATTGTTTCTTGCAGGAGCCAAGAGGTACTTGTTGGATCAATCCATTGCGCAACTTGAAGAAATAAAACCCATACACTCACAAGTTGTATGTCTAACTGTGGTATCACGTATCGATACTACCCCACATGTGTTTTTAGGTTGGTAAGGTCTGCTGCTGACCCCGATAATAGTCGCTTGGGATCCAATGGAGTGCGCCTGCTGAGTCACACCTCCAGCGCGTGTGGACTACGAGCGCCTCTGCTGTCTCAATATACGCCGTCGTGAGGCAGACACACAACCCACTCCGGCTTGGAGCCTCTTCGCTAGGCACACTATGCAGGCGCCTTCAAGTCATGGCTCTGACTCCATCCAAAGTGTTTACTTCAGCGAGTCTCTTTCTTGTTGACACTGATTGCAGGACTATTTCTTGCTGCCGTATTTGTAATAGGTGTAAGCTTGAGTAATACATGTTAAGTAAATTTTCTGTTTGTTGTGCTAAATCGTTCGCTAATGATTTCTGCTCCTGTCCAGCTTTCCTACGACGACAGTAGCCCCACGACTCAATAGTCCACCGAGCGAGGTGGCGCAGTGGTTAGACACTGGACTCGCATTCGCAATGACGACGGTTCAATCCCGCGTCCGGCCATCCTGATTTAGGTTTTCCGTGATTTCCCTAAATCACTCCAGGCAAATGCCGGGATGGTTCCTCTGAAAGGGCACGGCCGACTTCCTTCCCCATCTCTCCATAATCCGATGAGACCGATGACCATGATGTCTGGTCTTCCCCAAACCAACCAACCAACCAACTCTATAGTCTACTTCTCGTTACCGTCGGATACGAAGCCGTATAACACACTAATGATAGCTTCTTATTATAGAAATGGAATGAAACAAAGAAGGTATAAGCATGTTTATTGAGGCGTATCCTCTAGATACGCTGTGCTGCAATAAGGTACGTCTACAGATGTTTGTGTTGATATAAATGTTTTTACTTTCGATATGTGTACGTATCACCTTAACTGATGAAACTACCACGTGTGTCTGACTTCATTGCATATTTTGTATCATTTCAGCGTGCCATGAAGGGTAGTGTTAAGAGAATAGCCACAAGCAAGTCAGAGCAGTTGTGCCAGCAGCATCCAGTGAAGACTGTAAAAGTCGTTTTGCATTTGCGGTCGCACCATTGTGAAACAGTTTCCCTCATTACTGTGTCACTTGCGCGACTCCCCTCATGTGCGATCGACAGCAGCTTTCCAAAACAAGGGACATCCATTCTGACAAAGTTCCTAAATTCCTGTGGATCTTCCGTCTTTAAATCCTTCATTAACAGGGAGTGTATGTCCCTGTCATTACCTCTTCTTTCCAGCTAGGATCGAAACAAATTACATTGTCGTTCTGCTCTTCTCTTAATGACTGAGGAGGAAACTGTCACGGCACATACTGTATAAATAATTGCCTCCCCCATGTCTACAATGCCGTGAGACATAAATGTAGATAATCATTTTTTTTGTACCAGTATGACATAACAGACAACTTTAGCCCATAATTCTGTATAATCATAACGAAATTTCAATCTAGTTGCACAAAATAACAATAACTGCTTAATACATACAAACCAAGACCCTTCGGAAATTTCAGTATGAGTAAATAGCAGTTTTACCAAAATATCAACTTTCACACTCAGAAATGTAAACAAGTCTGCTGTTCTGAGAATGTGTTTGCCCTTGGGGCGCTGATGTATGCTTACACGTTAGTTGTATCGTGTAATAGTGCTAACGAAAAATTTGCAGTTCCCGACTTGTACAAATGTGGCGCTGCTGCAGACTTGTGCGGCTTTATAGTGTAATAAATAGATGCAATATTGTCAGCCTCAGTTTGGAAGGTAGGAGACGAGGTACTGGCTGAAGTAAAGCTGTGAGGAGGGGCCGTGAGTCATGCTTAGGTAGCTCAGTTGGTAGAGCAGTTGCCCGCGAAAGGCAAAGGTCACCAGTTCGAGTTAGGTCCGGCACACAGTTTTAATCTGCCAGGAAGTTTCAGCCTCATATAACTTCGTCAGATTTTAGTACTAAGTTCCCTTGACAGTCTGCCCTTTACGAGTGTTATCTGTTGGCATCACACTATGTCAGTCACAAAGAAGGCAACTAGGCAACAAGAAGAGTCTTCGAAAAGGTAGAGCGGCTCAGACCTACTCGAAACCAACTTCAAGAGTTAGCAACAGTGGAACCAGCACCCTGGCACAAAGTCAGAGTATCAGTTGCAATATTAGGACACGAGAAATTCAGGATCACTAAAAATCAAAAACAAGAGGAAACTCTTAATTATAGCGGGAATGAGTGCCTCAATGATAAAAATTTGTGCCCAAATGTCCTCAAAAGTTCAAAATGGTGGCCCATTTTATGATAATAAATGGTGTCCCCAATATGAAAACCTACCCCCTACACTTGAGGGACAAACCTCCACGGGAGGTAGAGCCCTAGCCATCACACAACACAGACACACACATACACACACACACACAAATAGCAAACTGATGGTGGATCCACATGAATTCACTGATCACTTTTTAACTTTGCCTCCACATCTTACTGATGCACTCAACTGTGGATAACAATGATTTTTATTTTTTATTTTTACCTTTTATTTTTCAGCCATCTGTATTCTTACTCCCCACGATTTCATCTCCTGTAGCAACCTCTTCATCTCAGAGTAGCACATATACACTACGACCTCAATTGTTGTCGTAGTATCTGAAGTCTGGTTCAAAAATGGTTCAAATGGCTCCTCGCACTATGCGACTTAGCTTCTGAGGTCATCAGTCGCCTAGAACTTAGAACTAATTAAACCTAACTAACCTAAGGACATCACACACATCCATGCCCGAGGCAGGATTCGAACCTGCGATCGTAGCGGTCGCTCGGCTTCAGACTGTAGTGCCTAGAACCGCACGGCTACTCCGACCGGCATCTGTAGTCTCAAAGAACTTCAAGAGCATATCACCATTCTTCAGTACTTAAGTGTCTCACTTCTGTGTACATTGATTCTTTCGAACCAGTCTTTTAAACTTAAGCCTACTATAAACATTAGAGACCCCATAACACTTCCTTGGAATACTCCGAAAGTTACCTTTATCGATTTCGTTCCATTAAGAATAACATGTTAAGTTCTGTGTCCTATAAAGTCCTGTATCTAGTCTAGTCCGACACTCCGTAAGCTCATTTGTTCACTAATGGATATGACGGAGCTGTGTGGAGCGCTTCAGGACGTCAAGGAACACGGCGTCGACCTGGGCGGTTTTCTTTACAGCACTCTACATTTCACGAATGAATAGAGCGAGCTGTTTTTTTGCAAAATCTGTGCACCATGTTGATTTATGTAGGGGGGATTTTTGCTCTCGCGAAACTTCATAATGTGTGATCGTACAAGAAGTTCCAAAACTCTACAACGAACTGACCTCGGTGATTAAGTCCTACAATTATGTGAATCATTTCGGCGACTGTTCCTGAAAATGAGAACAACTTGCGTTTTTTCCCAATCACTTGGCAGTCTTCACTGCTCCAGTGACCCACAGTAAACTGCTGCAGAGCTGTCAAATTTTTTTCGCACAGTATCGGTAGAGCCGCACAGGTATCTCATCTGATCCAGGTAGCTTTCCACTACTAGCGATTTTAGATTTCCTATTGCGCAGACTTACCCGTCAATTCAGAGTTCTTGCGATGACAGAGATGAAGAACCGTATTTCAATCTTCCATGTTAAAACAGTTTTCGAATATTATCGTCGGAACTTCATCCTTCTCACTGGTATGCTCAATTCTGCGGTCATAATGGGAATTTTAGTTTCGAATTCAGTGAACGCTTCTCGCAACTCTCTGCATACTTTCATTTCGGCTTTATTCGGCTCCGCTTTTTATTTTACTTTATTTATTAAGTAAACATTGATTTCCCTTAATCCTGTGATGAAGTCCTTCTTCGCGTAGTAACTTTTTAACGCGGCTGTTGTAGGACGGTGGGTCTTTACCACCCTTAAAACCTTTCTCGGAACTTAATTTTCCTAGCCGTATTGCACAATACTTCTGTATTTCCCTCATTTTTCTTTCATATCTGAGAGCTAAATGTTTGTTGTTGTTATTCATTTATTTTGAGAATTGTTTCCTGTCAGTCTTGTTCAGCAAAAATACATGCCTACTTTTCCAAAAGCTCTTGTAACACATGTATTGTTAAATTAAAAGGAAGGTCAGCGTTGGCCGTAATATCGATGTTTTATTGATAGCAGTATCGATTTTTGATCACATAGTGATCATCTTCAGTGCTTAGGTGTACAAATTAAATTCAGACATTGGTATCAAGTTATCAAAAACCAAAACTGAGAATCGATTATTGTGATTGCTTCTCAGTTTTTGTTATTGATAACTTGATACCAGCGTCTGAGTTTCATTTGTACACCACAGCACTATGTGATCGAAAATGATTCTGCTATCAATAAAACATCAATATTACGGCCAACGCTGACCTTCCTTTTAATTTAAAATATATGGTCGTTGTGCACACAGCACTCCATGGAGTCACCAATCAACATGTATTGCTGTTATAAAAGCCTTATGATCACAGGTGCCCACCTCTACATTAATCGACTCGGAAAGCTCGGGTCTTTAGTTACTAGGAGGTCTGAGAAATTACCTCACGTGTCGGTTCTCTGTGCACTGATGACACAAAAGTCGTGCAATAACGAAATGCACATACACAGATGGCAGTAGTATTGCGTACATTAAGTATAAAACGGTAGAGCCGTCGTTTGTATTCAGCTGATTCAGGTGAAAATGTTGCCGACGTGATTATAGCCGCACGACAGGAATTACCAGACTTCGAACGCGAAATGGTAGCTACAACTAGATGCATGGAAAATTTCAAATTTAAAATCATTAGCGAATTCAGTATTCCGGGATCCTCAGCGTCAAGAGTGTGCCGAGAACAACAAATTTTCTCACCACGTACAACGCAGTGGCCGACTGCCTTCACTTAACGACCGAGAGCAACGGCGTTAGCGTAGATGGTTCAAATGGCTCTGAGCACTATGGGACTTAACACCTGAGGTCATCAGTCCCTTAGACTTAGAACTACTTAAACCTAACTAACCTAAGGACATCACACACATCCATGCCCGAGGCAGGATTCGAACCTGCGACCGTAGCAGCCGCGTGGCTCCGGACTGAAGCGCCTAGAACCGCTTGACCACCGTGGCCGGCGTTAGCGTAGAATTTTCTGTGCTAACAAACAAGATACACTGTGTGAAATGACCGCAGGCATCAATGTAGGACGTGCGACGAAAGTGTCTGCTAAGACAGTGCGGTGTAATCTGGCGTTAATGAGCTATGGCAGCAGACGACCAAAGCGAGTGCCTTTTCTAACTGCACGACATCACTCACACTATGTCTCCTGGGTCCGTCACCATACCTGTTGGACCCTAGACGACTGGAAAACTGTGCCCTGGTCAGATGGGTCCCGTTTCCAATTGGTAAGAGCTGCTGGTAGGGTTCGAGTGTAAAGCAGACCCCCCCCCCCCCCCCCCCGAAGTGGAAGCTGGTGGTGGCTCCATAATGGTGTAGGCTGTTTTTACATGGAATGGCTTACGTCCTTTGGTTCAACTGAACCGACCATAGACTGGAAATGGCTATGTTCGACTACTTGGAGACCATTTGAAACCACTCATCGACTCCAAGTTTCCAAAGATTTCGTGTCACCGACCGCAATTGTTCGCCATTGGTTTCAAGAATATTCTGGTCAATTCGAGCAAACGATTTGGCTACACAACGCGCCCGACATGAAAACCGTCGAACATTTATTGGACGTAATCCAGTGGTCAGTCCTTGTACAATATGCAGCACCGGCAACGCTTTCACCATTGTGTACGGTTATAGAGGCAGCATGGCCCAGTATTTCTGCAGGGACTTCCAATGACACGTTGAGTCCTTACCAGGTCGAGCTGCTGCAGTACACCGGGCAAAAGGAAGTCCGACACGATATTAGGGGGTATTCCATGCCTTCGGACACCTTATTTTATATTCGAATTAATTTTCAGGTAAGGCAGTCAAAACAATCTCACACGAATGCCTGTCTCTGGCACTGGTTTTAATCGCACGACTCTAACATTGTACTATAAATGCAGAAGTGAAATCTTCCCCTGTTGCAAACCTCCTCATGGTTGTTGACTTCTCGGAGGCATGTCGTCTATACTAGCATCCGGTAACCATGTTTGACACACCTTTGATGCTTATCTTCACCCAGATCATATTTCGAAGCTGTTACAAACTAACTACACTTACTGGCCATTAAAACTGCTACACCACGAAGATGACGAGCTACAGACGCGAAATTTAACCGACAGGAAGAAGATGCTGTGATATGCAAATGATTAGCTTTTCAGAGCATTCACACAAGGCTGGCGCCGGTGGCGACACCTACAACGTTCTAACCGATTTCTCATACACAAACAGCAGTTGATCGGCGTTGCCTGGTGAAACGTTGTTGTGATGCCTCGTGTAAGGAGGAGAATAGCGTACCATCACTCTTCCGACTTTGATAAGGCTAGGCGCAAATTGAGACGCGTACAGCACGTGTGACGTGACACGACACTACAGCGCGACACGCACGTGCCGCACGGGTCGCGCGGGTGCAGCGCATATTGCGACGCGTACACCATACTTCGCACGCGCCGACTGGCGACGCTCTGCGCTGACAGAACCGAGGCGCACGCAATCTCTTATCTTTCTCAAACCATTTTACAGAAACTATTCTCTGACAATATATGATTTTTGCCTTACTTGTAGCGTTATATGTCAGCTTCGTGACGAAGTGCCCATCACCTCGCTAATGACCATTCTTATTGTGATGTACAAATTTTAGTAAGACACTATCCAAAACTCAAAAATTTTGCAACGAAAATTAGGGTCGCTATGATTTTGCGTTTGGTGCGTATTACACCATATGTTGCTGCGTGTGAAATTTAGCTAACATGCTGAATTTTTGTTTAGACTTGGGAGGAGGTCTCTATCTGCCTCCGATCTCGAGAAAATGGATCCCATGTAGCGCGCTCACTTCCGATCTCAGGCCCGCGAGAATGAAATACTCGCAACATCTCTCGTATCTCCTAAACCGCTCGAGACATCGAAACGAAAGTTTGGCGAATGATAGCACACAAGGAGGAGAGTGTTTTGCCCATTTTTAAACACACGGTACTTTCTTATCTATGGCGATATATCACTACTTATACTTCTTTTTTTTATTTATGTCACTCCAGTGACAGTAATTTTTTAAGCGTTATCGATAGCTAGCGAAACAAGAGCTTCCTAGTATGAAAATAAAAATGAAATTTCTTCTTTTATGTTACTGCAAACCGATACTATGAGGTTTTTCGTAAGCTATTGAGCTCTGTGATTGCCAATTACTTGTTTAATGAGGCCCTCCGTTTCGGAATTCTGTCTCAATAGTTGTTGTGAGATGAGTTTGGCAAATTACACTGTGACAAAGGAAGTACAATTAAACCAGTCACCAAGGGAAACGTGGCCTTTACTCATAAATGGTAATGCCTCTTCGAATGAGAAAAGGTTAACAACTCACACAAAAACAGATTGGAAATTCTGCTGGAATTTTGGTGGAATCTCCGTAACCTATCGTATTTTTAACACTGAACGACTGGAATGGAAACTTACCAAAGGATTTTATTCCTTCTCTTGATCTGATTAGTATTGAAATAATGACGAGCGTTCCTTCAGGAGGAATGATAGGCACATGCCAGATACTGGTTACTCACCTACGGCTTGCCAAACTGACAATGTGTGATCGCGAATAAAATAGTTGTTATTGAGAAAAATAAACAACTGATCTGTCGCACAACACAATGGTCAGTGTATTGTCAGCAGCGAAGGATAATGCGCGCGACAGGAATGCACAAGCTAGCCTTGTGTGCCTTGTGAGATGCAATTCGGAAAACACTGTCATGAAAGTAGATCTGCCTTTGTCAGCAGCATATTTCAACAAATTAAATATATCTAATCATAACACTCTTTTAGGATATTCCTACTTTCGTAATAATACCGACCATTTTCTTCATTTGTGTAGCCTGTTGTTGTATAAGTAATTTATTAATGCTGATAATGTCCATGCAACAACTGAAATGCTTTTTCTCATCACGGCGAACCAATTAAAACATTGTTATTTGTGACTCCTTTTCGACTGTTTCTAGCTTGCGTGGAAATACGTTGTTCACATGCATGTAGTACAGTGTGTCGTATTACATTATTACATCCATATCAGAGTAATCACAGTGAAACTTCTATACTTCAGATATTGGACGCTTTTTACCAGAAGCACAAAGGGATCACACCTGTGGAGATTATCCCTTTCTAAATTTTTGTAACGGATCGTACAGATACGCTAGCTTACTAGGCAGCGAGAAGATAAACTTGCTTTACTTTCCTGCCTTGATTCTTAATCACATGATTTTGTAATATTCCTTGCTTCCTTATTAACTACCCCCTGTCCCTTCTTGCGATCTGAAAACATCGTGGAGGCGTATGGTGCAATTCCAGCGGCCAATGGCTCATCAGTTACTGAAGTATACATTTTTCTTGGCAGAAGAAAAACAAAACAAAACTATGCAGATATAAATAACAGAAAAGTATAACGCGCTAACTAAGAAAGCTGGAGCGTTTAAATGGCGAAAAACGAAACACTACCCAAAGGCAATAAAATTCAGTACACAATAATGCAAAATTTATCGTTTGGGCAATATTACCACTGCTCATATGCGCCGTTCCGATGTGAGCATATGGCCGGGCTTCTTTTCCGCTCCCCGCCTCAAATTTCCCACGGTACTGGCGTGGCAAGCGCGGCGCGCGGCGCGAGAAACTGTGCCTCAACCACAACGCCGCGCGACCTGGCGCAGGCGCGTGTCGCGTCCCAGTCGCGTCGCGTCGCAATTTCCGCGGTCCCATTTGAACCTGGGATGTTACAATAACGCGCGCTGCGCTGCGCCGCGCCACACGCGCTATACGCGTCTCAATTTGCGCCTAGCCTAAAGGTCGGGTTGTAGCCTATCGCGATTGCAGTTTATCGTATCGCGACTTTGCTGCTCACGTTGGTCGAGAACCAATTACTGTTAGCAGAATATAGAATCGGTGGGTTCAGGAGGGTAATACGGAACGCCGTGCTGGATCCCAACGGCCTCGCATCACTAGCAGTCCAGATGACAGGCATCTTATCCGGATGGCTGTAACGGATCGTGTAGCTACGTCTCGATCCCTGAATCAACAGATGGGGACGTTTCCAAGACAACAACCATCTACACGAACAGCTCGACGACGTTTGCAGCAGAATGGACTATCAGCTCGGAGACCATGCCTGCGGTTACCGTTGACACTGCATCACAGACAGGAGCGCCTGCGATGGTGCACTCAACCACGAACCTGGGTGCACGAATGGCAAAACGTCATTTTTCGGACGAATCCAGTTTCTGTTTACAGCATCATGATGGTCGCATCCGTGTTTGGCGACGTCGCGGTGAACACATATTGGAAACGTGTATTCGTCATCGTCATACCGGCGTACCACCTGGCGTGGCGGTATGGGGTGCCATTGGTTATACGTCTCGGTCACCTCTTGTTCGCCTTGACGGCATTTTGAACAGTGGACGTTACATTTCAGATGTGTTACGACCCGTGGCTCTACCCTCCATTCGATCCCTGCGAAACCCTAAATTTCAGCAGGATAATGCACGACCACGTTTTGCAGATCCTGTACGAGCCTTTCTGGATACAAAAAATGTTCGTCTGCCAGATCTCTCACCAATTGAAAACGTCTGATCAATGGTGGTCGAACAACTGGCTCGTCACAATACGCCAGTCACTACTTTTGATGAACTGTGGTATCGTGCTGAAGCTGCACGGGCAGCTGTACATGTACACGCCATCCAAGCCCTGTTTGACTCAATGCCCAGGTGTGTCAAGGCTGTTATTACGGCCAGAGGTGGTTGTTCTGGGTACTGATTTCTCAGGATCTATGCACCCAATTTGCGTGAAAATATAATCGGATGTCAGTTCTAGTATAATATATTTGTCCAATGAATACCCGTTTATCATCTGCATTTCTTCTTGGTGTAGCAATTTTAATGACCAGTAGTGTAGATATTATTATGTTCAATGCGGTAGCAAACATACAGCCAGTTCCAAAAGAAAGTGTATCTCATAATTTTAAACGTAGCGTCCGCAGCGACATCTATCGTAGTGGTCTCGAACCTGTACTCAAAGAGCTATTGGACAGTGTGCAGACAAAAAGTGAGAGTTAATGTGTTGTTTTGTTGGTTGCAGTTTAAAATGGGTGCTAAGTACCTGAAGCGTCACGAGGCAGTGCTTCTTGTAAATCATACAAAGGTCCGTTAAGAAGCTATTTGGTTCGAACGAGCCAAACTGGGTGCTTCAAGAGGATAACAATCCGAAAGATCGCAGCCGTCTCTGTACAGCGTGGAAACAAAGACAATGGGGTGTCCACGATGGATTGGCCTACAATGTCTCCGGCTGCAAATCAGATCGAAACTGTTTGGTAGTATATTAAGATGAAGCTCACAGGAAAGTCAGTATATACTTTCAAGCTGCTGTCACATCAAATCAGGACGATACTGAAAGAACATGCAGAAAATTTCGTGAAATAATACCATATATTTTCATGTAAACATTTTAAGACGTGTATATTTCTATCGTCTATTGTCAAATCACAATTTATGAAAGATGTTAATATTTTATTAATAGGATTATGTAGGAATAATTAATATTTGTCATGCTGGAAATAATTGTGGTAGCAGGAAATGTCTGCACCAAATTATAGTTGGCAGGAGAGACCGCACATTGATAAAATTTTTAAAAAGGGTGGGCGAGACCGCGTATTGATACATTTTAAGAAAAGAGCGGGATAGACCGCGCGTTGATACATTTTGTAATGGTAGTGATGTGTCGACAGAAGTGCCGACACAGTGTGATTTGAGGGGACCGCAATGCACGCTATAAACACACGAAGGATGGCGTGAGGTCTGAAACAGGATACCTAATGGAAGCTATAAAGAAAAGTACGTAACTTTTGGAATACTTAACTTTAATCCATCCTTGTTGTATACATCGTTCTTGATGAGACATGCTTTATACGATAAGTATCAATTGCTATGTAAGGCTAATGGCGCCTTGCTAGGTCGTAACCATGGACTTAGCTGAAGGCTATTCTAACTATCAGCTCGGCAAAGGAGCGAGGCTTCGTCAGTGTAGTCGCTAGCAAAGTCGTCCGTACAACTGGGTCGAGTGCTAGTCCGTATCTCGAGACCTGCCTTGTGGTGGCGCTCAGTCTGCTATCACTGACAGTGGCGACATGCGGGTCCGACACCACCTAGCAAGTGTGCTGTCTGGCGGTGACACCACATTCCTCCCCCGCAAATCGGCGAACGGTCGTGTTATAAGGCTTCCGCCCGCCGTGGGGAGGACCCCATGTTGACGTATGCGATGAGGTGGGGAGCCTAACAACAGGCGAGGCTGTGCCACCCGCACCCGGCCATTCGGTCCGAGGGGAGCTAGGAAACGCCTGAAAACCTAGTCCAGGGTGCACGTCAACATGCGGTGTATGCGCCCGTAAAGAGACAGGAGGGGCCGATGGGTCGACCTCCATTGCGTCGGGGTACCCGACGCGCGAAGACGCCATGTGGTCCGGAGCGGGCAAGAGGTCCATGGCGGAGGACAGCTGGTCACGGGAAGCGATAGGCGGCGCGTGACCCAGGGAGGCGCTTGGCGGTTGCAGCGAAGCGTCCACTGCGGGCGGCGCCGGCGGGAGGCCAAGCGGCGGCGGCGGCGGCGACGCGTCGCCATGGGGAAAAATGGAAGGCAGCGTCGGTAACACCTGGGGATGAGGCGAGCCAGTAGATGGGTCCCCAGGGCGCTGACCGGACGGCACCGTCGCTGAAAGCAGACGAGGAGCGGCAGAACCCAGGCGACGACAGAGGCGCAGCTGATGGAGATGCCGACGCACCTCACCAGAGGCCCCCAAAACCAAATACATCGCGCGGCCGAGGCAGCGAAGAATGCGCCCTGCGAGCCAACGCTGTGAACCTCGATAGTTGCGATAGAATACAACGTCGCCTGGAGCAAAAGCAGGAGTCTGCCACTGCACAGGAACCTGATGCGGCGGATGCAGCAAAACATCAAGGTTCGACGAGGACGACCGTGCAGTAACTCAGCCGGCGAGCGACCATCTCGGGGCTGAGAGAGATACGAAGACAAAAAGAGCAACAACGCGTCCTCCCGAGAATGCGACTCTTTTAACTTCAACATCTGTGACTTGAAAGTCCGGACCAATCGTTCAGCGGCACCGTTTGACTGAGCCGAAAACGGCGCGGATGTCAGATGTTGAATACCATTGGCCTTGCAGAAAGACTGAAATTCTGCAGACATGTATTGTGGGCCATTGTCGGAAACAATAGCCAGCGGAAGACCTTCAATGCAAAAGATAGCAGACAACGCTTGGATGGTGGCAGATGACGTCGTGGAAGACATCCGGACAACAAAAGGAAAATTACTGAAGGCATCTACCACAACCAACCATCTAGCATTTCAGAATGGACCAGCAAAATCGATGTGCAAGCGTTGCCAAGGGGAAGTGGCTTTTGGCCATGCAAAGAATTTCCGCGGCGGTGCGGATTGTTGTTCGGCACACGCCATGCAAGAAGAGCACATATTCGTAATCGCAGCATCGATTCCGAACCGAGAACAGCGCTGACGAGCAAGTTGTTTCGTTCGCACGATACCCCAATGTCCTTGGTGAAAAAGCCGTAAAACAGAGGACTGTAACGAACGTGGGACCACGACTCTGGACTGATCATTATCAGAACGCAACAACAAAATACCACGTCGAACAAAAAGTCTCTCCTTGTGAGCAAAAAATCTGCGAACCAACGGATCCTCTATCCGTGACCTTGACAAGGGCCATTGTGTAGCAACAAAACGCAAAACGGTAGCAAGGACAGGGTCAGCAGCTGTGGCTGTAACTACACGACGAAAATCAATCGGAAACGATTCGACCGCGTCATCGGTTTCCGAATCAATGAACATGCAAGCAAGTTCGGAAGAATCGAATGCTCTATCCTCAGCAACAGGCAAACAGGACAACGCATCAGCGTTTCCGTGCTTAGCAGTGGACCGATACAAGATATCGTAGCGGTACTGCGAGAGGAAAATAGACCAGCAAATAAATTTCTGCGCTGTACGTGGAGGTACAGGCTTGTTCGGATGAAAAAGCGATGTCAAAGGTTTGTGGTCTGTGATGATGGTAAAGTGACGACCATACAAGAAATCATGAAACTTTGCAACACCAAAGACGAAAACCAAAGCTTCTTTCTTTATCTGTGAGTAATTTCTTTGTGCAGACGAGAGCAATTTGGACGCAAAGGCAATAGGGCGATCATGCGATCCATCCTTGTGCGCAAGCACAGCACCGATCCCGAAATCCGATACATCCACCATCAACCAAAGGGGTGTCTGGGGATCGAATGGCGTAAGGCAAGTATTTGAAAGCAACGCCGATTTCAACTGGCGAAAGGCGCGTTCGCATTCCGTCGTCCAGACGAACGGAACACCTGTACGGCGTAAGCGATGAAGCCGAGCTGAAATGGAAGAGGCATGCGGGAGAAAGTTATGATAATAGTTAATTTTTCCCAATACACTCTGTAGCTGCTTCAAATTCTGCGGCGAAGGCAAGTCTTGTATGGCACGGAGGTGCTCTGGACTGGGATGTATGCCTTGGGCATTGATTATATGTCCCAGATATGGCAAGTCACGCGCAAAAAACACACATTTGTCCTTCCACAACCGAAGACCATTTTGTTGCAAAACCTGAAATAATGTTCGAAGATTTGCTAAATGTTCATCTGCTGTCTTTCCGGAGATCACAATATCGTCCAGATAGTTTGCTGCAGTAGGGACCGACACACAAACAGTTCGTACATATTGCTGAAACAATGCAGGGGCGGATGCACCCCCGAATGGCAGTCTTTTGAATCGGTACAAACCAAGATGCGTGTTAACCACAAAGACGCGCTGGGAATCTTCGTCCACTGGTATTTGCAAGTACGCATCTGCTAGGTCCAACTTCGAAAAGTATTTACCCGGGCACAGTTTATCAAAAAGATCTTCTGGGTGGGGTAAAGGAAAAGTTGCAATCACTAGTTGTGGATTCACTGTTGCCTTGAAGTCCACACAAAGTCTCAATTTTCCAGAAGGTTTCGGCAAATTTACTAAGGGTGAGGCCCAGAGAGAAGCTTGCACACGTTCAATTACACCTTGTGATTCTAAATCGTGTAATGTACTTGCGACCTCATCACGCAATGTGTGACGAACATTGCGCACTCTGAAAAATTTCGGTTGCGCACTGACTTTCAGTTCCAAATCTGCTTCATAGTTCTGAGCGCAACCTAAGCCCAGTGCAAAAATGTCTGCAAATTCTTCACACAGACGAGAAACACTGTCTGAAGGCACAGTCTGATTCACTGATAGGACCTGATTTACTATAGACATGTTAAACAGCTGAAATAAATCTAAACCAAACAAGTTCACTGCAGTAGAAGAACGAAGGACGTAAAAAGACACAAGTTTTGTTTGTCCCTTGTATGTCGCAAGAAGGCAGCACCGTCCGAACACAGGGATCGCGTGACCTGTATATGTAGTTAGCTGAACATTTGCGGCACGCAATGGAGGAGTGCCCAGTTGGTTGTACGTGTCTTTAGTGATCAGAGAAACCGCAGCTCCGGTATCGAGCTGGAACGGGTTCACGTTACCATTAATGTCCAAGTCTACAAAAAGTTTATTGTCCTGCTGACGATAAGAGTGACTGTCTCGTGCAACGTGAACAGACACTGGTACAGAATCACTTGCTAATCGACGTGATTTCCGGCGACATCGACGCACACTTTGTGTGGGACGAACACAGTCACCGTTAGAGAGAGTGGCACTGGGCGGAGTGGAATGAACTACATGGATGTCCATGGGTGAAGGTTCACGAGCCTGAGTATTCTTGGTTCGATTCCGGCGTGAAGCAAAGGGCCAGGAATCGTTGTGAGTGTCCGATCTGAGCTTTTTCTGGCAAACACTCTGAACATGTCCTTTTTTATTACAGAAAAAGCAAATAGCTTGGCGTGACGGGCAATTCTCACGTGAATGTCTAGTAGCACACCGCAGGCATGATTTCACTGCATTTGTATGCTTGCGTGGCACACGTGGAGAGCTAGGCGGCAGATGCGCGGACGAGCGCGAGGGCTGTTTACAGTTCCGTGCAGCTCGCCCGGCGGGCCGGTTAATGTGACACACAGCTGGCGAAGTTGCAAATGATTCCTGAGCAAAGTCAAGTGTGTCTTGCCTATCCAATATGTCTATCACTTGTTGAAGGGGGGGTTAACTAGTTTCAAAATCTGTTCCCGTATACGAACATCAGAAACGTTCTGTGCAATTGCATCACATACCATTGTATCTGAATAAGGGAGTCCACATTCACACTCAAAAGCACAATCCCTTGTAAGGTCTTGCAAAGTTGCAACCCACTCCCTATTACTCTGACCGGCCGTACGTTTCGTACGAAAGAAAGTATACCTCTTTGCAACTACATTGACTGTTTCCTTGAAATAGGCATCTAAAGCAGACAAAATTTCTTCGTAGGACAGAGTTGCTACGTCGCGTCGGGGAAATAATTTCACTATCACACGGTACGTTTGCACCCCTACACACGACAATAAGTGAGGTTGCCGCTTGTTACCTTGAATTCTGTAGGTGGCGAGATGGAATCCAAATTGGCGTGACCACTCCGTCCATGTTTCCTTAGGTGGGTCAAATGGCCGGAACGGGGGTGCAACAGCATGTTGTGGCTGCGGTAGTGGTGATGCGGCGGCCGCCGCATCGGTTTGCATGGCACGTTGACCCTGGATGAGCTGTCCAAGGGCATCCAATAACGCCTGCGTCTGCTGATTCTGCAAGCGATAAAATTCGGACAGTACATCTGGAGAAGACATGACACAAGTAAATGTAAGCAAGTAGAAAGAACAAGACCCTTTTTTGACTCGTCGCCATATGATGTGTCGACAGAAGTGCCGACACAGTGTGATTTGAGGGGACCGCAATGCACGCTATAAATACACGAAGGATGGCGTGAGGTCTGAAACAGGATACCTAATGAATGCTATAAAGAAAAGTACGTAGCTTTTGGAATACTTAACTTTAATCCATCCTTGTTGTATACATCGTTCTTGATGAGACATGCTTTATACGATAAGTACCAATTGCTATGTAAGGCTAACGGCGCCTTGCTAGGTCGTAGCCATGGACTTAGCTGAAGGCTATTCTAACTTTCTGCTCGGCAAAGGAGCGAGGCTTCGTCAGTGTAGTCGCTAGCTACGTCGTCCGTACAACCGGGGCGAGTGCTAGTCCGTATCTCGAGACCTGCCTTGTGGTGGCGCTCGGTCTGCGATCACTAACAGTGGCGACATGCGGGTCCGACATGTACTAATGGACCGCGGCCGATTTAAAACTACCACCTACCAAGTGTGGTGTCTGGCGGTGACACCACAGGTAGCAGGGATTGTCTGCACCTGAAAGCATTGTTGGCGAGAGAGACCACACTTTAGCGTTCGTAGGAAGTCAGTAGTAAGCGAGGAGTGAAGCGAGTCGGTAGGAGGTCTGAAGCGATAGGTTGAGAGGAGCGGTGTGCCCGCCAGCCACCAGCAATGATTTACAGGAGATTATAAACGGATGTACAGAGACATCAGCAAACTTATCATAAGAGAAACTAATATTATTGAATTATTTTTTTGAGAAAATCAAGACTACTGTAGGTATGTTTGCGCATTGCTAGTTGTAAGATTATTGTAAAAAGTAAGTCCCATTTGAACGTTTGTAAATTCATTTCATTCAGAATATAATTAATATTTGCCAGCAATATTGCATTACTGATTATAATCCATTCCAAAAACCATTAACGTAAAACGCAAAATTTTATTGTTGTCAAGAAAAAGTGTAACTATGAATTCCGTAACTTCTGTCAAATTAATTAAAGAATAAAGTCAGCTTTGCTATTAAAGAATAATGTCAGCTTTGCTGTTAAAGAATAACGTCAGCTTTGGTAATAAATACAGCCACTTATTATGACAGCCCACCAGCAGCTAATAAAGTATAGTAAAACAGAGTAATTATATTCATGTCGCAGTTCGATGTAGCAGTCAGATGGCGATCCAGTAACAATAAAAAAGGTAAGGAACAGTTCTGGGTTATTGCAGATAACGACTGAGGGCCACGACGATGATACATTCTATGTTTCGTCGAAATAATCAGGAAATCACTTTTAATAAGCAGCTTTGAAATTTGTATGCGAAGATTGAGAAAGAGAATTAATTTCAGAGGGAAGATTTCATTTGCTATTATTAAGCAAGAGACAGAAATCCTAGGGGAAGGTTTCATAGATTATTGTAGAAGGGAAGGTTGTGTAACAAAACAGATATACGAAGGAGACGGGAAGGTTTCACTTGGCGACATCCAATCAGTAACACTCTTTAGTGAATCTACTGTGAAAATGAATATAGTGACTCTGACAATTGTTTGAATAAGCTAGTGTTAAGTGGCGCAACGATTATACTACAGTGTATACCTTTAATTCACAGCCCAATGGTAATTCTGTTTGCTCTATTGATTCTGCGTTGAAAAGTGTTTGTGCAGTGTGGAATACGCTTTGAACAGTGATATATTTTGTTGCGTGTGCTAATTATAGGCAATGTCCCACAGAATAATTACTCCTGCTCAAAATGATAAAAGTGTAGAAAATACTGACGAGAAATTCTTTTCAGGATTAGACAGAAATAATACATGTGAAAAACCCGATAGTGAAACGTTAGGTGAACAGACATTCGAGAGTAGTAATAATATGGAATCTTTTGACGAACGATCAACTTCAGAAATGCCAACTGATAATGAGACATTAGTGCAAAATAATTTGTTTTTACATACAACAGACGCTACACAGCCACAAATTACGCGTATCAGACATAATAGTTTCAGTAAAGAAACCACTATAATGCAGTCAAACAGTGTGACTCCTTTACGTGCCGAAAGAGATTCAAACGGTACACAGCTACACAATCTGGGTAGCAGATACCATAGTTTTATTGACGAAAATTCAGAAACAGCGGAAGAGGTGACACGATTACAATTATCTGAGGATGTTCAAATGAACACAGATGTACAACCTTTATCAACGGATACAAATACACTCAGAAGTCAATCTGCAGCGGATCCAATAATGGCATTTTTGTTACAAATGAGACAAGACATGAATGTAAAATTTAACAGAAGGGCACAAGAATCAGGAGACCTAAAAACCGAAATCAAGGTAGTGGCTGAAAAATATTCACAATCAAACCAAGAATTACACGCCAAGATTCAAGAAATAACAGATGAACAAGAAGCATTCGCGGTTAGCATATGAGAAACAATGGCAGAAAACTTTTCTAAACAAAGCGCTCACATTGATGAACGCTTTAACAATCACACAGAAAACTGTTTGAAACGTCACCGCGAACTGGTGTGATCGCAGGACAAAGAACGAAAAGACTTTTACAAACAATTACTAAACAGCGACAGGACGACAAAATGAAAGTGTTTGCTCACGAAAAAACTTATGTGGACAATAACATACACTCGATTTCGGCAGAAATCGAAACGGTTAAGGAGACAAATATTCAAATACAAGAGAGGCTCACGGAAATTCAGTCACACAAAATTGAGGCGAAAATTTCTAAAGACACTGAATTCCAGAATATTAGGGATGAATTAACAGAAGAAGTTCTGACACTAACTGACAAAATAGAACACATAGAAATCAATCAAGACTCAGAAAATTTGAAGGTAGATTTTAAGATAGTAACCAAAAGTAATCGTAAATTCCGAAACGAACTGACAGAAAAGATCAACGAACTCATTACAAGAATAGACCTGTTAGGTACTAACAATGACAGTAAATCAGATAACACTACACCAGTCTCAGTTCAACAGATTTCTAATAGTAAAAATACACAAATTACGAATGTGCAACAAACAATCAGACCTAGAATCAAGTAATAAGTTGTTACATCAGAAAATCAATCCTTTACGGCAAGGAATAGCTGACACACAAGAAACAACTGCAAACAATCAATTCCAACAGAACACACACCATTACGACATTTCCCAGACGCACAATACATATAATGTCAATAGACTTCAGAGAGTAAGAGATCTTAATCAGGCAGAAAGACAGATAAATTCATATGCACAACATTACGAAAATAATTACACACAAAGACATGACTGTTTCGACCACAAGCATTTCCTTTCAGTGAGAAAGTTTAAAATATTTAGAAACGACAGGACGCTAATACATTCACTGGACTGGATCCAAGAATTCAATGCAGCACTCCCACCGTCATGGCCAGTTCAACATAAGCTAGAATTTATTATTAGTTTTCTTGAAGGCGAACCAGTGAGAAGAATGCGACCAATTGCTAGACAGTGTTCTTCAGTAGGAGCATTCCAGGAAGCATTTCTAGCAGCATATTGGTCGGATACCACACAGAGCAGCATTAAAGATCGGCTAATTAGTCTGCCAAATTTCGAGAATTCTACTTTCCCAACAATCATACAATTTTTCGAGTATATTGTTGAACAAAACCAATACCTCAATGAGCCATACAGTCAATCCGCATTAATGCAGCTGTGTATTTCAAAACTCCCCAGAGCATTGAAAGTGTCTTTATTAATAGGCCAGCAAAAGGTCAGCGTGTACGCATTTAGAGACATCCTGCAATTGCTAGAGGTACACCAGGCAGATTACGCGTTTGTTAATAAGAACTTTTCACGACATAACGCAAACCAGACAAACAATGCTAATGTTGAGCAAACACGAATTCGCAATAACAATTGTAATAAACGCTTTCACAGCGAAAATGAAAATTTTAATCGAGAATACACACAGGGATTCAATGAACAGCAGTATAATAACAATGTACATTACAATTCAAGACAACAACAAAGCCATCCAAATATCACGACACATATACGACAGGAAATGCTGAACCGGTCAAACTTTCACACAACTCATCACCCAGAAAATGCGACAGGTGCAAGCTATTACACGGGTCAGCCGCAAAATACACAAAACGAACAAAGACAGCCTTTTCAGAGAAACACACGTGCCTCGCCGTATAACCACAGCTATAACAACAGAAGGAGAGAAAACGAACACCGACCGCAAAGGACATTCTACGATGATAATTTTCATAGAAATTCAAAGAGTGCACAACAACCAAGACGTCGTATGAATGTACCAGACAGAAGATTTCATCCGCTACCTACTTCTAATAGTCAAAACGGTAGAACAGTACAGCTCATATAAAACACTGAACACTCACCGACAGAAAATGAAATGTCAGAACATTTATGAGAAGAGATAGCCTGTGATGAATCTCTAAATGACGACACTATGGATAAGGACAGAGAAAAGATCACGATAGAGAATGCCATTACATTCGATGACGTGCGAGACACATTGTTACACGAAAAACTGATCATACAGAAAATTATATGCCACCCAATTATCCAGATAAATTTAACGTCGCAAAATATTTTAGCAGTAATTGATTCAGGCTCACCAATGTGTATAATTAACAAGGACACATTTAACAGAGGCAATAGCAATAACGATTACCCAGTATTCCTGTTAAATAAAACTCAAGTTAAGAGAGCATTTTCAGAAAAAAGCATTGAAGTCAAAAGACACACACAATTAACGTTTGTTTTTGCAGGGTAAACTTTCCACAGCAATTGTTGGATAGTTCCACATTTAACAACTGATATAATTTTAGGAATGAATTATCTCGTGCAATATGATGCAAAGATTGACTTTAAATCGTCATACCTAACATTACAGAAAGAATACAGTGAAGTGGTAGTGAGATTTCAAAACACAGTATCCTCAGAAGAACAAAATATGCACAGGATCAAGATTATTGCAAATTCTAAAGATAAGGATTGATATCTCACACTATACACGTATACACATAATAACAACACGGCAGAGGAACAGGAGTATAATGTATTAGAGACATTTACACGCAAGGTTGGAGACAGTATAGCAAAAGACGACACAGAATGCACAGAATTAGAAAATATTCTTGTGCAACATAAAACAGTTTTTAACAACGTTCCAGGAACGATGACAGGATTTATGTACGAATTTCAGGTGAAACCACTTTCAAAGCAAAACACTACCCAATCCCGCATATACACACAGAAGCAGTTAAGATAGAGTTGCGATCAATGATTGATCAGGGTATAACTGAACCAGCAGCAAGCCAATATATAAATCCAATCCACATCGTTGAAAAGAGGGATGGTTTACTCTGTTTAGTTTTAGATTCAAGTCAGGTTAATTAAATAATCATTACAGAAACTGACCGACCACAGACATTAGAAGAGTTACTGCAAAAATTTCATGGACACCTCTATATATACCAGCCTCAATCTCAAATCAGGATTTTGGCAAATCCAGTTGCATCCACATTGCCATAAGCATACGGCAATCAGGTCTCAGCCGCGCGGGATTAGCCAAGGAGTCTGATGGTGCTGCAGTCTTAGACTGTGCGGCTGGCCCGGGCAGAGGTTCGAGTCCTCCCTCGGGCATGGGTGTGTGTGTTTGTCCTTAGGATAATTTAGGTTAGGTAGTGTGTAAGCTTAGGGAATGATGACCTTAGCAGTTAAGTCCCATAAGATTTCACACACATTTGAACATTTGTCAGATCTCAGCACAAAATTTTCAGAACTTGCAATACAGCGACAAACCTCGAGTAAAGACGTAGCACACATACAAACAGAGGTCAAAAACCTTAGTAAAACATGTGACTCTGTTGTATCTCATATCAAGTCATATACGGTAGTGCACGACAACATAAAAATGCATATTGCCGAAGACGAGAGCAAGGTGGACACTATAGACACGCCCTGACAAAATACAGTTACAAACTGGCCGACAACTTTCACACATTAACACAGCTGGATGGATGAAAAAGACAAGTATATTGATCAGTGCATTCAGGAAAAATTACCTACTGTTGACCACGACACTTTCGCGGAAATCCTAAACAAAAACAAACATCAGATAAATGATACAGCGCAATCTGCCGCACCGCTACACAAACTGTACGACAGTCATGCACGACCAGTGTATAATGCATATCGTAGCGATCAAAACATTCAGTTTGGAAATGAGTACAAATATATTTATGACGCGTACACACCGCACAATACATACACCCAACAATAGTACGCACCGCAACATGACACACTACGTTACAGTCGAGACAATTGTGAGCAACGTTTTCCACATCATGCAACATTTAATACGCACAATAACCACTGTGAAAGTAGCCATTACTACAATGCGAAAGAGGAAGAAAGTCTCATCAAACACAGACAATTTCAGCCATTCATCCCAGAAAAGAAAACTGTACATCCAGTCATTTTTCTAAAAGTATTCTGTAATGCATTTCCTCGCACGTGGAGTGACCGCAAGAAAATATCCTATGCAGTCGCTTACATCCAAGGCGACGCAGCTGTATGGGCGTACAATGAAGCCGGCAGTTGCGTCACGTACGAGGAGTTTGAGCGTGTATTTTTATCAAAATTCTGGTCACACTCAGTACAAGAAAGACTCTGTAGACAAATTGTAGATAGACAAATTGTAGATCCAGAACCATTTAATCGAAAACATGGCAATTTGCGCAAATATTTTGAAAAGTATCTTAACATGGGACATTTCCTTGACGAGCCAGTTGCAACGAGTGATATCCTCCGCGCATTGAAGGCGAGATTGCCATTCAATATAAAAGAAAAACTTCTGCACATTCCCGATAATGACGCAGAATATTTTCTTGTGCTTGACTCTACTGACATGCTGTATGAGGACTAGTGTTCCGCACGGCAAAACAGTTGCTACAATGTTTACAGAAGCCCATGAAAGGTACACACAGTAGACAGTTAAAATTCTGACGTGCCGACTGCTGTTGGTTACGCAAGCCAAAACAATCAACAGGTTAACGTAGAACCTACGTACACACAGCAAAACCAACACGCTACACAGAACACAAACAATGATTCCTATATTGCTAGCGGTAATCCGCACAAGAGATCACACAATAACAATAACAACAGATATAACCACTATCAAAACGGTAGAAAAAATTACAAACGAAGCAGAAACAATTTTTATTCCTCAGCGAACCAGCAACAGAGCTGGAGTTATAATGACAATAACAACAACAACTACGCTGCTCAATGTCAAAATATTGCGACATTAGCGCAGCAAAACAACAACAGCGGCCAATGGCATTCGCCGCCGCAAATGCAAACACAAAACAGGAACGCACCTATGAACACGCTGATGAGTCCAAACCCGAAAGTGCAACGAACACAACACTTCGGTGACTGGAACAGACAGTACCCGAACGTAAACGTAATCGAAGTAGCTAATGATACTTCAACTCCAACAGTGTCTACACCCGCTACAAATGTGACGTCAAACTAAGAACAGTCATAGCTGTGCTCCACGTCGTGACTGTGGAAGAAATGGGGGGGCCACTTCAATTTAAATTATCTATTTGACACACCTACTATGCAAACACACGAAGAACATGTACCAAACAGTTTTGTACAGCAACTACAATTACATATAAGATACAATCACGATGCGAATTTATCGGATGAACTCCTGCAAGAGAACACGCAATGTCGTTCATCAACTAGTGAAATTGTTTTAGCCTCAACCACTTGTGTTGTATGTGGTATTCCTACTACAATTATTCTGGACACAGGAGCGGCTATTACTATCTTATCATATGATTTTTATAAGAAGATGTGTGAATTTGAAAGTGTGCCACAGTATCCTGCCCAGAATTGCAAAATTTTAACTGCCGTAGGTAATGAGTCTTTTAGAGTTAGGAAACAGGTATTTGTAACTGTAAAGATAGGTAATGGAAACGTACAATGGCCATTCCTAATCGTCCAAAACCTGTTTACAAAATGGCATATTATGTTTAGATATTTTATGTGAGAAGGACAGCACAATTGACTTCTCCAAACGTAAATGTATTCTTGGAGATAAGGGTAGTGAAATTTCAATTGATCTGGATACCAGGACTCTAAAACATGAAAAATGTTGTACTGGGTACAAGATTCAATTAATACACGACACTGATGAAGTTGATGCACAGACAAACGCAGCTGAAGCCGAGATCGAGGATCTTAAAGTTTTAACTAGTGATTAGTTGTAACAAACCATAGCTGTCACACAAGACGAACGCAATGGACTCTTTGATGCTTTGTCTAAATATATACAGGTTTTCAGCAAACGACCGGGTGTGATCAACACATACATTTATGAAATAGAAATTAAGCCTCACCAGATTTTCTTCCACAAAACATACAATGTGCCACTGTCACAACGACCCGCAGTATGGGACGAGTTGAGGCAAATGCTAGAGTGGAAAATTATTGAATCTTCCACATCATCTTATTGCAGTCCTTTACTTGTCGTAAGGAAACCAGTGGAAGTATCAGAGTTGTTTGAGACGCTCGTGCAATTAATGAAATTATTTTACCAGTCCGCACGAAACCAGAAAGTTTAGAAGAGTAACTCCAAAATTTTTTAGATTCTAGGTACTTTTCTAGCGTAGACTTGACAAATTCATTCTGGCAAGTCCCGCTCACCCCAGATTGTAGAAAATATACTGCTTTCATATTTTGAGAGCGAACTTATCAATTTTGTGTCCTTCTCTTCGGTCTGAACGTCAGTTCAGGCGTGTTTATCACCGCTTTAGACACAGTACTTGGTGATGAATTAGTTGAGTCAGTCACTCACTACGTAGATGACTTGCTCATAGCCAGAAAAACATGGTCCGAACACATCGACACCTTACAAAGGACTCTGCACAAATTTGCACATGCTGCAGTGACAACTAATCTCAAACAATCGAAATTTACTTTCAGACAAATCAAGTATCCTGGACACATTATTAATGCTCAAGGTATACAACCTGATCCAAGCAAATTAGACGGAATCAGGAATTTTCCTAGTCCACTGACTATAAAACAATTGAAATCTTTTCTTGGACTCTGTTCTTTCTTCCGAATATTTGTACCACACCAACTTTTAAACAGTAAACATCTATGCAACCTTCTAAAAAAGAATCAAATATGGATATGGTCTGACCAGTGTCAGAAAAATTTCAATATTATTAACCATGCATTAGTCAATGCAAACATTTTGGAACACGCTGATTTTAATTTCGATTTTTGTGTGTCTTGTGATGCCTCATCATATAGATTAGGCTGTTGTTTGTTCCAAGTTGTGAAGAATTGAGAGCATGAAGGGGTGAAAATTATTAGTTTTGCGAACCGCACACTCAGTGAATGTGAACGATCGTACTCTACCACAGAACTTGAAACGCACTCTATAATGTGAGGGTTCAGGAAATTTAATTATTATTTACATGGTAAGCACACAAAGATTTATACTGACCACCAAGCTCTCACTTTTTTTGTTAAGGTGTAAGCTAGTACAGCCCAGGGCTCTATCACTACAGAATTATTCTTTTCAAACTGTACACATTAAGGCTAAAGACGTCATAGCGGACGCTTTGTCTCGCCTACCACAAGGTTTGAATCAGAGTAATTTCGACCTGGAGAATGTAAATGATAACAGAATACTTCTTATGCAGGATAAACAATATCACCAATACTACACTGACTTATGCAGAAATATTTCAACATTGCAAAAATCCGATCCGCACTGGAACAAGGTAAGAATTTTACCCACGCATCAACCTGACCATCCTCTATCAAACCGACATTTAATACATAATGATGTGTTATTTTATCGCCGACATCCTGAAGCCGCTACTTGGTGTGTCTGCATTCCCAAAGATTTTGAACGAAACCTAATTTGGCGCACACATTTTGTTTGGGGTCATTATAGTACCAAGAAGTGCTTAGCAAAACTCAGTACCTATTGTTATTTTAGTAATATGAGACGCAAGATCCACAGTGTACTCAAGACGTGTGTCATCTGCCAGAAATCTAAACCGTTGAACTTATCCACAAGAACTGATATACATTCCATTTTACCCAGCGAACCATTAGAAATAGTAAGTACTGACATTAGTGGTCCACATCCCACAAGCAGTGGAGACGTAAGATACATCCTCGCATTTTATGATCTATTCACCAAACACGTTAAACTGTATGCCATAAGATCAGCTACTGCTATAACACGTTTCTCATGTGACTACATTCCTCACGTGGGAAAACCAAAAGCCATTCTATCCGACAATGCCGCATATTGTACTGGATACAAGTGGCGAACATTTCTAAAAGACAATAGCATTAAAAAATATTAATTTCCAGGTTCAGTCCACAATGTAATCCCACTGCACGCGTGTTCCGTGAGGTTAACCGATTCATGAGCACTAACATTTCTAATAAGCATACCAATTGGGTAACGTATTTGTTGTTATTAGAGGAGGTACACAATAACCTCAACATCTATGAAACTCCCTACACTCCAAATGAACTCATGTTCGATCGTAAGGAAGAGAACGATTGGACAACACCACTACCTAAATGTTATTTTCAGCATGCAACCCACGAAGAAAAGGTAAGAGAAGTTTGCGCGACGCTGACTGCGGAAGCCGATAGAAGAAACAAAGCGTATGCGCGCACTGTCAAAAGGAAGCAACAGTACAGAATAGGTATGAAGGTACTTGTGCGTACTCACCATAAATCATCAGCTCTTCAGCGGCGCAACGCGAAGTGGCGTCTGCTGTACGACGACCCTTATATCATTATCAGCAGTCCACATCCCAATGCATATCTGCTGCAGCATCCTAAGATAAACAGAACTATTGGACTATATGCTCACCGTGATCTAAAAGTATACTATGCACAATGATAGACACACCTATAGATCATGCTTAAGTTGTACACAACTATCAAATGCACGTACCTCACAGTACTTCCACAGAGAAGCTACGTAGTATAAGAATTTTATTTCAGCTGTTCGTGTTAGCAGCAGAAGGGAAAGAAGAGATTCGTCTTCGCCGAGTAGTTACAGTAGCCACACAAAACTTTAAAGTAAGCTATATATTAATTTTAAAACAGGTCTGAAGAAGACATATTTTCAGCATACGAGATTGACTATCTGCACCGTCAGTATTCAACTACTAACGACTGATTGACGTAAAATACTTAATTATTTTACAACTGACATTTTCATCCAGAAACCGATTAGATACGCATCTCACCGCTGAACATGCATACTTACAAGCAGTTAAGGCCATGCTTACGAGGCACACTTACACTCGTGTGGCGAGTATCTTTTTTCGAGACTTATGTTAGCTCATGCTCTTGCCTTTTGCCTATCAGTAGATATGTCCTTGGTCTTAATGTTGGTGTGAGATAACGTGTCTAGCCACTTTTTATTTCCTGTGACGTCATTTTCACAACGCAAAACACAAAATTGAAGCCGGTCATGATCGTAAAATTCATGTAAACCTATTTGAAAATGTTTTTATTTAACAAATCGTGCTTGTAAAACAACACGGGAAATACGTTGCGATATTTGTGTAAAAGCCAAAATGTAACATATTTATATGTATTTGTACCTATGTAAACAACTTATCTGTAACGCATTTCCATGCATTTATCTTTATTTATGTAAAACTGAAACAATGTATGCTCACTTGTGTACAATGGCTGTACTTGTAAAATGTGAACATATGAGAAAGTTATGTGGTCTGTATGACCAGAAACTATTTGTGGACGTTCTCTGTACATCAGTAAACTTGTAACCACGAGAAACTGGTGTGCCATTCAACACACAGAAAAGGAGACTATTCAACATATAATGTAATGTATAGAGATACGATGAACTATTTGTGTTTGAGAATTTGTTTACAAAGTGTAAACGCAAAAATCGTGTTATGAATTGTGTGTAAAGACATGTCAGTGGACATTTGTACTACGTCACGTCTACGGAACAATTGTGTCTCGCTTAAAAAGGAAAGCACGTAAAAAACTGTGATAGTGAAGTGCTCCGACACTTTTGAGTGGATCGCAAATTAACATTTACTGCGTTGCATCTCCGCAAACCTGAAAAGCAAGAACTGGTTCCCTACTGTACCAATGGTCACTTTCTTCCAACGCGAAGAAGACCACTCGATGGGTGGAGGAATTTTGGACGGGTCCTCAGGGAGCATAACGTTCTCGGAAAGCACCGATACTCTTACCTGGTTGAACGAGGAACGACACCAGCACCGTGCCGTCTGAGGTCCTGCTTCCACGCCTTCACGAACTCATGCTGTAAAATGGTAATTTTCCAGTCTTTTATCAGATGACGTATAACCTAGCGCAAAAAACATTATATCTGATACAAAAAGACATTACAAGCACAACACTGTGTGAAAGAGACAATGAACAAAAAGAACTTGTAATTTAATGTTAGCACGTGTTGTAACTATAGGTTTCTATACCTGTTTCAAATGTAAATCCACATTACCAAATTATTGATGGTAAATGTTGTCATAACGACCACTAGTGCACACGAACCCACTAAATAATAATAAACAAAATGACGTGTGACGAACTTCGCGAAGCAACCACCGCGCAACTGCTGAAATATACGCGACTGCGCATGAGCGACAGCTGCAGTACTAACACAGAACTGATACAAGCGATACCAACATATGACAGATAAAGGCGCACCCACCACATCAAAAGACAAACATATTTCATGTAAATATTATGTATATTTCATGTATATTGTATATGTTATGTATCTGTATTTGCAAATGTATTAACGAAATGTGCTTTAGAGTGAGTTTCTCGCCTGCAGGTGTGACCTTTCGCCTCGCAACTCAGGGGGCAGTTCAAAGACACATTTGCACGCTGAGCGGTTATTTAGGAAAAATTCGTAGTTATAATTTGAAAAGTAAAGATATATTAAAAAACACAGATGAAATCCGCGGCTGTGTAAGCATTGCCTACAGCCTCTGGATAACAAAGGAAGAAATACGATCGTCAGATGACGAAAGTATAGGTTACTTTTTGGTTTGACAGGTCCTGTACAGATCGGACGTGTGTGGCACACCGCCATTAACATTGTATTATTTCAATATTTTATTCACGAGTTGCAATAACCGGCACTCGTAATCACATGATGTTAGTGTATTTTTAAACTATGTTTCTATTCAGAATATAATTATTACTGATCGATGTATGTTTTATTTTGTGTCGCTAGTTATTTGTAAGATTGTTGAGTGTCTTGGCTTGACAAAGAAAGAATCCGTAAATTGAAAAGATAGTCGTCCAGCACGAACCATCAACGTCTTCGAGTGCTGATATGAAATACGAAGCCCGATATAAAAGATAAAAGGTGAATCTGCAAGAGCGCGGTCATAATTAACATAACGGACAAAGATGCCTTGTCCAAGCACATAAACAAGCAAAGTTTGTAAGATATAAAACATAATTAATATTACGCATTGTTATCCTTCTTCTATGTGTCTAAAGTTCATATACGAAATAGACCATTTATATTTATAACTTCCAACTTACTGACTCATATTATTTGTATATTTTGATGTATACTCTTTTGAATATTCTCTTTGTTAGACTTAGGAAGGCAAATTCTTATGACAGTATATGTATGTGCTTGTTGAAAGAAATATTCTATCATTAACTTACTTATTACTACACATATTTCTACAATCAAATTTTCTCTTTACGTCAAGTCCAAATGACTTAACGATATAGGAAAATTTTAAGGAAACACCGTGGAGGTTAAATAAGACGTATATATTTCTATTATCTATTGTCAAACCACAATTTACGGAAGATGTTTATATTTGATTAATAGAATTAAGTAAGAATAATTAATATTTGTCATGTTGGAAATAACTGTGGTAGCAGGGACCGTCTGCACCGAAGTATTGTTGGCAGGAGAGACCGCACATTCATAAAATTTTTAAAAAAGGGCGGGAGAGACCGCGTATGGATACATTTTAAGAAAAGAGCGGAAAAGACCGCGCATTGATACATTTTGTAATGGTAGCAGGGATTGTCTCCACCAGAAAGTATTGTTGGCGGGAGAGACCGCACTTTAGCGTTCGTAGGAAGTCAGTAGTAAGCGAGAAGTGAAGCGAGTCGGTAGCAGGTCTGAAGCGAGAGGTTGAGAGGAGCGGTGTGCCTGCCAGCCACCAGCTATGATGTACAAGAGATTATAAACGGATGTACAGAGACATCATCTACTGAAGGTATTTTTGCGCAATGCTAGTTGTAAGATTATTGTAAAAAGTAAGTCCCATTTGAACATTTCTAAAATCATTTCATTCAGAATATAATTAATTTTTGCCAGCAATATTGCATTACTGATTATAATCCATCCCAAAAACCATCAACGTAAAATGCAAAATTTTACTGTTGTCAAGAAAAAGTTTAACTATGAATTACGTAACTTCAGTCAAATTAATTAAAGAATAACGTCAGCTTTGCTATTAATAAATAGCGTCAGCTTTGGTAATAAATACAGCCACTTATTATGACAGCCCACCAGCAGCTAATAAAGTATAGTAAAACGGAGTAAGTATATTCATGTCACAGTTCGATGTAGCAGTGAGATGGCGATCCAGTAACAGTAAAAAAGATAAGGAAGAGTTCTGGGTTATTGCAGATAACGACTGAGGGCCACGACGACGACACATTCTATGTTTCGTCGAAATAATCAGAAAATCACTTTTAATAAGCAGCATTTAAATTTGATGCGAATATCGAGAAAGAGAATTAATTTCAAAGGGAATATTTCATTTGTTATTATTAAGCAAGAGATAGAAATCCTAAGGGAAGGTTTCATAGGTTATTGTAGAAGGAAAGGTTGCGTAACAAAAGAGAACAAGAGGAGATGAGAAGATTTCAACATATATTTATAATGGTGTCTTTGATTTCTTACAGGTGAGAGCGTACACTTTCTTGTGGAACTGACTATATCTACCATTTGTGTCTAACTTACGCTTGTATTAAGTATTATAATCTGAATTTTGAATTTCGTTTTCACATGTGATTCTAATACTTTGTGAGCATCACTACCTGTAATAAGCTATATTAATTCCGGTCATTTACCTAGATGCTCCTACGCTTTACTAATGTCATGTTAAGTTACACCCCTTCCGAACTGCAGGAGTGTTGTAACTTATTCTTCTTTGGATTCAGTAGGCTAGGGGGAGGTTTTGATAGCAAAAAAAAAAAAATATCGAACTGAAATTTATATCTTTAAGGTGAGGTAATAGTCATGTTTAACTGCTTGGCTGCGATAATGGCCGAATTTCTTATTAATAATTTTGAAAAAACTCTTGTTGAAACAAATCCCTTCGTTAATAATAAAATATTTAAGCACTATAGACTGTAGTATGATAAAAAAGTTAGATATTTATATATTTCAGTTTTAATCTAATACAGGATTTAATCTTATACAGGTGTTGTATTTCACACTAGAATGTCGTGTTCCAGTTTGGTACAGCTTTACCACGGGAAACACGAAAGACGCCGAAGAGGTCCGTCGGCTCCTGATCGTTGTCAGAAGGAGGCTAGTTTTTGATTACGCAATGGCTACTATTATTTGGAAAAGGACACCCCGGATTTCTTTATGTAATCAGTTTGAATTTTATAATTGCCTAAGGGACCTTTAACAATAAACAATAAAAAATGCATTTGCAAATGAAATCATTAATAAATGGGACGGCTATGAGTTGTACAGAAAACAAGGAACGGCCTTCTGTCTACCACCAGGATGCCGCTGTATTCTCTGCTGTAGTAAAGGCCGATTGACATTTATGAAAATAATATGACGTGGAGGTACAAAAAAGTGGTTCAGATGGCTCTGAGCACCATGGGACTTAACATCTATGTCATCAGTCCCCTAGAACTTAGAACTACTTAAACCTAACTAACCTAAGGATATCACACAACACCCAGTCATCACGAGGCAGAGAAAATCACTGACCCCGCCGGGAATCGAACCCGGGAACCCGGGCGTGGGAAGCGAGAACGCTACCGCACGACCACGAGCTGCGGACTACAAAAAAATAAAAGAATAGAATAAGAATCTGGTAAACACTAAATATATTCAAATAATTCTCACAAGCAATTAGGGATTATTTATAAACAGTATAACTCACACAAGTAATTTTCTGACTATGTTGATGCTATAAGAATTCAGCCTGCCCTGTGATCACTTCCTGGTTCACCTTTATATCACAAATTACACTTATTATCTTCCTCTTTCATTCGATGAAGTTCTTTCACTGATTAACACTTTTATGACAATAACTTGACGATTTACAGTATCGAACATAAATTACTTGAAATTTACCAATTAATAACAGTTGTCTGCAAGCTGACAAGACCGCTCATTTTTATGACTCACAATCGACCTTCTTTACTCTTTCACATTACAAGAAGAAGTTCGATAAAATCTAAAGATCTACAAAACTTTTTACCGTCATATTTTTTATTTAGATCTAAGAGGAACGCTCAGTTCAGCTTCTATTAAAATGCTTCTCTGACTGCGCAGTCAATGTATTAGCGTTTGCGCTAGATACGCATCTTCATAGTTACTTAAATTATACAAACCAAATGTTTTTCAAAGAATAGATCTCATCTTATAAATTGATCATTTAATACGTAACTTGGTGAATGCCTTTCCAAGGGTACTTATACCTGTCATACGACAGAAAGAAGGGAAAGCAGAAAGATGGAAGGAGTATATAGAGGGTCTATACAAGGGCGATCTACTTGAGGACAATATTATAGAAATGGAAGAGAATTTAGATGAAGAGGAAATGGGAGATGCGATACTGCGTGAAGAGTTTCACAGAGCACTGAAAGACCTGAGTCGAAACAAGGCCCCGGGAGTAGACAACATTCCATTAGAACTACTGACGGCCTTGGGAGAGCCAGTCCTGACAAAACTCTACCATCTGGTGAGCAAGATGTATGAGACAGGCGAAGTACCCTCAGACTTCAAGAAGAATATAATAATTCCAATCCCAAAGAAAGCAGGTGTTGACAGATGTGAAAATTACCGAACTATCAGTTTAATAAGTCACAGCTGCAAAATACTAACACGAATTCTTTACAGACGAATGGAAAAACTGGTAGAAGCCGACATCGGGGAAGATCAGGATGGATTCCGTAGAAATATTGGAACACGTGAGGCAATACTGACCTTACGACTTATCTTAGAAGAAAGATTAAGGAAAGGCAAACCTACGTTTCTAGCATTTGTAGACTTAGAGAAAGCTTTTGACAATGTTGACTGGAATACTCTCTTTCAAATTCTAAAGGTGGCAGGTGGAAAATACAGGTAGCGAAAGGCTATATTACAATTTGCACAGGAACCAGATGACAGTTATAAGAGTCGAGGGGCATGAATGGAAAGCAGTGGCTGGGAAGGGAGTGAGACAGGGTTGTAGCCTCTCCCCAATGTTATTCAATCTGTATATTGAGCAAGTAGTAAAGGAAACAGAAGAAAAATTCAAAGTAAGTATTAAAATCCATGGAGAAGAAATAAAAACTTTGAGGTTCGCCGATGACATTGTAATTCTGTCAGAGGCAGCAAAGGACTTGGAAGAGCAATTGAACGGAATGAACAGTGTATTGAAAGGAGGATACAAGATGAACATCAACAAAAGCAAAACGAGGATAATGGAATGTAGTCGAATTAAGTCGGGTGATGCTGAGGGAATTAGATTAGGAAATGAGACACTTAAAGTAGTAAAGGAGTTTTGCTATCTGGGGAGCAAAATAACTGATGATGGTCGAAGGAGGGAAGATATAAAATGTAGACTGGCAATGGCAAGGAAAGCGTTTCTGAAGAAGAGAAATTTGTTAACATCGAGTACAGATTTAAATGTCAGGAAGTCGTTTCTGAAAGTAATTGTATGGAGTGTAGCCATGTATGGAAGTGAAACATGGACGATAAATAGTTTCGACAGGAAGAGAATAGAAGCCTTCGAAATGTGGTGCTACAGAAGAATGCTAAAGATTAGATGGGTAGATCACATAACTAATGAGGAGGTGTTTAATAGGATTGGGGAGAAGAGGAATTACTGGCACAACTTGACGAGAAGAAGAGACCGGTTGGTAGGACATGTTCTGAGGCATCAAGGGATCACAAATTTAGCATTGGAGGGCAGCAAGGAGGGTAAAAATCGTAGAGGGAGACCAAGAGATGAATACACTAAGCAGATTCAGAAGGATGTAGGTTGCAGTAGGTACTAGGAGATGAAGAAACTTGCACAGGATAGAGTAGCATGGAGTGCTGCATTAAACCAGTCTCAGGACTGAAGACCACAACAACAACAACAACAACAACAACGGCAGAAGGCCCAATAATATTACAAGTTGATAACGCTGTCGTACTTTTCAAAGGGAACGAGAGCTGATGTAATGAAACAGCTAATGTGAGAGGAATCTACCTAAAGATAAAAAGTACTGCTGAACTCAATACATATTCTTTTTTTAACCATATCGCAATACAATGGAAAACACAACTGTAAAACGTACCACGAAACAACTCGTACAGATTTTGTCATTAATGATAAGTGACGCAGTCCAAGGAGCAAAAACAAGATTATTTTTCTTCTCTCAGTAACAGAGTAAAATGTTGCCGTTGGACGACAATGCAGCAAAAAACCTCTAGACAGTTAAGAAAAAAATCGTACCAGACAACCTATATACAACGGCACTTGTAGCTAAATTGCGAGGGAGTGCTGAAAACTAATTACTCCGAATCGTTTATGTGAAAACTCTTAAATCTTTTTAATTAAAACAAACGTTATTTACATACTTCACCCTTATTGTCCGTGTCTACATTTTTATCTCTCAAGATAGTCACACGGGGACAAACACATTTCTCCCAGTTTGTTGATATCGTAACTGTAGAATGTTTTACTTTATTGACGGAGCCACGACCTCACAGCTGGTTGCGCCGCTTCAACAGTATCAAATTGAAGTCCTAGAACGTGTTCTTTAAATTTTGGAGACAAGATAATCTGGTGAGACGAAGTCGGGATTGTATGGAGGATGACCGATGACAGTGAACGCAACGAGTGGGACTATTGGAGATGTCTCAGCACTCGTGTTTTGTTTGGCAATGTCATGGTGAAAGAGAGGGTGTTCCATATGTGGGCGGTTGGAAACTCCCGTACATCACGCTCCAACATGGTTACGTTTCACGCTACAAATCGGAGCTCTCTAGCTGTAGGGGCTTGCAACTTGCGTTAGCGATGAGGGAAAGTCTATCTAGTAATACAGATGACATGTAATACGGTATTGAGGGAAAAAAATCCTTGGCGTTACTTTCCAGCACGCCCTCGTATACAAATGGCTTAAAGAGTAACAGGCAGCAAAGTAAAATATAAATAGCACTTTAGTCTCCGGAAATAAGCTAAAAAATATATATTCAGTACCAGCGTTTTAAGGTTAAGTACCCGATCACCAAGCCCGATATTTCCCGAGTGAAAATGTAAAAATCAGTTTTTGAATGAACAACTGAACAAGATACCCAGTTAAAACACTATATCGGTACGATTAAAACAAAATTCGGTTTCTGTGGAGTGTGGAAAGCAGCATATGGAGAAACAAATATCTCGTAAGACAGATGGCGAAAAATTTTGCTTCACGATTCAAGGAGCAACACAAATAATGAGGCTACCAAACAGCAAGAGGTGACATTTTCTCCGACGAAAAACCTGAATCGGCAATACTGAACAACACTAAGAAGTCAAATGCATAATGCTCTTCAGGAACTAGACCACTGACAAAAACCTGGAAACGTGTTAAATTGGTGAAATTAATTCATCAGGTATTCATACCTTAAGAACGTTAAGAACTGTCATAATCTGCAAGTTCGCCCTGTGCGAGGAATAGTAGCCTATGTTCCATCCAGCACAACACAGCCTGCGTGACTAAGCGAATCTCTCTATGCATTAGACTACTGCGACTGAGGCGTAGAGCCGTATAACGATCGTGCCTTGGAGGCGGTTAAGTGGGAGATGTGTCTCAGAGCTGGATAGTGACACATGGTGACGCGAGACTGGACGCACACGTAGTTTATGCATCAGCCGATAGAGGACAATATTGGATAGGGGGACTGTGATTTTAGTTTCGATTTGCCCACTACAGTGCACTAAAGTAATAGAATGTTTTTCTTAAACCGTTCCAGTATTTTCATGAAGTGTTATTATGTCTTTTTGTGTATGTAAAACGTTATAAATGTGTTTTAGCAGTATGAATGATGCGTGAGTGTGGTTTAATATGAATATAATTGTTTAACGAGTTGTGTAGTAGGATTTAGTGTGGGAACATTTCGAGGAAGTATGGATATGAACAAAGGGGATTTTTGTAGAATGGATTTGTAAAGAAAGGCTATGGTACAGGGAAAGTTAATTCAGGTATAAATAACAATAGTAAATAACTTTATGCATAAACAAAACTTCAGCATATTAGATACTTACATCGGTAAATACTGCAGTCGTGAGATTTACTATTTTGCGATTGGTTATGGATGAAAAGCGCGGACTGACGCGGGAGAATGTTGTTTTGCTATTGGCTGTTGAGTAAGTCGACCAATGGTAAAGCAGTATTCTTCGCGCGCATTTCTCAGCTGGTAGAGAAGACTTATACTCTAGAGGAGTCGAAGCCTAGCCATGAAAGAGATCGGACGTGTGCAGCAGTAGTTCCGATGGAAACGATAAGTTGCCGGATCTAACAGTCTTTCATACATCAAAAGTGTTGGAAAGAGACGGCATAATTATTCCGATGTGCGTGTGGAAATTTTGGAATTTTTAAGTGAATTTTGAGACGAGAAAAGACATAAATTCCGCTTGGCGTATTGAGCAGGTCCGTGGCTAAAAACTGTGACTACATTTGGTTCCGACAGACTTAATATTTGGCGAGCATTATCAATCAAAACAATCACTATTTTAGTAGCTATTACGTTTCCGGGAAATGCAACACCATAAACTTGCTAACGTGAGTGAAAGGGATTGTGAGTGACTGTGTTAAGACTAGCACGGGCTTGGCAGTGATACTTGTTTACCTAAGTTTCGGAATATATTAATTGTGGACAAAATTTTCAACCTTTCATTTCATACGAAAACTTTCTCCCGAAGCGTAGATTAGTGACTTTAAAATTGCAGCCTGTTTCACGTCGAAGTACAGTAGGTTTCACTCGGCTTCCCTACTGATGATCTGCTGAGACAATAATCACAGATAGGTGCAGGTCCATCGTAAAGGGACGGAAAGAACCGCGCCGCCGCACGACTCTTGGAGGACAACACGTATTGGTGACCGCTCTTCATCGTTGACTCCATGTCAGCTAGATAGTGCTCCTAAGGGCGTCAGCAACGATACAACGCCGTCTAGACAGTAGCAAAATGTATGTTTGGAACTAGGAAAAATGTCTTGAGAGCAATCTCTTTCACTTTTTAGCTTCTTATTTTAGACTGGCTGTACCTTTCCACGCGCTGCTATGGCTCGCTCTGGTTAAATGGGAAAGAAAGAAAAGGGAAAGCATATTTTCTAATACGTACGGGAACTGGATTTACGTTCCAATCTCCTTCTCCTCCCTCTCCGTCTCCCACTCCCCCCATCTTTCTCCATCTGCTCCTCCTTCCCCCTTCTCTGTTTCACGCCTCCTCGCCCCTCGCTCTGTCCATCTTTTCCTCCCCTCCGCTCTCTCCTCTTGTCCTCCCCCGAAAATTCGGATTATGTGGTAGTATTCTAACAATAAGGCGATAAGCCAGAAGTACACTCTTCCTGTTTTCTGCGAGGAAGAAACCAAAACAGCACACAGTTATGTTTACAACTCATGTATCAGTTTGTTTAACGGTTTAAATGCCAGCTATCGTTCGCAGATTGAAGCAAAGGAGACAAAATCGCATGTTTTTACAGCAGTGCACTTTCTTTTCCACAATCGATTTTAACAGAAAATCTGTACATTGTAGTTTAAAAATTATACAGTTTATGTCCGTCCGAATGTTTAGCAGAGTATCTTCTAAAATTTGAAGTCTAGAAGTTTTCGACATTTTTCGTAGCAACGTTTCGTTCATATATATTCAAAGTGTTTGTAGATACGTCGTTACTCTATTCGAGCAATAGTTTATAACATTAAGGTGTTAAAAATTTAAATAATTCAATGAAGTACGTTTTGAGATCTTTGATAACAACTTTTCCACTTTATATTGTTGTTGTTGTTGTCTTCAGTCTTGAGACTGGTTTGATGCAGCTCTCCATGTTACTCTATCCTGTGCAAGCTTCCTCATCTCCCAGTACCTACTGCGACCTACATCCTTCTGAATCTGCCTAGTGTATTCATCTCTTGGTCTCCCTCTACGGTTTTTACCCTCCACGCTGCCCTCCAATACTAAAATGGTGATCCCTTGATGCCTCACAATACGCCCTAGCAATTGATCCCTCCTTCTAGTCAAGTGGTGCCACAAGCTCCTCTTTTCCCCAATTCTATTCAATACCTCCTCATTAGTTATGTGATCTACCCATCTGATCTTCAGCATTATTCTATGCACCACATTTCAAAAGCTTATATTCTCTTCTTGTCTAAACTATTTATCGTCCACGTTTCACTTCCATACATGGCTACACTCCATACAAATAGTTTCAGAAACGACTTCCTGACGTTTAAATCTATACTAGATGTTAGCAAATTTTTCTTCTTCAGAAACGCTTTCCTTGCCATTGCCAGTCTACATTTTATATCCTCTCTACTCCGACAGTCATCAGTTATTTTGCTCCCCAAATAGCAAAACTCCTTTACTACTTTAAGTGTCTCATTTCCTAATCTAATTCCCTCAGCATCATTTATATATTACATTCATACTTAGATACTATAGCCATTAAAAATATATAGCTTACTGCCCGACTTAAAGGTCATTAGAGTATAATGTAAAATTATAAGTAAATCTGTCAAGAAGTTACGAGGTTTTAGGCAGTAATATTTCTTCTTCATATTATTCCCTTTATATATAATCTACTCATGTACCATACGGCGCTAACACAGGTATCTAAAAACACGTCTGTAATCGAATTCAACGTTGTGTGAAGTTTCAGAGCAATCGGCAATAAACTTTGGAGATTTAAGATTTTGAACGAAAGAATTTGAGATTTTTGCTGTCAATGTATCCCCCTTACATATTATTTATATAACATATGGCCTTTACTGGGTATACAAAAACAAGTGCAAATCAGCATGAAATGTTGTGTCAAAATTTCAAAGCAGTTGGTGAAGAGCTTTCTGAGATTTAAGTTATTAAACAGAATGGACATTTAAAATTTTGATTAGCTCTCCCCTATTTAAAGTTTACGTTTTAAGAAACACAATTTTTCGTACTTTTGCCGGTGGCTTTTATTCTTAGTGCAAATTTGAACAGAGTCTTCGCACAATATCAGAATATTCCGAGTATACAGGTTTGGTGCACTCATAAAACGTAATTTGACTTTTTCTATCTTTTTTTTCTACACAGTGTGCGCATCTTCTCCTTTTCTTAGCTTGCTGTTTCACTGCCCTTCCTGGATCCGGTGCTGCTAATGAATTCATTCACTTCTGCATCCCTGCTAGCTGCATTCACAAATTGATGATGGAAGTCCGGCGCCTCATTTTTTTATTGTTGGTCATGAAGAGAGCTAAGGACGGTAACAACTTTGTTTGTCTTAGAAACATAAGAGACTATCGCCACATCTGATTGAAAGCCAAATAACGTAGAGTATTCTTCACGTCCCTTAGGTGTAATAAAATCTGCAGGCGGTTCACTTTTCTCTTTTCGGATAGTACCGGCTAGTGTCAGGTTTTTCGACAGCAAATAATGAGCTAAATCGGGAAAAGAAAAATAAAATCACAGGCGATATTACATCCAGACTTTTCAGGTTCAGTCACCATTGTTTTCACATCATTTTATCTAAGTCTCACGGCTCTGGTTTCCTCCTCCTTCCCAAAACACAATTACATCATCCAGCTGTAGCTTCTTGCACTGTCACAAATTGCCCAGAACTTTATTCCGTAACATTTTTTTGGGATGAATTGTCGATATGGACAGCGACCGCGAAATGTGACCAACTGTTTATCCACACTCGTGCACCATCCTGGAATGAAGGCATCCCTAAGTGCAACTTCCCACATCTCAAAAACTTCTCTGATTAGTTCTAGTTTGGCACTTGACTATGTTCGCCTCAGGCTGCTCAACACCCTCAGAATAGCATGGAAGCAGCTGCGAGATATAATTGAACAATGGTCAGCCATCCTCAACACACCACAGCTGACTGATATTTTCGTTTCTTGACTTGTAAACTCCAGTCAGGATCAAAACATCAAGAAACTTTCTCGTTTCGTACATATCTATATCCACCGAGTGCTCATTAACGGTTCGACCTTGTTCTATATACACACTTTGTCAATGAGGGGTATACGAAAGAACAAAATAAAGCAAGATTCTTCATTATCGCAGTTCGAATAACTCGTAGGTCTCTGGTCTACTATCAATACCTTATTTTTTCTCCACCTGACAGAAATTGCAGCTTGAGGAGCTGTAGCACATATTTAATTGCCATTACGAGAAAACAGTAACTCACGCTCAACACGATCTGCACTAAATTGTTCTTCTCCATCTTCGTATAGCTATTCTTCATTATCGTCATCTTCGTGTAATTCTGAGTATTCAGCGACATCTACCTCATTATCACCATCACTGGAAGATTCACGTTCACTAACTGGGTTTTCACAATGGAAGGCTGCTCGAACAATTCCCTTATCTCCTCATCCGGTACTCTTCTTTTCCGTAACATTTTCAGTTTGCAGATCGGACAACTGTTATTAAATAATCCACCAACACGACCATGTGCTTATCACAGGAAGGACTGATGAACACTGAAAGAATAACAGAGCGAGTCAACAATGGCAAAAGACGTAACAGAGGCTGCGCACACAGCCATCTGATTGTTGGAAAGTTGCACCAACATTTTAACACCAAGCCGTAGGTAAATTTTTATATTTTTTTCAAAATTATTACTTACTTCACAAATTAAGAAAATTCATAAAATTTCAGTAAAATAAAATGTATAGTTACTAATAGAAAAAATATTAAACATGACGGCTGGGTCTCTGAGGCCTTGTGGAGGTAAAGGTTTAAAAAACTTCATTATTTTCACATGTTTCCAAGCTTTTTCTTTCTAGTTAGCTTCTCCGCTTTCAGTATTTAATCTTCAACAAAAATTGCAAACTATTCTTAATTTTCATATTTTTTGGAATAAGGGTTTTTATTATTTTAGTAACTGTAAAAACATACTTACTTGTGCCGCATGCTAGTAAAACCAACCTCTCCTACTTCCTTTATCATCCCCACCGATATTCCGCCACACGTTTTATACCTGCAGTATATGGTAATGCATATGCTGGGTGACCAAGCGCAAGTACTTCAATGATGAGTCACTCACAAACGGCGATGAATTTGACGCGTTAGGCTGTGACAATGCTGCGAAGGTGTATACATATCCTCGGTGAATTTTAAATGCAGAGACAGAATTTCTTCATTTGTTCGTGTAAGTAACCCATTGTCCACTGTGGCTCTTTGTAGTGTAAAAACATAATTGTGATTACATTCGGTTTGTTACACCATTTTCTTGGTTTATGTGAAAATTGTTCCCGCGTAAAATCTAGCGTCGGCACGTAGGCCTGGAACGTAACAGCATAGAAGGCTGTGAGACGACGTCAGCCAATAGTACGCTGATAAGGACAGCACAACGACAGGAGCGGCCTCTATACTAAGAGGCAAGTACTGACTTGACCCGGGGTTTTGCCATCTCCACTCCACACCGCTGAGCACTCTAGCTAGTGACCAATAAGGAGCCACCAGATGACTATCAATGAAAAAAGTGCTGTGCACCAGCCGCGAGCGAATTCCACGCGCGAATTCTGTGTTTGTGTGCGTATGTGTGGCCTGCATCACTCGTGTTGTTGCACTGTATTTTCAAAGTGATTTCGTTCGAAGATAGTGTTGTGGACGAGCGAAAGGCTGAAGTATCTGTAAGTACCGCATTTAGTATTAATTGTCTGCACTTAAAAGTTTTTTTAAGCATTGAAATTCATTACTTTCAATGATAATGCTGTCGGCGATCGAAAGGAAGAGTGAAATAGTTAATGCTAGTTGTTACTATTTCTCAAGTGGGTTGTATTATTTGTTTGCTTTTTTGAAGCTTTTGATCCTGACTGCTCACTTGCCAATTGTTATTAGCAACTTGGTAATGTCGGCTACTTATGATTATAAAATTATGGGGTTAAAATAAAACATGAAAGATAAGATACTGGTAAGGTAAAAATAAGATAAGCAAGATCGGGTAAAAATAGCCATAATTAGAGTAAATTATGGAAGGAAATAAGGGGAAGGTACAGCAAACTTGTTTACCTGATCAGAAATCCTTATTTAAAAATCTTGCTGTGAACTCCAGTGATTTAAATGGTGTGATAATAAGCAGGAGAAACTGTATGAAACAGCGCGCGCAAATCGTAATATAAAACAGCGGTTTACCTATTTTGATAGCTATTTTCGTTTCCCAGTACTGGAACATTACCGTTTAATGCATGTTTCTGTACAAATTTGGTTTTTATGTTGTTTCTTGTTAGTAATACAGACTTTTAATGATCCTTTAAAAGAAAGCTTTTTCCGTAGACCATTTTTTTCTTATGTTTCACATATAGTGTTGAAAGCCTAGACATTACATTAAACTGCAACCTTAAAAAGAGAGGCAGACTACGTTGTGGTAGTGTGAAATTAACTACAAGTTCAAATAAAGGCTGTTACTCAAAACTGTAACTTAAACATATCACTGGTATCTGAGAGTAATGATAAAAAGGTCTGAAAACGTAAAGAACTGTTCTCAGTAAAGATGAGTATACTTGCTTGGCTAAATGGGCCTTCCCATAACTTCATTCAAAGTAAAACAGATTGTTGCTGAGTTTGTTCAGCTTAGTACTACAGAAAACGTATTTACCAGTGAAAAGAAGTTTTGCCAGTAAGGACTGGTTTTTAAATTTTACGAAACACCCAGCTCTAATCACCCAGAAACTTGAGAAATTTTAAATAATTTGTAAGAGCACACCAACATGTCCGTTTGTCTTTCCCTTAAAAACGTTTCCTTTAAGATTTGGAATTGGAACTATCACACTGAAGTGTCTAAACAAATTCGTTAAAGCCAAAACTATTAGTTTCAATACCGTCTGTAACATTGATAGACATAGTTAATATATCCTCTGCATAAAAATCTACCCATTTCCTCAAAATTTATAATACATTTATTTGTTTGACATAGAAATGTCGAATAGACCATTATATGAATACCTTTTATCAAGCTCCATCCCTTTTATGTCCTATCGCTTGTGTAGGTACTTTCTTCAATTTAGTTAATATGTCTTTTTTGTACCCCCCAAGTATTTTTCTTTTTTCAGTGAAATGTTTTTGTGAACATGAAACATTTTTAACCATATTCTGACGAATACAAAAGTTCCTCACCCAAAAAATTCGAAAATTTAAATATTTTTTTTGGTTTTACCCCTCTGTACCCAAGCTAAAATGTGTACTTACTGATGGTAATTATGAAATTGTGGTGTGGTCTACCATGTATCTACCCTCAGGAAACTACAAGGAGGAGACGGATAATGACAGTATACGTAGACTCTATTATTTTATTGCTAGAAATGAGGAACCTTCTGAATGTGGTGGCTAGAGCCTCTGTATTGCTCTCAGAAAGCAATGGCTTCAAATTCTTCAGCACGTTTGGAGCAAATGGACACAGGATTGCTCTGTGAAAGCCAAGAAGAGATGCCAGAGACACTTCACATGGAGAGAGTTCCAAATAAAAGAAATAATGATTTAATAGACGAGATAAAAGCTTGTCTCATAGATTTTTCAAATAAATCCCCCGAGGAAATGAGGAAAGGGCTTGAAGCCATGTGCTAAAAATTGAGGAAGCTTGAAACGCCATCTGCACATGAATCTTATTCACCAAATTTTGTTGAAGGTAAGTAAAATATACTTTTAAATAAAAGTTATGGAGAGAAAGTAATTTAATATTGTATGAAGTCTCATTTGTGTTACAGGAAAATTACAAAAAAGTCATGGTAACTATATTCCCGTTCAGCCCCTGCAATAAGCAGAAGAAATAACAAGTTGGCAGGTCGAAGATGTCATCTGGGTGGAAGACAAAGACCACACTCTAAGCGAAGCAAGGACTTTGTAAGGAGAGTAGAAATTTCTGAAATGGTAAGTATTACATTTCCTAAGTCAAGAAGTGCACTTTGAAATACACTCCTGGAAATGGAAAAAAGAACACATTGACACCGGTGTGTCAGACCCACCATACTTGCTCCGGACACTGCGAGAGGGCTGTACAAGCAATGATCACACGCACGGCACAGCGGATACACCAGGAACCGCGGTGTTGGCCGTCGAATGGCGCTAGCTGCGCAGCATTTGTGCACCGCCGCCGTCAGTGTCAGCCAGTTTGCCGTGGCATACGGAGCTCCATCGCAGTCTTTAACACTGGTAGCATGCCGCGACAGCGTGGACGTGAACCTTATGTGCAGTTGACGGACTTTGAGCGAGGGCGTATAGTGGGCATGCAGGAGGCCGGGTGGACGTACCGCCGAATTGCCCAACACGTGGGGCGTGAGGTCTCCACAGTACATCGATGTTGTCGCCAGTGGTCGGCGGAAGGTGCACGTGCTCGTCGACCTGGGACCGGACCGCAGCGACGCACGGATGCACGTCAAGACCGTAGGATCCTACACAGTGCCGTAGGGGACCGCACCGCCACTTCCCAGCAAATTAGGGACACTGTTGCTCCTGGGGTATCGGCGAGGACCATTCGAAACCGTCTCCATAAAGCTAGGCTACGGTCCCGCACACCGTTAGGCCGTCTTCCACTCACGCCCCAACATCCTGCAGCCCGCCTCCAGTGGTGTCGCGACAGGCGTGAATGGAGGGACGAATGGAGACGTGTCGTCTTCAGCGATGAGAGTAGCTTCTGCCTTGGTGCCAATGATGGTCGTATGCGTGTTTGTCGCCGTGCAGGTGAGCGCCACAATCAGGACTGCATACGACCGAGGCACACAGGGCCAACACCCGGCATCATGGTGTGGGGAGCGATCTCCTACACTGGCCGTACACCACTGGTGATCGTCGAGGGGACACTGAATAGTGCACGGTACATCCAAACCGTCATCGAACCCATCGTTCTACCATTCCTAGACCGGCAAGGCAACTTGCTGTTCCAACAGGACAATGCACGTCCGCATGTATCCCGTGCCACCCAACGTGCTCTAGAAGGTGTAAGTCAACTACCCTGGCCAGCAAGATCTCCGGATCTGTCCCCCATTGAGCATGTTTGGGACTGGATGAAGCGTCGTCTCACGCGGTCTGCACGTCCAGCACGAACGCTGGTCCAACTGAGGCGCCAGGTGGAAATGGCATGGCAAGCCGTTCCACAGGACTACACCCAGCATCTCTACGATCGTCTCCATGGGAGAATAGCAGCCTGCATTGCTGCGAAAGGTGGATATACACTGTACTAGTGCCGACATTGTGCATGCTCTGTTGCCTGTGTCTATGTGCCTGTGGTTCTGTCAGTATGATCATGTGATGTATCTGACCCCAGGAATGTGTCAATAAAGTTTCCCCTTCCTGGGACAATGAATTCACGGTGTTCTTATTTCAATTTCCAGGAGTGTATATCTAACGGCTTTCCTTTCCCCAAAGGGCATATTAAGGAGTAAAGTAATTATTATTTATTTAACATTTTTAAGTTTGAGGGACCACTGCTAGCACTGCTTCCTGGGCATACAATGCTATTGGCTAACTTGCATAGACTGAATACTGTGTGCTAATGGTGGTGCAAAGACCGAAACGAACCACAAAAGAAATAAGAAATTGCAACTGAAAACAGCCTCCAGACTGACCCCACATACAGTTTTGATAAATGCTATGGCACGCAAGTTATAGGCGACATTTTTAAAATAATTCTTGTTTTATCTGAAGGAAGCTCTGTTAGTATAATTTAAGAAACAGAAAATACTTAATTATGATTTGATGTGAGTGTCAAGAGGATTAATTTGTAGAAATTGCTATTGAAAAAACTGAAGTCACTCTATACCTAGAACTTGGTGTGGATAATTCCATTACACAGCAATCCAGCTGAATGATACACTGCAAATCAGTCATAAAGTGTTTACACGTTTGCAAAAAAAAAAAAAAGGAAAAAAATTATTATTTGATGTCTGTACAGGGTGTTCACTTCTGTGCAAGCAGGATTGCATATTTCCATATACCTCGGCTTGTGACTTTCTCATGCAAATATGAAAGTTCAAACATAGTTCACAACACATCTTGTTCCAAAGCAGTGGCATTGGTACATAATGTAATAATTTCTGATGGGTAATAGTGCTTATATCTTGTGTTAACATAACTACCTGATAGGCAGTTCCCCATTAGTTTAAAATCTCAGTCCTGCCTATAATGCAGACACTAGGACATCACACTAGCTGATTGTTTGAAAGGAGTGTGGTCAGCTGCACTATTTTTAAAGAAGCTGTGTTCTATGTGTCCCATTGTGGGTTGAGGGATGGGGGGGGGGGATTTAAAATCGTTCCAGTGTTATCCCAAATTGAGTGTCGTAACTACACCATCTACGCAGAAAAACACATCTTGTATTATCACCCATGCTAATGTACTCACGTTCAGACTGTTTGCTGATCTTGTTTAGATGTTAGGTTATTAACATTATGGCTTTGCGTTTCTTTGGTCCAGTATGTCTTGCATGTACAGTAAAATTCTCATTACATGACAGCTAAATTGTAACATTTAACTAGGCCTATATTTTTCTATTATTAGTTTTCTAAGTGGTTTGGAAAGGTGTAGTATATAAATGTTATGACTTTAAGTAGCTAATTACAATATAAAGATGTAAATACACACAAATGTGGAGCCACTTTGAGTATCATTCTGTTATCAATTTACTGGTCATTTGGAACTTATGAATGATTGTTAAGCACTAGTGCAGTGTTATTTTATGGCAAAGACTGGTTTTAGTGCATGTGTAAAACTTTTCTGCCAAGTGTTATGATAAACATTTTAATCAGTACAAAACCACAAAATTCATACCAAAAAAATGAATATTTCGATACAGAAATGGATAGGAAAAGTCACATTACATGAACATTTTTCCCCCAACATTACCCAGTATTAGTGCAACAAATTTAGTAATCCATAGTTTAGAAATAAGGGTTTCAGTAATGTTAATATGGATTTTAAATTCTCTTTAGGCTACCTTTTTGTCATTGCCTATGCAACCAAACCAGTAGACTCTGGAGTTTTGAAGGTCCACGACTGCTTACTGCAGCACAGTATAAAGAATTTTCTTAATCTGGGATCCTGCCCAATGAAAATATTAAGGGAATGATTGTAGTAATTAAGTTAAAGCTCAGGCCTAACCTGGTTACTGAAATATATATATATATATATATATATATATATATATATATATATATATATATAAACCTTGGGCCTAACCCTGTTACCGAAATATATGTTTTTGACCTAATGCTCAGGCCTAACCTGATTATTGAAATATGTTACATGTAGCTTATTTAATTTGTCATATTATATCTGCTTGCTGAAGTAGTTGTGTCAGCTGATAATGAAAAATGTTTACTGCATCTTAATATATATTGGCAATAATAAAGTGTAATACTGGCGGGAACGAACTGTTATTATCTTATTAACTGGTATTAAAACTTACACTTCTAAAATAAAGTGAAGATATTTCGTAATGTTAATATAAGCATCACATTGAAATAGGAGTTATGAACAGATTGTCCCCATTTACACCAAGGTTTGAGTAAAGGAATTGCTTATGATGATAGCTTCCTCTGGCATGTGAAGTCAAAACAAAAAGTTTCCATCTCATATTAACTAAAAAGGAAGCAAATAATTTTTTTTGCTAGGAGAACACACTTTCAGGCAACCACCCTAAACAAAAAAAAGCATTAAAGTCCTAAAAAACTTAATTTTTTTCATTGAATGCCAAGCCAACTAGTCAGCTTGCATGTCTTCATATTACAGTTAGTGACTTTGAAATTCAGAAAATGAAAGGGCAATGAATCTCATTAAACTTTTATTTGAATAGCAGATAGAAAGCTGAACTAGGTAAGTCGTCTCACCATGAATGTTTATGTCCAGATTTTGGTGACACAACATTCTGCTTCTGGTAAGTGAAGACAAAGGGGAAAAGCAAAGGAATGTGGAAAAACTGTGAAACATGTGAGAAGGTAATAAGACAGAATCTACATCTACACCTAAATCCATACTCCGCAAGCTTCCTGACGGTGTGTGGCGGAGGGTTCTTTGAGTTCCTCTAGCGGTTCTCCCTTCTATTCCAGTCTCGTATTGTTCGTGCAAAGAAAGATTGTCGGTATGCTTCTGTGTGGGCTCTAATCTCTCTGATTTTTTCCCCAAGGTCTCTTCGCGAGATATACGTAGGAGGGAGCAATATACTGCTTGACTCCTCGGTGAAGGTACGTTCTCGAAACTTCAACAAAAGCCCATACCGAGCTTCTGAGCTTATCTCTTGCAGAGTCTTCGACTGGAGTCTATCTATCATCTCCGTAACGCTTTCGCGATTATTAAATGATCCTGTAACGAAGCGCGCTGCTCTCCATTGGATCTTCTCTATCTCTTCTATCAACCCCATCTGCTACGGATCTCACACCGGGGAGCAGTATTCAAGCAATGGGCGAACAAGTTTTGTTGTCGGACTGCATTTCCTAGGATTCTTCCAATAAATCTCAGTCTGGCATCTGCTTTACCGACGATTAATTTTATAGGGTTATTCCATTTTAAATCATTCCTAATTCCTACTCCCAGATAATTTATGGAATTAACTGCTTCCAGTTGCTGACCTGCTATATTGTAGCTACATGATAAAGGATATTTCTTTCTATGTATTCGCAGCACATTACACTTGTCTACATTGAGAGTCAATTGTCACTCCCTGCACCATTTGTCAATTCGTTGCAGATCATCCTGCATTTCAGTACAATTTTCCGTTGTTACAACCTCTCGATATACTACAGCATCATCCGCAAAAAGCCTCAGTGAACTTCCGATGTTATGCACAAGGTCATTTATATATATTGTGAATAGCAACGGTCCTACGACACTCACCTACAGCACATCTGAAATCACTCTTACTTCGAAAGACTTCTCTCCATTGAGAATGATATACTGCGTTCTGTTGCCTAGGAACATTTCAATCCAATCACACAATTGGTCTGATGGTCAATATGCTCTTACTTTGTTCATTAAACGGCTGTCGCGAACTGTATCAAACGCCTTTCGGATGTCAAGAATCACAGCATCTACCTGGGAACCCGTGTCTATGGCCCTCTGAGTTTCGTGGACGAATAACGCAAGCTGGGTTTCACACGATCGTGTGCTGATTCCTACAGAGTGGATTTCTAGTCTCCTGAAAAGTCATTATAGTCCAACATAATATGTGTTCCGAAATTTTACAACTGATCGACGTTAGAGATATAGGTCTATAGTTCTGCACATCTGTTCGACGTCCCTTCTTGAAAACGGGGATGACCTGTGCCCTTTTCCAGTCTTTTGGAACGCTACGCTCTTCTAGAGACCTACGGTACACCGTTGCAAGAAGGGGGCCATGTTCCTTCGCGTACTCTGTGTAAAATCGAATTGTTATCCCATCAGGTCCAGCGGCCTTTCCTCCTTTGATCGAATTTAATTGAGTTTTTCTGTCCCCCTGTCATCTATTTCGATATCTACCATTTTGTCATCTTTGCGACAATCTAGAGAAGGAGCTACAGTGCAATGTTCCTTTGTGAAACAGCTTTGGAAAAAGACATTTAATATTTCGGCCTTTAATCCGTCATTCTCTGTTTCAGTACCGTTTTGGTCACAGAGTATCTGGACATTTTGTTTTTATACACCTACCGCTTTGACATAAGACCGAAACTTCTTAGGAATTTCTGCCAAGTCAGTGCGTAGAACTTTACTTTCGAATTCCTTGAAAATTGTGTGGTAAACAAGCTGCAGACGAGGGTTGGCGTGGGGTACGTGGATGAAAGCCAGATTATTGTAATTTAACTGTGCGTTGCAAATCACTGCAGTTGCTTAGTCTACAGAGAGGTATTCAACTGGACAGGAAAGAGTAATCATTTGTTAAATTTCGTATATGTATTAATGTCCAAATCCATGCATCGATGACAAAGAATAAGAATATAAATCTAGCACTGGCATACACTTACTAAATTCAAGAAACCAATTTAAGAAAGGTATTGACTATACTGACTACAGTTTGTACATAATTACCACAAGATAACACTGACAGTAAAACAAAATTTGTTGTTAGTCACATTACAGAATTTAAAAAAAAAAAGAGACTATAGTGCAATGCAGACTGTCGTGTTATTTAAACTAATTGGGATTTCATATAATCTTCTGTAGTGTTTCTGTCCTAATCCATACCAAACTCACTTAGACCTAGATGTCTGCTGCCATTAAATCCCCACTCATCACTGCCTTTAAATTTCCAGCAAGCTTATACAACCATCTCTCACTGCCATTTGACTATCGCAATGGTGTTCAACTTGAATCATATTAGAATCAACAAAAACGCCAAATTAAAAATGTTCAGCATGTAATCATACGTCCAAATTAATTTGCGATGTCAATGTATGATGGCTCATTCCACATCACTACTATCTATAATGCAAAATGATCCCTGGAACGTATTACTAACCAACTGATAGGCTACTTAGTCCACAAAATACTCGTTTAGGACTACAGCATAGAAAAATTTTGTTTTAATTGCTCTTGTCATAAAGAATACCCATTAATGACTAAAACCGAACTGTGTGATGTCTAAGTATTGCTATTACAAACACACACACACACAGGGAGAGAGAGAGAGAGAGAGAGAGAGAGAGAGAGAGGTATGAACCTCACAAACAACATGGAAACCATAAAACCGTACATTTATGGATTGCATGCTGTTTGTGTGATCCATATCTGTGGTTCTGACACCCTGCATTTCCTTTCTGTATATACATATACAATTTGCAATCATTGTCTTGTGACATTAAGGTGTGCAGGAGACAACAGTATGTACCAGGAAAGAAACTGGAATGAGTTATAACAGGGCAGATATACCAGCTTGCCCAGGAAAATGCATTAAACATAACTAATATTATATCAGATTCACTTAAGACTCATGCTTTACCACATTAAGTCTTGGTCATAGTCTTCCGAAAAAAACTCCTCCATCATACTTGACAAACAGGGTGCTTCATATTGTTGAGATATCTCTCTTCAAAAAAACTTAGTAAAACATTATCACCTAAATATGTGAGTGTCACTCAGGGGACCATATTATACACAATCTTTTTCTTCATTTATGTTTCCTACAAACTATCATGCATGGAGGATAAATTCCATTCACTAACTATGGTACTAAGTAATCCCAAACAAAAATTCAAGCCAGTTGGCAGAGAAATCAAATAAATGTCTGAAAGATGGTTAAAATTCTTCACAGAAAGGCGAAGTGGCTGTAAACATAGAGAAAACTAACTGTATGAACTTCCAGTCGAATAAAAACCATAGTGAGGTTTGACTAATAGTTAACAAAGATCGAGTAAAACATGTGACAGAGTTAATTTGTGGACATTGATGTGTTGCCAGCTGAAACAAGGAGGACGTATGAACATTTTAGCACAGCACATGTTACACTACTCTGAGAATTCTAAAAGTGATCTACTTTGTAAATAAACATTCAAACGTCAGTTACGTGATAATATTTTAGGATACCAGTGCTGGGAATGTGTAGGTTGTCTTCAAAGCACACACAAACAGAAAAAAGCACTATTGGCCACAGAAAAATCTTTAACTGTATGGAGTAATACTACACAAATTCACAAATTTGGAAATTTTTCCAGATGGATGTAATTTTTAAATCTGAGACAATATGTGGAAGAAGCAACTGAAAGTATATTTCCACATTTCCTGTTGTTCTTAAAATTATATGTATTATAATACAGTTAAAATAAATATTATCGCACATTTTTAGATTCAAAGTTGGGGTAAAAATGGAGAGTGGAAGACAAAAGATGGACTGATGTAAAGCCTCCATATCATTTAACAGCAACAGGGGTGTAAAAATCTTACAGCCAACAGCTTAATCTGTACTGTGCACTCAGTCTGGCACATTTATTTTTAATTCTAAAAGTTGTTACCATTTGAAAAGCCTTATTTTATTTTGGTAAGATCCAAGGTAACTGATGTTATCAAAACATATTTCTTTACACTTAAACTGATTTAGTGAAATTCTTTAATTTGTAGAAAAATAACACAAGCAAGACTTCTGGGCCTGCATGAATGTAGTTTTATGAGCTTATCCAAAATTATAACATGAGCACATGTTTTTGCTGATTAGGCTAACAAAATGTATTGAAGATAAGTACATTCTATGCTTCTTTATAATGGTTAAGATGGTTAGTGTCCTCTTGTCTAGCAAACCTAGGCTTCCAAAACAAGACGCCCATAGTAAGTATATTTTACTGCGCCTTAAAAGCCTTTGAGGTCTGGTACTGGCAATTTCCCTAATGTTTCATGGCTGACTTTTCTACATTCAAACTTCTATTGGAGGAAACATAGGTATATGAACAAACTGGAAGATTAATACATTTGCTAATGTGTCCATGTTTTACCCTATGTGCACAAAAATGATGTACAGTCCTATAAACAATTAAAGAGGAAAGAGTCATTTAAACGGTACCATTTAATACTGTGAAAAGGTCATGAATGAGCAATACACTAATTAGACTGGGTAGGCTTTGTTAATCTACAGAAACTTAAGGTTGCTGCCATGGAGTTATATTTTGGAAAAATTGGGATAAAATGTATTGTATTATATTCTACTCGTTTTTATCCAGGAAATGCCACAAAAATCCCCATAGGTACTGCTGCATACTTGCATATGTTGACCTCTCATACATATGTTCTGTGTGCTTTGGAAAAAATGACTCTTTTGTGTAATCGAGTTTTTACTCAAGTTTGAAAAAAAAAAATCAAGTACATAAGTGCAGGCGGTGGTCTTGCGGTAGCGTTCTCGCTTCTAGAGCACGGGGTTGCCGGTTCTATTCCCGGCGGGGTCAGGGATTTTCCCTGCCTCGAGATGACTGGATGTTGTTGTGTCGTCATCGTCAATCATCATTCATCACCATTACGGTCGGAGGAAGGCAAAGGCAAACCACCTCCGCTTGGACCTTGCCTAATACAACAGTGCGGGTCTCCCGCATCGTCCCCTACGCTTCTTGGAGTATGGGACCTCATCATCGTCGAATGTATGAGTAATACACTAAAATACTGGTCAGCAGCTGTCAAACTCTAGGTATGGTTTTATTGAGCCTTGGTCAGTCTTTTCTGAAGAGATTGCCTTTGCACAGTAAAAAGTTAAGTCGTAAGACCAAAATATCTGCAATATAAACGCAACTTTGAAATTTTTTTTAAATAGGTACCTTAAACAAAGTAAATTTAAGAGCATTTTGACCATATTTCATAAATGTTTGACGATATAATGCTGATCTTATAGATCCAGATGTCTTAGTTTTGTCATAATAAACCTGCTCATAAACTCCGCGCCATAATGACGTGCCACACAACACCCTTTCGTCGCGAGTCATGGCGCACAGGTGGAATCGGACGCTTCCATTGACCCCTAGTTTCTTACAGTTTTCGATTTTCTGTAATTAGGCTGACATTCCCGATTATGGCAAATGTTGTTACATAGTACTGAAGAATATTATGTGGTTGTCGACAGGTATTTCAAATACTCATTTACAGTGTAGTAAACGTTAGTTAATAACTTTGTTGTATATCTTTTACCAAATGTGTGGGAATTATTTACGCCAATAATGTTCTGTGGCATCCTTTGCACTCTTACAGACCCGAAACTAGCAATCTGTGTGTAATTTAAAAATAAACACGTACCATTTAATGAATATTTCTCTGCGGATACATAAATTTTAAAAATTAATAAAAATGCCTCAATAATTCGATTATATGCGTTAGAAATGGTTTGTGAAAGCCAGCGACGACTGTGGAAACAATGGGTGTGTTCATAAACAATTGCTACCACACTATTTTTACTTTTATTTATATATTTATGTAACACCACGAAAAAAATGGCACAGGATGTTGAACAATGCAATTGAATATGGGAATTATTTAGCGTAACGCTTCGTGCAAAATATAAATAAAAAAATTGTGACTGGTAGCTCAGTTGTTTATAAACAAACCCTTAGCGCAACAAAATTTGTGATTTGTCACGTTTTCGTAAGCTGACATGTTTAATGTTCCATAGTAGAATGATTATTATATTTCACTGTGTTAATACAAAATCATCAGTAAACTACATTTGAGGTTTATAGCAACAACCACACCAAAAGCTTTACGTTCTACGCGATAAATCCACAGTTCTTCGATTTTACGGCGGCTAATCAGCACTAAGGCACAAAATATTTGTACTTATTGTAATCTTAGCACACTATTCGTAAATAAACACGAATAATATTCGCGAAGAAATACAACTTCCACAGAAAAACAAGTTTTTCACAACCAAATATAAATATCTAGGCCTCTGTGCGTACTTTCCTACTACAAACATCAGCTGTTTCCAGCCCGGCAATACAGCATTTATAAGGCGCTATCTGGATACTCGGTTTCGCCCACTTCTGACCAGTCATTGGTCCCTAGCTTGGAGCTCAGATGGAATGGAGGGGGTATGGCTAGACCGCGGGTCAAGTTAGGAGTTGCATACTAAGGGAATATAAGCACTAGAAGAGCCTGACAAGAAGACGCTCACTAGAAGACGAGCTGTGACTTGTTAACAGTGTTGTGTGTTGAACTGGGGACCTAGAAACGACGGAGAAGCTTCCTCCCGCCGTAGCCGTCAGTGGTTCACAACCCAACAACAGGCCACAGCAGTGGGAACGTCTCATACCAGACGAGTGTAAAGCCAATAATTATGCGCGGTAGAGTACTTACGGTGTATACTTTCGTGGAGAAAGTGTTTGCGCAGCAATATCTGACATAGTGTGATTGAGGCGGAACAAGGGGAACCAGCCCGCATTCGATGAGGCTGATGAAAAACCACCTTAAAAACCACCCACAGGCTGGCCGGGACACCGGACCTCTACGCTAATCCGCCGGGTGGATTCGTGCCGGGGAGCGGCACACGTTCCCACTCGGTATGCAACGCGTTAGACCGCGCGGTTAGCTGGGCAGGTTGTAAACAGTATTACTTACTTGAATGGAAACTGTGTATATATATATCGAAGAACACTGATTATTTGCATGTTACGAGTTACTTGCGACACCTCTTTGTAAAAGGGCATAGTTAAGTATTGTCAACTTAATTTATTGTAATTCTTTCTTTCTTCTTTCTTTGTCTTAGCCTTGTCCTGCAGTTACACAGGGTCGGCCATGGTTAATCGGATGTGGCATGATAAGTTGAAGGGGTGGTCGGATGCCCTTCCTGCCGCCACCCCGTACCCCCTGGGAAGGAATTAGTGTACCCTAGCTGTCTGTGTCTAATGTAAGCCATGGAATAGTACGAACGTGTTACAAACGTCTGCGAGTCGTGTAACTGAGGCGGAACGTGGGGAACAGCCTGGTATTCACCTAGGGAGATGTGGAAAACCGCCTAAAAACCACATCCAGGCTCGCTGGCACACTGGCCCTTCGTCGTTAATCCGCCGGGTGGATTCGATCCGGGGCCGGCGCGCCTACGCGAGTCCAGGAAGCAGCGCGTTAGCGCTCTCGGCTACCCTGGCGGGTCAACTTAATTTATAGTAATAAACTCCATTAATAAGATTTTCTTGATTGTTGTCAAGCTACACAACTTCTTAGGCACCCAATATTGGTCGAGCGGCCAAGTTCTCACAAAAATACCTTCACAAAAGGGAATTTAGCTGTAATATGGAATTTTAACATGTAAAACACAACTCAGTATGTCATAGTTATCCCGCTCTTTCATTGCACTCATGGAGCCAATACATCATGTGCATATCGGCCAACACTTCATCAGTGAAAATTTCTATTCCAGTTCGCATCAATATAAACGCAGAATTAACACTGACGCAGAAACGAACTCGATACAAAACGGAGCAGTACTGAATGCAAGATTAATGGTGCAGAGTAATGTAGTAGATGTTGTTGCCTACAGTAAGTACTGTGAGCGAATGGAACACGTCTGTGTTGTATCGTCGGCATTTACGGTTTTGTGTAGATATCTTCAGTACAAAGTCAAATTGTGGAAAGAAACGAAGCTAAACGCACACACTCTATAATGAACCATGGACACCACAGATCAGTTCTCGCAAAATACTCAGGAAATATATCGTAATAATATCATAAATATTGTCCGTTGCGTTCCGATTAAACCTGTATTTGCCTCAAACGACTGTATACAATTGATCAAATAGTTATATAGCTTGTGCGTGTCATTTTCGTATCATTTTTTGTAGTTCTGGAGCTGGCCTGTGATAGCTCGCTACCTCGAGTGAAATAAGTTATCAACTATAGATTTTCAACACCTCTCTAATGATGTAATGCCCATCTTTATAATGTAATACACACAGGTAGCAAATCTCATGGAAGAGCGCTGTGCACATATACATATGGGAGCAGTATCGCGTAGGACAATGCATTGCTGGAGCTGTCATTTGTAATCAGGCGATTCATGTAAAAGATTTCCGCCATGATCATGGACGGACGACGGGAATCAACAGATTTTGAACGCGGAATGGTATCTGGAGCTAGACGTATGGGACATTCCATTTCGGAAATCGTTAGTGAATTCAGTATTCCGAGCGTGCCGAGAAACCATATTTCAGAGGCATTACCTCTCACAGAGTAGGTATTAAAATCCATGGAGAAGAAATAAAAACTTTGAGGTTCGCCGATGGCATTGTAATTCTGTCAGAGACAGCAAAGGACTTGGAAGATCAGTTGAACGGAATGGACGGTGTCTTGAAAAGAGGGTACAAGATGAACATCAACAAAAGCAAAACGAGGATAATGGAATGTAATCGAATTAAGTCGGGTGATGCTGAGGGAATTAGATTAGGAAATGGGACACTTAAAGTAGTAAAGGAGTTTTGCTATTTGGGGAGCAAAATAACTGATGATGGTCGAAGTAGAGAGGATATAAAATTTAGACTGGCAATGGCAAGGAAACCGTTTCTGAAGAAGAAAAATTTGCTAACATCGAGTATAGATTTAAATGTCAGGAAGTCGTTTCTGAAAGTATTTGTATGGAGTGTAGCCATGTATGGAAGTGAAACGTGGACGATAAATAGCTTAGGCAAGAAGAGAATAGAAGCTTTCGAAATGTGGTGCTACAGAAGAATGCTGAAGATTAGATGGGTAGATCACATAACTAATGAGGAGGTATTGAATAGAATTGGGGAGAAGAGGAGCTTGTGGCAGAACTTGACTAGAAGAAGGGATCGGTTGGTAGGACATGTTCTGAGACATCGAGGGATCACCAATTTAGTACTGGAGGGCAGCGTGGAGGATAAGAATCGTAGAGGGAGACCAAGAGATGAATACACTAAGCAGATTCAGAAGGATGTAGGCTGCAGTAGGTACTGGGAGATGAAAAGCTTGCACAGGATAGAGTAGCATGGAGTGCTGCATCAAACCAGTCTCAGGACTGAAGACCACAACAACAACAACCTCTCACAACTTAAAAACGCTGTGGCCAAGGCCTTTCACTTAACCACCGAGGGCACTGGTGTTTGCGTAAAGTTGTCAATGTTAACCCAGATGTACGACAGTGCTATGCAATCTGGCGTTCATAGGCTCTGGCAGCAGGTGACCGACGCGAGTGCCTTTGCTAACAGCACGACATCCCCTGCAGTGCCCCTTCTGGGTCCGTGATTACGAGGTGCATTCAAGTTCTAAGGCCTCCGATTTTTTTTCTCCAGACTGGAAAGAGATAGAAACATGCGCATTGTTTTAAAATGAGGCCGCGTTCATTGTCAATACGTCCCAGAGATGGCAGCACCGGACGGCAGATGGAATTTTACTGCCAGCGGCGAGAATGAGAACTGTTTTAAATACTTAAAATGGCGACGTTTTGCTTACATATACAGCGTGCAATCATTCGTTTTCTGAATTTGCTTGGTGTGAAACCAATTGAAATTAATCGACAGTTGAAGGAGACATGTGGTGATCGAGTTATGGATGTGTCGAAAGTGCATTCGTGGGTGCGACAGTTTAATGAAGGCAGAACATTGTGTGACAACAAACCAAAACAACCTCGGGCTCGCACAAGCCGGTCTGACGACATGATCGAGAAAGTGGAGAGAATTGTTTTGTGGGATCGCCGAACGACAGTTGAACAGATCGCCTCCAGAGTTGGCATTTCAATGGGTTCTGTGCACACAATCCCGCATGACGACCTGAAAATGCGAAAAGTGTCATCCAGGTGGGTGCCACGAATACTGACGGACGACCACATGGCTGCCCGTGTGGCATGTTGCCAAGCAATGTTGACGCGCAACGACAGAATGAATGGGACTTTCTTTTAGTCGGTTGTGACAATGGATGAGACGTGGATGCCATTTTTCAATCGAGAAACAAAGCGCCAGTCAGCTCAATGGAAGCACACAGATTCACCGCCACCAAAAAAATTTCGGGTAACCGCCAGTGCTGAAAATATGATGGTGTCCATGTTCTGGGACAGCGAGGGCGTAATCCTTACCCGTTGCGTTCCAAAGGGCGCTACGGTAACAGGTGCATCCTACGAAAATGTTTTGAAGAACAAATTCCTTCCTGCACCGCAACAAAAACGTCCGGGAAGGGCTGCGTGTGTGCTGTTTCACCAAGACAACGCACCTGCATATCGAGCTAGCGTTACGCAACAGTTTCTTCGTGATAACAACTTTGAAGTGATTCCTCATGCTCCCTACTCACCTGACCTGGCTCCTAGTGACTTTTGGCTTTTTCCAACAATGAAAGACACTCTCCGTGGCCGCACATTCACCAGCCATGCTGCTATTGCCTCAGCGATTTTCCAGTGGTCAAAACAGACTCCTAAAGGAGCCTTCGCCGCTGCCATGGAATCATGGCGTCAGCGATGTCAAAAATGTGTACGTCTGCAGGGCGATTACGTCGAGAAGTAACGCCATTTTCATCGATTTCGGGTGAGTAGTTAATTAGAAAAAAAATCGGAGGCCTTAGAACTTGAATGCACCTCGTATATCGTTTAGACCGTAGAATACTGGAAAACCGTGGCCTGTTCAGATGAGTCCCGAACTGGTAACAGTTGGTGGTCGAGTTCGAGTGTGGCCCAGATCCCACGAAGCCATAGATCCAGTTTGTTAATAAGGCACTGTGCAAGTTGGTGGTTGCTCCATAATCGTGTGGGCTGTGTTTACATTGGATAAGCTGGGTCCTCCGGTCTCACTGAACCGACAATTGACGATGATTGCCCAGAAAGTAATGCACCGCATTCTTTTTCTCTCCCGAAAACAATGCTACCACAATGCAAAATGGTACATATGTATTATTTTAAATCTCCTGAGTGAGCACGCCAAGTTTTCGTCACTTTCAACAGCTAGCGTACGTGCAGGGCAGTTTCAAAATGGCGTCTGTACGTGATGTACGTTGCAAGGAACTGCGGAAAAAGCAACTGGGGGAATATTTACAATCGCTTGTGTACAGTCTACGGAGCATCTGCTGACGACAGAAGTACAGTTAATCAGTTGGCACAGAGAGTAGGGTCATCAGAAGGCGGTTTGATGGAGCTCCACGATTTCCTGCGGTCGGGGAGACCATCCACGGCTGTCACAACCGACACGTTGCAGCATGCTGATGTTGATTCGCGAGGACAGACGCATTACGACTCGGCTGTTGGCGCTGCATCTGTCGATCAGCAAAGGAAGTTCACACAGTGAAACATTGGCTCCGCCACTAGGACCATAACTGGTACCGGCAGGGCAATACGCCCTAGTTTCGCACTGGAGGCAGGCCATAGAACGGGATGGAGATTACGTGGAAAAATGGGGTGTGTAGATAAAACACCATTGTTTCGTGTGTGCAGTTCTCATTATGTTCAATAAAGAACTATTGAAGAAAGAAAATACGGTGCATTACTTTCTGGGCAACTCTCGTGGTAACGTTCACCTAGATACCGTTTGCAGACAAAAACGATAGAATTTTTGTGGATGAGAATGCGCCTTGTCACCAGGTGGCAGCTCTTCGCGATTGGTTTGAACAACATTCTGGAAAATTCGAACTAATTTGGCCACCCATATCGCCCGACATGAATCCAATCGAACATTTATGGGACATAATCGAGTGGTCAGTTGGCATACTGTATCCTGCACCGGATACACTTTCACTATTATAGACGGGTATAGAGACGGCATGACCTAATATTTCTGCGGAGGATTTCCAGTGAGTTGTTGAATGTGCACCCCTCGTCGACTTCCAGCACTACGCCTGGGAAACGAAGGTTGGCCACGATATTGGCTGACTTTTCTCACCTCGGAGTATTTAAACAAGGCAATCTCGATGTGCGCGATTTTGAATCCGACTCAACAAATAGAAACTAGAATGATGAAAAATTGAAGCTGATGGCAAATTAATCTTCATAAAAATAACGTAAGTGCAGGATACGGAAATACAACCAGTAGCTATAATCTGACTTGACACTGAAAAGTGTGCATGTGTAACACAATTTTAGTGGTCGTAGATGAGAGTAAGTCAAAACACATTTGGAACTCAGTGGAGTTTACTGGCAAAGGGAAAGGTGCAATGTGTCTGGGTGCCACCATTACAATTGACAATAGGTTCAGTGTTTTCTATCTAGAATCCTGATAAAATGACGAAAATTGAACCAAAATTGTAGACCGCAAAGTTCAAAGTATACTCTATTCACATATTGACTCATATTCGTTGCCACTCGTGTATCACATCAGAATGATATCAACGTCCTCCTATCGCTGACATTTCAAATTCAGTGGAAATGCACACTGTGGTGCAACTGTTATAAGTACACATCCCGTTCCAGGTAATCTGAGACGCAGTAACCTTTCATTCGCGCTGATTATCATTAGGTCAACTGATACTGGTATATTTTTACCTTACCCTTACTATTTTTACTCATAGCTGAAATCAATTAATTGTAACAGCTTAGTCTTCTCTACACTACTGAAACATTGCTAATGCACAGGAATTATTCTCGGCTGTGTTATTGTCGTTTTACAAATGTTTTAAATCAATTAAAATATTTGTTCTTTCCTTTTTAGTACAGTTTAAGTTTCTGCGTCTCACGAAGTAGCTCTCAAGATTAATGATGGTAATATACTCCGTTTCCTGTTTCGTGGTGATCGTCGTGCTTCTTGTAAGAACCGTAAATGTGTCTTTCCTCTTAAACAAATGCGCATTCCTCCGTGCGTTCTTGCTTAAACCGTCTGCAGTTACTGCTACAGCGTATGTCGTATGTTACCCTCTGTAGTAAGAGCAGTTTTATTCCATCGAGTCCCAAGCGGAATACGTTTTCGGGCACGTGCCTCAGGTCCACTAATGACTCCTTCACATCTTAGAACCACACTTAAATTTTGTTGTCGTACCCGATTATCTGATGAAACCGTCCGTCTGAATTATACAGCACCCCACCATTGATATTTTGCATTTGAAGCAAATAGTTACAATGTGGGTTACGTGTTTATAATCAGTTTTCATTGCTACTAGCAGTTTTGGTCTGTCAACGAATAAACAAAAAATATTACGAATGACATCTCCATTTTGTCAATTTTCTGAAGTGAGTAAGTTATCGCCCTTACTAAGCAACAGGCAGTAAATAATTAGTATCTTGCCTATGTATTTATAATTATTTTCCCTCTCCGCTCGCAGTTTTGTTCATTTTACGAATTTTCTGAGTAACAAGGTGTCACACTTCCACATGTAGTCGATCACCTGAAGTGAGTAAGTTATTACCCTACGATGTGTCATGAACTCGACTAATGCCTGAAGTAGTACGCCTTGAATCCTGCAGGGCTGTCCATAAATCCGTAACAGTACGAAGCGGTGGAGACCTTTTCTGAACAGCACGTTGGAAGACATCCCAATTAAACTTAATTATGTTTATGTATGGGGAGTTCGATGACCAGTGGAAGTACTTAAGCTCCGAAAAGTTTTCTTGGAGGCACTCTGTAGCAATTCTGGACGCGTAGGGTGCTGCATTGTTCTGCTGGAATTTCCAAGCCCGTCGGAATGTTCAATGGACATGAATGGATGCAGGTGATCAGACAGGATGCTTACGTATGTGTCCCTGCTACAGTCGTATCTAGACGCATCAGGGGTCCCATATTACTCCTTCTGCACACGCCCCACACCATTACAGAGCCTCCGCCAGCTTGGACAGTCCCCCGCTGACATACTGGACCCATGGATTCATGAGATTGTCTCCATACTCGTACACGTCCATCCGCGAGATACAATTTGAAACGAGACTCGTCCGACCAGGCAACATGTCTCCAGTAATCAACAGTCCAACGTCGGCGTTGAGGGGCCCAGGCGAGGCTTAAAGCTTCGTGTCGTACAATCAAGGGTACGTGACCCAGCGTTGAAATCTGCATCAATTTGAGGGACGGTTCCACTTCTGTCACGTTGAACGATTCTCACCAGTCGTCATTGGTCCCGTACTTGTAGCATATTTTTTCTGCCTCAAGGACGTCGGAAATTTGATGTTTTACCGGATTCCTGATACTCACGGTACACTCGTGAAATGGTCGTACAGGAAATTCCCACTTCTTTTCTACCTCGGAAATGTTGCGCCCCATCGCTAGTGCCCCGATTTTAACACCACGTTCAAACCCACTTAAATCTTGATAACCTGCCATTCTAACAGCAGTAACCCATCTAACAACTGCGCCAGACACTTGTTGTCTTATTTTGGCGTTGCCGGTCGCAGCGCCGTATTCTGCCTGTGTACGTATCTCTGTATTTGAATACGCAAGTCTATGTCAGATTCTTTGCCGTTTCAGTGTATTTTCGTCTTGGACTTTTTAAAGTAGGATTCGCGCAATAGGAAATCTCCTCACAAATATTCCGATTTCGTATCTGCCTCACTGCCAGTTTTCCTGATACCAGCTACACTGTACACTGGTAAATATATGATTTTGTTACGCATTCCTGTGTTGAGATGGCAAACAGTTCCGGCATGAGACGAAAGCACTCACGGTCGCCGGTGACCTCATATGATTTCCCGTGCTATTTCGTTTACATGAGTCATAGTCCACGGAAATGTTGCTTAGGCTACCGTGTCACGCTCTGTGGAAATGTTCCTTTACACTCCCACGATGCACTATCACGGAACACTGAATTTGATAAACTAAGATTTTGATGTATTTTCCAATAGCTGTCTTACTGTAGATAGAAAATCCCATGTGCTAGTATCGAGTTTTACCGAGAAAACGATTCACATGTGAGGCTGACTGGCTGTCGTTTTATAGGCATAGTGTCACAGTAAATTAGACCATTGCTTACTTAGAAACTTTTGCTCTGTATTCTCCATCCTTTATATATATTTTCCTACACCCTACATATATATATATATATATATATATATATATATATATATATATATATATATTGTGTTTTGGAAAAAAACGTGACACTTCTTTTGAAACTTTCTGGTAGAATAAAACTGTGCACCGGGCTGGGACTCGAAACTGAGCTTGCAGTGGCCCGCGATAGGCAAGCATCGCACTTTCGAGTTCGCAGTTCTGATCTGCCAGGAAGTTTCGAATTGGCGCACACTCTGCTACAGACTGAAGATTCAGCCTGGAAACAGTCCCGCAGCCTATGCCTGAGCTGTGTCTCGACAATATCCTTTCTTCTAGGGCTGCTAGCCCAACGAGGTATGCTGGAGAATTTCTGTGAAGTTCGGCAAATTGGAGGTAATATGACTGGAGGAAGTAAATGTGTGAAGAGGGTCATCAGACTTGATTAGGTGGATCGGTCGGTAGAGTACATACTCAAGAAAGGCAAAGTCCCACTTTCGAGTCTCAATCCGAAACAGAGTCAGCTGCAGAGTGAAAGTACATCCCGCTGACACTTTTTTTGTTTCGGAGAAAAACAAATCTTCAAGGTAGATGAGTATTTTTTAACTACTTTACTCACCATCGATTCACGCCAAAACTTCATCCTCTAAACATGGTATCATGTCCTCTGTCAGACTCTTATGAAAACAAGGACCTAAATTACACTTTTGCTGCAGGCATATACCAGAAGGATTGTCAACAGACCTACTAATAGACGTTATACATCTACAACCTCATCTACATCTACGAGGGTAATCCCAAAAGTAAGGTGTCCTGTTTTTTTATAAGTACATAGACCTGATTATTTCTACAATGGTTTGCATCAGTTTACAGCTTGAACATTTAGCTATTTTTCGACATAATCACTATTTCTGTCAATGCATTTTTGTAGACACTGTGGCAGTTTTTGTATGCCCATGTCATACCAGCTCGCCGCCATGCTGTTCAGAAAGTTATGAACCTCTTCTTTCACTTTGTCGTCGGAGCCGAATCGCTTTCCGGCCAAATGTTCTTTTAACCTAGGGAACAAATGATAGTCACTGGGCGCCAGGTCAGGACTATAGGGTGGGTGGGTGATTATGTTCCACTGTTGCGGGAGAGCAATTGTTTGCCTAGCGATGTGTGGGCGAGCGTTGTCATGGAGAATGCGTACGCCCTTGCTCAACATTCCTCTTCTCTGGTTCTGAACTGCCCGTTTGAATTTTTTCAGAGTCTCACAGTACCTGTCAGCGTTAATTGTTCTCCCAGTGGGCATAATGTCGACCAACAATACCGCTTTCCGATCCCAAAAAACGGTTGTCATGACTTTACCGGCCGACTGTGTTTGTTTGAATTTTCGCGCCTTTGGCGAAGAAGGATGCCGCCACTGGCGTGATTGTTTCCTGGTCTCAGGTGTAAAGTGGTATGCCCTGTTTTCGTCACCCGTGACAATTGAGTATAGAAAGTTGTCCTGTTTGGCTGCAAGGCGGCGAAGAAATGCGCGGGAAGCATCAACTCGTTGCCGCATGTGGTCCTCAGTCAGCGTGCGTGGCACTCATCTTGCGCACACCTTCCGGTAGTTCAATGTTTCCGTTAAAATTCTGCGAGCTATGTTTCGGGAAACCTCAGGAACCAACGTGCAAAGACCATCCAGTGTGATCAGCCGATCTTCACGCATGCTTTGCTCAACCTTTAACACTGTCTCCTCAGAAATTGACGGTCTCCCATTCCCTTGTTCGTCGTGAATTTCGGTCCTACCAGCTGCAAACACTCTACACCACTTACGAATATTTTTGACATCCATGAACGACTCACCCTACACTTGGCGATGGATTTCAATCGGCGCAGTGCCCTTTGCGTTCAAAAACCGAATAACTACGCGCAATTCGCAATTGACGGTAAAATCCAACGGGAACTCCATTCTCAACGGCTGCCAAGCCAAGACTGAGAGCCTCGGTGCGGCATGCGCATGTTTACACACAGCGCGTGAAGCACTGCCACACAAATAGAGTTTTGTGTTTATAAAATAAAAAAGTAGGAGACCTTACTTTTGGGATTACCCTCGTAAATTCCGCAAGCCACCTTAGAGTGTGTCGTATGGAGTACCCCTGATACCATTATATATTTGCCAACATCCATCTTTGAGAATGGTACGACGGGAGAACTACTGTCAGTAAGTCTCAGTACGACCTCTATTTTCTCTGATTTCCTCGTCGGAGTTTGCGAAACGTATGGTGAAGGAAGTAATGTGCTGTCCGGCGGTTCTTGGCAAAACCGCTCTCAGAATTTTGAATGTACACCTCTCTGTGATCATTAGTCATATGAAATATCAGTTCCTGTGACTTTACTACCAAAAACGTAATATAATGCACATCATATACCTTATTAGTCGAAGCAAAAATAACCAGACAGGGTGGTCCACAGGTACGGACAAAATTTCTAAAACAAAAAAGGGGATAAACATTGGGTCCAGTCTTATGAGAAGGCAGAAGGGTGTATGTTGTGAGTCTATTTCGCCAGTACGGTGGCCATTTTGCAAGTCACCATCTTGGATGCAACTCATGATTTTAAATGCAAAAATTGTTCAAATTGCTCTGAGCACTATGGGACATAACATCTGAGGTCATCAGTCCTCTAGAACTTAGAACTACTTAACCTAACTAACCTAAGGACATCACACACATCCATGCCCAAGGCGGGATTCGAACCTGCGACCATAGCGGTCGCGCTGTTCCAGGCTGAAGCACCTAGAACCGCTCGGCATCTCCGGCCGGATTTTAAATGCAAACGGTGTAAAGTGACACTTTAAACTGCAATAGAAATACAGCAGGAAAACAATGGTGTCTTTCATCTGAGTGGGTTTTATACATTCCCGGCTTTTGTGCAGGACAATGCTGTTGCTAGTGGTAATACGTAAAGGATACAGGATGTGTTCTACCTGTTATCTATCCCGTTCTTAAATTATATAATAATTATTGTAAATTTTATAATAAGAAATAAGAAATAAATTTCATAATAATTTCTTTTGTTACCTGCCTCACCCATTTTTCGTGGAAAGTAACCAACCCATCATATACCAGAACGCGACTACAAGCAGCAACAATCCGCTGTGCATGGTTTCTGAGCTTCACTGCGCTCAAAATGGCCTTCCCGTGTAGCCAAAATAGAAATATAATGATCTTCAATCGTAGTAACATGGAGGCCACTCCACGGGGCATCTACGACTTACTGATTTCCGGAGAAATTGGATATCCAGGCAGACCTGTAAAGCAAGCTTATAATGAGCTAGAAAATCATCATCCTGAAAGAAAGTTGCATCGTCGACGGCACGACATATTCATCTAACGGCCTGCTGTTAGTGCACACTGAATGAAAACAGATTTAACAATACGAGAACCCCATACTACGCACCAAGTGATCTCTTCCCAAGTGCCTGTTACCTTTAATGGTCTCATCCAGTGAAGTGTGATTGCTGACCAATAACTCCGATTCTGTTAATTCCCCGCCCCGTTTGCACGCCTTCGTTCACACTGATACAAGCTTCATCTTCATGTCACAGCGGAACACATTTTTCGTCAACCTTGCACGTAACCCATCCTGCAAACTGAACCTAAAAATCGCGATAATCTTCAGAAACATGTTGTAACCTTCGTGTAAGGGGTTATTGATGTGTGACTGAAATCCTCATTATTGATGTGTGGTGGACCCCAGTTGCCCGCGAGAACTGTGAGTACTGCACACTGGAACATTAGTGAACACTGCTAGAGCAGCAGTTGACAGTACTTTATCCACAGCCGTTTTAGATCGCGTAGCTTTCGATTTGTCTGCGACACAGCAGTTTCCGCGAAACTTCGCGAGAAGTTTCATCACCAAACAGTTGGTTTCGGGTGGTATGTTTGAGTGGCGTTGATGGTGTCATGCCTATTAGTCTCTGTCGGTATCATTCCTATCACAGTGATTTAGACTTATGTCAACTTCAGTTATATGGAAGTAACATCAGTCATAGCTCAACAATGAGAGCTTCAATGAAATGGAGCATTGTTTTTTTGTGGAATAATTCTCTCTTTTTTAACGCGTTTTCATTACATCGCTTTCTTGTTTGTTTGTATATTCGGTACGTATTTAGCAATTTATTTTAAACTAACTTGCCGATGAGCTAGAGATTCGAAATTTTAAAGGTAGCTAAGAACTGGATGACAATGAAATATTAACTTGATTTCTTGTCTGTGTGACCATCTTTGCCATACTATTGAGGGTGGGGTGGAAAGGGTTGGTAATGGTGCCCCGTAGGATCGATGTGATGTGAGGGTTGGACTGCATTGCAGGCGTTTACTAAGTCTTAGATTTCCGCTCTCGAAGCTTTTGAATTTTGTTATTCGGTCGTGCCGTTTCAGTAGTCCGCTTTCCTGTTGGTGCTCTCCAGTTAACACTCGGCAAACAGCTGTTGACGGCCCATAGCTAGTAGGCCAGTGAATTCTGATTTTTAGGGTTCTGCACCTCAGTCTGCAAAAACTGAACCCTTCTAGGATCGCCTTGTTGTCCGTCCCTTTGTCTGTCAGTCTGTCGGACTGTTAAGAACCCTGTTTGTCATAAATGGATAGACGTATCTGTGTCGTGGTAGTGTTTGCGGCTTTGCCTTTCGAATTCCTGGAGCCACTAGTTCGATTTGTCGTGTGACGTCCCTCTAGTTTGAGGCCAGTAAGAGCTTTGCTGCAGGTTGTTGATGGGGCATGGAGAGTGTTGTGGCGTGGCGAGTTAGGGAGTGGTAATGGAGCGAGGAGGAGGATGTGAGGGGTCCACCCGGTTAGCTGGGCGAGTGCTTACGCAAACGTCTTGGGCACAGAGTCCAGCGGGTGGTTTCTGGCCCTATTAGTGGTCCGATTTGAATTCGTGGTTGACTTCAAGCGCCGTCTTCATGCATAGTCTGGCCAACCAGCCCTGAGCCGTGGTACACCGAGGGTAGAGTTGAAGGCAGTTTCACTGTGCTGCATTCTGGGACCCCTTTGGAAACGGAAGTTTCAACATCGATTCGTGAAGTAGAGTTAAGGTTTGGATTTTGAGGTTGAAGAAGGCTTGCCTGTTTTCTATTTGACAGTTTTACTTAACTGAAGCTGCTATTACCGAAGGCCTACCTGTTCCCTTTTAATTAAATTTAGAGCTCTTTCATAATCTGGATTATCTGAAACTCTTATTACTCAAGGCCTACCTGTTTCTATTGCCTTATTAATGTGATCTGATATCTTACCCGATCTGTGTTGTAATTCGCCGAAATTGTGATTGCCAAAGGCCTGCTGTTTCAGAGGTATTCTGTCAACAAGGTAGTAACAGGAAATGACACGTGATGGTACATGGGCCCTAACCTTTCGGCTTAAATCCCTTCATCCGTAATTGTAAGTTTCAGTATCAAGTTCAAATTTATGTCACAAGGTCGATGGCACCTTCGCGGCGTAAAAATTTTAAGCTACCATGTCGCTTGAATTCAAGGATACGGCTATTTGGCCATTTGTGTCACATATTTTCATATTCAAAGACTCACTCGTCAAAATCTATACCGTGCTTCCCGTTGACCTAGAATCATGAAATCTGGCAACAGGCAGGATTCCGCATTACAATTAAAGGGGACAAATTAGGAAATTGTTAATTTGTAATTATATGATATGAAAGCAATTTTCTCTTTTTATCTGTCTGTCAAATCATCTTTTAAGAACGCCTTTTACTTGGGACTGGTTGGCGTATCAACTTCAAATTTATGGCACGTACTAAAGACTATAGTCTCTTGGAGGTGTAAAAAATTTAAGCTTCTAAGTAACTGCAATCAAAAGATTCGGACATTCATGTCTCATATTTTAATACTCGCAGACGCAGTCATCAAAACTGTACTTTCCGTTGACCTTGAATCATGAAATTTCGCAGGAAGCAAGGTTTCAAAGTACAGTTAAAGTAATGCATCTGAAGCGTGTTAAACTGCAGTTACATGACATAAAAATATCTTTTGTCTATTGAACATACATTGCATTCTTGATATGTCAAAGCATAATAACTAACATTACTGCATGTAAACATAAAATGTAAGGTGTAATCATTTTTAATAAGTAAATAAAAATGTTTTATTAAACCTTCTCTCTCCACATATAGAAAACGAATCCTCTGTCTGCTTCTTTTTGTATGTCCAGGCTACTCTCAGTAACAATCACAGAGATTTTCATACGGTGTTGGAATTTCCAGGACCAGTATCTTGCTAGTATCCATACTGATAACAGGAAAAATCCGTTGATATTCCCGATTCCCAGGGTGGATCAACTATGCATAAACATCATTAAGTTTGTGCGAAACCCTCAGTGCGTGAGATCTGCTCGCACTTGGCCAATTTTTTGAGTTGCTCCTGATCACTGTTAGATTCCAGCACAACAGTATGTAACAATAAAATACCAATATTAATAGTTCATAGCGCATTATAGCCAATTTCTGCAACGTTCAAGGTGTCAGCCACCCAACGCAAACGACAAGAAAAGCTGCAACAGAAATCGGAAGCAAGTCAGTCTGCAAGATTATCCAAACGACTTAAGCAAGCTAAAGAAGCACAATGTCGAATAAGCAAATGCAAAGGGATGAATGGCTCAAGCGAGATCGATCGAGAGGTTGTATCAACATCCTCTTCGACTTTCCAGTGGCTCGCAGCAACTTGTACAAACTAGAGCACAACTTAGTTATATTCACACAAGAGCTATTAACACTACTAAAGCACACATATCACGACTGGACTCAGTTGTATTGAGACTCTGTGAATTAACAGTCAGAGACAGGTCAGGAATGTGAAGTAAGACTACGACGTAAACATGAGAAATATGTCCAATGGTAGGTGATGTAATTTTAACTCAACCATATATAGTTTTTGTGACAAGTGTTGTGATATCTGCCAAATTAAATGTTACCATCTGAAGCTTGCAGCTGAAATTGATTATCTTATTCGCCACCGACTCAGCAGATACGTGAAGAGCTCAGAATGTTAAGCTATTTCCAAGGTTAAAAGAAATATCTTGCTGTCAGATGACATTTCCGGTTCAATTGCGATACTAACTAAACCCAGGACAACGTTTCCATCAGCGAATCGTTCCGCTGTGTCGAAGTGATAATTTTCAAGCAGATTTGGTTAATAGTATGGACATGCAACATTATTTGCTCTGAATGTCTTCGAAATCAGTGATAAATGCCTGAAATGCATCCTCGATTGAGTAGCGACATAGGAATTGTTGTGGTGACTGAAACTTGAATATATCCAAACATAATAACGTTTTAAATCGAAATTAGACTAAATGCGATACATTTTACGAATGGATTGATTTGGAAAGTATATATCAACCAGGGGCTTGTCCAATTATCGCAACCGAGTGAGGTGACGCAGTGGTTAGCACACTGGACTGGCTTTCAAGAGGACGACAGTTCAAACACGCCGCCGGTCATCCAGATTTAGATCGACTGTGATCGCTTCAGGAAAATGCTGGGATGCTTCCTTTGAAAGGGCCCAATTTCCTGCCCAATCCTTCCTTATTCGAATTTGCTCTCCGTCTCTAACGGCCTCGTTGTCGACGGTACGTTAAACACTTATATCCTCCTCCAACTAATCGCGCTAATTAAAGAGCAGAAATCTTGGTGTTGTAAGACAGCACATCCTGATGTTTGACGATACCTTTGTTGTTGAATGTGAAATGCCGCCTTCAGTGGCAGTTTGTGCATCAGAGAAAACGACGGAATAAGTTTCCTAAATCGTTGTCGTTCGATAGACCTACTGTTCGCCGAACATGATGTAGAAATTTTGATTGTGCACACGGTTCCATGTACATGTGTGTGTGCAGGTCTTACGACTGATCACGAGTAGCCAGATGTTAGTGATGAATTTCAGGAAACTGAAACATAAACGAAGTTGTTCACAAAACCAAAGCCAGTATCGTGACACGCGCCATCATCAACTGTTATTCATTATCAGTGATAAAATCGGCTACAGTTCTAAAAATTATTTATTTCCAAAAAGGACAGCACTGCCCTGTTTCAGGAAGTATGTTCCATCTTCAGCTGCACATTAAAACGTAAGTCCACATGGACGCATAACTAAGGTTAAAAGAGGTTAAAATATGTTAAAATAGTGCATCCCCGGTACACGACATGCAAGAGAACACCCTCTTCAATCCTAGATCTACTACATAGCTTCTCGCAGAGCAGGGCAACGTCCAGGCCTAGAGGCGCGCCACGCATGGATCAGATGTGTCGATGAGCGGTCTTTTGAACACAGTGCGCACAGACACCCATCAGACCAGAATGAAGCACGACTCGAAGTTGAATACGAGAACTTTGGGTTGTTCTGTTTCAGGGTTGTCTGTGAAGCACTGTGTTCGAACCACCATCTACCTGTCTTTGTGCAAGTCAACGTTTTACTCGCGCCTAAACCTGGCCTGTTGTCCTCCTCTATGAGGAGCTTTCTGACAGACCTGGGACTGAAGAGTGTATTCTCTTGCGTGACATGGTGGGATGCACTATTTAAACATATTTTAATCTTAGTTACGCATCCTTTATGGACTCACATTTAAATATGCACCTGAAGATGGGACATATGTCCTGAAACTGCATAGTGATATCGTTTTCAGAAATAAATAATTTTTCCAACTGTAGGAGATTTTATCATTATTAGTATTGTGAATATGAATAGAGAGTTAAAAGTAGGCGATTTTTTCATGGCTCCTTCTCAGTCCATATGGCAACAATGGCTCGAAAAAGGAGCACCCGATAACAGCTATGCCGCAGGATTATTTCCAACACAGAAATACAAGTTTTGATACCCATTTTCAAATAACAAACTACCCTTGATGATTGAATATCATCGAACGCAATCAACACATGTTGCAGGACAAGAGGAGTAGTAGACCCAAGCTGTTTGTGGTGCATTTATTAGTGCGGGTTGCCTACATTAGTATGCACTCAGGGGCAAACCTGTTGTTCTCCTTTGATTTACAGGTATTTAACCCATTGTTCCCCCACCCGCTCCTATTCCCCTACCTCAACCAACCCCCTCCCCCTCGATGCTACAAGCACTCTTTCAGGTATGAGTTATTCAAATAACCCCTCTCACTCTTATCAATTTCAATGACTACTTAATTAAATTGATCAATTATTTAACATCTCTCCCTCTGATAAACCCCTATCCCTCCCTCTCCCCTCTCCACCACCCCCTCTCCCTACCCACCCATACTGGGAAATTGGTGGCTCTATGGCGAGAAAGGATCTCCTGAAGAGAAATTAGAGGGTATATTGTCTCTTTATAAAAAAATCAGTTTGTGGGGCTTGGATTTCTCTTGCTCATCATCCTCTGCTGTTTGGAAAGATGCAGGTCTTGTGAAAAGTAATTACATTGATCACATTTCTGTTTTATTCCGATTGTTCAAGGAACACTGTTATGAAATTCACATCACACATAATTTCAAAGGTAAAAATCTTTTGAATACGAAGATACACACTGTCTGCACCCCTCTGTCCACTAGACCACACAGAATGCCACTGCACACGCCCCCCCCCCCCCCCAGGAGTTGGGATGCACTGGCAGCCTCCGCGAAGTGATGACACCGTCAGCTGCTGAGCCATGCACAGGTGTCACTTCGCGTCCTGCAAGCATGAGATGGTGATGTCCCTTTCATACTTCACACCTGAGAAATTCCTGTCGAAGTATGTGTTCACCTGAGCACCGTAGCTGGCGCAGTGAAGCATGTCCTTCGTACCTGCAGTCCAGTGAGATGATCACATAGCGGATCATGCTCAGTGAACTGTTCCACACACGCACACGCTGATGCCTTGGGCCACCACCGCACAGACGGATACAAGAGCACAAGCTATTCCTCTCAGGCCACAGCAGACGGCAGCCAGCAGGTGAAAGTCGCAACTGTTTTCATGTGTACAGTTAGAGTTCTTCGAGTGTTATACTGACATCACACATGTATGTAAACATGAGCCAAGTCATCATCTGGGCCACGATACCTCTCTACATGAGGATACTGACGTCACAGATCATGCTATTGAAATCTGTTCGAAGGCTTTCCAGAATAGCACAGGCTGCATTGTCCCTAGCATTCCTAACAGGACATGTGAGCTGCGTCTAGATGTGCACACATGTTTACCCACCCAGCATGGCTGACACATCGCTGCAAAATGTTCAGGTAGTGACTCACCATTTTAAAGGTTCTCAAAGTTATACAGACATCACATGGCTATGTAAATAAGAACCGAGTCGACCTCACAGAAATTGTAAAGTGTTGCAGAAAGATCGCTTCTGTAGGAGCTTTCGTGATGTCTCAGCTTGTCTGCATGGACATTCTTGTCCTAACAGGACCTGTTAACGAAAATAGCTAGGAATAACACTGAATGTATTCTTCCTGATGGTCCTAACTAGACATCATGTGTTCCCTAGCCCAGAAATCGTGACATTCTGCTTTCAACATACGTTTCAGAAACGGTATACGTTCTCATGTCTGTGCATGCTCGCAAAAACACCGTTAATCATAAAAGCATTCTTGTTGTTTGGAAAGATAGCACTGTCTAAGCACAGCTGGGAAAATCATAACAATTACACAAAGAGAATTCGTAGCCCTTTCCCACAGAAGGAAAAAATGGCTGCAAGTTTCGTTGTCCTACAGCTACTGCTCTGGAGATGTCCCAATAATACAGTCGCGGATGAGTGACGGCATCCCCGCCAGAGATGGATGGTCTCCTTCAGCTCGTCTTTGAACACTTGCTTTCTCAGAAATTTCCATAGATACCTTGTCTCCATTTTGTTCGAAACATTTTCTCGACGCTCCTATGCCCCAGCACGAAGGATGTCTTGTGAATGAATGGAGTATTCTGATTGGATCTTACTGAATTTACCCTCCAAATTACTGATGCTGCCGGTGTGGAAGCAGTGTACAGCTTTTTCTTTCTGCAAATAAGACTTTTTGCTGCAAAAAATTATTTTGTACAGCTCGCCATATGGTACTGATAATTAAACCGTGGAAAGTGGCCTACAGATCGTCAAATACAGAAATACTCTTTCTCAATTACACTGATCCGCCACTGAGGACGGAAGCTTGAATATCAGAGTGCGCAAACGATCGCCAACCCTACAATATATCACCGTGTCCCATGTCAACGTAGTAAACACACAATTCGTATCCTCCCCCATACAAAATGTCCCCTTTTGCATCATGCGTATAGTTACCGACCGCCAGACACTCGTACATATACCGCAAAGACAGACAGCATAAGCACATGTACCGTAGGTATTCTCCTCGCTGCACTAGATATTTCCCGCGAGGTTGGGCAGTCATCCACTCCCGATGTGTGATCAGAACGCCCTCAGCGGGTCAGAGTCACTCTCAGAACTGTTGTACAAAATCGGTGGCGGCACCCCTCAGCACAAAGGTGTTACTGTTTCTGGCCCCAACCTGCTTACTTGCTTACTTTTCAGACCCATCTCTAGACTCTGGGATTACAAGAACATGTGTAATTTCTCATAGACTGCCAGAATATCATGCCATTTTCGAGAGACACTCGTACATATACCACGAAGACTGCTGTGCAAAGGGTGGATCCATTCCCTGGGTCCGCAGCTCGTGGTCGTGCGGTAGCGTTCTCGCTTCCCGCGCCTGGGTTCCCGGGTTCGATTCCCGGCGGGGTCAGGGATTTTCTCTGCCTCGTGAGGACTGGGTGTTGTGTGATGTCCTTAGGTTAGTTAGGTTTAAGTAGTTCTAAGTTCTAGGGGACTGATGACCATCGATGTTAAGTCCCATAGTGCTCAGAGCCATTTGAGTCATTTCCCTCGGCACAAGGGCATCACCGTTTCTGGTCCCAGCCTGCTTGATTTCTTGCTTTCTGCACCAATCTCCAGACTCTTGGGTTACAAAAACACATATATTTTCATGTGGTTTGCCAGTATATTATACTATTTACGAGATACTTCTCGATATCTAGGACATAGCAATATCGCTTGCATGGCAATATCGCTCAAGCATCATAATTCTGAAGATATAGAATGGAAATGATTTCTCTAGAAACCCGAAACTTCATGATGGTGAAGCGTGCTGTAAACCACAGAGTGACTAGAAACTTAACCTGTCTGCGAAGATCTCTACGCGAAAATTCGTAAAAAAATTGTGGAAACTGATATTTCCACTCGCAAATACTGATGTCGGTGATCTAACGGATTTTTATTCTTTATTGAATTTCAATTCCCCCCCGAAGGGGGCGGGCTGGCAGCAGCTTAGTATGCCGCTCTTCAGCCTGCAGACTTTGTTAAAAAGATGAAGAGAATAAATAATGAAAACAGGCGATAAAATTGGGGACTTAAAGAGTAACATAGCGGAAAAAAAATCGTGGAACTTAAAACAAAGAACAGAGGGATGATAAAATACATACAAAGCAGACAGGTAAAACAAGAGACAGACAATTAAAAAACACGGCGACAGTCTGGTTGCTGTTGGCAAAAGATATAAAATTCACACCTAGCGACAGCACAGTTTCTGTTCACAACACGAGAAGGACGAACACTGAACAGTCACTGAAACACTGCACTAAAAAATTGGCAAATTTTACATACCACAGCCAAGAGCAGGTGGGGGGAAACTGGACTGAAGATGGAAAAATAAAAAAGGGGAGAAGGAGAGGAAAAGCGAAGGGGGGAGGCGGGAAAGGAGCTGATGGAGGATGAGGACCCATAAGAGGGTTGGGGGGTGCTGGGCAGACGCGACAGGGAGTGGGGAAGGCAGAGGAGGGGAATACAAAAGGACTCGGGGGGGGGGGGGGGGGAGAAGGGATGTAGGGAGAGGTTTGGTGGGGAGAAAACAGGATGGAAGGGGGAAAGAGGGAGCCCAGGGAAAGGATGGAGGAAAGGAGGGGGGGATCAGAATTGATAGGAGGGATAGATGGAGGGAGAGAGGGCATCATCTGGGAGGGGGAGTTGATGGAAGCCACCTTGGGAAAGGAGATGAAGGGTGTAGAGATGGAGGGTAGGGGGGACACAACAGTGAAGGCGTGGCAGGGGGCGGGGATGGTAGAGGAGAGGAGCAACCAGGGGGCGAGGGGGATCAAGGTGGCTGGAGGTGTGGAGTATGTGGATATGTTCGAGGAACAGGAGCAGGTGGGGGAAAGGAATGAGATCATAGAGGATCCACATGGGGGACGGGAGGCGTATATGGAAGGCAAGGCGGAGTGCATGATGCTCAAAGATCTGGAGGGACTTATAGAATTTGGGGGGGGGGGCAAACGTCCAGGCGGGACTCACATAAAAGAGGGTGAGATGGATTAAGGATTTGTAGGTGTGGAGGCTGGTAGAGGGGTTGCAACCCCCATGTCCGGCCAGAGAGGAGTTTGAGGAGTCAGAGGCGGTTGTGGGCTTTAGATGGGATGGAGCAGAGATGACGGATCCAGGTGAGGTGACGGTCAATCGTGAGGCCATCTAACGGATTCCAAATCATCCTTATAATTCATAAAGTCAACTAAGGTGTTTCTCATGTCTACAGAACCAGCAAACATGCCATCTGTCTTTCGCCTGCTAAATGCGCACTCCACAAACGATGTTCTCTCAACTAAATAAAAATGGGAAATGTGAAGAAGCAGGCGACTGGACAATTTACGTGGGAGGGAGTAATGGTACAGAGCAAATACATATATCCATATTGAATCTTCTCGAATCTACACGCAGTCACGAAAGCCATCCAAGACATACTACGTGTTAGTTTGCTATTCGACCGTCTAGAGGACGACATTCCTGGGCCCCAAAAGATCTCTCCATTTGGGCAGCTACTACCATTAGCCGAAAACCTGAGTTCGCACCACAGATCACCTCCAGCACGCCACACACCCCTAGACAGAATTATCCTAGGAAACCAGTCACAAACATATTTGATCGCTATACTTGCAATTAAATGTTACAACTGCGGTCTCATTTGGACTACATTTTACAATGGGCGAAGTGTCGGAAATACACTCTGCTGATGGCTGTGGTCCTGGAAATAGATATGTCTGTACCATTCTTATGACTCGACATACTTTTCCCTTTGTTATCACAGTATTTCACGTCATATCCATACCTTCCTTACGACCGGACATAGTCATTTCCTTTACACATGTGGGAACACACACATATACTTTATAAGCATGATGCTTATGGCGAAGTGGCATCTAACTACCTGTTTATGTTAGTCGGATTTCTGTAAACTCTGTTACCTACAGTGTTATCAGATCTTCTGTATACCAACACATCTCGGAACGGGAGACCGACCTCACTCTCAACCTCCAATTTTATTTTGGGGTGAATTCCCATTTAAGAAATTGTGGAGCGCATGAAGTTCTTCTTCGCACCGCCACCCAGCCCAGAAGCAAGCAGTACTCAACCCGCTGTCTTCAGGTGCCTTCCGTATCAGCGATGACGACAACTTAGAATCGGAGTTGAATTTTTTAAAGGCGACATTGAAGGCAAATGGGTATGATAGTTATTCAATCGACAGGGCTTTTAGGCGGAATATTTATACCACTAATAAGAATGACGAGGAACCGCCTTCTCACTCCGAGCGATCGCTACGGTCGCAGGTTCGAACCCTGCCTCGGGCATGAATGTGTGTGCTGTCCTTAGGTTAGTTAGGTTTAATTAGTTCTAGGTGACCGATGACCTCAGAAGTGAAGTCGCATAGTGCTCAGAGCCATTTGAACCATTTGAACCATCTCACTCCGTCAGGTTACCGTTCGTTTCTGGGGTCACTGACCGCATAAGCAGAATTTTAAAGAAAAATGGTATTCAGACATCTTTCTTTAGTCAAAACAAGGTAAAAGACTTTGTGCGACGGAAAACGGATGCATCTGATTACCTCCACAATGCAGGCGTCTATCAAGTGTCATGTGGCTGCGGCAAAGTGTATATAGGCGAAACGGCAAGAACTGTTACAGAACGCATTAAGGAACACGAACGGCACATGCGGCTAAATCAAAGTGCAAAATCGGTAGTAGCAGAACATCACGAGAACTGTGGCTCTGACATCGATTTTAATAACGTACGTGTACTGGCTAAAGAAACAGACTTTTATAGAAGAAAGGTCCGAGAAGCGGTTGAAATTTCTAAGAATTCTTCTAATTTCAATAGAGAGGACGGCTATAGGCCTCCGGCATCGTGGCTCCCCGCCATCAAGGAAGTAAACACGCGGACGCGGTGTGTGAGCGGCATAAACAACGCGCTGCAAGTCACCTCGGCGGACAATAATATTTTGGGTAAACATTCCCCCTCTCTTTCTCTGGTCGTTGCGAATCTAGCCACTGATGACGACCAACCAATAGCGGTAGCAGGCATTTCAACCAATAACCCTTCTCCAGCATAAGTGTGGAACAGTGCCTTCTATCCAATGACGATGACCGCCAATGGTATCCACAGGAGATGAGCTACCAACGCCCCTTCTTCTGTATTAGCCTATTACTATGGCCCACCAATGGTAGCCACATGTATTTTAACCAATACTATCACTTCTCCAGCACGAACGCCAGAAAATTCCCCCGTTATAAGTGGACGCGACACTCGTCTCTGACCGTGTTCTAGCAGTAGTGGACACCAAAAGATCCTGAGGAAGATCCCAGCAGAGGGGTCGAAACGTCGAACATTTTTGAAGAAACATGACACGGCCTGGTAACCCAGAAGATTTTAACTTCAGTGACAACGGCCACGAAAGCCTGTAGACTTACATCGGACAAGTTCATTCCAGTGGAAGATTCGCCCCTTAATATCAGACAGCGAATGAAAAATGGTTCATTAATTATCAGTGCATTCACAAGTTCCGGAGACCTAATATCGATACATAACCACGCGGATCAAATGAATCAGTTGCCCGCAACATCGCCAACTGCATTTCAAGGACGGAACCAGGAGATTTAAACGAAGGTGTAACTCAAGCCATTCGTCTGCTTAGTCGCGATGAAACTAACGTCTCAAGAAAGCTCTTCAAATCACACATGGACACTTCGAATGAGCTTCCGTTTAAGAACGTGTTTATCGGCTCCGCATACTGCTCAAAAAATGGATCAAATGACTCTGAGCACTATGGGACTTAACTCCTGAGGTCATCAGTCCCCTAGAACTTAGAACTACCTAAACCTAACTAACCTAAGGATATCACACACATCCATGTCCGAGGCAGGATCCGAACCTGCGACCGAAGCGGTCGTGCGGGTCCAGACGGTAGCGCATGGAACCGCTCGGTCACCCCGGCCGGCCCGCAGACTGCTACTTCGTTGAAATTTAAGAAAGTGTGTTCTTGAATACAAGAAAGATCGATCAACGATATCAAGAACTGAGCCTTTAGGATAATCGAGCAGTTGCTTGAATTTGCTGTAATTCTCGAGCCATTTTATGGAAAGAAAGCGGGTAATTGTGAAAAAATCATTGATGCAGTGAAAGAAGGGCAACCAACAAGAATAAAAGAAGGCATCCTCGAAAACTGCCGACAGGTTAATAGCATAACCTCACAGACTTTTCAGCTTTCTAATCTAATAACAGTAGATTTTAAATTTTTTTGTTTCTTCGTCTGTTTCCTTTTCTTTTGGAAGGGTGGTTTCCCATACATATCAATGAAATGCAAATCAGTGATTTTAATGCCCATCATATTTGATCAATTTTTGTACTTAGTGTCAAGCTGTCACCTGAAAACAAAAATAAAGCAAAAATTAAAGGATATTATTTATCGTTCGTGGCTTTCATAAAAGGTGTGTTAATATTTATTTTCTCTCATGCTAAAGCTTAATAGGTGTTAAAGTTTCCTCGGTTATTCGCTGGCATTAGATGCCATTCAGGGGCTACCGTTTTACAGGAAAAGCAAATACTGCATCATTTATAGGCAAGTTTCTGGTATGGGAAACGCGTTGCGCTGATGGTAGCGGAGCAAAGGCCTATAACAGACGGCGCAGCTCTGCCGTGAGAATGGTATCTCGTCATCCGTTTCCGGTGCGGAGCCTGTGGTCGTTATTTGTGGCGGCGCGGCTGCGCGTGTGTGGACGATGCCCGAGGGTAGCTTGCTGGACTGGAAGGGGGAGGGAGAACAGGACGGCCGTCCCCTCCTCCCATTAGGCGCAGCTCGTAATTGGAAATCCAATTCGAGGCTCCGTCCAGGCGGAAGAGGCGTGAGAGGTGGCCGCAGGAATGGCGGGGACTCGAGCCAAATACATCATCCAGAAACAGATTTCATCCCCAGCTCTGGTGTATGCTCATATACTTTAAGTATGGTAAACCGAGGGGCCAGGGTGCAAAATCCTCTATGACCCTGCAGAATTTTGGTATCCGTGAGTCCCCTAAGGTTTAATAAGTCGTCAGTCTAAGCCTGGTAAGAAGCCATCATGTTTTAATATATTAATCCATACGAAAATACTAGAGATGAGCCACATTTCACGTAACATTTGAAACAAAACCGTTCTCAGTTATATCTGTTGTTTAAACAATACGTTCCTCGCTGGACACTGTTAAATTACAATCTAAAACAAATAACAAACGACACAATGCGGATCCACGCAATTTAGTCACAAATTGATATTTATACAGGTATCCATGGAAATACAAAACTGTAATTTTGGCGGCGCAATTTCACGGGCAGCTCGCAAGGATAATAAACTGGCAACGTATTGATACCAGGCCTTAAAGTCTTTGCGAATTTCATTCCGTATGCTCAGTTGGACAGTAACTATGCCCCGCAGATGTCAACATTTGAGAGAAGCCATTTGGTGTAATCAGCGAATTGCTCGACGTTTAAACAGGAACGATGTCAGTATTTGACCATGTTGGCAGGAATGGGTGAACCATGGCCGAACACAGCGTCGACCTAGAGAGGCGGCACCACGTGAGGTCCGAGCAATCGTCATAGAGTCATTCAGTGCTGGATTCATCTTTATCACCGATGCGACACTCAGCTGGTTCTTCAGTGGCCAAAAGGACAATTATTAGGCGCCTACAGACAGGGGGCTGGTCTCACGGCGCCTCTAGTGCTGACTGCTATTGACCTCTGCACACAAACCAGCCTGAAGCTTCCTGGCAGATTAAAACTGTGTGCCGGACCGAGACTTGAACTCGGGACCTTCGCCTATCGCGGGCAAGTGCTCTATCATCTTAGCTACCCAAGCACGATTCACGACCCATCCTCACAGCTTCAATTCTGCCAGTACCTCGTCTCCTACTTTCCAAACTTCACAGAAGCTCTTCTGCGAACCTGGAAGAACTAGCACTCCAGGACTGCAAAGGTTCGAATTTCAGGTCTCGGTCCGGCACACAGTTTTAATTTGCCAGGAAGTTTCATATCAGCGCATATTCCGCTGCAGAGTGAAAATCTCATTCTGGTGACAAACAAGCCTATTTATAGCGATGTCGGGCACGTTTGGCATGAAATCTCATTGACTGGAGTCGAATTGTCATCAGTGACTAATACCGCTTAGAAATGAGCCCCGATGACCAGAAAAGAAAGTGTCTGAACAAGCCCAGGACAGTTTTGGAATACTAACCAGATTATCACTAGTCGCCCGCCATACAACCCGACAACCAAGTGACCCATTTTATTTAATAGCAGGACCCGTTTTGTTGACATTCGTGGTACTTATTCAGCATAATGGTACGTCAACGATATTCTACTCCCCATTTCGTTGCCCTTCATGGCAAGCCATCCTGCGCTTTATTTCCGCTAGATAATACCCACCTGCACAGGAGAGAGTTTCTACTAATCACCTTCGTGCTTGCCAAATCCTATCTCGGCCAGAAAGGTCACCGGATCTCTCTCCAATGGAGAACATTTGAAGCATTACGGGCAAGGCCCTCCAAGCACCTTGGGATTTTGAAGATCTAACGCCTCATTTGTACAGAATTTTGCATATTATCCCTTACAAAGGCATCTAACAATTCTATCAGTCAGTGGAAGGGGAATAACAGCTTCCATTAGGCCAGAGGTTGACCAACGCATTATCGATTTGCTCAACGTTTGAATGTCTTTCTCTTGAATAAATCGTCCAGTTTTATGAAACTATAATCATTTATTTGTCTGTACATGTACGTCACATCTGTTCAAATAACTTATGGGAACATATCCGTGTGACGTTGTCGACAACCATTTTCAAGGCAGAAAATCGCAGGGTGTGCTCCTGTCGAAATACCTGCTGTTGTAGATATCACCCGGCTACAATCTTATAAACGTTGTATTCGCCGGGAGAAACTCAGATATTAGATCACGTCTCTTACTTTTACGCCCCATTCAGGTAATTCCTGTGTGGTGTGACTTTAATTTATTTCTGTCATAGAATGTATCTTGCTTAGGGAGTAAGTGTAAATTAATAGAGCTCTGTGTAACCAGTTTAACATTCTAGTTTTATGTTCACGCAAAGTTTATGGTCTCAATTGGAAATTGTCACGTCCTGTAGTCTGCACAGAAAAATCACACCTAAATGGGTCGCTTCTTTTTCCTTTGTAGCCATGCTATCTTCATGTCCTCAATTAGGGGCCCGATATGTAAGATCTTCGATTTGCATTCCTCGAGTGTCGGAAGTTTCAAATCAGAGCATACTCCATAGTTAAGTGAAAGTTTCCTTCAAGAAGAAAGCCCGACTCTTCTTGGAACATGAAGTATCAATATGAAACTTCTCCCTGATGCGTAACGCCTTCCTCGGCAATGGAGTTTCTTGAACATTTCCGTAACGCTCTCGCGTCGGATAAACCTTTTAGTGACGAAACGTGCCCCTCTTCGTTGAATTATCTATTATGTTTATCCTGCTTCGCAAGTATCCCCGAATGATGGAAAGTACTCAAGAATCGGTTAACGAGTGTTTTTTAAGCCACTTGTTTCATGGATTAATTACGTTATCTTAAGATCCTTACGATGAATCTGGTTTTCCTACTACTTGTATCGGTGGTTATTCCACTTTACATCGGAGTGGATGATTATTCTAGGTAGTTGGTATTTTTGGGTTGGTGCTGTTTCCAATGGTTTGTCACCAGTACTGTAATTGAACAGTGGAGGAGATCGTCGCCTAGTGCTTTGTTTCATTTATTTACGTCCAGAGCCAACTGCCAGTCCCGGTACACCCTTGACCTTAGATATTCGTACATTTTCTGACATTGACAGAAAACCTCGCGCTTCAATCTGTCACATCCCATAGTGTCTTGTCATTAATTAGTTTTTCCCTTCCACTTTTGCTTTGCATATCCCATCTTTTTCCAATTATTTCGTTTTCTAAAATTGTTGTAAATGCAAAAATTGTGCATAACGACTTATTTAAATTTAGTCTCTTCTTGGACGCCTTAATTGTCAGCAACTCAAGCGTTGGAGTGTGTGAGGGAGAACATGTTACGGAGCCAGCCCTGATGAATCCTAAGCTTATTCCAACCACAAATATCATTACGTTCCGGTGGTTGGTTTCTCGATACGCAATTTGTTATTGGTCATCACCATTCATACACTTCTATGCACGCAAAACCAATGGGATTTTGAATAGTATTTAAGAAAATGAATGCAGAAAGTGGTCTCGAATATTTATGGAAGGAGAGTAAATCTTAGCGATTAACCGTTAATCTCGAAGGGTACGCAAGAGTTCAAGTCAACCCCTATTTCTTACCTAGGTACAACGAAAAAGCACGACAAAACTATCGTGAACATTCCTCACGAATTGAAATGGAAAATATGGGGTTAGGAAACGCCTTATTTTCTTCTTAAAATTTATTTTTTCCAGTTCTTCATTGTCTAATATCGAGAGAACTACACAGGAACGAAGAGCACGAGCATAGTAATCAGTATCCAAACCCCCTTCTGCTTCTTTTTGTTAAATTTGTTATAACTTAAATTTTTAGACCGATATATTCTGCCTAAGGTAAAGTATTCTATAAATGGAATAGGGGTCTACCTTATAGATCATGCGCAGCACCAACACCATATGAACTGATACTATTCCTCACACCTTTTTGGTTGCTCAGCTTAAATGAAACTAACAGAACAGAAAGTTATTTTACGCATTAATTAATGTTTAATTTTACCTCAGCCTATAAAGATAACAGCCTCATTGCTGAAAGCAGGCACATGTAACCGTCATTATTTCTCTTACAAAAGACCAATCTGAGGAGAATAGCTAGATGAAATTTAATGACAGATCTAAAGTTGATTTATGTCTTCATGAAGTTTCTTTACCCACAAATCCTGTTTAACGCATCTGACATTGTTTAATTATTGCTGTTTCCTCTTTTCGATTTGGAGTTCATTTATCTCCCTTGTAAGGGGTCCGTAGGCCCTTACTATAAGTTTTGCACTCACACAGGTCGACAGGGCAACTATCGATTAGTGTGTCGGGTCACGAGAGCGAGAGTTGAGTCAAGTCAGTGCGTGTTGTAGGTTCCCGCTAGGCGGGCAGAGCTGAGCAGAAGCCAGCAATTGATAGAAATTACCGACAAAGGGAGTGGCCATCGCCGCGGTTCAACCCCTTTGTGTTAGTATTATACGGGAAAGTGAGAAAGTATAATTAACAGAGTGATTCAGTGATATTTATGTGCCGTTATTGAGATTCCGCGTCTACCGCGCCGGCATTATTTGGATTGCAGTGTTGGATTGCAGTGTTGGATTCAGTGATTGTATGTTGCGTGTGACGATTATGAATAGCGAGGAAGCCTGTGCTGAAATTAGCCGTTATTAACAGTGTATTGACGAAGGCAGTGGCTGTCTCCTTATCTTGTGGTTTTTGATAAGAATATAGGTTTTGTTTAGTGAAGCTGTGTTTGTTGTTCTTCTTGCCACCAAACAATACATTATTACAGTATTTGCGAAGGACAAAATGGAATGTAACAACTCCGTAGCAGTCCAATCCGACTGCCAGCCCCATTAGGCACACGGTCACATTAATTAATATCTATTTGGGCTGCTATCAGGTCCCGAACAACGGGCTATAACCAAATATAAGGGAGTGTTACACCCTTCAATCAGATAAAACCTTACTGCAACTTAATCAATCCATAAGCGACAGTCAAATGACAACGATACCGATGGAAAAAAGTAAGTGAACTGTTTATTATTTCAAAAGTAAACGCTTTTTGTTACTACATTTACCCCATTGTGAGACAAGACGGAAAATGCCTTCGTGGAAAAATGTTTGCGGTTGCCTACGGAACTGTGATTGTACCCAGGGATGAATGACTACTCCTGAAGCAAATCGACAGCCACGAATTTCTTTTTTCAGGGCTCCAAAGATATTGCATGGGGAGAGATCGGGACTTTGTAGAGGAAGCGTAAGAGCCACCCATACGGACTTCTACAGTGTAGTCTAAACAACCTTGCCAATATATGGGCGGCGTTGCTCTTACACAGTCTCCAAACAATCGCGATCTCCCCCCTTGGCGATTTCCATACATTTGGGGCCCTGGAGAAAGACGTTCGTAGCAGTGATTTCCTCGGGACATAGGGTGTAACGTTCTTTGAAAATTATAAGTTCTTTACGATTATTAAGTGAGTGCCTGTGCACATAACAAATAAATTAAATTGTCTTACCTCTAAAGGAGCAACGGAGTAACGCGATATATTCTGGTCTCTCATGAAAAAATGTAAATATTCTAGCTACAGGCTCAGCGGTATGCAACGCTGGCTGCAATACTTTGAAATGCATATGAAATTGTTTTGGTTGAAAAATGAAAACATTTAGGAAAAATCCAACTTCTTTCAAAAACACATGACCTGGACAGAGAGGTGGCACTGATTATCGTGAATTACTAACAATGAGTTGTTTTTAGCAAAATTATATTGCAAGTTATGCTTGTCCTTTTAAAAACATTTGACAACTGAAATTACGTTACTCACAATAGATTCACAATCAATGAGATTTAAACAACAAATGTTATGTAACTTCACTAAACCAACGTAAATCCAAATCATCAAATTACCTATAGTTCCGTTAACAAATCTTAGATGCATTACAAAATTGAAATACTATATCTAACTAGCCTTTTTATTAAAACAGTTTACGTACATTGTGAAGTTAGTCAACAATTACAAATTATCAGCCAACTCATCTATACCAATGCCCTGGCAAAAACAAAATTCGTGATTATTTAATATACAGGGTGTCCCAGCTATCTTGTCCAACCAAAATATCTCTGGAACAATAACAGTTATTGGAAAACGACTTTCACCGGTATCAATGTAGGGTTGGGGCCCATTAATGTACATATTTGGAAACATTCTAAAACGAAAGCATATGTGTTTTTTAACACAAACTTATGTTTTTTTTAAATGGACCTCCTATATTTTTTCTTCAGCAATCCATAGCATGACAAAGCACATACACAATGGCGTTGATTGCATCGCAATATTCCCATTACATTCCGAGATATTGAGACGCGAAGTTGACGTTTGAAACACCAGACATGCGCTGCTAGCGCACGTCCTGAGGCTCAGGCGTGAACCCTATGCTGCCCGTAATCGCGATGTGATTGACATGTGTAATCACACCTCCATACTTATCAAGAGGTCCGAAACGAATAATACGGTCTGCTGCCATCAACTCTCATAAGCACATAATGGTTTCCCTCTTGCACGTTTAACGTATCTACGTACACAATATGAACCAGTACCGATCGGTGTACACCCGTCAGGTTGTCTTATTTATCCTGCACACCCAAAATAAGGTTTATCTAATGCGTTATATGAGCCATTGTGCCTGTCGCGCAGGGCCTGGCTCTACCTAGTCAAGTGTCCAACGTAGTTCCCACTACTGCCACAGTTACCACTTCGCCCTGTTTATGATTTGCGACCCATGCAAACTCCTGTGCTCCACCACCCTCCGAGCATCCCATTTGTTGTTGCTTTGGTGTGCAGTACACCGCTTGCCAGTGTAGTCGTGCATCAGAGTAATCGAATGACGGCACGGAGGTAGTACACATTGTGAATAAACGTTGTGTTGTGGAACTTATACTGTACAGTATAATGTACACAGATGAAGATATGGTAGAAATGCTGCTGATGTATGGAGAATGTACGTTGACGGGGAATACGTTATGAGATTGCTTGTTTGTTGATAGTACTGTTAGCGAACATTATGATTATTAAGTTATTATGTCTGTTTTCTACCCTACTCCACATACCTGTACTGTACCCTGTTGTAGGTGGACGAAATGCTGTTCAGGCAGAACGACTGTACAGAAGACGATTCCCTGACAAGCTATCGCCTTCACGCTGGATGTTTGGTCGTCTCGCATCTCGTCTACGTGAAACGGGAAGCTTAAATCCAAGACCTCGACATCGTCCTAGAACATGCACAGATGAACGTGCTGAAGTTGCTGTGCTCGCTAGCATAGCTGTGAATCCTCAAATCAGCACACGCCAAATTGAGCGTGAAGTTGGTGTGTCGAAATCAAGTGCACAGCGTATTCTTAAACGTCATAAATTTCATCCGTACCTTGTTCATTTACACCAGGATCTTCATGGAAATGACTTCCGCAATTTTGTCGGTAGGTTCAGCAAAAACTTCTGACTAATCCAAAATTTTTTGCAGATGTTCTCTTTACCGACGAGGTATCATTCTCCAACAAAGGAATTGTCAATATGAGGAAAATGCATTATTGGTCAGCAGACATTCCAAAATGGCTCCGTCAGGTAGAGCATCAACGTCCGTGGAAAGTTAATGTTTGGTGTGGGATTATTGGAGATACCATTATCGGACCTTTCTTTATAAATGGCATCCAAAATGGCAGACAATACTCCAGATTTATACGACACAATCTTCCTGTTTTCTTGGACACCGTACCTCTGAACCGGAGAATGGTCATGCGTTATCAGCATGACGGATGCCCTGCACATAACGCCCTACGAGCACGACGACTTCTGAACCGTATGTTTCCTGGTAGGTGGATTGGACGAGGTGCCCCAGTTAGGTGGCCTGCTCGATCTCCGGATCTTACACGGCTGGATTATTTTCTTTGGGGAGCAGTGAAGGATGCTGTTTACCAACATGAACCAACAACACCAGAGGACATGAAGCAACACATTATTGATGCTTGAACAGCCATCAAAGAAGAAACAGTAGCACGAAGTAGGGCATCCTTCATCCGCAGAGTGACCCTATGTATGCAAGCCAGTGGGCATCACTTTGAGCATGAGATGTGAACGCTATGTTTAGTATGTAGTGCTGGTATCACAGTGGAAGTTTCTACAAAGGGCCATTTTATCCAGTGATGTTAAGAAACATTTGTTTGCAACAATTTGTCATTTAACGCATTAGATAAACATAACATTGATAATTATGTGATAATAAAACTAGTTGGTTAAACATGTTTACATTCATCTTCTATGTCCTACCTGAACTTCCAAAATCAAAACATTTTTACCTAAACAACGGTAAGACTTTTAGTCCACTTGCTCGTTTCACTAAAACCATCAACATGAATTTTACTATTGCGAGTGAATGATTAACTGTCACTTGCGCTAGATCTACAGTAAAGTAGAGTTTTAACGTTGAACGGCATTACCTATTTAGTAACGGATTAACGAAAAGCGAAGCAAACTTTGTGACTAACGTTGCGGTAGACAGATATGTACAGAACCGCGTCACCCCTAGCCTATGGGATAAATACCTGCTGGAATGTACGACGTTAATGCAGGATGGCAGCGGACCGTATTATTCGTTTCGGACCTCTTGATAAGTAAGGAAGTGTGATTACGCATGTCAATCACATCGCGATTACGGGCAGCGTGGGGTTCACGCCTGAGCCTCAGGACGTGCGCTAGCAGCGCATGTCGGATATTTCAAGCGTCAACTTCGCGTCTTAATATCTCGGGATGTAATGGGAGTATTGCGATGCAATCAACGCCATTGTGTATGTGCTTTGTCATGCTATGGATTGCTGAAGAAAAAATATAGGAGGTCCATTTAAAAAAATATAGGTTTGTGTTAAAAACACATATGCTTTCGTTTTAGAATGTTTCCAAATATGTACATTAATGGGCCCCAACCCTACATTGATACCGGTGAAAGTCGTTTTCCAATAACTGTTATTGTTCCAGAGATATTTTGGGTGGACAAGATAACTAATTTATAATTTAATATATAATAACTTGCTTGCATGAAGACTTCTGCTTCTATGTTCAACAATATTGACGTACCTAAATCAATCTAACACTTGATGGCTTCACAGAGTACACCACAAAAACTGCCTATTCCATCGTATTTCGCTCACCAACAGCTAACCTACAACTGTGGGCCAAGCGCTCTCTTATTTCATCTCTATAATAATCTCAGACCACCATAGTAGACTCCTTTCACAACACTCCAGCGGGGTTTAACAAATTTGACACATATTTGGAAGTACCTTGTACAACAACTGTGTGTTAAATTTATCTATGTGTATAACATCATTAAACTTGAAAGAATTGAAAGTGCTCAGGCACACCAGTATAAATCATAATCTGGTTATAACATGAGTAAATTGTCTCGTAAACAAGTTTGCTGACAAACAAATCATATAAGGCAAAATCACTACACAGTCCTAATCGTCAATATAATGGTATAGGATTGGGCAAGGGAAAGGAAGAGTCATGGCTGGAACCTATGAGAATGTTGAAGTGACTGCTTCATAAAGTGAGTTCTTTTTGTTTTGTGCAGGTTCAACAACCAAGTAGTGACAATGTGGATTGCATTCAGTGTACCAATACACATAATTTTACTCAGTCTTCTGAGGAGATACATGAGGTACTCGCAACCAATTACCAACGACCATAGTTGGTGATTATCATAATGTCAGTAATCTGATGACCAGCATCATCACCGCTCTTCACAGGGAAGATTCTTCTGAGATCCAAAGACATATATAGTCACTTACGTTCAAGTGTGAATACCAGTGATAAATTGCTTCAGTACCATGAACAGAGGTAGGAGACTGGATAATGGCAGGTATGAAAAGATAGCAAAGGTAAGGTAGTGAAACATGACCATTTCTACCTATGTCAACAACGAGTAAACTATCTGATCAGAAAAAGTTTTCTGATGAAATTACAGACTGGATGAAGAAAAAATGCTTTACATCAGAGTGAATAGTGAAAATTGAAAGTGAACTCGGACTAAGACAACATCAATAACTGTGGCATCAGGCTGCCAATTAGACATAGAATAACAAAAAATTACACAGAACATCACTGGTTCATAACATTATACTGTGGCTCTCAGTGGCCTTGTATATTCAATACTGAGACTTAATTACTTAAGAAAACCTAACATTAAAATAAAGATTTGAATGGCTCCAGGTGGCCTTGTATTTGGAATTCATGAAAACCTTTATATTTAAAACAATTGTGTAGAAAATATAAATCAGAGGCTCGAAGTGGGATTCCTACATACATAAATGCTTATCTTAATAGCTATAAAATGATTGGGGCTCGAAGTGGCCTAGTACATGAAATACCTGCAAATCTTGATATCTAGAGCAATTGAATAGAAAATATCAATCAAAGGCTCCAAATAGCCTTTTTACATACATACATACCTTAATAGCGAAATGTGACAGAAAAACATCCTTCTGGCTCAAGGTGGACTAGTTTTAGATGAAGTAATTTCTGACCTTAATAACTGAAAAGTGACAAAAAAGTTTTTGGGGCTCACAGTGGCCTGGTTTTGCATGAAATAATTGCTGACTTTAATAGCAAATGTGAATGAAAACGTATTTCTGGCTCAAGGTGGCCCAGTTTTACAGAGCATAAACATCAAAGCTGAGAGAGTATCACAAAATATCATTTACCTATAACTTTATATGGCACTCAAAAGCCTATGCATAATTCATAATGAGAATGTGTAATCCAATATGCCTTTTGCAAGAACAAAATGTATGAGTAGCAGTATTATATGAAAGTATGGCTCTGTATCGCCTGTGTGAGTACATATTAAACAAACAGAGTCATAGAATCAAAGTATTGTATCATGTGAGTAAAACACAATATTTATAAGTTGTGTAGCACCATCTATTAAATGACCTAATCTCTAACAATGCGCACATCTACAGGGAAGGATATGGGAATGATTGATAAGGGCAATACACTTTATCTGTAAAGAAAATGATTAATGGTCAATCATCATTCGTCTTGAGTCAAGAACTGCTATGGCCAAAGCAAAGAAAAAATGCGATTATAGTACACGCAAGCATAAAGACAGGAGTACTAAGTAAAATATAGCTTACTGGCTAGGGAAATTTAACATATCACTCTAAATCATGACATAAATATGCAAAGAAGTGAATGAATTGTGGAAATAGTGGAACCTGGAAATGTGATTATTAACCTGCAAAAAAAAAGGCAGTCATGCATGCTAACCTAAGAAGGCAGTATCATATGCAATGTCATAAGGAATGGTGAAAAAATGTTTCTGTGACAGTCTCCCACAAACACCTCCAATCATGTGGCACAAGGTAAGACAGATTTTCCTAGAAAGGACACAACATGAACATAATAAATATGTACCTCATACAATTCACTATAGATAAAGCATCCATATATAAATATAATCCTCATTATTGGAGTGCAGCTCATGACATGAATACTTATTAAACATCAATATACCATCATTATCCCATAAAACTGAAGCAGCTCACGACTTGAACACATATACACTCCTGGAAATTGAAATAAGAACACCGTGAATTCATTGTCCCAGGAAGGGGAAACTTTATTGACACATTCCTGGGGTCAGATACATCACATAATCACACTGACAGAACCACAGGCACATAGACACAGGCAACAGAGCATGCACAATGTCGGCACTAGTATAGTGTATATCCACCTTTCCCAGCAATGCAGGCTGCTATTTTCCCATGGAGACGATCGTAGAGATGCTGGATGTAGTCCTGTGGAACGGCTTGCCATGCCATTTCCACCTGGCGCCTCAGTTGGACCAGCGTTCGTGCTGGACGTGCAGACCGCGTGAGACGACGCTTCATCCAGTCCCAAACATGCTCAATGGGGGACAGATCCGGAGATATTGCTGGCCAGGGTAGTTGACTTACACCTTCTAGAGCACGTTGGGTGGCACGGGATACATGCGGACGTGCATTGTCCTGTTGGAACAGCAAGTTCCCTTGCCGGTCTAGGAATGGTAGAACGATGGGTTCGATGACGGTTTGGATGTACCGTGCACTATTCAGTGTCCCCTCGACGATCACCAGTGGTGTACAGCCAGTGTAGGAGATCGCTCCCCACACCATGATGCCGGGTGTTGGCCCTGTGTGCCTCGGTCGTACGCAGTCCTGATTGTGGCGCTCACCTGCACGGCGCCAAACACGCATACGACCATCATTGGCACCAAGGCAGAAGCGACTCTCATCGCTGAAGACGACACGTCTCCGTTCGTCCCTCCATTCACGCCTGTCGCGACACCACTGGAGGCGGGCTGCACGATGTTGGGGCGTGAGTGGAAGACGGCCTAACGGTGTGCGGGACCGTAGCCCAGCTTCATGGAGACGGTTGCGAATGGTCCTCGCCGATACCCCAGGAGCAACAGTGTCCCAAATTTGCTGGGAAGTGGCGGTGCGGTCCCCTACGGCAGTGCGTAGGATCCTACGGTCTTGGCGTGCATCCGTGCGTCGCTGCGGTCCGGTCCCAGGTCGACGGGCACGTGCACCTTCCGCCGACCACTGGCGACAACATCGATGTACTGTGGAGACCTCACGCCCCACGTGTTGAGCAATTCGGCGGTACGTCCACCCGGCCTCCCGCATGCCCACTATACGCCCTCGCTCAAAGTCCGTCAACTGCACATACGGTTCACGTCCACGCTGTCGCGGCATGCTACCAGTGTTAAAGACTGCAATGGAGCTCCGTATGCCACGGCAAACTGGCTGACACTGACGGCGGCGGTGCACAAATGTTGCGCAGCTAGCGCCATTCGACGGCCAACACCGCGGTTCCTGGTGTGTCCGCTGTGCCGTGCGTGTGATCATTGCTTGTACAGCCCTCTCGCAGTGTCCGGAGCAAGTATGGTGGGTCTGACACACCGGTGTCAATGTGTTCTTTTTTCCATTTCCAGGAGTGTATAACAATACTCTTATACCTAACACAAAATGCAGAGAAAAAATGTCCTTAATCCTAAATCTTTATAGGCAATATTCCTAAATTACCTAGTAGACTAACAGGAAAATGCTTATAAAAGGCCTGCCCGGAATCAGTGTAAGATGTGTCAATGGTGTTGTGTAGCTAGAGAAGGCCGAAATGCACGCGTTAAAGTCAAGCAGGCTGGCGTGAGGTCTGAAACAGGATACGTAATGAATGCTATAAAGAAAAGTACGTAGCTGCTGGAATACTTAACTTTAATCCATCATTTGAATACATCGTTCTGGACGGTACGTTCAAGACTATAAACTGTTATTGGCACCTTGCTAGGTCGTAGCCATTGACTTAGCAGAAGGCTATTCTAACTATATTCTCTGCAAATGAGAAGGGCTTCGTCAGTGTAGTCGCTAGCAAGTCGTCCGTACAACTGGGGCGAGTGCTAGCAAGTCTCTCTAGATCTGCCGTGTGGCGGCGCTCGGTCTGCAATCACTGATAGTGGCGACACGCGGGTCCGTCGTATACTAGCGGACCGCAGCCGATTTAAAAGGCTACCACCTAGCAAGTGTGGTGTCTGGCGGTGACACCACAAATGGTGTTTAGTATTCCATATAAGTTGCTTGTATCATGCCTTCTATATACATGCATTTGCTGCACTTTCATGTGCTTCTATTTATAGCATAATGTCTAGTTTTGATACAATGAGACTTCGGTACATTGGTTCTGCAAAATACACGAAATGGATGAGGATATGTAATGGACATGAGTTACAGGATACATTGATTTCTTAAATCTACATAGGTGAAAGCAATTAAAATAGACATCATCAATATGAAATTAGAGCACAAGACTCGGCATGTATGAAACATGGCAACATTACAAAAGACAGAGTGACTAACCTAAAATAAAGTAATGATAATTCACATATCAACAGCAGAACTTAAATGTCAGCAGTAATAGTATCTTGCATAGGGTGTGCAATAATGGCAAAGTGAAGTAACATAGCATAAAAAATGGCACATTTCATGGTATCAGTAAAGACAAAATAGCATCAGAAATAAATCAACACAAGGTATATAGAGTCTATACACAAGATGGACACACAGTCTTACTATCTACAAAAAATATTTGAGTTACAGTTCGCAGCCATCAGACCACCCAGGGGATGTTATACGCTGCATACATGACAAAATAAATGGTATCTCTTTCAGTTGTTGTTTCCACGCACATGTGTATGAAAACAGAAAAATGTGCAAGGCCAAACCTTACGGTGAGAGAACCGATTTGCAAGATTCTCCCTGCCGGGCACGTCGCCACCTAATAAAATGCTGAATAATCAAGAAATTGTGAAAACAATGTACCAATAGAATTTGTATAAGAATGGTAAATGCATCAGGTAAAAAATCTGTGTTGTGTCATACTATTATGTACACTCATATGTAAATCAGAATAAGCATATATGAAAGCTTGCAATATAAATACGCACATCAGTAAAAAAATTTGGCAATTAACATAGTTCTTTAAAAATAGCAAAAAAAATTATGCAAAGCTGAAAAGTGCTAAAAAATATATATAGGAATATTGTCATATATCAGGACAGCAGGACGTCGCACTGAAGAAATAATGTATGCCGTCAAAATTGGTGCATTCTGTAGTGTAAATAAAGTAGCTGGTTACATAGAAATTTCTTAGAATAAATGCCGTAAAGTTTTCTTTTCAAATTCTTCTGCTGAAACCAGCGTGCGTATAATTTCTTTCATAATCGCAGCCGTATTCTTGGCGCTACAACGTACCTTATTGATATTTCAGTAATTTCTCATTATTGCTATACCATGGAAAGTGAAATTCGGTACATATTATTCAGGTGTTGCACAGCTACAAAAGAAGTAAAAAATAGACAATTTCAGTTTATCAGTGTCAAAAAAGAGTGTAACGTCGCAGTCTGGGAAATCAAAATGGTATAAAAAGTAATTTATGTGATGGCACAGTCTGCTGTGTTTTATTTAGTTAGCGCAATATAGTTGATCCAGATCTGTGTTTGACTTGGCATAATATTTCTGAGATGAATGTAGACGTTATTAGCTTTGGAAGTCGATGTTTCCAAATAAATCTGCTGGTCGTATTCGCCTCTGGTCATTATATTGTGGACTAATTTGCTGTTGATGATTTGGTGATTAATCTTATGGGATCTGTGCACTGCTGTTAAATCAGATTGGGTTCGCGAGTAAAAGGAAGTAGCTTCGACGTCAGTGGGCTTGATATATGCGTAGCCGAGTTTTGTTTTGGTCGGCGTAGCGCTACATTGCTTTGAAGTAAGCTGTGGCGTGCCGCTGTGCAGCCTGACGATATTGTTGACCGCGACGCTGCTGGTTTCACGGAAGGCATGGCACTTACCTTTGCAAATATCATACTTTGACCGTTCGTGGCCTTTATGCTTTTGATTGACTTTACTACCGGTTGAACTTGACATTGAATAATTTGTAATATTCGAGAAATCTCAGTGTTATTAGAGCTGCTCTCACTTTGTGTAGGATAACTGTGCGCGGTCGGTATATCGGCGGCTGCCAAGATTTCGCTCTGTGTTAAATGAACGGTGATGTGAATATAAAATATTCTCCTACCATTGTGTAGTATGTTACGAAAATAATTTGGAACTGTTTTTAGCATTATCCTGACGATTTGCCTCGTTAGATAGAACTGATTGATGGTAGATAATAAAATTCTGTTCATCTAAAATGACATTTGCATATATACTGGTCTTCTGAATACGCTTCCTACGACGTTGCTTTCGCGGCTTAGGCTTTTCTGCACTGGTGCTGAAAGTACTACTCTGAGCGGTTTCACAAATTTTATCTGAAATATCACAAATATTGCTTGACAGTGTAAGGTCAACTGCGCTAGAAGATAATTTTTTTTTTATGAAAGCTGCTGTCAGTTGTAGTTCTCTAACGTAATTAGAGTGAATATGCTGTTCATTAGAATTAGAAGTGCGCTGTTGAAATAAATTCGAAATGTTGAGAGATTCATTCTTACGGGCTGTTAAGTCAGACTGGACTGGCTTATTGTCGATAATAAAACTCTGTTTGCTCAAAATAACATCTGCATCCATGCTGAAATTCTGAATGTGACTTCCATGGCGTTGCTGTGGTTTATTTTATGTAGTAATTGACATCGTCTTCTTGTAGCTGTAAATTTTGGGTGATGACGGTAGGTTATCATGATTGCTTTGAAAGCGATAAACGGAATGATGATATATTGCGTGGTTCCACAGGAATCCGTATCAATAGTAGATCGAACTGAAGTGTTGTTAGAAAATTTTGCTTCTCAGAATTGGCTGCTAAGTATATCAGTGAGCTGTCAAGGGTATACGTACAGTAGTTCGCTTTTGCGCAGTACTATTTGCACAATTAAAAGATTCAGCGTCAGGGAAATCGTCTTGTTCTTCAAAAATATTAGCATTTCGGCGCAGTGACGATCTAATATTTCTGGTACGCGTCACGGAAGGTAACAAATTCTGTTCTGTTTTGAGTCTGAATGTGGCGTCTTATGTTTGATTGTTCGTATCGTTAATCTGAGAGAAATAAAGTTTATTTGTTGAAAATTGATTTTGCTGTATGAATCTGGTCTGTAAATTAATCGGTGAGGAATAGTATTGATCAGCACAAAGATTGACTGAAACAGAAGTGTTTGCACACAATGAAACGAAAAGGTGTGGTGTGAACGGAAGGTTTTCGTGGCAAAGGCGCGGTTGTGTGTACCATTTTTGGGTTGACAGAAAACGTCTTTACAGTTAGTGTCATCATGCTAAATACGGGCCTTGATGAGTTCACTATTAACTGTTCCAGACTGCATGTGTGTCTCAACAGAGCGGTCATGTACGTCAATCCACACGGTATTGTCGTCAGTATCAATTAAATATAATGAAATTTGTGACGTGGGAAACTTAGTTTTGCTGTCAGATTTGGTATGCACAACGGGTTCATTAATGTTTTCCGAGAATATCAAACTGCTGTTGCTGACGGTAGCGTTGGGGAAAAAACTGACAATTTCATGCTGCTTAATAGAGGTCTCAGTGTGAACATTAAGACGTGCATCTAATTGAGTGTCTTGTTGACCTGTTCTTTCATTAACTGATTGGATTTCATCTGTAAGATTTTTTACATGTTTCACTACACTGATGTCTTAAAGCATTAATGTCAACTGGTGTCTTCAAGCATTTATGTCAACTCTCAAAGTTTTGGTACTGTCCACGCATTGCCTGACTATGGCTTCAATTTTATGGGAAACTTGCCTTAATATCTGTATCTACCTGTTTAAAACGGTTATCAGTCGTTTCTGTGTACGATTTCAGCTCGTCACGTATGCTGTAAAATTGTTCGTTGAACTGAGTAGTAGTATCAACTTGTTTTTCTCGTGTTTGTCGTAACTGAGAATTCTGTTTAATCATCACTTGCTTAAGATATTGAAGATTCGCTTCCGTATCTTTTCAACTGCTGTGTCGGGTGTCACCTGTGTTGTGTTTTGTGGTGTGGAGGCATCATCTACAACTATAGACGTCTCGTTTGTTGCATTATCTGCATAATTACTCCTAATGTAATCTGACGGATGTTTAAGAATAGACTGAGTACTTTGCGCTATTGTTTCCTCTGACGTACTATTGGCAATCTGATTAATTGTGTGAAAAGTAGGTAAATCACTGACCTCATTCGGTAAACAATCAAGGTTTGAGTTGTGCACATTAGCCATGTCAGGACAGCGGCAACACCGGAATCTGCGGCCTCATTACTAGTCAGATTAGTGAGTGGAATTATAGTGTCAGGAAACTGTACATTATTTTTGGAAACGGAACTCACGTTTTTCTGTGGTCCTTTGCAACTGTTGCACCGCAGAGTGGTCACTATCATTTGCAACATTTTTGTCAGAAATCGGACAATTGTCCATTTCGGTATCTTTAATTGTGAGATTACGCACAGGAACCTTAAGACTTTTGCGCAGCATCGTAAATCACACATAGGGTGCAAATCCAAAGACAAAAATTGTTGAGCAATGAAATCAGTGGAAAACAAGGCGGGGCATAAGAATGCCAATGAACTGTGGACAAATTTTGTACAAGTTAGTAAACTGCGTTGCGCCAAAAAAGTCTACCTACCTAGAGCTATCATTTTATCATATGAATAATTTAATATAAGAGATTTCACAAAGCGAACGCCTGTCAGAGGGGTCGTCAAGTGTTATGTTCTTTGAAAATTATAAATTCTTTACGATTTTTAAGTGAGTGCCTGTGCACTTAACAAATAAATTAAATTGTCTTACCTCTAAAGCAGTAACGGAGTAACGCGATCTATTCTGGTCTCTCATGAAAAAATATAAATATTCTAACTACAGGCTCAGCGGTGTGCAATGCTGGCTGCAATACTTGGAAATGCACATGAAACTGTTTTGGCTGATAAATGAAAACATTTATGAAAAATCCAATTTCTTTCAAAAACATATGAGCTGGACAGGAAGGCGGTACTGATTATGGTGAATTACTGAGTTTATTAGCAAAATTATATTGCAAGTTAAGCTTGTCTTTTTAAAAACATTTGACATTTGAATTTACATTACTCATTGATCTACAAACAATGAGATTTAAACAGCAAGTATTATTCAACTTCACTAATCCAACATAAATGCAAATCCTCAAATTACATATAACTCTTTTGACAAATCTTAGAAGCATTAGAAAAGTAAAATACTATATCTAACTAGCTTTTTATCAAAACAATTTACGTACATTTTGGGGTTACTCAACAAATACAAATTGTCAGCCAACTCATCAATACTAACGCGCTGGCAGAAACAAAAATCATAATTATTTAGAATCTGTACCTTCCTTGCATGAAGACTTCTGCTTCCATGTTCAACAATATCGACATACCTAAAATAGTCTAACACTTGGTGGCTTCACACAGCACACCACAAACACTGTCTACACCATCGTCTTTCACTCACCGACTGCTACCTACAACTGTGCGCCAAGCGCAACACTATTATAATCTCATACAAGAAGCAGCATCTCTGTGACAGCGATACAAAGCCTATCAAAGATCTACATCGTTTATAAAATCATATTCTGGTGCCACATACAAATGTGCCCAAGTAGACTCCTTTCAAGGGGTTGGGTACAGTCAGGGTTTCGTAAGCAACCGTAAACATTGTACCATCAAGGCACTGATCGTCTTGTCTCACAGTGTAATAAATGTGGTAGCAGATATGGGATCTACGAGTGATTTTGAAATAATAAACAGTTTACTGATTGTTGTCCATCTCCTTCGTTTTCATTTGACTGCCCTTTATAATAATATGTCTGTCCGATGAATATTCCATTAAGTAGACCCTCAGCGACACCTGAAATCACCTGGGTACTAAATACTTCCATCGAGTCCACCAGCCACTTTCTTTTTACGTTCACTGCGCGCTCAACAAATCTCCCGGTTTTGTCTATTGTGTTCCTGAAAAATCTTAATACTCTCCAAAAGTACAGTTAACTGTTTTAAGGATGTAGCCTTTTTCGGACGCATGAAAAATTGATGAGTTTCGCGATTTTTTAACCCTACAAAATAAAAATAAATGTTAAATCTGACGATACAGTTTTATTCCTTAACTTTTGCGTTTAAGAAATTACTTTTGTGTACACATGGGGCGCTCGCTTGTACCCGCTGCATCAGGTTGGAAGACCATTTGCACTCGGCAAATTGGTCATCGACGGGAACTCCAGAAGCCCTCCTATTAGACCTGTAACAAAATAACATTGTATGAGTCGTTTTCAATGTATTTTCCATCAATATACGAGGGCAGTTCAATAAGTAATGTAACACATTTTTTTTCTGAAAGAGGGGTTGTTTCATTCAGCATTGAAATACACCAGGTTATTCCCCAATCTTTTAGCTACACAACACTATTTTTCAACGTAATCTCCATTCAATGCTACGGCCTTACGCCACCTTGAAATGAGGGCCTGTATGCCTGCATGGTACCATTCCACTGGTCGATGTCGGAGCCAACGTCGTACTGCATCAATAACTTCTTCATCATCCGCGTAGTGCCTCCCACGGGTTGCGTCCTTCATTGGGCCAAACATATGGAAATCCGACGGTGCGATATCGGGGCTGTAGGGTGCATGAGGAAGAACAGTCCACTGAAGTTTTGTGAGCTCCTCTCGGGTGCGAAGACTTGTGTGAGGTCTTGCGTTGTCTTGAAGAAGGAGAAGTTCGTTCAGATTTTTGTGCCTACGAACACGCTGAAGTCGTTTCTTCGATTTCTGAAGAGTAGCACAATACACTTCGGAGTTGATCGTTTGACTATGGGGAAGGACATGGAACAGAATAACCCCTTTAGCGTCCCAGAAGACTGTAACCATGACTTTACCGGCTGAGGGTACGGCTTTAAACTTTTTCTTGGTAGGGGAGTGGGTGTGGCGCCACTCCATTGATTGCCGTTTTGTTTCAGGTTCGAAGTGATGAACCCATGTTTCATCGCCTGTAACAATCTTTGACAAGAAATTGTCACCCTCAGCCACATGACGAGCAAGCAATTCCGCACAGATGGTTCTCCTTTGCTCTTTATGGTGTTCGGTTAGACAACGAGGGACCCAGCGGGAACAAACCTTTGAATATCCCAACTGGTGAACAATTGTGACAGCACTACCAACAGAGATGTCAAGTTAAGCACTGAGTTGTTTGATGGTGATCCGTCGATCATCTCGAACGAGTGTGTTCGCACGCTCCGCCATTGCAGGAGTCAGAGCTGTGCACGGCCGGCCCGCACGCGGGAGATCAGACAGTCTTGCTTGACCTTGCGGCGATGATGACACACGCTTTGCCCAACGACTCACCGTGCTTTTGTCCACTGCCAGATCACCGTAGACATTCTGCAAGCGCCTATGAATATCTGAGATGCCCTGGTTTTCCGCCAAAAGAAACTCGATCACTGCCCGTTGTTTGCAACGCACATCCGTCACAGACGCCATTTTAACAGCTCCGTACAGCGCTGCCACCTGTCGGAAGTCAATGAAACTATACGAGACGAAGCGGGAATGTTTGAAAATATTCCACAAGAAATTTCCGGTTTTTTCAACCAAAATTGGCCGAGAAAAAAAATGTGTTGCATTACTTATTGAACTGCCCTCGTAAATAGGATAATTGAAAAATTTTAAATTCTAACGAAATGGTAAGGCGCTGAAATAAATATTTTCTTCGACCACAAAAACGAAACGAATGTGTGCACCGAAAATAGACTTTTGAAGATATCGCTAAACAGTCACGTACTAGAATAGAGAATTCAGTTTAGAGTGCCGGCATGAAATTCCGATCAATATGGTATACACCGTTCTCTCGTTACGTTCCCACCAATTTGGAAAATACGGTTTCGAGAAAAACACTTATAAAGTTTTTGGTTACATTTTTTGTATTTAAGTTAAACCTGTCCCCCCAATCAGCGATCCCTAGACCATACAACAATCCTTCCAGATTCAAAGAGAGGTATTGCTCCATTTTCCGGCCTCTTTGGCAGATTCTGTCATCCGCTATTCTGCTTGCTCGATACGCTTTTCGTCAGCTCTAGTGCTGAATTTGTAACAGACCGGTCCGATTTCAATGTCGAGCACGTTCACAATTTCCATAAAGATTGTTAGGCATTTGTTTAAATTATATGTCCGGTATTTTTTCCCCTGTGAATGGCTTTCGAAGATACTTCTTCACAAACGTCTTGTAACTCGATAGCGGATTCTCGGGCAACGTTGAATCAACACTACAATAAAGGATACATCATAGTGAACATTTCAAGCCGAAGCAACAAATATCTATTTTTTTGTATTTTTTAAAGAGGACTGTCTCATTTCATAAGAATCAGTATGTGATAGAAGAACTAGTGGTATTGAAACTGAGCCGTATCCCGATTTGGACACTTCGCTCCCACCGAGTTGAGCACGTTCTCTGCGGGTTGGAGGTTCTTTGGTTTTCTCTGTGCTGGAAGAAAGGAAATAGGCAGGGTAGCAATCGGGACTGGGCGGTTATGGTGAATGGTGTGTCCGGTGGAACACAGAAATTCCTGGAGAGCAATTAGTCAGCACCGTTCTTCTGGTGTGAGCGTAGGCAGTTGGCATCCAGGAGAATTTGGAGCGATTCGGCGAAGCCCACCAGTCGTGTCCCCTTCTGCACTCGACGACCGGAACGACTTCATCGCAAGATTTTGCCGTGCACCGAGTCAACAGCATCTTAGATTTCCTTGATCGAGGAAAGAACCCGTTTCCAGTTGCTTATGTTTATGGTGAGCGTCATATTTGTATGTTCTACAGAGACTTGTCCCGATTTCCTGCTGTTAGTTGTGTTTGAAGCAGTATATCGCTGTCCTTCCGCTTGTTGTTTCTTTTTTTAATTTTTTTGGTGTGCTGCGCTCCTCATTTTCCATTTAATGTGATTTGGAAGGGTTTGTGGCTCGTGTTCAACTTGCACCCGTGGGGAAATAGGTTTCCGTTTGGAGTAAATGTTAAAAGTGTTTGGGCGCCCAGTTTTAATTAAAGAGCAGACTGTTGTTTTGGTAATTTAATTTGAAGGCATAGAGGCCTGTGCTCAATTTTAGGTCACATCTTGTCACTGTGCTGATCTTTAGAAAAGAGATCCGCCATATGCAGTGGCACCAACTTCTTTCTTCAAGCCAGGGATACGGAATCACCTATCCCCGCAATGTTAATATATGCCTACTATAGGGAACATTTTCTCACAAACTACTGGAGACAGAGAGGTAAAAATTTTACTGTATGTGCATTCATATGTTACAACAATACTGAAACAACAGTTTATTGTCAAAGTATTTTCTTACAGAGATATTGTACATTTATTTTTAAGTAAATTTTTTCCATCGCTTTTTACTAGACTATCACCCCTAAGTCTTTTGTAAATCAAGTAATTAAAAAATCGTTGTTTCAGTATGTAATAGGGACCTATGTCACTACGTCATAAAAATTTCAGACTTCTAGGTTGACCAGTACCTGAGATAATGTTCCTAGATGAAGTAAAAAGTAAACTTATGGGAAACGGAGAAAGAAGATTAAAACATTCCTGATCCGTAGCTAATACCCCCTTCACAGTCTTCATAATCATCTTCAAGTCTTCTTTTGGCACCCCTCTGCACCTGTCTTGCTTTTTTCACTAATGTCTTGATTATATTATCAGCATGCCTTAGTCTGTGCTGATCTAAAAAGAACATAGCACGTACCGTACGGGAACCAACACACATACCCAACTTTTGAAGGACCTGGCATTTAGTTATATTTCCAAGATTGAAGGTTGCCACAGCATCATACACACCAAAATGTAGTGTATTAATTCCGACAAACACTGTTTTTGGGAGACGATGCCATATCACACTATTCAAGCACTCGTTGGGGTTCTGCGTTTTTCCGTGAAGACATTTCATCAGAAGACTTCTGTCAGCCAGATCTCTGAAAATGGGCTTTATTTCTGCCATGATGGCTGATGGTAGACTGTGGTGGTGAATGTATTTCTCTCCTGTTGTTAGTCCCCTATTGTATTTACACCAGCTGTTTTCACCTTTGGGGCACAAACCATGTTGTGGATGCTCATCCGTGGATGCGGTGTGGAAATATAAAGCCCATATAGCTCTCCTCATTTCTTCAAGATTGCCTGTATTTTGCCTGATTGCAAGGCCATAGCAGTTCTGAATGTGGTCTATTATGGAATCAGTCAATCTTCCTCTGCCATCCAAGGTTTTCCCATCATCTAGTTTTTTCCCTTTCATAACTGATTTTAACCTTCTCAGCCTGGCACCCATTCTCTTCTGCACATGTCCCATACATTCAAGTTTGCTTATATTTACACTGTTCCCATATGGTTTGCTTTCCAAAACTTCTTTGAATGCTTTAGAGTCACCATCTCCCAGATATTTGACATAGCGAACATTATACCACTGTGAAGAGCGATGAAAAATTTTCTTCACCCCAGCAACCTCCATGCCACCACTACTACCATAATAATTAGCAATACAGTCATCACTGTGTTCATTTTTCAGCCTGCCTGTGCACCTACAGTATTTAGACATTATTGCAACATCAATAACCTTGCCAGTATCAACAATAGTTGCTGTTACAACACCATTGTTGGAGGTGAGGCCCCTTTTCTGCCACGTGCCATCAAACGCCACTGTGAGGTCACGACTGCCGTCATTTTCTTCCACTGCTTCTTCCACAGCAACCTGCATTGACTTCTGTGCTACATCTTCAACTGCAGATCCTAGTACATAATTGTAAGCTTCAAACTTTGAAGGTGCACTTGGAAGATTTAGAACACCACATAGCATATCACCAGCTGCTTTGCCCTTACCAATTGCTCGCAATCCATAAACTAACCTAATATTTACACTATAAAGTTCAGTTTTCTTGTATCCATTATTTACAGTTACTGAAACTGAACTTGGAAACTTACAGCTGTATTTAGAAACACTGCATATTAAATTAAACTGGGCAGCCAGGCCAACATGGGATTCTACTTTCAGAGAAACGTTTCCATGACATTTTTTGCAGCACAAACTGTTTTCAAGAGCTTCACACAATATATTCGTATCAATGAGTTCAAAAACTTCATTCCCTCTATCAAGTAAATTATATTTCTCTTCCAAATCTCTTAGTTTTTTATGAGAAGCACTGTTTTCATTTGGTGTAAGTTCGTTCGGCAAATCAGTAATAAGTGGATTCACATTTTCCAACAGTGATGATGATGAACTGCTTTGCTTTGCTAATGAATCATTATTTCTTTTCTTTTACCAGTTCACACGCTTTTTAAATACTTTTGCTTTAGCTCTAGGCATTTTCACTGCGAAAAATGAAGCACTAAATACGAAATAACTCAACAACAACTACTTTCTTATATCACACTGTTTACAAAACAGTCCCGCCACAAAGTCAAAGAGTAACTTGAGGAAACCAGAGAGAAACATTTTCGGGCAACTAGTGTATAAATAGTCGCTGGAAACCGGGATATTTGAATTCATGTCACTTTAAAGGTACTGCCAAAAAGTTCATGGTCAGCCACGAGAGACGTGTATAACTAAAGCGCAATACCCGATCTCACAAATATATAAAAATAAAATAGTTATAATTGTAGTAGAGCTATGTATGATACGTCATTTTAAAGAGGAAACATGGCAGAATATAATACGCCAATAAAAAAAAATTCGATTTTTTAACCCAAAATCCGATTCCGTATCCCCTTAATGTGATTTGGAAGGGTTTGTGGCTCGTGTTCAACTTGCACCCGTGGGGAAATAGGTTTCCGTTTGGAGTAAATGTTAAAAGTGTTTGGGCGCCCAGTTTTAATTAAAGAGCAGACTGTTGTTTTGGTAATTTAATTTGAAGGCATAGAGGCCTGTGCTCAATTTTAGGTCACATCTTGTCACTGTGCTGATCTTTAGAAAAGAGATCCGCCATATGCAGTGGCACCAACTTCTTTCTTCAAGCCAGCAATTTTTTTTCTCACCCTTAGATACGGCAACAACCTTTAGAAAAACTAAGTGGAATACCTTATACGATGCTTAAATTTTGCACGCCTCTGTTAAATTACATGTAAAACTGCGCTAAAAGCAATTCCATGAGGACAACTGAAGTTCTTAAGAACCTCTGATTTGATCATTAACCTAATAAAAGGTCGTTTGTATACGTTGGGTTGTGGATACTAGTTTGAATGCTGCTTCTGCATTTATTAAGATTGTGGTGGTATTTGGTCTACAGTTAAATTATTAATAATTTTTATCCTATGCCAGTAGCAATTACGGCTGTGAGTGTCTACCTCGCTCGAACCTGTTAACTTCAACTTGCATCGAGAGGTGAGTTAACATTCAGTGGCGCTTTAGTTTTACTATTAGTTATTAGATTTCCTTTAGAGCCTGGATCAAGGCTTTGATTTTCATAATCTGTCCACTGCTTAAGAGAGATTTGCTACATATGTTGCACTCTGCTTTTTGTCACCGCGCAAAAGGGGGGGGGGAGGAGTGGCGGTGGCGACGGGGCGGCGGGGAGGGGGTGGTGGGGCTAGGTCTCAAGCTGTACGTCTGGGGTCTGTTGTGTCGTCCGTAATTTTGGGCCTAGACCTGACTTGAGGCTGCCCTGTTACTCCATTGTAACTCTTGGGTTATGGTGTGCCTCTGCATGACTTTCTGGGTTAATTATTAATTTTTAAATGATGTCTATTGTAAAATATACTTTAAGGGCCATGAGAATTGTTCCGCTTTTGGTATTTTACGTTTCATAAGGGTGAAATCTCAAGTTTAATCTTCCCTCTTTTTTAGGTTGAGCCTTGTACATACACTACTGGCCATTAAAATTGCTACACCATGAAAATGACGTGCTACAGACGCTAAATTTAACCGACAGGAAGAAGATGCAGTGATATGCTAATGATTAGTTTTTCAGAATATTCACACAAGGTTGGCGCCGGTGGAGACACCTACAACATGCTGACATGAGGAAAGTTTCCAACCGATTTTTCATGCACAAACAGCAGTTGACCAGCGTTGCCTGGTGAAACGTTGTTGTGATGTCACGTGTAAGGAGGAGAAATACTTACCATCACGTTTCCGACTTTGATAAAGGTCGGATTGTAGCCTATCGCGATTTGCGGTTTATCGTATCGCGACACTGCTTCTCGCGTTGGTCGAGATCCAATGACTGTTAGCAGAATATGGAATCGGTGGGTTCAGGAGGGTAATACGGAACGCCGTGCTGGATCCCAACGGCCTCGTATCACTAGCAGTCGAGATGACAGGCATCTTATCCGCATGGCTGTAACGGATCGTGCAGCCACGTCTCTATCCCTGAGTCAACAGATGGGGACGTTTGCAAGACAACAACATCTGCAGGAACAATTCGATGACGTTTGCAGCAGCATGGACTATCAGCTCGGAGACCATGGCTGCGGTTACCCTTGACGCTGCATCACAGAGAGGAGTACCTGCGATGGTGTACTTAACGAGGAACCTGGGTGCACGAATGGCAAAACGTCATTTTTTCGGATCAATCCAGGTTTTTTTTACAGCATCATGATGGTCGCATCCGTTTTTGGCGACATCGCGGGGAACGCACATTGGAGGTGTGTATTTGTCATTGCCGTACTGGCGTATCACCCGGCGTGATGGTATGGGGTGCCATTGGTTACACGTCTCGGTCACCTCTTGTTCGCATTGACGGCACTTTGAACAGTGGACGTTACATTTCAGGTGTATTACTACCCGTGACTCTACCCTTCATTCGATCCTTGCGAAACCCTACATTTCAACAGGATAATGCACGACCGCATGTTGCAGGTCCTGTACGGGCCTTTCTGGAGACAGAAAATGTTCGTCTGCTGCCCTGGCCAGCACACTCTCCAGATCTCTCACCAATTGAAAACGACTGGTCCATGGTAGTCGAGCAGCTGACTCGTCACAATATGCCACTCACTACTCTTGATGAACTGTGGTATCGTGTTGAAGCTCCATGGGCAACTGTACGTGCACACGCCATCCAAGATCTGTTTGACTCAATGCCCAGGCGTATCAAAGGCAGTTACTACGTCCAGAGGTCGTTGTTCTGGGTACTGAATTTCAAGATCTATGCACCTAAATTGCGTGAAAATGTAATCACATTTCAGTTTTAGTATAATATATGTATCCAATGAATACACGTTTATCATCTGCATTTCTTCTTGGTGTAGCAATTTTAATGGCCGTTAGTGTAGTTGCCGCCGAAATTATTTTTAGTTAATAAATTGATTTAAAGAGTGCTTGGTAAAAATGCTGTTCAATAGTTATCCCTACCCCTTCCTCTAGGACCCGTTCGTTGCGTCTTCCCAAGATACAAGCGCTCCTAGCCTGTATGAGAAATGCGTACTAAATTGCTACATGGCAAACGCTGTGCCGAATGGTCCTGGTTTTTGCGGGATACTGCGCTGTCCCGGAGTGATACCGCATGGCGACCGTTTCCGCGACCTGATACCTGCAGCAGCCCTCTAATGACGGGCCGTAGAACGAAACTAGAGGTCAATACGAGCCTCTTCAAGCAGTTGTTGAGGAATCTCACCAAATCAGCGCTGCTGTATCCTGCTGGGTCATCAAGCTGCTTATCCTGACGCTCTCGCATTATCGTTGATGTGCGGGTCAACAGCAAGCTTTGCTTCTGTTCCCTCCGACAAGCTTGTAGCCTCCCAACAGAACAAATCATTGTAATATTCACATTTAGTATAACCTCCCAACAGAAATATCTCTTTTAAGTTCCCAATAGAGAAATTTCTTTCCAATAATAAAATATCAAGTTTAATTTGACCTTCCATTAAAGACTGGCTGCATATCGAGATTAATAAGTTTTGACGTCAGCAGCGCTGCGTCGTGGCCCTTGAAATCATCCCGAATAAACTGAAAAATTCTTACCGCACAATGATGTCGGCGGATTATTCTATCTGTATATCTGCTCCTACAAGAAATTTTTGGCACAGCCCAATGCAATGCTGGCCACTAGATTTTCATTTGTAGGAAAACAGCTGATTTTCTTCGGCTTAATCAACATGAGTGTGCACAGGAAAAATTCGTAAAATTCTTAAACTGAAATAAATGATTTTCTTCAGAACAAAAGTTATTATTGAAACATTTCTGCAAGGAATTACATGGGACTTTAACATTACAATTGTGGTTAAATCAGTTGTGGCAATTAACATATGCGCGCGACAGAAAGGAACAATAATTTTTGTACCTTATACTACAGCGCTCAGGCACTGCCGTCGTTCTACACGACCGGTCCAACACAAGCCAACCGCTGGACCGCCCTGCCCGAATTCCAGAACTCAAGTACTCTGTGTGAGCTACAAAACACGACAGCTCTTTGCGAGGTACTAATCTCGACTTACTGCCAACACTGTTCTGACCTGCGATTCTATTGTAGCATAGATATTCCACATCGCAGGCAGCGCCTGAGCAGTGCATCAGAATTACATCTGCTCAAGTGCGCTAGCGAACAGTAGTGAATCCCCATTGAACCCCTTACAAGCTCCTGCACTGAGTTTACCGAAAATGTCTACAGAGTCATTGCCTAGTGGGATGTTCACCACTCTGCCTCAGGGTGCCCTAGAACTAAAGCAAAATTTAAACACTAGTCGAGAGCTTACTGGAGCATGCTGCGAGATCAGTCGGAAATGGAGAATGTGATATGTTGCTGGCAGAGCCCGTGGTTGGTGTGGTTACAGGTACAGGCACAGGTACAGGTACCCCACTTGAGGTGAGGTGCCACACTGATCTTCTTCGGCGATGGTGGCAGTGTAACAACATGCCTCCTGTACGGAGACGTTTGCACTATCCACAAGAATAATGTCACAGGATCCTGAGCTGATCCAGGAACCACGTTCATCCCCCCCCCCCCCCTCATCCAGTTATGCTGACATCCCTCATATTCCTAGCTGCTGGTGGAGAGCAGTCCCCTGCGTGGCGTTGAATCTCTGATGGTGGACTTAAAACAGCAGCAGCAGCCGTGGACTTTTCCAATCTGCATGGGTGAGAAAGGCGTAATAGCGACGTTGGGATGGAGAGCTGCAGCTGTTTATAGTGCCTCTTCAGTAGCCCATTTTCAACCACATCTGCCAGCCGATTCACTCAATGAACACACCTGAAGTCCATTCCAGCGTCTGCCTGTATGCATGTTGCTAGGTGTTGAAACCTGTACAGAAGTGTAGATTTTTCTGTGGTGCTTGTGGTTGCTTCTTCTCTCGGTATCATACATAGTTCTCGCTAAACTGCAGCTCTAGTCTAAGGTGGACTGGTAAGAAGAGAAAATTGATGAGGGCCTCCGCAGTAGAAGAACTTTCTATCACGTTTCTCATCTGCGTTTTGAAGTGCCTGACCAACTTCTCGGCTTCCACATTAGAATCTACATAAACCAGGACAGGGTGAAATAGCGTGATGGTAGTGAATCTCTGAAAATTACTGAAGGAAAACTGTGGCTCTCTTTTTGAGGTAAAATAACAGACAGTGCCCTCAGTTGTGATCTTAACTAAAGCTATGGTGTGGCCTGCACCAAGCGACAATATAGGATAGATCCGAAAAATGCATACACGACCAGGCCACTTAGGTGGCAGGAATGAGCCAATAAAATAAAAAAAATGGCTCTGAGCACTATGGGACTTAACATCTGAGGTCATCAGTTCCATAGAACTTAGAACTACTTAAACCTAACTAACCTAAGGACATCACACACATCCATGCCCGAGGCAGGATTCGAACCTGCGACCGTAGCGGTAGCGCGGTTCCAGACTGAAGCGCCTAGAACCGCTCGGCCACACCGGCCGGCCAACAAAATCAATGTGCACCATTTTCCATTATTCCTGCATTAGCGCAGTGAGGGCAGATTGGAGTCTCTGATTGATTATTCATGCAGGTGATGCTGGGTCAGACGGCTCACTAAACGTCCGTATCTTCAACCGGTCATGTGAACAGGCGCCTGGTGAGTGATCTGATGGCAGCCCCTAGAGATATGATGCAGCCGTCGAAGGGGTTGAAGACTGAGATCTTGGGATAAGTATTCTGCACCCTGTAGTTTATTTTCTGCTGTACTAAATTTAGTAACCGAAATAACTGAGATATAGATTCCATCGATACAGACGTTGGACGCTACGTCTGGTATAAGCATATACTTCCAAACAAACTTGCAGAGATTGGTCTTCCGTGGTTAAACTGAGTTTGGTGCTGGGTAAAAAAAAATTTTTTTATGCTATCAACGAAAGCCAGAGCATATTTTCCGATCTCGGACTGATATAATTCAGCTTACGGGTCTCTCTTGCACATAGCCTACGAGTTCTGTCGAGGATTTTGTGTGATAGTATGGACATGTACGATGTTGTTGTGTATCAGACGCCTTCTGGCGTGTAGTTGATGAAGCAAGATGCTGAATTTAGCATGGTCTGAAGTACAAGACTGTTTTCGTCATGCATGACTCAAAACTAATTTGACACCTTTCCTCTGAAATTTTATGTAGATGTGGGTGACTGGGACACAAACTCGAATTAATATCACAAGAATGAAATGTAGTTTCTTATATTGACAGGTAAGATTCTATGGCCCTCCACCCATTCTACTATAAACATAACTTTACACTGGGCTGAAAAAAATTATATACTTGTTAATTTTGCACTTACGACAATTATATTTTGCTACAGTCTGCTGGTTGTCGAGATGTTGCTACATCAAGGATTCACAGACCATTACGTCGACCAAGTTGGCACACAGAACTGTTGAATATTTGCGGGGGCACTAGCAACCATAAATATCTGGATGTCTTACTGGTAGAAGACAACTGCTCTGACAAGCACAGTATTGCTTCTAGATTCTTCCTCTGCATAACAGCAGATCACCGTCAGTAAGTCCGATTTTAGAGAAGCAGTGATTCCCAAACAGGTTTTCAGTACACCGTGAATCACGAAACGTTGAATGCCCGCCATCTACGATGGACATGTGCAGCGTGTGCTTGTCGCCTGGCGGCCTAGAGATCACTTGAAGCGTGGCGGTCACCGACTACGCTGCCACACTAAGGCTGCGGTAAGCCTCTGTGGGAGAGGCCATTAAGTCAAGAGCTAACAAGGAAGGACAACAACGGAGAATGGGATGGCCAGTGCGTGAGGAGCTGAAAGTTCGCTTGGCCAGCTGCGTGGTGTGAAGTCCAGCCCAAGCTAGCGGCTAGCGACAACGGGTGGGTGGATAATGCACGGGGAAGGATATGCTGGTAACACTATCCGTGGCGGTGATCAAGACTAGTATCGTGGCGGTGGTGGTCAGGAAAAACAATTGTTGTGTAGTCACGTATGTTCTGGCTGCGATTTCCTTTGCAGCTCTGCTAGTAAATTACAGGGTTCAACATTTTACTGTTCACTATTGTCCTAAAGGCGGGGCTGCAGCAAGTTCTGTGTGCGTTTCGCTGACATATGTTTCAGTTGTGGAAGATTCACCGTGAACTAGACGCTGGTGGCGTGCTGGTATGCACTGAAGTCATGTGTTGGACGTCCTTTTGCCCGACGCAGCGCAGCAATTCGACGTGGCATGGACTCAACAAGTCGCTGGAAGTCCCCTGCAGAAATATTGAGCCATGATGTCTCTATCGCCGTCGATAATTCCGGAAGTGTTGCGGGTGCAAGATTTTGTGCACGAAGTGACCTCCCGATTATGTCCCACAAATGTTCCATGGAACTCGTGTCGTTCAATATGGTGTCGAAACCATTCGCTCGAATTATCCAGAACGTCCTTCGAACCAATTCCGAAGAACAGTGGCGCTATGACATGGCTCATTTTCATCCATAAAAATTCCGTCGTTGATTTGGGATAACACAGCCCGTACCATTATGGAGCTACCACCAGCTTGCACAGTGTCTTGTTGACAACCTGGATCCATGGTTTAGCGGTGTCTGCGCCACACTGGAACTCTACTATCAGGTCTTACCCACTTAAATCGGTACTCATCTGACAAGAGTCCAACTGATATGGCCAGGAGCCCAGCAGAAGCAGTGCAGGTGATGTCGTGGTTTTAGCAAAGGCACTCGAGTCGGTGGTCTGCTGGCATACCGTATTAACACCAGATTTCACGACAATGTCCTAAAGGATACGTTCGTCGTACATCCCACACTTATTTCTGCCGTTCTTCTACATCTACCTCTACATAAATACTTTGCAAATCACAAGTAAATGCCTGGCAGAGGGTTCCAACTTCACAGTATTTCTCTATTATTCCGACCTCGAACAACGCTCGGAAAAAACGGACACCTATATCTTTCCGTGAGGGTTCTGAATTCCTTTGTTCTCCCTGAGTAGGTCAGCGTCAACAAAATATTTTCGGATTCGGAGGAGAAAGTTGGTGATAGAAGTTTCGTGAGAAGTTCCCGCCGCAACGACAAGCACCTTTGTTTTAATGATGTCCACCGCAAATCCTGTATCATGTCAGGGACACTATCTCCCCTATTATAAGGCAATACGTGCTGTTCTTCTGTGAGCTTTCTCAAAGTGGTCTGTTAGTCCTGTCTGGTAAGGATCCTACACCGCGCAGTAGTTCTCTAAAAGAAGACGGACAAGCGTAGTGTAGGCAGTATCTTTGGGAAAAAATGGAAATGAGCGTTTGGCGTCATTCGCCGGCAGGCCCCTTACGGGGCAGGCCCGGCCTCTTTGGTGCAGGTCTTATTACATTTGACGCCACATTGGGCGGCCTGCGCGCCGGATGGGGATAAAATGGTGATAGAGATAACCCAATACTCAATGCCTCAGCGGAGAAAATCCCCGACCCAGCCGGGAATCGAACCCGGGCTCGTAGGACGGCAAAACCCGTCACGCAGACCACTTTTTTTTCGGTATTGGTCGGTGCATTTGTTCGGTGCGGATGTCCCATGACACCCGTTCAAGTTCAGTGTTGAGCCGTTGACTCAGTTTTTTACTGCAGAGGGCAGCTAACCCTCTGACCGAACGCGCTGAGCTACCGTGCCGGCAACCACTCAGCTATGGGGCGGACAGTATCTTCAGGAGATCTACTGCATCTTCTAAGTGTTCTGGCAATAAAACGTAGTCTTTTGTTTGCCTCCCCTACACTATTTTCTATGTGTTCCTTCCACGCTTAGTGTTTAGTGACGAGGCAACACTCCATTTTGGCCGCGCGGGGTAGCCGCACCGTCTAGGACGTCTCGTCAGGGTCCGCGCGGTTCCCCCCGCCGGAGGTTCGAGTCCTCTCTCAGGCATCGGTGCATGCGTTGCCCATAGCGTAAGTTAGTTTAAGTTAGATTAAGTAGTGTGTAAGCTTAGGGACCGATGACTTAAGCAGTTTGGTCCCATAAGATCTTACCACAAATTTCCAATTTAAGTTGATTGTAACTGTAATTCCTAAGTATTTAGCTGAATTTACGACCTTTAGATGCGACTGATTTATCGTAAAACCGGAGTTTAACGGATTCATTTTAGCACTTATGTGAATGAATTGACGTTTTTCATTATCTAGGGTCAATTGCCAATTTTCTCACCATACAGATAACTTTTGCTATTTATTTTGAACTTCTGATGGCTTTCTAGATGATAAACGACAGCATCATCTGCAAACTATCTAAGACGGCTGCCCGGATTGTCTCCTAAATAGTTTATACAGATAAGGAACCGCAGAGGGCCTACACACTAACTTGTGGGACGCCAGAAATCACTTCATGTAGTGTTGTTTGTTAGCACTGGCAACTCTACACAAATACCGCTGCTCACGTCATTAAGAGAAATGTTCTGGGCCGCTGCGTTGTGCGTGGTGAGAGGTAAGGTCTGAAATTTACTATTGTCAGCACACTCTTCATACTGTGGATCTCTTCTATATCAGTGGAAGTGGAAGTGCTAGAGAAGTATGTGCCTAGAAAAACTAGAGGAGGGAAACGATCCACCTTGGTACAACAAACATATTAGCAAGTTGCTGAGAAAGCAGAGAATTTTGCAAAGTCGTTTTAAACTTAGTCACTGCCCCGCTGACAGACAGAAATTATGCGAAACGAAATTGAAAGCAATATTTTATCCGCAGATTCTAAAAATAACCCCAAAAAATTTTGGTGGTACGTAAAATCTATGAACGCTACAAATAATACTCTTGCTGACAGTACGGGTAATGTTAATGATGATGATAAACAGAAGGCCGAAATTCTAAACCTAGTTTTCAAAAACTCGTTTACGATAGAGGACTGCCGCACTATTCCCCATTTCAATTATCAAACAAACGAGAGGATGGCTTACATAGCATTTAGTGTATCTGGGACTGTAAAAAAGTTAAGATCCTTAGACGCCAGGAAGGCATCTGGCCCCGACGGTATCCCCGCAAGATTTTATGTTGACTATGCTACAAATATAGCACCATTCTTATCCGCCATCTATCAGAGACCATTGGAAAGGCGGAAAGTTCCACGGGACTGGTAGAAGGCCCAGGTCATAGCAATCTATAAAAAGGGTAGAAAATCGTATGCACATAATTACCGGCCAATTTCACTGACATCGATTTGTTGTAGAATCATGGAACATATTTTGCGTTCAGACCTTTCTGGACTCTGAGAAGCTCATCTGCAGATACTAGCATGGTTTTAGGAAACAGCGGTCATGCGAGACGCAGCTGGCCCTCTTTGGGCATGATATGCAACAGACTCTAGATACCGGCTCCCAGGTTGATGCCATATTTCTCGACTTTCGAAAGGCGTTCGGCTCAGTTCCGCACGGTCACTTGCTACAAAAAGTGCGCGCTTACGGTCTATCCGATGACATATGCGGTTGGATAGAAAGTTTTCTAACAGACAGGGAGCAGTATGTCGTCCTGAACGGAGTGACTTCAACAGAAACAAGCGTAACTTCAGGTGTGCCCCAGGGCAGCGTAATAGGTTCTCTGCTTTTTACGATTTACATAAACGATCTGGGTGATGGTATTGATATCGGCCTTAAACTGTTTGCCGATGATTCGGTAGTCTACAGGGAAGTAGTATCACATGAAAGTTGTGAACAAATCAATGAGGATTTGCAGAAAATAAATTCGTGGTGTAATGACTCTCAATATTAGTAAGTGTAGCCTACTGCGTATAACAAGGCGAAAATCCCCATTAATGTATGAGTACAAAATAAATGCCCAGTCTTTGGAAGCGGTAACGTCCGTCAAGTATCTGGGTGGGACTATTCGAAATGATCTCAAATGGAATGATCAGATTACACAATAACGGGTAAGGCGAACTCTAGATTACGGTTTATTGGTAGAATCCTGAAGAGACGCAGTCCTTCAACAAAGGAAATAGCTTACAACACGTTAGTTCGTCCAGTCGTGGAGTATTGTTCGTCTGTATGGGACCCTTACCAGTTGGGTCTGATTCAAGAAATTGACCAGGTCCAAAGAAGAGCGGCAAGATTCGTGACTGGTACATTTAGCCATCGCGAGGACGTTGCAAATCTCATAGAAAGTCTGAAGTGGGACACACTTGCAGACAGACGGCGCGCTAAACAGAAGGGGCTGCTCACTAAATTCCGAAATCCGATCTTGACCAAGGATGTAGAGCAAATATTACTACCACCAACTTTCTAATCGCGCAATGATCACGATTGAAAGATAAGGGAAATAAGAGATCTTACTGAGGCGTTCAGACAGTCGTTTTTCCCTCGTGCGATCCGCGAGTGGAACGGAGCGGGGAAAATATAACTTTGGCGCGAATTGTGCCCTCCGCCACACACCGCTTGGTGGCTAGCGGAGTATGTATGTAGATATGTATATCTCAGAATATTGATTTCCCTAACGGTTTCCGAAATGGAAAGACCCATGCGTCTAGCTCCAATTAAAATTCCCCGTTCAGAGTCTGTTAATTCCCGATGTGGAGCCGTAATCATGCCGGAAACCTTTCCATATTAATCACCTGAGTATAAACGACAGCTCCACCTACACACTGGACTTTTATACCTTGTGCACGCGATACTACTGCCATCTGCGTATTTGCATTTCGCTACCCCACGACATTTTTCACCCCAGTATGTGTTTTCAGATGTGGAAGGCTCTAATTTGAATCAGACTCCACTCATGTGATCATATATTGCTGCAGAGTTATGTAAACCTTTCGTGTGGTGTCGTCCAAAAATTGCGGTGCCATACCCAAGTCAGCAGTTTGCATCGATATTACAGAAGTTAAGCGGTGTCTCGCTGTAATACACGTCTCTCAGAGGAAGTGGGGGCGCTGTCGGAGCCACACCTTGCTCCCAGTGCTGAAGCGCCAGCGCATGGTTTCCAGTATATGGCCGAGCATGGAGTTCGTGACCGCCCTTCAAGAACAGATCATCAACTACTACTCATCTGCCACTCATGTCCTGGATGGAACTATACTTTTGATCATCGAGAAATTTGTTCTTTGAGAGAAGGGTTTAGCAAATGTGTGCATCAAATGATGCTTTAATATTCAAACACCGTCGTAAATATTCGGCGGACTCATGTTGCTATGGATTTTATGAAGTAAATCCTTTTATCATTATTGTAATAGAAGATACTAATATTTCACATGTTGTAGTTCCTACCAATCATCTTCCAAAGCAATCAAAACAGCCATAGTTACGTCTGGACGATTGTAGTTTCGTCAGTTCATAACATTACTTATATCAATCGAGTGTGCTAGTGCTTTGAATGTGCTGAATGTGTCTGTCTTTCCCATATTGCACTGTCATGTCGGGGTTTTCCTGCGTTGCTAATATTGCCTCGTTCTCGTTACGTTTAGTGTTATCACTGCTGTGTCTTTTGACAGCTTTCATTTGGGAATTGTGTCCTGAGCTTGTGGCCAGCAACCTTATTTCATTACTACCTTTCCAAGCTGTACAGTTAATGATTTGTAGGCTTACTGATTTAACTTTTTGCTCTCCTTTTACTGCAAAGCAACATTTATTTTAAATATCATAAATATGTTGATTTTTCATTTAGTGAAAGATTTAGTGTACTTGTCTTTTTGTTGAATTTAAGCACAAATAATATCTAATTGTATTTTTGTTTAAGCTCATGCGTTGTAATTAATTTAAATTATTAATAAAGAAATTGAAGTTCATAAGTATTTAAGCCCTCACAATCTGCAGTGACTTACCACTCCCAAAGTCCCCTACGCCACAAAAGTCAAATCGTTAAGTAAAGGAACAACAAAATTTAATTGCTGACTTATTGGTAATCGTGGCACTAAAACTCCAGTATTCTTTTAAGGAATCGTTTTACTTTAACTAACAAGGTTGTGACAAGCTGAAAGAAAAAGAAATAATAATTTCTTGATAATGAAGGTTATCTAACATTGCTTTGATGCTCTCTTCTATGGAGAACTTTGTAGCACGGGTCCTGTATGGACAATTGATGAATTCGTTACTGTACTGGCATATATGTAGTACAATTCAAAAAGTGATGTATATTCGTAGCGTAATGTGTGTGAAGCGTGGAACAGTAAAACACAAGCGGAAAACTGACTGAGGTAACTCATTATACTAAGGTTTGAAGCTCCTCTTGATGTTCTTCCGTGTTTGCGATAAAAAAAATTTTTTTAATCAAAATTTTAAGGTGCACCTGCAACCAAAGCTAAGAAAATTGCACGTATTGTTGTGCTTAGGCCTACAACAGTTAAATTATTATGAATTTGATATTATCTTCACAGTAATAAAAAGTTGACCCACAGAAGATGACACATAGGTGAAGACACATGTCTGCGTAAATATAAAAATAAAGTAACTCTGTTTGCATAAGGCTGATTTTCAAAAATGGTTCAAATGTTTCTACGCGCTATGGCAGTTCATGAGTCCCCTAGACTTAGAACTACCTAAACCTAACTAACGTAAGGACATCACACACACCATGCCCGAGGCAGGATTCGAACCTGCGACCGTAGCAGCAGCGCGGTTCCGGACTGATTTCAAAATAACACAATTTTTACTCACAACAAGTATTTCTTAAATCGAAAATACAGAATTAAAATTATTCTCAATATGACAATGGGTGTAAACGAATCATCCACACCCAAACAAATTATAAATGTGGAGGTACTTATGTATGTACGTGTATCTGTATGTTCCACAGCGTCTCCAAAAGCACTGGGCCGATTCCAAAGAAATTTGGTTCATGTAACATTTACTGTGTGGAAAGAACCACTTGGAGTAAGAACTACCGACACATCACGGGGGTGGGGCTGGTAGTGAGAAAGCAGTGTAGCCCATTACCCGAAAATATTCGTAATTTAACTATCCAGTATTTGAAAATGAGACCACTTAGTCCCGCAACAAATTTTGAACATTATTTCAAACCTTCACGAAACTTCTCGCGGACGACTGCTACACAATCATGAAAGGAAAGAAGTTTGCCGCTTACTACTTTTCCGCTGTTCAGTAGTAAAACTGCCACATGAGTCAGGTCGTTTCAGTTTATTACACCTGCACTACTGACGACACGTAGTCAAGGAAACAGAACGTCATAAACACTGTAGCGTAAAAAACTACCGCATCATGCAAGACGTTCAAATTTATTACTTCGCTGCCACCATATTCGCAACACATCACATATGCCACCGAAGCACTCCGTCTTCAGGCCACTAGTGGCCCATCGGGACCATCCGACCGCCGTGTCATCCTCAGTTGAGGATGCAGATAGGAGGGGCGTGTGGTCAGCACACCGCTCTCCCGGTCGTTATGATAGTTTTCTTTGACCGGAGCCGCTACTATTCGGTCGAGTAGCTCCTCAATTGGTATCACGAGGCTGAGTGCACCCCGAAAAATGGCAACAGCGCATGGCGGCTGGATGGTCACCCATCCAAGTGCCGGCCACGCCCGACAGCGCTTAACTTCGGTGATCTCACGGGAACCGGTGTATCCACTGCGGCAAGGCCGTTTCGTCTGCCACCGAACGTACCTACAAAACTGTATCATTGTGCAACGCATTGTTCAGGAGATACGACTTCAAACTGTGGCGGTGCCGCTCTTTTCGTCCTTTACCTGAACCTACCTCTGAACTCGTTGCAGCAGATCGCCGTTAGGAAAGCCTACCGTATTAAAACTCGCACCAGGCTGCATACGACGTAACTATTCCAAGAATCTGGAAAAGGTCTTAATTTTGAATGAAATGTGGAAATACTGGCAAAACTTCAGTACATTCTTAACCTTGATAATGCACACGTTTACCGCCAAGCCCGTGAAAATCTTGACACATTCATGCACAAACCCTTTCATTCACGTAAATAAGTTTACAGCTACTAAGCACGGATTGTTCTTAAATGAAAATGCTCGCCATACTATTAAGTTCATCAGTGGCTAATGCGCTCGGGTTTTTGATCACCGATATGCTCAATATGCCACGCGGAATTACAGTCTTTCATCACACACAAAATTACTTGAAAATCCGTACTTTCTAGAAAACACACCGGAATAAATATGCCTTCACTTTAAAACACTTTTGGAACATGCAGGACAACTAAAACCGGCAAATTACAACTTTCTTCGGAGTTCATAGTACACACGTCAGTACCATTGAAAGGGTGGGCTCTGACTCTTAGACTGCTCCAAGAGAGAAGACGCACAAAGAATACTCCGTTGTGATTGGTCAGTTTTCTCTAAGGAAGACAGAAAAACGTTATTCTCCCGCCATAGTCTGCACTTTTCATGGCTAACCAATTAATAAATAAATCACTTTCGAACTGTACTTTTTCCTGAAATAAATATTCAACATTCTGATATTTTCCTTATACTTTACGGTATTAACTATTTTCATTTGCACCCGAATTAGTTTTCCTTTCACCATAAAATTACTTGACATATTATGATATAAAATTCCCCGTCGTACAACATTCATCGGTAGAACAATGATCTAGATATTTACTTTAGGCCACATTCTCGCATCATTCACAATACTAAAAGCATATACAAAACTGTACAAACATAAATAAACAAAAATGCCTTCAAGAAATAAACAGAAAAATTCACAAAACATTCTCTTGACCAGTTTCTGTGCTCTGCTGTCCCCTAGCAGATGAAAATTAGAACTACGTACTTGACTGAACCCGTTTCAGACCATCTGTCACTGTGCACACATGAGTTCTTCTCCCGATACACAGTCTCTAGACAGGAGCTGCATGAAAATGATTGTAGGTCCATATTCGTTAGACATGCAGGTGAAATATGTGTACAAATGCGCGTGGAATATGTGAAACACGTTTGAAACCTGTTTGACATTTGCGAATATGAGCAAGGAGATGGGTAAAAAGTTCATCCTAAACCCCAGGATTTCAATCAAATTTGGTACACATTTTAGTTACAATCTGGAAAGAAACACTGTAGTTATAACGATCATCGGCGTCCTATTACTGTGAGCGTGACAATATGGAGAGAGAAGGGAGGACGAGGAGACGGACAGACAGTGAGGTGAAAGGAGGAGCAGGCACAGATAGGAGGAGGAAGAGGTGGGCAGAGATAGTGGATGAGGAGGATATGGATAGACAGAAAGGAGAGGAGAAAATCGAAAAGGAAAGCGAAGGAGATGGACAGAGATGGAGGAAAAGGCAGAAATATAATGATGAGGAGATAAGCGGACGGAGGGGGAGGAGCAAGTGAACACGGAAAGAGATAAGGAGGCGATGGACAGAGAGAGGAGGATATGGACACAAAAAGGAAAAGGGAATAGATGAACAGGGATAGGTGGAAGAGGAGGTGAACAGAGAGAGGGGAAGAGAGAGGCTCGCACAGAGGAGCAAGGAGGAGATGGAGTAATAAAGACTGGATTAAGTAAGTACAAAGGCAACGCCACGTTACTCAGCTAGTAAACCAATAAACGTTAGTTAGCTACTGGTGTAGACGAGGCCTACAGACGAGATACCCACATAGCGATCTAAGAGTCGACGGTCGTGAGTGTATTCTAAACAGCCAGTATGGAACTTTTGCTAAGTGAAGGTGCAACTATTGAAGTGTGAACACCACCAAAGGAAAAAAAAGAAATGAAAAAAAGGATAGGAGATAGTATAATAGGTAGAGAAGTAATTTGAAAAAAAAAAGGTCATGGAAACACTTTTCTTCATTCAACATCTAACATCACCGTTGCTTCTAAATGAATAAAAGTTTCAAAATTTTCAACTGTATTTAAAGGGTATAATTTAGAAACATAATCATAATCTAAGATTTTGATGTACACGCTCTGTATTTGGTTCAAGTTCTTTCAAATGAGAAGTATAAGCAATTTTCAAGTCCCAATATTCTCTAGAGTGGACATCAAAGGAAATTTTGGACATTTGCGGTAATATCCTATGAGGCCAAACTGCTGAGGTCATTGGTGCCTAGGCTTACATACTACTTAATGTAACTTACGCTAAGGACAACACACACTCATGCCCGAGGCAGGACTCGAGCCACCGACCGGGGCAGCTGCGCAAGCCGTGGCAAGGCGCTGAAGACCGCGCGGCTATCCCGCGCGGTAGAAATCAAAGGATAGGTTCTTTAATCCGTTATCTAATTTCGGACGGGCATCAGGTTTAATACCATTTACAAGATTCTCTAATTAGGCTGTATGTGTGTATGAAATCTTATGGGACTTACCTGCTAAGGTCATCAGTCCCTAAGCTTACACGCTACTTACCTAAATTATCCTAAGGACAAACACACACACACACACACAGGCATGCCCGAGGGAGGACTCGAACCTCCGCCAGGACCAGCCCCACAGTCCATGACTTCAGCGCCTGAGACCGCTCGGCTAATCCCGCGCGGCATTAGGCTGTATATCTAGTAATACTTCTTAGGGCATTATTTCTTACTGATATCAGTGGTTGATTGTAACTACACATTTGCAATTGTCTCACAAACGGACCCATGCTTACTAAAACGTTTCTGTGTCAGTTATAGTACATTTTCGCCTGTGTCAATTTTCGCTGGCAATTGTTGTACATGGGATTTACAAGACTAAGAAGTTTAGATGAGCGACACTGAAAATTATTGAATCATAGACAGACAGGATCCAGGATCTCGAACAGGGTCAAAGAAGGTTGGTAAATGATGACATCTGTCTGAGGCAATGACTATAACCAAGTCAGAACGAGAGTCATTATTCTTCTGACTGGTTGGATGCGGTCCGCCACGAGTTCCTCTCCAGCGCTAAACACGGAGCATTAGTTGCACCCGATGTCTTCAACTATTTGTTGAATGTATTCTAGTCTCTGTCTTCCCCTACAGTTTTTACCCTCTACAGTTCCCTCTAGTATCATGGAAGATATACCCTGCTGTGTTACCCCACGCCGTAATATCCTGTTCGTTCTTGTATTTTCATATCTTTCCTATTTTCTAACTTTCTACGTTCTTCTGTATCACTACGTATCAAACTCTTCGATTCTCTACTATTGCGGTTTGCCCACAGTTCATGATTAACTGCAGACAGTTCTGTGTTCCAAACGAATATTCTCAAAAATTTCGTCCTCGAAGTGAGGCCTAAGTTTGATACCATATAAGCACTTCTTTTGTCTGAGGACACGCCCTTTGCCTGTGTCAGATTTCTTTTAATTTCCTCCTTGTTGTCCATTCTGGGTCACCTTTCTTCCAAGGTAGTAGAATTCCTTAACGTCGCCTTCTTCGTGGTCACATAGTATAATGTTAATCTTCTCGCTATTCTCATTTTTGATACTTCTCTTTACTTTCGTCCTTTTTCAGATTAGTCTCAAACGATGTTCTGTACTCAGATTGTTCATTCTTTTCAGCAAATCCTGTAATTCTTGAAACTTCCTGGCAGATTAAAACTGTGTGCCCGACCGAGACTCGAACTCGGGACCTTTGCCTTTCGCGGGCAAGTGCAGAGTGAAAATCTCATTCTGGAAACATCCCCCAGGTTGTGGCTAAGCCATGTCTCCGCAATATCCTTTCTTTCACGAGTGCTAGTTCTGCAAGGTTCGCAGAAGAGCTTCTGTAAAGTTTGGAAGGTAGGAGACGAGGTACTGGCGGAAGTAAAGCTGTGAGTACCGGACGTGAGTCGTGCTTCGGTAGCTCAGTTGGTAGAGCACTTGCCCGCGAAAGGCAAAGGTCCCGAGTTCGAGTCTCGGTCGGGCACACAGTTTTAATCTGCCAGGAAGTTTCATATCAGCGCACACTCCGCTGCAGAGTGAAAATCTCATTCTGGAAACATCCCCCAGGCTGTGGCTAAGCCATGTCTCCGCAATATCCTTTCTTTCAGGAGTGCTAGTTCTGCAAGGTTCGCAGAAGAGCTTCTGTAAAGTTTGGAAGGTAGGAGACGAGGTACTGGCTGAAGTAAAGCTGTGAGTACCGAACGTGAGTCGTGCTTCGGTAGCTCAGTTGGTAGAGCACTTGCCCGCGAAAGGCAAAGGTCCCGAGTTCGAGTCTCGGTCGGGCACACAGTTTTAATCTGCCAGGAAGTTTCATATCAGCGCACACTCCGCTGCAGAGTGAAAATCTCATTCCTGTAATTCTTCTTCATAATCATTGAGGATACCAATGTCATCAGCGAGTTTTATAATTTATATCCTTTAGCTTTGCATTTTAATCCCACGCTTGAACCTTTCTTTTATTTCCAATATTATTTCATCGACGTATAAGCTGAACAGTAGGGGAAAGACTGTATCCCTGTCTTACACCGTTGAAGATCCGGGAAATTCGGTCTTTGTCCACCATTCTTATTGTTAAAGACAAGTGAAATTGTGCGATAGCACTGAAATGATGAAATAAATTTTGAGAGATTTTTAAAGATAGTAAGTAAAACGTAACCTAAGAGATCGTGAAAATCACATGAGAAGTGGGTAATCCGAACGACTCACAAGATGACTCAGAGGACGACTGACTGACTTGTTGTAACAAAGTTAGTAACGAAGATTTCGGAAAACTGGCTACGAGCTCGTGGCCCATCTACTCTGCGTGTGATGCGACGGCTAACTGAGGGCTGGCCTTGCTGCAATTATCGCCGCCATCACCGTCAAGTGATATTTACTCCAGACCGTGCAGATGGCCAACTTCCAGGCCTACAAGGACAGAGCACGGCCCACCCTTGGCTGGACAATCAGTATTAATTAGCCCTCCTGTGTGCTTCCTCGTGCTTCCTCCATCTCTTCCCAGCGTCCGCAGTAGCAACACCAGCCAAAGGACTTCAAACGCCACCCGGACGGAGAAACACGTGCTGGAATTAATCTTCATCAAATTAATGACTCCACTCAGCCCCCTCCCCCCAGTCCGTCACTACATTTTCTTTTTGTCAGTCACTCATTTCAAGGAAAAAAATCTGGTTGTAAATCTATCACGGCTGCTGGGTTCGCTTTGCTTTACATATGTCTAGGTACCTTACTGGCAGCAGCTCCTCTCATATCGTTTCCGTTATAACGTTGTCTCTCAACCGGTTGCTTTCTGTTCCTTACATGTTTATGTCTGTCAAATGTTCAAATGTGTGTGAAATCTTATGGGACTTAACTGCTAAGGTCATCAGTCCCTAAGCTTACACACTACTTAACCTAATTTATCCTAAGGACAAACACACACACCCATGCCCAAGGGAGGATTCGAACCTCCCGGGACCAGCCGCACAGTCCATAACTGCAGAGCCTCAGACCGATCGGCTAATCCCGCGCGGCTTATGTCTGTCCATGTGTGCTACATGTAACTTCGTCTATAAACAGTACTACATTTTACAGTCTTCGTCTAAATAAAAGGTGCTTGTATCCCTGGAAGCTGTCCTAAATGCCATTCTTTTCTCCGTTCCACTCCTGTTAACTGCAGGATTACTCGAACGTGGTGCTTCACGTATCCATCCCGTTCCTTTCTTTTTACAATGATCCATCGTGTAGAATCCGTTCAGATGACTATGATGTCTTCATGTCAGTTTACTGTGGTACATACACGTCCATCCAATTCCGTGCAACTCATTACTTGACAATAGTCAAGCCTCATATTACTTGTGTCTCGCCGCCAGTCTCATATACATTATAAGACCATTCATGTTACCTATTATCCACTGCGTCTTTCGTAGCTTTAGTGTATAGAGAGCTATTCTTCTCTATCTTTCGATCACTTTCATTTCTACATTTATTTTTACCCAATTTTTTATGATAAATTGGTTACCATACCGTTCAAAAATAGGAAGTCTCCCGTACTATCAGTCAGAAGTTTTCCTTTTCACGGAACATCTGTAAGAGATAGTAATAAAATACTGTGTCTCGTCGATTTTCGTGTTGCCGTATAGTTTTCAGTACGCTGCAGGAGAAGGAACGGTATGTCACAAGACATATATTGGTAAATCTCTCTTAAGTGTTTAGCGTCTTGTAGTTTTGTTAATGTACTTTTTAGCCGTCAGTCGTTTGGTTTGATGCTGCCCGCCAGGAATTCCTCTCCTGTGGCAGCCTTTCCATGTCAGAGAATAACTTGCAACCTATGTCCTCAATTATTTGCTGGATGAATTCCCATCTCTGTCTGCCTCCACGGCTTTCACCCTCGACAGCTCCCTCTATTACTATGGAAGTTTTTCCGTGATGTCTTAACATATATCTTATTATCGTGTCCCTTCTCCTTGTCAGTGCTTTCCACATATTCCTTTCTTTTCAGATTCTGAGCAGAACCTCCTCATTCCTTATCCTATCAGTCCACTTAATATTTCAGCATATACTAACTTTTAATTTACAGCTATCTATCATGTAACAGCCAACCTTGAGGACGATCGGTTTGAGAGTTGGAGAAATGTGGAACCTCATCCTGTAACAGGCGTTGGAACGCAGGTTAAAGGTAGTCTATCAACGTTTTAAATTTTATTCATGGGTGTCAATCAGCAGCTATGAATGACGTTTTAAGAAGAATAATGATCAGTCGTCAGCTGCACAAATTTTTATTGAATTAACTTCTTGACTGGTTTTGGGAAATTAATTTGCCATCCTCAGAAGATCATACAGTTAAGCTTACATCGCAAAGCAATCATCAACCAAACTCTGGGCGATTGAGTCCTACAAAAAAGGGGTATAGAATAAGGAGTGATTATCAGTGTTCGATGACAATTAACAGAAGAATTAGTAACAATAAGTGTACAAACAGATTATAAACGTACTTCCATTAAAATATTTACGTAACACTGTCACGCAGTTAAACAGTAACGTAAAAAATGCTAAAATTTAGAGAGTACAAAATCTTTGCATAGTAAGTAAAATATTTAAAAAAAACACGAGAAATATGATGATTAGCACCAACAGACTGATACTAAAAGATTTCATCTTCAATTTTTTGGTCCTGTCCTCCTCAGTTGCGCGTAATACTACGGTATGTTGATGATTTTCACTTATGGACCGTCTGACAGCAACTGAATAAAACACAATTTTAGTGCCATACGCGTTTCGCCTTTATTTTCTGCAAGGCATCATCAGTGGCAGGTTGCGTAGACAGTTTCTTACATATTACGCTCCTGTTGCATTTTTGGTCTTGTTCTTCTTCCTATGAGCGCCAATTTGCTGTTTTTTCTGCATTCCACAGCACTATGCACTGAACGCTTTTTTTTAATGCAATGTTTTGGTTTCTGTTGCCGACTGTCAAACGTTTGACAGTCGGCAACAGAAACCAAAACATTGCATTAAAAAAAAGCGTTCAGTGCATAGTGCTGTGGAATGCAGAAAAAACAGCAAATTGGCACTCATAGGAAGAAGAACAAGACCAAAAATGCAACAGGAGCGTAATATGTAAGAAACTGTCTACGCAACCTGCCACTGATGATGCCTTGCAGAAAATAAAGGCGAAACGCGTATGGCACTAAAATTGTGTTTTATTCAGTTGCTGTCAGACGGTCCATAAGTGAAAATCATCAACATACCGTAGTAAAAGATTTCACTGTTATAAGAAGCAACGAGTGCTAGTGTACCTAAAATCTTACGAAGACTAATTACAATGAGGGCGCTCGTATCTATAACGTAAGTCAAAGGAAACTGACACATCAGTCTTAAAGAAATGAAACACTATAAGACCTTATATCACGTGCTAAACAAGTGTATAAATTTTAACACAAAATGACATAGCTTGTATAAAGGGCTGAAGAGTGGACACAATGATCGGGTTTATTTAATAATAAACTGATGGTGGCGCCGTGGGCCGATGGAGAAGTGGCGTTGCATTGAACTTCCCAGTATCTTAACGTAGAGGGCGGCCGCCCGGTAAGTTTCCAGCGAGGCAAGTAAGCGGGCACGCCCCGGCTGAGTCGTCCAACTCTACGACGAGCGGGAGATCCTAGTGCGTATTTACAACTCGTCTTCTCGTTTAGGTCCTCGACCTATGGCTCTTATCAATACAAGCTGCAGTGTATCACATCTACGTTGGTGACTTAAAATCTTAGCCAGATAACGGCGTAGCGTAGAAAAATGTATCAGGCTCGCTGACCAGTGCACAAATAGGTGACCCGCGGCTCTGAGTTAAAACATAAAGTTAATTTGATAAAAAATTGTGCAGCTGACTACTGATTATTTCTGTTCTTAAAAAGCTACTAACGTTTCTAGAATTTATATTGCATTGCTTTGCAGACTGATGCTCCTGCCAAAAGTGTTCCACTTGACTCGCACCTGGATAGTGTGAGACTTTCCCTAAATTCACACAAACTGGAGAGGTACAGATTGAATGAGGTGTGCTTGGCCGGCCGGAGTGGCCGTACGGTTCTAGGCGCTACAGTCTGGAGCCGGGTGACCGCTACGGTCGCAGGTTCGAATCCTGCCTCGGGCATGGATGTGTGTGATGTCCTTAGCTTAGTTAGGTTTAATTAGTTCTAAGTTCTAGGCGACTGATGACCTCAGAAGTTAAGTCGCATAGTGCTCAGAGCCATTTGAACCAGGTGTGCTTGGCTCTGGAAGGATGTCCCATTTAAAGGTTGGCTGACAGCTGAGGGACGTCGCAGAGCTCTGAGCGACTAAGTGGGAGCTTAAAGGCGTTTCCGTGAGAAGCAAATAGCCTTTCTGTTAAGATACAGCCTTCTCGATGGCTTAGGAATGCTGAAAAACAGCCGAAAGGAATTCACAAGAAAATTTGGCATGTAGGGCGATAGCAGCAAGTGCCGAACGGATGATACGCATGAGAACGACGCTGGTGTTCCCGTATTATGTAGCAGCCGTGGCCCATGGACCTTTAGAAACACGACCCGATACGAAGATTGGCAGTGGTATTTACTAGCATCGATCATTCATTGGGTGACAACGTAAATTGAGACCATCAAATGAAAAAGACGTTAAGACAGGAACTTCAGCATCCTGAAGGACAAAGCGGGGGGAAATGAACAAGATTGCCAAGTAGGGGCAGCCTTAAGTTCAGTGAAATCAGTGTGAGTCGAAAATCAGTCTAAGGAATCTGAGAGGTGTCAGATGGCTTGTGTGCTAGTTCACAAAAATCATTCCGACTACTTCTTCTGGAGGCATGTCACATTACTGTTTTACTCAGTTTTCAGTTTTTTAATGTGATACATTCCTATGTCTATTGTCACATTGTGACATCTTCACTTTTTTATACCATGCTGCAAGGTCTTTCTTACAGTCTGATTCTTGAATCTTTAAGCATCCTCTAAATCTAAGCAACCTCTAAATCTAATATTGTCACCACTTCTGCAGGCTAATAGATACCAAGAGGGTATTGTGAGCCAGTGAGTAACCACATCAGGCAAGCACAATAGCATTGCAGTCGCCGCTGGGCATCGGTTACACCTGCTTAGGGCTGAGGCAGGATGTGCGAGACAAGGAACAAGCTAAGCTGCTTACAGTATCGCCTCTAAAGCCACAGTACGTGGAAATGGGAGCCGCCAGTTGTCAGTCAAAGGCCACGCAACACTATAGAGATTTGGCAGAAGATAGACGTATCACGTCGACATCATATCAGCCGTCCACATATGCATGGATCACTGACTCTGTCATCTATTAATTGCCTAATCCTTACCTACAAACACAATGACTGAGTTGTCTCTATGCACAATAAAAGCGGCTTATTTCTTATTTCTGTACTAATTATTTGTAAAACATTAGAATAAACGTAAATGTTTCCCTCAGCTGTCATTTAGAATTTATTACACTGTGGTATACAACATAGGGTGATGGCATTATTTCCTCGAACGTATTACAGAAATTTGAGAAAGTTTTGGCAATACTGACTGGATAAACTACATGAAATTCTGAAAGCAAAACGTGTATAATATGTGTAGCGGATGGTTATTTTCAACTTTTACGGAAACCAGACCGCAGTTACAATAGTCGATGGGGAAGAGTAGTTTGGAAGTGAGTGAGTTGGATTTACTGACTGTTCTCAATGTTACATAGTTTGAACAATGAGAACCATAGTGAGAATTTGTAAAAGGAATAAATGAACAGAGAGAAAAAATAAAAACATTGATATTTGCCGACGACATTGTAATTGTGAGAGACGACAAGGAACTTGGAGAAGTAGCTGCGTGGAATGGATACTATCTTGAAAACAGATTTTAAAGTAAACAGAAAAAAATAAAACACAGTAGAATGAAGTCAGGCGACTTGGAAGGAATTAGATGGAGAACGAAGCAACTGGTGATGGCCAAAGCTGAGAAGATATAAAACGTGAATTGGCAACAGCAATAAAACCATTTATGGACAACATTAATTTGTTAATATAAAGTACAAATTTAAGTTTTGGAAAGTCTTTTCTGAAGGTATTTCTATGGAATGTACCCGTGTATAGAAGAGAAACGTGGATAACAAACAACAAACAGTTTGCACAAGAAAAGAACAGAAGCTTTTGAAATATGGAGCTTCAGAAGAAGGATCAGTTGATAGGACACGTTCTCAGGTATCAGGGACTCGCCAATTTGGTAATGCAGGAAACTGAGGCAGGTAAAAATTGTAGACTGAGGTGAAGAATGGATACAGTATCCAGGTTCAAATGGATGTCGCTTGCAGCAGTTATGCAGAGATGGAGAGGCGTTCACTAGATGGACTACTATACAGAGTTGCATGAAACCAGTCTTCAGACTGAAGACCACAACAACAGCGTCATCGTAATCTATGAGGGTTGGAACCTTAATAGTGACAACTATTTATTTACAATTCGTACAAAATAGATACGTGTTTCAAAGTTTTACTGACCATCAAAGCTGAGAAGATATAAAACGTGAATTGGCAACAGCAATAAAACCATTTATGGACAACATTAATTTGTTAATATAAAGTACAAATTTAAGTTTTGGAAAGTCTTTTCTGAAGGTATTTCTATGGAATGTACCCGTGTATAGAAGAGAAACGTGGATAACAAACAACAAACAGTTTGCACAAGAAAAGAACAGAAGCTTTTGAAATATGGAGCTTCAGAAGAAGGATCAGTTGATAGGACACGTTCTCAGGTATCAGGGACTCGCCAATTTGGTAATGCAGGAAACTGAGGCAGGTAAAAATTGTAGACTGAGGTGAAGAATGGATACAGTATCCAGGTTCAAATGGATGTCGCTTGCAGCAGTTATGCAGAGATGGAGAGGCGTTCACTAGATGGACTACTATACAGAGTTGCATGAAACCAGTCTTCAGACTGAAGACCACAACAACAGCGTCATCGTAATCTATGAGGGTTGGAACCTTAATAGTGACAACTATTTATTTACAATTCGTACAAAATAGATACGTGTTTCAAAGTTTTACTGACCATCAAAGCTGAGAAGATATAAAACGTGAATTGGCAACAGCAATAAAACCATTTATGGACAACATTAATTTGTTAATATAAAGTACAAATTTAAGTTTTGGAAAGTCTTTTCTGAAGGTATTTCTATGGAATGTACCCGTGTATAGAAGAGAAACGTGGATAACAACTTCTGTTTGTGAGCTGGTCGTAGGTTGTGTTCCAAAAATGAACCGCATAGAGACAGAAGTGATGACACTTTCTGCAGGACCAGACCATCATTTTGCAGGACAATGCTCAAGCACGTACACTGCAAGCTGTTACTGATTTGTTTGACTGATGGGGCTGCTAAGTGCTATACCACCTAATGCACTCGCCTGACTTAAGCCCTCGTAAGTTCAACTCTGTTTCTAAACTGAAGGAAACACTTCACGGCATTCGCTTCAGAACTGCTACAAATTCGTCGGGCAATAGACCTCGCCGCTAGAACTGTCAACACAACTGTCACTGCTCAGAGTATCCTACGGCTTCCACATCGCTTGAAACAGGTTATACACAATGCTGGTGACTATTTTGAAGGTCATTAAAACTTTGAAACACGTATCTATTTTGTACGAGCTGTAAATAAATAGTTACCACTATTAAAGTTCCAACCCTCGTATGAGGGCCAGCCATCTTTAAAACAATGAGAATGCGAGAGCTATGCTCATCCCAAAGGTGATTTACACTGAATGTCCTACAGGTACCAATGTCTCTAGCCTTCCCTTGACCAATGGCTAGATTGGTTTCGAAACAGCCATCTCATAGTCATGCTATTTGATAGTCATAAGAAAAGAGCAGACTGGTTTCGATAAGTAAGCAATTGTGTTCAGTCTCTGTGAACAACATTGAGTTGTTGACTTTTCATATGCCAAAATACTGTTTCGCGATTTTGTAACATTAAGTTAGTTAAAAGTATGGAAAGAAGGTTAAGGTTAATGACAGAGTCGCTGGTACATTAAACTATAGAGACGGAATATACATTTGGTTTTGGAAAGGTAGGGAAGTATTTCAGTGTGCCCTTCCACAGGAACCATCCCAGCATTCGCGTTAAACGACCGAGGGTAATGTTGATAATTCTCAGTCTTGATGATGACCGAATGCAGATTTGAACTGTTCCTCTCGAATACAAGTTGTAAGTTGTTACCACATTTGCAACTTTCACTACTGAATTATTTTGCGTTTTGTTACTTAACAGTTATATTGGAACGAACCATTCTGTATTACTCTGTCGATTTCTGTAGGTATAACTGCCTTTGCACGTTCGTAAGGCGGTCACAAGATACTCTCTGAATTTCCAATTCCACGGGCAAATCTTATTTGCGCGCGCGTCGTGACGAGCGCTTGACGATGTGGTTGAAAGAGACAAATCGAGTCGGAGACTTATTTAGTCCTTTCTGTCTACTGGAGTGGGTCGGTGATGGTGAAGGGGGCTTTCTACCGTGGTGATTGGCAGAGTGATTGAGTAGAATTTGAGCAAAATTGCAGTCAGAGTCAGTTTGCGGTTAGCAATCTGCTTATCATTACAAGGCTCGAAGTGCAGATTTTCAGGGAATCTTTCAGGAACATAGAGCGTATTTTTCATGTCGAGATGTTACTTTTGTGGGTTTGTGCAGAGAATGGTCTTTGATGCATGTACAGAAATGGCTTTCTGTTAATCCATCCGAGAAGTAGGACATTTATACACACATATCACGTCACCAGCCAACGTGTTTCATTAAGTGTTTATTCTTTTTTAAAAAAGATTTCAGGCGTTGAAGCGTATTTTCTGCACTAATTTGTCTGCCATCGGGGCTTGATTATATGTTGGGAATAGGTGTAAGCTTTTATTCTGATTCAAATATTTTCGAAATCATTAGAAATTCCTTGCCATCATTTTCCTATTGTGACTAATTTACGTCGAGCTGCACTTTGCGGTCAGTCTTAAGCATGTGAGTGGCTCGAAGGCTTCTTAAGTAATAGAAACCAGTTCATTGTTCTCGGTTCATTGCTCTCGGCGGTGACTGTTCATCACAGACAATAGTATCGTCAGGAGTACCCCCGGGAAATGTGACAGGACCGTTCTCGTTCGCTGTATACATAAATAATCTGACGGGTAGGGCGAGCACCAATCAGCGACTGTGCGCTGCTAACACTGTAGTATATGGGAAAGTATCGTCGTTAAGTGACAGTAGGAGGATAGAGGATCACTCAGACAGAATTTCTATTTGATGTGATGAGTGGCATCTTGCTCTAGAGATAGAAAAACTTTAAGGAGATTCATATGAGTAGGAAAACATTCCTGTAATTTTCGAACATATACAATGGGCAGTCATGATGAAACAGAGCCGGATAAAAGGAAGTCAACTGTTTAATGTTCTGGCGTAACCACAAGCACCGGAACCAAGACGAAGAACGTAAGACCAGAGAAAGTGGTGAAACGACGCCGGCCAACGGTGCGCGGAATAGGACCGTACCACGACAGGATCGCCCTCAAGCCGAGGTATATATGAATGGCTTATTTCAATAGTGGTACAAGTCCATTTTTGTTCACATTGAGATACAGAGTCCCAAAGTTAAATGAGTGCTGAAAAATCTGCAGTTGAGATACCAGAAATATTCAAGCATATGGCTTCTTGCTAGAGATGAACCTTTCTTTCTGTTTGTTTGGCTCATTAATTTCAGAAGCATTATAGACAGAAAAGTGGAGGTAATGGACTTGTACCACTATTGAAATAAGCCCTTCATATAAGCGCTGCTCCTGCCAACCCCGGCCGCTCAGATCAGCTCAGTATACGGACATTAGTGGGCAGTATATGTACTGTTGTAGACAGACACTCGCAGATCCGTGTGTAAAACTTGCAGGAACATTACATGTCATCCATCGTTTGCGACTACTCCTTGTAAATCTCCGAGAATGGCTGCAGTGGCTATATAGAAATAAAACTACTAATGTTATTTGGTTGAATTGTTGTATAGCATTCCGAGAACGCAGCATCCCTTAGGCACACTATACCAGACGAGTGGGCAAGACCCAACATTTATTATTTCAAAAGTAATCGCCATTACTGTTAAAACAACATTGGCAACAAGTGAGTGAGCGTTTTGTTGGCAGGTTGTATCGACTAGGCTGTGGAAGTTTCGCTGGGAATCGCTTACACTGTCTCAATCTCTCCCCATTTGGTTTCCATGTTTTTGAAGCCCCGAAAAAAGACATAGGTGGCCATCGATTTTCTTCGAACGAAGAGGTGCACGCATGGGTACAATTATGATTTCGTGGGCAACTGCAACATTTCTCCATGAAGGCATTGACCATCTCGTCTCACATTGAAATAAATGTGTTAACAGCAATGGCTATTACTCTTCAAATAACAAACAGTTTACTTTCCTTTTTCCATTTGTCTCATTTTCACTTGACTACTTCATACAGTGTTAGTATTGTGCTGCTCGAAAAAGTAAGGTTGATTAAATATTTTGGTGTGCCGTTACAAGGCGATATGAAATGGTATGAGCACGTAAGGATGGTAGTTGGAAAGACGAACGGCCGACTTTGGTTTAATATTGGAAGAGTTTTAGGAGAGTGTAACTCATCTACAAAGGAGACACTTTCTTGAGTGCTGCTCGAGCTTTCGGGATCCCCACCAGACCAGATTCAAGGAAGTCATCGAAGCAATTCAGAAGCTAGCTGCTATATTTGTTACCGGTAGTTTAGATCGAAACTCAGGTATTACGGAGATGCTTCGCGAACATAGACGGGAATCCCTGGAGGCAAGGCGAGCGACGTTCTTTTCGGGGAAAGGTAGTGCGTAAAGCTAAAGAACAGTAAGTTGCAACTCACTGCAGAACAACTCTACCGTCGCCACCTTATATGTTGCGTAAGGATCGCGAAGACAAGAGAAATTAGGCAGTCGTTCTTCCCTCGCTCCATTGGGAGATAATATCTAATGGCGGTACTTGGTACCCTCCACCACACACCATAAGGTGGACTGGTGAATATTTATGTAGAAGTAGATTAAGTTACTCTGCACAAAGCGCAATTTGGCACCAGAAAAAAAACAGAAATTATAAAGAATGAAGCAATTAGTGGCGGAAACATAATTTATCTATCGTGTTGCAAATCGATTTCGACTGATATCAGACGTCATCGGTGCTAAAAAAAATACAGGAGACAGGGCATAAACAACAACTGCTTTAACAAACGAAAAAAATGACAATAAAACACAGTTACATCAGTTAAAACATATACAGAAGTCTGAAATTAAAATTCAGTCATAACTTACCATTTTTTTAACCGATACATGCCACAAGTAGAAGTACTGTCCTTGGCAGATTTCTATCATGAACTAGTACATCGTAAGCCAACACTACAGTAAGACAACATGAGGTGGCGCCACGTTGCAATAAGGGTCCTCTATGTAAAATACAAAAGTTATGTAAAATACAAGCAATAAGGAATACATCACATGAGAAAAAAAAATTATACAGTGATGGTAATTGATAATACCAATTTAAATAATTAAAAGTGAGAATGTCTGAACATTGTTTGTCAGATGATAATAACAAATTAAATATATGCATCAAAACTACGATCGTCAAAATTGTAAGAAGAGACGAACTCGCTAAAATTATGAATCCATTCACATAAATGTAGGAAATGAAACTTGTCATAATGACGAAACCACATGGTGGTATCAATGGCCATCTGCCGTTCTACCTACGAACTACAATTGCATCAAAAGGCACATTTATGTTACTTCCAATAGATGACGCTATGTTACTAAATGCACAAATCCAAAGTTGACAGAGTTCAGGTAAAAATTACAGTATGAGATAAACAATCATATTACTTAAATAATGCGATTAACAAAGTGTTGTGCATATAAAGAACCATATATGTGGATAACAACTTTAGGTCGGGAGCATGATGTATTTTTTCATGAGGCTATAGTTCGCATAGTAGATCTATCAGCGTCATCTATTGGAAGTAACGTAACTGTACCTTTTAATGCATTTGTAGTTCGTAGGTAGAACGGCAGATGGCCATTGATACCACCATGCGGTTTCGTCATTATAACAGATAAGTTTCATTTCTTAAATTTGTGTGAATGGATTCATATTTTTAGCGAGTTTATCTCTTCTTTCAACTTTGACGATCGTAGTTTTGACGTATATATTTAATTTGTCTTTATCATCTGACAAACAATGTTCTGACATTTTCACTTGTTGTAATTGTTTAAATTGGTATTACCAATTACCATTACTGTATAATTTTTTTCCTAATGTGATATATTCCTTATCGCTTGTATTCTACTCAACTTTTGTATTTTGCATAGAGGGCGCTTACTGCAACGTGGCGCCATCTGATGTTGTCTTATTGTAGTGTTAGCCTACGATGTGTCACTTCCTGATAGAAATCTGCCAAGGTATGTTATGACTTTGAATTTTAATTTCAGACATCTGTATATGTTGTAATTGATATAACTAGGTTTTATTGTCAATTTTTTGTTTGTTGAAGCAATTGCTGTTATGCCTGTCTCTTGTATTTGTTTTAACACCGATGATAACTGATACCAGTCGAAATCGATTTGCAACAAATAAATTATGTTTCCGCGACTGGTTGCTACATTTCTTATAATTTTATATTCCAATGTCACTGCCCAGAAAGGGAACCTTTTGGAGCCCAACATTCAGAGGAAAACAGCTCTTTCCTTGAATTGCTGTCACAAAAAAATGGTTCAAATGGTTCTGAGCACTATGGGACTCAACTGCTGAGGTCATTAGTCTCCTAGAACTTAGAACTAGTTAAACCTAACTAACCTAAGGACATCACAAACATCCATGCCCGAGGCAGGATTCGAACCTGCGACCGTAGCGGTCTTGCGGTTCCAGACTGCAGCGCCTTTAACCGCACGGCCACTTCGGTCGGCAATTGCTGTCACAGTCAGAATTTATTTTTCAACAATAGCTTGCTGTCACAGTCAGAATTAATTTTTCAACAATAGCTTCTGCGTGCTTTTTCGGAACAGAACGGAGAGTCAAACGCCGATGGAGCTGACAGACTTCCAGCTCTTCATTATGTATGTGTGTGGCTTTATTAAATCTTATATTTGTGAGTTATGCTAAAAGAGTGGGCACGGTATTTCTGTTGCACACAACAGAGCTATAAAGCACCGTTGCTTATGAGTTTCTCATGTAAATCCAGATGTCTGTCACGACTAGTCGGGTTCACAAAAAAAAAATGTTCAAACGTGTGTGAAATCTTATGGGACTTAACTGCTAACGTCATCAGTCCCTAAGCTTACACACTATTTAACCTAAATTATCCTAAGGACAAACACACACACCCATGCCCGATGGAGGACTCGAACCCCCGCCGGGACCAGTGGCACAGTACATGACTGCAGCGCCCCGAGTTCATACAGATCAATTAACTACTTGCTATGGCGATGACAAATACACTGATGAGAAAAACTGCAATACCGAGAAGGAGTTGTGGGACATTAACGAATGTTGGCAGGCGTGTTTCTACATCTGAAATGTCTGTTCTAATTTCGCGCCGGCCGCGTCAGAGTGGCACTACCAGTGACGTTTGAGATTGGACGTGGTGGATTGATGTTAGTGAAGAATGAAACTTGCTGGCAGATTCAAACTGTGTGCCGGGCCGAGACTCGAACTCGGGACCTTTGCCTTTCGCGAGTAAGTGCTCTACCATCTGAGCTATCCCAGCACGACTCACGCCCCGAGAGCTCCTGTGAAGTTTGGAAAGTAGGAGACGGGGTACTGGCGGAAGTAAAGGTGTCGAGACGGGGAGTGAGTCGTGCTTGGGTAGCTCAGATGGTAGAGTACTTGCCCGCGAAAGGCAAAGGTCCCGAGTTCGAGTCGTCGTCCGGCACACAGTTTCAATCTGCCAGGAAGTTTCATATCAGCGCACACTCCGCTGCAGAGTGAAAATCTCATTCTGGAAACATCCCCCAGGCTGTGGCTAAGCCATGTCTCCGCAACATCCTTTCTTTCAGGAGTGCTAGTTCTGCAAGGTTCGCCGGAGAGCTTCTGTAAAGTTTGGAAGGTAGGAGACGAGGTACTGGCAGAAGTAAAGCTGTGAGTACCGGGCGTGAGTCGTGCTTCGGTAGCTCAGTTGGTAGAGCACTTGCCCGCGAAAGGCAAAGGTCCCGAGTTCGAGTCGCGGTCCGGCACACAGTTTCAACCTGCCAGAAAGTTTCATATCAGCGCACACTCCGCTGCAGAGTGAAAATCTCATTCTTAGTCAAGAATGTCTTTAAGGCGACAGAAGTTGTCATTATCAACATTTCACTGAATTTGAACGACGTCTTGTAGTAAGCCTACGAGAATCTGGATGTTCCTTCTTCTATAATAGAGACAGACTTGTAGGGAATGTAGCCACTGCACATGTCTCCTGGCAGCAGTGGTCACAAGAATGTACGGGCGCAACAAGACCCGGCTCTGGACGTCCAATGGCAATACGCAGAAGGAAGAACGTCGTTTTCGGCGAATGGCTAATGGCTCTGGTGCAGCAGCAATTTGGGCAGCAGTTAATACCACAATGACACAACGAACTGTTGTAAATCGGTTATTTCAATGAGAGCTCCGAGCCAGATGCCCTGTATCGTGCATCCCACGGCCATTTACGACTTCAAGGTGTCAATCGAGAGCTCATTGGAGGGTAGGGTAGAGATCTGTTGTGTTTTCAGACATAAACTGGTTCTGTCTCGGTGCCAGTAATAGCTTCACGTTGGTTGCAATGAGGTCAGATAAGAGCCTGCAACCAACCTGTTCGCGTGCTGGACACAGTTTACCTACCTAGGAGCTACGGTCAGTAGTGCGATTTCGTGTGATAGCAAGAGCACTCTCGTCGTTATCACACACACACACACACACACACACACACACACACACACACGCACGCACGCACGCACGCACGCACTCTCTCTCTCTCTCACACACACACACACACACACACACACACACTGATTTCCCATTTGTACTGTTGTGCTGTCTTTCCTGAGCAGCAATCCAGGGGTGTTTCCCATAGGATAAAGCTCGCCCTTCTGCCCCTGTTGTAACCCAAGATGTTCTTCTGAGTGGTAACGTGTTGCCATCACCTGCTCAATCACGAGATCTGTCTACAGTCGGTCACATGCGGGACATCATTGGACGACAGATCCAGCGTCACCCACAAACAGCATTAACTGTCCATGTATTGATCGACTAACTGCAACATGCGTGGAACTCCACCCCACAATCTGACACCCGGCACCTGTGCAACACGATGCACGCACCTCCGCGTGCTTGTATGCAACATTCTGGCGGTTACAACGGTTATCAAGGTACTGGCATTCACATCTGCAGAGACGTACCTCGCACTTACATTAACATGTGATCTTATAATGTTACTCACTTAAATGTATTAGCCAGACAAATGTATTCCCGAAATATCATTACCGTAGATTAATTACATCTTGGTGTTGTGATATTTTTCCGTCAGTGTATATTACACAAAGTATGTCTCTCCTGTTCCAGATCTTATTTTCCTAATATTGAACTAACAGCTCCTTATTACGTAAATTCATCGGTCTGAACTTTGGATATGAAAAGCTTTGTCGGCTTATGGCATATTTTGGACTTATACTTGTATGTAACCCGTTTTCAAAACTGTACAGGGAGCTTGCAAAGTCCAGTGTCTTAACCACATAACTTCCTCGGCCCCTTCTGAATGCGAACGATTTTTCGGCATTGGACCTCTCTGAGTTAGTGGGTAGACTGTGATTACTCAGTGAATGTACGTACGAAACATAAGACTTATGTGTTCATCACACGGTGGAGTTTTTAGGACCATCAGCTATGTTGACCGAGTACGTCAAGAATGTATTCAAAATTCTTCAACTGATAATATTTCTTATTACGTCGGAGTGAGAGGGTTAGTTCATTCCTGTTTTAACTAAAGTAGCACTGAAGTTACAGATTCTTGTGACATTGCAGCGATAGTTCTTTCGGTAGAGTGAGAAAGAATGCAGAAATGCTTGTGGGGTGGCCGTGTTCTGAGAGATCTCAGACCGCATTTAGGCAGCGATGTGTGAAGCAGCGTCGGTAATTATTAGCGCATACTTGACGTTTACCTATAATGTTGTTTGCTGGCTTCTTCACAGTGGAACGTATTACGTACATTCACCACGCACACGTGTTCTAGGAATAGAGTCAGTGATTGGCCAAAACGTCGTCCGTCCCGCGTTCCAAACCCGCCACTGCTTAAATTTTGATTAACAATCAGGATTGGCGGCCGATGGCTTCCGGCACAAGAAATGACCCACATTCTTCCAACGGCCTCGTCAAAGAGGACGGAGGAGCGGACAGAGGTTCAGGGCACTGTCTTGTCCTTGGGGTGGGATACTGCCCCTAATGTTGGTAGAATCCGCAATGATCAACAGCATGAGGATACAGAAGGAAATGGAAACCACTGTATACACGTAACGTGTATCCACAGGACATGTGGCCTGTAACTGAATAATTGTCATGATGATCTCTCCATTGACAAAAGATTCCGGAATAGTCACCCATTCGGCTCTCCGGGAGGCAGCTGCCGACGAGGAGGTGACCATGAGAAAAAGACTGAAAACCCGCAAAAGGATAACGTTCGACGAGTCGGGGCGTGGAATGTCAGAAGATTGAACGTGGTAGGGAAGACAGAACATTTGTAAACGAAATTCAAAGGCTCAGTCTAGATATAGCAAGACACATTGAAGAGAAATGGAAAGAAGACAAGTATTTCTGGTCAGATGAGTGTAGGATAATACCAACAGCAGCAGAAACTGGTGTAACGGGAGTACAGAGTGTGTTACTGTGAACATTCAGTGGTAGTGTTCTCTTACTAGAGTCGACAGCAAACCAACACCGATAACGGTAGTTCAGGTATACATGCCGACGTAGCAAGCTGAAGATGGAGACAGAGAGAAAGTATATGAGGATACTGAAAGCGTAATGTATTAGGTAAAGGGAGATTAAAATCTAATAGTCACGGGGGAGTGGAGTGCATTTGTTGGGGTGGAAGTATAAGAAATTGTGAAAGGAAAATACAGGCTTGGGACGAGAAACGGGAGAGGAGAAAGACTAATTGAGTCCTGTAATAATTTTCAGTTAGTAATAGCGAATACTCTTTTCAAGATCCAGAGGAAGAAGAGGTATACTTGGACATGGCTGTTGATACGGGAAAATTTCAGTCAGATTTCATCATGGTCATATATAAATTCCGAAATCAGATACTGGATTGAAAGGCGTACCCAGGAGCAGATATAGGATCAGATCACAATGTAGTACTGCTGAAGAGCAGGCTAAAGCTTACGAGATCAATCAGGAAGAAACAATACGCAAAGAAGTGGGATACAGAAGTACTAAGTTATGACGAAATAAGCTTGAAGTTCTCTAAGGCTATAGAGAGACCAATAAGAAATAGCTCAGTAGGTATTACAGTTGAATAGGAATGGACACCTCCAAAAAAGGCAATCACAGAAGTTGGAAAGAAAGACATAGATACTGTGGTGTCACCGCCAGACACCACACTTGCTAGGTGGTAGCCTTTAAATCGGTCGCGGTCCGTTAGTATCGTCGGACCCGCGTGTCACCACTGTCAGTGATTGCAGACCGAGCGCCACCACACGGCAGGTCTAAAGAGACTTCCTAGCACTCGCCCCAGTTGTACAGCCGACTTTGCTAGGAAAGGTTCACTGACAAATACGCTCTCATTTGCCGAGACGATAGTTAGCATAGCCTTCAGCTACGTCATTTGCTACGACCTAGCAAGGCGCCATTATCAATAGATATTTAACTTGTGATGCCTGTACCGTCAGACCGATGTACACCAGTTATGGATTAAAGTTAAGTATTGTACCAGTTACCTCCTGCTTTGCTAGTCTTATTTCTCTGACCTGTTCCAGACCTCACGCCAGACTGCGTGAGCTTAAAAGCGTGCATTTCGGCCTCCTCTAGCAACACGGTGTTGGCTCTTCTGCCAACACTTCAGATACAAAACAAGTAACTGCGAAGAATCCATGGGTGACAGACTGAAGCTGTCGAATGAAGTGTACAAGAAAATTATTGATAGAAAATATATACGTCAGTATGCATCTAAGTATTGCAGTATACAGACACTTCCATTAGTATCAAAGTTTAATACAAAAATCACGAAAGTGAGCACATAGACTGAAGGCCATACAAATCTCATCTCATGTTGGCATATTTGACAGAGCCGTTGTCTGTGCGAATAGAACTAGTGCCAAACTGAGTGTGACGATCAAAGTATCACAGAGGTAAACGAGGGCCAGTAGGAGTCGCTAACATCATCCTTCGAAAGCAAGTCAAAGAGTAACTTTATAGGGTTTTATGCACTGCGATTAAGTACATGTCAGCACCTCGTGAACAAGTTGACAAAATACATTTTGCATAACTTTCATGGAAGAGACAATTATAGTTACAACATGAAATGTTCGTCGTTAAGTAACATTGTAAGCCGGCCGGTGTGGCCAAGCGGTTCTAGGCGCTACAGTCTGGAACCGCCTGACCGCTACGGTCGCAGGTTCGAATCCTGCCTCGGGCATGGATGTTTGTGATGCCCTTAGGTTAGTTAGGTTTAACTAGTTCTAAGTTCTAGGGGACTAATGACCTCAGCAGTTGAGCCCCATAGTGCTCAGAGCCATTTGAACCATTAACATTGTAAACAACGTTACAGAGATAGCGCTTCGTCAATAAAACAGAAGGCAATTGCAATCAATAACTGGTGTGGTAAATGTAAACATAAACCTATACAGGTAATAAACGAAATGTAGGTGTGAAGAAATAAGTTTACAAAAATCACTAAATAAAATTTTACATAAGTTTCAGCAAATGTAGTGGAACTATAGTTTACCAACATGTAATAAATGACATAACATAGTCATTTAGATGAGCCCAACTTGGCGGCAACAACTTGAAATGAAAGAGCTATTGTACAATAAAAGGGGGTGTCTTGTTTACTGTTTAACTTAGCGTTAGATCGTATAACTGTCCAGCTGTGGATAATGACTGGATGACATACAAATAATCATTTAGGTAAGCCTCGATGATTGTCAACAATCTGAAATAAAATATTACAATTTTTCTTTAGTTTTTATTAAAAACGTAATGGTATAGCATCAGAAACGCATAACAACTCAGCTTGAAGTAGATGCTTGAGGATATCTAGTACATATATTTCAAAGTTGTGCCAAATCTGAATGGTCGCCTGCCGCTAGGATGGATATATTTCTCCATCAAGTAATGTTAAACAGTCACAACTGAGCTTTTCACCTACGTGACTGACAACTTACTGCCCGATGTACTGTGCGTTTCACGACATGCATTTCGATTAATTATATCTTTGTGGCCGTTTTGATGGACGTTTTCCTCACATGATTGTTGAGCCTAGCCAGAGGGTATTCAGGCTGTGAAGCTAGCTGAGGTTTCACAAGAGAAAGCTGTATTTTATGAAGCTCGATCACGTAACGAATGATACCGCGTTACCGGACGGCAGAACCAGATGTGCAAAGCGTAAGAACACGCATCAGTGACTCCACAATCAACAGCGCTTTCGTTAAATTATTCCGCTCCAAAACTCACTATACTGCTATGCTTTGCTCCCTGGTCTGACACGGACGCAGTAAAGCAGGAGTACATGGCGAAAAAAGAGGAATGGAAGGTAAACTCAGAACGTCAAGAAACGCTTTGCAAACTTCCCTCACCGGAGCGAGATAGCCGTCGACCTTTAGAGTGACGCTACATATCTCGCCAGCGTCCGAAGGAGAAACTGAGCTTAGAACAAAGCACCGTTTACTAAGAAATACAAAAACGGTTATCTATATGATAGAAGTAATGTGTATTTCATCATTTTAATATTATTCTTATCCTACTCGGCCGGTCGGTGTGGCCGAGCGGTTCTAGGCGATTCAGCCTGGAACCGCGCGACCGCAACGGTCGCAGGTTCGAATCCTGCCTTGGGCATGGATGTGTGTGATATCCTTAGGTTAGTTAGGTTTAAGTAGTTCTAAGTTCTAGGGGACTGATGACCTCAGCTGTTAAGTCCAATAGTGCTCAGAGCCATTTTTTATCCTACTCGCAAAGTTGAGCCACAAATATACAGGGTGGTCCATTGATCGCGACCGGGTCAAATATCTCACGAAATAACCGTCAAACGCAAAAACTACAAAGAACTAAACACGTCTAGCTTGAAGGGGGAAACCAGATGGCGCTATGGCTGGCCCGCTAGGTGGCGCTGCCATAGGTCAAACGGATATCAACTGCGTCTTTTTAAATAGGAACCCCCATTGTTTATTATAAATTCGTGTAGTACGTAAATAAATATGAATGTTTCAGTTGGACCACTATTTTCGCTTTTTGATAGTCACAAACATATAATATAATAAATATAATATAATTTAATTGTAATAGTCACAAACATATGGATCACAGTTTTAGACGAACAGTTGGTAACAGGTAGGTTTTTTAAAATGAAATACAGAACGTAGGTACATTTGAACATTTTATTTCGGTTGTTCCAATGAGATACATGTACCTCTGTGAACATATCATTTCTGAGAACGCATGCTGTTACATCGTGATTACCTGTAAATACCACATTAATGCAATAAATACTGAAAACGATGTCCGTCAACCTCAATGCGTGTAACGACATTCCTCTCAACAGCGAGTAGTTCGCCTTCCTTACTGTTCGCACATGCATTGACAATGCGCTGACGCATGTTGTCAGGCGTTATCGGTGAATCACGGTAGCAAATATCCTTCAACTTTCCCCACAGGAAGAAATCCAGCAACGTCAGATCCGGTGAACGTGCGGGCCATGGTATGGCGCTTCGACGACCAACCACCTTTCATGATATAAGCTATTCAATACCGCTTCAACCGCACGCGAGCTATGTGCCGCACATCCATCATGTTGGAAGTACATCGCCATTCTGTCACGCAGTGAAAAATCTTGTAACATCGGTAGAACATTACGCAGGAAATCTGCATACATTGCACCATTTAGATTGCCATCGATAAAATGGAGGCCAATTATCCTTCCTCCCATAACGCCGCACCATACATTAACCCGCCAAAGTCGCTGATGTTCCACTTGTGGCAGCAATCGTGGATTTTGCATTGCCCAATAGTGCATATTATGCCGGTTTACGTTACCGCTGTTGTTGAATGACGCTTCGTCGCTAAACAGAACGCATGCAAAAAATCTGTCATTGTCGAGTAATTTCTGTTGTGCCCAGTAGCACAACTGTACACGACGTTCAAAGTCGTCGCCATGCATTGCCTGGTGCATAGAAATATGCTACGTGTGCAATCGATGTTGATGTACCATCCTCAACACCGACGTTTTTGAGATTCCCGATTCTCGCGCAATTTGTCTGCTACTGATGTGCGGATTAGGCGCGACAGCAGCTAAAACACCTACTTGGCCATTATCATTTGTTGCAGGTCGTGGTTGACGTTTCACACGTGGCTGAACACTTCCTGTTTCCTTAAATAACGTAAATATCCAGCGAGCGATCCGGAAACTTGGATGATGTCGTCCAGGATACCTAGCAGCATACACAGCACACGCCCGTTGCGCATTTTGATCAAAATAGCCATACATCAACACTATATCGACATTTTCCGCAATTGATAAACGGTCAATTTTAACACGAAGCAAATACCGTCCGCACTGGCGGAATGTTACGTGATACCATGTACTTATACGTTTGTGACTATTACAGCGCCATCTATCACGAAGCGAAAAAAGTGGTCCAACTAAAACATTCATATTTCTTTACGTATACACGAATATGCAATAAAAATGGTGGTTCCTATTTTTAAAAAAACGCAGTTTATATCCGTTTGACCTATGGCAGTGCCATCTAGCGGGCCAACCATAGCGCCATCTGGCTTCCCCCTTCAAGCTAGACGAGTTTCGTTTGATGCTTATTTCGTGAGAGATTTGGCCCGGTCACTATCAATGGACCACCCTGTATAACGGCGCTTTCATACGTCAGTGAAAATGGCAGGCACAGAAACTAGCAGTGTGGTCATCTATGTACGTAGGGCACGATTTGGAGATTTGGTCAATATGCAATGTCTCCAGCAGTGTCCTACATTGTGTAACTGGAGTCACTGCTCATCCGGTCCAGCGAAATTTTCAGCGTAGAAACTGTTTCACAATTTTGACTGCCACTATTCGAGACGACCAGGAAGGTTCCCAATTAAATATTACGGAATCTCGAACACATTTCTTACCTCTCTATGCACTGTTGAAACTTGTTAATTTATTATAAATTTACGTCGATAACCAGTTATAAACTATTAAATTTATATAGTGATTTCATACAGCAAACCTCGTATTTCTTCTACGGTTACACTACATAGAAACGTCGATGGTTTTGCCTTGTGGAGAGATCCGTTCCACGCGACCAAAGTAGCGCTTCTTAGGGCAGTGAAGTATGGAACATGTGATAGTAGCCAATGCACTAATTTCTTAAATGTCCTAATAATGTTATCTGTCTTGGAAATTAATTTTAGTTTCCAGTTTCTGTTTCAAACCATATTCAACATATTAATACTTCCGATAATTTAATTTCGCTTACCGATTATTAGCGGTTAGAAGGTAATAATGTAACAGATAGACGATTAAATACAATTCTCATCACATAACAATGCTTTTAAATTTCAGTACAATGTATGTTCTTACATACATGAAGATGCACCTTCGACGTGTTTTCACATTTGGAGATATTCCAGAGCAATTTTTGTAATTTCAGAAAAAGACTGTACTACACAAAAACTGAACAAAAGCCCAAGTTCCACGTTCTCTCTCTAAATGGGCCAGTCAGGGTCGACCAACTGCAGTGTCATAATCTGCCAATGGCGTCATCGGACGCAGCATGGAGAGGCATGTCGTCAACACACCGCTGTCCCGTTCGTTGTCGGGTTTCTTCACTTTGGAACCGCTACTGGTCGCTCGAGTGGTTCCTGAGCGAGCCTCACGTGGCTTGACTCCTCTTCCTCCTTCTTCTCCCTCTTCTTTTTCTCGATGATTATCTACAACCGGCGCCGCTTCTCTGCCACCGGTCTCCGTCTTCTTCTGTCTTGACTTTCCTCAGTTTTCATATTTCTTGCCTCCATTTCGTCCCTCACATCAATTTTCTAGTTACTTAATGGGCGACCTCTTTTCCTCCTCTGGGTTGGTACTCCTCGTAGCGTCCTATTTTATACCCTGTGTGAGCGAGTGGGTGCTATTCTATCATTCTGTCCAACGGATTAATCTGAGATGTACCCTTCACCCTGTGGCTCCTGCGAGATGAAATTTTCACCGCAACACTACTACAGAAGTCAGACAGACGCTCCTAACGTTCTACAGAGAAATGCCTGAAAAACTTTCAGCAATAAATATCTTCTGGAGTCGTCCGCTGTAAGGAAATGACACAAAAATTCACAAAATTTCTTACGTAACTAGTGGGATACTTGGGTACTGGAGTAGTGCTAGTTAGTGTAAGAAAAACATGAAACTAACGAAAATTATTATTTATTTTGCTAAAATTCTGAGAAATCACAATGGCACCTTTAGTTATGAACAAAACAAGTTATTTCCGGGTTCTTTTCGGAATGTGAAGTTACCTCTCAAGGACAGGATTCGCAAACGAAATTTCTATACAAAGTTTAAGATTGTTATTGACTTGGCAGAATGGCTGAGAGCCGCGCCTACTCAACTTGAATAATTATCCGTTAGAACGTTGCTAGGTACGGTCGAGGCTGTCAAGTGTGAAACGCAGTGAAGTGTACGGTTGTGGAGGAAATATGGGGCTCGCAATAGCTGACCTTCGCCAATCAAACTCTCCCTACGCCTTGATGAAGTCAAGGACTCCTATTCGCCCCTAGTCTAACTATTGGCGTGGTACACCAGTCAGATAACCAGTCCACCGCAATGCCACTCAAAAATTCGCTTGCAGGCGTTTAACTATAACTCTGTCCGTTCACACCGCACAATAAGTGTTTCGGCCAACACAGAGAACAACGCTTAATCGCAAGGACTCAATATAGAGTCGTACTTCGATTTGCTCTCGACAGAGGTGCTCTCCCAGTGAAGTACTGAGGAGACTTGTCCCTCACTCTTTGAGTGCACGTACGAGCGCGCACGCCCTCGCTACTTTTTCTCGCTCCAAGAGCGACGATGGAACAGCCCCTCTCCACGCCAGACATGAAGGGGTATATCGTTCGGTCTCTTCCATTACTCCTTCAGCTCAAGGCGACAGGAATATTGTCTGCCAATAAGCATTGCTCTTCTAAAACGGGAGAATGACGTTTCATTTAAGGTGACCAATCCGGAAATCTGTAGCATCGGCGTTTAGTGTTTGCTGTCTCCCTGGGAAGACCTCTGAAACTGCGTTCTATATTTGTAAATATGCGTAGGCTGGGCGCTCCCACACAATGTAGCTGAATTTTCTTTTAAGCCAAACATGGGGTCGTTCTTCCTTTCACTGGGGTAAACGCTGTCCTCTCCACAGGTGGCCGAGTTTGACTCGTCCTCTGAAGGGGCCAGCCTCCTGGTGTGCAGTCTCCCTCTCTCGAACTAAAAGCTCCTGTGACCATCATGTCTGGAATGTATGTGTGTACGCCAGCCTCGGGTATTTCAACCATGGTGTGCTTACTTGTTATTTGCATATTGTTTACATGAATTCATACAATATTGACTTTAACTTATCGTGTTTGGGTTCAAATGAAGTGTCTTGATGGGCGAAATATGATTGTGAGCGTGGAATATGTAAGCAATGAAGGTCAGGAGACCACGATGTTTTACACCTGTCTTCATTTATCCTATTCACTTGGCTAAATCAGAACAGCAGTTTTTGTTGTCGTCATAGACATCAATGTCCATTTTCATCCATTGTAAAATTACGTCATTTCTTGTCCTATCCATGGTAGTACAGCTTGAACCTTCGCCTTAAGTAATCTCAAAGGCAAGCTAACGTCAGAGTCGTCTGCTCCATACAAACCTAAAATCTAGCCTATAGTCTTATACACTCTCTTCTTCGTCGTTGTTCTTATCTTTTTGTTCCACAGAACAGCGTTCACTGCCCTTGTTACAGTTCATCCTTTTCTAATCCTACTAACGATTTCAACATTGCTTATGCCCTGTTTATTAAATAATACCCCAAGATATTACCCCTTTTCCACACCTACAATTACTTCTCCAACTACCTCCAAATTAAGTACTTTTCTGTTCCAACAACCAAGTACTCACACTCATTCATGCCTGTCTTCAGGCCAGCATGATTGTATTCGTGTTTAAGCTTCCTTATCATATAGCTCAGATCATCTTCATCTTCTGCTGGTACAATCTGATCACCTCCCTAATTATATCTTGCTGTCATCTACTGTCACTTTCGGAACCTACCATTTTCTATGCCAAGTCCGCACAGCTTCTCCTAGGTAGAGCTTAAAGAGGGTCAGTGACAGCCGATGTCCCTGTCACAGACCCTTAGTCTCCTTGAATTCATGTGTCCAACAATTCCCAATCATTAACATTGTAGTTTACTTTCATGAAATTTCATAACAGCCTTTATCAATCTTTGATCTAGCTGTCTTTCAACTTTTCTCGCAGTTTGTTCGTAGGTACATTATAATATGCTTTCTCTAGGTCAATCAATGCAACATGAGTCTCGAGTCCAGATTTTGAGATTATTTTACATATTAGTTTCATTGTGAAGATTTTGTTCATTGTCGGTCTTTCTGCTCGGAATCCTGATTGCTCTTCTTGCTGCTTGTGAGTTGTTTCTTTCTCTAGCAGTTTTTTCAGTACCTTCGAGTACAGTATTTCAACGACAGGGATCACTAACAATCCCAAACAATTGTTTGGGGTCATTACGTGACACTACCTCATGCATCGGTCTTATGTAACATGTTTTTCATTCCAGTGGACTCTCAACACGAAAAGTCCCTGGCAGTACCGGGAATAGAAACCGGATCGGCCGCATGGCAGCCAGTTTCATTTTCGTTGCTCACTCAGCTAAAGAGGCAGACAAAAAGTGAATGGTTTCGTTTTAAAATTGAACACGAAAATATATTAAACTTCTATTACGTGTCTGGCTAGAGGCGAGAGAATGAAAAGTGTACCGAGCTACAGTATCTCTCCTAGATAATGCTCTTTATCAGCTGACACCCACTTCTCAGGCAAAATCGGGTGGGTAAATAGAGATTAAGAGAGAAGGACGAATCTGTAAGACCATTTCTGAAGCCGTCATCTTGGATGCAACCCACAATTTTCATATGGAAACAGGGTCACGTGTCATATTAAACAGACAGAAAATCAGACGAGAAAAACAGTGGACTCTTTCATTTGAGTATAGCTTTATGCATTCTCGGGTTATGTTAAATTTTTACACAACAAGAGAAATTATAGTGATAACGCATAGAGGCTACATGACATGTGTGATTGTTCTTGTCCGTTTCACCTAACCTCATGGAATAGGTACCGGTATACGAATATAAAAATCAACAATCCAATCATTGAGGTGTGCTAAATTTGTGGTCTTCAATACGCAGTTACCTTCATATATCTCCTCAAATAGGTATCTAACGGAAGATAGTGGCCACTCCACTGGACTCCTACGACTATCGATCTTCGGGGAAAATGGATATTCAGGTGATGGCGAGCAGCTGCAGCGGCGCGGTGCATTTCTACTGCGTATGAAGTTCCACTCACCTCGTGGTGAATGTGTTCTCACACGCATGCCTCCTTGAAATTAGTGAAAAAAGCTACAGAAAAAATAGCTGTACACCTCGGAACCACAAGTCACACTAAAGATTGTCGCACTAGAAAGTGTTTTGTCTGTGGAAGGAATAGTTAAATGAAAGTACTTATGTGCGTAAAATTTCACTCTATTACGGTAAGCTCGCATACACTAGTTATTACCAAGCCTTACTCTAAGCCGTACAAAGTCTGAAAACTCCACCGCGCACGTCATTCATAACCTTAACCAGTTTACGGTAGTTATTAATTATCCTTCACCGAAAATTTACAAATGGATTATTTCTTTAGAACAGCCCGCTCAAATTTTACTATCATCAGGCTCACGTAACAAAATGTTCACGTTCACGAGTAAGCAATAGGCCACACGGAAGTTAGCTATTCAAATTGACACCAAACGTTCTGCATTTCACACGGTACATTAAATCGAATTCTCTTCCATACTTTGTGAAACTTCTCAAACATTTTGGTACCCAAATATGAAAATATTAATAAATTTTCTTCGATAAGTCTGGTCACTGTGCGATCAAGCGCATGTAAAATGGCGCAAGTTGGGGTAAGCTATAGGGTGAGACGGGTCATACAATATGTACAACAGCTAGGAGGGAATAATAAGAGTGTACGACCAAGAACGATGTGCTCATATTAAAAAAGGGTCTAAGACAATGATTCAGACTTTCGCCCCTACTGTTCAATCTGTACATGGAGGAAGCAATCATAGAAATAAAAGAAAGGTTCAAGAGTGGAATTAAAACTCAAAGTGAAAGGATATCAGTAATACGAATCGCTGAAGACATTGCTGTCCTGAGTGAAAGAGAAGAAGAATTACATGATCTGCTGAATGGAATGAACAGTATAATGAGTACAGAGTATGGATAGAGAGTAAATCGAAGAAAGACGAAGGTAATTAGAAGTGGTAGAAACGAGAACAGCGAGAAACTTAATATCACGATCGATGGTCACGACGTAGGTGAAGAAATTCTGCTACCTAGGCAATAAAATGACGCGTGACTGCCGGAGCAAAGAGGAGATCAAAAGCAGACTAGCAATGGCAAAAAGGGCATTCCTGGCCAAGAGAAGTCTACTAATATCAAATATCGGCCTCAATTTGAGGAAGAAGTTTCTGAGAATGTACATCTGGAGTACAACATTTGAGACGTGGTACTACAGACGAATGTTGAAAATTAGGTGGACTGGTAAGGTAAGGAATGAGCAGGTTCTAAGCAGGATCGAAGAGGAAAGGAATTTGTGGAAAACACTGATAAGGAGGAAGGACAGAATGATAGGACTCTATTAAGACATTAGGGAATGACTTCCATGGTTCTAGAGGGAGCTGTAGAGGGCAAAAATGAAGAGGAAGACAGAGATTGGAATACATCTAGCAAATAATTGAGGACGTAGGTTGCAAGTGCTACTCTGAGATGAAGAGGTTGGCACAGGAGAGGAATTCGTGGCGGGTCGCATCAAACCAGTCAGTAGACTGATGAAAAAAAAAAAGCGGGAAGAGGGACCGTCTCCACCGCGGCCTAAGTACTGGTGCCGCAAACCGGCGTCTGCGCCAGAGTTGTACTGTACATGGTATCATGGGACCGCAAGCTGCATATTTACGTCTCTCCGTTAGTATCCAGTGGGTCCAGTGAGGAGCATTTGAAGTAGCAGCTTACACATAGCAGTGCAACGACACTGTTCTAACTGCAATAACGACACTTAATACCAGCCGAGTGTCTTGCAAGGCGCGCTAACTTGGGCAGTGCTCCATATTTGGACTACTGGGAGAACGCGATATCCGCTAGTTATCATTTCGCTATTTAAATCACTTGATTTGTTTTGACAAGGTTCAGCCTCCTGTGGTAAAGCTTCCTTCATATAACAGGCTTGCTGTTTATTGTGTTAGTCCTTGGAGAGAGACGTGAATAGGGAGGTACGACCATAATTTCTTTTTCTGAGTTATCAGTTTTCTGAGTGGTTTGATGCTGCCCACCACGAACTCCTCTCCCGTGCCAACCTCTTCGTCTCAGACTACCACTTTCAACCTCCGTCCCCAGTTAATTGCTGGATGTATTCCAATCTATGTATTCCTCTAGTGTTTCGCCCTCTGAAGCTCCCTCTGGTACCATGGAAATCGTTCACTGATGTCTCAACAATGTCCTATCATCCTGGCTATTCTTCTTGTCACTGTTTTTCACATATCCTCTCCTCTCCGATTCTGTGCAGAATTTCCTCATTCCTTACATTATCAGACTACCTGATTTTCAATATTCGTCTGTAGCACCACATCTCAAACGCTTCGGTTCTCTTCTGTTCCAGTTTTCCCACAGTCCAAGTTTTACTACCATACAGTGCTGTGACCCAGACCTACATTCTCAGTAATTTCTTCCTCAAATTAAGGCCTATGTTTGATACTAGTAGGCTTCTCTTGGTCATTAAATTTTGAAGTTGTGAACACCGTAAGTTTTTGGTGTGACTGTTAACGCTCGAACTGAGTTCTTTGCGAGGCTCTTAATGGAGCTGACATGGCCTCTCCCTAAGCCATTAATGTGTTTGTTTTATTAAACCAGTTGTGCAAGTTTTGCGATCAATCATTTTTTACTTCTTGCAAATGCAGTAAAATTGTTTTAACTTATTGTAGTTCCTTGTTAAATAGCCTGGTACAAGAAATTTTTCTTGTCCATTCTTATAGCGTAAAACTGAGTGGTATTGAATGAAGGAGAGTAGCTAATCCCTAGATCTAAACCACAAGAGTGTGTTTTTAAATATTTTTAGCCTCTCTATACTGCATGTGTTAATCTGGTGTGTGTTTTAGAACCAGTTGATTTGGGCCAGGTGGCCATGTTCTTGTGCAGTGTCACGGGTTCTACCGCCTGTTGCTAACCTTACCGCTTGCAAACCAGGAAATTTCTCATAGTATTTCGTAAGAGTTTCAGTTTCAAATGTCGCATTACAGTTGTATATATTTTTTCTTAAGAAATTTTTTATTATTTATTTAAATGTCACTAGATGTCTTCAGTTCATATTCAGTTGGGTGTTACTGTGAGTTTACCTAAATTTTATTACGCACTGCTAAAAGGTTTGAAATGTTGTCTGATTTTGTTTTATGGCTTACATCGTTAAGATATCGTAACTTTACTCTCAAATGCCCAGTAGTGTAAAGTACATTTGGTAAATTTCATCATATGTAAGTCTTTGCTTTGCAGTGCTCTCTATTTGGGCATTGGTAGCTACGCCCTTTGGTTCTGGGGGCATCCTATTAAGTTTGCTAATTTGGTGAATTATGTGAAAGTTTGTAATGTTTATAAATTATAGTTCAAATTTTTATTAAAGAATGATTTTCAACCCAAATTCCACCCGTCCTTCCTAGTAGAGACAAAGTGTGGCGTCTCGTGGAGAGGGGGAGGAGGCACAATCGTGCCGAAAGAATGTTCGAAAAGTGGGTGCCACCTACACATTGATGACAGAAAATTACACATGACACATGTTTGTGCTCGATGGGTTCCAAGACTTGATTCCCGAACAAAACCACATTGGCGTGCAGGTCTGCATGCAGTTAAGGTTGATGCTAGAAGGAAACCCGGAGTTTCTTTCAAGTGCAATCACTGGTGATGAATCTTGGGAACATCATTTTGATCCTGAGAGCAAACAGCAAAGCTCAGTGTGGAAAACTCCTTCATCACCAACCCCCAAAAAACCAAAAGTGGTTGCTTCTGCTGGGAAATTTATGTTCAACTCCTTCTTTGATATTAATGGAATAGTTGATCAGAATGTTGTACTTGCACTCACATCAGTAACTGGACAGTACTACAGGAATGTCCCGAAAACGTTGCAAGTCCATATCAGACGCAAAAGACCACATTCCCGTGAAGTAGACTGGATGCTGCAACACGATAATGCGCGGCCACATATTGCCAATGTTGTTGATCCGGAATTAGCCCCATGTGACATTTTTCTATTCCCTAACATGAAGGAACGTCTTCGTGGGAGGCATTATCAATTATCAAAAGCAGTGGTGATGGCTGCGGAGGCGATTTTGAAGGACCTCTTAAAAAATGGTTTCCAGCGTGTATTTGAAGACTGGCAGAAACGCTGGGACAACTGCATCGCATTCATGGGTGACTACGTTGAGAAGGACCATCAAAATTATGAGGATGAGTAAAGGTATGTTATCAAAAGAAAATTATTATCATTCTTTATAGAACAGCCCTCGCACTTGTCTCGCATTCAGAACGTACCCATGTATTCTGATATTCCATGCTTCCACTAAACCAATTAAAGCAAAGTTCGAGAACGTTCCACTGAAAACAGTGACCGATCCTTTCAGCAATTTGAGCCCACGTTGCGTCTCTAATGACCTCCTGGGGAATTTAAAAACTAATAAACTTTCTTCTTTCCTGCCTGATCAACATTCAGTACCTCTTCAGTTGTTTTCTTATTGCATTCTTCCGCACCCAGTAACAAAGTACTGGAAGCTAACTTTTGTTTTTATTTCTCAGCCAAGAACCCTTCCTTTCCTTCGTGAAAAAGGGAATCAGACATCACGTCATACGTAGACTTGTGTCCAAAGGAAGCACACTGTAGCCATATAAGTTCCTCGAGCATTTATTCGCGTATATTTAAGTGCGTCTGTAGCTGTGCTAGTCCAACAGTTGTGTAGATAAAATCTTCTCGCTAGCTGCCCCTGTCTGTGGTATGTGGTGAGCGCTGTCGCTCCGCCTGTCTAACACAGGTCAGCAGCCCTAACGCCATTAGACGGAGAGCTGTTTTTGCCGGCCGGCTTCATTATTTAGCGCGGCGACCGCTGCAGTGCGAGTTGAGTTGGCCGTAAATCTTTCAACAGCGAATCAGCACCGCGTTCTGGCGCCGGCGTCACCGAAAACAACCGCGGCTGACATCCATCACGGACGAGCCACTGAGCGCTACCCCGGCCGTGTGATGGAAGATTCTGGAACCCGTTAGCAGATGTGTTGAATCCATCTGTTCGGCGTTTTGTAGTCCATTTCTTTATTCATCAGATGGTGTCTTTATTACTAGGCCACCGTATTACTACACATACGTATCTGGATGTAATTAATGCATGCATGTGGCTCAAATTTGACGTACGTTGCGAGATTAAAAACCTGTTAAAAGCCACTCTTTTTAACCATTCTAATCGATCAACTGTAGACCGGTGCTTTTTCTCTTTTTGGGAGGGAATCAACGAATAATGTTCCACATAATTCGCTGTTAGGTCCATTATTGTTCCGTACATAATACACGTAAAGGAGTATTAACTCTTTTCGCAGTTGATGGAAGTGTCATAATCTCAATAGACACAAAGCAACAGAGAAAATACTTCACAATGTATTTACGAGTACTGACTCGTTTTCTGCAAATTGGTCTCTCTTAATTTTAAGAAAACGAAGCATCATGGGGTACTACTAATGATAAATTTAAATTATGGGCAGCAGTTAGTAAGCAAGGTCAGATCTCCTCGAAACTTTTGAGTATATGTAGTCATGAAACTCTGAATGTAATAAACACGCTTCAAAGCTTCTGATATAATTCCGTTCAGCCCCTTGGGCACTTCCTGTTATTGATAACCTGTGGAAGAGTGAGTACTTAACTGAAGAAGGAAGCTTTATAATACAAAAGTGCGTCATGAGAGAACCATCTCGTAAATGGTTTAAGAAGCTAGATTTTTTTAAGCAGAGCGTTGCCCTAAACAATTTTTCTCCTCAAACTCATTGCAAATGATCTATTAGAATTCATAAGGAGTTATCACATCTATAGTTACGGTACTACAATAAAAACTGTCTGCATTTCTCTTCCCAAAAATGCAATTTTGTTCAGAAAGGTGTGATTAATGCTGTCGAAGTACGTGATCACTCAGTCAATGATATTAAAAGCCTGGCAGATGGCTAAGCTAAGTCTGATAGAATTCTGAAAAAGTTCCCTCTGGACAACTGTTTCTGTGCCATAAAAGAATCTATATTTTGAAACTTGCAGCTTCTTTAGTATGAAACTAATTCATACTTCTTCGTATTATTAGAGAAAATATTGTTTTCTGTGATGTAGAGACGTCTGTAAATTGAACAAGCGCTCGCGTATTATCTGATTTATTTGGTTAGCTTCACACATCAGGCGCAGATAGGCCTATTAATTGCTCTGGTGACAACATGTTGGAGATTTGACGCACTTCTCGACATAAAGTCCCAGACAAAATGATGTGTGTTGGATCTGTAATGATATGCAACAAATCTTATTTAAATAACAATTATGTTAATATTCCGTAAACTGATCCGATTCATGCTCTTAGGATATATTGTGCAAAGTGACCTAAGTGACGTAACTAACCAATTAATGGAAACATTAAGCTATCTACACGTAAAATGTGTGTTTGCTTCTCTACAACAGCAGCGCTCTCCTGTATAATCTTTCAGTATCAATAGCAGTGACGGGAATGCATGGGCACTTTATATTCTCATTGGCATTCTCATTGGTCTGTCTTTCGATAGCTGCGTTGCAGTACAGGCATTATAACGGAGATGTTGCTTTGAATTTCAGTGTGTGTCTCCTTATGTTATCTCAGTAGCACAAATAAAATAAAAATAAAAATGAGGAAAACAGGGCTGACGACTAGTTAAAGATCAAAAGATGACGAGACTTCAGTACAAGAAACAAAATAATTTTTGAACTTTGTAAGGTATATGGAAGAAGGTAAATTTCCGATACTGTAGTAGTCGGTAGTAACAATGCCAAACTATATCAGAATTATGCGATTCATGTTATCTAACATAAGTAATTACTTCACTCAGCAAGTGTTGTAACTAAAAAAAAGTACTTCTTTTGACCTATAGTGTCATATAACGCGTATGGGATTATGCTATTAAGTGTTCATCATCGTATCGTATATTTTAAAATAAAGGAATTCATAAAGTTAAAGGGGGAACTAATGATCCAAAGAACTCCATATATTGCTTTTGATCCTTCAATTGAATGCGTAATACATGTGATCCAGAAATTTTCGAAATTTTATTAATCGCACTCCGTCTTCAGGCCACAAGTGGTCCATTGGGACCATCCGACCGCCGTGTCACCCTCGGTTGAGGTTGCGGATAGGAGGGGCGTGTGGTCAGCACACCGCTCTCCCGGTCGTTATGATGGTTTTCTTTGACCGGAGCCGCTACTATTCGGTAGAGTAGCTCGTCAATTGGCATCACTTCGGTGATCTCACGGGAACCGGTGTTTCCACTGCGGCAAGGCTGTTGCCGAAATTTTACTAAAGATAACCTTATTACTTTGTATTTTGTAATCAGATCTCTGAGTCTTCCGACTGTAATAGCGTAGCAAAAATATATTTAAAAAATCGTTAAAGAAATACGTCAAAATTACAACACCTACTACATATATATTACCTTAAATGTCTACAAAGGTGAACGTTAATTGCATTTGCTTCGCGATTCGTCGATTGAAATATCCCTTTCTTTACTTTTGAAAGAACAGTTATCCTTTCCCAAAGAACGGATTTGTTAAAGGGTTATTGATGACAAAAACTTCCCATTCTAGAATATTCTTTGTTAAAGTTAAATAAAATCTAAATAATCAACAATATATGCTTGTAACCCGAATTCAAAGGTCCCTAAAAATGTATACTTTCGTCATTTGTTAATGTTTAACTTTGTCACATACTGATTGGAATGGAGTATTACGTGGTAGCAATGTGAAACATGTAAAAGTAAGTGCATTTTTACTCACCATCCTTTCGCTACTTAATTATCATTTTATTTTCGGTCATTTGTCTTCTGGCTGGTTTGACGTGGTCCGCTACGAATTCATGTCCCGTGTCAGACTTTTCATCTCAGAGGAGTAACTGAAAACTACGTCCTCAGTCACTTACTGTAGTCCGCAGCTCGTGGTCGTGCGGTAGCGTTCTCGCTTCCCGCGCCCGGGTTCTCGGGTTCGATTCCCGGCGGGGTCAGGGATTTTCTCTGCCTCGTGATGACTGGGTGTTGTGTGATGTCCTTAGGTTAGTTAGGCTTAACTAGTTCTAAATTCTAGGGGACTGATGACCATAGATGTTAAGTCCCATAGTGCTCAGAGCCATTTGAACCATTTCACTTACCGGATGTTTTCCAATCTCTGTCTTCATCTTCAGTTTTTGCAGTCTACAGTTCCCTCTAGTGCCATGTAAGTTATCCCCTGATATGTTAACACATGTGCTATCATCCGGCCTCTTCTTGTCAGTGTTTCCCTTTATTCCTTTCCTAGTTGGTTCTGCGGAGAATCTCCAACGCTTCGGCTCCCTTCCATTACGATTTTCCCACAGCCCATGTTTCACTACCATACAATGGCTCCGAACGTACATTCTCAGAAATTTCTTCCTCAAATTAAGGCCTACGCTTGATACGAGCAGACTCCTCTTGGCCTGCGATGCCTCTTTTGCCTGTGCTAGTCTGCTTTTTATATTCTACTAGCTCCGTCCATCATGGGGTATTTTGCCGCCTAGGCAGCAGAATTCTTAGCTTCATGTACTTCGCGATCGCCAGTTGTTACCACTTCTGCTGCTCCTGATTACTTTCTTCTTTCTTCGATTTAGTCTTAGTCCATATTCTGTAATAGCGTAGCAAAACATTTGAATTATAAGCCCACTCTAGAACCTAAGGTCGGGTTCGTTGTTGTTGAATGAAACCCATTTCTTTGGCTTTTTAATCAAATGGTTCAAATGGCTCTCAGCACTATGGGACTTAACTTCTGAGGTCATCAGTCCCCTAGAACTTAGAACTACTTAAACCTAACTAACCTAAGGACATCACACACATCCATGCCCGAGGCAGGATTCGAACCTGCGACCGTAGCGGTCGCGCGGTTCCACACTGTAGCGCCTAGAACCGCTCGGCCACCCAGGCCGGCTTTTAATCATTTATTATCGACAGATTAACTGTTCACAATGCGACGTCTACACAAAAGTGGCACAAATGACTAATATTTTCAGTTTAGTACCTTTTAAATAGTAAGCTAAGCACAGGATAACAGAAATAATACCTTCACGCGTCAAAAGCTAAACACACTCACAGAATTAGAGCGCAACGCCAGTATTTATAATGTCCTATATCTTGGAAAATTGCCTGTCTGGAATACTCACATCATCGATTATCGTCACAATCGTCTTCACTTCAAGCATCAGCCCGTTTTTGGTTTTGCCCTTTCCGGTACCAATCGCTTCCGCTATCTTCCTTGACTTCTTCTCCTAAACGGCTTAAGCCTTCTCATCCGGAGAGTAATCTTTCTCCATTCATTCATTCGAGATGTTCATTCCTGTTTCTCCTATTTTCTGGTATTTTATTCGTGGTGTTAAATATATTCAGTTCCTCCCTAATTTCCCAATTTCGAAATCTGTCGTTTCTTACTCATCCCTTTACTGTTCCCAGAAACCTCACCTCTGTTGTTGTATCCGATTTTCTTGACGTTTAACACACGATTCGCTTCCATAAACAAACACTGGAACTTCCTTTGCCTTACAAAATGTCAATCTTATTTGTTTTCTCGTTTAATTTTTTAGACATATGATTATTGTTCCACGTTGTTGTTGTGGTCATCAGTCCGAAGACTGGTTTGATGCAGCTCTCCATGCTATTCTATCCTGTGCAAGCCTCTTCATCTCCGAGTAACTCTGCAACCTACATCCTTCTGAATCTGCTTAGTGTATTCATCTCTTGGACACCCTCTACGATTTTTACCCTCCACGCTTCCCTCCAGTGCTAAAGTGATCCCTTGATGTCTCAGAACGTGTTCCACCAACCGATCACTTCTTCTAGGCAAGTTGTGACACATTCCTCTCCTCACCAATTCTATTCAGCACCTCATCATTAGTTACGTTATCTACGCATCTAATCTTCAATATTCTTCTGTAGAACCAAATTTCAAAATCTTCTATTCTTTTCTTGCCTAAACTATTTATCGTCCACGTTTCACGTCCATACATGGCAACACACCATACAAATACTCTCAGAAAAGACTCCCTGACATTTAAATCTATGGTCGACGTTAACAAAATTCTCATCTTCAGAAACACTTTCCTTGCCATCGTCAGTCTACATTTTATATCCCTTCTACTTATACCATCATCAATTAAATGCTGCCCCAATAGCAAATCTCATCTATTACCTAATCTAATTCCCTCAGCATCACCTGATTCAATTCGACTACATTCCACTATCCTCATTTTGCTTTTGCTGATAATCATATCCTCCTTTCAAGACACTGTCCATTCCGTTCAATTGTTTATCTAAGTCCTTTGCTGTCTCCGACAGAATTACAATGTCATCGGCAAACCTCAAGGTTTTATGTCTTCTCCCTGGATTTTAATTCCTACTCGAAATTTTTCTTTAGTTTCCATTATTGCCCGTTCAATGCACAAAGTGAATAACATAGGGGATAGACTACAACCCGGTCTAAGTCCCTTCTTAACCACTGCTTCCCTCTCGTGCCTGTCCGTAGCTCGTGGTCGTGCAATAGCGTTCTCGCTTCACGCGTCCGGGTTCCGGGTTCGATTCCCGGCGGGGTCAGGGATTTTCTCTGCCTCGTGATGCCTGGGTGTTGTGTGATGTCCTTAGGTTAGTTAGGTTAAAGTAATTCTAAGTTCTAGGGGACTGATGACCATAGATGTTAAGTCCCATAGTGCTCAGAGCCATTTGAACCATTTTGAACCTCTCGTGCCCCTCAACTCTTATAACTGCCTTCTGGTTTCTCTACAAATTGTAAACAGCCTTCCGATCCGTGTATTTTACCCCTGCCACATTTATAATTTGAAAGAGAGTATTTCAGTCAAAATTGTCAAAAGCTTTCTCTAAGTCTACAAATGCAATAAACGTAGATTTTCCTTTCCTCAACCTAGCTTCAGTGATAAGCTGTAGGATCAGTGTTGCCTCGTGTGTTCCTCCATTTCTACGGAATCCGAACTGACCTTTCCCGGGGTCGGCTTGTACCAGTTTTTCCGTTCGTCTGTAAAGAATTCGTGCTAGTATTTTGCAACCGTGACTTATTAAACTGATAGTTCGGTAATTTTCACACTGTCAGTACCTGCCTTATTTGGAATTGGAATTATTATATTCTTTTAGAAATCTGAGGGTACTTCGCCGTCTCGTACATCTTTCCCACCAGATGGAAGAGTTTGGTCATGTGTGACTCTCTCAAGGCTATTAGTAGCTCTAACGAAATGTTTACTCCCTGGACTTTGTTGTTCCGACTTAGGTCTTTCAGTGCTCTGTCAGATTCTTCACGCAATATCATATCTCCCATCTCATCTTCATGTATGTCCTCTTCCATTTCCATAACATTGGCCTGAAGTACATCGCTTTATATGGACACTCTACATACTACTTCCACCTTTCGGCTTTCCCTTGTTTGCTTAGGACAGGTTTACCATCTGAGCTCTTGATATTCTTACAGGTGATTCCCCTTTCTCCAAAGGTCTCTTTAATTTTTCTGTAGGCAGCATCTATCCCACCCCTAGGATATAGGCTTCTACATTGTTACAGTTGTCCTATAGCCATTGTTCCACATACATCCCAAACTTTGCTACTTCTCTCTCTCTCTCTCTCTCTCTCTCTCTCTCTCTCTCTCTGTCTCCCCTTCTCTATCAGTCTCTCTCTCTCTCTATATATATATATCTATCTATCTCTTTCTCTTATCTTTCAGGAGTGAATTAGTACGAGCAAAAGAAAAGCAACGGTGATCTTTAGAGAGTGACAAGAAGTCTTAGCATTAGTAATTAGTCACAACGTTGAATTCGTAATGATGAACACTATTTATGCTAGACGTATGTCTGCAGCTTTTCCTGGAGCAAGAGAAGAATTATCAACTGTTCCCGTTCGCCTCCCTCGTGTGCTATGTTGCAAACTTGCCCGTGAAATGAACCACGACGAGCTAAATTTCAGTCCAGCTCGTAGTATCAATGTAGGAGAAAGTATCGTAATGACATACAAATTGCTACAAGAGCGGATGACTCGTTGCAGGCACGTGACAGACGCTATTACGTGACAGGTGCTATATGGCTCAGCCAGTCAGCCGGTCGGCCAACAGGCCGTGGCCTATTCCGAGAGCAATGTAAACAGCTCGGCTGGCTCATATGTCGCAACCGAAGCGATGCGAAACTGCCAGTGCAGCGAATATCTTAAGGGGTTCTTTGCAGCTTGCCAACACTGAAATTATTTTTACTTATATGCTGCTCGAATAGTATCGGGTGCATACACATCATCAGCGGCATCTTATGTACTGTTTTCGTAACATATGGCAAAGACGTTTGCCAACGATAGTCTTACTAACTACATGGCACGTTTAATCAGCATACTGGTTTCGTGTATTATATGCTTGCCATTCGTGATGCACTGAATATCTTAACATTCGTCTTTTGCATTTGCTGTGGGACCAGCATATTGGTTGTCGCAGATGATGGGCATGCACCGAAGACCATACTGCGTTCATCATCAGAATAAACCTGTAGTAAACATTACACTATGCACTCCTCCGCGTTTGGTGGAATCGTATTGGATTTAGTTTCACTTGGAGCGGAGCCCAAGTTGTCTCGAGTACCGTAAAGCACAATAACGGTACGGGACACGTTTTATGCTGTTCGTTACGTGCGCTTCGACTGAGTGATAATACGGGCGGACAGTTTTACCGGCGCATTTCACTTGGACAGCACTGGCCAGCCAGCTGATCTAGCTAACGTACAGTGATGTGAGCGACATAAGAAAAGAGACGACCCGGAAAACAATATAACCTTGAATTTAATTTTTAAAGAGAATGAACTACTATTCGGTGAATCTCCAGTAATTTCGCACGCTTCTTTGGGGACCAGGCGAAAAGCATATCATGCTCTCGTTCTTTGCTAACATAGTATTGTAATTAAAAGCAAGAGTGATGAAAATTCCGAACAGAATCGCTGGGAAACTTTTCTGCGCGAGATAAATGTGACGCAGAAGCGTTTTGCATGAACTTCATCACATAGGTAAATACTGAAGCCAATGAAGGTATTACGTACAGTCAGCCGGCTGGTGTGGCCGTGCGGTTCTAGGCGCTTCAGTCTGGAGCTGCGTGACCGCTACGGTCACAGGTTCGAATCCTGCCTCGGGCATGGATGTGTGTGATGTCCTTCGGTTAGTTAGGTTTAAGTAGTTCTACGTTCTAGGGGACTGATGACCACAGATGGTAAGTTCCATAGTGCTCAGAGCCATTTGAACCATTTGAACTTGCAGTCAGTCGTCTGGTAATCTCTTAACTCCTTTCATGTCTGAAACCGAGAAATACATTTCACTATCGGAACTGTCATCTGCTACATTGCCAACGAGTCGAGCAACAACAGAATCCACGAAGCCACGAAGTCACTTTCTCCTCTTCTTTTATGACGTGCCGTTATAAAGTTCGGCAATGACATGCAACAAAGCTTCGTGCATTACTGTAGTTCCAATACTTCTGGCAGCTTGAATGCCTTATTTTTTCTCTCGAAAAAACCTTTAACTTGGCTCCAGATCAGTTCGTTCGGGTTCATATTGCAGTACTATGGTGTCAACTGTAAAAATCTAACATTTGTAATATTTGCTCGATTACATTACTGTTTCCCATCTTTCTACGTCGCTTGTCACTCTGGCTCCTGTTGGACCACACCTGTGTGATAGAACAAAGGATATACTGCAAATAAGGAGGATCTAAAAATTTGATTTGTTATGTTTTCTTAATTTAGAGTACCCGTATTAATAGTGTTTCATAAAATATCGCTGATTAAGGATTTATATTTGCTACTAAAACGGGAATTTTACTTGTAATATGTAATCAGTAACAAGAAGACTTGCATTTTTCATTAAAACGATGATTAGATATTTGTTAAGTAGCATATATTTGACGAATTTACATTTAAAAGATGCAGGTATTCCAAACTGAAGAAAGATCAAACCGAGAGGTGAGCGATCGCTCCGTGGATTATACTTGATTATCATTTCACCACGCTACCGATTCAACTATGCTTCCTTTTCCGAAAAGACTCTTTAAAGCTTTAATAAATACAGTTATTCGAAGAACTTCAAAGCTCTGTAAATTTGTGAAAAACATTAAGAACAGCCTGTTTATCGCCACTTTTATGATTCACTACGGAGCAGGAAGCAAAGTCAGCCATTTTCATAATACATATTAAGAGCGCTACAACCAGAGCAGAACAGTACAGAGTTGGGCTGGGTTGTTTGTGGGAAGAGACCAGAAAGCGAGGTCATCGGTCTCATCGGATTAGGGAAGGACGAGGAAGGATGTCGGTCGTGCCCTTTCAAAGGAACCATCCCGGAATTTGCCTGGAGTGATTTAGGAAAAACACGGAAAACCTAAATCAGGATGGCCAGACAGGGGAGTGAACTGTCGTCTTCCCGAATGCGAATCCAGTGTGCTAACCACTGCGCCACCTCTCTCGGTACACAACAGTACAGAGATGGCGGCTGCAAACAATTTCGAATTAAAAATTGCATAGCTACAGTATGATTAGGAAAACTGTAATGGTTGTTAATAATTAAAGTATCTTAAAATTTCATTTATCTTAAAATAGTAACGAGAGATCTAACACAACAGTAGCACCTACGTCACCAAGAGCTCAGCAACATTAGTGCACCTGTGGTATGGCTGCTGACCAATCATCGTATATCTGTTTGCTTATCTGGGGTCTATTATTATGGTTAACGAAGTATAGCCCTTTAATAAGTAAACATTATCTCTATTGGGCAGCTTACGTCAGTACATAAATAAGACACTGTATTTCCGATGTCTCCAATACAAACAGCTTACGTTGCTCATCGGTCTTTCCTATACAGAGAAATGAGTAGAAGATTTAGAGACAGCGAAATTTTCACGTCTTCGCTACGTCAATGTCAGTAACAATACACTATTGGCCATTAAAATTGCTACACCACGAAGATGACGTACTACAGACGTGAAATTTAATCGACAGGAAGTAGATGTTGTGATATGCAAATGATTAGCTTTTCAGAGCTTTCACACAACGTTGGCGCCGGTGGCGACACCTACAACGTGCTGACCGATTTCCAACCGATTTCTCATACACAAACAGCAGTTCACCGGCGTTACCTGGTGAAACGTTGTTGTGATCCCTCGTGTAAGGAGGAGAAATGCGTACCATCACGTTTCCGACTTTCATAATGGTCGGATTGTAGCCTATAGCGATTTGCGGTTTATCATATCGCGACACTGCTTCTCGCGTTGGTCGAGATCCAATGACTGTTAGCAGAATATGGAATCGGTGGGTTCAGGAGGGTAATACGGAACGCCGTGCTGGATCCCAACGGCCTCCTATCTCTAGCAGTCGAGATGACAGGCATCTTATCCGCATGGCTGTAACGAATCGTCCAGCCAAGTCTGGATCCCTGAGTCAACAGGTGGGGACGTTTGCAAAAGAACCATCTGCACGAACAGTTCTACGACGCTTGCAGCAGCATGGACTATCAGCTCGGAGACCATGGCTGCGGTTACCCTTGATGCGGCATCACAGACAGGAGCGCCTGCGATGGTGTACTCAACGACAAACCTGGGTGTACCAAGGGCAAAACGTCATTTTTTCGGATGAATCCAGGTTCTGTTTACATCATGATGGTCGCATCCGTGTTTGGCGACATCGCAGTGAACGCACATTGGAAACGTGTATTCGTCATCTCCATACTGGCGTATCACCCGGCGTGATGGTATGGGGTGCCATTGGTTACACGTCTCGGTCACCTCTTGTTCGCATTGACCGCACTTTGAACAGTGGACGTTACATTTCAGATGTGTTACGACCAGTGCTCTACTCTTCATTCGATCGCTGCAAAACGCTACATTTCAGCAGGATAATGCACGATCGCATGTTGCAGGTACTGTAGGGGCCTTTCTGGATACAGAAAATGTTCGACTGCTGCCCTGGCCAGGACATTCTCCAGATCTCTCACCAATTGAAAACGTCTGGTCAATGGTGGCCGAGCAACTGGCTCGTCACAATACGCCAGTCACTACTGTTGATGAACTGTGGTATGCGTTGTAGCTGCATGGGCAGCCGTACCTATATACGCCATCCAACCTCTGTTTGACTCAATGCCCAGGCGTATCAAGGCCGATATTACGGCCAGAGGTGGTTGTTCTGGGTACTGATTTCTCAGCATCTATGCACCGAAATTGCGTGAAAATGTAATCACATGTCAGTTCTAGTATAATATATTTGTCCAATGAATACCGGTTTATCATCTGCATTTCTTTTTGGTGTAGCAATTTTAATGGCCAGTAGTGTAGACATAGATATTTACAAGTATTAGTACTTTGCAGAAAACTAAATTTCTTGAAACATATTTCGAAAACATCTTGTTGGTGAAAAAAAAGATGTATAACATCATCAGCGGCCTATATTACAACATTTTCGTTTGTCCAAACTTATTTCCGTAGTCGTCCAGTGTTTCTGTTAATGAAGTTAGAGCCTTGTACAACATCATATTTGGCACTCAGGCTCCAATAATTCATTCGCAAGAGTTTCTTCTAGGTGTTGTCAGACTACTTATTTCGATTAATAGGTTACATGCGTCCAGTTTTAGTCTCACGTCTCCGATTCTTTTTCTGAGCCAATAAACTTATCTCCCCCTTGCTTTCCAGGGCTTTCTATCTGAATGCCCCTTCTCTCCAATGCCACTGTTTCATTAGTGTCCAGGATTCACATATACAACGTAATGTATCCAAACTTCCTCTTTATTTCAAAGTCATTCTTCAACTTACGAAACTCTCTATTCAAAGAATTCTAGTTTTGCACCTGAAATTTAAGAATTTGTCACTAAATTGAGTGTCTTAGTTGTGAACTGTTCAGATTATTTTTGGTGGTTCACTTCCTTGAAATGGCAAAATCCCTCCATCTTTGAATCAAAGAAATTCACTCTTATTCTTCTGGATCGTTCTTTGCCATGTTAAAAATCTTCATCTTAATCAGATAAGCTCATATGCTTATCTTCAAAACAAATCGTTTGTGGAGCGATTCTAGTACTCAGGAATACATTTGTCTACGTAACATATTAAGTGATTAACATTGCAAGATCACAGGTTAGTGTAAGCGCGAGATAACCAATTGGAAACGCGAACTGCTGGTACATTAATAACCTGTGTAACCGACAGAATGTTGAATGCACGCATACATACGTGCTGGACAGCAGACTGTGGAATGAAGTTCCATGCCTGTTGTATATGGTCGGTCAATACAGGGACGGTCAATACTGATTGCGGATGACGCTGGACTTGTCGTTCGATGATGTCCTGTAAGTCATCGACTGGTGATAGATATGGTGATCGAGCCATTCTGGAGAGCATGTTGGGCTACACAGCGGTATGTGGGCGAGCGTTATCCTGCTGGAAAACACCCTTGCAATGCTATACAAAAATTGCCTCGCAACCGGTCGAATCATCAGACTGACGTAAAATGTTGCAGTCATTGTGGGTGGGATAAGCACGAGAGTGCTCCGATCATACGAAATGGTAACCCAGAGCATAGCTTCAGGTGTAGGTTCAGTGTGTCTAGCACTCGGACAGGTTGTTTACAGTTTCAACAAAAAACACTTCCTCCCCCCCCCCCCCCTCCAGTGAAGTCTCGTGTGATAGCACTGAAGTTGCAAATGACAGTGGTTTAGCGCCAGTGGAATGCACGCTCTAGAGGTGTACTTGAAGTAACCGTTTTGTAACAGTTCGTTGCCACTGTGATGTCAGCTGCTACTCAAATTGCTATTGCAGTACGAGGCGCCGGGGCCATGCACCGAACACGATGGTTTTCCCTCTAGGTACTGCCACGTATCCGCCCGGAGCCTGGTCTTCTTGCGACCGTACGTCCACGTGACCACCGTTGCCAGGTGTCAGGTACAGTGGTTATGGTCTTGCCAAGTCTTTGCGCAATATTGCAACTTCTCGCTGCTCTATTACACTACCTCAATTCAACTCAGTGAGACGTTGACAATGGCGTCTCTGTCGCCTTAAAGGCAATCTTGACAAACATCAACTCACCATGTCCAGTCTCAAAGTTAACTAACACTCAGGACCGTTGCAGCGTTTATTTAAACCAAACCTGATTTGTATCCTCAATCTTAAGCGACTAGCGCGAAATTTGAATAGACACTCAGTTTTCAGATATAGAAACACGCCTACCAACTTTCGTTTACGTCGCACAACTCCTTCTCCTTGCTGCATTTTTTTCCGTCGGTGTATATCCAGATCGAGGATACATATCGAAGTGCTCAGTTGGCGCAATATTTCGCTACCTACAAAAGTTAAAATGCGTCAGATTATTCTGTTACATCCCTTAGTACTTTTAGATTTAGAGTGACTGCCCTTTGCTAACTCACCCTGTACTACCGTACTTTAGCAGTCTTGATTAGCCTGACACAGGTATATGTTCACTGCTGCCTAAAGTGACTACATCACGATACTCCGCATCAGTACTGGGCTGCGCCTGTTTCCTTTGCCTGCTTTTGCGGTGTGCAATTGTGCTCTGGCGCAGTTATTTTAATGTACAGCAGGACGGTAGAAATCTACCTGCAAACAAATACAAAATAAATTACGTAACTTTGTGTTTTCAAGGTTATACGACTACCCCTAGGATATATCATTCTTTCTTTAGTAGAAGTGAGTGTCGTACCTAGAGGATAGTGTACCTAGGAATACATGATGCCTTTTTAGTCGGCACTACCGTCCACCGACTGACTTTGAAATCAGGTAAAGGAATGCGCACAAGAGACCGCTATAAAAATGGTTCAAATGGCTCTGAGAACTATGCGACTTAACTTCTGAGGTCATCAGTCGCCTAGAACTTAGAACTAACTAAACCTAACTAACCTAAGGACATCACACACATCCATCCCCGAGGCAGGATTCGAACCTGCGACCGTAGCGGTCGCTCGGTTCCAGACTGTAGCGCCCAGAACCGCACGGCCACTCCGGCCGGCGAGACCGCCATATGCAGTTTCCGCCACTTCATATAGCTTGGAAAGCACTTGAAAAAGCGTACGAGGGTTACTGATATGTTCTTGCAGTATTCGCCCCGACACCACAATATTGTCCAAGTAATTTGAACAAAAGGGAACTTTTGCAGTAAGCTGTTCTAAGTAGCGTTGGAATATGGCTGGCGCGGAAGCGCTACCAGAGTGTAAGCGCAAGAATTTGAATAACACTAAATTTGTGTTGACCACAGACACTTTCTGAGACACCTCATCCAGCGGAATTTGCAAATACGCACTGCGTAAGTCAGTTTTTGAAGAACGGCGGAATTCAGCAAACCTGACTATTAATTCCTCAGGCCGAGACAATGGATAAGTATTAATTATTGTTTATAGATTCACAGTGGATTTAAAGTCAACAGAACGACGAAGTCTTCCAGAAGGCTTTCCTAAGATGACTAAGGGAGAAGTCCATTCACTAGCCAGACAGGAGCTTTAACGCCTTAGTCTTGTCATTGTTTAAGTTCAGTTGCAATTTTGCCTCGAAGAGGAACGGCACGCGCTCGAAGAAGCTTAGGTTGCCCATTTATCCTTCATTGTAACGTGCACCACAGAATAAATAAGAAAACTCCTCAATTAATTGAGTGACACTGTCTTTGGGATCGAAAGCAGGAACAAAAAGTACATTGTCCTGAGTACGAAGACCAAACGAATCAAATGAACCCAAAAGCATTTATCACAGTCTCGCGAACGAAAAACTGTAAGTCTCTGTTATGGCGTGAGACTGGAATGTGGCAGGCAAACTACAAGTAGCAAGCGTTAGAGTGTCCTGGCCATTATACGCAGTAAGTTGAGTGCGAGATTTCGTCAACTGTGTTTGGTTCTATGGTTGGTTTAAAAGACCAGACCAGACCGCTAGGTCATTGGCCCATTGTTCCGAATAAAACAATGCCACAAGGGTGAGAATGAAACAAACGAGACTGACAACTCAAAACGGAGAAAAAGGAAAAAACCACAAGAATGGAAGGTCAACAAACACTTAAAAGGACAAAAGGGGAGAAGAAAACCACAGAAACACAAGAAAAAGGTAGAAGAGATTAAAACGACAAAACCGATTACCATGGGTGGCTGAACATGAGAATAAAAAGGAGAAGCCAGCCACTTTGCAACACATTATAACCTCCACCCTAAACGCACAAGGGTGGAGGACACAGAGGGACAAAGTACTTGCGCTAAAACTTAGATCAAATCATAAAACCCACTCTCACGATTAAAACATAAAACTAAATCAACCGATGAGGCGTTGTCAGATAAAATTAGCGGCAACGAGTGTGGTAACCGAAGATTTCGTCGCAGGTCAGTCAAAGTGGGACAGTGCACCAGAATATGGGCCACTGTCAACTGGGCGCCGCATCGACACTGAGGAGGGTCTTCTCGGCGCAGGAGGGAGCCGTGGGTCTCCCAAGCGTGGCCAATGTGGAGCCGGCAGAGAACCACATAGTCCCCGCGAGAGGCCCGCATGTAGGACAGCCCCACATTCGTAGTCTAACACGTAACACGTCAGCCTCAGTTGCAAATAGAAGCCAAACTTTACCCAGGTTTCAGCCAAAATAATTTGGCCTTCTTCGGTTCAAATGGTTCAAATGGCTCTGAGCACTATGGGATTCAACTGATGAGGTCATTAGTCCCCTAGAACTTAGAACTACTTAAACCTAACTAACCTAAGGACATCACACACATCCATGCCCGAGGCAGGATTCGAACCTGCGACCGTAGCGGTCGCGCGGTTCCAGACTGTAGCGCCTAGAACCGCTCGGCCACTCCGGCCGGCGGCCTTTTTGGGAAGCCAGCGACACTAAACTACTGCATGCCAAAGTTTGGCCATGTCAAGTATAAAACTATAGCACCGTAGTACCCAGTCAGAAATCTACATTACTTGGGCTGAAGAGAAACAGCAGCTGTGTACCGAGCATTGCTGACAGTCATGCGCATGCGCGAGTGGAAATATTGAAACATGACAGTAGCTAACTTTACATTAGGCATTGAATTAATGTAACCATTAGAACCTTTAATGATGTAAGATGTAAAAGAACTTACTTCTGAGGATACCGATACCCCTACAACTGATTCGGAGCCCATGAGAAAGAATAGCCATTAATCGGCAACATTATTTCTCAATTATGAATACATTGTCAGAATGAGATTTTCACTCTGCAGCGGAGTGTGCGCTGATATGAAACTTCCTGGCAGATTAAAACTGTGTGCCGGACCGAGACTCGAACTCGGGACCTTTGGAAGGTAGGAGACGAGGTACTGGTAGAAGTAAAGCTGTGAGGACGGGGCGTGAGTCGTGCTTGGGTAGCTCAGTTGGTAGAGCACTTGCCCGCGAAAGGCAAGGTCCCGAGTTCGAGTCTCGGTCCGCCACACAGTTTTAATCTGCCAGGAAGTTTGATGAATACATTGCTCAAACTTTATCTGGTTAATTAAAAAAACCTATGTGTGGCTATTTACAGAAATGATCTGTAACGTCGTGGAGAGTACATCAATATGACTAGGCATCAATAAAGGTAACAGCGTCTAAAAACTTAAAAGTAGATGAATTTGAATTAACATAGCATTAGTAGCAGTAATGAAGAAAGCATTAACAAAATTTGCGTAGGGTAGCTAGAAACTGGGTAAGCCTGGCAGAACATCTGGCAGTAACATAACAAGATGTAACACGTTAATTGTGATACTATAAAAAATGGTTCAAATAGCTCTGAGCACTATGAGATTTAACATCTTAGGTTATCAGTCCCCTAGAACTTAGAACTACTTAAACCTAACTAGCCTAAGGACATCACACACATCCATGTCCAAGGCAGGATTCGAACCTGCGACCGTAGCAGCCCCGCGGTTCCGGACTGTAGCGCCTAGAACCGCACGGCCACCGCGGCCGGCCGGTACTATAAAAGTAATGAGTCAATATTCTTCGTCTCGTTCTTAGGCAGAAATGTTTATTTAAGTGTACAAATGTAACCTTGACTTTTAGTTAAGACTGTGACGTTACACTCCCAATCACACTGATATTAAATGTTATTCGTAAGCATAAATGCATGTTGAAATGCCTAAATGGAAATTTGACCTAATGTCAGTCAAAAAATTTTATATAACTGAGGGCTGTGGCGTTGCACGCCCAGTCTTACTGATACTGATGGTTAACTTCTGTTCTTTCATTAATCAGTGTTAGACAATGTCTGTTTAACACATCTGTTAACTAAATTAAGTACAAAATATTTAGGCACTGCTCCCTTTCTTTCTGTCAACCATGTTTTGCTAAGGATATTTAATTTGACACAATATAGTGCATGTACATTGTTCCGTTGTATTTATGGCGATATGCGCCAAATTTATAAAAAGGTCGTCGGAAACCTAACACTTAGCTTGATACTTTTGTAGTACCACGATTAACGTCTTACATCATGTTATGTTACTACCTGATGTTCTGCCAGGCTTACCCAGTTTCCAGCTAACCTACGCATTTTTTTGTTAATGCTATCTTCATTACTACTACCAATGCTATGTTAATTCAAATTCATCCACTTTTACGTTTTTAGGCGCTGTTGCATTTATTGACGCTTAGTCGTACTGATGTACTCTCCACGATGTTACAGAACATTCCTGTAAATAGCCACACATACGTTTTTTAATTAACCAGATAAAGTTTGAGCAATGTATTCAAAATAGGATAATAATTTTGCCGATTAATGGCTATTCTTTCTCACTGGCTCCGAATGTGTTATAGGGGTATCGGTATCCTCAGAAGTAAGTTCTTGTACATATTACATCATTAAAGGTTTTAATGGTTATATTAATCCAATTCCTACTGTAAAGTTAGCTACTGTCATGTTTCAATATTTCCACTCGCGCATGCGCTTGATTGTCAGCAATGCTCGGTACACAGCTGCTGTTTCTCTTCAGCCATAGTAATGTACATTTATTACTGGGTACTGCGGTGCTACAGTTTTATACTTGACATGGCCAAATTTTGGTATGCAATAGTTTAGTGTCACTGGCTTCTGAAGAAGGTCAAATTATTTTTTCTGACAACTGGGTAATGTTTGGTTTCTATTTGCAACTGAGGCTGACGTCTTACATGTTCAATTATCACAGTTGCTGACAGGGCGGCACAATGTTAAAAATTCTTAATTTGTAGACTCTTTAATGGCACGCATTTTGTTGTGCGTGCTGAGACTATGCCATTCCATGTCCCAAAGCCAAAAAACTTGGCGGCGTAGAAATGAACACAGGTCAGTTACTGGAATACCGATCTCCGTAAACGGTTTCCGTGTAGCCTGTTTGGCCAGTCTGTCAGCCCGTTCGTTGACTGGGATTCTGACATGTTCTCGGGTCCACACAAACATCACGGCACGCCCTTACTGTTCATGGCACCGATGGACTCCTGGATGGTCGCTACCAAAGGAGGACGAGGGTAGCACTGGTCGATAGTTTGTAGGCTGCTCAAAGAATCAGTACACAGACGAAACTACTCCTCAGGGTATGAACGGAGTCGCTCAAGAACACGAGATGTAGCTACCAGCCCTGCAGTGAAAACACTGCAGCCATAGGGCACGGAATACTGTTCAATATGTCCTCCATGGACATACGCGAAGCTGACGTGACCATCAGCCACCGAACCGTCAATGTAAACCACTTCATGGTTCCGGTACATGTCAAGAACCGAGAGGTAGTGACAGCGGAGAGCCGTGGGGTGGACTGAGTCTTTAGAGCCATGTGAAAGGTCCAGGCCAAGCCGCGACCTAGATGTACACCATGGACGTGTATGCGAATGGGCCTCAAGTATAGGTGGAAAAGGCAAGAACTCCAGTTCAGATAGAAGGGATCGGATGCGAACTGCAGTTGTAAGCCCAGACCTGGGCAGCCGATGCGGAGATGAACTGCCGTGGGTGGGAAAAGGAGACGGTAATTCGGATGCACAGAACTAAGAACGTGTACGACGTAACTGGCGAGCAGTTGCACACGCCTGACCTGCAATGGAGGGACTCCAGCCTCCGACAGGACGCAGGTCACTGGACTCGTCCTAAAAGCTACCGTCGCTAATCGAACGCCACAGTGGTGCACTGGGTCGAGCAAACACAAAGCTGAGGGCGCCGCCGAACCACAAACTAGACTCACACAGTCAAGGCGGGATTGAACAAGGGCTATTTAGAGCTGCAGCAGCGTAGAGGGATCTGCACCCCAGTTGGTGTTACTCAGGCAGCGGAGGGCATTGAGGTGCTGCTAGCACTCCCTCTTAAGGTGAGGAAGCCAAACCATCGGGCGTCGAAAACCAGTCCTAAAAATCGACATGTATCCACTACAGCGAAAGGATCGTCAGTAAGGTAAAATTCTGGTTCCGGATGAACGGCACGACGCCGACAGAAGTGCATAACACACGACTTTGCGGCCGAAAACTGGAAGCCATGGTCTAGAGCCCATGACTGCGCCTTGTGGATGGCTCCCTGCAGGCGCCGCTCAGCAACACCAGTACTGGTGGAGCAGTACGAAATGCAGAAATCGTCTGTATACAGACAAGGTGAGACGGACGGCCCTACAGCTGCTGCTAGGCCGTTAATGGCCACTCAAAATAGAGATGCTCTCAATACAGAGCACTGTGGGATCACATTCTCCTGGTATGCGGGGCACTATGGAAGGCCTCAACTTGCACACAGGATGTACGACGCGACAGGAAATTCTGGATGAAAATCGGGAGCGGGCCTCAGAGACCCCACTCATATAATGTGGCAAGGATATGATGTCACCAGGTGGTGTCATACGCCTTTCGTAAATAAAAATAGATGGCAACAAGATATTGGCGTCTGGGAAAAGCTGTTCGGATGGCAGACTGGAGGGACACAAGATTATCAGTGGCAGAGCGAGCTAGGTGGAAACCGCCCTGGCATGGGGCCAGTAGGCCACGTGACTCCAGGACCCAACCCAACCATCGACACACCATATGTTCCAGCAGCTTAGAAATACCGTTGGTGAGGCAGATGGGCCGATAGCTATCCACATCAAGCGGATTTTTGCGGGGTTTCAGTACTGGTACGTGGGCGCTCTACCACCAGTGCGATGGATAGACGCCATCGCACCGGATCCAGTTGAGGATCACGAGGAGATGTCGCCTGTAGTCAGACGAATGATGTTTAATCATCTGACTGTGTATCCAATGTGGCCCAGAAGCTATGTCGAGGCAATGTGCAAGGGCACTGAGGAGCTCCCACTCTGTAAATGGGGCGTTATAGGGTTCACTGTGGCGCGTAGTGAACGGGAGGACTTTCCCTTCCATCCGTCATTTGAGAGTGGGAAAGGCTGGGGGGTTATTCTCCGATGCAGAGGCGCGAGCCTGGTGCTCAGTAAAGTGTTCGGCAATCGCGTTTGCGTCGGTAAATGATACGCCATTTATGTTAACACTGGGAACACCTGTTGGGATCTAGTACCCAAAAACTCTTTTGACCTTTGCCCAGCTTTGAGAAGGATATGTATGGTACCATTGGTTGAGATGCATCTCTCCCAACACTCCTGTTTCCATCTTTTGACAATCACGGAGCTGTTTAAAGGATATGAAGTGCTGCTTATGCCGCTGTAGAGCTCGCCAACGCTCTTTAACTGCCTCAGCGACTTCCGGCGACCACCAAGGGACTGTCTGTCGCCGGAGGCACTTAAAAGAACGAGGGACCGCGTTTTCCGCTGCAGAAACGATCATTGTAGTTACCTGCCCAAACCCTGCATCGCTGTTATCACGTAATTTGTATGGGTTCCTGTATTTAAGAGGCAGAGGTAGAACTGAAAAAGTAAGGTTTAGAAATCTCTGCCTCGCCCAGCAAGCATGGTACCACCCCACAAGGGGTTATGAGCGTTAAAATCTCCCAAAAGTAGTAAAGGTTTAGGGAGTTGATCAATCAGTGCAACCAACGCATTCAGGGGTACTGCACCATCTGGATGAAGATATACATTGCAGACAGTTATTTCCTGCGTCATCCTTATGACAACCACACCTTAGGTTTGAAGAGGCACAGGTTCACTGCATACTGAGTTCAGGACATGGACACAAACTCCACCTGACACTCTATTATAGTCACTACAGTTCTTGTAATATCCCCTATAGCGGCAGAGGGCAGGAGTCTGCATTTCTGGGAACCAGGTTTCCTGAAAGGCAATGCGACGCTGCTTCTTTACCTTATACAATAATACTCCATCTCCAGATACCCGACCAGAGCAGACTGCAGACAAGCGCAGACAACCTCAGACAAGCGACGAGCCACAACTAACTACTACAGTTACACAGTTCGTACTGCAGTCAACACTGCTCTCAGGTCAGCGATTCTATATCGCAGGCAGCGCATACCTCTTACACAACCCTCCACTGGGGGAGGCAAAAATTTGGCAGCGATGGTGAGTCAATTGGACTTGCCATGAGCAACAAATTTTTCTTAATTAACTAAGTTAACAGTCACAGAATATATACATATATATCTATAAGTGCAGAACATGAAATAAAATATAGTGCACATGCACTGAGTACAGAACATATCAAGAAATCACAAAATGTATACGCAATGAGTACAAATCATATTAACAAATGATATAAAGTGCACACGCACTGTAGAACAGAACATATCAGGCAATGACAAAATGTATATGCAATGAGTACAAAACATATTAACAAATGACATAAAGTGCATACGCACTGTAGTATTTTTTTTACCATTTTACAAGAACTAAGATAGGAAAGAGAAGGATTGCATCATGGTTGTAGCACAGTAGGTTGCACGTAGCTGCACTGAAAGTCCATATCTTTCTACAGAAGCACAACACCAAGTGAGACAATCTGAAGTTCTCTTCCCTGAAGTATTAATCAGTGTAGCTAAGACACTGAAATGTCGTATTAATATTCAATGATATCATTTTGATAGTACATTAGGTACACCAAACAGTGGGACCATAATAACATCTCCATCGCTCAAGGTGGTGGACAGCATGTCGTGTCAACACCACGTTCTTGTAAGATACACCAATGTAAAATTAGTGCAAAAACCAAATATAGTGCTCCATGATCATGAGGATAGACAGGACAAACGGATATTGCAGTAATTCCTGGAAATTAGGTCAGAAGGTGAAGGACATTAAGTCTTATGCCAGTCATCATTGAGAATTACACTAGTCTATCAACTGATTTGAGTAATTGGTGGCACTCATCGCCTAATTACTGAACATTTCTGTACTATGTATGAAGTATTACAGAATAATGTTCATAAGTCATCTGATTATAGTGAACATTGGCACTCATTGCCCAGTTACAAACCATTTTATGCATTATTCAAAAGTGATCATTCAAAACAAGAGTTAATTAATGGCATACTATTTACATAATTCAGCTAGTTATAGTAATCATTGGCACTCATTGGCCAGTTACAAAACATCAGATGTCATCCTTCAAAACAGGAGCTAAAGAGTGTAGCATCAAGCTACTAGTATTCATATATATAGTATGTAAGTGACATAATACAAATATAAGAAACAGTGGCATTCATTGGCCAGTTACTAAACATATAGCAAGTATTGAATATTACAAAACATTTTTCATCAATCAAGTGACATATGACATATTTAAAATAATTATTGGCACTCATTGGCCAGTTACAAATCATCAGAAGTCATCATACAAAACAGGAGTTAAAGAGTGTAGAGCATGTATGCATTATTACAACATATCATTCACTATTACTCAGAACTCTTCATTCAAGTGACATATGACATATTTAAAATGTAACACACTGTAACTATTACTCAAGGTCTGTGATTAGAAAAACATCATTCAGTATTACTCAGAACTCTCTTAAACTGGTAGCATTATTTGGGACTGTTAATACATTTTTTTATACTAGCAATGCATTGCGTTGGGATCGATAATTAATTGCTGGGTCATAACAATATTTAGACTTGACTTATTGCTACAAATGAGGATAGGTAACGTCATTCGTCATGAGTCAGCTGTAGCAAGGTTATGAAACAAATAGAGTATATGTGATCACATTCATGAATAACACACACAAATGGGTAAAAAAATGTAAGTACTAGAACAGGTTTCATGACCAACTGCTTATAGCACATTAATTTAATGAATAGCTTCTCCTGAAAAAAAAATACAAAATGAACTATTAAGCTGAAAGAAGAAACGCATATTACGCTGAAAAGTAGTGAACTTCGGATTAACAAGTAATGAAATGTGTATTAAATATATATGTTCTCTAGCTGTCCTTTCCAAAACCTTCAGTCATCATACCATGCGACATAAGGCAGACTGTCAAAACGAAATGCAAATACTTAAATAACTACATAGCATTTCTTAACTAACAGTAAATATATAAACTTCATCATTATCCTCATCTGCAACGAAAAACTTAAAAGTGATGCCTTTAGTGGCCATATAAAGTTTATCACTATCAACACCTGTAAACAAAAACTTCATTATTCATATCACCATAACTTCATTATTATTATCACCTGTAAAGAAAAACTTCATTATTCATATTACCATATTCTTCATCACTATTCATCACCATTCATTATCATCTGCAAAAAGACACTTCAGTATTCATTATTCATATTACCATTTACTTCATACAACTATTCATAGTATTGAGTTCCTTATTTCTAGCATATTTCATCACTAAAACTAAGATGTGTAGTTCTGTCTGACAGCCTGCATCAATCGCCTCGTATTCTGAAAAAAAAAAAATTTTGTTAAGACCGCTATCATACGATGTGTGTAGTATATTCTTGTTAATGCTTGTTAATTCTGATCCATTTACTCTTCGTGACGAAGTATTGCATCTTCTTTCGTCCATTCCGAAGGTGAAATTCCCATTTCATAGTAATCCACTGTGGTTTGTTTAATTTATTTCTTTTACACGTTATTGCTTTCTGAAAATGATGAACAACGATTAATGTCTTGCATTTAAATCATATACTCATTAAATAAAAACTGGTTTCTAGTGATATAATTGAGCATACAGCATAGCATGACAGAAAACGTAATATGTCAAAAACATAGACAGTGTGCAGGTGCAAAAAATGTACACAGAGTATCACAATGTAGCAGCAACAAAATGTAAAATAGTCACGATGTTGAGATATCATAAGGCAAAATGAACAAAGTCAACTGGTGTTTGTTATATCTTAAAGATTTCATAGTGCATACAAACAAAACAGGAAAACAATCATACATACATGAAGAATGGAAAATGTGCACGGGGATATGTGTAACGACAAGAAAAGCGACCTGCTAACCTTACCTTGCCGGGCACTTGCCAAGAAAAAATACGATAATCATCAGTAAGTAGTCACATAAATATAATTGCACCATTGGTCATATAAAAATCAGGAAATGGCATTACAGTGTGATAAATCATAAAGTATATTCATTTAATATTGGGGACAAGGTGGTTGCCTTTACTTTTTCCGGTTCTCAAAGTTTCGACGTGTACTACATTGGGGTGAGGAATGCTGCGAACTCGATATGGACCTGCGTATATAAGCTCAAATTTACTACACCTATTCTTTCCTCTGTTGGATAAATAATGTGTGCGTACTAATATCTTCTGTCCAATGTGAAAGTCACGACGTGTACAAACCTGTTTTTGCTGTCTTCTCCGGCGCTCTGCGGCACGTTTGAAGTTGTTCAGCGCAATGTCAATTATTTCATGGTGTCGTAGTCGACGAGATGTAGGAAAGGTTACTAATTCTTTAATTTTGTTAGGTGGTTCAACATTTTTCAGTATAACAGTCGGAGATAGGATAGTAGATTCATTTGGTATGGAATTAATTACATCCTGGAATGGGAGTATGTGTGTGTCCCAGTCAATATGTTTTTTATGGCAGTATATTCTACACAGTTTACCAATTTCATTCATTAGTCGTTCACAAGGGTTCGAAGACGCATGGTACCTGGATATATAGATCGGAGAAATGTTTCTAGCTCGTAACATACGTGTCCATATAGCAGATCGAAACTGTGACCCATTATCGGAAATTACTTTCAATACATGCCCTACATGGAATAGAAAATGTTTTACAAATACTTTCGAAACAGTTTTAGCAGTAGCTTTGTGTAACGGAGTGAAGGTAACAAATTTTGAAGTGAGTTCAACAGCGACAAAGATGTAACAAAAACCTCTATTAGTTCTGGGAATCGGACCAAAAATATCTACAGCATCCATGTGTCTCAATTTAACAGGTACAATGGGATGTAACGGAGGAATATGTGAAGTCGTACCTGACTTAGCTTTCTGGCAGATTTTACATGACGCTAAAACTCGTCGAATACGTTTCTCCATGTTGGTAAAATAACAGTTCTGTCTCAGTATAAGAAAACATTTTCTGGCTCCATAATGTGCGTAACTTAAATGAGTATACCAAATTAATTTGTTAACAAGCTCGTCAGGAATACACAATAACCAATTGTTGCTGTCAGGGTGAGAGCGGAGAAACAGAGTATTATTCCATACAGTGTAATGGTTTCTAATGCTAACATTATTCCTATCTTGTCAAAGGTGTTTAAATTCTTTCCACACGTTGTCTTTACTCTGCTCTTGTGCTATGTCTTGTAATGACGACGAAATGAAATTTTCAAATGCAACTTGTTGAATGTACATGACGCTGAAATTTGCTTTGGAGAAGTTGGTTGCGATGTCTTGCTGAGTATTGCTGAGAGAACGGGATATTGCGTCTGCTACAATATTTTGTGTGCCGGGAATGTGAACAATTGTAAAATTAAATTCCTGTAAATAAAGTTTCCATCTGCTTAATCTGTCGTGTGTAAATTTAGCGGAAAGTAAAAACTGTATAGCTCTATGATCTGTGTAAACGGCAGTGTGTCCTCCATAAAGAAAATGCCGAAATCTCGTATATGCCCAAACAACACATAATGTTTCAAGTTCTGTAACAGAATAATTGCGTTCAGCAGGTGACAGAATGCGACTTGCAAAGGCGATGTTTTTAATTACTGTAGTACCATCTTCTTCAATTTCCTGGAAAATGTGTACGCCTAAAGCGGTGTTAGAACTGTCGGTGGCGATGGAAAAATTTTTGGTACGATCTGGATGTGATAAAAGTGGTGCATTCATCAAAGCTTCTTTCAGGTTCATAAATTCAGAATGTGCTTGCCTATCCCAGGACCAAATAGTGTTTTTACCCGTCAATTGACATATTCTAGGGGTGTCTAAAGCAGAGTAATGAATAAATTTACGGAAAAAGTTAATTAAACCCAAAAAGCTGCGTAGTTGTTTCTTCGTCGTAGGAACAGTAATGTCACGTAAAGCTTGAAGTTTTTCTGGGTCAGGCGCATTGCCTTCTGCTGAAATTACATGTCCAAGAAATTTTATAGAAGTTTTGCCAATGTGCGATTTACTGAGATTAACTGTGAGTCCTTCTGCACGAAAATTTCGTAACAGTTATTCAAGAATCAGACTGCGTTCAGACCAGTTAGCTTCTGCAATAAGAATGTCGTCTACGTACGTTGTGATTCTGTCTTTAAGTTCTGTCGGAAGTATAGTATTCAAACCGCGAATAAATGCTGCTGAGGAAATAGTTAAACCGAACGGTAATTTACAAAATTGATAACAGTCACCAAAGCAGAGAAAAGCCGTGTACTTTCTGCAGTTCAGATGGAGCTGAATTTGCCAAAATCCCGATTTCAAATCTGATGTGGAATAAATAGCAGTACCATGAAATTTCTGTAGAAGTTCTTCTAGTGTCTGTGGGCGATCTGTTTCATTAATAATAATGTCGTTGATGTGACGCGAATCAAGTACGAGGCGAAGTGAACCATCCTTTTTCTTAACAATATGGAGTGGATTTATGTACGGACTAACTGCCGGTTCAATAATTCCTTGGTCAAGCATAGCTTGCAATTCTTTCTTAACTTGTTCTCTGTGAATATACGGAATGGGATAATGTTTGGCTTTAAATGTGTCGTGCTGTTTAACTTGAAATTCATACATAAAACCGGACATAGTACCAGGGACGTTGTCAAAAACTGGAGCTTGCTGTAAAAGAATTTTGCGTAGTTGCGTGCGTTTGTCGTCTGTATTTGCACTGCTCGGTTTAACTTTATCAGAAATCATTTGCATAACGTCATAGTCGGTTCGTCTGGAGTATTATAGTTATATGCGTGCGTATCTGTGAACGATGTGGAATGACAGTCTATGTTACATGATGGGGAAATGACCTCTGTACGATTAATTGTTTGTTCTTCTGCAGATAAAGAGTGCTGAAATTCTAAAGCCAGTTGTACATTTTGATCCTTTAACATTAAATCGGAGTTTTGAAAGTCAATAATTGCGTCGTGTTGTACCAGAAAATTCGTACCTAAAATAACGTCTGTTGTTAATAAGGGAACACTCCAAAAAATTGAGTGAAATGTATGAACTGCAATACAGAATGATAAATGTGTCTGTAATTTTACATCTACTCCTTTACCAGATACTGCTCCTTTTACTTTAGTTTTGCCTAATGGTAACGTAGGATAGGTATTCTCTTTGTTACATTCGTTGAACGTTTCCTCATTTATAACTGACATAGGTGATCCAGAATCGATTACTGCTGAAAATTTGGATGATCCAATCTTTACTTCAATGACAGGGTGTGAAATGGTTTTTTGAATAACTGGTCTTTCCTGCAAAAGAGTGTCTCGGATGTCGTCAAAAGTAATAACATTTTCGTGAACAAGATTCTGCGTATCTGAAGTATTGCTAGCATTGCGGGAAGATGCAACCTGTACTGTATCTAGTCAAATTCTATCTGACATGCTATTATTTTATTGAGGATGCTGTGGCATTTCCACTATTTGTACTGTTCTGTTATTTCTTCCTGACGTATTACGTTCGGGATGATATCTACTGTCTGGTTCATTCATGGTAATATGTTGTTGCGGATGATTTTGCTGCTGATAAGACCGACTGTTATTAAACGTACGCTGAAAATTGTACTCATTACTTTTACGTCTGTCATAATAGTCATTTCTATACGATGCATTGCGATATGAGCTGAAATAGTGTGTTTTCTGTACGTACTGATTTCCTTGTTGCTGTGCGTTACTATTTGTTGGAGCTGACGCTATACGTGTAGGCGGCGAAACATTAAAGCTTCGTTGACCTTGTACATTAATTTGTTGGTTAGGTATGCTAACCGGCTGGCTTTGATGCTGTTGCGGTGAAAAGCGTCTAGTCTCGCGTTTCTAGGCGCTCAGTCCGGAACCGCGCGACTGCTACGGTGGCAGGTTCGAATCCTGCCTCGGGCATGGATGTGTGTGATGTCCTTAGGTTGGTTAGGTTTAAGTAGTTCTAAGTTCTAGGGGACTGATGACCACAGATGTTAAGTCCCATAGTGCTCAGAGCCATTTTTGAAAAGCGTCTATTGTTACCAAAATGTGGTTCCTGTTGCTGATAATTTTGACGATACTGATAATTAAGATTTTGTCTGTTATTAAAATTCTGGTGGTTGTCGTTCCTGAACCGTCTATTAGCTTTGCTATTGAAATAGCGTGACTTATCGTAATTGCTGTATCCTTGTTGACCTGGGTTATTATGGGAAAATTTTTTGTTTATGAAGGAATAATCTGATTGCTGAACTTCCAAAAGCTGTAACAGATCTCTGAATGCCGAAATATTTTCTTTCTGCTGACCCGTTAAAAGTGATACTCTTAATGATCGTGGTAATTTAGAAATACATAATTGAATAAGTGCAGATTCACTGTATGGTTTTGTTGCACCATGTGTTCAAAAAACTGCGTGACAGTGGAAAAATTTGAGTTCTCATAATTCGGTAAACTAATTAACTGATCCTTGATTCCGCGCTGTGTCGTCTTCGACCAATACGCTGACAGAAAAGCATTCTCAAATTCTTCTACCGAATAGCATTGTCTCGCCATCGGTCTCATACGAGTTGCTGGTTCGCCTTCCAAAAACTGCAAATAAATTCAAGTTTAAGTATTACGGGCCAAGCCGGTGCAAAAGCAAAGCTAGATTGTTGTATCCAATCCAACGGGTGAATCTGTGTTCTGTCATTTTTAAATACTTTAAATTTTCTCATTGATAGAAAATGCTTGTAATCAAAATTATCGTCTCTGTATGTCTGAACAGGTTCAGGATTGTATGGGAATCTATTTGTCTGTGACTGTTCGGGATCTAACTTACGTACTCTCTGTAAATTACCTAAATTATACCGGCTGTGTGAGTCTGACAAATATTTGGAAAGTGGCGTATGCTGTGCCGTGTTAGAGGCTGAAACATTTTTCATCTCTGTCACTTCTTGCTATAAAATTGACAATTTTCTACGTAATGTATTATTGGACGAACCTATCTCACTGATTGTCTGCTGTAAATTTTGGAATTCGGCTGTTTGATTAAACTAAACTGGTGAAGTATCGTCCGATTTGGTGTCATTATTATTTTCGATAACATCAATACGACTGGCCAATTCATCATATTTTTCAGTCAGTATTTTTACTTGATCATCGTTTTTAGTCTCGCAAGCATTAATTTGTTCTTGTATTTTACGTGTGGTTTTATTCAACTTTTTAACGTCTGCTTTGATGGCATCGGGATCCTAAATTAGTTATAATTGTTCAAGTCTGTCGGTCACTGTCTGAAAGTCTATTGTGTGTGTGTCTGTTTTTTGCTTTAAGATCGGAGATTTCATCATGCAATTCGGTGTTCAACTGTTTGATAGTATTAATTTCGTCTGATACTGTAGCAATATTGTTGTCTACGTATGTTTTTGCTTTCGTAAACAATTTACGTTTATCTTCCTGTCTCTGTGCAGTAATTGTTTCCATGACTTGTCGCTTTACTTTATTCTGTTCCTGTATAAATTTACGATAACGCGTTTCACTGTTTTGTAGGTGTTGATTAAAGCGTTCGTCAATTTGGTTGTTCTGTTGATCAAATTTCGCGTCTACTTTTGCATCCAGTGTGCGCGAAAGTTCTGCTGACATTAATTTAAACTCGTCGCGTAACTGTGTTGCGTTTTCAGGGCAATGTTTAGCGACTGCACTAATTTCGTCTCTAAGTAATTTAGTAGTGGCTGCATGTGTACTACTTAATTCTTGTGCCACAGATCTAATTTCTTCACTACTGCTCATAGCACAAGCCTTAATTCCCTCACGTAATTGTTCTTTAGTATCATGACATTGCACGGCAACAGCTGTAATCTGTTCACTAAGTTGTTTGTTCTGTTCATTAAGTTGTTTGTTCTGTTTATTAAGTTGTTTGAAATTGTTGTCTTGTTTTTCATTGTTTTCATTATGTTCTTGTTTGAGATTTTCACTAAGTTGTTTGTATGATTCATTAATTTGTTGTTTGAAATTGTTGTCTTGTTCTTTCTTTGACTGTTTGAAATTTTCATTAAGTTGTAGCAATAATGCCATAACTTGATCCATGCCAATATTACCTACTCTATCCTCTGTGCTGTTTAATAGCGTACCTGCAATTGTCACGTTTTGTGTAACCATTTGGTCATTCTGTAATTCTTGAAAAGGTTTGCCAATCGGATGTGCACTGTGGGTCACTACCTCAGAACCAAATAAATCTGACGTATTTTGACTACATTGTTCATCTTCGTGAGAAAAATTTATCTGTTCACAATTCAAATTTTGCAAACCGGGTGTGCCTAACTGGGCAGCGTTCATTGTACCAGAACGCGCCGCGTCATCAGTTGTTAAATTTACTGTGGACACAATTTAATTTCTTTGTTCATCATTAGGATCAAAATCATTACTAGTGGTCGGCAGGCCCTGATTATCTGTAATTAGGGGATTATCACTATTACACTGGATGTCGCAAGTATTATCGGTCAAATTATTCGAGTCGACTGTTTCACTCATTCCACATCGCGATGTACTGTTAACAGTTTTTCGCGGCATTTTCACTAATCAAAATTAAGCACAAAATGAAACACAGACAAAGCAAAAATGGAACAAACACAATTACAACAAAGAGCAATAAATTGCCGATGATCTGTGAAAGCAAGAGTGACAAATTAGTAAATCCGTTGCGCAGATGCAAACTACGTTTAAGTAAATAAGAGCAGATATATGACTACTTCTCAGAGATTCACAAAGAAATACGATCCTGGCCGGATGTCGCCAAGTGTAACCTCCCCACACAATTATTAAATTGAAATTAAAAATAATTATTATGGATAGCGATTCTAATTTTTGTGTGGCCTCAGAACAAAATTGATTCCCATTTATAATCTCCGTACAGAAATGCATTCACATTTAATGTACCCACAAAATTCTTTTCTCATTTAATGTAAGCTCGAAACAGAAAAATTCCTAAACCTCATAATAAATAATAAATTCAGTAACCTGGTAAAATTTGGACGACAGCAGTGCTGCGTCATGGCCCTGTAAGATCATTCTGAATAAAAAGCAAAAATTCTTACCTCAATAAAAACGGCGAATATACCTGCTCTTACCTAAAAAAAATTTCAGCACAGCTCCGTGCAATGCGGGCCTATACATTTGTGATTTGTGAAAGGACTGATTTTTTTGAAATGAATGCTTTTTTTAAAAAAATTACTTTATATTACCAAAATTATTATTAGGACATTTTTAAAACATTTGGATGACAGTTCAGATACATTACTAGATATGCGCGACGCTGCTTCTTTACCTTATACAATAATACTCCATGTCCAGATTCCCGACCAGAGCAGACTGCAGACAAGCGCAGACAACCTCAGGCAAGCGACTAGCAACACCTAACTGCTACAGTTACACAGTTCGTACTGCAGTCAACACTGCTCTCTGGTCAGCGATCCTATATCGCAGGCAGCGCATACCTCTTACAACGTTCAGAACAGTGGAATGCATGGAGGTGGTGCCGCAGATGTGACTGGTTTTTGCGGGGGAGCTGATGCAACAGCGGCATGTGCATTAATGAGCTGCTTGACGGCTGTCATCAGCTGCGATATTTGGTGGTTCTACAGGCAGAGGCGTAAGCACAGGTGGTACAGAAGACGGATTGGAGACCATTTTAATGTTAGGATCGCCGTAAGCATAGTTACATATAGTTATACACAGTTAGTAGCAACGCATCTCTGAAAGACCAGAGAGGAATATTAGTGACGCGACGTGACGGAGCAACGTAGAGCGAGGACAAATTCTGGAATTCTCGTCGCCAGGTGTTTCGTCGGCTATGGTGGGCGTCAGAGCCGACACACACAAAGAAGGAGAGAAGTTGCGGTGGCCAGCAGCAGGAATCCAAATCATCTGTACAAAACAATTGAAGATTAATACAACTCTTTATTTCTAAAAAGAACATAACGTTACGCTAACTTACTTGATTCCTGTGATCCCTTTGCCTCCTGTATAAAAGTACTTCTCTCGCTATTACCACACGCAGAACGCAGGCTGAGTAACGTCTTCCTATTAATCAGTACTGATGGTCTTTAAGACCGCGACCGAACTGGGCCGATCAACGATAGGCGGCTGGATAAATCGTCGTTGACGCGGGGTGTTGAACTCATTCTTGTGTTCCAGGAGGTGTGGCGATGCCCGCTCTTTCCATTGGTGCTTGATTCAGCGCCTTCTTGATGTTGTTTCGTGCCACCGCACTCGTCGGCGTGCAACTGATGCTTTAGGAGCGCTTAATGGGTATCTCCAGAGTGAACTGCGTCCAGCTTTTATATCATCGTCTGGTCACTACCAGTATCACAGAATACTTTTTGGCTTAAGGAACACACCTGTAACATTTCAGCGATTGTTAGACGGAGTCCTTCACCGGCTAAAGCCGAAAAAATGTATGATGTATTTGGAAGACATGAACACTTTTTCAAAAACGCCTAAGTGAAATACAGGGTGATACACAAAGATATGCAAAGATTTTAATACGTTTTGCTAAACGTAGAACTAGAAAAAGAAGGTTCATATAAACATAGGTCCGCATATTTTTAGTTACGGAGTTACAGCTAATAAAAGATTTTGCCTGAAATGTAGCAACTTCGCTAATATGAAGCCATCGCAGAACTGTACGGGGTTAAAGTAAGGCACGATTTCCATTTATTTTGTTGTTATTGGTCTGGTGAATCTAATAAAACACGTTCCATACGTGTATCTGCAGTATCCTGAAAATCCAGAGAAGCAATGGTTATTATACAACTAAATTTGTTTACTTTCCATTAGCGTAGAAACATTTATGCCATTGTTGGGAACCGTTGGTGAGTTGTTTGGTTAAAAAATCAAATGGCTCTGAGCACTATGGGACTTAACATCTGAGGTCATCAGTCCCCTAAAACTTAGAACTACTTGCACCTAACTAACCTAAGGACATCACACACATCCATGCCCGAGGCAGGATTCGAAACTGCGACCGTAGCTGTCGCGTGGTTCCAGACTAAAGCGCCTAGAATCGCTCGGCCACTCTGGCCGGCGATGAGTTGTTTCAGTCGTTTACTAACCCTGAAACGAGTTAGTTTTCTATATTGTTCAGTGAAAGAACATAATACCAACAACGTATTTAAGTGAAACCATATAGTTCAAATGGCTCTGAGCACGACTTAACATCTATGGTCATCAGTCCCCTAGAACTTAGAACTACTTAAACCTAACTAACCTAAGGACATCACACAACACCCAGTCATCACGAGGCAGAGAAAATCCCTGACCCCGCCGGGAATCGAACCCGGGAACCCGGGCGCGGGAAGCGAGAAAACCACATAGTAACTGTTATAGTTTGTGTGCTATGGTATTAATAAAAGCACATTATCTGACACATTCATACAGCTTCAGTTAACGTTATTACCGTCATTTCTCCAAAATTAAATTCTCTACAACTTCTGTTAAAAACTTTGTGCAATTGTCTGGAATTTCAAAAACAAATTGGGCCAAGTAGATAATAAATTAAAAATTTTACGTAATTACTTCTTTGCTTCTCTGGATGTTCTGGAAAACTACTGCAGATACACATATGGGACATGATTAGATTCACCAGATCAATAACGAAATAAATGGAAATCGTGCTTTACTTTAACCTCATACAGTTTTGAGATGGCTTCATTTTAGCGAAGTTGCTAAATTTCAGGCAAAATCTTTTATTAGCCATAACTCCGTAACTAAACATTTGTGGACCTATGTTTATATGACCTTTTTTTCTTTAGTTTTACTTGTAGAATAACCTATTAAAATATTTACATATCTTTGTGAACCGCCCTGTATATGATGGACTGGAAACAGCTCATCTCACATTATGGATTGACAAATGTCATTTTTCCCGGTCACAAGTCACTTACCTGCGGGATAGATCCTGATCTCACCCCAGCTGTACACGATTTTTCAGTTCCACAAACAGTTAAGCGATTGTAAACATTTCTTCTATTGGCAAATTGTTACCGAAAAGTCGTTAGGCTTCTCGGAAATTGAACAACCATTGACTGGAGGAGGTTACATATCATCTGACATCAGGCAGAGCTTCAAAATTTGAAGATACTTACTTCATATCCTGTAACAGTTTTTCCTATCGAATTTACATTATCGCGTGATGCAAGCAATACAGCTTTGGGTATCATTTTGAATCACACTATAAATGGGCAACAGCATTCAATAGCTTATGCATGTTGGCAGTTCAATAAGGCTGAGTGCTTTCATTCTACCACAGAAAAGGAGATGTTAGCTTTGACACACTATCTCGTATTTTCCTTGCTACCTATACAGTTGTTAATTTAAAGTAGTTACAGATCATGCATCCTCGATGTGGTTATTATGACTAAAAGTTTACTAACAAGATATGCGCTGAAACCGACTTTCAATATGCCATAGTTCATAAGCCTGCTGTCAAACATACAAATGCACAAACGTATACTAAAAATCCACAATTTCTTGTGCAAGAAGATGTACTCTGCAAATCAACTAAATGCAAGACTGCACACTGTCATTCCTGCATCACTACGAATTGATGTGTTATGACTATCTCATGACCATGTACTAAGTTGTGTGAGTAGTTGAGCTACTGACAGACTAGCTGCAGAGGTTTTAGTGGAAAATATGGTGTGTTGATGTGGAGCTGTACATAAAAAATTCCATTGCCTGTGTTCAACAAACAGGTTTGAGTCACCCAAGAGATACAGCTTCAGTGATTATCAGAATCGGAAAAATCATTTCAGAAGATAGGAATTGACATGTTAGGACCGTTTAATAGGACTTCCTCTGGTGATAAGAATGTACTGACAACGATCGGCCATCTTTGAACATACCTTGTAATGACAGCACTACCAGATCACAAAGTGAGCACTGCATCTCAAGCCATGGTTACTTAAATTCAATGTATCAGAAACTATAGTCAAAGAACAAGGAACTAATTTTATGTTTGATCTGATGAAACAGTTATGTTGTCTCCTTAAAGTAATGAAATTAAGGATTACTCCATTCCGCCCACAAGCTAACGGTCGTAAGGAACGAGTCCACTGAACAATGATGGAGATATTAGGTCACTAGAGAATAGACTGGGGTTTCCATTTAGGTTATGTGGCGAGTGCATACAATTCAGAATCCGTATGAAGTAGCTTATGAAAGATGTGACCACCTTTTCATTTAGTTAAGCCTAAAATAGGAACACAGGGCGAACATGTGAAACAGTTCGTGAAAACGTGAAAAGAATTTGGTAACATGTGAAACGTGCAAACTCAGAGGCAATGGAGCATTAGGAGTGGATTGGGCAGGGTACGATTGTATTACCTCAGTACAGAATGGGACAGTGGGTTCTACCAGGAAATCTTCATACCCCAAAGGTTAAAACCAAGCATTGTTGATGAAGTTTCAAAGACTGAAGTGGGTAGTGGACTTCACTGGTCGGTGTCTAGTTGCAGTTACTGACGAAAACGTCGGTTGTGCATATTAATGATGTCATAAAGTAGGAGCGTATTGTATTTAATTTTATGTTGGGTTACCTAGGTTAATATTTTTACTTGATTTGATGCAATAGTTTTCTATGAAATACGCTTTTTCCTGTGGAGGTGGGGCATACATGATAATTCCTTTCTCTTCGGTAGTGACAAAGATGACATCACGATGTATTGTCGTTGTTATAATTTTCTTGCCCCTGTGTGGATCAGCTGTTGGATAACGGAATCTTGTTCTCACGACAATCACAAGTGCTTTTAGCAAACCACAAGTGCTTGTTAAACTCACGTTTAACATATGGGAGGTAAGAAATGGAAATTCAATGTTTACAGAATATATTCATAAATATATCTTTGGAAGCGGAAAAAGGGGGAATGATAACAGATGTACAGAACGAATAACAAGAACTGAGGTTTCTTGTAAGAAACTCCAGGTTCAGTTACTGCAGATGACAGAGATAATTCTAGAAACGCTAGCACGAAAGAAAAGACGTTGGTTAGATGTTGGTGGGAACTTATTAAAAACTACATTGGGGGCAGTAGATAACGACTACATCATATTTTTGATAGTGCGATAGATGTAGTACGAGGCAAGGAACACAGAAACAACAGTAAGTTGGCATATGACACAAATTAGAAAGATCAAACAGGGAGCGTTAGACATAATAAGGACTGTGCATAAAACAACAAAATAGTTGCAACAGTGTACTAAAGGAACGATGGAAACATTCAGTAAAGGGTTAAGTGAGATATAGGATCAGTAGACTACGAAAGATGAGAGGCTGATAATAGCCAGATTGGTATGCGGACTAGAGGAAACCTTGGGAGATGCGAGAATAGAAACTGAAATGGTACAAGAAATGATACACAATGCCACACGTAGACAGTTGAGCACAACATCGTTGACACCACGGTAGTTGCTATTGGAATTGCAGCAAGTGGAAGAAGGATTACCAGCAGGGATACGACACGTTGTACCATTAATGAAAAATAATATAGCATTCTTCTGTCATGTTACTATTGCTAATGTTTACTTGCATCGAGTTACGAAGAATACCAAATATCGGTTTGCAGATCCAAGTTTAAGTTCTCGTTACCAATGTTTGATAAGTCAACAGAATATCTTAGCAACTGTGTTAAGAAGTTAGTCATCATTTATCCAACGCAGGTAGTTTGTACTGGCAAACAACCATGTGAATTTCAGTCGTACCTAGGGAATATAGAGTACCACAGCGTAAAAACATAGAATCAATGCCGCAGTCACATTTTCAGAGGGCTTGCAGTCGCTGGTTACATTCTACGTTTTCGCCAAAGACAGTAGCAGTAAATTTTATCATTCCCATAAAGGTCTTGCTACTGAGTAAGATTTTAAAGGGGATGACAAATTAGAGTTGAAACAAAGTGATTATTAGTAATAATCAAGTTCTATATATGTGAAATAAGGTCTCAAGTTCCTGTTGTGATTATAGGTACCGCGATAAGTACAGGAACACGACCAGTGCTATAATGGCCAGATAAACCTTACAACGTGTTGCTCTTGTATAATTTAACCTTTCTCAATTATATTTTAGATCCCATTTTACTATGGACAATAGATGCATTTGTCATTGCAGAAAAAGGACAAATTCTGGCAGATCAAACGTTACAGCACGTTTGGAGATATCAAGAGATGCGTAAACAAAATATCGTGACAGTCAGTGTATCAGCCACCAGCGTTATGGTGATACTAACTTTTACTTGTGGAGTCTACGTTTCCCAAATTGTGCAAAGGAGACGACCGTCGAGAAATTCTTGTGGAATGGATTCCTACTAGTATGTTTAGGGATTTTAGGGCAGAATCTGCAAAGAAGCAAACAAGAAAACTAAGGTTGAACTACGATAAAATGTTTTGTGATTAAAGAAACAATAGTTTGAGAGTAAATGTAGGTATTAAGATATTTAACCAAATACACAGAAGAAGGTAAAATTTTACTAAAGTGGAGGAAAATGTTAGGTTACAAAATTAGTAAGGAACCATAGAAATAGAATTTATTCTTTGCTCGAATACCTGGCGTTACTCAATCACGCGGAAGTGGCATCAGCAGCCAGCCAGGAAGCGTAAGATTTTCTACAACGTTACTGGGCCAGAAAGATAGCCACCTTAGCACTCTAAAGTCAGACTGCGAACAACTCAGCTGAAAATGGTTATAACAGTGCAGACAGATCCACCTTTTCTCCTCTTATAATATTAGGTAAGAGGCACTAGGTACGATGTAATATCGTCTAGCAGGAGCTCGACTAAGGAATAATGAATCTTTAACAAATTCATTAACAGATATAGCGGACTGGAGACCGCTGACGACTCGGGAAGAACAGGGTCAATCTGATCATTAAGAATGATGTCGTAGAGTCGAGACTTTCGTCAGCGACATACCCCCACTAGATTTTAGCGCTCACTCAATTGATGGGGTCCATGTCGCTTGCATTCGATTTTCTGGTTACGGTATGGTAACATCTTATCTATGAGACTGCTCTAGTGTTAGTCTGGCATTCGCTGCCCAACAAGACTATCATCGATCCGGAAGCACAGTTGATGGGAGTTCTACTTCCAGTACTGACGTCAGCAGAGCAGCCAGCACAGAAGGGTATTCCTTGCGTCTACCAACACGACTCTGGTCCTGGACAAAACGTGTTGTAACGCCAGCATCGCACAATCTGAAAGTCTAAAGTGCTGACGTGTCGTGTTAAGCATTCAGCATCGTGGTCCACAATGGGAGGGATCGAGGATTACCGAAACGGCTTGTGAATCAAACCTCACTCTTCATTGTCACCATGTTCGAGCCAAGCTATCCACGGGGTGCCTCTACCTCGCCAACGGGAGTCAAATCCTCGACCTCGACTCCAGCCGATGCAGCGTTCTCGGCAGCCGTTAGTCCGCTATTGGACGCAGTGGAGTCTTCTTCCGGTTCCTTAGCTGCTAGTCGACGCAGAAGAAGCAGCAACAACGACTTGTATTTTCAGTAATAAATGGATTAATTTTGAAAAATTGTCTTATTGCGTCAAAAAAGGCGCCTAGGATCTCTGTTTGCCTGCTGACGAATTAGTAAGTGTTTCTAGCCCGTCAGAGGCCGGCTCATAGAATGTGAAGTTTTTTGCTTCAAATGAATGTTGCTGTCATGTCCAGAATATTGTTCAATTCTCCTGGAACACACAGTCAGTCTGGCACAATCTTACACCTTCAAATTGAAGAAGGACTTCTACCACGGCACATTTTTCTTGCCGATGAACTGAGTTTCGTTAATGTCTTAATAATTTTATCTTATATTGAAAATAGAAATTAATTTTAGTTTCAAATAGATTCTATTTCAAAATGTTTTGAGCTAGTAACTGGTTTCTGGTGGAGTAATAATGTAACACATACAGGATTTTACCCAATTGCGGATGTCAATTAATTAATTATTTCTATTTACTATTCTATAGAACATCAGACTTCGGCAGTAAGTGACATTTAATACGTAAATACAAATATTTTATAGGGCTGCTATATGGTTTTCAACAACATGAACATTCCACTACTGAAAACTTTCTCTCCTGTTTTTGGTTTCTAATTGGTTCATTACTTCAAACAGAGAGGGGTTATTTCTGAGAATAGATTAGAGTGTTGTACTTGGAGAATAGTAGTAAATGATTACAGGACCTTTTGAATGGACTGAACAGTCCGATGTCTACAAGACACTGATTGGGAGTAAAGTTATCGAAGGAGAAAGTAATTAGGAGCAGTAGAAATGATTTTAGTGACAAATTAAAATGAAAAATGGATCGTAGCATTGTTTAGAAATGAATCAAGGGCTGTGAGGGACAGGAAGAGAATCGAAGCATTTGAGATATGGTGCTATAGAAGAATGCTGATATTTGGGGTGGTTGGAATGAGGGGAACCCCCTGTGAGGGACAGGAAGAGATTCGAAGCATTTGAGATGTGGTGCTATAGAAGAATGCTGATGGCTGGGGTGGTTGGAAACATATGAGGGGGACCCCTGCAGAATCGGTGAGGATGGTAATATGTAGGAAGCGTTGACAAGAAAATGCGTCAAGACGATGGGACATGTGTTAAAACTTTGGGGAGTAGCTTCCATGGTAGTAGAGGGAGCTATAAAGCATGAGAACTGTAGGGAAAGGCAGTGACTAGAGCACACCCAACAAATAATTTAGGATGTGGGACAAAGGGTGCAAGTGCTCCTCCGAGATGAAAAGTCGCCACGAGAGAGCGATTTGTGGCGGGCAGCATCAAACCAGTGAGAAAAAGAAAAATTTTCTCAACCATTTTCTAGTGTGTTGGCCTTTGAAGAGAGTATCCGTTTTGCATGTGGTGGTATTGGGCTGCAGCCACGAACATTCGAAAGAGTGGGGCAATCCATGATGCGAAATATGAACGTTTGCGCTGCACTTTAAACGGTAGCCTCGATTACATTTTGTGCCATGAAAGACATTAGTACCATGTAATGTGCCGCCACTAAGTACTTCCTTGCAGAATTGCTGTCTACTTATGGACGGAAGATATAAACTGCTTTGTCCCTTTTTTGTCATGAATAATCTCTTTAATATGGCCCCTTACCTAAAACGCGCACTTTACGTGCACTGATCGGTGTCATGATAGCGCTTCCACGTTTCTGAACAGCACAATAACCAGTGTATCTCCTAAGAGAGATTTTATCCACTTAACGAATTGCCCAACGTCTTGATTCGCGAGTAACAATAGTACTGGAGAGTGGAACTCCTCCCGCTTCGCAAGTAGCTTACAAAAGGAAAGTCGCAACCTCCGTCTTCGAGCGAACTCTGCAGGCGGCCAGAACAAAAGACACCCGTGAGACGTTGGCTGCATTTCCACCGCGATGCTACCGATAGCACAGGCTGCATATGCTCCGTTTATTGTCTTCCCGGAAGACCGCTGCCTGCGGCAACGTATCTAGTGACCTATCTACCATTTGATGGATTCCATTATCAAACACATTCTAACATATTTTGAGTGAGACAAGTTCTGAATCCAGTTTCTGTCCATCGCACAAATAATGCAACAATTTTATACCCTTCAGTTCATAAACATCAGTTTACGAAGCTCAGTCGCATGAGATGATATATCGTATGAGATGATATCCTCCGCTTTTGGCAGGTTATACGATATACTAATCACTGTATTCTTAATTTAGGTACTTATCGAAGTTTTTCTCGTAAACCAGATATGAAGGCATTACTACGATCAGATGATTATTTTTTCTGTTTTTTTTTTCATTTTTTCGCTTCTTTTAACTCTATACATATATCTTTGATGGTTTAGAATATTTTTTTTGTCTAATGAAATGTAATTATGTTTGCCTTATACTGACACGCGTATCCTTTACTAATTAAGCGAAAAATTTCACTTTTTCATACGTTTGCATCTACACTCTGCAAGCCACCTTGGAGTCTGTGGCGGAGGGTACTCCGTGGCCCTTCCACCTTTCCTGTGCCAGACGCGAATAGTTAGCGGCAAGAATGACTGCCTGTAAACCTCTGTCTGGGCTGAAATTTCTTTAATATTATCCTCATGGTCTTTTTGCGATGTATACACAGTAGGAAGCAATACATTTGTTGACTCGTCTAATAACTTACGCTCTCGGAAGGTTAACAGAAATCAACACCGTGATGCAGAACGCCACCCTTGCACTGTCTGCCACTGCAGCCGGCTGATCATCTCTGCAACACTTTCGTGCACTAAGTGAACTTGTAACGAAACGCACTGACCTTCTATGGAACTTCTCTGTTTCCTCTCTCAGTCAGATTGGGTACGGATACCATACTGACGAGCAGCATTCATGCATTGGTCGAACGAGTGTTTTGTAAGTTACTTCCCTTGTTGATGGATTACATTTCCTGAGCCTTCTTCCCCTGAGCTGCAGTCTGGCATCTGCCTTACTCGCTGTTATTTTCATGTGGTCATTCCGTTTCACATCGCTCCGCACTGATATTCCTAAAAATTTTGTGGAAGTAATTGCTTCCAGTGCTGGTTCTTCAGATGTGTAATCATACAGTAGGACGTCTTTCTGTCTGTGTATACGCAGCATGTTACATTTGTTTATGTTGAGGATCAACTGCCATTCCATTCTTCAGGTGTTTCTGCATTTCGTTACAATTTTGCTAGCTGCGTGACTCCTGTGTATACAGCAGCATCACCCGCGAAAAACCTCGTAGAACTACTGACGTTATGTACTAGATCATTTGTATGTATGTTTATTGTGATAAACAATGGTCCTATTACACTATCCCGTGGAATGCCTAAAGTTGCTCTTAACGTCTGATGACTTCTCTCCTTTCAGAATGACATGCTGTGGTCGGTCTGCTAGAAACTCTTCAATCCAATCACACAGTAGATCTGATATCGATACGCTCGTACTTTTCTTATTAGACGGTAGTGCGTAACTGCATCGAATGCCTTTCAGAAATCACGGAACACTGTATCTACACTGCAGAGTCAAAGAAACTGGTACACCTGCCTAATAACGTGTAGCGCCCCGCGAGCATGCAAAAGTGCCGCAACACGACGTGGCATGAACCCTACTAACGTCTGAAGTAGTGCTGGAGGGAACTGTCACCATGAGTCCTTCAGGGCTGTCCATAAATCGGCAAGTCTACGAGGCAGTGGAGACCTCTTCTGAACAGCGCGTTGCAAGGCATCCCAGATATGCCCAACAATGTTCATGTTTGGGGAGTTCAGCGGTCAGCAGAAATGTTTAAACTCAGTAGAGTGTACCTGGAGCCACTCTGTAGCAATTCTGGACTTGTAAGGGTGTCGCATTGTCCTGCTGAAATTGCCCAAGTCCGTCGGAATGCACAATGGGCATGATTGGCTGCAGGTGATCAGACAACATGCTTACGTATGTGTCACCAGTCAAAGTGGTATCTAGACGTACCGGGGGTCCCATATCATTCCAACTGCACACGCCCCACACCATTGCACAGCCTCCACCAGTTTGAACAATGGACTCACGAGGTTGTCTCCATATCCGAACACTTCAAACCGCTCGATACAATTTGAAACGCGACTCATCGGACCAGACAACATGTTCCTATTCATCAACAGTCCAGTGTCGATGTTAACGTGCCAGACGAGGCGTAAAGCTTTGTGTGGTGCCGTCATCAAAGGTATACGACTGGGCCTTCGGCTCCGAAAGTCCATCTCGATGTTTCGCACACTGACACTTGTTGGTGGCCCAGCACTGAAATCTGCAGCAATTTGCGGAAGGGTTGCACTTCTGTCACGTTGAACTATTCTCTTCAGTCGTCGTAGGTCCCGTTCTTGCAGGATCTTTTTCCGGTCGCAGCGATGTCGGAGATTTGATGTTTTACCGGATTCCTTATATTCACTCGTGATGTAGTCGTACTGGAAAATCTCCACTTCATCGCTACCTCGGAGATCCTGGGTCCCATCGATCGTGCGCCGACTATAACACCATGCTCAAACTCACTTAAATCTTGATAATCTGCCACTGTAGCACCTGTAACCGATCTAACAACGGCGCCAGACACTTGTTGTCTTATGTAGGCGTTGCCGACCGCAGCGCCGTATTCTGCCAACTATATCTCTGTATTTGAATACGCGTGCTTTTACCAGTTTCTTTCTCTGCCTCGTGATGACTGGATGTTGTGTCTATCCTTAGGTTAGTTAGGTTAAAGTAGTTCTACGTTCTAGGGGACTGATGACCATAGATGTTAAGTCCCATAGTGCTCAGAGCCATTTTTACCAGTTTCTTTGGCGCTCCAGTGTACCTTGGCGCGCGTATCTACTGCTTTCTGGGTTTCACACTATCATATGATCGTTGTGTGCAGAACCTGTGTTGGTTCCTACAGCGGAGATTGTTGGGCCCCAGGTGTGTCATAACATACGAACACAAACCATGTTCCAAAACCCTACAACTGACCGACGACAGTGATACAGGCCTTCTTGATATCGGGAGTGACCAGTGTTTTTTTCCAATCGTCAGGAACACTTCGCTTCTCCAAAGACTCACGATGGAATGCTGCTAGAAGGCGGGCAAGTTCTTTCGCATTTCACGTACTCTGTGCAGAATCGCATGTCAGCTCCCGTGGCCCTGCCTCTCTTGTGCGCATTCTGCATCTTTTCTATCCAGTGATCACTCATTACGATATAAGTAATTTTGTCGTTCGTGCGACGATTTAAAGAAGGCACTACATGTGATTTTTCCTTTTTGAAACAGTTTGGGAAGGTTTAGTATTTCGGCCTTTTCTGTGTCGTCCTCCGTTTCGATGTCATTGTGCTCACAGAATATCCGGACAGATGGTTTCGATCCGTTTACTGATCGAACACCAAAACTTTTCGGGATTTTCTGTCAGATCAGTAGACAGCATTGCTTCCCTTATCCTAACTTTGGCTTCGTTTAGTTTTTATTTATCTGTGAGTCTTTCGCTACGTTTAAATCTTAAGTGAAGTTCTCGTTGCTTTCGTAACAGTCTTTTGACGCGGCTGTCGAACTATGACAATTGCTTTTCATCCCTCACAACTTTTCTTGGGACCTACCTGCTAATACGTGTTGAATTTGATGTTCAACATTGTTAGAGCTGGAGATGATATTTCCGTGCTGATCGCTCTGTTAATCTGAAATCAGTTTGTTGCCGCTCTTGCTAAAATTAGATCTTCCTGCTTCTCTTTGTGTTCCTATTCACAGCCATATTTAGTGATGCTGCAACAGCCTTATTATCACTGATTCCCTGTTCTGTGCTTACTAAGTTGGAAAGTTCAGGTCTGTATTCTCACCAGCAGTTTTAAGATGTTATCTTCAAGAGTCGTTTATCTAATTAACTGCTCATGGTAACATTCGGATAAAGCACTTAGAGTAATTTCACGTGATTCTCTGTCCCAGCTGCCTATACTAATCACCTGAATCTCACAGTCTAGAGCTGGTAAATGAAAATCGCTTCTTAAATTTATAAACTGATCAGGAAAATTTACGTGAAAGTTTCCGCTCAACTGTTCCGTCACTACTGCTATTGAGGCAGGGGTCTATAAAATGGTCCGATGACAATGTTTGTTCCGCGTTTAACAATTGTGTGCCGTGCGGGGTAGCCGTGCGGTCGAGGACGCCATGTCACGGTGCGTGCGGGTCCCCACGTAGGAGGTTCGAGTCCTCCCTCTGACATGGGAGTGTGTGTTTTGTCTTAAGCGCCAGTTAGTTTAAGTTAGGTTAAGTAGTGCGTAAGCCTAGGGACCGGTGACCTCAGCAGGTTGGTCCCTTAGCTCTTATCACAAATTTCCAGTAACATTTGTGTGCACCCAAACTGTTTCGCATTCGGAGTCTGTACTAATCTCAGTAGATATTATCCTTTGTTTTATGGCTATGTACACGCCTCCATCAACGGCGTTCAACCTATCTTCGCGATATACATTTTGATTTCCTCTATAATGCTTCTGTTAAATGCATCATGCAAAACTAAATGCGATATGCAGAACTATGATACGACCTGCGATGCGAGAGCGATATCCGTAGTTGCTCTGAAACAGAGAAGGTCAGTGTGTCTGCAGTGGTGTGTACGTGTGTATATTTTGTTGCGTAATAGTAACGCTCCGGATGGAAGCGGGCGCAGAATTTACGGATGACATGTTTCGGACGTGGTTTGGACTAGATCGGGGCCGGCCAGAAATTCTGCACGCGTGCGGTGCTCCTGCACATGTGCAACTTCCGGGTCATAGCGTGCACGCCGCAGCCGTCAGCGTTCATGTAGTGCATGTTTCTACGCACAGATGTCGCTTTATCCACTTGCTGGGATACTCTGTACCGGCGCATTCTAGTGCTCTTTCCACAGCTTGCAAGCCAACCATGGGAAGGTATTTCGCGTATTAAACATTTAAAATACTGTCACAGTCTACTTATTGAGACGTCTACTTTTATGTTAACAGTTTAACCCAGTAAGACCAGTAATATAGTTAACAACCGTGGGTTTTTATTAAGGCAGCTTGACTGACGGCACGTAAATATGCGTAATGTTTTTGATCTAGTATTTAAGAAAGAGAGCAATTCGCGACTTCCAACGAACCTTATTTATGATTTCAAATAACATTAAACTAATGCAAGGTTTCCTATAACTAATTCTCGGTGTCCTCAGTTACTCCCACATAATTTCTGTCTCACTGACCTCCGAACAGAATGATAACCGCAGAGCTCTCGATGATCCCCTGCTATTTCAATACCATTATTGCTACATCTTTCATCAGTTCCGTCTGAAATCTGCATAATAACCGACAATTAGATGAATGTTACGTTTTATCGACTTCAGCTGAGCGTACCCCTTCACACATTAAAAACAAAAACTTAAATGTAGGTATACATTGGAACAATCGGTTTAATGACCAACTTTCCTGTTAATAATGTAACATGGAGCAGAATGAGGCAATAATGCACAGTTAGTAAACAATAATTTTTAATTATGAAAGGAATAAATCCAAACACGTTTCTCACTGGTCATGAGAAATGATAATCGAGTTGATGTGTCTCACCCATTTTCTTAAGGACATTTAATTTTGCTTGCCGTTCTTCACTGTTGAGTACACTAGACTCGTCTTTGTGATATGTGTTGAAAACTTACGCTGGCCGCCTGTTATTCGGCGGCACAGCAAACACTGTGAGTTTTCACCAACGGCTACAAAAAAGAATTGCAGTTCCCAGTCATTTTTAAACGACTGAGAACATAGATCTCTCGTCCTTTGCTGTTAAGGTTACGGTTACCAGGGGTAAACGAGACTGGGCATGTTGCGCTCTTGCTTGTACCACATAAACATGGAAGTGGAGCCGCCGCCTTTCATTTAGGACACATGTCTAATAAGAGATGTCGCTGTAGCTCGCTGTCGCACACGTGCGCACATGTGCAGCACTTCAGCACGTCTGCACACTGTGCAGCATTTGGCCGGCCCTGGACTAGATAGTATCGTGAACTTTATGAAAGAAAAAGATAGACTGAATACTGCCAGCTTCACAGAGTGTTCTAAACAGCAGTCACAATGTACATGTGAGTGGACTTTGTCGTCACTAGCGCCGAATTTTTTTGCAACTTATCGAGTTGCACGAACAAATGTAATTTCAGACTGTGTTCTGTTTGCAACATAATGAACTTGGGCGTGCGTTAAAACGTTAACCGTCGCTGTGGAAACATCTAAATTTTTTACTGCCCGTGAAAGCGGTTCGCCACAATTGTGAATTCGCGGAGGTGATTCCCTTGCTAAAAACGAACGAACTAGCTTCACGATCGGCGAATTACAGTGAATTTCACATCGTTTCAAAATTATGTGTTTGATATTAACAGTCGCAGCATGTGCGTCAGGAACGTTACTGGATTACACTAATGGAATCCAAACCATACTCGCATCGACAGTTATTACCGACCAACATATACTCAAAGCAATCAGACAGAAATGTAGCGCTGCCATAAAGGGGATCACATGCTAGGCAAGGAGATGTACATATTTTATCGCCGACAGGTCTACGTCGCTACCGCGACGAGCAGCCGTCGACGTCACAATTAACCGAACACACTAAAGCTGAAACACAAAGCTATCTCTGTCTCATTCGCTCCGTCAGGACTCTTTAAACAGTCTAACATTTTCAGTTTTAATTTCTTTCCTTTTCCAACGAACTTTGGCCGTCATTGGTTTTTCTGAGACTAAATGATTTTCAGAGAAAGTGTTCATTATTAGTGTAGGCTTTTTTGGTCTTCCTATTACATATTGTCATTGCTATTTATCACCTTCATCTTTCTCTTTTATCTTAATGCAGTAGTTATTGCATGTCTTTTCTGGGCATCTTTAGAAAGTATGTTTTTACCTATGTCTGCAGTGTTTGTATTGCGAGAATTTATGTATTACACGGTGATATGCCGAAGCATGCGCTATCTGACCGACCGTGATGCGAGAGGCTCTAGACCTAATGTTGGGAATTTTGATGGAGGATCGGACCGAATGAGACCTAATGAACCGATGAGATAGTGGGGTAACGTCTGAGCATTTTCATAACATTTTTGTGCCCTGTTGCAGAATGTCTGTATGAATTTTCGAGATTTCGAGTTCGGTGTGAGTAACTGAATTTGTAAGTAATGGGAAGGATCTATTGCAATACGAAGAAATTTGCTATGATTTTAACTTTCTTGAAGTTCGTGTTAGCTGCTAGGTGACTGGGGGAAGTAGAAAAACATTGTTGATACGAAATTTTGTTCTGCTGGTGAGTCGCTGACTTTTAATTAAAAATACATTTGATGAATAAAGGGATTGCCTTTGTTACAGATTTGTTCAATGTGATGTTTAGATGAGTGTTTTGAGTTTATAACGAGGGAAAGATATTTTATTTTCGAGTTCCGCGGTAGTACTGTGTCTTCTGAAGTGATTGCTATGTCTGGAAGTATCCTTTCGTTAGTAAACATGATAGCTTGAGTTCTTGTCACGTTGTTTGTGATTTTCCAGAGAAGAGTGAAGTGCTGAATATAGTCAAGATGTTGCTGAAATTTAAGAATGGTTGATGAATTTGAGCTACTTCTATAAATTGCCGTATCGTCTGCAAAAATGATCTGCTGACGTCCAGGCTGTTGTGGAATGTCGGATCAGTCCCATGTCAGAACCCTGAGGGAACTCCGACTTCAGTTGGTTTTGGCTGACTGTTGGTATTTGAATGGTGACGAAGAATTTCCTGTTGGCTAGAAAATATGCAAGAATTTTGGCGAGGTTTCGAGAGAAATCAATGAGTCCAAGGTGCCAAACCTTGACAACAGCTGTTTCATTATCTAAAAACACAGTACCTATGGTGTGTTTAATGTGTCGGGCTGAACATATGTGTTCGATGTCGCGACCAACTTTAGTTTCCATGAACCGAACAATGAAAGCAAAGCTATTCACTTGATGCTGGCGCAATTCAGGAAATCGGTGAGAACTTTAGATCTGACGGCTGCTCATTTACGCGGACTTTGTTTACATTCAGAAGATAGTTATATAACAGCATATAGCTAAAGGAGTGGGAGTTTATTTGGTTTTCATAGTCATAACTGAGTAACATTACAGTCTGTTCGGCTATTGTTTACGGAAACAGTTCATGTCAATACCTTCGGTATGTCCCAAGGACATCACACCATCCATGCCCGAGGCAGAATTCGAACCTGCGACCGTAGAAGGCACGCGGTTCCTGACTGAGGCGCCTAGAACCGCTCGGCCACCGCGGCCGGCTTCTCATCAGAAAGGTTATATTTCGTAGCAATCGACGGAAAGTCATCGAGTAAAGCAGAATCGGTATCTGAGGTTCACCAACCGGGCTCCCTGCTGTTCCTAATATACATAAACGGTTTAGAAGACAATCTAAGCAGTCCTCTTGGAATGTATGCATATGATACTGTGATTGTCCATCTAGTAGAATCATCAGAAGATCAAAACTAATTGCAAAATGATTTACATACCTCTTTGGCGCAAAAAGTAGAAACTAAATCTCAATAATGAGAAGTTTGAAGTCATCAGTATGAGAAATAAAAGGAATCAGCTAAATTTTAGTTACACCATAAATCAGACAAATCTAAAGGCTGTCAGTTCAGTTAAATACCTAGGTAATACAGTTTAGAAAAACAAAAACTGGGACAATGACATAGAAAATTTTGTAGGGAAAAGGCTGCATTTTATTGGCAGAATCCTTGGAAGATACAATTTGTCTGCTAACGAGACTACCTGTATTACACTTGGCCCTCCTCTGCCAGGGCACTGCTGTGCGGTATGGGGTCCTTACCACATGGAGAACATTAAAACACTTCAAAGAGGGACGACTCGTCTTATACTATCGTGAAATTGGGGAGAGAGTGTCACTGATATGATACACGAGCCGGGGTGTTCATCATTAAAACAAAGGCTTCTCGCTGCGGCGAGATCTTCTCACGAAATTTCAGTCCTCAACTTTCTCCTCTGATGCGAAAATATTTTCTTGACGCCAGCCTGCACAGCGAGAAATGACCTTCGTAATAAAATAAGAGAAATTAGAGCTCGCACGGAAAGATTAAAGTGTTTGTCTTTCCCGCACGCTACTTGAGAATGGAACGGTAGACAAATAGTCTGAAAGTGGTTCAATGAGCCTTCTGACAAACACCTACGTGTGAACTGCAGAGGAAATGTGGATGTAGGTGTAGACGGATGCCCTATGACGTTCACATCGACTACCATTTCTTCTCCTATCGCATCAACAGACAAATCCCTCCAATCGTAGAATCCGGCAGAGTACTCTTTCCATCTACATCTACATCTACATCTATACTCCGCGAGCCACCTTACGGTGTGTGGCGGAGGGTACTTATTGTACCACTATCTGATCCCACCTTCCCTGTTCCATTCACGAATTGTGCGTGGGAAGAACGACTGCTTGTAAGTCTCCGTATTTGCTCTAATTTCTCGGATCTTTTCGTTGTGATCATTACGCGAGATATATGTGGGCGGTAGTAATATGTTGCCCATCTCTTCCCGGAATGTGCTCTCTCGTAGTTTCGATAATAAACCTCTCCGTATTGCGTAACGCCTTTCTTGAAGTGTCCGCCACTGGAGCTTGTTCAGCATCTCCGTAACGCTCTCGCGCTGACTAAATGTCCCCATGACGAATCGCGCTGCTTTTCGCTGGATCATGTCTATCTCTTCTATTAATCCAACCTGGTAAGGGTCCCATACTGATGAGCAATACTCAAGAATCGGACGAACAAGCGTTTTGTAAGCTACTTCTTTCGTCGATGAGTCACATTTTCTTAGAATTCTTCCTATGAATCTCAACCTGGCGCCTGCTTTTAACACTATTTGTTTTATGTGATCATTCCACTTCAGATCGCTCCGGATAGTAACTCCTAAGTATTTTGGGTCGTTACCACTTACAATGATTTACCACCTATGGCATAATCGTACTGGAATGGATTTCTGCCCCTATGTATGCGCATTATATTACATTTATCTACGTTTAGGGAAAGCTGCCAGCTGTCGCACCATGCATTAATCCTCTGCAGGTCCTCCTGGAGTACGTACGAGTCTTCTGATGTTGCTACTTTCTTGTAGACAACCGTGTCATCTGCAAATAGCCTCACGGAGCTACCGATGTTGTCAACTAAGTCATTTATGTATATTGTAAACAATAAAGGTCCTATCACGCTTCCCTGCGGTACTCCCGAAATTACCTCTACATCTGCAGATTTTGAACCGTTAAGAATGACATGTTGTGTTCTTTCTTCTAGGAAATCCTGAATCCAATCACAAACCTGGTCCGATATTCCGTAAGCTCGTATTTTTTTCACTAAACGTAAGTGCGGAACCGTATCAAATGCCTTCCTGAAGTCCAGGAATACGGCATCAATCTGCTCGCCAGTGTCTACGGCACTGTGAATTTCTTGGGCAAATAGGGCGAGCTGAGTTTCACATGATCTCTGTTTGCGGAATCCATGTTGGTTATGATGAAGGAGATTTGTATTATCTAAGAACGTCATAATACGAGAACACAAAACATGTTCCATTATTCTACAACAGATTGACGCAAGCGAAATAGGCCTATAATTATTCGCATCTGATTTATGACCCTTCTTGAAAATGGGAACGACCTGCGCTTTCTTCCAGTCGCTAGGTACTTTACGTTCTTCCAGCGATCTACGATAAATTGCTGATAGAAAGGGGGCAAGTTCTTTAGCATAATCACTGTAGAATCTTAAGGGTATCTCGTCTGGTCAGGATGCTTTTCCGCTACTAAGTGATAGCAGTTGTTTTTCAATTCCGATATCGTTTATTTCAATATTTTCCATTTTGGCGTCCGTGCGACGGCTGAAGTCAGGGACCGTGTTACGATCCGCTCTTTCCTCTGCATTTAAGATTGGAATTTTTCTGTTACCCAAGATTTATTCAGAAGATTTATTCGGAATCATCTTCCTTGCACTTATGTTTGCTGTCCATCTTCCGTAAATGCTCTTTTTACAGATGTTCATTCCTCTTCAGCTGAACTGCCTAGTGTGCTGGCAATATGCACGGCCTTGGAAATCTGCAGACGCATCTGATGTTCGGCAGGACTTCAGTACTACAGTACTTCCCACAGTGATCGTTCCGGACACGCTCTAAAACTTCGGTCTGTTCTTTATCATTACTAAACTGTTATCCGATTCAATATATGCTCCAGTACGAATTACAAACCAATATCTTATTTCCCAATCTCATTATGTGTACGATATGATCTACCTGGCATCTTCTGCGTCTCCGAAGGTCTTCCAAGTGCACCTAGAATTATTGAAATTTTTCAACAATGCACTCGCTATCATAAGCTGATTTTTTTTTACAGATTTAAGTCTTTCCCTTCTATAATTCCTCTTAGCAACATCATCTTCTCCCGTAACTCTTTCGCTTTTCCTTCCCAACTACCAGGTTCCAATCCGCCATATTTATTAGATTTTCGTCCCCCTTTAGGTTCTGAATTACCCTTTCAGTATTCTCATGTATTTTATCGCTTAATCCTCTGCTTTTGACGTCGGAATGAATATGTAAACTATTGTTGTTGGAGTCCTTTTTGTGTCGAGTCTGTCGAGAACGACCCCGTCACCTACCTTTTGATAGCCTTAACACATTATCTGTCCCACCATTCTAACCATAACGAATCCTACATATGTTATTCCGTCTTGATTCTTATATTACTTTTTTCTGCTGTCGATTATACCCTATATTCGTCTCAACTGAATCTCGTATCTTCTTTCCACTCCACTTCATTATATTTAGATAGAGTCTTTGCGTTCACGTTTCCAGCTCTTCTACGGTGCGCAACAAAGATAAAAGTTCACTTTTTAGCCGGCCACTGTGGCCGAATGGTTCTAGGCTCTTCAGTCCGTTACGGTCGTAGGTTCGAATCCTGCATCGGGCATGGATGTGTGTGATGTCCTTAGGTTAGTTAGGTTTAAGTAGTTCTAAGTTCTAGGGGACTGATGACCTCAGATGTTAAATCCCATAGTGCTCAGAGCCATTTGAACCACATTTTTTCACTTTTTAGAAACCTCGTTATTGTCTCCCACTGGGGTGGAGAACTTTGGAGCTTAGCTCAAAGGTGCCTACTACCTTCGTTTGTAATGGTGCAAAAGCATGGCGACGACGCCCTTGGATAACGGCAAGGTGTCGACTCATATGGAACAAAGGCTAGAGCTGAGAAGTTCATGTGGGATGTAAGGCGGCTTAATGAATGATATTGGAACCAGAATGCACCACAATTATTCGCAGCACCACCGTGGACTGTCACACGGTGGGAAGGTGGACACAGTCCCTCTTACTCCTTCTTTTGATTCCTTGTTGATAAGGTCAGAACCGCGACGATCAGCGTTGAAATGACGCGTTTTTCTCATGCGTATCTGAGTAAACTATTACAGACACACCGCCGCTTAGTATATACACGAAAAGGCCCCTGCAGGTGACATCAATTACGTCGGTTTCAGTGACCCGTGTGGCACTGATTCTCACACATTTTGCCGTAAAACGTGACAGATTGCAGTGCAATGGGCATGAGAAAGTCTCTCTTGACAATCTTTGATACTGCTGACATCCTCGTGACGCTGCAATCCTTCTGTATGGATTTAGTGGCGTAGATACCGCTTTGAAAATTCACCCCCATTGGAGAGCAGTGTGAGGGAATTTTTTGTTCTGCTGAGCTAGTGGAACCGCTAGGGAGCGTTCAAAACCGTTCGACGAAATTTGATGGCGTAGGGCACTTATGCTGCCCACACGTTTCGCGGTCGAAAAAGACAGTTCGCAATGCGATGAGCAACAGGACGACATGCTTCACAACCTTTGACACAGCTGATACCTCCCTCTAAGGACAGCGTGGCCCTGTATCCCTGATTGCACGCTTTTGGAGTGTAGTGCAACCACAGTTTTGCTCTAGTAGTCAGAGTTGAATCACTAGGGACTGTGTAAAACCATTTGACGGAATGTGAACGTGATCGGAAGCAGCAAAGGGTGTTAGTGCTTTTTCAGCCCTCCTACCCTCCTACTTCGCGCCTTCTGTGGTGTGATCCCAGGGCAGAGCGACATTGACGCATTCGTGAATAAAGGATCCCTCTAAACGCTCTCGGTGCCACCCATACTCTTTGTTGGACACTTTAAAAATGCTTCTGTACAGAGGCTGCTAGTCACTAATTTCCAGAGCGATAGGCAAGCACTTCGACACCTCTGAACCTGGTAGCACTGTATTCCTGAACTAGCGCCTGCTGACCGCATGTGGAATCTAAGGCCTGTAGAAAGGGATAGCTGCCACGCCAGCACCTAGCAGTCAGTAACTGACTGTCCTTATTCAGGTACTTTTTAAAGTGTTAAATAAAGTTGCTTGGATGCAACGAGGGTGTTGCCGATTTTGGGGACTCTTTGGGCGTTTTCTTCACGTATGTGTCAATGTCACACCGCCGTGTGATCACGGACGGGTTGTAAGATCATAAAGACCCTTCGCTGTTTCCAATGACGTACAAATTTCGCTTAATGATTGGACGCTGTCCGTTCCATCGTATATACGAGAGCAAAAATTTTGGTCGCTCAACACCCCAGAGAAGTGTGATCAAGTTCAGCGCCATTGCTGGTCAACGACGTTCTAGTACGCCGGCACGGTAGCTCAGCGTGTTCGGTCAGAGGGTTTAGCTACCCTCTGTAATAAAAAAACTGAGTGAGCGGATCAACGAACAACCTGAACGAGTGTCATCGGACGTCCGCCACGAACAAAGTCAACGAACAATATAGAATCGCCGGCACGGTAGCTCAGCGTGTTCGGTCTGAGAGCAGGTTGGTCTCTGTAGTAAAAAACTGAGTCGCAGGATCAACAAACGAACTTTAACGGATGTCATGTGACGTCCGCAACGACCAAACCCAAGAAAAGAAAAAAGTAGAAGCGTTGAGTCGACAGGGTTGTCAGCAGTGTTAAAGGCTGCGGAGAACGTCGTTCTGTAGCTCATTGCATTGCGACTCATCGTTTTCGACCGCGAAATGTGCGGGGATCAACGCCCCAACGGAAGAGCTGGTTTCATTGACTCTCTTTATGTCACCCCCAGGCGTCTGCTCGTGAAAACACTGAGCTGCGGTGTGTCTGAAATGTTTCCCTCGGCTAGCGCTAAGGAAATCACGTAATATCAACGCTGGGCGTGGCGGTTCTGACCTTTATCGTAGAGGCATCAAGAGAAGAAGTGGACAAATTCATGGAGGCGTTGAACAGAATTTTGGTTAATTTTGGTACCAGTATGAATCACTAACCCACCTAATACCTCACATGAACTTCTGGGTTCCGGCTCTTTTGTCGCATGAGTCGACATCTTCCGCCTGAATCGCCGACGAGCCCGCGGAACGCCACGGGTTTGCACCTAGGAGGTTCGCAGGAGTGGCCTCTTAATTGTATTGCGTAGTGTAGTTTCCCTATCACGTTCACACTTGTAACATTCCAAGCTCAACTCGTAAACTGTCACTCTTCCGTTGGTTATTCAACCTTTTCCTCACGCTCAGGTCCCCTCGGCAGACCCTTCCCCCAGACCCAAATGCTGAACTAATCCGGCCTTTGCCAGTGGGGAAGTTTTCGTGAAACTTTTTCAGATATGAGCCATGTCATGTGCTGATATACAAAATTTGTCTTTCATTCAGTAGTTTCCATTTCCTTGTGCATCCTCATACAGTTAATCATTGCTGATTATTCCGGCTTTTTATCGAAATTTCCCACCATTAATGTGAAAGGTTGTCCGAGGCTAGATATTTATCCCCCGTTTTTGACTAGACCGTTGGCAGAACGAGATAGACTTCTTATACTGATGGTCATCGCCTGCCACTGCTGATATTTTTTATTGGAAAATTAAATAGCGGCTGGCTTCGAACCTGAGACCCGGATCGTTTTGGTTACTGGCGAAAGTCGCTGGTCTGCACCGCAGGCAAAGGTATATTAGCTTTTTCAAACCGTAAAAACGTGTAGTTTTTGAATAAATACAAGCGGAAATGACGGAAGCAATCTTAGCGCTTTGAAATAAATATTCCTTTTACAGTGTGTAATGGATGGGATGGGCAACGGCCATGCCGCAGTGGATCTACATCTACATCTACATTGATACTCCGCAAGCCACCCAACGGTGTGTGGCGGAGGGCACTTTACGTGCCACTGTCATTACCTCCCTTTCCTGTTCCAGTCGCGTATGGTTCGCGGGAAGAACGACTGTCTGAAAGCCTCCGTGCGCGCTCTAATCTCTCTAATTTTACATTCGTGATCTCCTCGGGAGGTATAAGTAGGGGGAAGCAATATATTCGATACCTCATCCAGAAACGCACCCTCTCGAAACCTGGCGAGCAAGCTACACCGCGATGCAGAGCGCCTCTCTTGCAGAGTCTGCCACTTGAGTTTATTAAACATCTCCGTAACGCTATCACGGTTACCAAATAACCCTGTCACGAAACGCGCCGCTCTTCTTTGGATCTTCTCTATCTCCTCCGTCAGACCGATCTGGTACGGATCCCACACTGATGAGCAATACTCAAGTATAGGTCGAACGAGTGTTTTGTAAGCCACCTCCTTTGTTGATGGACTACATTTTCTAAGCACACTCCCAATGAATCTCAACCTGGTACCCGCCTTACCAACAATTAATTTTATATGATCATTCCACTTCAAATCGTTCCGCACGCATACTCCCAGATATTTTACAGAAGTAACTGGTACCAGTGTTTGTTCCGCTATCATATAATCATACAATAAAGGATCCTTCTTTCTATGTATTCGCAATACATGACATTTGTCTATGTTAAGGGTCAGTTGCCACTCCCTGCACCAAGTGCCTATCCGCTGCAGATCTTCCTGCATTTCGCTACAATTTTCTAATGCTGCAACTTCTCTGTATACTACAGCATCATCCGCGAAAAGCCGCATGGAACTTCCGACACTATCTACTAAGTCATTTATATATATTGTGAAAAGCAATGGTCCCATAACACTCCCCTGTGGCACGCCAGAGGTTACTTTAACGTCTGTAGACGTCTCTCCATTGATAACAACATGCTGTGTTCTGTTTGCTAAAAACTCTTCAATCCAGCCACACAGCTGGTCTGATATTCCGTAGGCTCTTTGTTTATCAGGCGACAGTGCGGAACTGTATCGAACGCCTTCCGGAAGTCAAGAAAAATAGCATCTACCTGGGAGCCTGTATCTAATATTTTCTGGGTCTCATCAACAAATAAGGCGAGTTGGGCCTCACACGATCGCTGTTTCCGGAATCCATGTTGATTCCTACATAGTTGATTCTGGGTTTCCAGAAATGACATGATACGCGAGCAAAAAACATGTTCTAAAATTCTACAAGAGATCGACGTAAGAGATATATGTCTATAGTTTTGCGCATCTGCTCGACGACCCTTCTTGAAGACTGGGACTATCTGTGCTCTTTTTCAATCATTTGGAACCCTCCGTTCCTCTAGAGACTTGCGGTACACGGCTGTTAGAAGGGGGGCAAGTTCTTTCGCGTACTCTGTGTAGAATCGAATTGGTATCCCGTCAGGTCCAGTGGACTTTCCTCTATTGAGTGATTCCAGTTGCTTTTCTATTCCTTGGACACTTATTTCGATGTCAGCCATTTTTTCGTTTGTGCGAGGATTTAGAGAAGGAACTGCAGTGCGGTCTTCCTCTGTGAAACAGCTTTGGAAAAAGGTGTTTAGTATTTCAGCTTTACGCGTGTCATCCTCTGTTTCAATGCCATCATCATCCCGTAGTGTCTGGATATGCTGTTTCGAGCCACTTACTGATTTAACGTAAGACCAGAACTTCCTAGGATTTTCTGTCAAGTCGGTACATAGAATTTCACTTTCGAATTCAATGAACGCTTCACGCATAGCCCTCCTTACGCTAACTTTAACATCGTTTAGCTTCTGTTTGTCTGAGAGGTTTTGGCTGCGTTTAAACTTGGAGTGGAGCTCTCTTTGCTTTCGCAGTAGTTTCCTAACTTTGTTGTTGAACCACGGTGGGTTTTTCCCGTCCCTCACAGTTTTACTCGGCACGTACCTGTCTAAAACGCATTTTACGATTGCCTTGAACTTTTTCCATAAACACTCAACATTGTCAGTGTCGGAACAGAAATTTTCGTTTTGATCTGTTAGGTAGTCTGAAATCTGCCTTCTATTACTCTTGCTAAACAGATAAACCTTCCTCCCTTTTTTTATATTCCTATTAACTTCCATATTCAGGGATGCTGCAACGGCCTTATGATCACTGATTCCCTGTTCTGTACATACAGAGTCGAAAAGTTCGGGTCTGTTTGTTATCAGTAGGTCCAAGATGTTATCTCCACGAGTCGGTTCTCTGTTTAATTGCTCGAGGTAATTTTCGGATAGTGCACTCAGTATAATGTCACTCGATGCTCTGTCCCTACCACCCGTCCTAAACATCTGAGTGTTCCAGTCTATATCTGGTAAATTGAAATCTCCACCTAAGACTATAACATGCTGAGAAAATTAATGTGAAATGTATTCCAAATTTTCTCTCAGTTGTTCTGCCACTAATGCTGCTGAGTCGCTAGGTCGGTAAAAGGAGCCAATTATTAACCTAGTTTCCGTGAGATCACCGAAGTTAATCGCTGTCGGGCGTGACCGGCACTTGGATGGGTGGCAATCCAGGCCGCCATGTGCTGTTGCCGGGGTGCACTCAGCCTAGTGCTGCCAATTGGGGAGCTACTCGACCGAATAGTAGCGGCTCCGGTAACAGAAAAGCATCATAACGACTGGAGAGCGGTGTGCTGACCACACTCCCCTCCTATCCGCATCCTCATCATCCTCACTGAGGATGACACGGCGGTCGGATGGTCTCGATGGGCCATTTGTGGCCTGAAGACGGAGTGCTGAGTGCTGCTGCTGCTGCTGCTACTGAGTGGATGGGATGCTCTATATAACTGTAGATAAACCTAAAGGTCAACCTTGCCCTCCTTAAGATTTGGTTATCAGTATATAATTACCATGCTACCATGTTATTCAATTTTAATTCAGTCTGAATTTCTGACCAATGACAATAACCAACAATTTTTGAACAGTGAGCAGCACTCAACAACTGCAGAACCTATTTCGAATAAGGGAACTTTGTTTGTAATTCTGTATCATACTTGAGTGTGAATTGAACAGTGTTTCCTTTTAATGTCTTTAGTTGAATTTCACAAGCATTAAGTGCTGAAACAGGACTTGGTACTGCGCAGTAGTTCATCCACCTTTACTTTTTAGTAGCTGTAGTTACTACGACTCAGTTGTGTAACTATCAGACCTGTAAGCCTTACACTATTTTAGTTCTTCCAGGTTCTTAATTGTTTCTACGTAAAGAAAAATGAAGCAAATATGTCACGCATAAGGCTTGAGATTGACAGGCAGTACAAAATGCTAATCTAGATGAAAAATGGAAAGCTATAAAGGAATAAATGACTATAGGGAATGTCTTGCACACTGAAAAACTGAAGAAATTTGGAGAAAAGAGAAGCAGGTATATGAATAGCAAGAGCTCAGACAGCAAGCTAGCACTAAGTAAATACTAGAAAGCTAAAAGGTACACGGCATATATAGACGCCTGCATAAATATAGAAACCTTAAAGACATTGTTATGGAAATGAAACAGTAGGTAGGCCTAAGATAAGTGGATACTGTGAGAAGAATTTAACTGAACAGCGATAAGTCGAAACACGGCACGGAAAGTAGACTATATTGCTTCACAATTGTTCAGATTCTTGCGCGAACCAACTGCGACACAACTATTTCACTTACATCTGCATTTACATAGATACTCCGCAAGCCACCGTATGGTGCCCGGCGAAGGGTATCCTGTACCACTACCAGCCATTTCCCTTCCTTTGCCACTTGCACACATAGCGAGGGAAAAACAATACTCTGTACGTCTCCTTATCAGCCCTAAGACCTATGTCGAAACAAGGCCCGGCGAGTAGAAAACATTCCGTTAGAGCTACTGATAGTATTGGGAGAGCCGGCCATGACAAAACTCTTTCACCTGGTGAGCAAGATGTATGAGACAGGGCGAAATACTCTCAGACTTCAAGAAGAATATATTAATTCCAATCCCAAAGAAAGCAGGTGTTGACAGGTATGAAAATTACCGAACTATCAGTTTAATAAGTCACAGCTGCAATATAATAACAGGAATGGAAAAGCTGGTAGAAGCCGATCTCGGGGAGGATCAGTTTGGATTCCGTAGAAATTTTGGTAACCGTGATGCAATATTGACCCTACAACTTATCTTAGAAGATAGATTAAGGAAAGGGAAACCTACATTTCTAGCATTTGTAGACTTAGAGAAAACTTTTGACAATGTTGAACGGAATACACTCTTTCAAATTCTGAAGGTGTCACGGGGGAAATATAGGGAGCGAAAGGCTATTTACAATTTGTACAGAAGCCGGATGGTAGTTATACGAGTCGAGGGGCAACAAGGAGAAGCAGTGATTGGGATGGGAGTGAAACAGGGTTGTAGCCTATCTCTGATGTTATTCAATTTATATATTGAGCAAGCAGTAAAGGAAACAAAAGACAAATTTGGAGTAGGAGTTAAAACCCATAGAGAAGAAATAAAAACTTTGAGGTTTGCCGATTACATTGTAAAAAGGGTGAATCACTAACTATTGCCACCTAGAATTACTCCGAAAGTATGATAGTAGACAAAACGTTTGTGGGCCAAATGCTGCTTGGGACAACGGGGGCCAAAATATGACGTTGGTTTTTTGTTGCTAGGTGGGGTCGCGTTGGAGATATGAAGTTCAACTTTGTTTTTTTAAATGGGGTGCAATAGTTTAGTACTTACTTTCTGATAGCGGCTATCGAGACGAATCCAATAATTTGAAGCAGTAAGATCTTTGAAGTTCAACGAAGGTCAAAAAGGTGGCATGAATTTCCATTTACAAAAGGTGTTCGAAGTGATGATCATTGGTATCAGTGCAGTGCTGCAATCTTCTTATCATGGCTTGAGTGGTATTCCTTATCACATCGGCACATATCGAAGCACATGCTCTGACAATTCTCTCTCGTACATCGTGCAAATAGTAAATATTCGCCAAATACGGCGTATCCATCTAACTTGCCATTGACATGTAAACACCATTCGACGGGTTCGCAATACAACATTAATAGGAACGTAAGACTAGTACAGTCGAATCAAGCGAATGTGAGTGATGTATTCCTCCTAAGAACAAGCCGATATGCTTCTCATTTACGGAGAATGCTAACGAAATTCAGTGAGAGCTAGAGACTTATACGCTGAAAGATATCCTCAACGCACTCACCCTACACGTCGCACATTTAAATATGTGTATGATACATTGAGAACAACTGCATCTTTAACGCATCGGAAACATATCCGGCAAAGGACAGTTACTAACGAGGAAACGGAAATTGGTACTCTTGGCACTGTGGTTCGAGGTCCTATGAGCCAGAGTAGTGTTGTTCGTGTTCTGCATCGCCATTAATATCATCCTTACCATGCCAATCTCCACCAAGAATTAATTAGTACGGATTGTATGCGTCGCATTGAATTCTGGCGTTGGACTCATCTTCAAATTCAGAGGGATGACACATTTATTAATTTTAATTTATTTACTGACGAAGTTACATTCGCGAACCATGGAAATGTTAATTTGCATAACATGCATTATTGGGCAACTGAAAAATCCATGTTGGCTGCGGCAAGTTGCACATCAAATACCATGGTCGGTGAATGTGTGGTGTGGGATTCTGGAGGACGGAATGATAGGCCCCTATTTCATCGAAGGAAATCTTAATGGTCGGAAGTACACCACATTCCTGGAAGAAACATTAGTTCTGTAATTGGAAAAAATACCTTTAGGAACTAGGAACAGAATGTGGTATCAACACTATGGGTGTCCGGCACTTTTTTGCTGATGGCTAGAAATGAGTTGTGGAGTCAATGCCCAAATCGTTGGATTGGACGCGGAGGAGATGTGTCGTGGCGGCTCGATTGCCAGACTTAACGAATCTGGATTTTTTCTTGTGGGAATTCGTAAAAGACATTGTTTATAAAGACATTCTAACTACACCTGAGGATATGCGAGAGACGATTCTCAGAGCTTTTGCTTCGATAAGTGCCTCGGTGATAAGGAATACCACTCAATCCATGATAAGAAGATTGCAGCATTTCGAACAGCTTCTGTAAATGGACGTTTATGTCACCTTTGTGACCTTCGTTGACCTTCAACGACCTTGTTGCTACACATCATTGGATTCGTGCCGATAGCCGTTATCAGAAAATAAGTACCAAACTGTAGCATCCCATTTGAAAAAGGAAGCTGACCTTCATATCTGACGCGACCCCACCTAGCAACAAAAAATCAACGTCATATTATGGCCCCCATTGTCCCTTGTAACTTTTGTCCCACAAACCTTTCAGCTCCTATAATACTTTCGGAGTTATTCTTGGTGGCAACAGTTAGTGACTCACCCTGTGCATCGCGCTGAATTCATCATGAGGATCACTTTTATCCATTCACGTCATCTCTTACATTCCCACGGTACTGTGTGTTCCGGCCTTCTTTTTCAGACACAAAGTTCAGTGCTAGGTAAACTCACTATTCATTAATAAGGAAGGAAAACTGAACTGAACTCTCCTTATATATACTCAATAAAAAGTTAACTTCGGAAAGGTAATAACAGTGACGAGAGGCACTAACGGAGTGCAGCAGACAGAAAGTGCTTTAACTATGGCGAAACGATCGAAAGTTTTCCCTCAGAAATGGATGCGACGGATTGCGACGACTATTTTTGTTCGGTTGCTCCCACGGACTGTGTTTTAGTCGACTGCACTGAATGAATACTAGTCCTGTGGATACGTGAAACTACTACGTACTGAATCAACTGTTTTCAATCGGCCGCTCCCACAGACTGAATTCACTCATAATTCACCCGGTAGGTAAAACTGCAACCGAATGTAATGAAATCCATACCATATGCAAAAGTTAGGTGGTATTTTGAATTTATTATAACGTTCGTTAATCATATTTCCGGATATATAAATTTGTTGCTTACGTCCATAAACCATCAATGGTCGCTTTCGCTCTGTATTGTATCGTAACATGGTGTAGATCTGGAATTCTTAAGCTCTAAGATGTTTCGTAGTTTGCTTCTGTGGTCCTTTCTTGTAACTGTTATAATTTGATGTTTCATATTGAGATTTGACGGACTGATACCTGTGACAGTTGGCCAAAGATGATATATGGTTACAGTTGCCATAGTGTGTTGATTTTATCATTTTGGGCTGCATGAATGATCCATTACTTCGACGTATCTTTGGATAGTTTTTCATTTGTCCGTTATCTTTCCTTAGGAACTCAATAAAATTGTGTGTCAAGTGTTTACGTTTTAACTCCGTTTGTTTATTTCGAATGTCATCAGAGCGTTTTGTTGTGTCTACGTAGATTTCATTGTTAAACCTTTAGGTAATATAAGTAAAACCTTTCATTACTAACTCCATGGTTCAAAAAATGGCTCTGAGCACTATGGGACTTAACATCTGTGGTCATCAGTCCCCTAAAACTTATAATTACTTAAACCTAACGAACCTAAGGACACCACACACATCCATGCCCGAGGCCGGATTTGAACCTGCGACCGTAGCAGTCCCGCGGTTCCGGACTGTAGCGCCTAGAACCGCACGGCCACTATGGCCGGCTGTCAGGCTTTGTCGGTGGATCACGATAGCGAATATCCTTCAACTTCCCCCACAGAAAGAAATCCGGGGACGTCAGATCCGGTGAACGTGCGGGCCATGGTATGGTGCTTCGACACCAATCTACCTGTCATGAAATATGCTATTCAACACCGCTTCAACCGCACGCGAGCTCCATCATGTTGGTAGTACATCGCCATTCTGTCATGCGGTGAAACATCTTGTAGTAACATCGGTAGAATATTACGTACGAAATCAGCATACATTGCACCATTTAGATTGCCATCTATAAAATGGGGGCCAACTATCCTTCCTCCCATAATGCCGCACCATACATAGGTCACTGATGTTCCACTTGTCGCAGCCATCGTGGATTTTCCGTTGCCCAATAGTGCATCTTATACCGGTTTGCATTACCGCTGTTGGTGAATGGTCGCTAAATAGAACGCGTGCAAAAAATCTGTCATCGTCCCGTAATTTCTCTTGTGTCCAGTGGCAGAAGTGTACACGACGTTCAAAGTCGTCACCATGCAATTCCTGGTGCATAGAAATACGGTACGGGTGCAATCGATGTTGATGTAGCAGTCTCAACACCGACGTTTTTGAGATTCCCGATTCTCGCGCAGTTTGTCTGCTACTGATGTGCGGATTAGCCGCGACAGCAGCTAAAACACCTACTTGGGCATCATCATTTGTTGCAGGTCTTGGTTGACTTTTCACATGTGGCTGAACACTTCCCCTTTCCTTAAATAACGTAACTATCCGGCGAACGGTCCGGACACTTGGATGATGTCATCCGGGATACCGAGCAGCATACATAGCACTCGCCCGTTGGGCATTTTGATCACAATAGGCATGCATCAACGCGATATAGACCTTTTCCGCAGTTTGTAAACGGTCCATTTTAACAGGGGTAATGTATCACGAAGCAAATACCGTCAGCACTGGCGGAATGTTACGTGATACCACGTACTTATACGTTTGTGATTATTACAGTGCCATCTATCACAAAGCGAAAAAAGTAGTTCAAATTAAACATCCATATATCTTTAGGTACTAAACGAATATGTAATAAAAAATGGGGATTCCTATTTTAAAATACGCAGTTGATATCCGTTTGACCTATGGCAGCGCCATCTAGCGGGCCAACCATAGCGCCATCTGGTTTCCTCCTTCAAGCTAGACGAGTTTCGTTCTTTGTAGTTTTTTGGTTTGATGCTAATTTCGTGTGCTATTTGGCCCGGTCACTATGAATGGCCGGCCGCAGTGGTCGTGCGGTTTTAGGCCCCACAGTCTGGAACGAAGCGACCGCTACGGTCGCAGGTTCGAATCCTCTCTCGGGCATGGATGTGTGTGATCTCTTTAGGTTAGTTAGGTTTAATTACTTCTAAGTTCTAGGCGACTGATGACCTCAGAAGGTAAGTCGCATAGCACTCAGAGCCATTTCACTATCAATGGACCACCCCGTATAGACATGGGTATCAAATTTATATGTCCTAATATACGACTAATCAACATTAGAATGAAATAAAAATGTTACGTAACTTCCGCTGAGGATCTGAAGATGGCATGTCCATTATGATTATCCAGGCTGTTATGCCGTGGTCGGTTGATGAAATTTGTCTCAATTCACAACGTTTCGTCTCCGTCTGTGGGAGACATCTTTAAGGGGGTCAGTAGCTCTATGGAAGGTCCAACACACCCGCTGGCTCGCTACTACCTGGGAATTGAGACAAAATTCATCAACCGACCATGGCGTAACAGCCCGGATAATCGTAATGGACGTACATTTTCGGCCGTGAAAGTCTACATTTTAGGATCTGAAGATGGCAATACAGCCAAAATACATCGTTAAACTACAACAGCTGCAATCTGGATTTTATTATATAAGGTCTCTAACGTAAAAGGTGTCTTTTACGCCGCACGCCCAGTCGATCGTAAAAAGATACAACGGAATGAGTCGATTGTTTTCCAGTAACTGACTGAATCGAGTAATTTAACTTGGTTACCCCCATCACCATGTTGAGAGCTGTCTACTGAATGAAGCGTTGTTGTCGGATACGACAACGGCATGGAGGCCGTGTAGCACGAGCCCTATGGTCGCGCTGGTGCCGGCGGCTGAGCTGTGCTGTGCCGACAGTTTGATGGATCACTCAGCACTTCCCCTCTGCCCTCTACAGGGCGCCTAAATGACGAGCCGGTCCCTCCCGGCTCGACCTGGGGCGCACCTAAAAGGCATCGGCCGCTCGTCAGCTGTCAGTGGCACCGGTCTGTCGTGTCGCGCGGCGTTTCCCCCCGTCCCTCCCGGCACACCACGCCCTGTTGGTAGGCGGGCTTCAGCTCGCAGGGAGCCTGTGTAAGCGCCGTGACAGCCGAGCGAGAGTTTCGCAAAGGAAACACGCCAGTACCCCTCCACTTGCCAAAAAAACGCGTCTATAAACCCCATCAACACTGATACCTTACCAGTAAGAGTATTTACCGTTTTTCTTTTTATTTTCACCAGTCGTCCGACTGCTACGATGCAACCCACCACGAATTCCTCTCCCAACCGCAGCCGCTTCATCTCAGAGCAGCTCTTGCACACGATTTCCTCAATTATTTATCGGATATACATCAATCTCTGTCACCCTCTACGGTCTCTGCCTCCTAAGGTCCCAGAGGTCTGATTCCGTAGCTCAGTAGCCGGTAGCTCGGTGTGTTCGGTCAGGGAACTGGCCAACCTCAGCAATAAAAAAATGGCCAAGTGCGAGTACCACTCGTGCACCGAGGGTTCGCCGGCCAGAGTGGCCGAGCGGTTCTAGGCTCTACAGTCTGGAACCGCGCGACCGCTACGGTCGCAGGTTCGAATCCTGCCTAGGGCATAGATGTGTGTGATGTCCTTAGGTTGGTTAGGTTTAAGCAGTTCGAAGTTCTAGGGGACTGATGACCTCAGAAGTTAAGTCCCATAGAGCTCAGCGTCATTTGAACCATTTGAACCACTGAGGGTTCAAATGGCTTCAAGCACTATGGGACTTAACATCTGAGGTTATCAGTCCCCTAGATGTAGAACTACTTAAACCTAACCTAAGGACATCACACACATCCATGCCGGAGGCAGGATTCGAACCTGCGACCCCACTGAGGATTCTGTAGAAACTTAATTATGTATATAAACGGTTTATCCATTCCGAGTATCGAGCACAGTGACGATTTCTGCCTGTTAGCAACATTGGCAAGATATCGGTCCTAGGGATTCCAATACTTCCGAGAATGTTTTAGTTTTAAGTCCGAAATCGAATAACAAAAGACACAAGAAAATATTTTTTCGTGTGATATAACTACAAATTAACAGTTTCGGGTTTTTTCCTTTACTTGTAATGTGATAGCTGGCTTCTAGGGCAATGGGAAGCAACCTACAGCTTTTGATGACTGAATATTAGAGTATCAAAATATGTGACATAAATGGGCGTATCTTTTGATTACACTGACTAAGAAGCTTATATTTTTTACAACACCAAGGGACTATCGAGCTCAGGGTGTGACACTCTAAAACTTGATACGCCAAACTGTTGCAAAGAAAAATGGTCCTACGGTCCTAACAGACGAACGTACAAAACAGACAGACGAATAAATAATAACAAAAAAATATTTTTTCATGTTATACAATGATAAGTTAACAATTCTCGGCTTTTTCCTTTAATTTTACTGTGAAACCTTGCTTCTTGAAAATTTAATGAATCTAGGTCAACGGGAAGTACCGTATAGGGTTTGATGAATTTTAGAGCACCAAAATACATAGAATATATAAAAGGCAATATTTTTTATTGCACTGACATTACACCGCCAAGGGACCATCGACCTCAGTATGTGACATAAATTTGAATGTGAAACGCCAAAATACTCTAGAGAAAAATGGTCTAAACCGACAGACAGACAAACCAACAAACGGATAAAAGATGAAAAAAATTATTTCATAGTATTATATCATTATAAATAAAGAATTTTCCGACTTTTTACTTTGAAAGCGACTGTTGCAAAGTTTAATGATTCTAGGTCACCGGGAAGTGCCATATAGATTTTTAGGAGAGTCTTTTGACTGAACTCACTCAGAAGCCTAAAATATTTATATCGCCAAGGCACTGAAGACTTTAATTAATGACATAAATTTCATTTTGATACTTCTACTCTACCCAGAGAAAGGGTTCTTAACAGTTGTATAGATCCACAGACAGACAGCAGTCACTCAGACGGATACATGCAAGGCGTTTTTATCAACAGAAATGCTAACGAAAAACTGCTCAGCGTGTCTGGTTGCTATTCCTAATAGCAAGACGCAAATAGCCTTGTGATGCTGAGGAGGCAACTGTTTGACAGGTAGCGGCTCCATGGTCAAGAGAGCTGACAATGACTGGAAGAATAGTGTGCTGACCCCATGTCTCTCCATACTGCATCCAAATGATGCCATCGGGAGAGGATGACACGACGGTCGGTCGGTCCCAATAGTCCCTATAGGCCAGAAAGGGGAGCTTGGCTTTTTTACACATCTCCCTCTATTACCATGGATATTATTCCCTGTTATCTTAACATATGTGCTATCATACTGTCTCTTCTTCTTCCCAGTGTTTCCACACGTACTTCTCCTCGTCGACTTTGCATAGAGCCAACTTTTCCTTCATCTTACGAGTCACAGAGAGTCGTTCCTTGGTAAGCTTTTCAGCCGTTTGACTGTAGCGTGGCTTGTTGCTGAATATATTTTCTGAACTGATTTTTAAACGACGGCATTCCGTTTTTATTTGCTGCTGTTTTTCTTTGAAATTACAAAAACTACTCCGAAAAATTACGATTCACTTGAAATGTCAAGACGTAGAGAGTCGTTCCTTGGTAAGCTTTTCAGATGTTTGACTGTAGCGTGGCTTGTAGCTGAATATATTTTCTGAACCGATTTTTAAACGACGGCATTCCGTTTTTTTTGCTGCTGTCCTTCTCTGAAATTACAAAAACTACTCCGAAAAATTACGATTCACTTGAAATGTCAAGACGTATTCTGAGCCAGATCGCTGGTCGATCATCAGCAATCGGCTTGTTATCTTTGGCGCGTCCCCGTGCATGAGCATCTTTGCGTTTTCGGCTGGAGCGCGCGGGACGGCGAGAGGCAGTCGGTTTGGCGCGGCCGGTGACACTGGCGGAGTGGTGGCTCGGGCGTAAACACATGTGTGATGTCTGTTACGCTGCGGCGGTTACTGGTTGCCTGGAAGGCATTTCACATAAACTGTGCCAAGCCTCGCCGTGAGAGGGGGTCCGGAGTTGGTGTTGGCCTACATGTTTGTACAAATTGAGGTGCCTGTGTGAGAAGCACGGCGTGGGCCTGTTGGTTGCTTCGTCCTTCTGGCAGCCACCGCAAGCGGATATTCAGCCTGAATGTCTACAGTTTGTGGTGAGCATAGAGTGAACAAGTTCTCGTAGGATGTGCTCCCAGTCGGACTCTTATTTGTGGGTTCCGCCCCCTTGTCTGTAACTGTCACAGGGTGTCCTGTAAGATTTCACAGCAAAACTGTGTTTTGGTGGCATTCTGTGTTTCTGGCTCAGTCTCCGCCTAGAAAGGGGAAAGATTTGTGCCTCAACTGAAAAGGGGGGGGGGGGGGGGTTCGAGTGAACATATTTTGGAATTCCTTAATTCTGTAATTTAAAAATATAAAAAATTGTTCTTTCAGAATAAGCGCCTGTTTCTTTAAGACACTGCAGTTCAAACAGGAGTGGCGTAATGTTAATGAGTATTTGTTATTCGTCAAATGAAGTGTATTTAATGTCTTGCAGTTTTCTGGGGGCTCGCAGATGTGCTATTGAACTCATTTTGAAGTCTTCTGTCGGGTGAATGACTGCTCCCCACTTCAGTGTATTCTTTTGAGTAGTATTGTAAGGTTTTTTGGATATTTGTCAGTGGGGTGTATTGATTCAATTTTGTTGTTCTCTTTCTTTTGAATTACGGAGGACTGTTTAGTTTATCTGGTTATTGGCTTAACTCGCGCTTCACGCACTAAATCAGCTGATATCGTTTTCTTTTTTTTTTGTTCGTGTTTAATGTCAGATTCAAATGTAACTTTATTTATGTTATTTGAAATAAATGTGTTGGATTCACCTTAATGAATTATGTGCTATCGAAGTAAGAGGCCAAGTCCTTCATTAGTGCTTAACAGTGGCGTGTGGTCCGGGTTGTGAGCCCCGTGCTCGGACCAGTTCTGGTAGCAGAGCGTGGTTACGATCCGCGGACCTCTGGGTTATGGCCCAGCATGCTTCCAAGCACGTGTTCCAAGATACAAGATACAAGATACAAGATGGCCATGTATCTGGAGAAAAATACTCCATAGTAATTTAAAAGCGTTGTTACTGAGAAAACCTTATCAATATCGTATTTAACGGTGTATGGGTTACATTGTTACTGTACTTCAATCAGTATGTGAAATAAAATTCAACAAAAAAAATTACCCATAAACTATTGAGCCGTGCTCCGGCTTGCGTTGGTGCTGTTGTATGTTTCCGTCCTCTGTTGGAGGCCAGACGGTATCGTTTAGTTGGCATGGTTGCGGTTATTTGTCTTCTTGTGTTGACTGGCGCCACTTGGTTTCTCAAACATTGCCTGTCCGCTAGAGGCAGCTGCGGCGTTATCGATATGTAGTAACTGTGGCTCTATCTTTGGGGTGATGTCGTTGTTCTTCCGTGTCGTGTGGGTGAGCAGTTCGATTGGGGACACACGTGGAGCCACGTCCGCGCAGAGCGCGAACATGCCGGTACCGCGGGCGGCCCGCATGGACTGCCGGATCGAAGTCCTGTGGTCACGAGGGTGTACGACCTCGTTGAAACCGGATCCTGCAAGTTTTAAGTTGAGCGCATTTCAATTTGAGTAGGCAAACCTCCACCACTGTGAAATCTCACGATTCTCCAGTAACTTGGGTCCGTGTTGCTGCACATAGTGTCGCCAAGGCAAAGAGTAGAGTGGGGAAGGCGGATCAGATTAGATTTCCTGGGCTTCTAATTATTATTTACTACCTTCAGCTTGTTACGATTGTGAACTTCAACCAGCGGTATTTTCCTGCCTGGTGGCCGCCAACGGCCAGTTTCCTGCCCTAGGTGTTAGTGTATCTAACGCCAGTGTACGTTTCCTCGACTTGCCGCCGCTGACCGGTAAGGCGTGTAAGTTTGACAACTTTCTTGATTGTTGGTTGGTTGGCGATTCTTCTGCCTTGAGGTAGTGATTCCTTTCTTGTTCTTGGCGCTCGAAGCACAGTATTCTGCAGGTGGAGTCCAGACCGCTGGTTCTGACTTTCGCGTATTTTTAAATCTTTACATTTGGTTTATTGGACGTCAGCGGCCTCACCAAGATTATTACTAGTCACTCGTTAGACTGCCACTAGTCTGTTATCATTTTTTGGTGTGAATGAAACTCTTAGCTGCCTTTCTCATCGCTCGTGAAAGTGTTTTTGGCCTGACCTACTCAGACGCCGATTCCTGAAGCACTGTCTGTGACTGGCCCTTGTGTTTTTTATTGTGTTATTATTTTATTATTGTATTACCAAGATACCACCATTTGTCTCACCTGGTTGGTGATCAGTTGCTTGTTCTTTTGAATTAACCTTTGTTATTATATCTGCTGTTTTATTGTACCTTGTTAAATTTTTTAAATAATTGCCATTCTTGGCGTTTAAGGCCTTCAGCCGTGAAACAATTCTTAAATTATTGCCATTAGGGCCTTCAGCCGTGAGTGGCGTTACTTGTCTTAAAATTCTAATTTGGCAGTCGTATTTTTACAACGAGCTTTAAGACCTTTGGTCACTTGTCTTTTATATTTTAATAACTGTAATTGTAAGTTGAAACAAGTTTAATCAATTCTTAATTTATTGCCATTAAGGCCTTCAGTCGTGAGCATGGTTACTTGTTTTAAAATCCAAATTTGGTAATTCTATTTCAGCATTGAGATTTAAGATCTTTGGTGATTTGTCTTTTATATTTTTATAACTGTAATTGTAAGTTACAACAAGTTTAAGCAATTCTTAATTTATTCTCATTAAGGCCTTCAGCCGTGAAACAGTTCTTAATTTATTGTCATCATTTTAATTTGTTGTTGATTTTAAATAAATTAAAAGAAAAGCCAACCAATAGTAACTGATTACGGCCCCGTCCACAATCGTAACCGAATCCTGCCTTCCTTGACTACCAGGTATCAGCTATTTACAAGGTAAACCTATTTTAAAGTGGAAGCTATTGGAAACAAACAAAAATACCCATTTTCAAGGCAGGTAAAACTGTTAAGATATTAAAGAAATTCACCTTATTTGCAAGTAGCGTATCTTCCATCGTAAAATACATTGCGTTTTAAGATGCAAGATGGCGCACAACCGACTAAGTGCAGCATAACTGTCAGCAAGTTACATAAATAGTTTTAAAAGTGTGGAGCTCTATCACTCACAGTCACATGAATGAGGCTCGAAGCAGGCCAGAGAGGTAGGATAGACGTCAAACGACATCAGCCGATCCGACTTAAGCACACCCCTCAATAACTAGCCTGTTGCATACCTACCTAAAAACATGTTTCCAAACAGCAGTCCGCAGCTCGTGGTCGTGCGGTAGCGTTCTCGCTTCCCACGCCCGGGTTGCCTCGTGATGACTGGGTGTTGTGTGCTGTCCTTAGGTTAGTTAGGTTTAAGTAGTTTTAGGTTCTAGGGGACTGATGACCATAGGTGTTAAGTGCCATAGTGCTCAGAGCCATTTTTGAACCAAACAGCTGCAGCACGGAAATACGAGCACTGTGTTTTCCGACATGGCTGCCCATTTAAAATATTGTTTACTCATTCTCGTCTACAAGTCCTAGAAGTTGGTAATGGAAATTTCCGAACGCCCTGTATGGAAAACTCGCAGACGACTTGCACCTGGAACTGGTTGACCGTTACAGTAATAAAAACTGAAGAGCCAAAGAAACTGGTACACTTGCCTAATACTGGTATTGTGTAGGGCCCCCGCGAACACGCAAAATTGCCGCAACACACCGTGGCATGGACTCGAATAATATCTGAAGTAGTGCTGAAGAAAGGCACACCATGAATTTTCCAGGGCTGTTCGTAAATCCGTAAGAGTACGAGCGGGTGGAAATCTCCTCTGAACAGCACGTTGAAAGGCATCCCAGATATGCTCAATAATTTTCATTTCTGCATTTCTGGGAAGATTGGTGGCCAGCGGACGTGGTCCTGGAGTCACTCTGTAGCAATTCAGGACGTATGGAATGTCACATTGTCCTTCTGGAATTGTCCAAATCCGTCGGAAAGCGCAATGGACGTGAATGGATGCACTTGATCTGTCAGGGTGTTTACGTACACTCTTTGACATAAAACTTGACCGGCGGCCGGCCGCTTCAGAGGCTAAGTCCGCGCCGATCGCGACATGGGACAATAAAACTGGCCAACTCGCTATTTCTCTAAGTCCGGTAAGCTGCACAATCTGGCAACACTGTAGACTGCGGCACTTCCTGGAAGAAAACTTGTTCCATGATGGAGAAACTATAGGCCGATTGCACCTGTGGTCTAGCGGTAGCGTGCGTTGTTTCTGTTCATAATGTCAGTGGATCGAGAGCAGCTGGCATAAAATATTTTTATAGCCTCTTCTGCCTGAATACTGAACACGTGAATGTAATAGTAGCGCAGATTCAATCTATTTCGCTTTCTGACACACCGATATCAAAATTTTGTCCAGTAACCATTTTGCGGCAGATTTCCTGCAGACTGTCCTCCTCTGGACGCCGTAATCGGCAAAGCTCCGGGATCCACTTGCTGGCTACCGGCAGTGGCCGTGGCGACAGCTGCGGCGTTGCACTCCCCCGTTCTTTATCGAAAGCGCCTGCTACCGCTCATCGCTTCTGATGATTTAGAACGCTTTATTATTAAATGTTGCTCCACAGATAATTTCTACGATTTCCATTCACACTCAAAAGAACGGAGACAGACGCCGTGATTAGTAAACGGGTATTATATTACATTAATCGGTGAGAGCGGAGTATGGCCCGAAATTAAGTTTATAGACTGGGACGAAATTAAACCACGTCATTACATTCGATCAATTAATAACTGCTTCATACCTCGTTTCTTTTCCTTTCAAAGTCAATTATTTGTGCAACTTTTGGCCAATATTCGGATGTTTTCGTCAAGCCAGAGTGAGCGTCTGTGGTGTAAAGTGTATTACAGTCTTGTTTCATTCCTTATGGTAAGTCTATGTGATAAATTGTGTGAATACCTTGCAACGCATGCTCTGTAGCAGTGCAGGAACACTGCACATTTGGTGTTCCATATATGGTTTCATGAACTATTTAACGTTGATCGGAAGTGATATATGACGAACAAAGCTCAAATTCGTATCGTTGACAGTCAATTTGAATCTTTTCAGGAACCATTGTACAGTGAAGCATCTTGGCATTCGGAAAGCAGACATCCATGATATTAACATAATTTACTAAGTTGAAATTGCACGAAGATTGATGTGTAAAGGCATTGTTCAGATTTCGTATAAGGAATTTTTACTAGCAGTTTGCAACTCCATTAATTAAAATTGAAAAGTTGTACTCAGCAGCTTTCATCGAGATTGGAACTGCAATCTCATATAGCCGAAGCATCGCAGCACACAAGGGAACCATTTTTTTTTTTTCCCCCACTGAGCTAACGACACACTGCCGGCAACAAGCCCACGATAGTCATTGCGATATTGCCTGAGCCTCAAAACGCAACCTTAAACCCACAAACAGGTGTTATGTATGTGAAGAACGCCGTTCTTGCGAGTCCAGAAATTAAATACACTTTATAGGTGTCTCATCTTACAGTGAATTATATTGTATGAGTCTTCGATGTGGAAAACGAATGTCAAGTGAATTTAGCGAAGTAATGCCGGGCTACACCCGGAAGTAAATGCTCTATCACAGTGTTGACAAATACTTGTTACGACGGTGCCAATTCTCGCCTCTCTTACGAGGCAGCTCTTCAGCGAAATGCTTGCCGTGATTCTCCGATACGGTTCTTCAGAGGGGAGACGCGCGTGCACGTTCGGTTTTCCTGCGGCGTTCTCCCCTGACAGTTTCTGACGTCGCCTTGTGGGCTATGTATACATTTGAGGCTTTCAATCATCATTAATCCAGAATGATACACGTTTCACCCTCCGGCGTGGAAGAAGGCTGTTGACGCTGACATATCATTTCAACGTTGGGAAAACAAAACGGATGGTTAAGTGTTCCTCATTCAGCGTAAAGCATGTGAGATAATTTTCCGTAACGTTCGTAATCACCTCAAAATTCAATCGAAGTAAAAATACATCGGAAGCGTATTTGAACGGAATATAATGTAAGATATTAAACGCTTTGCTCCTCGATGTCGAATGTATCCACGTGCAATCTTTTGCAGCAACGTATAGAATGTCATGATTACCACGACAATGAAGAAATATGTTGGTAGGGATGGAAGCAAGAAGAGACTCAGTCAACAAATATTCGATTCCTCATGGCATTCATTTCATTTGACACGTAAGAAGAGGTAAAACGGGATATTACTTTCGTTAACGCGAAAGATATACCAGACATATGGATAACGAGAAAGTATGCGTCTTCATACGTTTCCTCCTTGAAATCTGTATGCTCTATTATATACTAAGTAGCTTGATTATTGTTTCCGTAATGTTACGCTCTTGTTTGGCCCTTAAAGATGAACAGGTTCCAAATGCGTGTCTCTGCATGAAAGTATTTGTTTGAACCCTTCCTGTATTGTTTGTGTTTTTTGCTTGGAATTCATGAAGCAGACCACTGTGCCTTCTCCCCTCGAGGGTTAGGTCTCAAAACTAAACCGTTTTTTATCCAATGGCATAATTTATTCAGACAACATCAGCACAAGACTATCAAACAAAGTCATCCATTTACAGTTGCAACACTCTAACCAGCAGCTGACCGAAGGGTAATCCACGGTCATGGTCCGAAATTAGCAGCTCTCTGCTACTGTGGCAAAGTCCGTACTACATTTTCGATTCCGCAGCACCTGTTTATCTGGTAACGCTGTGTTAAAACAACAGGAATAGTTGCAGAGTTGTGCCAGCATATCTGTCCTCCATTGTCAACTTTATGTATCTCTTTTCTCCTGTAGCGTTGATCACGAGAAGTAGAAGTAAATGAGTGTATTCTGCATAACGTAACATTCAGTATTCCCTTCTTTCATAGCCACTCTTCATGTGCATCGATAGCAAATAGGGATGTGAAAACTCTTGCGAGTGAGAGAATGACAATAATAATCGTAACAAGAACAAGCAAATGATGAATGAAGTTTATTGCAATGCAGAACGAGAATGGCTGTGAAAATAAAAATCTATAAAAATAGGTTGATCATTGAGTTGGCACAATGCAAAATCTTCTTAGCATTTTGTTACTGAATTTAGTTCTGGATGTTTGCAGAAAAAAAGGAAAAGTCGATACTTCTCGCTAGTGTAATATAATGTGAACCTTAGAACACGACTCAAGCAGGTCTCCAAGTAGCTACCAAGGCAGTGCTGCAGTCTGTTCCCTGACACTGCTCTGATGACGGTTAATGCAGATAGTTCCGATTATGAAATACAAAACGTATTGCAGGTTACTTGTTAGGATCGTAACATTAAATTTGCGATGTAGATGGCACATGAACGTGACGACTATCCAGATTACTTATCAATATAAAAAGACAATATTATTTGAATGGAGCAGGATTACTCAACATGAATTTTGAAATTGGGTTACTGACCGCACAGGTGCTAAACGTCGTCAAGAGTATACCAAGTCCCAATCGCACTAACAGTATGAAGCTCGCGGCTTTCACATTGCTATCTGCACCCTACTCCAGAGAGCCCTCGGAGGAGCTGCACTAAGTTGCCGATGTAATGGAAGACCTTCAAACCGATAACAGATCACATATTGAAAAATACAAGCGAATTCTCTTGCAGCTTAAGCTTATTGTAACTAATCTAAAATGATTGGAGAGCAACATTGTCCTATTCAAAAAAAGTAAAATGTTACACACTGTTGACGTCAAACGGACATTATATACGTCCCGTCTTGTGTCCTACTCATCTATAATATCCGGTGTACTATCAAAATGATTATATATAATGGATGCTAATGTAATGCATCGATACCAGATGGTGGGTTCACAACACTATTGATGCGAAAATAAAAAAGCAGTTCGCAAAAGCGCAGCTGTACTTTTTCGTACGTTTTCACCTCCAGATCTACCACAGATAATGTATACTGACAAACTTAGTCATTGTCCCTGTAGTTTTTTCCCTCTTGTTTCAGACCAAGTTGATTAAAAAAAGTACAAATTCGTGACTCTTACAGATGCTTCGAATCTGTTCAGTAATTTTGTCAGTAATTTTGATGTGACTTAAGATCAGTTAGGTCTACGATCATGGCAACCTCTGCGAACTTGTTAGGACACACTTACATGTGACAGGTATCACCTGATTTAAAATTTACTGAAAGGAATTGATACATCGTTTGCAGCAAACCTGGAACAGCTTTCGGAGGCAACTACCATTTTATAAAGTCACTACAACTACGCTGCCAAGGAATTCCAGCATAAACACTCTCATTGCCACAATCGCGGCTGCAGTATATAACTGATAAACTCGCAAAATGAAAGATGAGACAAGGGGTAGCTTCTGCATGAAATGACCTTGTATTCACAAAATATTCAGAATATTTCATAGAGAAGACAAGAAAACGTCAGGCGAATTTAGCAGAATAAATCTGTCCCACAGCTGCAAATCATTGTTATGCCTACAGGATTGCCAAGTGATGCCTACAACGTTGCAGTCAGGACCACGCTGACAGCAAGTAGAACGTGTTTTCGTAGCCTGAATATTTCATGATAGGATCCAGACATCCAATCTGTCGCGAGAGATTCTGCTCTCCAAATTTTTGGCCATGTGCCTACAATTTAGTAATAACCCTCTGATGGCTATTCCCATTGATGTGATTCGGATGACGAGAAAGCCCTGCTATGGGTTATCTATATGTTTACTGAAAGCAAGCGACATTACATAATAGCAGGAAGCCTGTCATATACTTTCAGATAATGTTTCCTGAACCTCAGACATATATCATTTTAGCATCCTTACCCCATCAAAAAGGATTTCTTGTTATTGCATTTGACATACAAGTTACAACTGAAGGCCTCAGGTGTCTTGCTTCCCACATAGCAAACAATGGTTACCACTCTCACTGTCGCATGTCATACCCTAATTCCTTCAGCATCATCTGGTTTAGTTTCGACTACAGTTCGTTATCCTTAGAAATATGTCCATATTTCAAAAAGTATAAGTATCATCTCTATGTAATGTTCACTGCGGGGTTACTCAAGAAGATTTTCGAATAGAAGCGAAAATCGCTTAGCGGATGAGAACTTTACTTCGTGGTACACCTCAGAACGAAAGAAACAAAATAACAGGAAGAGCAGCAGGCTCTTCATACTGAGCGTGGGCACTGTCAACGCAGCGCCCTTAATTTGGCCATATTCCTCCGAATTTACTTCCCGATAACCCAAAGGCGCTGTCACTACAAAAATATCAGCATATTCACACAGGAATTACTATCCACATGTAATTGCTAGAATACCTTGCTACGTCAGGTATCAGGTATGTGTTATCAGACGCTCGATCTGAGCTGTTAATTTTTATTGAATCAACCTGCTGTGTTAAGGAAATTGATCAGAGTAACTGAATGAGTTTATTATTTTGGTATAATGTATGAAAACCCACTTTTCCCACTTATCGTATCCTAAATATACGTCGACTGGGTTGAGAGGACGGCCGGCGAGGCCGTGCGGTTCTAGGCGCTTCAGTCTGGAACCGCGTGACCGCTACGGTCGCAGGTTCGAATCCTGCCTCGGGCATGGATGTGTGTGATGTCCTTAGGTTAGTTGGGTGTAAGTAGTTCTAGGTTCTAGGGGACTGGTGACCTGAGAAGTTACGTCCCATAGTGCTCAGAGCCATTTGAACCATTTGTGAGTGCTCGGAACCATTAGTTTATAAGTAGGAATGTGTTGATTTACCATAATTTTTTAGTAATGGTCAATTTCAATTCATGATTTTGGTTAGTTTGTATCAAAATCTGATCTGGAAGTGCAGGAACATATTAACTCGTGGCTTCAACTAATCGAGCTGCAACGAGAAATTCATGGTAGAAAGTAATGTTCTTAATTTTGATCTGAAAAAATTAATTTTCAAAGAAGCCATTTGTAGCTTGCATGTGTTTCAATTTGTATTTTGACGGGTTTCTGAAATTCATGGATGAAGGAAAGGTTGCTAATTTAATATGAAAGAATAAGAAGTCACGTTTTGTGAAATGAGTCAGTAGAAATTTACGTGTGAAGCTGATTTTTAGAACAACAGGATTTGAAAGATACGTGGGAATCAGTGAGACCGGTTTCCTGAATTAAATAAAGGGGAACCAGCACAACAGTAATTCGTGTAGCCATGCTATGCAATCTATACACGAACTGTAAGTATTGTGAAAAGTTCTGTGTGTGTATTTATATATCTTTTGGAAGGGAGGTTTTGGATGGTATATTATTTAATGGTCTCGAGATATTATTAGGAAATCAGTCTAAGTAACTTGTGGAGGTTTTTTTTCAGTTGGAATAACGTGCCGCGCACGAATATGAGCGGAACGTAAATTTCAGAATCGCGACCGCGCGAACTTTCCAACCACGCGAGACTTAGTTAACATCGAGGCACATCGATAAGTGAGAGGTGTTTTTGGGATGAGACAGTGATTGAAGAAGTTACAGAATTTTTCTAGAACTAGTCCGCGTTGAGATACGATCATTGCTTTGTCCAATGGTAATAAGAGTGATAGTGTGTGGCTGTGACATTATGAATCAAGCATTGTGGGCTATCCTTCGTTCCTTCCCGTAGGTGAGACAATGGTTATCTTCGTAAGAAACCATAGGAAGTAGAAATATCTTTATATGAGCTGTTACAAGATCATCTGTTAGGGAATTTAATCCTGTATGTTACTGGTAATACCGTTATTATGTTTTGAGAGATGAAAGTAAGACAGAATGAAACGAAATAGATTGTAGAACGGAGGAGGAGTTGTTATGCAGGTCCAGTTACGATTCCGGTTACTTACGCTTTTTCTTTAAACACCGTCAGGTGATTAGCAGTGTACCAAATTTGGAGTTAATACTACAAAATCAAACATTTATCCGTTGTGCATACATTTGTTTATTTATTTCCTTGAGTAAAGAATTTAATTAGTAGTTGCTATGTGGAAGAATCACGCAGTGACACATTTAATGAGAATACACAGGGACCATTTAGCTTTAGTAGGTTTCCGGAACACTTTAGGACCACGCAACTGGTTTGACCTTTATTTTTCTTTCAGTACCCTACCCATCCTCCCTCGTTTTCTATAATTGCTCGAAGGCGTCTGGGAAGTGATAAGGCTAAATTCCTCGAGAGGTTGAGATGATCGTTGATCTCCCACCATGTATTCTCTATATTTTCCCACAGAGTTTCCGAATTCCTTGACCCAGGTGGTAACGACCTCGTAACCTCCGCCCACATATTTTCGATGGGGTTGAGGTCTGGTGATTTTGGCACGAAAGGAAGAAGTTTTATTCTCTGCTGATCTTGGAACCAGTTCTGGACTGCTAGGCTATTATGAATCGGGCTATGATCCTGTAAAGAAATGATCATCCATTAATTTCGAAATTCAGTACTTCTAATACTATGAATACTTAATTTCCATACTGTGAAAAAATTCGACAACTGCAATGGCTGTGTAGTCTAAGCTACAGGTCTATAAATCATTCGGAGGATTCCACAGTCCAAAATACTTTGCTGATAGCTGTTGACAAAAACCTATGCTGACAACGGGAGGGTGCTGGGACGGAGATCAGGATACAGAGCGAATGGTAATACAGTTTAAGGCGCCAGTTATAACACACAGGTAGGCCTTCTTTCGGAATATGGTTCAAATGGCTCTGAGCACTATGGGACTTAATATCTGAGGTCATCAGTCCCCTAGAACGTAGAACTACTTAAACCTAACGAACCTAAGGACACCACACACATCCATGCCCGAGGCAGGATTCGAACCTGCGACCGTAGCAGTCGCGCGGTTCCAGACTGAAGCGCCTAGAACCGCGAGACCACTCCTATGCTTTGGTAATGATGAGGTCGAGTGTAGGTTGTTCAATACAGTGCAGCAGTCTGTTGAACTGTTAGACTCGTTGCATGGTTGTAAAGCTAATCTGCTTCGCTTATTCAAAACGATTGATTGCCTTCACTATAGAATTCTTTCTTCTGTACATCCACTGTCAAAGATATATAGAAGAAAAAAATCTGTTTTATAGTGAGATATTCTCTACGGACTTTACACGTGCTCGTTCGCTCAATGTGTTGCATTTACGGAAGGCGGCCGTGGCCGCTGACGTCACCTGTTCACACCTCGTGCCAACGCGGCCCCGCGCTCGGAGTAAACGCCTGCAGTTGAGGTAAATGGCTGATTTCAGGAATGTTAATAAAATAATCTTCCCTTCATATTAGTGAGAACTAAATATCACTACGAGTACGTATCTTTATGTAATCCTCATTGCTCAAGAACAATTCGTGTATGCAACGTTGCTGTTATGACTAAGATCAAGAAATCTGCAAATCGTAACCCAATTCATATATTTGCATGCACCTACGGAATATTAAACATGAAAACAGTTTGTTTCTTTGTCATATAATTTTTAATCAAGGCAATGCGGGCAGTTGCCAGCTGATATCAAAACTCAATGTAAAGGATGAATAATGAAAAAGATATACAAGAAACAAATCTCGAACCCATGAACAACTGTGTACTATCCTGGAAACGTGCTGATCCGGCTATCACACAATTTCAAAGGATGAGAAAACCATCCTGTCCACTTTTCGGGGACGATATTTCCTGACAGAAAGCACACTAGGGTGAGCGGCTTTAGGTTGAGACACAAGGAACCTCAAACTACGTCACCAGTACGTTCACTCTCCGATTCCTAGCCCCGTCACCACGCACTTCCAATGTCAAAGTGGCTGGCAGAAACCAGCGCGAACGACCTGGGATTTGGTGATACAGGCCTCGTCTCTCCTGTTTGACAGATGTGTTATCATTCACCCATGCCAGGAGGTGAGGAAATGCACTTACGAAGACGTTGAACACATTTTAATTTTACATGTGGACTTTACTGCGCAGTTATATTCTAAGTTACGAGAAGTGACCTGGAGAAAAAGAGTGTATACCTTGGGGGAAATGTTATAGATCATGACTGTAATGTTAGTAAAGTACTGTAAAGTATATTTTATCTCATGCTTAACTTTAAGAGAAAAATCAGTCAAGGCAGTCAACAGTGAAAAGTACAGCATGCCTCCAAGAAACGTACGAATATCGTACTATTTTAATAAAAGGAAATATAGATCGGTTTATTGGGGCAGGCCAATTCGGGAACAAAGTAATAACAACCAAATCAGTTACAGGCTCGTATGTGCTGCTAGTTAAAAGAGAAGAAATGAACCGATAAAGAAATAATGCCTTCATTGATTTAGGAATGGTTCGAAATGGAAGGTATAATTTTACTATTATAAAAAACTGGCCTGGATTGAGTTGATTAGCTCAATAATCAATACAAATGGAATAAAATGGGAATATGACGTCTGGAAATGAGTAAGCGAGGACGTCCTTTGTCTACATATCTGCTTCGAATATAGGGTATTAAAAACAAGAAATCCATATTTCGAGAGCTGATAGGATGGACAGAAATAAGACAAACATATTCAGTAAACAAGAGCAATGAGTCTGAAATGATTATCTTAAGAGCAATGAGCACTTCCTCACCTTTACCACTGTGAAAAACATCTGTCTTTCTACTTAAAACACTTTTCTTGTACAGAAGAAGTGCGTGTAGCTCTTACGATATGCAGTTTGTCTTGTTTTAGTCCATACTACCGACTCGCAAAGTATGGTAAACCACTTTCCTTAACACCGTGTATATATATATTACAGAAGCAATACAAACAACGGAACAGTTAACATTAAAAGTTAAATTCAATTGTGAAAAGATACGCTGCATCACATTTGTTAACAATTTCCTAATCATTCCAGATTTAGAAACAAAATGAACAACATTTTGCAGGTATTACCCGAAAATCGAGAAGATAATAACACTGGAATGTAAGAACAACCACCAATGGTAATGGCAATGAGAAAAAGTAATAAACATAGGAACACAGCAATAAAAACTGATGGCATTAAAAGTATAGCACTTCAGCCACGCCAGGACCAGAATGAGAGAGAAATAGATGCTTAACAAAAGTAAAGCGAATAAAAGTGCTAGCATACCATCTATGTTTACGAATAATATTCTTTCAAGTAAACATACAAGTGATAGAAACATAGAAACACACTGCAAAATGGACGATGTGGAGTACTCTTTTCTTTGGAAGTGAAAGACTGAATCTGAAAAAATAAAGTATAATCCGCCTACAGGTAACAGGATACTGAATGTTGTGGAAAATGACCAAAACAAGGTAGACGGAGATAGAAACGAATCGCAGAGTCGTGTAAGAAGTAACTGTGGAGAGAAGCCTAAGAAGAGAAAAGGTAAGTAGGAAAATTTATGTATATCAGTTTTTTATACACGGCGTCTTCCTTACACATACAATTATCGAACGAGGCACTAAGAAAGAGACTAAGATGATGCCCGGGAAAGCTATATTTCACGGCCATCAATATCAAAGCAAGGTGGAGATATCAAAATTATACGTCGGACAAAGTAGATTAGTCGCTTCGATAAGAAGTAGAGCCTATCAAAGTAATGAATAAATCGTAGGAGAAACCGGAAATACTCTTAATTGTTCCACACGTCCACTGTTCACACCTGCAGAAGATATATTTCACCGTCTGGGTACAGCATTTCAGCACTCGGCTTCATAATGGCATTCAGTATGTTAATGTAGGCCTCTCCGTTGAGAATTCCTTCTATTCTCCAGAGAGGACCTGCCCCATGAGCCGAAATATAGCCCCATACAGCTACAGAGAACCGTCCACTTCTTTGTCTTTCGTTAATATACATTGGCTGGAAGCGTTGTCCTCGTGGGCGGTATACCTAACGCAAAAAACATTTGCGTGTTAATGCAAATATTCACAAATTCAGGGGTTACAATTACTTATCAGATGAGGGATGAACTACTAAAATCATGATATAGGGAACTGTTTATATTTATTATTTTGTGCTTACTACAAATGTAATGTCACTAACAGCATAAACTAATAACTTTATAGAGAAAATTTCGTGTCTCACCTGAACAGGGGCGTCGCTACAGGAAGAAAATATTTTTTCATCCGAAAAGATGACTCTGCTCCAGTCAAAGTCGATATGTTGTGCGGCAAAAGCCATGCGGTCAATCCTCTGATAGTCAGTCAATGACTGCTTTACAGCAGCTCTCCGACAATATAATCCGGCGTCTTTCAGTCTCCTCGCAACAGTCTTTCCGCTGCCGGGAAACTGAGATAGCTCTTTCAGGCCACGGCAACTGAGGAATGGATTAGCACGTATATTCTCCAAAACACGATGATCATCTGCTGCAGTAGACATACGGCGCCGGCCACTTCCTCTTTTCCGCCCTATATAGCCCCTTTCCTGGTAGTTTTTCCACCAGCGTCTAGCTGTTCTTGCCGGTACTCCACACTTTTCTCCAGCTTCTGATGCCGAGTAGTTGCCATGCTCAATCAGTGCAACCACGCGCACCCTACTCTCTCGATTCCACTGCGACTGCATTGCGACTGTCGCCCTTGTGACGTTACCATGCGTTTTATAGAGAGAACCATTTACAATTCAGTGGAGAAACAACGACTGACAAAATAAAAGAATATCTTTTTTCAGTTATCTGACACACAAAAATATAAACTTCGTTAAAATGCTTTGTCGTTTCTTTCTTAACAGTGATTCTTGACAATCATTAGGCAAAATATTAAACGATGCTGTTGTTCATTTAAGTCAGCCCACAAATAAGCAATGAAAGATAAATTAAGGTTTCTATCCCACTTATAATATCCATGTAATCTATTTGACTTATTACTTGAGTAACATGTTGAAAAAACACTGCGCCCTCTTGACACTGCCACTCGCAGCATGTGACATCATGAGCAGTGGGCCCAGACACGTGGTGTTTGTGTTGACGAAACAGGAACGCTGCTGCAGCCACCGTGGTGTGAAAATAGCAGTCGGTCTTGACCATGATCACATCACTCGACTACCCAGAAACTGACTCCCATTCTCAAATCCAACGAAACTAGTGAAATCTGCGTTACGCGACTTTTCATCATGACAAAAACACCCTTCCCATACGCTACCAGACTCGAAAGCATTCAGTAAATGAATTTTTCGAAATGTATATAAATCACTTCTGTATCTTGTGACGTAAAACATGGGCATTGATACTGCCCACAGTGCTGCTGCCAGCAGGCCCTTCTTCAGAAGTGGTCTTTTGTATTTTCGAATCGCTGCTCAATTTGACGCTCTAAAGCAAGCCAGAGCTTTATGGGTGTCTAACTTACGGTGTGACTAACACACGATATAACGCTTTAGGAATTATCTGAGGCCGGAAACAATGAAAAAATGTGCGTCATCAAGGAATGGGCTGAAATTAAAATCAGTGATGGTCGCAAGCGAAACGTTACCTAACGTGACCAGGTATTCTATCAATTACACGTCGGAAGGAGCTCCCATATGAGTACACTGATGCTTTTGTATCAAGATCACATTTTGTTCTATCAGGAACTAAATTCGATTGAAACTGGTCCAACTTCACGGCACTACATCAAACCCTCCGGACGCTCGCTATGGTCAACTTGCTCCTCTTAATATTATTTTGTTTCACTCGGTCTGGAGTGTGCTGCAAATTGAAAGGTTCGTTCAGCGGTTCTGAGCACTTTTATAAGCACAATTTTTTGATTGCATCACGGTAAACATTGCATGTAGATGTTATTTCTCTTTCCTTGATGTATAGCCTTTAATAAAAGGGTAATGAGCAGCAGTAAAATTACGTAAGGCTATGCAGAATGTATTAGGTCAGGAAATGAGACGGTGGTAGTCGTAGGCGTGGTTTCCCATGTGGGCAGCAAAATAACTGCTGCGCAGAAGTAAGAAGGATATGAAATGTTGTCTGGAAATAGAAACAATAGCTTTATTGAAAAATAAAATCTGCTACATCCAAAAATGAATTCAAATATCAAGGCGTATACTCCGAAAGTATTTCTCTCCGTTTCTGCTGTTATTTGATGATGTAGGTAAGCACGAACAGTGGTAATACATGGGCTTTAACCATGATACGAGTCACAGACGTGGGAATATTACTCAAAGGGTTAACAATTAGGTTTTCTGCTCTTTTTAGACATGTAGGCATACCGCCATACCTGTCATTCGGACTGCAATGCATCCGCATCCGTTCGTGAAGAATTCCTGCTAAGGAAACGGAATCTTCTTGCCACTAACGTAGTCAAGGACTCACAACGTCGTACACCTTTGTTGGCAACTGTGTTAGTATGAGAATGATTTGCGGTTGTGGGGCTACATTGTATCTGCTACATCCATTTAATATTTTCTTGTCATCTCGATCAAATATTGTCAATAATTATCACAGAAGGAGTGGTTTTGAGTTAGGAAACGTATTTCAGTTCAAAATGGTCGCTTCATGCGAAAGGTGGTCGTACTCTTCATGTTTCACGTTGGGATCTGTATACGTCAGCTACGATTATGGTAAGGGCAGTATTTACTACTGTGCGAACAAGGCACTGCTGCAGTAAAGTGCTCAAATTGTGTAACCATAGCTGCTTTTTTTTTCATTAGTTCCAGTTGTTCTGCAGAAGCTTGATCTTATCAATTCCTTCCGCTAGTGCTCTTTTTTAAGTTCTAATGACTAAAGGACCAAACTGCTAGGGTCAACAGTCCCTAGACGTAGAAACTACTTACACTAACTTTAACTTATTCGAAGGACAACACACACATTCATGCCCGGGGGAGGACCCGAACCTCCGGCAGAAAGACATGCCGCACATATTGATAACGAGGAAGTCTGCGTCTTCATACGTTTCCTTAGCAAATATCAACTTTAAATTGCATAACGCAAACATTTTTAACAGACACGAATTCCTACCCAGCATCTATTGTCCCTGTTAACGAACGACGAGAGATGTTAAATATTGCTTCTTCACAAGTAACTTACTTGAAATGCCGTGAGGTAAAGCTGTGTGTTGGACACGGATTCGAACCCGGAACCTAATCGGATTGCTATCGAAGCACAGTCAAATGTGACATATCGGAATTTTGCGGCAGTAGCTAGATGTTTTAACTGAAATGACGAGACGAAACATTAATTTTTTCTTTCCCAGGACTCCAACCCGGCACCTATCGCTGTTATATTCTAGAGAAAACGAACGTTAAATATGGGTTTGTTGCACCAGCAGTGACATGTGAGCATGTTTGAACTGAAATAATATGACGAAGAGTTCAGCGCTCACTGGGAATAGAGCCCCACACATATCGTTGTTGACTACACACAAAGAGAAGTCAGCTACCGAATTTTTCTCCACCAGCTGCTCAGAATAGCATCTTGAACTTACAGTCATCTCGCAAATAGTTCTGTGTCTCACTGGGAGTTAAAAACGTCAGATATCGTTAGTGTTGACAGCGAATGAAAATACATTAAAAATCAAAATTATTATCCACCAGCAGATAGGTGTTCTCATGATAGAGCTTGATAATACATAATTAAATCTTTAGTGCCGGGCCAGGATTCGATCCCATTCACGCGTAATATGTGAAGGTGTTGAGGAATCTGCAGTTTTGGACAAACAACAAATTGTAGCCGAGCTGTATTGCCACGAAGGGATCAAATTCCGCGTTAAGGGCGGTCTGAGTTGCATTCCCAGTTCAGAACCAATTTTATCGACATACAGAAGCTCAAATAAAAGATGGAATAAGTGTCCTGTGACCATACATAGCGTTTGTGTCGTCACTTGAAATAAATAACTAGTATAAGAAAGGTTACTGGTGATAGAGTTTCTACATGTCGCCACTCCAGACTTTATTGTGGTTCAACCTACCGTCTACTTGGTAAAGAAGGAATATCATCTTTAATGTGAATTTTCAGACCACGCAGCCATTATATCTCCTTCACTTGGTGTAGCCAGGAGAGAATGGAATCTGTCTCTCCCTATCTAAAATCATTGACAGAAGTGGGAATCGAACCCAGACCATAGGTATAACAACCTACCATCCGTCCAACAGACCACGAAATCCACTTCTCTGCGAGTCATTTTTCTATCGTAACGCAGTTGCGCCACACTGGATGAGAATTCTGACACACAGGCTCCCTGTAGTAATTTGCAGCATGTTCAGTAAATTCATTTACCTGGTTGACCGAATCACCATGAACTAGCTGCCTCGGCTACCCAGTGCATACATTCGACTATTTTGTAATCACAGAAATAAAATCACGTAACTGCCACCTACACACAACTGCCAACAGTGTAGGATGCAGAAGTTTAAATAGGAAGTGTTCCTTTCCACTTGAGCTATTCTATTGCGCTATCTGTTACTAGAAAACGTCGCTCAGTCCAAAAGAAAAGCTGTAACTGTTTGTCTCCCAGAAGTCAAGACCTGGCCATATGCATAATCTCACAGTGCTGTGGAATCCAAAAGTTCTGGAGGAATAGTTGCCGAGCTCTGGAGCTGTTGTAGCTACGTGTCAGCTTGTAGCATAGATAAGATGTCGCGAGTTCGAATACATTCAGTGCCACATTTAATAAAACGCAATTCTGCTCTCTGCTGAAGTTATCAATCTAATGGAACTTTGAACTTAATTCCCTTCACTTCTCAACCCAAAGTAGTCGCATGTGGAAAAAGGACTAACTACTGTGACATTTTGTTCTGTTCAGGTTTAATAGACAGCAGGCAGCAGATGCATCTCGAAGATGTGTAGGGAGAGCGCATCGTGCCATAATATGTCAGAAAAGTATTTTCTACATTAGCTGTCGTGTGGTAGTGATATTTTATTCTTCTTCAAACTTTGACAGCTTTAACTCAGAACAAGTTTTCTACATGCATGTAATCAATAAACTGCATGTGCATTGTCAGACTGTCATAGGTAACATCAGAGAATTCGCATATATCGTTGATGATTAATTTCTCTCTCATGTTTACTATTGTTTTAACAACACTAAAGGAAACCTTACGAAAATTGTGCACTGTATTATAAGAAATGAAATAAAACTAACCATGATAACCTTACGACGAAAGTATCTGTACACAAGCATGCCTCTATCGACACGAATTAGTAAAATACTACTCACTTAGATTTTGATTGGGTCTGTGTTTAATTGGTATGCTGTGTCATACTCAAGAGGTATGCAAATGTGGCATTTCATAAATATAGTTACGTATTCCTAGAAACCCAAAATTCGCTTGTCAGCAGCGGAAAGAGGCGTTACCTGTTGTGCAGCATTGTAAGTTTTTCAACATTGCACTATGAGCTGAAAGCGTTTTCTTGCGATTTCCTTACTGATGTTTGATCTGACTGCTTGTAGCTCTTTCACAGAATGGATAAAAACGTTACAGTCAGTGAGACTGGAACTGCGAACCGTAACAGACGCTGTTTCACAGGTCAGCACGTTACCACAGAGCTGGCGAGGAGGTACGGGTCTCAGCTTCCTATTTCGAGGGCAATAGTAACTAGAACTCGTAAACCGCTATTTAAAGGTCGAGATCAGTTGCGATTTCCACCTTCAACGACTTTCCTGGGCTGAAAACCGTAAATTTTCAATCTTTTGTTACCCTTCAAGCGATAATAACTCAGATTATTCAATGGAAATGACAGGTAAAATCAAGTGAACTTTGAGGCTTAATTCCGTGCACACCAGGAAGTAACTCGTCGATCACAGAGTTGCCAAACATACGTTGCCTTGTTGCCAAATCTCAGTTACAGTACCAGCAGGAAGAAGACGAACCGATGTGATCCTACAGCGTTCTGGGAAGTGACCATAGCTGGTGTCTCCAAGTCGCGGCTGCTACGGCCTGGAATACGTAATGCGTCTGATTCGCTTTCTGTAACTAGGTTTAGGGCCTGTAGCGTAGTTACTAATAATACTCAGAACTGACTGCAAACTGAGCATCATAAATCAGTAACTCTCATTGTTGTTTTTATATTTCTTTCGTAAGTGTACTCAAAACTAAGAAAGTCATTCACAGGCGTTTTCGTGCCTCGCCGATAGTCGAGCACAACAAACAAATAAAAAAAAAAGAATGTGTGTGTGTGTGTGTGTGTGTGTGTGTGTGTGTGTGCGTGTGTGTGTGAGAGAGAGAGAGAGAGAGAGAGGGGGGGGGGAAATAAAAAGCAATGAGACAGAGTGTAAAAAATTGTTGTAAAGAAATTGAATCATGGTATTTAAAGAAATTTTTCATTAAAATGACACGTTCCACATCACTACGAAATGTCGTATTCATGATCTATTGAACAAGAGGTAATCTAATGTAATCTAATCTAATCACATCATATTGATGATTAGCCATGAAGGGTCATGAATTACCGAAAGTTTTGCCAATACCAGTAACCAAATCTAAACTTGAAAATAAAAGACGACAATTTTTGTAATAAACCGTGACTCCTATCAAGACCCTTTCGTCCCTGTTATCTAACCACGAAAGATGTCTGATATACCTCCATTCTGAAGTAACAAAGTGTGCATGCATTTAAAGATGAAGTGCATGATGTGAAGTTCTGTGACGGAGATACGAACCCAACACGTAATCCGATTGTTAACTAAGAAAAATCAAATGTTACGTATCGGTTTTTCTTACGAGCCGCTAGGTGTCTGAATCTAAAATAAGGATACAAAGTTTTGTGCCTAAGCGACAATCGAACTGCACACCTACCGTGCATCCACGAATATAGCATAAGTATCAGTTGCTTACTCATGAACAGTAAGATGTGTGCGTGTTTGACCAGAAATAACGACACCTGTTGCGATTGTTGGCAACACATGAACAGACATTGAAATTGCGCGTTAATTTTCACTAGCAGGTCGGTGTGCACTTGATAAAGCTAGAAATGAAATTATGAATATTTTTGTACTGGATCAGGTTTCAGACCCACATACTTACCTTTGGAGACCTAGAGAAGATTGCAGTCTTGGGAAAAGGAACGAAATGACTGAACTATACTGTTCCGAGAGATTCAGATCCTCGAAAGAGGAGATACGAATTCGAATCACAGTCCAGCACCAAATTTTTAAACGTCTCTAGTTCAATCAAGTACAAGTAAAATAAGAGCCCTGTCCCTTTAAATGGCTATCGGTTCATCAAATAAAATAAAATTTGCTAATGTAAGTAAGCTTACTGGCGACTGTATTTCTGTTTACCATGATTTCCGCTGTGTCATTTCCCAAAGCGACTGTTGCAAAGTTTAATGATTCTAGGTCACCGGGAAGTGCCATATAGATTTTTAGGAGAGTCTTTTGACTGAACTCACTCAGAAGCCTAAAATATTTATATCGCCAAGGCACTGAAGACTTTAATTAATGACATAAATTTCATTTTGATACTTCTACTCTACCCAGAGAAAGGGTTCTTAACAGTTGTATAGATCCACAGACAGACAGCAGTCACTCAGACGGATACATGCAAGGCGTTTTTATCAACAGAAATGCTAACGAAAAACTGCTCAGCGTGTCTGGTTGCTATTCCTAATAGCAAGACGCAAATAGCCTTGTGATGCTGAGGAGGCAACTGTTTGACAGGTAGCGGCTCCATGGTCAAGAGAGCTGACAATGACTGGAAGAATAGTGTGCTGACCCCATGTCTCTCCATACTGCATCCAAATGATGCCATCGGGAGAGGATGACACGACGGTCGGTCGGTCCCAATAGTCCCTATAGGCCAGAAAGGGGAGCTTGGCTTTTTTACACATCTCCCTCTATTACCATGGATATTATTCCCTGTTATCTTAACATATGTGCTATCATACTGTCTCTTCTTCTTCCCAGAGTTTCCACACGTACTTCTCCTCGTCGACTTTGCATAGAGCCAGCTCTTCCTTCATCTTACGAGTCACAGAGAGTCGTTCCTTGGTAAGCTTTTCAGCCGTTTGACTGTAGCGTGGCTTGTAGCTGAATATATTTTCTGAACCGATTTTTAAACGACGGCATTCCGTTTTTATTTGCTGCTGTCTTTCTCTGAAATTACAAAAACTACTCCGAAAAATTAAGATTTACTTGAAATGTCAAGACGTATTCTGAGCCAGATCGCTGGTCGACCATCAGCAATCGGCTTGTTATCTTTGGCGCGTCCCCGTGCATGAGCATCTTTGCGTTTTCGGCTGGGGCTCGCGGGACGGCGAGAGGCAGTCGGTTTGGGGCGGCCGGTGACACTGGCTGGGTGGTGGCTCGGGCGTAAACACATGTGTGATGTCTGTTACGCTGGGGCTGTTTGCTAATCGTAAAATTCCTGCGGCGGTTACTGATTGCCTGGAAGGCATTTCACATAAACTGTGCCAAGCCTCGACGTGAGAGGGGGTCCGGAGTTGGTGTTGGCCTACATGTTTGTACAAATTGAGGTGCCTGTGTGAGAAGCACGGCGTGGGCCTGTTGGTTGCTTCGTCCTTCTGGCAGCCACCGCAAGCGGATGTTCAGCCTGAATGTCTACAGTTTGTGGTGAGCATAGAGTGAACAAGTTCTCGTAGGATGTGCTCCCAGCCGGACTCTTATTTGCGGGTTCCGCCCCCTTGTCTGTAACTGCCTCAGGGTGCCCTGTAAGATTTCACAGCAAAACTGTGTTTTGGTGGCAGTCTGTGTTTCTGGCTCAGCCTCCGCCTAGAAACGGGAAAAATTTGTGGCTCAACTGAAAGGGGGGGGGGGGGGTTCGATTAGACATATTTTGGAATTCCTCACTGTTGTAATTTAAAAATATAAAAAATTGTTCTTTCAGAATAAGCGCCTGTTTCTTTAACACACTGCAGTTCAAACAGGAGTGGCGTAATGTTAATGAGTATTTGTTATTCGTCAAATGAAGTGTATTTAATGTCTTGCAGTTTTCTGGGGCACGCAGATGTGCTATTGAACTCATTTTGAAGTGTTCTGTCGGGTGAATGACTGCTCCCAACTTCAGTGTATTCTTTTGAGTAGTATTGTAAGGTTTTTTGGATATTTGTCAGTGGGGTGTATTGATTCAATTTTGTTTTTCTCTTTCTTTTGAATTACGGAGAATTGTTTAGTTTATCTGGTTATTGGCTTAACTCGCGCTTCACGTACTAAATCAGCTGATATTGAAATTCTTTTTTTTTTTTGTTTTTTGTTCAATGTCAGATTCAAATGTAACTTTATTTATGTTATTTGAAATAAATGTGTTGGATTGACCTTAATGAAATATGTGCAATCGAAGTAACGGACCCAGTCCTTCATTAGTGCTTAACAGTGGCGTGTGGTTCGGGTTGTGAGCCCCGTGCTCGGACCAGTTCTGGTAGCAGAGCGTGGTTACGATCCACGGACCTCTGGGTTATGGGCCCAGCATGCTTCCAAGCACGTGTTCCAAGATACAAGATACAAGATACAAGATGGCCATGTATCTGGAGAAAAATACTACATTGTAATTTAAAAGCGTTGTTACTGAGAAAACCTTATCAATATCGTATTTAACGGTGTATGGGTTACATTGTTACTGTACTTCAATCAGTATGTGAAATAAAATTCAACAAAAAAATTACCCATAAACTATTGAGCCGTGCTCCGGCTTGCGTTGGTGCTGTTGTATGTTTCCGTCCTCTGTTGGAGGCCAGACGGTATCGTTTAGTTGGCATGGTTGCGGTTATTTGTCTTCTTGTGTTGACTGGCGCCACTTGGTTTCTCAAACATTGCCTGTCCGCTAGAGGCAGCAGCGGCGTTATCGATATGTAGTAGCTGTGGCTCTATCTTTGGGGTGATGTCGTTGTTCTTCCGTGACGTGTGGGTGAGCAGTTCGATTGGGGACACACGTGGAGCCACGTCCACGCAGAGCGCGAACATGCCGGTACCGCGGGCGGCCCGCATGGACTGCCGGATCGAAGTCCTGTGGTCACGAGGGTGTACGACCTCGTTGAAACCGGATCCTGCAAGTTTTAAGTTGAGCGCATTTCAATTTGAGTTGACAAACCTCCACCATTGTGAAATCTCACGATTCTCCAGTGACTTGGGTGCGTGTTGCTGCACATAGTGTCGCCAAGGCAAAGAGCAGGGAGTGGAGTGATTGGGGAAGGCGGATAAGATTAGCTTTCCTGGGCTTCTAATTATTATTTACTACCTTCAGCTTGTTACAATTGTCAACTTCAACCAGCGGTATTTTCCTGCCTGGTGGCCGCTAACGTCCAGTTACCTGCCCTAGGTGTTGTTGTATGTAACGGCAGTGTACGTTTCCTCGACTTGCCGCCGCTGACCGGTAAGGCGAGTAAGTTTGACAACTTTCTTGATTGTTGGTTGGTTGGCGATTCTCCTACCTTGAGGTAGTGATTCCTTTCTTGTTCTTGGCGCTCTAAGCACAGTATTCTGCAGGTGGAGTCCAGACCGCTGGTTTTGACTTTGGCGTATTTTTAGATCTTTACATTTGGTTTATTGGACGTCAGGGGTCTCACCAAGATTATTACTAGTCACTCGTAAGACTGCCACTAGTCTGTTACCATTTTGTGGTGTGAATGAAACTCTTAGCTGCCTTTCTCATCGCTCGTGAAAGTGTTTTTGGCCTGACCTACTCAGACGCCGATTCCTGAAGCGCTGTCTGTGACTGGCACTTGTGTTTTTTATTGTGTTATTATTTTATTATTGTATTACCAAGACACCACCATTTGTCTCACCTGTTTGGTGATCAGTTGCTTGTTCTTTTGAATTAACCTTTGTTATTATATCTGCTGTTTTATTGTATGTTGTTAAATTTTTTTAATAATAGCCATTCTTGGCGTTTAAGGCCTTCAGCCGTGAAACAATTCTTAAATTATTGCCATTAGGGCCTTCAGCCGTGAGTGACGTTGCTTGTCTTAAAATTCTAATTTGGCAGTCGTATTTTTACAACGAGCTTTAAGACCTTTGGTCTCTTGTCTTTTATATTTTAATAACTGTAATTGTAAGTTACAACAAGTTTAATCAATTCTTAATTTATTGCCATTAAGGCCTTCAGTCGAGAGCATGGTTACTTGTTTTAAAATCCAAATATGGTAATTCTATATCAGCATTGAGATTTAAGATCTTTGGTTATTTGTCTTTTATATTTTTATAACTGTAATTGTAAGTTACAACAAGTTTAAGCAATTCTTAATTTATTCCCATTAAGGCCTTCAGCCGTGAAACAGTTCTCAAATTATTGTCATCATTTTAATTTGTTGTTGATTTTAAATAAATTAAAAGAAAAGCCAACCAAAAGTAACTGATTACGGCCCCGTCCACAATCGTAACCGAATCCTGCCTTCCTTGACTACCAGGTTTCAGCTATTTACAAGATAAACCTATTTTAAAGTGGAAGCTATTGGAAACAAACAAAAATACCCATTTTCAAGGCAGGTAAAACTGTTAAGATATTAAAGAAATTAACCTTATTTGCAAGTAGCGTATCTTCCATCGTAAAATACATTGCGTTTTAAGATGCAAGAGTGCGCACAACCGACTAAATGCATCTTAACTGTCAGCAAGTTACATAAATAGTTTTAAAAGTGTAAACACTGTAATATTCTGCTCCTGAAGAATTCACAATACATTCCATGGAGAACTAATATAGTATACGACACTTAAATGTGAAGAACGCGAAGTATTTTCCAAGTTAATAAAAAAACGATCACGAAGGGATTATTCGAATGGGATGGAAATCGTGGAAATCGGTAGATGGTAGAGGGATATTGTGCCAAATTCTGTCTGGCCAAAGAAGGGTCTGGCAAGCGCGAAGGAAAGCAGTAGAAACCCCCGCCGTGTGCGAGCGCGCATTATGCTGCTGAAATGTAATCCCAGGATGAGTTGCCATGAAGGCTAACAAAACGGAGCGTAGAGTGTCTGCGACGTAATACTTCACTGTAAATGTGCCGTGAATGACAACCAAAGAGGTCCTGCTGTGAAATGAAGTGGCCTCTCAGACCATCACACGTTTTTGTCGGGCCGTACGGGGGGACAGTTAGGTTGGTAACCCACCGCTGTCTTGGGCGTCTCCAGACATGTCTTCACTCGCCATCAGGCCTCAGTTCGAAGTGGAGTAATCACTGAAGACAATTCTAATCCCGTCAATGAGATTCTAGACCAAATAGAGACGTATAACGTCAACCTGACAGTCGCACGCCATAGGGACCGACAATCAGGAGCGATGGTCTTGGGTACAATTTCTTTACATAGTATGGCCCTTTTAGTTGTACTCCGCAGCACCCTTATAGTACAGCGGTATGTCGATGATGATGTTCTATGCCCCGATTTTTTTTTTTTTTTTTTTTTTTTTGTCTCCATGACAAGCTATTCGGAGCTTACATTTCAGCAACAGAATATCCGCCCGCACTACGCCAGAATTTCGTGCTTTCCAAATCTAACGTTGGCTAGCTAGGTCAGCGGATCTCTGCACAACTGAGAATGTCTGGAGAGTTTTGAGGAGGGTGCTCGGTACTAAGACGACCCATGCGCCAATTGGACAAAATTTGGCCCGATAACCCTCAAGAGCACATTCAATAACTGTGTCTATACTAAGCCGAATAGCTCCTTGCCTTAGAGCCAGAGGCCGACGAACGTTCAATTTGTGACCCTCTTTCTCTTGCATAAACCATCAACTTTTTTCCCAAATCGTGATCATTTGCTTATCTGTATACATATACCACTGCCACCGATTACCATCCACTCTAGTTAATTCTTTCATGGTGTGTAAATTTTTTGTCTTAGAATGTGTGTACAAATGTTTCACAAAACACAGAATCAAGTCCAACAACAATTAAAGCTGTAACAAATTGCGGAAATTCTTTTGGCGGTTTATAGTGCACATTCCTTAAAGTGATTCTAATAACTGTCACTCGACTGAAGCAGCACCCAAAAACAGTTATGTATTTCTAGTTACACTCACTTATAGGTACAATACTCTCCTCTACCTCGGCCCCACCCACGCTTGTTAAAATAATCAAATTCCCATGTATCAAACAGCTAAGTACTTTCATTCTCAAATACTGGATGAAGGCAATCTTGGTAATTTGTATGCCTCGAACTGTGCCTTACACCACATGCATAGTTTCTAACTTCAATACTGAAGTTACTGTGTTAAATCTTTAACACAATGTTTCTTAAAAAGTAAATTATAACAGCATTTTATTCATTTAAATTCGCTCAATAATTATATGAAATAGTGAAAGTGAAATTTCTGTTCTCTGTATAACATCTTAATACAGGGTATTCGGAAATTCCCGTTATACAGGTTGTTACAAAAAGGTACGGCCAAACTTTCAGTAAACCTTCCTCACACACAAAGAAAGAAAATATGTTATGTGGACATGTGCCCGGAAACGCTTACTTTCCATGTTAGAGCTCATTTTATTACTTCTCCTCAAATCACATTAATCATGGAATGGAAACACACAGCAACAGAACGTACCAGCGTGACATCAAACACTTTGTTACAGGAAATGTGCAAAATGTCCTGCGTTAGCGAGGATACATTCATCCACCCTCCGTCGCATGGAATCCCTGATGCGCTGATGCAGTCCTGGAGAATGGCGTATTGTATCACAGCCGTCCACAATACGAGCGCGAAGAGTCTCTACATTTGGTACAGGGGTTGCGTAGACAAGAGCTTTCAAATGCCCCCATAAATGAAAGTCAAGAGGATTGAGGTCAGGAGAGCGTGGAGGCCACGGAATTGGTCCGTCTCTATCAATCCATCGGTCACCGAATCTGTTGTTGAGAAGCGTACGAACACTTGGACTGAAATGTGCAGGAGGTCCATCGTGCATGAACCACATGTTGGGTCGTACTTGTAAAGGCACATGTTCTAGCAGCACAGGTAGAGTATCCCGTACGAAATCATGATAACGTGCTCGATTGAGCGTAGGTGGACGAAACTAAAATGAGCTCTAACATAGAAATTAAGCGTTTCCGGACACATGTCCACATAACATCTTTTCTTTATTTGTGCGTGAGGAATGTTTCCTGAAAGTTTGGCCGTACCATTTTGTAACACCCTGTATACTTCTAGGACTTGTAGAGGAAAGTGACTAGGTAATATTTTTAATTGGCGCTCATATCGGTAAACGTACCATGTCCGTGTTAAACCATTTGAAAACATATTGGTAACGCGACCACTTTTACCAGTAATCTGTCATGATCCAGTACATCACTTGTTCTACAGTTCCACTCATTAATAACCAAAGAAAAAAAAGGAAACTTGATCAGTTTTCACAAAAACTGTTGTTTACATTGCGGCTTCTCAATTCGAGTGTGACGCGTCTCCTTAGACCACTGCAGTTACGTCTGCTGATGGTGAAGTTACCCATTTCGCGAAGCCATTGAATAATCGCAGGGTATGCGATGGAGTTGAACATTGTGGACGACATTCTCGATAAAAACGACGAGCGGCTCTTTTCTTACCGTAAGCTTCGCTATACAGAAGCATCATGTCAGTGTATTCTGCAAACGTGTACTCGACCATGTTGCTCTAGTACTCACAGTCACATGAATGAGGCTCAAACCAGGTCAGAGAGGTAGGATAGACATCAACGACATCAGCCGATCCGACTTAAGCACACCCCTCCATAACTAGCCTGTTGCATACCTACCTAAAAACATGTTTCCAAACAGCAGTCCGCAGCTCGTGGTCGTGCGGTAGCGTTCTCGCTTCCCACGCCCGGGTTGCCTCGTGATGACTGGGTGTTGTGTGCTGTCCTTAGGTTAGTTAGGTTTAAGTAGTTTTAGGTTCTAGGGGACTGATGACCATAGGTGTTAAGTGCCATAGTGCTCAGAGCCATTTTTGAACCAAACAGCTGCAGCACGGAAATACGAGCACTGTGTTTTCCGACATGGCTGCCCATTTAAAATATTGTTTACTCATTCTCGTCTACAAGTCCTAGAAGTTGGTAATGGAAATTTCCGAACACCCTGTATGGGAAACTCGCAGACGACTTGCACCTGGAAATGGTTGACCATTACAGCTGTTTAGTAATAAAAATTAAAGAGCCAAAAAAACTGGTACACCTGCCTAATACTGGTATTGTGTAGGGCCCCCGCGAGCACGCAAAAGTGCCGCAACACACCGTGGCATGGACTCGAATAATATCTGAAGTAGTGCTGAAGAAAGGCACACCACGAATATTCCAGGGCTGTTCGTAAATCCGTAAGAGTACGAGCGGGTGGAAATCTCCTCTGAACAGCACGTTGAAAGGCATCCCAGATATGCTCAATAATTTTCATTTCTGGGAAGTTTGGTGGCCAGCGGACGTGGTCCTTGAGTCACTCTGTAGCAATTCAGGACGTATGGAATGTCACATTGTCCTGCTGGAATTGCCCAAATCCGTCGGAAAGCACAATGGACGTGAATGGATGCACTTGATCAGGCAGGGTGTTTACGTACATGTCACCCGTCAGAGCCATATCTAGACGTATCAGGGGTCCCATACCACTCCAACTGCACACGCCTCACACTACTACAGAGCCTGCACCAGCTTGAACAGTCCCCTGCTGTCATGGAGAGTCCACGGATTCATGAGGTTGTTTTCATACCCGTACATGTCCATCCGTTCGATACAATATGAAACGAGACTTATCCGACCAGGCAACATGTTTCCAGTCATCAACAGTCCAATGTCAACGTTGACGGGCCCAGGCGAGGCGTAAATCTTTGTATCGTGCATTCATCAAGGTTACACGACTGGGTTTACGGTTCCGAAAGCCCATATCGGTGATGTTTCGTTGAATGGTTCACACGCTGACACTTGCTGATGGCCTAGCATTGAAATCTGAGGTAATTTACCGAAGGGTTGCACTTCTGTCACGTTGAACGAATCTCTTCAGTTATCTTAGGTTCGTACGGGAAAATCCCCACTTCATCGCTACCTCTGAGATGCTGTGTCCCATCGCTCGTGCGCCTACTGTAACACGACGTTCTGTCTCACTTAAATCTTGATAACCTACCATTGTAGCAGCAGTAACCGATCTAACAACTGCGCCAGACACTTGTTGTGTATATAGGCGTTGCTAACAGCATCGCCGTATTATACCTGTTTACACATCTCTATATTTTCATACGCATGCCTGTACCAGTTTCTTTGGCGCTTCAGTGTAGATCAGCTCACACAATTTTCCGCAATCTTTAACATCTCAAAGACTTCCCCGATTCTGTGCCATACAACGCCATGTTCAGAACATTCATTCTTAGCAATTGCTTTCGAAGATTGAGCCAGATTTCATAGTAGCTGTCTTATTGTGGCCAAGACTTTATAAGTCCTCCTTGTTTTCTCCATTATTTTTAAGGCTGCTCGTCAGCTAGGACGGTAAGTTTCTCACTACCTTCACTCATGCTTCTCTGCATTACTTTCGCTTTTCTTCAGTTCACTCTCAACCTTATTTATTATTCACTAGACTGTTCATTCTGTTAAACGCGTCCTGTAATTCTTCAGTATCTCAGAGGATAGCTGTGTCATCAGCTAAGCTTATCATTGATAAACTGTCGCCCTCAATTTTAATCCCAGTTCTGAACTTTTTTTTTTGTTTTTGTTTTTTTTTTGTTTTTTAGTTCAGTGATTTATTCTTCAATGGAGAGATTAAACAGCAGGGCTCATAGACGTACCCCAGAGGAGTGTGATAGGAATGTTGCTGTTTCCTGCATAGTCTACGTAAACGATCTGGCAGACAGGGTGGGCAGCAATCTGCGGCTGTTCGCTTATGATGATGTGGTGTACAGGAAGGTATCGAAGTTAAGTTATCGTAGATTGATACAAGGTGGCCTAGACTAAATTTATAGTTGATGTGATAAATGGTAGCTGGCTCTTAATGTAGAAAAATGTAAGTTAATGCTGATGAATAGGAAAAACAAACCCGTAATGTTCGGATACAATATTAGTAGTTTCCTGCTTGACACAGTCATGTCGTTTAAATATTTGGACATAATTCTGCGAAGCTATATGAAATGGAACGAGTATGTAAGCGTTGTGGTAGGGAAGGCGAATGGTCGACTTCGACATATTGGGAGAATTTTTGGAAAGTATAGTTTATCTGTAAAGAAGACCGCATACAGGACGCCTGTGCGACCTATTCTTGAGTACTGTTTGAGTGTTTGGGATCCGCATCAAGTCAAATAGAAAGAAGACATCGAAGTAATTCAGAGGAGAGCTGCTGGATTTGTTACCAGTATGTTCGATCAGCATGCAAGTATTACGGATACGCTTCAGGAGCTCAAGTGGGAATCACTGTAGGGAAAAAGACATTCATTTTGATGGACATTACCGAGAAATTTTAGAGAACCGGCACTTGAAGCTGACTGCCGAACGATCTTACCGTCGTCAACATACGTTTCGCGTGGAGACCACAAATATAAGATACGAGAAATTATGGCTCATACAGAGACATACAGACCGTCGTGTTTCTATCGCTCTATCTGCGAATGGAACAGGAAAGGAAACAACTAATTGTGGAACGAGGTACCCTCCACCACGCACCGTATGATCGATTGCGGAGTATGTACGATGTAGATGTAGCTACTCTATCCGTATCTTACACTGTTTTAAACTGAGCGCTTGATTGTTGTTCTTCCATTCTTTATCATCCCGTCAAGATCTTTACACATGTCAAATGTAAGCCATTTCCAAAGGGGTCACTCGTGTACATGTTTAAATATATACTGGACTCATCTCTCCTTCCCCATCTATCTGTACACCTCTTCCTAATCCCATCTCTCTGTGTACTTCATCTTCCCACCTTTCCCTTCTATCTCCTCCTCCCCACACTCTCTGTCCAGCCATCTCCTTCTCCCCCTCTCTTTGTCCGACTCCGCCACACCCTCTGACTACATTCTTCCCGTTTCCTCCCCTCTCTCTGTCCGTCACCTTCTTGACCCTTTTCAATTTTTAACACCCCAAATATAGAGCCCCTAATGACATCCCTTTTGGCAGCAAAAGATATAAAAATTAGTTATCCTGACCTTGACGGCAGTTACTAGCAACAAAATATTAACACTGTTGAAAGTTTGACCAACAGAAATACTATGGAACCAACAACATCTATTCCAAGGAAAGAACTAAATGAAAGACTATCAGATGATCACTTAATGTACGAAGCATGAAACTCTAAATGTAGAATTCAAAATATATGCTTTACGAAGGTTAAAACGCAGACAAGATAAAGTGATCAGAGATAACATTTATCCAAGAAAACAGTTGTTGCCGCATCGAGCTGTAAGTTCGCTGCGACTACAATGAAATCTTGAATAGATATGTTAATTCGCTCTCTTGTAGACGTCGCGATAGAAGCACGCTTATTGACGTATATTAGATTGTTTCAGAACGATCTGGAATTTTAAAATTTTTCAAGTATCGTCTTCACGAATTATTCAAAGCTCTGAAGAAAGGTGATAGAATATTTACCGTTTCGCCGACAACGGAACAGATGTTATTCGCGAGAGAAAAGTAACTCGTGTAATACTTAATCAGTTCTGGGACTTAGTCGTCGTTATCTGTGATTGTCACGAATATTGAAGGACACAGCAGTGTACCAGACGCCGAAAAACTCTACAAATAGACTTGAATAGGAAACATATACACGCAATCATGAAGAACTCACAGGTATGCCGTGTTGTCAGCAGCTGTAGTCAGTGTCAGAATTGCTGATGTAAATCGTAGCTTCAATTCCCTGAATGACAGATCGGTGTGCTTTCCAGTGTAGTGGTTAGATAATTCAGAAGTTCAATAAACTCAGTTATAACATTAATACTTCGTCTAAATCATTTAATTGAACTTTATTCTGTATCAATAATTATTTTCTTGATAGAAGGCCGAAGCTGAGGGTGATTGCGTGACGTTATTAACAGGGAACAGTAACTGAACACCGTATTACGACGCTTTCTGTACGTTATTTAGAGACTACATTATCTATCGATTTACGGCGTAGGAGTTGTTGAATTACCACCGTAGCGACGCATTAATGACGCTATAATACTTCACAAATCAACATCCTCGCAAGACTATAATGTGGCATCGGCTTGAATTGTGGAACTTATTATTCGAGATATCGTATCGTCTACGTTTGAACCTTCATTTGCAAATCGGGCATAAAAACCACTGTTATCAAGTTTCGCGTAAGCGTATAAGCCCGTCGCGAACACGCGAAGGATATTTGGTTTATTGTTTCAGATAATGGGAATTAATGCGGTACCGAGTGGTGCAGTTACTGTGTGTAGCAGTAAATAAGACAGACATTCTTCGAACACTGTCGCTTCAATTATAAGCGAGGGCCGCTTATACATTTCGGCATGCTGCTCCATCAATACACTGATATCTGTTAAATGGAAATAGTATCTGAAACTAACCAAACAATGCGAGGAGTTTGTTTTAAGTTACAGATCTGAGTTGTCGCGATCGACGGATGTCGATAACCTGCGTCAGCCAGACTTGAACACTCACTTCCATCGAGCCGCCACACACAGACACACATGCCACAATTTCCAGCTGCCTACTACCCCCCGACACCTTCCACCTTTCTCCTGCATCCCCTGCTCCTCCTCCTCCTCCTCCTCCTCCTCCTCCTCTCCCCCACATGTACTCTGTCTCATCCTTCCCCTGTCTCACAATCCATCGTCTATCCCCTCCTTTTTGCTCAGCCATGCCCAATTGCACATGTAGCTTTCTCAAATCAGGTTCATATGACAGGCTGATACTACCCCAACACAACACACTGTCATGCAGTGTAACCTACATGTTGGGGGCTGGAAAACAGCTTGTAGCACCTGATATGTAGACTACCCTGAAAAACAGGTCGATAGGGCAGACCAGTAATATTCCCACATAACACATCTGTTACACAGGATAGCCTCTATAGCAGGTGCTGCAATTTTTTTTTCACTTGACCTCCACTCCTAATGGAGTTAGGGGGCTATAAACACCACAGTTGAATTGCTTTTCAAGTTTTTGTACGCCAAATTTGACTGATATCGATCCAGGAGTTTCAGAGTAGATCCTGGACATATAAATGCACATGATGCTTTGTGCATATGTGGTGTTGAGAAAAAAAATGCCAGATACTTTGAGAGGTGGCATTACTCATCAGATAAAGGAAAATAAGTCAGATAAACACAGATCTATAAATGCATACTCTCTGAAACAAACACATGTTTATAGGAAGGGATGTGCAACACCTGGTTATGGATATTAGCACAGTTGTTGCATTGGTGCATGTCAAATTTGTCAGCAGGGTATTACATTATCTTACTCGCAGTGCTTTACCTCTCATTAGGTGATCTGCAATCATTTGTGTGGTTGAGTTAGTTATGGCGTAGGCTATGTTAGTTTTCTTCATGTTTGTGTACCTTATTGTACAGTACTGTCAACCCTAGGTTCACATCTCGGTGTTTTACCTTCTTCCGAACGCCGAATCACTTAGGTGTTTAGTGTTATTGCGCTGTTTGTATGTACAAATGGTGCAGTAGTATACTTACATTTTTTCTCTTCCACCACTTGTTAGCAATGGAAGCCTACTTCTCAACAAGTGAAATGGTGGATACGATATTATACTATGGTTTAACAAATGGACTTAGTCTGCAAGCCCACGCCATCTGCACTGAAAAATATCCACAGTGCAGAGTGCTCTCTGATAAGCTGTTCAGCAGAGTTTTCTGGTGTCTGAGGGACACAGGTACCCATTGTACCTCAGAAACCTGACAGTCTGTATGCTTGACATGGATGAGCATTTGGTATGTTCGGTGGAAGAAACTTCTGGGACCCGTGAGCATCAATTAGCAGCACCATAAGACGTGTCTCACTTTCTTATCTAGGAGGGGAGGGCGGCCTTCAGGAACAGTTGCTTTAGTCATATCATCTACAGCACATTCAGGCCCTAAAGTCACAGGGCCATCATGACAGACAACGGTTTTGTCAGTGGTTGTTGCAGAATGTGCATTACATCCACTGTTCACGTCCAAGACTTTATTTACTGATGAGGCAGATTACACACGAGATGATGTTGTGAATTTCCTTAATCAGCATGTATGAGCAGATGTAAATCCCCAAGCCATACAGGAAAGAGTGGATTAACAGCAATTCCCAATCAACATGTTGGCAGGCATACTTGGTGATAGATTAATATGGCCCTACAATGCTATCACAAAGGTTAATCGGGACGCATTATCTGGATTTTCTCAATAATGTAATGTCTACCTAGCTGGAGGCTGTGTCACTGCAGCAACGAATACAAATGTGTTCATGCAAGAAGGTGCACCAGCACACTTTTATCACAATGTGTGCGAACAACGGATGCAGACGTTTCAGGATGGCTGGATGGGTCGGTGTGGCCTCACACCTTGGCTTTCTCGTTCTCCTGACCTCAATCCCCCAGACTGTTGGTCATGGGGACACTTGATGAAACTGGTCTACCCCACTCCAATCAACGATATGCGGACACTACAGGCTCGCATCTTCAGTGTGTACTGCAGGTACAACAACAGCTAGGTTTACTTCAAAGGGTGCATCATTGCTTACGCTGGAGGACAGAGGAGTGCACTGTCATGAATGGATGCCACGCTGAACACCTCCTGTAAAGAAGTGTGTATTACAGGAAATATGTATTCATGGACCCATGTTTATTGGACTTACTTTCCTTAATCCCATGAGTACTACCACCTCTCGAACTATTAGACACTTTTTTTGAACACCATGCATAATATAGATTACCTGTCTTTCGCCATGGCTAATTCCTGTTGTTCTCAAAATTTTTGAGCATTTTTCAAAATTTTACATTGCAAAACCATTTTCCAAGTGGACAATACTATAACTGCATCTTGATTTCCTTGAGTCTTGATTTAATTATCTTGTGCATCGTCATAAAAGCCTTTTTCATACCTTCCCTTTCTTAAAGGGAAACTGATCGTATTGTACAGTTCCTCAATTTTCTTTTCTATTATTCTTTATATTATCCTTGTAAGCAAATTGAATTTCTATTTACAGCATCCGTAAGTCGACAGAAGGCTTTGTATGGAATGTTTAACAATGTCACGCTAACCAAGTTCTACTGGACTACAAAACTATTGCATTTCGCCTCCCGTGGCCATCTTCAGAAACACGTGGTGACGTTGCAATAAACAACTGCAGTGGTGCCTAAGAGAAACGTATCATATTGTAAATGATATCAAGATTGTTGTGCATACGCTATCAATTGTTTCAGCGTGTCCTGGTGAAAAACTCTCGACAAACCGACCAAAGAGTCCTCACCCACAGTTGCAATAATATTGTGGTCGACTAATTGACAGCACGTCATAGTTTTTCTATTTTTTTGAGTACCTGCAACAAACTTTGTGGTATTATTACCGTACTTACGCAATCTTTTGGTGTAATTACTGATGGAATATGAAGCAGATGTTAGTTAATTTAGAGATACAGAGCCAGAAAAGTATGCTGTAAGACTACTCTGCTGATACCATTGTATATCTCCTGTAGGCATGGAAATTTTTCCGTTGCTCTATGAGCGAATTGAGCACAACACAAAATTCGATATTGCTGTGCCTGTATTGGTAAGGAACACTATGTAATATTCCTTCAGACATGCATGTATGTCGTATGGGACAGGCAGTGCGGCGACTACACACATAATGAAATGTGTGAAAGATATTCCCAGTTGTGAATACGAAAAACAATCGGCTGTACAAAAGAATGACGACAATGCAGATTTTTGCTGGACCGGGATTTCCTGCATCATGCAGGTGGTTGCCTTAACTACTTTTACTAGCCGCACACGTCTCAGGACGTCGTTCATGCATCATAAATTAAGCATGTAAACATTATGTAATTCCATACATAAAAAGGAACTACTACAACATAGTGCAGAAGTTAAGTGAAAGAAATACGCAATGAGACAAAGAGAAATGAAACTTTTAATCAAAGTTTCCACCTGTCACCATACGAGGGTATGTAATGCACTGAGAAACATAATCGAAAATGATCATTTTGGTGGTCCAGGTCATATGGTGCATGGAAGCATAATGTTGCTTTGACGAACTGATCTCCAAATCCTTGAACACGGCACACATCGGTCCACGTTCTTGTGACACTGTATTCTTGCCCATGTGCGTCTTTTCAGAGGGGCACCCGGCGCTGACTTCATTTTTATAGTTGACTATGAGCGTCTGCATTAAACAACGCAGATGAATGATTTTTTGGAACGAGAGGATATTCGACGAATTGAGTGGTCTACCATTTCCCGCAACTTAAATCCCATCGATTACATCTGGGATGCGTTGGGGAGACATGCTGCAACACGATCACACCCACCAAAGACCATTCAGCAGTTAACAGCGCTGGTGTAGGACTCGAACGCCTTGCCACAAGAGTTCAAGCCTTTTTACAGACAAAGCTATCATCCGTCATTTTATGTCTTTGTCATGATTTAGAATTAAATAATATTACTTGAACTGTCTCGGTTCTGTTTTGTGTAATACAAATATCCTATTGCCCATGGTGTGCACCAGCCGGTTTGTATTGTTTCAGACATTAGGTCTCACGATGCTTTGAGACTACATCCGGAAATAACAACAGCACACTTGTGTTATGACTTTTGCACCTTCTTTGTTAGCAGCAGACACAGTGGCTGCGCCAAAGACTGAGACGGCGTGGAGTTTTACAATTATTTATTGAAATTTCTTTACAGTTTCTACCTCGTCGTCGCTGCCCAGCCCTGTGGAACCCTCCGCCTGGCTGCTGCTATGTAGATTCTCCAACAATGCGCGCAACGCGTGCCGCTGATCGCACTCAGGAGCCTCAGGACACCAGCGCCCCGCTGAAGCGCGGATGCCCTGTGGTTGAGATGAACTCGTCGCCACTCGGCGCCCCAGTATGGCACGCCCACGGAGCCGCGTCGCCGTGAGGTCAGCTGCTGACGCCTGCTGCACCGGTGGCTGGGAAGCCATGAGTCGTGATGTCCACGAGGTCCCGTCATGGAAGGACCACGCACTGTGGGGCCGGATTGCCATGAAGTCCGGGCGTCAGTCCCCAGCGGCGCCTGTGACCAAGACCGCGCTGCAGCCGGTCCTGCTAGTGTTGACCGAACTCGGGCAGACCTCCAGAGGTGAAGCTGACATCCGGCGGTGAACAGATGACTCCTGCGAGCTGGAACAGACTTCCAGAATCGTCAACTACGAAGATTGAACCTTCGGACATGGACCACGTCCGTCCCCAGATCCGAACTACTTCCTAATGGCTTCTGTCTGTTGCTGCCTGCGCTCCACTATTTATATCCGGCAGGAGGACTTTTTTACCCCCAGTGGTAGCTTTTTGCTATTACTCCCGCAGTATATTGCAGCCTAACTTAGCGTGCTGGCCTCACTTCCCCTTGCTCAACACTCTCCAGGATTCGCTCGGCGCTCGGTCTGTGTGCGTCCTTGCGTCAGTCTTTTGGTAGACTGCTGCTATCAGCAAGGCTATCTGTGCTTGCCTACTTTTCAACGCCTCTGTCGCTAGCATGCCTCTTTTATGCCTACTACATGTGGCCGCAACACTGCCTCCTCCTAAAAATTAAAATCGTCCCCGAATTTACCCTATACGTTAACTCTAGTTCTATCCTGTATTCTACTTCTTCCCTATATACATCCAGGTTGCCCTGACTCATGCCCTACTGGTAATCCATTCTACAGGAATCTCATGGAGTGGTCTTGCATTAACATGCTGAATCCTCCATTTTAATAAGACATATACCACACCGATAAATACAATCAACACAGTAATAGTACTGGTTGAAATACTAATGGTCACTATGCTACGTTTCCGCCTGGTATCATACTCCTCCACATGCCTTACTAATTGCTGTATTGAAATTTGACCTTTCTCCGAATCTACTAGTTTATCTATCCTTTGCAATAGTGTAGCATCCAAGGTGTTGTTAATGTACGTCACATTTTCTCTTGGAGCGATACTGAATGACGCATCGGGCCAGTACAACGTCAGATGAGTGACTCCCATGACTGTCGCTGCTAAGCTGAAACGATACCGTACTATTTCACAATTTGTCTCGTTGATTAGCAAACCACTGCCCCATAATTCCATCTCCGTGGTTGTTGTCCAATTCCCATTGTCATAACACTTGGCTGATATTCTGTCCATAGCGAATACTGAATACAACCAATGCCTCCCAACTTGCTGAAAATGTGCCATAGGCTTCACTATTATTCTCCGACACTCCGAAGCTTCTGCTTCTGCCCTAAATAACTGGATCTCACACGACCCCTTGCCCGTGAAAACAACCCATGATGGACAAATGGAAACTGACTGTTAACCTACTCAACTCTAAACTCGACATAGTAGCATGGGTATCCCTCTCCTTAGTAATTAATAAAACCTCCTGTGTCCTGAACTGTACGTCCTTCCCCATGCACTCCCATCTGACCAGATAAGGATGATATGTGTAACAGTGATACTGTCTCCCCATACTAGTTACTGGAAATCTAATCTCTATATACATCTTAACTAGATCCGTTGTTACCTTAATCCTAGACATATGATAAAAAAGACACACATTCGCTTCAATTATTGGCGCTACGTACTCTACCCCCTCTGGAAACTCTCCCTCTGCCTGCTTCAGACTCCGTCTGAATTTTTCTGGTGACTTCAACGTCATTGACCTGCCCGTGCAATGTGTGATGTACTGTCTCTTACAATTCATCCATACTCACTTGTGCATCACCAATGCTGTTAACCAGTTCCCGCAGCAATTTAGTCATTTCCTGCTTCCTTTCCACTATATCCAATGGCGCTTGTCCCTGTTCCAGATCCGTATTCAATAATTTCTGTGTTTGTTCTATATATGCTCGTAACCCTGTAGCCATCCCACACACCACGCGTGTCACATTCAACAACTCTGTTCCTAATCCCCGTATCTCTGTTGTGTTTATATCCACTAACTTCCCTATGCTTTCCTCCCTGTCGCGAGTAACTGTTAAAGAATTGTTCAAACCCTCAATATCGTCTCTATCCACTGATCCAAAAATTGTTTTCAGCAACTTCCCAGCTGGAATCATGCTCACGACTTGGTGCAGTTGTTCCCTTATTTCCTTACATGACCTATCCATAGCCTTGTACTCTTCTTGCACGTCCCGTAATATTCCGTTCTTAGAAGCAACCATTTCCACACTCAATACCACCTCCTGTAGCTGCCGCATCTCGTTCCTTACCTGCAGGGTATTGAGTGCCAGCCGAAGTGCCCACTCGTGACTCGTGAGGACCACATCCGGTTGTTTCCCGAACAACACCCCACTTCGCAACGGCATATCCTGTACCTGGCCAGCTTGTGTCAGCTGCCAGAGGACTATGCCCCATACTATCCACTTGTACCCCATCCTGCGTCACCTACAGAATGGAGAGAGAAGGAAAAAACTCCCATCACTACCCCTTAATACCAATAAAATAACCCTAGTCCATGCACAAAAATAATACACACATGATAATTACCGCTAACTACACATCCCTCGAACGCAACTTATACTTAATACCCAGTTTACTGTCTGATTCTGGCGCTTCTTTTCGCTTTCTGCCAGAAGGAGAAGTAAATAAACACGTATCTACTACCCCCTGGAACGGCCTAACTCTACTAACGTGAACCCCGTAGCCTTGGTAGGCAATTGTAATTTTACATTGACAGGTGATATCATTTCCACTACCTGGTATGGTCTCTAGAACTTGTTTGTGAACTTCTTGTTTCTCCCTTTTGGAACATAACAGATTAGCTAGTAGCACCTCATTGGCCTACTCTGTACTGTGGCAACTTCCTCGTTGTACCTCCCATCCGTTCTTGTCGTTCCAGCGCTTTCGTGTTAACTCGTCTAACTCTCTGCCATACTTCCTTAATGGTTTTCACAAATTACCTTACATGTTCACCCTCCGCTCCCAGCCTTGGACGAAGCATGTCAAAAGGTGATGGCATCATCCGCCCATACACCACTTCTTACAGCGACAATCCTGTCGACGTATGTACCTTACTATTATATGCAGTGGTTATGAATTGCAAGTACACATCCCAAACGGTGTGTTGACTATTTACATAGTGACTCAACATTTTGGCGATCGTGCGATGCACTCTCTCTGTTCATCCGTTTGCTTGCGGATGGAACGGACTAGCCCGTAGTTTCTTTACCGTCAGTAACTTACACAGTTGCTTCATCAGATCAGACGTGAAATTAGTACCTTGATCCGAGATTAAGGACCGAGGTATCCCATACCTGAGTAACCATTTATTAACTAAAGCTTGTGCCACCGTACTTGCTTCCTGATCTGGTAATGAGACCATGACTAAATACCTAGAGAAGTGCTCGATCACTGTTAACACATACTTATTCCCTGCTGCACTCCTATTAAATGGGCCTAATAAATCAATTCCGATTTGTTCGAAAGGTCTGTCTGCCTCTGGTAATCATTGAAGCTGAATCTTTTGATGGCTCAAGTCGGCACGCTGTGCGCATGGCACACAATTCCTGACGTACTCCTCCACGTCTTGACGTCGTGTCCTCCACCAAAACTTCTCTGCTATCCTCCTATCCGTAGCTCTTCTCCCGCCATGTCCTGAAAGAAAATGGTCATGCGCCTGTTGCAAAACTTCAGATCTTAACGCTGCTGGTGCGACAACGCGCGGGCTGCATTTCGTCGACCTGCAAAGGAACCCGTCCTGTACTAGGAATTGCGGTTGCTTTCTGAACATTTGGCAATCACTATCCACGGCTTGTGCCCTTTCCCACTCATTCTGCACTGAAATGGTTATTAGATCTGAAAGACCCAGCTAGTAGGCTAGTGAGATGGGCGCTGAAACTCAGTGAGTTCGATTATGAGGTGATACACAAGCCAGCTGTGAAACCTTCTACCGTACAGATAACATCGACAGTACGAAATCCAGTGTATTATCGCTAACAATTCCTTCTCTGTCGTGGTGTTATTTTGTTCCGCTTTGTTAAGTTGAGACGCCAACGCAATCGTATGTTCTTTGCCATCAATGTCTTGCCAAAGTACAACCCTCAGAGCGTGTTTAGATGTGTCACATTGTAGTATAAACTCCTTCGAAAAGTCTGGAAATTTCAAAACTGGATCTGATGTCAGTATCCGTTTCAACTCTTGAAATGCTTTCTCGCACTCTGACGCCCACTGGAAGATAACACCTTTTCTTAGCAACTTAGTAAGTGGCCTCGCTATTTTTGTGAACCCCTGTACGAATTACCGATAATAGCTCGCAGGACCAATATGAAATACAAAATCCAATAGGGGTCATGCAGGTGTAGGTTTAAAAATGAATAACAAAGTAGGAACACAGGTAAGCTACTGTGAACAGCATAGTGAGAGCATTATTGTAGCCAAGATAATGGTTCAAATTGTTCAAATGGCTCTGAGCACTATGGAACTTAACTTCTGAAGTCATCAGTCCCCGAGAACTTAGAACTCCTTAAACCTAACTAATCTAAGGACATCACACACATCCATGCCCGAGGCAGAATGCCAACCTGGGACCGTAGTGGTCGCGCGGGTCCAACTGTAGCGCGTAGAACCGCTCGGCCACTAACGCCGGCGCTAAGATAACCACGAAGCTAACATCCACCAGAGCAGTACAAGCTTACATGCCAACTAACTCCGCAGATGAGGAGCGGATAAAAGGAATTATTCAGATAGTTAATGGAGAAGAAAATTTGATAGTCCTGGGGGACTGGAATTCGATAGTAGGAAAAGGAGGAGAGGGAGAAGTGAACATGGACTGGGGGAAAGGAACGAAAGAGGAAGCTGTCTGTTAGAATGTAAGGCAGAGCGTGATTTAATCATAACTAACACTTGCTTTTAGACACGTGAAAGAAGGTTTTATATGTGGAAGACCTGCAGACATCGGAAGGTTTAAGAACGATTATATAATTGTAAGACAGAGATTTAGGAACCAGGTGCTAAATTGTAAGACATTTCCAGGGGCAGATGTGGACTCTGACCACAATTTATTGGTTACGAAATGCAGATTATAACCGAAGAAACTGCAAAAAGATGGAAATTTAAGGAGATGGGACCTGGATAAACTGACTAAACCAGAGGTTTAAAGAGTTTGAGAGGGAGCATTAGGGAACGACTGACAAGAGGAGGGCAAAGGAATGCAATAGAAGAAGAATGACTAGCTTTGAGAGATGAAATAGTGAAGGAAGCAAAGGACCAAGTAGGTAAAAGACGAGGGCTACCAAATCCTTGGGTAACACAAGAGACGTTGAATTTAATCAGTGAAAGGAGAAAATATAAATATGCAACAAAAGAGGCAACAGAAAGGGAATACAAACGTCTGAAAAATGATATCAATAGGAAGTGCAAAAAAGCTTAGCAGGAATGGCTAGAGGACAAATTTAAGGATGTAGAAGCAACTATCACTAGTGGTAACATAGATGCTGCATCAGGAAAATTAAAGAGACCTTTCGAGGTAAGAAACCACCTGTATGAATATCAAGAGCTCAGATAGAAAACAAGTCCTAAACCAGAAGCGAAAGCAAAAAAGTGGAAGGAGTATATGGAGCATCTACAAAAGGGAGATGTACTTGAGGGCAATATATGGATATGGAAGACGACGTAGATGAAGATGAGATGGGAGATTTGACACTGTGTGAAGAATTTGACGAAGCACTGAAAGACTTAAGTCGAAACAAGGCCCTAGGAGTAGATAACATTCCGTTAGAGCAACAGAGAGCTTTGGGAGAACCAGCCATGACAAAACCCTTCTATCTGGTGAGCAAGATGTATGAGACAGGTGAAATACCCGCAGACGTCAAAACGAATATAGTAATAGCAATTCTAGAGATAGCAGGTGCTGAGAGATGTGAAAATTATTGGGTTATCAGTTCGATAAGTCACTGTTTCTGAATACTAACACGAATGGAAAAACTGGCAAAAACCAACCTTGGGAAAGATCAGTTTGGATTCTGGAGAAATGTAAGATCACGTGGCTTCTCATAGAAGATAGGTTAAGGAAAGACTAACTTACGTTTATAGTATTTGTAGACTTAGAGAAAGCTTTTGACAATGTTGACTGGGATGCTCTCTTTCATACTGAGAATGTGACAGCGGTAAAATACAGGGAGCGAAAGGTTATTTACAATTTGTACAGGACCCAGATGGCAGTAGTAAGAGTCGAGGGGCACGAAAGGGAAGCAGTGGTTGAGAAGGGAGTGAGATAGGGCTGTAGACTATCACCGACGTTATTCAATCTGTGTATTGATCAAGCAAAAAGGAAAGAAAAGAAAAATTTGGAGTAGGTATTAAACTCCAGGAAGAAGAAATAAAAATTTTGAGGTTCGCCGATGACATTGTAATTTTGTCAGAGACAGCAAAGAACTTGGAAGAGCACTTGAAAGGAATGAACAGCGTCTTGAAAGGAGAATATAAGATGAACATCAACAAAAGTAAAACCAGGATGATGGAATCTAGTCTAATAAAATCACGTGATGCTGGGAGAATTAGATTACGAACTGAAACACATAAAGTAGTAGAGGAGTTTTGCTATTTGAGTAGCTAATTAACTGATGATGGTCGAAGTGGGCAGGATATAAAAAGTAGACTGGCAGTCGCAAGAAAAGAGTTTCTGAAGAAAAGAAATTTGTTAACAGCGAATACGTATTTAAGCGTCAGGAAATCTTTCTGAAAGTATTTGTATGGAGTGTAGCCATATATGGACGTGAAACATGAACGATAAATAGTTTAGACGTAGGCTCCTGTACTTAAGATAATTCTTACTGTTGAAGACACGCATGAAAAGTAGAAAATTATTTTAAGACACGTATTTACGTTGATGACTTTATTTCACCGTAGATGGGCAGATGTCAGATTTTACAGAACACTCACCCTTTCATTTGTCTTATCTGCTTACTTTCGTTTATCTTGAGGTCATTAAGAGATTTCCTTTCATGCGCTGATACGTTGCATTTGGGCGGCCTCGCGTTCCGTAGAAATCGTGATACAACTTGTTTTACCTCTACAGCGTGAACCTTCTGAAGACAAATTTGTAGTCAGAAGTATATTTCTGTTTCTAAAATTTTTGAGGATTCTGGAAAAAGCGAAATTGGAGAGATACCTGCTGGTATTTCTTTATCTCCTTCATTATGAGATGCTCAACTTGATTATATTTCAGACAGTCAAGAAATATTCCATTGATAATTACTTGTCACACTAATTTCTTAATGTGTTGCTAAACCCAGAAGAACACTAACTTTCTTGATTTTGTACCGTATATAATGTAATCTATTTCAATTTCAAAAATTTTATGGTACATATTACTTCTTCTGGTGTCGTTAGCATCACATTCGTATTGCTGAAGTTATTTGGAATAGCTAGTGTACGGCATTCCATGGCAGATGGACCTCACCTACCCCTCTTTTCCCAGTAACAGTTATTAAATACTTGTTAGAAAGGTTTACTACACTGCACTTGTCTGTTTTCAATGAACCGTTCACTCTTGATATTAACTGCCCATCCTCTTATATCGTTCTACATATCGCCTCCTTCACTATATTCCACGCTGTCTTTCCAGATGAGTTTATCTTTCGTTCATAAATCATTTGCTTCTCTGTGTTATTGTCTTCAATATTTTGCAGCACGCCTTGTAACGGGTTATATCACCAACGACAGAGCAGTTTTCGACTGACATCTATATCTCTATCTACATGGGTATTTCATATTCCACACACAAATTACTGGCAAAAGGTTCTTCGAATCACCTTCAGGCTATTTCTCTAGCATTTCACTCTCTCACAAACCCGTGGAAAAAATCTTTCTGCTCGTTCACTGATTTCTCTTATTACGATGATCATTTCTCTAATCATGGCAGGGATGGCTAGAGGTCAAATGTAAGGATGTAGAGGCTTATCACACTAGGGGTAAGGTAGATACTGCCTACAGGAAAATTAAAGAGACCTTTGGAGATAAGATAACCACTTGCATGAACATCAAGAGCTCTGATGGAAACCCAGTTCTAAGCAAAGAAGGGAAAGCAGAAAGGTGGAAGGAGTATATAGAGGGTCTATACAAGGGTGATGTACTTGAGAGCAATATTATGGAAATGGAAGAGGATGTAGGTGAAGATGAAATGGGAGATATGATACTGCGTGAAGAGTTTGACAGAGCACTGAAAGACCTGAGTCGAAACAAGGCCCCCGGAGTAAACAACATACCATTAGAACTACTGACGGCCTTGTGAGAGCCAGTCCTGACAAAACTCTACCATCTGGAGAGCAAGAAGTATGAGACAGGCGAAATACCCTCAGACTTCAAGAAGAATATAATAATTCCAATCCCAAAGAAAGCAGGTGTTGACAGATGCGAAAATTACCGAACTATCAATTTAAAAAGTCACAGCTGCAAAATACTAACGCGAATTCTTTACAGACGAATGGAAAAACTAGTGGAAGCCGACCTCGGGGAAGATCAGTTTGGATTCCGTAGAAATGTTGGAACACGTGAGGCAATACTGACCCTACGACTTATCTTAGAAGCTAGATTAAGGAAGAGCAAATCTACATTTCTAGCATTTGTAGACTTAGAGAAAGCTTTTGACAATGTTGACTGGAATACTCTCTTTCAAATTCTGAAGGTGGCAGAAGTAAAATACAGGGAGCGAAAGGCTATTTACAATTTGTACAGAAACAAGATGGCAGTTTTAAGAGTCGAGGGACATGAAAGGGAAGCAGTGGTTGGGAAGGGAGTGAGACAGGGTTGTAGTCTCTCCCCGATGTTAGTCAATCTGTATATTGAGCAAACAGTAAAGGGAACAAAAGAAAAATTTGGAGTAGGTATTAAAATCCATGGAGAAGAAATAAAAACTTTGAGGTTCGCCGATGACATTGTAATTCTGTCAGAGACAGCAAAGGACTTGGAAGAGCAGTTGAACGGAATGGATAGTGTCTTTAAAGGAGGATACAAGATGAAGACCAACAAAAGCAAAACGATGATAATGGAATGTAGTCGAATTAAGTCGGGTGATGCTGAGCGAATTAGATTAGGAAATGAGACACTCAAAGTAGTAAAGGAGTTTTGCTATTTGGGGGGCAAAATAACTGATGACGGTCGAAGTAGAGAGGATATAAAATGTAGACTGGCAATGACAAGGAAAGCGTTTCTGAAGAAGAGAAATTTGTTAACATCGAGTATAGATTTAAGTGTCAGGAAGTCATTTTTGAAAGTATTTGTATAGAGTGGAGCCATGTATGGAAGTGAAACATGGACGATAGATAGTTTGGACAAGAAGAGAATGGAAGCTTTTGAAATGTGGTGCTACAGAAGAATGCTGAGGATTAGTTGGGTAGATCACATAACTAATGAGGAAGTATTCAATAGGACTGGGGAGAAGAGAAGTTTGTGGCACAACTTGATTAGAAGAAGGGATCGGTTGGTATGACATGTTCCGAGGCATCAAGGGATCACCAATTTAGTGTTGGAGGGCAGCGTGGAGGGAGACCAAGAGATGAATACACTAAGCAGATTCAGAAGGATGTAGGTTGCGGTAGGTACTGGGAGATGAAGAAGCTTGCACAGGATAGAGTAGCATGGAGAGCTGCATCAAACCAGTCTCAGGACTGAAGACCACAACATGGGTTTCCGCATACAATTGAGCAAGACTGTGATTGAGATTTCGTGAAAAGATTTCGTCATAACGAAAACGACTTTGTTTTGACGATTGCCATCGCAGCTCGCTTACCATGACACTCCCTCCGCTATTTCGCTATTATACAAAACGAGCTGCCCGTTTTTTAATACTTTCCGTATGTCCTCTGTCAACCCCGCGTAGTAAGGACCCCCTCCCACAAATCAGAATGAACAAACGTAGTCTTTTGTAGTACAGTTTCCTTTTTTTCTACGAGATATCTGTATTCCTTGAATAATCGATAGCTTTTTCCTCTATCAACCCTTAAGAAAAATGAGCTCTAAAATCACTCTATGATCTCTTATTTCTGGTACTACTTATCTTCTTGACAGGAAACAAAGTGTTAGTAAGAAAGGATGAGAACTTACTATCTATAGTATACGACATTCGATCTCAGGACATTACTTTCATCTTGTGTGTATCAATGACTTTTCGTCAGGAACATTGTCAAATGCCATGTTCGTTTTGTATGCAGATGACACAAACATTGTAACAAATATAAAATTGAGAATAGTTTCAGAAGTATCGATTAGTGAAATTTTCGTGGAAGTTAATGAATGACTCTTATCCGATTCTTTGACTAAACTTTGAACACACTATGTATAACTTGTGAGAGGGTTCCTTGGACTACATCTTTAAAATAAGATGACAAGCAGAAAGAAGAGGATGACAGTACTGAATTCTTGAAATTCCAACTTAATAACAGATTAAACGGAAATGAGCGTTATACAGACCGGTTAAAGCGTCTAAAAATATGTTTACAAAGCTGATTTTGTCATAAATAGGACATACGAGATTTCTTGCGGTAGCCCATAAACCGATCTAAAGCTTCGGAGCACAAAATCATGTAATACGAATATTGTGAACTCAAGAAGGCCCTGCTGAATAGCAAAACAAGATGTAACAACTGTTAGCTAATCTTGTGTACCGCAAGTTACAAAGCGATCCGATGAATTTAATCGTTCTGCTATCAGACCCCAGAACGGACAGCTTTATTACCAAGATTCTAACGGTCTGAATACCTGTCTCACGTAGAATGTGTGTCCTGCCAAGATACATTGAGAACGATAGCGAATGGAACTAAGGCGCCAACTTTCTTTTGAGAGACTCATTTATAGGGTAAACTGAGGCATACAGTTGCAAAAACAAATCCTTGTCTCTAAATGTCAAAAAATCTTTAAGTATTTTACTCAACGTGGAAATACCAGTGAGTGACACAATGACAAACGCCTTTGTTTTAATGACTGCCTACGCAAATCGCTTATCATGACCCTCTCTTTCCCCATTTCGTGATATCATAAAGCGAGCTGCCTGTATTGTTTGTACTGTTTCGGTGACCTCCGTCAATACCATATGGTAAGGACCCCATAACGCAAATAAGAATATGAACAAACGTAGTTTTCTGTAGTATAGTTTCCTTTTTTCTACAAGATACGTGTATTCCTTGAATAATTCATGGTTTTTTTGCTGAGTTTGGTCTAAACTGGGTTATTTTTGGGCGAAAGCAGTTTTCAAATTACGTAAGGCGTTATTTATTTACGCCATGAGCAAGGTATACATTCATGTGTCTGAGGAGTTTCCCTTCTAAATAATACATTTTTATTTTACTGACCAGTCCCTGAACTGAAATTTAGTTGATATTGTATTTTTATCAGTATTTTCACTAAACAAAGGAACAGAATTTTATGGTGTAAGTGGTAATTGATTATTTGTTTTGTAATATATATTTGTTTATTACACCATTCTACAAAAATATTACTAGTGACTGTTCTTGAAAGCCTATCTATCCTGGTTGGGAAACTTGAAGTACTACGTTAAATTTTTATTGGAATATTTTTTTAAAAAAATCTGTATTAAAATAACCATAACACATTCTTCTCTTTTCCTTTTTACTGCAAATGGGCCAAAAGAACTTCAAGATGCTTTAAAAAAAATTAAATTTACCCTATTGTTCTCGGTATGCACTTACATTATAAATTATTTATCATGAACCTGTACTACTGTTCAGCAGATGCTGCTCTAAGCAGTACTCATTATAATGTATGTTCTTCAATTTGTGATTATTTATAATGAATGCACCAGCCCCTGTTTTCTCTGTTTCGGCTCTCCAAATACGAGATGTTAATTGCACCCTGTAACACCATATCAATAACCCTGGTCACATGACGTTAAGAGAGACTATTCAGTTTACAATGATTTCCGTATGACACACAATTTGTCAAATAATTTGTCATATCTTAGCGAACTCCTCGATACTTTTTATCGTTGTGGATGTGTGTGGAGGGACCTGCCTTAGCTTCCTCACACTGTACGTTGATCAGAACATAAGCACAAAGCGTGAGAACTGCTCGACGCACATTATTCAGTAGTACCGTACTTGGAGCGTTTCGCTCCACAAGGTCAAATACCCTGAGCAAGTCAAACGTTGCAGACAGCATGAGAAAATCAAGTGACCTAGGATAATACTACACCACAGATTAACTCAGGTACATTTTGACATTTACTATAAACTAGAGGTCGGAAAAGTAACTATCAGTGAATGTGCAGTGCGAGTTTTCGGCACCAACTACAGGGCACGACTGATACCGCTAGGACGAAAACAAAAACTACTGTAATCATAACACGGAAAAAGGAGCAGTGGACATTGTAAATATCTTGCAAAGTTGAAATCTGATTACGAATCGAAATTTTTCAGCAGTGAAGACATTCAGTTATGAGAAAATATGCAGTTTGCAGACCGTTAAGATCATAAATGATGAAATAATAACTGTTGTAAATAAAGAAGTTTACAGTGAGAGCGGGAAATTCTATGTTCAAATGAGTTGTTCAGCAGTGATCACCGCCGGGCAGATATTGGCTGAAAGGTTGTAGGGACTCAACAGTTTGGAGCTGCTGGAAGTCGGACGACATATAATCAATAATTCTAAAAATTTCGGTAAAACATCAGTTCGTGTACACACAGCGAGTGTTGCTACGGTTAACAGGACAATTCTTTTGTGACTTGGCAAGACAGCCAAGCCACTATGAGGTAGCCGAAAGGCACGCGTTTAAGCTCACGCAGGCTGGCGTGAGGTCTGGAACAGTTAAAGGAGTTGAGTCTAGGAAAAAAAAAGTACGTAGCTTCTGGAATACTTAACTTTAATCCATAATTGGTGAACATCGGTCTGACGGTACATGCATCCCAAGATAAATAGCAAATGATAATGGCGCCTTGCTAGGTCGTAGCAAATGACGTAGCTGAAGGCTATGCTAAATATCGTCTCGGCAAATGAGAGCGTAATTTGTCAGTGAACCATTGCTAGCAAAGTCGGCTGTACAACTGGGGCGAATGCTAGGAAGTCTCTCTAGACCTGCCGTGTGGCGGCGCTCGGTCTGCAATCACTGACAGTGGCGACACGCGGGTCCGACGTATACTAACGGACCGCGGCCGGTATAAAGGCTACCACCTAGCAAGTGTGGTATCTGGCGGTGACACCACAAATTCATCTCCCCCAGACACCACTTCTAGAACAAGAATAAATAATGGGTCCATGGAAATTCTTGTAACACAGTTTGCGGTTCGACCCCCTAGCGGGAAACATCAATTTCCATCTCAAAAACAACACTGGTCTAGGAAGCTTACAGTTTTCTAGCTGAGAGGACAAACGTACGTAAAAATTACTGCACTCTAACGCATCCATTGACTCTTAGAGGGATAGTACTAGATTACTGTAGTTCTACTGTTACTGTTGCTGCAGAGCATTAATAAACACTAGGCTAATATGATAACAGTGCCTAAGTCTAACGGTTGATGCTATAATGACACACATTACGGACCGTCAGAGGTAGCTGAGAGGAATCTTGTAAGCTACGGACATGTAGATACTGCAGGTCTGACTTGTCTCTAAACACTGGACCACGTTACCACTTTAATTAGATACTTGCAAACGTAATAATTACTCGAGTCACAACGAATTTCTATAGCTCCTTCTCTCAACAGACACGGGAAAGCGGAATAGATTAATAATTTTTGCCTGTAGCTCATAAACTGAACATTACGATTAGTAGACTTGTTTCTGAAAACTACATTTGCTCTGTTCCTATCCCAATTTATCAAATTTTTCAATGGTAATTGTGGAACACCTTATAAACAGCGTGTGTCCGTATCTGCTACTAGCTAAGTCGCCTTGAGGCGTTTATTACGGGCTCTTACTGCTTAGCATTTGTCTTCCGTGGCAGATATTGGCTGATATGCATGTTATAGGTCGCGTTTCGTGCTTGTCTCTTGTAGCATGCAAATCAGCCAATATCGCCCACGGGGTACAATATGTTCACTGGACTAGAGCCTATAACAGACGTCTTAAAGTGACTTACTTATCTCTAAACTATACACAGTCTGCATTTATATTATTTTCCTACATTTCGGTGTAATATAAAGAACAGCAAATCATCACATTCTTCGTAACTCTATTGAAACAAAACTCTGAAATCATTCAGTATGATGCCATAACATTTCACTTCTTAAATGTATTTCGATCGCCTGTTAAGTACTTTATAGAAACCACATAAACGGGTGAGTTGTGCTATCTGGGGAACAATCATCAATTACGAGTGCAAATTTTTCGGCGATATGCACATCTGAGATTCAAATACGACCCAAACCACAGTGAACGGTTGTTGAGATCAGTGCTGACAGGCAGATCAACATTGGAGCAGCAACTGGACCATTATTTTCGGTAGAAGCAGGAATCTTTGGCCCAAATCTAGTATATAGTAATAAGATGTTTAAAAATCAATTAACAATAATTACTTCAATATAAGGAATCGTAAATATAGCTATATCTTCCCAGTAATTTGAATACGAACTACTTCTTCGTGGAAGCATATTACTGTGAATTGCCCCTACCACTTACTTTTAGGCGTTTTCATACATGCTTCCCTTTCGTTTTTTTGCCAGTACGTCATATATGTACGCTGTTACAGAGTTACTATCTGCCACATGTATTCCGCTCTCCTACAAAGCTTTTAACTCAGTACATACTGTTCTCTGATGTCTTACCCACGATCTAATACCTGCCCATATTTATAGCCGGTAATTTCCGTTTATTTCACTTGGTGCTTTTTTCATAAATCCGTGAACGGTCAATTACAAATTGGTTGATTCAGATGAAACTTCCTTATTCGTCATAGTGTAATACATATATGCACTCCCTTCACGTGTTTAAGCCAAGTATTACGCATGTTTATGCTATCGGGAATGCTCAGTAGCAGCCAGACTAGATGTACATCTGACAATCATGCGTCAACAAGGAGCATTAATGATGAAATCATAGGAGGCAATGTTGTGCAACCTTAGTAGGGACAGGTGTAAGTAGGCTGTTTAGGTTTTCTTATTGGTAACGCCACGTAGCGCTCTGTATGAAAATCACTGACTGTGCTGTGTGCAGTCTGTGGCTAGTTTGCATTGTTGTCCGCCATTGTAGTGTTGGGCTGTTGGCTATTAACAGCGCGTAGCGTTGCGCAGTTGGAGGTGAGCCGCCAGCAGTGGTGGATGTGGGGAAGTGAGATGGCGGATTTTTCAGAGCGGATGATCTGGACGTGTGTCCATCAGAGACAGTACATTTGTAAGACTGGATGTCATGAACTGATATATATATATAATATGACTTTTGAACAGTATTAAGGTAAATACATTGTTTGTTCTCTATCAAAATCTTTCATTTGCTAACTATGCCTATCAGTAGTTAGTGCCTTCAGTAGTTTGAATCTTTTACTTAGCTAGCAGTAGTGGCGCTCGCTGTATTGCAGTAGTTCGAGTAACGAAGATTTTTGTGAGCAAAGTGATTTGTGAAAGGTATAGGTTATTGTTAGTCAGGGCCATTCTTTTGTAGGGATTATTAATAGTCAGATTGCGTTGCGCTAAAAAATATTGTGTGTCAGTTTAAGCACAGTAATTCATTAATTTTTCTAAGGGGATGTTTCACAGGATCCGACTATTCGGGAGTAGGATCTTACAATCTGAGACAGTGTTCCGAGGCAAACTTCCATCACAATGTCTGCAAACGTGACGTCAGATCCGTCTAGCAACAGCGATCTGAACGCCCATTGGCTGAAAGTTTGGATATATATATATATGTAGGGAACGAGAGAAGTGTCTTTATTGGCTGAGGGAGAAAGGTGTGATGGTCTCTCTTGTCCTTCGGGAAGACAGGGCGAGAGAGTCACAAGGAGCCAGGCAAAACGCGCGGTCGAGTAACCGGGGCGGCTCTAAAACAACGGTCACGAGTGCATATTTCAGATGTTAAACAATATATAAAGTGAAGTTATTAGTTATAAGAACGACAGGTGTCGTGGGCAGTGTCTATCATTATGTAAAGTCAGAAAACTGTGTTAATGTGTGTAAAGGGTCGAGTATAAAGGCGTGGTCCAGAGCCGCCATATTGCAAATACTGATTCTGTGACGTGTGTGACAAAGCAATTTCTGGATTAAAACAAGTGTAGTTCAAACGTTGTTGACAATTAACAACTGGCATCCCTAAACACTCCACTTCAGCAGGATCACCACCTACATGGAACCTGGCGACTGAGTGCTACTACTGTGCTACGAGGGACTTACCGAAACGGTAAGACGCCAGGTTAGTGATACTGCCCAGAGAAGCATTTCCTTCTCGCTACAACGCCAATGAGGGTATTGTAACAGTCTAAACTCCACTTAAGAAAAGTTCTTGTGATGTAATACAACAGAAAGTTTCGGCCTCTATATAAAATTGCTTGAAATTATCTGTCCCACCCCTCATCAAGCTTTTTACTTTTACTTTATCACATTTCTTCGCGTGGTTCTTTACATACTTGGTTTCTACTGCAACATGAGTGCTACAGATCACTGTATTAGTTCGGTTACATTTATTTCGTATAAAAGCAGATAGCGCAAACTGTTGGAAAGCGGGTGAAAGATTGTCACGGAGGTAGCAGACTCCTGCAAAACCCATGTCTACTGTAGAGTTGATGTGGAACAGGTTTCTCAAGTCTTGGTTGCATTCTGGGAGATTCCTATGACCTGCTCGCCCTACTCTAAAGTAGTGGTTCCCGGATGGTAATCCTTTACACACGGTCAAAAGGGTGCTTGATGACGTAAGTGACCACTTTGAGAAGTAGCTATGTAACATGGACGTCAACAAGAATTCTGCTTGATTTATTTGCCATATAAGGTGAGAAATTTAATTTCAGTAGAATTTCTGTCCAACCAGTCCTCTGTATTCCTTCCCCTACTAGACAATGAGCGTGCTACCAGTGGTACAAGACCATTCACTCGCACTATCAATGTAATAAATTGTTTATGCATATATCATGCCGTACCAGGGAAACTGTTGCAGATTGCCCCTCAGTTTCTAACTCGAAAGAAATTCACGTTCGTCACATTGACTGCAAACATTTTAGTGCCCCTCCAACTGAGTTTGGGCAGAGGACAGAGAAACAGAAGAAGAGAGATTTGTGATTAATGTCCCGTCTACAGCACGGTCGTTAGAGGCGGCAGCGAACAGAAAAATTGAAATTATCATTCCCTTCCTGGCTGTAATCTCATGCTGACTGTGTGTCTTGGAGCTGTAACTGCGTCTGTTGCTAATAATATGAGGGGTAGTTTCATATTTCAGAGTCGGTACTCTCGGGAGCTCGGCTATAATTTTTTTTTTTTTTTTTTTTTTTTTTTTTTTTTTTTTTTTTTTTTTTTGTCTTGGAGGTAGAGTTGTCTCGGCAATTTTCTCTTGTTTATTTGAAAACACGAGTTGCAAAAACTGATTTTGTTCGCCTTTCAGTCTTCCTACCGATTTTTATCAACGTCCCACGCAATTAGCTTCAGTACTTCATGTTATTTTACCTCGTTTTTCTTCCCAAGAGTAACACTGCAATATGACACCGTGTTCGCTCATTAAATTCGAATAAATGTTCAGTAACTGCAAAATCGAATTCCATTTGTGAACGCTGCTTGGAATAAATTCTCTTACGAGTAGGAGACCTTTATTTAACAAATATAATCAGGAATACATGGAGATGTCGTTTCAAGGTGGAGGTGTTTTTGTTGTGTGCAGTGGCCAAATTACTAATGGGAATATTGCATAATATGGAGGCCTGTTATTTGTGATGGTGAATGCGAACTGTTCCTCGTTCTAATTCAGAATACAAAACAGTTAATAATGGAGATTAGTTTCACTCTTTTAGAAATTATCTCCAGTTTTAGCAACATGTACTAGAAGTCAGAAACACCCCTTATTGGCAGTGACATAATACATTTTATAAAGGATAGCGTCCGTCAACTAATCCTGCAAAACATGATACGACTTTGACACATATTTCGACAAGGCCTCTGAAGTAACTGAAGTATTTCCGTCCAAGCAGGAATTCAAAATACCTCGATTCTGATAGTAAATTTTGCTCAAACCTACATTCAGGGCCACCCCAAACTCCTCCCCCCGTCACCCATGCGCATCCCCTGACTATGTCATGGGTTCCCCCCCCCCCCCACAGCACATGAGTCCCTTCCCCCCAAAAACCGCCACCTCTCCCCTCCTCACGAAATGGCGGGAAATTGAAATTTTATTGGGAAATTCAAAAAAATGGTGGGAAATTCAAATTTATTGGCGGAAATATCAAATATTGTGTGTTCATCTTGAGGTCCAGAGACCAACTGACTTAAATCACATTATCACCACCACCAAAGGGAGCTTTTGGCCCTCCCTCTCCCGTACCCCTTACCTATGAATAAAGCAGGAAATTGGAATTTTGGCAGAAAATTTAAAATGACAGGAAATCCTGTTTTATTGGATTATTTATTTATTTATAGATGACTGTGCAGTACATCCTTTCACTGTTACACCAAAGTATACCACACAGTGATCTACAAGTTCTAGCACTTCGATAATAAGACATAATTTACAATTACAACTGCTCATCTTTCCCTATGTGGATGGGAGTCACAGAGTATTTTGGTATGCTTAGAATAATGGAGAGATTAAAAGATGCCCCCACCCCCCACATTGTCTTTGACAGAATTCCTACAACACTGCTGCTGATTTAATTTGCAGCTCTCCAGTTATAGGAGGGTCCTAGACCTACTACTTTCCATGTATCGTGAAGGAACAGAGTGAACTGAGTCTGTAACTGCTGTTGAGTGAAGAGTGTTTCACATCACTCTCACTCATGCCACTCATCCAAGTGCACAAGATCTCTGCAGATGCGCACTTATTGATTAGGTTAACACCCCTTACTGGTGTATAGTGGATATCAGAGTGTTGTAATGATGTAACAGATGGTTAAGAAGAAACGTGGTATTCGCGTGATGGAGCTCCAGATGGCCGAGTTTGAAGCATTTTACGTAAATCAACTGTGCTATCATTTTTAGAGTATTTTTCTAGTGTCCGAGTCAGTACCAAGAAGGTAGCGGCAAGAGAGAAATGATCGTAGAACATAAACACACTCACTCCTAGGGCTACAGAGTTTTGCACTTAAACACACTACAATGTTAAAGCCAAGTGGTTTCTGAAATATTAGTCATTTGTAATGCAACGCTCTTAATACTCTAATGGATGACATATATGTCCAACATCTGACATACATCCACCCTGCAAGTTGTGTATCCCACTAACTACGGTGTGAGCATAGTATAATATCTGAAATGTAATCATATGTCAACAATGGGCGCCATACACCTCCAGAAAGCTGTATTGTGCTTGTATCACAAGGTATATGGTGTAGAAGGAAGTAGGTTTAACATCTTAAAGTTTGACACTGTAGTGAGTGCGGTAGACAACTTGCAGGGTGGATGTATCTCAGATGTTGGACATATACGTATTAGGAGCATTGCATTCCTCATGACTAATGTTTCGAAAACCACATGGCTGAAAATTATACCGTGTTTAAGTGCAGAACTGTGTAGCCTTAGGAGCGCATGTGTTTGTGATCTGTGATCATTTCCCTCTTGCTCATAAGTTCTTGGAATTACCCAGACCATAGCACAATACCTAAGAAATGATACAGTTGATTTGCGAAAATGCTTCAAACTTCCTCTGTCTGGAACTCCATCATGCATAAACTACACGTTTCCTTTTAACTGTCTGTTATATGATGACAACACTGATATCTACAATCACCAATAAGGGATGCTAACGTCCTCGACAACTGCACATCTGCAGAGATCTTGTGCACTTGGGTGGGTGGCATGAGTAAGAACGGTGTGGAACAGTCTTCACTAAACAGCAGTTACAGACTCAGCTTGCTCTGTTGACCCATGAGACATGGAATGCAGTAGGTATAGGATCCTCCTATAACCGGTGAGCTACAAATTACATCAGCAGCAGTGTTGTACAGATGGTTAGTCAAAGACAATGTGGGGAGATTTTTCAATCTCCAACTTTAACCTAAGAATACAAGAATACTCTGTGACTCCTATCCACATAGGGAAAGAAGGCTAATCGTAATCTTAAATTACGCACTATGATCGAAGTGCTAGAAATATGTAGATAACCTGACTGCATTGCACAGGATGCTGTCTAGTATACTTTGGTGTATACAGTATTTTCAAGAATTAGCCAGGGATGCACAGACTGCACAGTCATTTATCTACATTTGCAATCTAGTATACGGTGCATACAATGTCATGGAGCGGTGGTTTAGCATGATGCAAAATTGGGAAGCATGCTGCTGTGTCATTCGTCGGTCTTGAAATTATGGGAAAACTGGTAAAATTGGTAAAATTTCTCGCACTGTGGGGCTTATTACAGTATGTTGTCCCATGTCGATGGTGTCTTTTCCATCCCTTCCATCCACTGTTACACTGTTGATTACCACATAATGAGTGACTGACGCCACTTGTTTGAGGTGGAGAGATCTTAGTGGGAGCAACAGCTTCCAAGGGATTGCCAGCACCTAAACAGTGACCATGTACATGGCTGCTATATGAGGAATCAATACACGGCTATTACAAATGATTGAAGCGATTTCATAAATTCACTGTAGCTCCATTCATTGACATATGGTCACGACACACTACAGATACGTAGAAAAACTCATAAAGTTTTGTTCGGCTGAAGCCGCACTTTAGGCTTCTGCCGCCAGAGCGCTCGAGAGCGCAGTGAGACAAAATGGCGACAGGAGACGAGAAAGCGTATATCGTGCTTGAAATGCACTCACATCAGTCACTCATAACAGTGCAACGACACTTCAGGACGAAGTTCAACGAAGATCCACCAACTGCTAACTCCATTCGGCGATGGTATGCGCAGTGTAAAGGTTCTGGATGCCTCTGTACGGGGAAATCAACGGGTCGGCCTGCAGTGAGCGAAGAAACGGTTGAACGCGTGCGGGCAAGTTTCACGCGTAGCCCGCGGAAGTCGACGAATAAAGCAAGCAGGGAGCTAAACGTACCACAGCCGGCGGTTTGGATAATCTTACGGAAAAGGCTAAAGCAGAAGCCTTACCGTTTCGGACTCATTGATGGGGACATGCTGCGCCGAGTGTGGGAGGAACTTGATTATCGGCTTGATGTCTGCCGAATCGCTAAAGGGGCACATATCGAACATTTGTGAATGCCTAAAAAAACTTTTTGAGTTTTTGTATGTGTGTGCAAAGCATTGTGAAAATATCTCAAATAATAAAGTTATTGTAGAGCTGTGAAATCGCTTCAATCATTTGTAATAACCCTGTACTCTTGGTCTCTTTGAAATGTAAGACCTAAGTACCTGCTATCCCAAATCTGTGAAAAATGAGATTAAATATAGAGGTCATCACTTTCAGGCAGCTGTTTGGAAACGCTCCACAATGCCCCAGACTCTTCCAGTTTCGATATGCTGTGATGTTTTCCACATTTTTGTCAATAATAAACGCATCTCTGTATTTTGCTTCAACCATACTGTGTTTGTGGAAGCAGCATACGATACTCCATATGATGTCCAGCATTCAGTCAGGACCAATGGATGGAAACTTTTTAATGTCTGTGTAGCAGCTGCCACAGACCTCGAAGTCCTGGTGGAAAAATAAAATGTATTGTGGTGTACAAAACTGTGGTCTTACACTCCTCGGATGCGTTACAGCAGAAAAATCAAAGAAAGAAACAGCTTATGAAAGAACAACACAGGTACCCTATCTTATGATTGATAGTCTGCAGGAAATGGTTTTCCTAAAGAACAACTGATGAAACAATAAATTGGTCTGTGCAAGCGACTACAATCACTGACCACTTGCTCCAGTGGGCCAATACCCGTATATTTAATAGGATCGCCACATAAACATAAAGGAAAAATATTCACAGCAAAAAATTTTAAAAGTTCTTTACCAATATGCTTCAAGTATTTACATGATGTTCTAATGAATATCTGACAGACATATTTCCTTTTCCAACATGTGGGTTTATAAAAAGATATAATATATAAAGGGAAAATATTGCAGGCAAAATTATCGAAGACCTCATCACTAACGTGATTGATTTAGTTAAACTTTTTACACCGATGCTCTAATAAATGTTTGGATGGACATAAGCTACATTATTTTTAATTTATATGATATATAAATATATATGTACTATATAAATGAGAAGCACTTTTAGCAACAATCTCTTAAGGTGATTGACCGATTTACTCTACTTACACGACACTCTAATAAACATGCTGATGGATATAGGTAACATGATTTGTTAATATATCTTTGAAACACAAGATGCAGGTTTTCTATTACAACCGACAGCGAGAACGAAAATGCTGTGCTATGCTGTGCTGTGAAAACGTATGGTTTCGTTTTATTTTTCAAAGTCAGTAGCAGTACCATACCAGGCTACTGAAACTATTAGACAAATTGTTTCTCCCATATATATTATTTCCCCCTCTGTATAATTTTGGAAATACATTGTTTACACATATATGTGTTTCCTTCCCTATGGTAAGTTTTCACAGAAAAAGAGGAGTGCTGTATTTGTTACTTGTCAGTTTATGACTATAATACTACTACGGAAACTGAATCGCCTGAAACTTTCTAATCCTATTTGTTCGAAGATTAAAACGATGCAAAAATATCCAAGATACTGTCTTCACATATCCAGCAGCAGGAGATGTCTCTCACACCCTGGATGCTTATTATCCCAGCTGACTGGCCCATTCATTCTAAGCAACTTCAATTCCCATCAAGCTTTCGTTTCCAGTGACAATAAACAATGCCCAGGTTCAGAGACAGGGGTAACAGATGGACAGAAAGGAAGGGAATAGACCTAGCGGAAGGAGGAGATGGACAGAGAGAGTGGGTAGAAGGACAGAGAGAGGGGGAAAACGAAATTAGCACTTATATCCAATTCCCATACATATTTAGCAATTACGAAATATTGCAGGGTTTGTTAGTTAGTTGCAAACTAATAAAGTTAATTCAGTAACTTTTGTAATACTTTGCTTGCACGAAATTCAATTAAAGTTTTGTAATCCTCCAATTAAATTGTATCCCTTGATCTGTACCACAATAACATGGTGTTTAATTTTTATTTTGGTACTTTTGTAATGATTATAAACATGAATACCATCGAAGATACACTCCTGGAAATTGAAATAAGAACACCGTGAATTCATTGTCCCAGGAAGGGGAAACTTTATTGACACATTCCTGGGGTCAGATACATCACATGATCACACTGACAGAACCACAGGCACATAGACACAGGCAACAGAGCATGCACAATGTCGGCACTAGTACAGTGTATATCCACCTTTAGCAGCAATGCAGGCTGCTATTCTCCCATGGAGACGATCGTAGAGATGCTGGATGTAGTCGTGTGGAACGACTTGCCATGCCATTTCCACCTGGCGCCTCAGCTGGACCAGCGTATGTGCTGGACGTGCAGACCGCGTGAGACGACGCTTCATCCAGTCCCAAACATGCTCAATGGGGGACAGATCCGGAGATCTTGCTGGCCAGGGTAGTTGACTTACACCTTCTAGAGCACGTTGGGTGGCACAGGATACATGCGGACGTGCATTGTCCTATTGGAACAGCAAGTTCCCTTGCCGGTCTAGGAATGGTAGAACGATGGGTTCGATGACGGTTTGGATGTACCGTGCACTATTCAGTGTCCCCTCGACGATCACCAGTGGTGTACGGCCAGTGTAGGAGATCGCTCCCCACACCATGATGCCGGGTGTTGGCCCTGTGTGCCTCGGTCGTATGCAGTCCTGATTGTGGCGCTCACCTGCACGGCGCCAAACACGCATACGACCATCATTGGCACCAAGGCAGAAGCGACTCTCATCGCTGAAGACGACACGTCTCCATTCGTCCCTCCATTCACGCCTGTCGCGACACCACTGGAGGCGGGCTGCACGATGTTGGGGCGTGAGCGGAAGATGGCCTAACGGTGTGCGGGACCGTAGCCCAGCTTCATGGAGACGGTTGCGAATGGTCCTCGCCGATACCCCAGGAGCAACAGTGTCCCTAATTTGCTGGGAAGTGGCGGTGCGGTCCCCTACGGCACTGCGTAGGATCCTACGGTCTTGGCGTGCATCCGTGCGTCGCTGCGGTCCGGTCCCAGGTCGACGGGCACGTGCACCTTCCGCCGACCACTGGCGACAACATCGATGTACTGTGGAGACCTCACGCCCCACGTGTTGAGCAATTCGGCGGTACGTCCACCCGGCCTCCCGCATGCCCACTATACGCCCTCGCTCAAAGTCCGTCAACTGCACATACGGTTCACGTCCATGCTGTCGCGGCATGCTACCAGTGTTAAAGACTGCGATGGAGCTCCGTATGGCACGGCAAACTGGCTGACACTGACGGCGGCGGTGCACAAATGCTGCGCAGCTAGCGCCATTCGACGGCCAACACCGCGGTTCCTGGTGTGTCCGCTGCGCCGTGCGTGTGATCATTGCTTGTACAGCCCTCTCGCAGTGTCCAGAGCAAGTATGGTGGGTCTGACACACCGGTGTCAATGTGTTCTTTTTTCCATTTCCAGGAGTGTATATTGGACGTAAACGAGAGGTTAGTTCTTGCACAAAAACTACACAGGCTAAACTTTCGTAATTATGTACGGCCGTGGAGGCAGAATGGCTCAATATTTCTGCAGGGGACATCCAACATATTGTTGTTGAGTTTATGCCACTACGCCAGCTAGGAGTTCCGACATGATATTAGGCTGTATCGCGTGACCTTTGCCACCAGAGCGTTGATACCAGTTTATAATAGAATTTTGATATTGTAAGATTCCTTGAGTGACTGTCGTTAGATGATTATGTGGGTGCTTGAAAAAAGACAACGTTAAAGGAAACAGGGATGTGGACGGGCCCTGACAAGTAAAGGTAGGCGTGGGGTGAGAGAGTTGTTTGGGCATTTTAAACTCAACGAATGACTCCCCACCACTTTATAAACAGAGGAACTGTTGTATAACTAGAGTCGTGTTAGACACAACGGAGAACATAACGGGCCGTGATAAGGATGGAAAAGCTAAGCCTGGAGCGAAAGAGCTGATTGGACGTTTCAAAATCAATAAACCACTCTCTCACACCATTTTTCAGGTAGTGGAGCCGTTTCACTATTAAGGATGCTTTGCAGGCATTTCTTGACTAGCTTAGTAACTGAACAGAAGTGCATTTCAGAGGAACGTATCAGAATGTGATTATGTTGTGATTTATCATTTTCAATTCACTTTACTCTACTTATAATGGGGATGTTTTTAATATTAGTTACTCCAGTTTTGCGTTACTTGGAAAGATGTAATGACGAGTTGATTACGGCAGTAGACAGGTATATGTGGGTAAGTCTCCTGTAGTTGATTGTCTGAGACCCCTCATTGCAACTTCTGTTACAATTAACAAACTTTAAATGTGAAAGAAACATAGGCTGATTTCCTGTTGTTCGTTACAGCGAGTTTCTATTGGGCGCCAGTAACTGGCGTATGCTGGTACTTCTCATGCTACTGGTTGTTGCCATGATGCTGTGCATGGGGCTGAGGGTATCGAACAGACTGAATGCCCATATGCTGAGTGAATTTCGGTGCAACAGCGATCACCGGAATTTTTATGTTTTATAGAACTCAACTCGCCACACTGTCACTACTGCATTACTGTAGTGAACAGTAAATAATATTGTATCACAGTTTTAGAGGGTATCTTACATGAAGGCTCGTGAGTAAGATCCCTTTCCCTTAATAAAAGTTATTCCCTCACTCACTTGGCGATGAGTGCATTCCTGTTGTTTTCAGTTACTGTCTTACTAAATCTAAACCCTTGTGCGTTAGGGGGCCCCTTTATGTATATTGTGAGTGTTGTAATATTCAATGTAAAGGGTTACTGAATCGTTTGCCCTTTCCCTAAGAAAGGGAAGCAAAAAGTTTCATTAATAATGACAGAGGCATTTTACCGGTAGCCGATCGGGGTGGCCGAGCGGTTCTAGGAGCTACAGTCTGGAGCCACGCGACCGCTGCGGTCGCAGGTTCGAATCCTGCCTCGGTCATGGATGTGTGTGATGTCCTTAGGTTAGTTAGGTTTAAGTAGTTCTAAGTTCTAGTGGCTGATGACCTCAGAAGTCAAATCCTACAGTGGTCAGAGCCATTTGAACCATTTTACCGTTAACAGAATCATATCCCAAGCGTTCCAGAAATTTTTCCCATACCATAACTTATCCAATAAGAAAGAGTAATAGGTGCTGCATAGTTATGTGCATTAGACATCCAATCACATCGAAACTCAGTTTTGTTCAATAGTTTAGAATGTCGTTAAGTACTCTGTTAGGTCACTTTCCATCAGCTGTTTGCTTGTAAGATGTTACTTCGTTGCGTGGAATCAGGTTAACGGTTCTTTGGGATGTGTTAAGTTGTGATTTTATTCTAACCAGTAAGGCTGTAGGCAAGAAATACAGACTAAAAAATTAACATAGTAACGTATCTCTCATCTCCCCGTAAGATAAGTACTTACATGATTAAGTATCATTTACGCATGAGAGCTTATATCGGCGAGTTACCCTAGTTTTCTATTGCTTCGGTTGCTCTTGTTTACTTTTTCCGTTATTTCCGGAAGGTTTGTAAACATGAATTATATTTACCTTGCTTCTACAAGTGAAGGCAGAATCAATGTACACGCCTTTAATTCACTATTACAATATTATGCTCAAATACTTATTTCTATATCATTCAAACAGCAAGTCTTCCAACGACGTATACCACAGTGCAGCACAAAATGTAGATTATTAACCTTTGAAGCAAAATACAAGAATTATACCCTTTTGCTTGGAAAAGTAGGTAACTTTATATGTTCGGGGAGAGGGGATTAGTTGGCATAAAGGGCTACTTAGCAAACAGGTTATGTTTCCTGACACCGCTGAATAACAGGGCTGTCATCGCGCTAGAGGGCAGAGTGAGTAAAGATGGAACATACACTGTAACTTCAGTCTGCTTCGTACCGTCACGTTGTAAGAACACTTGTTTCACTTGTTTTCTGACAGGTGAGTAGACTATTTCGTTGTAAATTTTTTTGTTCTGTTGAAGCTGTACGTAGAATGGAGGAGTTACTGACGGCAGTTATCGTAACAGAGACTTTAATTGTGGTCGCATGCACCCATCATAACCTTTTGCTTATGTTGTTTCGAACTGTGTGGTATTCAGTTCGTCTTGCATAAGGCCTTGGGGCCAGTTGCCATTGTTGCGTATGGATTCAGTTGGCCCACATCTTTGCCAACTAATTCGTTCATTACTGCTCATTAAAAAAGAAAGATTTGTATAAAAAATTAATAAATACTCTTCATCCCAGAATAAATTCGTCTTTTCCCCACAGCTGGGCTGCTACACGAATCCTACTGTAGCTAAAAAAGAGGGTTTATTGCCATTCTAATTGACAGTACCACCAAAGGTAGAATAGTGGCCGAAAGACCAATAACAAGAAAAAGCCATGTGTAGTCGAAAAGGGCGTCATGGATAAGATTCACAAATAGAAAAAGAAGCTTCCCAGAAAACGACGGTTTAAATTTTCTTCTATGGGTTCTGATGACGGCATATCAAGTATTAGCTATGAGGGAAATGACGATAGCTTGGTCCTACCTTAACGATAATTCAGAGGCTGAAGAAGGTCTTCATGGAGAAGAGCTTTCACCCTCAGCCTACTTCCTAAACAAAGATAAGGGTTCTCATTCAACAATTCCCACTATTTCTGGACCATCGCATTAAGATGCCAACAGCACACATCGAGCAAGTCTAACACCAAATCCTCCCCAATCTCAACTGCCTCCTAACCAACCTGCGTTCCATGTAAATTACTTTGTTTGGTGAAGTACCAAACCTGCCGGTAACTCGGAAAGAGTGTCGAAGCCGATGGCAACCGCATTTGCGATCCAGCAACATAAAAAAGGGAAAATCTGGTGATGGCCAGACGAGGACGATTCAGTTTGGTGTGACTAAAGTAAAATTTACAAAACGTAAACCCACCTCTTCAAGTAAAAGAGTATCAACTCTCATATTTGTGGTTGGGTTAAATAATTGAAATAATTCTATTTGAGCAACTATAGGTACCTATAATAACAAGCAGAATTTATTTTCTTGAATGATTCATTGTTTATCACACATTGAAGTTCGTACTGTTATTTATTAATTTTTATACAAGTGTTATTTTACATGAAGAATTTATTTTTAAAACAATTTATAGTTTTAAAACGAAATTACCTCTAGTTTTGGTAAAACAAAACGTTTTCCAGCCAAAATTGGTTTATCTTGTCAGAGTATCCCCACGCTTACCAGCTTACGCTATCTCGAACCTAGACGTACGCCACATAATCCTGTACCTGGAGTTACTTGACATAACTGCAAGTTTTACGAAAAGTGTTTTAGGTTACTCAGAAAAGTATTTAATTAATGGTTCGTACATGATTTTCTAGCCAAAAAATAAGCTATCCGATGCATTCATCAGAAGCTCTCCAAGTATTCACAAAAGAATAAAAAAAATCTGAAACCAAAACGTACGTGAACTAGGCTCGATCTCTCCTACAATATGTTTTGAACATAAATGTCGGCTAACAAACCGCCTAATGTGCATATACCAGTTAGCGGCCAGGGTGCGATGTGCAAGAATGTCATCCCTTTTCGATGTACAATGTACCAGTATTCATACGAGACAAACTGTAGAGCAAGTATTCAGTGCGTGCTACAAATCAGCTAAAATCCCGGTAAACGATACATAATCCTCGAATCACATCATAACATATAAAGAAAGAACATTTTAATTTTAAAATTAAAACAATGAACCGCAAAGTATAATTCAAAGCGTTAACATGACAGGAAATTACTGAGCAGCCTTGCGAGTCAGTGTGTACCAAATAACATAAGTAACAAGAGTGCTTCGTTAAATTTAATCTATTAAATTAAAAATTTCATTATATCAAGAGGCAGTTCACGTATAAGACTAAAAGAGTATTTTTGTTAAAGAAAATACATCAGACGCCTATTGTTAAAGTCACCTTGTACACTAATTGAAAATAACATGCTTTTATTGATATAAAAGAGAAGTAGGAACATACTGTAAAACTTGTTCAGAACAGCCCAAAGTGTTTATATGGCGAGATGGCTGTTACGTTCAGCTGGCAAACACACTATAAATTCTTCCACTGCTTTAACTTTTTTCCTGGAATCTGTACTGCTCCAAAGTCATTATTTCGCAATCCCATGTACATGAAATACACGTGCAGCAGCAGCTCAGACTGTTTATTTGCTGCACAGGTTAATTAAATTAGACACACTGAATGAAAGCAGCAACTTGCATCGGCGGCAGCCGTGCAGTCAGCTTAAAACTATACAAACACAAATCACCACAGTATGACACATAAGCCTTTATTGCCTTTATTGACATCTGCCGTTTCAAATTAACATTTCGAGATTGTTCAAACGCTTTTCGAAACAACTACTCTCCTGACTTAGCCATTAGCAGGGAACGATTAAGCACACCATTACTAAACAGTAAACTACATACCGGATCCCACGTAGCTGTAAAAGGAAATTGATACTGTTGTTTCGCTCTTTGTTTTAAACGTTGTTTGCGAACCCTAGAAGAACACAGAGGATTTTTTAACCGGCAAAACATTTACGAGAGATTTACACGAAAGCTTTCAACTTAACATATAATGGACACACATTGCGTTTGTTACAGGTTCTTTTATAACAGAATGTTTTCCAGTTTAGTGTGAACAACATCTCGTCAAACAACGTACTGTTTTTTCCCTCAGTATTATGTGGTACCTCCAATTCTACTAATAATCAACACTGAAATTTAGGTTCAATTTAGATTCGTATATCGACTATGGATTTCAAATCTGGAGTCATTGATACATTTCAGCTAAACTCTTATGCTGTACTTCTGTTACAGTGATTCACAACGAATAAAAACATTATGTTTTTCTTTGGACAACACAACTGTGCTATATTACAGTATTTATGGCAAAGAGTAAAGCTGACTCTTTGGTAAATATACTCGTCGTAAATTATATTAAAAGTTGCCTCAACTTTTATCACAGTGCTGCACCATGCATTCTGCTGTTGGATGTGGTTAGTCACTGAACAGCTTTGCTAATTTGTCAGACATTATAGCAAGTTATGGCATTTTTACATATTTGACTGCTGGGGTGCTGTCAGTGGAGAGTGTAGTTTCATGCTGTTTGTTCAGTTTGTTGTTTATCTGTTATGACATTGTATTAATGAGTGAAGGATCACATCCACTGTTTACTGCGGTACATTTTATGGTTTCTGTTTCTTGTTCGAATTCTGTACGTTGAAGTGGAAATTTGTGGACACTGGATAGCACTGATATATATGCAGCTATACAAAAACACAGATGTAAAAGTAAACTACAACATATTTACACTATAAAACAGCCAGATACAGATCCCACAAAATTATCTGTAACCAATGTAACAAATATTATATAGGCAAACAGTCAGAAATCTCAGAATACAATTCGGAGAATATTTACACTGCTGCATGAACCGTGATTTATTTTCAAGGAATAGTCTTAAGAATTTATTTTATTTACTAGCGATTCATCAAGAACATTAACACATTTAATTACACTATATAAGCATGGAAGTAGTTGCAGGGAGTAACTGATGAAATCATAACCAATTTCTTTTTAACCAATGGGAATTTTATTCACTTTAATAGTGCCTAAAAGCATTTTTAAAGAAACAGATTTAAAATTATAATAAGAAAGCACCATCTAAATATCAAAGTTGCAATTTATTCAGAGGCAGAAAGAAACAAGTTTTGACTGTATGAGCTTTCGGGCAGAGAACCTTGCCCCTCCCCTTTGACACGGCCGTAGTTACGACCGCTCACAACAGCCTCTGAAAGACTAGACTGGTGCAAAGCTGCTACACACCAGATAAATTTAAACTAAGAGTTTTAACAATTTACACAAGCACACAAACTATGCACCCCCCGTACGAAGGATGGAAATGGTACAAAACACTAACAATTAAAATATTAACCTTCCCACCGAAGGTGCATCTTGGTTTTAACTTCTAGGAATAGTATTACGGTGAAAGGGTGGCAACGATACGTACTACAACGATTATTTATATAAAAGCCCATGAAATGCAATCTTATATAAAGTTCTACAATGTTGGCCAAACAATAGTTAAGATTCTCTACAGTACACAGATACCGCCTCTCAAGATCATAGGCAATAGTGTTAAAGTTTCCAAAGATCAAAACATATTTCAGGTATTAGGCTGTTACACTCCAAGCAATAAATTCATTAACACACCAAATCCGACAAACAGGGGCAGCTATTAACGTACGGTAGATTGATAGGGAGATTACCGAACAACCCGAACCGCAGGTTGCTCTAACCCGACCCTACTCCACAAGGGAAAAACGGACTACCCAATTTATAAACAACCACCTTCCCGCGGGTGGGCAAACGGAGAAGATTGGTGGGACGACCCCAAAGCAAAACGGCTCATGACCTCACCAAGAAAACAAGTAGAATTTAACAAGAGTAAATCAAACAACATATCACCAATCACTCAACTTCTAATAAACTGCGATTTCTAGAGAAGACCTGGCGCAGCACCCCCCAAATCGCTCTCCCGAACAGTCCGCTGCCGGTCGCTTCAACGGACGCAGGAAGGCGAGCCGATGCCCGGTCTCACGGCGTCGCAGCTCGCACCGGCCAGACTGATGTCGTGGGTTGACTCCTGTTGCTCTCATGTCGACCGCGAAGTTACTACCCCTCGCTATACGCCGAGGCCCACTGGACTCAGGTGGCGACCTCACATGCGCCGTCGCTAAAGACGGACAAGTCATCTTGTGTCTCAGTGCGCGACCGACCAACCGATCGATCCAACCGCCAATGACCATTGCCTGAGCAAACTCGAGCAGACTGGCGGCCTAACGCGCAGACTCAGATGCAGGAACTAAACCCCGACCAGGCGACCACTCGCCGAGTTCTCTTACTGGCGGAGTGGAAAGACTCTCATTTAGCCGGCTTTAAAGGTTGATACGAATGACATACTAGCACTCCGAACGACAGACAGACACTAACTGCCTAACAAATGCGGACGAGAGACAGACTAGCAGGCTGGGGTCGAGAGAGTGACCCAGACTGACCGACTAGCGAGCTCATAGCGCCCATTAAATGCACGTGAGCAGGCAACCTTTCCCCTTTCCCACCAGAGGGAGACACCAAAGCTGCGATTGCCACAGCGGCGCCACCACCAGAAACGGAGGGCGACTGCTTCACACTACGCGCTGCGGCGCGCTCTTCATAACAGCAATTTTTACCATGGCTCACTGCAGATCGGATAAATGTAACAATCAGCAGTGGCAACAAGCGTTGGAGACACAGCTCAACCTTTGAAAATCGAAGACAGTATCGAAATATGATTTAAACTGAAGGTCGAGGTAGGGGAGAAGTAAAGAAATGGAAGGGGAGGAAGTGATGATATCAGCTGCATCGGGACTTAATGCGGAATCGGCGGCGACGAGTGAAAATGTTTGCCAGACCAGAACTCGAACGCTTACTCCTGCTTACTAGGCAGCTCCGTTAACCACTGTGCCATCCGGAAATGCGCGAACGATCTCAGCACGTCCCCAGCCGACCCCACACTGCCAATTAGCGCCTCCTAACCGCACTCCCCGCGCGTGTCCTCCATTTTTAGTTTTGCGGCAAGAACTCTAAAGGTATTGTGCGTCCGCACAAAATGTAGTGGATTCACATCTGAATGAACGGACATCAAGCATTCGTACAACTGATTCGCCTCGAAGGGCAATACCTTCACTGCCGATGAACAATATCGTTCGATCTCCTGCAGGAATCATATCTGAAAGAAAGGACATCAAGCATTCGTACAACTGATTCGCCTCGAAGGGCAATGTATCCACTACCTTCAGTGCCGATGAACAATATCGTTCGATCTCCTGCAGAAATCTGAGAGCTGCGAGCATGGAGGTCGTGGTCGAGGATAGGTGGCGCTAGTTGAGAGTGTGGGTCGGTATAGTCCGTGCAGTTGCGATATGTGTCCGGATGGCGGAATGGATAACGCAACTGTATGGTAAATAGAAAATCCCGCGTTTGAGTCTTGTCGGCACGGTAGCTTAGCGCGTGCGGTCAGAGGTTTAACTACCCTTTGTAATAAAAAAAACTGAATTAATGGATCGACGATTAACCTGAACAAATTCAACGACTAACAACGAACAAAATGAGATAAAAAAAGACTCTCTGTCTGTCACATATTTTCACTCGTCGCCACCGATTCCGACTACAGTACCGATACAGCTGAAATTTCATTTCCTTCCTTTTCCCTTCCTTTCTCCCCCCCCCCCCCCCTCCACATCCCTTTAAGTTCAATTTACATAACACGTACCACAGCTGCGGGTTCCACATGGTACCTGTTCTTTCGGACGTGTCCGAAATTACAGACATCACGCATTCATACAATCCCGAAATTTTTCACAAAATCAGAAAAAGTTAAAGAATGAGTGAGCCATGAGTGGCTCATGTTCCCGCCATCACCTATTTTACCCCCTGTTTTTAACGCACTTCCACCTCACTACGTTAATTTAAATTACTACTGTCACTGAGTTGCTGCTTTGCCTGACCGTGAGTGGCGCTAGCAGCGCGTATCGATATATCCTCTCTCGTAGTATCTTTGTTCGAATGCTATTACTTCCCGGTCGTTGTCTGTCGGAAGGACACCGCCTTCCGTGCCCTTGCCCCCACCCTGCAGCGCTCCCAACACCTTCTCCAATCCCACCTTGACCGGTTCACTGCTTGGTGCAACCAGTGGTTGCTCAAGGTCAATCCCTCCAAAACCCAGGCGATCATTGTAGGCAAAACCACCCCTTTCTTCCGCCTCCTTGATTTCTATCTCACCATCTATGGCCGTCCTATTACCATCACTCCCACCCTTAAGTACCTTGGCGTCACCCTCGACCGTCGCCTCTCCTGGACTCTCGGTTTTAACTTCTAGGAATAGCGAAGGCACGCTCCCGACTCCATCTCCTCAAGCTCCTTCCCGGCTGTACGTGGGGTCTGGACCCCTCCACCATCCTCCACACCTATAAATCCCTCATCCGCCCTATCCTTTGTTACTCCCATCCGGCCTGGATCTCCGCCCCCCCTTCCCTTTTATAAATCCCTACAAATCCTTGAACGCCATGCTCTCCGCATTGCCTATCGCATCCGTCTCCCCTCCCCCACGTGGATCCTGTATGATCTCATCCCCTTCCCCTACCTCCTCCTTTTCCTTGAAAGGATATGGATCCTGTACACCTTCCGCAAACTCGATCCTCCTCATCAGCTTGTCTCACCTATCCTCTCCCATCCCCGCCCGCTGCCGCGCCTGTATTCTCACGTCCCACGCGGTCTCCATCTCTCCACCCACCTTACCCTCTCCCAAGGTGGCTTCCGCCAGCTCCCCCTCCCTGATGATGTCTTCCTCCCCTCCATCTACCCCTCCTATCAAGTTTGATCCTCCCCTCCCACTTCCTGTGTCCTTTCCCTTAGGCACCCTCCCTCCCTTCTCTTCCTTTCTCTTTCCTTTTCCCCCGTACGCTCCCTCCTCCCATCTTCCCCCGGGCTTCCCCTCCTCCTTCCTCCCTCCTCCTATCTCCCTTGCCCATGGCATCTCTGCTCTCCCCTCTCCCTCTCCGATTTTCCTTCCTCCTCCTCCTCTCTTGGCAGGTCGCCGGACTCGCACACGCTCAGTGAACATTCGCGCGCCGGAGATCATCGCCATCAGCGTCTCGTGTGTGTGCTTTCGTTTGTGTTTAGTGTTTGTTCGCCGTCACGCCACCACCGTTCACGTGTGCCGTCGCCATCATCCATGTTATGTGCGCCGTGTCAACTATTGCTAGTGATGTTTCTCGTCCAGCGTGAACAGCTCCATGTTTTTTTGTTTTTTAGTGTCTACATTTTTTGCCCGCCGTTTTGACTGTATTGTCTGTGCCACTTATATGTAATACTTATTGTCAAACTCAAGGCTGAAGAGTGGCGTACTATGCTGCTGACAGCCCGTCTTTGTATAAGGTGTTTAAAATCGCAATAAAGAAAAAAAAGGTCTGTCGAAGGGCAGTTCGGATAAGTAGTTCGGCTCGCGAGTTCCGCTCTGCCAGTCATTTGGAACGCTTCTGGAGCGCAGTCCGGACCTGCTATTCGCGGAGTCGCAATGTGGCACTAGTTCAGTCGGGTCGGAGCAGCAGTGAGGTCTGCGTCAACACGGCACGCCCAACCACTGCCGCCACGCATCGCTTGAGCCGGGCCACGGCCTTGGTGGATCGTCGGTCCGTCGTCCAACCGGACGACGCGTTTTGGCTCGCCGATCGCTTATGAGTCGCGTTTGGGTGCATCAACTCCCGATTTGTCCTCGTGTGTGATTAGTTACTGTTGCGTATCGTTCAAGACTTCGTGCAAGTGTTTGTCAAACTCTATGGGTAGTTGGTGTCATTTCCATTGACAACTTGTTTTAAATGTTGTCGGCATACTGGCAGTGAGTCGGTCGGTTGTTACGGACGAGGGAAGTTCTCCGCGCGGTACAGTCGGCTGAGGCCGCTGGCAGTCCCTGCGCAATGTCTGAGCGTGTGTGGAGCTGCCCGATCGCTACGAGCTTCGTGGTCCGCCGACTCAGGACGTCAAAGTTGAGTAGTGGTTTGGCCGGCCGTTGTGACCGAGCGGTTCTAGGTGCTTCAGTCTGGAACCGCGCGACCGCTACGGTCGCAGGTTCGAATCCTGTCTCGGGCATGGATGTGTGTGATGTCCTTAGGTTATTTAGGTTTAAGTAGTTCTAAGTTCTAGGGGACTGATGACCACAGATGTTAAGTCCCATAGTGGTCAGAGCCGAGCCATTTGAGTAGTGCTTTCAACTACCCAAGCAACGTCAATTCTTGTTGTGGTGGTTCGCTTCGGTGGTTAGTTGTTGGGGAGCTTTTCCGCTGAGCAACACCGAGTGGATCTACTGCTGGGATATAGCCGCCATGCGGTGCAATTAACTATTTCAGTCGACTACGATTTGAGTGCACCAGTGGAATTTTCTGTCTTGTGGCCGCTAGTGTTCTGGTTACCTGCCCTGGGCACTGACGTAAATTCAGGCAGTGTTCTTTTGAGCGAGTTAACTATTACGGTGTTTCAAATTCAAGTGTACCAGCGGAATTTTCTGCCTAGTGGCCGTTAGTGTTCCTGTTACCTGCCCTGGCCACTAACGTAATTTCAGGCGGCGTCATTTCCTTCCTCACCTGTTGTCGCTGGCCAACATGGTGTGTAATTTTGACAGCTAATACGAACTCCATTGTGGATTATCACGTTTGTAGCATTACCGGTTGGGGTTCTCATGTACCGATTGACGGGAAGCAAGTTGTTGTGTCGGTCGGTCCGTGGCTGTCCCCTGGTTGGGTTCCGACGGATCAAGTATAGTTGGGCTCACCACCTGTCTCACCTAAGTGAACGAGGGCAGACCGACCACCCTGGAGGCCTTCTGAGTGCCACCGGTGTTTAATTATCTGTTGTCTTTCTTGAATTTTAGGCTTGTGGTTACTGTTTGTTTCTTAAAATTTTTGACAAATTAATTTTTAAATTTACCTTTCAAGCTTAAAAACTGGGGCCTTCTGCTTTTAAAGATTATGGTGATATATTTTGAAATTTTGAAGTTTGATTGTGGCCCTCAGCCATTGGTATTGCACCTTGCGTATGTTGTTTCTTTAAATTATTTTATTGCTATCTTAATTGGATATTTACCTTGTTAAGATTTCTTGGTGGAGGTCTTCAGCCGTGAAAGAGTTGCTAAATTACAATAAATGGCAATTAGAAGCAGAAACTGACCTCAACCCTTGGCCCTTTCCACAAACCTATTACCTGTATTGCCCAGCGGGTTTAGCGGGCGTATCAATGGGTATCACGAAATAAATGGAAATTTTCATTCGTAATACAAAATAATGAAATAACCGAATTCAAGGGCTCAAAATTATTTAGTAGTCTCAAGCCAGTCCTAATGGAATAGAATTAAGGTGATCTGAACCAGTATGAAACAAATGACTTCCAGGCTGTCAGGAAAATCAGTGTAAAATGCAACAGTCGAGGCTCATTCACACGCTGCAAAGCTGCCATATTGTATTAAGTGTATAGTGCTTACGTGTATGTCAGATAATTTATATAGTTAACTACGTCGAAAAACAGTGACAAAATAAATAGTGCAACTGTTCAATGTCTCGCAATAGCTCCGCCATTGTACCAATGCTGCGAACGAAACTTTGAGACGCCAGAATTGTAAGTGAACAACTGTCAAATAAGCGTTTCACCCGATTTTCGCACCATAACAACTATTGCAAAGTTATATGCATGCCACACAGACTGTGGCGTCAATCATAATAAACAAAGAGACAGAGCTTCACACCAGAGACGAAAAATAAATAAAAGTCCTCTGTCGATTTAGCTTATCATATTTTATTTTTAGTAAACACGTTTCTGTGTATATAAAAGCCTGAAGATGGGAAGAGTCCGCTCGGAGTGGTCGCGCGGTCTGAGGAGCCATGTAACGGCTTGTGCAGCCCCTCCCGCAGGAGGTTCGAGTCCTCCCTCGGGCATGGGTGTGTGTGTTGCTCTTAGCATAACGTTGGTTTAAGTGGTGTGTAAGTCTAGGGACCGATAACCTCAGCAGTTTGGTTCCTTAAGAATTCATACATTTGAACATTTGACCATTTACATGAAAAGAACATGAAACGCAGTGCAGTATGTAAAATTAACGATAAAACAAATAAGTGGCTGGCAGCATTAGTAACTGGCATACTACCATAATCATAGCCACATCGCCTCGCCCTTTTAAACGTATCCTTTCTTCAAACACTTATGAGATGTGAGGCACCAGATACACTGAATGTATCACAGTTTAATGGTAGTATATGTGTACTTAGCAGCTGCAGTATCCAACATGATAAAAGAGGCACGTTCCTTCTGGAGCACTTTCCACAGGATATCTGTTCAACAAGCTATAGCTGCACGTCCAAACCCTTTCGTGGTTGATGGGAGTCATACGTCCCACTAAATAATACACATTTTTTAGTATTGTAACGCTATGTCCCTACTTGTCTAATGTTGAAATTCGGCGAGACCCATTTGTAGCCTGTAAAAAAATACTATGGACCATGGAGTGGATGTACAAGGTGAACATTAATAAAAACCGAAAAACAGTAGGCGACGCATCTCTGACTGGAAAAGGAGGAAAAGAAGTCCTATAAACATATGTCTGGAAATGGGCTGCGTGCATACAACAACAATAAATCGTCCCGGAACACAGTCAGAGCTGCATCCCCTCCACGCGACAACAGAAGTTCAAAAAACCATCACTGGATGCCATGCATTCGTACACACGTCGCATCGTCGATTACCGCACCCTTTCGCACATTCCGGCCTCTTACCGAATAGCGTCACAGACGTCGTGAACAAGCTTCCATAATCCGAGATTGTGTTCCGTCTCCAATGACCTCGTTGTCGACGGAACGTTAAACACTAATATCCTCCTCTTAAAGAATCCCTATCTGCACGCTGATGCTGAACCGATACAATGAGGCGCCTAGACTATTCCCCGAGGAATGTCCGTAGCCCACAGCTGACGATTATGCAGACTGACAATGCCAGTTCTGGTAAAGGTTGCTTCGTCGGTAGAGAGAACTGATGACAGAAATGCCATAATTGAGATGGTCCGGTGCAACAACCATCGACAGAAACCTTCCCGCTGCTGATAAACCTTTCGATCGTTGCAGGTGATAAGGATGGAAGCCGTTGTCATGCAGGATAAGCATAATCGTACTTTGGCTTACACAATGTTGGCGGGACACATGTCTACAGCTTGTATTAAGGTACGTCTGAATATCCTGTAGAACCCGGTCCTCCAAATCTGGTATATGCACAGTCCGCTGCCTCCCCCCACGTTACTGCATGAAAGGACTCATGATCACACAAACGCCCAAAAACGACTTGACACGTTGTGTGCTGTGGTTGATGTCTGTGAGGGTACTCGTTTTGATATAGCCGTGCAGTCTCTCCTACGATTCCATCAGTTTGGCCGTACACAAACACCACCTCAGCTTCTTCTCGACATGTTCGTTTGTTTGTTGTATTTTATGGTGCAAATACAGCTAAGGCCATGCGCACCCATGTCAGTACCTTAGGACAAGCTGGCAACTGTGACCGAGTGGTTCTAGGCGCTTCAGTCCGGAACCGCGCTGCTGCTACAGTCGCAGGTTAGAATCCTGCGTCGGGAATGGCTGTGTGTGATGTCCTTAGGTTAGTTAGGTTCAAGTAGTTCTAAGTCTAGGGGACTGATGACCTCAGATGTTAACTCCCATAGCGCTCACAGCCATTTGAACCATTTGAACCTTAAGACACTAATATGAAAAATGAGTTAAAAGCAACTACGGGTTGAGCCCAATCGATAGAAGATAAGAGATTTAAGAACAAGATTTTCCTCTGGAAGAAAGGTCCTCAAAATATGCCATAGAGACAACGGAGATGCCGAACTAAAGATTAAATGTCGTACGCCATAGAGCTGCGATGGATTAAAAGTAAAACCCGGTCGACAACCCGTGCGTCGTCTGCTAAAACGCCCGATAACTCAGACAGCAAAGACACATTAGAACGTAAGTGGTTAAAAAAAACGGCATTCGAACAAGAAATGGCGAACCGTGAAAGGCTGGTGGCAGTGAGCACGGAGCCGTCAGGATTATCACTTGAAAAATGTCGACGGCTAAAACTACAGTGCCCAAACTCCTCACTGCGAGATGGCCGAGAGGAGGTTGGCCAAGCCGCTGGGAGGGGTTTAATTCCATGAGCTTGTTCCTATGAAGGGAAGAGTAGTGGTGATGCCAAAGTGACACCACCTCCTGACAGACGGCATCACGCAGATCATCGGAGGGAATGGAAGAACTAGCGGGTTAAGGCACGAGGACTGCAGGCAGCGTTGGCAAGAGCGTCAGCAGACTCGCTTCCCGTCAGACCGACGTGATCAAGAACCCACATAAACAACATAATGGCTCTCTCAAGAGTGAGCAAGTGAGAGGCTCCTTTGACCAACTGCGCTGAAGGATGGACTGTGTACAACACATGCAGGCTCTGAAGGGCACTTTGAGAATCGGAGCAAATGACAATTGAAAAGCGTGTGTCGCCGGATCTACTGCGTGACCTTATACAGGGAGCAGAGGACACATAGGACACTCAGGGACTGGATGCAGCGGACGGCCAGGTAAGAGACGTAGGGGCACCAAGGAAGTTTTGTATAAAGCATGAGACTCAGGAAATTTCGGAGTTGCAGCGAACGGAAGAGCAAAAGGCCCAAGATGTAAGGGCGGTGGAACAAAACCATTACGCCTAAAGAAATTCATACAAATGGTTTTGTCAATGGAAAAGCGATAGCTATTGTCGATGCTCCACGAGTAAAGATGATCGAAACATTGCTGAAGACGCCGCTCAAGGAGACAAGTCCGTGGAGAACTGCAACAGATCGCAAAATCGTCAACGAAAAGGGAGCTGGAGATGCCCGGTGGGAGACGGGCCATAATGGGGTTAATGGCTACAGCAAAGAGGATGAGGCTCGGGACAGAGCTCTGAGGCACCCCGCTTTCCTGGATAAAGGTGTCTGACCAGGCAGGACTCACATGTACCTTGAAAACTAAGGAAAAGGGTAGGCGGCCTCGGAAGCCCCATGTGTAGAATATGCAGGATACCAGTCCTCCACCAGGTGTCGTAGGCTTCCTCCAAATCCATAACACCGCCACAGCCTGGTATTTCCACAGAAGACCTTTCATTACCTTTGTTAACAACGCGATAAGGTGGTCAACTGCAGAAAGGCGCGCTCGAAATCCATACTGTGCAGTGGTCAGTAAACTGCGAGACTCGAGCCACCATACTAACTTGGCGTGAATCATACGTTCCATCATCTTGCAAACATACTGCTGAGTGAAATGGGGCGGTAGCTAGAAGGAAGGTGTTTATCCGTATCAGGCTACGGTACGAAAATGCCAGTGTCTGGGAAACGTACTATGTGCCCAGATGCGGTTGTACGTATGAAGGAGAAAATGCTTGCTCACAAGAGAAAGGTGTAGCAACATCTGAATGTGAAAATTTCCTGGCCTTGGGGTGGAAGATCGGCATGAAGTGAAAGCATGTTCTAGCTCCCTCACAGTAAAGCCGGCATTACAGCATTCACGATTCTGCCTTCCTCCACTCGTTTCTGATGTAGAAAGGCAGGGCGATAGTGGGTGGAGGTCGAAATCTCCGCAAAATAGCAGCCTAATGTGTTGGAGATAGCAATGGGGTACACAATGAGATCATCTGCTGTGGTCAGACCAGAAACTGGGGAATGGACCTGGATCCAAGAGAGCCGTTGGAGGTTGGCCCATGCGACGGAAGAGGACGTGGAACTGTTAATAGTAAATGAAATCCAGTTAGCTTGTTTGCTATACCGAAGAATGCGACGACACTGCACACGCAAATGTTTATAACGAGTACAGTTCGCTGTCGTAGGATAATTTTTATTCAGGCAGAATCATCCTACGACGGCGGACAGTAAATGCGGAGAGCGCGTCTCCTCGTCAACTGTATTGTGACACGCCTCAGTCCACCAAGGGGCGGTATACGGTTCAGAAAAGATGAAATGTGAGGAATGGAACTCACTGGGGCGGTAAAGATAATGTTTGGAAGGTATTCTCCTTGGTCATCACAATTGGGGAAGTGTTGTTCATTGAAGGTCGCCAGGGAGGAGTAAAACTCCCAGTCGGTCTTAGACAGCTGCCAGTTGGGTTTACACGTAGGTGGGGTAGGAGTCAGCAGACAGATAGAACATGGGAAATAGTCGCTCACTTATATGTCAGAGAAAGTGGACCACTCAAGACGACAGGCAAACTGGGCAGTGCAGAACGAGAGATCCAAATGGAAATAAGAGTGCTTGAAAGGCACTTGGGTCCTCCAGTGTTAAGACACTCTAGATTAACTGGTAAGGTTAGCGAAGGGTCACCTCTCTGATAGATTCTGGGAGGGCTCCAAAGGAGATGATGTCCATTAAAGTTACTGAGCAGCAAAAATGGGTGAGGAGGTTAAGCAATAAGCTGGAGGAAGTCAGCCCTGATGACACACAATGACGTAGAAATGTAGAAGCTTCAAAGAGAAAAGATGAAGCAAGGAAGGAAAATGCAGCTGGGTGTTCAGTGAGATGGTTTAACTACGAACTTCATCTCAGATAAGCAGCATGACTCCCCCATGAGATGGAATGCCGTCCGCAGGGGGAAGGCCAAAGCAGACTGGAAATAAATACCAGAGGTCAAAGCAGTCGCAAGGCAGAACATAAGTGGACGCTGTGATTCCAACACTAGCTGTAATTCCTCCTTGCTGGACCTCACGTCGTCATTGTTCCATTGGAGGAGAGTCATGACTGGAAAATGGAAGGAGGGAAAAAACGAAGGGTTGTCGCCTCGGTGGCTGCTAAGTGCCAGTCTTCGAAAACTCACAATTATGGGGAGCAGAGGGTGGAGGTTCCTGTTTCATGATATCTTCAGAGGCATCTGGGTCGTCCTGTGGAGCTGAGGGCAGAGAAAGGGCTGGTAGCACGCACTCGCGAAACAGAGGGCAGTCTGGTGAGGGTTGTATACAGCGACAACGTTGACAAGGATCTCCATGTCAGCGAATGAGAAGACCATTTGTCTTTGTTTGTTGTCTGAGTCTTTGCGACTGACTGATGAAGACTCAGATGTTGGTTGGTTGGAATATTCCTTTTGTCCTTCCTGGCCTGCCTATTGAGTAGCAGGTGATTTCGCCATTGGAAGCGAAGATCTGGTGGCCTGTTGCACAGCTGGAGGAGGAGGAGGAGGAGGAGGAGAAGCGGATGATACCGTGACACTGGGAAGTTTTACAACTGCAGTTCTGAATTTGGGGTCGTAAGTCAGTGTAGCCATGTCCTTCGTGGAGTGAGTCATATTAAGAACGGCACTGTAAGCACCAGATGGTAGAACGCATGGTTTTCAACTAACCAACAACTTGTGACCAACAGGGTGAGGTACTTTTTCCTACACTCGGATCTCATCGAGATGCATGGGATGCTCACGGAACGAGATGGCATAGTCTCTTACAATTTGTATAGTGAGGAGGAGGAAGCGGGCAATCGCCCTCGTGAGCATGCCTATCAGAAGTAACATATTTGACAGTGTTTCTACAGGACATTCTAGTGTGGCTGTAATGTTGACACTGGTAGCGATGCGTGGGGTTGGGAATGTACATTCGGACTGTTGTGTCTTCATAGTCTCCTTTGATCTTCGATGGAAGTGCAACTCTATCAAACAGAGTGCGCATAGGAACTAAGGTGGTATCAACTGTTTTCATTACCCGATGGATTGCAGTGACGCCCTGGTCAGAGAGCTAAGTTGGGATTTCTCCCTCTGTCAGACTGTCAAGCAGCAGAGTCATACCTCCCGAACTTCTGACAGAGGGACCAGTTGACAATTTGTAAAGGTCACAGCTCTGGGCCTGGCCTGTACCAGGGGGTATGTGTTAACCCTTCCTGTCCACCCAGCGCTAGGAATTACGCGTTATTCAGTCACCTGTTAGCGTCAACCGCGTGAGCCGGCGTTCAGGAGCACACGGGGAGGAAGAAGAAACAGAGAGGAGCGTCAAACATCGAATCGGAGAAAAGGGTATAAGATGAAGAATGAAGAAAGGAAGAAAAAACAGTTGAAGGTCTGTTCTGATGTAAGTCTGTTAAAATCTCAGAACACATGAGAGGTTCCATGCCCTCTTTTGCATGTCACCTCTCATTTTCATCAATTTTATTAATGTTCTATGTCATTACACGGTAGTAACAGACCGAATAAGGTTATTATAATGAGAGTACTTGTACTGAGAGCTCAAAAAATACTTCTCACTTGATTCCTATACAAGTTGGGTTACTTCCCTGAGTGGCTTGTGCGAGGCAAGCATCGGAGGACACGGCACACGACATTTCCGGTTGGGTGCTGCACTTCCCTGAATTCTGAGGGGTTCATACTAAAGGCATAAGCGCCTGGCGGAACGACTGACATCGGTCGAGTTTCGCCTATTGTATGCAAGGCGAAACGACCTGTGAGGCATCTGAGTGTCGCCGCAGTTTATGTGTTTACTGTTCCGGCGCGTCCGGAACGAAGATTCCTGGCACCGACTGACTGCATTGTCCTCTTAATTCTGAGAATACTTATGTACCGTGCCGTGCCGGGTGCGACTGTCTGGCGCCGGATGGCCGGTGGTCTAGGCAGGTTGTTTTCGTAGCCAGTCAAACGGCAAGTTCAGTGCCCTCAGCTGAATAGCAGAGGCATGATTGGTCAACTCGAACTGAGGCTAGTTGACGTCATAAAGCCCTGCTCGAAATTGGAGGGAATGGTCGCTATTGGCGCGAATGATGTTCCGAGACAGTGTGGGGGAGTTTTAGAATCAGCACTGAATGCTGATTCGCGGTTTTCGAGGAGAGTATGGAAGTGTGCAATGATGACTTCGCTCTCGCATCGCATCACAGTGGGATTCGGGATCTGATCTTCGTCGGAGTCGGACGGTCTTGCGATTTGGTCACTCTTTTTTGGAAGAACTTAGAAATCTTCTGACAGCCTTCGAGGCCAGGGGTTGACACAGAGTTGCTGCATGGCAGAAGTCGGCGCCTACATCATCAGAACGCTGCCTACCGACGACGTGCTGTAGATTCCAGTACTGGTACAGTAATCTGCGGCTCCAGCATTGTAGGACCTTATCAATTTTATAATGACTCCCTCAGTAGCACGCACGATCGTCTTGCTATAAATTCACCTTTCTTCTTTCTCCATGTGATCCCATTTGAGCTCTCACTACTAACTGCAATACTGCTTTATAGTTGGGAGATTAATATTTGATTCATTACGACCTCTAGTCACTATCGTCAATCTATTGCATCACAGAGAGCAGGAGCCCCTTGTTCTCGAGCCAACTCTTATTCTCATAATATTTCAGTATACCCTATCCTTTAACATACTGTGTGTGTCGACAGTGATGTGCATTTATGTTCCGATGTACAATAAATCTCATTGTAATATTTAATCCGCATATCATTTCGTAGATATAGGCAGAATCCCATTTCCTGTTGTCTATTATGATAAAGTTCTCTTTTTTTGAGTAGATTACGATTTTTATTAAATTATTGTGAGTGTACACTCCTTATTTTACCAACTAGCAGGGTCCACCAACATTTCCTTCCGTTACCGTTGGGCGCATAATTAATTAGCTGGTAGATAAGGAGGGGGCGAGTGCATGCCTCGTTCTAATGCAGTATTCATCTGAATTAAAGAGGTACAAACTCTTCCCCACCCCGGTACCTCGCACACATTCCCTTAAATATCCCAGACATGTTCCCTGAGAGAGAGGCAAAAGAATAGCAGAAGAATAGACATGCAGGACGAAAAGGTAAGAGGGGCTGCAGAGGCTAGGGCCTCGGGGCAGCCAGGCACGAACTCACTAAAGAGTTGTGAGGCCCCTGCGGGTTCTCGACATGAATACTGGACTGGACCATTCTGCTGCTTACAGTACACTCCGTCAATCACACAGCCTGCAACGCACAGGGAAAACACGGCACGTTGTCAGAGGAACATTCACCTGTCAGCGCCATCTATTGTGGTAACGATGCGTTTCCGATGTTCATAGGGTGATTTTTCCTCCATTTCCAGTCAGGAATACGTCTATGAAGTTTGTCGGTTTTATTTATGTTGATCCTGTATAATGTTTGTAAACAACTGTTTACAACGTACTACACAGGTTAAGGGAAACTCAAGAGCGACATTTTCACACGAGATGCTGGCGGTCAATGAAGCCGCGAAATAGCCTCAAATTCTTCTACAAAAGTAACCTAAGGTACAGCGCACGAGCGGCACGAGAAATTTTGCAGCATCCTCTCACTCTCTTTCACATCATGCTTAGCCGGCTATTTCGTTGGTTTTTATTTAAACTTTTTCGTGAGGGTAATCAAACAAAAATGCCATTCTAAACGTTATGCAAAAACTAATAATGTTTACAATTTGTTCTAAATAGCGTTTATAATCGCAGCAGTTTCGTAGCAAGAAGGCCAGATAAACAAAGTGATTTAATTGCCGATTTCATGCGGTAAAATTAACAATATTTTGAGCTAAAACAAACGTACGTTTGATATTACCGCAAAAAGTAAATGAACCCATGCGGTGAGCATGCGTTGTAGCGTTGTTGGACTTTGTAGATCAATGTGAGGCCGTTTCCTGGCTCTACAGACTTCGAGAGTCCTACATCAAATTGTTGGTGTCGACTTCACCTACGCCACCGTGGTACGTTGTTAGCGGTTATCGTTGACACCGTGTAGAACGCTCTGGGGGATCAAATGGAGTGGCGTGTGCTTATAGCCGGCACACTGCTCCTGTTTCCAGAAAATGAGATCGTACTATCGTCCTTCACTTCCACGAATAACTGAAGTAACGAATTGTGTTTTCTCATTCATTATTTTGTTTTGGAACGCTACTACACTCCTCCGTAATTCTGCTGGTTTTTACGAAGGAGAACTCGGCGCAGAACGGGATACTTAATGTTTAACAACTTTGGTAAAATAAAGTAGGACAGAAAAACACTTCTTACAGGTATAAAAATCATCTTCTAGTATAACCTAATGTACATTACTTGAAAATAACTTAAAATTATATGTTATGTATTGTTTACATTTTTCAAATAAATGGTTGCATACTTCTTGTGCCACACCCAAGGGGCAAAATAGGAGAGAGCATTTTTTGTGAGATTCTGGCATAAACGTTCAGTTTATTGGGAATATCATCTTAAAACTATAAAGTTTAATGCACAATTTATACTAAGTAGTATGGACTCTTAAAAATATCTTTAACAATAAGAGAAATACTTTGTCATTTTGAAACATGTACAGTTATTTGTAATGCTTAATAACAAGTTACTCTTGGTTTTACTTTATTGAACCCTGTGGCTCGTGCACAAGACATGTTTTCTAGCTTGCGAGTGGACAACATAAGATGCCTAGTAATGAGTTCTGCAACCCAATCCTGCCAAGCGAGAAAAGTTTCTTTGCCAGATCTGTCCATTTCTTTCTGCTAGCTGATAGGCTAACGACCTGGAAATGATATGTTTCGTCGTTGGACTAAACTACTGCTTTCCATTGACTTCAGGTACGCTATAAGCTTGCCTTTTTGTTCTGCAGAGAACACATTTCTATATTTCCCGTCTGAGTCGTCAACTCCGTAGTTCGGATTATCCTTAGTTTACGAACGTATCTTTTGAGCAAACTCATTAGATGCTCCCATTTAAGAATTTAAAACATGTGATATTGCCTTTTCATTTATTTAATATACAATTGTTGCCTTCAGTCTTTGTGATGTAAATTCACACTATGTAGAAAATCAAGGAAAAAAATATATAGTTTGAAATTTACTTGCATCAAAAACTCAAGGTGCAGAAGGGGACGGTATCCCATCCTGCCCCTTCCCTCTCCACCCCAAAAGCACAATAAGCACAACAATTTTTATGGGGCATAATAACTGACAGACTTAAACGCATTATGTAACAGACGTACAGCGAATGTAATGAGCTTTAAGATTACACGTAACTTAATGGCGCAAAATTAAGAATTAACGACTTACCTTGAGTTTAAATTCATCAAAAGCTGTGGAAACACAACTGGAAACGTGAAGGACAACCGTTCACTTACAAGTTGCCGTCCAAACTAAGTCAAAATGGATGTAGACTTCCCCTTCCACTCAAAGATATTGTTACATCCTGCTACAATAAATAGATTTCAGCACTCTTCAGTCTACAAAATACAACACAGTAGTGTTGTCTCCCGCTACCCTCTACTGTTCCGAGATACGAGTTACACTAATTTGTATTAATGTAATACACTCCCCAGCAAACTTCATAGAATCTGAAAAACATAGCTTATGTGACATATCAAGGCCAGCTTGAAATTTTATATTGGACATTTATGTGCGATATTTCATGTTCTTAACTGTCTCTAGAATACATGTGCCTTAGTACTGATTTGCTAATTTTCTTCCATATGTGCGGTCCTAATAAAATCACTCTACAAACAAAAATTCAACTTAGGAAATCCCTAGACTCACATAAAATCATGGACCTACTTTGGCTCGTGGGACACATGTGTCCCATCGCACAGATTTTCAAAATCGGTCAACTTTAAATGTTTTTGTAGTGAAAGTGTATTGTGGGCATAAAGGAAGACAGTTACTGACCTTTCATTTTTGAAATGTACGTAAAATAACTTTTTAAAAAAATGGGTTATAACATATTGGGAAAAGACAGTTTTTCAATCTCGAAGATGGCTGAAGTCCAGCAAACATTGTTCAAAGTTAATGAAAGATAACAACAGCCACCTAGTTTATTGCACTGACCTGGTTCCGATGCCAACTAAGGATATCTTCATCACAGGAAGTTGCAGTGATCTAGAAAGAATTTTTAATGTACACAGTAGAATAATAACCACATCAAAAACCGTAAGTGTTACTAGAAATATTAAAAACAGAAAAAGTATCACTCTATCACTTCCATATATTCACATTGCATGGAGAGGTAATAAGAACATATGAGGTAAAGTGCTCAAGTCATCAAAGTAGAAGTTATCCTGTAAAGCCAACATTAAAACCACTAGCATAGCAAAACACTAGCACTGAGATCAGACGGAAAGATTTGACAAGTATTTTCGGCGCTACGTGAAAACAGAGCTGTGCGAGCCATCTATAGGGCGCGAATAACGTAGTGCGGCACAAATTAAGGAAAGAGTTTTGTCATGAAAGAGGACAGTTGTAACAACTAACCAAGTTTTTAACATTAATTAAGGAAACACATAGGAAATGCTGTAGAATGAAAAAGCAGTTACACGCGCCGTCAGCCGTCCATCGGGCTGTTTCAAGGCCGTTATCACTGGAAGAACTTAAAATGAATCCAAAACAAACCATAGCAGTTAATAATGACCATGAACCTTCCTTAGTCCATAATATTTTCAAAGCAAAAACTAACAGCAGTCATTATTTTAGGCAATAGTGCTAATAATGACAGTAACGAAAGAAAATACATCTCAATACGTGTACTTACGGACCAGTCCCTACACAATTCGTCGTATGCTAGAAAAGAGATGTGGATGCAAAGTTACCTTTCCGTTACTATAAGTTTACAAAAAGTCTAATTCACAATTTAAAATCTTCGATTACTCCTTTGCGTAGTTCACGGATTTGTAAGATAACCAGTGAAACTTATCCAGTTTATTGCATAGGACTGTCCGGAAGAGCCATCAGCATCGGATATAAAGAGCATTTATTAGAAACAAAGGGTATTAACGTGCATAATACGTCCTTTGCGAATCATTCGCCAACTACAGGCCACAAAACCGAAGGGAGTTGATAAAGTTACTAAGCCCGATAAAGGAAACAAAGGTTATGAACTGTATATGTAGTCTGTTTATATGTTGGCAGCGCTGTAGACTGTGTTAATATCGCTGAAAGCGCTCTGCGCCCTCGGCAAGAGATTCTGTGGTTGAATGGAGTGGCAGTTAGCGAGTGGGTAGGGAAGTGTATGGACATGATATTCTTATTGGAGACTCTGTGTTGGTAGAACATGCATAGTAAAGTGAGATGAAATGATGTGTTTATAAGAAAATACGCAAGGAAATGTTTGATGATGGATGTTTAGTTGACAATCTTTGGGTAATGGATTATTGACAACTATATAATGTTTGGAACTGGATGTCACATGAATAGGATAAAATTTTCTAAATACATGGTCTGCTCTTCACCAAAATCTTTCTTTTCCTAACCATATGCCTCCTAGTAGTTAGAGTCTATAGCAGTTAGAATCATTTTATTTAGCTGGCCGTTCTTGCTACTTGCTGTAATTGCTGTCGTTCGTGTTCTCAAGATTTTCAGTGAGGTAAGTTACTTATAAAAACAATGGGGTTTGCACTGTTGAGTCACATGACTGAAATGAGTTTAGGCAATTAACAGAGTTGGAGGTAGTTTCAAATTTCTTTAATTTCATATTTTTTGGATTTGTATTATTGTTCGGATTTCTTGCAATTCAGAGCCATCCTTTCGTGTTATATATTGGAAGTCATGTTGTTAATGTATAGCAGTCAGATTGCGGTGGGCTTTTATATTGTGAGAAATAAATGAATGGGTTAAGTCTGAGTTGTCTTTGTCAGGGAAAACTCTGTAAGTCAGTGTTTAATAAAAATAATTGAAGAGGTGGTTTCAACTGGAAATTTGTAAGCGTGTGTGTGTTAATGATGGTTTCATTCTCAATGCACGGCTACAAAGGCGAAATAAAAAATTTCTTTAACAGCTTTAAACCGCCGTTCACAACTCTTCGACATACAAAATAAAATGTCGAATCAAAACACCTTCAGCTACGTAAATTTCCAGTTGCTTTATTTCAGCAACCAGTTTCAGCGCTATATTACGCGATCTTCATGATGTGCTAGAAGAATCCCACGTCCGGTCCAGTGAAAACAGGGGCCAGCATTCAGTGGCCCGTATCTGCAGGTTTCTACATAACACTGCGATCCCTTCGATCATCACTTGCCGACCAAGAGGTGGGATTCTTCTTACACGGCGGTCACAAGGCCAAAAGACGGCGTACTGTATGACTGACCTGGTTGTTCAGATAAAATAACAGCTGGAAATTTAGGCGGCTGTAGGTGTTTTCGTTCGACATTTTATACTGAACAGCTGAAGTCCCATAACCATCTGTATAAAGATGGACTTACAGAAATTTGACATACTGTTGTTGCTTGACTGAAGAACTTTACAAACATCTCTTAAACATCACCTTCCTCTTCTTTTAATTGATTTCGTTTTTTTTTCTTTATTGTTATTTCACTTCCCAAAATGGGGCAGGCTGAGAGTGGCATGATACGCCGCTCTTCAGCTAAGAGAGTTACAGAAAAAACATAGTCAAATGATAAAAGAACACATGACGTAGACTGGTATAAAGTGATGAATAAACAAGAACAAAAATTGATGAGTATAAACGGTAGATCTAAAAACAACATAGATGAGAGCCACACACACATGCAGAGAATGAACACTGTGGGTCGACACGAAAACAAAGAAACACCACAGTGGGAACACAAATGAACGATGCTGGCAACATTGCTGGTGCTGGTGGAACATAGCACAACACACAGCCCTGGAGTAACACTGACACCACAACGAAGGGGACCTACCACTGGGTGAAGGGAGGAGGGGGGGGGGGGGGAATCAAATGGGAGGGGGGCAGAGACGGTAGGTGGAAACGAGGAGGGCGGCAGGAGGGGGGTAGGATGGGGTAGGAGAGGGCAGTGGAAGGGAGAAGGAAAAGAGCTGGAAGCCAGGGGGTGGGGGGGTGAAAAGGAAAAAGATGGTGTTTGGCAGGGGAAAAGGAGGTGTTTTCGTTTTTCACCACAGCTGTTATTCATACTGTGTTAAATCTATTCCTTCTGAGCATTTTCATGTTATCTGCATTGGACAGGTGGCGTCAAGGCTACTGTTTTCATTTTACAGCATTTCCTGTGTGTTTCATTTATTACCTATCTTTATACATCTGTTATACAGCTTGGTCTCTTGTTATAACTACTTTCATTTACAGTGTAATTGTTTTCTTAATTTGTGCCTCTCTGCATTCTTGGCGCCCCACAGGTGGCGTGCACGGCGGAGTTTCCACGTAGCGGAGAAAACAGTTAACAAACTTTTCAGTCTGATGTCAGTCCGACCGGCTTGCTATACTCGTGATTCTAATGTTGGCTTCATAAGACAACTTGTACGTGTTTGGCTCGAGCAGTTTAGCTCATACGTTTTTATCCTTTCTGGCATTAGGAACTTGCTTATTCTGTACAAGAAGTAGTAGTAAATAATAATAGCGATGCTGTAACTGTTGGTTGGTAATATTTACAGACAAAATGCAACCTAACGCTGATTGCGTACTTACGGCAATCCTGTGAGGCCTTTTTTTTTTTTAGTACAACTTAAAAAGAGAGAGAGATTATTAATTGATCATCGATGTGTCGGTTCTCGATTGTGCTCAGGAGACGTACGGATTGATTACTTGAAGGAGTTTTCTTAATTGACCTTTTGACCTGGATTGCCTACACGTAATCAGAGTCTTCGATGAAAATATCTAAGGGTCCTATTTGAATATAAAAATGGAAATTAAAGCAGATTAGTGCAATTTCGTAAGAGAAAGATTAACAGATCGGAAGTTGAACACATTGGTGGTCTTCCAAATACAATCGAGACACCGCGATAAAGAGGGAACCTCTAACAAAGCGCATATGCAATTTGAACATCATTTTTGGTTAGTGAAAGAAAAGAAAAAGAAGAAAATTACTGCGTCGTAAAATATTAATATATTCTGAACAAATTGGCTTTAAACTACTAGACATTGACAAATACACAATACACAATACATCTGATATTTCTATTGTGGATGGCGCTGTCGAATTATCGCTACTCTGTCAGTCCGTTCCTTCTTAAAATTAAATGTCCTTGCGTGTGCGTAAGTACATTATATCTTCACCCGAGTTACCGAAATGTTTGTTCGTCGTTTCACTTAGTTTTTATACAATATAAAAATACAACTTGTAGCAATGCTATGTAGTACGTCTTAACATGTCGGCGACCAAAAGTACAAGGGTAATGAAGTCTCTAGAATATTTCTTAACAAAAGATAGATTGTCCTTTCTTCTGTTTCGCAGCTTCTTGCTACCAAGAGCTGCGGCAATGATTTTAAATATCTGCGCCCCGCGGGTCATAGTGTTTATTTAGAGTATGTAAACGATGGACGCGCGTCTTGGTATAGGCTCACATTAAAAAAAATATTTTGTCTCTTTACTCTCGCGCTGTGCTGCTTAGCATTTTTACGAACTACAGCTCGTTGGCTGACCATTTGTTTTATGACAAATATCTCATATGCAAAGTATCTGAAACCCAATAATATTACAATCTATATAAATAATACTTTTTTTATATTTATAACTTGGGGTTTTTCATGTGGTTGTTATTCTCCTACGTTGATTAAAACGTTTCATAGGTAACTGTACACTACTGGTCATTAAAATTGATACACCACGAAGATGACGTGCTACAGACGCGAAATTTAACAGACAAGAATAGGATGCTGTGATATGTAAATGATTAGCTATACAGAGCATTCACACAAGGTTGGCGCCGGTGGCGACACTTACAACGTGCTGACATGAGGAAAGTTTCCAACCGATTTCTCATACACAAACAGCAGTTGACCGGCGTTGCCTGGTGAAACGTTGTTGTGATGCCTCGTGTAAGGAGGAGAAATGCGTACCATTACGTTTCCAACTTGGATAAAGGTCGGATTGTAGCCTATCGCGATTGCGGTTTATCGTATCGCGATATTGCTGCTCGCGTTAGTCGAGATCCAATGACTGTTAGCAGAATATCGAATTGGTGGGTTCAAGAGGGTAATACGGAACGCCGTGCTGGATCCCAACGGCCTCGTATCACTAGCAGTCGAGATGACAGGCATCTTATTCGCATGGCTGTAACGGATCGTGCAGCCACGTCTCGATCCCTGAGTCAACAGACGGTGACGTTTGCAAGACAACTACCATCTGCACGAACAGTTCGACGACGTTTGCAGCAGTATCAGCTCGGAGGCCATAGCTGCGGTTAACTATCAGCGCGGAGACCATAGCTGCGGCTACCCCTGACGCCGCATCACAGACAGGAGCGCCTGCGATGGAGTACTCAACGACGAACCTGGGTACGCGAATGGCAAAACGTCATTTTTTCGGATGAACCAGGTTCTTTTTACAGCGTCATGATGGTAGCATCCGTGTGGCGACATCGCTCCGAACGCACATTGGAAGCGTGTATTCGTCATAGCCACACTGGCTATCACCCGGAGTGGTGGTACGGGGTGCCATTGATTACACGTCTCGGTCACCTCTTGTTCGCATTGACGGCACTTTGAACAGTGGACGTTAAATTTCGGATGTTCTACGACCCGTGGCTCTACCCTTCATTCGATCCCTGCGAAACCCTACATTTCAACAGGATAATACACGACCGCTTGTTCGACAGCTGCCCTGGCTAGCACATTCTCCAGATCTCTCACCAATTGAAAACGTCTGGTCAATGGTGCCCGAGCAACTGGCTCGTCACAATACGCTAGTCACTACTCTCGACGAAGTGTGGTATCGTGTTGAAGCTGCATGAGCAGCTGTACCTGTACACGCCATCCAAGCACTGTTTGACTCAATGCTCACCGATTCCATATTCTCCTAACAGTCATTGGATCTCGACCAACGCGAGCAGCAATATCGCGATACGATAAACCGCAATCGCGATAGGCTACAATCCGACCTTTATCCAAGTCGGAAACGTGATGGTACGCATTTCTCCTCCTTACACTGGGCATCACAACAACGTTTCACCAGGCTGTTTTGGGTACTGATTTCTCAGGATCTGTGCACCCAAATTGCGTGAAAATGTAATCACATGTCAGTTCTAGTACAATATATTTGTCCAATGAATACCCTTTTATGATCTGCATTTCTTCTTGGTGTAGTAATTTTAATGGCCAATAGTGTAACTTACTCTGGCGTAGGTACCCGTAGTTGCTATGAAAACCAGGTCTATGCAATAAAATTTGTGTAACCGGGTGACTGTTTTTATCGTTCATGAAAGGGACAGTTTTTATTGTAATGGATTCTGCTGGTGCCGTCGAAGAATCCAGAGCCATGCTGCGTAGAGTGGTCCTTCTATGGCAGTGTGTCAGTTGCATTCGGTGGGTCACAGCAGCAGACTCCGGCTCTCGCTCTGTCCGTGGCAGAAGGCAAGGTAAAGGAGGGTGCAGGGGCTGGTAGGGGGAAGCGGGATGGTGGCAGTTCGAGTGGATCGAGAGCGCCGGATCGAATTCTAATTCGAGCATCATCGGATAGCCAGTCGATCCGGCGCGCCCTCCAACTCTCTCGAGCGGCGAGAAAAGACCGCCGCGGCCGCGCCTCCTCGCGGAGGGGTTAATCCCGGCGGGTCGACTTGTGATCCGGCGCTGGCTGTGAGCCAAATCGCCCGCTGCCTGCGCCGCTGTAATTGAAACAGCCGCCGCGCCGCGTCTCGATTCGTCCCGACCTAAGCCCGCCACACGGCACCTGGGGAATCGCAGTAACTCGCTTTCGCTGTCGGCAGACCCTTAGACGACTTGGCGAACTAGTCTTCTACTCTTCTACCCCCCCCCCCCCCCCCTCCCCTCTCCGCCGTCACCCTATCTCGTTAGAGCTCTCTAAATCTCACAGAGCGTATTACATTTCTTACACATCAACGTTTTATTTTGTTGTGACTGACAATTCGCAATTTTTCACAACACAACTTTTATTGAAGTGAGTTCACAAGCTTGATGACTGAACATACAAACGAAAGGTAGAATAATGAAAAAAAGTATACTAATTGAGGCAAACAAATGTTCACTCCTTATTTTCCACAAAGGTTCGTTGTAACACACACACTAGTGACAGTCCCATTACGAGACGAAGACGTAATCTTCGACGGTAGCAGTACACGAGGTCTGCATCCGGCGTGAACTGAACTTCGGGCCTGGTTCTAGCCCCTAAACAACTGTCTCCAGCCAATCAGATTTCGGCGTAGTGATACATCCTGCTGGACGTGGCTCGAGCTCCCCCTGCAGGAAGTAGTGCTCGGAATGTCTGTTTCCATTATCTTGTGTGTAAATAGCCGGTGTTTACCATGGTGCTTTTGGGTACGCCTTTGGGCATAGACAACTTCATCCTCTGTGGTGTTATATGGGTTGCCGGCCCTCAGGGGCTACCTTGGCTCCGGTATAACATATTTATAGTACCGAAACTCTGTTACATCTTTTAGAAAGGTAGATACTGAGCCGTGGCGCTTCTGGCGCCAGTGTTCTCGCACTTCGAGTGGCATCGCTGCCATCGATTATAGGGTCACCATCTTTGCCTTCCACGATTCAGGCCAGTGGTCCGGTGGTGAACGGGGAGAAAAAGGGGACAGCGGAGTGGATATTCGCAGGGTCGGAGGTGGCTTGTTGACGTTTACCGTGAGGCCTGTGGTACGACGCATGTACGCAATGGGCAGGGTCAGCGAGAGATCCCGGCAGCGTCTTGATGGGACCTGGGGTTTGGTATCGCGGTGGTGCACTGTTGTGTTTTGGGGTTTTTCTGCTGCGAAGGCATGTGTAGGTTCTTGTTACTGGCCATTGAAATTGAGATATGTCTATGGCGTGTCGGAGGAAATGTGTGATGCTCGCCGCTCTTACATGTGAAAACGCTTCGTCTGCCTTGTGTCTGTGCAGGAAATTATGTGCAGTAAATAGCTGATACCATGGCGATGTCTTACTCTCACGCGTTGTTGAATATATTTCGGAATTACTGAATGGTGAAGATGTCCCACGTGCAAAGCAAATGAAGTCATTTGCACCATACTAAGGTACTGTTTTATTCTGCTTAAAACTGTGTCAGTTATATCTGCATTTTTATGCCCTTCTTTAGTTGCAGAAGTTATAGAAGTGTGTTAACATTGAGCTATGTGGAAAGGGATGTAAAGTTGAAACCCTTCCAATAAGTGAATACACTCAAACTCTGTAATACAAGGTGCCTTTCGATACCGGCACCTATCTTGGGTAATAAGTGTTATTCGGAGGTTGTCATGGTACTGTAAGTAATTATTATTCACAAAATTGCTTATTCTGATTATACTAAATTGGAGATGTAAGGTCGGTTGTGTGCCGCAGTAAATTACTATTGTCTCCTTCGTGTGGCAGCCTAGTATTGTCAGTGGCTTCAGTCATTATTCTTGTCATATATCGGGTTTTGTATTCGCGGGTTTGCTTAAGCTGACACTGTTGAGTTCTAAGACCTATAAACAGGCAAGTCAAACTGTGTATTCTATGAGCTCAAGACGATATTCTATTACGTGGTACCTTAGTTTGTTATAGGTTAGAAGTATTTTACGTGTTATTAATATTCTGCTGTTTGCTTTGTCTAAAGAGGAGCTAGTTCTGTGAAGTAGTCGTTTATATTTTATTAGTGTGTTACGCGTTCTGCCTTTTCATGTTAATTGTTTTTTGAAGCAACAAATGACTCTGTGTGTGTTGCAGGTAGCTGAAACTGACGTGTTCACGGGGGTCGCGTCCTGACGGGGTTGATAGTGGCCCTTTTTTTACTACGGCACATCCGGCTACCCTCCTTCAGTACATTTGTCTCGCTTATATCGTTACTACGTTTGTCCAGTGGAATTAGGGCGTACTGTAATCACCTTATATGTTGAAATTAAGTATCTCCCTTGCCAGGGCGCGAACCTTCATGGATGTAGTCGCATTCTCATCTGTAAAGATTGATAGTGTTGTTTATTTGTCCTGGTCACATGTATGATTATTTATATTGTTATATTTAATGTCAGTAAAATGTAAGTGTTAGCGAAGTCCGAATTCTCCTCTTGTGGAAACAAATTTAAGTGATATTATTCCTTTTTAAAGTAGCTTGTAGATGCGTACATTTTGCCTCCATGTTTGGTGTTTTTATGGCTTCCACGTCAGTTAAATTACAATAAACGTAAATTTTGTAACGGAGGGTTTCGTATATTTATTAGTTGCTAAGTCCATACTAAGTTAACTGCAGAAACCCTACTAGATACTGATGCAGGTGTGTCCCCGGAGTCTTTTGCGATGGCATGACGAACTAAAATCTACACGATTTTCAAGATGTATCAACTTGAATAAAATACTCTAAGTGTCAATAGCTCTCTCCGCCATCTGCAAACTTACAGAAACGACGTAATGATTAGTCTGAACTTTGTATCACTTTTAACGAGGGTGCCAGTATAAGACATTCCGCGGTGTGTTCTCCAACAGGATAACGCTGCTCACATACCGCTGTTGTAATCAAACATGCTCTACTGAGTATCGACATGTTGCGTTGACCTGCTCGATTACCAGACCTAACTCCAGTCGAGCATATATGACACATCATCAACTCCAACGTCATCACAAATAGCATTAACCGTCCCTCTACTGACCAATCATGTGCAACAGGCATGGAACTCAGTTCCACAAATTGGCATCCGGTACCTTTACAACACAATGCAAGCACATTTGCATCCTTGCCTTCATATTCTTGCGGTTACATCAGTTATTAATGTACCAGCATTTCACATTCGTAGCTGCTTATCTTGCGCTTACATTTACCTGTGATCTTGCATTGTTAATCACTTTTAATCACTTAAATATATTACCTAGACAAATTATTCCTGAAATTACGTCACTCTACATTACTTTTTGACGTTTCGATTAGTTTTCTGTCAGTGTTTTTTGATACATGTTTTGTGTCATGGTGATGCTGAAGATTGTTTCCTTCCAAGCTTCCAAAATTTTAGCTATGCCTTACGCAAGCAGTTTTCTGGTCCTGTGTTCCAAAAAGAAGTATTTTTACACCCTATTCTTCATTGAAAACATGACAAGGCTTCCTTTCTTCTTTCCTTTCTTTTAGAAGCCTTATTGGAGCATGAAGTAACCGGGATCTAAAAATGAACACGCTGAATTATAAGCATAATTAAAATCTTTGGATGGCGTGAAATAAGCATATATTCCAATAAACAATTAAATCTAGACACAATAACTTAAAACTGAACTTAGTGCATTTAAGGTACATTGCAACAAGGAGAACTTCGCACGTGTGAAGTTCTCCTAGCATACAATATATACCATAATATTAAAATGTAGTTTTTATAACAACGTCTTGCGTTCCGTATGTTTGCAAGTATCATTGAGGGGCCTGATGAACTAACGTCTCTGACCTGTTGGTGACCCTGGTTTAGAACATGACCCTCTTCTTCTCTTCCTGCCTCCTGCCACGTTTCGCTCTTCATTCTGTTTTAGTCTTCTCCTTTTTTCTTCACACATTCATTCACTCCACCGGTTCATCTATCTTACAGTCTTCCTCTAGGTCTCTTGGCTTCTCTTTTCATGGTGCTGTCCGGGTAACCCACCAGCTCCTATTCTTTTAACGTGGTCATATCATCTGATTCTTGTCTTTTCGATGGGCTTTCGAATGGGCTCCTCCAATATTTCTGTCATCGTCTCACTTATCCATTCTAGTAAGTCCTATTTCGCTTCTTTGAAATGTCATCCCGCAAGCTTGTATCTTGCTCCACTGTCTCCCACGGTTCTGATCCAAACTTGGATATACGTTCGGTACAAACGCTGATTACTTTATGGTGATATAACCTTGCACCAGGTGATACTTCTACACTCTGCAGGAACCTCTAGGCTTGTCTTTCCCTTTCATTGATCTCCTTATCATTTCTCTCACTGTCTTCTATTAACTTCCTCAGGTACTAAAAGCATTCCAGTTCCTTTAGTATTTGCCCTTTAATATATCCATAGCTACTCCTCTTTTATTCCTCGTCGTCATCGTAACTTCAGACCTCTTTGAAATAAATTTCGGTGCTTACTGTCCCATTATTCCTTGCTATATATTTAGCCTTTCTTTTACTTCTCCTTCTCCATTTCCTTGCACCATTTAATCATCGCTTTGATATTTTAATCTCGTATTGGCACTGTTACGTTAGTATCCCACCCACAACGGTTACGAAGGGATTGTGCACACCCTAGAAACAGGCTCATTTTTCTGTTCAAACCAGTCATTCTTCTCTCCTCCTTCTACACACCACATACTTTTTCGATACATTTGCTGTATACATTTGCTGTATTCTGTTCATAGTTAGCCTTCCAATTCCCCCCCCCCCCCCCCCCCCCCCCGAGGTCTTGTTTCTTTTCACACAGTCATACGTCATCTTATATCCAAGAACACCATTTGTAAATCCTTACTATAAACGTAGTGTCTCTCTTGGAGCTGTCGTACAGGCAAATTAGACCCACCGTCGACCACCTTGTTCTGAAACCAGACCGTTCCTCTTTGACCTCCTCCTATTATCCTCTGTACTCTCTTTTTCAGAATCTTCTTAAGTACCTTGGCAACATATCAAAGTAACTTCCTTAAACTTTGGAAGATTTTCTTGCAATTATTCTTGGAATTTGGTACTAAGATTCCCTTTTTCCATTCCTCAGGTGACTTTCGTTTCCCACACAGTTCTCGTGACCCGATAGAACCAATGTACTCCAACACTGACAGCTGCTCTTACAATGTTCATACTTAGGTTATCCAGTCCAGGTACTTTTCTTCCTTTCATGACCTTTGTAGCTTCGTCTACCTCTGTCCATGTTAAGTCCATCACGATATTCTGCTCGTTTCCTGGCTCCCGCTTTTCCTCTTCCGTATTTATTTTAGGCTTAGTAACTCCTTAAAATATTACTTTCACATGTCCTGATTTTATATACCTTCTCAACCTCCTGTCATTCTGTCATATTCCATCACGGCCCTCTTCTTAGCCCTATCCTCTATTGCTGTGAAAAATATGTCGCCAGGAAGGGCACAGATTGGAGTGATACTACGTTTCACTCGATGCTATGTTGGGATATTAACCATGATGCAACATACATCGAGCACCGGTAATGTCGCGCAAACTGAGCTTCTTCCCAGGGTAATATGCTGTATAGCCGCCTTGCAGTGCTGCTGATGTCCCAGCCAGACTCTCAGTCATCTAGATTCCAGGGTTACAAGTGCCTTATCAGTCAAATAAACTCCTGTGATCTCGTACACACAATCAGACTTTTCAGGCCACAATCAAGACCATGATGCCCTGTTCCCTACTACGATATGCTTCGGACTTATTCCGAGCATCACCTTATCACCTTCAAACTCTCTACTGCTTTAGTGTGGAAGGTACAGGTAAGGATCAGCAATAGGCACTGCGGAAATCGTTATACACTACTGGCCATCAAAACTGCTACACCAAGAAGAAATGCAGATGATAAACGAGTATTCATTGGACAAATATATTATACTAGAACTGACATGTGATTACACGCAGTTTCGGTGCATAGATCCTGAGAAATCAGTACGCAAAGCAACCACCTCTGGCCGTAATAACGGCCTTGATACGCTTGGGCATTGAGTCAAACACAGCTTGGATAGAGTGTACAGGTACAGCTGCCCATGCAGCTTCAACACGATACCACAGTGCATCAAGAGTAGTGACTGGCGTATTGTGACGAGCCACCTGCTCAGCCACCATTGACCAGACGTTTTCAATTGGTGAAAGATCCGGAGAATGTGCTGGCCAGGGCAGCAGTCGAACATTTTCTGTATCCGGAAAGGCCCGTACAGGACCTGCAACATGCAGTCGTGCATTAGCCTGCTGAAATGTAGGGTTTCGCTGGGATCGAATGAAGGGTAGAGCCACGGGTCGTAAGATATATGAAATGTAACGTCCACTATTCAAAGTGACGTCAATGAGAGCAAGAGGTGACCGAGACGTGTAAGCGCCGGGTGATACGCCACTATGGCGATGAAGAATACACGCTTCCAATGTGCGTTCACCGCGATGTCGCCAAACACGGATGCGACCATCATGATGCTATAAACAGAACCTCGATTCATCCGAAAAAATGACGTTTTGCCATTCGTGCAGCCAAGTTTGTCGTTGAGTACACCACCGTAGGCGCTCCTGTCTGTGACGCAGCGTCAAGGATAACTGCAGCCATGGTCTCCGAGCTGATAGTCCATGCCGCTGCAAACGTCGTCGAACTGTTCGTGCAGATGGTTCTTGTCTCGCAAACCTCCCCATTTTTTGAGTCAGGGATCGAGACATGGCTGCACGATCCGTTACAGCGATGCGGATAAGATGCCTGTCATCCTGACTGCTAGTGATACGAGGCCGTTGGGATCCAGCTCAACGTTCCGTATTACCCTCGTGAACCCACCGACCCCATATTCTGCTAACAGCCATTGGATCTCGACCAACACGAGCGGCTATGTCGCGATACGATAAACCGCAATCGCCATAGGCTACAATCCGACCTTTACCAAAGTCGGAGACGTGATGGTACGGATTTCTCCTCTTTACACGAGGCATCACAAGAACGTTTCGCCAGGCAATACCGGTGAACTGCTGTTTGTGTATGAGAAATCGGTTGGAAACTTTCCTCATGTCAGCACGTTGTAGGTGTCGCCACCGGCGCTGACCGTGTGTGAATGCTCTGAAGAGCTAATCATTTGCATATCACAGCATCTTCTTCCTGTCGGGTAAATTTCGCGTCTGTAGCACGTCATCTTCGTGGTGTAGCAATTTTAATGGCCAGTAGTGTAGTATTGTCCTATAACTCTCCAGTCCAAGACAATGCGCCAGATGCCTACAATAGCCGTGAAGAGAGCTTAGTGACATGACCGCACCATATGCAGCGGTAATTTATAGTCGGCAGTTCCATTACTGGCAATATTATTCATAGTTTTATCCGCTTTCGGACTAACTGATTTTTACATGTTCTAGGAAGTTTCTCCTCTCGTTTAGACGAATTCATAGATAACTGGAAACTGCATTGCGTTTCATAGGGATCCTGTCAAGCCTCAAGACTGAATTTCTAACGAGGAAATGTCTTCGCTTTAGAAAAACAAGGGGCGTTACATATTGATTTACACTTTATTTTTTCCCATCGTTCTCGTTGCGCCATTTGACTCGTCATTACAGTGGTAACTACGCACCTCAACAAAAGTTCGTAATATCACAGAGTTTACCACAATGACTTCATACAGTTCACCCACACAGAATAAACATAATTACTTCCGAAACCAGAACGCTTTTGATTATTTGCAAAAAAAAAATCATTACAAAACAAAGCATTGTTCATTTTGAAAGCAAACAGAGTGAAAATCTTTATCTCATGATGATAATTAGCACTGTTTAGTAGCGGATATGTCCTTCCCACACACGGGTGAGTTCTTTCAATCTGAGAGCCATGGTCTGTATGAGACCATAACGTTTATCTTGGGGTGTGAGGCCTGACTCCTCAATCGCAGTTTCAGTGAGGTCATGGAGATTGCCGGGTGGATCAGACGCCGTGTATTGGTCATCTTTAATCAGATCCCTTGCAGGCTCGATTGCATTCATGTCTGGAGACTGTGCTGGCCGATGGATTCGGTTGATGTTGCATCTTTGACGGTACAGCGACCTTGCCTTGTCATTGATTAAGATGAAGTTGTCACCGACGTCACTTCCGTAGGGCCTAACAATCGTTCTTAGGACCAGTTGCAGGTACCGAAAAGCAATCAAACAGCCATAGACGGGATTTAGAGGGGAACGCGGAACCATCATTATTGTCGCCCAGAACATTAAACTTCCACCTGAAAACGGCTGGACTAGCTGAACGTATCGTTCCAGGTGTTGCCTAACACCTCTCGTGTCCGGTCGCAAACCTATCCTGTTCTCATCAGTAAACGTGATATTACTCCATTCTGCAATGGTCCAATGTTGATGTGCAAGAGCCCAGGTCCTTTCATTGTGTCGGATACGTTGGTTCCGTGAAAAACTTTCCATTTGTCTTCTGGAATGAAGATACCCTGACACAATCTTCTACGCAATGTTTGATCTGAGATACGAATCTCTGTTGCTCTGGAGGAATCAAATGGTTCAAATGGCTCTGAGCACTATGGGACTCAACAGCTGAGGTCATCAGTCCCCTAGAACTTAGAACTACTTAAACCTAACTAACCTAAGGACATCATACACATCCATGCCCGAGGCAGGATTCGAACCTGCGACCGTAGCGGTCGCGTGGTTCCAGACTGAAGCGCCTAGAACCGATCGACCACACCGGCCGGCTCAGGAGAAATCATTTCCAGTATTTCTGGCAGTTCATGTTGGACGCCTGCGAGCCGACAGTTGGACGAAACGATCCTGCATTTGTGTTGTCGTACGACGACGACCGCTGCGAGGTCTATCGTTCACGTTTCCCGTCTCTCTGCCCTATCTCCACAACTTAGAGGCACCACCTTGAGAGACATGTAACCGATCGGCAAAATCTTGATGTCTGTGACCTGCTGACAATAAAGCCACTATCCTAACGCTATCAAAGTGTTATATACCTCTACGTGGCATGTTACTGCAATGCCGAACATAAACTGAATGAAGCTGTTGTTGATACAGGACTGCTCGCGGTGTGTCGCTGCGGCAGACGTATTTTACATGAGTGGGAAACTTACACAAAGGATGCCAGTGGTAAACACCGTCGTGTATACGGGCTGTAATTGGATAATTCAGGAAGGGCCTAGATCAGTCAGATACTATTTTATGATACTAGAGTACACTTTACGATAGTATTCCAAAATTTTCTTGAGTGGTGTATGCAGTACTCTGGTCACACCAGAGAGACACATTGACAGCAGTGCCGCACACGGCAGATGGCAGGATTTCAAAACACCGTCGGGCAGAATTACACCACATATACAACTTCATGAATACTTCAATCTTAGGCGACGTACTCAATCCTTCCGACATGCGACCGTAAGATTTAGTACACAACACGGCTTTCTTTCGAGTACTTCCTCCGGCCGACTGTTAGCCAACGACCATAACTCTACACTCAAAAATAACACTGCCACACTGGCGCGCGCTCAAAAACAAAGAGCCGTAAAACTCATTGTTGAGCCCAGACATGCTTAACCACGCGTTGGTGAACATGAAGAGGTTGTATTTGTTCCCGTTCCGACCGAGATGCAGCAACGGAGGGGAGGGAGGCAAAATTTATTAGCTCACCGAAGCAGCATGTTGGCCTGTCGTGAGCAGAGTGTTGCAGGGGCACTGTCGTAAAGTACTAAAGTACCCCCTTCGACAGCTTCCCATGATGACTTCTTGATAGACTCCTGTCGGTCTGTCACGAGATTTAAGTAGTATGCTCCTACGACAGTTTGCACTTTACAAGCATAATCTGTTAACATGGCCTTCTGTAGTTAACAATGAGCTGCACCATTGTCTCTTGGCTCCTCTATCGGCATGCTATGGTACTGCAGTGATAATTAAAACTTTATAACTACCCATCATATACATTACACTAAACTACCTCAGTAATCTTTATCTGTTATTATGCGTATCGTCTCCTTTCTACAGTTCGTTGCAGCGCCAAGTTAAGTGTCCTCAGGGTCACACCATAACACTGAAATCCTCGATCATTTAAGACTTGCCATTGATTTATGTCTCATCTCTTCTTTTATCTCCTTTGAGTTTTATATCCGTATTCTGTACTGTTTTGATCAATCTGCTAAAATTTGCCACTTTCAATAAACTGACCGCTCCAATCTGGAATACAAATTTCCAATGGATACACTCTCCAACTTAGTGTGCTGTACTTCATATCAACGGCTTAAGAAACTGTTTACGGACGGTATAACCCAAGACATGAAGAAAGGATATCTACATCTACATCTACATTGATACCCTGCAAACCACATTCAAGTGCCTGGCAGAGGGTTCATCGAACCACCTCCACAGTTCTCTATTATTCCAATCTCGTATAGCGCGCGGATAGAACGAGCTCCTATATCTTCCGTACGAGATCTGATTGCCCTTCTTTTACCTTGTGATCGTTTCTCCCTATGTAGGCCAGTGTCAACAAAATATTTTCTCATTCGGAGGAGAAAGTTGCTGATCGAGATTTCGTGAGAAGATCACGTCGCAACGAAAAACGCCTTTCTTTTAATAATGTCCAGGCCAAATCCTGTATCATTTCAGTGACACTCTCTCCCATATTTCGCGATAATACAAAAGGTGCTGCCTTCTTTGAATTTTGGCCATTTTAGCCCCCGGAGAGTAAAAAATTCTCAGACAGCCCTGCACGCCGTGACGTCACGCTGGAAATCGTGGTGGCTGTGCGTTAAGCACAACACGGAAGTCATGGTGTGGATCCGAGGGAAATCGCTCGTTTCGTGTCAATAATGACCAAGATTCACTGTAATTGCTTCGTGACAACGGATTAATGTTGCTTGAAAGACGATAAACATGAGCACTTGCCATATGAATGGATTGTTCGATGTAAATGTGCAGAGGTAGTGAATACGAAAACTGTGCAGGAGTGTTCATTTCACTTTCGGTCTGAAGATTATTAACATTCGTTTGCGAAACAAACTTCTAGCATTACCTTCAAGAAAGAAGCTGGTACCCACAGCTCGCAGCGCAAACATTCCGAACTAGCTTGGGGCAAAAATAACGGTAAGCGGGGACGCAAGCGATTTTGCACCAAGCGATTCCCGTCTTCTCGGCAAGCTGAAAGAACATCTGGGGGAAAGAGGTTTTCCAACAATGAGGACGTTCATACAGTGATTCTCGAATGGGTGCGTGACACGAGGATCGAATTTTTTATCATCGAGGAACTGAACGACTGGTGAAACGCTCCACCATTGTTTACAGTGACTTGTTGTCTATGTGACTTTGATATATAGAGCAGCATTCAATAAAAGTTATTTGTCCTGACCTGACAATGAGTAACTTAGTTTTTGAGTCTCCTCGTACATGTTGTTCCAGGTCTTGAAAGACGAAATCCGGAGATGTCAAAACAGAACCGATCAAATAGCTCTGAGCACTATGGGACTTAAGGGGGGTAGGACATCAAAAGGGAGGACTTGGAGCAGGAGACACACCACAGGAATTTTTAATTTCCACTGTCTATACTTTTAAAAATAAATTCATAAAACTTTGTCAGGATGACCAGAAGTCATTCAGGATTTACACTTAAAGTGGTGGAAGTACAAAAATTTGAGAAAATACTTTATTTTTTACATTTGTATCTCACCTTTTTTCACTTACCATTGGCTGCATTTGTTGCTATAGGTGCACTTTTCTTCATAAGTAAGGGAGATTTGTCGATGAATTTTGCACAGCATACAAACCATACTTAGAGGTGTATGAAACTCTAGAATTTTCCAGATCTATCAAAAACTGTGGTAAAAATTGAGATAATTAACTATAAAATTTGAGTTTTTTCTAAACATGAAGTTTAAAATGTAACAGGGTTTGTACGCTGTGCAAAATTCATCGAAGAATCTCTCTTACTTATGAAGAAACGTGTACCTATAGCAACAAACGCAGCCAATAGAAGTGAAAAAATGATGAACTTTCACATATAAAAAAATTATTTTGTTATTTTTTTGAACTTACAGTGCTATGATTGTGAATCCTGAATCCTTCCTGGTCATGCTGACAAAGTTTTATGAATTTATTCGTAAAAGTACAGACAGTGGAAATTAAAATGTCCTGTGGTGTGTCTCCTGCTCCATGTCGGCCTGTTTGACGTCCTACCCCCTTAACTGCTGAGTTCATCAGTCTCCTAGAACTTAGAACTACTTAAACCTAACTAACCTAAGGACATCACACACATCCATGCCCGAGGCAGGATTCGAACCTGCAACCGTAGCGGTCGTGCGGTTCCAGACAGTAGCGCCTAGAACCACGCGGTCACTCTGGCCGGCAACCGTCTTCATGTGTATAATAATTTATGAGATGAAGTAAATACAGAAAACGCGGTAAAGGTTCTGTTGAAAATGACTTGGAATAGGAAAAAAGAGAGGAACAGGAGTTTACGGTGATACCAGGCAGTCTCGAGACGGGCGTGTGCTGGCTGGAGTGTGCCGGTGAGTGCGGGGCGAGCTGAGAAGTGATGCCCCCTGCTGGGACAGGGCTGCCACCATGAATCGTTATAAATAGCTCCCATCTCTCCTCTGGGCGGAACTGGCGCCCGCCCAGGCGTGACCGTAACTTCTCTTAGGAGAGGACACGAAGCACCTCAGAGTGTCCTCGGCCTCCCAGGCGGTTCCTACGTCACATTTTCTGTGGCGCAAATCGTTGTATTATTTTTAGCATGATTGCACGTTACTTACTGGACCAAGTTTTAGACAGGCGGAATTTAGTCTAGAGACTCATTAGACTCAATGCACTTATTGATTTTCGAGAAGGAAGAAGTTTTAGTTTATACTGAATGAAAGAGATTTTCCTCCGATCCGTCTTAAATTTTTGTCGAAATTAATTAGAATAAAACGCGACGCACGTCAGTCACAGGCATTTAAAACTAATCAAAGGTAGTGGTTTTGTTTCGAGATAAAGTAAGATATATGTTGACAACGTATCCCAGAATCGATGTCCAGCGTAATACAAGGCAATAAACTATATCGCTGTAGATAACTCGATATACAGCTCTTTACCTCTGATGGAATTGTTATTAACAGTAATGAAGATGTTCACCAGGTTGTGATTTACCAAATAAACCGACTCAGAGAGATAAGCAACTCTAAAACAACAAATTCGTAACTCTCAGAGAATATTATTTGTGTATGCTCTTCTGTACCCTCAACAAACTGTGTCGAATGCATATCTCTGTAGTAAGATCCACAAGACCGGCATTTATTGTTGTATTTTTTTTCGCTTCTGGTTTCGAGTTATGGCACATTCTCAAGCGGTATGTTTCGTTGTACTATTTTTTTTCTACATCTACATCTACATCCATACTCCGCAAGCTACCTGACGGTGTGTGGCGGATGGTACCTTGAGTATCTCTATGGGTTCTCCCTTGTATTCCAGTCTCATATTGTTCGTGGAAAGAAGGATTGTCGGTATGCTTCTGTGTGGGCTCTAATCTCTCTGATTTTACCCTCATGGTCTCTTCGCGAGATATACGTAGGAGCGAGCAATATACTGCTTGACTCTTCCGTGAAGGTATGTTCTCGAAACTTGAACAAAAGCCCGTACCGAGCTACTGAGCGTCTCTCTTGCAGTGTCTTCCACTGGAGTTTATCTATCATTTCCGTAACGCTTTCGCGATTACTAAATGATCGTTTAACGAAGCGCGCTGCTCTCCGTTGGATCTTCTCTGTCTCTTCTGTCAACCCTAACTGGTAGGGATCCCACACTGGTGAGCAATATTCAAGCAGTGGGCGAAGAAGTGTACTGTAACCTACTTCCTTTGTTTTCGGATTGCATTTCCTTAGAATACTTCCAATGAATCTCAGTCTTACATCTGCTTTACCGACGATTAATTTTATGTGGTCATTCCATTTTAAATCACTCCTAATGCGTACTCCCAGATAATTTGTGGAATTAACTGCTTCCAGTTGCGGACCTGCTATATTGTAGCTAAATGTTAATGGATATTTATTTCTATGCATTCGCAACACGTTACACTTGCCTACATTGAGATTCAATTGCCATTCCCTGCACCATGCATCAATTCGCTGCAGATCCTCCTGCATTTCAGTACAATTTTCCATTGTTACAACCTTTCGATATACCACAGTATCATTCGCAAAAAGCCTCAGTGAACTTCCGATGTCATCCACAAGGTCATTTATGTATATTGTGAATAGCAACCGTCCTATGACACTCCCCTGCGGCACACCTGAAATCACTCTTACTTCGGAAGACTTCTCTCCATTGAAAATGACATGCTGCGTTCTGTTATCTAGGAACTCTTCAATCCAATCACACAATTGGTCTGATAGTCCATATGCTCTTACTTTGTTCATTAAACGACTGTGGGGAACTGTATAAAATGCCTTGCGGAAGTCAAGAAACACGGCATCTACCTGGGAACCCGTATCTATGGCCCTCTGAGTCTCGTGGACGAATAGCGCGAGCTGGGTTTCACACGATCGTCTTTTTCGAAACCCATGCAGGTTCCTACAGAGTAGATTTCTAGTCTCCAGAAAAGACATTATGCTCGGACATAATACGTGTTTCAAAATTCTACAACTGATCGACGTTAGAGGTATAGGTCTACAGTTCTGCACATCTGTTCGACGTCCCTTCTTGAAAACGGGGATGACCTGTGCCCTTTTCCGATCCTTTGGAACGCTACGCTCTTCTAGAGACCTACGGTGCACCGATGCAAGAAGGGGGGCAAGTTCTTTCGCATAGTCTGTGTAAAATCGAACTGGTATCCCATCAGGTCCAGCAGCCTTTCCTCTTATGAGTGATTTTAATAGTTTTTCTATCCCTCTGTCGTCTACTTCAATATCTGCCATTTTGTCATCTGTGCGACAGTCTAGAGAAGGAACTACAGTGCAGTCTTCCTCTGCGAAACAGCTTTGGAAATAGACATTTAGTATTTCGGCCTTTAGTCTGTCATCCTCAGTTTCAGTACCATTTTGGTCACAAAGTGTCTGGACATTTTGTTTTGATCCACCTACCGCTTTGACATAAGACCAAAATTTCTTAGGATTTTCTGCCAAGTCAGTACATAGAACCTTACTTTCGAATTCACTGAACGCCTCTCGCATAGCCCTCCGCACACTACATTTCGCTTCGCGTAATTTTTGTTTGTCTCGCAAGGCTCTGGCTATGTTTATGTTTGCTGTGAAGTTCCCTTTGCTTCCGCAGCAGTTTTATAACTCGGTTGTTGTACCACGGTGGCTCTTTTCCATCTCTTACGGTCTTGCTTGGCACGTACTCATCTAACGCATATTGTACGATGGTTTTGAACTTTGTCCACTGATCCTCAACAATATCTGTACTTGAGACAAAACTTTTGTGTTGAACCGTCAGGTACTCTGAAATCTGCTTTTTGTCACTTTTGCTGAACAGAAAAATCTTCCTACCTTTCTTAATGTCTCTATTTACGGCTGAAATCATCGATGCAGTAACCACTTTATGATCGCTGTTTGCCTGTTCTGCGTTAACTGTTTCAAATCGTTCGGGTCTGTTTGTCACCAGGAGGTCTAATATGTTATCGCCACGAGTCAGTTCTCTGTTTAACTGCTCAAGGTAGTTTTCAGATAAAGCACTTAAAAAAAATTTCACTGGATTCTCTGGCCCTGCCACCCATTATGAACGTTTGGGTCTCCCAGTCTATATCCGGCAAAATAAAATCTCCACCCAGAACTATAACATGGTGGGGAAATTTACTCGAAATATTTTCCAAATTATCCTTCAGGTGCTCAGCCACAACAGCTGCTGAGCCAGGGGGCCTATAGAGATATCCAATTACCATGTCTGAGCCTGCTTTAACCGCGACCTTAACCCAAATTATTTCACATTTCGATACTATTGCACTTCTTATCACTGTAAACACGCCTCCACCTTCACTGTCCAGCCTGTCTGTTGCTTTATAACACACAGAAGAAATAAAGCTGAAAAATACGATCAATTATAAGTACAGAAAATTGAATGCAGTGACTGGTACATGTTCTATATAGGGAAAAACAGAACGACAATTTACTAAAGGGTGTAAAGGTCATCTATACAAAAGCGAAAAAACCTCTCCACGTTCAGTTTCAGTATGCATCTTTGAGAACATCGAGACTCCGCAGTACACATAAGCACTAAACTTGGCATTCTTCATAAAACCAAGAAAGAAAGCTGCCTGAGCACCTTACAGCAAACAGAAATCTATGCCCATTTAGCTAAAAATCCGAACAATATTTGAAACGAAGAAAGAGGAAAAAAATATTTTCAGAACTTTGACAACATCTCCATCGTTATAGATAACCGAAGACTTAGGCTGTAAGCAATTGTAAGAGACAAGAAGGCTCTTTTGAGAAACTGAGCCGGCCGCTCTGGCCGAGCGGTTCTAAGCGCTTCAGTCCGGAACCACGCTGCTGGTACGGTCGCAGGTTCCAATCCTGCCTCGGTCATGGATGTGTGTGATGTCCTTAGGTTAGTTAGGTGTAAGTTGTTCTAAGTCTAGGGGACTGATGACCACAGATGTCAAGTCCCATAGTGCTTAGAGCCATTTGAACCATTTTGAGAAATTGCACATTAAAGATGCAATAAAATTTCATAAATAAGATATTTCAAGCATATGAACTCCGTTTTTTTATTTAAATAAGTCATTGTTCAAATGTATTTGTAGTAACGACGTAGTTTTAACGTGGTGCGTCCTATCCACAACTTTAATCTTCAAAATTCATCTATGGTCGCTTATCATTAACTGACTTACTGGGTGAATTAACGAAGCATTACTGTGAAATCTCTTAAAAACGACGATTTAAAAGGTTCGGATTGTTTCAATTTCCTAAATTAAGATTTGTACTAACAATTTTTGTAATAATAAAGTATCACATCCTCATAAATTAATCTATGCTTCAGCACAATATAAAATTAATTTCAGTAATCGAGTGACTACAGCAAGTAAAAAATGTTAAACGTGCGTCTTAACATTTCTACCATCACTCTGTCATGTAAATTGAAGTATGTAAATGACACAACTTAATGTTGCTTAATTGGTTGAATAAGTATTCACATTTATCTGAATAGCAACATTTGCTTTCCGGGATATTTTCAGGATCTTTATTTGAGTCACTGATATAAATACAGTCCTCAGATTCGCAAAAATCGTACGTGAAATGCATTTTGTGGCAGCAACACCGCACGCGCTACTACTCATGACTTCCTACTGTTTTTACCACTGACATTGCTTCTCTACAGTATAAGGTAAGCTACAGTTCTTTTTATACTTATCTTGTGCATACATAAGCATAGTCACTTCTCCTATTATACAAAGTACTAGAGGATAAACTCGGCGCTGCCCAGGTATTTATTTATAACTGTGTTTCAACGCCCGTACCACGCAGTCGTCTGACGCTGCGCTTAGTGTTTACGATGCCATATCTCCTGAACTATGTGTTGTACAGTAATACAGTTTTGTAGGTACATTCATCGGCATATTTGGATACTGTCTGCAATATGTGTTGCGAATGGTGTTAGAAGCAACGATGTAATAAATGTGGAACGTCAAGCACGGTGCGGCAATGTATCACGCATCTCACTGTTTACGAGGTCATTTCTCCTGAACTATGAGTCGTTCAGCGATGTGATACGATACGTATAATCTTCTGCATTATTGGATACCGTCTGCACAATTTATTGTGAATAGAGTTAGTAGCAAAGAAGTAATAAATTTAAACTCCATGCAAGATGCGGTAGTTTTTCACCCTTCTCATTGTTTACGATGTCATATCTTCTTAACTTCAAGTCTAATAGTGATATAATTTTCTATTTACATTCTGTTGTGTATGTACACACTGTCCGTAAAATATGTCGCGAATAGCCGGCCGGAGTGGCCGAGCGGTTAAAGGAGCTACAGTCTGGAACCGCACGACCGTTGCGGTCGTAGGTTCGAAACCTGCCTCGGGCATGGATGTGTGTGATGTCCTTAGGTTAGTTAGGTTTAAGTAGTTCTAAGTTCTAGGGGACTTATGACCACAGCAATTGAGTCCCATAGTGCTCAGAGCCATTTGAACCATATGTCGCGAATACAGTTACTGGTAATGAAGTAATAAATTATAACGTCAAGCCTCTTGCGGAATTTTTACTGTACGAACAGTGGGAAAGTAGTCAGCGATAAACGTTTTTCCTTTCATCATTTCGTTGGAAGCTGTCAGCGAAAAAAACTTTGTGAAGGTTTGAAATTACGTTAAGAGTTTGTTTCAAGTCGCTAACTGCTCTCGTTATCAAATACTGGTTGAAAAAATCTCTGAATTCAGGGTTTGAGGACTACGCTTCTATTTTACTCCTACCTCCCTTTTTGGCACGTAGGTGGCTCTTACACCCACAATAACTTTGACTGACAGTAAGGTGTATTTACGTACCATGTTTGGTTGAAATCGGTCCAGTGCTTTGTGCTTTAGGAGGAGATGTGACACACGCACACACACACACACACACACACACACACACACACACACACACACACACACACACACACACATTTCATCCATTTTTATTGTATGTATAGATTTATGTATTCATATTATGTACCGGCACTTTCAGATAAACTTGATAATGACCTAATAAAATGCTTTATCCGTCGTGTGGACTTGATAAAGCTTCAGCTAGTAAAGCGCTTTTCATTAACTGAACAACAGTTTTGTGATGAACACCCTCAATTCATTGTGGAACTCGTAGCTGCATGTTATCTAATTGACAGTTATTACAATTTATCTTGTTTCTGTGGTGACTGTGATATAATCTCTGGTCCTCTTCGATGGCAGTAATCATACGCATCTGTTGGAAAATCGTCATCAATAGACACTTAAGATCAAATATCACTACCGCTACACAAGAAGAAAAGCGGTTTATCTTGTGGCTGTGCCACAAGAAGAGATAGCAGTTTTACGTACAATAGTGATCAGTACCAATGTTTTGTCTAGGACAACAGATTGGATTGCAGCAATACCGAATCGTCAACGAAAAGATCCAGCAGACGTTGCAAGTCTGATTGCAAGTCCACCTGTCAATGGCTTCAATGATTTGGAGACTAAGGACAAAAGCGTTCAGACACACTCAGAAGTGTTGAAGGAAAATCTCATTACAGGGCAGAAGGTGCAAGCTGTGTAGGAAGAAAGTCTGAAGAAGATCAAACTGCATGTTAGTAGTCACGGAAGGGGAGTGACAGAACTAATTCAGAAATTTTCGGGATGTTGCTACCAGGTGACTTGTACTTTTAAGCCACTTGAAGAGCTCAATGATGTAACTTGAGGTCTATATTCTTTTGGGAATGATCTCGTAATAATTCCTGAATGAAGCGTTCTATGAAGTCGAAGTTGCTAATGCAGAGCTTAGAAAATCACTCAGGAGGTGGGGGTGGGGAGGGGGGGACATTCACACATGACTTGCGACTGACGCATCAGCCCTCACTCTGTCACATCGTTCAGGGAAGGGTTTGGATCTGAATGTATTTCATGAGGGACTACCTCCACTGCTAATTGCCAGAATCATCCACTCTGACAAAAGCAGTATCCATCCTACTCCACTGAGTTCCAGTGTCTTCAAATGGCTCTAAGCACTATGGGACTTAACATCTGAGGTCATCACTCCCAAAGACTTAGAACTACTTAAACCTAACTAACATAAGGACATCACATATCCATGCCTGAGGCAGGATTCGAACCTGCGACCGTAGCAGCAGCGCGGTTCCCGACTGAAGTGCCTAGAACCGCTCGGCCACAGCGGCCGGCTCCAGTGGGTTCACTTGGGCTTTTTTAGAATAAATTCATCCGACAGACAAAGCTGTGTAATATAAACAGTTAGAGTTGACACAGTGTTAGTACGAGAGATTGTTGTACCTTGAGGATAGTGTACCAATGAACACATGATGTTTTCTAGTTGATATTTCAGTCAATTCACCGGATTTAGACTCGCAAGAAGGACTACGCCCTAAAGACCGCCATAAGCAATTTCTGGCGTTATTTTGAGTTTGTATGCGATTATGTTCTGTCCAGTATTTGTAAATAACTTAAGTTCCACTCTTTTAATTTTTGGGTAACATATTAAAGTTCTTTCAAAAATATTCTTCAGTCATGCACCGTCTTGTACCTCGAATTGAAGGTCTTCTGCCATGTGCGCATATGATTTTTGCAAATGAACTGACTTTCTTTAATTTTAGCTGTCTTCAGAATGAAAATTTGTGTTAATTTTTAGGCCGGCTGGAGTGGCCGTGCGGTTCTAGGCGCTGCAGTCTGGAGCCGAGCGGCCGCTACAGTCGCAGGTTCGAATCCTGCCTCGGGCATGGATGTGTGTGATGTCCTTAGGTTAGTTAGGTTTAATTAGTTCTAAGTTTTAGGACACTGATGACCTTAGAAGTTAAGTGACATAGTGCTCAGAGCCATTTGAACCACTTTTTGATTTGTTAATTTTTAATATTTGATATCCCATAAAATATTTATAAAAGTTCTCTGATAGTAGTCCTACTTAATTCGATTTAACTTACTGTTAATATTATCTCGACTGTAGTATTTTAATTTTCACCAGAAAATTTGTTCCTAGGTACACTACCATGTTGTAGCTTGGAGCAATTTTTCACACGTAGAAAAAAATCTTACGTCTCCACTTTTTTGTTGCGGCGCACAAAAATTGAATACCATTATTTAAAAATGCAATAGAAAAATATATTAAACTTATGTTAGAGGGCCGGCTACAGACGAAAGCCTAAAAAGTGTTCCGAAGTACAACACTTCCCCTACAACAAAATATTGCAGCTGGTACGAGGTCGAAGATATTAAACAGAAGTTCATTTATGGCTCCCCACCAAAACAGCAGAAGATTTGTGAATAAAGATAATCTTCTCATACCCATCCAAGAAAATAAAAAGAAAGATTTTATTTCAGCAAACTTTTTACGTATATTAGAAAGTTACATAAACGTCACTGAAACTGAATGGTTTCACCTTGGTAAATGCATGATTGCATCTGACTATTGTACAACAAAAAAAAGGAAGGAAGGGGATCGCTATATTCGCAAAAATTGAAGTCCGAAGCTGTTAGAAACAGCTTTAATAAGAATACGCAGGTTTAACTGGAAAAGTATGATCTGCGAGTACTTCACCATTGGTTTTCTGTCAGACAGTATCGACTGAGAGCAGTTAGAGTGGGTTATGTGTAGCTCTGGATTATTCTCCACAGTACAGTTCCCTACGATGACTGAAGTCCTAGTGCAACAGCAAATGACGGCTTCATTTTACACTTAACAGCCTGTACTGAAATAGCTGTAAAACCAGTAGTCATTGGTTTATCTGACCACGAAGATCAAATGTGGTTATTGCTTTAGAATGTTTACCGTAAAATCTTAAAAAAAAGTACTTTTCGACCACATAAATCTGCTTTTATATTGTGCACTGTATTTGGATTTTATATTCATCACAGATAAAGCATTATTATAAAGGCGTTTTTGTCCAGTAGATATTCTGACTTCTCTAAGATGAGCCTATTATTCATATGTGAAATCTAGATAAAACATTTCGCAATATATACCATGCAGATTTCATACAAAGCAATAAATAAAACTTACTGTTATGTACAGGTAATAGAAGAAATGTTTTCTATCGCAGATTCATATACAACGACTCGATCACGCTATTTAGAGAGAAAATATGGGAAGAACGCTGGAGAAAAAATTAATAAAGCAGACGGTTCTTATGGAAAATTTAATGCCGTCTTAAATACATTCCTAATGCAATTTAAGTCATGTTTTCTCCCAAAACAAATAAGGGCAAAACTGAACAGAAGCAAAATAACGGATGGATAAGTCTGGGACTAACGTATCTTGTGCTAGTCGTAGAGAGCTCTACACAGTTCAGTGACTACCAGCATCGTCGAATCCTTCAGTCTGTCAACAGAAAACCATAGCTCTTGCAATACGCTCAAAAAATGAAACACTCGAAAAATAAGGCAAAAACTATTTCGAACGTTATTAAATAAGAGCCAAACAATATTAGTAATCCAAATGTAATTGTGGCCACAGAAAAAAGCTGTAGAAGAAATTGTGACCACTAAATTTAAGGATTACTTCTTCACAGTACAAACACGATTCCCATTAACTAACAACCGAATGTAGTTTCGTTACATTTACTTATTCACAAACTGTATTGTCCACCAAGAGACATTAGTTACAATTACAAACCTTTACCTTGCTAAAAGGTAGTTCTTGCATTATTATAATTCCAGTAAAAATGAAGCAAATATATTTTAGTAACACTATGAATCCTATAATTTCGCTAGGGTTAGTGTTTTAATAATTTCACTATTCCCACTTGGTCTAGGGGTAGCGTCTTTCATTAGAAATCAATCGCTCTCTGTCCTGGGTTCGTATCCGCCACGGCTTAAATTTGGAACGTAAATCACCAGCAATGGTGGCGAAAGACTTCCGGCATAATAAAATGCCAACAGCCTTGTCAGAGAGGGCGGAGGAGCAGATAGAGATTAAGGGCACTCTCTTGTCCGTGGAATGAGAAACTGCCCCTAAAGACGGAAGAATCGCCAGCATGAGGATGCAGGCAATGGAAACCACTCCATTAAATATGTAGTGTTGGCAGAAGAGCCAACACTGTTTTTCTAGAGGAGGCCGAAATGCACGCGTTTAATTACACGCTGACTGGCGTGAGGTCTGGAACAGAACAATATCTTGAGAATTGTAAATAAAGGACGTAGATGATGTAATACTTAACTTTAATCCACAATTGTAGAACATCTCTCATTACGGTACATGCTTCATAATATCAATTATCAACTGAATACGGCGCCTTGCCAGGTCGTAGCAAATGTAGCAGAAGGCTATGCTAACTATCGTCTCGGCAAATGAGAGCGTAGTTGTCAGTGAACCACTGCTATGAACGTCGGCTGTACAACTGGGGCGAGTGCTAGTACGTCTCTCTAGACCTGCCGTGTGGTGGCGCTCGGTCTGCGATCACTGACAGTGGCGACACGCGGGTCCGACGTATACTAATGGACCGCGGCCGATTTAAAGGCTACCACCTAGCAAGTGTGGTGTCTGGCGGTGACACCACAAAATACACATAATGTGTAGCCACAATGCATGTGGTCTGCTGTCAAGAAGTGTCATGATGATATCTCCATTAGCAAAAGATTCATTAATAGTCCCCTATTCGACTCTCCGGGAGGGGACTGCCAAGGGTGAGGTGAGAGGTGAGAGGTGAGAAAAGGATTGAATAACCAAAGAAAGGACAGTGTTACACGGGTCGGAGAGTGGAATGTCAGAAGTTTGAATGTGGTAGGAAAGCTAGAAAATCTGAAGAGCGAAATGCTAAAGCTCAATTTAGAAATAGCAGGAGTCAGTGAAGTGAACTGGAAAGGAGACAAAGATTTCTGGTTAGATGAGAGTAGGGCAATATTCACAGCAGTAGGAAATGGTATAATGGGAGTAGAATTCGTTATGAATAGGACGGTAGAGGAGAAGAGTGTGTAACTGTGAACGGCTCAGCGATATGGTTGTTCTTATCAGAATCGACAGAAAACCAGCACCGACAACAACTTGTCAGGTACAGATATCGACGTCTAAAGCCGATGATGAAGAGATAGAGGCTGTATAGGACGATATTTTAAAGGGTGATTTAGTACGTAAAATGAAATGAAAATCTAGTAATCATGGATGATAAGAATGCCGTTATAAGGGAAGGAGCAGAAAAAAGGGTTACGAGATAACATGAAATTAGTACTAGGAGTGAGAGAGGAGAAAATCTGCGTTCTGAAACAATTGTCAGCTAGTAATGGCGAATACTCTGTTCAAGAATCGCAAGAGGAGATATACTTCGAAAAGGCAGGGAGATACTGAAAGATTTCAGTTATATTACATCACGGCCAGGCAGAGGTTCTGAAATCAGATACTGGAATGTAAGGCGTGCTCAGTAGTAGATATAGACTCAGATCACAATTTAGTAGTGATGAACAGTAGACTGAAGTTTAGGAGATTAGTCAGGATGAATCAATACGCAAAAAAGTGGGACACAGAAGTACTAAGGAATGACGAGATACGCTGGAAGTTAACTAAGGATATAGATACAGCAATAAGGAATAGCTCAGTAGGCAGTAAAGTTGGAAAGGAATGGCAGCCACAGAAGATGGTAAAGAAACACAGATAAAAATAAGGTAATTGTGAAGAAAACGTGGGTAACAGAATAAATACTTCAGTGGATCGACAAAAGAAATAAGTACAGGAATGTTGCGGGAAATTCAGGTATCGAGAAATGAAAGTCGCTAAAGAATGAAATAAAGAGGAAGTGCACGGAATCTAAGGCGAATTGACTGCATGAAAAATGTTTAGAAGTCGAGAACGTAATGATTGTCGGAAGCACCAATGTAGCGTACAGAAAAGTCGAAGCATCCTTAGTAAAAATAAAAGCAAGGGTGGTAACATTAAGAGTGCCATGAGAATTCCACTGAAAATGAAGAGCACAGAAGGGAAAGGTGGAAAGAGTACATTGAAGACCTCTGTGAGGGCGAAGACTTGTCTGATAAAGTGACAGAAGCCGATATAGAAGGGATTAGAATCAGAATTTAAAACAGCTTTCGGAGACTTAAGATGGAATAAGGCAGTAGGGATGAATAACATTGCATTAGAATTTCTAATAACATTTCATTTGAATTTCTAAAATCATTGGGGAAAGGAGCAACGAAGTGACTATTCACGTTGGTATGCAGAATGCACGAGTTGGTTATATAGCATCTGTCCTTCGGACAAACATCATCCACACAATTCCGAAGATTGCAAGAGCCGACAGTTGCGAGAATTATAGCACAATCAGATTAACAGCTCACGCAACCACGTTGCTGACAAAAATAAAATACAGATGAATTGACAAGAAAATTGAGGATGTTTTAGGTAACTATCATCTTGCCTTTAGAAAGGAGAAAGACCACAGAGAGGCAATTCTGACGTTGCGGATAATAATGAAAGCAAGCAAGTGCATAGGATTTGTCGACCTGGAAGAAGCATTCGACAGTGTCAAACTGTGCAAGATGTTCGAATCTGAGAAAAATATGGATACATATATGGAAAGATGTGTACAATACGTATAAGAACCAAAAGGGAGTAATAACAGTCAAACACCAAGAATGAAGAACCCAGACTAAAAAGTATATAAGACAGGTATGTAGTCTTCCGCCCTTACCGTTCAATCTATACATTGAAGAATCATTGACGGAAATAAAAGATAAGTTCAAGAGTGGAATTAAAATTCAACGTGAAAGGATATCAATGATTCGCTGACGACATTCCTCAGTGAAAGTCAAGACGAATTACAGGGTGTGTTGAATGTAATCAACAGGTTAACGATTACAGAATATGAACTGAGAGTAAATCGAAGAGACACGGAAATAATGATAAGTAATAGAAATAGGAACAGCGGAAAACTTATCAGCATTGATGGTCACAAAGTAGATTAATTTAAGGAATTCTGCTACCTAAGCAGCAAAATAACCCAAGACTGATTCAGCAAGTAGGAAATAAAAAGCAGATTAGCATTGGCAAAGACGGCATTTCTGGCCAAGAGAAGTCAGCTGTATCAAACAAAGGTCTTAATTTCTGACAATGTACACCTGGAGCACAGTATCATATGGTAGTGAAACATGTACTGTTGGAAAATCGGTACAGGAGAGAATCGAAGCATTTGAGAGGTGGTACAACAGAAGAATGTTCAAAATTATGTAAACTGATAAGGTAAGGAATGAGGATGTTCTCTGGAAAATCGGCGAGGAAAGAAAACACTGACAAGAACGGACAGGATGGTAGACAGTCTATTAATATACCAGGGAATAAGTTCCATGGTACTAGAGAGAACTTTAGAGGGTAAAAACTGTAGAGGAAAACAGAGAGTGGAGTGTATCCATCAAAAAACTGAGGACGTAGGTTGCAAGTGCTACTCTGAGATGAAGATGTAGGCACAGGAGAGGAATTCGTGGTGGGCCGTATCAAACTTGACGGAAAACTGATGACTCAAATAAATAAATTAAAAAATATCCAGTCTTTGATCAGAATGTTTATTTCAAATCAGATTCTTAATATCTGTCGCCAATGACCATCTTCAGAACTGAGCAGATACATATTGCATTACACGTATCAAGACATATATGGGATAGTGCATTCAAAATCATTAACTGAAATGGTTAATGATTTGACTGCACTATTACATAAAATGGGTTGATATATGTGACACAATAACTACTCATTTCTGAAGATGGTCATCAGTGATAGAAATTAAAAAGCCGATTACAAATAAACATTGTGATCCCAGATTGGAATTATAATAAAGGAAAAATTTTCCTGGATCATTGAAAACTTTTTCGTGAAGATGTTGGCTGGTCAGACACACAGATAATGCAATATTGGTAAGCAGGAATATCAACAAGACAAATGCCAGGATGGGGGACATGGATGATTAGGGGAACAACAGATGTCGCATATAGGAAAATTAAAACGACATTTGGAGAAAAGAGATACAGCTGTATGTATATCAAGAGCCCAAATGGTGAGCCAATACTAAGAAAAGATTGGATAGTTGAAAGATAGAAGGTATACATAGAACGGTTCTAACAGTGAAATGAAACTGAAGACAATATTATGGAAATGTAAGAGGAAGTAGATGAGTATGAGATGAGAGATATGGTACTGGGAGAAGAATTTGACAGAGAGCTCAAAGACCTAACTCGAAGTAAGTCCTCTGGAGTGGACGACATTCCCGCGGAAACAATGAGACCCTTGGGAGAGGCTATCACGACAAAACTATTCCATCTGATGTAAGAGATATATGAGAGAGACGAAGTACCCCCATATTTCAAAAAGTGTTTAATAATTTTATTATAAACAATGCAGTTGCTCAGAGATATCACGATAACCGAACAGTCAGTATAATAAGTCACGTTTGCAAAAAGTAATACAAATTATTTACAGAACATGAAAAAATTACTAAAGTTGTTCTTAGAGAAGATCGGTGGGTTCTGCAGAAATGTAGGAACAAGCTAGACAGTATTGACGTACGACTTATATTGTAAAATAGACTGAAGAAAGACATTTATAAGTTAGATAAACTTCTGACAATGTTGACTTTGATACACCATTTCAAATTTTAAGCTAGCAAGAATTAAACACAGGCAGCGAAATAGGGAATCAGTAGTTAAGAAGGGAGTAAATCACGCTTGTAGCCTCACCCTGAAGTTATTTAATCTGTAGATTGAGCTAGCAACAATGAATAAAGGAGCAATTTCGAAAGGGAATTAAAATGCCAGGAGAAGTAACAGAAGATTTGATGTTTGCCAATAGCAAATTTATTCTGCCAGACATGGCAGAGAACTTTATAGCGTCCCTTTTCTCATATACAGTATGTTGTTGTTGTTGTGGTCTCCAGTCCTGAGACTGGTTTTATGCAGCTCTACATGCTACTCTATCCTGTGCAGGCTTCATCATCTCCCAGTACTTACTGCAACCTACGTCCTTCTGAATCTGCTTAGTGTATTCATCTCTTGGTCTCCCTCTATGATTTTTACTCTCCACACTGCCCTCCAATGCTAAATTTGTGATTCCTTGATGCCTCAGAACATGTCCTACCAACCGGTCCCTTCTTCTTGTCAAGTTGTGCCACAAACTCCTCTTCTCCCCAATTCTATTCAATACCTCCTCATTAGTTATGTGATCTACCCATCTAATCTTCAGCATTCTTCTGTAGCACCACATTTCGAAAGCTTCTATTCTCTTCTTGTCCAAACTATTTATCGACCATGTTTCACTTCCATACATGGCTACACTCGATACAAATACTTTCAGAAACGACTTCCTGACACTTAAATCTATACTCGATGTTAACAAATTTCTCTTCTTCAGAAACGCTTTTCTTGCCATTGCCAGTCTACATTTCATATCTTCTCTGCTTCGACCATCATCAGTTATTTTGCTCCCCAAATAGCAAAAGTCATTTACTACTTTAAGTGTCTCATTTCCTAATCTAATTCCCTCAGCATCACCCGACTTAATTCGACTACATTCCATTATCCTCGTTTTGCTTTTGTTGATGTTCATCTTATATCCTCCTTTCAAGACACTGTCCATTCCATTCAACTGCTCTTCCAAGTCCTTTGCTGTCTCTGACAGAATTACAACGTCATCGGCGAACCTCAATACAGTATACACATTTTGTAATATAAACATTATACGACAGTAATCAATGTAATAAACTCAAAGAGATAATAGAAAGGCAAAGTACATGTATGTAAGACACGACAAATGATCGTTATTTTTGTTTTATTAAATCGATATCACTGTTGAGCTCTCTCTGATAACGACTGTAAAGCTGATTATACTCTTGCCCTAGGGGTCATCCTTTGTGTAAGTGATTAGTATTGTTGAAATAATCATCGATCTCTTAATCTATGTATCGTGTTACTGATTTAAACTTACCCTCCCCTAAAGTACAATGATTTTCTGAATACATGTAAATGTGGCCGTCTTTCATACACTGTATTGATGAGGTCATTGTTGAGCGCTATTTTGCTCCATTTTCACTTTCTCAGTATTTCCGAAATAGAACCTGCCACATTTTGTAAAACAAGTCGGATTACCCTCCAGATTAAATTCATTTATACAAATTGTCATTTTGTAATCGCATGCGTACGCAATTTTAAAACGAATCGATACCAAACAGATGATAAGCCTAGATATGAATATGCACATTCACTAAAAATAATTTTAAATAAATAATGGGTTTTTTAAAGTTATTAAAAGGATGTACAAGCCACTGCATATTGGCTTGTAGCTAAAGCGGAAGGGATCATAATTTTTTTATCTATTGTTGGTTAACCATGTAAACGTGAATATCAGTTACGAAAGAGTGGAAACTTCGCATCTTGTAGCATACGAGTCGATCAATAGAACTTGGAAGAGCAATTGAAAGGTATAAGATGACCATCAACAAAAGTAAAATAGGGGTAATAGAATGTTGATTAATTAAATCAGCTGATGCTAACAGAATTAGAGCAGTAAATGAGATACTAAAAATAGTAGGTTACGTTTGTTATTTGGCAGCAAAATAACTGATGATGGTTGAAGTAGAGAAGATATACTGCGCATAATGCCAATAGAAAGAAAAGCGTTTCTAAAAATAATAAGTCTGTTAATTCTGAATATACATTCGAATTTTGGATGTATTTTATGAAGTTGTTTATTCTTGTATGGAAGTGAAACGTGGACGATAAGCAGTTAATGCAAAAAGAGGAAAGTTGTGTCCGAAATGTGGTGCTGCAGAAGAATGTTGAAAATTACATACGTATATCGAATAGCTAATGAGGAAGTACTGAATCGAATTAGGGATAAAGCAACTTTACGTCAGAATTGACTAAAAGAAGGGATCATGAGGCTGGAAAATTTAAAAATTTCTCGCATGTTAAGAATAAAGTACTGGGGTCTGTTTTGAAATAACGGCAGCGTTCCGTTTAGCTCATACTGAGCCCATAAACGCACCACAGTGTGTGGTCTTGATATCATTAATCAAAACTAAACAGTCTTCCACAATAATGATAATTTATATACCGTATTGTTCTAGGAAATCAGTACAGGTAATGATACAACGGTCAGACGGACCTCGGAAGGCTAGACATGGATTACAAAAGCTGTTACTGTTAATCTAGAAGTCGTGTTTAGGATCCACGCCCTTCTTTAAATATCTGTAAAGTTTCTTTCATTTTCTTATCAAGTTCTTTAGTTTTACTTTCGGAAATAGGATAAAATTCTCCCGACGTTGTTTCATTTTGTTGTACCTCTTTTATTGGACCGTGTCGCCGAGATTTAAATAAGAACTTTTCTTCTCAGTTCTACTTTTCGCGCTCCAATATTTTTTCTGTACACTAGTTTACCTTGGTTAATTGTATGTGCTAATATATGTTGTTGCGAACAAATGAGATTAATTATTATTATACTGGAACTGGTTTCTTATTAATTGTACACTGTTACGTTACTGTAACTCAACAGAATGCACAACATGTCCATCTCTGCTACAACTATAGTAAAAATGTTCTGAAATTATTTCTGCTATCAGAAATAATGAAGTTCCCGTACGTAGTGCTTAAAGAACTTCAAACCTTTCACGGGATTTTTCGTCAACATTAATTATTAATCAGTACCCCTTCTAACACTAGAGCATGAGACTATCATCATTAACCAGAAAATGATTTTTCTATATTTTTTACCAGTCCAGAATTTTTGCATAGCAAGGTTTTCTTTTGAGACGTGAAAGTATTTTAACTTTGACACTGTTAAAGTTTACAATATTGGCAGCTCGCATCCGCCTGTGAAACACAAAATAAAATCTGCTGCTTTGTACTCTGATCTCGAACTGCTGTAAGACACAATTTTAAATTCACTTTTTACCTGACCTCTTATTGCGGTATGATGGCCCTTATTATCAGATTGGAATCTGCCGCGGCCGCGGCTCGTTCCGCCGTGTCGCAGCTCTGCACCACGAACACTACTTCAAAAGCTGAAAATGTCTTAAATAAATGGGTAAAATATCAGGCAAGCTTTCTACTAATAACATGCAAGTTCTCATTAAATAACTATATTTAAAACTAGAATAATAACAAGTTCACACACCTTTCTTTATAATCAGCGCCTAATGGCATCCTGCTTACAATCTAGACAGATGAAAGCTACCTATGCTTTAAACATGGCGTCACAGGTTCCTCCTCTCTGCGTGACTCCAAGAAGACGACAACGACATTATTATTCTTACACTACTGTTTATACAATGGCTGATTGAAAAAAAAAATGGTTCAAATGGGTGCTGAGCACTATGGGACTTAACTTCTGAGGTCATCAGTCCCTAGAACTTAGAACTACTTAAACCTAACTAACCTAAGGACATCACACACATCCATGCCCGAGGCAGGATTCGAACCTGCGACCGTAGCGGTCACGCGGTACCAGACTGTAGCGTCTAGAACCGCTCGGCCACTTCGGCCGGCAGGCTGATTGTCATGAAATTTCTGTGCTTCTCTTTACTAATTCTTTTCTGTGGCAGTTTCGGAACTCGCCGACACAGATATTATTTCACAAATCCAGTACGTAATCCTTCACAAATACAAAATATAGCGTAATTGTCTCTATTCTATTATTATTCAGAGTCCGCAGACGTAATCAGTGGCCTATATATAAATAAAATTGCAATTGCATAGTTATAAAGCATGTTTTAGCCGGAAGCGTCATATACTGAATAAAAAGTACCAAAATTATTTTCTGTTCATTTGCAACTGCATTCTTGATATACGAGCAGCAGTACGTTACAACTAATATACTTTTTCACATTGGTGATAAATTATTTTCTGTTTATTATTCAGGAAGTAGTTTTAACGTAGCAATATCCATAAAGTCCATGACAAGAAGCCCAAATCGTGTGATAAACGTTCGTAATACTTCACATGATACCGCCTCTTTAATGTGCAGTAGGCCTGAATATAACGTGATTCTAATAATAACTGTCTGTGGCGTGGAAAGTTTATGCTCAAAGCAGTAGTTATTTTGGATTTAACAAAAGTAAAGTTTAAATTATTATTATTTGTTTTCTTTTCTGGCGTACTTATTGCTGATTGACCGTTTACTGTTTGTCAAAAAGAATCATATAGGTTCAGACGTTAGCCTGCAGCAGGCGTTGTACGTTTGAACGATATACTACTTTTTAGAAAAAAAATGTTCAAATGTGTGTGAAATCTTATGCGACTTAACTGATAAGGTCATCAGTCCCTAAGTTTACACACTACTTAATATAAATCATACTAAGGACAAACACACACACCCATGCCCGAGGGAGGACACGAACCTCCGCCGGGACCAGCCGCACAGTCCATGACTGCAGCGCCTTACACCTACTTTTAGGATCTTTCGGAATGAACGAATTGTTGGTCTGAGGTGAGCGAAGTTTTTGTACCCACTAGGTGGCAGTAAAAGTAAGCGAGGTACATGAAACGTCAAATGCGACAAACTAGAACAGGATGTGATCCTCCAGCAAAACGCCACGCAGGGCGAGAAGATTCCCACAGCCACATTACCTAAATGAGCGTTAATGGCCGTGTGCCCTCACCTTACGGCTACGAAGCCGCAGCGTGACGCCAGACCGGTCGCCATGGCGCCGCCCACGCGCGCGCGCAGTGAGCCAGCACTCGCTATGAGCCGCCGGCACTTCACAGCACAGCAAACAGACGTCGGCCGCCGCCTCGTGCGTAGGCGCCGCACCCGCCACGCACACGACCCACGCACGCTCGTAGAGCCGGTCAGCAAAGCAGTTAAAGCTGACGCACATCCACACTTCAGGAGCCAGGGCTACGCCACAGTCGTGCAGGTCGCATGCTCCTATCCACGCATGTATGGCGTTACATCGTCTGTTTCAGATATTCCACTAGTGGCCATTAAAATTGATACACCAAGAAGAAATGCAGATCATAAACGTGTATTCATTGGACGAATATATTATACCAGAACGGACATGTGATCACATTCTCACGCAATTTGGGTGCATAGATCCTGAAAAATCAGAACCCAGATCAACCACCTCTGGTCGTAATCACTGCCGTGATACGCCTGGGCATTGAGTCAAACAGAGCTTGGATGGCGTGTACAGGTACAGTCTCCCCCTGCAGCTTCAACACGATATCACAGTTCATCAAGAGTAGTGACTGGCGTATAGTGACGAGCCAGTTGCTCCGCCACCATTGACCAGACGTTTTCAATTGGTGACAGATCTGGAGAATGTGCTGGCCATGGCAGCAGTCGAACAATTTCTGTATCCAGAAAGGCCCGTACAGGACCTGCAACATTCGGTGGTGCATTATCCTGCTGAAATGTAGAGTTTTGCAGGGATCGAATGAAGGGTAGAGCCGCGGGTCGTAAGACATCTGAAATGTAACGTCTACTGTTCAAATTGCGATCAATGCGAACAAGAGCTGGCCGAGATGTCGCCAAACACGGATGCGACCATCATGATGCTGTAAGCAAAACCTGGATTCATCCGAAAAAATGACGTTTTGCCATTCGTTGCGTACACCATCGCACGCGCTCCTGTCTGTGATGCAGCATCAAGGATAACCGCAGCCATGGTGTCCGATCTGATACTCAATGCTGCTGCGAACGTCGTCGAACTGTTCGTGCAAATGGTTGTTGTCTTGCAAACGTCCCCATCTGTTGACTCAGGGATCGAGACGTGGCTGCACTATCAGTTACAGCCATCCGGATAAGATGCCTGTCATCTCGACTGCTAGTGATACGAGGCCGTTGGGATCCAGCACGGCGTTCCGTATTACCCTCCTGAACCCACCGATTCCATATTCTGCTAACAGTCATTGTATCTCGACCAACGGGAGCAGCAATGTCGCGATACGATAAACGGCAATCGCGATAGGCTACAATCCGACCTTTATCCAAGTCGGAATTGTGATAGTACGCATTTCTCCTTCTTTCACGAGGGATCACAACAACGTTTCACCAGGCAACGCCGCTCAACTGCTGTTTGTGTATGAGCAGTAGGTTGGAAACTTTCCTCATGTCAGCACGTTGTAGGTGTCGCCACCGGCGCCAACCTTGTGTGAATTCTCTGAAAAGCTAATCATTTGCATATCACAGCGTCTTCTTCCTGTAGGTTAAATTCCGCGTCTGTGGCACGTCAACTTCGTGGTGTAGCAATTTTAATGGCCTGTAGTGTAATTTAATTGGCCGGTAATTAACAAATAAATCCTACGTCTAGGACTTCAGTAGACGATTGTCACACTAATGCTAAACCTTAATTAGAGAAACATGACTTTCAAAACAATGGACCAGTTACGTCACTGGACGAGACTTTGCAGCAAATACGCTATCTTAGTATCTGAGAGTCCTTAGTATCTGAGAGCCATGCGGAGCTGATCAACAGATGCCACAAAAGACGGAGTCTCCAGTGAACACTGACGTAACAATAATCTTCAGATAACACTTAATATCGTGGACGTACCTCATTGTGCCCCCGTGTAGTGGAGCAACTCGACGTGGGCTGGCCTCACCAAATCGTTGTGAATCCCCTATACTGAGCCCTCCTGCCTCTATAGCCGTCCATAATTGCTAAAGTGTTGCCGGTGCAGGCTATCGTACACGAACTGGCCTCTCGTTTATGTTGCATAAATGTTCGATGGGATTCATGTCGGACGACTGGGTGACCAAATCAATTGGCTCGGGTTGTCCAGAATGGTCTTCAAACCAATCGCGAACGATTGTGGCCCTGTGACATGTCATTGTCATCAGTAGAATTGAGGTCCATGAATGACTGCAGTTGGTTTCCAAGTAGCCGAACAGAGCCATTTCCAGTCAATGATCGGTTCAGTTGGACCAGAGAACCCAATCCGTTTCATGTAAAGGTAGCCCACAGCATTATGGAGCTATCACCAACTGCACACTGCCCTGTTAACAAATTGGGCCCATTTTTTCATGAGGTCTGCTCCACGCTAGAAACCTACCGTCAGCTCTTGACAACTGAAACAGGAACTGATCTCACGAGGCCTCTGCTTTCCTTCGCCTAGGGTCCAACCGGTATGGTCACGAGTCCAGGACAGGCGCTGCAGGCGATGTCGTGCTGTTAGCAAAGACACTGGCGACGGTCGTATGTCTCTACAGCCCATTAACACCAAATTTTGCCATACTGTGCTAACAGATAAGTCCGTCACACGTCTCAGACTGGTGGTATTTCACGTGACGTAGTTTGTCTCCTAACACTGACAACTCTGCGCAAACGCAGCTGCTCTCGGTCGTTATGTCAAGGGCGTCGGCCACTGCGATTTCCGTGGTGGGAGGTTACGCCTGAAATTTATTATTCTCGGCACGCTCTTTCAGCTGTGGGTCTCGGAATACTCAGTGCCCAAAAGATTTCCGGAATGGATTTTCCCTATCGTCCATTACCAACTAAGATTCCGAATTCAAACATTGTTAATTTGCAATATGTGACAATCGCCACCTCGAAAAACCTGTTCACATGAATCGCCTGAGTACAAATGACAGCACCGCGAATGCACTCCCCTTTTATATCTCGCGTATGCGACAGTACCACCATTTATGTACACTACTGGCCATTAAATTGCTACACCACGAATATGTCGTGCTACAGACGCGAAACTTAACCGACAGGAAGACGATGCTGTGATATGGAAATGATTCGCTTTTCAGAGCATTCGGAACAGGTTGGCGCCGGTGGCGACACCTACAAGATGCTCACACGAGGAAAACTTCCAGCGGATTTATCATACACAAACAGCAGTTGACCCGCTTTGCCTGGTCAAACGTTGTTGTGATGCCTCGTGTAAGGAGGAGAAATGCGTACCATCACGTTTCCGACTTTGATGAAGGTCGGATTGTAGCCTATCGCAATTGCGGTTTATCGTATCGTGACATTGCTGCTCGCGTTGGTCGAGATCCAATGACTGTTAGCAGAATATGGAATCGGTGGGTTCAGGAGGGTAATACGGAACGTCTTGCTGGATCCCAACGGCCTCGTATCACTAGCAGTCGAGATGACAGACATCTTATCCGCATGGCTGTAACGGATCATGCAGCCACGTCTCGATCCCTGCGTCAACAGATGGCGCTCAAGGCGGACAAGTAATCTTGTGTCCCAGTGCGCGACCGACCAATGGATCGATCCAACTGCCAATGACCGCTGCCTGAACAAACTTGAGCAGATTGGCGGCCTAACACATACTAGCACTCCAGACGACAGACAGACACTGACTGCCCCACACTGACCCGGCTGACCAACTGACCAGACTCGCCGCCTAGCGAGCTCATAGCGCCCCTTAAATGCAGGCGAACAGGCTACCTTTCCCCTTTTCCACCAGAGGGAGACACCAAAGCTGCGATTGCCACAGTGGCGCCACCGACAGAAACGGAGGGCGACTGCTTTACACTACGCACTGCTGGGAGCTCTTCAAAGCATCAAATTTTACCACGGCTCAAGCACCTCATTGAAAGTGTCCCCAGCAGAGTTCAAGCAGTCACAGAGGTGTAAACTCGGGCTCCGGCACGCCAGTCGGAAATGATACAGAAGAGAAGGCTGTGACAAGAAGTCAGCCAATCACACGCTGACCAGACCTCACTCCAGGACGACAACGCGTCAGCAGCCGCCCCTGTGTGGAGAGGACATAAGCGCCGCGACCGACTGGCGACGGCCCAGTTCAATAGCAGATTCAAGATTATCGACTTGGATAGCAGCATCAACGCTAGACACTTCGCTTGCACTCACTATGTAGCACAGACTTGGGATTGTCTATAGTGAAGACGATTGATTATTTCGTATGCGTGTAATTGCCAACGTTAAGTATTGTATCTATTCTTATTGTTATAAAACACATTAATACGACTTGTTTGATTGTTTGTCTAGCGAACCGTGTATGCAGGCTTCCTAGACACTACACGCCCGATATCAATTTCCTCTAATAAGCGTCAGGATACTTTTGAAAGTAGTATGTTCCCAACGAACGGCGATGGCCAGAAACGAACCAGTGTCACCGCCGAACTTGATGGAAATCAATCTGAGGAGAGACACTTAATACTCGGTGCAAGCAATGATTTTATCTTGGAACTCTTCCATTTGGTATGCGTTTGCATAGAAAAACAGTAATATCAGAAATTGAGTCCGCCTTGCTGCAAAACACCTTGTTATTCGTTTATTTCTTTATTCTCCCACATTAGTTTCGGCGACAAATATCACCATCATCAGTGGGGTTTTTTGATCTAAGACATGCAGAAAATATCATGGTTATAGACACACAGTAGCACATTATTAAATTTTTTACTATTCGTTTTCTGAAACATAGTTTACTATGGATACTTTCATTCTACCTTATTTATTGTATGTTACAGCATGTTTTAAGCAATTATTGTCGCTGTTTGCGACATATTTTCTGTGCGCCTTTTTTCTGTTTCCGTTGAGAGAACTGCCCAAGGACACAGAACAGAAAGCACACACACGTAAAAGAACCACTTCCCCATCACACACAGAGACATAAATAATGAACAGAAGTCGTCGTAATTCGCGCTACAGTTTTTCATACCCTTTCTCGCCACATGCGACACACCTCTCGCGACGCACGTGAACAGCAAGATGGCGTAACATTCTGGATCAGAAACAAAGTCCGAAAGTTTTGTTTTTCTGTGTATAAAAGCAGCTACATACCATCCTACGAACGTGAGTAAACGAATAGCTAGGTAAAAACGCAGTACACAACAAATAAATAGTTTTCTTAACACTACCACAACCCCAAGTATATATTGCTGACATACGAAGTTCACATTTTAGTATTTTGTTCACTAACAGCCGCTCACATGGTTGCAGATGACATGATGTTCATTGAGTAAAAAGCGGCAACAAAAAAAAAAGCACACAGAAAATATGTCGCAAACAGCGGCAATAATTGCTTCAAACATGCTGTAACATACAATAAATAAAGGACTATGAAAGTATCCATATTAAACTATATTTCAAAAACGAATAGTGAAAAATGTAATGATGTGCTACTGTGTGTCTACAACCATGCTATTTTCTGCTTGTTTTAGATTACAAAACACCACTGATGATGGTGATATTTGTCACCGAAACTAGTTTGGGAGATTAAAGAAATAACGAATAACAAGGTGTTTTGCAGCAAGACGGACTCAGTTTCTGATATTACTCAGTGGAAGTATTATAATGTGCCCTTCAATAGGAACCAATGTAATGCAATTGCAGGGAATACACGAATGTAACCATCTCTATTATACCCAACTATCGAAGACCAATAACCGGAATTGTGATATACCAAAGGCTTCCATTCCTAGCGGCACATTAGTTTTCAGGAAGGTCGGCTGACGTGTTCCACCAATGGAACAAAGGTGGAGAACAGTTCTTCCAGGAAATAGGTAGCTTACAATACGATCGTATAGTCTGTCTACCTCTCGATATCATTCGTCGGATGGAGCACTTATCGAGTTGTTGGTACGAAACAAAAAAAAAAGTTCAAATGTGTGTGAAATCTTATGGGACTTAACTGCAAAGGTCATCAGTCCCTAAGCTTACATACTAGTTAACCTAAATTATCCTGAGGACAAACACACACACCCATGACCGAAGGAGGACTCGAACCTCCGCCGGGACCGGTACGAAAGAGATAGGCGTTATCCGTTACGTATTTGTTTAGCCAGTAACGAGAAAAATGGTTGAATGGCTTTGTTGAGCAGAGGATCTAGAATGTCGGCTGATTGGAAAGCGTTTCCTTTTTTCGTACACATACCCTCGGTGTATGAGTAGTGTCGTAAGTTGGGATGGTACACTTTGTGGGGGCATAATCTGATGGTATGTTCCAACTCAGTACCATTCTTTTTTTAATGATCAGTGGGGTACAACTGCAATGGACGGCGACTACAACATTTACCCTGGGTAATAATTCTCAGTGTAAGAAAGTGGCCAGCGTGTATTGTGCAGCAACACGTTGAATCGGGAAGACTGGCTTTCCTACGTGCTCGATGTCAAGATCCAAGGGAACAGCAGACATAACGAAGTTAAATCTTTCACTGTAAGGCTTGCTAGGAAGCCTGTAGGGCATCTGAAGTATACCTCGTTCGAAGTGGCGATCCACGTTTCAGTGAGTCTGCTGGTAGGGATCCGGGGGCCAACCAGTCTCCACAGTCTCTTGGGATCCATGTGGTCTTTTTGCTATCTGTTGTGCAGACACAAGCAACATCTTGGCAGCGTGCAGGCTTCTAGGTGTGGGACACGGCCAGCTGTAGCAGGCCACACGGGGTATCATTTCTTTCTTTGCGCCCATGAAACTGTAGATCATTTGAGTATGTGACGTGTTATGTACGAACCACAAGCTCTGTTCGCCACCACGGACATTCATCTGTCACAAAGTTATTTTAAACAAAGAACAGTTATGCAACCATAGCAACTCCAGAAGCTATTTGAGAACATGAAACGAATGTGGGTTTTTAGGTGAAAAGTGTTAACAAAACACTTTCAGTTCTAGGGTATTTCCGGAAATTAAACAGGGAGTGGGGGGGGGGCAGGGTGTTCTAGCAAAGCAGAGGTGCAGAAGGAAGCTAAGAACAAACTTGGTTTTATGGTTGTTTATGAGACAACCAACGAAAAATTTTAAAAAATAAGAAGTGTATCGGGGAACGGGAGCATTGTGGAGCGCTAGAGGTCAGTGTTAGGCTGGTGTGGTCGGTCCTAATATACATGGCGGATGCGGAGTGCAGTAGCAGAGAGGATATATACAGTGCATAATCAGCAAGAGGCAAGAGGTCGACAGTTCCACCTGGAGTGGTTGAAAAGCAGGGAGACAGTCTTCGTAGTGCAAAGTAAAGTCCCAAATCAAGTAGTTAATTTATGGGTGGTGCTGGAACTTACAGAAGGTTTTCATATTAATTTGGGAAGAACTACAGAGGCAATAATTATTGAAGAGTAACGAAAGAACTTCTCGTTTGACTTACGAGGATAACTTTTTTCGAGGTCCGATCAGTTACGAAATTAATACCGCACTGAAAATCCGATGAAGCTTTATTGAGATCTGCACAGTCTCGCTAGTATACCTGTCGGTCACGTCATGTAGCAGTAGCTAGTTCTGCTCGTGCACTGATCACGTAAAGATGCCTGGAACAATGTTGTTGTTGTGGTCTTCAGTCCTGAGACTGGTTTGATGCAGCTCTCCATCCTACTCTATCCTGTGCAAGCTTTTTCATCTCCCAGTACCTACTGCAACCTACATCCTTTGAATCTGTTTAGTGTATTCATCTCTTGGTCTCCCTCTACGATTTTTACCCTCCACGCTGCCCTCCAATACTAAATTGGTGATCCCTTGATGCCTCAGAACATGTCCTACCAACCGATCCCTTCTTCTGGTCAAGTTGTGCCACAAACTTCTCCCCAATCCTATTCAATACTTCCTCATTAGTTATGTGATCTACCCATCTAATCTTCAGCATTCTTCTGTAGCACCACATTTCGAAAGCTTGTATTCTCTTCTTGTCCAAACTATTTATCGTCCATGTTTCACTTCCATACATGGCTAAACTCCATACGAATACTTTCAGAAATGACTTCCTGACACTTAAATCAATACTGGATGTTAACAAATTTCTCTTCTTCAGAAACGCTTTCCTTCCCATTGCCAGCCTACATTTTATATCCTCTCTACTTCGACCATCATCAGTTATTTTGCTCCCCAAATAGCAAAACTCCTTTACTACTTTAAGTGCCTCATTTCCTAATCTAATTCCCTCAGCATCACCCGACTTAATTAGACTACATTCCATTATCCTTGTTTTGCTTTTGTTGATGTTCATCTTATATCCTAGTTTCAAGACGCTGTCCATTCCATTCAACTGCTCTTCCAAGTCCTTTGCTGTCTCTGACAGAATTACAATGTCATCGGCGAACCTCAAAGTTTTTATTTCGTCTCCATGAATTTTAATACCTACCCCGAATTTTTCTTTTGTTTCCTTTACTGCTTGCTCAATATACAGATTGAACAACATCGGGGAGAGGCTACAACCCTGTTTTACTCCCTTCCCAACCACTGCTTCCCTTTCATGTCCCTCGACTCTTATAACTGCCATCTGGTTTCTGTACAAATTGTAAATAGCCTTTCGCTCCCTGTATTTTACCCCTGCCACCTTCAGAATTTGAAAGAGAGTATTCCAGTCAACATTGTCAAAAGCTTTCTCTAAGTCTGCAAATGCTAGAAACGTAGGTTTGCTTTTCCTTAATCTTTCTTCTAAGATAAGTCGTAAGGTCAGTATTGCCTCACGTGTTCCAGTGTTTCTACGGAATCCAAACTGATCTTCCCCGAGGTTGGCTTCTACTAGTTTTTCCATTCGTCTGTAAAGAATTCGTGTTAGTATTTTGCAGCTGTGACTTATTAAGCTGATAGTTCGGTAATTTTCACATCTGTCAACACCTGCTTTCTTTGGGATTGGAATTATTATATTCTTCTTGAAGTCTGAGGGTATTTCGCCTGTTTCATACATCTTGCTCACCAGATGGTAGAGTTTTGTCAGGACTGGCTCTCCCACGGCCGTCAATAGTTCCAATGGAATATTGTCTACTCCGGGGGCCTTGTTTCGACTCAGGTCTTTCAGTGCTCTGTCAAACTCTTCACGCAGTATCGTATCTCCCATTTCATCTTCATCTACATCCTCTTCCATTTCCATAATATTGTCCTCAATTACATCGCCCTTGTATAGACCCTCTATATACTCCTTCCACCTTTCTGCTTTCCCTTCTTTGCTTAGAACTGGGTTTCCATCTGAGCTCTTGATATTCATACAAGTCGTTCTCTTATCTCCAAAGGTCTCTTTAATTTTCCTGCAGGCGGTATCTATCTTACCCCTAGTGAGATAGGCCTGGAACAATAGGCTCCTGCAAAGTGTTCAAATACGTACTTCCATTCGGTTTCTCCATGTCGAGAGCTACAATGCAGCAGACATTCAACATTCAGCGAACTGCAGCAATAGTACAGAAACTTTGAAGCAGGGCGTACAGAATTTCATGATACTTGCGGCGTGGGAAGGAAGCGATTGTCAATCGATTATCTAAGGCTGCAGAGTCTCGCGGCGGTGACAATGTATGAAAAGTTTTCGGTCTTCCAGCCGCGTCAATGGATTAAAATTACTTTAGTCTTCGACCGAGCACGCCTTGGCCATTGTCAAGTGGCATCGTTATCAGTGGCCTGCTGGTACCACCTTAGCCTAGATGCATTAGCTGCCAGCAATGACGTCACTGGTGCTCGCGGCCCTGTACGTGTGCATATTAACACGGCGTACAATGTGCCCGCATCAACCTTACGATAACTGCAACCCACGCCAGGCTGACGTGAACTGCGGCCCACCGTCTCTATTACGGGTGTTACTGGTGATTTTCATTTCGATAGCTTCTTTAATCACAGAGTCCCAGAAGCCGTCCGTGCGATCCACGTCAAATTTGATCCGGTGACCGTTTTGTAAAGCATGCTCACCTAAAGTGGATTTCTTGGGGTAGAGAAGACGACAGAACGTCTCTACCTATAACCTGCGTTGTTGTACAGTGCGCACTGTATAGCCACTCTCGTAAGGTATCTCGTAGACGTGCTGCATCTTTAACTGGTCTTATCAGTGCCTGATTTTCTTCGGAAGCCTGAAGACGGATTTGATTTTGTGTCTTTTCAGCAGCTGGCTTACCTTGCCCGACACGGAGCTACAGAATGTCAAGAAAGCAAGTTTCTTCCCCTGCTACCCGTCGGTGGTCTTATTGTGAGATTTGCTTGGAATCAATTTCTTAAGAGAATTTGTTAGTCGTTATTCCTGGCTCCTCTCATGGGGGAGGTTATTAGCGTGTGATATCGATACGCTGACGTCATGTTCGTCATTTGGCCCCTTGGGCGTGAGAATCTTAAGTTCTTGAAACATCTCAACAGCATTAACAATAACTTCCAGTTGGAGATAGAAAAAGATACTGTATTGCCCTTGCTCGACGTTCTCGTCTGCCGCAAACGAAATGGATGCTTTGGCCACAGCGCCTACACACACACTGATCTTTACTTGCACGCCATCAGCCGTCATCACCTAGCACAGAAGCGTACTGTGTTACAAACATTGGTACACCGTGCAAGAACAGTATTAGACGCAGATAACCTGTCCTATTTGCTGAGCCATCTACACAAGGTTTTCAGGAAAAACTGCTATAATGTTCATCAAAGAAATGAAGTGATTTCAATGATGAATCACAATAAGATCACCCACTATGAGCAGGAAAAGAAACTTGCTTTCTTGATGTTTTGTAGCTCTACGTCAAGCAAGAGCAGCCGTCTGCCGAAAAGTCACAAAATGAAATCGACCTACAGGTCTCCGACAAGAAGCCGACAATCAGGTTATACACTACTGACCATTAAAATTGCTAAACCACGAAGATGACGTGCTACAGACGCGAAATTTAACCGACAGGAAGAAGATGCTGTGATATGCAAATGATTAGCTTTTCAGAGCATTCACACAAGGTTGGCCCCAGTGGCGACACATACAACGTGCTGACATGAGGAAAGTTTCCAACCGATTTCTCATACACAAACAACTGTTGACGGGCGTTGCCTGGTGGAACGTTGCTGTGATGCCTTCTGTAAGGAGGAGAAATGCGTACCATCACGTTTCCGACTTGGATAAAGGTCGGATTGTAGCCTATCGCGATTGCGGTTTATCGTATCGCGACATTGCTGCTCGTGTTGGTCGAGATACTATGACTGTTAGCAGAATATGGAATCAGTGGGTTCAGGAGGGTAATACAGAACGCCGTGCTGGATCCCAACGGCCTCGTATCACTAGCAGTCGTGATGACATGCATATTATACGCATGGCTGTAACAGATCGTGCAGCCACGACTCGATCCCTCAGTCAACAGATGGGGACGTTTGCAAGACAACAACCATCTGCACGAACAGTTCGGCGACGTTTGCAGCTCGGAGACCATGGCTGCGATTACCTTTGACACTGTATCACAGACAGGAGCGCCTGCGATGGAGTACTCAACGACGAACCTGGGTGCAGGAATGACAAAACCTCATTTCTTCAGATGAATCCAGGTTCTGTTTACAGCATCATGATGGTCGCATCCGGGTTTGGTGACATCGCGGCGAACGCACATTGGAAACGTGTATTCGTCATCGCCATACTGGCGTATCACCCGGCGTGATGGTATGGGGTGCCATTGGTTACACGTCTCAGTCACCTCTTGTTCGCATTGATGGCACTTTCATCGGTGGACGTTACATTTGAAATATGTTACGACCCGTGGCTCTACCCTGCATTCGATCCTTGCGAAACCCTACATTTCAGCAGGATAATGCACGACCGCAAGTTGCAGGTCCTGTACGAGCCTTTCTGAATACAGAAAATGTTCGACTGCTGCCCTGGCCTGCACATTGTCCAGATCTCTCACCAATTGAAGACGTCTGGTCAATGGTAGCCAAACAACTGGGTCGTCACAATATGCCAGTCACTACTCATGATGAACTGTGGTATCGTGTTCAAGCAGCATGGGCAGCTGTACCTTTACACACCATCCAAGCTCTGTTTGACTCAATGCCCAGGCGTGTCAAGGCCGCTATTACGGCCAGAGGTGGTTGTTCTGGGTACTGATATCTCAGGATCTATGCACCCAAATTGCGTGAATATGTAATCACATATCAGTTCTAGTTTAATATATTTGTCCAATGAATGCCCGTTTATCATCTGCATTTCTTCTTGGTGTAGCAATTCCAACGGCCAGTAGTGTACTTGGCGACTGTGGGCAGTCTTACGAACGAACAGTACGCACAGTAGAACAACGCAAGAAGGAGCATGAAGAATTCCGCGTGAGATGAGCATGTCTTACAGAAAGATCACCGGATAAAAGTGTGGAAAACCTTATGTCGTGGCTCACAATAACAGCTTCAGAGACGTTGAAATTAATAATGCTTTTGGAATGAAAATCACCGATAATTCCCCTAATAGATGTGGTGGCCTCACTCAGCGCAGAGTGTGATCTAGCAATCGCTAGGCGGACGTGGGTGAATCGAACGCCGAGTCAACGTATGCCTATATACGGTGATACTGCAAGCTCTAGTAGCGTTACAGCCGGCAGGTAGTGTATGCAGGGGCCGTACCAGCAATCCAATGGCTGTCATATCAATTCACAGTGCCCAAGAAGTGCTTCGTCGAAAGCTAGTGTAATCACTTGACGCAGATGGAAATTGTGGCGCTGTTCTCTCTCGGCTCGATGGTGATGGGTGTCCCGGTCGAGATGACGTAGAACGGCGTCCGTCAATCACGACAACGCCAATCTGTAACTATTAGAAAAAAAAAACTCCTCGCGTGGTTTGGTTATTTTCAGATACTGTCTCTCGAAACTGGTATTAATATCTTGATAGAGCATCAGGCCGGAGTGTGTACGACGCCCTTGCTTGTAATGAAAGCAATTGTGTTCGTTGTCTATCCACTTTCTTCACTTATAAATGTAGCGACTGCACCACTCGATAACGCGATGCCTCCACTGACCTGAAATAAGCAGAAGTCCCTTGCGTGTGCGCGACATACCCTTCAGTTTACGGGAACTTGCTAACTATAGTTCTTACGCCCGGATTGAGAATGGTTATTCAATCGTTAAAAAAAAAAGTGTCTTGAATCATGATTCCATCACCCAAACCGAGGTCACATTCTGAATTTTGCGAGGTTTTAAGTTGTTAATTATTATTCCGTGGTCAAGGTGTCGCTACGTCGCGGATTCAACAACTGCACCATGTAACTCCAGAGATAACATACCCTTCAGCTATGTTCAGAATGCGTCGCATTTTTAGTGTAAAGTTATTACTGTTCACAGTGAATTGTCACTAAATCACCTGGCACTTTTATATCGTTCGAAGACTCAGTCAATTTCACAAATCCATTTTAAATGTCCATTAAATGATGTAGGTGACATGAACAATTAAAGTTGAATTAAGGTTTATTGTCTTTCGTAATTATTGTTTGTCCCTACGGTAAGGACATACACCGATATGTCATTCACAAAATTGGATATGTTAACATCAGACCTTGACGTTAACTTCTGACAACACGGCGAAATTGCAATTTCTTCGTGATTGCGTTTACTTGTAGCCTACTCAAGTCTAATAATCGAGTTTATGTCGGCGATCAGTCTCTTTCTGTGTCCTTTGATGTTCGTGACTATTAAGTACCACGAAGGCTAAGTCCCTTCACAAATCAGTAATCACACGATTCACGTTTCTGTCACATACATCAAAATCCCGTTATTTTTCTAAAAGCAAAGATGATCCAACTTTAGTCCGACCTCTGATTAATATTTCCAGTCTATATCGTAAAACTTTAAATCAGTTTTAAAACAATCTAGCAGTGCTTAACATGCGTACTACTGTCGCTCGAGTACAAGAGAGAAGTGAGGTAACATCTCCACTGCCGAGTTACATTGCATTCACAGCGAACTAACAGCTCGATGCGGCTACAACTCTCTTCTAGGATAAATGTTATCTCTGCTCGATTTATGGTCTGGGCTTCAACGTTCGTAAATAATAATTTTTCAATTCCTTCTTTAAAGTTTCTGTTTTGTATCACGTCGTATTCTCTCATTCATTCTTTTCTTTATGATAATCATTAGAATTTATATAACATCCCTGTTAATCAAACTGACAAGAGAGTAAATTTTGTTGTCAGTAGTTGCCGTCACTGTCAGGATGACTAATTTTGCTATTTATTTTGCAACAAAAGGGTAGTATTTATGGTGGTGGTTGTGGTTAGTGTTTAACGTCCCGTCGACAACGAGGTTATTAGAGACGGAGCGCAAGCTCGGCTTAGGGAAGGATTGGGAAGGAAATCGGCCGTGCCCTTTCAAAGGAACCATCCCGGCATTTGCCCGAAACGATTTAGGGAAATCACGGAAAACCTAAATCAGGATGGCTGGAGACAGGATTGAACCGTCGTCCTCACGAATGCGAGTCCAGTGTGCTAACCACTGCGCCACCTCGCTCGGTAGTATTTATGGGTTCTATGTTCGGGGTGTTACAAAATCAGAGAACTCTTTAGTCCATTAAATTTCTGGCATGCAGCTGCGCAAATAAAATTTCCTCCAGTCATATTTCGGCCGCGAATCGTCCTGCCATCCTCAGATTGAGTCACAAAACTGACGACAAGATGCCAAGCGCGGCCTTATATGCTCCACCACGGCGGTACTGCGGATGCGAATCACAGATTCTGGTCGGCGGTAAAGAAATACGCTTACACATGCGCCGCCTGTGGCGAAGTACAGACATTTGATTCGCTTATCGGTGTATGTTCGGCGGCCGTGACACCACGACGAATTCTCTGCAGTTTAATTACCCCAAGAGTCGTATTCCTTGCTCTTTCCAAGTTAAAACCTTTATCTCTGTTTAATAAATTATTGGCTTATCTAATCTCTGCAGCTTTCTTGAAGACAGATTCGCAAAAGGAAAAGGTGGATCTTAAAATCTTCACACCACTGTAATTCATGGAATGCCCTGTGTAAGTACGATGTTCGGCGACACCTGACTTGTCTACCTGTGATAAGCGTGTGTATCTTCGATGCTCCACACATATCTCATGAATGGTGTGTGTTGTTTGACCTATGTATGACTTCTCGCAATTTCCGCAATGAATCTGAGACATACCCTCTTTACGAAGCAGTAAATCGTCCTTTATAGAGCCGACTAAACCTGCAATCTTCGTGTAGGGGCTGGAAGATCACATGAAGACAGTGTTTCTCAAGAATACGGCCTATCTTCGAGGGAGATAGGCCCACACAGGCCAAAAACGCACCTTATCTGAAGGAATTACTATCTTCTTCCTCATCACATACCTGCATTGTAGGTCTTGCATTGATTGCTCTACGAATTTGTCGCCGAGAAAACCGATTCCCTCTAAAAAATGTTCTTGATGTATGTGAGCTCTTCTTGCAAATTATCTTTATCGGATATAATCCTTAGTAAAGCGGGTGTGTATCACATCCCCTGCCGAAATTGCGAGAAGTCGTACATAAGTCAAAGAACACACACTGTTCATGAGAGATGTGTGGAGCATCGCAGATACACACGCTTATCTCAGACAAACAAGTCAGTTATGGCCGAACATTGTACTGATACAGGGCATTCCATGTATTACAGTGGGTGAGAATTTTAACAGCCACCTCTTCCTTTTGGGAATCTGTCTTGAAGGAAGCTATAGAGATTAGATTAGCTAATAATTTAATAAATAGAGATAACGGTTTTAATTTGGACAAAGTATGGATCCGGCTCTTGAGGTAATTAAACTGCAGAGAAGTCATCATGTTGTCACCACCGCCGAACATACATCGATAAGAGAATCGAATGTCTCCACGCCTTCGCCACAGCGGCCCATGTGTAAGCGTCTTTGCCGTTGACCAGCGTCTGTGACCCGCAAGCGCAGTACCGCCTCGGTGGAGCATTTAAGGCCGCGCTTGGCATCTTGTCGTCAGTCTTGTGACTCAATCTGAGAATGGCCGGACGATTCGCGGCCGAAATATCAGCGGAGGAAATTTTATTTGGGCGGCTGCATGCCCGAAAGTTAATGGACTATTCATTACCCCGAGAAGTTGAAAATGCAGGCGAGAACTCTTTATTCAACTGACGATCTTGCTTAACGAGAGGATACGGTTATTCGAGAAACTTGTCGGTTCACGAATTTCTGTGTTGATTGGTATGTTTTCCAAAATTTCACAGTCTTGAGTAAAAGAGCTCAGTCCCCTCACCTCTAACGGAATGGATTCCCAAGACGCTGCCGCACCGTCACAAAGTACAGCGAATGGACGATGCCTTAACGTTTCTGCGGAACTTCCATCATGAAGGCGAGGTTTTTTTCCAAGAAAATTGTCATCTGAGACGAGATATGGGCCTGTTTCGGAAATGAAGACACAAAATGAGCAATCCTAACAATGGACGCTTTCTCATTCCCCGAGAAAACAAAAGAAGTGAGAGCAGACCTTCTCCGTGAGAAGGTGTATGGCTAGTGTGTTCTGCAACAATAGCTATTTATGTTGATGGAATTAAAGGAACATAGCATGACTACCACTTCAGCCTCATACAGCGTGACATCTCAATGCCTACGATGGGCAATTTAGAACAACCAAAGAAAGACCATGTAATCAGGCATTGTCCTTCATAACAGTGCTCGGCCGTACACTGCAGCTGTAACGAAGACGGTCCTGCAGCGTTTTTCGATGGGAAGTGTTTGATCGCCCACTACATGGTACGTGCTTGGCTCCCTCTGATGTTCATCTCTTTGGTCACATGAAAGGATGGTTAGGGGGATAGAATTTTGGCACAGATAACGACCAGACCAGACAATTGGCTTGAAACACAGGCGGGTGCATTCTACGATACGACAAATTTCGAATTCTCAACGGCGACTATGTTTCAGAAGTTAAGTAGTTAAATGTAGCTATTAGAAGGTTTTTTTATTTTCACTGTGATTCCGATCTTCTGACCGATCGGACGTTGAAAAAGAAAATAGCTCTCGTATATTAGCATTTTATTCTTCCTGAAAGTTATTTTCCCTTTCAAATGTTTTCAAGTATATGTGTTTTCGCTGTATTCCTATGTGCCACGTGCGTGATATTTTTAAGAGAAAGAAAACAAGGTTCCTTCGATTCCAGTTGTTGATCTGTGTGGGGATACTCAGCCGCGAAATAATTGTTAAAATTCATGGTCAAACCTTTAGCTGCCATTTGTTTTGCACAATCCGCTACTAGTTTCGGTCACTGACCATTATCAAGCTTAGCTGGCATAAACAGGAAAGTTGTACCATAATTTAACAAAAATAATTTGCTCTTGCAAGCCACCCATAGTATGTAAAAAATTTCTCACAATAATAACTGTGTACGTGATTATCGCACACATTTATTATTGTGAGAAATGTTTTAGGTGCTATGGTGGGCTAAAAAGAGCAAACTATTCTTGTTCAAATCTTCCGAAAACAAAGGAAGTAGGTTACAGTACGCTTGTTCGCCCAGTGCTTGAATACTGCTCAGCAGTGTGGGATCCGTACCAGATAGGGTTGAAAGAAGAGATAGAGAAGATCCAACGGAGAGCATCGCGCTTCAAAAAAGTCAAAAACAATATTCGGTGAAATTAAAAGCAAGGGCGGTAACATTGTAATCTCCCCACCGAAATATTTATGAATGAAAATTGACCATAAACCAACAACAATACTAATTAATAATGAACCATGAAGGAAATGTAACCTCCTAACACAAATAATAATATCTGGTAAATTTTATAAGGACAGCAGCGCTGACCTTCGGCCCTGTATTCTGAATAACAAAAGCAAAATTCTTACCTCAATAAACTGCAACTATATCTGCTCTTATTTATCGATGCAGCTTCGTGCAATGCTGTCGTTTTTTTTTTTTTTTTTTTTTTTTTTTTTTTTTTTTTTTTTTTTTTTTTTTTTTTTTTTTGATTCTTGGAAGGAATGCATAGGAAATATTCTTTAAATTGAAATGAATGCTTTTTCTTCAAAAGAGTGGAAAAATTCTTTAAATTGAAATGAATACTTTTTTAAAAAAGAGTTACTTTATAGAAAATTATTATTGGGGCATTTTTTGAACAAATTAAATTACAATTAACATACATTACTAGATGTGCGCAATGCTGCTTCATTACCTTCTACAACAATACTCATCGTCCACCACAATCCTGACCAGAGTCGCAAGAAGAGCACGCCGCCGACGCATGCCGACGTCTGCTACCGTATCCGACTGACTACTACTACAGACAGAGTACAACTGAACTCTCGCGCGGTCAAGCGCAGACTAGCAACGATAAATAACTCTCTGGTCAGAGATTCTGTCATGCCTCGCCATCGCTGGTAATGAATACATACGTCTTTCAACATTAAGAGTGCAATAGGAATTCCACTGTTAAATCCAGAAGAGAGTGCGGATAAATTGGAAAGAGAACACTGAATGTCTCTATAAAGGGGAGGAATTGTTTGATGTGATAGAAGAAGAAACAGGACTCGACAGTGAAGAGATAGGGGATTTAGTATTAGAATAAGGTTTTAAGAGATATCTGGAAGACTTAAGATCAAGTAAGCCAGAAGGGATAAATAAACTCCATCGGAATTTCTAAATTCGTTGGGGAAAGTGCCACCAAAATGACTATTCATTTTGGTATGTAGAATGTATCAGACTGGTGATATACCATCAGACTTTCGGAGCAATATCATCGACACATTTCCGAAGATGATGAGCACCGAGAACTGCGAGAATTATCACACAATCAGCTTAACAGCTTATGCATCCAAGTTACTGACAAGAATAATATGCAGAAGAACGGAAAAAAATTAACAGTCTGTTAGATGACGATCAGTTTGGCTTCAGAAAAGATAAGGACGCCAAAGAGGCAGTCATAATGTTGCGGTTGATAATGGAAGTAAGACTGAAGAAAAACCAAGACGAGTACATAGGCGTTGTCGACCTGCAAAAGCGTTCGATAGTTCGAAATGCTAGAAGATTTTCGAAATTCTGAGAAAAAAAGAGGTAAGTTACAGGTTAATGAGAGTAGCATACAACATGTACAAGACCCAAGAGAGAACAGTAAGACTGGAAGACCAAGAACGAAGACCTCGAATTAAAAAGGATGTAAAACAGCGATGCAGTCTTTCGCTCCTAAAGTTCAATCTGTACACCGACGAATCGATGGCGAAGATAAAATAACGGTTTAAAAGTGGCATTGAAATTGAGGATGAAAGGGTTATTAACGAAAATATTCACTGTTGACATCGCTATCGTCAGCGAAAGTTAATAATAACTACGGGACCTGTTTAGTGGAATGAATAGTCTAATGAGTACAAAATACGGACAAAGTATCGAAGAAAGACGAAAGTAATGAGTAAAAGAAATGAGCACAGCGAGGAACGTATCAGAATTACTGTTCACGATATAGATGAAGTTAAGGAACTCTGCTACCTCGGCAGCAAAATAAGCCATGACGGACTGAGCAAGGACAAAAAGCAGGCTAGCACTAGCAAAAAGAGCATTCACTGCCACAGAAAAGTCTGTTAGGGTCAAACATAGGCCTTAATTTGAGGAAGAAATTTCTGAGAATGCATGTTTGGCGCGCAGCATTGTATGGTAGTAAAACGTGGACTATGGATAAACCGGGAACAGAAGAGAATCGAAGTTTTCGAAATGTGGTGGTACTGAAACAGAATGGGCTAGTTACACCGCAAGGTGTTTCTAGGAAAAACACACAGATGGGCTTGACCCCAAGGTTGTTCAACAGCATTCACTGTTTAATTTCACACACAAGTACATTTATTATAACCATTCAGAAAACAACCAATTTTGTTAAATAATTAATCAGTTAAAGAAGTCTACCTTAAGCCATCAGTTTGTTTTAACAATCTCAAAACGATGTAACGTGACTAATTGATAACATGAAAATCAAAATTCGCAGGTTGGTTAATCTTTACAAAGAAATTGTAAATCACAATTTCTTCAATTTCTTTCTTTGTGACAAAAACAAATCAGGTTCACTTATCACTGGTAACCAGCCCCTAAGGCACAATTGGATAAATAAAGAACTTTGCCCTCTTTAAGAAATTTATCAAATTTACAGGAAGAATTCACATTTGACCAAGAATATTGGCTTACGGAAATATTAGCCAGAACAACATACTATCAAATAAAGATTAGATGCATAAAACTATTAACACTATAACAGACGAATTACAAGAACATTGAACACTACAGTAAGCGACTTCATGGAACATGAAAAATAGTTTTAGCTATTACTTGAAATGTTAAAGGCCCCGTTCCAATTTCAAACCACAATGAAGAAAAACCTAACTTTGCCGATTACTTGAGTGGACTAGGTGCAACAGGCATAGTATACAGACGGAGCAGGTATGTTGCCCGATGTATAGGTGCCGCTGGTGGATCGCAGGTGTGCGGAATGCGTAGCGCGATCCTCTCAGCGACCCAAGCTTGACGGGTAATGCAATCAAGGCAGCTCCGCGCAATAAAATATACAAGAAGAATGAGAGGCAGACCTATGGTATGGAAACTCATTAGTCGAGGTACAAGAGGAAATTTTGCGTTAACTGTACAGAAGGGTAGGTAAAAGTTGAACAAATTTCCATCAACAAAACCTTGCACTATCCATTATGCTTGTGTCTAACGCAAATTTAAATAAATACCCTGAGGCTTACCGTTTTGAAACATCAGTAAAGCGAATCAGCTCACAAACGCAATGCTGTTATTGTTGTGGTCTTCAGTCCTGAGACTGGTTTGATGCAGCTCTCCATGCTACTCTACCCTGTGCAAGCTGCTTAATGTCCCAGTACGTATTGCAGCCTACATCCTTCTGAATCTCCTTAGTATATTCATCTCTTGGTCGCCCTCTACGATTTTTACCCTCCACCCTGCCGTCCAATACTAAATGGTGATCGCTTGATGCCTCAGAACATGTCCTGCCAACCGATCCCTTCTTGTAGTCAAGTTGTGCCACAAACTCCTCTTCTCCCCAATTCTATTCAATACCTCCTCATTACTTATGTTATCTACCCATCTAATCCTCAGCATTCTTCTGGAGACCCAAATTTCGAAAGCTTCTACTCTCCTCTTGTCCAAACTATTTATCGTCCATCTTTCACTTCCATGCATGGCTACACTCCATACAAATACTTTCAGAAATGACTTCCTGACACTTAAACTATACTCGATGTTAACAAATTTCTCTTCTTCAGATACGCTTTCCATGCCATTGAGAGTCGACATTTTATATCCTCTCTACTTCGACCATCATCAGTTATTTTGCTCCCCAAACAGCAAAACTCCTTTACTACTTTAAGTGTCTCATGTCCTAATCTAATTCCCTCAGCATCACCCGACTTAATTCGACTACATTCCATTATCCTCGTTTTGCTTTTGTTGATGTTCATCTTATATCCTCCATTCAGCACACTGTCCATTCCGTTCAACTGCTCTTCCAAGTCCTTTGCTGTCTCTGAGAGAATTACATTGTCATCGGCGAACTTCAAAGTTTTTATTTCTTCTCCATGGATTTTAATACCTACTCCGAATTTTTCTTTTGTTTCCTTCACTGCTTGCTCAATATGCAGATTGAATAACATCGGGGAGAGTCTACAACCCTGTCTCACTCCCTGTCCAACCACAGCTTCCCTTTCATGCCCCTCGACTCTTACTCCTGCCATGTGGTTTCTGTACAAATTGTAAATAGCCTTTAGCTCCCTGTATTATACCCCTGCCACCGTCAGAATTTGAAAGAGAGTATTCCAGTCAACATTGTCAGAAGCTTTCTCTAAGTCTGCAAATGCTAGAAACGTAGGTTTGCCTTTTGTTAATCTAGCTTCTAAGATAAGTCGTGGGGTCAGTATTGCCTCACGTGGTCCAATGTTTCTACGGAATTCAAACTGATCTTCCGCGAGGTCGGCTTCTACCAGTTTTTCCATTTGTATGTAAAGAATTAGTGTTAGTATTTTGCAGATGTGACTTATTGAACTGATAGTTCGCTAATTTTCACATCTGTCAACACCTGCTTTCTTTGGGATTGGAATTATTATATTCTTCTTGAAGTCTGAGGGTATTTCGCCTGTCTCATACATCTTGCTCACCAGATGGTGGAGTTTTGTCAGGACTGGCTCTCCCAAGGCAGTCAGTAGTTCTAATGGAATGTTGTCTCCTCCCGGGGCCTTTTTTCGACTTAGGTCTTTCAGTGCTCTGTCAAACTCTTCACGCAGTATCATACCTCCCATTTCATCTTTATCTACACCCTCTTCCATTTCCATAATATTGTCCTCAAGTACAACGCCCTTGTATAGAGCCTCTACATACTCCTTCCACCTTTCTGCTTTCCCTCCTTTGCTTAGAACTGGGTTTCCATCTGAGCTCTTGATATTCATACAAGTGGTTCTCTTTTCTCCAAAGGTCTCTTTAATTTTCCTGTAGGCAGTATCTATCTTACCCTTAGTGAGATAAGCCTCCACATCCTTACATTTGTCCTCTAGCCATCCCTGCTTAGCCATTTTGCACTTCCTGTCGATGTCATTTTTGAGACGTTTTTATTCCTTTTTGCCTGCTCGATTCACTGCATTTTTATATATTCTCCTTTTATCAATTAAATTCAATATTTCTTCTGTTACCCAAGGATTTCTACTAGCCCTCGTCTTTTTACCTACTTAATCCTCTGCTGCCAGCACTACTTCATCCCTCAGAGCTACCCATTCTTCTTCTACTGTATTTCGTTCCCCCATTCTAGTCAATTGTTCCCTTATGCTCTCCCTGAAACTCTGTACATCCTCTGGTTTAGACAGTTTATCCAGGACCCATCTCCTTAAATTCCCACCTTTTTGCAGTTTCTTCAGTTTTAATCTGCAATTCATAACCAATAGACTGTGGTCAGAGTCCACATCTGCCCCTGGAAATGGCTTGCAATTTAAAACCTGGTTCCTAAATCTCTGTCTTACCATTATATAATCTATCTGAAACCTGTCAGTATCTCCAGGATTCTTCCATGTATACAACCTTCTTTTATGATTCTTGAACCAAGTGTTAGTTATGATTAAGTTATGCTCTGTGCAAAATTCTACCAGACGGCTTCCTCTTTCATTTCTTACCCCCAAGCCATATTAACCAACTATATCTCCTTCTCTCCCTTTTCCTACTCTCGAATTCCAGGCACCCATGACTATTAAATTTTCGTCTCCCTTCACTATCTGAATAATTTCTTTTCCCTCATTATACATTTCTTCAATAAAACGCAATAAAATGCAATTAATTTTCTGACTGGGCAGCACAATAAATTTTCAGAAATCATATATAATTTGCAATAAAATGTTAACTAGGTCCAAAATTTGAAACAAGGCAGATTAAGCACCCGTGACATAGATGAGACCAGATCCACCCAGCGGAAGAACCGTCCAGTGACATAACTGTAGTTCGAATGTAGCAGTCCACATGGGCAATGCTAGAACCCACCAAGATTTCAACCAATTTCAATACAAATATATCCAAGTTAAAAACAACACTCTCACGTGCAATCTTAACCATGTCACATTGCCCATAGCCCTGGCCAAAGCAGGTGAAGGCAGTCTTTTAAAATAGAATTTCAAGCTAGCCCTCACCCACACTGGCAATGGAAATGCAGCAGGGAGCAATTACAATGCTTGGATCTAGAGTTCGGAACAGTAAAACCTTCGCTCCCAGAAGATAGCTTTGTTCTCCCCAAATATGGCTTAATACACAACTGGAAGGCTCCCAAAATCACTTCTGCCCGTGCAGCGAAGATACCGCACGACCACCAGGATACCGACCAGTGCATAATGCAGCCAGCTCCCACACCCCACAGAGCTACCGCCTGCGTGCAGCCCGCCCAATAACGAGCACTTCCTTATAAGCGGTCTAGCGACGCTCTCTACACTATTCTTATTGCGTCTGCGCCAACTACCCTTCCATTCTCTCGCCTTGAGCCCCAGAGCGCCACGTATCCACACCGCAAGGTACCGAACCAAAGATACGTAAACAGCGATGGATCGAGACGATCCGCTATGGTTCGAGAAAGATGTTGAAAATCAGGTGGACTGATAAGGTAAGGAATGAGGAGATACCCCACAGAATCCGCGAGAGAGGGAATAAGTGGAAAAACTGGCAAGAAGAAGGGACAGGATGATAGGACATCTGATAAGACATCAGGGGATAACTTCCACGGTACTAGAGGGTACGAACTGTAGAGGAAGACAGAGAGTGTAATAGATCCAGCAAATAATTGAGGACATAGTTTGCAAGTGCAAAGAAAGACAGAGAGAGAGAGAGAGAGAGGATTTTTTTTCCAAGCTAAACAGTTCAGTTAGCAAACATTATTATAAGGGAGAGGTGTGCTAGTCTGTTAACGCCACACAGTAATAAGTAGTGTAGAAACTGTTGTTAGTGACTGATTTTGCGAATCCGTGCTCACGTGACACAAATGTTAGAAGGTTTCATTGATCTGATAAATGTTTAGATTCAGATAAATTTGGGAGTGTGAAATTAATAACATCTGCTGTATAACAGTTATGCTTATCAACAAGTTTATACAACTACAGCAACTGCCAATAATAATAACAACAACAGTAATAACAGTAATAATAAAAAAATAAGGCGCATAACTTATCTGGCAAAAGAAAGAATTGTTTTTGGAGAATTTTAATGTTCTGTATATAATTAAAACAATTTACAGCAATAACAAAATAACATGTAAGCTTTCGGAACTCTCCGTTTCGTATTTTTGTTTAAGTCGGAGTTGCCATGTTTTTCAATTTTTCAGACAAATGTGCAAGATCTCTAACACATATATTACACTACTGGCCATTAAAATAGCTACTTCAAGAACAAATGCAGATGATTAACGGGTATTCATTGGACAAATATAGTGTACTAGAACTGACATGTGATTACATTTTCACGCAATTTGGGTCATAGCTCCTGAGAAATCATTACCCAGAACAACCACCTCTGGCCGTAATAGCGGCCTTGATACGGCTGGGCATTGAGTCGAACAGAGCTTGGATGGCGTGTACAGGTACAGCTGCCCATGCAGCTTCAACATGATACCGCAGTTCATCAAGAGTAGTGACTGGGGTATTGTGACGATCCAGTTGCTCGGCCACCATTGACCAGACGTTTTCAATTGGTGAGGGATCTGAAGAATGTGCTGACCAGGGCAGCAGTCGAACATTTTCTGTATCCAGAAAGGCCCGTACAGGACCTGCAACATGCGGTCGTCCATTATCCTGCTGAAATGTAGGGTTTCGCAGGGATCGAATGAAGGGTAGAGCCACGGGTCGTAACACATCTTAAATGTAACGTCCACTGTTCAAAGTGCCGTCAATGAGAACAAGAGGTGACCGAGACGTGTAACCAATGGCACCCCATGCCACCACGCCGGGTGATACGCCAGTATGGCGACGACGAATACACGCTTCCAATGTGCGTTCACCCCGATGTCGCCAAACATGGATGCGACTATCATGATGCTGTTAACAGAAGCTGGATTCATCTGAAAAATTGACGTTTTGCTATTCGTGCACCCAGGTTCGTCGTTGAGTACACCATAGCAGGCGCTCCTGTCTGTGATGAAGCATCAAGGGTAACCGCATCCATGGTCTCCGAGATGATAGTCCATTCTGCTGCAAACGTCGTCGAACTGTTCGTGCAGATGGTTGTTGTCTTGCAAACGTCCCCATCTGTTGACTCAGGGATCGAGACGTGGCTGCACGATCCGTTACAGCCCTGCGGATAAGATGCCTGTCATCTCGACTGCTAGTGATACGAAGCCGTTGGGATCCAGCACGGCGTTCCGTATTACCCTCCTGAACTCACCGATTCCATATTCTGCTAACAGTCATAGTATCTCGACCAACGCGAGCAGCAATGTCGCGATACGATAAACCGCAATCGCGATAGGCTACAATCCGACCTTTATCAAAGTCGGAAACGTGATGGTACGCATTTCTCCTCCTTACACGAGGCATCACAACAACGTTTCACCAGGCAACGCCGGTCAACTGGTGTTTGTGTATTCGAAATCGGTTGGAAAGTTTTCTCATGTCAACACGTTGTAGGTGTCGCACCGGCGCCATCCTTGTCTGAATGCCCTGAAAAGCTAATCATTTGCATATTACATCATCTTCTTCCTTTCGGTTAAATTTTGCGTCTGTAGCACGTCATCTTCGTGGTGTAGCAATTTTAATGGCCAGTAGTGTAGTTCACGAATTTACTTCTGGGCTGAAAATCAGATATTCTTACGCTGCACCAGCGGAGTGTCTGGGCTTTGGAGTATTGCCGTTTGCAGGCTGCAAATTAGAATTCACCTACCTCATAACGGCGTCTGCTCGATGTCCCTCCACTCGGCCACGTAGATACTTACAAGATTATGTAAAAGCAGCGTTGATAAAAAACACCATCTAATACCTACAATTACTGAGGTCGGACAACTCTAGTCATGAAATAAAGTCGTGTTGAAGAACTGGCATTAAAAAATTTATCGAGCGATAAGGAAATGGATCGGCTTCTGCAAAATAACGTCCGAAATTCCCACACAAAAAGGTTTATTTTGTCCATATAGCCAAAGAAACGGTACTATACAGTCCATATTTAAATTATTGGCTATTTTCTTCACATTCACAATTCGTAGACTCGTTCACACGCACAGCAGCCAGAAATTTGTACAAACACGACCCGAATCAAACAACGTTCTCACAGTAATTAATTTCACTACCAACATAAGTTATTACATTCGGTCCTTCTCGTGGATTTCTCAAAAAGGAAACTGCTCGCCAAAGAAATGCTCAGTGGTTGAATACTGAAATTTTCCACGCCGGTACTACGAAGGCCAAATTTCACCCGTGAATATCTGTCCAACTAAACAGTTATAAAACTTCTAATCTTCACAAAACCGTCTGCAACTACATCAATATTAGTCACGACACGTATCAAATGCGAGGAATTCAATATTCCTTCATTTTACACATTATTCTGACTCGCGCTAGTAACATGACCGTCCGCGTTCAAAGCTAGCGAGACTCTCTTCTTACAGCCTCATTACCAGTATAACTATCAGGTAACGAGCGTGAACCGTCTCAATTCTGATTGGATAACCATACTCGCTGCCAATCAGAATGCTCGCTCATGACCATACTAGTGCCAAAACTGGCCTGCACCAATCCTTATACAAAGACGCATTCACGTCATTCTGACATACAAATATTAAAGTAATGTTTAATAAACGAAAACGAAAAAGCAATAAATCTCGAAATATCCTTTAGATATAGATAATAATCCAACAGACTTTCTGGCTACTCTGTTACAATAGCAATCACACCTAGACATACGTCATCAGCAAAGTGGGTAAATTCCCTATGAACATTTTCCCACGACAGGCTTGTGTAACTCTTGCAGGTTACTTAAGACTGTATATAATGCAACATTAAAATTTGTCGAATGTTCCACGTACACACTTTGATTCACTCACATATAATCCCACAACAATATTAGACACCAATAATAATTTTATCTGATTTTTATATTACAACAACAAAAAATAAATAAAGTTTTAATATGAAAACCTCAATTAATTTATTCTGCACACTGAGAGTTCTGTTTATATTTTTAGTTAATACTAGAGAGTAAACTGTTATATTTCCTAACTGAATTTAGTTTCATACGTGTCGGTTTTTTAGTTTTTTAACATTAGTTATAAGGATGAAGTTTGGATACAATCTCCTCCTGAATGTCAAAAGGTAGTAAACCGATTTTGAAAATGATTGAATAATATTTAATATCATTTATTTAGGTTCTTATAGGTGGTGTAAAACGTAGACTGGCATGGCAAGGATAGCGTTTCTGAAGAAGAGAAATTTGTTAAATCAAGTATAGATTTAAGTGCCAGGAAGTCGTTTCTGAAGGTATTTGTATGGAGTGTAACCACGTATGGAAGTGAAACATGGACGATAAACAGTTTGGACAAGAGGAGAATAGAAGCTTTCGAAACGTGGTGCTACAGAAGAATGCTGAAGATTAGATGGGTAGATCACATAACTAATGAGGAGGTATTGAACAGAATTGGGGAGGAGTTTGTCGCACAACTTGACTAGAAGAAGGGATCGGTTGGTAGGACATGTTTTGAGGCATCAAGGGATCACCTATATAGTATTGGAGGGCAGCGTGGAGGGTAAAAATCGTAGAGGGAATCCAAGAGATGAATACACTAAACAGATTCAGAAGGATGTAGGTTGCATTAGGCACTGTGAGATGAAGAATCTTGCACAAGATAGAGTAGCATGGAGAGTTGCATCAAACCAGTCTCAGGACTGAAGACCACAACAACAACAACAACAGTTGGTGAGTGTACGGTCACTAAGAAGTGACACAGGAGCCATTCTCACGCTGTCGTAGTAGCAGGTGTACATGACGCATGGGGTAAGACACAAGTGGCGGTTTCTTTCACAACCTCCGGCTCCAGTACTGCGGGATGTATAGCAATGAATGTTATCGCGCATTAACTCATGATTTTACACAACCACACAACAACTTGCGCTAACTGTACACTTCTCTTGTTAAATGTTCGCTTGGACTCACATTTATTTGATTTCCTTCTTCCCTCAATCAAAGGATCTGTTATCGGAGGTCCTAGCTCCTTTGCGGCTAATTTTTCCTGATAATTTACTTCTATGTTCCCAGAATGAGATTTTCACTCTGCAGCAGTGTGTGCGCTAATATGAATCTTCCTGGCAGATTAAAGCTGTATGCCGGACTGAGACTCGAACTCGGGAACTTTGCTTTCCGCAGGCAAGGGCCCTACCGACTGACCTACCCAAGAATGACTCACGACGCGTCATAGTTTTACTTTTGTATTAGCATTCAAAATAGATTCAACATAGTTCATCTTTACACTGCACACTAAAGCCGATTCCCGCACATTAAACGACAACCAACTCCAAACACAAACTGCCGTCTGTTAAAATCAGGTGGTAATACCTACAAACATGGTGACTTGACTTGAATACAAATGACGAGCTGAGGTCAGTATGAGCCTAAAGCACACCGCCCTCGATCCCACATTTAAGTGAATATCAGATAAACGAGTGACACAGCTTTTCGTGAATTTCATATACTCTATTTGGGCCTACAGCATAGATAAACCTGACTTACCATAAGATCAACAGATTTCAGAAGCGTGTATAAATTCTACAATCTTGTAATCGATAGTGACGGGCCTTAGGCCCTCATGATTCTCGCCGCCTCCAATGGATTACTTTATGATAAAATTCATAACCTAATATTGTATAACTCATTCAGAAGCCCACAAAATAGGTTTATGGGTAGTACAATTGTATCGTATACTGACGTCCGATATAGTTTTACTATAAAACGAGTGAATTAGCGTATCTGAGGAGTATGCGTCTTGCAGGATTTATGTTGATCGAACAGGGATAAATCTGCCGGAGCGTGCTACCACCTGGTGGCACTGACATAAACTTGTAGTTGAGTGGCAAGGGCTATCTGTGCACGTTGTGAACCATGCACGTTGTTTATCAAATCCATACGTATTTGGCCCGTAAGGCAATTAAGTCACGCGAGTTACGCTTGCGCAATAGCTCCTTAAATCGTGCACAACAGAAGGTGTGCCCCCAACCCTGATGCTAAATTTCGCAGAGTCAGGAGGATCAGTACCGCAGTAGATTTAAGTGCCGTTTCTTTCAGATTGCAGCACCTAACAGGTGTACCGGTATGAAATGAGCGTCTTTTGTGAAAATGAAACACTAATTTTGAATTGAAAAGTAAAAACATTTTATTCAAAGTACTGACCATTGCTTTCTATACATTTTGACCACCTTTCTGGCAATTTGTGGACACCACGCCACTAGAAAAGTTCGTCTTTTGAAGCAAACCAATCAGAAACCCAATTTTCGACTTCTTCGTAAGAATCGAAGTGTTCCTCAGCCAAAGGGTGTCCCATTGATGAAAACAAATGGTAATCGGAAGGGGCCAAGTCTGGTGAATACGGCGGGAGGGGTAGCAGCTCCCAGCCAAGTGTTTTGATTGTATCCTGAACCAGTTTTGCTTTGTGTGCAGGTGCATTGTTGTGTAAAAAAATTACTTTGCCATGTCTTCTGGACCATTCTGGTCTTTTTAGGATCAATGCATAGTTCAAATTGATCATATGTTGTCTGTAGCGATTAGTATTCAGTTTCACCGGGTTTTAGAAGCTCATGATACACCACACCTTTCTGATCCCACCAAACACAGAGCTTTCTCTTCTTGCCGAATCGATCTGGTTTTACAGTCGATGTTGATGGTTGTCCCGGATTAACCCATGATTTTTCCCGTTTATGATTCTTAAAATAAATCCATTTTTCATCGCCAGTAACAATTCGATGCAAAATTGATTTTCTTTCATGTCTTTGGAGCAAAATTTGACAAATGGTTTTTCGGTTTTCCATCTGTCTTTCATTCAAATCATGTGGCACCCATTTTCCACACTTTTTGATCTTTCTCACAGCTTTCAAACGGTCAGAAACTGTTTGTTGTGCAACATTTATCATTGCTTCCAGTTGCTTCTGACTCAAAGTATCATCTTCAACCAATATTGCGTGCAATTCGGAGTCTTCGAACTTTTGTGCTGGTTTTCCACGTTCTTCATTTCTTACATCAAAATCATTATTTCTGAACCGTTGAAACCATCTTTTGCATGTTGCTTCTGATAGAGCATGATCACCATATGCCTCGACAAGTATTCGATGCGACTCTGCAGCACTTTTTTTTAAATGAAAAAAAAATTAATGCTTTCCACAAATCATCAAAATTAGGCATTGCTAACACGATGAAAACATACGATGTTGTTTGTTCCATGACTTGATGTGTACTAAATATCTTTGACAGATGTCATGCCAACCACACAAAAACAAATTAAGGCTCATTCACAACAAATGTTCCCTACCGACAAATTTGTATCTTAGCGCTCATTTCATACCTGTACGCCTGGTATGTTACGTTTAGCAGCATTCAAAGAAAAATAACCAATAAATCCGCAAGGTGTAGAAAATTAAGAGTGTTCACGAGCTCTTGTGCTCTTACACGGCAGCCGCCACTGGTTACAGGATCGCCGTCACAAATCGTGTAAAAAGAGAACACTAGGAGTGTAATAAATTATAGAAGAGAACGGATGGCAGCGTGTGCTGCAGTACTCTTTTCCAATGCTGGTGCCGCGCTAGACAGCTGCCAGCCTCCGCCAGGCGAGTCTCGGTGGGTGCGCTCTGAGCCTCTTTGCATTTAATTTAGCAGACAGGCGGCGCTGCTGCTGCTGGCTTACGCTGCCGCGGTATGCTACGCGAGGCGGCCCTGCTACGAGCCAGGCACGTCGCGCTCAAGTGTTACCAACTTCTCGGGGATTACACATTTCTTTCATCCTTCTTGTTAGTGCTACTTTGTGCTTCACCCCCAACCCATCCCCACCCTACCCCCACATAACCCCTTTCCCTGTGAGAAACAATTGGAGGGGTCACTTGGATGTTGCTAAACAGGTATAATTGAGTCATGTGGGAATAGCTCGTATTAAAATATCTATCCCACAGAATACCTTCCCCACAACCGTTAATGACATTTTTTACTTAGTTCCTGGTTTTACCTATGACGGGCCAAACAGAGGCAACTGCAGGTCAGCTTCACAGTTATTATTATCATTACTATTTTTATTATTATTATTATTATTTCGTGCAGATCAACTAGGATCACGTAACAACTTTCATTCCTCTTCTTTCCTTTTTACACTCCTGGAAATTGAAATAAGAACACCGTGAATTCACTGTCCCCAGGAAGGGGAAATTTTATTGACACATTCCTGGGGTCAGATACATCACATGATCACACTGACAGAACCACAGGCACATAGACACAGGCAACAGAGCATGCACAATGTCGGCACTAGTACAGTGTATATCCACCTTTCGCAGCAATGCAGGCTGCTATTCTCCCATGGAGACGATCGTAGAGATGCTGGATGTAGTCCTGTGGAACGGCTTGCCATGCCATTTCCACCTGGCGCCTCAGTTGGACCAGCGTTCGTGCTGGACGTGCAGACCGCGTGAGACGACGCTTCATCCAGTCCCAAACATGCTCAATGGGGGACAGATCCGGAGATCTTGCTGGCCAGGGTAGTTGACTTACACCTTCTAGAGCACGTTGGGTGGCACGGGATACATTCGGACGTGCATTGTCCTGTTGGAACAGCACGTTCCCTTGCCGGTCTAGGAATGGTAGAACGATGGGTTCGATGACGGTTTGGATGTACCGTGCACTATTCAGTGTCCCCTCGACGATCACCAGTGGTGTACGGCCAGTGTAGGAGATCGCTCCCCACACCATGATGCCGGGTTTTGGCCCTGTGTGCCTCGGTCGTATGCAGTCCTGATTGTGGCGCTCACCTGCACGGCGCCAAACACGCATACGACCATCATTGGCACCAAGGCAGAAGCGACTCTCATCGCTGAAGACGACACGTCTCCATTCGTCCCTCCATTCACGCCTGTCGCGTCACCACTGGAGGCGGGCTGCACGATGTTGGGGCGTGAGCGGAAGACGGCGTAACGGTGTGCGGGACCGTAGCCCAGCTTCATGGAGACGGTTGCGAATGGTCCTCGCCGATACCCCAGGAGCAACAGTGTCCCTAATTTGCTGGGAAGTGGCGGTGCGGTCCCCTACGGCACTGCGTAGGATCCTACGGTCTTGGCGTGCATCCGTGCGTCGCTGCGGTCCGGTCCCAGGTCGACGGGCACGTGCACCTTCCGCCGACCACTGGCGACAACATCGATGTACTGTGGAGACCTCACGCCCCACGTGTTGAGCAATTCGGCGGTACGTCCACCCGGCCTCCCGCATGCCCACTATACGCCCTCGCTCAAAGTCCGTCAACTGCACATACGGTTCACGTCCACGCTGTCGCGGCATGCTACCAGTGTTAAAGACTGCGATTGAGCTCCCGCATGCCACGGCAAACTGGCTGACACTGACGGCGGCGGTGCACAAATGCTGCACACCTAGCGCCATTCGACGGCCAACACCGCGGTTCCTGGTGTGTCCGCTGTGCCGTGCGTGTGATCATTGCTTGTACAGCCCTCTCGCAGTGTCCGGAGCAAGTATGGTGGGTCTGACACACCGGTGTCAATGTGTTCTTTTTTCCATTTCCAGGAGTGTATTTTCTGTTTTCCCATCCCTCATCCACTTCGTCTTTTCCTTTCTTCCGTCTACGTCGTTCCCGTTTCTTATTTCTGCCGCACTGAAAGCCTTCTAAATTTAGTAGTTTATTATTAAAAAGTTTCTGTCTGCTACTTAAGATTCTTTGATCTTGTGCTATTGTCGATTTCATCTTCCAGAAATACAGCAATGACCTTTTGTAAGTCATTCGCCTGCAGAGTCCAAAAAAGATTAGCCATTACTTCTGATATTTTCTCCATATTTTTGTAGATCATCTCATCACTTCTCACGCTCCAGCCATCTCTAGCTTGTAGTGTACCCATTATTTTTCTAACAATCCGTCTTTCCGATACTTCTATTCTGTCTAGCTTATACACTGTGTGATCAAAGGTATCCAGACACCTGGCTGAAAATGACTTACAAGTTCGTGGCGCCCTCCTTCGGTAATGCTGGAATTCAGTATGCTGTATGCCCACCCTTAGCCTTCATGACAGCTTCCACTCTCGCAGGCAAACGTTCAGTCAGGTGCTGCAAGATTTCTTGGGGAATGGCAGCCCATTCTTCACGTAGTGCTAGACTGAGGAGAGGTATCGATGTTGGTCGGTGAGGCCTGGCACCAAGTCGGCGTTCCAAAACACTCCAAAGTTGTTCTATAGGATTAATTTCAGGACTCCGTGCAGGCCAGTCCATTACAGGGATGTTATTGTCGTCGAACCACTCGGCCACAGACCGTGCATTATCAACAGGTGCTCGATTATGTTGGAAGATGCAATCGCCATCCCCGAAATGCTATTCAACAGTTGGAAGCAAGAAGGTGCTTAAAACATCAGTGTAGGCCAGTGCTGTGATAGTACCACGCAAAACAACAACGAGTGCAAGCCCCTCCATGAAAAACACGACCACACCGTAACACCACCGCCTTCGAATTTTACTGTTAGCACTACACAAGCTGGCAGATGATGTTCACCGGGCATTTGCCATACCTACATCCTACCATCGGATCGCCACATTGTGTACCGTGACTCGTCACACCACACAACGTTTTCCCCACTGTTAAATCATCCATTGTTTACGCTCCTTACACCAAGCGAGGCATCTTTTGCCATTTACCGGCGTGATGTGTGGCTTATTTGCAGCCGCTCGACCATGAAATTCAAGTTTTTTCACCTTCCGCGTAACTGTCATAGTACTTGCAGTGGATCCTGGTTCAAATGGCTCTGAGCATTATGGGACTTAACATCTGAGGTCATCAGTCCCCCAGAACTTAAAACTACTTAAACCTAACTCACCTAAGGACATCACTCACATCCATACCCGAGGCAGGATTCGAACCTGTGACCGTAGCAGCCACGCGGTTCCGGACTGAAGCGCCTAGAACCACTCGGCTACAGCGGCCGGCGCAGTGGATCCTGATGCAGTTTGGAATTCCTGTGTGGTGTTGTGTATGGATGTTTGCCTATTACATATTACGACCCTCTTCGACTGTCGCCGGTCTCTGTTAGTCAATAGACGAGGTCGGCCTGTACGCTTTTGTGTTGTACGTGCCCCTTCACTTTTCCACGCCACTATCACATCGGAAACAGTGGACTCATGGATGTTTAGGAGTGTGGAAATGTCGCGTACAGAGGTATGACACAAGTGATACCCAGTCACCTGACCACGTTCGATGTCCGTGAGTTCCGCGGAGCGCCCCATTCTGCTCTCTCACAATGTCTAATGACTACTGAGGTCGCTGATATGGAGTAACTGGTAGTAGGTGGCAGCACAATGCGCCTAATATGAAAAACGTATATTTTTGGGGGTGTCCGGATACTTTTGATCACATAGTGTTATTCATTGATAGGCATTGAAAGAAACCTGTGTTTTGCACCTAACCATAGACTCTGCGAATGCTTCCTTGGCTGACAAGTTAACTTGTTCTTTTTCCCTGCCTCGGTGAATCAACGGTGTGCATGAAGAAAACGCCTGTTATCCTATTAGATTTAACCGTGCGGTAATCGCTCGTTCATGTTGAAAGAACCAGTTGGATCCAGTGTAAAAAGTTTTCCTTTACAACTACCAAATTAAATTCATACAACAGGCAAGACACAGTTTATTCAATAAGACTATAAGTGAAATTAATGATTTGACAGTGAAACAAAAATGAATTAACACAGAGTGATACGGGGTCGCCATAAGCGGAAGTCGCTGGACAGTTAACATCCAAATGTCGCTAACTAAGGCAATGGCACTGAATTAACGTTTATAACTTGAGAATTGACGACAAAACCGGAACAGAGGACAAACCCCACTATTCGGATGTTAAGGAAAAGGACACATAGGTAAAAACAAAAATTTCCCATTCCATCGTTGCAGGCTGTTAACAGCAAAAGGTTTATAAGTGTTTCAGGACTGAAACAGTCCAGTTGCGAAATTATTTAATGTCAACGACGCGTCTCACCCTTTTCGGGCATCATGAGATTGCATAAAAGTAGCTGGATACGTGACACATCAGTCACAGAACCACGTACAATGTAAAATAGATGCCAAGGTAACCGACGGATGGATAATATATCCAATCACCTTGGTGTCTGTTTTACATTATACGTGGTTCCATGACTGATGGGTCACGTATCCAGCTACTTTTACACCGTCTGATGATGCCCCAAAAGGGTGCGACCCGCCATTGACATGAAGTAAGTTCGCAACCGAGACTGTTTTTGTTCTGAGACCTACGTCTAGCATCAATAAATTCGCGGCTGTCTCCACCATTAAATTAATAACATGAGTGAATGTTTGACCCGTTACCCTCACAAGACGAGAAAGAGAATAAAAATGCTCGTGCTGCGCGTCTGAACTTGTTGTTGTCTTCAGTCCAGAGACTGGTTTGGTGCAGCTCTCCATGCTACTCTATCCTGTGCAAGCTTCTTCATCTCCCAGTACCTACTGCAACCTACATCCTTCTGAATCTGTTTAGTCTATTCATCTCTTGGTCTCCCTTTACGATTTTCATCCTCCACGCTGCCCTCCAATACTAAATTGGTGATCACCTGGTACCTAAGAATATGCCCTACCAACCGACCCCTTCTTCTACAAGTTATGCCACAAATTTCTCTTCTCTCCAATTCTGTTTAATATCTCCTCATTAGTTACGTGATCTACCCACCTAATCTTCAGCATTCTTCTGTATCACTACATTTCGAAAGCTTCTATTCTCTTCTTGTCTAAACTATTTATCGTCCACGTTTCACTTCCATACATGGCTACACTCCATATAAGAACTTTCAGAAACGACTTCCTGACGCTTTTAAATCTATTCTCAATGTTAACAAATTTCTCTTCTTCAAAAACGCATTCCTTGCCTTTGCCAGTCTACATTTTATATCCACCCTACTTCGAGCATCATCACTTATTTTGCTCCCCAAATAGCAAAACTCGTTTACTACTTTAAGTGTCTCATTTCCTAATCTAATTCCCGTAGCATCACCCGATTTAATTCGTCTACATTCCATTATCCTCGTTTTGCTTTTGTTGATGTTCATCTTATATCCTCCTTTAAAGACACCGTCCATTCCGTTCAGCTGCTCTTCTAGGTCCTTTTCTGTGTCTGACAGAATTACAATGTCATCGGCGATCATAATTACAATGTCATCGGCGATCATCAAAGTTTTTATTTCTGTTCCATGGATTTTAATTCCTACTCCAAAATTTTCTTTTGTTTCCTTTACTGCTTGCTCAATATACAGATTGTATAACATCGGGGAGAGGCTACAACACTGTCTCACTCCCTTCCCAACCACTGCTTCCCTTTCATACTCCTCGACTCTTATAACTGCCAGGCCGGCCGCGGTGGTCTAGCGGTTCTAGGCGCTCAGTCCGGAGCCGCGCGACTGCTACGGTCGTAGGTTCGAATCCTGCCTCGGGCATGGATGTGTGTGATGTCCTTAGGTTAGTTAGGTTTAAGTAGTTCTAAGTTCTAGGGGACTGATGACCATAGATGTTAAGTCCCATAGTGCTCAGAGCCATTTGAACCATTTTTATAACTGCCATGTGGTTTCTGTTCAAATTGTGAATAGCCTTTCGCCCAGTGTATTTTACCCCTGTCACCTTCAGAATTTGAAAAAGAGTATTCCCGTCAACATTGTCAGAAGCTTTCTCTATGTCTACAAATGCTAGATACTTAGTATTGCCTTCCCTTAATTTATTTTCTAAGATAAGGGTCAGTATTGCTTCACATGTTCCAACATTTCTATGGACTCCAAACTGATCTTCCCCGAGGTCGGCTTCCACCAGTTTTTCCATTCGTCTGTAAAGAATTCGCGTTAGTATTTTGCAGTCGTGGCCTATTAAACTGATAGGTCGGTAATTTTCACATCTGTCAAAACCTGCTTTCTTTGGGATTGGAATTATTATACTCTTCTTGAAATCTGAGGGAATTTCGCCTGTCTCATACATCTTGCTCACTAGATGGTAGAGTTTTGTCAGGCCTGTCTCTCCCAAGGCTATCAGCAGTTCTAATGGAATGTTGTCTACTCCCGGGGCCTTGTTTCGACTTAAGTACTAGGAATCCCCGTGGATTTAAACGTTCTCACACAAAGCTCCCTCTCCAAACTATTCCGCGCTTCTGTGCCAGTCTCTCGCATTTCTCTGCCGTCTTGACACCGTGGGATTGGGTGCGTGGCGAGCGCCCTGCGACTCTGAGCTCAGCCGGGGTATCGAATAGGCGTGGGCAGGATTTGCCGTACAGCGGTGGTGTTTGCAGGCTCCGCGCTCTACCGTTGCCGTTCCTAAAGAAAGTTCTTAGATTCACAACACGAATGACCAAGTCACGTGCCGTCACGGAATCATGCTCTCAGTACTCACCTCTCTGGCTTCCCATCTAAATTTGAATCAGCACTCACGTCGCTCCCTCGCGACCGATAGTAGGGCAACCCCGAAACGCTCTTCCAACTGCAGCAAATTTTGCCTCCCACCAAAGCGTTAACAGAGGACCAACCAGTTAGCACCTTCTGCTACAACCAGAGGCCGGGTGGCCAGATGGCCACAGTGTAGTTGACGTCCGCACCTCTGGTAACATAACTGGAAACAGGAACGGAAAATTTTAAGGGTCTACTTTCTCATGGAAAATGTTGGGTGTTCTCGAGACGATATTACACTACTGGCCATTAAAATTGCTACACCACGAAGATGACGTGCCACACACGCGAAATTTAACCGACGGGAAAAAGATGCTGTGATATGCAAATGATTAGGTTTTCAGAACATTCACACAAGGTTGGTGCCGGTGGCGACACCTACAACGTGCTGACATGAGGAAAGTTTCCAACCGATTTCTTATATACAATCTGCAATTGACCGGCGTTGCCTGGTGAAATGTTGTTCCGATGTCTCCTGTAAGGAGGAGAAATGCGTACCATCACGTTTCCGACTTTGATAAAGGTCAGATTGTAGCCTATCGCGATTGCGGTTTATCGTATTGCGACATTGTTGCTCGCGTTGGTCGAAATCCAATGACTGTTAGCAGACTATGGAATCGGTGGGTTCAGGTAGGTAATACGGAACGCCGTGCTGGATCCCAACGACCTCGCATTACTAGAAGTCGAGATGACAGGCATCTTATCCACATTGCTGTAGCGGATCGTGCAGCCACGTCTCGATCCCTGAGTCAACAGATGGGGACGTTTGCAAGACAACAACCATCTTCACGAACATTTCGACGACGTTTGCAGTAGCATGGACTATCAGCTCGGAGACCATGGCTGCGGTTACCCTTGACGCTGCATCACAGGCAGGAGCGCCTCCGATGGTGTACTCAACGACGAACCTAGGTGCACGAATGGCAAAACGTCATTACTTCGGATGAATCCAGGTTGTTTGTACAGCATGATGACAGTCGCATCCGTGTTTGGCAACATCGCGGTGAACGCACATTGAAAGCTTGTATTCTTCATCGCCATACTGGCGAATCACCCAGCATGATGGTATGGGGTGCCGTTAGTTAAACGTATCGGTCACCTGTTGTTCGCATTGACGACACTTTGAACAGTGGACGTTACATATCAGATGTGTTACGACCCGTGGCTCTACTCTTCATTCGATCCCTGGGAAATCCTACATTTCAGCAGGATAACGCACGATCGCATGTTGCAGGTCCTGTACGGGCCTTTCTGAATACAGAAAATGTTCGACTGCTGCCCTGGCCAGCACATTCTCCAGATCTCTCACCAGTGGAGAACGTCTGGTCAACGGTGGCGGAGCAACTGCCTCGTCACAATACGCCAGTCACTACTCTTGATGAACTGTGGTGTCGTGTTGAAGCTGCATAGGCAGCTGTACCTGTACACGCCATCCAAGCTGTGTTTGACTCAATGCCCAGGCGTATAAAGGCCGTTATTACGGCCAGATGTGGTTGTTCTGGGTACTGATTTCGCAGGATCTATCCACCAAAATTGCGTGAAAATGTAATCACATGCCAGGCCTAGTATAATGTATTTGTCAAATGAATACCCGTTTATCGTCTTTAATTCTTCTTCGTGTAGCAAGTTTAATGGCCACTAGTGTATTTTGACTAGCGAGTTGTGTCCAGCTGCCTTCCAGGCCAATGTTTGGTTGCCCTTCAGATCAGCTGTCACCCTCTCCACTTTTGGCTAACGGGGATGGCTCCCCTTTTCCTGCCATCATGATCGGGTACACTATTGTGCGAACTTTGTTTCGACGAAACTAAGCGCCCTAGCCATGGTCCGGTGAGCGACAGGCCCTTCCAGTCTCGCCTGGAGGTCGCCTACTGAAAAGATGTCACGAAGATCCACCTGTGTCAGACCCGTGAGTTCAGAGGCCCCGACACAGAGCTGTAGAAACTGTTCCCACATTCAGAAATGTTAGAAAAAATGTAGTACTAAAAACTCATTAAACAACGTTTTAACGAGATAAAAGTAACTATAGTACCCATCGAATCTCATGACCACTCATGTTTCACATCCTTATTAAAATCTGAATGCAAGATTGAATTATTGGCACGTGATGCAGTTCTACATTGATTAAAAAATGTGAGCAAAAGTCCAAGTCGTTGTCGATGCCTCACAGCATTCACATTCGTACAAACGTTCTACTTGTACCATTGTAGTATAGTGTTATATATACGCTGTGCTTGCTGTAAATATTCTTTGTCTTTGTCATACCACATTATTTCTGATATAATTCTTCATGCTTTCCCGGCGATCTGTTGACATCTTGGATATCCGGCTGGATTCCCGAATATCCAAGATGTCACATTATTTCTACTATTCTTATTATTATTACAATCTACAGTACGTTAATCAAAAGTTTTCTTCCTTTATAAATAGCTGTCTGTACAGCTGCAAAACTCAGTAGATTACACATACGTCTGAAAATAAGAGAAATAATTATTCAAAAGAAAACTAGATAGGGAAGAAGGCAAGGCCGAGTGGCACGAGAGAATGAGACTGAGCGAAGCAATGTACTGTCTACCGAAAAATCAATGTTAATAATCAATAAAAGACATTACCAGAAATGGCACAAAATAAACTAAGGAAATTAGGAAGATAATGCTACCTGAAGTTTTTGCCCAGTTCATGCTAACAATTTGTAAGATTCGAAAACATCATTGTCGTGTAGTATTTAGCTTTGAGTACCGATATTAAAACTGCACACTGCAATGCCTGAGGTAAAGGCAGAGCTACTGTTATTTCAGGTTGAATGCATTACTTGGCATTGGGGAAATCATTCAGTTTTCTGATATCACGGGCTCGCTATTTCGGTAGTTCTGTGCTAGCGATCCCAATAAATACCTGTAAACGCTAACGCTTATGGCATGAAATATGTCACTTTGTGAAAACGGGATGGGACGTGAGTCACAAGAGAATACGAGCACAGGCTTTTGGTTAACAAAGTTTTACCACACAAATACAAATAAACAGTTGTACAAAATCTTTTACAAACCGGCCTTCCAATAGCCACCAATGACAAACATAATCAAAAACCTTATAAGGTCTTTGTAAGATTGTACGGAATGAAACAAGTGAAGTAAAGATCCTTCCTTTAAACTAAATAGCAAACACCTGACAAGCTTAATCGCCCAAAAATTTAACAGGAACTTACCGTCACTAAATCCCCATTGGTAAAATAAGCAACAGTACAGAAAATTAAGTAACAAATTTCAAGTAAAAGAGCAAAATCTCCAACGGGTATCTTAGACCAATAAGCGGATGATAGACCAACGGAATTCCCCCAATTATATAGTGACTTATTCCGCTGGACTCGTTCGTGAAATCCCTTTCAAATAGAACAACAATATTTAGGCAGAAAAGACATCTTAATAGTCAGTTTAAGTTCCACGCAACAGCGGGCACAGCCCAACCGATAAGCCACGCTAAAACAAAAGTGACCAAGCTAATAGGAACAGGGGACGCACCTTGGCGCACCCTGAACACATTAACGAGAGGAATCTCTAAATAATTACGAGAGAGAATACTCAACGTCTGTCAACTACTGGGGCGAGCAGCGACTCTAACAGGATACAGCCAAGTAGCGCCGAGCGTCACCAAAACATAGCTGGCCGAGCTAACGTCATCCGAACGTAATTCAATCAAGGCGCCGCCGCCTGTATTGGTCAATCTGGAACTGATTGTGCCCGCCGCTCTTAGTAGACTGTAACATTTTAAGAAAAAAAAGGGGACAGACAACCAAGCTAAAGGATACAACACAAAACCTCAGAGCTATGCCTTTAACACGTGCAAGACATCGAACAAATTATTCACAGCTCATAATTCTTTAATCTTACAGGCAGACCCCAATAACAGGAATAAAGTCTGGAGAAGTTAGCGGCCTGCGGAACCAATAGCACTTATTAGAGATTTTACTAATTTAAATGATTTCTATCATGCATTTCTATCGACATATTGGTCCGAAAACACGTAAGACAGTTGAACATAGTCTTATTATGCAGCGTAATTTTAAACAGTCTGACTTCCGCTCGCCGGCAGAATACTTTGAAGACATGACTCGAAAGAATCAATTCCTTTCCGACCCTTATAGCCCGACTGAATTAATTCGTATTTGTTTAACTAAGCTGCCACAATCGATAAGACACATTGCTTCAACCGGAAGATGTAAAGACGACATTGAAACTTTTTTAAGACTTTCCTACAAGAACTTGAGTATGACAACGACGACGGAACTTCTTGGAATTTTTTCAGTAACGGTAATCACAATAGATTTTCAGAGAAAAGGGATAATGATCGGAACGGACGTTATAGGGGTAATTTTGAAAATGACAGACGAAACAGACAGGACAATAGATACAAGCCTTATGACAGAGGAAGACTGCAAAGAAAACAATTATTGTTTGATGTATATTCAAGGTGTTGCGTTTGAAAATTTTATTTCATCTTCGCTCCAGGTCATAGCTAAGGCGCAAAAAAAGGATCCAATCTGGAAGGACATTAAGGGGAAGTGGAGGAGAAAGGAAAGCGTAGCGATTAGACAGTATTATTTAGTTCGCAATGATATTCTTTTTAAACGTAAATCGGTTGACAACTCTGTTTGGTTAGTTTACATTCTTGATGAGTGGTTTAATAAACTGATTTGGTATACACATTTCAGCTATGCATACTTTGGTCCCAGAAAATGCTTTCTTAAATTACGAGAAAATTGCTGCTTTAGCAATACGGAAAACGCATTCGATTTGTTCTTGCTAAACGCAAATTATGTCAAAAGGCTAAGCCGCCAACTATTTCTCACAGAGCACCGTTGTTTCCTATCATTCCAACGAAATCAAAGGAGATGGCTGCAGTCGATTTGTTCTGTCCAGTGGTTCGTTCTACTAATGGTTTTGCGTACATTATGGTAGTAGTGGAATTGACATCAAAATATGTATGTTTTACACCTTTACGCAAAACGACAGCTCGTTCAGTACCTAATGCTTTCATCAAACATTTTCTTAAAGAAGTGGGTCATGTTGATAAAGTTATATCAGATAATGGATCACAGTTTCGCTCTAAAATTTGGCTTCGTACTCTACGGCGTCATAAGATTAAACCAATTTTTATTTCACTTTTTCATCCTCAATCTAACGCGTCAGAGAGATAGATGAAGGAAATCAATAAATGTGTCGTCTTTATTGTCATCAGACAAACGTGGGATCAGTATCCTCATATTTTTCAAAACATTCTGAATGAACTCCCTAATGATTCAACTTCTTTACCGCCTATATTGATATTAAAAAATAAAGCACCGACAAATCGTATTTCTGAAATCATTCCTTTTCCGCCTACACGGAAACTGCGGCATACTGATGTCTGCAACCTGGCTCTACAAAATATTGCATCTGCGGCTGCTAGAAGAGAGAAATCAGCTAAACTTCCTGGTCGTTTAAAAACTTTGTCAGTTGGTCAAAAGGTGTTAATTAAGTCTCATCGTTTGTCTCACAAAGGGAAAGGCTTGTGCCGCAAATTTTTCCTGCTTTATAACGGTCCATATAGAGTTCGCAAAATTATTCATGATAACACTGTTGAAGTAGAAACTCTTAAATCACGGCGCTCCAAGGGAATACATCATATATCGAACGTTAAAATTTTTGTGGAATGATATACTTTTGAGAAATTAATAGTTACACGTAAACACGCAGAGAATACAGGGATACCGCGCCGTGTTCTAGCGGCGGAACATACACAAAGCGACAGTCAGTCCGCGCGCCGCACAAGGTAGCCGTTGACCGCAAACAATTACTTCCTACGTCACGCATACCTACAGCTGATCGAGCGCTCAGTGCGAATGCACTGACAGCCCTAGACAAATACACAGTCTAATTTCTCTGATTAAATTCAGTATAAAGCTATAGGGACTTGATAACTTATGTTATTAACGTTCAGTTCTTCCAGGATACAGTTGTATAAAATATTTAAGAACTTCAGGTAAATTCTGTGCATGTCCGACATTAAGAAGACTTGCTATTGAGAAAATTTCAGGAAGAATGTAATTTCGAGGAAGAAAGTAATAAACTAAAAAGGTAACTATTAATTGAGTTTATTTTTCAGATAACATATTTCTACTTAGGTATGTACTTTATACATAATTTGCTGCTCGCTACTACATGATTTATACATTGTGTTAAATTTTATGCTCTATGAATTTACTTGTGAAGCGACATGCTTGCGTACATTTGCTGATTTTGACAATGTTTTATTAATGAACAGGGTTGTTACTTGTGTATATTATGCATCGCTTGGCTGCTATGCTTTTTCACTGATGTCATATTTTTTTATTATGTGCCTGCTGTGCCTATTTACTTAAATTATATTTGTCACCTGATTAGTTGTGCTGATATGGCTATGTACGTAAGTTATACTTTGTGATTTATCTGCTTGCGCCTTCATGTTTACTTATTGAGATTACATATGCATATTTGTTTGCTTATGCTGATATGATGCTAATGACCTATTTATTATGTAAGATATACTAGTATACTTGCTGCTTTGCATATGGATTGCATATTTACACATTTCTGGTTTTTTTCTCTTTAATTTAGTATAGAGAAAAACTTATATAGTGTACAAACATAGAGTTTAGGTTACACTATGGTATTAATTATAGATTGTTCACTTGGCACAGCCTCATTGTAGGGATTGTGCTGCATCCACTTGCTGACATTCTATTCTCTACTGGTATATTTACTCGCTATTGCATGTTTTGCTTACGCTCAGTGCTTTACATTTTAAGATAAGAAAATGAACTGCTATAATTCTGCGAACTAGACGGGTGCAAGAAACTTTTTTGAAGTCACATGAACTGTAGGTTTTATGGAAGCTGTATAAATTCATTATAATAGAAAGGAAGCTGACGACATGAAACACCAAAACTAGCTTTAGACCATTGACAGTTATTACACTGCATTCTTCGTGAGCAATGGAAATAGCAAGTGACACTTGACACAAAGAATTACTCCATATGTTTGCTTTTGTTTTGCCATGATTCTTGAAGTGGTGCACACACTGTGAAATATTACGATTTATTCATTCAAATTCTTAGGTGATCATTAACACTATGTAGTCGCACTTACTTACTGAAAGTTATTCAAACTGAAGTCTGTTAGAGTTCATGTATGCATTTCTTTTATTTTATGATGGAAAAGGTAACCAAAATGTATGTTATAATTCATAATGAGTAGAAGATTTGGCTCAGGTGGATTACACAGAGGTTGTGTGTGGACACTGTGTCTTCGGATTGTATGGGATGATGAATTGAAGTTTGCACTAGGATTTTATCTGTACTTGTTCGAGGAGACTGACTAAAGGAAAGAGTCGCTATGGAAGTGAAATGATATTGGTGATAAGGTTTATATGTATCGACGTACTGAAGAGGTATTATTGAAGTATTGAGATTATGTGATGCTGATGATTATTGGAGTTTTGGTGGATAATAGGTAAGGTAAGTGATGAGCTCTTTTTTTTTTTTTTGGTTTATATAGAACAAGAAGGATGAAGATGGCAGACTAGAATACTCTAGTGGAAGGAAGATTGTCTTCACACATGCATTGTTAAATCAATAAGCAGTATATACTTTTTTGGGGGGGAGGAAGTTTTTGCGTATCTTGGCAAACTGACAGTTGTTCAGCAACAGTACATTTTGATGTGGCTTGGCAAACATTGGTCTTGACATGATGACTATGACATTGACTAACTATTATTGACTATTATACACTGCTGCCACTACTATTTGATACACAAGTTGAACATCAAATTTTGAAAGAATTGCATTTACACAGTTAACACTATTCAATTACACAATAGTACTTAGTAAGTGGATGAAAGATGAGTGAGTGTGTTTTGTGTGTTTTACTTTCCGAATCCCAAATAATTGGTACCGACCCACTTCCTAAATATTATTTTCTTATTTGTTGTGGCTTGCACTGACACCCATTAATATTATAGGTTTACTGTTATTTGTGTATTTGTAATAGTTAATATGAGAATTATTTGATATCATTTGTGTGTTTATTATAATTTGTATGTTTAGTGTAAGAGCATTGATAATAATTTTGTAAAAGCAATTGTGTGTGCATTCAAACTGTTGTTCGTGCATGCACCTATTATCATTGATGGGTGCCACTTGGAAATGTTTAATATCTGTTGATGAAATCTGATGAACTGTTTAATGACGACTGGTGAATATTATGAGACTGCCGTCTGCACCTGCTGGACATTGCTGGGTGCCAGTGCCGCTGTTGGAACTGCTCAACCCCTGATGAGATGTCACTTGTTGGTGTCTGCACCTGTTAGCCATTGCTGGGTGCCACTGCTGGAACTCCTACTATTGATGTGATGACACTCATTCCTGCCAGCACCTGCTCGCCATTACTGGGTGCCACTGTTGGAGCTGTTCAAATACTGCTGATGAAATGTTACGGGACTGCTGTTTGCACCTGTTGACCATTGCTGGGTGCTACTGTTGGAACTGCCAACTACTCTGAGGAGTGCTACTTGTTTATTGAACTATTGAAAAGATTTTATGTGAATATTTCTGTAAAATTATTTATTGTGTATTTACTTTTTATGAAATGTTATGAGACTCTTATCTGCACCTATTTGTCATTGCCGGTGCCATTGATTGAACTGTTTAACTACTCTGAGAAATGATACTTGATAAACTATTATGTATAATCACATGTATGCCAACATTTGTATTCCTTACTGCATTTTTATATATTACGATACTGAAGGGTCAGTGCAAAGCCAAAATTTATTTAGTTATGTGATATTTACTTATTAATATCATCTTTTATTTTTGTCTGTGTTTTTTGGACGAATTTGGTGGTTTTCTCACAACCAATGCTGGCAAAAATACCACCAAATTCTAGCCTGTGGAGGAGGGGCATATGAAAGGTGGCTACACTGAGTCACAGCGCCAGAAATTGCGCCGAAGATTATTATTCCACCGCCTCCACTGGTGCAGTAGTAGTTGAGTGGATGTCGAGGGCAGTTGTTGTTCTGTTGGGCGAGAGAGTAGATGATGTTCGGTTGGTGTAATATATAGATGGAAGAAGTTGCAACTATCGCAGTGTATTTGAGAAAGGAGATGGGCTTTTGATTTATGATGCTGGTGCCATGGAAAATTTTCGTCACTATATAATGAGGTAAAAAGGTATTACAGTTTCCTTTAATGACAATGCGTCTTGGTCACAGGTACAGTCAACGGAGCATTTGGCTCACGTTCATTTATTAGACTTGTAATTCTGGTTTCTATGTGCAATTATAGTATTTCTGGTTTTTCAATTAGTTCATTGTAAATGCTGTTTAAAATATTGTGTCGTATTGAGAAAGAGCCGAGACAGATACATGTACTTTGAGTCACACTACCACACACAGAACAGTTACACTTGTGCTTGGTTGTTTCATAGCTTTTATAGTTGCAGGGGACTTAATTAATCAATTGTGTTAATGGAAATTCCTTGCCATTCTTTATTTTTATTTTATGCAGTCAGATTACATGCTAATACTAGTCAGGGCCAACCGGTTACCAGACTTCGTAACTGGTCACACAGCTACTAAAAGTATTGCATTTATAGTCTTTCCCTTTTAATTAAGCCACCATGCAACACTTGCTAGTGCATTGGAGGCCGTCACCACCAGCCCGCCGCCAACATAGTCCTCGAATGATAACATAGCGCCGCGAACAACCAACACTCCTCTGTAACGGTCACTCCAAAACTCGCCAACACAACAATGGGCAAGCACGACCACTAGGGCCAAGTAGCGGAAATCCAAGAGAGTCTTATCTTTTTCCTATATTTTGTTTTAATGCCCCATCTGGGGCGGGCTGGCAGCAGCATATGCGCTGCTCTTCGGCCGAAAGACAGTAATTATACAAAGAAGACATTTTACATAACAGAATGGAGAAAATGTAGCGCACATAGATATAAAAAAATTGGGAATAGTACAGAAGAGAACAGACTAAAAGGGGGGGGGGGGGACTGTAAAGGATGTGGTGATGTTGGAGGAAAAGGATTGGGGGGGGGGGGGGGGGGGAAAGGGATGCAGTCATACAGGAGCAGTGTGGGGGAGGGAAGGCTGATACAGAAGGGAAGGCGGAGCACATGGCGTTCGAGGATTTGGAGGGCTTGTAAAAGTGGGTGGGTGTGGAGATCGAAGCAACTCTGGCATAACTGAGGATAGGACAGATGAGGGATTTGTAGGTGTGGAGGATGGTGGATGGATGCAATCCCCATGTATGGCCAGACAGGAGTTTCAGGAGGTGGAGGCTGGAATGGGCTTTCTGCTGGATGGTCAGGAGGTGAGGGGTCCTGGTGAGGTGACAGTCAAAGGTGAGGCCAAGGTATCTCAGGGTGGAGATGAGCTGGATGGGACGACCATAAACAGTGAGATAGAAATCGTGGAAATGGAAGGAGTGGGTGGTTTGGGCTATGATGATTGCCTGCGTTTTGGAGGGGATGAGACAAAGGAACCACTGCTTACATTAAGTGGTGAACTGGTCAAGGTGGGTTTGAAGGGTGTGTTGGGACCATTGAAGGGTAGGATAGAGAGCCAGGAATGTGGTGTCATCAGCAAATTGGAGAAGGTGGACAGGTGGGAGTGGCTTGGGCATATTAATGGGGTACAGGAGATAGAGGAGAGGTGAGAGGACAGAGCCTTGGGGAACACCAGCAGTGGGATAAAGGATACGAGAGTTGGTGTCGTGGAGGGTGACATAGGAAGAACAGCGTGAGAGTAAGAGGAAGCGAGCAGATGGACAAAATTGATAGGCAGGACGTAGGTTTGGAGTTTAAAGAGGAGAGTGGGATCCCATACGCGGTCATAGGCATTTTGGAGGCGAGGGAAACAAAATGACAGAGCGACAGGAGCTAAGCTGGAGGGAGAGAGGATGGACGAGGTTCGACGGAGAAGGACGGTCGGAAATCACTCGCTAAGGGGAAGGAGGTGGTGTTGATTAATGTGATAATGGATATGACAGGAGAGGATGGATTCGAAAACTGAAAACGGAGGTGAGGCGTATGGGACGATAGGAAGAGGCGACGGAAGGGTGTTCGTTGGGTCTGAAGAACAAGAGTATTTCACTGCTTGGGGTAGACGCCGGTAGAGAAGATGACGTTATAGAGATTGGAAAGGACAGTCAGGAAGGAGAAGGGTCTTTCTCTAAGGTGGCGATAGGTGACACAGTCGTGACCTCGGGCCGTGTTGCGTTTGGACCAGAGTATAAGTTCCATGTCTTGTGCTGTGATTGGAGTGTTGATATCAGAGGGGGGCAACTGGAGACTAGGAGCGAGTGGAGCGACCGAGGTATCGGCGCGTCCCATGACGGTGGGAAAAGAGAATAATCAAAGTGGAAATCATCAGGAACGGAAAAGACCTCCGAAAGGTGGAAAGCGAAGTGGTTGTCAGCCTTAGCAAGGAGCGCCGCTCTTAAATAACTGCAGAAGAGGAAATCCAAAGAGAGAACGTGCATGCCAGAAATAGCGGGATTATTGTCCCTACTAGATAAATCACTGGCGCCAGCGACTCCTCCCATGGCTTGCGGGATGTCTCATGAAAGCAGTACTTAGTAGTTGAGGATAGATAAACTGAGTTTGTATATGAAGCCGCAGGAAAGGCAAGCTAAACGACTCGTTAATAATATCCAACTCCAGGTACCGGGAAATGTTCTGCATGGGCAAGGGTATAACCTTCAGTCCTCTTAACTACAAATCAAATTACGACAATTTGGCTCAACATTAAAAGTTATCATATCATATAATTTCGGGTTTTATTGCTTATTATACATTATTAAAAGAAGTGGGAACAATATCACTAACCAATTTACATTTAGGAGGTGCCTCCAAGAGCAGTCAGGTGCATTTTCTCTGGTGTTTCGGCAGATACTTGCAGTTTAGCTTTTGCGCTGTGTAACAGAAATCAGTCCAAAGAAACACTGTTCGTCACGTCTTTCACGCGACGCTCGGTATCAATAGAAATCGTCGGTTTCTTTCCCATTACAAACAAATAGATTTTTAAAGCAGACTTTTACGTGCCAATTGCTTAGAGCGTTCCCGGTGCGATACTCGTTTTATCTATAAGCATCAGTCTCGACAGTAAAGCACGAGGAAAAAAGAGCAGTCCAGCAGCTACTTACAATGGAAACTCCCCGTCGCACTCCATTAAGATTTACGGGTAAGATGGTCCAGTGGACAGACCGTCAAAAACTGAACACAGATCTGGCACGAAAGCAGCAAGAAGGTGTACTGAACTGTGAAAAAAGACGCAAAATTGAAACAGTGAGAGGTCTAAGCTCAAGATATGCAGCATCAAGCGAATTTATATAGGAAGGGCTTGGTAGTTGTGTGGTGACGATGTTGGACTGCGAAGCGTGAGACCTGGTTCAAATCTCTGTCGTGCCTTGCCCACTTTTTTTTCAAAATCATGAGCCTTGGAAGTTTTGAATCTTGGATTCCTTTGTTGTGACATAGTTCACTACTATTTATTTGTTTTTTTTTCTGTGAGAGGTCTATGTGGCATCTCGACTGCTCTCACTATTCATCACATTTTCTTATGACGGTAATAAATTTTTTTCACATGACTCATATTCCGTAACCAAGACTACGGAAGGAGAACAGACCCGTCAATGATCGAAAGGAAAGTTCATAATTTGGTGAACAAAAAAAGGGAGGATGGGCAAAAGAGCGATTTGAACAGGGATCTCCCGCATTGTAGTCCAACACCGTGACCACACAGCCAGACAACGATGCTTAGCAAAGTCGCTCGGTGGTGCACATCTTCAGCTTAGACCGCCCACTGTTTCTACTTTGCTTCTTTTTACACAGTTCAGTACACTTTCTTCTTGTTCACAAGCTTGATCTGGGTTCAGTTTTGGACGGGCTATCGACTGGGGGGAGTGCGATGGGGAGTTCCCTTATCAGTAGCGGTGCTTGCTTGGCGTTAGGAGTCAGGGCAGGCCAGGCCATGCTGCCACTGCTGGATTACTGGTTATTCTCCATGGTTTACTACCCCTGTTAATGCCTATCGATAAAACGAATATTGCACTAGACTAACTTAGGACCCTCTAACGAAATGGCAGGTAATAATTCCAAATTAAAAATCTGGGTACAGTATTTTCCCACAAGAAAAGGAAAATATTCAGAGCTATAAGAAGAACAAACATATCAAATAAAAAAGGTCTGGTAAACATGGGCTCTATAATGAATCCCGTAACAGGTATGGACCTTTCTTGATTGCGAAACAGATCTTTTCCACTGCAGGCTCTTTGCTTCAGAGCTCTAAAAGTGCACAACTGAAGTGTTATGAGCACTAGTCATCTTTGCTACTGTGAAACACATATCTTCCACGAAAAGATTGGTCGTAGCTCTTAAGGTTGTGAGTGTGTGGGTCTTATTTTGTCAAGTTCGTTCATCCAACAAGTACCCTTTGGGTCTTGCAAGAAACAATTTCCACCTCACACTACTACAGAAGTCAGACAGACGCTCCTAATGTACCAATAAGAACTGCTTGAAAAACATTCACCAACAAATATCCTCTGGAGTCGTCTGCTGTAAGGAAAAGACACAAAAATATTCTATATTCATATGCAACTAGTGGAATATTTGGGTACTAGAGTATTGCTAGTTAGTGTAAGAAAAATATTAAACGAACGAAAAATATTATTTATTGCAAAAATTCTGAGATATCAAGTGTAACTTTTTCTTATAAAATAATAAATTTCTGGGTTCTTTTCGGAACAGTAGATTACCCCTTATGAATATGAATGCTATTATTTTTACAAAGTGTGGGAAGGTTCTTTCCTCCCTTTTCTTTAAGAATGTTATTTACTCAGCAGAATAGCTGAGAGCTGCACCTACACAACTTGAATAGCTTTTCTAGGTATGGTCAAGGCTGTCACGTGAGAAATGTAATGGAGAGTACTGTTATGGAGGACAGATGGTGCTCGCATATGCTGTATCACACAATACCATGAGCTGCGATGACTGCTGCCTGACTCGCTCGCTGCTGACAAATGACACAACTATCTCTTTCTATCTGGATTGCCTTTCGCTAATCAAACTCTCCCTACACCTTGATGAAGTCAAGGACTCCTATCCGCCCCTAGTCTAACTACTGGCATTGTACACTGGTCAGATAACCAGTCCACCGCGATGCCACTCAATATTCGCTTGCAGGTGTTTAACTAGTACTCTGTCCGTGTTCAAACCACACAATAAATTTAGCGGCTAACACAGTGAACAATGCTTAATCACAAGCGACTCAATATAATCACTCCAATTCGCTAATGACAGAGGTGCTCTCCCAGTGAAGTACTGAGGAGAGACTTTGTTCCTCGCCGGCCGAAGTGGCCGGGCGGTTAAAGGCGCTGCAGTCTGGAACCGCAAGACCACTACGGTCGCAGGTTCGAATCCTGCCTCGGGCATGGATGTTTGTGATGTCCTTAGGTTTAACTAGTTCCAAGTTCTAGGGGACTAACGACCTCAGCAGTTGAGTCCCATAGTGCTCAGATCCATTTGAACCATTTGAACTTTGTTCCTCGATCTTTGCATACATGTACGAGTGCACTCGCTCTCATTACGTGTTCCCACTCCAAGAGTTACAACATGTCGGCCCCTTTTTCTGGAACAGTTGCAAGGGTATATCATTCACTGTCTTCCCTCACTCCTCTGGCTCTTTGCATCAGAAATATTCTGCCAATCAGCGTTGCTCTTTTAAATGAAAGAATGACGTTTCATTTTAGTCGAACAATGCGGAAATATGTAGTATCTCTGTTAGGTGTATACTGTCCTCCTGTGAGAACTCCATAACTACGCAGTCTTCTGGCTGCTCCCACACAATGTAGCGGAATTTGCTTTTAAGTCGAACATGGGGGTCGTTATCCCTTCGCTCTGGCAAAAGCTGTCTTCTCTCTGGGCGGTCACTGTGGCCAAAGTAGACGTGTTGACTCACCCCTCTGAAGGGACGGGCCCCCCAGAAGGCTGGTTGCCTCTTTAAAACCAAAATTCCTGTGGTCATCATGTTGTGTATGCCAGCCTCGACTTTTTCAACCTCGGTGCGCACTTGCAATTTACTTATTAGATTTGCATATCGCTTGCATGAATTCATACAAAATTGACTCTACATTATCGAGTTTGGGTTCGAATGAACTGTCTTGATTTGCAGAATACGATTGTGAGGACGAAATATGTAAGAAATGAAGGTGAGGAGACCATGGCACCTTACAAGGTATGCATTTTACAGTCCATGTTCACTACACAATTATTTCTTGTTTTGGTTGATACTACCTTGTCCCAAGATATGGAAAGCAAAGACCTTGCAACAGAAGAGATATGTTTCACAGTATCAAAAATGAAGAAGAGCTCATAGTTCTTAAGGTATGCATTTGAGGGCCCAAGTTTACTAGTCTTCTTTCCTTCGTATAATCGTACCTGAATACTGGCAATTCCTCCTGGGACTCCCTATACCGTCATCACTGACATTTACCTAAACACTTATTCTGGTCGGATTTTTGTGTGCTGCCAATGCTCATAATATTTGTTAGTCTTGACATCGTTGGATAAAGGAGATACAGTGATCTGTATTATTTGTTAAAATATTAAATAGTCTTGTTCATAATAAAAAACATATAATCACAATATGCTCATTACGGGTTTCGTTTGATTAACAGCCATCTTCAGCATATGCAGAGAACAATGTTGGCCAAAACGACGTCATTACGTAGTGTAGCTCAGAATCATGCTTACTAAGGAATCTGTACCTAAGTAAAATGTTGGCCACATCAACATTAGTAAATGTAAAACGGTGAGAAGTGGCAGTGCTTTGTTATTTCACTGACCACACTCAGTTTGGAAAAATGCAATTACATAATCTGGTAAGGAACATAAGAGTACAATTTGAGACTGAACACATCTTAAATATGGCTTTTATTTAATTCTGAATTGATTTGTGCAGACCGCTACAAACTGCATCCAGAGTATCATGAGTTATTCGATTTTTAATCGAGTAGTGCATCGGGGTTCATGGGGGAGTGCGGCAGACGGGTTCAGCCATTGTAACACAAATTGGAATGGCGCGATTGCTGCAGACACCCTCTCGCTGCTGTGGATGTTTTTACAAGTCCTGTTACGCCATTCCCCAAGTACTGTCGACGTGTAAACCGCCGCTTCGGCTTTCCTACCGTGCTATGGACATCTGTATACGTCGTGAACTGCCGACCTCTCACTTTTTCACGTCAGTTACTTCCATATCTCATGAATAAAACAGTTTCAAGTATTTATCATTTGCAAAAAGCTTCGTTTCGGTATACTGAATTGTTCATGCGATATGACGAGTGTAATGACCACACGATTCGCAATGTGCAAAAAAGTGAGTGGGCGCGAATACGCGCCGCTGTCTGTCGAATGTAAAACTCAATAACTCGAGAACGAAATGAGGTATCGTCCTGATCTAAATTTGTAAATAAAATTTCGATATCTTATCCACATTTCATTCAATGCAATGTATGAGCTGAAATCAACCATATGCAAAGTTTATGTAATAAATTTTCACCTCCGCAAAATCTTTTAAATTTTGCATAGTGTTGCATTTACTTTGATGTAGCGCAGCAAGTACGGCATGTAACGAAAATAAATTCAGCCCTATATCGAGCGAAGATATAAGACTGTAAGATGTGCATAAACATTTTTGTTCACCTAACAGTATTTTTTAAAACCAGATGATTAGTATTTCATAGCAGGCGGCAAGTCCACATGAAAAGAACTGAGCTCGTCGCAAGTGACCATCCGTCGGATATAAAAACTCGAAAACGAAATATATTGTTCCACTCTCAGTTTTAAATAAAACTTCGATACCTTACCTACATTTCATGCACAGCACCATTTGAGCTAATGCGTTTTATCTCTGCAAACTATTCAAAATTTCGTGCAATGTTTTACTCAGTTTGATGCAATGCAGTAGGCTTAACAGATAACGAAAATGACTTCATATCTTCATCGAGTGAAAAATATCTTACACTGAGATGTGCCACAATCAATAGTTTTCAAAAAATTGGATGATGAGTATTTCATATTGGCCGGAAAGCCGTCTCTCAACACAGGTACCATTACTTTGCGAGCAGGACGGCCATATACAAAGCCAACGACAGCACGGAACGCAGAGAGCACATTTGTAGCAGCGAAAGTGTTAGTTAGTATAACTCAGGTTGTTTGCTAAGGAATCTGTGCAAGTGCGGTGTTAGCCACTTCATCGTTATTGAGCGTAGCACAGTGAGATGTGGAAGTGCTATGTTATTTCACTGACCGCACTCACTTCAGAAAGAACAAGTACAATCTCTAGTATCATAAGAGAAAAATATATTAACTTTGTTTAATTTTCAGATGATTTGTGCAGGCCACACTAAAATCCGTCAAGTAGCTCATGAGTTTTTCGAATTTCAGTTGGGTAGTGTATTGAAACCTGGGAGTCAAGGGAAGGCAGGATTCGATTACGATTGTGGACGAGGCTGTAATCAGTTACTATTGGTTGCCTTTTACAGTTACACAAATTTATTTTTTAAACAAAATAATTCCAGACTCAACAATAAATTTAAAAATACCACACGTTATTAATGAAGGAATAAACAACTGTGTAAATAATAGTGCTTCCAGTGCGTTAGAATTTAGCAAATCACCTTAAAATACAGATTATGTTTAAAAAAAAACAAGCCACTGCAATTACGTCTGAAGGCCTTACGCGCCAAGAATGGCAACAAATTAAGAACTTGCTACAATTACAACTCACAGGTACTGAAATATTAAAAAGTAAGTGGCCACAAACACAGCAGAAGATATCAGACGCCAGGAATGGCAGAAAATAAGGTTTTAAGGCTTACTACTAAAATACAAATATCGAATTATTTTTTCAAAGCAAATGACCACAATCACAGCTGAAGGCCTTACACGCCAGGAACGGCAATTACATAAATTTAGAAACTTGTTGTAAAACAGCAAATACAAGCAAAGGTTAATTAAAAGAAACAAGGAACTGACCACCAAACGGGTAAAATAAGATGATGATAACCTTGTAACACATCCCTTACACTGCTACATTTATTCCAGAAGGCGAGTGGAACTATTAACTAGACATACGTAACCTTTAATGTAGGCATTACAAGGTATGGTAATAAATAATACAATAATAAAACACAACAACCAGTCACAGGCGGTGATCCAGAAATCGACCTCTGAGAAGGTCTGGCAACAAACACTTTCGTGAGAGATGAAATAGGCAGCCAAGAGTTGCATTCGCTTCACAAGATGAACAAATTCTAACAAGCTGAACGCAATAAATAGTAATAAGAAGTCGAGGAAAGCTAATCAGATCCGCTTTCTCCAAGCACTCCACTCGCTGCTCTTCGCCTTAGCGACACTACGAGCAGCAACACGAACCCAAGTTACTGGAGAATCCCGAGATGTCACAATAGTGGAGGTTTCTCTACTTGGATTAAAATGCACTCGTCTTAAAACCTGCAGGATATGATTTACAATGAGGTCGTGCACCCTCGTGACCACAGCCCTTCCATCCAGCAGTCCATGTGCGCCGCCACTGGTCCCGGAATGTTCTCGCTCTGAGCGGACCGGGCTCCTCCTGAGTCCCCCTGACACGACATGGAAAGACAACGATGTCGCCCCAAAGATAGAGCAACAGTTACTACATATCGATAACCGCCGCTTTGGCCACTAGCAGATAGGCAATGCTTGCGAAACGAATGGCGCCAGTCAAGAGGAGAAGAAGACAAACAACCGCTACCATGCCAACTAAAGGCCTCCAGCAGAGGATGGAAACCTACAAACAGCACCAACTCGAGACGCAGCAAGGCCCATGTATCTGGATTGCCAATGGCCTTGCTGCAGCTGTAACACCCGTTCCTGTCAGGGCACCGAAGTTAAGTGCTGTCGGGCTGGGCTAGCAGTTGGATGGGTGACCATCCAGTCTGCTGACAGCTGTTGGCAAGCGGGATACACTCAGCCCTTGTCACACAAACTGAGGAGCTACTTGATTTAAAAGTAGCAGCTCCGGTCTCGTAAACTGACATACGCCTGGGAGAGCGGTGTGCTGACCACATGCCCCTCCATATCCGCATCCAGTGACGCCTGGGGGGTGAGGATGACACGGTGGCCGGTCGGTACCGTTGGGCTTTCCAAGGGCTGTTCGGACGGAGTTTAGTTTAGTTTTAGTTTCAGTGTATCTGGATTCATGATGCAGTGCGGCCCTCAGGCTCGGCCATTGTAACCCAAGGTGGTGTGGCGGGGCTGCCGAAGACGGCAGAAGTGAGGGCATCCAGAAGGTTCTCTCGAGGCTTGGTGCAGATAAATTTCGGTGCAGTTTTTGTGGAAAGACAGATATTGGGTGTCTTAATTTAATAAAATCAATATTTATTACATTTGATAGCGATATAATTATGATTTTAATCATTTCAGGGGTTAATTTATTTAAATTATCGGTTTTGGGGACCGACGATGGAAGCTTTTTCACCTCTGAAGTTTTAAAAGTTGCTGTTCTCATCTCTCACCTTGATGGGAAGGGGCAAGTTAAACTAGTCCGCCGAGAATTACACACTTCACGCTAGACAGACCGACCTCAAAATTATCTAAGGAGGTTTCTGAGTGAGTTTGTGTGCGAGGAATACGTGTGGGACTTCATAATATCAAAATTGTCGCAAAAGCAACTTGTTTGACGTCACAGTCAGCTAAAAGTTATAAACATGGGCACAGTCCCCTGTTTGAGGCGGTCTGCGATAGTTGTTGACTAAAGGCAGTCGTGCAAATGATGCGCATTTAGGCCTCAGCGACGGAATAATATTTTTGGTAGTTAAAATGATGCCTGCAACGTCGAAATGTGACCAATCAAAGATGACGCGACTTTCATTAGTGTTTCAGTGTAATATTTTTTACTGTGACAAGAACCAACCTACCGACATAGATGTGGTTAGCTCAGACGAACAGAGTTGATGACAAGCAATTACGGCATCTCTCAAATTGAAGCTGGTAAGAATAACAGCGCTTCTTATCTTGCTGTGTATTTTCTAATTATTGTAAAATAATTGTGTATGACTTTCTGGTCATGACTGAGGGTGTAAGTTTTTACCATCTTCGAGGTTATTGAGTGTTTCAGTGCCAAGTAGTGACAGAACTATTCCAGCGTTTCGTTTATAAAGTCCGGCATGGCAGAAGTAGGTTTGCTTTCAGACTGGAGTAGCTAGATACGCGCATTTACGGAGATGGGTAATGCTGGGAATTAGAAGATAAAGTATAGGTCTTTTATTTTTGTGTTGCTAATGTAAACCATACTAAATCGGATGGCGTAGCGCTTAGACAATATCGTGTGTTTTTACCAGACCCGGCACGAAATGTTTTTGATTATGCAAAGAATGGGCAGGCCATCCCAGTTGCAGATCATCGTCAGAATGAATGCAGACCAGGTAAGGGCAGGTAGGTTTTAATAAGCGGCAGCAGAGAGTATAGGCGAGTGAATTAAACCACCAGTTGGGTCTCAGGCACGCCTCTTATTCCGACGCTCACGCTTGCAGACAGTTCGTTCAAAAAGACATAGCCGGATTTTTTTGTCGTCTTTCTCCTATCCGTTCTAAATTGATGCACTTATTATTTATGACTAAGGACGAATGAAGTTGCAACTTCAACAGTAAAAAGTTGTTCAAAGTCTGGCTGTTAAAGACTAAAACCATTAGAAGACTAGTCTTCCGAGCTTTGAAACGTAAACACCCATGTTAACACCACTACAACACTTGTCTTCTGATGGTTTTAAACGTTAACAGCCGTGCTTTTAACAACTCTTTACTACTGACATGTTAATAATGATGTATCTAACGTTATATAGGTGCAGATTCCTTAGTAACCACGATTCTGAGTTAGAAAGGTGGTGTTATGGGCAAAATTACGCTTAGTTACTTACTCTTTAATAAGAAAAGACTGAGATACAGTTAGTGACGACGTTGTCATGCCCAGCATTGTACAAAGAAACTAATCCATTAATAAGCATGATCTGATGATGATTGCTAATCCAAAGAAACTGATAATTAGCATATGGTGTTTATTTAACAACTCGCAGTATAACTAGGTTTTCCTTTCGAAATTAGACTAGTATTTCTTTTTGTCCAGTGAACTAATGCTTGGGTGTTGTGTGATGTACTTAGGTTAGTTAGGTTTAAGTAGTTCTAAGTTCTAGGGGACTGATGACCATAGATGTTAAGTCCCATAGTGCTCAGAGCCATTTTTTTGAACTAATGCTCGTTATATTATCCTTATCTGCATGGACAACTGCAACAGTGACCAAACTGAGGCTTCCATGAACGCCTACTTTCATCAGAGTGAAGTCTAACTTACTACCACCACATACTCCTGGGAGACGGAATAATTACAGATACGTAGCCGAGGTCATCGAAATAATGCAGTCAACAAACATCATAAACTTGAAACTTCCTGGCAGATTAAAACTGTGTGCTGGACCGAGACTCGAACTCGGGACCTTTGCGTTTCACGGGCAAGTGCTCTACCAACTGAGCTACCCAAGCACGACTCACGCCCCATCCTCACAGCTTCACTTCTACCAGTACTTCAGAAGAGCTGCTGTAAAGTTTGGGAAGTAGGAGACAAGGTACTGGCAGAAGTGAAGCTGTGAGGACGGGGCGTGAGCCGTGCTTGGGTAGCTCAGTTGGTAGAGCACTTGCCCGTGAAAGGCAAAGGTCCTGAGTTCGAGTCTCGGTCCGGCACACAGTTTTAATCTGCCAGAAAGTTTCATATCAGCGCGCACTCCGCTGCAGAGTGAAAATCTCATTCTGGAAACATCATAAATTTGTTGTATGTTGGATAAAAATATGGAGACATCAAACACACAACACTGTTACGACTTCTGCACCTTCTTTGTTAGCAGCAGAATCAGTGACTGCGCCAAAGACTGAGACGGCGTGGAGTTTTACAATTATTTATTGAACTTTCTTTACAATTTCTCTCTCGTCGTCGCTGCCCAGCCCTGCGGATCCTTCCTCCTGGCTGCTGCTGTGTAGATTCTCCGACAATGCGCGCAACGCGCGCCACTGATATCACTCGGGAGCCTCAGGCCACCAGAGCTCCGCTGAAGCCAGGATGCCCTGTGGTTGAGATGAACTCGTCGCCGCTCGGAGCTCCAGTATGGCATGCCCACGGAGCCGCGTCGCCGTAAGGTCAGCTGCCGACGCCTGCTGCACCGGCGGCTGGGAAGCCGTCAGTCGCGATGTCCCAGAGGTCCCGTCATGGATGGACCGTGCGCCTTGGGGCTGGGTTGCCGTGAAGTCCGGGCGTCAGTCCCCGGCGGCGCCTGTGACCAAGACCGCGTTGCGGCCGGTCCTGCTGGAAGTTCTCGCTGTACTTAGTCAGCCGTGGTGCTCGCTGTAGTTAGTCAGCCATGGCGCCGGCCGAAATGGGGCCGACCTCCAGAGCTGAAGTTGACATCTGGCGGCGAACGGATGACTCCTGCGAGCTGGAACAGACTTCTGGAATCGTCACCTACGAAGACTGAACATTCGGACACGGACCACGACCGTCCTCAGATCCGAACTGCTTCCTAATGGCTTCTGTCTGTTGCTACCTGTGCTTCACTATTTATATCCAGCAGGAGGACGTTTTTTACCCTCGGTGGTAGCTATTTTGTTATTACTCCCGCAGTATACTGCAGCAAACTCAGCGTGCTGGCCTCACTTCCCCTTACTCAGCACTCTCCTGGCTTCGCTCGGCGCTCGGTGTGTGTGCGTCCTTGCGTCACTCTGTGGGTGACTGCTGCTGTCAGCAAAGCTATCTGTGCCTACCTACTTTGCAACGCCCTGTTCGCTGGCGTGCCTCTGTTTTGCCGTTCTCCACTGCCGCAACAACACATTACCTTGCATGGTCTTTCGGCATTCAAAACAGCTCCCAGCCGTTTCAGAATGTATAAATAAATATCCTACATGGTTTTCAGGGGAATCGTATACTATTCCTTCTGCAAAAAGGGGCGATGACGTAGACGGAGAGAAATCACGCACACTTCTCTTCAAAATGCACCACAAAATCTTAATAATACTGGGATCTAGCGACTATGCTGGCCAGAGGATATGCGACAATACATCCTCGTGTTCGAAAGGCCATTCCTGGACGATGTGATGTGTGTGGACAGGAACCCTGTCGTCATGGAACAAGGGTCACCACTGGCGAACCAACGTTGTAGTATGGGGATGGATGTGGTCTGTCCAAACGGTCACATAATCCTTGGCAGTGGCACTAATGCGACCTTGCAGAGTAATCATGGGGTCCTTGGAATAGTACGATATGGCTGCCAATATCACGACCGAATCTCCCTATGTTTCACTTCTGGGACGAGAACTCTGGAAGTAGTTGGAAACATCGACAACAATTGTATCACTTGACTAGTTCAGCGCTTGAAGGTAGGCAGCTCTGCGAAAGGTATGTTTGTTTCCAAGGTGTTTAAAAAAAGATGCGTGGATGTCACCGAGTGTGTTACTGTACGAAAGGTGGGGGGCGGGAGGGGGGGTGGGAGGTCTTATGAGGAGCCTTTGCCGTTTTATTCACGCACATGACAACGTTGCATCCCTCCCGTGATCACGTCTCTGGAGTGCGCGACACAAAACAAGAATAAAACCTCTTCTGCTTCGGATCTTGTTCAAATTTCGTCGGATGGTTTTGAACGGCCTCTAAGCGTTCCACACTGTATACCAGAGCAAAAATTTCTTTCGCACTACACTCCAAAAATGCCAGATCCGTTCAATGGGGTGGCAGCCCTGGATGTCCTTTGAGTAGGGCTGAAACGCCCAGGAGACAGCAGCAGTGTCGAACTTTGTGAAGAACGTCGTCCTGTTATTCATTGCTCAGAAAGCTATGGTTTTCGACGGTGAAATGTGTGGGAATCAACGCCCAAAGGAATCGGTTACTTTCATTGATGCTCTTTACGCATCCCATAAGGTCTTTTCGTGTCGATTCTGAGTCGAAATGTTTCCGTCGTGCACCTGTAAGAAAATCGCTTCATTGCAACGCTGGGTGTCGCAGATCTGACTTCCACCGCAGAGGGAAAATAAGTTTTGAAACGTGGGTGACTTTTCAAAGATGACGTTGGGCAGAATTGTGGTAAAAACTTTGTGTCAATTTGACATCATTAATTCACATTACACTTCTCATGAAGTTCTGAGATGTGGCCTTTCTTTTCACGTGCTGACGCCTTGCAGTTTGAAGCATATCTGAACGCAAGGGTGACATCAAAAGCGCCACGCTTTTGCACCATTACAGGTGAAACTAACTCTGTAATTACATTTTTACTAAACACTGACCTACAGAATTTTCCCTGACAAAGAGAACTCAACCTAATACACACGCCCAACGCAATCTGACTGCTATAAATTGACAACATGACTTCCAATAATTAACACATAAGAATGGCCCTGAACTGCAAAAAAATCCTAACAATAATACAAATCCAAAAAATATGAAATTAAAGAAATATGTTACTACCTCCAACTCTAATTTCATTTAAATCACGAATCCCGATAGTGGAAACGCCATTCTTTTTCATAACTCACTTACCTCACAGAAAATCTTCATAACACGAACTACAGCAATTAGAGCATGTAGCAACCACGGCCAGCTACATAAAAAGATTCTAACTACTATAGACTCTAACTACTAGGAGGCATATGGTTAGCAAAAGAATGATTTTGTTGAAGAGCGAGCAATGCATTTAGAAAATTTTATGTTGTTCATGTGACATCCACTTCCAAAAATTATATAGTTTTCGATAATTCCACTGCCCCAACTTTATCAGCCTTAGATCCATCTTCAAACATTTCCTTGCGTACTTTCTTACAAACACATCATTTCATCTCACTTAAAAGTGCAAGTCCTACCGATACAGAGTCTCCACTAAGACTGTCATGTCCATAGAATTCCCTATCCACTCGCTAACTGCTAGTCCGTCCAACCACAGAATCTCTTGGCGAGGAAGTAGAGAGTTGTCAGCGATATTAACAAAGTTTACAACGCTGCCAACAGAGGCCGTGTGCAAACCCTCCGGCGGACAACAGAAACGAGATGCGTCGTCCGCGAGTGTTTGAGGCCGCGCGCACCAAGCGAATGACAGGCGGTGCATCAAGCAGCTGCGTGCCTCACGCTGATTCGGCAGTCGCTTCAGAGACACCGGGAGCGCGTTCCGCGCTGCCCTGGAGGCACTCGCTGTTTCCGAAGGACGTGTTGTGCCTCATACAAAGAGGCCACATACACAGAGAAAGTTTGTAGCACCTTTGAGCCGAATTTCAAAATTATGCGTAGGAATGGGAGACAATTACTAGGTTTTTGAAAGTGATCCTGTAATTTAGTAGCCCAGTGTAGTTAGATAATTTGAATGTGCTGCCATGAGTCACTGATGCTATCGTTAACACGATATACACTATTGGCCACTAAAATTGCTATACCACGAATATGATGTCCTACAGCCGCGAAATTTAAGAGACAGGAAGAAGATGCTGTGATATGCAAATGATTAGCTTTTCAGAGCATTCAGACAAGGCTGGCACCGGTGGCGATCCCTACAATGTGCTGACATGAGGAAACTTTCCAACCGATTTCTCATACACAAACAGCAGTTGACTGGAGTTGCCCGGTGAAACGTTGTTTTGATGCCTCGTGTAAGGAGGAGAAATGCGTACCATCACGTTTCCGACTTTGATAAAGATCGGATTGTAGCCTATCGCGGTAGCAGTTTATCGTATCGCGACATTGCTGCTCGCATTGGTCGAGATCCAATTACTGTTTGCAGAATATGGAATCGATGGGTTCAGTATACGGAACGTCGTGATGGATCACAACGGCCTCGTATCGCTAGCAGTCGAGATGACAGGCATCTTATCAGCATGACTGTATCGGATCGTGCAATCACGTCTCGATCCCTGAGTCAACAGATGGGGACGTTTGCAAGACAACAAACATCTGCACGAACAGTTCGACGACGTTTGCAGCAGCATGGACTATCAGCTCGGAGATCGTGGCTGCGGTTACCCTTGACGCTGCATCACAGACATGAGCGCCTGCGATGGTGTACTCAACGACGAACCTAGGTGCACGAATGGCAAAACGTCATTTTTTCGGTTGAATCCAGGTTCTGTTTACAATATCATGATGGTGGCATCCGTGTTTGGCGATATCGCGGTGAACGCACATTGAAAGCGAGTATTCGTCATCGCCATAGTGGCACATCATCCGGCGTGATGGTATGGGGTGCCATTGGTTACACGTCTTGGTCACCTCTCGTTCGCATTGACGGCACTTTGAACAGTAGACGTTACATTTCAGATGTGTTACGACCCGTGGCTCTAACCTTCATTCGAGCCCTGCGAAACCCTACATTTCAGAAGGATAATGCACGACCGTATGTTGCAGGTCCTGTACGGGACTTTCTGGATACAGAAAATGTTCGACTGCTGCCCTGGCCAGCACATTCTCCAGATCTCTCACCAGTTGAAAACGTCTGATCAATGGTGGCCGAGTAACTGGCTCGTCACAATACGCCAGTCACTACTCTTGATGAACTGTGGTATCGTGTTGAAGCTGAATGTACAGCTGTACCTGTAAACGCCATCCAAGCTCTATTTGACTCAATGCCCAGGCGTATCAAGGGCGTTAATACGGCCAGAGGTGGTTGTTCTGGGTACTGATTTCTCAGCATCTATGCGCCGAAATTGCGTGAAAATGTAATCACATGTCAGTTCTAGTATAATATATTTGTCCAATGAATACGCGTTTATCATCTGCATTTCTTCTTTCTGTAGTAATAGTAATGGCCAGTAGTGTATGTAAGTAAATAATTTATTTGTGTTATAGACCATTGATGATGTCTAATATAAACAGGTGAAACATGTTTTGTAAAAACCAAATACAGGGTATACATTCACTAGCAAACGACGGATTTGTCTTATCTACGTCTCTGTTTTACTTCACTTGTGACACAATGTTGTCAATTTTTCCCAGCCAAAAATGAAATTGTGTGTATGTATGCATGCATTAGTTTTCTGTGCGTACATGTGTGCACTTATTTTAATGTATGCATTGTGAACTGATGTAGTCGCTATTCAGGCATATATCGTAGCACACGTACAGCCATGAACCCGGGATAAACTAATTTAAGAGAAAACCTGGGGCTGTGTTCACATTCCCAGCATTTTCGCGTAGTAGCAGGTTGTAAATGTAGGTCCCAGGAATACTTTCGCTGCGAAGGTGATTTATATACGTGTCCTCAGGGTTTGCATACATCTTCTGTCGTTCAGAAGAAATTTTGACCGTTCATCCCAATCTAACTGAAAGCTTTCCAGCAGTCACGCGCCGATGGGGAGTAGCAGACATTTCTCCTCATTTAAGTCGATTACAGAGTCGTTGCTGCTCTGCGAAATACGAGCCGGTCTGGGAGATTGTAAAAGAAATACGCCCCTTCTTTTCCTCCTGCAGATTTATGATACCCCCGCACCGCAGGGGATTTTAGCGTCTACAATTTCGGAGGCTTAGTAAAGTAAGGCTTAACATACCTATAGAACAATATGAATTACAGTCCTGGTGTAACTTATCTATGGCCACATCATGCTGTTTCCACTTGCATTGACATGCCTTTAATCAGCAAAGAAGCCTATCTCTAATCTTGTGTTAAGAAAAAGGAGTACCAATTACAAGCCGCCATTATTCATCTTTCCCGTCTTTCACGACTGCGGAAACAGTCGTGAAAGACGGGACAAATGAATAACGGCGGGTTGTAATTGATTCAAAGTGAAACCTACACTATAGTGAGATGGCAGAACGTTTTTTCGTCATCTGTAGGTCTACCGTTGCTCCCACGTTTCCCACGCCTGACTCCACTACTTATTTATTTGCCTGCTTGAAGAACAAGAAGTTGTTTTCTTTGTATGAATATCTACAACGAACTGTTACACACTCTCAGAAAAAAAAACAGGGACGCGCAACGAAGGAGTTATCCGAATAGGACAGCAATCGGTAATGTGATGTACATGTACAGACAAACAAATGATTACAATTTCAGAAGAATTGGATGTGTGCCGTGCGTGGCTCATGTTCCCGCCATGATATATTTTACACACTGTTTTTAACGTACTTCCGTCTCATTACGTTAATTTAAATTACTGGTGTCACTGAGATGCTACTTTGTCTGACCGTGAGCGGCGCTAGCAACGCGTATCAATATGTCCCCTCTCGTAGCATCTTTGCTGGACTTCTATAACTTCCCGGTCGTTGTCTGTCGTAGGCGAGTTCGGGTCACGGGTTGGGGTCTGCCAGTCAGTTGGAACGTGTCTGGAGCTCAGTCCGGACCTGCCAGTCGGGGAGTTGCAATGCGGCACTAGTACAGTCGAGTTAGAGCAGCAGTGAGGTCTGTGTCGACATGGCTCGCCTGACCATTGCCACGCATCACTTGAGCCGGGCCACGGTCTTGCTGGATCGTCGGTCGGTTGTCCTACTGGACGACGCGTTTTGACTCGCCGATCGTTCATGAGTCGGCTGTGTGTGTGCATCGAATCTCGATTTGTCTTCGTGCTTGCTTAGTTACTGTTGGGTATCGTTCAGGTCTTCGTGCACGTGTTTGTCACGTTGTGTGTGTAGTTGGCGTTATTTCCACTGACGACTATTATAGATGTCGTCGGCATTCTGAGAGGAGTCGGTCGCTTGGTGCGGACCAGGGAGGATATCTCCGCGCGGTGCAGTCGGCTGGATCCGCTGGCGGTCCCTGCACAGTGTCGGAGAGTGTGTGGAGCTGTCCGATCGCTACGAGCTTCGTGGCTCACCGAACCAGGATGTCAAAGTTGAGTGGTGTTTGAAGTACCGAAGCCACGTCCATTCATATTGTGTGGTTCGTTTCGGTGGTTGGCTGTTCGCCGTGGTATCAACGCTCCTCGTCGCCGTCAGTGTACAATTGTACAGACATACACTCCTGGAAATGGAAAAAAGAACACATTGACACCGGTGTGTCAGACCCACCATACTTGCTCCGGACACTGCGAGAGGGCTGTACAAGCAATGATCACACGCACGGCACAGCGGACACACCAGGAACCGCGGTGTTGGTCGTCGAATGGCGCTAGCTGCGCAGCATTTGTGCACCGCCGCCGTCAGTGTCAGCCAGTTTGCCGTCGCATACGGAGCTCCATCGCAGTCTTTAACACTGGTAGCATGCCGCGACAGCGTGGACGTGAACCGTATGTGCAGTTGACGGACTTTGAGCGAGGGCGTATAGTGGGCATGCGGGAGGCCGGGTGGACGTACCGCCGAATTGCTCAACACCTGGGGCGTGAGGTCTCCACAGTACATCGATGTTGTCGCCAGTGGTCGGCGGAAGGTGCACGTGCCCGTCGACCTGGGACCGGACCGCAGCGACGCACGGATGCACGCCAAGACCGTAGGATCCTACGCAGTGCCGTAGGGGACCGCACCGCCACTTCCCAGCAAATTAGGGACACTGTTGCTCCTGGGGTATCGGCGAGGACCATTCGCAACCGTCTCCATGAAGCTGGGCTACGGTCCCGCACACCGTTAGGCCGTCTTCCGCTCACGCCCCAACATCGTGCAGCCCGCCTCCAGTGGTGTCGCGACAGGCGTGAATGGAGGGACGAATGGAGACGTGTCGTCTTCAGCGATGAGAGTCGCTTCTGCCTTGGTGCCAATGATGGTCGTATGCGTGTTTGGCGCCGTGCAGGTGAGCGCCACAATCAGGACTGCATGCGACCGAGGCACACAGGGCCAACACCCGGCACCATGGTGTGGGGAGTGATCTCCTACACTGGCCGTACACCACTGGTGATCGTCGAGGGGACACTGAATAGTGCACGGTACATCCAAACCGTCATCGAACCCATCGTTCTACCATTCCTAGACCGGCAAGGGAACTTGCTGTTCCAACAGGACAATGCACGTCCGCATGTATCCCATGCCACCCAACGTGCTCTAGAAGGTGTAAGTCAACTAACCTGGCCAGCAAGATCTCCGGATCTGTCCCCCATTGAGCATGTTTGGGACTGGATGAAGCGTCGGCTCACGCGGTCTGCACGTCCAGCACGAACGCTGGTCCAACTGAGGCGCCAGGTAGAAATGGTATGGCAAGCCGTTCCACAGGACTACATCCAGCATCTCTACGATCGTCTCCATGGGAGAAGAGCAGCCTGCATTGCTGCGAAAGGTGGATATACACTGTACTAGTGCCGACATTGTGCATGCTCTGTTGCCTGTGTCTATGTGCCTGTGGTTCTATCAATGTGATCATGTGATGTATCTGACCCCAGGAATGTGTCAATAAAGTTTCCCCTTCCTGGGACAATGAATTCACGGTGTTCTTATTTCAATTTCCAGGAGTGTAGCTATTGTTGGTTCACCAGTAGCGAGATGGGCGCATGTTTAGCTAGACATCAGGCGACGAAAAGTTCTGTGCTGAATTGAATTCAAACACCACACACGTGGTCATGAAGGAACTTTAACTATCAAATTCGTTTCCAATAAAAGCTAAGAATGGTATGTTTGTACTTTCAATGATGTGATGGAAAATACTCTGCTGGCTAGAAGTTGAATCCACAACATATCGTCGTTGGTGATCACAACGAACACAACGTCAAACCCAAATCCGTTTTCACCAGTAGGATGGAGGGGAATGTTTGTACTTGAAAAGATGTAAGGACACGTTTGATCTTGTAATGTTGTGATAAAAAGCTCATCATGTGGCTGTGACTTGAAACGAACACGTTACAGCTGTCAAAGCACGAAGAGACGTGGAAAATGCAACCATTTTTCACTAGTAGTTCGGAGTGCACATGCTATGGCTTGAAATAAAATAATGAATATTTTGTGCTGATCAGGATTCGAAACCAGATAGGTGTCTTTCGAGGACGCCTAGATGAGTTTGCAATCTTCGGGACCACAGTGAAATCGAATTCTAATCCCAGTCCAGCACCACAATTTTCAACGTCTCAGGTTCAAATAAAGTAAGAGCGTTGTGAACTTACATGGCCATTAGTTCATTAAATGAAATACGTTTTCTAGTTTACGACGGCTTGCTGGTGACAGAGTCTCTGCCTTACGGGGTTTCCCCATCTGTCACAGCTCAAACGAATGCCACTCTGCCCCAGTCGGCAGCGAAGGGATGTTATCTTTCTTGCGGATATTGAACTACGGAGCTCACTGGCGTTCTGGACTTGGCGTTACTAGGGGTGAAGGAGAGCTACTTGTGAGTGTTAAAAATCTACGCCTGACGTGAGATGTGAACCTACACGTTTTACGCATCAATACATGATTAATCCACCACACCACTGAACGCCCTGCCAAGCACATAAATATGAATTGCAGAGTATTCATTTGGATGTAGATGCATGTGTCAATGGACGCGTAACAGGAAGGAGGGCGGGATCTGGGAACTGATAGAAGTGCAGAAGCGCAAAATCTAAGCGTGAAATGCTTGCAAAGTATTGCTTACTTAGATGTGTGCCACAGTTCGTTTTATCTTAGGACCGAGAGATAAGGAAGGACTGTTCTCTGAACGAATAATGGGTTATAGGGAAGGGGAGATCAAAGAATACGGTTTCATAGGTGTTGAGAGGAATGATAGAGAGTAAAGACAGCAGTAATTAAAAGAGAAAATGTAGCGTCATTGGAAACCGCTAGATTTGTTTATAAAGTTTTGGGGGAGTGGAATAGAAGGGCACTTGCGGCGATAGTGTCAGAGAGAGTGTGTGAGAGAGAATAGAGGAGATATTTACAACGAGCAAACATAAATGTGTAAAATGTGTGTGAAATCTTATGGGACTTAACTGCTATGGTCATCAGTCCCTAATCTTACACACTACTTAACCTAAATTATCCTAAGGACAAACACACACACCCATGCCCGAGGGAGGTCTCGAACCTCCGCCGGGACCAGCCTCACAGTCCATGACTGCAGCTCCTAAGACCTCTCGGCTAATCCCGCGCACCGAGTAAACATAATATGAAATCGTTTGCGTATTGTGTGGAGGACGGAGGGTGTATTCATGGATGGAGGGGAAGAGAGAGCCGTATTTGAAATAACAAAAACTACTATGACAGAGTCCATCTACGCTGATTAGTTTGTAAGTATGTAGACAGGGTATAAATGAAATCAAAATGGAATACTTAACAAACTGTATATTCAAAAGAAATCCACTTGAATTAAAAGGGCAACTCAAAGGAAAGCTAACCTATATTGTATCTTTTCTGTTGCTACGCGATCTTCCACTAGCTCCCAGGGAGGAAAAATTACGAAAATGAAGACATAATAAAACATTTTGAGGACTCTAATATTTTATCCAGAACCCTTCATTATTTTGTACTTCTATCATGCGTCTTGGCATAGAATGTATAAGCCGTCGGACGTAACAGCCTGAAGAAGCAACTTCCTCCCAGGCTTCCAGGACGCAGTCCCAAAGAGCGTCCGCAGTAGTTGGTTGGTTTCGTGGCCAGTTCTCTGTTAATTTTCTGGCGACTTCAGACCACATGTTTTCCATAGAGTTCATATCAGCCGCCCGTGGCGGCCAGTCCATGACGTTGACGCCAATCGTGGAGAGCCGTTGCTGAACAAATGCAGACTTGTGAATGGGAGAATGGTCCTCTTCCAATGTGACGTCTCCTTCTGCGCACAGCATTCGCACTGACGGAAGCATCACATTTTCCAATATGTGGGCATACTGCACGCTGTCCAGAGTTCCTTCTATCCTGTGAAGAATTTCCGCCCCTCTCGCAGAAATCCAACCCCAGTATGTAACAGATAGCCGGCCACTTCTTCCCGTCGTGGTTACATATTCGCGTCGATGGCGAGTCCCTTGCGGCCTATAAATGATTCGTGGACCGTCGTTATTGGTGGAAAACACCTTCTCATCAGTGAAAATGACGTTGTCCCACGACGCCCTCAGATGGAGCTCCGCAAATGCTAACCGGTATAAAACGTTGGCTTCGCTGAGCTCTTGTTTCACGGCGGATCGTCGTTCATGCAGTCCAGCGTCCCTCAGCCTTCGGCGAATCGTGTCACTGGAGCCGGGGAAGTTGGTCTCCCGCCGCATCTGATTCGCGTTCAGAAAGGGATTTTCTCTGCTCCTAGACAGTAGGTCCCTGTCTTCCTGCTGTGAGATCACTCTCTTCCTGCCTGAGCCAGGAGCCCTGTTGGTGGTGCATCTTTCAAGGCAGATCCTCCACCATCTCGTTGCAGTGGTATGTGGTACGCCATACCGTCTGCCAGCTTCTCTGATGGAACATCCTCTTTCCTCAATGAGAGCGGAGACTCTACCTCGGCTGGCCGGATTGGCCGAGTGGTTCTAGGCGCTTCAGTCTGGAACCGCGCCACCGTTACTGTCGCAGGTTCGAATCCTGCCTCGGGCATGGATGTGTGTGACGTCCTTAGGTTAGTTAGGTTTAAGTAGTTCTAAGTTCTAGGGGACTGATGACCTCAGATGTTAAGTCCCATAGTGCTCAGAGCCATTTGAACCATTTTTTGACTCTACCTCGAATAGACCTCTCCCAGTAAGCCATTATGGCAGACAGCCTGATGTGTATTTCTGCTTGCTGCTCTTATACTGATTCCAGGAGAGGAGGTAAACATATTTACGTCAAACGGAGCGGTAGAGGGAGAGGCATTCGGCGCAGCCGTGCTGGCTCGTCCCGGGCTGTTGGCCCACCAACGCCACCGCCAGCTCGCTCACTTCCGTCTCGCCTCGGCCAGCTTGGCTGGCCCGTAGCTCGCGAGCCGCGGCTAGTACAGACCAGGGCCGCAAGGCCACGATCACCCCTTGAAGGATCAAAAGTTACACCTAACCTACCCAAGCCTGTAGTACAAACTAACGCAGCTACAGCTATTATGCTATAACATGTGCAGGCACACCTACAGTTGAAGATTCATTCAAATATTTGACGAACAACACTTTCAAAAATACATTCATTTTAAACATAGCTACCACAAAATATTTCACCTAGCTAGCAATAGCATGACGCAGCAAACTATACTTTCTTCTAAGCGCTGTGTATTAGATGTAGCCTCAAGAAAACTGTATTCAACCATGACCTATTTAGCGGAACCCGAAATCCAACCACCCTATGGCGCAGCCTACACGGTCGCAGAACCGTCTGAGCCTCTGATTCAGACCCTCCACTCGGCTCTGTACCAGAGGTCCGCAACCGATGCTGTCGACGATGCTGCAGATGGTGAGCTCTGCCTTCATCTCGCTAGCAGACTGGCAGTCTTCACCAACTCAGACAGCCGCCGGAAACCAGAGAGAATCTCTTGCGATCCATAGCGACACACATCATTAGTGCCGACATGAGCCACCACCTGTAGTTGGCTGCACCCTGTAACCTTCATAGCATCCGGAAGGACCCTTTCCACATCTTGGGTTACTCTCCCCGGTATGTACACGAAGTGCACATTGGCTTTCTTCCCGTCCTTAGCTGCCATATCCCTAAGGGGCTCCATCACCCGCCTAACATTGGAGCTCCCAATGACAAGCAATCCCACCCTCTGCGCTTGTCCGGACCTGTCAGGAAGACCGGCCACTGACGCAACAGGCGAGGCTGCCCTTGCTTGCTCAGACGTACTTTCACCAGTAGGCAGTGCCTCAAACCTGTTACGAATGGCTAAGGGTACAGCCTTGCGGCCAGCACCAACTCTCGCCTTCCGCCCAGGGATTCGCGACCCCGCCACGGTTCGCCAATCACCGTCAGGCAAGTGTCGACCGGAAGGGACGTTCGAATCAGAGTGCGCAGTGGCATCAGAGATCCCAGGCGATACTTCAGGTTCCAGAGGCGCAAAAACGCTCGCATCGGGTGTCCCAGTGTCACCACGCCCAGGGCAACAGCCTGGAGCCTGTCGACCAAGGTCAACACAGCTTCCAGCTGTTTGCGGACGGTGGCCAATTCCCCCTGAATCTGAACACAATAGATGCAGTCCCTATCCATCCCTAACATTTTTTTTTCCTCTCTTATCTCAAAAGCAGTTCAAGACCAAGAGATGACTGACGACTACGCGAATTTACACTATACGGGTAATAAAACGCGATACTACAACTCTCAAATACTATAATTCGCCCGAGATTTGTGAATTAAACTATGCAAGTACCCAAAAACACGCAAGGAAATTAAGAATTAAACTATAAAACAATAAGTGAGCTAAGAGTGCCACTTGCTGCTGGTTGCTGCTTATCCAACGGCGGCAGGGAGCTTACTCATCCCTGCATCCTTTACGGATCGCTGGCTGTGACTGCGGCGCTCAGTCTTGTACGGCAACCGGTCAAATTGTTTTGTACTACGTGATGTTTAACATCGCTCACATAGCTGACCACTGTCTCGATGACGTGATGCGAGCCGTGTGGGTGTGGCTCTCCAGCGCGTTGGGAAGTTCTCTTCCATCCTTGACTGGGGGACACAACTGGCAAAATCGAGGCTAAGGCCAACTTTGATACTTTTCTGAGCTGACAAAGCGCGGGGCTTTCAGAGAACTTACGAATTTTACTATTCCATCCTGCGTGAACTTTATGATGCTGCGAGTTACGTCCCTCTGCGAAATCCTGATGTTAGGCGTGCAAAGGCGACATTGTTACCTTTAAAGGTCTACAGATGGAAGGTTTGAAACTGGGATCCAAGCCACGTTCATTGGTGGCGGAAGAACAGACTTCCTTATATCATTTGCTTCGGCATCAAATCGGTCGCCGGCACGCTCGTATGCATTCCCACACGAAAAATTATGGACATGTGATGGCGCAAGCTGATAAAGTGCTTGTCTTATACCAGTACTATGTCAAAATCTACGACGTCGATGCATACAATGATACTTTTTGCGACCCACTAGTCAGCACCTTGGATATGACAATTACACCTGCATATAATGAGACGCTCTTAGCCGCAGCATAAGGGAAGCTTATAAACTTATTGTAGGATCGCCTTCCCAAAGGGGCCTGGTCTGGATGGACTTTTCAAGGAATTTTATGTGAATTTTTGGCCGTTGCTTGGTGCTACTTCTACGTCTCTTTTGAAGTGTTATAGGGGAGAGTAGTGCCGACCTCGTTCAGAGTGGGGAAAATCGTTTTAATCCCGAAACGCCTTGGACTGGGTGCCCCTGATAGCTTTTGCCCAATTAATATGTTACACTTGGGTTATAAGACTGTGGTGAGGGCTTTTAATAGTAGGATGTCGGCTCTGACGCAGACGATTGTTGAAAAACTTAAAAGCGGCGCACCTGGTGTAGCATTCTTTCCCCTATAGTCGAGTGTCATGACGTGGTTTCAGTCGCTTCTGTAATGTGGTCCCTTGTGCCTTGAATTTTCTAGACTCTGAAAAGGCATTTGACAGTGTCAATCACGATATTTTTCTTCGGATTCTGGAGACAATTGACACACGCCGAGTGCTCTTAAATCCGTTTACGAGTATTTCAGCTGCCAACTGATGCCCCCAATAAATATCCGTCGGCGACTGCCTCAAGGAAGCCCGCTGTCAACGACTTTGTTTGTGTTACCTCTGGAGCTCCTACTTCGCATTCTGGCATCCCAGCTTAAAGGTTGGACGCTTTGCAGAGAGACTATTGCTGTTCGTGCATAAGCGGATAACGTGATGGTTCTACTCCGCAATCCTGCGCAGATCCCTCGAGTGTTCTGATTTTTAATTTTTTCTCAGATTTGCAGCTGATATTGCATGATGATTTGACTATAGTCTTCTGAAGTTTCATGACAGTACCAAGTCACTTTGATGATAAAATAACGAATAGTAAGACAACAGCTCGCGAGAAGTGGGAGATCCGGGTTCGAGTCCCGGGCCGGCACAAATTTTCATTCTCGTCATTCCATTATACAGCTGATGGTAGAGAACTGAGAACACATTTAATGTCTGTCAATCAATATCAAGCAGAATAACTGCTTGAACGGGGCCAGAAGGGGACCAACACGTTACTGACACGATCAATTTGTGAAGCCCATTTTCCCTGAATAAATCATCCAAGTTTCAGAAACTAGAATCACTTGTTTTTCAGCATATGTACGTCATTTCTACCAGTTTTCGTCCCATTCGGGTAATTCCTTCGTTGGTAGTTGTTGTGTTTATTATTATTATTATTATATTTACTCAGAGTGTAAGTTGTACAGCGCAAACCTTTAATATGAGCACTTCGCCATTAATCTTCATATTTTTTATTTTAATAATGAACAGTCTCAGTTGCAACGTTTACCTAGAAATTTACCTAGGTTACAGTTGCTGACAGGGCCGCGAAATGTAGAAGATATTTAACTTCATATTTTAGACACACAGCTATGTGTATATGTATCATAACGCATTTCTTACTTCCACAATCATTAATAATGTCAGCGACGTGGAGTGTGAAAGCCATGGTGTCCGGAGTGGGAAGTGTTACACCACGGACACCTTGAGCGCCGGCCGAGGTGGCCGAGCGGTTCTAGGTGCTACAGTCTGGAACCGCGCGACCGCTACGGTCGCAGGTTCGAATCCAGCCTCGGGCATGGGTGTGAGTGATGTCCTTAGGTTAGTTAGGTTTAAGTAGTTCTAAGTTCTATGGGACTGATGACTTCAGATGTTGAGTGCCATTTGAACCATTTTTTTTTTTTTTTACCACCTTGAGCGAACGTTAACAAATTGATAGCCCAAGGTTTTCATGACAGACATGTTGACTAAAATTTTCTCCTTGTACGAGATTGCAGGATACCTTCTACTATCGTATCTCACCTCCTTTTGCCCGTTGTAGTTCAGCAACTTGACGTGGCATGGACTCAACAAGTCGTTCGAAGGCTCCTGCAGAGATATTGAGCCATGCTGCTTCCATAGCCGTCCATAATTACGAAGGTGGTGCCTGTACAGGATTTTGTAAACGAATTGAACTCTCGATTATGCTCCGTAAATATTCAATGGGATTCATATCGGGCGATCTGCGTGGGCAAATCATTCGCTTGAAATTTCGAGAATGTTCTTCAAACCCATCGCGAAAAATTGTGGCCCAGCGTCATGGCACCTTGTTATCCATAAAAATTTCATCGTTGTTTGGGAACATGGAGTCCACGAACGGCTGCAAATGGTCTCCAAGTAGCCGAACATAGCAACAGTCAGTCAATGTCGGGTCAGTTGGGGCACAGTCCATTCCATTTCAACACAGCCCACACCATCAGCTTGCACAGTGCCTTGTACACAACTGGGCTCCATTGCTTCGTCGGGTCTGGAACACACTTGAACACTGCCATCAGTTCTTACGAACTGAAATCGGGGCTCATCTAACCAGGCCACGGGTTTCAAGTCGTCTAGGGTCCAACCGAGCCGCGTGGGATTAGCCGAACGGTCTAAGGCGCTGCAGTCATGGACTGTGCGGCTGATCGCAGCGGAGGTTCGAGTCCTCCCTCGGGCATGGGTGTGTGCGGAGTGGTGTTGTTAGCAAAGGCACTCGCGTCGATCGACCATTTACGCCAAATTTAGTAGAACTGTCCTAACAGATACGTTCGTCGTACGTCCTGCATTGATTTCTATGCTTATTTCACGCCGCTGATCTCGATCGTTAAGTGAACTCCGTCGGCCACTGCGTTGTCAATAGAGACAGGTAATGCCTGAAATTTGGTGTTCTTGGCACACTCTTGACACTGTGGATCTCGAAATATCGAAATCCACAAAGATTTCGAAAATGGAATGGCCCATGCGTCTAGCTCCATCTGCCCTCCCGCGTCTGTTAATTTGTCATGCGGCCATAATCATGCGGGAAACCATTTCAGATTAATCACCCGAGTAGAAAAGACATCTCCACCAATACACGGCCTTTTTACACCTTGTGTACGCGATATTACCGCCATATGTATCTGTGCATATCGCTCTCACCGTACTTTACCGAGCGAGGTGGCGCAGTGGCTAGCACACTGGACTCGCCTTAGGACGACGGTTCAATCCCACGTCCGGCCATCCTGATTTAGGTTTTCAGTGATTTCCCTAAATTGCTCAAGGCAAATACCGGGACAGTTCCTTTGAAACGGCACGGCCGACTTCCTTCCCCGTTCTTCCCTAATCCGATGAGACCGATGACCTGGCTGTCTGGTCTCCCCCCCCCCCCCCCCCAAACAACCCAACCCCAACCCCCCCCCCCTTCCTACTTTGTGGTGTATTTTCGGTATAGGAGAAAGCTATTCCTACAGGTAGATATAAGTCCGTCTACATGATGACCAGTGTACGTGTCTAAAGTTACTGGAACTTTTCAGATATGATTACTACACAGCATTCGCGACGAACGTGTACGTGAAGCTATTCACCGTCGTCCTAAATTTGATATGTGATAGCGTGATGGGCTCAGGACAAGACTGCACGAGCCGGCCGTTGTGGCCGAGCGGTTCTAGGCGCTTCAGTCCGGAACCGCGCGACTGCTACGATCGCAGGTTCGAATCCTGCCTCGGGCATGGATGTGTGTGATGTCCTTAGCGTAGTTAGGTTTAAGTAGTTCTAAGTTCTTGGGGACTGATGACCTCAGATGTTAAGTCCCATAGTGCTCGGAGCCATTTGAACCATTTGAAGAGTGTACGATCCATTCCAGAAGAAATACATCATGAAACGAAAGTAACACTATTAGGATGCCTCTGGCGAATAGATATACGACAACCGGTGAAATCCGGAGAGTGTGGCATTGGCGGTGAGTGCCGCTTCTGTTTATCGTGGGCAGATTATAAAGGCTTCATAAGCAGGTCACTCGAAGCAGCGCGGGTTAAGACACATATCTCTCCAACTCCTGGAATTTAAGTGTGGAGAGCTGTTGGATATGAAAAGAGAACTTATTTGGTAATTGTTGAAAGGATGAAGCCCGTTGTCATGCTATTCGTTACCAAGGTAACAAAAAGTATATTCTATAAAGTACTACAAGACCTCACGCCGCAGTTTGTACCACAAACGCCTTGAGAACTGCCCGTATCCTAGGGTGGCTGCCCCCGTCATCTGATTAGTTACCAACAGAAAGGTTCTGAGATGACAAACGTTTTCCATGATCGTCAGTTTATAACTGACATCTTGTCACATTATTACTTAAAGTTTTAGGAGATTGAAACTTCCTGTCAGATTAAAACTGTGTGCCGGACCGAGACTCGAACTCGGGACCTTTGCTTTTCGCGGGCAAGTGCTCTACCAGATGAGCTACCCAAGCATGACTCACGCCCCGTCCTCACAGCTTTACTTCTGCCAGTATCTCGTCTCCTACCTTCCAAACTTTACAGAAGCCTTCCTGCGAATCCTGCAGAACTACTGAAAGAAAGGATACTGCGGAGAGATGGCTTAGCCACAGCCTGGGGGATGTTTCCAGAATGCTTGGGTTGCTCAACTGGTAGAGCACTTGCCCGCGAAAGGCAAAGGTTCCGAGTTCGAGTCTCGGTCCGACACACAGTTTTAATCTGCCAGGAAGTTTCATATCAGCGCACACTCCGCTGCGGAGTGAAAATCTCATTATGGCTTTTAGGATATTGATTCCTTTCGTTCAGCGGATGAATTGCCGAATGGGAATCTGAACACTCGCACAGTGAAATGACATTTATTTAGTTATGCTTTTCTGTGGAGCAGAGGAAATCAATAGGGTATGAATCGGTGTCAACAGACTGATAATCTTCCACTGTTTAATGGCATTAAAGTAACTGATTAGTATTATCAGTGGCTATTGCCCTCAGGATACTTCAGTTTAAAGCAGTATAGGCTACTGCAACAGTAGGTGAACAGCTGAGACTGTAGGCCGGAGGGCAGTACGGACCACTTCTGGTCTGCTAGTTATGTTGAAAACAGTGGATGCACGCAGTGCTTGGAATAAAGAGCGACTGGGTGTTGTGTGATGTCCTTAGGTTAGTTAGGTTTAAGTAGTTCTAAGATCTAGGGGACTCATGACCATAGTTGTTAAGTCCCATAGTCCTCAGAGCCATTTGAACCATTTGAATAAAGAGCAGACATCACTCCGCCATTTACCAGAACTTGAGTGATGTAGCTTTGGTGTTTTTGTCACAAGTATTCCTATACCGTCTGAAATTTTCATGGACAATTTCGAACAAATTTTCTTACAGAAAGAGCAGTTGAACTGCAAAATTAAGTACTGATTCAGATATGTGGATAATGTGCTGTGTTTATGGACTGGTAACACTAGTCAATTAGATACATTATTACAACATCTAAACACGCAACAAAAGGGTATTCCGTAAAAAGTTCTCGGGTGTTCAGCCGCTTGAAGTGGTTCAAATTACACGAGCTTTCGACCGAGCACTCCTTGGCCATTGTCAAGCGATATGACTGCCAATGGGCTGCTGGTACGCCCCTTATATGCAAAGCTGTCGCTATTGACTTCACTGCTGCTCGCGGCATTGCCATGTATGAGCATACGACTCATCGTGCGATACGCCCGCTTCAACCGCGCGATCGTTGGATATCACATTGCTGAGTGGTTAGCGTGACGGATTGCTGTTCCACGGACCCGGGTTCGATTCCCGGCTGGATTGGGGATTTTCTCCGCTCAGGGATTGGGTGTTGTGCTGTCTTCGTCATCATTTCATTCCCATCCGACGCCCAGGTCGCCCAGTGTGGCGCCGAGCATAAGACCTGCATCAAGGTGGCCGGACCTGCCCCGCAAGGGACCTCCTGGCCAATGACGCCAAACGCTCATTTCTATTTTTACGTCACGCTGATCTGCAGGCCACCGCCTCTGCTTATGGTGTTATCGGTGATTTTTATTTCAATGGTTTCTTTAATTCACAGTCCCAGAAGGCGTTAGTAGGAGGCAAGGTGGAGGTTTCTCCAAATTTTATCCGTCGACCGTTTGCTAAAGCATGCACAGAGAAAGCGTATTTGTTGGGTTAGCGTAGGCGATAAAAAAAATGGTTCAAATGGCTCTGAGCACTATGGGGCTTAACTTCTAAGGTCATCAGTCCCCTAGAACTTAGAACTACTTAAACCTAACTAACCTAAGGACATCACACATATCCATGCCCGAGGTAGGGTTCGAACCTGCGACCGTAGCGGTCGCGTGGCTCCAGACTGTAGCGCCTAGAACCGTTCGGCCACACTGGCCGGCTAGGCGATAAAACTCTCATGATCCTTCCTGCGTTGTTCCACAGTGCGTACTGTTTGACAGAACACTGGCCACACACACGAGGTATCCTGTACACCCCAAGCATTCTGAGACCTGCCGCGTCCCTAACAGATACTTTAATAAATGACGGATTTTTGTTGGAGACCGGAACGTCGATTTGATATTGTCTTTTCAGCAGGCAGCACATCTTGCCCCTCAAGGAGTCACAGAACTGCAAGAACGCAATTTTCTTCCCCGTTCCTCGTCTGCGGACTCATTGTGTTTCTTGCTGGACATCATTTCATTTCATGAATGTTACAGCCGTCATTCCTGAAGACTTTGTGGAGGTAGCTCAGCTGATGGAACAGCCTGATATCATTCTTGTTCTATGCACCAATGTCAGTAACACAATGCGTACCAGCAGCCTACTGGCAGTCTAACACTTGACAATGGCTGAGGGGAGCTTGGCCGAAAGCTCGTGTAATTTTAGTCACTTGATGCGAGTGGAAACCCGAGAGCTTTTTATCCAGTGTTGCCGGCGCGAGAGCTAGCATTTTTACGTAAGAATATTCAGTTGACAATGGATGTGGGAGGCTCTTCTTCATATTTCTTGGACCTTAAAATAGATATATGCTAGGGAAAACGGAATTAACTTTTAGAGAAAACCATAGCTTCAGATACGATAGGCCGGCCGCTGTGACCGAGCGGTTCTAGGTGCTTCAATCCGGAACGGCGCTGCTGTTATGGTCGCAGGTACGAAGCCTGCCTCGGGCATGGATGTGTTTAATGTCCTTAGCTTAGCTAGGTTTAAGTAGTTCTAAGTCTAGGGGACTGATAACCCCAGATGCTAAGTCCCATAGTGCTTAGAGCCATTTGAACCGTTTTCCTGATACGATAATCCTTGCAAACACCTAGCGTCCATACAGCCACAAACATGGTGCGTAGCCTCATATCTGTTCCGTTACGTAAATCTGCCTTCTAAACAGAGCTACACACCAACAAACAAACGGCTTCCAACAATGGCTATAGCGCTGTCCTGACTGACAATATACTACCAAAAAAGAAATTGCGTAAAATTTCACCACTTCTGTACGCTGGCCTACAGCAGTCACTCAGAAGTTGTACAGCCTGGTGCAACATTTCAGACAATCTTGCAGAAAAGTTAAAGTCTCGCAACCACAGGCCTGCATCCTATAATAACAATAACGTAATAAACTTTTTATTCAATAGTAAAGACAAAATGAAACCATTTGCCCAGAGTGGTGTACATAAAATCACTTGCAAGCAGTGTGAAAAAAATGTTTATTGGTTAGTCAGTCAGAACTGTCGCGGTTGGACTAGGTGGACCTGAGACAATCTGGAGATCAATAACAAAAGATTCAACTTTTTCTGACCATCTTTTAGCAGAAAGCCATTAATATGATGTAGAATGTCAAGTTTTACACTCTGTCAAGAACAGCAGAAAGATGAACCTACTGGAAATACTGCAAATCAATAAGCACTTAACACAGAATAATGGACTTACCAAATATAAAAATTACTGTGGATGAGCTCAGAGTTTTAAATAAAGGTATTAAAAATTCCCCATCTTTCACCATCTCCGAAAAAACAACTAGATGTGTTAAACTAAAGTTTCGTTACTAGTAATAGATTCAGACTGTAAATCCATCTTATTTCTGTTCAGTTGTTAAATGTGTATCCATATAAAAACTTTTTACCCCCCCCCCCCCTTTTTAGTTAATGTAATTATTTCTACGTGACAAAAACTGATTTTTTCCCGTGTAAACACTCTGTCGTTTTTGTATCTTCTGTACAAGTAATACAGGTGTCGGTTACACATCACATTTATCTGTGTTTGGAACAATCCATTGTCACCTGAATACGGCTTGAGAAGTCGAAAGCTGGTTCGTGGCTGAGTAAATATAATTCTGCAAGACCTTAGGAATTGTTTTCCTTCGTTTTTAACAAATTTTGTCTTTGGATGTCGAATCTGGTGAACGGTGTGCTTTCATCATTGGTTTATACTTTAAAGACAAAAAGTAAAAATATTATCATACTAGTATTGATATTTGTCCGCAGCTCGTTGTCTCGCGGTCGCGTTCTCGCTTCTCGAGCACTGGGTCCCGGGTTCGATTCCAGGCGGGGTTAGGGATTTTCACCCGCCTCGAGATGACTGGGTCTTTGTGTTGTCGTCGTCGTCCTTCTCCTCATCATCATCATCATCATCATCATCATTCGTGGGTGGTGACAGGAAGGGCACCCGGCCACCCGTCAAACTAACCCCGCCAAATCCGTTGATAACATTGCCGACCACGCGCTGCTGCGGGATATGGGCGCAAGGAAAAGAAGAAGATACTAGTATTGATATTTAATTAGTCTAACGTAGATTATAATGTAAAATGTAATTTTTCACGTCCGGAAATGCCACAGCCAATGTAATATTCCGGACTATTACGCCGTGGTTGAATGGATTTTACCTTAAAACCTAACGTTTCACCGCCATCTGCGAAGGACATTTTCAAGGGGATCGTACCTTCCTTGAATGTTCTATTCACACCCTGGTTCGCTATTGACTGCAGCATAATTCCGCTTTATCAGTAAATTAAGCGGCATAGTGGTCTAGCGGGAGAACATATTAGTTAGTTTTAATGTGGTATCGTTACTCATTATGGTTCCGTTCAATGCAGTATTTCAACAGCTGAATTGGATTTTTCCGCTTGATATTTCAGAACTGTTTAAATATTGCCTCACTACTATGTGTTTCAAACGGAACGATGAGTTCTAAGAACAGACGAATGGTGTCGCTATGGGGAGCCTCTTAGGCTCAGTTATAGCGAACTTCTTCGTGGCAAAAATTCGAAGTGCAGGTATTGGAAACTGTGAACAAGAAACCTAATATATGGTTCCGGTGCGTGGATGACACATTTCTTTTGTACAGCATGGTAGGAAGTATCTGGGTCATTTACACAAACATCTCAAAGAAGGAGGAGGCAGATGAAAGATTAAATTTTCTTGATGTGCTAATTTTCAACAAGGCAAATGTAGCTTGGGCCACACGGTTTACCGAAAAACCCACGCACACAGGTCGTGCCCCACACCGGGATTCGAACCTCTACCCACATCAAATGCGAGCATCACAAAAACGTTGGCGGATAGAGCAAGGAAAATCTGCGAACCAGAAATGCTTGACGTGGAATTAAAACATCTCGCCAGCGCATTGCTCAAGGATGGTTATTAGTTCACTGAGGTGAAAGGAGCGTTAAGAACGCCGCGTATAAATCATAGCGATGCTCAAGCGCCAGTGAAATCTGAAGTTTTCCTGCCTTCCATTAAGGACGTTACTGACCGCTTGAGAAAATCTTGAAACGTGGAACATCGTGGTAATGGACAAACACACCCGTAAGATACAAGATCACCTAAAATCGGCCAAGGATGCTCACCAACCGCTGGAAAACAGCAGGGATTTATAGGATTCAGTGTAGCTGGAGTGATGAGAGCCACGTGAATAACTTTTTTGTAGTTTTTAGGGCACGATGCCGAGATGAAAGAAAAGGTGTGTCAGTGAGAGTCGAAGGGAATGATCTGAGACTGCAAAGAGGCAAGCGGTTTCAAGTATTGTGGAAGACAAAATGACCGACACTGATGCCGCCGATCGTTTCAGTGTTCCTAGAACTGCACAGCAAGCGAGAGTAGGAAATCGGCGGACATTTGTGACCCTTCAGATGGGCTTTCTCAAACCAACGTTTGAAAAAATTCTGAAGGATTTCTTGTAGCATAAATGAGAGATTTAGATCCCAGGTTAAAGCCGCTAGCTAGGATTGGGTTTCAAAGATTGACTGAAGATTTGGGAGAAAATTTAAAACTGCTCCCAAATAAATTGACGGATAAAGATTTGTGTAAAACTTTATAAAGAAGCACCAGAAGTGTCCTCCAGCAAACCTCGTGGTACAAGTTTACTGCGTTGTCTGAGGTTCAGTCGAACACATTCCGAAAGATTTTTTAACTGACTGCTTCTTTATTACCTTGTACGAGTGATATATACGAGGGTTATTCCAAAAGTAAGGTCCGATCGGTCGTGAAATGGAAACGACTATGAAAATCCGATAAAGCTTTGCACAGATGTGTTGGGTAGTGTCTCTAGTATAACCCCAGTTAGCATCACGTCGCTCTTCTCATTTCTGAGCTCGCAGTGAGTGCGTAAAGATGTCTAGAAAATAGTGTCTGCCGCCAAGTACGAGGGCCTGGTGAGAAATTTCGCCTGAAGCTATGCAGTCAACATTACATAACTGTCGTGCTGTTTCGTCTTCACGACAATTCTCAGCCGCATTCTGCAGGGGCAATGAAGATGCTCCTGCATCGTTTTCAAATGGAAATGTTAGATTACCCACAATACAGTCCGCAATTGTCTCCCCCTGAGTTTCATCTCTGGTCACATGAACCGCTGTCTTTGAAGACAACATTTTGACACAGACAACGAGGTGTAGGCCAGCGTGGAGAATTGGCGGAAAGCACTGGCGGCTGCCTTCTATGATGAGGCTATTGAAAAGTTGGTACAACGCTATGACAAAAGTCTAAGTCAGAACGGCGACTACGTAGAGAAGTAGCTGAAAGGTGTAGCTAATTGTTACAAGTAAAACATTTCTGATGTTCACTGTGGTTTCAATTTGGCAATCAATCGGACCTTACTTTTGGAATAACCCTCGTATATATATATATATATATATATATATATATATATATATATATATATATATATATATATATATATATGTATATATATATATATACAGATCAATTTTTTTGTGAACCAGGAAACCCGTTTCTTTATTTAAAAACGTATATTTTGTTGTATGACCCATTCCATATGACACTTCTCTTAACATCTTTAATTGTAAATCTTAGAAAATGTATACGTACTGTGTGACGTTTCTGTTAGAAATCTCTCTTCCACTGTTTACACCTCAATAAATGTCTAAGATTTTATTTCGTTATACCTTATTTGAAAATACTGAAAAAAGCTTTATACTACAATTGGCTTATGGTTTATGTGCCTCATACCAACCGCCGTTCCCCTATTGGTACGGTGCCACCATCGACTGTCAAATTGTGGTGATATTTATTTCTCATAACACCAAGACACGCTCAGTCACTTTCGGTCGAATGCCGCAGAAATATAACATTGTAAGCGAATTCGCACCTATTATCCTCCTCTAGTTGAAATTTATATATGTATTACTGTTCCTCGTTTGTTTCTTGAATTTGTTGCACTGATTTTTGGCAATGTACTTTCTACTCCACAATTACGTTTTGCGATTGCATTTGGTATTGTCATACAATAAGTCATGTTTAGATTGTGGAAAACAACTGAGAACAAAAAACCACCGTAGTTGAGAAAGGAAAATACCCTGATTGCCTACTGTAACCTGAGTGGGTTGATGACAGCTTTTTATTTGGAGTGTAATCCAAAGGACTGGAGACTATTCTTGGATTCTTCAAAGCTAAGCTTAAGAACTGTATTTTTACACAATCCCAACTACCTCCCTCCGGTTCCCATAGGTCATTCTGACCACATTGTAATATCCACGACACTATGTTCTAGCCACAAGATGTTAGTGTGTCCCGACATGTCAGGCCAATAGATGTTCAATGTAGTGGCCATCATGTACCGTGTGTACCGTGATGTGCCTACAACTCCAGAGGATATGAAACAACGTATTGTGGCAGCCTGCGGCGACATTACACCAGATGTACTGCGGCGTGTACGACATTCATTACGCCAGAGATTGCAATTGTGTGCAGCAAATGATGGCCACCACATTGAACATCTATTGGCCTGACATGTCGGGACACACTCTATTCCACTCCGTGATTGAAAACGGAAACCATGTGTGTACGTGTACCTCACCCCTCATGGTAATGTACATGTGCGTCAGTGAAAAAGACCAATAAAAAGGTGTGAGCATGTGGACGTAATGTGCTGTTCCAGTCTCTTCTGTACCTAAGGTCCATCAGCGTTCCCTTTGGATCCCTACGTAATTCGGTGCTCTTCGATACACACGATCTAACAGCGGAGGAGTGGTACTCAAGCGTCAACTTTAGGTTACAAAATCTCCGCATGTAATTAACATTTTACAATACAACAAACTGCACTGATTACGTATTTGTTTGTATGTTCAGATGTGCTAACAAAACTAATGGGATTCGATTTAAAAAAACGTAGGTTTGTGTTAAAAAACATACTTCCATGCATTTTTGTATGGTTTGTATTAAACAATTTCACTACCCCCTCTCCTCACGTTCGGTCTGTGGAATCGGTTCGTCAGTATTTGATGTGGTTTACCCAGCGGTAATGTTAGGTGACTCACTATATATATATATATATATATATATATATATATATATATATATATATATATATATATATATAGTCATCTGTGATAATGGTGGTTCAGTTGATCTTCCCTTCCTGTGCTAAACAATGAACTGTTCGGACGTGAGACGTGTGAAGTCTGTAAACAGAAAACCTGTAATTATACATTGTTCTAGGCGCTTCAGTATGGATCCGCGCGACCGCTACGGTTGCGGGATCGAATCCTGCCTCGGGCATGATGTATGTGTGTGAAGTCATTAGGTTAGTTAGGTTTTAAGTAGTTCTAAGTTCTAGGGGACTGATGACCTCAGATGTTGAGTCCCATAGTGATCAGAGCCATCTGAACCATTATATATTGTTAATTATTATTTGAAGAATAGAGTCGCTATTGTCAAGACGTCGATTTCTATATATTTCAATTGCAATCCAATCTAATTAATGTTTTTATGTGTTAATTTTCAGCTCCGCAATTAGGAGCGCAGCCATTAGCGCTAGTAATTTACAGCGTACTAGTAGCTGGTATAAAAAATATGACGGTATTTATCATTGAAAATGATGTTAAATGCTAAAAATAGAGATGAGAGGCTTAAAGAGTTTTATCTAAATATATTATAAAAATAAATCGAGAATAACAATAGACAAATTGACTATCGTCTGTCTGCCGCCATCTTAGCCTCCGCGGCAGTTTTGAATCGAGAATTTTAACAAACATAAATGTTGTTAGATATAAACGAATAGAAGTAAATGTGCACTGGTGGTCCCGAATCTACTTTAAAAGACAGAACTCAACTCAGACTGAATCCTTAAATACAGTGTTCACAGCACGTTATGTAATATCAATATCTTATTTGCTGATGTAGGAGACATACGTCAGTGTTGGGCGCAGGTAGTATTTTGTGACTAGAGGTTCCCTTTTGCTAGAGAAAAGGGTTTCATATTAAGTAACAGTTGTGTAAAATCTGATAAATGACATGCAATTTAGTGACGCTCACACGACTTTACAGACAACATTTCTACACAACGTCAAGTGGAGATTTCTTTAGGTAAGTGACAAATATTAGCCGGGATAATCATTTTTGAAATCAAACGAACTGTTACGCTGACAATAGGTAACTGGTTTTGTATTTTTTGATCTACCTGAAATATCATTTATAAGTAATTAAAGTCACGAAATACTATAAATCGGTCCCGCCTAACATGAAACAAAACTATGAAAATATGAAATCACTCCTGGCAGCAATTAAGTACACCAACCATCACTGGAAGACTTCTGGGGACTTACAGTTTATTCCAGTATTTTCTGGCCATGTAGTTAGGCTACACAAAGTACTCCCTGTATCTGTCAGACAGTCGGGCTACGTTATCTCTGTACCTGGTAAAGGTCTGGCGCCCAAGGCAAAATCTCTGCACCGTAGAGAAAAAACTCCAACATGATCTTCTGAAACTTCCTGCAGAAAAATCTCCAACATGATCTTCTGAAACTTCCTGGGAGATTAAAATTGTGTGACGGACCGAGACTCGAACTCGGGAGCTTTGCCTTTCGCGGGCAAGTGCTCTACCATCTGAGCTAACCAAGCACGACTCAAGTCCCGTCCTCACAGCTTCAATTCTGGCAGTACCTCGTCTCCTACCTTCTGGTAGAAAGAGGCAAAATTATTTTGTCCCCTTATTACTCGGATTAATGAAAAACTCTCGCCAGGGTATGGAACATGTAGGGCAATATTTTTAGTGCCGCATAGGAGTATTTATATGGACCAGTGATGCTAAAGTTAATGAAGGTATCTTCTTACAAACAAAAAGACTTTGACCAGGTTCTCCCGGCGAATGAGAAAGCAGCATGTTGCGGATAATTTCTTGGGAAATCAAAGAGTTAGCAACTACATTGAGATTGTGACTAATCTACAAAACTACTATCAATTGGGTTGCAACATTGCCTACGTTTTGACCTGGACTTATTGCAGTGCTGCAAATGACGAACGTGGAGAGCGATTTCACTAGGACATTTTGCAATTGGAACGAAGGTTTCAGAGAAAATGGAGCTCTTCTATGCTTGTGGACAGCTTCTCGATGATGACAACAGTGAACCAAGGAAAGCTTTACAAGCGATTAGCAAAGAGAAGATGTTCACACGAGTAAGTCTTTATTTGAAGTTAGTGAAGCTATAAAACCAGTGTTAGATCCGTTAAACAATATCTAATGTCACTGTCATTTGTTCCGGCCCAAAGTAAAGGTAGTTTAGCTATTTTCAGAAAGAAAGAATTCTGAATTGTATTTTTAGTCTTTCTACTTGAAATCAGTACATCTTAAAAAGTAGAGTTAACACACGAAATCTGATTTCATGTTTGCTTTTCTTGACCCAAAGGTATGGTGGTATAGCTATTTTATGAAAGGAAACAATTCCGAAGTATATTTTTGTTGAACGACGTTGTATATAGCTGCAGACTAAACCCGTTTACTCCAAAAATGAGGCACAGCACCCGATGCCCGCATCTTTGAGACGTCAGATCTTCTTTACAAAATGGATAAATTAGCGATACTGCTACTTCGTAAATTTCTGGTAGTAAAGATTTAAAAGGACGGAATAACACTGATGTAAGATAAATATTTATGGTTCAGTTTTTCATTTTTTGGTGATAAAGTCCGATTTTAATTGCAAATTTCCAATTTCAGTTGTAGCTTTTACCGCTCAGAAAGTTTCCTCATAGACAATTATCTTCTTTTTTTGTAGCGCGCTGTCCGCATTTCTCTAAAGAATGCGGCGGTAGCACGGCTACCAACAAACTAATTCCATGTTCAGATCCTGAGTATTTACAAGAGTTCATCTTCGCAGCAATTCCCTAGAGGCGGTTCGCAGACGTACACTTCTTGCGGCTCGTTGACTACCACAACTTTGGCGGGAAGTTATAGCCAGGCCTGGTGGCCACCCAACCACATCCGTAGAGGTTAACTTGTGCCTTCGGCTTCTGGCAACAGCCAGCGTTTCCCTGTTGCAATGCTTCGTGTCTGTATGTAATCCGTGAAGTTTCGACGTCATATTAGTGTCCAGAATTACATTAGTGTCCAAAACTTGATTGCAATTAAGAAATGGTAACATGTTTCCTGAACAGTATGTTCTAGTGTTACAGAATGATGGTGAAATTTCGTTCTACGAAATTTGGAACATGACAGTTTCTGAAACAAGTAATCGAAAAGTTCTAAGGCAAGAGACACATATTTATTAAAAAACTAAGAGGGCCAGTTAAACTCAGCGACCGCAGTGAACCAGTTAATAGACGATAAGGTTATACTGAGCTGGCACACGTGGTTGGCAGCGACGTAATGGTAGGAACACAGCAGTTGTGTGAACTTAAATCGTAATTTTACAGTGATCGTTGACCCAATTCATTGTCATCTTAGGCATGGTTCAAATCCCATTATCCCATGTTTAATCCCTATATGACTGTATACGCGACGCTCTTCGATGCTTCTGCACTTAAAGCCTGCCTCCCACTGTATCAGACCAGACGTCGACACTTGATATTGTAGTAGCTCGTAGTATATTTGGAAATTGGACATTTATACACTTTTTTAAAGTTGGCTGCTGATTATGCGATTGCGCGCATACACAAACTCTGAGACGTGTTATTATTGACAGTGCTAGAGAGCGAACAGTTGATAGTAGCAGTCGGACGCAGAGTGGTACGGTGAAAAGCCGCATCAGGAGAGGTCGCAGTCTGCCCCGACGGTGCTAGTAGAGGCAGAGGAGATTTTGGTATTTGTGAAAGTATTAATGTTTCAATGTTGTTGTATATATGTATACGTATGTATCGTACGTATTCTTTGAAGGTTGTCTGTCACATGTCTCATAAATTCTTTGCTTCATTTTTGGTGTAGTTGTGATGATCTCTGGCTTTGTTTTGGAATGTGCAGTTGATGTTTCGTATCGTATTGTCGTACTGTGTGATGCCTAATAAATGATTCGTTTCTAAAACGACATTTGATGATTTGTCAGCATGGTAGCAGACGTGCGCGGTTGATAAAATTTGGATTAAGTGAGACAGTTGTTCCGATTTCGGAAAAGAATTACTCGACGGTACAGAAGTGCAAAGACGAGACAATGGCCGACGAAAGTCAACAATTAGATAAACTCACCCGTGCAGAAAACTGGGGGAGTTGGAGAATTATTATGAGAACTATTTTAGAGTGTGAGTAAATCTTTGACGTCGTAAGTGGTAAACTGATTAGGCCAGAAGGAAGCGGACAGAGTTACGAAACCGAACTTGAAAAATGGACAAAGGCTAATGCAAAGGCAAGGAAAAGACTAACTCTGCCACTTGACACCAAGGCTTTACTTCGTGTTGGGGAATGCAAGACTGCTAAAGAGGTTTGGGATAAGCTACACAAGATCTATAATGTGCACTTAGTTGAAAACATTGATCTGCTTAGACATAAATTCCTTAACATTGTGTGGGAGGCATCTGGGGGTATACAAAGTCATCTAGCCAAATTTGATGATGTGCAAACTCAGCTTTCGATGTTGGACAAGCCGAATGCCGATGGTGACCTTTGTGCACGATTTTTTCAAACTTTGCCAAAAGAGTTCGATTACATTTATATTACGTGGCGTGATCAACCTGCTGAAGAAAAGACATGGAATAAATTAAAAAACGGTGTTTGAATTATGAACCAAAAATAACAGATCGTGATGACGAAAGTGTTGCTACAGCAATGATGTCGAAAATGAAGATTAACAAACCGCAACAGAAGTGCAAACAAACCTCCTCTGAAGCAGATTCGTTAAAAACGCCTCATTATAAAAGGAATGAAGACAGAAAATGCTTTTCGTGTGGTAAAGTAGGTCACTTATCTAAACAGTGTAAGACAGGGTTGGTTTGTCTTAAATGTAAGAAAAAGGGCCATCGATCAAATGAATGTAGTAGTGTAGAGGAAATGGAAGACTGTGCTATGTTGTTAACTAATGTAATATCAGTGGATAATTCAAGAAGCTGCAGCTACACAGATACTTCAAAATCGGTGGAAACAGTATCAATGGTGGCACGCAACAGTTTTTCAGTAGAAGTGAATACACTGGACTCTGATGAGTGGTACATTAACAGTGGTGCAACACATCACATAACAAATCGGCGTGATTGGTACAATTTAAAACTCCGAGGAAGATGGATGGTGCCAAGAATGGTGTGCACTGAAGCATTTGGAACAGACCGAATTGATGTACAGGTGTTCAATGGACAGACATGGACAGAACGATATTTTGAAAATGTTTCGTTTTGCCCTGCTTCATCCTGTAACTTGTTTTCTCCTAAGAAAGCTGCACAGAAGGGAATAAAACAGATAATCGAAAAGGATGGCAAATCATGGGTATTTTTCAAAAACAATATTGCAATTGCTATTGCCACATCCTGATGTGAAAATGAGCTTTATCGTTTGGCTGTGACGATTGTTCGCCAAGAAAAGTCTTGTGTTGTTACTGAAACTGATGACACTTTACAGAGTTGGCATAAAAAATGGGTCATCGAAAGAAACGCTATGTGCACCAATTTTTGAAGGATCATAGTGTAGAGATAACAACTGAGTGCACGGTAGGTGGATCAAAACAAAATGTCCAGACACTCTGTGACCAAAATGGTACTGAAACAGAGGATGACAGACTAAAGGCCGAAATACTAAATGTCTTTTTCCAAAGCTGTTTCACAGAGGAAGACTGCACTGTAGTTCCTTCTCTAGATTGTCGCACAGATGACAAAATGGTAGATATCGAAATAGACGACAGAGGGATAGAGAAACCATTAAAATCGCTCAAAAGAGGAAAGGCCGCTGGACCTGATGGGATACCAGTTCGATTTTACACAGAGTACGCGAAGGAACTTGCCCCCCTTCTTGCAGCGGTGTACTGTAGGTCTCTAGAAGAGCGTAGCGTTCCAAAGGATTGGAAAAGGGCACAGGTCATCCCCGTTTTCAAGAAGGGACGTCGAACGGATGTGCAGTACTATAGACCTATATCTCTAACGTCAATCAGTTGTAGAACTTTGGAATACGTATTATGTTCGAGTATAATGACTTTTCTGGAGACTATAAACCTACTCTGTAGGAATCAGCACACTATCGTGTGAAACCCAGCTCGCGTTATTCGTCCACGAGACTCAGAGGGCCATAGACACGGGTTCCCAGGTAGATGCCGTGTTTCTTGACTTCCGCAAGGCATTCGATACAATTCACCACAGTCGTTTAATGAACAAAGTAAGAACATATGGCCTATCCCACCAATTGTGGGGTTGGATTGAAGAGTTCCTAGATAACAGAACGCAGTATGTCATTCTCAATGGAGAGAAGTCTTCTGAAGTAAGAGTGATTTCAGGCGTGCCACAGGGGAGTGTCGTATGACCGTTGCTATTCACAATATACATAAATGACCTTGAGGATGACATCGGAAGTTCACTAAGGCTTTTTGCGGATGATACTGTAGTATATCGAGAGGTTGTAACATTGGAAAATTGTACTGAAATGCAGGAGGAACTGCAGCGAATTGACGCATGGTGCAGGGAATGGCAATTGAATCTCAATGTAGACAAGTGTAATGTGCTGCGAATACATAGAAAGATAGATCCCTTACCATTTAGCTACAATATAGCAGGTCAGCAACTGGAAGCAGTTACTTCCATAAATTATCTGGGAGTACGCATTAGGAGTGATTTAAAATGGAATGATCATATAAAGTTGATAGTTGGTAAAGCAATGCCAGACTGAGGTTCACTGCAAGAATCCTAAGGAAATGCAATCCGAAAACAAAGGAAGTAGGTTACAGTACGCTTGTTCGCCCACTGCTTGAATACTGCTCAGCAGTGTGTGATCCATACCAGATAGGGTTGGTAGAAGAGATAGAGAAGATCCAACGGAGAGCAGCGCGCTTCGCTACAGGATCATTTAGTAATCGCGAAAGAGTTATGGAGATGATAGATAAACTCCAGTGGAAGACTCTGCAGGAGAGACGATCAGTAGCTCGGTACGGGCTTTTGTTGAAGTTTCGAGAACATACCTTTACCGAAGAGTCAAGCAGTATTATGCTCCCTCCTACGTATATCTCGCGAAGAGACCATGAGGATAAAATCAGAGAGATTAGAGCCCACACAGAAGCATACCGACAATCCTCCTTTCCACGAACAATACGAGACTGGAATAGAAGGGAGAACCGATAGAGGTACTCAAGGTACCCTCCGCCACACACCGTCAGGTGGGTTGCGGAGTATGGATGTAGATGTAGATGTAACAGTTTTTGTGCAGGGTGTGTCTATGGTAAACATCACCGGATGCCATTTGGTGAAAGAGCGCAGAAACCCATTAAACCTGGAGCGTTAGTGTGTGTAGATGTTTGTGGTCCGATGGAAGAAAATGATCTGCAGGGTCATCGATACTTTGCTGTTTTTAAGGATGATTTTTCCAGTTTTAGAGTAACATACAATTTGCGACACAAAGATGAAATTAAAGAAAAGTTGCCACTGTTTATTAAAATGATAAAGACTGAGGCTGATGTTAATGTGAAAGAATTACGTACAAATGGTGGCAAGGAGTTCCATAATAAAGATGTGCAAATACTTGCTGGCTCATTTGGACTGAAACGCTCAATCACAGCACCATATACGCCTCAACAGACTGGAATTGCTGAACGGGAAAAAGGAATCCTGTGTGATATTGCACGTTCTTGGCTTTGCTCTGCTGAACATCTGTCAAAAGCATTGTGGGCTGAAGTTGTACTGGCTGCACCATACACTTTGAATCGGACGGGTCCCATAAAAATTAAAGTTAAAACTCTAATTGAAATATTTTTGAAGAAAAAAGGTCGTTTTGATAATTTGGTGGTATTTGGAACTGAATGCTATGCCTGGATTCCTACACAGAAACGCAAGAAGTTTGATGCTAAATCTTCAGAAGAATATGTAGTTGGTTATGATGATTGTGGATACCGTGTTTATTTTCCTGAAAAAAGGTGCGTGTGTGTTTGCAGAGATGTAAAGTTCTATGCAAGCCATTACAGAACCCCCTTACCGGTACTCAAAAGTCTAAAAGGGTTGTTGAAATATCAGCTATAGATAGGAATGCAGATATTTTGGAGACTGAGCACGAAGATATTAATTTTGAAGAGGATTAGATGAACCAAAATGTTGCTACAAGTGATGAAAGTGTTAACAACCAGTCATATGATACTGAGGGAGAATTTGGAAATAACTTGGAAGCAAGAAATGAGGAAAGAGGAAGCCACAATTTACGTGAACGACGAAATCTGAAGAAACCATCTTGTTGGTGTGAAGATTCAGTTCATCAACCAAGAATGATTGTTTCTTTGTGAGACACCAAGAAGCTACAAAGAAGCATTGCAGTCAGAGAATTCTGAAGAATTGAAGAATGCAATGGAGGAAGAGATGGATGCTCTAAAGAAAAATGGAATATGGGAATTAGTTTACAAAATTAAACCAAACAACATGATTGGAAATCGACGGAGCTTTGCCACAAAATTATATGCAAATAATAATGTTGTTCGATATAAGGCTTGACTGGTGGCAAGAGGATATACTCAACGGTTTGGAGTAGATTATGTTGACACGTTTAGTGCTGTTGCAAGATTTGGGACAATGAGATGCCTTTTGAGTGTTGCAATTCAACATGATTGGGGTATAAGGCAATTTGAAGTGAGGACGGCATTTCTCAATAGTATTTTGTAGGAAGAAATGTACATGAGTCAACCACAGGGATTTGATGTTGCTACACGACGAGTGTGTAAGTTACTGAAGAGTCTACATGGTTTAAAGCAAGCCTCAAAATCCTGGTATGAATGTAACTTACGGGAGAGCAGTTCGGATCTATGTATGTTTTATGGTGAAAACCTGATATTATTGTTTTATGTTGATGATTGATTGGCTATGGGCTCTACTGATGACACAGCTAAGTTCATTGAACAGTTGGGTAAATGATTTCAAATCAGTGTAGAAAAAGTTGATTACTCAAACGAATATTTAGGTATCTTAAATCAACTAATGCAGATGGCATTGAGTTTACGAAGGATAAAGACTGTAGTATTGACGCCTATAGTGATGCTGACCACGGTGGGGACAGAGGCACTTACGATCAACAAGTGGCATGCTGCTCAAGTTCCATGGGGGGGCCAGTTGTGTGGAAAAGTAAATTACAGGAGTGTGTTGCTCTTTCTTCAATGCAGGCAGAATATGTGGCTGCAAGTAAAGCTTGCAACTCACTTGTATGGTTAGACTGACTTCTGAAAGAAGTTGGAGCTGTTGATGAGTCATCAGTTCCTGTTTTACAAATTGATAACTAAAGTGCTATCAAATTTATTAATGGATCAAAGTCTTATGAACGATCAAAACACATAGAGACAAGGTATCATTACATTCGTCAGCTGGTTATAGAGACGAAGACTGAAGTGAATTACATACCAACTGGTGGACAGGCAGCAGACATCCTGACAAAAGGGGTACAATTCTCAAAGTTATAAAGTTATAAATGATGAAGGAACTTGTTGGTGTAGTGTATACTTCATCATATATATAAAACATTGCTGGAGAGTGTGAAAGTATGTTTCAATGTTGTTAAATATATATATATATATATATATATATATATATATATATATATATATATATATATCGTTCATATTCTTTGAAGGTTGTCTGTTGCATGTCATAAATTCTTTGGGTCATTTTTGGTGCAGTTGTGATGATCTCTGGCTATGTTTTGAAATGTGCAGTTGGTGTTTCGTATCGTACTGTCGTACTTTGCGATTCTTAATAAATAATTCGTTTATAAAACGGCATTTGATGATTTGTCAACAGTATTAATAGAGGATTTTTGGTAATTTGCCTTTTTTCTGCACATAGTTGTTGCTTGCTTGCACACTGCAGGGATTTTCTCAGATTTGTGTATGCATAGTCACCAGATATGTGATTATTGATTATAGAAATTATGGAATAATTAAAGTTTTTGCTAATTCAACTGTCCAAGGAAAATAAAGGCCGTGTAAAATTTGTCAGCGCATGAATCTTCAATTTTCAGAATATTGTATATTTATAGTTTTTATTGATTCCTTTCACTTTTTACACTGCTTAAGGCTTGTTGACTGAAATCCTTCTGATCAATTAATTTCTAAAGAATAACGTAAAAATAAAAAAGGAATAGTTGTATGAGTAGCTGTGACCATGCATTACACACTGCATGGATCGCAGTATTTCTTTTGAGTTATTTTAGAACGTTCCTGGATACAATATATTTAAGCAGTTGCAGCTGCAAGACGAGGTAAGTTGTCTGTTGCGTGCAGAAGCATTGCAGTATAATTGTTAAGAGACTTTAAATACAATTTTTGAAATCGAAGGTAGCTCCTAGGGAATTGATTTTCATGATACGTAGACACAGCAATTAATTTCTGTTTTTGTACTCTATCAGAATACTGACATGTCCGATAACAGGAGGTTCCAGTGTAATAAATAATAGTAGAACTACCAAGTTCATCATTCTAATACCACGTTTCAGACGTTTAGGTTCGGTTAGTGTAGTTATATGTACTACTGGCAGTCTTGATCATTGACCAGACAAACATTTTGACTTTACTGAGCTCTAATCTCAGCGCATCATTAATTACCATTTTATCAAGTCTGGCAGTTATTCTTTTTGTCACTTCAGTTCCTCCAAGATATTCTATCTTCCTAAGACTTTCGATGGATGATATTTCTTCTATTCACCTAATTTGAGCCATGACATTCATGTCTTTCCTGTTATACTGTAACAATGCAATACATGTCAAAATATAGGGTGAAGGAAAATTCACACACTTGTAATTAGCACCACAACTCTTCACATACTGGCAACACAAAAATGTCTCTCACAAAATTTCGTCCTGCATATATTTTCGGCAGTAAATGGACGTTAAAAATTACCAATTTGGCAGCCATGTAATCACATGTACAGTAACTATCTCTGTTAGCAACAAACAGAAGCACTGTGCAGTTGGTGTCGTGGTTACCGTTTTGGGGTAACATGGGGAAATATGAAAAAAATGCTTTTCATAAAAAAGATGAAATATAATTAACATTCTTCAAAACTGTATAATTAAATTTTACAGTAATCTGAAATTTTTCAAAGTACCACACCACCATTAATCAGTTTTCTAAAACGAAAACTTTTGTTACAACAAAAATTAACGAGCTTTCACACTACATCCATCCATGTGCAATAAGCTGTTTCTGGAATGGCACTTTCGGAAAATAAGTTGTACACAATGTGCTGACAGGGTATTTTTAACATACCGAATTAAAATACCTAATTGTTCACTATTTTTTTAATTATTTGTTTGACTTATTTTTGTTTTACGTTTTTTAAAATTGTTGGTTGGTTGATTTTGGGGGAGGGGACCAAACAGCGATGTCATCTGTCCCATTGGGTTAGTGAAGACGGGGAAGGAAGTCGGCCGCGCCCTTTCAAAGGAACCATCCCGGCATTTGCCTGGAGAGACTTAGGAAAAATACGGAAAACCTAAATCAGTATGGCCGGACGCGGATTTGAACCGTCGCGTCGTCTTCCCTAATGCGAGTCCATTGCGCTAGTCACTGCGCCACCTAATTCGGTTTTTGCAACTGATATTTTTTGTTTCATATTCATGTATTTGTTTACTTTTTTATTTTACTGTTCGAAATACTCGTATTTTTTTAACTGAAAACAGTAAGTAAGTCATTATTATGATACAAAGTCATACAATAATGATAATCTGTATATAAATGCTTGAAACATTAAGTTTACTACACTACGAACATAACACGTGGAACTAACGATGTAATATTTAAAAAAATTCGGCAGGATTCTCACCTTCTGCTGATTTATTCTCTAAATATCCTGACTGGCTGTGGTTTCCCGCCCTACCAAACAACATGGTACTGAAATAGGCCTGGTACCAAACTTCGACATTTTTTTCAAAGAAAATTCCACACTGGCTGTATGAATGATTTTTATTAAATCTGCAACCGGTTTCGCACCACTTATCGGTGCACCCTCAGGCAATCTGTACAAAAAATAATGTAATAAGAGCTCATATAAACTATTCGATGCCCCCATTCTGAGGTGCAAATTAAACTTTTAAATAGCCAGTTTTCTGAATGAAACAAGAAAGTACTCACATACGCTATTTATAACATAGTAATGTTGAACATTGTCCTGTAGCGACTCCCCACCATTCACATCCAGTATACCGTTATCTTTTTTAAAAAAAAATTTAAATGGAGGGAGCGGCAATACCCTAAAAAATAAAAATAAAAAAACTGTTTAAATGGCTCTGAGCACTATGGGACTTAACATGTGAGGTCATCAGCCCCTAGAACTTAGAACTACTTAAACCTAACGAACCTAAGGACATCACACACATCCATGCACGGGTCAGGATTCGAACCTGCGACCGTAGTGGTTGCGCGGTTCCAGACTGAAGGGCCTAGAACCGCTCGGCCACAACGGCCGGCAATATAAAAATTAAATACGATGCTGATAAAACTCCCTTAAACACGAACGACGTAGAGCAGAACATTAGCATGAACAAACAGCGGAGTTAGGGCCATGTAAACATATCAGAAAATATACCGTGCAAGTTGAGAGGAGCCACGCGGCAGCAGACACATCCCTGGTGGTCCTATTTCAATGCATAGAGATGTGGTGACAGATTTTACAGCGCTCCCTGCGGAGCCACACTGTACTGTTATCCGCGATACTTTCGGAAGTGTGTACAAATGACTAAAATGAGGAAGTACTGCCGCATGCAACTGGCGTTCCAAAAACGCCCACGTCGCATCAGTTGCTTGCAGTGTTGGGCAGTCTTAGTCTTGACAAAGATTCTTTCGCAGTAGTTCAAGCTGTGCTCTCAGGTTCCTTCCTATTCATACACTCGGAAATCGCATCGTATTCGGAAATCAGCAACCAAGTATTTGTAATATACAAGAATATAAATGCCATTGCAGCCCACTTTACCTGCAACAAGTAGATTATATTCGTTCCTGACCACACCCTTTGAAGGCGCGAAACATTCTGAGAAAAGCGGTCAAATATTTGAGACAAGAAGGAACATAAATGTCACTCTTAGCAGCATCATCTTTCATTTCTTAATCGGAATGAAGTCACAAAATCGAAGGAACACATTCCTGACAGAGCACGCTTTTATGTTCAAATAATATTGAATGTTGCGGAATATAGTTCTTTTGCGTGAATAAGAAAGTCCCAGAGTATTACAGACGAGAAGATGATGATAACGAAAAAATTGCAAAACAAAAAAAATGTCTACCAGGACGCGAACATACTGGAACTCGACGATATCAAATTTTTCACTCTCGTCCTTGATTCTGGGTGGACGTATTGCTTGTATGTCAGAAAACAATATGTATTTGCGCAAAAGGTTTTGCAATATATCTTCTGTAAATAGAGGCAATTTCTTCCATTTTTAAATTGCTTCATCCTGAAAATGATAAATGGATACACTTTGCCTGCAAACTTCGGAACACACGGTGATATTACCTATAACTGTATTATATGGAATTCTTTGTCTCGGAGCAGGACACAGCGTCTTCTTCGTCAAGAAAGATGACGTATATACACTACTGGCCATAAAAATTGCTACACCAAGAAGAAATGCAGATGATAAACGGGTATTCATTGGACAAATACATTTTACTAGAACTGACATCTAATTACATTTTCACGCAATTTAGGTGCATAGATCCTGAGAAATAAGTACCCAGAACAACCACCTCTGGCCGTAACAACGGCCTTGATGCGATTGGACATTGAGTCAAACAGAGCTTGGATAGCGTCTACAGGTACAGCTGCCCATGCAGCTTCAACACGATACCACAGTTTATCAAGAGTAGTGACTGGCGTATTGTGACGAGCCAGATGCTCGGCCATCATTGACCAGACACCCTCAGTTGGTGAGAGATCAAGAGACTGTGCTGGCCAGGGCAGTAGTCGAACATTTTCTGTGTCCAGAAAGGCCTATATAGGACCTGCAACATGCGGTCGTGCATTATCCTGCTGAAATGTAGGGTTTCGCAGGGATTGAATGAAGGGTAGAGCCACGGGTCGTAACACATCTGAAATGTAACGTTCACTGTTCAAAGTACCGTCACTACGAACAAGAGGTGACCGAGTCGTGTAACCAATGGCACCCCATGCCATCACGCCAGGTGATATGCCAGTATGACGATGATGAATACACGCTTCCAGTGTGCGTTAACCGCGATGTCGCCAAACACGGATGCGACCATCATGATGCTGTAAACACAACCTGGATTCATCCGAAAAAATTACGTTTTGCCATTCGAGCACCCAGGTTGAGTACACCACCGCAGGCGCTCCTGTCTGTGATGCAGCGTCAGGGGTAACCGGAGCCATGGTCTCCGAGCTGATAGTCCATGCTGCTGCAAACGTCGTCGAATTGTTCGTGCAGATGTTTGTCGTCCCTGCAAACGTCTTCATCTGTTGACTCTGGGATCGAGTCGTGGCTGCACGATCCGTTACAGCCATGCGGATAAGATGCCTGTCATCTCGACTGCTAGTGATACGAGGCCGTTGGGATCTAGCACTGCGTTGCGTATGACCCTCCTGAACACACCGATTCCATATTCCGCTAACAGTCATTGGATCTCGACCTACGCGAGCAGCAATGTCGCGATGCGATCAACCGCAATTGCGATAGGCTACAACCCGACCTTTATCAAAGTCGGAAACGTGATGGTACGCATTTCTCCTCCTTACACGGGGCATCACAACAACGTTTCACCAGGCAACACCGGCCAACTGCTGTTTGTGTATGAGAAATGGGTTGGAAACTTTCCTCATGTCAGCAAGTTGTAGGTGTCGCCACCGGCGCCAACCTTGTGCGAATGCTCTGGAAAGCTAATCATTTGCATATTACAGCATCTTCTTCCTGTCGGTTAAATTTCGCGTCTGTAGCACGCCATCTTCGTGATGTAGGAATTTTAATGGTTAGTAGAGTATCATTCTGTTCAAAGGAGAGTTAATACATTAATCACTTTAGACTTTCACAGTGGTAATCGTAGCGAGAGGCTCTGGAGCTGCGAACTTAGAAGCGTGAATTGTTGGCGGTGAAAGTATCTGCCAGCCACACACCATTCACATTATTCGCACCTCCTTATGGTGAAGTACTTAAATATCAGCATATGCACCAGTGGATTCATAAAATATCCAGCGTCCCCAAGGAAGTGTTACATGCCCTCTGCTGTTCCTTATCTACATAAACGATTTAGGAGACAATCTGAGCGGCCTTCTTAGGTTATTTACATATGATACTATTTTCGCCACACAATTGCAAGGAACGCTATGTCGAACTTTATTCCGTGATCAGTTTCGGCACATATGCAATTCTGAAGATGTTACACACATTCACGAAACAGACGGTGGAGTAAATTGCAGGCAGCGTTATTTGATGGGGGAGATTCTGGGTGACGAAACATTGCGACTGTGTGGTGTACGAAACAAGTGGCTGATCCCCGATCCGCCGGAAGCTGAAAGTCCACGTGTGCCCAGTGGACTTTCCGCCGCAGCCGCTCTGCGGTCGATAGACCGGGAGGCGCCAACCTGTCCCTGTCCGGCCTTCTGCTCCCACGAGCGGTTTCTGGCGTCTCCGTGAATAAATCATGCGCCAACCTGCTTCGCAAAGTTCGCGAGATGAACGTCTAACGTATCCGCTGGGAGCAAGAGGGGACCAAGGGCAACTGCCGGCTGGGATACTCCCCGCTCTCCCATCTTGCCTTTTGAACCCGATTCTCTGACTCATACAATCCTGTTGTTAACCAAAAACTCCTAACCGCTTTCCTTGTCACGTATCGCAGCAGACGACCAGGCCTTTGTCCGATTACTGCGCAAATGCTCTTTCGGCGAATGATCCGTATCTGAAGGCTGGATACTTGCCCTAGTCACACAACACGCAAGAAAGGAAATAGGAGAGTTACACATCCGTATCTCCAACATCGATCTGCAGTAGGATTTTGTAACATATATCCTTTTCGAACATTATGAATTACCTTGAAGGAAATAATTTAGAGCCGGCCGCTGTGGCCGAGCGGTTGTAGGTGATTCGGTCCGGAGCCGCGCTGCTGCTACGGTCGCAGGTTAGAATCATGCCTCGGGCATGGCTGTATGTGATGTCCTTAGGTTAGTTAGGTTTAAGTAGTTATACGTCTAGGGGACTGATGACCTCAGATGTTAAGTCCCGTAGTGCTTAGAGCCATTTGAACCATTTTTTAGCGATTTAGTGAAAAATAACACGGATTCAAAAGAGGTCGTTCTTGTGAAGCACAACTAGCTCTTTATTCTCGCGAAGTAATGAGTAATGCTTCCCGACTTCCAGAAGGCTTTCGACACCGTTCCATACAGGCGACCTCTAATCAAACTGCGCGCCTGTGCCCTATTGACTCAGCTGTGCTACTAGATTCGTGATTTCCTGTCAGAAACATTGCAGTTCGTAGTAACTGACAAAGTCATCGAGTAAAACAGAAGTAATATCCAGCGTCCCCAAGGAAGTGTTACATGTCCTCTGCTGTTCCTGATCTACATAAAAGATTTAGGAGACAATCTCTTAGATTGTTTACATATGATACTATCGTTTATCGTCTAGTAAAGTCATCAGATGATTAAAACTAACTGCAAAATGACTTAGACAAGATATATGTATGGTGCGAAAAGTGACAATTGACTCTAAATAGTGCTGAGTGCAGAGTTATCCACATGAGTAATAAAGAAAATCCTCTAAATTTGGGTTATACGAGTAATCAAGCGTGTCCAAAGAGTGTAAATTCAGCTAAATATTTAGGGATTACAGCTACGAATAACTTAAATAGAAACGATCAGATAGATAATATTGTGGGGAAAGCCGACCAAAGATTGCGAACTTGGAAGATGCAACATCTCTGCTGAAGCGACTGCTTACAAGAAGCCAGTCCGGCCTCCTCTGGAGTGTTGCTGTGCGATATAGCGTCCACGTAGAGAACAAGCAGATTAGTGTTTAACGTCCCGTTGACAACGAGGTCATAAGAGACGGATATGGGAGGATGACGAAGAAAATCGGCCGTGCGCTTTCGAAGGAACCATCCCATCGTTTTCCAGAAGCGATTTAGGGAAACCACGGAAAACCTAAATCAGGATGGCCGGACGTGGGTTTCAACCGTCGTCCTCCCGAATGCGAATCCGGTTTCCTAACCACTGTGCCACCTCGCTCGGTTCCACACAGATAGGATTTATGGAGGACATAGAAAAAGTTCAAAGAAGGGCAGTTCGTTCGGTATTATAGTGAAACAGAGGAGAGAGTTTCATGGATATGATACGCGAATTGGGATGGCAGGCTTTATTCGTTTGGCAGGATCTTCTCATGAAATTCCGAACTTCCTTCTCAGACTGTGAAAATATTTTGTTGGTGCTCACATACATAGGGAGACATTGTCATCACAATAAGAGAAATAAGAGCTCGCACAGAAAGATTTAAATGTTCGTTTTTCCCCTCGTTGTTCGAGAGTGGAACGGTAGAGAAAAAGCTTGAAGGTGATTCAATAAACCCTCTTCCAGGCAGTCAAATCGCAGAGTAATCATATAGATGTAGATGTAGACCAACCTCAGCCAAAGCCTCCAGCAGAGTTTTGGCCACACTATGACAGTCACTCTGACTGGTCTCCATTTCACAGAGAGAGTGTCAGGCCGTTTGGCCGTATATTGATCGTACGATAGTTTGAAGTTGGTTTGGCAGAGTAAGTTAACATGTTCATATGGTCAAGGAATAGAAACAGAAATTAAAATATTTTCAGTGTGTTCACAGAAGTCTAATCTACAGTACATTGATGTACACCACCTGACGAAAAATAGTTCAGTGAGAAGAAAGAGAAACAGCGGGAACCGAAATGAAACTTCACCGGTTGACAGGGTACGTGATGTTATTTCAGTGATTATAAAATCGAATCAAGTTTACGAACTTGGCAATACAAGCCCACTTCTCAGTTGACGTTGCAACCCTTTTGGCATCGACGTATGCACTGAATCGGTTGTGAAGGGTGTCCTAAATCTGTTGTATTCTCTTCACTGGCAAGCTGCCCCTGCCCCCCCCCCCCCCCCCCTCGCACACTGATGAAACTGATTTTTGATGTCCTCGATACAGGCACTGCGACAGAGTTGACGTTCAATCTGGTCCGGCACATGTTCTACTGGGGGGAAGATATGGGGATCTAGCTGGCCGCAGTGGTATCTCAACATGATACAGATACACCAACTACCTGCACAATGCAAGACATGAGAGCTACACCAAATGCACTTGAAGTTCCAGTTTTTGGTCTACGTTTGTGTAAAATTATGTCACTTCTGTGCTTTTGACACGATAAATAATCACAGACGTCATAGAGACAAGCAAGAGAATACAGCTCGACCGTGATGCAGCGATGTGCCGTCAGCGTTCTCACTAATCAAAAGTCGTGACTTGAAGTCATACCTGACGCCTCACCACACCAAGACACCAGAAGTATAAGCAATGCGGCTACGCCTCTACAGAACACTGGAAGAAGGGGACCTGTCCCCAGATTGCCGCCATACCCATCTACGATGGTCATCGCTGGTGTGTCGATAACATCAGGCTACGTGTGGGAGAGTAATTCCCTACCCCGGTTGCCGCTTGTCCCCAATCAACGGTGCGGGATGTCACGGGGTGTTGCAGCAAGTCCACAGCCTGTCATCGGATGGCGCAGAAGTGGAGCAGTTACAGTGTGCCTGCTGCACGACGTGGTGATACTCCCTTGTGGTGATCAGACGTGGTCGACCGGAATTTTGACCAAGAGTATAGCTGCCTTCATGTTCCCAGCAAGTCCAACATCTCAGCACCAACATATGTGAGTGCCCCAAGTAAGACATGTATGAGGGCCCCAGATAAGTGGATACTGTATGAGTGGACCACCCCGCAATCCAGAGATCCGAAAAGACGAATCTTTGAAACTCTGTCAGGAGCTGATAATGTTGGCTCAGACGAGTGTGCAGCATCTCCTCTTGCTTCTCATTGATCACTCTGTGTGTGACTTTGTCCACGCGCCGTATGTACCTTTACAGACCAGATAGAGACACCAACACTTATGCATTATGGTGGTCGACCTACCTGTCACAGAGTATAACAACTCCAATCATTTTCATATCCGCCGATGGTGTCTATGTTTACGAAGCTATACTGATACCCAGTATTGTCTTCCGGACGCCTCGCTATTTTTTTCAAGTGTCTTCTAATAGCTTCCTTGGTCACTGTGCGTAGGACGAGGCAACAGGTAATCCCAACATATCTTCAAATACATATCACAAACGAAGTCTGCACTTTGGATCAAACTGTCAAGAAATAATTACGAAGAAACACTGTAAAAGAAGAGGTAAAACACGTAGGAGTACATGGTACAGACTGAGAGATTCTAAGGTAAAGAGAAAAGTAAAACATGTTACATTGAAATGAATACCCCTAGCAGCATACAGGCGTTGATATACGTCACCGGGGACAGTTGAAAATATGTGCCTTCACAGGGACTCGAACCTGGGATCTCCTGCTTACATGGCAGACGCTCTATCCATCTTCTTTTTTTTTTTCATTTTCGTCGGTAATGTTCGTTGCGTTTGGTTTGTGCGGACGTCACAGGGCATCCGTTCAAGTTTATCGTTGACTCCTTTACTCAGTTTTTTTTTTATTATTACAGAGGGCCAGCACCCCTCTGACCAAACACGCTGAGCTACCGTGCCGGCATCCATCTGAGCCACCGAGGACTCATCTCTGGCACGCCTCCTGTGACACCCACATTTGCAACTTATTGTCCCGCACTATATTCATATTGCCCCCGTCCATTATACTGATCACTCGCGGCTTTACTGCCGATTTCTGTAAGAGTTCGGACACTGTTTGTGCATCCGCACAGAAGAAGATGGTTCAAAATGGTTTAAATGGCTCTGAGCACTATGGGACTCAATTTCTGAGGTCATTAGTCCCCTAGAACTTAGAACTAGTTAAACCTAACTAACCTAAGGACATCACACACATCCATGCCCGAGGCAGGATTCGAACCTGCGATCGTAGCGGTCTTGCGGTTCCAGATTGCAGCGCCTAGAACCGCACCGCCACTTCGGCCGGCGAAGAAGATGGTCAAATAGCTGGTAGTTTCAAAGCCAAGGGAACATACGGGGAACACTGTGGAATGGAGACATAATGTTGATGGCGAAGAAAGAGAAAACATCAAAACTGTGAAAAATTTAAACCGGAAGTGGTTGTCGATTACAAAAGGAAAAGAACATGTAAAAAAGAGCATTAAACCATTGTGTCTCAAGTGGCAGAAACGTTATAGTTTTCATACAAGTAGCAATGATTAGCTAAAAATTAGACTTTATCTTTATATCCATTGATCTTTATTGATGATTGTAGCTCGCATCACGGTTTTCTGGCTCCTATTTCCTTTCAAATTATTTCACGGCTCTAGAAATTTCATAATACTGCAGCATAAAAGCTGGCTTAGCCGAATATTGTATAATATTTGTAGCGACTGCTTCATTTGCCATTATAGTATAATCAGAATGTGTATGACACGTGCGTGATGATGGAGAGAATGGAGTCTTATCACATAAATCTGCTATCTTGATATCGCTGCAATTATTTGTGCTCAACGGCACTAGGAAGTAATACTGAGAATTCCTTTCAAACTGCAAAACAGATCATAAATGACGTAAAAACGGTGCAGTGCAAATGAATGCTTTAGACGCTTTCACTCGTCTCATTTGCCTCTATCTCTGTAATTACTGAGAATCCTGAAAGGAAATTAGAAGCGCTAGAATTAATATTGACTCTGTCTTAGTGGCATCTAATCCTCTACTTCCAGTCATCATTCGTGGTAAGTTCCAGAAATTTCTCCGGCTAGTCAGAAATCCTTTAGCGGACCAAAGACTCATTTACGTAGATGTAATCGTTTACGGTAAGTAAGTAATGTAATGTTTAATCGGGACATAAAGCTTTTAGTCCGTATGTATTTTAGAGGATTACTCTCTTACTGATAATTTCATTTCAGAGAAAGAACCATATTCTCGCGCACGCAAGTGGCCATTTCACGTTAGAAAGATTCAATTTTGTTAAAGTCGTCAAACGAATTTGATTTTTCTTTAACTGTTTTCATAGCAGTCGAATTATCACATGGTTTGCTTTCTGTTTTTCTTTAAGATGCATAATAGCAGTGGCTGAAATCCAGCAACTGTCATCAAAACCGCTGAGGAAGTTTACGGTTAGCGTACCTGTAGAGAATCAGAACAGAATCAAAATCTCGTGCTAAACGGTTCTGCAATCAAAAGGTGTACGACCACCAGTCATTCCTTCAACAAGGGGTATTCCATAACGCAAACCGTTAACGATGCCAGCCTCTTCTAATATAACGAAATATGCCCCAGATCCCGGAGCTAGGAGGCAGGCATATCCTCCCGGACACGAACTGGTTTTAAGTTCTTTGCTACGACGATGGGAGCTGTATGTACACACCGTACGATAAATTGTGCAGGGTGAATCGTAACACTACATACTAATGGTCCCTACACTAATGGAGAAAGCGATATTTTACTCATATAAGTGATACCATATCACGACGCTACAGTTGCAATATATATTCTACACATCTCTATTTTTTGTTGACACTCAATGACACTCGCGATAACTAGTTATAGCGGACATGAGAATGTTTTCTCCTGTTATTAGAAAATACTTTTTCTTTTAAAAAATATCCACACTACAGATTATCTGTTCGTATACAGGTGATGTTAAGGATTCTCACAGATGAAACTCCATTGTTGTGAGATCTGGCGACCTGGATTGCCACTACAATGGTTCTAGTCAAGCGATCGTGTCCAGAAAACTGCTGGTCCAGCCACTGGTGCCCTTTAGTGCCGTAATGCGGTGGTAACCCATCTTACTGTAGCAAGACTGGTCAAGTCACCCACCACCTCACTGTGGTGTCTCATAACCTTTTCAGTACCAGTGATAAAATAAGTAAAGACATTTGTTGTCATCAGGTATTTTATTTTTGCTACACATAGTTACATTCTAAATTACATTGTTTTAATTCTTATTTACATATTTTCTAAAATATTTACGGAACACATATGTGTACTTCGGCACTTAACCAGCAGAAGAAAAAACATCTATGAAACACTTTAACGTTTTTGTTCATGGAATATTAAAACGTAGTTGTTTTTAGTACACAAAAATACGTATTATACTTCTTGGACACTGTTCTTCACCCTTCATAGCGACATTTAGAGGCAGTTTTCGCCTTTAGGTATTAGGGAAGGTGATCAACCTCTTCATATCGACTTACGTTGCTTGCCTAGTGTACAATATGCTAATGGGTAATACTTCTTGTCCTGGGTGTGCTATCACCCGGCCCAGAACTGTCAGGGCTCTCAATTTCATCCACAGATATTGCCCTGGAGATTCGTGACGAATTTCTCACATGAGAAGACTATCAGATGGTTGGTTTTTCAGGCGGTTTCCCGTCTGCCTCGACGAATACGGACGGGTTCTCCTTATTCCGCCTCAGCTACACTATGTCAACGAATGCTGCGCAAGCACGTACGCCTACACCATAATTACTCTACCACGCAAACACTTGGGGTTACACTCATTTGGTATGAGATGTATGCAGGGGGAGTCCACTGGGTGCACAAACCGAACAATAATCTTGGGTTCGGTGTGGGGCGACGGTGGGGTGGGTGAACTGCTGTAGCCTGTTGTGGGACTGTGAACCACTGCAGACTGCAGCGAGAAAAGGCCTCTTCGTCGTTTCTAGGTCCCCAGTATATGACGATCATGTTTCGCAACGGAAGTGGCATTTTTCAACTAGATAATACGCCATGTAACAAGGCCAGGAATGTGAGTGGTTCGAGGAACACAGTGGCGAGCTCCAGTTGATGTGCTGGTCGCCCAACTTGCTAGATCTGAACCCGATCGAACGCATCTGGGATATAATTGAACGTGGCGTCAGAGCTCATCGTCCCCCTCCTCGGAATTTAGAGAAATTAGGTGATTTGTGTGTGCAGATGTCATGTCAACTCCCCCAGCAACCTATCATGTCACGACGCAACGCCACTGTTCTCCGAGCCAAAGATATACATACCGCCTACTAGGTAGGTGGTCATAATGTCCTGGCTGATCAGTGCGCAGGAAATACAGAAAGAGTTTTTAGCATATAACCTGAAATACACGTAAGTGTGCTTAGAATTTCAATGTCTACTCCAGTCAACAAAAGAAATCATAATTATAAAAACATGTATCAGTCAAATATGTAACTCCTTTGCACTTCCTGAAAGCAACAAATAAATATTTAGAAATACCTTCAGAGTGTTGGCCGTGGACAGCCATCTATCTTCAAAGTACCGTAAGTTGCACTGGAAACGAAGTGTAGTGGGATCTAGCTGCAGAAACTGGAACTACGCAACATCGTTTTCAGATACTGCAACATCTGCATCTAGTATAGATACCACGCGGTAGCCTGCAAAATCTGCATCAAACTACTTTTGCGAATTCCTATTTGCAAAGCAGCACGTCTGATCGCCTCTGACGGATTCCTGTCCGTCGCTGCTGTCACTTACATTTATCGTCATCTACATAAGTCTTCGATTTCCCAGATCTGCTTGCTTAGGCAACAGATCCTGTACTTTTGACTTTCTTGATAAGTTTCTCCGCTTTTTCAAGGGTTATCTGCGTTCCGTTCGTAGCACTAAGAGTACGAGCTACATAACAGCTGCTACGACTTCCAGCCAACACAATAATTTCAGTCCGGAAAAATTCCAGTCCATTCTTCCTTCGTCACTCGTATTTCTTTTCATTTGATTCATCTTCCTCAAATCGAAAAACAAACCATTCATCGCTTTTGAATGGAGACTTATTACTCACTATCCCAAACTACAGGTAGTGAGTGCAACACTGTATGTTTCCGATGTTTCCGTTATATTGACAAGTAGTAATGGGTCAAGATCATCACTGTAGCTGCGTCGCGTCTGCCGTGCTCTTTCATCTTCATCTACATCTACATCTACATGGATACTCTGCAAATCACATTTAAGTGCCTGGCAGAGGGTTCATCGAACCACCTTCACAATTCTCTATTATTCCAATCTAGTACAGCACGTGGAAAGAATGAACACCTATATCTTTCCGTACGAGCTCTGATTTCCCTTATTTTATCTTGGTGATCGTGCCTTCCTGTGTAGGTCGGTGTCAACAATATATATTCGCATTCTGAGGAGAAAGTTGGTGATTGGAATTTCGTGAGAAGATTCCGTCGCAACGAAAAACGCCTTTCTTTTAATTATGTCCAGCCCAAATCCTATATCATTTCTGTGACACTCTCTCCCATATTTCGGGATAATACAAAATGTGCTGCCTTTCTTTTTCGATGTACTCCTTCAGTCCTATCTGGTAAGGATCCCACACCGCGCAGCAGCATTCTAAAAGAGGACGGACAAGCTTAGTGAAGGCAGTCTCCTTAGTAGTCTTTGGTTAGCCTTCCCCACAACATTGTCTATGAGTTCCTTCCAATTTAAGTTCTTCGTAATTGTAATACATAGCTATTGAATTTACGGCTTTTAAATTAGGCTGATTTATCGTGTAACCGAAGTTTAACGAGTTCCTTTTAGCGCTCATGTGGATGACCTCACACTTTTCGTTATTTAGGGTCAACTGCCAATTTTCGCACCATTCTGATATCTTTTCTAAGTCGTTTTGCAGCGTGTTTTGGTCTTCTGATGACTTTATTAGTCGATAAACGACAGCGTCATCTGCAAACAGCCAAGACGGCTGCTCAGATTGTCTCCAAAATCGTTTATATAGATAGGGAAGAGCAAAAGGCCTATAACACTACCTTGCGGAACGCCAGAAATCACTTCTGTTCTACTCCATGACTTTCCCTCGGTTTCTACGAACTGTGACCTCTCTGACAGGAAATCACAAATCCAGTCACATAACTGAGACGATATTCCATAAGCACGCAATTTCACTACGAGCCGTTTGTTTGGTACAGTGTCAAAAGCCTTCCGGAAATCCAGAAATACGGAATCGATCTGAAATCCCTTGTCGATAGCACTCAAAACTTCATGTGAATAAAGAGGTAGTTATGTTTCACAGGAACGATATTTTCTAAACCCATGTTGACTGTGTGTCAATAGACCATTTTCTTCTAGGTAATTCATGATGTTCGAACACAGTATATGTTCTAAAATCCTGCTGCATATCGACGTTAACGATATGGGCCTGTAATTTAGTGGATTACTCCTACTACCTTTCTTGAATACTGGTGTGACCTGCGCAATTTTCCAGTCTTTGGGTACGGGTCTTTCGTCGAGCGAACGGTTATATATGATTGTTAAGTATGGAGCGAATGAATCAGCATACTCCGAAAGGAACCTAATTGGTATACAGTCTGGACTTGCTTTTATTAAGTGAGTTAAGTTGCTTCACTACTCCGAGGATATTTTCTTCTACGTTACTCATGTTGGCAGCTGTTCTCGATTCGAAGCATGAAAGAAGAAGCTGGAAAGAATAAACCGCTTTAACTTGAGAGGAGCAGGAATCGCTGCTTGAGCCTCGAGGTCAATGGGTGATGGATGGCGCACGCATGACGCGATACCAGCGTTGCCATAGCAACGCACTCTCCCCGGCCTTGGCCAATGACGCCGTGGTGTCCCGACATGACCCCTCTTGTCCTCCGTAGCTGCAAAAGGCTCGGCCAATAGGGTGAGAGCACGACGGACAGCATAGCATTCATTAAAAGCGACGGAATGCGAATTGTCTAGTTAACAAAATTTGACAGAGGAAAATTTTTTTAATATTAGTTACGTGCTCAAGATATAGTGCTCTTTTCTCAGAAGTTCAGCATGATACAACGTCTTCAGTTGTCTTAACCTAACCATTTAATGTAAAAAAAAAATTGATGACTGAGTATTTCGCTGCACAAATTTACGCTCCAGTGTTCCATCTTCGGTTATTCGTGTCACATGGGAGATTGCACGTTTGACAAACAGACGTATTATGTATTGATTGCCACAGACAAATGATTGTATTCAATCTCTGTAACAGTTACAATTATTTTCGAAAAATTGTATGAAACTATTACAAAGAAAACGAGAAAAAAGGACAGTTTCGAACTCACAGTCATTTATTAAAAATACGACAGGGAACGGTTTCGGTATCTCGTAGAAGCGTGTTCAGATAATGTACCATCTGGCAGACGACGATGACGCTCGCAACAGCTGTGCTGACCGCAGTCGCAAAAATTCTTACTAATTTTTCCTAACTGAGAGGTCGCTGTTATATATCGCAATAATGCTATCTAAAATTATGAACGTCCTGTAAGATTACAACATTAAAAAGGAATCTATCTATGAACTGGGATTTTTGTTACTCATTTGGTTATTCCATCAGACGGACGAAAGAAGCTGTTTTCGCATAGACGTTAATAACAAACGCTCTGTAGGGTGGCTTCATTTGTGATTTCATTCGGAAAGTCACCGCTTTCACTAGGTTTCAGTAGGATTTTTCTTGTTTTAGTTTTTATAAATTCTTGATTTTCCTTCTTTTTGCGATACGCCTGTTTTTGTTTACCAATGTATCCATCTTCCGCACCAAATTGTCTGAGGTATCCTAGTCACTGGCAGACTGGAGATCATCTATCCATTCGTTTCTTCCAGAGTACTTCAACAGGAAACATAACATCCTGTTAACAAGTGTTTTTCTGCAGACAGTATTTTTTTTCTTTTTTTTTTCGCTGTGCTAAGTTTCTCAGCTTCTGTGGTGACCTTTCAATATTCCTTTGATGTACTTTCCGCTGTCATCGTGCTTATTCTTCTCCAGTTTTTCACTTTATATTTCTCACTAGATCACAGTATTGTTCTTCAAAGGAACAAGGGCCCTACATGTCTCACAGCTTTGTTTCCCCTCACATTGTCCGCATTAAAAATTAATTTATTCTTTTATTCACTTCTTTTAGTTTGATCTCTCCAATTCCCATGCTAGAAAACAGTCCCATTTGCGCCTTTCTATGTCGTATGTATGTTTCAAGCGTCGTTAATAAGTATTCTGTAGAAGTGAACAAAATATATGGTATGGTGTAGCTTCCGAAATGTAGGGAGAAAGGAAGATCAGTTCAACGTCCCACAAACGGCGCCGCTGTTACGGGTAAAACACAACTTTACACGGTATATTTTAATAAATAGGTTCAGTCGTTTCCGTACGACGGAGGGAAGAGCCGTTTGCTGACCCCGCGGGCCTCCATATCACCATTGGCCGAGGATGACACGGCGTTCGGTTGGGACCGTTGGGCCCGTCTATGGCCAGAATGGTGGTACCTTCCAGCAACTTTGAGTGCTAAGTTAAAAACATAACGAAAACCTATTAATCAATTTACATACATCGGTAATTACTGTATGGTACATACAGCTCTTACTAAATATGATCTTCACATTTCCAGAAAACAACTATTAAGTCACCCCATCACCAATTACTAGTACTGGTGTCACTTCTTTTGCTATCATTACACAGTCACTAATAAAACATTCACTATCACTACATTTCCTCCCATATTATTATAATAATTGAGAAGTAATTTAGATGTAGGGCGTTAGCTAAAATAAGCTTGTGCATCTTCATAGACGTGTTCTAATATGTATACACTGCAACAAGCACACGTATCGTCTGTCTTTTGCTTTGATAGAAGTGAACGGCGTAATGGATCTGTAGTGTACTAGGCCACGTGATGTGATAAGGAACTTCAGCCATAATCGGAAGTACTCCCCTAGTTACTTCTTCTATTTGATCTAAGTGTGTATCATGAATTCACAAGTGAATAAGGTCGTCTGCTACTCCACCAAAGATTTTGTTTCATTTCCTTCTGTATTTTTCAATCATAACTCGTTTCAGATTAGTCAAAAGTACAGGGTTATTACAAATGATTGAAGCGATTTCACAGCGCTACAATAACTTTATTATTTGAGATATTTTCACAATGCTTTGCACACACATACAAGAACTCAAAAAGTTTTTTAGGCATTCACAAATGTTCGATATGTGCCCCTTAGTGATTCGGCAGACATCAAGCCGATAATCAAGTTCCTCCCACACTCGGCGCAGCATGTCCCCATCAATGAGTTCGAAAGCATCGTTAATGCGAGCTCGCAGTTCTGGCACTTTTTTTGGTAGAGGAGGTTTAAAGACTGAATCTTTCACATAACCCCACAGAAAGATATCGCATGGGGTTAAGCCGGGAGAGCGTGGAGGCCATGACATGAATTGTTGATCATGATCTCCACCACGACCGATCCATCGTTTTTCCAATCTCCTGTTTAAGAAGTACTTCTGCTTTAGCCTTTTCCGTAAGATTTTCCAAACCGTCGGCTGTGGTACGTTTAGCTCCCTGCTTGCTTTATTCGTCGACTTCCGCGGGCTACGCATGAAGCTTGTCCGCACGCGTTCAACCGTTTCTTCGCTCACTGCAGGCCGACCCGTTGATTTCCCCTTACAGAGGCGTCCAGAATCTTTAAACTGCGCATACCATCGCCGAATGGAGTTAGCAGTTGGTGGATCTTTGTTGAACTTCGTCCTAAAGTGTCGTTGCACTGTTATGACTGACTGATTTGAGTGCATTTCAAGCACGATATACGCTTTCTCGGCTCCTGTCGCCATTTTGTCTCATTGCGCTCTCGAGCGCTCTGGCGGCAGAAACTTGAAGTGCGGCTTCAGCCGATCAAAACTTTATGAGTTTTTCTACGTATCTGTAGTGTGTCGTGACCATATGTCAATGAATGGAGCTACAGTGAATTTATGAAATCGCTTCAATCATTTGTAATAACCCTGTACAGTTACGATGTATGTGTAATGGACCGATATTAACTACATGATCCGTTAACAATCAAGCACTCAGGCATTTCTTGATGTCTGTTGTAATTTCACGTTTGTATATTGACATGTTGCTTAGTGATGTTATGTTGCTTCGTTTTAAATATAGTAAATCCGTATACCATGGAACAAAAAAATCGAATTTCAGAGAGGAAAGAAAAGAGTAATCTACTACACAACGTTGATATAACGACATGTGAAATCAGGAAAAATAAAATCGTGTAAAAGAGGATGGAAGTAATTTATATTTTTATTGCCACTGCTGTATGACTTCTCTCATTGGCAGTGAAATTATCGGAACTGGATGAACTAAACGGTAGGGAGGGGACGCAGTCCTACTTGTAGACGGTAAGGACACTTTGTCTGCAAAACTGGCTAAGAGAGATACTTAGCAGAGAGCTTAGCGAAACGAAATAAAATATGACTTAAGTGATGAAAAAGGGCACAAAAGAACATGGTACCTCGCTATAGACAGAAATAAACGTTGGGAGAAGCAGCAGAGAAGTAAAAGTATCGTAATATCCAACAAACTACATAAACCGGCTGAGACGAGGAACTGGCCAAGAATAAAGGACCTTCCTACGGCAGGAAAGCTATCACGTATTAGAATGGAAATGAAAAAGAATTTTCCAGAACTGTTCCGTCAGAAATACGTTATTGGAAGAGACAGGAATATCGACAACCTGAATTCTGAAGAAGAAACAGTAAACACGCACAGTAATACGTTAGAGGAGCTTAATTGCTTAAATTAGAAAGCTACTGTTAATACAGTCTCAAGATAGAAACTGCGAAACAGACTTCCTTCTCCAACAATGCTGATAGAAATTAGAGTCTCAATAGTCTTTCTACAGCAAACAAGATAACAACTCTATGTAATTACTTCTTAAAAAATAACAGGTTTCTACAGGCGGAATATCATGTATCGGTGTATGACTACTATTCGGTATGCGGTTTATAACACTCATATATTGTACATCTGGAACAAACAAGAAATATCGATACACATGTTAGTGTGTTTTAATGTGACTAACTCAGTCAAATACAGCCACATAGATACACATGAGGCACGTAATGGCATACACAATTTGCACTTGAGTCCAGTAGCATCCTTTATCAAGCGGTAATTATGCAGAGGACATGTGTTCGATTCCCGGTATGGCAAGGATCTTTCATTGGTGTACTCACAAGTAGGCTACATTGTGCAGTACGACGTGTTGAAAGCTATTCTGTGATTCTGCACAACGGATTAATCTGAGATGTACCCTTTACCCTATGGCTCCTGCAAGATGCAATTTCCACCCCCACACTACTACAGAAGTCAGAAAGACGCTCCTAACGTTCTAAAGAGAAATGCCTGAAAACTTTCAGCAATAAATATCTTCTGGAGTCATCCGCTGTAAGGAAATGACACAAAAATTCACAAAATTTCTTATTTAACTACTGGGATACTTGGGTACTGGAGCAGTGCTAGTTAGTGTAAGAAAAACATGAAAATAACGAGAATTATTATTTATTTTACAAAAATTCTGAGAAATCGCAATGGCACTTTTAGTTATGAACTGAACAAGTTATTTCCGGGTTCTTTTCGGAATGTGAAGTTACCTCTCAAGGACAGGATTCGCTAATAAAATTTCTAGACAAAGTTTAATATTGTTATTGACTTGGCAGAATGGCTGAGAGCTGCGCCTACTGAACTTGAATAATTAGCCGTTAGAATGTTGCTAGATATAGTCGAGGCTGTCAAGTGTGAAATACAGTGAAGTGTACTGTTGTGGAGGAAATATGGGGCTCGCAAGAGCTGTAGCGCACAACAATACTGTAAGCTGCAATGACTGCTGTCTGCGCCGCTCGCTGCTGACAAATAAGACAACTCTCGTTCTATCTGGATTGACCTTCGCCAATCAAACTCTCCCTACGCCTTGATGAAGTCCAGGACTCCTATTTACCCCTAGTCTAACTAATGGCGTGGTACGTCGGTCAGATAACCAGTCCACTCAAAAATTCGCTCGCAGTCGTTAAACTATAACTCTGTCCGTTCACACCGCACAATAAGTGTGGTGCCCAGCACAGTGAACAATGCTTAATCGCAAGAACTCAATATAGAGTCGCAATCCAATTCGCTCTAGACAGAGGTGTTCTCCCAGTGAAGTACTGAGGGAAGACTTGTTCCTCGCTCTTTGAGTACACGTATGAGCCTGCACACTTTCGTTACGTGTTCTAGCTCCAAGAGCGACAACGGAATAGCTCCTCTCCACACCAGACGTGGAGGGGTATATGTTTCGGTCTCTTCCATTACTCCTTCAGCTCAAGGCGTCAGGAATATCGCCTGCCAATCAGCATTGCCCTTCTAAAATGGGAGTATGACGTTTCGTTTAAGGCGACCAATCCGGAAATCTGTAGCATCGGCGTTTGGCGTTTGCTGTCTCCCTGTGAAAGTCTCTGAAACTGTGTGCTCTAACTAAACACGGGGTCGTTCTTCCTTTCACTCGGGCAAACGCTGTCTGCTCTATGGGCAGTCACCGGCCGACATAGATAGACTGAGTCGCCCTCTGAAGGGACTGGCCCCCCGGGGGTACCGTTTATTTCTCCCAGACTAAAAGCCCCTGCGACCATCGTGTCTTAAATGTATGTGTGTACGCCAGCCTTGAGTATTTCAACCACGGTGTGCTTACTTGTTATTTGGATATCGTTTACATGAATTCATACAACATTGACTTTATCTTATCGAGTTTGGGTTCGAATGAAGCGTCTTGATGTGTGGAATATGATTGTGAGGGCGGAATATGTAAGCAATGAAGGTCAGGAGACCCCAACGTCTTACACTGTCCTGAAATTTTTTGTACAGAAAGAATACGCCAAAAGAAACACAGTGTCAAAATTTTAGCTCCTAAGACACGTTACAAATATTTTCAAATAAATTTTGAAATTTGTCAAACTCGTAGCTCGGCCGACAGTGCATGGGCAACCCAGCGAGCACATACACTGATGAGGCAAGACATTATGACCACCTCCTTAATAGCTCGTTTCTCCGTCTTTGAAACGAAGTAAATCACAGATTCTGTATACCAGGTATCCGAAAGTTTGTAAATTTGTGGAGGTACGTGACATTACATGTCTACGCACAAAGTCATGTTATTCGCGGGAATAACGGGCCGCTGATTTGCGTACCCGATAATGACCCAGATTTGTTCCATAGGGCTTACAACAGGCGAATCTAGTCGTCGCGACACCAACGTGAGTTCATTATAATGCTCCTCAAACCACTGTAGCACGTTTATGACTCCGAGACAAGGCCTTGCTGAAGGATGACATCGCCGTCAGGGAACGCTGTAAGGAGTGTCAGAACTCTCCATTAAAATAAAACCATATATCCAACTTAACGTTGTTCTTTGCATTGGTAATCACTTAAATATCGATGGTAACAATCTGAGGCCAAAACGTGGGAGCGCGATTCTAAACATTGTTGTGAGACGAGGTCTGTCTGCGAGAGTGGAAGTAGTAGTGTCGGTCAAGAACTCGCAGACAGAAGACGTCTCACGTCGGCGATTATAGACCTTACCACACTCAAAGTGAAGATGGAATTCAAGGTAAAATTGGCAAGCATAGCACAAAAGCAATTGCAGGGTTAGGCTCGTTCAAATGGTTCAAATGGTTCTAAGCACTATGGGACTTAACATCTGAGGTCATCAGTCCCCTAGAACTTAGAATTACTTAAACCTAACCAACCTAAGGACATGACACACATCCATGCCCCAGGCAGTACTCGAACCTGCGACCGTAGCAGCAGCGCGGTTCCGGACTGAAGCGCCTAGATCCGGTCGGCCACAGCGGCCGAACTTGCAGTGATCCCATGTTTTGCTTGTCAGTGAAAGAAGCCTCGTTATTCTCCAAATAATAATTATTATTCTCCACATCTAAATAATATGCAGTGGTTACTAAATGTTAATCAATTTTGAAACTGAAGTAATTTGTTAATGTGGCACTCAGCCATTATTGACACACATGTCATTTGACATTGTCATTATTAATTTTTGTTCATGATGGTTATGAAGTTTTAAATAGACTTAATTAATGAAGTCCGTTCTCAAAAGTTATTTAGTAGTTGACAGGACCCAAGAAAACTCCTTTTTATTAAATTCGTTCTAGTAACAATAAGCTTTAGCCGCTGCTGCTGCATGCTGTTGCGCATTGCTATAAACCACACGGAAAATGGCAGTCGTCTAAAGAGGTGAGGGCAATACTTAGGGCCAAAGCATAGACACTGACACACCACAACATATCATGTACTCCAGTCGAGTAAATTCAAGTGCACAAGTCAGATTCTGTATCACTCGAAAATTCTTGTTCAAAAACGCATTCAGATAGCTTAGTTATTCATTGTTACAGGTTCATTTTTCCTCTAGTTTTTCATATTCAAATACGCAGTCAGATAGCTTATCCAAATGTTAGTTTTAAGTTTTTCATTTAACGATCTGTTGAGGGCTTAAATGACAGTGAAACTGACTCATACAACACGCACACAGTGTTATGCAGGTTAGATTCCGTTTGCTGATAACTCAGGTTGCTTATCGAGTCCAGTTTCACAGACGAACATAGGCATATTGGCAATAGCCACGTTACGTATTGGTTGCATATATGTTACGTGAGGCATGAAAGGATGTAGGCGGTTAGCAGCTGTGTGTTGTTTTGGCTAACACTCAACGGTAGAACAATGAGATTGTTATTTCTTATATATCGGTATCGACGTTACAAGCAGAACATTAATGAACTGAACTCGCGACTTGTGCGAGATATTTACTTCACCAAATGTCGTAATTAAATCGTTTATAAACGATGGTTTATCAGTTGCTATATAAATATTAATGATAAGTTCAAATTAGTTCCAGCGACACCAAATTTCCTATAGACTGGTTGTAATCTCAAATCTATAATCAGTCGTAGCAGTGTTATTAATTCCTAACGTCAAGGAGTTTCTATATATAAGCGCCGAGCGCTGTAGTCCAATAATATCGCAGCATGTTATCTCTATAAATAATATTGTAAAACTTGAATGATAAATGCGTAAGTTGACACGATATGCGGGTTTATTACACAATATTAGTCACTTCCTTACAGAGCCATGAGGAAGAAGCTTTCCCAGGTGTTGGGGGGAATTATAAATTATATGCTTCTTAACTATCGCCAAGTTCCATAGTCCATTAGTTATTGCGAATGAAATTGTCAATCTGTTTTCACTTCATGAATAGTGTTAACTTCAGGTTATCTAATTAAAAGTCACTTCTGTCTAATATATGCAAGTCCTCTATCTGAATTCTAAATAGCGTTATATTTGAAGCCAAAGTATCGTTTCACTACGTCATAGTAGATCGCAATAATCAATTCTGAAAAAACAGTGTAATTGCGCCTACATATACGAGCATTCAAAAGTATAGCCTGCTTCGGTCAACTCTCGCAACGTAGTGACAATGGATTGAATTATCCTTAGCCATTACTCACGAATCTCAAAGAGTACTCACACGTGGTATTCTTTGGGACCGTTGGTTCTACTTTGCGAATTTTAATTATAATGATTTTGCGATTTACTATGATTTTGAATTTTGAGTTTGATTTTACTGGAATCCTATCCTTCTTTCGTATGTTAATAAATTACTAAGTATTAGATTCCTGATTCAATTACTGGTTAATATCCAAATAATAGTGTTAACTGGAAATTAGTTTGCTTGTTCATTTTTCATGGAATTTGGAACTTGTTTTGGTGAAATCTTTGGGAATTATGGAGCTAATTTTTTTATTTTCATTTCTCGTCCGAGGAAGTGACATTACAGCTGTTAGTGTGTCTACGATTACTACCACAGGTCCCATGCAAGCGCAGGAGAATGTCTCGCATAGCATAATATTGCTCCTACTAGCCTGCGTCCATGGCGCGCTGCACGTTTCGATCCGCCGTTCACCTCGATGACGCCGTTTTTGAAGACACCCAGTGACGTAGTGCAGCAAAAATGTGATTCACACGAAGAGCTGGCACGTTACCATTGATCTACGGTCGAATTTCGATGGTCCCGTGCCCACTCCAATCGTAATTGACGATGTCGTTGTGTCAACATGTGAACACGTAGGGGAGGTCTGCTGCAGAGCTCCATAAACGGTGTGCTCCGAAACACTTGTGCGTGTACCAGCATTGTGCTCTTTCGGCAGATACACCACAGTTCACCTTCTATCCTACTTTACAGAGCAAAAAAGACTCCGAACCCCAAGTCTGTGACGAGTCGTGGACGTCCAACCATTTACCGCCTAGCGGTAGTTTTACTGCCCTTCTGCCTTTTTCCGTCGATGCTCACGACAGTAGCCCGTGAACATTCGACGTTTTCGAGTTAGCAATTTAAAAAAAACTGCGTATCACTGTGCTGCATGTAATAATTTTACTTCATTTTGCTACCGGTTTGGTGCTGAACCATAATCAATGGCAGGAAAGTTATCACAGACGTATCACATGTCATACTTGCTTTAAAATAAGTTGTCACGGGAAACAATACTTGCCAAGGCAGTAATAAATCGAAAATTGTAATAAGACAAAAATATCATGGCATATTGACTCAAGATCCCAAGCCATCTATAGCAATACAGGTACTGTATTGCTGTACATCACTTGCTGTCCCCACTTTCCAGCGAACCTGACTGATTAGCTTTATATGGTGATAAGAAGGAGTTTCATCTTCGTGTTAGCTACGATTTTCTTTACAGTATTACCTATCAATGACATCCCTTCGCGGCCGCTGTGGCCGAGCGGTTCTAGGCGCTTCAATCCGGAACCGCACTGCTCTTACGTTCGCAGGTTCGAATCCTGCCTCGGGAATGGATGTGTGTGATGTCCTTACGTTAGTTAGGTTTAATTAGTTCTAAGTCTAGGAGATTGATGACCTAAGATGTTAAGTCCCATAGTGCTTAGAGCCATTTGAACCATTTGACATCCATTCAACATATTTACTTGAGGTAATCCTTGTTATTTTACTACTTCCTTTCCCGTATAACTTCCTGAACTTCTTTAACCAGGTCAAAGAATCCTGGAAGCTAGTAATGGACCTGCCGAAATCTAGAAAATGGGAGAGAATAATTTTCAACGGTAAATCCTAATCGTCATCTAACCATTTTCGGAAAAGAACTGATTGATTTTTGAGTCTTGGCCTGGACTTAACGACACTTCTCTCCTTAGGAGGACGGACAAAAGACTTAATATACATCGGATTCCACCCAGAACTAATAGTTAATACAGCCTCTCAGAGGAAAAAAAAAACCAATAGTCTGAAGCATTTTTCAGAAAACCGTTGGGCAATACAGTTTCCATTACGTCTTTGTAATTTCAGGTTTATCAACGGAACAGTTGTTGAACTTCAGATATTTTTACGTTGTCAGTTTAAAAAATGGCTCCGAGCACTATGGGACTTAACTGCTGCGGTCATCAGTCCCCTAGATCTTAGAACTATTTAAACCTAGCTAACCTAAGGACATCACACACATCCATGCCCCGGCCGGCTACGTTGTCAGTTTAGATCAACACATTTCACGAATTTGGTCTGACATACCGGGCACACAGCGCAATATGCAGAGCAACGACTACGCCATTTCTTACTTCGTTCCAGTTTATAGTATAATAAAATAATGGAATAGATGATAATAAAATGCGTGGCTTTTTAAAATGTATTGAATTAATGAGATTAATTTTTCGGCGTGAATGACAAGCACAATAAGCTGAGTTATGCCTGGAAATAAGTCCGTATTAGTTCATATTATTTTGCAGGGCGGAGTAGTTTCTTTCTCCGCTGTAGATTTGTGCTTACCATTCTTCATAATACTACGTTTGGTCGCCGCGTTCACCTTTGAAGTCTTGACCGTGTTCCTATTAATCTTATCGGATCTTCGTAATTTTCCAAAGTACACAGGTGGGCTTCAGTTATTGTAATTATTGTACTATTTGAAATAACAACTCACACGACCTTTCTGTTAACAAAACAATACTGTATTTTTCTAAACGGTGCACATATGAAATCCACACTCCTCACTTATTCATAGCGACCCCAAAATGGCGGTCTACAATTACTCGCTAAAAAATTGACGTGCTTCTCACTCTTTCACTAGCTGAGCGCGAATCCCTCCTTCCTCCTACCGGTACCAGAAAAAATCCTCTGTTAATTAACAACTGAAAGTCAAAAAATACATGACGGTAGGCATAGGCTCTATGATGGGCTACCGCTTCATCTTGGCTCTTTGCCTTTAAGGAAGACGAAAACATAAAGGAAATGCAAAAGGTTTATCACAGGTTCTGTGTATATGAAACTAGTAATTACTGTGAAGTGCCTGAATGCAGTAACTTCTTTTTACTCTCGTGTGCCTGGTGTAAGTTGTTTTCGTCATCCTACAACCATTTCGCATTTCATAACTGTTTCATTGTTAGCAAAACATACATTACTCAAAAAGTATCATAAGAGCTGTGCTACAGAAATTGTTACAAAATATTTAATGTCAACGAATTAAAGCCCCGATCGATGTAAGTCTTCTGAAATGTTACGTCATACAGTGCCTTGATTTCCCTTCCTCTGCTAGTCTTTTGTCTAAGAAATACATCTGCAACAATTTAGTTGTCGATAATAATTGCAAGTTCTTTAATAAAATTAATGATCTGAGATATTTTTGGTGTGATTAAGTGCTGCAAAATTGCGTGTGTCCACTTTGAACATGACGCTAGGCGACACTATATCCTCTTGTCACGGCTGTGTCTGCTTATTTGCTCTTTTCGGTGCTACGCAGGAAGGCCTATACAAACCGCTGTTATAAGCGGTTCTTCGTAATATCTTTTATTTTCGTTAGGGAGTGAAAACCCATAAAGTCTACATCGTACATTTGCGATTTTGACTTGAAAGGTTTTCAGTCCCTAACGTAAATAAAAATTTAGAACAGGTCACATATTGCAATGCACTTTAGTTACTAAAATTTTGACACTGCATTTCTTTTGGTGTATTCTTCCTGTGTGAAAAATTTCGTAGTGGATTTCGATATGTCGGACTGGACCATTCCCTGGTCGGATTTGCGATGCCAACTGAGAAGCTACTTCACCGAGTGGTAGAGGGTCCACCGCCTGTAAAATCTGCAAACCGGCCGGTAGAACAGTAGGCTGACCACATGCTCCTCGATACCACACTTGAATGATGCCGCAAAGCACAGGATGGCACGGCTGCCGGTAGATTTCGCTTGGTCTTCACTGAATGGACGAGGAGTTCGAGTTCACAATTTCGCTGAATTTTCTTAATGATGACTGTTTCCGTCAGTGACTGTAAATACGGTTGCTAGCCACAACTGTAATTTTGGTTATTTAGCTATTATCAGTGTTCGATGAGGTCAGGAGACATGTCGACTGTTGTAACAGGCGGCAATTGATGTGTAACCGAAAGTAAACAATGTACATTTACTTCCTGGGCTTTTTGCTTACTTGTGGATTTCTGTTCACGTGGCTTTGGCCATTACAGTCGTCTTTTACAGTCATTAATGTTTCTTATCTCGCGCTGTCACTGTAATGCTCTGACGTGGCTATAATATTCACTCATTTCCAGAAAAAAACAGAAAACCCTGATCGACTAGAGACTGGACGTCGATATTTACAGAACAATTACAAAATGGTTGAAATAGCTCTAAGCACTACGGGACTTAACATCTGAGGTCATCAGTCCCATAGACTTAGAACTACTTAAACCTAACTAATCTAAGGACATAACACATATCCATGCCCGAGGCAGGATTCGAACCCGCAACCGTAGCAGCAGCGCGGTTCCGGACTGAAGCGCCTAGAGCCGCTCGGCGACAGTGGCCGGCAGGACATGTATAGTAGTATGTTCTACAGAAATGATTAGCATTTCAGTGAGCGGTTCAGCAGTGTTCTTTTGCCTAGTAGGGACACGGTCGGTCATGGGCTCTGATAACTTGTTCCTTACGTGATGGCATCGACGCACATAAGGCACAAATAGGGTCCTGTGGCATTGTCATCCATGCTGCATTCACCCGGTTCCAAAGCTCATCCGTGGTGGTTTTCTTTGGGTCGCAGCGCTACACCTGTCGTTACATCATGCCCCACACATTTTCGACTGGCAGCAAATCTGATGATATAGTGGGCAAGGGCAAAAGGTTAGCATCCTTTGACACCAAGAAGGAACGTGTTCCTGCAAAAATATGAGGTAGTGTATTGTCTTTCTGAAAAATGGCGTCTAGGGTGTTGTGGAGATATGGTAGGGCTGCGGGACGCGAGATGTCATTCACGTAGGTCACACTGCCCTGGAGAGGCTGAAGAATACTCAGTATTGTAGAACACTCAGTATAATGTCGTCTATTGAAACTGAACTACTCTTCTGCAACAATCACTATACACACACAACAAAACTTCTAGACGACCATTCATCTAGAGCGTCGGTGAGGTCCGTCGGAGCTGGTCCTAGCTCGGCGAGGAACTGACTGTACTGCTGCTGCGCTGGCCTTATAAAGCCGGCGGAGTACTTTAACTTTCCCTGTGTCTGTGAGGCGACCTCTGCAGAAAAAGGTTCTTATAAGTCTGTAGCAAGTTCTGTTTATTTCGATGAATTGTTTTCCTCTTGGTTGCGCCTGCAAGTGCTTGTGTATGTTATATGGTACACAAGGGTGTCTGGAGTGTAGTCTGCCTGGCAGGGGCCGTCTGTGGCAGACGTAACAGAGCCATCAGACAACTGGGACTTGTGGTTGTACCCAGTAGCACCCCACGCCATAAAGTCTTGATTTGGCGCTGTATGTCTTTCGCGACTGCTATCACTGTGCTGCCGCTCCCCCTGTCTGTGGCGAACTAAAATGAGACCATCGTTCTGACGTCCGAAATCACTATCTGATGGCATTCCTGTCCCCAGTGACGTCACTCCATACGCCATTGCCATCTAGCAGGTTTCTGTACATTCGTCAAAAGTAGGTGGAGACGTGGACCACGCGACGAACTGTCACTCTGAGAGTGTACGACGTGTTACACTGTTCCACCGTTGCGCTGGAGCCAAGGAGAACGTAGATCTGTCCTGCAATGCCATTCGGATGAGGTGTCCTTCTCGGGATGTGGTCTGGGTGGTGCGACCTGACCAATCTCGTCGTAATCTACGGCGTTCCGTGAATCATTCTGCACACATCCGTTGCACTACCGAAACGTTTCGTCCCACACGACCAGCAACTTCCGTGAGGGATGCATTACATTCTCTCATGCCAATAATGCACCCCCTTTCATTCTCTAGCATATGACGGCACGGTTCGCGCATACGCCTGCGCGACATCCTGAACTTCTGCTCAAGTCACATTGATCCATTTCCATTCGGTTTATAGAAACAACGAGAGCCGTAGGCACTTATCACCAGTAAGTGGTGGTGTGCTGCGATTTCGATGTTGATTTTAAACCTGAGGGCCGAAATGGTTCAAATGCTAACCATTTATGCAGAACACACCACTGTACATGTTCTGTGAATATGAACGTCCTATCTCTAGCCTTTCAAAAAGTTCTGTTTTTTCTGAGCGAGAGGCCAATACAGTTCATCAACCGCTCAATAATAGCTAAGCCGAAGTTAATATTATCGGCAATAAAACTTTAGGCACAAAATATTATCACTTCTAAAATATTTCATATAAACGAGATTATGTTTACAGTGTCAGAGACTAAGATTGCACATATACAAGAACATCTTTTATATCTAGGCACTTCAGTCCGGAACCGCGCTTCTGCTACTGTCGCAGGTTCGAATCCTGCCTCGGACATGGGTGTGTGTGTGTGTGAAGTCCTTAGGTTAGTTAGGTTTAAGTAGTTCTAAGTCTAGGGGACCGATGACCTCAGATGTTAAGTCCCACAGTGCTCAGAGCCATTTGAACCATCTTTTATATCCACGTGATTATGTCCAGTGGCCAAGGGTAACTTACGTTCTTAAGATAATTTCAGTTATGGGATGTAACTGAAAGTTAATCGCCTAGTACGAAAAATAATCGGTACGCATTATGTGAGAGAACTACACGGAGAATGGAACTAAATTGAGTCAGTTAGTTAGCTAGCTAGTTAGTTAGTTGGATGTTCCATTGATCAATCGCGAAGTATGGTAGCCGTTATGATGTGTAACGGGTCAAGTGCACAAGAAATGCACATATGAAACAAGATTTTTAATATATATATATATATATATATATATATATATTACAATACAGAGTTAAGGATTAATATTTCTATTATTTACCCCATTACCTTAAATGGCACAAAATGTATATACTATGCTTATAGATTTATTTATTCCTATTCAAGAATTCATCTGTGGAATAGAAGGAGTTGTCAAGGAGATATGATTTCAATTTATTTTTGAAGCTATTACTGCTGTCTGTCAGACATTTTATTTCATCTCGTAATTTGTCGAAAATTTTTGTAGCAGCATATTTTACCCCTTTCTGTGCCAAAGATAGGTTGGGTAAAGGATAGTGTAAGTCTTTCTTTTTTCTGGTATTACAATCACGAATGTCACTGTTGTTTTTGAACTGGTCCACGTCGTTGAGAACAAATTTCATTAGTGAGTAAATTTACTATGAGGCTGTTGTAAGAATTCCCAATCTTTTAAAAAGATGCCTACAAGATGTGCGACTATGAACCCCACACATTATTCTAACCGCTTTCTTTTGGGCAGTGAATACTTTATGTCTAAATGTTGAGTTATCCCAAAATATTATTCCGTATGACATCAGAGAGTGAAAGTATGCAAAGTATGTTAGCTTACTAATTTCTATATTCTCAAAATTGGCAATTATTCTGATTGCAAAATTTGCTGAACCTAATCGCTTTAGAAGACCCAAAATATGAACTTTCCAATTAAGATTCTCAACTATGTGTACACCCAAAAACTTATTATGATCTACCCTTGAAAACGATTTGACTTTTCATTGAATTCTCCGAGTAACTTAACCTTCTAGAGTCACTTCGTTTCAGCGCAAATAATGCTATCTGTTTTCATTAGATCTTTTTGGTACAGAAGCTTATTCGTCATTCTCGTCTATAACATTGAAAATCTCTACTGAGATGTCATTCCTCCCATCAAACATCTCCGTTATCCATATCATATTATGACTGACCATCTTGAGCTTATAATCCGCCACCAGCAATGACTAATACCAATTTTTAAACTCCTTTCGGTAACGGTGTTTGAGATCGCAGGTCAAGCAGCGGTAAGATGTGGAAACCGGCAGAAGACCGTCGCGCCGGGAAAGGGCCGGTCGTCACTGTGTGAAGGTAATTCCATAGTATGATACAACTTTTACCTATTTTCCTTTCTATTTTCTTTTTCCCATGTCAAATAAAATTACAGTACTGCAGGTTTCGTTTTTCTTCCTATACTCATCCTGGAACTGTGATTTACGATACACTTAATTTTTTATTTCGTTTCGTTATGTGCTTAACACTTTTCTCCGTGTATAAAATGGTTAATTTGTAACTTCACTTACAGTCTATCTAATATTCTGCCGGAGAGGTTTACCTCTGAAATGTATCGAGAGGTCCACCTTCCCTAATAATTCTGTCTGTGCAATGTTCAGGCAAACGTTACTCCTTTACCCTTGTAACTAGCTAGTCGGTGCTTTTTCCGACAACTGATTCTGTTTCTCAGTGTATTTCTTACTCTACCGTACTTCGTCACTATTCATTACTGATGTCTTCTGTAACGTGTATAGCTACTAAATATTCATTTTAGTTTCCAAACAACCCATAATGTTGAAGTTCATCTGTATTTTTCCAGCCCTGTGTTCGAAATGCGGATCAAGGACGTTGTCTCACTCTCGTTGCACGGGAAATACTATCAGAAATCGCACCTGCACGCTGTGATTTCATACACATTTTTCCCCACACGTTTCTCTTCACGGGATACCCACAACTGTTGATATGTATCATCAATGATCAAATTCACTACAACTGTTAAAAAATTACATGTTCCTAAAAATCACAACACGGTTTCAGAACCTGTATTCCCATCTTCAGGTGCATATTAAAAAGTGAGTGCGTAAAGGATGTATAACTGAGGTTAAAATATGTTAAATAGTGCTTACCTGGAAGATGGGACGCAGGTCCTAAAACTAGGCTGTGCTGTCTTCTTTAAAAAGAAATAAGTTTTATAGCTGTAGAAGACTTCATCGTTTCCTTTAAAGAAACACACCGCATTTGACTGTTTTATTGTTTATTTAAGTACAACCCAGGTTGGGGCCTTTTATGCCACTCCCAAGTGTTTGATTTTATGTCTTTAACGTATATTGCAGGACACTTAAATTGTTGTCCTGTAGTATATGTTAAAGATATGAAATCAAATACTTGAAAGTGGCGTAAGAGACCGAAACCTGGGTTGTACTTAAATAAACTATAAAACAGTCAAATGGCGCTGTGTTCCTTTAAAAAATATTGTATGACTGTTGCTCATCATCGCCAAAAACTGTTTGTTGATGATTATAGACACTGTTTAGATGTAGTCGTCATAGCCCGTATGACGTAGCCACGTACCTGGGCATAATTGAAAACTAAGAAACAGGACTTCAGCTTGTGTAGTCCTGAAAGCTTCAGAAAGTCTTACGGGTAAATTTCGTTGCTCTTGTCACAGTTTCGACACGTGGTCGTTTTCGAGCATTATGGATTGTTGTACCGCACTCAGTAATATAAAGCTGTGACATGCTGTGTAAGAGCAGTTGCATTTAGAAGTTTAAATTAATCTGGCGTTCCATATACTATACACGTTAGAAAGCTGGTGAAATAGTAATACGAGAGTTGGCCAGAAAGTAATGTATCACTTTTTTTTTTCTCAGCCGAAAACAATGCTACGATTGCGAAACGTTACATATGTATTATTTGAAGTCTCCTCTGCGGGCGCGCCAAGTTCTGTCACTTCCGACAGATAGCTAGCTGCAGGACAGTTTCAAAATGGTGTCTGTAAGTCACGTATGTTACAAGCAACGTGTCGTCATTGAATTTCTCACTGCAGAGAGAGAAACTGTAGGGAATATTTACAAACGCTTGTGCAAAGTCTATGGAGCATTTGCTGTCGACAAAAGTGCAGTTAGTCGCTGGGCACTGAGGGAGGGGTCATCAGAAGGCGATTCGGCGGAGCTCCACGATTTGCAGCGGTCTGGGAGACCATCCACGGCTGTCACACCTGATATGTTGCAGCGAGCAGATGTTGTCACTCGCCATTCATTTTGAGGACGATGAGGGGGTGAATCACATAGTGAAGCACTGGTTTCGCCACCAGGGGCCCTATTCTGTATCGTTCATAACGATCGGTGAAGTAAATTAGTCTCGGTAGTGACGTCATTTTCGGTTCTATATCGAAATATCCTATTCAGTAAGCTTCTGAGACTTGTTACCGAACGGTCCTCCCATCGATTTTACGACAATTGTACCGAGAGGTTTCGGATTTCGGTCTGGCCCTGTCGATCGGTGAGCTGTAGTTTATGTACACCTATAATTTGTTATTTGAAACATATTTAGCGGTTTTAGCTTTGGGTTTAGTTACTAAAGAATCACCAGAGGACACATCTGGTTGGAAAGTGAGTTCATAATAAACTATTTTCCTTTGTTAGAAATATGGTTAGGTTAGGTTGTTACCGTGAATGATTACATCCAAAAAAACGTTTTCGGACAATATTCTCTCAAAATACGTGTTTTTTTATGCAAATAAGAGTTTAAAGATCATCGGCTGTGCTTACGTATATTAAATGAGTGTTAACTGACGTTACTAGTGCCTTTGTGTACTTTTTTCCACAAATGGGTTAGTTAGTAATTATCGAAACGTGTTTACAACTTTCAAGTAACAATGGAAAGCAAATATGTGAAGCCTGATATTGGAAACCTTCCAAACTATCACGCATTTTTTACTTACGCAGGACTGTTTGGCAACGAAGTCAGCCTACGATCCTCTACACAATACTACAAGAATTGAGCACTATGGGGCTGTCGTTTGGCCTGGACAAGTGGTTAGCGTGTCGGATTGTGATATGCAAGGACACGGGTTCGCACATGGCTGGATGAAAATAAAATTTTTTTTCCTCTATATATATATTCAACACGTTCTGAGTAATTGTTATTCGTGTAAGTTAAGATTTTTCTCCAATATTCGGTATTACTTACATGTAAGAGCGAACTTCCTCAGTAATGATTTCTGTGTGTTTAAAATATTAAATATGAAATTGCTGGAGATGAAATTGCTGTGAGTGAAACAACCGACAGTGACCTTTACATTTTTTGTTGTCAGAAATAATTCACCATTTTTTTCCGAATACGTAGCGATTTCCGAGTATGCGGTTGGACAGGAATGTAAAAGCACAACTTTAATTTCTGGGAATGTAACTAGCAGCAGACATCTTCATAATCTTGCTTGCCACAAGTATTTATCTGCGATCGAATCCTCAGCCACAGGGGATAGAGATAGATCTCCGCCGTAATATTTTTAGACTGTAGCACCATATACGAAACATTTTTATTCATGAGATGCGTGTTATAAACTTCGACGAACTGCTGGAGCTCTCGAAAATGCGTTTTCTTTCAGTTTTATTTTCATGACCCAAATCGTTGACGTATCGTATAGGGAAGTGGACTACTTAATCATATGGATCTCTAGGAGCGAGTTATAACCACATTCTGCTATCTTCTTATTCTTTGAAACTCTCAGAATCATTTTTCGGGTGTTTTTATAGATGTATTAGTACAATTTGATACTACAAACTATTCGTGGTACTACGCACTATTCCTAACTCATTTTCCGAAACTTAAAATGTAGAACACGATGTTAGTGTGAATGATATTAAGGTGACTTAATGCGGCATTTACGACAGTCTGAAGAATACAGTTAAATATGCTATCGTTTATGCATGCATGGAAACATGCGGTCAGGGAAACTGTAAACATTTCTATGCATTTCTGCTGAGAATCATGGAAATGGATATACTGCGCCTGATACTGTTAAGGAGGAGGCAAGAGCGATGAAGGCGGGCATCTCGGCTCGATGGAATGCGGCGTCATGCGTTAAGGCACCGTAAACGCAATTTTCGGTACTTCGATGAATAATGCAGGTGTGTCGTCTGCTAGCCACTTTGTGTTTGTGGCACTGTGCGCGCTGCAGTGCGCATGCGCGGATCTGCGGCAGCTTGCTTTTGATTGGCTTGCGCGACGTGAACCAACAGCGCTTCGGTTCTCTGGACCCGAACGGTATCGCTTCCGAAATGCAGGCGTGGTAAACAGATGAAAAAAGCCTGCTACATGAAATTTAAACTTAAGTGTTTATATCGCTATTTCACTATATTTATCAATTGTATGGTATATGGAACAGCACATAAATGCACAACACCACATACAACTGCTCTTACGGAACATGTTGTAAGACGTGTATATTTCTATTGTCCATTGTCAAACCACTATTTATGAAAGATTTTTATACTTTATTAATAGGATTAAGTAGGAATAATTAACATTTGTCATGTTGGAAATAATTTTGGTAGCAGGGAATGTCTGCACCGAAGTATTGTTGGCAGGAGAGACCGGAGAAGTCAGTAGTAAGCGAGATGTGAAGCGAGTTGTTAGCAGGTCTGAAGTGAGAGGATGAGGGGAGCGGTGTGCCTGCCTGCCACCAGCTATGATTTATAAGAGATTATATGGCTCTCAGCACTATGGTATAAGAGATTGTAAACGGATGTACAGGGACATCGGCTAACTATTATCATAAGAGGAACTAATACACTCCTGGAAATTGAAATAAGAACACCGTGAATTCATTGTCCCAGGAAGGGGAAACTTTATTGACACATTCCTGGGGTCAGATACATCACATGATCACACTGACAGAACCACAGGCACATAGACACAGGCAACAGAGCATGCACAATGTCGGCACTAGTACAGTGTATATCCACCTTTCGCAGCAATGCAGGCTGCTATTCTCCCATGGAGACGATCGTAGAGATGCTGGATGTAGTCCTGTGGAACGGCTTGCCATGCCATTTCCACCTGGCGCCTCAGTTGGACCAGCGTTCGTGCTGGACGTGCAGACCGCGTGAGACGACGCTTCATCCAGTCCCAAACATGTTCAATGGGGGACAGATCCGGAGATCTTGCTGGCCAGGGTAGTTGACTTACACCTCCTAGAGCACGTTGGGTGGCACGGGATACATGCGGACGTGCATTGTCCTGTTGGAACAGCAAGTTCCCTTGCCGGTCTAGGAATGGTAGAACGATGGGTTCGATGACGGTTTGGATGTACCGTGCACTATTCAGTGTCCCCTCGACGATCACCAGTGGTGTACGGCCAGTGTAGCAGATCTCTCCCCACACCATGATGCCGGGTGTTGGCCCTGTGTGCCTCGGTCGTATGCAGTCCTGATTGTGGCGCTCACCTGCGCGGCGCCAAACACGCATACGACCATCATTGGCACCAAGGCAGAAGCGACTCTCATCGCTGAAGACGACACGTCTCCATTCGTCCCTCCATTCACGCCTGTCGCGACACCACTGGAGGCGGGCTGCACGATGTTGGGGCGTGAGCGGAAGACGGCCTAACGGTGTGCGGGACCGTAGCCCAGCTTCATGGAGACGGCTGCGAATGGTCCTCGCCGATACCTCAGGAGCAACAGTGTCCCTAATTTGCTGGGAAGTGGCGGTGCGGTCCCCTACGGCACTGCGTAGGATCCTACGGTCTTGGCGTGCATCCGTGCGTCGCTGCGGTCCGGTCCCAGGTCGACGGGCACGTGCACCTTCCGCCAACCACTGGCGACAACATCGATGTACTGTGGAGACCTCACGCCCCACGTGTTGAGCAATTCGGCGGTACGTCCACCCGGCCTCCCGCATGCCCACTATACGCCCTCGCTCAAAGTCCGTCAACTGCACATACGGTTCACGTCCACGCTGTCGCGGCATGCTACCAGTGTTAAAGACTGCGATGGAGCTCCGTATGCCACGGCAAACTGGCTGACACTGACGGCGGCGGTGCACAAATGCTGCGCAGCTAGCGCCATTCGACGGCCAACACCGCGGTTCCTGGTGTGTCCGCTGTGCCGTGCGTGTGATCATTGCTTGTACAGCCCTCTTGCAGTGTCCGGAGCAAGTATGGTGGGTCTGACACACCGGTGTCAATGTGTTCTTTTTTCCATTTCCAGGAGTGTATTATTGAATTATTTTTTTGAGAACCTCAAGACTACTGAAGGTATGTTTGCGCATTGCTAGTTGTAAGATTATTGTAAAAAGAAAGTCCCATTTGAACGTTTGTAAAATTATTTCATTCAGAATATAATTAATTTTTGCCAGCAATATTGCATTACTGATTATAATCCATCCCAAAAACCATGTATTGTGTTCTTGACACTAGGGTTTACCAGGGGTCAGTGGAACACACCTTGCAGTGCGACTCTGGGCGACTAAACCACGTCTGTCAGTCGTCTGTAGGCTCTGTGTCTGGAGACAACTGTTCCGGTGGCTGAGGTAAGGTCCTGAGCCAGGCAACTTGCAGTGCTCCATGGCCGTCTGCAGGCACTGATGGTGAGATATCGGTCTTCTTCTTGTGTAGCACACTGTGGACGTCCTGTACTGTAGCACCTGAACACGTTTCCTGTCTGCTGGAACCGTTGCCATAATCTTGAGATCACACTTTGTGGCACACGGAGGGCCCGTGCTACGACCTGCTGTATTTGACCAGCCTCCAGTCGCCCTAGTATTCTACCCCTCATAACGTCATCAATATGTATTCTCTGAGCCATTTTCAACACACAGTCGCCATTAGCATGTCTGGAAATGTCTGCACACTTTTATTGTTGTCAAGAAAAAGTTTAACTCTGAACTTCAGTCACATTAATTAAAGAATAACGTCAGCTTTGCTATTAAAGAATAACGTCAGCTTTGGTAATTAATACATCCACTTTTTATGACAGTCCAGCAGCAGCTATTAGAGTATAGTAAAACAGAGTAAGTATATTCATATCGCACTTCGATGTAGCACTCAGATGGCGATCCAGTAACAGTAAAAAATGTAAGGAACAGTTTTGGGTTATCGCAAAGAACGACTGAGGGTCACGACGACGACACATTCTATGTTTCGTCGAAATAATCAGCAAATCACTTAATAAGCAGCATTTAAATTTGTATGCGAAGGTTGAGAAAGAGAATGGTTTCATAGGTTATTGTAGGAGGAAAGGTTGTGTAACAAAATAGATATAGAGGAGATGAGAAGGTTTCAATGTCACAACTTTGTGTTACTGAGAGAGCTACGACATTCCATCATGCTTTAAACTGAGCACTTTTCGAAATCGTAGTCGCAGTAATGTTTTGACGGACCAAAGCGGGATGATTTCATAAGGAAACAGAATTGTGGCAGTTGATGCTCCCATACAGCCACTCCAGAGCTGACTACAGTTTCGTGGTGGGTGACGTGGAGCCGCACGTTGACACGTGACGTCGGGCAGGGCACAGAGTGGCCGCAGCGAGCCGCCCGCCGCACTGCCGGCTGCCGGCTGCCGCCCCCGCTGCACATCGCATCAGATGCTCCCCATCGACCGAGCGGGGGCATCCAGCCGTCACGGACCGCACACAGCTTCCCCTGCCCCCCTCCCCCGCGCAGTAGCCTAAGCCTCCTGCCGGCGGCCGCCAGCGCGGGCTATCGGAATCTGTGCTCCCGGGCCGGGCCGGGCCGAGCCAAACGTCCTGCCCTGATCAATGCCGGCCAAACTTGTGCCGGCCGCGCCGCCGCTGCGCGCTGCGCCGATAGAGAGGCACTTATCTGTCCCCAGATCCCACCTGCCACCCCCATTCAGGGCCGCCGGTTTCCGGTCGCGACCTCCACCCTCCTCCCTCCGCCCACCGACCAATCCCAGGCGGAGACCCCGACTCTCATCGTCAGACTCCTGCCTCCCCAACCCCCACCACCCACCACCCACCACCCACCACCCTACTCACCACTACTCTTAGCCACGCTCCGTCCTCGTGGCCACTTCTCTTTCTGCAAACTTCTCAACTGATAGTTGGCTTTCATTTCTTCGCTCGACATGTTAATCTGCAACGATTCAACGTTACCAGCTATCCTCAAAGGTCATTTTTATCATGGCAGCAACACCATCAACCGTTACGAAATTGTCTCGAATGAAAAACAGCCCACACCTGCACTAATTACGTTTATTCTAAACCTTGACCATGGTTTCTACTATAATAATATAGCCTTCTTCAGAAGTCCTAAAAAAGTGATCAAAATAACTTCTAGACTAGTCTATACAGGAAGTTCTGAAATTAGGTATTTAATAACATATTACTTACGTAAGCTTTTAAAAATGAAAAACGTCTTGGGCCAGCGGCTGCATCAAGATATATGTGGACTGTTTTTTATTCATCATTATGACCATACGTAGTTTCACTTATGGTCGAAACAGGCTTACGTCTGTGAAGTTATTATACTGATCTTGACGCAGCCACTGGGCTAAGACGGTTATTATTAAAAGGTTATGTAATATGTTATTAGATACCTAATTTCAAAAGTTTCTGTATAGACTGGTCTAGAAGTTATTTTGATCACTTCTTGGGACTTCTGAAGAAGGCTATATTATTATAGCAGAAACCATGGTCAAGGTTTAGAATAAACATAACTAGTGCCACTGTGGGCTGTTTCTCATTCGAGACTATCCTTAAAGGGCCTGTTCAAGTCGATATCATGAACATGTAATGATTAAGGTCTTCGAAACAGACGTTTATCATTTAAATAAGTTGCACAGAAAATCTGATGTAAATCTGCTTACAAAATATTGTTATTTCGTTGGTGACCTCGTTGTCTTCTGTGGGATACAGTGTTGACCACGGATACGATTTCTGATACGAAGAAACATTAACTGAAAGGACTGAATGATTCAGGTGACTTCCAATGACTATTCAATGAAATAAAGTTACTGAATTTTGAAATAACTACACCCATGCTCATAAATTAAAGATAATGCTGATACATGGTGAAACAACGCTCTGGTGGGTGTTTGCGGGTTTAAATCACCTCGGGGTATGACCATGCGGTGCATCTGATCTGCGGTCGTCGCACGGTGGCGCTGGCAGCAGTTCGCATATGCAGAGGCATGTTGGTGCATGTCAGAGTACGGTGCAGCGAGTAAGTGTGCAGACGTTTCCAGACGTGCTAATGGCGACTGTGTGTTAAAATGGCTCAAAGACATGTTGATGACGTTATGAGGGGTAGAATACTAGGGCGACTGGAGGCTGGTCAAACACAGCTGGTCATAGTGTGATCTCAAGATTATGGCAACGATTCCAGCAGACAGCAAACGTGTCCAGGCGCTACAGTACGGGACGTCCACAGTGTGCAACACCACGAGAAGGCTGATATCTCACCATCAATGCCCACAGATGGCCACAGAGTACTGTAGGTAGCCTTCCTCAGGACCTTACCACAGCCATTGGAATAGTTGTACCCAGATACACAGTCTAAAGACGACTGAACAGACATGGTTCATATGAAACTTCCTGGCAGATTAAAACTGTGTGCCGGACCGAGACTCGAAGTCGGGACCTTTGCCTTCTGCGGGCAAGTGCTCTACCAAGTGAGCTACCCAGGCACGACTCACGCCCCGTCCTCACAGCTCTACTTCCGCCAGTACCTCGTCTCCTACCTTCCAAACTTTACAGAAGCTCTCCTGCGAACCATGGTAGAGCACTTGCCCACGAAAGGCAAAGGTCCCGAGTTCGAGTCTCGGTCTGGCACACAGATTTATTCTGCAAGGAAGTTTCGTAGCAGCGCACTCTCCGCTGCAGAGTGAAAATCTCATTCTGGAAACATCCCCCAGGCTGTGGCTAAACCATGTCTCCGCAATATCCTTTCTTTCAGGGGCGCTAGTCCTGCATGGTTCGCAGGAGAGCTTCTGTAAAGTTTGGAGGGTAGGGGACAAGGTACTGGCGGAAGTAGAGCTGTGAGGACGGGGCGTGAGTCGTGCCTGGGTAGCTCAGTTGGTAGAGCACTCGCCCGTGAAAGGCAAAGGTCCCGAGTTCGAATCGCGGTCCGGCACACAGTTTTAATCTGCCAGGAAGTTTCATATCAGGGCACACTCCGCTGCAGAGTGAAAATCTCATTCAGATATGGTTCAATCGCCCAGAGACCTGCAAGGTGTATTCCTCTGACCCCTGGTCACAGGAGAGCTCGTAAATCCTAGTGTCAAGAACACAGTACATGGTCATCGGAACAGTGGTCCCAGGTTATGTTCACGGACGAGTCCAGGTATAGTCTGAACAGTGGTTCTCGCCTGGTTTTCATCTGGAGTGAACCAGGAACCAGATACCAGCCCTTAATGTCCTTGAAAGGGACCTGTATGGAGGTCGTGGTTTGATGGTGTGGGGTGGGATTATGATTGGTGCACGTATACACCTGCATGTCTTTGACAGAGGAACTGTAACAGGTTGGGTGTATCGGGACGTCATTTTGCACCAGCATGTCCGCCTTTTCAGGGGTGCTGTGGGTCCCATCTTCCTCCTGATGGATGATAAGGTATTTCCCCACCATCGTGGAGGAGTACCTTGAAACAGAAGATATCAGGCGAATGGAGTGGCCTGCCTGTTCTCCAGACCTAAACCCCATCGAGCACGTCTGGGATGCTCTCAGTCAACGTATCGCTGCACGTCTTCAAATTCCTACGACACATCAGGAGCTCCGACAGGCATTGGTGGAAGAATGGGAGGCTATACCCCAGCAGCTGCTAGACCACCTGAACCATTTATGCCAACCCGCTGTGCAGCCTGTGTACATGTGCGTGGTGATCATACCCCATATTGATATCGGGGTACATGAGCAGGAAGCACTTGCGTTTTGTAGTACATGTGTTTTGGGACGGTTTTCTCAACTTGTCACCAATACTGTGGACTTACAGATGTGTCGTGTATGTTCCCTATGTGCCTATGCTATTAGCGGCAGTTTTGAGTAGTGCCACGTTGTGTGACACCACATTCTGCAGTTATCCTTAATTTATGAGCATGAGTGTATATTCACTAATATCTGCACACGTTAAATAACAGAGTGTCGTCAAAAAGTAACAGGAATTTTTGTTTTGTTAATGAATATTTAATTACTCATCACTACCAAGTTTGTCTCCTTCAAAGTAATCCCCTTCAGATATAATATACTTGTGGAAGTCCTTTTTCCAATTTTGGGTTCAGCTTCTTCAGCGATTGTGTTTTTGTGGGAAAAGTAGCACCATAGCTGTATCTTGAGAATTTCTTTACTGTCTCCCGTTACTCAGGAGTCTCTCTGCCACACCGTGTCGAATAGAGACGCCTGACGAAACCTAGCCCACGTGTACTAGTAACAAGGACTCCACAAAAAATGCGCCAAGGAAATTTGATACTCTTTTTGGTAGTGGTGGGGCTTGAGTATGGTGGTAATGTGCCTCCGAAACTTGTTGTATGAGACAATAAAGACATTCTCAAGCTGCAACTGTTGTGGTACTTTTCCTCATGTATATCATCAGCTGTAGTCCCTCGTCCGTGCAATAAGATAGACATCCATAGATGCTATTTTTATCTTCTCAGTAGTGGTAAATGACGTCCGTTTGTGGTTCTCTTAAGCCTCGGTAGTAATAAAAGGAAGTCGCAGGTGGCCTTGTTCATGAATACGTTGGCTGTGGCAACATGATGGTTTTGTTTTTTGCTAAAAAAAATTGCGAAGAAGAGTTACGGTGTGACCGTGATCAGTATAGTGGTGCAATTTCCATTAGTGGTTCTGGTCGTTTTCTTGGAACTGATTCATGCAAACGGTGGAAAGCTTCTAGATAGTATTCTCCATTGACCATATGTCCATAAGGCAGGAGCTCATGATGCACTATCCCATTGATGAACCTTCACGCGTGATCGAATATTTTTCGGTTTTGGCTCTCAGACAGTCTCCATTGGAACCAGTGGACCTTGGTTTCGACGTCATACCAATACACCCATGTTTCTTCACCTGTTATAGTCTTCTTTAGAAGTTCTCGATCGTTGTCGACTTCATTCAGCAATTCCTGAGCATTGTCTATGGGTCGTCTTTTTCGATCGAAATTCAACAGTTTCGGAAAAAGCTTTGCTGCTATACTTTCCATCCCCAAAACTTCCGAAAAAATTGCTTGGCATGAGCCAAAAGATATTGAGACATCATTATCAATCTCTCTAAGGCTGATTCGGCGATTTTCCATAACAATTTTCCTTACTTCCTCCACATTGACGTCAGTAAACGATGTGCTGGGGCATCCAGGGCGGTCGTCGTCTTCAGCGTCTTCTCATCTCTGTTTGAAACGCTTATGTCACTCATAGTGGATTCACCAAAAAGCCACAGTCACCACTTCCAGTGCGGCGCTGTACTCTATTCCACTTTTCAAGGAAAACTTAGTGTAAATTCTTTGATCCATCTTTATCGAAAGTAAAATGGATAAAATATTTGTATAAGTTACGTTTACATCATACCAGAGACTAAGGACTATTGTTCATAGCTAGCTTTAGTCTCTGGCGTGATGTACAAGTGACCTATGTAAATATTTTATCATGTGACGCCTATTACCATTTTATGTTGACAAGAGCCTCATTCTGAAATACGATATATGTAATCTGGATGCTATCTAAAGCCATGGCTTGGGATAATTCAGGCTTTGTCAAATTTGTATACGACAAGAGCCTCTCGGCTTCATGCAATCTAATGTGCCACCATGTGATGTAACAACGTCCACTATTTCTGAAGAAGGTATTTTCACATACATCGAAACAGAGGTCAAGAGCTAACTAACCTTTGTTTGCAACCGGTTGGCTGATTTTTCAATCTCTTCAGATTTACCCAGTTGCCGTTTCGCAGATTTTGTGTAATTCAGTACGTATGGGTTAGTTTACCTGATCTCCTTGTCTTTTCCTTAGCATTAGCAAGTGACATATTTCAAAAGCTGCTATCCTTGTTGGCACCGTTTATCACTTATCACTTCCAAGTTAGGCTATACTCTTGACAAATACATTCAAGATCCAGTTCCCAATATTAGGGTTTTGTATTATACCCTTCTCCATTCTTCAAAATCTTTTCTTTCTATTACCAGTCTCCATTTTTTATTTACTTTTGCCATTTGCAGTACTTTTATCTCAAACAATGAAGTCCATCTAGCAGTTTTAGCGTTTCATTAACTAATCTAGTTTTTGCCACATCACCTTTCCTGAATCTACTACATTCCACTGCCCTCAATTTTCTGTCATTAATTTTCATCTCATAACGTCATTTCTAACCGCTATCAATTCTGTTCCGTTGATCTTCCAAGACTTTCTCGACTTTAGGGTGTGACATCGGAAAACTTCAAAGTTTTTATTTATTCTCTGTATGCTTTAATATTTTTGCAAAATTTTATTTGATTTTCAGTCCTGATTACTCCTCTACACAAATACTGAGTAATATGGGGGATAGCGTTTATCCCTGTCCCATTCTCTTCTTAAATGCCGATAACAAACTAAAACCGCTTTCTGTAAAAGTTGTGGATTTTCTATCAATGCTTGTATTTAATGTCTAATGACTTCAGAGTTTCAAAGACTGTTTGCCAGTCAACATCATCAAGAGCTTTTCCTAAATTTTCAAATGCTATAAATTTGGATTGTTTTTGTCTTCCATCTTCCAATGTCATTCATAACATTACTATTATCTCTTGTAGTCATACATTGTCTCTGAATGCAAACTGGTCTCCATTTCACTCCTATTAGAGCCTTGTTTTACTATCTAAAAGAATGAATCCATAACAAGCTACACAGTCAGATATGTTGTATATGTGCAAGTACATAAACGTACATCCCCCGATACTGATAAATATATTATTTCAGAAGTAATTTTTACTGTCTCAGTCACTTTTTATTACTTATTATCACGACCCATTTCGGCCGCATGTTCTCATGATCAGGTTCAGTATAGTTACATGTACATTAAAAGGCTTGACATATTCAAGAACGTGGAAAAATCGCATTAATTTTCAATAGATCCTTTATCTGTCTAGATTGTGAATTTATAAAATCATATCATGTCTGTTGATTGTGCTTGCAATCATCTTCAGATCTTAAGATATTGTTACAGAGTGCAACACATCACATGTTGTAAAATGAAGCACTGAGTCATCAAAAAATTGAAACAGTTCGTATCATTTCACAAATTCGCGATTTAGACAAATAAGGGTTATATCATGAAGAGTGATAACGGTTATTTGCTGGGTGTGACAGAGAGAGGATATGTACCTATGTTTAACCCCGTACGGAAACACTCATTTAGTTTAGTACCCACCTGAAGTGGGAGAATGTTTACATCATTTTCTTACCACCTTTTGTCATTTATTTAGCGCACAAAACACTGTAATAAACACGCCATTACGTAACATTTTCACATATAGGTGTATACATTTCAGGGATTCTTTGCTTCCAGCATAAGCGTATTACAATTGCTAAGATAGTAGAAAGAATGAAACTGCAGTCTTTTTTGTACAAGTATGTTTATCTCATGTCACCATGTCACATACAAATGCTACGATTATTTGGTATTTCTTGGTTATTCAGTAATACTACTACTATATTTTTACTAAATCATTGTATTATATTACACATTGGAGAAATTTTTGAACAAATCTATACTGTTGCTTTCTGGCTTACCATTTAGCAACCTGTACACATACATTTTACAAAATCTTTTCTTCCTGTCACCAGTCTCCTTGCCCAATTTATGTAACACCTGAAGAACATTCATGATAGGCTGGACCGGGTAACGAGTGTCCTTAATGGGAGTAGAACAACTAATAGTGGTGGTAGGCATTTATATGTTCATTGTATCTTATTTTGAAAGTCTTTCCCAGTCTGGCGTACACAAAAGGCTTTCCATGTCCAATATGATATTTTGTTGTGCTGGTGAATATTAGTAAAAACTGACCGAGACAGTAAAAATTGTTTCATATATTTATAATACTGCCGGACGTTGTGACCGAGCGGTAATAGGCGCTACAGTCTGGAACCGTGCGACCGCTACGGTGGCAGGTTCGAATCCTGCCTCGGGCGTGGATGTGTGTGATGTCCTTAGGTTAGTTAGGTTTAAGTACTAAGTTCTAGGGAACTGACGACCTCAGATGTTAAGTCCCATAGTGCTCAGAGCCATTTGAACCATTTTATAATATTTCCACACAACAAAGACATATTAAAGAAGTATTTAAGAATATGTACTGTTTCGCAAACCGTGAGAACGAAAGTAACTTTCACATTATGTTTCACTTCCAAGTAACATAGTTCGATGAAACTTGTACCTTACGTACAAAGAACTGCTACAGTGAAGTACAAAAGAAAGTAACTGAAAGGAAACCTAATGAGACGAACAGAATTGACTCTTTCATTCAAAGACAATAATTACCCTGAAATCGCCGCGATTCATGTTAGTATCTTAGCCATTACAGAAGGTGGGTCACGGTTCTTAATAGGGTTTGTTAGGCCTTCTAATATCAGTACACCATCTGTAACCTGCTCTCATGTTGGCCACAAGGATGATAAGGAGTTTTTGTGGTAGGGTGCTCAATTTATCCACCAGTGCGCTTGACAGTTATTGGAGGGTCGTTGGTGCACTTGGACGCTCTGCAGTCCGCCACTCCAACGTAACCTACACGTGGTCGATGGCACTTAAGACGGGAAACTTGCAGGCCGGTCCATTCATAGAATATACTATCGTTCCGAGAGCTCCACCATCTGCGATGTTTGATGGGGTCGCCACTGTCATAAAAAAAAAAAAAGGCAGGGCCGAATGCTTCCCTGAAAAGACACACATAGGTAACGAGCGCTGTGCCCAATGTGTTTGACCAGTGTATGTACGCGTTCAAAGATCTGGAGGTCAGTACGACCACGCAATATTACGCCTCTCCAAACCAGAACACCTGGGCCACCAAAACGATCATGATTGACAATATTCCTGGCTACGTTACTTGATTCCGCCTATTGCCATGTGAAGATACGCCTAAATGACTTAGTATCCAGCACGGGAGCACGCTGCAGAACATGCACTGCCATCCGTGGAGACGACACACACTATTAATAACGGTCTCACCTTTTGTAATGACAAGGGAACCATAGCGAACCACGGGGCTTTAGTTTATCTACTGTCCATGAATAAAAGTGTCATTTTTGTTCATGTCATTGCGTATTTTTTTCAATTGCCTTCCTTACAATACTGTAGCCGTTCGTTCTATGTATGCGCCAAATTTCATCGAGCTACCTTACTTGGCTAAGTTTTGCAAACCCCTGTATTACTGGAGCATGGAATGTCAGATCCCTTAATCGGGCAGGTAGGTTAGAAAATTAAAGAAGGGAAATGGATAGGTTAAAGCTAGATTTAATGGGAATTAGCGAAGTTCGGTGGCAGGAGGAACAAGACTTTTGGTCAGGTGAATACAGGGTTCTAAATACATAATCAAATAGGGGTAATGCTGGAGAAGGTTTATTAATGAATAAAAAAATAGGAGTGCGGATAAGCTACTACAGGAAGCATAGTGAATGCTTTATTGTGGCCAAGAGAGACACGAAGCCCTCACCTACTACAGTAGTACAAGTCTATATGCCAACTAGCCCTGCAGATGACGAATAAATTGAAGATATGTATGATGAAATAAAAGAAATTATTCAAATACTGAAGGAAGACGAAAATTTAATAGTCATGGCTGACTGGAATTCGATAGTAGGAAAAGGAACACAAGGAAAAGTAGTAGGTGAATGTGGATTGGGAGTAACAAATGAAAGAGGAAGCCGCCTGGTAGAATTTTGCACAGAGCGTAACTTAATCATAGTTAACACTTCGTTCAAGAATCATAAAAGAAGGTTGCATACATGGAAGAAGCCTGGAGATAACTGACAGGTTTCAGATAGATTATACAATGGTAAGACAGAGATTTAGGAACCAGGTTTTAAGTTGTAAGACATTTGCAGGGGCAGACCACAATCTATTGGTTATGAACTGTAGATTAAAACAGAAGAAACTGAAAAAAGATGGGAATTTAAGGAGATGGGACCTGGATAAACTGACTAAACCAGAGATTGTACAGAGTTTCAGGGAGAGCATAAAGGAACAATTGAAAGAAATACAGTAGAAGAAGCTTTGAGGGATGAAGTAGTGAAGTCAGCCGAGGATAGTAGAAATACTTGGGAAACAATAAATATTGAATTCAATTGATGAAAGGAGAAAATATAAAAATGCAATAAATGAAGCAGGCAAAAAGGAATATAAACGTCTCAAAAATGAGATTGACATGAACTGCAAAATGACTAAGCAGGGATGGCTAGAGGACAAATTTAAGGATGTAGAGGCTTATCTCACTAGGAGTAAGATAGCTACTGCCTACAGGAAAATTAAAGAGAGCTTTGGAGAAAACAGAACCACTTGTATGAATATCAAGAGATCAGATGGAAACCCAGTTCTAAGCAAAAAAGGGAAAGCAGAAAGGTGGAAGGAGTACATAGAGAGTCTATACAAGGGCGATGTACTTGAGGACAATAGTATGGAAAAGGAAGAGGATGTAGATGAAGATGAAATGGGAGATATGACGCTGCGTGAAGACTTTGACAGGGAACTGAAAGACCTAAGTGGAAACAATGCCCCGGGAGTAGATTACATTCCATTAGAACTACTGAAAGGCTTGGGAGAGCCAGTCCTGACAAAACTCAACCATCTGGTGAGCAAAATGTATGAGACAGACGAAATACCCTCAGACTTCCAGAAGAATATAATAAATCCAATCCAAAGAAAGCAGGTGTTGACAGATGTGAAAATTACCGAACTATCAGTTTAATAAGTCACAGCTGCAAAATACTAACGCGAAATCTTTACAGACGAATGGAAAAACTGGTAGAAGCCGACCTCGTGGAAGATCAATTTGGATTCCGTAGAACTATTGGAACACGTGAGGCAATACTGACCCTACGACTTATCTTAGAAACTAGATTAAGAAAAGGCAAACCTACGTTTCTAGCATTTGTAGACTTAGAGAAAGCTTTCGACAACGTTGACAGGAATACCCTCTTCCAAATTCTAAAGGTGGCAGGGGTAAAATACAGGGAGCGAAAGGCTATTCACATTTTGTACAGAAAGCAGATGGCAGTTATAAGAGTCGAGGGTCATGAAAGGGAAACAGTGGTTGGGAAGGGAGTGAGACAGGGTTGTAGCCTCTTCCGTTGTTATTCAATCTGTATATTGAGCAAGCAGTAAAGGAAACAAAAGAAAAATTCGGAGTAGGTATTAAAATACATGGAGAAGAAATAAAAACTTTGAGGTTCGCCGACGACATTGTAATTCTGTCAGAGACAGCAAAGGACCTGGAAGAGCAGTTGAACGGAATGGACGGTGTCTTGAAAGGAGGATATGAGATGAACATCAACAAAACCAAAATGAGGATAATGGAATGCAGTCGAATTAAGTCGTGTGATGCTGAGGGAATTAGATTACAAAATGAGACGCCTAAAGTAGTAGATGAGTTTTGCTATTTGGGGAGCAAAATAACTGATGATGGCTGAAGTAGAGAGGATATAAAATGTAGATTGGCAATGGGAAGTAAAGCGTTTCTGAAGAGAAATTTAACATCGAGTAGAGATTTAAGTGTCAGGAAGTCGTTTCTGAAAGTATTTGTATGCAGTGTAGCCGTATATGGATGTGAAACGTGGACGATAAATACTATACAAGAAGAGAGTAGAAGCTTTCGAAATGTGGTGTTACAGAAGAATGCTGAAGATTAGATGGGTAGATCACATAACTAATGATGAGGTATTGGATAGAATTGTGGAGAAGAGGAGTTTGTGGCACAACTTGACTAGAAGAAGGGATCGGATGGTAGGACATGTTCTCAGGCATCAAGGGATCACCAATTTAGTATTGGAGGGTAGCGTGGAGGGTAAAAATCGTAGAGGGAGACCAAGAGATGAATACACTAAGCAAATTCAGAAGTATGTAGGCTGCAGTAGGTACTGGGAGATGAAGCAGCTCGCACAGGATAGAGTAGCATGGAGAGCTACATCAAACCAGTCTCAGGACTGAAGACCACAACAAAAACAGACATACAGCAACAAAAAATTCTTAAATTTTTGTTTGTTGTAAGGAAACGACCAATGAAACATATCTACTAAGGAGACTGCCTACACTACACGTGTCCGCCCTCTTTTAGAATACTGTTGCTCGGTGTGGGATCCAAACCACATAGCGTTGACGGAAAAAGTTCAAAGAAAGGCAGCACGTTTTATATTATCGCGAAGTAGGGGAGAGTGTGTCACTGAAACGATGCAGAATTTGGAGTGGACATCATTAAAACAAAGGTGTTTTTCGTTGCTACGGAATCTTCTCACGAAATTCCAATCTACATCTACATCTACATCGTTACTCTGCAATTCACACGTAAGTGCCTGGCAGAGGGTTCATCAAACGATTTTCATACTACCTCTCTACCATTCCACTCTCGAATGGTGCGTGGGAAACAACATCTAAATCTTTCCGTTCGATCTCTGATTTCTCTTATTTTGGTTGTCAACAAATTATTTTCGCATTCGAAAGAGAAAGTTGGTGATTGAAATTTCGTAATCCGCCGTTGTTTCAGTGTCTGCCACCCTAACTCGCGTACCATATAATTGACGCTCTCACCCCTATTGGGCGATAACAGGAAACGAGCTGCCCTTCTTTGCACTTTTTAGATTTCCGCCGTCAATCCTACCTTGTAAGGATCCCATACCGCGCAGCAATGTTGCATTAGTGAATTTGCCGCATCTTCTAAGTGTTCTGCCAACAAAGCGCAGTCTTTGTTTCGCTTTCCCCACAATATTATCTATGCTCGTAATTGTAATTCTTAGGTAGAATAGTCCAATTTACAGCCCTTAGATTTGTGTGATTTATCGTATACCCAAAATTTATCGGATTTCATTTAGTACCCATATAGATAACCTCGCAGTTTTCTTTGTTTAATGCTAATCACCAACTTTCTCCTCCGAATTCGAAAATATTTTGTTGACACCCACTTACATAGGAAAAAACGATCACCATAATAAAGTAAGAGAAAATCAGAGCTCTTACGGAAAGATATAGGTGTTAGTTCTTTCCGCACGCTATACCAGATTGGAACAATAGAGAATTGTGAAGATGGTTCGATTAACCCTCTGCCAGGCATTTGAATGTGATTTTCAGAGTATCCATGCAGATATACATCAATGTCAGCGATTCTATTATGAACTATATGCCACAAACATACATCACTTCTAAAATAACTGTAAGCTTTTACATTCATGTACTATATTATTGCCGTTAAAGGGAAGATTACTTGATACGTAATCTCGTAGGATCATGAGTTATAAACAGACTAAGCGCAGAATTTTTAAGGAAACACGTGAAGGTGAAGAAAAAGCTCGATTTCGGAATCAGAATGCAAATGTGAAATGTGTCACTTTCAGTTTCAGAACAGAAGCTCCACGCAGGGGATTCTGTCCTCCCTTCGAAGCGAAGTCGTCGGGTGTTGATTAGAATGAAACAGTACTTGGCAGGTATGGCTTTCAGGCCGCCGTGTCTCAGCTGCTTCTGAGCCGGTCGGACGGGGACGTCGGGTAGCAGGCTGGTGGGTGACGGCCACGGCTACAGTTCGCCTCCGGAGCGCGCCTTGCCCCTCCCTGCAGCCTCCATACATCAGGAGATTGCTCTTTTAATATCACAGCCCCGTCGCCCGGCAGCTCAGGGCTTGCCATCAATCTTGCATGGCCCGCTTCCTCACCAACAGAGTAACTCTCATTCCGAGGCCCCGCTTTACGCAGCGAGATAGAAGGTGTAATTTCTCCTTTCGCAGAATTTCTTATGCACGCCGCATCTCCAAGGTTTCTGTACGACAGGCGAAGCGCTTTGCAGCCTCCTGCAGACACATAACGCCATCAACAAACTTCTCTTGATACTGCCTTCGGACAACTGCCCATATAAGATACTTCTGTCTGTCGCCTTACTCATAGAGTAGGAATATCTCTGGAGTCAATTTTGTGTTCTGTGCATCTTCTCACCATTAAGCTGGAGTTGTCGCGTGATATCGGGACGACACTTTAAGGGGACCATTCCATGGTTCAGGTCGAAAAAAATCTGATTTTCGGTTTTCACCATATTTCGATAGACTAAGGTTTTCTTTAAGTACTATGAAAAGGATTTTGCTGGAAAATTTTTTTTTCGAGCATTTGAAGAGCGTTTTCCTACCACTTGTGTTTATGTGCCACGCCCACTTTTCTGTCACCCACTTTTCTGCATATATTTTAGATCTTTATATCCCCTACATTGCACGTAAGGGATTTTTTTTTACTCCCGAGTGTGATGGTCATCCTTGGAATGCAACGGTCGGTATCCTTTTGTTTCTGCTGTTTGTAAACAACACGCTTTCAAAAACGCGATTAGTTTTGTTCAAGTGTGATTGCGAGTTGTTGTTAAAGAAAACTTGCACGTATACTATGGGCAGACAATTAGGAGAAATAAAGAAAATCTGCAGGCAATGAAGGGAGATGTTTGGGCTATATTTTTCCATACGTTCTCTACTGACGATAAGCCATGTCATGGATTGTGTCCATCAGGATCAAATTCGTGGTGCAGGCAACTGGAGAATCTTATTGTCACCAGCAATTCTTCCTGCTGCTGTTATTACAGCAGTTAAACCTATTTTCAGAGACTTGGCCCATCCTGAACTTTTAAGGAAATGTCTGCATGAGCAGACACAGAACCCAAGTGAATGTTTCAACCACCTTCCTAAAACTGTATTTGTAGGCATGCATACAATGAAACTAGGAGTTCATGATGTTGTTATCACATTCAACTGTGGTAATATTGGAAATTGTTGGGTACTGAAAAAGCTGGGAATTAATCCTGGTGAAAATATGATCACTGGGCACCAACATTACGATAAAATGAGGATAGACGATGGAGACAGGTCTGCATATAATATGGCCAAGATAGCAAGACAAACATCCAGGAAGGTGAAAAAGAAGCTGGAAGACCTGCTAGAGGCCAAAGAAGGACCATCGTATGCAGCAGGACAGTTTTAATTAACTGTAAGTAAGAAATTTCAAAAGTTTTTTCCTTAAAGTCAATTTCCCACAAAGTAAAATTTTCAGTACAATTGCCCCATTGTATACGAAACTATCATAGATAAATGAACGAAATTTTCAGAGACTCTGTATAACATAAAAAGCCACCTCTGGTACTACATTCATTAATACTCGCCCATTAGGAAGATTACAAAAAATATTTTCTGCACATAAACTTAATACTTTGTTGTTGTTGTTGTTGTTGTTGTCTTCAGTCCTGAGACTGGTTTGATGCAGCTCTCCATGCTACCCTGCCCTGAGCAAGCTTCTTAATCTCCCAGTACCTACTCCAACCTACATCCTTCTGAATCTCCTTAGTGTATTCATCTCTTGGTCTCCCTCTACGATTTTTACCCTCCACGCTGCCCTCCAATGCTAAATTTGTGATTCCTTGATGCCTCAGAACATGTCCTACTAACCGGTCCCTTCTTTTTGTCAGGTTGTACCACAAACTCCTCCTCTCCCCAATTCTGTTCAATACTTCATCATTAGTTATGTGATAAACCCATCTAATCTTCAGTATTCTTCTGTAGCACCACATTTCGAAAGCTTCTATTGTCTCCTTGTCCAAACTATTTATTGTCCATGTTTCACTTCCATGCATGGCTACACTCCATACAAATACTTTCAGGATTGGCTTCCTGACACTTAAATCTATACTCGATGTTAACAAATTTAAGATAAGTCGTAAGGTCAGTATTGCCTCACATGTTCCAATATTTCTGTGGAATCCAAATTGATCTTCCCCGACGTCGGTATCTACCGTTTTTTTTTTGTTTGTTAATAAATTGAAAAAAGTATTTCTTGAAAACTATAAAATGGATAAAATAGATTTTAGTACAGTTGACTCTATTAGCATCATGAAACATACAATAAAAATATTGAGGTCCTGCATCAAATAGTTTTTTTCAGAAGTGGGTCAAATACTTGCCTAAATTAACATGGGTTGGATATGCAGGGTGTGGTCCCCTTAAGGCCAGTTCAAATCAGCTATAAAGGCGTATCAGGTCACTTCAGAGCATTCCACAATGTATCTCATATAGCGGCATCCAAGCAGTTCGTCAACGATCCCTAACGTCACGTCATGTCGCGGCATGTCAAGTTTTCTCAGGAAGAAAGTTTTGACGGTATCTCTTCTGCTAATATCGTAAGTTAACCTATTTGTGCGGCTCTCATTCATGTTACAGTACTGGATTTTGTGCTTTTGTTTGTTCGTAATCTTTATTTTATTGTTAAGTGTGACTTCGTGGCAAATTCCAAATGACGACTTGCTTATTTTTCCCGTTGAATGTTCTTACACAAGCAATGTCAGATGTCTGAAAACGAAAAATTACGCAGGTTTCACATAACTAGTTTTTACAATAACGGGACAGTGGTGACGTCCACAAAGTGTATAAATAAGATATTGACTAAGCAGTTTGCATTACATATCATGTTAAGTGAAAGGCCCAGATCTATTGACGGAGAGTAATATAACTGTTTATGACGTTATAAGTCACGTAAAAGAAACATAGGTAAACACACTCCACTTATTTCGTTATAGCTATTGTTCGATGTGTTTGTATGAATACATTTTCATCAGGTGATAAATGTCTATGTAATGAAATATTTCACTTCTCAGCGCTTTGGCAAAGAAAATTGATAAAGGACGTACGTAACGCAGGTTGCTTTCGACATTAATAAACTTTGTCTTTGTTCCTCAACTACGGTACTACAGGCTACTCCGACTTTTTGTATGGCTGGGCTTTGAGCACTATGCGACTCAACTTCTGAAGTCATCAATCGCCTAGAACTTATAACTAATTAAACCTAACTAACCTAAGGACATCACACACATCCATGCCCGAGGCAGGATTCGAACCTGCGAACGTAGCGGTCGCTCGGTTCCAGACTGCAGAACCTAGAACCGCACGGCCACTCCGGCCGGCGACTTTTTGTATCACGGATGCTGACTCATAACCTCACATTCGCTGTTTGGTACTCAGCTATGCGAATATACTTCACATGACGTGACGGACAGTGTAAATTCACGCTGACGTAACGGTGTCGTGACGTGACACACATTCATTTTGCTCTTCAAAGCAAACAGCCCTCTTTATTCCAGTTATCAAGTGCAAATTATTATGGTATGTTCAAAACGCCTATACCATTCAACATTTCGAGGACGCTTTACGGACAAACCTACGCCGTCCCGAGATCACATGACCACATCGTCACTGTATGTTGGCAACACAAAATCCTGCGCCTCTGTACTCTAGATATTACTACTCTTTGACCTTCCTACTTATTGTAAGTATATTAGCGTAACAGCAGCTGATCCCTAGAAATCTAACAACGGCATATGGTCTTTGTGTCATCACATGTCCATTTGAAATATTCTATTGGCCTCGCTAACACGCTCTAACTGGAGAGGCAATCGTAAAATGCGTTTTAGACAGGTACGTGCCGAGTAAAACTGTGAGGGACGGAAAAAACCCACCATGGTACAACAAAAAAGTTAGGAAACTACTGCGAAAGCAAAGAGAGCTCCAATCCAAGTTTAAACGCAGCCAAAACCTCTCAGACAAACAGAAGCTAAACGATGTCAAAGTTAGCGTAAGGAGGGCTATGCGTGAAGCGTTCAGTGAATTCGAAAGTAAAATTCTATGTACCGACTTAACAGAAAATCCTAGGAAGTTCTGGTCTTGCGTTAAATCAGTAAGTGGCTCGAAACAGCATATCCAGACACTACGGGATGATGACGGCATTGAAACAGAGGATGACACGCGTAAAGCTGAAATCCTAAACACCCTCTTCCAAAGCTGTTTCACAGAGGAAGACCGCACTGTAGTTCCTTCTCTAAATCCTCGCACAAACGAAAAAATGGCTGACATCGAAATAAGTGTCCAAGGAATAGAAAAGCAACTGGAATCACTCAATAGAGGAAAGTCCACTGGACCTGACGGGATACCAATTCGATTCTACACAGAGTACGCGAAAGAACTTGCCCCCCTTCTAACAGCCGTGTACCGCAAGTCTCTAGAGGAACGGAGGATTCCAAATGATTGGAAAAGAGCACAGATAGTCCCAGTCTTCAAGAAGGGTCGTCGAGCAGATGCGCAAAACTATAGACCTATATCTCTGACGTCGATCTGTTGTAGAATTTTAGAACATGTTTTTTGCTCGAGTATCATGTCGTTTTTGGAAACCCAGAATCTACTATGTAGGAATCAACATGGATTCCGGAAACAGCGATCGTGTGAGACCCAACTCGCTTTATTTGTTCATGAGACCCAGAAAATATTAGATACAGGCTCCCAGGTAGATGCTATTTTTCTTGACTTCCGGAAGGCGTTCGATACAGTTCCGCACTGTCGCCTGATAAACAAAGTAAGAGATTACGGAATATCAGACCAGCTGTGTGGCTGGATTGAAGAGTTTTTAGCAAACAGAACACAGCATGTTGTTATCAATGGAGAGACGTCTACAGACGTTAAAGTAACCTCTGGCGTGCCACAGGGGAGTGTTATGGGACCATTGCTTTTCACAATATATATAAATGACCTAGTAGATAGTGTCGGAAGTTCCATGCGGCTTTACAGAGAAGTTGCAGCATTAGAAAATTGTAGCTAAATGCAGGAAGATCTGCAGCGGATAGGCACTTGGTGCAGGGAGTGGCAACTGACCCTTAACATAGACAAATGTAATGTATTGCGAATACATAGAAAGAAGGATCCTTTATTGTATGTCACTCGTTGACCACGATGGCACCGAAACAGAGGACGACCGAAGAAAGGCAAAAATACTGAATTCAGTGTTCCGAAACTGTTTCACTGCGGAAAATCGTAACACGGTCCCTGACTTCAGCCGTCGCACGGACGCCAAAATGGAAAATATTGAAATAAACGATATCGGAATTGAAAAACAACTGCTATCACTTAGTAGCGGAAAAGCATCCGGACCAGACGAGATACCCTTAAGATTCTACAGTGATTATGCTAAAGAACTTGCCCCCTTTCTATCAGCAATTTATCGTAGATCGCTGGAAGAACGTAAAGTACCTAGCGACTGGAAGAAAGCGCAGGTCGTTCCCATTTTCAAGAAGGGTCATAAATCAGATGCGAATAATTATAGGCCTATTTCGCTTACGTCAATCTGTTGTAGAATAATGGAACATGTTTTGTGTTCTCGTATTATGACGTTCTTAGATAATACAAATCTCCTTCATCATAACCAACATGGATTCCGCAAACAGAGATCATGTGAAACTCAGCTCGCCCTATTTGCCCAAGAAATTCACAGTGCCGTAGACACTGGCGAGCAGATTGATGCCGTATTCCTGGATTTCAGGAAGGCATTTGATACGGTTCCGCACTTACATTTAGTGAAAAAAATATGAGCTTACGGAATATCGGACCAGGTTTGTGATTGGATTCAGGATTTCCTAGAAGAAAGAACACAACATGTCATTCTTAACGGTTCAAAATCTGCAGATGTAGAGGTAATTTCGGGAGTACCGCAGGGAAGCGTGATAGGACCTTTATTGTTTACAATATACATAAATGACTTAGTTGACAACATCGGTAGCTCCGTGAGGCTATTTGCAGATGACACGGTTGTCTACAAGAAAGTAGCAACATCAGAAGACTCGTACGTACTCCAGGAGGACCTGCAGAGGATTAATGCATGGTGCGACAGCTGGCAGCTTTCCCTAAACGTAGATAAATGTAATATAATGCGCATACATAGGGGCAGAAATCCATTCCAGTACGATTATGCCATAGGTGGTAAATCATTGGAAGCGGTAACGACCGTAAAATACTTAGGAGTTACTATCCGGAGCGATCTGAAGTGGAATGATCACATAAAACGAATAGTGGGAAAAGCAGGCGCCAGGTTGAGATTCATAGGAAGAATTCTAAGAAAATGTGACTCATCGACGAAAGAAGTAGCTTACAAAACGCTTGTTCGTCCGATTCTTGAGTATTGCTCATCAGTATGGGACCCTTACCAGGTTGGATTAATAGAAGAGATAGACATGATCCAGCGAAAAGCAGCGCGATTCGTCATGGGGACATTTAGTCAGCGCGAGAGCGTTACGGAGATGCTGAACAAGCTCCAGTGGCGGACACTTCAAGAAAGGCGTTACGCAATACGGAGAGGTTTATTATCGAAATTACGAGAGAGCACATTCCGGGAAGAGATGGGCAACATATTACTACCGCCCACATATATCTCGCGTAATGATCACAACGAAAAGATCCGAGAAATTAGAGCAAATACGGAGACTTACAAGCAGTCGTTCTTCCCACACACAATTCGTGATTGGAACAGGGAAGGGGGGATCAGATAGTGGTACAATAAGTACCCTCCGCCACACACCGTAAGGTGGCTCGCGGAGTATAGATGTAGATGTAGATGTAGATGTAGATTATATGATAGCGGAACAAACACTGGTAGCAGTTACTTCTGTAAAATATCTGGGAGTATGCGTACGGAACGATTTGAAGTGGAATGATAATATAAAATTAATTGTTGGTAAGGCGGGTACCAGGTTCAGATTCATTGGGAGAGTGCTTAGAAAATGTAGTCCATCAACAAAGGAGGTGGCTTACAAAACACTCGTTCGACCTATACTTGAGTATTGCTCATCAGTGTGGGATCCGTACCAGATCGGTCTGACGGAGGAGATAGAGAAGATCCAAAGAAGAGCGGCGCGTTTCGTCACAGGGTTATTTGGTAACCGTGATAGCGTTACGGAGATGTTTAACAAACTCAAGTGGCAGACTCTGCCAGAGAGGCGCTCTGCATCGCGGTGTAGCTTGCTCGCCAGGTTTCGAGAGGGTGCGTTTCTGGATGAGGTATCGAATATATTGCTTCCCCCTACTTATACCTCCCGAGGAGATCACGAATGTAAAATTAGAGAGATTAGAGCGCGCACGGAGGCTTTCAGACAGTCGTTCTTGCCGCGAACTATACGCGACTGGAACAGGAAAGGGAGGTAATGACAGTGGCACGTAAAGTGCCCTCCGCCACACACCGTTGGGTGGCTTGCGGAGTATAAATGTAGATGTAGATGTAGTCTTACGCATCTTCATCTTTTTTTGAGGGAAGTAATATGTCTGCAATCTACGTTTATAGGAGAGGCTTTCCTAAACATCGCTGGATTGTTTGTTTGTTTTGTTTCAGCTCCAGAGTTCGTACTCTATGTAGCCATCGAGGACGCATGTTTACACAGAATACATAACACTACAGAGAAAACACATAAATGCATATTTACAGACCGTCATTTTTTTCCCACAACAATTATTTAACAAATAGACTGATAAGCAAACTAGACATGTTTATGCTATCAGTTCTCACTACTTCTTAAATTTAAGAATAACTGATACTTATAAATGAAAACATGAGTTCTACATATTTTCCCCTAAACTCTTAAGAAAATTGCCAATCGCTTTACACAGCTGAAGATGATTAGAAACCAAAAGAGAAGACGCTGTAAGAGGGTGGAGATAACTAGTACTCATCAAAGCCTGCAGAAATTCCGATTGTTCTTTGTCAAATTTGGAACATGAAAGCAACATATTGTTTACATCAGCTTCTGATTCTGAATCACACTCACATGCAGGGGGAATTGTAAATGTTGATCCTATGCAGGAAACGAGGTATTGTTAAAGCGAAATCCAATGATAGTCTTGACTTCACTTCGTCACGGTAATGTCAAATCGAGAACAGTTCATGTAAATGCAGCTTGCATCGCTAAGACATCAACTTCCTCATTATAGCGGATCCCGGCGTGGGAATGTACCTAAAGCACAATGATTGTCTACCCTCTCCGTCTACAGCGAATATGTTCCAGTACCACATCCAAAATAACACTATTCGTTCCCAGAATGAGATTTTCACTCTGCATTGGAGTGTGCGCTGATATGAAACTTTCTAACAGACTAAAACAGTGTGTCAGACCGAGACCCGAACTCGGGACCTTTGCATTTCGCTCTACCACTTGAGTCTGGAAGAGAGGAGGCGAAGTACTGGCAGAACTGAAGCTGTGTGGACGAGTCGTGAGTCGTGCTTGGGTAGCTCAGATGGTAGAGAACTTGCCCGCGAAAGGCAAATGTACCACATATCGAGTCTCGGTCCGGCAAAAAGTTTGAATCTGCCAGGAAATTTCAAAACTATTCTTGTTTTATTCCATCTTCAGTGTTGAATACCTTTGGGAAGACTCTGGAAGTCTGACACGATTCGATTAATGTCATTAAGAAGTTGAAGATACAAACTCAATTGCTTCCAAAATTGCCACAATCTCCGCAACTGAAGCACTTTTAGGTAATTCGTAGGCTTTACTGATTTGGATTTGAAAGACAGAAAAGCACATTCAGTACACTCCTCTTGCGGAATTTTGTATCCACCAGTGTATATATATATATATATAACAGGCCACTGAGCTTCAATGAGACAAATCTGGAGTTTTTCGTTAACAATCAGCGAGCTTGCTATATTGCCATAACAGGCTGAATTCTGGCAGCTATGTGTGTCAAACTTATGTTCAAACAAAGGCAAGTATTACGACAATGCATAGAATGTACGATAGGATACCAAGAGTCAAAGCTTGTGAAGACAGCCAAAATTTTAGTTCTTCTGTAGGAGGCACTTCGTAATTGTTAAATGCAATCTCTACTCTTATAGGCTGGACTACCAATTAAGGCCTTCTTTGAATGAACAATTTATTTGACAGTATTTGTCGTCCTCCGGCCGCTGTGGCCGAGCGGTTCTAGGCGCTTCAGTCCGGAACTGCGCTGCTGCTACAGTCGCAGGCACGAATCCTGCCTCGGGAATGGATGTGTGTGATGTCCTTTGGTTAGTTAGGTTTAAGTATTTCTAAGTTTAGGGGACTGATGACCTCAGATGTTAAGTCCCATAGTGTTTAGAGTCATTTGAACCATTTGACGTCCCACGCTCAGTGGCATCCCTCCTGCCTTCACTAAAAGAGCATTTGCAGGCGCCGAACGCATAGCTCCAAGGCTGTATGAACGGCTGTGAACTCGAGAGTACGCAATTTGTAGAAGTAAGTCTTAGGCGCATTGTGAAACAGCATACAACCGTGTCCAGTTCAGATCGGGTAATCCCTCGGTACATCGTGAGTTCAAGGAATACACTGATGCGCTACCCACCATACACGGTTGAGAGAGCCAATTGTTGTTGTTGTTGTGGTCTTCAGTCCTGAGACTGGTTTGATGCAGCTCTCCATGCTACTCTATCCTGTGCGAGCTGCTTCATCTCCCAGTACCTACTGCAACCTACATCCTTCTGAATCTGCTTAGTGTATTGATCTCTTGGTCTCCCTCTACGATTTTTACCCTCCACGCTGCCCTCCAATGCTAAATTTGTGATCCCTTGATGCCTCAAAACATGTCCTACCAACCGATCCCTTCTTCTAGTCATGTTGTGCCACAAACTTCTCTTCTCCCCAATTCTGTTCAATACTTCATCATTAGTTATGTGATCAACCCATATAATCTTCAGTATTCTTCTGTAGCACCAAATTTTCAAAGCTTCTATTCTCTTCTTGTCCAAACTATTTATCGTCCATGTTTCACTTCCATACATTGCTACACTCCATACAAATAGTTTCAGAAACGACTTCCTGACACTTAAATCTATACTCGATGTTAACAGATTTCTCTTCTTCAGAAACGATTTCCTCGCCATTGCCAGTCTACATTTTATATCCTCTCTACTTCGGCCATCATCAGATATTTTACTCCCAAAATAGCAAAACTCCGTTACTACTTTAAGTGTCTCATTTCCTAATCTAATCCCCTCAGCATCACCCGATTTAATTTGACTACATTCCATTATCCTCGTTTTTCTTTTGTTGATGTTCATCTTATATCCTCCTTTCAAGACACTGTCCATTCCGTTCAACTCCTCTTCCAAGTCCTTTACTGTCTCTGACAGAATTACAATGTCATCGGCGAACCTCAAAGTATTTACTTCTTCTCCATGAATTTTAATACCTACTCCGAATTTTTCTTTTGTTTCCTTTACTGCTTGCTCAATATACAGATTGAATAACATCGGGGAGAGGCTACAACCCTGTCTCACTCCTTTCCCAACCACTGCTTCCCTTTCATGCCCCTCGACTCTTATAACTGCCATCTGGTTTCTGTACAAATTGTAAATAGCCTTTCGCTCCTTGGATTTTACCCCTGCCACCTTCAGAATTTGAAAGAGAGTATTCCAGTTAATGTTGTCAAAAGCTTTCTCTAAGTCTACAAATGCTAGAAACGTAGGTTTGCCTTTTCTTAATCTTTCTTCTAAGATAAGTCGTAAGGTTAGTATTGCCTCACGTGTTCCAACATTTCTACGGAATCCAAACTGATCTTCCCCGAGGTCCGCTTCTACCAGTTTTTCCATTCGTCTGTAAAGAATTCGTGTTAGTATTTTGCAGCTGTGACTTATTAAACTGATAGTTCGGTAATTTTCACATCTGTCAACACCTGCTTTCTTTGGGATTGGAATTATTATATTCTTCTTGAAGTCTGTGGGTATTTCGCCTGTCTCCTACATCTTGCTCACCAGAGAGCCAATTACATTTAACAATAAATTGAATGTGAGGCGCCCAGCTGAACCGAGAGTCAATTGTATTATCCCGTGGAGACGAGCACGAAAGTTTCATACAGCGTGTGTCTAAATTATTCCATTACCAGCTACCCGCCGGGGTATCGCACATGTAGCGCTAAGCGTCTAAGACCGCGCGAGTTGCACGCACAAATCTGCATCGTGAATCAGTGAGTCTGTCAGGCACAACCGCGTAAAAATCCCTTCGGTAGTTCCCCAGATTATCCTTCACGTTCAGAGAGAAAAACGAGGCGGGGGACTTAGGAGTTACAACAAGACATGCGTGAATACATAGATCCTCTTAACAATAATTTCATGAGGCACAAAGATAAGGTGCAAGACTCTCAATGGGATGCCACTTTCGCGTCCCTCACTTATACCAGTTACCCACCTGCGGGAAGTTGATCTGCAGTCTAACGCGAAATCCAAACCACATGTCGCTGTAGCGTGTTCCCACATTGTTGAGAGCTGGATATTAAGTTAAAAAGCAGTCTGAAAAAATCCGTGATACGCCTAGGATTCGGTCTTGTGATCCGATTCAAATGCTTTTTTTTTCTTTTTTTTTTCGCCCGGGATTCGATCGCACACTTGTTGGTTTCTAGTCAAATGCTCCACCACATTTTTTGGTGATACAAAAATTTGGAAACAAAGGACAAAGTCAGCTTCAGATTGGGTGGAGACAAGGTGACCAAGGGTCGAATCTCGAGGCGTGACAACGTCCCCCCCCCCCCCCCCCCTCTCCCGACCACCGTCCCCTCCCACGCCTGTCACTGCGAGTCGGATTAAATCTTACATGGCAACAGACACTAAAAAAGAAAAGAAAATCATTTCCAGCCGTTCTCTGGAACAATATTTTTTATTTTATTTTTATTATTTAAAAAGGAAAAATAAGACAAACGGAACCAGAAATAGAAAATAAACCGCGCAACAATACTCGTGGAAAGGGGCCACGACGAGAATACGACAAGAGCGGTTAATTCAAGCCATACCTTGACGACGAAACAGAATATTCAACATACTTTCGAGTAAGTCACAATACTGTGGCCGGCGTGAACACTTGCAATATGCAGTGGACAAATATTGGTGGAAGACAAGTGGATCCCTATCGCCCCCTTAATTTACAACGCATTGTCCTAACAGCCATGCAACTGTATTTGTCTTTGTTCTCGGTAAGTAGTAGGAATCTGGACGCAACAGGGTATCAGCGGTTTTAATGATAATGATCTACTGTGCGAACTAAAAGCCGTATTTTCTGAGAGCCTACACGCAGTCAACGCCTAGGGATGAAGGCCCTTCTTTTTTGTAAGGCAGTCCCGACAGGTAGCAGTACACTCGCGACGGGGTTCCTTAAACCCGACCGCTAACCGGATTTACTTTCCAACACTGCAAAACGATACATAAATTATCCTGGACATTATTATTTCCATTTTAAGCAATATTAGAGGTCATACAGTTAAATATTGTCACGTTCTTAGTTAAACATAAATCCTCACCCTGCTACGCAGCGTTAAAAATGGTTCGATTACACGCGATTCTGACATCTAAAATACAAACGCGAATCTGTCACATGTGTAATGTGGACAAGGTGTGTGAGGTTGTATGTTGACGTCACATGTTCAACATTTGTCATGCACTTTTGGGGTACTTCCCTACATTTGTACTCTCATGTGTCTTATATTAAATTACTTGTGCCAGCATCATATGTGCGACTTCGGGAGATTTTAAACGTTAATAAGAATCGCCCTATGTAATATAGCTTTTGTACGTAGATACAAGGAACAAAGATTTTGTAAGATGCAATAAAATACATTCTGGCATTCTATGTCTTTTTAATCCTTAATGAATAGATAAATTCGCAATGAGCAGCTTATTTCGTACGTCGACTACATCTCATTCATCACATTCTGGAGAATGACCATGTCGGCTTTCACTCGTTTCCAGAAAAAATGCTACGTGCTGGGATCAACCGTCAACAAGTGCCTACGTTCTTATATCAACAAGTGGTTTCCGAGTAGTCTAGCAGTGCTTGATGAAACAACGTTAGTACTGTATGTTTAGTTTTATTTCGTTCTAAATGAAGGTTACAGAGCTATTAATAGTTCCATCATTCCAATTTTTGCTAAGGAAAATAAGTGAAAGTTGATTTGAGTTCTCAGAAATTTGTTTTTAAATGTAACATGTATGACATAATGGGTCTCTGCTGAACTACAGCTCATACGCCTGCCTGAGTGGAGAGTTTCTCGTACGACCATTCCACGAGTGTAACGTGAATATCAGGAATCCGGTAAAACATCAAATCACCGACATCACTGCGACCGGAAAAAGATCCTACAAGAACGGGACCAACGACGACTGAAGAGAATCGTTCAACGTGACAGAAGTGCAACCCTTCTGCAAATCGCTCCAGATTCCAGTGCTGGGCGACCAACAAGGGTCAGGTGCGGACCATTCAACGAAACATCATCGATATGGGTTTTCGGAGCCGAAGGCCCATTCGCGTACCCTCGATGACTGCACGACAAAACTCTACGCCTCGCCTGGACGCATCACCACCAACATTGGACTGCTGATGAATGGAAACATGCTGCCTGGTCGGACGGGTTTCGTTTCAAATTCTATCGAGCGGATGGACGTGTACGGGTATGGAGAAGGTCTCATGGAACCCTGGACCCTGCATGTCAGCAGGGGACTGTTCAAACCGGTTGATGCCCTGTAATGGTGTGGGGCGTGTGCAATGGGAGTGATATGGGACCCCTGATACGTCTAGATACGACTCTGACAGGTGACAGGTACGTAAATATCCTGCTGTTCAGAAGAGATCTCCAGCCCCTCGTACTCTTACGGTTTTATGAATAGCCCTGCAGGACACATGGTGTCAGTTCCCTCCAGCACTACTTCAGACTTCAGTCGAATCTCTGCCACGTCGCGTTGCGGCACTTGTGCGTGTTCGCGGGGGCCCTACACGACATTAGGCAGGTGTGCCAGGTTCTTTGGCTCTTTAGTGTATTAGGAATTATCGTATCATTGTCTGTTTTCTGTAAATCGGGGATGGATTGGGAAAAGGGATGCTACATATATTTTTAATATGAATGCTCTTTTGATTTTGCCATTGCAGAATCATAAAGAGACTATTAGAATACAGTATCTGAAGTGAAACAAAAAGGACAAAATAATGTTATCTCTTAACAATGTATATCGCGGAATATACATCTACATGTTTACTCTGCAATTCACACTTAAGTGCCTGGCAGAGGGTTCATCGAACCATTTTCATACTACTTCTCTACAACTCCACTCTCGAATGGCGCGTGGGAAAAAGGAATGCCTAAATCTTTCCGTTCGAGCTCTAATTTCTCTTATTTTATTATGACGATCATTTCTCCCTGCTTAGGTGGGTGTCAACAAAATATTTACGTATTCGGAAGAGCAAGTTCATGGTTGAAATTTCATAAATAGATCTCGCCCCAAAGAAAACCGCCTTTGTTTCAGTGACTGCCACCCCAACTCGCGTATCATATCAGTGACACTCTCACCCCTATTGCGCGATAACACGAAACGAGCTGCCGTTCTTTGCACTTTTTTGATGTCCTCCGTCAATCCTACTTTGTAAGGATCCCGCACCGCGCAGCAATATTGCAGCAGAGGACGGACAAGTGTAGTGTAGGCTGTCTCTTTTGTGGGTTTGTCGCATCTTCTAAGTGTTCTGCCAACAAATCGTAGTCTTTGTTTCAGCTTCCCCACAATATTATCTATGTGGTCTTTCCAGTTTAAGTTGCTCGTAACTGTAATTCCTTGGTATTTAGTCGAGTTGACAGCACTTAGATTTCTGCGATTTATCGCATACTCAAAATTTATCGGATTTCTTTTAGTATCCATGTTGATGACGTCGCACTTTTCTTTGTTTAACGTCAGTTGCCACTTCTCGCACCATACAGAAATTCTCTCTAGATCATTTTGTAATTGGAAATGATCGTCTGATGATTTTACTAGACGGTAAATTACAGCGTCATCTGCATACAATCTAAGGGGACTGCACAGATTATCACCCAGATCAATGGTTCCCAACAGGTGGTCCGCGGACGCTCAGGGGTCCGCAAGATGCTATTAGATTAAAAAATATATTTCCTATGATAACAGATTTTTTTGTTTTGGCCGCTCAATATTTTTTCAATAACGAATATTTCAATGCTTTTTCTAAGTTCCAAAAATAGAACACTTATAAAAAGACTCTTAATTTGGCTTTTTTATGTGTTTGATACTGTGATATGACAAGGTACCTGCCCGCATCTCGTGGTCGTGCGGTAGCGTTCTCGCTTCCCACGCCCGGGTTCCCGGGTTCGATTCCCGGCGGGGTCAGGGATTTTCTCTGCCTCGTGATGGCTGGGTGTTGTGTACCGTCCTTAGGTTAGTTAGGTTTAAGTAGTTCTAAGTTCTAGGGGACTGATGACCATAGATGTTAAGTCCCATAGTGCTCAGAGCCATTTGAGCCATGACAAGGTACCAATCATGCTCGATGGGGGGTCCTCGAGAATATTTTGTTGGGAACCCTTGACCTAGATCATTTACATAAATCTGGAACAGCAGAGGGCCTGAGACACTACCTTGCGGAACGCCAGATATCACTTGTGTTCTACTCGATGATTTACCGCCCATCGCTACGAACTGTGACCTCTCTGAGAGGAAATCACGAATCCAGTCACACAACTGAGACGATACTCGATATGCACGCAATTTGATTAGTAGTCGCTTGTGAGGAACGGTATCAAAGGCCTTCCGGAAATCTAGAAACACGGAATCGATACGAGATCCCCTGCCAACAGCATTCATTACTTCATGGTAATAAGGAGCTCGATGTGTTGCACGAGAACGATATTTTCTGAATCCTTGTTGGTTATGTATATACACTATGAAAAAAAATAAGACGAAAAGGAACTATCCGAAAACGACAGAAATCGACAGATTTATACACACATACAGACACAGAATTGACTACAATTTCAGGAGAACTTGTTGATTTATTCAAAAGGAAGAGTTTCACAAACCGAACAAGTCAATAACGTGTTGGTCCGCCTCTGATCCTCACGGAAACAGCCGGCCGGGGTGGCTGAGCAGTTCTAGGCCCTTCATTCTGGAACAGCGCGACCGCTGCGGGCGCAGGTTCGAATCCTGCCTCGGGCATGGATGTGTGTGTTAAGTTTAAGTAGTTCTAAGTTCTAGGGGACTGATGACCCAAGATGTTAAGTGCCATAGTGCTCACAGCCATTTGAACCTTATGCAAGTAGTTCTTCGGCTTGGCACTGATTGATAGAGCTGTTTAATGTCCTTTTGAGAGATACGTGCCAAGTTACGTCCAATTGGCGCGCTAGATCGTCAAAATGTCGAGCTGGTTGTAGAGTCCTGGCCATAATCCTCCAAAAGCTCTAAACTGGGGAGAGATATGGTGACGTAGCTGGGCAAGGTAGGGTTGGCAAGCACGAAAGCAAGTAGTAGAAACTCTCGTCGTTTGTTGGCGGTCATTTTTTTTCTGAAATTTAAGCTCAGGATGGCTTGCCAGAAATAACAAATCAGAGCGTACAATATCGTCGACTTACCGCTGTGATGTAAACGTGCCGCAGATGATTATGAGGTGTCGCATATTCAGCTCGCGTTACAGTACTTCTCTCGTTAAGCTTAGTACACGCCGTATAACATTGTTGAGACTACCGCAGTTGCTCGTCAAGGAAAGCAGAAAGCTGATATCTGAATCATCTGCTGCGCTGCTGAAAGAACATATTGTATGTAAATAGGGCAGAGCTGCTGAAGTACGTTCCCGGAAAACGCTTTATTTGAAGCATAGGAAATAAAAACCACATGTTTTCCATTCGCATTTTTTTCTTCACTATGCAACTGTTCTCAAACGATTGCGGGGGAACTACTGGTTAAAAATATTTGATTATTTCAAATTGTCAGTCTCATTCACCACGATGAAATGGTTATCTTTTCGTTATTGGTCACATTTATTGCGATACTGCCGGCCGCGGTGGTCTAGCGGTTCTAGGCGCGCAGTCCGGAACCGCGCGACTGCTACGGTCGCAGGTTCTAATCATGCGTCGGGCATGGATGTGTGTGATGTCCTTAGGTTAGTTAGGTTTAAATAGTTCTAAGTTCTAGGGGACTGATGACCTCAGAAGTTAAGTCCCATAGTGCTCAGAGCCATTTGAACCATTTTATTGCGATACTTTGAAGTTGAGTTACTCACTGCCCCCTGCTCGAAGAATTTATAGTGAATCAAGCATTGGCACTGCGACCAGTAATCTGAGGAGAGGAGAGACTGGCATCTGAAATTATGGTCATATTTCGTAATGTGTCCTTGTATCATTTGTACAAATATTTCAAAACCATCCGTAAGAAATTTCTGAATTCCTTTCGAGAAGATAGTGTCCACGTCTTTATGACCTTGTTATTGGAGATTGTTTACCAGTCTTCTGCATAACTTGAAAGTATCCAAACGTGTAATGTCTTTAGCCCCAACACGCAGAGAATTGTGTTCGCACCTGTGTTTGAGTCAAGGAAAGCAGAGAGCCCAAAGCCGAGTCATTTGCTGCGCTGCTGTGAAATTTTCTTTATATAAATTAACAAGAAAACAACACTAACTCGACCTGTAATTTTAAGGAGGGAAAAGAACACTTTCGAGGTATCAGTCCCAATTATCGATCTCGTGCGAAATTTTGCCCCATGATTCTACGAGGGTCACTCCGTAAGAAATGCACACTATTTTTGTAAAAATACAGTTTTCATTCTGCATGTCTGAAAGTCTTACAGTGTGTAGATACATCCTTCCCGCTTGTTTTCAAACTTAGTTCAACCTGTACCCGTGAGTGGCGCCGTCACAGCATGTCTTCAATATGGCTGCTTCGCTTGACGATCGTCAGAAGGAACGTGCTGTCATAGAATTCCTGTGCTGTGAAAACGAGACAGTGGGAAACATCCACAAGAGGTTGAAAAAAGTTTTTGGGGATGCTGCTGTCGATCGCAGTACATTTAGTCGGTGGGCAAGCAGGTTACGTGATGAAAGCGGGCACGGCAATATTGAGGATTGTTCTCGCAGCGACAGGCCTCGTACTGCACACACTCCAGACAATGTGCAGAGAGTTAACGAATTGGTGACTGCTGACAGACGCATCACAGTGAACAAATTGTTACGGAACGTTGGGATAGGGAAAGGAAATGTTTGCAGAATACTGAAAGTGTTGGCGTTAAAAAAAAGTTTGTGCCAGGTGGGTTCCCAGGATGTTGACAGTGGCTCACAAAGAAACAAGAAAAACGGTATGCAGCGAACTTTTGGAACAGTACGAGATTGGTGGAGATGAATTTCTTGGAATAATTGCGACAGGTGATGAAACATGGCTCCATCATTTTTCACCAGAGACGAAGAGGCAATCAATGGAGTGGCATCATGCAAATTCACACAAGAAAATAATTCAAAACCACACCTTCTGCTGGAAAAGTTATGGCTATGGTGTTTTTCGATTCCGAAGGACTCTTGCTTGTGGACATCATGCCAAGTGGATCCACCATAAATTCTGATGTATAAGTGACGACACTGAAGAAACTTCAAGCTCGACTTAGTCGTGTTCGACCACATTGGCAAAAGAAGGATGTTTCGCTGTTGCACGACAATGCATGGCCACATGTCAGTCCAAAAACCATGGAAGCGATCACAAAAGTCGGATGGACAACACTGAAACACCCGCCTTACCGTCCTGACCTGGCTCCATGTGACTATCATCTCTTTGGGAAACTGAAAGACTCTCTTCGTGGAACAAGGTTTGAAGATGACGACTCCCTTGTGCACGCTGCCAAACAGTGGCTGCAACAGGTTGGTGCAGAATTTTACCGTGCGGGTATACAGGCGCTGGTTCCAAGATGGCGTAAGGCAGTTTGGAGGGATGAAAATTATGTGGAGGAATGAAAATACTGTTCCTAAAGGACGTATCTACACACTGTAAAACTTTCAAACATGTAGAATAAAAGATGGATAAAAAAATAGTGTACATTTCTTTTGGGGTGACCCTCGTAATAGTGCGCACTTATAACCTTCTTAATGTATAGCATTTAAACTTCGCGCGTCCCGGTTGTTTGTCACTCGCTACGTCCCACAGCAGCCGCCTAATGGCCGCACGCGAATCACTGTACAGCGGACTGACAACCAGCGTTCTGCTATTCGCGGAATGGTAATGGCGAGGTAAGAGGAGGGGAGATGACAGGAGATGTGAACATTTCTGCCCAACGTGTTTTGAAATCTTTTTCGGGAACAGTCGTGTTGTTCCACGAGAAAAACGGTAAGTAATATGAGTAGACTTTGACACAATTAACAACGCTTGTTTCCAGTGTGAGAACAGACTTCCACCTTTTACTATGCTCCACAGCACTTCGTGCTCGGGCATTAAGCGGCTGCAGCGAAGGGGGACAGCGGACGAGAAGCGGTGCTCGCGCATGTTTAAGTGTTATACTTTCAAACAACTTGCTTACTCTCAGAAAAAGTTCCAAATTTTTGTGCGGATTTATTTCTGAAGCTGATATCTTGCAAGTATGTCTTTGTCTCGTTCAAATATGAGGTCGAGTTGATGATGTTTCCTTGTAATTTACGATGCACACCACACTGTGTTATACTCTGTGCGTAAAAAACAGCCTCGCACGTTTCCTCGCTAGGCAGTTATTCTGAAACGATTACAATGAATTGGATGGCACTTAGGCCGTATTACATCGGCGAAAGGGGAGTTACGGTGTAACGTGGAAGTGTGAAGAAAATTGTCCCGGCCAGAAATCGATCCTACAACCGGTCTGTTGCTAGTCAAATGCTGCCAGTTTTTTTTTCCCCATCAAACCAGGTGCGAATCCGGTCACGCTTCCTGCTAACTTAGGGCACTGCTGCTCCCTCTAGGATTAAGGCCGTTGTTTGATAGGTAGCAGTGCCATCGTTCTCATAACTTAAATTTAATTTTCGCAATTCAGACAGCTTCAAGAAAATATTTACAAATTATATAGAAAACCTTCCTCGTGGATCAGTCTGCGTCTATTAGTGAAAATCTGATCAATATCGCTGCAGCAGTTCCTCAGATTAGCCTGCAAATGCAGACGGGCACAAGGAGGTGACTTCAACCCATACTACCTATATGTACTTCAGATTTTTTCACGGTACTATAATAAACGTTCAGGCCGACATAGGCTACACACTCTTCAGCTATATGTGGTATTTAAAGATAATGTACTGCACAAATAATGAAAGTGATTAACGAAAATCTGGAAAAGATCTCCATCGATATACAAAAAATAAAAATATCTAAACAATATTCGAATAAAGGTTCGGACCGACATCGGCTACATTGTTTCTTTAATATATGTGGCCTACCAATATATATATATATATATATATAAAGACAAGCCGTCATTTAACATTGCTACCCGAAATCTAGAGGAGAAGGAGGAGATTAGTGTTTAACGTCCCGTCGACAACGAGGTCATTAGAGACGGAGCGCAAGCTCGGGTGAGGGAAGGATGGGGAAGGAAATCGGCCGTGCCCTTTCAAAGGAACCATCCCGGCATTTGCCTAAAGCGATTTAGGGAAATCACGGAAAACCTAAATCAGGATGGCCGGAGACGGGATTGAACCGTCGTCCTCCCGAATGCGAGTCCAGTGTGCTAACCACTGCGCCACCTCGCTCGATACCAGAAATCTAGAAAAGTTCTTGACAACACGATACTCTAACAAACATCTGAGTTCACAGAGGCTTTACTTTCATAATGTATATGCTATATAGATATATGTGTACTATATAAAGGGGAAAGGTGGACCCTCCAGGTCAGCCGAGAGCGCTAATGTGCTACTTCCTGGACTCGGATAGGCGCCCCGGATCGAAGCCGCCTGGCGGATTAACGATGAGGGCCGGTGTGCAGGCCAGCCTGGATGTGGTTTTTAGGCGGTTTTCCACATCTCACTAGGTGAATACCGCGCTGGTCCCGAAGTCCCGCCTCAGTTACACGGCTCACAGACATTTGTAACACGTGTGCACTATTGCATGATTTGCTCTAGACACAGGCAGCTGGGGTACACTGATTCTGTCCCAGGTGGTACAGGGCATCCAGCCATCCCTTCAAATTAACAATGCCGACCCTGCGAAAACTGCTGGACCAGGCACAAGCGGAAGAAGAAGAAGAAGAAATCGGAAAAGCTATTAGCAAAAATACCGATCAATTTATTTCAAATTTTCAGGCACTACACAGTGTATCCATCTCCTGGTTCCTTATAGCTGTGTGCATGTCTTCCTTCCCCCTCTCTTTTCATCTCTTTCTCCCTTATATTTCCACGTTACCACCCCCTCCCCCCAACCCGCATCAACAGGACGTTGCTGGTTAATACTCCCACAGCACTTCTTTCCAGGTAGCAATACGTGTAGCATATATGGTAGAAATCAATCCAGTGACTTAGGACGAAATGAGAAATATGCATAGAGACATACATTTTTATAATACTAATGGAGTTTAAAATTTTATAGCTCTGAGATAAGCTTTCAAAGAGACATGTGGATTATCACTGATATGAGACTGCAAAATTGTCGCTGTATGTAGTTGGTTCCGATGGGAACAATCGCATTCTTAATTTTAAGAAGTACTACACCACCTTCACTACCCTCTAATGCCACCGCCACCATAGCCGCTACCACCCCACGAGCGGTCCATGTGCTTCGAACACCTCCAGAGGACACGGGTCAGATGTGCTCTAGCATCTATGGGCAATGCTACTGATATGCCATGTGCCAGAGCCCTGTGGACACCTGTAGCAGGTGACGCTCCCCACCATATCCTCTGTTAACCGACCACCATAGGACACCAACCCGCGCCAGGCTGGATTTTTTTTTTCTCCACAGAAGAAGACGTGTCTCAGAGGTCGCTGGATCAGCAGCAAGATCCAAAGCCGTCAAATACCGTTCCATGCAAGTCACTTCTAAAAATTCATTCGTCCCGGACAGAGTGGCAATAATCTGTAATTAATAAAGTGGGGAGCGGCTTACATCGATTCTTGTAAGGAAAATGCATTCTGCAGTACACATTGTGGAGTGCAAGTCTTACCCTCGTTTACGTTCCATAAAACTACCACTGCATAGGCGATAAGAGATACAGGGTGTCACTCCTGAGAGTGTCCGCCCCCAGTAGCTGAATGGTCATAGCTGAATGGTCAGCGTGACGGATTGTCAATCCTCTGGGCCCGGGTTCGATTCGGGGCTGGGTCGGGGAATTTTCTCCGCCTAGGGACTGGGTGTTGTGCTGTCATCATCATCCTATCATCCTCATCGACTGCAGGTCGCTGAAGTGGCGTCACATTGAAAGACCGACACCCGGCGAACGGCCTGCCCGACGGCGGGCTCTAGCCATACGATTAAATAAAAAATACTTCTAAGAGTCATTAGCCGCGTTTTCTCTGGTGTTTCGGTGGATATTTGCAATGTGCAGCTCGAGTGGACCCAGACAAATACTGCTCATCATGGCTCTCACGCAAAGCACAGCGTCAACGAAAAGTGTCGTTTGTTTCCGCTAACAAACAAACCTGTGTTTAAGGCAGTATTTTACGTACCCATTCGATATAATGGTCCCAAATTAGCCTAGTTCCCTAGTCGTTTAATCGATATGTGTTAACAGCAACCGTAACCATATTTAGATCCTGTGGCACTACTACTATTTCATGGTAACCATTCTTTACGTCTGTCGTGGAAATGTACTTACGCTGCCCTGAATTATCCAGACATCTAGAGCGAATTGAAGAAGACAGATTAACACAGAAAATTCACACATTCTGTCAAAGCAGGTGACCAGACATAGACGTCAAGAAATTCAAACAGAAAAATAACGTCTCAGTTGCTGTAACGAGAGGGAAACATCTCAATCTGAAAAAATAGAAGACTTCCGAAAGAGCGCGAAGGAAAAGAGAAATGAAACAGTTATCTTGACGTGGTCACTAGTTATCATGTAACGATATAATAAAAAATAGGAATATAGTGTTGTATTAATGTAATTACCGCAATTCCTTCTTAATGCTGGGACTCACTCCCTATTTCTTAGCAGCTTCGGATCAGAAAACTAGTAGCGGAAAAGTAAAAAAAATTAAAAAGCGTCGATGTGAAACTGTTGTTTCCAGGATAAATACTTTAACAGCTGCGAACCCACACGTAAAAACTCTCCTCGTAAAATAACGCAGAAAGTGATGAAAAATCTGTACTGGGTTTACTGCTGTGTGAAGAAGACAGCGAAAAGAAAACAGGAGGAGCTTGTGTTTAAAATAGCGTTTAATGAACAGTTTACCATACTCCGAAAGATCCGTAGTTGGCTTTCATAAATTTATTGACAGTCCATATCGCATGTTACAATTTAACAAACCAGTAAAACAGCAACCACAATCGCTGTTCTCTCGATCTGATTTTCAGATCAGTATTTAAATAGTAAGCATTCTTTTAAAAATGCTACAGGAATTTCCCAGCAAGATCTTGGTGTTCTACTTGTAAAACTAATACATTTTCAGCGAAAGGATCGTAATGCAATTTTTCCCTCCTTTTTGAGACCTCGAGGCTAGACGAGATGCTAAAATAATTTCGGCAGGGATGAGCCTTGCAATAACGCCACATTTTCTGGAAACTACAGCTCATTCCATGTCTCTGTGGTTACCGGAAATTGCGAATTAGTTCAAGAAGGGCTGTAGGTGCTATCTCATTTTTTATTACATCTCCTGTACAATGAAATGCTTCTGCTTTGTGTTGAAAATACGTCCAGGAAAAAAGGAATAATACACAAAGACGTATAAAAATATACGTAACTGAATAGTAGTAGTTATTAACTTGGATGTTGCTGGACAATTTCTCAAATTGTAAAAACTGTGTCATTTCGTAGACAGCTGGCTTCCCACGTAACTGTTGTTGACCAAACAGCACGAAAAAGTATCACCAAGAAGGGGAAGTTTTTATTTTTTGACGGCCGTCTTCGTTTTCCAGCAAGATATCCATATTCCAAAAGCAGCGTTAGACCCTTGCGTAAGTAAAAGCGCCAATAGCGCGTTAAAAACTGCTGCTTCTTATGGGCGAACCTTACTTAAAAAATAAAAATGCAGTGTTAAATACACAACAAATATTTATGTTGCTGTGATTCATGATCATGGATGGTACGTAAATGCGTTCAGCTGTACTGCGTTAATATGCCGTTACTGGACAATCCGTGCAGGTTTTATAGATGACATTTGTTTCACATTGTCGATTTCGAAAATATACAATGTCATACACCGACCTGCTTGTGGCAGTCCAGTCCAAGTGAAACGTTGAAGTATGTGACGCAAAACATAACCACATCTAAAATCAATTGTGCTAGTGTAAGCACAAAATATGCTGCCAACTCCTGCGTCCACGGAACAATAGTGAAAACGATTTTTCGTGGCTGCACTGTTACCGTTTGCCACTGTGTTTAGGCTTCATACGGATTGTACACAAGAACCACCATATTTTATGCTTATGCTACCATTGTGGTTAAAAATTTTTTTAGTGAAGTATTAAGCAGTAGTCCAGTGAGTAATCTCGATCTGAGATTACGTAAAGTCACAGATAAGGATGCAATGTCAATCTCTGCCTATGTTTCTCCTTCCACACGGAAAGACGATGTTCGTCGATTTCTTTTAGAGAGTTCGATTCCGCCAACAGAGACTGGCGTACACAAACAGTCTGTACTCACCATCGAAATAGGCGATGTGTTTGAAATTAATCAAAAGTGTCGAAATTAATTATGGGAAGATCTGAAGTTATAAAAGATTACAGATCTTGTTTAATACCGAGCGAGGTAGCGCAGGTCAGCACACGGGTCTCGCATTCGGGAGGCCGACGGTTCGAACGCGTGTCCGGCCAGCCTGATTTAGGTTTTCCGTAATTTCCCTAAATCGCTTAAAGCAAATGTTGGAATATGGTTCCTTCGAAAGGGCACGGCTGCTTTTCTTCTCCACCCGTCCTTCATCCACGCTAGTGACTTCGTTGATAAGGGTCGTTAAACTCAAATCTCCTCCTGCACTTGTTTAATGACTAGCTGTACCCGGTCAAGCTTTCCTGTGGATCGTTCTGCTTAGTGCTTAAGAAAGAAACGGGGAAGCACACGTTTGTAATAGGTATGGGAATTGGATATCCGTCATAATCTCCCCCTCCATCTCGTCTGTGTCCATCTCATCTACCCTCATATATGGTCGTCCATTGGTCCATTGATCGTGACCGGGCCAAATATCTCACCAAATAAGCGTCAAACGAAAAAACTACAAAGAACGATACTTGTCTAGTTGGACGGGGGAAACCAAATGGTGCTATAGCTGCCCCGATAGATGTCGCTGCCATAGGTGCATATATCACATTGGAACAACCGAAATAAAATGTTCAAACGTACCTACGTTCTGTATTTTAATTTAAAAAACCTACCTGTTACCAACTGTTCGTCTAAAATTGTGAGCCATATGTTTGTGACTATTACAGCACCATCTCTTACAAAGCGAAAAAAGTGGTCCAACTAAAACATTCATATTTATTTACGTACTATACGAATATGTAATGAAAAATGGGGGTTCCTATTTTTAAAAAAACGCTGTTGACATCCGTTTGACCTATGCCAGCGCCATCTAGCGGGCCAACCATAGCGCCATCTGGTTTCCCCCTTCAAGTTAAACAAGTTTTGTTCTTTGTACTTTTTTCGTTTGACGCTTATTTCGTGAGCTATTTGGCTCGGTCACGATCAATGAACCAATATATATATATATATATATATATATATATATATATATATATATATATATATATATATATATATATATCAAGGCGTACGACTCTAGACAGAGAGATCCTCTGTAAAATCCTGAAAGAATACATACAGAGTAGAGAAGAAGACACTAACCATAATTCAGCAAACACTAACAAACACGACATCTAAAGTGAAGTTCTGTGGAGAGCTCTCAGAACAATTCGAAATCAGAACAGTAGTCAGACTGGCGACAGCCTCTCCCCATCGCTGTTCAACATAGTACTGGACAAAATAGCGAAGGAATGGGGAAAGACACAGAAAGGAATCCTTTTAGGAAAAGTAAGAGTCAAGTGCCTAGCGTTCGCAGATGATTTAGCCATCGTAACGGTACGCGAACAGAAGCAATAAGAGCCATAGAGGAACTACACGAAATCGCAGCCAAGAGCGAACTACAGATATCATACGAGAAAACACCGTTCATGAGCACCCAAAAACACCCATCACTACACACAAATTATGGGACAGTATACAGAACAGAAAATTTCAAGTACCTAGGAGAAACAATAAAGATACAGGAAGAAATAAGGTATCTAATGAAGAGAGAAGAGCGAAACTATAGAAGGCCTACAGACAGACTTGGAATCACTACAACAAGAAAGCTATTTCACATAAGGCCAAGCTACGACACTGCGAGACGGTGGTGCTACCAGAAGCACTAAACTCAGCCGAGACCACAATAGTACAAGGACAGACACGAATCAAACAGAGAAGACGGAACGAAAAACACTCAGGAAAATATTCAGGGCGACACAAAAAAACGGGATATGGACAATGAGGCCAGCTGAAGCACTATATGAGCACAGAGAGAAAATAACAGACGAAATGAAGAAACGAAGACTACAGTTTTACGGACACCTCAGCAGAATGGCACCACACAGGATAACTAGACAGATCTTGGACTGAGTTAGCACAAGGAAAAACAAGAAATGGATGAATGAAGTAAGAAATGGTATGTAACAACTCAATATCACAGGAAACAACACAAAACACTCGTTAGGAACATGATCAGAAGAAACAAATTACAAGAGACACCACACAACAAACTAACGCAATGGCCCGAACAGAGGCGACAAGAGCCAGAGGATGAAGGAACACAGTGCTAACAGGAAAAAAGAGAAGCTGAAGAGAACACAGGACCTAAAGTGGACCGAAGAAAGGAAGCAGAAACACAGCACACGAATGGGGGAAGTTTTAGGCAGAATTTATAGAGAAAACAACAGGGAAATGGACATGAAGTTTAAATGCGCTCTTCAAGGGTATAACATAACAAAAAACACACACACACATATATATATATATATATATATATATATATATATATATATATATATATATATATATATATACTTTAGAATTGAACATTGCGTCAAAATTTCAAAGTAGTCGGTCAAGATCTTCGGGATATTAACGATTTAAAATTTTTATAATTGGGACGTGAGTCACAAGAAAAACGCGAACACAAGCTTGTAGCTCACAAAGTTTTATCACATATACGCAAAAACAATTGTACAAAATCTTTTACAAAACCGGCCTTTCAATAGCAACCAATGACAAATATAATTAAAAACCTTATACAGTCCTTGTAAGACTATACGGAATGAAACAAGTTAAGTAAAGACCCTTGCTTTTAACTAAATAACAAATAGCGCCAGATAAATATAGATGACAAGCACAATTGCGTACAAATTTAACAGGAATTTACCGAGACTAAATCACAACTGGTAAAACAAGCAACAGTACAGAAAATTAAGTAACAAATTTCAAGTAAAAGAGCAAAATCCCCAACGGTTATCTTAGACCAATAAGCAGATCATAGAACAACGGAATTCCACCAATTATATAGTGACTTATTCCGCTGAACTCGTTCGTGAAATCCCTTTCAAGTATAACAACAATATTTAGGCAGGAAAGACATTTATCTTAATAGTCAGCTTACGTTCCACGCTACAGCGGGCACATCCCAACGGATGAGCCACCCTAAAACATATGTCCAAACTAATAGGAACAGGGGACGCACCTTGGCGCACCCCGAACACATTAACGATAGAAATCTCCAAATATTTACGAGAGAGAATACTCAACTTCTGGCAACTACTGGGGCGAGCAGCGACTCTGACAAGATACAGCCAAGTTGCGCCGAGCGTCACCAGGACATAGCTGGCCGAGCTAACGGCGTCCGAACATATTTTAATCAAGGCGCCGCCGCCTGTATTGGTCAGTCCGAAAGTGATTGTGCCAGTCACTCATAGTACACTGTAACATTAAAAAAAAGGACAGACAACCAAACCAAAGGACATAACACAAATACTCTTATTCCAGAGCTATGCCCTCCCTTTAAACTTAATACCCTTAACACATGCAAGACCACGAACAAATATTCAAAGCTAATAATTCTTTACTATTACAGGCAGACCCGAATAACACGCATAAAGTCTGGGGAAGGTAACAGCCTGCCAAATTAAGAGCATAAAAACCCATAATACGAGACACCAAAGTCACGGCCCCTTCAAACGGAGACCACACAATAAATCGTAAGATACTCAAATAACATTAGAAGCACACTGTCTTAACCCTAAACATAGCCAGTGCACTATCCTAGGATGACTCATGTAGCCTTCACACTAGTGCTCCCATCCCTGAGCAGTGTTTTGCATTCTTAACACCACTACTCAACATATACAGGAACCAAGAGTGAATCCCTTATTCCCACCACGGCGGGGATAATCACATACGAATCACTGTTTCCGGCTGTGAACACCGATTACGATCAGGTTGATCACAAAACACAACCTCAAAGAAATAGCAGATGCCCACCGTTAGTAGTAGCAAACGACGAGAATCCACATAGCACACATAGGCATACAACATCAGGTAGTACAATATACACACTTGGTAGTGTGTTTGGGGCCATCACCACGAGCCCGCCGCCGACACACTCCTCAAACCATAACACAGCGCCGCGAGCAACCAATGCTCCTCCGTAACGGTCACTCCAAGACTCCCCAACACAACATATGCCCCAGCAACCATGACCATTAGCGCCCCCTTGCGGAAAACCAAGAGGGCCATAGCCGGAGCCACCCGTTGTGGCCGAGCGGTTCTAGGCGCTTCAGTCTGGAACCGCGCGACCGCTACGGTCGCAGGTTCGAATCCTGTCTCGGGCATGGATGTATGTAATGTCCTTAGGTTAGTTAGGTTTAAGTAGTTCTAAGTCTAGGGGACTGATGACCTCAGATGTAAGTCCCATAGTGCTCAGAGCCATTTGAACCATTCGAACCATAGCCGGAAACGCCGCGCTTAAACGGCGACCAGACGAGGAGAACCAAAGAGAAAACGCGCATGCCATAACGAGCGGGATTACTGCCCCTACTAGATAAGAGAATCACTGGAACCAGCGACTCCCCCACGGCTCAATAATTTTTCCTCTTTTATTACATACTTATTACGTATTACCAGATGGTGTTCCAGAAAGTATATAAAAGCACTTGAGTACTCGAATGCAACGATGTGTCAAAATTTCAAAGAAATCCAGTACAACGTTTTGAGATTTGAAATTTTTAAGACACGAACACCGACGTTTGCACTTGTATAAAAAATTTAGTTGTTCGCAAACGCATATCTGCGAAATGTTTTGACCGATTGCTTTTAAATTTTAACAGAACGTTGCATTGGACACGTGTGCTTTATATAGATAATTTTAAATGTACGTAATCTTAATTTTTTTTCAAGTTTAATAGTAGGGTACCTAAGAGGACGATTGTATTGGAATGCAACGTTGTGGCAAAAATTGAAAGCAATCGGTCTACAACTTTCGAAGATACATGAGTCTGAACAACTGAACATCTACAGTTTTGTATGTAATGGTGAACAATAAAACCAGAAAGGTACAGAAAACTTCGTTGTTACACTTCTGGAAATTGAAATAAGAACACCGTGAATTCATTGTCCCAGGAAGGGGAAACTTTATTGACACATTCCTGGGGTCAGACACATCACATGATCACACTGACAGAACCACAGGCACATAGACACAGGCAACAGAGCATGCACAATGTCGGCACTAGTACAGTGTATATCCACCTTTCGCAGCAATGCAGGCTGCTATTCTCCCATGGAGACGATCGTAGAGATGCTGGATGTAGTCCTGTGGAACGGCTTGCCATGCCATTTCCACCTGACGCCTCAGTTGGACCACCGTTCGTGCTGGACGTGCAGACCGCGTGAGACGACGCTTCATCCAGTCCCAAACATGCTCAATGGGGGACAGATCCGGAGATCTTGCTGGCCAGGGTAGTTGACTTACACCTTCTAGAGCACGTTGGGTGGCACGGGATACATGCGGACGTGCATTGTCCTGTTGGAACAGCAAGTTCCCTTGCCGGTCTAGGAATGGTAGAACGATGGGTTCGATGACGGTTTGGATGTACTGTGCACTATTCAGTGTCCCCTCGACCATCACCAGTGGTGTACGGCCAGTGTAGGAGATCGCTCCCCACACCATGATGCCGGGTGTTGGCCCTGTGTGCCTCGGTCGTATGCAGTCCTGATTGTGGCGCTCACCTGCACGGCGCCAAACACGCATACGACCATCATTGGCACCAAGGCAGAAGCGACTCTCATCGCTGAAGACGACACGTCTCCATTCGTCCCTCCATTCACGCCTGTCGCGACACCACTGGAGGCGGGCTGCACGATGTTGGGGCGTGAGCGGAAGACGCCCTAACGGTGTGCGGGACCGTAGCCCAGCTTCATGGAGACGGTTGCGAATGGTCCTCACCGATACCCCAGGAGCAACAGTGTCCCTAATTTGCTGGGAAGTGGCGGTGCGGTCCCCTACGGCACTGCGCAGGATCCTACGGTCTTGGCGTGCATCCGTGCGTCGCTGCGGTCCGGTCCCAGGTCGACGGGCACGTGCACCTTCCGCCGACCACTGGCGACAACATCGATGTACTGTGGAGACCTCACGCCCCACGTGTTGAGCAATTCGGCGGTACGTCCACCCGGCCTCCCGCATGCCCACTATACGCCCTCGCTCAAAGTCAGTCAACTGCACATACGGTTCACGTCACCGCTGTCGCGGCATGCTACCAGTGTTAAAGACTGCGATGGAGCTCCTTATGCCACGGCAAACTGGCTGACACTGACGGCGGCGGTGCACAAATGCTGCGCAGCTAGCGCCATTCGACGGCCAACACCGCGGTTCCTGGTGTGTCCGCTCTGCCGTGCGTGTGATCATTGCTTGTACAGCCCTCTCGCAGTGTCCGGAGCAAGTATGGTGGGTCTGACACACCGGTGTCAATGTGTTCTTTTTTCCATTTCCAGGAGTGTATTTTATATGTAGCACTAATTACATTTAAAGTTATTACCTCACGTCCTTTCTGTACTCCCTGGTCCAAATGATTGTTTTAGGATCTGCAACAGTTTTAAATGTCTCTCCTGGGGCATATTGATCTTACTTCATAATATTTCATGCTAGCAGTGGTGGACCTTATAGCGACTTGAGGTGCAAAAGTAAAAGTCGGATGGAATCGGTCTGCAAGTTGGGCAAGTAAAGTCCCTCCCTGGCGAGCTGCAAGGTGAGCCTTAAAAGTTAGGGAAGTCCTGACTACAGTTTCGCACTCGCCACACACACACACACACACACACACACACACACACACACACACACACACACGTCCGTACGGGCACCCAGTGGCACGCATGAGACTCATGCATAGGCAATGGCGCGGCGCGGCGCAAACCCACGCGCGCAGAATTGCCGGCACTGCGCTGCGCGCTCTGTTTACCAAATAAACCCGCGCCGCTTCCTTGCAGCGGATTACAACTGCGGCCGCAGCCCCTACTCGGGTACGTCACACAACGCAGCGAGGGAGCTCACGCCGGTGCACGCACATATGGTGACACTAAGGACAGTGCACCGTAAGACAAGTGGCTGGTACTGAACACACATTGCTGCCGAATATGCCGGTCTGGTAACACATACATAACAAAATACTCACGAGGTTATATCATCGAAGGATGGGACGGAAAAGTGAACGTACACTGTGTAACCTCGGCGTGACACTGTACTATGGTAAGTGAGCGGGGTTCACCTTACGACAAAGAATTTTTGTATAGATATCGACCGCCGGCCGCGGTCGTCTAGCAGTTCTAGGCGCTCAGTCAGGAACCGCGCGACTGCTACGGTCGCAGGCTCGAATCCTGCCTCGGGCATGGATGTGTGTGATGTCCTTAGGTTAGTTATGTTTAAGTAGTTCTAAGTTCTAGGGGACTAATGACCTCAGCAGTTGAGTCCCATAGTGCTCAGAGCCATTTGAACCACACTCTGTAATAACAATGATCCGTCAAGCAACTTCGAAATGCAATTACACGTCAGCATGGACCTGAAGATGCTATCAATTTGATAATAATACGGTCGCCAGCCTAATTAGGCATTACCTGAGTTTCTTCCCTGTACAAGTTGGTAGATATTCATGCAAAACAACAAGCAGTAACACTGCATAATACAGTAGAATTTTAGAACCAGAAAATCTATTGAACTGATAGTTTCACGTTCTGTACTGATATGGAAAAGCCATGAATACATAACACTACACTATAATGTATACTACAAAACTTTATACTGTCTATTAGCCTGATTAAAATCGGGCATTGGTTACCCTAGAAATAGCACTTTCATGTCACACACAAAATGCAAATTTTAATAAAGATACAATACTGATAAACTTTGACTTTTATATTGACCTTAACTTTTGCTAGTCAAACCAATTTAGAACACTTCAGAATTCAAATGAATAAAAGGGGGGGGGGGGGGGACCCTGAAACTGTTATGATCACTGCATTAAAAAATTGATTACTGATTTTATTATGCGTTCAAGATTTCAAGTATATAAGTTACTATTCTTTTCATCTTATTTACTGCTCATTTAAATACCTTTATGTCTGTCTCGAAATAATTAAACTTCATTACTATATCAATATTAAAGTTATGTTTCAACTTTGTTAGACCTTCGTTATTCATTTACTGGTTCATTAACAAAACATTTCTTTAAACACCATTCTAACATAACTAGATCTGCAGATAATTATGATTAACACAAAATTTTATTTTTTTCATTTCGAGACACTCGGATTGCACAATATTTGGAAACGACCCTGTCTAGGTTAGTTGTGAGGATAATTAAATGATGGGAAAGTTCTGGTAAAATTTAGGTTATTATTCCACAGTTCACACTCTGATCCATGCGAATACAGTACTAAAAGTTTCAACCTGCTAGTATCGATGCGGCGGTTGGCGGGCGGCGAGATGGCGAGGCACAGAGTACACATACAACCACAGCTATGGCTCTTGACGTATCGGCACTTTAATTCTTCATACCGTCGCGATACTTTTCCATTTAGTGCCTATGGAATTTTGCCATGCTGTGTGGGCGTTGGAACGGTATACCCGAGGCTCAGTGAAGCTACGTCTTCCAGGAGAGCCTCCTCGCTCCAGAAGGTGTTCCCAGACCAATTCCAAACTCCAACTACTACTGCTGAGCCCGTTGTGCCGTGCAGTGCCCGCGCGCATTTCCCCGCGCTCGCCTGCCATCCACCTTTTACTGCTCCCCTACAGACAGGGTTTTCACCCGAGGTTTTGCATTCTACATATCCTAACACATTGCCTACGTATGGACCAGGCTCACAGTTACAATTTTAAACATCTTACAACAGTCTCAACATTTGTTACATTTCAATTCTATTACAATATTGCTTGACACTTGACATAAATATTAATATTCACATTTAAATTTGTTTAGAGGTTTCTTAACACAATGACATGAAACAAAAAAGAAATAAAATCAGAACATCAATTACACAAGTTTATCGAAAAATCAGAAGAAAAAAATTACTTATATGTACAATAGTACAGCGTTGTTGTTGTTACAACTGCTGATCACTAATACTGCAACACCAACACTGTGCGCTTACTGTGCGAAATTTCTTTATTGTATATTTTTGGTTCACCGATGACATTGTAATTCTGTCAGAGACAGCAATGGATCTGGAAGAGCAGCTGAACTGAATGGACAGTGTCTTGAAAGGAGGATATAAATGAACATCAACAACAGCCAAATGAGGATAATGGAATTTAGTCTAACTAAATCAGGTGATGCTGAGGAATTAGATTAGGAATTGAGACGCTTAAAGTAGAAAATAAGTTTTGCTATTTGGGGAGCAAAATAACTGATGATGGTCGAAGTAGAGAGGATATAAAATGTGGACTGGCAATGGCAAGGAAAGCGTTTCTGAAGAAGAGAAATTTGTTAACATCGAGTATAGATTTAAGTGTCAGGAAGTCGTTTCTGAAAGTATTTGTATGGGGTGTAGCCATGTATGGAAGTGAAACGTGGACGATAAATAGTTTAGACAAGAAGAGAATAGAAGCTTTCGAAATGTGGTGCTACAGAAGAATGCTGAAGATTACATGGGTGGATCACATAACTAACGAGGAGGTATTGAATAGAATTGGGGCGAAGAGAAATTCGTGGCGCAACTTGACTAGAAGAAGGGATCGGTTGGTAGGACGTATTCTGAGGTTCAAGGAATCACCAAATTAGTATTGGAGGGCAGCGTGGAGGGTAAGAATCGTAGAGGGAGACCAAGAGATGAATACACTAAACAGATTCAGAAGTGTGTGGGTTGCAGTAAGTTCTGGGAGATGAAGAAGCTTGCACAGGATAGAGTAGCATGGAGAGCTGCATCAAACCAGTCTCTGGACTTAAGACCACAACAGCAGCACATCTTACTGGTGTAGATTAGGACCGCTGACAAAATATCGATATATCGATATTTCTTCCAATACTGCCGGCGTATATCGACAACACACTCTCACCGATATATCGATATCAATATGGCGACATCGAGTGCCGATATTTTTATTTTATGTAATACTTTTTTCACAATATTCGGTACATATTTGAAGTTGTTCTTTTAAAATTATAGTAGAACATAATTTTAATTTCACTGGGTGAAAGAGTCTATCTACATTTTGAGCTCTCATCACATCCAATCTTTCTCTTTGACTGTGTGATACAAGTATACGTCAAAGAAAAGTCCGATTTCACTGGGGTGTGGCAGTGTGAATGGAATAACAAGATTTCCGATATGAAGAAACAGCACGCCAGTTCCGTTAAAAAACTATTTTTGACGCTACTAGAATGCTATTTCCTTACAATGGCAGTCTTCAAAAACGGTTGCTGACAATGATGAACAAATATCTAAAGGATAAGACTGGTCTTTGCGACCGGCCAGGGTGGCCGAGCGGTTCTAGGCGCTGCAGTCTGGAACTGCGTGACCGCTACGCTCGCAGGTTCGAATCCTGCCTCGGGCATGGATGTGTGTGATGCCCATAGGTTAGTTTGGTTTAAGTAGTTCTAAGTTCTAGGGGACTGATGACCTCAGAAGTTAAGTTCATAGTGTTCAGAGCCATTTGAACCAATTTTTTTTTCTTTGCGGGGGGTGGAGATGTGTGAGGGGAAATGCTGACATAATCAGAGCTAAATTGCATAGTTTATTTTCATCCTGCAATTTTGACACTACAACTGCTAGGTCGCTGGCGTTGGCAGAAATAAAGAAACAGACAAGTCGACATGAAGGGCTCCGGACAAGTTCTGATATGTGACGAAACCTAGCAACGGACCCATCGGACACCTTCTATTGCGCCACTTTAAAGCACTAATCATTGTTAGCAAAGTGGTTATCGCCAATCGTGATCGTGCATCGTTTTCCTTTCAGTTCTTGGTCTAAGAGCGTTAGGGAGCCTGATAGTTTGTTGATGTGCAGAATACCTAATGATAAGTCAATACTGAAATATACAGATTTATAACGGCCAGTATATTTACAATGTGTAGCCGCTACTTCTATGAGGCGGTATATAGATATTCTTTCCGATATGCACCAAAGATCAAAGGCGTGATGTCAGCATCAGAAAGACACCATGAACAATACCGCAGCGCAATATTCACAAAGCTCGACCGTATGGAGCGATCGGCGGCGATGACACATATAAAAATACAAAAATTTTTGTTGTTGTGGTCTTCAGTCCAGAGACTAGTATGATACAACTCTCCATGCTACTCTATCCTGTGCAAGCTGCTTCATCTCCCAGTACCTACTGCAACCTACATCCTTCTGAATCTGTTTAGTGTATTCATCTCTTGGTCTCCTTCTACGATTTTTACCCTCCACGCTGCCCTGCAATACTAAAATGGTGATCCCTTGATGCCTCAGGATATGTCCTACCAACCGATCCCTTCTTCTAGTCAAGATGTGCCACAAATTTCTCTTCTCTCCAATTCTATGCAATACCTCCTCATTAGTTATGTGATCTACCCATCTAATCTTCGGCATTCTTCTGTAGCACCACATTTCGAAAGCTTCTATTCTCTTCTAGCCAAACTATTTATCGTCCATATTTCACTTCCATCATAGTTACACTCCATACAAATACTTTCAGAAACGACTTCCTGACACTTAACTCTATCCCCGATGTTAACAAATTTCTCTTCTTCAGAAACGCTTTCCTTGCCATTGGCAGTCTACATTCTATATCCTCTCTACTTCGACCATCATCAGTTATTTTGCTCCCCAAATACCAAAACTCATTTACTACTTTCAGCGTCTCATTTCCTAATATAATTCCCGCAACCACACTCGATTTAGTTCGACCGCATTTTATTATCCTCGTTTTGCTTTTGTTGATGTTCAACTTATACCTCCTTTCAAGACACTGGTCATTCCGTTTAGCTGCTCTTCCAGGTCCTTTGCTGTCTCTGGCAGAATTACAATGTCATCGGCGAACCTCAAAGTTTTTATTTCTTCTCCATGGATTTTAATTCCTACTCCGAATTTTTCTTTTGTTTCTTTTACTGCTTGCTCAATATACAGATTGAATAACTTCGCGGATAGGCTACTACCCTGTCTCACTCCCTTCCCAACCACTGCTTCCCTTTCATACCCTTCGACTCTTATAACTGCCATCTGGTTTATGTACAAGTTGTAAATAGCCTTTCGCTCCCAGTATTTTACCCCTGCCACCTTCAGAATTTGAAAGAGAGTATTCCAGTCAACATTATTGAAAGGTTTCTCTAAGTCTACAAATGCTAGAAACGTAGGTTTGCCTTTCCTTAATCTATTTTCTAAGATAAGTCGTAGGGTCAGTATTGCGTCACGTATTCTACAGAAATTACAACAACCTTACTGAAGACAAGCACAGTGACCTCTATCCACGAGCCACATGGAACAGATTTCATGTTTTGAGAAACCAGCCAATGAATTTCATAATCGGACATTGCAATAGTCGCAGCAAAACATGGATCTACCAAGAGAAAAAACTGCAATGGGAAAGAAATCGAAAGAGGAGGAGAGAGGAGGAGAGATATCAGGACTTAAGATTATACACAGTTCCAAATTGCCAACCTCTTTCAACAGCGGACGATGGGGGCGTGGATACAACCCTGACAAATATTTGTAACAGATCGGATAGCTCTGCAATCAGGTAAGTCGGTAGTAGACGCGCTTCCGAGGACTTAACATATACAAATCACACTGACCGTAAAAGCTGTAGTGTGCTCAGATAGCGTCCCATTTAAAAGGCGATTCAGCTTCAAGAAGGATGTTGCAGATTTTTCACAGAAGAACCATCTGCCGGGACTGATGGGATACCTCCTGTCGCCATCTCCTGTGGCACATTTACACAGACGAATATCTCGGAAACATATCCGTAGAACTGGTGTTTATCTGGTAATTAATATGCAACCAGCCGCTTTTTTTCGATTTATTTAACCATGAACATGTTTTCAAACCACTGCAGGCCCATCATCAGATGGAGGTGTTACATTATTACATTGTTTTGTCGACCAAGTGTAGCTAGATGCAGTGCTGGTTAAATTTGCGTCATTTCCGCCAGCAGCACCAGCACTGCATCTAGCTACACAATTTGGAACTGTGTATAATCTTAAGTCCAGATCTCTCTCCTCCTCTCTCCTCCTCTTTCGATTTCTTTCCCATTGCAATAACTTTATCCTGCTGTGGCATAATCTTTGTAAAGTGTACCTTTTAGTTTTCCTCTTTTTATCATTTCAGCAGTTTCATCAGGTTCATCAAAATCAACTTCTTCATTTTCATCAGGAACGGAGCTATATGTGGATCCTACTGACAGTCGTTTTTTCATTGATGGTTCCACAGTCTTTTCTGATTCTTCTTGATTGCTGACAAGCAGATTTATAAAGTCAGTTTTTTGTGTCGTAAGTTCACTGAAAGTACCCTGGTCCTCGATTCGTCCATTGTTGAGAATAACAATCAAGTCAGTATCCTTGAGATATTGCAGTTGGTGAGTGACTAAAATTCGTGTCTTTCTACATAAATAACCATTGATACATTCTTGAAACAGATGTTTACCAACACGTGCATCAACAGCAGACAGAGGATCATCTAGTAAATATACATCTGCATCTCTGTAGACTGCCCTTGCAAGATTTATTCGTGCTCTCTGACCACCACTTAGAGAGACACCTATTTCACCAACAAGAGTTTTATCACCATTTGGAAATAGTTCAAAATCCCTTTTCAGTGCATATGCTTTTACTACCTATTTATACTTTCTGTGATCATATGGCTGTCCAAACAAGATATTCTGACGTACTGTTCCAACAAACAACCAAGCATCCTGAGAAGCATATGAAATTTTTCTGTCTGTTGTTATTGATCCTGAAGTTAGAGGAAGTTCTCAGAGAAAAACATGAAGTATTGAGCTCTTTCCCGCACCTACTGGACCTATAACAGCACAAAAATTCCCAGGCAGGACTTCCATACTGATATTTGTTAACGTTTCTGTTATAGATGATGGAGACCATTTAGCAGAACACTTCTTCATTTGTACCCCTGTCTTCGTTTCTTTCAGTTTTTCTTTATCACTTTCTCCTAATGTGACTGGTGCTGTTAGTACTGGTACATGTTCCTCTTGCAACAAAAATTCCTGAATTCTGAAGATTGAAACTTTGGCCTCTGCTGACATTTGCATTGCCAGTGGAAGACATAAGGCCAAACAAAGTTGCAGAAGGTTGAAAAATTGTGGTAAAGTGAAAACTATATCAGCTGTTATAACATTTCCCAGAAGAGCATAAGCAACAACAGTGATATATAAAGATGTTGTTTCAGTAAAAACCATAAATGCCATACTGTAACCTCTCAGATAATTGGCTCCTCTAAGTACTTTGACTTCATTCCTTCGAGCAATTTCAACCATTTTTTCAAATGGCTTTTCCCACGCATACATTTTAATTACTTGGACTCCTGTGATGATTTCATTCATTAGCCGAACTCTGTCATCAGTTCTTACAGCAATTTTTGAACGATACATTGTAGTCATCCGTTTTATGTAAGTCTGAACAGGCATCGTCTGAAGAAAAATTCCAGCAACTCCTACAATAGCTGCCCATCCAACTGCTTTCCATATGAAATATGTTGCCACAACTGTCTCTAATGGAGTTATCCAGAAGTAGTGAAGGAAAAATGTTACAAAATCAAACCCATTAACATCATTTGAAAGAAGATTTATCATCTTTCCTGTGGCTGTTTGTCCTGTCGTTGCTTTACTCAAACGAATTGCCTTCCTGTAGATAAGTGAACAAATAGCTACACGGATACGCATCCCTATTTGCTGTGCAATGAAGTCACTGTGATGACCCATGAAGAGACACAGAAACAATATGACGATTAGCCCTCCTCCATACCAGAGAGCTGCCTCCTTCGTGACTGTTGTATCAGGTGTGAAATACTGCAAGAGGAGACCTAGAAGGATTGGCCTGGAAGTGTTCACAATTACAATGTACACTGCAACAAATATCCCCAAGAGACCGTACCGCTGACCAAATGTCTTTATAAGGGCCTTGAGAAGACTTGGTTTGTATGTAGCATCCTTTTTGGCCTTTTCTACCTCTTTATTCCAGTTGTTTCATCTGCGTTTTCGAGGCTGACTGTCGAGGAGAAGTTCTGTGTGTTACAGTGCTTGTGTGTTTTTTAAAGTCATTTTCGCCTCCATGAGAATCAATAAAATATAAGAGACACACGATACAGTGAATATCATGATCATCTTCACCTTTTCGAAGCCACGACTAAACTTTACACCATTCACTCTCGAACTTAGTTTTCAACTTCTGTTTCTTTTTTGGCACATACACTTTAATTTCGCTGTCCTATGACGAATCAATAATCGTAAAAATGTTGCATGAGGGAAACTGCACAACAGTAGTTATTCTTGCAGAGAAGCACTAAGCACTGTCATGATCGACATCTGCCTCCACATCGGTTTTCGTGCCTAACAGAATAAATAAAAGTACAAGAAGAGACTATATAATATGCATATGTTCATATGGCCCATGTGCTACATACTTGGTCCACAAAATAATGTAACACCTCCATCTGATGATGAGCCTGCAGTGGCTTGAAAACATGTTCATGGTCAAATAAACCGTAAAAAAGAGGCTGGTTGCATATCTATTACCAGATAAAAACTAATTTAAATCTCAGTCGCAGTTCGTCATCGACAATGGATACTAAATTGACTTAACGAAAACATACTAGTAACCCTATAAAAGCAATAGCAGCTTTACCATACCGATCAATTATCTGAAGACACCAAGGAGACTTGAGAAGCACTGCTCCGATCCTTTACCACTAATAGAGGGGAGAAGTGGTGTGACTTAGTAACATTACTGGGTATGAAACAAAACAGCAAAGCAGGATGGCGTATAATGCAATTACAACTTAGTCCGATGGTGTTACGTTGATGAAGAACTTTGTTACTGTGGTAATGTCCGAACGGACGACCACCTGCTCACGGGCCCAAATCTCAATAAAAGCTGTACCCTGCTAGATTTACAGCCAGCTATGATATGGCCATGGCGAAAAGTTCCTTTCACAGAAACATAATGCAGGTGTATTTAAAGTGAGCAAAAGTATAATTGTACCAAGCTCGAATAAAACTAGAAAATAAAACGCTTATCGCAAAACTTAATGTTACAGAATATATTTGATTAACAGGAATCCGATAAATAGAATTTCGATATTGCTATTGAACTTCGATGGGAACTAAATGATTTAGTATTAGCCTTTTTAACTCATTTCTTCAAGCAAATTTTCGCTAACTTTATATTTTCCTTATATGAAAAGATGATTAGTTGCGGTGAGCATTTGACTGTGTTTTTGGAGAATTCGTCTCATATTGTTCCAGCACAGTTTGCACTGTTTCAAGTAGGGTTGTTGGAACAGTTTAAGTCGACCGACCGAGGTGGCCGAGCGGTTCTAGGCGCTTCAGTCCGGAACCGCGCGACCGCTACGGCCGCAGGTTCGAATCCTGCCTCTGGCATGGATGTGTGTGATGTCCTTAGGTTAGTTTGGTTTAAGTAGTCTTAAGTTATAGGGGACTGATGACCTCAAATGTTAAGTCCCATAGTGCTCAGACCCATTTGAACCATTTTTGAACAGTTTAAGCCACCATTTGGGAAATATCAGGTTCTCTTCGATCTTTTGATCGGTCCGCGATCTGGTGACTTTTGTAGGTACTGTATCCATGATGACCTGCCTTAGCATTTGTATGAGACAGTAAATTTTAATGATAATAATACTGTGGAACACGGACTAAAATATCTCCTGGGGTATATGTAACAATGGCAGCTAATCTATAAGCAATTATGTTTTTGTTCGGTTCTCGAGCTTTCGCTCGTCCTCTAGTCCCACGATCTAGTGATGTCCGATGGTAGTATCTTCAAGACGGATACTGCCGCTGTAATTTATTCTCGCGTAGGGAGTATAGTCAGTTTACCACGACATATTTCGTTTGTTAGGCGTTTAATTATTCACAATTTTCTTTATTTTTCACAAGAATGTAGAAATTTGAAGTAAATCGAGCAAGAACTTTCATAGATTTTTAGTAACAGTCTTTCCCCTTTATAGATTACATAGATAAACCGCGAGGTTATAATTAAACTTTTCCTCTTTAACACGTTATAACACGGAAACTAATTACCGTATGAATACCAAACGTGGTAGCATTAATGTCAAGGACATGAAGAATAGAAATAATGCAGAATAAATTCAGTTGAAACACTTTTAATGTGCTGCTACGGTACCGTACACAACACCATTACACCGGTACCATTACTGCTACAAAAGGGGCTCAATATGACGCCCATCAGTGTCCAGAAAAATCTGAAAGTGCAGCATTGTATTCTGCACGGCATAACGAAGCATGGCTACCTCTCTTGATACGCTGCGCTTTAGATCAGCACATGTGTGAAAAAACGGTTCAAATGGCTCTGAGCACTACGGGACTTAACATCTTAGGTCATCAGTCCCCTAGAACTTAGAACTAGTTAAACCTAACTAACCTAAAGACATCGCACACATCCATGCCCCAGGCAGGAGTCGAATCTGCGACCATAGCAGTCCCGCAGTTTCGGACTGCAGCAACTACAACCGCACGGCCACCGCGGCCGGCACACATGTGTGAATGTTCGGTTGACAAACCCTATCCTTCAGGTAGCCCCACAACCAGAAATCACAGGGAGAGAGATCAGGTGATCCTGCTGGCCGAATATTTGGATCGGCTGATAATTCGTCGTTTCCAGATGTGTTTCGGAGAAGCAGGTGAACTTCACAAGCGATGTGCGGTGCGACACCATGTTGCACGAAAACTGTTCAATTCAATGCGTATCTCTCCTACAGGGCGGGTATGACCTGCTGGCGAATCATATCACACTACCCCTGGTAAGTCACCCGCACTTCTTTGGTCCTTGAGCGCCAAACTGTTCAAGAAAGAATGGGCCAATGTCGAACGTAGCCGCGAAGCCATACCACACGGTCACAAGTTCACCATACAGAGGCTCTTCATTCACAGTGACGGGAGGTGAAGATCCCACACTCGACAATTCTGTGTGTTCACCTCACCCATCAGAGAAAAATGTGCTTCGTCTGTCCGTAGGATGGTACGGGACCAGCCCTCGTCAACTTCAGTCCCTGCGAGAAAGTGGAGAGCGAAGTCAAGACGTCGTCGTGCGTCCTGTGGTGCAAGCTGCTGTACGTTATGGATCTTGTACGGACACCATTTGAGAATGGTTCGAATCACCTTCCGTACAGTGGACCACGAGATGTTCAACTGCCGTGACTCTGTACGCGCACTGCCTGACGACCGGGAACTGCATGCAGCGTTGTCTGCCATAGCAACAGCGGTTTCATCAACCACATTTGGTGGCGTCTTCCCAGTTCTCCATTTGATTCGAACTTCTTCATAACGATCCGCACAACAGGTGAAAAAAGAGGCCCCTTCCGTAATCGTTACAGCCGGCGATATCCTCTAAGTGCAGCTGCAGTATTACTGATACTTCGATAATAGAGCTTCACCAATAATACCCTGCTCCTTTTGTCCAAGCTCACGTTGACACGTCAACAAGTGCACTGCGACTGCTTAGTTGAGTGAGACTATGAATCACGATGACTGATCACGGCTCATGCTGGCTATAGTTGTAACTGGACGGTGGCGCTGTGAGGCATGGAAATCATGCACTTCATACTCTGGACATTAATGTTACCAAACATGGAGCTCGCATGGTTATTGGTTTCCGTGTATATAATGTGTTAAATAGGTAAAATTTAATTATAATCACGCGGTACGTTTCAACTCAGACTGCGAAATCTTATGTAGACAGTGATATTCCTCTTGTCTCGAAGGTAAAGTGTGCAAGGTTTCATCAAGATCGGAGTGAAACTGAAGATTTGTGTGAATTCGAATCTAGGAATGACATATAGAAGATAGAAGACTCGGGGCTCTGCCGTGTGAGAAATGTAGTACACAGAACTGTCGCCTCTGACAGTAACCATTTCTCTAACGTGAATGGTCGTCGAGTCGCAACTGAACTTGGATGACAGTTACGGATACGATACATGTGTGGCCGAGCGGTTCTAAGTGCTTCAGTCTGGAACACCGCGACCGTCACGGTCGCAGGTTCGAATCCTGCCTCGGGCATGGATGTGTGTGACGTCCTTAGGTTAGTTAGGTTTAAGTAGTTCTAAGTTCCAGGGACTGTTAACCTCAGATGTTAAGTCCCATAGTGCTCAGAGCCATTTGAACCATTTTTTTGTTGCTTCACCTATACGCATGAGTTCGTCAGTCATAACAGCTACCGAGTGGTAGGATTCCTAGTCTCCTGGCAGTGCATGGCCAGACGACGTGTATGACAAATGACAATGAGCGTTTGGTGTCAATGACCGGGAGGCGCCTCACGGGACAGGTCTGGCCGCCTTGGTGCAGGTCTTACTACATTCGACGCCACAATGGGCGACCTGCGCGCCGGTTGGGGATGAAATGATGATGAAGACAACACAACACCCAGTCCCTGAGCGGAGAAAATCCCCGATCCAGCCGGGAATCGAACCCGGGCCCCTTAGGACGGCAGTCCGTCACGCTCACCATTCAGCAATCGGGGCGGACGACGTGCATGACAGATACGCAGAAAGTGCTATCCAGGACAACAATCGAAAACTTTGTGTATCGTGGTAGCTCAAGAGGGCACAGCGTTATATTGAAGACAGATTACGTTGCAAGGCAGAAATCAATCCACCCATGACGCAATGTTGTTGTTCCATAATTTCTTGGTTTGATCAAGCAGGCAGAGTGTCTGTCATCGTGTTTTACGTGCCAGTCAGGAAGATCGAGTTGGGAGCCGAAACTGAGGGAGTTCTATTCTCATTTTGCGATATTATACAGGGTGTCCCAGCTATCTTGCCCACCCAAAATATCTCTGGAACAATAACAGCTATTGGAAAACGACTTTCACCGGTATCAATGTAGGGCTGGGGCCCATGAATGTACATATTTGGAAACATTCTAAAACGAAAGCATATGTCTTTTTTAACACAAGCTTATGTTTTTTTAAATGGACCTCCTATATTTTTTCTTCAGCAATCCATAGCATGACAAAGTACATACACAATGGCGTTGATTGCATCGCAATATTCCCATTACATCCCGAGATATTGAGACGCGAAGTTGACACTTGAAACACCCGACATGCGCTGCTAGCGCACGTCCTGAGGCTCAGGCGTGAACCCCATGCTGCCCGTAATCGCGATGTGATTGACATGTGTAATCACATCTCCATACTTATTAAGAGGGACACTTACTTGTCAATCACATCGCGATTACGGGCAGCATGGGGTTCACGCCTGAGCCTCAGGACGTGCGCTAGCAGCGCATGTTAGGTGTTTCAAGCGTCAACTTCGCGTCTCAATATTTCGGGATGTAATGGGAATATTGCGATGCAATCAACGCCATTGTGTATGTGCTTTGTCATGCTATGGATTGCTGAAGAAAAAATATAGGAGGTCCATTAAAAAAAACATAAGCTTGTGTTAAAAAACACATATGCTTTCGTTTTAGAATGTTTCCAAATATGTACATTCATGAGCCCCAGCCCTACATTGATACCGGTGAAAGTCGTTTTCCAATAGCTGTTATTGTTCCAGAGATATTTTGGGTGGACAAGATAGCTGGGACACCCTGTATATACAACACAGTCTGTAGCTGTAACCACCTGTCCTAAACATGGGTGATCGCTGGATTTAATGAATGTGGATGTAATTGCAAAGCATGCAACTAGCCGAATTCAGGTGGAGGTATTGGTTGCAGTAGCAACCGGAGAAAGACGGTTAAATATAATCTCTGAAGCCGCTCTATGGGTCAAGAGAGTGGCAGCATCAATTGACGCTGAGGCGACAAAAGTTGTGAGATGCCTCCTTAAGTCGTGCCAGACATCCATTTGCCCGAGTAGTGCACCAATTTGACGTGGCACGGAATCGACAAGTCGTTGGGAGTCCCCTGTAAAAATATTGAGCCACGTTGCCTCTACAGCCATCTATAATTGCGGAAATATTGCCGGTGCAGGATTCTGTGCATGCACCGAACTCTCGATTATGTCTCATAAATGTTCGGTGGGATTCGTGGCGGGCGGCCAGACCATTCGCTCGAATTATCCAGAATGTTCTTCAAACCAAACGCGGCCGGCTGCGGTGGCCGAGCGGTTCTAGGTGCTCCAGTCCGGATCCGCGCTGCTGCTACGGTCGCAGGTTCGAATCGTGCCTCGGGCATGGATATGTGTGATGTCCTTAGGTTAGTTAGGTTTAAGTAGTTCTAAGTTCTAGGGGACTGATGACCTCAGATGTTGAATCCCATAGTGCTCAGAGCCATTTGAACTATTTTCGAACCAAACCAATCGCGGAAAACCGTGGTCCAGTGAAATGCTTTCTGTCATCCACAACAATTCCACCATTTTTTGGGAGTATGAAGTCCATAACTGGATGAAAATGGTCTCCAAGTAGCCGAACATAGCCATTTCCAACCAATGATCGGTTCATTTGGTTCAGAGGACCCAGGCTATTCCATCTTAACACAACATCGCTACAGGCAAGGTCGTGCTGTTAGCAAAGGTACTCTCGTCGGTCATCTGCGCCACATCCCATTAACGCCCGATTTCGCCGAAATGGCCGAACAGATACGATCATCGTACGTCACACATTTCTGCGGTTATTTCATGCCGTGTTACTTGTCTATTAGCACTGACAACTCTACGCAAATGTCACAGCTCTCGGTCGCGTTGTTCGTGCTGCAAGATAATGCCTGCAATTGGTATTCTCGGTTCGCTCTGAACACTGTCCATCTCAGAATATTGAATTTCCTAACGATTTCCAAAATGGAATATCCCTTGCATCTCGCTTCAACTACAATATCGCTTTCGAAGTCTTAATCCCCGTCGTGCGTCCATAATCACGTTGGAAATCCTTTCACGTGACTTGTCTGAGTACAGACGAGAGCTCCACCAATGCACTGCCCTTTTATACTTTCTGTATGCGATGCTACCGCCATTTGTAAACGTGCATATCGCTATTCCATGACTTTTGTCTCCTCATTGTAAACGTGTGGCGACGTTTTTAGTTCTTCTGGACTCATGGTCTAGGGTCGCCGTGTTCGAATTTTGGACGTTGAATCGAGTGGAAAATTCTGAGGTGAAAGAACCAGGCATTGTCTCTCCTACGAACTTCCAGAATCCTGAAGTAACCTGGGTCAGCAACATCTGTTAATCAATAGAATGAGAGTAGGTATTGGGAGTGATTTAAAATGGAATGACCATATAAAATTAGTCGTCACTAAAGGAGGTCCCAGAATGAGATTCGTTGGAAGAATCCTAAGGAAATGCAGTCTGAAAACAAGGGGAGTAGGTTACAGTACACTTGTTGGCCCACTGCTTGAATACTGCTCACCGGTGTGGGATCCGTACCAGATAGGATTGATAGAAGAGATAGAGAAGATCCAACGGAGAGCAGCGCGCTACGTTACAGGGTCATTTGGTAATCGCGAAAGAGTTACGGAGATGAGAAATAAACTCCAGTGGAAGACTCTGCATGAGAGACGCTCAGTAGCTCGGTACGGGCTTTTGTTGAAGTTTCGAGAACATATCTTCACTGAGGAGTCAAACAGTATATTGCTCCCTCCTACGTTTATCTCGCGAAGAGACCATGAGGATAAAATCAGAGAGATTAGAGCCGACACACGAACAACACGAGACTGGAATAGAAGGGAGAACCGATGGAGGTACTCAACGTACCCTCCGCCACACACCGTCAGGTAGCTTGCGGAGTATGGATGTAGATGTAGATGTAGATGTAGATGTAGAAAAAGCTGTCCAAGTTGCAACATAAAGATATGTATATTATCTGTATGCACTGTGAACGTACGTTACACATTTTGTTGGCATATCCGGAAATGCCATATTCGACTTTGTTATGTTGATCTGAAAACGGGTCTCCGCCCGAAACTAGTCACGGAATGAAAATTAAAATATCTGCAACTTGGACTTGTTTTTCGTTGTACTGACAGTCTCTCCTGTCTTCTGATTGCAGGAGGCGCCTGCTGCTACTAGCATATTCATCTTGGTGATTGGTCCATGCGCCCCCTCCATGTTCGTTCGATAGCTGTGCTTGGAGGCAAGACAGACTGGACGTTTTGCTGAAGTTTTCAGTGGAGCTGACGAGATGAGTCGCAGCGGAGGGAAGCTCGCAGTCAAGCAAGTCGGACCTGCTGCTTTTGTGCGCACTTTAGCGGCTTTACTGGATGGCAGTTAATTCTGCTTTGAGTTGGAATTCTTCACAATGATTAACGTCTACTGTTAGGAGCATTTCGGGATTCTTGCGGATGATATTTCGTTGAAAATTTAGATGGAACCAAACTTTATCTTTAGTCGCTCAAGATTCACTTCATGCATCGTGTGCGTAGTTAATTTCCGTCGTTTTTTTCGGCGCGAACCACAAGCAGACTTTGAGGATACAGTCATTATTGGAAAACGGTGAACTTTGCTTTCGAATATTCTGTAAGCTGTAATCTACGTTTGCGAGAATTGCGTGTCCATGTTGCATTCCTTCATCAACCCAGTTATTGTTGCATAATGATTATCGTTGCTTTATTAAAATTTATCAAATTCTTGTCGGGGTTCCAGCCGGATCAAACCGTCAACTGAGCCGCCATCATCAGGTGAGAAAAGCTACGCTGCTCTCGCCGATAACTGATTCCACTCGCAAATGTGAATGCACCTTTATATGCTTTATATGCATCGGAAGTAGAACAGCGCATGCGCTAGATACAGTGCGCGCGAGCTCAATCATTCCTGCTGTCCCCTGGCGCAAAAAGAGTTGCAGCGCCTCCGGTTCTGAATACTGTTGAAAACGATGTATCGTTACAAATGATTATTCATAACCGGCCGATTCAGATGCCGTTGTTTGTTCATGTCTGATAGCACAGGATTCCACTTTTTACTTAGCGGGTATCCATTATCACGATTAATGATATTATCTGCTAGTCTAATTCTAGACAGATTCTTTTAAAACACAATCCCAACGGCGAAGCATTTGCAGCTACTTTCGTCTCATTGTATAGCATCCTGTGTCCCTCTGTAAGGCAATGCTCAGCCACCGCAGATTTATCTGGTTGCAATAATCGCGTATGGCGATGATGTTCAATACATCTCTCGTTGACGGTACGAATAGTTTGGCCAATGTAAATTTTCCCTTACGCGGTATTTTATAAACCCCAGACTTCCTCAAACCTGAATCATCTTTGACACAGCCTAGAAGTGCTCGAGCCCGCCTGTGTGGCCAAGCGGTTCTAGGCGCTTCAGCCTGGATCCGCGCGACCGCTGCGGTTGCAGGTTCGAATCCTGCCTCTGGCATGGATGTGTCTGATGTCCTTAGGTTAGTTAGGTTTAAGCATTTCTAAGTTCTAGGGGACTGATGACCTCAGATGTTAGGTCCCATAGCGCTCAGAGCCATTTGAACCATTTGAAGTGCTCGAATCATAGCAGGCGGACGAAAAACGCATCTGATCTCATATTTCTTCAAAAGTCTACCTATCTTGGCGGACACATTCCCAGCATACGGAAGAAAAGCCACACACCTAAAAATGTCTTCAGATGGTTCAGGTAGACGTCCGTACTCAAAAGCATGTCGAATTTGTCGGTCCGTATAGTCGTTATTATTGAACATGTCCTTAAGATGTTTCAGCTCCTGTGGTAAATCTTCTGCATCCGAGACAGCATATGCTCGTTTAGGCAAGGTCCGAAGGACTCCTGTACGTTGAAAAGGTGGATGCCAACTGGTAGCATGTAATTATTTATTTTATTAACATTTACTTGTAATGAACCATTATTTTAGGATTTTACGAGGTGCGTTCAGTAAGTAATGCAGCAAATTTCTTTTCTCTGCTAATATCGGTTGAAAAATGCGGTATTTGTTGTGCGACATCGTAGAATATTCTCGCTTCAGCCGCTATAGTTTCATGAAGTTCCAATATGTGGCGCCGATATACGTAGCCTTCAAAATGGCGTCTAACGGCGGATTGTTCAGAGCAGAGAGCTGTCATTGAATTCCTTTTGACGGAAAATCAGATCATCGCACATATTTATAGCCGCTTGCAGAATGTGAGTCGCTGGGCTAGACATCACTCTTCATTGTAACCAGATCGCGCAGACCTGTCCTCGCTTCCGCATGCCGGCTGGCCACACACAGCTGTGACTCCTGCAGTGTTGGAACGTGTGGACACTCTCATTCGAGGTGATCGACGGGTCGGAGTCAAACACCTCGCTCAACAAGTGAACGTCTCTGTTGTTGTGTATGCCCTCTGGTTCCCTCACTACCACTACCAAATGGAAGACCATAAACAGCAACAAAGCAACATCTGCCCCCCTTTCTTGCAGCGGTGTACCGTAGGTCCCTAGAAGAACGTAGCGTTCCAAAAGATTGGAAAAGGGCACAGGTCATCCCCGTTTTCAAGTAGGGACGTCGAAAAGATGTGCAGAACTATAGACCTATATCTATGACGTTGATCAGTTGTAGAATTTTGGAACACGTATTATGTTCGAGCATAACGACTTTTCTGGGGAATGGAAATCTATTCTGTAGGAATCAGCATGGGTTTCGAAGAAGACGATCTTGTAAAACCCAGCTCGCGCTGCTCGTCCACGAGGCTCAGAGAGCCATAGACACAGGTTCCCAGGTAGATACTGTGATTCTTGACGTCTACAAGGCGTTTGATGCAGTACCCCACAGTCGTTTAATGAACAAACTAAGAGCATATGGACTATTCAGACCAATTGTGTGATTGGATTGAAGAGTTCCTAGGTAACAGAACGCAGCACGTCATTTCCAATGGAGAGATGTCTTCCGAAGTAAGACTAAAAAAAATGGCTCTGAGCACTATGGGACTCAACATCTTAGGTCATAAGTCCCCTAGAACTTAGAACTACTTAAACCTGACTAACCTAAGGACATCACACACACCCATGCCTGAGGCAGGATTCGAACCTGCGACCGTAGCAGTCCCGCGGTTCCGGACTGCAGCGCCAGAACCGCACGGCCACCGCGGCCGGCCGAAGTAAGACTGATTTCAGGTGTGCCGCAGGGGAGTGTCATAGGACAGTTGCTATTCGCAATATGTATAAATGACCTTGTGGACAACATCAGAAGTTCAGTGATGCTTTTTGTGGATGATGCTGTAGTATATCGAGAGGTTGTAACAATGGAAAATTGTACTGAAATGCAGGAGGATCTGCAACGAATTGACGCATGGTGCAGGGAAAGGCAATTGAATCTCAATGTAGACAAGTGTAATGTGCTGCGAATATATATAAAGAAAGATTCTTTATCATTTAGCTATAATATAGCAGGTCAGCAACAAGCAGTTAATTCCATAAATTATCTGGGAGTAAGCACTAGGGGTGATTTAAAATGGAATGACCATATAAAATTAATCGTCGGTAAAGCAGATGCCAGACTGAGATTCATTGGAAGAATCCTAAGGAAATGCAATCCGAAAAAGAAGGAAGTAGGTTACAGTGCACTTGTTCGCCCACTGCTTGAATACTGCTCACCGGTGTGGGATCCGTACCAGACAGGGTTGATAGAAGAGGTAGAGAAGATCCAACGGAGAGCAGCGCGCTTCGTTACAGGATCATTTAGTAATCGCGAAAGAGTTACGGAGATGATAAATAAACTCCAGTGCAAGACTCTGCATGAGAGACGCTCAGTAGCTCGGTACGGGCTTTTGTTGAAGTTTCGAGAACATATCTTCACCGAGGAGTCAAACAGTATATCACTCCCTCCTACGTATATCTCGCGAAGAGACCATGAGGATAAAATCAGAGAGATTAGAGCCGACACAGAGGCATACCAACAATCTTTCTTTACACGAACGAGATTGGAATAGAAGGGAGAACCGATAGAGGTACTCAAGGTACCCTCCGCCAGACACCGTCAGGTGGCTTGCGGAGTATAGATGTAGATGTGGAATTGCTTGTGCGTTACAAGGCTGATCGGAACAAATTTTTATCGAACATCGTCACAAACGTTCATCACTTCGAACCGGAAACAAAACGGCAGTCTATAGACTGGCGCCACACCACCACTCCTACAAAGAAGGCGACGGTCGTCTGGGACTCTGTAGCGTTTATTCTGTTAGATGTCCTCCATCATGGTGCGACAACCAGGAAATCAGAGAAACGACTTCAGCGTGTTCGTCGCCATCGAAATGCTAACGAACTTCTCCTTCTCCATGACAAAGCCTCACACAAATCTGCACACCCGAGAAGAGTTCACAAAACCATTGGACTGTCCTTCCTCATCCACTCTACAGCCCGGATATCGCATCTTTTCATTTCCATCTGTTTAGCCCAACGCAGGATGCATCACACCGGAGGCAGTACGTTTATGATGAGGACGTTATTGATGTTGCGTGACGTTGGCTCCTACGTCGACCATTAAAGTAGTGGAAATGAGCGTTTGGCGTCATTGGCCGGGATGCCCCTTGCGGGGCAGGTCCGGCCGCCTAGGTGCAGGTCTTACTACATTCGATGCCACATTGGGTGACCTGCGCGCCGGATGGGCATGAAATGATGATAAAGACAACACAACACCCTGTCCCTGAACGGAGAAAATCTCCAACCCAGCCGGGAATCGAACCTGGGCCCGTAAGACGACAATCCGTCACGCTGACCACTTTTTCTTTAAATCTCATTTTGTTCGTTTTCGTTCGTTGCATCTGCTCGGGGCGGACGTCGCAAGACACCCATTTCAGTTCGTCGTTGATCCATTAACTCAGTTTTTTATCACAGAGGGCAGCTAACCGTCTGACCGAACACGCTGAGTTACCGTGCCGGCACCACTCAGCTATCGGGGCGGACATTAAAGTAGTACCATGCAGACATAAAGGCCCTCCCAGTAAGGCAGTCATATTGAACGGAATTTATGTTTAGAAACTGGGTTTTGTAGTGAAAGAGAGGGGCATAATATGGTGTACTGCAACCCTGAATAAAACCAACCTGCTTTGAGGAAAAAATTATAATGCATTACTTATTGAGCACACCTCGTATGTGTTACATATAAAATGAAATTCAGGAGTATGCTCCATATTTGTGCATACCACCACGCCTTCCCTCCTCCTCACGTATCTTGTAAGACAGAGGTAGGCTAGTATGTAGTTTATAGTAATGTGTAAAACCTGATTGGTGGATCTGAAGTTCAGTAATCAGATTTCCGTTGTGCGTTTCTCCTTCGGATAGAAACGAGAGCTAAAACTCAATTAATATTTATGGAGCTTCACAGGATTTGGCATTCAGGGCAGAGGAGCTGTTTTAAGCACACACTTACTTACTGAGAAGCTCTCGGCTACGAAATGTCCCTGTTAAAGGGTAAAAGTTCGATCCACGAAAGAATTAACTGCGAAATATTTGGATGGTAATAAACAGTGGGCGGCTTTTAACGTCACGGAGACCTCAAAGACAGGACAGTGGCTCTGAGCACTATGGGACTCAACTGCTGAGGTCATTAGTCCCCTAGAACTTAGAACTAGTTAAACCTAACTAACCTAAGGACATCACAAACATCCATGCCCGAGGCAGGATTCGAACCCGCGACCGTAGCGGTCTTGCGGTTCCAGACTGCAGCGCCTTTAACCGCACGGCCACTTCGGCTGGCAAAAGACAGGACACAATCACCTTCCGTGATATGTCAGAAATGTACCGGCTGGTCTCCAAATTGTGTGCTATGTCAACCATAGATGCTTGTGTTGGATATACGATGATACATCAACACCTTCACGTCAGGTGTTTGGTCGTTTCGACGATGGGAAACACAGTTTGGTGACATACTCCATACTCCCCTCCCCCCCCCCTCCCCCCCAGAACCTTTGCGTATGGATACGTTCATCGTAATGGTGTACTTGGAAAAAAACTATGTGAACAGTGTTTTTGGATGCACCAGTATCGGCGTGCCTCTATCTCCTGCTGCGTAAAAAGAGGTCACAAAAATGGTCATCTTTCTGATCATCTGTGACGATGCAGACGTCGCCACACTGTACGTGGATCGCTGTCGTGGTGCAAACAAACTCATTTCCTCAGCAGAGGTGTACGAGGGGCCTGTACGAATGAGAACGGCAAAGCATACGTCATATCAGCCCTTTCGGGCGTTAGTCGCAGGGGACCGTTGCGATTCTGCATGGTGTTGAGAGTACAGCGCTCCTGAATCCATCGATGGCAAATAGAAAAGAAACCTACGATCGCTTTGTAGTCCAAAGGCATCAGTACGAGAACTGATACATGTAAAACACTACAGAGATTATGTGAAAGGACTTGCTTCTCTTCTAGCAGCAGTTTATCCTAGGTTCAAATGGTTCAAATGGCTCTTAGCACTATGTGACTTAACATCCGTAGCAGTCCCGCGGTTCCGAACTGCAGCGCCTAGAACCGCACGGCCACCGCGGCCGGCTTTATCCTAGGTCGTTATAGCAGCAAAGAGTACCCAGGGGCTGGGAAAAGGCAGATCATTGCCGTTTTCAAGAAGCGTCGTAGTACAGCCGCACACAATTATAAGTCTGTATCGTTGTCGTCAATGTGTTGTAGCATTATGGGATATGTATTATCACATTTATGCAGAACGAAAGTTTTCTCTACAAATGTGGTATCGATAACTACGATGCCACAACGTAGGTGCGCTCTGACATCGACGACAGCGCCCTCTAGCCGGCGCTGTGCAGCTCTGCGAGCACCGCTCCAGATTCTGCCCATTTGATTCCGAGTGAATGACCAAGCAACGTTGTTTCTAATTTCACGGTGGGCGAGCCACTACAGATTTTGCCTTAGTACCTTCTAGCCAAAGGCAACGCCCTTGCTGCAGTGGATACACCGGTTCCCGTGAGATCACCGATTTTAAGCGCTGTTGGGCGTGGCCGGCACTTGGATGGGTGACCATCAACCCGCCATGCGCTGTTGACATTTTTCGGGGTGCACTAAGTCTCGTAATCCCAATTGAGGGGCTACTCGACCGAATAGTAGCGACTCTGGTCAAGAATACCATCATAACGACCACGAGAGCGGTGTGCTGACCCCACGCCCCTCCTATCCACATCCTCCTCTGAGGATGACGCGGAGGTCGGATGGTCCCCGTAGGCCACTCGTGGCCTGAAGACGGAGTGCTTCTTTTTTTTACCTTCCAGCCGATGTTTGATTGATGTACAGCTTCGCACCTACGTGCTCATCTCAGCCAAAGTCACCATAGATGTACACAAGTATCGTGTTGTGATATAGTAAAACCACTTTTAATTGCAGTACCGAAGCATTTCACCTTTTCCTGCTCCTACTCACTTCCTACATTCGGCCTATCCTTCAGTTTACAGGAGCAGACCCATGCGCCGCCTTCCAGGCGGGATACATAAACAAAAATCGACGTTGATTCCTCAGAGATCTTGCGAAACTCGGCTCGCTCTTTTCCTCCATGAGATCCAAGCATTGTAGACATCTGCGGACGGGTTGGTGGCGTGTTTATCGACTTCAGGAAGGCATTTGACGCTGTCCGATACTGTCATTTGGTGAAAAAAAAGAAGAAAGAGTTTACCGAGTATCGGACCAGATTTGCGACTCAATTCAAGACTTCTTTGCAGATAGAAGTCAACACGGCCCGCTCCTAATGAAACATAATCGACACGTAGGTGTGACATGACCGTTACTGTTTACAGTATATGTAAATGAGTAGTAGAATGCGTCGGGATTTCTTTAACGCTGTTGACATATGGTGGGGTTGTCTGTCAGAAAGCAGCAGTGCCAGAAGGCAGTAACCATATGCAAAAGGGCCAGAAGAGGACTGGTGAATGATGTATACTCTGGCAGTTGAACCTGAATGTAAATAAATCTAACATGTTGCGCGTACATAGGAAAAGAAATCCACTACTGTGTAACTGCATTAGTGATAACAAATAGCCAGCCGGAGTGGCCGTGCGGTTCTGGGCGCTACAGTCTGGAGCCGAGCGACCGCTACGGTCGCAGGTACGAATCCTGCCTCGGGCATGGATGTGTGTGATGTCCTTAGGTTAGTTAGGTTTAATTAGTTCTAAGTTCTAGGCGACTGATGACCTCAGAAGTTAAGTCGCATAGTGCCCAGAACCATTTGAAGCATTTGATAACAAATCCCTGGAATCAGTACGTACCGTAAAATATGTAGGAGTAATTATCCAGAGAGACCTTAATTGGAATGACCACCTAAGACAAATAGTAGGGAAAGCAGATGTCAGACAGATTCATAGGAAGAATCTTAAGGAAATGTAAGACATAACGAAGGAAGTGGCTTACAGTGCACTTGATCGACCGATTCTTGAGTATTGTTCATCAATCTGGGATCCCTACCAGGTAGGACTTTTAATTTTTCCCGCCGTGGCTTTTCTGTCTGGTTTGAGTATATAGGAGAACAAGGAAATAACAACAATTAACGATAATAGTATGTGATCACCCGCCAGGGTAGCCGAGAACGGTAACGCGCTGCTACCTGGACTCCGGTAGGCCCCAGATTGAATCCGCCCGGCGGATTGACGACGAGGGCCGGAGTGCCGGCCAGCCTAGATGTGGTTTTTAGGCGGTTTTCCACATCTCCCTAGGTGAATACCGGGCTCGTTCCTACGTTCCGCCTCAGTTACGCGAGTCGCAGACATTTGAAACACGTTCGCACTATTTCACTATTTACACTAGACGCCGTCCTGTGAGGTACGGGGTGGAGGCAGGAAGGGCTTCTGGCCACCCCTAAAACTAACCTTGCCAAATCTATTGTAACCACGTCGACCCTGCCATCGCAGCTGGACCTAGGCGCAAGCGAAAGAAGATAATAGTATGTGATCGGTTTATAGAAACTTCGCGCGCTTGACAATGGCTTTTTGAGTAAGGTCCGTTCATCATAAATTGACCGTGATTTTACTGAAAATATCGGATTTCGTAGTTTGAGTAATTCCAAAGCTTTTCTTCGTACTGGACCTCTGATATAATTTGTAACATGGCACCTTTAGCCTTGCCAAGACGCCGTTTAGTTGGAACAATAGCTTGTAACATAAATGAAACACAAAATTGACAGCCCTGTATTCACAATATATTATACTAAATTAACCACACAGACGCATAAATTCTGTTGCTATGTGCAACTGTGAGTACGCCTAGTGAGATTGCGTCTTAATGCCGGTGTTCCAGATGATTATCTGGAGCGATGGCAAATATGCGTCTGGTCAGGATTGCTTCCAGAACAAGAAAGATGCCTTCTTCTCGGCAAGACAACTGAACTGCGCAATTATTCCAATGTTTCAGCGGTTGCACGCCACAATCGATACAACCGCTTATATTAATCAATATATTATGTAATTCTTTATTTATATTCTGATCTTATATCTACGTTTTTGCTATATATCCACGCCCATCCAGCAAATGTGCGTTTAAAGACTGATAGGATAGAGAAGATAGAACGAACAGCACCACGTTTCGTCAGGGAATCATCTGCTCGACGCTGGACAAACTCCAGTGGCAGAGAGGCGTTGTGCATCACAGAAGGCATTGACTACCGAAATTTCCAGGGAGAAGTTTCCGAGGGAAGCCGGACAACATTCTTCCTCCCACATACGGTTCGCGAATTCGAGAAATTAGAGTTAATATCAAGGCTTCCCGACAACAATTCCTCCCAGGCTCCGTTCGTGGATGGAGTTGGGAGAGGGGATTATCTACTAATTACAGAAGTACCCTCCGATACACATTGTCAATTGGCTTGCGAAGTACTGATGTTCTCATATTCGTATGACAGTCGCGGAATATTAATCAAATGAGCAAAATCACAGAAGGTATACCCCAGCCTCAAATAGGTCACGATGCCGCCGCTATAGAACACTGACATGCCGTGATAAACGTTTTTCCTTCTTAAAAGAGGGGTAACACATGCTGTTCAGAACCAAACAATACCTAAATGTGATTTATAAATGATAAAAACGCATCATAATACAACGCCTTGTTGAAGGCATTACTCGTGTCTACTTCGTGCAGTTGCAATGAAATACGTACGACTTGCATATCCGGTCATGTAATAAACGACACGTCAATTTCACTTTGTTCCACGCTGTCTTCGTGATGGTGTTTCGCTAATGGCGAACAGAGTAAATTAGTAGAGAACAAGCCTTGTTTTAGAATAATCAGCTCCATTCGAACAGCCATTTTAACACTTCGATTCATAATAGCCGTCAGCTGTATGCCGGGCAGACAGAACTAGTTGTAGTTGCTCGTTCCTTTTAACTTCGTAGGGATCGAATGAAAGAAAGAAATGTGTTCTACCCGTCACCGTCTTCGCTACCATCAGATTAAAAGCACCTCATCTACCGATCAGCTGCTCTCCGGACCGTGGTGGTGTCTGATTCTTCTGCACCTACTGCGGAGAGTTTGACCGCTGATTGAAATTAGTTGGTTAGTGAAGTGAATAGGGTGAGACTACAGATCAGCAACAGACAGCTAAAGGAGAAGTGGGTGTACGGAGAGGCACTCTCGATAAAAACAACTGGTAACTAGCGAGTCCACGATTTCAGACTATACAGACGATCCGCAGGCTTGCTGTGGGCCAAGCCAAATGTACAGGGATAGGCTTAAAATACGAACAAAGATAACGATAACTATTCCACCCGCAGGGAGAGTTTAGATGCAGCGTTAGAAAGATGAACTCCAGGAATTGAATCACAAGTTATCGTTAAGAGGCATGAATAGAAACACGTTGCGAGCACACGGACAGGAGCAGCACAATAAAGGCTACCGATAAGAAGTAAAGTATGAAAACTTGTGTCAGGGCTGGGACTTCAACCATGGTCTCCTGCTTACTAAGCAGATGTGATACGCACAACACTACGGTGGAGCTGTGGCTATCACTCTAGCACCTACCCTACCTTAGTCCAGAGCCCTCCGTAAAGTAAACTTCAGCCCATTTTCCCCTTCTTAAATGGTCAATACTTCCGAGGCACTCCGACAACAGAACAGCACCCCAGCTTTGTACGTAAAGCGAAATCCTGCTTGTAACTTAACCATAGGTAATCTATTGATCTGATGGAATTATATTTTCCTGGAGACATTTTACCATGTATCAGCGTTATCCTTAATTTGTGAGCATGAGTGTACGTACCGGCGCCTGTATATGAGTATATCTACAGGGTGATTCTATGATGATGCTACATACATTCAAGGATGATGGAGCTATAAATGTATCAGTTTAAGGTTAGGGTCCGTGGTTTGCAAACGGAGGAGTCTAAAGCTACAAGCGAAAATCGTCCTGATACCTCTGACAGTAGAATACATGCACCGGTCGTGTTGTTGCTAAGATTGTAGGGTAGGCAACTTACAAGGTTGGTAACTACGAGCTGTGAGCACTTGTTCAATAGCGGAGACGTGTTTCACACTAGCGAAGGTGAGCAAGTGGTCATAGCTCCTCAGGTATGCATTTTAAAGCCCATGTCTGCTAGACATTGTTTCTTGTCTTGGCTCATACAACCACATCTGAAAGTTTCATACCCTACATTCTTAGCAACAATAGTACTGATACGTATAATCCACTGTCAGAGGTATCAGAATGATTTTCGCTTGTAAATTTCGACGTTCGTTTCCGAACCACGGAAACATACCTAAAAGTGGTACATTTATCTGTCTCCATCATCCTTGAACGTTTGTAACATCACGAATAACACTGTAGATACATACACTTACAGGCGCCGAAGCCTATAATTTTGAGGCTCTCTAGCTTCGTTGGGTGACGTTTCCGGTCATGGGCTCCTATGTAAAACTTGGTCTAATAAGGCCGCTCTACATCACCTAGAAATCCGTAAGATGTGTTGTGAAACACCCTGTATAATCCTTCTAGTACGTCCTCGCCTTATACATTAGGTGACCACGCGGTTCCCTGGCTATACCGTTTGGTATTTAGCAGTTTGTTGTCGGCCTCTCTGCCATTCTTTTTAATTTTTAATATATAATGGAACACAGTTTTAACAACGCAGCTACCATTCGTGTTTAACTTTCTTCTTTATACAAAGAAGACTGCATCTGCGGCCATTGTGCATTCCAAGAAAATATGGGAAAGATTTTCATCTTCGTTTAAATTCTCCTTTACCCAAAGAAATGCACTCGTTAGGTTCAAGGTTAATTTCAACCACAATGTTGATAAAACTTCCCACTGCGTTTCAGTTTCTCTTCTTAAATTATTTTTACTTGATTGACTTTTTCAGTAGCACAGAGGTCACCACAAACTACACTCTTCGCTTAGATTTTGGTTCAACTATTATTAATTTAATTTATCATCTTTATTACTTCCACTTCATCTTTATAGATACTGTGTGTCGTTCAGCTGCGTTCACATCGTTTATCTCTTGCCTACAGGCTTCTATTCTCGCTTTTGTACCGTCGTTTATTCTTTGTTTGAGTCTCTTCTTCTGTAGCATCACCTTTGAAATCATTATTGATTCTGTTTTGAATTTTTGTTGCTTATTCACTTCCACTAGTAGCACGCTTAATTTAGATGAATCTAGAGAATGTGTGCGTTACGAGCTGAGGCAGGAGAAGGCTGGCCCAGATACGGAACAAGGCGGCCGCTAGCGGTTCGAGTTCTCGTGTCAGGTGCCAGTGGCGCGAGGCTATCGGTGCTGTGTTCCGCTTGCTCCGCCGTCTCCGTCCCGTTAATAATTCCTGACGACTCTGCCAGCCGGGTTGCCTCCACGGACGGCGCACTTCCTCTGGAGTTTTCGTCAGTGGCCGTCCCAGCTGTGTCTGACCGACGTCCTTAACTCGTAATCGGATTTTTAAGGCAGCTTAGAGTGGCTCCACAACTATGTATATTCATTTACATATATTACGTCCACTTCATCTTTATGGATACTGTGTGAGAGAGAGTGAAATGACTACAAATGAATGTTTATTTCCTTAATTGTTAGTTCACCTCACCTTTATCTGGGAACCTGACATGGCATAAGACCGTTCTTTTAGGTTATTTTGTTGTATAATATCCAAGGCACAATGGTATAATTTCGGTTTTAGAACTATACATACATGACAATTTGACCCATTTGCAGTGCAGACACGTGACTGAAATGACAGTGAATATGGTAACTGGGGACTAGTGAAACTACTACCATTGAAAGACACCTTTTGAGTCACGTCCTATGTTTTATTTTGATATTATTATTATTATTTCTTTCTTGTCTCAGACGTTATGTCTGGTTAAAAATGGAAGATGACGCGGAACTTGATCAAGCGTGACTTCCTTTTAACTGTACGGTATATGTTACATTGCATTTAGGAACTTTCGGGTAATTGAAAAAGTGTCAGTAATTACAGATTTCTGTAGTTGTATATATAAGCTTGGATGTAGCTGTATTGCGTTCATGTACTGGTGGATATTGTGTGGGATGACTCCTGTAGTTGGTAGTATAATTGGTATAATGTCAACTTTATCCTGATGCCACATGTCCTTGACTTCCTCAGCCAGTTGGATGTATTTTTAAATTTTTTCTTGTGTTTTCTTTTGTATATTTGTTGTATTGGGTATGGATATTTCGATTACTTGTGTTAATTTCTTCTTTTTATTGCTGAGTATGATGTCAGGTTTGTTATTTGGTGTTGTTCTATCTGTTATAATGGTTCTGTTCCAGTATAATTTGTATTCATCGTTCTCCAGTACATTTTGTGGTGCGTACTTATATGTGGGAACATGTTGTTTTATAAGTTTATGTTGTAAGGCAAGCTGTTAATGTATTATTTTCGCTACATTGTCATGTCTTCTGGGGTATTCTGTATTTGCTAGTATTGTACATCCGCTTTTGATGTGATCCACTGTTTCTATTTGTTGTTTGCAAAGTCTGCATTTATCTGTTGTGGCATTGGGATCTTTAATAATATGCTTGCTGTAATATCTGGTGTTTATTGTTTGATCCTGTATTGCAATCATGAATCCTTCTGTCTCACTGTATATATTGCCTTTTCTTAACCATGTGTTGGATGCGTCTTGATCGATGTGTGGTTGTGTTAGATGATACGGGTGCTTGCCATGTAGTGTTTTCTTTTTCCAGTTTACTTTCTTCGTATCTGTTGATGTTATGTGATCTAAAGGGTTTTAGAAGTGGTTATGAAATTGCAGTGGTGTAGCCGATGTATTTATATGAGTGATTGCTTTGTGTATTTTGCTAGTTTCTGCTCGTTCTATAAAGAATTTTCTTAAATTGTCTACCTGCCCATAACGTAGGTTTTTATGTCGATAAATCCCTTTCCTCCTTCCTTTCTGCTTAATGTGAATCTTTCTGTTGCTGAATGTATGTGATGTATTCTATATTTGTGGCATTGTGATCGTGTAAGTGTATTGAGTGCTTCTAGTTCTGTGTTACTCCATTTCACTACTCCAAATGAACAGGTCAATATTGGTATAGCATAAGTATTTATAGCTTTTGTCTTGTTTCTTGCTGTCAGTTCTGTTTTCGGTATTTTTGTTAGTCTTTGTCTATATTTTTTTTTTTAGTTCTTCTTTAATATTTGTATTATCTATTCCTATTTTTTGCCTGTATCCTAGATATTTATAGGAATATGTTTTTTCCATCGCTTCTATGCAGTCGCTGTGGTTACCCAATAAGTAATCTTCTTGTTTAGTGTGTTTTCCCTTGACTATGCTATTTTTCTCACATTTATCTGTTCCGAAAGCCATATTTATATCATTGCTGAATACTTCTGTTATCTTTAGTAATTGGTTGAGTTGTTGATTTGTTGCTGCCAGTAGTTTTAGATCATCCATGTATAGCAAATGTGTGATTTTGTGTTGGTATGTTCCAGTAATATTATATCCATAATTTGTATTATTTAGCATGTTGGATAGTGGGTTCAGAGCAAGGCAGAACCAGAAAGGACTTAATGAGTCTCCTTGGTATATTCACACGTAATCTGTATTGGCTGTGATGTGATATTATTTGAATTTGTTTGGATATTAAGTGTGGTTTTTCTATTTTTCATTACTATGTTTAGAAATTGTGTCAATTTAGGATCTACTTTGTATATTTCCAATATCTGTAGTAACCATGAGTTGGGTACACTATCAAAAGCTTTTTGGTAATCAATGTATGCGTAGTGTAGCGACCTTTGTTTAGTTTTAGCCTGATATGTCACCTCTGCATCTATTATCAGTTGCTCTTTACATCTTCGTGCTCCTTTGCAGCAGCGATTTTGTTCTTCATTTATAATTTTGTTCTGTGTTGTATTTGTCATTAATTTCTGTGTAGTGACTGAAGTTAATATTTTGTATATTGTTGGTAGACATGTTATGGGGAGATATGTTGCTGGGTTTGCTGTGTCTGCTTGATCTTTAGGTTTCAGACAAGTTATTCCTTGTGTAAGTGTATGAGGGACTGTGTATGGGTCTGCAATGTAACTGTTAAATAATTTAGTTAGATGTGAATGTGTTGAGGTGAACTTCTTTAGCCAGAAATTTGCTATTTTATCTTTTCCAGGGGCTTTCCAATTGTACATAGAATTGATTGCCCAGGTGACTTCATGTTGCAAAATTATCACTTCAGGCATTTGTGGTATCATCTTGTATGTGTCTATTTCTGCTTGTATCCACCGTGCATGTCTGTTATGTTGTACTGGGTTTGACCATATGTTGCTCCAGGAGTGTTCCATGTCTGTTATGTTTGGTGGATTGTCTATTTTAATGTGTGAGTTATCAATTGTCTGATAAAATGTCTTTTGGTTTGTGTAGAATGTTTGGTTTTGTTTCCTTCTATTTTCACTTTTTTTTGTATATTCAAAGTCGTTTCGCCAATGCTTGTAATTTCTGCTTCTTTTCATCTAATTGCTCTATCGCTTCTTGTTGTGAGATTTTACCTAACCTTTTTGTTTTTTGTCTGATATTTAATTTCTCATAAATTGTGTTAGCTGTCCGATGTCTTTTTTCAGTTTTTCTATTGTGATCTATAGCCTGTGTTGCCATGCTGGTTTTGTGGGTTTCTTCTGTGTGTTGGTTGGTTCTGATCTCTGCCTAGTGTGTATATTTAGTGTTGTGAGTGCTCCTATATAAACCAGTAGTTGTAACTCTTCCATAGTTGTATTTTCATTTATTTAGTTGTGTATGATTGTGCTGATAGTTGTTATTGTTGTTTTGACTTTTGGGTTATTTGGGGGTCTATGCAAGAATGGTCTAATGTCTGTATTTGTGTCTTTGTATTCTACATATATCAGCTGAAATTTTTCTTCTATATCTAACATGTGTCACTTCATGTTCTATTTGTGCTTGTTCTGGTAGCTGTTTTAAGACTTCGTTTTCCTCTGATTGTTTAATTGATTCGTGTTGTTCTTTGTTTGTTTGTTTGTCTGGGATGTTTGAGTCCATTACCGTATTTTCTTCTTCTTCTGATTGCACATTATTTTGTTCCAGTATTTGTTGTACTTGTTATTTGGTGTTTTCTAATTCTGACTGGGGTATCCAGTTAATTTTGATTATTACACGTATCTGATCAGATAGTCATTGTTCTGTTAAAAATTTTAATTCTGGGTATCTGGTAAGAAATGTTCTTTATACTTGTGTTCTGTATCCAGCTGTGTTAGTTCCTAAGTTTGTTGCTTGATAATAACAGAACATGAGGTGTCGATTAACTTCATCTGACCATCTCATCCTCTGTCTTTGTTTTCCTTCTAGAGTGGTTGCAGGAAGCATATCCTGCAAAACACCTCTATTTGGATTTAAATCATTTTCCGTGTGGCTAGCAGTGTCGTTACCATTGTGGACGGGCATAGGGTTCAAGCGTCGTCCCCTACCATGACAGCGCTTGTCCGCGGCTTCATTAGTTTTGTCCTGAACCAACTAATCACACTAAAAGGGGGGTTAGTCCTAGTAGCGGTTAGTTATTTTCGTCACCTTTTACGACTGCCAGAACATACCGAAGGCCTATTCTTTTCCCGGGCCTCCACGGGAATTATTGTTATTATTATTATTATTATTATTATTACCTTGACAGCATTTTCTGACGCGTTGCACCTTTTATAATAACACATTCACCGAATTTTCCGTCGGTGCTTGGCAGAAAATGCAATAAAACTCTGTCCTAATGCTCTGCAAAACACTACTTATATATCACGAAACGGCTTTCAGATTATTAGGCCATTATCATCTGACAACAATGTTGCAACCACAGATAAAAGAAGTACGACTTAAAAAGATATTATTCATATACAGTAGATACTGAAAATATGTAAACTGATGAGACGGGGTGCTTATAAAGGTAAGCAGCAAATGGCTCTGAGCACTATGGGACTTAATTTCTGAGGTCATCAGTCCCCTAGAACTTTGAACTACTTAAACCTAAGTAACCTAAGGACATCACACACATCCATGCCCGAGGCAGGATTCGAACCTGCGAACGTAGTGGTCGCGCGGTTCCAGACTTTAGCGCCTAGAACCGCTCGACCACCCCGGAGGGCGGTAAGCAGCACTTTTTTACGTTACAGTTAACAAAAAGTGAAAAATTATCTTTATTATATTCTGCGGAAATTGTTCGATTTACCAATAGGAAAAAAATTTTAATGAATTTACCTTTGAAACGAAACATTTTCATTTCTTCAACTCTGTTAAAACTGAGGGGAAATGGAAATTGTGTTCAGACATTTAAATCAAAGCTGGCGTTTTGTATTATTCATTTATTTCACAGATTTCACATTAAAGGTATCTTCAGTGGATTTTTCCAGAATAATTTAAAATTTCGGTTGTACGTATGCTACATATGGAAATGCAACAATTTTACATCATAAATAATCAATACCCAGAAAAGAGTCACTGTATCACAGTACGATCAAGGATGTTCTATGGTGTGGTAGCCCCCTATCCCCCCTCCATGACGAAGGTTCCTGCTTTAACCAGAATGGTGTGCTTTTGAAGAGATAAGTGCTGGGAAGTTTCACCCTTTAGACATTTCTAGAGCATTCCAGAACGTTCCGGAACATTGTAGACTATTCGAAGCCTTTCTGGTTTGTTCTTGAATTTTCCACTGGCGGAGCTAGACATTGATAACGGTATGTAAAGCAAGACCTATCGTTTGTTCGAACTTCAGTTTCTTGTCAGTGACGAAGGGAGGAACCGAAAAAGTGTTGCAGTGAGTGAATAAAAACAAACAGGGGAGAGTGAATAGTCAAAGTGATACAGTGGCTGAATATAAATCGGAAATAAATTGTGAAAAAAGTGTACTTAGTGTGATTTTTAATAAAAGGTTGATGTGATTCATATCTTAGGTAATGCCCAAACATAAAAGAGGAGATCTTGCCAGTTCTGAAGCAAAGCGGCGAAAACAAAAATTACAACGGAAAAACGACATGGACGAATATCACGAAGCACGTTTAAGTTTCCAACGAAGGATAATGAGCACCGTGACAAGCAGAGAAATCGAAACACAATCAGATGAACCGATTAGAGAATCAAGAATTCCGACACAGTATTATCATAAAAGACTGTTGAATAAAAGCTAGGTTGAGGAAAATTCATTGTGAAATGGCGCTGTTATATCGCTGTTTGAACTTACTGCTGATTAGTGACGATGAGTCCATGAGAGGGACTATCGAAGAGTGAGGCGGCATCGAAGCTTACTAATAAATCCGATTCATTGAATCGTGTTAGTAGCAGCAGTAGTAGTAGCTTCATTCATCCGTAGGTCTCTTTACAAAAATATAGAATACGTCGAAGAATTTAAAAATTTAGATCAGTTTAAAGTAAGCTAATTCATATACAGGGTGAGTCACCTAACGTTACCGCTGCATATATTTCGTAAACCACATCAAATACTGACGAACCGATTCGACAGACCGAACGTGAGGAGAGGGGCTAGTGTAATTGTTTAATACAAACCATACAAAAGTGCACGGAAGTATGTTTTTTAACACAAACCTACGATTTTTTAAATGGAACCACGTTAGTTTTGTTAGCACATCTGAACATGTAAACAAATACGTAATCAGTGCCGTTTGTTGCAACGTAAAATGTTAATTACATCCGAAGATATTGTAACCTAAATTTAACGCTTGAAACACTGTCCTCACTTCATTGCAGGGGCCCAAACAGCTGCAACATGCATCACGTTTCTACAGAATGATCTGCCAACTTTGCTCGAAAATGTCCCACTGGAAACGCGTCGACGTATGTGGTATCAGCATAATGGTGACCCTGCACATTCCGCAATTAACACTAGGCTGACCCTTGACAGGATGTTCGACGGGCGTTCCATAGGACGTGGAGGACGCATAAATTGGCCAGCCCGTTCTCCTGATCTTACACCTCTGGACTTCTTTCTGTGGGGTGCGTTAAAGGAGAATGTGTACCGTGATGTGCCTACAACCCCAGAGGATATGAAACAACGTATTGTGGCAGCCTGCGGCGACATTACACCAGATGTACTGCGGCGTGTACGACATTCATTGCGCCAGAGATTGCAATTGTGTGCAGCAAATAATGGCCACCACATTGAACATCTATTGGCCTGAAATGTCGGGACACACTCTATTCCACTCCGTAATTGAAAACGGAAACCACGTGTGTACGTGTACCTCACCCCTTATGGTAATGTACATGTGCGTCAGTGAAAAAGACCAATAAAAAGGTGTTAGCATGTGGACGTAATGTGCTGTTCCAGTCTCTTCTGTACCTAAGGTCCATCACCGTTCCGTTTGGATCCCTACGTAATTCGGTGCTCTCCGACACACACGATCGAACAGCGGAGGAGTGGTACTCAAGCGTCAACTTTAGGTTACAATATCTTCGGATGTAATTAACATTTTACAATGCAACAAACGGCACTGATTACGTATTTGTTTATATGTTCAGATGTGCTAAGAAAACTAACGGGGTTCCATTTTAAAAAAACGTAGGTTTGTGTTAAAAAACATACTTCCGTGCATTTTTGTATGGTTTGTATTAACCAATTACACTAGCCCCTATCCTCACGTTAGGTCTGTGGAATCGATTCGTCAGTATTTGATGTGGTTTACGAAATATACCCAGCGGTAATGTTAGGTGACTCACCCTGTATATATATATATATATATATATATATATATATATATATATATATATATGCTTCTAGTTAGAGACAATCATTAGATTTACTCCTGGTACACAATACTTTTTTTACAAATAACTTATTAAATAATGTAATGCAACACTGTTCATTCATATCTCACTATCAGTCACCACACACACTATACACACGTTGTTTCATAACACATCTCTCACTACAGACACATACACAGTCTGTTAATAAAGTCAACGGACTTGTGAGCATGTAGCGAGTATTTTCCCACAAGCCTCTCACTAACTGAGCAAGATCCCTAGCTAAATCATACGTCAGAGCGCCGGTATTTCTCACACTTGTATGCAACGATAAACTGCTTTTTGGAAGACCGTATAACCTTGGTGGAAAAGAGCTGTGACTCTTGACCTTTTCGCAACTTCTTGTCAATAGATTGAGAATCCAACAACGCTTCTTCTCTCCCTGTGGGAACTTCATCCCCGTTCGTTGGGTCACTCAGCGAACTATACATTTTGTGTTTGTAGATTTCAGTTAGCAGCAGTGCAGTGGCTTTTCGTTATCTACTGGTAGGACCACAGTGTGCAAATCCTCTTTTAGCTTGCTTAGAGCTGCCTGGATGAAATAATATTCTTCTGAGGCGGAACTCTCGCAATTGTGCGAAACGTCGAAAGAATATTCTGACAGAGAGATAAACTTCGACATTTGTCTTTAAGCAAATCTGTTATGCATCCAATCCGACTTCACCGAGGTCACACTGTCGACCCATTCCCGGTAGAGGGTTGAATGGAGGTTGAGCACTTTGAAAATGTACATATACAGAGACAACACTTGACCGATTCCAAGGCGCCTGTGGGCAAGCAACTCCTTCCACACCCCTCAGATTCCACGTGTCTGCAACAGTTGTCAGTGCTGGAGTGTAGCCCCATATAGCTGCAGAAAGTTGACAGGGTTGCCGGCGTGCAGGCGCCTAGGAATTGGTCGAGTGTTGTCCGTGTACAGATACATTGCTTTTCTCAAGGAAGTGGTATAAGTGGCACCAAGGACGTTGCTGAACGAAGAGAGACCTTTCCGATTTTAGTAATGCATTCATGCGTGTGTCAGTCTCACTCACTCCCATGAGCACGCCACAGGAAGGCATGAAGGCATGAAGCGGTGAAACGGGAGGGCAGAGAAAGGGTATACATCCTTTACTGCTTCGGATCACGTTCAGATTTCGTCAAATGGCTTTCATCTCTATTGATTCATCCCGTCACGTCAGAGAAAAAACTGATCACACCATTCTCCAAAGGTGACAGATCATGTTCAGTGGGGTTGAAGCCCTATTATGTCCTTACAGAAGGGGTAAATCGTCCATATGGCGTCAGCAGTGTCAAAGGTTGTCAAGAACGGCGTTCCGTTACACAGCACACTGCAAACTGTCGTTTCGACCAATTAATGTGTGTAAATTATTGCCCCAAAGAAAGGGGTTTGTTTCATTGACACGTTCTCTGCAATCTCCTGAGGCCTTTTGGGGTCGATTCTGAGAGAGGCTACGTCTGAAATGTTTTTCTCCGTTACCCACAAAAGAACCACGTGATTTCAGCGATAAACGTCGTGGTCCTGATCTTTGCAGAGGTGTCAAAAGGAAGAGGTGAGATGTGGTTAATGGGGGGAGGGGGCTGACAATCTTCCCGCCGTGTGACGTATCCACGGTGTACCTGGACAGAATTTCATTGAAACTAGGTGCCAATGTCACCTTATACCTACACTTCACATGTACTTCTGAGTTCTGTCCTTTTCTTCCCATGTGTCAACCGTTTGCTGTTTGAAGAGACCGAGGGTGACGTCGCAGGACACGACGCTTTCGTACCCTTATAGATAAAGGTTGTAGACATCAGTGAAACAAGTTTCAGACCGCATCTCAGAGGGTAAAATACCGGTGTTTTCTAAAAAAATACCGCTTTAATTTTTTTCTTAGTGTATATTGAGGGATACGGACAGCTTTTTTCGCAAAAATTAATACTCTGTCGGAAGATTTTGTAACTTCCAAGCTCGTATATTCTTGTACTACAGGATATAAAATTAGACCACGACCTCGCTCCCTCTCTGTCTCTGTCCCTTTCTCTCCCACCCTCTCAATCTCTCCCTTTCTCTTTCTTTCTCCTCTGTTTCTTTTACCTCTCTCTCTCTCTCTCTTCGCCTACATGCACGTTATTATTCGTACGTGTGTGTGTGAGAGAGAGTGTGTGTGTGTTTCTGTAGGCAGTGGATATTTGAATACGCCTACGTGGAACTTTCTAGCGAACCAAAGTAATCTGCTGCCAGACGAGACTGCACCTTTTTGACGCTGACTATGAGGAGGTTACCCCGCAGAGGATGGAACAACCTATTCAGCTAACCGTACAACAACGTCTGTCCGTGGACGGGATATATATATATATATATATATATATATATATATATATATATATATATATATAAGAGAGATATGCAAATAAAAAATACACATTAATCAATGTTCACGCTTCCACAAATGACAAAAATAATGCTAAAAATAGGGAAGAAACAGATGAATTCTGGGAAAACCTTAAGGATCATATAACAGAAATCCAAGAAAACAATGCAAAAACACTTCTAGGAGATTTTAACGCTCAGATTGGAAAAGAAAAGAAATTCCGCGATATTGTCGGCAACTTTCCCGCACACAAACGAACCAACAAAAATGGAGAAAGTTTAATTATGCTCTGTAAGCAGTTTAAACTCAAGCTAATGTCAACACGTTTTAAACATCTTCCCAGAAAACAAAAAACCTGGGTATCTCCGATAAAGAGTATCGGAGAATTTCAAATAGATCACGTTGCCATCTCCTCCAAATGTGAAAAAGAAATATTGAACACACGTGTCCGAAAATCTCTAAACCTCGACTCCGATCACTATCTCACAAAAATAAAAACTAAACTGATCCCACAAAACAAACAGAAAAGCAGAAACGGTGAATATAAAAACAGAAATAAAATAAATTTTGATCTTACAACCCTGAGAAATTACAACCTTAAGTCCAACTCTAACCTCAAGGATTATCAGAAAAAACTAAAGACATTCTCCCCTTCACAAAACCTCCAAGAATTTCAGAACAACTTGATTGAGGCAACGGAAACAACCTTTCCAAAAAAGAGCAAACCGAGACACCCGTGGTGGGACAGCAACTGTAATGAAGTTCTGCATGAAAGACTTAAAGCCTGGAAAAAGTGGAACTCACATAAAACTGAAAACAACTTTGATGAATTTAAGCAAGCCAGAAAGAATGCCTCGAAAACTATTCGCAACACCAAGAGACAATATGAAAAACAACAACTGGAATGAATCGAAGAGAATTTCAAGAAATGCAACACGGCAGCTTGGTACAAAACATTCAACCAGAAACTCCGAGGATACCAGTCCCTTGCCTAAACCTTATGAGAAATAATAAGACTCTCGCCACCAACAATACTGAAAACTGTGAAATCCTGGCTGAATATTTTGAGACACTCCTAAACTGCCAAACACCCATCCAGACTCTCAGTTTCACGCAACCAGAAACATTACCAACACATTCAACACCTCCGACACGAGAGGAAATCACAAACATAATCAAAAATCTCAAAAACAGGAAAGCATGTGGAGAAGACACAATTACAGCAGAAATGCTCAAGCTTGGGGGAGAAACATCAGTAGAAGCACTGCACAAAGAACTTGAACAAATATGGGAAACCAAGAAAATCCCAAGTCACTGGAAAACTGCCCTAATTCACCCTTTGTTTAAAAAAGGTGACAAAAGGGACGTTAACAACTATCGTGGAATATCGCTTCTCCCAGTCCCATACAAAATTCTATCAAAAGCCCTGCTCAGTCGTGTATCACCAATTATAGAGGGAAAACTTGGAGAATATCAAGCTGGCTTCAGACCGGGAAGATCCTGCGCCGAACAAATTTTTAACCTCAAAACAACAATGAACTATTTATCTACAAGGAGCAAGAAATATTTCATAACATTCATTGATTTCAAAAACGCTTATGACTCAATCGATAGGGACATACTCATCAAAACTCTTCGAGAATATGAAATAGATGAAACAACAATCACCATAATCAAAGAAACATTAACAAATACAATATCAAAAGTAAAATTCCAAGGAGAAATTTCACGGCATTTCGAGGTCGAAACCGGCGTCAGACAAGGAGATGCGCTGTCCCCGGTACTCTTCAACTGTGTTCTGGATAAAGTCATAGCAGAATGGAGAAAACTCCCGCAAAAACATGGAGTTGAGAAAGTCCAAATTGGAGGGAAGTGCTACAAAGCCATTGAAACCAACTTTTTTACCTTCGCTGACGATCTCGCCTGTTTAGCTTACACACAAAAAGACACAATAAAACAAATAGAATTACTTAAAGAAACTGCTGAAAAAGCAGGCTTGCAAATTTCATTTGAAAAGACAGAAATCATTACAAATATCAAAAATCCAACAAAGAAAATAATTACGAAATACGGGAAAATACAGGTATCTAAACATTTTAAATATCTTCGTGAACTAATTCAGCATGTGTCAAAAGGTCATCCAGCCTGCAGGGCTAGAATACAAAAACTAGAGACAGCAACTCACTACTGCAGACGTATTCAAAAAAATGTATATCCAAAAACATTAAACTCAGACACTACCAGACTGTCATTAGACCGCAGATACTATATGCATCAGAAACACTGGCAAATTTTACATACGCAGAACAGATAGAAAATCGTGAAAGAAGAATTGTGAGGACAATTCTTGGACACAGGAAAATAACAGATGATCAAGGCAAGCCTGTATACAGACTAAAAAGCAACAAAGAAGTGTATACGAAGTGCAGCAAAATTACAGACGACATTAGGAAAAGAAGATGCTCCTTTTATGCTCACATCATGAGGATGAACCCGAATAGGCTTACAAAACAAATATTTTCGTACATCGCAAACCTAAAAAATTAAAATTTATGGTTTATCAATACAGAAAGAGATCTAAAAGAAATAGACATAGATCAGGAAACAATATTTAACAGAAACCTTTTTAGAAAAAAACTGAATTCATTCACGGGTTTCGGTGTGAAAATTAAGAAGACTTGTGGAACTAAATGGTCTGAAGAGAGAAAAGCCGCCTTCAGCGCAAGAATGAAAGAAGTGTGGACTGAGAGAAAGAAGATTTCCCAGAAGCGCAAAAAATAACTGTTTTCACGGTCTTTAACGGCCAAATTTGTATAATAATAATAATAATAATAATAATAATAGGGAGAGAAAGACAGAATGAGTGGAATGATCCCTGTAACAACCGTGTCGTTCAGTTTTTGTGATCGAGGGTAGTGGAAACCTCAGTAGAAGAAACTCTGTCGGTGCCACGAATGTGCAGCGCCAGTTATGTAATAGTTTCTATTCGCTACAGGAACAAGAACTATTAATGACCTCATTTTAATTTTTCTCTGCCTTCGTTTGATTTCACTGTGCGCTGTCGACAAACCGAACTTCACATGGTTCTACATCCTTTCGAAAACTCTTGCCGTTGAATAACCACTGAGATCTCAGAAGCCTTAGACTCTTTCGAATTTCTGATTACTGAAAGGAACTCACTCTTAACGTCCAACTTATGACATATTATTAAGACAGTAGCAAAAGTTTGGATCTGTGAAGTCACCGCCAAAATGATCAGGCGAACAATGCAAGCACTAGAGAGTGGAACAGCCGAGACCTTGTTTAGGTGGGCATTCGGCATGCATTCTGAGAGGTTTAATGATACCATGGAAATCTAAATATGGGTGGCCGAACGTAGATATGAATCCTGCTTCTCGTGATTGCTACCATCCTGTATGACGTCGATTTCGTGCACCCTTGGTAGTATCTCCCTTTAACAAGTCGTTGTTTTAATAGTGTTTAACGATTAACATTGTGTGTGTCCTAGTCTCTGTATTAGTTATTGTCAAACACAGTAATTTATTCCTTTTATTTTCCACAGCATAAGAAAATTTAAACGATACTAATATTTGAGGCATCACCACAAATCATTCCTTGTCTGTTCTCTTTATCTGGGTATTCCGAACTAAATAACATAAAATATTACGTATAGACTATAGTCCAAAATATTTTGTTAGGAGGGCATAATTTTTCATACGCCTGCAGCGGAGATAATAATCTGGGGCTGAAACGCCCATTCCAAAGTGATCAGCCGCGAAGTTATAGATTAATATCCAAGGAAAATATTCTGGCATCTTACAGCGCTAATCACAATTACTAAACCAACTGTCAGGGTGATGAGCTGGTCAGAGACGTTTAAATGTTTCCTCAGAAACAGATCATCCCTTTCGAGAGGTTTTTCACCTAGACAGGAACACTAAACGCCCCTTATGGAATACACTGAATCGCATTCGTTTCTTTGTACTAGCTTCAAAGGATCTCCTGCATAAATATGACTTCTCTGTACTTGGCTGTAAATGTGTGGAGAGCAACAGACGATATATCATTTGGTTTAGACAAGGAACAAAATTGCCACTGACTGCAAAAATCATCTTCACTGTTTTCAACCTTGAGTAATCTGTATTACCTGCGTGATAGCAGTTAAACAGCTTACTCGACAATTCCTTTCTGATCTGCGTTTTTACATCGTAAGTGCAGAACTATCTGCAAGGAACTAGATTAAACACATGTCAAAATAGGGTAATACATCGTACATTAAACACAACGTTTTCTGTTCATTTTAGTAACGATTAATCAACCTATTATGTCCTTACAGATGAGCAGCATACATAATTTTAGCCCATTATTATCTAGTCCCTGTAGCATAGAGTAGTAACTTATTATGTTTCGGTATCTTTTAGAATAGAAAGTCGACCTGATTTATCATAAGTTTTTGACTGTCTGGCATCAAAAATGTGCTGCAACAGTTGAGTCAGACATACACCCTCTCACTGTAAATGTTTCTTAATTCATGGTGTAAAATGATTTCCAACATTATCGGGCAACACTCAACATGCGTAGGTTGAACAGTATCATTGCACAAATGTTTTTGCCTATGCCTGTGTGGAATTCTAACAATGTATACGGTTTGACCTGAACATGAGGACACACTATTCTCGCCACTGCAAGAGTTCAAGGAGTATGTAACCTAGAGTTAACGAGTAATGCTGTTGTATTCTGTATGCACAGGAGTGATGTAATTTGTTTTTAATTTTAACGTGAACAGATGTATCTGAAGATGAGGCTGGTAGCACAGGAATCGATTACGACAATGAAAAGAAATTGAAGAATATTTTTTGCAGTCACAGACAAATTAATTTTTCATCTACTGATAATACGGTTATGTTCCATTAGTATGGAAAGTATAAATATCATCTCATTTAGTTGACTGTTATTAACAGCTGCGCTGTGTAGCTTTTAATGTAGAGCAACATGTGTCCGTAAGTCTACACTAAGATTGACAATTATCACAAGGGTATTTGAAATAGACTTGGTCCAATTCTGATGTGGCCTGTATGAAAAATATCAATATTTAATCCCCGTAAGTGTCGTAGATGTTTGTAGCATTCCTTCCTCAACTTTTTAAATGTTATAATTACACAGCCATTTTACTTCGCTAATTTTATGACAACAAATTATAAACATACTGAGAGGACTGTAATCTGGAGACCCTTTAAAGGCATCCAGAAGAAAAGGAATAAACTATGCGCACTGGTTCCGCTTGTTGTATCTAGATGCACGAAAACTCAGCCATGGCTGGCTGGCAGGCCACTGATACGATTCGTGTCCTGCTCCTGCATTTAAAGCGTGCAGAATGCGCCGTCGGCGGCCGCCACCTTTGCATACGCAAACAGCATCTAGCTGCTGCGAGTTCCGTATCTCTTGAATATGTGCAAGTCCCCTCAAACTGTTTGGGAGGGCTTCTTAATATTCTTGTGGAATACAGTAATAAGATTCATCCATTAAAATGTATCTTTAATTAATAACTCGAGGACGCACACACCTGCAAACTGATGAGAACCACTAATCTGATTGCTTCCATGTATCATGTCGCACAGGACTGCAAAAACCCAGATCCAAAATTATTCAGTTATCCTCCGTAATGTGAATTACAGATCATTTTGTATAGCTACATATAACATGTCTCTAATTAGTTACTAAACTTGAATGAATGCTCCTTTACAAAACACAGCTGGCCCCTAGGATAAATATTTTGTTCGCTCTTTGTCATTAATAATGACACAATCAGTTATTCTTTCTGACCATTGGAATAAAACTGCTTTTAAGAATAAGGGAAAAATAGTAGACTTTATCAGATTAGATTATATTAGATTAGTTTTTCGTTCCATAGATCCGTGCTGAGGAGATCCTCGTGGATGTGGAACATGTCAATTTTTTTAAAAGTCGATATAACAATACTAATAGTATGAGTATATACTATTAAATAATTCGTCAATGGAGTAGAAGGAGTTGGCCACTAGTAAGTCTTTCAGGCTCCTATTAAACTGATCTTTAACTGTAACTAATTTTTTTATGTTTGCTGCCAAATTATCAAAGATGAGTGTTCCTAAGTGGTGGACCCCTTTTTGAACTAAGGTAACTGCTTTTAAGTCCTTGTGCAGATCATTTTTGTTCCTGGTATCGTATGTATGAACTCATCTGTGTGTTGGAAAAAGAGATTAGTTAGGAGAAATTTCATTAAGGAGTAAATATACTGAGAGGCAGTAGTTAGTATAAGCAGTTCTTTGAAGAGGTTTCTACAGGACGTCCGGGAATTTACTCCACAAATAATATGTATTACACGCTCTTGGACTCTGAAAACTGTTGTTTGACTTGAAGAGTTACCCAAGAATATTATACCATATGATATTATGGAATGAAAGTAGGCAGAGTATGCGAGCTTTTTCATTTTTATGTCTCCTATGTCTGCCAACACTCGAATTGCAAATACAGATTTGTTAAGGCGTTTCTGCAGTTCTGTGGTGTGCTCCTCACAACTAAATTTATTATCAAGTTGTAATCCCAGGAATTTAAGACTGTCAACCTCTTCTATCTGTTCTTCTTCATGCTTTATGCATATGCTGGGTGGAAACCTCTTACAGGTTCTGAGTTGCATAAAGTGAGTCTTTTCGAAGTTTAACGTCAGTGAGTTGGCTTTAAACCAGTTATTAATATCCATGAAAATATTAGCAGATCTTTCTAGAATTACACTCGACATACTATTTATTGCAATACTTGTGTCATCTGCAAACAAAACGAACTCTGCTTCTGGCAGTGTAACTGATGAGAGATCATTAATGTACACAAGAAAAAGCAATGGCCCTAAGATGGATCCTTGTGGGACACCACATTTAATTTCTTCCCATTCTGATGATGGCTGATGACTTAATTCACTAGTCCCTTGCACTGACACCCTTTGTTTCCTGTTAGTGAGGTATGACTTGAACCATTTTGCAGCACTGCCCGTGACACCATAGAATTCTAATTTATTTAAAAGGATGTTGTGGTTCACACAATCAAAAGCCCTTGACAAATCACAGAAAATACCTGCTGCTTGTAATTTGTTATTTAATGAATTAAGTACATTTTCACTGTAGGTGTAAATAGCTTTCTCGGTATCAGAACCCTTCAGAAATCCAAACAGTGTTCTTGATAATATGTTATTTGCGGTCAGATGGTTGAGAAGCTGCCCGTACATTACTTTTTCTAAAATTTTTTAGAATGCTGGAAAAAGTGAAATTGGTCTGTAGTTTGATGGTATCTCCTTATCCCCTTTCTTGAATAGAGGCTTAACATCTGCATATTTTAGCCAGTCAGAGAATGTCCCAGTTATAACTGACTGGTTACACAAGCAACTTCGAATTGTACTAAACTCACAAGAACATGCCTTACTTTGTTGATATTTCATCATAACCATTAGAATGCTTTGTTTTTAAAGATTTTATTATGGTATTTCTTTTGGTGAAGTGAGTGACATATTCATGTACCTGAAGCTATTTGTAAAGGCTAGTTTCAGATATTCAAGGGCATTGTTTACTGATCCTGAGAATCCCATTCTATCAGTAACGGATATGAAGTACTTGTTAAATAGATTTGCCACACTATGTCCATCGATTACTAATGTGTCACCTACCGTTAATGCTATTTGCTCCTGTTCCTTTCTGGTTCTACCAGTCTGCTCCTTCACTATATCTCATATTGTTTTTATTTTGTTCCCTGACATTGCTATCTTCTTCTCGTAGTGCATTTGTTTCGATGTCTGAATTACTTTTTTTAAATATTTTACAGTATTCCTTGTATTTAGCTAAATCATCAGCATTGGCTATTCGCTGTAAGGCCTTCTACAAATTAAACAGGAGACATTAGTGAGAGTGTAAGGTAGTTATGTGCTACGAGCCCATACTATGGCACATTTGCTTCCTTCATGCTAAGTTGTTCCTGTATGGAGGTACAGAGGACTTAACACCAGCACTCTACTAACTAAAGTATGAAGTTACAAAAATTTTCTTCGGAGAAATTCCGCAATCACTTGTTGTTCACTAGATTTTATTATCCATATAGATTGTTTTCATTTTTAAAGCGATCGTTTCCGACCCCACATGAAGAATTTGATTTTAGATAGGGTAGAATAGCAATGTTGTTTATCTTGCATTATATATTACTTATTTGACTTTTTATTAGAAACCTGACAGTTCGCATGGAACCGAAATCTGTCATTTTAAGAATGAAAGCTATGTAGACGAAGAATAAAATATGTTGTACCGGTACATGCAGATTTCTGTAAAGGCGATATATTTTTGCACACTGAATTACTGAACAATTTAAGGTGATATTTTTAAGAGAAAAATTAGATATATTAGAACGGGTGGGCTGCTCCTTTAGTGACATCGGCGGCGGTGGCCTTATTTTTTAAAGACACAGATAATTAAGGGGTAAGTAACTGCGCAAATGTAGTCACGGACAAGGGAGAGGTAGGGACGGGACAAATTTGTCCGAAGAATCTTAAGAAAGGAATATTTACCAACGAAAGAGTACGCTCACAACCGCATCGTTTGATCAACTCTTCAATTTTGTTCCTCGGCCTTGGTTCTTACCAAGCTGAATTGACGAATCACATGCAGATATTTGAAATAAGGGTAGTACGTTTCCTCACGGGTTTGATTAGTCAGAGGCTTATAGAAATGCTTAAATTGCGTTTCTGTGGAATAGTTATTCTGGGAATTCCGAGAGCCCAACTTGCAACAACAGTTAGAAAAAAAACGTAAAGCTTTGTGTAAGACTCCCCGTGTTATGACTGAGAGCGCAAAGTTCGACAGATTCTGAATGTATTGGGTACCAACGTTTTACCTTCCCACTTGGTAAATGGAACAGGAAGAGGGTCAAAAAATTCTAGTGTTTCATGTACCATCAGTCACACAGCGTGTGCCGACTTACGGAGTACTCGTTGAATTGAACATATGGTAGATCCAAATGCTTCTTGATGCGCCGACGGCGTCGATAATTTGTTTTCCCCTCAAAAATAGTCGGAAGGGCTTCGTAAAAGCCATAACTTTTCTTATCACAGCATGGCTCAATTATTGGAAATATTCTGCAATGTTCTAGCAGAATGAAATAAAACTTAATTCACTTGGTTTATCTTATGTGTTGTCTGATCTACTACCGTCCAATGATAACATTTGCGAAAAAAATTATAATTGATCTAAGACCCCACTGGGCCAAAGTTCTGTAGGGCGCATTAGAATAATTTGCACTGCTGTATTCAAACGCAATTCACTCACAATAAATAAGACCAACATTAATTAACTGTGTTAAGAACTTTGAGCTCTGCCTCAATTCCCAAACTGTATGATTGACAGCTAACATCTGGCATCAAATCTGTACTGACAGGATTTGGTTAAGGCTTCACAGTTATAAATGTAATGCAAGATCACTAATGATTAATACATTATGATAAGAGCACTTGACTGTGTAATTTCCAAATTAATAATGGAGGAATTAGAGGCAAAAGGTTCAAGAATAGTTTTATTTGTATAGAACATTATTCTTTGACCATCGCATTTTATTTCGGTTTCCCCATACGAAACAATTACAAAGAAATTAACATCTATCCAAAATGTATTCTCACTCTACAGCGGAGTGTGTGCTGATTTGAAACTTCGTGGTAGATTAAAACTGTCTGTCAGACAGGGACTCGAACTTGGGACTGCTTTTCGTGGGCAGGTGCTCTACCGACTGATCTACCAAAGCACGAATCAATACCCGCCCTCAGAGCATTGCTTTCTCCAGTTCCTCATCCACATATCTACATCGCGTACCAGGCTCGAGTCCCAGACCAGCAAACAATTTCAATCTTTCAGAAAGTTTTATTTAATATCTCCCCATCACTATGATTAAAACAAGAAAATTCATTATATCTATTCTTTTAGTGTTCAGGGATCTGTTATTGTTACTGCGAAACAAATGAAACGTTAGCAGACAACTTATGACGGGACTGCTTTAATGTGTGTATCCTTCATGTGGCAAGAATGGCAGTGCTTATGACAAGGCGCTCGAGAGGAGATCGGATTGCTGGGCGGCAAGCGTGACGGCTGTGGAGGCGGCCGTGGTGACAGCAGAAGCGTGGAACTGGCGCATGCCTGCTAGCTGTGATCCACAGTAACCTCTTATGTGCACAAGCCGAGTCTCGTACGTTCGGCATAACAATAAAGTGTCTTCTCAAATTGTCCCAGTTTTAGATCACTCCTTTAGCTTCCTGGAAAGTTCACTGTAGGCGTAGCCAGACATCTGATTGGCCATCTCTGGTTCTTCTCCTCAACAATGGAACTATTTAACAATTTTCGTAGCTGTTTCGCATCACCCTCTTTCATCATGCCAAAAGAAACACACAGTTGTCAAGCAACCTTCTCTCTGAAAGTATTAATTCGTTACCGCGTTTGACCTAGGAAGTCGCAATTAGCATGGAATGTCAAGGCCCCTATAATATCACTCCTTTAACACAACACCTGTAGATCAGTAAATTAACAATTTATTCAAGACCACATATACAGGGTGTTACAAAAAGGTACGGCCAAACTTTCAGGAAACATTCCTACACACAAATAAAGAAAAGATGTTATTTGGATATGTGTCCGGTAACGCTTAATTTCCATGTTAGAGCTCATTTTAGTTTCGTCAGTACGTTCTTCCACCTACGCTCAATGGAGCACGTTATCATGATTTCATACGGGATACTCTACCTGTGTTGCTAGAACATGTGCCTTTACAAGTACGACACAACATGTGGCTCATGCACGATGGAGCTCCTGCACATTTCAGTCGAAATGTTCGTACGCTTCTAAACAACAGATTCGGTGACCGATGGATTGGTAGAGGTGGACTAATTCCATGGCCTCCACGCTCTCCTGACCTCAACCCTCTTGACTTTCATTTATGGGGGCATTTGAAAGCTCTTGACTACGCAACCCCGGTACCAAATGTAGAGACTCTTCGTGCTCGTATTGTGGACGGCTGTGATACAATACGCCATTCTCCAGGGCTGCATCAGCGCATCAGGGATTCCATGCGACGGAGGGTGGATGCATGTATCGTCGCTAACGGAGGACATTTTGAACATTTCCTGCAACAAAGTGTTTGAAGTCACGCTGGTACGTTCTGTTACTGTGTGTTTCCATTCCGTGATTAATGTGATTTGAAGAGAAGTAATAAAATGAACTCTAACATGGAAAGTAAGCGTTTCCGGATGCATGTCCACATAACATTTTCTTTCTTTGTGTGTGAGGAATGTTTCCTGAAAGTTTGGCCGTACTTTTTTTGTAACACCCTGTATAAAAGCTAACATACAATCAACACGTGGCCGTCTTAAAAACAATCCAAAATTACCAGTAGCTTCCTTCTCAAGCAAGCAGCAAATTAGAATTACTTACTGAACAATAAATCTGAAGTAATTTAAAAGGGTGGCTCAGATAAAAAAAATTTTGAGCAATAACACAACAAGCACAATACGTTACACTTAATATAACACACTGGCAAGCTAATTTAAATTTATTTTAAAATAGATGAGAGATGTTAAATTTTTATCAAATGCGCAGTGACGCCAGGCTGCCCTGGGCAAAGGGTGACTTAACTTAAAATGCCGGAAGCAGCAGACCAGCCGTCCAAAACAACACCTAAACGCCGGGGCCCAACCGGGAGTCACTTCCCATTAGACGACACGCCACAGATTCTGTGCACCGAAGCGGAACGTGGCGCCGCTCCCACACACCCCAACTCGCAGAAACTGGAACACAAACAGAACGCAGAAGACACGGCAGACACCAAGCAGACATCAATTAATATAAGTTAAGAGATCAATAAACAATATAAGTTAAAAACCGATAAGTGCTTTCGCCGGACGAAGTGACGGTGCGGTTCTAGGGGCTGCAGTCTGGAACCGCGAGACCGCTACGGTCGCAGGTTCGGATCCTGCCTCGGGCATGGATGTGTGTGATGTCCTTAGGTTAGGTTTAACTAGTTCTAGGGGACTAATGACCTCAGAAGTTGAGTCCCATAGTGCTCAGAGCCATTTTGATAAATGCTTTCAATGGAAACTACTTAAATTCACATTTAAACTAAGACTTGTACACAAATGCAATGTTGTAACATAATATCAGACCTTTACACTCTCATAGTTTACCCAACAATATTTACACATATGATTAAGGCAGACAATGTGTACAATGATGAAATGGAAATAATTTCAAGATAATATCACGTTATTCACATGCACAACTACACAGCAAAACTAGGTTTGCGCACTTTAATTTCGTTGCATAGGTCTCCAATGTAACTGCCAATTTTGTAAGCTTGGTATGCAGAAAATCAGAACTAGCCTATGAGCTAATATCTTTAATACCTTACAGTTACTACATCTTTCGGGGGTGCTGACCTCCTTAAAGGAAGAAGTGACTGCTGGTCTCCTTGCGATCACACCACCTTGCCGGCTGCTCTTACTTCAACAACACGCACATTAGGCAACCTACCAACCAACTAGTGACAGTCGCTACTACGCAAATAGTTCCACGAAACGGAGGCACCAAAATTGCATAGACCTTCGATGGAGAGCGTTGTTCGAGATGGTCTCGAGTAATGGGTATGTCCGAGAAAACGGGCACCAAAGCAATGCGACGAGCAGCGCCCAGAGTTGACATCAGGCAATTGCACCACAAACTCGCGACCGTCCTGCAAGGTAGAGCGGCCGCGCCGCTGCTGGCCGAGCCCGCGTGTTTTGCTCCTTCGTCCCCCCCAACCACGTCCTAGCGCCTCGCAGCGAATCTGAAGACGAACTCCTCGACTGCAAATACCCGCCGCCAGATCACAACAGGGGCAAAAATCGTAGTACAGCCGGGTAATCGATAGTCGTGCCAAAGAGCTGCTGTGCCAGGAAAGGCGCACCACGGCTCACCGTGAGTAATGTGTTCTCTGATGCTTGGGTAGCTTCATGTCTGATGGACGTATTCTCTTTCTTTAGCAGGCAAGGTTCATTTGTAGATGTCTGGTACCCTCTCTCAAGTCAATTCACGCGCCAGTAGCGCGTCTGTTTCATCTGATCAGGCCATGGCACTTGGTGGCCCTCCTGTAGCGACTTCCGTATCTCTGACTATAGACATCAAAGGGGCTACATTCCCAACCCAGTTTGTCTCGCCTTGGAGCAGATGGGCGCCTGTTGTGGTCCTAGGTGTACTTTACACTTCATGGAAAGTGCCAAGTAGGGGCAATAGTAGTAATACTACGACTAGAGAACATGCAGGTTCTTAGGGGTATAAGTGCAGATATCTTTATTAATAATCGAGAACAGTGTGCTGAACAACATTACATCTACAACCACATCGGTAGTCCGCAAATCACACTTGCTTGCCTGGCAGAGGGTTCATGGAACCACCTTCACAAAAATTCTTTATTATTCCTCTCTCGAACAGAAAAACGAACAAATATATCTTTCCGTGTGAGCACTGATTTCTCTTATTTTTTATGATGATCGTTTCTCCATATACAAGTTGGCTTCTACGAAATATTTCCGCATTGTGAGGAGAAAGTTGTAACTGATATTTCGTGAGAAGATTCCGCAGCAACGGAGAACGTCTTTGTCTTAATGATGTCCACCCAAAATCATATATCATGTCAGTGACACTCTTCCCTATTTCTCAATTATACGAAACGTGCTGCTCTTCTTTTAACTTTCTCTATGTACTACGTTAATCCTATCTGGTAAGGATCCCACACCACGCAGCCATAAGGAAAGAGAGGACGAACAACCGTAGTGCAGGTATTCTCTTTAGTAGATCTGTTGTTCTAAGTGTGCTGCCAAAAAAAAACGCGGACTTTGGTTAGCCTTCCCCACACCATTTTCTATCTGTTCTTTTCACTGTAAGTTGTTCGTAATGGTAATTCCTAGATATTTAGTTGAATTTACGACTTTTAGATTATACTGATTCATCGTGTAATCGAAGTTCAACGGATTTATTTTACTACTCATGTGGGAGACCTCACACTTTTTATTATTTAGGTCAATTGCCAATTTTCGCACCATACAGGTATCTTTTCTAAATCGTTTTGCAATGGCTTTGATGATCCGACGACTTTACTAGACGATAAGCGACAGCATCATCTGCAAACAACATGACGGCTGCTCAGATTGTCTCCTAATTCATTTATACAGATAAGGAACAGCAGATGGCCTATAACACTACCTCGGGGAATGCCAGAAATCACTCCTTTCTTACTCTGTGAATTTCCGTCAATTACTACGAACTGTAACCTCTATGACAATAAATCACGAATCCAATCACATAACTGAGTCGATATTCCATACATACGCAATTTGACTAAGCCGCTTGTGAGGCACAGTGTCAAAAGCCTTCTGTGAATCTAGAAATACAACAAAAATTTTAAATCCCTTTTCAACAGCATTCACCACCTCGTGTGTGTAAAGAGCTAAATGTCTTTCACAAGAGCGATGTTTTCCAAACCAGTGTTGACTTTGTGTCAATAAACCGTTCTCTTTGACGTAATTCATAATGTTCGAACACAATACATGTTCCAAAGTCCTGCTGCATATCGACGTTAATGATATGGGCCTGGAAATCAGCGGATTACTCCTACTACATATCTTGAATATTGGTATGACCTGTGCAGCTTCCAGTCTTTGGCTAGGGATGTTTCGTCGAGCGAGTTGTTGTACATGATTGTTAAGTATGGAGTTCTTGCATTACCATACGCTAAATGAAATCTAATTGGTATACGGTCTAGACTAGAAGACTTGTTTTTTTAAGTGATTTCTACTTCTATGTTAGTCATGTTGGCAGCTCTTCTACATTCAAGTTTTGAAATATTGACTTCGTCTTCTTTAGAGAAGGAACTTCGGTAGGCTGTGTTTAGTAACTCTGTTTTCGCAGCACTTTAGTCTACAGTATTTCCATTGCTATCGCGCAGAGAAGGCATTGACTGTGTCTTTGCACTAGCCTACTTTACATACGACCAGAATCTCTTTGAATTTTCTGCAAGGTTTCGAGGTGAAGTTTCGGTGTGAAAACTAATATAAGCATCTCTCATTGAAGTCCCAGCTACATTTCAAGCTTCTATAAAAGATCGCCAATCTTGGAGATTTTGCGTTTGTTTGAATTTGGCATTCTTTTTTCGTTGTTTCTGACCCGTTTTGTGTAGCAAGGAGATCAGCTGCGTCGTTTGTTAATTTATTTAGTATAAATATCTCATTTACTGTCGGTACTACTCGTTTGAGTTCGAACCACATATGGTCTATACTTACCAGTACATTAATAATTGTCTCTCAGGATGGAGTCAAGTGAAATTTTATATGCTGTTTTGAATATGTATATTTTTCATTAATTTTTGGAGAACTTGGAAAATACAGGATTCAGACCCGCTACAACAACATCGTGTTCCCTAATCCCTGCATTCGTTTTGATGCTTGTTATTAGCTCAGGACTGTTTGGTCCTTAGAGATCAAGTGTGTTTCAAATCCGTTTACTCTTCGAGTGGGCTCATGAACTACATGCTCGAAATAATTTGCAGAGAATGCGTTTAGCACAACTTTCGCCAATATACCGCGGGTAAATTGAAGTCACTATCTATTATAATTGTATGTGTCGCGGAAGTGTTTAAATTCGACTCAACTTTTCTTTGATCCTTTCGGAAATGGTATCATTTGAGTTGGAGGTCGGTAAAAGGATCCAATTATTATTTTATTTCGGTTGCCAAGTATGACCTCTACCATACTAACTCAAAGGAACTATCTACTTCTATTTCGCTACTATATAACCTACTTCTAACAGCAAGAAACACGGCACCGACAACTGTGTTTAGCCTATCCTTCTTTAAACAACTTAGGTCCTTCGCAAAAATTTCGGTTGAACTTACCTCCGGCTTTAACCAGCTTTCATAACTATAAAAATTGAGCATGAGTGTTTTTTATTAGCGCTTGAAGGTCTGGCACTTGCCCAACACAGCTACTACAGTTTACATCTGTTACACGGATGGTTTCTGGATTTATGATCGCAGAGCTGTCTGAGCCTGATTCAGGTCCTCCACAGCTCGGTACCAGAGGTCCATAATCACTCCTGTCGGATACGTTGCCAGTCGTGAGCTTTTCTTTCATAATGCTGGCAAGACTGGAAGTCTTTTCCACTTCCGAAAGGCCCTCGAAACCAGAAATAATCTCTTCTGATCCAAAGCTACACTCATCTTTGGTACCAACGTGAGCTGCCATCTGCAGTTGGCTACAACCTGTGCTCTTCATGGCATCCAAAAGGACTTTTTCCGCACGTGGAATGACTCCAAGTGGATGCACACGGAGTGCAAATTGGCTTTCTTCCCCTCCTTGGCACCCATGTCCCTAAGGGGACCCATAACGCGCTTAACACTGGAGCTCCTAGCTACCAATAATCCCATCCTCTATAATGCCCAGATTTTGCAGACAGAGATTTTCTCTGAAACAGGACAAGTGACTGCATCTGGCTGAGTGACACTGTCAGCCACAGACAGCACCTGGAACCTGTTTGTCAGACTAACTGAGGAGGCCTCCTGAGAAGTCTTCCGCCCCCTGCCATGCCCCAAGGCGACCTCCGACTCGACCGTGGGTGAGGGTTTAACCTCAGTGCAAGCAGGAACTGGGCTGGCCACTGGGGGTGGGGGGTGGGGGGGGGGGTGGCAGATCGATCAGCAAACTCAGATGTGCTGGACGTCTGTTGGATCCCCATAGCTGGCTCACAACAGTGATGCCCATCCACTGCAGCTTCAAGCTGTGTAACTGAAGTCATCACAGCCTGGAGCTGAGAGCGAAGTGTCACCAACTTGGCTCGGCTCTGCACACAGAGATCATACTCCCTATCCTTATTAAACATGCTAAAGACAGGGGAAACTACGCTACACAGAGAAGCAAAGGACTATCGACACATACCATGAAACTCTACTGTAGACACTGATGAAAATGTAAGAACTGTGTCCTATAAATTGCACTAACATGCAGAGATTCAAACACAAGACTACCAAATCTCTCAGGTGAGACTAAATAATTCGCTCCAGATTAAGAACTTGTAATAAGTGTCTGTTTACTTCATTTACAGACTAATTAACAGACTAATTATTATAGCTTTTGTGAGAAGTACATTTTTAGATTCGTTACTGCCTCCAAGTACGTGTCATAGCAATAAGCTATTAATGTTAATTTTCCCCTGGGCAGCAGGTCAAGTATTGAAGTTAGACAAGTGGGCACAAAACGGACAGTCTACAGCGACAGGCATAGACCACTTTCGGCATATGACCATGCAGAAAACATCACGTAGTAAATTATGTTATGTATTTGCGAGAAGACACAGAGAAAAAGGGAAAAACACTAATACGGTGAGTTGGTTACATATGAAGGTACCAATTACCACAATATTTGTACCAACACCCCAGGCACGGTGTATTTAATCTGCAAAACGAATCCTACTATTACTGTGATAAACTGCCACAATAAATATTATTGAGGGAACTTTTCCACCATCCAGTTGCCGATAGAAGCAAGTAAACAAAACGAAAGTGAAATAAAGTGGAATTAAAGACCTTGCTGGACTTAAATCTAGTGAAAGAACATTAAACAACTTGCACTAAACAAAAAACTGCCACTCATTTGACAAAGAATATATCTTTACAACTAATGTGCATGTAACAAACAGCTCATCAATGTGGGTATTCATAAATGCGTAAGACTGTTTCTTTTTTGGTGCAGGTGTCATACGTATTTAACTAACGAAGAAATTGCGTTACAGTCTCCAGCAGAGTATATTCATTGTTACTCAGTATAATAACTGTGTCAGATATGAGTTAAATTAGAGTGGCATCACAGAAAAATGTAGTAATGACACACCAAACAAGTCAAACATTACCTGACTGGACATGGTCTAGAAGACAGTAAATGTGGTCGATGCAGCTAAAGGTGGCTCACCGAAATGTGCCACAGAAGTTGATCGACTTACATACTTCGTGTTCTTTGTATCCCATGAGGTTCTTGCGACCTCTCACCAGCATAGTTTCTCCATTGGTAGGTTCCAAACTGCATTTCATCAAATAATTGAAGGTACATGAGCGTATTACACGTGGCGTTGAGTAGTTGTTACATGATAGAAAACATGCTGCTTTCTGTCAGTGCTTAATGTCATCAAATGGAAAAGAAGTGGATGACTGGTCTTATTCTATCGACGTTGATTAACAAGAACTCTGTCGAGCTCCAATCAGTCCACATTACCTGTGCGAATTCCATCTGTACGCTGTGGAAGTGAGTATTTGATGTTCAGTGCCACGTACACGAATCTTTATCAGATTGTTTCTTGACACAGTGAGTAGTGAGACTTTAGAACAGATGGTGCAACAATTTGTAAACAATTTTGTTTGTTTCAGGTTCACAGTCTGGCTGAGGTTTTTAAATGGCAGTATTTTCAACACTGATCCCATAAATGAATGGGGTTTGGAAACATAGTTACTTACTAATCTTGTCACCTGCTTTGTTTACAGCACTTTAATCGCTTGATACTGACTTAAAAGTCGAAGCTGCAGCTATGACAATTATAGCACATAGTACAGTCGATGGTGAAAATAGTGTCATTTAAAAAAATTGTGAACGGTATAGACTGTCTGGCTCGTAAAGCCAACAACAATGTCACTCATTTGAATCAGTGTTTTCACGGACAAGACATTTCTGTAAGATTGGGACCCCCTAGGTATCATGGCTTATTCCCGCTTGACCTTTCTTTTTTGGGGGAGTGGGATATGTTAAAGGTGCTGCTCACAGATCTCATCCTCATACCTGTCCCGAATTACAGGAGTACGTTGAATAATATGTTACAACAAGCGTTTAAGAGGCGTCCCCCACACTAGCTGCTGTGAGTATCTGTAATTCGAGAGCTGGCTGAAAGGTAGTAAGGTTGGGAGCGGGAGTTGGATGCAGGTCCCACAGCGGCCGATAGTCGCGGAAATTAATTCCGCCCTCTGGGTCCCGGCCCGCCTTGCCATGGCTGCGCCTTATCGCGCTGGCAGAGCAACCCGCCCGACACTTAACTCCCACCACGTTTCCCAGTCGAGCCGCTTCGCACTGCACTCTATGACTCGTGTATCTTCACAGCTACGACGCTGCGGTAATCGAGTTGCCGACGCTCGTGAAGGAAAGTGAGATGAGTGGTTATTGATCTGTGCCTTCATTTAGTGTCACATATTGCTTGAAATGTTGTAGAAAATAAACATTCGTAGGTTATAAACTTTATGTACTGCCGAACCATCAGTTTAATAGTGCAATGTGGCAAAACGGAACGACAGAAAGAACAATTTTGGTTCTTGAGAAATGTAGGAATAAGGAAGAAAAAAGTTATACAAGGATTTGTCTTAGAAGACAGTAGAAAAAGACATGCAGACAATTGTAGCGTTTCTGAACTTAGAAGAGGAGTCTGGAAATGCTGAAATGCTGATGTTGCCCGGGGTAAAAATATACATTGTGTAAATCGTTGTCTACCAGAATGAGATTTTCACTCTGCAGCGGAGTGTGCGCTGATATGAAACTTACTGGCAGGTAGGAGGCGAGGTACTGGCAGAAGTAAAGCTGTGAGGACGGGGCGTGAGTCGTGCTTGGGTAGTTCAGATGGTAGAGCACTTGCCCGCGAAAGGAAAAGGTCCCGAGTTCGAGTCTCGGTCTGGCACATAGTTTTAATATGCAAGGAAGTTTCATATCAGCGCACACTCCACTGCAAAGTGAAAATCTCATTCTGGAAACAAAAAAACTCTGAGCACTATGGGACTTAACATCTATGGCCATCAGTCCCCTAGAACTTAGACCTACTTAAATCTAACTAACCTAAGGACAGCACACAACACCCAGTTATCACGATTCTGGAAACATCACCGAGGCTGTGGCTAAGCCATGTCTCCGCAATATCCTTTCTTTCAGGAGTGCTAGTTCTGCAAGGTTCGCAGGAGAGCTTCAGTAAAGTCTGGAAGGTAGGAGACGAGGTACTGGCAGAAGTAAAGCTGTGAGGACGGGGCCTGAGTCGTGCGTGGGTAGCTCAGATGGTAGAGCACTTGCCCGCGAAGGGCAAAGGTCCCCTGTTCGTGTCTCGGTCTGGCACACAGTTTTAATCTACCAGGATGTTTCGTTATCTACCATTTGCGCATAAACCAGGCTACAGTTTCAGGGTAGAGGAATGTCGAAGGGTGCAGTAATTGGTAAATGAGTGAGACAGCATTATAGATTATTCCCCTATGTAATTCAAAACTTTCATCGAGGAAGCACTAAAAGAAAGTTAGCAGAAATTTTCAAAAGCAATGATAGTTGACGAAGATGAAAGCTCTAAGGACTGCTCACGACACTTTAATTTTCTGAGAGAGGTCAAAGAATATGGAAGAACAGTGAAACGGAATGGCTATTGTCATTAACAAGCTATACAGTTAATGAAAATAATACAAGAAGGTCTTGAAGAGTAGTGTAATTAGAACGGGGAATGCTGCCGTAGTTGTTATACAAAAGTAGCCCCTCAAAGATATAAAACATCGACTGACAATAACAAGAAAAGTTTTTCCGAGAAAATGTGACTTAATATTGAATATAAAGTGATAAAGTATTTTCTGAAACAATTAGTTTTTAAGTTTTTTACATGGAAGGAACACATGATCGATACGCAGTACAGACTAGGGTAGAAACTTTTTGAATGTGATGACTGACCCGTGGCGGATTTGCTGGCCTCACCTTGCGAATTCCTGGCGCTACCTTACGAATTCCTGGCGCCACTAGCTCCATCTGTCGTGTGACGTCCCACTGCTTTGAGGCCACTAAGATCTTTCCTCGAGGTTGTTGATGGGGACGGCGCTTGTTGTGGGGTGGCGAGTTCTCGTGTGGTATCGGAACGATGAGGACGCTGTGAGAGGTCCGCCCGGCAAGTAACACGAGTACTTGCGAAAGCGTCTTAGGCACGGTGTCTGGGGTCCTATTCTGTATCGTTCATACCGATCGGTGTAGAAGGTTAGTCTCGATAGTGACGTCATTTTCGGTTCTTTATCGAAATATCCTATTCAGTAAGCTTCTGAGACTTGTTACCGAACGGTCCTCCCACCGATTTTACGACAATTGTACCGAGAGGTTTTGGATTTCGGTCTGGCCCTGTCGATCGGTGAGCTGTGGTTTATGTACACCTATAATTTGTTATATTAAACATATTTAGCGGCTTTAGCTTCGGATTTAGTGATTGTGTTACTAAAGAATCACCAGAGGACGCATCCAGTTGGAAAAAAAATGTTTTCGTTCAATATTCTCTCAAAATACGTGTTATTTTTATGCAAATAAGACTTTAAAGGTCATTAAATATAAAGACATAGGCTCTGCTTATGTATATTACATGAGTGTTAACTGACGTTACTAGTGCCTTTGTGTACTTTTTCCCACAAATGGATTAGTTAGTAATTATCGAAACGTGTTTACAACTTTCAAGTAACAATGGAAAGCAATTATGTAAAGCCTGATATTGGAAAACCTTCCAAACTATCACGCATTTGTGACTTACGCAGCACCGTTTGGCAACGAAGTCAGCCTACGTTCCTCTAAACAATAATACAAGAATTGAGTACAGCGTGTCTGTTTGGCGTGGCCAAGTGGTTAGGGCGTGGGACTGCGATACGAAAGGATTTTTCTGCAATATTCGTTATTACTTACATGTAAGAGCTCACTTCCTCAGTAATGATGTCGTGATTTCTGTGTGTTTAAAATACGACCTTTATATTTTTTCTTGCCAGAAATAGTTCACCATTTTTTCCGAATATGTAGCGATTTCAGAGTATGCAGTTAGATAGGAATCTAAGCGCAAAACTTAAAGTACTGGGAATGCAACTAGCAGCAGTCATGTGCATAATCTTGCTTGTCACAAGTATTTATCTGCGATCGAATCCTCAACCACAGCAGAGAGAGATTTGGATCTCTAGGAGCGAGGTATAACCAGATTCTGTGTATCTTCTTATTCTCTGAAACTCTCAGAATCAATTTTTCGGGTGTTTTTGTAGATGTATTAGTACAATGTGGCACTACTCACTATTCCTAACTCATTTTCCGAAACGTAAAAGCTAAAACACGATGACAGTGTGAATGAGAATAAGATGACACAATGAGGCATTTACAACAATCTGCAGAATACAGTCAAATACGCTACCGTTAGTATGCATGCATGGAAACAGGCGGTCGGAGAAATTGTAAAAATTTTTATGCATTTCAGCTGAGAATCATGGAAATGGATATACTGCACCTGACACTGTTAATGAGGAGGCAACAGCGATGAAGGTGGGCACGTCAGCTCGATGGAATGCGTCGTCATGCGTTGTGGTAACGTAAACGCAATTTTAGGTACTTGGAAGAATAGCGCGCCTGTGTCGTCTTCTAGTTGCTTTGTGTTCGTGGCGCTGTGCGCGCTGCAGTACGCATGCGCGGATCTGCGGCCGCTTGTTTTCATTGGCCTGCGCGACATGAACCGACAACAGCGCTTCCGTTCTCTAGACCCGAACGGTATCGCTACCGAAATGCATACTGAATAATGCAGAGACTAATTCGAGTACTAGACCGTTCGGTGCTCTTGAGTACCGAAACGATCGGCACAATGGCGGAAACATACAGAATAGGCACCTTGACGAGTGGTTGTGGTGCAATTTTGCGGGCCGATTTGATTCCGTCGCTGACTTCAGGTGACGTCTTCGTGCATAGCGTGGTCAGCCAGCTGTGGGACGTGGCACACCGATGAGAGAGTTGAAGCCAGTTTCGCCGATCTGAATTCTGGGTCCCCTTTGGAACCGGCTCTCGTCAGTGTCAAATTTGTGAACTTCAGCTGAGTTTTGGATTTTGAGGTTCAAAATAGCTCTGAGCACTATGGGACTAAACATCTGAGGTCATCAGTCCCCTAGACTTAGAACTACTTAAACCTAACTAACCTAAGGACATCACACAAACCCATGCCCGAGGCAGGATGCGAACCTGCGACCGTAGCAGCAGCGCGGTTCCGGACTGAAGCGCCTAGAACCGCTCGGCCACAACGACCGGCGATTTTGAGGTCTCAGCTGTTATTTTATTATTGATGCCTATAGGTCTGTTGCGATCTTTGCGATTTCTTAGTTGAACTTCTTCACCACCAGTTGGTTCAATGAATTGTGGCTGTTGTTTGCTTTTCTTGAGTCGTTACTGGCCTTGGTTGTTTGTTAACAGGGTATCTTAAAGTGAGTGAGCCGATGGTTTTTCCTGAGCCGGAGTGATCGTCGTCTCACGTTATCTAGATGGTTGGGTTTTAGCAGACCTCCCTACCAAACCCCTTCGAACAACAGATAAGTACCATTCTCTTGTGCTTGTTTCGAGACACATTCGGCCATTGCAGACGTCATCACTCTGTTAATTGTATTGGCTTAGGACGTGCCTGGGTCTCAAAACTTGCAATTGGTGAGGCTATATACTTGGATTTGGTGGCCCAGTTTTCTTTCGGGCGTTTCACCGTCATTGTAGATGCGGTATCTTGCAGTGACGCGAATATACCGTTTGGATAGTTATTGTTACTTTACCGTAGCTAGCATTGCTGTGTTAATATTCCTTTTGTCGGTCTGTGCCCAACGAAAAGGGCCATGGAAGGCCGCTCCTCTCGTTGCAACCTTTGCAACCATCCTTGGCCTTCCTATTTGGGGTAGTCTTGTTCTCCTTCCGTACGGTGTAAGCATCCTGTGCACCCCTTGTGAGGAGGCAATTCAAACTCTTGGCAATTTTACTTAACTGAAAATGTTATTAAAGAAGGCCTGCGGACTCTCTATTTGGTAACCTTCCTTAACTGAAGCTGTTATTAAAGAAGGCGCACCTGATTCCTATTTTGGTAATTTTGTTTAGCTCAGCCTGTTATTATTCAAGGCCTGCCTGTTTTCAATTTGGTAACCTTATTTAACTGAAGCTATTACTGGAGGCTGCCTGTTTTGCATTTTATACATAATTGTAGGTTTCAATTGTAAAGGTGGATTCAGAAGACGAGATGAGTATGTCAGATAATCAGTGAAGAGGTGCTGCGTCGATCTGGGGTGAAAAGAGGATTATCACGTAACTTGTGTAAGGGATGGTTTACAGTAGACGTCCTGAGGCATCAGAGAATAGTTAATTTGGCCATGGGATGGTGAGGGAGGCAGTTGGGTGTTGCAGGAATAATTGCTGTAAGGGGAGATGAAGACTTAAAAGCTGCAGATAAATACGAATGTAGGGTACAGCTTTATGTTGCAATAAAGGTACTTGCACAGGACAGACTCTTCTATTCACTAAATGAATTTGACGTGAGATATACGAATGTGGCAGGAGGAGAACTTCTACCAACGGAGTAACTGCTCTCACCAGGAGGCATGTTTGCGCACAGCGACTATACAGAAGCATCAAAGAGCCAAACAGGGTTGGGCAACAGCCGTAGCAAAAATAGGTGGCAACAATTTATAATGATTTATTGATAAACGTCTTACGAAACCTCACTGCAGTTGAAGATAGTTTGCCGCGATATACTGGGGAGAGGGGGGGGGGGGGGGGGGGGGGGGGTGAGGGGTGTCTTAAAATGGATAAATATCCTGCAAAATATGGGAAGGTTCAGATAACGATGTGGGAGGTAGATAGAGGTCGCTCCACCTTCTTTCCAAAGTAGACCACAAAGGCTCAATAGTATTCAGACTGGGTGATTATGGTGGCCAGGGAAGATGCAACAATTCTTCCACGTGCTCACAAACTAGTCCAGGACGACGCGCGCTGTGAAATGAGGGCCCCTGTCGTCTTGGAAGACATAATCCTTGGGACAAATGAAAGTTGCAGAGTAACCAAGAGGTTTATGCAATACCACAGAATTCTGCTCTAATCACCATGGAACTCACCGCCATGGTTGATTATTGGGACGAAAACTCGCTCACAAGTCGCATCCGGTGAAATGATTTTCTTCCATTCCTCCATAGATCAGGTTTTATGGCGCCGGTACCATCTGCTCCTGTGCTAACTACACACATAATGTAACACAACCATATGGTCAGTGACATAACACAGTGCCTATCAGTCCTACATACCTGTATTGCTACAAAGGCAGGTTACGAAATATTTTGGTAGAAATAGAAATTTTCAAATACATAACTAAACATCCTGCCATTATTTTAAGTTCGCAACTCGTGGTCTAGTGGCTATTGTTGCTGCCTCTGGATCACGGGGTCCCAGGTTCGATTCACGGGCAGGTTGGGGATTTTCTCTGCCCGAAGACTGGGTCTTGGTGTTATCATTTCATCATCATCATCATCATCATCATCATCATCCGTAACAGTTGCTAGACTGGACTGTGTAAAAACTGGACAGCGCAAAAATTGGGACTACTTACGTTCTGCTGATGGCCGTGCAGTTGAGCGCCCCACAAAACATTATTTTAAACGAACAGATCCTTCTAAAAATAAAGAAATTCGTCGAAAATTTCGATAGTCTTCTTTAATGTTAACAAATTTCTCTCTGATAATACAAATTTCAAGTAGTGTTACATTTTTTCCCCTCCAGAGGGCCGAGCGGGCACCGTGACACATCCTCATGCTGGAACCCCGTATTCGAGTCCCGCTACTACCAGGGAATTTTCCCTGATGTCAATTGAGGAATTACCCGACAGATAGCAACTACAAGATCTGGGAAGCCGGCAAGGCGTCATGGAGCGCAATGTGCTGACCACACGCCCCTCCACACCGCATCGGATGGTGAATATACATCACACCCAGAAGAAATGCAGATGATAAACGGGTATACATTTGATGAATATATTATACTAGAACTATTACATTTTCACGATATTTGGGTGCATAGATCCTGAGAAATCAGTACCCAGAACAACCACGTCTGGCCGTAATAATGGCCTTGATACGCCTGAGCATTGAGTCCAATAGAGCTTGGATAGCGTGTATAGGTACAGCTGCCCATGCAGCTTCAACACGATACCGCAGTTCATCACGAGTAGTGACTGGCGTATTGTGACGAGCCATTTGCTCGGCCACCATTGACAACACGTTTCCAATTGGTGAAAGATCTGGAGAATGTGCTGGCTAGGGCAGCAGTCGAACATTTTCCGTATCCTGAAAGGCCCGTACAGGAATTCCAGCATGCGGTCGTGCATTATCCTGCTGAAATGTAGGGTTTTACAGGGATCGTATGAAGGGTAGAGCCACGGGTGGTAACACATCTAAAATGTAACGTCCACTGTTCAAAGTGCCGTCAATGCGAACAAAGGGTGGCCGAGAGGTGTAACCAATGGCACCCCATACCATCACACCGGGTGATACGCCAGTATGGATATGACTAATACACGCGATGAATACACCCTTCCAATGTGGGTTCACCGCGATGTCGCCAAACACGGATGCGACCATCATGATGCTGTAAACAGAACCTCGATTCATCCGAATAAATGGCGTTTTGCCATTCGTGCACCCAGGTTCGTCGTTGAGTACACCATCGTATGCGCTCCTGTCTGTGATGCAGCGTCAAGGTAACAGCAGCCATGGTCTCCGGGCTGGTAGTCCATACTGCTGCAAACGTCGTCGAACTGTTCGTGCAGATGGTTGTTGTCTTGCAAACGTCCCCATCTGTTGACTCAGGGTTCGAGACGTGGCTGCACGATCCGTTACAGCCATGCGGATAAGATGCCTGTAATCTCGAATGCTAGTGATACGAGGCCGTTGTGATCCAGCACGGCGTTCCGTATTACCCTCCTGAACCCACCGATTCCATATTCTGCTAACAGTCATTGGATCTCGACCGACGCGAGCAGCAATGTCGCGATACGATAAACCGCAATCGCGATAGGCTACAATCCGACCTTTAACAAAGTCGGAAACGTGATTGTACGCATTTCTCCTCCTTACACGAGGTATCACAACAAAGTTTCACCAGGCAACGCCGGTCAACTGCTGTTTGTGTATGAGATATGGGTTGGAAACTTTCCTCATATCAGCACGTTGTAGGTGTCGCCACCTGCGCCAATACTCTGAAACGTTAATCATTTGCATATCACAGCATCTTCTTCCTGTCGGTTAAATTTCGTGTCTAATCTCCGTGGTGTAGCAATTTTAATGGCCAGTAGTGTAAATATTGTCCTTGGCATACGCTTGAGGACATTACACATAAGGCACGTAACATATCCATGAATTGAAAAAAGTATCACGTACACATAGAACACTACTACACTCCTGGAAATGGAAAAAAGAACACATTGACACCGGTGTGTCAGACCCACCATACTTGCTCTGGACACTGCGAGACGGCTGTACAAGCAATGATCACACGCACGGCACAGCGGACACACCAGGAACCACGGTGTTGGCCGTCGAATGGCGCTAGCTGCGCAGCATTTGTGCACCGCCGCCGTCAGTGTCAGCCAGTTTGCCGTGGCATACGGAGCTCCATCGCAGTCTTTAACACTGGTAGCATGCCGCGACAGCGTGGACGTGAACCGTATGTGCAGTTGACGGACTTTGAGCGAGGGCGTATAGTGGGCATGCGGGAGGCCGGGTGGACGTACCGGCGAATTGCTCAACACGTGGGGCGTGAGGTCTCCACAGTACATCGATGTTGTCGCCAGTGGTCGGCGGAAGGTGCACGTGCCCGTCGACCTGGGACTGGACCGCAGCGACGCACGGATGCACGCCAAGACCGTAGGATCCTACGCAGTGCCGTAGGGGACCGCACCGCCACTTCCCAGCAAATTAGGGACACTGTTGCTCCTGGGGTATCGGCGAGGACCATTCGCAACCGTCTCCATGAAGCTGGGCTACGGTCCCGCACACCGTTAGGCCGTCTTCTCCTCACGCCCCAACATCGTGCAGCCCGCCTCCAGTGGTGTCGCGACAGGCGTGAATGGAGGGAAGAATGGAGACGTGTCGTCTTCAGCGATGAGAGTCGCTACTGCCTTGGTGCCAATGATGGTCGTATGCGTGTTTGGCGCCGTGCAGGTGAGCGCCACAATCAGGACTGCATACGACCGAGGCACACAGGGCCAACACCCGGCATCTTGGTGTGGGGAGCGATCTCCTACACTGGCCGTACACCACTGGTGATCGTCGAGGGGACACTGAATAGTGCACGGTACATCCAAACCGTCATCGAACCCATCGTTCTACCATTCCTAGACCGGCAAGGGAACTTGCTGTTCCAACTGGACAATGCACGTCCGCATGTATCCCGTGCCACCCAACGTGCTCTAGAAGGTGTAAGTCAACTACCCTGGCCAGCAAGATCTCCGGATCTGTCCCCCATTGAGCATGTTTGGGACTGGATGAAGCGTCGTCTCACGCGGTCTGCACGTCTAACACGAACGCTGGTCCAACTGAGGCGCCAGGTGGGAATGGCATGGCAAGCCGTTCCACAGGACTACATCCAGCATCTCTACGATCGTCTCCATGGGAGAATAGCAGCCTGCATTGCTGCGAAAGGTGGATATACACTGTACTAGTGCCGACATTGTGCATGCTCTGTTGCCTGTGTCTATATGCCTGTGGTTCTGTCAGTGTGATCATGTGATGTATCTGACCCCAGGAATGTGTCAATAAAGTTTCCCCTTCCTGGGACAATGAATTCACGGTGTTCTTATTTCAATTTCCAGGAGTGTATATACAGTGTACGTCACTTACTATAAGGAACGTGTCTTTTGTGTAATACGGACACAATAGCTGATGGGCAACGCCGGAAACTAGTCCGGTAAACAAAAATAACATGAACAAGCAGCATCTCGACTCATGGAGCTCCCTTCGTGTTACTTTGGTGCTGTCAGAGTTCGCGACATTTATTTTTGCAGTGACTTTTCCAGCTGTCGTCTTATTTCCATTCACAATCCTATGCAATGACCGTCTCTCACAATCAACCGACCCTCTCTTTCGTCTGCGTTGTCAGCGAATGACGCTTTTCCGCTTTCTACGTACGCGATATAAATCTTCGATACAGTACCTGTTAAAACTCCATCCTGTTGGCTCCCATACGACCACCAACAATTTTACCACGTTCGGAGTCACTCTGATCCGACACAATGCACACGCAATCACACAGGACACTCCTCTTACCACGACTGATATTTTCAAGGGTTTGCAAAGATGCCGTTCGTCTCAAATGCAACAGTGCAAGCTGCAGCTTGGCCAGCTTCTGCGTTTATGTTCGAGCATGTTTTTCTCGCCTAGTTCAATATCCACTTGCGCTGACCTGTCTTCACTGATATAGTCCCAAATCCAGTGAACGATGACTAACGCATGTTATATATGTCGCCGCTTGGGGTAGCCGTGCGGTCTAGGGCGCCTTGCCAAGGTTCGCGCGGCTCCCACCGTCGGAGGTTCGCGTCCTCCCTCGAACATGGGTGTATGTGTTGCCCTTAGCGTAAGTTAGTTTAACCCTTTCAGACCCTCTGGCTACAATTGTGTACATTAAATTGTACTGCGTCTTAGCTGCGACAGAAGTACTGTTTCCCAATGGAAAACTGAGGAACATATTTGTGAACAACCTTTTCATCATGCACAAGTGCTGCCAACTATTGGACATCTCTATGAAAATATCAGCAAGTCAACATAGCAGTGCACAGCAGCTCGTGTCATCAGAATACACACGCGTGGCTGATTCGCTGTATTCCAGTAGATAATTGAAGATCGTTATCGTTATTTTGCATGGTAATTATTGACCGAAGATTTAGGTGTTTAATACAACAGAGAATATTCCGTTATTAGTTTTTTAGTCCATAAAATGAAGCCAAGTATACAAAGTGTTTTGAAAACGGGTACATATTTTTGTGTAAATCTTGTATCTAAAAATCATTAAAAAATCACCTAAGAGCATCACCACATAAAAAAATTTTCTGTTCTCTTGAAAAGATTCAGGTCTGAAAGGATTAAGTTGGATTAAATAGTGTTTAAGCCTAGGGACCGATGACCCCAGCAGGAAGGTCCCATAGGAACTTACCACAAATTTCCAAAAATTTATATATGTCCGATTTGGCTCTCCTGGCGGTACCTGTAGGTGAGTCCCTAGGCACTCTCTGAGAAACTCTCCTAATACTATCTCACGTTTATCTTCAAGTGCTACCTAAAGAGTGGATGTATAGTGGAAGGATATCTACTCGGGAACTTTTTGGTTGACTTAAGGCAGATATGTAAAACAGTGTTCTCGTGTGTGCCTTCTGTGGAGTCCAGCCTTAACTGTGTTGCATCTGAGACGTAGTCAGCTTTCAGCTCTTTACTGTAGGATGTGTCCTGAGTCTCCTGGAAGACACGGCATGGACTAACGAGGAGAGCTGCATCAAACCAGTTTTCGGCCTGAAGACCACAACAAGAGCATTCGTTTGGTCTATCTGGAGACAGCTGCTCTATCGAGGGAGACCGCTTATTAAGTCACTGGGAACGGAATACTTCTGTACCCCTTGTGACAGGATTGGCATCACACCTTGTATTGGCTATCACAACGAGCACACGACACAGTGTTCTCTCGGTGTCTGAGGTTAAGCAAGCACTTTAAGTTGCATGTGCCACCACTGTAAAGCAAATTTTCATCTAAGTTCCCCGTTTATAAAGTATTCATCCTTGATAAACTCAACTGCCACGAGTAACACTGTGTTTGCACAGCGGTCGCTGCCAACTCTTGCACTTTGTAAAAGTGGATAGCTGAACAAATTGAAACGGTTAACGGCAACGACATCAGTATATTTATGATAACTGTAGCACATTTTGCACTTGAATGACCTTGAGAAGTGCAAATCAGTTAAAAACTAAAAACGCGATAGCTCTACTACTCATGACGTTACTAGCCAGGTTGCCTTTATCAATGACATCACCATCTTCAGGTGACTAGCCGTTCCCTCTTTCTCTACGAGTATGATGCAGTCCGCATTCCAAGAAGTGAACAGAGGTGACAATTAAAACGAAGCAGTACCTTACAGACGATTAAAATAAAATGGTCCATCACAATGTAGCTTCAGAGCAGCCGTCTTGGTTGTACTTAAAGGTATCTGATCTATTGTAGTGTAACTACGTAAGTTTTGTATAAATGGTTTTCTTTTGATATATGACCATGTGCAGACTTCGTCACCTACGTCAGTTACAACACACTTCAAAATTATTTAAGTTCTTTTTAAATTGTCTCTAAATGGTTTTTGAACGAAACTGTAATTAAAACATCATTTGAGTCGTATGCGCAGAATTACGTCACTCAGTCCAATTGGTTTGCGTAAACTTTTTCAATTTAGATGTCGTTTGTTTCCCCTCAGAAATTATATTAATGCAGGTTATCTGCTTTAATAGATATTAGAGCCACATTGAACAAACTTTCAAGACTCAAACTCGCGATGAACGCTGTCAGAAATTAATGATCTTGTCAAATGAATTACTTAACATAATTCTTCATAAATAAATTCTCGGAACACGTATTTAAACTTTTATAGCATCCACTAGTTTATTATCTTCCTACACATAGACGTGAACCTGAGCCTTGACAAAACAGAACTGAACATTTACAACAAGATTAAACTTTCTATGACGTCATTGTTGTACAAACATTGCTAATTCTTATTTTTTTGATTTTTAGAAGCACGACCCAACAACTGTTTCAGGATCTTCTGTTGCTCTTTGGCTGTCGACCCGCGACGTATAGTGGCCAGCAATTTTCTCTCTGGTCCCGGCAGCGAAAATGCTGTCTCCGTTCGTTGCGCCGCCCTCTCCGTACATGAAACATAAAAAATAAATACAAAACTTTAGACAATTCACAACCATTACAAATATTACAAAAACACATAAACAAAAACTAAATTAAACTTATATTCACCTGCAAACTGGGCTGACACTGGTGGATGGGTGACGCTTCAATTTCGCGTCCCACTACACTATCTCAATTTTTTGCGTTACATTTAAACGTATCAAAAACATTATCTAAAAATTACGTGAAAATACACCAGCAAAACACACACACACACACACACACACAAACACACACACACACACACACACGTCAAAACCAGTACCTAATATCAGACTGTCACATTAATTGTTACAAACCAAATATGATTAAACAATAACATCCTAAGCAGGTAACTGACATTTAAATTTATAGGGCTACACTTTTTGTAAGCACAATGGAACCTCAAATTAGTTTTTCCAACAGCCTAATTGTTCAATTACGTTTTGTAGTGTCAGAATGTTACTACAATCCCTACCTTTTCAGTGAAAGTTCTTCAGCAGTGCAATGTTTATGTAAATGTTAGTTCCGCAACCGGTCAAGAAATGCGTCAGTAAAACACAAAGGCTGTCGAAAACGTTTGCTGACTGTATTACCCATAATCATCTACTAAACAATACAAATGCCCCAATGCACGATATGTAAAAAGCCACAGCATAACCAGAAAAATGAACAGACCGAGCTCTATCATAGGACGAGCTGAAGGCATTTTGACTAAATCTTTACTCTTGTGTATCGCTTAACATGCATATTTTCGTAATACAGAAGGAAAATGTGGTAATACGAAATGGTTACATGCAACAAAACATGGCTAAAGGCAGTGGTGAAACAAGACTGAAGAAAGATGTCTGAAGGTAATGGTAACACAAGATGAAGATGAAAAATCTGTATCTCAAAACTGTCTTTGCACTGGATTAAAATTGGTTATCAAAATAAGTATTCATTCTGAGTTAAAAACATACAAATACGCAGGATGATTATCATAAAACGTAAGTATAGTTACAGATATCGGATTGCTAACAAAAGCCGGCCGGTGTGATCATGCGGTTCTAGGCGCTTCAGTCTGGAACCGCGTGACCGCTACGTTCGCAGGTTCGAACCCAGCCTCGGGCATGGATGTGTGTGATGTCCTTACGTTAGTTAGGTTTAAGTAGTTCTAAGTTCTAGGGGACTGATGACCTCAGAAGTCAAGTCCCATAGTGCTTAGAGCCATTTGAACCACTTTTTTGCTAAAAAAAATTTCAGTTTTGCAGGAAAATAAAATGTTTTCGTAAAATAAGTAAGACTCCAAGCGCAAAATATTTCTGACACTACTATTGTAACTTAACTGTTCTAGAAGATTAAAAAAATTATACCTTGGGTATTGACACTACTGATCTAACTTAGGTTAAACACACACATTCTGACACACGAATTTCTATGTCCATCTTGCATGCATGATGGACGGTCAAATTAACCATTTACAGATCTAAATTGTTTGCAGTACTCATCAAAACACACGTGGTTACTCTTATTGGCAGTACTGAAAAATTGCAGGGTAGTCGACAAGCATACTTCGATATATGTAAAGTGGGCGGCCCTATTATGTCTACGCTAAGGTCTGACAATTATATGAGCCGTGACTTTGAAAACAGTCAGAAGCATTTCTTCCCTAAATCATTATCAAGCTAATGGACTGTCATGAAATACCGTAAGTGATCCATTCCCATGAAGGTAGTTTTACTGATCCAAAAATCTACCTGGTTGCCATATTAAGAGCATGTGCATATGATATCACTCTTGTTGCGTGTTCTACAAATCCGGATTTTTTTTCAGTTTCATAGTATAGTTTTCCTAAAATTAAATAATTTTAATTTACAATAATAATCACGATTTACACTGAGACAGATTCCGATTCATTTATTTTACGATGATTCCTGGTCCTGAGAACCAAAGGCATACTCGACATGTAATACGATGAATTCTTATCTCTGTTGTATACTTCACAAATCTGAAATGTTCGATAAGCGATGACATCACGTGGGTTGTAATTATCTACCCCTTTTACTTTAATGACTTTTGTCCACGTACAAGAGCAATGGTGACGCAGCCGTTACCGCGTTCATTCGTATCCTTGTTAGTGAGAGTGAAGTTCAGAACTCCACTGCAAAACACCGATGGCCCATGCAATATGGCTTGGGCGTCTACGAAATCCTTGGCAGTAATAGAAATGTTGTCTATTGCTTTAAAAACAGTAAGACTACTCCTAAAATAACGCGGCATAACTAATCTGTCTCGATGTTGCTGCACGTGCGGCTGCTGGACGACTGACGCCGTCTTTCCAGATTCATTACTTATATATCTGCCAGTTAACAAAACACAACTTCCGGGCTGTGGTGCAGTGGCAGCGGAAGCGGAAGGGCGCTGACTGGAAGTTTTGAATTTCCGTGGTCGGCCGCCTTGTTAAAAACTAGAGGCGGCCTGGCGCGGCAGATAGGCAGCCAGCTACAACCCTTTTGAGACGAGATTTTCGCCCATATGAACAAACATTAATAAGCATTTAGCATCCCAAAGTGCACCAAAGAGCATCCCAGGGTGCCCCAGAGAGCTACAATACCAAGAAGAATCGCTTCTCGGCTTTTGGCAAGACCAATGTGCAGTTTCATAGATAAGGATTAAGGATAAGCAATCTGTCTCAGTGTGGGTGAAAGGTGTTGACAACTGCAAAAAGATCGCACTCGTCGTTGCAGCATAGGTGTAACATTGGTTTTTAGAATTTATCAGACGGAACTTTTAATCTTCATAGATGTTCTGATGACAGTAGCATGTTGGGGCTGCGACACATGTCTTGCAGGAAAATACTATCTTTAGTAGGTGAAAGGGGCTGCTTTTATCTGGTAGCTGTGCCTTGAGAGCATAACATATCGACATGAAGTGTTCTAGGAAGAGTTACGTTTGACAGTGCACGTTTACTGCTGAATTTTTATGAAGACAGCTAATAGTACAAACTATGTAAGGTAAGACAGAAAAGGAAGATGTAAATACTTTTATGCGGTTTTCAGTATGCTAGTATTGCAATTTATTGGACGGTTTCATTATTTTATAGCACGTGATAATCTGACAGAACATTTTGTGATAAAAAATATGACAACAAGTGGTGCAACATTATCAGTGCCGATTCATGAGACATTTGTACAATGGCTTAACAACAGAATTTGATGTGGTTTGAAGTGTTGCTGTTGTGGTCTTCAGTCCTGAGACTGGTTTGATGCAGCTCTCCATGCTACTCTATCCTGCGCAAGCTTCTTCATCTCCCAGTACCTAGTGCAACCTACATCCTTCTGAATCTGCTTAGTGTATTCATCTCTTGGTCTCCCTCTACGATTTTTATCCTCCACGCTACCCTCCAATGCTAAATTTGTGATCCCTTGATGCCTCAAAACATGTCCTACCAACCGAAGCCTTCTTCTAGTCAAGTTGTGCCACAAACGTCTCTTCTCCCCAATCCTATTCAATACCTCCTCATTATTTACGTGATCTACCCACCTTATCTTCAGCATTCTTCTGTAGCATCACATTTCGAAAGCTTCTATTCTCTTCTTGTCCAAACTAGTTATCGTCCATGTTTCACTTCCATGCATGGTTACACTCCATACAAATATTTTCAGAAACGACTTCCTGACACTTAAATCTATAGTCGATGTTAACAAATTTCTCTTCTTCAGAAACGATTTCCTTGCCATTGCCAGTCTACATTTTATATCCTCTCTACTTCGACCATCATCAGTTACTTTACTCCCTAAATAGCAAAATTCCTTTACTACTTTAAGTGTCTCATTTCCTAATCTAATTCCCTCAGCATCACCCGATTTAATTTGACTACATTCCATTATCCTTGTTTTGCTTTTGTTGATGTTCATCTTATATCCTCCTTTCAAGACACTGTCCATTCCATTCAACTGCTCTTCCAAGTCCTTTGCTGTCTCTGTCAGAATTACAATGTCATCGGCGAACCTCAAAGTTTTTACTTCTTCTCCACGAATTTTAATACCTACTCCGAATTTTTCTTTTGTTTCCCTTACTGCTTGCTCAATATACAGATTGAATAACATCGGGGACAGGCTAAAACCCTGTCTCACTCCTTTCCCAACCACTGCTTCCCTTTCATGCCCCTCGACTCTTATAACTGCCATCTGGTTTCTGTACAAATTGTAAATAGCCTTTCGCTCCCTGTATTTTACCCCTGCCAGCTTCAGAATTTGAAAGAGAGTATTCCAGTTAACATTGTCAAAAGCTTTCTCTAAGTCTACAAATGCTAGAAACGTAGGTTTGCCTTTTCTTAATCTTTCTTCTAAGATAAGTCGTAAGGTTAGTATTGCCTCACGTGTTCCAACATTTCTACGGAATCCAAACTGATCTTCCCCGAGGTCCGCTTCTATCAGTTTTTCCATTCGTCTGTAAAGAATTCGCGTTTGTATTTTGCAGCTGTGACTTATTAAACTGATAGTTCGGTAATTTTCACATCTGTCAACACCTGCTTTCTTTGGGATTGGAATTACTATATTCTTCTTGAAGTCTGAGGGTATTTCGCCTGGTGCGGTAGCGTTCTCGCTTCCCACGCCCGGGTTCCCGGGTTCGATTCCCGGCGGGGTCAGGGATTTTCTCTGCCTCGTGATGGCTGGGTGTTGTGTGCTGTCCTTAGGTTAGGCGACTGATGACCATAGATGTTAAGTCCCATAGTGCTCAGAGCCATTTGAACCATTTCGCCTGTCTCATACATCTTGCTCACCAGATGGTACAGTTTTGTCATGACTGGCTCTCCCAAGGCCATCAGTAGTGCTAATGGAATGTTGTCTATTCCCGGGGCCTTGTTTCGACTCAGGTCTTGCAGTGCTCTGTCAAACTCTTCACGCAGTATCTTATCTCCCATTGCGTCTTCATCTACATCCTCTTCCATTTCCATAAAATTGTCCTCAAGTACATCGCCCTTGTATAAACCCTCTATATACTCCTTCCACCTTTCTGCCTTCCCTTCTTTGCTTAGAACTGGGTTGTCATCTGAGCTCTTGATATTCATACAAGTGGTTCTCTTCTCTCCAAAGATCTCTTTAATTTTCCTGTAGGCAGTATCTATCTTACCCCTAGTGAGACAAGCCTCTACATCCTTACATTTGTCCTCTAGCCATCCCTGCTTAGCCATTTTGCACTTCCTGTCGATCTCATTTTTGAGACGTTTGTATTCCTTTTTGCCTGCTTCATTTACTGCATTTTTATATTTTCTCCTTTCATCAATTAAATTCAATATTTCTTCTGTTACCCAAGGATTTCTATTAGCCCTCGTCTTTTTACCTACTTGATCGTCTGCTGCCTCCACTACTTCATCCCTCAGAGCTACCCATTCTTCTTCTACTGTATTTCTTTCCCCCATTCCTGTCAAATGTTCCCTTATGCTCTCCCTGAAACTCTCTACAACCTCTCGTTCTTTCAGTTTATCCAGGTCCCATCTCCTTAAATTCCCACCTTTTTGCAGTTTCTTCAGTTTCAATCTGCAGTTCATAACCAATATATTGTGGTCAGAATCCACATCTGCCCCTGGAAATGTCTTACAATTTAAAACCTGGTTCCTAAATCTCTGTCTTACCATTATATAATCTATCTGATACCTTTTAGTATCTCCAGGATTCTTCCAGGTATACAACCTTCTTTTATGATTCTTGAACCAAGTGTTAGCTATGATTAAGTTATGCTCTGTGCAGAATTCTACAAGGCGGCTTCCTCTTTCATTTCTTCCCCCCAATCCATATTCACCTAGTATGTTTCCTTCTCTCCCTTTTCCTACTGACGAATTACAGTCACCCATGACTATTAAATTTTCGTGTCCCTTCACTACCTGAATAATTTCTTTTATCTCGTCATACATTTCATCAATTTCTTCATCATCTGCAGAGCTAGTTGGCATATAAACTTGTACTACTGTAGTATGCATGGGCTTTGTGTCTATCTTGGCCACAATAATGCGTTCACTATGCTGTTTGTAGTAGATTACCCGCACTCCTATTTTTTTTATTCATTATTAAACCTACTCCTGCAATACCCTATTTGATTTTGTATTTATAACCCTGTAATCACCTGACCAAAAGTCTTGTTCCTCCTGCCACCGAACTTCACTAATTCCCACTATATCTAACTTTAACCTATCCATTTCCCTTTTTAAATTTTCTAACCTACCTGCCCGATTAAGGGATCTGACATTCCACGCTCCGATCCGTAGAACGCCAGTTTTCTTTCTCCTGATAACGACGTCCTCTTGAGTAGTCCCCGCCCGGAGATCCGAATGGGGGACTATTTTACCTCCGGAATATTTTACCCAAGAGGACGCCATCATCATTTAATGATACAGTAAAGCTGCATGTCCTCGGGAAAAATTACGGCTGTAGTTTCCCATTGCTTTCAGCCGTTCGCAGTACCAGCACAGCAAAGCCGTTTTGGTTAATGTTACAAGGCCAGATCAGTCAATCATTCAGACTGTTGCCCCTGCAACTACTGAAAAGGCTGCTGCCCCTCCTCAGTAACCACACGTTTGTCTTGCCTCTCAACAGATACCCCTCCGTTGTGGTTGCACCTACGGTACGGCCATCTGTATCGCTGAGGCACGCAAGCCTCCCCACCAACGGCAAGGTCCATGGTTCATGGGGGGGCGTTGGGGGTGGTTTGAAGTGCCTTCATTATTTATGTTTTTGCTTGTTGAAAAATTAAAGTGTGACTGAGCTTCAGGAGATAAACCATTCTTTCATAGTTTTGTCTTACGTGGATGAAAGGTTACCAAGGGGTGAAATCATGGGAGTAATGAGAGGTTTAATATGAATAGTGTTGCCTTTGTACAGATGCTAAAGTACTCTGACGTGGTTGCCGTCACACGGGTAACAGTCTACCATTTCATAGTTTTGCCGTTCTTTCTACACATTCAGTGAACGCACATACGAGTTATATAGGCCTATTAGCCAGTAAACTTGCCCAAACTGCTGTGTACTTCCATTGAAGTGCATCTAACACTGCCGAATAAACAAACCAGAGACAGTAAAGTATCGAAGTTCGTGTGCAAAGTGTAAAGTTAGCATTATTGTTGTCGACAGCAAGTACTGTTAGTGAATGGAGCAAGTGTCTCCAATCAAGACACTATTACTAGTCATTTTCCCTGCTGTTCCACTCGTAAATAGAGCGATGAAAAAACGACTATCTACAGGCTCCATATGAGCCTTAAGGTCTCGAATCTTATCTTCGTGGTCCTTAGGGGAATGCATGTTGGCGGCTGTAGGATTATTCGGCAGTAAACTTCAAATGCAGGTTGTCTAAATTTTCTCAATAGTGTTTCTCGGAAAGAAGGACGCCATCCCTCCCAGGGATTCCCATTCAAGTTCCCGAAGAATGGCCGTAGCACTTGGGTCTTGTTCGAACATACCGGTAAAAAATCTAGTAGCCCGCCCCTGAATTGCTTCGATGTAATCCTTTAATCCGACAGGTAAGGATGCCAAACACTAGAGCAGTATTCAAGAGTAGGTCGCACTAGCATCCTTTATGCAGTCTTTTTACAGATGAACAACACTTTCCCAAAAGTTTCCCAGTAAACCGACGTCGACCTTTCCGCTTCCCTACCACAATCCTCACGTATTCTTTCCATTTCATGTCACTCTGTAACGTTACTTTCAGATATTTAAACGACTTGATGTTAAGCCGGACGCTAGCAACGCTGTATCTGAGCAATATGGGTACGTTTTCCCTACTCACCCTCATTACATTTCTCTACATTTAAAGCTCCCTGCCATTGATCATGCTAACTAGAAATTATGTCTAAGTCATCTTGTACCCTCCTACAGTCACTCAACTTCGACACCTTACCGTCCACTACATCGTCATCAACAAAAAACTTCAGATTGCTGCCCAACCTATCCATCAGATCATTTATGTATATAGTCCTATCACACTTTCCCGAGGCACTCCTGACGATAACCTTGTCTCTGACGAACCACCGAGAACAATACATGGGTTCTCTTACTTAAGAAGTCTTCGAGTCAGTTGCGTATCTGAGAAAATATTCCATATGCTCGTACCTCCGTTAACAGTCTGCAGTTCCGATTTGTAGAAATGTCGCAGTTTATCATGTAACAAATGATAAAGCTGAGTTTCGCACGAGCGATGCTTTCTAAACCCACGCTGATTCGTGGACAGAAGCTTCTCGGTCTCAAGGACATTTACTATATTCGAACAAAGAATATGTTCAAGAATTCTGCAGAAACCTATATTAGGGATATTGGTCTGTAATTTTGTGGGTCCGTTCCTTTAGCCTGCTTATATACCGGAGCCATCTGCGCTTTTTTCCCAGTCGCTTGGGACTTAGCGCTGGGAGAGAGATTCACGATAAATGGAAGCTAAGAAAGGGGCCAATGCTGTAGAGTGCTCTTTGTCAAACTGAATTCGGATTCCATCAGGACATAGTGGCTCATCTGTTTTCAGCTCTTTCATGTGCTTTTCTACACCAGGGATACTTATTACCGTGTCTTCCATACGGGAGTGTAATTCATATGCAAAATAAACTGGTGTCAGAACTCACGGGAAACAACGATTATCTAACGAGCCACTGGAGGCCACGTATCCCTTGTACCAAAATACTCAGATCACGCTCACCCAGTAGATACATTTTTAGTTAAAACAAGTAAAGCAATATCAAATTTTATTTTTATATCGAATAAAGTGACGAATCCATTCTGAAGGTTAAGATGTTCGTTCTTTGTAGGATCAAGACATTGACTGATCCTGCATCTCCACTGTTGAAATCAGGATGAAATATCTGCTTTATCCAATAACGGATTTCATAGAAAACATGTCTGAAGAAATGGGCTGCTCAAGTTCTTAGCCGGGCATCCCCGTGGTAAGACTTTCCCCAGACGTTGTCGGACCTTCACTGACCGACGATATTGCAGTTCGCGATATTTGGCAGATTATGAGATCAGAATTGCTGGTACGGCAATAATCCAGTTAATAAACCCGAGCAGAGGAGGCAGCCGTGCTGCAAGGCACCAGCTGGCCGGCTCTTAATGACATTCTGCGAGGCTCCTGCGCTCACAACACTCCGCCGTGTGTCCGTGACGCGTTCTTCTTCAAGATATCACAGAAAATAAAGCACTATATGTTGGACAGAAATGCTGCTACACGACTTCCAAGTAAAGGTAATAAGCATTTCTTAGGGCTGATGACGACAAGTTTTGAGAAATCGTTTCATTCGTGGTGCAAAGAAATTGGACATTGTATCGGTACCGTTCTAATGAGAAACATGATAAACCATTTTAAGAAAGAATATAATTTTCAAAGTCGGATCTGGCGCATATATCTGCAATTTCTGATACCGTCTCTCACTTTACATGCGGTATTCTAACTCTCTGATTTACTAACACAAAGACTGTTCACTTAACACCCAAATTGTACTAAAATAACAATTCACTTAGAAGAGTACAATAATAATTGTCATGTTTCCTGATGATCAATGGCACATTCTTGCATATATGTTTTTCGAAAGTCATGACATTTTCTGCGATTTAAAGTTAATTTAAGCCTCATTGAACCAATATTGCCTTTTGCCACACTTGATCTGCGTCTCATAAATTCAGGTTTTATATTATTCAAAAATCGTTTGTTCATTATTAGTTTCTAATACACTGTACTTCAAACATATTAATTCTGTAAATTAGTATAAGTAACGTTACAGCTAATATTTTTATACGTAGTGGATTATTTGACACTAGTAATTGTTTGTAAAATATTACAATTGAAAATTCCAATCAAGGACAACTGCCAAGATGAGAAACCTAGAAGTAGATATCCTCGATGTAGCAAAGCAGCTCAAATGACGTAATAAAGGTATGGCCTCCTGTCCAGATTGTATACCAGTCGGGTTTCTTTCAGAATATGCTGATACAATAACTCCAAATGTAGCAATTATATACAATCACGCGCTCACACAAAGATCCGTACCTAAAACTGGAAAATTTGCACAAGTCACACCAACACCCAAAAAGGAATAATCCGCTGAATTACAGGCAGATATTACTAACGTGATTTGCAGTAGGGTTTTGGGACATGTACTGTGTTCGCACATTATGAAGTACCTCGAAGAAAGCGATTTATTGACGCACAATCAGCACGGTTTCAGAAAACGTCGTTCTTATGAAACACAACTAGTTCTTTATACTCGTGAAGTAATGAGTGCTATCGACAGGGGATGTCAAATTGATTCCATATTTTTAGATTTCTAGAAGGCTTTCGACACCGTTCCTCACAAGCGTCGTCTAACCAAACTGCGTGCCTATGGAATATCGCTTCAGTTCTGCGACTGGGTTCTTGATTTCGTGTCAGAAAGATCACAGTTCGTAGTAACAGAGGGGAAGTCATCGAGTAAAACAGGTATAATATCCGGGATTCCCCAAGGAAGTGTTACAGGCCCTCTGTTGTCCCTGATGTAAATTAACGACGAAAGGAGACAATCTGAATCGCCGTCTTAGATTATTTGCAGATGATGCTGTCATTTACAGTCTTGTAAAGTCATCAGATGATCGAAACGAATTGCAGAATGATTTAGATAAGGTATTTGTGTGGGGCGAAAAGCGGCAGTTGGCAGTTAACGCTGAATAAAGAAAAGTGTGAAGTTATTCACATGAGCGCTAAAAGAAATCCGCTAAATTTCGACTCTGGGGCGAAAAGCGGCAGTTGGCAGTTAACGCTGAATAAAGAAAAGTGTGAAGTTATTCACATGAGTGCTAAAAGAAATCCGCTAAATTTCGATTACGTGATAAGTCACACAAATCTGAAGGCTGTAAACTCAACTAAATACTTAGGGATAATAACTACAAACAACCTAAATTGAAACGATCACATAGACAATGTTGTGGGTAGAGCAAACCAAAGACTGCGATTCATTGGCAGAACACTTAGAAGGTGCAACGGGTCTCTTTTAGAGACTGCTTACACCACGCTTGTCCGCCTTATTCTGCAATATTGCTGTGCGGTGTGGGATCCGCGTCAGGTGGGACCGACAGATGACATCGAAAAAGTACAAAAAAAGGCAGCTCGTTTTGTATTATCGCGAAATGGGGGAGATAGTGCCACAGACATGATACGTGAATTGGAGTGAAAATCATTGAAACAAAGGTGTTTTTCGTTGCGACGGGATCTTCTCATTAAATTTCAATCACCAGTTTTCTTCTCAGATTTGCGAAAACACCCACATAGGGAGAAATGATCATCACGATAAAATAACAGAAATCAGGGCTCGCACAGAAAAAGTTAAGCGGCCTTTTTTCCAGCGCGCCGTTCGAGGGTGGAACGGTAGAGAGACAGCTCGAAGGTGGTTCATTGAACCCTCTGCCAGGCACTTTATTGCGAATAGCAGAGTATGCACGTAGATGTAGAAGTAGATGTAGAAAAGCAGTAGAATTTGGAACATTTCCCTAAATTTGAAAAAAAATTACAGGATATTGTTTAGATGGTCGTTGAATACTTATGAACGTAATCACCATTTCGTACAGCGCATCTACTGAGCCGTGGTACCGGACTCTATCCCTTGCTCGAAGAACTCTCCCGTCGGCTCCTCCTCCCACGTCAGAACTTTTTCCCGCACGTGCTCTACGGTTGAAAATTTAATTCCCCTCACTGATACCTTCAGGGAGGTCTAGTAAAATTCTACACGTTTTCGAAACTAGTAATACGTCAACATCTACATGGATACTCTGCAAATCACATTTAAGTGCCTGGCTGAGGGTTCATCGAACCACCTTCACAATTGCCGGCCGGAGTGGCCGTGCGGTTCTAGGCGCTACAGTCTGGAACCGCGAGACCGCTACGGTCGCAGGTTCGAATCCTGCCTCGGGCGTGGATGTGTGTGATGTCCTTAGGTTAGTTAGGTTTAAGTAGTTCTAAGTTCTCGGGGACTGATGACCTCAGAAGTTGAGTCCCATAGTGCTCAGAGCCATTTGAACCTTCACAATTCCCAATTATTCAAACCTTGTATAGCGCAGGGGAAGGACGAACACCTAGGTCTTTCCGTACGAACTCTGATTTCCCTTATTTTATGTTGGTGATAATTTCTCCCTATGCAGGTCGGTGTCAACAAAATATTTTCGCAGTAGGGGGAGAAAGTTGGTGACTGGAATTTCATGAGAAGATTCCGTCGCAACGAAAAACGATTTCTTTTAATGATGTCCAGCCCAAATCCTGTATATTTCTGTGACACTCTCTCCTATATTTCGCGATAATACAAAACGTGCTGCTCTTCTTTGAACTTTTTCGATGTACTCCGTCAGTCCTATCTGGTAAGGATACCACACCGCGCAGCAGTATTCTAAAAGAGGACGGACAAGCGCTGTGTAGACAGTCTCCTTAGTAGATGTGTTACATTTTCGAAGTGTCCTGCCCATAAAACGCAGTCTATGGTTAGCCGTCCCCACAAGATTTTCTATGTGTTCCTCCCAATTTAAGTTGTTCCTAATTGTAATACCTAGGTATTTAGTTGAATTTACGGCTTTTAGATTAGACTGGTTTACCGTGTAACCGAAGTTTAACGAGTTCCTTTTAGCACTCATGTGGATGACCTCACACTTTTCGTTATTTAGGGCCAACTGCCAATTTTCGCACCATTCAGATACCTTTTCCAAATGGTTTTGCAATTTGTTTTGGTCTTATGATGACTTTATTAGTCGATAAACGACAGTGTCATCTGCAAACAACCTAAGACGGCTGCTTAGATTGTCTCCCAGATCGTTTATATTCATAATGAACAGCCAAGGGCCTGTAACACTACCTTGGAGAACGCCAGAAATCACTTCTGTTTTACTCGATGACTTTGCGCCAGTTACTACGAACTGTGACCTCTCTGACAGGAAATCACAAATCCAGTCACATAACTGAGACGATGTTACATAAGCACGCAATTTCCCTACATGCTGCTTGTGTGGTACAGCGTCAAAAGCCTTCCGGAAATCCAGAAACACGGATTCGATGTGAAATCCCTTGTCAATAGCACTCAACACTTCATGTGAATAAAGACCTAGATGTGTTTCACAGGAATATTGTTTTCTAAACCCATGTTGACTGTGTCTTAAGAGACAGTTTTCTTCGAGGCAATTCATAATGTTTGAACACAATATATGTTCCAAAATCCTGCTGCATATCGACGTTAACGATATGGGCCTGTAATTTAGTGGATTACTCCAACAACCTTTCTTGAATATTGGTGTGACTTGTGCAACGTTCCCGTCTTTGGGTACGGATCATTCGTCAAGCGAACGGATGTATATGATTGCTAAGTATGGAACTAATGCATTAGCATACCCCGAAAGGAACCTAATTGGTATACAGTTTGGACCAGAAGAGCTGCTTTTATTAAGTGATTTAACTTGCTTCACTACTCCGAGGATATTTATTTCTATGTTACTCATGTTGGCAGCTGTTCTCGATTCGAATTCTGGAATATTTATTTCGTCTTCTTTTGTGAAGGCGTTTCGGAAGGCTGCGTTTAGTAACTCTGCTTTGGCAGCACTGTCTTCGATAGTATCTCCATTGGTATCGGGCAGAGAAGGCATTGATTGTTTCTTGCCGCTAACGTACTTCACATACGACCAGAATCTCTGGATTTTCTGCCAGGTTTGGAGACAGAGTTTCGTTGTGGAAACTGTTATAAGCATCTCTCATTGAAATCTGCTCTAAATTTCTAGCCTCTGTTAAAGATCCCCAGTATTGGGGATTCTGAGTCTGTTTAAATTTGGCATGTTTGTTTCGTTGTTTCTGCAACAGTTATCTAACCCGTTTTGTGTACCAAGGAGGATCAGCTCCGTCGTTTGTTAATTTATTTGGTATAAATCTCTCAATTGCTGCCGATACTATTTCTTTGAACTATTAAGCCATATTTCGGCAGTCGTGCATCATCTTGTACCTTGAAAATAGAAAAAGGACTTTGACGATGGATCATGTCATACTTCGAAGTGAAATGAGTTTCTTCAATGTGCCAACAATTTAACGTGTCTTGAAAACGGAAATTTCTATTACTTTCCAGTAATTTCTATTTAAAAATGTATTTAATTTGTTATTGGTTTTTGATACTGCTTTTGCTAAACTTGATTTCACTTACTGATTATTATTATTAGTAAAGTAATAATACAACAGGTAGGTGATTAAATACAGTACTAACAAGATTTTCTCGATTGCAATGCTTTTGTATTTCAATACAATATTTGCTATTAGGTACATGATCACATCGTTCCTCGCAGTATATTTTCCCTCTCGGAAAAACATTAACTGCCCGAAGTTATCAGAGAAAGGATGCAGTGCATAAAATATGAATGCGATTGTTTAAAAACGGAATAAGATAATATAGAGGCGGAAGTGTGAAAACTGTACCATGGTATAACACTCACCATGTATCAGTAAGTGGACAATTTCAAAAACACGTGGTTTTAATCTTTTTCAGTTTGATGAAAAAAGTGTAACGAGCAGAAATTTATTACAATCCTTTATAATTTCTGTCTTATTCTGTGCGTCTTATACTTCGCGCTCCATCTTTAACCAGTATTTTCTTCTAATATATACTCAGAACTACAATTTACATCTACATCTACATCTGCATATATACTCCGCTAGCCACAAAGCAGTGTGTGGCGGAGGGCACAATTCGCGCAAAAGTCATATTCACCCCCCCCCCCCCCCCTCTGTTCCACTCGCGGACCGCGCGAGGGAAAAACCACTGTCTGAACGCCTCAGTACGAGCTCTTTTTTCCGTTATCTTTGAATGACGATCATTACGCGATTTAAAAGTTGGTGGTGATAATAAATGCTCTACATCCTCGGCGAGGATTGGATTTCGGAATTTATTGAGCAGGCCCTTCTGTTTAGCGCGTCGTCTGTCTGCAAGTGTGTCCCACTTCAAACTTTCTGTGAGATTTGTAACACACTCGCGATGGCTAAATGTACCACTCACGAATCTGGCCGCTCTTGTTTGGACCTTCTCAATGTCTTGAATCAGACCCAACTGGTAAGGGTCCCATACAGACGAACAACACTCTAAGACTGGAGGAAGTTACGTATTGCAAGCTATTTCCTTTGTTGAAGGACTGCATCGCTTCAGGAGTCTACCAATAAACAGCAGTCTAAAGTTCGCCTTACCCGTTACTTGTGTAATCTGATCATTCCATTTGAGATCATTTCGAATAGTCATACCCAGATACTTGACTGATGTTACCGCTTCCAAGGACTGATCATTAGTTTTGTACTCATACATTAATGGGGATTTTCGCCTTGTTATACGCAGTAGGTTACTCTTACTGATATTGAGAGATAACTGCCAGTCATTACACCATGCATTTAATTTCTGCAAATCCTCATTGATTTTGTTCACAACTTTCGTGTGATACTACTTTCCTGTAGACTACAGCATCATCGGCAATCAGTCTAAGGCCGCTGTCAATACCATCAACCAGAGCGTTTACGTAAATCATAAAAACCAGAGGACCTATAACGCTGCCCTGGGAGACACCTGAAGTTACGCTTGTTTCTGTTAAAGACACCTCGTTCAGGACCACAAACTGCTCCCTGTCTGTTGGAAAACCTTCTATCCAACCGCATATGTCATCGGATAGGTCGTAAGCGCGCACTTTTTGGAGCAAGCGACAGTGCGGAACAGAGTCGAACGCCTTTCGAAAGTCGAGAAATATGGCATCAACCTGGAAGCCGGTATCTAGAGCCTGTTGTATATCATGCACAAAGAGGGTCAGCTGTGTCTCGCGTGACCGCTGTTTCCTAAAACCGTGCTGGTTTCTGCAGATGAGCTTCTCAGAGTCTAGAAAGGTCATTTTGTCTCAACACAAAATACATTCCATGATTCTGCAATAAATCGATGTCAGTAAAATTGGCCGGTAATTATGTGCATCCGATTTTCTACCCTTTTTATAGATTGCTATGACCTGGGCGTTCTTCCAGTTCCGCCGAACTTTCTGCTGCTCCAATGATCTATGATAGATGATGGATAAGAATGGTGCTATATTTGTAGCATAGTCAACACAATGATACACAATAAGCTCTTAAGGTAAAATAAAAGTTCAGTAACTTGAAATAAAGTATTTTTCATGGGCATTAAAACCCGATTAACGTTACACTCCTACAGCAAACTGGAACGCAAACATTCGGCTTGCGAGCATTACCGCATGAATCACATGTTGACAAAATATCATAATTCCGCTGAGTTTAAGCAAGATTTTGAACATTTTCATAAAACCCATACGCAAACGCGTATTCACCAATTCTTATTGAAGATCGAACGGCATTCGTAAGCTGTCAACGTTCCGGACTACTAAAATTGAAATCCAAACGCGAGAATCACTGCATTAACAGGACGTGAGATGAAACAAATTGTCTTCAAAATATGTAAAATGCGTGAATCATCATATTAATGGTATGAAGGTGCAAAACAATTACTATGCGATTGCCATTGATACTTGTTCGTCATTCCACATTTTGTTAATATCGTCAGAAAATTTCACTGTGTTCCTCTGTACACATTTTAAATAAATGTCACATTGAATGTGAGGTCACGTTGGTATACTCCTGACTGCCACGTGACCCCACGTCGAGTTGGAAGTACTTTGGTATCGTATCATCTTCGATGATGAATCACTTCTGTCGTTTCTTACTTACTAATAAATTATTTGGCAACAGTTGACCGGACGCTGTACCATTTAAAACAAATCTCTTTATAATTTGGGGAAAGGAATTGTGGAGTTATCTATGAAAGGGACAGAAGTTCTTTGAGGTGATTAAGGGAAATTACGAAGTCTACGTTTACTCTTACTGCTGGTTACTTGAATTCTGTCTTCCTAAATACGAATTCAGCGTTCTTTCACGAGTGCAAACCTATACAGTAGAGCTGTCAGATTATTATCCAAGCTAGACCGTTCAAGATGGCACTATTGTATTCAGAATCACACGTCGATGAAGATCATAGTGCGTGGTGTTGAACAGGATTTTCTGTAATAACTATTCTCGGCAATACTAGTTGGTGGATCAGACCGTTGCCGTAGCAAATACCGGGAAATATAGGTGAGTACGGTTTGTTTGTGCTGTATACTCTCCTAATGTGTGACGGGATCCGTTTCTCTGTCACTGCGTAATTGATGGTCGCGTGCAAATTGAATTTCACACAGAGCATAACAGTTACTGTTTACACACCTGGCAAATATTGGAACATAACAGTTGCTGCTGTGTTAATGCACTTCTCTCTACCTAGTGATTCGCGTTTCATCAGCGCTCTTGCCATTATCAAGGCTGCAGCACGATTCTCTGTGATGTTGACCGTCTTTAATTAATTGCTAGTAAACCGTGAATGGTACATGTTTGTGCTGTACGAGTGCAAACACTGTTCCTATCGGGAATGATCGTATGTTCTGTCCGACATGTGCTCCAGAGCAGTCCAATGGAGGCAGGTAGAAGAGGCTTGTTACCGTCTGAATTCTACAATTACAGCGAGAAAGGACGACACAAAGAGAAAATCCGTTTAAATATAATATCTGATTGTTTCTCTTTATTTATGTAATATTTAATGAGATCTATTTGAATAAAGAGATCTTGGTCTTAAGCGGCGTAAATGGGTGTAGCTTGTAACGCTACTGATTATTATTAAAAAAGTGAATAAAATGCTGCTACACACAATTGTCTGTTGATTTTAGCGCTTGAGCCCCCAGGCGCGTCGGTGCGTCTGCGCAAATTATAAATTAAAATTAGTCCACAGCCAGTGTTCCTAGGGACCAGAAAGCATTGTTAGCTTTCGTGATTTGGCTACGCCACATTCTAGGTGTAAGATAAACGCATTTGCTGCGTTTACCCTCACAATCTACTCGCAAAAGTTCAAAAACAATATGCAGGCAGGAATAAGCAAAGAAAAATAATGAACGTAACTCATCGTGTTTTATAATTTAAATAGAGCTGAATTTATTCACTGTCTCTTTAAACCTGCAGCAACTTCAAAATTGTTTAGCACTGAATTAATTTATGACTGCGCGAGAGCTTAGAGAATACCAGAGCGGTATATCATGTTAACCGTCGCACAAAATCCCGCAAAAGTCTCGGAAATAAATCAGAGTTCATTCAGAGTAGTCAAGTTTCAAATTAATGTTCCACATCTCCGAATGAGTTAAAAATTACAATTTCAGATGAGCCGCAAATAGACAAAAAAGTTTCAGGCATGTATCCAGTTCACCTAACGTGAATACTTTCAAAGGATTCGCTGCCGACACTTGCGAAAAACAGGCAAGTACCGAGTTAACACTTTGGAAATTTACGGACAGTGACGAGACATGATGTAATGGTTCCTCACACATACTGCTCGCCTGGTCCAGTCCCCAAGGCTGAATGATCTCGCGCAAGATGGCTACCAGTTACTTAACCGCTCGCATGGTCATGAGTCAAATCCGCACAGCTTACATCTCCAACTACACACTTAAAAAGTATAATTCTATGCTAAACATACACTACTGGCCATTAAAATTTCTACACAACGAAGATGACGTGTTACAGACGCGAAATTTAACCGACAGGAAGAAGATGCTGTGATATGCAAATGATTAGCTTTTCAGAGCATTCACACAAGTTTGGCGCCGGTGGCGACACCTACAACGTGCTGACATGAGGAAAGTTTCCATCCGATTTCTCATACAAAAACAGCAGTTGACCGGCGTTGCCTGGTGAAACGTTGTTGTGATGCTTCGTGTAAGGAGGAGAAATGCCTACCATCACGTTACCGACTTTGATAAAGGTCAGAGTGTAGCCTACCGCGATTGTGGTTTATCGTATCGCGACATTGCTCCTCGCGTTGGTCGAGATCCAATGACTTTTAGCAGAACATCGAATCGGTGGGTTCAGGAGGGTAATACGGAACGCCGTGCTCGATCCCAGCGGCCTCGTATCACTAGCAGTCGAGATGACAGGCATCTTATCCGCATGGCTGTAACGGATCGTGCAGCCACGCATCGATCGCTGAGTCTACAGAAGGGGACGTTTGCAAGACAACAACCATCTGCACGAACAGTTCGACGACGTTTGCAGCAGCATGGACTATCAGCTCGGAGACCATGGCTGCAGTGACCCTTGACGCTGCATCACAGACAGGAGCGCCTGCGATGGTGTACTCAACGACGAACCTGGGTGCACGAAGGCAAAACGTCATTTTTTCGGATGAATCCAGGTTCCGTTTACAGTATCATGATGGTCGCATCCGTGATTGGCGACATCACGGTCAACGCACATTGGAAGCGTGCATTCGTCATATCCATACTGGCGTATCACCCGGCGTGATGGTATGGGGTGCCATTGGTTACACGTCTCGGTCACCTCTTGCTCGCATTGTCGGCACTTTGAACAGTGGACGTTATATTTCAGATGTGTTACGATCCGTGGCTCTACCCTTCATTCGATCCCTGCGAAATCCTACATTTCAGCAGGATAATGCACGACCGCATGTTGCAGGTCCTGTACGGGCCTTTCTGGAAAATGTTCGACTGCTGCCCTGGCCAGGACATTCTCCAGATGTCTCTCCAATTTAAAACGTCTGGTCAATGGTTGCCGAGCATATGGCTTGTCACAATACGCCAGTCACTACTCTTGATGAACTGTGGTATCGTCTTGAAGCTGCATGGGCAGCTGTACCTGTACGCGCCATCCAGGGTATGTTTGACTCAATGCCCAGGTGTAACAAGGCCGTAATTACAGCCAGAGGTGGTTGTTCTGGGTACTGATTTCTCAGGATCTATGCACCCAAATTGCGTGAAAATGTAATCACATGTCAGTTCTAGTATAATATAGTTGTCCAATGAATACCCGTTTATCATCTGCATTTCTTCTTGGTGTAGCATTTTTAATGGGCAGTAGTGTATTTATTATTTATGCACTTGAATGTAATTTTCTCAGCTTTCCATTGCTCTTCTTGGTTTTTTTCATCAATTAAGTGGTTCGTTTAATTGAGATTTTGCCATCGTATACACTACTTTAGACAGTTTTGTTGCTAGTGAACAACAACAAATAAATGTAAATACATTTACACGTCAATATCAACGTTTATTGGCTATACTCATACTAGTTTCGTTTCTTATTAATTTTTTAGATTTCATTTTTGTATGTATGGAATGCAAATTAGAGCCTATAACTTAAAATATTTAATGTTTACAAAAAAATCTGGTTTTATGTTATGATAGTATACCATGAGCCCTATCCCTGGACAATTTTCACAAAATGCATTCGCCTTTTCTCTTTGTAAAGAAGTCACGGACTTAAGTGTAACTATTTCTGATCGGTTGTTATTGAATTTGGTTTTATTTGATATCTGTGGTGGTCACTCGCTTCAACCATGGTGGTAGCCCATTCCATGTCTTCTGCCAATGGCTCCACGTCTTGGGTTTTTCCCAGCCCACTCATTCGGTCATGTATTTACCCACACTGTCCCTTGCACACGTGATAGATCACATACTCTCATTGTCCGTGAATCACTGACAAAGGGGAGGCCAAAACATTGGGATTACAGACTTACTTCAAACTTAGTACATTTACTAGGCCATTAAAACAACGTAATTTGCAAGTAGTAAGGTGCACTAGTCTGGCTATTCAGGGAAAATGACAAGAGAAGTTGTACGCGTCTATTATGTGACTTAGGTATCTGTAAGTGGGTGCTGGACGTTAGTGTTCATCGTGATCAAGTGGTTTACAGAGTTGTTGGATTTCTGCATTATTTAACGAGCAACTACACAATTTTATGGGGCAAAGCGTCATACGGTACGCTCTTTGCGAATTACTTGGGGTCGTTGTTGTAGGCCCAACAGACCATTGGGGTGTGCTGGATGTGAGAAGAGACTGAGATATTGCACATCATGGACTGATGAGAGACATCAATGGCAATTATCGGGTGTTTCACCCTCGCTGAACGAGAAGACCAGGGCATCCCGCCGTCTGGCTGCTGTGGACACCACCAGAAAAAAACGAAAAAGAGAGAGAGAGAGAACAAAAAAGAATTGCGAATAAAAATATTAGAACAAAATGAGCAACAAATAAAATATAATAAAGTATTGTAGCCCTGCATTTATCCTTTTCTTTTTTTAATAGAATGTTCAGAGGCATATTTAATTTTTGCTCCTGGGTGGAGCCTGAAGTGGTGGCGCACGACCGTCCTAGTAGCTTTAGGGTGAAAGTGACGGTGGCACTAGATCTGTATTTGTTTTTAGGTTAGATAGGTTTCTGTGGGTAGTACGGGTTATAGGGACCACTGCCTGAAGTGGAATAAGTTGAAACACTACATTAAAATCTATTAAAAAAGGGGGGAAATAAAACAAAAAAGCAAAAAACAAAAAAGCAAAAAAAAATTTAAAAAGTGGTTAGCGTTCGAGCTTCGTGAGACCAGCATGTATGACGCGACGGTTCGACTAGCGCTCGAGCTTAGTTATTAATCTATTTTTTTTCCATCACTGGCCGTATTATGTAATTGTAAATAGGATGTTTAGGTTTTTATGTTGGTAACGCCACGTAGGGCTCTGTATGAAAGTCACTGATTGTGCTGTGTGCAATCTGTGGCTGGTTGGCATTGTTGGAATATTCGCTATTGTAGTGTTGGGCATTTGGATGTGAACAGCGCGTATCGTTGGGCAGTTGGAGATGAGCCGCCAGCAGTAGTGGATGTGGGGAGAGAGATGGCAGAATTTTGAGAGCAGATGATCTGGACGTGTGTCCGTCAGAGACAGTAAATTTGTAAGACCGGATGTCATGAACTGATATATATATTATGACTTTTGAACACTATTAAAGTAAATACATTGTTTGTTCTCTATCAAAATCTTTCATTTGCTAACTATGCCTATCAGTAGTTAGTGCCTTCAGTAGTTAGAATGTTTTATTCAGCTGGCAGTGTTGGCGCTCGCTGTATTGCAGTAGTTCCAGTAACGAAGATTTTTGTGAGGTAAGTGATTGATAAAAGGTATAAGTTATTGTTAGTCACGACCGTTCTTTTGTAGGGATTATTGAAAGTCAGAATGCGTTGCGCTAAAAATATTGTGTGTCAGTTTAGTGATGATCAGAATAAGTAAAGAGAGAAATGTGTGAGTACGTTCAGTTTTGCTCAGCTGTTTGAGAATCAAATAACGTAAGAGATTTACCAGCACTGTCATTTATCAATTTTTATAAGGCTATGTTTTATAATTTATATGACACTTTAGAGGTAATATAGTGGAAAAACAACACGTATTTGCATGAAGTTTCGATTTATGTTTTCCATGTCTGAACGACAAATATTATCATGCAACGTGTGAAGGGCTTATTTCAATAGTGGTACAAGTCCATTACCTCCACTTTTCTGCCTATGATGCTTCTTAAATTAATGATCGAAACAAACAGAGAGCTGGCCGGGGTGGCCGAGCGGTTCTAGGCGCTACAGTCTGGAACCGCGCGACCGCTACGGTCGCAGGTTCGAATCCTGCCTCGGGCATGGGTGTGTGCGATGTTCTTAGTTTAGTTAGGTTTAAGTAGTTATAAGTTCTAGGGGACTGATGACCTCAGAAGTTAAGTCCCATAGCGCTCAGAGCCATTTGAACCATTTGAACAAACAGAAAGAAAGGTTCGTCTCTAGCAAGAAGCCATATCCTTGAACATTTCTGGTATCTCAACTGCAGATTTTTCAGCGCTCATTTAACTTTAGGACTGTGTATCTGAAAATTAACAAAAATGGACTTGTACCACTATGGAAATAAGCCCTACATGTGATGTCGTGAGCACATCCAGCAAGTAATTGTTTATTACTCTTATGGTCTGATACATTGTGACTTACTGTATTACTGATTATGAATAATGTCAGTCGCATAATTACAGGGCTATTACAAATGATTGAAGCGATTTCTTAAATTCACTATACCTCCATACATTGACATATGGTCACGACACACTACAGATGCGTAGAAAAACTCATAAAGTTTTGTTCGGCTGAAGCCGCACTTCACGTTTCTGCCGCCAAAGCGCTCGAGAGCGCAGTGAGACAAAATGGCGACACGAGCCGAGAAAGCGTATGTCGTGCTTGAAATGCACTCACATCAGTCAGTCATAACAGTGCAACGACACTTCAGGACGAAGTTCAACAAAGATCCACCAACTGCTAACTCCATTCGGCTTAGGTATGCGCAGTTTAAAGCTTCTGGATGCCTCTGTAAGGGGAAATCAACGGGTCGGCCTGCAGTGAGCGAAGAAACGGTTGAACGCGTGCGGGCAAGTTTCACGCGTAGCCCGCGGAAGTCGACGAATAAAGCAAGCAGGGAGCCAAACGTACCACAGCCGACGGTCTGGAAAATCTTACGGAAAAGGCTAAAGCAGAAGCCTTACCGTTTACAATTGCTACAAGCCCTGACACCCGATGACAAAGTCAAACGCTTTGAATTTTCGGCGCGGTTGCAACAGCTCATGGAAGAGGAAGCGTTCAGTGCGAAACTTGTTTTCAGTGATGAAGCAACATTTTTTCTTAATGGTGAAGTGAACAGACACAATGTGCGAATCTGGGCGGTAGAGAATCCTCACACATTCGTGCAGCAAATTCGCAATTTACCAAAAGTGAACGTGTTCTGTCCAATCTCACGGTTTAAAGTTTATGGCCCCTTTTTCATCAGCGAAAAAAAACGTTACAGGACACGTGTATCTGGACATGCTGGAAAATTGGCTCATGCCACAACTGGAGACCGACAGCGCCGACTTCATCTTTCAACAGGATGGTGCCCCACCGCACTTCCATCATGATGTTCGGCATTTCTTAAACAGGAGATTGGAAAACTGATGGATCGGTCGTGGTGGAGATCATGATCAGCAATTCATGTCATGGCCTCCACGCTCTCCCGACTTAACCCCATGCGATTTCTTTCTGTGGGGTTATGTGAAAGATTCAGTGTTTAAACCTCCTCTACCAAGAAACGTGCCAGAACTGCGAGCTCGCATCAACGATGCTTTCGAACTCATTGATGGGGACATGCTGCGCCGAGTGTGGGAGGAACTTGATTATCGGCTTGATGTCTGCCGAATCACTAAAGGGGCACATATCGAACATTTGTGAATGCCTAAAACAACTTTTTGAGTTTTTGTATGTGTGTGCAAAGCATTGTGAAAATATCTCAAATAATAAAGTTATTGTAGAGCTGTGAAGTCGCTTCAATCATTTGTAATAACCCTGTATTTATCGGTTTGACTTGAACTTTCCTAGCTTGTCCCACGTCCTTGGAAATTTAATTACAAATCGCAAGTACTCAAATAACATATGAATATAGATAAAATCTTCTCGGTTTTCAAGCCACGTGAGTTCCAATAAAATTCTCAAGCTTTCGAAGGCTAGCTCCGCCATCGCCGTCAGAAGTAAAACTACCGACTGTGGGGGCTGGGACCGAATGACGCCAGGTGGCACGAGGGACTGGAACTGCTATGAGCTGCGCAACACGCCTCCCACGGGTGCGTCGTTTCGGCCCTCTGTGATTGGTGCCAGCAGCCGTAATCGTTGGTATATAGGCGGGGAATAGTGCCAGCCCCGGCATTTAGTAGTTTTACTCCTGACGTTGATGGCGAAGTTAGCCATTGAAAGGTTCAGAACTTTATTGGAATTGACGAGACTTGAAAACCACAAAGATTTTATCCAGTCATGCTGCTGCGAAACACACCGAGGACACAACAAAAAAAAATGGTACAAATGCCTCTGAGCACTATGGGACTTAACATCTGAGGTCATCAGTCCCCTAGAACTTAGAACTGCTTAAACCTAACTGACCTAAGGACATCACACACATCCATGCCCGAACAGGATTCGAACCTGCGAGAGTAGCAGTCTCACGGTTCCGGACCGAAGCGCTTAGAACCGCAAGGACACAACATATGAAATTCATTACAACTTCATGAAAATGCACGTGGTTTTTTTAGTTCCTTATATTACTTTCTGGTAAACCTTCCGGGATGTAAGGTCGTGGTCCATGAAACTCTTCAGCTCCTAACGTTTCGTCCAGAGCTACGCTGGACATCTTCAGAGGGGTGTTTCTCCTCCGGTGAGTCTTGCCGACTGACGGGTCGGACGTCTGAGAGCGACTTATGTAACTTAGAAAGTGGGCGTGACCAGAGTTACACGTGATATGCAGAGATAACCTTTGTCAGAGATAAAACTTTACTATCGATCGTAATCTCGTCACGGATAAAACTGTCTAGCAATTCTGTAGTGCTACTGTCCAAATATCACTAACTTTCATGGTCTCTTCTTTCCGATTAAAATTATCCCTATGTTTATATATTTCAATTGCTTCTCTACAAAGCCGTGGGTAATAGTTCGTCGTCGTAGATAAAATTTTTGTTTCGGAAAACTTCACTTGATGATTTCCTGGACCACGACCTTACATCCCGGAAGGTTTACCAGAAAATATGTCATCCGGTCGTGAAAGCCTTCATACTATGATCAGAAGACTCTACGGGGAGCAATTCTCAAAATCAGTTAGACGCCTGGAAATTTTACGTAATAAGAGAGCGCATTTAATTTGTACTTTAACTTTCTTGTTGCGTTGTAGGGATTCGTCTACAATACCGAATTTTCTAAAGTTGAAGAGGATGTTCCAGACAGCCCGTGTTCATCGGATATTTGATTATACAGAAGCAGCACTACTTCGAGAGAGGATACATTATACAAGACGAGAGATGGATTCTGTTGACCGTAAGTTACTGCAGTTACATTTATTCCTTGCTAGTAAGATACAGAGAGACCTATGGAATAAAATACACTCCTGGAAATGGAAAAAAGAACACATTGACACCGGTGTGTCAGACCCACCATACTTGCTCCGGACACTGCGAGAGGGCTGTACAAGCAATGATCACACGCACGGCACAGCGGACACACCAGGAACCGCGGTGTTGGCCGTCGAATGGCGCTAGCTGCGCAGCATTTGTGCACCGCCGCCGTCAGTGTCAGCCAGTTTGCCGTGGCATACGGAGCTCCATCGCAGTCTTTAACACTGGTAGCATGCCGCGACAGCGTGGACGTGAACCGTATGTGCAGTTGACGGACTTTGAGCGAGGGCGTATAGTGGGCATGCGGGAGGCCGGGTGGACGTACCGCCGAATTGCTCAACACGTGGGGCGTGAGGTCTCTACAGTACATCGATGTTGTCGCCAGTGGTCGGCGGAAGGTGCACATGCCCGCAGCGACGCACGGATGCACGCCAAGACCGTAGGATCCTACACAGTGCCGTAGGGGACTGCACCGCCACTTCCCAGCAAATTAGGGACACTGTTGCTCCTGGGGTATCGGCGAGGACCATTCGCAACCGTCTCCATGAATCTGGGCTACGGTCCCGCACACCGTTAGGCCGTCTTCCGCTCACGCCCCAACATCGTGCAGCCCGCCTCCAGTGGTGTCGCGACAGGCGTGAATGGAGGGACGAATGGAGACGTGTCGTCTTCAGCGATGAGAGTCGCTTCTGCCTTGGTGCCAATGATGGCCGTATGCGTGTTTGGCGCCGTGCAGGTGAGCGCCACAATCAGGACTGCATACGACCGAGGCACACAGGGCCAACACCCGGCATCATGGTGTGCGGAGCGATCTCCTACACTGGCCGTACACCACTGGTGATCGTCGAGGGGACACTGAATAGTGCACGGTACATCCAAACCGTCATCGAACCCATCGTTCTACCATTCCTAGACCGGCAAGGGAACTTGCTGTTCCAACAGGACAATGCACGTCCGCATGTATCCCGTGCCACCCAACGTGCTCTAGAAGGTGTAAGTCAACTACCCTGGCCAGCAAGATCTCCGGATCTGTCCCCCATTGAGCATGTTTGGGACTGGATGAAGCGTCGTCTCACGCGGTCTGCACGTCCAGCACGAACGCTGGTCCAACTGAGGCGCCAGGTGGAAATGGCATGGCAAGCCGTTCCACAGGACTACATCCAGCATCTCTACGATCGTCTCCATGGGAAATAGCAGCCTGCATTGCTGCGAAAGGTGGATATACACTGTACTAGTGCCGACATTGTGCATGCTCTGTTGCCTGTGTCTATGTGTCTGTGGTTCTGTCAGTGTGATCATGTGATGTATCTGACCCCAGGAATGTGTCAATAAACTTTCCCCTTCCTGAGACAATGAATTCACGGTGTTCTTATTTCAATTTCCAGGAGTGTAGATTGCCTTACATTTCGATCTATGGAAACCATGATGGAAACGACTACTAGAAGGCATAAGAAGAAGTTCGAAAAGTTACAAACTTATGCAGAATCTACAAATAATATAGTGATGTCCGAAACTGTTATTAATAAGTCAGACAGAGTTTTATCTCAAGACGAAATTTCAGTTCTTGCAAATGGAGGAAACTACTCTGTAACACCTCCGAAAGTTCCTGTTGAGGATATTATTGCAAATGTAGAAGCAGGTATACGTACTCTCCCCAAAGAAACTGCAAATGCAATCCGGATCGAAACCACCAGAGTATTATGCCGCAGTAAACCTCTGGAAAGTAATTTAACCAATGGTGAAAGAAAGGCTCTGAGAGATTTAAATGCAGATGAAGACATAGTGATTGTTCCTGCTGATAAAGGGAATGCTACGGTCGTTTTAAATACAGAAGATTATCAAAGCAAAATTTTGAATCTTTTAACGGCAGGGCAATACAAAAAACTTAAGAAAGATCCTACAACCAGCGTACTACGGAAAACAAATAATTTGATAAAATCGGCCACTTCTATTCAAAAACAAGAAAAAAGAGCTTTATTGAAGACTGAAGCTATATGTCCTAGACTCTATGGCCTACCCAAGGTACATAAGAAGGACCTACCTCTGAGACCGATTGTTAGTACTATCAATTCTCCTACGTACGGAATAGCAAGATATCTAACAACTCGCTTACAACCATATTTTGGAAAAACGGACTCATATATAAAGGACTCACGTCATTTTATAGAGAAAATTGAAGGTTAAATTCTGACTCCTGAAGATATTTTAGTATGTTTCGATGTAGTATCTTTATTTACTATGATTCCAGTTAATGAAGTTATGGATTTTATAACGGATATTTTTCCAGAAGATCTGACTGCTCTTTTCAGACACTGTCTTACTTCCAGTCATTTCCAGTGGAATAATGAGTTTTACGAACAACTTAATGGCGTAGCAATGGGTAACCCATTGGGTCCTGCAGTAGCTAATTTCTACATGGAGAAATTCGAACAGTCAGCCTTGGAAAAAGCAGATAAGAAACCATCTCGCTGGTATCGATATGTAGACGATACATTTGTGGTCTGGCCACATGGTAGAGAAGCCTTAGGCGAATTTTTTGATTACCTTAATAATATAAATCCAAGAATCCAGTTTACCATGGAGAGAGAAAATGATAACAAAATACCATTTTTGGATGTTTTAGTTATGAGACAGACGGATGGAAGCTTGAAACAACAGATTTTTAGAAAAATAACGCACACAGACAGATACTTACATAAAAACTCTAACCACCATCCAAAACAAAAAAGAGGTGTGATTACAAGTCTCGTTGACAGAGCCAGACGGATTTGCACGCCGGAGTATCTAGACGACGAATTAAAACATCAGAAGCACGCTTTTGACAAAAATGGCTACTCAAAGAAAGAAGTAAGCAGAATTCTGCACCCAAACAACAATAAGCTTAAGGACAAGTCCGAAAAACGATGGAAGAATACAGTCTCTCCCTTTTATAAAGAAAGTAACGGATCAGATTGGAAAGATTTTAAGTAAACATGATATTAGACCTGTTTTTAGACCAACGAAGAAAATTTGTCATGTTCTTCGGTCTGTAAAAGATAAACGCGCTCCTCTATCAGCCAGTGGCGTATATAAAATTCCGTGTACATGTGGTAAAGTTTATGTTGGAACAACAAAAAGAAGCGTAAATACACAGTTAAAAGAACACAGAAGTCTTTGCCGATTAGGAAAAACAGATAAATCGGCTGTAGCAGAACACGCTTTTCAGCCAGGAAATCATCAAGTGAAGTTTTCCGAAACAAAAATTTTATCTACGACGACGAACTATTACCCACGGCTTTGTTGAGAAGCAATTGAAATATATAAACATAGGGATAATTTTAATCGGAAAGAAGAGACCATGAAAGTTAGTGATATTTGGACAGTAGCACTACAGAATTGCTAGACAGTTTTATCCGTGACGAGATTACGATCGATAGTTAAGTTTTATCTCTGACAAAGGTTATCTCTGCATATCACGTGTAACTCTGGTCACGCCCACTTTCTACGATACATAAGTCGCTCTCAGACGTCCGACCCGTCAGTCGGCAAGACTCACCGGAGGAGAAACACCCCTCTGAAGATGTCCAGCGTAGCTCTGGACGAAACGTTAGGAGCTGAAGAGTTTCATGGACCACGACCTTACATCCCGGAAGGTTTACCAGAAAATATGTCATCCGGTCGTGAAAGCCTTCATACTATGATCCTTATATTACCCCTCAAAAGTCATATACATTGTAAAATGTGACCAGTGAAGGAAAAACTATAAATTAAAAAGTAAGTGTCAGTGGGAATTCGTACCATCGCCTCATCCACTACCGTGTTGCAAAAAGCTAACGCTAACCACTTCTTTTTATTCGAACTTGGGTTCTTGCAGCCACAACTCAATGTCCTAACCACTATTTTTAATTATTATTTTTTATTCCTTTAAGGAACGTTTCTGGCGCCCAAATTGATGAGCAGGGTTCACAACCCAAGGCCTGCTCACCATGTCCCATTCCCACCATCCAGGAACCGAGGAAAGCGTAGGGAACACAGAGGTACAAAACTGAGCATTATTTATGTATTTATTTTTCTTTTTTTTAATACGTCCGAGAACAGCAGGAAATTGGCGTCGCGAGGAGGAGTGCGCAGCAAGACGGCAGTATCATTGAGACTATCGATGTACAATGTTTCCGAGAAGAACATTCCGATGACCAGAGAATATATCAGCTCTAAGCGTGGAGGAGGCGGGGATTGGATCTTCATGATAGGAACATCCCAGCTCTACGCTGGGTTAAGGAAGACGCTGCAAAGGACACTGGTGAAAAATTGTTTATATTTTGCATTGTGGACAACTGCACAATGGCGTTCATTAAGGAACTGCCAAAAATCAAAGAGAATTTCATCACTTGCCAAAAATCAAGGATAATTTTATCACTATCAGCAAACAAGTAGTGAGCTGCGTGTCCACAAATCCATTTCGCGGAGTTCGTCTTTGCTGGCGGAATGTATCCTGCATCCTGATAGAAGACCAGTTGAGTAGGTATCTGATGAAGGGTCGTATGAGTAATTAGGTATTACATCTGTCGCACCAAGAAGCAGACACCTCTTGCCGATCTGCACACCAGGCGGTACTCATCTGGGTCCAAATCATCAGAGGCGACACACAACAGGGTGCCTGCGAGGTGAATTCCGTGAAGACGTGGCCGGCGTACTTACTTCCCATTGACAGTAAGGTACCACGCAGACTGGGCGTCAGTGTCAAGATAAGGAGCGCACATCAATCATCAAACGGCACGCCAGCCGACGTGGGGATGCTTCCCCTCCACTTGATCACAACGGCTTCTTATGGCTGGTACCTCCGCACAGATACAGTAGTTTCGTAACACATGCGTAAAACTTCTTTTGTGATTATCTCGGAACTGCCAGAGTAATGCACATTACTACTTGCGCATTATGTTGTTTTAACGGCCTACTAAAGACTTACAGAGCTCTAAGTAAATCCGTGACCCCAACGTCGTGGTCCCCCCTAGCGAGATTCATAGCTGCCTCCACTTATTGACGACACCAATGCACTCACACAGCCCTCTGAGCACACCACAGTGAGATCAGCCTTCTTAGCTGTCATAATACGTGCGCTTGCCCAGCCACGCATGTTTGTCAAAACAAGATGCGTACTAATAGTCGCATCTGCTGATTAAAATTTTTGCTCTCTTGTATACAGATGTACTCTCACAATACTCCGGTTTGCTACGCCATACCTGCAGTGAATTACGGTACCAAACACGATGGCTCACCAACAAAAATTAAACCCATATCTTTCGTACCTTTAACATTAACCTAAGCGTATTTAAACCTCTTTGCCTCTGTCTATACCAGGAAGTAAGTACCCATGTGTAAGTAAAAGCATAAACAATAAATTCGATCAAGGTATATTAATGCTCTAAACTCTGAATTTTTGTGTATATGCATGAGTACAGCTTGTCTGGCAAACATAATAAACAAACGGAAATCAAAATTATGTAATCAAAGTACCTACATTAAATTATACACATGGCCAAGCAACATATGACCTAAACTATGCCTGAAAGAGGTTAGACTATCATGCTGAAAACCGCCACTGCTAACCTTTGACACACACATAGCACAGTAATTCGTGAAAACTGCACACTGCATTTGTACCTACGCCCTTCCATTCCGACTTGTCCCGTACTTAAAAGTCCTCTGTGTACTTTTCCTTTTTTATTATCATTTTATCAAACAAACCATTTATATCGTCTTGTTTTTTGTGTACTTTTTGTATCAGAAGCAAAAAAACACTAATCACAACACATTTGCACCTGCCAGACAGTTTTCATGACACTATGCAGAAACATAAATCACACCAATGAGCCATCTGTCATTTACAATCATCTGAATACCAAGAACCTGTCACGTAGAAACCGACACCCTCAGATATCAAGTCTTGACGTAATTAAAAAGTGAATGTTATAGCAATAAAGACAAACAGACAGCAGTGCTCTCAAGGAGTATATGCAATGTAAAGGCTTTCAGTTTCGGTAGAAGCAACTCGCTCCATTCAAGTTCAGAATATGCCAAGCCATTGCAATAGTACGACATTGAAACAAAATCTCTTCAGCTAATAATAAATCAACATGTAAATTAAGCAACGCTCTGAATGTTAAACAGTTGACTGGTCTCATGAATAAGCTTCATCAAGAAAGTAATTCCGTCTTCTAACTAAACAAAGATCGATTGCTGTTCGTAACTGATTTATCACTGTCTTAATGCCACATATTAAAAAATAAGCAACAGAGAACTAGTTTCTCTCTCGAAGAATACATAATCCCACAAAACAAAATAATTTATGCATTAATAACGATCTTCTGACATCTCCTATTACTAACTTTAAACCACTTCAGTTGGATTTTTTCAGCATCTGCTGGCTTATTATTAGTTAAAACTAGGACCATTCCCACTCCAAATATTTTTGGTGTGTGACCCAACCAAAATCGGTATTCACTCAAAAAGGCAAATGCATTTGCCAAATCTAGCAACAATAGGTAGATAAAAATACATCTCTCATATTTCAACCCATGCACTTCAGAATTCTCAAATTAAACACACATTATATACTGTAATCACAGCTGTTGCAGCCTGTTGTGCAACAATTTTAACCTCTCTGTCATCTATTGTTAACAATTCTTTCTCCAAAAGTACTCTTAATTCCCACAGCGAACTGTCCTCTAAAATTTTAACATAAATGTAACGAATTGTACACTTCATATATACCATCTTTTCACCATTGCACCCGCTATTTACATCTGAAGCTTCTACGGTCCTTCACTTTAACTGCTTTATCAAAACATTACCTGTCAACACATCTACATAATAATGTCCAAGAACAATCATATAATCCTTAGCCAACTATATACATTGGTACACATTGCTGATCAGTTTAACTTATGCCTGCTGTCTCTGCTAATTCCCCCCCCCCCCCCCTTGTTACTTCCAAACACAACGAGCCATCAGGTCCTGCTAAATTTCACTTCCTTCCCAGCACCTCCAGCATTCAGTTCCAGCGCTTTCTCCTTGCAACAGGTTCTTGTTTCATACTCATCCAAAAAACTTATGTCTAGAACTATATTTGTGGCCAAGCCTAGTATCACAACGAACGCATGATTAAACAGTTATCCATCATTACTTACTATCTTTCTCCTTAGAGGCTTAGTGTAATTTCCAGTAGCAATCTTAATTCTCATTCCTGCAACTGGAAATTCAGCTTTGTTCCTATCCTTTATATGTTCATAAAAAATTCCTGCTCTCCCTCAAACGAAACTCCCAGTGTCCACCATAGCAGTCTCACGTATCTCTCCCACTTAAATATTTATAATAAACTAAAACTTTCCAGCATGATTATATTTTAATTCTTTTTCCGCCAAAAGATCCTCCTCTACATCATGTACACAGCCTTTAATCATGGAGCGCCTTTCCTTCTCAATGGATGGTTCAATGTTATCATTAAATTAAAGATTTCTTTAATTTTTGATTTTTCTTAATCGCCAAATTTCCTAGCAGCACTATATTTCTTTTCCTCCTGTCCACCTGTTGTTAATTGCTGATGAAGTGTAGCTAACTCTATACAGTCTTTAGCCTCATAATCACATTCATCTTTCGCCACACATTCACTATTCAGTTCACTTGCAGTCATCTCCCTATGCAGTTCATCATTAATAATTGAAAAAAATTTTGAATTTCAGCATCATCCTCACCATTCACACTAAGTGAACTGTTTTTAACTACATTATCATTATCCATGCTATTTTCCCGATCTTAAACATACATTTTCCCTGCAATCGTTCAAAATCTTCGTCTCCATTAAATATTTCTTTAGAAGCGTCTAAAATCAACCCTGACTTCCTTTATCTGCCTAGCACAGCCAACCTTGCTAAGCTGCAAATCTCCAGGCCCCCCTTTTGCTTACCCCGTCACAAGAATCAAAAATCACTCTCCTTCCTCTCCCATGGTTCAATAAATAAAAAAATGTGCCTCTCAAACTTCTTCATTCATACCATTTGCAATAGGATTTACTTCATTAGAATTTAATATATCACCCATAGTTTCTATGACAAAAACTTTATTGCAGCTATATTCTGCACACCACAACCACCACCAACAAAAGCATCTGATACAGGAATCACTACCTAACGCACTTAATCTCAGCTGCGTCACTGGACCATCTAATTTCCCATACCTCACCACTCATAAAAACGCTAGATACAGGTCCTACTGCCACCGCAAAATAAACACTGACTTCCACTGAGGTAGATTTCCTTTCATTTAATTCAATGTTTCCACAGTTTAAATTCACATTCACACTTGTACCACTGTTGCACACATTTACTCTTCACTGCTGATTATCGTTTATTGTGTAGTATGGGTGGAAAAACAACATTGTTTTATACAACACTTATAGCACTAGTGCTCTTCATCAATTCATCAAGTAAAACCACAGTATTAATTTATCTCCTTCAAATTTTCAGTTTCTTTACTAAATTTTCTCTTATTTCAGTTCCGCTAATCATGTTACTCAAACTAGCCTGCCCATAAGCTTTCGTTACTCAGAACTGCCTCCATCCCATATGTTCTCTCATCACTTACTTCTTTATTTTTGTTGTCATTATAAAACCCCTGATATTTTGCCTGTAATTATTATCCCACCTCTTGGTCTTATGTCTCACGTGATTTCTTGTCCAAAGTGGACACCAATTGGAACAAATTTTAGTTTTCCAGATTCTGTCCCTGTTCCTCCCTATTGTTCAGTTCAACTATCCCTACTCTATTTTCTTGCATTCGCTATTACTCGTTCCTGTAATTGTTCACATTTGAACCCCACTGGTTTCTGTTCTCATCATTATATCTTCCTCTGTTTCCTCTTCAATTCTCATTCGGATTCACATTTGTATTGTGGTTCTGCTGACCGCTCACCCAACTTCTATCATCCTATTATCTTGGTAACTCTTCTGACTGCTTCCACATTTCCTCCAAAGCTTATGGCACGTTACCTGATTGGTCTTCTCTATAAATTCTAAGAAGCTTTAAATGAAATCAGTAGGACAATGTATTAATGCCAACTGCAATTTTTCAGGTAACGTAATTTTTAAATATGAAATTTTAGTGAGCCCCTGTAACGGTATATCCAAATGCATTACTTTTCTCAGGTCCTCCCTACAAAACTCATTCATAGTATTTCTGCCTCCCCCCGTACACAGTTCCGTCGATGAACTTATTCCGTAATCTTCACTGTGTAGCTGGTCTCTAGTATCTATTTACAAATAATTAATCAAACATCCTACATGTAATAAAACGGACAGCGGATGGGTTTGCCCATGTCTGAGCAGAATCTTCTAATAATCTTTTAATAAACCTAATTTTTCTTTCATCAGCATAGCACTTGCTTTCAACGGAGAAAGTTTTGCCACTACGTGATTAAAGGAAGTGATCGGATGATAGGACATATCCGGAGGCGTAAGGAAATTGTCAATTCGGGTGTGGAAGGAAGTTTACAGGGTAAATATTGTAGATGGAGGCCCGGTTCGAATACAAAAAGTGGTTTGAGATGGCTGTAGGTTGCAATAGTTATCTGGAGATGAAGAATCTTGCACAGGATGGAGTAGCATGGAGAGCTTCATCAAACCAGTCTCCAGATTTCGTACTTCTTTCGCCTGCAAGGACTAAATACTTTCTGTATGGCCCAGAATGTTCCCTAAACACTCCTACCGTAATGCGATGGTCCCTGCGTCAACAAACGATGGAGCACAGCCGAACTGTTGCACATTCCTCGAATACGGGTTTTCGCGTTAAAATCAGAATTTTGCAGAAACATCGACCAATTTCTTCCAAGAATGCCCATTTGAATTTTCTAAACAACGTGTGTTTCTGTGTCGTACTGAAAAGAAAGACCTACAATGAGGTGACAAAAACATGGGATAGCATATGTACGTATACAAATAGCGGTAGTGTCGCGTACACAAGTACAAAAGGGCACTGCATTGGCGAAACTGTCATTCTTACCCAGGTGACTCATGTGAAAAGGTGTCCAACGTGATTATGGTCGCACGACGGGAATGAAAGACTTCGAACTTGGAATGGTAGTCGAAGTTAGAGGCATGGGACTTTCCATTTCGGAAATCGTTAGGAAATTCAATATTCCGAGATCCATAGTGTCAAGAGTGTACCAAGACCACCAGATTTCAGGCGTTACTTGTCATTGGCCGATGGCCTTCATATAGCGACAGGGAGCAGAAGTGATTGCGTAGAGTTGTCAGTGCTAACAGACCAGTAACGCTCGTGAAATAACCGTAGAAATCAACGGGGTACATACGACGAACTTAACCGTTAGGACAATGCCCCGCACACCATAAGGCCGTTGCAGCATCCCTGAATATGGAAGTTAATAGGAATATAAAAAAAGGGAGGAAGGTTTATCTGTTTAGCAAGAGTAATAGAAGGCAGATTTCAGACTACCTAACAGATCAAAACGAAAATTTCTGTTCCGACGCTGACAATGTTGAGTGTTTATGGAAAAAGTTCAAGGCAATCGTAAAATGCGTTTTAGACAGGTACGTGCCGAGTAAAACTGTGAGGGACGGGAAAAACCCACCGTGGTACAACAACAAAGTTAGGAAACTACTGCGAAAGCAAAGAGAGCTTCACTCCAAGTTTAAACGCAGCCAAAACCTCTCAGACAAACAGAAGCTAAACGATGTCAAAGTTAGCGTAAGGAGGGCTATGCGTGAAGCGTTCATTGAATTCGAAAGTAAAATTCTATGTACCGACTTGACAGAAAATCCTAGGAAGTTCTGGTCTTACGTTAAATCAGTAAGTGGCTCGAAACAGCATATCCAGACACTACGGGATGATGATGGCATTGAAACAGAGGATGACACGCGTAAAGCTGAAATACTAAACACCTTTTTCCAAAGCTGTTTCACAGAGGAAGACCGCACTGCAGTTCCTTCTCTAAATCCTCGCACAAACGAAAAAATGGCTGACATCGAAATAAGTGTCCAAGGAATAGAAAAGCAACTGGAATCACTCAATAGAGGAAAGTCCACTGGACCTGACGGGATACCAATTCGATTCTACACAGAGTACGCGAAAGAACTTGCCCCCCTTCTAACAGCCGTGTACCGCAAGTCTCTAGAGGAACGGAGGGTTCCAAATGATTGGAAAAGAGCACAGATAGTCCCAGTCTTCAAGAAGGGTCGTCGAGCAGATGCGCAAAACTATAGACCTATATCTCTTACGTCGATCTCTTGTAGAATTTTAGAACATGTTTTTTGCTCGCGTATCATGTCATTTCTGGAAACCCAGAATCTACTATGTAGGAATCAACATGGATTCCGGAAACAGCGATCGTGTGAGACCCAACTCGCCTTATTTGTTCATGAGACCCAGAAAATATTAGATACAGGCTCCCAGGTAGATGCTATTTTTCTTGACTTCCGGAAGGCGTTCGATACAGTTCCGCACTGTCGCCTGATAAGCAAAGTAAGAGCCTACGGAATATCAGACCAGCTGTGTGGCTGGATTGAGGAGTTTTTGGCAAACAGAACACAGCATGTTGTTATCAATGGAGAGACGTCTACAGACGTTAAAGTAACCTCTGGCGTGCCACAGGGGAGTGTTATGGGACCATTGCTTTTCACAATATATATAAATGACTTAGTAGATAGGGTCGGAAGTTCCATGCGGCTTTTCGCTGATGATGCTGTAGTATACAGAGAAGTTGCTGCATTAGAAAATTGTAGCGAAATACAGGAAGATCTGCAGCGGATAGGCACTTGGTGCAGGGAGTGGCAACTGACCCTTAACATAGACAAATGTAATGTATTGCGAATACATAGAAAGAAGGATCCTTTATTGTATGATTATATGATAGCGGAACAAACACTGGTAGCAGTTACTTCTGTAAAATATCTGGGAGTATGCGTACGGAACGATTTGAAGTGGAATGATCATATAAAACTAATTGTTGGTAAGGCGGGTACCAGGTTGAGATTCATTGGGAGAGTGCTTAGAAAATGTAGTCCATCAACAAAGGAGGTGGCTTACAAAACACTCGTTCGACCTATACTTGAGTATTGCTCATCAGTGTGGGATCCGTACCAGGTCGGGTTGACGGAGGAGATAGAGAAGATCCAAAGAAGAGCGGCGCGTTTCGTCACTGGGTATTTGGTAACCGTGATAGCGTTACGGAGATGTTTAATAAACTCAAGTGGCAGACTCTGCAAGAGAGGCGCTCTGCATCGCGGTGTAGCTTGCTCGCCAGGTTTCGAGAGGATGCGTTTCTGGATGAGGTATCGAATATATTGCTTCCCCCTACTTATACTTCCCGAGGAGATCACGAATGTAAAATTAGAGAGATTAGAGCGCGCACGGAGGCTTTCAGACAGTCGTTCTTCCCGCGAACCATACGCGACTGGAACAGGAAAGGGAGGTAATGACAGTGGCACGTAAGGTGCCCTCCGCCACACACCGTTGGGTGGCTTGCGGAGTATCAATGTAGATGTAGATGTAGACAATGCGGCGAAATCTGGCAGCAGACGACCGACACGAGTGCCTTTGCTAATAGAACGACACCTTCTGCGGCGTCTCTCATCGGGTCGTGACAATATCTGTTCGACCGTAGAGAAATCGAAAACCGTAGTTACGATGAGACCCGATTTCAGTTTGTAAGAGCCGATAATAGGGTTCGAGTGTGGCGCAGACCTCACAGAGTAATGGACCCAAGTTTTCACCAGGACGCTGTGCAAGTTGGTGGTGGTTCCGTAACGGCGTGGGCTTTGTTTACATGGAATGCATTGGCTCCTCTGGCCCAACTGAACCGATCAATGATTGGAAATGTTTATGTTCGGCTACTTTGAGACCATTTACAGAAATTGGTGGAGCACGTGTCCCCAAATGATGGAAATTTGTGGATGACAATACACTGTGTCACCAGGGTACAATTGTTAGCGTTTGGTGTGAAGAACATTCTGAACAATTAGAGCGAATAGTTTTTGAAACCTGGTAGTCAAGGAAGGCAGGATTTGGTTACGATTGTGGAAGGAGCCGTAATCAGCTACTGTTGGTTTCCTTTCACAATTACACACATTTATTTTAAAACGATTATTCCAGACTCAGCAATAAATAAAGATATCACACGTTATTAACGAAGGACTAAACAACTGTGTAATTAATTGCGCTTTCAGTACGTCACAATTTACCAAATGAGCATAAAATACAGACACAGCAAATAATGTTTTAAAAACAAGCCAATGTGATCCCAATTAGAATTTTAAGGCAAGTAATCAAAGACAAGGCTGAAGGCCTTCAAGCCAAGAACGGCAATTATAAAAAAATGTAACAAACATACTGTAAAACAGCAATGCAGTAGCAAGGTTAATTTAAAAATACAGGCAACTGATGACCAAACGGGTGAGACAAGATGATGGTAAACTTGGTAGCACAACCATTTAAACCTGCTGTAACGCCAGGATTGGCAATTATGTAAAATATTTAAAAAACATACAGTAAACAGCAAATACAACAGCAAAGGTTACTTTAAAAGGACAAGCAACTGATCACCAAACACGTGAGACAAAATGATGGTAACCTTGGTAGCACAATCATTTAAACCTGCTGTAACGCCAAGAATGGCAATTACGTGAAAAAATTTAGAAAAATGCCATAAAACAGGAAATACAATAATAAAACACAAGAGCCAGTCACAGACAGTGCACCAGGAATCGACCTCTGAGTAGGCAGCCAAGAGTACCATTCACTTCACGGGATGGTAACTCAAACTAGTGGCAGTCTAACGAATGGATAATGATAATCTTGCTGAGGCTACCTGACGTCCGATAAACCAAATCCAAAGATGTAAAAATACTCCAAAGCCGGAACCAGTGGTCTGGACTCCGCCCGCAGAATACTGTGGTTAGAGCGCCTGGAATGAGAAAGGAATCACTACCACCAGAGTAGAAGAATCGCCAACCAGCCTACAATCAAGATAACTTTAAAAACTGCAAACCTCACCGGACAGCAGCGGCAAGGAAAGGAAACTTACACTTCCGTTACATACACTAACCCCCAGGGCAAGTAATTGGGGCGTTTGTGGCCACAAGGCAGGAAAAATACCACTGATTGAACTTAGCAAACAGTAACAAACTAAACACAATAAATACAAATTAAAAGTCCAGGAAAGCTAATCAGATCCGCCTTCCCCAAGCAGTCCACTCGCTGCTCTTTGCCTCGGCAACACTACAAACAGCAATACTGGAGAATCGAAAGATCTCACAATGGTGTAGGTTTCTCTACTTGAATCCAAATGCACTCAACTTAAAACTTGCAGAATCCTGTTTACGACGAGGTCGAGCACCCTCGTGACCACAGGCCTTCGATCCGGCAGTCCATGCGTGCCGCCAGTGGTCCCAGCATGTTTACGCATTGCGCGGACTTGGCTCCTCCTGAATCCCCAACCGCACTGGACTCTGACACGACCCAGAAGAACCACGACGTCAACCCAAAGATAGGGCCACAGTTATTACATGTCGATAACCGCCACTGCTGCCACCAGCGGACAGACAACATTTGAGAAACCAAGTGGCGCCAGTCAACACGAGAAGAAGACAAACAACCGCAACCATGTCAACTAAACGATACGGTCTGGCCTTGAACAGAAACCTACAAATAGCACCAACGCGAGCCCCAGCACGGCTCAGTTTTGCTACCCAGATCATTGCCCCGCATGAAACCCATCGAAAAATTATTGCAACATAATCGAGAGGTCAGTTCGTACACAAAATCCTGCACAGGCAGCACTTTGAAAGTTATGGACGGCTATACGAGCTGCATTCAAGTTCTAAGGCCTCCGATTTTTTTTCTCCGGACTGGACAGAGATAGAAACATGCGCATTGTTTTAAAATGAGGTCGCGTTCATTGTCAATACGTCCCAGAAATGGCAGCACCGTATGGCAGATGGAATTTTACCGCCAGCGGCGAGAATGAGAACTGTTTTAAATACTTAAAATGGCGACGTTTTCCTTACTTGAACAGCATGCAATCATTCGTTTTCTGAATTAGCGTGGTGTGAAACCAATTGAAATTCATCGACAGTTGAAGGAGACATGTGGTGATGGAGGTATGGGTGTGTCGAAAGTGCATTCGTGGGTGCGACAGTTTAATGAAGGCAAAACATCGTGTGACAACAAACCGAAACAACCTCGGGCTCGCACAAGCCGGTCTGACGACATGATCGAGAAAGTGGAGAGAATTGTTTTGGGGGATCGCCGAATGACTGTTGAACAGATCGCTTCCAGAGTTGGCATTTCTGTGGTTTCTGTGCACACAATCCTGCATGACGACCTGAAAATGCGGAAAGTGTCATCCAGGTGGGTGCCACGAATGCTGACGGACGACCACATGGCTGCCCGTGTGGCATGTTGCCAAGCAATGTTGACGCGCAACGACAGCATGAATGGGACTTTCTTTTCGTCGGTTGTGACAATGGATGAGACGTGGATGCCATTTTTCAATCCAGAAACAAAGCGCCAGTCAGCTCAATGGAAGCACACAGATTCACCGCCACCAAAAAAATTTCGGGTAACCGCCAGTGCTGAAAAAATAATGGTGTCCATGTTCCGGGGCAGCAAGGGCGTAATCCTTACCCATTGCGTTCCAAAGGGCACTACGGTAACAGGTGCATCCTATGAAAATGTTTTGAAGAACAAATTCCTTCCTGCATTGAACAAAAACGTCCGGGAAGGGCTACGCGTGTGCTGTTTCACCAAGACAACGCACCCGCACATCGAGGTAACGTTACGCAACAGTTTCTTCGTGATAACAACTTTGAAGTGATTCCTCATGCTCCCTACTCACCTGACCTGCCTCCTAGTGACTTTTGGCTTTTTCCAACAATGAAAGACACTCTCCGTGGCCGCACATTCACCAGCCGTGCTGCTACTGCCTCAGCGATTTTCCAGTGGTCAAAACAGACTCCTAAAGAAGCCTTCGCCGCTGCCATGGAATCATGGCGTCAGCGTTGTGAAAAATGTGTACGTCTCCAGGGTGATTACGTCGAGAAGTAACGCCAGTTTCATTGATTTCGGGTGAGTAGTTAATTAGAAAAAAAATCGGAGGCCTTAGAACTTGAATGCACCTCGTAGAAGCAGTATTTCCGCAGTGGATTTCCAACGACTTGTTGAGTTCATGCCACGTCAAGTTGCTACACCATGCCGGGAAAAGGAGCTCCGACACAGTGTTAGGCATCCCATGACTTTTGTCACCTCAGTGTACTAACGTCGTAGAATAGTAAGAATGAATTCGTTCCATTTCTGCTATCAAGCTTACTTGATAAGGAGTCATTTCGAAAGCACGTCACGCTTACGTTTTGTTTTATCATTTTTTAACAGAGGCTTGGTGGGTCTGTAATGAAACACGGAAGAAGCGACAGACAAGACTCCTTTGGAGCTTCTAAAACTACGCGGGAAGGGGCTGCCAAACAATAATTCAAGTTGGTATGCATAAACTGTCTATCATCATCCTTGCGGAAAAAATTTCATTCACACAAGCCAGAAGACAGCAAAGATAGACAAAAACGAGAACCATCGTGCAATCGTCTTAAGAACTCACATATCCAAGATACTAACAAAAATAAGAGACAGAAGACTGGAAAAAGAAAATTGTGGATATGTTAATTCAGGATCAGATTGGCTTTTGTAACGGTGAGAGCACCTAATAGACAGTTCTGAATTTGCAATTATTAATGGAAACTTTGGACTCGTAGAATCTGTCGACCTGGAGAAAACGTTCGACAGTACTAAATGGTGCAAGATGTTCCAAAACCTGAGAAAGGTAGGAGTAAGCTATAGCGAAAGGTGGATAAGACAGATCTGTAAGTAGAAATATGCATAGGAGCTTTAAACTTTTTCTTATATGGACTACATGAAATGATTACATTTACAGATCAGTAGTACAAGCGGTTATGAGGTACCAGGTATCGAACCATGCTGAAATGCCCATATTAGTACATGGTATAGCTTCCACTGGCGGCAATGCAGGCGATGGCTCTGGCACCCAAACGATGGTATAGATGGCGAATACTATCAAGGGATACGTTATTCCACGCCTGTTGGACCTGTTCACGTAGTTCTGGAAGAGTTGTTACTGACGGGTCGCACGAATTAATTCAGGTCCCACTACATCCCACACGTGGTCGATTGGAGACAAGTCTGGATATCGAGCTGGCCAGGGATGTTATTGCACGTCTCACAGAGAGAATTTCAATGGCAGTATGTCGGCGAGCGTTATGCTGTTAGCGCAACACATTACCTTCGTGTTGCAAGAACGGCAAAAGAACGAGTTGTTCAAAACGTGTGTGAATTGCTAAGGGATCAAACTGTTTAGGTCATCGGTCCCTAGACTTACACACTGTAACACCATAGCTTAGACAGTACACACCTTTTGTTAATTCATTTAGCTTTCTGTTTTATTCAGTATCCCATCGTTGAATTTCCGTAATTAGTGTATGATAAATTCTATACTGTACTGAAGTGTAATCTCTGTAATATGCACAATATGAGCAAATGATATGTTTTGTCTTTCACACATAATCTCTTTGGTCGTCTTTAAAATTGAATAATTTTATTTAAATAATTTTGAGTAGAACTACCAATATGTGCAAATGATATGCTTTGTTTAAAGCGATTGTTTGCTGTTATGTAAACTGCTGACCTTCACTTACGGTTCTTAGCTATTTTGTATGTGAAAGGCATTGTGGTTCCCCTCGGGAACGGAAGCATGCAGCGCACGCAGAATTGTGGTTGGCATTGATAGAAAGGTGGAACCAAGACTCAGTCGGGTATGAGCTACTGAACCACCAACAACTCACGGAAAGATTGTGAATTGTGCTGGTGCCGAAAGGGGCTTTTCGTGCCGTTTTCCAATGGGCCAAAGCCTCAGATGGATGTAGTAATTAGCTGGAATTATGTTGGAACTGATATCTATCATCGCCACCAAGAAATGACGGAGTCCAGCAATTCAGCTTGCAAATCCACCTACCGACATGCACTCGTCACCACATTGCGCAATCATTGTAATGGAACAGAAGAACTATAGTAATGTACAGTGAAGGATCAGCTCATAGGATGTTATAGTGTACTCATATATAAGGTAAATTTTAACTGAACTCTTGTACCTACCGTGATTTATCTTCAGTCACATATCCACTTAGGGTGCCTCCCACGCTTAAGTGCTTACCGAGTGTCCTTTATTGAAAGCATATTAAAATTAATACGGCAATAGAGTGTGCTAAGATTAATATTGTTTGTTGAAAGGATCTTACAAATTTCTCAATTTTGTGTTTCACTGCAGTAAAAGTTCAGAACTGTAACTGTTGAGAGTTATATGTTCATGCTTGCTAAGTGCTTGTTTCACTAATGTAATGAAAGCGCATTTATTTTGCTCTACTACAGTGGTCAAGTAATCCAAGTAGTCCAAATGCTCAAAGTTACTTAATTATAGAAAGTTTCAATTACTCTTGCTATTCCTGTCAAGTTCTGTACAATATTGGGTTCCTCCTGTGTATTAAAAGTGCATATTAATGGTGTAACCGGATCCACAGTTTGTCTATTGTGTTCATGCTAGATAACGATTAATAGGAAGACCACTATCTATGAAAACAGTATCTTCTTTATTCAAAAGACCGTGAGAAGTAATTTGTTAGTGAACTACATTTAACTTTAATTTTAAATAGAAAAGTATTTAGCTGAAAGAGACTTAATCTATGCCCAGTTCATAATTTTGCAGAGATCTACACTTACAATTTTTTGTCAGATAAGAAAATGTTTGAAAAGTAATATTGAACCCATGTCCAATTTACGATTTCACAGTGAATATTAATAGTAACGTTTGACTAAATCCTCAAGGTAACAGTGTGTTTCGTTATCTGTTATATTTATGCAAATAGTTTGTTCTGCTCTGTCAGATCCAACCTTAACGTGAACATATGCAGGTGCCAGAGTTCATTGCACTCTTGTGTGACAAAGTATAGACTGTATTTGCCCATTAAAGTTACTCATATCTATTTCCTTGAACAAGAATGTTAATCATTCTCATGCCTAATTAGGCTGGGGACCGTTTTCTTTATTCTTTGAACACTGTGACTAGGTAAAATATTGTTTATTACTGTTTGGGTTCAAATGGCTCTGAGTACTATGGGACTTAACATCTGTGGTCATCAGTCCCCTAGAGCTTAGAACTACTTAAACCTAACCAACCTAAGGACATCACACACATCCATGCCCGAGGCAGGATTCGAACCTGCGACCGTAGCAGTCGCGCCGTTCCGGACTGAGCGCCTAGAACCGCTAGACCACCGCGGCCGGCAGCAGGCGAACGTAAGTGTTATACTACTACTTAAACCAACTTATACTTAGAACTATACACACACACCCATGCCCGAGGAAGGACTCGAACCTCCGGCGGGAGGGGCCGCGAAGTCCGTAACATGACACCTCAAACCGCGCGGCCACTCCGCGCGGCAAAGAGCGAGTCTTTCTGCAAGTGCCGAGTAATAGTCAGCCTCCCCTCCCCAAAACACCAAAGGTGAACGGGAACTGTAGTTTATCGTACGCCAGACCATAAACCTGGGATGAGGCCAGTGCGCCTTGGACGAAGGCACTCTTGGAGACAGTGATCACCAGGTCCACAACGTATGTGTAGGCATAATATGCTTTCATCGCTGAAGGCCAAGTCGCACCATACCAGCTTCCAAGTTACCCTCTCACGGTACCAGTAGCGCCGTGCAAGTCGATGCTGTGGCGGTAATGGGAGATAGGACAGATTTGTGTATGCCCCTAGTCCCTCTGTTAACAACCGGTTCGCAACAGTTTGTGTTGGCAAGTCTGGGCTCACAATCCATCCGTGCTGCTGTAGCTGCACGGTCCGCCACTGCTGCCCTTACAATACGACGATCTTGACGGACGTCTGCGATGCGAGGAGGTCCCGAACCTCATCTACAGGAGTGAGAATGTTCACGTGACCACTGACACCAGAATCTTTACAGAACTGACGCAGCACGTCCAACTAGTGTGGTAATTCTCCGATGAGTCCACTCCGCCACTCGAAGGGCCACAATTGGACTCCTTTGTAACTCAGTTGGCTGTAGGAAGCACGAGTGAGTCTCCACGGCGTGGTTTCCTGTTTTCTTCACGCGTTTGCACCACAATGAGCGTTCTGCATGGGAGCGTTCCATATTAAACGGAAGACGCAGGTAGCACTCTCTGCGCTATCTGTTGGTGGATGACGTTGAAACTATTATCAAATGGTTCAAATGGCTATCAGCAGTATGGGACTTAACTTCTGAGGTCATCAGTCCCCTAGAACTTAGAACTACTTAAACCTAACTAACCTAAAGACATCACACACATCCATGCCCGAGGCAGGATTCGAACCTTCGACCGTAGCAGCAGCGCGGTTCCGGACTGAAGCGCCTAGAACCGCTCGGCCACCGAGACCGGCCAAACTATTATCAGTATATCTATTACCCCCCGGGGGCATGTGCCGTCATCGGATCAAAGTCTTCTTTCAGCGTGTACTAATTTTTTTCCGACAGTGTATTTCAACTTGGTAAAAACGAAAAAAAAAACCATCGAAAAAATTCCATCGCATCAGTTTCAGACTCAAGTTGTTTCTGTTTAACGCTAACTTCATAATTAACTTAAAATTTTGCATTATTCTTTTCGCTTAAGAAGTGTCCTTTAAAACTATTTTCAATTGACGTGACACTTAGGTAAAACAAAAATGCTAATGATTGAAGCGAGTAGTGGTTGGGGGAGGAAGTACTTTTGTTTTAGAAGGAAGGTTGTATGGTCGTGTCGAAACAGGTTGTAGTAGTTTACAGTGAGTAATATTAACGGTGAGATTGAGCATCTTTCGACGTGCTATCTCTGGCTGTAAGAACATATATAAACAACCTGATATTGGATTTGCTCATGTTTCAACAAGCTAAATAAGCTCAGTATATCGCTGGCCATCTAACTCCAATTTATAGACAGCATTCGAACGCTACTGTGCTTTGTGTTTTTATTTCTGGAATATGTCTCACAAGGTTCGTGTAATTTCTCCCGGCTGCGTCTGTTATGTTTGCGCTGAGTGGCCAGTGAAAAGTCAACAAACAAAGGTAAGTGAGTTTGTGAGGAACCCTTATTTTGCGTATTTGAAATTGAAACATGGAGATCAGTAACAAAGCATGGGCCAGCATATGTTGCCCATAAGATACTAGGAAGATCGTCGTTTGTGGTTTACGGGTAGGAAAAACTCATTTCGTTTTGGTCTTATGATATTGCACGAACAGGAAGATCACGCAACTGATTGCTACCTCTGCTCGATATACGTGAAAGGAATTAATTAAAAAATAAAAAGACAATATGTTACTCTAATCTTGACTCAGCTATTGGTCCACCGTCCCATGACTCTGAAACACCAGTTCCACACTCGCCTTTTAATTTAGATGACATCCTGAGAGAGTCAGACGACCCCGACACATTAGCTTCCCAGGACGAATTTAGCTCAGATTTTCCTTGTGACGAGGAGCCCCAACTTCCTTCTCAGAATGAGCTCAACGACCTAGTAAGAGATTTTTCAAAATATGTAGCCGAAATGCTAGGATCAAGGCTGAAAAACAGAAACCTACTTTCATCTGGGACCTGCTTTTCGTGGTAGACCTCTACAGGCATCGAGAGGGATAATTTACTCAGTTTTTCTCCAAAAAGAGAATTGTGGATTATTGTAATGACATTATGGCATCATGAAGTGGTTTCATATAGAATATGATTCAACGGAATGGAGCATATTCGTTGCCTATTCGATAAGTAACCTCAACGCACTTCTGCTGCGTAATGGAAAGTATTTGTACCTGTTCCTATGGGACATTAGGTTCATATGCAACAAAACAATAATGACTTAGCTACGATTCTTGAGAAAACCAAATATCAACAGTATCAACTGATGGTTTGTGATTATTTAAAATTACTAACCACGTTGTTGTATCAACAAGGAGGTTATACGAAGTATCCTTGCTTTCTTTGTTTATGGGCTAGTAGAGCCAGACAGCTGTCGTGGACCAAAAGTGACTGGCCACCACAAGTCAGTTCAACCTCTGGCTAGAAAAATATCGTCAATACGATCTTCGTTCCACCAGAAAAAGTTTTATTATCATTTCTTCACGTTAAATTAGGGCGTATCTAGCAGTCCGTCAAATCACTGTCATCAAATGGGATTTGTTTCAGATATCTGTCTTCCAAGTTCCCGAAACCGGAAGAAATCAAGTTAAAAGAGGGAGTTTTCACTAGCCCCGACATAATAAATCTTTTGTTTGATCCACTCTTTTTGGAAACAGTAGAAGGAGAGAATAAAGAAGAATGGGACTCTTTCAAGAACGCAGTGCACAAGCTTTCAGGAAATACTGAGGACCATGACTACAAAACCATTGCACAACGGGTGCTAGCAGTGTATGAAGCTGAATGATGCAAGATGAGCTCGAAAGTTCGTTTCTTACACTCCCATACTATTTTCCAGACAACTTGGGACCCCACAGTGAAGATCACGGTCAAAGATTTCCCCAGGAAATCCATGATCTCGAGAAATCTTAACAAGTAATAAGGGTTGTCAAAATGTTAGCTAATTACTGCTGGATGTTCGATCGAGAAACCAGAGAAGGACTTCGGAAACGGGTTCGGAGAAGCATCAAAGAGATTGCTGAAAAGATTTCAACAAAAAAGGAGTGCACTTAAAACTGTGCATAAATAAAAAACAATTTTGATCAGTTTTAAAGGAATATAATATGTTTAGTTAAGCGTAATAAATTTTTATCAAAATTCTGTTTTTATTTAGCAGTAAATCTGACCACGAGTGGACATTGTGGAAATCATTTTTAGATTCTGCAACCTTTAAAACGTACAACTCAACAGAAACATTGCATGCACCTGCAATTTTTTTTTTGTAGACCTGTGTACTATACAATACTTACAACCACCAAGAAGGAACAGTAAGAATGGAAGACCAAGAACGCAGTGCTCGAATCAAAAAGGGGGTAAGAGAGGAATGGAGTCTTCAGCCTCTGCTATTCAATCCATACGTCGAAGAAGCAACGACGGAACCAAGAGAAGGGTTGCAGAGTGGGATTAAAGTTCAAATCATAAGATTAGCTGATGGTATTTCCATGCTCAGACGAAGTTAAGAAAAATTACAAGACCTGTTGAATGGAATGAAATGTCTAATGAGTACAAAACGTGGGATGGGAGTAAACCGAAAAAAGACTAAAGTAATGAGATAGAAACTTCGATTATTTTATTCCAAGTGACGCGGTTTGTAAACCGAAATGATTCTATTGAAGTAGAAGACTGATGATTCACAAAAACAAGACAAACAGAGGAAAAAAAGAAATAACCTTTCATAGTGCGTGTATCATATTCATTTCGTCCGTTCCCGATACCACTTTCTAGCCAATACGTTAGGTATTTAACGAAATTTATTAGTTACCTTGTAATCGGACGTTGGCGTGTTCATTCTCTTTGTTCTTAAAGGTAAAGTGTCTTGATGTTCATTGCATTTGCTAGCCGCGCTGTCTAACGCGCTGCTTCCCGAGAGGTAAGGTGTGCCGGTTCCCGGCACGAATCCGCCCGGCGGATTGGTATCGAGGTCCGGTGTGCCGGCCAGCCTGTGTTCGGTTTTTCAGGCGGTTTTCCATCTTCCTCGGCGTGTGGGGTTGTGAAGCACTGAGGGCTACGACCGGAGGAAGCCTGTCCGTCGTTTTCTAAGTCCCCAGTTCAATACACATATTACATTCAGTGAAAACACTAATTCCACCTACATTTCATAATTTCCTTACAATCACTCATCGGCCAACAGTCCTTAAGTGCTGCTGATATTCTCTAGTAAATCATTTACATATGTTGAGAACATTGCTGGTATTATTATGCTTTATAGGAGTCTCACCCGACATTGTTTTCATTTCTGTCGAAACATTAGCATCTCAGTATGACGGACTAGTGTGGAAAACTGAGTTGCCCGTGAGAAAGTTTTTAATAACAGCAGCATAAATGAGATTTGTGCACAAAGGATTATTTGGTTTTATTACAAAGCCTGACCTCATGTACTGCTTCATCAGTTAATGTATGATATTTCTGTCTCTGTTTTGCATATTAATTCCCAAGGTTACTTTCTGAAGGTACGCCCGAAAGTGTTAACAGGTCATACAGAGGACAAACAAAATAATGTGATCAGTGGTGGTAATGGCATAGCTGTGTGTGACGGTTAACAACGCAGGTAAGGCACGTGTTGTGCTGGACTGTGCGTGTTCAGTAAGGGCTAGGCATCAGTGAAGCCTGTTTACGAGTAGTGCACACTTCGTATTTGCATTCAGAGGCCAAGGTCGACGTGCAGTGAAAGAGCTAATAGAGTTCCAAAACGACAGGTTATGGGGGCCCGATTAGCTGGAGTATCAGTAACCAAGACAGCCAACTTACTGAATTTTAAATTTTCAACAGTCATGACAGGCTACACAAAACGTGGAAAGACATCATCGTGTAAACGTAATAGTGGGCGTAAATCAAAACTAAATGACAGAGATCGCCGTACGCTAACACGAATTGTGTTGAAACGACACAAAACTACTGCAGCTAAAGTGACTTCAGAGCTCAACAGCCACCTTCGAGACCCCGTATCTATTGACACTGTCCGCTGAGAACACCATAAAGCGAATAATCATGGACGAGCTTCTATACCAAAACCATTATTGACGACAACAAACGCAAAGAAGCGTAAATCATGGTGTTAGGAGCATAAATCCTGGACAGCTGATCAGTGGTAACATGTCATATAGTCAGACGAGTCAACTGTCCAGGACAGCCGGATTGGGAGGCGGTGGGCGGGAATAAACCGTTAGGGCAGTTTTAGGTAAAAGGTCATTTATTGGCAGTAAATGCATTGAAATGGGTCACATAGTCAGGCCTAGGGAGGCGAGGGTGAGCCAGAGCGCAGTCAGGGGCGAAACATAGTTCGGATGAATAAGGAAAAGCGGTGTCTGCCATTCGGACAAGTCCGAACGGCGTGGCAGCTACTGAAAAAACAAAGTCCGCGGTGTCGCAGCACCAGGAAGGGCAGGAGATGTTTACTGCTACAGCACGCGCAATCGAGAGAGAGGGGCCCGGTGGCAGGTGGTCGGATACATCCAACATGGCCATGCGGCTTCCTCCATTCTGATTGGTCAGAAGCCTAAGAACCCGCGGGGGCTGCATGGAAGTCTCCTGAGCGTGACGTGCACAACATCGTCGTCTGGGCGGCGTTACCTCGCCAGCACATGGGGGAAGCACTTGATCGAGATGCTTGCTGACTTGCTGTTGCCAGACTGTAGGACGAGAAAATTACAGGCAGCCGAAGCTGCCGGCTAATGCTGGACCATAACGAGAGAATAAAATAAACCCTTTGAAATAAATTAACGGTAGAATCCCCTACTGTCTGGCTCAAAGGCTGAGCTACAGCCAACGATTACGTGAACAATTTAGGTGATCAGGTGCACCCCATGATTCAAATGTTGTTCCCAACAATGATGCCACATTTCAGGACTATAATGCAGCCATTCCCACGGCCAGGACAGTACAATCGCGGTATGAGGAGCACCCAATTGAACTGCAGCGTCTTCCCTGGCCAGCACAGTCTCCAGACTTAAACATATACAACCCTTGTGGTTGTTATAGGAGCGCAGACTCCGGGGCAAATTTCCGCCTCCCTCGTCACTATAGAAGAGGTTCTGATCGAAGAATGGCATAACATTCCACTGGAGACTATACAGTCATTATATGCCAGTATTCCAAGAAGAATCGCAGGTATATTACGGGCAAATGGAAGTCCAACCCCTTATTCATAAGCCATTCCCAAGTAAGTACAGGTGCTCACGTTATTTGACCTAACCCCTGTACTATACGTACGCTCTAGAGAAGCCTGAGAAGGAACTGTTATTATTGTGGTCTACTACTTTCTCTTCACAAATTTCGAAGCCTAATTGGTTACGTCCAGTGAGGGTATTTAGAGTAATTTGGCAGTCAAAGCAAGATACCACCTGCCCTGCCTTGACTCATGGGCGGCTAAAGCATGCCTTTCAGATGCAAGAGTCCCACTAAGTTATATCGTAGGTCTGATCTACGAAATGACATAGATGCATGCAGTGGGGACGCTAAGAGTCAGAATGACATTGCAGTAGACAAACTCGTGCTAGACAATGTATTTCTCATCTGTGCAATCGGAAATTTAGCACCCAGGACAAGAACTTTTTAATCTTGATAAACGATGACGAAATTTATGTTGCGAGAATGATCTGACGATGTCGCTGCTTCGAGCTGCATTCATTAGCAAATTTCATCAAGTCGACTTACCTGATAGCTGTAAAGACAGCAGAAGAGTACATGTCGAAGTAAGCCAAATGTATTTCTTCTTCTTGCGGAAGAACTGTTAAGCGGGGTAGATACCATGAGGAGACCCAACAATGGTACACATACAGAAAGCCGCGTAGTTGTGCGTTCCCACAAGGAAATGTTGATAGAGCTCTGCAAAGACAAACGAATATTCAGATACAAAGATATTGTAATGGTAAAACTATTTATTAAAGGATAGGCAACAACGTGGGCAATTACAATCTGTATCAAGTACCACACAAAAATTGGTTAGTTATACCGTTATTTAACGACACCAAAAAATCATACAGTGAAAGCTTCTTATTCATCTTGGGGTTAAAGCTCTTTTTCCCCGTGTTTCCTTTATCAATACATATGTTTTTGGATAGGGTTCGCCTTTAGCAAAAAACAATTTTGTTTTTTAACTCAAGCATGTTTCACTGCAGTTGCAGCATCTTCAGTGGGTTGTTATTTTATGGCTGTTAAAGATAAAGAATGTTCTTTACTGTTTGTGTACATGTAGATATTAGTTTTCAAATCGTAATTACTGATATTTGAAAAGACACATAAAATTATGAATTCATACCTTTCTACCACATGGTGTGGTTTTCCTGATGTATTATGTCTCTACAGTGACTGTTTTGTTTCAGAGTTTGTCATCTGCAACCACTTACTCCTTAAAGTAGATAAATTATTTAAGCCAAAATTACGATTTAAAAATTGTTATGACTATACCTGAAATTAATTAATTCTATCTGTCTGTGTGTGTGTGTGTGAGTGTGTATTTATATTATGTTTCACTTATGTTTTCTTTTTCCTCATCTTCATCACTGTCAAACACTAAATATTGAGCTGTCACTGTGACTGTTTCACTGTTTACCAGCTGTAAAAACAAACACGGCGGACAGTGGAACAGTTGAAGGTGTAAAAAAAAGAGTGCTGATGGTGGAACAGTTGAAGATGTTCCTGGCGGCTGTTCTGAATCTTGCAGAGGTGTCTGTGCATATTGTGTGTTTGGGGGGGGGGAGGGGGAAGGAGGGGGGAGAGACAGAGAGAGAGAGAGGGAGGGAGCGAGCGAGTGAGAGTGGGGGGAGTGTGATAGTAGGTATGATTCAGAACATTTTACGGCTGGTAAACAGCGAAACAGTGTGTGTGTGAAATCTTATGGGATTTATCTGCTTACACAGTACTTACCCTAAATTATCCTAAGGACAAACACACACACACCCATGCCCGAGAGAGGACTCGAACGTCCGCCAGGACCAGCCTCACCGTCTATGACTGCAGCGCCTGAGACCGCTCAGCTAATTCCGCGCGGCAAACAGTGAAACAGTGACAATGACAGTAACAGCTTCATATATAGTGCTTGACAGTGATGAAGATGTGGGAAAAGGAAACGTAAGTGAAACAATGTAAATACACACACACAGAATTGATTAATTTCAGGGATAGCCATAACAATTTTCAAATCGTAATCTTGGCATAAATAATATTTCTACTTTAAGCTGTATGTGGTTGCAGATGACAAACTGTGAAACAAAACAGTCACTGTAGAAACATAATACATTAGGAAAACCACACCATGTGGTAAAAAGGTATGAATTCATAATTTTATGTTTTTTTTCAAATATCTGTAATTACGACTTGAAAACTAATATTTACACGTATACAAACAGTAAAGAACATTATTTCTCTTTAACAGCCATAAAATAAAAGCAAACTGAAGATGCTGCAACTGCAATGAAACATGTTTGGGTTAGAAAACAAAATTGTATTTTGCTAAAGGCGGACCCTACCCAAGAACATATGTATGGAAAGCATTCTTACTCACAACATAAATTTCGTCATCGTTCTTACTACATTTACTTGAGAGAAAGAATGACTGATAAGCACAGGGGCTCACAGATATGAGAAGCAGAACAGGACGTCTTTGCCGCGTGGGGTTCATGTTTCCACGTTCAAGGAACGCGAGAAATCGCCTCGTGAGAAACGCAATACAGGAAATAATATGTTGGGCAAGAACCATTGCGGAAGCATGTCAGCCAAGTGTGGCTACTGCCTCGAACACGTTGTCTTAAGGACGAATCACTGCAGCAAAGCTGCCTGGGCGCCACATGTTTTGCACAATTATTACTGGAAGGAATTACTTCACTTCCAATACATCAAGCAATATGAAGGAAACACGCCACGAGGAATCGGGTTCCCAATAGGAAACTGGCTCCCAACTGCATGTAACTTCCTCTGCAAGTAAGGCTACAGACGCTGCAGCAGAAACTACAGTTTTTATGCAGAGTCAGTAGCCTAAGCAAAATGGAGAAAAGTTGACAACTTTGAAAAAAATTTTTACGGATTCTTGGACAAGGATACAGCACCTTTCACAAATGTGAATCCAGTAGTCCAGATAGAATGTTTCTCCTATCGTTATTGTCAACATTTACAGAACCAAATAGACATGACAAATTAGATTTTCAAAAATTAAAGTTGTGCAGTTATTACAAACTTACGAGTGTCATCCTAACTCACAGCGTAATCTAAATTTGCCCTTTCGTGATGAATCTAATTCCATAACGTGTGCGCACCATCTACTTCTCCAGTTTCCAATGAAAGAGTCGAATCTGGAGATTCCTCAGTGTTATATTTCGATGTCATGAATACTGAATTGAATTATACTATCAATATCTCAGATTTTTTGGTAAATACGTTAAATTTTATTGGGATTTGTATAACAAATAGAAATGCAGCTGTGTTATAGTATGCCCAACTGTATATTATTATTATTATTATTATTACTATTATTTTATATGAATAACACTTACCTTAATGTAACTGATAGCTTTTCTTCGGCTCCTATACTATCTCGCATCTTGGTATCTCTGCGTGCAAGTTTTTCACGTACTTTAGAAAGGAGATACTCAACTGGTTGTACTAACACGCGATAATAATCAAAAAACCTGGCTGGATAATTTTTCGTCGTTCGTATATACTGTTCATGAATTTTCGTTTGTGAGGCCAATCTACAATTATTGGATGTATTCACCACTTTCACTGGTTTTTTTTCTGTTTTCGTCACCTGACAACAAATGACGAAGTATTCGTTTTCGATGTTTTACTCAGTTCTGTCATTGTACAGTACTTCACAATTCTCGACACGCACACTTCACTCTAGTCGGTGCACGATGGATCGTGCTACAAAGGAAACTATGTTAACAATATATCGTATAGCTGGCTGGCATGCTACCAAATCTGCATCATTTCTCGCATAAAACGTTGCCTTTATTTAACGTATGGTATAGCCAGGTGTCTGTGGTAAGAAAACATTACCGTACTTTCCGTAAAATCGTTGCCTTAAGGACCACTCGTGCAGTCTTAACCTTAAATGAATTTTGACGACGTGGTCTCTGACTGGCTACCACGGGCCAGACTCCTTCAAACTCCGAGACATACCACGTGAGACTCCCCAGAGATACTGCGGGGAGCAAGACAGAATAATCTATACTTATCAAGTTACGATATTTTGAGAAGACTGTCGAACAACAACGTAGCATACTTATGTAACACATTTCACCTTGAAGGATTGGAAGCAACTTAATAAGAGCGCTTTCAATGAAGTACAGAACCATCATTTCTTAGTTTTGTGTGTGTGTTTGATGTGGGAGAAAGTGAGAGAGATAAACTGCATATGTAATAAGTACGAAACATTGTATGTAATGAATTGAAGGTAGTACTAGGTTAATGCATAAGACAGCCCCATAAGTAGTCAGTAAACTGCCATATTTTTCACTGATAAAGTGAATAATTTGTAAACAAAATGACTCATTCCTCATCAATTTCCAGTTATGACCCATGGAATAGACGGACAACTAACGCCAGAACGAACATTCATTCTGCAGGGGCATAAGCGTTCTGGCGTATTAAATTATTTTGGTAAGCCAGCTGTTCCCAATATCCCTTCCTACAGGAGCGCTAGTAGCGTAAGATATGCGCGAGAGCGTCTGCGGTGTTTGAAAGGTAGGAGATGAGGCAGTGGCAAAAAGGGGGTATTATGGATCATGCTTGGATAGCTCACTAGCAGAGGCTTTTTCTGCAAAGGCAAAGATTATCGTTTCAAGTACCGGTCCGGCACACAGTTTTAATCTACTACACACATTTACCTAACTGACTAGCGAACTCTTCGCTGAAACACAGGATGAAGCACTGCGTACCTGACTGAGTCAGGTCGCTGAATTTTTTTACCAAATACTGTTGTAGTCAATTACAGTCATTGGAAAAGGAATGGACAAGGTACAGGGACACAGTACTAGAAGTGGCTAAAGAATGTCTTGGAACAGTAGTGTGTAAAAGTAGGATGATGCAAACAGCTTGGTGGAATGATACAGTCAAGGCAGCCTGTAAAAGGAAAAAGAAGGCGTATCAAAAATGGCTACATACCAGAACCCAGGTACACAGAGAAAGTTATGTTGAAGAAAGAAACAAAGCCAAACAGATAATTGCAGCATCCAAGAAGAAATCGTGGGAAGACTTTGGAAACAGGTTGGAGACTATGGGTCAAGCTGCTGGAAAACCATTCTGGAGTGTAATTAGCAGTCTTCGAAAGGGAGGTAAGAAGGAAATGACAAGTATTTTGGACAGGTCAGGAAAACTGCTGGTGAATCCTGTGGATGCCTTGGGCAGATGGAGGGAATATTTTGAAGAGTTGCTCAATGTAGGTGAAAATGCGATCAGTAATGTTTCAGATTTCGAGGTAGAATGGGATAGGAATGATGATGGAGGAAGTGGAAAAAATGGTCAATAGATTGCAGTGCAATAAAGCGGCTGGGGTGGATGAAATTAAGTCGGAACTCATCAAATGCAGTGGAATGTCAGGTCTTAAATGGCTACACAGGATAATTGAAATGGCCTGGGAATCGGGACAGTTTCCATCAGACTGGACAAAAGCAGTAATCCCACCAATCTTTAAACATGGAAACAGAAAAGATTGTAACAACTACAGAGGTATCTCTTTAATCAGCGTTGTGGGTAAAATCTTCTCAGGTATTGTTGAAAGGAAAGTGCGAGTATTAGTTGAGGACCAATTGGATAAAAATCAGTGTGGGTTTAGGCCTCTTAGAGGTTGTCAGGACCAGATCTTTAGCTTACGGCAAGTAATGGAGAAGTGTTATGAGTGGAACAGGGAATTGTATCTATGCTTTATAGATCTAGAAAAGGCATATGACCGGGTTCCTAGGAGGAAGTTATTGTCTGTTCTACGAGATTATGGAATAGGAGGCAAACTTTTGCAAGCAATTAAAGGTCTTTACATGGATAGTCAGGCAGCAGTTAGAGTTGACGGTAAATTGAGTTCATGGTTCAGAGTAGTTTCAGGGGTAAGACAAGGCTGCAACCTGTCTCCACTGTTGTTCATATTATTTATGGATCATATGTTGAAAACAATAGACTGGCTGGGTGAGATTAAGACATGTGAACACAAAATAAGCAGTCTTGCATATGCGGATGACTTAGTTGTGATGGCAGATTTGATTGAAAGTTTGCAAAGTAATATTTCAGAGCTAGATCAGAAATGTAAGGACTATGGTATGAAGATTAGCATCTCCAAAACGAAAGTAATGTCACTGGGAAAGAAATATGAACGGATTGAGTGCCAAATAGGAGGAACAAAGTTAGAACAGGTGGACGGTTTCAAGTACTTAGGATGCATATTCGCACAGGACGGCAACATAGTGAAAGAACTGGAAGCGAGGTGCAGCAAAGCTAATGCAGTGAGCGCTCAGCTACGATCTACTCTCTTCTGCAAGAAGGAAGTCAGTACCAAGACTATGTTATCTGTGCACCGTTCAATCTTTCGACCAACTTTGTTGTATGGGAGCGAAAGCTGGGTGGATTCAGGTTACCTTATCAACAAGGTTGAGGTTACGGATATGAAAGTAGCTAGGATGATTGCAGGTACTAGTAGATGGGAACAATGGCAGGAGGGTGTCCACAATGAGGAAATCAAAGAAAAACTGGGAATGAACTCTATAGATGTAGCAGTCAGGGCGAACAGGCTTAGATGGTGGGGTCATGTTACACGCATGGGAGAAGCAAGGTTACCCAAGAGACTCATGGATTCAGCTGTAGAGGGTAGGAGGAGTCGGGGCAGACCGAGGAGAAGGTACCTGGATTCGGTTAAGAATGATTTTGAAGTAATAGGTTTAACATCAGAAGAGGCACCAATGTTGGCACTGAATAGGGGATCATGGAGGAACTGTATAAGGGGGGCTATGCCCCAGACTGAACGCTGAAAGGCATAATCAGTCTTAAATGATGATGATGATGATGAATACTGTTGTATTCGTAACACTAAATGCGCGCATATAAAACATTTCGTGCAGATACTTAATAATCAACAAATCTCCAGCCCTCAATCCCGAATCAGAAGCCAGCAGACAACCAAATGACAGTTCACCCACGTCATTTTCCTGGTTCATCCCGAATACAAATATTTGTATTCGCACGACCTGTCAGGAATTTTCTAGTGATCAACATACTCGACAAAACTGTTTTGCATTCATTTAGAAACCTCAACTCTTACGACGGTATGGAACCGAGCAAACTGTCAATGAAAAAAATTCATTATAAAAAATAACGCTGCCTGTAAGTGGCATAATTTATTTATTTTATTTATTTATTTTCTTTTTTCTTTTAATCTGTTACCTAGATACAAGAAACACACCAAATGTTGAACATCAGTTGGCATGAATATAACACATGAAATTTAAACATAATTTCAAACGTGTTAGCATAACTAAGTATTATTGCGTTTAATGAAGAAATCTACATAAAAAGAAGAAAAATAATAATGATAATTTTAAAAAAGAGAAAAGTTTTTTTCGATTCCGCGATGATTGTTCGTCTTGACGATGTATTTTTTAGAATTACGCACCTTAACGCTTTTCGGTCATCGTCAACTTCAGAATCTGTTGGATAACAAATGAAATAAATTAGAAGAAGTATTTCTACAAGAACTGCAATAATACAGACAAGGTGTCCCAGGAGGAGTCAATATTTTAGGATACGGCAGGAACGACCATTCGAAGCAAAAGACTCCAACAAACATATGTTCTAAAATGCATACGTTAAGAGTTATGACCTCTTCTTCATCTTCGATACTGCGTACCAACTCTTTTCTGATGCAGGCACTTTCCGTATTTTGAGAGGTGATAGTACAGACCAAGACCAGAAAAAGAGTCCAGTAAGCATGGCCTCTAAGCTGCCTTTTCTTAAGAGTTATGAGCACTTATTCGCATTCGCTACTGTGAAAGACATATGTTCTACTGAAGGAGTGGCTTGTTTCACAGACCAGTATTATTTACTGAGGTAGTCTACGTTAACAATTTATAGCCGTTAGGTTGAGTCAAATGCAAATAGGCTTGTCGTGTTAAATTCCAAATTAAAGTCTACAGATTTTTTCTAGTATTAATGTCATTCTTGAAAAATTATATATATAAAAATAATAATATGGAGAAATGTGACGATGACAACGGTTTAATATGTGGCTTAAAATTTTAAAAAAAGAACAACTTAAAGTAACTTATACTTCAGCTGTTTTGCAACGCCTTTTATCTTTTTGTAAAATGAGAAAAAACACTGACTATTACTAAAGTACATAAAATGGACGTCAAAACATTAACATAAAAATTTCTGGCTCTATACTTTAGTATAGTCGCCAATTCACGGCTAGCAGCGTTTAATTGTTTTGCTGACACTGCAAAGGTGCTCATATCCGATGCAGCCAGTGAGCACCAAGTTGATGGGATGCAGTTTTCGTTATCCATCCGTTTCAGACAACGCAACCCATTCCAGTTACAGGTTTTTATCGGCATATTACGGGGCACGAGACCAAGAACATCAAAGAATGTTGTCTCTAACGATTTCGTGCTCAGAACTTAATGTTAGTTAAATCTGCTATCGAGTTAGAGAGACTGTTTTTTTAAGTGTTGACGGAGAGGGAGGGGGGGAGTTTCAGGAAGAAGTGGAATGGAGTCCGACAAGCACGCGTGTCTGAAATTCCTGCCTCTGTGTATGTGCAGTCACGGACGAACCAGATTCCGCGCGGACAGTTCGCTAACTGCCAGTTCTTTTGCAACGCCCGCCGCTTCGACAACAAGGCACTATCCTCATAATCGGCTCTTTCCGTTTCGCCTTTAGCTGTTCTGTTAATTAAATGGACCAAAGGAGGAAAGCGGAACAATCTCGGCACGCTCGGCTCTCCGAACGATCTACTCGCATTGCGCGGACGGCAGTTCCAGCAGCCCCTCGCTCCCCGTCCCCGCTGTATAATAAATATTTAAGTTTGGAAACTGCCGCCGGGGTGGTTCAGTATCTGCCAGAGGTAACTCGATTACCAACTTGGGCCGCAGCTTGAAATCGAGACGGCGCCTTCTGAGTCGTTATCTAAAGCCGACGAATTCGCCCAGAAACTTGGCGAATACATTCGCGGTAATTTCATACTCTCGGAGGGACAGCTTTAGTGGGATACTTGGGTTTAAAGGGCCGCTTTCAACTGTGGAAAACGGGGAGTAGAGGCAAGTGAGGTCGCGCTTTGGTAAGTGCCAGAAAGATACTCCCAGTCGCTTACCAGGCAATGTCCTCGTCTGCTGCTCCTCTGCAGGGCTCGTATGAGAGAATGGTGGGTGCTGGAAAAAAGCCACGGATTTACTGACGCTAAAAGCTGTGAACCATGGACTTCCACGAGGTGGGGTGGCTTGCGTGCCTCAGCGATAGAGATAGTCGCATCGTCTGTACAGCCATAACGGAGGAGTATCTGTGGAGAGGACAGATTGACTTGTGGCTCCTGAAGAAGGGCAGAAGCCTTTCCAGTACTGATTTGGCCTTGTAACTGTTACGTCTGCCACAGACGGCCCCTGCCAGGCAGACTACACTCAGGACACCCCTGTGTACCATACAACATACACAAGAACTAGCAAGCGCAACCAAGAGGAAAACAATTCTTCCAAATAAACAGAACTTGCTAGAGACTAATCCGAACCATTTTCTGCAGAGATCGCCTCACAGACACAGGGAAGTTGGAGTACTCCGCCGACCTCCGCCGGCATAAAGCATAAGGCCAGCGCAGCAACAGTACAGCCAGTTCCTCGCCGAGCTAGGACCAGCTCCGACGGATCTCACCGACGCTCTTGATGAATAGTCGTCTACATGTTATTTGTTTTCTTTGTGTGTATATAGTGATTGTTCGAGACGTGTAGTTCAGTTTCAATAAACGACATTTCACTGAGTGTTCTACAATATTGAGTATTCTTTAGTAACATTAATCAACTTGGCCTTGTAATGCTGGTACTGCGAATGACTAAAGCATGAGAAAACTACAGCAGTAATTTTTCCCGAGGGCATCCAACTATATTATATGAATAAATGATTATGTAATCCTCTTGGGTAAAATATTCCGAAGGTAAAATGTTCTTTCACTCAGATCTTCTGGCGGGGAATACACAGGTGGGTGAGTGTAATAGAAGGGTCAGATCAAGGAATGAGAACTATTAATCGAGTATGTTGGTTGGAGAACACGCTGCTCCAGGTTACTGACGAGGGATAGCGAGACGGTAAACCTGGATGTGGTTTTTAGGCGGTTTTCCACAGTCAACAACATGAATTTTGGTCTGCTACCCACGATCGCCCTCGGATACACAATATGCAAACACTTAGAAAGCGTTATTCGCACTCTACCATGAGACTATACTAGACCCAGGTAGATGGGGTTTCGTCCCGGAGGGAGTGACGACCTCAGGAAGGGCACCAAACCACCAAATGTCTGTAACACTGCAAAAATATGAATACAGAGTCATTCAGTTGCCCCCGCTGTTCTCATTTTATGGCCTTCAAATACAACGCGCATTATTTTCACATTCTCTCGCTCTCTGCGTGCGAACTATTACTCCTACAGAAAAGGTGAACAGGACCTTCTTATACGAAATTTAATGTAGTTAAATATTTGTACCGTGATACGATCTTCCTAGAGGCCATAGATTTCGAGTTATTCAAGGAAAGCGGCCTTCAAACGAATGCGTGCTCCCACGACCATTTTTAGTTTTCATTGATTGTCCTTATTACGCCATAGGCTTAATCCAACACCTACAAATTATAACATGGACATTTTTGTGAATTTACCTAACAATTTCCTGAATTTAACAGCATACAATACACAATTGCACCTTTGTATTTGTCACGCTTTCTGATTATCAAGCTACTGTATTTGTGAGCGTTAAGTTTGGAGCGAATCGTCAACGTAACTCGTTTTAGTGTCACATTTACAAAAGTCGTTTTTCTTTCTTTACCCTCACAGGGAAGTTTATATTAATAAAATTAAGGAAATAGCCGACTATGCCGGTGCGAAATAGCCCAATAAATACTGACCAAAATAGGTGGAATATAGGAAGCAGTTCATGTAGTCGTAAATTTTTGTACGGTGGTAGGAGGGAGTGATACGAAAAAGATCCTATAAATAGTAACTAGTCAGGAATGAGTGTGGGGGATGGAGGTGCGTTTAAAAATCACTTTTGTACGTTTTTCTTGAACAAGTCGAAAACCATGGTCTCCAGCCGAAACGTTTCAAAGTACAGAATTTAGCTACATTAAATTTCCTACAAAAAGGTCCTTTTCATGATTTTGTACAACTAATAGTTTGCGCGGAGCGACCGAGAGAATATGAAAATCTTGCACGTGGTTTCTGAAGGGCAGGTATAAAATTTCTGGTTGCGTAAAGCGTCAATGCAAGGGGCGGCTGAATCCGTAGAGAGACGGAAAAAAGCAGAAGGAAAGGAAAGAATAAAGTGAAATGCGGTGTCAAGAGAAACAGGTCTTTATTTTCAGGGGAAAACACCGTTATAAATACAAAATCAAATCAAAATAATCGGGTATAGGTCTAATAATGAAAATGAAATTAGAAATGTGAGTAGGTTACTATGAACAGCATAGTATACCCGTACATTATCCACCCAAATACAGACAACACCCACCACAGTAGTGCCAGTTTATTTGCTAATACCCTCCTGATGATAAGAAGAGTGTATGATGAGCTAAAGGAAGTGAGACAAAGATTTCGAAACAAGATTCTATACTGCAAGGAATTTCCTGGAGCAGATGTGGACTTGGACCATTATTTATTGGGTACAAAGTGAAGATTGAAAGTGAATAAGTTTCAAAAAGGTAGGAAATTAAGGAGATGGAATCTGCATGTATGTAGAAAAATGCGGGTGTTGTTCAGAGTTACGATTGACTGAAAGAGGGGAAATAAGTGCAATGGAAGACCAATGGCTAGATTCGAAAAATGATGTAAAGAAGGTCGCCTAGGATCTAATACGGAAAAATGCGTAGAAGAAGTCAGTGGATAAGTTAAGAGATACTGAATTTAATAAACGCAACAAGAAAATACAAAAATGCAGCTGGTGAAAGGAGATGCAGGTAATAGAGAAACGAACAAGTGCGAGCAGGGCTCGTGCTGTGAGGGTTCCTTACAAAATTATGTGAACAGATAGTTTATCTAAAGGTTTTGGTGAGTGAGTTTGCAACTATCGAAATATGTGACATAGATGGCAGCATTTTTTGATTTCATTGACCTTTACACCGTCAAGAGACCACAGAACTTACTATTTGACATAAATCTCAACGTGATACCTCCACTCGTTCCTGAGAGAAAGGGAAAAGGGGGCCATAAGAGACAGACAGATAGATGGGTGGGCCACGAAGTGATGCAGCAAGAGTTCCTTTTTTACTGACTCAGGTAAGGAAACCTAAAATGAGATTGACAGAAAGTGCAAAAAGGATGAGCAGGAATCTCTAGAGGACAAATGCAAGGCAGCAGAAACGTACATAACAAGGCGAAAGTAGATACCGCCTATAGGAAAATTAAAGAGACGTTAAGAGACGAGCAGCTATGTGAAAATCAAGAGCTCAGGCGACAAGTTAGTATCAAGCAAAGAAGGTGAAGCTGAAAAGTGCAAGAAATGTATACAAAAGCCCGTACAAGCGAAATTAACTCGAAGGCAACTGAAAGACCTAAGTCGAAACAATGTTTCTGGAGCAGACGACATTGTGTCAGCATTACTGAGAACTTTGAGGGAGCCCGCCATGACAAAACTATTCCACCTGGTGTATAAAATATATGAGACAAACTTCAAGAGGCATGCAATGATTGTAACCACAAAAAAGGCATATGCTAGCATAGTGTGAACAATACTGAAATATCAGCTTCACACGTCATAGTTGAAAATACTGCCCCGAGCTATTTACAGAGGAATGAATAAACTGGTATAAACCGAGATATCGGTAAAGATCACTTTGTATTCCGGAGAAATGTAGGAACGCGCGAGACAATGTTGACCTTACGTTCACTGTAGATTTATGGAAAGCTTTTGACAATATTGACTCGAATATGCTTTATGAACGTTTGCAGGTAGGTGGGAACAAACGCAGGTATTGACAGGGTTATTCATAGCTTCTCCAGAAACTATACTGCAGCTGTAAGAGACGAAGAAAATAAAAGGGAAATAACAATTGGAAGGGAGTGAGACAGTATAGTAGTATTTCTCGCACGTTATTCAATGTGCGCAATGAGCAAGCGATGAAGGTAACAAAGGAGAAATTTCGGAAGAGAATTAATGTTCAGGGAAAAGAAACAAAATTTTTTGCTTTGTCGAGGACACTGTAGTTCTGTCAGAAACTCTAACGGAGCAGTTTATTGGAACTGATAAGATAGAAGAGTATATAGTGGGTAACAGTAACTAAATGGGTATGTTTTTGAAATAAAATATTTTACAGCAATATTCCCACTATTTTATGGCCACACCTCGTATTGTCTTGAAATGATTTTACAAGATGAAGGCCAATAAAACTATGACAAGGGTAATACAATGTGGCAGAATTAAATCAAATAATTCTGATAGATTAGAAAATGAGATGCTACACGTATTACAAGTTTGTTTATGTCGTCATCATTAGCAGCAAGCACATAAGTATTCGTTTTGTAAATAAAAACCGCCTTTTTCTTGCTGTAGTGTATCTTCCTTGCTCCAGATGCGTTTCGCCTTTTTCTTTAAGGAATCTTCAGTGAAATTTAGAATGATACAGTTTTCTTTTCATATACGATTTCTGCACATTATAAAACAGTTTACTTCTTATATTTTACGTTATTAAGTGATTACGTACAGTTATCCGAGTTTTTGGTTATCAGCCACGTTTCCTCTGACGTGGTCACATGCCGGAGGCCGCACGATAACTTCACTTACGAAACGTACGCACATTGTCACCTTACGAACTTTTTTCTTCACATTTTTCCATGTTCTTTGCGCTGTTTGCTCTGGAGCACTATTATTCTTCTGTCACTCCTCCTAGACATTTTACCGAATATTGTGATTTAAACTCATGACTACTGTGTGTTCACTTTATTTCTTGCTACTTGGTTTCTTTATGAACATCTTACCAAAATAACGAAGTGTATGCTGAAAACTAATGTCTGTTCATTTTTATTCTCTTTATACTGTATTTGTGTACATAGGTAAGACAGAGAAAGAGAGACAGAAAGAGAGAGAGAGAGAGAGACCGACCGACAGACACAGAGACTCTATCATGTGTGGCATTCTTTGTGCGTGCATGTGTGTGTGTTAACCACTTCCGCACATACAGCTGGACTTCGTCGCCCGGGGTGAATCGTTTGTCCTCGGGGCCTTTTTAAGGGACCAAAAATTGCGTAATGACAGGGAGAGAGGGTGCGGACTGTGTGGAGGCTGGCCGAGAACCTCCCATTTTAATTTTTGCAGGAGTGCCGCGACTGTGTTGGCCTTATGAGGCTTTGGATTGTCGTGGAGCAGAATGACTCCACGGGTGAGACCGCCTGGTCGTTTTGATTTGATCGCTCGGCGAAGGGTGGTCAAGGTTTGCGAGTAACGCTGGGCATTCACTATTGTCCCGTGCTGTAGGAAGTGAATCAGAAAGGGGCCATTTGTGGTCCCCTTAAAAAGGCTCTGAGAGACAAACGAATCACCTTGGGCGACGACGGGCAGCTGTACGTGAGGAACTGGTTAACATTGCAGCCCCGGGAATTTTTTGAGGCAGCCATTCACCGCCGTGTGTCACAGTGGGACAAGTGTCTCAACAGCCAGTGTCAATACTTCTGACATACAGGTACTGATTTCTGTACTTATGCCTCCGGCTCGTTTCTCTTTGAACGCCACTTACATATCCAAAAATACACTCCAAAACTGAGGCATAGACTTATACCAGAAGCAGGTATACATAGAGGTGAGAAAAGTCATGGGACAGCGGTATCCACACATGCAGATGGCGTTAGTATTGCGTATGCAAGATATAAAACAGCACTGCTTGGTGCAGCTGTCATTTGTACTCAGGTGATGCATCTGAAAAGGTTTCAGACATGACTATGGCCGCGGGACGGGAATTAACAGACTTTGAACTCGGAATGGTGATTGAAGTTAGACATATGGGACATTCCATTTCTGAAATCCTTAGGGAATTTAGTATTCCGACATCCACAATGTCAGGAGTGTGCCGAGAATACCAAATTTCAGGCATTACCTCTCATCACGGATAAGGCAGTGGCCGATAGCCTTCACTTAACGACCGAGAGCAGCGGCGCAGAGTTGTAGATATTAGTAGAAAGGCAATACTGCGTGAAATAACCTCAGAAGTCCATGTGGGACGAACACATTATTTAGAGCAGTGCGGTTTAATTTGGCGTTAATACATTATATCAGTAGTCGACCAAACGAAGTGTCTTTGCTAACAGCACGACATCGCCTGCAGCGTGCCCTCCGGGCTCGTGACCAAATCTGTTGGATCATGGCCTCGTCGGATGAGTGCCGATTTCAGTTGGTAAGAGCTGTGGTAGAGTTGGTGTGTGGCGCAGAACCCACGATGCCGTGGACCCGAGTTGTCAACAAGGCACTGTGCAAAATGTTGGCACCTCCATAATAGTGTGTACTCTGGTCCAGCTGAACTACTTGGAGACCATTTGCAGCAATTGATGGACTTCATGTCCCAAAACAATTTTCGTGGGTGACAATACAGCATGTCACCGGGCCACAACTGTTCGTGGTTGGTTTGAAGAACGTTCTGGACAATTCTAGCGAACGATTTCGTCACCAAGATCGCCCGACATCTAACATTCACGGGACGAAATTGACAGGTCATTCAGTGCACGAAATCGTGCCCTGTAACACTTTCGCAATTATGGACGGCTATAGAGACAGCATGAGTCAATATTACTGCAAGGGACTTCCTAACTGTTTAGTTTACGCCACGCCAGGAAAAAGGAGTTTCGATACGATATTTGGAACTAATTCAAGACTTTTGTGACCTCAGTGTATAGCAATTACAGTGTGGCACTTGTGATGGCAGATACGTAGGACAAACAGGTAGAGGCTGGAAGTATGGGACAGACTACCCCATATTTGCAGACACTTAAGAGAACACAATCACAAGGCAACTTCTAGAGAAGAAGACACGAAAATAATTAGGATAAACAATAAAAACATTTTCTTACCCTGAAACAAATTTACCACATACAAGAAACCAGAGCAGTACAGAAAATTCAGTTGAATGATATATATATATATATATATATGCATGGCTCTGAGCACTATGGGACTTAACATCTGTGGTCATCAGTCCCTTAGAACTTAGAACTACTTAAACCCAACTAACCTAAGGACATCACACACATCCATGCCCGAGGCAGGATTCGCACCTGCGACCGGTCGCGCGGCTCCAGACTGTAGCGCCTAGAACCGCTCGCCCACTCCGGCCACACACACACACACATATATATATATATATATATATATATACACTACTGGCCATTAAAATTGCTACACCACGAAGATGACGTGCTACAGACACGAAATTTAACCGACGGGAAGAAGATGCTGTGATATGCAAATGATTAGCTTTTCAGAGCATTCACACAACGTTGGCGCCGGTGGCAACACCTACAACGTGCTGACATGAGAAAAGTTTCCAACCGATTTCTCATACATTAACAGCAGTTGAGCGGCGTTGCCTGGCCAAACGTTGTTGTGATGCCTCGTGTAAGGAAGAGAAATGCGTACCATCACGTTTCCGACTTTGATAAAGGTCGAATTGTAACCTATCGCGATTGCGATTTATCGTATGGCGACATTGCTGCTCGCGTTGGTCAAGATCCAATGATTGCTAGCAGAATATGGAATCGGTGGGTTCAGGAGGGTAATACGGAACGCCGTGCTGGATCCCAGCCGCCTTGTACCACTAGCAGTCGAGATGACCGACATCTTACCCGCATGGCTGTAACGGATCGTCCAACCGCGTCTCGACCCCTGAGTCAACAGATGGGGACGTTTGCAACACAACAACCATCTACACGAACAGTTCGACGACCGTTTGCAGCAGCACGGACTATCAGCTCGGAGACCGTGGCTGCGGTTACCCTTGACCCTGCATCACAGACAGGAGCCCCTGCGATGGTGTACTCAACGACGTACCTGGGTACACGAATGGCAAAACGTCATTTTCTCGGACGAATCCATGTTCTTTTTTCAGCAATATGATGGTCGCATCCATGTTTGGCGACATCGCGGTGAACGCACATTGGAAGCGCGTATTCGTCATCGCCATACTGGAGTATCACCCGGCATGATGGTATTGGGTGCCACTGGTTACACGTCTCGGTCATCTTTTGTTCGCATTGACGGCATTTTGAACGGTGGGCGTTACATCTCAGATGTGTTACGACCCGTGGCTCAGGATGTTGCACGACCGCATGTTGCAGGTCCTGTACGGGCCTTTCTGGATACAGAAAATGTTCGACTGCTGCCCTAGCCAGCACATTCTCCAGATCTGTCACCAATTGAAAACGTCTGGTCAATGGTGGCCGAGCAACTGGATCGTCACAATATGCCAGTCACTACTCGTGATGAACTGTGGTATCGTGTTGAAGCTGCATGGGCAGCTGTACCTGTACACGCCATCCAAGCTCTGTTTGACTCAATGCCCAGGCGTATCAAGGCCGTTATTACGGCTAGAGGTGGTTGTTCTGGGTACTGATTTCTCAGAATCTATGCACCCAAATTGCGTGAAAATGTAATCACATGTGAGTTCTAGTATAATATATTTGTCGAATGAATACCCGTTTATCATCTGCATTTCTTCTTGGTGGAGCAATTTTAATGGCCAGTAGCGTAACAAATAACTCACTGTTTACATTTATAGATAAAATAGTAGTCATACTGCAGCTGATGATTATTATGATAATAATATCACTCAACCCCTTTTCAGACGTTTTCACAGCGTATCGATAGTTGGAAGAGTGTCAGGTAGCTACGGCAGTGGGTGAGTTCTTCCCCCCCCCCCCCCCCAACCCCTGTCATTTTAGGCACCGTGTAGCAGGAGAGCCAAGAGAACGTATGTCTCCACGTTGGGTGTGCTGTTATGGTAGGAAAACTAGGTGAAAAATGAGCTTCATTATCTTGGGTCACGCTCAGAACTTATAAGTTAAAGTCAGCATAGACAGGGAAATTCGCGAAGACATGGTAATTTTCGTGTTTTTGACAATTTAGATGACTATATTGGTGTGATGTTGCTCTCAACGTGGTAGCGTACCTTTGTGTTTGCAAATCAATAGTCGAAATTTCTTCAGTTAAGAGAGCGGATAACATGATTCATTTCTATGTATGCGTTTATAAATTTTACTTGGTTTTGATGACTTTATCTTTGTATGATAGTGATGAGTGCACTTCCGACTGAACTCATAAAAGAGCCTCAAGCTACCAATTTAATTGCGGTACACGAAACCTTCCTGCCACCTAATAGTGTGCTGATCTTAATTAGCCCTAGGAGACCGAGATTGATACTAAGCGGATTAAAATATCCCTACCTGAAGAGGAGATGAAACTATAATATGATTGTCAATTTGAGAAATAAATTCTGTACAGCGAGATCCCTGTAATGCTCTTGTTATGAAGGAGATCTTCATTCATCCCTAGCCACCGTAAATTCACAGTAATTGATTGTATTTGATTGAGGTGGATAGTTACATAAACGAAGAAAATTATGTTCAGAATGACAAAGAATTGTAAGCTGAAGGAAAACAGTCTACGGGCAAAGGCAAATATCTGACCCCCTCTATACTAATTGTGCTGGCTGATGACAATATCAGGGAGCGTTATTTGCGTGCAGTATTTCAATTAATCTGAGTGATGACAGTTACTATTAATCATTTAATTAATCGGAGTATAATTGTAAAGGTGCCCTTTTGTCACTAGCCATAGCAAGCAATGAGAGATATCTTCAAGCTATAACCATTGAAACTATTAACAAATGAGACAGCCAAGCGCCCTTACTGGGTATGAATGAACCTTAGAATCGATAATCACATGATAAAATCAAACGAGCAAGTAGGGGTAAGTTTCAGATATGATTACTCTTTTTCGACTTATTTCACGTAACGATGACCATTTCTCTTGGTATCTGTGAAAGATACATTAGCATATTTGCTTTTCTTTGTAAATATTTACTGGGTACGTTTGTTTTTGTTCTACATCCTGCAGCATCTCCTCAGGATTATTGGATCTACAAACACATTTAATCTAATCTAATGTGGCTGCTTCACAAGATTTATTTTCTGTTGGCTACTTCGTAATATTTGTCAGTTAGCGCATAAAATTTTCAACACCCTGTATCTCCAGTAATCAGCTCTTCGATTCCGCAAGCTGAACAGTTTCCGCATAGTCTTCCTACCTCCTATAGTGTGTGTTTTGTGTGTGTGTGTGTGTGTGTGTGTGTGTGTGTGTGTGTGTCTGTGATGTCATGCAGCGTGTTCGGTAATATATGGCATTTGCCTGTGTGAGCGTGGAATGAAATTGCCATGCGTCCCACACAATGTGAATGAAACAACGACAGGCCCCATTCTGGCCGTTAAAATAATCCCCGTGTTTCCATTTCAGTTTCAATGAATTCTGCAGCACGAGCAATCTCGTACACAGGAGTCGCTAGCCGCTGTAACGTTCACAGGCAGGATAGCCCTGGCAATGTCAAATGTATTCCCCCTTCATATTACTGTGCACATTCCACTGGGAAGTAAAACATACAAAAATTGTGTTCATTTACATTGGCTGTACGCGTAGGCACAAAGTATTTCAAGTTTTTCGTACGTCTTTAACCAGTCACGCAAGATCATGAGTTACGATCCCAGACTCCACCGACAAAATTTCGGAGGTTATTCACGAAAATTCTCTGAACATTTTGGTTTACGTGACACGTGGTTTCCGATGGCTCGTCACAAGAGTAACTGCAGTTTGTTTCATTTATCACCGTATCTGTATTGCATAGAAAATGCAGTGTAAATATCGACAGTATGCCCTATGTGTCTTCTTTAGAAACAAACACGTTCCATTCATTTATTCCAACGAAAGCCAATTTCCTTGAAGTGCAACCTCCCCACAAAATTTAATTTAAATATTATTTGGTTAATGTTTCTAATTTTAGTGTAACCTCAGAACAAACTGGTTCCCATTTAATGTACCCACAAAATTCTTTTCTCATTTAATATAAGCTCGAAAAAGAAAAATTCCTAAACCTCGTAATAAAAAATAAATTCAGTAACCTGGTAAAATTTGGAAGACAGCAGTGCTGCGTCATGGCCCTGTAGGATCATTCTGAATAAAAAGCAAAAATTCTCACCTCGATAAAGTCAGCAACTATCTTCTCTTACAATAGCTCTTTCCCGGCACAGCTCTGTGCAATGCTGGCCTATACATTTGTTATTTATGAAAGGAAGTAAATGATTTTTCTTCTGCAACAATCGGAATGATCATGCATTGAAAAAAATATTAAATTCTTTAAATTGAAATGAATGCTTGTTCTTATTAGGACATTTTTAAAAGATATACATGGGAGATTACATAATATTACTAGATATGCGCGAGGCTGCTTTTTTACCGTATACAATAATACTCAGGGTCCGGCATCGCTGCACCGCGACCGGCCCAGTCAACATGATACACCAGACTAGAGCAGACTCCAGACCAGACACACACTGGCAACAACTTACTGCTACTGCTACACAGTTCGTACAGTCAACACTGCTCTCTGGTCAGTGATTCTCTTATACCTTGCATATCGCAGGCAGTGCATGAGCAATACATCGAAATTAAATCTGCTCGAACCTCTTACATAAAATTACATCTGTATTACATCTGCTCGGACCTCTTACATAACCCTCCACTGGGGGGGGGGGGGGGAGGGGGGGGCAAAAATTTGGCAGCGATGGTGAGTCAATTGGACTTGCCATGAGCAACAAATTTTTCTTAATTAACTACGTTTACACTCACAGAGTATATATATATATAGGTGCAGAACATGAAATGAAATAGAGTGCACATGCACTGAGTACAGAACATATCAAAAAATCACAAAATGTATACGCAATGAGTACAAATCATATTAACAAATGACATAAAGTTCATACGCACTGTAGTGCTTTTTTACCATTTTACAAGAACTAGGATAGGAAAGGGAAGGATTGCATCATGGTTGGAGCACAGTAGGTTGCACAGAGCTGCACTGAAAGTCCATATCTTTCCACAGAAGCACAACACCAAGTGAGACAATCTGATGTTCTCTTCCCTGAAGTATTAATCAGTGCAGCCAAGACACTGAAATGTCGTATGAATATTCAATGTTATCATTTTGGTAGTACATTAGGTACACCAAACAGTGGAACCATAATAACATCTCCATTGTTCAAGGTGGTGGACACCATGATGTGTCAACACCACACTCTTTCACCAACGTAGAATTAGGTCAGAAACCAAATATAGTGGTCCATGATCATAAGGATAAACAGGAAAAACGTATATTGCAGTAATTTCTGGTAATTAGGTCAGAAGATGAAGGACATTAAGTCTTATGCTAGTCGTCATTGAGAATTACACTAGTCTATCAACCGATTTGAGTAATTGGTGGCACTCATTGCATAGTTTCTAAATGTTTCTGTACTATGTATGGAGTATTACAGAATATTATTCATAAGCCATCTGATGACAGTAAATATTGGCACTCACTGGCCAGTTACAAACCATTTTTATACATTATTTAAAAGTGATCATTCAAAGCAAGAGTTAATTAATGGCATACCATTAACATAATTCATCTAGTTATAGTAATCATTGGCACTCTTTGGCCAGTTACAAACCATCAGAAGTCATCCTTCAAAACAGGAGCTAATGAGTATAGCATCAAGCTACTGGTGTTCATATATAATAGCATGTAGGTGACATAATACAAAATTAAAATAAGAAACAGGGAATTCATTGGCCAGTTACTAAACATATAGCAAGTATTGAATAGTACAAAACATTTTTCATCAATCAAGTGACATACGACATATTTAAAATAATTATTGGCACTCATTGGCCAGTTACAAAGTATTCTTATATTTTTATAAAACCTTATTCAGTATTATCCAGAAATTATCATTCAAAATGAGAGTTAATTATTGGCATAACAAAAATATTATTTACAGAAATTATTGGCATTGTATTTATGCATTATTACAAAACATCATTCAGTATTACTGAGAACTCATCATTCAAGTGATGTAGGACATATTGAAAATGTAACACACTGTAACTATTACTCAAGGTCTGTGATTAGAAAACATCATTCAGTATTACTCAGAACTGATCATTCCAGTGGCATAAGACATATTTAAAATGTAACACACTGTAACTACTATTCAAGGTCTGTGATCAGAAAACATTATTCAGTATTACTCAGAACTCTCTTAAACTGGTAGCATTGTTTGGGACTGGTAATACTTTTTTTTTTTTGTTCTAGCAATGCATTGCGTTGGGATCGATAATTAATTGCTGGGGCATAAAATATTTGCTTTTGAGTTATTGCTGCAAATAAGGAATAGTAACATCATTCGTCATGAGTCAGCTGTAGAAAGGTTATGAAACAAGTAGAGTATATGTGATCACATTCATGAATGACACACACAAATGGGTAAAAAAAATGCAAGTAATAGAACAGGTTTAATGATTAACTGCTTATAGCACATTAATTTTATGAATAGCTTCTCCTAGAAAAAATACAAAATGGATCATTAAGCTGAAAGAAGAAACACATATTATGCTGAAAAGTAGTGAACTTCGAATTAACAGGTACTGAAATGTGTACTCAATATATATGTACTCTAGCTGTCCTTTCCAAAACCTTCAGTCATTATACCATGCAACATAAGACGTACTGTCAAAACAAACTGCAACAAATACTTAAATAACTACATAGCATTTCTTAACTAACAGTAAATATATAAACTTCATCATTATCCTCATCTGCAAAGAAAAACTTAAAAGTGATGCGTATAGTGGCCATATAAAATTTATCACTATCATCACCTGTAAACAAAAACTTCATTATTCATATCACCATAACATCATTATTATCATCATGTGCAAAGAAAAACTTCATTATTCATATTATCATATTCTTCATCACTATTAATCATCATTCATTATCATCTGCAAAAAGACACTTCATTCTTCATTATTCATATTACCATTTACTTCATACAACTATTCATAGTATAGAGTTCCATATTTCTAGCATATTTCATCACTAAGACTAAGATGTGAAGTTCAGTCTGACAGCCTGCATCAATCGCCTCGTATTCTGAAAGAAAAATAATTACCTAAGACTGCTATCATACGATGTGTATAGTATATTCATGTTAATGTTTGTTAATTCTGATCCATTTACTCTTCGTGACGAGGTATTGCATCTTCTTTCGTTCATTCCGAAGGTGAAATTCCCATTTCATAGTAATCCACTGTGGTTTGTTTCATTTATTTCATTTACATGTTATTGCTTTCTGAAAATGATGAACAATGATTGATGTCTTGCATTTAAATCATATACCCGTTAAATAAAAACTGGTTTCTAGTGATATAATTAAGCATACAGCATAGCATAACGGAAAACGTAATACGTCAAAAACATAGACAGTGTGCAGGTGCAAAAATGTACACAGAGTATCATAATGTAGTAGCAAAAAAATGTAAAATAGTCACGATGTTGAGATATCATAAGGCAAAACGTCAAAGTCAACTGGTGTTAGTTATATCTTAAAGATTTCATATTGCATACAAAGAAACAGGAAAACAATCATACATACATGAAAAATGGAAAATGTGCACGGTCTGATATATAACGACAAGAAATGACTTTCTTTGTGTTCAGCTTGTATGTTGTGTAGTTGATAGAGGCGAGAGTTGAAGACTTTAATGGAGAAAGAATTTGATAAAATTAATATGTCACTAGATAGAATTGCATAATTGTTCATAAAATATGTAAGTTTATCTGGAAAAATGGGCACGGTCTTATGTATAACGAGAAGAAAAGCGACCTGCTAAACTTACCTTGCCCGGCACTTGCCAAGAAAAAAAAAATAATCATCAGTAAGTAATCACATAGATATAATTGCATAAGTGGTCATAAAATGTGTAAGTTTATCTGAAAAAGTGTGCACGGTCTGATGTGTAACGACAAGAAAAGCGACCTGCTAACGTTACCTTGCCGGGCAATTGCCAAGAAAAAATACGACAATCATCAGTAAGTGTTCATATAAATAATTGCATCATTGGTCATATAAAAATCAGGAAAAGGCATTACAGTGTGATAAATCATAAAGTATGTTCATTCAATAAAGGGTTTAATGTTGGAGACATGGTGATTGCCTTTACTTTTTCTGGTTCTCAGAGTTTCGATGTGTACTACATTGGGGTGAGGAATGCTGCGAATTCGATATGGACCTGCATATAGAAGCTCAAATTTACTACATCTACTCTTTCCTCTGTTAGATAAATAGTGTGTACGTACTAATATCTTCTGTCCAATGTGAAAGTCACAGCGTGTACAAACCTGTTTTTGCTGTCTTCTCCGGCGCTCTGCGGCACGTTTGATGTTGTTCAGCGTAATGTCAATTATTTCATGGTGTCGTAGTCGACGAGATGTAGGAAAGGATACTAATTCTTTAATTTTGTTACGTGGTTCAACATTTTTCAGTATAACAGTCGGAGATAGCATAGTAGATTCATTTGGTATGGAATTAATTACATCCTGGAATGAGAGTATTTGTGTGTCCCAATCAATATGTTTTTTTATGGCAGTATATTCTACATAGTTTACCAGTTTCTTTCATTAATCGTTCACAAGGGTTCGAAGAAGCATGGTACCTGGATATATAGATCGGAGAAATGTTTCTAGCTCGTAACATACGTGTCCATATAGCCGATCGAAACTGTGATCCATTGTCGGAAATTACTTTCAATACATGCCCTACATGAAATAAAAAATGTTTTACAAATGCTTTCGAAACAGATTTAGCAGTAGCTTTGCGTAACGGAATGAAGGTAACAAATTTTGAAGTGAGTTCAACAGCGACAAGGATGTAGCAAAAACCTCTATGAGTTCTGGGAATCGGACCAAAAATGTCTACAGCGGCCATGTGTCTCAATTTAACAGGTACAATGGGATGTAACGGAGGAATATGTGAAGTCGTGTCTGACTTTGCTTTCTGACAAATTTTACATGGCGCTAAAACTCGTCGAATACGTTTCTCCATGTTGGTAAAATAACAGTTGTGTCTCAGTATTAGAAAACATTTTGTGGCTCCGTAATGTGTGTAATTTAAACGAGTATACCAAATTAATTTGTTAACAAGCTCGTCAGGAATGCATAGTAACCAATTGTTGCTGTCAGGGTGAGAGCGGCGAAACAGAATGTTATTGGGCACAGTGTAATGGTTTCTGATGGTAACATTATTCCTGTCTTGCCAAAGGTGTTTAATTTATTTCCATACGTTGTCTTTACTCTGCTCTTGTGCTATGTCTCGTAATGACGACGAAATGAAATTTTCAAATGCAACTTGTTGAATGTACATGACGCTGAAATTTGCTTTGCATAAGTTGGTTGCGATGTCTTGCTGATTGTTGCTGAGAGAACGGGATAGTGCGTCTGCTACAATATTTTGTGTACTGGGAATGTGAACAATTGTAACATTAAATTCCTGTAAATAAAGTTTCCATCTGCTTAACCTGTAGTGTGTAAGTTTTGCTGAAAGTAAAAACTGTATCGCTCTATGATCTGTATAAACGGTAGTGTGTCTTCCATAAAGAAAATGCCTAAATCTCGCAAATGCCCATACAACACATAATGTTTCAAGTTCCGTAACAGAATAATTGCGGTGAGCAGATGACAGAATGCGACTTGCAAAGCCGATGTTTTTAATTACTGTAGTACCATCTTCTTCAATTTCCTGAAAAATGTGTACGCCTAAAGCGGTGTTAGAACTGTCGGTAGCAACGGAAAAATTTCTAGTAAGATCTGGATGTGACAAAGTGGAGCGTTCAACAAAGCTTGTTTCAAGTTCACAAATTCAGAATGTGCTTGGCTATCCCAGGACCAAACAGTGTTTTTACCCGTCAATTGACATAATCTAGGGGTGTCTAAAGGAGAGTAATAAACAAATTTACGAAAAAAGTTAATTAAACCCAAAAAGCTGCGTAGTTGTTTCTTCGTCGTAGGAATAGTAATGTCACGTTTTGCTGAGATTAACTGTGAGTCCTTGTGCACGAAAAGTTCGTAACAGTTGTTCAAGAATCAGATTGTGTTCAGACCAGTTAGCTTCTGCAATAAGAATGTCGTCTACATACGTTGTGGTTCTGTCTTTAAGTTCTGTCGGAAGTATAGTATTCAAACCGCGAATAAATGCTGCTGAAGAAATAGTTAAACCGAACGGTAATTTACAAAATTGATAACAGTCACCAAAACAGGGAAAAGCCGTGTACTTTCTGCAGTTCGGATGGAGCTAAATTTGCCAAAATCCCGATTTCAAATCTAATGTGGAATAAATAGCAGTACCATGAAATTTCTGTAGAAGTTCTTCTAGTGTCTGTGGGCGATCTGTTTCATTAATAATAATGTCGTTGATGTGACGCGAATCAAGTACGAGACGAAGTGAACCATCCCTTTTCTTAACAATATGGAGCGGGTTTATGTACGGACTAACTGCCGGTTCAATAATTCATTGGTCAAGCATAGCTTGCAATTCTTTCTTAACTTGTTCTCTGTGAATATACGGAATGGGATAATGTTTGGCTTTAAATGTGTCATGTTGTTTAACTTGAAATTCATACGTAAAACCGGACATAGTACCAGGGACGTTGTCAAAAACTGGAGCTTGCTGTAAAAGAATTTTGCGCAGTTGCGTGCGTTCGTCGTCTGTATTTGCACTGCTCTGTTTAACTTTATTAGAAATCATTTGCATAACGTCATAGTCGGCTTCGTCTGGAGTATTATAGTTGTGTACGTACGTATCTGTGAACAATGTGGAATGACAGTCTATGTTACGTGATGCGGAAATGACCTCTGTGCGATTAATTGTTTGTTCTTCTGCAGATAAAGAGTGCTGAAATTCTAAAGCCAGTTGTACATTTTCATCCTTTAACATTAAATAGGAGTTTTGAAAGTCAATAATTGCGTCGTGTTGTACCAGAAAATTCGTACCTAAAATAACGTCTGTTGTCAATAAGGAAACAATCCAAAAATCTGAGTGAAATGTATGACTTGCAATACAAAATGATAAATGTGTCTGTAATTTTACATCTACTCCTTTACATTGTTGGTTCGGTAAGCTAACCGGCTGGTTTTGATGCTGTTGCGGAGAAAAACCTCTATTGTTGCCAAAATGCGTCTGCGATAGCTGAAAATTTTGTACATACTGATGATTAAAATTTTGCCTGTTATTAAAATTACGCTGGTAGTCCTTGTCGCTTCGGGAGTGTCTAAAGAAAACTGTCACTTTCGCTAAAATTTGCTCCTTTTACTTTAGTTTTGCCTAATGGTAATGCAGGATAGGTATTCTCTTTGTTACATTCGTTGAAAGTTTCCCCATTTATAACTGACATAGATGATCCAGAATCGATTACTGCTGAAAATTTGGATGATCCAATCTTTACCTCAATGACAGGGTGTGAAATGGTTTTTTGAATAACTGGTTTTCCTGCAAAAGAGTGTCTCGATGTCGTCAAAAGTAATAACATTTTCGTGAACAAGATTCTGCGTGTCAAAAGTATTGCTTGCGTTGCTGGAAGATGCAACCTGTACTGTATCTAGTCAAATTCTATCTGACGTGCTATCATTTGCAGAAGGATGCTGTGACATTTCCACTATTTGTACTGTTCTGTTATTTCTTCCTGACGTATTACGTTCGGGATGATATCTACTGTCTGGTTCATTCACGATAATATGTTGCTGCAGATGATTTTGCTGCTGATAAGACCGACTGTTATTAAACGTACGCTGAAAATTGTGACCATTATTTTTACGTCTGTCATGATAGTCATTGCTATATGGCGCGTTGCGATAGGAATTGAAATGATGTGTTTTCTGTTCGTACTGGTTTCCTTGTTGCGGTGCGTTACTATTTGATGTGGCCAACGCTATACGTGTAGGCGGCGAAACATTAAAGTTTGGTTGACCTTGCACATTACATTGTTGGTTCGGTAAGCTAACCGGCTGGTTTTGATGCTGTTGCGGAGAAAAACCTCTATTGTCGCCAAAATGCGTCTGCGATAGCTGAAAATTTTGTACATACTGATGATTAAAATGTTGCCTGTTATTAAAATTACGCTGGTATTCCTTGTCGCTTCGGGAGTGTCTAAAGAAAACTGTCACTTTCGCTAAAATTTGTCACATCAGGTTTTCTTTACTCTTTCATAATTATAGATAGATCGATAGTTGAAGAGCTGTTTTAACAGATGTAAAGGATAGTAAAAGAGAAGGCAGCAGTGCAGAAAACTAAAGATGAAACAGCACTACTATGGCTCGGGGCCCTGTGCACGCTACAGCACATATTCATTGAAGTGTAATGAATCCCCTGAGGTCTATTACGCGCTGCAAATAAATTTTGGTTTCTGTGTTACAGGCAATGCCGGTGAAAATTCAAAAGCAAGTTGTGGTATCCAATCCAATTCTAGTTTCTGCATTACAGGCAATGCTGTTGAAAATACAAAAGCACATTGTCGTATCCAGTCCAAAGCGTGTACGTGTGCTCTGTCATTCCCAAATACCTCAAATTTCCTAACAAATAGAAAGTGCTTGCAATAAAAATTATCGTCTCTGTATGTCCTAGCAGGTTCAGGATTGCACTAGAATCCGTTTGTCTGTGTCTCTTCGGATTCTAAGTCGCGTGGTCTCTGTAAATTACCTAAATGATACTGGCTGTGTGAGTCCGACAAATGTTCGCAAAGCAGCGCATGCTGTGACGTGTTAGTGACTGAAACAATTTTCATCTCTGCCACTTCCTGCTGTAAAGCTGACAATCCTCCACGCAATGCACTATTGGACAAATCCATCTCACCGATCGCCCGCTGCAAATCTTGGAATTCAGGTGTTTGACCAAATGAAACTGGTGAAGCACCGTCCGATTTGGCGCCATTACCACCCTCGACAACGTCAACACGACCGGCCAATTCATCACATTTCTCAGTCAGTGCCCCCACCTGATCATTGTTTTTAGTATCGCAAGCATTAATCCATTCTTGTATTTTACGTGTGGCTCTGTTCAATTTCTTAACGTCTGCTTTGATGGCATCGGGATCCTGTATTAGTTCTAATTGTTCAAGTCTGTCGGTCACTGTCTGAAAGTCTACTATGTGTGTGTCTGTTTTTGTTTTAAGATCAGAGATTTCATCATGTAATTCGGTGTTCAACTTTTTAATAGTATTAATTTCGTCTGATACTGTAGCAATATTGTTGTCTACATATGTTTTTGCTTTCGTAAACAATTTACGCTTATCTTCCTGCCTCTGTGCAGTAATTGTTTCCATGACTTGTCGCTTTACTTTATCCTGTTCCTGTATAAATTTACGGTAACACGTTTCACTGTTTTGTAGGTGGTGATTAAAACGTTCGTCAATTTGGCTGTTCTGTTGGTCAAATTTCGTGTCTACTTTCGCATTCAGCGTGCGTGAAAGTTCTGCTGACATTAATTTAAACTCGTCGCGTAACTGTGTTGCGTTTTCAGACCATTGTTTAGCGACTGCACTAATTTCGTCTCTAAGTAATTTAGTAGTGGCTGCATGTGTATTACTTAATTCTTGTGCGACAGATCTAATTTCTTCACTACTGTTCCTAGCACAAGCCTTAACTTCCTCAAGTAATTGTTCTTTAGTATCATGACATTGCGCGGCAACGGCTGTAATCTGTTCACTAAGCTGTTTGGAATTGTTGTCTAGTTTCTCATTAAGTTGTTTGTGATTGTTGTCTTGTTCTTTCTTAGACTGTAGCAATACTGCCATAATTTGATCCAAGCCAAAATTAGCGACTCTTTTTTCTATGCTGTGTATTGGTGTATCTGCATTCGTCACGTTTTGTGAAACCATTTGGTCATTGTCTGACTCACGAAAAGATTAGCTAATTGGAAGTGCACTGTTAGTCACTACACCGGAATCAAATAAATCTGACATACACTCCTGGAAATGGAAAAAAGAACACATTGACACCGGTGTGTCAGACCCACCATACTTGCTCCGGACACTGCGAGAGGGCTGTACAAGCAATGATCACACGCACGGCACAGCGGACACACCAGGAACCGCGGTGTTGGCCGTCGAATGGCGCTAGCTGCGCAGCATTTGTGCACCGCCGCCGTCAGTGTCAGCCAGTTTACCGTGGCATACGGAGCTCCATCGCAGTCTTTAACACTGGTAGCATGCCGCGACAGCGTGGACGTGAACCGTATGTGCAGTTGACGGACTTTGAGCGAGGGCATATGGTGGGCATGCGGGAGGCCGGGTGGACGTACCGCCGAATTGCTCAACACGTGGGGCGTGAGGTCTCCACAGTACATCGATGTTGTCGCCAGTGGTCGGCGGAAGGTGCACGTGCCCGTCGACCTGGGACCGGACAGCACCGACGTACGGATGCACGCCAAGACCGTAGGATCCTACGCAGTGCCGTAGGGGACCGCACCGCCACTTCCCAGCAAATTAGGGACACTGTTGCTCCTGGGGTATCGGCGAGGACCATTCGCAACCGTCTCCATGAAGCTGGGCTACGGTCCCGCACACCGTTAGGCCGTCTTCCGCTCACGCCCCAACATCGTGCAGCCCGCCTCCAGTGGTGTCGCGACAGGCGTGAATGGAGGGACGAATGGAGACGTGTCGTCTTCAGCGATGAGAGTCGCTTCTGCCTTGGTGCCAATGATGGTCGTATGCGTGTTTGGCGCCGTGCAGGTGAGCGCCACAATCAGGACTGCATACGACCGAGGCACACAGGGCCAACACCCGGCATCATGGTGTGGGGAGCGATCTCCTACACTGGCTGTACACCACTGGTGATCGTCGAGGGGACACTGAACAGTGCACGGTACATCCAAACCGTCATCGAACCCCTCGTTCTACCATTCCTAGACCGGCAAGGGAACTTGCTGTTCCAACAGGACAATGCACGTCCGCATGTATCCCGTGCCACCCAACGTGCTCTAGAAGGTGTAAGTCAACTACCCTGGCCAGCAAGATCTCCGGATCTGTCCCCCATTGAGCATGTTTGGGACTGGATGAAGCGTCGTCTCACGCGGTCTGCACGTCCAGCACGAACGCTGGTCCAACTGAGGCGCCAGGTGGAAATGGCATGGCAAGCCGTTCTACAGGACTACATCCAGCATCTCTACGATTGTCTCCATGGGAGAATAGCAGCCTGCATTGCTGCGAAAGGTGGATATACACTGTACTAGTGCCGACATTGTGCATGCTCTGTTGCCTGTGTCTATGTGCCTGTGGTTCTGTCAGTGTGATCATGTGATGTATCTGACCCCAGGAATGTGTCAATAAAGTTTCCCCTTCCTGGGACAATGAATTCACGGTGTTCTTATTTCAATTTCCAGGAGTGTTTTTTGTGTATATTGTTCACCTTCGCTAGAAACAATTATCTGTTCGCTACGTAAATTTTGCAAATTAGGCGTGTCAAACTGGGCAGCTTTCATTTTATCGGAACGTGCCGCGTCATCAATTGTTACATTTACTGTGGACATAATTGCATTTGTTTGTTCATCATTAGAATTAAAATCATTACTAGTGGTCGGTACGCACCGATTGTCTGTAAATGGAGGATTATCATTAAGACACTGAGTATCGCTAGTATTATCGGTCAAATTATTCGAGTCGGCTATTTCACTCACTGCACATCGCGATGTACTGTTAACAGTTTATCGCAGCATTTTCACTAATCAAAATTAAGCACAAAGTGAAACAAAGACAAAGCAAAAATGGAACAAACACAATTGCAACAAAGAACAATAAATTGCCGATAATCTGTGAAAGAAAGAGTGACAAATTAGTAAATGCGTTGCGCCAGATGCAAACTACATTTAATTAAATAGGAGCAGATATATGACTACTTCTCAGAGATTCACAAAGAAATACGATCCTGGCCGGTTGTCGCCAAGTGTAACCTCCCCACAAAATAGTATAAATATTATTTTGGGTTAATGATTCTAATTTTTGTGTAACCTCACAACAAAATAGTATAAATATTATTTTGTGTTAATGATTCTAATTTTTGTGTAACCTCAGAACAAAACTGGTTCCCATTTAACGTACCCACAAAATTCTTTTCTCATTTAATATAAGCTCGAAACAGAAAAATTCCTAAACCTCGTAATAAAAAATAAATTCAGTAACCTGGTAAAATTTGGACGACAGCAGTGCTGCGTCATGGCCCTGTAAGATCATTCTGAATAAAAAGCAAAAATTCTCACCTCGATAAAGTCGGCAACTATCTGCTCTTACAATAGCTCTTTTCCGGCACAGCTCTGTGCAATGCTGGCCTATACATTTGTTATTTATGAAAGGAAGTAAATGATTTTTCTTCTGCAACAATCGGAATGATCATGCATTGAAAAAAATTAAATTCTTTAAATTGAAATGAATCCTTGTTATTACTAGGACATTTTTAAAAGATATACATGGGAGTTTACATAATATTACTAGATATGCGTGAGGCTGCTTTTTTACCGTATACAATAATACTCAGGCTCCGGCATCGCTGCACCGCGACCGGCCCAGTCAACATGATACACCAGACTAGAGCAGACTCCAGACCAGACACACACTGGCAACAACTTACTGCTACTGCTACACAGTTCGTACAGTCAACACTGCTCTCTGGTCAGTGATTCTCTTATACCTTGCATATCGCAGGCAGCGCATGAGAAATACATCGAAATTACATCTGCTCGGACCTCTTACATAAAATCACATCTGTATTACATCTGCTCGGACCTCTTACAGCAGCTATATTTCAAATTTTATCTTAATGCTTATTTCATAATAAAATAAACATTTACAATGGTAACGGTATTGACAGTCATCAGAATAAATAAATAACAAGTGATAGTCCAACGGATATTCGATACATAGCCACTTCCATAAAAATTTCTGCAGCTCGCTCACGGCTGTTGCTGCGTAATGCAGCATTTCATTGGAGAGGGATTTCGGCTGGGTGTCAAGCAAAGCGAGAGCCTAATTTACGATAGCGGTTATTTAACAACATATACTGTAGCATAACGACATAAATAGAATGATGTGCTGTTAATAGGAAATCAACAGTATTTTGGCCAGAAATAGTATGTATGTGAGAAAAGGTCATCGCACAAGAATTAAGTACAAAATAAGAATTTTTTTGAGCAAAAATTAAACTGGTTTATTTCCCCGTGACACACAAGTGGGCACCAAACAAGAATAACAGAAGACAATCTTCACATATTCACCAGTTAGTACATTATATTTGGGCAACCATAACAACACTGTAAGTATGAAATAAAATGATCGTATGACATTTGTGATTGGCAGGACCTATTTTAAGTTGTCTGGCCTAGTGCAAATTTTTTTTTTATTTCACACCCCCTTCAGTGAGTTGCGTGTCGATGATGATGAAACAGTGAGGAAAACAAAATAACACTCTGTCCCCAAGTGGATAAAATCTCTAACCCAGACTGGAACCGAACCTGGAACCTTCTCATCTAGAAATAGCAACGTTAACTACTTTCTTCTTCGTATTATGTCTTACATTTCCAGTTACTGTTAATTTTGTAAGATTATATAAGATTTGTGATGACGAAATCGGTTTTTAATAAGATTTGAAGTGCCTATTTCTATTTTTCAACCATTCCATTGAATTTCACCACATCAAAAAAACTTTTGGAGTCGCATACCACCGCGACAACAAAAGAAAAAATTAGCATGCGATTGGATTTGAACATGAGGTGCTAAAATTGGAAACTGTGCAATTTTTCTTGTCTCATTAGTTAAAACATAGTATTTCTCCTGGACGATGCAGGAAATGAACCGATGTTCTTATTTAGTTTGTTGAGGCATCTTTTTATTTTTTTATTTAAATTAAATTTCTTCTCAAATGAAAATTTAGTTATGAGGAAAAAATTTCATTCCATCCGAGACGTCTGCTAGTACTGAAAACAAAAAACGGTAAACACGCTGTCGTTGTCGAGGCGATATGTCAAGACGCACGCCACGATCAGACTCACTGGCTGAGCTTTTTTTTCCTTTATTGTTATTTTGACACCGTATACAAAGGTAGGCTGGCAGCAGCAATACTACGCCGCTCTTCGGCCACAGATAATACAGTTATTACAAATGGTGACATCGAGAAACGAAACGACACGGTGGATAGACAACAGTAGACAAACAAATTTCAAAATACATGAAGTCGTTCACAAGTGCAGCGTCCAAAGGAAAACGTTCAGCACTCGGGCACTAACAGAGACGACAGAAATGGCACACGTAAACGAAGGAGCATAAATGACGAAACACTGAATCACTAACGCGATGGCACACACAAAACACTGGCGACGATCTCCGGCGCGCGAAGGTTCACTGTATGTGTACGAGTCCGGAGACCTGCCGAAAGGGGAAAAGGTGGGGGAGGAGGGAGAGGGGAGGGTGTATATGCCAGTGGCAGAGGAGATGGGAGGGTGAGGAAAGAAGGTAGGGGGGTTGGGGAAGCCCAGTGGATGAGGGTGGGGGGAGGAAGGGAGAAGGGAGAGAAGGGAGGGAGGGTGCCCTGACGAAGAAAACATAGGGCGTGGATGGGGAGGACTGGCTGAGCGAGAGGCAGGCGCTTAAATACATGATCGGGGGGCGCCGCTATTGGCCGCTGGGACCACGTGTTCCACTGTGGCGCCCTCACACCAAATGTCAGCCAGGAGGCGCGCGCTGCCACGGCTTATGGTGCGATGGCGCAGAGACCACTAGGGGTCTTCGACGTCCATGACGTCTGGTGCAGATTCAAATTCCGCGGCGAGCGGTACAGTCTCGGTATCATTAACTGCAATTGAATTATTCTCAACTGACACACCATTTGTTAGCAGTTCCAGTTACTAGGTCAGAAACTAATTGTTTCCTTTTAATTAGGTTAAGCTCAAGAAGGAATATTCGTCTTGGACAGTTCTGGTTAACGTGGTCTGTTCCATTACATAAGAGTGATTCAGCTCCCCATACGTACGGGTTTACACAATTCGCTACGCCCTCAAATACCACGAGACAGTTTTTCATATTCTCTCCCTCACTATGCGCAAACTATTAGCTGTATAGAAAAAAAATGAAGAGAACGCTTTTGCAGAAACATTTTGTGCACTGTTGATCATGGGATCGAGGTTCACGTGCTTGTGTGCCTTTGGGTGGCATGACATAACCAGTATTACCTGTATGTTGCCAATTATTGTGTGGTTTCTATTCATTTTGAAAATATGTGACTTATTGTTGTCATTCCACAGCTCGTGGTCTTGCAGTAGCGTTCTGGCTTCCCGCGCATGGGTCCCGGGTTCCAGGGTTCGATTCCCGGCGAGTCAGGTGTTTCTCCTGCTTCGAGATGATTAGGTGTTGTGTCGTCTTCATCATCATCATTCATCCCTATTACGGTCGGAGGAACGCAATGACAAACCACCTCCGCTAGGACCTTGCCTAGTACAGCGGTGCGGGTCTCCCGCATCATCCTCTACGCTCCTCGTAGTATGGGACCTCTTCATCATCATCACCATTGTTGTCAGTAATGAAGATATACAAAAGAAGAAACTACACCAACGCAGTCAAAATTCAGCAGGACATAAAATTGTCCAGAGACACACCAAAAAAGACTAAGACGCATTAATGAAAAATACAAGTATGAAATTCGCATACACAGCTGACAACAATATCCGGCATAGACGTAAGTACCAATTTCTATAACCGAAAATTACCTTAACCAACACTATAACAAAATAAAAAATGTTATGTAACTTTCGCAGATGGTCTGAAGATGGCAATCTAGACAAAATGGATCCATCACAATAAATACATCGTTAACTACTATACCTGTACTCTGAATTTTATGCCTAATGCAACTAAGAGGTATCTTCTACGGAGAAAATTCCTCACTGTGACGTACAGATCTCACAGCAAGTGGTATCGTAGGGACTTCCAAAGGTGTTTTCTTTTTCTTCCCCAAGGCGCTCGTATCTACTTTTGTCAGGCAGAAGTAACTGTTTCCCAGCAATGTGTCGTATTTGCAACCGCTCATGAAAATCAGTAGGACGCACTGACACTACTGGCCATTAAAATTGCTACATCAAGAATAAATGCAGATAATAAAGAGGTATTCATTGGACAAATATATTATACTAGAACTGTCATGTGATTACATTTTCACGCAATTTGGGTGCATAAATACTGAGAAATCATCACCCAGATCAACAACCTCTGGCCGTAACAACGGCCTTGATACGCCTGGGCATTGAGTCAAACCCAGCCAGCTTGGATGGCGTGTACATGCAGCTTCAACACGATACCACAGTTCATCTGGCGTATTGTGACGAGCCATTTGCTCGGCCACCATTGGCCAGACATTTTCAATTGGTGAGAGATCTGGAAAATGTGCTGGCCAGGGCAGCAGTCGAACATTTTCCGTATCCGGAAAGGCCCGTACAGGACCTGCAACATGCCGTCGTGCATTATCCTGCTGAAATGTAGGGTCGTAACACATCTGAAATGTAACTTCCACCGTTTAAAGTGCCGTCAATGCGAACAATACCATCATGCCGGGTGATAGGCCAGTATGGTGATGACGAATACACGCATCCAATGTGCGTTCACCGCGATGTCGCCAAACACGGATGGTACCATCATGATGCTGTAAACAGAACCTGGATTCATTCGAAAAAATGACGTTTTGCCATTCGTGCACCCAGGTTCGTCGTTGAGTACACCATCGCAGGGGCACCTGTCTGTGATGCAGCGTCAAGGGTAACCGCAGCCATGGCCTCGGAGCTGATAGTCCATGCTGCTGCAAACATCGTCGAACTGTTCGTGCAGATGGTTGTTGTCTTGCAAACATCCCCCCATCTGTTGACTCAGGGATCGAGACGTGGTTGCACGATCCGTTACAGCCATGCGGATAAGATTCCTGTCATCTCGACTGCTAGTGATACGAGGCTGTTGAGATCCACCACGGCGTTCCGTATTACCCTTCTGAACCCTTCTGGATCTCGACCAACGCGAGAAGCAATGTCGTGAAACGATAAACCGCAATCGCGATAGGTTACAAACCGACATTTATCGAAGTCAGAAACGTGATGGTACGTATTTCTCCTCCTTACATGAGGCATCACAACAACGTTTCACCTGGCAACGTCGGTCAACTGCTGTTTGTGTTTGAGAAATCGGTTGGAAACTTTTCTCATGTCAGCACGTTGTAGGTGTCGCCACCGGCGCCAGCCTTGCTCTGAAAACCTTATCATTTGCATATCACAGCATCATCTTGCTGTCGGTTAAATTTCTCGTCTGTAACACGTCATCTTCGTGGTGTAGCAGTTTCAATGGCCAGTAGTGTATAGTGCAACTGTGGAGAAATGCAGTAGTCACAGCGTCGTCCTTCGCTAAAGCTTGTGGTTCCTTAGGATGGAAGATTTGGTTTGATTAGCCTAGGAAGATAGAAACAACAGTGGTCCTAGCCCACTATTGTTCGAATTGAAACAGGATTAATCGTGTGGTTTCACTTCCTATGGTTCCAGTAAAGCCAGCTAGTACCCTTAAGGAGTAGAAGCAGGCCTTTTACTAGCTCTTTATTAGACGTTACTTCTTCAGGACTGGATAACATGAATATTCTGTCTTCTGATCGCCAGCGCGAGGCACTGGAAGATTTGGTGTGTCGTGGTTTCATCACCCTCAACGGACAGCCTGCACATAAGAGGTTCTTTTTCTATATCGATCGTGTGTAGGTGTTTCATAAGATTCCTGGCCTACCATGAGTTTAGTCGGTCTCCGGTTCAAGCACAGGATTACAGCACTTCTGTTGAACGCCTAGATTTGGCATCATTACCTTGGCATGTTTTTGGTTTTGAATCACAATTGAATATTCTTCATTTTCGTAGTTTTGATTTAATCATCACCATAGCTTGTTCATTGCCATTGATTCCTGAGTGACTAGGGACACACAACAGTTTTACCCTGTTGCTTTCTTCTAGTTTCACAAGGGATTTGTGACATTCTGCAACAGTCTTTGATCTCGTTGCAGGGGCTGCTTCGCTATCCGAATAAACGTACATGCTACGATTTTGGTAGCGCCTGCACAAATCCTCTTCCGTGCAAATCAGGATAGCGGATATTTCCACCGGGAATAGAGTGCCCAGCTTCACTACAGACACTGCGCTCTCTAGGCTTTATCCTGTATACTTTGGCCCTGGAGCCTTCGTCTGTTCTCGACCAGTCAGTAAACCAGACTGTGTCTTCCGTAAGGTGTTGTGGTTCATTCTTCCACTGCTCCCTACTTCCAGTTGTTAGAGCAGAAGTCTTATTGAAGCAGCTGTAAGTTACTGTGCAGTCGGCCAGCATTTCCCCAACCATTCCTGCACTTACTAGATTCCCTATTTTTATTGTGCACAGGGTCAGCAGGGTTAAGTACGGATTTGGCATGGTTAATTTTAAGGGGTGGCCGGATGCCCTTCCTGCCGCCACCGTCAGGATGAAAGTAGTGTGCCCCAGCTGTCTGTATCTAGTGTAAATTGCGAAATAGTGTGAATGTGTTTCAAATGTCTACGAGTCGTGAAACTGAGGTGGGACGTGGGGACAGCCCAGTATTGTGACTTGGCAAGACAGCCAAGCCACTAGGAGAGGAAGCCGAAAGGCACGCGTTTAAGCTCACGCAGGCGGGCGTGAGGTCTGGAACAGGTAAGGGAATTTATAGTAGCAAAGAACGTAAGTAACTACTGGATTACTTAACTTTAATCCATAACTGGTGAACATCGGTCTGACGGTACATGCATCACAAGATAAATAGCAGTTGATAATGGCGCCTTGCTAGGTCGTAGCAAATGACGTAGCTGAAGGTTATGCTAACTATCGTCTCGGCAAATGAGAGCGTAATTTGTCAGTGAACCATCGCTAGCAAAGTCGGCTGTACAACTGGGGCGAGTGCTAGGACGTCTCTCTAGACCTGCCGTGTGGTGGCGCTCTGTCTGCAATCACTGGCAGTGGCGACACGCGGGTCCGACGTATACTACCGAACCGCGGCCGATTTAAAGGCTACCACCTAGCAAGTGTGGTGTCTGGCGGTGACACCACAAGTAGGATGTGGAAAACCGCCTAAAAACCACATCCAGGCTGGCCGGCACACTGGCCGTCGTCGTTAATGGGCCAGGAGGATTCGATCTGGGGTCGGCGCGCCTAAGCGAGTCCAGGAAGCGGCGCGTTAGCGCTCTCGGCTACCCTGGCGGGCCATTTACCACATTCCCTATGTTGGTGTGGAAATCAGAATATGCTAAAGGTATCCAGTTATTTCCAGTTTTTAACCAGTATGTTCCTGCTGCTGCCTCCATATTAACCTGCAAGCAGCAGTGGGTGTGCTGCTAGTTCCGCCTGATAGTGCCAGTAAGCAGGCCAGACTCTGCACCTTGCCAAGCTAATTATTGTTCCATCGTACTGTAGCCCTATAAATTACCATAGGTTTTATTATAGTGGTGTACATGCATTACATACTCTTTGTGTTCAGACACCTGTTTTTTTGTTTTTTGTTTTTTTTTGTTTTTTTTTTATTCACTGGCACCTCTAGTGCTCGTAAGAGTACCTTTCGTCTTGGAATATATATTCTTCACGTGAAGGGCCCATGATGTTTCCACATCCAAATTTACTCCTAGATGTTTCACTACCCCCTCTACAGGTAGAGTTTCACCGAGAAGCTTAATATTCCAGTATGTGTGTTGGACATGCTTCCTCATAAATGGTTCTACAACAGTTTTCATACGGCTGGTCCTTCCTACACCAGTTCAGCACGACGTTCAGTGCAAACTGTGCCATAGTTCTAACATTATACCAAACTTGCCAGATGTTACCGTGACTAAGTCGTGTGCGTATCCTTGGCAAAAGTATTTTCTAGTGTTTAGCTCTCCAATGAGTTCATTCACCACTATGTTCCGCAGTAGTGGGAACGAAACCCCTCGTTGCGTAAGTCCTCTGGTGTTGCTGATCAACATTTTTCTACTCCTCCTGGTGGCTTATACCTTTCATTTGCTCCACCTACATATTGTAGTCTCAGAGCCGTGCTATTCTGCAGCTCTGACCATGGATTCGAAGGTCGTATTGCTAAAAACCCCTCGATATCAAGGAAGATGCAGAAGGAAATATCCTGAAAGTGCAGTGCTTTTTCCACTTTCCCAACAAGTTGGTGAATTCACGTGATTCGCCTGGCAGATACGCGTCTTGATTTACGTGTAGAAGAATCTTAGCCTCCTTTCCATTTCTAATGTCTTTAAAACAAAGGACGACAGCTGATCAGCCTCATAGCTTTGATATGATCAGTTCTTCCCGACATCAGAATGAAATTAACCATCACTGTCCTCCAAGCATTACGAATGATTCCCGCTGCTAGGTTAGCCCTCAACAGCCTACAAAGGAGTCTAATTAATCTCTTTCATGCTCGTTACAGTAAAGTTGGTATGATTTCTTGTAGACTGGTGGCTTGAACGGTTGAAACATTCCCACCGCCCACTGAAGCTTTTTGCAACCAACACACGTTCTGGCGGATTCCCGTTACTCCCGTTGATAACCTCCAAACCAGTGTCCGTCAGGGACTGAATCTTGGACTATGTTGTCTTCCAGACTACATTGACGGATGTACACATACTGATGACGTTACGAGCGGTAGAATACTAGGGCGACTGGAGGCTGGTCAAACGCAGCAGGTCGTAGCACGGGCCCTCCGTGTGCTTTTTTTTATTTGTCATCAGTCTACTGACTGGTTTGATGCGGCCCGCCACGAATTCCTTTCCTGTGCAAACCTCTTCATCTCAGAGTAGCACTTGCAACCTACGTACTCAATTATTTGCTTGACGTATTCCAATCTCTGTCTTCCTCTACAGTTTTTGCCCTCTACAGCTCCCTCTAGCACCATGGAAGTCATTCCCTCATGTCTTAGCAGATGTCCTATCGTCCTGTCCCTTCTCCTTATGAGTGTTTTCCACATATTCCTTTCTTCTACGATTCTGCGTAGAACGTCCTCATTCCTTACCTTATCAGTCCACCTAATTTTCAACATTCGTCTATAGCACCACATCTCAAATGCTTCGATTCTCTTCTGTTCCGGTTTTCCCACAGTCCATGTTTCACTATCATGCAATGCTGTACTCCAGACGTACATCCTCAGAAATTTCTTCCTCAGATTAAGACCGGTATTTGATATTAGTAGACTTCTCTTGGCCAGAAATCCCTTTTTTGCCATAGCGAGTCTGCTTTTGATTTCCTCCTTGCTCCGTCCGTCATTGGTTATTTTACTGCCTAGGTAGCAGAATTCCTTAACTTCATTGACTTCGTGACCATCAATCCTGGTGTTAAGTTTCTCGCTGTTCTCATTTCTACTACAAAGTGTAATCTCAAGATTATGGCAACGATTACAGCAGACAGGAAACGTGTCCAGGCGCTACAGGTGTACAACACCACAAGAAGACCGATATATCACCATCAGTGCCCGCAGACGGCCACGGAGTACTGCAGGTAGCCTTGCTCGGGACTTTACCGCAGCCACTGGAACAATTGTCTCCAGACACACAGTCTACAGACTACTGAACAGACGTAGTTTATTCGCCCGGAGACCTGCAAGGTGCATTCCACTGACCCCTGGTCACAGGAGAGCCAGTAAAGCCTGGTGTGAAGAACACAGTACATGGTCACTGGGATAGTGGTCCCAGGCTATGTACACGGACGAATCCAGGTATAGTCCCGAACAGTGATTCTCGCCAGGTTTTCATCTGGCGAGAAACAGTGGCGTTTTGTAGCACGTCTCGTGACGGTTTTCTCAACTTATCACCAATACCGTGGACTTACAGATCAGTGTCGTGTGTGGTCCCTACGTACCTGCGCTATTAGCGCCAGTTTTGTGTAGTGCCACGTTGCGTGGCACCACTTTCTGCAATTTCCTCAATTTATGAGCATGAGTGCAGTTCTGACACGGTAATAGGAGGTATCCCATGACTTGTGTCACTTCAGTGTATGAGCTAGATATTACACAAATTAGAATAGTTGGTTCCCATTAAGGCTCTCCACGATGCATTGATTATGAAACGTTAAATATTGCTAGAGTTTAAACATGTATGACGTGTAACAAATTGTACGAAGTTTGTCAACAGTTTAAAAGTAAATGGGAAATGCTAAGAACAGACATGGGTCAGACAGTGTACAAACGCTATATTTCCAATGTATGCAGCTCTTAAGTATTTAGTTAATGGGAATTATTACGCAAATTTAAATCGAGGCTTCTTTCAAGCTATTTTTGTTTAATAACATAATGCTACGAAAAATAACCACAAGAGCTAGCGGTTACTACAAAGGCATCGTGTAGAATAAGTTGTTCCTATACGGTCCACGTACATTAATGTGACCATCGGCTATGTACGACGTCAGTGTTCATTAACCACTCACAGGCAGCGGCTGGCAGCACTAGCAGTGAAAAATCTAGGCAAAACTGCAAAAATTCTAACATTTAGTCGAATTCACCTACAGCCATATTTTTATGTATTAAGAAGTTACGTTTAGCTATCTAAGGTTTCGTCTACTGGTAAATTCGTAAACAAATTTGTCACATCCCAGGACGCAGCCATTGCATCCTCTGGAATATCCACATCCAAAATCCTGTTTCCACTGCTAAAATTCTTTCAGTTCTTTTATCGAGCATGTAATTTAATTATGTGATCAAAAGTATTCGGAAACCCCCAAAAACATTTTTTTTTCATAGTAGTTGCATTGTGCTGCCATCTACTGCCAGGTACTTCGATCAGCGACGTCAATAGTCATTATACACCGTAAGAAACCAGAATGGCACTCTTGGTGGAACTCACGGACTTCGAACGTGGTCAGGTGTTTAAGTGTCACTTGAGTCATACGTCTGTACGCGCGATTTCCACTCTCCTAAACATCGCTAAGTCCACTTTTTCCGATGTGATAGTGAAGTGGAAACGTGAAGAGACACGTACAGCACAAAAGCGCACAGGCCAACCTCGTCTGTTGACTGACAGAGACGGCCGGCAGTTGGTGAGGGTAATAATGTGTAATAGGCAAACATCTATCCAGACCATCACAGACTGCATCAGGATCCACTGCAAGTAATATGACAGTTAGGCGGGAAGTGAGACAATTTGGATGTTATGGTCGAGCGGCTGCTCATAAGCTACACATCACGCCAGTGAATGCCGAACGACGCCCCGCTTGGTGTATGTAACGTAAACATTGGATGATTGAACAGTAGAAAAACGTTGTGTGGAGTGACGAATCACGGTACACAATGTGGCGATCCGATGGCATAGTGTGGGTACGGCGAATGCCCGGTGAACGTCGTGTGCCAACGTGTGTAGTGCCAACAGTAAAATTCGGAGGCGGTGGTGTTATGGTGTGGTCGCGTTTTTCATGGAGGGGGCTTGCACCCCTTGTTGCTTTGCGTGGCACTATCACAGCACAGGCCTTCATTGATGTTTTAAGCACCTTCTTGCTTCCCATTGCTGAAGAGCAATTCGGAGATGGCGATTGCATCTTTCAACATGATCGAGGACCTGCTCATAATGCACGGCCTGTGGCGGAGTGGTTACACGACAATAATATCCCTGTAATGGATTGGCCTGAACAGATCCCTGACCTGAATCCTACAGAACATTTTAGGATGCTTTGGAAGGCCGACTTCGTGTCAGGCCTCACAGACCGACATCGATACCTCTCCTCAGTGCAGCATTCCGTGAAGAATGGGGTGCCATTCCCCAAGAAACCTTCCAGAACCTGACTGAACGTATGCCTGCGAGAGTGAAGGCTGTCATCAAGGCTAAGGGTGGGCCAACATCATGTTGAATTCCAGCAGTCTTTTCAGCCACGTGTCCGAATACTTTTGATCACATAGTGTAGCTCTCTATTCAAAGTATCTTCATTATTATTGGCTGTCTGGTTTGTGAAATTTTACTTGTACCCTAGCGGTGAGAAGTGTCAGACTCATTAACTTTAGTCTAATTTACTCTAATGGATCGAACATAAAACTGATAACATTCAATTTTTCTTTTTAACTCACAATGGTTATATGGATAGGGCTGCTACGCCCTCAGCGAGAAATAATATTTCCTGCTGTTTGAACTTAGCATTCATTCGACCAGAAAGTTTACGTTAACTGTACAAAACCAACTTACTCTATTTTATGTATGACGGCGACGCTATCCACAATCAAGGGGGTGGACAAAATACGGAAATACCATGAGAAATGTATCCTTGGGCATGTAAATGCGAACCATGCCTGCAGGTTGCACTGCTGTGGTTGACCACGAACGGTACCTGTCAAACGGTATCACTACGTTGCATGTGTCAGACATGATCAGAAAAGTGTTCCGTGTGGTTATTATAGCGTTACGTTGTAGCTTAGTGCGCTCGAACGTGCTCATACGTTGGGTGCTTCTGTATTCCGTAACCAAGACAGTCGAAATGTTTGATGCTTCCAGAGGAACTGTGTCGAAGATTGATACCGCACACAGGTAAAACAAGAAAACGTTATCCACTAAGTGACGACGTGGACGAAAGCGTATGCTCAGTGATGGTGACGGACGATAACTGAGGAGGACTATGACGCAAAATAAGAGGATGACAACTGTGGAGGTCACTGCAGAACTGAATGCCGCACTCTCGAACTCTGACGGCACCAAAGCAACAAGGTGAGACCTCCAGAAGGAGAGAATTGCAAAGCGAGCCGGAAAGCCAAAACCACATTTCATGGATGTGGATGCCCGTAACGGGAAAACGAGGTGCTGAATCCAATGGAAGATTGTCATTAGGTCTCATGAGTCTTGTTCCACACTGTTTTGAACTTCTGGCAGAGTTTACATCTCAGGAGCGCAACATGACGAAGCTGCAGGGTGATACGGGCAGCCACACCGTGGTATTCCATCGGGCCTATAGCTACTCTCGTCGCATTACTGCTAACTGTTATGTGACCATTTTGGCTGATCACGTCCTTCACATGTAACTGTTTGTTCCCCGATGGTGATCCATTGTTCAGAGATTACAGGGACCGTGTTCCCACAGCTAGCGTCACCCAAGATTGGTTTTGTGAGCACGAGGACGAATGTTCACAACTCCCATGGCCACAGCAGTCACCAGTCTTTTCACTATTGGCTCTGAGCACTACGGCACTTAACACCTGAGGTCATCAGTCCCCTAGAACTTAGAACTACTTAAACGTAACTAACCTAAGGACATCACACACATCCATGCCCAAGCAGGAATCAAAGACCGTAGCGGTCGCGCGGTTCCAGACTGAAGCGCCTAGAAGCTCTCGGTCACACGGGCCAGCCCTTTCACTATTACTGAGACTTTCTGACCTACTTTGAGGAATATAAAATCAGAGAAAAACAGTCTAGATTGTGACCTAGACTGTTTCCTTACTGAATTTACATAGCTTACAAGATCTCTGTTTCCCAAAAATGCTACCAAACATCTTGAATACTTTGGAGAGATGGGTGCGTTATCGCATTCCACTTCCATCACTGTTACTTGACCTTGCCACTATTTTGGAGGAACATTGGTATCAGGTTCTCTTGAAAACCATACAAGACCTGTATGTAGCCATTCTGAGATGACTGGAAGCTGTTCGGAATCCAATGGTTCTTCTGCACCGTAGTAGACACGGTAATGCGTTTTTGATGTTTTCATATTTCTGTCCAACCCATGTATTTAACGTCTAGTTGAGCTATGGCTGGCTCATGCTAGGCGCTGGATTAAACCTTCATTGCAATTCGGTCTTTAGTCTCTCACGGTTATCGCGATTATGCTGTTGTCCTCTCCTTCCGCGGGTGGCAGCAGCGGTGTGTATCGATATTCGTACCTAGGACTATCTTTGACTTGGCGCTTAGAGTATCCCGCTGGGCGGTGTGCGACCAGTCAGTTGGTTGGCGTGGAGCAGTGAGGAATTCTCGGCGGGGCGTAGTTTTGCCAGGGCCCGCTGTCGGTCTCTACGCGGCGTCGGAGTGTGTATCGCTGTTCCCATTGCTATGACGTCCGTGGCTCACCAACCCTGGACACGAAAGTTGAGTTTTGACTTAACCTACCAGCAAGTCAAGACTGTTCACATTGTGTCGTTCGGAGTTCGTTGTTGGCTGTTGGGATATTCCCGCGAGCAACAACGTGGTTTTCTAGTGGAGTTTCACTGTATTTGGTTATTTGAATTGAAGTGCACCAGCGGAATCTTCTGCCTTGTGGCCGTTAACGCTCCGGTTACCTGCCTTGGCCGTTGACGTACATTTCAGGCAATATAGTTTCCTCATCGTGTTGTTGCTGTCCAGCACGGTGTGTAGTTTGACAGCTCCGTGTATGGTTGGTTGTGGGCGCCAATATCTTCTACGTTGTTCCGTTGAACTCCCTGTTGTGCCCTGGTCGGGTGAGGTGGAAGTTATCTTGTCGGTGGGTCCGCTGACTGTTTGTCGGTTGGGTTGTCGTCGGTTAGTTTTTGAATTACAGGCCGACCCTCGAACATTTGGGCGCCCTTGTGTGTACTGCATTATTGTTTTATTTGTTTTCGTTGTTTGTACTTGTATAGCTTCTACCCGATTTTGTTTTACATTAGAGTTGTTTTACTCTTAAGGCCTTCAGCCTAGTTTCAAGTACTCTTTCACGTAAGCCTTTTGGCATTAAAAAAAAAAAAGAAAAGAAACTGAATTTTTAAGTCTTCGGCCTTCATCCGATTTTGAGTGTCAGTTGTTTGTTCTTAAGGAATTCAGCCTTAATTAAAGAACTGTTTAACCTAAGGGCATCGGTATTTTAAAAAAAATAATGCTTTCTGAGTTTTAAGAGTTCAGCCTTCAGCCGATTTGGATTAAACTTGTTTACTTCAACCTAACTAAAGAAATGTTTTAAGATAAGTCTTGCCTTTTAAATTTCTGATCATGCTTGCGTTTTAAGTTATTGGCCTTCAGCCGTTCTTAAATTTAAGTGGTTGTCAGCCGGTAATTACGTCCCAAAGATTAAAGATGTGTGTTTAAAAAAATTTTTTGAGCTCTTGTAACGTTTGATCAAATAATAAAGTTATATGTTCGAGTATATCTGACAGCCCCTTATTTTGGCCCCTTTCCATAATTTATTCTATCCGTTCTGTCCTGTGGGTTAAGCAGGGCATCTCACTAGTCTGTGACTACTTAATGTAACTTATCAAACTGTAAATTGAATTTGTGATTTATTACATTTTGTTGTTTGTGTAACACATTGTATTTCCATAATACTGGAGATGTTCACATATTTCAAGTGAAACGTTAGATTCGACTTGTGGCTGCTGTGTTATTTTAATTTACGGTTCTATGTGTTCGCAGATGATACAATTGCCCTCTGTTATTTCTGGAATTTATCTCACAACAATAAGATCACGGCGCGACTGCTACGGTCGCAGGTTCGAATCCTGCCTCGGGCATGGATGTGTGTGATGTCCTTAGGTTAGTTAGGTTTAAGTAGTTCTAAGTTCTAGGGGACTGATGACCACAGATGTTAAGTCCCATAGTGCTCAGAGCTATTTTTTGAATAAGATCACGAAAATCTTTCTTTTACAGGTTGCAGTAATATTTCAAGAGTATCAGCTAAGGACTCGTTGCTATTGAGAAAAATGATAAACTAATTAAAATAATATGTCTGAGTTTAACGTTGAATTATCAGAAAATGGTGCATGTAATATTTTCCCTTTTACTTAATACTTTCCCTGTTACCCATATCTGGATCCAATTGTTTACTTTCTTAAGAAAAAACACACTGATATCCGCTCAAGCGAAAGTTACTAAGTGGCTTCGACTTGTGAGGTTGCATTTCAAATATATATCAACTGCAAAATTATCTACACCGCGCAACCCAATAAAGTATCGGACTTCGAAAGCAAATGAAGTATGCATACGTGCTGTTGAACAGAAGATACAAGTTTATTCTATTAAGAATGAAAATAAGTTAACGGCGTGAAGCAAACCACACTGACTCCCACTAGTACAATTACAGTGACCAAATTTAACTTTAAATGTTTCGGAATATTAAACGATAGTAAATAATGTGAAGAGGGTTGAAAGAATCTTTTCAATCGTTATTACTGCAATTAGACCAAGAGCTCCTTACTGTTTGCCTACTCTTAGAGTAGCACGTAGCTTTACGTGAATCATAACACTGTAGAATACAATTATTTCTACTTTATACGTAGTCTTACTTTCAACATCGAGAATCTCTCTTAAATACAAAACGGTTCGTAAAGAGGCACCACAATAAATAATCAGAAATATTGCCAAAATTTCACTTCGTGGAAATGGTTCAGTGACCTGATGGTCACAGAAAGGAATTCATTGTACGTAGTTAGAGTGTCTTATATTTACTTCTGTGGAATAAATAACTTAAGCCACAGTAGAGTAACACAAGTAAAGCGTTTTCAGTGATTTCGATTGAGGATAGTGTGTAACAAGAAAAAAGGAGCCCGACGGATAGAAAGAGATTTCATTCCGTAATTCAGCACCCCTCTGCTTACGTACGAACAGCACTCATTTTATTTTAGATAAAACTGCTATTGAATAGTTCGTACGAAGAATCCATTCATTGTTAGAGAGTGTCCTGATTAGGACTGACTATGCGGAATAAATGTTCCAGTATAGTCGAGACAGCGGTTAAGTATTCCGCCTCTGCCGCTGACGCTACATATTTCACCCAGCGAAACAACAGCGGCAGTGTGGGCGTCGCGTAAAGATCACGGACGGGAATGCGCGGTGCAGTGCGTGGGCTGAAAACGATAATTAGCGCGCTAGCTAATTGGATTCCCGGAAAATGCTTTTACGATGAACAGGGTACTGCGATGTGTTCTGTGCTAATGGGAATGGACGTGACTGTGGAGTCCGCTTTGCCGCACTTCTTACAGAACGCTCACCGGCGTTCAAAAAAAAATACAATAAAAATGGTTCTAAGCACTATGGGACTTAACATCTGAGGTCATCAGTCCTCTAGACTTAGAACTACTTAAAGCTAACTAAACTAAGGAAATCACATACATCCATGCCCGAGGCAAGATTCGAACCTGCGACCGTAGCAGCAGCACGGTTCCGGACTGAAGCGCCCAGAAACGCTCGGCCACAGCGGCCGGCTCACCGGCGTTCCAAAGTTCTTCAGAGACACGTATGCACGTTTGGATTAAACTATAGAGTGAATAAATCCTTCTTTGTATTCTCTATTCAAAACTAATAACGATATTTATTTGAACATTACACTTTATGTAGCTGCGTGCAATGAGCGATAAATCGCATGTCAAACTAATTATGTGACAACCACGTCAAATGCTGTTATACGGTGTTCATGCACCAGCGGTTTTCCTTAAGTTTAATGAGCACTTCAGATACACATGACAGAGACTATAGTCATAAATAATATATTCTGCTTCACTGCTTAGAACAGTCTGCCAGCACTGAGGCAACTTTTCGATTTCACGACTGTAGAAATCAATTGGTTTTCAGGTAAAGAACACACTGGCCCGTTTTCATCTGGAAAGGAATTTCGTTGAAGATTGGCTCTGAGCACTATGGGACTTAACTTCTGAGGTCATCAGTCCCCTAGAACTTAGAACTACTTAAACCTAACTAACCTAAGGACATCACACACATCCATGCCCGAGGCAGGATTCGAACCTGCGAGCGGCTCCAGACTGTAGCGCCTAGAACCGTTCGGCCACTCCGGCCGGCTCGTTGAAGATTGTTCGGTAGAGAGCGGAAAATGTTAAAATCTGTGGGCGCAAGATCAGGTTAATAATCCAACTCCCGCATAGAATTTTTTGTCAGTCTAGCAGAATACGGGTGGGCATTATCGTGGAGCAACATCACTTCACGCAGCCTTCCTGGTCGTTGTACTTGGACTGCGTCTGGAAGACGTCTCAGTTGTTGACAATAAATGTCAGCAGTGATGGTTACACCTCGGGAAGCATTTCATAGTACATCACACGGTCGCCGTTCCACTAGATGCATAACATTATTAAAAAAAATTTTCTTTTTGAAATTAAGTCTTGATCGCACCACTTATGCTACAAGAACGTAGGTGACCGGTTTCGGTCACATCACATGACCATCATCAGACCTGAAATTTAATTTGGAAAGTAATAGAAACCTTACTAGATTGATAATAAAATATGACAAAATGCTTATAAGGATAAAATGCAATAAGACTTGTTATACCCATGGCATCCTTCGAAGATGGTAGGTGGAGCACTCTTCTCAGCTGCTGTGATGTCAACTGGTGCCAGCAAGTGATGGGCATACGCTTAAATACGAAGATGCTCCGCCTACCTCTTCTCCCTCTAGCTCACGTCAACCAGTCAGTGTAAAACGGGTTCACACAATTGTCAAAACGTAAAAAAACTACAATAATAACATAAAAATAGTTATGTATAAAATATCTCTTTACAGCCATGGAACCACTTAAATACTGCATAAAATATCAACAAAATATCTTTTGTTCAGAAAATCATAGGACCCAGTTGTATCCATGGCAGAAATGTACCTTAGAACAGTACGTAAATATTTATTTATTTATTTAACCTGGTAAGATTAGGGCCATGAGGCCCTCTCTTACATCTAGCCAGGCATTCTACTTATTTTACATTCATATGTTTTAGTAGGCATGTTAAACTACATCTAGTACAAAAAGTGAAATAAACAATTACGAAGGCACACCTGGAAAAATACATACATATATAGTTTATATTCGTAGATCATAAGTACTGTTATAATTAGATATTATTGAAGAGACAGATTTTAGATAGGAGTTCTAGCAGCAGGGTGTGTGAGGGAGACTGACAGTGAAGGTAGGAGAAGAATAGAGAGACATGATGAAACATAATTAACGAAGTATAAAAGAAAAGAAGATTGCGTGGCTAATAGAGATAGATGAAGAGGAAGGCATCTCAGGAGCAAGATAGGAGACGCTAGCTTTGCTATTTGACAGATGAGAGAATTGGCCTTGTACATTAATTTTGTGGAGAACGTTATGAGGATGATAGTAGGAAATGCTTTAACTTCTTCTTAAAAGCAGCAGGAGATTGAATTTTGCGCAAGGTAAGAGGCAGTTTGTTCCAGAGGCGGACAGCGGCGACTGAGAGGGAGTTTGCAAAAGTTTTTGTTTTGTGAGTGGGCACAGTTAGGATACCAAATTAGAGTGACCTCGTGTTTCGATTATGATGGCATGACAGGTTTTTAATCTCTGAAGCAAGGTACTGGGGTGCTTGCGCGATGAGGAGTCGGTGGAGTAGACATAGAGTGTGGTAGTCACGCGGTTTGTCCGGCCGCAGCCACCCTAGCTCGGAGTATGAAGCACTAACATGATCATATCGGCGAATGTTGCAGGTGTAACGCACACAGGCATTCATGGTTAGTTCTAGCCGTCTTTGGTTTTCACTACTCATGCCTCGTTGAATTACATCACAATAGTGGAGGCTCGGTAGAACGAGTGCTTACACGAGCTGGCGTTTCAAGTCCTGTGGAAATATGTTCCGAAACTTTTTGAGAGCATAGAGACAAGCATAAGTCTTTCGGCACACTGCGACTGTATTCTCCGCCCAGTTGAGATGCTCATCCAAAGTTACACCCAAGTTCTTAACTGTTTTCTGATATGGTATTGGAGTACCGTCGAGCAGAATAGGAGGTAGCCGTTCGCGGAAATCTGAAGTTATTAATTTCTGACGGGCTATTAAAATTACCCACGTCTTTTTTGCATTTAGTTTAAGCCCCAGGTTTTTCGCCCATGTCACTACTGAAGACAGATCATCATTCATCTGAGCGATTGCAGTGTTTACATCTTCAGGTCTGACGCTTAGGTAGAGCTGGAGGTCGTCGGCATAGAAATGATATTTACAGGACAGAACCGACGAAATATCGTTGACATATAAAGAAAACAAAAGTGGTCCTAAGACTGATCCTTATGGCACTCCCGAGGAAACATGTTTCCAGAAAGATTTTTCATTTACGCAGACAACACATTGCTGTCTGTCTTTTAAGTAGCTTTCAAACCATCTCATTGCACTATCTGAGAAATTAAACCGTTGCATTTTTCTGAGCAATATGTCAAAGTTAACAGTGTCAAAAGCTTTGCTGAAGTCAAGTAGCGTCAATATTGTTGCCTCTCAGAAACCGGATTGAAATTTGTCATATAGGCTGAATTCTTGCAGGTGTTCAGTGATTTGGTCATGAACAATATATTCAGGTGCTTTGGAAACAGCACGCAGTATGCTAATTGGTCGGTAATCACTAGGCAGTGGGGCATATTCCGTTCACGAGGGAAAAATTAAATATGTCAGTTAAGACAGGTACTAAGATATCGGCAACATTCTTAATCATGGTTATACCGATACTGTCGTTGCCTATTGCATCAGAAGAGATTCTCATTATTGCTTTTCTTTCCGTATTTATTGTTACATGTTTTAGATGGAAGGTATCGTTGTTAGTTATCGTGTTTGGGGATTCTTGTGGACGGTAATTACCAGCCATGCTGGTATTCAGAGGTGCAGAGAAGAATTCATTTAATTCGTTAGCTGACACATGAAAAGTAGTTTCCGATTTTGCCTTTCCGACCCCCAAGCTACGGAGATTCTTCCATAGAGTCGTGGGCGTCAGATCGCTGCATACAAGGGAGCGAGCGTGCCTGATTTTAGCATTGCGAATGCATTGTTTCACTCTGTTCCGTAGCTTTCTATATTCTTCGAAACGCTCGGGTTTCGGATCTGCCTTGAAACGCCTGTGGTCACCATCCCTATTAGTCATCATTTGACGTAATTCAGCTGTCAGCCTTGTACCAGGAGATTTTCTTACACGGATTGTGCGTACAGGTGCATGTTTGTCATAGAGGGCAGTGAGTTTATCACCAAGTTAATTAATTTTGCCGTCGATTGTAGGTTCTCTGATTATTTGATGCCATGAGATTTCTGAGCAATCGGCTGTTAGAGCGTCAAGGTCAATACGTTTCATGTTCCTACAAGTTATGTAACGCGATTTGATCCTTGGGGGCTACACAGAGTAGGCCAGGAATATGACATCATGTGCTGAGAGGCCAGGGGCCGATGTTTGACCAACATCTCTTACTTTGTCATTCTGTTTCGTTGCGGTTACGTCTATAAGAGTATGACTGTGCGCCGTATGGTGTGTAGGTTGTAATGGAAGAATATTCATGCTATTGCAACTAAACATTCTTAGGTTTATTGCGGAGGGAGTGTCTCTTAGCAGGTCTATGTTTAAGTCACCCATTACGATGACATGTTCGTATTGACACTGAAGTGAATGTAATTCCGACTGAAAGGAACTCACTGAGTTTATTTTTGGCGGCTTATACACGACACCAGTCAAGAACTTCCTACTTTGTATATTTATTTCAATGAACATGAATTCAGCCTCTTTTTCTGCAGCAGGGTTTGACGTACATAAGACTTTCGCTTTGAGATCTGTTCGTATATACGCGCCTACCCCGCCACCTCGCTCTTTTGATCTGTCTGCCCCAAGAAATGTGTACCCTGGGAGATGAATAGATGCAGAGGATATGTGTGATTTTAACCACGTTTCGGATAAGAGGATTACGTGGTAGTTTAGTTGGTTGAAGAGGAGGCTTAGTTCTTCGTAATGTGCAGGTAAAGACTGGATGTTGCAGTGGCTACTAAAAGCTCTAACGCATTCCGCTGGGCAGCCTGGAGTAGGGTGGCACACTGGTTTGTCCCTTTGTTAGGCACTACCTACCGCGAAGGCAGTGGCCGGTGCTTCCGCCAAGTGACATAACACAGGGGTGTCCGAGATTTTGAGCGCCCTGTTTGTGAGTCCGCGAGTGCCGAAAGAAAGGCGACTGCAATCTTAAACTTCCAACTAGAAATACTACGAAATATGACTCCATTTTTAATAAATCAGTTTTATGACATTTTTTAAAAAGAAGCGTATGTAATATCATAGCACTCTGCAGCTGATCATTCCATTGTTACATATATCACAAGTGGCAAATGAAGTTAATATAAGACAGACAGACTGAATCTAGCGTTGGTGTATATTTGCAGTCGAACCACAACTCACATATCGATATGATGCCGCAATGGCAAAGACCTCCACAACATCGTTGACTTTGAAACCATTGTGGTACTACCACTTTAGCCCATAGAGGGCTCACTAAGTATACATCGTCTATACAGTTATTCTAAAGCTTTTAATTGATATTTTATACAATATTTAAGTAGTCCCATGGTTGTAAAGAGATATTTTACAAATAACTATTTTCATGTAATTATTGTACTTTGTTTTTTTACGTTTTGACGATTATGTGAACTCGTTTTACACTGACTGGTTGACATGAGGTAGAGGGAGAAGAGGTAGGCGGAGCATCTTCGTATTTAAGCGTATGCCCGTCACTTGCTGGCACCGGTTGACATCACAGCAGCTGAGAAGAGTGCTCCACCTACCATCTTCGAAGGATGCCATGGGTATAACAAGTCTTATTGTATTTTATCCTTATAAGCATTTTGTCATATTTTATTGTCAATCTAGTCAGGTTTCTCAAAATATCCACGGGTATACTGCCGGTCTACAGTGTCCAAAGGGGCACAATATTTCGGCGATCATACATGTCGCCATCATCAGGTGAACTGACGGACTGAGCTCCTGTGAACGTGCCGGCACGGATATCCGTACGCTATGGCTGCTCAGAGGGAACTGGGTTCGGTCGCGGCGGCGGCCGATTTAAATACCCTCCGCCTGCGGCGCGCTCCCTCCGCCGCCCGCGCCCCGCGCCTCGGTCGCGCGGTGAAACAGATTGCGACGGCGTCTGAGATGACGTCGATGTGATGGCTCTGTCCGCCGTGGTCGTCACAACTATACGTTTGCTTGATTTAGTCTTGATTAACCCAATCGCTGGTTCCCAAGCCTTGCTAAGATTATAGCCACAGTCACAGTTTATGACGTTGTCATTGGTGCGAATTTCGATAACCTCCCTAACAACGCTGTCCCAGTATCTCGACGTCTGTAGCAGAATCCTCGTGCGTTCATACTCCATAGCGTGATTTTCCGACAAACAATCTGGTACGCGCCGGCCTTCCTCAAACCGATGTCATCTTTGGCGCTCCCCACCAGTGCACGAGTTTTATTCGGAGGACAAAACACAGTTCCCTCCCGGTGTTTCTTCAAAAGTAGTAACGTTTCTGTTACTTTCTAAATTAAATTACAGGTCTGATGATGGTCATGTGATATGACCGAAACCGGTCACCTATGTTCTTGTAGCATACGTCGTGCGATCGACTGAATTTTAAAAAGAAAAATTTTAAAAAATGTTTTGATCGCTGTTCCAAAAATGTTTATTAAAATTACATAACATTATCTTTTGTGGATGCGCACCGATCTTTTTCCGGTAAGTTGCTGCTTTGTTTCGGCTCAATCACTGCTCGTCATCGGTAATGGTACAGGATAGGAAAGCTCGTTGTTGTTCAAGAGCTACTTGATGCACTGGTGGCCACCCGCTGATTTTCGTGATTTTGACTTGTTAGAGCATGAGGTACAAACATATCCGATTTTTGAACCTTCTCCATTGCATGCAAATGTCGAACGATCTTGGAATGATCGCATTGCATAACATTTGCCATTGGTTGTGGACTAATGAGTTTGAATATTCTTCTTCAAACCTCAAAGGTCTTCCTAACGTGGTGAGTCACTAATGCCAAAACGATCCTCTTTTAAACGAGAAAACCGTTTTCTTGCCGTGCTCTGTCCAATAGAATTTTCCACATACATGGCGCAAATGTTTCTGGGTGCCTCCGCTGCTGTCACCCCACTATTGAACTAAAACAGAAGAATATTTCGGAAATGTTCCGTTTTCTCCGCTTGGCTCTCCAGTTTCTAGCGTCCACAGCTCCACTAACTATCTCCAACTGACAAAATGACGATATGTAAACTCAAATAGCAACAGTAAACCACAAAGAACAAAGGACAATCGAAAAATAAACCCATAGTACCCGGAATATCAACATGCAAAACAAACAACGGTACAAACTTATAAACCGACCTAGTGGTCCAAACATTTAATAATAATAAGTTGGATGCATGCCACTGACACTCACATCTCTTTTCAAGTTTAAAACTTTATTTCCAATCGGACTGTCTGAGATATGTTGAGAGGAAAATCGAGGAAGTGGAAATTACTAAGACGAAGAAAACAGTGACCTCGTCGCTGGAATATAGCAATACTTCCTGTTCGTTTTGGTCATATGAGGACCACCTTAATTCAAGTCAGCTTCCTTTCCACTGGTCTTTCTTCTTGTCCCTTATTTTTCCATTCTCTTACTTTGCAACCTTCTTCGCTCTTCTGTCTATGATGAATCTGTACTGAGCCTAGCTCTACCCTATAAATTTGTGAAAGTCTGAATTTTTCATTTAAAAATCACCCTGTCGTATATCTCCAGTTCCTGTACTCCCATTTTTTCCAGATCTCTTTGTTCCTATTTTATCCAGCGTACTTTGGTTCTCTTATTCACCAGACGCCGTATTATCTGCTGTTTTAACTTTACCTTGTCAGTTCTAAGGATGTGTCCGAGGAAAAAGCTCCTTCTTTTCCTGATGTCCTAGATTCCCCTCTATCTCGGTATAAAGTTCTTGCTTCGTTCTTCTTGTAAACTGACCATTCATATCCTCCAGAGAATCTTTCTTTCCATTAATTCTAGTCTCTTTAGTACGCCTGATCTGACTGGATGAAAAGTTCCTGCTGGGTATAAGGCTTCAGGGAGGTTCATTGTCCAGTAATGTCTCGATTTTGCATCGATCGGAAGATTCTTCTTACTGTAGATGTTCATAGTTAGTTAGTATGCTAAATTCTTTTTGTTTGCTGGCCGAAGTGGCCGTGCGGTTAAAGGCGCTGCAGTCTGGAACCGCAAGACCGCTACGGTCGCAGGTTCGAATCCTGCCTCGGGTATGGATGTTTGTGATGTCCTTAGGTTAGTTAGGTTTAACTAGTTCTAAGTTCTAGGGGACTAATGACCTCAGCAGTTGAGTCCCATAGTGCTCAGAGCCATCTTTTTGTTTATTCGTGCTATCATTGCTTCCTTTTATCAACCCAGTTTCCATCCATTCTCCCGAGTATTTAAATCTCTCCACCTTCTGAACTTTCCCTCTTTCTATTGTCGTGGATCTAGGAGCTTCCTTGATGTTTGCCATATACAGTGACTTCTCAATAGAGATCTGTAAGCGTACGTCAATCGTTGTCTCTGTAGATGCGCGGCTTGACTAATCGCCTGTTCTAATCATACCGACAGTATCACAATATCATCTGCGAATGCTAGAAAATCTATCAGTATTCCTTTTTTCTTGCATCCCAGTCGTACTCCACCCACTCCTTTCATCTCACGTCGGCACTGCCTGAACATCTTATCAATTATATAGCTAAAGAGCAAGGTGGAGAGCGGTAAATTAGGAACAGTGTTCGTCTAACTGCTGATTCATGAGCTTTCTGAACTCTACAAATGTGAACACGAAACTTTCGCTCTTCTATTTTTGATATACGAATATCAGCTCCAAATTCAAAATTTGTTCTGCGCATGGTATCCCCTTTCTGAAGCCTGCTTGGTACTCACCAGTCTGTGGATTTTCTTCTTCCGTTTTGTTCAGCAATGCTTATGAGAATGCCTTGGAAGTCACTCTTATTAATAATATGCATCTGCAGTTCCCGGGATCCTACTTTCAAAGTGTAGGACATGTTAGTGCCAACGCCCATCTTTCTGGAAGCAGCTCTTCTTCCCAAGCCTTAGTTATGTGCCAGTTCGATGATCATGTTGTCATTCGCATACTTCAAAAGTTCAACGATGACCCCATCTTCCCCTGGAACTCTATCATTCTTCAGGGTGTTTATGACGCTCCTACTCCCTTCGACAGTTGGTGGCTCTAACTCGGGATTTATTTCTTTCTCCTTGTACCTGAATGTCTCATATGGTACTTCATAGTTATGGAGCTATCCGAAATACTTGTTCCAAATCTGATTGTTTTCCATGTCTTCATGTCCTACCTTTCGCTTTTGTTCATAACATATCTACTTAAGGTTTTCTTGAATGTTCTAAAGTAATTTCGTGTATTGTGCTCTCGGAAGTCCTCTATTTGAGTTAAGCGTTCCTACTCATATGTAATAATAGAATGTTGTTCTGCATTTTCAAACACAATTTTTGTTTTTTTACTACCAATACAACTTTCGGAGATTTTCTCCATCTTCAGTGGGCTGTATGTATTACCTATTGAACAACATTTATAATATTTACGCATTATGATGTTTATCTGTTGTTGAGATCAAAAATTTTACATCACTATAAGTATTGACGGAAATGTTAATACGAGGAATAAATATATACCTTATTAATACATATAGGTGTTCGCAATACCAAATTTACAGCACAGCTATAATTATTGCCTTCCAGTATCTTATCTACAATTAATAAGCTTTTATCTGTGATTTGTTACGTAACTTTTTCAATTTCTTGGCGTAATATGTAATGGGTATTTTTTTCTGTAGCAGTACTATGTGATGTTTTGCAAACTAAGATTCGCTATTTTACTCTTTGACTACTGTTTTTTATGCTTTGTGAAGTGTTGATTGGGGAGTGGGTAGCAATTTTCGTTATGTTCTCTACATGTCGACAGACACAAACAATCAGAGTGCCAGATACATGCAAACAGTAAGAGCACCCTATGCACACTGACAGCCAAATCACACGATACATAGATATTTTTACGAATCATTAGAAATTTGTTTCTTTATCTTGAGTAAAAAATAGTAAAGTATTAGTTTATCTATATTTATTTATGAAAAAGTAATGACAAAAAATACTACAAATTTATGGTAACTTCGTTTTTTTTAAATCTTGGAAGACATTTATAATTACTATTTTTACTGTCATTATTGTTTCACTAACAAGTTATTTTAAAGATAACTTGAAAACCATTTCTAACAAACTATTAATCAATAAAAAATCTCTATGAATTTAAAGCAACGGTCTTTGAAAATCATTATCTGTGTAGTACTAGATTTGTAACTTCGGTGCGATTTGATCTTTGTGCAGCATGAACTTGGTAAAAAGCGGCTGAACTGTGCTACGAGTGTCGTTTTGTGAAGTTGAGACATATCTGAATAGCAAGATTGTGCAGTATCGGAAGGATGAAAATTAAATATTATGTTTGGAAGATAATGAGCTCGTAACCAATTGTTTCTAAGTACATAGTATGATATCAAAACGTAACCTCCTGCATACGGAAAAATAACAGTAGATACTGATCATCAACAAAGACGTGGAAATACAGTGGATAAAGATAAGAAGTTAATCCGAGTGTTGTAGATACTATCAATACTATTATTTTGCCAAGGTCGCATTGTAGAAAACTGATTACTAGTTTCAAAACCGCTTAAACGGTCATCTTCAGGTCAGGATGCAAATGAGCGGTGCGTAAATCAAGAGAATAAGTAAGACACTGAGTCATTAAAATGGATCTTATTCTCTTGATTTAGACACTGCATGTTTGTATCCTGATTTGAAGATAACTGTTTAAGCGGTTGAAACTGCAATGGCTATTCGGAAAGTAAGGAAGATCGTCCGCTTAGTGGAAATCACAGTGAAAATTCGATGAAGCTTTGCACAGATGTGTTTGGCAACGTCTCTAGTATGCTCATAGATAGCGCCGCGTCGCTCTTCTGTTCTGAGCGCACAGTCAGCGCGTAAATATGGCTGCAAAATAGCGCGGGAGGAGGGGGGTGCCTGCGAGAGATTTTGCCTCGTTTCATGCAACTTAACGTAAAGTACCTGTCTTGTATTTCCTTCTTCATGACAGTCCTCGGCCGGAGACTGCAGGGACAATGAGGAAGCTCCTGCAGCGTTTTAGATGGGAAGTGTTTGATAACACACGGTGCAACACGGACTTCGCTCCCTCTGATTTTCATCTCTGCTCAGATTTACCACTGCCTATGAAGACAACGTTTTGGAACAGACAGCGAGCTGCAGCCCAGCGTCGAAAACTGTTGGAAAGTAGAGGAGGTTGTCTTCTATGCGAGGGTATTGAAAAGTTGGTACAACGCCACGACAGATGTCGATATTGGAGTGGAAACTATGTAGAGAAGTAGCTGGAAGGGTAGCTAACTATTGCAAATAAAACAGTTTTAATTTTCGCTGTGGTTTCCATTTTTTTCCGAATAGCCCTCGTAGTAATCATTGTTTTCTACATTGTGACCTTGATCAAATTAACGTTTCAGTAAAACTTACAACATTCAATTATGGAGATCGCTGTCTGCATACTATGTCAGATAATTACAATAAGTTAAGTAATGAAAATTACTGAACTAATTTTTCTAAAGATGCCGCTAGAGGGAATGTGTTGAGCAATGAGTGGTGCTTGCTCCTTGTTAAAATAATTTTTATTTTTTCCAAACAAATTCTGCATATTTATTTTCTCATAAAAAGTAGCACAATTTAGAAATTTAAAATATAATTACTTTTTCTAGACCAAAACTGTTACAGGGGGGGGGGGGGGGGGGCAAACAGCTTTGTAGCTGCTCAACAAGAAGAATTTACTCAACACCAAAATGCTCACGTAACCGTATGAAATTCCAGTACAGTGAAACCACATCAAGTATCAATGATACTTCGTAATAAAAAACTGACTTAAAATAGTTACATATTAAAAGTCACACACCAAACCATTACGCAAAAAGCAAATTCTGTTTCAAATTTTTAGGATAATTTTCATAATAAAAATACAATCCATACACGCATCACTTGCAACGCGACAGTTAAAGGATGGCCGGCCGCGGTGGCCGAGCGGTTCTAGGCACTTCAGTCCGGAACTGCCCGACTGCTGTAGTCGCAAGTTCGAATCCTGCCTCGGGCATGGATGTGTGTGATGTGCTTAGGTTAGTTAGGTTTAAGTAGTTCTAAGTTCTAGGGGACTGATGACCTCAGTTGTTAAGTCCGATAGGGCTCAGAGCCATTTGATTTGAAGTTAAAGGAGGTTGAAAATGGTTCAAATGGCTCTGAGGACTATGGGATTCAATATGAGGTCATCAGTCCCCAAGAAATTACAAATACTTTAACCTAACTAACCTAAGGACATCACGCACATTCATGCCCGAGGCAGGATTCGAACCTGCGACCGTAGCAATCGCGCGGTTTCGGACTGAAGCGCCTAGAACCGCTCTGCCACAGAGGCTGGCGAAGTTAAAGGAGGAGCCGGTTGATTTCATAGAACATAACGAAAAATCAAATGACATCAGATACAGAGGCCAAAAGAATACGCGTCTGAAGAACTTAGGGAAACGAGAATTGACAGATATGAAGCATAGTTAGAAGGCAAGTACTGGTTTCATAATTTGCGTTTATCAGATTGAATTCACTCAGTACACACAGCGACGCACACCACCTAATAACAACTGCAGACCTCCAACACAGGACAACAGCCCTGTGTAGTAACACACTCACACGGGCAATTCCGCTGTCTCCAGGTTCTGCTACTGTAGCAAAAAGCCAGACAGCCCTGAAGGAAACTGGGCACAGTCTCGCCGTATCACTAGTCTCCGGCCAACGCTTTATTCCCTCTTGTTGTTGCCGCCCACCACGGCAGCCACAGGGTGCAGTTAAATCCAACGGCCGCTTCCACTACCGGTCTCTGGCCCTGGTAGATCGTCGCTCGCCGATCAAAACCAGACTCCTCGTACTGCTGGCTGCTCTGCGAAGGTTCGCTCGGTGGCGCCTTCGTCGCGATGCACGCTGCGCAGCGCCGCCACTGAGCTCCTCAACCATGCACGCCGCGCAGTGGTGCGGGGGGTTTTAACGTGTGGCGGCTGGGTGACCTATTCTGACGGGACACACTGGTTTCAGGAGCTATGTGTATTAAACTTACTTGGTTGTTTCACTGTCCTCTGCTAGCCTCTTTCGTTTCTTTCTGTAGGTACAATTAAAAGTAACTAAGGTGGTTGTGGAGAGGGCCAAAGTGGCGTAGTGGTATTCGAACAATCAAACATGACTGTGGTGGAACGGGAGTATCAGCAACACCAGATGCCAAATGGCAGAAAGAGCGACATGAACAGTTTCTGGCCACTATAAACCTGGATAAATGTGGCAGAGGGCCGGTTTTCAGATGAACAGGTATACGTGGCTGTCAAATGTTTCTGCATAGCCCAGAGAAGTCAGCTCAGCAAACTACAGGCGAAGTTGAAATCCAAAAATGTCCTTTGAAAGAAACTGAGGCTCTATGAATATGACGTGCAGATTCACCAGCAGTGCTTCGTATCAGAGAAGCTACGCTGACACTGTAATTCAACAAAAGAGTTGAAGCAGTTTTTCATAAACGATGATCTTCAGCAAAATTTGTGTTCGGCAGTGAGGCGACATTTCACATCTCAGAAATAGATTTTTTCCCCTTTTTGGGGGTGGTGGGGGGAGGGAGGGGGGATCCTCAGTCTTCTAATTGGTTTGATGAGGTCCTACACGAATTCATCTCAGAGAAGTACTTGCACCCAATAACCTCAGTTATTTGTTGGGTATATTCCAATCTCAATCTTTCGCTACAGTTTTTACCGTCTACAGCCTCCCTCAAGTACCATGGAAGTTATTCATATTTTTTAACTCCTGTCTTTTCATCCTGACCCTTCATCCAGTCAATGGTTTCCTCATACTTCTATGATCGGTTCTTTGGAGAACGTCCTCATTTCTTATCAATTTATGTAATTTTCAACAGTCTCTTATACAACCACATTCCAAACGATTCGATTCTCTACTTTTCTGGTTTTCTCACAGTCCATTACATCAATGCTTCAAACGTATTGAGGCGTGGCTTGCTCATGCTATGTGCTGCATTAAACCTTCTTTGCAATGCTGTGTTTAGTCTCCCGCGGTTACCGGGATTATGCTGTTATCCGCTCCTTCCACGGGTGGCAGCAGCGGAGTGAATCGATATTCGTACCTTGGACTATCTTTGACCTGGTGCTTATAGTTTCCGGCTGGGCGGTGTGCGAGGAGTCAGTCGGTTGGCGTGGAGCAGCGAGGAATTCTCCGCGGCCGTTGGCGGTCTCTACGCGGTGTCGGAGTGTGTGGTGCTGTTCTCTTTGCTGTGACGTCCATGGCTCATCGACCCTGGACACGAAAGTTGAGTTTGGATTTAGTCTGCCAGCGAGTCAAGACTGTTCACATTGTGTCGTTTGGAGTTCGTTGTCGGCTGTTGGGATGTTCCCGCGAGCAACAACGTGGTTTTCAAGTTGAAAAATTCTAGACATCCTCCGGTGGAGCTTTGGTTATTTGAATTGAAGTGCATCAGTGGAATCTTCTGGCTTGTGGTCGTTAACGTTCCGGTTACCTGCCCTGGCTGTTGACGTACATTTCAGGCAGTGTAGTTTCCTCATCGTGTTCTTGCTGTCCAGCACGGTGTGTAGTTTGACAGCTCCATGTATGATTGGTTGTGAGCGCCAATATCTTCTACGTTGTTATGTTGAACTCCCTGTTGCGTCTTGGTCGGGTGAAGTGGAAGTTATCTTGTCGGTGGGTCCGTCGACTGTCGGGCGGTTGGGTTGTCGTCGGATCGTGAGTTGTTGACCCGACTGTCTGTCTCACTTAAGCGAGCGTTAGTCTTTGAATTCCAGACCGACCCTCGGACATCTGAGCGCCCTTGGGTGTACTGTCCTTTTTATTTGTTCTTCTTGTTTGTACTTGTATGACTTCTAGCCGATTTCTTTTTAATTTAAAGTTGTTTTGCCCTTAAGGCGTAAGATTCTTTAGGCCTTCAGCCTAATTTAAAGAACTGTTTCATGTAAGACCTTTGGCATTGTAAAGGTTTAGGGTTGTTGAATTTTAAGTGTTTGGTCTTCAGCCGATTTTGAGTTGTTTTGCTCTTAAGGCCTTCAGCCTAGTTCAAAGAACTGTGTCACGTAAGGCCTTTGGCATTTTTTTTAAAGAAATAATGTTATGGAGTTTTAAGTGTTAGACCTTCAGCCGATTTGAATATAACTAATTTGCTCTTGAAGTGTCTGATTCTTTGGACCTTCAGCCTAAGTGAAGAACGGTTTCAAGATAAGGCTATGCCTTTTAAATTTCTGTTTTGGTTCAGTTTTGCCTCATTAAGAACTGTTTTACGAAAGGCCTTGTTTTTTTTTTAATTAATGTTGTTTAGCCTTAAGTGCTGGGCTTTCAGCCGACTTTAAATTCAAATTGTTTGTTCTGAAAATCTCAGATTCTTTGGGCCTTCAGCCTAAATAAAGAACTGTTGTAAGACAAGGCTTGCCTTTTAAATTTCTGATTATGCTTGCGTTTTAAGTTATTGGCCTTCAGCCGTTTTTAAAATAAAGTGGCTTTCAGCTGGTAATTAAGTCGCAAAGATTAAAGTTGTGTGTTTAAAAAAAATAATTTTTTGGACCCTTGTAATGTTTGATCAAATAATAAATTTGTATGTTCGAGTGTAACTAACAGCCCCTTATTTTGGTCCCTTTCCACAATTTAAACTACTTGTCCTGTCCTGCGGATTAGCCAGGGCGTTTCACGTATATTCTCAAAATATTTCTTCCTCAAATTAACGCCTGTGTTTTATACTAACGGACTTCTTTTGGATCGGAATGCCCTTTTTGCTTAATTTGCACTTATTTGACTCTTAAAACACATTTCCAAACCTGTGTGGCTGGTCTCAGCGGAGGTTCGAGTCCTTCCTCGGGCATGGGTGTGTGTGTTTGTCCGTAGGATAATTTAGGTTAACTAGTGTGTAAGGTTAGGGACTGATGACCTTGACAGTTAAGTCCCATAAGATTTCACACACATTTGAACATTTTGAACATTTCCAAACATCTACCGCTGCATTCGCTTCCCTAGAGACTCGACATTCTTGGAGCAAAAATACATCGATGAGCAAACATTAAGACCACAGGCCAGTGCTAGATTAAAGGCCACTTGGTGATGTTGCGTGCTGGCCACGTCGAAAAGAAAGCTTGCAAATGGAGCAAGAACGAATGTGTGGATTCATTCTAGCTTGACGCGGACCGCAGGTGAGGAAATTCATTTACACAAGCAAATTTGACAAGGGAGAGAATAATATGACTCGGCGCCTGGGTAAGAGCACCTCGGAAACGATAAAACTTGTCGGCTTCTCGGGTGCTGCTGTCGTGTGCATCTATGGATAATGTTTGAAGGACTTTGAAATCCGAAGTTCACAAGTAGGTGATGAACTATGGGACGTCGACAGCTCTTTACAGGAAAAGAATGTCACAGTTCTTTTTTTTTTTTTTTGGGGGGGGGGGGGGGGGTCATCAGTCTTCTGACTGGTTTGATGCGGGCCGCCACGAATTCCCCTCCTGTGCCAACCTCTTGACCTTAGAGTAACACTTGCAACCTACGTCCTCAATTATTTGCTGGATGTATTGCAATCTCTGTCTTCCTCTACAGTTTTTGCCCTCTACAGCTCCCTCTAGTACCATGGAAGTCATTCCCTCATGTCTTAACAGAGGTCCTATCATCCTGTCCCTTCTTCTTATCAGTTCCACATGATTCTGCGCAGAACCTCTTCATTCCTTACCTTATCAGCCAACGTGATTTTCAACATTCGTCTGTAGCACCACATCTCATATGCTTCGATTCTCTTCTGTTACGGTTTTCCCACAGTCCATGTTTCACTACCATACAATGCTGTAGTCCAGATGTAAATTCTCAGAAATTTCTTCCTCAAATTAAGGCCTATATTTGATACTGGGAGTCTTCTCTTGGCCAGGAATACCCTTTTTGCCATTGCTAGTCTGCTTTTGGCGTCCTCCTTGCTCCGTCCGTCATTGGTTATTTCACTGCCAATGCAGGTCAATTTCTTAATTTTATCTACTTCGTGACCATCAATCCTGATGTTAAGTTGCTCACTGTACTCATTGCTACTTCTCACAACTTTGCCTTTCTTCGATTTACTCTCAGTCCATATTCTGTACCCATTAGATTATTCATTCTGTTCGGCTGATTATGTAATTCTTCTTCACTTTCCCTAAGAATAGCAAATCGTATCATTGATGTCCTTTCACCTTGAATTTCAATTCCATCTCTTGAACCTGCCTTTTATTTCCATCATTGCTTCCTCAATGTGCAGAGTGAACAGTAGGGGGAAAGACTACATCCCTATCTTACATCCATTTCAATACGAGCACTTCATTCTTGGTCGTCCACCCTTATTAATCCCTCTTGGCTTTTGTACTTACTGTATATTGCCCGTCTCTCCCTATGGCTAACCCCAATTTTTCTCAGAATTTCGAACACCTTCTACCATTTTATATTGTCGACCACTTTTTCGCGGTCGACAAATCCTATAAACGAGTCTTCATTTTCCTTCAGTTTTGTTTCCATTATCAACCGCAAGATCATAATTGCCTCTCTCATGTCTTTAACTTTTCTAAAGCCAAACTGATCTTCACCTATCACATCCCCAATTTTCTTTCCCATTCTTCTATATATTATTCTTGTCAGAAGCTTAGATGCGTGAGCTGTTAAGATGATTGTGCGATAGTTCTCGAACTTGTCTGCTCTTGCAGTCTTCGGAATTGTGTGAATGATACATTTCCGAAAGTCAGATGGTATGTCGCCAGACTCATACATTCTACACACCAGCGTGAAGTTTTGCTGCCACTCCCCCCGATGATTTTAGAAATTCTGAGGGAATGTTATCTATCCCTTCTGCCTTATTTGATCTCGTTGTTGTTGTGGTCTTCAGTCCTGAGACTGGTTTGATGCAGCTCTCCATGCTACTCTATCCTGTGCAAGCTTCTTCATCTCCCAGTACCTACTGCAACATACATCCTTCTGAAGCTGCTTAGTGTATTCATCTCTTGGTCTTCCTCTACGATTTTTACCCTCCACGCTGCCCTCCAATGCTAAATTTGTGATCCCTTGATGCCTCAAAACATGTCCTACCAATCGATCCCTTCTTCTAGTCAAGTTGTGCCACAAACTTCTCTTCTCCCCAATCCTATTCAATACCTCCTCATTAGTTACGTGATCTACCCACCTTATCTTCAGCATTCTTCTGTAGCACCACATTTCGAAAGCTTCTATTCTCTTCTTGTCCAAACTAGTTATCGTCCATGTTTCACTTCCATACATGGCTACACTCCATACAAATATTTTCAGAAACGACTTCCTGACACTTAAATCTATACTCGACGTTAACAAATTTCTCTTCTTCAGTAACGATTTCCTTGCCATTGCCAGTCTACATTTTATATCCTCTCTACTTCGACCATCATCAGTTATTTTACTCCCTAAACAGCAAAACTCCTTCACTACTTTAAGTGTCTCATTCCCTAATCTAATTCCCTCAGCATCACCCGATTTAATTTGACTACATTCCATTATTCTCGTTTTGCTTTTGTTGATGTTCATCTTATATCCTCCTTTCAAGACACTGTCCATTCCGTTCAACTGCTCTTCCAAGTCCTTTGCTGTCTCTGACAGAATTACAATGTCATCGGCGAACCTCAAAGTTTTTACTTCTTCTCCATGAATTTTAATACCTACTCCGAATTTTTCTTTTGTTTCCTTTACTGCTTGCTCAATATACAGATTGAATAACATTGGGGAGAGGCTACAACCCTGCCTCACTCCTTTCCCAACTACTGCTTCCCTTTCATGCCCCTCGACTCTTGTAACTGCCATCTGGTTTCTGTACAAATTATAAATAGCCTTTCGCTCCCTGTATTTTACCCCTGCCACCTTCAGAATTTGAAAGAGAGTATTCCAGTTAACATTGTCAAAAGCTTTCTCTAAGTATACAAATGCTAGAAACGTAGGTTTGCCTTTTCTTAATCTTTCTTCTAAGATAAGTCGTAAGGTTAGTATTGCCTCACGTGTTCCACCATTTCTACGGAATCCAAACTGATCTTCCCCGAGGTCCGCTTCTACCAGTATTTCCATACGTCTGTAAATAATTCGCGTTAGTATTTTGCAGCTGTGACTTATTAAACTGATAGGTAATCTTCACATCTGTCAACACCTGCTTTCTTTGGGATTGGAAATATTATATTCTTCTTGAAGTCTGAGGGTATGTCGCCTGTCTCATACATCTTGCTCACCAGATGGTAGAGTTTTGTCATGACTGGCTCTCCCAAGGCCGCCAGTAGTTCTAATGAGATGTTGTCTACTCCCGGGACCTTGTTTCGACTCAGGTCTTTCAGTGCTCTGTCAAACTCTTCACGCAGTATCTTATCTCCCATTTCGTCTTCATCTACATCCTCTTCCATTTCCATAATATTGTCCTCAAGCACATCGCCCTTGTATAAACCCTCTATATACTCCTTCCACCTTTCTGCCTTCCCTTCTTTGCTCAGAACAGGGTTGCCATCTGAGTTCTTGATATTCATACAAGTGGTTCTCTTCTCTCCAAAGGTCCCTTTAATTTTCCTGTAGGCAGTACCTATCTTACCCCTAGTGAGACAAGCCTCTACATCCTTACATTTGTCCTCTAGCCATCCCTGCTTAGCCATTTTGTACTTCCTGTCGATCTCAGTTTTGAGTCGTTTGTATTCCTTTTTGCCTGCTTCATTTACTGCATTTTTATATTTGATCTTATGTCCTCCAATTCTGATTCTAATACTGTGTCCCCTATTCCCTTTACACTTATCCGTTATCTCCTCTGCATTTAGCAGTGGAATTCCCGTTGCTCTTAGTGTTACTACACTTGCTTTTAATGTCACCGAAAGCTGTTTTGTCTTTCCTGTATGGTGACTCTGTCCTCACGACAATTATTTCTTTTTCGATTTCTTCACATTTTTCATTCATCTTCAACTTGAAACGTCGGCATATATACTTTGTAGGTGTTGGTTTGCTATCGATTCTGTTAAGAACAACCCTATCACTGAACTCGTCATAGTAACACACTCCCTGCCCTACCTTCCTATTCATAACTAATTCTACTCTCGTTATACCATTTTCTGCTGCTGTTGATATTACCCTATATTTATCTGGACGGAAATCCTTGTCTGCTTTCCACTTCACTTCACTGACTCCTACTACATCTAGACTGAACCTTTGCAGTTCTCTTTTCAGATTTTCTAATTTCCCTCACACGTTCAGGCTCCTTCGTTGATTATTCAATCTTTTTCTCATGGTCACCTCCCCCTCGGCGGTCCCCTCCCGGAGATCCGATTGGGGGACTATTCCGTAATCTTTTGCCAATGGAGTGATCATCATGACACTTTTCAATTACAGGCCACATGTGTCTAATGCAGTGGTTTCTATTACCTTCTGTATCCCCCTGCCGTTGATCACTGATGATTCTTCCACCTTTAGGGGTAATTTCCCACCCCTAGGACAAGAGAGTGCCCTGAATCTCCGTCCGCTCCTCCGCCCTTTTTGATAAGGTCGTTGGCAGAGCGAGGGTGACTGCCTATGCTGGAAGTCTTCGGCCGCTAATGATGATTATTAATCAATATTTAAGCTGTGGCGGGATTCGAACCTGGGACCGAGGACGTTTCGATTACTTGTCCACTCTGTAAAGCACGACAGGCAGCGATTTTTGGCAGATCAGATGACACATCCGCCTGTGCATCAACATGGTTAAGAGCACACTGTTGAACATGGTTCTCCCCAGTAGACGACCATTATGTGTACCATGTTGATCCCTACTCACTCTCAATTACGGTTGCTGTGCGCACAGGTTCGTCGTGTTTTGACCGTGGGTCAATGAAACCGTTTCACTCTTCTCATGAATCACGTTAAGTTTTTTGTGGCACCAGATCAATAATCCTGTCTGGATACGCCACTATACAAGTAAACAGTAGCTCGGAATAAGCAACGGTTTCCATCTGATCTGTAATACTAATCGATAGCAACGTGACATCTGCGAACTAAGTAAACATTATTGTGACTCACATGCATTTCTCTATGTTTGACGGCTTCCCTGGCGTTGGCATCCTCCAACAGATACAATCCAGTATCGTGTTGTGGTAGTTTTATGAGCGTGATAGTAAACACACGTTGATATCGTGCTTACCAAACTCACCTGTTCTAAACCCAGCGGTACACATCTCGAACGCTTTCGGACGAGATGTCCATGTCCACAAACCACCGGCTCATAATTTATGGGAATTGCGTTGCGTACACATCTGTCGCCACGTAGCTTTGAAGACCTGTCAAGGACACGTCGAATCGACGCCACGTAGAATAGCTGCTGTACTGATCTTCAGAGCTGAACCAAAACGTTATTAAATCCGTGGACTAATCAATGTACATCCGTGGACTAATCAACGTACATCTTTTCTCGATTCAGGTTTAATGTATTCAATTCTAGTTTCATGTTTTCACTTGTCCAGTAATCCTTATTCCCCTAATTCTGGAAGGAACCTCATCTCTTTTTATTACATTTGTGGTTTGTGGTTTTAGTGTCAAATATCCACAACCATAAAGCATAATTAAAACCCTTGCGTTTTTACGTTGTCTTTTTTCACACCCGGCCGGCTGCAGTGGCCGAGCGGTTCTAGGGGCTTCAGTCTGGAACTGCGCGACCGCTACGGTCGAAGGTTCGAATCCTGCCTCGGGCATGGATGTGTGTGGTGTCCTTAGGTTAGTTAGGTTTAAATAGTTCTAACTTCTAGGGAACTGATGACCTCAGATATTAAGTCCCATAGTGCTCAGTGCCATTTGAACCATTTTTTTTTTCACTCCTTCATTGTTCTCACTCTGTCTTTTCATTCACTAAACAGTTCGTAAGTTAACCATTTCTTTCTCTACATTTTAACAATTCTACAACTACATCTTTGTACTGCATCACGTATCTCACTATGCAGTCCATAAGAAGAGTCCATCGTACATACATTACCCACTTGTTATCTTATTCGATGCGACGCACAAAAGATTCTCCAATAACCGGCCCAATTTCCCGGCTTTCAGTCAACGGTCCACAAGTGAGATATTGTACAAGGGCAGGAGAATGTTGTAATCGTCCTTGCATATCAATCCTACTCAAAGAGTTTTCTTGAGAATGATGTAAGGTTTTTTCATAAGCTCCCCGTACGTTCTCCCCATACCTTCAAAGATCCATCACACTTTCACAGAACTCTCTCAGCATATCGAAGTCATAGTGACTCACAATGTTCTTTCCACATGGTATCACACTGTGATGATGATGTGGTCCCATACTCCTTGACAGAACGTCGGGGACGATGCGGGAGACCCTCACCTCTGTACTAGGCAAGGTCCTAGCGGAGAGGGTTTGCCATTGCCTTCCTCCGACCGTAATGGGGATGAATGACGATGATGACACAACAACACCCAGTCACCTTGAAGCAGGTGAAAATCCCTGACCCCGCTGGGAATCGAACCCGGGACCCCGTGCTCGGGAAGCGAGAACGCTACCGCGAGACCACGAGCTGCGGATGTAGCACACTGTAGCAAGTAGTAATTTCCTTGGATTTCTCGGTATTTCAATTATGTAACAGGCTCCAAAAATTCACTACTAATCTTACAATCGGAAGCTGTCAAATTGTTTCCCTTCTTTGTGCTTCTTTATTCATATTCATTACATTGAGGTGACAAAAGTCATTGGATAGTGATATACACATACACAGATGACGGTAGTCCCGCGTACACAAGGTATAAAAGGGCAGTGCATTAGCGGAGCCGTCACCTTTACTCGGGTGATTCGTGTGAAGAAGTTACAGACGCGATTGTGGCTGCCCGACAAGAATTACCAGACTTTGAGCGCAGAATGGTAGTTGGTGCTAGTCGCTTGGAACATTCTGTTTCGGAAATCGTTAGGGAATTCAATATTCCGACATCCACACTGCCCAGAATCTGCCGCGAAATACCAAATTTCAGGCATTACCTCTCGCCACAGGCAACGCAGTATTCGACGGCCTTCACTTAACGACCGAGAGCAGTGGCATTTTCGTAGAGTTGTCAGTATTAACAGACAAGCAACATTGCGTGAAAAAACACAGAAATCAACATGGGACGTACGACGAACGTATCCGTTAGGACAGTACAGAGAAGTTTGGCGCTAATTGGCTATGGCAGCAGACGATGTCTTTGCTAATAGCACCATATCACCTGCAGCGCCTCTCCTGGGCTCGCAGGTATATTGATTGGACCCTACACGACTGGAAAATGGTGGCCTGTTCAGATGTGTCTCAATTTCAACAGCTAAGAACTGATGGTAACATTCGACCGTTGGTGCAGCCCCTACGAAGCCTCGATAGAAGTTACCAACAAGGAACTTTCCAAGCCGGTGGTGGGTCCATAATAGTGTGGGCTGCGTTTAGATGGCATGGATCCTCTGGTCCTACTGAAACGACTATGACTGGAAAAGGTTATGTTCGGCATTCTGAGACCATTTTTTGCAGAATTTAATGCCCTTCATTTTCCCAAACAATTAAGTAATTTTTATGGAGGACTGTGTGACACCGGCCCACAATGGTTCGTGAATGGTTTTAAGAATATTCTGGACAACTCGAGATGATGATGTGGCCACCCAGATAGCCTGACACGAATCCCATCTAACATAATCGAAAGGTCAGTTCGTGCCCAAAATCTTGACTGGCGATACTTTCGCAATTATGGACGGCTATACAGGCAACATGACTCAATATATCTGCAGAGGACTGCCAACGACTTTTTGAGTCCATGCCACGTCAATTTACTGCACTTGGCGCGACAAAAGGAGTCTCCGACACGATATTAGGAGGTGCCTCATAACTTCTTTCACCTCAGTGTTCATCATTGTTCATTACCCGACTATCCTCAAACGTCGAATTTTTCTTGAAGAGCATAATACAGTCATCGAACAATCTAATACTACCTCTGTCGCTCTCTCGTGCATCCTTTATGATTATTGTGAGTTGGGAAGTTGTTTATTTTACTCAGGTGACTGGCGCTTTGCACTAAGTATTACTTCATCGCTGTTGCCAAAGCTGATACTTCACCACGGAGATTCCGTTGGTCTGAATATGGTTTAACTGAGAGTTGTTACCACAAATACATAAAACAGCGACTAGGACTGTTTGAAGATCACTGTTTGATCATCCTTTTGTATGTCAATCCTTTTAGCAGGATTATCCTGGGACGACGGCCGTTTACTATCGTGACAAAAAATAAAAACACCTACAGCTGTCCTTATGATTTTAATTTATTTTGTCGCAACCAGTTTCAACGCTTCATGGCGTCATCTTCAGGCCTGTATGCATAAAACATTAAATATACACTCCTGGAAATTGAAATAAGAACACCGTGAATTCATTGTCCCAGGAAGGGGAAACTTTATTGACACATTCCTGGGGTCAGATACATCACATGATCACACTGACAGAACCACAGGCACATAGACACAGGCAACAGAGCATGCACAATGTCGGCACTAGTACAGTGTATATCCACCTTTCGCAGCAATGCAGGCTGCTATTCTCCCATGGAGACGATCATAGAGATGCTGGATGTAGTCCTGTGGAACGGCTTGCCATGCCATTTCCACCTGGCGCCTCAGTTGGACCAGCGTTCGTGCTGGACGTGCAGACCGCGTGAGACGATGCTTCATCCAGTCCCAAACATGCTCAATGGGGGACAGATCCGGAGATCTTGCTGGCCAGGGTAGTTGACTTACACCTTCTAGAGCACGTTGGGTGGCACGGGATACATGCGGACGTGCATTGTCCTATTGGAACAGCAAGTTCCCTTGCCGGTCTAGGAATGGTAGAACGATGGGTTCGATGACGGTTGGGATGTACCGTGCACTATTCAGTGTCCCCTCGACGATCACCAGTGGTGTACGGCCAGTGTAGGAGATCGCTCCCCACACCATGATGCCGGGTGTTGGCCCTGTGTGCCTCGGTCGTATGCAGTCCTGATTGTGGCGCTCACCTGCACGGCGCCAAACACGCATACGACCATCATTGGCACCAAGGCAGAAGCGACTCTCATCGCTGAAGACGACACGTCTCCATTCGTCCCTCCATTCACGCCTGTCGCGACACCACTGGAGGCGGGCTGCACGATGTTGGGGCGTGAGCGGAAGACGGCCTAACGGTGTGCGGGACCGTAGCCCAGCTTCATGGAGACGGTTGCGAATGGTCCTCGCCGATACCCCAGGAGCAACAGTGTCCCTAATTTGCTGGGAAGTGGCGGTGCGGTCCCCTACGGCACTGCGTAGGATCCTACGGTCTTGGCGTGCATCCGTGCGTCGCTGTGGTCCGGTCCCAGGTCGACGGGCACGTGCACCTTCCGCCGACCACTGGCGACAACATCGATGTACTGTGGAGACCTCACGCCCCACGTGTTGAGCAATTCGGCGGTATGTCCACCCGGCCTCCCGCATGCCCACTATACGCCCTCGCTCAAAGTCCGTCAACTGCACATACGGTTCACGTCCACGCTGTCGCGGCATGCTACCAGTGTTAAAGACTGCGATGGAGCTCCGTATGCCACGGCAAACTAGCTGACACTGACGGCGGCGGTGCACAAATGCTGCGCAGCTAGCGCCATTCGACGGCCAACACCGCGGTTCCTGGTGTGTCCGCTGTGCCGTGCGTGTGATCATTGCTTGTACAGCCCTCTCGCAGTGTCCGGAGCAAGTATGGTGGGTCTGACACACCGGTGTCAATGTGTTTCTTTTTCCATTTCCAGGAGTGTAGCATTATCACCTTATCAATCAAGTTACACAGAAACAGATCAAAACAGAATGAGAACAATGGCATGGCTCTACAAATGAATATACACCGAACATTTGACCGAAGGAACAGATGCATCCATTGTCACATATCTAAAATGTACCATCACGAATGTACACTCAGTACATTGTACAATTATACTATCTATTAAGGGGGGTACGACGTCAGACGGGCCGACTTGGAGCAGGAGAGACACCACAGGACATTTTAAATTCCATTGTCTATACTTTTACAAATAAATTCATAAAACTTTGTCAGCATGACCAGGAAGGACTCAAGATTCACACTCGTAGCAGTAAAAGCTCAAAAACATAAGGAAATAAATTGTTTCACATGTAAAATTTCATAATTTTTTCACTTACTATTGGCTTCATTTGTTGCTATAGGTACACATTTCTTCATAAGTAAGAGAGATTCAAAATGGTTCAAATGGTTCTGAGCACTACGGGACTTAACGTCTGAGGTCATCAGTCCCCTAGAAGTTAGAACTACTTAAACCTAACTAACCTAAGGACATCACACACATCCATGCCCGAGGCAGGATTCGAACCTGCGACCGTAGCGGTCGCGTGGTTCCAGACTGTAGCACCTAGAACCGCTCGGCCACTCTGGCCGGCTTAAGAGACGTTCCTCCACGAATTTTCCACTGCTTACTAAACACGAACTCCTTAATGCAAAACTCTAGAATTTTCCAAATGTATTAAAATCTGTGGTAAAAGTTGAGATAAATAATTATAAAATTAGGATTTCTTCTAAACATGATGTTTAAAATGTAACAGCTCATTCATTTTTCCATAAAGTAAATAAATTCTAGAGTTTCATACACTTGTAAGTATGGTTTGCATGCTGTGCAAAATTCATCGAAGAATCTCTCTTACTTATGAAGAAAAGTGTACCTATAGCAACAAGCAGCCAATAGTAAGTGAAAAAATTATGAAATTTCACTTGTAAAAAAAAAAATTATTTGGTTATGTTTTTGAACTTTAATTGCTATGTATTTGAATCTTGAATCCTTCCTGGTCGTGCTGACAAAGTTGTAATAATTTATTTGTGAAAGTATACACAGTGGAAATTAAAATGCCTTGTGGTGCCTCTCCTGCCCCAAGTCGACACGTTTGACGTCCTGCCCCCTTTAAAACTTCTTTAAATGTTATTCATGATTTTTATTTGACAGTTGGACATGCATTATCTGCACAACATAGAAATAAATTACTGTAATACAAAATAATTGTAAAAAAAATCAAAAAGAAGAAAGATGACCTATGTGTGGTGTCAGAGTATAAAATGCTTATTTGTAGACAGATGGGGGGCATACACTATGTCATATCTATAACATGAACGTCCAACACGTGGTATAAAGCGAATGTATGACCCACATATACAGAACGTATGAAAGACGCCCACAAGGAAACTGTTCGTGATGCAAACATTCATATGCGAATGCGTCATATATCGTGTACTGCCATGAAACAATCACACACAGGGATAGTAAGTAGCCCGCAAGGATGCAGTGTCTCATGAAGGATGACAACTATATATATATATATATATATATATATATATATACATGAAAAAACCAGAAAAGCTTACTGAGTAGCACACCGCTCAAAAAGAACTCTTGTGTGTTAAACCTACTGATCACGAGGAAATAATTGAAATATGAAATATATAGTAATGAATTGATACATTGTAACCAGTACACACTTAGGTCTTTCGATGACATTAAAACCAAAAGCCATTACACGCCAGCAATTAGAAAATTTCCAGTCATTCAAATCGTGTCAAAGTCCAGCCACATTATCAATTGACTAGTGAGAAGACCACACACCATGCTCATAATTAAAACGTAAGTAACTGTAATTTTTCCATCAGACGTAAACTGTTAGCAAGAGACAGTTATCTGTATGTTGGCAATACATACACTATTACACCATCGGTCGTCGATGATATGAAACTCTTTATTTCTATTGTACTACCTTTTCAAGATCTGATACTACAAACACAGGTATGTCTTGAAAGCCGTCTCCTATAAATGATTTTCACATTATGTGCCAGTAAGTCAGTTCCAAACCCTTCAAGTGGTTCAAATGGTTCAAATGGCTCAGCACTATGGGACTTAACATCTGTGATCATCAGTCTCCTAGAACTTAGAACTACTTAAACCTAACTAACCTAAAGACATCACACACATCCATGCCCGAGGCAGGATTCGAACCTGCGACCGTAGCGGTCACGCGGTTCCAGACTGAAGCGCCTAGAACCGCACGGCGACACCGGCCGGCAAACCCTTCAAGTGAATCAGATTCTTTAGTCAGTGCTTTACCTCTGCTAGAGTAATGTTGTCTTTGGCTGAGTAGTGTAAGCCACCTCTTTAATCAGTATTTTGAACGCGGAGTCTAACCGGTCAACCATACTGATTGGCGACGAGGCTTTCTGTTCGGGCGGGACACGTGGTCTGCCGGACAAATTATTCTCTATTCTGAATTTTCGCCTGACGCTGTGAACATCGTTCTGCCCGCTGCCAACTTGTAAAATACGGACATTTGTGTCGTGCTTTTGAGTTAGCCATTTTAAAGCTGCGCCGTCCAGGATTATCGGCGAGACCGTTAGCTGCTGGTGCTGCACTTGCATAATTCTGTTTTACGGGTTTTTCCTGGTTTATTTACGGGGCGTGCTTTTGCAGTTGCGTATTTGTTTGGAGAACGACATTTCTTTGTTCCTTTGTTCAATTCCTGTCGTTTTTAGAATACGTGAACATCAATACGTATTTGGGCACTTTTCACATTGATTTCAAAATGTTTAAATGATACTACCGGGATTATCATAAATATACAGTTTTTTTTTCTTTTGCAAATGTGCGGTTCTGTACAGCCACATGTCCGCCATCGGCATTTTTACGCGCTATTCGCGAGCTTCTGTGTCAACAACTAAGTTTAAATGCAAGGCTTTCGCTTACAAAATCATTTTTCAGTCGTTCGATCTTCGATGCATATTCCCACATGTACTCATGTAAGCTTTGTTCATGCATGCAAGACGTTCACGTGCAAACTATTTCAAATATAGTTCAACTAACCTGCCTTCAGCAGACAAAATATTTCTAGAAACTCCCTTCAGCAGGCATATTGTTTTCCAATTTGCAATTTTTAGCTAAGTAATGTAAGTGGGTGTTGCAGTGATCTTCGACACATGTCATGCAACGAGGAGTGCTCTGAGATTTAGCGTTCAAATGATTTATTTCCATTCGTAAAGTATTAGAACATCTGCTTTGCACTTATCTTTCTTATAAGGAACGATACATTTACGATGATAGCTTGTCTCAGGGCAGTTAGAAGATCTTGGTTCCAGTTTATCTAGATTTAACTTACCAAGCGGGCCCCATTACTGTTTCTGTTCCGCTCCGAAATTTCGTCCACTTCGTTATATTTTACTAAGAATAGTCAGATGCTGCATGTTCGCATTGTTGCCATATCTTGTTGTTGTTCATTTATGTGTCAAATTTCATACAGAGGAGAATATTTTCATGGCATTAATGTTGGAATCTACAGGTTAAAATTATAGAGGATTAGTGCCTTTCAATATAAACAATCTATGGACTGTTGACTTATTACCTATCAGAGCACACATTTAGGGTAGCAAATGGGAAATTGGTAACTAATGACATGGTGTCCTTTATTTTTGTGTAATTCCTTTTTACTTATTAATACTGTTTAGCTTTAATTATACAACTACATTCATGGACCATGGTCTCCAAGCTGTGAGGACGGGGCGTGAGTCGTGCCTGGCTTGCTCAGTTGGTAGAGCACTTCACTTGCCCGTGAAAGGCAAAGGTCCCGAGGTCGAGTGTCGGTCCGGCACACAGTTTTAATCTGCCAGGAAGTTTCAAGTTTGTGTTTTTATGGTGCCATTCCTACAGATCCAACAACGAAGCCGTGACACTTGCTTCGAACATGGGGGCAACGTTCAATAAGTAATGCAAACACATAGTTTTTCTCGAATAGTTTCAGCTGAAAAAATGCGGGATTTGTTGCTGATCACAGTGGAATATTCCCGCCTCAGACAATATAGTTCTCTGGATTTTCGATTGGTGGCTGCGCAATACGTAGCCTTCAGAATGGTGCGCTCCGAGCAGAGAGCTGTCACTGAGTTTCTTTTGGCGGAGACCTAGAGCATCGCAGATATTCATAAGAGCTTTCAGAATGCCTACGGAGGCCCGATAGTAAACAAAAGCACGGTGAGTCGTTGGGCGAGACGTCTGCCATCATCGCGACAAGGTCGTGTAAACCTGTCCTATCTCCCGCGTGCCGATTGGGCGCGCATAGTTGTGACTCCCGCTGTGTTGGAACGTACTGGCACTCTCATTCGAGGTGATCGACAGATCACAGTCAAACACGTGGCTGCACAACTGGACGTGGGTCGTGTAAACCTGTCCTATCTCCCGCGTGCTGATTGGGCGCGCATAGTTGTGACTCCCGCAGTGTTGGAAAGTACTGACACTTTCATTTTAGGTGATCGACAGATCACAGTCAAACACGTCGCTGCACAACTGGACGTCTCTGTCGGTAGTTCTGACATACCAGTTTGGGTACTAAATGGTGTGTGCTCGCTGAGTTCCTCCGCCCCACCCCCCAACCCCTAACACGAGACCATAAAGAGCAACAAAGGACCACCTGCGTGGAATTGCTTCCGGAGTGTGAGGCTGAACGTGTTGATTTTTGTCGAACGTCGTCACAGGCGATGTAACGGGTTCATCACTTCGAACCGGAAACAAAACGACAATCCTTGCAATGGTGCCAGACCACCTCTCCTGCAAAGAACAAAGTTGCACCCTTAGCTGGTAAAGTCATGGCGACGTCCTTCAGTGGTTCTGAAGGGGTTATTCTGATATCCCCGCCCCTTCATGGTGCAACAATCTACCTTGAATTGTATTGTGATTTCCTCAGGAAACTGAAGAAACGACTTCAGCTTGTTCGCCGCCACAATCACGAAAAAGATTTTGTCTTCTTCATGACAACACAAGGGGTCACTCAAGTCTGCGCACCCTAGAGAAACTCACAAAATTTCATTGGGCTGTTCTTTCTCTTCCAGCCTCCAGCCCGTATCTGTAACCTTGGGGCTTTCGTCTGTTTTTCCCAATGAAGAGCGCACTCTTCGGGAAGAAGTACGTAGATGATGGGAAGGTTATTGTAGCGAGACTTTGGCTTCGACGTCGACCAGCAGAATGATACTATGTGGGCACACAAGCCGTCCTAGCAAAGTGGCGTAAGGCTTATTTGTAATTTGTAGCCAGAAGAGTGGGGAATAATATGGTGTAATGGAATCTACTTTCAGGAAAAAACTTTTGCATTACTTATGGAACGCCCCTCGTGCAATGCTGCGCTAATAAGGAAGTACCGCACTCTGTTGACAGGGCGTGAGAGTCATTCCATTGTCTAGACAGTTTTCACAAACAGTTCCGTTCACTTTCCATCGGTCGAGACAAAAGACCCGAACAAAAACAGCTTCAGGCCATAGTTTAAACTCAAACGATATCGCCGAACACATTCAATGAAATACATCGTAATTCCAGTATCACAAACTGTGACGAATCTTATGTTTAGAAAATAATTTTTCCGACACTACCTTAACAATTTCAAAATAAATTTACCGGTTTCAGGCACCTCCGGCCTTCTTATGTCATAAGACAGATGCCGTGGTTTACTCCTACCGCTGCGGACAAAATTATCAATTTACTAAATGTCTAATGTTTAATAACAAACTAGCCAGCCGCCCCGTCTTAGCGCATTGAGTGCGAAATATCGATAAATGGACGACTTGTCGGACACAGCATTAACTTTGTTTACAAGCTACTGGACAGAGTTATAATTAAAATTCAGAAAACAGTGTAAAGGAACTGAATATAATCATTTTCATACAACTTAAACGATTTTAACTGTACGCCAAGAAAGTTCTGAGAAAGCACAGATGGTCTCTGTTCCATATTTAAACTGGTGTTTGGAGTAACATCTCGTGGCAGTGCTGGGAGCTGCTAGCTACCGATGCAGCCGACCTAGATCTGCAGTCGGAGAGGTCTTACACAATTCCAAGGAGTTTTGCTATTCACTGCTACATGGCAATGGCATGAAATTCACAGTGACGGGGAACGTCTGTTCAGATCACAGAGTTGCTTGTCCTGGTATGCAATGGGCTATACAAGAAGTCAACGTCTGTCTCGAAATGCTCGTCAGAAAATGTAGTTTCAGCGTGATGGTACACCACCTGACATCACACGTGTTGTTCAGAGACATCTCAACAGACGATGTGGTAAAAGATGGATAGGTGGAGGTGGTCCAACCCCGTGACCGCTGCTGTCGTCGGATGTAACACCTATGGAATAGCTCCTGTGGCTAGTACGCAAAGTTTAATTTACGAGACTCCTGTAGAGACAGAGGAAAATACGCTGGTACGAGTTCTGGCCGCTGCACTGGTAACTGAAGAGACACCAAGTAGGATGGAGAGTGTGTACCAAAACATACTTTGTAGGTACAAAGTCTGTAACAACGTTGGTGGTCGCCACATCGAGCAGCTGTTTTAATGCGTCAGTACTTCTGTACGTACAGTATCCTTGGTTCTGTTTTGTTTAGGAATAATGTATACACGTAATATTTAAGTGTTCATACAAACAAATGTGCTTAAGTGGTAAAAGGATGTTCCGTTATGGTTCCTTTCAAACTGTTACCTATTAACTTGCACTGCGTCACGCCTAATTTAATTCTTCAATTAGAAGTGGATTAATCAAACATCTGAATTGAAACTGTCGTAGAAACGGTACTTTTACGAACATGGGTTCCTATTCGAAATATTATGTACTCAGTCCCCTCTAGAAGTTTGTAACGGGAATTTCCGAACACGCTTTAGATAGATGGAAGAAGAAGGAAATTTTCGAGCTCCAATGAACGTAAATACGTGGACCAATAAATCCATCACTTTTGTGGGCATCATACTCTCTTTAAAATATGTCTCTACATTGTCATTTCTGAGGGTATAGGTCCATGGCATTTTTTCAGGTTTTGAAGCTTCCAGTCAATAAAGAAATTGACTAAAAACTCGAAAATTAAGGAAATCCGTGTTTCCAAGACGAAAAAGTTGTCTCACAAGCACAGTAGCGGTTACACTAATAAAACATGTGGCACACGTGTTATAACTGCCCATCTTCTTCTTTGGCAGGCTCTTTTAGAGAGGTGCACGTCATTGTTCCATAGTCAAGCGAGCTGTACCCCATAATGATACGACTACTAATTCACACGTTAGACAAAACACTCTTAATGTAATGTGTGGGTGAGTGAATCATAATATAAAAAGAAAGTCCCTAACAGTGTGTTGGATATTCACACTAGCGAATCATGTTTACAACATACTCAGTCGACTGGGTTGACGCGATGACGTTAGTGCTGTATATATGAAAGGCAAAACTGTCCATAATACTGCCAGAAAAATTAATAGGGAATCAAAACGAAAATTAATCAATAGTACTTGATCGAAACTTCTCCAATTTGCAATCGAGGAAGCCGATCGAGAGAGAGTGACGTTTTCATGACTGTCATTCTTACCATCTCCTGGCGAAGTGTCGAAGCGGCATCTGTGTCGAAACTTCATCAAAGGAAGATGAGAGTCAGACTCATAGAAAAATGGTCGCTTGTCTTTAAACTATAACATCATAACAACATTTGAAGCGCATGATACGAATCTTCAATCTTTTTTTCTCTAAGCTACGTGCACGAAAAGTAACCCATGTATTTACGTCAATATTTTCATTAATTCACTTTTAGTCGAATAACATGAGAAACTGTCTGAATCGAAGAATTCTCGTCTTTCGACGGTTGACGGAGTTTAATTGCTTTTATAGGTTGTGTCTAAAGTAATGTCCATAACTGAGTATGCAGCGTTTTCGTAACGGGTTTGTCAGCATTAGCTCAGTGAAATTACCTCTCTCCCCCCCCCCCCTCACCCGCCCCCTCCCCATTCACCCCGAAACCCATTATCTCCCTCCGAACATATGATGGTTCTATCAATAAACGTAAGAGAAATCAAGAATAGTTTCAAAATAGAAAACCATAAGAGAAGAATATAATAGTATGTTGCCGGGTAAATACATGTAGGTTTATTGGTATAGGTTACTGAACAGTTCTGTGATACGTGTGTTCTCATCAGCATCGACAGCAAACGTACACTAACAATGATAGTTCAGGTACGCCGACGTCGCAAGCCACAGATGAAGAAATAGAGAAAATATATGAGAGTGCTGAACGGGTAATTCAGTAAGTAAAGGGAGATGAAATTCGAATACTCATGAGGTAAAGGAATGCGCTTGTAGGGGAAGGAGTAGAAGAAAGGGTTATGGGAGAATATGGACTTGGTACTAGAAACGAGAGAGGGGAAAGACTAATTGAGATCTGCAATAAATTTCAGGTGGTTATAGCGAATATTCTTTTCAAGAATCACAAGAGGACGAGATCTACTTGGAAAAGGCCCGGAAATACGGGAAGATTTCAGTTAGAATACGTCATGATAAGGCAGAGATTCCGAAATCAGATACTGGATTCTAAGGCGTACCCAGGAGCAGATATATAGACTCAGATCACAGTTTCTTGGACAGAAAAGTAAACTGAAGTATAAGAGACTAGTCAGGAAGAATCAATGCACAAAGAAGTCGGATAAAGAAATATTGAGGAATGAAGAGATACGTTTGAAGTTCTCTGAGTTTGTAGACACTGTGATAAGGAATAGTTCAGTAGGCAGTTCATTTGAAGAGGAATGGACGTCTCAAAATAAAAGGCAATCATGATAACTTAGGGACCAGAAGGTAAATGCGAAGAAAGCAGGGGTAATAGAAGGAATACTTCAGCGATTGATGCAAGACGGAAGTAAAAAATCTTCAGGGAAATTCAGGAATACAGAAATACAAGTCGCTTAGGAATGGAATAAGTAGGAAGTGCAGGGAAGCATAGACGAAATGGCTGCATGAAAAATGTGAAGAAGTCTAAAAAGAAATGATTTCCGAGAGAAGTCTCAGCATATAGAAAACTCAAAACAATCTTTGGTGAAATTAAAAGCAAGGGTGCTAACATTGAGAGTGCAATGAGAATTCAACTTTTAAATGCTGAGGAGAGAGTCGATAGGTGGAGAGAGTACATTGAAGGCCTCTAAAAGGTGGAATACTTGACTAATCGCATGATAGGAGATACAGCAGTCGATATCGAAGATATAGGAGATGCAGTATTAAAATCAGAATTTAAAAGAGCTTTTGAAGATTTAAGATCAAATAAGGCAGAAGGGATAGATACCACTTCATCAGAATTTCTAAAATCATAGGGGGAAATGGCAGCAAAACTACTATTCACGTTGGTATGTAGAATGTATGAGTTTGACGATATATCACCTGACTTTCGAAAAAACATCATCCACACAATTTCGAAGACTGCAAGACCCTACATGTGTGAGAATTGTTGCACAATCAACTTAACAGCTGAAGCATACAAGTTGCTGACAAGAATAATTTATAGAAGAATGGAAAAGAAAATTGAGGATTTGTTAGATGATGATAGAGAATGAGATTTTCACTCTGCAACAGAGTGTGCGCTGATACGAAACTTCCTTGCACATGAAAACAGTGTGCCGGACCGAGACTCGAACTCGGGACCTTTGCCTTTCGCGGGCAAGTGCTCTACCATTTTTTTTTTTTTTTTTTTTTCATTTTGTTCGTTGTTGATCGTTGTGGTTTGGTCTTTGCGGACGTCACGTGACATCCGTTCAAGTTCGTTTGTTGATCCTCCCACTCAGTTTTTTAATGCAGAGGCCAACCGGCTCTCTGACCGAACACGCTGAGCTACCGTGCCGGCTGTTCACAGCCTTACTTCTGCCAGTGTCTCGTCTCCTACGTTCTAAACTTTACAGAAGCTCTCCTGCGAAACTTGCAGAACTAGCACTCCTGAAAGAAAGTATATTGCGGAGACATGGCTTCTGTAAAGCTTCTTTAAATTGAACAAATGCTGCAAGTTCTACTCTGAGATGAAGAGGTTGACACAAGAGAGAAAGTCGTGGTGGTCCGCATCAAACGAGTCAGAAGGCAAAAAAGAAATAAAAAGGGAAGGGAATTACTAGCTGTCTTCTGTTGTAGTCGAAATGGTATGTCATGTTGCATCAGCAACTATTTTCCGTCTTTGAAAATTTACGTTAAAGAATGAAATAGCTTTAAGTCATGCGTACTCGATGTATCGATAGTGGACTTGCTGTTGACCTCTGAATGTTGTGAACGGAGAATCCCTGAGTAGTTCACAAAACGCGTCGAGTTTTTCCGGACTTAGGTAATGAATTAGTGTCAAACATAAGCCTGAAACATAAATCATAATTCTGTGGCATATTATTAAACAGATGTAAAGGGTTGACTCTGTCAAATCTTGCGTAAAGTGACGTTATTTCTAATCGGATATTGTAAACAGACGTCGACATTATTAAATATGCAATGAACCGTTTCCTACAACATGACCCAGTATTTCTTTTCGTCACAGACAGACAAGTAAACAGCATTAGATATATAAGAGAGATAGCAGACGACGTTAGTCCGCTATGCAGATGTAAAGAGGCCAGTGCAAAATGTGAAATAACTGGGGACAGAACGAAAACAGTAGAAAATCTTGCACCTAGACACCATTTCAATTGCCTGTTTTCTAACAGTGCACTTTTGCTTCATGTCTTTGTCAAGTTCTGTCTCACTGGATGTACTACAAATGGCCTCAGTTCAATGGGGAAGTAACTCTTGGTCTATAGTCTTTGGTGTTAAACTGGTTCTCGTCAACGATCAAAGTCCACGTAAGCCTCTAAGCACAGGTGCGTTACGCGAGCAGAGTTATGACGGAGAGCGCCAGATTTCTGGGAAAGAGTGCCGAAGCGACCGGCCGCTGGGCCCATGGAGACACATTTCATGCCGTCGTTTTTAATTTCAGAACATCGGCCGACCATTAATCAAAGCGACAAATTCGTAACAAATGGAAATGAATAGTAATATCTTTGGAATTTATGGGGAGACCCATAATTTCGCCATCACCGTTTAGGAGCGGGAGGGAGAGATGTACGACCCACAATCTCTATCTCTCTGTCTCTCTTTCTCTCTCTCTCTCTCTCTCACACACACACGTACACACACGCACACACTCGCCCCGTAACTCTCTCGTGCGTGTATAATAGCATCCACATGCGTGTGTAGGATGGTAGGATGAAAAACGTGTGTGGGATGAAAAACGTGAACACTGTTGTACGTAGACATACCGTGTTAAAGGAATTGATTTTCTCGCTACAATATATTCTACCTGCCATGATTCATCGAAAACACTTTATAAACCAAAGGATCGTATCTCGCCACAAATACCAGGAACCTCTGTAATGGGGCATAAGAAATTAAAAAATAAAACTGCAGGTCTAGTTTACATTGACAAGATGGACTAGTTGACATACGAGGGCAGTGTCTCTGCACTGCCCTATAAAGAACATTATTCTCCCGCCCTCCAGTTTCAAGACATGGTTAAGGAATATGGGAAGGATGAAGTGACGCCTCCGGACCGCCCTCAAGGGGTATATCAACGCTGCAACCCAACCCACACTTATAACACTGCCCCATTTGAAAAATTTTAGACGAGAAACAAGCTAGTTTTACTTCCCTGGTGCGAATGAGTATTAATCATTGTTGAACTCGTCTCCATTTAAAGCGGGGGCAACAAAGTTATGTGGATTTCAGAAGAAATAAAAGGAGACATAAACCGCACGCTGTTTACCTGTTATTTCGAAGCACAGGAAAATACTGACAGTAAAGTATTTTGAAAATAAATCTGTCACAACAAGAGTGCCAATCCCACTGTTTCATGAAGGTATCTGAATTTATACCTGGTAACGCGTGTTAATAAATATCGTTATGTTAATAATGGCTACATTAACGCAGTAGTCTTCCTATTATATATTCCACATATTCAGTTGAGTTTTCATTTTGTATTCTCTTCCTTCTACATAGTTAAAGTTCTTGCACCGTAAGTTGTGTGTCTGTGTGAATGCCATATCGTAACCTCAAACTGTTGCAGATTTATTATCTTGTGTTTTTTTTTATGTGGATATCTTAGTTAATTTTTCTTTGTGTGTGAACTCAGACTGTCAGTAGTGAGTTTTGCGTGAATCACAATTTCATTCGTGGAAATGTCTTTACTGTGATCTCTCGCTTACAATTTTCATATCGTATCAATTTTCATATTATTTTATATTACATAGATATTTAATTTCTGTTAATGTAGAGCATGTTTAGAACATTTTGAGATGCTGTACTTGCAGCTTCAATGTATAAAAGCCTGTCGTTGTTTCCTTAGATTCGCTTAAGTCACTTGTAAATAATTACACTGTAAGTACAATTCTCCTTGAGATATTTCATAATATTATCTTCGTAGGGCACACTTCAGTCACGGAGTTTTCCTTAAAAAAAAAAAAGTTTACTGTAGGTTTGATGCACGGAGTGGTCAGCGTTACAGAATGTCAGTCCCAAGGCCCCGGGTTCGATTCCCGGCTGGATCGGAGATTTTCTCCGACCAGGGTCTGGGTGTTGTGTTGTGCTAACCAGCGTCACTTCATCCCCATTCACACGCAAGTCGCCGAAGAGGCGTCAGATCGAAAGACTTGTACCCGGCGAACGGTCTATCCGACGTTACCAGTTTGAAATTTTGCTATCTTGGTGATCAGGAATAACTAGTTGCTTGTTTTCGTGGGTGTCTCATAGCTGACTATATTCCCTCCGCCTGAAAGTTTGATTCTCATGCGTTGTACCATTGTTTGTTAGACAGGACTTCATATCATATAACTCATGTCATACCCCATATTCATATATTTGTTGTTGTTGTCAGGGTGGTACAATATACCAAAATCAAATACAAAAGAAATACGCTCTACAGCAGGTTACCAACTTTTTCTCGGTATCCAGAGATACAAGCTGAATGCAATACTCTGTTGGAGTGTACCAACATCTCGTCTAGCATTTTATATACCTGGTGTCCGAAAAGTAATTTTCTACATATTGCACAGACGTTGTGTACCAGATTTAATTTTAATTATGTATTTGCCTGCAAAAGAGGTGGTGTACCTATAGGACCATCACTCGATTTGCGTCCTCACGGACATCTGCCAACTGTATGGTACCTGAAGGTGACAACAACCCGAGAAAGACAGCAATCACTATACTGCACGAACTGTGCCACGTACTATATCAAGACAATGTGACAGACTCCAGCATCGCTTCAAGGATGTATTTCTACCTTATACGGCCAAGCCTCAAATACACATTCCCAGCAAGCGGATATTCGGTGAAAGCTCATGTGAAACAGTTACAAACCGTATGAAACAGACCTCTGGAAGAGTATTGTCCCGAAGACAAGGTCTTGATAGCAGACCAGCAAGTTTGACAAACCAGATGGCCCGGTCCGAACTATCACTTACACTTTCGACACTGAAGCCGGTCACTAAGCCAGTGAATTGATAAACAGAACGGTGTTGTACGATCGCGGTGAAAACAGACATTAAGATCCTCACTATCCATAAATACAAGTATGACAAGGACGTATTGACTAACATGACACTAAACTCCAAGAGTAATGCAAACAACCAGACAGCACGAGAAGGAAATGTCATGTGCAGACTACCTTAGGAAAAAAGTAAGCACTGAGTCACACTATTCCGGCAGTCAGTTCATCTTTGACAATGACAGTGTTGAATGTCATGCATAGCTTATATTCTGTGCCAGCCCAGCTACCGACAATATTTCATCCACGAAGTCCACTGAGAAAAACCGTTACACTCATTAAAACTTTTCTCCTTCTAGAAAACGACATTAAAGATTGCCGCGTGGAGTAGCCGCGCGGTCTAGGGCGTCTTCTCACGGTCCACGCGACTTCCTCAGTCGGAGGTTCGAGTCCTCCCTCTGGCATGTGTGTGTGTGTGTGTGTGTGTGTGTGTGTGTGTGTGTGTGTGTGTCGTCCTTAGCATAAGTTAGTTTAAGTTAGCTTAAGTATTGTGTAAGCTTAGTGACCGGTGACCTCAGCAGGTTGGTCCCATAAGACCCTACCACAAATTTAAAAAAAAAAAAAAAAAATTGATGATTGGCAACACGTGTTGTCATATTCGTGAGGAGTTCGGCTTGAAATCTGTCCTGCTACTCTCAGGTGATTTTTGCGGTTTTATGGGACCAACTCCTCGGCAATAACGTGATGATTTCTTCACAAAAATCACGTGATATATATTCCGCAAGCACAGAACATGCTCCGTTCATAGAGACCAAGAGAGGTGATACAGTAATTAAGGTTGTATTGTTGTTGTGGTCTTCAGTCCTGAGACTGGTTTGATGCAGCTCTCCATGCTACTCTATCCTGTGCAAGCTTCTTCATCTCCCAGTACGTACTGCAGCTTACATCCCTCTGAATCTGCTTAGTGTATTCATCTCTTGGTCTCCCTCTACGATTTTTACCCTCCACGCTGCCCTCCAATACTAAATTGGTGATCCCTCGATGTCTCAGAACGTGTCCTACCAACAGATCCCTTCTTCTAGTCAAGTTGTGCCACAAGCTCCTGTTCTCCCCAATTTTATTCAATACCTCCTCATTAGTTATGTGATCTACCCATCTAATCTTCAGCATTTTTCTGTAGCACCACATTCAGAAAGCTTCTATTCTCTTCTTGTCTAAACTATTTATCGTCCACGTTTCACTTCCATGCATGGCTACACTCCATACAAATACTTTCAGAAACGACTTCCTGACACTTAAATCTATACTCGATGTTAACAAATTTTACTTCTTCAGAAACGCTTTCCTTGCCATTGCCAGTCTACATTTTATATCCTCTCTACTTCGACCATCATCAGTTATTTTGCTCCCCAAATAGCAAAACTTCTTTACTACTTTAAGTGTCTCATTTCCTAATCTAATTGCCTCAGCATCACCCGACTTAATTCGACTACATTCCATTATCCTCGTTTTGCTTTTGTTGATGTTCATCTTATACCCGCCTATCAAGACACTGTCCATTCCGTTCAACTGCTCTTCCAAGTCCTTTGCTGTCTCTGACAGAACTGTAATTAAGGTAATGTACTCATATTTTTAAGGTAATGTACTCATATTTCTAAGAAGCTGAGTGTGTACATGCAGCACCCAGTGTTAGATTTTCTGTGATTTTGCCGAATTAATTTAGGTTACTTCCAGCGTAGTTCCTCCAAAATGAAAATGTTCGATATACACAGATCATCCAGGAAATTATGACCATCGACCTACTATAGATATAAAGGTGTCCAGGAGATAGCAGTGTCACCTCAAAAGGAATGATTGCTTCTCAGACATACGCACGGAGCATGTAGTATCGGTCAGCGAACTGTTCAGTGTGTAGAATGGGGAAGCCGCGCGATCGATTTGATATGTTCATTTGACAACACAAACGGTCGTCAAGCCACAGACACTAAAGCAATGAAATTTTTAAAGGGTTACATAAGTAGTTTCGATGCACTGAGTCATCATTTTCAAATGTAATCACAGATTACATTCTTTCAAATACTGCTGCAAAGGTAGCAGAATCGGGTCGCAAGACATCATCATAATTTCTGGTTGATCAGTCATTTCACACCCAAATGCAGTGTAGAGGAAAACATATTATATACTCTTGCATTATGTCCTGTACTGATGCAACGATCAACAAAGCCTCACATGTCGTAATCTTATAACGTGCAGCAAGCCCAAACCTATAATACAGCACGCAGTCGTACTGTGTTCTGCTGATGATATCTTAGAAATACGATGGCCTGACGATGGCTTGACGACCGTTTGTAGTTTTAAATATCATTCAGTCACACTCCTTGAAGACAGTTATGCCGAAATACAAAAACGATCTATTTGAGTTCGACCGTGGGCATATTCTGATAGCCTGGAGGCTCGGACGAGCATTTCGGAAAACAAACGATTTGTCGGGTGTTCAAGGAGTGCTGTGGTGTGTTTTGAGCACATAGCGAAAACAAGGTGAAACCCGTCCAGAAGACGTGATGTTTGGCGGCCATCCCTGACTACAGGTGTCGGACATAAGGGGCCGTGCTGACTAGTAAAACAGGACAGTCGGCGAACTGCAGCGGAACTAACATCAGACTTTAATGCTGGGCAGAGTACAAGTGTGAATGAACGTACAGTGCGCCGAACACACAACGATGGGCCGCCGCAGCCGATGACCCATGCATGTGTCAGTGCTTACACGACGGCTGAAATGGGTACGTGACCATCGGCACTGGACTAGTACAGTAGCAGAGCGTTGCACGGCCTGAAGAATTCCGATACTTTGTTCATCATGTCGATGGGAGGGCGCGAATACATCGTCTTCCAGGGGAACAGTTCGTTGACTCCTGCACTACGGGAAGGAGACAAGCAGGCGGCTGAAGCATTATCTACATCTACATCCATACTCCGCAAGCCACCCGACGGTGCGTGGCGGAGGGTACCTTGAGTACCTCTAACGGTTCTCCCTTCTATTCCAGTCTCGTATTGTTCGTGGAAAGAAAGATTGTAGGTATGCCTCTGTGTGGGCCCTAATCTCTCTGATTTTATCCTCAAGGTCTCTTCGCGAGATATACGTAGGAGGAAGCAAAATACTGCTTGACTCCTCGGTGAAGTTATGTTCTCGAAACTTCAACAAAAGCCCGTACCGAGATAGGTACATGCATGCACAGGTCATCCCCGTTTTCAAGAAGGGACGTCGAACAGATGTGCAGAAGTATAGACCTATATCTCTAAGGCGATCAGTTGTGGAATTTTGGAACACGTATTATGTTCGAGTATAATGACTTTTCTGGAGATTAGAAATCTACTCTGTATGAATCAGCATGGGTTTCTAAAAAGACGATCGTGTGAAACCCAGCTCATGCTATTTGTCCACGAGACTCAGAGGGCCATAGACACAGGTTCACAGATAGATGCCGTGTTTCTTGACTTCCGCAAGGCGTTTGATACAGTTCCCCACAGTCATTTAATGAACAAAGTAAGAACCTATGGACTATCAGACCAATTGTGCGATTGGATTGAAGAGTTCCTAGATAACAGAACGCAGCAAGTCATTGTCAATGGAGATGCTACATAACAAAACGCAGCATGTCATTGTCAATGGAGAGAAGCCTTCCGAAGTAAGAGTGATTTCAGGTGTGCCACAGGGGAGTGTCGTAGGACCGTTGCTATTCACAATATATATAAATGACCTTGTGGATAACATCGGAAGTTCACTGAGGCTGGCCAGCGTAGTGGGGAACTAGAAATGTTTGATCGTTTACAAAACTCGACCAGATGTGTGGTCTCATTATGTGGCATTGTTCATGAAGATAATATCTGCTTTATTCAGGTGGGGAACTCTTACATGGGCATCCATGGGTCCAGTGGAGCCTGTACAAGAGACCATGACGGTCAAGGAGTATCGTACACTGGTTGTGGACCACTTACACTCCTTCATGACGATCATGTTTCACGAAGGCAGTGGCATTTTTCAGCAAGTTAATGCCCCAGTCGGAAGGCCACGTGTGTGATGGAGTGGATAGAGGAACACAGTGGCGACCCCTTAACTCGCCAGATCTGAAACCGATCGAACACGTTTGAATGTGATTGAACTCTGTGTCAGAGCTCATGGTCCCCCTCCCTGGAATTAGGTGAGATGTGTGCAGATTTGGTGCCAGCTCTCTCCAGCGACCTATCAAGGTCTCATTGCTTCCATGCCACAACTCGTCGCCGGCTTTATCCTGCCAGAGGTGGACACACCGTCTTTTAGGTAGGTGGTCATAATATTCTGGCTGATCAGTGTATATCCACTTTATTTCCTATCAGCTGTTGTGTTTCGCCGCTAAAGCACGATAAACTTCTTGGCAGATTAAAACTGTGTGCCGGACCGGGACTCGAACTCGGGACCTTTGCCTTTCGGGGGCAAGTGCTCTACCAACTGAGCTACCCAAGCACGACTCACGACCCGTCCTCACAGCTTTACTTCCGCCAGTATCTCGTCTCCAACCTTCCAAACTTCACAGAAGCTCTTCTGCAAACCTTGCAGAACTAGCACTCCTGGAAGAAAGGATCCGTATCTTTTCAGCGACACACGCTGCCGCCCATTTTGTTCATAACCTTTTGCGATCGAAGCGTGACTCGGGAACGCTTTAGGCAAATGGCAGCACAGTTGAGTGCATTGTTACCACAGTGGGGCTGCACAAAAATACCACACCTAAAGCAGTGACCCCTGTTTCTTTCTCGTGTCTGCAAATCATCACTTTAATAGTTTTGAGGCTCTACTGTCGAGTTACATGACGGGCATACACACTTCCTTTCCACAGGTTTTGGAGAGCACACAGGGCCGCAAAATAGGGACACTCAAAAATATGCTTGGATATGACCGCCTAAGGCGCTGCAGTCACGGAAACTGCGGCTGGTCCCGGCAGTGGTTCGATTCCTCCTTCGGGCATGGGTGTATGTATTTGTCCTTAGGATAATTTAGGTTAAGTTGCAAGGTGCCGGGGCTAGTAGTGTATTTAACACTAAATTCTTCTAGAATCGTCAAATGTAAATGATGCCCTAAGCCCCCCCCCCCCCCCCCCCTATTCTAACTCCGACTTCTGCTGTTGCACAGGGATTGAGAAGAAACGCGAACTGACCGATCGACCCTGCAAGTGGAGTAGAAAAGAGTTTGCCACCTGCAATAATTTAATTTGTTAGAAACTAGTTAAATAAAGGAAAGTTTCATTAACATAGTGAGAAGTGAAAGGGTTGCTCTACCGATTAACAGAATGAAAGTTCTGTCCAAAATAACAATATGATTTATTATGACTAAACTCAAAATAACAAACAAAACACATGAAACATTTACAATACATCAAATTGGCTCAAATTGGTTACTCAAATAAATGCTGTGAAGGTGAAGTTGTCCCTAAACTAGATTGTGACATTTATGACGTAGTGATACATGGAGCCAATTGCTTGCAACTCATCTTAAGAGAAACACACAGCCAACCCAACATTAATTGCTGCTACAGTAGTGAGAACACCCAAGACAGAAAAAAGTTAGAAAAGGCGAACAGGCGCACTCTGCTGAGGTCTGATTATCACCTAGTAAAATGCCCTAATCTGCCAGTGCTGTGGACATACATTACCAAGCTGTGCTCTTAACTGCGAGGACACGATCTGGCATACTGGAGGCGATGGCTGGTTGCTTCGATGTCTCGTCGTGATGATGATAATGTCGCGGGTATAGCCCGAAACAAATTATCCTGGTCTGGTTGTTCCAGGCTAAAGACTTCCTAGCAACACAAATGCTCCTCTGAGGGAGACGAAAAAGGCTCACCACACAATCACTGACGGTACAGTGATAGATGTTAACAAGCGAAGTCACACAGTAACTCCAATACAGTCAACTTTAGCCAAAATTGCTCAAGACGGACAACATAGGCCGCTTGTACGCAGAACGCTCAATTGCCAACTGTAATCGGAAAGTTACGTTGAAGTCGAAACTTCAGCAACCTTGTCAAACAGTTACAATTAAATGAAAGCATATTAGACAGCCAACGGGAGGCAGACTGTCCAGAGCAGCGAGAGCGCAGTCTTGTAACCTACCCCAACTGAAAGGCGAGAGCCTATCCTCTGCAGAGCATCCGTACAAGCCGAACACAGAACATTCCTGCCCCCATGACAGTGGCCGTGGTTAAACGTTCCAATCAGCAACTCGAAAACCGGCGGAAAATTCCACTCTATTGCCAAAGCACTACCATTCCACCAATGGAGATTCTTGGCGCCAATTTCTGCGGCGATTTTGCTACGTCACGGAGCTATGCCCTGAGCAAGCCAATCACAGATACGATTTTGCAGAAAACGCGGGCATTTGCCCGCCAAGACTGCCTGGGAACACAAGTCATTCCCAAGCCTCGCTGGTAGCCCGCCAGAAAGTGTTTTCACTAAGTTTCTGTGACGTAACGGAATCTCTAGCCTAGCCGCCCTTTCTGGCCCCTCTGGGCGTGTCGCTCCCGCTCTTATGACAATGTCGGCATCTGGAAAGCATCCACTCGACTCCGTCACACCCATCGGCTTAACCCTTTCAAGTTCAGCAGAACTCGCCTGTCACCGGACCACCCGGGTGACGAGAGACGCTGCGTGGGAAGTCCGTGTGTGAAGGAATAGCAACTTTTCACCGCAGGCAATTAGAGAGGAAAATCGAATTACTCAGAGTAAGATAGAAACATGAGAGGGGCTCATGCCACCTCTCAAAGCAGTGTGTAAGCTTAGGGACTGATGACCTTAGCAGTTAAGTAACATTTGATATGACCGCAATCACCGCAATCGCAAAGGATGTTATCCTCATACTTCAGGCCCCATACTGTGATACTGGTGTTGACCTACACATAGGTAATTACGTATTTTTAAAACCTGTGATGCGTTGTAGGCAGATCAATTTAAAATGGGTACTAGCTTGCATGCTCTAAGTGAGGGTCGTATTTAATGTCAGTCATTGTGGTAGACTAAGTGTGTCCTCTGCTGTCTGTATGACACGCGTTTCACCAACGGAAAACTTGAAATTTTCGTAATAGTCACGAGCTGCCCACCGCACTAGGGAACTAGAAATGTTTGCTCATTTACAAAGCTCGACAGATGTATGGTCTCATTATGTGGCATTGTTCATGAAGATGATATCTGCTTTCTTCAGGTGAATGTATATGTTCCACATTGTGCAAGCTTACTCAGATGCTAAGAAACAGTAATCATTGACTATTACTTTCAGGAAAAGATTTTCTTCGCACATGTTGAATACTACTGTAGGCTGTTTTGCCGCAACGCTGCCCTGGCATTGTAATATATCAACTGTTAGGACCTGACGAAACCATGTGGGTTTTCTGATTGCTCTGGGAGATGGCTGACAGGAATTCCAATACGTGAAATATTAATTCACTTTATTACATGAATAATAAAATGATTTACTTAAATTTGTATAATCCATTTGCCCAAGAATTACCCGAATATTTACAACAGTCTTCGAAGAGCAAGCATCACTCATTGCACACAATTACAGACTCTTCTCTTGAGATAAAAGTTCCAAATTTAAAAAAGTACAGTTCCATCTGAGGCGTGAGTAACACTGATGTCCTAACTACACTCATGCTCATAAATGAAGGGCAACTGCAGAATGTGGCGCCACACAACGTGACACTACACAAAACTGGCGCTAATAGCATAGTCACATAAGGAACGCACACGACACAGATCTGTAAGTCCATGGTATTGGTGATAAGCTGAGAAAACCGTACCGAAACACATGTGCTACAAAATGCCACTGTTTCCTGCGCATGTACCCCAACATCAATATGGGATATGATTACCATGCACACCTACACAGGCCGCACAATGGAGTGGCATACTCTGGATCAGGTGTCGAGCAGCTGCTGGGGTATAGCCTCCCATTCTTGCACCAGTGCCTGTCGGAGCTCCTGAAGTGTCCTAGGGCTTTGAAGACGTGCAGCGACACGTCGACCGAGAACAGCCCAGACGCACTCTATGGGGTTTAGGTCTGGAGAACAGGCAGGCCACTCCATTCGCCTGATAACTTCTGTTTCAAGGTACTCCGCAACGATGGCAGCTCGGTGGGGTCAAGCGTTATCATCCATGAGGAAGAAGGTGGGACCCACTGCACCACTGAAATGGAGGACCCGCTGGTACAAAATGACGTCCCGATACACCTCACCTGTTATAGCTCCCCTGTCAAAGACATGTAGGGGTGTACGTGCACCAGTCATAATCCCACCCCACACCATCAAACCACAACCTCCATACAGGTCTTTTTCAAGGACATTAAGGGGTTGGTATCCGGTCCCTGGTTAACTCCAGATGAAAACCCGGCGAGAATCACTGTTCAGACTATACCTGGACTCGTCTGTGAACATAACCTGGAACCACTGTTCCAATGACCATGTACTGTGTTCTTGACACCAGGTTTTAAGGGCTCTCCTGTGACCAGGGGTCTGTGGAATACACCTTGCAGGTCTCTGGGCGAATAAAGCATGTCTGTTCAGTGGTCTATAGACGGTGTGTCTGGAGACAACTGTTCCAGTGGCTGGGGTAAGGTCCTTAGCAAATCTACCTGCAGTACTCCATGGCCGTCTGCGATCACTGATGGTGAGATATCGGTCTTCTTGTGGTGTTGTACACTGTGGACGTCCCGTACTGTAGCGCCTGGAGACGTTTCCCATCTGCTGAAATTGTTGCCATAAACTTGACATCACACTTTGTGGCACACGGAGGGCTCATGCTGCGACAAGCCTCCAGTGACGCTAGTATTCTACCCCTCATAACGTCATCAATACGTATTCTTTGAGCCATTGTCAATACACAGCCACCATTAGCACGTCAGAAAACGTCTGCACACTTACTCGCTGCACCGTACTCTGAAATGCACCAACACACCTCAGCGTACGTGGACTGCTGCCAGCGCCACCGTGCGATGACCGCAGGTCAAATGGACCGCATGGTCATACTCCGAGGTGATTTTAACCCGTAAACGGTCCAGCAGAGCGTTGTTTCACCATGTATCAGCATTATCCTTAATTTATGAGCATGAGTGTAGATGATACGAACTGCTTAATCGGAAATCACGAACTTGGACAGATTGAGTCCATACTGAGCTCTACACTGACCATCTAAAAGATGACCACTGACCAATGCGACGTTGGATGCCGCCTGGTGCCCTTGTGGGCACGTGACGCGGTAGCAAAAGTATGTAAGCGGAGCAGGCACGGACGGGGGATCGCGCTAGCGAAGGTACGGGTTGCTTCACGTGCTTCTGCCGTTAGTATCTGTTGACAGAGGTAGAATGACACTGAAACTACCACTAGCACTAAATGGTTGGACGTCCACGCCTCTTCATAGAACGTCTCGTTCGGAGGCTGGACTGCTCTATAAAGTAGGATAGGTGGTGATCTGTGGCACCCCTGCCGAAAGAGCACAACGCTGGTTCACACACAAGTGTTGTAAGTAGGCTGTTTAGGTTTTTTTATTGGTAACGCCACCTCTGTATGAAAATCACTGGCTGTGCTGTGTGCAGTCTGTGGCTAGTTTGCATTGTTGTCTGCCATTGTAGTATTGGGCAGCGGCAGCTGGATGCGAACAGCGCGTAGCGTTGCGCAGTTGGAGGTGAGCCGCCAGCAGTGGTGGATGTGGAGAGAGAAATGGCGGAGTTTTGATATTTGTAAGAATGGATGTTATGAACTCCTATATATATTTTGACTTTTGATGATATTAAGGTAAATACATTGTTTGTTCTCTATTAATATCTTTCATGTGCTAACTATCCCTATCAGTAGTTAGTGCCTTCCGTAGTTTGAATCTTTTATTTAGCTGGCAGTAGTGGTGCTCGCTGTATTGCAGTAGTTCGAGTAACCAAGATTTTTGTGAGGTAAGTGATTTGTGAAACGTATAGGTTAATGTTACTCAGGGCCATTCTTTTGTAGGGATTTTTGAAAGTCAGATTGCGTTGCGCTAAAAAAATATTGTGTATCAGTTTAAGGACAGTCATGTATAATTGTTCTAAGGGGACGTTTCAGTGTTTTGGAGCGCTCCTTCCGTTCATCGTGCATTGTTGAAGACGTAGCTCTACAGCAGACCACCCCTATGCGTTCACATGTTGACTCAACGATAGAGTCAATTACGATTCAGTGGGAACGACACCGTCGGGATTCGACCGGCGATCAATGTAAACGTGTCGGATCTTCCCAAAATGAGATTTTCACTCTGCAGCTGAGTGTGCGCTGATATGAAACTTCCTGGCAGATTAAAACTGTGTGCCCGACCGAGACTCGAACTCGGGACCTTTGCCTTTCGCGGGCAGGTGCTCTACCATCTGAGCTACCGAAGCACGACTCACGCCCGGTCCTCACAGCTTTACTTCTGCCAGTATCTCGTCTCCTACCTTCCAAACTTTACAGAAGCTGTCCTGCGAACCAAGATGGTAGAGCACTTGCCCGCGAAAGGAAAAAGTTCCCGAGTTCGAGTCTCGGTCGGGCACACAGTTTTAATCCGCCAGGAAGTTTCGTGTCGGATCTTCATGCTGAATCACATTTTTGCTTATCCACAAATGTCTTCATATAGTTGAACGGCGCCTCGAAATGTGCAGCGCACAACGGACGCAGACCGGTGGGGGCAGTATGATGCTGTGGGAGACATTCTCCTGTACTTGCATGACAGTAATCGAAGACACGCAGATAGCTGCAAACCATCTGCATTCCCTTATGCTTGATGTCTTCCCCGAAGGCGATGTCATTTTCCAACAATATAATTGTCCATGTCTCAGAGCCAGAACCATGCTACAGTAGTTTGAAGAGCTTTAAAGTGAACTCACATTGATGTCTCAACTACCAACTTCGCATGATGTAAATCCTATGGAACTCACCTGGTTCGCTATCGGACGGCATTACCATGTGTGCAAATCTGCGGTCCGTTATTCATACGAATGACATGACCTGTACGTAGACATCGAATGCCGTTTACGTTCACAAACCTACCAATAAATCATCCGATCCATGATACGCAGAATCAGTGATGCATTTCGTTCAAAAGACGGACAAGCAAGCTATTAAGCTGGTCATAACGATTTGGCTCATCAATGTACACTATTGGCCATTAAAATTGCTACACCACAAAGATGACATGCTACAGTCGCGAAATTTAACCGACAGAAAGAAGATGCTGTGATATGCAAATGATTAGCTTTTCAGAGCATTCACACAAGGTTGGCGCCGGTGGCGACACCTACAACGTGCTGACATGAGGGAGTTTCCATCAGATTTCTCATACACAAACAGCAGTTGACCGGCATTGCCTGGTGAATCGTTGTTGTGATGCCTCGCGTAAGGAGGAGAGATGCGTACCATCACGTATCCGTCTTTGAAAAAGGTCGGATTGTAGCCTATCGCGATTGCGGTTTATCGTATCGCGACATTGCTGCTCGCTTTGGTCGAGATCCAACGACTGTTAGCAGAATATGGAATCGGTGGCATCAGGAGGGTAATATGGAACCCCGTGCTGGATCCCAACGGCCTCGTATCACTAGCAGTCGAGATGACAGGCCTCTTATCCGCATGGCTGTAACGGATCGTGCAACCACGTCTCGATCCCTGAGTCAATAGATGGGGACGTTTGCAAGACAACAACCACCTGTACGAACAGTTCGACGACGTTTGCAGCAGCGTGGACTATCAGCTCTGAGACTATGGCTGCGATTACCCTTGACGCTGCATCACAGACAGGAGTGCCTGCAACGGTGTACTCAGTGACGAACCTGGGTGCATGAATTGCAAAACGTCATTTTTTCGGATAAATCCAGGTTCTGTTTACAGCATCTTAATGGTCGCATCCGTGTTTGGCGACATCGCGGTGAACGTACATTGGAAGCGTGTATTCGTCATCGCCATACTGGCGTATCACTCGGCGTGATGGTATGGGGTGCCATTGGTCACACGTCTCGGTCAACTCTTGTTCGCATTGAAGGCACTTTGAGAAGTGGACGTTACATTCCACATGTGTTACGACCCGTGGCTCTACCCTTCATTCGATCCCTGCGAAACTCTACATTTCAGCAGGATAATACACGACCACATGTTGCAGGTCCTGTACGGGCCTTTCTGGATACAGAAAATGTTCGACTGCTGCCCTGGCCAGCACATTCTCCAGATTTCTCACCAACTGAAAACTGCTGATCAATGGTGGCCAAGGAACTGGTTCGCCACAATACGTCAGTCACAACTCTTGATGAACTGTGGTATCGTGTTGAAGCTGCATGGGCAGCTGTACCTGTACGCGCCATCCAAGCTCTGTTTGACTCAATGCCCAGGCGTGTCAAGCCGTTATTACGGTCAGAGGTGGTTGTTCTGGGTACTGATTTCTCAGGATCTATGCACCCAAAATGCATGAAAATGTAATCACATGTCGGTTTTAGTATAATATATTTGTCCAATGAATACCCATTTATCATCTGCGATTCTTCTTGGTGCAGCAATTTTAATGGCCAGTAGTGTATATGGAATCTGTCAGATGACGCTGTTGTGCTGAGAGAAAGGCCGAGTCTCCGGGAGCGCCTCCCATTCGTCACTGCAGCGAAACGTCGCTAATGTCTGTGATATCGATGCACGTTGTCGACTTTGGTCTGGCACCGCGATCTTTTAATGGTACCAGATCGACCATGAAGGACCTGAAGTCGCTTCTAACCAAAGACACACCGAGAAAGTCTTCACAAGGGAGCATCAGAAAGCTAACATAGCACAGCATAGCATAGCATAGCGAATGGGACGGCTCCAGTGCGGGCTTTTGTCTTCAGGGATGCAGATATTTGCACAATAAAAGTTGCCAACTGAAGGATTTTGATGAACTAGTGATACAACAGGATGGAGAAACTGAGCAGATATGAAGGAAACACAGAATATGTCTGAGAACAGTACCTTCCGGGCAAGTGTGTGTCGTTTAGCTCGTGAAAAATGGGTATCATGCGGTTGCAAAGAAATTTCCAATCAAATAATTCGATTGGCGAGACGAGGAATCGATGCTTGTCAGTCAGACTATAACTGTGGTTCCTGGCTGCTCATTCTCGATATACACGACAATAAGTTTTGATTAACTTTACTTTTATTCAGCCCGGATCTTTCCATTTAGGTCAAATATGTAGTTATCTGCCGTGTAGAAATATAATGACAATGATACGAGAACTGTCGATTCAGAATTAAGGTTGTCACAGGACCGCCGGTGTATACGAATTCTCATTCCTCATGGCGGTCACCTGCTGCCCGACGAGTTTTGCGGCTTCTCTCTCCAGCAGCAGCTTTTCACTCTATGTAGGTTCGACGGCATCCGTGTTTCCTGTGTAAGTAAACTCCAACACTCATGCAGGCGGTGGGAATGGTCAGTGAAAATCAGTTACCACTCGCCACTCGCTTTTTCCAGCACTCATCTGGCTCGCTGAAGCATCTTCTTATTTGTCATCCTACGGAAGACACAGCATCGCTTGGCTTTTGTGCCACAGTACTGTGCGTATTGACGTACTCTATGTGATCAAAAGTATCCGAAAACCTCTAAAAACATGCGTTTTTCGTATTAGGTGCATTTTGCTGCCACCTACTGCCAGGTACTCCACATCAGCGATCTCAGTAGTCATTAGACATCGTGATAAAGCAGAATGAGCCGACCGCTGTGGCCGAGCGGTTCTAAGCGCTTTAGTCCGGAACAGCGCTGCTGCTACGCTCGCAAATTCGAATCCCGCCTCGGGCATGGATGTGTGTGATGTCCGTAGGTTAGTTAGGTTTAAGTTGTTCTAAATCTAGGGGACTGATGACCTCAGATGTTAAGTCCTATAGTGCTTAGAGCCATTTGAACATTTGAAGAGCAGAATGTGGCGCTCCGCGGAACTCACGGTCTTCAAACGTGGTCAGGTGGTTGGGTGTCACTTGTGTCGTACGTCTGTACGGGAGATTTCCATACTCCTAAACATCCCTAGACCCACTGTTTCCGATGTAATAGTGAAATGGAAACGTGAAGGGACACCTAAGCACAAAAGCGTACAGGCCGACCTCGTCTGTTGACTGACAGTTGAAGAGGGTCGTAATGTGTAATAGGCAGACACGTATAAAGACCATCACACGGGAATTCCACACTGCATCAGGATCCACTGCAAGTGGTGTCATGATGTGCTCGTGTTTTTCATGGAGGGAGCTTGCACCCCTTGAAGCACCTTCTTACTTCCCACTGCTGAAGAGCAATTCGGGGATGGCGATTGCAACTTTCCACACGATCGAGCACCTGTTCATATTGCATGGTGTGCGGCAGAGTGCTTACACGACAGTAACATGCCTGTAATGGACTAGCTTGCACAGAGTCCTGACCTGAATCCTATATAACACCTTTGGGATGTTTTGGAACGCCGACTTCATGCCAGCCCTCACCGATCGACATCGATACCTTTCCTCAGTGCAGCACTCCTTGAAGAACGGGCTGCCATTCCCCAATAAACCTTCCAGCACCTGATTGAACGTATATCTGCAAGAGTGGAAGCTGTCATAAAGGCTAAGGGTGGGCCAGCATTACCGATGGAGGGCGCCACGAACTTGTAATTCATTTTCGGCCAGGTGTCCGGATACTTCTGATCACATGGTGCATGAATGTGCAGAGTGACCATTTTTCAGAATACTAAATACCCTGCAAGTATTTGGAGGGCTCAGCTGCTAGACTTGGTGGGAGAAACTTTGATACTAGGCTTCTCTTGTAAGACTCTTCTGCTACTGCTCCGAGGACGCTCAGTGCACGGTTCTGAGAACAATGACTATCACTTGTAGTCATTCTCAATAGACGTCTGCATCATTTTGACTCATTTCCTGTAGTTATGAACATGCACAGGCCGCCATTTTCATCCTGCCACACGGATAAATCACTGAGAGTACAGGACCATGCATCTTGCAATATCAACTCGCTGTTATTCACTATCTGTAAATAAAGTGTGCTAGCAAGTACTTCAGCAAAAGTCTGTTACTGCTGTCTCAAAATGTAATTAAAATCCAGGAAAAGTAACGCTGATGTTTTCATTGGCACAATATGGATACAATTGTCTTTTTTTTTCTTTTATAGTATACAATGCAAAAATTTTAATTGTGTCAAAACACGTTTTGTAAATCGAAAATTGCAAACTTTCTAGCCGTACACTGTGACGAAAAGCAGTTCTAATGTACCCTTTTTACATTTCTATAGTTGACGGGCATTACGTATTTCTTGCAAATGCTGCACACAGGGAAAGGTGTTTCAAAAGTTAGTAAAATAATGTTAATTAGCTTCATTAAAGTTCATCACGACGTAAGTGGCGTCTTGTGTGGGTGCAGCACCTCGTTTCGCAAACGTGAACTTAAGTACTGTAGCCCTCTTCCGTTCTTTAAAATGTAAGATTTAATATATTAAATAGTAGTAATAGCAAACTGCCACATAGAGAAATTTCTAAGTGCTGCGTGAAGGATCCCATCAAACGACAGAACTCAATAAACACAGCTTACAGTTCGATTGCCAAACTCAAATCAGCCAATAACACATGACCATTGTAGAAACTAGAGCAGCTAGTTACTACACTGAATTGTCCCTTACTTCTACATTCATCTTATAAAGTTGATGATACATTCGTTCAGGTTAACACCACTTTTTCAGTGAAGTGCGGAATTGCGGATTTTCGAGTTTTGCAGCAAGAAAAATGGCGCTAGTTTGGGCCGTTAGTTGTAAGAATGCCGAGTTTGCCGACGATCGCGTGCTAAGGCAGAGCACTCAAAGTGCGTCCAGTGCTTTCTTCCATTATTCAGGTTGTTTCAAAACTCTACGGCAAACCTCAGGAATGGATTCAACATACAACAAGAAAAAAAGTCTGGTACACAAGGGCTTTAAAATTCCTATCCTAAAATATGTGAGCACCTCATCTTCAACATCTTGAAACAAATTTTTGTACTGCAAGCTCTTTGCTTTCCATATTTTGAAAGAAGATAGTATGGACCAAAACAAGAAAAATAGTCCAGTAAACATGGGCTCAAAATTGCATATATTAAGAGGTATGATCACTTGTTCAGTAGAGGAGGTGTGTTTGATCCTTGCAAATATCAACAAGTGCTCATAGCTCTTAGGGTATCCATTTTAGAGCACCATGTTTACTGGATCCTTTTTCTTGTTTTAGATCCATACTACCTTCTAACAAAATATGGAAAGAAATAACTTCTAGTAAAAGAGATAGTTTCAGTCAAAGATGAAAAAATGCTCATAGCTTTTAAGGTATGCAGCTTAGAGCCCGTGTTTAGCAGGCTTTTTTTCTTCTTGTTATATGAGGAATCTATTCCTGAAGTTTTGCCATCGAGTTTTGAAACACTGCGTATAGCCACGACTTACCGACTGCTGGAAGTGCTTGCCCTTGACTTCTGTAAGCTAACGGTCAGTGGTGGTTCCTCCAGAACACCCAGGTTTCAGTTGTTAATCGTAGACAGGTGGTGGGCAAGCTGCTCAAAGGGTGAGTCTGAATGGCGAAATGTCGCGATCCCATAGTCTCAGTAATGTAGTCGCTGGAAGCTCGTTGAAAGCCGTGTCAACATACGAGTAAGTTACCCACACGAGGTGTGCCCCTCTCCACACTGATATCTACGTTGCACACTCCAGCTTCTCATTTCTCCTTATGCCTTCGCTAGGTTACCCTGTAAGTAATTAACTTTGCGAAACTTATGAGTCGTTCACATGTGTGCGCTCCCAGCCGGCCGGTGTGGCCGTGCGGTTAAAGGCGCTTCAGTCTGGAACCGCGTGACCGCTACGGTCGCAGGTTCGAATCCTGCCTCGGGCATGGATGTGTGTGATGTCCTTAGGTTAGTTAGGTTTAATTAGTTCTAAGTTCTAGGCGACTGATGACCTCAGAAGTTAAGTCGCATACTGCTCAGAGCCATTTGAACCATTTGTGCGCTCCCACGTATGGTTTAATTTGAATTTCAGGCGCTATTTAACCTTGTTAAGGTACTATCGCCAATCTGAATTACTCGATTCTTGCAAGCTCATAAGAGAATGGTCCAATTCCACTTATCGAAACCTACCCTAAAATTTTCATAGAAAGAATACACCGAAATTGTAGCTGCTATGGCACACTGCAAGTATCTTTAGAAAAATGTTGAAGTTACTCATTTTTCCCGCTGTAAGAACAGCTTACAACAGCGGTTTGTACATCCCATGGAGGTAAGAATAAGGGGAGATGGCGCTACGTATCCCAGCCGTACTACGTTTTGAAGCCATGGGGGCGTGGCTCGCTGCCGTGACACTCTGACCAAAACATTGCCAGTGTGCTATAGCGCTGCGTGTATTACAATCGCTAATTGCACCATATACGCATGTAACGTCAGCAGATTGGTTGTTTCAAAGTTTTTGTTTAAAAGAAAATCTCGTAAAGGCGAAATTCCGCGTTTCTTTTGATTAAAAATAGTTTTTAATGTAATATTACGAATAGCTAGCCTTCAATGTAAACGATACAATTTTGTTAATTCAGTAATAAACGTGTATCACAAACTAAATAATAGAAACTGAAAACTAAGTTAGCTATACCCTCCCTCCGAAGCCCCATAAATACATCTTGTTTGTAATACGTACTGGGACATTTCAGTTACGTTACACTACTGGGAAACACTGTTCATTACCACCAATATTTACTGAGATACGGTACACAGAATGGCAAATCTACACATTGTCCTGTTTAGGCCTATACTTTACGCCAGTTAATGTAGTGTTAGCTTTTAATTTGGTACATGATGAAGACAAAGTGAGTTACTCAACACTTCGATTATCGACGATACGTACGCATTATACTGAAACGTGAACTTGAAAACTAAGAATTTAATTCTTTGAATTAACATACCTTTTGCAAATGTTTTGGGTGTGTAGGGAAAACTGATGGTACAGCATTTTCTCGGAGCCTTACTGTTGAAAGGGAAGTTCCGTCTATATCCTCTTCTCGGAAATGCTGAGAACATATAGTGCTCCATTTAGACGCACGCCAATTCTTCCTCCTCACGGCATTCTCCCACAGAGCTTTCCGACTTTCATTTTTAGGAAATCTAAAATCATACAGGAGAAAAACACGCTATAGTACAAGTACCGATGTAGCACACGTTCATTCACAATGAAGTTGTAAAATCACACTTAACGAGACAACTTACACATGAAATGTTATTCCCCTCGATTTCGCATCACAATCAGAACGATTCGTACATCCGAACACCACACAAGTCACCATAATAGCGCAAAATCCTTCCAAAAGCGAGCGACAAGCCTATGCACACAAGCTTACAGCAGCAATGTTTTGGTCGGATTAAGATGGCTACCCTCGGCTTCACATAGCTTCACAGCTGTGACGTCACGGCGTCTCCATCTATTCTTATCTCCATGGTACATCCCATCCTGCCCAGCGCCGAATAAGCAGTCTCAGCCGTAACAAGAGAACGTAGCGCCACCTAGCACGAAGTCTAACGTGAGCACACGCGAATTTTAATCATTTAACCATACCAAAAGTGTCTCAAATCATTAACTTCTTGAGTAACTTGCAGTTCATATCGACAGCTAAACTGCTGCAGACGTAGCTGTTACTCAAGTGACCAACAGAGGAAAGGAAATCACGCCAGTGTATGATGTTACATTACAGACGGCTTCCGTTCATCGGGACTTTAATTTGTTGATATTAAATATTTTATAATGATTCCTGCAGCTCAATTCTTACGAAACTTTTTGAATAACGTGTAGTTTGCTTACAATGAAACAGTTCCTTGTTTATACGCCGTAGTCTTTAAAAAAAAGCGAGGTGTCTACTGGATGACGAAAACAAACATTTTCCTTACACTAGGCACACCAGATGAAAGAAAAACGAACGCATTCAGGCACTTGACGTTAATTGCTGCTTTTGACAGTACTGGAACGGACAAAGAAATGATCGTGGCCGTTTTCTTGCATATTCTGCCGCGTACCGGACATAACTGATGAAATTCGTAAAATATGGTGCAAACTGACCATGCAGAAAAGACAAAACTGTTCTGCTGATAAATCTGAAATGACAAAGAGGCAATGGAAATTATATTGCCTGAGAATTTTCTAACAAATGCTTTCGAGTGTTAATATTTTTTTAAATTCAGAGGCTGGATCTCCACTACTAGTTGTTGGTGTAATCCGAATCACATTAATAGTCTTTTCGTCGTCCTAAGGACATAAGTGTCTTTATGTCCAGGCCGAGACTTCAAGAAAAGTAATGAATAATTGTCTGCAAACGTGACGAAGACTTTTAAGATGTAACATTCAAAATTATTCCCTTCCATTTTGCCAGATTTTGTCGCATCGACTACAACAAGAAACTTTGACCTCACATCAGCTACGACTTTCCCTACCTGATAATGACATCTTCTCCACAAATTTATTTCAGGGAAACTTCGTAATATTGAGACTTTCTTATCCGTTTACTCACTGAATATGTTTAATCAGAATAGATATTGAATTTAAATGATGAAAGGAGAAAATACATAAATGCAGTAAATGAAGCAGGCAAAAAGCCAGCCGGTGTGCCCGACCAGTTCTAGGCGATACGGTCTAGAACCGCACGACCGCTACGGTCCCAGGTTCGAATCCTGCCTAGGGCATGGGTGTATGTGATGTCCTTAGGTTAGTTACGTTATGTAGTTCTAGGTTCTAGGGGACTGGTGACCTCAAAAGCTAAGTCCCATAGTGCTCAGAGCAAATTGAGCCATTTGAAGCAGGCAAAACGGAATACAAACGTCTCAAAAATGAGATCGACAGAAAGTGAAAAATGGCTAAGCAGGGATGGCTAGAGGACAAATGTAAGGACGTAGAGGCGTTTATCACTAGTGGTAAGATAGATACTGCCTAAAGGAAAATTAATGAGACCTTTGGAGAAAAGAGAACCACTTGCATGAATATCAAGAGCTCAGATGGAAACCCAGTTCTAAGCAAAGAATTGAAAGCAGAAATATGGAAGGAGTATATTGAAATATGGCATCCCGGCTATTACACAAGTTGAAAATACGGTCACTATTTTTTTATAAACTTAAATTTGCCATATTTCGTGACAGTACCTTTTCCATTAGACGTTTGCAAGCAAATATAAGTCTTGGCTTCAGTTGTCTAAGTATGATTCCACAATGCATCGTTGTCGGCTGCAGAAAATGACGTGGTTCAGCGTGTTTCTCTCATTTTGGTGTTTCAAATACAGTTTCTTCAAATGCAGTTTCTTCTTTTTAGTTAATACAAAAATAATAGTAACATAATTCAAAATTATTTATGACGGCGACCTTCACATTGTTCTTCCGTCAACAGACACCAAGAGTTAGCTTCCGACTCGGACTGACTATAGTCAAAGACTACTCCAACGTCAAAGATATTTTACACAATCAGTTTCTTTGCTATTCTTCGATACATTTTCTAATAGTAATCAATATGCTTTTACTCTCAAAACAGAAGTAAATTAACATATAATAAGACAAATTATAATAAATTCTGACAAAAATATAAGAAAACATTTTCAATTCAGTATCGACAAATACGGTAAAAAAAAATAACATCTCCCAGATCCATTACAACTGCTCCCCAGGGCTTTTGTTGTTATGGACATATACAACAAAATCCCGACAACACTCAGTGATGGATCTGTATTACACAATTAGTACACTAATGATGCAATCTGATAACCTCTTCCAAATTTGGACTCTTTGAATCTGTGGACTTGTTACTGGCTCTTGTTGCAATGATACTTCCCCATCAATCTCATACACAAAAAAAAATTCAAGTAAAGAAATTATTTGACATGACAAATATACATGGTATAAAACACACATGAGAAATATTCTAACATACAGCATACAGATTGAAAATAATAGAAAGGTAAAACTCATTTCCTAGAATAAGATTTAATTAATTTTTTTTATATTAATGTTAATTTCATTATGTATACATATTGTACAGTAAAAATGATACTGGACATATATAGTGTAATGTGTTTTTCTCTATATTTGCCTTATATATATATATATATATATATATATATATATATATATATATATATATATTTTAAATTCTGATTTTTTTAATTTTTATATTTTTTTATTAGTCATGGTTTTTTTGTTTTAGTATTTTTTTTGCTTATGATTTTCTTTTTTTTTAGTACAGCTAAAGATACATCAGTATTATCTAAATTTTTTGCAATTATTTATGTACACTTTCCTCTCTGCTACAGTATTACTACAAGTCACATTCTTGTGAAGAGTACTTTTGCTCCCCACAACATCAGTATAAACAACAATAAACTGCTCATATATCATGAGGTTTTATCTAAAATTGGTTTTGAAACTTATGCCTTTGCATGCATGTCTTCACATGCATGCCTTCACCCACAGGGAAGACTTAGCTTCCAAAATTAGAAAAATTCAGAAATGATCACTAAGGAGATTTTTTTTGTAAAAAAGTAAAAATAAATCTTTCTCTCATTCTTTGTTACATCAGTGTTTTTTCATCAGTTTCAATTAACATGTGACTTCAAATTATTAATTTATACATGCAAATATACATACTTGGTTGTACAGGTAATTTTGTTCTAACAAGCATATTCCAGTGGAGGACTTTTGTTTTAGATGATAATAGATTATTTAAATTTTGAAATTATGATTTCTGTTTATACAGTTTTAAAGAGACAACATTCCTAAGACCAAATAATTTCTTTGACTTAGGATACACCAAACGATAAGCATTAGGGTGTGGATTTTCTATGACTTTTCTCATGCTTGAGCAACATTCTGCTTGCAAATGCTATAGTACAATGTATCTTAACTCCATTCTCTACTCTTTCTTGAAATAACTCTGCTCCAAGCCCATAATTACTGCTATCCATGTTCAAACAAAATGGTAAATTAAAATCAGGTCTGTGTAATAAGTGTTGCTTCCTCAACTCTTGCTTAATTTTATCAAACTCTTCCTGACAACTTTTATCACAAACCCAAACAGTGTTTTTCTTAAGTAACTGACTTAAACATGGTGCATTCAGACTCTGATCACTTATATGTTTTTGGTAATAACCGCATAAACCAAAGAACGACTTTAATTGTTTTTTAGACTTAGGAATAGGAATTTCTGAAATTGCTTTAATTTTTTCTGGATCTGCCAAAATTCCCTTGTCTGTGACAACATGACCCAAAAATTTTAATTCAGAAACTGCAAATTTACATTTCTCTAATTTCAATGTTATCCCCCCTTTTCTAAGTTTTTCACAAACTGACTTCAAAATCAAAAAATGTTCCTCCCAATTTTTCCCTGTAACCAAAATGTCATCTACATAGATTATCAGTTTAGACGCAAGTTCTTGCCCCAGTACATGATCCAAAGCTCTTATAAATTCGGAAACAGAAGAATTTAACCCAAATGGCACAACACAATATTGGTAACTCTTACCATTGTACAAGAAAGCAGTATATTTTCTAGAATTAACCGAAAGTGGTACTTGATGAAAACCCGAAGTTAGATCCAAACTTGACATATATTTTATATCTGTAAATTTATAGAGTAACTCATCAATATTTTCAGGATGGTCTGTCTGTCTGAACAAAATTTTGTTTAAGTGTCTAGAGTCCAAAACCAATCTTACTCCACCATCTTTTTTCGAAACTACTACTAGAGGATTATTATATGCACTGATACTCCTTTCTATTATATTACATCCTTCCATCTTTTTCAGCTCTTTCTCAACAGCAGGTCTTTTTGATATTGCAATAGTGTATGGTTTTATGAAAAATGGTTCATGAGGTTTTACCTGAAGCTCACACTGGTAACCCTTTACCCTACCAGGTATGTCACTAAAAACATCACTGTATTCCCACAGGAGATTTTCTAACTGTTGTTTTTGCTCCCCAGATAAATTTTGTGTTTCTGAAATTTTCAAATTTACTAAATTCCCAAATTCAACTTCATCAGTATCAAATCTATGAATTTCAATATTCTCCAATCTATTTTCTTTTAGTAAATTAATACTGTCATATTTCCATTACTCTGATCACCAAGTGTGTTCACAAAATTTGTCTGAATGTATTCCCTTTCACTAGTTTCTATCAAAAGTTTTCTTCCAACCCAATCAAATGCTGTATTTACTTTTACTATCCAAATCATACCCAAAAGAAAATCCTCATTAAATTCCTGAATTACAAAACATCCATGTGTGAACAACTTGCCTTCAATTAAAAATGTCACTAAAGCCTGGCTTTTTACCAATTTACTGCTCTTCCCAGTAGCACCTTTTATCTTTACCCCAACAACTGGCAGTTCAACATAATCTTTCCCCACTTTCAATTTCTTGCTTAACCTGTCAGATATTCCCGAGATCTCACTTCCTGTATCGATTAAACATTTACCAATCCATGACCCAATTTGAACTTTTATATAAGGACTGCAAGATTGATCACTTTTCTCAGAACCTGTATCCTCATGTAATAAATCACTTTCAATTTCCCCAAACCTATACTTATCAGAATCATATGGTATACCATTATATGTATTATTTGTCACAGTTATAAAATTTGCACAAGATATAAAATTGTCATTAGTACTCTCTATTATCTCAAATAGCCAAGAATTTTCATCCAAATCACATTGTATACTATTGAAGTACTTATCCTTCAGCTTTTCAAAAATAAAATATATTTTTCCACCACTCAGGACATACAGTTTCACATACATTAATAAGCATCTATTTAAAGTTCTTGTCAAAAGAAACAGTTTCACTGTTCAGCTATATATTCATAAGAAATGTGTGTGTATCATTAGTATCTATAAAAGTTTCACTTAGGTAAGCAGTTATACATGTGTCATCGTTATTTGTGTAGTCAGATTCTTTACCAGCAACATCTAAATTCACACTTTTACATACACCCAGATTGCGAGTATTATTCATCCTGGTAACATCCCTGGGAATTTCTATAATATTCTCACTATTTAATCCATTTTCAAACATGTGTATACCCAACTCCCTATTTAAACTAATGAAACACCTTTCCTCAACATCATCATCAATACCATTACCATCATTATCAACTTTATCAACAACATCATTATCATTACACATATTCAGGTCATACACATTCAAATTATTCCCCAAAATATTATTTCCCCTTTCTAAAGTTACCAGATCCCTTTCACCAACATTTACATTCTCAGAGCATGCATTCTCTCTTTCATTCACACACATCTCTGAACTACTGCAAATTACATCATCTCACAAAGTGTTTTTCTTTTCTGCCCAAGTGTAAAACTCTGTTAAATTAAATGAATCACAATTACTTTTATCTATTGTATGTTCTTGTGTATTGAAAATGTTATCTTTATCATTATTATTTTCCTCTTGAAATTTCTTCAATAAGTAACAACTAATGACCTCATGTGATAGCATAGGTTTGGAACTGACCTGTTTGGGTTTATGATAGTCACATCCATTGGTCCTTTCATCATGCTCACCTTCTGCCTCAACCTTGCGGACCTTCAAGGGGGCGTCTACTCGTTTTTTATTTCCGGTTCCTGTTTGAACTGCTGATTATGGTTCTGCCAATGTCTCTGATCAACATTTCTGATCCCATTCCTATGCCAAACATTACCTGATTGTCGGTAGTTTCTGTTGTACTGACCTCTATCAAAATTTCTGTGATTTTGATCCCTAAAGTGTTCTCTATTTTGTTGATTAATAACGCGAAAATGTTGTTCTTGTTCTGGATAAAAATTATGGTCCTTCCTTACAAAATTGTTATATCCCCCTGAATTTTGACTGACACCATGATAATTGTTTTGTTCCCTTTTTTGAAAGTGATCATTTCCCCAATTTTGACCATTACCTTTCTGAGTAAACCCACTGTGTGTTCTTGTTGTTACCCTATCCAACTTTTCAATATAATTGAGAAACTGCTCTACATTACTATTAGGACAATGAACTAAACTCAACTGCATTGCTGATGGCAATCTTCTCTTTAAGGTATCAATTTTGATCAAGTCATCCAAAGGTTTTGTTAAATGAATAAGTTTTTGAAGTTCATTTTTGCAAAATTGTTTCATGTTCCCATCTGATTCCCTATAGTTTCGGCCATTCAAAAATTCACTTTTGATTATAGTTTGTTTAAGATCATCCCAAAATTTTTCCAGAAATTTTGATTCAAATTCTGAAAAGGTCATCCCCAAAGTTACAATCTGGTTTGCCCAAGTCAAAGCTTCCCCTTCCAAGAATTTTTTCACAAATTTAATTTTTATTTCATCTGGTGAGTGAGGTAAAAAACAATCCTTACAATACTGCATAAAATCAACGGGATGTAAGGGTCCATCTACCGAAAAGTGCTTCACTGGAATATTAGATATAAGATTACACATGTTGACATTGTGATTTTTGCTTTGAAATTCAATGTCAAAACTTTCAATTTTTTCGCTAAGTTCTTTGACAGATTTTTTGTTTTCCAAATCATTGCATTCTACTTTTTCTTCTAGAGTAACCAAACGATTGTCAGTTTCTTGTTGTACATTTTTAACTAAAACTTTTGTATTCTCATCCAAATTTTTAATTTCCCCTTTTATCTCATTAAAATCAATTAAATTTCTTTCCCTATCTACCAGTAACTCATTTTTTTACAGTATTAATTTCACCGCTCAATTTAACATCAATTTCATTTACTTTTGCTTCCACAGATTCAATTTTTTCCTCAACACTGCCAACTCTGTTCGAAAGCTCACCCACTTGGGTATTGACTGCTTGGACTTGCAACAAAATGTTATCACTTTTTTCATCCCAGTATGTCTTACTGTCGTCAACTGATTGTTTAATTTCTTTCGTGAAATTTGCAAGAAAACTTTTTAAATCAAATTTATCGGTTCTTTCTGTTACATTTGACCTGTCCTGATGTTCGAAGTCTATTAAATTACTACTTTCTACTTTAGGCACAATACTCTCGAAAATCTCATAAGTCATTGTGAAGAACAAAAATTTACACACAACAATATAAAACAAGATAAAAATATTGTTTTAACAAAATACGAGGGTTTCGTGACATATCTGGAACACACTTCTACTTTTCCAAAACCACGTTTTCCATCCATGTGATTGTTGACCAAAATTCTTGAAGTATTTTCTTCTGTCGAAAATTATATTTTTTGCCGAAACATTTCTTCTCCAAGACTTTTACTTCCCCATGAACACAAACACTATAACACACATTCTGAAGAAACTGGTATTAACACACAAAAATTTTCTTCCTCGTAGCACTGTTGAAGATCTCGTGAACACAATATCCTGGCTACAGTCCCCAGTTGAAATATGGCATCCCGGCTATTACACAAGTTGAAAATATGGTCACTATTTTTTTATAAACTTAAATTTGCCATATTTCGTGACAGTACCTTTTCCATTAGACGTTTGCAAGCAAATATAAACCTTGGCTTCAGTTGTCTAAGTATGATACCACAATGCATCGTTGTCAGCTGCAGAAAATGACGTGGTTCAGCGCGTTCCTCTCATTTTGGTGTTTCAAATACAGTTTCTTCAAATGCAGTTTCTTCTTTTTAGTTAATGCAAAAATAATAGTAACATAATTCAAAATTATTTATGACGGCGACCTTCACATTGTTCTTCCGTCAACACACACCAAGAGTTAGCTTCCGACTCGGACTGACTATAGTCAAAGACTACTCCAACGTCAAAGATATTTTACACAATCAGTTTCTTTGCTATTCTTCGATACATTTTCTAATAGTAATCAATATGCTTTTACTCTCAAAAACAGAAGTAAATTAACATATAATAAGACAAATTATAATAAATTCTGACAAAAATATAAGAAAACATTTTCAATTCAGTATCGACAAATACGGTAAAAAAAAATAACATCTCCCAGATCCATTACAATATCGAGGGTCTATACAAGGGCGATGTTCTTGAGGACAATATTATGGAAATGGAATAGGATGTAGATGAAGAAGAAATGGGATATATGATACTGCGTGAAGAGTTTGACAGAGCACTGAAAGACCTAAGTCGAAACAAGGCCCCGGAAGTAGACAACATTCCATTGGAACTACTGATAGCCTTGTGAGTGCCAGCCCTGACAAAACTCTACCATCTGGTGAGCAAGATGTATGAGACAGGCGAAATATCCTCAGACTTCAAGAAGAATATAATAATTCCAATCCCAAAGAAAGCAGTCGAACTGTCAGTTTAATGAGCCACGGCTGCAAAATACTAACACGAACTCTTTACAATCGCATGGAAATACTGGTAGAAGCCGACCTCGGGCAAGTTCAATTTGGATTCCGTAGAAATGTTGGAACACGTGAGGCAATGCTGACCCTATGATTTATCTTAGAAGATAGATTAAGGAAAAGCAAACCTACGTTTCCAGAATTTGTAGACTCAGAGAAATGTTTTGACTGGAATACTCTCTTTCAAATTCTGAAGGTGGCAGGGGTAAAATACAGGGGGCGAAAGGATATTTACAATTTGTATAGAAACCAGATGGCAGTTACAAGAGTCGAGGGGCATCAAAGGGAAGCAGTAGTTGGGAAGGGAGTGAGACAGGTTTGTAGCCTCTCCCCTATGTTACTCAATCTGTATATTGTGCAAGCAGTAAAGCAAACAAAAGAAGAATTAGGAGCAGGAATTAAAATCCATGGAGACGAAATCAAAACATTGAGGTTCGCCGATGATATTGTAATTCTGTCAGAGGCAGCAAAGGACCTGGAAGAGCAGTTGAACGGAATGGAGAGTGTATTGAAAGGAGGATATAAGATGAACATGAACAAAAGCAAAACGAGGATAATGGAATAGTCGGATTAAATCAGGTGATGCTGAGGAAATTAGATTAGGAAATGAGACACTTAAAATAGTAAATGAAGTTTGGCATTTCGGGAGCAAAATAACCGATGATGGTCGAAGTAGAGAGGATATAAAATGTAGACTGGCAATGGCAAGGAAAGCGTTTCTGAAGAAGAGAAATTTGTTAACATGGAGTATAGATTTGGGTGTCAGGAAGTCGTTTCTGAAAGTATTTGTATGGAGTGTATCCGTGTATGGAAGTGAAACATGGACGATATAAATAGTTTAGACAAAAAGAGAATAGAAACTTTCGAAATGTGGTGCTACAGAAGAATGCTGAAGATTTGATGGGTATATCACGTAACTAATGAGGAGGTATTGAATAGAATTGGGGAGAAGAGAAATTTGTGGCACAACTTGACCAGAAGAAGGGATATTCTGAGGCATCAAGGGATCACCAATTTGGTATTTGAGGACAGCGTGGAGGGTAAAAAATCGTAGAGGGAGACCAAGAGATGAATACACTAAACAGGTTCTGAAGGATGTAGGTTGCAGTAGGTACTGGGAGATGAAGAAGCTTGCACAAGATAGAGTAGCATGGTGAGCTGCATCAAATCAGTCTCTGGACTGAAGACCACAACAACAACAATGTTTAAACAGCTCGAAAAGATCTGAAAATCAGTAATGTTCATCTTACTTTCAATTCAGAGCATCCAACCTCGTAAACCTCCTTCGGTAATGGTGAATTGACTCTCAATGAGAAGTTATAAACCTCTCCAATATATTTTCTTTCAAAGTTTTACGAGTTTCAGTTTTGCGCGTATTTCGTACTTTATATAAATCTTTCTTCCATTTACACAATTCACGTTCATATTTTACGAAACGAAACTAGATTTTCACACTGATTATGTACACTATAAGCGTTTTAATCTCTCTTTCAGTTAACTAAGAAATCATAGCTTTCCCTTTCTCACTGAAAGCTATCATTGCATATGTTGCCTTCGGGCTTGGAAGCTACTTTATCTTCGTACTGGACATTAATAAGCACAAAAATCATCGTTTTAACCGCAATTCATGGATTCGTCCGAATTATTTCCTGTTTCAGAATGTTCACCCAATTTCTAACGATATATCGACATTACTGCAAACGAATGTCCAAGAAATTAACTGATAAATAACAAATATGTCGGCCTTCAGGAGAAGTAAGGGGTTTTGATTGCATACAGCGATCTTCATATTTCGTCTTTCAAAGTTTGAAAACATTAATTGGATTCCACATTGCTGTGAAACTCTGAAAACCGCACAAAGGCAAATCCTGTCAGCAAGCTTATACCAAGAACTCACAAAGAAAATTTATTCAGTTTTATCCCCATTCTTAACACTTAGCAATACCACAAAGGCAACTGCTACCTTTTCCCTTCTTCTGAATAGGATTGCTCCTCTTTATCTGCTTCATTCCGTGGATGTACTGGACCAACTGCTGTTCCATTTCTTGGGTGGTTGTCCAGGTTGTTGTTTCCCTTCCGGTCGTCCACGTTTACAAATTTTAGTTAGTCATGTGAGGTCCGTCCTTTCCACATGATCTTTCCAAATTCTTTTTCTCCCATTGATTTATATTTTTTATTCTACACTGTTCGCTTTTCGGCACATTTGTTCTTTTATCCCACATGGTTCCCCCTTAGATCTGTCTTTGTACTTTTATTTTCAGTGCCGTTAACTTTGGTTTTACATTTTTCTTTTCTGTTCTAGTTTCTGCCGTATGTGCCAAATAGAACGCTCCACTGTGTTATACATTTTCATTTTCTTCTCAGTTGTCATAAATTTGTTGTCCATACAGTATTTTGCAAGCATCCGGCTACCGTTGCTGCCTTTGTTACGTGATTGTTCCTCCACGCTTATGTCTTCATAGCTGGTGATAACGACCCCTAAATAATTAAAACTCATTACTTGTTCAATTGCACACCATCTATTTCTAATCATACATCGTACAGGTGCTTTTGGTATTATCGTACTGTTTGTTTTTTTAGACGAGAATTGCATGTTATATTGTTTAGCTGTTTTATTAAATTGGTGAAATAACCTTTGTAAATTATCCTCATTATTTGCTATCGGTACAGCATAACAAATAATATTTATCACTTTACTTCCCAGTTTACATCCCACTTTCTTTCTTAAATCATCAATGATGTGGCCCATTATTAAGGTGAACAGAAGTGGGCTTAATGAGCCCCTTGCCTAATTCCTTTATCTAGTGTAATTTCATCTGTGAATTCTCATGTATTTTAATTCTTGTTTTATTACATATATATATATATATATATATATATATATATATATATATATACAGGGTGAGTCACCTAACATTACCGCTGGATATATTTCGTAAACCACATCAAATACTGACGAATCGATTCCACAGACCGAACGTGAGGAGAGGGGCTAGTGTAACTAGTTAATTCAAACCATAAAAAAAATGCACGGAAGTATGTTCTTTATCACAGACCTACTTTTTTTAAAATGGAACCACGTTAGTTTTGTTAGCACATCTGAACATCTAAACAAATACGTAATCAGTGCCGTTTGTTGCATTGTAAAATGTTAATCACATCCGGAGGTATTGTAACCTAAAGTTGACGCTTGAGTACCACTTCTCCGCTGTTCGATCGTGTGTATCGGAGAGCACCGAATTACGTAGGGATCCAAAGGGAACGGTGATGGACCTTAGGTACAGAAGAGACTGGAACAGCACATTACGTCCACATGCTAACACCTTTTTATTGGTCTTTTTCACTGACGCACATGTACATTACCATGGGGGGTGAGGTACACGTACACACGTGGTTTCCGTTTTCAATTACGGAGTGGAATAGAGTGTGTCCCGACATGTGAGGCCAATAGATGTTCAATGTGGTGGCCATCATTTGCTGCACACAATTGCAATCTCTGGCGTAATGAATGTCGTGCACGCCGCAGTACATCTGGTGTAATGTCGCCGCAGGCTGCCACAATACGTTGTTTAATATCCTCTGGGGTTGTAGGCACATCACGGTACACATTCTCCTTTAACGTACCCCACAGAAAGAAGTCCAGAGGTGTAAGATCAGGAGAACGGGCTGGCCAATTTATGCGTTCTCCACATCCTATGAAACGCCCGTCGAACATCCTGTCAAGGGTCAGCCTAGTGTTAATTGCGGAATGTGCAGGTGCACCATCATGCTGATACCACATACGTCGACGCGTTTCCAGTGGGACATTTTCGAGCAACGTTGGCAGATCATTCTGTAGAAACGCAATGTATGTTGCAACTGTTTGGGCTCCTGCAATGAAGTGAGGACCAATGAGGTGGTCGCCAAAGATTCCGCACCATACATTTACAGTCCACGGTCGCTGTCGCTCCACCTGTCTGAGCCAGCGAGGATTGTCCACGGACCAGTAATGCTTGTTCCGTAGATTCACTGCCCCGTGGTTTGTGAAACCCGCTTCATCCGTAAACAGGTAGAACTGCAACGCATTCTCTGTTAATGCCCATTGACAGAATTGCACTCGATGATTAAAGTCATCACCATGTAATTGCTGATGTAGCGACACATGAAGCGGGTGAAAGCGGTGACGATGCAGTATGCGCATGACACTACTTTGACTCAGTCCAGCGGCTCTCGCAATGTCCCGTCTACTCATGTGTGGGTTCATGGCAACAGCAGCCAACACACCAGCTGCACCCGCTTCTCCTGTGACGGGCCTGTTACGGACCCGTTTGCGTGCTATGACCATACCTGTTGCATACAGTTTGCGGTAGATGTTTTGCAATGTGCGGCACGTTGGATGCTCTCTGTCCGAGTACCGTTCTGCATACACTCTGCAGGCTTCAGCTGCATTTCGTCAACACTCGCCATAGATGAGTATCATCTCCGCCTTTTCAGAGTTCGAATACACCGTGGTCACAGTTCCTACAACACTACACTATCACAGACGTCTGGTAACACGGTGTACTACAGTTGGTCTGCGTTCGGAGACGAATGCAGAATAACAATAGCAGCAAAGGCTACATGCGGACACTGCGACAGCTAGACCAAACCACAACAGTGCACTACAGTCACACTCGTAACCGCGGTCGTCATCGTAAACATGTCCCTGCAGATGCTGCTCGCCAACCGTGGCCCGTGTTTGTTACAACACGCAACTGGACGTCGGAGGTTCCAAGCGTCAACTTTAGGTTACAATATCTCCGGATGTAATTAACATTTTACAATGCAACAAACGGCACTGATTACGTATTTGTTTATATGTTCAGATGTGCTAACAAAACTAACGTGGTTCCATTTAAAAAAACGTAGGTTTGTGTTAAAAAACATACTTCCGTGCATTTTTGTATGGTTTGTATTAAACAATTACACTAGCCCCTCTCCTCACGTTCGGTCTGTGGAATCGGTTCGTCAGTATTTGATGTGATTTACGAAATATACCCAGCGGTACCGTTGGGTGACTCACCCTATATATATATATATATATATATATATATATATATATATATATATTATTCTCGCTAAACCAATTGATACTCCCTTTCGATGAAGTTGGATTACATTCTTTTTTTCTAGTCCTCTCATCGGCTCTCATCAACGAAGCATACGTAGGCTCGATGTTTTGCCTGAATCCTTGGTTGTCTGCTATTTTAATAGCTTTAAGATGGTACTGAGCAGGGGAATTTCCCGGTAATTATCTAATACTTGCTTATCTCCTTTTTTATCCACTGCACTTGTAATATTTTCTTTCAGTTCCCTCGGAATCTTACCATTCTTCATGACACCCTTAACCAAGTAACAAGCTAGAATGAGATTTTCACCCTGCAGCGGAGTGTGCGCTGATATGGAACTTCCTGGCAGATTAAAACTGTGTGCCGGACCGAGACTCGAACTCGGGACCTTTGCCTTTCGGGGGGCAAGTGCTCTACCAACTGAGCTACCCACGCCCCGTCCTCACAGCTTTACTTCTTCTGCCAGTACCTCGTCCCCTACCTTCGAGTCTCGGTCCAGCACACAGTTTTAATCTGCCAGGAAGTTTCAAGCAACAAGCTATTGATACAATGCCTGCCCCTATATTTTAGTAATCCATTATATATGCCATCTGGCACTGGAGATTTTCTATTTTTAAGTTTTTTATTACGCTGCATATTTCCTTCAGTGTAAAGTCTATTTGGTTGTCATTTTCTGTGCTTTGGTGACTAGTTTCAATTAACCTTTCTTACGTCCTTAGACTGTAATTGAAAATAATTTTCTCACTGAATTTTGATTACATTTTGTATATGAATGTGTCCATTGCTATCCTTCATTCGCTTGTGGAGCATCCACCATTTGTGATCCATAAAGATCTCGTTCCATATCTTTTGTATTTCGCTCCCAATAATCCGCTTTTACTTTTCGAATATCAGAGTTCACTCTATTGCGAATGATATTCGTATAATTATCTTGACCTTGTCTGGCCCTATATTTTGGGAATGCTTTTTTCTTCGTAATAACCAGTTCTTCAACATCTTGGCTAAACCATGGTTTTCTGTATGTAGTAGTACCGCCTATCACATTTACCCTTTTCGTAAGTAAAGCCTCTCGTGCAGCCTGTTGTATATTCGATCTGGGAGTAGTTAATCTAACTTCTAAATCTTATTCGTCTAGGCGTGGGTTACTAACAAGGGAACCTCCCCATCGCACCCCCTTCAGATTTAGTTATAAGTTGGCACGGTGGATAGGCCTTGAAAAACTGAACACAGATCAATTGAGAAAACAGGAAGAAGTTGTGTGGAACTGTGAAAAAATAAGCAAAATATACAAACTGAGTAGTTCATGGCAAGATAAGTAACATAAAGGACACTGGGAACGAAGGAGCACCGTGGTCTCGTGGTAACGTGAGCAGCTGCGGAATGACAGGTCCTTGTTTCAAATCTTACATCGATTAAAAAGTTTAATTTTTTATTTTCAGTTTATGTGACAAACTCTTATTTTTTCATCACTTTTTTGGGAGTGATTATCACATCCACAAGAAAACCTAAATCGGGCAAGGTAGAAGAATCTTATTACCCATTCGCCAAGTGTACAAGTTAGGTGGGTCGACAACATATTCCTGTCATGTGACGCACATGCCGTCACCAGTGTCGTATAGAATATATCAGATGTTTTTTCCTGTGGAGGAAACGGTTGACCTATGACCTTGCGATCAAATGTTTTCGGTTCCCATTGGAGAGGCACGTCCTTTCGTCTACCAATCGCACAGTTTTGCGATGCGGTCGCGAAACGCAGACACTAAACTTATTACAGTGAACAGAGACGTCAATGAACGAACGGACAGATAATAACTATGCAAAAATAAAGAAAGTGAAATTTTCACTCGAGGGAAGACTTGAACCAAGGACCTCTCGTTCTGCATCTGCTCACGCTACGGCGTGACCACGGCGCTCCTGAACTTCCAGTCTCTATAATGTTGTCTATGTGGCCCATGGACTACCCAGTTTGTATATTTTGCTTATTTTTTCACAGTTCCACACAACTTCTTCCTGTTTTCTCAGTTGATCTGTGTTCAGTTTATCAAGGCCTATCCACTGTGCCAACTTATAACTAAATCTGAGGGGGGTGCGATGGGGAGGTTCCCTTGTAAGGATTTTTCCTTTAGTCTGTTTTAATACGTCATGTTAGTACTCTCATCTTCAATTATTTCTATTTTAATCTTTTTTTCAGTCAGTCTCTCAACCTTTTTTATTTTTTGGTCTACGTTTCAGGTTAGATTTACACGTCAGCAACCCACAAATCGATCGCGCATTGGCTGGTGTTAATCTTCTCACGTCTATTATTTGACTTGGATGAACGGCTCTCTATTTGCTATGATGTAATCAATAACAAAGCACTGGCCTCTTTCATTACTCCATGTGTATTTACGCAGCGGCCTATAGTCGAGCGTGTGTTATTAATACGTAAATCTTTCACTGTGCAGTAATGGATAAGGTCTCCTCCATTTCCATTTATTTCTATTTCATTCAACCTTTGTTTAATGCCTGGAATAATCGAATTACCAACACGTCCATTGACATCTCCCATAAGTAAGATTTTTCTCGTTTTGGGAATAATGTCAATTACAGTTCTGTTTCTTGTTTAGGTCGTCCCACATCAGATGCGTATGTAGAAAGTATGTATAGATTCATTTTCGTCGTCACCTGGATTATCCTTTCATTGCTATAGTTAACATCAGTAATGTTATTACTAAATTTCTTGTGAATTTGGCTCCCCATTACTGCAAGTGCTTGTAGATACTTACGACTGTACCTGTGTCATTTCTTTTTACCTTAGTCACTGCACATATCCTTATTTTATGCTCTTCAGTTTGCATAGTCATTTCCTGCTCTTTGATATTCCATGACGCTATATACCGTTTGGCAACTCTTAAGTACATTGTTTACCGGTTCTTCGTTCTTTTCTGAGCCATGTTCACCATACTTTTATCCGTCATATTCCGACACTTATTATTTTTGTTGCGAGCAGCCTTAGAATTTTTTTCGCTAGGTAGGATGCTAACCTTACCGAGGAACCCCGTACCTGGAGGATAAGAGCCCTAGGCGAACTACCTTCACTACGGTTCTCAGAGGACCGATACCCATGAATGTCGATACTGAAGAGGAAAATGAAACATAGCCTCAGGCCTCGACACTTAGTACCATTGGAGTTGAAAAAGCAAGATTTGGCCAAGGGAGACCAATAGGAAAGAAAACAGAAGAAGCCTTACACAAGTGAGTGTAAGTAATGTCAGACTAAGCTAAGGGCCCATGTGGTTGTCATTCGCATACTCCCAAGACGGAAGCCCCTTAGGGGGACTATACGTCGTCAGCGATCTCACCAGCTGACCAGTCTGACATGGGTGGCTCTACCAGGAGCAGAGCTGCACCTTCATAACTCAGTGTATCATTGAACACACAAAACTCACCACCAGCGTTAAGATAGTAGTCCATGAGGGGTGGCTAATTATTGTCATTAATTTGCTACTTATTATGGATATTAAAGAAGGTGAAAATTCGAGCGAATAGTAACTGTGAACAGTTGTATCAGAGAAACTATCAACGGAAACTGAAATTCGCTATGCAATTTGCGATGGCGTAGTGCCGTGTTATCTGTTTACCGATGTGGCGTCAAGCAAGGACATGCGCCCACCGTGTTGTGCGTACGTTATTTGCTACAGCTACGGAAAGGGTGTACAAATCTCCAGACGCGTGACGAGCTACGAATTTGGCAAATATCAAGTTTTTAAAACAATACCTGCAGTGTGTCTTAGTAGCAAAAATTTTCGCACTGTGTTTCTTTACCTGTGTTCCACCGCAATAAAGTTTTAGGTCAGATTAGGACATATCGGATGGACAGTTCGCTTGTCAGATTCATCTTTCTGTAGATTCTGAATGCCAAATTCAAGGTGTCTCTTCAAAGAGTGTTCAGGAGCAATTCGTATGGTGCTTCGGCAGATGTTTGCAACTTCGTTTTTACAATGTGTAGCCGGAGTCAGCCTCCCAGATACTGCTCATCACATCTTTCTTACAACACCCACTGTCAACGGAATGCGACGTTTAGTTCCCCATTACACACACAAAAAAAAAAAGAACTGAAATGGAATATTCGGAGCCCATTCGATAGGGCAGTTCCAAATTAGCCTACTGTGATATTTGTTGTATCGCTGTGTTTTTACAGAGAGAGCAAAACACGAAGAATAACCAGTACTCCTGCAGCAACACTGCCACCCTGGCCCGTGCTGACTGACACCACCACACAGCAGGACTGCTCACTCGCTACTGAAGTACTGGTTATTGTCCGTGTTTCGCTCTCCCTGTCAAAACACAGCGATACAACAAATCTCGTACTACACTAAGTTATAGAGTGCACTAGAACTCCACCGACAAACTGTCGGAAGTGGTAGTAAGGAAGAAAACAAAAAAGTCAAGTAAATATGAACTGTAAAATGTATCCCTTAAGCGCAATGAGCATTAGTTCTCTTCAATGGTATTGTGAAACACAGCCGGCCGTTGTGGCCGAGCGGTTCTAGACGCTTCAGTCCGGAACCGCGCTGCTGCCATATCATAATTGTAGTGTCTTACACCCACTGGAACCGCACGACCGCTACGGTCGCAGGTTCGAATCCCGCCTCGGGCATGGATCTGTGTGATGTCCTTTAGGTTAGTTAGGTTTAAGTAGTTCTAAGTCTATGGGACTGATTACCTCAGATGTTAAGTCCCATAGTGCTTAGAGCCATTTGAACCATTTGTGAAACACATCTACTGCAAGCTCTTCGCTTTCCATACATTAGAATCCGGCAAGATGGGAAAAAGCATGAAAAGAATATCCAGTAGGCATGAGCTCTAAAATGCATACCTTAAGAGCTGTGAGCAGTTCAGCAGAAGAGATGTATTTCATAATAGTTAAGATGGACATGCGCTCATAGCTCTGAAAATATTCATTTAAGTTCCGACGTTGACATTTTTTTTTCTTTTTTGGTCCATACTACCACTTTTGGAAGTTTGTCATTGGGGTTACGTTCCAACCTGTGTGTATACAGGGTGATTGTGCTAAACGGACAGAAACGGCACGAAATGATTCTTGAGAGGATAACGGGAACAAAAGTTGCATCGACATATGACCGGAAATGCGTGGAGTCTCAGCTGCAGTGCGCGGCGTCCTGTGATAAACCACCATTGTTCCACATGGCCCCCTCCCTGTATGCTCGAATACGACACAACGCCCACAGACTCGCACATTCAGATGTGCCATTCTGAAACTGAATGGCGTCATATTGTAAGGTTACTAGGTTACTATATTATTTTTTTGTATTTAGTGAACCCTTCCCCCCCCCCCTAATGAACCATGGACCTTACCGTTGGTGGGGAGGCTTGCGTGCCTCAGCGATACAGATAGCCGTACCGTAGGTGCAACCACAACGGAGGGGTATCTGTTGAGAGGCCAGACAAACGTGTGGTTCCTGAAAAGGGGCAGCAGCCTTTTCAGTAGTTACACGGGCAACAGTCTGGATGATTGACTGGTCTGGCCTTGTAACACTATCCAAAACGGCCTTGCTGTGCTGGTATTTTCCCCGTGGGCAGCTTTACTGTGTGGTTAAATTATGATGGCGTCCTCTTGGGTAAAATATTCCGGAGGTAAAATAGTCCCCCATTCGGATCTCCGGGTGGGGACTACTCAGGAGGACGTCGTTATCAGGAGTAAATGGGTATATCACATTACTAATGAGGAGGTATTGAATATAATTGGGGAGAAGAGAAATTTGTGGCACAACTTGACTAGAAGAAGCGATCGGTTGGCAGGACATGTTCTGAGGTATCAGGGGATCAGCAATATAGTACTGGAGGGCAGCGTGGAGGGTAAAAATCGTAGAGGGAGACCAAGAGATGAATACACTAAGCAGACTCAGAAGGATGTAAGTTGCAGTAGTTACTTGAAGAGTCTTGCACAGGATAGGGTAGCATGGAGAGCTGCATCAAACCAGTCTCTGGACTGAAGACCACAAGAACAACAACAACAACAAAATTTAGTGAAAGTGATAAGAGCTCTATTTTTGTTCGATATATCATACTTCAAAATTGTGCACTATATAATTTTCAAACACGAATCTTATAGTCATTAACTTTGGAGAACGTATCTCGCCTAGAACAGCAGTTTTTCTTCATACTTTGAAATAAACATAAAAAGTCTTGACCGCAAGAAACCTTTGTTTTTTGTGGTTACCTATTTCGGTCAGTTACTAACAATCTTCAGACATACCGTAATGGTAGGCGACGACGGAGGTCAGAACAGGCGTTACGCTCACAGCAGTTGGCGTTCGTGGAGTTGCGTAACGCCTGCTCCTTCCTCCGTCCCCGCCTACCATCACGGTATGAGGTCTGAAGATGGTCAGTAACTGACCGAAACAGGTGACCGCAAAAATAAAAGTTTCTTGTGGTTCATTTTAAAGGCATTTTGGCGACATGTTACGCCACAGAGGTTCTGAGTAAAAGCAATGAGGTCTTTGGTTGCATGTAGCATTTTCGTTGCCAGTAGCATTTGGTGAGAAGTATGGGTGGGAGACGAGTGTTGATAATGCTACTGAGTGGTCTGAAAGTAAGTAACGGAACGGAGAGATACAAGTGCAGAGTTTGTAGCTTTTTTTGGAATATGATTTGGTAAGACTGATTTCAGAACTATATAGATTTTCAGGTAACGTTGTCGCTGCATTGCTTCGTCGCGTGCGACTTATGATGAGATTTTGAAAGACAAATTTTCGATGATTTTTATTTATTGGTTCACGTCAGTTAGTTTGATGGTCCAGACGTGATTAAACAAAGTTGTCTCCTCACTTAGCTTGCATGAGGGGTTATTGATTCACCGCACCTTTACTATTCTATTAATTAATTTCATGGCGGGGTCACATGTTTTGCAAGAAGTGCTTTTTGTAAAGATTATTGTAATTTTTAATGAATGAGGTTCATAAAACAATTCTAAATACTAGTCTCATCTCAGTCATTTCGAGTTTCGACCACAGTCTCCTCACGAAAACTTTGCTTTGTAATTGTGTGTCGCCGCATCGCACTTCGCGGAGCACAGTGGCTCAAACTGAAGCATGATCTGCTTAGTATAGTTGCGAGACCTTGTATTGCACTGCCGCAGATGTTCTTTCCTTTAGCGTATTTAATGCTGCGTTGTATTTTTATTTTCACCACTTTAAAGCAGTACCAAGTTTCCGTTGCTACGACGTAAGTCACAAAACTTGTAAGGGCTAGTTTAAAGTTAAAATCAGGACGCCGTTGAATAATTCACAATTACAAAATTATTATCAAGTTCAACTTACCTTAAGTTCAGTCCTGATCTCGTTCTTCATGCAGATAGTCTTATCCCTACACTGCAGTGTTACATTTTGGTATGTATCGTTTAATGTTTGATATTTTATTTGGTCAGTTGGCGTCCACTAATTTACAGGTTATTTTCATAGAAGCATTTTGGATAGTTATTCTTTCACAGTTCGGTTTGTAATTTATGCAGAATATTTACTCTGTCAGTGCTGTGTGTTGGAACTGCAAGTCACCAATTCTAGCACTGTTCACTGCACTGTATACCGACTTTCATGGGACAGCTTTTATAGGATACAGTTTTACGTTTTCTAAAAGTTTATTGCAATACAGTTATAAAATTTCAGTCATTTCGCTTTTCTTTTTATCAGATAGTATTTACGCCACCAAGCCACTTGCATTGTTCAAGTTCACATCACTTTACAGACACACACTGATATGTCATTCACACCGACACAGTGAAAACAGTGTCAAAGTTTACAAAAGTTTAATGATCAAGGAAATTAACGTCTGCTTCGACGATAATAACGAAATCACAAATACAGTGTTTCTCAGGTATGAAGACTTTACAGTATGGTGATTCCAGAGTCTGACGAAGTAACGCAATTAGGATCTTCATAGACAACTACAATTGTATGGAAAATATTCTAAGTCCGCTGAAGCTGCCGTGAATAACACTAACATGTTGTTGTTGTGGTCTTCAGTCCAGAGACTGGTTAGATGCAGATCTCCATGCTACTCTATCCTGTACAAGCTTCTGCAGCCTACATCCTTCTGAATCTGCTTAGTGTATTCATCTCTTGGTCTCCCTCTACGATTATTACTCTCCACTGTCCTGCAATACTAAATTGATGATCACTTGATGCCTCAGAACACGTCCTACCAACCGATCGCTTCTTCTAGTCAAGTTGTGCCACAAGCTCCTCTTCTCCTCAAATCTATTCAGTACCTCCTCATTAGTTACGAGGTCTACCCATATAATCTTCAGCATTCTTCTGTAGCACCACATTTCGAAAGCTTCTATTCTCTTCCTGGTTAAACTATTTATCACCCATATTTAAATTCCATACATGGTTATACTCGATACAAATACTTTCAGAAGAGACTTCCTGACACTTAAATCCATAATCGATGCTAATAAATTTCTCTTATTCAGAAACGCCTTCCTTGCCGTTTCCAATCTACATTTTATATCGTCTCTACTTCGACCATCATCAGTTATTTTCCTTCCCAAATAGAAAAACTCATTTATTATTTTAAGTGTATTATTTCCTAATCTAATTCCCTCAGCATCGCCTGGTTTAACTCGACTAAATTCCATTATCCTCATTTTACTTCCGGTGACGATCATCTTATATCCTCTTTTCAAGATACTGTCCATTCCGTTCACCTACTCTTCCAGGTCCTTTGCTGTCTCCGACAGAATTACAAAGTCATCGGCAAATGTCAAAGTTTTTATTTCCTCTCCATGGATTTTAATTTCTGCTCCAAATTTTTCTTTTGTTTCATTTACTGCTTGCACAATATACAGATTGAATAACATCGGTGATATGCTACAACCTTGTCTCACTCCCTTCCCAACCACTGCTTCCCTTTCATGCCCTTCGACTCTTATCACTGTCATCTGGTTTCTGTACAAATTGTAAATAGCCTTTCGCTCCCTGTATTTTACCCCTCTCATCTTCAAAATTTGAAAGAGAGTATTACAAATCAACATTTTCAAAAGCTTTCTCTGAGTCTACGAATGCTAGAAACGTAGGTTTGCCTTTCCTTAATCTATCTTCTAAGACACTTCTTAGGGTGAGTATTGCCTCACCTGTCCCAACATTTCTACGGAATCCGTCTGACATTCTATCAGTTATTCCATTCGTCTGTAAAGAATTCGTGTTACTATTTTGCAGCTGTGATTTATTAAACTGATAGTTCGGTAATTTTCACACCAGTCAACACCTGCTTTCTTTGGGATTGGAATTATTATATTCTTCTTGAAGTCTGAGGGTATTTCGCCTGTCTCATACGTCTTGCTTAAAAGAGTCTTGCTCAGTAGAGTTTTATCAGGGCTGAATCTCCCAAGGTTATCAGTAGTTCTAATCAAATGTTGTCTACTCCTGAGGCCTTGTTTCGACTTAGGTCTTTAACTGCTCTATCAAATTCTTCATGCAGTATCTTATCTCCCGTTTCATCTCCTTCCGCTTCCTCTTCCATTTCCATAATATTGCTCCCAAGTACATCGCCCTTGTATAGACCCTCTATATACTCCTTCCACCTTTCTGCTTTCCCTTCTTTGCTTAGAACTGGTTTTCCATCTGAGCTCTTGATATTCATATAAGTGGTTGGCTTTTCTCCAAAGGTCTCTTTAATTTTCCTGTAGGCCGTATCTACCTTACCCCTAGTACCTATCTTACCCCTGCTTAGCCAATTTGCACTTCTTGTCGATCTTGTTTTCGAGACTTGTGTATTCCTTTTTGCCTGCTTCATTTACTACATTTTTATATTTTCTCCTCTCATCAATTAAATTCAATATCCCTTCTGTTATCTAAAGATCTCTACTAGCCCTCGTCTTTTTACCTTCTTGATCCTCTGCTGCCTTCACTATTTCATCTCTCAAAGCAACCCATTTTTCTTCTAATGTATTTCTTTCCCCCATTCTTATTAATCGTTCCCTAATGCTCTCTCTGAAACTCTCTACAACCTCTGGTTCTTTCAGTTTATCCAGGTTCCATCACCTTAAATTCCCACCTTTTTGCAGTTTCGTCAGTTTTAATCTACAGATCATAGCCAATAGATTGTGGTTATAATCCATATCTGCCCCTGGAAATGTCTTCAAATTTAAAATCTCTGTCTCACCATTATCTATCTGCAACCTTCCAATGTCTCCAGCCCCCTTCCTGTATCTGTCTATCTATCTGTCTGTCTATCTATCTATCTATCTATGCAATCTGTCTCAAACTTTCCAGTGTCTCCAGGCCTCTTCCACTAACATAGGAACAGAAAAGTTTATCCTGGATACAGTTTGATTGCATCAAGGAAGACATTGATGAAGTCTGAATACAGCGGCGTCGGTCCCTAGAATGGATTTCTCCAAGAGCGTCCTAAGACGATGGGATGAGTAGCACCCGCACGCAGCCTACGAGAGGCTATCGAAGCCGGCAGAATTTACCTGTGCAGTTCTGGCGCCGACCCCTACAGCGGCCGGTGACGGAATACTCGCGGCACTATTTCTTGGTCAAGTGTATGGTGGACACGAATAGGTCCCTTGGAAGTGGCGACCTCTGCTAGCATTGGTACCGTCGCCTGGTGTCCGTCCGTTACTGCGGCAGGGCGAGTCCGCGATGTTGATGTGTACAGGGTCCATGTAGGCTGCACGCGTGCCCGACGTGTCCGAACGGTTGCCGATTGCTTTTACGTAAATCTCCGGTACAGCACACACGAAGTTAAAAATTGGGAAACCTGTCCAGTTTAGCTTACATTACACAACAACGAACGTGAGTTACAACAGGCAGAATGAATGCTTTGTTTCAGTGGGTCCAAATCCGGGATGGGCTTCAATTACACGACATGTGTCAGGTATCTGCACAGGTAGGCATCTAAAAGTGTTGAGGTCCTACAACTGGGCGGACCATGTAATTGGACCACCTCATCTAATCCACTGGCCAGAGTTGATGTTGTCGCATGCCTCCATACAGGAATGTGGAAGTGAGCTGGAGCAACCATCATGTAGCAACCACATTGCCCCTTGTATGTCGTCCAGCGGGGGAGATGGGGTCACCCGCAAACATGCCTCATCAGTCAGGCACTGTGGGTGGATGACTGGTCCCACAAAGCGATCACAAACAATCCACATCTACACATGGAGGCTGGACTGGTGCTGGTAGATCGCTGACCCTCTTTAAAGTAGTTTCATCTCTGAATAGGTAGATGGTTGTCTGAAATTCCTGCACCGTAGTGCCCTAAGCGACAGACCATCGAAAAAACTTCGCCGCGCAGGCAAGTCCGTAGATAATAAGACCTGTATGGGTTGTAAGTGATACGGACAGTGAATGCTGCATGGAGAATGCTCCACACAGTCTTCAGGCGTTTCGCTTGCTGGCAGACGACCTGCCTCTTTCTGGTTCAGAGGACACATTCTACAGTATATGTTCCACCATAGCCTGTGTATGTACCAGCACACCCACCTTTCAAGGATATGCATTCCCTTAAACAAGCCTGTCTGAGACAAACGACAGAACACTGTTGGAAATGGTTTATGGTGTGGTTTCGCCTGTATGGGTTGTAAGTGATACGGTCAGTGAAAGCTGCATGGAGAGTGTTCCACACAGTCTTCAGGCTTATCGCTTGCTAGAAGACGACCTGCCTCTTTCTGATTCAGGGGAAGTATTTTATAGTATTCAACACATGTTCCACCGTAGCCTGTGTATTTACCAGGACACCCACCTTTCAAGGTTATGCATTGCCTTAAATAAGACTGTCTGAGACCAACGACGGAATGCTGTTGGAAACAGTTTATGGTGTGGTTGCTGTTGGTAGGGATAGCTTTATCGGTACAGCTGTGTTGCCAAGTGTTAACACCAGGTTGGCCTGTTCCTAGATTGAATACCACGGGGTCTCTCAATGTTGCACTTAGTAACACACGTCCACACCCGAGTGTCTCGGAAGTATCAGTTACTTGTGGTTTCAATGTCTGTTTCTACACAGTATATCTTCACACTGTAAAGTCCTTCAGACATGCATCTAATGCGGTGCATGCATTTCTGAAGGACATTGTTATGTGAAGGTACAGACACTGCATAAAAAGAGACATTTTAACCAACACTGATGTATCAATGCCTCGATGGGCTAAGATGACAGTAAACTATTTAACATTTACTGAAATTTCCATCGGTGCTTGGCACATCTACATCTACATGGTTACTATGCAATTCACGCTTAAGTGCCTGTCAGAGCGTTCATCGAACCATTTTCATTCTACTTCTCCACCATTCCACTCTCGAATGGCGCGTGGGAAAAAGGAACACCAAAATCTTTTCGTTCGAGCTCTGATTTCTCTTATTTTATTATTATGATCATTTCTCCCTACGTAGGTGGGTGTCAACAAAATATTTTCGCATTCGGAAGAGAAAGTAGGTAATTGAAATTTCGTAAATAGATATCGCCGCAAAGAAAACCGCCTTCGTTTCAGTGACTGCCACCCCAACTCGCGTATCATATCAGTGACACTCTCACCCCTACTGCGCGATAACATGAAACGAGCCGCCCTTCTTTGCACTTTTTCGATGTCCTCCGTCAATCCTACCTGATGAGGATCCCACACCGCGCACCAATATTCCAGCAGAGGACGGACAAGTGTAATGTAGGCTGTCTCTTTAGTGGGTTTGTCGCATCTTCTAGGTGTTCTGCCAACAAAGCGCAGTATTTGTTTCGCCTTCCCCACAATATTATCTAAGTGACGTTTCCAATTTAAGTTGCTCTTAATTGAAATTCCTAGGTATTTAGTCGATTTGACAGCCCATAGATTTGTGTGATTTATCGTATTCCCAAAATTTATCGGATTTCTTTTAATACCCATGTGGGTGACCTCGCACTTTTCTTTTTTAGTGCCAGTTGCCATTTTTCGAACCATACCGAAATTCTCTCTAGATCATCTTGTAATTCGAATTGCTCGTCTGATGATTTTGCTAGACGGTAAATTACAGCGTCATATGCAAACAGTCTAAGGGGACTGCTCAGATAATATTAAACAGGAAAACACTTCCTAATGTTCTGCAAAACTATATTTATTTTACCACTAAACGGCTCTGGTTTCTCAGGATGTCTTCAGGTGATAAGTGAAAGTGGCGAACACAGATATACATGATGTGCGGCATACGTATTATTTGTACACAAAATACAAAACTGACGAAGTGTTTGCATAGGATACATAAGAAAAATATTACAATAATTAATGTAACTTAAAAAAAGAAGTAAACAGAGGTTTTATGTGGAGATACATATAATAAATGATGAAAAATAAAATGAATTTACAGTTTGAATCTAGTATTTGCAAGGAAAAGTTAATTTAACAAGGGAGAAAATGGAAAATCAGTCTGATCGTTTAATAGTTTGCTGGCATTCTGTGTCATGTGCTTGTCGATTTTCATTATTTCCATTATGGTCGTATTTATTACATTTTTTGGCAGGAAGTAAAGGTTCATATTCTCCATCACATGATCAGTAAAGGTCGAATCTTTGTTCGTTAATCGCCAGCTTCTCTCACGTTCACGTAGCCCAATTGCGACAGCTCTGCCTGACTGACAAATATACACATTTTTGCAATGCTTTCACATGATTTTATATATATTACACTGTCACAAGGGTTGCATTTTGCCTTCACTATTGAATACAAAATTTGATACGCTATTGGTGTTATAAAATGCAGGCCTGTAGTTTCGAGATTAACTTCTTTGCAAGACTGTCTGAAATGTTGCAGGATATAGAATTTTGCACCAGGCTTTGGAACTATCGAGTAACTGCTGTTGGCCAGCGTACAGAAGTGGTGTCATTTTAATTCATTTTCTTTTTTCGTAGAATATTATCGATCACGGCAGAGCTATACCCATTGCTGGAAGCAGCTTGTTTGATGATCTGTAGTTCCGTTTCATAGGCTGATTTGGATAATGAAACAGGTATGAGGAGATGGACCACCGCATAGCAAGCTGAATATTTGTGGCTGTGTGAATGCTCGGAGCTTGCAGGGATTACTGTATTAGTAGCTACGTTTTTCCTTAAATGCTAAATACTTTTTTTCTTGTACTAATATCTACATTATGGGCAAAGAAATTTATATCCAGCCCTCCCAGCTCCATTGTAAACTGAATTTTCTCGTATTGCGAAAGCCAGTTTTTGACAAAATAAAACTAATTTTGCATAACATTGGGATGTATTTTCGTTTTTAATGTTAATAAAGTTTTTGCCTCCCCTTGCGTGGGAATCACCAAATGTGTGAGTGTAAGGACTGTGGGCTCTATGACATGTGGAAGTTTGGTTCAGTCCTGGAGGCGCGCTCGAATAGCCGAAGTGGTTAAGGCGACCGCTCACAATACGCGGGAAATCCGTGTTCGAGCCCTGGTCTGGCACCAACTTTCATTTGTCGCAAAGAGCTGACGTCAATCCAGAATCGGAAAATGCGGATCCATTTTATAATATCAGTGAAGCCTATGCCCCTGTCAATGAGTGTGTGTGCTGATGTAGTGGAGAACATTAATGTCCTCTGCAGTGTGGTGCAGCTACTCGACTGGTAGAGAGAGAATATTGCTACTCGCCTGGTGTGTGTTCTCATCTGAGCTCTCAGTCTTTGAAAATTGAACTCTTTTTTTTTTTTTTTTTTTTTTTTTTTGAAGCTGCATTATGACTGCCAGTGCCTGCCATCTTATTACTTTATGAAAGCTGTGGTGGTCCACACGGACCTCTTAGCCAGCTCCCATGGCCACCACAGTGCAGCAAAATTGTGCTACGCAGCTGAGGCAACAGGCACTGTTGCCCATGTAGCACCGCGTGGAGGTGGGGCTGCGTGGAGTTCTTTTGTCTGCACTTTGGCGTTACACCGGGTGATCAAAAAGCCAGTATAAATTTGAAAACTTAATAAACCACGGAATAATGTAGATAGAGAGGTAAAAATTGACACACATGCTTGGAATGACATGGGGTTTTATTAGAACAAAAAAAAGTTCACAAAATGTCCGACAGATGGCGCTGGACAGCAAAACGTCAGTGACTGCGCATGACAATCGTGTATAAAAGGAGCTGTAATGAGAGAGAGAATCAGATGCGCCAGCAGTCGCAGCATGTTGGAGTTACCTGAAAAGGCGCTTATAGTGAAGCTGTATTATCAGAATGGGGAATGTGCTAGTTCAGCGTTACGATCCTATCGTAATAGGAAGGGGATACGAACGGGTAAAGGTCCGTTGACAAATGCAGTTGTGGCGAGTACGATTTCGAAGTTCCAAGCCACGGGTTGTTTGGACGATGGACCCCGTAGTGGCCGACCGAGCACAAGGCGTAATGCTGCTGAGACAGTTCAGGAAGAAATGGACACTGTAGCGGGTTCGTCTATGCACGGGGAAGTCAGCGCTCGTGCAGTCGCACGTCGCACCGGCTTCCATACACTACTGTTTGGTTGGCACTGAGGCGTACCCTCCGATGCTATCCGTACAAAATCCATCGGCATCATGAACTGTTACCTGGCCATTTAGTGAAGCGGAGGGCATTTGCGGTGTGGGCGTTTCAAAAGATGGTGGAAGATGACGATTGGTTGAGTAACGTGTTGTGGACCGACGAAGCTCATTTCACGCTCCGAGGGTCTGTCAACGCCCACAATTGCAGAATTTGGGCTACCAAAAATCCTATAACTGTCGTGGAAACTCCACTGCACGACGAGAAAGTCACGGTATGGATTGGATTTGCCACATCTGCCGTTATCGGGCCTTTTTTCTTCGAGGAAATGCATGATTCTGAATTTGTAACTACTACCGTGACGGGTGAGAGGTACGCCGAAATGTTACAGAATCGTATCATCCCCAGCCTGGCTGATAAACGCCTGCTGGAACGTACTATGTTTATGCAGGATGGCGCTCCACCCCATATTGCTAGACGCGTCGTTTGGTGATGATCGTGTGCTCAGCCGCCACTTTCGTCATGCTTGGCCTCCCAGGTCCCCAGACCTCAGTCCGTGCGATTATTGGCTTTGGGGTTACCTGAAGTCGCAAGTGTATCGTGATCGACCGACATCTCTAGGGATGCTGAAAGACCACATCCGACGCCAATGCCTCACCATAACTCCGGACATGCTTTACAGTGCTGTTCACAACATTATTCCTCGACTACAGCTATTGTTGAGGAATGATGGTGGACATATTGAGCATTTCCTGTAAAGAACATCATCTTTGCTTTGTCTTACTTTGTTATGCTAATTCTTGCTATTCTGATCAGATGAAGCGCCATCTGTCGGACATTTTTTGAACTTTTGTATTTTTTTGGTTCTAATAAAACCCCCTGTCATTTTAAGCATGTGTGTCAATTTGTACCTCTCTATCTACATTATTCCGTTATTTATTCAGTTTTGAAATTTATACTGACTTTTTGATCACCCAGTATTTTATTTACTTACAGCAATTACATTTATTTTTTAAAGAGAAGTAAGAAAGGTACAGGAATTTGGGAGCAGAAAATTATAAATTTATGGTATTATTTAAGAAGAGAGTAAAAGAAGACAGGAAAGAGTAGATATATATAAATATTCATCGACACCACCTGTGGAAGGGGACTTGCTATTGCACTCCGAGTACAGCGTCCCCATTTTAGTAACCATCCACATGATCATTTCTCTTCGGGAAAACTCAATCCGTTCAATCCATGCAGATCTCATCTATGTCGGTATTGTATGTTAGAGTGCTGTGTGACTTGATGTTTGTTAGGTTACATAACAACTTCTACTACTAGGTTATTTAGTAAACAAATTCTGCATGCCTTTGGAACAATATGGTACCTATTTCTTGTGCTCTTTATTGTGTCAGCGTTCATTTCTTGTATTTTGACCTGAGTTGACAATATCACGGGAGCCAACCGCAATTAGTTCCCACGTTACCACATGCGACCCTAACTAACGATAAGTAGCTGTCCTTCGTATGATATATATTAGGATTTCGTCGTCCTGCTGTTGAGTGCAGATAAGGGGAGCACTCTTCAACAACTCAACGTTTTTGTTCATTGCATTATCCAGGTAACAGTTACAGATTTTATAAATGTAGCTTCGATATGTCAAAAGTTAGTCCATATACGAAGAGATAATCCGCTTAGAGAAAAGTTCTTCCGTTCTGTAGAATCCACAAGCATTCGCTGATAATTTTTGTACAGGCTGAACAGTGCCATTGATATCATACGAGCACTTAATGGCATATTTTGCATACCATTTTTCTTGTTTATCCATTTTCTTCCTTTTAATTCAGGCTAAAAATACATAATCTGAGCTCTTAGAGACAAGATTCTAATTTCGACAAAATAGTTGTCCAAGAAAATGATGTTGCAGCTCGTATGTTTCACCTGAACGAGGCAACGACAGCATGTCTGAGAGCTGGCTAGTAGTTGATGCTGTGAGTGTCACTTTGGGAAGGAACTTCACCAAATGATGCGGAGGCGTCACTTAACTGATGAACTGCGGTGGAGACCCATTAGCAGATTGGAGGCAGGTGCAACTCTGGCAGTGGTGGTAAAGTCAGGGCAAAGGTAGTCTCGCTGTTAACCGAAGGCAGCAGGAACGAGATCCACCTTCCATATGACCAGTCACGGGAGGGCATCCTTGTTATGAATTGTGTCCTTCTGCCAAACATAATTTAAACCCAACAGAATCAAAACAACAGACGTCAATGACAGTCATCACCGCAGTTCACCAGCAACTGTTACGGATGAAAGTAAGTCACTTCTGACGCCCTTTCCTGATTTAAACCTCTTACAAAAACATCTCCGCAAGAGAACACACACTTAATAAATTAGTAGAGTGACTTCCGAAACAGATTTTGTACTAAGACCATACCACGCTTTGACATTATTTATCCTTGGTAACGTTTCAAACGCTAGGAACTGTGTATATTAGGGTTCAATGCTTCTAGCTCTTAAATCAGCACTGGATACTCTAACAAACCTACCACAACAAAGGTCAAAAATTAATTATGGTTGTAGTGTCGCTCACGCTGCTAAATATTGCATTTTCGGGCAACAACAAAGTTATATTATGTGGCAATTGTCATTAGAGCACAGTTAATAAAGTCATTTCTTGAAATAATGGATAGCCGGCCGGGGTGGCCGTGCGGTTCTAGGCGCTACAGCCTGGAACCGCGTGACCGGAACGGTCGCAGGTTCGAATCCTGCCTCGGGCATGGATGTGTGTGATGTCCTTAGGTTAGTTAGGTTTAAGTAGTTGTAAGGTCTAGGGGACTGATGACCTTAGAAGTTAAGTCCCATAGTGCTCAGAGCCATTTTTTGAAATAATGGATAAACTAGGAATTCATCTTTTCGTGTTTCCCACGCTGGTTTCGTTGTGAACTCATGGCTCAATCGTCGAAAATTTAGATGGTGATGATTCCAAGCTCGGATGCAAAGAGGCCTAGGTGTTATTCTGCGATATTCAAAAGTTTTATAGATGTGTTTCATAAACCATTCTTGAAGATTAAACTTTTGCAAGTTAGGACAATGGTGATGTAAAAAAGTAATCAGCGCTCCGAATTTAAGTTACATTTCTATTTTATTACTTTTGTTGCAATATCACGTAACTCGTTCCAAAACATTACTTCACAATATAAAACATACTTGAAAATATCTTCCTCACTGTTAAAGTTCACATTTCATAAACTGACTACAATTTGCGTCTTTTTAACATGACGACCAAATCTTGACTCTCTAATGACAAAAGAAAGAAACACATAAGAATAATATCATTGCAATATATACATATCGATGTATCGAAGTACCTCTACATTAATGAAATCAAATCTGATGTTGTCACAGAAATATGTTAACTATTTTACAGAAACGCTGTAGAATATTGCAGGTATCGAGAGGTTGAGGTGAGGTGCCATAATGGTTACGTAATTCAACTACCATTACAATACCAAATCCACACTGCTGTCATCTGTATTATGATAAAATCATTAAAATGAAAAGATGTCCTACGAGAAGGACGCAGGGCGCTTCGTAGTATGGTGAATACGGAACTCATATGGTATCAATATCTATATTACGTGAAATTCTTGATTTTCGGCAAGAGGTATCTTTTTATAAGACTCGTCGTTCCGTTTTTGGAAGTAACGTCTTTAGGTCGTTTTTATAGTACAGAAATATGTTGTTATAGCAATATGATTTCTATAAATTGATGTGACTATAAAAGAACCATTCTTCAATTTGTCTCAATGTAATTTCAAATACACTGCAAACTGAAGCTCGCGTTTTGCTTACTATAATGTGGATGTTCTTTTTCTCCATTTTTATCTTAGCCGTCATACGACGATCTAGCGTTGGAGTAAGTCATTGTAATGATGTATATGTACTGTGTAATTCTGTGTAGTAAGAGCATTAAGTCGAATTGACGCGACGGTATGACAATAAGGAGCATTCGCATTACCATTAAGTGCATGGAATTGCTCACTTTGTTGACTCATTAAAGGGATAAACCAGGGCAGAAATTTCAATTTCAGCCTTATTTTTTACTGACTTAAAATGTGTCTTACAAAGTCTTTTTTACGATTCATTCATATATAGAACGTGCTTGGGTGTCTGGTGTATCCAAGCACTCAAGTGCAACAGATGTAATATCATAATAGTTACTGACGGAATCGGGGACCTCTTTTGTTGTGTACGAATTTATACTCAAGGGCAGGGAGAGCGGGAAGCTGAACAGAAGCAGAAATAATGAGCGAACAAATTAACACAGTAAACAGAAGACTTGCTTAACTTTTACTTCTCTAAAGGTTCATTACAAATAATGCAGCGACAAATAGATTCCAGCTAATAGCAACAAGGATGAGATTCTCTGAATTAAACCTCGAACGATGGTGTCGGAGACGTGACTAGCCCGCGTCTGTATATCGTCAAGTAGCGCAGAGACTCAGTGTATAAGTGGGCTGTGTGGCTACGGCCGGTTGTTCTATACGGTGGTAGAAGAGGGCGCTAGTGGTACAGAAGCCGCCGAAGGATACCATGCGACTGCTGTCGGCGTTTGACGGTAACCTGCAATTCTGTTGCAAACTTTGAGACGCCTTTGGGGTCGTACCGATTTGTTACACCGTACTGTTAGTTTCAGATGGTATCATAGATAGCAATAATCATCAGTTAAAAAACTATTCTCAAGAAGATTTGTCTTCGCAATATAATTCATTTATGGTAAACAGTCTAACGGCACGTGCTGGTCTCACGTCCGCTTAACTTGTTATTTCCCTTGATTTTTATGTGTAACGTAAAACGCGACTGATTAAAAATTAATCACAGACGTATTTAGACGAACAGAAAAGGCTCGAAAAGTAATCCCAAGAATGCAGAAGACACTTCAATTGGCAAGCGGATGCCAGTTAATGAATGAGAGTGGTAATTGCTGGCTTGAGACTCATTTAGCACATTATTTCTTTCGTTTTTTTCCATTCAGTTCGAATACATATATAATTTCAATGTAAAATTCATCAAATGTAAGCTAATTAATAGATGTACAGGGTGTTACAAAAAGGTACGGCCAAACTTTCAGGAAACATTCCTCACACACAAAGAAAGAAAATATGTTATGTGGACATGTGTCCGGAAACGCTTACTTTCCATGTTAGAGCTCATTTTATTACTTCTCTCTAAATCACATTAATCATGGAATGGAAACACACAGCAACAGAACGTACCAGCGTGACTTCAAACACTTTGTTACAGGAAATGTTCAAAATGTCCTCCGTTAGCGAGGATACATGCATCCACCCTCCGTCGCATGGAATCCCTGATGGGCTGATGCAGCCCTGGAGAATGGCGTATTCTATCACAGCCGTCCACAATACGAGCACGAAGAGTCTGTACATTCGGTACCGAGGTTGCGTAGACAAGACCTTTCAAATGCCCCCATAAATGAAAGTCAAGAGGGTTGAGGTCAGGAGAGCGTGGAGGCCATGGACTATACCAATCCATCGGCCACCGAATCTGTTGTTGAGAAGCGTACGAAAACTTCGACTGAAATGTGCAGGAGATCCATCGTGCATGAACCACATGTTGTGTCGTACTTGTAAAGGCACATGTTCTAGAAGCACAGGTAGAATATCCCGTATGAAATCATGATAACGTGCTCCATTGAGCGGAGGTGGAAGAACATGGGGCCCAATCAAGACATCACCAACAATGCCTGCCCAAACGTTCACAGAAAATCTGTGGTGATGACGTGATTGCACAATTGCGTGCGGATTCTCGTCAGCCCACACATGTTGATTGTGAAAATTTACAATTTGATCACGTTGGAATGAAGCCTCATCCATAAAGAGAACATTTGCGCTGAAATGAGGATTGACACATTGTTGGATGAACCATTCGCAGAAGTGTACCCGTGGAGGCCAATCAGCTAATGATAGTGCCTGCACACGCTGTACATGGTACGGAAACAACTGATTCTCCCGTAGCACTCTCCATACAGCGACGTGGTCAACGTTATCTCGTACAGCAGCAACTTCTCTGACGAAGACATTAGGGTTATCGTCAACTGCACGAAGAATTGCGTCGTCCATTGCACGTGTCCTCGTCGTTCTAGGTCTTCCCCAGTCGCGAGTCATGGGCTGGAATGTTCCGTGCTCCCCAAGACGCCGATCAATTGCTTCGAACGTCTTCCTGTCGGGACACCTTCGTTCTGGAAATCTGTCTCGATACAAACGTACCGCGCCACGGCTATTGCCCCGTGCTAATCCATACATAAAATGGGCATCTGCCAACTCCGCATTTGTAAACATTGCACTTACTGCAAAACCACGTTCGTGATGAACACTAACATGTTGATGCTACGTACTGATGTTCTTGATGCTTGTGCTGTAGAGCAATGAGTCGCATGTCAACACAAGCACCGAAGTCAACATTACCTTCCTTAAATTGGGCCAACTGGCGGTGAATCGAGGACGTACAGTACATACTGACGAAACTAAAATAAGCTCTAACATGAAAATTAAGCGTTTCCGGACACATGTCCACATAACATCTTTTCTTTATTTGTGTGTGAGGAATGTTTCCTGAAAGTTTGGCCGTACCTTTTTATAACGCCCTGTATAATTGTAATTTTCAGTATATATGCCAGTCACCTTATTCCTAATTACATACAGGAAACAAACATCAAATGTTCATTTCAAATACAAATCTGTGATTAACGATGTATTCATTCTCATGTATTTTATACTTCACGCAAGTGTCCACGGAATGACAGCGAGTAAAACGATTCTTTAATACATTCTGTAACAAATGAAGTATAAATCTGAAGAAAGTTTGCTGTAACGATTGATTTACGAGGTGCGACAATAAAGTAATGAAACTCATGTGAAAAAAATGTTGCTTACCGCTTTAGTCAAGTTTAGTGTTGTCTCCTTCACAGTAGTTCCCTTCTGATTACACACACTTTTTCTAGCGCTTCTGCCATTGATCGTAACATTTTGGAACTCATCTTCTGTAATATCCTCCAAGACCCTCGCCACAGCTTTTTCCACATCTTGTGCTGTTTGAAAATGGTGTCCCTTGACCGCCGTTTTGACTCTTGTAAATAGAAAAAAGTGTCACGGAGCGATATCTGGTGAATAAGCTGGCTGTGGTAGTACTGAAATTTGTTTTGAGGTTAAAAATTGCTGTACTGACAGAGCAGTATGGGATGGCGCATTATCGTGATGCAGAATCCAACTATCAGCAATGCTGGCACGGACACGAAGAAATCTTTCTAAAATTTCTTTGTAGTAATATTGGTTAACTGTTTGTCCAAGAGGCACCCACTATTTATGAACAATTCCCTTGGAATCAAAGAAGCACACAAGCATGCATTTCATTTTTGACTTTGACATGCGAGATTTTTTTAGTCTGGGTGATCCCTTTGAGCACCATTGCGAACTTTGGCGTTTTGTCTCTGGATCGTACTGAAAAAACCAACTTTCATCTCCATCGATAACACGGCTCCACAATTCTGGATTGATTTCCGTTTCCTCTAACAGATCGGCTGCCACATCTTTTCGTGTTTCTCGCTGTTGTGGTGTGAGATTTTAGGAGACCATTTTTGCACAAATCTTTTTCATACGAAGATCTTCACTTATTGTTAGACGAACCGTTTCTCGATTGATGTTCAGTTCTTATGCAATCATTTTCGTGGATAATCTTCGATCAGATCGTACGAGTTTACGCACCCTGGCCAAGTGGACATCCGTCCGCGAGGTTGACGGTCGTCCACTGCGGTCTTCATCTTCAACATTCGTTCTGCCTTGACTAAACATTTTATGCCAACGAAAAACTTGAGCTCTTGACATAACCTCCAAAATCCATCTGAAGCTTACCGTAAGTTGTCGTCGCTTTTTCACCCAATTTATCGCAAAAAGAAATGGCACACTGTTGCGCAATATCATGCAGTTCCATTTCCGTGACGAGAGACACAAACATGTGTTAACTTGTTACAGCACAACTCACGACTGAGCAGTTGCATGGATGTGCCGCTTGGACTAGAAGCAGCTTATAGACCAAGGTCAAAGATATTGTGCGTACGCAAGCCTGCAGGGTTGCCACATCTCGCAAAGAAAATCAGTCTCATTATTTTATTGTCGCACCTCGTAGTAATGAAATTACTTCCGCGAAAATGACTGTTTTCAATAATTTGGCACGACATATACTACTAAACTATATTCTGTATGATGAAATTGAAAAAGGAAGGAGACAGACATGATTTGAGCACTTAGTGGTGACATGGTAAATGTAAACTTAAGCCATTGTGCTGCACGCAGATGGTCCAATCGTAACTGGAGTTACGAATAAAACTTCAGCATTATTTTTTAGAAACTGTGTGCCAGGTAGTCAGAACAGGTCCTCCTGTAATATGGTTAAGCTGTTTCACAGAGGAAGACCGCACTGCAGTTCCTTCTCTAAATGCTTGCACGAACGAAAAAACGTCTGACATCGAAATAAGTGTCCAAGGAATAGAAAAGCAACTGAAATCACTCAACACAGGAAAGTCCACTGGACCTGACGGGATGCCAATTCGATTCTACACAGAGTACGCCAACGAATTTGCCCCCCTTCTAACAGCCGTGTACCGCAAGTCTCTAGAGCAACGGAAGGTTCCAAATGATTGGAAAAGAGCACAGGTAGTTCCAGTTTTCAAGAAGGGTCGTCGAGCAGATGCGCAAAACTATAGGCCTATATCTGTAACATCGATCTGTTGTAGAATTTTAGAACATGTTTTTTGCTCGCGTGTCATGTCATTTCTGGAAACCCAGAATCTACTCTGTAGGAATCAACATGGATTCCGGAAACCGCGATCAAGTGAGACCCAACTCGCTTTATTTGTTCATGAGACCCAGAAAATATTAGGTACAGGCTCCCAGGTAGCTGCCATTTTCCTTGACTTCCGGAAGGCGTTCGATACAGTTCCGCACCATCGCTGTAGTATACAGAGAAGTTGCTGCATTACAAAATTCCAGCGAAATGCAGGAAGATCTGCAGCGAATAGGCACTTGGTGCAGGGAGTGGCAACTGACACTTAACATAGACAAATGTAATGTATTGCGAATGCATAGAAAGTAGGATCCTTTATTGTATGATTATATGATAGCGGAACAAACACTGGTAGCAGTTACATCTGTAAAATATCTGGGAGTATGCGTACAAAATTATTTGAAGTGTAATGATCATACAAAATTAATTGCTGGTAAGGCGGGTGCCAGGCTAAGATTCATTGGTAGAGTCCTTAGAAAATGTAGTCCATCAACAAAGGAGGTGGCTTACAAAACACTCGTTCGACCTATACTTCAGTATTGTTCATCAGTGTGGGATCCGTACCAGGTTGGGTCGACAGAGGAGATAGGGAAGATCCAAAGAAGAGCGGCGCGTTTCGTCACAGGGTTATTTGGTAAGCGTGATAGCGTTACGGAGATGTTTATCAAACTCAAGTGGCAGACTCTGCAAGAGAGGCGCTCTGCATCGCGGTGTAGCTTGCTGTCCAGGTTTCGAAAGGGTGCGTTTCTGGATGAGGTTTCGAATATATTGCTTCCCCCTACTTATATATCCCGAGGAGATCGCGAGTGTAGAATTAGAGAGATTCGAGCGCGCACGGAGGCTTTCCGGTAGTCGTTCTTCCCGCGAACCATGCGCCACTGGAACAGGAAAGGGAGGTAATGACAGTGGCACGTAAAGTGCCCTCCGCCACATACCGTTGGGTGGCTTGCGGAGTACAAATGTAGATGTAGGTGTAGATGTAGACTCATCAAAATCCATGGTTAACAGAACTGATGGAAGAATATCGCCGATGTAAAACGGGCTTTACATGACGTTAGCGAGAAGTATCCCGAAGGGTGGTTAATTTCTTCATTCGGTGTGCTTATCAGTGTGCCTGGTTATTGGTGTCGTAATAATGAATCGAGCGTTATTACCCAGGTGCCAAGGGCTCTCCCAGTTCTTCGCACAGCCTCCGACAGCGCCCGGCAGAGTCGCAGGAGATGCCAGTGTCACATGTGACTGCCGACGCACAGAGAGCAGAGCTACCTGTTCGCAAATAAGCTGTCGCGCGCGATGAGGCGGCAGGTCGCTTGCGTGTTTCTGTTCCCGCGTGGCAGCGATGCGTCCCAGCGCGGCGCGGAGCGGCTTGCGCTCCGACGTGCAGCCAGGCGGCCGTTCGATGAGGCGTCAGCGCGCATCAGCGCCTCATACGTCTCGCCGCAGAGCCGGGGCCGGCGCTGCCACGCCGGCCGGCGTCTGAGGAGCGCCGCCTCCTTTAGGCCTGCACACAAGAACTGCCATTCCCCCTCTCCTCCTTTCTCTTTCTCTGTCTCCGCTCTTCTCCCTCCTGCATGCCCAGTTTTAGATACAACAATTTTTTTTAGAGTCATCAGACCCCTGACTGGTTTGATGTGGCCCGCCAAAGACTCCTCTCCTACGTCAACCACGGAACTGCACTTGCAATCTACACTCATGCTCACAAATTAAGGATAATGCTGATACATCATGAAACAACGCTCTGGTGGGCGGTTTGCAGGTGTAAATCACCTCGGGGTATGGCCATGCGGTGCATTTGACCTGCGGTCGTCGCTCGGTGGCACTGGCAGCAGTCCACATACGCAGAGGTGTGTTGGTGCATGTCAGAGTACGGTTCAGCGAGTAAGTATGCAGATGTTTTCAGACCTGCTAATGGTGACTGTGTGTTGAAAATGACTCAAAGAACGCATATTGATGATGTTATGAGGGGTAGAATACTAGGGCGACTGGAGGCTGGACAAACACAGAAGGTCGTAGCACGAGCCCTCTGTGTGCCACAAAGTGTGATCTCAGGAGTATGGCAACGATTCCAGCAGACAGTAAATGTGTCCAGGTGCTACAGTACGGGACGTCCACAGAGTACAACAACATAAGAAGACCGATATCTCACCATCAGTGGCAGCAGACGGCCACGGAGTACTGCAGGTAGCCTTGCTCGGTACCTTACCACAGCCACTGGAACAGTTGCCTCGAGACACACAGAGTACAGACGACTTAACAGACATGGTTTATTCGCCTGGAGACCTGCAAGGTGCATTCCACTGACCCCTGGTCATAGAAGAGCCCGTAAAGCCTGGTATCATGAACACGGTACATGGTCATTGGAACAGTGGTCCCATGATACGGTCACGGATGATTCCAGGTATAGTCTGAACTGTTATTCTCGCCGGGTTTTCATCTGGCGTGAACCAGGAACAGATAGCAACCCCTTAATGTCCTTCAAAGGGACCTGTATGGAGGTTGTGGTTTGATGGTGTGAGGTGGGATTATGATTGGTTTACGTGAACCCCTCCATGTCTTTGACGAACTGTAACAGGTCAGGTGTACTGGGGCATCATTTTGCACCAGTATGTCTGCCTTTCAGGGGTTCAGTGGGTCCCCCTTCCTCCTGATGGATGATAACGCACGCTCCGCCCCCCTACCCACCCACCCCCCTCCAGCTGCCATGATGGATGAGTACCTTGAAACAGAATATATCAGGCGAATGGAGAGGCCTGCCTGTTCTCCAGACCCAAACCCCATCGTGCACGTCTGGGATGCTCTCGGTAGACGTATCGCTGCAAGTCTTCAAACCCCTAATACTTCAGTAACTCTGAAAGGAACCGGTGCAAGAATGAGGGGCTATATCCCCAGCAGCTGCTCGACCACCTGATCCAGAATATGGCAACCCGTTGTGCGGCCTGTTTACGTGTGCATGGTGATCATATCCCATATTGATGTCGGGGTACATGCGCAGGAAACAGTGGTGTTTTGTAGCACATGTGTTTCGGGACGGTTTTCTCAACTTATCACCAATACCGTGGAGTGACAGATCTCTGTAGTGTGTGTTCCCTATGTGCCTATGCTATTAGCGCCAGTTTTGTGTAGTTCCAAGTTGTGTGGCACCACATTCTGCAATTATCCTTAATTTATGAGCATGAGTGTATATTCCCAATTATTTACTGGATGTATTCATATCTCTGTCTTCCTCTACGGTTTTTACGCCCTAGAGCTCCCTCTAGCAACGTGGAAATTATTCCCGGAGGTCTTAACAGATGTCGTACCACCTTAATCCTTCTTCTTATCAATGTATATTCCTTTTCTCGGCGATTCTGCGGATAAACTCGTCATTCAGTACCTTATCAGTCCATCTAATTTCCAGCACTCTTCTGTACCACCGTATTTCAAACGCTTCGATTCTCTTCTGTTCCGCTTTTCCAACAGTCCATGTTTCACCACCATACATTACTGTGCTCCAAAAGCACGTTCTCAGAAATTTCTTCCTCAAATTAAAGTCCATATTTCATGTTAGTACATTTCTGACTTGTCTTGACCAGGAATACCCATTTTCCCGAGTACTCGTCTGCTTTTTATGTCCTTCTTGCCCCGTCCATCATCGATTATTTTGGTGCTTAGGTAACACAATTCCTTAACTTAATCAATTTTTTGCTCTCCAATTTTGACGTTGAGTTTCGCGCTGTTTTCGCTTTTTCTACTGGTCATCACTTTCGTCTTTCTTCTATTTACTAACAGTCCATTTTGTACTCATTAGACTGTTCATTCTATTTAGCAGATCTTAAAATTATTCTTTACTTTCACCGTCACTGACGATAGCAATATCATCAATGAATCTTATCACTGACATCCTTTCACCTTGTATTGTAATTCCATTCCAGATTTTTTTTTCCATCAGTGCTTCTTGACTGAACAGTAGGCGTGAAAGACTCCATTCCTGTCTCACCCCATTTATAAAAAGAGCTCTTCTTTCTTGGTCTTCCACTACTATTTTTCCCTACTGTATATTCTAAATATTGTATATTACCTGTCCTTACCTATGCCTTACCCCTATTTTTCTCGGAATTTTGAAGATATAATGCCATTTTACTTTGTCGAAGGCTTTTTACAGATAGAAAAATCCAATGATAGAGTCAGGATTCTTCTTCTGGGTTGCTTCTATTTTCAACTGCAACGTCATAATTGCCTCTCTTGTGCCTTCACCTTCCCCAAAGCCAAACTGATCATTAACCACAAACCTCCTCGATTTTCTGTTTCGTTCTTCTTTATACGAGTACTATTCTCGTCACCAACTAGCATGCATGGGCTGATTGTGCGAAAAATTTTCGTACTTGTCGACACGTGCAATCTTCGGAATTGCATGGATGATGATTTTTCGAAAGTCTGATGACATGTGTCCAGACTGCTACATTCTACACACCAACATGAATAGCCGTTTTGTTCCCACTTCTCTCAATGATTTCAGAAATTCTGATGGAATGTTGTACTGGCGCAAGGTATCGCCAGCACACCGATCGGCAAAGAGGTTGTATAAGATCGATAATAGGCGCTGAATCAAGCTCGCCTATTAGGAGAGAGGACAAAGACAGACTCGCAAGCAACGAGCCTCCAACGCCCTTTCGAATTCCAGTATGTAGATCGCCACCATGGACTGGAGGGCCCAGTCAGTCACAGTCCCAGCCAGTCCCAGTCAGTCACAGACAGACAGAGTCGCAGTCGCACTCAGCTCAGTTACCAGCTTAGTTACTATTCTAGTTGGCGTCTGTCAGTTTATATTACCGGCTACGAGAGTGTAGTGTTTAGCGCAGGACTTGTATTTCACCAGCAGTGAGCTACTGTGAACTATTACGGAAGAGCTTGTACCACAACAACTTGCTTAAAGATTAGTAGCTTCTTGTTCCTATGAATAAAGAACCGTGTTAATACATGTGTGCAGTTTGTGTTGTAGAAAGAGGATACAGGCACCTGGCTTCCCATGGTGCAAGACTCTACAGTGTCTATGACGACTCAAAAAACGTTACCTATCCCTTCTGCCTTATTCGATCTTGAGTCTTCCAAAGCTCTTTTAAATTTTGGTTCCAATACTAGGTCACCTATCTCTTTTATATCGGCTCCTGTTTCTTTCTATTGCGTCATCGGACAAGTCTTCCCCCTCATAGAAGCCTTTCCACCAATCCGCTCTCTCCTCTGCATTTAACAGTGGAATTCCCGTTGCACTCTTAATGTTCCCGCCCTTGCTTTTAATTTCACCGAATGCTGTCATAATTTTTTTTATATCCTGAGTTTGTCCTTTGGACAATCATTTCTTTTTCGATTTATTCACATTTTTCATGCAGCCACTTTGCCTTAGCTTCACAGCACTTTGTACTTCTTTCATTCCTGAATTTTCCAGAACATTTTTGTACTTCGTTCTTTCATTGATAAACTGAGGTATTTCTTCTGTTACCCAAAGTTTTTCCACAACTAACTTCCTTGTAATTATGTTTTCGTTGCAACTTCTTTCATCGCCCTCTTTAGAGATGCTCATTCCTCTTCGACTGAACTGCCTATGGAGCTATTCCTCAGTATGTATAGCCTCAGAGAATTTGAAGCGTATCTCTTCATTTCTAAGTATTTCCGTATCCCACTTCCAAGTGCACAGATTCTTCCTGACTATTCTCTTATACATCAGCTTATTCTTCATGACCACTAAATTGGATCTGAGTCTATATCTGCTCCTGGATATGCTTTACAATCCAGTATATGATTTCGGAACCTCTTCCTCACCATCATGATGTAATATAATTGAAATCTTCACGTATCTTCCGTCCTTTTCCATATCCTCCTCTTGTAATTCTTGAATAGAGTATTTGCTATTACTAGCTGAAACTTACTACAGAGCTCAATTAGTCTTTCTCCTCTCTCATTCCTAGTACCAAGTCCATATCCTCCCATAACCCCCATAACGGCATTCCAGTCTCCCATGACTATTAGATTTTCACCTCTCTTTATGTATTGAATTACCCATTCAATATCCTCATATACTTTATCTATCTGTTCATCTTTGGCTTGCGACGTTGTGATGTATATCTGAACTATCGTTGTCGACGTTGGTTTGCTGTCGATTCTGCCGACAACAATCTTATCACTAAACTGTTCACAGTAACTCACTCTCTGCCCTGTCTTCCTATTCATAACGAATCCTACTGCTATTACACCATTTTCAGCTATTGTTGGTATTACTCCATGCTCAAAACAGTAAGCAGATGAAATTGAAACGTTCAAATGAAGTATACCACAGGGTTATCTTTTGGGAGTTCTGTTGCTTGCGATACACAAATATGACCTTTCTGTTTGTTATAGGACATAAATTTTGTCCTCTTTCTTTGTTGGCGTATCAGAATGGAAAGTAGCACTAGTTCCCTCACTAAAATGCATCTGATGAAATACACTATGTGATCAAAAATATCCGGACACCCCAAAAAACATACGTTTTTCATATTAGGTGCATTGTGCTGCCACCTACTGCCAGGTTCTCCATATCAGCGACCTCAGTAGTCATTATACATCGTGAGAGAGCAGAATGGGGCGCTCCGCGGAACTCACGGACTTCGAACATGGTCAGGTGATTGATTGTCACTTGTGTCATAAGTGTGTATGCGAGATTTCTACACTCCTAAACATCCCTAGGTTCACTCTTTCCTAAGTGATAGTGCAGTGGAAACGTGAAGGGACACGTACAGCAGAAAAGCTTGCAGGCCAACCTAACTGTTGACTGACAGACACCGGCGACAGTTGAAGAGGGTCGTAATGTGTAATAGGCAGACATCTATACAGACCACCACACAGGAAGTCCAAACTGCATCAGGATCCACTGCAAGTACTGTGACAGTTAGGCAGGAGGTGAGAAAACTTGGATTTCTTGTTGGAGCGGCTGCTCATAAGCGACACATCTCGTCGGAAAATGCCAAACGACGCCTCGCTTGATATAAGGAGCAGAAACATTGAATGACTGAACAGTGGAGAAAGGTTGTGTGGAGTATCGAGTCACAGCACACAGTGTGGCAATCGGATGGCTGGGTGTGGTTATGGCGAATGCCTGGTGAACGTCATCTGCAAGCGTGTATAGTGCCACCAGTAAAATTCGGAGGCGGTGTTGTTCCAGCGTGGTGGTGTTTTTCATAGAGGGAGCTTGCACCCTTTGTTTTGCATGGCACCATCACAGCACAGGCCTACATTGCCGTTTTAAGCACCTTCTTGCTTCCCACTGTTGAAGAGCAATTCGGGGATAGCGATTGCATCTTTCAACACGGTCGAGCACCTGTTCATAATGCACAGCGTGTGGCAGAGTGGTTACACGACAATAACATCCCTGTAATGGACTGGCATACACAGAGTCCTGACCTGAATCCTATAAAACACCTTTGGGATGTTTTGGAACGCCGACTTCGTGCCAGGCCTCATCGACATCGATACCTCTCCTCCGTGCAGCACTCCGTGAAGAATGGGCTGTCATTCCGCAAGAAACCTTCCAGAACCTGACTGAACTATGCCTGCGAAAGTGGAAGCTGTCATCAAGGGTAATACGGAACGCCGTTTTGGAGCCCAACGGTCTCGTATCACCAGCAGTCGAGATGACAGGCATCTTATCCGCATGGCTGTAACGGATCGTGCAGCCACGTCTCGATCTCTGAGTCAACAGATGGGGACGTTTTCAAGGCAACAACCATCGGCACGAACAGTTCGACAATGTTTGCACAAGCATGGACTATCAGCTCGGAGACCACGGCTGCGGTTACCCTTGACGCTGCATCACAGACAGGAGCGCCTGCGATGGTGTACTCAACGACGAACCTGGGTGCACGAATGGCAAAACGTCATTTTTTCGGATGAATCCAGGTTCTGTTTACAGCATTATGATGGTCGCATCCGTGTTTGGCGAATCGCGGTGAACACACATTGGAAGCGCATATTCGTCATCGCCATACTGGCGTATCACCCGTCGTGATGGTATGGGGTGCCATTGGTTACACGTCTCGGTCACCTCTTGTTTGCGTTGAGGGCACTTTGAACAGTAGACGTTACATTTGAGATGCGAAACCCTACATTTCAGCAGGATAATGCACGACCGCATGTTGCAGGTCCTGTACGGGCCTTTCTGGATGGAGAAAATGTTCGACTGCTGCCCTGGCCAGCACATTCTCCAGATCTCTCACCAACTGAGAACGTCTGGTCAATGGTGGCCGAGCAACTGGCTCGTCACAATACGCCAGTCGCTACTGTTGATGAACTGTGGTATGTGTTGAAGCTGCATGGGCAGATGTACCTGTACACACCATCCAAGCTCTGTTTGACTCAATGCCCAGGCGTATTATTACGGCCAGAGGTGGTTATTCTGGGTACTGATTTCTCAGGATCTATGCACCCAAATTGCGTCAAAATGTAATCAAATGTCAGTTCTAGTATAATATATTTGTCCAATGAATACCCGTTTATGATCTGCGTTTCTTCTTGGTGTAGCAATTTTAATGGCCATTAGTGTACATGATTTTACTTAATACCGAACCCAGAACTGTTTGACGAAAATATTTATTATGCGTGTTAACTAGTTCAGAATTCTTGTTTTGGATTAAATGCAAACTTTCCGTACATGGTTGCCGTGCAGTGAGCCGTTTTGACGTCATTATTGCGTGAGTCTATACGCATTCCAGGTTGAGTTTACTACACTGCAGAAAAATGGCTGAGAGTCGAGGCGATGGTCGTGATCTGAAGATCCGGTCGTCTTAAGCAAGCAAAATTGGGACCCCGACTTTTTAATCGTTCAGCTAGCTTTGACATTTTACACTATCGGAACTCGGCGCGTGGGGCTCGATGGTGGGTCCAACAAATCATGTCTGTAGGAGGCTTAAATCAGTATTCCACTTACTAACCAACTATGCAATTGTGACGACACAATTTTCAAGTGGTCCTTACGTCACTGAAGATTTACATCTGTGTCTGTACTCTGCAATCCTCTGTATGGTATGTGGCCCAGGATAAGCGGTAGGGTAATATCTGTTACAACGTCACAGTTTCATTCACGAGCGCTACTCTGTACGTACCTTAACTTCCCCAGTGGTCAATATGACAGACATCTTAGAGAAATTCTCTGTTGTTCATGGGAATACCCCCAACAGCCAACCATGAAAACCAGTGGCACAACGTGAATACACTGGCTTCGGTAATTAAATCACCACTCAACTTTGATGTTCCGGGTCGGTGAGCCACGAACCTCATAGCAATAGGAACACCTCCCACACTCTCCGACACTGTGTAGAGGCCGCCAGCGCACCCGGCCCACTGCCCCGCCCGGAGATTTCCTGGCTGATCCTCACCAACCGACCGACTCCTCAGAGCCAGTACGCTGACAACATTTCAAATAACTTGTCAATCAATATCACACACTGTTTCACGAACACCTGCACGAAGAACCAGACAATGCTAACGGCAGTGACTGTACAATAACAGGAACGAATCACGAGTCGGCACACACAGCCAAGCCATAAGCGATAGCCGGCCGAATACACGTCGTCCGGCAAGACGAACAACCGATGACCAGCCAAAGTCGTCCCCACTCCAATCATGTGTGTCAACAACCGTCGGACGAGTCATGGCGGTCCGGACCTCACTGCTGCCGCGCCCCGACTGAACTTGTGCCGCGTGCCAACTCAAACACTGACAGGTCCGACCTAACTCACAACACACGACGATGGGGAAGTAACAGCAGTCCAGCAAGGATAGTACGGCAGGGCCTATATCGATAAACGCTGCTGCTGCCGCTCACGGGCAGGCAACGCAGCATCTCAGTGACACCAGTAATTGAAAATTAACATAACGATGTGGCAGTACGGTAAAAATAAGATGTAAAATAAGAAATGGCGCGAACACGACTCACACACGGCTCTGACACGTCCTTTGAGACCATATTCGAAGCCGAATTAGATAATACAGAATGGCCAGCTCATTCTGGAGAATAGAACGTGGCTGGGAACGCAAATGAAGACACTAATTGTCGTCTTTTGAGTTGCAGGAGTTTCGCCTTCACGCGTTCGACATTCTCAAAAGGACGTCTCTAGAATAACAATGGTCACGAAGGACAGCATAACAAAATTGTCGAGTCCTCCTCATTTCAGCCGCTGTACCAGCACTAAAACCCATGTGTGCTGTTCGAATCCGTGGTTTGGCAATGGAAACGCACCATTCCATAACTGAGGTATAACGAACTTGGGAACGGCTTGCCCATCCCCAGAAGGCAGAGAAGATATATCAAGAGAACGGACCGCCAGATGTAGTACAATTAGCTTCCAAATATGGCCAGAAAGATATATCTGCTGCGGGACGTGATTAAGAGTCAGTGAAGCTGGAAGGAATGGCATCAATTGACAAAAACCGGCTACATATGGAAGCAGACGAGTACAAACGATCCAGTCGGCTACTAGAAGTAGCTGTAATCGCACAAATGTGGGATATCTTCAGTCCAAGCACCCTGTAGACTCAACGACGAGACCATATCATTAATTTCACGACATTAGCTATAACTGGGAGTCTGATCCACAGGACTGGTAAGACGCAGTTGAAATTTCCCTACCTCAAAATTTTTCATGGATTTTTACGAAGTAAATAAATAGCATATTCCTTATAAAAACGAGAGCGACCGTATGTAAGGCCAGAACCAATTGGAACATAAAGAAAAATTAAGGAGAGATCATAAGAACGACACCATACCCCGAGCATCATCCAGCGTTTCAAATTCTGTCAACGAAATATCGTCCCTATAAAGCACCGCCATGGCAGTACAACTAGCCGGCGCAACATTATAAAATATAAAAAACCCAGAGACACAAAGTGTCAAATAACACCTCTTGCAAACTCACATCAGCTTGGGAATCGTAAATATACTGTCGTAACGCAGCAACCTGCAATGGAGGGCTTATCTTACTAACATGTAGGGTAAGAAACGTATGTGCCTGCATTAGTTAACGTATGTAAGGCATGAAAAGAGAATTACAAAAGAACTTACGCAACAAGTCTTGCTCGACACAACATCTGCCGATGGCGGAGAAGAAGTTGTAAGAGGTCCATGAATAAGGAATTTATTGCTAGCGCACTCGAGCAGATGTAATTTCAATGGATTGCTCACGCGCTGCCTGCGATATGTAAGCTGTAAGATAATCTCAGACCAGAGAACAGTGTTGGCTGCAGTACGAGCAGTGTTGGTAGGAGGAGCAGTAGTAGAAGCTAGCGGTCTGGTGTATGGAGTTCGCGAAGCCGGTCGTGGCGAGCGATGGCGGTGCCTGAGCGATGTAACGTAAGGTAAAAGCAGCCGCGTGCATATGTAGTTTGTTAAACTAAATTTGTGCTATTGCTATATCAAGTCTCATGTAAATGTTTAAAAAATCTTTTAATAATAATCTTTTTCATATAATTAACTTTTTGACAATCATTCATCTGAATTTCAAGAATTTGCTAATTTCTCCAATCCATGGTCATCCCGATTATCGTAAGGAAAAATCAGTTGTTTCTCTTTATACACGACAAATCTAGCGGCCAGCATTGCACTGGGCTGTGCCAAAAGAATTTCTTATAGGAGCAGATATACAGATAGCGTTATCCGGCGACTTCATTGAGGTAAGAATTTTCAATTTATTCAGAAAGATCTTTCAGGGCCATGACGCAGCACTGCTGACGTCCAAAATTTACCAGTTTAAATTCACAGTCATTTATTGAAAGGTTATAAGTGAGCCCCAATTTTATTGAGGGGTTAGTTACATTGTATTATTACCAGATTACTTAATTTACTTTTTGTTGGGACGTTACACTGAATGTTATTATTGCAAGGTTACGGAATAATAAACTGTTGGAAGGTTACACTGAATGTGAATGCTATAAATATTTTTACTTTTTGGAGGTTACAAAGTTGTACAACTTGAATCCATGAGTTCTCCCCATTACAGGGGCCAATGCCTTCCTTATTTTTTTTTATTTTTTTTTTTTTTATTTCACGGCGATGTACATTGTGGTTGAAAATGTTGTTTCACAACACTTCGTGACAACATAATCCCTCATTTCTTGATGTGGAGGAGTAGAAGGGTATGGGGTTCATCAGTGTCCACTGCGTTGAGGGGGGGAAGGGGAGGGGGAGGGGGAGGGGAAAGCGTCCCCACTCCGCTACACCGGGAGTGAATATCATCATCAAATAAATAAGAGGGAGGCAATGCAGCGTCTGAACCTGTTTGCATTATCTGATTACTGCAGCCACCCTTTCACGTAATTTTAATAAAAAATAAACTTTAGTTACTTTAAATGAAATATTTAGGTTTTAGTTATAAAGAAGGAATACAATATAACCCTAAGAGAGTAAAGGTGTCAGAAAACTATAGATTAGAATTCGTTTGTTCGTATTACTCTATAAGTAACAGAGACAACAGTGTCTCGCTCTCACTATGTTCGGATCTATTCTGTAAGAACCTTGTCCATTTGCACTAATCGCTGCGATGTGATGTGTAATTGTGAGTTGGAAGTTGAAACAATGTATCATAATTATCGAAATTGTGTTTCACAAGTTTATTCTAAAAAGTGAATTCGCCGTACGGTCGGAATGTTTCCAAAGGTCACGAGTTTTTCGTAACTGTGATAAATCAGTCAGAGAAACAGAGAACCTTATTTTCGTAGATAATTAAAGGGACTGAAATTGTTAACAGATAAAGAATATGGACAGCGAACAGCATTGAAGCGATAATACTTGATACTCTTTTTTTGAAATTTTAACGCAGCGAACATCACGCTAAGCGATAGTCCAATTTTCAGTAATGAGCCAATATTAATTATCAGCATAACATCTCTGGTCGCTGAGAAAGGAAGCATTGAAATCACTTTTTGCTACGAAAAAGTAGTTTTAAAATACAACCAAAAGCACATTTTAGTTGGCTGGGCCCAAGACCATAAAACCAGATAATGAATGACATTTTCTATCTGTGATTAATTTCTATCAGAGAATAAATCAAAGACGTTTACTTCAAGATGAAAATAAACTGTATTTAACCTGGATCCAGGATAGTTTTGTTTTCTTCCACGTGCTTCGCATCAAAATCTACTGCTAGAAGTCACGTAAGCAGAAATCGAACTTTTAATACGACCATCAATAAGAAAATACTCAGAACAACAAGTTAAATACACTACTCGGAAGAGAATCCGTAGTTATCTATTGCTCCATCGTATCAGAATGAGGAAAAGACGATATTGCACTAGAATACTGTAAAGGCAGAACAGCAGACGATGTTTCAGCTGAATCATCGTAACCTATCGTAACAGACGTTCCTGCGTGTGGGGGAGAGGACACAGATGAAACATTCATTTCAATATCATCAGACCAGCCCCGTTATCCCTGGCGATACAAGATCCGCTATTAGCATCAGTTTATCAAAGCACAACCACAGAAAGAAGCATCCTCCACCATCACCTCCACGGAGAGGCTAGACTGCGGAAAGGTGAATTCAGAGTCTTCACCACCTTGAGTTCACTGACGTCTAAACTGTGCCTTCGTTGCCGGCCCCTTAACAGCAGCAGGGTCCGCATTTGTACGTCCCGGTAACGACGGAAAGTCGCCCAGAAAAATGGTTCAAATGGCTCTGAGCACTATGGGATTTAACATCTGAGGTCATCAGTGGCCTAGAACTTAGAACTACTTAAACCTAACTAACCTGAGGGTATCACAGACATCAATGCCCGAGGCAGGATTCGAACCTGCGACCGTAGCAATCGCGCGGTTCAATTCTGAAGCGCCTAGAACCGCTCGGCCACACCGGCCGGCGAAAGTCGCACAGAAAGGGGAGCAGTGTCTCCCCAGTTCCTCTAAAGCTGGAGGAGTACCGACAGCAGATTGCAAAGACACTAATTTAGCTAATGCCAACGGACGAATTTTTCATCACATGGCTTTAAAACTGTAATGCGACTCGGGCAACTGAATCTGAGACGGTCACTTTCATTACAAGTGAATAAGGTTCCTTCTTGTCCTGTATACGTAATATGAATCCGCTAACCATAAACATTCAGCTGTGAAGGAATATTTGTTTGGAACAGACATTTCTATGGTTCGGATACCACGGTAGCATTGCAAGCGATGTTGTGCAAACCAGCGTTCCCGACGGATATGCCGAACGACTCCAAAAGGAAGCAATGACGCGTCAAGAAATGAGTCCTCCACTTCGCCTGGAATATTTTACGCTCCACAACCGAAATATACTCGTTCGCCGCACTTGCAAGAAGGAATATACTAACGGTATCTTCACGATGTGTAAACGTAACCAGCCGGCCGGAGTGGCCGAGCGGTTCTAGGCGCTACAGTCAGGAACCGCGCGACCGCTATGGTCGCAGGTTCGAATCCTGCCTCGGGCATGGATGTGTGTGATGTCCTTAGGTTAGTAAGGTTTAAGCAGTTCTAAGTTCTAGGGGACTGATGACCTCAGACGTTAAGTCCCATAGTGCTCAGAGCCATTTTAACCATTTTTTGTAAACGTCAACCTGAAAACTAACCCGGAAGAGAAGCATGTCTACTTGCAAAGGATCTTGAAACTTCACAAAAATGCACATAACCAGAATCAAAGTAAGCGGTATCTGATCAGATGTAACTCATATGGACCAACCAAACGTGAACTGCTAAAGAGGCTGGATGAACAAGACGCACACCGCATACTCTTGTTAGAACTAAAACGAACGGTACCCCGACGAATATTCCTGGGAGACTTGACAGGCATCGTAACGCGAGCTGTGAACACCGCCGCCAGAGAACAAACGAACACAAAATTCGCCTAGGCAAGGACGATGTGACACCGGCCGGCACAGACACAGGACTGAGTTCACCCAAGTTCGACACTTGCGGCGCTGCTATACAGGCAGAAGCAAGAAGAACCTGCTCGCTCGACGTGCAATGCGGAACTACTCGCTCGACTGCGAAATTAGTCGAACAACAAAGTATATAAGTAAACCTAAAATTTTCAAACTTGATTTTCTCAAAGCGGTTGAAAGTTGCGTCTCCTTGTTTATGTACTTTGAAATCCTAGTCTGTCCTACAGATCACGTCAATATGAATCAAATCGGCGAGGAGAAGTTTGTGCGGTCCCCTTGTGAGTTAACTAATCGAATGTGGCGAGTTTAGTTTCTTTCCTAGTTAACTGATGCTTCCTTTCCCTCCTCCGTGTTACCACGAATGACATCCAACTGTTTCCATTTGTACTAAAAAATAAATATACGTCGTGTGACTAGGGTCTCCCGTCGGGTACACCTTCGCCGGGTGCAAGTCTTTCGATTTGACGCCACTTCGGCGACTTGCGCGTCGATGGGGATGAAATGATTATGATTAGGACAACACAACACACAATCCCTGAGAGGAAAAAATCTCCGACCCAGCCGGGAATCTACATTCTGTAGCGCTGGCCACTCAGCTACCGGGGGCGGACTCCATTTGTACTGCAAATGCAGGATATGCGAAGGGACTAGATGTGTTCCGCCTCTCCAAGGTTGATCACTGATATTCTGCAGTACTACGCTGTCCTGAGATCTGATGTCCCTATCCCAGTGCAGATGTAGCGCTCAGGTTCCGAGTTCACTGTTGTTGGGATGAGGTAAGCCTAATTGTTGCGATGAATAAGGCCCTCTCGTCGCTCTTCTCAATCCTGAGAGCACAGTGATCGCTTAAATGTGGCTAGAAAATAATGTCTTCTGCCAAGTACGCATGCTTGCCAAGATATTTCGCCTGCTTTCATACAAACCCGCATAATGTGACCGTAAAGCAGTTTCTCCTTCATGACAGCTACAGTGGCAATGAGGACGCTTCTGTAGTGTTTTCGATGAGAAGTGTTCGATTGTATCTACATACGAGGTGCATTCAAGTTCTAAGGCCTCCGATTTTTTTTCTCCAGACTGGAAAGAGATAGAAACATGCGCATTGTTTTAAAATGAGGCCGCGTTCATTGTCAATACGTCCCAGAGATGGCAGCTCCGTACAGCAGATGGAATTTTACCGCCAGCGGCGAGAATGAGAACTGTTTTGAATACTTAAAATGGCGACGTTTTCCTTACTTGAACAGCGTGCAATCATTCGTTTTCTGAATTTGCGTGGTGTGAAACCAATTGAAATTCATCGACAGTTGAAGGAGACATGTGGTGATGGAGTTATGGATGTGTCGAAAGTGCATTCGTGGGTGCGACAGTTTAATGAAGGCAGAACATCGTGTGACAACAAACCGAAACAACCTCGGGCTCGCACAAGCCGGTCTGATGACATGATCGAGAAAGTGGAGAGAATTGTTTTGGGGGATCACCGAATGACTGTTGAACAGATCGCCTCCAGAGTTGGCATTTCTGTGGGTTCTGTGCACACAATCCTGCATGACGACCTGAAAATACGAAAAGTGTCATCCAGGTGGGTGCCACGAATGCTGACGGACGACCACATGGCTGCCCGTGTGGCATGTTGCCATGCAATGTTGATGCGCAACAACAGCATGAATGGGACTTTCTTTTCGTCTGTTGTGACAATGGATGAGATGTGGATGCCATTTTTCAATCCAGAAACAAAGCGCCAGTCAGCTCAATGGAAGCACACAGATTCACCGCCACCAAAAAAATTTGGGGTAACCGCCAGTCCTGAATAAATGATGGTGTCCATGTTCTGGGACAGCGAGGGCGTAATCCTTACCCACTGCGTTCCAAAGGGCACTACGGTAACAGGTGCATCCTACGAAAATGTTTTGAAGAACAAATTCCTTCCTGCACTGCAACAAAAACGTCCGGGAAGGGCTGCGTGTGTGCTGTTTCACCAAGACAACGCACCCGCACATCGAGCTAACGTTACGCAATAGCTTCTTCGTGATAACCACTTTGAAGTGATTCCTCATGCTCCCTACTCACCTGACCTGGCTCCTAGTGACTTTTGGCTTTTTCCAACAATTAAAGACACTCTCTGTGGCCGCACATTCACCAGCCATGCTGCTATTGCCTCAGCGATTTTCCAGTGGTCAAAACAGACTCCTAAAGAAGCTTTCGCCGCTGCCATAGAATCAAGGCGTCAGCGTTGTGAAAAATGTGTACGTCTACAGGGCGATTACGTCGAGAAGTAAGGCCAGTTTCATCGATTTCGGGTGAGTAGTTAATTAGAAAAAAAATCGGACGCCTTAGAACTTGAATGCACCTCGTACAGTCCGGACCTGGCTCACTCGGAGCATCATCTCTGCTCAAATTGGCCGCTGGCTATGAAGACCACATTCTGGCAGAGATGATGGGCTGCAGTCCAGCGTAGAAAGTTGTCGGAAATCATAGGAGGCAGCATTATATGAGGAGAGCATTGGAAAGTTGGTTGAACACTACGACTTATATCTAAGTCGGAACGGCAAATTTATAGAGAAGTAGCTGGAAGGTGTGGCTAACTGTTGCAAGTAAAACAATTTCGATTTTCACTGTGGTTTCTATTTCGGGACCGATCGTTTCTTACTTTCCAAATAGCCCTGATATAAAGCAGAGCGTATGTGAAACTTCCTGGCAGGTCAAAACTGTATGGCGGACCGAGACTCGAACTCGGGACCGTTGCCTTTCGTGGGCTAGTGCAAGGTCCCGAGTTCGAGTCTCCGTCCGCCACACAGTTTTGATCCGCCAGGAAGTTTCATATCAGTGCACACTCCGCTGCAGAGTGAAAATCTCATTCTGCAGAGTGTATGTGTCTATGTCTGGGATCTTCTCCCAAATTCCTGGACCGATATCAACCAAACTGGCACAGAAACAGCAGGTTTCACATGTATCAGCACTATGGAATTTATAACCTCCTGGATACAATAGGAGCGGAGGTATGGAGTACAGGCTACCCTGCGCAACAGGCATGTAGTGTGAAAACAGTATTTAGACCAAAGTTCACCTGCTTTCCAGGGCAGCCTACATATCAGTGGCAAGAGACAAATTTCTGCACCCTAGTCTGAAGAATGCTCTGCATTACAGGCATGGCTTGCTTTATCAACCTGGTTTGCATGGTGGCCAGTACTTCAGGGACTTGATGTGTAGCCTGCCCTGCATGATAGGCGTGTCGCAAGAGCAGTATTGGCCTACTTTATAGGGCTTTATCACATAGGCTACACATGCCAATGAAAATGGCTGCGAGCAGATGGATAGAGGAAGGAACTACCAAGTGAGGGAAGGATAAAATTGGCAGAGAGAGGATATGAGGGGGAGATGTGTGAGGTATGTGCAAGATGTTGAGGGGTGATGGGCATATGGAAAATGAAGTAGGGGAAGTGAGAGGGTTGGAGAGCAGGCTATGGTCAAAGGGAGGGATGACGAAGATGCGATTAGAGAAGGAGGTTGGGAGAAATGTACTACAAGAGGTAGAGAAGGAGATGAAGAGACAGACAGAGGGTAAGGGAGGAGGAGATAGATCGAGGGGAAGGTTGAGGTAAGGAGACAGAAGGATGAAGAGGTGGACACAGAGAGAGGGGTGTGTTCAATATGTGTCAAATGCATAGATCAGCAAAGCTGTGAGGAAGTGTCATCTGGTAAGTTCCAAATTTGGAAAGTCAGATGCTTTTCTTTGTTCACTCATCCCACGAATTACTTTGCAGTTAAAGCAAGAACTGCAAACAATAAATGTTACACACATATGCCTATAAAAGCACACAATTCACAGTTCATGTTAGAAACAATAACAGGTCTGTCACAATAAGAAACGTGGAGAACTTATAATGCAGGCAGATTGGCGGTTATTGAATACAATTTTATATTGTGCATGTCTGGGGTCTTAATTGTGCAGGTTGTCAGGCGAACTGTACTATCCAACCTGTGGTCTAGGGGTAGAGCGTTTATTTAGTAATCGCAACGTCTGTGGTCCCGAGTTCAAAACGTGCCACATCTTAAATTCTGAACAAATATCATTAGCATTGGCGGCCGAAGACTTCCGGCATAAGAAGCCACCCTAAATCTGACAACGGCCTTGTCAAAGGGGTTGGAAGAGCGGACAGAGGTTAAGGGCTCACTCTTGCCCTTTGGGTGTGAAACTGCACCTAAAGGTGGAAGAACGAGCAACCATCAACGCCTGTGGTATGCAGAAGGCAACGGAAACCACTGCATTAAAGAAACATAATGTGTATCCACAGGATGTATGGCCTGTCACTGAAAAAGTGCAATGATGGTCTCTCCAACGGCAAAAGGTTATGTGCTAGCCCCCATTCCAGTCTCTGGGAGGGGACTGACAAGAAGGAGGTAAACCTGAGGAAAAGATTGAGTAACCAACGAAAGGATAACGTTCTACGAGTCAGGGAACGGAATGTCAGAAGTTTGAACATAGTACAGAACCTTGAAGCTCTGAAAAGGGAAATGCTAAGGCTCAGTCTAGATGTAGTGAGGAGTCAGTGAAGTGAAACGGAAAGATGACAAGAATTTATGGTCAGTTGAGTATTGGATAATATCAACAGCAGCAGAAAATGGCATAATGGGAATACGATTCGTTAAAAATAAGAAGGTATAGCAGAGTGTGGGTTACTATGAACAGTTCAGTGATAGGGTTTTTCTCATCAGAATTGACAGTAAACCCAAACCAACAACCATAGTTCAGGTATACATGCCGACATCGCAAGCCGAAAATGAAAAGATAGATAAAGTATATGAGGATACTGAACGGGTAATTCAGCAAAAAAATTTATGAAAATTTAAGGCTTTGGGGACTGGAATGCGGTTGTAGGGGAAGGAGTAGAAGAAAAGGTTACTGGAGAATATGGCCTTGATACTAGAAATGAGAGAGGAGAAAGACTAATTGTGATCTGCAATAAACTTCAGCTAGCAACAGCAAATACTCTGTTCAAGAATCACAATAGAAATGGGACGAGTCATAATTAGAAAAGGCTGGGAGATAAGGGAAGATTTCAGTTAGATTATATCGTGGTCAGGCAGATATTCCGAAATCAGATACTGGAGGAGGAGGATATTAGTGTTTAACGTCCCGTCGACAACGAGGTCATTAGAGACGGAGCGCAAGCTCTGGTGAGGGAAGGATGGGGAAGGAAATCGGCCGTGGCCTTTCAAAGGAACCATCCCGGCATTTGCCTGAAGCGATTTAGGGAAATCACGGAAAACCTAAATCAGGATGGACGGAGACGGGATTGAACCGTCGTCCTCCCGAATGCGAGTCCAGTGTGCTAACCACTGCGCCACCTCGCTCGGTCAGATACTGGATTGTAAGACTTACCCAGGAGCAGATGCAGACTCAGATAACAATTCAGTAATGAGGAAGAATTGGCTGAACCTTAAGAACCTAGTCAGGAAGAATCAACACACAAAGCAGTTGAATACGAAGCACTAAGTGATGAAGAGAAACGCTTCATGTTGTCTGAGGCTATATATACTGTGATAAGGAACAGTTCAGTAGACAGTTCACCTGAAGAGGAATGGACTTCTCTCAACAGGCCGATCACACAAGTTGGAAAGAAAAACATTGGTACAAAGAAGGTTACTACGAAGAAACCATGGATAACAGAAGACATACTTCAATTGATCAGTGAAAGAAGGAAATATAAAAATGTTCAGGGAAATTCAGGAATGCAGAAATTAAAGTCACTTAGGAATGAAATAAATAGTAAGTGCAGAGAAGCTAAGATGAAATAACTCTATGAAATATGTGAAGAAATCGAAAAATATATGGTTTTGGGAACGGCTAAGGCAGCATATAGTAAACTTAAAACAATTTTCGGTGAAATTAAAAGCATGGTAGGCAACATTAAGTTAAATGCAGAAGAGAGAGCGGATAGGTGGAAAGAGTACATTGAAGGCCTCGATGAGGGGAAAGAATAAAAAGGATGTGATACAGAAGAGACAGGGTTCCAGTATTAGAAACCGAATTTAAAAGAGCTTTGGAAGACTTAAGATTAAATAAGGCAGACGGGATGGATAACATTCCATCAGAGTTTCTTAAATCATTGGGAGAAGTGGCAATAAAACGACTATTCATTTTGGTGTATGAGTCTAGTGATATGCCTTCTGACTTTCAGAAAAACGTCATCCTCACAGTTCCGAAGATTGCAAAGGCCGACAGGTGCGAGAATTATCGCATAATCAGCTTAACAGCTCATGCATCCAAGATGGGGACAAGAATAATACATACAATAATGGAAAAGAAACTTTATGGTGTGGTAGATGACGATATGTTTGGCTTTAGGAAAGGTTAATGCATCAGACAGGCAAGTCTGACGGTGCGGCTGATGGTGGAAGCAATACTACAGAAAAATCAAGAAACGTTCATAGGATTTCTCGACCTGAAAAAAATCGTTCGACAATGTCAAATGGTGCAAGTTGTTCGAAATTCTCAGAAAAATAGGGGTAAGCTCTAGGGAAAGACGGGTAATGTACAATATGTACAAGAGCCAAGAGGGGAACATTAAGAGTGGAAGTCCAAGGCTGAAAGTACTCAAAAAGTGTGTAAAACAGGGATGTAGTCTCTCGTCCCGATTATTTATTGTTTAAATTGTTCAATCTCTACATCGAAGAAGCAATGACGGAAATAACAGAAAGGTTCAAGAGTGGAATTAAAATTCAAGGTGAAACATTCGCTGATGACACTGTCATCCTCAGTGAAAGTGAAAAAAATTACATGATCTATTGAATGGAATGGTCTAATTAGTACAGAATATGGAATGAAAGTAAATCGAAGACAGACAAAAGTAGTGAGAAATATTAGATAAGCGAAAAACTTAACATCAAGATTGGTGACCACGAAGTAGATGACGTTACGGTAAGAGAATTCTGCTACCAGGGAGCAAGGAGGACACCAAAAGCTGAAAAGCAGCAGAACAAATGCCATTTCTGGCCAAGAGAAGACATAGGCCTTAATTTGAGGAAAAGATTCTGAGAATGTATGTTTGGAGCACAGCATTGCATTCTAGTGAAACATGGACTGTGGGAAAACGGTAAAAGAAGACAATCTAACCATTTGTGATGTGGTGCTACAGAAGAATGTTGAAAATTAGGTGAACTGATAATGTAAGGAATGAGTAGGTTCTTCAGGGACTAGGCGAGAAAAAGAATATATGAAAAACACCGATAATAAGAAGGGACAGAATGATATTTTAGGTATTAAGGCATCAGGGAATAACTTCTATGGTACTAGAGAGAGCTATAGCGAGTAAAAACTGTAGAAAAAAACAGACATTGGAATACATCCAGCAAATAATTGAGGAGGTAGGTTGTAAGAGCAAATCTGATACGAAGAGGACAGATGAGATTATTTCGTGGCGGGGCGCATCAAGCTAGTCATAAAACTGATGACTCAAAAAGAAGATAAGTAAAAAAAGAATTAAATAATTAATATACAAATCCATATTAGAGAGTGTGGTTGTGTATGGACCGGAGACCTGGACAATTAACCTGAAGCACATTAAAAAATTACAAGCTCTGAAGATGGACTTCTGGAGAAGATCAGCAAGAATCTCCTGGAAAGAAAAGATAATTAACACCGAAATAACAAGGAGAATGGAAATAAATGAAAGAATATATGATGTAATGGATAAGAAGGAATTGCAGTGGTACGACGAACGGAGAAAGTCAGAATACCAAAATTGATACTGTAGTGGGAACCGGAGGGTAGAAGAAGAAGAGGACGACCCATGATCACCTGGCTCGAAAATGTACAGCACATAATGAGGAGAATGGTCGCAGAGGAAGAAGACACACAAGATTGAAACACGAGGAATATTTTGAAAATATAGTTTAAGAACGTTTATTCTTTGTATAGTAATTTCCGAGTAAATTATTATGTTGGACATAAGCCTCTGTAATGAGGAAAAGCTCAAAATAATAAATAATAAAAAAAGAAAAATTCCCTCGTTTTCAACTGACTAGAAAGCCCGAATCGCTTCACTTCGTAGCGAACTTTGGTGAGAACCTCGAGATGAACGACATACTTCGTCTGAATATCGTTAATCTAATATTAAACGAAACTGTTATAAAACTGGTACCTGGAATAAGTAGATGATAACTTGCTATTGAGGGCGTATTCACCATGATAGACAGTTAAATTCTAATTACGATTTATCCGATTTTAATAAATGGTACCTTATACATTTGGCGCTCTGGCTCCTGCGGTGGCAGTCAATAAGATTGTCCTTCTACCAAACAAGCGCAATTTCTCATGGAATTGTCACTCAATCTAGCATGTTTTATCTGCGCTCTCACTACACTTCAATTCAGGTACTTCAGCCGAACTGTGGACTGAATCTTGTGATCGTATCTTATGGCTCAAAAGCCACAAATGTCAAACGGCTTCCAGAAGAAAAAGCAATTAGATTTTCCGTAAGTCATACAAAGAATGATCGAACTTTAAAAATTAAAATGCTGACATAATCTGCGCACTATGAGGTATAATCTCATATGAAAAGTTCAGAGCAGTCTGATGAATACTGCGTTTATAAACTGTATCTTTGTCTGAAGGCAGCGTAACTCAACACCGCGCAAATATCCAGACCATATTACCCATTATTTCAGAATGATAGTACTGAGTGACTTGCAAAAACTTTAGACAGGTACGCTTTGAAATGCCTGCGAATTTTTTTCTTCCTGGCACCAGCCAGAAAATGATGAAAGGAAAAATGTTTATCGTCTTCTACATTTTCGCCACATCTGGCATGACGTTTCTTTTCTTTGTTATTAGCTTTTTTCGCAACACATTTTTCAGAGACATACCAATGGATCTACCTACAAGATTATATCATTGTACTAAGCACATGCCAGGAGGTATGACGACATAAACATGAAGCTACGCGGCCGGCCGGAGTGGCCGAGCGGTTCTAGGCGCTTCAGTCTGGAACCGCGCGACCGCTATGGTCGCAGGTTCGAATCTTGCCTCGGGCATGGATGTGTGTGATGTCCTTAGGTTAGTTAGGTTTAAAGAGTTCTAAGTTCTAAGGGACTGATGACCTCAGATGTTAAGTCCCATAGTGCTCAGAGCCATTAGAGCCATTTTGAATATAAACGAAAAACAAGGTTTCTCTGTAAATAGAGCGGAAATTACCCATAATATACTCATTCAGTTTTTCTTAGAGAGAGGTCTTAGCGGCTTCCAAGAAATTCTAAACATTATTTTAAAACTTTTCTAAACTTTTTCTCGCTCACATACTGAAGGACAAATATTTAACACATTAACTTTTTTGAACAATAATCACAATTGTAGCTGTTTTGCAGGTGGATGTTCAGTTCTGTAAGGAACCGGGGATTTACCGGTTTACTATTCTTTGGTGGTTGTCGATGCCCGGAGCGGCGGAATGCTATTGAATGCGGTCAGATGCGAACTCCTCGGGCCCCTCTTACGACTTTGATTTTGGGAAACTAATTTTTCCTGCATATTTTTATTTTAGATCCCTTATAGCTGTGGTTCGTCAGAACAGATTATAAAAACTAGAAACACGTACATTAACTTTATCCCTCGGGATTCAATCTTCAACTTTTTTAAGAAAGGGTGTCACCATACAGTCTTCAGGAGAAAAATGAACCGTATGTACTCGTACGCTGCTCAGCTTCGGTCCTCCACTAAAGTAGCTATCCTTCGACGCCTTTCTAGTGGCTAAGCCGAAAAAAGAAAACGGAGGAACGGAAATTCGAGAGACGCACCAGGTGTGTCGTTAGACGAGCTCTCAGAAGGCGAAGTACGTGTTACCCATCCCTTGTCTCATTCTTTTCGCCGGACTAGAACGCCGTTAACGCGAAGAATTACCCTAACTTGCTGTAGTCAGTACCCACTCTTACTATTTACAGCGACAGTTTATCCCCGAAAATTTTGGTTTCGTCTCACCTCATTAATCTTGTATGTCTCATTAGACCCGTGTCATGTAACAGATTGTATGAGGCATCGCATAGGTTTTCATTCAAACAGGACAACTGTTAAAGCCTATTTTCAGCTTGGGGTATAAAGTTTTCTGCAACGTACTACTCGACCGCCTCCTTCAAAATACACTACTGGCCACTAAAAATGCTACACCAAGAAGAAATGTAGATGATAAACGGGTATTCATTGGACAAATATATTATACTAGAACTGAGATGTGATTACACTTTCACGCAATTGGGGTGCATAGATCTTGACAAATCAGTACCCAGAACAACCACCTCTGTCCGTAATAACGGCCTTGATATGCCTGGGCATTGAGTCAAACAGAGCTTGGATGGCGTGTACAGGTACAGCTGCCCATGCAGCTTCAACACGATACCACAGTTCATCAAGAGTAGTGACTGGCGTATTGTGACGAGCCAGTTGCTCGGCCGCCATTGACCAGACGTTTTCAGTTGGTGAGAGATCTGGAGAACGTGCTGGCCAGGGCAGCAGTCGAACATTTTCTGTATCCAGAAAGGCCCGTACACGACCTGCAACATGCTGTCGTGCATTATCGTGCTGAAATGTAGGGCTTCGCAGGGATCGAGTGAAGGGTAGAAAATCAAATGGTTCAAATGGCTCTGAGAACTATGGGACTTAACTTCTGAGGTCATCAGTCCCCTAGAACTTAGAACTACTTAAACCTAACTAACCTAAGGACATCACACACATCCAAGCCCCAGGCAGGATTCGAACCCGCGACCGTACTGGTCGCGCGGTTCCAATGAAGGGTAGAGCCACGGAAGGTAACACATCTGAAATGTGGCCACTGTTCAAAGTGCCGTCAATGCGAACAAGAGGTGATCAAGACGTGGAACCAATGGCACCCCATACCATCACGCCGGGTGATACGTCAGTATGGCGATGACGAATACACGCTTCCAATATGCGTTCACCGCGATGTCGCCAAACACGGATGCGGCCATTATGATGCTGTAAACAGAACCTGGATTCATCCGAAAAAATGACGTTTTGCCATTCGTGCACCCAGGATCGTCGTTGCGTGCACCATCGCAGGCCCTCCTGTCTGTGATGCATCGTCAAGGGTAACTGCGGCCATGGTCTCCGAGCTGATATTCCATGATGCTGCAAATGTTGTCGAACTGCAGATGGTTGTTGTCTTGCAAACATCCCCATCTGTTGACTCAGGGCTCGAGGCATGGCTGCACGATCCGTTATAGCCATTCGGATAAGATGCCTGTCGTCTCGACTGCTAGTGATACGAGGCCGTTGGGATCCAGCACGGCGTTCCGTATTACTCTCCTGAACCCACCGATTCCATATTCCGCTAACAGTCATTGGATCTCGACCAACGCGAGCAGAAATGTCGCGATACTATAAACCGCAATCGCGATAGGCTACAATCCGACCTTTATCAAAGTCGGAAACGTGATGGTACGCATTTCTCCTCCTTAACGACGCATCACAAAAACGTTTGACCAGTCAACGGCTGTCAACTGCTGTTTGTGTATGAGAAATCGGTTGGAAGCTTTCCTCATGTCAGCACGTTGTAGGTGTCTCCACCGGCGCCAACCTTGTTTGAATGCTTTGAAAAGCTAATCATTTGCATATCACAACATCTTCTCCCTGTCGGTTAAATTTCGCGTCTGTAGCACGTCATCTTCGTGTTGTAGCAATTTTAATTGCCAGTAGTGCAACTGAGAGAGAGAGACGGAGGCATGTTATTGTGTTCTTAACACAGGAAAGTCAATTGTACCGTAGATCTGATCCATAAGGCAAATTCTGGATTGGCAAGCATCACTTCTTCACACGGTTTAAAGCAACATATGTAAGTATAAAGCAATTAGATCATGCCCTAACTGAATTAGGGATCCATAGAAGGTGGCAGAGACAATGTCATTCTCACTAGAAGCTAGAGCGAATGACAATAAATGAGACACTAAGTGACATGGAAATTGGAAGAACGATGTCTGGTACACAAGATATCGGAAACGGGATACGGTAAGACGTACTGACCTAATGCTCCCCTGGAGAAAGTTGTGAGAATGCAAATCTCTTTGGAAGGTGGAGGATTATCCATAAATCAGAGCAGATACTCCCTAATACAGTGGCAAGAAGCCGAGAGGCAGGGGAAGAGGCATTTATCCCCCTTGAACAGGCTATCAGGAATATAGGATAAAATATCAATCAGCAGAAAACAAAATACGCGAATGTTGGGAAGGCACGTAAGGGAACATACCAGCTTCAATAACAGTTCGCATTCAGGAGGATGGTGGTTCAAATCCGCGTCCGCTAATCCAGATTTAGGTTTTCCGTGATTGCTCTAAACGACTTCAGGCAAATGCCGGGATGATTTCTTTGATAGGGTGCTGATGGCTTCCTTCCCCATCCTTGTAAGAGCTCGAGCTTGTGCTCCGTCTCTAATGACCTCGATGTCGACAGGACGTTAAACCCCAAACTTCCTCCTTCTTTCAATAACAGCGGGAAAGTATGTCTCTGAGAGAGCTGAGCAGTTCACGTACCTGCTTTCGACGGTAATCTACTCAAATGACACTTCCTACAAAATCAAGCAGAGACTAATAGCAGCCAATAGAGCTTATTTTGCTCTGGCGAAGCTTACCACCAAGGCTCCTGACCCGTACGACCAAGTTAAAAAATCTACAAAACACCTGTAAGACCAGTGTCCACATATTACACCGAAACTAGGACGCTAACGGCAAAAGATATCGAAATTGTGGACGCCTTCGAAAGAAAGATTCTTCCAAGAATCATTGGCCCAATTTTTGTCAGAAGTATATGAAGGGAAAGACAGGATCATGAGCTATACATAATTTACGAAGGTTTTCCAGAAAGTAAGTTCCGATCGGTCGAGAAATGGAAACAACAGTGAAAACAAGAAACGTTTTATTTGCAACAGTCGGGTGCACCTTCCCCCTACTTCTCTACATGGTCGCCGCTCCAACTTCGAGTTTTGTCGTAGTGTTGTATCCTCATCATAGAAAGCAGTCGCTATGCTTTCGGCCAGTTATCTGCACTGGTCTGCAGCTCGTTGTCTGTGGAAAGATTTTGACTTCAAAGTCAGCGGTTCTTGTGAGCAGAGATGAGACTCACGGGGAGCCAATTGTGGACTGTATTGTGGGTGATCAAACACTTCTCATGGGGAACGCTGCAGGAGCGTCTTCATTGCCCCTGCAACGTGCGGCAGAGAATTGGCATGAAAAAGGAACTGCTCGACAGTTGTGTTATGTGGGCTGCATGACACAGGCGAAATCTCTAACCAGGCCCTCATACTCGGCGGGAGACGCTATTCCCTACACATCTTTACTTGCTCACTTTTCACTCAAAACTGGAAAGAGGGACGCGACACGATCGACAGGCATACTAGAGACACTGACCAAAACATCTGTGCAAAGCTTTACCGGATTTTCCCAGTGGTTTCCATTTCGCGACCGATCGGAACTTACTTTCTGGACAACCCTCGTATAAAGACCTATCTACCAGAAGAATAGTGAAATCATCCTGTTGAATTGGGCTGAGTATGTAGTACGGACGTGTGATGAAGAAGTAAGCATAAAGAAATTACAAAGAAATCCAGGACAGCGATCGCGTGGTCAGCTGAAAATCAGCTGGGAGGTTGGTGTCACAGAGCGTCTCTCAAAAATGGGTTATGGGAATTGTAAGGCTGTAGCAACGGACTGAGATAAATGACGAGACATTCTTGAAGAGGCGTAGGCTCATAATGAGCCGACCCACAAAACAAGAAGGAAAATATGTTTCGAAATCATTGTTAGCAGTCTGTAAGATATACAACGGCGTCTATATTCTGAATTTGTCTGATGTAAGTGTTTTTATTGTTATCGTTTTGTGCTATCTTTCATAGAAATTAGCCTGAGGTAATACATTCTGTAAAAGATTTGTCAATGACCATTGACTGTTATACCGTTTCAGGGATAAGATCTCTGGTCACTACAAACTAAGTCATAGACTAGTAAGATTAAAGGAAAAGATTTCCTCATTGTGTCTTTTCAGATTTGTGACTCTACTTAGTCTAGTAAACTATTGACTGCAGATGGTCAATGATTATTTGCATTTTAGCAGTATTGTCACCAAGACATTCTATGAATTTGTGATATCACTCCAACGAAGTGAAATTGTTGTTTGACCTTAACGGTTTATTAGTTAGGAAATTTCATTATTCCTTCAGCAGAAAACATACAATAGACCGTTTAGGCACTGGCCATCCAATTACCATGCTCTGATTCCTATTAATCTAAAGAGGGCTAGGTAAATTTTTGTTTTTTGATATCAGTTTGAAGCTTAATCTGAAACCGGATACAATATGATTAATTATACAACGATCTTTTATACTTTGACTCACTGTGTTTACTGTGAATGACTTCAAGAATTTTGAAATTAATTCATGTTGAAACGTTTAATCAAGAAAATGCATAGGAAATCATGGTAAATAGCTAATTCATTATGTTGTAGAATTATTTGTAACTATAAATAGTTCTAAATTTTCTGCACAATCGTTGCAGTGCCATGACCATTAGTTCACTTTTATCATCGTGCTGTAAAAGGAATCATGTCTGTTACGACTTAAATGTAATTACTGACACCATTGTTATTCTGTATATCTTTTTATAATTTCTCACATTTCGTCAACAAAGCGAATACTTAATGTGAGGTCACAAATTAAATTCGAAAATAAGTGATACCGTAACTGCTGTGTATGGCTGATCCAGCGCTGACGGTGGAATATCGGCAGCAGTGCGTAGCAAACGTTCACCGCGCCTCTCGCTTATCGCTGGTGAACATGAATTTGAGTTTCAGTTTGTTTTATTGCTCACATAGAGACATTTTATAACAGGTCGTTCATTTTACAGCTTTTCATGGAGATTACAAAACATATTACATATTTCAAACAGAAATTACTGTTTTCAACAATTATAATAGAAATAATAATAAATTAAAAGTACATTAGAAATTGAAACATAAACACAAAAAATATTCAAATTTTAAGAAGATATGAAGACAGATGATAGGAAAGACTTGGATAGAAAGAGAGAGAGAAATGTTACCCTATTTGAGCCAGTCTGGTCTGAAAGCCTCGAGCCATGCAGTCCCGGTTCGCTGCAGTTTAATTTACGGATTAATATTTCTAAGCACTACTTACAAAAACATTATCACTATTATGTACATTGTGGAAAGCTCAATGGTGTGTGAGTGTAAAGTATGTTATTTCTTGGGTTTATTAATTAACATTCAGTTACTATATTATGTGTCTTGAATTTTACCTACTATATTGCTTGTATACTAACAAGATGAGTCCATGACGTTGGGATTACAGACTTACTTCAAACTTTGTACACCTTTATCAGGCTATTGAAACAACTGCAAGCAGTAAGGTGTACTACTCAGGCAATTCTGAGAAAATCGCAAGAGAAGTTTTACGTGTCTATAATGTGGATTACATATCTTTGCTTAGGGGCCGGAAGTTCAAGTGCATCGTGATCAAGTGGCACGCGTAAAATATGCCGGCACAGTATCTCAGCGTGTTCGGTCAGAGGGCCGATTGTCCTCTGTAATAAGAAAACTGAGTGAAGGAATCAACGATCAACCTGAACAGATGTTATGTGACGTCCGCCCAGACCAAACGAAACGAACAATGCCGAACAAAACTTAAACAAAAATATGTTAAAAAATAAAAAAGAGGGTTAGCTGTCCTCTGTAATAAAAGAAATGGTTAATGTATCAACGCTGAACTCGAACAAGTGTCATAGAGCGTCCGCACCGAACGTATACAACGATCAATTACGAACAAAATGAGATAAAAGAAAAGTGGTTAGTGTTCTTCAAGTTTAGCAAGACAAACTTGTATAAGGCAACGGTTCGGCTCCTGCACAAACTTGATTTTTAATCTGTACTGTAGGAAGAAAGAGACATTTTTTTAAATGTCGATGAGGTGTATTTTCCCTTTAAACTATGAATAGTCAGTACGAGAAAATTTCATTCATTCAATGTAATAGATGCTGTTTCAGTTTATGTTTTCCATGTCCCCATAACAAAAATCACCCTGCAATATGTGATGTCAAGAGCACATCCGACGAGAGGTGGCTCATTACTCTTGTGGTCTGGCAAATATTACTTACTATATTACTGAATAACGTCATTCGACTGATTATTTATTGAGGTCTTACTTGGTATTTCCAAGCCTGTCCCTTGAAAATTTAATTAAAAATAGTAAATAATCAAACGACATATGAAATTCACTACAAATTCATGAAACTGCACGACGGGTGTGAGTCGTGCTGCGGCTCGCGTTGGTGCTGTGCTTAGGTTTCTGCCTCACCATATCATTTAGTTGGCATGGTTGCGTTTTTTGTCTTCTTTTCGTGTTCACTGGCGCCACTCGCTTTCGTAAACGTTGCCTGTCCACTAGTGGCAGCAGCGGCGCTTATCGATATGTAATAACTGCTACCCTATCTTTGGGGCGACCTCGTGCTTTTCCGTGTGGTGGAAGAGTGGCACCGGCCGCTGTGGCCGAGCGGTTCTAGGCGCTTCAGTCTAGAAACGCGCAACCGCTACGGTCGGAGGTTCGAATCCTGCCTCGTGCATGTATGTGTGTGATGTCCTTACGTTAGTTAGGTTTAAGTAGTTCTAAGTTCTAGGGGACTGATGATCTCAGACGTTAAGTCCCATAGTGCTCAGAGCCATTTGAATAATTTGGGAGTGTGGCAGTTCGGTTGGAGACGCAGGAGCAGCGAGGTTCGCGCAGAGCGACAACACTCCGGGACCGCTGGCGGCGTATATGGACTGCTGGATTGAAGGGCAGCGGTCATGAGGGTGCACGACATCGGCGAAACCGGTTCCCGCATGTTTAAGTTGAGTGAATTGCAATTCGCTTAGAGAAACCTCCACCATTGTGAAATCTCGCTATTCTCCAGTAACTTGGGTTCGTGTTGCTGCTTGTAGTGTTATAGAGGCGAAAATCAGCTAGTGGAGTACCTGGGGGAGGCAGATCTGCTTAGCCTTCCTGAGCTTCTAATTACTGTTTACTATTTTCAGCTTCTTACATTTTTAAGTTCAACCAATAGTATTTTTCTGTCTTGTGGCCGCTAACGCCCCAGTTACCTGCCCTGGGGGTTAGTATAGTGTATGTAACTGCAGTGTACGTTTCCTCGCCTTGCCGCCACTGTCTGGTGTGACGTGTAAGTTTGACAGCTTCTTGATTGTAGGTTGGTACTATTTTCAGCTTCTTACATTTCTAAGTTCAACCAATAGTATTTTTCTGTCTTGTGGCCGCTAACGCCCCAGTTACCTGCCCTGGGGGTTAGTATAGTGTATGTAACTGCAGTGTACGTTCCTCGCCTTGCCGCCACTGTCTGGTGAGACGTGTAAGTTTGACAGCTTCTTGATTGTAGGTTGGTACTATTTTCAGCTTCTTACATTTCTAAGTTCAACCAATAGTATTTTTCTGTCTTGTGGCCGCTAACGCCCCAGTTACCTGCCCTGGGGGTTAGTATAGTGTATGTAACTGCAGTGTACGTTTCCTCGCCTTGCCGCCACTGTCTGGTGAGACGTGTAAGTTTGACAGCTTCTTGATTGTAGGTTGGTACTATTTTCAGCTTCTTACATTTCTAAGTTCAACCAATAGTATTTTTCTGTCTTGTGGCCGCTAACGCCCCAGTTACCTGCCCTGGGGGTTAGTATAGTGTATGTAACTGCAGTGTACGTTTCCTCGCCTTGCCGCCACTGTCTGGTGAGACGTGTAAGTTTGACAGCTTCTTGATTGTAGGTTGGTACTATTTTCAGCTTCTTACATTTCTAAGTTCAACCAATAGTATTTTTCTGTCTTGTGGCCGCTAACGCCCCAGTTACCTGCCCTGGGGGTTAGTATAGTGTATGTAACTGCAGTGTACGTTTCCTCGCCTTGCCGCCACTGTCTGGTGAGACGTGTAAGTTTGACAGCTTCTTGATTGTAGGTTGGTACTATTTTCAGCTTCTTACATTTCTAAGTTCAACCAATAGTATTTTTCTGTCTTGTGGCCGCTAACGCCCCAGTTACCTGCCCTGGGGGTTAGTATAGTGTATGTAACTGCAGTGTACGTTTCCTCGCCTTGCCGCCACTGTCTGGTGAGACGTGTAAGTTTGACAGCTTCTTGATTGTAGGTTGGTACTATTTTCAGCTTCTTACATTTCTAAGTTCAACGAATAGTATTTTTATGTCTTGTGGCCGCTAACGCCCCAGTTACCTGCCCTGGGGGTTAGTATAGTGTATGTAACTGCAGTGTACGTTTCCTCGCCTTGCCGCCACTGTCTGGTGAGACGTGTAAGTTTGACAGCTTCTTGATTGTAGGTTGGTACTATTTTCAGCTTCTTACATTTCTAAGTTCAACCAATAGTATTTTTCTGTCTTGTGGCCGCTAACGCCCCAGTTACCTGCCCTGGGGGTTAGTATAGTGTATGTAACTGCAGTGTACGTTTCCTCGCCTTGCCGCCACTGTCTGGTGAGACGTGTAAGTTTGACAGCTTCTTGATTGTAGGTTGGTACTATTTTCAGCTTCTTACATTTCTAAGTTCAACCAATAGTATTTTTCTGTCTTGTGGCCGCTAACGCCCCAGTTACCTGCCCTGGGGGTTAGTATAGTGTATGTAACTGCAGTGTACTTTTCCTCGCCTTGCCGCCACTGTCTGGTGAGACGTGTAAGTTTGACAGCTTCTTGATTGTAGGTTGGTACTATTTTCAGCTTCTTACATTTCTAAGTTCAACCAATAGTATTTTTCTGTCTTGTGGCCGCTAACGCCCCAGTTACCTGCCCTGGGGGTTAGTATAGTGTATGTAACTGCAGTGTACGTTTCCTCGCCTTGCCGCCACTGTCTGGTGAGACGTGTAAGTTTGACAGCTTCTTGATTGTAGGTTGGTACTATTTTCAGCTTCTTACATTTCTAAGTTCAACCAATAGTATTTTTCTGTCTTGTGGCCGCTAACGCCCCAGTTACCTGCCCTGGGGGTTAGTATAGTGTATGTAACTGCAGTGTACGTTTCCTCGCCTTGCCGCCACTGTCTGGTGAGACGTGTAAGTTTGACAGCTTCTTGATTGTAGGTTGGTACTATTTTCAGCTTCTTACATTTCTAAGTTCAACCAATAGTATTTTTCTGTCTTGTGGCCGCTAACGCCCCAGTTACCTGCCCTGGGGGTTAGTATAGTGTATGTAACTGCAGTGTACGTTTCCTCGCCTTGCCGCCACTGTCTGGTGAGACGTGTAAGTTTGACAGCTTCTTGATTGTAGGTTGGTGCTATTTTCAGCTTCTTACATTTCTAAGTTCAACCAATAGTATTTTTCTGTCTTGTGGCCGCTAACGCCCCAGTTACCTGCCCTGGGGGTTAGTATAGTGTATGTAACTGCAGTGTACGTTTCCTCGCCTTGCCGCCACTGTCTGGTGAGACGTGTAAGTTTGACAGCTTCTTGATTGTAGGTTGGTACTATTTTCAGCTTCTTACATTTCTAAGTTCAACCAATAGTATTTTTCTGTCTTGTGGCCGCTAACGCCCCAGTTACCTGCCCTGGGGGTTAGTATAGTGTATGTAACTGCAGTGTACGTTTCCTCGCCTTGCCGCCACTGTCTGGTGAGACGTGTAAGTTTGACAGCTTCTTGATTGTAGGTTGGTACTATTTTCAGCTTCTTACATTTCTAAGTTCAACCAATAGTATTTTTATGTCTTGTGGCCGCTAACGCCCCAGTTACCTGCCCTGGGGGTTAGTATAGTGTATGTAACTGCAGTGTACGTTTCCTCGCCTTGCCGCCACTGTCTGGTGAGACGTGTAAGTTTGACAGCTTCTTGATTGTAGGTTGGTACTATTTTCAGCTTCTTACATTTCTAAGTTCAACCAATAGTATTTTTCTGTCTTGTGGCCGCTAACGCCCCAGTTACCTGCCCTGGGGGTTAGTATAGTGTATGTAACTGCAGTGTACGTTTCCTCGCCTTGCCGCCACTGTCTGGTGAGACGTGTAAGTTTGACAGCTTCTTGATTGTAGGTTGGTACTATTTTCAGCTTCTTACATTTCTAAGTTCAACCAATAGTATTTTTCTGTCTTGTGGCCGCTAACGCCCCAGTTACCTGCCCTGGGGGTTAGTATAGTGTATGTAACTGCAGTGTACTTTTCCTCGCCTTGCCGCCACTGTCTGGTGAGACGTGTAAGTTTGACAGCTTCTTGATTGTAGGTTGGTACTATTTTCAGCTTCTTACATTTATAAGTTCAACCAATAGTATTTTTCTGTCTTGTGGCCGCTAACGCCCCAGTTACCTGCCCTGGGGGTTAGTATAGTGTATGTAACTGCAGTGTACGTTTCCTCGCCTTGCCGCCACTGTCTGGTGAGACGTGTAAGTTTGACAGCTTCTTGATTGTAGGTTGGTACTATTTTCAGCTTCTTACATTTCTAAGTTCAACCAATAGTATTTTTCTGTCTTGTGGCCGCTAACGCCCCGGTTACCTGCACTGGGGGTTAGTATAGTGTATGTAACTGCAGTGTACGTTTCCTCGCCTTGCCGCCACTGTCTGGTGAGACGTGTAAGTTTGACAGCTTCTTGATTGTAGGTTGGTACTATTTTCAGCTTCTTACATTTCTAAGTTCAACCAATAGTATTTTTCTGTCTTGTGGCCGCTAACGCCCCAGTTACCTGCCCTGGGGCTTAGTATAGTGTATGTAACTGCAGTGTACGTTTCCTCGCCTTGCCGCCAGTGTCTGGTGAGACGTGTAAGTTTGACAGCTTCTTGATTGTAGGTTGGTACTATTTTCAGCTTCTTACATTTCTAAGTTCAACCAATAGTATTTTTCTGTCTTGTGGCCGCTAACGCCCCAGTTACCTGCCCTGGGGCTTAGTATAGTGTATGTAACTGCAGTGTACGTTTCCTCGCCTTGCCGCCACTGTCTGGTGAGACGTGTAAGTTTGACAGCTTCTTGATTGTAGGTTGGTACTATTTTCAGCTTCTTACATTTCTAAGTTCAACCAATAGTATTTTTCTGTCTTGTGGCCGCTAACGCCCCAGTTACCTGCCCTGGGGGTTAGTATAGTGTATGTAACTGCAGTGTACGTTTCCTCGCCTTGCCGCCACTGTCTGGTGAGACGTGTAAGTTTGACAGCTTCTTGATTGTAGGTTGGTACTATTTTCAGCTTCTTACATTTCTAAGTTCAACCAATAGTATTTTTCTGTCTTGTGGCCGCTAACGCCCCAGTTACCTGCCCTGGGGCTTAGTATAGTGTATGTAACTGCAGTGTACGTTTCCTCGCCTTGCCGCCACTGTCTGGTGAGACGTGTAAGTTTGACAGCTTCTTGATTGTAGGTTGGTACTATTTTCAGCTTCTTACATTTCTAAGTTCAACCAATAGTATTTTTCTGTCTTGTGGCCGCTAACGCCCCAGTTACCTGCCCTGGGGGTTAGTATAGTGTATGTAACTGCAGTGTACTTTTCCTCGCCTTGCCGCCACTGTCTGGTGAGACGTGTAAGTTTGACAGCTTCTTGATTGTAGGTTGGTACTATTTTCAGCTTCTTACATTTCTAAGTTCAACCAATAGTATTTTTCTGTCTTGTGGCCGCTAACGCCCCAGTTACCTGCCCTGGGGGTTAGTATAGTGTATGTAACTGCAGTGTACGTTTCCTCGCCTTGCCGCCACTGTCTGGTGAGACGTGTAAGTTTGACAGCTTCTTGATTGTAGGTTGGTACTATTTTCAGCTTCTTACATTTCTAAGTTCAACCTATAGTATTTTTCTGTCTTGTGGCCGCTAACGCCCCAGTTACCTGCCCTGGGGGTTAGTATAGTGTATGTAACTGCAGTGTACGTTTCCTCGCCTTGCCGCCACTGTCTGGTGAGACGTGTAAGTTTGACAGCTTCTTGATTGTAGGTTGGTACTATTTTCAGCTTCTTACATTTCTAAGTTCAACCAATAGTATTTTTCTGTCTTGTGGCCGCTAACGCCCCAGTTACCTGCCCTGGGGGTTAGTATAGTGTATGTAACTGCAGTGTACGTTTCCTCGCCTTGCCGCCACTGTCTGGTGAGACGTGTAAGTTTGACAGCTTCTTGATTGTAGGTTGGTGCTATTTTCAGCTTCTTACATTTCTAAGTTCAACCAATAGTATTTTTCTGTCTTGTGGCCGCTAACGCCCCAGTTACCTGCCCTGGGGGTTAGTATAGTGTATGTAACTGCAGTGTACGTTTCCTCGCCTTGCCGCCACTGTCTGGTGAGACGTGTAAGTTTGACAGCTTCTTGATTGTAGGTTGGTACTATTTTCAGCTTCTTACATTTCTAAGTTCAACCAATAGTATTTTTCTGTCTTGTGGCCGCTAACGCCCCAGTTACCTGCCCTGGGGGTTAGTATAGTGTATGTAACTGCAGTGTACGTTTCCTCGCCTTGCCGCCACTGTCTGGTGAGACGTGTAAGTTTGACAGCTTCTTGATTGTAGGTTGGTACTATTTTCAGCTTCTTACATTTCTAAGTTCAACCAATAGTATTTTTATGTCTTGTGGCCGCTAACGCCCCAGTTACCTGCCCTGGGGGTTAGTATAGTGTATGTAACTGCAGTGTACGTTTCCTCGCCTTGCCGCCACTGTCTGGTGAGACGTGTAAGTTTGACAGCTTCTTGATTGTAGGTTGGTACTATTTTCAGCTTCTTACATTTCTAAGTTCAACCAATAGTATTTTTCTGTCTTGTGGCCGCTAACGCCCCAGTTACCTGCCCTGGGGGTTAGTATAGTGTATGTAACTGCAGTGTACGTTTCCTCGGATTGCCGCCACTGTCTGGTGAGACGTGTAAGTTTGACAGCTTCTTGATTGTAGGTTGGTACTATTTTCAGCTTCTTACATTTCTAAGTTCAACCAATAGTATTTTTCTGTCTTGTGGCCGCTAACGCCCCAGTTACCTGCCCTGGGGGTTAGTATAGTGTATGTAACTGCAGTGTACTTTTCCTCGCCTTGCCGCCACTGTCTGGTGAGACGTGTAAGTTTGACAGCTTCTTGATTGTAGGTTGGTACTATTTTCAGCTTCTTACATTTATAAGTTCAACCAATAGTATTTTTCTGTCTTGTGGCCGCTAACGCCCCAGTTACCTGCCCTGGGGGTTAGTATAGTGTATGTAACTGCAGTGTACGTTTCCTCGCCTTGCCGCCACTGTCTGGTGAGACGTGTAAGTTTGACAGCTTCTTGATTGTAGGTTGGTACTATTTTCAGCTTCTTACATTTCTAAGTTCAACCAATAGTATTTTTCTGTCTTGTGGCCGCTAACGCCCCGGTTACCTGCCCTGGGGGTTAGTATAGTGTATGTAACTGCAGTGTACGTTTCCTCGCCTTGCCGCCACTGTCTGGTGAGACGTGTAAGTTTGACAGCTTCTTGATTGTAGGTTGGTACTATTTTCAGCTTCTTACATTTCTAAGTTCAACCAATAGTATTTTTCTGTCTTGTGGCCGCTAACGCCCCAGTTACCTGCCCTGGGGCTTAGTATAGTGTATGTAACTGCAGTGTACGTTTCCTCGCCTTGCCGCCAGTGTCTGGTGAGACGTGTAAGTTTGACAGCTTCTTGATTGTAGGTTGGTACTATTTTCAGCTTCTTACATTTCTAAGTTCAACCAATAGTATTTTTCTGTCTTGTGGCCGCTAACGCCCCAGTTACCTGCCCTGGGGCTTAGTATAGTGTATGTAACTGCAGTGTACGTTTCCTCGCCTTGCCGCCACTGTCTGGTGAGACGTGTAAGTTTGACAGCTTCTTGATTGTAGGTTGGTACTATTTTCAGCTTCTTACATTTCTAAGTTCAACCAATAGTATTTTTCTGTCTTGTGGCCGCTAACGCCCCAGTTACCTGCCCTGGGGGTTAGTATAGTGTATGTAACTGCAGTGTACGTTTCCTCGCCTTGCCGCCACTGTCTGGTGAGACGTGTAAGTTTGACAGCTTCTTGATTGTAGGTTGGTACTATTTTCAGCTTCTTACATTTCTAAGTTCAACCAATAGTATTTTTCTGTCTTGTGGCCGCTAACGCCCCAGTTACCTGCCCTGGGGCTTAGTATAGTGTATGTAACTGCAGTGTACGTTTCCTCGCCTTGCCGCCACTGTCTGGTGAGACGTGTAAGTTTGACAGCTTCTTGATTGTAGGTTGGTACTATTTTCAGCTTCTTACATTTCTAAGTTCAACCAATAGTATTTTTCTGTCTTGTGGCCGCTAACGCCCCAGTTACCTGCCCTGGGGGTTAGTATAGTGTATGTAACTGCAGTGTACTTTTCCTCGCCTTGCCGCCACTGTCTGGTGAGACGTGTAAGTTTGACAGCTTCTTGATTGTAGGTTGGTACTATTTTCAGCTTCTTACATTTCTAAGTTCAACCAATAGTATTTTTCTGTCTTGTGGCCGCTAACGCCCCAGTTACCTGCCCTGGGGGTTAGTATAGTGTATGTAACTGCAGTGTACGTTTCCTCGCCTTGCCGCCACTGTCTGGTGAGACGTGTAAGTTTGACAGCTTCTTGATTGTAGGTTGGTACTATTTTCAGCTTCTTACATTTCTAAGTTCAACCTATAGTATTTTTCTGTCTTGTGGCCGCTAACGCCCCAGTTACCTGCCCTGGGGGTTAGTATAGTGTATGTAACTGCAGTGTACGTTTCCTCGCCTTGCCGCCACTGTCTGGTGAGACGTGTAAGTTTGACAGCTTCTTGATTGTAGGTTGGTACTATTTTCAGCTTCTTACATTTATAAGTTCAACCAATAGTATTTTTCTGTCTTGTGGCCGCTAACGCCCCAGTTACCTGCCCTGGGGCTTAGTATAGTGTATGTAACTGCAGTGTACGTTTCCTCGCCTTGCCGCCAGTGTCTGGTGAGACGTGTAAGTTTGACAGCTTCTTGATTGTAGGTTGGTACTATTTTCAGCTTCTTACATTTCTAAGTTCAACCAATAGTATTTTTCTGTCTTGTGGCCGCTAACGCCCCAGTTACCTGCCCTGGGGCTTAGTATAGTGTATGTAACTGCAGTGTACGTTTCCTCGCCTTGCCGCCACTGTCTGGTGAGACGTGTAAGTTTGACAGCTTCTTGATTGTAGGTTGGTACTATTTTCAGCTTCTTACATTTCTAAGTTCAACCAATAGTATTTTTCTGTCTTGTGGCCGCTAACGCCCCAGTTACCTGCCCTGGGGGTTAGTATAGTGTATGTAACTGCAGTGTACGTTTCCTCGCCTTGCCGCCACTGTCTGGTGAGACGTGTAAGTTTGACAGCTTCTTGATTGTAGGTTGGTACTATTTTCAGCTTCTTACATTTCTAAGTTCAACCAATAGTATTTTTCTGTCTTGTGGCCGCTAACGCCCCAGTTACCTGCCCTGGGGCTTAGTATAGTGTATGTAACTGCAGTGTACGTTTCCTCGCCTTGCCGCCACTGTCTGGTGAGACGTGTAAGTTTGACAGCTTCTTGATTGAGGGTTGGTACTATTTTCAGCTTCTTACATTTCTAAGTTCAACCAATAGTATTTTTCTGTCTTGTGGCCGCTACCGCCCCAGTTACCTGCCCTGGGGGTTAGTATAGTGTATGTAACTGCAGTGTACGTTTCCTCGCCATGCCGCCACTGTCTGGTGAGACGTGTAAGTTTGACAGCTTCTTGATTGTAGGTTGCTACTATTTTCAGCTTCTTACATTTCTAAGTTCAACCAATAGTATTTTTCTGTCTTGTGGCCGCTAACGCCCCAGTTACCTGCCCTGGGGGTTAGTATAGTGTATGTAACTGCAGTGTACGTTTCCTCGCCTTGCCGCCACTGTCTGGTGAGACGTGTAAGTTTGACAGCTTCTTGATTGAGGGTTGGTACTATTTTCAGCTTCTTACATTTCTAAGTTCAACCAATAGTATTTTTCTGTCTTGTGGCCGCTAACGCCCCAGTTACCTGCCCTGGGGGTTAGTATAGTGTATGTAACTGCAGTGTACGTTTCCTCGCCTTGCCGCCACTGTCTGGTGAGACGTGTAAGTTTGACAGCTTCTTGATTGTAGGTTGGTACTATTTTCAGCTTCTTACATTTCTAAGTTCAACCAATAGTATTTTTCTGTCTTGTGGCCGCTAACGCCCCAGTTACCTGCCCTGGGGGTTAGTATAGTGTATGTAACTGCAGTGTACGTTTCCTCGCCTTGCCGCCACTGTCTGGTGAGATGTGTAAGTTTGACAGCTTCTTGATTGTAGGTTGGTACTATTTTCAGCTTCTTACATTTCTAAGTTCAACCAATAGTATTTTTCTGTCTTGTGGCCGCTAACGCCCCAGTTACCTGCCCTGGGGGTTAGTATAGTGTATGTAACTGCAGTGTACGTTTCCTCGCCTTCCGCCACTGTCTGGTGAGACGTGTAAGTTTGACAGCTTCTTGATTGTAGGTTGGTACTATTTTCAGCTTCTTACATTTCTAAGTTCAACCAATAGTATTTTTCTGTCTTGTGGCCGCTAACGCCCCAGTTACCTGCCCTGGGGGTTAGTATAGTGTATGTAACTGCAGTGTACGTTTCCTCGCCTTGCCGCCACTGTCTGGTGAGACGTGTAAGTTTGACAGCTTCTTGATTGAGGGTTGGTACTATTTTCAGCTTCTTACATTTCTAAGTTCAACCAATAGTATTTTTCTGTCTTGTGGCCGCAACGCCCCAGTTACCTGCCCTGGGGGTTAGTATAGTGTATGTAACTGCAGTGTACGTTTCCTCGCCTTGCCGCCACTCTCTGGTGAGACGTGTAAGTTTGACAGCTTCTTGATTGTAGGTTGGTACTATTTTCAGCTTCTTACATTTCTAAGTTCAACCAATAGTATTTTTCTGTCTTGTGGCCGCTAACGCCCCAGTTACCTGCCCTGGGGGTTAGTATAGTGTATGTAACTGCAGTGTACGTTTCCTCGCCTTGCCGCCACTGTCTGGTGAGACGTGTAAGTTTGACAGCTTCTTGATTGTAGGTTGGTACTATTTTCAGCTTCTTACATTTCTAAGTTCAACCAATAGTATTTTTCTGTCTTGTGGCCGCTAACGCCCCAGTTACCTGCCCTGGGGGTTAGTATAGTGTATGTAACTGCAGTGTACGTTTCCTCGCCTTGCCGCCACTGTCTGGTGAGACGTGTAAGTTTGACAGCTTCTTGGTTGTAGGTTGGTGCTATTTTCAGCTTCTTACATTTCTAAGTTCAACCAATAGTATTTTTCTGTCTTGTGGCCGCTAACGCCCCAGTTACCTGCCCTGGGGGTTAGTATAGTGTATGTAACTGCAGTGTACGTTTCCTCGCCTTGCCGCCACTGTCTGGTGAGACGTGTAAGTTTGACAGCTTCTTGATTGTAGGTTGGTACTATTTTCAGCTTCTTACATTTCTAAGTTCAACCAATAGTATTTTTCTGTCTTGTGGCCGCTAACGCCCCAGTTACCTGCCCTGGGGGTTAGTATAGTGTATGTAACTGCAGTGTACGTTTCCTCGCCTTGCCGCCACTGTCTGGTGAGACGTGTAAGTTTGACAGCTTCTTGATTGTAGGTTGGTACTATTTTCAGCTTCTTACATTTCTAAGTTCAACCAATAGTATTTTTCTGTCTTGTGGCCGCTAACGCCCCAGTTACCTGCCCTGGGGGTTAGTATAGTGTATGTAACTGCAGTGTACGTTTCCTCGCCTTGCCGCCACTGTCTGGTGAGACGTGTAAGTTTGACAGCTTCTTGATTGTAGGTTGGTACTATTCTCAGCTTCTTACATTTCTAAGTTCAACCAATAGTATTTTTCTGTCTTGTGGCCGCTAACGCCCCAGTTACCTGCCCTGGTTGTTAGTATAGTGTATGTAACTGCAGTGTACGTTTCCTCGCCTTGCCGCCACTGTCTGGTGAGACGTGTAAGTTTGACAGCTTCTTGATTGTAGGTTGGTACTATTTTCAGCTTCTTACATTTCTAAGTTCAACCAATAGTATTTTTCTGTCTTGTGGCCGCTAACGCCCCAGTTACCTGCCCTGGGGGTTAGTATAGTGTATGTAACTGCAGTGTACGTTTCCTCGCCTTGCCGCCACTGTCTGGTGAGACGTGTAAGTTTGACAGCTTCTTGATTGTAGGTTGGTACTATTTTCAGCTTCTTACATTTCTAAGTTCAACCAATAGTATTTTTCTGTCTTGTGGCCGCTAACGCCCCAGTTACCTGCCCTGGGGGTTAGTATAGTGTATGTAACTGCAGTGTACGTTTCCTCGCCTTGCCGCCAGTGTCTGGTGAGACGTGTAAGTTTGACAGCTTCTTGATTGTAGGTTGGTACTATTTTCAGCTTCTTACATTTCTAAGTTCAACCAATAGTATTTTTCTGTCTTGTGGCCTCTAACGCCCCAGTTACCTGCCCTGGGGGTTAGTATAGTGTATGTAACTGCAGTGTACGTTTCCTCGCCTTGCCGCCACTGTCTGGTGAGACGTGTAAGTTTGACAGCTTCTTGATTGTAGGTTGGTACTATTTTCAGCTTCTTACATTTCTAAGTTCAACCAATAGTATTTTTCTGTCTTGTGGCCGCTAACGCCCCAGTTACCTGCCCTGGGGGTTAGTATAGTGTATGTAACTGCAGTGTACGTTTCCTCGCCTTGCCGCCACTGTCTGGTGAGACGTGTAAGTTTGACAGCTTCTTGATTGTAGGTTGGTACTATTTTCAGCTTCTTACATTTCTAAGTTCAACGAATAGTATTTTTCTGTCTTGTGGCCGCTAACGCCCCAGTTACCTGCCCTGTGGGTTAGTATAGTGTATGTAACTGCAGTGTACGTTTCCTCGCCTTGCCGCCAGTGTCTTGTGAGACGTGTAAGTTTGACAGCTTCTTGATTGTAGGTTGGTACTATTTTCAGCTTCTTACATTTCTAAGTTCAACCAATAGTATTTTTCTGTCTTGTGGCCGCTAACGCCCCAGTTACCTGCCCTGGGGGTTAGTATAGTGTATGTAACTGCAGTGTACGTTTCCTCGCCTTGCCGCCACTGTCTGGTGAGACGTGTAAGTTTGACAGCTTCTTGATTGTAGGTTGGTACTATTTTCAGCTTCTTACATTTCTAAGTTCAACCAATAGTATTTTTCTGTCTTGTGGCCGCTAACGCCCCAGTTACCTGCCCTGGGGGTTAGTATAGTGTATGTAACTGCAGTGTACGTTTCCTCGCCTTGCCGCCACTGTCTGGTGAGACGTGTAAGTTTGACAGCTTCTTGATTGTAGGTTGGTACTATTTTCAGCTTCTTACATTTCTAAGTTCAACCAATAGTATTTTTCTGTCTTGTGGCCGCTAACGCCCCAGTTACCTGCCCTAGGGGTTAGTATAGTGTATGTAACTGCAGTGTACGTTTCCTCGCCTTGCCGCCACTGTCTGGTGAGACGTGTAAGTTTGACAGCTTCTTGATTGTAGGTTGGTACTATTTTCAGCTTCTTACATTTCTAAGTTCAACCAATAGTATTTTTCTGTCTTGTGGCCGCTAACGCCCCAGTTACCTGCCCTGGGGGTTAGTATAGTATATGTAACTGCAGTGTACGTTTCGTCGCCTTGCCGCCACTGTCTGGTGAGACGTGTAAGTTTGACAGCTTCTTGATTGTAGGTTGGTACTATTTTCAGCTTCTTACATTTCTAAGTTCAACCAATAGTATTTTTCTGTCTTGTGGCCGCTAACGCCCCAGTTACCTGCCCTGGGGGTTAGTATAGTGTATGTAACTGCAGTGTACGTTTCCTCGCCTTGCCGCCACTGTCTGGTGAGACGTGTAAGTTTGACAGCTTCTTGATTGTAGGTTGGTACTATTTTCAGCTTCTTACATTTCTAAGTTCAACCAATAGTATTTTTCTGTCTTGTGGCCGCTAACGCCCCAGTTACCTGCCCTGGGGGTTAGTATAGTGTATGTAACTGCAGTGTACGTTTCCTCGCCTTGCCGCCACTGTCTGGTGAGACGTGTAAGTTTGACAGCTTCTTGATTGTAGGTTGGTACTATTTTAAGCTTCTTACATTTCTAAGTTCAACCAATAGTATTTTTCTGTCTTGTGGCCGCTAACGCCCCAGTTACCTGCCCTGGGGGTTAGTATAGTGTATGTAACTGCAGTGTACGTTTCCTCGCCTTGCCGCCACTGTCTGGTGAGACGTGTAAGTTTGACAGCTTCTTGATTGTAGGTTGGTACTATTTTCAGCTTCTTACATTTCTAAGTTCAACCAATAGTATTTTTCTGTCTTGTGGCCGCTAACGCCCCAGTTACCTGCCCTGGGGGTTAGTATAGTGTATGTAACTGCAGTGTACGTTTCCTCGCCTTGCCGCCACTGTCTGGTGAGACGTGTAAGTTTGACAGCTTCTTGATTGTAGGTTGGTACTATTTTAAGCTTCTTACATTTCTAAGTTCAACCAATAGTATTTTTCTGTCTTGTGGCCGCTAACGCCCCAGTTACCTGCCCTGGGGGTTAGTATAGTGTATGTAACTGCAGTGTACGTTTCCTCGCCTTGCCGCCACTGTCTGGTGAGACGTGTAAGTTTGACAGCTTCTTGATTGTAGGTTGGTACTATTTTCAGCTTCTTACATTTCTAAGTTCAACCAATAGTATTTTTCTGTCTTGTGGCCGCTAACGCCCCAGTTACCTGCCCTGGGGGTTAGTATAGTGTATGTAACTGCAGTGTACGTTTCCTCGCCTTGCCGCCACTGTCTGGTGAGACGTGTAAGTTTGACAGCTTCTTGGTTGTAGGTTGGTGCTATTTTCAGCTTCTTACATTTCTAAGTTCAACCAATAGTATTTTTCTGTCTTGTGGCCGCTAACGCCCCAGTTACCTGCCCTGGGGGTTAGTATAGTGTATGTAACTGCAGTGTACGTTTCCTCGCCTTGCCGCCACTGTCTGGTGAGACGTGTAAGTTTGACAGCTTCTTGATTGTAGGTTGGTACTATTTTCAGCTTCTTACATTTCTAAGTTCAACCAATAGTATTTTTCTGTCTTGTGGCCGCTAACGCCCCAGTTACCTGCCCTGGGGGTTAGTATAGTGTATGTAACTGCAGTGTACGTTTCCTCGCCTTGCCGCCACTGTCTGGTGAGACGTGTAAGTTTGACAGCTTCTTGATTGTAGGTTGGTACTATTTTCAGCTTCTTACATTTCTAAGTTCAACCAATAGTATTTTTCTGTCTTGTGGCCGCTAACGCCCCAGTTACCTGCCCTGGGGGTTAGTATAGTGTATGTAACTGCAGTGTACGTTTCCTCGCCTTGCCGCCACTGTCTGGTGAGACGTGTAAGTTTGACAGCTTCTTGATTGTAGGTTGGTACTATTCTCAGCTTCTTACATTTCTAAGTTCAACCAATAGTATTTTTCTGTCTTGTGGCCGCTAACGCCCCAGTTACCTGCCCTGGTTGTTAGTATAGTGTATGTAACTGCAGTGTACGTTTCCTCGCCTTGCCGCCACTGTCTGGTGAGACGTGTAAGTTTGACAGCTTCTTGATTGTAGGTTGGTACTATTTTCAGCTTCTTACATTTCTAAGTTCAACCAATAGTATTTTTCTGTCTTGTGGCCGCTAACGCCCCAGTTACCTGCCCTGGGGGTTAGTATAGTGTATGTAACTGCAGTGTACGTTTCCTCGCCTTGCCGCCACTGTCTGGTGAGACGTGTAAGTTTGACAGCTTCTTGATTGTAGGTTGGTACTATTTTCAGCTTCTTACATTTCTAAGTTCAACCAATAGTATTTTTCTGTCTTGTGGCCGCTAACGCCCCAGTTACCTGCCCTGGGGGTTAGTATAGTGTATGTAACTGCAGTGTACGTTTCCTCGCCTTGCCGCCAGTGTCTGGTGAGACGTGTAAGTTTGACAGCTTCTTGATTGTAGGTTGGTACTATTTTCAGCTTCTTACATTTCTAAGTTCAACCAATAGTATTTTTCTGTCTTGTGGCCTCTAACGCCCCAGTTACCTGCCCTGGGGGTTAGTATAGTGTATGTAACTGCAGTGTACGTTTCCTCGCCTTGCCGCCACTGTCTGGTGAGACGTGTAAGTTTGACAGCTTCTTGATTGTAGGTTGGTACTATTTTCAGCTTCTTACATTTCTAAGTTCAACCAATAGTATTTTTCTGTCTTGTGGCCGCTAACGCCCCAGTTACCTGCCCTGGGGGTTAGTATAGTGTATGTAACTGCAGTGTACGTTTCCTCGCCTTGCCGCCACTGTCTGGTGAGACGTGTAAGTTTGACAGCTTCTTGATTGTAGGTTGGTACTATTTTCAGCTTCTTACATTTCTAAGTTCAACGAATAGTATTTTTCTGTCTTGTGGCCGCTAACGCCCCAGTTACCTGCCCTGTGGGTTAGTATAGTGTATGTAACTGCAGTGTACGTTTCCTCGCCTTGCCGCCAGTGTCTTGTGAGACGTGTAAGTTTGACAGCTTCTTGATTGTAGGTTGGTACTATTTTCAGCTTCTTACATTTCTAAGTTCAACCAATAGTATTTTTCTGTCTTGTGGCCGCTAACGCCCCAGTTACCTGCCCTGGGGGTTAGTATAGTGTATGTAACTGCAGTGTACGTTTCCTCGCCTTGCCGCCACTGTCTGGTGAGACGTGTAAGTTTGACAGCTTCTTGATTGTAGGTTGGTACTATTTTCAGCTTCTTACATTTCTAAGTTCAACCAATAGTATTTTTCTGTCTTGTGGCCGCTAACGCCCCAGTTACCTGCCCTGGGGGTTAGTATAGTGTATGTAACTGCAGTGTACGTTTCCTCGCCTTGCCGCCACTGTCTGGTGAGACGTGTAAGTTTGACAGCTTCTTGATTGTAGGTTGGTACTATTTTCAGCTTCTTACATTTCTAAGTTCAACCAATAGTATTTTTCTGTCTTGTGGCCGCTAACGCCCCAGTTACCTGCCCTGGGGGTTAGTATAGTATATGTAACTGCAGTGTACGTTTCGTCGCCTTGCCGCCACTGTCTGGTGAGACGTGTAAGTTTGACAGCTTCTTGATTGTAGGTTGGTACTATTTTCAGCTTCTTACATTTCTAAGTTCAACCAATAGTATTTTTCTGTCTTGTGGCCGCTAACGCCCCAGTTACCTGCCCTGGGGGTTAGTATAGTGTATGTAACTGCAGTGTACGTTTCCTCGCCTTGCCGCCACTGTCTGGTGAGACGTGTAAGTTTGACAGCTTCTTGATTGTAGGTTGGTACTATTTTCAGCTTCTTACATTTCTAAGTTCAACCAATAGTATTTTTCTGTCTTGTGGCCGCTAACGCCCCAGTTACCTGCCCTGGGGGTTAGTATAGTGTATGTAACTGCAGTGTACGTTTCCTCGCCTTGCCGCCACTGTCTGGTGAGACGTGTAAGTTTGACAGCTTCTTGATTGTAGGTTGGTACTATTTTCAGCTTCTTACATTTCTAAGTTCAACCAATAGTATTTTTCTGTCTTGTGGCCGCTAACGCCCCAGTTACCTGCCCTGGGGGTTAGTATAGTGTATGTAACGGCAGTGTACGTTTCCTCGCCTTGCCGCCACTGTCTGGTGAGACGTGTAAGTTTGACAGCTTCTTGATTGTAGGTTGGTACTATTTTCAGCTTCTTACATTTCTAAGTTCAACCAATAGTATTTTTCTGTCTTGTGGCCGCTAACGCCCCAGTTACCTGCCCTGGGGGTTAGTATAGTGTATGTAACTGCAGTGTACGTTTCCTCGCCTTGCCGCCACTCTCTGGTGAGACGTGTAAGTTTGACAGCTTCTTGATTGTAGGTTGGTACTATTTTCAGCTTCTTACATTTCTAAGTTCAACCAATAGTATTTTTCTGTCTTGTGGCCGCTAACGCCCCAGTTACCTGCCCTGGGGGTTAGTATAGTGTATGTAACTGCAGTGTACGTTTCCTCGCCTTGCCGCCACTGTCTGGTGAGACGTGTAAGTTTGACAGCTTCTTGATTGTAGGTTGGTACTATTTTCAGCTTCTTACATTTCTAAGTTCAACCAATAGTATTTTTCTGTCTTGTGGCCGCTAACGCCCCAGTTACCTGCCCTGGGGGTTAGTATAGTGTATGTAACTGCAGTGTACGTTTCCTCGCCTTCTGCCACTGTCTGGTGAGACGTGTAAGTTTGACAGCTTCTTGATTGTAGGTTGGTACTATTTTCAGCTTCTTACATTTCTAAGTTCAACCAATAGTATTTTTCTGTCTTGTGGCCGCTAACGCCCCAGTTACCTGCCCTGGGGGTTAGTATAGTGTATGTAACTGCAGTGTACGTTTCCTCGCCTTGCCGCCACTGTCTGGTGAGACGTGTAAGTTTGACAGCTTCTTGATTGTAGGTTGGTACTATTTTCAGCTTCTTACATTTCTAAGTTCAACCAATAGTATTTTTCTGTCTTGTGGCCGCTAACGCCCCAGTTACCTGCCCTGGGGGTTAGTATAGTGTATGTAACTGCAGTGTACGTTTCCTCGCCTTGCCGCCACTGTCTGGTGAGACGTGTAAGTTTGACAGCTTCTTGATTGTAGGTTGGTACTATTTTCAGCTTCTTACATTTCTAAGTTCAACCAATAGTATTTTTCTGTCTTGTGGCCGCTAACGCCCCAGTTACCTGCCCTGGGGGTTAGTATAGTGTATGTAACTGCAGTGTACGTTTCCTCGCCTTGCCGCCACTGTCTGGTGAGACGTGTAAGTTTGACAGCTTCTTGATTGTAGGTTGGTACTATTTTCAGCTTCTTACATTTCTAAGTTCAACCAATAGTATTTTTCTGTCTTGTGGCCGCTAACGCCCCAGTTACCTGCCCTGGGGGTTAGTACAGTGTATGTAACTGCAGTGTACGTTTCCTCGTCTTGCCGCCAGTGTCTGGTGAGACGTGTAAGTTTGACAGCTTCTTGATTGTAGGTTGGTACTATTTTCAGCTTCTTACATTTCTAAGTTCAACGAATAGTATTTTTCTGTCTTGTGGCCGCTAACGCCCCAGTTACCTGCCCTGGGGGTTAGTATAGTGTATGTAACTGCAGTGTACGTTTCCTCGCCTTGCCGCCAGTGTCTGGTGAGACGTGTAAGTTTGACAGCTTCTTGATTGTAGGTTGGTACTATTTTCAGCTTCTTACATTTCTAAGTTCAACCAATAGTATTTTTCTGTCTTGTGGCCGCTAACGCCCCAGTTACCTGCCCTGGGGGTTAGTATAGTGAATGTAACGGCAGTGTACGTTTCCTCGCCTTGCCGCCACTGTCTGGTGAGACGTGTAAGTTTGACAGCTTCTTGATTGTGGGTTGGTACTATTTTCAGCTTCTTACATTTCTAAGTTCAACCAATAGTATTTTTCTGTCTTGTGGCCGCTAACGCCCCAGTTACCTGCCCTGGGGGTTAGTATAGTGTATGTAACTGCAGTGTACGTTTCCTCGCCTTGCCGCCACTGTCTGGTGAGACGTGTAAGTTTGACAGCTTCTTGATTGTAGGTTGGTACTATTTTCAGCTTCTTACATTTCTAAGTTCAACCAATAGTATTTTTCTGTCTTGTGGCCGCTAACGCCCCAGTTACCTGCCCTGGGGGTTAGTATAGTGTATGTAACTGCAGTGTACGTTTCCTCGCCTTGCCGCCACTCTCTGGTGAGACGTGTAAGTTTGACAGCTTCTTGATTGTAGGTTGGTACTATTTTCAGCTTCTTACATTTCTAAGTTCAACCAATAGTATTTTTCTGTCTTGTGGCCGCTAACGCCCCAGTTACCTGCCCTGGGGGTTAGTATAGTGTATGTAACTGCAGTGTACGTTTCCTCGCCTTGCCGCCACTGTCTGGTGAGACGTGTAAGTTTGACAGCTTCTTGATTGTAGGTTGGTACTATTTTCAGCTTCTTACATTTCTAAGTTCAACCAATAGTATTTTTCTGTCTTGTGGCCGCTAACGCCCCAGTTACCTGCCCTGGGGGTTAGTATAGTGTATGTAACTGCAGTGTACGTTTCCTCGCCTTGCCGCCACTGTCTGGTGAGACGTGTAAGTTTGACAGCTTCTTGATTGTAGGTTGGTACTATTTTCAGATTCTTACATTTCTAAGTTCAACCAATAGTATTTTTCTGTCTTGTGGCCGCTAACGCCCCAGTTACCTGCCCTGGGGGTTAGTATAGTGTATGTAACTGCAGTGTACGTTTCCTCGCCTTGCCGCCACTGTCTGGTGAGACGTGTAAGTTTGACAGCTTCTTGATTGTAGGTTGGTACTATTTTCAGCTTCTTACATTTCTAAGTTCAACCAATAGTATTTTTCTGTCTTGAGGCCGCTAACGCCCCAGTTACCTGCCCTGGGGGTTAGTATAGTGTATGTAACTGCAGTGTACGTTTCCTCGCCTTGATGCCACTGTCTGGTGAGACGTGTAAGTTTGACAGCTTCTTGATTGTAGGTTGGTACTATTCTCAGCTTCTTACATTTCTAAGTTCAACCAATAGTATTTTTCTGTCTTGTGGCCGCTAACGCCCCAGTTACCTGCCCTGGGGGTTAGTATAGTGTATGTAACTGCAGTGTACGTTTCCTCGCCTTGCCGCCACTGTCTGGTGAGACGTGTAAGTTTGACAGCTTCTTGATTGTAGGTTGGTACTATTTTCAGCTTCTTACATTTCTAAGTTCAACCAATAGTATTTTTCTGTCTTGTGGCCGCTAACGCCCCAGTTACCTGCCCTGGGGGTTAGTATAGTGTATGTAACTGCAGTGTACGTTTCCTCGCCTTGCCGCCACTGTCTGGTGAGACGTGTAAGTTTGACAGCTTCTTGATTGTAGGTTGGTACTATTTTCAGCTTCTTACATTTCTAAGTTCAACCAATAGTATTTTTCTGTCTTGTGGCCGCTAACGCCCCAGTTACCTGCCCTGGGGGTTAGTATAGTGTATGTAACTGCAGTGTACGTTTCCTCGCCTTGCCGCCACTGTCTGGTGAGACGTGTAAGTTTGACAGCTTCTTGATTGTAGGTTGGTACTATTTTAAGCTTCTTACATTTCTAAGTTCAACCAATAGTATTTTTCTGTCTTGTGGCCGCTAACGCCCCAGTTACCTGCCCTGGTTGTTAGTATAGTGTATGTAACTGCAGTGTACGTTTCCTCGCCTTGCCGCCACTGTCTGGTGAGACGTGTAAGTTTGACAGCTTCTTGATTGTAGGTTGGTACTATTTTCAGCTTCTTACATTTCTAAGTTCAACCAATAGTATTTTTCTGTCTTGTGGCCGCTAACGCCCCAGTTACCTGCCCTGGGGGTTAGTATAGTGTATGTAACTGCAGTGTACGTTTCCTCGCCTTGCCGCCACTGTCTGGTGAGACGTGTAAGTTTGACAGCTTCTTGATTGTAGGTTGGTACTATTTTCAGCTTCTTACATTTCTAAGTTCAACCAATAGTATTTTTCTGTCTTGTGGCCGCTAACGCCCCAGTTACCTGCCCTGGGGGTTAGTATAGTGTATGTAACTGCAGTGTACGTTTCCTCGCCTTGCCGCCACTGTCTGGTGAGACGTGTAAGTTTGACAGCTTCTTGATTGTAGGTTGGTACTATTTTCAGCTTCTTACATTTCTAAGTTCAACCAATAGTATTTTTCTGTCTTGTGGCCGCTAACGCCCCAGTTACCTGCCCTGGGGGTTAGTATAGTGTATGTAACTGCAGTGTACGTTTCCTCGCCTTGCCGCCACTGTCTGGTGAGACGTGTAAGTTTGACAGCTTCTTGATTGTAGGTTGGTACTATTTTCAGATTCTTACATTTCTAAGTTCAACCAATAGTATTTTTCTGTCTTGTGGCCGCTAACGCCCCAGTTACCTGCCCTGGGGGTTAGTATAGTGTATGTAACTGCAGTGTACGTTTCCTCGCCTTGCCGCCACTGTCTGGTGAGACGTGTAAGTTTGACAGCTTCTTGATTGTAGGTTGGTACTATTTTCAGCTTCTTACATTTCTAAGTTCAACCAATAGTATTTTTCTGTCTTGAGGCCGCTAACGCCCCAGTTACCTGCCCTGGGGGTTAGTATAGTGTATGTAACTGCAGTGTACGTTCCCTCGCCTTGCCGCCACTGTCTGGTGAGACGTGTAAGTTTGACAGCTTCTTGATTGTAGGTTGGTACTATTCTCAGCTTCTTACATTTCTAAGTTCAACCAATAGTATTTTTCTGTCTTGTGGCCGCTAACGCCCCAGTTACCTGCCCTGGGGGTTAGTATAGTGTATGTAACTGCAGTGTACGTTTCCTCGCCTTGCCGCCACTGTCTGGTGAGACGTGTAAGTTTGACAGCTTCTTGATTGTAGGTTGGTACTATTTTCAGCTTCTTACATTTCTAAGTTCAACCAATAGTATTTTTCTGTCTTGTGGCCGCTAACGCCACAGTTACCTGCCCTGGGGGTTAGTATAGTGTATGTAACTGCAGTGTACGTTTCCTCGCCTTGCCGCCACTCTCTGGTGAGACGTGTAAGTTTGACAGCTTCTTGATTGTAGGTTGGTACTATTTTCAGCTTCTTACATTTCTAAGTTCAACCAATAGTATTTTTCTGTCTTGTGGCCGCTAACGCCCCAGTTACCTGCCCTGGGGGTTAGTATAGTGTATGTAACTGCAGTGTACGTTTCCTCGCCTTGCCGCCAGTGTCTGGTGAGACGTGTAAGTTTGACAGCTTCTTGATTGTAGGTTGGTACTATTTTAAGCTTCTTACATTTCTAAGTTCAACCAATAGTATTTTTCTGTCTTGTGGCCGCTAACGCCCCAGTTACCTGCCCTGGGGGTTAGTATAGTGTATGTAACTGCAGTGTACGTTTCCTCGCCTTGCCGCCACTGTCTGGTGAGACGTGTAAGTTTGACAGCTTCTTGATTGTAGGTTGGTACTATTTTCAGCTTCTTACATTTCTAAGTTCAACCAATAGTATTTTTCTGTCTTGTGGCCGCTAACGCCCCAGTTACCTGCCCTGGGGGTTAGTATAGTGTATGTAACTGCAGTGTACGTTTCCTCGCCTTGCCGCCAGTGTCTGGTGAGACGTGTAAGTTTGACAGCTTCTTGATTGTAGGTTGGTACTATTTTCAGCTTCTTACATTTCTAAGTTCAACCAATAGTATTTTTCTGTCTTGAGGCCGCTAACGCCCCAGTTACCTGCCCTGGGGGTTAGTATAGTGTATGTAACTGCAGTGTACGTTTCCTCGCCTTGGCGCCACTGTCTGGTGAGACGTGTAAGTTTGACAACTTCTTGATTGTAGGTTGGTACTATTTTCAGCTTCTTACATTTCTAAGTTCAACTAATAGTATTTTTCTGTCTTGTGGCCGCTAACGCCCCAGTTACCTGCCCTGGGGGTTAGTATAGTGTATGTAACTGCAGTGTACGTTTCCTCGCCTTGGCGCCACTGTCTGGTGCGACGTGTAAGTTTGACAGCTTCTTGATTGTAGGTTGGTACTATTTTCAGCTTCTTACATTTCTAAGTTCAACTAATAGTATTTTTCTGTCTTGTGGCCGCTAACGCCCCAGTTACCTGCCCTGGGGGTTAGTATAGTGTATGTAACTGCAGTGTACGTTTCCTCGCCTTGCCGCCACTGTCTGGTGAGACGTGTAAGTTTGACAGCTTCTTGATTGTAGGTTGGTACTATTTTCAGCTTCTTACATTTCTAAGTTCAACCAATAGTATTTTTCTGTCTTGTGGCCGCTAACGCCCCAGTTACCTGCCCTGGGGGTTAGTATAGTGTATGTAACTGCAGTGTACGTTTCCTCGCCTTGCCACCACTGTCTGGTGAGACGTGTAAGTTTGACAGCTTCTTGATTGTAGGTTGGTACTATTTTCAGCTTCTTGTATTTCTAAGTTCAACCAATAGTATTTTTCTGTCTTGTGGCCGCTAACGCCCCAGTTACCTGCCCTGGGGGTTAGTATGGTGTATGTAACTGCAGTGTACGTTTCCTCGCCTTGCCGCCACTGTCTGGTGAGACGTGTAAGTTTGACAGCTTCTTGATTGTAGGTTGGTACTATTTTCAGCTTCTTACATTTCTAAGTTCAACCAATAGTATTTTTCTGTCTTGTGGCCGCTAACGCCCCAGTTACCTGCCCTGGGGGTTAGTATAGTGTATGTAACTGCAGTGTACGTTTCCTCGCCTTGCCGCCACTGTCTGGTGAGACGTGTAAGTTTGACAGCTTCTTGATTGTAGGTTGGTACTATTTTCAGCTTCTTACATTTCTAAGTTCAACCAATAGTATTTTTCTGTCTTGTGGCCGCTAACGCCCCAGTTACCTGCCCTGGGGGTTAGTATAGTGTATGTAACTGCAGTGTACGTTTCCTCGCCTTGCCGCCACTGTCTGGTGAGACGTGTAAGTTTGATAGCTTCTTGATTGTAGGTTGGTACTATTTTCAGCTTCTTACATTTCTAAGTTCAACCAATAGTATTTTTCTGTCTTGTGGCCGCTAACGCCCCAGTTACCTGCCCTGGGGATTAGTATAGTGTATGTAACTGCAGTGTACGTTTCCTCGCCTTGCCGCCACTGTCTGGTGAGACGTGTAAGTTTGACAGCTTCTTGATTGTAGGTTGGTACTATTTTCAGCTTCTTACATTTCTAAGTTCAACCAATAGTATTTTTCTGTCTTGTGGCCGCTAACGCCCCAGTTACCTGCCCTGGGGGTTAGTATAGTGTATGTAACTGCAGTGTACGTTTCCTCGCCTTGCCGCCACTGTCTGGTGAGACGTGTAAGTTTGACAGCTTCTTGATTGTAGGTTGGTACTATTTTCAGCTTCTTACATTTCTAAGTTCAACCAATAGTATTTTTCTGTCTTGTGGCCGCTAACGCCCCAGTTACCTGCCCTGGGGGTTAGTATAGTGTATGTAACTGCAGTGTACGTTTCCTCGCCTTGCCGCCACTGTCTGGTGAGACGTGTAAGTTTGACAGCTTCTTGATTGTAGGTTGGTACTATTTTCAGCTTCTTACATTTCTAAGTTCAACCAATAGTATTTTTCTGTCTTGTGGCCGCTAACGCCCCAGTTACCTGCCCTGGGGGTTAGTATAGTGTATGTAACTGCAGTGTACGTTTCCTCGCCTTGCCGCCACTGTCTGGTGTGACGTGTAAGTTTGACAGCTTCTTGATTGTAGGTTGGTACTATTTTCAGCTTCTTACATTTCTAAGTTCAACCAATAGTATTTTTCTGTCTTGTGGCCGCTAACGCCCCAGTTACCTGCCCTGGGGGTTAGTATAGTGTATGTAACTGCAGTGTACGTTTCCTCGCCTTGCCGCCACTGTCTGGTGAGACGTGTAAGTTTGACAGCTTCTTGATTGTAGGTTGGTACTGTTTTCAGCTTCTTACATTTCTAAGTTCAACCAATAGTATTTTTCTGTCTTGTGGCCGCTAACGCCCCAGTTACCTGCCCTGGGGGTTAGTATAGTGTATGTAACTGCAGTGTACGTTTCCTCGCCTTGCCGCCACTGTCTGGTGAGACGTGTAAGTTTGACAGCTTCTTGATTGTAGGTTGGTACTATTTTCAGCTTCTTACATTTCTAAGTTCAACCAATAGTATTTTTCTGTCTTGTGGCCGCTAACGCCCCAGTTACCTGCCCTGGGGGTTAGTATAGTGTATGTAACTGCAGTGTACGTTTCCTCGCCTTGCCGCCACTGTCTGGTGAGACGTGTAAGTTTGACAGCTTCTTGATTGTAGGTTGCTACTATTTTCAGCTTCTTACATTTCTAAGTTCAACCAATAGTATTTTTCTGTCTTGTGGCCGCTAACGCCCCAGTTACCTGCCCTGGGGGTTAGTATAGTGTATGTAACTGCAGTGTACGTTTCCTCGCCTTGCCGCCACTGTCTGGTGAGACGTGTAAGTTTGACAGCTTCTTGATTGTAGGTTGGTACTATTTTCAGCTTCTTACATTTCTAAGTTCAACCAATAGTATTTTTCTGTCTTGAGGCCGCTAACGCCCCAGTTACCTGCCCTGGGGGTTAGTATAGTGTATGTAACTGCAGTGTACGTTTCCTCGCCTTGCCGCCACTGTCTGGTGAGACGTGTAAGTTTGACAGCTTCTTGATTGTAGGTTGGTACTATTTTCAGCTTCTTACATTTCTAAGTTCAACCAATAGTATTTTTCTGTCTTGTGGCCGCTAACGCCCCAGTTACCTGCCCTGGGGGTTAGTATAGTGTATGTAACTGCAGTGTACGTTTCCTCGCCTTGCCGCCACTGTCTGGTGAGACGTGTAAGTTTGACAGCTTCTTGATTGTAGGTTGGTACCATTTTCAGCTTCTTACATTTCTAAGTTCAACCAATAGTATTTTTCTGTCTTGTGGCCGCTAACGCCCCAGTTACCTGCCCTGGGGGTTAGTATAGTGTATGTAACTGCAGTGTACGTTTCCTCGCCTTGCCACCACTGTCTGGTGAGACGTGTAAGTTTGACAGCTTCTTGATTGTAGGTTGGTACTATTTTCAGCTTCTTACATTTCTAAGTTCAACCAATAGTATTTTTCTGTCTTGTGGCCGCTAACGCCCCAGTTACCTGCCCTGGGGGTTAGTATAGTGTATGTAACTGTAGTGTACGTTTCCTCGCCTTGCCGCCACTGTCTGGTGAGACGTGTAAGTTTGACAGCTTCTTGATTGTAGGTTGGTACTATTTTCAGCTTCTTACATTTCTAAGTTCAACCAATAGTATTTTTCTGTCTTGTGGCCGCTAACGCCCCAGTTACCTGCCCTGGGGGTTAGTGTAGTGTATGTAACTGCAGTGTACGTTTCCTCGCCTTGCCGCCACTGTCTGGTGAGACGTGTAAGTTTGACAGCTTCTTGATTGTAGGTTGGTACTATTTTCAGCTTCTTACATTTCTAAGTTCAACCAATAGTATTTTTCTGTCTTGTGGCCGCTAACGCCCCAGTTACCTGCCCTGGGGGTTAGTATAGTGTATGTAACTGCAGTGTACGTTTCCTCGCCTTGCCGCCACTGTCTGGTGAGACGTGTAAGTTTGACAGCTTCTTGATTGTAGGTTGGTACTATTTTCAGCTTCTTACATTTCTAAGTTCAACCAATAGTATTTTTCTGTCTTGTGGCCGCTAACGCCCCAGTTACCTGCCCTGGGGGTTAGTATAGTGTATGTAACTGCAGTGTACGTTTCCTCGCCTTGCCGCCACTGTCTGGTGAGACGTGTAAGTTTGACAGCTTCTTGATTGTAGGTTGGTACTATTTTCAGCTTCTTACATTTCTAAGTTCAACCAATAGTATTTTTCTGTCTTGTGGCCGCTAACGCCCCAGTTACCTGCCCTGGGGGTTAGTATAGTGTATGTAACTGCAGTGTACGTTTCCTCGCCTTGCCGCCACTGTCTGGTGAGACGTGTAAGTTTGACAGCTTCTTGATTGTAGGTTGGTACTATTTTCAGCTTCTTACATTTCTAAGTTCAACCAATAGTATTTTTCTGTCTTGTGGCCGCTAACGCCCCAGTTACCTGCCCTGGGGGTTAGTATAGTGTATGTAACTGCAGTGTACGTTTCCTCGCCTTGCCGCCACTGTCTGGTGAGACGTGTAAGTTTGACAGCTTCTTGATTGTAGGTTGGTACTATTTTCAGCTTCTTACATTTCTAAGTTCAACCAATAGTATTTTTCTGTCTTGTGGCCGCTAACGCCCCAGTTACCTGCCCTGGGGGTTAGTATAGTGTATGTAACTGCAGTGTACGTTTCCTCGCCTTGCTGCCACTGTCTGGTGAGACGTGTAAGTTTGACAGCTTCTTGATTGTAGGTTGGTACTATTTTCAGCTTCTTACATTTCTAAGTTCAACCAATAGTATTTTTCTGTCTTGTGGCCGCTAACGCCCCAGTTACCTGCCCTGGGGGTTAGTATAGTGTATGTAACTGCAGTGTACGTTTCCTCGCCTTGGCGCCACTGTCTGGTGAGACGTGTAAGTTTGACAGCTTCTTGATTGTAGGTTGGTACTATTTTCAGCTTCTTACATTTCTAAGTTCAACCAATAGTATTTTTCTGTCTTGTGGCCGCTAACGCCCCAGTTACCTGCCCTGGGGGTTAGTATAGTGTATGTAACTGCAGTGTACGTTTCCTCGCCTTGGCGCCACTGTCTGGTGAGACGTGTAAGTTTGACAGCTTCTTGATTGTAGGTTGGAACTATTTTCAGCTTCTTACATTTCTAAGTTCAACCAATAGTATTTTTCTGTCTTGTGGCCGCTAACGCCCCAGTTACCTGCCCTGGGGGTTAGTATAGTGTATGTAACTGCAGTGTACGTTTCCTCGCCTTGCCGCCAGTGTCTGGTGAGACGTGTAAGTTTGACAGCTTCTTGATTGTAGGTTGGTACTATTTTCAGCTTCTTACATTTCTAAGTTCAACCAATAGTATTTTTCTGTCTTGTGGCCGCTAACGCCCCAGTTACCTGCCCTGGGGGTTAGTATAGTGTATGTAACTGCAGTGTACGTTTCCTCGCCTTGCCGCCAGTGTCTGGTGAGACGTGTAAGTTTGACAGCTTCTTGATTGTAGGTTGGTACTATTTTCAGCTTCTTACATTTCTAAGTTCAACCAATAGTATTTTTCTGTCTTGTGGCCGCTAACGCCCCAGTTACCTGCCCTGGGGGTTAGTATAGTGTATGTAACTGCAGTGTACGTTTCCTCGCCTTGCCGCCACTGTCTGGTGAGACGTGTAAGTTTGACAGCTTCTTGATTGTAGGTTGGTACTATTTTCAGCTTCTTACATTTCTAAGTTCAACCAATAGTATTTTTCTGTCTTGTGGCCGCTAACGCCCCAGTTACCTGCCCTGGGGGTTAGTATAGTGTATGTAACTGCAGTGTACGTTTCCTCGCCTTGCCGCCACTGTCTGGTGAGACGTGTAAGTTTGACAGCTTCTTGATTGTAGGTTGGTACTATTTTCAGCTTCTTACATTTCTAAGTTCAACCAATAGTATTTTTCTGTCTTGTGGCCGCTAACGCCCCAGTTACCTGCCCTGGGGGTTAGTATAGTGTATGTAACTGCAGTGTACGTTTCCTCGCCTTGCCGCCACTGTCTGGTGAGACGTGTAAGTTTGACAGCTTCTTGATTGTAGGTTGGTACTATTTTCAGCTTCTTACATTTCTAAGTTCAACCAATAGTATTTTTCTGTCTTGTGGCCGCTAACGCCCCAGTTACCTGCCCTGGGGGTTAGTATAGTGTATGTAACTGCAGTGTACGTTTCCTCACCTTGCCGCCAGTGTCTGGTGAGACGTGTAAGTTTTTACAGCTTCTTGATTGTAGGTTGGTACTATTTTCAGCTTCTTACATTTCTAAGTTCAACCAATAGTATTTTTCTGTCTTGTGGCCGCTAACGCCCCAGTTACCTGCCCTGGGGGTTAGTATAGTGTATGTAACTGCAGTGTACGTTTCCTCGCCTTGCCGCCACTGTCTGGTGAGACGTGTAAGTTTGACAGCTTCTTGATTGTAGGTTGGTACTATTTTCAGCTTCTTACATTTCTAAGTTCAACCAATAGTATTTTTCTGTCTTGTGGCCGCTAACGCCCCAGTTACCTGCCCTGGGGGTTAGTATAGCGTATGTAACTGCAGTGTACGTTTCCTCGCCTTGCCGCCACTGTCTGGTGAGACGTGTAAGTTTGACAGCTTCTTGATTGTAGGTTGGTACCATTTTCAGCTTCTTACATTTCTAAGTTCAACCAATAGTATTTTTCTGTCTTGTGGCCGCTAACGCCCCAGTTACCTGCCCTGGGGGTTAGTATAGTGTATGTAACTGCAGTGTACGTTTCCTCGCCTTGCCGCCAGTGTCTGGTGAGACGTGTAAGTTTGACAGCTTCTTGATTGTAGGTTGGTACTATTTTCAGCTTCTTACATTTCTAAGTTCAACCAATAGTATTTTTCTGTCTTGTGGCCGCTAACGCCCCAGTTACCTGCCCTGGGGGTTAGTATAGTATATGTAACTGCAGTGTACGTTTCCTCGCCTTGCCACCACTGTCTGGTGAGACGTGTAAGTTTGACAGCTTCTTGATTGTAGGTTGGTACTATTTTCAGCTTCTTACATTTCTAAGTTCAACCAATAGTATTTTTCTGTCTTGTGGCCGCTAACGCCCCAGTTACCTGCCCTGGGGGTTAGTATATTGTATGTAACTACAGTGTACGTTTCCTCGCCTTGCCGCCACTGTCTGGTGAGACGTGTAAGTTTGACAGCTTCTTGATTGTAGGTTGGTACTATTTTCAGCTTCTTACATTTCTAAGTTCAACCAATAGTATTTTTCTGTCTTGTGGCCGCTAACGCCCCAGTTACCTGCCCTGGGGGTTAGTATAGTGTATGTAACTGCAGTGTACGTTTCCTCGCCTTGGCGCCACTGTCTGGTGAGACGTGTAAGTTTGACAGCTTCTTGATTGTAGGTTGGTACTATTTTCAGCTTCTTACATTTCTAAGTTCAACCAATAGTATTTTTCTGTCTTGTGGCCGCTAACGCCCCAGTTACCTGCCCTGGGGGTTAGTATAGTGTATGTAAATGCAGTGTACGTTTCCTCGCCTTGGCGCCACTGTCTGGTGAGACGTGTAAGTTTGACAGCTTCTTGATTGTAGGTTGGTACTATTTTCAGCTTCTTACATTTCTAAGTTCAACCAATAGTATTTTTCTGTCTTGTGGCCGCTAACGCCCCAGTTACCTGCCCTGGGGGTTAGTATAGTGTATGTAACTGCAGTGTACGTTTCCTCGCCTTGCCGCCACTGTCTGGTGAGACGTGTAAGTTTGACAGCTTCTTGATTGTAGGTTGGTACTATTTTCAGCTTCTTACATTTCTAAGTTCAACCAATAGTATTTTTCTGTCTTGTGGCCGCTAACGCCCCAGTTACCTGCCCTGGGGGTTAGTATAGTGTATGTAACTGCAGTGTACGTTTCCTCGCCTTGCCGCCACTGTCTGGTGAGACGTGTAAGTTTGACAGCTTCTTGATTGTAGGTTCGTACTATTTTCAGCTTCTTACATTTCTAAGTTCAACCAATAGTATTTTTCTGTCTTGTGGCCGCTAACGCCCCAGTTACCTGCCCTGGGGGTTAGTATAGTGTATGTAACTGCAGTGTACGTTTCCTCGCCTTGCCGCCACTGTCTGGTGAGACGTGTAAGTTTGACAGCTTCTTGATTGTAGGTTGGTACTATTTTCAGCTTCTTACATTTCTAAGTTCAACCAATAGTATTTTTCTGTCTTGTGGCCGCTAACGCCCCAGTTACCTGCCCTGGGGGTTAGTATAGTGTATGTAACTGCAGTGTACGTTTCCTCGCCTTGCCGCCACTGTCTGGTGAGACGTGTAAGTTTGACAGCTTCTTGATTGTAGGTTGGTACTATTTTCAGCTTCTTACATTTCTAAGTTCAACCAATAGTATTTTTCTGTCTTGTGGCCGCTAACGCCCCAGTTACCTGCCCTGGGGGTTAGTATAGTGTATGTAACTGCAGTGTACGTTTCCTCGCCTTGCCGCCACTGTCTGGTGAGACGTGTAAGTTTGACAGCTTCTTGATTGTAGGTTGGTACTATTTTCAGCTTCTTACATTTCTAAGTTCAACCAATAGTATTTTTCTGTCTTGTGGCCGCTAACGCCCCAGTTACCTGCCCTGGGGGTTAGTATAGTGTATGTAACTGCAGTGTACGTTTCCTCGCCTTGCCGCCACTGTCTGGTGAGACGTGTAAGTTTGACAGCTTCTTGATTGTAGGTTGGTACTATTTTCAGCTTCTTACATTTCTAAGTTCAACCAATAGTATTTTTCTGTCTTGTGGCCGCTAACGCCCCAGTTACCTGCCCTGGGGGTTAGTATAGTGTATGTAACTACAGTGTACGTTTCCTCGCCTTGCCGCCACTGTCTGGTGAGACGTGTAAGTTTGACAGCTTCTTGATTGTAGGTTGGTACTATTTTCAGCTTCTTACATTTCTAAGTTCAACCAATAGTATTTTTCTGTCTTGTGCCCGCTAACGCCCCAGTTACCTGCCCTGGGGGTTAGTATAGTGTATGTAACTGCAGTGTACGTTTCCTCGCCTTGGCGCCACTGTCTGGTGAGACGTGTAAGTTTGACAGCTTCTTGATTGTAGGTTGGTACTATTTTCAGCTTCTTAAATTTCTAAGTTCAACCAATAGTATTTTTCTGTCTTGTGGCCGCTAACGCCCCAGTTACCTGCCCTGGGGGTTAGTATAGTGTATGTAACTGCAGTGTACGTTTCCTCGCCTTGCCGCCACTGTCTGGTGAGACGTGTAAGTTTGACAGCTTCTTGATTGTAGGTTGGTACTATTTTCAGCTTCTTACATTTCTAAGTTCAACCAATAGTATTTTTCTGTCTTGTGGCCGCTAACGCCCCAGTTACCTGCCCTGGGGGTTAGTATAGTGTATGTAACTGCAGTGTACGTTTCCTCGCCTTGCCGCCACTGTCTGGTGAGACGTGTAAGTTTGACAGCTTCTTGATTGTAGGTTGGTACTATTTTCAGCTTCTTACATTTCTAAGTTCAACCAATAGTATTTTTCTGTCTTGTGGCCGCTAACGCCCCAGTTACCTGCCCTGGGGGTTAGTATAGTGTATGTAACTGCAGTGTACGTTTCCTCGCCTTGCCGCCACTGTCTGGTGAGACGTGTAAGTTTGACAGCTTCTTGATTGTAGGTTGGTACTATTTTCAGCTTCTTACATTTCTAAGTTCAACCAATAGTATTTTTCTGTCTTGTGGCCGCTAACGCCCCAGTTACCTGCCCTGGGGGTTAGTATAGTGTATGTAACTGCAGTGTACGTTTCCTCGCCTTGCCGCCACTGTCTGGTGAGACGTGTAAGTTTGACAGCTTCTTGATTGTAGGTTGGTACTATTTTCAGCTTCTTACATTTCTAAGTTCAACCAATAGTATTTTTCTGTCTTGTGGCCGCTAACGCCCCAGTTACCTGCCCTGGGGGTTAGTATAGTGTATGTAACTGCAGTGTACGTTTCCTCGCCTTGCCGCCACTGTCTGGTGAGACGTGTAAGTTTGACAGCTTCTTGATTGTAGGTTGGTACTATTTTCAGCTTCTTACATTTCTAAGTTCAACCAATAGTATTTTTCTGTCTTGTGGCCGCTAACGCCCCAGTTACCTGCCCTGGGGGTTAGTATAGTGTATGTAACTGCAGTGTACGTTTCCTCGCCTTGCCGCCACTGTCTGGTGAGACGTGTAAGTTTGACAGCTTCTTGATTGTAGGTTGGTACTATTTTCAGCTTCTTACATTTCTAAGTTCAACCAATAGTATTTTTCTGTCTTGTGGCCGCTAACGCCCCAGTTACCTGCCCTGGGGGTTAGTATAGTGTATGTAACTGCAGTGTACGTTTCCTCGCCTTGCCGCCACTGTCTGGTGAGACGTGTAAGTTTGACAGCTTCTTGATTGTAGGTTGGTACTATTTTCAGCTTCTTACATTTCTAAGTTCAACCAATAGTATTTTTCTGTCTTGTGGCCGCTAACGCCCCAGTTACCTGCCCTGGGGGTTAGTATAGTGTATGTAACTACAGTGTACGTTTCCTCGCCTTGCCGCCACTGTCTGGTGAGACGTGTAAGTTTGACAGCTTCTTGATTGTAGGTTGGTACTATTTTCAGCTTCTTACATTTCTAAGTTCAACCAATAGTATTTTTCTGTCTTGTGCCCGCTAACGCCCCAGTTACCTGCCCTGGGGGTTAGTATAGTGTATGTAACTGCAGTGTACGTTTCCTCGCCTTGGCGCCACTGTCTGGTGAGACGTGTAAGTTTGACAGCTTCTTGATTGTAGGTTGGTACTATTTTCAGCTTCTTACATTTCTAAGTTCAACCAATAGTATTTTTCTGTCTTGTGGCCGCTAACGCCCCAGTTACCTGCCCTGGGGGTTAGTATAGTGTATGTAACTGCAGTGTACGTTTCCTCGCCTTGCCGCCACTGTCTGGTGAGACGTGTAAGTTTGACAGCTTCTTGATTGTAGGTTGGTACTATTTTCAGCTTCTTACATTTCTAAGTTCAACCAATAGTATTTTTCTGTCTTGTGGCCGCTAACGCCCCAGTTACCTGCCCTGGGGGTTAGTATAGTGTATGTAACTGCAGTGTACGTTTCCTCGCCTTGCCGCCACTGTCTGGTGAGACGTGTAAGTTTGACAGCTTCTTGATTGTAGGTTGGTACTATTTTCAGCTTCTTACATTTCTAAGTTCAACCAATAGTATTTTTCTGTCTTGTGGCCGCTAACGCCCCAGTTACCTGCCCTGGGGGTTAGTATAGTGTATGTAACTGCAGTGTACGTTTCCTCGCCTTGCCGCCACTGTCTGGTGAGACGTGTAAGTTTGACAGCTTCTTGATTGTAGGTTGGTACTATTTTCAGCTTCTTACATTTCTAAGTTCAACCAATAGTATTTTTCTGTCTTGTGGCCGCTAACGCCCCAGTTACCTGCCCTGGGGGTTAGTATAGTGTATGTAACTGCAGTGTACGTTTCCTCGCCTTGCCGCCACTGTCTGGTGAGACGTGTAAGTTTGACAGCTTCTTGATTGTAGGTTGGTACTATTTTCAGCTTCTTACATTTCTAAGTTCAACCAATAGTATTTTTCTGTCTTGTGGCCGCTAACGCCCCAGTTACCTGCCCTGGGGGTTAGTATAGTGTATGTAACTGCAGTGTACGTTTCCTCGCCTTGCCGCCACTGTCTGGTGAGACGTGTAAGTTTGACAGCTTCTTGATTGTAGGTTGGTACTATTTTCAGCTTCTTACATTTCTAAGTTCAACCAATAGTATTTTTCTGTCTTGTGGCCGCTAACGCCCCAGTTACCTGCCCTGGGGGTTAGTATAGTGTATGTAACTGCAGTGTACGTTTCCTCGCCTTGCCGCCACTGTCTGGTGAGACGTGTAAGTTTGACAGCTTCTTGATTTTAGGTTGGTACTATTTTCAGCTTCTTACATTTCTAAGTTCAACCAATAGTATTTTTCTGTCTTGTGGCCGCTAACGCCCCAGTTACCTGCCCTGGGGGTTAGTATAGTGTATGTAACTGCAGTGTACGTTTCCTCGCCTTGCCGCCACTGTCTGGTGAGACGTGTAAGTTTGACAGCTTCTTGATTGTAGGTTGGTACTATTTTCAGCTTCTTACATTTCTAAGTTCAACCAATAGTATTTTTCTGTCTTGTGGCCGCTAACGCCCCAGTTACCTGCCCTGGGGGTTAGTATAGTGTATGTAACTGCAGTGTACGTTTCCTCGCCTTGCCGCCACTGTCTGGTGAGACGTGTAAGTTTGACAGCTTCTTGATTGTAGGTTGGTACTATTTTCAGCTTCTTACATTTCTAAGTTCAACCAATAGTATTTTTCTGTCTTGTGGCCGCTAACGCCCCAGTTACCTGCCCTGGGGGTTAGTATAGTGTATGTAACTGCAGTGTACGTTTCCTCGCCTTGCCGCCACTGTCTGGTGAGACGTGTAAGTTTGACAGCTTCTTGATTGTAGGTTGGTACTATTTTCAGCTTCTTACATTTCTAAGTTCAACCAATAGTATTTTTCTGTCTTGTGGCCGCTAACGCCCCAGTTACCTGCCCTGGGAGTTAGTATAGTGTATGTAACTGCAGTGTACGTTTCCTCGCCTCTCCGCCACTGTCTGGTGAGACGTGTAAGTTTGACAGCTTCTTGATTGTAGGTTGGTACTATTTTCAGCTTCTTACATTTCTAAGTTCAACCAATAGTATTTTTCTGTCTTGTGGCCGCTAACGCCCCAGTTACCTGCCCTGGGGGTTAGTATAGTGTATGTAACTGCAGTGTACGTTTCCTCGCCTTGCCGCCACTGTCTGGTGAGACGTGTAAGTTTGACAGCTTCTTGATTGTAGGTTGGTACTATTTTCAGCTTCTTACATTTCTAAGTTCAACCAATAGTATTTTTCTGTCTTGTGGCCGCTAACGCCCCAGTTACCTGCCCTGGGGGTTAGTATAGTGTATGTAACTGCAGTGTACGTTTCCTCGCCTTGCCGCCACTGTCTGGTGAGACGTGTAAGTTTGACAGCTTCTTGATTGTAGGTTGGTACTATTTTCAGCTTCTTACATTTCTAAGTTCAACCAATAGTATTTTTCTGTCTTGTGGCCGCTAACGCCCCAGTTACCTGCCCTGGGGGTTAGTATAGTGTATGTAACTGCAGTGTACGTTTCCTCGCCTTGCCGCCACTGTCTGGTGAGACGTGTAAGTTAACAGCTTCTTGATTGTAGGTTGGTACTATTTTCAGCTTCTTACATTTCTATGTTCAACCAATAGTATTTTTCTGTCTTGTGGCCGCTAACGCCCCAGTTACCTGCCCTGGGGGTTAGTATAGTGTATGTAACTGCAGTGTACGTTTCCTCGCCTTGCCGCCACTGTCTGGTGAGACGTGTAAGTTTGACAGCTTCTTGATTGTAGGTTGGTACTATTTTCAGCTTCTTACATTTCTAAGTTCAACCAATAGTATTTTTCTGTCTTGTGGCCGCTAACGCCCCAGTTACCTGCCCTGGGGGTTAGTATAGTGTATGTAACTGCAGTGTACGTTTCCTCGCCTTGCCGCCACTGTCTGGTGAGACGTGTAAGTTTGACAGCTTCTTGATTGTAGGTTGGTACTATTTTCAGCTTCTTACATTTCTAAGTTCAACCAATAGTATTTTTCTGTCTTGTGGCCGCTAACGCCCCAGTTACCTGCCCTGGGGGTTAGTATAGTGTATGTAACTGCAGTGTACGTTTCCTCGCCTTGCCGCCACTGTCTGGTGAGACGTGTAAGTTTGACAGCTTCTTGATTGTAGGTTGGTACTATTTTCAGCTTCTTACATTTCTAAGTTCAACCAATAGTATTTTTCTGTCTTGTGGACGCTAACGCCCCAGTTACCTGCCCTGGGAGTTAGTATAGTGTATGTAACTGCAGTGTACGTTTCCTCGCCTCTCCGCCAGTGTCTGGTGAGACGTGTAAGTTTGACAGCTTCTTGATTGTAGGTTGGTACTATTTTCAGCTTCTTACATTTCTAAGTTCAACCAATAGTATTTTTCTGTCTTGTGGCCGCTAACGCCCCAGTTACCTGCCCTGGGGGTTAGTATAGTGTATGTAACTGCAGTGTACGTTTCCTCGCCTTGCCGCCACTGTCTGGTGAGACGTGTAAGTTTGACAGCTTCTTGATTGTAGGTTGGTACTATTTTCAGCTTCTTACATTTCTAAGTTCAACCAATAGTATTTTTCTGTCTTGTGGCCGCTAACGCCCCAGTTACCTGCCCTGGGGTTTAGTATAGTGTATGTAACTGCAGTGTACGTTTCCTCGCCTTGCCGCCACTGTCTGGTGAGACGTGTAAGTTTGACAGCTTCTTGATTGTAGGTTGGTACTATTTTCAGCTTCTTACATTTCTAAGTTCAACCAATAGTATTTTTCTGTCTTGTGGCCGCTAACGCCCCAGTTACCTGCCCTGGGGGTTAGTATAGTGTATGTAACTGCAGTGTACGTTTCCTCGCCTTGCCGCCACTGTCTGGTGAGACGTGTAAGTTTGACAGCTTCTTGATTGTAGGTTGGTACTATTTTCAGCTTCTTACATTTCTAAGTTCAACCAATAGTATTTTTCTGTCTTGTGGCCGCTAACGCCCCAGTTACCTGCCCTGGGGGTTAGTATAGTGTATGTAACTGCAGTGTACGTTTCCTCGCCTTGCCGCCACTGTCTGGTGAGACGTGTAAGTTTGACAGCTTCTTGATTGTAGGTTGGTACTATTTTCAGCTTCTTACATTTCTAAGTTCAACCAATAGTATTTTTCTGTCTTGTGGCCGCTAACGCCCCAGTTACCTGCCCTGGGGGTTAGTATAGTGTATGTAACTGCAGTGTACGTTTCCTCGCCTTGCCGCCACTGTCTGGTGAGACGTGTAAGTTTGACAGCTTCTTGATTGTAGGTTGGTACTATTTTCAGCTTCTTACATTTCTAAGTTCAACCAATAGTATTTTTCTGTCTTGTGGCCGCTAACGCCCCAGTTACCTGCCCTGGGGGTTAGTATAGTGTATGTAACTGCAGTGTACGTTTCCTCGCCTTGCCGCCACTGTCTGGTGAGACGTGTAAGTTTGACAGCTTCTTGATTGTAGGTTGGTACTATTTTCAGCTTCTTACATTTCTAAGTTCAACCAATAGTATTTTTCTGTCTTGTGGCCGCTAACGCCCCAGTTACCTGCCCTGGGGGTTAGTATAGTGTATGTAACTGCAGTGTACGTTTCCTCGCCTTGCCGCCACTGTCTGGTGAGACGTGTAAGTTTGACAGCTTCTTGATTGTAGGTTGGTACTATTTTCAGCTTCTTACATTTCTAAGTTCAACCAATAGTATTTTTCTGTCTTGTGGCCGCTAACGCCCCAGTTACCTGCCCTGGGGGTTAGTATAGTGTATGTAACTACAGTGTACGTTTCCTCGCCTTGCCGCCACTGTCTGGTGAGACGTGTAAGTTTGACAGCTTCTTGATTGTAGGTTGGTACTATTTTCAGCTTCTTACATTTCTAAGTTCAACCAATAGTATTTTTCTGTCTTGTGCCCGCTAACGCCCCAGTTACCTGCCCTGGGGGTTAGTATAGTGTATGTAACTGCAGTGTACGTTTCCTCGCCTTGGCGCCACTGTCTGGTGAGACGTGTAAGTTTGACAGCTTCTTGATTGTAGGTTGGTACTATTTTCAGCTTCTTACATTTCTAAGTTCAACCAATAGTATTTTTCTGTCTTGTGGCCGCTAACGCCCCAGTTACCTGCCCTGGGGGTTAGTATAGTGTATGTAACTGCAGTGTACGTTTCCTCGCCTTGCCGCCACTGTCTGGTGAGACGTGTAAGTTTGACAGCTTCTTGATTGTAGGTTGGTACTATTTTCAGCTTCTTACATTTCTAAGTTCAACCAATAGTATTTTTCTGTCTTGTGGCCGCTAACGCCCCAGTTACCTGCCCTGGGGGTTAGTATAGTGTATGTAACTGCAGTGTACGTTTCCTCGCCTTGCCGCCACTGTCTGGTGAGACGTGTAAGTTTGACAGCTTCTTGATTGTAGGTTGGTACTATTTTCAGCTTCTTACATTTCTAAGTTCAACCAATAGTATTTTTCTGTCTTGTGGCCGCTAACGCCCCAGTTACCTGCCCTGGGGGTTAGTATAGTGTATGTAACTGCAGTGTACGTTTCCTCGCCTTGCCGCCACTGTCTGGTGAGACGTGTAAGTTTGACAGCTTCTTGATTGTAGGTTGGTACTATTTTCAGCTTCTTACATTTCTAAGTTCAACCAATAGTATTTTTCTGTCTTGTGGCCGCTAACGCCCCAGTTACCTGCCCTGGGGGTTAGTATAGTGTATGTAACTGCAGTGTACGTTTCCTCGCCTTGCCGCCACTGTCTGGTGAGACGTGTAAGTTTGACAGCTTCTTGATTGTAGGTTGGTACTATTTTCAGCTTCTTACATTTCTAAGTTCAACCAATAGTATTTTTCTGTCTTGTGGCCGCTAACGCCCCAGTTACCTGCCCTGGGGGTTAGTATAGTGTATGTAACTGCAGTGTACGTTTCCTCGCCTTGCCGCCACTGTCTGGTGAGACGTGTAAGTTTGACAGCTTCTTGATTGTAGGTTGGTACTATTTTCAGCTTCTTACATTTCTAAGTTCAACCAATAGTATTTTTCTGTCTTGTGGCCGCTAACGCCCCAGTTACCTGCCCTGGGGGTTAGTATAGTGTATGTAACTGCAGTGTACGTTTCCTCGCCTTGCCGCCACTGTCTGGTGAGACGTGTAAGTTTGACAGCTTCTTGATTGTAGGTTGGTACTATTTTCAGCTTCTTACATTTCTAAGTTCAACCAATAGTATTTTTCTGTCTTGTGGCCGCTAACGCCCCAGTTACCTGCCCTGGGGGTTAGTATAGTGTATGTAACTGCAGTGTACGTTTCCTCGCCTTGCCGCCACTGTCTGGTGAGACGTGTAAGTTTGACAGCTTCTTGATTGTAGGTTGGTACTATTTTCAGCTTCTTACATTTCTAAGTTCAACCAATAGTATTTTTCTGTCTTGTGGCCGCTAACTCCCCAGTTACCTGCCCTGGGGGTTAGTATAGTGTATGTAACTGCAGTGTACGTTTCCTCGCCTTGCCGCCACTGTCTGGTGAGACGTGTAAGTTTGACAGCTTCTTGATTGTAGGTTGGTACTATTTTCAGCTTCTTACATTTCTAAGTTCAACCAATAGTATTTTTCTGTCTTGTGGCCGCTAACGCCCCAGTTACCTGCCCTGGGGGTTAGTATAGTGTATGTAACTGCAGTGTACGTTTCCTCGCCTTGCCGCCACTGTCTGGTGAGACGTGTAAGTTTGACAGCTTCTTGATTGTAGGTTGGTACTATTTTCAGCTTCTTACATTTCTAAGTTCAACCAATAGTATTTTTCTGTCTTGTGGCCGCTAACGCCCCAGTTACCTGCCCTGGGAGTTAGTATAGTGTATGTAACTGCAGTGTACGTTTCCTCGCCTCTCCGCCACTGTCTGGTGAGACGTGTAAGTTTGACAGCTTCTTGATTGTAGGTTGGTACTATTTTCAGCTTCTTACATTTCTAAGTTCAACCAATAGTATTTTTCTGTCTTGTGGCCGCTAACGCCCCAGTTACCTGCCCTGGGGGTTAGTATAGTGTATGTAACTGCAGTGTACGTTTCCTCGCCTTGCCGCCACTGTCTGGTGAGACGTGTAAGTTTGACAGCTTCTTGATTGTAGGTTGGTACTATTTTCAGCTTCTTACATTTCTAAGTTCAACCAATAGTATTTTTCTGTCTTGTGGCCGCTAACGCCCCAGTTACCTGCCCTGGGGGTTAGTATAGTGTATGTAACTGCAGTGTACGTTTCCTCGCCTTGCCGCCACTGTCTGGTGAGACGTGTAAGTTTGACAGCTTCTTGATTGTAGGTTGGTACTATTTTCAGCTTCTTACATTTCTAAGTTCAACCAATAGTATTTTTCTGTCTTGTGGCCGCTAACGCCCCAGTTACCTGCCCTGGGGGTTAGTATAGTGTATGTAACTGCAGTGTACGTTTCCTCGCCTTGCCGCCACTGTCTGGTGAGACGTGTAAGTTAACAGCTTCTTGATTGTAGGTTGGTACTATTTTCAGCTTCTTACATTTCTATGTTCAACCAATAGTATTTTTCTGTCTTGTGGCCGCTAACGCCCCAGTTACCTGCCCTGGGGGTTAGTATAGTGTATGTAACTGCAGTGTACGTTTCCTCGCCTTGCCGCCACTGTCTGGTGAGACGTGTAAGTTTGACAGCTTCTTGATTGTAGGTTGGTACTATTTTCAGCTTCTTACATTTCTAAGTTCAACCAATAGTATTTTTCTGTCTTGTGGCCGCTAACGCCCCAGTTACCTGCCCTGGGGGTTAGTATAGTGTATGTAACTGCAGTGTACGTTTCCTCGCCTTGCCGCCACTGTCTGGTGAGACGTGTAAGTTTGACAGCTTCTTGATTGTAGGTTGGTACTATTTTCAGCTTCTTACATTTCTAAGTTCAACCAATAGTATTTTTCTGTCTTGTGGCCGCTAACGCCCCAGTTACCTGCCCTGGGGGTTAGTATAGTGTATGTAACTGCAGTGTACGTTTCCTCGCCTTGCCGCCACTGTCTGGTGAGACGTGTAAGTTTGACAGCTTCTTGATTGTAGGTTGGTACTATTTTCAGCTTCTTACATTTCTAAGTTCAACCAATAGTATTTTTCTGTCTTGTGGCCGCTAACGCCCCAGTTACCTGCCCTGGGGGTTAGTATAGTGTATGTAACTGCAGTGTACGTTTCCTCGCCTTGCCGCCACTGTCTGGTGAGACGTGTAAGTTTGACAGCTTCTTGATTGTAGGTTGGTACTATTTTCAGCTTCTTACATTTCTAAGTTCAACCAATAGTATTTTTCTGTCTTGTGGCCGCTAACGCCCCAGTTACCTGCCCTGGGAGTTAGTATAGTGTATGTAACTGCAGTGTACGTTTCCTCGCCTCTCCGCCACTGTCTGGTGAGACGTGTAAGTTTGACAGCTTCTTGATTGTAGGTTGGTACTATTTTCAGCTTCTTACATTTCTAAGTTCAACCAATAGTATTTTTCTGTCTTGTGGCCGCTAACGCCCCAGTTACCTGCCCTGGGGGTTAGTATAGTGTATGTAACTGCAGTGTACGTTTCCTCGCCTTGCCGCCACTGTCTGGTGAGACGTGTAAGTTTGACAGCTTCTTGATTGTAGGTTGGTACTATTTTCAGCTTCTTACATTTCTAAGTTCAACCAATAGTATTTTTCTGTCTTGTGGCCGCTAACGCCCCAGTTACCTGCCCTGGGGGTTAGTATAGTGTATGTAACTGCAGTGTACGTTTCCTCGCCTTGCCGCCACTGTCTGGTGAGACGTGTAAGTTTGACAGCTTCTTGATTGTAGGTTGGTACTATTTTCAGCTTCTTACATTTCTAAGTTCAACCAATAGTATTTTTCTGTCTTGTGGCCGCTAACGCCCCAGTTACCTGCCCTGGGGGTTAGTATAGTGTATGTAACTGCAGTGTACGTTTCCTCGCCTTGCCGCCACTGTCTGGTGAGACGTGTAAGTTAACAGCTTCTTGATTGTAGGTTGGTACTATTTTCAGCTTCTTACATTTCTATGTTCAACCAATAGTATTTTTCTGTCTTGTGGCCGCTAACGCCCCAGTTACCTGCCCTGGGGGTTAGTATAGTGTATGTAACTGCAGTGTACGTTTCCTCGCCTTGCCGCCACTGTCTGGTGAGACGTGTAAGTTTGACAGCTTCTTGATTGTAGGTTGGTACTATTTTCAGCTTCTTACATTTCTAAGTTCAACCAATAGTATTTTTCTGTCTTGTGGCCGCTAACGCCCCAGTTACCTGCCCTGGGGGTTAGTATAGTGTATGTAACTGCAGTGTACGTTTCCTCGCCTTGCCGCCACTGTCTGGTGAGACGTGTAAGTTTGACAGCTTCTTGATTGTAGGTTGGTACTATTTTCAGCTTCTTACATTTCTAAGTTCAACCAATAGTATTTTTCTGTCTTGTGGCCGCTAACGCCCCAGTTACCTGCCCTGGGGGTTAGTATAGTGTATGTAACTGCAGTGTACGTTTCCTCGCCTTGCCGCCACTGTCTGGTGAGACGTGTAAGTTTGACAGCTTCTTGATTGTAGGTTGGTACTATTTTCAGCTTCTTACATTTCTAAGTTCAACCAATAGTATTTTTCTGTCTTGTGGACGCTAACGCCCCAGTTACCTGCCCTGGGAGTTAGTATAGTGTATGTAACTGCAGTGTACGTTTCCTCGCCTCTCCGCCAGTGTCTGGTGAGACGTGTAAGTTTGACAGCTTCTTGATTGTAGGTTGGTACTATTTTCAGCTTCTTACATTTCTAAGTTCAACCAATAGTATTTTTCTGTCTTGTGGCCGCTAACGCCCCAGTTACCTGCCCTGGGGGTTAGTATAGTGTATGTAACTGCAGTGTACGTTTCCTCGCCTTGCCGCCACTGTCTGGTGAGACGTGTAAGTTTGACAGCTTCTTGATTGTAGGTTGGTACTATTTTCAGCTTCTTACATTTCTAAGTTCAACCAATAGTATTTTTCTGTCTTGTGGCCGCTAACGCCCCAGTTACCTGCCCTGGGGTTTAGTATAGTGTATGTAACTGCAGTGTACGTTTCCTCGCCTTGCCGCCACTGTCTGGTGAGACGTGTAAGTTTGACAGCTTCTTGATTGTAGGTTGGTACTATTTTCAGCTTCTTACATTTCTAAGTTCAACCAATAGTATTTTTCTGTCTTGTGGCCGCTAACGCCCCAGTTACCTGCCCTGGGGGTTAGTATAGTGTATGTAACTGCAGTGTACGTTTCCTCGCCTTGCCGCCACTGTCTGGTGAGACGTGTAAGTTTGACAGCTTCTTGATTGTAGGTTGGTACTATTTTCAGCTTCTTACATTTCTAAGTTCAACCAATAGTATTTTTCTGTCTTGTGGCCGCTAACGCCCCAGTTACCTGCCCTGGGGGTTAGTATAGTGTATGTAACTGCAGTGTACGTTTCCTCGCCTTGCCGCCACTGTCTGGTGAGACGTGTAAGTTTGACAGCTTCTTGATTGTAGGTTGGTACTATTTTCAGCTTCTTACATTTCTAAGTTCAACCAATAGTATTTTTCTGTCTTGTGGCCGCTAACGCCCCAGTTACCTGCCCTGGGGGTTAGTATAGTGTATGTAACTGCAGTGTACGTTTCCTCGCCTTGCCGCCACTGTCTGGTGAGACGTGTAAGTTTGACAGCTTCTTGATTGTAGGTTGGTACTATTTTCAGCTTCTTACATTTCTAAGTTCAACCAATAGTATTTTTCTGTCTTGTGGCCGCTAACGCCCCAGTTACCTGCCCTGGGGGTTAGTATAGTGTATGTAACTGCAGTGTACGTTTCCTCGCCTTGCCGCCACTGTCTGGTGAGACGTGTAAGTTTGACAGCTTCTTGATTGTAGGTTGGTACTATTTTCAGCTTCTTACATTTCTAAGTTCAACCAATAGTATTTTTCTGTCTTGTGGCCGCTAACGCCCCAGTTACCTGCCCTGGGGGTTAGTATAGTGTATGTAACTGCAGTGTACGTTTCCTCGCCTTGCCGCCACTGTCTGGTGAGACGTGTAAGTTTGACAGCTTCTTGATTGTAGGTTGGTACTATTTTCAGCTTCTTACATTTCTAAGTTCAACCAATAGTATTTTTCTGTCTTGTGGCCGCTAACGCCCCAGTTACCTGCCCTGGGGGTTAGTATAGTGTATGTAACTACAGTGTACGTTTCCTCGCCTTGCCGCCACTGTCTGGTGAGACGTGTAGGTTTGACAGCTTCTTGATTGTAGGTTGGTACTATTTTCAGCTTTTTACATTTCTAAGTTCAACCAATAGTATTTTTCTGTCTTGTGCCCGCTAACGCCCCAGTTACCTGCCCTGGGGGTTAGTATAGTGTATGTAACTGCAGTGTACGTTTCCTCGCCTTGGCGCCACTGTCTGGTGAGACGTGTAAGTTTGACAGCTTCTTGATTGTAGGTTGGTACTATTTTCAGCTTCTTACATTTCTAAGTTCAACCAATAGTATTTTTCTGTCTTGTGGCCGCTAACGCCCCAGTTACCTGCCCTGGGGGTTAGTATAGTGTATGTAACTGCAGTGTACGTTTCCTCGCCTTGCCGCCACTGTCTGGTGAGACGTGTAAGTTTGACAGCTTCTTGATTGTAGGTTGGTACTATTTTCGGCTTCTTACATTTCTAAGTTCAACCAATAGTATTTTTCTGTCTTGTGGCCGCTAACGCCCCAGTTACCTGCCCTAGGGGTTAGTATAGTGTATGTAACTGCAGTGTACGTTTCCTCGCCTTGCCGCCACTGTCTGGTGAGACGTGTAAGTTTGACAGCTTCTTGATTGTAGGTTGGTACTATTTTCAGCTTCTTACATTTCTAAGTTCAACCAATAGTATTTTTCTGTCTTGTGGCCGCTAACGCCCCAGTTACCTGCCCTGGGGGTTAGTATAGTGTATGTAACTGCAGTGTACGTTTCCTCGCCTTGCCGCCACTGTCTGGTGAGACGTGTAAGTTTGACAGCTTCTTGATTGTAGGTTGGTACTATTTTCAGCTTCTTACATTTCTAAGTTCAACCAATAGTATTTTTCTGTCTTGTGGCCGCTAACGCCCCAGTTACCTGCCCTGGGGGTTAGTATAGTGTATGTAACTGCAGTGTACGTTTCCTCGCCTTGCCGCCACTGTCTGGTGAGACGTGTAAGTTTGACAGCTTCTTGATTGTAGGTTGGTACTATTTTCAGCTTCTTACATTTCTAAGTTCAACCAATAGTATTTTTCTGTCTTGTGGCCGCTAACGCCCCAGTTACCTGCCCTGGGGGTTAGTATAGTGTATGTAACTGCAGTGTACGTTTCCTCGCCTTGCCGCCACTGTCTGGTGAGACGTGTAAGTTTGACAGCTTCTTGATTGTAGGTTGGTACTATTTTCAGCTTCTTACATTTCTAAGTTCAACCAATAGTATTTTTCTGTCTTGTGGCCGCTAACGCCCCAGTTACCTGCCCTGGGGGTTAGTATAGTGTATGTAACTGCAGTGTACGTTTCCTCGCCTTGCCGCCACTGTCTGGTGAGACGTGTAAGTTTGACAGCTTCTTGATTGTAGGTTGGTACTATTTTCAGCTTCTTACATTTCTAAGTTCAACCAATAGTATTTTTCTGTCTTGTGGCCGCTAACGCCCCAGTTACCTGCCCTGGGGGTTAGTATAGTGTATGTAACTGCAGTGTACGTTTCCTCGCCTTGCCGCCACTGTCTGGTGAGACGTGTAAGTTTGACAGCTTCTTGATTGTAGGTTGGTACTATTTTCAGCTTCTTACATTTCTAAGTTCAACCAATAGTATTTTTCTGTCTTGTGGCCGCTAACGCCCCAGTTACCTGCCCTGGGGGTTAGTATAGTGTATGTAACTGCAGTGTACGTTTCCTCGCCTTGCCGCCACTGTCTGGTGAGACGTGTAAGTTTGACAGCTTCTTGATTGTAGGTTGGTACTATTTTCAGCTTCTTACATTTCTAAGTTCAACCAATAGTATTTTTCTGTCTTGTGGCCGCTAACGCCCCAGTTACCTGCCCTGGGGGTTAGTATAGTGTATGTAACTGCAGTGTACGTTTCCTCGCCTTGCCGCCACTGTCTGGTGAGACGTGTAAGTTTGACAGCTTCTTGATTGTAGGTTGGTACTATTTTCAGCTTCTTACATTTCTAAGTTCAACCAATAGTATTTTTCTGTCTTGTGGCCGCTAACGCCCCAGTTACCTGCCCTGGGAGTTAGTATAGTGTATGTAACTGCAGTGTACGTTTCCTCGCCTCTCCGCCACTGTCTGGTGAGACGTGTAAGTTTGACAGCTTCTTGATTGTAGGTTGGTACTATTTTCAGCTTCTTACATTTCTAAGTTCAACCAATAGTATTTTTCTGTCTTGTGGCCGCTAACGCCCCAGTTACCTGCCCTGGGGGTTAGTATAGTGTATGTAACTGCAGTGTACGTTTCCTCGCCTTGCCGCCACTGTCTGGTGAGACGTGTAAGTTTGACAGCTTCTTGATTGTAGGTTGGTACTATTTTCAGCTTCTTACATTTCTAAGTTCAACCAATAGTATTTTTCTGTCTTGTGGCCGCTAACGCCCCAGTTACCTGCCCTGGGGGTTAGTATAGTGTATGTAACTGCAGTGTACGTTTCCTCGCCTTGCCGCCACTGTCTGGTGAGACGTGTAAGTTTGACAGCTTCTTGATTGTAGGTTGGTACTATTTTCAGCTTCTTACATTTCTAAGTTCAACCAATAGTATTTTTCTGTCTTGTGGCCGCTAACGCCCCAGTTACCTGCCCTGGGGGTTAGTATAGTGTATGTAACTGCAGTGTACGTTTCCTCGCCTTGCCGCCACTGTCTGGTGAGACGTGTAAGTTTGGGAGCTTCTTGATTGTAGGATGGGTGGCGTTCTTCTACCTTAGTGGTAGTCGTTCCTTCTTGTTCCGGGAGCTCTAAGCACAGTATTCTGCAGGCGGAGCCCAGACTGCCGGTACCCACTTTGGCGTAATTTTACATCTTGCATTTGTTTTGTTGGATGTCAGGTAGCCTCACCAAGATTGTCATTAGTCGCCCGTTAGACTGTCTCAGTGTGACTTTGGTGAACTTGGAAATAATAGGGATGTGGGAATACTTTCACGGTGAAAATTAGCAACAAAGCTGGAAACAAATACCTTGACTACACCAGGCTCAAAAGAATTAGCAAGCACGAGGGTTCGACTGGCCCAAGTGATTAGTCGAGAGGAAGCTTCTCCATTAAAAACTCATTTCATGGGACCTTATCCTGGTATACAAATATATGATCAATAGAGAGAAGTATACAGTTACAGACATAAGAGGACTCGAAGAGTTTCAGAAGAGCCTTTTGGAATATTGTGCGAAAAGGTTAGATCTACTATCGCTAGAACTGTCTCTGTCTGGAACATGCAGATAACGCGAGTCGTGCCACTTGTGCCCTGTACAGTTTTCTCAGACACGACACAATGTTGATTGACAGTGAAGAGACTGAAGAGATACAAGACCTTCCACATATTGGAATCTATTTCGTAAATATGCTATTCAGATAGAGATAGATTCAGAGATTATTTCAGTTCCTCACAAGTTAGTTTGGTTTGCCAAAATCACTCATGCTCATAAATTAAGGATAACTGCAGAATGTGGTGCCACACAACGTGGCACTACACAAAACTGGCACTAATAGCATAGGCACATGGGGAACACACACGACACAGATCTGTAAGTCCACGGTATTGGTGATAAGTTGAGAAAACCGTCCCGAAACATATGTGCTACAAAACGCCACCGTTTCCTGGGCATGTAGCCCTACATCAATATGGGATATGATCACCATCCACACGTACACATGCCGTACAACGGGTTGGCATACTCTGGATCAGGAGGTCGAGCCGCTGCTGGGGTATAGCCTCCCATTCTTGCACCAGTGACTGCCGGAGCTCCTGAAGTGTCGTAGGGGTTTGAAGACGTGCAGCGATACGTCGACCGAGAGCATCCCAGACGTGTTCGATGGGGTTTAGGTCTGGAGAACAGGCAGGCCACTCCATTCGCCTGATATCTTCTGTTTCAAGGTACTCCTCCACGATGGCAGTTCGGTGGGGCCGTGCTCTATCATCCATCAGGAGGAAGGTGAGACCCGCTGCACCTCTGAAAAGGCGGACATACTGGTGCAAAATGACGTCCCGATACACCTGATCTGTTACAATGTCAAATACATGCAGGGGTGTACGTGCACCAATCATAATCCCACCACACACCATCAAACCTCGACCCCCAGAAAGGTCCCTTTCAAGGACATTAAGGCGTTGGTATTTGGTTCCTGGTTCACGCCAGATGAAAACCCGGCGAGAATCACTGTTCAGACTATACCTGGACTCGTCCGCGAACATGTCCTTGACACCAGGCTTTACGGGCTCTCCTGTGATCAGGGGTCAGTGGAATACACCTTGCAGGTCTGCTCAGTCATCTGTAGACAGTGTGTCTGGAGATAACTGTTCCAGTGGCTGTGGTAAGATCCCGATCACGGCTACCTGAAGTACTCCGTGGCCGTCTGTGGGCACTGATGGTGGATATCAGTCTTCTTGTGGTGTTGTACAATGTGGACGTCCCGTACTGTAGCGTCTGGACACGTTTCCTGTCTGCTCGAATCGTTGCCACAATCTTGAGGTCACACTATGTGGCACACGGAGGGCCCGTGCTCCGACCTGCTGTGTTTGACCAGCCTCCAGGCGCCCTGGTATTCTACCCCTCATAACGTCATCAGTATGTGTTCTTTCAGCCATTTTCAACACACAGTCTCCATTAGCACGTCTGAAAACATCTGCACACTTACTCGCTGCACGTTACGCTGGCATGCTCCAACATACCTCTACGTATGCGGATTGCTGCCAGCGCCACCGTGCGACGATCGCAGATCAAATGCACCGCATGGTCATACCCCGAGGTGATTTAAACACGCGAACCGCCACCCAGAGCGTTGTTTCACCATGTATCAGCATTATTCTTAATTTATGAACATGAGTGTACATCGTAAACAGAGGATGTCGTGAAAGAGAAAAGTAGTAACCAATGTAATAATAAGCATGTAGTCGTAAAAAATTACAACCTAATCGTCAGTTTTCACAAAATCGAAAAGTAATTTGCAGGTATCCGTATGTTATTATGTTTGCTCCCACTTCCCTGGCAATTTCGATTTTTCTGGTATCGTTCATCTAGGCCTGATGTTAATTGTGAAGGTCGTAGCTCTAGATAACCAGTTACATGTAATTAACGTATTCGTCGTCTAACGCCATTTTGATAACTAAATTTTCGTTTCTCACGTGAAAAGAGCTACGATCTGAATGACTTGTAGTGTCGCGACACTTGTACTGGCACTAGCGACAATGGAACAAGGCGACGCCGCACAGAGCGTCACAGTTGGACAGTTGGTCAACTTGGCGTCGCACTCTGTGCCACGCAGTTTCATTGCCGCGTAGTGCATTCTGTCTCATGCCATGTCGTACAAACAGTATTTGATCGCGTCTTGTCATGCCGTTCTGCTGCAGCAAAGTTTCTTACGTTTATTATGTATTCTCATCCAAACACTGCGCTTCCATTTACTTCCCTAGAGCGAATAATCTATTGGTTCCTCTTAGCTGCAACATAAATGAAACAATTTTGCAAATACATCATCATTTTCAATGCAAGTTTAACAACCTTACCTTGTAAAAACTAGCCAAGGTCTCATATACAAATGCACGTAATGGCAATTCTACATACTAGGTGTCAAACAGAACAAAAAGAAACAAAAATCGTGAATGACATTTACTGTAGTAATTCCAAAAGTAATATCTTGTTTTATCTTGAAAAATACATCATTAATTCAAAAATTTAACATTGGCGTTCATATTCCTATCTTTTTCTACGCTCTAAATCTCACTGTGATCTCCCACCTCATGATAGCAGTGAATTATTTGCAAAAGAAAACAACAATGTTGATTGGTATAGTAAACAAAAAACTATGATAGTACTCATGTGAGACGCTGGCGAATTATTTCGATGACGCCGCAGTACGTATCAGCACAATTAGGCAGATGGGGTGCCACTGAACGGAGGTCGCACAGCCAACGACGCGGATGGTTAAATGCTGAGTGTCAGACTACAACGAACAGCCATTAAGTCAATATCATTCATTTTGGTTGTCAGGTGACGCCATACGTAATGTGACCCAAGCTTTCAGTCTGTTCATATGAAAGGGACCCATCACATCCATTTCATACGTTTGTGTCACTTACTAGTGTTGTCTCTGCGTTTTCGATGTCTCTAGCTTCCTGTATGTGACGGAATCGAAGCTCAGGGAAGCAAAAGAGCCATGTTTACCTTTTTTCTTCCAATCATTGCATCTATGTTTTGTTATCCTAATCCTTTTCCCCACCTCCTAATAGAGATATTCTATGATTTGAACGAGTGCAACATAAAAAGTAAAAAAAATATTGTTGGCTATCACTTCTTATTCCTTTACCTAGAAAACATAAATAAAGTTAATGTGCTTTGATTCTGTATATCTGGTTTGAGTGTATGAGACTAGTGTGTTTTCTCGTGGGTGAACAGAGTCTTGTAGTCTGCATGGGCAGTTTTGCCAATGTAGGGTGGTTTGGCAGGACAAAGAAGTTTACCAGCTGGTACAGAAAAGTTCTTTTGCGTGAAAATTTTCAGAGTGCAGAGTGGTCGGTATCAGGTATTTGGCTTAGCTCCCCTCCCCATCTCATGCCTCCCCCCCCCCCTTCCTAGCTACCTAGCTTCCAGTTGTCCTATCCTCAACGCATTAGAGAAATTAAAGGGGTCTATTTGCACTCTAACGCGGTTTGGAAACTCTAAATTTCCCAATCTTTAACGGAATAATTAAATGAGTTTTTGTTTCAGACACTTTCTCATGTGATAATGTGATAGAATCGATGTCTTCAACTTCCGAAGCTTTTCATAAGTGGTCACTTCTTCAGTACTTGTATAGAATGTTGATGATTTTTTTATTACATGTGGTTTTTGCAGTTAAATATTTAGGTTTTGTACTTCGCGTGTTCCTTGGTGTTCTATTAAGTGTTCCCAGATTAGGCCGAGGTAATTATTCTTCTTCACCAATGAACTGTGCTGAATTTTCTTCGTAAAAAGAGTAAAATTTTGTCTATCTTTCTTATTTACAGTTCAATGTCTTTTCTTGATTTTCTGACATGTTTTCGGTAGACCTGTGGGCTCTTTTAGTCTTGTTGGATGCTGTAACCTTCATAATTAGATCGTTCTCTTTCTCTTATGAAAAATCACTACTTATAGATGTAGCTATTTTCTTCTTTTTTTCTAATTTCCGATTTATTATCGTTTTGTGAGCTTTTTACAAAATTGTGTCTGTCGGTCCACGTACTCTTCAGATTATTCAGGGGTGTGCTACAGCTTTCTGTAATCGATTCTTCTCTTTCTTTGATGCAGAACGAACAATGAAACGCGTAATGTGATTTTTATTAATTTTTGTTTTTCTCAATGTAAAGAATTTTAGTGGTTTTGGTACCTGTTCATAGTGATGACTTGCTTCCCTGCCTGGTCTGCAGTAGTTTCAGTAGATAAGATGGCGTGATTGTTTCTCTCTTGCTAGATCTATTTTTGTTAGAATGCTGGAGTGCTTGATTCCTTACTTCTTCGTTTTCCTGATGAATCCATGTGTTTCTTTCCCCGTCCTCACATTGCGATGCAATGACATTTCAAATAAAAGGGAGTACATTCCTAATAACTGCATGTTTATAGTCCATCTTGTTACCAGCTCTGATTACTGTCGTAGGTAGTGTGTTGATTAAGCTATATCGATCTTGGTTTCTGCTGAAATTTAAAACAAATTCGAATCGTGAAGAAGAATTCTAGGTCTTCTGATTTTCTAGCCACGTGACATCCTGATCTACTCAGGTGTAGTTAATGTATAAAATACTTGGTCTCAATTGTATCAACTTTCAATGTCATAAACCTAGACTTGATGAATATCGATAAGCCTCTGCAACAGCTCTACTTTCTCGAATTTTCTCATCGTGGCCATTTCGCGAGATGTATGTGGCAGGAGATAATATATTGGCCCACTCTTCCAGGAAAGCGCTCTCTCAAAATTTCAATAGTAAACCTCCCCGTGAAGTACCGTGCCTCTCTTGTAATGTCCGCCACCGGTGTTCGTTGATCGTTTTTGTTTGCTCTAGCGCGGAATAAATGATCCCTTGACGAAACACGCAGTTCTTCATTGGACCTTCTCTATCTCTTCCATCAATTCCACCTGGTAAGGATCCGAGATTGATGAACGATACCCAATAATCGGTCGAACAAATGTCTTGCAAGTCTCTCCTTTCGTGCATGACCTACATTTCCATTAGATTCTTCCATGAATCTCAGTCTGGGATATGATTTTCGTAATACACTGACGGATAAGAAATCGTAGCGCCAAGAAGGAGCTGTGCGACATAAGCACAAAGTTTGCAGACGTGTACCTTGTGACCTCCCCTGGCAAGACATTCACAAAATCGTTGTAATACATGAAAAAAATAAACACTTATCTGTGTTACTATCATTATCATTATTATTTCATTTCTGTATGAACGGTTGTCGATTATGAAGACTCTGTAAAAAAAGGAAATAATCTTTTTTCATTTTTATGTTTGTTCAATAATTATGGATCTATATTTTGCAAAAAACGCCTATGGTTGGCGACTGTAGAAATCGAAACAAACAATGATAATTGAAAAAGATAACAAAGATGCATATTAAATTGCCTATAAATAGTGGAGGTTAAAACATTACTGTCTCTGTCTTCTTTTGCCGTTAAATTTGTAAGAGCCTGCAATGTTCGATTGAATGCTTGGTTAGCTTCCTTTTGTTCCTTGTTCGAGAAAGACGACTTTGGAGGCTGATGAATGTAAAAGGTGTGTACTTTAAATTTATGTTTAGTTTGGAATATAGAAATTGTTAAAAATACTTGTAATAATTTATTGCTAGCTTGCCCAGTATTTAATTCCACATTTTTAGCCGTTTTCAGCATATTTGGGATTTTTCATGACGCAGAGCTGTGCAGAGATCGCGGGAGCCACTGCCGCGGCAAATTCAAATTAAACTGAAAGCAGTTTTTCCGCAATCATGGGGGCAGGTAACGGTATATTAAAATTATTTCTTTCAGCTTCCCTGAGACCTCAGAGGTGGATGGTGGATTTTATTACGTCATTTTCAGGTGGACATGGACATTTGCTATTACAATATCAGTGACGTAAATAATTTAAGTAAATCAGTGCTATAAAATTTTACTTGTGTGATATCAAAGACTGCTGTGCAATCGATAGTGTTCATATATTAAAAAATCCACTGCAGCTTTTGCGTTTAGCGAACATAGCATACTGTAACTTCTGTACGTATAATAAGAGTAATTTTCAGTGCATTTAAGAGATGAAAGTAGCGAAGGACACGTTTAATTTCATAATTAGTTACAGTAATGATACCGTGTTCCATTTCTAACAAGTCAGATCAGGGTTACATAAAAATAGTTTGCAAATTAAAGGTCATACGTGCACAGCAGGAAATATTTTATTGTTGTGCTAATGCTCACGTAATAGATCAAGGTGCACAAAGTTAAAATATTTTACACTGCAGAAACTGATAGTGAGAATCGCGTTTTATCTGTCGCGCTCGCAACAATAAGCAATTTACACTTAATTAAAATACCATGCCATATAAATTGCTTATAAAGTCAAAAGCGCGGTGGGGATTACGCGACAATCTATATCTGAAAGATACCAGAAGGGAGGAGGCACTGCATTTATTCCATACACAGGCGCACTCTCGGGGAAAATCGCCCGCATTCTGAAGAAACACCGGGTCGGAACTGTGTTTTGTCCTCCAAATAAAACTCGTGCACTGGTGGGGAGCGCCAAAGATGACCTCGGTTTGAGGAAGGCCGGCGTGTACCAGATTCTGTGTCAATGTGGCAAGTCGTATATTGGTCAGACGATGCGTACCCTCGAGGATCGATGCCGTGAACACCAGAGGCACACTCGACTGATGTATCCGAGCAAGTCGGCGGTCGCTGAACATTGTTTGTCGGAAAATCACGCCATGGAGTATGACCGCACGAGGATTCTGGTACAGACGTCGAGATACTGGGACAGCGTTGTTAGAGAGGCCATCGAAATTCGCACCAATGACGACCTCATAAACCGTGACTGTGGCTATAATCTTAGCAAGGCTTGGGAACCAGCGATCGGGTTAATCAAGAGTAAATCGAGCAAACGTATAGTTGTGACGACCACGGCGGACAGAGCCATCACACCGACGTCATCTCAGACGCCGTCGCAATCTGTTCCACCGCGCGACCGTGGCGCGGGGCGCGGACCGGACGGCGGAGGGAGCGCGCCGCGGGCGGAGGGTATTTAAAACGGCCGCCGCCGCGACCGAACCCAGTTCCCTCTGAGCAGCCATAGCGTACGGATCTCCGTGCCGGCACGTTCACAGGAGCTCAGTCCGTCAGTTCACCTGATGATGGCGACATGTATGATCGCCGAAATATTGTGCCCGTTGGACGCTATAGACCGGCAGCACACCCGTGGATATTTTGATTATCAAATACGCCCTGAGAAACTCAAGAATCACAACACTTATGTTAATCATTCGTGTATCTTTAATGAATGTGCAACTTGTTATTTGTCCTTTGTGCCAGTTTTGCGATCTTGGTTGGCCCACTTAGCGTTTTTAGTATAAGCATGTTTCACTGTGGACCTATATGTGGGCAGTTCAGTTATATTAAGCTTTAAGATCTTTGTTTTTAATCAGGTTGTGGTATTATGTGGCTGCGTAACTTTGGGTTGGAAGTGTATAGTGTTACTAGTCTTTTAAGATATTGTTAAACAAGAACGATTGTTTATGATTGATTATTTCACCGTGCCCACTATCTATGATTTTGGTAGGGAACCCAAAATATGATTCTTGTTCGTTTTTATGTAATTAAAGTGAAGATTTGTATATTGCTTCAGTGAGAGGGCAAATGTCCGAATTGAAGTTTATTATAAAGTCTGTTTTGAATCAAATTAAAATTGTAAAACAATCACAAGTTTGTCCATCACTAGTGATCCGGGGCTTCTTATTTCCTTTAAATAACTGTGGTGAGATTGTAATTTTTTTATTTTCTAAAGAACTGAGTAGTACCACGGTTCAAAAAAAAAAGTCAAATATTTGTTACTACCCATAAATTGTAGTACTAATAGCCACGGAGTGAAACCAATATAGCGATTACAAACGGCAATAGCTATTTGATGCGTAACGATAAATCACTAGGACTTATGCAGAATGTGAAAGGAGGTTCTAAGTTTCAATCGCTAAGCAATCACAATCAGTCAGAAGCTGGTGCATGCACGAACATATCTAAGTGCATTATTCTTCTTCATTCAACTAAATGTTTCATCAAACATTTACCTGGACATATTCGAGTAATCGCTCATGCCACACTTGATGAAGATTCCTTGTATTACATATTTCAGTAACGTGGAGCACTCCAACGTTTGACTATGCAGGTTCTGACATTTTTAAATCAATGAAATAACGAAACATTCAAAGCTACACAGAAATTTGTTTTCATTTAAATGGGCACCGATTTCGGACCTTAGACCACTATCAAGCCATCCACATAAGTGATATCATAATGTGTGTAAGCTAGCCACATTGCTAGTATGAGTGGCTACATGCAACGTACACTATGTGGTCAAAAGTATCCGGACACCTGGCTGAAAATGACTTACAAGTTCGTGGTGCCCTCCATAGGTGATACTGGAATTCAGTATGGTGTTGGCGCACCCTTAGCCCAGATGACAGCTTCCACTCTCGCAGGTATACGATCAATCAGGTGCTGGAAGGTTTCCTGGGAATAGCAGCTCATTCTTCACGGAGTGCTGCACTGAACAGAGGTATCAATGTCGGTCGTTGAGGCCTGGCACGAAGTCGATGTTCCAAAACATCCCAAACGTGTTCTGTAGGATTTAGCTCAGGACTCATTTGCAGGTCAGTCCATTACAGGTATGTTATTGTCGTACAGCTACTCCGCTACAGGCCGTACATTTTCAACAGGTGTCCGATCGTGTTGAAAGATGCAATCGCCATTCCTGAACTGCTCTTCAACAGTGGGAAGTAAAAAGGTGCTTAAAACATCAATGTAGGCCTGTGCCGTGATAGTTCCAAGGAAAACAACAAGGGGGTGCCAGCCCCTCCATGAAAAACACGACCACACCATAACACCACCGCCTCCGAATTTTACTGTTGGCACTATACACACTGGCAGATGACGTTCACAGGGCATTCGCCATACCCACACCCTGCCATCGGATCGCCACATTGTGTACCGTGACTCGTCACTCCACACAACGTTTTTCCACTGTTCAATCGTCCAATATTTACGCTCCGTACATCAAGAGAGGTGTCGTTTGGCATTTACCAGTGTGATGTGTGGCTTATGAGCAGCCACTCGACCGTGAAATCCAAGTTTTCTCAGCTCCCGCCTAACTGTTGTAGTACTTGCAGTGGATCTGTATCAGTCAACAGACGAGGTCGGTCTGTAAGCTTTTGTGCTTTACGTGTCCCTTCACGTTCCCATTTCACTATCACATCGGGAACAGTGTACCTAGCGATGTTTATGAGTGTGGAAATCTTGCGTACAGACGTATGACACAAGCGATACCCAATCACCTGACCACGTTCGAAGCCCCATTCTGCTCTCTCACGATGTCTAATGACTACTGAGGTCACTGATATGGAGTATCTGGGAGTAGGTGGCAGCACAATGCACCTAATATGAAAAACGTATGTTTTTGGGAGTGTCCGGATACTTTTGACCACATAGTGTACTATTTGCATACGATAGCCCAGTGGTGCGTGGAGCAAAACCGGCACTGAACGGTCCTATGCAAACAGTATCTTGCATTTAGCGACCCACGCAGGCAACGTGGCCAGCGTACACACATTATGGTGGAACTTAGGCGGGTGACTCGATAATGGACTAAGGTGAAAAACTGGTTGCCATTTAAATAAAAACAACCTCTGTGCAACTTTGACGGTTTCGTAATTTCATTGAATCATAGTAAATTAATGCCTATTGCCATCCAGCATGCTGGAAGTGAGTAGATTTTCAAATCAGCTCTTCCAAACCGTTGGGTCAATCGTACTGCACATGATTACACTGTGTTCACCTCTATGGTCACCTCCATGTCCGGAACTGACACCTATGGATCTCTTCTCACCCGGTTATGTGGAAGACCTTGTGTATGGGCCTCCTTTCACGGAAGCAATTCAAGAACTCATAATGTACGTTTGACTATACATGTACTTCAGAATGTATGGCGTGATACGTATTATCGCTTAGACGTCTTCTGTGTTACCATAGCGAGTCTATAGAATAAAAGGTCTTTCACATTCTCTGTTATTCATATTAATGTATCGCCTTACATTACAGTCCGCAGCTCGTGGTCGTGCGGTAGCGTTCTCGCTTCCCACGCCCGTGTTCCCGGGTTCGATTATCGGCGGGGTCAAGGATTTTCTCTGCCTCGTGATGACTGGGTGTTGTGTGATGTCCTTAGGTTAGTTAGGTTTAAGTAGTTCTAAGTTCTAGGGGACTGATGACCATAGATGTTAAGTCCCATAGTGCTCAGAACCATTTGAACCTTACATTACATACTCATAGTTATATCCATTTTAATCGCTGTTTCATTTTCATTTACGCTGTATTAACTGAAAAGTCGAGACATTACACGCTCAACTTAAAAATATTAGGGTTTTGCGTCCCATCGACAACGGAACCACTGTAGTTGCAGTTCGGAAACGGACTGGAAAGTAGAGAGAATGGAAATCGGTGGAGATAAAAAGGACTATAGTATAACTGATGTACGTTACACAGTTCCTCCAAAACGATCTGAGGCTGATTTTATTCCTGGCGTATAAGCGACGTCAGGTTAAACTAACTACTGTAAACAACAGATGTGTATTCCACTAATCAGTTGTGAGCAGGCAGTGTTAAGTAGTGGATCTGCAGCCATAGTGCGTCAGTATTGTTGTTGCTGTTGTTGTGTCACAAATAGCAAAGGAGAAACATCTCTAATTCAAGTGTCCAAGACATTCTCAAAAATGTTCTGAAGAAAAGAAAGGCGTGTACAGACTTTGTCCTGCATACACTGACTCCCGACCAAAAGCGATGCGTGAACGCCTGCCGAGACTCGACTGAATTGCTAAACGTGCAAAATTATTTTTTGGATAGTGTCATCAGGAATGAAGAGACATGGTATCAGTTCTAAACTGCCATAAAACGCCAGAGTGCAGAAATTCACACGAAGAATTAACTTTTTTACCACATAATCGACATTGAAGCTAATGTGACGCGCGAGTTGGACAGCATCCCAAAGAAGAACTGACAGTTTAACGTGGTTGTATGAACGTTCTGTGCGTTGTACTCAAGTTGGGGATGGGGGGGACTAGTTGGGGGGGGGGGGGGGAAGTGAGAGACTACATAGAACACATGAAGCAATAAACAAACGTCTTAACTTTTGTCTATTCTTTTGTTACTCCACTCTCTAAACGTTATAAGCTGGAAGGTTGCGCGCCCGGAGCAATTTAAGATAAGTCGCCACATAAAATTAATTCTAGGGAAGAAAGATACTACAGTAAAATTTATTGCGTGTGTCCTAAGCGTAAGTAACTCTTCCAGAAAAGAGCTAGCTCGCCAACTCCGATCGATTCCTAAGCACTGCTCGTCAACCTCAGCCGATCGTCAAGTAGTATTATTGCAGCCCAAACAGAAGGTTCAAAGGAGAGCTCTACTTTCATTTGTGATTTGGTTCAGCAAGCGAGAGAGCGTCACAGGAATAATGATCCAACTTTAATTACAGACGCTTTAAGAAGGCTGGGGGGGGGGGGGGGCTTTGCATCAATGAGAAGTTTACTGTTCAGATTCCAGAAAGTCACGTTCCAGTAAGCATCCGGCAATATATTACTTCCTCCGCCATAAATCTCACGAAATGAACATGACGGTACAACCAGGGACGTCCGACTTCTTACAGTGGCTTACCAACAGTTGCCTACAGGCATACATTTCGCGAATGGAACAGGAGTGTGTCTTGTGAAGTAAATATGCTGATGCAAATGGGCAAGCGATCACGCCCTGCATTCCAATAAATTAACAGAGGCAATCCGCAACATCTGGGAAAGCGAGAAACTTCTGTGTGGCTGGTCCTCCGCATTGATTCATCCATTTCACAAGAATGGTTACACAATGGACGTAATAAGTTATCGCGACATCTCTCTTCTCTTAACACAGTACAAAATTCTTTTGAATGCGCTTTAGACTATGGCCGAGATGCAGTTGGAACCAAAAAGGTGTGCGAAAAACAAAGAGGGTTTAGGAAAACTCTTCCGTGTGTTGAAAAAATCTTGAATCTTAATGCGTTCTTTCTTACCTCAAGATGTAGAATTAAGAAATTCGCAGTGATCTTCGTAGATTTCATTAACACTCATTATTCAATTTAACTAACAACTGTTCCCTAAACCCTCAAAAATAATTTGGTATGGATAGCAGAACAAGGACTATTATCCGACAGACTTTGACTGATACCACTTCCAAGATGAAGTTCGTAGGAGACGTTTCAGATGAAATTCGAAATAAGGCCGTGAGTCAGGCTAAGAGACGAACTCTCGTTTCTATTTTTGAACTGTGTACTCGAGGAAGCGATACGCGAGTGGCAAAAGGAAGTGAGTAATAAAGGTGTTGAAAATAGTCTTTCCTATAGAAACATAATTTGCAAGTTTACTGCCTAGCGTCTGCAGATGACCTCGTAACTTATTTCGATTGGCTAGAAAGGAAGGACTTCTTATCTCCTTCAAGAAAACAATATACTACAAATTTAACTCACCACCTAGAGCTCTAGAAGTAGAAAAAAAGGAAGCAAAGGATAAAGAAGTTTAAATATTTAGGACGGGACACAGTCAACCACCTCTGAGGAAGAAGCTTTTGTAGCACATAGCAGAAAAATGGAATCAGCATATCAGCTATCCACAAGAATAAGTCAACATCAGTTAACGCCGAGATACAGTACTACACATTAGTGCGACCAGGTCTCCTACATACCACAGAATGTCTTGCCATGAATAGAAAAGGTGTGATCAAGAAAGTAAACGTAAGAGAAAGACATGAGGAAAATCACAGGCCAAATAATGGAAAATGGTACATCCAGGAGACGATACAATCACTAACTGAATATGTAAGTAGAAAAGATCGTAGACACCATTTGTAGGAATATGACTAGTTTCCATGACCACATAGCCCATATGAGTCGTACGAGATTGATCAATTGGGTAATCCGCTAGTTCCTCAACAAGAAAACTAACGAGGCGTGGTTCACTGAGACAGGAAAAACCTTCAAAAATTTGGTATAACACTGTAAGATATGCATAAACGCGCTACCATCAAGAATGACGCCAAGAGTACCTTGGCTTACAATAAAAGCCAACTAAAAACTAATGTTAATGCCCAGACATGGTCTGGAAATGGCCAACACGAAAAGAAAAAGCAATTTTGTTTGTAAAATACACTGATCAACCAAAACATTATGACCACGTGCTTAACAGCTTGTTTGTCCGTCTTTGAAACGAAATACATCCCTGATTCTGCCTGCCAGGGATCCGACAGTCCGTTAGTACGTTTTTGGAGGTATATGGCAATAGATATCTACGCATAAGTCCTCAAACCACTGTAGCACGGTAGTGACACCGAAACACGGACAATTATACTGCTGAAAGATGACATCGCCGTCGGCGAAGACATCAATCATGAAGGGATGAAGGAGGTTCGCAGCTGTCAGCATGTCTTCGATTCCTGCCACTGGCCCCATGCAAGAGCAGGAGAATGTCTCCCACAGCATAACACTGCTCTCACCAGCCTCCATTAGCGGCGCGCTGCATGTTTCGATCCGCCGTTCACCTCGATGACGACGTTTGTGGAGACGTCCATCGATCTTGTTGCAAAAACAGTTTGTTAAAATAAAATAAAAGGTTGTATGTTCGAGTGTAACTGACAGCCTCTTATTTTGGCTCCTTTCCACAACTTAAACTACCTCTCCTGTCCTGCGGGTTTAGCAGGGCGTCTAATCAGATTCAGGATCCTGAGGGCTGTGAGGCCAGGAGTTCGTGACTATCACCAATGGACAAGCTCCGCTGGGCAATGGTCGTGGAAAGGGAAGGTCCTGTAGGTGATCAGGAACATTGTGAATGTTGCTGCAGTAGTGGATATGCTCAATGCTATCAACATCTGTTGTTTAAATGTATGCATCATCCGCTGCACTTCACCTTTCAAGGATGAGTGATAAGGTGGGCTAAGCAGGTTTTTAATGCTACTGGCATTGCAGAAGTGCTCAAAGGCTGCTGTGAACTGGGGCTGTTGTCTGGCATAAGTGTGTGGCTAAGCCCTTCTATGGCTAGAATCTGAGGAAGTGCATTGAGCGTGATGGTCATAGTGGTGGACGCCATGCTGACCACATATTGGTAGCTGGAATCAGCATCCATGAGAATGAGCCACATAGAGCCCAGAAACGGATCAGAAAATTCCAGAGCATTGTAGTACTAGGGAGACGAGATGGCCATGGGGCAAAAGACTGAGAAGGAACAGACTAATGTGGACACATCTGTACACCATGGAATCCACATCTTTGTTTAGTTCTAACCAGGTGGCATGCCACCTGGCAAGGGCTTTCGTCTACAACATACCACAATGCCCACGATGCAGGAAATCCCAGAAATAAGGACGTAATTTAGTCGGGATGACAACGCAGTGGATATCCATATCTGCATCCAGCAGAAGAACATCGGGGACAACAGACAAATGATGAGAAATAATTGTAACTCCATCCTCTGTCCGGAATGCCATTTCCAACAATAAAATACCAACAGCCGTTATTTTGGTTTTATTTGTTAGGAAACCAGTTTTGGCATTACATTATGCCATCTTCAGGCCTGCATACACCGAGTAACCCTCGTGTTAGAAACTAATGCAGCACTGTCAACTGTTATCGTGAATTTTTTTTTCCCCACGGGCATGTGTGCTCCTTGGACAGTTGTCAGCAAAGGCCAAGAACGCCCAATATTGTAAGAAGAGGGAAAACAGATTAGAATTTAACATTTGATTGGGTAACGAAAGATAAAGAGTTAGGTGGTGTCCTTTTCGAAGAAATCATCCCGGCATTTGTCCTCACCGTTTTGGAGAAAGTTTAACTAATCACGAAAAACCATAATCTGTGGACGTCATAGCCATGTGAATAACCATTCCCTCGAACGGTACAGAGTATGAGGCCAGACGTATACAAGCATCTCCTAACAAAGATGGATGCAGTGCTACTGAGTGGTAGTTCTGCGGGGCACTTCTGCCTACCCTTCATGTACACCAGCGGGACATGTGCTTTCTTTTAACCACTGGGCGCAGTTTCTAAAAGATTTGTGGTATATTATGGTTAAGGGAGTAGATGTTCAATATTATATGGAATCCGACAGATGTTTCATCGGGGCTTGCTGCTTTATCCAGTTCTCAAAGCCACTAACACTAATCTGGAAACCACATTTCAAAACGGAGTGCATGATTTCCCTTATTCAACTCTAAATTAGCACATTAAGTACGAAGTACAGGTAATCGTAAGCAGACAGTTGTCCTAGATACTTAGAAACGGTTCTCATTCCGCTTCAGTTCATGTATTTGTTGAAGAGGAACGCTGCTTATTTTCGCGGAAATATGAAAAATAAGGGCAACATCAACATCCTCTCGTAACGGCAACTGAAATTTAACGGCAGCAAGCATCCAGCATAGGAATTGTTTCCTTCTAGCGGAGCGTATGGCCGTGTTCTGGAGTAAAACTTACGGGTTTTAATTAAGGACGCCGACTCGGCTGCCTTAAAACGCCACCCTGTCAAAATGTTTTCGCAGCTGCGGCCTCTTTCATGCTAGCTCATTTTTAATTTACGCTATGCTCCCGCTCGCGAACCATTTTCAAAGCATTCGCTGACGTGGCTTCCGCAGAACTCCTGTGTTTACAATATATTTGTGTCTAAACCGGAAGACCGTCTGTCAACATTTCATTTAAATGAAAGTCGTCGCCAGTCTAAAGTTCGATAGACTCGAGGAAATCCTTATTTATCTTAAATACCTTTTATCTGTAATATTTAGGAATTTAGCATCTGACAGTTATCGATATTCCACTGTTTCAGTCATCAGCTGTAATATTGGTTTGATGCAGTAACGGAACTCCATTCTTATCACTTGATTTGGCACCTATCCTGCAATCTACTCAATGAAAACCCTCTACAGCTACATACACACTACACAAGCCACCGTATGGTGCATGGTAGATGGTTCCTTGTACTAATCGCTTCTCTTCCTGTTCCACTGCAAATACAGCGAGGGAAAAGTCGACTGTCTATATGCCTCCGTAGGAGCTGTAATCTACATAAACAGAAATGAAAATTTTCATTTGTTTAGAATCGTATATCTCCGGAAGTTCTTCACCAGTTGCTTCGAAATTTTGACACACAGCTGCGTTCGAATGTCGATTTCATATATCAATTTTTAAATATATATATTATATAATACACAAATAAATGTCTAATATATAAAAGGGAAACGTTATTACGTAAAATCACGAAAAGTTCTTGATTGATTTACTTCATATATTTGCAAAGTACTCTTAGAGCCGGCCGCGGTGACCGAGCGGTTCTAGGCGCTTCAGTCCGGAACGACGCGGCTGCTACGGTCGCAGGTTCGAATCCTGCCTCGGACATGAATGTGTGTGATGTCCTTAGGTTAGTTACGTTTAAGTAGTTCTAAGTTCTAGGGGACTGATGATCTAGATGCTAAGTCCCATAGTGCTTAGAGCCATTTGAACCATTTTGTAAAAATTGGTTAATTGGTTGAGTATTTTTTAAGATTTTTAGTAGCAATGTTTCCAATTTACAAATGTATTCATATGTTGTATATATGTTAATCAGAGTACTTTTTACACGTTACGGTAATAAATGTAAGGACGTACAGTATATATACAGGGTGGTCCATCTGAAGTTTCGGATGAGATTATCTCGTAAACTATACATCGGGTAAAAATAGTGGGTAAGCTCAAAGCGGGGCATCAAATGATACTATACGTGACCTCCAGCCCCCGCACCCTTGATTGGGGCGGGCGGCAACTGTTAAATCTTAAATGGAAACAACCATTTTATTGCAGATTCGGGTTCTCCATAAAAAAGTAATGAAGTTTAGTCTGAAACATTTTTTAAACCATTGACAGATGGCGCTGACATAGAGAAAAAAAGTAAAACTGGGGAAGAACTCTGATTTATTTAGAATTATCCGACGTGGACGTAGTAGAATGATGTTCCCGTGGGGTGCTTAATTAATTAAATTAGCCACGAAGAAATTGTTCAAAATTATCCCCATTTGCTTCAATGCATAAAGTCAATCGTTTGCGAAAGTTGTCCACAGTTTTGAGTAGCACGTCCCGTGGTATGGCCGCACACGCTCTTCGAATGCGTTGTCCATATAGTTTCGGGTTGTGGGCTGTCTTTCATAAGCAATATTTTTTAAATAACCGCGCAAGAAAAAATCGGGAGATGTTAGGTCTGGTGAACGTGGAGGCCACTGAATTGGTCCACCGCATCCTATCCACCGACCAGGGTACCGTAAATTTAAAACGTTCCGCACATTTTTAGCATAATTGGGAGCTGCTCCGTCCTGTTGCAACCACATTCGTTGCCTAGTTTCTAAATCAACATGTTCCTATAGCTCCAACAAATCATCGCGGAGAAGTTGTAAATAAGATTGCCCGATAACATTTCGCTCAAAAAAATACGGTCCTATCAAGTAACACCAGACCATTAACGACCATTTGTGTTTATTGTCAATAGGTCTGCGCCAGTGTGGATTGACAGGGGACCAATAATGACAATGATGACGACTTAATTCGCCATTGTTTTTGAATTTGCCTTCATCGATGGACATAACGTAACTGAAAAAAATCATTGTCACCTCTTATCATTTTCAAGGCGCATTAGCAGAAATGCACGCGTGTTTGCACATCTTTCGGCGTTAATGCCTGTGTCATTGTGATATCATACGCATGATGTTTATGTGCCTTCAAAATCATCAAAACAGTTGATTTCGGTAATCCAGTCTGTCTCTGAATCGCACGCGTACTCATTTCGGGATTCAGTTGAACACAGGCGAGAATGGTAGGGCTACAAGCGTCATTTTCATTGTATTCGCGTTAGTGAGGTGGACGGTGCAAGTATCCATTTCGAGCTCGTTGAATGCAATTTCGAATAATATTTTCGCTTGGATGTCGTCTGTTTGGGAAACGATCCGCATACAATTGCGCAGCTGCAGCGTAATTGTTATGGCATTCACCTAAAATTAACATCATATCAACAATCTCTGCCGGCCGTTCTGGCCGAGCGGTTCTAGGCGCTTCAGTCCGGAACCACGGGAGTGCTACGGTCGCAGGTGCGAATCCTGCCTCGGGCATGGATGTGTGTGATGTCGTTAGGTCAGTTAGGTTTAAGTAGTTCTAAGTTCTAGGGGACTGATGACCTAACCGAGCGAGGTGGCGCAGTGGTTAGCACACTGGACTCGCATTCGGTTCAATCCCGTCTCCGACCATCCAGATTTAGGTTTTCCGTGATTTCCCTAAATCGTTTCAGGCAAATGCCGGGATGGTTCCTTTGAAAGGGCACGGCCGATTTCCTTCCCAATCCTTCCCTAACCCGAGCTTGCACTCCGTCTCTAATGACCTCGTTGTCGACGGGACGTTTAACACTAACCACCACCACCACCACTGATGACCTCAGATATTAAGTCCCATAGTGCTCAGAGCCAGAGCCAACAATCTCTGTAGGAAGATAGTGAGCCATGTTTCGCTAAAGAACAACTTACTTACGATTTACGATTCACAATCTGAAATTGAAGTGACGGCTGATCACATTGTACCGACCTTTACACTGAGCCATAGTTCGCAGTTTGGCCACGGTAGCGCCACAGTCGGGTGAGTAATGCAATTGTGAAGAGTTCCCTAACGATATATTAATACCATTCCGCCTCCATCCATCAAAAAGTGTGGCGGGTAGTATACATTTTGTAACAAAAATTGCTTAATTTGGAGTAATGAAAGAATTTGTTGCACATTTTGTATCGATTTGATGCGTCCTACAGGGATCATTCTAAATAAATAGGAGTTCTTCACCAATTTTAATTTTTCTAGATTTCAGCGCCATCCGTCAATGGTTTAAAAATATGTTTCAGACAAAACTTGATTACTTTTTTATGGAGAATCCGAATCTGCAGTAAGAAATAGGAGTTTCTATTTAAGATTTAAAAGTTGCTCCCCGCCCCACCCAAGGGGGCGGCGGCTGGGGGTACCGTGTAGTATCATTTCATGTCCCTGTTTGAGCTTATGAACTTGTTTTCCCAATATTTTTATCCGATGTATAGTTTTCGAGATAATCTCATCCGAAACTTCAGGTGGACCACCCTGTATATACAGTGAAACGATGTTACAAAAAAAAAAAAAAAAAAAAAAAAAAAGTCTTTATCGCTTATTGGCTTACGATTTGAATACCATCACCAGACAATAACAATTAATAACAATAAATAAGATTCAGGGACAGAGAAAAGGGGGAATAGAAGATGGACAGTGGGTGGGAGGAAATGGACATAGAAAGCGGAAAGGCAGAGAGACAGGGAGGAAAAGATTGACATGGGGCAGAGTGTGATGGACAGAGAAAGGGCGAGAGAGAGGGGGTAGGAGGAGATGGGGTCGGAGGGGGAGGGGAAGATGGACAGTCACGGAGGTGGTGAACAGAGAGGGGGAGGAGAGAGAGGAGCAGGAGGAGATGGAGAGAGAAGGAGGAGGAGGCAGAGAGAGGAGGGAGGAGAGGAGAAGATGGACAGAGACCGGGAGAGGAAGTTACGGACAGAGAAAGGGAGGAACGAAGAGGAGATGGACAGGGAGATAGGGACGAGGAGATGGACAGACACAGGAGAGAGAAGGAGAACAGGACATATACCCTGTTGCAGTACATATTAGGATGGAGTTCTTTCTATTTTCTTGGCTTTCCGTTTAACTAGACTTGCCATGGCAGTTTGTGGCCAGGGACAGCTAGTTTCTCTTCGTGATCCTCACACGAAATGCGCATTGGCAGCAGTGGAATCGTTCTGCAGTCTGCTTCAGATACCGGTTTGTGAGGTGCTGGGGTGGAGAAGAGTTTGTACCTCTTTAATTCAGACGAATTTTGCATGAGAACGAGACATGCACTAGACCTCCCTCCTTACCTACCACCTAATTAATTATGCGCACAACGGTAACGGAAGAAAATGTTGGTGGATCCTGCTAGTTGGTAAAATAAGGAGTGCACACTCACAATAACTTAATAAAAATCGTAATCTACTCAGAAAAAAGAGAACTTTATCATAGTAAACAACATGAAATGGGATTCTGCATATATCTACGAAATGATATGCGAATTAAATATTACAATGAGATTTATTATACATCAGAACATAAATGTACATCATTGTCGACACACACAGTAGGTTAAAGGATAGGGTACACTGAACTATTATGAGAACAAGAGTTGCAGATGTAGATTACTCAAGATGAGAAAATCATTGAACACCTTGTAATCTATTATACAGTTACCAAGAAATTTTACAAAAAAGTGATGCCTTCGCTGTACAATGGACGAAGTGGGTACATTCATCGCCGCTTAATTAAAGCCTTCCGTACCTTTTGCCAACTTGCAACCGATGCTATTCACAATATATATAAATGACCTTGTGGATAACATCGGAAGTTGCGGATGATGCTGTAGTACATCGAGAGGTTGTAACAATGGAAAATTGTACTGAAATGCAGGAGGACCTGCAACGAATTGACGCATGGTGCAGGGAGTGGCAATTGAATCTCAATGTAGACAAGTGTAATGTGCTGCGAATACATAGAAAGAAAGATCCTTTATCATTTAGCTACGATATAGCAGGCAATTTGGAAATTTGTGGTAAGTTCCTATGGCATCAAACTGCTGAGGTCTAGGCTTACACACTACTTAATCTAACTTAAACTAACTTACGCTAAGGAGAACACACACCCATGCCCTATGGAGGACTCGAATCTCCGACGGGGGAAGCTGCGCGAACCTTGGGAAGGCGTCCCAGACCGAACGGCTACCGCGCGCGGCAATCCAAGCGTCAGGCTATGTTACAGATCAGTATTTCCCCACAATTAATATTTCATTTTCAGAGTTGTTGGCTTCGAAAACTCACAACCAGATTGTCACCTGTCAACCTAACCTACATCTCGGGATTCTTTTCTCTTCCTGTTCGCACGTTTGTGACATCACAGCTCACATAATTACGTCATGACACGAGTCCAATATCTGATTTCGGTAGGTTAGGTTGATCGTTTATTGGCGTAAGAAAGATCAATAGCATAAATAAATATTTGTTTTTCTGAGAATTTGAAAATACAGATTTTTATTCTTAATTTTAAAAAGCAATGAGACAAAGAAGATGATACCGGAAACCTGGAAGAAACAGGATTGAAGAAGATCCTCTGAGGCAAATTATTGTTGAACTGTTAACAGAACTAGTATAATCACAAATAAATAAAAAATTGGAATCACCATTGTTTTGAGGCTTTAGAACTAACAAAGGATAAAATTCATGGAAAGCTGAAGAATGCTTTCAGACAAGATTGTACCAGTATTGCACAGCTTGCTCAAATTTAGTTTCGTAAGATGTGAACTTGTAGTAAGAACAAATAAGTAAATTTAGACCACAATTTATAAGTGTCAGAAACACCACACATAACCACAGACAAGCTAACAAAATAGAAAAATGAGGCTGCAAACAAGCAGTAAATAAATGTAGGAACGCAATAATTAATTTCCATTGTTAGAGTTACTATGAAATTAGCACCACCAATGATGATAACTGTGTTATGTCCCCAAAGAAAGGCAATATTGTTTGCTACTGCACCTTGCAGGATTTTAAGTTCTCTGTGGTATGAAGCGTTAATATCACATTCAAGCTCCGATATGACACGATTAAGGTCAATCAAAATGAGGAACACAGAAATGATGATTGCCCAAGACTAACGTGAGTGACTGTTGAGAAATATGTGACATGATGCCTGTCAGTTAACATCTAGGAATACCAACATTTCTGACATGTTGATATGCCTTGATAACAAAAGATAAGATAAATCGAAGATAAATTTAAAAAACTTAAATTTGTAGTAGTACCTTCACCTGTCGCATAGTAGTATTGGCTTACAGACCTTAAGAGCCATTTTCTACCATCATTACAGAAAGAAGTGGAACACCAGCAATTAGCTAAATAACACAGAAGTGTTAAGCTCGGCTTTTTAACCTTGTTTTGGAAAGGAGGATCCAGGAGTACTGCCTCAGTTTAATTCTGCCATCACTAATGACGAAACGTTTTAGCAAGCGAGGAGCTGGATGTGGTATGGTGCCATGGCAAGAAAAAATTACACGTCACCCAGAAAAGACTTTATTTAATAAGTCGTAAACTTCTTTTCTTTTTTTTTTTTAACTCACGAAGTTCAACAATCCCAAATGAATGTATGAAGCCAAGCAAATTAAAAACTTTCTGTTGAGGTTTAATATAGTAAAATTATGTAGAGTTTCCGTCTCAGATAAACTGATTAAAATACAGAATGGATTTGGGATTTACTAAAACAAACAAAAAAGATATTAGTTAGCACATCTCCCAAATAAAAATGTATCAGTCATCTTTAATATTCAGTCAACACATCAGCTGACGCCTGGTAGCCCAGCAAAACAAAACAATCAATGGTGAATTATACAAGGTGTACAACTTTGCTTCCGCCGTTTGCCGATAGGTAGCGATAACGGTAAGGAGCGGTCGAAAGAAACAGATCGCAGACGTCAGGCAGTTAGCTTGGACCTTGGTCAACATAACCTCATTCAAACATTAGTCGATTTGTGTCTGCATCATAAGGTTATTCTTGATTGGAAATAGTTTACGAGCCTAATTCTCGTCATTTGCGGGAGGTGTTACTGTTTTGTTTCAGTGTGAAAACAGCGGCTGAGTCTCATCGAGTGCTCTCAGGTACGAATGTTAAGGACGCTATTAGTAAAAGAATGTGCCGAGAGTGGTTTCAACGCTTCAAGAACAGTGATTTTTACCGTCGTAGACTGGCATAGTGGTGGAAGAGAGAATGCTTTCGTAGATTCAGGATTGGAGACATTACTGAGTGAATACTGGCGTCAAACTCAAGAAGAATTGGCACAGTTAGTGGGAGTGACACAGCAAGCCATTTCAAAACGTCTCAAGGCTATGGGCGTGATTCAGAAAGAAGAAACTTGGGTCCCGTGTCAGCGGAAACTAAGAGACGCTGAACGGCTTTGGTTCAGAGGCAAGAACGGAAGGGATTTCTGCATCGCATTGTGACCGAGGACGAAAAATGGGTTCATTACGTTAACCCTAAACCGAGAAAATCATGGGGATATCCCGGCCATGCTTCCACGTCGACGGCCAAAGCCAATATTCACGGTACCGAGATCATGCTCTGCATTTGGTGGGACCAGCTCGGCGTCGTGTACTACGAGGTGTTAAAACCAAGTGAAGCAATCACAGGTTCTCGTTATCGAACGCAATTAATGCGTTTGAGCAGAGCATTAAAAGACTAACGGCCGCAATAAAGCGAGAGGCACGATAAAGTGATTTTGCAGCACGACAAGGCTCAACCCCACGTTGCAAAATAGATCAAAACGTACTTGGAAACGTTAAAATGGGAAGTCCTACCCCACCCGCCGTATTCTCCAGACATTGCTCCCTCTGACTATCACCTGTTTAGATCAATGGCGCGTGGCCTGGTTGACCAACACTTTCGATCTCACGAAGAAGTCACAAATTGGATCGATTCGTGGATGGCTTCAAAAGATGAACAATTTTTTCGAAGCGGGATTCGTGTACTGCCCGTAAGGTGGGAGAAAGTTGTGACCATCCATGGAAAATACTTTGAATGATACATGTATAACCAATTTGTTTCATTAAAGCCTCAAATGTAGGGGAAGAAACGGCGAAAGCAAAGTTGTACACCTTATAAAATAATGTGAAATACAACCTTCAGAGTAACATTACTTGAATTCTTTAACCTTCCGTCGGGCGCGGCTGTTCAAATTGATACACCTCGAAGTTTACCGTAAATTATTTGTCAACGAGTGGTGGCACTGACGCCTACTCGCTACTAGCTAGCCTTTTCCGAACGCTTGTCATTGTTGTGTGCTTCAGTGTCGATACGACTGAACTGTTGTCGATATATGTGCTGATCGATCAGTTTGATACACTGCGCCCGTTCTTGTTGCATTTCAACAATTCATTTCTTTGGTTATCAACATAACTTAGTAAGTAGTACAATATTAATATACAATGTGTAATGCATATATTTTCTTTTTGGACCGTTTAATCGTCAGTTAAGAATGTTTGAGTATCAGGTATCAAATTGATACACTGCGCCTGACTGCGTTATTTTATAGGAATTTTATCATTTTAGGTGTGAGAGACTTGATCATAGCAGGCTACAGTAAGACGTACAACCTCCTTGACCCAAATCATGTTGCAGAAATACAGAAAATGTTGTTCGAACAGGATAATGATGAAGTTCAAGAGGATTTTGAAGATGAAGTAGACACAGATTGTGATGACGCAGTTGAAGTTCGGCAGGAAGATTCAGAAACAGAGGAAAACGACAGTGAAAACGACGGGGAAGTACTTGAAGAAAGCCAACATTATTATACCGTAAGGGACAAAGAGACAAAATGGAATAAAGTTCCACCATCGCAGAGAGTACGTTTCAGAGCCCACAATATTATTCGAAAGTTACCTGGTCCTATAGGTGCGGCTAAAGCATTGAGAACGCCTTCGGAATGTTGGAATTGCCTCTTAGATGACGACATTTTGTCGATTATAGTTCTGTATACCAATCAGTATATTGAGAGCATCAAAGCTTCTTTTCAGCGAGAGAGAGAGACCTAAAACCTATAGATATTATTGAATTAAAAGCTTTCATTGGTCTTCTGTTTTTGGCTGGTGTTAACAAAAGTAACAGACAAAGCTTAGAAGGGGATGGAATTGAAAAATTTCGTCTCGTTATGAACATAAAACGTTTCAAATTCATCATGCGGTGCCTTAGATTTGACAATCGTGTGACTCGCGATGAAAGGAGAAAATTAGACAAGATAACAGCGATTCGGGAAATATTTTCTCTGTTTGTACCGAATTGCCAGAAATCCTATAACCTCGGAGAAAACGTTCCAGTAGATGAGAAACTTGAAGGATTCCGTGGAAGGTGCAGTTTTCGCCAATACATACCTAGCAAACCAAACAAATATGGAATTAAGATATATGCTCTTGTGGATTCCCAAGTATTTTGTCTCTATAATCTGGAGATATACGCCGGGCTGCAGCCAGAAGGATTGTACCACGTTAGCAGTAAACCTTCAGATGTTGTTCTGCGACTGTGTGAACCAATTTATCGGTCAGGTCGAAATGTGACAGCAGACAATTGGTTTACTAGTATTGGTTTGATAGAAGAGCTAAGAAGAAAAAATCTTTCTTTTGTTGGGACGATGAAGAAAAATAAGCGTGAGATTCCTCTGGTGTTTGCTACCAGTAAAGGCAGGGTTGTCCATAGTTCACTTTTTGGCTTCAAGAAAGGCTGTAATCTAGTTTTCTACGTCCCTAAAAAGGGGAAACTTGGCATCAAGTTTGCATGAAGATAATACAGTAGATGCTGACACTGGAGATAAACAGAAGCCATCCACTGTAACATTTTACAATAGCACCACAGGTGGCGTCGACACTACAGATAAGTTGACCGCTTCATATAATGTAGGAAGAAATGTGTGCCGTTGGGCTATGGTCATATTTTTTTGCAATGATCAATACGAGTGGAATCAATTCACAAGTAATTTACTATGGCAACAACGAGAATTTTATCCGAAGAAAAGGATTCCTGAAGCAACTCTCGCATGCGTTAGTTCTACGTCACTTGGTTCGTAGATGCTTGGACACCTCAGGAATTCACAGAGATCTTCAACTGTGGCTACAACAATATAGGCTAACGTGTGAAGAAGAAGCAGAAGACACAAGCAGAAACGAAGAACAAGGGACTGGGAGCAAGAGGAAAAGGTGTAATACCCGCACAGAAAAAAAAGACTGACAAAATATTGTTGCAAAATGTGTCAGAAGCCTATCTGTTTGATACACATTGAACCTTTTTGATCTGAATGCGGAAAAATTCCGCATTTGTTACCACAGTCAAAAAGTGACGATGAAACAAATGAATGAGTTGTACTATCATAGTTGTTCTGCTCCAGTGTCATAATAGTCATTCTGTAAATATAATTGTCATTTGTAATGTGTTTTAGTAGTGAAATATAATTAAGAAGCAAATGAAAAAGCGACGTTTTTATCATTTGTTACTAAAGCCCAACACCGACAATAAGAAATCTGAATGATGAATATTTCTACTGCAGTTGTGCTCGTATGTCATCTTTGTCTTTCTTTAAATATATTTGGCACTTACAATGTGTTTTGTGAACAGAATTTTATAAATGATCACGTGAATAAACGGTGGGATCAGTTTGATACACCGCGCCCGATCTCGCTGCGACAATCACCGCGCTCGACAGAAGGTTAAGTTGGATGCAGATGACTCAAGTTAGTTCTATAACAGGGCGTAGAAATAAAATTTAGCTAATAACACCCACAAGGCTCCAACTAGAGCAGCGAACAGTAAAATTAATCCTGTGTAGAATAATAAATCATACTAACACAACACAGCTGATATTCATATAACACAAACCAGGCTCGGACCCGATGGTCAGGAATTACTATGACATAAACACACAAAAACCTTTAGAAACGAGGTTGTTGTTGTTGTGGTCTTCAGTCCTGAGACTGGTTTGATGCAGCTCTCCATGCTTCTTCATCTCCCCGTACCTACTGCACCCTACATCCTTCTGAAACTGCTTAGTGTATTCATCTCTTGGTCTCCCTCTACGATTTTTACCCACCACGCTGCCCTCCAATACTAAATTTGTGATCCCTCGATGTCTCAGAACATGTCCTACCAACCGATCCCTTCTTCCAGTCAAGTTGTGCCACAAGCTCCTCTTCTCCCCAATTCTATTCAATACCTCCTCATTAGTCATGTGATCTACCCATCTAATCTTCAGCATTCTTCTGTAGCACCACATTTCGAAAGCTTCTATTCTCTTCTTGCCTAAGCTATTTATCGTCCACGTTTCACTTCCATACATGGCTACACTCCATACAAATACTTTCAGAAACGACTTCCTGACATTTAAATCTATACTCGATGTTAGCAAATTTTTCTTCTTCAGAAACGGTTTCCTTACCATTGCCAGTCTACATTTTATATCCTCTCTACTTCGACCATCAGTTATTTTGCTCCCCAAATAGCAAAATCCCTTTACTACTTTAAGTGTCTCATTTCCTAATCTAATTCCTACAGCATCACCCGACTTAATTCGACAACATTCCATTATCCTCGTTTTGCTTTTGTTGATATTCATCTTGTATCCTCCTTTCAAGACACTGTCCATTCCGTTCAACTGCTCTTCCAGGTCCTTTGCTGTCTCTGACAGAATTACAATGTCATCGGTGAACCTCAAAAGTTTTTATTTCTTCTCCATGGATTTTAATACCTACTCCGAACTTTTCTTTTGCTTCCTTTATTGCTTGCTCAATATACAGATTGAATAACATCGCGGCTAGCCTACAACCCTGTCTCGCTGTCTTCCCAACCACTGCTTCCTTTTCATACCCCTCGTCTCTTATAACTGCCATCTGCTTTCTGTACAAATTGTAAATAGCCTTTCGCTACCTGTATTTTACTCCTGCCACCTTCACAATTTGAAAGAGAGTATTCCAGTCAACATTGTCAAATGTTTTCTCTAAGTCTACAAATGCTAGAAACGTAGGTATGCCTTTCCTTAATCTTTCTTCTAAGATAAGTCGTAAGGTCAGTGTTGCCTCACGTGTTCCAACATTTCTATGGAATCCAAACTGGTCTTCCCCGAGGTCGGCTTCCACCAGTTTCTCCATTCGTCTGTAAAGAATTCGCGTTAGTATTTTGCAGCTGTGACTTATTAAACTGATAGTTCGGTAATTTTCACATCTGGCAGCACCTGCTTTCTTTGGGATTGGGATTATTATATTCTTCTTGAAGTCTGAGGGTATTTCGCCTGTCTCATACATCTTGCTCACCTGATGACTGTCAGGACTGGCTCTCCCAAAGCTGTCAGTAGTTCTAATGAAATGTTGTCTACTCCGGGGGCCTTGTTTCGACTCAGGTCTTTCAGTGCTCTGTCAAACTCTTCACGCAATATCATATCTCCCATTTCATCTTCATCTATATCCTCTTCCATTTCCATAATATTGTCCTCATGTACATCGCCCTTGTATAGACCCTCTATATACTCCTTCCTCCTTTCTGCTTTCCCTTCTTTGCTTAGAACTGGGTTTCCATCAAAGCTCTTGATATTCATGCAAGTAGTTCTCCTTTCTCCAAAGGTCTCTTTAATTTTCCTGTAGGCAGTATCTATGTTGCCCCTAGTGAGATAAGCCTCTACATACTTACATTTGTCCTCTAGCCATCCCTGCTTAGCCATTTTGCACTTCCTGTCGATATCATTTTTGAGACGTTTGTATTCCTTTTTGCCTGCTTCATTTACTGCATTTTTGTATTTTCTCCTTTCATCAATTAAATTCAATATTTTTTCTGTTACCCAAGGATTTCTACTAGCCCTCGTCTTTTTACCTATTTGATCCTCTACTGCCTTCACTATTTCATCCCTCAAAGCTATCTATTCTTCTTCTACTGTATTTCTTTCCCCCGTTCCTGTCAATTGTTCCCTTATGCTCTCTCTGAAACTCTGTACAACCTCTGGTTTAGTCAGTATATCCAGGTCCCATCTCCTTAAATTCCCACCTTTTTACAGTTTCTTCAGTTTTAATCTACAGTTCATAACCAATAGATTGTGGTCACAGTCCACATCTGCCCCTGGAAATGTCTTACAATTTAAAACCTGGTTCCTAAATCTCTGTCTTACCATTATATAATCTATCTGAAACCTGTCAGTGTATCCAGGATTCTTCCATGTATACAATCTTCTTTCATGATTCTTAAACCAAGTGTTAGCTATGATTAAGTTATGCTCTCCGCAAAATTCTACCAGGCGGCTTCCTCTTTCGTTTCTTAGCCCCAATCCATATTCACCTACTATGTTTCCTTCTCTCCCTAGTCTTGAATTCCAGTCTCCCTTCACTACCTGAATAATTTCTTTTATCTCATCATACATTTCATCAGTTTCTTCGTCATCTGCAGAGCTAATTGGCATATAAACTTGTACTACTGTAGTAGGCATGGGCTTCGTGTCTATCTTGGCCACAATAATGCGTTCACTATGCTATTTGTAGTAGCTTACCCGTACTGCTATTTTTTTATTCATTATTAAACCTACTCCTGCATTACCCCTATTTCATTTTGTATTTCTAACCCTGTATTCACCTGACCAAAAGTCTTGTTCCTCCTGCCACCGAACTTCACTAATTCCCATTATATCTAACTTTAACCTATCCATTTCCCTTTTTAAATTTTCTAACCTACCTGCCCTATTAAGGGATCTGACATTTCACGCTCCGATCCGTAGAACGCCAGTTTTCTTTCTCCTGATAACAACGTCCTCCTGAGTAGTCCCCGTCCAGAGATCCGAATGGGGGACTATTTTACCTCCGGAATATTTTACCCAAGAGGACGCCATCATCATTTAATCAAACAGTAAAGCTGCATGCCCTCGGGAAAAATTACGGCTGTAGTTTCCCCTTGCTTTCAGCCTTTCGCAGTACCAGAACAGCAAGGCCATTTTGGTTAGCGTTACAAGGCGAGATCAGTCAATCATCCAGACTGTTGCCCCTGCAACTACTGAAAAGGCTGCTGCCGATCTTCAGGAACCACACGTTTGTCTGGCCTCTCAACAGATACCCCTCCGTTGTGATTGCACCTACAGTACGGCTATCTGTATCGTTGAGGCACGCAAGCCTCCCCACCAACGGCAAGGTCCATGGTTCATGGGGGGAACGATAGTTAGCCAAATTGTAATCGGCAAACATTTAAATAAAGTTGGGCTTAGCTCAGACCAAAATTAAGTAATATAAAAATCTCTGCAGCACAGCAGATAGCATGAATAACAGTTCACACAGTCTACATGCTATGGGCTCACCAAATAAGTGCAATAATCACTGATGAGTACAGCTCAATAGTCCGACCTCGCTCATGAATTCTGTAGCAACACATAGCGGACCAAGTTCCAGGGCCATCCCCCATCATCTGGACGACGCGTTTCTCAGGAAAACACACTGTCCAGTCAAAAGCCTGAAAACAGTCTTTTCCACCATGTGTTGATCTATTGTGCCTTCCATAATGACGGGATTACCCAGGGAATCCCACGAAAACATTCCCCGGACCATACAGCTCGTTCCTCCGGCCTGGACCCTTATGATGACCCTATGGAAGTCTGTCCAATGGAGCCTAAAACGTGATTCATCTGAAATGCCATCTGTCGCCACTGTGTGGAAGTCGAGTTGCGGTATTAGCGTGCAAATGCCAGTCTTTGTCGTCGTTGAACAGCAGTCAACATTGGTGCATGAATCAGCCGCCTACTTCATAGGCCCATCGTCAACGTTCGCTGAAGGGTCGTTGAGCAGACACCATTGGTATCCCTTTGGTTTACATGGGTGGTCAGTTACAAAACAGTTGCTCGTCTGTTTGCCCCTACACATCTCAGTAGCCGTCGTTCACCCCTCTAATCTATGGCCCCTTGTGCACCACAGCTGCTTCGGTTTGGGACAGAGTCATTTTGCCGTGCACACTATATTTTGGCATGCAAACAGTTTAAAAACTTAGTCGTCTCGGGAACGTTTCCACTGTTGACCCGAAAGCTGTGAGAGCCGTGTATCGACTCGTGCTACGCTTTGTGTTTAGATTGCATTGGTCTTCCTTTTCTTCCCCTGACATTTTTGTTTGATATGTTGTCTGCCATTAAGTGGCTGCTTGGTTGTCTTTTCCCTCTTAAACATCGACATCTGCGTTTGCTTCCGGGAAACTGCTATGGAGGAAGTGAGGTCTTTCACCGGTTGTAACCTCGTGTGGTGGCGCGGAAGTAGAGGTGTGCTCCCAGAGAGCCTGGTGGACACGGGAGGGCAGTGTGGCTCGCCAGCGCGGACCAGGCGTCGTCGGTTGTACCGAGTCGCCACGTGATGTATGTCGGTTGTGTGTAGCGAGCGGGTCGAGTTGACGGAAGAGCTCCCCGCGGGTTCGTTGTATACAGAATCGCCCCACGAGTAGTTGCTGTTCATTTCGCCTCGGTGGGACGTTAACAAGCTTCTTTAAGTCCTCCGTTTCAACACTGGGCTTTAAAAAGGGGACACCTAACATGAAGGAGCGGTCACTACCCGTCAATGTTGCAGAGAAGACGTGAACTCCGGTGACAGAGCGTGTTGTCGCGTGACCGTGGCGTGTTGGGTACGCTGGCGACGCGTGTGCGGTCGGACGTGTGGGTCCTTGCCACCGGAGGTCGTGTACTGCCTGTTCGAGCATAATTGCAACTTAAGTTAGTGGGAGGTTTAATCATTAAGTAATAAGTTTGCGTAACCAGTGTCTCTTCTGCCTTGTGGCCTCCGGCGATCGGGTTTCCTGTCCCCGGCACCGGTGTGATTAAAGACAGTGATCTTTCCTCCTCCTCTCGTTACTGCCCGATGGGAGGTGTAGATTTGGCAGTTTAATTTTTTCGCTATTCTGTCGTGCGTTATGAGTAAATTCATGCTTCTTGTTGGTTGATCATGTGGTCGCTCATTCAGGACTGTGTGCTGTAATGTTTCCTTGCACGAGGTTAGATCTAATTCGGTCAGCGAGTTAAGCCATCTTTTACAAGTTTTCGCTGGCTAAAAGTCGGTGCAGTGGCCAGCCTGAGAGTGGCAATTGTGTTTACGGGCGTATTTAAATTGGTCAGTATTCTGCCTAGCCTGAGCGTCCATGAGTGGGTGATTTGTGGCCACCTTACACGGGTCCGTCACATCTGTTATGTTCTAATGATATTGCAGGACATTTTTGTTTAAAAACTTTTAAATTCCTCCGTTCCTTTAATGCCATTAATCGTGTGTTTGCTGAGACCTTTGATTTGTTTTTAATGGCGGTGTTGGTAGTGAAGCTACCTCACCGTACTTTATTAACAAAGTTCTGTACTTACTTTAGTAGCCTGTTTACTAATGTTCTTTAAATTTTTTAAACTGTTGTATTGCTACAAATTACTTAATTGCCATTAGCGGCGTGTTCTGAAAGGCTGTTTATTGCCGTACTGCTAGTTTCTGTAAGATATGAATAAAAAATTTGTATGTGAAAATCTCAACTCGACACTAAACTACTAGAAATTTGGCCCCGTTTCCCAACTTGTGGTGCGGCTTGTAGTAACCGTAACCACTGTGTGTGTCACTGTGATCATGCCCTTTTGAAAGTCAGACAGACTGCTCCATTTCCGCATTACCACAATGACAGCACTGTTCTTCACGTCTCCCTGACATGTTTTACGTACCTTCCACTTCTAGTAATACCTCCTGTCATCTATGAGTGACTATGGCTCTTTGACGTCGAACACAATCGGTAGTCACATTAATGTGACCGGGCGATGTATTCTGGCATAATACACAATCATACAGCCGCTCCAAACGATATTCAATCTTGGCAAATGCTCGTAACGTTCGTGTGTCACGTAATTGCCAGCACGTGCCCTTGGAAGGGCACCCTGCAGCTATTGGTGGTAGGGAACGAGCTCATGCACATGGGCGTTAAGTCGGTATTGTAGAGAGCGCATACCTACTGATGGCATGCAAAGAATGCATTTGCTGAGTAACACAGGCAAAGAGAGTACATCGCCCTTTCGACATCATATCGACGTTGCGCATGGGTCAATTACGTCAGTAGACATTAGTGTCAATGGTTTGGTTAAATAGCTGGAATCGATAAAATAGAACATTGCAATAGGGCACTATGGAATCCCTATCAGAATCGACACAGAATTTACGGCTTAGTTATCCCCTGCGTCAACCACAATATACCGCTATCCTTCTAGCAGCAGCAGCAGTAATGACATCGAGTAACTATTGCTAGCTTTTCTCGGCTGAAACTGATGCGCCGCCTGTCACACTCGGAGGAACGGGCCGAATCGTTACTGGATCCGTGCAACGCGGGGCCAAGTTAGGAACTCCCTACGTTATTACCATGTAACTGCAGATGCCCGCCCGGTTAGCCGTGCAGTCTAACACACTGCTTTCCGGGTAGGAAGGCGCGCCGGTCGCCGGAACGAATCAGCCAGGCGGATTAGTGTCGAGGTCCGATGTGCCGTCCAGTCTGTGCGTGGTTTTTAGGCGGTTTTCCATCCGCCTCTCCGAATGCAGGATGGTTCCCCTTATTTCGCCTCATCTTTTCTTTATTCTTGTGTGAGGAATGTTTCCTGAAAGTTTGGCCGTACCTTTTTGTAACACCCTGTATAAAAGTGAAATAATTAATTTTTGTAAACATGAATATTTCTTGTTGTATCACTGCCTTCATTACGTTAGAAGCGTTATTCAGCCTCTACACAGCAAACCTGGCGAACTTGACCTGCAAGGAATTCCAGTATTAGATGATCTCGTAATTTCGGATATGAGTAAAGATCTTTCAGATTACGAAGAACACCGAAAAACCTCACTAAACTTAATGAATGTTTTAAGAGTTGATGACTTAGACCTAATCTTTCTAAAAAAGAAATATGTCTTTCCCACCTCCCGATCTTCCAACTTTAGCAAAGTCAGCCACAGTTTCTTGTTGGCATTGCCAAATACAATGACATAGCAAATACCTAGGCGCCACGTTAGTTACAACCACGACATATCATAAACACCTTTCCAGCACGCTTAAAAATGAACGTATTTCGTAGACATTATCAACATATACCACTAAATGTAGGTGCAAAATTATATCATTGTACGCCACATACACTATGTGATCAAAAGTATCCAGACACCCCCAAAAACATACGTTTTTCATTTTAGCTGCATTGTGCTGCCACCTACTGCCAGGTACACCATATCAGCGGCCTCAGTAGTCATTAGACATAGTGAGAGAGCAGTATGGGGTGTAACTTTTGTCAAACGTCTGTACGCGATATTTCCACACTCCTAAACATCCCTAGGTCCACTGTTTCCGAAGTAGTAGTGAAGTGGAAACTTCAAGGGACATGTACAGCACAAAAGCATATAGGCCAACCTCGTCTGTTGACTGACACAGACCGCCGACTGTTGAAGAGGGTCGTAATGTGTAATAGGCAGACATCTATCCAGACCATCACACAGAAATTCCAAACTGCATCAAGATACACTGCAAATACTATGACAGGCAGGAGGTGAGAAAACTTGGATTTAATGGTCGAGTGGCTGCTCATAAGCCACACATCACGCCGGTAAAGGCCAAACGACGCCTCGTTTGATGTACGGGGTCGTAACCATTGGACGATTGAACAGTCGGAAAACGATGTGTGGAGTGACGAGCCACGGTACACAATGGGGCGATCCGATGGCAGGGTGTGGGTATGGCGAACGCCCGATGAACGTCATCTGCCAACATGTATAGTGCCAAAAGTAAAATTCGGAGGTGGTGGCATTGTGGTATGGTCTTGTTTTCTAAGGAGGGGGCTTGCACCCCTTGTTGTTTTGCGCGGCACTATCATAGCACAGGCCTACATTGATGCTTTAAGCAACTTCTTTCTTCCCACTATTGAAGAGCAATTCGGGGATGGCCATTGCATCTTTCAACATGATCGAGCACCTGTTCATAATGCATGGCCTGTGGCGGAGTGCTTACACGACAATAACATCCCTGTAATGGACTGGCCTGCGCTGACCTAAATCCTACAGAACACGTTTGGGATGTTTTGTAACGCCGCCTTCGTGCCAGGCCTCACCGACCGACATTGATACCTTTCTTCAGTGCAGCACTCCGTGAATAGTGGGCTACCATTCCCCAAGAAACCTTCCTGCAGATAATTGAACGTATGCGTGCGAGAGTGGAAGCTGTCAGCAAGGCTAAGTGTGAGCCAACACCATACTGAATTCTAGAATTACTGATGGAGGGCGCCACGAACTTGTAAGTCATTTTCAGCCAGGTGTCCGGATACTTTAGATCATATACTGTAGTTCAGGGAAAATTACGCCACAGACATTGAGCATCGTGAAAACGAAACTGCAGGGCGAAATTCGCTTGAGATACAGGTGAAAAATGTGCACAGATATGAGTGAAATATGTTAAATGAAGGTGAGATATACACTGAAGCGCCAAAGAAACTGATACGCCTGCCTAATATCGTGTAGGGCCCCCGCGATTACGCAGAAGTGCCGCAACACGATGTGGCATGGACTAGACTAATGTCTGAAGTCCTGCTGGAGGGAATTGACAACATGAATCCTGCAGGGCTGTCCATAAATCCGTAAGAGTACGAGGAGGAGGAGATCTCTTCTGAACAGCACGCTGCAAGGCATCCCACATATGCTCAATGATGTTCCTGTCTGGGAAGTTTGGTGGCCAAGGGAAGTGTTTAAACTCAGAAGAATGATCCTGAAGGCACTCTGTATCAATTCTGGACGTGCGGGGTGTCGAATTCTCCTGCTGGAGTTGCTTAAGTCCGTAGGAATGCACAATGGACATGAATGGATGCAGGTGATCAGACAGGATGTTTACGTACATGTTACCTGTCAGAGTCGTATCAAGACGTATCAGGGGTCTCATATCACACCAACTGCACACGTCCCACACCACTGTCCGCAGCTCGTGGTCGTGCGGTAGAGTTCTCTCTTCCCGCGCCCGGGTTCCCGGGTTCGATTCCCGGCGGGATCAGGGATTTTCTCTGCCTCGTGATGACTGGGTGTTGTGTGACGTCCTTAGGTTAGTTAGGTTTAAGTAGTTCTAAGTTCTAGGCGACTGATGACCATAGATGTTAAGTCCCGTAGTGCTCCGAGCCAACCCACACCATTACTGAGCCTCCTCCAGCTTGAACAGCCCCCTGCTGAAATGCAGGGTCCATGGATTCGTGAGATTTCTCCATATCCGTACACGACCATCCGACCAGTCGACATGATTCCAGTCACCAACAGTCCAGTGTCGGTGTTGAGGGACCCAGGTGAGGCGTAAAGCTTTGTGTCGTGCAATCATCAAGGATACACGAGTGGCCCTCCGACTCCAAAACTCCATATCGGTGATCTTCCGTTGAACGGTTCGCACGCTGACGTTGATGGCCCAGCATTGAAATCTGCAGCAGTTTGCTGAGGGGTTGCACTTCTGTGATATTGAACGATTCTATTCAGTCGTCGTTGGTCACGTTCTTGCGGGATCATTTTCCGGCCGCAGCGATGTCAGAAGTTTGATGTTTTACCGTACTCCTGATATTCACAGTAAACTCTTGAAATGATCGTACGGGGAAATCACCGCTTCATCGCTACCTCGGAGATGCTGTGTCCCATCGTTCGTGCGCCGACTATAACACCACCTTCAAACTCATTAAAATCTTGATAACTTAGCATTATAACTTCAGTAACCGATGTAACTACACTTGTTGTCTTATGTAGGCGTTGCCGACCGCAGCGCCGTATTCTCCCTGTTCATATGTCTCTGTATTTGAATACGAACGCCTATACTAGGTTCTGTGGCGCTTCAGTGTATATGACATGTGCGTACCCGAGCAAAGTTGCAGGCAGAATGCTCCTCCTAAACCCCTAGATCATGAAATGACATGAGCGTACCCGAGCAAAACTGCAGTCAGAACGCTCCCTCTAAACACCTGGATCATTTTCAACCAAACTTGGTGAAGTATTGGCAGAAGTGCCAACACCGTGTTGCTAGAGGAGGCCGAAATGCACGCGTTTAATTACACGCAGACTGGCGTGAGGTCTGGAACAGGACAATGTCTTGAGAATTGCAAATAAAGTACGTAGATGATGTAATACTTAACTTTAATCCATAATTGGTGTACATCTCTCTTGACTGTACATGCTTCAAGATAAATATCAATTGAATACGGCGCCTTGCTAGGTCGTAGCAAATGACGTAACTGAAGGCTATGCTAACTATCGTCTCGGCAAATGAGAGCGTATTTGTCAGTGAACCACTGCTATGAACGTCGGCTGTACAACTGGGGCGAGTGCTAGTAAGTCTCTCTAGACCTGCCGTGTGGCGGCGCTCGGTCTGCGATCACTGACAGTGGCGACACGCGGGTCGACGTATACTAATGGACCGCGGCCGATTTAAAGGCTACCACCTAGCAAGTGTGGTGTCTGGCGGTGACACCACACTTGGTACACATATTACTATCTCGTAAGAACCATCGACAATCTATTAGGGTGGAGACGATAACGTGACGTTGGAGGGAGAAGAGGGGGAGGAGGAAGGGATGGATAGAGAGAGGTGGGAGGAGGAGGTGAAACTAGAGGGTGGGAGAGGCAGATCGGAGAAAGGAGGCACGAGAAAGTAGAGAAACAGAAGGTTGGAACAAATGCATATCCGGGCAAAGCCAAGTACTCAGATAGTAATAAATAATTATTTTTATTATGCCTGCTTACGCGACGTATTTAATGACGCTTCCGTATTAAAATATTGGGCTAGCTTCTCATCATCGGCATGTACCCTCCAATAAAAATCACGCTCCAACTACACTCGTGTTTGATGCGAGAGCTTCCTCCCTTAAATCTTTCGGCGGAGTTCAACCAATGTTCCCTGATGCTACAGTTCCTCCGCTAAGATCTTCGAAAACATCCCCGAGCCATCAGAAATAATAGAGACAAAATTACTCCTTGCTCCACCCCCAATGCATCAGTATGAACTTGCAACCGAACTAACAACCACAACAATCCATGAATATGATCCAAGGTTTCAATACGTAGCTCTGAAATACCTTCAAAGAATTTTACAATAGGATTCGGCAACATTGTACTCCCCCGCCTGTATGCTTACTCTGTACAACGGGCTCGCCTTCCAAACCTCCCTCACCTAAAACAAGCGCGACGGCAGAAGCCTGCAAATCCCGAACTTCAGAAGCAATCTTATCCCTAAGTTGCTGCATTGCGTAACTGAGATCGACGTTCAGCAAATCCACTAAACAATTATTGTAATGAGTTAGGTGAGCTTGCACGCGGCAAATTTGCCTCTGCGTAACTGAAGAAGATCGTAAAAATTCGAGTGTACGAGCAATGTCGTCCACTGATGTTTTAATGCGTGGAAGCCACTCACCTACAGCCGTGACGTAATCAACAGGCAGGGAGACTGGGGTATCGGCCACCGCCGCTCGTCAACATTGCCCTCCACGGACAAACCGCGTACGCGTAGCTCATAAATTAAGTGCTCGCGGCGCAAATATGAAATTCCAGTGCAGGTACGTCCACTCATGCTGGGCAGCTTCCTGAAAGAGCAAGACGTTATAGTGAACATGAACAAACACTCGTATCACAGGCTTCGACCATCAGCGTGAAGGGTAGAAAGGAAACCCCCCGGTATCGCTCTGCTACCAGTTGAACCCTGGTACTACTCAATTCTTTAGAAAATCAAAAAGTACAATCTCACCACAGTTATTTAAAGGAAATAGGAAGCCCGGGATCACTGGTGGTGGACAAGCATGTGATTGTTTTACAATTTTAATTTTACTCAAAACAGACTTTATTATAAACTTCAATTCGTACTTTTGCCATCTTACTGATGCAATATACAAATCTCCACTTTAATTGAATTACATGAACACGAATAAGAATCATATTTTGCGTCCGCAACCAAAATCATAGATAGTAAGCACGATGAATGATCAACCATAAACAATCGTTCTTATTTAACCATATCTCAAAAGACTAGTAACACTATACACTTCCAACCCAAAGTTACACAGCCACATAATACCACAACTTCTTAAAAACAAAAAGATTTTAAAGCTTAATAAAACTGAACTACCCACAATAAGGTCCACAGTGAAACCTGCTTATATTAAAAATGCAAAGTGGGCCAACCAAGGTCACAAAACTGACACACAGGAAAAATAACAAGCTGCACATACATTAAAGATACCCAAATGATTAATATAAGTGTTAAATAAGAATGGCTAGTAATAACTCAACCAGTAAAATAACTTACAGAAACGCTAATATTTACAAAGTGGCCTCACTTAACTTTAGAGAACAGCGTTAAGGCCCACAGCAGTATTTGGAAGCAATGACGCTACGGCCGGCAGGCAATACGAGCGTTCACTCCCCACAGTTTGTGCATAGGCTCACTAGCAGGCGGTATGTATTTATATATAGTCCGGCCGGCCTCACTATGAGCGGTCCTGACAAGAATCCATAACCGCACCGACGCCAGGAAACGGGCAGACTTAACAAATGGCCTGCAGCACAAATAGATTGCAATGAAAACAAGGTCGAATCACAACCACACTGGAATGTATACTAAGCATACCACCAAATTGTAATCGAGCAATAGTCTAACATTACCCGTCTCCCAGTAAATTAGCAGGAAACTTTGAGATCACTTCCAGTTGCCTTAAGGCACAACATTAAATAAACGTACCAAATCCTGCCGTGACAAATGATTAAACCATCAACTCTACGGCTGCCCGGCGCGTACACAACGGCAACCAGTCCTAAAACAAGTTAAAACTTGCATGAAAACAACTTAAAACACACACTCCACAGATGATGAGAAGCGACATGAGGTACATCAGCCTCCTTAAAATAGCCACTGTGGAACCAAGTTCAGAACCATCTCCGGCAGCTACCCACGCCATAATAAGTTTCAACAATCTGCTTAGTTAAACCCAGAATAAAAGTCACACGTAACTTGGAGCTTGCAAATTACGAGCTGGGAAGCCGTTCAGCGTGAGACGACGAACCCACCACAATTTTGCACGTCAAGGCGCCCAGTGTTCGGCACCGTACATCCGGCGCGACAAAAGACAAGGGCGGCGAGGCCCATGCACCACGGTTAGGGAAGCCGGCTTGTTTTGAACACAAGTTGGCTCGTTGAACGCTGACCGGAGACCCTCCCGTCATACGTTCACCCGGAAAACCGCCGGAGGGAGCAGTCAAAGAGAGCAAGACAGCCGAATATGAAAAACAGCGATGCAAGTAGAACACCCTAGCGCCAGCGCCACGGATTATTCAGTTCAACTGAAACACTTTTAATGTACTGCTACGTTACATCATACCATTACATACCGCTACCTTTATTGCTGCAAAAGAGGCTCAATATGGCGCCAGTCAGGGTCCAGAAGAGTCTGAAAGCGTAGGCACAGCAGAACGAAGCATGTGCATGTATGACATGCTGAAGAAGCGTATCGCAGTAACGCTTTTTGGTCCTTGAGCGCCAACCTGTTCAAAACAGAATGGGCCAATGATGAACGTAGTCGTGAAGCCGCACCATGCGGTGATACGTTGAGCATGTAAAGGAACTTCATATGCGCAGTGACTGGAGGTGAAGATCCCCATATTCGACAATTCTGTGTGTTCACCTCACCCATCAGAGAAAAATGTCTGTCCATAGGACGGTACAGGGACTGGCCTCGTCAGCTTAAATCCTTGCGAAAAACTGGAGAGCGAAGTCAATCCTATGGTGCAAGCTGCTGTACGATGTAGATATTGTACGGATACCATTTGAGATCGGCTCATAAGCCCTTCCGTACGGTGGACAATGGGATGCTCAACTGCCGTGACACACTCATTGGCTGACGATCGGCAGTCGCATGCAGCATTGTCTGCCAAAGCAACAGAGATTTCATCAAACACCAGTGGTGCAACCGGTAATCGGTCTCTTCCCGTAGCGACGGCCAGTTCTCCAATTCATTTGAACTTCTTCATCATGCTCCACACAGCAGGTGGACAAAGAGAACCCTTGCGTAATCCTTCCAGCCGGTGATATTCTAGAAGTGTAGCTGCATCATTACTTTTTATAATACAGCGCCGGCTGGGGTGGCCGAGCGGTTCTAGGCGCTACACTCTGGAACCGCGCGACCGCTACGGTCGCAGGTTCGAATCCTGCCTCGGGTATGGATGTGTGTGATGTCCTTAGGTTAGTTAGGTTTAAGTAGTTCTAGGTCTAGGGGACTGATGACCTCAGATGTTAAGTCCAATAGTGCTCCGAGCCATTTGAACCATTTGATAATACAGCTTCACCAACAATGCCCTGCTCCTTTTGTCCAAGCTCATGTTGAAAATTCAGTAAGTGCACTGTGACTAGTCAGGTGTGTGAGGCTATGAATCACGATGACTAACCACGGCACCTGGGGCCATAGTTGCAACTGGACGGTGGAGCCGTGACGAATTCTAGTCATGCACCCATACTCTAATGCTACCAAGTTTGGTACTCGTAGGATAGTTAGTTTCCGTGTTATAACGTGTTAAATAGGGAAAGCTTAATTATAACTAACAGGAATGTTGGATCGCTATAATCCCTATCAGTGTACTGGTAATCTAACAACCTTATGAATTAAGCATGACCAAATTCTAGAAATCGATTATATTTTTAGGCTAGTTTCGAGAATGTTCCACTCTACTAGATAAACCATCTCCAGATGAATAGAAGTGAATGAATATTACGGGAAGTCAGAACAAATTGTGTCACTGCGCATAGAAACTGTACAATCATACATAAAGCTCGCCTCCTTCTCCGACGGGAGACTCGACTACAGGGTGTCCGAAGGGCAATAGCCAATATTCAGCAATATGAGACGAACGATAATTTGAAGCAAAACCCTCTATAAGGACATATGTTCTATTTCGAATGGTAGCACCTTGTACAACTTATTATGCGGGAGCATTGGCTGCTCTGAGAATCATCGAGACTGTTGTAGGTTGCCGAACGATAAACTATGCTATTTTCACGACAAAACGTCGGACGACAATCGGAAATCCACAGCTACCCCACCCAAGGTGCTGAACTACTGGCTTCCCTATCTCCAATGACACAATTCCACCAATCACTGTAGACGCCAACCACCCCTAGCCTCTACAAGTGTATGGCGTGATACAGTTGAGTGGAGAACTGTTGAACGATAGGGAAAGAAACTGAAGTGTCAGGAGGGCAGAAACTGGGCTCCATAATGAAACACTTCTGGGGTGTCCTTTCACAGTCACTGCTCCCGGAATGGAGAATCAACAGCAGCCGTTATTCGTGCCGACCGACGCATCAAGATTTGACAAAGGGTTCTTCAGCTACCGTCGGTTCTAGTAAGCGTCTGTGCAATGGCTAAGACGCTTGAATTCTCAACGGTGTGCTGAAAAAGATTCAAAGGGAGCAAATAGAACCCAGTACGTTTTACTCGACTCCCCACCTGCTATCCCCAAAAGGAAGGAATTTAAGGCAGAGTATTAATCAGAGACAAGTTTATCGCCAAGAGTGCCTTGGGAGGTGTCATAGGATCTGTATACATAAACAATCTAAAGGACGGTGTGAGTAGCAATTTAGGGCTGTTTCCTAATGGCACTGTGGTGTACGGTGAGATGTCATCGTTTGAATGACAGTAGTAGGATTTCTAGGTGTTGCCAAAAATTGGGACCCCGCACTACTCTCTAAACGTAGAGAAATGTCAGTTATTGAGGATGAGTAGGAAAAACAATTATATAATATATCCCACAAATGCACACAAGCGCACAAACAAGAATGGGGAGTATTTCATAAAGTACTGTCAAAATTTTAACTTAAAAATTACGTTGACACAATTTCAGACACCAAGACAAAAACTCACAGCGTGGAAAATGCCCAGAAACATGTGGGGAAAATTCCAAATAGACCACGTAGCCATAGCAAGTAAAAATACAAGTGATATCTAAATGTAAGAACTCTCAAAGGATTCTTCGATTCTGACCATCACTTGCTACAAGTAAAGATTAGGCAAGTTCCAAGGAATAAAAAGACAATACAGAACAAAATTATAAGACCAGATCCAGAATACATAAAGATAAACGAAGACAAAATTATTGCAGAAATTAATCAGAATACAACAGACAATTGGACCGACCTGGCGAAGGCAATACAGAAGGCAATGCCTTGAGGTCAGCCTCGCAGCAAACGCAAACATAGATGGTGGTATGCAACTTGTGATAAGGCAGCTGAACGAAAAGTTAAGGCATGGAAGAAGTTTAGCAGCAACAGAACAACAGAAACGTGGCAGGATTTCCACAAGGTCCAAAAGCAATCCTCGAGAGGTATTAGAGCAGTGAAAAGGGCATACGACAAAAATTAGACTAAATAAAATCGGGGAAGACTTCAAGAAAATAATACGAGAAATTCTGACAGAATGTTCAGGGAAGATAGTGGGTTATCAGCCTCCAAATATCTAATTCAGAAGAACAAATTGATCTCTAGAAACAAACTCTAAAGAAAACTGCAATATTCTTAAAGGATTCTTTGATACACTCCTCAACTGTGAGAAGCCCACAGAAAAATTACATTTCACGAAAACACTACCAAACCCAGACTCAAAGCCACCTACAATCACAGAGGTATAGGAGGCTATAAAACAACAAAAGAACAATAGAGCCCCAGGGGAATATGGCATTATCACTGAGGTCTGGAAATTCGCAAACCAAACTATTACAAATAAAATTCAAAAAATTCTCTTGGAAATATAGAGTAAATGGAAAATTCCACGGAAATGGAAATGCGCACTTATTTACCCACTCCACATAAAGGGAGACAGGACAGACCCTAATAAATACAGAAGGATCTCATTATTACCGGTCACTTACAAAATTCTGTCCAAGGTGTTACTGAACAGACTGGAATCACAAGTGGATACAAAGATAGGTGAATACCAGGCAGGGTTCAGAAAGGGAAGATCCTGTTTTGAACAAATTTGGAATCTGCGAACACTCTTGAATGTCAGACAGGCGAACAACACTGGAAGTTAAGAAGGCCTATGACGCCATTGACAGGCAGACTCTCTTTGACACACTAGAAGAATCTAGAATAGACATAAAAACTATGGCACTGATAGAACAGACGCTCACAGACACCACATCCAAAATAAATTTTATGGGGGAAATCTCAGAGCCATTAGAGATACATACAGGGGTCAGACAAGGAGATAGTCTCTCACCACTTCTATTCAACATAGTCCTGAACATAATTATCAAGCAATGGGAAGAAAAAGTAAAAGAAATTCAGTTAGGAAGAACACGCGAAAACAAGACAATCATCGAACGCCTAGCATTTGCAGATGACTTGGCAATACTCAGCAACAACCGAGAAGAAGAGTAAGAAGCAATGAAATATTTACATGAAGTCCCTGCTAAAACGGGGTTACAGATATCACACGAGAAAACACAATATATAGAAAGAAAGAACAACAATACACAAGTCATGTACACAAAATACGGATTGGATAACAGAGTGTAAAAATTCAAGTCTCTTGGAGAATACAAACAAATAGGATCAAACAAAGCATCCAATACAGAACGAACAGAAAAACTACAGAAAGCGTACAAACTCACATCACACACTACAATGACAGAAGCAACTCAAGACACGCGAAACTCAGGCACTACAATACAGTTGTACTACCAGAACCCCTCCATGCATCAGAAACTACCACAATCGAGGCATCAGCCATCACAGAAAAGGTAGAACGTAAAATCCTTCAAAAACTTTTTGGAGCAGTACATAGAGACGGTGTGTGGATGAAGAGGCCAACCATACCGAACATACAGATAGACTTAAGGACATAATCAGAAAACGTCGGTTAACATTCTTTGGGCACATACACAGAATGAACAACACCAGACTCACATAGGATTTTTGATGTAGTCAACAGCTCGATCAAAAAAACCAACTGCTTTCATTAAATAGAAGAAGACCTAAAACAAGCAGGAGTCAATAATGAAATGATAGATGAACGACACAAATTAGAAACAAAATTATGAACACGAAATTTCAAGTAAAAGAAAGAAAGAGATCGGATAAAATATGGACAGAACAAAGGAAACACGAACACAGCCAAAGAATGAAGAGATTTTGGGAAGAGAAAAATAAGAAGAAAACATAAAAAGAGGAAAATTGAATAATCACGTAATATTCAAGTTCACTGTCTTAAGGGCAAAAACGTATAATCATAATAATAATAACAATAACAATGTTTCCCATACTGCCTGTTATCCTTCATCCTTAGTTCAGAGGATATCATGTGGCAAAGGAGCAAGCTGAGTTTCCCATGAGTGATGCTTTCTAAATCCGTGCCGATTTGTGGACAGCAGCTATTCTGTCCCAAGAGAACTTACTACAATCGAACTCAGAATGTGTTTAAGAACTCTGCAGCAAACCGATGTTGGGGATATTGGTTTGTAATTACCTGATTCTGTTCTTTCATGTTTCATATATACAGAAGTCACCTGCGCTTTTCCAGTAGCTTGGGACTTTGCTCTGGGCGAGAGATTCGTCATAAATTCAACGCATAAGGGGCCAGAGCCACAGAGTTCCCTCTGTAAAATCGAACTGGGATTCCATCTGGACCTGGCGACTTACTTGTTTTCAATTCTTTCAGTTGCTTCGCTACGCCGCAGATGCATAATTCTACATCCTCAGGCGGGAATCTGTATGACAGTCCAACGAACGTTGCTTGTACGATCCTCCTGCATGAGTTATTTCTTAAACGTGAAATTTTTAAACTTAGCTTTCGTTCTGCTGTCTGCTATTGCCACCCCAGACTTGTCGACGAGCAAATGGATAGAACATTCGGCCCGCTTAATGATTTTAAGTACGACCAGAATTTAGAAGCACGTGTGAAGACACTGAACAAACTCAAGAACCGTTTCGTCGTGTGCGTTCCAACAACATTCCCAAAGAAATCTTTCTGCAACATGAAAAGAAACAACCATACACAAATATCAGAACCTGGGATCTTACCCCGCATCTGGGTTGGTAACATTGCGTCATCCACCTTATAACGCAAAACGGGTGCCCTCCACCCCCATCTGTTTGGCCCACTTAAGGATTTTCTGCGTGGGCCACACTTTGAAGGTGATGAGAGCGTAATTCACACATTGAAAACATGGCTATGAGCACAGGATAAGAGATTTTATCAACAGTGAATATATGATGTTACACAACACCCTTTCAATGAATGTGGAAATGACTCTCGTATAAAAGACGAAAACGGCTTTGAAATTCAGGAAGCAGTGCTGAATCCAGTGCTTACATGCCAATGTACCACGTATTATGCAGGTCATTCATACAACCATCAAATATAAGCCATAAATATTCTATTCAATGCTAATTTAGCTGACGCCACGGGGACGAACTTTTGGTACTTACACGTAGCTGATATTTGTAGTGGATTTATGTGATATACTGTGTGCACGCACGTCATGGCGGTACTGTAATTAAATTTCATTCTCTACCAGCTACAGCAGTGCTTTTAGTTCTTTATTTTTTGGCAGGATTACGGCAGCTGTGACAATAAAATTACGGTGAGGGAGGTGAAAAGGGGGGAGGGGGGTGGCGTTCGACGTCCATGCGAAGCGCTTTCGAAACAAAGCTACAGGCAGAAAAGCACAGTTCGACAAAATTATAAAACGCTGCTTGTGTTAGACAGCAGAAACAACCCTTAGCACCGGACGCCTAAAATGAGATGTTGTCACTGCCTTTGCGTATATTTGCTGCTGGGTTAATGGGACGCTAACCATCGACCATAAAAGATGTTTTTTTAACATTTCTTAATATTTAAGCGTTTTCTATTTCATCACTGAATGCTCTACGGCAAAATATATTGAAAATAATTGGTCCTCAATTTTCCATCGTGCAGCCTGTAAAGACTCTAGTGAGCAGCAAAATTTCCAAACTACTGTACGTGAGTAACTGAGCTTTCATCTTGCATATAGGAGGAAAAGTACGGCGATAGAGAGTTGGTTCCCTACTGTTGGCATAATACTTATTCCACTCATGAAATATGAGCTCTTACATCACAAACAAGAGCTGCACCTGGCCATTCTACTGATGTACTGCACCTACAGGGAATTTTAAAGTGTACATAGCGGAGGATATAAGATATACATTGTAACCTCCCCGCAATAATGTTGGCCAATATTAAATGAATAAAAAAAAATGAGTCAAATGTTCACTCCCCACAAAAATTGACTAATGAAGATTCATCATTAAACCCACAATAAAATTAATTAAATAATGAAGCATAAAGTATGTGTAACATCTGAACACGAATAATTAAACCTGACAAATATTATAAGGGCAGCGGCGCTGACCTTCGGCCCTGTGCAATAATTAAACCTGAACACAAAAACCAAAATTCTTACATCAGTAAACTGCATCAATATCTGCTCTTATTTTTCGGCACAGCTCCGTGCAATGATGGCCCATGTTTAATTTTGATTCTTGGAGGGAATGCATAGGAAGTATTATTTAACTTGAAATGAATCTTTTTGTTTAAAACAGTTACTTTAAAAGAAAATTATTATTGGGGCAATTCTTGAACAAATTAATTACAATTAACATATCTTGTCAGCTGAGCGCAATGCTTATACCTCGTCCTGAATCGTGACCAGAGATGCAAGGAGAGCACGCCGCCGACGCATGCCGACGCCCGCTCAGTACAACCGTCCACTCGCTATAACTACTGCCGACAGAGTGCCATTCGCAACAGACTACTCCCTCTGCCGACTCCACACACACTACTGAACTCTCGCGCGGTCAAGCGCAGACTAGCAATGATAAATAACTCTCTGGTCAGAGATTCTGTCATGCCTCGCCATCGCTGGTAATGAATACGTATGCGTTTCATAACCCTCCACTGGGGGGCAAAAAATTTGGCAGCGATGGTGAGTCATTTGGACTTGCCATGAGCAACAAATTTTTCTTAACTAATTGACTTTACAAACAGAGAATATACAGATGTAGAACATGAAGTAAATATAGTGCACATGCACCGAGTACAAAACATATTAGGCAATAACAAAATGTGAGTACAAAACATATTAACAAATGACATAAGTGCACATGCACTGAAAAATTCTTCAAAATTTTCACAACAAATAGACATAATGAGTACAAATCATATTGACAAATGACATAAGTGCACATGTACTGAAGTAGTGAACATATCAGCAAATCAAAAAAAATGTACGTACAATGAGTAGAAATCATTATCGAAAAATGACAAAAGTGCACACACACTATAATTCAGAATATATCAGCAAATCAAAAAAATGTATTGGTCATGAATACAAATCATGATAACAAAAATGATTTTTTTCTACTACTTCACAAGAATTAGGATGGGAAAGGGAAGGATTGCATCATGGTTGTAGCACTTTAGGTTGCACGCAGCTGCACTGAAAGTCCATATCATTCTACTGGAGCATAACACCAAGTGAAACAATCTGAAGTTCTTTTCCCAGAAATATTTATCAGCGTACCCAAGACACTGAAATGTCGTAGTAATATTCCATGTTGTCATTTAGGCAGTACATTAGGTTCACCAAACAGTGGGACCATAATAACATCTCCATCGCTCTAGGTGGTGGACAGCATGTCGTGTCAACACCACGTTCTTGTAAGGTACACCAACGTAGAATTAGTGCAAAAACCAATTATAGTGCTCCATGATCAAGAGGATATACAGGACAAACGGATATTGCAGTAATTCAAGGTAGTTACGTCAGAAGATGAAGGACATTAAGTCACATACTAGTCTTCACTGAGAATTACATTAGTAGTTTGCGGCATTCATTGCCCAGTTATTGAACATTTCTGTACCATGTATGTAGTATTACAGAATAATGTTCATAGATTGGCGTTTTACAGAGAACATTGGCACTCATTGCCTAATTATATTACATAATAATATTCATGTGGCATATTACAGAGAACATTGGCACTCATTGCCTAATTATAAATCATTGGAAGTCATTACATAATTATATTCATGTGGTGTTTTACAGAGAACATTGGCACTCATTTCCTAATTACAAATCATCAGAAGTCATTACTTAAAACAGGAGGTAGTCAATAACATAGTATTACAGAATAATGTTCATAATTAATCATTGGTCATCTCAATACAGTAATCACTAGCATTCATTTCCCAGTTACAAAGCATTATTATTATATTGTAACTATTACTCAAAGTCTGTGGTTGGAAAACATCATTCAGTATTACTCATAACTCTTTTAAATTGGTAGCATTATTTGGGACTGGTAATACTTTCCTTTTTTTGTGTTAGCAATGCATTGCGTTGCGTAATTACAGGGGAAAGAAAAAAAATTGCTTTTGGGTTGTTGCTGTAAATGAAAATGTGCAACGTCCTTCGTCATGAGTCAGCTGTAGCAAGATTATGAAACAAGTAGAGTATATGTAATCACCTTCATAAATGACATAGACTTAATGAACAACTGCTTATAGCACATTAATTTCATAAATAATTACTCCTGCAAAATATACAAAAATGGATTATTAAACTGAAAGAAGAAACGCATTTTATGCTGAAAAGTAGTGAACTTCGAATTAACAGGTAATGAAATGTGTATAAAATTGTGTTCCATAGCTGTCCCTTCCAAAACCTTCAGTCATCATACTATGCAATATAATACCTCCTGTCATAAAGAAATGCTACAAATACTTAAATAATTACATAGCCTAAATACATAACTTCAACATTATCCTCATCTGTAAAGAAAAACTTCATTATCCATCACTTCATTATCTATATTATCTTAACTCCATTATTATCATCACCTGTAAAGAAAAACTTCATTATCCATAGTAGCATATTCCTCATCATTATTCATCAGCATTCATTATCATCTGCAAAAAAATCACTTCATTACTCATTATATAACTATTCCTTATTTCTATCATATTTCATCACTAAAACTAAGATGTGTAGTTCTGTCTGACAGCCTGCATCAATCGCCTCGTATTCTGAAAGAAAAAATTAGTTAAGACTGCTATTCTACGATGTGTATAGTATATTCTTGTTAATGCTTGTTAATTCTGATCCATTTACTCTTCATCACGAAGTATTGCATTCTCTTTCGTTCATTCCGAAGTTGAAATTCCCATTTCTGTTTAATTTATTTCGTTTACACGTTATTTCTTTCTGAAAATGTTGAACAAAGATTAATGTCTTGCATTTAAATCATATACCCATTACATAAAAACTGGTTTATAGTAACATAATTGAGCATACAGCATAGCATGCCAGAAAACGTAATATGTCAAAAAACATAGACAGTGTTCAGATGCAAAAATGGACACAGAATATCACAAAGCAGCAGCAAAAAATGTAAAACAGTCACGATGTTGAGATATCATAGGGCAAAAATGTCAAAGTCAACTGGTGTGTGTTATAACTATTTCATAGTGCATACAAACAAAACATGAAAACAATCGTACAAACATAAAAAAATAATGACAAGAAATGTGACCTTCTTTGTGTTCAGCTTGTATATTGTGTAGTTAATAGAGGCGAGAATTGAAGACTTTAATAGAGAAAAAATTTGATAAAATTAATATATCACTAGATAGAATTGCATAATTATTCGTAACATACGTAATTTTATCTGGAAAATGTGCACTGTCTAATGTGTAACGACAAGAAAAGCGACCTGCTAACCTTACCTTGCCGGGCACTTGCCAAGAAAAAATACGACAGTCATCAGTAAGTAGTCACGTAAATATAATTGCATAAATGGACATAAAATGTGTAAATTCATCTGGAAAATATGCACGGTCTGATGTATAACGACAAGAAGAGCGACCTGCTAACTTTACCTTGCCGGGCACTTGCCAAGAAAAAATACGATAATCATCAGTAAGTAGTCATGAGAATATAATTGCATATATGATCATAAAATTAGCAAATGGCATTATAGCATGTTAAATCATAAAGTATCTTCATTCAATAAAAGGTTTGATGTTTGACCAGTGGTGGTTTCCTTTCGATTTTCTGGTTCTCAAAGTTTCGACGTGTGCAACATTGGGGTGAGGAATGCTGCGAATCCGATATGGACCTGCGTATAGAAGTTCAAATTTACTGCACCTACCTTTTCCTTTATTAGATAAATGGTGTGTACGTACTAATATCTTCTGTCCAATGTGAAAGTCACGGCGTGTACAAACCTGGTTTTGCTGTCTTCTCCGGCGCTCTGCGGCACGTTTGATGTTGTTCAGCGCAATGTCAATTATTTCATGGTGTCGTAGTCGACGAGATGTAGGAAAGTTTACTAATTCTTTAATTTTGTTATGTGGTTCAACATTTTTCAGTATAACAGACGGAGATAGCATAGTGGATTCATTTGGTATGGAGTTAATTACATCTTGGAATGAGAGTATGTGTGTGTCCCAATCAATATGTTTTTTGTGGCAGTAAATTCCACACAGTTTGCCAATTTCTTTCATTAATCTTTCACAAGGGTTCGAAGAAGCATGGTACCTGGATATATATATCGGAGAAATGTTTCTAGCTCGTAACGTACGTGTCCATATAGCAGATCGAAATTGTGGTCCATTGTCGGAAATTGCTTACATCACATGCCCTACATGAAATAGAAAATGTTTTACAAATGCTTTCGAAACAGTTTTGGCAGTAGCTTTGCGTAACGGAGTGAAGGTAACAAATTTTGAAGTGAGTTCAACAGCGACAAAGATGTAACAAAAACCTCTATTAGTTCTGGGAATCGGACCAAAAATGTCTACAGCGGCAATATGTCTCAATTTAACAGGTACAATGGGATATAATGGAGGAATATGTGAAGTTGTATCTGATTCAGCTTTCTGGCAGACTTTACATGACGCTAAAACTCGTCGTATACGTTTCTCCATGTTGGCAAAATAACAGATCTGTCTCAGTATAAGAAAACATTTTCTAGCTCCGTAATGTGCATAACTTAAATGAGTATACCAGATTAATTTGTGAACAAGTTCATCAGGAATGCATAATAACCAATTGTTGTTGTCAGGATGAGAGCGGCGAAACAGAACGTCATTGCGTACAGTGTAATGGTTTCTAATGGTAATATTATTCCTATCTTGCCAAAGGTGTTTAATCTCTTTCCACACGTTGTCTTTACTCTGCTCTTGTGCTATGTCTTGTAATGACGACGAAATAAAATTTTCAAATGCAACTTGTTGAATGTACATGACGCTGAAATTTGCTTTGCAGAAGTTGGTTGCGATGTCTTGCTGATTGTTGCCGAGAGAACGAGATAGTGCGTCTGCTACAACATTTTGTGTGCCGGGAATGTGAACAATTGTGAAATTAAATTCCTGTAAATAAAGCTTCCATCTACTTAGTCTGTCGTGTGTGAATTTAGCCGAAAGTAAAAATTGTATCGCTCTGTGGTCTGTGTAAACTGTAGTGTGTCTTCCATAAAGAAAATGCCGAAATCTCGTAAAAGCCCATACAACACATAATGTTTCAAGCTCAGTAACTGAATAATTTCGTTCAGCAGGTGACAGAATGCGACTTGCAAATGCGATGTTTTTAATTACTGTAGAACCATCTTCTTCAATTTCCTGGAAAATATGTACGCCCAATGCGGTGCTAGAACTGTCGGTGGCAATGGAAATTTTTTTAGTAAGATCAGGGTGCGATAAAAGTGGTGCTTTCAGCAAAGCATGTTTCAGGTTCATAAATTCAGAATGTGCTTGCTTATCCCAGGACCAAATACTGTTTTTACCTGTCAATTGGCAAAATCTAGGGGTGTCTAAAGCAGAGTAATGAATAAATTTACGAAAAAAGTTAATTAAACCCAAAAAGCTGCTTAGTTGTTTCTTCGTCGTAGGAACAGTAATGTCACGCAAAGCTTGTAGTTTTTCCGGGTCAAGCGCAATGCCTTCGGCTGAAATTACGTGTCCAAGAAATTTTATAGAAGTTTTGCCAAAGTGCGATTTACTGAGATTAACTGTGAGTCCTTGTGCACGAAAAGTTTGCAACAGTCGTTCAAGAATCAGATTGTGTTCAGACCAGTTAGCTTCAGCAATAAGAATGTCGTCTACGTACGTTGTGATTCTGTCTTTAAGTTCTGTCGGAAGTATTGTGTTCAAACCGCGCATAAAAGCTGCTGAGGAAATTGTTAAGCCGAACGGTAATTTACAAAATTGATAACAGTCACCAAAACAGAGAAATGCTGTGTACTTTCTGCAGTTCGGATGGAGCTGAATTTGCCAAAATCCCGATTTCAAATCTAATGTGGAATAAATAGCAGTACCGTGAAATTTCTGTAGTAGTTCCTCTAGTGTCTGTGGTCGATCTGTTTCATTAATAATTATGTCATTGATGTGACGTGAATCAAGCACGAGGCGAAGTGAGCCACCCTTTTTACTTAACAATATGCAGCGGGTTTATGTACGGACTAACTGCCGGTTCAATAATTCCTTGCAATTCTTTCTTAACTTGCTCTCTATGAGTATATGGAATGGGATAATGCTTGGCTTTAAATGTGTCGTGCTGTTTGACTTGAAATTCATACGTAAAACCGGACATAGTACCAGGAATGTTGTCGAAAACTGGAGCTTGCTGTAAAAGAATTTTGTGTAGTTGCGTGCGTTCGTCGTCTGTATTTGCACTGCTCTGTTTAACTTTATCAGAAATCATCTGCATAACGTCGTAGTCGGCTTCGTCAGGAGTATTATAGTTATGTACGTACGTATCTGTGAACAATGTGGAATTACAGTCTATGCAACGTGATACGGAAATGACCTCTGTGCGATTAATTGTTTGTTCTTCTGCGGATAATGAGTGTTGAAATTCTAAAGCCAATTGTACATTTTCATTAAATAGGAATTTTGAAAGTCAATAATTGCGTCGTGTTGTACCAGAAAATTCGTACCTAAAATAACGTCTGTTGTCAATAAAGGAACAATCCAAAAATTTGAGTGAAATGTGTTACCTGCAATACAAAATGATAAATGTGTCTGTAATTTAACATCTACTCCTTTACTCGATACTGCTCCTTTTATTTTCGTTTTACCTAATGGTAACGTAGGATAGGCATTCTCTTTGTTACACTCGTTGAAAGTTTCTTCATTTATTACTGACATAGGTGATCCGGAATCGATTACTGCTGAAAATTTCGAGGAACCAATTTTAATTTCGATGACAGGAAGTGAAATGGTTTTCTGAACAACTGGTCTTTCCTGCAAAAGAGTGTCTCGGATGTCGTCAAAAGTAATAACATTTTCGTGAACAACATTCTGCGTGTCTAAAGCGGTGCTTGTGTTACTGGAAGATGCGACCTGTACTGTATCTAGTCAGATTCTATCTGACGTGTTATTATTTTCTGTAGGATGCTGTGGCATTTCCACTATTTGAACTGTTCTGTTATTTCTTCCAGACGTATTACGTTCTGGATGATACCTACTGTCGGGTTCATTCACGAGAATATGATGTTGCTGATCATTTTGCTGCTGGTAAGACCGGCTGTTATTAAACGTATGTTGATAATTGTGCTCATTGTTTTTACGTCTGTCGTGATAGTCATTCCTATACGGTGCATTGCGATAGGAATTGAAGTACTGTGTTTTCTGCGCGTAGTTATATCCTTGCTGCCGTGCGTTACTATTTGTTGGAGCTGAGACTATACGTGCACGCGGCGAAACATTAAAGCCTGGTTGACCTTGTGCATTACATTGTTGGTTAGGTATTCTAACCGGCTGACTTTCATGCTCTTGTGGTGAAAAACGTCTATTGTTACCAAAATGTGGTTCCTGTTGCCGATAATTTTGACGATATTGATAATTAAAATTTTGCCTGTTATTAAAGTTCTGGTGGTTGTCGTTCCTAAAGCGTCTATTACCTTTACTATTGAAATTGCGTGCCTGATCATAATTGCTGTATGTTTGTTGACCTTGGTTATTATATGAAAAATTTTTGTTTATAAAGGAATAATCCGATTGCTGCGCTTTCAAAAGCTGTAACAGATCGCTGAATGCCGAGATATTTTCTTTTTGCTGACCCATTAAAAGTGACACTCTTAATGATCGTGGCAATTTAGAAATACATAATTGAATAAGTGCAGATTCACTGTAAGGTTCACTTAGGTACTGGTTTTGTTGGACCATGTGCTCAAAAAATTGCGTGACAGTGGAAAAATTAGATTTCTCATAATTTGGTAAACTAATTAATTGATCTTTAATTCCGCGCTGTGTCGTCTTCGACCAGTAAGCTGACAGAAAAGCATTCTGAAATTCTTCTACCGAGTAGCATTGCCTCGCGATCGGTCACATACGAGTTGCCGGTTCGCCTTCCAAAAAACTGCAAATAAATTCAAGTTTGTGCGTTACAGGCCAAGTCGGTGGAAAAGCAAAGCTAAATTGTTGTATCCAATCCAGGGGGTAAATCTGTATTCTGTCATTTTTAAATACTTTAAATTTTCTCACTGATAGAAAATGTTTATAATCAAAATTATCGTCTCTGTACGTCGGAACAGGTTCAGGATTGTATGGGAATCTGTTTGACTGTGACTGTTCAGAATCTAACTCACGTACTCTCTGTAGATTACCAAAATGTTCGGAATTCGCCGTATGCTGTGGCGTGTTATTAACTGAAATATTTTTTATCTCTGTTACCTCTTGCTGTAAACTTGACAATTTTCTATGTAATGCATTATTAGACGAATCTATCTCACTGATTGTCTGCTGTAGATTTTGGAATTCAGGTGTTTGGTTAAACGAAACCGGTGAAGTATCGTCTGATTTGCTGTCATTATTGCTTTCGATAACATCAATATGACTGGCCAATTCATCATATTTTTCAGTCATTATTTTTACCTGATCATCGTTTTTAGTGTCAGAAGCATTAATTTGTTTTTGTATTTTACGTGTGGTTTCGCTCAATTTTTTAACGTCAGCTTTGATGACATCAGAATCCTGTGTTATTTCTAACTGTTCGAGTCTGTCTGTCACTGTCTGAAAGTCTGCTGTGTGTGTGTCTGTTTTCGATTTAAGATCGGAAATTTCATCACGTAATTCTGTGTTCAACTGTTTGATGGTATTAATTTCGTCTGACACTGTAGCAATATTGTTGTCTACGTATGTTTTTGCCTTCGCAAACAATTTACGTTTATCTTCCTGTCTCTGCACGGTGATTGTTTCCATGACTTGTCGTTTTACTTTATTCTGATCCTGTATAAATTTACGGAAACGCGTGTCACTGTTTTGTAGGTGATGATTAAAACGCTCGTCAATTTGAGTGTTCTGTTGGTCGAATTTCGCGTCTATCTTTGCATCCATTGTGCGCGAAAGTTCTGCTGTCATTAATTTAAATTCGTCGCGTAACTGTGTTGCTTTTTCAGAGCATTGTTTACCGACTGCACTAACTTCGTCTCTAAGTGTTTCCGTTGTAGCTGTTTGCATATCCCTTAATTCTTGACCAACAGATCTAATTTCTTCGCTACTTTTCCTAGCACAAGCCTCAATTTCCTCGCGTAATTATTCCTTAGTATCATGACATTGTGCGGCAACGGCTCTAATCTGTTCACTAAGCTGCCTGGAATTGTTGTCCAATTTTTCATTGAGCTGTTGTTTGAGATTTTCGTTATTTTCATTAAGCTGTTGTTTGAGATCTTCTTTAAGTTGTTTAGAACTGTTATCAAGTTGTTTGAAATTTTCCTTAAATTGTTTGTTATCTTCACTAAGTTGTTTGGACTTGTTGTCCTGTTTTTCATCCATTTGTCGTAAAAATGCTATAACTTGATCCCAGCCAAATTTATCGGCTCTATTCTCCGTGCTGTGTGATGGCGTACCTGCAATTGTCACGTTTTGTGTGACCATTTGGTCATTCTGTGATTCTAGAAAATGTTTGCTGATCGTATGTGCACTATCGGTCACTACCTCGGAATTAAATAAATCTGTCGTACTCTGATTATACTGTTCATTTTCATCAGAAAAATTTGTCTGTTCGTCACGTGAATTTTGCAAACTGGTTGTGTTGAGCTGGGCATCGCTCATTGCAACAGAACGCCCCGCGTCATCAATTGTCGTTAAATTAACAGACGACGCAATTGAATTTATCTGATCATCAATAAGATCAAAATCAACATTGGTGGTCGGTACACACTGATTGTCACTAAACGGAGGATTGTCATCATTATACTGCATGTCGCAAGTACTATCGGTCAAGTTCTTTATGTCGGCTATTTCACTCATTATACATCGCGATGTACTAGTAACAGTTTTTCGCGGCATTTTTACACAAATCACAATTATTCAATAATGAAACAAACACGATACAAAATGCAACAAACACAAATACAACAAAGAGCAACGAATTGCCGATGATCTGTGAGAGAAAGTCACAAAATTAAAAAATGGCTCTGAGCACTATGCGACTCAACTGCTGAGGTCATCAGTCGCCTAGAACTTAGAACTAATTAAACCTAACTAACCTAAGGACAGCACACAACACCCAGCCATCACGAGGCAGAGAAAATCCCTGACCCCGCCGGGAATCGAACCCGGGAACCCGGGCGTGAGAAGCGAGAACGCTACCGCACGACCACGAGATGCGGGCTCACATAAATTAGTAAAAGCGTTGCGCCAAATGCTAATTATATTAAGTAAATAAGAGCAGATATGCGACTACTTATCAGAAGATTCTCAAAGAAATTCGATCCTGGTCCGGATGTCGCCAAGTGTAACCTCCCCGCAATAATGTTGGTCAATACTAACTGAATAAAAAAAAAATGAGCCAAATGTTCACTCCCCACAAAAATTGACTAATGAAGATTCCTCATTAAACTCACAATAAAATTAATTAAATAATGAAGCATAAAGTATGTGTAACATCTGAACACGAATAATTAAATCTGACAAATATTATAAGGGCAGCGGCGCTGACCTTCGGCCCTGTGCAATAATTAAACCTGAACACAAAAACCAAAATTCTTACATCAGTAAACTGCATCAATATCTGCTCTTATTTTTCGGCACAGCTCCGTGCAGTGCTGGCCCATGTTTAATTTTGATTCTTGGAGGAAATGCATAGGAAGTATTATTTAACTTGAAATGAATCTTTTTGTTTAAAACAGTTACTTTAAAAGAAAATTATTATTGGGGAAATTCTTGAACAAATTAATTACAATTAACATATCTTGTCAGCTGAGCGCAATGCTACTTCATTACCTTCGATAACAATATACCTCGTCCTGAATCGTGACCAGAGATGCAAGGAGAGCACGTCGCCGACGCATGCCGACGCCCGCTCAGTACAACCGTCCACTCGCTATAACTACTGCCGACAGAGTGCCATTCGCAACAGACTACTCCCTCTGCCGACTCCACACACAGTACTGAACTCTCGCGCGGTCAAGCGCAGACTAGCAACGATAAATAACTCTCTGGTCAGAGATTCTGTCATGCCTCGCCATCGCTGGTAATGAATACGTACGCGCTTCAACATGAACAAAAGCAAAACGAGGATAATGGAATGTAGTCGAATTAAGTCGGGCGATGCTGAGGGAATTAGATTAGGAAATGAGACACTTAAAATGGTAGATGAGTTTTGTTATTTGGGGAGTAAAATAACTGATGATGGTCGAAGTAGAGAGGATATAAAATGTAAACTCGCAATGGCAAGGAAAGCGTTTCTGAAGAAGAGGCATTTGTTAATATCGAGTGTAGATTCCAGTGTCAGGAAGTCGCTTCTGAAAGTATTTGTATGGAGTGTAGCCATTAACGGAAGTGAAATATGGACGATAAATAGTTTGGACTAGAAGAGAATAGGAGCTTTCGAAATGTGGTGCTACTGAAGAATGCTGAAGATTAGATGGGTAGGTCACATAACTAATGAGGAGGTACTGAATAGAATTGGAGAGAAGAGAAATTTGTGGCACAACTTGACTAGAAGAAGGGATCGGTTGGTAGGACATGTTCTGAGACATCAAGAGATCACCAATTTAGTACTAGAGGGCAGCGTGGAGGGTAAAAATCGTAGAGGGGGACCAAGAGATGAATACACTAACCACCAGATTCAGAAGGATGTAGGTTGCAGTAGGTACTGGGAGATGAAGAAGCTTGCACAGGATAGAGTAGCACGGAGAGCTGCATCAAACCAGTATCTGGACTGAATACCACTACAACAACAACAACATACCGGGTGGTTGTAATGAAACTGACGGTGTTGCGAGAGCTGGAGTGCGGGCTTCATATCACAGACGCTGAAACATGATAGGTACATTTAATCAGTGCGCCCGTTGAATATGTTTAAAAAAATAATACTTCCATCCCCGGCCACCAGATGACAATATGTCGCCGTAAGCAGTCAAAATTTGGTTTGGAGGTAGGGAAATGGAACAATTAGACATATGATAATGGTGATTATGGCATGTTTATTAGGATATGGTCACCAGTTACAACATGTGTTCGGTGTGGTTTTTCGACTCAACTACACGCTGCACCAGTGACACGGCATGCTCGGCAGTTGTTCGCAGCGTATCTGGTGTAATCAAAGCGATATGTTCTCGTACGCTATCCTTCAGATCGGGAAAATTCCGGATACGTTCCTGATAGACACAGTCTCTGAGATATCCCCACTATTGTAAATCACTTGGATTTAGGTCAGGGGGTCTGGAAGATCGGACACCTTGAAATTGCCTAGTGATGATGCCTTAGTTACCGAAGGCTTGTCAAAGAAAATGTCTCATATGTGGTTTCGCGTCAAAGTGCGTGGAAATGGTGGTATAGACACTATTACGTTCTTGCAAAGCTGGAGTAACGTTTTGCACAAGGAGATCCTTATAACGCGGAGATGTCACTGTGGACTTAACAGGCCCACAAGGTGCCATCTCCTCGAAGAAAAACGGTCCGAAAATGAAGGAGCTTGTGAAACCACACCACACAGTCACGTACGCTAAGTGCAGTGGATGTTCCCGCACAACATGTGACGGAGTAGAACCTCTTATGCGACATTTCTGTGCATTCACGGCACCGTGCAGAATAAAATGCGACTCGCTCTTTCAAACAGTAAACCCCAGCAACATGTCGTCCATTCCCATGCGTGTCAAAAAGCAAAGGGCAAAATTATTACTTCTTAGCCCATCTTCAAACTTCATTTCGTGCACATCCTTTATGTTGTAGGAATACCAGTATAAAATTCGCCGCAAAATCCCTTAAACTCTGGACAGGGGAAGAGACATAGCTTTAGCACTGGGTGCAGAATCTGTGGCATCTTCTGCACGGTTGGCTATAAATATTGTAACTTCATCAACCACCGGCATAGGAAGGGGCTACCTCCATCTCCATGTTGCACCATCTCATTTTCTTGATCATATTCGTCTGCCCATTTATTGACATTGAACCTCTTGCATTTGTTTCTGTCGGCAATATTCTCGCAACACAGCGCTGCTATTGCATTTCGCACGGAAAATTCAACGTTCTTAACTTACACCAACACTCACTTCTCTCATGAAATCAACACCTGTCGCCAAGCGACAAACAGCACATTGTCGTCAAAACAGGTAACATTCCACATTCTGGATGCTAGAGCATCATATTGTCACCTAACGGCAGAAAGTGGAACCATTATTTTTTTCTGTATACTGCACGAGCACTGTGTTTAATGAACATGACGATGTAGTAGCGTCCTGCGATATGCACAGCCCGCACTGCGGCTCTCGAAACACCGTCAGTTTAATTACAACCACCCAGTACCAGCAAATTCCAAAAGAACAAGTAAATTTTCTAAATAAATCTTTTAAACATGTCGCTTCCAGCCAGTCTGAGCTCAGTTTTAATGAGCTCAATGATATCAAATTTTATTGAAACTAAACATTAAGAAAAAATTAAATCACCACCAGGAGCTGGTAATACTGATCTATTACTCGCTATCAGTTTCATTCGGAGCGATAATCATTAGCTACAGTAAAATTATTACAGCATTTTATATACAGAGTGTAAAAATTTAAACACGCGTGGAAAATATTTCGTGCTCCTTCAGATATCCAACCCAGCTTTCACTGCCTGATAAAAAGAATGAATCACTCAGAAGGCATGGCTAGACGTCAATGCAACTTTGTACAAACTGTAACGCCCCAAATATGGAAGCCCTAATGAAAGCACTTTGGTAGTAAAAGAAATAGCATAATTAGTTATCCTGACATTGACGGGAGCTACTGAGAACAAAATTAACACTATTGCAAGTTTGACTAACAGGAATACTATGTAACTGATAACGTTTGTTATAAGGAAGGGACTGAATGAAGGACTATCAGATGATACGAAGCCTAAACCTTTAAATAAATAATTCAAAATATATTCCTTACGAAGGTTAAAGCCCAGATCATAAATAGATCGGAGATAACATTTATCCAAGAAGAGAGACCGAGAAAAGGAGGGTGTTAAGGTTATTGATCGTGTAAAATGGACGAAAAGGTCAATACGTTGTCAGAACAATTAGGGGGTACGTCTGAACAGGTAGATGCCTTGTCTGAAAATACTATTTGTATCACGGAAAGAGTAGAGGGTTTATCAGATCGTATAACTGATTTGGAGAAAAATTCGTTGTGTAAAGTGAACACGTACATGTTACATCAGACTAAGAAGTTGGAGGAAGATTTATCCGAGTGGATAGAGGCGAAAATCGTAGAAAGTAACGGAGAACGGCGTTCGGCCATTGCAAGTCCGCAAAACCTTTAAATTACAGACCAGGCGATAACTCATAATTCGCTGTTAGACACTGTTAGAATCGAGACAGGAAACAAATGAGAGTGGATATATCAATGACGTACTGATGAACGTGCTCACAGACACAGGAGCGACATTTAGCGTAATGACGATGAGTTGTCTAAACATGGTTAGTAAGCAACGAAAGGTACTCACCTTACCGGTAACAGGCTGAACGGTGTCATGGGGGTTTAGTGCAAAAGCGCAACGCATTATTAAACAGGTGTGACGTTAGAACTACAAGGGGTAGACACTGAATGCACCTTCTTAGTAGTATCTCGGATGTCAATGACGTCTAAATGGGGAATGGATTTTTTTTTGTGACTACGGTGCAGTGATAGATTTTATGGAGGGTGCATGTACTTGCATGGTTAAAACTCAACCACTAAAGGTAACTTTATTAAAGAGGAAACGTATTTTGGGAAAATATTGCCAAAAGGTAACGGTTGACTGTCTTACGATAAACGATGCTGAGATAAATGTGTCAAGCTTCATGAAAAAGGTATGTGAATCGGAATGTCTGTCTATAGAACAACAGGACGAGTTGGGAAAAATTTTGCAACGATATCTGCCTGTATTTAATAAGAAAGCAAGCGTTATTAAAAATTTTGAATGTTGTATTCAAACGTATCCACACTCTACGTTTTGTAAAACCACTTGGTCAGTTCCCCGGTCTAAAAGAGAAGCCGTGGCCAGAGAAATAAATAAGATGATTGATTGGGGAATAATTGAAACTTCAACTTCTGAATACTCAAGTCCATTGCTTTCAGTAACTAAGCCGAACGGCGATATTCGGCTAGTTCTTGACGCTCGCGACATTAATAAAATTAATGTCTAGGAGTGGGGTGAAATTTTTGACCTCCCTCGACCTCCGAAGTTCCTACTCGCAAACTAAAACATCAAAAGAATCGAGAAAATATGCGGCATTCATTTTCATGGGACGGAGCTACCACTTCAAGATAATGCCGTTTGGTCCCAATATTTACGGGGGTGTTTCCATAACCGCTTTGGATACAGCGCTAGGACCCGATTTGCTAGAACGTGTCACTCTATAAGTAAGTGATCTACTGATCGCCACTGAGACCTGGAGCTAACATATCGAGTTAATTGTTCGAGTGTTTAGTAAATTTCTTGAGTATGGAGTCACGGTCAATTTGTGTTGTTGTTGTGGTCTTCAGTCCAGAGACTGGTTTGATGCAGTTCTCATTGCTACTCTATCCTGTGCAAGCTTCTTCATCTCCCACTATCTACTGCAACCTACATCCTTCATCCTGCATCCTACATCGTTTAATGTATTCATCGCTTGGTCTCCCTCTACGACTATTACCATCCACGCTTCCTTCCAATACTAAATTGGTAATCCCTTGATGCCTCAGAATATGCCCTACCAACCGATCCCTTCTTCTAGTCAAGTTCTGCCACAAATATCGACTCTCTCCAATTCTATTCAATACCTCCTCGTTAGTTATGCGATCTACCCATCTAATCTTCAGCTTTCTTCTGTAGCACCACATTTCGAAAGCTTCTATTCTCTTCTTTTGCAAACTATTTATCGTCCATGTTTCACTTACATACATGGCTACACTCCATACAAATACTTTCAGAAACGACTTCCTGACACTTAAATCTATACTCAATGTTAACAAATATCTCTTCTTCAGAAACGCTTTCCTTGCCATTGCCAGTCTACATTTTATATCCTCTCTACTTCGGCCATTTTCAGTTATTTTGTTCCCCAAATAACAAAACTAAAAATTTGGTAGGAATCAGATAAAATTCTTAGGACATATCGTAACGCCACAAGCGATTATACTGAACCCTAAAATGTTGGATGCCATTAAAAATTGTCTGTATCCACAAAATAAAAGACAATTAAAGTCATTTTCGGTCTCGCCTATTCCTTCAGAAAGTTTGCGTCACATAAATTGTTAAATTAAGACTGTCTATTACGTTTGTTACGGTAAAACATTTCGTGGCACTGGACAGAAGCGTGTAGTAAAGCTTTCGATGATATTCGAAATGCTTTGATAAATGCTCCATTATTACATCATCCCTTAATGTATAAAGGCTTCTATATAGCGACGGATGCAGCTGAAACAGAATTAGGTGGTACGCTATTGCAAATGGAAGATGAGAGTAATATAGAAACAATAAAAATCATCGCTTTTGCTCGCAGGACCTTGTACGGTTGCGAGAGATCGTACAGCACTACTGAGCCGGAAATGCTGGCAATTATTTGGGCGCTTAAAAAGTTTCGGTATTTTGTGTATGCGAAACAAATTACAGTTTATTGCGATCATAAAGCGGTAACGTTTCTAATGACCAGTAGCATGCTGTATGGCCGATTAACGCCTTGGGCATTGTTGCTACAGAAGTATAACATACCCGTTAAGCATGTCAGGGGAACGGATAACGTTGTCGCAGACGCCTTGTCAAGACTGCCGACTGAAAAGGTAGATGAGGTCGAAGAAGAAAGGGTAACGGACTTTAAAGTAATGTTTGAAACAATTTCGTATAGGAAAGAATTTAATGATATGTGTTCACGAATAGGACAGATGCAAAAATTAGATGCTACATGGCGAAAAATCAGAAGCAAAGTAAAAGAAGGAAATCGTAGTAATGTTAGTGACCATTACCAGTTAGAATCAGATGTATTATTTCATCGAAAGAACGGGGAGAATGATTGGAAGATATGCATTCCCTCACAATGTACTGTGACATTACTGTAGTTCACGCATGCTAGATGGGGACATTTTGGAGCCCACAAATGCTTGATGAAATTACAACAACAATGTTTTAGTCCGGGTTTATTAAGAAGAGCTCAGGAGATACTCGAAAGACGTAAAATTTGTCAAAAATCAAAGTCTGTTAATTATTGTATTAAGGGTGTATTGGATCCCATTATACCGACAAAACCACCGAGTATAGTCTCATGTGATACATGTGGACCATGTCCCATAGCCAAAGGAAATTTTAAATATATATTCGCGATGTACGACCTATTCTCGAAGTATGTGAAACTTTACGCTTTGCGAACTACCAGTGTGAAACCCATGTTATTTGGTTAATGTAGGGAAACCGTGAATGCTTATTTCAGATAACGCCTCATATTTTCGGAGTAAAGCGTGGAAAGAAACAATGAAATTATGTGAATTCCTCATGTATTCATTACACGCTTTAATCCGTCACGAAACCCAATAAAAGAGTATTTCGAGAAGTAAATAGATATGTAAGAAGTTATATACAGAATCAACACCATAGGTGGATCGAATTAATTGTAGATTTTGAAAAGATGTACAACCATTTACCCCATATGTCAACTGGGTATTTGCACAATGTAATTCTATTTAATAAGCAGGATAGTGATAATTGGCATGGTAATTTACCATGTATGCAAAATGACCCAACGGATCGTGATGAAATTATAAAGAAGGTATACCTGAATTTACAACATAAAGCAAGGATTCGTAAACGTCAATTTGACAAGAAAGTTGGTGATAGTATTCTATTGAAGAATCATCCCAAGTCTTCAAAGATAAGAAAAATTAATCGAAAAGGAACAGTCTTTATAAAGGACCGTATAAAATCGTTGAGATACGACATGAAGGAAGCTACCTATTAGAAGATGAAGAAACCTCGATAAAAGGGGTATACCCTCATATTGAGTTAAAGAGATATTTTAGTTAATTGAAGATATAGCTTTTAATTATGCAAAGTCGGAGGAGATATAGTCCAAAAATGTGTTTCAGCAATCTTTGTGACTTTTATTTTATATGTAGAATTAGTGGACAGTGAATTAGTTTTAAGTAGTTTTCGCTACAAAATGAGTTATATCTAATTAATTTATTAAAAAATGTTATGAGCAACAGATTCATAACGATATCTAATTTATATTAGTTGATCTTTATTTAATTAAATAGAAACCGTTAGGTGATATTCTCATGTTAACAGTTGATGTTTTCATATTCTTATATTAACATGCCTCTACTTGTTTGTATTTGGCGAACGAGGCACGAGTTTAAATTACTCATGTGAGCACAATGAAAGATCTTACCGTAGTCATTCTTGAATAGGGGAATGAACTTAACAAAATCACTTATTTTGAGGAGTGAGATGCTGAAAGACAAATAAAAGTGAATATATTCTGAGGAATGAGATGCTAAAAGACAAATAAAAGCGAATATAATATAAATGATTGAACTAGTGATACATGATAAAAAAAATAACCGATAAGAACAAAGTGTGAGGATTATTGTACTGACAGTACAAGTGTGTGACTGAAAATATTACCTATCCTACCACGAACATTATTGACTAAGCTAAGAGACAATGCACAATGATAAACATTAAGAAATGCGGTACCGAGGTGTGATTTCATGTCATGTAGTCGTTAGTTCCGAAAAGAGAAATGGTTTAGATGTTTCAGAACACTCAACAGTGGTGATGAAGACTATCTTCGGACAGATTATGCTGACATGTGGTGCAGTCTAATGGGAGAGCAGCCACTGAGCAACGAGAGTAACTAGACGAGAATGCATGATCGGATCGTACTCGCTGCCATATGCGGTCGAATGCTGTTGCAGCTTCGCCCTGGTAATTCGATAAGAGGGCACTGGCATCGAACCAGGCCATGTTCGCAGCTTTGCATGGTCTGGTGCAGGTGCAGCGGCAGTGTGGCAATGGGCCGAGTATATAATTGTGACATTAAAATGAACTGATGAAATAGTTAAGGAGCATGCACCCTAATTTCAGTATTAAGGTAAAAAGAACAATATAATGATTCGATTTTTTGTATGTGTATGTGTGTGAATGCCAGTAAGCCAGTGATAATAATAAAAGAAGGAAACTTTACCTGGTTAGGGACGTTGAAGCGGGAAGTCAGGTGCCCACTTCATCGTCTGGGGGGGGCATGTGTAACACCCCAAATATGGAACCCCTAATGAAATCCCTTTTGTAGTAAAAGAAATAGCAAAATTAGTTACCCTGACATTGACGGGAGCTACTGACGACAAAATTAACACTATTGCAAGTTTGACTAACAGGAATACTATGTAACTAATAACGTTTATTATAAAGGAAGGACTAAATGAAAGACTATCAGAAGATACGAAGCCTGAAACTTTAAATAAATAATTCAAAATATATTCTTTACGAATGTTAAAGGCCAGACCATAAATAGATCAGAGACAACATTTATCCACGAAGGGAGTTGTAGCCGCATCGAGCTGTAACTACGCTGCGCCTACAATGTAGCACTGCAGTGGAGATAATTCAGTCTCTCTTGTAGACGTCGCAATAGTAGTAAGCCTATTGAACGCCACTAGATTGTTTCAAACCGATCTGAAGTTTTAAAAGTTTTCCAGTATCGACTTGACGTACTAGTCAGAATTTCGAACTGAAGTAAAACAACATTTACGGTTTAGCCAGACAACGGAGCAGTTATTGTATGTGACAGAAAAGTAAATCGTGTGATACCTGGTTAACGCTAGGACTTAGCCATCGTGATCTGCCATTGTCACGAACGTCAAAGACACAGCAATATACCAACCGCCGACATAAGCCCTATTATTAGCCTTGAGTAGGAAACAGCTACACCCGATCACGAAGAACTTACAGTTACGCCGTGTTGTCGGAAGCTGTAGTCAATGTCAGAATAGCTGATGCAAATAGATTCAAGACTCCGAATGACAGATCGGTGTGTTTTCAGTGCAGGTTTAAATAATTACGAAGTTCAATAAACTCCAATATAACCTTAATGCTTCGTGTCGGCTACGTCATTTAATGGAAATTTACTGTGCAATTGTGAAATTAACTATTTCTTGAGAGAACGCAGAAGTTAAATGTGATTTAGTGATTTTATTAATAATGAACAGCAAGTTTACACTGAAATACGACGCTTTCTGTACGTTGTCCGAAGAGTATTTTATCTCTGGAATTACGTCGTATTAGTTGTTGAATTAACACCGTAGCGATGCCTTGACGACGCTCTATTAATTAATAAATCAACATACTCGCAAACCTACGATGTGGCATCCGTTTGAGTGACGGACTTCATAATTCAAGGCATCCTATTATCTGCGTTTGAACACTCATTCGCAAACCGGGCATAATAATTACAGTTATCAGGTTCGCGTAAGCTTATCAGCCTGTCGCGAAGCATATTTGGTTAATTGTTTCAGATCAAGGGAGCTGTTGCGGTACCGAGTGGTGCAGTCGCTGTGGGTTCGAGGTAAAGAAGCGCGACAGAAAAATGGCTCTAAGCACTATGGGACTTAACATCTGAGGTCATCAGTCCCCTAGACTTAGAACTACTTAAACCTAACTAACCTAAGGGCGTCACACACGTCCACGCCCGAGGCAGATTTCTAACCTGCGACCGTAGCAGCAGCGCGGTTCATGACCGACAGACTTCGTACACCAGTGCTTCAGTTTTAAACAAGGGCTGCTTACACGTTCCGGCGTGCTGCTACATCGATACGCTGATATCAAATGGTTCAAATGGCTCTGAGCACTATGGGACTTAACTTCTGACGTCATCAGTCCCCTAGAACTTAGAACTATTTAAACCTAACTAACCTAAGGACATCACACACATCCATGCCCGAGGCAGGGTTCGAACCTGCGACCGTAGCGGTCGCTCGGTTCCAGACTGTAGCGCCTAGAACCGCACGGCCACTCCAGCCGGCCGCTGATATCAGTTTAAGGCAGATAGTGTCTGAAACTAATCAACCCGTTGTGGCCGAGCGGTTCTAGGCGCTTCATTCCGGAACCGCGCGACTGCTTCGGTCGCAGGTTCGAATCCTGCGTCGGGCATGGGTGCGTGTGATGTCCTTAGGTTAGTTAGGTTTAAGTAGTTCTAAGTTCTAGGGGGCTGATGACCTCAGATGTTAAGTCCCATAGTGCTCAGAGCCATTTTGAACCATTTTTGAATTAATCAGCCAAGCGAGGAATTTGTTTTCAACAGTTACAGATCGGAGTCGTCACGATCGACGGACACTGTTCCATGTCAACCAGTCTGGGACAACCATCACCATCCTGGCGGCACAAATAAGACGCCACAAATGGAAATGAGCGTTTGGCATCATTGGCCGGGAGGCCCCTTGCGGGACAGGTCCGGCCGCCTTGGTGCAGTTCTTATTACATTCGACGCCACATTGGGCGACCTGCGCGCCGGGGGGATGAAATGATGATGAAGAAAGCACAACACCCAGTCCCTGGGCGGAGAAAATACCCGACCCAACTGGGAAGGGAACCGGGCACATAGGACATCATTCCGTCACGCTGACCACTCCGCTATCGGGGCGGACAATACCACAAAGCACACACCACAGACGGGAATGTAAATCTTTAGTTACATATCTCTGTAACAGGTGGAAGGGCCACAGGAGTACATTAGTCTAGTTCGTGATTCTACCAAGCCTAGTAAGTTAAATAAGAGTTGTGGACATTGTTTGATGTCGATTGGTCACTGTGAAGGACACAGAGATACTCATACAGGGTGAAAAGTGTTTAAACCGACAAACTCTGGAAGGTTGTAGGGGACATCAAAACAAATATTTTTCCCTAATGTCATTTTTTCCTATGAGAAGTATTTAAACCGGTAGAGGAAGATTTCTCTGGCGGCAAATTAATTAAACCAACAAACGCTTTTCCATTTTTTATGACCAAGAGACAACACATTAACACAACCTAATTTCAATTACAGTAGATTTTCAAAAATGCCTTCATTAACACGTAAAGAAAGGTTACACCATCGGATCATGTTCTGTTTGACACGGACAAAAACCCATGGATTATCCTGAATTGTTCCTTCTACTGCTACTATCCGGGGAACCAGATGCTCTTCTGATGCAACAAGAGTTCCGTAAACAAGGTTGCGCATCTCTCCACACACAAAAAAGTCCAGAGGGGACATATCTGGGGATCGAGCAGGCCACGGTACAGGACCACCGCTGCCGATCCACGTTTCTGGGAACCGTCGGTCCAGGAATCGACGCACACGACGACTGAAATGTGCCGGCGCCCCGTCATCTTGGAACCACATGCGTTTTCTTGTAGGGAGCGGGACGTCTTCCAGCAATTCTGGCAATGTTCTGGAGAGAAAATTGTATTAGTGCCTGCCATTTAATGGCCTAGGCAGCATATACGGCCCAATTAAACAGTCCACAACAACACCGACCCACACATTAACGAAGAACCGCACCTGATGAGCGCTAGTAACTGTGGCATGTGGGTTATCCTCACTCCAAACATGCGAATTGTGCATGTCGAAGACTTCATCACGCCAGAATGTTGCTTCATCAGTAAACAACACAGAGGATGGAAATGTAGGATTCATTTGACACTGTTCCAGGTACCACTGCGAAAACTGTGCTCTGGGTGGATAATCAACTTGTTCCAGGTTGTGGGCACGCTGTAAGTGAAATGGACGTAACAATTTCTCTCGAAGGACTGTTCTTACATTCGTCTGATTCGTCCCCATGTTACGTGCAATTGCACGAGTGCTGATTGGAGGATCCCGCTCCACATGCTGCAAGACAACTTCCTCAAATTGCAGCGTTCTTACCGTGCGACGGCTTCCTTGTCCAGGTAATCTGCTAAATGACCCGGTCTCACGCGGGACGTTGGTACACAGCAGCGAAGGTCGTATGATGCGGGATACGGCGATTAGGATATTGTTGTTGATTAACCCGCTGAGCAGCTCGTCCGTTGTGGTGCGCTACGTAGTACATACCAACCATATCAGTGTACTCACTCCAGGTGTATCGCTCTATTAGTAAACAGAGACAGTGCACTACTACACTGGTGGACAGCCGTTGCCTACAACTGAAGAGCGTAATACGGCCTCCACCGGCTTAAATAACCCTCATAGGAAAAAATGACATTAGGGAAAAATATTTGTTTTGATGTCCCCTACAACCTCCCAGGGTTTGTCGGTTTGAATACTTGTCACCCTGTATAAGGCCAAGTTATCAGCACCTAAAAGAATTTGAAAGAGAAGCTATTGTGGGTCTCGCATTGAGTGGCTGATCAAATTGTGCAGTATCCAAGTTTGTAGGGTATTGGGATGCGACAGTGGCATGATGTTGAACTGGATGAGAACGTGAGGGCAGGCAGACCTGTCGTCAAGGTTTCAGTAGCCCACGTCTGACCACCACGAGCGAGCATCGCCTTGTTGTGCACCAGGCAAGTCGTCGCCCCTGCACATCTCCACCTGCAATCTGAAATCTGAAAACTTCCTGCTATATTCAGAGCCATCTTGCACCTCTGGTCGGAGACTGTCAGCAACCGGACTAGGAGATTACCGCCCCATGCATAGGCGGCCGTTGACCGCAACAAAGGTACCAGCATTTGGAATGCCACCGTGATCTGGAGGCCTGAATTGGTGGTGAATGACGTCGCATTGTCTTCGTGATGAATTGCGGTCATGCACTAATCTGAATGACAGTCACCAGCGAACACGGCAGCGACCTGGGGGAGAGATCCCATTCATCCAGTGTTTTGGAGAGGCACATAGGTGTCCCTCCTGGGTCATGGCGAGGCGAGCCATTGGGTACGACTTCGGTCATGACTGGTGGTAATTGAGGGAACTCTGATGGCACAATAGTGCGGAAGTAACGTGTCCTCTCACATCATCTCTCATGCGACAGTATCGTGGTGCCATTTCACGAAATGGACAGTGCTCATCCAAACATGGCACGTTTGCCTGTGTTTGATGGCCCTGTAGCCAGCGAGATCGACAGATGTGTCCCAGATAGAACACGTGTGCGGCCAGTTCGGATGTCAACTCTGTCCTAGTGCCAGTATCCAGGATATGACGACCAGTTGCAACAGCTGTTGATCGATTAGCCTCAGGAGAGAACAGAATGTCTTTGTGACACTCTTCCCCACTGAAGCAGTGCATGTAAACTGGCGAGAAGGTGTGCAGTGTCGTACTGATAAGTGTGCTCATGTACCGAAGTTCTTTGTAAATTTGATTAAGACAACATCACACATCATCTGAATCCAGGTGCGGATAATGCAATTCAGCTTGTCTATCTCAAGGAACACGTAATATTTTCTGCACCATATTGCTTTGCCCATTCTATACTACCTCTTTACTGTGCTGTCAGTAAGAATATAATGATAAGAAACCATCCTGCAACTTTGCTTCTTGTTATAGTTTTATTCTGACTGATACCATAGCATGTACTGAAACAAATAATTTTACGTTGTTTCCCCATGATCATTTCGATCGATTCTGGTACTAAATAATGTTCATTTTACCAGTAGTTCTTGGTAAGTACTGTTGTGTCCTGCCCACTCGTCAAATATGGGGTGCCTACGAAACCTGCTTCTCGGGTCGATAGACAGCAATTCAAGCAAAGCGGACTAATGAGTTTTATTATTGTACACAAAATTAAATGACAATAATTAAATTTGAGATGATAATTAAATCGAAACCCTTAGCTGCCGACAGGTGGTGTTGATATACATCAATGGTGACAGCTCAAAATGTGTGCCCCAACCAGGGCTTGAACCCAGGATCTCCTGCTCACATGGCTGACGCTATCCATCTAACCACCGAGAGCACAGAGGACATTACGACTGCAGGTACTTATCCCTTGCACGCTTCCCGTGAGACCCATATTCCCAACCGTCCACAACCTACATTCGTAGTGTTCCTAATAGATATTTGCCCATTCACTCATTACTCGCGCCAGATTAAGCTGAAGAGTCCTGTAAGAGTTCAGGCAAAGCGGGAGCATTCGCATACAAGAAGGTCAATGGCCGGGTAGCCTTTAACTATATGAAGATGTTTGTTCTAAGTCGTGTTTCCCTACCACTTTCGCGCAACGTCGCTCTGAGCGTGTTTTTTAGGGAATTGACTAGTTTGAACCTGGGACCTGTTGCTGGTAAGGAGACGCCAGATCACACATGACATGTAGAGTTCAGAAGAGTTCAGTGAGACTAGCGATGATATAACCAAATACTTAATGATTTCAGCGTCAGCTCCACTGCACTCCCTGTAAAAGAATCTTAATACTAACTAAATTTAGTGGAAGGGGTTCAAGGCTTTCCTATTTTTAGTTAGCTGGTAAAATAACGCCGAAAAAGCAGTTAAGTTTACCATTGGAAATTTTATTCTACTCACAAAACATTGTTTATAAATTGCACTATTGATAAAAGGAAATGTTTTAATACAGGATGATAAAAACAACTGCGTTCAACAAAAATGTGAACGAATATTCTCTGAATGGGTTTCCAAGTTCTACAAGGGATCGAAGGATGGCTTATGCCATATCAAATCTATAATCTAGGTTTAATCTAAGTTTCACAAAAAAGAAAACTATCAAAATGGTCTACAGTGACCCTCAATTATCTTTAATTACTTATCTAACTTGTCGTAAATTACAGTGGCTGATGTGGCTTCTCAATAATTATATAACAGAAAAATCATCGCGTTTCAGATTTTTACTTCATGTGGCAAATGTGAACACCATGAGATTTAATTGACGATCGACACTAGTATTACGTAAAAAGGGGGTGTAACAGATGAGACTTCTGCAGTTCTGTGTAAAGCTTTATGTGCTGTTATGCGGCATTAAGTGCGTTCATTACCTTGTCGTTGGTTAGGCAGCATCAGGGGGCGGCGGGCGGCGCAGCTCCATACAGCTCGCCATCTCGGAAGCAACTCTCTCCTAACTTCTCCTTACTACAATTTACCGAAGTTGGTTTAAAAAAAAAACCTATCTGGCTGTGTTTTCATCTGACCAATCAGGGTCTCAATGTTAACCTTAAGCTCTGGCTACAAAAATTCTGTCCATCCAATGAGAAACGTTATACTTTTCGCAGTGGGGCAATGTTTTTAACGTTTCCAACGTAACAGAGACGCGAAAAAGTTTCACGCTAAAACTTGCAGCCGGTGTGGCCCTTTTAGTGTTATCATGGGCCTGGGGGGTGGTCCTGGCGACGTGGGTGTCCGTCCCTTATCGTAGGACCTTCTAGCTTAACGCGGTTCTGCTCTCGCCTTCTGCTCTCGTTTCTCCCCTCGTAACTGCGTCTGTTTCACGGTGGGAAGGTATGACATGCATTTAGGCATTGTTGTGTTAGTCTGTGGTATTCCATTTGCTCACTCGTTACTCGTATTACTTTGGTTAATTTAATGTCACGATTTATTCGGAGCTATGTGACATACTACTGGATTTGCTTATCATGCCAGGGTTTTCATGGAAGGTGTTGGATTTGCCTGACACCTTACAAAGCCTACAACTACTGTGTGAGTAAGTCACAGTTGTGTTCGTCAAGACATACAAATGCCTTGGTATAACAGTGTGTGGGATGTGAAATTGGATGATCGAAATAGGATCAGTTTTATGTGAAGAAGGTTACATACTTTGATTCCTTGGTAGAATGCTGAGAAAATACATACATTCTACAGCTGAGACTGTTTACGAAATCTTCATGCGTCCCATACTAGTACATTTATTGCTCTAATGTGTGAATATACACTAAAGAGGATTAACATAACGGAGATATCGAGATACATGAAGTATATAGCGGAAGACAGCATGAAGATGAAGGAGAGTGTCACAGAAATGATGGTAAACATTATCAAGTAGATCCTTCAAGAAAGATTAAGTATCAACTGAAAGCCTTCTTACAAGTTTTATGAACCAGCACTAACCGGAGGCTCCAAGAAAATACTACAACCCCTAAGTGACAGTGAAGACAAGATTAGACTAATTACAGCTTGCTCAGAAGCATTTAGGCAATCATTTTTTCCGCCTTCTATATGTGAATGGAACGAAAGTATCCTTAATATGTGGTACAGTACGTGGGGGACGCGGCCATTCACGGAAGACTGCTACACCTGCTCTTAGGGCAGTAAGAAATTACTTCCCGTCCAGCACCATAGTGCAGCCTGCGATGAAGAGTTTGCTCATTTGCTTTTCTTATGCTAGTCAAGCCAGTTATTGCTGTTATTTAGGTAATTAATATTTTCGACAAAAGAATGAGTTTCAATTACATAAAATGTTTGATGCTTATTAAAAATTGTGTGTCCTCTGAACTTCATGAAAAGAAAACCTGGTAGCTTGAGAACGGGTGCTTATGAACACGTTCTGTTACTAAATCTATGTCTTGATTACTACTCATCCAATTCTACACACTATTGAAACTGCATAGGTACCATACGCTATTCTCGAGATATACTTAAACAAAGTTTGAAATGGTTTGGGATCTGATACCTACATTTCGTTTGATCACTCAGTGGTAAACGAAATCTAAGAGTGCCTAAGTTTTAGCCTACGTCACGGTTTCTTTCGTGCTAGAATAACAAGAAATATACATAAAAGCAAGGGCTATTTCCAGTTACCATACGACACTGTCTATGACAACTGGTACAGCTTACGTTCGGCTGCACCGCTAGACGAACATAAACGACTGCCCATAAGCACAAAGACCACGAACTCCCGTAATATTAGTAATCAGCTCTGTGGCTGATTACGTCTTTTTCTTGAATTCTTTTTACTTTACGCAACTGATTAGAGCAGCAAAAGTCCTGGCTGGAGATGCAAGTAAGTTACATATATCCTGCATATTTTTTGCTTGCTGCCAAGGCCGTCGCATCTAGCTCAAGTACTTGTCGGCAGCAATCGGAAGCATTCGGTCAATCCTACAATTCAATAGAAGCAGAGGTCATTGTTGAGCGATCTGAGAGGGCGGCAGCGTCAAACGCATGCTTCCCCTTCCACTGCAAGTGCTGTGACGTCACGCGCAAGCTCCGACGTCCGCGTGTATTCGAGTCAAACATTTAAGGTTATTTATTCCTTGAGTGTCATCTTCTTGTTTTTACGCGTGTACAAAGACGAACAGGAAGACTAAAGGTACTCGGTCAAGTACTTTTTGTTAGCTTTAGTAGACCCGCCGACCTTCAAAGACAAAGTATTTGCTTTTCCTGATACACGCCATTTAATGCAATTGCCATGAGCCGTTTTTTGGACCAATGAGGAAATCACAAATAAAGAGTAGCTACTGGAAATGTTGCATCACGCACAAAAAAAGGCGACTTAAAGGTGGCGTTCGAACTGCAGGACAATCATTTATTCGTGAGAGAAAGACAAAATGTCAAAACTGCAGCACAGTTGTTTTCTCATTAAAAAAAAATTCCAAATATGAAATATTTGGAATATTACTGCAGAGACGGATTTGTAACTTGCCTTTAAACAAAAACAGACTAGAGTCCCATGCATTTTTTTTATTTGAACATTTATTTATCTGGTGACCACTCGTCATCGTGGAGTTTCAGTTGTCTGATGATGATCGTACCAGGCTTGAAACTGGCCACCTGATTTATAAATTTTAAGTTGTAGCATCTATGTGTGAGGCTAAACTATTTTCATTTAAAAGGTTTTATTCTAATTTTTGACCGCTGTTTGCCAAGAAGAATGTTCCAAAAGGTTTTTAATCTCCGATTGTAAAAACAACGGGTTTCTTTACGAAATAACTTTTCTGCTAAGTGTTTTTATACACTACAGTGCAGATAACAGAATAACACAGCATCTTACACACCAAAAACACAGTGTATAAATGACATAGAACGCAGAAAATGCACTTGAAAATGAGAAAACATTTCCCGAAACACTCCCTGAAAAGTACAAAAAAAAAGGAACTCATGACTGATAGCAGAAAAGTTTTTTCATAAAAAAAACTAATATTTGGAAATGTACGGCTGACTTTTTGTTCAAGTTCAGTAATTGGTTAACGTTCTTTGTCCAAGTAAACCTTTCACTTCACAAAGAGAAAAGATTGGTTTCGACTTAACTTCAATGAGCAAGGGAAAATATTAACTGAAATGATTAATTTATAGAGACAATGCGTGTACGTGTTTCCAAATGCAAAGTTACCTTTCAGGTGGATCTGTTAATTTCCACACAGTAGTTGACAAATTTTCAATATCTGCAGGAAAATTCTGGGGCAAAATGTACACAGAATCTGAACTCGGATTGGGGTGCACATGATAATTTGTTTGATACTAAATATTCGTTACATGTTCTTGATTTCTCGAAGTGACGTTGAAATGGTATGCACCTATTAAGTAGCGCGGGTTTGTGTTTAGTTCACAAAGATTTTTTTCCTAGTGGCAGCGTTGTGGTCGCTATTGACCTTCGCTGGGTACGCTCCCGTCTGCGGATTGCAAAAATTGACCAGGATTTCCTCCAGCGTTCCTTCTCGCATACCAGAACTATGATCCGTCGTAATGCATAAAAATTTACATCAGACTTTACTGGTACATTATGGGCAAGCATATGTCGAGAGCCTTTCATATTAATGAAACGTTGAAGACAATAGTGAAGAGCGTCTGAATGATTCCAGGAGAATGGTGACAATTTTAGTATGAAGCAAAATAAAAGAGTCCCCTTTCCAGGCGAAGTTATTGATAGTTTGTGATTCCATATATCACAGAGTGAGACATCTCAGTAAGGAAATAATTACACATTAAAATGACAGAAGACGGAACAGGCATAAGAAGTTCAGGAAATATATCTATGTAAAAGTTTCTTTTTTTAACATTATGAATAAATTTTTTGTTAAGGAAAAAGATTTTAGGAACTTTAATTTTCGAATGGTTTGAAAAGGGAAATGTTAGGAGGAGTAAAAACAAAACAGAAATGCTAGCTGCCATTTTTTGAGAATAACTACGACTATATCACGTCTAAGAACAGTTGTAAATATTGTACGTTTGTGTAATAGTATATGTAAATAAAATTGAGAGTTTTATTATTACAACATTTTGATTTGAAATCCATCCCAGACATGAATTTCGGGAGGTGTAAGGGGCAGTTCTCCCTTTCATGAAGTAGAATAGAATGTTTTACACAGACAAAAAATTTGAAATTTACACATTGTACTGGGAAAGGCCCTGTCTCCAATATCTGCTGAAAGACTGCAAATGACTAAATTCTTAGTTTTACAGCAGTCAGAAGCTCAGAATACTAGTTTTGTCAATGTTGGAATGTTCTCACTGCTTCCATATTTGAAATGAAGTACCAGCTTGTTCTTTACTCGAGCGACGAGATCCATCAAAACACAAATTCATCAACAATGACATTTTACGTTGCAAAGATGAAACAATTTTACACCTCTTGCGAAACTTTATTTTTATCTCGTAATTACGTTCATTTTTTCATAATAAAATATGCATCACATGCGTCTATAAAATTTTAAACTTAGAGAATGTTCATACACTTTTCAGTCGAAATTTGTTAGTGCCTCTGGTCCTTTCCCCGGTTGTCGTAAAAAGTTTTAAAAATTTAAAAAACACTTGAAAATCTGTTCTAGCATTAGATTTCTTTTCGTTACGCCTGGCTACAATTTTCTCTTCGAACTGCGCGGTAATGTCTTTACTCGCCTATTTACGATGAGTATGGTTGCATCTTTCTGTGGTTACTAGGGCGCACATTGTAACAAAAAATTGCTGTGACAACAGCGTGCATTTACAGTCGAGGGATGAGCAAAACCTTTTTCTTGTCAGCAGAAATGCATGTTCCTCTCTCCGTTAAATCGTCTTGTGTGTTCTTTCGACTGTTATTGCAGTCTCGTTCTGCAATGTTCCAACTTGTCACGCTCAAGGGACGACGAACTACACTCCTGGCCATTAAAATTACTACACCACGAAGATGACGTGGTACAGACGCGAAATTTAACCGGCAGAAAGAAGATGCTGTGATATGCAAATGATTAGCTTTTCAGAGCATTCACACAAGGTTGGCGCCGGTAGCGACACTTACAATGTGCTGACATGAGGAAAGTTTCCAACCGATTTCGAATACACAAACAGCAGTTGACTGGCGTTGCCTGGTGTAACGTTGTTGTGATGCCTCGTGTAAGGAGGAGAAATGCGTACCATCTCGTTTCCGCTTTGATACAGGTCGGATTGTAGCCTATCGCGATTGCGGTTTATCGTATCGCGACATTGCTGGTCGCGTTGGTCAATATGCAATGACTGTCAGCAGAATATGGAATCGGTGGGTTCAGGCGGGTAATACGGAACGCCGTGCTGGATCCCAACGGCCTCGTACCACTAGCAGTCGAGATGACAGATATCTTATCCGCATGGCTGTAATGGATCGTGCAGCCACGTCTCGATCCCTGAGTCAACAGATGGGGACGTTTGTAAGACAACAACCATATGCACGAACAGTTCGACGACGTTTTTAGCAGCATGGACTATCAGCTCGGAGACCATGGCTGCGGTTACCCTTGACGCTGCATCACAGACAGGAGTGCCTGCGATGGTGTACTCAACGACGAACCTGGGTGCACGAAAGGCAAAACGTCATTTTTTCGGATGAATCTAGGTTTTGTTTACAGCATCATGATGGTCACATCCGTGTTTGGAAAGATCGCAGTGAACGCACATTGGAAGCGTGTATTCGTCATCGCCATACTGGCGTATCACCTGGCGTGATGGTATGGGTGCCATTTGTTACACATCTACGTCACCTCTTGTTCTCATTGGACGTTACATTCCAGTGGACGTTACATTTCAGATGTGTTACGGCCCGTGGCTCTACCCTTCATTCGATCCCTGCGAAACCCTATTTTTCAGCAGGATAATGCACGGCCGCATGTTGCAGGTCCTGTACAGGCCCTTCTGGATACAGAAAATGTTCGACTCCTGCCCTGTTCAGCACATTCTCCTGATCTCACACCAACTGAAAACCTCTGGTCAAGGGTGGCCGCGCAACTGGCTCGTCACAATATGCCAGTCACTACTCTTGATGCACTGTGGTACCGTGTTGAAGCTGCATGGGCAGCTGTACCTGTACACGTCATCTAAGCTATGTTTGACTCAATGCCCAGGCGTATCAAGGCCGTTATTACGGACAGATGTGATGTTCTGGGTACTGATTTCTCAGGATCTATGCACCCAAATTGCGTGAAAATGTAATCACATGTCAGTTCTAGTGTAATATATTTGTCCAATGAATACCCGTTTATCATCTGCATTTCTTCTTGGTGTAGCAATTTTAATGACCAGTAGTCTAGATCCGTCATAAAAGACACAGATAATATTGCAACCGACACTGAAAGTGTGAAGTTCTATCTTTTTAGAAAAAGATGTTGAAGGGGTTCTGTCCTATTTTCCATGTCGAATTTCATGGAGCTTAAGTGCTACAGAAGAATGCTGAAGATTACATGGGTAGGTCACATAACTAATGAGGAAGTATTGAATAGAATTGGGGAGAAGAGGATTTTGTGGCCCAACTTGACTAGAAGAAGGAATCGGTTGGTAGGACATGTTCTGAGGCATCAAGAGATCACCAATTTAGTACTGGAGGGCAGCATGGAGGATAAAAATCGTAGAGGGAGACCAAGAAATGAATACACTAAGCAGATTCAGAAGGATGTAGGCTGCAGTAGGTACTGGGAGATGAAGAAGCTTGCACACGATAGAGTAGCATGGAGAGCTGCATCAAAGCAGCCTCAGGACTGAAGACCACAACAACAACAACAACATAGGCCATAACAGTAAAGAGATGTGCGAATTTGATAAATGCCCTCAATCTCAGTAGTATCGATAAAACCAAAATCTTTGCCTGTTCCTGAGACCACAGGTGTTGGTCTTTTTTTTTAATAGAATAGCAGGCATCGTGTGATGGATAGAATGGCTATGTACTAGGTTTGAAAAGTGTGTGAGCTAGTCTGCCGTGTAGTGGAGGCAGCAGGTTTTTTGTAGTAATATGTTTTGAGGAAAAATTTTGAGAAAGTGATATGATATGAATGCAAGCATAAGAAAAGCCAATTTTAAGGTAATCCAATTATTTTTGTATTTGTAACTGTATAGTTTCTTATTGCTAGAACATTGTGTATGCTTGAAGTTTGTTGTAGAAATCTTAATTTTCTCTCATGGTTTAAACACGTGTCAAGGAAAGTAATTGTACACAGGGAAGTTACTGAGAAATAATTTTGGCGATTTATTTGTGTGAACTTTATATGGATAGGGTTTATTATTGTCATGGCTCAACGAAACATAGTTAAATGTATCGTCTTTGCTCTCTTTTTTCATTCTTTAACATGAGTTCCATATTTTCATTTTACTTTCATGACTTTGTTTGCACACTCGCATTTCACATCGCGACTTGTGTACTGAGAAGGATTTTTATGAAAATTGGTGAGATAACGTCTTGCATTCCACATTGCAGGTACGGCCGAGGAAGTTTGGTTTTTGAAAGTCACATAATTATTCCTTTACACAGAGCAGTACTTCTTCTCTTCAGTACTGCTCTGTGTGCACTTGTCATTAGTGTGTTTGCCTCTAAAAATCCTGTATCGTATATCGATATTCATTATATCTCCTACATGTTATTTAAGTGATAACAAATATAATGTTGTAGTTTAAACCATTTTAACCCTTATCCATGAAGATGTCTGTGGTATCGATAGTTCCGATGCCACAGCGTAGGTGCACGCTCGTAGGTTGGCACTACGAGAGCGGACGGACTACGCCGACCACAGCGCCCTCTAGCCGACGCAATGGGCGCAGCTCTGCTTTCTGTAACAGCTTCGCACCTACATGCTCATCAAGTCTAAGTTAAGTAGATATCATTTACTAATATTCTCTATTATATGTACTTTACGTCTCCTGCTCCTACTCGGTTCCTTCATTCGGCCTATTTTGCAGATCACGGGAGAACACCCATGCACCGCCTTCCAGGCGGGATACAAAAATGTCCATGACTGAAAGCGATCGATATTTGGGTCCAAAATAGAGGAGGCTTATGGTCAAACATGCATTTTACACATTACTTGAAGCCTGTTGATAGTCGCCTTCCAAAAATTTTTAAATCAAGTTTCATGTCCTTTATAAGTCACAGTGATTGTCGGAATGTATTTGTGAAAGTAATATCACGTCTCTTCGGAGCCGTAATACCAGTGAAATACGGGGTGACACAGAAAAACGGGAACATTTCCAAAACCCAATAAAACTAGGAGTGATGAAGGAAAGAAATTGCAATCATAGTAATTGAAACCTTACACCATTTACGAAACACTGATAACATTTATCATTTATTTTAAAAAAATTACTTCCTATAGATGGCGTCCTCCTGTCGAATACATTCGTGAAATCTGCTGTTGAGATTCCTCATTGACCGCTGCAACATCTCAGTTGGGATACTGTGAATTGCTTCCCGAATTCTCTGTTTTAACTCATCCAGGGTTCTTGGTCGAGTGGTGTAGACTTTGCTGTTGAGGTAGCCCCACAAGAAAAAATCACACACGGATAAATCTGGCGATCTAGGGGGCCAGCGAATGTCACCGAATCTTGAGATCACACGGATGCTAAACAGTTCTCGCATATATGCCATTGATTGCCGTGCAGTGTGTGATGTCGCTCCGACCTGCTGAAATCAGGCTTGTTGAACGTTTGGAAAGTTCCAGAACGAGATTTTCACTCTGCAGCGGAGTGTGCGCTGATATGAAACTTCCTGGCAGATTCAAAGTGTGTGCCGGACCGAGACTCGAACTCGGGACCTTCGCCTTTCGCGGGCAAGTGCTCTACCAACTGAGCTACCCAAGCACGACTCACGCCCGTCCTCACAGCTTTACTTCTGCCACTGCCTCGTCTCCAACCTTCCAAACTTTACAGAAGCTCTCTCGGTTCGGCACACAGGTTTAATCTGCCAGGATGTTTCGTTTAGAAAGTTGTTCAGTGTTGGTGTAACGAAAGTCCGCAACATTTCCACGTAACGATCGGCGTTGACAGTTATTGTGTTTCCCTGTTCATTTGCGAAAAAATACGGTCCGATACTCCCACGTGATGAAACAGCACACCATACTGTCACCTTACTAGCGTGTAAAGGGTGCTCCTGAATGTCATTAGGATTTGTTTGGCCAGTAACGGTAGTTCTCTTTATACACATAACCTGTGCGATGAAAATGTGCCTCATCTGACATCCACAACTTGTTTAGAAATTCGTCATTGTTTATTTTTGTTATCATTTGTTGACAGAATCCTAATCGTAACCGGTAATCGTTGCCCTTCAATTGTTGCACCATCTGTAGTTTGTAGTGATGAAATTTTAAATCAAGGTGAAAAATTCTGCGAACACTCTCCCAGGGCATTCCAAACACTGCTGCTTGCTTCTGAATTGAATGCCGTGGGCTCCGTAAGACAGACTCCCGTACATCAATGTTCACTGGAGAACGCACACTTCTTGGTCGTCCTGTTGGTTTCTTCTTGAGGATAGATCCAGTCTCTTCATAGTTATTAATCCAACATTTTATCGCGTGTTTTTCGACAGAACTGCATCAATACTTCCTTAATTATAAAATTATCGAAAATCCCTCTGCGCCGCTACAAAACTATCATTATTTTTATACAGCATTTTTATGGCCAACGCATGCTGTCGTCCGTTCGACTGATCCATGATTACCGAAATGGCGGACTGTTTACTCGCTAACTGTCACGAACCCGCATTGCTGCAAGATTTTAGGAACTTTAATCTTCGAGTTGTTTGAAGAGGGAACATGTTAGGAGTAGTAAAAATAAAACAGAAATGCTAACTGCCATTTTTTGAGGATAACTATGACTATATCACGTCCAAGAACAGTTGTAAATATTGTACGTTTCTCTAGTAGTATATATTAACTTGAGAGTTTTATTATTACAACATTTTCATTTGAAATCCATGCCAGACATCAATTTCGGGAGAGGTAAGGGGCAGAGCTCCCTTTCATGAAAGAGAATAGAACGTTTTACACAGACAAAAAGTATAAAATTTACACAATGTACTGGGAAAGGCCCGGTCTCCAATATCTGCTGAGAGACTGTAAATGACTAAATTCTTGCTTTTACAGCACTCTGAAGCTCGGAATACTAGTATAGCTTGTGTGTAGTCGGTTTTGCATTGTTGCAATATTCTCGCTGCTTCCATATTTGAAAAATGAATCTTAAATGATGAACCTTCTTGTTACTTACTCGAGCGATGGTGTGTAGTTAGCAAAATTAATTTTACAAACAACCTTCTCCCTGCTCGCTTCTACGAGATCCAACTGAACACAAATTCATCATCAATAACATTTTACGTTGCAAAGATGAAACAGTTTCACACCTCTTGCGGCACTTTATTTTTATGTCGTAACACGTTCATTTTTTCATAATAAAATATGTATTACATGCGTCTATAAACTTTTAAACTTAGAGAATGTTCATACACCCTTTCAGTCGAAATTTGTTTGTGCTTCTGGTCCTTTCCCTGGTTGTAGTAAAAAATTTAAAAAAATAAAAAAACAACTTGAAAATCTGTTGCAACATTAGATTTCTTTTCGTAACGACTGACTACAATTTTCTTTTCGAACTGAACAGTAAGATATTTACTCGCCTATTTTCGTAATGAACAGTATGGGTGTTTCTTTCTGCGGTTACTGGGGCGAACATTGTAGAAAAAAAAAATGCTGTGACAACAGCGTGCATTTACAGTCGCGGGATGAGCAAAAGCCTTCTTCTCGTAAGCAGAAATGTATGTTCCTCTCCCCGTTAAATCGTCTTGTGTGTCTTTCGTCTGTTATTGCAGTCCCGTTCTGCAGTGTTCCATCTTGTCACGCCCTCGGCACTACGAACTATTAAAGTGGAGTATCCTTTGCCACGCGCTTCACAGTGTTTTGCAGTGCATCGATGTAGGCGTAGATACAGCAGCTTGCTACGGGCGACATTCTTCACTAACATGCCCGTACTGTCATTCACGCTCCGTCCTGTTTCGAAGGCCTCCCTGAGAAAAACCCGATATCGGCACTGCCGTTCGCGTGTTGCCGCCACCAGTAAAACGTCGTGAGTTCTCCAGAGCCCGCGGGGGCTGCGAGCGAAATGCAGGGCGGCTGAAGGCGCCGGCGAGTGCCGTTTCCATTAGCACGACAGAACGTGTTTCGCGACCGGTTTGCAGCCGTTGCGGCGTGGCTGGAGGCGGCAGCCGGAAACGGGGGCGGCGGCGGGGGTGGCAGCGACCGTGATAAGGCGGCCCCCGCTAACGACGCGCCGGCGTGGCTGGGCGTGTCCCAAGTGGCAGCACAGCCACCGCCCCCCGGGGCTTTGTCTGCGCGGCGGAGGCGGAGGGGCTGCTAGAGGGGCGGAACGTCGGGGAGGAAGAAAACGGATCGCGGACGCCGACATCAAGCAGAAGGTCGCCACTCCCGACGCGTTTTTTCGCTGTTATTAATCGTGTAACACATCGCAAACACCGACCAGGGGCCCTATTCTGTATCGTTCATACCGATCGGTGTAGTAGTTTTGTCTCGGTAGTGACGTCATTTTCGGTTTTTTATCGCAATATCTTATTCAGTAAGCTTCTGAGACCTGTTACCGAATGGTCCTCCCACCGTTTTTAAGACAATTGTACCGAGAGGTTTTGGATTTCGGTGTGGCCCTGTCGATCGGTGAGCTACGGTTTATGTGCACCTATAAGTTGTTATTTTAAACATATTTAGCGGTTTTAGCTTTGGATTTAGTGATTGTGTTACTGCAGAATCGCACGTTTTCGATCAATATTCTCCCAAAATACCTGTTATTTTTATGCAAACAACTGTTTAAAGATAATTAAATATCAAGACATTGGTTCTGCTTACGTGTATTACGTGAGTGTGAACTGACGTTACTAGTGACTTTGTGTACTTTTGCCCACAAATGGTTTAGTTAGTAACTATCGAAACGTGTTTACAACTTTCAAGTAACAATGGAAAGCAATTATGTCAAGCCTGATATTGGAAACGTTCCAAACTATCATGCATTTATGTCTTACACAGCACGGTTTGGCAATGAAGTCAGCCACAATAGTGCGAGAATTGAGCACAAAGCTTCTGTTGTGTGGCGTGGCTAACATCATCAGCACTAATGAGCGTCTCTTTGCCATCGGTTTAAGTGACACTAACCTCTGCATCAAATGCAACCTCGTTCATAGTGTGCCTCATCGTTACACATGTGGAGATCGGATTATCAACTGGAGGTTGACCAGGGAGAAAATTGCTCAAATAACAAGAACTTCAGCAAACAATGTACCGACTTACATTTTCTTCAGACCAGAGGAAGGTTACTACCCTCAGGCAAAAAATTACGCAGTGATTTGGGTAATGGGCAAATATACAAGTTATGTTTTTAACAATATTGGGAGCGATGAACACATTGAATACAAGATGTATATGAAAAATGAATTCGAGAAAATACTTAAATATCAGAATCACTATAAGAGATTTGGTAACATGCTCCGAATTGTCTTCAACAGAATGGGTATAGGTTAGGAACTGATTTCCTAGTAGAGAGGGAATGGGTTGGGTCACGTTCCCGACCCTAACCTCACCTGCAAGTCACACATGAAAAATAAATCAGCAGTACAGCAGATACAAGAATATGACGGCAAACATCTGGTGTCTGATATAAAGGAAGATCTTGAACTCCCTAAGGATGCGTTTAGAAGGCTGGAACTGACAAAAATAACAAGGCAGTGAAGTATTTTGCGATGTCGCTGTTCGGGACTGCTCTTCTGTCCACGTAATTTACCCTGGAAGGAACACACATAAAGGATTTTCTGAATGATTGATTTGGGTCTGGGAAATGATGATGAGGAACCTCAGGCTGCAGAAGAAGAAAATGTGCGTGCTGAACTGCCACCAGTTGAAGGTGACAGTGAAGGTGCTAAATTGTGCTACTGCTAAAGACTCATTCTTTGAATTCAGTAATTTATGACTGCAATATCTGTCACCTTTATATTTTTTATTGTCAGAAATAATTCACCATTTTTTCCGAATATGTAGCTATTACCGAGTTGCGGTTAGACAGGAATCTAAGAGCACAACTTAAATTACTGGGAATGTAACTAGCAGCGATCATCTTCACAATCTTGCTCGTCACAAGTATTTATCTGCGATCGAATCCTCAACAACAGTAGACAGAGATTAAAGATCTCCGCCGTAATATTTTTAGAGTGTAGCACCATATACGAAACATTTTCATTCATGAGATGCATGTTATAAACTTCGACGAACTGCAGGAGCTCTCGAAATTGTGTTTTCCCAATTTTGTTTTTAAGACCCAAATCGTTGACGTATCGTGCAGGAAAGTGGGCTGCTTAATTACATTTGGATCTCTAGGAGCGAGTTATAACCACATTCTGTTTACCTTCTTATTCTTTAAAACTCTCAGAATCAATTTTTCGGTTGCTTTTAAAGATGTATTAGTACAATGTGGTACTACACACTATTCCTAACTCTCCGAAACGTAAAATCCAAAAGACGATGTCAGTGTGAATGAGAACAAGATGACATAATGCGGCATTTACGATCTGCAGAATACAGTCAAATACGCTATTGTTATTATGCATGCCTGGAAATATGCGGTCAGGGAAACTGTAAAAATTTCTGTGAATCTCAGCTGAGAATCATGGAAATGGATATACTGCGCCTGATACTATTAAGGAGGAGGCAAGAGCGATGAAGGCGGACACGTCAGGTCGATGGAATGTGGCGTCATGCGTTATGGCAACGTAAACGCAATTTTCGGTACTTAGAAGAATAGCGCACCTGTTTCGTCTGCTAGCCGCTTTGTGCTCGTGGCGCTGTGCGCGCTGCAGTGCGCATGCGCGAATCTGCGGCCGCTTGCACTTGATTGGCTTGAGCGACACGAACCGGCAACAGCGCTTCGGTTCTCTAGACCTGAACTGTATCGCTACCGAAATGCATACTGAACAATGCAGGGGCTCTAATTCGAGTACTAGACCGTTCGGTGATCTTGAGTACCGAAACGATCGGCACAATGGCGGAAAGATACAGAATAGGCACCCAGGTACGTCCCTAACCAACATCAATGGCGTTCAGCGTCGCTTCCCTGTCTCTACATTGTCTACTAAATATTATGCTCACCTAATCACAGTTGCAGGTTGCCTTTCTAAAGACGTGCAGACTATTTCATTTAATCGTTGACCGAAATTAAATACTCACAATGCTTACATCATCAATCAATCTTGTAAACTTATTCGAAGAGGATTATAATTTTAAGATCGCATTAAATAAAACCAAGACAACGGCATTCCATCGAAAATACCGAGTAATAAACAAAACTATTATTCCAATATAGATTTTGGAACAAGTTCAGAAGTTTAATTAAAAGGGGCAGTCAACAGAAAACACCCTCCACAACGGGACCATGGAATGGTTCCATTCAAAATTGTTTACCAGCCGAAGCGTAGCCTTCATGTCATCGGCAATGTGGGGGCAGGCATTATCGTACAACAGAATGATTCCGTCCGACAGCATTCTTGGACATTGACTTTAATCTTACATTAATCGACACACAACAGATGAATGTTCGTATTTGTTTATTAATAAGGAAATTTACTGTCCTGTTCTTTCTGAAGCAGTCCACTGTGTGATGTAGTGCAAAATTCAAATGGCTCGGAGCACTGTGGGACTTAACATCTGAGGTCATCAGTCCCCCAGAACTTAGAACTACTTAAACCTCACTAACCTAAGGACATCACACACATCCATGCCCGACGCAGGATTCGAACCTGCGACCGTAGCGGTCGCGCAGTTCCAAACTGAAGCGCCTAGAACCGCTCGGCCACACGTGCCAGCTGATGTAGTGCAGAACAAATAAACTACAGACAATGATTGATATTTCTACTGTGCAAAAGTGTTTCGAACTGCAGTTTAGTGATAACTGAACAGTTTTGAACACAGTGTTCTCTATATTCACAGTTTGAAAGTACTATCATTTTAAGTTTTCGTTTCACAGCAACAGCAACAAATATATATATATCCGTTACAGGGCGACGTATGTTCCACTCTGTTGAGGGTTTCTGTTTAATTTCCTTTAGATCTTTTGTATCTAGTAGTTGGCATAAGTTATTTTGTATCCTTTTATGTCTTCCATGTATATGCACTGCTGGAAAACATTCAACACTCTCGAGGAATATGTTCATTGGCACCTGTGTAGAATATACGCATCCTGAGGAGTTGCAGCGCTACTGATTCATTTGTCGCATTCATCGGATATCGGTTGGCCTTCAATACGCTTGTCTGTGCACTCTGCTTTGACTCTGCAGAAAGTAACTGTGCTGAATTTATAAGTGAGCAGTGCTTGCAACATTTATTCCAGCATAAAATCTGGTCTCACCGACGAGTGCGTACACCTGTCAAACAGATTCAGCCATCAGAACGGGATCGTATTGTGGACCTGCGGGAAGCAGCATGGATGCATCGGTGGATTGCTGCATATGCTGTATCGGTGGTGTCTTGCAGCTTTCAACAGCGGTCTGGGGAACATTCCCACAAACACACATCAAGATCGACCCATTGTACGAACAGCGGTGGCCAATCTAACTTCATCCAAGAACGAGATCCTGGAGTATGTTACGTGCTGTTTCGTCAGAAAACACTGGGAAACGTCCACATGCAGAAGGACTACAATCACCTGTGCATCTGGCCAGGATATCACTGATATCAAGACTTAGGTACCCTGGTGTCGTGAAAGAATTGACTGGAGAGTGCACTCTCTCTATTTTTTTCAGTGATAGGAGTAAGGTCTGTCTGCATGAGATTGATGGGTGTACACGAGTATGGCTAGACCAGGTGAGCTACCTGTATCGTGGTGCGTTTTATGGCGCGGAGCACCATGAGTTACAACCCGCGGTTACGTCCGTTGTTTCTGTAGCGTAAAGTAACCATTGACACTACATTGCATGGGCAGATATCCCCATGCTGCTGCCATTTCTTCGACAGGTAAGTGTCGTGCTTTTTCAGCATGACAGAGCACGTCCACATACGGCTGCTGCGACACAAAATGCTCTTTGTGGTGTCTAACAGCTACACTGGCCAGCAGGATCACCTGATCTCTCGCCAACGGAATATGTATGTGACGTTATGACTCAGGTACAACCGTCCTCCAGGCCCTGCTAGATCCATTGCCGAATTCCAACAAAAGGCGTAAGATGCTTGGGACAATCTATCACAGGATGCCTTTCTGCACCTGTAGGATCGTTTGCAAGCAAGAATACACACCTCTTGTCTATTGATGCGACTCTTCAGGTACCCTTTACAATGACATCAAGTACTCCTACAACGATGAACTACCTGTCGTCTCACTTATCAATGAAATGACTTTGTCCTTGAGAATTCAGCAGGTTTTTCTGGCAGTGTATAAATTGAAGTCCCCCCCCCCCAATCATCGTGTGTGTCAGTATGTTTGGGATAACTTTAAAAACTGCTGCAGGGATTCTCGTGCAGTTTACGTTAACAGATCGACTGATTGATTCAGGAGGTTTGGGTATATAATTTAAAAAATTTTCGTGCTAATTTGCTGTCCTATGATGAATTAAGGTTCTCCGCCACCATGAAAACGATACCATTGCAATTTAATAGTAAATAACAGAACTCCTTCGAATCATTCAAAAAGGTCATTTTCCAACCTCCCAATTCCAGCGCCAGCCTGGTCTAAAGTACATTTTCCATGTCACCAATTTACATTTCACTTCGGACAGTTTAAACATTAAGTTTGTTCCAGAAAAATGCTATTTCGCTTTAGTTTCCCTGAACTACCTATTTATTTCATTCCTAATGGATTTGTATTTCTTTATTCCTGAATATCCCTGAACCTTTTTGCACTTCCTTCTTACGTCGATCGGGTAAAGTATTTCTTCCGTTAACCATGGTTGATTGACCTTTTACAGATGACCATTCCCCTTCAACTGACCTACCTACTGAGCTTTCCCTTATCGCAGTATGTATAGCCACTGAGGACTTCAAGCATATCGCTTCATTCCTTAGTGCTTCCGTGTCCCAATCCCTTGAGCATTGATTCTGCCAGAATAGTCTCCTAAACTTCAGTCTATTCTTCTTCATTACTAAATTGTGATCTGACTCTATATCTCCTCCTGGGTACGCCCTACAATCCAGCACCTAGCTTCGGAATATCTGCCTGACCTGACGTAATCTGTTGAAATCATCCCGTATCTGTGGCCTTTTCCAAGTGTAGCTCGTCCTCTTGTGACACTTGGAGAGATTATTCATTGTTACTATCTGAAATTTACTGCAGAACTCAATTAGTCTTCCTCCTCTCTCATTCCTGGTATCAAACCCGTTTTCTCCCGTAACCCTTTCTTCGCGTCCCCCATGACTATTAGATTTTACGTACTAAATTACCCACACAATCTCCTCATATACTTAATTTCTTCGTCTTCTACTTGCGACGTCGGCATGTATATGTCAATTACTGTTGTCAATGATGGTTCGCTGTCGATTCAGATGAGAACAGCCCTGTGACTGAATAGTTCGCAGGTTCCAATCCTGCCTCGGGAATGGATGTGTGTGATGTCCTTAGGTTAGTTAGGTTTAAGTAGTTATGTGTTTTAGGGGACTGATGACCTCAGATGTTAAGTACCATAGTGTTCAGAGCCATTTGAACCATTTGAACTGTTCGTAGTAGTTCACACTCTGCCCTACCTCCCTATCCATAACGAATCCTACTCCATTTATAACATTTTCTGATGTTGTTGATGTTACCCTATACTCACCTTACCAGAAATGTTTGTCTTCACTTCACCGACCCCACTATATCTAGACTAAGCCTTAGCATTTTCCTTTTCAGATGTTCTAGCTTCAAGTTTCTGACATCCGTCGCGACACGTAGAACGTTATCGTTTCGTTGGTTATCCAGTGCTTTTCTTATGGACATGTCCCCTCTTGGCAGTCCCCTCCCTGAGGTCCGAATGGAGAATTAGTCAGGAATCTTTTGCCAATGGAGAGATAACCATAACACTTTCTCAATTACAGGCCATATGCTTTATGGATATACATTATGTGTCATTAATGCAGTGGTTTCCATTCCCTTCTGCATCCTTATGCCGCTGATCATTGCGGATTCTTTGCCTTTAAGGGCAATTTGCCACCCCAATGGCAAGGGAGTGCCCTGAACCACTATCCGCTCCTCCACACTCTTTGACAAGGTCGTTGGCTGGATGAGGGTTACTTCATACGCCAGAAGTCTTCGGTTGCCATTGCTGATTGTTGTGGCGATTGCACACTCTAACCTTGTATACCAGTAACACAACCAGATTTTAGTTGCAACACTTCTTTATTGATTACACATACACATGAATTCATCAGCGGTAATAATCAATTAACAATATTTGCATATCAAGGCTCTATCCACAATTAGTATTTACAATATTAACCGTCACATTTGTGACAACGGCCCCTTTACGTTCCGGTAACAACAACCAAAATAATAGATCAAATAGATAACCAAATGTTTACAATGTCGGCTATCGCCTTTCTCACTCAGTTTTACACTTACTGAAAAGGTAAAATTAATTTGATGCTATCTGACCTGAAGGGTACTATTAATTGTTCTGTTTACACTTAGAATTCTACTACACTTCCGTCCGGAAGATTCTACACTTTATGCAAGCTTAAGGCAAAACGTCAATTTGATGAACATTTGATGGACGCGAGCAAACGTTAATCTATTACGATTTCACAAACACACGGTCCAAAGAGTGAACTTGTACTCAACTTTGGACAGTAGGAAATCTTCTGCCTAAAGCAAGCCTCTCGTTGAATGGACTAGAGAAATCACGCGGTAACGGGGTCCGGACGGCCTTGAGTTCAAATCCTGAGATTTCCGTCACACTGCAAGCTCGAGGGGTGAGGTTTGCTCGCGTCGACCACTCTAGATGTTTTTTGAAAACAGGAAAACATGAGCAGCAGACGCACTGTAGTATATGCAAGTTACACAAATACATATACAGAAAAGTAGTACCTTAATATAAACATATTTCAGGTTAACGAATGAACAGAATTAAGGAGCTTAGTTTCCTTTGATCCAAAAAAAAAATCTAGATACTACGTGAAAAGATGTGTCAGTCCACACCCAATGATTTAAGGTCCACCTTACCAGATAATCTTTGCTGAATGGCTGACACCATATAAATCAAACGTGCAGTACCTAACATGACAATCAACCTTCAGATAGGTATTTGAAATTGCAATAGAAAACTAATATCACTTCAACAGGTCGCTAATGCAATAAGCACAGCCCCTATGGGCACAGACCAAAATACACACGGCCTCTATGCGACCATAAAACACAATTTGACCTATATTTGTCATGGCCACTTGCCTTCCATGCACACAAGAAATTATTAAGAAACAACAACTACCACTAATTCGTAAAACCAGAAAATTCTAAATCTATAACTAAATTAAGAAATGACGTTCAAGTGAACCAGCTACCTTCAGCGTGCCACTAAGCACCAGATCCAAACTTACAAATGCGAGTCTCTATTTTTAGCCACTTTAGTAACATAATTTCATGGCCGTTCCAGAACATAACTCGCCTCGCTGGCCACTAGCACGAGCAACTGCAACTGTCAACAGTCCTTATGTGCACAATAATTTCACTATATATATGAAGAGGAACCCACCACGAAAGCTTGGCGATTAATTTTTTCCTCTTCATGTGAAATTCACACGCCATCCAGCCACATAGCTCTCGAGGTATTTGCAAATCCTGGTTGCCACTGGCCAGCCGTGTCAACACAACTTTAATACTTTACGGCAGCGGCCCATGCTTCTTCGTTGCTCCAACTCAACTGGTCCTCACGCCATACCGGCCGTGGCACGTGTCGTAGTGTCACCAACTCCCCACAACTACAGCATCGAAAGCACGTCACGTCACAGACTGACTCGGCCCATGCGCGGACCCACTCTCCATGACTTGCGCACGCGCACCACCATAAATAGCCTGCCTCAAAGACGCAAACAGAACAAGGCACAGAGACAACGATCAAAGATGGAAGTAAGAATCGATATCGCCTGGCGCCAGAAACCCACCGGCTCACTGATGATTTTATTTAAAAATTAAGCATTTTGGGTCGTATCGAGGGACCAAGGACGTTTTGATTAGTAATCGAAGGCGCCACCCCTAGATCACGGATCTCAGATCAGTTCTTTTGAACGCGGTATTAGATAACGTCCTGCACAGCAGGTTATTTGGACAGTCCGTGATGGCTTGCGCCCGCCTGGCACTGCAGGCACGTGGCCTCTCGGTAGCAGTAGCTCACGTCAGTCTGGCGCTGGTCTTATACCTCAGTACTGCGCTTAAGTACGACGTTCTTCCACATTTCTCTTCCGATTCTTAAACATTAACTGTGCATCAACAAATCTGTTCTCTTGAGACTAATATCTGATACAATCTGCATCACAGGTCATCTAGGAAGTAGGTGGACTGACACCAGCCTGGGCCGCAGACATTAGGCCTTCCGCACGAGATGTCACTCCACACGACAATTAAACATATAACAGGTAACATTTATCACGTCTGACAAATTTACTGGCGTGCGCTGTGTGAGTACACTGGTCTGCGTGGTGTATCAGATGACATAAAAGTAATACGTGATTCTACCTCAACCTTTTATGCCGATTAAAAAATCTGTTTTCAGTTTTCTTTTCTCTAACACGTAAAATTTTGCCGCACTTTGACTTCTAGGATATACTGCTGTGCCAGAAGGTTACGCGCATTGTTCGAAGAGATATCGGGAGTGCAGCGGTCGTCGTAAGCTTCACTCCACGATATTTCTACAGGACACCTGCCACTCTTCTTCAGTTGAGCCATCGAAGACTGATAAAGACTTTTTTTTCTTTATTGTTATTTTTAAACCTGTTTACAGTCAGGCCAGCAGCAGCATACTACCCCGCTCTTTGGCCTCAGAGAAACACAAAAGATACAAATGAAGACATTTAGAGAAAAAAAATACGGTGGACATATAAAAGGAGACAAACACTTTTTAAAATACATGGGGCCGTTCACGGGCGTAGAGTCCAAGATAAAATTTGTTCAGACACCTGGACACATATATAGACCAAAATTGTCACACGTGAACGTAGGTGCACAAAACGAATAACACTGAACCACTTAAGCACAAAACGATGGCACACACACAAACACGAGGCGTTGATCTCCGGCGCGCGAAAGTTAACTAACCGTGTACAAGTCTGGGGACCTGCCAAGAGAGGAGGAGGGGGGGTGGGAGAGGGAGAGGGGAGAGCAGATGCCATGGGCAGGGGAGGTAGGGGGAAGAGAGGAAGGGGGAGGGGAAGCCCGAGGGAAGAGGGGTGGAGGAAGGGGATGGGGGAAAAGGAAAGAGAAGGGAGGGAGGGTGCCTAAAGGAAAGGACACAGGAAGTGGGGGGCAGGATTAAAGTTGATAGGAGGGGTAGATGGGAGGAGGACATCAGGGAGGGGGAGCTGGCGGAAGCCACCTTGGGAGAGGGTAAGCAGGGTGAAGAGATGGAGACCAGGTGGGACGTGGGAATACAGGCATGGCAGTGGGCAGGGGTGTGAGAGGATGGGCGAGACAAGCAGGTGAGGAGGATCGAGTTTGCGGGAGGTGTACAGGATGCGTATCCTTTCAAGGAAAAGGAGGAGGCAGGGGAACGGAATGAGATCGTACAGGATCCGCGTGGGGGAGGGGAGACGGATGCGATAGGCAAGGCGGAGAGCATGGCGTTCAAGGATTGAAGGGATTAATAAAAGGTAGGGCGGGGGCGGAGATCCACGCCAGATGGGTACACCTGTGGAGGATGGTGGAGGGGTCCAGACTCCACGTACGGCCGGAAAGGAGTTTGAGGAGACGGAATCGGGAGTGTGCCTTGGCTTGGATTGTCTGGAGATGGGGGATCCAGGAGAGGCGACAGTCAAGGGTGACGCCAAGGTACTTGAGGGTGAGGGTGAGGGCGATAGGACGGCCATAGACGGTGAGATAGAAATCAAGGAGACGGAAGGAAGGGGTGGTTTTGCCTACAATGTTTGCCTGGGTTTTGGAGGGGTTGACCTTGAGCAACCACTGGTTGCACCAAGCGGTGAACTGGTCAAGATGGGATTGGAGAAGGTGTTGGGAGCGCTGCAGGGTGGGGGCAAGGGCAAGGAAGGCAGTGTCATCGGCAAACTGGAGAAGGTGGACGGGGGGTGACGGCGGCGGCACGTCCGCCATATACAAAAGGTACAGAAGGGGGGAGAGGACGGAGCCTTGGGGCACACTGTCGGAGGGAAAAAAGGTGTAGGAATCCGTGTTATGGATGGTGATGTAGGAAGGACGGCGGGAGAGAAAGGAGCCGATCAGACGGACGTAATTAATGGGAAGGGCGAAGGTTTGGAGCTAGAAGAGGAGACCGGAATGCCATACACGGTCATAAGCACGTTCGAGGTCCGGGGAGAGGAAGATTGCAGAGCGACGGGAATTAAGCTGTTCAGAAAGGAGAAGAGTGAGGTGAAGGAGAAGGTCGTCGGAAGAGAAGGACGGCCGAAAGCCACACTGGGTAACGGGAAGGAGGCGGTGCTGGCGGAGATGCTAGTGGATGCATCAGGTGAGGATAGATTCCAGGACCTCGTTGAAGACCGAGGTAAGGCTGATGGGACGGTACGAGGAGACGGCGGACGGCAGTTTGCCAGGTTATGGAACATCAGGACACAGGAGGTTTTCCACAGGTCGGGGTAGTAACCGGTGGACAGGACTACACTGTAGAGCCTGGCCAGGGTGGAGAGGAAAGAGACAGGAGCTTCACGAAGGTGACGGTAGGTGACACGATCGTGACCAGGAGCGGTGTTGCGTTTTGTGCGGAGTGTAGCAATGAGATCCTGTGATAGGGGCATTGAGTTCCGTGTGTGCAATGTTGTCCAAGTACTGGAAACCAGGAGCGAGGGGAGGGACAGAGGTGTCAGTTCGATCGCGGACATCCGGGAAGAGGGAGTAATCGAACTGGGGATCATCGGGGATTGAAAACACATCGGAGAGGTAGGAGGCAAAGTGATTGGCCTTACTAAGGGTGTCAGGGAAGGGGTGATCATCATGGAGAAGAGGATAATAGGGGGAGGGTTTAGTTCCGGTAAGGCGACCGAAGGCTGACCAAAACTTGGACGAGGTAATAGGTAGGGTACCATTTAAACGGGTGCATGTCTGTCGCCAGTCCCGGCGTTTCTTAGCCGCGAGCAAATTACGAATGTGTCGCTGGAGTTGCCGGTGGCGTCGTAGTGTGTCCGGGTCATGCGTGTGGAGGAAGGCATGGTAGAGACGGCGGGATTCACGGAGGGGAGGATGGCCTGTGGGGGTAAGGTAGGACGGTGGGAGTGGATGGCGACAGTAGGGACGTGGGCCTCCACAGCCTCAGACAAGGTCTGCTGGAGAAAGGAGGCGGCATGGGTTACATCGTCAGGGTGGTGGTAGGTGAAGGGGTGGCTATCGACCTGGGTGGAGAGGGTATCCCAGTAGGCATTCCAGTTGGCACAGGAACAGTTCAAATGGTTCAAATGGCTCTGAGCACTATGGGACTTAACATCTTTGGTCATCAGTCCCCTAGAACTTAGAACTACTTAAACCTAACTAACCCAAGGACATCACACAACACCCAGTCACCAAGAGGCACACAGGAATAGTCATGGACGTACTTTGGGGGAGGGTCATTACGAGGGTCGGGGCGGGGGCGACGACCGTCTGAAGCGGTGAGGAGGACAGGGAGATGGTCGCTACCAATAGGCTCCAGGACATCCACCGTTATGCGGCCAAGGAGGTTAGGGATAAAGACGTTCTCCGCTCCGCCCTATATAGCGCAGAGAGAGTATTGCAGCGCTTGCGTCAGAGTCTACGGTGACATGGACCACACCTCCCGGCGGCAGCGCCCTCGCTGGTGGAACTGCGCAGATCAGCTGTTGGAATGTGAGTTCTTATAGCACAACTATTAAAAAAATGGTTCAAATGGCTCTGATCACTATGGGACTTAACATCTGAGGTCATCAGTCCCCTAGAACTTAGAGCTACTTAAACCTAACTAACCTAAGGACATCACACACATCCATTCCCGAGGCAGGATTCGAACCTGCGACTGTAGCAGCAGCGCGTTTCCGGACTGAAGCGCCTAGAACCGCTTGGCCACACCGGCCGGCGGTCAACTATCCAAGGATTTCCACCCAATAGTATCCAAACAGCAGACTACTCTGTACACAATTTATTAAATTGCCAATACTAAACTCTTTTAAGTAACAACAGATTCATATAACTTACAAAACTTAACAAATCGTTAAAAGAATGAGCTTTAAAAACAATAACGGCGGCTTGCCACCATAAAATCTAAGAATCTTTTACGATTGTGCTTTCAGAGTTTACCCAAGAGACAAAATCCAATAATAAGTTAATTTGGCAATACAACTTAAGATCATTTACAAAATCCTGTAAAAATGATAATGACACTTGGCACCATAAAATTAAACAAGCGCAACACAAAACCAATAAATATAATAACAAAATAATAATTTGATACAACCGAAGGGCAAGGGCAACTCCCAACGCAATCACAGACGAGCGAGCTCTCAACACTTCTGAGCCTTCCCACTAGAAACGGTCCCCGAAATAAACCGCTGAGAGCTCCCCGACATGCCTCCCACAACTGCCCATCACTTACACACCTTGGTTATATTCTGTAACACACGACAGATAACATCAACACAAGATAAAATTAAAAAGTACAGTATAACAATATGACATCCCGACAGCACATGATAACCACAGCGTTGTTAACTCGGGCGTTCTTAACAAGTGCCGGAAGCCAACACACACAAATCTTAATAAACAATTCTCGCTTCTTAAAACAAAACAATAAAAGCCAAGCGCACATGAATAGCCAAACCACAGTCTTAGAAGTGCCTTAACGACACCACAGGCGACTATTCCACTAAGTTAATAATAACACAGTGAGATAAAAATACAGAACATACCACTAAATGCTGTTACACAAATCAAATTGACGAGATCATGTTTTTCAGGTCCCAGAAGACCACATATACCAAACAGCAGTAATTCACTATGCACATACTGTCCAAAACCGTCTTTCTTAGGCAGACTTCACCTAACACATCAAATGCCAGATATACCATACATGAACGCAACTCCGGGAAGGTAACAGGAACCACCTACGTTAATTCCTTCAAAAAGGAAGAAACAGGCACCACCAAAGGTAACGCTGAGCAGACCAGGTGTGCAACGACCCGCTCAGCGGGACAACCAAAAGATACTCCAGCTGAACAAATAAACTAGTACCAACAAATATCGTAACGAGCCACACACACACAGTAAAAACTTCCAACAACGCCGTCCCACATCAGAATGAAGTCCAGAAACCGCTGCTGGAGCTTCCAGCGGAAAATCTGACGAGCCAACCGAGCCCACACCCTAACCTCGCAGACGACTCCAAAATTCAGCAACTAGTTGTCTGCGGGCCAGAGTATCACAGGACCCCACCAGACCTCCACATCAGACAGGCAGGAAGAACAAGTACGCCGACTCCAATTAATCACCACCTCATTGCCAGCACAGCGGCGAGTCGCCTCCGCCCCAGACCACTCTGCTCATATTGCGAGGCATAACAACCTTAGCGCTAGACACCATCAGGTTAGGCAGAACGAACTTAACATTCTGTGCAATACCTGGAAAACCGACTACCCTCTCGCTTTCCGCCGGCCACCTCAAACACACGCCAGCGACGTAATAGTAAAATACCACAGGAGCGCCACCCGCACCGGAACAGCAACTATAATCGATTATAGCGCGCGCTCTAAACAAGATCACAGGATCTCGGCGCGCGCCATATCAGCTGTCTTCGTCGTTGCCACTCTCGCAGTCATCGGAGTATTCTGGCGTCTTCGTCTGGAGATGACGGGATTCCACGCATTACCTAGCTGGTAGCCGCTGTCACGGTTCGTCAGATTTTCCGAGATGCGTATTTCGACGGATTCTTTTATAATGGAGTCCCAAAAAGATGTTGCTGTGGCCAAAATTAATGTTTTGTCATACTCCATTGAAAGTCCACTGGAGATACAAAGTTCTGCAGTTGCAGACTTACTGGACTGCAGAAGGTGAGTGAAGCGTTTATGTTCTATTGCGCATGTTGTTTGTCGTATATAGACCATACAACGGTGGCAGGCTATTTTGTAAATTTCCGCCTACCGCATAATAAATTATCAGTCATTGATCCTAACATGTTCGAAATCTTAGGGAAAATCACTTTCACCTGAAAACTGCTAAGGATTCTTGCTATTTTGAAGGAAATATTTCCAACGAAGGCAAGAAAAGCTAGGGACATTGGTGGTGCGTTCTCCTCTTTATTCACTTCCTGGTTTTTGGTTTTAGCTGAGAATGCTCTGTTAATTTTCCGAGTAGAGTATCCACTGTCTCTGAACACTGTCTTTAAATGTGCGAGGTCCTTAGGCAAACTATATGCATCCGACACTGAACGGACTCTGTGTACAAGGGTTTTAAGCACATCCATGGTTTGGGATGGCTGATTGCAGCTTGAAGAATGTAAGTAAAAATCAGAGTGAGTGGACTTACGATAAACAGAAAGTCCCAGAGAGCTGTCACTCTTCCGTCTAACCAAAACATCCAGGAATAGGACAATCTTTCTCAAATTCCTTAGTAAGTCGAATGTTCTCATGAATGGAGTTAAGATGATGCAAAAAAAGAACTCTATACCCTTATCTTCTCCGTGACGCCACACTATGAAAGTGTCATCCACGTACCTCCAAAAACCTGTTGGTTTAAGAACCGCTGGTTGAAGTGCTTTTCCTCAAAATTCTCTATAAGAAAGTTAGCCACCATGAGAGACAATAGGCTGCCCATGGAGACGCCGAATAAAGTAGGTTGAAGAAACAGCTTGCTGAAACAGTGATGTCCTTCTGAAACTGTTAACCACTTTTTTTTTAGACAACATAGTTGTGTGGAGACAACAGCGATTAGTTTACTAATAATCAGTTATTCAAAATAACAGTCACAATCGCATTATTTATTATGCCGCCAATCGGTTTCAACCCGCGATGGGGTCGTCTTCGGGGCACTTTACACTGTAAAGTTATAATATTAATAAGTAATCATGTACGTAATCTACAAGCAATTAGTCAAAGTTACATAAATAAACAGATTATCTTCGCACAGCATGCGTTGTCGTTGCAGAACACACCACGACAACGCATCTTGTGCAAAAATAACGCCGCAGCAGAAGACCATATGGATTGACAACAACGTGGCGGAAGAATCGTTATGGTACGCCGTTACCACAACAACGAACGCCACTCGAAGATGATATTACAGCAGGCGACTTACACGAAGCGGCTACCATGACGACAGCGTCCCAACCACACACACGCTAGGGAGCGCCTGATATATACTATCGCCCATGGCAACGGCGTCCCTACCACAAAAGATAGAGGGCTCTACTCTATCCACAGATGATGTGAAAAATGAATGGGACAACATTACCTGAATTTTAAATAATTGTAAATTTCTCGAGATTTAATTAGTTATAATTATTATTTATTATGTTTCATATTACAACTGGAACAAACTTTAAAATTTACGATTTCTTGCTTAAGCATGTAACTACCGTTGGTCACAGTGGAGGGCGTTTCCGTATGCCCACGTGTTATTGGACGTTATTTAAGCTCATGCAGAGAGCCAACCATGCATAGTTACCAATCGTGCACAGGCAGGGTGACGACTCCATGCGAGCGACCAAATGGGTGTAAAAATCTGTTTATTTATGTAACTTTGACTACTTGTTTGTAGATTACGTACATGATTACATACTAATACTATAACTTTACAGTGTAAATTGCCCTGAAGATGACCCCATCGCGGGTTGAAACCGGTTGGCGGCAAAATAAATAATGCGATTGTGTTATTTTGAATAATTGATGTTAACCACCTATTGCCAAGGAAACAGCAAGAGATATATTTTTAAAAAGAGATACCACACCAAAACTCACTAAAAGATCCGAATTTCTTAGGTGGAGAGCCCTCAGTCTGCTGACAAAATCGGCTGAGTTTCGCACATGATGTGCGCATTTGCCAACCAATGGTCTCAGCAAGAAAGTAAGAGGTTCTGCTAAATTATATGTGGTGGCGTCAATGTTACTCACTATGGCCAGTAAAGGAAGACCATCTTTGTCCACCTTAAAGAAGACCATATAGTCTTCGTGGTGCTGCCATGTGGTCTTAACTGCCTGACGCTCTCTGGAGGTAACGAGGAAGAATTCATGACTGTACGCATCTTCCGTTGTACACGTGCTGTAGAGTCATAATCAGTCTTCCTGTACTAAGTAGGCCAAACATCTTCTCCAAACAAAAACTACGAGATAACAAAGCAGTTCAGTTACCTTTATCTGCCTATGTCCAGATCCTCTCGGAGATTTCGTAGTGCAGCACTTTCTTCAGAGGTTATATTACTGCGTTGAGGCCGAGCTTTCAACAGAGCACAGCCAGTTTCCCTTCTTATATCTTCGACAGCACCCTTAGGAAGGGTATCAGATGTAGTGCACTTGGTGTAGGTGCAGAACTGAATGCTTTACCCAATACAGACAGCGACCCATTGTCCAAATCCTTATCCATGCAGTTATCTTCGCTGTTTGACCAGCGAGGGCGCTGTTATCGTGACCACACTGTATGCGCGGAAATACTCTCAGCATGCTATATGAGGTGGAGCGGAGAACGTCTTCGTCCCCTCTCTTTCATGGCTGCCCTTGCTAGCCTGTACAACGTCTTCCTATTTGCCGGCTTTTACCCTGATCTGTGGAAGACTTCTCACGTCGTGCTCTTCCCTAAACCCAACAAATCCCCCCTTGACACATCTTCCTATCGTCCCAACTGACTCACCTCCGTGTTCAGTAAGGTCTTCGACTCCAACTCTGCCATATTCATCGCCACCTTAACCAGCACCACCTCCTTCTCCTTACCCAGTGTAGCTTCCAGCCCTCCTTCTCAGCCGACGACCAGCTCCTTAACCTTACCAATCTTCTTTCCCTCCAACTTCTGTTGCTCCGCTATCTTTGTCTCCCTCGACCTCCAGAATGCCTACGTCCGTGTCTGGCATCCCAGGCTCCTCTTTAGTTCCAGAATTTTCCCATCAATTTCGCCCATCTCGTTGCTTCCTGCCTCTCCCATCGTCCCTCCTATGTCACTATCCTGTACTTTCTGTCCAACCACTGGCATGCCCCAAGGCTCCGTCCTTTCCCCTCTCCTCTATTTCCTATATTCTGCAGATATGCCCGAACCTCCCCCTTCAGTCTCCTACGTGAATCCTCTTCGACCTCATCCCCTTCTCACACCTTCTTCTTTCCCTCAGACACAACCGCACCCTGTACATCATCCACTGACTCAGTCCGCCCCATCCCCTGGTGTCTTCTATCCTCTCTACTTCCAGCCCATTACCGTGACTTTACCATTGTGTCCCGCCCTCTCTCCATCTCCACATCCTCCACCTCCTTTCCCAACACAACTTTCAGCACCTACCCTTCCCAGAAGATGACCTTCATCCTCATCTCTACCCCACCTACCAACTCTATTCCTACCTTCCCTCTTTCTACTTCTCAGGGCTCCCTCTCCTCTCCTCCTCCTCACTTGCCCTGAGCAGTTTCCCACTCTCCTACACCACCCTCCCTTTCCAGTGCCCCCTTTCTGTGTCTCTGCGCTCCCTCCTGGTGTGCCTTTCATCTCCCACCCTGCCAGTCTCCTGCCTCTCGGTGTGCTCCCTGACCACCCCTTTCTTCTTTTCCTCTCATCCCCCCTCCCTCACTGCACCTTCCTCTCCCCTCCTTATCCGTCCTCTCAGGCAATTTTTGAAATGTGATCCCGGTAAAAATGTTCACCCTAGCGAATTTTGGAGTAATTTTGATGAGATATTGCCAAAAGTATTGAGTGATAAGCAGAATATTGGATTCATTATTTCAAATTTGATGGGAGAGGCAAGAATTTGTGGAAACTAGGCCTCTGATAAATATGACCGATTAGTGGAGTTCAAACAGGCTTTTTTCTATGAGTATTGGGGAAAGGGAAAGCAAATTGAGGTTTTAAATAAATTCAGGTCAGGGGAAAAATACAATCCCAAGAGAGATAGCATAAAAAGATGTGGACAGAAGTGGGTTACGACTTTGTCCTATTTGAACGCCAAAGTAGAGACAGAGCAAATTATTATGGGGATTGAAAATAAATTGCCGTTGTATTGGCGAAATCACGCAGGGATGGCATTGACCGGTTTGTGCATTATTTGGAAAGAGTTGAAAATATTTTAAAAGAGGAAGAAAATACTAATAGAGATTTTAGGCATCCCGCTAGACCAAGCCGAAGTTAATGTAAACAGAATAGGCGTATAGCGTGCAACAAGTCATAGAGACAGATATCGGGGCAGAGGTGGCTCTGCTGGAAATAGGTTCAATGACAGAGTACAATATTTTGATTTCCGTCAGCTGCAGTCTGATGACGTAAAGGGTAGTCGCGGCCCGACAGGTAACAAAGACGTCAGAGGCAATGACGTCACACAGGAGGAAAACTGTTAGCAGTCTGTAATGACGCCAGCGTTTGCAGACTGAAACCGTACAGATTAAACCCGCTAGCGACGCCCTTTGTAAAGAAGGCACCTACTAAACAGCGTGGGGGTAGCATAACAGAAAATAGAAGGGTCCAGGAGAACTGCAAAACAAATTGGTTATTCAGTAAATTCAGTACTTTTTTGTGGAAGGGAAAGCTCAAATATAGATCGCAGGAACCATACTAAGAAGGAAGTAAATACAGAAAGTGAAGACTCAGATCAGGAGGTAGGGGTGAATCAGCACTGCGAAACGAACGAGAGGCTACCTATAGACGGAGGAATGAACACTAAGGAAATACAAGAGGAGGTTGTGAATAGGTTGAATCCAGTAGTTTCCGAGAGTGAGGAACAAGAGTCGGAAGAGGAAGAAGAAGGAGATGATTTAAATAATTCTGACAATAGTTTGGATGGGGCTGCAGAAACAAAAGTAAGTACAGAGGGTGAAAAGTTAGAGAGATGTTTTTATTTATCTATAGTGGACAGGACACAGAGCCACCTCTGTTAATGAAATAAAAGGGGATCTAGTTAAGTGTACTTTCCACAGAAAGGGTAGGGTTTGACACACGTGAAGTAGTGCATGAAAGATAAAAGAAAAGATAAAAGCCATTAGAGATTATGCGGCACCAACCACACGTAAAGAGTTAAAAGGTATGTTTGGCCTTTTCGGATTTCACCGAAAATTTGTACCTGGTCAGTTATTTAATGCACCTTGTCTGAGGGAACTTTTAAAGAAAAACGTGCTTTATAAGTGGGCTCAGGAGTGTCAAACAGGTTTCGAAGAACTTAAAGAAGCACTAATGAACAGTCAGATTTTGAACCATCCTGACTTTTCAAAACCTTTTTGTCTAGGATCAGATGCATGTGGTTACGGTCTGGGGGTGGAATTGTTCCAGATCGAAACAGTTGGTAAAGAACAGGTCCACAAAACGATCGCATTTGAAAGTCGATCGTTTGCAACAAGCAGAAAAAAAATTATAGCATTTCTGAATTGAAGCTTCAGTCGTTATTTCCGGATTGAAAAATTTGAACAATACCTCTTCTGACATAAAGTTATAATTTTTACTGACCATAGTGCTGTAACATATTTAGATACATGTCAGCTCAAGCAGGGTAGACTGAGGAGGTGGGCCATGTATATCCAGCAATTTGATCTTTGCACTGAACACATAAAAGGCTTCGATAACATTGTGGCAGATGCGTTATCTAGAAGCGTAATGGAAAAAGAGCAGGGGGTGCATCCATTAAGGAACAGGGATTGTGACGAAATCTTGCTGGTGGTCATTCAACTGCACGAAGAGGGACCAATTAAACGCATCTGCAAGAATTTCAGACGGGAACAAAACCAGGACGATAATCTGAAATTGGTAAAAAGCAGGATAGGTCACCCTGATTTTCCAAAGCTAGCTGAATATTACCAGGTATACAAGGATATACAAATGAAGATTGGCGTATTTGCTTCCGGAACAGTATGTCGATTTGTTAATTGATTTTATACATGGGATATATGGACATTACGGAGCCCGTAAGTGTATTGGTAAATAAAGTGAAGTAGTAATTTTTGAAAACATGTGATGTAGAGTGCATAAGAGGCTAGAATACTGTGACAGATGTCAAAAAGTACGAGCGAATAACAGAATTATACAGGGACAGATGCACTCTGTAGAACCTCAGAACAAACTAGATATAGTGACGGTGGATCTTTTCGGCCGTTTGCCAGTTTCTAGGGGAGGTTGTGAATATGTGTTTATGTTGGCGGATGGATTTTCAAAGAATGTGAGATTTTATCCTATTCAGAAGGCAAATTCCAAAGTAATAGTAAGTAAATTGGAAAAAGACTATTTTATCAACACTGGGGTGCTGAAAGCAATTTTGTCAGATAATGGGCCGCAACTTATTTCTAAGCGTTTTGAGGAAATTTGAAGAAGAGAAACATAGAACCCATTAAAATTTCGGCCTATTTTCCACAGGGAGACATGTGTGAAAGGATCATGAAAGAACTTAACCGTCTATGTACAACATACTGTCACAAGAAGACCCTGCTTGGGCTAATTAATTGGAGTATTTTGAAGAAGTGATTAACAATTTGAAACATGAAGCCAGCAGGATTAATGAGTGGAGTTAGACTTACTAATCTCCTCTTTGACCTACAAGAATTTCCGACTCTTGCAGAGGTAGCTATGGAGCAGAAGAGGAAAGCAGCACTTGCCAATATTAGGAAAAAGGTTTTGTAAAGGAAAAGAAGACACGATGCCAGGGTAAGTCCAATGAGTTTTCAGATAGGTGACGTACTGCTTGTGAAAACTAAAGAAAAGTCTAAGAAACTGACATCTCAGACTAAAAAATTCACTGATGAGTATGTGGAACCTTTTAGAATTATAGCCAAACCTCATGCAAACGCCTACATCTACATCTACATCTACATGGACACTCTGCAAATCACATTTAAGTGCCTGGCAGAGGGTTCATCGAAACATCTTCACAATTCTCTGTTATTCCAATCTCGTATAGTGCGCTTCCGTACGAGCTCTGATTTTCCTTATTTTATCGTGGTGATCGTTTCTCCCTATGTAGGTCGGTGTCAATAAAATATTTTCGCATTAGAAGGAGAAAGCTGGTGATTGGAATTACGTGAGAAGATTCCGTCGCAACAAAAAATGCCTTTCTTATAATGATGTCCAGCCCAAATCCTGTATCATTTCTGTGACACTCTCTCCCATGCTTCGCGATAATACAAAATGTGCTGCCTTTCTTTGACATTTTTCGAGGTACTCCGTCAGTCTTATCTGATAAGGATCCCACACCGTGCAGCAGTATTCTAAAAGAGGACGTACAAGCGTAGTATAGGCAGTCTCCTTAGTAGGTCTGGCACATTTTCTAAGTGTCCTGCCAATGAAACGCAGTCTTTGGTTAGCTTTCCCCACAACATTTGCTATGTGTTCCTTCCAATTTAAGTTGTTCGTAATTGTAATGCCTAGGTATTTAGTTGAATTTACGGCTTATAGATTAGACTGATTTATCGTGTAACCGAAGTTTAACGAGTTACTTTTAGCACTCATGCGGATGATCTCACACTTTTCGTTATTTAGGGTCAACTGCCACTTTTCGCACCATTCGGATATCTTTTCTAAATCGTTTTGCAGTTTGTTTTGATTTTCTGATGACTTTATTAGTCGATAAACGACAGTGTCATCTGCAAACAATCGAAGACGGCTGCTCAGATTGTCTCCCAAATCGTTTATATGGATAAGGAACAGCAAAGAGCCTATAACACTACCTTGGTGAACACCAGAAATCAGTTCTGTTTTACTCGATGACTTTCCGTCAATTACTACGAACTGTGACCTTTCTGACAGGATATCACAAATCCATTCACACAACTGAGACGATATTCCATAAGCACAGAATTTCACTACAAGCCGCTTGTGTGGCACAGTGTCAAAAACCATCTGGGAATCCAGAAATACTGAATCGATCTGAAATCCCTTGTCAATAGCACTCGACACTTCTTGTGAATAAAGAACTAGTTGTGTTTCACAGGAACGATGTTTTCTAAATCCATGTTGACTGTGTGTCAATAGACCATTTTCTTTGTGGTAATTCCTAACGTTCGACCAGAATATATGTTCCGAAATCCTACTGCATGTCTACGTTACCGATATGGGCCTGTAATTTAGTGGATTTCTCCTACTACCTTTCTTGAATATTGGTGTGACCTGTGCAACTTTCCATACTTTGGGTATGGATCTTTCATCGAGTGAACATTTGTATATGATTGTTAAGTATGGAGCTAATGCATCAGCATACTCCGAAAGGAACCTAATTGGTATACAGTCTGGACCAGAAGACTTGCTTTTATTAAGTGACTTAAATTGCTTCACTACTCTGAGGATATTTACTTCTACGTTACTCATGTTGGCCGCTGTTCTCGATTTGAATTCTGGAATATTTACTTCGTCTTCTTTTGTGAAGGCATTTCGGAGGACTGTGTTTAGTAACTTTGCTATGGCAGCACTGTCTTCGATAGTATCTCCATTGCTATCGCGCAGAGAAGGCATTGATCGTTTCTTGCCGCTAACACACTTCACATACAACCAGAATCTCTTTGGATTTTCTGCCAGGTTAGAATATGTTAAGTCACGCAAATTGCTGGGCTTAAGAAACACTGTTATTTTAAAGTAATACATATTGAAGGATCAATTGAACAGCAGTAACTATGAGGTCTTAGGGGACACGCATTCTGTGGGTTGTCTGGTGGTTGACGAACACCAGGTGTCCCGAGTTGTTGGCAATACTATTTCCGTTTATTTTCGAGTTGTCAATCTACCTCTTCATCATTCAGAACTTCTGCTATCGTCTTTCCTTCATCCATAATGTAAATGTAGTGGTGTAAATAATAGTGTTGTTGTAGACGCATACGGAAAGCTAGTGGTTCCAGTAAGAATCTAAAATAGTAACAAGAAAGAGAGAGGAATAAAAGTGAACTGAAGGGCAATACAGTAATGTGTATTTTTCTTGAATATTGTGTATGAGATGGGGTTGAGAGCCGCATGAGTTGGTGTGAGTAATGTTCAGTACTTTTCTATAAGAATTTTTGGTATTCTCTGTTAATAATGTGTATTCCTTATATATTGTGTCTAATGTGCAATGGAGAGCCAGTGAGGTTGGCGTGAGTCATAGAGTATGTATTCACTGTGTATAGCAGTACGTAAGGTATGTTACAGAACTACTGAAGATAGATAGAGTAATTTTCCGTAATTTTATAAAATGGTTTTCTCTTTTATATAATGTATATAGGAGGAGTTGCAGAACTGCAGAAAGTGGCCTGAATAATTTTCAGTGTATTTAATGATTTTGTGTTCTCTTATATGATGTATAATGATATTTTTCAGAGCCACAGATGGTGGCAGAAATTTATTTTCAATATATTTAATCATGTAATTTTTTCTTGGTTTATAATACCTTATTTGCACAATGTTAAGCAGTAAAATTTCCCAAAAGGAAATTTAGAAAGAAAGAGCAAGAATTTGAATCAGCAATATTTGTAACAGTAACTTGCTTAATTATTAAAACAGATTTGAAAAAATAAATATTTCAGTAGTAGTCCCAATTTTAGGTACTGTTGATATTTTTTTGAGGGGAAGAATTAATTCATTTTTCACTGAGTTAATTAATACTAAATGTAAAGAAAATATTAGTACAGTAAAGTTTGAAAAAAATGTTTTGAAAAAGTTCTTTAAAAAAATTTTGCTTTTAACTTTTGAATTTGAGAGTCAAGCTTTGAGAAACATTATTTATTAGGAACAAATGTGTCTGTGTTAGGTTAGGATGTTAATACTAAGGATGGACACTTAGACGTACTGTATATTTCAGGTACGAAAAAGGTGACAGAATACTATTAGGACAACAAAGTGGATTCACAGAAATGCCTTGCTTTCTATGCAAATGGGACAGTCGGCCAGAGGAAAGACATTGAATTGTGAGAGTCCGGCCAGAGCAGAGAAATTTTGTGCCTGCAACTAAAAACATCTTGCACGAACCGCTTGTAAAAACAAAAAAAATCTCCCTTCCACAAATACACATGAAACTGGGCTTGATGAAGCAATTTGTAAAGGCTCTACCACAGGATGGAGGCTGCTTCAAGTATATTTACAAGAAATTTACCTTCAAATTGAAAGCTGGAATTTTTGTTGGTTCTCCAATAAAGAAATTGATGAAGGACGAAGATTTTTTTTAAGGCAATGAAGGAGAGAGAAAAAGACACATGTACCGCCTTCGTTTCAGTTACTGAGAACTTTCTAGGGAATACCAAGGATCCTATTTGTAAGGCCATAGTTGAGAAAAATGTTGATAAATTTCAAGATGGTGGGCTATAACATGAGTTTGAAAGTCCGCTTTCTTCACTTAGATGCTGACTACTTTCCGGAAAATCTGGGACGTTATAGTGAAGAGAAAGATGAACGTTTTCGCCAAGATATTAAAGAGATGGAGTGGACGTACCGGGGGAACTGGAGTGCAACTGTGGTGGCCGACTGCCGTTTGATGTTGAAGAGGGACGGTCGTCACATCCAAGGATCTGCAAGGAAGGCAAAGAAGAAAAAGTTTAAAAATTAGTGGAACACTATTGACATCATGTTTTTACACAAATTAGTCACGAAATAAATTACGGGTGTTCTGTAGAATATTTTTTGGTTCAAATGGCTCTGAGCACTATGGGACTTAACTTCTTAGGTCATCAGTGCCCTAGAACTTAGAACTACTTAAACCTAACTAACCTAAGGACATCACACACATCCATTCCCGAGGCAGGATTCGAACCTGCGACCGTAGCGGTCGCGCAGTTCCAGACTGTAGCGCCTAGAACCGCTCGGCCACCCCGGCCGGCGGAATATTTTTAATGTATTTTATTTTGTAATGTGTGTTGATTAAAAAGTCAGCTTGTGTGAAATGATGTTTGAATATATTTCTGGGCTCAGAAGTTAAAATTGTCAAAATATTACTTTTTATTCTGTGTAAAACCATGAGGGGACAGACAAAAACGGAAGTTATTTCTAGAGTCCGAATAAAAATTGATTCGGAAACATCTGCTTTTGACAAATCATCTGACAAAATGTTTCAAAATGCAGACTAATGTTATGTGAAACTGATGACAGTCAGTTATCTAACATTATTCTCTGAATTTTATTCGTAACTAAATGTTGTGGCCCATAAACAAGATTACTGCTGTGCAAGATACATGGCGGGGCAATAGATACTTACTGCTAGCGGGGCTGGGCCGCTAGCAGCTCATGTACACGAGTGATGAAGCTTGCCTCACTTCCTATTAAATTCCTCGTTCATTTCAAATGTTTTTCTCCGTAACAAAATGCTGTGTCCCCATTTTTCCTACGTTTCCACGTTCTCTTCTATGGAGAATATTTTGACGTTTGTTATTGCCTGTAAACAGCAGCTTAAAATCGCACATTCATTGTTTTCACTGTTTCAGAGGCTACCACCAAGTATCAAGAGAGTTCAGCCCCGGTGAGTGTGTCTTCCGTCTGCAAGGAGCTTCTGAAAGAGTAGTGGTCAGGAATATTTTGATTCGTTATTTGTTTATTTGCACAGGCAGCGAAAGAAAGACTCAATTCATGAGATGAAACCCACTACAAACAGGCGTGAGGTTTAGCAGGTTTATCATAACAAACTTCTGGTAAAACACACACACAGACACACACACACACACACACACACACACACACACACAAGTTAAACAAGATCTCGATGTTCGCTATACGTCGGCCGGACCGGGTGCAGTATTTTCAGTAATTCCGCTCGCAGTACGCAGGCCGTAAACATCAAAATCAAAGCAGCGAACTGGTCAGAGGCGCACGAGTGGGCTCCGAGAGCGAAACGAGCCGAGAGGACCGGGAAAATAAATATTATTCCTAGGAGATTGCCTCTCGGCAGGGATACGCCTGCCGTTGCCGCTTTCGCTGTCGCGTCACAGTTAACGAATAATTTGTGCCAAACTGCCCGTGAAATAGTGTATTAAAGGAGGGGGCGAACGAATTGAGAGAGCGTCAGAGTATTTTATATTCTGCGTCAGAAACCTAAATACGGCTACAAGTAGGAACCAAACGAAACGAAACGCTGGAATACATTTATGTCACCGTAAATATAAATAATCGAATGAAGCGTCCGTTTTGCACATTATGGAAGAGGCGTTAAACGAAATATTACATAGAAAATTAAATAATGCTCAAATAAGTTACAACATGACAATACGAGATTTCAGTATGATGGCTTCACCCAGTTGCAGAAGGAAAATGATTAATCTTAAGGGTGGAGGGGGGGGGGGGGGGACTTATATGGTCACTAAACCATCTCATATCTTACATTTTGTTCAAAGCATGTCATAACTTACAGTTTATTCACTAGTTAATTAAAATTACAAGGTCTCCAATGGTATGCCACATACAAAATAAGTACAAAAGTCCTGTTTTACACCCTATACTAGCGACATTGAAATAGGGGAACCGCATGTTGGTACCAACAGCAATCGTAAATTTTACAAGGGTTCAGTTATCTATCGTTAATTAAGAGAAGAATGTCACGTACCTCTTCAAAGTCCCAAACAGTTCCATGTCGTATGGCTCTAAAAAAAGCAAAAATACTTTAAATGAGACGTGATTTTTTTCTTCAGAAAAGGAGTTTCCGTTTTATAACAACCAACACTACTGTGGAGTTTTTCTGACAATTTTTGCAAGTGTTATTTGTGCTTCAGTTTACAGTGCTCACAGTAATAGTAAGATAAACTGTCTTCTTTTGAGTAAAGTTATCGTCTCCAGCCCTCACATACGTGCCACTTAACCCTGTTCATTTAAAAGTCTCACCACAAATAACACTGTCTGGGTTTATATTAATAGATTATTCTCGTGCTTCAAGAAGATAAACAGTTTCTCATTTTTCGATGAAAAATCTATAAACGTAAGATGAAAATAATTTTGACGTAACCATTGGAATGATATCGTAAGGAAAATAAACCTATAACTTACTACCAGTGCTCTCTCTCGACATAGTTATGACGTTAAATAACTACTGGCATCTGTATCTCATCTATATCTTTGATTCGATCATCTCCAACTACTGTTAAAGCAATAGAAGGCTTTTCTATTTCCCGTTATGTTAATACTGATTCATATCATCTGCGGAGGTTTCTATATTTTAAACAGTACTGTATGATTACTTCTGGTTGTTACAATACGTAAAGTGCAAGGAAGAGTCTCCCCACTAACTGTATGTACAGGTGGAAAGCATTTCAATAGCTGTTCTGAACAATACCGACGCTGATCATACATCGGAAGTAAAACATCGATATTCACTTTTATCGATTTTTTCATGCATCAAAAATAGTGATTCTTAATCCAAAAGCTGCTAATTTTAAAACAGGAATTGGTTGTTGTATTTCTAAATATGTATGGGGGGAGTGTCATTTTTAATTTAATTCATATTTGCTAAGAGATCTGTTTAATTCTTATAAAAATGCAATGTCATTTTTCATTACTTTTAAAATGAAAAAAAGTTGTAGAACGTGATAATGACATGAAACAAGTGTTAAACAGATATCACAGAGAAAATTGCATTAAACGATAGGTAATTCACTGACGTAAAGAAAATTCGCAACACCAAGAAGGAATTGTGCGCTATAAACGAAAGTTGGTAGGTGTGTTTCTACATTTGAAAGATGATTTTATTCAAATTTCGCGAAAGTCGTAAAAAAGTGGTGGTAGTAGCGCAGCTATGAGAACGAAAATCATTTTTGCTTTAAATAGACGCTGTAACGCTCGTCAGCGTCAGAAGATGTTAGTCAAGGATTCCTTTAAGGCGACACACATGTCACTATCAAGCAAAAGCTTTGTTTACATCTTTCGCCTATGGGAAGCTTTAGAATTTGTTTGGGAACCGTGGGTGACGGATTAGTCATAACAGCGAAAATTCTGGTATACAGCTTCGGCAAAGGCATGCAGCAGTTCTGAGATAGGACTATTCCTGTATCTTATAACTTAACATTGCTGCATGCCTTCACCTTATCAAAGATTCGGCTATATATGACTAACGCGTTACCCGCAGTTCCCTAACAAATTCTGAAGCTGCCTCAAAAAGGGGAAACGCTTAAGGAAAGCTTCTGTTTTAATTTGAAACCTAGATTGTTCTTCTTCCTGAAAACAACGAAGTGCTTGGATTGAGAAGGGTGCAATCTTTCTTTTCTACGTGTTCATGAGCGGGATTAAATTGTAGGATGAAAGATAAGGTGATAAGATTTGACGATGACGTTACTGTCCCCAGTGAAAGTGAAAAAGTATAAGATCCATTGAATGGAACGAACACTCTAATGCCAGCCGGAGTGGCCGTGCGGTTCTAGGCGCTACAGTCTGGAACCGAGCGGCCGGCAGGTCGCAGGTTCGAATCCTGCCTCGGGCATGGATGTGTGTGATGTCCTTAGGTTAGTTAGGTTTAAGTAGTTCTAAGTTCTAGAGGACTGATGACCTCAGAAGTGGAGTCCCGTAGCGCTTAGAACCATTTTTTTAATCTGCCGGTAAGTTCCATGTCAGTGCACACACTGCTGCAGAGCGAGAACGTCTTTCTGGATGCATTACGTTGTACAGGTGCCGGATGACTGTTTATGCGATGGAATTCCATGCCTTTTGTACTTCGTCGGTAAATACAGAGACGGATTTCGTCGGATGTGGATGACGCTGGAATTGTCGTCCTATTATGTCCCATATGTGTTCGACTGGAGACGGATGTGATGATCGAACAGGTCAAGGCAACATGTAAACACTCTGTAGAACATATTGTTTCTCAACAGCGGTATGTGGGCGAGCGTTATCCTTCTGGGAAACACCACATGGAATGAAACTTCCTGGCAGATTAAAACTGTGTGCCCGACCGAGACTCGAACTCGGGGCCTTTGCCTTTCGCGGGCAAGTGCTCTACCATCTGAGGTACCGAAGCACGACTCACGCCCGCTCCTCACAGCTTTACTTCTGCCAGTAAAGCTGTGAGGACCGGGCGTGAGTCGTGCTTCGGTAGCTCAGATGGTAGAGCACTTGCCCGCGAAAGGCAAAGGTCCCGAGTTCGAGTCTCGGTCGGGAACACAGTTTTAATCTCCCAGGAAGTTTCATATCAGCGCACACTCCGCTGCAGAGTGAAAATCTCATTCTGGACCACATGGAATGCTGTTCGTTCCTTGCCCTCCAATGAGCTCTCACTTAACATCACTGAAGTTGCAATGTCGGTGGTCTGGACTCAGTGAAATGCAAGCTACAGTGCGTCTGGCTCGGAACCCTCCCCGAAGTAACCAATTTTTAACAGTTTGTTGTGTTACTGCGGTGTCAACTGCTGCTTACACTGCTGGTGCAGATGCAGTACTGTGCGCCAGAGTCATATACCGAAAACGGGTGTTCCCTCTCAGTAATGCCACGTGCCCATCCGGAGTCCAGTCTTCTAGCAGCCGTACATTCTCGTGATCACCGCTGCTTGCATCCATGTACCGTGGCTACATTCCTGCCAAGTCTTTCTGCAGTATTGCAGAACGAACATCCAGCTTCTCGTAGAACTATTACACGATCTCGTTCAAACCCAGTGAGGTGTTGATAATGGCATCTTTGTCGCCTTAAAGATATTCTTGACTAACATCAACTCACCTCGTCCAGTCTCAAAGGTAACTAGCTCACGATCGTTACAGCTTGCGTTTAAAGAAAAACATGATTTGCATCCTCATAGTGGTGCTACTAATGCCACTCTTTTTCGACCGGCGCGAAATTCCCGTGGACATAATCTTTCACCTGTAGGAACACGCTTACCAGCTTTCATTTTTTTATGTCGAACAACCACTGGCGCGAAATCTTTCAGGTGCAGAAACATGTCTCCCGTCTTTCGTTTAAGTCGCACAACTCCATCTTGATGTTGCGACTTTTTTCCCCCTCAGTGTGTATATGTATAGAGGGTGGTCCATTGATCGTGACCGGGCCAAATATCTCACGAAATAAGCGTCAAACGAAAAAACTACAAAGAACGAAACTTGTCTAGCTTGAAGAGAGAAACCAGATGGCGCTATCGTTGGCCCGCTATATGGCGCTGCCATAGGTCAAATGGATATCATCTGCGGTTTTTTTTAAATAGGAACTCCCATTTTTTATTACATATTCGTGTAGTACGTAAAGAAATATGAATGTTTTAGTTTGACCACTTTTTTCGTTTCGTGATAGATGGCGACGTAATAGTCACAAACATATGGCTCACAATTTTAGACGAACAATTGGTAACAGGTAGGTTTTTTAAATTAAAATACAGAACGTAGGTACGTTTGAACATTTTATTTCGGTTGTTCCAATGTGATACATATACCTTTGTGAACTTATCATATCTGACAATGCATGCTGTTACAGCGTGATTATCTGTAAATAACACATTAATGCAATAAATGCTCAAAATGATGTTCGTCAACCTCAATGCATTTGGTAATACGTGTAACGACATTCCTCTCAACAGCGAGTAGTTCGCCTTCCGTAATGTTCGCACATGCATTGACAATGCGATGACGCATGTTGTCAGGCGTTGTCGGTGGACCACAATAGCAAATATCCTTCAACTATCCCCACAGAACGAAATCCGGCGATGTCAGATCCGATGAATGTGCGGGCCATGGTATGGTGCGTCGATGACCAATCCACCTGTCATGAAATGTGCTATTCAGTACCGCTTCAACCGCACGCGAGCTATGTGCCGGACATCCATCCTGTTAGAAGTACATCGCCATTCTGTCATGCAGTGAAACATCTTGTAGTAACATCAGTAGAACATAACGTAGGAAATCAGCATACATTGCACCATTTAGATTGCCATCGATAAAATGGGGGCCAATTATCCTTCCTCCCATAATGTCGCACCATACATCAAGCTGCCAAGGTCGCTCATGTTCAACTTGTCGCAGCCATCGTGGACTTTCCGTTGCCCAATAGTGCATATTATGCCGGTTTACGTTACCGCTGTTGTTGAATGACGCTTCGTCGCTAAGTAGAACGCGTGCTAAAAATCTGTCATCGTCCGGTAATTTCTCTTCTGCCCAGTGGCAGAACTGTAAACGACGTTCAAAGTCGTCGCCATTCAATTCCTGGTGCATAGAAATATGGTACGGGTGAAATCGATGTTGATGTAGCATTCTCAACACCGACGTTTTTGAGATTCCCGATTCTCGCACAATTTGTCTGCTACTGATGTGGGGATTAGCCGCGACAGCAGCTAAAACACCTACTTGGGCATCATCATTTGTTGCAGGTCGTGGTTGACGTTTCATATGTGGCTGAACACTTCCTGTTTCCTTAAGTAACATAACTATCCGGCGAACGGTCAGGACTCTTGGATGATGTCGTCCAGGATACCCAGCAGCATACATAGCACACGCCCGTTGAGCATTTTGATCACAATAGCCATACATCAACACGATGTCGACCTTTTTCCGCAATTGCTAAACTGTCCATTTTAACATGGGTAATGTATCACGAAGCAAATACCGTCCGCACTGGGGGAATGTTACGTGATACCACGTATTTATACGTTTGTGACTATTACAGCGCCATCTATCACAAAGCGAAAAAAGTGGTCCAACTAAAACATTCATATTTCTTTTCGTACTACACGAATATTTAATAAAAAATGGGGGTTCCTATTTTTAAAAAAACTCAGTTGATATCCGTTTGACCTATGGCAGCGCCATCTAGCGGGCCAACCATAGCGCCATCTGGTTTCCCCCTTCAAGCTGGAAGAGTTTCGTTCTTTGTAGTTTTTTCGTTTGACGCTTACTTCGTGAGATATTTGGTCTGGTCACTATCAATGGACCATCCTGTATACATCGGAGATTTGCCCTCATCATCGCATGCGTACTCGTTAGACACATATATTGCAAGTATCTAGTGGCGAAACAAGGGTTGTATCATTTGAGAGATGCAGAGGCGAGCGAGTGTGCCGCGACTTACTCCAGTTCACTGCTATGGTACTCGCGCCACGACATCATAGCGCGCCTGTGCGTAGCATACAAATGTTGCACCATACTTAAGGATGAAATTAAAAGTGAAAGCATTTTCCCCAAACTTTGTCAACATATTCTTCAGCATATTAATGTTAAAACTGTTAAATCTCAGAGCGATCAAATGAATTTATTTCGCTAAATATAGTGTTGTGCGAAAAAATCAAGTGGCGCTAAATAATAAAGACAGAAAACCAGAAATTGGTTTAGAATGTGAAAATGTATGTCGTAACTAACTGCTACAAGTCTCAACTCGATTGAAGTAATATTTTGGTCAAAATCGGCGTTTTTACGAAAAATTGAAACCGCTAAACATTAGAAAGATGACAATTCGTGTGAAGCTTCGGATTGATATAAAAACTTTAGCTTTGTGACCCGATTCGGCTACCTCTAATAGTTTTCAAGCAGTCTGGAGAAAACTAGATTTGGAACAAGAGCGTCCCTATTTATAGTAGATTAAGTATCAGTTGTATTAATGATAGACAGTTCTGATTACAGCACTTTATTACATCCATTATATAATAGAATTGTAGCAAGTTCAAGACTTTTCTGTAAATACCAGTCAATACAGTCTCCTAAAGTTGTAGTTCAGAGGCCATGTTCTACTGCAGGTTCCGTTCTAAAAATTCTAGCAGGCAAAGTTTAAATGCAGTCGACCTAAACCTTTTTTCCGTAATTAAAGCCAGTTTAACTCCATTCATATGAAAATTACCAAGATTCTAAATTGATTCCTGACAGTATTATAAAATAATACGTGTCCGAGAAAGCGGCCATTTAGAGGCTGCTGCCTGGGCATACAGCAGACGACGGCAGATGTTTCCTTCGACCGTCCGCTGCGCCCATATATAAATACGGCCTGAGAGGCTGTGAAAGACACACTTCGCACTCAAATATCATGCTGTCCGCGTCAATCAAACGTCGGCTTATGCGCTCCCTCGGATGGCGTCACATCCAGGCCGCGATTGAACGCATGTTTTCAGTAATAATACAACATGAACTGGCGAGGACTGTACACCGTCCTGCATAATTTAAATTTCGAAACACACCACTTCGCAACGAGCTGTCATTGTCCTCGTCAGTCAAACGCTGGCTTACGCGCAGCCTCGGATGACGTCACAATCAGACTGCTACCAAATGCATGCTCTCGGTAAAAATAGGAAGTGAGCTCCCGAGGACTGTACATCGACCTGCTTCGCTTAGATCTCATCTGCAGCTACATCTGCGTGATTCCTCTGCTATTCACAATCAAGTGCATGGCAGAGGGTTCAATGAAACATCTTCAAGCTGTCTCTCTACCGTTCCACTCTCTAATGGCGCGCTGGAAAAACGAGCACTTAAATTTTTCTGTGGTGACCGTTTCTCCCTATGTAGGTGGGTGCCAACAGAATCCTTTCGCAATCGGAGGAGAAAATTGGTCATTGAAATTTCGTGAGAATATCCCCTCGCAACGGAAAACGGCTTTGTTTTAATGATTTCCACTCCACGTATCATGTTTGTGGGACTATCTCCCCTATTTCGCGATAGTACAAAACGAGCCGCCCTTCTTTGAACTTTGTCGATGTCATCCGTCAGTCCCACCTGATGCGGATCCCACACCGCACAGCAGTACTCCAGAATAGGGCGGACAACTGTGGTGTAAGCAGTCTCTTTAGTGGACCTTCTTTCTGCCAATGAATCGCAGTCTTTGGTTTGCTCTACGCACAACATTATCTCCGTGGTTACAAATTAGGTTATTTGTAATTGTAATCCCTAAGTTTCAGTTGAATTTACAGTCTTCAGAATTGTGTGACATCGTGTAAACGAAATTTAGCTGATTTCTTTTTGTTCTTATGTGAATAACATCACACTTTTCTTTATTCAGGGTCAACTGCCACTTTTCGCATCATACAGATATCTCATCTAAATCATTTTACAATTCGTTTTGGTCATCGGATGACTTTACTAGACGGTAAATGACAGAATCATCTCCAAACAATCTAATAGGGTTACTCAGATTGTCTCCTAAGTCGTTAATAAAGATCAGCAACAGAAGAGGGCCTATAACACTTCCTTGGGGAACGCCGGATATTACTTCTGTTTTACTACACTACTAGCCATTAAAATTGCTACACCACGAAGATGACGTGCTACAGACGCGAAATTTACCGACAGGAAGAAGATGCTGTGATATGCAAATGATTAGCTTTTCAGAGCATTCACACAAGGTTGGCGCCGCTGCCGACACCTACAACGTGCTGACATGAGGAGAATTTCCAACCGATTTCTCATACACAAACAGCAGTTGACCGGCGTTGCCTGGTGAAACGTTGTTGTGATGCCTCGTGTAAGGAGGAGAAATGCGTACCATCACATTTCCGAATTTGATGAAGGTCGGATTGTTGCCTATCGCGATTGCGGTTTATCGTATCGCGACATTGTTGCTCGCGTTGAGATCCAATGTCTGTTAGCAGAATATCGAATTGGTGGGTTCAAGAGGGTAATACGGAACGCCGTGCTGGATCCCAACGGCCTCGCATCAGTAGCAGTCGAGATGACAGGCATCTTATCCGCATGGCTGTAACGGATCGTGCAGCCACGTCTCGATCCCTGAGTCAACACATGGGAACGTTAGCAAGACAACAACCATCTGCACGAACAGTTCGACGACGTTTGCAGCAGCATGGACCATCAGCTCGGAGACCATGGCTGCGGTTACCCTTGACGCTGCATCACAGACAGGAGCGCCTGTGATGGTGTACTCAACGACGAACCTGGGTGCACGAATAGCAAAACGTCATTTTTTCGGATGAATCCAGGTTCTGTTTACAGCCTCATTATGGTCGCATCCGTGTTTGGCGACATCGCGGTGAACGCACATTGGAAGCGTGTATTCGTCGTTGCCGTACTGGCATATCACCCGGCGTGATGGTACGGGGTGCCATTGGTTACACGTCTCGGTCACCTCTCGTTCGCATTGACGGCACTTTGAACAGTGGACGTTACATTTCAGATGTGTTACGACCCGTGGCTCTACCCTTCATTTGATTCCAGCGAAACCCCACATTTCAGCTGGATAATGCACGACCGCATGTTGCAGGTCCTGTACGGGCCTTTCTGGATACAGAAAATGTTCGACTGCTGCCCTGGCCAGCACATTCTCCAGATCTCTCACCAACTGAAAACGTCTGGTCAATGGTGGCTCGTCACAATACGCCAGTCACTACTCTTGATGAACTGTGGTATCGTGTTGAAGCTGTATGGGCAGCTGTACATGTACACGCCATCCAAGCTCTGTTTGACTCAATGCCTAGGCGTATCATGGCCGTTATTACGGCCAGAGGTGGTTGTTCTGGGCACTGATTTCTGAGGATCTATGCACCCAAATTGCGTGAAAATGTAATCACATGTCAGTTCTAGTATAATATATTTGTCCAATGAATACCCGTTTATCATCTGCATTTCTTCTTGGTGTAGCAATTTTAATAGCCAGTAGTGTAGGTCCGTATGTGGAGCCATACAGTTCATCGCACTGAAGAAGACCACTGCAATTCGATCTAAATGTGTACCGTGTGGCTATACTTAAACTTTCCCTATTTAACACGTTATAACACGGAAATTAATTTCCGTACGAGTACCAAACTTGGTAGCATTATGCCCGGAGTATGGAGTGCATGATTTCCCTGCGTCACAGCGGCACCGTCCAGTTCCAACTATGACAACCAGGTGCCATGATCAGTCATCATGACGCGTAGTCTCACTGATCTGACCAGTTACAGTGCACTTGTTGACACGTCCGCATGAGCTTGGAACAGTCGCAGTGCACTTTTTGACGTCTCAACATGAGCTTGGACAAAAGGAACAGGGCATCATTGATGAAGCTCTGTTATCAAAACAACAGTAATGCTGCGACGGCACTTCGAGAATATCGCCGGCTGAAAGGATTATGGAAGGGTCCTCTTTCTCCACCTGCTGTGCGGAGCATGATGAAGAAGCTCGAATCAACTGGAGAACTGGGCGTCGCTACAGGAAGTGGCCAACGACCGGTTGCACCACAGGTGGTTGATGAAATCGCTGTTGCTATGGCAGCCAACGCTGCGAGTAATTCCCGATCGTCAGGCAGTGCGCGTGCTGTGTTACAACAGTTGAACATCCTGTGGTCCACTGTACTGAAGGTGCTTCGAACCATTCTCAAATGGCATCCGTACAAGGTCCATATCGTATAGCGGCTTGCACCGCAGAATGCACTTTCTCGCAAGAACTGAAGCTGACGAGGGCTGGCCCTGGACCATCCTATGGACAGACGAATCTCGTTTTTCTTTGACGAGTGAGGTGAGCACAAAGAATTTCCGAGTGTGGGGATCTTCACCCGCAGTAACCGTGCATGAAGTTCCTCTGTATGGTGAACGTGTCACGGTGTGGCGTGGCTTCACGGCTACTTTCGTTAATGGCCCATTTATTTTTTATCAGGTTGGCGCTCGAGGACCAACGACGTGCAGTGTTATAGGCCAGTGTTACTGCGATATGCTTCCCCAGCATGTCATACCCGCCCTACAGGACAGAGACGCATTGAACTCAACAGTTTCCGTGCAAGATGGGGCTCCACCGTACACCGCTCGTGAAGTTCATCTGCTTCTCCGGAATACATTTGGAAACGACCGAATTATCAGCGGATCGTTTCCAAATGCTTGGCCGGCACGGTCACCAGATCTCACTCCCGGTGATTTCTGGTTGTGGGACTACCTGAAGGAGAGTGTTTACCATGGGAACTTCACACTGAAGCGCAGCATATCAAGAGAGGTAGCCAGCATACCTACTGACAAGCTGCGTTCTGCTGTGCAGAATGCAATCCTGCGCTTTCAGGCTCTTCTGGACACTGATGGGCGCAATATTAAGCCCCTTTTGCAACATTAATGGTACCGGTATGTAATGGGACTATGTACCGTAGCAGCACATTAGAAGTGTTTCAGTTGAATTGATTCTGCATTACTTATCTTCCCCATGTCCTTGACATTAATGCTACCCAGTGTGGTCGTCGTACGGTAATTAGTTTCTGTGGTTAATTGTAACCACCCAGTATACTTCATCTCTCATTTTACAGAATAACATGACCTAGTACACAAAAGGATTTTAATCACACGTTGTCATTGTTGTTTCGCGTACCCTGCATACGTTTCGCTGGAAGCCGTTTTGCACATCCTCCATTAAGCCCCGATGCGATTTCCGTATCATATTTCTGAAGCCCTGGAGGAAGACATTCATGGCCAACGGCCTACTTTGGGCGAAGAGGTTCTCGCCTGTGCGCAGTCATGATTCAATAGGCAACCGCAAACATTTTACCACGAAGACATTCACCGTCTGTTCTCTAAACGGGAAAAATGTATTAAAACTTATGAGGTTGCTTCAGAAAAAATAAAGAGTATACTTACTTTTGTTCTGTGTGTCTCGGTTTCATTTGACTGCCCCTTATACAATTTAATGCCTTCAGAGTCTTGGATAGTGACATGTCATACCCCGGCCAAGTTGATATCTACATCTACATCTACATACATACTCCGCAATCCACCATACGGTGCGTGGCGGAGGGTACCTCGTACCACAACTAGCATCTTCTCTCCCTGTTCCACTCCCAAACAGAACGAGGGAAAAATGACTGCCTATATGCCTCTGTACGAGCCCTAATTTCTCTTATCTTTGTGGTCTTTCCGTGAAATGTAAGGTGCCGACAGTCAGCCTCAAATGCTGGTTCTCTAAATTTCCTCAGTAGCGATTCACGAAAAGAACGCCTCCTTTCCTCCAGAGACTCCCACCCGAGTTCCTGAAGCATTTCCGTAACACTCGCGTGATGATCAAACCTACCAGTAACAAATCTAGCAGCCTGCCTCTGAATTGCTTCTATGGCCTCCCTCAATCCGACCTGATAGGGATCCCAAACGCTCGAGCAGTACTCAAGAATAGGTCGTATTAGTGTTTTATAAGCGGTCTCCTTTACAGATGAACCACATCTTCCCAAAATTCTACCAATGAACCGAAGACGACTATCCGCCTTCGAACATTCTGCGTGGTGTCTGTTTGTTCTATATCGTGTCTCCCTACCACTTTCGCGCAACGACGCTCTGAGCGTGTTTTTTAGGGAATTGACTAGTTTGAACCTGGGACCTGTTGCTGGTAAGGAGACGCCAGATCACACATGACATGTAGAATTCAGAAGAGTTCAGTGAGACTAGCGATGATATAACCAAACACTTAATGATTTCAGCGTCAGCTCCACTGCACTCCCTGTAAAAGCATCTTAATACTAACTAAATTTAGTGGAAGGGGTTCAAGGCTTTCCTATTTTTAGTTAGCTGGTAAAAGAACGTCGAAAAAGCAGTTAAGTTTATCACTGGAAATTTTATTCTACTCACAAAACATTGTTTATAAATTGCACTATTGATAAAAGGAAATGTTTTAATACAGGATGGTAAAAACCAACTGCGTTCAACAAAAATGTGAACGAATATTCCCTGAGTGGGTTTCCAAGTTCTACAATGGATCGAAGGATGACCTATGCCATATCACATCTATAATCTATGTTTAAATTAAGTTTCACAAGAGAGAAAACTATCAAAATGGTCTACAGTGACCCTCAATTATCTGTAATTACTTATCTAACTTGTCGTAAATTACAGTGGCTGATGTGGCTTCTCAATAACTATATAACAGAAAAACCATCGCGTTTCAGATTTTTACTTCAAGTGGCAAATGTGAACACCATGAGCTTTAATTGACGATCGACACTAGTATTACGCAAAAATGGGGTGTAACTGATGATACTTCTGCAGTTCTGAGTGAAGCTTTATGCGCTGTTGTGCGGCATCGCGTTTGTTCATTACCTTGCCGGTGATCGTCAGGGGGCGGCGGGCAGCACTGCTCTGCTCACCTCGCCGTCTTGGAAGCAACTCTCTCCTAACTTCTCCTTACTACAATTTACCGAAGTTGGTTTAAAAAAACTATCTGGCTGTGTTTTCATCTGACCAATCAGAGTCTCAATGTTAACCTTAAACTCCGCCTACAAAAATTCTGTCTATCCAATGAGAAACGTTATACTTTTCGTGGTGGGCCAATGTTTTTAAAGTTTGCAACGTAACAGAGACGCGAAAAAGTCTCACGCTAAAACTTGCAGCTGGTGTGGTCCTTTAGTGTTATCGTAAGATCTATACTGTTTTTCTGGAGGGCTCTATCTTGTAACATGGGCTGGGGGGTGGTCCTGACGTAACAGAGACGCGAAAAAGTCTCACGCTAAAACTTGCGGCTGGGGGGTGGCCCTTTTTGTGTTATCGTAAGATCTATACTGTTCTTCTGGAGGGCTCTAGCTTTTAACATGGGCTGGGGGGGTGGTCCTGACGTAACAGAGACGCGAAAAAGTCTCACGCTGAAACTTGCAGCTGGGGTGGTCCTAGTGGTTAGCTGGCGACGTGGGTGTCCAGTCCGTCCCTTATCGTAGGGCCTTCTAGCTTAATACGGTTCTGCTCTCGGCTTCTGTTCTCGTTTCTCCCCTCGGAACTGCGTCTGTCTCACGGTGGGAAGGTATGACATGCATTTAGGCATTCTTGTGTTAGTCTGTGGTATTCCATTTGCTCACTCGTTACTCGTATTACTTTGGTTAATTTAATGTCACGATTTATTCGGAGCTATGTGACATACAACTGGATTTGATTATCATGCCAGGGTTTTCATGGAAGGTGTTGGATTTGCCTGACACCTTACAGCCTTCCCCACAACTGCCATTACATGCTTGTTCCACTTCATATCGCTCTGCAATGTTACGCCCAAATATTTAATCGACGTGGCTGTGTCAAGCGCTACACTACTAATGGAGTATTGAAACATCATGAGATTCTTTTTCCTATTCATCTACATTAATGTACATTTATCTATATTTAGAGTTAGCTGCCCTTCTTATATTGAAAAAATGATTAAAAGCTTCAATGTGATGTACGGAACAATGAAACGAACGCTCAGGTAAAAGTACGAAAAGGTTGATTGCTAACATCTTCTTACGTTATGGTAGTTACCTTGGAGCATACGGACGAAAAGCTGGATTACGAACTCTGGAATACCTAGTAGACTCCAAGCAGCCAAGATGAGATTTTCGCGAACAGTGCAGGGGGGTAGTAAGAAGCGAGAGATTAAAAATTAAATCATCCGAAAGAATGTATGAATCTGACGAAAAGGTTAAACAATGCAGAAAATAATGGAAAGAAAATAATCAAAGATTGAGAGATGAATGTATTCCAAAACAACTGCTACAGTAAATCCCCAAACGAAAAGAATCACTGATATACCCAAGAGAAGATGGATGGATAAAGAAGTTGCTACAGATCAACTGGTCTAATGTTGAAGAAGAGCTATTTTAAAATTTAAGGATGGAGACTTATGTTGTTTAACTATAGACAAAGAGGAATTTCTTTACATTGTTCTAACTTTTTACTTTTATTTTGAGACTAATTACTTTTATCATCTGGTCCAGAACTTTCTGCCTTGTCTTAAACACAAGTCACGCGGCAACTCAGGAGACAAAGAAGTTACCGCCATCCGACTGAATTTAAGAACAGTAAACTTGGACACGCCCTGGAGAATTGTAACAGGTGGGGAAAAATGTGGAGTGCCATTAAGACGGCCGCGAGATTGCCTGGAGTTCACGTCGAGAAGTGCAATAGGGTGTGCGCCGGCTGCAGAGCAGGAAGCGTTCAAGTTTGGCCTAGCTCATTACGCTGACGACATCGTTAAGGGAAGGCCGCGAAGAAAGCGCCTCACGGGCGGGTGGCTGTCCTCGGAACTAGCGGACACAGGCGGGGCTAGCACACTGCTCAACCACGTGTATGGCGCTTGTAGGAGGAGATAAGCGACGCCCCTGGAAACTTTTATATACATAGGGGGGACGGTAAAAGCTAACGGTAGCAACCAGTCATGTCGTAGACGCCAGTGAGCTACGGAAAATGGGAAAGTTGCTGGCACTATGAATCGGTAGATACCGCATACGGTGATGTGGTTTCTTCTCAGGAACTTAGTTCACGCCAACGTTTATGACATGAGCGTTGTAAGAATTTAGTGGACCTTGGTATAGCCCGCATTTGTTGTTGCGAGGTCTCGTAAATAACCAGGTGAAACCAGGGAAAGGCCATTTAAGTACAGCTGACGAAAACGTCATACCTTTTCAAAAAGTCACCAGTGTTTCATCTGATTTAATACCGTAAGTCATTTTTCCCTATTATGCGCTAATGTTTTCGTCTGTACATAACTACTACATCCACTCTACCCCATAGCTACAAGTATTACAGGATGCAATTTCAAATGTCCCGCTAACCTGTCGCTGCTTGTTGGAATAGTCTCCAACAGGTTTCACGTCTCACTTAGTTTTAACACTACTTCATCATTTCTTAACTGAATCGATCATCGCAGAAAGCTGAAAAGTTAAGGAATATAACTTTTGAGATAAGGAAAGAAAACTCTCTCTTCCAATAATTACGCAGTATTTATAGTCGTTTCCCCTACATAGTGTTCAAGAAGGTTAACTGTGCATATTTGAGCCTGATATATCAAACAAATTTCCACAATATTATTCAACCGGACCTTGACTTATCACGTCTCTCGAATGAAGTGTAGATTAAGCAAATAAGAATTTTTCCACCAAGTATCATTGAAAAAGTCTGCATCCATCACAACAATACAGGGTAGACAAGGGACATACCCTAAATTTCACGCTGTTCTGCAGTTTATAAATCTTTTTTGTCCATAAAAAAATACGTAAGGCACTACATGTGAAGTGGACACTATGTTGCTGTTTTCATGTGTGCCAGTAAAATGAAACAAGAGATAAAGAATGTATGCAAACCAATGAACAGCCAAACCCAGCTTGACCAAAAGTACTATGGGATGAAATAACTCAACATCAAAGAAACGAGACAGAGTTGCTGTGATTAATCATTGCTACAGCTTAATAACATGTTACTTTAGTCGTGTAGTACATATTCCAAATTGAACTTCCAAAATTACAAGTACAATACTGGATATACACTGCGTCATCATGTCACAGCTAGTCCCGAGCACATTCTTTGTCACTAGATGACTAATTCAGTATATCTTCATAGGAGGAATTAACTTCTGTTGGATCTTAGTATATCATCTTCTGAATAACGTTGAATTTTAACGTAGTGTTCCATTTTTGTGGGCAATGTTACATTACAGGCGCCATTCTTTTCCAAAGAAAATACGTTTTGCGTAACTTCATTCCCATATTCAACACTATCCTAGCACTGACACTTACAAATCCAGATTTTCGTTCGAATAAGAAAATTCACTAAGTTATGCATGAGGCATAACACGAGAATGGCTATTCAGCAGCAAGTCTTTGGAAAATTTTGGTCATTAGTTTTCTGATATTCAGGATATTATTAGAAGTTACGTCATTTATAGCAAATGTATTGTTTACATTTGCCCGTAAATCATTTTTCCCCATCATGCGCTAATGTTTTCGTCTGTACATACTACTGTGTGCTCTGAGCACAATGCGACTTAACTTCTGAGGTCATCAGTGGCCTAGAACTTAGAACTAATTAAACCTAACTAACCTAAGCACATCACACACGTCTATGACCGAGGCAGGACTCGAACCTTCGACCGTAGCGGTCGCTCGGCTCCAGACTGTAGCGCCTAGAACCGCACGGCCACTCGGGCCGGCTACATACTGCTCCATCCAGTCTACCCTATGAAACGTCCCCTTTGAACAATTTATACATGACTGTGCTTAACCTGACACACAATATTTTTAGCGCAACGCAATCTGATTTTCAAAAATCCCTGCAAAAGTATCGCCCTGAGTAACATTAAACTATACCTTTCAGAAATCACTTACCTCACAAAAATCTTCATTACTCGAACTACTGCAATACAGCGAGCGCCACTACTGCCAGCTAAATAAAAGATTCAAACTACGGAAGGCACTAACTACTGATAGGGATAGTTAGCAAATGAAAGATATTAATAGAGAACAAACAATGTATTTACCTTAATAGTCATAATATATATAGCAGTTCATGACTAATTACAAAACTCCGCCATCTCTCTCCCCACATCCACCACTGCTGGCGGCTCACCTCCAACTGCGCAACGCTACGTGCTGTTCACAGCCAGCTGCCTAACACTACAATGGCGAGTATTACAACAATGCAAAGCAGCCACAGACTGCACACAGCACAGCCAGTGATTTTCAGACAGAGGTGGCGTTACCAATAAGAAAGCCTAAACAGCCTACTTACATAGCCCCCATGCTCCCCACAAAAAAATTTTACAAATTGTCTTGGGCAGCGGCCAATAATGATTTGATAAAATTTTTCATAATTACAATAACAAAGATATCAAATGCACACACTTATTGATACATTGTTGGTCAAAAGCTAAAATTTTCTCACAGTCCATAAAGACAGTCCAGATTGTTCATCACAGTAAAATTCCAGTGTTTTTCTCAAAGTCTGAGCAGTAAAATAAAATGCACACGGAGGTAGTGGATTTCCATGTAGTCTTGAGGAAGTAGTGTTGTCCTTCCAACGGAAAGACAGTGCTGACTCTCGACATGCAGACAAGTAATGGGTCACAACAGAGCAAACCCACAGCAGAGTCATTCGAAGTCTTGAAGAATATTGGTAGGTAGGTCATCACAGAGCAGACCCACTGTAGTCCAGGTAGAGATTACGATATTGGTGGGCCACCAGAGGCGCAGACCCACTGCAGTCCTTGTAGAAATAATGGCACTGGTGAGTCAGCAAAGACGCAGACCCACTGTAGTCCTTGTAGAGACGGCCAGCAACCATCTGTTGTGACTGTGCAGGTACACAATCACCATCGAAGACTCTTGCGGACAATATGGCAAGTCCATAAACCATCACTTGTGCACTCACAAAGTTTTTTTTAATTGTCCTTAGAACCAGCAATGCTGTTATCCAGTCCCTTACTGAATTATCAACACACATGCAAGCACTAACAGTCCCTACTTCTCACATATTGTCCATATACTATGACCAACAGAAACGTGTGCAGTGAAATATAACTTAATTTGAAGAACTGGTGTCTATACAATTATAAATTTACAACATGAAAATACAATTCCAAAGGTACAAAATACATCATTAAAGAACATAATAGTACAGATAACATTTGTAGTAATATGGGCTTTAAAAAAAATCGAAATAACATACACATCAGTGTTACAGGAATTATGACATAAGTAAATATATAAAAGATCAGAATAACTTTTAAAACATCAACTTCACACATGAGCATTAAAACAAAACAGAATAAATAATGTCTAAACATCTTTACAAAGAAAATAACATATTATCAGAAAAATTCTACAACATAGCTCTCATCAGCTAAACACATAAAGACAGGAAAAACACAAATACACAAGGGTACACAAACATATAGAGGGATAACACAAGGAAAGGACAGGTTTTGTTTTATTGCAGTATTTGCAAACAAAACTTTCTTTGCTTCTTGGAGATCTCCCTTCATTCATCGTTATTCCCAAAAAAGTCCTATCTATACCTCTTTCCTGTATTCTATTTGTATTTCTTTCAAAATAATTATTTCTGATTGTACAATTCTCATTTTGGCCCAAATCTTTTTCATATAACTTCGCAATGCATTCTTTACCTATTCTCCATAGTCAGTTTTTTTATATAGTCTACCCCTCTTAAGCTAACTTAAATCTACTGAGCTCAGATGCTAAACTAAGGGATGAGGCAATGCAGCAGCGCAAAACAATTAACACAAACAGCAATGATAAAAAATACAAGAGGCAAAGCAAGCAGCATAAATTACAACTAATATAAGGCAATGAGCAGCAAACAATAAAAATAAATGCGTAGTAAAACTGGCTTAACAGCGTAATACAAAGTCAAATTCAGTAACATTATGCCTGGCAACCAGCAGCAGAAAATGAAATACCTAAACATGACATAGCTCAAGCAGAAAAAATAGTACACTAAAGATAACAATGCAGACAAGGGAAATGTATAATCACATCTTAATGTCTAAGTAATCAAAGTGGTGCACCACAACAACTTATTGTAAAAAAAATATTACCATGTACTTGAAAAGAAAATTTGTGTGCAGTTACTGTTACTAGTCCCTTCTTATTGTTCTTTCCTTTCCAAGTGCTATTATTATTTAATAGATCTGTTGACAGAAAGTGTTCACATTACCAAATGCATTTTATTTTATAAAAGCAATACTGCAACACAGCTGGAAACTAAATATCAAATGAAATAAGCAACTATGAAAAGCAAAACATAAAAATATCATTCAATAGTCATGTGACATTTCATAAGTTAGTAGAAATTCTCTCAACTCTCGTAGAAAGACGCTTGTCATAATCAGGTGTGCAGATGTATCTTTCCAAGTAATGAGCGTGTTGTGTTTGCGATGCTTTCTCTAAAGGAATGTCAATGGCGAGGATAATGGCCGCTTTTTTTCTCCACCTAATGGGTTTCTTTTGCCAGACAACTACCTCTCAGCTGGGCGCCAAAACGCATTACGTCAAGGTCACTTACCTTTCTTGCTGAAATATTTACGACGGCAGTTTCCGCCACAGTGACAGTCTCATAAAAATATTTCACAGGTCAAGAATTTGGGTTACAAATCTCTAGAAACAATATCCTATAAATATAACAGCGTCCAAAAAATTTTCGCCAGCATTGTGATACATTCACGCATATACACACATTTCATAACTCTTAAAGTACGATTCTTGGTTTCCAACAACCTTTTTCACAAACCAGAGTCCCTATCCACTACTCATTATTCCTTACCTTATTACACACATACATATTTGGCGACAGTTCTTCAATATTTCATCATAATCAAATTCCTCATATATCATCAGCTTATTGATCATAAACATACCTCAAATGCATAATACACATTGTCATCATAATAATAACATCATAAAAACTCAGCCAAATCTCAAAATCGTCGTAGCTTCCTCCAGTAATTTCAAAACCTAAAAAAATTCTCTGCTCATGTCAATAGTGTCATCTACCTCAAACGTACTTTAAAAATCGTGATCCCATACCAAATATATCATTCATAGCTCTCATAACATCACAATGGTTCCGGAAAATTATGAACAGTTCACAAAGTGCAGACAAAATACAATTTCGTAAGTGTGAAGTTATCCAACGGTGTAATTACGTAAACATCTGTCACTGATGTAGTAAAATAAATGTTTGTCTCTCTCAGTTAAATGATCAGATAGCTATGTAATTTATGTGTTAGAGAAATATGGTACCGATGTGTAAAGTTGTATAAGCAAATACCATATTAGCCAGGGCTCCTTGTGCTTGCCAGACACATGGTACACAAAGTAAGCCTGTACCCCCCTGAGGATTAATGTAATTATACCCTCAGGTGTTACAGATTACAACAATGGAATGAAATGTATTACGGAAAACCTTTGTATTATTGTACTTCAAATATCTTTAAAAATAAATGATTTAAGTACAAAATTAATCACTCAAATACATGTCCTGTAGCGCTAAATGTGCATCTTGCTGTAAGATAATCTCTGTGGAAGTGTCGTAGTTATTGTCCTCTGAAAGCTAAGTTCTGCAGAAGCCAATGTACTTACCTCATGATAAACAAAAGTGAAATGCTTTTCGTATAGATATCTTAGTTATTACGCTTATTGCCATGATGAAGAAAGTACTGTGCTGTAATGCATTGTTGTGCTACGGAAAAGGCAGTCTCATTGTAGCTATACCACAAAAATTACTACTAAAACATATTTTATTTTGCAGAAGAATTCAAAAAACTGTGCAGATATAAAGCAGATACAGCACAAAAGCAACAATGTAAATTGTGTCACACATTAGTAGTGTCGTGATATAATTGTGTAGCTGTCAAAGAAACCAAGTGTTAAGTCATCTTTAATCCCACAGAAAGTACTTCAAATAAAGAATGTCTTTTCAAGTAAACCAAAATGTTACATGAAAATCTCATTAGCAGTGCCGGTATATGTTCTAAGTATGTGAGCCTGATAGTTGTTACGTAATCATGCAACTAACAAGCAAGAATGTACAAATACAACACTGTGTCGTCTGTTCACTATAAGAATGCAATAGTAATTTCTGTTTAAAATGTTCCCTAGGTTCTAGACTGGATATTTAACTTCAAACATTGTTGCATGTTAACAGTTTCTTAAGTCTGACAAAGCATACTAGAAATGTGAAGTGAAAAGTTTTATGGCAAAGACAAAGTTAAAAAGCAGATTATCTCTCAATAAATGGTTTTACATGTGAAATGTGGTGTAAACCTTTACTCTTCCTAGTACGCGGAGTTTCAACTTCAACGCAATTATCATGTGGTATACGTCGGATTCTGTATGGTCCATTGTAAACTAGAAAGAATTTGTGACTCAAGTGTTTCTTCTTATGTGACAATGAATGAGCTTTAATGAGAACTTTCTGACCAATACACAATTTCTTTGCATTTGCCTTACCGTGTAGTTTTCTCCTTTTGTCTGCTGCAGATTTTATATTTTTAAGAGCCAAATCAATTATGTCTTTGTGTCGAAGTTTACGTGAATTCGGGAAAGGTACAAGCTCTCTGATTCTGTTCGGTGGTTCTTCATACTTCAGTACAAGAGTAGGTGGTAAAGCAGTGGAATCATGAGGCATTTCATTCAGCACATTTTGAAATAAGTGTAAATGTCTGTCCCAATGCTGATGCTTTCTGTGACAATAAAGTCTGCAAAGCTTATTGATTTCTTTCATAATCCGTTCGGAGGGGTTACAATGTGGTGAGTACAATGAAATAAAAACAGGTTTGATTTTATGGTTGCGAAGCATGCGTGACCAAACAGCAGATCTGAATTGCGGTCCGTTATCTGAAATGACTTTACTAACGTGTCCAACTTCACGTAAGAAATTTTTAACAAAGGCATTGGATACAGACCGTCCAGTGGCTTTACGTAACGGTGTGAAAGAAACAAATTTTGAAGTAAGTTCAACAGCGACTAGAACGTACGAAAATCCATTAGATGTTCTGACAAGCGGTCCCAAGAGATCAACAGCAGCAAATTCTTTTAATTTAGAAGGAATGATAGGAAACAGCGGAGCACGATGTGAGATAGTTGATGGTTTCGCCTTTTGACAAAGTTTACAAATAGACAAGACTCTTCGAATTCGCTTTTCCATTATGTTAAAATAACAAGTCGTTCGAAGAATATGATAACATTTTCGTGGGCCAAAATGTGCATAGCTGAAATGAATGTACCAAATGAGCTTATTAACAAAATCGTCTGGAATGCAAAGTACCCATAGCTTGTCATCAACAGTGCAGCGTTTGAAGAGTATGTTGTTTCTAACCAGGTAATAATGCCGAATCTGTGTGTGCGTCTTTTCATGCCATTTGCTCTTGATGTCTTTCCAAATCGGATCTTTATCTTGTTCACGAGCAATGTCCTTTAAAGATGTGGTGATAAAGTTTTCAAAGGCGACTTTCTGAATGTAAAGAATGCTGAAATTTTTCTCGAGGTTGCCTTCTGTGTTACTTTTCTCAAGCCCAGCCGGTGCGCGTGACAGTGCGTCCGCAACAATGTTCTCCTTGCCGGGAATGTAGACTATTGTGAAGCGGAATTCTTGCAGAATCAATGCCCAACGTTTTAACCTGTCATGATTTAATTTTGAAGACATAAGAAATTGTAATGCACGATGATCACTGTATACTTTTACGTGCTTACCAGAAAGAAAGAAACGGAATTTGTTAAATGCCCAAACGATAGCTAATGCTTCTAATTCAGTAACAGAATAATTTTTTTCAGATTTTGTTAGCACTCAGCTAGCAAAAGCAATGGTTTTCTGAACAGTAGTGTCATTTTCTATGGCTACTTGAAATAAATGGGCACCAAGACCGACTTTAGAAGAATCCGTGCTAAGGCAGAAATCTTGTGACAGATCTGGATGAGCTAAGATTGGCGCGTTAAGTAACGCTTCTTTCGGAGAACTGAATTCCAACTGTGCTTGTTCGTCCCAGTTCCAAATAGTATTTTTTCCAGTGAGAGAACAAAGTTTTGGTGTAACAAGAATTTGCATATTCAGAAAACGACGGTAAAAATTTACGAGACCTAGAAAACTGCGGACTTGTCTTTTTGTGGATGGAACTGGAATGGCTCTGATTGCTTCTAACTTTTCAGGATCCGGCTGCATACCTTCAGAAGAAATAATATGTCCCAAAAACCTCACCGTTGACCTACCGAATTCAGTCTTTTCCAAGTTAACTGTAATTCCAGATTCTGCAAAAATACGTAACATACTGTTAAGGATGCGATTATGTTGTTCCCATGAGGCTTCTGCTATCAGAATATCGTCCACATGTAAGGTGATGTGACGTTTTAAGAACTCAGGTAATATGGAATTTAGCCCGCGAATGAATGCTGCCGAAGAAATGTTCAAACCAAAAGGAAGTTTCCGAAACTGATAACAAACGCCGAAACAAAGGAAAGCTGTGTATTTTCTACATTCTGGATGGAGTTCGATCTGATAAAAGCTGGATCTGAGATCAATGGAAGACAACACTTTTACACCATTAAAATTTTGAAGAAGTTCTTCCAACGTTTGCGGCCTGTCTGTTTCAGGAATAATGATAGTATTGATTTGTCTCGAATCTAAGACAAGCCTGATCGATCCATTTTTCTTCTCAACAACATGTAATGGATTGTTGTATGAGCTTACTGCAGGCTCAGTAATGCCGTCATTAAGCATAGTTTGTATTTCTGTTCTAACACAGTCCCTATAATGTGCTGGAATTACGTATGGTCTAACACAAAATGTAGTATGCTCACGAACACGAAATTGGTATTGAAATCCCTTGATTGTTCCTGTTTTGTGAGTAAAAACTGTGGAATGTTCTTGTAAAATCTCAAAAAGGTCCTGCCTATCAGTGTCATTACAATTCTCAATTGTTTGAATTTTATTCTGAATTAACTCATTAATTTCAAATATGCCGTCGATATCATCCCTGTCAGTACTTGCAGAGTGATTGTTGGTGTCTAGTTCCGTAGAAAATTCCGAACTGTTGTCTAACAGAAGGTAAAGCCGATTAATTTCCTCGTCATGGTTTGAGAGCCAATCTTCAAATTTCAAAGCTATTGACTTACCTTCCTTCTCTAAACTTATTTCCGCATCGTGAAAGTTTAAGATTGCTTTGTATTCATTCAAAAAGTCTACTCCCAATATAATTTCCGTCGACAATAATGGAACAATAAGAAAATTCATAGAGAAGCTGTAGCTTTGGCAAAAGAATTCTAAATTGGTTTGTTGGCGTACATCTACACTTTTTCCAAAGATTGCACCTTGTAATTTAATCTTACGTAACGTAAGTGTGGGGCAATCGTTCGATTTGTTGCATTTGCTAAAAGCTGTTTCACTAATTACTGAAATGGGACTGCCAGAGTCAAGTACTGCTGTAAATTTTACGTCGTTTACAGTAATGTCAATCACAGGATATGCAATGTTGTTATGTTTTATGTCGTGTTCCTGTAGTAAGATGTACCTAATGTCTTCCATTTTTACGTAATTACTAGCTACGGCAGCTGCGTCGTTAGTTTCATACGTACGTTTTGTGGCTGCCAGCGGTATGAGTCATTGCCTATTGTCTCTTTGTTGGCGCGCGTCGTTATTGGGATTTGGAGACCTAACTTCTACAAATTCACCTCCTCGAGAGGGCCCTGCTCTGTTTGAATCCCGCCAGTTCTGATGCAATTCAGGTCTGTCGTTACGATCATATCGTCTGTCGTCATGTCGGTAGATGCCATAGTTTCTTTCTTGTCGGTCACGTGGTGGAGAATTTCTCCCTGAATCGTAATTGCGCGCTGGTCCGTTGTGTCTAAAGTTATTCTGTCTCCCTTGATAATAATTATTTTGGTTCCCATATTGTCTGTTTCTCTGATTGTCTCTGTGATAGTCATTATCGCGGAGAGGTGATCTTTCCCTGTAATTATTACTACTCTGCCAACGGTTGTCATACGGGTGGTTTCTGTTTTGGTCACGATTTGCGTTGTAAGAATAGACTTGTCGTGTCCAGTTATTGTTTCTGTCGTCACGGAATTGTGACGGATGTGACCTGTAGTGATTGTTTTCCTGTTTTCGCAACCCCCGCGACTGTCTGTGTCAATTTCTAATTCTTGTAACAGTCCCTGAAAAGCTTCAATGTCGTCTTTGCAACGTCCTGCCAAAATAATATGTCGCAAATGTTCAGGCAGTTTGATTAAGCAAATGCGGATGAGTTCTGAGGGGCTGTATGGGTTTGACAGGTACTGATTCTTGTGCAACATGTCTTCAAAATATTTCACAAGACTGGAAAATTCAGATTGTTCGAAATGTTTCATCATTATGACGCTATGTTTTACTCGGTCTTGTGTAGCTTGAGACCAATATCCTGAGAGGAAGGCATGGTAAAATTCTCCTTCACTGTGGCAATCGTGAATGACCGATCGCATTCTTACAGCTGGTTCATTCTCTAAGTAGCCACACATAAATTCTAATCTGTGCTCTAATGACCAGTTCGGAGGAAAACAATGAGAGAATTGATGGAGCCACGCTTGTGGATGAATGTCGTTGTCAGAATTCTTAAATGTTTTGAATTTACGTGTAGTAATGAATAGCTTATAGTCAAAATCATCATGTCGGCGAGTCGGCCGTTCCATCTCAAAATTCGGTGCACATTGCCAATTTCTTTCATAACTTCCGAAATGCCCTGTGTTATTATTTTGTGGCTGTTCTGTATTTCTATGTCCCTCTTCCTGTATTGGGGCGCGAGTGTCCTCTGAAATACGTAATTCTTGTATTACCTGTGTCAGCTGATCTTGTACGTCCCAGATTTCTCTTTTGTACTGTGTATTGATTTGATTTTGATTCTGCTTGAATTTTCTAATTTGTTCATACTCATCTGTGTCAGTGAAGGCTACAGGTCTTGTGTCATTCAGATCATCATCTACCTTTGTAGATAAGTTAGTGACCTGATCCGAAAGTTCGGCTACTTTCTCCGATAGTGAACACATTTCCTCAGTGCGTTTTTCTGAACCAAGTTTCAGAGTGTCCATTTGTGTTGAAATCGAATCTACTGTGTCCTTTAAGTTTTCCTGAGTTTTTGCAAGTTGCGTAACCAAATCGGTAGATGCAACTGAGTCAATTTTAGCTTGCAAGGTGTTGTGATTTTCATGAACAATAGTTTGCAGTTCTTTTATGGCTGCTTCGTGATTCTGTAATGCATTTTCATGACGCGAAAAAATAGGTTGGAAATGCTCACAAATTTGTGTTTTTACGTCATTACAGACTTTTTGACATTTCGATTCGATGTTATGTAACTCAGTAGTTAAATCTTCACGTGTTTGTTCAAGCGTCATGTCTAACTTTTGAAGATTTTGTTCCATTGTGTCTAACTTTTGAAGATTTTGTTCCATTGTGTCTAACTTTTGAAGATTTTGTCCCATTTGTTTCTGATTTTGTTCAAGCGTTGTGTCTAACTTTTGTAGCCTTTGTCCCATTTGTTGCATTAACTGTAATAACAATGCACTGGTGTCTGAAACATGTTCCTCAGTGATTTTCGGCAGTGAAGTTGCACCGGCAACATTTACATTTTGACAAGCAGAAAATGTGTCTTGACTTATTTGCGAAAACGGTGAGGACCCAAAACCTGAATCTACAGTATTTGCAAAATTGTGTCCTGTCATTTCGGATTCCTGAGGTGAGCTGTTGCCGAGCGATCGATCGATAATGCTTCTCTGTTCACTAATTGTTTCACTGCCTACGGCACTGTTTGCCGCCCGCTCCATTTCCCTATGTACAATTACCAAATTACTACTTTGAACATTAGTTAATTCATTACTCGGTGGCGCTAACACACTGCTTTCGTCTTCACTGACATTTCTCAGTTTACTTTGGAGCCTAGTATTACGTTTTTCACACGCCATTATTGTCACAATATTTCACACGATAAAACAGAAAAGCACAATTTGAAGAGCAAAAATAAGAGAACACATTAACATAGTACTGAAAATAATATCTCGTTAATTGCAAGCGCAGCAGCGAAATACTTGGTGCAAATTAACATGCATGCCACAACAACAATGAAAGACTGCAACTACAAAGGAGATTCTCTCTACAATTACGCGCTAGCAATAAACAATAGCTACACTAATTACACAAACTACAAGAAAAAATCAGAAGATTCCAGTGCGGTATCCTCGGCTAAGGGTCGACATATGAAACGTCCCCTTTGAACAATTTATACATGACTGTGCTTAACCTGACACACAATATTTTTAGCGCAACGCAATCTGACTTTCAAAAATCCCTGCAAAAGAATCGCCCTGAGTAACATTAAACTATACCTTTCAGAAATCACTTACCTCACAAAAATCTTCATTACTCGAACTGCTGCAATACAGCGAGCGCCACTACTGCCAGCTAAATAAAAGATTCAAACTACGGAAGGCACTAACTACTGATAGGGATAGTTAGCAAATGAAAGATATTAATAGAGAACAAACAATGTATTTACCTTAATAGTCATAATATATATAGCAGTTCATGACAAATTACAAAACTCCGCCATCTCTCTCCCCACATCCACCACTGCTGGCGGCTCACCTCCAACTGCGCAACGCTACGCGCTGTTCACAGCCAGCTGCCTAACACTACAACGGCGAGTATTACAACAATGTAAAGCAGCCACAGACTGCACACAGCACAGCCAGTGATTTTCAGACAGGGGTGGCGTTACCAATAAGAAAGCCTAAACAGCCTACTTACACCTATAACTATGAGTATTACTGGATGGCATTTCAAATGTCCCCCTAACCTGTCGCTGCTTCTTGGAATAGTCTCCAATAGATTTCACGTCTCACTTAGTTTTAATACTACTTCATCATTTGACATGTTTGTGGGAAATAGTGGAGAATTTTATGAAACAGTCCCAAGTAAATCTGCGCAAGCAAAAGTTGAATGTCAGTATGATTTTTACTTTGAGCCTTGCTGTTGTCTGAAAAATTTTTTAGTTTTTTCACTGATAAGATGATATTATTCTGAACGTAAAGAAACAGAAATTAATATACCTTATTTGAAGGCTTATAGGCAGTACCTTAATGATTTGAACAGAAATGTATTTTATTGTCTTTAAGAATATGAATACTAAGATTATGAATACTAAATGTGTTCACTCAGAGGTGCCAATAATAAAAAATTTGTTATACTGGTATTTTCAGCAAAGAATGATTTTGCATAAAATCGAAGCGTATTCCAAGTACATCATCTCGCTTTTTACATTTTTCTGCACGATTTTGCAATTTTAGAGTAATAATTTTATAAACCATAAGCTCTCCAGTAGCTGCTCTCTTCGCATATTCACACAAATTTGAACTTTTTAGTTTAACACTTAGCTTACGTCAAACACCCACTCGTGGCTGGCCAAAGCACAGTGAAAAAAAACTTATAGTAGGTTAGATAACTTTATATTTCGTACTAATAGTAGGGTGTATTGCCGAAGGTTGTGAGATAATCATCCATATACACTGTTTTGCCACATTAATATATACCTTTACTTGGGGAAAACTGAATATCTTTCAGCATCCGATGTGGTATTTCATTTTTAATTCAACCCGTTTCTTTTTTCGAGGACTGTTCCTGATACACCACATTACACACTCGTTCAATTATCTTCTTACATATACTGTTGAAAATATGGTTTCCCTTGTTCTTTTCTTTTTTTCTTTTTTGATAGTATTACTTTTCCTAAGTGACCATCTTGTTTATTTTTTATACTTGTCCAAAGAAATTTCCGACCTTCCCTGCATTGGATCATAGAAATAACTCAGTGTCGACAGATGAAAGTTTGTGCCGAACCAGGATTCGAACTCTGATTTCCCGCTTCAAGCGAGCAGTCACCGTAACTGCTTCAGCTACCCGTGAGCGCCTCCCGTCCGACCCAAATCTCCACGTGGCCGCACACTATAGAATAGTGTCCCCTAGTCACTATTCCTCTACGCTCGCAGCCCTACTGTATTCCTGCGAGGTGTCGGACTTATTGTATACCGTACTGAAAGATCGATATACATATTACATAGTTATGGTGTCAGACCTTTCAGACTTGCATGACCGAAAGAGCAGACACCATTCCTACATAATTGTTAATTTTTGTTAGTGAACAAGCTCATTGGTGTAACCATTCGTTCTTTCTAATGTGTGCCAGGGCGCTGATGACCTGGACGTTGAGCGCCCATAAGCCCCAACACACACACACACCTTGGTGTAACTGCATGTATGAAACCTCTGTCATTTAGTCTCCAAGAACATCCGTCTTTCCACTTGGAAAATCTGAATTTTATTCCTCGGTAGGCCACATATTATACAGGGTGCTCCACTGATCGAGACCGGGCTAAATGTCTCACGAAATAAGCGTCAAACGAAAAAACTACAAAGAACGAAACTTGTCTAGCTTGAAGGGGGGAAACCAGATGGCGCTATGGTTGGCCCGCTAGATGGCACTGCCATAAGTCAAACGGATATCAACTGCGTTTTTTTTGTTTTTTTTTAAGTAGGAACTCCCACTTTTTATTACACATTCGTGTAGTTCGAAAAGAAATATGAATGTTTTAGTTGGACCACTTTTTTCGCTTTGTGATAGATGGCGCTGTAGTAGTCACAAACACATGGCTCACAATTTTAGACGAACAGTTGGTAACAGGCAGGTATTTTTAAATTGAAATACAGAACGTAGGTACGTTTGAATATTTTATTTCGGTTGTTCTAATGTGATACATTTACGTTTGTGAACTTATCATTTCTGAAAACGCATGCTGTTACAGCGTGATTACCTGTAAATACCACATTAATGCAATAAATGTTCAAATTATGTCCGTCAGCCTCAGTGCATTTGGCAATACGTGTAACGACATTCCTCTCAACAGGGAGTAGTGCGCCTTCCGTAATGCTCGCACATGCATTGACAACGCGCTGACGCATGTTGTCAGGCGTTGTCGGTGGATCACGATAGCAAATATCCTTCAACTTCCCCCACAGAAAGAAATCCGGGGACGTCAGATCCGGTTAACGTGCGGGCCATGGTATGGTGCTTCGACGACCAATCCACCTGTCATGAAATATGCTTCAACCGCACGCGAGCTATGTGCCGGACATCCATCATGTTGGAAGTACATCGCCATTCTGTCATGCAGTGAAAAATCTTGTAGTAACATCGGTAGAACATTACGTATTAAATCAGCATACATTGTACCATTTAGATTGCCATCGATAAAATGGGGGCCAATTATACTTCCGCCCATAATGCCTCACCATAAATTAACCCGCGAAGATCGATGATGTTCTACTTGTCGCAGCCACCGTGGATTTTCCGTTGCCCAGTAGTGCATATTATGCCAGTTTACGTTACCGCTGTTGGTGAATGACGCTTTGTCGCTAAATAGAATGCGTGCAAAAAATCTTTCATGGTCCCGTAATTTCCCTTGTGCTCAGTGGCAGAACTGCACACGACGTTCAAAGTCGTCGCCATCCAATTCCTGGTGCATAGAAATATGGTACGGGTGCAGTCGATGTTATGTAGCATTCTCAACACCGACGTTTTTGAAATTCCGGATTCTCGCGCAATTTGTCTGCTACTGATGTGCGGATTAGCCGCGACAGCAGCTAAAACACCTACTTGGGCATCATGATTTGTTGCAGGTCGTGGTTGACGTTTCACGTGTGGCTGAACACTTCCTTTCTCCTTAAATAACGTAACTATCCGGCGAACGGTCCGGACACTTGGACGATGTCGTCCAGGATACCGAGCAGCATACATAGCGCAAGTATTGGGACAGGGCCGGCACCATTCCAAAATACCGAATGTATCCGGCACGTGTTGCCTCTCTAGTCGTTATTACCGTAGCGGGTTGCGACATAGAGAGAGTCCATTCCAAAGCATCGTTAGTAGACAACAACAAGGTCGCACGCAGTGTATCCAGCAAGTGTTGACTCTCTAGTCGTTATTACCGGCGCGGGGTTGTAACATAGAGAGAGAGTTAGCGCCATCTCCTCCCCCAGCGCTGTCGCAACCGTTTGGCTGCGCAGCCCGTCCGCCGTCGCCACAGCCTGGCCCTTCAAACCGGCTGTCACCCCCTCCTCCTCTAGAAGCAGCAGCTCGCCGCCCACGCAGGGTATGTGTTCCGAGACGTATACCTCTCCCCGCAAATGATGATGATTACGATCACTCATCACCAGTCCATTCATCTATCGGATGGACTCCTAGTTGTAGCAACAGTAATAATAGTAATTTCCTTATGGCTAGCGGTAGTTCTCTCCCCCGTCCTATCGATAACGAATTCGATCAGAATAACGGCGTAATGACTCCCTTAGAATACTCAGCAGTTGCTAGAGCGTTTGATGGGCGAATCTCTTTCACCAGAATTGAGAATCCATGCGGGAGGTATCGCGATCCTGTAAGGTTTTTGGAGGTGTGACTCCCCGTCTTGGAGACCGAGCTCCTCAAACTCTTAGAAGATCCGGAATTTAACGCCTTTAAATGCAGTGCGGTATTATGCAGTGAACTGAGTCACCCCCCTAAACATCAAGGTGACGCGGAGACGGCTACTCTGCATTATATATGGGGTGAAAATGGTGTTATTTCTCGGAGCACATCGATTGCTGAGTTGTACCGAGAATCCACCTTGAGCGCTATTATGGCCCGATTTTCCGAGATGGAAGTACGTGGATCCGCTAAAGCACTCAGCAGTATACCACACCTCGACATCCATATACATGTCTATGATCCAATGAATGGAGGGTTCAGTTATATTAAACTCCCTATAGATATTGAGAAAAAGCAGGCGTGCATTAATGTTCAAAATAAGTATGATAATGCGTGTTTTGCATGGTCAGTCCTGGCTTGCGAGAGAAATTACAATTACAATTACAAACATCATCCCGAGCGTCCCAGCAGTTACAAAGTCAAAGATATTAAGAGACAGTACAACTTTGATGGAATAGAGTTCCCTTTAAGAATCCAGGATATACCTAAGTTTTAAGCTCAGAATACCGCAATATCGGTCCACGTTTGTGGCTTGGAGAGGTAAAGCAAGTCATATGAGCAGAACAAGCATACAGTAGTAGGCCCCCTCCATTTCTCAAAATTTGCATGTGAGCGAGAGTTGCATGTCAACATGCTGCTCTTCTCCAAACGTGATAATTATCACTACGTCTGGATCAAAGACATGTCCTGACACATTTCCTCCCAGTTAAGTAAAAATGAACACAAACAACATATTTGTATAAGGTGTTTGAATTATTTTTCATCTCAAGAGTTATTAGCGACACATCTATTAGATTGTGCATGCATGGACCCGGTACATGTTGTTATGCCCACTGAGGAAAATAACTTCATTAAATTTAAAAATGCTCACCACCAGCAGCGTTGTCCTTTTGTTGTGTACGCCGATTTTGATGCTTGCTGGCTCCTATTACTCGTTGTGAAGGGAACCCCTTAGCCTCACACACAACCTTCACACAAAAACACGTACCTTATGCGGCTGTGTTCCAAGTTGTATGTGCATATGATTGTAAAACTTAATTAAAAAAAAATGGCTCTGAGCACTATGGGACGCAACTGCTGTGGTCGTAAGTCCCCTAGAACTTAGAACTACTTAAACCTAACTAACCTAAGGACAGCACACAACACCCAGCCATCACGAGGCAGAGAAAATCCCTGACCCCGCCGGGAATCGAACCCGGGAACCCGGGCGTGGGAAGCGAGAACGCTACCGCACGACCACGAGATGCGGGCTAAAACTTAATAGCTATCAGTCTTATGTAGGGGGCGATCCGGCGGTTTGGCTTCTCACTGAGCTTGGAAAACTTTCATGGCAAGTTCACAAGCTCTACAGCATCAATATTCCCATGACCAAATCAAAGGAAAATGATGACCTGTATGAAAAGGCTGTTAATTGTCATATTTGCGGGCTGGCCTTAGATAGAAAAGCTGAGACTCCTCGTAGAGACCATTGTCATCTTACGGGTAAGTTCCGCAGTGCATCCCACAAAGCATGCAACTTGAAGAAACAATCCACAGTGACGCGATAATAGAGGACAAACATTATCCGTCACAGGAACGTAGGTGGAACCAGGGTAATAATAACTGGAAACCAACCAATAAAAATGGAAGGGATCAACCAGTGCAGAACTGGAGAGCGAGTGAAGACCGCAATCCAGAACCTACACAAATAATCAAAATACGTCCGGCGAACCCTGACCATACGCAAACTGCGCAAAACAGACAAGAATGACTAGGGCGGCACACTCGGCAGCGGAAGAACGCGGCCGGGAACAAAGTAGTGTATAATTAGATTAGATTTTGTGATTTGTTGGCGATGTTTATTTGTATTAGTATAGGCAGTGTTCTATTTGTGTTTTGTGATTATTTGTTTTATGTTGTGTGTATTTATTTTCCTATTTTCATGTGCTTGTCTTATTTTGGTATGGATTGTGTGTATATTATGTGTTTGATGTTAAATTTTGTTGTATGGGGAGCACTGGATCGCTTAGTATAGAAAATTTGCTTCAGCTATGACACAAACAATATTTAGAAGTATTAGATTAATTATAGAAGGGGTTATCTTATGTAGATAACTTCCTATACAAAATTTTATGGCAAGGCTATTGGACAGGAGAGCTTTCATGATAAAATCTGGCTCTGTGGTGGATGGATTTGGGGTGTGTTGAGCGTGTTGTGATGTGGTAGGTGGATATTGCGTCCCACCGAATGTGTTGCGTTTCTTGAGACGAGTGCGGGGTATGACGTCCGATGCGGTAGTGTTCAGGACCCACCCGTTGCGTTATCGGCGTATGGCGATTGTGGGTGTTTCGGGTGATAATTATGAGGTGGTCTGTCCGACGCAGTAGTGTTCGAGACGCACCTGTTATCTCAATTGTGTTGATAGTGTGAGTACGGTGATCAAAACGACTATCCGGTGGCCAGTCAATCGAAATTAGGCGATAGGGACGCATCAAACATGGATAATTCGTAATCGGTGCGATGAGGATGTTGTGTGAAAAGACGAGTTTTGAGCCGTCATAGAAAGACGTAAATCAGGTGGCTGGTCGCACGCAATAGCGTGATCGACAGAGCTTATTGATGATTTGGGCAGTAGGAGTGTTGTAGAGACGTATTAGCGACGCTAGCCGAGTCTAGGCTTAACTATTTGAGTTAAGCAGAGACGCTAAAACAACACGCCAGTCAGTTTAAAGGATGATAATGAAGGTCATCACAAAAGATAGATGCTCTCATGGCCATCCATGAACCTTGACCACTATCACTGATTTTTACTTGTTGTAACGTGTAAAACTAACTCTTGTTTTGTTCAACAGATAAGCATGACGTTGAATTGAGCCTGCCGTTACAGACAGAAGCAGACTAGGAGCGGAAGACCAATGCCATAATCAGTCAAACTAGCGTCGTCTTCAGAATTAGACTAACTGTTCTAAAACATATTAATCTTTAACACCATCGGTGGTTGAATTCGTTGTGTGGTGAGCAGATCGAGCGTCTTCATCACACAAGTTGCTGAGTGGGACGGAGAGCACGTAAGAATGGCGTCATCAGCTGAGCTGTATGGGAGCCAAACGAAATCAAATTGAATGATGGATGAGTCTGCGAAACGTAATCCGAGTGGTCCTATACTTTCGGTTCCTCTGAGAAGGTAAATATGCGGTTAATTTCTTCCTTGATTACAACGCCGAACAGTTGGTGAAGAGAGTCTTATTGCACTCCAAGTAATAGTATTACAGGGAGGGAGATATTGCTGCTGTCATGGAGATCAGCCAGTGGCATCAAAGTTATAGTGTAAATTGAGGATATATGGATAGGTACGAGGCTGGACATTACTGAAATAGACTGAACAAGGCTGTTGGCAGTTTAAGTACAATACATTCTATCTCTGTATTGGCATCTTTGGTCGCAACAGTGACAGTGTATCATTTACTCACTGTGGATGCTATGATGAATTTAGCAACTGTAGAGGCAACACACTGCGTATTTCTAAAGCATCAAACACACATGCACCTCTGTGGTATACTCTGTTGTAAGGGACTCGTCTTGTAGAAGATGGTGGATACTAGGAGAGAGTTTATATACGACGATTGTAAATTTAACAGTGGAAACTATTTACTTACAGCTCGTACAAAATAAATATGTCTTTCAAAGTTTTATTGACCTTCAAAGTAGTCTCCAGCATAGTGTATAACCCTTGCCAGTGATGCTCTTAGCAGTGTCACATGTGTCGACAGTTCGAGTGGCGCGGTCTGTTAATTGATGAGTTGCAGCAGTCGTCAAGCAAATGCCGTGAAGTGTTTCCTTCAGTCATAAATCAAGTTGAACTCACGAGGACTTACGTCAGGGGACCTCAGTAGGTGGTACAGCACTCAGCACTCCCATCAGTCAAACAAATCAGTAACAGTTTGCACTCTACGTGCTTAAGCATTGTTCTGCAAAATGATGGTCAGGTCCCGCTGAAAGTGTCATCACTTCTGTCTCTAAGCTGCTCGTAGGTTGTGTTCCAAAATATGTAGTGCTTTTAGTCGATATTTATTATTTCACAGAGAAATATTACATGATCATCATCGTCATCATTATCATCTTCTCCATACCCCTCCTCCGGAAGTAAGTACCATCTTGGCAGTGATGGTAGTGGTGACGGCGATGCGGAGCTATCGGGGATAGCTTCTGAAACTAAAATCAATAAATAAATAAATAACATCAAAACAAAATGAAATTAGTTTTGTGCATCACATAGACAAAGAATCAGTTATGCACCGAATTTTCTGTGTATTAGCATACCCTGTCATAGATATCTGGCTATTTCGAGTCAGACAGTATCGCTTTTGTAATGAATCGCTTTTGTAATGAACCTCGCTTGTAGTTACCGGTACTCATAACTGCGACGAGCACTAAACAATACTACTTGTAAGCCGTATATTTAGGAATGAAGTACCATCGACATTAATGGAAAACGAAGATGATGTATAATTTGACCGATATTTCATGGCTGTAAGCTGTAGGGAATAGAATAATCGAATCAAGCACGTTTAATAGATTGAATCGAGGCCTCGTAAGTCATTAGCCTGCTGCCGAAATATTAATGCGTGAAGCACGTAACTGCCACCGTCACAACTTAGCAAAAGATTTGGCAGGGAGCCGAGAACTTTCAGGCCGTGTGTAAAATCGGTAAGCGAGTCTAAGGATTCCATTCAGTTCCTTGTTGACACGTCTGGTGCGGCAGTTGAAGATAGCAAAAGCCAAACCTAAGTTTAAAATTTCACGTTTAAGACATCGTTCAAGCATGAAAACCGTACAAACATGCAGTCTCTTGACCTTCGGACGGACCCCCGTATGGAAGATGTGTAACTGACATAAGGAAGCACCGTCAAGATTTGAAAAACAGACAAATCATCTGGTCCGGATGGCATTCCTGTTAGATTTTAGAAGGAGTACTCCAGGGAATTGGTCCATCACCCTGCCTCTCTCTCTCTCCCTCTCTCTTTCTTTCTCGTCCAACACGAAGATCGAAACGAATGGTATAAAGGAAAGAAAGAAAGTGCGGGTCACTCCAGTATACAAGAAAGATGAAGGAACAGACCGCAAAATTACAGACCAATATCCCTAACTTCGGACTGCTCCCGAATCTTTGTGCGTATTCTCAGTTCGAATATAATAAACATTCTTGAGGCTAAGCTGTTTATGTTGATGAATCAGCTTGATTTTAGAAAGCATCATTCGTTCAAAACTCGGCATGCCTTTATTTCACGTGATATATCTAGAACTATAAAGGAAGGTAACAGGTGGATTACATATTCTAGATTTCAGGAAGGTATATGACACGATCTCCCATCGCAGCCCGTTAACGAAGGCATGAGCATATGTAACAGGCTCAGAGATAAGAGAGTGGCTCTATCCAATATGCAGCCCAGTGCAATTGGATAGCTGCTGTTCTCTTTATACTTAAATGATTTGGCGGGTCAGTAGTCTGCCTACGATGCAGCGGTCTACGATAAGTCATCAAAGCTGAGTGACTGTAGGAGGACACAAGACGATTTAGACAAAATTTCCATTTGGTGTGATGAATGGTCGCTAGCCTTAAATGCGGAAAAAAATGCAAGTTAATGCTGATGAGTAGGAATAATAAACCAGTAACTTTCAGGTGAAGTATTACTATCGTCCTGCTTACTTCACTGGTAGGATTGATCCGTTCTAGGTCATGTTGAAGAATTTCGGCGAATGGCTTCTAGATTTGTTACCTGTAAGTGCCATGGAGCTGCTTTCAGAACTCAAACAGAAGTCCTTGGAGGACGGTGTTCTTTCCTAGGAACTGTAAACACAAAATTTAGAGACCCTCATTTCAAGGTAACTACCAAACGACTCTACTGCAACTAACATTAATTGCGCATAAGGACCACGAAGACCAAATACGAAAAAAGTAGACCTCATATGGAAGCGTCCAGACAGCAGTTCTACCATCACTCTATTTAAGATTAATTGTACATGGAGCCCATTGAACTTAAAGAATTCGAAACATGCAATGCCGTAGACGTATACAAAGAAAAAAAAACTCTGATAATAACTTCTCTGTAATGCAGTAGTAACACGCATACATGAAAAGCAGGAAATACACTCGTCTCAAAGTTAGCTAATATCGACTCTGGCAGCTTGTAGGTGTAGGGTTGAGTTTCAATGTTTCTGTCGCTGGTTTCGAGTGGTTCTGCGAATTTTTTTCTTGGCAGGATAACACCAGTTGTATGGTATCGTCAGTTTTCGCGGCGTATTGCGATTTTATGCCGTCCTTCTGTAGTGCTTTGCATATAGTTGTGTAATTAGGACCTATCTTTGTGATTAATTACGCAATTAGGATCGATCTTTGCGTCAGTTTCTCGACCAAAATAAATAAAGTACACTAACCTAACCTTCCTCTCCCGCATCTAGACAGGTTTCATGTGTTGGGGGTGCACTTGAGCATTCCGTCCAGGAGCACCAGGGTTCGAGTCCCAGAAAGGGCTCCGGCATTTTTAATTTCCCATAGATTCCATGTGTGTCTGGTGGTTTAATTGTGTTAGGTGGGAGCACTTGGCCTTTCCACCCAGGAGGAGCAGGGTTCGAGTTCCAGAAAGGGTTTCTCTCTCTATGTCACAACCCCGCGCCGGTAATAACGACTAGAGAGTCAACACTTGCCGGATACACTGCGTGCGACCTTGTTGTTGTCTACTAACGATGCTTTGGAATGGACTCTCTCTATGTCGCAACCCGCTACGGTAATAACGACTAGAGAGGCAACACGTGCCGGATACATTCGGTATTTTGGAATGGTGCCGGCCCTGTCCCAATACTAGCGCACGCCCGTTGGGCATTTTGATCACAATAGCCATACATCAACACGATATCGACCTTTTCCGCAACTGTTTAATGGTCCTTTTTAACATGGGTAATGTATCACGAAGCAAATACCGCCCGCACTGGCGGAATGTTGCGTGATACCACATACTTATACGTTTGTGACTATTACAGCGGCATCTGTCACAAAGCGAAAAAAGTGGTCCAACTGAAACATTCATATTTCTTTATGTACTACACGAACATATAATAAAAAATGGGGGTTCCTATTTAAACAAACGCAACTGATATCCGTTTGACCTATGACAGCGCCATCTAGCGGGCCAACCATAGCCCCATTTGGTTTCCCCCTTGAAGCTAGACGACTTTCTTTCTTTGTAGTTTTTTCGTTTGATTCTTATTTCGTGAGATATTTGGCCCGCTCACTATCAATGGACCACCCTGTATAATTCGTGAAAGAACGGCCCACGACATTACAGACCAACACACTTAACATCGGTTTTCCTGCAGAAGCCTCGAGCATATTCTCAGTTCGAATATAAGAAATTTCATTAAGGCAGGAAAGCATCTGTCCACAAATCAGCAGCGATTTAGAAACCATCTCTCGTGCTAAAATCAGCTTGCCACTTTTTCACGCGTTACCCTGCGAGCCATGGTTGAAAGACAATAAGCAGATTCTATTTTCATACATTTCCGGAGAGCGTTTGGCATGGTTCCATACTGCTGTCTGTTGACAAAACCCAAGTATACGGAAAGGTTCTCAGATGTGCGAGCAGCTGGAAGACTTCTGAAGTAACAGAACCCAGTAAGTTGTCGTGGACGGTGAGTGTTCATCAAAGACAAAGAGTACCGTCGGGTGTGTCCCAGGGAAGTGCGACAGGACCGTTATTATTCTTTAAATACGTAATTGATCTCGGGACATTGGACCAAAAATCTGGCCGGCCGGAGTGGCCGTGCGGTTCTAGGCGCTACAGTCTGGAACCGAGCGACCGCTACGGTCGCAGGTTCGAATCCTGCCGCGGTCATGGATGTGTTGATGTCGTTAGGTTAGTTAGATTTAATTAGTTCTAAGTTCTAGGCGACCTATGACCTCAGAAGTTAAGTCGCATAGTGCTCAGAGCCACTTGAACCAACGATTTGAACCAAAAATCTGCAACTGTTTTCTGATGATACTATGCTGTACGGGAAGGTATCGTCACTGTAGAAAGAGTTCAAGGTGACTTACACGGAATTTCCATTTGGTGTGATGAATGGCAGCTCGCTTAAACTGTAGAAAAACTTAAGTTAATGGAGATGAGTAGGAAAAACAATACTGTAATTTTTTATACTCAGTATCAGTGCTGTGCTGCGTGGTACAGTCGCGTCGATTAATATCTGGGCGTAACGTTGTAAAGCGATACGAAATGGAACGAGCGTGTGTGGTCGGCAGCAGGGAAGCAGTCGACTTCAGTTTGTTTGGAGAATTCGAAGAAAGTGTAGCTCACCTTGTAACGTCCCAACACATAAATTCTTTCCGTAACCTCGCAATAAAAATCTGACTAACCTCCCAATAAAAATGTAACTCATGTGTATATGTTCAAACGCGTACGAATTCATTACCAGCGATGGCGAGGCATGACAGAATCTCTGACCAGAGAGTTATTTATCGTTGCTAGTCTGCGCTTGACCGGGTGAGTGTTGAGTTGCGAGTAGTCAGTTGCGAATGGCACTCAGTCGGCAGTAGTTGTAGCGAGTGGACGGTTGTACTGAGCGGGCGCCGGCATGCGTCGGCGGCGTGTTCTCCTTCCATCTCTGGTCACGGTTCAGGACGAGGTATATTGTTATCGAAGGTAATGAAGCAGCATTGCGCTCAGCTAATGACATATGTTAATTGTAACTAATTTGTTCAAGAATTGCCCCAATAATAATTTTCTTATAAAGTAACTGTTTTTAAACAAAAAGATTCATTTCAAGTCAAGTAATACTTCCTATGCATTCCCTCCAAGAATTAAAATTAAACATGGGCCAGCATTGCACGGAGCTGTGCCGAAAAATAAGAGCAGATATTGATGGAGTTTACTGATGTAAGAATTTTGGTTTGTGTTCAGGTTTAACTATTGCACAGGGCTGAAGGTCAGCGCCGCTGCCCTTATAAAATTTGTCAGGTTTAATTATTTGTGTTCAGATGTTACACATAGTTTATGCTTCATTATTTAATTAATTTTATTGTGTAGGTTCATGATCAATCTTCATTCCTTAAGGTTAATTCTGTTTAGGAGATCACGCTTGGCTCATTTTTATTATTCATTTTTGTGGGGAGTTTACATTTGGCACATTTCATTAACATTGACTTTTCATATTTTTTGGGGGGAGGTTACAATTTCACTATTATTGATTTTGTAAAGTTTTGCGGGGAGGTTACACTTGGCGATATCCGCACCAGGATCGTATTTCTTTGAGAATCTTCTGATAAGTAGTCAGATATCTGCTCTTATTTACTTAATATAATTAGCATTTGGCGCAACGCTTTTACTAATTTTGTCACTTTCTTCCACAGATCATCGGCAATTCGTTGCTCTCTGTTTTATTTGTGTTTGTTGGATTTTGCATTGTCTTTGTCGCATTTGTGAATAATTGTGACTAGTGTAAAAATGCCGCGAAAAACTGTTAACAGTACATCGCGAGGTATAGTGAGTGAAATAACCGAGTTAAACAACTTGACCGATAGTACTTGCGGCATGCAGCATAATGATGACAACCCTCCATTTGCAGACAATCAGAGTGTACCGACCACTAATGTTGATTTTGATCCTAGTGATGAACAGACAAATTCAATTGTGTTGTCTGTTAATCTAACGACAATTGATGACGCGGGGCGTTCTGTTGCAATGAGCGCTGCCCAGCTTAACACAACCGGTTTGCAGGATTTACGTAATGAACAGACAAATTTGTCTAATGAAAGCGAACAATGTAATCAGAATGCGTCGGATTTATTTAATTCCGAGGTGGGGAATAACAGTGCACATCCGATTGGCAAACATTTTCAAGAATCACAGAATAACCAAGTGGTTACACAAAACGTGACAATTGCAGGTACGCCATCAAACAGCACAGAGAATAGAGCCGATAATTTTCGGCTGGGATCACATTGTGGCAATATTACTACTAATGAATGAAATGCAGAAAAACAGTCTCAAACAACATGATCTAATTAATGAAAGTTATAAACAGTCGAATGAAGAACAAGACAACATCAATAAAAAAATCAAACAACTTAGTGAACGGAATGAACAGCTTGATGAACAGATTAAAGCCATTGCCGCGCAATATTATGATACTAAAAGACAATTACGTGACGAAACTAAGGCTTGTGCTAATAACAGTAATGAAGAAGTTGGAACTGTTGCACAAGAATTAAGTAGTACACGTGTAGGCACAACAGAATCACATAGAGACGAAATTAATGCTGTCACTGAACAATGTCCTAGAAACGCAACACAGATACGCGACGAGTTTAATTTAAAGTCACCAGAAATTTCACACACTCTGAATACAGAAGTCGATAATAAATGTGAACAACAGAACAACCAAATTGACGAAAGTATTAAAGTGACAGAAATGAAAAGTGTTTCAGTCACTAATACGTCGCAGAATACGCCACGTTGCGATCACGAGCAATTCTTATCCGTAAGAAAATCTAAAGTATTTGAAAATGACAGAGCACAGGTACACGACGAGTTTAATTTAAAATCACCAGAACTGTCACACACGCTGGATACGGAAAACGATAAGAAATTTGCACAACAGATCAGCCAAATTGGCGAAAGTATTAAAGTAGTAGAAATGAAAATTATTTCAGTTAACAACACGTCACAGAATACGCGCCATTCCGAACATTTCTCACACTCACACAGCCAGTGTAAATTGGATAATTTACAGAGACTACGCGACTTAAAATCCGAAAAGACACAGACAAAAAATTTTCACACAAACCTTAACGTGTTCTCAAATTCAGAGACGAGAACGTAGATTACGAGCAATTTTTATCTATAAGAAAATCTAAGGAATTTAATAATGACAGAGAACAGATACACGATTTGAACTGTATACGACAATTTCTTTTTGTACTTTCAATAGCATTGCCTTTAATGCAGAAACAAGAATTAGCATGGATACAGCAATTTATTTCTGAATTTTTACCGCCATTGCCTGTAACACAAAAACTGAAATGTATTTGCAGCGTGTAAGGGGTCCGTAGGCCCTTACTATAAGTTTTGCGACAGCACAGGTCGACAGGACAAACAGTCGATAGTGTGCGTCGGGTGGCGAGAGCGAGAGCGAGAGCGAGTGTTGAGACAGTAGAGTGTGGTACGCGCTGCGGGCCGAGCCGGGTGGAGGTCTGTTGCTGGAATGCAAGACCATACCGACAAAGGGAGTGGCCATCGCCGCGGTTTAACCCCTTTGTGTTGGAAATATACGGGAAAGTGTAAAAGTATAATTAATAGCGTGATCAGTGAGATTTCTGTGCCGATATTTGTAATTACGCGTCTACCGCGCCGGCATCATCTGGATTGCAGTGTTGGATTGCAGTGTTGGATTACAGTGATTGAAATTCCGTGTGACGGTAATAAATAACGAAGATGCCTGTGCTGTGATTAGCCGTTATTAATTCTGTACGACGAAGGCAGTCGCTGTCTCCTTACGTTGTGTTTTTGGTGATAAATATAGTTTGTTGATTAATGAAGCTGTGTTGCTGTTCTTCTTGGCACCAGACATTCATTATTGCAGCATTCGAGAAGGACAAAATGGAATGTAACAACTCCGTAGCAGTCCAATCCGATTGCCAGCCCCATTAGGTACACGGTCACATTAGTTATTGTCTATTTGGGCTGCTATCAGATCTCGATCGAGCGGAATAAGTCAGTAGAATAAACCGGAGTGTTACACCCTTGGCTTACCGTGAAAGGACAAGTGCGATTTTCGGACGAATCATAAAGAACAATAGGTAATATTATCTTATTTAACGTGAGAAAAAAAAAATTTTCTAATGTTGGATCAGGACATAGCATAAACTTTAATATCGCGACAAGAAACAGTGCATTTTGAACAATACGAAATAATAGCACCTTACGATTGTGACTAAACTTTTTTCTTGCCATATTAGATGAGAATAATAGTGTCAATAAGCTGTGTTGTAATGTGCCAACGCGTAAATCCGCGCGAAAAACTGTGAAAAGTGAACACCAAAGAAAGACACGTGTGATCATTATTACGACCAAAACGAGCCAAGAATTCGTCACGAAAGCTTTAAAGAAGTGTTTAGTGGTAATATTTTGACTGAAATCGCCTTTTGAATAGTGAAAATCGGGCAGCTTCATGCGGACCCATAAACTGGTATGCGGACGACAATTCGTTTGGCGACGCAATTGTTGAGTGACGTCACGCAGACCCTTGTAGCAGCTGCGCCAAAGAGCTTCAATCTGTGAGGTGATTTCACATGTCATCCCAACTACCTGTGCAAAGAGTAGTTCAAGCACAGACGCACTACACCGAGCGCCGTCCCGACATCTAGCAGCCGAACTACAAACTACGCCCGCCTGCAGTGCCACGGAGCGGCCGGCTGAGAACTACGACGTCCCACTACAGCGAGACCTCACGCGGTTCCGGCGGCAGTACAGCGCCACACCCACTTCAAACGTCAAAACATCGCGACTCGTGGTAACGTCGGTTGGTGAGTGGAGACGACTGGTTGACATAACATTAAATTGCAATGTGCAGTTTTCATGGTAAATAAACGGTTGTAAACTGAATTGCGTGTTAGGAAAAGTGCCCAATTGCAGCAATTTCCGAAAAGTTTGCGAAAAATGCTCTGAAATTGAGCATACTTATTTATGCATACTGCGCTGTCTAAATGATAATTATACAGATATGCTTATTGTTTTTGGGGGATTTTATATGTATAGATTTTATGAATGGTATGATTTATCTTATTTAAAACATTTTCTGTGTATGTGAAAATTGATATTTGAAGTGATTAGGTTTTGAGAGTTGTTATGTTCGATGCTCTTGCATATTGTATCAATTTAGGGATTAACTGAAAATACTTCAGGTACGATTAGTTTCATGGTAATTAGGAGTGTTTTGGGTTACTAGAGGTTATTCTATATTACCTACCTGTGCATTAAAAATAAACAAACATGTCTACTGAAGATAAGCAGGTTTGTGAGGCAGTAGTTGAAAGGAAAGGGATAGGACAGGAAGACAGAGATGATTCGGGAATCAGTGATTATGGAGTGTCATTAGATAGCCCATTAGCACATTCAACCAGTTATCCCGAGACACCGGGACAAACAATGAGAAATAAGCCAGTTTCAGAGGATGCAGATATACGATCGATGTTGGCAGCCTTGCTAAAAGAAACTAGAGAGAGGGAAGAAAAGTTCCACAAATCACTAAAGGGTTTACAAGAAAGTAACGCATCATTAGAGAAAGGTTTACAAGAAACTAACGCATCATTAGAGAAAGGTTTACAAGGAACTAACGCATCATTAGAGAAGGGTTTACAAGAAACAAGAGAATCACTAAAGGATTTACAAGAAACTAACGCATCATTAGAGAAAGGTTTACAAGAGATCAAAACATCGCAAATGAAAATGGAATGTAACCTGAAGAAGGAAATGCAGGAGTTACAAGAACGACTGAAGATGGACGTCGACGAGAGAGAGAGGAAGCTACAGAAGAGCATAGACCAAGTCCAGGGGAATGTGGAGAAGATGGAAGGAAAGTTAACAAAGAAGATGGAAGACGATATTGAAGGAACGAAAGCCGAATTGGGAGAAAGAATCAACGAAGTGGAAACGAATTGCAATCATCGAATCGCCAAGGTGACGCAAATGCGGAAACAATGTAGTGATGCGGTTAAGGGGATAGGAGATAGGCAAAACCAACTGGCTGTCAATCTGAGAAATGCTATAGCCATGCAACGAGAAGAGGATAACAAGAGGGTTGCAATGGAGGTCAGGCAATTACAACAGGGAGTGCAGCAATTGGAGAGCAAGACAGAAGAAATTGATAAGCGAATTAGCAATGCCACTTTAACCGTTGGGGAAGGTAGAGTAGTTACCTTGATGAGCAGTGATAATCGGTACGTCCAAAATAATACAGGGCAGAAATTAAGACCGAAGGGTGGGTTGCACCCAATGATATTTATGAAATGGTTAAAAGGAGTTTTCCCAGCACATCTTAAAGACTCAGACAAGATTCAATTTGCAATAGATAGAATGGAAGGTGAGGCCTTCACTTGGGGAGTCAGGAAGAAGGAAGGGACTACTAGTTATGATCAGTTTGAAGAGGAATTCTTGAAGAAATACTGGTCCAAAAGTCATCAGTGTGCAGCAATTGAGGACCTACTCCACCGCAAGTCACTTAATACATGGAGAGGAACGTAGAGAGAGTTTGCCGAACATTTGTGGGAATTGAACGAGACCTTGGAACAACCCCTGAGTGATGACGTAATGATATCAGCAATAAAATGAAGAATGAGCCGGAGAATGCAGGAAACTGTATCCGGGAGCCTAATTAAAGATAGGGAGGCCTTGATGGAAATACTGGAACAGTTGGAATCTATTTGATCACAGGAACACAATCAGGCTAATGATCAAAACCGAGGGGGAAGTAATGACCCAAGGAATCATTTGGTAATTCATCAAATTATAGAGGAAGAGGTGGTGGCCATAGGTACAGGAACCATGGTGGTGATCGGCAATGGAGAAATGATTGGAGAAGGAGTGAAGAATGAAGAGATGATGATGATGATAATGACAGGAATTATGAGAGAAGAGGTGATAGACAAAGGGATCAAGAGGTACGAGTTGAAGAAAGTTAAGGTGTAGGGAGCTAGCAACTCTTTTGCTGGTATACCAAGTGGCGACTGGTACACTCCCAGCTGGGTGAGACTTTATTTCTAATTTCAAGTGTCACTCCTCTACCATCTTTCTCTATCCTTAGGTTAAGAAAATTAGTGTAGTAGTTAGGATTGGTAGTGGTCATCCAAGTAATTCAGTCAGGAACCATGTAGTAAATTTATAGTAGTTGCTGTTGATGTAGAGTGTGAGATGTCAGAGAATCAATAACTTAAAAAAAAGCTCAGTTTACTGTGAGTAAATAACCGAAATTAATAATGCCAGAAGGAATAAAATGAGAACCATATCAGAAAGCGGATGTTTACATAATGTCGTGGTAAGCTAATTGGTTAAACAAGAATTTGGGTAATCTTATAGAGTTGTTTTATGAGGCATGAAAAGGTCAAACTGTTGTAAGAAAATTGAAGTAATGTATCAGCTTGTAAGTAGATGAACATATAAAGAAACAAATACACAAGGAGATAGTTGTTCGGATAAATGATGTGAAATATGATGAATGGAGAGGCTAAGGAGCCTGAAGTAGTATTTTTATGTGGTTATTGCAGCGAATATGGAGAGTTGATGTAGGTTGAAGATATATATGCAGTTGAAGTTGCTGTTAAGTTGAGGGAGTTATGTGTAATGATGTATATTGAGTATGAGAGGTTTGAAGTGTTGAAGTATATGGAGGATTGATATAGGTTGAAGATATATATGTATTTGCAGTTGAAGTTGGTGTTAAGTTATGTGTAATGAAGAATATGGAGTATGAGATGTTTGAAGTATTGAAGTATGTCATTTAGCACGTGAGCAACATCTGTTTGCAAGTTATTTGTAGGTATACATGTTTATCTGAAGTATGCTGATAAAACAAGGTGTAACTAATGAATAATTAGTAATTCATGTATCCAATTAGCTATCAGAGTCAATTATGGTTACACGTAGGTCAAGCTTTAGAAGCAGGATTCTGGCACTGAGTAATGAATGACAAATATCCATATAGTGGATTTGAATTAATGTGAATATAACAGGAAATATTGTACCTCTCATCTAAGCTTTCTTGATAACAATTCACATATGGCAGTAATGTTTGGCAAAATGAAATGATCAGTAGTTTAAAATTTTTCATTGGGTGACCACATTAGTTGTAGTGTTGCAAATAATTATGTAAGACATGCTTAGCGGTACAATGTAGCATTTAAATTTATGGAATCTGTAATGAATAGGTTGTGAATTTCTTCCTTAACTTTTATGTGTGTTAGCCAAGTGAGTTATAAATTAGAATGATAGTAGTATGGACGGCACAAACCCCGCTGAAAGGACGGCATACCAAAGGGGTAGCTGGTATTCAATGTATAAATGTCATATTTTGTCTCAATTTCAATTTGCTTGTGTTAAAGATTTAAATAAGTTGTGATTTTTTCTTCCTTAACTTTTATATGCGTTGGGAAGGGAGTTATAAGTCAGTGTGGTAGTAGTATGGATGGCATGAACCCCGCTAAAAGGACGGCATACCAAAGGGGTAGCTGGCATTCAATGTGTAAATGTCATATTTTGTCTCAATTTCAATTTGCTTGTGTTAAAGATTTAAATAAGTTGTGATTTTTTTTTCTTCCTTAACTTTTATATGCGTTGGGAAGGGAGTTATAAGTTAGTGTGGTAGTAGTATGGACGGCATGAACCCCGCTGAAAGGACGGCATACCAAAGGGGTAGCTGGCATTCACCTAGTTTGTTTTCTTGTCTTTGCTGTAGCAATAAGTTGTGAATTTCTTCCTTAACTTTTATAAGTGTTAGCCAAGTGAGTTATAAATTAGAGTGATAGTAGTGTGGATGGCACGAACCCCGCTGAAAGGACGGCATACCAGAGGGGTAGCTGGCATTCAACTAGTTTCTTTTCTTGTCTTTGCTATAGCAAGTTATAACAGATATGTAGTTAATGACTCGTACTAACTTTTGAAAGTGAAAAGTTTTTGGAAATTTTTGGTAAGATAAGTTTATAAAAAATATTTACCATGCTATGTTAAGTAAGTAGGATTCATGTTGTGTGTTATTTGGACAATGCCGTATTTTTGAGATGTAATAACTTTTTGTAGAATATTATTGTAGAGGCAGCCCACTACCGGAGTCAAGGATTTTCTTGGTGATTGTAATTTCATTACTTATTTGCACTGTGTGTTTTGTTCATATGTAATGATGTCTAATTCCCTAGCCGATTCTTTTATGCCTGTGGCTTCAAAGAAGTTTTCGAGGGCGGAGATGTAAGGGGTCCGTAGGCCCTTACTATAAATTTTGCGACAGCACAGGTCGACAGGACAAACAGTCGATAGTGTGCGTCGGGTGGCGAGAGCGAGAGCGAGAGCGAGTGTTGAGGCAGTAGAGTGTGGTACGCGCTGCGGGCCGAGCCGGGTGGAGGTCTGTTGCTGGAATGCAAGACCGTACCGACAAAGGGAGTGGCCATCGCCGCGGTTTAACCCCTTTGTGTTAGAAATATACGGGAAAGTGTAAAAGTATAATTAATAGCGTGATCAGTGAGATTTCTGTGCCGATATTCGTAATTACGCGTCTACCGCGCCGGCATCATCTGGATTGCAGTGTTGGATTGCAGTGTTGGATTACAGTGATTGAAATTACGTGTGACGATAATAAATAACGAAGAGGCCTGTGCTGTGATTAGCCGTTATTAATTCTGTACGACGAAGGCAGTCGCTGTCTCCTTACGTTGTGTTTTTGGTGATAAATATAGGTTGTTGATTAATGAAGCTGTGTTGCTGTTCTTCTTGGCACCAGACATTCATTATTGCAGCATTCGAGAAGGACAAAATGGAATGTAACAACTCCGTAGCAGTCCAATCCGATTGCCAGCCCCATTAGGTACACGGTCACATTAGTTATTATCTATTTGGGCTGCTATTAGATCTTGATCGAGCGGGATAAGTCAGTAGAATAAATCGGAGTGTTACAAGCGCGTAATTAACCTCAGGGGATTCATTACGCTTTAATGAATATGTGCCGTAGCGTGCATAGGGCCCCGAGCTGTAGTAGTGCTGTTTCATCTTTAGTTTTCTGCAATGCTGCCTTCTCTTCTACTATCCTTTATATCTATCAAAACAGCTCTTCAACTATTGCCCTATCTAGTATTAAGAATGTGTAATGAAAACCCGATAAGACAAATTTTACCGAACGTGACAGTTCTCTTTAGACACTCCCGTAACGACAACTATCGCCGTAACATTAATATCAGAGAAAATTTTAATCATTAGTGTGTACAAAATTTTCAGCAGTCGCAAACACATTTTGGTAACAATAGAGGTTTTTCACCGCAATAGCATCAAAGCCAGCCGGTTAGCATACCTAACCAACAATGTAGTCTACAAGGTCAACCAAACCTTAATGTTTCGCCGCGTGCACTTATAGTCTCAGCTCCAACAAATAGTAACGTAAGGCAACAAGGAAATAACTATGTACAGAGAACACACTATTTCAATCCCAATCGCAATGCGCCGTATAGAAATGACTATCACGACAGACGTAAAAATAATGAGCACAATTATCAACATACGTTTAATAACAGTCGGTCTTACCAGCAACAAAATGATCAGCAACAACATATTATCATGAATGAACCAGACAATAGGTGTCATCCATAGCGTAAGGCGTCAGGAAGAATTAACAGAACAGTACAAATAGTGGAACTGCCACAGCATCCTCCCGAAAATAATAACACGTCAGACAGAATTTGATTAAATACAGTACAGGTTGTATATTCCAGTAACGCAAGCAATAATTTTGACACGCAGAATCTTGTTCACGAGAATGTTACTTGAAACACGCCTTATTGAATGCACCACCTTTATCGCACACAGATCTTAGCAGAAATTTTTTCATTGCCACCGACAGTTCTAACACTGCTTTAGGCGTACATATTTTTCAGGAAATTGAAGGAGATGGTTCTACAATAATTAAAAACATCGCATTTGCAAGTCGCATTCTGTCACCTGCTGAATGAAATTATTCTGTTACAGAACTGGAAACATTATGTGTTGTTTGGGCTTTTACGAGATTTAGGCATTTTCTTTATGGAAGACACACTACAGTTTACACAGATCATAGAGCTATACAATTTTTACTTTCCGCTAAATTTACACACGATAGATTAAGCAGATGGAAACTTTATCTACAGGAATTTAATTTTACAATAGTTCATATTCCCGGCACACAAAATGTTGTAGCAGACGCACTATCCCGTTCTCTCAGCAACAATCAGCAAGACATCGCAACCAACTTCTGCGAAGCAAATTTCAGCGTCATGTACACTCAACAAGTTGCATTTGAAAATTTTATTTCGTCGTCATTAAGAGACATCGCACAAGAGCAGAGTAAAGGCAACGTGTGGAAAGAGATTAAACACCTTTGGCAAGATAGGAATAATGTTACCATTAGAAACCATTACACTGTACGCAATGACATTCTGTTTCGCCGCTCTCATTCTGACAACAACAATTGGTTATTATGCATTCCTGATGAACTTGTTAACAAATTAATCTGGTATACTCATTTAAGGTATGCACATTACGGAGCTAGAAAATGTTTTCTTATACTGAGACAGAACTGTTATTTTGCCAACATGGAGAAATGTATACGACGAGTTTTAGCGTCATGTAAAATCTGCCAGAAAGCTAAGTCAGACACGACTTCACATATTCCTCCATTATATCCCATTGTACTCGTTAAATTAAGACACATGGCCGCTGTAGACATTTTTGGTCCGATTCCCAGAACTAATAGAGGTTTTTGCTACATCTTTGTCACTGTTGAACTCACTTCAAAATTTGTTACCTTCACTCCGTTACGCAAAGCTACTGCTAAAACTGTTTCGAAAGCATTTGTAAAACGTTTTCTATTTCATGTAGGGCATGTGTTGAAAGTAATTTCCGACAATGGATCACAGTTTCGATCTGCTATTTGGACACGTATGTTACGAGCTAGAAACATTTCTCCGATCTATATATCCAGGTACCATGCTTCTTCGAACCCTGAACGATTAATGAAAGAATTGGTAAACTGTGTAGAATATACTGCCACAAAAGACATATTGTTTGGGGCACACACATACACTCATTCCAGGATGTAATTAATTCCATACCAAATGAATCCACTATGCTATCTCCGTTTGTTACACTGAAAAATGCTGAACCACCTAACAAAATTAAAGAATTAATAACATTTCCTACATCTCGTCGACTACGACACCAAGAAATAATTGACATTGCGCTGAACAACATCAAACGTGCCGCAGAGCGCCGGAGAAGACAGCAAAAACAGGTTTGTACACGCCGTGACTTTCACATTGGACAGAAGATATTAGTACGTACTCACTATTTATCCAACAAAGGAAAGAGTAGGTGCAGTAAATTTGAGCTTCTATATGCAGGTCCATATCGAATTCGCAGCATTCCTCACCCTAATGTTCTACACGTCGAAACTTTGAGAACCAGAAAAAGTAAAGGCAACCACCACTGGTCAAACGTCAAACCTTTTATCGAATGAAGATACTTTATGATTTAACATGCTATAATGCCATTTGCTAATCTTATGATCACTTATGCAATTATATTCACATGACTACTTACTGATGATTAACGTATTTTTTCTTGGCAAGTGCCCGGCAAGGTAAGGTTAGCAGGTCGCTCTTCTTGTCGTTACACATCAGATCGTGCATATTTTTCCAGATGAATTTACACATTTTATGACCATTTATGCAATTATATTTATGTGATTACTTACTGATGACTGTCGTATTTTTTCTTCGCAAGTGCCCGGCAAGGTAAGGTTAGCAGGTCGCTTTTCTTGTCGTTACACATTAGACAGTGCGCATTTTCCAGATAAAATTACGTATGTTACGAATAATTATGCAATTATATCTAGTGATATATTAATTTTATCAAATTTTTTCTCTATAAAGTCTTCAATTCTCGCCTCTATTAACTACACAGCAAACAAACTGAACTCAAAGAAGGTCACATATCTTGTCATTTTTTTATGTTTGTACGATTGTTTTCATATTTTGTTTGTATGCACTATGAAATAGTTAAGATATAGCAAACACCAGTTGAATTCGACATTTTGCCTTATGGTATCTCAACATCGTGACTACTTTACTGCTACATTGTGATAGACTGGGTACATTTTTTCCTCTGAACACTATTTTTTTTTACATATTACGTTTTCTGTCATGTTATGCTGTATGCTTAATTATGTTACCATAAACCAGTCATTATTTAGTGAGTATATTATGTAAATGCATGACATTAATCTTTCTTCATCAATTTCAGAAAGAAATGATGTGTGAAAGAAATAAATTAAACAAAATGGGAATTTCACCTTCGGAATGAACGAAAGAGAATGCAATACTTCGTGATGAAGAGTAAATGGATCAGAATTAACAAGCATTAACAAGAATATACTATACACATCGTAGAATAGCAGTCTCAACTAATTTTTTCTTTCAGAATACGAGGCGATTGATGCAGGCTGTCAGACAGAACTACACATCTTAGTTTTAGTGATGAAATATGATAGAAATAAGGAATAGTTGTATAATAAGTAATGAAGTGATTTTTTGCAGATGATAATGAATGCTGATGAATAATGATGAAGAATATGCTACTATGGATAATGAAGTTTTTCTTTATAGGTGATGATAATAATGGAGTTATGATAATATAGATAATGAAGTGATGGATAATGAAGTTTTTCTTTACAGATGAGGATATTGTTGAAGTTATGTATTTATGTTATGTAATTATTTAAGTATATGTTGCAGTTCGTTTTGACAGTAGGTATTATATTGCATAGTATGATGACTGAAGGTTTTGGAAAGGACAGCTAGAGAACACATATTTTTATACACATTTCACTACCTGTCAATTCGAAGTTCACTACTTTTCAGCATAGCATGCGTTTCTTGTTTCAGCTCAATAATCCATTTTGTATTTTTTCCAGGAGAAGCTTTTCATGATACTTGCTAAACCTGTTACTTATTAAACCTGTACTAGTACTTGCATTTTTTTATACCCAGTTGTGTCTTTCATTTATAAATGTGATCACATATACTGCCTTGTTTCATAACCTTGCTACAGCTGACTCATGACGAATGACGTTACACATCTTCATTTACAGCAACAACCCAAAAGCAATTTTTTTTCTTTCCCCTATAATTACCCAACGCAATGCATTGCTAACACAAAAAAAAGGAAAGTATTACCAGTCCCAAATAATGCTACCAATTTCAAAGAGTTATGAGTAATACTAAATGATGTTTTCCAACCACAGACTTTGAATAATGGTTACAGTATAATAATAATGCTTTGTAACTCAGAAATGAATGCTACTGATTACTGTATTGAGATGACCAATGATTAATTATGAACATTATTCTGTAATACTATGTTATTGACTACCACCTGTTTTATGTAATGACTTCTGATGATTTGTAATTAGAGAATGAGTCCCAATGTTCTCTGTAAAACACCACATGAATATAATTATGTAATGAATTCTGATGATTTGTAATTAGGAAATGAGTGCCAATGTTCTCTGTAAAACACCACGTGAATATAATTATTTAATGACTTCTGATGATATATAATTAGGCAATGAGTGCCAATGTTCTCTGTAAAACGCCAATCTATGAACATTATTCTGTAATACTACATACATGGTACAGAAATGTTCAATAACTGGGCAATGAATGCTGCAAACTACTAATGTAATTCTCAGTGAAGACTAGTATGTGACTTAACGTCCTTCACCTTCTGACCTAACTACCTTGAATTACTGCAATATCCGTTTGTATCGTATATCCTCTTGATCATGGAGCACTATATTTGGTTTTTGCACAAATTCTACGTTGGTGTACCTTACAAGAACGTGGTGTTGACACGACATGCTGTTCACCACTGTAAGTGAGGGAGATGTTATTATGGTCCCACTGTTTGGTGTACCTAATGTACTGCCAAAATGATAACATGGAATATTACTACGACATTTCAGTGTCTTGGCTACGCTGATAAATACTTCTGGGAAAAGAACTTCAGATTGTTTCACTTGGTGTTGTGCTCCAGTAGAAAAATATGGACTTTCAGTGCAGCTGCGTGCAACCTAAAGTGCTACAACCATGATGCAATCCTTCCCTTTCCTATCCTAATTCTTGTAACATAGTGAGAATCATTTTTCTGCTAATATGATTTTTATTCATGACCAATACATTTTTTTTGATTTGCTGATATATTCTGAATTATAGTGCGTGTGCACTTTTGTCATTTTTCTAACATGATTTCTACTCATTGTATGTACATATTTTTTGATTTGGTGATATGTTCACTACTTCAGTACATGTGCACTTATGTCATTTGTCAATGAGATTTGTACTCATTATGTCTATTTGTTGTGAAAACTTTGAAGAATTTTTCAGTGCATGTGCACTTATGTCATTTGTTAATATGTTTTGTACTCACATTTTGTTATTGCCTAATATGTTTTGTACTTGGTGCATGTGCACTATATTTACTTCATGTTCTACATCTGTATATTCTCTGTTTGTAAAGTCAATTAGTTAAGAAAAATTTGTTGCTCATGGCAAGTCCAAATGACTCACCATCGCTGCCAAATTTTTTGCCCCCCAGTGGAGGGTTATGAAACACGTACGAATTCATTACCAGCGATGGCGAGGCATGACAGAATCTCTGACCAGAGAGTTATTTATCGTTGCTAGTCTGCGCTTGACCGGGTGAGTGTTGAGTTGCGAGTAGTCAGTTGCGAATGGCACTCAGTCGGCAGTAGTTGTAGCGAGTGGACGGTTGTACTGAGCGGGCGCCGGCATGCGTCGGCGGCGTGTTCTCCTTCCATCTCTGGTCACGGTTCAGGACGAGGTATATTGTTATCGAAGGTAATGAAGCAGCATTGCGCTCAGCTAATGACATATGTTAATTGTAACTAATCTGTTCAAGAATTGCCCCAATAATAATTTTCTTATAAAGTAACTGTTTTTAAACAAAAAGATTCATTTCAAGTCAAGTAATACTTCCTATGCATTCCCTCCAAGAATTAAAATTAAACATGGGCCAGCATTGCACGGAGCTGCGCCGAAAAATAAGAGCAGATATTGATGGAGTTTACTGATGTAAGAATTTTGGTTTATGTGTTCAGGTTTAATTATTGCGCATGGCTGAAGGTCAGCGCCGCTGCCCTTATAAAATTTGTCAGGTTTAATTATTTGTGTTCAGATGTTACACATAGTTTATGCTTCATTATTTAATTAATTTTATTGTGTAGGTTCATGATCAATCTTCATTCCTTAAGGTTAATTCTGTTTAGGAGGTCACGCTTGGCTCATTTTTATTATTCATTTTTGTGGGGAGTTTACATTTGGCACATTTCATTAACATTGACTTTTCACATTTTTTGCGGGGAGGTTACAATTTCACTATTATTGATTTTGTAAAATTTTGCGGGGAGGTTTCAATGTAACCTTTCAATAGTTAACTGACTTTGAATCTAAACTGAAAAATCTGGACGTCAGCAATGCTGCGTCATGGCCCAGAAAAGTCATTCTGAATAAACTGAAGATTCTTACGTCAACTATGTCGCCGGATAACGCATACATATATCTGCTCCTATAAGAAATTTTTCTGGCACAGCCCAACGCAATGATGGCCACTAGATTTTATTTACGATAATTGGCATGACTATGGATAGGAGAAACTAGTAAAAACTTTAAATTCAGATGAATGACCGTCAAAAGCTATTTTTCTACGAAAGATTATTATTGAAAAATTATTGAAATTTATTTACATGTGACTTTGATATAGCAATAGTACAAAATGAGTTGTTGCAAATTACATATGCGCGCGGCAATAAATAATAATAATTTTTGCTACACTACATCGCTCAAGCACCGCCATCGTTCTCAACGACCGGCTCTGGTAATTCCATACAGGACACAAGTGCTCTCTGTGAGCTATACAACTCGACAACTCTCTCTAAGAGCGACCTGACCCAACCGCCTGACTGCCAGCTACTACTACAACTGTTGCGACACTGCTCTCTGGTCTGCGATTCTATTGTAGCTTACATATCGCAGGCAGCGCATGAGCAATCCATCGAACTTACATCTGCTCGAGTGCGCTAGCAATAAATTCCTTAGTAATAACTGACCGTATGGCATTGGTGGCCGGGAGACCGCTCGCGGGGCGGTTCGGCCGCCGCTCCACAAGTTCTTTAACGCCACTACGGTGATTTGGGAGTGAATGAGGAAATTCCTTAGTCATGGACCTCTTACAACCTATACAGGAGACTGCGTATCGAATACTAGTGCGACCCATTCTTGAGTACTCCGCCAGTGTTTGGGATCCAAGATCGGATTAAGAAAGACATCGAAGTAATTCAGAGCCGGTCTACTAGAACTGTTACCGGTAGGTTCGACTAACACGCAAGTATTACAGAGATGCTTCATGAACTCAAATGGGAAACCCTGGAAGGTAAACGACGTTCATTTCTATAACATTACTGAGAACGTTTAGAGAACCTGCATGCGCGACCGACTGCATGACGATTCTACTTCTGCCAATGTACGAGAGATGATTTAATAAGTAATGCAAGACACATTTTTCTAAAAGAAGATTGGTTTTGTTCAGTATTCCAATGCACCATACTATTCCCACTCTTTTGGCTACAAATCGCTATTTCTCAACATTATTATTTGTTATTTTTGGAATGTGCCTTTGGATTGAATTGTCTGTTTTGAATGCTATGTTTAGCCACATAAAATAACACATATTTTCGAAAAACAAGGGATAAACGTACCATTCAAAACAGACAATTCAATCCAAAGGCACATTCGAAAAATAACAAAAAACACAGATATCTACCAAAAAGCAGGAATATACGAACTATAGTGCAACACATGTGATGGAAGGTATATAGGACAAACCAGCAGAACATTTGACACTCGATACAAAGAACATATCAGAGTATTGAAATATGGAACGAGCCAGTCAACTTTTGCAGAACATTTGAGAGAAAATAACCACAAACCTACTACATGAGAAAATGATATGAACATAATTAGAATAAATAATGAACGACATCTCCTAACGCTACAGGAAAATAATCATATATAGAAAACAAAGGCTGAAAAGAAACAACTACTAAATGACCAAGTAAATATGACTAACGACTCACTGTTTACACCGATTGATCATATAATAGACAGAAATCCCAACAAATGATTACACATCTGTATATACAGGAAAATATAATAACAATAATAATTATTATTATTTTTAAGAATAAATATAAATGAATAAAAACAGTAACAAAAATAAAATAAATAATTTTTATTTTATTAAAAAAAAAGAGATCTCTCTCCCTCTCTAATACACACACACACACACACACACACACACACACACACACACACACACACACACGCACACATTCAGAAAACAGTTGAATGCAGAAAACTGAGAATGTTGGTAACACTTAGAAAAACAAATGAATCTTTGTATTAAAAGGATGGCAGTCACTGTGATGTGTAACGTAAACAGTGAACTGAAAGTGAATTTTAAGATGTCTACCTGGTTGCCCGATGAGAAAAAGCAGTTTGCTTCGATGCAGTGAATTAGAAGTTACCTGTAAGTACCTTTCCATTTCATAAAAAAACGTTAGGCAACTGTTTTTAAATCTATAACCTAGATGTGTAACCAACTTATGTGTAAAAAGGACAAACCATGTAATATTTCAGGACACCCACCGAAGATGCCTTGTAAAAAAGATGAAACGCGTCTGGGTGCATAAATAAAAATAAAAATTACGATGTGCACCATGCAAAAAAGGCATTTTCTTTGAAACAATTACAATTTATATACAGCTGCTGCGAAAATGGCCACTGCAAGAAACGTGTTATTTCCGTTCAATACGCCATCTTAATGGGCCTATATGCCTGCATGGTACCAATCTGCTGGTCGAAGTCTTTCTGCATGAATAACCTCCTCACCATCCACGTACTGCTTCCCGCCGAGTTCATCATTCATTGCGGCAAACAGATGGAAGGCGTATGAGGAAGAATGGTCCAATGAAGTTTTGTAAGCTCGCCTCGGTTGCGCAGATTTGTGCGAGGCCCTGAGTTGTTATGGAGAACGAGAAGTTCTTCTGCATTTTTTGTGGCGACGGACACGTTGAAGTCGCTTCTGCAATTTCCTGAGAGTATCGCAATACATTCAGAGTTGATAGTTGCACCATGAGTTGGGGCATCAAGCAGAACAGCCCCTTCCGAGTCCCAGAAGACTGTCGCCATGACCTTACCGGCTAATGGTGCGCCTTTGAACTTTTTCTTTGGAGGAGAGGTGGTGTGGCGCCACTCCATGGACTGCCGTTTCGTTTCCGGTTCGAAGTGGTGAACCCATGTTTCATCACTTTTAACGACGTTCGACAAAAACTGTCACGGTCAGCGTCGTAAGGCGCAAGTAATTCCGCATGCATGGTCCTTCGTTGTTCCTTATGTCTTCAAGTAGGCGGTGTGGAACCCAGCGTGCACACTGGTCTGTGTGCTGAAACTGGAGGACGAGTGTCTCAGCGCTACTAACAGAGACGTCCAGTTGTGCAGCGAGGTGTTTTATTGTGATCCGTCGATGACCTCGGATGAGAACATGCGCGCCCTCCAACACTTCAGAAGTCACAGTTGTGTGCGGCCGATCTGCACGTGGAGTCAGACAGTCCGCGCGACTTATTTCCGATGATGACATACACCTTGCCCAACGACTCACCGTGCTTGTGTCACTTCAGATCTGTCCGCCCCTGGTAGCTGAGTGGTCAGCGCGACGGAATGTCATACCTAACGGCCAATGCCTCGATGCCCGGCTAGGTCGGAGATTTCTCCGCTCAGAGACTGGGTGTTGTGTTGTCCTTATCATTATAATTTCATCCCCATCGACACGCAAGTCGCCGAAGTGGCGTCAACTCGAAAGACTTGCACCAGGCGAACGGTCTGCCGGACGGGAGGCCCTAGCCACACGGCATTTCCATTACTTCTGATCTCCGTAGACATTCTACAACCGCCTATAAACATCTGCGATACTCTGGTGTTCAGCCAAAAGAAACTCAACGATAGCACTCTGCTTGGAACACACCTCCTTTACAGACGCCATTTTGAAGGTTACATATGGGGCCGTCACCTATCGTAACTTCATGGAACTATAGATGCTGGAGCGGCAATACCTCAAATGTCCCTCAATAAAGCTCGCATTGTTTTAATCAAAATTGGCCGAGAAAAAAATGTGTTGCCTTACGTATTGAACGCTCCTCGTACATTTCGCAAAAGGACCGCGTAGAGAAGAGAAATTAGAGTTTGCTCTTAAGCATATACAGGCCTTTTCTCGTCGCTCGATTTACGAATGGATCGGGAAAGGGAATGACTAGAGGTAGTACAATATACCCTCCACCATACACCGTGCGGTGGCTTGCAGATTAGGTATGGATATTACTTTCCAAATGAATTTTTCACGCATCTCTACATCTACATCTACATATATACTCCGCAAGCCTCCCAGCGGTGTGTGGCGCAGGGCACTTTACGTGCCACTGTCATTACCTCCCTTTCCTGTTCGAGTCGCGTATGGTTCGCGGGAAGAACGACTGCCGGAAAGCCTCCGTGCGCGCTCGAATCTCTCTAATTTTACATTCGTGATCTCCTCGGGAGGTATAAGTAGGGGGAAGCAATATATTCGATACCTCATCCAGAAACGCACCCTCTCTCGAAACCTGGACAGAAAGCTACACAGCGATGCAGAGCGCCTCTCTTGCAGAGTCTGCCACTTGAGTTTGCTAAACATCACCTAACGCTATCACGCTTATCAAATAGCCCTGTGACGATACGTGCCGTTCTTCTTTGCAACTTCTCTATCTCCTCTGTCAACCCGATCTGGTACGGATCCCACACTAATGAGCAATACTCAAGTTTAGGTCGAACGAGTGTTTTGTAAGCCACTTTCTTTGTTGAAACTTCCTGGCAGATTAAAACTGTGTGCCCGACCGAGACTCGAACTCGGGACCTTGCCTTTCGCGGGCAAGTGCTCTACCATCTGAGCTACCGAAGCAAGACACTTCCTTTGTTGATGGACTACATTTTCTAAGGACTCTCCCAATGAATCTCACCCTGGCACCCGCCTTACCAACAATTAATTTTATATGATCATTCCACTTCAAATCGTTCCGTACGCATACGCCCAGATATTTTACAGAAGTAACTGCTACCAGTGTTTGTTCCGCTATCATATAATCATACAATAAAGGATCCTTCTTTCTATGTATTCGCAAATACATTACATTTGTCTATGTTAAGGGTCAGTTGCCACTCCCTCCACCAAGTGCCTATCCGCTGCACATCTTCCTCCATTTCTCTACAATTTTCTAATGCTGCAACTTCTCTGTATGTTACAGCATCATCCGCGAAAATCCTCATGGAACTTCCGACACTATCTACTACGTCATTTATATATATCGTGAAAAGCAATGGTCCCATAACACTCCCCTGTGGCACGCCACACGTTACTTTAACGTCTGTAGATGTCTCTCCATTGAGAACAACATGCTGTGTTCTGTTTGCTAAAAATTCTTCAATCCAGCTACACAGCTGGTCTGATATTCCGTAGGCTCTTACTTTGTTTATCAGGGGACAATGCGGAACTGTATCGAACGCCTTCCGTAAGTCAAGGAAAATGGCATCTACCTGGGAGCCTGTATCTAATATTTTCTGGGTCTCATGAACAAATAAAGCGAGTTGGGTCTCACACGATCGCAGTTTCCGGAATCCATGTTGATTCCTACAGAGTAGATTCGGGTTTCCATAAATGACGTGATACGCGAGCAAAAAACATGTTCTAAAATTCTACAACAGATCGATGTCAGAGATATAGACCTATAGTTTTGAGCATCTGCTCGACGTCTCTTCTTGAAAATTGGAACTACCTGTGCTCCTTTCCAATCATTTGGAACCTTCTGTTCCTCTAGAGACTTGCGGTACATGGCTATTAGAAGGGGGGCAAGTTCTTTCGCTTACTCTGTGTAGAATCGAATTGGTATCCCGTCAGGTCCAGTGGACTTTCCTCTGTTGAGTGATTTCAGTTGCTTTTTTATTCCTTGGACACTTATTTCGATGTCAACCATTTTTTCGTTCGTGCGAGGATTTAGAGAAGGAACTACAGTGCGGTCTTCCTGTCAATGTTTATGTCGTATGTCCTGAACTATGTGTTGTACAATGCCATAATTTGTAAGTACATTCAGCGATCTGTGTGGATATCGTCTACAAAATGTGTTGCGAATAGAGATAGCTGTAAAGAAGTAATAGATTAAAAAGTCATTCATGATGCTGAAGTTTTGCTGCAGGAACAACGAAAATTATTGTGATCGTTTCTTAGCTCTTGTGACTGCTAATAACTAGACACCACTGCCTACGAGCTTTATTTTGTACGCTAAAGCACTGAAGATGATCATTAAGTGATCGAAAATCGATTTTTCTGTTAATAAATTATCAAAATTACGGCCAATGCTCACCTTCCTTCAAACTTTTTCCATTATTTTTTGGGGGTGTTAGCGATACAAAGTTCCGAAAAGTTTTGAAATTATGTGAAAATTTGTTGGAAGTTGCCAGGTACTCTAATTTTGAAGTACTCAATGAAAAAAGTCTGGATAATTTGCGAGCCATCAATTATACTGCCTCAGTGCCTCAAGGCATATACATAGACCGTACCTTAACACTTCGCATATTGTCAGCCTTAAATTTAAAGTAATATTACCCCTCTTACGTAATAGAGTATGACATAATTGAATATTTTTGAATTTGGTCAAACATTATACGAAAGTGATGTTGTCGGGTCTTACAAATTAAATGCAACACTAAAAATAATTTTTTTATTGCTTCTAAGAGCCGTTAAATACGCGTTCTGCAAGTGTGAACGGGTTACCGTAACTGTTGAAACATATTAACCAGGATACCCGTGCGAAACTTGCACACTTTTGTAGTTTTAAATAATAACAAAATCTGTAATAAGTCTAGTCGTTGGCATAATGGTAGTTGTGGGAATGAAGAGAAAACATCTTTAAAATGAGGGACGTGAAATTATAATCGTGAATGTGTGATACATCCTTGTAGATACATTTCCATGCATATAAATTTAAACAAAATTCTTTACAAAGCATTACAATACCTCGGTGTAAACGGTATTTGGCATAAAAATGTAATCATCGTGTACTTTTTTTTCATTTTCTTTAAAGGGTAGAAAAAGCGACATACAGTTGTTCATTAGTTAAAGACAGGACTTGGTAATCCTGCTCTTTGACGGCGGCATGTTTGGATCAGATGGTGGTAAGTTTATCCGTGGTACCACAACAGTTTTCCCGCTGACTATCAGCTGACCATGAATTGTAAATTCAATGAGTACTGTTACAACCATCTGTGCTCCATTGACTAAGAGCGGTTTAGGTTTCAGCCGGCCGCTGTGGACGAGCGGTTATAGGCGCTTCAGTCCGTAACCACGCTGCTGCTACGGTCGCAGGTTCGAATCCTGCCTCGGGCATGGATGGTGTGATGTCCTTAGGTTAGTTGGGTTTAAGTAGTTCTAAGTCTAGGGGACTGACGACCTCAGATGATAAGTCCCATAGTGCTTAGAGCCATTTGAACCATTTCGTTTAGCCTTCAGGTTTTTTATCAACATGAAAACAGTGTTTTTCTTCAGTATAAGTTTATGCAGCGGTAATCCTGAAGGATGCAATGAATAGAAGAGCTCTATAGGATGTCTGTCGTTTGGGAAAATATATTGGTGTAGAAAATCAACTTGTACGACGGACAAAGATAACGGACTACCGCAGTGGTCGCGATTATTACCTGTAGCAATGCGGTATACAGATTATTCAGTTAATAAGAACTTAAAAAAATAAAGCGGTGTACGTAACAAGATCATATGGAAAGGGAGTCTCTTATTTGCGATTAATAACTTACCTTCGTTACATGTAGGTATGACGCTGGACATCTATGATGCCCTTTTGAGTATGATGTTTAAAAGGCTCTTTTCTTTAAACAATTTCCAGAAACAGTAAGTTTTAGCGCAAAATCAGTATTTAACGTCAGAATCCGATTGGTAAACCTTTTTAACGATACCTCATTCATACCGGTGCGGTAAGTATGTGTTGTTAATAAGGGATGTGGACTTGAGAAACAACATATAAGTTGGGGGCGATACCATTGATTAGTGATACCACAGTTGTTATTTTAGGATTGGTGGCGCGAATGGACAGTCATCGATAGGTCTTGAGTTCAAGTAAGATTCTGTTTAAGTAACTGAAATCGTTCTAACGATCAATCATGATCGACAATCTCTCTCTCTCTCTCTCTCTCTCTCTCTCTCTCTCTCTCTCTCGTTCACTCTCCTCATTATCAAATTCTTCTTGATAGCAGTTATTTTCTGTTATTCCGTCGTCTGTACATTTGGAATCTAACAAATGAGTCTCCTCTGAGCAGTAGTTGTAAAGAAACCTTGTAGTACTACATCGTAATAAGTATTGATATGACACGCTGAGAAACATAAGGGCCTAAAGCACAACTTCATCGATTTTGGGTTTGTAGCATGAATACATACCCCTAACATTTGCTGATTTTGTGGTGAACCAGTTTTATTTACATCTCTTGCCCCACACTGTATATATGAAAATTCACGAAAAGTTGTCTCACCAAAGCGTAATTTTGCTAATCTGCGTTGCTGAGTTGTTATCTAGAGCTGACAACATTGTCTAGTCTCTACAACATGTACATAGCAGTAACAGTTTGTTGTCGAGGTGAATCGTCAGTTTTATCTGAAGCTCAACCCCACAGATGTGCTCAATAAAAATCTATAACTACATGTACATCTACATGGTTACTCTTCAATTCACACTTCAGTGCCTGGCAGAGGGTTCATTGAACCATTTTCATACTACTTCTCTACCATCCCACTCTCGAATGGCGAGTAAGAAAAAGGAACACCTAAATCTTTCCGTTCGAACTCTGATTTCTCTTATTTTATTATGATGATCATTTATCCCTACGTAGGTGGGTGTCAACAAAATATTTTCGCATTCGGAAGAGAAAGTTAGTGATTGAAAATTCGTAAATAGGTCTCGCCGCAAAGAAAACTGCCTTTGTTTCAGTGCCCAACTAGCGTATCATATCAGAGACACTCTCACCCCTATTGCGCGATAGCACGAAACGAACTGTCCTTCATTGCACTTTTTCGATGTCCTCCGTCAATCCTACCTGGTAAGGATCCCGTACCACGCAGCAATATTCCAGTAGAGGACGAACAAGTGTAATGTAGGCAGTCTCTTTAGTGGGTTTGTCGCATCTCCTAAAAAGTGTTCTGCCAACAAAGCGCAGTCTTTGTTTCCCCTTCCCCACAATATTATCTATTTGGTCTTTCGAATTTAAGTTGCTCGTAATTCTAATTCCTAGGTATTTAGTCGAATTGACAGCCCTTAGATTTGTGCGATTTATCGTATACCCAAAATTTATCGGATTTCTTTTAGTACCCATGTGGATGACCTCGCGCTTTTCTTTGTTTAGTGCCAATTGCCACTTTTCGCACCATACAGAAATTCTCTCTAGACAATTTTGTAATTGGAATTGATCGTGCTCAGATTATCACCTAAATCATTATGTGAATCAGGAACAGCAGAGGGCCTATGACGCTACCTTGCGGAACGCCAGATATCACTTCTGTTCTACACGATGATTTACCGTCTATCATTACGGACTGTGACCTCTCTGAGAGGAAATCACGAATCCAGTCACACAACTGAGACGATACTCCATATTCACGCAATCTCATTAATACCCGCTTGTGAGGACCAGTATCAAAAGCCTTCTGGAAATCTAGGAATATGGAATCGATCTGATATCCCTTGTCGACAGCACTCATTACTTCATGGGAATAAAGAGCTAGCTGTGTTGCGCAAGAACGATATTTTCCGAATCCGTGTTGGTTATGTATCAATAAGTCATTTTCTTCAAAATGATTCATAATGTTCGAGTACAGTATATGCTCCAGAATCCTACTGCAAATTGAGGTCAGTGATATGGGTCTGTAATTCAATGGGTTACTCCTACTGCCTTTCTTGAAAGTTGGTGTGACCTGTGCCACTTTCCAGTCTTTAGGAACAGACCTTTCGTCAAGTGAGCGGTTGTATATGATTGCTAAGAAAGGCTGTTGTGTCTGCATACTCTGAGAGGAACCTGACTGGTACACCATCTGGACCGGAAGACTTGCCTTTCTTTAAGTGATTTCAGTTGTTTCGGAACACCTAAGATATCTACTTTTATGCCACTCATGCTAACAGCTGTTCTGGTTTCGAATTCTGGAATATTTACTTCATCCTCTTTCGTGAAGGAACTACGGAAAACTGTATTTAGTAACTCCGCTTCATTGACACCATCATGGGTAACATTTCCGTCGCTATCGCGCATTGACGGTATTGGCTGTTTTTTGCCACTGGTGTTCTTTACATACGACCAGAATCTCTTTGGGTTTTCTACCATATTTTGAGACAATGTTTCAGTGTGGAAACTATTAAAAGCATCTCGCATTGACGTCCGCACTAAATTTCGAACTTCCGTGACACTTAGCCAGTCTTGGGAATTTTTCGTTCTTCTGAATTTGGCAGGCTTTTTTCGTTGCTTCTGCAACAATGTTCTACGTGTTTTGTGTAGCATGGTGGATCAGTCCCGTCTCTTATTAACTTATGCGGTATGAATCTATCTATTGCTGTCGTTACTGTATCTTTGAATTTGAGGCATATCTGGTCTTCACTTACATAATTAGTGTGGAAGGAATGGAGGCTCTCTCTTACGAAGGCATTAAGCGAATTTTTATCTGCTGTTTTAAATACACTCCTGGAAATTGAAATAAGAACACCGTGAATTCATTGTCCCAGGAAGGGGAAACTTTATTGACACATTCCTGGGGTCAGATACATCACATGATCACACTGACAGAACCACAGGCACATAGACACAGGCAACAGAGCATGCACAATGTCGGCACTAGTACAGTGTATATCCACCTTTCGCAGCAATGCAGGCTGCTATTCTCCCATGGAGACGATCGTAGAGATGCTGGATGTAGTCCTGTGGAACGGCTTGCCATGCCATTTCCACCTGGCGCCTCAGTTGGACCAGGGTTCGTGCTGGACGTGCAGACCGCGTGAGACGACGCTTCATCCAGTCCCAAACATGCTCAATGGGGGACAGATCCAGAGATCTTGCTGGCCAGGGTAGTTCACTTACACCTTCTAGAGCACGTTGGGTGGCACGGGATACATGCGGACGTGCATTGTCCTGTTGGAACAGCAAGTTCCCTTGCCGGTCTAGGAATGGTAGAACGATGGGTTCGATGACGGTTTGGATGTACCGTGCACTATTCAGTGTCCCCTCGACGATCACCAGTGGTGTACGGCCAGTGTAGGAGATCGCTCCCCACACCATGATGCCGGGTGTTGGCCCTGTGTGCCTCGGTCGTATGCAGTCCTGATTGTGGCGCTCACCTGCACGGCGCCAAACACGCATACGACCATCATTGGCACCAAGGCAGAAGCGACTCTCATCGCTGAAGACGACACGTCTCCATTCGTCCCTCCATTCACGCCTGTCGCGACACCACTGGAGGCGGGCTGCACGATGTTGGGGCGTGAGCAGAAGACGGCCTAACGGTGTGCGGGACCGTAACCCAGCTTCATGGAGACGGTTGCGAATGGTCCTCGCCGATACCCCAGGAGCAACAGTGTCCCTAATTTGCTGGGAAGTGGCGGTGCGGTCCCCTACGGCACTGCGTAGGATCCTACGGTCTTGGCGTGCATCCGTGCGTCGCTGCGGTCCGGTCCCAGGTCGACGGGCACGTGCACCTTCCGCCGACCACTGGCGACAACATCGATGTACTGTGGAGACCTCACGCCCCACGTGTTGAGCAATTCGGCGGTACGTCCACCCGGCCTCCCGCATGCCCACTATACGCCCTCGCTCAAAGTCCGTCAACTGCACATACGGTTCACGTCCACGCTGTCGCGGCATGCTACCAGTGTTAAAGACTGCGATGGAGCTCCGTATGCCACGGCAAACTGGCTGACACTGACGGCGGCGGTGCACAAATGCTGCGCAGCTAGCGCCATTCGACGGCCAACACCGCGGTTCCTGGTGCGTCCGCTGTGCCGTGCGTGTGATCATTGCTTGTACAGCCCTCTCGCAGTGTCCGGAGCAAGTATGGTGGGTCTGACACACCGGTGTCAATGTGTTCTTTTTTCCATTTCCAGGAGTGTAGATATATTTTGTGTTTATTTTATAACGAAGACCATGAGGGATTGGAATAGTTCATCAGTGCGTGTGTATGATGAATGTAGTATCTGTTCCATATGTCGTTATTCTAGTTCCACGTTAATTACAATTTTACAAGACAGTGTCACCAGCCTACATATGAAAGTTATGTGACTTAACATTAATGAACATATAATCTTAAATATTAATATTTCATAACGTAAAGTGGGTACATTATTTTTTTGTAGGAGGTGTAGGATGCTGAGACTTGGTTAAAAAATAATTCAGACCTATATAACAGGTAATTTGATTTTCACAAACGTCTATTTGTCTCAGAACTCTATTTCTTTGTTTTGGGCCCTTGTGGTTTTCAGTGCCTCATATTAATTGTGAGTTAGCGGAAAGAGTGGACACAAATTCGCAGTGCCGGCAGGAAAAGAAATCTGATGCTTCGGTGTACAACCGTCCTAACGGGAATTCTCCTTGCCAGTTTCAAATTTAATCAAAATATTTCATTTAGAACTTGGCTAAGGGCACAGGAGAATTTATATGCCATCCCGCCTTAACTCACGGTGCGGTTTTACACGCTGGCATAGGTCAGTGCGTGTTTTCTTTTTTTACCGTTGAACTCTTGGATGGATCGTCGGTCTTTTGCATGGCCTGATTCTCCTGTTATATCTCAGCACATCGAAGAACGCCGCTTTCCCCAGAGTGCTGTGTGCAGTGTCTGAGCAACAGACTGCCGCATCAGTGACTCCCTGCAGCTGCGACTCCCTTCGTCACACCGCTTGGGCGCCGGCGGGACACATGTTGGAATTCGATAGTGTTCCATTATATCGATTTTTTTATCGCATTCCTGGAACGCTGTCTGCTTCCGCGCTTTACTCGATGTTTCAGTATAAGGAGGATAGTATAGGGGTCCATCAAACAAGCACCTGTTATGACAAAATATCCGCCGGAAGAGGGTTGTAGTTTTACGCCTGTTTCACAACATTCACAACATACGCCAGATGCCCGTTGTTCATGGCCTCCATCACACCATTTTATCACGTTAGCCATGGTCCTCCCCTACCTCGGCCTCGAGAACGGACCCAGTTTCATATTTTCTCAGGCCAGCTTTCCTTCTCTGCATTTCTAAGGAGTTCCTGCCCCAACAGCTTGTTTCATTTGACCTTGTTTCAGTTTACCTATAGTGGCCCCTTCCTTTTATTTTATTTTTTAATTTATGTTTGTATTTGGCACACGCTCCAACCGCGGTACTCAAAACGGAAACGCCCCACATATACCCACAGATCTGCTCCTAAAATGGCCCAATCTGTCAAAAACTGAACACAGATCAAGAACGAAAACAAGAACTGAACTGTGAAAAAAGAAGAAAAATAAAAACAGTGACACAGACCAAGCGTAAAATGTGCATCATCGAGCCAATCGCAAGAACCACGGGTCGTGTTTGTGTGGTCACGGTGTTTGACTGGAGAGCGAAAGATCCGTCTTCAAATGTCCCTCGTCGCCCATATCTTTTTCTTTCACAAAATTATGAACTTTCCGTCCAGTTATTGACGTGTCTGTTCTCCTTCTGTAGTCTGGTAATAGTCATTCTGTACATTAGCTACAGAATATGAGTCATGCGGTAAGAATACATTATCCTTGCAAGTAAATGTGATGAAGGTGAGAGCAGGCGAGATGACACATAGACGTCTCACAGAAATGAAATCCACAAATAAACCGGTGTGGACTATCAATAGAGCGTACAAGCAGTCCCAGTTGCAAATTTTTACTTTTTATTCATTCTATGACTAGCTTCGGGCCGAGACCCACTTTCAGATGGTTATAAGAATGTAGAAAACGGCATTTTAGAAATGTCAGAAATGTTGCAGTGAACATTTACAGTGCGTAGCGATAACAGTAGCTGACCCAAGTTACTCCAACATGCGGGTGTGAACTTTGTTACAATAACGGAATTCAAGATTCAGAACTTCCAAAACGGAACTCACGAGTCTAAAAGGTGTGGTACTTGTGTAGAACAAATGGGAGGTACGTTAAGTCTGGACGTCGCTTCCTTACACCTCGCTGTTGCAAACGTACATTACAGTACGACACAGATACAAATTCGAATACAGCGAACGGTCTCGTCAGTAACCTGGCGGCCATAACTTTATGAAACACTTATGTACTTACAGGGTGTTACAAAAAGGTACGGCCTAACTTTCAGGAAACATTCCTCACACACAAATAAAGAAAAGATGTTACGTGGAAATGTGTCCGGAAACGCTTAATTTCCATGTTAGGGCTCAATTTAGTTTGGCCCACCTACGCTCAATGGAGCACGTTATCATGATTTCATACGGGATACTCTACCTGTGCTGCTAGAACATGTGCCTTTACAAGTACGACACAACATGTGGTTCATGCACTATGGAGCTCCTGCACATTTCAGTCGAAGTGTTCGTATGCTTCTCAACAACAGATTCGGTAACCGATGGATTGGTTGAGGCGGAGCAATTCCATGGCCTCCACGCTCTCCTGACCTCAACCCCCTTGACTTTCATTTATGGGGGCATTTGAAAGCTCTTGTTTACGCAACCCCGGTACCAAATGTAGAGAGTCTTCGTGCTCGTATTGTGGACGGCTGTGATACAATACGCCATTCTCCAGGACTGCATCCGCGCTCAGGGATTCCATGCGACGGAGGGTGGATGCATGTATCCTCGCTAACGAAGGACATTTTGAATATTTCCTGTAACAAAGTGTTTGAAGTCACGCTGGTACGTTCTGTTGCTGTATGTTTCCATTCCATGATTAATGTGATTTGAAGAGAAATAATAAAATGAGCTCTAACATGGAAAGTAAGCGTTTCCGGACACATGTCCACATAACATATTTTCTTTCTATATGTGTGAGGAATGTTTCCTGAAAGTTTGGCCGTTGTTGTTGTTGTTGTTGTTGTTGTGGTCTTCAGTCCTGAGACTGGTTTGATGCAGCTCTCCATGCTACTCTATCCTGTGCAAGCTTCTTCATCTCCCAGTACCTACTGCAACCTACATCCTTCTGAATCTGCTTAGTGTATTCATCTCTTGGTCTCCCTCTCCGATTTTTACCCTCCACGCTGCCCTCTAATACTAAATTGGTGATCCCTCACTAATTCCCGTACCGTTTACACTGTATATGGGGCACGAGGAAGTTTTGAACAGGTGTCTCTCCCTTTGCAGTCCAGCACCGTGACCACATAACCACAACGCCGTCGCTTTTCAAATTCTCTCGGTTGCATATCTTGAGTGTGGACCGTTCGCTGTTTTTATTTTGCTTCTTTTTTCAAAGTTCAGTGCACCTTTTTCCTGTTTTCATGCCTGATCTGTCTTCAGTCTGTGACGGGCTGTCTACTGGGTCATCTTAGCACTAAATCTGAGGGGGATGCGATGGGGTGTTTCTCTTGTCAGCAACGACGTACTGCACGCATCCCCGTATTTAGTCATTTTTTGGCTACTTTAGCTGACGCCCCGTGAACCTGAGTTGAAAAGCGTTGACTGTCTGAAAACTGTATAATATATTCATTGAGCCGCGCTCCGGCTCACGTTCGTGCTGCTGACAGGTTGGCGTCGTGTATTCGGATTGTGACCTCTCGTTTTCTTAGTGCGTTCAATGCCGCCACTATATTTGCTCGCTTTGTTTGTCCATGAGTGGCAGCAGCGGCGTTTATCGATAGCGAGTACTGTGCTACTATCTTTTCCGGGTGGTCGCGAGTCGGGAGTTCGGTCGGGACGGAGCAGCAGTGAGGTCTGGAGGACCAGTGAAGTCCACACAGCAAAAAAATGGTTCAAATGGCTCTGAGCACTATGGGACTAAACATCTGTGGTCATCAGTCCCCTAGAACTTAGAACTACTTAAACCTAACTAACCTAAGGACATCACACACATCCATGCCCGAGGCAGGATTCGAACCTGCGACCGTAGCAGTCGCGCGGTTCCGTACTGAGCGCCTAGAACCGCAAGACCACCGCGGCCGGCTAAGTCCACACAGCCCCAGGACTCGCAGGGACAGCTGGCAACACATGTACTACCCGATCGATGGAAGGATATGGTCGCGAGAGTGCATGACCACGCTAAGGACCGGATGCAGCTAGTTTAAGGTGAATGGATCATTAAATCCGAGTAGTGAAACCACCACCATTGTGTGTGTGCGCGAGTGCGCGCGCGCGCGCGCGCGCGCGCGCGCGCGTGTGTGTGTGTGTGTGTGTGTGTGTGTGTGTGTGTGTGTGTGTGTGTCCGCCGACGTGACATGGTAACAAGCTGTTTTTTTTTTTTGTTTTTTTTTTTTTCTTTGGAAGTTTTTGGTAAGGTCTTACGGGACCGAATTGCTGAGGTCATCGGTCCCTAAGCTTACACACTACTCAATCTAACTTAAACTAACTTACGCTAAGGACAAAACATACACCCATGCCCGAGGGAGGACTCGAACCTCCGGCGGAGGGAGCCACGCGGACCGTGACAAGGAGCCTCAGACCGCACGGCTACCCCGATCGACAACAGGCTGTTAGTTGTCGATTTATACTGGGTCGTTTGCCTGCCTGACTTGATCGAGAGCGACCGTTGGTTGGTCGTTCGGTCGGTCGTCTCAACGGACGACGTGTATTTGGTCTTCCGTCCGCTTCTGGGTTCTCTTTGTGTCCACTTGTAATTCGTCCTTGTTGCTCCACAGTGACTGGCTTTAGTATTGTTTGAGTTGTTTGCGGAATTGTTTTCGTTGATCCGTGTGTATCTAGTGTGGTTTTGAATGAGCAGTCATTTTAATTCTGTCTGCGTACTGGATTCGTGGAGGCAACTTGTTGTGATTACCTCGGATTATTCTTGCGTTTGAACATGTTCTCTTGTATAATGTTAGTCGTTTTACGATGTCAAGAGTGTAGTCCGCCTTTTCTGCCTGGCATGGGTTGTTCTATCGTGTATTGCGCATCGGACGTTAGGTAGATTTTGCGACAGTGTTGGCCTTGCGTTTAACTGTGACTGGTTTGAGTTGCCATCCTGTTAAGTGAGTATAACACTGGGCTGCCCGTCTCACCTTACGTTTGAGGGACTTTCCCAGGTCGATCCTTGGAGCACTGTCTGTGGATCACTCCCTTCTTTATTTGGTCTTATTGTGTCAATTGTTTAAAAAATAATATTTTGTTTAAATTATTCCTATTGCTTGTGGCCTTCAGCTGACAAATAATCTGAATTCTTTCTTAATAAGGCCTTCAGCCGTCAGTGTAGCTTGTGTTACAGTCAATTTTTTAATAAATGATTGCTTTTAAAAAAGTTATTTCCTTACATAAAGTGTACGTGTTTACTGAGCAACCAACTGCAACTGAGTAAGGCCCCGTCGACACCTTTTCCTGCCTTCCCTAAGCTCCACATCTCATTCGCTTCTTACTAACAATCACTATGTATTTGCTGCAGTATCTATAATTTCGCTATTGTTCGGCCTTCGGTACCAGGTCCATTCGATGTTCTGTATAGTTTCCACTTCCGCAAAGGGGTCAAAGAATGGTTAACTTGGTATATAAACGAGCAGCAGAGCTGAAAAATAGTAGTAATATACAAGGGCTAAAATGTGTAGCTTTTAACGTTTTCTAGGCACCGTGTCTTAAACTATTAAAAATGCACTGCAATTTGCGAATATTCTAATTGGAACCTACGCTATGGATTAATCACAAAAGGAGAAAAAGAAGAAGAAATTTCGTGCTAAATCGTAACTAATGCTTTCAGTTGATAAAATTTTATCCACTGCCAATCGACGGTTTTCCAACACCATGCCTGCAACTACTCCAGAATCCTTTGGAATCGGAATACGATATTTGTGACTGAGATGTCATATTGTTTGCGAGATTCCGACTCCGTTTGTAGACTTACAGATTCTGCACACATGCATCACCACACTATGCCGTCATTCTGCTATGAATTTTTAGTCTATAGTTCAAACGATAGAGCCATCCCTGACCAAACTCCACCATCTCGTGAGCAAGATGTATGGGACAGGCGAAATATCATCAGACTTTAAGAAGAATATAATAATTCCAATCCCAGAGACAGCAGGTGTTGACAGATGTGAAAACTACCGAACTATCAGTTTAATAAGCCACGGCTGCAAAATACTAACACGAACTCTTTACAGACCAAAGGAAAAAGTGGTAGAAGCCGACCTCGGGAAGATCAGTTTGGATTCCGTAGAAATGTTGGGACACGTGCGGCAATACTGAACCAACGACTTATCTTAGAAGATAGATTAAGGAAAGGTAAACCTACGTTTCTAGCATTTATAGACTTAGAGAAAGTTTTTGACAATGTTGACTGGAATACTCTCTTTCAAATTCTGAAGGTGGCAGGGGTAAAATACAGGGAGCGAAAGTCTATTTATAATTTGTACAGAAACCAGATCGCAGTTATAAGAGTCGAGGAGCATGAAAGGGAAGCAGTGGTTAGGAATGGAGTGAGACAGAATTGTAGCCCATCCCCGATGTTATTCAATCTGTATATTGAGCAAGCAGTAAAGGAAACAAAAGAAAAATTCCTTTAGGAATTAAAATCCAAGGAGAAGAAATAAAAACTTGGGTTCGCCGATGACATTGTAATTCTGTCAGAGACAGCAAAGGACCTAGAACAGCAGTTGAACGGTATGGACACTGTTTTGACAGGAGGATATAAGATGAACATCAACAACAGCAAAACGAGGATAATGGAATGTAGTCGAATTCAGTTGGGTGATGCTGAGGGAATTAGATTAGGAAATGATACATTAAACTAGTAAATGAGTTTTGCTATTTGGGGAGCAAAATAACTAATGATGGTCGAAGTAGAGAGGATATAAAATGCAAACTGGCAATGACAAGGAATGCGTTTCTGAAGAAGAGAAATTTGTTAGATTTAAGTGTCAGGAAGTCGTTTCTCAAAGTATTTGTATGGAGTGTAGCCATGTATGGAAGTGAAACGTGGACGATAAATAGTTTAGACAAGAAGAGAATAGAAGCTTTCGGAATGTGGTGCTACAGAAGAATGCTGAAGATTAGGTGGGTACATTACATAACTAATAAAGAGGTATTGAATAGAATTGGGGAGAAGAGAAATTTGTGGTACAACTTGACTAGGAGAAGGGATCGGTTGGTTGGATATGCTCTGAGGCATCGGGGGATCACCAGTTTAGTATTGGAGGGTAGCGTGGAGGGAAAAATCGTAGAGTGGAACCAAGAGATGAATACACTAAGCAGATTCAGAAGGATGTAGGTTGTAATGGGTACTGGGAGATGAAGAAGCTTGCACCGGTTAGAGTGGCATGGAGAGCTGCATCAAACCAGTCTCTGGGCTGAAGACCACAACAACAACAACGTTCAAACGTGCAGTGCCTACTGGAGGGTAACGTCTAAAATTATGTGATTCATTTTGACGAACACTAAAAGGTCTATCAGTAACAAGTATGTGAGAAAAGAAAACAAATAATAATCCTCCAATCTTTACTTCTATTAAATCCAAAAAATGATATAAGTGATTTGAGCATAAATGTGCCGTGTCATGGAATAATTAGAATTACATTACATTGTTGCTGACTGCACATTAAAGTTGTGGTATCACATGAAGTATTATGAACTTCATACTACACGATTTGAGCTTCTTCTCATGAACATTATGGAATTTGCTACATAAAAGCTATTTTCTGAATAATAAACAGAAATTAATTTACCACGGATGTGAAAAAGTATTTCGGTTTTAACGTACCACTGCTGCACGTATATCAAGAATACAGTTGCAAATTAATAGAAAATAATCGCGATACTTCTTATTCAGTAAGCAGTACTGAGAAGAATGTCTCGTAATCTGATATACGGCCAGGAAAGCGGTGTGCTAATTACATGCCCCTCCATATCCGCATCCAGTGACGCCTGAGGGCTGAGGATGACACGGCGGCCGGTCGGTATCGTTGGGCCTCCCCAGGCCTATTCGGGCGGAGTTTAGTTTTTAGTATAGAGGAGAAAAGTTCCTACTTAGATATATAGGCGACTCGGTCCAAGAAATGAAGAGTTACAACAAAGTGACTACGAATTGACACCGGAAGAATTTTATCCTATTTGCGAAAGTAAAACTAGTGCGCAACAACTTGGTGAGAAAATAAAAGAATGTTTACAGGCGTAAACATGATTCATAGAGAAATTGTAATGACTTTTGGAACGTATGTCCAACCTTCCGAGGTCAGTCACGTCAGTGACGTAAAAACCGGCAACAGAATTGATAATTTGATGGTACCTGTTGCAGCCACAGCTATCGGTCTATCGGCAGACCTGTCCCATGCTTCTTGTGGGTTTCACACAAGAGAGAGACGTTGTGCTACATTATCTCAGAGAACTTAATGGAACAGAATGTTCTCACGTAATTCACCAATGAAAGAGGACATCAGGTGAGCATATCCCCATAGACCTGAGGTGTCACTTCACATTTTTGTAATTGCACTGGTCTCTAAAATTCCTTATACATTGAAGAGCCAAAGAAACTGGTACACCTGCCTAATATCGTGTAGGCCATCCTCCCCCGGCCTCCCACCCCCTAGCACGCAGAAATGCCGACGTAGCATGGACACGGCTAATGTCTGAAGTAGTGCTGGAGGGAATTGACACGATAAATCCTGCAGGGCTGTCCATAAATCCGCAAGAGTAAGAGAGGGTGGAGATCTCTTCTGAACAGCACGTTGCAAGGTGTCCCAGATATGCTCAATAATGTTCATGCCTGGGGAGCTGGGAAGTTTGGTGGCCAGCGGAGGTGTTTCAACTCATAAGAGTGTTCCTGGAGCCACTTTGTAGCAATTCTGGACGTGCGGGTTGTCGCATTGCCCTGCTGGAATTGTCCAAGTCCGTCGGACTGCACAATGAACATGAATGGATTCAGGTGATCAGACAGGATGTTTACCTACGTGTCACCTGTCAGAGTCGTATCTTGACGTATCAGGGTCCCATATCACCCTAACTGCACACGCCCCACACCATTACAGAGCCTGCACCAGCTTGAACAGCCCTCTCCTGATATGTAGGGTCCTTGGATTCATGGAACTGTCACCATACCCATACACGTCCGTCCGCTCGATACAATTTGAAACGAGAATCGTCCGGCCAGGCATCATGTTTCCAGTCATCGAGAGTCCAATGTCGGTGTCGACGGACGCAGGCGAGGCATAAAGCTTTGTGGCGTTCAGTCTTCAAGGGTACACGAGTGTGCCTTCGGCTCCGAAAGCCCATATTGATGGTTTTTCGCTGAATGGTTCGCACGCTGACAGTTTTTGATGGCTCAGCACTGAAATCTGTAGCAGTTTGCGGAAGGGTTGCACTTCTGTCACGCTGAACGATTCTCTTCAGTCGTCGTTGGTCTCGTTATTGCAGGGTCTTTTTCCGGCCGCAGCGATGTCGAAATTTGAAAGTTTTACCGGATTCCTGACATTCACGGTACACTCGTGAAATGGTCGTACGGGAAAGGGTGGGGGGGGGGGGGTGGGGCAAAGGTGCCAATAGAGTATTGTGCCCTGGACGCCGGACAGTTATGTTCGCTACGCCACCCTAAGTTACGCCTTTTCCCCCAACAACTTCCCCTCCCTCTCCGCTTAAAACGGAAACAATTAATTTAAATATGCCTGACGGAATACCCGAATAACATTGTCATACGACTGTACTACTACTGATGCTCGCTTGAATACCACGAGACTGAGTTGATTAGCTGGCCGGAGTAGCCGAGCGGTTCTAGGCGCTACAGTCTGGAACCGTACGACCGCTACGGTTGCAGGTTCGAATCCTGCCTCGGGCATAGAGGTGTGTGATGTTCTTAGGTTAGTTAGGTTTAAGTAGTTCCAAGTTCTAGGGGACTGATGACCTCAGAAGTTAAGTCCGATAGTGCTCAGAGCCATTTGAACCATTTTGAGTTGATTAGCAATGAACGCACACAAAATGACACCCCTATGCCTGCTACTATTTCATCAAAACAATTCAGTTCCAGAAAAATAATAAAAAACTTAAAAAAAAGCTTCCGCCTAACTTACACGTGTCTAGCTCCACTTTTGTTATTGCCTTTCTTACGTGGCTTCATTTCACACATACGCTTACGCAACGTCACAGTCTCGTAAAATTTGTGCAAAGGTAGAGTCATAGTTATTTTGGCAACGTCCGTGCTGAAGTGGATGGACTGTTTCCCGTCAGATCAGCAAAATTAAGCACCGTAGGACGTGGCCAGTACGTCGAAGGGTGACTGTCCGACTACGCTGCTTGCCGTTGACTAGCGATGTGTAGTTCATGAAAGAACTAATTCAGATGAACTATTCCAGTAAAGGAACCGTTCGGAGCGGTCTTTCTTTTAGTGAACTTAAATTTTCTCCTCGCTTCCCTTAACTACTAGAAGTTGGAATGCATATGAACGAATTTCCTCTCCCTCGCTACACTCCCAGAATCTAGGTGTCAGTATTTCTGAGCTGCTAACGCTGAACTGTTTGAACTGCGTCTGATCGGAAGACTGAAACCACTCCGTTAATTCACTTCGTTCAGTTCAGGCTCCATTTCCAAACTGCGCAACTATGTCAGTTCCGAACGCAGAAATTGTTCTGTTAGTCTATTCATTTCAGTTCAGGTTCCAGTTAACGAACAGTGGGAAGCTCAGTTCACACTCCAGTGTCTGTATTTAAATATTTCTATCCTATTTTAAGAATTAAATTTTGCGAACTATTAAATAAGAACGAGTTTTTCCATTCACTTCCAGACCTTATCATTTAAGAAGAAAGATCTAGGAACCAGATAAAAGTTCTTGGTGACAATGAGAACACTTTAATCTTTAGTGCTTACAACTTTCCAGGATTTCAAGTAAAGGCCTGGGTTAAAATTTAAAGCACTCAGCCCATTCTGATAAAGAGACTGCATGGTAAAAAATAATCGTAGAAATATACACACTGTTTTTTCCTAAGGGTCATTTTATTTTTTGTGGGTGATAAAATTATAAAATTTTGCTTTCTAATTTATTGGTTTAAGGATTTTTCTATATGCTACTATTTGTTATTACATTAACATTAAAAAAGAACTGCATAATTCATTTGAACCACACTCATGCTCACAAATGAAGGATAATGCTTATACATGGTGAAACAACGCTCTGGTGGGCGGTTTGCGGGTTTAAATCACCTCGAGGTATGACCGTGCGGTGCATCTGACCTGCGGTCGTCGCACGGTGGCGCTGGCAGCAGTCCACATACGCAGAGGTGTGTTGGTGCATGTCAGAGTACGGTGCAGCGAGTAAGTGTGCAGACGTTTTCTGGCGTGCTAATGATGACTGTGTGTTGTAAATGGCTCTTAGAACACGTACTGATGACGTTATAAGGAGTAGAATACGACTGAAGGCTGGTCAAACACAGCAGGTCGTACCACGAGCCCTCCATGTGCCACAAAGTGTGATCTCAAGATTATGGCAACGATTCCAGCAGACAGGAAACGTGTCCAGGCGCTACAGTACGGGACGTCCACAGTGTACAACACCACAAGAAGATCAATATCTCACCACCAATGCCCGCAGACGGCCACGGAGTACTGCAGGTAGCCTTGCTCGGGACCTTACCGCAGCCACTGGAACAGTTCTCTCCAGACACACAGTCTAAAGATTGTTTATTCGCACGGAGACCTGTAAGGTGCATTCCACTAACTCCTGGTCACAGGAGAGCCCGTAAAGCCTGGTGTCAAGAACACAGTACATGGTCATTGGAACAGTGGTCCAGGTTATGTTCACGGACGAGTCCAGGTATAGTCTGAACAGTGATTCTCGCCTGGTTTTCATCTGGCGTGGACCAGGAACCAGATACCAACCCCTTAGTGTCTTTGAAAGGGACCTGTATGGAGGTCGTGGTTTGATGGTGTAGGGTGGGATTACTATTCGTGCACGTACACTCCTGCATGTCTCTGACAGAGAAACTGTAACAGGTCACGTGTATCGGGACGTCATTTTGCACCAGTATGTCCGCCTTTTCAGGGGTGCAGTGGGTCCCACCTTCCTCCTCATGGATGATAACGCACGGCCCCACCGAGCTGCCATCGTGGAGGAGTACCTTGAAACAGAAGATATCAAGCGAATGGAGTGGCCTACCTGTTCTGCAGACCTAACCCCCATCGTGCACGTCTGGGATGCTCTTGGTCGACGTATCGCTGCACGTCTTCAAATCCCTATGACACTTCAGGAGCTCCAACAGGCACTGGCGCAAGAATGGGAGGCTATACCCCAGCAGCTACTCGACCACCTGATCCCGAGTGTGGCAACCCGTTGTGCGGCCTGTGTACGTGTGCATGGTGGTCATATCCCATATTGATGTCGGGGTATATGTGCAGAAAACAGTGGCGTTTTGTAGCACATGTGTTTCGGGACGGTTTTCTCAACTTATCACCAATACCGTGAACGTACAGGTCTGTGTCGTGTGTGTTACCTATGTGCCTATGCTGTTAGCGCCAGTTTTATGTAGTGCCACGTTGTGTGGCACCATATGCTGCAATTAACCTTAGTTTATGAGCATGAGTGTAGTTCATAGGCCTAGTTCAATAAGAAGAGCTGTCTCAAAAGGAATAGTTCCAAAGAAAGAACTAATTTGCCCTTCTCTGCTGTTGACATTCTTCCCATTACGGCAGGACAGGAGAGGTCGTGGCGTGAAGTCACTAATCACCAGCCTCTCCGCCAAAGTCATGGATTGAATTCCAAGACTCGCGAAGCGAGGGTATGAGACACTGTTGATGTTGACCCGTCCATCAGATGGGGGAATTTAGCTTGGCGGGCCCGTTGCTCTTCTTCGAGAGGAGTAGTCTATGTGTCGGACCTGTGATTCATCCTTTCGCGTCTCTCATCATCTCCAACACGAACACGACATCACAATACACACACACCTTTAGGGTCATCTACATTCAACAGATACACTTCGACATACAGTGTTGCTACTTCGGGAAGGAAGAGTATCTGCGAGCGCGGAGGATAAGGGAAAACCTTTCCAATTAGGCGGCTGAACAAGCCATTTATCCTGTTTATACAATAACACAGGTCTGCAAAAAATATTTTTTGAAAGTTATTTGAAATTTGATAACTGACTTTTATGTACTATTCAGCGTTTATTTCAAAAATGCAATCCATTTCTTTCTATCACGTCAGATATTTCTCACAAAAAAAGGGAGTATTTTTGGGCATAATAACAAAATTTAAGCAATTTATCACATTTTTTCCAACGTTATGACATTTTATTTTATTTATAAATCATGTTCTAAACTACATTTCAGAACACTTCCATTTCTCACTAAGCTCATAACTCATTATAATAACGCTTTCGCTTTATGCCGAAGCTGCTTTTATTGCTTTTCCGGCTGTGGGCTCGTTGAGGATCATCTCTTTTTATCATCCAGCAGTAGTCCGCTATCATGTTGACGTTCTATCTTCCTTGATATCTTCTTTCCATTTCTTTGCCGTCTTGGTGGAATCTTTCGCCCTGCTCTTCTCTTACGCCACCAAGGTTTGCAGGGAAGTAGTCACGATGTGAGTGGAGATAATAAACTTTAATGCTCATGTTACAGCCCAGCTTCTTAAAGTTGTCGAGCATGTCTGCGACGATTGTTTTGTAGTTTGGGTCTCTTTTGTTTCCTAGAAAACCGGTAACAACTAATTTAAAAGCTGTCCATGCTTCCTTTCCTTTTGTTTCCATTTTGTCCACAAAGCTGGGATCTGTCATTAGCTTCCGACAAAGATTCGTTCCTTTAGCTTTGCCTCGGATGAACCAGGAAACTGTTCTCAAAGATATCTGAAACGCTCCTTTTGCCAATGCCTTATCAAATTGTTTCATCATCCCCAACTTAATATGAAGTGGTGGAAGTAACACCTTATTGGGATCCACAAGTCTTTTCCTCTCAACATTTTTAACCCCTGCCTGTAAGGTTTTTCTCAAGGGCCAGTTCTTCAACACACACTTAACAAACTTTGTGTGGGGCCCAAGGCTTATCTTGATCGCCTAACTTTGTACCAAAATAGGCGAAATATACTTTTTCAACAAAATCGGAAATGTTTCTTTGCTGCTTTTTAACGGTATATTACCACAAATGTAGCAGAAGCAATCTGGCGAGTTCATACATTCTCTGGTAGCCATTGTCCATTGTGCAAAAACAACTTCACAAGAAAACAGTCTCTACTTTAAAGGACTAGTAAAAACAACACGTGAACAGCACAGAGTGAAGAGGTACTGTGAACTAAAGGACAACAGCAGACGCTCAGTGCTTGGTGATGGCGGGGGAAGGGGCAGCGCGACAGACAGGCATCTGACATGAAAATACTGCTGGTTTCTCCTAATTACTTTTTATTTTACGTATATTTAGTATAAAAACGGCTAAATAACAGTTTATGGAGATCCCAAAAACCGAAATTCAAACTCACTAGAGTGCTGAAACAAAAAAAAGCTAAAACTAGACAAGCAGGTTGTGAAATGAAACAATTTTAATGTCGCTGACCTGTGTAATTTGTGTATAACTATTTAGAAAGTTAACTCGTTGGTTTGACTAAATTGCTGTGCGCTAATTTAGACTTTCAAGGATTAAGGATGTATAAATTAATGTGCATTATTGAGAGAGCTGTACGTAAATTGACTATCGGCAAGAAACTAGCGACGAATAACACCTGTCGAAAGGTTGTAGCAGCCGTTTGTGGAATCCTGTCAGTCAAGTTCAGATGGCGGCTTGGGCCGCACCATTTACCGAAGACCCACGCACACAGACGTTATCTACACCGGGATTCGAACCACCACCCACAACAAAAGCGAGGTATCATAAAAACGTTGGCGGATAGAGCAAGGAAAATCTGCGAACAAGAGCTGCATGACGCAGAATTAAAACATCTCACCAATGCAATGCTCAAGAATGAATATTCGTGAAAAGAGCGTTAAGACCACCGCGTAGAAATCACATCGATGCTCAAGCGCGGGTGAAATCGGAAGTTTTCCTGCCATTCATTAAGGACGTGACTGACCGCATAGGAAAAACCTTGAAAAAGCATAACGTCGCGGTAATCTACACACCCACATAGAAGATACTAGATCACCTAAAATCTGTCCGCGGCTCGTGGTCTTGCGGTAGCGTTCTCGCTTCCCGTGCACGGGGTCCCGGGTTCGATTCCCGGCGGGGTCAGGGATTTTCTCTGCCTCGAGATGACTGGGTGTTGTGTGTCTCTCATCATCATTTCATCCTCATTCACTCGCAAGTCGCCGTAGTGGCGTTAAAGAACTTGCTCGTAATAATAATAACCTAAAATCTGCCAAGGATACTAGCCAAGCGCTGGGAAAAGCTGGATTTTATAGGATTCCCTGCAGTTCTGGGGAGGTGTACGTGGGTACAAAAAAAAAATGTCGAAAAACGACTAGAAGAGCACAAGGGCAATTGCAGAAGAGGGGAGATCGACAGATTAGCTGTTGCAGGACGTGCTTTGTAACTAGGAGACCACCACATTCATTTTGATAGGACTCAAGTATTGGCAGCCACAAGCGGACAGCATGAATGGGTCATAGAGGTTGTAAATCACCCCAGGAATTTCAATAGGATCGAGAACTGCATGAAATTGAATGACATTTGGATTCCGGTGCTGAAGAGGATGTGTACCGGTGTTCCACCACGCTATGATAGCAGCAGCGGACGACAGCCAGATTCACTCGCGTATTCAGGGCATGTGACGTCACGCCACTGCGCGGGAGTTCGCGGAAGCGGGATTTCGCTGTAATCAGTGGCGAGCCTGCGTGTGAATCGGGCGTTCAAACGGACTGCGATTCCCCTTGACAACTGCTCCCCACGTGTGGGCGTCGGGTTTCAGGGTGAGGTCGATTCGACCACGGCATAGCAGCCGGGAGCATTTAATTAACTGTGACATTTCCGGCTGCGAGAGCTGAGTATCGCTTTCGCTCATTTGGTGGGTTTGTGGGATGGTGCGAGAGTTGCGATTCTACAGACGTTTTGTTGCTATGGTGGGGTTGTTGGGTGGTGTGGGTGAAAGTCAGGAGCTCTCTCTTCTTATCTCGTGTTTTCTACTGAAAATCTCGTGCTTGTACTCTTGTTAACTTTACCATTACAGAGATCGCCTAAACCTTATTTTTTTATTGGTCCTGTGCCCAACAAATAACTTACTTGGTCTTTCTGCTGCCACTGCTTGATCTGCTGCATTCCATTATTTAACAAAAACATAAAAAAACCTATTATTCGTGCTGAGTGCAATGCATGTTCTGTATGGCGGCTCCTGCTGTTGCTGCGGCTGCTGCTGCTTGCTACAACTACATATAATTCAAGAGAAAGGCTTTGGTCAAATCTAAACTCGATAAATGATGACCCAAACAAGTAATTCCTTTTTTCAAAAACTATATTCTGAAAGCGATTCTTTCTCATTCAATTAACAAAACGCTAGAAGCTCTTTGAACAACCGCTTCGTATGTAAATCTGCCTCCAGTGGCATTAAAGCAATATTACAAATTAATCAAACTCTTGAGACAGACTGAAATACTTCTCAATTAAATACATAGTGAAACAATTCCCTGACAATTACAAAAGAAATCAACGACAAAAATGAGCACTTAATCTATTAGCCTAACAATGGTTTCCCTTAAGAATTCAACTCCTATCATTATCACAATTACCGTCTGCTGCTACGCACAGCCGGCCGAAGTGGCCGTGCGGTTAAAGGCGCTGCAGTCTGGAACCGGAAGACCGCTACGGTCGCAGGTTCGAATCCTGCCTCGGGCATGGATGTTTGTGATGTCCTTAGGTTAGTTAGGTTTAAGAAGTTCTAAGTTCTAGGGGACTAATGACCTCAGCAGTTGAGTCCCATAGTGCTCAGAGCCATTTGAACCATTTTTCTTGCTACGCACATACACAAACCCTTTTCTTTAAATTGATAAGCGCGCTGAAATTATAAAAAATATCAACTCAATACCAAATGCTGTGTCGCTGCTGGCGGACACGGCAGTACGGCAGCTCGGCGACGACCCCTCGCCCAACACACGTGCGCACCACAGCAGGCGGGCTCCTACACTGGCTTCAAAACTGCCACTAAATTAATCCGTGCGCTGCGAAGCTTGTGTATGCGAAGCTTGTGTATGCGTGCAGTAGCCAACCTTTAAATCCTAAGAGAGTATTGCCAAGTCTCACCTGCGGGGGCGTGGTGGGTGTGTGAGGGCCGTTGCTTCACAGGAAGTCTTCGGTTTCGTTGGCGTGGTGGGGTTCGTGAGTGGTCGGGTATATTTTTGGTTTCGTTGGCGCAGAAGGGTTGATAAATCGTAGAAGTGGGAGAGAGATAAAACATTTGACTGCGAAAAAATTGTGCGTTTTCGATGTCGAATCGAATATATTTGAATCAATTTTTATTGTTCTGAAAAAGCTGATTCAGTTTCACCATTCTTCACTGTCATTATCTGCAAACTACACTATTTGGTTCCTTTGAAAACGGCGTGATTCCGAAACGCGTAAGAAGGAAGAAATAAAATAATTTCATCTGATCAAAACGAGAGTTTGATTACAAGTGCGGAATATTATTGAGACCTGAAGGTCAAGGAAGGCAGGATTAAGTTACGATTGCGGACGGGGTCGTAATCTGTTACTGTTGGTTGGCTTTTCTTTTAATCAAACACAGTTCATTTAAAACCAACAACAAATTAAAATAATGGCAATAATTTAAGAATTGTTTCACGGCTGAAGGCCTTAATGGCAATAAATTAAGAACTGTTGAACTTGCTGCAGCTTACAAACTACAGTTATTAAAATATTGAAAACAAATCACCAAGGTACTTAAGGTTAACTGCTAAAATACAGTTGTCACATTAGAATTTTAAGACAAATAGCGACAGTCACGGCTTAAGGCCTTTAACGCTAAGAATGGTTATTATTAAAAACATTTAACAAACATACTGTCAACAGCAAGGCAATAGCAAAAGTTAATTTAAAACACAGGCAACTGATCACCCAACAGGTGAGACAAAATGACAGTAAAGTTGGTAGCACAATCGTTTAAACTTGCTGTAACGTCAAGAATGGAAATTATTTCAAAAAAAATTTGGAAACATACAATAATACAGCAAATATAATAACAAGGCCAATTCAAAAGGACAAGCAACTGATCACCAAACAGGTGAGACAAATTATGGTAGCTTGGTAACACAATAATAAAATAATAACACAATAATAAAACACAAGGGCTGGTCACACACGGTGCTCCAGATATTGACCTCTGAGTAGATCAGGCCAAAAACACTTCCGAGAGCGATGAGAAAGGCAGCCAAGAGATGCATTCACTTCACAAGATGGTAACTCAGACTAGTGGCAGTCTAACGAATGACTGATGATAATCTTGCTGAAGCTACCTGACGTCCGATAACCAATGCAACGATGGAACACCACGCCGAAGCCGGAACCGGCGGTCAGCACTACGTCCTCAGAATGCTGTGTTTAGAGCATCCGAAAAGAGAAAGGAACCACCACTACCAGAGTAGAAGAAACACCAATCGATTTACAAATCAAGGAAACTGTCAAAACCACACGCCTTACCGGACAGCAGCGGCAAGGCGAGGAAGCATACCCTGCCGTTACATACACTAACCTCCAGGACAGGTCACTTGGGCGTTAGCGGCCACCAGGCTGGAAAATACCGCTGGTTGAACAAATAGAAACACCTAGAATGCAGAAATTAGTAGTAAGAAGTCGAGGAAAGCTAATTACATCCGCCTTCCCAAGCACCTCACTCGCTGCTCTTCGTCTCGGCGACACTGCGAGCAGCAACACGGACCCAAGTCACTGGAGATCGTGAGATCTCACAATGGTGGGGTTTTACTGCTAGGATTAAAATCCACTCAATTTATGGCTTGTTGGATCCGGTTGACGACTATGTAGTGTACCCTCGCGATCACAGCCCTTCCACCCAGCAGTCCATGCATGCCGCCAGCGGTACCGGCTTGTTCTCGCAGTGCCCTCTTGGCTCCTCCGGAGTCCCCAACCGAACTCCTCACTCACACGACCCGGAAGAACAACGATGTCACCCCAAAGATAGGGCCATAGTTACTACACTACTGGCCATTAAAACTGCTACACCACGAAGATGACGTGCTACAGACGCCAAATTTAACCGACAGGAAGAAGATGCTGTGATATGCAAATGATTATCTTTTCAGAGCATTGACACAAGGTTGGCGCCAGTGGCGACACCTACAACCTGCTAACATGAGGAAAGTTTCCAACCTTTGTCTCATACACAAACAGCAGTTGACTGGCGTTCCCTGGTGAAACGTTGTTGTGATGCCTCGTGTAAGGAGGAGAAATGCATACTATCTCCTTCCCGACGTTGATAAAGGTCGGATTGTAGCCTATCGCGATTGCCGTTTATCGTATCGCGACATTGCTGCTCGCGTTGGTCGAGATCCAATGACTGTTAGCAGAATAGGGAATCGGTGAGTTAAGGAGGTTAATACGTAAGACCGTGCTGGATCCCAATGGCCTCGTATCACTAGCAGTCAGGATGAGAGGCATCTTACCCGCATGGCTGTAACGAATCGTGCGGCCACGTCTCGATCCCTGAGTCAACAGATGGGGACGTTTGCAACACAACAACCATCTGCACTAACAGTTCGACGACGTTTGCAGCAGCATGGACTATCAGATCGGAGACCATGGCTGCGGTTACCCTTGACGCTGCATCACAGACAGGAGCGCCTGCGATGGTGTCTCAACGGCGAACGTGGGTGCACGAATGGCAAAACGTCATTTTTTCGGATGAATCCAAGTTCTGTTTACAGCAACATGATGGTCGCATCCGTATTTGGCGACTTCGCGGTGAGCGCACATTGGAAGAGTGTATTCGTCATCGCCATACTGGCGTATCACCCGGCGTGATGGTATGGGGTGCCATTGGTTACACGTCTGGGTCACCTCTTGGTCGCATTGACGGCACTTTGAACAGTGGACGTTACATTTCAGATGGGTTATGACCCGTGGTTTTACCCTTCATTCGATCCCTGCGAAACCCTACATTTCAGCAGGATAATGCACGTGTGCATGTTGCAGGCCCTGTACGGGTCTTTCTGGATACAGAAAATGTTCGACTACTGCCCTGGCCAGCACATTCTCCAGATCTCTCGCCAATTGAAAACGTCTGGTCAATGGTGGCCGAGCAACTGGCTCGACACAATACGCCAGTCACTACTCTTTGATGAACTGTGGTATCGTGTTGAAGCTGCATGGGCAGCTGCACCTGTACACACCATCCACGCTCTGTTTGACTCAATGCCCAGGCTTATCAATGCCGGTATTCCGGCCAGAGATGGTTGTACTGGGTACTGATTTCTCAGAATCCATGCATCCAAATTGCGTGAAAATGTAATCACATGTCAGTTCTAGTATAATATATTTGTCCAATGAATACCCGTTTATCATCTGCATTTCTTCTTGATGTAGCAATTTTAATGGCCAGTAGTGTACATATAAATATCGCCGCTACTGCCACTAGCGGATAGGCAACGCTTCTGAAACCAAGTGGCGCCAGTCAACACAAGAAGAACACAAACAACCGCGACCATGTCAACTAAACGATACAGTCTGGTCTCCAGCAGAGGACGTAAACCTACAACGGCACCAACGCGAGCCGCAGCACGGCTCAATGAACTCCCCATCTCAAAGGTTTTATGGAACATGTATCTTTCCAATGCTTCCAGGCCACCAGGCACTATAACATGTGGAGTGGCTAATTTCCCTTTCCTGCTTGCTCGTCGAGTTAGAGCAGCGCAAGCATTTAGATACGATATAACAAAACAAGGTCCGAAATGTGAAATAAACGCCCAATGCATTTATTTGATATGATCACACTTTTTTTTAACCATCCCGAATATGTTTTATAACTGTGAAGACGCTTGTCATTGTGGATAAAGCACAACAATTGACTGCAGTAAGAAACATTACGATAATTCGGCTGTCGCGGGTGCCTCCATTTGACAGTGTTCATTTGTAACTTACTTGCTCTTAAGTATACAAGACGTCCCAGGAAAAATGGACAATATTCAGGGATATGACTGCTAAACATGGGCTTTAAAATGCATACGTTAAGAGCCTTGAGCACTTGATCATCTTGGATATTGTGAAACGAAACTACTGCCAGCTCGTTGGTTTGCATATTTTGAAAGGTGGTAGCCTGGACCAAAAGAAAAGGTTTTCAAGTATGCATGGGCTCTAAAATGTATACCTTAAGAGGTATGAGCACTTGTTCAGTACAAGAGGTGTGTCTCACTGTACCAAAGACGGACAAGTGCTCATAGTTCTTGAGGTATGCATTTTAGAGCCGATGTTTACTGTACCATTATATGGAATGTAATATTGAAAGTGAAGGGCTTGCAGTACAACAGATTTGTTTCATAGTATCGAAGGCTCTCAAGGTATGCTGTTTGGAGCCCATGTTTTACGGAATTTCCTGATTCTAATGCTCATTCCTGCTGTATTCCTTAATACTGACCCTGTACATTGACAACGCGGCACAATTAGGGGAAAATGTGCAGCTAATACCATTTCCTTGCAACACATGTCCAAACATTAGTGGCAATGACGGATCTATATATATACTCTACGACAAATATCTATACTCCACCAAGGAATTGTCCGAATGGAACGGAAATCGGTAGATGTACAGACAAACAAATTATTACAATTTAAGAAAAATTGGATGACTTATTCAAGAGAAAGATGAAATGCCTGAGCTATCAGAACAGAGCGGATTAGGTAGTGGAAAGGGGTCAAAATGAGTTCCTGTCAGTTGCACTCAACATACAAACTCTATTCATCAACACACCATATTACAACAAGGATGCAAAACACTCAAAACTTTAATCGGCCTCCATTGATTAGATCGACTGAAGGCCACATTCAAAATCCAGGACACAAAGCTAGCAGAACTGAAATACAAGATTCTTTTGGAGGTTTCACCCAAAAATATTTTCTAAATCTTCAATCTGATCGGCTGAAGGCCTTAGCAATATCATTTTAATGGAACTAGTCCGAAGGTCCCATATTAAGCAATAAGAGGAGTTTCAATCAAAATGCAGAAGGCCTTATCTTAAAACATTTCAACAAATTGGGCTGAAGGCCCCATTCAAAAGCATAACAATCTTATGCCTTAAGGGCAAGAGAAGCAGACTAATTTAAGAGATATTAAAACTCGACTGAAGGCCGCTTATCAACAAATAATTTAACGGCTTAAGCCCTACAAAACATTAATTTAAGAGGTATTAATACTTGGCTGAAGGCCACATATCAACAAAATATGTTGAACGGCTTAAGGCGTAGAAAGAGTTTCAATCAAATAGGCAGAAGGCCTTATCTTAAAACCTCTACAGGAAAATTCAGCTACAGGCCCCATATAAAAATACAGCACTCTCGTGCCTTAAGGGCAAGACAAGAACATTTATTTAAGAGATACTGATACTCGGCTGAACGCCACACATCAACCAAATAACTAAAATCCAAACAGGGAAATTACTACATAACACACAAGGAACGGTGCTCAGAAGTTTCCAAGGGCCGGCCTGTCCAACAAAGTCTTAATCTGGAAGCAACCCAACCAACAGACAGCCGGCCAACCAATCAACCAAATCAGTTCCGCTCCACGCAACCAGCAAAACGCCCACAAGATTTCAATACAACGCCACACAGAATATTGGCGCCCACAACTACCAACAACACCTCAGCAGTCAAACTACACGCTGTGCTGGACAGCAACAAGACGACAAGGAAAATACACTGCCTAAAATTACGTCAACGACCAGGGCAGGTAACCGGAAGGTCAACAGCCACAAGGCAGAACATACCGCGGGGGAACTTCCATAACAGGGAATAAATTAAGTTAAATTTCACAGGAAGACGGCTGAAATCCTAGCTGACGTAAATACACACACGTGGGAAATACACACAAGTGGGAATGTCCCAAAAGCGACAACAAGGATCAAACGAAGAAATGTAAAGAGTTGAGGGTCGACGGGAAGATAGGACTAGACTTTCATGTCCAAGATCGGTGGGCGACGAACTTCATAGCACTCGCAAGCAGCAGCTCACACTCCAGCCACGCGTGCACGCCGCCAGCGGCTCCAGCCCGACTCCGCGCGATGGGGGCTTGCTTGCTGCTCCACGCCAACCGACCGACTGGACTGCTGGTCCGTCTGCGACTGCTGCTCCGTCGCTGCTGCTCTGCTGGTGCGTCTCCCACTCACTCACTCCCGACACTCGAGGACCCGGAAATACTATCGGTCGCTCCAGAGATGGTACAACAGTGCGCTTACCAATACGCGCTGCTGCTGCCAATCACAGGCAAGTAAGGCTGGAAGTTAGTGACTCCAGTAAATGGAATAAGAAAACGAGGCGGCACTACCGTAATAGAAGATGACAAACAATTAATGGGATGAACACGAGCTGTGCACGGCTCAAAAGAGTTTCACAAACTAAGCACGTAAATAAGGTGATGGTCCACTTCTGGCCCTTTTTCAAGCAGTTATTCGGCTTGGCATTGATTGACAGAGTCGTTGGATGTCATATGAGGGATATCTTGCCAAGTTCTATGCAACTGGCGCGTGAAGTCGTCAGAATCCCGACATGGTTGGACAGTCCTACCTATTATGCTCCAAACGGTCTTAATTGGGGAAGAGATCCGGCGACCTTGCTGGCCAGGGTAGAGTTTGGCAAGCTCGAAAACAAGCAGTAGATACTCTCGCTGTGTGCGGGCGGACATTATCTTGCTGAAATGTAGGCCCAAGATGTCTTGCCAGGATGGGCAACGAAACGCGGAGCACGTTATCGTCGATGTACCACTGCGCTGTAAGGGTGCCTCGGATGAGAAACAAAGGGGCTCTGCTATGAAAAGAAATCGAACCCCAGACCACCACTTCTGGGTCGCAGGCGATATGGCGGGTGACAGTCATGACCGGGACATCTCCAGGCATGCCTTCGTTGATCACTGGGGCTCAGTTTGAAGCAAGACTTATTGAAAATTCTACTTCAGTCAATGAGATTACAAGAAGAAGACGTGTCTGCAGATTCCTCAAACTTTCGCCCGCCCTACGGCCCGACAACCTGGAGTGATGGTGTGGGGTGTTACACTAGTGGCCATTAAAATTGCGACACCACGAAGATGACGTGCTACAAACGCCAAATTTAACCGACAGGAAGAAGATGCTGTGATATGCAAATGATTAGCTTTTCACAGCATTCACACAAATTTGGCGCCGGTGGCGACACCTACAACGTGCTGACATTAGGAAAGTTTCCAACCTATTTCTCATACACAAACAGCTGTTGACTGGCGTTGCCTGGTGATAATTTGTTGTGATGCCTCGTGTAAGGAGGAGAAATGCGTACAATCACGTTTCCGAATTTGTTAAATGTCGGATTGTAGCCTATCGCGATTGCGGTTTATCGTATCGCGACATTGCTGCTCTCGTCGGTCGAGATCCAATGACTGTTAGCAGAATATGGAATCGCGCGACATTGCTGCTCTCGTCGGTCGAGATCCAATGACTGTTAGCAGAATATGGAATCGGTGGGCTCAGGAGGGTAATACGGAAAGCCGTGCTGGATCACAACGACTTCGTATCACTAGCAGTCGAGATGACAGGCATCTAATCCGCATAGCTGTAACGGATCGTGCAGCCACGTCTCGATCCCTGAGTCAACAGATGGGGACGTTTGGAACACAACGACCATCTGCACGAACAGTTCGACGACGTTTGCAGCAGCATGGACTATCAGCTCGGAGACCATGGCTGCGGTTACCCTTGACGCTGCATCTCAGACAGGAGCGACTGCGATGGCGTACTGAACGACGAACCTGGGTGCACGAATGGGAAAACGTCATTTTTTCGGATGAATCCAGGTTCTGTTTACAGCATCATGATGGTCGCATCCGTGTTTGGCGACAATGCACATTGGAAGCGTGTATTCGTCATTGCCATACTGGTGTATCACCGGCGTGATGGTGTGGGATGCCATTGGTTACACGTCTCGGTCACCTCTTGTTCGCATTGACGGCACTTTGAACAGTGGACGTTACATTTCAGATGTGTTACGACCCGTGGCTCTTCTCTTAATTCGATCCCTGCGAAACCCTACATTTCAGCAGGATAATGCACGACCACATGTTGTAGGTCCTGTATTGGCCTTTCTGGATACAGAAAATGTTCGACTGTTGCCCTGGCCAGCACATTCTCCAGATCTCTCACCAATTGAAACGTCTGGTCAATGGTGGCCGAGCAACTGGCTCGTCACAATACGCCAGTCACTACTATTGATGAACTGTGATATCGTGTTGAAGCTGCATTGATAGCTCTGTTTGACTGAATGTCCAGGCGTATCAAGGCCGTTATTGCGGCCAAAGGTGGTTGTTCTGGGTACTGATTTCACAGGATCTATGCACCCAAATTGCGTGAAAACATAATCACATTTCAGTTATAGTGTAATATAGTTGTCCAATGAATACCCGTGTATCATCTGCATTTCTTCTTCGTGCAGCAATTTTAATGGCCAGTAGTGTAGTTATCTGTACATGAACATCACATCTTCCGATTTCCGTCCCATTACAAGCTGCTTACCTCCCTCGATATCGACGGCATGCATGTTAACCTTCATCCCGATCGACACAGAAAAGTTTTCCGTAGTCAAGACGAGAAAATCGCGTAAAATCTCGGTAAGCGTAAAACGTGAACTGCAACTACAACGACTTCATTGTTCAGTCGAACTTTTATTGCGATTATTTTCGGAGGAGTTTCAATAGCAATTTTGGATATTCCGCTTTTATCAGCATTCTTTCAGACATAACAGTTACAACACAGGAGAAAATTCTGACGTGTACACGAATTACAGTCGCAATCGCGTTACATCTCCACAGGGGACGAGAAGAATCGCAAACAGCGCCCCGCTCGCCCGCTGCCTTACACCGCAGAGAGCCAGGCGGAATACAAATGCAGTCGCCTTCTGCGCAGCGAGGCACAAATGCCGTGTGACATGTGTCGATGTAACAGCTCGGCACGAGGCACGAGGTTGGCGCAGCGAACTGCTGGCTGTCACACCTGGTTCTGTCTCCACTTTAGTTCTGTATACGTCTGCTGGTTCGGACGTATCCAGACGGTTCTTGCTGTCAGCACGGCTCTCTTCGTAACGTAGTATGCTCTAAATGAATGCATCGACTGTTGCCTGGGTACTAGCTATGTCGATCATACAGTTTCGGCGTGATACGAAGTCCCATTGCAGCTAACTTGCGAGCTCCCTCTGCGCAGGCGTCCCTACAATCTCACCAATCCTTACGCCGCTTTCACACTATACGGTTTTGACCGTACGGCAAAAAGCCGTACGAGTTTTAGCCGTGCCTGTGTTGCTTTCACATTACACGGCTTTTTGACGTGACCAGTTGTTGGTGTCTATTCAGTTTGCTTAATGTGTGTATCAAGATGAACCGTAAACGAGTTGTTGCTTTGTGGTTGCTTCATCGTCGCCGCAAAAGAAAAGGTCGTCTTTTGTGGGTACACCCCATTAACCAGAGAAGAGACGAAGTGGGTTTATTTTATACACTCTTTGAAGATTTGAGGAACGACGGAAATAAATTCTTTAACTATTTCCGAATGTCTATTACCTCGTTTGACGAATTACATAGAAAACTAAAGGATGTGTTACAACGACAAAACACACAATTCCGCAATTGCATCCAACCTGTTCAAATGCTGGCTATCACGTTAAGGTAATTTAATACATAAAAACTAGTTCTGTTTATTTACTTATTTATTTGTGTTTTACATTTTTATTACGCTCAGATTATGAAGTAGAAAAGTCAATATCAATATCAGCAGTTGAAACCAAAGAGTTTGTAGCAGGACTGACTGTACTGTCACTTTGTGGCGACAGGCTCTCTGCAAAAACGTTGTAGAACTGCGTTGTTGATGGTGGGCCTTCATGGCTACTTGTGGAAGGCGAAGGGTATGGTGGTGGCACTTTATTAATTCGTTGATAAGAACTGCGACCTTGAGAAGTCTGTAATGGTTGTTCGAGAAAAGTAGTTGGGTTTGGTGCAGCTGGAGGAGGACGAATCTGATGCGTATGGTAAGAGGATATTGGAGCAGCATTTTCCATAGGTGAATAAGAATAAGCTTGAAATCTATTATTATAGGGCATGGGAGGTGTGTAATGGGTAAATGGAGGAGGTTGAGCTGTCAATATATTTCTCCTTTCATATATATTTTCTATAACTTTGAGGACTCCCATCTGAAACTGAAGATAATCCTGTTCATCAAATTTTTCCAGATGAGGCTTCAGACTAAGTAAAAATGACATTTTGCTGCAAGGTTTGTCTTCTTCCAGAGCTCGTAATATTTTCATTTCGATTGCATCAGGTTTTCTATGTTTTCTGTTTGTATGGCACTCGCTTTTGGATGTTTGTTGTGTGGGTGCTGTATCAAATGGCCCAGAAACATTCTCAGTATTTTCGACGGAGCCCTGCGTTTCTATATCTTCTTCCAGTCTGGCGGTGCGTTCCGATTGAAAACTGTCCTCCGTCTCTCGAGCATCATACAGCTTTTTTAGAAACTGCAGCTGATCAGAATATACATACTTTTTCATTTTCTTTGCTGCTGAGCCACTTTTTTTCGCAGCTTGAATTTTTATGTTTGACTTCACAAAGGAGTCTCGTAGATTGGTCCACCTCCGTATTACTTCTATACCTACATCAAAAGAAAACAAAACTGTATGAAAACATTTTAATTTTGTATAGAAAAAAGCAAAACTGTAACAAAAAATGTCCACTGCAAACTAAATGTCACTGATTTTTTTTCGTTTTGTTCAGGTATCTGGCAAGCGGTTGTTCCTTCACTGACTTACATTTCCAGTACAGAATTGGGATTTCTACAGCAAGTAAAGTGGTTAATGATGTATGCACAGCAATTTGGTCATCACTGCGGGAAGAATGTATACAAAGACCGACCAAAGAGGTATGGGAATCAATAGCGGCTGGATTTGAACGTACTGCTAATTTCCCCCACTGCTTAGGAGCGGTGGATGGAAAACATATCCGTCTTACTGCCCCATTTAATAGCGGATCAATGTACTTCAATTACAAAGAATACTTTTCTGTGGTTCTGATGGCTGTAGCGGATTCCAACTACAGGTTCATTTATGTCGACGTAGGAAGTTATGGCAAAGACTGTGACTCTTCAGTGTTCAGACGGTCCAGTTTATGGAAGTCAATAGAAAGTAATTCCCTGGAATTTCCAGACGTCCAATGTCTGCCTGGTACGGAAGGTCCAAAAGTACCCTACTTCTTCGTGGGAGACGCAGCATTTGGCCTACACACGCATTTGCTCCGGCCTTTTGGGGGAACAAACTTGACAGTTGAGAAACGTGTATTTAATTACCGTTTGTGCAGAGCAAGGAGGTATGTGGAATGTGCTTTTGGCATCCTCACCAATAAGTGGCGGTTGTTTCACCGACCTTTAAATGTTCATCCAGATTTTGCAGTAAAAATGGTTAAAGCTTGCATTGTTTTACACAATTTTGTACGTCAGAGAGATGGATTTATAATTGAAGACACCACATCCTTCACTGGTTTGGAAGACTTAGCCCAAGATGCCAACATAAGAGGAGGACTGACAGCCAACGCCATAAGGAACACTCTTTGTAAATATTTTATGACAAATGCTGGAAGCGTGTCATGGCAGATGTCAAAGATATAAATTAACAAGCCTTTTCCTTTTTGTAGATTGTTTGTGAAAGCCTGCGACTGTATAGTAAATAGTTTTCTTTATAAATAAATTACTGCTACCACTCACGTTTTTAATCGTTTTGTTTATATTTTGTACGACGCGTTTCGGGAAATAATTCCGATCTTCAAGTGCGTTTTTTTCTCTAAGTTTTCATTATGTGTAGTGTTTTTTTATTTGTGAGGTCTTGTGCGTGTTTCTCTTATAAATTACAGTAAAGAAAACAGAATGCAAGACCTGACACATAAAAAGACACCACACATGATGAAAACTTAGAGAAAAACGCACTTAAGGATGGGAATTATTTCCCGAAACGCGTCGTGCAAAATATAAACAAAACAAAAAAAACGTGACTGGTAGCAGTAATTTACTTATAAACAAACGATTTACTTTTAGAATAAAATTTATAACGTTAAATAAAAACTGTTTAAAACGTATTAAATGTAATATTAATATATTAAATAAATACTTACCAAACGCATTTTTATCTTTGTCTTCCATCTCATCAAAATCTTGCTTCAGTGCTACGCAAACTTCCCGCCAAGCATTCTTTGTAGCAATACGATCTCTATACGCATCTAGAGTTTTGTCCCACAGAACAGGTCTTACTTCCACCAAGGTTATCAAAAGTTCAGTATCAATTTCATCCATTCTTCTACACTTTTCAGTAAACAAGAATAAACACAAATGAATAAAACGACACTACAACGAACTAGTCGACGCCGTACGGCTCAAAACCGTCCAGTGTGAAAGCATGCACTTAGTCACGTAGGCCACTGTTGTCGAACTTGCCGTACGGCGACCGTCTGTTGTAGTGGCAAGACACGGCTGCAGCACGGCACGGCAGCGGCATTTTGCCGTCGCCGTATAATGTGAAAGGCGCCATACATTTCTTCACACCTACAGCCGTACGGCTTTTTGCCGTACGGTCAAAACCGTATAGTGTGAAAGCGGCGTTAGGGTTCTAATGGCTCTGAGCACTACGGGACTTAACTTCTGAGGCCACCAGTCCCCTAGAACTTAGAACTAAAAACCTAGCTAACCTAAGGACATCACACACATCCATACCCGAGGCAGGATTCGAACCTGCAATCGTAGCCGTCGCGCGGATCCAGACTGTAGCGCCTAGAACCGCTCGGCCACTCTGGCCGGCAAATCCTTAGGGCTTAAGGGGACTAGTAAGTGAAAAAGTGTCAAAAATCGATTTTTTTACTATTATCTGAAAAAGTTCTCTATAGTTTTGTGAACAAGAAAAAGTTTTCTTCGTAGAAAATGTACCAAAGTTAGCCGCAAGATCAGAGGAATTTAGAAGTGTCTGCACACATGACGAAGCCCACATGTCACACATATGTGATTTTTTTAGTCTCCAATGCCTTAATGACACAAGATTATTGGAGAAGTAATTACATAGTATGACTCAGAAGTCGAATTCCTGACCTGAGACATAACATAAAAATGATACTAAATAATTTAATGCAAAATGTAGACATTATTGCCGATCGTAGTGGCCGAGCGGTTCTAGGCGCTAGAGTCTGGAACCGCCCGACCGCTACGGTCACAGGTTCGAATCCTACCTCGGGCATGGATGTGTGTGATGTCCTTAGGTTAGTTAGGTTTAAGTAGTTCTAAGTTCTAGGGGACTGATGACCTCAGAAGTTTAGTCCCATAGTGCTCAGAGCCATTAGCCATTAGACATTATTCTTTGTTTGTAAACGGGACTACTGGCTCAGCAGATCTTAGTCAAATGTTAATATTTATTTTGCGTAATAATGGGCAAAATTTCTGTCCTCAAAGAGTTATTCGCTATAGTCCCGTTGCTCAGAACAAGAGGTCTGGATTTTTTAAATGCAGTTAAAAAGCGTATCGAAAAAAATTGGCGTTTTTAAAAATACTCTACAATTTGTACCGATGGTATGCAGCTATGGAGGGTAGCAAAAAGGACTTCGTCGGTCAACTGAGAAAAAAATTTGAAAATGTTTAGCTCTGTTTTGTGTACTTAAAAAGTAGCTTTTGATGGGTTTCAATAAATAGGTAAAAATAGATACCACAGAATTTGAAAGTAAGCCAAAGGGTTCACTATTTTTTTATGAGAACTAAAATTTCTAACATATTTTACAAATCGTGGAAATAATATGAATATAATGTCCGGCACACAGTTTTAATCTGCCAGGAAGTTTCATATCAGCGCACACTCCACTGCAGTGTGAAAATCTCATTATGAATATAAATTTTCGTTTACAAGGAAAGGAATACCTTATTTCTGATATGTTTACGGATATTGAAGAATACCGCTGCAAACTTGAGTTGTTTAAACTACAACTAAATCAGGAAAATTTATGTAATTTTCCGACTTGTTGTGAACTGAACCAACAACACAAGGAAGTAAAGTTTTCAAGAACACTATTGTTACTGATGAGGCCTCGAGTCAGTTTCACAGTAGTTCCATAAATTTTGAATCTATAGAACCGAATACCATTTTCGTTAATATAAGAACGAAAATAAGTCTTCGAAGTATTAGGAGTGATCTTCAAAAAGAAGTTTGACGTTTACAAAATCATCCGTTCATGCTATCCAGAGCAGACTTTTTCGAGTCACATCACAAAATCGCTACCAAAAACCTGCAGACTTCCCTCGTCAATTTTTTTTTTTAATATCCTTGAAAAGTACTTGAAATCTGCGACCGGTGAGTCGTTGGAATGTCAACCCCTTTTCCGCTACAACGCAAACTGAAATCGATACTAGATAACTTGCCAAGGCCAAGTTAAATTAATCTAGCCCAAATATTCAAATATTTCACTAATGTAAGTTCAAGAGTGTGAGATAAATAACTAAATAAAGAAGAAAGTTTCAGCAGTTTATGTCTTATGTCGTTTACATACACTGAGATGACAAAAGGTCACAGGACACCACTTAATACGAGGGCAGTTCAATAAGTAATGCAACACATTTTTTTTCTGAAACAGGGGTTATTTTATTCAGCATTGAAATACACCAGGTTATTCCCCAATCTTTTAGCTACACAACACTATTTTTCAACGTAATCTCCATTCAATGCTACGGCCTTACGCCACCTTGAAATGAGGGCCTGTATGCCTGCACGGTACCATTCCACTGGTCGATGTCGGAACCAACGTCGTACTGCATCAATAACTTCTTCATCATCCGCGTAGTGCCTCCCACGGATTGCGTCCTTCATTGGGCCAAACATATGGAAATCCGACGGTGTGAGATCGGGGCTGTAGGGTGCATGAGGAAGAACAGTCCACTGAAGTTTTGTGAGCTCCTCTCGGGTGCGAAGACTTGTGTGAGGTCTTGCGTTGTCATGAAGAAGGAGAAGTTCGTTCAGATTTTTGTGCCTACGAACACGCTGAAGTCGTTTCTTCAGTTTCTGAAGAGTAGCACAATACACTTCAGAGTTGATCGTTTGACCATGGGGAAGGACATCGAACAGAATAACCCCTTCAGCGTCCCAGAAGACTGTAACCATGACTTTACCGGCTGAGGGTATGGCTTTAAACTTTTCTTGGTAGGGGAGTGGGTGTGGCGCCACTCCATTGATTGCCGTTTTGTTTCAGGTTCGAAGTGATGAACCCATGTTTCATCGCCTGTAACAATCTTTGACAAGAAATTGTCACCCTCAGCCACATGACGAGCAAGCAATTCCGCACAGATGGTTCTCCTTTGCTCTTTATGGTGTACGGTTAGACAACGACGGACCCAGCGGGAACAAACCTTTGAATATCCCAACTGGTGAACAATTGTGACAGCACTACCAACAGAGATGTCAAGTTGAGCACTGAGTTGTTTGATGGTGATCCGTCGATCATCTCGAACGAGTGTGTTCGCACGCTCCGCCATTGCAGGAGTCACAGCTGTGCACGGCCGGCCCGCACGCGGGAGATCAGACAGTCTTGCTTGACCTTGCGGCGATGATGATACACGCTTTGTCCAACGACTCACCGTGCTTTTGTCCACTGCCAGATCACCGTAGACATTCTGCAAGCGCCTATGAATATCTGAGATGCCCTGGTTTTCCGCCGAAAGAAACTCGATCACTGCTTGTTGCTTGCAACGCACATCCGTTACAGACGCCATTTTAACAGCTCCGTAAAGCGCTGCCACCTGTCGGAAGTCAATGAAACTATACGAGACGACGCGGGAATGTTTGAAAATATTCCACAAGAAATTTCCGGTTTTTTCAACCAAAATTGGCCGAGAAAAAAAATGTGTTGCATTACTTATTGAACTGCCCTCGTATCGTGTCGAAGTTCCTTTTGGCCAGCGTAGTGCAGCAACTCGACGTGGCGTGGACTGAACAAGTCGTTGGAAACCCCTGCAGAAATACTGAGCCATGCTGCGTTTATAGCAGTCCACAGTATTGCGAAAGTGTTGCCGGTGCAGGATTTTAGGCATGAACTGACCTCTCGATATTTCCCATAAATGGTCGATGGGATTCATGTCGGGGTATCTGGGTGGCCAAATCATTCGCTTGAATTGTCCAGGATGTTCTTCAACCCAATCGCGAACAACTGTGACGCACTGTCATCAATGAAAATTCCATTCTTTTCGGGAACATGAAGTCCATGAATGGCTGCAAATGGCCTCCAAGTAGCCGAACATTACCATTTCCAGCAATGATCGGTTCAGTTGGACCAGAGGACCCAATCCATTCTATGCAAATAAAGCCCATACCATTACGAAGTCACCAAATGCACAATGTCTTTTTGACAACTTAGGTTGAAATGTGGCTTTCATTTGTGACGTTCATTTCGCAGATTATTCTGCATGTTTGAAGTAAATAAACCCATATAATGATTAATTAGTCTTATTTGGTTGATTAGAAAGAGAGATACATCATGATTAAACACATGTCTGAAATAATACGGGCTTTGGTAATGGTAATATTTAGTTGCATGCTGTAGGTGTAAGCAAAGTAAATTTGCCAGTGGAGGCGAGGAGTGGTCGGGCACAGCCGGGGAGGCGAAGGCCGGCGAGCGCCGGAAGAGCATTGTGCAGGGGCCGGGGGTCCCAGGGGATGGGGCCAGTGACCGGCAAGCATCAAAAGGAACACCGCCGGGTGCCAGGTGAGAGAGAGAGGGAAAATGTCGGGCAGACAGAGAGCGTCCAACGTAAGCGCTGGCGCCGCCCGGTCGCGCGCCGTTTTAGCGACAAATGGTCTGACCTCTGATTGGGCAGTTCATAAGAAAGTGCGGGAAACGCTGAGAGTCAACGCCCACTGTTTGAACAGAGAAATTTTTGGATAGGTGGAGAAATTGTATCACTCCGCAAGGGAAATGTGGGAGGCCTTTGCAGCGTCGGGATTGGCTGATTAGAGTTTGGCGGCAAGATTGTCGCAAGAGCATCGTGCGGAGCGAGGCAGGTGGGAGAGTGTCTTGTGCAGTGAAAGCGGACAGTCGCAAAGTTTGGTAGCTCTGAGAGGGACTTAGATTCTGAATAGTGTGCTGTGTATCATCTAGAGTCTGCAGCTACAGTAGGACTTCAGCGTTCACGATAGGCATTGCACTGACTACTAGTATAATTGCAGTTGATTCCGTCTCATAAGCTGGCAGTCACCGTTGAACGTAGACAACCAGTGCACAGAGCTATCATACTGGTATTGCACGTTAGTACAAGACGCACTGGGCTGTACCTTAAAGGTTGTTGAGCCAGTCTTGAAAGCGTTGTATACGATTTAGAGGAAATATAGGGTTTGTGATATTAGTAGTTTCCGAGTAGTTTATTCTGCTCAAGATATTTGAGAGACTTATCTTAATTCAGCGACTTCGCAGCTGCAGTCGTCGCCCCAGCAGTATCGACAGAGCCAGCACGCTGGTAGACGGTGTTGTAAAACTTGCAGCAGCGGCAGTAAAGTTCATAAATAGTTGTTGGATCGTGTTCTTGCCATCCACTGAGCATCCGTGCAGTTTTGCTTACGATTCGTTATTGGTTATTTGTCTTTTTGCATGTTGTCTGGTTTGTTTCTTGGTGGCGGTGTCCGAAGTACGTATTATTTCAGACACAAAAGAGATTATAGGAATGCAGTCACATCGCATTTACCATTTGCTTATCCAGGGGCATAATTAAATCTAACTTCGCATCAACTTAACATTAAGGGCCGAGAGCCAATCTTACTAGTGCAGTATATCTAAAAACAGTGTACAATTTGTTTAATTTGTTTTCATTCACTATTTGTTCAATATGATCTAATTTCTATCGTGAGATAATTTACAATAAATACAGTTATTTACAATAACGCTTTTGATTCAGTAGTTATTGGTAGTTAGCCGTCACCGTCACATTAATATATTTTATCCATGTTTAGTATCGGCCACTACCCCACTTCCGACGTCCTCCAAGGTCCATGGCTTCGTGGGGTCTGCGCCACACCTTGACCCTACCATCAGCTCTTACCAACTGAAATCGGGACTCGTCTGACCAGGCCACGGATTTCCAATCGTCTAGGTTCCAACTGATATGGCCATGAGTCCGGGAGACGTACTGTAGGCGATGTCGTGCTGTTAGAAAAGTCGGTCGCTTCGGTCGTTTGCTGCCACAGCCCATTAACGCCAAATTTCGTCGCACTGTCCAAACGGAAACGTTCGTCGTACGTTTCAAATCAAGTTCTGCCGATATTTCAGGTAGTGTTGCGTGTTCGTTAGCAATGACAGTGTAACTAGGCTGTTTAGGTTTTTTATGTTGGCAACGCCACGTAGTGCTCTGTATGCAAATCGCTGACTGCGCTGCGTATAGTCTGTGGCTGGTTGGACTAATTGTTGGAATTTTCCCTTGTGTAGTGTTGGGCAGTTGGATGTAAACAGTGCGTAGCGTTGTGCAGTTGGAGGTGAGCCGCCAGCAGTGGTGGATGTGGGGAAAGAAATGCAAGAGTTTTGAACGGACGATCTGGACGTGTGTTCGTCAGAAAAAGGAAATTTGTAAGGCTGGATGTCATGAACTGGTATATATATTATGACTTTTGAACACTATTAAGGTAAATACATTGTTTGTTCTCTATCAAAATCTTTCATTTGCTAACTATGCCTATCAGTAGTTAGTCCCTCTTGTAGTTAGAATCTTTTATTTAGCTCGCAGTATTGGCGCTCACTGTATTGCAGTAGTTCGAGTTATGGAGATTTTTCTAAGTGATAAATGAAAGATATAGGTTATTGTTAGACAAGGCCATTCTTTTGTAGGGATTGTTGAAAGTCAGATTGCGTTGCGCTAAAAAATATTGTGTGTCAGTTTAGTGATGATCAGGATCATTAAAGATAGAACTGTCTTAGTACGTTCAGTTCTGCTCAGCTGTTTGAAAATCAAATAACGTAGAAGTTTACCGGGTATAGTGCAGCAGGGGATACAACCCGTCGGCTTTGAACAATGACGTCATTCCTTAGTCATAGATCGTAATGTCTTCACTTTGAGGCATAGATAATAAAGCAGCTATGTGTTCTAATAAGCACTATCATTAAAATAATTGAATGTTAATCTAAAAGCGATCGCTTGATATTCGGTACATCATTAAATGTGAGATTTAATTAACTTAATTGTATGTTTTTTATTCGGCTGGTACTTAATATTTTTCGTAATGATTTTGAGGTAATGTGGATTATTAATTTTTTATTATAGAACAGTTTGTAGTGTCTTATTTTCGTTTTTTGGCTTTAAAAAAAATCTCACGAGATAGAATAAACTGATCCTAAGATACAGATGCTTCAGTAGCTGATAAGTGTTTTTTGGCTTTAAAAAAAAAAATCTCACGAGATAGAATAAACTGATCATACTTTATTAAGCAATCAATAAAAAAACTAAACTAAAGCATAACAGCTTTTGCTGTTATGTTTTGGTTTAGTTTATTCTATCTCGTGAGTTTTTTTTTTAAAGCCAAAAAACACTTATCAGCTACTGAAGGGAGCTACAACACTAAGAAGAATCGCTTCTCGGCTTTTGACAAGATCAATGTTTGTTTCTCTCGCATTCCTTTGTTTCTCAACATTCTCCTCAGCTCTTTCATCTTTGTAATACATGGTCTCTGGCGACTTGAGACGTCATTGTTCAAAGCTGACGGGTTGTATCCCCTGCTGCACTAGACCCAGTTTACCAGCACAGTCATTCTTAATTTTCAAAGGGGACGTTTCAACAGCTCCATGCAAACGCCGCTGCTCTCGGTCGTTAAGAGTAGGCCGATGGCCACTGCGTTGTCGGTGATGAGAGGTAACGCCTGAAATTTGGTATTCTCGGCACACTCTTGACACTGTGGATCTCAGAATATTGTATTCTCTTACGGTTTCCCAAGCGGAATGTCCCAGGCGTCTACCTCCGACTACCATTTCGCTTTCAAAGTCTATTAATTCACGTCGTGCGGCCATATTTATATCGGAAACCGTTTCATGTGAATCACCTGAGTACAAATGATAGCTTTGCGAGTGCACTGTGAGCCGTGGCTGACTCATGTTATGCGTTGGACCGAAACTTAGTCTCCCGCGGTTATCGTGATTTTGCTGTTATCCTTTCTCACCGCGAGTGGCAGCAGCGGTGTGTATCGATATTCGCCTTCGACGATAAATATAATAGACTGGCCCTGACGTCATTTTCGTGGCTCCAACATCTCTGGGCTAAAGTCACGTGAATGTTGGCAAAAGATGGTTGTTTCGTGTTGCGCTTATGGCTGTACTCAGCGTTTTGTCGGGGGAAATGGCATTACATTTCACGTGTGGTTCTATGATAGTGCAGATGCGTTTATTGAAATCTGCTGAAGTGACTATTATATGTTTTTTACACTTGAAACAGAGTATCACGTAAATTAAAGTGTTGAAAGTGATGCCTGTAAAGTCAGACTCATATTACATTTTGGAAAGTATCTGTGATAATTCGGTTACAGAAGTAAGTATAACTGTTTCTCGTTCCTACTCATAGGTTCACTAAGGATGAAAACCGAATGCAGCTTTGAATACAGGCCCTGAAACGGAAAAACTTTAAGCCATCTGCACATACGAGCCTTTTTGTATATACAAATGAGATTATAATAAGGTAAGAGCACCTATAGTCGACACATGAAGAGAATTTTTTTTCTACCTTCTAATACTATTAAATAAATGTACGCTCCAAAATTATTTTCTGAAACTTCAAAGTCTCACCTTTCATCTAAAATATCATTTTTTTTTTTTAAACTGACAGTTTAAACTTTTGTAAAAATAGTAGGAACTGAACCTTTGAAGTCCACCTAAAATTGATACTCTAAAATGGACCTGCTCGACAATAGTAGGAACTGAACCTTTGAAGTCCACCTAAAATTGATACTCTAAAATGGACCTGCTCGACAATTTTGGTACCTATAGTTGACACAATTCCCATATCCCATTTTCTTTCATAAGTGACTAGAGCTCAAAACGCGGCGAATCCAATATTTAAAGTTTTGACACGAGCCCACTCTTTTTAAAAGGATTTTAACGACATTTTACTTTAATTGATAGTTTATAGTAATTTCGTCCCGCAGCCCACCAGAGGGGCGTTCGATGTATTTGTTAGATTTTATAAATGGTACTGTGAACAAATCCAGGTCAAATGTAGTTCTGACATAAAATAAAAAGTAATTTTTGTTGCAGTCAGTTGAAAAATGTGGGTAAAATACGATACAAACATAGGATGGCAGACCGCTGATTTGAAATCCCGCCACGTTTTGCCAACAGTCACGTGGTTTATGTTGGAGCCACACCGGCCCTATAGCTTCTGCACAACAAGGCCAGTCTACTAGTATCTATGGTCGAAGATATTCGCACCTTGTACTATCTTTTGCCTGACGCTTATAGTTTCCGGCTGTGCTCTGTGCGACCAGTTGGTTGGTTGGCGTGGAGCAGCGAGGAAATCTCTGCGGCGCGTAGTTTGGCTGGGGCCGCTGGCGGCGTCCACGCGCGGTCGGAGTGTGTGGTGCTGTTCCCATTGCTACAAGGTCTGTGGCTCACCGATCCTGGACACGAAAGTTGAGTTATTACTTAATCTACTAGCAATTCACGACTGTTCACATTGTGTCTTCTGTATTTCGTTGTCGGCTGTTGGGACATTCCCGCGAGCAACAACATGTATTTTCAAGTTGGCAAATTTTAGTCACCCTCCGGTGGAGTTTAACTGTACTTGGTCATTTTGAGTTGAAGTGCACCAGGGGAATCTTCTGCCTTGTGGCCGTTAACATTCCGGTTACCTGCCCTGGCCGTTGACCTAAATTCAGGCAGTGTACTTTCCTCGTCGTGTTGTCGATGTCCAGCACGGTGTGTAGTTTGACAGCTCAACGTATAATTGGCTGTGGGCGCCAATACCTTCTACGTTGTTCCACTGAACTCCCTCTTATGTGCTAGTCTGGTGGCGCGGAAGTTATCTTGTCGGTGGGTCCATTGACTGTCTGTTGGTTGGGTTGTCGTCGAATCGAGAATGGTTGAGCCGACTGCCTGTCTCACCTAACCGAGCACTAGTGTTTGAATTCCAGGCCGACCATCGAAAACTTCTGAGCGCCGTTCGGTGTACTGCCTTTTCTAATTTGTTCTTGTTGTTTGTATTTGTATGGCTTCTAGCCGATTTTTAAATTAAGGATGTTTTGCCCTTAAGGCGTAATGTTGTTTGGGCCTTCAGCATAATTTAAAGAACTGTTTTAAGGTAAGGCCTTGGACTTTTAAAAAATTTTACTATTAAAAGCAGTCTTGATCACGATTTATTTATCAAGGTGACCGGTTTCTACCACTACTGCGGTCATCTTCACACCATTGAGTAGAGGTTCCTACTCAGTGGTCTGAAGATGACCACAGTAGTGGTCGAAACCGGTCACCTTGTTAAATAAATCGTGATCAAGACTGTTTTTAATAGCAAATATTTGTAAGACATTGATCACTGCCTTTCCCGTAATGTATTCAAAAGTAATTTTAAAAATTTATTTTGGTTTGAGTCTTAAGTGATGGGCCTTCAGCCGATTTTTGAATTAAAGTTGTTTTGCCCTTAAGGTGTCATATTGTTTGGGCCTTCAGCCTAATTAAAGAACTGTTCTAAGATAAGACCTTTACGCCTTTTGAAAATTTAATTTTGCTTTGAGTCTTAAGAGATGGGCATACAGCCGACTTTTTTTTTTTAAATTAATGTTGTTTTGTTCTTAAGGTGTGAGATTGTTTGGGCCTTTAGCCTATTTGAAAGAACTGATTAAAGATAGTGCCTTCTGCCTTTTAAATTTTTGATTTTGGTTTGAGTGTTAAGATATTGGCTTTCAGCCGATTTTAAATTAAAGTGGTCTTGCCATTAAGACATGAGATTGTATGGCGCATTCAGCCGGTAAATTAATGCTGTGTTTTTGTTTTTAATTCTCTTGGCTCAAATAAATAAAGTTGTATGTTCGAGTGTGACTGACAGCCGCTTATTTTGGCCCCTTTCCACAATTTAAACTACCTGTCCTGTCCTGCGAATTAGCAGGGCGTCTCACACTGTCCTTTTGTACCTTTTCTACACGATACTACTGCCATCTGCATATGTGCAGATCGCAGTCTCATTACTTTTGATATCACAGTGTGTAGGGAGTAGCTGGGGCGCACGATGCACCACGACAGACAGTCATCCGTGAAAGTGGTCGACGTGGCTGCGGCGAGGTTGAGACTAGAGTGCTGGACCGCTCTGCCTTCGACCGGTCATCGGTTCAGCTCGCCTGCTGAAGAGGGACCGAGCCGCTACTGTCCGAGCGACAGCACTCTGATCGATCGTTAACTCGCTCCGTGTCTGTTGTGAGGACTCCGGACCTGTGAATAACCGAGCATGATCAGTCCTTACTGACGTGCCACATCGCCTCGTTTCGCCTCGCTGGATTTCAAATGCAACGCCTCTCTCTCTCTCTCTCTCTCTCTCTCTCTCTCTCTCTCTCTCTCTCTGACACACACACACACCCACAACCACACCCACCCATCCACTCCACACACACACCCACACACACACGCACACACACTTTCTTTCTATTTTTCATTCTTCTTGCTCATTCTTTCTTTCTTTCTTTCTCTCACTCTTTTTAGCATAAAAGTAACGATTGCGAGAAACCTTACGTGACACAGCTAATTTCGTACTGCACGTCGAAAATAATTCGATATTCAGTCCAAGCATATAAAAAAGGGACTCATTTCCAAACAGTTGATTTCTTCTGCCTTTCAGGAACATATTAAATAAATACTATACCTGAAATTTAAGAGGCGGCTGTGGAGTATAGAGAAAGCATGGGAAGAATATTACACAGGGTGAATCACCTAAAACTTGAACCAAAAACATTGCGGTAAATGGAAACTGCTCTTGATGCGCGGTTTTCATAGAATGGATTGGTAGTCACGGGCTCGTACTGTTATCCAATCAACAGATTGTAGTAGTATATTGAAAGTGTTTTTTGTGCAAACATACACTTCTTTAAAGAGGACAATGCCTATTCATATTAATAGACTAAAAGTAGGGTAAATTAGAATGTCAGTGGTGCTGCCGGCCGCTATGGCCGTGCGGTTCTAGGCGCTTCAGTCTGGAACCGCGCGACCGCTACGTCACAGGTTCGAATCCTGCCTCGGGCATGGATTTGTGTGATGTCCTTGGGTTAGTTAAGTTTAAGTAGTTCTAAGCTCTAGGGGACTGATGACCTCAGATGTTAAGTCCCATAGTGGCCTATAAAAACATGTGTTGCATTACTTAATTGAACATCCCTCATAATTTAGGGAGTATGCCAAAGGAGTGCTATACGGCCGTTGCCGTTTGCAGTATATATAAGTGATCAATGGATAACATCGGAAATCCCACGGACGTACTGGCGACCGACGCTGTCGACCATAGAAAGCTTGCAGCTCTAACAGAAATAGCTTCAAAGTATCGACGACGGTGCAGCGATTAGCAAATAACTCTGGACTAAATAACTATACCACACTGAACGTTGAGTGATCCATTCCTCTTTGGTTGCGTTAATGGCGACAAACTACTGCAAACAGCAACGACGGTAAAATTCTCAAGAGTTCAGAGCGAACTAAAGTTGAATGAGATTTATCCTCCAAAGGAGTTAGAATTTTCGAATTTTCGTGTGACTGGGACCCTCATCAAGTCGGATTAATAAAGAAGACGGAGAATATTAAACAAAGAACGCCGCATCTCGTCGCGGATTCGACTGGTAAGCGCGATATCGTTACGGAGATGCTCAATAACAAACTCCATTGGCAGATGCTATAAGAAGTGGATCGTGTATCAGAGAGAGATTTACTGCTCGAATTTCTAGGGCATATGTTCCAGAAAGAGTGGGACAATATACTGCTTCCTCCCACATATATCTCGCGAAACAGACAAGATAAGAAAAGCCACGGATATTATATCTTGTTTTACAGCCGAACCTCCCGCGCAACATTCGCGAATGGGGCAGGGATCGGGGAAATAACAGCAGCTCCATATAGCCATCTCGACATTCCGAACTAGGTCCCATAAAGCAGGTTTGGGATCCTTTCGCGAGGCGTTTTGCAGCAAATAGGAATTTGCCCTTAAACCCTTTCCTCACAGAATCAGCTTTTCGAAAGGTTCAGCAAATCCCGCTTCGAAATCCCATGCAGAAAACAGTTTCAGAAGTCTAATTACAAATGCGTCAATCTGTTAAATGTTTGCGTTTGAGCATGTAAACGAGAAAAGCTTAGCAGAGGTTTCAAATTATGCTTAAATTCTGTTGGAAGTCGCTAAGTTGTCACCGTCAATTCTGGGGAGGGTAGCGATGAATTTTGACGCCAACCACATCTCAGTTCTGATCTGGCGACATGTCTGAAAGAACAGATACCATCATCATACAGATAAGACTTACTGGCCAATGATCTTCCTCAGTACGGATGCACCCACATTGCCCGAACTCTAGCCGGAATCCGTAGATGGACTGCCGCGAGTAATGAGTATAGAGGGCTGGGGCGCTACAATTGTAGTGTGTGGACAGAAAGTTGGAAGTGTGGGGTCTCACGGGAAGCATGCCAGAGACAGGTCACTGCAGCCGCATTTTCCGTTGTGTCCTTGGTGGCTCAGTCGGGTCAGAGGGTTAGCTGCCCTCTGTAATAAAAAACTGAGTCAACGGCTCAACACTGAACTTGAACGGGTGTCATGGGACATCCACACCGAACAATTACAACGAACAAAATCGAACAAAATGATAACAATTAAAAAAAAAAGATAGAGCGTCTGCCATGTAAGCAGGAGATCCCGGGTTTGAGTCCCAGTAAGGGCACACTTTTCAACTGCCCCCTTTGATATTTATCAACGCCTGTAAGCAGCTAAAGGTCTGGATTTCATTGTAATTTCATTCAGTAATGAGGGGTGGCCGCCCAACCCCACGACGTCTGGTTGTCGTTACACCTTGGTTTTGCGCTACTCGAACACCCGACAAGTAGGGCAGTTTCAGACCGCCCACCTTCCCCATTCTACATACGGACAGCATGCTCACTGATACTACACTACTGGCCATTAAAATTGCTACACCAAGAAGAAATGCAGATGATAAACGGGTCTTCAATGGACAAATATATTATACTAGAACTGACATGTGATTTCATTTTCACGCAGTTTGGGTCCATAGATCCTGAGAAATCAGTACCCAGAACAACCACCTCTGGCCGCAATAACGGCCTTGATACGCCTGGGCATTGAGTCAAACAGAGCTTGGATGGCGTGTACAGCTTCAACACGATACCACAATTCATCAAGAGTAATGACTGGCGTATTGCGACGAGCCAGTTGCTCGATCACCATAGACCAGACGTTTTCATTTGGTGAGAGATCTGGAGAATATGCTGGCCAGGGCAGAAGTCGAATATTTTCTGTATCCGGAAAGGCCCATACAGGACCTGCAACATGCGGTCGTGCATTATCCTGCTGAAATGTAGGGTTTCGCAGGGATCGAATGAAGGGTAGAGCCACGGGTAGTAACACATCTGAAATGTAACGTCCACTGTTCAAAGTGCCGTCAATGCGAACAAGAGGTGACCGAGACGTGTAACCAATGGCACCCCATACCATCACGCCGGGTGATACGCCAGTATGGCGATGACTAATACACGCTTCCGATGTACGTTCACTGCGATGTCGCCAAACACGGATGCGACCATCATGATGCTGTAAACAGAACCTGGATTCATCCGAATAAATGACGTTTAGCCATTCGTGCACCCACGTTCATCGTTGAGTACACCATCGCAGGCGCTCCTGTCTGTGATGCAGCGTCAAGGGTAACCGCAGCCATGATCTCGACCAACGCGAGCAGCAATGTCGCGATACGATAAACCGCAATCGCGATAGGCTACAATCCGATCTTTGTCAAAGTCGGAAACGTGATGGTACGCATTTCTCCTCCTTACACGAAACATCACAACAACGTTTCACCAGGCAACGCCGGTCAACGGCTGTTTGTGTATGAGAAATCGGTTGGAAACCTTCCTCATGTCAGCACGTTGTAGGTGTCGCCAACGGCGCCAACCGTATGTGAATGCTCTTAAAAAGCTTATCAGTTGCGTATCACAGCATCTTCTTCCTGTCGCTTAAATTTCGCATCTGTAGCACGTCATCTTCGTGGTGTAGCAATTTTAATGGGCAGTAGTGTACATGCACCGTGCATGTGTGACTAGCAGTCATTCCATCGCCAAGTGATGCAGCTATCGCCTGGATGGGTTTATATCGATAGTAGGTCGGTGGTTATAATTTTCTGGCTCATGGGTGCATAGACAGTTTCTAAGTTTAATACTTGACTTACTGCGTTAAACCTTTAGGGTAAGAAAATACCTCTTAATGAGTGGATCACGACAGAATTTTCAATTTTTGAATCCGGTCAATAGTTATGCTAAATGTTGAAAATCAATGTTCTGCCATTACGCTGCAACTGCTACCGTTTCCGGGTTTCGGGCTAGTTCCGGTAATACACTCGTAGATAGCCATTTCATTCCGACTGAGCACTTCGTACTCTTTTCTGGGAAGAACACTAGTTAAAGGCTCGGATATTAGCAGTTTGATTCCCGTGGTCCACTTCTGATTTTTCTGCAATGTGAAACTAAACAAGGAGCGCTGCCTCTTGGGGTAGGATAAGAATATGTTCGAATCAATATGGAACGATACTTGCAAGCATACAGCCGAATCGGTGCTAAACTGAAAGGCATGCATTAGACCAGCAGCCACATGATACTTCTTTCTGTTGTGCCTCTGCACCTTGTTCAGGCATTCACGTTGCGTAAATAATGATGTTATTAATACAAATGTAATAGAGTCCTTGAAAGTACGCGAAAGAACTTGCCCCCCTTCTAACAGCCGTGTACCGCAAGTCTCTAGAGGAACGGAGGGTTCCAAATGATTGGAAAAGAGCACAGATAGTCCCAGTCTTCAAGAAGGGTCGTCGAGCAGATGCGCAAAACTATAGACCTATATCTCTTACGTCGATCTCTTGTAGAATTTTAGAACATGTTTTTTGCTCGCGTATCATGTCATTTCTGGAAACCCAGAATCTACTATGTAGGAATCAACATGGATTCCGGAAACAGCGATCGTGTGAGACCCAACTCGCCTTATTTGTTCATGAGACCCAGAAAATATTAGATACAGGCTCCCAGGTAGATGCTATTTTTCTTGACTTCCGGAAAGCGTTCGATACAGTTCCGCACTGTCGCCTGATAAGCAAAGTAAGAGCCTACGGAATATCAGACCAGCTGTGTGGCTGGATTGAGGAGTTTTTGGCAAACAGAACACAGCATGTTGTTATCAATGGAGAGACGTCTACAGACGTTAAAGTAACCTCTGGCGTGCCACAGGGGAGTGTTATGGGACCATTGCTTTTCACAATATATATAAATGACTTAGTAGATAGTGTCGGAAGTTCCATGCGGCTTTTCGCGGATGATGCTGTAGTATACAGAGAAGTTGCTGCATTAGAAAATTGTAGCGAAATACAGGAAGATCTGCAGCGGATAGGCACTTGGTGCAGGGAGTGGCAACTGACCCTTAACATAGACAAATGTAATGTATTGCGAATACATAGAAAGAAGGATCCTTTATTGTATGATTATATGATAGCGGAACAAACACTGGTAGCAGTTACTTCTGTAAAATATCTGGGAGTATGCGTACGGAACGATTTGAAGTGGAATGATCATATAAAACTAATTGTTGGTAAGGCGGGTACCAGGTTGAGATTCATTGGGAGAGTGCTTAGAAAATGTAGTCCATCAACAAAGGAGGTGGCTTACAAAACACTCGTTCGACCTATACTTGAGTATTGCTCATCAGTGTGGGATCCGTACCAGGTCGGGTTGACGGAGGAGATAGAGAAGATCCAAAGAAGAGCGGCGCGTTTCGTCACTGGGTTATTTGGTAACCGTGATAGCGTTACGGAGATGTTTAATAAACTCAAGTGGCAGACTCTGCAAGAGAGGCGCTCTGCATCGCGGTGTAGCTTGCTCGCCAGGTTTCGAGAGGATGCGTTTCTGGATGAGGTATCGAATATATTGCTTCCCCCTACTTATACTTCCCGAGGAGATCACGAATGTAAAATTAGAGAGATTAGAGCGCGCACGGAGGCTTTCAGACAGTCGTTCTTCCCGCGAACCATACGCGACTGGAACAGGAAAGGGAGGTAATGACAGTGGCACGTAAGGTGCCCTCCGCCACACACCGTTGGGTGGCTTGCGGAGTATCAATGTAGATGTAGATGTAGATGTAGAAAGTATGGGTGAAATGGGATTTTTTCAATATCTCCATTTAGGCCTAAGGGTTAAGTTTCAACTCGGCTAATTTCTGAGCTTCGGTTTATTCTCGTGCTTTTTCTGTGAGTTGTGGAAATTATAAATATAGTCAATGGAGCAGCAGTTTATGTTAGTTACTTCAGAAAGGTTCCATGAAAGTTTAGGATCGTCATTTGATGCAAAATACGAAGCCATATTTTACTACTTGCCGTCATGATGCGAGAGAAATCGTTTCTTACTGAATAATACGGTTCAGTGTCGGTAATGGATTAACAAGACAGCATTCCTTATGGAGGGTTGTCCCAGTTCCAATAGACTATCAGATATTTATGCTGTTTCTTCTTTTCTTCCTGTGGGGTTCCTACAGCTGTCACCACTTCCCACTTACCTGTCATTATCGGTTTCTATCTTCCTGTGATAACTCCTCTTCTTGTATTTATCTTTTTTCTTGCCCTCCTTGGTCCTTTCTAACCAACCTTCGATGTTTCTCTTCTCTTTCTTTCCTGTGGATGCTACATTGTGGTCTTCTCTTGCCATATTACGGCACCATCTATCACAAAGCGAAAGTGGTCCAACTAAATCATTCATATTTCTTTACGTTTTAAACGAATATGTAATAAAAAATGGGGGTTCCTATTTTAAAAAACGCCGTTGATATCCATTTTACCTTTGGCAGCACCATCTAGCCGGTCAACCATAGCGCCATCTGGTTTCCCCCTTCAAGCTAGACAAGTTTCGTTCTTTGTAGTGTTTTCGTTTGACGCTTCTTTCGTGAGATATTTGGCCCGGTCACGATCAATGGACCACCCTGTATATCCGTACCAGGCAAGTTCTTAATCATCTTTCTGTCATTTTTTTTTTACTTTGTCTCACCGAAATGTTTCACACAATCTTCTGAGACAGTTCATTTCTGCGTCCCTTTATAATACTTCTGTAGAGGGTTATCTTTATTATACAACTTATGTCAGAAGACCATAACAGCTTCTGGTCTGCTGTTTTCCGTAGGATCTTCGTTACTGTATTTCCCAGATATTTGTTCCGTCTTCCAATAGGACGCAACCCAAATTGCCTTGATTTTTTGGCCAACTAAATTTATGCTTCTTGCATTTTCTCTTTTGGAAACGTACTTTCAGTCCCCACTTCTCATATTCTTCTACTAACTTAGTTATCACACAGCAGATGTCATCCCCTTCACTAGCCACCACTGTCTGATCGTCTGCAAGGAGCAAGGTGTACAAGCACTGATCCTTTGTTACCTGAATGCCGATTCCCGCACTCTTCCTACTCCACAAGTCTAAGGCATTCTAGACGTATATTTTAAACAATGTAGGATACAAGCAGCGTCCCTACTTCAAACATTTTCTAGTTTTGAAAGGCTGTGGCGAAATTCTATTCCGCTCTTTGACTACACAGTCTGCATACTCTTACAGGCTGCATATTCTTCTAACATATCTCTTTTCTAGCCTACTACTCCCTCAGGTCTTCCAACAGTTTCTTTAACAGTACCGTATCATACGCGTTCTCAATTTGTACCAGCACTAAATGGCTGCTCAGATTATTTCCAGTCTCTTTGCCACTGGTCGTCTTAAAAATAAACTTGTTGTCGTTACGGATCTTCCTTTCTGGAATCTACTTTACACTTCGATGTCCGTTAATATCTCGTCTATCCTGTCTTTTAGGACTCGACAACCTACCAATAGAGTTTGTAACGCTGACTCCACGATAATTTCCACATATATTCTTACTGCTTTTCTTATAAATGGGCATAGATACGACAAATTCCATTCTTTGCGCGCTTCTTCTCGCTCAAACATACATGCATGCATTAAATAATTAACTCAAGCGTTCCGTATCACACTCTGTCCGTAGTTCATTAATTCTATTGTTACTTTTCCTGGTCTGGAAGATCATTAATTTTCCATTTTTTCACAGATATTCCCGTTTCTGCTGTAGTTATTGGATCTCCACAATAATCAAATCTACTGAGTTTATTTTATTATCAACTGAATTATTTTATTTTTGTCACTCTTGACCCAAAAGTTGCGTAGAGTAATTATCATATGTAGATCATTGTTATCGGTACAAAAACAGTGAGTAGCGAAAGAAAAAATGGTTCAAATGGCTCTGAGCACTATGGGACTTAACATCTTAGGTCATCAGTCCCATAGAACTTAGAACTACTTAAACCTAACGAACCTAAGGACATCACACACATCCATGCCCGAGACAGGATTCGAACCTGCGACCGTAGCAGTCCCGCGGCTCCGGACTGCAGCGCCTAGAAGCGCACGGCTACCGTGGCCGGCTGAGTTGCGAAAGACTCGACGACTATAAAACGTGATAATCAACCTCTTTGCATCCAACAACACGGCCCCCTCACTCTTCCATGAGACACATTAGCTCCGTAATTATTATATTGTGTTCAATTTTCTAGGGCGATTTGTCTCCATGTGTTCAAAAGTAGAGGGAATAGTGACAGGAACCCGAGACGTGATCCGTTGGTGGCAAGTGGTTCCAGTCCGATACGAAAGCCGAGTTAGCCGCCATCTGGGGAGTTTCGCGCAAAGCTGTACTGGATGACAAGAGCAAGACGTTGCGGCAGGCGCCGCATAGCGGCAGCACTGAACGGTGTATTCAAGAGCTCCAATTGCACAGGAGTGAATGTAACCAGGCATACGCGAATGGACATTGGCAGTCGATTCGCCATTCACTACCATTCACTTGCATCTGTGAACAAGTATAGACTAGGCCGAAAGAAACAGTATATGAGATAAAGAACTTAGCCTCTGAACGATGCGTTATTGTTTTTTGGCGCTAATAATCGGCATACAGGACACGATTGAACCACTGACTGCAAAAAGCACCTAAGTTTACTTTGATGAAAAATTGGTTAAAGGCAGAAATGCGCACACTGCGTTTAGCCCTTCCAGATTATACACTAAAACAACCAAAGCAATCGTTTCCTCCCGTGCAGTGGTAGGAAGTTTGAGATGAGCGCAAAAGCACCCAAAGCTCAGGACTTTGGTTATTTGTCTTCTCAAATTTTGGTACTACCTGACGTTTGGTACAACTGCATAGAGGAAACTACTACTGTTGATGACAGTATTCTGAAAATCGGCGAAGAGGCTTGTGCGAATAGTTACGCGAAGTAAAGAGTGAAACATTCTTCGGAATATCGAAGAAATATTACGAAGAAAGGTAAAATTCATGGAGAGTAACACGTGAATTACAGAGGCAAAGTAGTTACGAAGAAGGTGACAGGAGAATATCGCAAATGTCGAAGAGCCTGTTTTGGTATTATTGCAGAAGACAACAGCACACTTTCTTTAACACACTTCCTGTACATGGAATGCAAGAACCTACTTCTACACGATTACTCTGCAATTCACAATTAAGTGCCTCGCAGATGGTTCATCGAAGCAGGTTCAAGCTATTTCTCGTTGATCCTTCCAGTTTAAGTCGATCCGTAACTGTAATCCCTAACTACTCAGTTTAATTTGTTAATTTTTGCCTTTAGATTTGTGTGTTTTATCCTGTAACAGATTCTTTTTAATACTCACGTAGATGACTTCACACTTTCAATTATTTAGAGTCAACTGCCACTTTTCGCGCCATACAGATTTCTTGTCTAAATCGTTTTGTACTTTGTTGTGATAATCTGACGAATTTATAAGACAGTAAATGATAGCATCATCTGCAATCGATCTAAGAGGGCTGCTCAGATTGTCTCCTAAATCGTTTACGTAGATCAGGAATAGCAGAGGGCCTATATAACTTCTGTTTCACTCGATGACTTTCCGTCAGTTACTAAGGACTGTGACCTTTCGAACAGGAAATCCCAGATCCGTCCCACAACTGAGACGATACTCCACAGACACGTAATTCGATTAGAAGTTGCTTGTGAGAAATGGTGTCAAAAGCCTTCTGGAAATCAAAATATGGAATCAATTTGACTCCCCCTGCCGATAGCACTCATTACTTAGTGAGAATAAAGAACTAGTTGTATTTCACAAAAAAAGGTATTTTCTGAATCCGCGTTGGCTGTTGTCAATAAATCGGATTCTTCGATATCCCATAATGTTCGAACACATTATACGTTCCAGAATCTTACTGGAAATCAACGTTAGTATAAGGATCTGTAATTCAGTGGATTACTCCTATTTCCTTTCTCGGATATTGATGTGATTAGTGCAACTTTTCAGTCTTTAGGTATGGTTCTCGACGAGTGAGCTGTTGTATATGATTACTAAGCACAGATTTACTGTATTAGCATATTCTGAGAGGAACGTGACTGGTGTACAATCTGGACTGGAGGACAAGTCTTTATTAAATGATTTAATCTGCTACGCAACATCGAGGATATCTAAATTACTCGTGTTGGCAGTTGTTCTTAATTTGTCTTCTTTGGCAAGTTTCAGAAAACTGTGTTTGGTGTCTTTGCTTTAATGGCATTGTCATCCGTAACATCGCCATTGTTATCCGCAGTGAAAGTATTGTGTCTTTCAGCTGGTGTACTTCAGCTGCGACCAGAATCTCTTTGGGTTTTCTGCAAGATTCGTTGTGGAAACCATTAAAAGCAGTTCACTGAATTTCGAGCTTCTGTAAAACTTAACTAGTCTTGGGGCTTTTGCATTGTTTTAAATTTGGCACTATTTTTTCGTTGCTTCTTATTTTGTGTACCATTGGGGACCAGTACCATTTCTTATAATTTATTTTGTAGATGTCTCTCAGTTGCTGTCTTACTATTTCTCTTACTGTTTCTTTTATTTTAAACCACAGCCGGTCTACGCTTACATAGTCAGATTGCAACGAGTGAAGACTCTCTCAGGAAGACATCAAACGAATTTTTATCTGCTTCATTAAACAGATGTATTTTGCGCTTGTTTTTGGAGGGTTTAGATGTTACGGTACTCAGACTCGCTACATCAACCTTGTAGTCACTGATCCCTGCATCCGTCATGAAGCTCCCAAGTGGCTCATCATTATTTGTTGCAAAGAGGTTAAGAATGTTTTCGCAACGAATAACACTTCGAGTGGGCTTCTGAACTAACTGCCAAATAATATTCTGTGAACGCATTCAGAACGATTTCGGAGGCCTTCAAACGCCTATTTTCGCCAACTTACCGAGGGTAGATTAAAGTCACCATCAACTACAGTTATATGACTGAGGTACCTATTTGAAGTGAGATTCAAGTTTTCTTTGAACTGTTCAGAAACCAAATCATGTGAGTCGGTGGGTCAGTAAAAGGAAGCAATTATTAATTCATTCCGGTTGTCAAGTACACCAACTGCACGTAATCTATCATTTCTGAACATGGTTAGGTCTTTTGGAAAAATTCTGGCTGAACTTATTTACGGCTTTAGCAAAAACAAAAAAAAAAAACAAAAAAAATGGCTCTGAGCTCTATGGGACTTAACTTCTAAGGTCATCAGTCCCCTAGAACTTAGAACTACTTAAACCTAATTAACCTAAGGACATCACACACATCCATGGCCGAGGCAGGATTCGAACCTGCGACCGTAGTGGTCGCGCGGTTCCAGACTGTAGCGCCTAGAACCGCTCGGCCACCCCGGCCGGCACGGCTTTAGCATCCCTAACGATTTTAGCTTCAGTGCTTTCTACACTCCTGGAAATGGAAAAAAGAACACATTGACACCGGTGTGTCAGACCCACCATACTTGCTCCGGACACTGCGAGAGGGCTGTACAAGCAATGATCACACGCACGGCACAGCGGACACACCAGGAACCGCGGTGTTCGCCGTCGAATGGCGCTAGCTGCGCAGCATTTGTGCACCGCCGCCGTCAGTGTCAGCCAGTTTGCCGTGGCATACGGAGCTCCATCGCAGTCTTTAACACTGGTAGCATGCCGCGACAGCGTGGACGTGAACCGTATGTGCAGTTGACGGACTTTGAGCGAGGCCGTATAGTGGGCATGCGGGAGGCCGGGTGGACGTACCGCCGAATTGCTCAACACGTGGGGCGTGAGGTCTCCACAGTACATCGATGTTGTCGCCAGTGGTCGGCGGAAGGTGCACGTGCCCGTCGACCTGGGACCGGACCGCAGCGACGCACGGATGCACGCCAAGACCGTAGGATCCTACGCAGTGCCGTAGGGGACCGCACCGCCACTTCCCAGCAAATTAGGGACACTGTTGCTCCTGGGGTATCGGCGAGGACCTTTCGCAACCGTCTCCATGAAGCTGGGCTACGGTCCCGCACACCGTTAGGCCGTCTTCCGCTCACGCCCCAACATCGTGCAGCCCGCCTGCAGTGGTGTCGCGACAGGCGTGAATGGAGGGACGAATGGAGACGTGTCGTCTTCAGCGATGAGAGTCGCTTCTGCCTTGGTGCCAATGATGGTCGTATGCGTGTTTGGCGCCGTGCAGGTGAGCGCCACAATCAGGACTGCATACGACCGAGGCACACAGGGCCAACACCCGGCATCATGGTGTGGGGAGCGATCTCCTACACTGCCCGTACACCACTGGTGATCGTCGAGGGGACACTGAATAGTGCACGGTACATCCAAACCGTCATCGAACCCATCGTTCTACCATTCCTAGACCGGCAAGGGAACTTGCTGTTCCAACAGGACAATGCACGTCCGCATGTATCCCGTGCCACCCAACGTGCTCTAGAAGGTGTAAGTCAACTACCCTGGCCGGCAAGATCTCCGGATCTGTCCCCCATTGAGCATGTTTGGGACTGGATGAAGCGTCGTCTCACGCGGTCTGCACGTCCAGCACGAACGCTGGTCCAACTGAGGCGCCAGGTGGAAATGGCATGGCAAGCCGTTCCACAGGACTACATCCAGCATCTCTACGATCGTCTCCATGGGAGAATAGCAGCCTGCATTGCTGCGAAAGGTGGATATACACTGTACTAGTGCCGACATTGTGCATGCTCTGTTGCCTGTGTCTATGTGCCTGTGGTTCTGTCAGTGTGATCATGTGATGTATCTGACCCCAGGAATGTGTCAATAAAGTTTCCCCTTCCTGGGACAATGAATTCACGGTGTTCTTATTTCAATTTCCAGGAGTGTATTAGCGCTTGGAGTTCAGATTCTTTTCCAACAACTCTGTGACAAATTACAACTACAATACCGTTTGTTTCCATACCCACCGATACTGAGTTTGTTCTGCACTCTTTTAGAGCGATACCCTTTCTGTACTTGCGACCCTCCGATCTAAAAATGCCGCCCAGTCCCCTCCACACGGCCTCTGCTACACGTGCAGCCGCTTCCTGTTTGTAGTGCACCCCTAAGCGGATCTTGGATATTCACCACTCTATGGCGCAAGTCGGGGAACCTGCTACCAAGTCGGTTGCAGCACCGACTGTGCCTCTGATTCAGACCCTCCACTCCGTACCAAAGGACTACAATTGGCTCTGTCGACGATGCTACAGATGGTGAGCTCCGCCTTGAACTTATCAAGCAAGACAGGCAGCCTTTATCACTTCATCTAGCTGCCGCAAAGCAGGAAGAATCTCTTTCCATCCAAAGCGACAACGTTAGTTAAGACATGAGTTGCCACCTGCAGTTGGCTGCACCCTGCGCTCTTCGTGGCACCTGTAAACAGCCTTTCCACATCTGGAATGACTGCTCCCGGTACACACACAGAGTACACACTGGACTCTTTCCTATCCTTGACATTCATATCCCTTAGGAGCCCCATTACGTGGCTGACGTTGGAGCTCCCAACCTCCCATCCTGTGTGAACGTATAAACCTTGGGTTCGAGAGTCTTCCTCTGGAACAGCGCGAGCGACTGTATTTCACGCATTGTTGCTAGCACTGAAAACTCTACGCAAACGCTGCTGCATCGATCGCTAAATGAAGGCCGCCGGCCACTGCGTTTTCCGTGGTGAGAAGTAGTTCCTGAAATTTGGTATTCTCGGCACACTCCGGACATTGTGGATCTCAGAATATTGAATTCACTAACGATTTCTGAAATGGAGTGTCCCATGCGTCTAGCTCCAACTACCATACAGCGTTCAAAGTCCTTCAGTTCCTGTCATGCGGCCGTAATCACATCGGAAACCTTGCCATACGAATAATCATGGTATAAATGACACCTCCGCCATTTCACTGCCCTTTTATACAGTGTGTATGCGATACTTCCGCCAGCTGTATATCTGCATATTGTTATCACATGACTTTTGCCATCCCAGTGTAGTATTACAAGAGCGTAAATACACTCATGCTCATAAACTAAGGATAATTGCAGAATGTGGTGCCACGCACCGTGGCGCTACACAAAACTGGCGCTAATAGCATAGGCACATAGGGAACACACACGACACAGATGGCTCAAATGGCTCTGAGCACTATGGGACTTAACAGCTTTGGTCATCAGCCCTAGAACTTAGAACTACTTAAACCTAACTAACCTAAGGACATTACACACATCCATGCCCGAGGCAGGATTCGAACCTGTGACCGTAGCGGTCGCACGGTTCCATACTGAAGCGCCTAGAACCGCTCGGCCACCAACGGCCGGCACACGACACAGATCTGTAAGTCCACAGTATTGGTGATAAGTTGAAAATACCGTCCCGAAACACGTGTGCTACAAAACGCCACTGTTTCCTGCGCATGTACCCCGACATCACTATTGGATATGATTGCCATGCACACGTACACAGGCCGCACAACGGGTTGGCATACCCAGGATCAGCTGGTCGAGCAGCTGCTGGGGTATAGCCTCCCATTCTTGCAACAGTGCCTGTCGGAGCTCCTGAAGTGTCGAGGGGTTTGAAGACGTGCAGCGATACGTCGACCGAGAGCATCCCACACGTGCCTGATGGGGTTTAGGTCTGGAGAACAGGCAGGCCACTGCATTCGCCTGATATCTTCTATTTCAAGGCACTCCTCCACGATGGCAGCTCGGTGGGGCGGTGCGTTATCATCCATCAGAAGGAAGGTGGGACCCACTGCACCCCTGAAAAGGCGGACATACTGGTGCAAAATGACGTCCCGATACACCTGACCTGTTACAATTCCTCTGTCAAAGACTTACAGGGGTGTACGTGCACCAATCGTAATCCCACCCCACAAAATCGAACTACGACCTCCATACGGGTCCCTTTCAAGGACATTAAGGGGTTGGTATCTGATTCCTGGTTCACGCCAGATGAAAACCCAGCGAGAATCACTGCTCAGGCTATACCTGGACTCGTCCGTGAACATAACCTGGGACCACTGTTGCAATGACCATGTTCTTGACACCAGGCTTTACGGGCTCTCCTGTGACCAGAGGTCAGTGAAATGCACCTTGCAGGTCTCCAGGTGAATAAACCTCGTCGTCCAGTCGTCTGTAGACTGTGTGTCTGGAGACAACTGTTCCAGTGGCTGCGGTAAAGTCCCGAGCAAGGCTACCCGCAGTACTCCGTGGCCGTCTGCGAGCGCTGATTGTGAGATATCGGTATCCTTGTGGTGTTGTGCACTGTGGACGTCCCGTACTGTAGCGCCTGGACACGTTTCGTGTCTTCTGGAATCGTTGCCATAATCTTGAGATCACACTTTGTGGCACACGGAGGGCCCGTGCTACGACCTGTTGTGTTTGACCAGCCTCCAAGCGCCCTAGCATTCTATCCCTCATAACGTCATCAACATGTATTCTTTGAGCCATTTTCAACACATAGTCACCATTAGCACGTCTGAAAACGTCTGCACACTTACTCGCTGCAACGTACTCTGACATTCACCAACACACCTCTGCGTATGTGGACTGCTGTCAGCGCCACCGTGCGACGACCGCGGGTCAAATGCCCCGCATGGTCATACCCCGAGGTGATTTAAACCAGCAAACCGCCCATAAGAGCGTTGTTTCACCTTGCATCAGCATTATCCTTAATTTATGAGCATTAGTGTAGATTTCGGACGGATGGGAGATGGGGGATGAAAGGTACAGTCGTCTGGGACAAACACAAGCAGCCTGCTGAAAAAATCTTTTAGAAACGAACGAACTACAGATTCTTCTGTCATATACCCCTTCCACTCCTCGCAAACCCTTCCCCCATTATATAATACCGGAACTGGTTTTCATAACTGAGTACCGGCCAGGTGGCCAGATTGGGCTATATTTTGCCATTTGGCCTACTAACGATAGAATATTGAACAAATTGTTAAAAGCGATGCAACCATCGCAGTTAGGGCGATGTTTTTGTTAAGCAACGCGATTTTTGGACGACCCAAACAAATCCAAGTGCATTTTTATGCACTGATTTCAGTTATTATCGTATTTACCGCTCTGCTGCGTATGAAATACAACATTGCAACGCCAAAGTTCTACCAGCACCCAAATAACAGCTCCAGTGCTTAATAATTTTTTCATAATGTAGGGCCATAGTCATAATATATTTCTTTAAAGTCAGTACCGCCATTAGAGTCTTTTTTTATTTGCAGTGTTACATTTATACGATCATGATTTCGGTTTTACAATTCCATTATCAAGCGTTTTAATGTTATACAGAGCCTAAGATGGCATACTGCCGTATTCAAAATACACTATTAGACACATTGTCTAAGTGCCAATATTTCTGGTAAAAGTCTACTGCTTTGTATTATCACTGAGTATACCGTCTTGGCGCTTGATAAAGAGCGTCTCTTGAGTCAAGATGGTATACTCAGCGATAAAACAAAGCAGTAGGCTTTTACCAGAAATATTGGCACTTAGACAATGTGTCTAATAGTGTATTTTAAATACGGCAGTATCCCATCTTAGGCTCTGTATAAAATTAAAACCCTATCACGGCATTAAAAGCCGAAATCATGATCGCGTAAATGTAGCACTACAAATAAAAAACAGTCTAATGGCTTTACTGACTTTAAAGAAACTCCAGTGCTAATATTTAGCTGCTATAGATAGATAATTAGGCCATTAGAGTAGTACAGTAAGAACTCTACTGATTAACGAAACGACAACTGAGCTAAAGCAAGACCAACCATTGGTCTTGGCTAAAATAGAGATGGGCGATAGCCGATAGTCCTATGGATGTACAGATAGTTTAAACGTATCGTTGCCCTTGTTGACTATTTCTAGTGCATATCCGATTTTCGTCGTATGATTGGAAATGAAAATATCTTTCGGCGTCCGGACTCGCTAGACTCCGCCTCCCCCCACCCCCTCCCCCGCCCCCATCTCTTTGAGTATGCCCATGCCAGCTGTCACTAATGCATTAGATGCGACGGTGAACAACAGCAACTGTGACGTGTTTCTTCTTGCCAGTAAGCAAGGACAATTTCACACCTATTCGCAGAGGAACTAGAGCTTCGCCCTCCACAGATGAGCAGCAATGATTCTTCGTCCCCATAATACATGTGTTAACAGTCTATCTCCAAAAGTCCCAACAAAATAAATAGTATTGTCCTGTGTGAGATGTGCCCTCACTAACTCAATGTAGGAAAAAAAAGGTATTTGGTGAATTAAATTTATACTTTTTTATAAAATGCATATTTGAACCATCAGCTGTTTTTATTTTAAACCCAAATTCTACCGGTTTCGGTCTTGGACCATCTTCACGGATGAAGGGTTAAAATGATTTAAGCCACCATATCGCATTTAAAATGTGTAGTGCGTACCATGAATGTAAATATATGACATAGGAGTTTAAAAGTAAACATCCAAATGCTAAAGTATACATTTAGTACATTAGTCATTATATAAAATGTGTAGTATGTATATATTTAGTATTTGGATGTTTGCTTTAAAGCCCTATCTCATATATTTGCAGTCATGGCACGTACTACACATTTTAAATAATGACTGATGCAATATGGTGGCTTAAATCATTTTAACTCTTCATCCATGATGATGGTCCAAGACCGAAACCGGTAGAATTTGGCTTGAAAACACAATCAGCTGATGGTTCAGATATGCATTTTATGCATTACTTAACGGCTGTTAGCAGTCATCATTCAAATATCTTTTACACTTTTTTGACGAACGTTCAGATAATGAAATAGTTTTTTTTTATTTATTTTCTTTCCTTCTGGCAAGACGGTGACTGTATTTTTGTAAAGTTAATCTTTTACCTCTATGGCATTTATTTGCTTCAACACTAGATAATTTGTTTCTCAATGTTATGCTACGTGATTTACATATAAATTTATCATTGTGTAATTTTACAGTCGTTGTTTATATGTTTGAGTCGTTAATGAAGTGGGAACGTATTGATTTTTTGGGCTCTTTGTAAGCACTAGCGTATTTGGGTGAATTCACTTGTGATTATACGTTTCTAAAATTGATTTTTGTGATTTATACAGTTATTTCTCATATTTTCACATTTAATTTCAAATAAAAGTGTTTGAACGTAGCTGGTAGATGTGTGTGTGTGTGTGTGTGTGTGTGTGTGGACGTTATGTCAAATCTAAACTAATACTAAAGGGGGCACCACACGTTGACAGGGAAAACTAGTTCATGTCCCGAATTAAGTGTGTTTTTCACTCAAAGATCTGAACCGATTTTCTTTTTTGATTGTTCAGATTCTTGTTGTTGTAAGTATGGTGACGGTGCTCACGACTCCAGAGAGCACCGCACCACAATCGATAAGCCGAGCGCGAAACACTCGTAATGCAGCAGCTGAATAGCTTGGCAGTACAAACTATAGCAAAGCCCGCCTGGGGGCGCAGATGCCAACCCGTGGGCATCACGTGTGTGGATAGCGATTGGTCGATGCCTCGTTAATTACCGGAACACTTAGCTACTCAAATGGTTCAAATGGCTCTGAGCACTATGGGACTTAACATCTATGGTCATCAGTCCCCTAGAACTTAGAACTACTTAAACCTAACTAACCTAAGGACAGCACATAACACCCAGCCATCACGAGGCAGAGAAAATCCCTGACCCCGCCGGGAATCGAACCCGGGAACCCGGGCGTGGGAAGCGAGAACGCTACCGCACGGCCACGAGATACGGGCACTTAGCTACGGCATACAGTTTTCATCAGCGCGCGGAGTCATGTACAGTCTCCATTTACCGCCGAGTCAACAAGCTGCAGCGTTTCTCCGTCTCCGAGACTCAGGCTCTGTAGGCATTGAAGGCAGCTCTGGACTCTACGCCGGCCCGTGTGGCCGAGCGGTTCTAGGCGATTCAGTCTGGAACCGCGCGACCGCTACGCTCGCAGGTTCGAATCCTGCCTCGGGCATGGATGTGTGTGATGTCCTTAGGTTAGTTAGGTTTAAGTAGTTCTAAGTTGTAGGGGACTGATGACCTCAGATATTAAGTCCCATAGTGCTCAGAGCCATTTGAACCTTTTTTTTTCTCTGGACTCTACGTAGGCACAGTGACACGACTTTAATTTTTCAGAGGACTTGTAATAAATGTGCTGGACATTTTACGAGAAGAAGCAATACTTAAGCTGTGCATTTCTTCATATTTATTTAATAAATACCATTTTATTACTAATTGTTGGGAATCCTTCAGACTGAAGGTAACCTACGTCGTCCTCCTATATTCCCAGCAGTAACCATTCGAAAACTTAACTATAATGTCATGCAAGATATACATAAGCGCCTTCTCCACACTGTACAGCAAGGAAATGTGAATGAGGGTGGTCCCCATAAGTATGACTGAGATAGGGAATATTATGCATTCATTTACAGACCGTGACAAACTGAAGTGTCACAGACGTCATAAAGTTTGAAATATAGGGGAGAGTTAGTGAAAGATGTCGAAACTGTCGTTTCACCGAGTCTCACGTTATGTACGCCCCAAGGACAGAAAACCCCAATTAACAAACTCTGTGGAAACTTAAAAAAAATGGTTCAAATGGCTCTGAGCACTATGGGACTCAACTGCTGAGATCATTAGTCCCCTAGAAATTAGAACTAGTTAAACCTAACTAACCTAAGGACATCACAAACATCCATGCCCGAGGCAGGATTCGAACCTGCGACCGTAGCGGTCTTGCGGTTCCAGACTGCAGCGCCTTTAACCGCACGGCCACTTCGGCCGGCGGAAACTTAAAGTAGGGAAGTGAGTCATCTTGCCGATGACGGCAACTATTGACGATAAAATCTACACTGGTAGTATTTTGATTAACACCTAAATTATTCAAGTACTGAGAATAGCACACAAAAAGGGGAGACAAAAGGAAAGGAGTATCCTAGATTTTTTATCAGACATCTATAGAATAAATTCAGAATTATATGAACAAAGGTTAAATCCAAGAAAGTAATTCAGTCAAAGATAACATTTACCATGGAAGAGAGATGTAGCGCTTCGAAAAGGTAATTCATTGCGACTACAACGCAACTCGGATATGGAAATGTTCAGTTAGTTAGTTGTTCTTTAGTCGCTGTAGAGTACTTTTGCGATAGTTGTCTGGACACAAACGCTATTAGTTTGTTTCGGTTTTGGAAGTTTGATAATTTGTGAGGTAGAGACTGAAGTATTGCTCAGTCATTCGACTGATGAAGTTAATCTTTACCGTTCTCAACGCGACGGTATAGTAGTATAGTAAGACGAGTGTTAGACTTCAGTTGAATGATATTGGTTTATCGAACTTAGCCGTCGTACTGATGAACAGTTACAAACTTTGAGAGCAATGGATCAACGACAGAAAAACAATTCGTAGTCTTGTGTAGGACACAATAACACGAACACACGAAGAAAGACAAGTACGCCGATTAGTCAAAAGTTGTCGTCAGCGTCACGTTTACTGAACTGAACAGAAGTTAATCTTGAATGACATACCGGTGTGCGTGTGTTGTAGGGACAAACAATTAATTACAGAAAGAACAATAAAATCTGAGTCAAAAGGTAAATCTTTAGTGTCGCCTAACTGTTAAAATGTGTGTGAAATCTTATGGGACTTAACTGCTAAGGTCATCAGTCCCTAAGCTTACACACTACTTAACCTAAATCATCCTAAGGAGGAACACACACACACACATGCCCGAGGGAGGACTCGAACCTCGGCCGGGATCAGCCCCACAGTCCATGAATGCAGCGCCCATGACCGCTCGGCTAATCCCGCGCGACTGTCGCCTAACTCGTTAAACGGACAATACAATGTGTGTTAATACAAGTCTTTAAACATTTTAAGTGACTGAGTGAGTACATGAATTATGGACAGTGAAGGGTGATTAGTTTAAACCAGTATTACGGTGTATAAAAAAAAAGAAAAAAAACATTTACTCCAACATTAGTTATCTCTGGAGTTTCGTTGGACCGTTGTTAATAACTGGACGTAGCAACGGCATAGCAACGGAATAGTAGACAGAAAAATTTCATCCTCGCTATGTATGATGTGAAAAATGACCGTAATTATGAAATCAAGAATCAAGACTTTAGTTCATCTCGGAACTAACCGGGCATAAAAATAAAAATGAACGATTGCAGTTTACCAGTTCGCATAAACTAAGAAGACGCGTACAGATAACAGAACATTTCTAAACCACGCGAGGAGTTGTGTTCTTAAGAGAGTTACAGGGGCTGTTCCACGTCACACCGACGGGGACGAACATCGTTACGACTCACGTCTCCTCCCGGCGAGTGAAGAAGGAGGAAAGGGACATCACAGTTACCAACACTTGATATGCAAATTATATACCATGGTATGCAAATAGAGTCCGCGGCTCGTGGTCGTGCGGTAGCATTCTCGCTTCCCACGCCCGGGTTCCCGGGTTCGATTCCCGGCGGGGTCAGGGATTTACTCTGCCTCGTGATGACTGGGTGTTGTGTGATGTCCTTAGGTTAGTTAGGTTTAAGTAGTTCTAAGTTCTAGGGGACTGATGACCATAGATGTTAAGTCCCATAGTGCTCAGAGCCATTTCAACCATTAGAATTTTTGTGCAAATAGAATTAATTTGCAGATAGCATATTCCTTTATTTCTGTCAAAGACTGTCCATGTATTTTTTTCATTTAATTGTCTTATGGACAGTGATGGTACATCAAGTACTTGTAGCAGTTTATTTGTTTGAGAACTGCGGTTGTCTGGGCTGGCAAATTTACGGACAGAGAGCAGAGCGAAGTAGACTGAAGGGCACCGTTAACGCAGGATGTAAGAAACGTGACTACAGGTAGGACAGCACACGCCAAAGGCTATTCTGTTGAGTGAGCAGCCTAGAAGGACACCTGTAGACAGCTGAGAGAATACGCCACCAGCGGTAATGCGACTTCATTCTGGTGACGGACAGCCCTTAGCAAGCCCCAGTGAGAGTTCGAAAAATTCCAGATGGCCTGACCGTCGCTCCCACATCCTAAAGCCGGCCGGAGTGGCCGAGCGGTTCTAGGCGCTACAGTCTGGAATCACGCGACCGCTACGGTCGCAGGTTCGAATCCTGCCTCGGGTATGGATGTGTGTGATGTCCTTAGGTTAGTTAGGTTTAAGTAGTTCTAAGTTCTAGGGGACTGATGACCTCAGAAGTTAAGTCCCATAATACTCAGAGCCATTTGAACCATTTGAACCCACATCCTAAAACACTTTTCTAGAGGGCAGTTACATGTTTCGGCTAGCGAGCAGCAACATGCTTTGTGTACAAACACAGAAGCAGCACGGTGCAAACCTGTATACAGGAAGATATTGCACCACTGTGGACCACGGCCTCTGTGAAAGTAACAGGCAGAGATGGGAAGGCATTTACGAGCCTATGCTTTAGACAGTACGAGACCACAGCTTTCTCGTCCCAAAATACTTTTAGCCAGGCCCTCATGAAAAGTGTAAACAGCAATCTCTGGATCCAGAATGAGATTTTCACTCTGCAGCGGAATGTGCGCTGATATGAAACATCCTGGCAGATTAAAACTGTGTGCCGGACCGAGACTCGAACTCAGGACCTTTGCCTTTCGAGGGCAAGTGCTCTACCAGCTGAGAGCACTTGCCCGCGAAATGCAAAGGTATCGAGTTCGAGTCTTGGTCGGGCACACAGTTTTAATCTGCCAGGAAGTTCCATATCAGCGCACACTCCGCTGCAGAGTGAAGATCTCATTCTGGAAACATCCCCCAGGATGTGGCTAAGCCATGTCTCCGCAATATCCTTTCTTCCAGGAATGCTAGTTCTGCAAGGTTCGCAGGAGACCTTCTGTGAAGTTTGGAAAGTAGGAGACGGGGTATTGGCGGAAGCAAAGCTGTGAGGACGAGGCGTGAGTCGTGCTTAGGTAGCTCAGATGGTAGATCACTTGCCCGCGAAAGGCAAAGGTCCCGAGTTCGAGTCTCGATGCGGCACACAGTTTTAATCTGCCAGGAAGTTTCAGCAATATCTGGATATTTGGGGGAAACAGGCTGTTATGCTGTTACGTTGAATAATGGACTTCTTTGAGTAACTGACAGGACGAAGCCAAACAAATTACCTTTCTTTAACTGAAGTCACGTAGTCCTCTGGACGAAAATATGGGAATAGGCTACTTTCCTACGTTAAAAATTTGGTTCGGATTGTTGTTACTCTGATAGATTATAACGCTTAAGTAACATTTACCGTCAATATTCTCACAAAATATGTCATTTTTATGTAATTAAAGCTTAAAATCATCAAATACCAACATGTGGTCACGTAATAGAAAGAGCTCTGTTGTTGGCTAATGCTCTGGTGAAGTCACAGACTAGCAATACGAAGGTATACATGGGTTATAGGAAAAGTTAGCTGAAGTTACGAGGTTTTTACGTACTTTTTTCGCAAATAGTTTAGGTATTTAGTGATGGAAAACGCAATTACAACTTTTAAGTAATAATAGAAAGGAATTTTTTGAACTCTGATAGTGGAGTCCTTGCAATAGTTGACGCGTTTGTGCTCCACTCATTTAGAGCTGCGATATGTGAAACGACAGATGTCCTTTGCCCTGCTGTCTGCAACATCATTAAAACTAAACACTAAACTCCGGCCGAACAGACCATGAAGGCCCAACGGTACGGTGTCATCCTCAGCCGATAGGCGTCACTGGATGCAGAATGGAGGGGCATGTGTTCAGCACACCGCTCTCCCGGCCGTATGTCAGTTTCCAAGACCAAAGCCGCTACTTCTGAGTCAAGTAGCTCCTCTGTTTGCCTCACAAGGGCTGAATGCACCCCGCTTGCCAACAGCGCTCGGCAGACCGGATGGTCACCCATCCAGGTGCTAGCCCAGCCCGACAGCGCTTAACTTCGGTGTTCTGACGGGAACCGGTGTTACCACTGCGCCAAGGCCGTTGGAAACAACATCATTAAACTCGCTCAAAACTTAATAACTGTAGAAATTTTGCAAATGGGTCCGTATGTTATAACTAGATTGTCGACTGTCAGTCATGAGCTACGACAAAAAGCAAAATAAAATTATAGTTGGCAAAACTTAGTGCTGCTTTCCTCTGTATAAGATACTCAGTAATGACACTGCATCTAGCACGCGTTTGGTAGCAGAATGGATAGCGCATACGACTGCAGGTAAGGAACTCACAAGTTCGAATCGCTGAAGGGTCATATATTTTTAAAAGTTTTACACGAAATAAGAAAATAGCGTTAGCAAGAACTGACTATAGCAGTTGTTTCGATTGTGGGATGTGTTATATATAGTTTCACATTAGTCATAGCGTGAGAAACGGACAACAGAGAATAAATGCATTTACTTTGCCAACAAACAATTCACTCTTTTGGAAAGCGCTGCTAGTAGTAAAGATATTACCACACGCCCCATTACAGCGAGGTCTAGGAGGTGAGGACATACGGAGAGATATAAAGCAAGACGACTTACTTCTTCTCTGTATACGACGATGAAACTGCAAAAGAGTAAACAATAAGGATCCCAGGTGGACAGCACGAAGACAAAAATCCTGTTTCTGATAAGGTAGAAAGTGTGTGACCACATTAAATAGGAAATATCTGTTTCAACGCGACTTGTGTGAACAGCGATTGCAAATGTAAGCGCATGTAAACAGCATATTAAACACAATAAAATTCTGTTTCTGATCAGTATGGGGAAGTTTTGTAACGTGATTTGGTTTTCATATGAGAGGACTGTCGAGTCGTCTTACAAATAAGTTAAAATGTTCTTTCGGGTTAGATTCAAACCAGTGATGTATGAACATCGTCTCATAAAATTCTACGGTCCACCGCTCTAACAACTGTGCTACCGAATGAATGAGGTGCAGTCGGGTAAAACGACTATTTTCACTAGGAGTTTAATTTCGTTGAATGACGCTATCCTTCGTTGTAATAGTGGGAGAGCATATCTCGGAGGTAAGTTAATGTTAACTTTACAGTGCAACACATTTTTAATTTAGTGAACTTGAGCGTCGACGTGGTGACAATTTGCAGGTACAGTGCACTTAGGTTTCATGCGTGTTCTCATTCTCTGGAACGCTCAGAAACCATGTTTCAGGAGTTTTTATAGATGTATTTGTACAGTATGGTACAACACACTATTTGTATCTCAGTCTCCGAAAAGTTAATTCCGAAACAACACATCGCTGCGAACTAACATTATAACATTAGGAGCAGCGAGCTAACCAGTGACGTCACAGGCATCACATGGGTCGAATGGAGCGTTTTAGCAGGCTTTCAAATTATTTGAATGTCATTTCAGTTTTTATAACAGAATACTGAAATTGAAGAGGAAAAAAAGCATGTTATTAGCAGAAAATGGTATAATTAATCATTTAAGACTATATCCAAAACTTCATATGGTTCTAATGGCACTAAGCACTATGGGACTTAACATCTGAGGTCATCAGACCCCTACGCCCAGAACTACTTAAACCTAACTAATCTAAGGACAGCACACACATCCATGGCAGGATTCGAACCTGCGACCGTAGCAGCAGCGCGGTTCCGGACTGAAACGCCTAGAACTGCTCGACCACAGCCGCAGGCACAATTTTCAGAAAACAGTCAACACACGGTTGGCGCCGGTGGCGACACCTACAACGTGCTGACATGAGGAAAGTTTCCAGCCGATTTCTCATACACAAACAGCAGATGACCGGCGTTGCCTGGTGAAACGTTGTTGTGATCCCTCGTGCAAGGAGGAGCAATGCGTACCAACACGTTTCCGACTTTGATAAAGGTGGGATTGTAGCCTGTCGCGATTGCGGTTTATCGTATCGCGACACTGCTGCTCGCGTTGGTCGAGATCCAATGACTGTTAGCAGAATATGGAATCGGTGGGTTCAGGAGTGTAATACGGAACGCCGTGTTGGATCCTAACGGCCTCGCATCACTTGCAGTGGAGATGACAGGCATCTTATCCGCATGGCTGTAACGGATCGTGCAGCCACGTCTCGATCCCTGAGTCAACAGATGGGGACGTTTGCAAGACAACAAGCATCTGCACGAACAGTTCGACGACGTTTGCAGCAGCATGGACTATCAGCTCGGAGACCATGGCTGCAGTTACCCTTGACGCTGCATCACATACAGGAGCGCCTGCGATGGTGTACTCAACGACGAACCTGGGTGCGCGAATGGCAAAACGTCATTTTTTCGGATGAATCCAGGTTCTGTTTACAGCATCATGATGGCCGCATCCGTGTTTGGCGACATCGCGGTGAACGCACATTGGAAGCGTGTATTCATCATCGTCATACTGGCGTATCACCCGGTGTGATGGTCTTGGGTGCCATTGGTTACACGTCTCGGTCACCTCTTGTTCGCGTTAACGGCACTTTGGATAGTGGACGTTACATTTCAGATGTGTTACGACCCGTGGCTCTACCCTTCATTCATCCCTGCGAAACCCTACATTTCAGAAGGATAACGCACGACCGCATGTTGCAGATCCTGTACGGGCCTTTCTGGACACAGAAAATGTTCGACTGCTGCCCTGGCTAGCACTTTCTCCAAATCTCTCACCGACTGAAAACGTCTGGTCAATGGTGGCCGAGCAACTAACTGGCTCGTCACAATACGGCAGTCACTACTCTTGATGTACTGTGGTACCGTGCTGAAGCTGCATGGGCAGCTGTACATGTACACGCCATCCAAGTTCTGTTTGACTCGATGCCCAGGCGTATCAAGGCCGTTATTACGGCCAGAGGTGGTTGTTCTGGGTAATGATTTCTCAGGATCTATGCACCCAAATTGCGTGAAAATGTAATCACATGATTGTTCTAGCATAACATATTTGTCCAATGAATACCCGTTTATCAACTGCATTTCTTCTTGGTGTAGCAACTTTAATGGCCAGTAGTGTATTTTGAGGGAGATGCTCCGGAAAAATTGCTCGTTAGCATTGGATAACTGTTTGGAAGATGTTCTGATTGGCTCGCCATGAAGTGGTGTTTAGAGAGAGGACAGGAGGCGTTGGAGAGACTCCTGAGCCTCTGCTTGCAGGAAAAACACTTAGAATACTGCTCGCAGACTTCGGTTTCCGATTTCACAGTGAATAGTCGTTATATTATTTTGTACCTCCAACTGGAGCAAGACGTCAAGTTTCACCTAGGTAGCTTCTTGGGTTTCACGGGCATCGTAGTCGACAGAGTCACCGCTTGGAGCAGATCTCCGATTATGCATATCTCACATTCTCAGTTCGAATATAATGAATTTCCTTGAGACAGAGAAGTTGCTGTCCATGCATCAGCACGGCCTTAGAAAGTATCGCTCCTGCGAAACGCAACTCGCCCTTTTTTCACATGATATCTTGCGAACCATGGATGAAGGGTATCAGACGGATGCCATATTCCTTGACTTCCGGAAAGCGTTTGAATCGGTGACCCACCGCAGACCCCTAACTAAGGTATAAGCATATGGGATTGGTTCCCAAATATGTGAGTGGCTCGAAGACTTCTTAAGTAATAGAACCCAGCACGCTGTCCTCGATGGTGAGTGTTCATCGGAGGTGAGGGTATCATCTGGAGTGCCCCAGGGAAGTGTGGTAGGTCCGCTGTTGTTTTCTATCTACATAAATGATCTTTTGGATAGGGTGGATAGCAATGTGCGGCTGTTTGCTGATGATGCTGTGGCGTACGGGAAGCTGTCGTCGTTGAATGACTGTAGGAGGATACAAGATGACTTGGACAGGATTTGTGATTGGTGTAATGAATGGCAGCTAACTCTAAATATAGATAAATGTAAATTGATGCAGATGAACAGGAAGAAGAATCCCGTAATGTTTGGCTACTCCATTAGTAGTCTAACGCTTGACACAGTCACGTCGATTAAATATTTGGGTGTAACATTGCAGAGCGATATGAAGTGGGACAAGAATGTGATGGCAGTTATGGGGAAGACGGATAGTCGTTTTCGGTTCATTGGTAGAATTTTGGAAAGATGTGGTTCATCTGTAAAGGAGACCGCTTATAAAACACTAATACGACCTATTCTTGAGTACTGCTCGAGCGTTTGGGATCCCTATCAGATCGGGTTGAGGGAGGACATAGAAGCAATTCAGAGGCGGGCTGCTAGATTTGTTACTAGTAGGTTTGATCATCACGCGAGTGTTACGGAAATGCTTCAGGAATTCGGATGGGAGTCTCTAGAGGAAAGGAGGCGTCCTTTTCGTGAATCGCTACTAAGGAAATTTAGAGAACCAGCACTTGAGGCTGACTGCATACAATTTTACTGCCGCCAACTTATATTTCGCGGAAAGACCACAAAGATAAGATAAGAGATTAGGGCTCATACAGAGGCATATAGGCAGCAATTTTTCCCTCGTTCTGTTTGGGAGTGGAACAGGGAGGGAAGATGCTAATTGTGGTACGAGGTACCCTCTGCCACGCACCGTATGGTGGATTGCGGAGTATGTATGTAGATGTAGGTGCAGATGTAGATGCAGTGGCTGCGCTTATACAAGCGCACAAAAAATTCAACAGCAGTATCGGTGGTCAGCATAACAACACAGTTAAAAAACGAAAAGATCTGGGATCGGCTGTGGCATGTATAGGTCACGACGTGTTTAGTGAACATCAGATTTTCCATGAGATGCATAACATTAGAAACTCAGATTTTTGGCAGTCACTGTCATCGGATCCCGGAAACGGATCAGTCATGCTAGGACTGTACTAACTTCTCCTAAGAGTTCTTTATCTTGAATCTTCACCAACCGTAGTTGCATGCAACCGTTTCACGTAGTTGCAAAAATATTTTTTAATGAACAGGATAATCAAAAATGCTTATATTGTACTTTACTGCAACTATTGCCTATGTTTACGTCAGGTTTTGTAATAAACACTAGAATTTATGGCAACTGACTTTCGTTTAAGTGTTTTACCTGGCCACAGAATTAATTTGTAGTGTCACTGTTCTGCCATACCTTTGATGTCTGTATGACCATAATTTAGCGTTAATTAAATATACTCGCACAACAACTAATAACTGTCTTCATTGCGTCTCTACATACATGTACAGTTTACAATACATATTACATGTACGAAGGTCTAGGCTGTGGGGTAGTATATATGTTGGTACAATTTACATTCACTCAAGCAAAACTTTTTTTTTAGTAAATTATTCGCATATTCATTCTCAGTCTACCACACATCATGACTCACATCTTGTTGATGCTTACTTGTCTATTTTCGTTTTATTGTTGTTTTTTTGTACATGTCACACCTCATTTATCAAACGTATGTTTTATTGTATATCTCTTCTATGCATGAGTGTTGGTGACAGTGCCATAACTAAACATGTTCTTGCAGTAAAATTTGACTATGTGAACCTTCAGTCAAATTAAACTTTTGTGTACATTTCTAGACTTGTTCAGTTTCCAATGCAGGTTTTCGATTGTGTTTAATAACGATCTCTGATATCAGTAAAGAAGTGAGGGTGTTGTTGTGCTGGGCACATTTAATTTGTTTCTGACAGCCTGTATTTATGTCTGGGATGACTGCAGAGATCAGGAAGTCCTATATGAACAGGTTGCCTTGTAACGTCCCCCTAGAAAAATTAATGAATTACTGTGCTGATAAACATCTTATGTTATTTGATTTTCAAACAGCTGAGCAAAACCGAACGTACTCAGACATTCACTAAAGTGACACACAATATTTTTAGCGCGACGCAAACTGACTTTCAGTAATCCCTATGAAAGAATGGCCCTGACTAAGAATAACCTATACCTTTCATGAATTCTTACCTCACAAAAATCTTCGTTACTCGAACTACTACAATACAGCGAGCGCCAATACTGCCAGCTAAATAAAAGATTCTAACTACTTAAGGCACTAACTACTGATAGACATAGTTAGCAAATGAAAGACTTTGATAGGGAACAAACAATGTATTTACCTTTACAGTTTCAAAAGTCATAATATCCAGTCTTACAAATTTACTGTTTCTGTCCAGATCATCGGCTCTCAAAACTCCGCCATCTCACTCCCCACATCCACCACTGCTGGCGGCTCACCTCCAACCGCACAACCCTACGCGCTGTTAACAGCCAACTGCCCAACACTACAATAGCAAATTCCAACAATGCCACCCAGCCACAGACTGCACACAGCACAGCCAGTGATTTTCATACAGAGCGCTACGTGGCGGTGGCGTTACCAACATAAGAACCTAAACAGATTACTTACATAGCCCCCATGCTCCCCACAAAAAATTTTACAAATTTTTTTTGGCAGTGGCCAATACAGATTTGAAAATTTTTTTCATAATTACAATAACAAAGATGTCAAATGCACACACTTATTGATGCAATGTTGGTCAAAAGCAATAATTGTTCTCATAAAGACAGTCCTGATCATTTATCACAATAGTAATTACAGTTTTTTTTCACAAAGTCTCCTTAGCAAAAGAAAATGCACACGTAAGTAGTGGATTTCCATGCAGTCTTGAAGAACTAGTATTGTCCTTCAAACGGAAAGACAGTGCTGACTCTTGACATGCAGACGGGTAATGGGCCACAACAGAACAAACCCACCGCAGAGTCAGTCGAGGTTTTGAAGAATATTGGTAGGTAGGTCATCACAGAGCAGACCCACTGTAGTCCTGGAAGAGAGTATGGTATTTGTGGGCCATCAAAGGTACAGATGCACTGCAGTCCTTGTAGAGACGGCCAGCAGCCATCTGTTGCAACTGTGCAGGTGCACAATCACCATTGAAGAGTCTTGCGGATAATATAGCAAGTCCATAAACCACCACTTGTGCACTCACAAAGTTTTTGGAGTTGACCTTAAAACCAGTAATGCTGTTAACCAGTCCCTTGCTGAATTATTAACACACGTGCAAACACTAACAGTCTCAACTTCTCATCTATTGTACATCTATTATGACCAACAGAAACGTGTGCAGTGAAATGTAACTTAATTTGAAGAACTGGTGTCTATACAATTATAAGTTTACAACATAATAATACAATTACAAAGGTACAAAAACTGTATTGCCTACGTTAGGCAATAAGATTTCTTTTTATGCTCGTTATGTTGATGATATACTCATACTATTTCAAGGTTGTGACCAAGATCTACAACAACTGTTTCATGTTTTCAACAGTTTCCACGAGAAAATGAAATTTACAAAAGAGATACAAAATAACGAGAGAGAACTCAATTTTCTTGATTTGAAACTTAAGTTATCGGGTAACACTATTAGCTTCGACATTTTCCGTAAAGAAACTTTTTCTGATAATATTATTCCAGCAGATTCCTGTCATCCTCAAACTCACAAGATCGCCTTTTTTCATTCTGCAGTTCATCGCGCTGTGAGCACACCTTTAGCACAGAATTGTTTTGAAAATGAAATATTTTTATTAAAATCAATAGCTACTAACAATGGATACGACCCTAAATTAATTGACCAAATTGCTAAGAAAAAAGCAGCTGTAAAATTTTCTACTTTAGGAGATAACAGGGCAAAAAACTATGAGAGTAATAACTTTATTTCTATTCCATTTTTAGGGAACGTTTCATATAAGATTAAAAGACTTTTACAGAAACAATACGGTTATAGAGTTGCTTTTTCCGTAAATAATAGCCTCAAACGTAGAGTAATTCATAATATTGGAGCACGAGAAGAACTCAGCACTAAGTCCGGTGTATACAAAATTACTTGTAACGACTGCCCAAACTATTACATAGGGCAGACAGGTAGACCCATTAAAGTTAGGTATAAAGAACACAAGTTAGGTAAAAATGGGGAAAACGTATATAATTCCACCTTTGCTGAACATCTATGGCTCTTACAGCACACGCCAAGAGAACTGGACGACGTAGAGCTGCTTCATGAAGCTGATAAAGGTGACAAACTAGACTTGCTCGAAGAATTAGAGATTTTCAAGCATCTGTCTCTAAAAGATGGTTTTGTTCTTAATGAACAGGTGCAGCTTCGAAACAAAAATTTTTTAGACAGTTTCAAACCCCTCATTGCCTTAATGTAATATAGTCTGGCTGACTAGGAGTTATTTTCTTGCTTGTTGATGCCGGTGAAATGCGCTTTTCCTATCTTGTTGGGATCTACATATTGTGTTGTTTGTTAATTATGAATTTCAATGTGTATGTGTGGTTAAATGACTACTATGTTTTATTCATACAGACAGATGGTTTCGTTTTATTATAACATTTTGGTTGTTTCGCTAGTATGTATTTCACTACCTACGTTACGCGAGACTCTCGCGCATTACAGTAGTGCCCTCTCTCGTTAGATGTTCCAAGCGCAAGCTTTATCCGTTTGACACTAAGACACAGGTAAATTTGGTTCTATATTTCTAGTTTACATAAATGTCTTTAATTGGCATGATACGCCTTGTTTATTAAGACAAAGTTTGAATTAACACAACCTTTAATAATTTTTGATGCGTCTATGTATGTATTTATGGATTGTAATATGCGCGAGTCTGGCACATGCAAGTGCCCTCTCTCGGCGAAACAATCTACCTTAGTGCCTTCACACTCGTGTCTCAACAGTTCATAGGCGAAGTAACATTGTTAAACTGTTCGCTTTGATCCTGTTCCCATTACACATGTTGTACAAATGGAGATGATATTTTAATTACTGACGATGCCTTTTGGCATAATTGTTTCATTATTCTCCAGTGCATGATGTAATTTTAGTAAGTACTAAAGATTGTGTGCCTGTATTACTTTAGCAATTTCACCGTTATTTAAGCTTCTGTTTCTCACTTTCGTTGATATGGCTTTTCTAATGAATGTGTCTTTCTATTCAGGAAGTTTACTTCTGATGAAGGTATATTTATATGTACCGAAACCTTGGTCTAGAATTTTAATAAAAAAATTCTATCCTGCAACTGTTTTTGGCTGCCATCCTTTATTGTGAAGAATTTTGACAGTTGCTGCTGCAGCCATGTTTAAAATCTTGAGGTACAAAATACATCATTAAAGAACATAACAATACAGATAAAATTTGTAGTCATAGGGGCTTTACAAAAGAATAGAAATAAACATATACATCAGTGTTACAGGAATTATGACATAAGTAAATACATAAAAGGTCTGAATAACTTACGAAACATCAACTTCACACGTGAGCATTAAAACAAAACAGAATAAAAAATGTCTCAACATCTTTACAAAGCAAATAACATATTACAAATGCAAATTATGTTTGAGGATAAAAGTATTCCTCATCATAGTGAATGTAGCTGAGTATTAGAAAAATTCTACAACATAAGTCTTATCAGATAAACACATAAAGACAGGAAGAACGCAAATACACAAGGTACACAGACACACAGTGGAATAACACAAAAGGACAGGACAGGATTTGTTTTCAGTGTGATGTTTGGTACTGCAGTCCAACCCAAAACTTCATTTCATAGATGTTTCCTCTTATTTCACTTTTTTTTAATACCTTGTCAATGCATTTCTTCCAGTTCCTCACAACTCACTCTCTTATATAGTCTACCCCCTCTTAAGCTAACTTAAATCTACTGAGCTCAGATGCTAAACTAAGGGACAAGGCAATGCAGCAACACACAACAAATTAACACAAACAGCGATGACAAAAAATGCAAATTGGCAAAGCAAGCAGCAATAAATATAAATTAGCAAAGCAACTGCAATATTACAACTAATATAAGTCAATGTGCAGCAAACAAGAAAAATAAATCAGTAGTAAAAGTGGCTTATCAAAGTAATACAAAGTGAAATGCAGTAGCACTATGCCTGGCAAATAGCAGCAGCAAATGCTATAACTTATACCTAAACATGACAAAGCTCAAGCAGAAAAAATATTACAGTAAAAATGGCCGTGCTTAATACCTATGTCACATCTTAACACTAGAGTGATGCATCACCTTGATTTACTCTACAAATCAAGTTACCCAATCATTGACAAAAATTATGTATGCAATTCCTGTGAAGGGAAATATCTTTTTGTGCTCCCTAATTTTTTCTTTCCTTTTTTTTTTTTTTTTTTTTGGAAGTAGATCATAAAATTATTATTTACTGGATCTGTAGGCATAAAATATCTATATTAGTACATCTATTAAATTTTAATTTAACCAATGCTGCAGTGCAGCTAGAAACTAGATATTAAACAAATTGAGCAATCTCTCAACTAGAAAGACAATAGATGTAAAATGTTTCTCATCATTTCATTAGGCATTTTAGTAAATATCATAAATTAAGAGCTCCACAGTGTAATCATATGTTTTCAAGTTCGAGCGTGTCGTATTTGCGATGCTTTCTACAAAGAAGTGTCAATAGCGAGGTTAATGGCCTCTTTTTTCTCCACCTAATGGCTTTTTCTCCAGGCAGGTGGGACAGCCGGGCGTCCACGACGCATTACGTGAAAGTTACTTAACTTTCTTACCGAAATATTTATGATAGCAGTTACAGTCTCATATAAAAAAATTTCACAGGTCCAAAAGTTACAGTAGAAATGTGTAGAAACGAAATCTCAGGAATAGCAGTGTTGTGATCCATTCACACATGGACAAACAACTCATAACTCTTAAAGTACGATTCTTGGTTTCCAACATCCATTTTCACAAATCAGCGTCCTTAACCACTACTCATTATTCCTTACCTTATTACACATATACATATTCGTCGACATTCTTCAATATTTCATCATTATAAATATGTAGCATAATCAAATTCCTCATATAGCATCAGCTTATTGATCTTAAACATACCTCAACAGCATAATACACATCATCGTCGTAAAAATAACATCATAACACCTCAGTCAAATCTCAAAAACGTCTTAGCTTTCTGCAATAATGTCAAAACCTAAAAAAAATTCTCTGCTCATTTCATCTACCTCAAACGTACTTTAAAACTCATGATCTCATACCAAATACGACATTCAAAGCTCTCATAGTATCACAATGGTTCCGAAAAAATATGAACACTTCACAAAGTACAGACAAAATACAATTTCATAAGTGTGAAGTTATCCAACTGTGTAATTGCGTCAATATCAGTCACTGATGTAGTAAAATAAATGTTTGTCTCTCTCAGTTAAATGATCAGATAGCTGTGTAATTCTGTGTTAGAGAAATATAGTAACGATGTGTAAAGTTGTATAAGCAAATACCATATTAGCTAGGGCTCCATGTACTTGCCAAACACATGATACACAAAGTAAGCGTGTACCCCCCTGAGGATTAATGTAATTATACCCTCAGGTGTTACAGATTACAGCAATGGAATGAAATGTATCACGGAAAACTTTCTTTGTAATTCAAAAATATTTAAAAATAAATGTTTTAAGTACAAAATTAATCACTCAAATACGTGTACTGTAGCGCTAAACTGTGCGTCTTTTGTAAGATAATCTCTGTCATTACTTAAGGGTAAAAATGTGCCAAGTGTCGTAATTATCGGCGTCCATTAGCAAAGTTCTGTGGAAGTCAATGTACTTACCTCGTAATAAACAAAAGCGAAATGTTATGCATATAGATATCGTAGTTATTACGTACAGTACCGTATCAAGAAAGTACTATACTGTAACGTATTGTTGTGCTACGAAAAAGGCTGTCTCATTGTAGCTATACCACAAAAGTTACTACTAAAACATGTTTTACTTTCCAGAAGAATTCAGAAAAACTGTGCAGATATGAAACACATACAGCGTAAAAGCAATAATATAAACTGTGTCACTCATTAGTAACGTCTAGCTGTCAAATAAACTAACCACTGTGTCGTCTGGTATCTCTCAGAAAGTGCTTCAAATCCAGAATGTATTTTCAAGTATACCAAAATGTTGCATTTAAATCACATTAGCAGTACCAGTATATGTTCTAAATATGTGGGCCTTATAGTCGTTGCGTAATCGTGTAACTAACATGCAAGAATGTACACACACAATAATACTGTGTCGTCTGTTCACTATAACAATGCATTCGTAAGTACTGTTTAAATAAGTTCTCTTGGTTCTTGACCAGATAGTTAACTTCAAACATTGTTGCATGTTAACAGTTTCTAAGTCTGACAAAGCGTACTAGTAACGTGAAGTGAAAAATTTTATAGCAAAGACTAAGCTAAAAAGCAGATTATTTTTCAGTAAACGATTTTACGTGTGAAACATGGTATAAACCTTTACTCTTCCTAGTACGCAGAGTTTCAACTTGAACACAATTATCATGCAGCATACGTCAGTAAAGAATACTGGAATTTTTCTCAAGGTTAGCGTATATGTAATTTTTCTCTGAGCAGCCGGCGCATGTGGCTGCCTGCAGTGGGAGTCATTGTCTGTCTCATTGTTGGCGCCCGTCGTTATTGGGATTAGGAGACCTAACTTCTACAAATTCACCTTGTCGAGAGGGCCCTGTCCTGTTTGAATCCCGCCAGTTCTGATGGAATTCAGGTCTGTCGTTTTGTCGGTAGTTTACATAGTTTCTTGTTTGTCGGTTATGTGGTGGAGAATTTCTCCCGGAATTGTAATTGCATGTTGGACCGTTGCGTCTGAAGTTAATCTGTCTCCCCTGATAATAATTATTTTAGTTCCCATATTCTCTGTTTCTCTCTTTGTCTCTGTGATAGCCATTACCGCGGAGAGGTGATCTTTGCCTGTAATTACTACTACTCTGCCAGTGGTTGTCGTACGGGTGGTGTCTGTTTTGGTCACGATTTACGTTGTAAGAATAGCCTTGTCATGTCCAGTTATTATTTCTTTCATCGAGGAATTGTGACTGATGTGACATATAACTGTTGTGCTCCTGTTTTCGCGTTCCGTGATTGTCAGTATCAATTTCCAATTCTTGTAACAGTCCCTGAAAAGCTTCAATGACGTCTTTGCAACGCCCTGCCAAAATAATATGTCGTACATGTTCAGGCAATTTGATTAAGCAAATGCGGATGAGTTCTGAGGGGCTGTATGGGTTTGAAAGATACTGATTCTTATGTAACATGTCTTCGAAATATTTGACAAGACTGGAGAATTCAGATTGTTCGAAATGTTTCATCATTATGATGCTATGTTTTACTCGGTCTTGTGTAGCTTGAGACCAATATGCTGAGAGGAAGACATGATAAAATTCTCCTTCACTGTGACAATCGTGAATGACCGATCGCATTCTTACAGCTGGTTCATTCTCTAAGTAGCCACACATAAATTCTAACCTGTGCTCCAATGACCAGTTGGGAGGAAAACAATAAGACAATTGATGAAGCCTTGCTTGTGGATGAATGTCGTTTGCCAGAATTCTTAAATGTTTTGAATTTACGTGTAGTAATGAACAACTTATAGCCAAAATCATCACGTCGGCGAGTCGCATATTGCTCGTTGTTACTTCGTTTCAGCGGATCAATCTCAAAATTCAGTGCTGTTTTGAAGCTGTTGCTGTGACATTTCCGAAATGCCCTGTGTTATTATTTTGTGACTTTTCCGTATTTCTAAGTCCCTCTTCGCGTGTTGGAGCGCGAGTCTTCTCTGAAATATGTAATTCTTGTATTACCTGTGTCAACTGATCTTGTACTTCCCGGATTTCTCTTTTGTACTGTGAATTGATTTCATTTTGATTTTGTTTGAATTTTCTCATTTGTTCATACTCTTCTGTGTCAGTGAAGGCTATGGGTCTTGTGTCATTCATATCATCATCTACCTTTGTGGATAAGTTGGTGAACTGATCCGAAAGTTAGGCTACTTTCTCCGATAGAGAACTTATTTCCTCAGTGTATTTTTCTGAACCAAGTTTCAGAGTGTCCATTTGTGTTGAAATCGTATCTACTGTGTCCTTTAAGTTTTCCTGAGATTTTGCAAGTTGCGTAACCGAATCGGTAGATGCAACTGAGTCAATTTTAGCTTGCAAGGTGACGTGATTATCATGAACAATAGTTTGCAGTTCTTTTATGGCTGCTTCGTGATTGTGTAATGCATTTTCATGACGCGAAAAAATAGGTTGGAAATGCTCAGAAATTTGTGTTTTTACGTCATTACAGACTTTTTGACGTGTCGATTCGATTTTAAGTAACTCAGCAGTTAAACCTTCACGTGTTTGTTCAAGTGTGGTATCTAACTTTTGAAGCTGTTGCTGTGACTGTTTTTGATTTTGTTCCATTGCGTCTAACTGTTGCTGTGTTTGTCTCTGGTGTTGTTCGATTGTATCTAACTGTTGCTGTGTTTGTCTCTGATTTTGTTTCATTTGTTGTGTTAATTGCAATAATAATGTATTAGCGTCTGGAATCTGTTCCTCTATGCTTTTCGGCAGTGCATTTGCACCGGCAACATTCACATTTTGACAAGCAGAAAATGTGTCTTGACTTATTTGAGAAAACAGTGAGGACGCAAAAGCTGAATCTACAGTATTTGCAAGATTGTGTCCTGTCATTTCGGATTCCTGAGGCGAGCTGTTGCCGACCGATCGATCGATAATACTTCCCTGTTCACTAATAGTTTCACTGTCTACACCATTATTTGCCACCCACTCTATTTCCCTATGCACAGTTACCAAATTACTACTTTGAACATTAGTTAATTCATTACACGGTGGTGCTCATTCAATGCTATCGTCTTCACTGTCATTTCTCAGTTTACTTTGGAGCCTAGTATTACGTTTTCCACACGCCATAATTGTCACAATGTTTCACGCGATAACACAGAAAAGCACAATTGGAAGAGTAAAATAAGAAAACACATTAACATAGCACTGAAAATAATATGTAGTTAATTGCAAGCGCAGCTGCAAAATACTTGGTGCAAATCTACATGCATGCCACAACTGTTTTACTGTACAACAATGAAAAACTACAACTACAAAGAAGATTCTCTCTACAATTACTCGCTAACAATAAATAATAGCTACACTAATTACACGAACTACAAGAAAAAATCAGAAGATTCCAGTGAGGTATCCTCAGCTAAGGGTCGACATATGTAACGTCCCCTTAGAAAAATTAATGAATTACTGTGCTGATAAACATCTTATGTTATTTGATTTTCAAACAGCTGAGGAAAACTGAACGTACTCAGACATTCACTAAAGTGACACACAATATTTATAGCGCAACGCAATCTGACTTCCTGTAGTCCCCTATAAAAGAATGACCCTGACTAACAATAACCTATACCTTTCATGAATTCTTACCTCACAAAAATCTTCGTTACTCGAACTACTGCAAAACAGCGAGCGCCAATACTGCCAGTTAAATAAAAGATTCTAACTACTGAAGGCACTAACTACTGATAGGCATAGTTAGCAAATGAAAGATTTTGATAGAGAACAAACAATGTATTTACCTTAATAGTTTCAAAAGTCATAATATATATATATCAGTTCATGGCATCCAGTCTTACAAATTTACTGTCTCTGTCAAGATCATCCGCTCTCAAAACTCCGCCATCTCACTCCCCACATCCACCACTGCTGGCGGCTCACCTCCAACTGCGCAACGCTACGTGCTGTTAACAGCCAACTGCCCAACACTACAATAGCAAATTCCAACAATGCCACCCAGCCACAGAGTGCACACAGCACAGTCAGTGATTTTCATACAGAGCGCTGCGTGGCGGTGGCGTTACCAATATAAGAACCGAAACAGACTACTTGCAGCCTTATGCCTCGTGTCCAGCAGTAAGGTAACTGTGTGGATGGCTGTGTTAGTATTCCTGAGGATGTTTGTGTGTTGGATGATGATTTACTATGTATTGCTCTAATGTTAAGGTGGATAAAGTACACCGTAAATTACCTAGGGAAAAAAAATTACTGCGAGTAGAGGGTAATGAATGACGGGAAATCCTGAGGACTTACCTCTTTACATTTTTAATTTGTTTAGATCACAAGTATGGGCACATTTAATGCACTATTATCTAGATAGAAAGTCACTACGATAGTTATGGCGTTAAATAAAGTGGACTGACAGCGACTGCATACTGATTGCCTCCATATCTAGTTGGACTGGCTAATTGGAGGTGACGGGTCTTTCTTTCTGTTGACTGAAATCTCGTGATCTGCTTGTGTTGCCGCTGTGTGGGGAGAGACACGTTTCTCGGAGGGTAAGTGCAGGGTCGCCTTAATAGCTCAAGTTCTGGGCAGACAGAAACGCCTTGCTGGGCTGTATGTACAGTGTCAGGCATCGTGTAGGAGCCGTCCGACGCTTTCATATCACAGGGGAGGTGAGAGGAAGGCCCGCACAGCCTCGCAACAGTCCAGCATGAGTGTCCTGCTGGTAATGCACTATGGTGAAGTATTCTCAATGCTAACTGCAGTCTTTTTAGAACTTTATCGCACAATTGGCTGGCACCCAGGAAATTGTTCCCTGTTGGGACAGAAACGTTTTTAGAACAGCATTTCTTTGCCAGCCGGCTTTCACAGGATCATTTGTAAGAGAATCTTGTATGTTACGATTGCAAAACGTCTCTCCTCAGAGTCCAAAATAGCCCCTTGCTGCTGATCGCCCGACTGTGTGTCGCCAGTGCAGCTGATGTATTATTGAGACGTTTGGATTCTCACTCCAAGTGATTTCCAACGTACACCGAAAATAAACGTCATGACTGGAATTCAGACAGTGACTGCAGAAGAAATGTAAACTCACCACTATATGTTTATGTATGAAATGTAGCCCAACTCTATCTCCCCCTCTATAAAAAGATCTATGTATTACCAAAACTAGGTACTCAAAAACTGTTATGCAACTTAAACTCGTATCTTAACCTCTGATCAAACAAAACGTGATTTGAACTGAACTGTAAAGCTTTTCAGAGCATTCATACAAGGTTGGCGCCGGTGGCGACACCTACAACGTGCTGACATGAGGAAAGTTTCCAACCGATTTCTCATACACAAACAGCAGTTGACCGGCTTTGCCTGGTGAAACGTTGTTGTGATGCCTCGTGTAAGGAGGAGAAATGCATACCATCTCCTTTCCGACGTTGATAAAGGTCGGATTGTAGCCTATCGCGATTGCGGTTTATCGTATCGCGACATTGCTGCCCGCGTTGGTCGAGCCCCAATGACTGTTAGCAGAATATGGAATCGGTGGGTTCAGGAGGGTAATGTGGAACGCCGTGCTGGATCCCAACGGCCTCGTATCAGTAGCAGTCAAGATGACAGGCATCTTATCCGCATGGCAGTAACGGATCGTGTAGCCACGTCTCGATCCCTGAGTCAACAGATGGGGACGTTTGCAAGACAACAACCATCTGCATGAACAGTTCTACAACGTTTGCAGCAGCATGGACTATCAGCTCGGAGACTTACCCTTGACGCTGCATCACAGACAGGAGCGCCTGCGATGGTGTACTCAACGACGAACCTGGGTGCACAAATGGCAAAACGTCATTTTTTTGGATGAATCCAGATTCTGTTTACAGTGACATCGCGGTGAACGCACATTGGAAGCGTGTATTCGTCATCGCCATACTGGCGTATCACCAGGCGTGATGGTATGGGGTGCCATTGGTTACACGTCTCGGTCACCTCTTGGTCGCATTGACGGCACTTTGAACAGTGGACGTTACATTTCAGACGTGTTACGACCCGTGGCTCTACCCTTCATTCGATCCCTGCGAAACCCTACATTTCAGCAGGATAATGCACTACCGCATTTTGCAGGTCCTGTACGGGCCTTTCTGGATACAGAAAATATTCGACTGCTGCCCTGGCCAGCACACTCTTCAGATCTCTCACCAACTGAACACGTCTGGTCAATGGTGGCCGAGCAACTGGCTCGTCACAATACGCCAGTCACTACTCTTCATGAACTGTGGTATCGCGTTGAAGCTGCATGGGCAGCTGTACCTGTACACGCCATCCAAGCTCTGTTTGACTTAATGCCCAGGCGTATCAAGACCGTTATTACGGCCAGAGGTGGTTCTTCTGGGTAATGGTTTCTCGGGATCTATGCACTCAAATTGCGTGAAAATGTAATGACATGTCAGTTCTAGTATAATATGTTTGTCCAATGAATACCCGTTTATAATCTGCATTTATTCTTGGTGTAGCAATTTTAATGGCCAGTAGTGTGGCTATGATCAAGAAATGCGTCCTTGAAATAAAGATCCCCAAGACCTAGCGGAATGTAAAGATAGTAGCTATACCAAAACCTGGAAAGAGCCCCACAAATCCCAAACATTTTCGGCCTATCTCCCTCCTCTGCCAGCTCTATAAAGTCCTAGGAAAGAATTATCCTTAGCCGCATCTCCGCTCGTGTAGACCAGAATATTATTAAAGATCAAGCAGCGTTCCGCCCTGGAAGGTCATGCTCTGGACAAATTTTGAACCTCACCCAGCACATAGAAGATGGCTACGAACGGAAACAAATGACAGGTGCAGCTTTTATTGGCCTTACAGCCGCACATGACACCATTAACCATAATAAGTTAATATCAAAAATATATAACACCACGACGGATTACCGACTGGCGCAATTCATCCAGTGCCTGATGTAGAACAGACAAAGAAGAGCCGATGGCGGGCCCAGAAAAATGGACTACCCCAACGTAGCGTCCATGCCCCAATGATGTACAACATCTACAGCAATGACCAGATGATTAGTATAGATGCTCGCTCCTTCATCTACTCAGATGATACAGTCATTGCTCATTAGGGCAAAACATTAGCCGGCCGAAGTGGCCGAGCGGTTCTAGGCGCTTCAGTCTGGAACCGCGCGATCGCTACGGTCGCAGGTTCGAATCCTGCCTCGGGCACGGATGTGTGTGATGTCCTTAGGTTAGTGAGGTTTAAGTAGCTCTAAGTTGTAGGGTACTGATGACCTCAGCATTTAAGTCGCATACTGCTCAGAGCCATTTGAACCATTTTTTGCTAAACATTAGGAAAAGTGGCAAGAAAACTGACAACAGTGCTTGATAATCTAGCTGATTACTATGACGATAACCACCTCAAGCCAAACCCAGCAAAACACAAGTCTGCGCTTTTTACCTGCGCAGTAGAGAGGCCAGGAGAAAACTCAACATAACTTAGCGGGGACACCGCGCCTCTCATTGCGACGCACCAAAATATCTTGGGGTCAAACTTGTCAAGGATCATTGTTTGGACACAAATATGAAAGGGAGTTCCAGGAACAACATCATCCGCAAGCCTAAAAATAGTAGAAGGGGAGCAGAACCCACAGTTCTCCGTACGTCGGCTCTGCGTTACGTTTCTCCGCTGCGGAGTACGCGGCACATGTATGGCAAAAACCCATCCACGCAAAACAAATAAATATAACTCTGAATGAGACAGGACGCATCATAACAGGCTACCTCCGCCCAACTCCCACAAACCAGCTTTACCAACTTATGGGCATAGCCCCTCTAGACATCAGTAGGAGAACAGCTGCAGAAAAGAAACAAAAATAAGGAACAGATCCCAGGCATTCAATGTTTGGACACTACCCCGAATCTAAAAGACTTAAATCAAGGAAGAGTTTTCTACAAACAACTGATCCAGCCCCTTTAGCGCCTAAAGCACTACGAGAAGAACTGTGGCGAAACTCGTACCTGGAAGACCAGGGAATAGCTCCAGGGAAGAACCTACACCCGGCTTCGAACTTCCATACACGATCTGAAAAGCCCCGAGCAGACTAAGGTCGGGTGTATCACGATGCAAAGTAAACCTCAAGGGTTATATCAATACAGACGAGCTCTGCGAATCTGGAGAACTGCATGACCCACAACGTTAGAAGTTTGCAGGAAATTGAACGAACGTTGCATGATGCAAGACCCACTAAAAGCAAATGACAATGCCCTATAAGCTGCAGCGTACTGGGCTTCGCATGGGGTATAAAGATTGAAATCCCAGACAGAATCATACCAGCTCTTTTAAATGAGCATTGTTTTATGTTTTTTTTTGTATTTTACTTTATTTAATCTTCACTTCTCTCACTACTATGTATTGTATTACTTTATGTTCTATGTTTTCTCTTTATTGTACTCTTAAACATTTTGTAAAAGTCATGTCTTGTCTACGATAGATAAATAAAATGAACGAAGAGAAGTTCGTTTGCATTTTTGTGGCGACAAACGTACTGCAGGAGTCACAGCTGTGTGTGAGCTGCCAGGAAGCTGCAGATCGGACAAGTTTGTGCTACCTTGTTGCGATGATGACAGACGCCTCGCCCAACGACTCATCGTGCTTTTGTTGACTCTCCGTAGACCTTTTCTAAGTGCTTGTGAATATCTGCGATGCTCTGTTTTTCCACCAGAAGAAATGCAATGACAGCTGTCTGCTTGGTGCGCACCTCCATTTCAGACGCCATTTTGAACGCTACATATAGTGCCGCCACCTGTGGGAACTTCATGAAACTGTAAGGACTGAAGCATAAATATTCCACGATGTCCAACAACAAATTCCGCATTTTTCCAACAGGAACTGGCAGGGAAAAAAATGTGTTGCGTTGCTTATTGGACGTCCCTCGTACAAAGTTGGGCAACGGCCTTGCCGCAGTGGATACACTGGTTCCCGTCAGATCAGCGAAGTTAAGCGCTGTCGGGCGAGGCCGGCACTTGGATGGGATTTTTAGATGAATTTGGACCTGTTTTATTCAGACTGTTGTCGTTTTCATTTTCTGTAAGTACGTCAAAATTTTCTTTGTTAATCGGTTGTCGTCTAGTCTCATAATGTGTCCATAGAATTTCAATCGTCTTTTGAGAAATCGGTTTCGATGTTGGAATATTTTTCTGTGACTGTGTGTGATTGTAGACGGTATCTTTCGTCTGTGAGTTTTGGGCCAAGGATTTTTCGGATGATTTTTCTTTCAGCCTTTTTGATATTTTCGAGGTCTCCTTTGTAATTAAGGTTTAGAGTCTCGCTAGCATAGAGCGTTTCAGGTTTGATAACAAAGAGTATTAATCTGCTAGGAAGTTGTGATAATTCACTTACTTTATCTCTGGCGATTCTAGAACACTGCGACTACTTTCTTAAATACCACTGAAGAAAAAACAACAACCAACCACACTTTTTGAATAAATGATTTGCTCCACCGTAACAAGTTTCGGGCCGAGGCCCGTCGTCTAGGGGGAAGACTATTCTTTACATGCTGCAGCGTAGAGTCTAGCTGATGTTTCAGCATGTTACGTATCTATGATGCAGACCTCTATGTTGTAATATATAAAGAAAGACCTTTCCACAAGAGAATAAAGTGAATTGTGTGTTGCAGCACAGCCGAACACCAGTAAATAAGAGGATGTCCTCGACCATCTCAAAGCTGCAACTCCTCAGTGATGGACTGCTAGAAGAGGCTGGACATAGATGCTGTCACCGTTTTCCTAAAAGGGAGTTCTAAAACTCGTATGTGGGCATACATAAGGACTTATACGGCAAGATTGCAGCCATCTGTAACGTTATTCGCAATACGGGAAAAATATTTGACAGTTTGTGACAGTATCTAGTACACTAAGGTGGGCAGCGGTCATTTTGAAGAGCTTTCGTGTGCTTAAAAATGTTGGTATCAAAATATGACTATTTTTCATTTGCAGTTAAACTTGATTACTGTACTACAGTAACGTAAAGTGTATGTACTGTATATTGCTGTAAATAAAAATGTAAATAATGTCAACGAAACACATGTAAATGTCATCAATATATTACCTGAAGAAATACAGTCGACAAGCCACTTTTATTGTCTAGTATCATTTTGTGCCAACACGTGTTTCGGACACTCACCCATCTTCAGTAGATCCATAGTGAGGAAATCCTCAAGGATGTAGGACATATCAGAAACCAAAACTACACAATGATGATGATGTTTGGTTTGTGGGGCGCTCAACTGCGCGGTCATCAGCGCCCATACAAAGTCCCGGATTTTACGCAGTTCAGTCTTTACACAGTCCAATCTCTCCACTGCTCCGAATGATGATGATGAGGATGAAATGATGTGGACAACACAAACACCCATTCTCCAGGCAGAGAAAATCCCCAACCCGGCCGCGAATTGAACCCGGGATCCCGTGATTCAGAGGCAGCAACGCTAGCCACTAGACCACGAGCTGCGGACAAAATACTCCATCAATATTTACAAAGAAAAACGGAAATTCTAATGTACCTTCCACAGACCCCAAGTGTAATGGTCCTCATGCATGTGGAATAAGCCAAAAAACTTAAACACATTTTGGTTTAAAAGGTCGTAACAAAATTATTACAAAGCATGTAAATGTTCAATGCACTGAGGTGCATTTGGTAAGTCTTAGGCTATTGTAGCCACTCATCATCAAATAGAAGATCATTTTGCAATATTTATTTACTACCAACATATTAATGCATTTAATTTGTACAAAATCACATAATAACACATATGTCACAAAACATGTAAAAGTTCAATACACTGAGGTGTATACGCTAATTCTTAGATTACGTTGGCATGCATAAGCGAGTAGAAATATCAGTTCGCAACATTTCTTTACAATGATCGAATTACCGCACTGAATTTGTACAGAGGTCAGTACAGAGTCCGTGCAGCATGCAGTGGTCAATGCGCAGCTACCCATTCTCGTCCAAAGAGCTGGGAGAGTTCATTCACTTGTTCTTGCCAATTTTAGGCCGGTCGGCGATGATAGAATCGAGGCTCAAGCCCTGCAATCTTTCTTAAACGATCTTACAGAAACTATTCTATAAAGAAATCAGTTTTGATTTACTTTTAGTTTATGTATCAGGTTCATTATGACGTGCCCATCATTTCATTAATGGTCATAGTTACTGTTATATTTACGGGAAGTAAGACACTGCGCGAAATTCGAAAAAGTTTGCAATAAAAAATAGGGGCCGCTATGATTTTGCGTTCGCTGCATATTACATAGGGGAACTCAGGGCGGAACGGGACACTTAATGTTTAACAATTTCTATAAAATAAGGGAACACAAGGAAACACTTCTTCAAGTGATAAAAAAACACCTTGTAGTGTAACCTAATGTACCTTATCTTAAAATCACTAAAAACAATACATTTTGCATTTTTTACAATTTTTCAAAGAAAGTCTTGCATATTTCCCGTTCCACCCCAGCCACGGGGCAGAATGGGATAAGGGTACTTTTTTGTTAAATTGTTGCATAAACGTTGAATCTGAATTACGAATATCGTATTAAACTATGACAAAATGTTGTATAACAGGAAATGCAGACTAAGGAATGTGTAATTTAAACAATTAGAAAGTCATTCTTCAAAATAATAAAATATTTTAATGTCATTCTGAAAAATGTACAATGCTTAATAACCACCAAACCACTAACTACTAGCCCTTTCGACAATAGTCACAAATCAGTATTTCCTCTTCATCTTCACTGTCTATGCCAGCACATGAATTGTGTGCCTACTCTGGCATGCGACCCAGCCCTCAGAAACGGAGTAGAAGCCCCCACAGTAGAGACACGCAGCATCCTCTTTCTCTGATTCTCTCTTGTCCATCATCTTCTTCCTTTTATTTTTCTTAAGGTCTTTGATGTCCTCTGTTTTGGTTTTTTTGGGTGCACAGTTTGATATTTTTGCCTTAAGTTGCATTGCACCTGACGTCTCTGTCCTGACATTGTTTGTATTTGTGCACCCTCCTCCTTTCTGAAGGCCTACTTTGCGTGCGACAGCATTCTGCAGTTCCTTCTTATAAGGAGAATCTGTTAATACGACGGTTTTTCCTTTTCGTCTTGTAGTGCGCCAAATATTTTGACAGATTAGTGGGATTAGAATGACAGCCTCGGACGATATCTGGAAAGCTGAGTTGTTCGTCGAAAATAGCTGTTTGGGAGAGTCTGGCATCCATGAACATCCAGGCTGGGTTTACTTTCTACTTGCATCAAAATATGACGGGGCAGAACGGGACACTATCCCATTCTCCCCCGTCCCGTTCCGCCCCAAGAGCCCAAGAGCACTTTTGAGGTTAACAACTTTTAAGGAGTGTAATAACTGACGTATTTAAATGCATTTAATAATAATAAGTATCACAAATGCCATGCACTTTAAGGGAATGTGTCATTTTAGGGTATACAATTAACAATTAACAGCTTACCTGGCGTTGAAATTCACCAAACGTTAGAACAACGCAAGCGGTAACGTGACGGACAACAATTCACTTAGAATTCGCACTTCAAACTAAATCAGAATGGCTGCCCTCACTTGCCTTTCATTCGGAGAAATAGTTACATGCCCATACAACAGGTTGCAACACTTTCCAGTCTAGAAAAGAGCCATTTCCCATTGTGCCCCGCTATCCCGTTATGCCCCGAGTTCCCCTAATATCTTTCTGCGTATGAAATTTAGCTAACATACTGAACGTTTCCTTAAACTTGGGTGGAGCTCACTATCTGTCACCAATCTCGAGAAAACAGATCTGACATAGCACTCTTTTTTGCGATCGCGCCACGCCAGCGATAAAGCCAGAGTGAAATATCCGCAACATTCCTAACATTTCATAAACGGTTTGAGATATGGCAATGAGATTTTGATAAATGATACCTAGCAAAGAGCAGAGTAGTTTGCCGTGTTATTATTATGCAAAACTTCATTATCTGTCGTGTCATTCCACTAACTACGTACTTTTTCTATGAAAGAATGTAATTTTTAAGGGGCATCGATAGGTGGTAAAACGAGAAATGCTATGGGTTTTGGAAGAATATAAATGAAGACATTACAAGTGCTTGAGTCGTGCGTGGTTCGTGTTCCCGCCATCATGTATTTTACACCCTGTTTTTAACGTACTTCCACCTCCCTACGTTAATTTAAATTACTACTGTCACTGAGTCGCTGCTTTGCCTGACCGTGACCGGCGCTAGCAGTGCGTATCGATATATCGCCTCTCGTAGTATCTTTGCTCAACTCCCGGTCGTTGTCTGTCGTAAGGAGTTCGTGTCGCGAGTTCGGGCTGCCAGTGAGTTGGAACGCGTCTGGAGCGCAGTCTGGACCTGCCAGTCGGGGAATTGCAATGCGGCACTAGTGCAGTCGGGTTGGAGCAACAGTGAGGTCTGCGTCGACATGGCTCGCCAGACCATTGCCGCCACGCATCACTTGGGCCGGGCCACGGCCTTGGTGGATCATCGGTCGGTCGTCGTACCGGACGACACGTTATGGCTCACCGATCGTTCATCAGTCGGCTGTGTGTGTGTGTGTGTGTGTGTGTGTGTGTGTGTGCGCGCGCGCGCGCATCGACTCCCGAATTCTCTTCGTGCTTGCTTAGTTCCTGTTGGGTATCGTTCAGGTCTTCGTGCAAGTGTTTGTCAGGTTGTGTGTGTAGCTGGCGTTTTTTTTTTATTTATTTATTGTTCCGTGGGACCAAATTAAGGAGAAGTCTCCATGGTCATGGAACGAGTCAATACATGAAATTATAACACGATATTAGAAACAGATAAAATGAAATATAAAAAAACATATTCAGGTGACAAGTCGTAAGTTTAAATGAAGAAAATCAACAATGTAACACTGGAATTTGCTTAATTTTTTAGCTCTTCCAGGAGCTCCTCGACAGAATAGAAGGAGTGAGCCATGAGGAAACTCTTCAGTTTAGACTTAAAAGAGTTTGGGCTACTGCTAAGATTTTTGAGTTCTTGTGGTAGCTTATTGAAAATGGATGCAGTAGAATACTGCACTCCTTTCTGCACAAGAGTCAAGGAAGTGCATTCTACATGCAGATTTGATTTCTGCCTAGTATTAACTGAGTGAAAGCTGCTAACTCTTGGGAATAAGCTAATATTGTTAACAACAAACGACATTAAAGAAAATATATACTGTGAGGGCAATGTCAGAATTCCCAGATTTTTTAATAGGGGTCGACAAGAGGTTCTCGAACTTACACCACATATAGCTCGAACAGCCCGTTTTTGAGCCAAAAATACCGTTTTTGAATCAGAAGAACTACCCCAAAAAATAATGCCATACGACATAAGCATGTGAAAATATGCGAAGTAGACTACTTTTCGTGTTGAAGTGTCATTTCAGATACTGTTCTAATGGTAAATAAAGCAGCATTTAGCTTCTGAACAAGATCCTGGACATGGGCTTTCCACAACAGCTTACTATCTATCCGAACGCCTAGGAACTTGAACTGTTCCGTCTCGCTTATAATATGCCTATTCTGTCTGATCAAAATATCGGTTCTTGTTGAATTGTGAGTTAGAAACTGTAAAAACTGAGTCTTACTGTGATTTAGCATCAAATTATTTTCCACAAGCCACGAACTTATTTCATGAACTACATTATTTGTTACTGTTTCAATATTACACACAAGATCCTTCACTATCAAGCTGGTGTCATCAGCAAACAGAAATATTTTTGAATCACCTGTAATACTAGAAGGCATATCATTTATATAAATAAGAAACAGCAGTGGCCCCAGCACCGACCCTTGGGGAACGCCCCACTTAACAGTGCCCCATTGGGACTGAACATCACTACCACTCCCAATATTGCGGAGAATTACCCTCTGCTTTCTGTTCTTAAAGTAAGAGGCGAACCAATTGTAAGCTACTCCCCTTACTCCATAATGGTCCAACTTCTGCAGTAATATTTTGTGGTCCTCACAGTCAAAAGCCTTCGTTAAATCAAAGAAAACACCTAGCGTTCGCAACCTTTTATTTAATCCGTCCAAAACCTCACAGAGAAAAGAGAATATAGCATTTTCAGTTGTTAAACCATTTCTAAAACCAAACTGAACATTTGACAGCAAATTATGTGAATTTAAATGCTCCAGTAACCTTGTATATACAACCTTCTCGATAACTTTAGCAAACAGCGTTATTTCCACTGACGACTATTTTAGATGTTGTCGGTATTCTGAGAGGAGTCGGTCGGTTGCTCCGGACCAGGGAAGTTATCTCCGCGCAGTACAGTCGGCTGGGTCCGCTGGCGGTCACTGCGCAGTGTCGGAGCGTGTGAGGAGCTGTCCGATCGTTATGAGCTTCGTGGTTCACCAACCCAGGACGTCAAAGCTGAGTAGTGGTTTCACCTACCCAAGCCACATCCATTCATGTTGTGTGGTTCGTTTCGGTAGTTCGCTCTTTGGGAGGTTTTCCTGTGAGCAACACTGAGTGTTTCTGTTGCTGAAGTTTAGCCGCCATGCGGTACAATTCACTATATTGGTTGACTACAATTCGAGTGCACCAGCGGAGTTTTCTGTCTTGTGGCCGTTAGTGTTCCGGTTACCTGCCCTGGCCACTAACATAATTTCAGGCAGCGTCCTTTCCTCACCTGTTGACGCTGTCCAACATTGTGTGTAGTTTTGACAAATTAATACATATTTCATTGTGGATAATCACGTTCATAACTTTTGTGATTGAGTTTTCATGTACCGATTGGTGGCAAGCAAGTCGTTTTGTCGGTCGGTCCGTGGCTGTTCCCTGGTTAGGTTCCAACAAATCAAGTGTAGTTGGGCTCACCACCTGTCTCACCTAAACGAACGAGGCTTCTGAGTGCCGTTTTCTTTATTGTCCTACTCACCGGTGTTTAATGGTCTGTTTATAATTTAGCATAGCTAATGATTTAAAAATTCTTGCTTTAACTGGATTTTATGCATTTTGAATTTTGGAAAATCAGTTGTGGGCCTTCAGCACTTGAATCTTTATTCTACAAAAAATTTCTAATTTATTTTTGAAATCTTGAAAAATTTTTTGTGGGCCTTCAGCCGTTAGTATTGCATCTTGTCTATGTTTGTCTATTCACCCTTGCCTTGAGGCTTTCAGCCTCGCTGTGTATATGTTAATTATTTTATTTGTAATTTTAACTGCATGTTATACCGCTTGAGATTTATCTTCTTGATTTAAGATTTCTTGTTTGGAGGCCTTCAGCCATGAAATAATTGCCTTTTTGAAACTCGTAGTTCTGAAGGTTCGGCTATGTGCCGTATTGGTTTAAAGGTGTTGTTAAGTTACAATAAATTACAATTTTAAGAGAACCTGACCGACCCCTTATTTGGCCATTTCCACAATCCTAGTCACCTGTTCTGCCCAGCAGGTTTAGCGGGCGTTTCAGTGCTTTTTTATAAGATACTGACCGTACTTTTCCTCAGTTCCTCACTTAATAAACTTAATAAACACTGTTTAAGAATTATATCGCAATTGTGTCTTCCCAACATGTTAGTGGGGTGAGGCTGTGTAAAACCCACCAAGTTTTGGCAAAAGGAGCAGATTTTAACATGGCAACAAGGGAAATTTGTAGATTTTGCTCAAAATTCGCTACTTGTGACAATTCTCTGAAAGTTACTAGTGGTTCACAAGACAGGTGAAAAGAAATCGGCCGGCCGCTGTGGCCGACCGGTTCTAGGCGCTTCAGTCTGGAACCGCGCTGCTGCTATAGTCGCAAGATAGAATCCTGCCTCCAGCATGGATGTGTGTGATGTCCTTAGGTTAGTTAGGTTTAAGTAGTTCTAAGTCTAGGGGATCGATGACCTCAGATGCTAAGTCCCATGGTGCTTAGAGCCATTTCAACCATTTGGAAACAAATCGCTGCGTTTTCGGCGGAATTCTTTTTAGATACTAAACAAATCAGAGGTGAATGGTCACCATGCAAGTGTGCACATGGAGGGCCCGGCTTAATATTTACAAAAAATGTGATCGTAGGCTTCAGCTTAGAACGGTACTTCCCCTCGAGCGCTCGGCGTTTCCCCTACAGAGTCTGCCTGCTGCCCCCACCACTATCGCTCTTCCCAAGCATGCCTTTCCGTCTGCGCATCTATCAGCCATGGTATTCAGCACGGACAATAGTATTCGCATTATTCGGACGGCATATACACATCAGTACATTCTGCTATGAAATTCATCAACTGAGTAGGAGTTGACCATCGATAAATCCTTTAGGCTCTTCTTAAACTGAATTTTATTGATAGTTAAACAATGAATGTTCGTGAAAATTATCCTTACTTCTAGTATCGATTCCATGAATTGAGCTGTTGGTTGCAGAAAGGGATATATATTAACGAAAAATTTAATCAAGGAAGAAATACATTAGGAAGCAGTAATTAATATCCCTAGTTCAGTTAACAGGCCTTTGCATGTCAAAAAGAATTCATCTCCAGATAGCTATACGCCTTCTGCAACTTTTTATCACTTACATTGAACATTTCTTGAACCAGATTCTATTTCTAGCATTGGGAATGATAAAAATTATGGTATGGCAGCCTGAATAATTTGAAAGTCTAATCTAGCACAAGTCAAGTCAAAGTCTCAACATTATCTTAATTTCTGCACCCATCTTCCCAATATATTTGTCGTTGTTCTTATTTTTGTGGTCTTGTGTCCGAAGACTGGTTCGATGTAGCTCTTCATGCTAGCCCATTCTCGGTCAGCTTCTTCATCTTTCTACATTCACTGAAACCTACATTCATTTGAAACTGCTTCCCATATTCTAGCCTTGATCTCCCTCTACAGTTTTTATCCCCCACGATTCCCTCGATTACCTAATTGGCAATTCCTATTCTATTTCTTCTCTCTAAAATTTAATTCCTATCCAAATTTCTCCGTTGTCTCCTTCAAGCTAAGTCACTGTACATGTTGAATAACACTGGGGTAGGCTATAATTCTGTCTCACTCCATTCTCGACTGCAGCTGCCCTTCAAAATCATTCGACTGTTACAATCGCATTCTAATCTCCGTACAAGTTGTAAACAATCTTTCGCCCCCCTGTATTGTATGCTTTCTATCTTCATAATCTTGAAGAGGGTATTTCAACACACATTATCAGCACTTTATCTAAATCTGCATGTCCTACAAATGTACTTTATTCAGTTTATCTTCTAAGACAAATCGTATTGTCAGTATTGCCTCGCGTGTTCTACATTTCTCGAAACACAAAGTGATTTTCCCAGAGATCAGCTTCTACCTATTTCTTTTTCACTCTTCTGTAAATAACTGACGTTGGTTTGACATACTGGGTCTCTAATCTGCATTTAAAATTTATCGCATAGCTTTTTTTAGTTTAGTGGCGTCTTCCTCACATGCTCTACACTGTTTTATTTAGAATTCAGTTTGTGTCGACATTTGCTAGTAATTTGTGTCGGGATCTCTGGTCTACTAATGTGTCTACTAATGTAATGAACTTTGTTCGAAACGTTACCGTCTACGTTTGCATCTCCATCTACAGTATTACACTGCAGTTAACAATTAAGTGCCTGGCAGTAGGTTCATCCAACCACCTTAAAGGAACTTGTCAACCGTTCCATTCTTGAACAGCACAGGGAAAAAACGAATCCGCAATTGCTCATGTACGTGGGAGGCAATGAAATATTTTTACACTCTGAGGGCAAAGTTGGTGATTACAATTTCATGAGAAGATCCTGTCGCAACGAAAAACGAGAAAGCTCCGAGATGTTTAACGGTTCTTGTAAAATAAATCGACTCCTTAAGTGGTCATGATGAATATATCCGTCTGTTGCCTGCTCGATATTCGTGGGTTCGACACTGTATTCGTGCACAGCATTTGTGTCTTGTAAATAATGTAAATGGTGAGTGATAGGCCGGCAAATGTTACAGTGCTACTAGTTAATGGTACCTCCAGTAGGTAGAACCTTCGTAGGTGGATTTGTGTGACCTATTTGAAAATAATTATAACAGTCCAGACCGCAAGGCACATTTATTGAAAGGTGACCTATTTCGAACATCTAGTGACCAACTTCAAACCTACAACTGTAATACACTGAAGACCCAAGGAAATTGGTACACCCGCCTACTATCGCATAGGGCCACCGCGAGAAGGCGGAAGTGCCGCAACTCGACATGGCATGGACTCGACTACTGTCTGACGTAGTGCTGGAGGGAACTGACACCATGAATCCTGCTGGGCTGTTCATAAATCCGTAAGAGTAGGAGGGGGTAAAGATCTCTTCTGAACAGCACCTTGAAAGTCAACCCAGATATATTCAATAATGTTTATGTCCGGGGAGTTTAGGGGCCAGCGGAAGTGTTTAAACTCAGAAGAGTGTTCCTGGAGCCACTCTGTAGCAATTCTGGACGTGTGGGGTGTCGCACTGTCCTGTTGGAATTGCCTAAGTCCGTTGGAATGCACAAACGACATTAATGGATGCAGGTCATCAGACAGGAACCTTATATACGTGTCACCTGTCAGATTCGTGTCTAGATTTATCAAGGTTCCCATATCACTCCAACTGCACACGACCCACACCATTACAGAGAACAGTCCCCTGCTCACATTCAGGGTCCATGGATTCATGAGGTTGTCTCCATACCCGTCCACGTCCATGCGCTCGATGCAATCTGAAGCAAGACTCGTCCGATCTGGCAATATGTTTGCACTCATCAACAGTCCAATGCCGGTGTTGACGGGCCCAGACGATAACTAAAGCTTTGTGTCGTCCAGTAATCGAGGGTACACGAGTGGGCCTTCGACTCCGAAAGCCCATATCGATGATATTTAGTTGTTCGGATGTTGAACTTGTTGATGGTTCAGCACTGAAATCTGAAGCAATTAGCGGAAGTGAAACTTCCTGGCAGATCAAAACTGTGTGCCCGACCGAGACTCGAACTCGGGACCTTTGCATTTCGTGGGCAAGTGCTCTACCATCTTAGCTACCGAAGCACGACTCACGCCCGGTACTCACAGCTTTACTTCCGGCAGCATCTCGAAGGCAAAGGTCCCGAGTTCGAGCCTCGGTCGGGCACACTGTTTTAATCTGCCAGGAAGTTTCATATCAGCGCACACTCCGCTGCAGAGTGAAAACTCATTCTGGAAACATCCCCCAGGCTGTGGGTAAGTCATGTTTCCTCAATATCCTTTCTTTCAGGAGTGCTAGTTCTGCAAGGAGAGCTTCTGTAAAGTTTGGAAGGTAGGAGACGAGATACTGGCAGAAGTAAAGCTGTGAGTACGGGGCGTGAGTCGTGCTTCGGTAGCTCAGATGGTAGAGCACTTGCCCGCGAAAGGCAAAGGTCCCGAGTTCGAGTCTCGGTCGGGCACACAGTTTTGATCTGCCAGGAAGTTTCATATCAGCGCACACTCCGCTGCAGAGTGAAAATATCTCATTCTGGAATTAGCGGAAGGATTGCACTTCTGTCAGGCTGAACGATTCTCTTCAGTCGTCGTTGGTCCCATTCTTGCAGGATCTTTATCTGGCCGCAGCGATGTCGGAGATTTTATGTTTTATCGGATTCCTAATATTCACAGTACACTCGCGAAAGCCTCACGGGGTAGCCGCGTGGTCTAGGGCGCCTTGTCACGGTCCACGAGGCTTCCCCCGTCGGAGGTTCGAGTCGTCCCTCGGGCTTGGGTGTGTGTTGTCCTTAGCGTAGGTTAGTTTTCTTTAGATTAAGTAAGTGTATAAGCTTAGGGACCGATGACCTCAGCAGTTTGGTCCCATAGGTCCTACCACAAATTTCAAAAAAAACATTCGCGAAATGGTCATACGGGAAAATCTCCACTTCATCGCTACCTCGGACATGTTGTGTCCCATCGTTCGTGCGCAGACTATACCACCACGTTCAGACTCAAATCTTGATAAGTTGTCATTGCAGCAGCAGTAACCGATCTAACAACTGCGCCCGACACTTGTCTTACAGAGGCGTTGCCGACCGCAGCGCCGTGTTTTGCCCGTTGAAATACATCTGTATATTAATACGCATACCTAAATCAGTTTCTTTGACGCTTCAGTATATAATAGGACGTAAATTAGAGGGACACATTAACAGAATTAAAATCTGCTATAATATTACAAAACGCAGATATACCCATTTTGATAGAAAATGGCTGTATTGGTGCAGGAACCGCTGAATGACGATAGCTGCAGAGAACAGTGCAGCTATTTCTTAAGTACTGGTTGCTCCCCGTACAGGTGACAGCATGAGGTCAACGTTAGCCAATCAGATATAAGTCGAGAGAATTATGTACAAAAAGCTGTACTTATTAGTAAATAAAACGTCAAAATTGTGAAAAATAATTTTACTTTAAAGAAGACACAGTACGTTAACATAGCTATTGTCAAATAAATGTAGTAAAAGCTTTAAAAAGGAAACATGTAAACATCGTGTTCACTGTGTATAGGTTGCCCTCTACGGACAAGCTGGCAAATAAGGACAATATTTCTATTGAGACCGTACTAACGATGTAGCATCAGAGCGATTTCGAAAGAGATGGCCGTGAATATCGACCGGTGGTGACGAGCAGACGACGTTCCATAGATCTACGAAGCAGTTGGTTACCATGGGGATGGAAGACGCTGATCTTTGGCGGTTCCCAATGAAGCAGCCACAACTACAGACAGATGACGTACACTATGTGATCAAAAGTATCCGCACGCTTGGCTGAAAATGACTTACAAGTTAGCGGCGCCCTCCACTGGTCATGCTGGAATTCAACATGGTGTTTGCCCACCCTTAGCCTTGATGACAGCTTCCACTCTCGCAAGCATACGTTGAATCTGTTGTGGTTGGCAAGACAGCCAACTCCGTTTTACTACAGGAGGCCGAAATGCACGCGTTTTAGCTCACGCAGGCTGGCGTGAGGTCTGGAACATGACAAGGAAATTAGAATTTAGAAAAACGGACGTAGCTGGTGGAATACTTAACTTTAATCCATTAATGATGAACGTCGCTCTTGACGGTACATGATTCACAATATCAATAGTAACTGATAATGGCGCCTTGCTAGGTCGTAGCAAATGACGTAGCTGAAGGCTATGCTAAACTATCGTCTCGGCAAATGAGAACGGAAGTAGGCAGTGAACCATCGCTAGCAAAGTCGGCTGTACAACTGGGGCGAGTGCTAGGAAGTCTCTCTAGACCTGCCGTGTGGCGGCGCTCGGTCTGCAATCGTTGATAGTGGCGACACGCGGGTCCGACGTATACTAACGAACCGCGGCCGATTTAGAGGCTACCACCTAGCAAGTGTGGTGTCTGGCGGTTACACCACATTCCTCCCCCGAAAATCGGCGTACGGTTGTGGCATAAGGCTTCCGCCCGCCGTGGGGAGGACCCCATGTTGACGCATGCGACGAGGTGGGGAGCCTAACAACAGGCGAGGCTGTGCCACCCGCAACCTGCCGTTCGGACCGCGGGGAGCTAGGAAACGCCCGAAAACCTGCTCCAGGGTGCACGCCAACATGCGGTGTACGCGCCCGCAGAGAGACAGGAGGGGCCGAAGGGTCGACCTCCATCGGGCCGGGGCACCCGACGGGTGAAGACGACATATGGTCCGGAGCGGGCAGGAGTTCCATGTCGGAGGACAACTGGTCACGGGAAGCGATCGGCGGCGCGTGACCCAGGGAGGCGCCCGGTGGTTGCAGCGACGCGTCCACTGCGGACGTCACCGGCGGGAGAACAGGCGGCGGCGGCGGCGGCGGCGGTGGCGGCGGCGCGTCGCCATGGGGCAAAATGGAAGGCAGCGTCGGTAACACCTGGGGCTGAGGCGAGCCAGTAGATGGCTCCCCAGGGCGCTGACCGGACGCCACCGTAGCTGAAAGCAGACGGCGAGCGGCAGATCCCGTGCGACGACAGAGGCGCAGCTGGTTGAGATGCCGGCGCACCGCACCAGAGGCCCCCAAAACCAGATACATAGCACGTCCGAGGCAGCCAAGAATACGCCCTTCGAGCCAACGCCGTGAACCGCGGTAGTGGCGGTAGTAGACAACGTCGCCTGGGGCAAAAGCAGGTGCCTGCTACATCCGCCGCATCAGGTACCTGTGCAGCGGCAAAGACATCAAGGTTCGATGAGGGCGACCGTGGAGCAACTCAGCCGGCGAGCGACCATCTCGGGGCTGAGAGCGATACGAGGACAAAAAGAGCAACAACGCGTCCTCCCGAGAATGCGACTCTCGCAAATTCTACATCTGTGACTTGAAAGTCCTGACCAATCGTTCAGCGGCACCGTTTGCCTGTGGCGAAAACGGCGCGGACGTCAGATGTTGAAAACCATTGGCTTTGCAGAATGATTGAAATTGTGCGGACATGAATTGTGGACCATTGTCGGAAACAATAATCTGTGGAAGACCTTCAATGAAAAATACAGCAGATAACGCTTGGATGGTGGCAGATAGCATCGTGGAAGACATCCGGACAACAAAAGGAAAATTACTGAATGAATCTACCACAACCAACCATCGAGCATTCCAGAATGGACGAGCAAAATCGATGTGTAAGTGTTGCCAAGGGGAAGTGGCTTTTGGCCATGCAAAGAATTTCCCCGGTGGTGCTGACTGTTGTTCGGCACACACCATGCATGAAGAGCACATATTCGTAATCGCGGCATCGATTCCAAAGCAAGTACAGTGCTGATGAGCAAATTGTTTCGTTCTCACGATACCCCACTGTCCTTGGTGGAGAAGCTGTAAGACAGAGGACTGTAACGAACGTGGGACCACGACCCGGGACTGATCATTATCAGAACGCAACAGCAAAACACCACATCGAACAAAAAGTCTCTCCTTGTGAGCAAAAAATCGACGAACCAACGGGTCCCAGATCCGTGACTTTGACAAGCGCCATTGCGTAGCAACAAAACGCAGAACGGTAGCAAGGACAGGGTCGGCAGCTGTGGCTGTAGCTATACGACGAAAATCAATCGGAAACTATTCGACCACGTCATCGGTTCCCGCATCAATGAACATACAAGCAAGTACGGAGGAATCGAATGCCCTATCCTCAGCAACAGGCAAGCGGGACAACGCATCGGCGTTTCCGTGCTTAGCAGTCGACCGATACAAGATATCGTAGCGGTACTGCGAGAGGAAAATAGACCAGCGAATGAATTTCTGCGCTGTACGTGGAGGTACAGGCTTGTTCGGATGGAAAAGCGATGTCAAAGGTTTGTGGTCTGTGATGATGGTAAAGTGACGACCATACAAGAAATCATGAAACTTTGTAACACCAAATACGAGAGCCAATGCTTCTTACTCGGTCTGTGAATAATTTCTTTGCGCAGACGAGAGCATTTTGGACGCAAAGGCAATAGGGCGATCGTGCGATCCATCTTTGTGCGCAAGCACAGCACCGATCCCGAAATCCGATGCATCCACCATCAACAAAAGAGGCTTCTGGGGATCGAATGGCGTAAGGCAAGTATTGGAAAGCAACGCCGAATTCAACTGGCGAAAGGCGTGTTCGCATTCCGTCGTCCAGACGAACGTAACACCTTTACGGCGTAAGCGATGAAGCGGAGCTGAAATGGAAGAGGTATGTGGCACGTATCTGTTAGAGTAATTTATTTTTCCCAGCACACTCTGTAGCTGCTTCAAATTCTGCGGCGAAGGCAAGTCTTGTATGGCACGAAGGTGTGGCAAATCACGAGCAAAAAACACACATTTGTCCTTCCGCAAGCGAAGACCATTTTGTCGCAAGACCTGAAATAATGTTCTGAGATTGGCTAAATGCTCTTCATCCATCTTTATGGAGATCACAATATCGTCCAGATAGTTTGCTGCAGTAGGGACCGACGCACAAACAGTTTGTAGATATTGCTGAAACAATGCAGGGGTGGATGCACACCCGAATAGCAGTCGTTTGAATCGATACAAACCAAGATGCATGTTAACCACCAAAACGCGCTGGTATTCTTCGTCCACCGGTATTTGCAAGTACGCATCTGCAAGGTCCAACTTCGAGAAATATTTACCCGGGCACAGTTTGTCAAAAAGATCTTCCTGGCAGGGTAAAGGAAAACTGCACTCACTAGTTGTGGATTCACTGTTGCCTTGAAGTCCACACAAAGTCTCAATTTCCCGGAAGGTTTTGGCAAAATTACTAAGGGTGATGCCCAGAGAGAAGCCTGCACGTGTTCAATTACACCTTGTAATTCCAAATCGTGTAATGTTTTTGCGACCTCATCACGCAATGCGTGGGGAACATTGCACGCTCTGAAAAATTTAGGTTGCGCGTTTACTTTCAGTTCCAAATGTGCTTTGTAGTTCTTAGCGCAAACAAGGCCCAATGCAAAAATGTCTGCAAATTCTTCACATAGATGAGAAACACTGTCGGAAGGCACAGTCTGGTTCACTGATAGGACCTGATTTACTATAGACAAGTTAAACAACTGAAATAAATCGAAACCAAATAAGTTCACTGCAGAAGAAGAACAAAGGACGTAAAATGACACAAGTTATGTTTGTCCTTTGTATGTTGCAAGAAGGCTGCACTGTCCTAACACAGGGATCTCTCAACCTGAATAGCTAGTTAACTTAACATTTGCTGCACACAACGGAGGTGTGCCCAGCAGTTTGTAAGTGTCTTGATTGATCAGTGAAACTGCAGCCCGGTATCGAGCTGGAATGGTATCACTCTTCCGTTACTGTCCAAGTCCACAAGAAGTTTATTGTCCTGCTGACGACAAGAGTGACTGTCTGTTGCAACGTGAACTGACACTGGTACAAAATCACTTGCGACTTGACGGGAGTTCCAACGATGTCGACGCACACTATTTGTGGGACGAACACAGTCACTGTTAGAGAGAGTGGCACTGGGCGGAGTGGATGAACTACATGAGGTTCCATGGGCGAAGTTTCGCGAGCCTGAGTATCCTTGGTTCGGTTCCGATTCCGGCGCGAAGCAAAGGGCCTGGAATGGTTTTGAGCTTCCGATCTGAGCTTTTTCTGGCAAACACTCTGAACATGTCCTTTTGTATTACAGAAAAAGCAAATAGCTTGGCGTGACAGGCAATTCTCACGCGACTGTCTAGTAGCACAACGCGGGCATGATTTTAGCACTGCATTTGCTTGCTGGCGCGGCACCCGTGGCTGAGAGCCTGGCGGCAGTGGCGTGGCCAGGCACGAGGACTGTTTACTGCTCCGTGCAGCTCGCCCGGCGGGCCGGTTAACGTGACACATGGCTGGTGAAGTTTCAAATGATTCTTGAGCGAAGTCAAATGTGTCCTGCCGATCCAATATGTCCATCACTTGTTGAAGGGAGGGATTGACTAGTTTCAAAATCTGTTCCCTTATACGAACATCAGAAATGTTCTGTGCAATTGCATCATGTACCATAGTATCTGAATAAGGGAGTCCACATTGACACTCAAAAGCACAATCCCTAGGAAGGCCTTACAAGGTTGCAACCCACTCCCGATTAGTCTGACCTGCCGTACGTTTTGTACGAAAGAAGGTACATCTTTTCGCAACTACATTGACTGATTCTTTGAAATATGCATCTAATGCAGACAAAATTTCTTTGTAGGACAGAGTTGCTACGTCGTGTTTGGGAAATATTTTGACTATCACACCGATGATAGGAGATAAGGCTGCCGCTCATTACCTTGAATTCTGTAGGCGATGAGATGGAATCCAAATTGGCGTGACCACTTCGTCCAGCTTTCCGGTGCAGCATCAAAAGGTCGAAAAGTTGATGCAACAGCGTGTTGTGGCTGCGTTAGTGGGGGAGAGGCGGCTACCGCATCGTTTTGCATTGCACGTTGACCTGGACGAGTTGTCCAAGGGCATCCAGTAATGCCTGCATCTGCTGATTCTGTAAGAGATAAAATTCGGACAGTACATCTGGAGATTGTGGCGAAGCCATTACACAAGTAAATCAGGGCAGTTTAGAGAAGAACGCGGTTTTGCCTCTTCGCCAATGTTGTGGTTGGCAAGATAGCCAACACCGTTTTACTAAAGGAGGCCGAAATGCACGCGTTTTAGAATTTAGAAAAATGGACGTAGCTGGTGGAATACTTAACTTTAATCCATTAATGATGAACGTCGCTCTTGACGGTACATGATTCACAATATCAATAGTAACTGATAATGGCGCCTTGCTAGGTCGTAGCAAATGACGTAGCTGAAGGCTATGCTAAACTATCGTCTCGGCAAATGAGAATGTAAGTAGGCAGTGAACCATCGCTAGCAAAGTCGGCTGTACAACTAGGGCGAGTGCTAGGAAGTCTCTCTAGACCTGCTGTGTGGCGGCGCTCGGTCTGCAATCACTGATAGTGGCGACACGTGGGTCCGACGTATACTAACGGACCGCGGCCGATTTAAAGGCTACCACCTAGCAAGTGTGGTGTCTGGCGGTGACACCACAGAATCAGGTGCTGTAATGTTTATTGGGGAATGGCAGCCCATTCTTCACGGAGTGCTGCACTGAGAAGAGATATCGATGTCGGTCGGTGAGGCCTGGCACGAAGTCGGCGTTCCAAAACATCCCACATGTGTTCTATAGGATTCAGGTCAGGCCTTTGTGCAGGCCACTCCATTACAATGATGTTATTGTCGTGTAACCACTCCGCCACAGGCCGTGCATTATGAACATGTGCTCAATCGTGATGAAAGATGCAATCGCCATCCCCGAATTGCTCTTCAACAATGGGAGAAGGTGCATAAAACATCAATGTAGGCCTGCTGTGCAGTGATAGTGTCAAGCTAAACAACAATGGGTGCAAGCCCCCTCCATGGAAAACACGACCACACCATAACACTACCGCCTCCGAATTTTACTGTTGGCACTACACACGCTGGCAGATAACGTTCACCGGGCATTCACCATATCCACACCCTGCCATCTGATCACCACATTGTGTACCGTGATTCTTCACTCCACACAACGTTTTTCCGTTGTTTAGTCGTCCAATGTTTACCCTCCTTACACCAAGCTAGGCGTCGTTTGGCATTCAACGTCGAGATGTGTGGCTTATGAGCAGCCGCTCCACATTTTCTCACCTCCCACCTATCTGTCATAGTATTTGGAGTGGATTCTGATGCAGTTTGTATTTTCTTTGTGAAGGTCTCGTCAGATGTCTGCCTATTACACATTACGACCCTCTTCAACTGTTGGTGGTCTCTGTCAGTCGACAGACGAGGTCGGCCTGTACGCTTTTGTGCTGTACATGTCCATTAACGTTTCCACTTCACTATCACACCGGAAACAGTGGACCTAGGGATGTTTAGGAGTGTGGAAATCTCGCGTACACACGTATGATTCAAGTGACACCCAATCAGCTGACCACGTTCGAAGTCCGTGAGTTCCGCAGAGCGCCTCATTTTGCTCTCTCACGATGTCTAATGACTGCTGAAGTCGCTGATATATAGTACATGGCAGTAGGTGGCAGCACAATGGACCTAATATGAAAAACGTGTGTTTTTGGGGGTGTCCGGATTCTTTTGATCACATAGTGTAGATAACGCTCCATTGACGCAGTCCCTGGATGCAAAGAAGCAGTAACCGTTAATGTAGGTATCGATCTATAGTAAGAGCTGTAGATCGTAATATTCAAGCAAATAGTAGTAAACGTAGTATGAAAGACTATCAACGTTAAAGGAATAATACTTTACTATATTCCTAAAACAAACTGGTGAAACTGAGTAAAGTCCTAAAGAAAGAAATCAAAATGATGCAATGAAGAACAAATATAAATTCAATGCTATGACTGACCTAATTTGCCAATTACTTGTAAATGTACTGTCATTCTACAAAGATGTAAGGACATAATTAAAGAAAAAATATCATGAGCCATTACATATAAGTAAAAAGGCAAAGAAGCACAAGAATATGAGTCACAATAAAAAGAGTTGGAAGAAGGCTGAAAAACAGATTTGGCGCCCGGGATTAGCCGAGAGGTCTAGGGCGCTGCAGTCATGGACTGTGCGGCTGCTCCCGACGGAGGTTCAAGTCCTCCCTCGGGCATGGGTGTGTGTGTTTTTCCTTAGGATAATTTAAGTTAAGTGCTGTGTATGCTTGGGGACTGATGACCTTAGCAGTTAAGTCCCATAAGATTTCACACGCATTTGAACATTTTTGAAACAGATTTGTACAGTTATAAAATCGGGCATCAGACTAAGCATTACAAAGTAGATCGCCAAAAACCTCAAAGAAATGTTTGCCTATGAAGTGAAGCTGCTCATTTGTAGTAGCTAAGGGTTTGTTTTTGTAATGTGAAAAAATTTCAATTTCTTCTAACGTATTAAAAGATGTAGCCCTTAGGTGCATTATGTAAAATTTTCAAATTGCTAGAAATGCAACCCTGAGAATGATTATGATCAACAACATGCTGTCAAAACAAGGATTTGGTACGTGAAGTGCCAGTAGTATGCTCTGTAAAACGTATTTAAACGTTATGGCCAGTTTGTCAGATATACTGTTAGAGTGATTATGTTCGTACAGATGCTGTGCAAACAAGGATTTGGTAAGTGCAGTACCGGTAGTGTGCTCTGTAAGAGGTATTAAATGTTACTGTCAGTTTGTCCGATATACTGGTGTCCAACAACATCGAAATTACTTTCTAGCATGCCCACCTGTACAAAGCGAATGTGTTGTTTTTTTGTTTTCTTTTTAAAGCTTTTAGTGCATATATTTGATAATAGCTATGTTAAAAAACTGTTTCTTCTTTATTGAAAACTATTTTACTTAATTTTGACGTTTTATTTACTAAGTATATCTTTTTGTATATAATCCTCTATACTTACATTTGATTGGCTAACGCTGACATCATATTGTCAGCTGAAGGTTAATACTCCAGTACCTAAGAAACAGCTGTACTGCCTTCTCCAGCATCTACCTATTGTCATTCAGCCATTCCTGCTCCATCTCCATGCACAGCCAATTTCCATCAAAATGGGTATATCTACGTTTTGTAATTTTAAGTTCTTTTAATGTATCCCTCCAATTTATATCCTGTATTACTTTACAGTTGTAGGTCTCAAGATAATTATGTGACTACCGAAACAGGTCACCTTTCAATAAATGTGCCTTGCGACTGTTATAATTATTTTCGAAGACTGTATGTCTCCAGTAACGTTTTCAAAAATTGTGGAAGCTGTTCTTGATATACAGGGTGTCATTAATTAAATTTCCCGTTTCAGAGCGCCGTATAAAAATAACCAGTGTTCAGAATGACGTCAATTTTGAGCAGCTTATCATTGACGCTGGGGGGGGGGGGGGGGGGGGAATGTCATGGAACAAAAAAAAAATCAACGAAAATTTTACCAATAGATGACGCCGTTAGCGTCTTAACGTAAATGGGGTCGGCTACAAATGACAGATGGATTGTAATATGACGGCTATGGTTTGAGTTACTCATTATATCATAAGTACTCTTCATTGTGCATGATTGCACAAGTTCGCCAGTCAACAGTTCTAGCACTGTCAATTAGGTACGCCTATCAACCACGTCGAGGTCGTACCACATCGGATGGTAGAAATCGGTTTTTAAGTGTCCTTAGGCCAAAAACACTACAACGGAGAAAAGTAAGAAAATGTTTATTATTTCAATAGTAATCGCCATAACTGTTAATATCTTTATACCACCGTTAGATAAAACGGCCAATACCTTCGAGAAATGTTTGCGATTGCCTAACAAACCATGATTGCGCCCGGGCGTGCACCATTTCGTCGAAAGGAAATCGATGACCACGAACGTTTTTCTTCAGGGCTCCAAAAAATAAGGAAATCGCATGGGGAGATGTCTTGTATGTATGGAGGGTATTTAGAGGCTTCCCAGCGAACTTCTGCACCGTAACATGTGGGTGGGCATTATCCTGCAACAGAATGATGACGTCCGTCAACATCCCTGGGTGCCTGCACTTGATGACGCGCTTCAGTTTTTGCAAAGTGTCCACGTACCGTTGTACGTTAATTGTGTCTCCGTGTTCTTGAAAGCCAATTAGCAGTTGCTATTTCTTTTTCTTTCTTGACCCCCAAAGAGAGACATTCATGGGCATCGATTTGCTTCCGACGAAGAGGTCCAAGCCGGCCGATGTGGCCGAGTGGTTCTAGGCACTACAGTCTGGAACCGTGCGACCGCTGCGGTCGCAGGTTCGAATCCTGCCTCGGGCGTGGATGTGTCATTAGGTTAGGTTAGTTAGGTTTAAGTAGTTCTAGGTTCTAGGGGACTGATAACCTCAGAAGTTAAGTCCCATAGTGCTCAGAGCCATTTGAACCATTTTTGAAGAGGTGCACACCTCGCTACAATCATGATTTTTCCTTGAAAGCTTTCGTAAACATTTTTCCGTGAAGGCATTGACTTTCTTGTCTCAGAGGGATTATTTTTCAAATAATAAACAGTTTATTCACCTTTTTCCATATGCCTCGTTTTCATCTGACGGCCCCATACAATTGTTGAAGGAGGTCCATCTACAACCTTTTGTCAGCAATGTGCAGCACAGAAATGCTATCATTGATATCACCAACAAAGTGTTCATGATCACCAATGTGTGACGCAAAGCAGGACTTGTTAAAGTTCATGGGTCCGATGTCATCAGTATGCTCGTCGCAGTGGGTTGCATAATTTCTCTCTGTCCTACATAGTAGCAAATGCAAGAGTATGCAAGTTGTTATATGCCTGACTTTTGATGTAATTCTCCAGTGGGTTTAATGTTGCGAACAATTGTATTTTGGAGTTTATTGCCTGTAAAGAAGGATATTTTTATATTACATGGTCTGAAACATATGTATCCATTATTTCGTGATTATTTAAGTGAGTTCGTTTCATTACAAGCATGTGTTTCATTGAAGAGGATCATACGATGACCAGCCTGCAGTGCCTCGAAAACTAGTTAATTGCGCCGAAAGTAAATTGTAGCAAAAATCCAGAAAAAAAGACTGCTTGCGTGCAGATGATCACCAATTTAAATCATAGTTGCAGTTCATCACTCACAATGGATATACTTAAACCGCAGGAAAACCAATAACAACGCTGAAGAGATCACCAAGCAGGTGCTGGGTATGCACGATAAAAGGTATTGCGGTCTTACTGGTTTACAGACTGTGAAGTTTCACTGTTTTAATATACTTCACACAGAAAGTGACCACTAGTTAGTCCCTGGTCAAATTATTAGACGTACCCGACTTTTTTTAGATTAATTTATTTCAGGAGTTTGGTTTTGTAAGCTGGCTCGCTTATCATTAATAGGCTGAATATTGTTAAAGAACTATTATAGAACGAAATGAGTTCATTTGTTGTGCTGCAGCATCCTGATTCTTAATGAACAATTGCTAGTTACAGTTTTCAGAACAGTAAGAGATGACGTGTTTGAAGTGTGAGTGCATTATTAACTTCTAGAATAGTTAGTTTGTTCAAATGGCTCTGAGCACTATGGGACTCAACATCTGAGGTCATCAGTCCCCTAGAACTTAGAACTACTTTGAACCCAAGGACATCACACACATCCATGCCCGAGGCAGGATTCGAATCTGCCACCGTAGCGGCCGCGCGGTTCCAGACTGAAGGGCCTAGAACCGCTCAGCCACTCCGGCCGGCACTGTTAGTTTCCTGGTGCATTTACCAGCTGTGGCCTCTAATGATGAATTTCGCTGATCACTGAGGTAAATAATTTGATGCTTGGAAGACTGCGAAACTAAAAGCACCAATTGGCACCAATATGTATTCATATCGGAAGATTTCTCGAAGATTTGGCATATCAGTATCATCTGTAAGGCGTGTTAAGTTCCTCAACAGAAGAATATATGTGGCAAAAAACCAATATTTTCACCAAGGTCTGAGCTCTCCTGGAAAAAGGTGTGCCCTGACAGTTGGTGTGCTTGCACAAAAGAGCTTAAAATGAACCTGGAACACAGTGGTGCCATTATACCTGAAAGAAATGTAAGGCGCAGACTTTCAAAAGAGAACTTCAAGGCCCGTAGGCCTGCCCGAAAGCCAAAGTTAACTGCCTCTGTGGTGTCAAAACGCCTTGCATGGGCAAAGGAGCAGAAGAATCGAGATTTGTACTTCGGGAAATCGGTGAGTATCATTAAATTAGACTGTATTTACCTTCATGCAATATCGATAAATACATTTTATGAGTTCAAGGCCAATCCTAAAGTAAATTCTAATGGCTTTTTCATTTAGTTTCAGATTTGCTATAGTGATGAGTCCACATTTGAAATTTTGGTAAATAAATCTCAGTTTATACAAAGTCACCGGGAGAAACGTACAGTTCCGATGGTATTTCGCGGACTATGAAACGTCCCACCGAAGTCATGATATGGTCCATCATCAATGGTAAAGGCACTGGTCGTCTGTTGAGGGAATAATGCGGCAAGACCAGTACAAGCTTGCATTAAGGAGGAGCGTACGACAAGAATGGTTCCCTATAGGAGAACCATTTGTGTCTATGCAGGATGGAGCTCCATGGCACGCAGTGTGATCAGTAAAAACCTTTCTGCAGCAAGAAAATTTCCCTTTGTTACCGTGGTCAGGAAATTCGCATGACATGACCCCAATTGGAAAATATTTAGGAGCGAAAGAAAAGGGAAATGGCGAAGGAAAAATTATCTACAAAAATTCATCTAATTCAAAAGATTATTGGAGTCTGGTGTCCTCACTCACAGACACAGAACACCGTACAAACCTGTACTAACAGTAGGCCGAAACGAATTGAAGCATTCATAGCACCTAAAGGCAGACTGACAAAACATAAAAAATTAAGCCTAGTTCTGCTTATTGGACATTTTTTTAAAACGATTAAAACTATGTGGTTTATCAGTTATTAATAATTTATAATGTTTAAAGAAATTAAATCACTTCGCTTAGAGTGATCAAAATAATCTTAGCACGTTTTTGCACCTTCTGAACTCGTATTACGTTAAAATCTCAAGTTCCTTATAATAATGTGGCCAAGGACCGTGAGGTAAAATTGAAACTTCATTGTTCAGTGTATTAAATTTTGACCCATAAACTAAAATCAACCAAGAAATACGGTGTATTAATGAGTGAGTAAGACACATGGCTCGACCGCGCAATCCACTTAAAGAATTAATGTCTCAACGAACAATGGAGAGAAAGTACTACGAGGGTCACTCCAAAAGAAATGCACACTATTTCTTTTTAAATCCATATTTTATTCTACACGTTTGTAAGTTTTACAGTGTGTAGATACATCCTTTAGAAACAATATTTTCATTTCTCCACATAATATCCATCCCTCTCAACTGCCTTACGCCATCTTGGAACCAGCGCCTGTATACCCGCACGGTAAAATTCTGGACCAACCTGTTGGAGCCACTGTTTGCCACCGTGCACAAGGGAGTCATCATCTTCAAACCTTGTTCCACGAAAAGAGTCTTTCAGTTTCCCAAAGAGATGATAGTCACATGGAGCCAGGTCAGGAGTGTAAGGCGGGTGTTTCGATGTTGTACATCCGAGTTTTGTGATCGCTTCCATGGTTTTTTGACTGACATGTCGCCATGCATTGTCGTGCAACAGCAAAACATCCTGCTTTTGCCGATGTGGTCGAACACAACTCAGTCGAGCTTGAAGTTTCCTCAGTGTCGTCACATATGCGCCAGAATTTATTATGGTTCGACTTGGCATGATGTCCACAAGCAAGAGTCCTTCGGAATCGAAAAACACCGTAGCCATAACTTTTCCAGCAGAAGGTGTGGTTTTGAATTTTTTTTTCTTGGGTGAATTTGCATAATGCCACTCCATTGATTGCCTCTTCTCTCTGGTGAAAAATGATGGAGCCATGTTTCATCACCTGTCACAATTCTCCCAAGAAATTCGCCTCCACCATTCTCGTACTGTTCCAAAAGATCGCTGCATACTGTTTTTCTTGTTTCTTTGTGAGCCACTGTTAACATCCTGGGAACCCACCTGGCAAAAACCTTTTTTAACGGCAACAGTGTCAGTATTCTTCAAACACTTCCTTCCCCTATCCCAACGTAGCGTGACAATTCGTTCACTGTAAAACGTCTATCAGCAGTCACCAATTAGTTAACTCGCTGCACATTGTTTGGAGTGAGTGCAGTACGAGGCCTGCCTCTGTGAGGACAAAAAATGGTTCAAATGGCTCTAAGCACTATGCGACTTCAGAGGTCATCAGTCGCCTAGAACTTAGAAGTAATTAAACCTAACTAACCTAAGGACATCACACACATCCATGACAGGTACTGCGAGACTCTCAAAAACTCAAACGGGCAATTCAGAACCGGAGAAGAGGAATGTTGAGCAAGGGCGTTCGTATTCTCCATGACAACGCTCGCCCACACATCGCTCGGCAAACCGTTGCTCTCCTGCAACAGTTTCAGTGGAACATAATCACCCGCCCACCCTATAGTCCTGACTTGGCGCCCAGTGACTATGAACTGTTCCCTAGGTTAAAAGAACATTTGGCCGGAAAGCGATTCAGCTCCGACGACGAGGTGAAAGAAGACGTTCGTAACTTTCTGAACAGCATGGCGGCGAGCTGGTATGATGTGAGCATACAAAAAGTGCCACAGCGTCTACAGAAATGCATCGACAGAAATGGCGATTATGTCGAAAAATAACTAAATGTTCAAGCTACAGACTGATGTAAATCATTGTAGAAATAAACAGGTCTATGTATTTATAAAAGAATAGCAGACCTTACTTCTGGGATTACCCTCGTATTTCTAGTAGATTTCCCGACCATGTTGTAGTTCTGGGTGGAGATTTTAATTTGCCGCATATAGAGTGGGAGACTCAAATGTTTATAACGGGTGGCAGGGACAAAGAATCCAGTGAAATCTTTTTAACTGCATTATCTGAAAACTACCTTGAGCAGTTAAACAGATAACCGACTCATGGCGATAACATATTAGACCTTCTGGTGACAAACAGACCCGAACTATTTGAAACAGTTAACGCAGAACAGGGAATCAGCGATCATAAAGCGGTTACTGCATCGATGATTTCAGCCGTAAACAGAAATATTAAAAAACGTAGGAAGATTTTTCTTTTTAGCAAAAGTGATAAAAAGCAGATTTCAGAGTACTTGAAGGCTCATCACAAAAGTTTTGTCTCAAGTACAGATAGTGTTGAGGATCAGTGGACAAAGTTCAAAACCATCGTACAATATGCATTAGATGAGTATGTGCCAAGCAAGATCGTAGGAGATGGAAAAGAGCCACCGTGGTACAACAACCGAGTTAGAAAACTGCTGCGGAAGCAAAGGGAACTTCACAGCAAACATAAACATAGCCAAATCCTTGCAGACAAACAAAAATTACGCGAAGCGAAATGTAGTTTCAGGAGGGCTATGCGAGAGGCGTTCAATGAATTCGAAAGTAAAGTTCTATGTACTGACTTGGCAGAAAATCCTAAGAAATTTTGATCTTATGTCAAAGCGGTAGGTGGATCAAAACAAAATGTCCAGACACTCTGTGACCAAAATGGTACTGAAACAGAGTATGACAGACTAAAGGCCGAAATACTAAATGTCTTTTTCCAGAGCTGTTTCACAGAGGAAGACTGCACTGTAGTTCCCTCTCTAGATTGTCGCACAGATGACAAAGTGGTAGATTTCGAAATAGATGGCAGAGGGATAGAAAAACAATTAAAATCGCTCAAAAGCGGAAAGGCCGCTGGACCTGATGGGATACCAGTTCGATTTTACACAGAGTACGCGAAGGAACTTGCCCCCCTTCTTGCAGCGGTGTACCGTAGGTCTCTAGAAGAGCGTAGCGTTCCAAAAGATTGGAAAAGGGCACAGGTCATCCCCGTTTTCAAGAAAGGACGTCGAACAGATGTGCAGAACTATAGACCTATATCTCTAACGTCGATCAGTTGTAGAATTTTGGAACACGTATTGCGTTCGAGTATAATGACTTTTCTGGAGACTAGAAATTTACTCTGTAGGAATCAGCATGGGTTTCGAAAAAGACTATCGTGTGAAACCCAGCTCGCGCTATTTGTCCACGAGACTCAGAGGGCCATAGACACGGGTTCACAGGTAGATGCCGTGTTTGTTGACTTCCGCAAGGCGTTCGATACAGTTCCCCACAGTCGTTTAATGAGCAAAGTAAGAGCATATGGGCTATCAGACCAATTGTGTGATTGGATTGAAGAGTTCCTAGATAACAGAACGCAGCATGCCATTCTCAATGGAGAGAAGTCTTCCGAAGAAAGAGTGATTTCAGGTGTGACGCAGGGGAGTGTCGTAGGACCGTTGCTATTCACGATACACATAAATGACCTTGTGGATAACATCGAGAGTTCACTGAGGATTTTTGCAGATGATGCTGTGGTATATCGAGAGGTTGTAACAACGCAAAACTGTACGGAAATGCAGGAGGACCTGCAACGAATTGACGTATGATGCAGGGAATGGCAATTGAATCTCAATGTAGACAAGTGTAGTCCACTGCGAATACATAGAAAGAAAGATCCCTTATCATTTAGCTACAATATAGCAGGTCAGCAACTGGAAGCAGTTAATTCCATGAATCATCTGGGAGTACGTATTAGGAGTGATTTAAAATGAAATGATCATATAAAATTAATCGTCGGTAAAGCAGATGCCAGACTGAGATTCATTGGAAGAATCCTAAGGAAATGCAATCCGTAAACTAAGGAAGTAGGTTACAATACACTTGTTTGCCTACTGCTTGAATATTGCTCACCGATGTGGGATCCGTACCAGATAGGGTTGACAGACGATCCAACAGAGAGCAACGCGCTTCGTTACAGGATCATTTAGTAATCGCGAAAGCGTTACGGAGATGAAAGATAAACTCTACTGGAAGACTCTGCAGGACAGACGCTCAGTAGCTCGGTACGGGCTTCTGTTGAAGTTTCGAGAACATACCTTCACCTACGAGTCAAGCAGTATATTGCCCCCTCCTACGTATAACTCGCTAAGAAGCCATGAGGATAAAATCAGAGAGATTAGAGCCCACACGGAGGTATACCGACAATCTTTCTTTCCACGAACAATACGAGACTGGAATAGAAGGGAGAACCGATAGAGGTACTGAAAGTACACTCCGCCACACACCGTCAGGTGGCTTGCGGAGTATGGATGTAGATGTAGATAGTAACAAGATGAATTTTAAAATAATTTACCTAAAAGTAATGTAGGTGTTTCGACAAGAAAAAGTTTAAGTTTTCACGTGTAGGGCAAGCTTTTGAATCTAGACGCTATTGTTGCTCAAATGGTGCAAATTGCTCTAAGCACTATGGCACTTAACATCTGAGGTCATCAGTCCCCTAGAACTTAGAACTACTTAAACCTAACTAACCTAAGGACATCACACACATCCATGCCCAAGGCAGCATTCGAACCTGCGACCGCAGCGGTCGAGCGGTTCCAGACTGAAGCGCCTAGAACCGCTCGGTCACAACGGCCGGCAATGGCTTTTCCATTTAGATTTAGATTTGCTTTAGTAATGAGACCACTTTTTAAATTTTGGTAAATGAATCTCAGTTTATACGAAGTCGCCTGGTGAAACGTGCAGTTCCGACTGTATTGCGTGAACTATGAAGCGTCCCACATAGGTCATATTATGGTCCATCATCAGAGGCAAAGACACTGGTCGTCTGTTGAGGGAATAATGCGGCAAGACCAGTACAAGCTTGCGTTAAGTAGGACCGTAATACAAGAATGGTTCCCTGTAGGAGAACCATTTCTGTTTATGCAGGATGGAGCTCCATGCCACACAGTGCGATCAGTAAAAACCTTTCTGCAGCAAGAAAATTTCTCTTTGTTACCGTGGTCAGGAAATTCGCCCTATATGAACCCAACTAAAAATGTCTCGGACCTAATTAAGAGGGAGATGGCGAAGGAAAAAAACTCAACAAAAATTCGTCTCATTCAAAATATTATTGGACTCTGTTGTCCCCACTCACAGACGCAGAACACCGTACAAACCTGTATTACCAGTATGCCAAAACGAAATGAAGCATTCATAGCACCTAAAGGCAGACTGACAAAACATTAAAAAATTAAGCCTAGTTCTGCTTATTGGAGATTTTTTTAAAACGATTAAAACTATGTGGTTTATCAGTTATTAATAATTTATGAAGTTTAAAGAAATTAAATCACTTCGCTTAGAGTGATCAAAATAATCTTAGCACGTTTTTGCACCTTCTGAAATCGTATTACGTTAAAATCTCAAGCTCCTTATAATAATGTGGCCAAGGACTGTGAGATAAAATTGAAATTTCATTGTTCAGTGTATTAAATTTTGACCCATAAACTAAAATCAACCAAGAAATACGGTGTATTAATGAGTGAGTAAGACACATGGCTCGACCGCGCAATCCACTTAAAGAATTAATGTCTCAACGAACAATGGAGAGAAAGTACTACGAGGGTCACTCCAAAAGAAGTGCACACAATTTTTTTTAAATCCATCTTTTATTCTACACGTTTGAAAGTTTTACAGTGTGTAGATACATCCTTTAGAAACAATATTTTCATTTCTCCACATAATTTCCATCACTCTCAACTGCCTTACGCCATCTTGGAACCAGCGCCTGTATACCCGCACGGTAAAATTCTGGACCAACCTGTTGGAGCCACTGTTTGCCACCGTGCACAAGGGAGTCATCATCTTCAAACCTTGTTCCACGAAGAGGGTCTTTCAGTTTCCCAAAGAGATGATAGTCACATGGAGCCAGGTCAGGAGTGTAAGGCGGGTGTTTCGATGTTGTACATCCGAGTTTTGTGATCGCTTCCATGGTATTTTGACTCACATGTCGCCATGCATTGTCGTGCAACAGCAAAACATCCTGCTTTTGCCGATGTGGTCGGACACAACTCAGTCGAGCTTGAAGTTTTTTCAGTGCCGTCACATGTGCGTCAGCATTTATGGTGGTTCCACTTGGGATGATGTCCACTTGCAAGAGTCCTTCTGAATCGAAAAACATCGTAGCCATAACTTTTTCAGCAGAAGCCTTGGTTTTGAATTTTTTTTCTTGGGTGAATTTACATGATGCCACTCCACTGATTGCCTCTCCGTCTCTAGTGAAAAATGATAGAACCATGTTTCATCACCTGTCACAATTCTTCCAAGTAATTCATCTCCACCATTCTCGTATTGTTCCAAAAGTTTGCTGCATACCGTTTTTCTTGTTTCTTTGTGAGCCACTGTTAACATCCTGCGAACGCACCTGGCACAAACCTTTTTTAACGCTAACACTTTCAGTATTCTGCAAACACTTCCTTCCCCTATCCCAATGTAGCGTGACAATTCGTTCACTGTAAAGCGTCTATCAGCAGTCACCAATTCCTTAACTCTCTGCACATGGTCTGGAGTGCGTGCAGTACGAGGCCTGCCACTGTGAGAACAATCCTCAACATTGCCGTGCCCGCTTTCATCACGTAACCTGTTTGCCCACCGACTAACTGTACTGCGATCGACAGCAGCATCTCCATACACCTTTTTCAAGCTCTTGTGGATGTTTCCCACTGTCTCGTTTTCACAGCACAGGAATTCTGTGACAGCACGTTGCTTCTGACGCACGTCAAGTGAAGCAGCCATCTTGAAGACATGCTGTGACAGTGCCACTCACGGGAACAAGTTGAACTAAGTTTGAAAACAAGCGGGAAGGATTTATCTACACACTGTAAAACTTTGACACATGCAGTATGAAAACTGTATTTTTACAAAAATAGTGTGCTTTTCTTTTGGAGTGACCCTCGTATAAGCAAAAGCGAGTAAAGACTCGCGTTCGGCCATGTACAACGGGCCATATGTCGCGATAGCCGCTCCAACTGTCTCCATTCCTCGTCCACTTTTCAGTACGCGCACGTGGAACGGAGGGGGAAGAGAGCGCCACGTGGCTGACAATTAGGGCGTAACAGCGCTGACAGACAGGGTGCAAATTAGACAAGGGGCTGCAGCCGACAGCCGCGGAGTGATCTGAAACGTTCACTTTCTGCCGCACGTGTGTGGCCCGAGATTGGGGTCAGCTGCTGAACCGCAGTAGGGAAAGGTAATCTGCAACTATGTGGCTCCGTTACAATCTTTACAAGTTTCTGAAGGTCGTGTCAGGAAGGTCGAACAGGGCTCGTACTACTCCCTTCGCAAACTCTATTTTTAATTCCAAATAAATAAAAATTAATGTAATAATAATTTTCAGATAAAATAAAAGTAATCGTATCACTGTGCAGATTACTAATAGGTCTTTATTTTACTCAGCGATTAGTTATGGAACAACTTTAATAAACATTTTTGTAACAGCGATAAAAAAAATTTTAAAAAATTTCCTTTTTAAAATTCAGTCTTGATTGCACCACGTATGCTACGAGAACATAGGTGACCGGTTTCGGTCATATGACATGACCATCATCAGACCCGTAATTTAATTTAGAAAGTAAGAGAAACCTTACTAGATTGACAATAAAATATGACAAAATGCTTATAAGGAAAAAATACAATAAGACTTGCTATACCCAAGGCATCCTTCGAAGATGGTAGGTGGAGCATCAGTGTAAAACGGGTTCACATAATAGTCAAAACGTAAAAAAAATGTACAATAATAACATAAAAATAGTTATGTATAAAATATCTCTTTACGACCAAGGAACTACTTAAATATTGTATAATATTGTGAAGGTCTTTGGCATTGCGGCATCATATCGATATATGAGTTGTGACTCGACTGCAAGTATACACCTATGCTAGATTCAGTCTGTCTTATATTAACTTTATTTGGCACTGGTGGTATATGTAATAAAGGAATAATCAACTACAGAGTGCTATAATATTACATAGACATTTTAAAATGTCATAAAACTGATTTATAAAAAATGGAGTCATATTTCATGATATTTCTAGTTGGAAGTCTAAGATTGTGATATAAATATTTACGTACCATTCTAAGGTGCATTTCTGCCATGGATACAACTGGGTCCTATGATTTTCTGAACAAAAGAGTACATACGTGTTCATAGAATTTCGTCAAAGAGATCATAAAAATTCTATGACCACGTAAGTACTCTTTAGTTCAGAAAATCATAGTACCCAGTTGTATCCATGGCAGAAATGTACCTTAGAACGGTACGTAAATATTTATATCACAATCTTAAACTTCCAACTAGAAATATCACGAAATATGACTCCATTTTTAATAAATCAGTTTTATGACTTTTAAAAAGTCTATGTAATATTATAGTACTCTGCAGTTGATCATTCCTTTATTATATATACCACCAGTGGCAAATAAAGTTAATGTAAGACAGACAGACTGAATCTCGCATAGGTGTATACTTGCAGTCTAGTCACAACTCACGTATCGATATGATGCCGCAATTCCAAAGACCTTCATAACATCGTTGACTTTGAAACCATTGTGGTAGTACCACCTTGGTCCATAGAAGGCACACAGAGTATACATCGTCTATACAGTTATTCTAAAGCTTTTAATTGATATTTTATACAATATTTAAGTAGTTCCATAGTTGTAAAGAGATATTTTATACACAACTATTTTTATGCTATTATTGTATTTGTTTTTTTTTTCGTTTTGACGATTATGTGAACCCGTTTTACACTGATTCGTTGGCGTGAGGTAGAGGGAGAAAAGGTAGGCAGATCATCTTCGTATTTAAGCGTATACCCGTCACTTGCTGGCACCAGTTGACATCACAGCAGCTGAGATGAGTACTCCACCTACCATCTTCGAAGGATGCCATGGGTATAATAAGTCTTATTGTATTTTTTCCTTAGAAGCATTTTGTCATATTTTATTGTCAATCTAGTAAGGTTTCTAAATTAAATTACAGGTCTGATGGTGGTCTTGTGATATGACCGAACTCGGCCACCTATGTTCTTATAGCATACGTGGTGCGATCAAGACTTTATTTTAAAAAGGAAAATTTTTTAAAGATTAGTTTTTGCTCTTACACTATAGCCATTTGTTAGTGGGATCTGAAACTTCGTAAATGCAGCCAAACTTTCCACACAATGACAAGATGAATTTTACAATAATGCACATAAAAATAACGTAGGTGTTTCGACAAGAAAAAGTTGAAGTTTTCACTTGTAGGGTAAGCTGATGCTCCAATGGTTCACATGGCTCTAAGCACTATGGGACTTAGCATCTGAGGTCATCAGTCCCCTAGTCTTAGAACGACTTAAACCTAGCTAACCTAAAGACATCACACACATCCATGCCCGAGGCAGGATTCGAACCTTCGACCGTTAGCAGCCGCGTGCTTCCGCACTGAAGCGCCTAGAACCGCCCGACCACAGTGGCCGGCTAGGTATTGTTGCCATGGGTTTATTAATCGAGTGTCATCTTTTATTTGTAGTTCATTGTTGCCATTTAAGTTTACATATTATCATTTTGTCATTTGGAGATAATGAGTGGAGCTGTGTGACGCTAGAAAATGGAATGCCAAATGGAGAAATCGGAACGTTTCCGACATATTCTTCCGTTTGAGTTCAGTAGAGGAGTGATAGCAGCGGAGGCAGCCACAAACGATTGCACCGTGTATGGGGATAACGCCATGGACAGAACACAACAAGAAAATGGTTTTTCTCGTTTTAAGGGGGATAGTTTTGATATTACTGACTGTCCACCTTAAGGAAGACCTTCGGAATTTGATGAAGGTCGTTTAAACGTATTAATCAGTAATGATCCATGTCAGTATACTCGAAAACTGGCAAATATGATGAACTGTGGTTGTTCCAGCATCGTGCGACATTTGCATGTAGTGAGGAAGGTTCAAAAAATCGGGTGTATGGGTACCGCATGCTCTAAGCCAAAATCACAAAAATCAGCTGGCAGCCATACGTGCACGTCTGTTTGCTCATCATCAATTGGCTCGTGAACAACACCGACCATTTCTATCGTGCATCGTTACTGGCTACGATAAATGGTTTCTTTATCCTAGCATAAGGGAAAAGAAAAGAAGAGTTAAGCCCAAACAAAGCAGCATCTCCCCGTACAAAGTTCTGCGCGCATCCATAAAAGATAATGGTATGCATCTGGTGAAACAGAGACGGTGTGGTGTCCTACGAATTGTTTGTCAGACGCGTAGCCATCACAGCTCACGTTTATTGTCAACAACTGAGACGTCTTGCAGACGCAGTCCAAGAACAACGACCAGGAAGACTGCGTGAAGTGATGCTATTCCACGATAACGCCTTACAAGATCCCCTCGCTTCTAAGCTGATACTGCTATTACTCAGCTTAGCCACAAGTCCGTAGAGGGTGGCATATGTGACGTACAGTATAACTGGACAGCATTTCCACCCGGAATTTGCGAGTGTAAGTCGGACCTTCCTTGATCCGCCTTGGTGGGTCGTGTCGTCGAATTTTCTCCTACCTGTGCGCGGTGCATCTCTCGTAAATGTCGTCCCGTGCAGATTCTTCATTGGCGCATTGTATGTCACTGTCGGTGGAAGCTAATTATCTGAAATCACTGTCGATCAACTTTGGGGTACATATTTACTCGAAATTAACGTTCAGAATGCAGTAATATCACTTTTATTCCTATTAGATCAATAATGAAACACTCATGTCACAAACTACTCGTAACCGAGAGCATGGCTACCATCGAACGAGACAGGAAGAGCTCTTAACGCCGACTGCCGACTTTGGCGCGCAGTCCGTATCTCTTACTAGTTTCGTCACAGTTCGTGGATTTCCGATCAAGTTCGTACTTACTAAGATATGCTTTTGTTAATGAACGGGTGTGAATTTTAACGATGTAAAATTATGATAAATAGTTTTAAACATCCAGAGGCTCCTCCTACCATCACGTTGTCATAAATTACTTACATTATAAATAAAATCGGTGACTTTGGCGCCAAGATGACGGTACTTCCCGTCATGTATATTTCCCAGGCTGACGCTTGTTGCTACGGTCCAGCGCCTAGCCCCACCCCACTAAGCACGACGTATGGTCGCTTCGTCACCTAGCCAGCCAGCGTGGGAAATGCTCTCCGGTTCATGGCCGGCTGCGGACTACAACACTTCCTAACTATCGTGAATACGTCAATAAGAGACAATAATTTACTAAAACTGGTAAAAATGTCTTCCTCACGTAAGAGGCACCTTACAGCCTGCCCGCATTCTGCTAGACAGACGTAAGAGAACTTGACAGGAGTTGGGTTGTGAAGTCTGTCTGCACCCACCTAATTCATCTGATCTTGCGCCTTTTCCGCTCTCTATCTAAAGCTACGTTCACACTGAGGGTTTTGTCGCGGAGATTCGTATCTTGCACGTGTAGCTGATGAGGTGTGGCACAAGTCGCAAGTTGCTGCGACTTGTACCTGCAACATCGCCGAACGATAACACGGCACAAATCGCAGATATATGTTCTACTGCACATGCGCAGTTCACAGGCAGACGCGTGGTGTTGCATCTTGGGTACATGTGATCAGCTGTGTACGTTACGTAGCAGTTAGTGCTATAACATGTAATCTCGACCTATTTTGCTTTCGTTTGCGGAGGTGGAGTGGACGAAGAACAACACAATGAAACTAATTGAAGAATTTCGTGAAAGGCGCTCTTTGTGGTGGTGGTGGTTAGTGTTTAACGTCCCATCGTCAACGAGGTCATTAGAGACAGAGCGCAAGCTCGGGTTAGGGAAGGATTGGGAAGGAAATCGGCCGTGCCCTTTCAAAGGAACCATCCCGGCATTTGCCTGAAACGATTTAGGGAAATCACGGAAAACCTAAATCAGGATGGCTGGAGACGGGATTGAACCGTCGTCCTCCCGAATGCGAGTTCAGTGTGCTAACCACTGCGCTCTTTGTGGGATCCATCATCCTCAGATTATAAAAATCGCAACGCCAAACGGGACGAAACTCATCAGTTGTGTTTATTTGGCGTTTCTGAGAAAGAGGTGGACAGTAAATTCCATAATTTAAGATCTCAGTTCCTCCGGGAATATAATAAATCAACGACAAAGCCATCAGGATCGGGCAGAGAAGATGTTTACATATGTAAGTGGTTTGGCTACAATTCACTGCTATTCATGAAGGACATAAACACGCCAAGAAAGAGTTCATCCACGTTTGACGTAAGTAAGAGCATATTTATTTCTCATGATTTTTATCACAAACTTTTATTTACGTAACACTGATGAATGTGAGTGTGTTCTTTGCTGTATTGCCTGAAAAAAAGTATTTTCGATGAACAATCACTGAACTACCTTCGACACTAAGCAAACAAATGTTGCCACTCCACTTGTCCTTCAGCGGTGACAAAATATGCTGCAAACTCATTTCTCACTTGCTTTGCGTCTTCAGCAACGTTTCTGCCGATTCTTGACAGCGATGGTCTCTCCATCTCCCAGGTTCTACAGTCCCTGTTTCTAGGTTTTAGGATCGAAACTGCCTGATGGTGAATAAATTAGGCAAGCTTCTCGGTTTCTTCTTAGGAAGTTGTGAAGATAAATGCAGCACAAAACCACAACAGTTGCTTTATGGGGATCAAGATGAATAGGTTTTCGTGGAACACGAAAAACAGACGACAGTATCCCAAAGGCATTTTCGATGACTCTTCTGGCTCTACAGAGTCCGTAATTACATACTCTTTCTTTTCTGCCTTTATTATGATTACCTGGAAAGGGTTTCATTATGTGTTCTTGTAGTGTGAAGGCATCGTCAGCATCAATTACGTAAAGGGTGGACACTTCTCTTCCAGACAGAGGTTCTGGTTCTGGTATGTGCAACTCGCCTGCTTGAAGGGCTTGTTGAAAGTTGTTCGGTTAAATACACCTCCGTCCCAAATACGTCCTTGCACTCCCACATTTGCATAAAGAAATTGGTAATCAGCATCCGCTAATGCCATTAACACAATGCTGAAAGTGTCTTTATAGTTGCAATAAGTGCTTCCAGCATGGGCAAGGTTAACAATTCGAACATGTTTTCCACATAAAGCCCCTATGCAGTGAGGAAAATTCCAGCGAAACTCAAATTCTCGTGCAATTTGCTTCCATTGTGCTTCAGTTTGCGGTACCTGAAAAAAGTATACAAAGATTCTGAAATGAAACTTCCTGGCAGATTAAAACTGTGTGCCCGACCGAGACTCGAACTCGGGACCTTTGCCTTTCGCGAGCAAGTACTCTACCATCTGAGCTACTGAAGCACGACTGACGCCCGGTACTCACAGCTTTACTTCTGCCAGTACCTCGTCTCCTACCTTCCAAACTTTACAGATGCTCTCCTGCGAAAATCTCATTCTGGAAACATCCCCCAGGCTTTGGCTAAGCCATGTCTCCGCAATATCCTTTCTTTCAGGAGTGCTAGTTCTGCAAGGTTCGCAGGAGAGCTTCTGTAAAGTTTGGAAGGTAGGAGACGAGGTACTGGCAGAAGTAAAGCTGTGAGTACCGGCTGTGAGTCGTGCTTCGGTAGCTCAGGTGGTATGCCGACACGGTAGCTCAGCGTGTTCGGTCAGAGGGTTAGCTGCCCTCTGTAACAAAAAAACTGAGTTAATGGATCAACAACGAACTGAAACGGGTGTCTTTCGATGTCCGTGCCGAGCAGATACAACGAACTAAAATGAACAAAATGACATTAAAAAAAAAGTGATGAAAAAATTTTAATAAAAAAAAAAAAAAAAGGTGGTAGAGCACTTGCCCGCGAAAGGCAAAGGTCCCGAGTTCGAGTCTCGGTCGGGCACACAGTTTTAATCTGCCAGGAATTTTCATATCAGCGCACACTCCGCTGCTCATTCTGCAAAGATTCTGAACTTTTTTCCATTTTTTAGGATACATCAGAAGAAGTAAGAGAAGACGATAACTCACAACTGGAAGAAATACAAAGTATGAGTACTGCGAGTACTTGTAGTACTCCTAGCACACATTTCGAGCCACTCCAAATGCGACCGCGGAAGAAAGCGAAAATGATTCAAAATAATTCGTCTGCCGATGCTGCGCTTAAAGTTTTAAAGAGGACAAGTGAGAACCTCTTCATGAAAAAGATGATAAATTGACGTCATTTTCAAAATATATTGAATGTGAACTACGAGAATTTCGTAATAGAAAAGTCTTTCCATTCTGTAGAAGAAAATACAGGACTTAATTTTCGAGGCAAAACTCGAAGAACTACTGTAGAAGAATTTGAACAGAGTGAAATTACGGAAATAAACGTAATGCCAATAGAGGTTCATGAGGGGCAACAAACGGAAACAGAAATGTTTTTATTTTAAGAGAAAACAGTTAAATGTCTACATCTGTGTGTTAACTTCAAAGGGTTCAAATGACTCTGAGCACTATGGGACTTAACATCTGAGGTCATCAGTCCCCTAGAACTTAGAACTACTTAAACATAACTAACCTAAGGTCATCACACATATCCATGCCCGAGGCAGGATTCGAACCTGCGGCCGTAGCGGTCGCGCGGTTCCTGTTAACTGCAATGGTATTTTGATCTAAGTAATCAATAAAAATAAGTTCTTACCTCAATTTCTCTTTATAATAGCCTGACACACTTTTGGTATTATTTCACTGCTTTTGGATTTGGAAATCCTATGCATGTACATTAAGGAATTGTATGAATCTCCGTAGCTTAACATCGTAATGTAACGGCAAGTTGTTCAGAAAATGTGTATCCTTCAGTGTGTAGTACTGTGCCGTCGTATTTAGTAATACTTCAAAGTCCATCATAGACACACGAACAAAATTTTTGAAGCTCTGTCTGTCTTGAAGTTTAAGGTCACGCGTCACAGAAGTGTAAGCTCCATGACTACCCCGTTTATTGAGAAAGTTACGCGCCCACCAACTACGTTCCTTTCTCCGCTTATACTCCGTATTCACTGAAATATTCACAGCGCTAGCGCAATGAAATAGAGATTCAACGTCGGATGCCATGCTCCGTGAAACTGACTGGCTACATGTCGCCAGTAAGAATGATCACGTATGCTACTTGTGCCGGGCACTTGTCCTTGAACCAAGTCGCGAGATACATGTGCCGAGAAACTTTTCTCCGGGACTTGTGATGGGCACGAATCTCCGCGACAAATCCCTCAATCCAAACGTAGCTCAACAACCATCAAGGAACTTGCTTTCCGGAAGAAAATGCGCTCCGAACATGGGCCAACGAGTTCTCTGAAAACCACGTGATTTCTATAGTCTCGGAATCTAGAAGTTACCCCGGCGTCGGCACACTGTTGTAAATAGTGAAGGAGAATATATTATTCATGACTAAAGTCTCTGTTATGTATATCTGTTGTGCTTATTAAACTTGTTGAAAAAGGCTACGAACTTAAGCACTGACCTACTACTTCGAGAACTACACATTTAACTGGTGCATAAAACATTAAAACTATTTGGAATATATTGTTACTTCATCAAGTACAGGTTTGATATTGCAACTTAAGTTCTATTTATTTTTAGAACTAGTTATGTGAAGTATGTACCATTAAGCCATAAATCGCCGGTCGTACACCATTCCGTACCTTGGAACAGAAGAAGGTCTTTCACTATGTAACATGTGACATTTGCAAATTAACTAGGTTTCATTATTGTCTGAACAGTTTTACTTCTCTTGAAAATGGAAATTTCTGTTAATTTCCAATAACTTTAATTATAAGATGTATTTAACTTGTATCTAGTTTTTGACAAAACTTCGTCTTTATTTGATTTCAGTCACTGATTATTACTGGTGTGTAGCAGAAAATAATAGAACAGACAGATTGTTAAATGGAATGTTTACAAGATATCCTCGACTGAAACGCTTTTAAATTCCAGTGGAATACTTTTTGCTAGACACGTGACCACGTCGTACGTTGGAACCTGTTTTGCTTGCAATGTTAGCCTGAGGAGGAAGTCTGAAAAGTGTTCCCAGGTACAACATTATCCCCTACAGTATAAATACAGAAAAAAGAAAGTAGAACAACATAGCTTACATTGTGCTGTGGTGAAACGAAATAAACTGATTTGGAAAGTAATAGTCAGGTGGGTATGAAGGTGATGTGTTTGTTAATCTTACCATAGAAAGAGCCATGATCATAAAAACTGGACATTTTAGTAAATTAATGTTATTGGCATACTCTACCATTAAAAGGAATTATATCTTGACATGTTTGAAGTTTTAAATTAAGTACTTTACGAATGAAAAGCTAAAGATAGTTGTTTAGATTCAATGAAATTATAAAATAGTTGCTGTTGACGGTACATTAAGGATGGTGGTTATCGCGGAAACAACCGGCTTTATGTTATATTGGCTTTTTTTCAACGCCAGTTTAACCGGACTGAAAAAACCGCTCAAAATCACCGGTTTCTGAAATAAGAGATTTTTGGTTTTTATTCCCATTATTTTCTGTCGTATACGAAGCAATCAAACAAAGATTTAACAATTTTGACTCCCTCAGTTTCACGGTACATACAATCAAAATAGCAAATAGGCAAATTAAAAAATTTTTTTTTTCCAACCACCTCTGCTTTTCTGGAAACGTGATACGCGGTTGACTACCACAAAAAATCACCAGTATTATCCTACCGATTATAATTTTTTTGAAACTCTACTCAAAAATCATGTTGTAATTGGGGATCAAATGGTTCAAATCGCCCTGAGCACTATGGGACTTAACTTCTGAGGTCATCAGTCCCCTAGAACTTAGAACTACTTAAACCTAACTAACCTAAGGACATCACACACATCCATGCCCGAGGCAGGTGTCGAACCTGCGACCGTAGCTCAGGCACGTGCTCGCGAGCAGGTGCAAGGTCGCTGAGTGGGGAGGAAGGGGTGGGAGGGGAAATGCGCGCGCACGTTTGAATAGGGCCGCAGCGTGCCTATTGAATTCGCGCCGACTGTGTAACGTAAAAAGTACTACGATCAGCTCTAACAGTCACTTCGCTGGTTAAGAACCATGTCAAGTCGCCGTTGTGTAACCCCAAACATGCTTTCGCAGTTCAACCCCCATTGGGAGGAATTGTATCTGTTTACAGAAAAAGATGGTGTTGCAAAATGTTTAGTATGTCACAAAACGCTGAATTCTTTTAGGAAATTTAATTTGCAGCGATGTTATATGTTGTACCACGCGAAAGACTACGGAAGTGGAAAATGTGATGGACCAGATCGTGCACAGGAAGTTATTAAACTTAAAAGCAAGCTATCCGAAGAAGATCTGGACGACGAAGAAAAATCAACTGAGGCAGCTCTCAGAGTGAGTTACAAAATTGCTTTGCTTTTAGCAGAATCCCTGCGCCCCTTCACTGATGGCGATTTAATAAAAGAATGTTTGGTAGTTGCAGCGGAACATTTGTGTCCATCTCAAGTTGAACAGTTTCGGATTGTGCCATTATCTAACATGACCATTATGCGTCGCATACAGGACGTGGCAGACGACGTCCAGAGCCAGCTTGCAAATATCTGTAAAGATTTTATGGCGTATTCTCTAGCTCTGGACGAAAGTGTTGATATCACTGGAACAGCGCAGCTTACCATATTTATTAGAGGTAAGGGAGGAGCTCCTCGATGTAGTAGCCATGAAGAACACTACAACCAGAGGTGATATTTTAAGTAGTGTTGAAGAAAGTGTTGAAAATATAGAATCGTCGTGGAATTCTTTAGTTTCAGTGTCTACAGACGGTTCACCAGCGATGACAGGGAACGCGCTGTTGAAGGAGAAAATGCAAAAACTGACCGTGCCGAATGAAATAAGGGGCGTTCACTGTGTGATCCACCAGGAAAACTTACGTGCAAAGAGTATCACTCTAAAAAATGTGATGAGTGTTGTTGTTCGTACAACCAATTATATAAGGAAGCATAGGCTACAACACAGGCAATTTAAAAGCTTTCTTGAGGATGTAGAAAGCCAGTATGGTAGCCTGCCTTATTACAGCGAGGTCCGCTGGCTTAGTCGTGGCGAATTATTAAATCGATTTTTTTGCTTATTAGATGAGATAAATATGTTCATGGAAATAAATAACATGTGTGTTCCTGAATTGAAAGAGCCTTCATGGAAATGTGATCTCGCGTTCTTAGCAGATTTAACTAGCCATCTGAATGCATTGAACACTTCACTACAAGTTAAAGATCTGCTAATTACTCATTTCATAGATCGAATGCGAGCTTTTAAAATGAAATTGACACTTCGAGTGAGTCAGCTGGAAACAGGAAATCTAGCTCATTTTCCCAAATTATCATCCATGCAAGATGTTCACAAAGACTGTGAACGTTATTCACATAGTTTAGTTGCCCTTAAGGAAGAATTTGATCAACGCTTTCAAGATCTGACAGCACTAGACAGTGATTTTGATCTGTTCTCCTCTCCATATTCAGCGAATATTGAAGGGATTCGTCCTGAGCTGCAACTAGAAATTATTGACCTGCAGTGTGACAGAGAATACAGAGACAAATTTCAGAACAAGATCAACATTTTGGAATTCTACAGACACTTCCCTCAGGATAGATTTCCTTGTTTGCACAAACTGGCGGCTACAATAATATCAATGTTCGGTTCCACGTATGTTCGTGAACAACTGTTCTCTGCAATGAAATGTAACAAGACACGCCTGAGAAACGCATTGTCTGATCGAAATTTAAACTGCACGCTGCGCCTACAATGCACAAGAACAATTACTTCGAACATAGACGCAATTGTAAAGGGCAAAAAGTACAAGATAACCGAGAATCCCACACTTCAGTGACACCTATTATTGTGTAACAGTTCACAAATTAATACGAATGTATAGGCATACACTAAGCTAATAAAATTATGTGTCACGTGTATATTCTCCTTTATTTGTTTCAGTTGTCGCAGTAATAATTCGTGAGTGATATCCCTGCAGGTGGCCGCGGCTTACATTGACTGGCGGCAGCTGTTGTGTGCCCCACGTGACTCTCCCCACTCTCCCCTCTGGTCCGGTAGTGGGGGTAGCGTGCGCTGCTCCGTGCTCGCGCCTTGCTGCTCACAGCTTGCTCCGCGAGCACGTATGTTGTGAAGCCCTGTTTTAAAGCAAATGGAACGTTGTGCATCATTGATGTAAATACTTCCAGATTAAAGATATTGCCATTCTGTAATACAACTGATGCCGATGGGAGAAGTCTTTCACATTGGATGTACATGCTTATCATCTAATAAGCCACGCCACATGGAAACAGATACCTTGTCTCAGCAAGCTGTACCAGTTCTTATACCATTTGTTTGTTGCTCGTTTCTATCAGCATTGTTATTAAAATAGCACTGATTGTTTTTCCCATTTTCTATAATAACACAATGTTTCAAAGAAATGAAAATTTTACCAATAAAAATTACCCGTTCCTTATAAAAGGTTTTTGTTTTAAAAAACGAAAAATTTTAGCTCTGCTGCTATGACTACTAATTAATACTTCGGTTCTTTTTCCCGGTTATTAGTAAAACATAAGAAAACCTGCTATAACCGATACCAAAAAATAGCGAATAGTACCGGTTATTTAGGTACCAAAATTCCTACGGTGCGTCCAGTACATGCATAAAGTTACGTCCTCTAGCATGAGCAGATAAACGTTTTAACACAGGGACTGTAAGGGCCGTTGGCGTGTCACAGATGCAACGTGGACTGCACAAGATAAGGGCAGGTTTATTAATACCTGATAGGAGATACGAAATTGTGGAGTGCTCTTGAGCGAAGGTAACAAAACAGGGTGGCATGCATACAGAAAACTGGTGTGCATTGAATGTTGAATGTCTATTTCCTGGGCTTTTCCAGGAAAGCATACAATTGTATTTCTGCATACATGCCCATAAACTATCCCTTCTTCAATCCGTGAAGAATTTCGAGGCTTGTTTTCAATACAGTGCAGTGTCTATATTTCATGAGGTGATCTACGAAGGTGGGTTTCAATGTCTATGGTAGATAAGCTACTTAAACATTTTCTGTTCTTTCAGTGTTGATTGGTTGAAAATCCCATTTTAGTACAAAATTAAACTTCTGTCAAATATGGCAACTCCACAGAAATCGTAATTAAATTGAGTGCAGGACATATAACCTTTTCTCACACTGTTTAGAGACCACTATTATATCGTATATGCTCATGTCGTGAAACTAAATGCAGGCATTCTTGAACATTTTAGTGAGGGTTAAAGCATTAATTTTAAAGATAAATTTTTTACAGCAACAAAGCTCTTTCCAAAATGGAAAGCTCTTTCCATAATGTTAGGTATTCTTTTTCAGGTAATTTTAATACGGAAGTAATTTTCACATAAATGTTGCTAGTTTGGCTGTTGTTAAGCATGCGTCAGTTGTTTTACGTGGAAACAATTAAATTCAGTAATTCATATTTTTTTGTTTTACAGTCAATAATTTCTCTTAAGTTTTCAAAACGTACTAAAAGAATAGTGATAACGTTAATTTATATCAAATGGTTAAAACATATGGTTCAGAAAATTGTGAGAAAACAGAATGATAAATAAATTTTCGAATAATAGAAATTTTTAAGTACGAAATATTTCAGTGAAGCGTACAGAAATGGTAACACTTATTATTACCTTGCGGTTCTAACGGCCTATAAATTTGCTGGAAATACAGCATATCCCGTATATCCTGACCACTCTAAGAAAAACGCATCTTCATTGTGCTTCCATGTGTTTAATATCAACTTCAGCAACTGGACGAGTTACGTTACCCAACATACCTGCGCAGTTTTTTTATAACGTCATGTTTACATGAAGGGCACTGTGATACGTTTTTGAATAGGCCTTGAGGAAAGGATGTGGATTATCGAATAAGAAATGTAAGGTACTATTTAAAGAAGTCTTACGCTATTCATTAACGCAAATATGCAAAACTTGAGGACGAAAGTAACTTTTGCACGATGTCTCACTGCCAAGTAACACAGGTCGATGAAACTTGCACTATACATCGAAAGGACTGCTGTAGTATAGAAAAGAAAGTAGCTGAATGAGCTGAGGCGACCATACTGGTAACTGCTGGATGGTCGATGGTGCATATCGACGTGTTGGCAGACATCTTCCCAGACAACCCACACGTGGTCGATGGGACTGAACTCCAGGGAACAGGCAGGCCAGTCGATTCACAGGATATCCTCTCGATCCAGGAACTGCTCCAGTTCCGGAGTTCGATGCGATCACGCATTGTATCCCCGCAAAAATGAGGTCAGGGCAGAATGCCTCCTGACACTACTCGCATGGGCAATGGGTGCAGTGTAACGATAGTGTTGTGTACCGTGTTACGGGATTCCGAGTTCACTACGCCCATATAACATTATGCCTGACCACATCATAACGACCATGTCCAGTACGAGGGGCGTTTGAAAAGTCCGTGCAAAAATAAAAACTACTTACGTGTTTGGGGTAATCCTTTTTTATTTTTCGACACAGTGTCCTTTTAGACTTATACACTTCATCCAACGCTATTCTAATTTCTTGATCCCTTCCGAATAATAGGAATTGTCCAAGTCTGCAAAATAGCTATTAGTTGCTGCAATCACCTCCTCGTTTGAATGAAATCTTTGTCCCATTAGCCATTTCTTCAAATTGTGGAACAAATAGTAGTCCGAGGGAGCCAAGTCTGGAGAATAGGGGGGATGTGAAACGAGTTGGAATTCTATTTCCATTAGTTTTGCGACCACAACTGCAGAGGTGTGTGCTGGTGCATTGTCGTGACGGAAAATGGTTTTTTTGCGGTCCAATCACCGGCGTTTTTCTTGCAGCTCGGTTTTGAAACGGTCCAACAACGATTAATAATATGCACCTATAATACAGGGTGATTCAAAAAGAATACCACAACTTTAAAAATGTGTATTTAATGAAAGAAACATAATATAACCTTCTGTTATACATCATTACAAAGAGTATTTAAAAAGGTTTTTTTTCACTCAAAAACAAGTTCAGAGATGTTCAATACGGCCCCCTCCAGACACACGAGCAATATCAACCCGATACTCCAACTCGTTCCACACTCTCTGTAGCATATCAGACGTAACAGTTTGGATAGCTGCTGTTATTTCTCGTTTCAAACCATCAATGGTGGCTGGGAGAGGTGGCCGAAACACCATATCCTTAACATACCCCAATAAGAAAAAATCGCAGGGGGTAAGATCAGGGCTTCTTGGAGGCCAGTGATATCACGGGCTGCCTGGCGGCCGATCCATCGCCTCGGGTAGTTGACGTTCAGGTAGTTACGGACAGATAAGTGCCAATGTGGTGGCGCTCCATCCTTTTTCGTAGGACTCTCCATACAGTTGATTGTGGAATTTGCAGCTCTCTGCTAGCTCTGCGAGTCGATTTTCCTGGGCTGCGAACAAATGTTTGCTGGATGCGTGCTACATTTTCATCACTCGTTCTCGGCCGTCCAGAACTTTTCACTTTGCACAAACACCCATTCTCTGTAAACTGTTTATACCAACGTTTAATACACCACCTATCAGGAGGTTTAACACCATACTTCGTTCGAAATGCACGCTGAACAACTGTCGTCGATTCACTTCTGCCGTACTCAATAACACAAAAAGCTTTCTGTTGAGCAGTCGCCATCTTAGCATCAACTGACGCTGACGCCTAGTCAACAGCGCCTCAAGCGAACAAATGTACAACTAAATGAAACTTTATAGCTCCCTTAATTCGCCGACAGATAGTGCTTAGCTCTGTCTTTTGTCGTTGCAGAGTTTTAAATTCCTAAAGTTGTGGTATTCTTTTTGAATTACCCTGTAGTTTTACCCGTTTCCACATAGTCGGTGAGGATTATCCCTTGCGAATCCCAAAAGACAGGCACCATAACCTTTCCGGCCGAAGGAATGGTCTTCGCCTTTTTTGGTGCAGATTCTCCCTTGGTAACCCATTGTTTAGATTGCTGTTTCGTCTCAGGAGCATAGTAATGTATCCATGTTTCATCCACAGTGACGAAACGATGCTTAAAGTCCCGCGGAATCCTCCTGAAAAAACTGCAAACCGTCCATGCAACACTTCACACGATTCTGTTTTTGGTCAAGCGTGAGCAGTCACTTAACCCATCTTTGCAGATAGCTTTCTCATGTCGAAATGTTTATGCAAAATATTATTTACCCGTTCATTCGAGATGCCCACAGCACTAACAGTCTCACGTACCTTAACTCTTCTGTCATAAATCACCATATCATGGATTTTATCAATGATTTCTGGAGTCATAACCTCCACACGGCGTCCAGAAAGTTCAGCATCCCTAGTTCCCGTAAGGCCACTCCGCAAATTTTGAAACCACATACAAACTGTTCTAATCGAAGTTGCAGAGTCACCGTAATTTTTATCAAGTTTCTCTTTAGTCTCTTGAGGCGTTTTTCCTTTCATAATGTTTAATCACCACACGAAATTCTTTTTCTTCCACTTTTTGACAAGCATTCAACTTCCTTCATCCACACGAATGCCAAACACAAAGAAATAAACCAATATGGCTGAAACTTGGCGTGCGTTCTTTCCAAAGATGCTACTAACATGACCTCGATACGAGCCGGTGGTGCCATCCCTCAGACTTTGCACGTACTTTTCAAACGCCCCTCATAATGCTCTTGGGTGCCTTACGTTTCCATGAACATTAAAGAACATCAACGTTTTGGTGGTATAGGTGATACGGTGTGGTGTCGCATAATGGCATAATGGTGCGTGAGTGTAGTCGGCTCTGAATCTTCGAACACGATACACTCACCGGTCGACGATATTGTGACACTGTATTTCTTCCCTGAGTATGTCTTTTAAGGTTAAATTGGGGCTGGCTTAATTTTTATGGATGACAGTGCGCGAGCGCATCTAATTTCACAGATAGAGGAGCTCTTAGAACGAGTGACTGGATTGGCCTGGTCGTTCCGTCAACTTAAGTCCCCAGGATACGAGTGTGATGCGTTGGGGAGACGGACTGCAGCACGACCACATGCACCAACAACCATCAAGCAGTTGTCAACCACACTGGTCTAAGGCGCTGCAGTCATGGACTGTGCGGCTGGTCCCAGCGGAGGTTCGAATCCTCCTTCGGGCATGGGTGTGTGTGTGTCCTTAGGGTAATTTAGTTTAAGTAGTGTGTAAGCTTAAGGACTGATGACCTTAGCAGTTAAGTCCCATAAGATTTCACACGTTTGAATAACCACACTGGTGGAGGAATGGAACGCTCTACCACAAGAAATCCTTATGAATCTTATGGTCAGCATGAGAGCATGTTGCAGAGCATTCATTACTACCCGTGATTATTACACGCCACATTAGAGACCACCTAACGCCTTTGGTAACGTTCAGGGACAATCATAAATCGTTGTGGCTTCAGTGCAATCATTTTCATTTAATAAACGTATCTGAGCCGTGGCTGGCTCATGCTTTCCGTTGGATTAAACCTTGGTTGCTATTCTGTGTTTAGTCTCCCACGGTTATCACGATTATGCTGTTATCCTCTCTTTCCGCGGGTGGCAGGAGCGGTGTGTATCGATATTCGCACCTTTGACTATCTTTGGCCTGGCGCTTATATTTTCCAGCTGGGCTGTGTGTGGGCAGTTGGTTGGTTGACGTGGAGCAGCGAGGAAATCTCTATGAGGTTCGTGGCTCACCGATCCTGGACATGAAAGTTGAGTTTCGACTTAACCTACCAGCAAGTCACGACTGTTCACATTGTGTCGTTAGGAGTTCGTTGTTGGCTGTTGGGATATTCCCGCGAGCAACAACGTGTGTTTTCAAGTTGGCAAATTTTAGCCACCCTCCAGTGGAGTTTAACTGTACTTGGTTATTTGAATTGATGTGCACCAGCGGAATCTTCTGCCTTGTGGCCGTTAACATTCCGGTTACCTGCCCCAGCCGTTGACGTAAATACAGGCAGTGTATTTTCCTCGTCGTGTTGCCGCTGCCCAGCACGGTGTGTAGTTTGGTGGTTGTGGGCACCTATACCTTCTACGTTACTCTATTGAACTCCCGGCTGTGTGCTGGTCAGATGAAGCGGAGGTTATTTTGTTGGTGGGTCCGTTGACTGTCTGTCGGTTGGGTTGTCATCGGATCGACAATGGTTGGGACGACTGCCTCTCCCACCTAAGCTAGAGTTTGTGTTTCAGTTCCAGGCCAATCCTTGGAACTTCTGAGTACCCTCGGTTGTACTGCCTTTTCTTATTTCTTCTTGTTGTTTGTACTTGTATGGCTTCTAGCCGATTTTTAGATTAAGGTTGTTTTGCCCTTAAGGTGTCAGATGCTTTGGGCCTTCAGCCTAATGTAAGAACTCTTTTACGTAAAGCCTTTGGCATTTTTAAAATTGTTGTTTTTAAGTCATAAGTGTTAGGCCTTCAGCCGATTTTGAATTTAAGTTGTTTGCCCTTAAAGTGTCAGATTCTTTGGGCCTTCAGTCTAATTAAGGAACTATTTTCAGATAAGGCGTTGAATTTTAAATTTCTGACTTTGGTTGAGCTTTGAATTATTGGCTTCAACCGACTTTAAATTAAAGTAGTCTTGCCCTTAAGGCATGAGGTTGTACGGCGCATTCAGCTGCTAATTAAGTTCCAAAACTAAAGCTGTGTTTTTTTTTTAATTTTTTTGGCTGTTGTAATGTTTGATCAAATAAAAGGTTGTTTGTTCGAGTGTAACTGACAGCAGGTTATTTTGGCCCCCTTCCACGACTTAAATTACCTGTCCTCTCCTGCGGGTTTAGCAGGGCGTCTCAGTATCGCTTCTGTCCATTTCATTACAAATATCTTTCAGTTACCTTCTGTACAATACTGTAGCATTTCTTCCTCGATATGGTCCATCGAGTTTTCCAACTTGGCAGCTTCTCACCATGCAGAAGTTGCTTTCGTCCTTACGTTCTGCACACCAGTGTATTTTTGTAACGAACCAATTTACAAGAAAGTAATCATGCTAATTAATGTCTCCCTGGTCGCTAAACAATTGCTTTTGACAAAACGTCATTTGGAGTGGTCAAGACAAATGGCGTACCCTGTATATATATATATATATATATATATATATATATATATATATATATATATGTATAGCTCGCAATCAGCTGTAATGTATCATATTGAGATTGTGTATTTTGCGACATGTTTATCTCCACTGTTGTTAACGTACAAATTTATAGGCACTAGGCACGTGGGAGCTTGAAAGTCTGTGTTGTTTTTTCTATTCTACTCGCTCGTATGAAGAAATAATAAAAATGGTCAACAACCGTTTTCGACACCCATTTTCGCTCCTTTCTTCGTGTTGACTGATAACTATGAAAAAGAATGCTATTGTATTGTGCCTCTAAATGAAATACTTAGTTGAAATATATAAAACGGTGTTCATAATTATTTAATTTATAACTTTCGTCCTTTATATTCATCTCAATGCTTAACAAATATTTCCTATGCCGTCAATTCTAACCTGCAACTTCTTGACAATTTTCAGAGATTAAATTCAATTTTCGCTCACAAAAAAGTTAAATTGATTTTATAACAAGCAGATATATTGCCACTTATTCAGCTTGCCGAATGCTGAACACATTGTACAGCGTAATATGAAAGCATTGAGTAGAGAATTAGTATGGTAATACTCAAAGTAAAACGTTATAACGGTTTGATATTGTTTCGTGATGGATAATATGTTAAAATTCACGAAAGCAGCAACATGTGATATGTAAATAAAGAGTGTCGTAGCAGACATATATTCCAAGTAATAAAATTTTATCAAGGATCACAAAGTTTCCATTAATAAAAATGTTCTGCTTAAATGAAGATAGCCAGTGTCTTTACAAAGAAACGTAACTTTACCAAAAATTTTACATCTAAAACAAGATGTCCTGAGGCCTAGTTTCATTACAAATGGAACACCAGATATCGACAAACTCAAAAAGAAAGTAATTAAAACGTTTGTAATCCTACGTTTCAAAACTATAAAAAATACGTAAAATGCAGTAAGCAAAACACGGAGAAAAGTGTAGAACAAAATTATTGCTGGGGCATGAGATAATGCCTACCCCCATGAACCATGGACCTTGCCGTTGGTGGGGAGGCTTGCGTGCCTCAGCAATGCAGATGGCCGTACCGTAGGTGCAACCACAACGGAGGGGTATCTGTTGAGAGGCCAGACAAACGTGTCGTTCCTGAAGAGGGGCGGCAACCTTTTCACTAGTTGCAGGGGCAACAGTCTGAATGATTGACTGATCTGGCCTTGCAACGCTAACCAAAACGGCCTTGCTGTGCTGGTACTGCGAACGGCTGAAAGCAAGGGGAAACTACAGTCGTAATTTTTCCCGAGGGCATGCAGCTTTACTGTATGGTTAAATGATGATGGCGTCCGCTTGGGTAAAATAGCCCACATTCGGATCTCCGGGCGGGGACTACTCAAGAGGACGTAGTTATCAGTAGAAAGAAAACTGGCGTTCTACGGATCGGAGCGTGGAATGTCAGATCCCTTAATCGGACAGGTAGGTTAGAAAATTTAAAAAGGGAAATGGATAGGTTAACCTTAGATATAGTGGGAATTAGTGAAGTTCGGTGGCAGAAGGAACAAGACTTTTGGTCAGGTGAATACAGAGTTATAAATACAAAATCAAATAGGGGTAAAGCAGGAGTAGGTTTAATAACAAATAAAAAAATTGGAGTGCAGCTAAGCTACTACCAACAGCATAGTGAACGTATTATTGTGGCCAAGATAGACACAAAGCCCACACCTACTACAGTAGTACAAGTTTATATGCCAACTAGCTCTGCAGATGATGTATGAAATGTATGATGAGATAAAAGAAATTATTCAGGTACTGAAGGGAGACGAAAATTTAATAGTCATGGGTGACTGGAATTCGAGAGTAAGAAAAGGGAGAGAAGGAAATATAGTGGGTGAATATGGATTGGGGGAGAGAAATGAAAGAGGAAGCCGTCTGGTAGAATTTTGCACAGAGCATAACTTAATCACAGCTAACACTTGGTTCAAGAACCATAAAAGAAGGTTGTGTACATGGAAGAATCCTGGAGGTACTAGAAGGTATCAGATATATTATATAATGGTAAGACAGAGATTTAGGAACCAAGTTTTAAATTGTAAGATATTTCCAGGGGCAGATGTGGACTCTGACCACAATCTATTGGTTAGGAACTGTAGATTAAAACTGAAGAAACTGCAAAAAGGTGGGAATTTAAGGAGATGGGACCTGGATAAACTGACTAAACCAGAGGTTGCACAAAGTTTCAGGGAATGGAAAAACTGGTAGAAGCCGACCTCGGCGAAGATCAGTTTGGATTCCGCAGAAATGTTGGAACACGTGAGGCAATACTGACCCTAAGACGTATCTTAGAAAATAGATAAAGGAAAGGCAAACCTACATTTCTAGCATTTGTGGACTTAGAGAAAGCTTTTGACAATGTTGACTAGAATACTCTATTTCAAATTCTAAAGGCGGCAGGGGTAAAATACAGGGAGCGAAAGGCTATTTACAGTTTGTACAGATACCAGATGGCAGTTATAAGAGTCGAGGGACATGAAAGGGAAGCAGCGATTGGGAAAGGAGTGAGACAGGGTTGTAGCCTGTCCCCGATGTTATTCAATCTGTATATTGAGCAAGCAGTAAAGGAAACAGAAGAGAAATTCAGAGTAGGTATTAAAGTCCATGGAGAAGAAATAAAAACGTTGAGGTTCGCCGATGACATTGTAATTCTGTCAGAGACAGCAAAAGACTTGGAAGAGCAGTTGAACAGAATGGACAGTGTCTTAAAAGGAGGATATAAGATGAACACCAACAAAAGCAAAACGAGGATAATGGAATGTAGTCGAATTAAGTCGAGTGATTCTGAGGGAATTAGATTAGGAAATGAGACACTTAAAGTAGTAAAGGGATTTTGCTATTTGGGGAGCAAAACAACTGATGATGGTCGAAGTAGAGAGGACGTAAAATGTAGACTGGCAATGGCAAGGAAATCGTTTCTGAAGAAGAGAAATTTGTTAACATCGAGTATAGATTTAAGGGTCAGGAAGTCGTTTCTGAAAGTATTTATATGGAGTGTAGCCATGTATGGAAGTGAAACATGGACGATAAATAGTTTGGACAAGAAGAGAATAGAAGCCTTCGAAATGTGGCGCTATAGAAGAATGCTGAAGATTAGATGGGTAGATCACATAACTAATGAGGAGGTATTGAATAGAATTGGGGAGAAGAGGAGTTTGTGGCACAACTTGACAAGAAGAAGGGACCGGTTGGTAGGACATGTTCTGAGGCATCAAGGGATCACAAATTTAGCATTGGAGGGCAGCGTGGAGGGTAAAAATCGTAGAGGGAGAGCAAGAGATGAATACACTAAGCAGATTCAGAAGGATGTAGGTTGCAGTAGGTACTGGAAGATGAAGAAGCTTGCACAGGATAGAGTGGCATGGAGAGCTGCATCAAACCAGTCTCAGGACTGAAGACCACAACAACAACAACATGAGATAATGTGTCTGATATTGGAAAGAGTGCAAACAGTGGGAGCAATGAAAGGAAAAAAATCTGAGGAACTGACAAAAGATTTAATATTTAGGGCAGATTGTGGAATGCATGTCCTCTGTATGTAGAGATTATCACATCCGTACAAGTAAGAGGAAGAGGAGCATGATAACATTTGAACAGTAGTTACTCAAAAAAAAAAAAATTTCTACAAATTACCTTTAAGCGAGAGACAGAGGACATTTAATCAAAACGACATTAAACCGTAGTAACCCCTACTTGCTTACTTCCTTCGATTCCTTTACGATAGTTATACTTTACAAGCTATTCCCAGTCGATGTGGACGATATTTAAATTTTTTCCTTCAGTAAGATGTCGACTGAAATTATAAGTAGTGTGTCAGTTGCCAAGCAAACTGTATAAACATTAACTTGAAAGCACAAGGGAAGAATTAAAATATATTTTGCTCAGATTTAACACAAAGATTTTGATAAATAGGGTTTTAAATTTCGTACGTTACGATCATCCAGTTATATATAGAAGAAATACGTTTCTCCAATAAGACCATACTTGATTATCAGTTACCAACACTCTTCCCACGGTGTAAATAAATTATGAAGAGATGCTTCCAAGATTCACCGTTAAAACTATAGTACACAAATAAGCATCAGTTAAATTTCGTATACAACTGAGATATATCTTTGCTGCCGTGTACTATGCAACAACAATAAAACAGTAGATTAAATTTAGAATGGTCATGGATAATAATGTTTTCAATATTTCCAACATAGCACACACATTTCCTTCATTTATTTCACAGATAACTTTCATTTCTTTTCATCTACAACAACATTTCATTGCTATGGTATAAACAACGGAAATAGCTGACAACGGAAAATGACACAGAACGTCGCTCTGCGGAAGGAAAATGCAACTCGGAATTGATTGGCAACAAATTTTGGCGACCACGTGTATCTAATAATTGTTTGGTCCTCTGACATACGGGCATCCCTGTCCAACTGCATTTTTAACATTTTGTTTCATTTCGGATATATATGAAGTGGCGAAGTTAGGTGGGACACCGGTATATAAGTGAACCGTGAATTTACGTTCAGAAACCTTTTCTTAAGAATTTACTTTATTTACTAGCGATTCATCAAGAACATTAACACATTTAATCACACTCTGTGAGCGTGTAAGTAGTTGCCAATGGGTAACTGATGACACAATTTTTTTTCACATATATGAAAATTTTATTCCTAAAAGCCGTCCCTTTTTTTTTTTTAACAGATTTAAAATTATAATGAGAAAGCAACACAAACACATAAACAATGCACCCCGTAAGAAGGATGGAAATGGTACAAAACACTCACACTACAAATTATTTGCCACCGAAAGTTCAACTTGTTTTTAAAGAACTCTTATGGTGGAAGGGTGGCAACTTTATATACTAAAACGACCATTTAAATAAAATTCATGAAATGCAGTTTTACATAAAATGTACCAACATGCTCTACATTACACATATACCGCCTCTCAAGATGAAAGTCAAGATAAAAACATATTTCAGGAATTCGGCCTTTACACGTTAAGCAATAAATTCGTTAACACCGAATCCGATAAACATGACAGAGGCAGCTATTGACGTACGGCAGACCGACAGACAGACACTAACTGCCTAACGAACAGATAGACGAGCAAGCTGCGGACGGGAGACTGACCAAGAAAACAAGTAGAATTTAACAAGTAAATGAAACAACATATCACAAATCACTTAACTCCTAATAACTACGATGTCTGGCGAAGACCTGGCGCAGCAACCCCAACGCTCACCCGAACCATCCGCTGCCGGCCGCTTCAACGGACGCAGGAAGGGGCGCCGATCTCCCGTCTCAAGGCGTCGCAGCTCGCACCAGCCAGCCCGATGTCGTGGTTTGACTCCTGTTGCTCTCGTGTCGACCGCGAAGCCACTACCCCTTTCTATACGGCGCGGCCCACTGGACTCACGTGGGGACCTCACATGCGCCAACGCTCAAGGTGGACCAGTCATCTTGTGTCTCAAGTGTGCGACCGACCAATCGACCGATCCAACCGCCAATAACCGTGGCCCAAGCAACTCGAGCAGACTGACGGTCTAACGCGCAGACTCAGATACAGGAACACAGCCCCGACCGGGCGACCACTAGCTGAGTTCTGTTACTGGCGGAGTGGCAAGAGTCTCATTTTCTGGCTTTAAAGTTTGATCCAAACGACAGCCATACTAGTACTCCGACGAAAGACAAACACTCACTGCCGCACATATGCGAACGAGACTGACGTGGCGACCTCACATGCTCCGACGCTCAAGACGGACAAGTCATCTTGAGTCCCAGTGCGAGGCCGACCAACCGATCGATCCAACCGCCAATGACCATTGCCTGCACAAACTCGAGCAGACTGGCGGCCTAACACATACTAGCACTCCGGACGACATACAGACACTGACTGCCCCACACTGACCCGGCTGACCAACTGACCAGACTCGCCCCAGACTGCAGAGACTCAGACTGAGCAACTGCAGAGCTCATAGCGCCCCTTAAATGCACGTGAACAGTTAACCTTTCCCCTTTCCCACCAGAGGGAGACACCAAAGCTGCGATTGCCACAGTGGCGCCACCGCCAGAAACGGAGGGCGTCTGCTTCACACTACGCGCTGCGGCGCGCTGTTCAAAACAGCAATTTTTACCACGGCTCAATAAGTACACTTTGCTCGTGGGCTATTTAAAAGACGTCAGCATCCAGCTTAAACTGTAAGTTGCTATGGATCTCGTCCTCAAGTGGAACCAGCTCACCTCGAAAACTGGGTCGTAATTTTGTATTTTTATTTTGCATAAAGAACTTACATGTGTAAACGACGCGGTCATCCAACATTAAATTATAAGTTGCTGTGGATGTCGTCCTGGAACCAGCCCGGTTCGAAAACGGTTCGTAATTTTGTGTTTTCATATTACTTTAAGAATTTATCTTTTACTTTAAACTATCATCATTGTTCCGTTGTGAAGTATACAATTCTGTTAACTTGGCACTGTATGGTGTTCGTCATTTTGTGTTTTATTTGACATTAAGACTGTACGTCGAACTCTCATTGCTGTTCCACTGCGAATTTTCGGAGCTGTCAACATGGTACTGTTGTGACTACTGCTGGGTGTTAAGCCCATAGCTGTTCAAAGCCATAATAAATAAAGAAAAATGTCTGACATGTCACAACTGCAAAGGATACTGTAAATACCCCTCTTACGCAGACCAGATCATCTTTCGTAGCCTCTAAAACGACCCTAATAGCAGATGGTGGTGGAAAAGACACTTCACACCCTGTTTCCGCAGAATATGTAGTTCACTGTAGGAAATGCTACGTGCGTTAGGCAAATTTCATTACTAAATGTGCGCACACGTTAAGGTATGAATAAGGACTCGATAATATTCGCAACAAAGCAGCATGTCTCAAACATCTAGTAAACAACATTGGTGTAGTTACGGAAATGGAAAGTATTGCACCAGTCACACATTTATCAAACATCGTGGAGATATTCCTCTTATTACGGGCACCAAATGATTAAGCACTCAATCATTTCGGGGTCGCGACATAACCCAGGGCGTTGAATGACACGGAATGTGTCAGAGGCCGCTCGTAGCAGCCCATCTAAATTGAGGCCGCCGAATGCCACACCGGGACAGGCGGTGTTCAAAGCCTAACATCCAGGTTCGGCTGACCCCGAAGACATATGACCGCTATACAATGATCAGCTAGTGTGGGAGCCTTCAGAAACCGGTATACAACGAAAACAGAGACGTTGTCACTGCCAGCCTCGGCTCCAACGTGGGTCCCAAGACGTGGTCGCAAGCAGAAGGTAGGGCGAGCTGTGCGAAAGGGTCCAAGTCCTCGGCATTTTCTTTCGTACGTCACGAGAAGGTGCTACTTCTTCGTCGGTACGTGGATTGTATCTGTGATGGTGACTGGAGCTGCTACGCGAGTTGTTCGTGAAACATCCCTGTCAGAAATAGTTCTTTATTCATTTATGGACAGAAACTGGATTAAAGTAGGTGAGAGGTTGCTGCTCCTTAATGACGTCGGTGGCAGCCGGCACGGCGAGTGTTGGGACCAGCAGCTACACTACTGGCCATTAAAATTGCTACACCACGAAGATGCCGTGCTACAGACGCCAAATTTAGCCGACAGGAAGGAGATGTTGAGATACGCAAATGATTAGCTTTTCAGAGCATTCACACAAGGATGGCGCCGGTGGTGACACCTACAACGTGCTGACATGAGGAAAGTTTCCAACCTGCCAGCCGGAGTGGCCAAGCGGTTCTAGGTGCTTCAGTCTGGAACCGCGCGACCGCTACGGTCGCAGGTTCGAATCCTGCCTCGGGTATGGATGTGTGTGATGTCCTCTAAGTTCTAGGGGACTGATGACCTCAGAAGTTAAGTCCCATAGTGCTCCGAGCTATTTGAACATTTTTTTTCCAACCGATTTCTCATACACGAACAGCTGTTGACCGGCGTTCCCTGGTGAAACGTTTTTGTCATGCCTCGTGTAACGAGGAGAAATGCGTACCATCACGCTTCCGACTTTGATAAACGTCGGATTGTATCCTGTCGCGATTGCGGTTCATCGTATCGCGACATTGCTGCTCGCGTTGGTCGAGACCCAATGACTGCTGGCAGAATATGGAATCAGTGGGTTAAGGAGGGTAATACGGAACGCCGTGCTGGATCCCAAAGGCCTCGTATCACTAGCAGTCGAGATGACAGGCATCTTATCCGCATGGCTGTAACGCATCGTGCAGCCACGTCTCGATCCCTGAGTCAACAGATGGGGACGTTTGCAAGACAACAACTATCTGTACGATCAGTTCGACGACGTTTGCAGCAGCATGGACTTTCAGCTCGGAGACCGGAGACCGTGGCTGCGGTTACCCTTGACGCTGCATCACAGACAGGACCGCCTGCGATGGTGTACTCAACGACGAACCTGGGTGCACGAATGGCAAATCTCATTTTTTCTGATGAATCCAGGTTTTGTTTACAGCATCATGATGGTCGCATCCGTGTTTGGAGACATCGCGGTGAACTCACATTGGAAGCGTGTATTCGCCATCTCTATACTGGCGTATCACCCGGCGTGATGGTGGGGTGCTATTGGTGACACGTCTCGGTCACCTCTTGTTCACACTGACGGCACTTTGAACAGTGGACGTTACATTTCAGATGTGTTACGACCCGTGGCTCTACCCTTCATTCGATCCCTGCGAAACCCTATATTTCAGCAGGATAATGCACGACCGCATAATTCACGGGCCTTTCTGGATACAGAAAAATGTTAGACTGCTGCCCTGGCCGGCACATTCTCCAGATCTCTCACCAATTGAAAACGTCTGGTCAATGGTGGCCGGGCAACTGGCTCGTCACAATACGCCAGTCACTACTCTTGATGAACTGTGGTATCGTGTTGAAGCTGCATGGGCAGCTGTACCTGTACACGCCATCCAAGCTCTGTTTGACTCAATGCCCAGGCGTATAAAGGCCGTTATTACGGTCAGAGGTGGTTGTTCTGGGTACTGATTTCTCAGGACCTATGCACCCAAATTGGGTGAACATGTAATCACACGTCAGTTCTAGTGTAATATATTTGTCCAATGAATACCCGTTTATCATCTGCGTTTCTTCTTGGTGTAGCAATTTTATATGGCCAGTAGTGTATTTGTCCAATGAATATGCGTTTATCATCATCTTGGTGTAGCAATCTTCATGGCCAGTAGTGTAGTTCTTTATTCATTTAGAGACAGAAACTGGATAAAAGTAGGTGAGAGGCTGCTGCTCCTTAATGACGTCGGCGGCAGCCGGCACGGTGAGTGTTGGGGCAGCAGCTATATGCGCGGGAGCCACAGCAGCACTTGATAGCGGCGACAGGTAGTGACGTCAGCGAAGTTGCACACGGAATGTCACACGTCGCTGGTAGCAGTTCATCTAAATCGAGGGCGCCGACTGCCACACCGAATTAGACTGTGTTCAAAGCCTGTCACCCAACATGCCCGATTTCGATGATGTATGCCCGCTATGTGCGGTGAACAGCGACTGTGGAAGCGTTTTGAAACCGGTGTACAGCGAAACCAGCTGCGAGTACGAAAGCGCCAAGTCCTCGGCATTTTCTTTTTTTGATGCGGCTCGCCACGAATTCCTCTCCTGTGGCAACCTCTTCATCTCCGAGTAGCACTTGCAAGCCACGTCCTCAATTATCTGCTGGATGTATTCCGATCTCTGTTCCCCTATATAGTTTTTGCCCTCTACAGCTCCCTCTAGTACCATGGAAGTCATCCTCTGATATCTTAACAGATGTGCTATCACCCTCAACCCTCTCCTCGTCAGTATTTTCCACATTTTCCTTTCCTCTCCCGTTTTACGTAAAACCTCCTCATTCCTTACTCTATCAGTCCCCCTAGTTTTTATAATCGTCCAAACTGCACAGAAGTTCTCCTGCAACCATTGCGGGACTGGCACTCCTGGAGGAAAGGACACAGCGGAGATGTGGTTTAGCTACAGCCTGAGGTTTGGCAGGTAGGAGACGAATTAAAGCTGTGAGGGCGGGTTCTGAGTCTTTACCGTCACCGCTGTTAATTTTAGTTTTACTTTCTATGTTTAATTTTAATTCAATTAATGCAGAACTCAACTGGCACGTAAAATACCATTGCATGCTATTTACTTCAATTGTGGCAACGACAAACGTAGTAATTGGGGCTCAAAAATTATCTTTGACTTACACACTGAATAAAATTAGTAAATTATTGAAAAATTTGAAGCATTTCTTTATTATTACTTCCCCAATCACAGCCGCGCGGGATTAGCCGAGCAGTCTGAGGCCCTGCAATCATGGACTGTGTGGCTGGTCCCGGCGGAGGTTCGAGTCCTCCCTCAGGCATGGATGTGTTGTCCTTAGGATAATTTAGGTTACTTAGTGTGTAAGCTTAGGGACTGATGACCTTAGCAGTTAAGTCCCATAAGATTTCACACACATTTGAACATTTTTTTCCCGAATCACAATGTGAAACGTCCCCTTAGAAAAATTATAAATGATTGTGCTTAAACTGACACTATTTTTAGCGCAACGCAGTCTGACTTAGAATAATCCCTACAAAAGAATGGCCCTGACTTACAATAAGCGCAACGCAGTCAGACTTTTAATAATCCCTACAAAAGAATGGCCCTGACTTACAATAACCAATACCTTTCATGAATCACTTTACTGTCTCTGACGGACACGCGTCCAGATCATCCGCTCTCAAAACTCCGCCATCTCTCTCCCCACATCCACCACTGCTAGCGGCTCACCTCCAACTGCGCAACGCTAAGCGCTGTTAACAGCCAACTGCCCAACACTACAATAGCGACTATTTCAACAATGCCCACCAGCCACAGACTGCACACAGCACAGCCAGTGATTTACATACAGAGTGCTAGGTGACGTTACAAACATAAAAACCTAAACAACTTACAAATGGCCCACAGTTTGCCTGGAAATAATTCGTTTGGTTTAATTCTCTGGTGTAATACAGTGTTTAACTGTTTGAATCTTAACATTCGAAAAGACGATCAGATACCTGGAAAAATGACAGCGATTGTATAGTCTATCATATTTAATAAATGAAAATTTATACTGCCGGAATTGGCAACTGGAATTAAACACTTCACGCAAAGGAAAAGCTTCTGTATTTAATTATACTACGTTTTGTAGTGGTTCTATACTTCCATCTTTAAATAACTGGAAAGGAAATTTCGAAGGACAAAATCCTGTTAAAATTAAACTCTTTCACATTAATTGTTCCACACAACTATCTACAAGAAACAGTGCGACAACTCATGTTAAATATCATCAGATCAGCGAATGCGAATGAAAATGGAACGGCCGATTTCGCCGTTGTTTGTTCCTTTTACAACAGAGTACACGTGAGTATCTTTGTCCTTGTTCTTTTATATTATTGATCGTAGTACGACGACAGTCGATCCTTTTTATAGGTGGTGGTGGTGGTTAGTGTTTAACGTCCCGTCGACAACGAGGTCATTAGAGACGGAGCGCAAGCTCGGATGAGGGAAGGATGGGGAAGGAAATCGGCCGTGCCCTGTCAAAGGAACCATCCCGGCATTTGCCTGAAGCGATTTAGGGAAATCACGGAAAACCCAAATCAGGATGGCCGGAGACGGGATTGAACCGTCGTCCTCCCGAATGCGAGTCCAGTGTGCTAACCACTGCGCCACCTCGCTCGGTGATCCTTTTTATACAAACAATAAATATTTCACATATTAATTATTATTTAACTTCATTTTAGATACAGTATTGAGGACTTTGAATAAAAAGAAAGGGGGAAATGTCTTTAAACATGTGACGCCATAATGTACTTGGATAGGTCATCTGCGGAGCACCTGCCGGCGAAAGCGAAACGCCCAGCTTGGGTTCCCCGTCCGGCACACACTCTGAATCTGCCTGGAAGTTTCAAATCAGCGCACACTCCGCTGCAGAGCGAAAATTCATTGTGGAACCAGCTGATTCTTTGGCAGGTTTACGTTGGAAATAGCATGAGTGTTGTAAACACACTGTAGCTGCAACTTCCTGGAACACTCCTCCGTCCGTAATTACCAATTCTTTTCTGAGAGGCTTTGAAGGAACATGAAAGATCGAATTTTATCATCCTGCCTTTTCGTCAGAGACGTAAAACTGAAAATTATGGGTATTGAACTTACCCGTTGCTTAAGGATCTATCAGGGCAGTCATCTTATGGGATTTCGGGAAACCAGTTAAAGTTCCCGGTTCCGAAAAAGAACTTTTTCGGCTTCGGAAACGTCGCAGAAGGGGAAGTTCCAAAAGGGCGGGGCCGAACGCACGCATCGATTTACTCCCACAGGCGCCGAATGAAGATGTGTTAACGGGGGTGACGCAAGCAGCAGGTGGTGATCTGCGTGACGACGGAGGTCTGCAACACTTACATGCCTTACTGTATACTTCGCCCTTGGCTCTTATCATTCCTCCAAAATTCTGTGATTACCTTCCATTTATTGTAAGGGGCAGTCGAACGAAACGAGACGGATGAAAAAGTAAGTAAACTGTTTATCGTAAAGAGGGATCCAAAAATTTCCACTTGAAGCGCTACAATCCAGAATCGGTACGCCAATCAGGCAAAATCACCGTCAGCGTTGAAGCAGTCATCCCATTGACACGACTCACCAAGATGAAGATACCCTTTTACAAAAACGATTGCACTTGTGGTCTGGAGGCAGTGTCTTCGATTACCAATCACGACGACCTCGGTCCCGCGTTCGAACCCCGCCATCACTTACATGTTGAATAAAAATAATCAGCAATGGCGATCGAAGACTTACAGCATAAGAAATCACCCTAATTCTCCCAATTGCCTTGTCAAAGACGGCGTAGGAGTGGACAGAGGTTCAGGGCACTCTTTCTCCGTTGGCATGGGAAACTGCCCCTAAAGGAGGAAGAATCAGCAATGATCGACAGGACATGTAACCTGTAACTGAAAAAAAGGCATGATGATATCTTCACTGACAAAAAATTCCAGACTTATCCTGCATCCTGATCTCCAGCGGGGGCTGCCAAGGGGGAGATGACCATTAGAAAAAGACTGAATATCGAACGAAAAGATAACGTTCTAAGAGTCGGGGCGTGGAATGTCAGAAGTTTGAACTTGGAGGGGAACGCTAAGGCTCAATGTAGATGTAGTGGGCGCCAGTGAAATGAAATGGAAAGAAAACAAGAATTTCTGGTCACATGACCATAGGGTAATATCAACAGCAGCAGAAAATGGTATAATGGGAGTAGGATTCGTTATGAATAGGGAAGTAAGGCAGAAATTGAGTTACTGTGAATAGTTCAGTGACAGGGTTGTTCTCATCAGACTCGACAGAAAACCAACACCTACGACAATACTGAAGTATACACGCCGACGTCGAATGCCGAAGATGAAGAGATAGTTAAAGTATACGAGGATATTCAGCGGGTAATTCAGTGCGTAAAAGGAGATTGGAATACGGTTATGGGGGAAGGAGCAAAAGAGAGGGTTATTGGAGAATGTGGGCTTGGTATTTGGAATGAGAAAAAAAACTAATTGAGTTTTCAATAAATTTCAGCTATTAATATTCTACTCACGAATCACAAGAAGAGGAGTTATACTTGGAAAGTCCCTGGAGACACGGGAACATTTCAGTTATATTACATCATAGTTATAGATCCCGAAATCATAAAACCATGGGTAACACAAGAGATAAATGGTTCAAATGACTCTGAGCACTATGCGACTTAACTTCTCAGGTCATCAGTCGCCTAGAACTTAGAACTAATTAAACCTAACTAACCTAAGGACATCACACACATCCATATCCGAGGCAGGATTCGAACCTGCGACCGTAGCGGTCGCTCGGCTCCAGACTGTAGCGCCTAGAACAGCACGGCCACTCCGGCCGGCCACAAGAGATACTTCAGTTGATCGATGAAAGAAGGAAGTATAAGTTCCGGGAAAATCAGGAATACAGAAATGCAAGTCGCTGAGGAATGAAATAAATAGGAAGTGCAGGGAATCTAAGACGAAATGACAGCAGGAAACTGCAAAGAAATCAAAAAAGAAAATACGATCGTCTAAAGCACTCCTCAGCGTATAGAAAAGTCAAAGCAACCTTCCGTAAAATGAAAACCAAGGGCGGTAGCATTAAGAGTGCAATGGCAATTCCACTGTTAAATGCAGAAGGTAGAGGGGATAGGTGAAAAAAGTAAACTGAAGGCCTATATGAGAGACAATTTGTCTGATGTGGTAGCAAAAGAAACAGTAGTCGACATACAAGAGATAGGGGATCCAGTACTAGAGTCAGAACTTACAAGAGCTTTGAAAGACTTACGATCGAATAAGAGAGCAGGGACAGATAACACTCCATTAGAATTCTAAAATCATTGGCAGAAGTGGAAACAAAAACAAATGAATGTTACTTTGCTCATCTTGTAATTTAGTTTTGCACTCAGGATTAGTTTTACTGCTTTCTGTTCCAGTGGAAACCTTGTGGGCGTTATTGTTTAAATTTTATATACACGAGTCATCTGTTACAGAACTAGCTTGAGTAATTTGGATTCAACTTAAAGAGGACACAGTAAACCAGACTCAAAACCGATAGACGGGAATTACTGTGACATACACAGCTGTATGTATATTTAGAATGTAAGTTAGCCAAATCGCAATACCCGGAGGAATTATCTATACGAAAATCGATAGATGCACATGTACAGACAAATGATTACAATTGCATAAAAACTGGATGATTTATTCAAGAGAAAGAACTTCGCAAGTCAATAAAGCGATGACCCTTATACCCTTATGCAAGCAGTTCTTTGCCTTGGCATTGATTGATAGTGTTGTACGTCCTTCTAAGGGATATTGCGCTAAATTCTGTCCAGATGTTGCGTTAGCTAGTCGAAATTCCGAGCTAGTTGGAGGGCCCTGCCCTTAATGTACCAAATATTCTAATTTGGAGAGAGTTTCAGCGACCTTTGGCAAGTACGAAGACAAGCAGTAGAATCTCTCGCCGTCTGTGGAAAGGCATTATCTTGCTGAAATGTAAGCTCAGGATGGCTTGCCATGAAGAGCGACAAAACGGAGCGTAGAACATCGTCGACGGTCCGCTGCGCTGTAAAGGTGCCGCGGAAGACAACCAAACAGGCACTGCTATAAAAAGCGTGGGAACCCATAACCATCACTTCTGGTTGTGGAGCTACATGACGCGCGACAGTCCGTTTGGTATTCGAATGGTGTCCCACGCGTCTCCAAACACATCTTCGCCGTCATCCGGGCTCAGTTCGAAGCGGGACTCATCGCTGAGGACAATTTTACTCAGGTCAGTGAGATTGAAGGACTAAGATGGATCCAGGACACAGTAAAAAATACAGAAAAGATTTCAGTTTACTCATGTTCCGAAGAAAAATGCATCAATCATCATTAACATTTGGCCAGCACGTCACGCCCAATAAATCGAAACAACAAATGGACAATTACAAGGTAATGTGAAATATGAGACTCAGAGAGTACAGAATTTAATAAGTTTCCTTTAATTTCCGTCTATTGTCACAAACTTTTTGTTAACAGATTACCAGTTTCTGTCTATAATGACTATCATCAGATCTGTTTTATAAAACAAAGTCCTAATGTACTTTGTTTTTATAAAACAGATCTGATGATGGTCATTATAGACCGAAACCTTTAATCTGTTAACAAAAAGTCCTAACGTACTTTGTTTTTATAAAACAGATCTGATGATGGTCATTATAGACCGAAACCGGTAATCTGTTAACAAAAAGTTTTTGACCATAGACGCAAATTAAAGGAAACTTATTATATATTCGGGTCACTGTTTTACTCGCGACAATGTCGCAGCTTGGACACAATTTAAGTTATATCTAGATGACTCATGCTAGTTCTATAAAAATTTATAAATGAAATTTAAACAAAAACACCCACAAGGTTTCCGCTGAAACAGCAAGCAGTAAAAGTAAACATGAATGCAAAAATAAATTACAAAAGGCGAGCACAAGTAACATTCATAAACTGTAAAACGGGCTGAAGCCGATAGACAGGAATTACTGTGCCATACAAAGACAGAAATGTTTAAAATGTAAGACTGCAGAGTTGGAACCGGTAATCTCTTTGAATATAAACGAGCTTAGCTCAAATCTAAAACGTAATACACTGAAGCGCCAAAGGAACTGGTATAGGCATGCGTACTCAAACACAGAGATGTGTAAACAGGCAGAATACGGCGCTGCACTCGGCAACGCCTATGTAAGACAAATGTTTGGAGCAGTTGTTAGATCGGTTAGTGCTGCTACAATGGCAAGTTATCAAGATTTAAGTGAGTTTGAACGAGGTGTTAAAGCCAGCGCATGAGCTATGGGACTCAGGATCTCCGAGGTAGCGATGAAGTGGGGATTTTTCCGTACGACCATTTCACGACTGTACCGTAAATATCAGGAATCCGATAAAACACAAGTCTCCGACATCGCTGCAGCCGGAAAAAGAACCTGCAAGGACGGGACCAACGACGACTGAAGAGAATCATTCAACATGACAGAAGTGCAACCCTTCCGCAAATTGTTGCAGATTTCAATACTAGGCCATCAACAAGTGTCAGCGTGCGAACCAGTCAACGAAACATCATCGATACGGACTTTCGAAGCCGAAGGCCTGCTCGTGTACTCTTGATGGCTGCACGACACAAGGCTTTACGCCGCACCTGGGCCCGTCAACACTGACATTGGACTGTTGATGACTGGAAACATGTTGCCTGCATGCCAGCAGGTGGAGGCTCTGTAAAGGTGTGAGGCTTGTGCAGTTGGAGTGATATGGGACCCTGATACGTTTAGATACGTCTCTGACAGGTGACACATACGTAAACATCCTGTATGATCACCATCCATTCATGTCCATTGTGCATTCCGACGGACTTTGGCAATTCCAGCAGGACAATGCGACACCACATACGTCCAAAATTGCTACAAAGTGGCTCCAGCAACACTCTTCTGAGTTTAAACACTTCCGCTAGCCACCAAACTCCTCAGACATGAACATCGTTGAGCATATCTGGGATGCTTTGAAAAGTGCTGTTTAGAAGAGATCTCCACAACCTTGTACCCTCACGGATTTACAGACAGCCCTGCACGATTCATCATGTCAGTTCCCTCCAACACTACTGGAGACATTAGTCGAGTCCACGCCACGTCGTGTTGCGGCACTTCCGCGTGCTCACGTGGGCCCTACACGGTATTAGGCAGTTGTACCAGTTTCTTTGCCTCTTCAGTGTATAAAGATCCCTGTAGCACAGTGGATAAGTTCAAATAACTGTTCACACAGTCTATGCATTATATGCTCTCCAAATAACTAGCGCCAATTCCGTGACTTCTGTAGCAACAAACAGCAGATCAAGTTCCAGGGCAGTCTTCCTCCAAGTCCGAGAGACGTACTTCTCAAGTATGCAACTTAGTACAATAATCACGCAGCCACTCCAAATGATATTCAGTCTTCGCTAATGCTCACAAAGGTCTGGGTCTCAGAAAACTTCCAGCACTTGCCCGTGGATGGCCAAAATTTGTGCTTGGTATTGAGACGGATTTTTACGTGCGTGCGTGTAATGCACCAATTGCGACGGATTTTACGTTGCTGCCCCAATGCAATTTCTTTTATAATTTTTGTTCACCTACCTCTTTGCAGCGGTAGATCCTCGCACGTAAACTCCTGATTGCAGCTACTTACGAGATCACAGAAAAGCAGTGCTGAGGAAACTGTAACCTCATAGCTACACGCCGGAACCCGCTATAAGTAAAATTTGCTGAAATTTTTTTTATGTACTTTAAAGAAATTATTCGGAAAGGGGATGTCACTCGTACTTTAAACATGAAGTTCAAATTTAAACCTTCAATAGATCTTCATTGCCGTTAAGCAAGATCATCAGCCCACATTTACGAAAATTACTAAAGTTTCTGCTCACAGTTATCACCATACCTAAAACAGCCAGAACTTTTACCTTCCCAAATTCCGAAACCAATTACTTGTAGCACAGTCAATTATCGGCCAATTACTTCTGCACACGATATTCAGTGGTTGTCTTTAGTAAAAGTTTATGCTCGCCATAAATTACTCAGTAAGAATATACTCAGTACCGCCACGCTATATAAATCAAAGTTCACTCGCGATTTTCGTCGGAACGAATTATCACAACACTCTAAAGTTTTCATAAGCAGTTTCTGGTCACTACCACATACCATTAACACTGGACCATAACGCGGAAGGCATCCCAAGACTTCATCTCACACATAATGCGAAAAGTCACATCCAGCATAGCCGCCTCCAATCAAAGCTAGCTCGCGACTCTCCTCTCTCTTATCTCCTCGCTAGGCGGCCAACCGTCTCGCTTCTCATTGGCTGTCAGCACTTACGACCAATGAGAACTCACTTCTAGGGCGCGGCTCGCGCCAAAATCTAGCAAGCACCAACCACTTCTCTAGGCTCATTGACGTCATCAACTTAAGTAACATCAAAATCTCTAATTAAATAAACAAAACAAAATGAACTATAAGCTTTACTCTATATCTGGAAATTTATTATGTAGTTGCGAATGTTCTGGCTGTCTTATACATAAGCATACATACTTGGACATCTGACATTCACTAGTAGGGGAACCACTAGTGGATTCGTTCCCACGTTACAGAGTTGGAACACTTGCCAGTTCCTGTACAGAATTACAAGAATGATTTTTAATAATGCCGAACGTCCCACATACTCTCACGCACGCATTCTCATTCACACGCACCCTAACACACAATGCACATATTTACTTAGAATTCTTGAAATTATTATTATAGAAAAGTCACAGAGGTTTTCTGAAACTAAAAACTTTCCAAATTTATATATGAACACTGAAAGTGTTATCAGATCATCGTACATAGTCACTGAAGGTGAACTATTAGATCACTGTTATTTATTTAAATTCTTGACTGTCGGAAAATTACGTTTTTTATGGAATTTTACTAACTTCCAAAATACCACTATTTTTGATCTCAGACTTTGACATATTGTTTGTTTTCACAACAGGTTATTCCTCAGGTTATTCCTTTATTAGTTATTAATATTTTTAGTTTCGTATAATGTAAGTGGCCTGCCAGCGCTACTCCACTGCTTTGACACGCGCAGCTGCAACAGATGGTCGTAATGTCAGTCTGCAGGACACAACTCGTCCGTTACTGACCGTATAATACTCTACCGGCTTACATTGCAGCCCACATACATTCTGAAGTAAAGCTTTTAATAGACAAATGGGCGATCGCGCACTAGTTGCGACGCCACAGTATTTTCTTTACTGTGAGACCCTACAGAACATACTTGAAGGATAACAATGTGTTTACAAACATCGTAACATGAAATAAAATAAAATAATGATTATTTTATTGGATTCTTTACTACTTAGCTAAAATGCTATATATTATTGAGATGACGCCTCCAAGTAGTGCTTATCTGAGTAGTCTGTTTCTATTGGGGAGTCCTCCTCTTCATCATTTTCAAAGTGAGGGACCTACCTAAGCCGTCCATCGCTTGAGAGCTGTAAATGTATTGTTTCTTTTAAAAAAAGCTTTACTAGTTTACTTTGCCGTCGGTCTCATATTTGTTAGATGTCACTATTAGCCTGTTTGTCATGACCTGATTGAATTCTTTACGTGAGAATTTCCTCTCGAAAGTTTGTCTGTGCAGATGAAAATGCTTATTACGTGCCTCAACTACTTCTTCTGATAAATTGAATATGGGTAAGAGGGCATGGTCAATGACAGTTTGGCCATACAAAAATCTTGTGTACAGTGGGAGACATAGGCTGTCATGGGTATAAGTTAACATATAGTCTTGCTATTTCCCCATTACAAGCAGAAAATTTGATTATGACTATCTTATGTCCACTGGAATCAGCTTCTAGAATACCCCTGAACCTGTTGGTGAGTTGCAAATCTACGCCTGTTATTTCTGCTGGTGTTTCAGAGTCTCAAAAAAATCGTCTATTGGTATTTCCATCATTGCTATTTCCATAGCGTTGTTTGGAAACATCTACAATTAATCCCAATCAATTTCTAACCATTTCTTGTGTGACTTTTTTCCTGTCTTGAACAAGATTGTTTTCTCTTTTGGACGGATTCACGAATTCTCGATGTTTATTTTGTAGGACAAACGCAACAAAACTTCGAAAACTGTAGTTCGAGCATGGACTACAGACAGGCCAAAGTGAAGAGGTTCTGTATCTACTACATAGGTTTCTGAAAGTCACTGGAGTCTCTCGAGGCGGCCTAGCAAATATAGCATCTCATTGTCAATGCTGTCTCTGTTGCTGCACTGCAGACCTTTGCCTCTACCAGTCATCAGCAACGTGCGTTTCATGGAAAAATCGCCCTCTTTTCGTGCAACTTCTGTTTCTTGTAATGTTTCAATTTGTCTGTTGATATAACCAATTTCTTCATTAATAGCATCAGCTGTTTTATGAATAAATTTAATTCTTATTGCTGTGCAATAGCAGAGAGATGATTGTGTAGGATTTTTTCAAACATTACGTCTTTATTTGTGCGACAAAAAGTTGGAGAGGCACTAAAGATAACTGAAATTTGTGGCATCAGGATCACGGTTGTTCCAAATTTTTGTGTAAACTGAATGTACTGTGAACTATCATAAGCCCATTTATAGATAAGTTCCAATGCATTTATGCTGTCGTCATTTATGCTTTCATTTGTAAGACCACTTAACACGTCTTCCCATATAGTATTAATCGTTTACATGTGTGGTTAAGCAAGCCTTTAAATTGAATCTATACACATTGTAATGTACCTACATAATGTGAACTGACGGTTCTAAGGTGAATAGTAATGTGATTACGTTAACTGCGTCGTGCTTATTATGCGAAGTGAATGGGTTGCTCCCTTGTAGGAGATGAAGTAATATCTTGAACCACTTTGGAAGCTTCAACATTTCTCGGAGCTTCATTTGACTGACATACGTTAATTCTGCGGCTCCCAAATTGCTTCTCAATGGATGTGTCTTATGCCTTTTACTGCGTTCTTTTAACTCTAAGAACGCCGATGATGACCTGCCAACTCGAGTTTTGTAACACGGAATTTCAGTAGTACCTTGCAGCCTATTATGATTATTTTTTAAGCTTTGTGTGGAGCAAACTACTGTTACATTAACTGTGATTTTGTATAAGACAGTTTGTGTTTGAAACTTTTTTTCCTTCAGGGAACGTAGGATCCGATAACATATAATTTTCCACAACGTTCAACGTTCATTTTTAGAAAATGCCTTCATAAGCTCATGCAAGCCTTTTCTTGTCGTAATTTTGACTTTCGAAGGAACTAGGATAAAAACAAAATGCTCCCAGAACTCATTTCGGAGATGATATTTTTTGTAGCTGACAACTCATTAATGTAAAACAATCGTACAAAATCAGACTGCGGTATTCAGAAGTTACTTTTTAAATTTCCAGTAGAGGAATGTTTTTTTTATCATACTGTTTTAACAAATGTGTAGGGAAACTCACTGAATTATACCAAAAAGAATGATTACTAAGAAAACTAAAAAATAATGTGAATGAAACTAATTGTAAACAATGATACATGCCCAGATCTTCGGAATCTATATTGCTTTTCACCACACTTCAAGGACAAAACACACTTTAGCACACTTAGAAAAGCAGAGTGATTTCAAGCCAGTAGAGTAGTTTCAGAGGCGCTGCAGGTGAGACGTAAATACAGACTAGCCCCACAGCGTATCAGAGCACAATAAGCAAATAACACTCTGCCCCAGAAATGTCCCAACTATCAGACTATCGCAGGAACTACTGCATTCCGGGAATTACTCGCATTTGAAAAGTGGATTTTTTGGCCACCTTTTAAGGCAAAATACCCCTTTGAGCGCCGTTACATCAGCGCGGTAAAGAGCCGCATACCCCCTGGCGGAAAGCGAAAGAGGCGTTGCTTGCATTTAGCTACACAGGCAAAGAGATTACACCACGCCTTCCATACCATACATATCATATCGAAGCACCGCAGGGGTCAATCTTGAAAAAGAAAGAAATGCTAATGGGATTATAAAAATGGAAATTAATATGAATTAAGAAGAGTGTAATCCACAGTTGTAGATTATCATAAGGATTACCTAGGTTTTAATCGAGAAGTATATGAACAAAAGTGTGAGAAGAGAAATAAGGGTCTAAGAGAAATACACACCGCTGTTAAAGTTCGTAAATAAAAAACCAGTGTAAGAGGGACAGTAAAGAAAAGCCAAATGAAATTGACATTAGTATATGCACAAAATTTGGATAAAGAATTCACTGGAACAAACAAGTTAAAGCGAAACGCATTTTGGAGACGAACCGAGCAGGTAGTTAATGGCATCAGAAAACCCCACATAAAATGAGAATGGCGAGCTTCAGCACAGAAAGGGATAACACCAGAACAATACATAATTCCTTTTAACGTAAATGCGGCCGGGACCGAGGGTAAGTGGCTGCATGGAATTAACAGGGCTAGGCCGCGACCCAGCAAGAAAAATAAAATTCACCTCAAGCGAGACGGCGATTGGCTGAAGCCATACTGGGTGACGCAGACGCAACACAGTCGGAAGATCCCCATTATATAAAAGCATTTTGAGAACTCTCCCATCTTGTGAAGGACCACACAAGTGTGTAGAAAATAACGAGGGTGTTGAGAGCTTTGCTTTTCCGAAGCTTCATGTATCATGGTGACAAATAGCAAAGAGGTAGTTAATTGTTCCTGGAGGAATTTTTGCAGGCAAAGAAATTGTGCACATTGCTCCAACCCTTAACAAGTGTGCAATAGCCATCATTTCGACTAGGGAAAGATTAACATTCTACGGAACACAGGAAAGTTGAGACTGAGTGAATTCAGTCAAGGCCAGAATAGGGAATTAGCGTTTCAGATGCAACGCAGAAACAATGCCATTGCAGATGCCACTTGGTAAAGTACCATTGTTCATTAGGCCACAGTAAATGTTCAGTCGAGATTTTGCTCACTCCAACTTGCGTACGCTTTGACCATTGAATATCAACAGTTTGGATACTTACCTACCCTCACACTGAGCACATGAGAGTTTTTCATTGGTTCAAAAAGTAAATTGATTCTCCACCAACTCAGTGGATTGACCAGCTACGACATTGTACATGTAAATGAGCTGATGAAGATTTTTATCATTCTTTCCTGTGATACAATTTTGTCATATGTAGGGATAACGATTTATAATTGTCAGTTCAATATGTCCAAGAGTTTTTTTTATTTCGTTACTGAGTGTCAAAAGTAACCGAACACGATTGATGTGTATCACTTGACCGTTGAAATCACAGTTTATAAATTACATGTAGAATAAAAAAGGCAATAGCTGTTTTATCTTTCTAGAATAGATCCCAAACTTTCACTTTTATTAATTCATGCATTCTAGTTAAGTGACAGCAGAATTTCTAATGATTTTTGTTACGATCCGCACCTAACATTAGCTCCCTTACAGGACCAGGTTCATATTTATTAGAATGTCGGTTTAACACCTTGGTCTTGAGAAGACAGTTAAGATGTTTTGTCCATTTGCACGCTAAGTGGTAAGCTAAGTTTGCACTCATTCATATGCTCACTGTGCAGACACAAAAGGGCGGCGCTGATAAATTTAACTCGTGTTTGTAACTTTGTGTTTCGTCTCTGAATGGTTACACCTTAGAGTGTCTGTTCTTCCCATTGTCCGTTTCATTTTCAGGTTTTGGCGTTGTACACATTCTACCCCTTCACGATGATACAACATACCAGTCCATGCCAACGATGGTTCTCTTCTATCCTTAGACTCCGTTGTACTATCTTAAACCACTTTCTCGGGCAGCAGGTGTGCTGTGTTGTTGTCAAGTCTTCAACATACACACTCCACAAAAGTATGTTTGCATGTAGATTGTATGGGTTCGATGTTCATCTTGAGTTGTAACTTGAGGCTTGACTGTTTGTGCATCCGTTTTAGAATGCACTTCCTGCCAGGATAGTGGTTGCTCCTTCAGCAAGGTCCGGACAGGCAGGTGGGGGTAGGGGTTTGTTAGTTATTGGGAGCTCCAATGTTAGGCGGGTCTTGGAGCCCCTCAGCAGCATAGCAGCTAGGGCGGGCAAGAAGTCCAGCGTTCACTCGGTGTGCTTGCCCGGGGGGGGGGGGGGGGGGGGGTCTTGTCCAGGATGTGGAAGAGGCTCTTCCGGTGGCTATCGAGCGTGCGGGGTGCAGCCAGCTGCAGATTGTTGCGCATGTCGGCACCAACGATGTCTGTCGTCGGGGTTCCGAGGAAGTCCTTGGGTCCTTTCGACGGCTGGCTAAAGTGGTGAAGGCGACCTCCATCTCTCGAGGAGTGGAAGACAAGCTGATGATCTGCAGCATCCTACCCAGGGTGGACCGGGGTCCTCTGGTTTGGAGTCGAGTGGAGAATCTAAACCAGAGGATACGTCGACTCTGTGGCGAAAATGGTTGTAGATTTCTCGACCTACGCTATGGGGTGGAAGGTTGTAGGACGCCCCTCGATAGATCATGGGTGCACTACACACAGGAAGCAGCTACATGGGTAGCACAGTACTTGTGGCGTGCACATCGGGTTTTTTTAGATTAGGTTCCTCCCCATGGGAAACAAACCGCTGGCCCGAAAAATTACAAGTTCATGACACTGATGTGGGTGTGCCAACTGTAAAAATTGTTAGTTCGCCTAAACACGTCATTCCAAAGGATTTAAATATGCTTAACCTCATGTTAGTAAATTGTCGAAGTGTCTGTAGCAAGATCCCCGAGTTAATCTCCGAAATAAACAGTAGTAATGCCAATATTGTATTAGGTACCGAAAATTGGTTGAAACCAGACATAAAAAGCAGTGAAATTTTGAACTCTGATTAGACAATGTTTAGGAAGGACTGATGCTATAGGAGGTGGTATGTTCATTGCAGTTAAAAGCTATTTAAACGCAGTTGAGATCGATACTGCGTTGGACTGTGAAATAGTCTGCATAAAGCTGTCAATCAGACAAGGATTGACCATTGTATTAGGATGTTTTTATAGACCACCAGCATCCACAACAAACGTCGCAGAACGTTTCAGGGAAAGTCTTGAGTACATCGGAAGTAAATATCCAAATTATCCATTAGTTATGGGTGGAGACTTTAATCTAGCATCCATTGACTGGGAAAATTACAAATTTATCACAGGGGGCAGAAGCAAAGATTCGTGTGAATTTATTCTAGGAGCTCTCTCAACATACAACCTTGAGCAATTGGTTAGAAAACCAACTTGAGATGGGAACATAGTAGATATCTTGGCGAGAAACAGACCTGATCTTTTTGAGGAAGTTAATCTAGAAGAAGGTATTAGCGACCATAATATCATTGTGGCTTCTATGTCAGTGGAAGTCGCAAGGAAAAGAAAGAAACAGCGTAGAGTTTTCTTGTTTGGGAAAGCCAATGAAAGTGTCATTAATGAATACCTTCATAGTCAACAACAAGCATTCACTGCGGGACACAAAGATATTGAGCATCTTTGGTCGGAATTTGAAGGTATTGTTCACCACGTGCTAGAGAAGTATGTGCCTAGCAAAAGTATAGGGGAGGGGAAGGATCGACCTTGGCACGCCGGCCGGTGTGGCCGAGCGGTTCTAGGCACTTCAGACTGGAACCGCGCTACCGCTACGGTCGCAGGTTCGAATCCTGCCTCGGGCATGGATGTGTGTGATGTCCTTAGGTTAGTTAGGTTTAAGTAGTTCTAAGTTCTAGGGGACTGATGACCTCAGATGTTAAGTCCCATAGTGCTCAGAGCCATTTGAAACATTTTTTGACCTTGGCACAACAAACATATTAGGAAGTTGCTGAGAAAGCAGTGAATTTTGCAGTCGTTTAAAACGTAGTCACTGCCCAACTGACAAACAGAAATTGTGCGAAATGAAAGCAGCTGTCAGAAGGACAATGAGAGACTCTTTTAACGAATTTCAAAGCAATATTTTATCTGCAGATTCTAGAAATAACCCCAAAAAATTTTGGTTGTACGTAAAATCTATGAACGCTACAAATAATTCAATACCTTATCTTGCTGACAGCACGGGTAATGTAACTGATAATGATAAACAGAAGGCCGAAATAGATAGAGGACTGCAGCACCATTCCCCCTTTCAATTATCGAACAAAGGAAAGGATGACTGACATAGTGTTTAGTGTATCTGGGACTGTAAAACAGTTAAGATCCTTAGAAGCCAGAAAGGCATCTGGCCCAGACGGTATCCCCGTAAGATTTTATGTCGACTATGCTACAAATATAGCACCATTCTTACCCGTCATCTATCAGAGATCATTGGAGCGGCGGAAAGTTCCACGGGTCTGGAAGAAGGCCCAGGTCATAGTAATCTATAAAAAGGGGAGAAAATCGGATGCACATAATTACCGGCCAATTTCACTGACATCGATTTGTTGTAGAATCATGGAACATATTTTGTGTTCGGACATAATGACCTTTCTAGACTCTGAGAAGCTCCTCTGCAGAAACCAGCACGGTTTCAGGAAACAGTGGTCATGCGAGACACAGCTGGCCCTCTATGTGCATGATATACAACAGGCTCTAGATACCGGCTCCCAGGCTGATGCCATATTTCTTGACTTTCGAAAGGCGTTCGACTCAGTTCCGCACTGTCGCTTGCTACAAAAAGTGCGCGCTTACGGTCTATGTGTAGTATCATTGCCACAGATGGTACTACAACGCCGCGTCAACACAAGGGTTGGCAGCCCGTCGTCTGCCGAGCAAAGCGCACTCTAGCGGGCTGTGCAGCTCGACGGAACTGGAGTGTGCTTCGTTCACTACTTAGCTAGATTTCAAACTAGGCAGACGCACTTTCATAATCGGCACTCCTACAGTTCTGTAATGTTTGCATTGATTCTCTGAGGAGGGCTCATCTGGCTTAGTCCCTGAGAATATGTTGTATTATTTCATGGTATTCCATGTTACGAGATTGTCAGTTCATAGTCGCAGCTGCCGTCCTACAAACCACTGAAGATTAGTAATTTCATTGTACTATGTGTTTCTTGAATAATAATCCTTCTCTCTAACAGTGTGCCGTACCGCATAATATTGCAACCTGGACTCCTTCTGCTCCTATCAACTCGGCCTCTTACTTATTTGCATTTAGTAACGAGCTGAAAACTCCCACGCGTTTTGTGCCTCTAAACAGTGAGACACAATACTAGCCAATGACACATGCGGTTAGACAGAAAGTTTTCTAACAGACAGGGAGCAGTTTGTCGTCCTGAAGCGGATAACTTCAACGGAAACAAGAGTAACTTCAGGTGTGCCCCAGGGCAGCGTAATAGGTCCTCTGCTTTCTACGATTTACATAAACGATCTGGTTGATGGTATTGGCAGCGGCCTTAGACTGTTTGCCGATGATGCTGTAGTCTACAGGCAAGTAGTACCACACGAAAGTTGTGAACAAATCAATGAGGATTTGCAGAAAATAAATGCGTCATGTAATGACTGGCAGTTATCTCTCAATATTAGTAAGTGTAATCCACTGCGTATAACAAGGCGAAAATCCCCATTAATGTACGAGTACAAAATAAATGACCAGTCTTTGGAAGCGGTAACATCAGTCAAGTATCAGGGTGTGACTATTCCAAATGATCTCAAATGGAATGATCAGATTACACAAATAACGGGTAAGGCGGGCTCTAGATTGCGGTTTATTGGTAGAATCCTGAAGCGATGCAGTCCTTCAACAAAGGAAATAGCTTACAGCACTTTAGTTCGCCCAGTCTTAGAGTATAGTTCGTCTGTATGGGACCCTTACTAGATGGGTCTGATTCAAGAGATTGAGAAGGTCCAAAGAAGAGCGGCAAGATTCGTGACTGGTACATTTAGCCATCGCGAGAACGTTACAAATCTCATAGAAAGTTTAAAGTGGGACACACTTGCAGATAGACGACGCGCTAAACAGAAGGGGCTGCTCTCTAAATTCCGAAATCCAATCTTCACCGAGGATGTAGAGCACATATTATTACCACCAACTTTCAAATCGAGTAATGATCATCATTCAAAGACAAGGGAAATAAGAGCTCGTACTGAGGCGTTCAGACAGTCGTTTTTCCCTCGTGCGATCCGCGAGTGGAACAGAGGGGGGTGGGGAATATGACTTTGACGCGAATTGTGCCCTCCGCCACACACCGCTTGGTGGGTAGCGGAGTATATATGTAGATGTAGATGTGAATCCAGATACTGATGGTTCCAGTTATACATGCTTCAATGTATCTGATTCTAGGCGAGTAAATGCTTGTTCTGTGGCAATTGTTGGTATGGCCAACTGTGTAGCGTGATTATTTTATTTACTCTGTACCTGTTTCACCACTGGCGTGTTGCAATTAAGTCGGCGTATCTTACTTACCTTACGATCGTACATTTCATGGCACAGGGGACGATTTCATTTTGAAGTGTTACGTGACAATGGTGTTATTGTAGAGGGGTTACAGTATTTTTACCGATGTCGCTTACCTACTGGTTTTATTGTGAATAGTGTCGAGAATAGCACATATCTTACGATAGTACACTTCTCTTCACAGGGATGTTTTATTTGGAAACGTTCACGTGATAATGACGATTGTGTAGTTTCTGTCAAAAGGATTTGTGTCAAAGCTGAGAAATTAAAGTTAAGTCATCTTTGTCCTCTTCTACTTTTTTGGTGTAAGTCGTAGATTTTGTCATCGTTTAATGATCGTTTACTTTTGATGATTTGATTTCAGTAATAGTTCGGCAACAATAGCGTTTCTTTCATTGCGTACATGGACTACTATAGTATGGTGTGGTTTAGAAATACGGGACACTATTTTGAAGAGTACCTGACCTGAGATCTAGTGGGTTGTCGCATGGCTTTTTACATTTGTTGGTAAACATACGACCTAACCTTGTTAGATTACAGAGTGTTTTCGTCCTTCCTATGATAGGTCTGTAGGTCGGGTGTTCATACCAATAGTCTAAGGGTACTTTGTTTTACGCAGGAGCTTGTTATTTAATAGCTCTCGTTGACTGAATTAACTTTTGACAGTGCGCTGCAGTTTTTACTGTTTTGTTATTCTGTTGTGTTTCTTTGATCATATGTTTTATCGTGGCTTACCTGTATTTGTGTACTTTCTTTTTGACTCGGATTCTGCTGTCTTTGACCAATGTGTTCCCCATATTCTACGCTTTTTTTCTATCTGTAGTTTTCTTGTCTTTGATTCTTAGCAAGCATATGTTATGTTACTCATGCACTGGTTTGTCTGGCTGTGACGTATGGTAGATGGCCTTGTTATGCGTACTGGAATCTCTTATAGACCTTTGATGTCTCTGCAACTCTCCGAATCTCGTTTTATAACGCTCCATACTACTAGTATGTAGCACGTTTTCATTATTGACCATGTTTTGGTCTTTTGTAAGCTTATACGCATCTAAGTTGGGATTTTCCTTGTGACAGTGATGTCTCTTATGAGATTTAGGACGGCGAGGTGGTTGCTGTTACCCTACAATTTGATTTGTAGTAAACAGTTCGTTCGCATACCATATAGCATTTTTAGTCAGTCACATTTTTAGACCCAAATTGACATATTCCACAGGTCACATGTGGGGTATTCGGTGTTTCTTGACTGCATCTCTTGAGTGGCGTATTAGTTGCTTTAGCATAGCTGTAGCTTTGTGACCTTTACTTCACCATAAACGTTATGGAGAATTTAATGATGTTCTTAACACATACGTGAATTTAACGATTTTTAAGGACCTGATGATAGCTGTGAGTTTTGAGTACGTTATGTGCTACTGTTGTGGGTCACAAGTTTCGCGGTGTGGCTCTAGACTCCTGGCAATTGTAGGCTTGTGCTACTACACTGCTTGTTTTATCGATTTGGTTTTCCTCATTACTTAGAAGGCTTTGATTTGTTGTTGCATACAATTCCATGATTGGTTTCGAGTATGAGCTCATTTCATTACTCCTTTCTCGCTCACAAATGTTGCTCCATTTTGCGCCAGAGTGTTCCTTAATTAGCGGTCTTATCCTTTGATGTCTTGTTGGGTTTTGCTCGTTACCTTTTGCGATGCACCTTGCTATTGTCAGTTTTCCTATTTGGGTTCGTTTCGTCATTTTATAAATAGGCAGTAGCACGATACCTTATACTCCCTGCGGAATAATAATCACACAGTCAACTGATATTCTCAGAGGACTCCCATGGTTAACATTGTATCTGAAATCCTTTTATATTGCACCCTAGTATCTGTCGCCGATTAATTAATGTTTAAGGGGCACGAAGCCATGTCTTTTTATTTTTTGATTTGGTACATAACATTATGTCCTCCAGGTATTTTATAAGTATTCCTCGCAAATTCTTTGCTGACCGTTTTCACTTAGTAATTTTTCAGCCGTTGGGTTTTGCCTCTGGTTGCGTTTTCTGATGCTGCGGTTACTGCTTCTGATATATCACTAATGGTGATAATATTTAGGCGATGTATATGCACACTATTATGTACGCCATAGGTTATATCGCGACGTATTAATTTAAATGAGGATAGGTTTTCCTAAGAGCTAGGGTGTTTCTCACCTACAAGAATTATGAAGGGTTTTTTTAAATAAAAATAAAAATATACGTCTAAAAAATGAAAAGAAAGAAATAAAAAGGAAAGAAAAAGGAAAAATAGTAGAGAAGCTTTATTCGTTGTGCTTCCGAATTTATATAACGTCTATTTTTTTGTTTTTTGTATGGTTTCGTATGTTCTGTTGTAAATATGTGATGTCAAAAAAAGTTGGCTTCGATGCTAACCAGTATATTACATATTCTGATTCGTTGTGCTTTATGTGCACAGGTACTCTTTTTAACGCTGCGAATCACATTTTTCAATTCTGAAGGACTTTTGTTACTAATATTCATTTTTTATAATCTCTGCTTTGGTATACCTTTACATATACCACATGTATACTCGATTTTAACACGCAGGGGCTTGAAGATGGCATTAATGAGTTGCCAAAACTGGTTGTCTAAACAAAATAACTTCTAAAAATAAACGGCTGACGAGTTTTCTTAAGCAAAGATAAGGATTTCAGCGTTTTTGCTACGGTATGTGATACCTGTCCTATACATGGGATTCTACACCATTTCCTGCAATCACTGGAGGGAACAATAGAGGAAGCTTAGATTAGGGGAGATTCTTTTTTCTTTTTTCCTATGCAGAATGTAGTCAGCCCAGACGACGTTGTGACCCTTGATTGAGGCAAATTTTTTTTTTTATTTAGTGTTATTTTTCTAGTTAGCTCCATTTATAATTATTTACTGGTTAACTTTTAACTTTTTAATTAGACTACTGCTACATTGTCGATGTTATTTACTCTGTGCACGTCCTCACTCTTGAGGCATAACATCGTTTTCAGTGTTGTTCACAAGAATTGTACCTTCTTTGATGATGATACACTCCTGGAAATGGAAAAAAGAACACATTGACACCGGTGTGTCAGACCCACCATACTTGCTCCGGACACTGCGAGAGGGCTGTACAAGCAATGATCACACGCACGGCACAGCGGACACACCAGGAACCGTGGTGTTGGCCGTCGAATGGCGCTAGCTGCGCAGCATTTGTGCACCGCCGCCGTCAGTGTCAGCCAGTTTGCCGTGGCATACGGAGCTCCATCGCAGTCTTTAACACTGGTAGCATGCCGCGACAGCGTGGACGTGAACCGTATGTGCAGTTGACGGACTTTGAGCGAGGGCGTATAGTGGGCATGCGGGAGGCCGGGTGGACGTACCGCCGAATTGCTCAACACGTGGGGCGTGAGGTCTCCACAGTACATCGATGTTGTCGCCAGTGGCCGGCGGAAGGTGCACGTGCCCGTCGACCTGGGACCGGACCGCAGCGACGCACGGATGCACGCCAAGACCGTAGGATCCTACTCAGTGCCGTAGGGGACCGCACCGCCACTTCCCAGCAAATTAGGGACACTGTTGCTCCTGGGGTATCGGCGAGGACCATTCGCAACCGTCTCCATGAAGCTGGGCTACGGTCCCGCACACCGTTAGGCCGTCTTCCGCTCACGCCCCAACATCGTGCAGCCCGCCTCCAGTGGTGTCGCGACAGGCGTGAATGGAGGGACGAATGGAGACGTGTCGTCTTCAGCGATGAGAGTCGCTTCTGCCTTGGTGCCAATGATGGTCGTATGCGTGTTTGGCGCCGTGCAGGTGCGCGACACAGTCAGGACTGCATACGACCGAGGCACACAGGGCCAACACCCGGCATCATGGTTTGGGGAGTGATCTCCTACACTGGCCGTACACCACTGGTGATCGTCGAGGGGACACTGAATAGTGCACGGTACATCCAAACCGTCATCGAACCCATCGTTCTACCATTCCTAGACCGGCAAGGGAACTTGCTGTTCCAACAGGACAATGCACGTCCGCATGTATCCCGTGCCACCCAACGTGCTCTAGAAGGTGTAAGTCAACTACCCTGGCCAGCAAGATCTCCGGATCTGTCCCCCATTGAGCATGTTTGGGACTGGATGAAGCGTCGTCTCACGCGGTCTGCACGTCCAGCACTTACGCTGGTCCAACTGAGGCGCCAGGTGGAAATGGCATGGCAAGCCGTTCCACAGGACTACATCCAGCATCTCTACGATCGTCTCCATGGGAGAATAGCAGCCTGCATTGCTGCGAAAGGTGGATATACACTGTACTAGTGCCGACATTGTGCATGCTCTGTTGCCTGTGTCTATGTGCCTGTGGTTCTGTCAGTGTGATCATGTGATGTATCTGACCCCAGGAATGTGTCAATAAAGTTTCCCCTTCCTGGGATAATGAATTCACGGTGTTCTTATTTCAATTTCCAGGAGTGTATATACCACATGTATACTCGATTTTAACACGCAGGGGCTTGAAGATGGCATTAATGAGTTGCCAAAACTGGTTGTCTAAACAAAATAACTTCTAAAAATAAACGGCTGACGAGTTTTCTTTAGCAAAGATAAGGATTTCAGCGTTTTTGCTACGGTATGTGATACCTGTCATATACATGGGATTCTACACCATTTCCTGCAAACACTGGAGGGAACAATAGAGGAAGCGTAGATTAGGGGAGATTCTTTTTTCTTTTTTCCTATGCAGAATGTAGTCAGCCCAGACTACGTTGTGACCCTTGATTGAGGCAATATTTTTTTTTTATTTAGTGTTATTTTTCTAGTTAGCTCCATTTATAATTATTTACTGGTTAACTTTTAACTTTTTAATTAGACTACTGCTACATTGTCGATGTTATTTACTCTGTGCACGTCCTCACTCTTGAGGCATAACATCGTTTTCAGTGTTGTTCACAAGTATTGTACCTTCTTTGATGATGATAGTTAAAGTCTGATAATGGCCTTGTAAGTCAAAAACCGGTTAACAAAATAAATTAATTGGACTGAAGTGTGGTCGCAATTTTTGCTCTGTAAACGGCGTGGAACCACCAAGGACAATTCAGAACCATTCAACGAAATCTGAAAATGGTCTGTAGCAGAAACTGAGTTTATTATTTGTCGTCTCCCTTTTTTTTACTCTTCTGTGATCTGTGCACAGGGTGGGTGCGAAGGATCACTCCAAGACCCAATCAGCTGGGCAACATTGTCGGTGTCAACCACGAATCTTTGTTGGACTCAAGAACGTCCTTGTACAGACACACTCATTCACTGATTCCTATGCGTAAGCGAGACAGGCAACCCTTTCGACACCCTTTAGATTACGCTTGTGGCCAGCAAGCTGTAGTGCAACGATGTAGGGACACCCAGCTGTATCGTTTTGTAGTACAATCAAATAATTCTGCAGACAACTTTCGCACGGTATGGAGCGTTTTCTTTTTCTTTTTTTTTCCCTTCCAAGCTATCGCTATTCAAAAAGTGTTCAAATGTGTGTGAATTCCTAAGAGACCAAACTGCTGAGGTCATCGGTCCCTACACTTACACACTACTTAAACTAACTTATGCTAAGAACAACACACATACATCCATGCCCGTGGGAGGGCTCGAACCTCCGGCGGGAGGGGCCACCCAATCCGTGACATGGCGCCTCAAAGCGATTGTGTTCAGTGTAAGCCTCCGTGCATAACAACGTGTGTATTAATCTCTGGCTCATCTCAGCAAGAGGAATGGAAAGTTTGTTTTGTTTTACAGAACTGGTATGGAGACCACCGTCTTCCACTGAGGTTAACCAAGTTGTTGCTCTTTGTGGAGCTGAGAGATCACAACATTACATTCCACACGTGCTAGGCGTGTCACAAACTGTGGTAGGAAGGGTGCTGCAATGAAATTGATAGATAGGCTTTACTGTGGGACGCTAGGTCAGGGCCGTCCTTGTTGCACCATACTGCGAGAGGATAGAGCTATTTGATGCCAGGCTGTCCAAGATGGCCGCTATTTCTACTTGTCAAGTGGCGTCGTTGCTGACAGTTCGGCGATGGTTCCAAGATCTGCCATTTATCTGCACCAGTCAGTGACAGTGTCCAAATTGACAAGTGCACATCTCATGGGCGTCTTACAGCTTGACTGGCAGCACTGGCAGTGGTGTTGGAGCATTGGCATCAAGTTCTCTTTGCAGATGAGTCAAGGTTCTCCAGGCAGGGCTATGACGACAGTATCCATGAGTCTGGTGTTGCGATGTTCAGGTGAGGAATTATGTTGGCGTCACCTGCCTGCAGATCAAATTCGGGGTGGATCTTCTTCGATTTGGAGAGGCATCAGGCTAATCAGGAAAGAGCACCACTTAGTCATGCCAACATTAAACACCCATCGCTACCACGATGACGTAACGGAGGCATACGTATTTCAGGAGGCTACACCAATTGGACCACGCTTCACAATGATGCAGGTCAACGCTCGACCTGACATCGCTCAGGTCATCTGAGATGATTTGAATGCAGCCGGTAGTCCAGTGACGGAACAGCCTGCCAACAACACTGACCGAAACCGAACTGAACATGCATGGGATTTCAAGGGCCTGGGGTCCGCCCCTAAAGGTGAAAGTATCAGCAATGATCAACTGCATGAGGAGGCAGAAGGCAGTGGAAACCACTGCGTTAATGACACATAATGTGTATCCACAGGAAATGTGGCCTACAATTGAAAAAGTGGCATGATGATCTCCACATTCGCAAAATATTCCGGACTTATTCCTCATTCGGATCTGTGGGAGGGGACTGTCAAGCAAGAGGTGACTATGAGGAAAACTTGAATAATCAATTAACGTTTAGCGTTCTATGAATCGGGGCGTGGAATGTCAGATGTTTGAACTTGGAGGGAAAGCTAGAAAAACTGAAAAGGGAATTAAAAGCGTCAATCTAGATATAGTGGGGGCCAGTGAAGTGAAATGTAAAGAGGACAAGGATTCCTGGTCACGTAACTGCAGGGAAGTATCAACAACAGCAGAAAATGGTATGACGGGAGTAGAACTCTTTGTGAATGGGAATGTAGGACTGAGAGTTAGTGTAAACATTTCAGTGATATTGTTGTTCTCATCAGAATCGACAGCAAACCAGCACTGACAGCGACAGTTCAGGTGTACATGTCAACGATGCAAGCAGAAGATGAAGACATACAGGAAGTATATGAGGATACTGAACGAGTCTTTCAGCATGTAAAGAGATGAAAATCTAATGCTCATGGGGGATTGGAATACGCCTGTAGGGTAACGAGCAGAAGAAAGGATTACAGGAGAATATGGACTTTGTAGCAGGAATGAGTCAGGAGAAATATTAACTGATTTATGAAAGAAATTTCAGATGGTAACGGAGAATACTCCGTTCAACAGTCACAAGAGGAGGAGGTATACTTGGAACAGGCCGGGAGATGCAGGAAGATTTCAGTTACATTACATCATGTCAGGCAGAGATTCCGAAATCAGATATTGGATTGTAAGGTGCTCCCAGCGCCAGATATAGATTCAGATCACAATTTGGCAACGATGAAGGGTAGTTTGAAGTTTAAGAGGCTAGTAAGGAAGCGTCAATGCACAAAGAAGTTGGATACAGAAGTACTAATCAATTAAGAAATACGTTTGAAGTTCCTAAGGCTATAGACACTGTGTTGTGGTTTGGCAAGAGGGCCAACCCTCTAATGTAAGAGGAAGCCGAAAGGCCCGCGTTTTAGCTCACGCAGTCTGGCGTGAGGTCTGGAACAGGACAAGGAAGTTAGACTAGAAAAAAAGGATGTAGCTGGTGGAATACTTAACTTTAATCCATTAATGTTGAACGTAGCTCTTGTCTGTACATTATTTACAATATCAATAGCAACTGATAATGGCGCCTTGCTAGGTCGTAGCAAATGACGCAGCTGAAGGCTATGCTAACTATCGTCTCGGCAAATGAGAGCGTATTTTGTCAGTGAACCATCGCTAGCAAAGTCGGTTGTACAACTGGGGCGAGTGCTAGGAAGTCTCTCTAGACCTGCCGTGTGGCGGCGCTCGGTCTGCAATCACTGATAGTGGCGACACGCGGGTCCGACGTATACTAACGGACCGCGGCCGATTTAAAGGCTACCACCCAGCAAGTGTGGTGTCTGGCGGTGACACCACACAATGTGATAATGAATATCTCAGTAGGCAGTTCAGATGAAGAAGAATATCTCTAAAAAGGGCAATTATAGACGATTCAGAGGAAAGCGTAGGTACAAGGAATGCAACTGCGAAGAAACCTTGGGAAACACGAGATATGCTTCAGTTGACCGACGAAAGAAGGAAGTACAAATACGCCCAAGGAAATTCAGAAATACAAGAATACAAGTCCCTTTGGAATGAAATAAATAGGAAGTGCAGGAAGCTACGGTGAAATAACAACATGAGAATTATAAAGAAATCGAAAAAAATTACTGTTTGAAGGACTAAGTCAGTACACAGAAAAATAAAAACAACCTTCGGTGAAATTAAAAACAAAGGTGGAAACATTAAGAGATCAATGGGAACTCCACGTGTTCAATGCAGAGGAGAAAGTGGATAAGTGGAAAGAGTACGTTGATGGCGTCTGTGAGGCGGAAGACTTGTCTAATGACGTGATAGGAGAAGAAGCAGTAGGCGACATGCGAGAGTTAGGGAATCCACTATCAGAATTTAAAAGAGATTTCGAAGATTTGCTATCGAATAAGGCAGAAGGGTTGGATTTCATGGGAATTTCCTAAATCATTAGTGGAGTTGGCAACAAAACGATTATTCACGATGGTGTATAGAATGCATGAAACTTGCGATATACCATCAGACTGTCGGAAAAACATCATCCACACAATTTCGAAGACTGCAAGAGCCGATAAGTGCGAAAATTATAGAACAATCAGCTTCCAAGTTGCTGACAAGACTAATATACAGAAGAATGGAAAATAAAACTGAGGATGTGTTAGATGACGATCAGTTTGGCTTTAGGAAAGGTAAAGGTACCAGAGTTCTGAAGTAGCGGTTGATAATGGAAGCAAGACTAAAGAAAAATCAAGGTACGTTCGTAGAATATGTCGTATTGGAGAGAGCGTACGACAGAGTAAAAAGGTTCAAGATGTTCGAAATCCTGAGAAAAATATGGGTAAGCTATAGGGAAAATGAAGAAGAATTACAGGATCTGCTGAATGGAATGAATACACAATATGAATATGAATACAGAATATGGACTGAGAGTAAATCGAAGAGCCGAAAGGAATGAAAAGTAGCAGAAATGTCAACAGCGATAAACTTAACATCATAATTGGTGTTTAAGATGTAGATATAGTTAAGGAATTCTGCTACCTAGGAAGCAAAATAACCCATGACAGATGAAGCAAGAGAATATATAAAACACAATAGCACTAGTAAAAAGTGGATTTCTGGCCAAGAGATATCTACTAGTATGAAATATAGGCCTTATTTAAGGAAGAAATTTCTGAGAATGTACATTTGGAGCATAGCATTGTATGGCAGTGAAACATGGACTGTGGGAAAAGCGGAGCAGGAGAGAATCGAAGCATTTCAGATGTGGTGCTACAGCCGAATGATGAAAATTAGGTGGAGTTAGGAGGTTCCCCGAAAAACCGAGAGGAAAGGAATATATGGAAAACACTGAGAAGAAGAATGGATAGGGCAGCAGGACATCTGTTAAGAAACCACAGAATAACCTCCATGATACTAGAGGAAGCTGTAGAGGGAAAAAGCTTTCAGTGGAAGGCAGGGATTGAACTACATCCAGCAAATAATTGAGGACGTACGTTGCCAGTATTACGACATGAAAGCAGGAGAGGAATTTGTGGTGAACCGGATCAAACCACACAGAAAGCTGATGACACAAAAAGGCAATAACAGAGAAAAATATTAATAAGACAATGAACAGCGCTCGGATTAAAAAAGGATATGAGACAAAGATACAGTCATCCGCTTCCCTGATCAGTGAAGAAAAACTGTGGGAAGTATTCAACTGAATATACAGTCTAATGAGTAGAGGATATGGATTGAAAGTCAATCGAAGAAATAACGAAAGTAAAATGGAGGATCGGAAATGAGATTAGCGATAAACTTAGTATTAGATAGGGAAACAGGTTGTGTTGCAAAGTTGTTTATTTCAACAACGAATTTCATCCTCCTGGGGTATCGTCAGATTGTCTATAGAACAATAAAACAATCCATTAAGAACAGGATGGAAGAAAATGGTCCTATTTTGCACAACCAAGCGAATAAATGAACTGAAATATATATTAGAATTTACGTAATAGTAACTGGATATAAACTCATCCGTCACAGAGCGCCACAGAACGAGAAGTAGACCTAATAAAAAGAAAGGAAGTACGAAAGTAATCCATCCCGTACATGAACGAGACGGAAAGACTTTTACAAAAAAAGAGCTTATATTGCCTTAACCACACCAGCAAACTTCGCCATATCAGCACAGCGTTGGACCACGTTTACAGAACTATAAATGCCGTTTCAGTTGCGCGCGGCAGAACAAGTCCGTTTAGCGCTCACATAGATGTGGCAAAAGATAACCAGGTGGCGCATAGAATCAGTTGTTAAGACAAATAGAATAAAATGTGTTTATGGAAATCACAAGAAACAAATAAAATAAGAGAAGCATACAAAATCACGTAAAACCAAATATATATTAAGTTGCCTGTACATGAAGAAACCAGTAAAGTGATGTTAACTTCACCAATAGCAAGGCAAGTATGCCATAAAGGTCCAGTAATGCGCGGCACATTGGCTGAAATTTAAATTGCCATCGTGATAAAATTTGCGGATCACAAACGATGACCTACCCTAAGCAGGTAACGCTGCGTACCATTGTACCAACATTCTACAAACTTAGTCGTAACAGATCTGATTTTTACTGATGCTTGTCAACATGCAGGTGCTTAACAATCTCCAACTCCTCAAGCATATTCAGTTTTCCCCTTCTGAACACAGTGTGGGAGACTCATCCCTGCTTGACTTATGATGCTCGGCCAAAGCGAAGTGCTTTAAAAGCCTGGCCTTTCTTGGTGAACAAAAGCTCACTAAACCTCATCTTTAACATTGTGCCAGTCCGGCCTGTATCAGCCATTTCGCAATCACTGCATTCCAATTCGCGCACACCAGCTCATGCATACCTACCTCTGCAGCGGAGCTCTTTATGAATATAAATCTGAATTTTACTACCGGTAGTAAAATTAAAACGCATATCCCGTTTTTTGAAGAACTTAGCCAGCTCGCAGGAGAGATTCCAGTAAATGGGACCCTCACAAATTTGGATTTCGAAAACGACGAGGTCGGGAAGCCTTTACGCTCAGTTGTTGATGTTTTTTGTTTATACTTTATCAACTATTTCAGGACTGTGTAAGAGGTCCATGACTAAGGAATTTGTTGCTAGCGCACTCGAGCAGCTGTAATTTCGATGGATTGATCAAGCGCTGCCTGCGATATGTAAGCTATAAGAGAATCTCTGACCAGAGAGCAGTGCTGACTGCAGTACGAACTGTGTAGCAGTAGGAGTAAGTAGTAGCCGGCAGTCTGGTGTATCGAGTTGGCTGGGCCAGTCATGGGGAGCGATGGCGGTGCCTGAGCGATGTAGTATAAGGTAGAAGCAGCCTCGCGCATATGTACTATTGTTATATCAAGTCCCATCTAAACGTTTTTAAAAAATCTCTTAATAATAAACTTTCTTACAAAAATTAACTTTTGACAATCATTTATCTCAATTTTAAGAATTTACTAATTTCTCCAATCCATGGTCATCCCGATTATTGTAAAGAAAAAAATCTGTTGTTCTTTTTATACATGACAAATCTATCGGCCAGCATTGCACTGGGCTGTGCCAGAAAAATTTCTTATAGGAGCAGATATATACGCGTTATCCGGCGACCTTATTGAGGTAAGAATTTTCAATTTATTCAGAATGATCTTTCAGGTCCATGACGCAGCACTGCTGACGTTCAAATTTACCACTTTAGATTCATAGTCAGTTAAGTATTGAAAGATTATAAGTAAGCCACAATTTTATTGAGAGGTTAGTCACGTTATTATTCTGAGGTTACGGAATAATAAACTGTTGGTAGGTTACGAAATTTATCTGTGGGGAGATTACACTGAATGCGAATCTATACATAAATAAATGTTTTTCTGTTGGGAGGTTACAACTGCAAGCATTGTTTACAGCGATGCGTTTCAGATTCCCTAATTCTTTTTCTGTGGAAGAGAGGATGAGCGGAATCTCACTAATGCGGTTTACCACAGATATGAAAAAGCTCAATTTGTACGGGTAAGAATGGCAGGAGGAGGCATGAATTATAGAGTCGCTAGTGGTAGTTTCACGACAGGTGTCAAAGCGAATTCCACCACGCCGAAGCTGCAAGTCTAAATAGTTACGCTCCCTGTTACAGTCCTTCGCTTTGTGAGGAAATATGTCTGGGTGTATGATCTATGTGAGACAGGACCGATGAAGGTAATAATGATATCATCTACATAAAGGCGGTAGAAGAGGACCTGATGCGAACGACTAGCGTTCTGCCTAAAATAGCTACACTTTTAATGACTGACAAAAATGTCCGCGAGACATCCTGTTAGGCAGTTGCCCATGACCAAACCATTCTTCTGCTTACAATACTGATCTTTGAACGAGAAGTAATGGCAAGATGTAAGTAACATCAGTAAGATGGCCTACTATTTCATCGAAGCTCAGCTGACGATACTCAAAGAAATTTTCTTGTATAATAAGGGCCGTCTCATCCAAAGGAAAAGTTTTGTTACAGATTTTTAATATCCAGAGAGAGCAAACTATGTAAGTTAGGAAAGTTTTATCATTTAAAAGTTGAACCAACTCCTTTCTATTAGAAACTGCAACATTACTTCTAAGAAGTTAAGAATATGTTTTGGAGGCAGTTTCACCTGGGTTCCCAATAAGATTAACTATCGGACATGTCGGAAAGCTATCCGTATGAGTCTCAATTTAGGTACGAAGTGTTAGTGTTCTAGGGTTCATCACTTTCAATTTCGGTACGAGGTCAGGACAAAAAATACTGCAGCAGCCGTCTATATGGGTTTTCAGACCATTCGTGTACATTTCAGTTCACCAGTATCATATTCCATTTCTTGGCTGTTATTCTGCTCAAAAAATCGCAAGGGCTTAGCTTTATAACCTTTCCTACAAATGACGACTGATGTAAGCCCATGTCAGCACGAACAATTAATGCTTCATCAGATCTCAACCTATTATTAATAAAATTTAGAAGCACCTGGCCTTTATTACTGGATTTTTATGGGTAGCCTTTTCAGTAAGATCACTACATACCGTCTTGACTTTTTCGACTTGATGCAAGTGGTAGAGCATTTTTTTAAATCTGTCATCAAAGCCATAACCATCCTTTCATCAAGTCGAGGTTGAATGTTATACTTGAACCTTTTATTTAGTAAGTCACATTCCTGAGTACTGAAATCTGTTTCCTTAAAATTTAATATACTACGGGATGGCTTATTGTCGTACTTTATTCATTTTAATTAAGTCCACTTCTCATTCTGTAGGACCCTATGACGGATGGGTTTTATGTCGACTTACTTTTAAGTAAGTTCTAGTATATATTCCAGCTCATTTAATCGCGTAGTTGTGCAAGATAGGACCACACCCTTCTCCCTATTTTTTCTTAATGGGCTATTTTCATGTTATAGACAATCTGATCATGCTCCAAACAGGTGAAATGCATTACTGAAATAAATAACTTTGCAGTTTTAAATAGTTCAGAAGTGTTGGTGTGACAGCCAGTCAAAATGGAATGGAGTAAGTTCTGCTTAGCATCAAAATTGGGAACCACGAATTAGACGAAGTGCAGGAATTCTCCTAACCAAGAAGCAAACTAACCCATGGCGGACAAAGCAGGCAAGACATACAACGCAGATTAGTACAGGCAGAAAGAGCACTGCTGGTCGGTTAAAGTCTACCAGTAACAAACACCGGTCTTAATCTGAGGAGTAAATTTCTGTGAAAGTGGAGCCCAGCATTGTACGGCAGTGAATCATGGACAGTGCGAAAACCGGCACAGGAGAGGATCGAAGAGTTTGAGATTTAGTGCAGCAGGTGGACGTTGAACATAGAAGGATTGATAGGATAAGAAATGAGAATGTTTTACGCAGAATCGGCGAAGAAAGGAACATATGGAGAAGACTAACCACAAGAAGAGACAGGATGACAAGACATCCGTTCAGGCATCAGGCAACAACATTCGTGGTGCTAGAGAAAGCTGTAGACAGTAAAAGTAATAGGGAAAGAAAGAGACTGGAACATATCCAACAAATAATTAAGGAAACAGGGTGCTAGTGCTATTCTGAGATGAAGAGATTGATTACAAGAGAACAATTCGTAGCCGTCCGCTTACCAAAACAGTCAAAAGACTGATGACTCAAAAATAGAAAAGAAAACAAAATAGCAGGTAGTGTCCTACACGGTTCTTCTTCTGATATCGTTACGTAGCTGTTCGTTCCAGGCAGAGGCAGTCTCCATAGGTCTTTCTTATAAAAGAAAAAAAAATTGTGATAAATACTCATTAAACCCTTGACCAGACGTAAAAAGAATAGAAAGGAATATTCCTCTAACAATTATGTGCATTTACTGCACGTGAAGTATCAGTATACTCAAATAGTTACAATTAAAATCAGTCTTGATCACAAATTTCTTTATTCTGGTAACCAGTTTCGACCACCCCTGTGGTCATCTTCAGACCAAAATGCTGTATGAGCAGGAGCCTCCTTCTGGTGGAGCAGTGATTTACCAGCAGAAGGAGGCTCCTGCTCATACAGCATTTTGGTCTGAAGATGACCACAGTGTAATATTTCTGGGTTAGTCAGCCATCATATTAGGCTCCAAGAAGCTGTTCCCAGAGCAGTGGAGATGCAAGAAGTATATAGATGACGAAATGTGGTGTGAGGTACCTGTGACAGATGTTACATTCGGTACAATTCCCGTGAGAAAGACCGCCTGCATAATGCTACTGCTCTGTGATTGGCTGCTGTGTTCGGAGCAAGGGCGCCAAAACGTTAAAGTGTAGTTATTATTATTATTTGAACTACTACGTATTGGAATGACTTCACTTTTTAATATAAATATCTCTCAACAGCTGACTATCAATCAGTCATTTTAGAATTATTAAAAACAATTTAAAATAGAAACAGAAGACTGACGAAATTGCGTCTTCGGAAGCGTTCGGGTCCCGCCTTTTCTGGTATTCGTCACTCTGGATTAGGCAGTATAACGACTCCTTTTCTTACTAGGCTAATTACTGTTTAGCTCTACAGGGCCATTATACTGAAATGTTTCCCCACACCACCTAGTATTGTCTTTCTATTTGTGTGAGTAACTGTATGTTCACTGTTGTGAGTAAATACATACAGCGTACACAGGGCGGTGTGTGAAACTGATGGCGATGTAGAGCTAAACAGTAATTAGCCTAGTAAGAAAAGGAGTCGTTATAAAATGGCGACCGTGACAGGACACAATCCTGATACAACACTCATAGTGAACCTGCAATATAAATATGTTAGTAATTTAGTAAGTAATGTTTCATTGTGTGTATATATGTCTAGTCTTATAGAGTAACTACATTATGGTCCTTCGTATGTTTCATGGTAACGCCAACGTGCGGGAGTATCTTGTGAAGAGAACGAGTGCGCCGTCCCAGCAGCCGAGCAGAAACTTCAAAAAGGCCAGAACATTTGAAGTACTAGCTTTCTTGAGCATTTATGCATTGTAGTGACCCTTCATGTAGAAATAGAGTTGCTATATTACTTTTACTAGAATTCCAGTATTTCAGTAGATATAGTAAGACAACATTTTATGTGTTATCTATGCACTGTTTTTGTGTCACATTGTAAAGTGTACATTAACAGCATTAGGACATTAACGTTTTTGCGTGTGTAAAAGTTTAATAGTCACTTTTGTAGGACTTATTTAGAGGAGAAACTGTCAATTGCTCATTTACATGGTGATAACGAGATCTATGTTCAAAGCCAATAAGCAAGCACGCATCACAATGCCACAAAATGAATTAAATAGTGTGAATGCATCGTCAACTAGTGCCACAGAATTTAATACCGCCGTAGTTAGCGATATGTCGATTACGGCTGAGCAACCAGCAATAATTAATGCGCTCATGCCGTCGACACAAACGGTTGCTAGTTCCGACATTCATATGTCGAAAGAAGTCCAGAGAAATATGCAGCAACCAACAAACAACATGAATTTCACCTCTGACACAGACGCGTGCGAAAACGAAATGACTGTACCGAAAATTGTGTCGGTACAATCCTCATTAAGCCCAGTGCAATCGCCAATTGCTGAGAATACCGATTTGTTGTCCCAGCTGATGTCAAGTTTGACTGTCATAACACAAGGGATTAAAGCATTGGAAACCACGCAATCCACGTTTACAAATGACATGAATCGTAGATTCCAGGCATTGGAAACCACGCAATCTAATCTTGCAGCGTCACAATCCACGTTTGCAAACGACATGAATCGTAGATTCCAGGCATTGGAAACCACGCAATCTAATCTTGCAGCGTCACAATCCACGTTTGCAAACGACATGAATCGTAGATTCCAGGCATTGGAGAGTGCGCAATTTAATTTGGCCCAGGAGCAATCTAATAAACTAAAAGAAATAAATGATAAGATTACTGAAAAATTCCAGAGTTTGGAAACAAAGCAGAGTCACTTGATTACCAGTCAGGCACAACTCATAGTTACACAAGAACAACAGTATCAGTTACTCACACTAATAGAAAGACAATACTAGGTGGTGTGGGGAAACATTTCAGTATAATGGTCCTGTAGAGCTAAACAGTAATTAGCCTAGTAAGAAAAGGAGTCGTTATAGCAGCCGAGAAGAAGAGACATGTTGTCTGTCGTAGGATGTGTTTCCAATATTTATTTAAGTTCCTGTTCGTCACTCTGCATTAGGCAGTCGAGAAGAACAGTCATGTTGTCTGTGGCAGGATGTGTTTGCCAGTATTCAGTATTAAAAGATTCACTCCGCTAGCCATGAGGCACAGACACGTGCCACAAATAGTGTAAAGATACATTTTCGTAAATATTGTGTTTGATCATGTACTTTGCTGTATCATAAGGTGTTGTATAAAGATCATGTAGTCTTCTCGTGTGGCTATATTAAAATACGCGAGTGGCATCCCAAAGAAGTGATACATTGTTTCAGAACAGGACCTCTGCCTCAAGATACAGAACCTACGACCTGCGTGCTGTTTTCTGCGCTGGGGACATAAACTGGAAGACAGCAGGTTAGTGAACTATAACAGAACCTTCGTATTCCACACAGTGCAGTGGAAACAACTAGGTGCCTCGCGTGTACAGCATGCACAGAACGAATGTGCTCAGCGACACGTCATCTGCAGTAATACAGAGGAGGTAAAGGAGGATGATCGTTATTAACACCAACAATCAATTCATTCTTCCTTTCTTGCCGTAACAGGCGTGGTCGAAACCGGTTACCAGAATAAATAAATTTGTGATAAAGACTGATTTTAATAGTAACTAATTGTAATAACATTGATCACTGTCTGCTCCCACGATATATTCAAAAGTAAATCAGTATACTCGTATGTCGAAAAGTCCAACTAAATTGGCGAAAATAAATTGATGGTTTAGAAAGAAGACATGAATATTAAACTCGTAAAATTTAACAGCAATATAGGTTGTTTTTATGTATTTGTTTATTGTTTTTAGAGAACCTGGCCTCCTGTGGGTTTAAGGCAGGTCGTACAATACCTTTAATTTAATTATTTTCTACAATATAATGGGTCTTTCTTATTCTTAACTGTAATAATGCGGTACATATGAGAGCAATTTATGCAGCATAACTTAACAACAAATATACAAAATAATCATTAATTAGAAATAATTTGAATTGAAAATAACTAAAGAAAAATATACGGAGGTCAATTCTTTTTATTTCTTTATTGTACCCACCAGATACAGCTGCTGAAAGAAAAGAAATGGGAAAGCAAAGATTTTGTTTATTATAAAATAACTTCGACAGCTGTCAGACACTTGCAATACGGAAACATAACTTTTAATGTGAGCTGTCATCTGTGTAAGTGACGTATAATATCTGAGAGTGTATGCATAAGAGGACGACGAAAAATACTAAACACACCAGCAGCCTCTCACACATCGCGAACATTACGTCTGAAAATATCATTATAGACCAATAATACACTTGGTAATAGGAACTACTTCACAAAACACGACGTTCAGGAAGTAAATAAAGGATATTTGTGACTGGAAGCAGCAGTCGTTCTTTTACAACAAACAAAATCATTTCTTTTATTGTCGAACGCTCTCACCAACCATATCCGATGGATAAAACAAAAAATAAGAAACATTCACCTCGGTTTTCGCTTCGTTAGATCATCTCGTTTCAAATTCTTCCTAATTAATAAGGATTATTTTAAGTTACATTACAAATAATTGCATTAAATTGCTTTCCATGTTCCGAACTACGAGGATTTCTTTAAACGTCTTTTCGTTTGCGATTATCTTGAAAAGTCGCGAATTTTGCTTAGGATTAGCGGTTATAGCTGAAACAACCGGTTTACGGTTACACTGATTCTTTTCGTCTACAGCTTAACCTGGCTGTTAAAAATGCTCAGAATTACAGGGTTATGTCAAAACCGATTTTCGGTTTTTTATTGCTATTACGTCCAGCAATAAAAGTAGACCTCGAACAAAGATTGAAACATTATAATCAAAGTGAGGGAGCAGGAGGTCACGATCGGTATTGGTTTGAGACTGCAGCAGAAATAGATCCCATTTTCTCCAGGAACGGTCGCGAAAGTGAAGAAGGTCGCAGCGACTGCAAGAGGGAAAGGTCACACGTTAACGACTTCCCTGTATCGTCACTTTTGGCCGGTATCAATTTTTCACCCTCAAGCAACCACAAAATTAAGTCATCTCAAGTTTACAGCACGTCAATAAAATTATAGGTATTGACACATAGTCAACATGGGTTTAGAAAACGTCGTTCCTGTGAAACACAACTAACTCTTTATTCACATGACGTGCTGAGTGCTATTGACAAGGGATTTCAGATCGATTCCGTATTCTTGGATTTTCGGAAGGCCTTTGACACTGTACCACACAAGTGGCTCGTAGTGAAATTGCGTGTTTATGGAATATCGTCTCAGTTATGTGACTGGATTCGCGATTTCCTGTCAGAGAGGTCACAGTTCGTAGTAATTGACGGAAAGTCAACGAGTAAAACACAAGTGATTTCTGACGCTCCCCAAGGTAGTGTTATAGGCCCTTTGCTGTTCGTTATCTATATAAACGGTTTGGGAGACAATCTGAGCAGCCATCTTCTGTTGTTCGCAGATGACGCTGTCGTTTATCGACTAATAAAGTCATCAGAAGATGAAAACAAACTGCAAAACGATTTAGAAGAAATATCGGAATGGTGCTAAAAGTCTCAGTTGACTTTAAATAACGAAAAGTGTGAAGTCGTCCATATGAGTGTTAAAAGAAACTCGTTAAACTTCGGTTACACGATAAATCGGTCTAATCTAAAAGCCGTAAATTCAACTAAATACCTAAGTATTACAATTGCGAACAACTTAAATTGGAAGGAACACACAGAAAATGTTGTGGAGAAGTCTAACCAAAGACTGCGATTTATTGGCAGGACACTTAGAAAATGTAACAGACCTACTAAGGGGACTGCCTACACTACGCTTGTCCGTCCTCCTTTAGAATATTGTTGCGCGGTGTGGGATCCTTACCAGATAGGACTGACTGTGTACATCGAAAAAGTTCAAAAAAGGCAGCACGTTTTGTATTATCGCGAAATATGGGAGAGAGTGTCACAGAAATGATACAGGATTTGGGTTGGAAATCGTTAAAAGAAAGGCGTTTTTCGTTGCGACGGAATCTTCTCACGAAATTCCAATCACCAACTTTCTCCTCCATATGCGAAAATATTTTGTTGACACCGACCCACATAGGGCGGAACGATCACCACGATAAAATAAGGGAAATCAGAGCTCGTACGGCAAGATATAGGTGTTCATTCTTTCCGCGCGCTATACGGGATTGGAATAATAGAGAATTGTGAAGGTGGTTCAATGAACCCTCTGCCTGGCACTTAAATATGATTTGCAGAGTATCCATGTAGATTTAGATGTAGATGTAGATGTCAACCAAATTTACGCTTATTTCCAAGGAAACAGGTGGATGTTTTCTCCTTGTATGATACCGCATGTCTGTTGTGGCTCTTCCCCTTTTTAATCTTTTACAGCAACTGGAGTATTCAACGTCACTGCTACCGCACTTCGTAAAATACTTCCGAACTAGGGTAGCGTCCTGTATAGACTAGATAGGAACATGTCTTACATGCGTACCGCCTAATAGGCCAATCCAGACAGCACCAGGTACAGTACTGTCTCTACAATTCTATACCGACCTTTAATTCATGTTTATATTAAAAATGAGGAAATTCCTCCAGCTGTATTTAAGGTGTCGATTTTATTTTGACAACTAGTTTCAACGTTATAACAATGTCATCTTCCGGCCCATACACTTGTTGACGTCAACTGCGTGCGGCTGATACTAGAAGTCAGTGGTGAGATACGGACGTGCTCCGTGCTGAAGGTATCAGCCGCACGCAGCTGACGTCAACAAGTGTATGGGCCTGAAGATGACGTTGTTACAACGTTGGAAGTAGTCGCCAAAATAAAATCGACACCTTAAATACAGCTGGAGGAATTTCTTCATTTTTAATATAAATTTCTACCAGCTGACGTCTCACTGCCCTCCATTTCAACTATGGATGTACGAAGATCTTAATTCATGCGTTTGTTGCTGGTTTCTAACTACAGGTGTTGTTATTAATATAGTGCTGATTGCTTTTCCCACTTTCTATGACGATCCAATATTTCAAATCAATGGTTCAAAAATGTTCAAATGTGTCTGAAATCTTATGGGACTTACCTGCCAAGGTCATCAGTCCCTAAGCTTACACACTACTTAACCTAAATTATCCTAAGGACAAACACACACACCCATGCCCGAGGGAGGACTCGAACCTCCGCCGGGAACAGCCGCACAGTCCATGACTGCAGCGCCTTAGACCGCTCGGCTAAACCCACGCGGCAAATCAATGGTAATTTTACGAATAATCATTACTCATTTCTTTAAAAAAAGTGGTATATAAAACCAAAAATTGTAGTACTTTTGCTACAGTAAATTGCCATGCTGCTTTTCTTACCCGGTTATTAGTAAAAAACTAGAAAGAAAAAACCTGTCATAAGATAGACTAAACAAATACCGAAACATAAGGATTATTCAGAGCTAAAATGCTGGTTTCAGTTTTAGCCCTGATTTTGCTTGCAGCGGATGGAAAACTTCACTGCCTTGATGCGTGTGGCTAATGGAAATCAAAGCAAACTTAGCGAGACCAAGGGTAGTGAGGAACACAATGTGTGAGCACTTGCGCCGCCCCACTCGGTGTGCCTACTTGTGGATGGGTACAGTAAACAGAAGTACAGGGAGGTTCCGGGCCGCTCCGCGCGGCGCGGCAGCGCCACGGTCGCGCAGTCTCCGTGCAGTATAGCCCGGCGCGGCGGCTATCGACCGTAGCAGAAAGTAAGCAACGGGTTCTGTCGGCCTGGAAGGGGCAGGGTGGAGGGGAGGGGCAGCGAGGGGAGGGGCTCGGATGCGCTGCACTCGAGCCCGCGGCGCGGCCCACGTGACTGGCGCGTTCGGGGCGCGGCCGCGTCTGCCCCAGCTGCAGTCGAGTCGCGAGTGCACAGTGTTCGGGCGCGGGCGCGGAGAGCCGTCGCAGACGTCAACAAACCGGCAGCTGTCGCCCGCGCGGCCCAGTGGAACATGCTGCGCTCGCCGTCGCACGAGTCCGTCACCACGGACCTGTCGCTCTTCTCCGTGTCGTCTCTGGCGTCCGAGGCCGGGACGGGGCGGCGCCTCGTCACCTTCAAGTCTTACAGCGAGGCGCAGCTGGCGGCGGCGGCGGGCGGCGTCGCGGGGGCTGGGGGCGCCCCTGGAGGCAGTGCGGCCAGGGGGCCCAGCCCCAACCCCGACACCAGGCACTCCAGGTGAGCCGGCCGCTCGTGGCGAACACAGCATATGGCACCGCCACTACCGCAGGGGTCCATCCTACGACCATCATTACTGATTGTTACGATCTTAACAGACGACAGCAATAGAAGGTTGTTTGATTACAGGATTTCACGTGGAATACGCTATTTTGAATCACCTTATAGCAAACCGAGTGCACCACAAATTTTTGGACCACTGCTGCTACTGAACCGTAACTCTACCACCCAAGCAGGAGCTGGGCAAGGTACACACCCCACGGAATGCCTTAGTGCTGTGGCATCAAAGGTGTATTGTCGTGATCACGACAGGAATTCGTCTTTTGTTGTTGTGGTCTTCAGTCCTGAGGCTGGTTTGAAGCAGCTCTCCATGTTACTCTGTCCTGTCCAAGCCTCTTCATCTCCCAGTACCTAATGCAGTCTACATCCTTCTGACTCTGCTTAGTGTATTCATCTCTTGGTCTCCCTCTACGATTTTTACCCACGACGCTGCCCTCCAGTACTAAATTGGTGATCCCTTGATGCCTCAAAACATGTCCTACCAACCGATCCCTTCTAGTCAATTTGTGCCACAAACTCCTCTTCTCCCCAGTTCTATTCAATACCGCCTCATTAGTTATGTGATCTACCAATCTAATCTTCAGCATTCTTCTGTAGCACCACATTTCGAAACCTTCTATTCTCTTCTTGTCCAAACTATGTATTGTCCATGTTTCACTTCCATACATGGCTACACTCCATACAAATACTTCCAGAAACGACTTCCTGACACTTAAATCTAGACTCGACCTCAACAAATTTCTCTTCTTCAGAAACGCTTTCCTTCCCATTGCCAGTCTACATTTTATATCTTCTCTACTTCGACCATCATCAATTATTTTGCTCCCCAAATAGCAAAACTCCTTTACTACTTTAAGTGTCTCATTTCCTAATCTAATTCCCTCAGTATCACCCAACTTAATTCGACTACATTCCATTATCCTCGTTTTGCTGTTCTTGATGTTCATCTTCTATCCTCATTTCAAGACACTGTCCATTCCATTCAACTCCTCTTCCAAGTCCTTTGCTGTCTCTGACAGAATTACAATGTCATCGGCGAACCTCAAAGTTTTTGTTTCTTCTCCATGGATTTTAATACCTAATCCGAATTTTTCTTTTGTTTACTTTACTGCTTGCTCAATATACAGATTGAATAACATTGGGGATAGGCTACAACCCTGTCTCACTCCCTTCCCAACCACTGCTTCTTTTTCATGCCCCTCGACTCATAATTGCCATCTGGTTTCTGTACAAATTGTAAATAGCCTTTCGCTCCCTGTATTTTACCCCTGCCACCTTCAGGATTTCAAAGAGAGCATTCCAGTCAACATTGTCAAAAAGCTTTCTCTAAGTCTACAAATGCTAGAAATGTAATTTCACTTTCCTTAATTTTTCTTCTAAGATAAGTCGTAGGGTCAGTATTTCCACACGTGTTCCAATATTTCTACGGAATCCAAACTGATCTTCCCCAAGGTCGGCTTCTATAAGTTTTTCCATTCGTCTGTAAAGAATTCGCGTTAGTATTTTGCAGCTGTGACTTATTAAACTGATAGTTCGGTAATTTTCACATCTGTCAACACCTGCTTTCTTTGGGATTGGAATTATTATATTCTTCTTGAAGTCTGAGGGAATTTCGCCTGTCTCATACATCTTGCTCACCAGATGGTAGAGTTTTGTCAGGACTGGCTCTCCCAAGGCTTTCAGTAGTTCTAATGGAATGCTGTCTACTCCCGGGACCTTGTTTCGACTCAGGTCTTTCAGTGCTCTGTCAAACTCTTCACGCAGTATCGTATCTCCCATTGCATCTTCATCTAAATCCTCTTCCGTTTCCATAATATTGTCCTCAAGTGCATCGCCTTTGTATAGACCCTCTATATACTCCTTCCACCTTTCTGCTTTCCCTTCTTTGCTTAGAACTGGGTTTCTATCTGAGCTCTTGATGTTCATACAAGTGGTTCTATTTTCGCCAAAGATCTCTTTAATTTTCCCTTAGGCAGTATCTATCTTACCCCTAGTGAGATAAGCCTCTACATGCTTACATTAGCCATCCCTGCTTAGCCATTTTGCACTTCCTGTCGATTCGTCGAAGAATCACTTTTTTGCTTATTATTACGATCTAATGATACAAGGCACTCCAACTGAGCTACCAATGATGACAATGATGTGCACACGCTTTACTATGGTGCGTCTCACTTCTACTGTCGCTCAGTAAGGTAGTTCGCATTTTTGCACATGGTCTGAACCGAGCATTGTCAACAGCACCACAACGATGTATCTTAGGACCACTACTGCTGCATATTGTTACGATCCAAACAGACAGAAGTTTTGGGAGGTCGTTTGATTACAGGATTTCAGTTGGACTGTGTTATTTTGAATATCCTAACGCATAGTTCCAAAAGTAGCACAAATATTTGGACCGCTTCTGCACTGCAGTTCAACTACCCAGCCATAAGGAGTTGAGCGATGTGCACACCAGTTCCTACGAAACGTCCTACATTAGAGCTACAGTCAGCGAGTAAGGCAGTTTTATAGCTTCCCATAAGGCATGAACCGTGCATTGTCGTGACCACAACAGGAATTCGTCTTAGGGTCACTACTGTTACTTGTTTTACGATCTGATGCACAAGATACTCCAAATGATCTCCTAACGAAACAGTGATGTGCACACGCTTTTGTGTGATGCAGATCATTACTGTTGTCGCAGAGCAAGATAGTTCGTCTTTTCGCACATTGAATGAACCTTGCACCGTCAACAGTACCACAAGAATGTGTCTTAGGACCATTATTGCTGCCTATTGTTGCGATCCGAGGGGACCACAGCAATGGTGGGTTGTTTTATTACAGGGTTTAGATCGACTGTGTTATTTTGAATAACCTTATGGTATAGTCCCGACACTACCATAAATATTTGAACCACTGTTGCTACTGCACTGTGGATCTACCACCCAGCTTGCAGGAGTTGGGCAAGGTGCACACCAGTTCCTACAAAACGTCTTAGTGCAACAAAAAATGGTTCAAACGGCTCTAAGCACTATGGGACTTACCATCTGAGGTCATCAGTCCCCTAGACTTAGATCTACTTAAACCTAACTAACCCAAGGACATCTCACACATCCATGCCCGAGGCAGGATTCGAACCTGCGACCGTAGCAGCAGTGCGGTTCCGGACTGAAGTGCCTAGAACCGCTCGGCCACAGCGGCCGGCCTTAGTGCAACAGTCGCCGAAGACAGTTTCATAGCTCCCCATATGGAGGTCGTCGTGAGTGCTACATGAAGTCGTCTTAGGACCACTGTTGTTGCTTATTGTTTCGATCTAATGACACGACTCACCCCAGATGGCGACAGTGATGTGCACCCTCTTTCGTATGATGCGTCTCGCTATTACTGTCGTTGAAAACGACAGTTCTGCATTGTCGCTCATGGCATGAACCGTGGACTGTCAAGAGTACCACACGGATGTGCCTTAGGACAACTTATTGCTGCTCATGTTACCATTCGAGCAGACGTCAGGATTTCATGTGGACTGCATTACTTTGAATATTCTTATGTTATAGTATGACAGTGCTACAAATGAAGGGGACATATTTTGGATTGTTAGGCTGCGTCATATTTCTTCTACGAAATCGACGTTTCGATCCCTCTGCTGGGATTTTTCAGGACCTTTGTCGTCCACAGCTGCCTGAACACACTGCTACAAATACTCGTTCTAGGACCACTGTCGCTACTGAACTGTAGCTCTACCACCAAGCTTTCAAGAGTTGGGCCGCGAGCGTAACATTTCATACGAAATGTCTTATTGCTACAGTCACCTAGTAAATTTCATAGTTCGTCAAGTGTCATGAAACCTGCATTGTCGTGAGCACCACAGGAATTCGTCCTAGGTCCACTGCCGGGTTTAGGCGCTTCGGTCCGGAACCACGCGGCTACTATGGTCGCTGGTTCGTATCCTGCCTCGGGCATGGGCGTGTGTGATGTCCTTAGGTTGGTTAGGTTTAAGTAGTTCTAAATCTAGGGGACTGATGACCTCAGACATCGGCGACAGTGTCTCGTAGACGCTTTTGTATGATGCATCTCACCACTGCTGTCACTGAGCAACATAGTTTCGCATTTTTGTACGTGGAACGAACCGTGTGGTGTCAAGAATACCACAAGGGTGTGTCTCAGGATCACTATTACTGTTTATTTTTACAATGCAAGCAGGCAACAGCAGTGGGAGCTTGTTTTACTACAAGATTTCAGGTAGACCGTAATTATTTTCAATATTGTTGTGATATAGTGCCGATAGTGCTGCAAATATCCGTACTACGGCCACTTTTGCTACTGCACCGTAACTCAGCCATTCAGTTTGCATAGTTGGGTAACGTGTATACCAGTTTTTATAAAATATCTTAATGCTACAGTCACCAGGTAACACAGTTTGGTAATTTCTAATATTTCATGAACCGTGCATTGCCATACGTTCCACGCGAATTCGCCTAAGGATCATGACTGCTGCTTACTGTTACGATCTATTGGCACACGGCACTCCTCATGAGCAGCTATGAGCGACAGGGACTCACATACCTATTGTATGATGCATCTCACTGCTACTGCCACTGAGCAAGATAGTTTTTCATTTTTTCACATGGCATGAACTGTGTGCTGTCAATAGTACCACAAGGATCTGTATTAGCACCACCATTGCTGTTTATTGTTACGATCCGCACAAAGGGCAGCAGTGAGAAGTTATTGTATTACAGGATTTCAGACAGATTGAGTTACCTATAATGTCCCTATCGCACAGTGCCGACAGCACCACAAATATCCGTTCTGGGACCACTGTCGCTACCGCATTATGTATAAACCATCCAGCTTGCAGGAGTTGGACGACGTGCGTACCAGCTCGTAAGAAATGTATTACTGTTACAGTAAGACAATTTCGTAATTTCCTATGTGGTATTAATCGTACATTGTTGTTAGCACCACAGGGATTCATGTTTGGACCACTATCACCGCTTATTGTTACGAATCAAGCAGGCCATACCAACTGGCAGTTGTCAGGTTCCAGGATTTTAAGTCGTCTGTGTGCTTTTGGAAAATATTTGTGGCATAATGCGAACAGTACCATTGAGATACGTTCTAGTGCCATTGTTGCTACTGCAATGTAGCTCTAACGTCCAGTTGCCAGGTGTTGGGCTATGTGCACACCAGAAACAGTTTCACAGCTTCGCATTGTCGTAACTGCTTCAGCACTTTGTATTAGGATGATTATTACTGCTTATTGTTATAATCTTAGGAGAAAACAGGAGCAGAATTTTGTCCTATTCCAGTTGTTTGGTACAGTGCTGTCAGTACCACAAACAGACCTACTTGGAGAGCTATTGCTACTGTACTGTAACTGAAGTTTGGTTATGTGCACACTAGCTCCTGGGAAACATCTTACTGGTACAGTCATCAATCATACTGCATAAGCCACACACTATCGTAACCCCAGAATTTATCTTTTGACAAATACTGCTGTGTATTGTTACGTTGCAATCAGGAGCTAGCTATGGACAGTTGTTCTGTTACAAGTTTTTATGTGGACTGTGTTATTTTTAATATCCTTACGGCATAGTGCCTGCAGTACCACAGAGGTCTGTCCGAGGACCAAAATTACTACTTCACTGTAGTTCTACGTTCAGCTTTCAGATGAATACATTTCATATGAAATGTATTACTGCTACATCTACCGAGAAAGACAGTTCCGTAGTTTGCCTACAGTATGAACCTTGAATTTTCATGAGGACCAGAAATATCCCTCTTTGGACCATTAGTCCTGCAAATTGTTGTTGTCCAAGCAGATCGTAGCAATGGTCAATATTCCTACTCCTGGTTTTTAAGTGGATCGTGTTGTTTTGAATGTCTTTGTGGCACAGTACCGATAATATCAAAAGATCTGTTATTGGACCACTATTGCTTCTGCACAGTAGCTTTACCTTCCAGCTTTCAAGTGTTACTCCACATTGCTGTAATGTGAGTTTGCCCTGGCTGATTGCAGGGTAATTCGACTGTCTGTTGCTCTTAATTTCCATCATTACAACATTGCAGAAGTAAAGATTTGATAAAACATGGAGTGACGATAGCACAAAAAGAAACATGTTAATATCGAACATAAATTTACGAATTTCTTTCTCGGATATTCTTTTTAGTGCAGTCTTACGTGGAAGTGAAATGTGTAACAAAAAGGAAGCATACATATTGGTAGACACCACATTTGACCAGTCATGACAGCAGACGGTACGGTAACTAACACACCGGGGAAAAAGAATACGCACTCCAAGATATATTTCAGTTTTTATATAGATCAAGAGATTGACTGGAATCACTGACAGTCCACAAAGTCAGTCCAGGTATCAAGAAAACGGCATCTTTGGATAACGTTTTAAAGTAAATTTTTAAAGTTGGAGGAAAACTACTGCGAGGGGAACTTGTAAAATTATTAACAAAAGGTCTGCAAAGGAAAATAGTACCACAAAATTGGAACAATACTATAACTGTTCAATTTCAAAAGAAAAGAGTCAGACAAGACGTTAAAAAGACCTATCAGCCTCCTCTCCGTAATGTACGAAATGCTCATTAAAATTATCACAAACTGCGCAGAAAAAAAAATTGATTTTAATCACGTAAAGGACCAAGCTGGTTCTACAAGTGGAGAATTTGCAAATCGGAAACGAAATTATATAATTGAACAAAGCATATGAAGTATTACTTTGTCTCGACAGATTTTCTGAAAGCTTTCGAATTACTTTCAACAAAATCTATCCTAACAGACACTGAGAAACTTGGCATCGATTCAATGTATGTTAGTACAGCCAGGGATAAAAACAGTTTAATGCTACGGTTTTTTTTAACTCGATGAAGATACCCATAAATTTAGAATCAACGGAGGAATACATAAAGGGATTCCATCTTCCTAAAACTATTCTCATAAGTCAGAGATGAATTCTACACATTCGCAAACTGAGAAACGGAGAAATAATACTGATTAATGGATTATATCTACACCGTGACGTGTTTTTTTCTAATAATATTGTACTTAATGCACTTAGTGCAGATGAGCCTCAACAGTGAATCCAAGATGTGAATAGAACATGTTTTGGAAAGCGACTTGAAAACCAGTTATAGCGAGATTAAAACCATGTAAGTCACGCATGGAAAAATGGGTAGTAGCTATGAAGTTGAACGTAGCAATAGAGCTAAATACACTACCTGACAAAACGAGTGAAGCACCCAGAAGGGGAAGATGAAACACCACAGGTTGAGAAGGTATGTTATGTTATTATAGTGATTACAGTTTTGAGTCAAATTTGCAAAGTGCGCGGCAGTAAGAGCCCACTTATCAGTAGGACGGTGCGACCCGTCTGTCTTGGATGAATGCACTGATTCGGTTAGGGAAGGTGGCACAAACTCTTTGTATTCTCTCCTGAGGGAAGCTGGGCCGCAAATGTTAGTAACTGGTCCTTTATATTCTGGATACTGACTAACACTGGGACAGAGTTGACGTTCCAGAAGGTCCCAGAAATGTTCTATCAGGGATGCAACTGGGGCGTCTTTCTGGCCATGAGAGTATCTCAACATCGCGGTGACAGTTCATAGAGACACGTACCATGTGTGGTCGAGCTTTGTCATGTTGGAAGTTGGCACCACGATACTGTCACTAGATAGATAACAGTGACAACTAATGTATCTTTCTAGACAGCATCTGTCTTGAGCTGTTTTATATGTTAACTCTTTTCATAAGTGCTCAACTGACTGTAAAAGAGGCGCATTCGGAAGGTAGTTTTTACTTCGAACCACTGACACAACCTATAACAGTGCGTCTTAACAACTCCGTTTTAAACAGAAGCGCCAATCAAAACTGATTTTATTAAAGACGCTCCACTTCAATAGCGCCTGTCAAATGTCGATATCAAATAAACACACCACGTCACAACCACAGTAAAGACTGGCGACCGATCAGTCTGGCCTACATAGAATGTTTACGGACATAAATCTGCAATAAAACATTCGTGACCGATGGAGTGCTTGCTGTAATCTTGAACAAGCAGTATTCTTGAAAATTACGTATGTCTGACGCGCCCGAACGGGTTGTGGTAGGAATGCGCTCCAAGTTCTCTGTAGATAAAACCACGCGTGTAGTACCCGAACTCCCACACGTATGGTATCACAAGCGTCATGTTTTCCGTGAGATAAGGAAATCGCTGAACGGTATCGACATGAAGTTGTCAGGCGATAGTGAATGGAGCGTCATTCGGTCGTAGATAGCATAATCGAACGAACTTAACGTTCCAGTATGCTGTAACGTGTGTTGATGACCGTGCCGGGTCGAAGTATTTTACGGCACCTATAATTTGTAAAGGAAATGTTCATATGTGGTGTACAGAGACTGCTCCACAACTTCTCTGACAAGCATTCAAAGGTGTTAATATGGAAATAATGAATAGAAAGAGCAGGGAAACTAAGGCGAAATGGCTGCATGAAAATTGTGTAGAAATCGAAAAAGAAATGATTGTCAGAAGGTCTGACTCAACATACAGAAAAGTCAAAACAACCTCCGGTCAAGTTAAAAGAAAGGGCACTGATGTTAAGAGTGCAGTGGGAATTGCACTATTAAATGCAGTGAAGAGAGCGGACAGGTGTAAAGAGTACATTGAAGGCCTCTATGACCGGTGCGACATGTTTGATGATGTGTTGGAAGAAGAAACAGGAATCGACAGGGAAGAGTGAGAGGAAGTATTAGAATCAGAACTTAACAGAGCTTTGAACAAGATCAAGTAAGCCAGCAGATAATATTTCATCGCAATTTCTAAAATCATTGCGGAAAGTCACAACAAAACAGCTGTTCAGGCTTGGTATGTAGAATGTATGAGTCCGGCGATACACCATCGGACATTCGAAACCATCATACACACAATTCCGAAGATTGAAACAGCAGAAAAGCGCGAGAACTACCGCAGAGCTCATGCATCCATGTTGCTGACAAGAAAAATGTACAGTAGACTGCAAACGAAAATTGAGGCTCTGTTAGATGACAATCACATTGACTTTAGTGAAGTTAAAGTCACCAGTCAGGCAGTACTGACCTTGTGGTTGATAATGGGGCGGAGACTGAAGGAAATCAAGGCTGGTTCATAGGATCTGTCGACCGGCGAAAAGCGTTCGGCAGTGTAAAATGTCGCAAGATGTTCTAAATTTTGAGAAAAATGGGGGTAAGCTATAGTGAAAGACGGGTAATATATAGTATGTTACAAGAACCAAGAGCGAACAGTAAGACTAGAATACCAAGAACGAAGTGCTTGGATTAAAAAGGGTTTAAGACAGGCATGCAGACTTTCGTCTCTATTTTTCAATCTGCATATCGAAGAAGCAGTAACGGAAACAAAAAAAAGACTAAAACTGAAGGTAAAAGGACGTCAATTGTAAGAGTTGCTGATGTCATTGCTGTCTTCAGTGAGAATGAAGAATTACAGGATCTGTTGAATGGAAAGAACAATATAATGAATACAGAATATGAATTGAGAGTAAAAAGAAGGGAAACGAAAGTAATGAGGAGTAGCAGAAATAAGAACAGTGAGAAACGTTAGAACTGGGGCTCACGAAGTAGGCGAAGAAAGGAATTCTGCTATCTAGGCAGAAAAGTGACCCATGATGGACGGAGCAAGGAGGAAATAAAAAAGCAGAGTAGCACTGGGAAAAAAGGCATTCCTTGCCACGAGAAGTCTACTAGTGCCAAAATAGGCCTTAATTCGCGGAAGACATTTCTAAAAATGTACGTTTGGAGCACAGCATTGCACAGTATTGAAACATGGACCTTGGGAAAACCAGAACAGAGGAGAATCGAAGCATTTGAAATATGGTGCTACGGAAGAATTTTGAAAGTTAAGTGAACTGGTAAGGTAAGGAATGGGGAGATTCACCGCAGAATCGTCGAGGAAAGAAATAGATGGAAAAAAACTGACAAGAACAAGGGACGGGATGGTAGGACCTGTATTAAGACGTCAGGGATTAACTTCCATGGTCCTAGAGGCAGCTGTACATGGTAAAAACTGTAGGGAAAGACAGATATTGGAATACATCCAGCAAATAATTTAGGAGGTAGGTTGCAACTGCTACTCTGAGATGGAAAATTTGTCACAAAAGAGGATTTAGTGGGGGCCGCATCAAACCAGTCAAAAGACTGACGACTCAGAAAAAGAAAGTATGGACGAAAACTAGAAAAAAGTCTAGGAAGTATGGGGTCAAAAACAAATCTCTTAACAAAAATGGCTCTGAGCGCTATGGGACTTAACATATTAGGTCATCAGTCCCCTAGAACTTATAACTACTTAAACCTAACTAACCTAAGGACATCACACACATCCATGCCCGAGGCAGGATTCGAACCTGCGACCGTAGCGGTCGTGCGGTTCCAGACTGTAGCGCCTTTAACCGCGCGCCCACTCCGGCCGGCCGACCGTAGCAGTCTCGCGGTTCCGGACTGCAGCGGCTAGTATCGCACGGCCACCGCGGCCGGCTTCGACAAGTTCTTCACTTCAAAACCACGTGATTTCTACAGTCGCGGAATCGAAAAGTTACCCCAGCTTTGGTAGTGTGGTAGATTGTTGTGAATGGTGGAGGAGAATATATTGTTGATGACGAAAGTCTCTGTTATGTGTAAATTTGTGTTTATTAAACTTACAGAAAAACGTTACGAAATTAGCCTTCAGCAGCGCACTCATGGCGCGCAAATTACCCGGACTCCGTATCTGAGAACTGAAACACTCCTTACAAAATAATGAAAGCAAAAAAAGTTAAACACTTACTACGTTTTCGCTGTGGATACAGTAAAACTATAGTGTCAGCCTTGACATTTGTATTTATTACTGCTTCACTACTAAAGCAGTTCGCAATATAATTTTCAGACAATATCCACATAGACCACTGAATGTACCTGACAAATTATATCTTTGTACGCTACACAGTTCAGGAGATATTAAGTGATAAACTAGCTTTTCTTAAAGAGGAGCGCAAATCTTCTAGAGTGTACTCATCCATTGTTTGAGAGTCAGAACAACACTTGGCGACTTCCAACAAACTTTACATATAATTTCAAATCTTTTCTGAAAATTCTAAACTTTTCCTCTCTGTTAAGGTTGTCAAACATTATACAAATTAACTCATTTGCAAGATACTCAGACGTTTGAAGCCGTTTTGTACACGAGAGTTCGACACTTGCATCCGCTAACGTCTGAAGTGAGATATGCAAATTGAGTGTAAACAGTCTGTAAATAGAATAGTGTTACGTGAGCCCGACAAATCAGTTTTCAGCGTTATTACACTCACTAAGCAAATAACACGAGGAGGTGAGTGCTTTTGTCCTGCACTCCTGAAGGACGTATCAGCCTGCTCACGCATGCGTACCTCACTCAGGCCTCTTATCACAGCCTTATCAGTCCACTTCCGCGTGGACTCGGCGCAAACGCGCCGGGCTTAGCCTGCGCTAAACTCGCAGTCTTTTGTTTCGAGTACTTTGCGCTTCACGCTCAACGAAAGACGTCATTGCATCGTGGATTTGTGTAATCAACGTGTTAAACAGCCAATACTTTTCAAGCTAAGCGCAAGTACGCCAAAGCAAGATAGGAACAAAAAGAATGAAAAATACACACACAACTCTTACGTCAACCAAGCTGTTCTATTTCACACCTTTTCTTCTGCAGCCATTGGTATGCGCGGCAGGATGAATTGCATTATACCATCGGGTAACGGGGTGAAGTGGCAACTTTCTTGACTCGTCCTGAAACGCCCGCTCTCAGGATTTTAAAACTTTTCAAGTTGTTTACTTGTCTGACGCTCTCGTTTTCGATAAGTAAACTCTTGACGAGTCCTGCGCTTATTTAATTTCTCTCTCTCAATCGCTCTCTCTCCTCTCTCTCTCTCTCTCTCTCTCTCTCTCTCTCTCTCTCTCTCTCTCTCTCTCTCTGTGGCGTTCGCTGTGGTCAAGTTGCTAAAGAACTCCAAGTTAACGTTGTGTTAAAGTGTTGTCTGTAAGTTGTGTAAGTGTCACTAAACCACAGTTCATACAACAGATTCTATACATCTATTGATTATGATGGAAACAGTTATCTTCAGCAAAATTATCATTAAAACCACCGAATATCAGCCGCGCAAAACACTGGCGTATGTTACCTGACACAATATTCTTCGCAACTCGTGCGTAATTAATTTCGGCTCCATACATCAGCAAGAAAAGTTTGTTATATGGATAATGCTATGAGCACTGTTTTTAAAGAACCAATCTGATTCGAATTATTTTCATTAAAATGAGTTCGGGACCACCGGTGCACATTTATTTTTACACATTTTTATTACCTTCGGCATTTATGTCTGCAGAGTTGCGTAATTTGAATTTCCCGCTGAGATAATTGTTAAGATAGCAGCAGACAATTGATAGAGACTTTCTATTGTTAGAGCAAATAGGATAAGTATTTGAAATGCTTATTAAACTTTACTTTCGTATTGTGCACTATTTAGACTACTTCTCATCAAGCAAACCTTTGATTTTTTCGTAAGGAAAACAGATAAAAACGCAATACAAATCGCTATCATCAATGGCTGCGCTCCTTGCAGCGGAAAGAAATAATTAACACAGATAATGCTTATTGAGAGAGGAATTAAAGTGACAAATAATTATTCACTCATATTTATAATAATAATGCACTCTATTCTCAAGTAATAATTAACAAATAATTACAATTTCTTTACAGACCTCAGTTTGATATGCGTCTTGCGTGCGCAACCTAAGAAAGCTAACCAACAAAAGGTAAAAACGAAGGAAGACAAACGCAGATCATAAAAGGAATTTACAATTATCATTGTCTTTGTATGATACACATCGATATGTCCAATTACATATTTATCACCGTTTTCACTGTTTTTTTTTCATATATCGAATAGATAATGTTTATAACTGTTAGAGGCATAATTTCCTCTCGTCGCACTGTAGCTAAAATTTATCTCGTGGATGTTACATCTCTCTCTCTCTCTCTCTCTCTCTCTCTCTCTCTCTCACTCACTCACTCACATATGTCTACCTACCTGTCTATCTCGCTTCTGCTAATTCAAGCTAATAAAAAGAAGAAGGCCCAAGAACAATACGGACAAGAGTTTGTGACGTCCTGTTTCATGGTTAGTCACCTTTCTTTAGGTCCCTTCTGCTGAACGAAGGCGCAGCAACTGTGCCGTCCTGAAAATTAGATTTCAGTCGTACTTCTATCTTGAATCGCTCTAGACGAATATCCTTACAAAATTTACTATTTTTAGTTATTGCATTGATTGATTTGCGATCGATATCGGCGCTGTTCGTCAATGTACGTATGTCGTATAACAGCCAGTTTGCACCAGTCGTTGATAATCTGCACGTCTTCCTGCATTTTGCAACAGCTTTATACTGCTGTGACTTCCCAATACGTGAATGCATCGTCTGTGAACTTTGACCAACAGCTGCAGACATTATCTGACGGTCCACTTCTACAGCGTGTTTCCGCAATAGTTGTGTTAAACCTCGCCTGTACACCGCCCCCGTTAACAATTGGCACACAATGAAGGTGATGCCATATTGTGCGGCCTTGGAAAGATCTGATTCGATCCTATTTGCACGTGTTAGTCAGTCAATGACTGTGAACACTGACTAATCGAAGATATGCATGTAGGTGAACAGGAAGACAGTGATAACAATGGAAAGAGCCCAAGTTCTACACCTTAACTGCGATATATTGTGCACTCAGGATTTTCGAAGCGACAGAAAACTAATGTTAAGCGCGTGGCGCAGGAAACGGCTGGCTGGGGGTTGTGCAGGTGCAGGCGAAATCTTTAACAATTATTAAAAATGACCATTAATCAGACTCAGTAGTTCTGGGCGCATGCATAACGTTACGTAAGGAAAACTACCAAAGCTTAATATCTAACACATAGGACACGCAGTAAAATAATTGGCCAGTTCGCATTTATTCAACTTTATAATGAAAGGGACACCAACAATACACCATCAGTAACAGAAAACAGTAAAACAAAGACAAAAAGATAAGCAATAATCAAATCTTGGCCCAGCACGCAATATTCTAAAACACAACCTATCAAAAGCCGACACCTTAACTAATACTATACGATCAGCTACAAGAGAACAAAATACAATATTAGAACACACCAACCCCTTGTTAACAGCTGCTGACCTCAGCCGCTATAAATGAAAATAGGAAACCAGGATATGCCAGTCGTATGGACAGATCAAACAATTTTGATGAACATACAACTTTATAACATGGGGAGCCACGACCGTTGTAATTCATGGTAAATTGTACTTGATTAAAACCGCAAACAGCTGTCAGTTCATGATTTATTCACGTCCGGTTTCGCTGCGTTAAAGAGCATCTTCAGGTGGTCAGTAGCGTCATATGGATTAGCGCACGGAGACGCTCCCAACGTTCGTTGTCACAGAATCCAACAACGTGAAGAGAGGAAGTGGTCAACAATAATAGGGTACAGGTGTATCCGCACGACAACCAACTGCAAGGTTTGCCACTATAACTGGGATCTCCTATAATCTGAAGTTCACTCTCGATTGCGGTTAGTTTTTGTGCCTCAGCCGCTGCACTATTCGCCCCAATGCTCTGCTGGTTACTATTTGTTGACCACTTCCCCTCCTCATGTTGTTGGATTCTGTGACTACGAACAATGGGAGCGTTTCCGTGCACTAATCTGTGTGACAACTGAAGATGTTGCATTAACGCAGTAAAACCGGTCGTGAATGAAACTGTTTGCGGTTTTATTGAAGTTCAATTTACTACAAATTCACTGAACACCTGAACTCTACAAACGATAAAACACAGGTTCTCAGCTTTAATATAGTACGCCCTGCAGCGACCTCTGAGTAGCCACAGTGTGACCACTTGTACAGTACAAACCAGACAAGTCGTCTGGACTCCAAAAGTTTGCAGCTGATCACGATCAACACAATCTCCTTTAACCAACGTGGGCAAAACAAACCGCAGATAACACAAATTGCATTCTAGGCGCAGTATCCTCCCTAGATGCGCAAAGATAACCATCGACCACTCCTCCAGACCGGACTCAATGCCCCACGTTGACAGCAAGCCATCGAGAGCCCGGACTACTGCTGCACGCACTTTCTCCTTCACCTCATCAAGCCGGCTGCCGTCTTAGGAAGTGGCTAGCTGTGTTGACTTGTTTCTGACCCACTTGATAATGCACGCGGGTCTGCGGCTCCCACTGTTGAAGACAGCGGCCGCCCCATCTTCCATCTACATGGGGCGGCTATCACTGGCCAACTCCCACCCACAGGGGAAGTAAATAAGACCGGCAGACGCGCCGTGCTTGGCCTGCTGCTGTACACAGAATCTTGTCCACAAATGTCTACGGGCTCCGGCGCTGGTTCTAAGTTGATGCTGTTTCAGGTGCGACGCAAGCCCCATTGTCACACATGGTCACACCTCACCTCGGCGTAAGGCTGCAATTAGCAGACACCCGTGCACCCTGGCGCTTCAGGAAGACATAAACAGCACTGGCGCCAGCTGTAACATGTGGCAGGAAGTCAACTGTACCGAGAATTTCTAGCTCACAGGACAAGCAGTCAAATAGGGCGGATAGGGTGCACTAGTGTTCAGTATCAAGTTCTCGTCAAGCATCGCCGGCTGGTGTGGCCAAGCGGTTAAAGGCGCTACAGTCTGGAACCGCGTGACCGCAACGGTCGCAGGTTCGAATCCTGCCTCGGGCATGGATGTGTGTGATGTCCTTAGGTTAGTTAGGTTTAAGTAGTTCTAAGTTCTAGGGGACTGTTGACCTTAGAAGTTAAGTCCCATAGTGCTCAGAGCCATTTCGTCAAGCATAATTTGTAACACACGGTAACACGGATTCTGTGGCATGTGATTTATTAATCAATTTCAGGTAATTTTGCTCTGCTAAATATGAAAATTATTATATTTTTGTTGAAGTGACTCTACTTTTTGAGATAAAGTCAATCTATTTATACTGAAAATTACATTATACAAAAGAGGAGAGTATTTTTTAAAACCTTAAAGTTATCAGATGACTTTAAGCAAAGTGCTATAAATTGTACAAAAGTAAGAAAATTAGTCATAATAACAAAAAAGATCAATAATAATTAAGAAACATGTTTTGTATGGGATTTTTACCTTTTTTTTTGTGTCTGAACAATCTCTCTGCAAGTTCCAGCAGTAGTCACATATGGCGATCCCAACGGCCTTGTTATCTTTCCTTCATATTCTTAATGTTCTGGTGAAACCGTTCCCCTTGTTCTTTGCTGTAATCGCCAAATTGTCAGGATATTTATCTAAATGAATGTGTAGAAATTGCAACTTGACACTCATATTAGCTTTGTCTACTGTTTCGGAACACTCTTCAGCTTTATAGTTACCCAAAAAAATTTAAGAACTGATACAAAGCTTGTCCATGCTCCCAATTCAACTTAAGTCATGCGGTTTGTGAAATAGTCGTTGTTTAAAAAGAGTACGGATTTGTGGCGCATCAAAATTTCCTGTTTTTAACTTTTCCTTATTGAGACCAGGAATTGACTAACAAATATATTTGAAGCAATCGGTATTCCTAACTAAGACATTAACGAACTGTTTTATAAGCCCAAATTTAATATGTAACAGCGGAAGAATGATTTTTTGCAAACTGACCAACGGTCGATAAACGATATTATCTTTTCCTGTAGTCAGGTTCATTCCCGGCGGCCAGACTTTCCTGCTCCGATGTCCATTTTTTGCTTTCTTGACATATTTACCACGTATATAGCAGAAATGGTCGGAGGTATTAATACAAGACTTTCGTGAAGAACTCACACTTCCAATTAAAAAAAAAGAAATCCCAAACAAGACAGTTGCATAAAGTAACTGACACAGTATCACGTTTGTAGAAGAACTGTAGCGAATAAGTAACGCAGGAAGCTTACCTACACAAAATAATAACAACTGAATGGCAAATAACAAAAGCTCATCTGCGAAATGACTGATAGTCATAGCGCTCCCTATGAGAAGCGGAGGTAGTTAACGTGGTTTGCCAAATGCGCAAAAGGTGCCTTCTGTCGGATTCCTGTAATAGTTACCAAATAAGGCACTAGGCTATATTGAGTCACAGTCCTTCGAGAAAACACGTTAATGAGGATAGATTAGTAGAAAACCTGTATTTTTTATAGAACGGTTTATCATGACAACCAGAGTCTATTCAAACAAAATAATTTATAGGCTGGGTACTTCATCATCACGAGTATCTAAACAGTGGCGGCTCATGAGTATACATTCAGCGTATTCACAGATTTTTAGATTCAGATAAATTTGGCAGTGCGAAATTAATAGCATCTGCTGCATAAAAGTTGTGCTTATCAACAAGTTTATACAACTACAGCCACTGCCAATATTAATACTAACAATAATAATAGCAATAAGAAGAAGCAGAAGAAGAATAACAACAATAATAAGATGCATAACTTATCTGACAACAGAAAGAACTGTTTTTGTGGAATTTTGTTGTTTTGTACATAATTAAGTACAGTTTAGGGCAATAACGAAATAATGTGTAGGCTTCCGCAACTCTCTGTTTCACATTTTTGTGTAATTGGGAGTTTTCGTGCTTTTCCATTTTTTCGGACAAATGTACAAGATCGATAACAGATGTATTAGTTAACGAATTTATTTCCGGGCTGAAAATTAGGTAGTCTTACGCTGCACCCACACAACAATTTGTGCTAACTGTACACTTCCTTGTTGAATGTTTGCTTGTAGTGACGCTTATTTGATTTCGTCACTCTCTCAATCAAAGGATCTGTTCTTGGAGGCCTTAGTTCCTTTGCAGCTAACTTTTCCTGAGAATTTATTTTTATGTTCCCAGAATATTTTCACTCTGCAGCGGAGTGTGCTCTAATATGAAAGTACCTGGCATGTTAAAGTTGTGTGCCAGACCGACACTCGAACTCGAGACCTTTGCCTTTTGCGGGCAAGTGCTCTACTGTCTGAGGTACCCAAGCACGACTCGCGACATGTCCTAATAGCTTTACTTTACTGTTAGTGTTTAAAATAGATTCAACATAGTTCATTTTTACACTGCTCACGAAAGCCGATTCACGCACAGTAAACAACCAACTCCTAACATAAACTGTCGCTTGTGAAAATGATTAAACTCAAGTAGTAATGTCTACCGACATCGTCACTTGACTAGAATACAAATGAGGCACTGGATCCATAAGGGCCTAAAGTACACCGCTGTCGACCCCACATTTAAGTGAATATCGGAGAAACCAGTGATGCAGCTTCTCGTGAATCATTATGTATACAATGTGGGCCTACAGCACAGATACACCTGACTCATCAAAGATGAACGGATCTCAGAAGCATGAATAAATGCTACAGTCTCACAATCGACAGTGATACGCTTTAGGCCCTTGTGATTCTCACTGCCTCAGATGGATTATTGTACGATAAAATTCATAACTTAATATTCTGTAACTCATTCAGAAATCCACAAAATAGGTTTACTGTCAGTACAACTTTAGCATACACTGACGTCCGATCTAATTTTACTATATAGTAAATTAATTAGCGTATCTGAGGACTGTGCTATTATCTAGCAAGATTTATGCCGAGTGAACGGGGATAAAGTTTGCCATAGTGTGCTACCACCTGGTGGCCCTGGCGTAAACTTCTAGTGGGTTGGCAAGGGCTAGCTGTGCACGTCTTGAACCGTGCACGTTGTTTATCCAATCGGCGGTAAGTGTTTGGCCTTTAAGTCAATTACGTCACGCGACTTGCGCATGCGCAAAAGCTCCTTAAAAGGTGCACAACTGAAAGTGTGCTCGCGACCCTGATGCCAAGTGGAATCTAGAGGAGCAGTAGACCGGTAGATTTAAGTGCCGTATCTTTCAGATTGCGGCATCTATGTTAGTTTAACATTACCAATGATGTGAGAAATACAACGAATGAGTGCAAGAGACTGGGCTCTTAAACAATATTACAATTCGTTTTATAATACGCAACGAATCAGCGAGTGAATGCCATAAGCAGCACGAAATCCCTACATTGATACGTAACGTAGCTTCTCTGGATTGCAGCTGCTCAAGGCAACGATATCGCTACCGTGTCAACTACTCACTCGTACTTTTTAAAAATAAATTTTAAAGCATACGGTTACATGATATACTACATTGTGCCACCATAAGGGAAACACCGTATATGGGTTCCGAATTGTCATGGTTTCATTACTTATGCTTGTGACTGTGTATTGCCAGTGATTACGACTTATTGGATTCTGTTTGCAAGGAAGTCTTTCCTCTAATTTTATATTTAGCGTGACGTGCTGTAAATGATAATCTCTAAGTTGGGTGGCAGTGTAGAGTTCACCTGAAGGCTTTTAGGAAAACTGCTAGGGAAACTGGTAAAATAAGCACTATAACTTTAAATGCGAACATTTTAGGTTAGGCTTTGCCGTGACTGTTATTGACATTAACCGTTTTATTTATTTCCACGACGCGTTTCAAAGGCTTAAATCCCCATCATTGGCTGGATTTACATTAGTTAGTATGACATTTGTATGTGTGTTGTGTTATGATTTTTTGGAGGAACCTGTGGCGCTGTCTAGTAGAGAAACAAGACACTATTTCAGAACATGGTTTTGGGTTTCTTCTGACAAAAAGTGAACTGATATCTAACGCTAAACATAAAACAAGTAAAATAGAGTACCTCTAGTGGTCACAGGTTCCTTTCGCTGTCGTAACACATCACATGTATACTGTCATATTTGTAAACAAATATGGCGTCTGGAATCTGCTGACTGGTAATAGTAAATTTGTTTCATTTAAATACTATAATTTCATAATAGCTGCAAGTGGCAGCAATTTCTAAGTGCAACGCCAGGAAACTGAAACAATGGCTCACAGCACGTCAAAAAAGACGTACACATAGAAGTATCCAACACAAAGGAGGGTTAACAAACATGAATGGAACGCTCCCTTTTCTGATGACAAATACAAAATTGATATGGACTACCATAGTCATTACTGGTAACTTTTCCATAGAAACTGATAAAGACCTATCGTAGTTATTATTAAGTAATTTCTTTCACAGAATTTGGGGATTTTACTATTACAAATAACACGTGATATGCGGTATTATGTGGAGTAACGTGCGTTACATGCAGACAATGGTGAAAAATCCTTCTCGCGGGAACCGACAAGCTATAACTCTCCGTTACTCGTTCCTTTTTTACTGGCTAATGGGTGGTAATGAAACTGTGGCAGAACGTTCAATTACTCACATGGAATTAACGGCCGGGGGAACATTTATGTGTGTCGTCGAAGGCAGCCGAGAACCGTTAATAGAACCTATGGCAGCCCAGTGCGATGTACTCTCACGTGAGGGTGCGAACACTCAGTCCGAGAGCGTTGATGACTTACTGTAGCCAGGGAGAGTACCACGAAGAAAGACAGAGTAAGGTTGTTTATCGCGGTGTGGACGTTATGCTGAGGGTTGATGCGATACAAGAAATTATTTTGAGCTACACTGATGTCCAAAAGTTATGCATAACTGAAGAAAGAGGATGGAAAAAGTCAAATTTACCAGTTGCTGCCAGTGCCCTTTCAGATACCCCGACAGACAGGCGTTATAGGCGGTGGTGACAAAAGTGGTGGGATAGCGATATGTGCATATACAGATGGCTATAGTATTGTGTACATAAGGTATAAAGGGCACTGCATTAGCGGAACTGTCACATGTACTCAGGTGAGTCATGTGAAAAGATTTCCGACGTGACAATGGCAACTCGTTGGTAATTAAGAGATTTTGACCGCGGAGTGGTAGTTGGAACTAGATGATGATGAAGTCCCATTCTCCTTCACAGAGCGGCAGACACGCGCCGCCGTACTAGGCAAGGTCCTAGTGGAGGTGGTTTGCCATTGCCTTCGTCCGACCGTAATGGGGATGAATGACGATGATGAAGACAACAACAACACCCAGTCATCTCGAAGCAGGTGAAAATCCCTGACCCCGCCGGGAATCGAACCCGGGACCCCGTGCTCGGGAAGCGAGAACGCTATAGCGAGACCACAAGCTGCGGACTTGGAGCTAGAGGCATGGGACATTCCATTTCGGAAATCGCTAGGGAACTCAATATTCCGAGATCCACGGTGTCAAGCCAAATTTCAGGCATTATCTCTCACCATGAACAGCGCAGTGGTCGACGGCATTCACTCAACAATAGGAAGCAGCGGCGTTTGCGAAGAGTTGTCATTTCTAACAGACAAGCAACACTGCATGAAATAACCGCAGCTATGAATGTGGGACGTTCGTCGAACGAATCCGTTAGGGCAATGCGGCGAAATATGGCGTTAATGGGCTATGGCAGCAGACGACCGACGAAATGTCTTGACTAACAGGACGACGTCTCCTGCAGCGCCTCTTCTGGACGCGTGGCCATATTGGTTCGACCCTAAAAGAGACCCTAGACGATTGGAAAACCTTGCCCTGGTCACATGAGTACCGATTTCAGATTTTAGTAGTTCAACTCTAAACGAGACCCTAGACGATAGTAAAACCTTGGCTTGGTCAGATGAGTCCCGATTTCAGATTCTAGTAGGGTTCGAGTGAGGCACAGAGCCCACGAAGCTATGGATCCTGGTTGTCTACAAGGCACTAGTTGGGCTCTGTTTACACGAACTGGACTGGCTGCTCTGGTTCACGTGAATCGATCACTGACTGGAGGTCAGCTACTTGGAGACCAGTCGAAGAACGTTCTGGACAGGTCGAGTGAGTCATTTGGCCTTCTAGGTCTCCCGAAATCAATCCTATCGATCATTTATGGTACACAATCGAGAGGTCAGTTCGTGCACAAAATCCTGCACCGGCGATAGTTTCACCTTATGGATGGCTATAGATGCATCATCGCTCAGTATTTCTGTAGGGGGCTTCGAACGATTTGTTACGTCCATTCCACGTCGAGCTGCTGCCCTACGCCGCGAAAAAAGAGGTCCGACAGGATGTTAAGACGTATGACATTAGTTTTGTCACCTCAGTCGATGTGTATGGAAATACACTACTGGCCATTAAAATTGCTACGCCAAGAAGAAATGCAAATGATAAACGGGTATTCATTGGACAAATATATTATACTATAACTGACATGTGATCACATTTTCACGCAAATTGGGTGCATAGATCCTGAGAAATCAGTACCCAGAACAATCACCTCTGGCCGTAATAACCGCCTTCATACGACCGGGCATTGAGTCAAACAGAGCTTGGATGGCGTGTACAGGTACAGCTGCCCATGCAGCTTCAATACGATACCACAGTTCATCAAGAGTAGTGACAGGAGTATTGTGACGAGCCAGTTGCTCGGCCACCATTGACCAAACGTTTTCAAATGGTGAGAGATCTGGAGAATGTGCTGGCTAGGGCAGCAGTCAAACATTTTCTGTATCCAGAAAGGCCCGTACAGGACCTGCAACATGCGGTCGTGCATTATCCTGCTGAAATGTAGGGTTTCGCAGGGATCGAATGAAGGGTAGAGCCACGGGTCGTAACACAACTGAAATGTAACGTCCACAGTTCAAAGCGCCGCCAATGCGAACAAGAGGTGACTGAGACGTGTGACGAATGGCAGCCCATAACATCACGCCGGCTGATACGCCAGTATGGCGATGACGAATACACGCTTCCAATGTGCGTTCACCGCGATGTCGCCAAACACGGATGCGACCATCGTGATGCTGTAAATAGAACCTGGATTCATCCGAAAAAATGACGTTTTGCCATTCGTGCACCCACGTTCGTCGTTAGTACACCATCGCAGGCGCTCCTGTCTGTGATGCAGCGTCAAGGGTAACCGCTACCACGGTCTCCGAGCTGATAGTCCATGCTGCTGCAAACGTCGTCGAACTGTTCGTGCAGATCGTTGTTGTCTTGCAAACGTCCCCATCTGTTGACTCAGGGATCGAGATGTGGCTGCACGATCCGTTACAGCCATGCGGATAAGATGCCTGTCATCTCGACTGCTAGTGATTCGAGGCCGTTGGGATCCAGCACGGCGTTCCGTATTACCCTCTTGAACCCACCAATTCGATATTCTACTAACAGTCATTGGATCTCGACCGACGCGAGCAGCAGGGTCGCGATACGATATACCGCAGTCGTGATACTGTACAATCCGACCTTTATCAAAGTTGGAAACGTGATGGTACGCATTTCTCCTCCTTACACGAGGCATCACAACGTTTCAGCAGGCAACGCCGGTCAAATGCTGTTTGTGTATGAGAAATCGGTTGGAACCTTTCCTCATGTCAGCACGTTGTTGGTGTCGCCACCGGCGCCAACCTTGTGTGAATACTCTGAAAAGCTAATCATTTGCATATCACGATTAAATTTCGAGTCTGTAGCACGTCATCTTCGTGGTGTAGCAATTTTAATGGCCAGTGGCGTCAATGATGAGCCGAAACATGATGATACCCTTCTTAATAATGTACGGGTCCACCTCTGATGAGTACAGCAGTGATTCTTCGTGGCATGGATTCCACAAGTCCTTCCTACGTTTCCGGAGGTATGTGGTACCAGATGTATAAGTACAGGTCACGCAGTTTACGTAAATTTCGGACGGTGGTTTGCGGGGCGCTGAGTTGGCGCCTGGTAGCGTCCCAGAGGTATTCCATCGGGTTCACATCAGGCGAATTAAATGGTCAACAAGTCCCCGTGAGCTCACTCTCGTCTTCCGCAAACGACTGTAGCACAATTCAAGATCAGTGACACGGACAATTGTCCTGCTGGAAAATTAAGTTGCCTTCGGGGAAGACATCAAGCTTGGAGGGATGCAGGTGGTTCGCCGTAGTGTTCATGTAGTCCACAACTGTCATGGTGCTTCTAATTGCTACCACAAGTCCCATGCAAGTCCACGTGAATGTCCCCCATAGCGTAATGCTACCCCCATTGGCTTGCATCCGAGGCGCCGCATGTTACGAGCAGCCTTTCTCGTGGATAACGGCGTATCCAAATGCGATCATCGATCTAGCTGTAACAAGAAAAGTAATTTATCACACCAAGCGAACATACGCTACTGGCCATTAAAATTGCTACACCACGAAGATGACGGGCTACAGACGCGAAATTTAACCGACAGGAAGAAGATGCTGTGGTATGCAAATGATTAGCTTTTCAGAGCATTCACACAAGGTTGGCGCCGGTGGCGACACCTACAACGTGCTGACATGAGGAAAGGTTCCAACCGATTTCTCATACACAAACAGCAGTTGACCGGCAGTGCCTGGTGAAACGTTGTTGTGATGCCTCGTGTAAGGAGGAGAAATGGGTACCATCACGTTTCCGACTTTGATGAAGGTCGGATTGTAGCCTATCGCGATTGCGGTTTATGGTATCGCGACATTGCTGCTCGCGTTGGTCGAGCTCCAATGACTGTTAGCAGAATATGGAATCGGTGGGTTCAGGAGGGTAATGCGGAACGCCGTGCTGGATCCCAGCGGCTTCGTATCACTAGCAGTCGAGATGACAGGCATCTTATCCGCATGGCTGTAAAGGATCGTGCAGCCACATTAAACCCTGAGTCAACAGATGGGGACGTTTGCAAGACAACAACGAACTGCACGAACAGTTCGGCGACGTTTGCAGCAGCATGGACTATCAGCTCGGAGACCACGGCTGCGGTTACCCTTGACGCTGCATCACAGACAGGAGCGCCTGCGATGGTGTACTCAACGACGAACCTCGGTGCACGAATGGCAACACGTCATTCTTACGGATGAATCCAGGTTCTGTTTACAGCATCGTAATGATCGCATCCATGTTTGGCGACATCACGGTGAAACGCGTATTCGTCATCGACATACTGGCGTATCACCCGGCCTGATGGTAAGGGGTGCCATTGGCTACACGTCTCGCTCACCTCTTGTTCGCATTGACGGCACTTTGAATAGTGGACGTTACATTTCAGATGTGTTACGACCCGTGGCTCTACCCTTCATTCGATCCCTGCGAAGCCCCACATTTCAGCAGGATAATGCACGACCGTACGGTGTAGGTCCTGTATGGGCTTTTCTGGATACAGAAAATGGTTGACTGCTGCCCTGGCCAGCACATTCTCCAGGTATCTCACCAACTGAAAACATCTGGTCAATGGTGGCCGAGCAACTGGCTCGTCACAATACGCCAGTCACTACTCTTGATGAACTGTGGTATCGTGTAGAAGCTGCATGGGCAGCTGTACCTGTACACGCCATCCAAGCTGTGCTTGCCTCAATGCCCAGGCGCATCAAGGCCGTTATTACGGCCAGAGGTGGTTGTTCTGGGTGCTGATTTCTCAGGATCTATGCACCAAATTGCGTGAAAATGGAATGACATGTCAATTCTAGTATACTACATTTGTCCAATGAAGACCCGTTTATCATCTGCATTTCTTCTTGGTGTAGTAATTTTAGTGGCCAGTAGTGTATTTTCATTGTTCGTGATGATGCCGTACTGGCTGCAATCGTAACAATAGTCTGCATTTTAAAACTTTTTGTCAGATGGTTTGTCAGAAGTAGGTAATCTAGAATCAATTTTTATGCTGATTCTAGAAATAATTACCGTTTTGGTCTATCACGTCAGGTTTTTACACAAAAGAAGTCATATTTTGACCATTCTCATTTCTGAGTCTACAAATATATTCTAACACCATCTTACACAAGGTGAGTTCTTAATCAAAACACATTTAAAAAATAAAATACTGTTAAAATACTCCTCAGAACTCCCCTAATTTGTTTCTTGACTACCTTGTATAAAAACAAGAAGTCAACAGTGTTCCATAAAATTTCAAACTTTCTCCTCTGTGACTTTCTTGTAGATCCTTGTATATGATGATTGTATGACTGTCTCTCTTCAACATCCAACAGTAGTCGGCCAAATAGCTCCTGTCCAGTGCCGCTGGTACCTCCTCTTAATATCTCGGCGAGAACGTTTACTTTGCTCTTCAGTATAACGTCTCTAATTTGCGGAAAGCAGTTGATATGCGAGTGTAGAATGTGGACTCTTACACTCATTTAACAACCCATCTTCCTGAAATCTTGCAGCTTTTTTCAACAATAGACTTGTAATTAGGATATTTGTTATTCAATAGAATGTTCTCAGTTACTGATCAGAAGACGGTCATCCACCTTTTCCTCTTTTGTTCATTGTCTTCTCAGAATCTTCATCCTTCGTCAGTTTATTTATTTGAGGACTAGAAAAAATTCCACCTTTCAATTTGTCTCGTGTGGTGAAGGGAAATTTCTTGGAAAGGTATTTGATGCAGCGTCCATCCCTTCTTTTGTCCATAATCTTAACTTTTCCACACAATAGCAACAAACTGTCTCTGGCGCCCATCCCTCGTGCTGGTCACCAAATTTCGTTTAAAAATAAGCATGATAAGCTTTTCGCACAAACTGTGTTTAGCCACTGTATAATTCCCAAAACGTAACAGAAAATATCGAGGTTCTTCACACACTTGCATGTTAACACAGAAGGAACTGTCAACAGTAGAAGAGGTGTAGAAAAACATCCGTTATTGTGACTGGTAGCGGCTGTTTTTTTACACCCTATAAAGGAACAGTCACGGAGTTCGACAGCATCCACTATGGATAAAATTCATAGTAGGAGAAGTGTTTTATAAATACTGTCGTAAATACATAGAATAATCACAATACAGCACTGGTAATTCCAACGCGTGAGACAAGCAACACTTTCAGAGTAACACAACAACAACCAGCATCAACAGGTGTAGCAGCCTAAAAGTATACAGGGCTGTAGTGATAAATTTCCCTCCAACAATACGCATAACCTACTGGCACAACAAAATATATCTTTGAAGTTAAACTGCGACGAAACTACGTGATAGGAAAGAGCTGAAAACAGTATCACATATTAGACGTGCTAAGATATCTCAATAATTTTATTTTTACATGAAAGCCTGTACCTTAATCTACGCACTGACGCCATTACGGTCTGATTCTTCCTTGTTTACGTTGTGTACTGAGTGTTTAAGGAGCCTCCGAAAATCGTGACACCCGCCGACTGAGAAGTACGTTCTGTTAAAAGATTTCTTAGTGCTAAAGGCCTACAAGCGATTGATATTCATCGTGAGATCTGTGCAGTTTACGGAGAAAACATTATGAGTGATGGAATTATAAGAAAGCGGGTGAGAGCATTTAAAGATGGCCGCAGAAATGTCGATGATGAACAACGGAGTGGGCGTCCTTAGGTCGTTAATGAAAGTATGGTGCAGGAAGTGGACAATAAGGTGAGAGAAGACAGACGCTTTACGATTTCCTCCTTGCGGGATGACTTTCCTAATGTTTCTCGTAGTGTTTTGTATGGCATTGTGACCGAGCACTTGAATTACCGAAAATTGTGCGTACGTTGGGTACCGAAAATGTTGACGGGTGTGCACAAAACCAAACGTTTAGACAGTGCATTGACTTTCCTGGAGCGGTACCACAACGACGGTGATGATTTCTTAATCCAAATTGTTACGGGCGATGAAACATGGGCGGCCTACGTCATACCAGAATCAAAGCGACAGTCCAGGGAAGTTGAGCAAGGGCATCGTTTTGCTGCAAGACAATGCCCATGTGGCGAATCAGACCAAAGATATCATCACATCTTTTCGATAGGAAACTCTACATCATCCTCCGCACAGCCCCGATCTTGCGCCCAGTGACTACCATCTGTTCCTGCACTTGAAGAGACACCTGGGCGGTCAGCGTCTTCAAGACGATGACGAGGTCAAAACAGTGGTGATGCAATGGTTAACAAGTCAGGCGGTAGGCTTCTATGAGGAGAGTATGCAATAACTGGTACAACATTATTACAAGTGCCTCAATATTGACGGAAATTATATAGAAAAGTAGATTAAGGTACAGGCTTTCATGCAAAAATAAAATTATTGAGATATCTTAGCACGTCTTTTTTTAAATTTCAAAACGGTACTTCTAAAAAAAAACACGCCTCGTATGTTCACGGAATCGATATTGATTTCTACACAGAAGATTTTCGTTATCTAGAAAGCGTCAGTTTATTACGCAGTTATTCACATCGATATCTGACCATAAATGAATGGAGTAACATGCACGTCATAGATTAATCTAGCTCTTTTTTCATACATAGTTCCCATTGCAGTTTACTGTGGAAAGATAATATACGAGGCCTGTTCAGAAAGTAAGCTCCGATTGATTGCCAAATTGAAACCACAGTGAACATCAGAAATGTTTTACTTGTAACAATGTAACAATTAGCTACACCTTTCAGCTACTTCTCTACGTAGTCGCCGTTCTGACTGAGACTTTTGTCATAGCGTTGTACCAACTTTTCAATAGCCTCATCATAGAAGGCAGCCGCCAGTGCTTTCCGCCAATTCTCCACGCTGGCCTACACCTCGTTGTCTGTGTCAAAATGTTGTCTTCAAAGACAGCAGTTCATGTGACCAGAGATGAAACTCAGGGGGAGACAATTGCGGACTGTATTGTGGGTAATCTCACATTTCCATTTGAAAACGATGCAGGAGCATCTTCATTGCCCCTGCAGAATGCGGCTGAGAATTGTCTTGAAGAAGAAACAGCACGACAGTTAGCTGCATAGCTTCAGGCGAAATTTCTCACCAGGCCCTCGTACTTGGCGGCAGACACTATTTTCTAGACATCTTTACGCACTCACTGCGAGCTCAGAAATGAGAAGAGCGACGTGATGCTAACTGGGGTTATACTAGAGACACTACCCAACACATCTGTGCAAAGCTTTATCGGATTTTCATAGTCGTTTCCATTTCGCGACCGATCGGAGCTTACTTTCTGAACGCCCCTCGTAGTTCCTACTATAAGACGAATATCGCATAAAGATTCATTTATAAACAAACTCATTCCTCTTTTGCTACAGTATTGGCATTTAAACATAAATAGTGGATGTGGAATCGATATATCGAAAATCACCTTGGTGTACGGCTGTATGGAGCTTCGTATCTACCTTGGAGTTACGACAGTGCTAGGGAAATCATACACTACAGCCACATATCCGTCATTTCAGAGTTTTTCTTGGTCCAGACTCCCTCTTCATTGACGGTAATGCCTGTCTACGTTGAACTGTTCTGGCGGATAAATTTCATGGAGCACTATGGAGACAAATGGCAGGTCACACGTCCAATTGTAGGCTTTTCCAGACGGCAGCAAACTACATTCTCAGTAATGGAATCAACAGTCAACAGAATTCTAGGCCTTCTTGTAATGACGTTACTCATTGTTGCTGGGAAACAGGCTTTAATATAACGGAAGTTACTGGAACGAAAGTCGAATGGTGTTCAACTATTTTGCCCGAGTCGAAGTCAGAGTTGTGGTCGTATTTGCGTATTTACCATTTCTGAATAATATCAGCACTGTGTACAAATGTCAGTTAATTTATTTATGTAAAGAAATAAGTTTACGGTGAAATACATAATATTTAAAGATTACAAGATATAATGCAAAAACCTATATCGAAAATATGAGAAAAACTAATAATTTGAGAAACAAATTGCATTAATCGTTAAATTCCGAGGTTTCCATGGTCATTTTTTTAAAATTCCTTATTCTTCAACATATATAATACTTGAACAACCCACCACCTTACACAATTAGTAGGTCCTAATTGATACGATACAATTATTATTACTACAACATATTTCTAGGAATGTTACTTCTTCTACTCATGCACTATGGGTACTACTGCTGTCTTAGGTTACCAGTGTTTGATTATTTACTACTTATGCTAATCTACTTTACCTGCAGCGTTACAGGTGTGCCAGCGTTTATATAAACCTGCATTGTTGGCCGTGTTCACCGAGCTAATGCCGGTCAACATGCCCCTGACACCGGGCTGGCCCGAAGTGGTTCATCGCTGCAGTGCTAGACTAGTTTTGCTATCCTAGCTTGTCCTACATCTATCCTAATATTTAATCTTATGTCAAATCCGGTGAGTATCAGAATCGGTAAGAAAGGTGCACCCTCCCCCTAATCCCAGACGTGGCGGATTCCAGCCCTTGAAGCGGCTGGCCAAGTCCACGCCTCGGCGGAACGGGACAAGTGCACGAAGTCAGGTCGGTATCAAATGTGAGATCTTAGTTGTTGTTCCGCAGGAATTCCTTTAGGACTTTGTGTGAAATTTCATTTGCTAATTTATTCGAGATTGGGAAGTGATCCTCATGCCTGAGCAGGTGATATGTTTCATAGTTGGGTAACTGTTGACGTACTTGTGCCGCTACGTCGTCGAAGAGGTGGCACTCATACACCACATGTTCTGGGGTGCCTGGTGCGCCCCCAGAGTCACACGTTGGTGTAGCCCGTTTCCCGAACCGGCATAAGTATTGCGGGTAGGGTCCATGTCCCGTAAGGAAGTGCAGCAGTCCTCTTGAAGGCCTGAAATGTTTTAATTGTAGTCGCTCCCTGATGTTGAGCAGTAGTTCGTGTGTTCTGCGACCGGTTTCTTCATTCTCCCACTGTTCTTGCCAAAGCTCCTTCCCCCTACGTCTGATTTCTGGTTTGTTCCCCACGTGAATCCCCATTAGTTCAATTATTTTGTCCCTGTTTCCCTTTTTGACCCAGTACCATGCTGCTTGTTCTCAAATCTTTATGTCGAGTGGACAAAGCCCCATTAGCGCTCCCCCCGGAGTTGTATTCTGTACGCCCCTACTGATCTCAGGAGCATATTTCGCTGCACTCTTCTTACAGCCATGGCAGGCATGACCCTCGAGAGCCTGTGAGCCCACACTCCTGACCCGTATCCTACAACTGATGTCAAAATACTGTTGTGATATAGTTTTATTAGTCCTGGTGGCAGGTGGAATCGTTTGTGTCCAATCGCTATTAGATTGTTGAGTGTTTCTAAAGATCTTTGCGTTACGGTGTCAATGTGTGATGTATAACTCCACCCCTCATCGACGGCTACACCCAAGTATCGTGCCTCGTGGCGCCGAAGAACTGATGAGCTGTCTATTCTCACGGTCGAATTTCTAGCTAGTTGTCCCTTCAGTAGTAAGTATTTGGACTTACTTGGTGAGATCTTCATTTTGGCCGTGTGGCACCCTGTACTCAAGATTGATATGGCCCTCTCAATTTTTGGTTCTAGGTCTTCGCGGCTACGACCGTCAACCAGCTGGAGGAGGTCGTCTGCGTAGGCTATGCCCTCTAGCACATCATCGGTGTTCTGCAGGTTGTCCAAAAGGGGTTCCATGTCGATATCCCAGAACAGTGGCCCCAGGACAGATCCCTGTGGACACCCCTTGGTAATCTTTTTACTTATTCTCCCGCTAGGGGACGATTCTTCAACATGTCCTACTTTTGAGTCCTCATCAAAGATTTTTTTTAAAGTTTCACCTATTTCTTAGTTTTTTGTAGTGCGGCTGATGGGTCGTGAAGTGCAGGGTCTTTCATGTTAGCTTCTTGCGTCCTTCATATTCAGCAATGTGTAAAGAACGTGATATTTGGGTCGGCTTCACGACGTTAACATCAAAACACACCTCTTACCCTACATTGCGATTATTTTTCTTGGTTAGGAGAGCCGGATAAACGCAAACCGCTTCACACATGGAGTTGCTCTACACCACATTAAAGACTAGACTTAGTACATACAGGGTGTTTCAAAAATTACCGGTATATTTGAAACGGCAATACAAACTAAACGAGCAGCGATAGAAATACACCGTTTGTTGCAATATGCTTGGGACAACAGTACATTTTCAGGCAGACAAACTTTCGAAATTAGAGTAGTTACAATTGTCAACAACAGATGGCGCTGCGGTCTGGGAAACTCTATAGTACGATATTTTCCACATATCCACCATGCGTAGCAATAATATGGCGTAGTCTCTGAATGAAATTACCCGAAACCTTTGACAACGTGTCTGGCGGAATGGCTTCACATGCAGATGAGATGTACTGCTTCAGCTGTTCAATTGTTTCTGGATTCTGGCGGTACACCTGGTCTTTCAAGTGTCCCCACAGAAAGAAGTCACAGGGGTTCATGTCTGGCGAATAGGGAGGCCAATCCACGCCGCCTCCTGTATGTTTCGGATAGCCCAAAGCAATCACACGATCATCGAAATATTCATTCAGGAAATTAAAGACGTCGGCCGTGCGATGTGGCCGGGCACCATCTGGCATAAACCACGAGGTGTTCGCAGTGTCGTCTAAGGCAGTTTGTACCGCCACAAATTCACGAAGAATGTCCAGATAGCGTGATGCAGTAATCGTTTCGGATCTGAAAAATGGGCCAATGATTCCTTTGGAAGAAATGGCGGCCCAGACCAGTACTTTTTGAGGATGCAGGGACGATGGGACTGCAACATGGGGCTTTTCGGTTCCCCATATGCGCCAGTTCTGTTCATTGACGAAGCCATCCAGCTAAAAATAAGCTTCGTCAGTAAACCAAATGCTGCCCACATGCATATCGCCGTCATCAATCCTGTGCACTATATCGTTAGCGAATGTCTCTCGTGCAGCAATGGTAGCGGCGCTGAGGGGTTGCCGCGTTTGAATTTTGTATGGATAGGAGTGTAAACTCTGGCGCATGAGACGATACGTGGACGTTGGCGTCATTTGGACCGCAGCTGCAACACAGCAAACGGAAACCCGAGGCCGCTGTTGGATCACCTGCTGCACTAGCTGCGCGTTGCCCTCTGTGGTTGCCGTACGCGGTCGCCCTACCTTTCCAGCACGTTCATCCGTCAGGTTCCTAGTCCGTTGAAATTTGTCAAACAGATCCTTTATTGTATCGCTTTTCGGTCCTTTGGTTACATTAAACCTCCGTTGAAAACTTCGTCTTGTTGCAACAACACTGTGTTCTAGGCGGTGGAATTCCAACACCAGGAAAATCCTCTGTTCTAAGGAATAAACCATGTTTTCCACAGCACACTTGCACGTTGTGAACAGCACACGCTTACAGCAGAAAGACGACGTACAGAATGGCGCACCCACAGACTGCGTTGTCTTCTTTATCTTTCACATCACTTGCAGCGCCATCTGTTGTTGAAAATTGTAACTACTGTAATTTCGAAAGTTTGTCCGCCTGAAAATGTACTGTTGTCCCAAGCATATTGCAACAAACGGTGTATTTCTATCGCTGCTCGTTTAGTTTTTATTGCCGTTTCAAATATACCGGTCATTTTTGAAACACCCTGTATTATCTGCATACTGAATACCCTTCTCTATGGCATAAAGTTCTTAGGAAACTGCACTAAGCCTCCTCACAGTGGACGTCTTGAGAAGATGTTGAAACATCGGCATTGCTTTGTGGTGCGTTCTTGCAGGTAGGGAAAAATAACGTACCTCGAACTGCCGGTGCATAATGCTGTAAACTTTGGTGCTACTGTTCGACGTTTTGAATTCTGACAATTAATGTTCACACTTACAGCCTACATCTTCGGTAAAACATTCGTTTCGGAACAATCGGGGCCAGTATTTCAATTTCAGTGCGAATTCTCGACGTTTTGAAGAAGGAGGCGAGACGTATTTTACTTCTGAGTACTTGTCTATGAGGTCAGTGGACAGTCTGAGTCGATGACATAAAATGTAACTATCATCCTGTACATTAAAATATGGAATTAGTCGTTTCAACCTCTTTAAGCCAAAAGCGCTACTGTTTAACAATCATCACGCTCATAATTGAACCCCTGCTGGTTCTCAAGTGAACATGAGCTCCTTACTGAACTGTTGTACCTACGTAAAAGCATCCACGCTGCGGATATTGCACTACGTGGCACAAACAGCCTTTTTGCCCGTGCGTAGTTGTAGAACAACACCTCATTAAGGACAGAACTAAACCGACTATAAAATGTGGCGGTTGCCCTGTTCTCGCCGCAGTGCGGCAGAGGGAAATGTCAGAATAAGAGGACACAGGTATGTTAAATGCATTCCTCTCAGAGAGCGGTGAAAGGTACAGGTAACATTATTTCAGTTGCCAAGAGAGAGAGAGAGAGAGAGAGAGAGTCTATTGGTTTACATCTATCTACTTCTACATTTGTACTCTGAAGATCACACTAAAGTGAATGGCAGGAGATAGTTTTATATATGTAGGTTTCATCGTGGCAATGACTCCTTATACAAAGTATGCATCTCAGCAAACTTTTATTAGTTTCATTTCATCTTCATTGGCTTTACGAGCTTGGCATATAAGAGGCTGGAAGTCAGTTTTTCTAAATTCGTTTTGCAGCAGGTCTGTCACACTCGCCTGCAAACGAAAAAGACGTGTAAAAATATTCTCACTAGTGTAGTTTCGACAACTTCTTTTCACCCACTCCATATGAATTCTACTTACTTAAATAATATTTTGCTGAAGGTTATGATTTTGTTAACAACCTCTTTGTCAGGCATAAAATGCGTTTCTAAATGTACTTACACTGAACAAATGCTCGTCATTAATCTACGAGCGAACCAACGAAATCGTTCAACGTCAGACACCCGTGGATTGTTATGCATCTACGTATGTACTCCGAAAGACACTCTAAAGCGCACGACAGAGAGTGCTTTGTACCAACATTATCGATTTTACGTTTCATTGTATTCGCACTCTGAGCAACGGGAAAAAAACTGTGTGTTTCTGTACGCGTCCTAATGTTACTTATCGTTTTCTCATAAATTCTACGCGAGACACACGATCGTGACAGTTTAATGGCCACATGGATTCTAGAATACAGATTCTCTAAATATACCAAAAAGGATTTTGATGCAACTACGTAGTCTTTCTTCCAAGGATTCCCATATAAGTACATTACACTATCGTATGGGATATACAGTCCTGTCACGAGCCTAACAGTGCTTATCTGAATTCGGTCGATCTCTGTTATCACGCTACTTGATAAGTGTGCCAGTCACTGAAACAGTACTCTAGGATTCGTAGCAAGTGTCTTTGTGCAATTTCCTCCACCGATGCACCGCACATGTCCACACTTATCGAACAAGGAGACGGCACGACCGTGGGGGGTCGGGGATTTGTCCGCAATTTTGCGTGGTGAAAGAGGACCCCTAACACCTCACGTGGGTAAAATATTAGGAGGCACTATTCGGAAAATTCCGGGAAAAATCGATCCAAAGTTTCTTAGGTGCCTTATGAGTATAAAATGTTAGTACACTGCCGAGCCGCCGTCTGGCCTAGGTGTTTAGGGCTTGGAGTCTTACGCCATGTTCGATTCCTCCTCTGACAATTTTTTTTCCCTTCTGTTTCATTTTCTTTGGTTATTCGACCAACTATTCAGAAAGTTTAAAAAACCTACATTATCTTTAACAATTGGATTGAATAAAAATTATTTTCTTTTTGTCCAACAACACAATTCATGGCGGTGGGGTTTTCCATTTTTCATTGTAAAGTATACGAGGAGAAACAGTGCCTTTTTAATCAGAATAACAAAGTCGATTGGAAAACATTCAATTTTTATACATATAATAATTATAAACAAGAACCGCAGTGGTAATTATCGTTAAAACAAACAAAGCAATAATTTTTGCAACATCTTGCGCAACATATAAAGGCGGATTTTTTACAATCACAGGGCGTTTGTAATAAATCTGTACAAAAACATGCCCCATTAACATTTACGAAAATGTTTCGAGTTTCTGACAGTCTTGAGGCAAACCAGGCATATTGAATAATGCCTCGGAATACTGGTGACGATAATTGATGGTGAATTATAGAATGAATTTTTATACAAACTTCCCGGAAATTAATTTCACGATTCTCCTGTAACAATGCGCTGCAATTTTGCAAGCAATAGAAGAAAAAAAAAAAGTTCCAGAGGAGGAATCTAACCCGAGACCTTTGGCGTAAGGGTCCGACCGCTAACCATGTAGGCCAGACGGCGGCTCGGCAAGGGACTAACTTTTTATATTCATAAGTCACCTAAGAAACTTTGGATCGATTTTTCTCGGGATTTTCCGAGTAGTGCCTCCTAATATTTTAACCACGTGAGGTGTTAAGGGTCCTCTTTCACCACACAAAATTGCGAACAAATCCCCGACCCCATGGTCGTGCCGTCTCCTTGTAAGACTTTTATTCGCCTTCCCTAATACTGTTTTTATGTGGTCGTCCCATTTCAAATCGCTTATTAGTGATACCCCTGAATACTAATGTGACGTGGCGTGCTCAACATGTTGACCACTGGTCTAGTAATGCAATAGTCTCGGGTTTTTTTCTTTGTTATAAATGTTTATCCTCATTGGAAGAGAGCTTTCATTCACTACACCAACTGTAAATTTTGTCCAAGACTTGGCGCTTTTTCCTTTAGATCGCTTGATGGTGTTTCCCTGAAGTCAGTGACAGCGCCAGCGAATGACGCTACAGAGATGCTGATCCTATCTGACAAATCGTTAATGTATACTGAGCAAACGTTATATTATACTTCGGCACACCGAAGTTGTATACCACGTCGCTGACTATATTTCTGACTTCTTACTCTCGTAGTAGAGCCTAATACAGAGATGAGACAGAAAAAAGTATGGAAACACCACACACATTACACATTACCGTGCCTAATACGGTGTAGGATAACCCTTGTTATTCAAAAAACTTCCAGTTGTCTCGGAACGAATAACTACGGTTACCTTATGGTTTTAAAGACAATATTATACCATTGTAAGTGAGTTGTACAGAACTGCAACCAGTCACGTTTTTGAATAATTATGTTTTATTCCACAAACTCATTTTCGAACCTTTTCAGGTTCATCTTCAGATGGTTTCAGGAAGTTACATCATTACTGCTAGCATAATGCTGGGTGCTGGCTCTATGACAAAAAGATGGGTCACACTTTAATGTATCGCCGTGATTATAGCTTATCTGCCGATATGTATGTAAATTTAGTTTTTTACTTACTGCGACAGTGTAGGTGGCTTTTTTCGGTTAGTGTCCATCTGTCTGCCTCCATTTTGATGTCCAGTAGTTATATCAGTACACACACTTGCACACAAACTATATTAATTTACACTCTGACAGCGAGACTTTTCCAGCAACCACCATGCGCTTTATAACTGTTCCTTGTAACAATGATCTTGACAGAAAGATATGGCATAGGCCTACTTTGTACAGAGATGTAATATGTTGTTCTTTACATGTATTAAAGTCGACATAAGGGCAAGTATTTTAATCAGAATGGCGATAACATGAGAGCACGAGATAAATAAATAAATTACTAAAAAAACAAACTTCAGGTGATCTGATATCTTATTTCTACTTGTATATTACAGGCAATTTATAGAATTTTTTTTTTTATCATGATTGGCATTAACATGAATACCCAGGAGTCAATAATACAGAGTTATTGTATCTGCAGTGAAATGCAGCTGTCCGTATGACTAGGACCTTTATATTTAAATTAATAACAAATCTTCAGATGAACTGTTGACGTATTTCTGTTGTTATGTTAACATGATCTGGGGTATCATCAAGAGTAGATTCTGTTTATTTTAGCTAAAGGTATATGTATAAAAGTTATAGTGATTGTAATGGACTAAAGCTGTTTGTATGGCTGTACACTTTATGTTTACAAAATCACGAACATAAGTTCTTTAACTGTTGACTTAATTTTATTCTTACATTATTAGAGTGATCTGGAATATTGGTAAAGGCAGCTACTGTTTGTTCCATCTAGAATTAATACATATAAAAGTACTGATTTATGGTAGCAGTAGAAGGCTTTAACATTTAGAAATATAGTACAGGTTTTATTCTGTGGTAGGATATTACATTGACACCAGTATAGTTTGTAGTTAGGATGTAAGGAGAGGGAGGGGGGGAGGTCGTTGGAAGGGGGGGGGAGGGAAGGGGAGCCGGTGTTCGTTGAGTGGTTACTTCAAAGTTCTGAAGGAAAATTTGTTTCTCAGTTCAATTTGATCATTGAGTAGGTAGTCAGGTGCTGTATTTTAGATAAATACACAACTGGACATTAAAATTGCTACACCACGAAGATGACGTGCTACAGACGCGAAATTTAACCGACAGGAAGAAGATGCTGTGATATGCAAATGATTAGCTTTTCAGAGCATTCACACAAGGTTGGCGACGGTGGCGACATCTACAACGTGCTGACACGAGGAACGTTTCCAACCGATTTCTCATACACAAACAGCAGTTGACCGGCGTTGCCTGCTGAAACGTTTTTGTGATGCCTCGTGTAAGGAGGAGAAATGCGTACCATCACGTTTCCGACTTTGATAAAGGTCGGATTGTAGCCTATCGCGATTGCGGTTTATCGTATCGCGACATTGCTGCTCGCGTTGGTCGAGACCCAATGACTGTTAGCAGAATATGGAATCGGTGGGTTCAGGAGGGTAATACGGAATGCCATGCTGTTTCCTAACGGCCTCGTATCACTAGCAGTCGAGATGACAGGCATCTTATCCGCATGGCTGTAACGGATCCTGCAGCCACGTCTCGATCTCTGAGTCAGCAGATGGGGACGTTTGCAAGACAACAACCATCTGCACGAACAGTTCGACGACGTTTGCAGCAGCATGGACTCGGAGACCGTGGCTGCGGTTACCATTGAGGCTACATCACAGACAGGAGCGCCTGCGATGGTGTACTCGACGACGAACCTGGGTGCACGAATGGCAGAACGTCATTTTTTCGGATGAATCCAGGTTCTGTTTACAGCATTGCGATGATAGCATCCGTGTTTAGCGACATCGCGGTGAACGCACATTGGAAGCGAGTATTCACCACTGGCGTATCACCCGACGTGATGGTATGGGGTGCCATTGGTTACACGTCTCGGTCACCTCTTGTTCGCATTGACGATACTTTGAACAGTGGACGTTACATTTCAGATGTGTTACGACCCGTGGCCCTACCCTTCATTCGATCCCTGCGAAACCCTACATTTCAGCAAGATAATGCACGACCGCATGTTGCAGGTCCTGCTCAGGCCTTTCTGGATACAGAAAATGTTCGACTGCTGCCCTGGCCAGCACATTCTCCAGATGTCTCACCAATTGAAAACGTCTGGTCAATGATGGCCGAGCAACTGGCTCGTCACAATTCGCCAGTCACTACTCTTGGCCGGCCGTGGTGGCCGAGCGGTTCTAGGCACTTCAGTCCGTAACCGCGCGACTGCTACGGTAGCAGGTTCGAATCCTGCCTCGGGCATGGATGTGTGTGATGTCCTTAGGTTAGTTAGGTTTAAGTAGTTCCAAGTTCTACGGGACTGATGACCTCAGATGTTAAGTCCCATAGTGCTCAGAGCCATTTGAACCGTTTGAACTACTCTTGATGAACTGTGGTATTGTGTTGACGCTGCATGGGCATGTATACCTGTACACGCCATCCAAGCTCTGTTTGACTCAATGCCCAGGCGTATCAAGGCCGCTATAACGGCCAGAGGCGGTTGTTCTGGGTACTGATTTTTCAGGATCTAGTCACCCAAATTGCGTGAAAATGTAATCACATATCAGTTCTAGTACAATATATTTGTCCAATGAATACCCGTTTATCATCTGCATTTCTTCTTGGTGAAGCATTTTAATGGCCAGTAGTGTAGAATGTCTGAAAAGAGAAACGCTGAGGCTCAATCTAGAAATTGTGGGGGTCAGTGAAGCGAAATGTAAAGAAGACAAGGATTTCTGGTCAGATGAGTTTAGCGTAATATCAACAGCTGTAGAAAATGGTATAACGGTAGTAGGATTCGTTATGAATAGGGAGGTAGGACAGAGTATGTGTTACTGTGAACGGTTCAGTGATAGGATTGTTTTCATCAGAATCGACAGCAAAAGCAACACCAACAAGGATAGTTCAGGTATTCTTGCCGACGTCACAAGCTGACGATGAAGAGAGAGAAAAAAGAACTGAAATGCGGTTATAGGGGAAGGAGTAGAAGAAAGTGTTAGCGGAGAATATGGGCTTGGGACAAGGAATGAGAGAGGAGAAAGACTAACTAAGTTCTGTAATAAATTTCAGGTAGTAATAGCGAATGCTCTGCTCAAGAAACACAAGAGGGGGAGATATACTGGGAAAAGGGCAGGTGATATGGGATGATTTGAGTTAGACATAGATTTCGAAAACACGTACTGGATTGCAAGGCGCACCCAGAAGAACATATAGACTCAGATCACAATGCAGTAGTAACGAAGAGTAGGCTGAGGTTTAAGAGATTAGTCAGGGAGAATCAATACGCAAAGAAATGAGATACAGAAGTAGAAGAGGCACGCTTGAACTTCTCTAAGGCTGTTGATACTGCAATAAGGAATAACTCAATAGGCAGACAGTTGAAGAGGAATCGATATCTCTATAAAGGGCAACTATAGAAGTTAGAAGGAAAACCACATGTGCAAAGAAGGTAACTGCGAAGAAACCATGGGTAACAGGAGAAACACTTCAGCTGGTCGATGAAAAAAGGAAGAACAAAAAACGTTCAGGGAAATTCAAGAACACAAGGCGCTGAGAAATGAAATAAACAGGAAGTGCAGGGAGGCTAAGACTAAATGGCTGCATGAAAAATGTGAAGAAATAGAAAAAGAAATGATTGTTGGGAGGTCTAAGTCACTATATAGGAAAGTCAAAACAACCTCCGGTGAAATTGAAAGCAGGAGTGGTAACATTAAGAGTGCAACGGGAATTCCAGTGTTAAATGAAGAGGAGAGAGCGTATAGGTGGAAAGAGCACATTAAAGACCTCTATGAGGGAGAAGGTTTGTCTGATAGGATAGAACAAGAAACCGGTCTCGATTTAGAAGAGATACGGGATCCAGTATTAGAATCGTAATTTAAAACAACTCTGGTAGTCTTAAGATCAAATAAGGCAGAAGGGATGGATAACACTACGTCAGAATTTCTAAAGTAATTGAAGGAAGTGGTAACAATTGTGTATAATGTTTGAGTCTGGCGATATTTCGGACGGTTCTAGGCGCTTCAGTCTGGAACCGCGTGACCGCTACGGTCGCAGGTTCGAATCCTGCCTCGGGCATGGATGTGTGTGATGTCCTTAGGTTAGTTAGGTTTAAGTAGTTCTAAGTTCTAGGGGACTGATGACCACAGATGTTAAGTCCCATAGTACTCAGAGCCATTTGAACCATTTGATATTTCGGAAAAATATCATCCACACAATTCCGAAGACTGCAAGAGCTGAGAAGTGTGCAAATTATCGTACTATCAGTATAACACATCATGCATGCAAGCTGCTGACAAGTATAACATTTAGAAGAATGGAAAAGAGAACTGGGGATATGTAATGTGACGATCACTTCGGCTTTAGGACAGGTAAAGCCACCAGAGAGACAAATCTGACGTTGGACTGATAATGAAATCAAGACTAAAGAATAATCAAGACATGACATTGAAAAAGCGTTCGACAACGTCAAATGGTGCAAGATGTTCAAAATTCTTAGGAAAATAGGGATAAGCTATAGGGAGAGACTGGTAATGTACAACATGTACGAGAGCCAAGAGGGAATAATAAGAGTGGGAGACCAACGACGAAGTGCTCGGATTAAAAAGGGCGTAAGACAGAGATTTAGTGTCTCGCCACTACTGTTCAATCCATACATCGAAGAAGCAATGATGGAAATAAAAGAAATGTACAAGGGTGCGATTAGAATTCAAGGTGAAGGGACAACAGTGGTATGATTCGCTGATATCGCTATCCTCAGTGAAAGTGAAGAAGAATTACATTATCTGGCGAATGGAATGAACAGTCCAATGAGCACAGAATGTGGATTGAGAGTGAATCGAAGAAGGAAGTGATGAGAAGTAGCAGAAATGAAATCAGCGAGAAAATTAACATCAGGATTGGTGGTCAAGCAGTAGATGAATTTAGGGAATTGTACAATCTAGGCAGCAAATTAACCAATGTCGGAAGGAGCAAGGAGGATATCAAAAGCAGAGCAGCACTAGAAAAAAGGGTATTCCTGGGCAAGAGAAGTCTACTAGAATCAGAGGTAGGCCTTAATTTGAGGAAGAAATTTCTGAGAATGTACGTCTGGAGCACAGCATTGTATGATTGGTGAAACATGGACTGTGGGAAAAGCCGGAACAGAAGAGAATCAAAGCATTTGACAGGTGGTGCTTCAGACGAATGTCTAAAATTTGTTGGCATGATGAGGTAACGAATGAAGAGGTTGTGCGCGGAATCGGAAAGGAATAAATCCAAAACACTGACAAATTGAAGGGAATAGGATGATAGGACATGTGTTAAGACGTATTGGAATAACTTCCATGGTACCAGAGGGGGCTGTAAATGGTAATGGATTGGATTGTTTAGGGGAAGAGACCAAACAGCAAGGTCATCGGTCTCATCGGATTAGGGAAGGATGGGGAAGGAAGTCGGCCGTGCCCTTTCAAAGGAACCATCCCGGCATTTGCCTGGAGTGATTTAGGGAAATCACGGAAAACCTAAATCAGGATGGCCACACGCGGGATTGAACCGTCGTCCTTCCGAATGCGAGTCCAGCGTGCTAACCACTGCGCCACCTCGCTCGCTGTAAATGGTAAGAGCTGCAGAGGAGTACAGAGATTGGAAGACATCCAGCAAATAACTGAGGACGTAAGTTGCAAGCGCTACCCTGAGATGAAGAGGTTGGCACAGGAGAGGAATTCGTGACGGACCGCATGAAACGAGTCAAGAAGACTTATGACTCAGAAATAAATAAATAAAGTGCCTCTTTCCAGTTGGGCTATGTGGGGTACAGAAGCACCCACTATTCGAGCACCAACAATTTCCCCCATTTTGAATTCACTTGGCTCCCACATAATGCACTCGTAACTACACAGAAGACTGATCTGACCAAGACTGATACTTGCAATCTATTGAGGACTTTGCATAGGTGCTGTCTGTGGTCAGATACAGTAGCGCGGCCAGTATGCTTGAACAGCATTTGTATTTATGTTCAGATGATTGACTTATTTATCTGCATTTATGTTCAAGCATGCATTTCTCGCCGTGCTTACATATCCTTTTCCAATCTCTGTATTTAGGTGCTATGAAGATCGGAATATGGAATTTCTACACGTTAAACGGTGTTTTCCATAATTCCCCGGAACAGAATGGGTAGAGATAAAAATGCGCCGAGACGCTTATCCCAAGGATGAGAGTGACGCATCTGCAGTAATTGGTCTGAGACTCTGTTCCCTACATCTGGGCAACTACTCGCCTGAATTAATATGACCGCCGCTCGCCTCCAATGTCTCACAAGCAGACTAGGGAGTTGTTTACTCGCATTTCGTCGTCCATCCTTTGCTGGTTCCTTGCTGTTTACTCTTTTATTGAGCTCTCCCCTTTTTTCCTTTATTATTAAACTGAGTGAATTTCATAATGGTATAATGGGAGTAGGATTCGATATGAATAGGAAGGTAGGACAGAGCACGTGTTACTGTGAACAGTTCACTGATAGGATTGTTTTCGTCAGAATCAACAGCAAATCAACACCAACAACAATAGTTCAGGTATTTATGCCGGCGTCGCAAGTTGAAGAGATAGAGAAAGGGACTGGAATGCGGCTAAGGGAAAGGTTCAAATGGTTCTGAGCACTATGGGACATAACATCTGAGGTCATCTGTCCACTAGAACTTGGAACTACTTAAACCGAACTAACCTAAGGACATCACACACATCCATGCCCGAGGCAGGATTCGAACCTGCGACCGTAGCGGTCGCGCGGTTCCAGTCTGAAGCGTCTAGAGCCACTCGGCCACACGGGCCGGCCAAAATTCTACAACTGATCGACGTTATAGATATAGGTCCATAGTTCTGCACATCTGTTTGACGTCCCTTCTTGAAAACGGGGATGACCTGTGCCCTTTTCCAATCTTTTAAAATGCTACGCTCTTCTAGAGACCTGCGGTACACCGCTGCAGGAAGTGGGGCGCGTACTCTGCGTAAAATCGAACTGGTATCCCAAAAGGTCCAGCGGCCTTTGATATCCTCCCTCATAATGCAATTATCATCTCTGAAGCTTATTGTACTACACTCAGGAAACTGAAGAAACGACTTCAGCGCGTTTTTTCTCACAAAAATGTAAACGAACTTCTCCCTCTCCGTGACAACGCAAGACCTCACACAAGTCTGCACACCCGAGAGGAGCCCACAAAACTTCACTGGACTTTTCTTCCTCATCCACTCTACACCACGGAGTTAGCACCTCCCGACCTAATGAAGACTGCACTCCCCGGGACGCAGTATGTTGTGGATGACGCGGAGGCTACTGACGTAGCAAGACGATGGCTCCGACATCGACCAGTAGAATGGTACCATGCGGGCATACAAGATCCTCCCAGTACAGTGTCGGAAGGCCGTCACATTGAACGGAGATCATGTTTAATACATAGGGTTTTGTAGCCGAAAGAGTGGTTAGTAATAAACGTATTGCGTTACTTATTTAAAGCTCTCATACTACAATATGTCATATTGGAATGAAATGGTGTCCTTTCCAGGAATTCACATTCCAAAATCATAAATTCGCAGCCTGAATAGCCTTGTCGTCTGCTGCTCTAACGTGCACACTTTATCCAACTTTCGGTGGATTTGCAGGTAGGATGAATCTTGCAATTCGCCACATTCACAGCGTTCATTAGTGTAGCCCCATTTCGTGATAATTTTCTTTACAAGGGGATACACCAGTCCGTAGGTGATTCAGCACTTTCCAAATGGTATACCGGAGTTCGAAAAAAGCACTCCATCTTCAGGCCACGAGTGGCCTACCGGTACCATCCGACCGCCGTGTCATCCTCAGTGGAGAATGCGGATAGGAGGGGCGTGGAGTTAGCACCCCGCTCTCCCGGTCGTTATGATGGTATTCTTGTCCGAAGCCGCTACTAATCGGTCGAGTAGCTCCTCAATTGGCATCAGGAGGCTGAGTGCACCCCGAAAAATGGCAACAGCGCATGGCGGCCTGGATGGTCACCCATCCAAGTGCCGACCACGCCCGACAGCGCGTAACTTCGGTGATCTCACGGGAACCGGTGTATCCACTGCGGCAAGGCCGTTGCCTCGGAGTTCGAAACGTACAGAAAAATTCCTGCTTTGGATTATTATGTGGATCTGTTGGAGACGAGTTCCGCCGCAGTGTTACTCAGCGTCTATCGGATGATTCTGGGGTTGATGTCAGAGGCTGAGGAATGTGTCCAAACACAGGGTGATTCAAAAAGAATACCACAGCTTTAAAAATGTGTATTTAATGAAAGAAACATAATATAATCTTCTGTTATACATCATTACAAAGAGTATTTAAAAAGGTTTTTTTTCACTCAAAAACAAGTTCAAAAACAAGTTCAGGCGTAACAGTTTGGATAGCTGCTGTTATTTCTCGTTTCAAATCATCAATGGTGGCTGGGAGAGGTGGCCGAAACACCATATCCTTAACATACTCCCATAAGAAAAACCGCAGGCTGTAAGATCAGGGCTTCTTGGAGACCAGTGATGAAGTGCTCTGTCACGGGCTGCCTCGGGTAGTTTGGTTTTCAGCCTAGTCAACAGCGCCTCAAGCGAACAAATGTACAACTAAATGAAACTTTATAGCTCCCTTAATTCGCCGATAGATAGTGCTTAGCTCTGCCTTTTGTCGTTGCAGAGTTTTAAATTCCTAAATTTGTGGTATTCTTTTTGAATCACCCTGTATATTGTGTATAAGATCTGCCTCTTGCTTTTCTTTTTCGATCTCTGCAGCCGTTCTCCTTCCTTCTGGACAAGCTACAGTCATAAGTTGGTAGATTTTCCTCAGGTATGACGAAAACATACCGTACTGATACATCCTTTCTCATCCAGGGCTACATCTGCTTATTTTTTATGAGCAGTGTTTCTCCGGACTGAGGATACATACTGGAGTGTGAAAAAACACAAAGACAAAGCACACGTACAAAGAACTGTGGGTTATGGTCCCCATCTACTTTTGGACAGCTTTTGTAATATGTGCATAATTCCTTTTTTTCCCCCTCTCACAGTGTTGCATATTCGTAAGTGTGCGGTCAAGTTTCACTCCCTAATATTTCAGGTTAGCACGTTTTGAAAAGTTATATCCATTCCATCTATATCTATGTGTATACTAATAGTAAAAATGTAAAACCGGCAGATCCGAACATTGAAAATATTTGCCAAAAACTGATTGCAGCAGAATACAATAAGACTGTGTCTCTGTTTGAAAACGCTAATCTCCAAAAGTACTAGACCAATTTTCATGGGGGTTTCACAGGTAACTTGAGTGTAGCTTTGGCTAACAAATAGGCTTTATTTTATCAAAATCGCGTAATGGAAAAAGCAAGTATATTAATTTAAAGTTTTAGGAGTCTGCTCAGCTTAGCAGTTCTGATGTTTCCCTCTGTGACATGATCATCATGGCATACTACATTAAAGAACCAATAGAAGTCGCAGTTAGTTTCATAGAACACCAAAGAACCAATAGACGGTACTGTTGTTTTTTTTTTTTTTACCTCGGTGACAGAAATATTTTCGGAAGTTCACGTCAGTGATGGAACTAAGTGCCGCAATCTTATCTTTAAGAAACATAAACTAGCACTGAATTTACTTGGCTAGGATATATGGATATACCGATTTCGCTTTCTGAATTAAAAGCTTAACGAAATCACTTTGCTTCTTCCGATAGGTTTCATCTGTATTTGACTTCTTCGCTAGGAGAAACGAATTTGTTGTGTTGGCTTTGTGATCTAGGCGCCAACTTATTACATTTTGATTTCGTTTTGTCTGTGAATAAAAATGCCTAGAAAATGGTCGACTCCTTCTCAAAGACTAGAACAGTTAAAGGACTGAAGACGATATGCATTCAAGAATCCAGTGGAGGTCCTTCTGAAAGCCAGGTGTGCCTTAACCCTGATCGAGAGCGTCATGCATTATCTCGCTCCTCAGTACATTTTATAATGAACTCGTCCTGCTATAGACACTCGGTGCTACCTGTGCGAATCTGGTGCAGGTCGCTACTGTTACATAAATTTCTCTTTTTGCCTCTCTGCTGCGCAAATGGAAGGTGCGGACTTATGCTTTTTCAGCTAAATTGTTTGTAAGAATTTTTCGTGACAAAACTGTCTCATAAGTTTGTAATTTCTGATACTATCTAGTATCTACACTGTTAGGCGCACATTATACACACCACAACCGCTTGAAGTTCATGGGACGGCAGATTAATTAGCGTTACTGTTCGAAACGGTCTATTCACTTACGCAGCCGCCTGAGAAATAACGCTGTGAAATCTTCAGTGCTAGCAGCGTATCTCATTTTGTAAAGCCCCTTCGTGAAAGATATACAAGCTCTAAATGGATGTTCACCAAGTGGGGTCGTGGTGCAATGTTCTGCACGTAACACTATCAATCAGCGACGCGAAAACGCACACACACACACACACACACACACACACACATACACATACACATACACATACACGAAGGATGGAGTCCATACACGCCGTACGCCGACAGCATGGGTGGGGGTGTAGGGGGGGAGGGGTGGTGACGCAGGAAGGGGGGAAGGAGCAAGGGTGGGGGCCGGCGAATGAGTCGCTGTGCTAATGAACGGGCGGTGTTTCACGTCACGTCCATTCTGCTAATCCACTAATTGGAAACTGAAATCCCACACACTGCCGCGTCTCTACCAAGCTCTTTCATTTATCAACGTGTGAGTCGTAACCGAGAGTTCAGGAATATTTTCTGCCGACTCTGATCTTGCCGGCCTCTCAATCCAATAGACTCTGCTTATGATATTTCGCGTAATTTCTTTTTGCAGAGCTTGAAACAGGCGGAAATCTAAAGCCGTTTTCGTGTACGACTTGCCATAATTCTCAGTTCGTTGCAAAATTGCTACCCGATTCCTGGTAGCGAAAGGCAGAGAACTACAAGATGAAATCGATAATTTTTACATGACCGAGACACGTGTAACAGAAAAACATACATCACAACGCCAGAAAAAAATATCAGACCACCATCACATCATCTCCGACATAACTTGTCTATCGTAGTGCTCAAATATTTATCCACACCAGGTCCTTATCATGTACAGCGCCGACATTGTTACGTGGCAGTTCGCGGCATATTGTTTAAGATTGGAAGAATTTTGAGGAGTTTAACATCAAGGGTGTGCTCCGTCCACCTTCCAAGATTAGGGCACTACTCGGCTCTGTGAAAGATGATTCTGGGCTTAGGAAGCCTGGCATATATAAAATTCCGTAGCGACATCTCAGTTTTTGTAAAATAAGACTGACATTAATTTTACAAAAGCTGAGATGTCGCTACTGGAGAAAGGCTTAAAGTATAATGTCATGCCTCAGGTATCCAGGTATCTTGTTGATTTAAAATCAGGCCTAGACAGTGTAAAAATAGACAGTTCCCGTCAGACTAGAGTAGCACGTGATGTTTGCAATATTGTCAGCAAAAACCTAAACAATTCTCGTAATATTGTTAATTCTGGTAACAAACTAATTAAAACTATAAATACCAAGCTTGTAGAAGAAGACGCTTTGGTAACGAAGACAGATAAGGGTAATACCATTGTCATTGCTAGCAAACAAGAATATGTTGCAAAACTTCTACAGTTCTTTCAGGGAAACGTTATTTCCAAGCTACGTTAGGACCCCACACCAACTTTGCAGAAAGAAGTCAGAACCACTATTATCGATGCCAAAGCTGTTCTTAAACCTTTCCATAAAAAGCAGTTAATCAACATGAATCCGCTACCGCCTAAGTTACGAGCTTAGTTTAAAGTCCATAAAAAAAGGCCATCCGATCCGCCCAATTTCCAATAGTACGAACAGTGGATATCACAACTTAGCCAAATTCTTGCAAGATATATTGAAAAAATCTTTCGTTTTCCATAGCAATTTTTCTGTTTCTAATAGTCAAGATTTAGTTAGTAAAATTAAAGACGTTCACTGTGATAGAAATACGAAATTAATTTCATTTGACATTAAAAATCTTTACACAAATGTGCGAGTACTTGAAGCCTTCGGCATAGTAGAAAATAATTTACGTTCTTTCAAAAAATATTTATCTGATGGACAAATCACCGACTTTATGAACTTACTTCGTATTATAGTAAAATACAATTATTTTGAATTTAATTGGAAAATATATCAGCAATTAGACGGCGTTTCAAAGAGGAACACCTTAGCAGGAATCATTGCAGATGTGTTCATTAATTCTTTAGAAATAAAATTTTTCAGTAATTTTTCAGCGTCAGCTGTAGGCATTCTTTCATGCGCTAGATACGTAGATGATGTGAGCTTCAACATCTTCCGCAAAGAAACGACTTCTGATCAAATTATTCCACTCACGTCAGTACACCCGCATTCTCATATGATGGCCTTTTTTCATTCAGCTATTCACAGAGCCATTTCCACACCCCTTTATTCTGAAAATCTCGATTCTGAAACCAATCTGATTAAAACTGTGGCTACCAATAATGGCTACGATCCTTCTAAAGTAGATAATATTTTTAGTAGGAAAACCAATAAGAGAATCACTACCCAAGGCCTTTCTAATGACGAACCTAATGAAAAGAAAAATAATTTTCTCCATACCATTTCTGGGTCCAATTTCTTACAGACTACAGTGTTTACATCAAAATAAATATAACTGTAGAGCAGCCTTCTCCACGAATAATTCTTTAAAAAGTAATATCATACATAACTTGAAACCTTCGCTTTCTCCTCTGCACAATTCTGGTGTCTATAAAATTATTTGCGGCAGTTGTCCTGCCTATTACATAGGCCAAACAGATCGAGTTATTGCGACGAGATTCAAGGAACACCTTCTCGGCAAAAAAGAAACCAATATTCACAGTTCAAATTTCGCTGACCATTTGTTAATCACAGGGCATAATCGTAAAGATGTAAAAGGCGTCCAGATCTTGCACTCGGAGAAAAAAGGTTTGAAGCTTAACATCCTAGAAGAGCTAGAGATTTTTAAGCACCTATCTCTGAGAGACGGTCTCATTCTAAACGAACAGCTGCAATTACACAACAAAAACATTTTTCAAGGTATAGAGCCGCTAATTAAAAATGGTCTGAATGGCGATACTCTCCTCAATGTAGACTCTTAAACGTCGTTTTCCTTTCCAGTTGCACATTTTTATGTACATTTGAGCTATATATCATTTAAAAAATAAGACCGTTACGGTGTGCTGTAATTTTCATGCACTGATTCCTGTTATTGCCTGTAATGTTAAATTGTCTATACAGTGCCTCAGTTGCTTTTGTCTGTAATTCCATCACTTCTTGCTAGATGGCGCGAATCTGTTTTCGTGTCCAACTCGTGGCTGCCTTTGCCTGTTAGCCGTCTAGTCTGACAGGAGCGGCGGTTTGATGCAGTTGTTTGGCTTGTTTGGCTCTAGGCGACCTTGTGACTGCCATTGTATTTCGCTGGAACATTTTGTTTAAATTGACAAACATATTACATTTTTACAGTTTAATTTTTATTCTTGCGATTATTTCAATTTGACAAGAGCTTTTTTGCTCAGACGTTTTTCACCTATGTGTGATTACATGTTAAGTAGACTGCTTGTACAGTATTAATCCTATTAATTATATTGTATTATTGAGCCACGTCATTATATTTTCTAGGTAATCCTATGTAATTTTTATTCTAATGAAGACCGCCTTACAGCTGTCGAAACCATGGTCAATTTGTCAACAATTTTATGCAGCCGAGGTGGCTGTACGTACATTCTGTAATTACGTTAACGTACGGTTGCTGGACTTCAGCCTATAACAATGTTTAAAATTTCAAGAGCCATTAATGTTCGACTAAGGTATTGACGATAGGTAACTGGTAGTAGTAACAACCGTAAAATACGCAGCACAGACCTTCCGGAGCGACCTAAAGTGCAACGACCACATAAAACCAGGCTGAGATTCATTGAGTAAATGGTCAGTTATTTTTGAAAAATGAGTGGTAGCTAGTTTTCTGAATATTACTGCAGGCCGTTGGAGTTTTAAATTATCAAGGAACCCTGATCTGAATTAAGCGGAACGGAAATGCTCCCTTTGATCGAAACTGACTACACATGGGGATGGTTTGGATTATCTGAACATAAAACCGTTTTACAACCTCTTCTGTTAGTCTTTTCATGAGGAGCCACTGTTTGAAGGCGGAGATGAAGTGACTAGAGGTAGAACTGTTCTTGCCAAAAGGATTTTATGAATTGGCAAAATTTATTGTTGGGCACGACATAACACTTTGTATGAACAATGTAACACATAATAAGATCACAGTCCCTCATTGAGACAAATTACTGGAAGGAAATTAATTGCAAAGGAGGAACAAGCTTATGAGAGGACGAGGAAGACGGTGGTCAGATAAGGGGGAAGCGGAAGACAATCTTGCATTAATATTTTGTCTGATTCACACACGACTCAAAACAGGCAAGAGACGTTATATTCCCCTAGCATAGGAACTACATGAGTGGACAGGGGAGCCCACCAGTTCCGAAGCTTCGATATGTGGCAGTGAAACTGCACGTGTAACGGTGCTTCAGGTATAAAATACACTCCCATGATGCACAAGTTAAATCGCACAATAGTAGCTTTTACATTCAATTGCCTGCTGAGAGCAATGTGTTGGTGTGGCACATTCATGTAATTTATGTAATGAATGTGCCACAAGTGGTCCACAGGCACGAATTTAAGATTATTCAGAGACACTGAAAATGAATCCAATCGAGATGGCACTTCTAGCAGAATTAACATAATACACTGCTAACTGCACACGACCACCTCAACCGCGAAAAAAGCCAACAGTTTTTCCACATGTTTCTCTCGTAAATTAATTTCATCGATTCTCTACAACGAAATTCTCCTATTACGGAACACTTGACCGCACTAAGAGAATTATAACACCTTAATCTCTGTTCCAGAGGAACAACAGGTCTTACCATTTTAGCGCCAGGATCCCTCGTGTTATGACGTTTTTTTAAAAATTTCTTCACAGGATTTGGGGCCCCATACACCAACTGTTAAAGAAGCGGGAAGGGCACTGATCTGTCAAGAAGAGAATTTGCTCGAATGTTCTAGAGAGAGCTACCAATGTCACAAAGTGAGAAACGCTCTGATTCATGGGTAAGAAAAAAATTAGGAGACTCCTTTGGAAAAGCTAACATATTTGACATTACAGCACAGACTACCTAAGACAACCTTTGTTTCCCTCTCTAGTCAGTTTCAGGCGCACAAGTTTGCAGACATTAACTAACCAGAGATTATCTGTGGGACTGGACAGCAGCGGAATGGAAGCTGCTCGATACATGAAATACTGTACATAGCCAATCACATACTGCGCATTCCCTTCACGGTACGTAAAAACACGAAAAAAAATCATTTGTGGTGTTTACATATAAACCACTAAATATAGATATAAACCATTTCGATTGTAAGCGGCTTTTAATTTTTCAATATCACGACCGGTTTTGCGCTAATGGACCCCCATCGTCAGGTGCAGTATTAATGAAAACAAAAAACAAATGACACTACGAATTTTTATTCAAATGGTTCAAATGGCTCTGAGCACTCTGGGACTTAACTTCTGAGGTCATCAGTCCCGTAGAATTTAGAACTACTTAAACCTAACTATCCTAAGGACATCACACACATCCATGCCCGAGGCAAGATTCGAACCTGCGACCGTAGCGGTCGCGTGGTTCCAGACTGTAGCGCCTAGAACCGCTCGGTCACTCCGGCCGGCGAATTTTTATTACAAATGCTTACAAGCATAAGGAAGTAGGTACTAACAAGAACTATCTTAGCTAAAATTCTATCTGCGGTCGGACTAGTTGCCGTGAAAAATATAAGAAGCGCCGCAAAACAGTGACGATTGGGGAACCAAGAACTAAAATAGAGCCTGTATAGATGGAAAGGCATAATACTGAATAACAGATTGAAACTTACATGTTGCTACCCCGAATACGAATCAGCCTTTCAGTTGTAAGAATCTTAAAGAAATATAAGTCATCCACTCTTTGGCTTATAAAAGACTCGCTCGATTAAATTTGAGTATTACTTATCAGTGCGAAGTCTGATCAAGAGAAGACACAGAGATCGAATGAAGAGCGGCGCGTTTCGTCGCTTTAATAGTTTAGCAGGCTTGAGAGGTTTATGAAGATGTCCAGAAAACTCCAGTGACAGTCGCTAAGGGAGAGGCGTGTATCACGTAGTGTGTTACTGTTGAAATTCCGAGAGCGTACGTTCGAAGAAGAGGAGACAGCGACGAAAAAATTAGAGAAATTAGAGCTCATAAAGAAAGTTATCAACGGTCGCCCTTCCCACACGACTTCTCGAGTAGATCAGGAAATGGGGAAAATGATGCTAGTACCAGAATTACTCTCTGCCACACCTCGTTAAGGTGAAATACAGATAAAGATGTACAGGTCTATCTCAAAAAATCATTTTCCAAAGAGTTACTGTTAGCGTCAGTCTCGGTAAGCATATCCACTACAGACTGTACCGAGGTTTGTCCATCGGCTTTAGTTACTGAAGAACTAGAAATAAAGACATGGATTCTGAGGTAAGATTTTGTGCACTGTCGATCGTGGCATTTCCTTTCCTTTGGCCACAATAAGCAGCGATTTCCTCTGTCTCGTCTGTCATAACTTTGGAGTCTTAAACAGATGGACGACCCGTCCCCTGTTTATGAAGTCCAGTACCCGTTTCCGCAAAGGAAGTGTGCCAAGTCCAAATGATTGATAGGGATCGTGTTTCCCTTCTATACCGTTTGATAAGTTTTCCTTGCACTTGGGTGTCAGATAAAGTTTTCTCCCGTGGCGTTCACATTTTCATCACATCGGTGGCACCTGTATATTTTTGAAGTTGTTAGTACAAAGTTCAACTGATGCACACCCTATATTTCTATTCAAACCAGTGTAAAACAACTGCTGCAAAGTCAGTTGGCACTATAACGACATCAATCTCATGGACAGTTAACTGTCAGTAACATAGTTAATTAAGTGCACTACTTTTGAATCTTGGTTCTGTCGTATAAGGCCTGTTCCTTGATGTTTATGACCCTGTAATTCACAGTTTTATTTCCGCAACGATTTTAATTTTTGGTTCATCTGATTTGACTAAATGTGTCTTGATTCGCCTTCTACACTTAAAGATAAGGTTTCCAGAGCATGCCAATAATGTGCAATGTTTCACCTTCAAGATGGAGACGAACCCCAGTTGAATTGTCGCTCCTTGTGGGAAAATGGTTAAATGAAAGAAGACGCCCAAAAGCTAGTTCTGATACATCACTTGGGTTAATCAAGTCAGACACATTGGCAAATACAACTGTTTCATTATTTTACTTGCCGTAATTGCGTCTTCTTGCACCCTCGATATTCTGTCCCAAATTTTCTTTTCTCAATGTTTCGCACACACTCCCACAACGTCATTCGTCGACCCCTTCAACACTACCACCGTTTGACCCACACTAAGTTGGCGTCGCTTCGCTTGGCTGCGTCCACCAGCGTCGTAAGCAGTAGTCGCGTGAAGAGCCCGCAGACGTCGACAGTAGCAAAGCAACAAATCTCACACCTTTCACGTGAGCGTAATACTCTGGAAAATTTGTTTTCCTTACGGTACTTTTATAATAAACGACTGCATCAAAAGGGCACTGAGTTCAGGAGCAAACTTATTTATACAAGGTGATTCAAAAGTTATTGTACACGCGTTTTGCGAGTAACGTATGGATTCTAAAAAGAGTTCAATGTTAAGTAAAGATTTGTCTGAAAAAAGTTTTGTCATTTGTGGTAGGCATGACATCATGTTCCAGTACAGGTTTTTAGCGTGTCGTGTTCGCCTGCATATCGACTGATTGCTGTTGCTTTGTACACGTCTTCACGCTGCTCCGCTGATTCTGGCACAAAATGACTTTGTTCAATAGACTCCGGTGTGACCTGTTACACTCTATGGCGCTGTTGTAGTGTAGCGGCACCAGTCGTAATACTTACATTCATTCTGTGGGTAGTTCATAGACTGCAGTCGTTGTGTACGGTACGATGGCCTACTCGAACGATGAATACGCGGACATCCACCTCCTTTACGGAGCAGGAGAAGGTACCGCACGAACACCAAGACGACGGTATACGGAAATGTTTCCAAACAGAAGAATACCAAATCAGGAGACTTCCACAGCTGTGGATGGGCATGCAACGGATTAGGTCAGCCTCAAATGGATGGTGTGGGTGTTGAGAAGATCATGGAAATAGTACATCAACATCCGACCATAAGCACCCGCCAACTGCTCCGGAGACAGCAATTCCACCCACTTTCCCTGTAGATGGTGCAGAAGCTGACAGCCGTAGACTACCCTAGACGTCACGGTTTCTGTCTATGGTTACTCAAGCCCCATGCTGCTGACCCGCTGTCAGGTGATGAGAGCTTCTTTACCCATGCGGGTATCGTCAAGCTCAATACATCCATGCGTGAGCGCGCGGAATTCCTCGCGTAATTACAGACGAGGATATCAAAATCGCTTCGCAGTTCATCTGGTGTGGTATATTGAACAATCAGTTACTCGGACCGCATGTTATTCCACAGCGCCATAGTGGCTCAGTGTATCGACAGTTTTTGGAACATGAATTGGATGCTCTGCTTCATGATATCCCACTCGCTACACGAACCAACTTACGATTTATGAAAGACAGTGCCGCTGCACATTTCACTTGGGAGGCAAGAGTTTATCTCGGCGTTCCGCATCCTGGTAACTTGATAGGTCGTGCAGGACCAGTTGGTTGGCCCATCAGATCTCTGGATCTTAACCCCATGTACTTCTACCTTTGGGGCCGCCTCAAGGAGATCGTGTATGGTGACTCGTGTATAGTGTTACAACTGAGAATGTAGCACAACTACACCAGAGAATGGAAAACGGCTGTTCAAATGTGTAGAATAGGATGAATGGAACCGAGAGTGGTAAGTTGTTGAGGACGTCCCTATCGTCGTCTATGTGAATATCATTTTGAACATGCTCTGTGGTAAACTTACAGTATGCAGTTGTGTTGAATTTTGAGTCCCTTATCATGTCGTTGCTTTCTGAGCAGAATTGATTTTCGTTCCCAGAATGAGATTTTCACTCTGCAGCGTAGTGTGCGCTGATATGAAACTTCCTGGCAGATTAAAACTGTGTGCCGTACCGAGACTCGAACTCGGGACCTTCGCCTTTCGCGAGTCGTCTGTCGTGCTTGGGTAGCTCAGTTGGTAGAGCACTTGCCCGCGAAAGGCAAAGGTCCCGAGTTCGAGTCTCGGTCCGGCACACAGTTTTAATCTGCGAGGAAGTCTCATATCAGCGCACACTCCGCTACAAAGTGAAAATCTTATTCTCGAAACATCCCCCAGGCTGTGGATAAGCAATGTCTCCGCAATATCCTTTCTTCCAGGAATGCTAGTTCTGCGAGGTATGCAGGAGAGCTTCTGTGAAGTTTGCAAGGTAGGAGACGAAGTACTGGCGGAATTAAAGTTTCAATTTTTATTGCTTGTGTCGCACTAATATATTGAGTAACTCAGAAATAAAGCAATTTCGCACAATTCTTTATTTAACACTAACGCTTATTTTGATGCATATGTTACATCCGTGAAGTATGTACAGTTACTTTTAATTCACCCTGCCTAAAGATTTTAATCATTTACGCGTTAATGAAAAGGAAGGGTGACATCTGAGGTTTCCGAGTACATGGTCACCTTCCACCAGCTGAGGCGACAACTCCTCTCGAAACCCGGCACTAAGCATTGGGTTCGTGCGGAGATGCGCCTGAGCTTGCTGACCTGCGACCGTTTCTCTTCATCCTGTCGAGGTAACTTGTAACACCTCCCCTCTTTGTGGTACAGCGAGCTAGATGCACGCGCTGTTTTGTGGCTTCGCTGCATGATCGGGCCTGGCATTGCGCCGCTTGCGTCACTGCTCCAGTATTACCGGTAAGTGCAGAGATTGGACAAAAATATGGAAACACTAAAAACACTACACATTACTGTGGTGTCCCCGCCAGACACCACACTTGCTAGGTGGTAGCCTTTAAATCGGCCGCGGTCCATTAGTATACGCCGGACCCGCGTGTCGCCACTGTCAGTGATAGCAGACCGAGCGCCACCACACGGCAGGTCTAGAGAGACTTCCTAGCACTCGCCCCAGTTGTACAGACGACTTTGCCAGGAGGGGATCACTGACAATTACGCTCTCAATTGCCGAGACGATAGTTAGCCTAGCCTTCAGCTATATTTGCTACGACCTAGCAAGGCGCCGTATTCAATTGCTAATTAATATTATGAAGCATGTATCATCAAGAGCGATGTTCTACAATTATGGATTAAAGTTAAGTATTCCAGAAGCTACGTACTTTTCTTTATAGCATTCATTACGTGTCCTGTTTCAGACCTCACGCCAGCCTGCGTGAGTTTAAGCGCGTGCCTTTCGGCTTCCTCCCATTGTGTCTAGGCTGTCTTGCCTAGACACAACAATTACAGTGCCTAGTCAGGTTCAGGAAACCCGTCGACGTTCAAAACAGCTTCAACTCGTCTCAGAATGGGCAAATACAAGTTTTCAAGTGACTCTTGTACCCTTCTTCTTGCAAAATAGCGCTAAGTTCAGGTAACGATAATAGAGGTGAATAGGGACCACTAATTTCTGTCTCCAAAGTAGACCCCAAAGGCTCAATAGTATTCAGATCTGGTGACGGTGTTGGCCGGGGAAGATGAGACAGTTCATCCCAGTGTTTATGTAAACAGGTCTGGACGGCTCGGAATGTGTGAACAGGGCCCCTCTCATCTTGGAGCACATCGCCCTTGCAGAACATACAGTGTGTCATGAGATGGACTCGATCAGCCATAATTGTCACATATTCCTTGAACAGTAGTACACCTTGCCTAAATCGTCGCCGCACTCCCCCTCATGCTTCACTTTTGGAACGTAAACACGCCCGGGTGTTGGAAACAATATGAAATGAGACTCATCCGGCCAACTGAGTCTCTTCCATTGCTCCATGGCTTTGGCACCGTGTTTTCCTGTTAAGGGCATTCGCACCATTGATGAGAGGTTTAGGAATTCCACCTCGCCCGGCAGTTCCGTGGTTACGGAACTCCGTCCGTATTGTTTTGGTGCTGACTGGGTTCGAGAATGAGACATTGAAACTTCCCCTCTGAATGAAAAGAATGACTGTGCTGGTAAACTTGTACGTTATTTGATACTGAAACAGCTGAGTAAAACTGAACGTACTCAGACAGTTTTCTCTTTGCTTATTCTGATCATTACTAAACTGACACACAATATTTTAGCGCAACGCAATCTCACTTTCAATAATCCCTACAAAAAAACAGCCCTGACTAACAATAACCTGTACCCATCATGATTCATTTACCTCGCAAAAATCTTCATTACTCGAACTACTGCAATACAGCGAACGCCAATACTGCCAGCTAAATAAAAGATTCTAAATGCTGAAGGCACTAACAACTGATAGGCATGTAGTTAGCAAATGAAAGATTTAGACAGAGAACAAACAATGTATTTACCCTAATAGTGTTCAAAAGTCATTATATATATATATATACTTAGAGAAAGCTTTTGACAATGTTGACTGGAATACTCTCAAATTCTGAAGGTGGCAGGGGTAAAACACAGGGAGCGAAAGGCTATTTACAATTTGTACAGAAAGCAGATGGCAGTTATAAGAGTCGAGGGACATGAAAGGGAAGCAGTGGTTGGGAAGGGAGTGAGACAGGGTTGTAGCCTCTCCCCGATGTTATTCAATCTGTATATTGATCAAGCAGTAAACGAAACAAAAGAAAAATTCGGAGTAGGTATTAAAACCCATGGAGAAGAAATAAAAACTTTAAGGCTCGCCGATGACATTGTAATTCTGTTCAAATGGTACAAATGGCTCTGAGCACTATGGGACTCAACTGCTGAGGTCATCAGTCCCCTAGAACTTAACTCCGTAAACCTAACTAACCTAAGGACATCACAAACATCCATGCCCGAGGCAGGATTCGAACCTGCGACCGTAGCGGTCTTGCGGTTCCAGACTGCAGCGCCTTTAACCGCACGGCCACTTCGGCCGGCTGTAATTCTGTCACAGACAGCAAAAGACTTAGGAAGAGCAGTTGAACGGAATGGACAGTGTCTTGAAAGGAGGATATAAGAAGAACTTCAACAAAAGCAAAACGAGGATAATGGAATGTAGTCGAATTAAACCGGGTGATGCTGCCGGAATTAGATTAGGAAATGAGACACTTAAAGTAGTAAAGGAGTTTTGCTGTTTAGGGAGAAAAATAACTGATGATGGTTGAAATAGAGAGGATATGAAATGTAGACTGGCAATGGCAAGGAAAGCGTTTCTGAAGAAGAGAAATTTGTTAACATCGAGTATAGATTTAAGTGTCAGGAATTCCTTTCTGAAAGTATTTGTATGGAGTGTAGCCATGTATGGAAGTGAAACATGGACGATAAATAGTTGGGACCAGAAGAGAATAGAAGCTTGTGGTGCTACAGAAGAATGCTGAAGATTAGATGGGTAGATTACATAACTAATGAAAAGGTATTGACTAGAATTGGGGAGAAGAGGAGTTTGTGGCACAACTTGACTAGAAGAAGGGATCGGTTGGTAGGACATGTTCTGAGGCATCAAGGGATCACCAGTTTATTATTCGAGGGCAGCGTGGAGGATAAAAATCGTAGAGGGAGACCAAGAAATGAATACACTAAGGAGATTCAGAAGGATGTAGGGTGCAGTAGGTACTGGGAGATGAAGCAGCTTGCACAGGATAGAGTAGCATGGAGAGCTGCATCAAACCAGTCTCAGGACTGAAGACCACAACAACAACATATACATAAATTCGTGACATCCAGTTTAACAAATTTCCTTTTTCTGTCGAACAGATGTCCAGATCGCTCCCTCATATTAACATCTCAGAACTCCGTCATCTCTCTCTCCACATCCACCACTGCTGGCGGCTCACCTCCAACTGCCCAACGCTACGGGCTGTTCACATCCAACTGCTCAACACTAGACTGGCGAATAACTTCGAACAACGAGTCCAACCAGCCACAGACTGCACACAGCGCAGTCAGCGATTTTAATACAGAGCGCAACGTGGCGTTACCAACATAAAACCTAAACATCCTACTTACAACGTTAACTTCTGCCGTGACTTTTTCAGCTGTTATCCTCTTATTTTTCGCCACAATCCTCTCCAATGACCGTTTGTCATGATCACTCAACATACACCTTCGTCCTCATTGTGGCTTAGCGGATGGTGTTTTTCCGCTTTCCCTGCAGGCAGTATAAATATTTGATGCCTCTTGAAACAGCAGACAGTTCGTTTCCCTTTGTTACGGAAGCACCCTCCATACTGTCAGCAACAGTTTGCGAACTTCGAATTCACTTAGCTGCGACGCAATGCATCCACAACTACGCAGAGCACTTTTCTGACCACGACTGACAATTAAAACGTGTTGAGTGACATCGCACAGTTGGCATTCGTGGTCAAATACAACAGCCCAAGCCGCAGGCTTGGCCAGCATCCGCATTCATATTCAGGCACGCGTTTCTTGTGGTGTTTCCGTACTTCTGTCTAACCCTTGGAGAAGGCCTGCGTGGGTGACACTGGGTTACACCACAGGCATAACCTAAAAACAAGTGATGGCATGTGACGGAATGGCAAACCCGTCGTCTTTCGGCGTATGCTGATGCATTAGCTCCATACTTAACAATCATATACAACCGTTCGCTCGACGAAAGATCCGTACCCAAAGATTGGAAAGTTGCACAGGTCACACCAATATTCAAGAAAGGTAGTATGAGTAACCCCTAAATTACAGGCCCATATCGTTAACGTCGATATGTAGCAGGATTTTGGAACATATGTTGTGTTCGAACATTACGAATTACCTCGAAGAAAACTGTCTATTCACACACAGTCAACATAGGTTTAGAAAACATCGTCCCTGTGAAACACAACCAGCTCTTTATTCACATGAACTGTTGAGTGCTACTGACAAGGGATTTCACATCGATTCCGTATTTCTGGACTTCCGGAAGGCTTTTGACACTGTACCACACACGCGGCTTGTACTGAAACTGCGTGCTTATGGAATATCGTCTCAGTTATGTGACTGGATTTGTGATTTCATGTCGGAGAGGTCACAGTTCATAGTAATCGACGGAAAGTCATCGTGTAAAACAGAAGTGATTTATGGCGTTCCCCAAGGTAGTGTTATAGGCCCTTTGCTGTTGCTTATGTATATAAACGATTTGGGACACAATCTGAGCAGCCGTCTTCGGTTGTTTGCAGATGACGATGCCGTTTATCGACTAATAAAGTCATCAGAAGATCAAAACAAACTGCAAAACGATATGGAATATCTTAATGGTGTGAAAAGTGGCACTAGACGCTGAATAACGAAAAGTGTGAGGTCATCCACATGAGTGCTAGAAGGAACTCGTTAAACTTCGGTAAGACGATAAATCAGTCTAATCTAAAAGCGGTAAATTCAACTAAATACCTAGGATTACAATTACGAACAACTTAAACTGGAAGGAACACACAGAAAATGTTGTGGGGAAGGTTAACCAAAGACTACGTTTTGTTGGCAGGACAATTCGAAAATGTAAAAGACCTACTAAGGAGACTGCCTCCACTACGCTTGTTCGTCCTCTTTCAGAATACTGCTGCGCGGTATGGGATCCTTACCAGATAGGACTGACGGAGTACATCGAAAAAGTTCAAAGAAAGGCAGTACGTTTTGTATTATTGCGAAATTTGGGCTGGAAATCATTAAAACAAATGCGTTTTTCGTTGCGACGGAATCTTCTCACGAAATTCCAATCACCAACTTTCTCCTCCGAATGCGAAAATACAGGGTGATTCAAAAAGAATACCACAACTTTAAAAATGTGTATTTAATGAAAGAAACATAATATAACCTTCTGTTATACATCATTACAAAGAGTATTTAAAAAGGTTTTTTTTTTTCACTCAAAAATAAGTTCAGAGATGTTCAATATGGCCCCCTCCAGACGCTCGAGCAATATCAACCCGATACTCCAACTCGTTCCACACTCTCTGTAGCATATCAGGCGTAACAGTTTGGATAGCTGCTGTTATTTCTCGTTTCAAATCATCAGTGGTGGCTGGGAGAGGTGGCCGAAACACCATATCCTTAACATACCCCCATAAGAAAAAATCGCAGGGGGTAAGATCAGGGCTTCTTGGAGGCCAGTGATGAAGTGCTCTGTCACGGGCTGCCTGGCGGCCGATCCATCGCCTCGGGTAGTTGACGTTCAGGTTTCATAACTAACCTTTTTCGTAGGACTCTCCATACAGTTGATTGTGGAATTTGCAGCTCTCTGCTAGCTCTGCGAGTCGATTTTCCTGGGCTGCGAACAAATGCTTGCTGGATGCGTGCTACATTTTCATCACTCGTTCTCGGCCGTCCAGAACTTTTCCCTTTGCACAAACACCCATTCTCTGTAAACTGTTTATACCAACGTTTAATGCACCACCTATCAGGAGGTTTAACACCATACTTCGTTCGAAATGCACGCTGAACAACTGTCGTCGATTCACTTCTGCCGTACTCAATAACACAAAAAGTTTTATGTTGTGAGGTCGCCATCTTAGCATCAACTGACGCTGACGCCTAGTCAACAGCGCCTCAAGCGAACAAATGTACAACTAAATGAAACTTTATAGCTCCCTTAATTCGCCAACAGATAGTGCTTAGCTCTGCCTTTTGTCGTTGCAGAGTTTTAAATTCCTAAAGTTGTGGTATTCTTTTTGAATCACCCTGTATTTTGTTGACACCGACCTACATAGGGAGGAATGATCACCACGATAGAATAAGGGAAATCAGAGCTCGTACGGAAAGACATAGGTGTTAATTCTTTCCGCGCGCTATACAACATTGGAATAATAGAGAATTTTGCAGGTGGTTCGATGAACCATATGCCAGGCACGTAAATGTGATTTGCAGAGTATCCATGTAGATGTAGATGTAGATTCTACAACTGTACTCTGCAAAAGCACAGCGAAGTGCATGCGAGACGGTAGTTCACAAAGTATCAGTTATTAGGGCTCCTTCGCGTTCAGTTGACGTATGGATGGAGATCGGATAGAATGATTGCTTAACACACCTCTGCGCACTCTGTACGTGGTGTAATCTTGTCTCTTTGCGATCACTACTGGACGATATACGGCGTGTTCGGAAATTAGCGATACAAAAGGAACAGGAACCCACGTCCGGAAAAGTACCGTTTTCGTTTACAACCCTTTGAAATCATGTTGATAACGCGACCACTTTTACAAGTAATTGATTAGGCGCGACCAAGTACATCACTTGGCCTTCAATTGCACTCATTAATAACCAAAGAAATTACTCGTGTACTAGTTGACGGCTTCTCTTCAGCATGATGCACTACAGCCTCTTCCACTTCGAGTATTCGGTCGCCTTCGTGGAGCGCCACAGCCACGGTTGCTGGCGATGAAGGTATCTCTTTTTCGAAGTCGATGCGTAATTGTGGTGAAAAGGGTATGCGATGGTGTCATGCGTTGTGGATAACGATCGTGACAAAGGGTACGAGCAGCTCTTCCTAAACCGTGAGCTTCGCCACCCGGAAGGATCATGTCGGTGTATTCTGCGAATGTGCACTCAACCATGTTTTTCTGACGCTCAGAGACATGTGAATGAGGCTCGAACAAGGTTAGAGAGGTAGGACCGATTTCGACTGACATCAGCCAGTCTGACGTAAGCGCCCCCGCCCCCCGCCTTTCATGACCATCCTGTTGCATTCCTACCTAGCAAACATGTTTTCAAGTAGCTGTAACACGGAGACGGTATTTTCCACTCAATACAAATCCTAGAAATTTGTAACGAGAGGGGAGAGGGGGCTGGTGGGGCAGCCGAGGACATTTGAAAACCACTAACCTAACCCAGGAATGAAATTACTTTGCCGTGTTAAAAAAAAGTGTCCTACCTTGCAATCTCCACCGAAATGTAATAGTTGTAATTTACCCTACTCACAAGGGGAGGCCGCGAATTGTGAAATTCAGATTCGATTCATACTGCGCATAATAAAAGCTCATGACCAGAGGTGTAATGTGGCAAAGCACCAAGATGCACTTCTCAGCCGTTGTCGAGAAAATCGACAGTTAAAACAAACCGTTACGGTGAAATACTCTGTACGATTAACGATTTTCTACAGCGTCGTGGCGCAGCGGTAAGCGCTCGGGTTCGTAATCCGAAGGTCGCCGGATCGAATCTCGCGCCATGCAATTTTTTTATTATTAGTTTTTTGTAATTCAAATATATATATATATATATATATATATATATATATATATATATATATATATATATATATATATTAATGAATTGCTTATGCATGTTGGTGAAGGCGGATCGCTCTCCAATTGTTCCGCCTCCATTTTTCCGTTTTTTTTTTAGCTGGGTGTACCAAAGCTCTCCCGTCTGCACTGATTTTCGACGATGTTATAAGTTGCGCTAGGGACCGCATCTACCTTCTTTCGAAGTTAGCAGGCAACTACGCTGTTATGCGGCGGCTCGTTTCGGCCCATTCAACATCTGTCCTCCAAGTGTAACGAGCGAGTAACGGAGTTTATATTTCATACCTGCCACAGCAAATTTGTGTTCGTGGGGTCTCTATTCTAATTCGATCGTTTGACTTACGCTATACGTATTCGTTTCGGAATATCGTTTCTACGTCTTCCGTTAACTATACGTGGTTAACATTATGAAGACAATTAATAACATTTGTGAAATATATATATATATATATATATATATATATATATATATATATATATATATATATTTGAATTACAGAAAACAAATACTAAAAAATTAAAAGGTTGCATGGCGCGAGATTCGATCCGGCGACCTTCGGATTACGAACCCGAGCGCTTACCGGTGCTCCACGACGCTGTAGAAAATCGTTAATCGTAGAGAGTATTTCACCGCAACGGTTTCTTTTAACTCGATTTTCTCGACAACGGCTGAGAAGTGCATCTTGGTGCTTTGCCACATTACACCTCTGGCCATGGGCTTTTATTATGCGCAGTATGAATCGGATCTGAGTTTCACAATTGGCGGCCTCCCCTTGTCAGTCTCTTCCTGCGACTATTGGATTGGTGCGTAAGTTCGTAGTGCTTTCCCATAAGTTTAGTAAACGCAACAGATACACGTAACACAGACTTCTACAACAGTCTGCCGACGCTGGGTAGCTTTTCGATTCCGCAACTGTAGAAATCACACGGTTTTGTGGCGAAGAACTCGTCGAACCATGTTCGGAGTGCATTTTCGTCGTGAAAAGAAGTTCGTTGACGGTTGCTCCACAGACAGTGGAAAATGTGAAAAACTGAGGGCGCAAGATCAGGTGAATAAGGTGCGCGCGGAATAACCTCCCGACCCAACTCCTGTCTTAGCGTTTTCCTATCAGACTAGCAGAACGTGGGTGGGTATTATCGTGGAGTAGCATTACTTCATGCGGTCTTCCTGGTCGTTGTTCTTGGACTGTGTCTGCAAAGTGTCTCAGCTGTTGACAGCAAACGTCAGCAGTGGTGGTTATACCTGAGGAAAGCAATTCGCCGCACACCTCCACCAGATGCATAAAATTATCTTTTGTGGATGCGCGCAGATCTTCGTGTGAGGAGTTGCTGGTTTGTTCATGCTCAAACATTCCTTGCTTTTCCGTATGCTAGTAAAGGCACCTTTTCTCGTCGCCAGTAACGATACAGGATGGGAATGGTCGGTCTTATTCAGGAGTCAATTGGAGACGAGGAAGCAGAGGTGCACACACGTGGATCAGTGCATTTAAATGGCCTTCATCAAGCTTTAAGGGGCTCAAAATCATGAAAAGTTCAATTTTTACTTTTTTGCGTTTTCTGAATCTGCAGACTATTACCTTTTAATAGATATATAATTTATTCAATTCCGAAGACTACAACTATTTTTAATTTTTTTTTTTAAATGTGTTCTACATGGGCGTGACCCACTGTGGCGCTGTTAAACTGCTGTCAAATGGTGTTATTATTAACGTCCGTGTTCATCAGGTACATTTTAGTGATGTGAGATAAAGTATGTGTTGTGGCTAACCTGTGATGGTTCAATATATATCGCTGGTGTGATTGTCGATTGTTTCGTGTTTATTTACTCTGTCGTTATCTCGAAAATATTCGTAATTAATTCTGTTTCTTGAGTCTCTGTTTTGTTGAAGTATAATAATGAGTAAAAATAAAGTTATTAGAAATCCTCTGAAGGCTTTTAAGAAAAGGAGAAATGTTGGAAAGCCAAAGGTATGTGTTATTACTGTAAACAATAAAGGCGATAACCAAGTGAGTGAACCTAACCTCTCAAGTACACCTGCCCATAGCAGTCAAAGTGGGAAAGAAAATACTTCACAGAAGAAGCTTGGTTCAATGAGTGAAAACTATGAATGTTTTATGGGCGAATCGAATGTGAATGAAATATTTGATAAGTCGGTTCTCAAAGGAATTTTTTCAAACCGTGTAAGATGTATTCATTGTAGTGAAGTTGGTCTGGAACTCTCCATAATAAAGCACGTAGGACTTGCTAGTGAAATGCAACTGAAATGTGATAAGTGTTCATACATGACCACCTTTTGGAACAGTGTTGCAGTAACTGCAACTGAAGAAAATGGTAGCAAAATCTACGAACACAACAACGAGCGATGCTTGCTTTAGACAAGGAACGCCTTCGGGCTGCAGACAGAGCTGTAAAGAGTCTAGAAATACAAGCAAGAGTAAACAGGAGGAGGAACAAGAGGAAGCTGGAGGAGAAGTTTGCAGAGGATGAAGATAATCCATACTATGGACCTGGAATGCACTAAAAAGTTAATCCAATCTTTGTCGCTCGATTCCCAAATCTTTAATTTTCTCATACGAATTACATGTTTTCTAAGGATCTTCCAAACATATTTGTTTCAAACTTTCAGTAAATGTTACACAGTACCTTCTGCATAATTTAACACAGCCTTTTTCCAAAAAACTGTATATTTTTGAATATATAAAGAAAAAATTGCAAAAAAATGTTGTGAATTTTCATTACAATTGAAAAAAAATCATCTTTAATAACTGAACTAAAATTTTGTAAAATCCCTGTGTTAAGTTTTAGCCCATATTCCAATAAATAATCTGTAAAAAGTTCAACTTCCTACCTCAAATACTTTGTGAGGAAAGATGTAATTTATAAGCGTTATTTTAACATTGCAAGTATAGGGCGTTCCGGAGCCCCTTAAGCGATGCTCATCAAACCGCGAAGGTTTTTCTGAACGTGGAGAATCACTGACTTCAAAATGGTCCTCCATAAAACGAAAGACTCCTTTTCTTGCCTTGCTCTTTCCAATCACATTATCCACATGCACGCCGCAAATGTTTCTGGCTGCCTGCGCTACTGTCACCCATCTGTCCAACTCAAACAGATGAATATGTCGGAAACTTTCCTATTTCTCCATTTGCCACTCCCTTTTCTTGCGTCCACAGCTCCAGTCTCTAAAGGTCAACACGTAGACTCAATTAGCGACTGTGTACTACAAATAAAAACTGACAACATGCAAATATCAACATGAAGAATAAAAACGCTACGAATTTACGCACCAACCTAATATAATGCGAAACCTCCTCCCAAAAAATAGGAAATTACTGTTCACAACAACACACCTGTCCATCGAAGCAATCCTCCTCTAACCCTGGAGATATGATTCGCTTTGAGACAACTGTCTTCCAGATTATCCACATTGTTCAGCAACCCCGTATCCTGCAACACCGCTGGTTGCTCTTTCCGTACTTCACCTGAATCCGACTGCCACAATCTAGATTATATTAGATTAGATCAGTTTTTCGTTCCATATATCCGTGCTGAGGAGATCCTCGTGGATGTGGAACATGTCAATTTTTTTTCTTGTTTCTTTTTTTTTAAAAAGCTGAAATAACAACACTAATAGTATGAATATATACAATACATCATTTGTTTCTATGAAAAAATTCGTCAATGGAGTAGAAGGAGATGGCCACTAGTAAGTCTTTCAGGCTCCTTTTAAACTGATCTTTATTTGTAATTAAATTTTTTATGTTTGCTGGCAAATTATTGAAGATGAGTGTTCCTGTGTAGTGGACCCATTTTTGAACTAAAGTAAGTGCTTTTAAGTCCTTGTGCAGATCATTTTTGTTCCTGGTATTGTATGTACGAACTGAGCTGTTTGTTGGAAAAAGAGATATATTATTTAGGACAAATTTCATTAAGGAGTAAATATACTGAGAGGCAGTAGTTAGTATACCCAGTTCTTTGAAGACGTTTCTACATGACGTCCGTGAATTTACTCCACAAATAATACGTATTACACGCTTTTGGACTCTGAAAACTTTAGTTTGACTTGAAGAGTTACCCCAAAATATTATAACATATGACATTATGCAATGAAAGTAGGCAAAGTATGCAAGCTTTCCCATTTTTATGTCGCCTATGTCAGCTAACACTCGAACTGCAAATACAGATTTGTTAAGGCGTTTCTGCAGTTCTGTGTTGTGCTCCTCCCTCTCATAGAACTAGTCCCGTTTCACTTTCTCCCGCAGATATCTTTGTTTAGTTATAGAACGCGTACCTTCTAACGCTACTACTCGCAGTACCCAACATCACACAGCCAAATCCAGTTCTTTTATTCCAATCCTCGGACCAACACTTCACATGCTAATTTATTTCACCCTCAATGACAGCTCCTACCTCTATCTCATTTCCTCTTTCATTCTTACAACCCAGGTGCATCCACCTGCCAAACAGGAAGCTGTCAGTAGGCCTCTCAACATCATACACACCAATACACACAAGCACTAACGTCTCTATCCAGCATAATAACGACGCACAATGTCCATGGAAATCATTATCGCCACATCGAAGCTACTTTACTAGAAATATCATCTGTAGGTCTTTCAATTTTCAGGGATTGTTTTTAACCACAATGCATCCTAAAAACCTGAAGAGCATTCACATTCTCTCCGCCACCCACAAGAGAAGGTGTGGTTGGTAAAGAAATACCGCGGTTCGATTGCGTCCGCATTGTTACTTTGTGCCAAGAAGGGCTCTCAACAAGGGAAGTGTCCAGGCGTCTCGGAGTGAACCAAAGCGATGTTGTTCGGAGATAGAGGAGATAGAGGAGATACAGAGAGACAGGGACTGTCGATGACATACCTCGCTCAGGTCGCCCAAGGGCCGACCGCTACCTACGGATTATGGTGCGGAGGAACACTGACAGCATCGCCACCATGTTGACTAATGCTTTTCGTGCAGCAAAATGGTTCAAATGGTTCTGAGCACAATGGGACTTAACATCTGAGGTCATCAGTCCCCTAGAACTTAGAACTACTTAAACCTAACTAACCTAAGGACATCACACACATCCATGCCCGAGGCAGGATTCGAACCTGCGACCGTACAGTTGCGCGGTTCCGGACTGAAACGCGTAGAACCGCTCGGTCACAGCGGCCGGCCCCTCGTGCAGCCACAGGATGTTGTGTTACGACTAAAACCCTACGCAATAGGCTGCATGATGGGCAAAAAAATGGTTAAATGGCTCTGAGCACTATGGGACTTAAAATCTGTGGCCATCAGCCCCCTAGAACTTAGAACTACTTAAACCTAACTAACCTAAGGACGTCACACACATCCATGCCCGAGGCAGGATTCGAACCTGCGACTGTAGCAGTCGCGCGGTTCCGGACTGAGCGCCTAGAAGCTCTAGACCACCGCGGCCGGCGATGATGGGCAACTTCACTCCCGACGTCCATGGCGAGGTTCATCTTTGCAACTACGACGCCATGCAGCGCGGTACAGATGGGTCCAACAAAATGCCGAATGGACTGCTCAGGACTGGCATCACGTTCTCTTCACCGATGAGTGTCGCATATGCCTTCAACCAGAAAATCATCGGAGACCTTTTTGGAGGCAATCTGTTAGTTACTTAGTATGTTTTGGAAGGATAAATCATTATTGTTATAGACACAAAATGTTTTTGCACGTGGTCTGCGTTATAAGTGTTTAAAGGTTACACACTCTTTAAGATCAGAAAGTTTAATACCTCGTCTATAAACGTGAAAGTAATTGCGTGAGTTCTTGTTGGTACACTTTTTTATTACACGAAGGCCACAGAAATAATATCTATCCACTTTTGTACTCAGTATTTTATACACTGAAAGTAATTGGAACTTAAGACTTTAAAAGTAATCCGGTACAAGTGCAAATAATAAGGTTGTTCATGCAAAAATAACAATCTCGCAACATTAAGCGGCTGTATCTACGTGCGCATAAGTATGAATTAGACACCACAAAAGCGCAGTTTCAATACCACAAAATATCCCCCTTGAATCAGTAATGTTGTTACGGCTTTCACTTTTACAACAGCATAAGCAGAGAATTCATTATTTTACCTTAAGCCTTGAGACCCACTACTATCGATTCTGGACCTTTTACTTACATCACCTCTATACCTTATTCAGAAAAATATCTGTGATAGATCTCAGAACTCCTGTGGAATGTCTGTGCGCTTTAAACTGCGCTATTTCATAAACAATTACTGAAAATTAAAATTTCCCCGTAATGGCGGACAACAAGGAGATCAGAGATGTTACGTTCGTCTCTGCAGCAGCGTGTGCTATAAATGAAGAAAACTCCAGAATGTGGCAAATGGGAATTACATTTCTATAAATGAAAAATGTAAACACATTTACTGCTATGTCTCTGCTTCCGCATAAAGCAAGTTAAACAGAATAACATACCTGAGTACAGCAATTCACTGTTACTCATTTCGATTAATTAGATCAATAGCATGCGAACAAGAAGACCAGACAATAGCAAGGAACAGAATCCAGAGCGATCCTATTGCACGATTACATACATTAAATGATAGCATGTTGGCTTCTTCTATACATATTCTTGTCATAGTCTTCAGCAATCATAAACGAAATACACTGAAGAGTCAAAGAAACTGGTAGACCTGCAAAATATCGTGTAGGGCCACCGCGAGCACGCAGAACTGTCGCAACACGACGTGGCATGGACTCGAATAATGTCTGAAGTGGTGCTGGAGGGAACTGACACCATGAATCTTGAAGGGCTGTCCGTAAATCCGTAAGACTACGAGGGGGTCGAGATCTCTTATGAACACACGTTGCGAGGCATCCCGAATATGTTCATGTCTGGGGAGTTTGGTGGCCAGCGGAAATGTTTAAACTCAGAACAGTGTTCCTGGAGCCACTCTGTAGCAATTCTGCACGTGTGGGGTGTCGCATTGTCCTGCTGGAATTGGCCAAGTCCGTCGCAATGCACAGTGGACATGAATGGATACAGGTGACCAGACAGGGTGCCTACGTACGTGTCACCTGTCAGAGTCGTATCTAGACGTATCAGGGGTCCCATATCACTCCAACTGCAAACGCCCCACACCATTACAGAGCCTACACCAGCTTGAACATTCCCCTGCTGACACGTAGGGTCCATGGATTCATGAAGTTGTCTCCATATCCGTACACGTCCATCCGCTCGAAGCAATTTGAAACGAGACTTGTCCGTTCAGGCAACATATTTCGAGACATCAACAGTCCAATGTTCAAGGGTACACGAGTGAGCCTTCGGCTCCGAAAGCCCATATCGATGGTGTTATATTGTTCGCACGCTGACACGAGGTGATGGCCCACCATTGAAATCTGCAGCAGTTTGCGGAAGGGTTGCACTTCTGTCATGTTGAACGATTCTCCTCAGTCGTCGTTGGTCGCGTTCTTGTAGGATCTTTTGCCGGCCGCTGCGATGTCGGAGATTTGATGTTTTACCGGATTCCTGATATTCACGGTACACCCATGAAATGGTCAGAAGGGAAAATCCGCACTTCATCGCTACCTCGGATATGCTGTGTCCCATCGCTCGTGCACCGACTATAACACCACGTTCAGACTCACTTAAATCTTGATAACCGGCCATTGCAACAGCAGTAACCGATCCAGCAACTGCACCAGACACTTTTTGTCTTATATAGGCGTCGCCGACCGCAGCGCCGTATTCTGCCTGTTTACGTATCTCTGTATTTGAATACGCATGCCTATACCAGTTTCTTTGGCGCTTCGGTGTATTTACTAAATGTACATAATTACAGATTTCATCACTGTTTCTACTAGCAGAATAATATTTCACTTTTATTTTAACAAAAATCCTTATTGTTTGAATGTTTTATATTTAGTTGTCAAGAGTATCCATGGGGACGCTATACCTGCATTGCTAGTAGCAGTTTGGAACTCATGAGTGATTCCTTCCGCTGATTTCATTCGGATTTTTTACAACAACCTTCCTCCGTCAGTCCACAATGCGTGTACCGTACGTGGTGTTGGTTTAACTGTGGTTGATCCTTCACGTTTCCACTTCACAATCCACAGTCGACTTGGGCAGCCTGAGAAAGGTTGAGATGACCCTGTTGAAACTGTTACTCAGGTATCATTTGCTCCACGTTCGAAGTCACTGAGTTCTTATGACCGGCCCATTCCGCTATTGCTGTTTCTCTAATGACAACAGAATATTCCCTTCTTCCTTCAGTAGTGGTGGGTTCGTCACTGGTGACATCCGTTGGTCAATTCCGCTTTACACTGTATGTGACTACTTGACCTTTCCTTTGTGATGAAACTGGTCTCTGTTTTAATCTATGAAATTTTATTAGCTGAGCCAATGGGTTGTTTAACTTGTAGTTTTTTCTTAATGGCTCTGAGCACTATGGGACTTAACATCTGTGGTCATCAGTCCCCTAGAACTTAGAACTACTTAAACCTAACTAACCTAAGGACATCACACACATCCATGCCCGAGGCAGGATTCGAACCTGCGACCGTATCAGTCGCGCGGTTCCGGACTGAGCGCCTAGAACCGCTAGACCACTTGTAGTTTTGCAGGCATTCCCTTGTGTTGATGTTCTTAACATACAGGGGGAAAAATTGGCTACTGTTAAAATTAAATAAAATGTTATTTAACGTGTACCAGCACCTTAGCGCTCCCAACCCAACCGCTGCCCTAACGTGTCAAGTGGATATCAGATTCATAGTGTTCGTTCAAGGTGCTCATGGGGTGAGTTTCCATTCCCGTCAACGAAAAGGAGTAGAGCCATGTCGACAAATTTTCCATGCGTTGTGTCCATACAAAATGTCTGTATGAAAAACTATCTTCTTCAAAATCTATTTCAGTAAGCTAATTACCAAGAATAGAGTACTGTAAAAATTTCTTAAAAGACATCACAGTCACCGTTGACTGTATTAAATATTTATTATTACGATTGCAATTTCGGCCTTAGGGCCATTTTCAAATAACACTGCAAAAGTTACCTAACAAACAAAACAAAAATACAAAAATGAAGCACAGGATATACATACATAATGAAGCAAACATTTCATTAAAATAGTAGCGTAATTATAAAAACTGGTGAGAAATGTACACAACTTAGATTCTGTCAGAATATAAGACTATCTGACATGAGTACACGTCGTCGTCAAAATGCAGCCTTTTTACTGTGAGAGACCCACAAAATCCGATGAGTACGACACTTATTACATCGTAAAATGTTGTTAAATATGTACTGAACTGTCAATATTACTATCGTTCTAATAATCTATCACACACACATACAATCTCAGGTGCACTGACAACAAGCTACGGTCGCAGGTTCGAATCCTGCCTCGGGCATGGATGTGTGTGATGTTCTTAGGTTAGTTAGGTTTAAGTAGTTCTACGTTCTAGGGGACTGATGACCTTAGAAGTTAAGTCCCATAGTGCTCAGAGCCATTTGAACCATTTTTGCACTGACAACATGAGGAGCGAAAATATATTTACTAAAGATACTGCCTGTGCACCTAGCAAAGATAGCGCATACCAAGGATACAACTTATAAGCTTTATATCGTCAAGTCTTTTGATCTGTCGACATCATACAGCTTTCTAAATAGTGCTATGATTGTAGGGGCAATAGGATAGGATGGGAATACTTATTCATAACATAATAGAGGATAATACATGTGTTACCTGTTAATAAATACAGGATGCATACTTCAACCAGGTTCTATTACAGCAAACACGGCTAAATAAATACGTATACTGTTCCATCGAAATTGCTTAAAACGTTTTCGGCAAGTGTCCAAAATAACTGTACAGTTCTATGAATCACTTTTGAAGTAGATTGATACAATAAATCACATTCTTCGGATACAATGAAATGTCAAGGCTACTTTTCATTTATATTTGCTTAATTATGTATATATACCCTGTGCTTCATTTTTGTATTTTTTTGTGTTTAGATAACTTTTGCAGTTTGCCCTAAGGCCGAAAATGCAATCGTAATAATAAATATTTTATGCAGTCAAAGGCGACTATGCTGTCTTTTCAGAAATATTATATGACTGCGAATCCCAACCATGAGAAGTTAATCTATTGTAAAAATATTCTAACGAATGACAGTGCCGGTTGAAGATCGTTTTCTATTATGCTTTTACATTATCCTCCTTTGTACCGCGGTAATCCTTTTACCCTAGAGCTTATACCGCGTCTCGAAAATGTCATAATGGCCGGCATCTCCGTTTCAGCCAGACGGTGGAGATGAGTTCCCCTACATTTCTTCCCCTTCATCCTCTTTCCTCATTTAGCGAAGAGGTGAACCCTGCCGCCGTTTACCGACACGTCTCAGTGCAGGGCTTTTACAGGGAAAGGGCTCCTGTGCATTAATCCCTGCTTCCGGACGGCTCGAAAAACAATCAGCGAAGCGATCTCCGGTGGCGGAGCCTTCTCGACATCCGAGGAGCGCTGGAACAATGGCGGCAGGAGGCGAGGGGGCGGAAGAGGCGCCGTGCCGTCTGCTAAGCCTTTCTGGAGCGGAACCCGGCCGGAAAACCGGCTCAGAAAATCTTTGCGATGTCACGAGCCCCCGGTCCTCGAAGACGAGAGCACCTCCAATTTACGTCTTTTCATAAACCTAAAATGGGCTTTGTAATCGATTTTCTGCAACGTTAACTTCAAAATTTTCCTGTGCTGCAATCCACTTGCAAGACGACAAGTAAACATGGTTTAGCTTACGCTCCTCTATGAAATTCTCTAATTGAGGCTTGACCACGAATTTACTTTCAAAACCTTTTCTTAAGAACTTACTTTAATCACACTGTGTGAGCGTGGAAGTAGTTGCCAGGGAGTAACTGATGAAATCAAAATGAAATTGCTTTTAACAAATGGGAATTTTATTTCTAAAGGCTTTTTTTAAGAAACAGATTTATAATTATAAGTAGAAAACAAACTCTAAATATCAAATTAAAATTTATTCAGAGGTAGAAAGCAACAAATTTTTGAGTGTATGAGCTTTCGGGCTGAGAACCTTGCCGCTCCCTTTTGACACGGCCGTAGTCACGACCGCTCACAACAACCTCTGTAAGATAAGACTACACAGGTGCAAATCTGCAACACACCAGATGACCTTAAAGTAGAAGCTTTAACAATTGACACAAGCACACAAACTACGCACCCCGTAGGAGGGATGGAAATGGTGCAAACACTAAAATTAAAAGATTAACTTCTAAGAAAAGTGTTACGGTGGAAGGGTGGCAACCTTATATACTAAAATGACCATTTAAATAAAAGCCCATGAAATGCAATCTCACATAAAATTATACAAGGTTGGCCAAACGTGCTCTACATTACACATATACCGCCTCTCAAGATGATAGGCAAGATAAAAACATATTTCACGAATTAGGCCGTTACACTCCAAGCAATAAATTCGTTAACACACCAAATCCGATAAACCTGACAAAGGCAGCTATTAACGTATTGATAGGGCGATTACCGAACAACCCGAACTGCAGGTTGCTCTAACCCGCCCCTACTCACAAGGGAAAACCGGACCACCCAATTCATAAATAACCACCTTCCTGCGGGTGGGCAAACGGAAAAGAATGGTGGGACGACCCCAAAACAAAGCGGCTGGTGACCTCACCAAGAAAACAAGTAGAATTTAACAAGTAAATGAAACAACATATCACCAATCACTTAACTTCTAATAAACAGCGATTTCTGGCGAAGACCTGGCGCAGCACCCCCAAAACGCTCTCCCGAACCGTCCGCTGCCAGCCGCTTCAACGGACGCAGGAAGGCGCGCCGATCTCCCGTCTCACGGCGTCGCAGCTCGCACCGGCCAGACCGATGTCGTCGGTTTACTCCTGTTGCTCTCGTGTTGGCCGCGAAGCCACTACGCCTCGCTATATGGCGCGGCCCACTGGACTCAAGTGGCGACCTCACATGCGCCGACGCTCAAGGCGGACAAGTCATCTTGTGTCTCAGTGCGCGACCGACCAACCCACCGATCCAACCTCCAACCCGCGACCGGGCGCGAGTTCTCTCACTGCGCCACAAATTCGGACGAGAGACAGACTAGCAAGCTGGGGACGAGAGACTGACCCCCGACTGACTCCAGACTCACCCAGTCTGACCAACTGGCGAGCTCATAGCGCCCCTTAAATGCACGTGAGCAGACAACCTTTCCCCTTTCCCAGCAGAGGGAGGCACCAAAGCTGCGATTGCCACAGCGTCGCCACCGCCAGAAACGGAGGGCGACTGCTTCACATTACGCGCTGCGGCGCGCTCTTCAAAACAGCAATCTTTACCACGGTTCAGAGGCGCCGAGATATTCTTCCTGTGTAACGCTCCCAAAAAATCTCGCAGTCGCGTAGGTGCAGGCAAAACAAATTGCTGTCCTGTAAAGGAATCGTCAGAAAAATCTCATTTCAGTGGTTCGCATGCGGAGTAGGGGTGTATTTATTCAGGTACTTTCAGAAAATCTGCTCCCTTAACCACAAGAGCAACTCGAGCTAGGTCAAAAATTACATTACACTGAAGGTGAAATGACGGTCATAGCAACAGGCCACAATGGTCAGCACACGAGGCTGTGGAATGAGAGGGTTATCCCAGAAACAGCAACATCCTTCACAGTTTACTTGATGGCAATTTATTAGTACAAGATTAGCCAGTGAGTGCACGGACACAGTCAAGCAAATTTCTCCCTGTATGAAATACTCGAATGAAATGGTGATTACACACTAAACGATACGTAGTTAAGAAAAATACGTCACAACACTCAGTAAAACAGATGTCCGTAAGAATTTAAATAAATTTTCGGTTTTAGAGAATATGTACCTAGTGCTTACTAAACTATCTGTCAATAAGAATTTATCTTTTCAAAACAATTTGAATAATATTTGCAATATCAGAAAAATGCGCTCCTGGAACTTCTCTGTTAATAACCTGTCATTTGACAACTTGTAATGCCACTTCCTCGGACGAAAAATGAAAAAAGAAAAAATAGCAACCAATACCCCAAGAATTTCCCCAAAACAAGTTCAAAATTTCATAGAAAGTGAACAAGTAACCAAAGTTCCATTTAACACTATTATTTGGACAATAACCAGTAACTGAAACAAGAACCTTATACTTAGTAGTTTATCAACTTACAAAAGAAAGATAGAATCTCAGTAAACTCAAACTCAAAATCATAGTAAATCGCAAAATCATTATAATTAAAATTAGCAAGGTAGAACCAACGGTCTCAAAGAATACTTTGTGTGAGTACTCTTTGAGAATCGTGAGTAATGGCTAAGGAAGATTTGATCCATTGTCACTACGTTACGAGAGTTAGCCGAAGCTGGTCAGACTTGTTTGAATACTCGTACATGTAGGCGCGGTTAGATTGTTTTTCGAGGATTGATAATTGCAGTCTACTATGACGCAGTGAAACGAAGCATTGACTTCAACTATAACATCGTTTAGAATTCAGATAGAGGACTACCTTATATTAGACTGAAGTGAACATTTTAATTAGATAACTCGAACTCAACTCTAGTTAGCCATTGAACAGTGATAGACAATTAACTGCATTCGTAAATGCAAATAGACTCTGGAACTTGGCAATAGTTTTAAAGCAGATAATTTATAAATTCCCCCCCCCCCCCCACCACTTCCTTGTTAGGAAGTGGTTGTTATTGTGAAATAAACCACCTTTTGGTGCCAATTTACGCATTTGTGATTCCAAATTACAAAATTGTTTAGAGACATAACTGTGATCTTTTGCGTGCAGCGATAATATTTGACTGAAGCCCTCGGCGCATATAGAGAAACTCTTTGACGTTAGGAAGCAATCGCATTGTTACGACTTATTAGAGATTTGAAATTACAACCAAACTATGGGGAAGTTGGTGTCGGTGGAACTGAATTGAATTGAATTTATCATTAATATTTTTAATAGCAACTGTTAAACCATCGAATATAAACTAGTTAATTACGACGAGTAGCGTAATATTGGTCACAACTGGTGAAGTAAATATCACGCACACGTCGAGAGTTCAGTTCAGCACTGTTTTTTGTATCGTCGTCATCGCTCTGCCGACTATCGCCGAGTTTTAGCCAGGGCGGATCAATACTAATCTATCAACTATCAACTAGAAAAACCGGTGACGTTACAAACTGTAATTAAAAAACATGAACCATTGCGCTTACTAAGTCTTTAACTGATAGCAGTTCACATTACATTAAGATCAAAACGGGCCACGGTGCTCGACAGAGGATTGATTAAATATCAAAAGGTCAGTGCGGAGTAAGTTCCGAACTTAAATGTTATCAGCCATCAGAATAAAGCGAGGTGTGTTTCAGAAAGTAAGATACATACAACGAAGTTGTTATTGTTTTACAGCTCCGGCCTCGAACCGTCGGCAGAGCCATATGACATGGCTCGGCCTTTTCTAACACCGGCGCATAGGTCTGTCGGTCATTAAGAGAGGTGCGCCAGACCTGTGGCAGACCAGGGCAGCGAAAACCTCCCCTAAGCTTTCGCCAGTTACCTTGGGAGATGATACATGCCCTTGGATAACTACAACAGACTAAAACTCTAAATCAATAAATAGGTAAAAACGAGGATGAACCATTACATATGGGGAATAAACCAATGCCACATAAGGATAGTGAGAGTGACCAACTTCGGCAAATTGTAGTAAGGAGAAGTTAGAGGAGAGTTGCTTCCGAGACGGCGAGGTGAGCGGAGCTGTGCTGCCCGCCGCCCCCTGACGAATACTGAAAAGGTAATGAACCCACACGATGCCGCATTTTTGAGCGCATAAGGCTTCACTCAGAACTGCAGAAGTCTCATCTGTTACATCCCCTTTTTACGTAATACTAGTCTCGATCGTCAATTGAAGCTCATGGTATTCACATTTGCTACGTAAGTTAAAATCTGAAACGCGATGACTTTTCTGTTATATAATTATTGAGAAGCCACATCAGCCACTGTAATTTACGACAAATTACGCAAGTAATTAAAGATAAGTGAGGGTCACTGTAGACCATTTTGATAGTTTTCTCTTTTGTGAAACTTAATTTAAACCTAGATTATAGATGTGATATGGCATAGGTCATCCTTCGATCCATTGTAGAACTTGGAAACCTATTCAGGGAATATTCGTTCACATTTTTGTTGAACGCAGTTGATTTTTATCATCCTGTATTAAAACATTTCCTTTTATCAATAGTGCAATTTATAAACAATGTTTTGTGAGTAGAATAAAATTTCCAATGGGAAACTTAACTGCTTTATCGACGTTATTTTACCAGCTAACTACAAATAGGAAAGCCTTGAACCCCTTCCACTAAATTTAGTTAGTATTAAGATTCTTTTACAGGGAGTGCAGTGGAGCTGACGCTGAAATCATTAAGTATTTGGTTATATCATCGCTAGTCTTACTGAACTCTTCTGAACTTTACATGTCATGTGTGGTCTGGCGTCTCCTTACCAGCAACAGGTCCCAGGTTCAAACTAGTCAATTCCCTAAAAAACACGCTCAGAGCGTCGTTGCGCGAAAGTGGTATGGAGACACGACTTAGAACAGACAGACACCACGCAGAATGTTAGACTCGTTTTGTATTATCGCGAAATAGGGGAGGTAGTGTCACAGACATGATACATGAACTGGAGTGGCAATCATTAAAACAAAGGCGTTTTTCGTTGCGACGCGACGGGATCTTCTCATGAAATTTCAATCACCAGTTTTCTCCTCCGATTGCGAAAAGATTCTGTTGGCACCCACCTACATAGGGAGAAATGATCATCACGATAAAATAAGACAAATCAGGGCTCGCCCAGAAAAATTTAAGTGCTCGCTTTTCCCGCGTGCCGTTCGAGAGTGGAACCGTAGAGAGACAGCATGAAGGTGGTTCATTGAACTCTCTGCCAGGCTCTTTATTGTGAATAGCAGAGTAATCATGTAAATGTAGATGTAGATGTAGATGTAGATGTGGACAACGTGTTGTGTACCAATTTGCCCACGACGGTAAGGAGAAGTGGGCTTCAGAGTGGTGCGTCGTAGCAAATCTGGTTCAAAATGGTTCAAATGGCTCTGAGCACTATGGAACTTAACATCTGAGGTCAGCAGTCCCCTAGAACTTAGAACTACTTAAACCTAACTAACCTAAGGACAACACACACATCCATGCCCGAGGCAGGATTCGAACCTACGACCGTAGCAGTCGCGCGGTTCCAGACTGGAGCGCCTAGAACCGCTCGGCCACCACGGCCGGCAGCAAATCTGAACGGGAGCAGAAATGATTAGTGAACAAGTAACTTACATTTCTCCAAATGTATGAAGACTCATTACAGCTGATGTAACAAGAAATAGAGTCCAGCTACCACTGTCAGCAGAAAGAAGTTCCAAGAGCGAGTGGGCAGGGTGGATGCTGCCAGCAGTCCTATATTGCGGTGCCAGGGACGCTAGTGCTACTGAGCGGCTGGAGGCGTAGCTCAGAGGGCGGGCTTCATTGGATCCTCTGGGCCCCGCACGACTGCTATCGGCATCTCACGGAAACTTGCAACTCTGTTGCTATGACGCCCGTGATGTGGTGCTGACACATGATACCACATAATGCTTTACTACGACTTCAGAATGAGAAATACGTTTCCTTACATAGAGACTGTAGGCGGTATTACTCCTACCTGCCTTGGGCAGATGCAATGAAATGCTAATCATTTGCCTATCCAAGCATTTAGCGCACATGACACCAGTTTGACGTTTGGAGCACGCTGTTAGAATTTTAGTGGCCAGCAGTGTTTATGAACAATAAGACATTTATCTTCTTCGTACTGCTATAGGGGATTGGGGCTCGTTCATTCTCTGGACAGTTTCCATATTTCCACTGTAACAGCACCTGCTATCTCAGTGAAACAGTCTTGGTTTGCAAGGAGAAAGCAGCCTTCCCGACTTCCCAGGACTACACTAAGTATAAAAATCCAGACTACTGGTGGAAGACAACACCACATCTTTCTATCCATGTGTATGCTGCATGATATAGGCTATCAGTTTTTCGCAAATGACGAAATACACTACTGGCCATTAAAATTGCTACACCAAAAAGAAATGCAGATGATAAACGGGTATTCATTGGACAAATATATTATACTACAACTGACATGTCATTACATTTTCACGCAATTTGGGTGCGTAGATCCTGAGAAATCAGTACCCAGAACAACCACCTCTGGCCGTAATAACGGCCTTGATACGCCTGGGCATTGAGCCAAACAGAGCTTGGATGGCGTGTACAGGTACAGCTGTCCATGCAGCTTCAACACGATACCACAGTTCATCAACAATAGTGACTGGCGTATTGTGACGAGCCAGTTGCTCGGCCACCATTGACCAGACGATTTCAATTGGTGGCAGATCTGGAGAATGTGCTGGCCAGGGCAGCAGTCGAACATTTTCTGTATCCAGAAAGGCCCGTACGGGACCTGCAAAATGCGGTCGTGCATTATCCTGCAGAAATGTAGGGTTTCGCAGGGATCGAATGAAGGCTAGAATCACGGGTCGTAACACATCTGAAATGTCCACTGTTCAAAGTGCCATCAACACGAACAAGAGGTGACCGAGACGTGTAACCAATGGCACCCCATACCATAACGCCGGGTGATACGCCAGTATGGCGATGACGAATACACGTTTCCAATGTGCGTTCACCGCGATGTCGCCAAACACGGATGCGACCATCATAATCCTGTAAACAGAACCTGGATTGATCCGAAAAAATGACGTTTTGCCATTCGTGCACCCAGGTTCGTCATTGAGTAAACCATCGCAGGCGCTCCTGTCTGTGACGCAGCGTCAAGGGTAACCGCAGCCGTGGTCTCCCAGCTGATAGTCCATGCTGCTGCAAACGTCGTCGAACTGTTCCTCCAGATGGTTGTTATCTTGCAAACGTCCCCATCTGTTGACTCAGGGATCGAGACGTGGCTGCACGATCCGTTATAGCCATGCGGATAAGATGCCTGTCATCTCGACTGCTAGTGATACGAGGCCGTAGGGATCCAGCACGGCGTTCCGTATTACCCGCCTGAACCCACCGATTCCATATTCTGCTAACAGTCATTGGATCTCGACCAACGCGAGCAGCAATGTCGCGATACGATAAACGGCAATCGCGATAGGCTACAATCCCACCTTTATCAAAGTCGGAAACGTGATGGTACGCATTTATTCTCCTTACACGAGGCATCACAACAACGTTTCACCAGGCAACTGCTGTTTGTGTGTGAGAAATCGGTTGGAAACGTTCCCCATGGCAGCACGTTGTAGGTGTCGCTACCAGCGCCAACCTTGTGTGAATGCTCTGAAAAGCTAATCATTTGCATATCACAACATCTTCTTCCTGTCGGTTAAATTTCGCGTCTGCAGCACGTCATCTTCGTGGTGTAGCATTTTAATGGCCAGTAGTGTACTTTCTCGGGTAGTACTGCAGACACTACGTTCGAGAAACATACAGAATCCATGTAAACGTCGCTTCAGGTGTTTTCACACCTCTTACATTAAAAGCCGCGTTGACAAAGCGACTGGTTCCGGCGCTGCGGCCGCCCGCTGGGAGATCGGCGTCGCGGGTTGCCGCTATTCCAGCTCGCAGGGGCTATTACGCAACAGGACCCACGGCTGCAGATGGGTTCGGGGCGGCGAGGACATAGCAGCGTTCGCTGTGCCTACCGCACGCCGGCGTTACGTAAACGCGACCGGAGCACCGCGGCGAGCGAACGAAAACAGTTACGTAATTCCAGTTTCCGGTAATTGTGCTGAAGCGGATTTACGTAAGCGCGTTGCCAATCCGCTAGACATCCCATTCTAGGGCAGCTCGAAAGCTATGTCCCATCGAGCAAATCACTGAAGGCGTTGTTATGCGATTGCTAAAGTCCTGCTGTCGTGTGTCAGTCCCATCACCTGTGCCTACATACGCTAACCACTTTCACCTATACTGAGGAGCGCCAGGACGATGCCATCGGCTGCTGGAGTACTGGATACTCTTCGTGGTTTACTGTTCCTGTTAATATATCGATAAAACGAATATCGCGCGGCTCGCCGTTGTGACCGAGCGGTTCTAGGCGCTTCAGTCCGGAACCGTGCTGCTGCTACGGTCACAGGTTCGAATCCTGCCATGGGCATGGATGTGTGTGATGTTCTTAGTTTAAAGTAGTTCTAAGTCTAGGGGACTGATGGCCTCAGATGTTAAGTCCTATAGTGCTTAGAGCCATTTGAAACATTTGAATGTCGCACTAGACCACGCTTTCCCAAACTGTATTTCGAGTAACACTGGCGTCCTGATGGAAGTGAATGAGTTCTCTGCCAGAAGCTATTAACAGCATGACGTTTTTCTTTGCTTCATATTGACTATACTAATATTTTGAAAATTTCATTAGGATTTCTGTGTTTTTGGTTTGATTTAAAATTGAAGTCATCAATCAATGAAACAAGTTGTTCTCATTCTTTTAAAATTTTTTTATTAACATTCCAAATATACGAGGAATTCCATCACACTACCAGGATTCTCAACGTGTTCTGTCAGAGGGAAAGTTTGGGAACCCCTGCACTAGACTATTGGAGCGCTCTGTCAAATGAGCACATAAAATTACGCTTTAAAAACAGTTTTGATACGCCCGCTAAATCCGATGGGCAAAACAGGTAGTTAGGGTTGTGGAAAGAGCCAAATAAGGTTCGGGTCAGTTCATCTTCTAATTGTAATTTATTGTAATTTAATAACAATTTTACAACCAAAGCGGCACATAGCCAGACCTTTACCGAATGCAACTTTTTCACAGCTGAAGGCCTCCAAACTAGAAATCTTAACATATCAACAAGATAAAAAATCCAATTAAGATAGCAATGAAATAATTAAAAAAACATCACAGCAAAGTAGATAGAACAAATATATGCAAGGTGCAATACCAATGGCTGAAGGCCACAATTAAGTTTCAAAATTTTAAAATATATTTCCATAATATTTTAAAGGCAGAAGGCCGCAATGTTTAAGCTTGAAAGATAAATAAAAGAATTAATATTGCAAAACTTTTCAGAAAAAAGAAAAAAAATAACCATATGCCTTAAATTTTAATCAGCTGAAAACAGATAATTAAACACTGGTGGCACTCAGAAGCCTCCAGGGAGGTCGGTCTGCCCTCGTTCACTTAGGCGAGACACAACGACTTGCTTTCTATCTATCAGTACATGAGAACTCAAACAGAAAAGGTTACAATCGTGATAATCCACAATGGAGTATGTATTAGCTGTCAAAATTACACACTACGTTGGAGAGCGACAACAGGTGAGGAAAGGACGCTGTCTGAAATTACGTTAGTGGCCAGGGCAGGTAACCGGAATACTAAAATTCCGCTGGCACTCAAATTGTAGTCAACCAAAATAGTAAATTGCACCGCATGGCTGCTAAATTTCAGCAGTAAAAACACTCGGTGTTGCTCACAGGAGAATCTCCCCAACAGCAAACCACCGAAACAAACCACCACAACATGAATGGACGTGGCTTGGGTCGTTGAAACCGCTACTCAACTTTGACGTCCTGAGTCGGCGAACCACGAAGCTCGTAGCGATCGGAGAGCTCCGCACACGCTCCGACACTGAGCAGGGGCTGCCAGCGGACCCAGCTGACTGCACCGAGCGGAGATAACTTCCCTCGTCCGCAACAACCGACCGACTCCTCTCAGGATGCCGATCACTTCAAATAGTCATCAGTGGAAATAACACCAACTACACACACAGCCTGACAAACACTTGCACGAAGACCTGAACGATACGCAACAGTAACTAAACACGCACGATGACAAGTCGGGAGTCGATGCACACACACACACACACACACACACACACACACACACACACACAGCCGACTCATGAACGATCGGCGAGTCAAAACGCGTCGTCCGGTAGGACAACCGACCGACGATCCACCAGGACCGTGGCCCGGCTCGAGTGATTCGGGGCGGCAATGGTCGGGCGAGCCATGTGGACGCAGACCTCACTGCTGCTCCAACCCGACTGCACTAGTGCCGCATTGCAAATGCCCGACTGGCAGGACCGGACTGCGCTCCAGACGCGTTCCAACTGACTGGCAGACCCGAACTCGCGACCCCGAACTCCCATACGACAGACAACGCCCGGGAAGTAATAGCACTCGAGCAAAGATACTACGAGAGGAGATATATCGATACGCGCTACTAACGCCGCTGACGGTCAGGCAAAGCAGCAACTCAGTGACAGTAATAATTTAAATTGACGTAGTGAGGTGGAAGTACGTTAAAAACAGGCTGTAAAATACATGATGGTGGGAACACGAGCCACGCACGGCTCAAGTTTGTTTGTAACTACTGTAACTAAGTAGCCTTTACTCGGGTGTGTGAAAACGTAAATACAAACCTGGGAATGTGAGCTGACAACCTAAATGTGTTACTGAGCTCAAAACCACACCACTTACATGAAATTGGAAATAATCCTGCGTGTGTGAAAACTTATCACATTCATAAGCAAATAAATAAGCAAACCAATAATTTCACTCTTCATAGGCTTCGTCAGGGCGAACTGTTTGGAAAAAGACATAACTGTGTAGAAAACAAAGCAAACTGTAAATTCGACCTGTCAGAAGGTAACCTGAAACGCACGAAAATTTCTAGAGTGACATATGACAAAGGTAAAATTAAGACACTGACAGAAGCTCCATTGCGCAAGGAAACGAAACAATCACATAGCATGAATCTCAACTGCAAAATGAAGTACTGGCACAAGCAGCAACACAGCAAGACTCCGCAACAGCTAAAAGAAAAAAATTCTGCTAAAAAACTAACTACAGTTGGTCCAGGGAAATTGGGTTCATAATCTTGACACAGAATGCCAATAAAACACTCGACTCAATCTTTAAGTTATGAAATTTCTGTCTGTAAGGAACTTATCAAAGAATACAATTAGAGACTCTAATATGAAAATTCATTTAATCTAAGAACTTCCGTGGTACAGTAAATTAACTCAGAAGATCAATCAATAGAATAATTATCAAAAACTTGGCTGTGACCAACGACACAGGTCCAAGAAAATAAAAATAAACTTCTTACCTCATCAAATAATATCTTGTTATCAATTTCGAAATCTTTTCTATGTCCGAATGCTATGCAACCAATGTTCTGAGTCATTATTCCTCCTCGTAATAAATCTGCAACTCAGACAGTTCCAAAAGTCCGTCCATGCATTACACAGTACACTCAACGAATCCCCACCTGCTGCACACCACAGCTACCCACTACTGACTGTCAAAGATTCTACGACTCCACAGTGGTGCCATCGGAGATACAGATACTGTTGCCTAGGAACTGTTCCTCTGACCACAGTTCTTCAAATATATAATTTTCCTTTACAAATATTAAAACATCCAATAACATCATCAAAAAAATCAAATAGCCATCTTACACTACAAAAAAGCGAACCTTTCCTTCCATTCTGAGCGTCGCATGAAACACATGACGAGCAGTATTTGTTTGGGCTAACTCCAGCTACGCGTTGCAAAAATTAAATTGAATTATCTGCCTAAAACCTCAGAAATTTTAGGAGGGACATCTTGTTGAATCTCTGCCTTTCTGTTACGTTTGTTGCCTTCTGCCTGTCCCTTAATCTACAACATTTTGCAGCTGAAACACCTGCAGTAGATTCTATCTGAAATGCCACCAGTCCAACGGCCACCGAGCGGGGTGGCGCAGTGGTTAGACGTTGGACTCGCATTCGGGAGGACGACGGTTCAATCCCGCGTCCGGCCATCCTGATTTAGGTTTTCCGTGATTTCCCTAACTCACTCCAGGCAAATGCCGGGATGGTTCCTCTGAAAGGGCACGGCCGACTTCCTTCCCAATCCTTCCCTAATCCGATGAGACCGATGACCACGCTGTCTGGTCTCCTTCCCCAAACCAACCAACCAACGCCCACAAACGTGGTGATACTGCGTCGGCACCTATCAAGCTACCCTGCGCCATTCGAGTTTATATATTCCTCGGTAAGTGCTTTAATCTGTCTTATCTTATTCTCATGGTCCCCTATGACGGATGTCCAAAGAAGGCATCAGAATTATTACATAGTCTTCCTGGAATACATATTTGCTCAATTTAAACAACAGGATCTCGCCTAGGCAGTCGCCTTTCCATGACAGTTTCCATTACACTTTTATGAAGACGATACCAGCATGTAAAACAGACTCTTTCCTGAGATGAAAAACTAAATTACAAATGAAGGCCCAACGGTACCGACCGGCCGCCGTGTCATCCTCAGCCGACAGGCGTCACTGGATGCGGATATGGAGGGCCATGTTGTCAGCACAATCCTCTCCCGGCCGTATGTCAGTTTCCGAAACCGGAGCCGCTACTTCTCAATCGAGTAGCCTCTCAGTTTGCCTCACAAGGGCTGAGTGCACCCCGCTTCCCAACAGCTCTCGACTGACCGGATGGTCCTCAGATGAAAATTGCAACACTTTTGTTTTCTGGGAACAATTCTCTATCACCTCAGACACATTGGTGCGCTCAAGGGACGACACAAAACTACCATACTTCATCCACTGTCTTCCATCCTTCTAAACTATAGAGAAACTCTTTAACATTCCCAGCTTGATTCGCATCGTCGACAAAAAGGGCCTCATGAAAAATAGGCTCAGCGCCCAATGAAAAGAGTTTTAGATTTAAAAGTCCTATCAACGTCGATAACATTAGATACACAATAGTATCTTACATCTACTCTGTCGAATGGATTCACAACAGCACGTATTCTGCTACAGAATTAAAGTTTCATTCCAATTTTCCAATGCTGAAAGCTATCAGGTCCAGGTGGTATTCTGTTTCTCATTCGGAGCGGCCTTCCGATTGTACATCACGTTTATTATTGTGTATTTTCGACTGCGGTATTGGAAAGCGGAGGATTTCATGAATGTTAAATGAGATCGGATATATTCGCGTAATATGTTTGGCTGCCGCATCGCGGGGCAGTCAGTTCGAATACCAATTCTCGTCTTCGCAACTAGAGCGGAACGACGGAAATGATTTAAATATACGCATTTCATTGGCTTTCAAACGACAGATACAGTTCTCTGTTCCAAGAAGTAAGTGCAATGGGAGGTGTAGATATGGGCAGCCGGAAGTCAAACTTAACAAGGATTATTGAAGTGATATGAAGTAGTCAGGTATAAGGCTTAGAAATCCTGTTGATTGCAGTGGAAATCACCATTAGAACAATATGCCTTAAAGATAAATACGATAAAGATGATGAAGAGTAATAGAAAGGAGAATAAAAATTTATTTAAAATCAAAATTAAGAACAACGCAGAAGTGGAAAAATTCTTGTTTTAGGAACTAAGACAATACAAGGATGAAAAGAAATTTAATGCACAACTTGAACAAAAGAAAGGGTCGGTTGATAGGAGACATCGTAAAACATCAAGGTGTCGTCAGTTTGGTAATGGAAAGAAGTGTAATTGTGAGGAGGTGGGAGGGAGTGGAAGGAAGACTTGATTGAATGCAGTCAGATTCAAAACGATGTAAGCTGTAGTAGTTGTGGAGAGATGAGGATTGCACGGAACAGAACAGCTTGGAGAGCTGCACCAAACCAGTCTTTTGTTTGAAGCCCACATCAACAACAACAACACAATAGCTACAACAAGGTAACACATGATGACTGTACGAAGGAAGATATCAGAAGTACTTTGGCACTAGCGAAGAAAACTTTCAAAACTGTTCTATTAGTGTAAGATGGTCATATCCTCGGAGACCTGAAATGTGACCTCATGACCTCACATTTTTATTACGAACAGATAATAAAAATTCACTATGTGTAAATTCTTCCCTGAACTCAGTGCCCCTTTGATGTAGCTATTTGTTTATAAAAGCACTGCCACCTGGAAAAGAAGTCGTCCGAAAGGGTATTGCACTTTTCTGACGAGAACTTAAAAGCGCATGTTTTGTTGATGACAAGTCGTGTGCCTTTTCACATGACCACAGCGTGCGACGCAAGTAGAAGAACCCGGCGGAAGGGACGTGAAATCAGTTTGGTTCAAATGGCTCTGAGCACTATGGGACTTAACTTCTGAGGTCATCAGTCCCCTAGAACTTAGAATTAATTAAACCTAACTAATCTAAGGACATCACATACATTCATGCCGACGTCAGTTTGAGTCTGGCGGTAGTAGTGAAGAGATCGACGGCCGACGACCATTGAAAGTGCGCGTAAAGTATTGATAAAACTGACATTTGGAATGGAATGGCGAGCGTGCAAGAAAGATGCGAGTTTTACAAATAAAATAATCAAGCAAATATAGCAGTAATTTTAAGGCTCCAGAGAATTCCTAACATAATGAATCAAGCTCCCTGGCACTTTAAAACTGCGTACCGGACCGAGACTCAACTCGGGACCTTTGCCTTTCCCTGGAAAGTGCTTTTTACCGACAACCCAAGCACGACTCACGACCCAGTAGAATATTTGCCCTCGAAAGGTAAAGGTCCTGAGTTCGAGTCTCGGACCGGTACCCTGTTTCAGTCTGCCAGGAAGATTCATATAAGTGCACACTCCGCTGCAGAGTGAAAATTGGATTATGATTAATCAGTGTTGTCCAATCGGTACTGCTTTTATATATTAAAAATTGGTGCCGAAAAAGCAAACGGTAACAATTTAAAATTCAACGTGACTAATTGTCGGCGTCTTCTTTAATTTAATTATCTTCCCACCAAACGTCACCATGAAAGGAGCAACACACTCAACTTGAACTCGCTACCATTTTGCAGTTGAAACAGAATACACTATTACCTTGTCCGGTAACCATGTCTTCATGCAGAGAGGGTGGAGCATGCCACAGTTCTTAACAAAAAAAATTAAGATTCAGTGCTTAAGAATAAATAACGCATGTCGCAGGTGCTCTCACTCAGATTATATCATACAAAAATATAGCCATTGCTCAAATAAAAAGGGAAAAATTGACAGTTAAAGGGCATAAACATTAATAACTAGTTCACATGGAATACCACGGTATGGCTGCCCAAATCATCACCGAACACCCCTGCCGTGTTTCACTTTTGCGACATACGCTCGGCCGGATTTTGGAAATAGTGCGGAAGGAGACTCATCCAACCAAATGACGCTCTCCTATTCCTCCAGTCCAGTTTCTGTGGCTGCGGCTTTTCCTACTACGTGTATTGCATCTTCAGATCGCCCTGCATTTCCTGCTTGTGGAGCTTCTTTCGGTTGTTTCGGTGCTGACACGATTCTCGAGTGGGAAATTCAGTTCTGCAGTTTTTATTTTTGTCACAACCTCTCACGACCACTAAACACACACTTAAGTCCGCGTTGTAATTTAGAGGATGATGTTTTTCCGCTTTTCCCGTGTGCGATATAAATCTTCGATACGGTGCGTCTTGAAACACCAAAGTGAGCCGTGGTAAAAATTTGCTGTTTTGAAGAGCGCGCCGTAGCGCGTTGTGTGAAGCAGTCACCCTCCGTTTCTGGCGGTGGCGCCGCTGTGGTAATCGCAGCTTTGGTGCCTCCCTCTGGTGGGAAAGCGGAAAAGTTATCTGTTCACGTGCATTTAAGGTGTTATATCCTAGCCAGTAATGCCACCCGAGTCCGCTGCCAAAAGGTTGGCAGCATCAAAGTCCGAACGCCGTCCGCATAAGCAGCGCCAGCGAGACAGGAAATGGCCGCAAGTCTGCGCGCGCCACCGCTGGCTTCTGGTTTCTTAAGCGCTGGAGTCGCGAGCGCTAGGACAGTTCTGTATTCGCCGCTCAGTTGTATACTCGCCACCGAATTGTGTACTTGCTAGTCAGTTGTGTGTTCATCGCAGCAGAGTTGTTGTTTGTCGTCAGCCGACGCTGACCTAGCCGCTCCGACTCGAACTAGACAGATCTCTGTAGACGGAGTTCACTACTGTGTTTCTGTATCTTCGTTAATAAAGATAAGTACCGCCTTTTATTTAATCAGAGTGTTTGGGTTTTCATCTTTCTGTTCACTGTTCCAGCGGACCGGTCGGCCCGCTATTGAAAGTGTGGCGGTGACTTCGTAAGCCGTTTCTACAGCGAATTGTTTGTCGCTACGAACGCCGCCACAAAATAAGGGACGCTATGAGCTCCGTAGGGGAGCAGTCAGTCAGTCTGAGAAGTGTCAGTCTGTCAGTCTCGGCGAGTCTGGTGAGTTGGTCAGCGGGATCAGTGTGGGACAGTCAGTGTCTGTCTGTCTGTTGTCCGGAGTGCTAGTATGTGTTAGGCCGCCAGTCTGGTCGAGTTGTTCAGGGCAATGGTCATTGGCGGTCGGATCGATCGGTTGGTCGGTCGCGCACTGGGACACAGGATGACTTGTCCGTCTTGAGCGTCGGCGCATGTGAGGTCGCCACGTCAGTGGGCCGCGCCGTATGGCGAGGGGTAGTGGCTTCGCGGCCGAGGACAGCAACAGGAGTCAACCGACGACATCGGCCTGGCCGGTGCGAGCTGCGACGCCGTGAGACGGGAGATCGGCGCGCCTTCCTGCGTCCGTTGAAGCGGGTGGCAGCGGACGGTTCGGGAGAGCGTTTTGGGGGTGCTGCGCGAGGTCTTCACCAGAAATCGCAGTTATTAGAAGTTAAGTGATCCGTGATATGTTGTTTCAGTTACTTGTTAAATTCTACTTGTTTTCTCGGTCAGTCTCTCGTTCCAAGCTTGCTCGTTCTTGTTAGGCAGTTTGTCTGTCTGTCGGTCTGCCATACGTTAATAGCTGCCTCTGTCATGTTTGTCGGATTCGGTGTTAACGAATTTATAGAATTAAGGTAAGGGCCGAATTCCTGAAATATGTTTTTATCTTGCCTATCATCTTGCGAGGCGGTATATGTGTAATGTAGAGCATGTTGTACACCTTCTGTAAGTCTGAATTTCATGGGTTTTATTTAAATGGTCATTTTTATACAGTTGCCACCCTTCCATTGCATGAGCCCTTTTAAAAACAAATTGCACTTTTGGTGGAAAATAAATTCTTTGTGTGAGTGTTTGTACCATTTCCACCCCTCTTACGGGGTTGCATAGTTAATTGTGTTAGTTGTTAAAATTTTAGTTTAAAGTATTAGGGTGTGTTGCAGATTTGCACCAGTGTAGTTTTTCAGAGGTCGTTGTGAGCGGTCGTGACTACGGCCGTGTTTAAAGGGAGCGGAAGCTTCGTGGCCCGAAGGCTCCTACTGTAACAAAAAAAAAAAAAAAAAAAAAACAAAAAAAAAAAAAATTATTCTGCCTCCGAATAATTGTAACTTGATATTTCGAGGGTGCTTTTCTGCTTATAATTTTAAAACTGGTTTGCTAAATCTTTTAGGAATAAAATTCACATTTGTTAAATTGTAACTTGATATTTCGAGGGTGCTTTTCTACTTATAAATTTTAAATCTTTTTGAGAAGGCTTTTATGAATAATATTTCCAATGGTTGAAGTTTAATTTGTTTTTATCAGTTTCTCCGTGGCAACTACTTCCACCCTCACACATTGTGTTAATGTTCTTGATAAATCGCTATAAAATAAAGTAAATTCTTTAAGAAAAGATTTTGAAAGTAAATTTTCACGGTTCACAAACACGACGACTTTTGGTTTCAGACATACCCATCATGCAAGAACCAACAATTTGCGCATGTTCCAATTCACGGAGCTCCGACATAATACACTCACAGCTACACGGAACAGTGATCTGACCCCGAGTAACACTCGAAGCGTATTGAGGACATTGCACAGCTGCCGTTCTGGGGCAAATGCAACAGCGCCTCCTGCAGTCTTGGTTAGGGTCTGGATTTACGTTCAAGCGTGCATTTCTCCCGGTGTTTCTGTATTTTTGTTCAACCCTGCATATTGCAACAGGTGTATCTTTGTAAATACGACACACGTTGTACGGAATGTTTCATTATACTTTATACCATCACCTGTTGGAACATTTGCTATTCCTCCTGAAACACCGCGTATACGCTTCGGAAACTGCTGTTGTTGAAATAGCAAGAATATTGTACGAAGTGGAGGTTTGGCCGGATACGCGAAGTGTTATGAAAATCTCATTGTATATACGAGGAGTGTTTTTTTAAGTAAGTACCGTTTTGAAATTAAAAAAAGACGTGCTAAGATATCTCAATTTTATTTTCACATGAAAGCCTGTATCTTAGTCTACTTTTCTTCATAATTTCCGTCAATATTGAGGCACTTGTCATAACGTTGTACCAGTTTTTGAGTACCCTCCTCATAGAAGTCTGCCGCCTGACTTGTTACCCACTGCATTACCACTGTTTTGACTTCGTCATCGTCTTGAATACGATGACCGCCCAGGTGTTTCTTCAAGTGCAGGAACAGATGGTAGTCACTGGGCGCAAGATCGGGGCTGCACGGAGGCTAATCTAGAGATTCCCATCGAAAAGATGTGATGAGATCTTTGGTCTGATTCGCCACATGCGGACGGGCATTGTCTTGCAGCAAAACGATGCCCTTGCTCAACTTCCATGGACTGTTGCTTTGATTCTGGTGCGACGTAGGCCACCCATTTTTCATCGCCCGTAACAGTTTGGCTTAAGAAATCATCATCGTCGTTGTGGTACCGCTGAAGGAGAGTCAATGCACTGTCTAAACGTTTGGTTTTGTGCACATCCGTCAACATTTTCGGTACCCAACGTGCGCACAATTACCGGTAATTCAAGTGCTCGGTCACAATGCCATACAAAACACTGCGAGAAACAATAGGAAAGTCATCAAGCAAAGAGGAAATCGTAAAGCGTCTGTTTTCTCTCACGTTATTGTCCACTTCCTGCACCAAACTTTCATTAACGACCGAAGGTCGCCCACTCCGTTGTCCATCATGGACAGTTGTGCGGCTATCTTTAAATGCTCTCACCCACATTTTTACCGTTCCATCACTCATAATGTTTTCTCCGTAAACTGCACAGATCTCACGATGAATATCGATCGCTTTTAGGCCTTTACCACTAAGAAATCTTATAACAGCGCGTACTTCACAGTCGGCTGGACTCACGATTATCGGAGGCATCTTAAGGGGGGTAGGAGGTCAAACGGGCCGTCTTGGAGCAGGAGAGACACCACAGGACATTTTAATTTCCAGTGTCTATACTTTTACGAATAAATTCATAAAACCTTGTCAGCATGACCAGGAAGGATTCAGATTCTTTATCATAGCACTGGAAGTTCAAAAACATAACAAAATAATTTTTTTTTACATGTGAAAGTTCATAATTTTTTCATCTCTATTGGCTGCATTTGTTGCAATAGGTAGACGTTTCTTCATAAGTAAGGGAGATGCTTCGATGAATTTTGTACAGCATACAAACCATACTTACAGGTGTATAAAACTCTAGAAATTATTTAATTTATGAAAAAATGAATGTGCTGTTATATTTTAAATTTCGTGTTTAGAAAAAAACTCAAGTTTTGTAGTTACTTATATCAATTTTTACCACAGTTTAAATAGATTTGGAAAAGAGTTTCGTACACCTGTAAGTATGGTTTGTATGCTGTGCAAAATTCATCGAAGAATTTCCCTTACTTACGAAGAAAAGTGTACCTATAGCAACAAATGCAGCCAATGGTAAGTGGAAAAAAAGGTGAAATACAAATATCAAAAAAATAAATTATTTTCTTATATTTTTGAACTTCCGCTACTATAAGTGCAAATCCTGAATCCTTTCTCGTCATTCTGACAAGGTTTTATGAATTTATTTTTAAAAGTATAGACAGTGGAAATTAAAATGTCCTGTGGTGTCTCTCCTGCTCCAAGTCGTCCCGTTTGACGTCCTACCCCCCTTAAACACTCAGTACACAACGTAAACAAGGAAGAATCAGATTGTAAAGGCGTCAGTGCATAGATTAAGGTACAGGCTTTCATGTAAAAATAAAATTATTGAGATATCTTAGCACGTCTTTTTTTAAATTTCAAAACGGTACTTACTTAAAAAAACACACCTCGTAGGAATGCAGACACCGTCCACGAATTTCAGTGATGATCGTCGTCTGAAGGTGATGGGAAGGAAACCCGTCGAAACGTTGCTACAACACGACTCGGCTGGTAACCCACGAAGGTTTCGTAAATCCCACTGTGAGTGGGAAGTGAAGTGAATCGAGAGCTCAGTAAGCTCGGATGGTGGAACGCCTGGGAACTGGTGACGCGCCGCCGGCCACCAGCAGCCAAGGTCATAGCCAGATCCGGCCCCCTGACCTCGACCTTGTGGGCCGTGACTCAACGCTGCACTGGACGCAGCAGACATCAAAGGCGGCGCTCCCAGACTGCAAGGCCGCCTGTTAGGGAACCACGCGGCCGCCCGTCTCGCAGGATCCACAAAGGACACGAGTACGGAGACTGTACTAACACGAGTCAGATCCCCATAATGTTGTTGTTGTTGTTGTTCCAGTCAGTCTCAAAACAAATCTGATGCAGCTCTATGTGATTGGTATCCTTCACCTTTGCGTAACCGCGGGAACCTGCATCCGCTTCAACCTGTCTACTGTATGCAAGCGTAAGCCTTCTATTACAATTCCTAGCACTTAACACTTCCTGAGGCATTACTTCTCTGTAGCTCGGGTTGGGTTCCCAGTGAGCTCAGGTGGATTCTGTTACAGCCTTCCTATACCCCCTTCACCCAACACACACACACACACACACACACACACACACACACACACACACACACACACACACATACACATACATACATACATATATATATATAGTGGTACATTAATAGTGACCAGGCCAAATATCTCACGAAATAAGCATCAAACGAGAAAACTACAAAGAACGAAACTTGTCTAGCTTGAAGGGGGAAAACAGATGGCGCTATGGTTGGCCCGCTAGATGGCGCTGCCGTAGGTCACACGGACATCAACTGCGCTTTTTTAAATAGGAACCCACATTTTTTATTCCATATTCGTGTAGTACGTAAAGAAATATGAATTTTTTAGTTGGACCACTTTTTTCGCTTTGTGATAGATGACGCTGTAATAGTCACAAACGTATAAGTACGTGGTATCACGTAACATCCCGCCAGTGCGGACGGTATTTGCTTCGTGATACATTACCCGCGTTAAAATCGACCGTTTACCAATTGCGGAAAAGGTCGATATCGTGTTGATGTATGGCTATTCTGATCATAATGTACAACGGGCGTATGCTATGTACGCTGCTCGGTATCCTGGACGACATCATCCAAGTGTCCGGACCGTTCGCCGGATAGTTACATTATTTGAGGAAACAGAAAGTGTTCAGCCACATGTGAAACGTCAACCACGGCCTGCAACAAATGATGATGACCAAGTAGGTGTTTTAGCCGCTGTCGCGGTTAATCCGGACATCAGTAGTAGACAAATTGCGCGAGAATCGGGAATCTCAAAAACGTCGGTGTTGAGAATGCTACATCCACATCGATTGCACCCGTACCATATTTCTGTGCACCAGGAATTGCATGGCGACGACTTTGAACGTCGTGTATAGTTCCGCCACTGGGCACAAGAGAAATTACGGGACGATGGCTGATTCTTTGCACGCGTTCTATTTAGCGACGAAGCGTCATTGACCAATATCGGTAACGTAAACCGGCATAATATGCCATTCGCAGGTTCGCAGGAGAGCTTCTGTAAAGTTTGGAAGGTAGGAGACGAGATACTCGCAGAAGTAAAGCTGTGAGTACCGGGCGTGAGTCGTGCTTCGGTAGCTCAGATGGTAGAGCACTTGCCCGCGAAAGGCAAAGGTCCCGAGTTCGAGCCTCGGTCGGGCACACAGTTTTAATCTGCCAGGAAGTTTCATAATATGCACTATTGGACAACGGAAAATCCACGATGCCTGAGACAAGTGGAACATCAGCGACTTTGGCCGGTTAATGTATGGTGAGGCATTATGGGAGGAAGGATAATTGGCCCCCATTTTATCGATGGCAATCTAAATGGTGCAGTGTATGCTGATTTCCTACGCAATGTTCTACCGATGTTACTACAAGATCTTTCACAGCATGACAGAATGGCGATGTACTTCCAACGTGATGGATGTCCGCCACATAGCTCGCGTGCGGTTGAAGCGGTATTGAATAGCATATTTCATGACAGGTGGATTGATCGTTGAAGCACCCATGGCCCGCACGTTCACCGGATCTGACGTCCCCAGATTTCTTTCTGTGGGGAAAGTTGAAGGATATTTGCTATCGTGATCCACCGACAACGTCTGACAACATGCGTCAGCGCATTGTCACTGCATGTGCGAACATTACGGAAGGCGAACTACTCGCTGTCGAGAGGAATGTCGTTACAGGTATTGCCAAATGCATTGAGGTTGACGGACATCATTTTCAGCATTTATTGCATTAATGTTGTATAACAACATGCGTTCTCAGAAATGATAAGTTTACAAAGGTACATTTATCACATTGGAACTACCGAAATAAAATGTTCAAACGTACCTACGTTCTGTATTTTAATTTAAAAAACCTACTGTTACCAACTGTTCGCTATTACAGCGCCATATATCACAAAGCGAAAAAAGTGGTCCAACTAAAACATTCGTATTTCTTCACGTACTACACGAATATGAAATAAAAATTGGGAGTTCCTGTTCAAAAAAACGCAGTTGATGTCCGCTTGACCTATGGCAGCGCCATCTAGCGGGCCAACCATAGCGTCATCTGGATTTCCCCTTCAAGCTAGACGAGTTTCGTTCTTTGTAGTTTTTTCGTTTGACGCTTATTTCGTGAGATTTTTGGGCCGGTCACGATCAATGGTCCACCCTGTACACACACACACACACACACACACACACACACACACACACACACAAAATAGGGTGGTCGTACCCTGGACATATCGGTACTATATGTAGGAGCTCTGTTCTCTTGTTGTAATTGTTGTTGTTGTTGTTGTTGTTGTCGCTATGGTGGTAGAAATGCGCTGGCGAGCGAGCAGCTGGAAGTGGTAATATGAAAAAAGAAATTCCATTGAATTTTCTCATTTTGATAAGACACAAGAAGCTGTCTCACTTGCTAAAAACCTTCTATAGCTAAGATAACATAAACATTTCTTTATTTAAAATAATCGGTTTCGAAAGACTTTGCTGTCATCTTCAGATCTTAAGAACTTTTGTTATGAAACGCATTCATTTTAAGCTGCATCTCATGCCAAGTTGACACGTGCTGGTTTTCATACACTGACTTCTTGGCGTTAGGCCCAACTTAAAATGAATAAGTTTCATAACAAAAAGACTTTTCAAGATCCGCAGATGACAGCAAAGTCTGCCGGAACCGGTTGTTTTAAATAAAGAAATATTTAAGCGATCTTGCCTTTAGAAATGTTCTAGCAAAAAGCAATTCATCCAGTAAGAGCAGTTTATTTTTTAAAGAAACTTCAGTATGTTATGCATTTGCTTTAAAAGGTGAGACTTGACAAGCACAAGTACATGTAAAAATGAATAGCTCAATAGGTAGTTCAGTTGAAGACGAATGGATATCTCTAAAATGGGAACCACAGAAGTTGGAATGCCGTTGATACGGGGTGTCTCAAAAGATAGCTCTGTGTGCATGCGCAACAAACTGGATGAGAGAGGGGGTTACGTTCATCACTTGCTTGGCCCTTAGGAATTTAGTCGATACGGAGCAAAAAATTGTACGAAAACATGTTACAAAAACGGAGGTTCGTGTAGCATGCAGCAAATTTCGCAGTAATCGTGGGCTGCATAATGTAAATGATGCTCCAAGTTTCCCCTTTACTCGGAAATTGTTCAAAACGTTTGAGGTGACCGGTTCAACACTGTCCAAACCGAAAACAGGACCACCGAGGTCATCAAGAACGGATGAATCCGTGGAGAGTGTAAGTCTGTCTGTTTGTGACGATCCTAACCTCTCCATTTGTAAGTGTGCAAGTTCTTTACAGGTGGGTGGATCATCACTGCATCTAATTGTGTAACAATACCTTAAACTGCACCCTTAGGAAATCCAGTTCGAGCAAGTATTAAAGCTTCAGTATGGCAGACACAGGCTGTGGTTTATTAATGATGTGACTGATTGCCCTTCATTTAAAAACATCAAGGTTTTGACGACGCTCATTTTCACCTGAACGGTCACGTCAATAAGCATAATTGCCATGCCATTACTGGAATGCAACGAATCCTAGACAGAAGCATGAGAAACCCCTTCATTCAAGAAAAGTTACTGTATGGGCTGCGATGCCGGCTCGAGGAATAATTGGCCCGTACTTTTTCGAGGACGAGAACTGTCGTGCAGTTACAGTGAATTCGGAACGTCATGCGACGATGTTGAATGACTTTTTGGTGCCTGAATTGCAAAACTTTCCTGGCTGCAATCAAAGAATGTGGTTTCAGTAAGACGGAGTCACAGCACACACATCCAAAACCTCTACACTGCGAGTTCGTGATTTTTCCCTGGCAGAATGATCTCCAGGAAGTGTGACATAAATTGGCCCCCAGGCAGTCCAAATTTGAGCCCCATAGATTTTTTTTCTTATGGGAATATGTCAAATGTAACTTTATGTCAATAATCTGACTTACCTAGAGCAAGTAAAGGAAAACATTCTTAGCGAAGTGGCAGCCATCCTAGAGTCTACACGTCGAACCATCATTTTGTTAATTGTTTAAAGGAGTGCCGCAGTCCTGCTGGACAACATTCATGTGACATTATTTTTAAGAAATAAATTTCTAAACTGTGTATTTCAATAATAAATAAAGATTTTGTAGACAGACTTCACCCTCTACTTTATTTTGATAAATATGTCAAATATTTCAAATTTAAGCAATTTTCATTTAAGGTTCGCCACATGGCATTACGTGCAGCTTCTGCTTCATATAAATTCAATAAAGCACAATATGAATACAGGTCATACTAATTCAAATAATAAAACACTTCAGTTAACACAAGATGCAAATAAAAAAACCGTCAAGCATGACTAAACACGTAGTCAACACGTCAATTAACATCTGTAAGCAGAGCAGGGAGGTTAACTTGGAAAACGCCAGAGACGGAGCGATACAGGAAGATTTCAGTTAGATTAGATGGTCAGTCAGGGATTCAGGAATGAGATATTCAAGAAATCATATATTAGATTATAAGGCGCACGCAGCCCCAAGTAGATATAGAGTCAGATCATAAATTACTAGTGATGAACGGTTGAAGTTTAAGAAACTTAGTCAGGAAGAATCAATGCGCAAAGAAGTTGGATACGGAAGTATTCAGGAATAAAGAGATACGCTTGGATTTCTTTGAGGTTATAGATACTCTGATAACGAATAGCTCAATAGGTAGCTCAGTTGAAGAGAAATGGATATCTCTGAAATGCACGCTCACAGAAGTTGGAAAGAAAACCGTAGGTACAAGGAACGTAACAGCGAAAAAACCATGGATAACAGAAAAAAAGGTTGAGCGACGAAAGAAGGAAATATAAAAATTTCCAGGGAAATTCAGGAATACAGAAATACAAGTAACTTAGGAAGAAAATAAACAGGAAATGCAGGGAAGCTGAAGTGAGATGGCTACGTGAAAAATGTGAAGAAATCGGAACAGAAATATTGTCGGAAGGACGGACTTAGCAAAAAACCTTCGCTGAAATTAAAAGCAAGGGCGGTAACATTTCAAAGTTGGATGTTAATATTTCTTTGGAAAGTTGTCCATTGATTCTGCTGTGGTGTGCATAATCTCTGAGTCTCAGATATTATCATCAAGACTGGTTGTTGAGGGCAATCGGACGCGGGTCGCAGCCTGCCGTGACCGTGCTAGCAGCGCAGGAGGAGACTTCGGTATTAATTGAGGATTTTTGGTAATTTGACTTTTTGCTGCACATAGCTGTTGCTCCCTTCCGCACTGGAGGGATTTTATCAGATTTGTGTATGTATACTTTGAGAGTAATATTCATATCTTTGTTGTGACCAGATACGTGATTATTGATTATACACATAAAGTTGTTGGTAATCAGCCTGTCGAAGAAAAGGAAAGGTCCGAATAACGTTTGTCTGTGTTTAAATGTCAGTTTTCAGTATAGAGTAAATTAAAAGTTTTTATTGGTTTCTTTCATTCGTTTTACACCGCTTAAGGCTTGTTGACCAAACCCCTCCTGATTATTCGAAAAAAAAATTCAAATGGCTCTGAGTACTATGGGACTTAACATCTGTGATCATCAGTCCCCTAGAACTTAGAACTGCTTAAACCTAACTAACCTAAGGACATCACACACATCCATGCCCGAGGCAAGATTCGAACCTGCGACCGTAGCAGTCGCGCGGTTCCGGACTGAGCGCCTAGAACCGCGAGACCACCGCGACCTGCCTTGATTATTCAATTTCTATGCAAAACAAAATGGCAGTAGTTGTGACCATGCGTTGCACTCTACATGGATCGCAGTATTTCTTTTGACTATTTAAGCATGTTGCTGGATACAGAATATTCATGCAGTTGCAGAGGCAAGACGAGGTAAGTTGTCTGTTGCGTGCAGGAGCGTTGTTGTGTTAATTGTTAGGAAATGTTAGAAAAATATTTTATAGTCGCAGTCAGATACAAGAAAATGTGATTCTTCGTGATTGACAGGAAGAGTAATAAATTTCGATTTCTTTCTTTTTTTGTTTTGAATCATAATATTAATATTGTCAGAGATGGAGCTTTACACATTTCCAAACGTCTTTCACCAGAACAACAATAATTACAAACAGTGAGCTAAACAATTGCCACATTCAGGGTGCAATGCGCATTCCACTGTCCAGTACAGAGGAGAGAGCGAATAGATGGAAAGGACACTGAAGGCCTCCACGAGGGAAAGACTTGACTGATGGGGTGACAGATGAAGAAACAGGAGTCGGCAGGGAAGGGAAGGGGTTTCAGTATTAGAATCTGAATTCAAAAGAGCTTTGTACGACTTAAGATCGAATAAGGCAGAAGCGATAATAACATTCGATCGAAATTTCTAAAACCATTTGGGGAAGTGGCAACAAGATGACTATTTGTGTAGGTGTGTAGAATGTATAAAACTGACGATATACCATATGTCTTTCGAAATAACATTATCCACATAATTACGAAGGTATCAAGAGCCAACAAGTGCGAGAATTATCTAACAATCAGCTCAATAGCTCATGCAGAATATGGCTACTTTTGAATTGCAATTAAGAGTGATTTGAAAATGACATGAAATACAGATGTTACAAATGTATTTGATAATGATACTTAGTCGAAATTAGCTAATCGCACGATTAAATGGTTCAAATGGCTCTGAGCACTAGTGGCCGTAACTTCTCAGATCATCAGTCCCCTAGAATTTAGAACTACTTAAACCTAACTAACCTAAGGACATCACACACATCCATGCCCGAGGCAGGATTCGAACCTGCGACCGTAGGTGTTCTTACGATGGTTGTGCATGCGGCTTTAGTAGTCCTTCTGCCGCAACTGTTGACCTCAGCTGCCTTTGCTGCATTCCTTCTCGATCTTCTGTCGCAGCCTCTCGTAGCGCTGTAAACGGGGGCTGATTGATAAGGTAACGAGCTACCCGAACCTTTTTTGAAGCAGCGTCGGCAAATGTTGTCCAAGTTATGCCATTCTGTCTCGCAACGCAGTACCTCCTTGGGTTGATCCTGAGCGGTTCTAGGCGCTTCAGTCCGGAACCGCGTTGTTGCTACGGTCGCAGGTTCGAATCCTGCCACGGACATGGATGTGTGTGATATCCTTAGGTTAGTTAGGTTTAAATACACTCCTGGAAATTGAAATAAGAACACCGTGAATTCATTGTCCCAGGAAGGGGAAACTTTATTGACACATTCCTGGGGTCAGATACAGCACATGATCACACTGACAGAACCACAGGCACATAGACACAGGCAACAGAGCATGCACAATGTCGGCACTAGTACAGTGTATATCCACCTTTCGCAGCAATGCAGGCTGCTATTCTCCCATGGACACGATCGTAGAGATGCTGGATGTAGTCCTGTGGAACGGCTTGCCATGCCATTTCCACCTGGCGCCTCAGTTGGACCAGCATTCGTGCTGGACGTGCAGACCGCGTGAGACGACGCTTCATCCAGTCCCAAACATGCTCAATGGGGGACAGATCCGGAGATCTTGCTGGCCAGGGTAGTTGACTTACACCTTCTAGAGCACGTTGGGTGGCACGGGATACATGCGGACGTGCATTGTCCTGTTGGAACAGCAAGGTCCCTTGCCGGTCTAGGAATGGTAGAACGATGGGTTCGCTGACGGTTTGGATGTACCGTGCACTATTCAGTGTCCCCTCGACGATCACCAGTGGTGTACGGCCAGTGTAGGAGATCGCTCCCCACACCATGATGCCGGGTGTTGGCCCAGTGTGCCTCGGTCGTATGCAGTCCTGATTGTGGCGCTCACCTGCACGGCGCCAAACACGCATACGACCATCATTGGCACCAAGGCAGAAGCGACTCTCATCGCTGAAGACGACACGTCTCCATTCGTCCCTCCATTCACGCCTGTCGCGACACCACTGGAGGCGGGCTGCACGATGTTGGGGCGTGAGCGGAAGACGGCCTAACGGTGTGCGGGACCGTAGCCCAGCTTCATGGAGACGGTTGCGAATGGTCCTCGCCGATACCCCAGGAGCAACAATGTCCCTAATTTGCTGGGAAGTGGCGGTGCGGTCCCCTACGGCACTGCGTAGGATCCTACGGTCTTGGCGTGCATCCGTGCGTCGCTGCGGTCCGGTCCCAGGTCGACGGGCACGTGCACCTTCCGCCGACCACTGGCGACAACATCGATGTACTGTGGAGACCTCACGCCCCACGTGTTGAGCAATTCGGCGGTACGTCCACCCAGCCTCCCGCATGCCCACTATACGCCCTCGCTCAAAGTCCGTCAACTGCACATACGGTTCACGTCCACGCTGTCGCGGCATGCTACCAGTGTTAAAGGCTGCGATGGAGCTCCGTATGCCACTGCAAACTGGCTGACACTGACGGCGGCGGTGCACAAATGCTGCGCAGCTAACGCCATTCGACGGCCAACACCGCGGTTCCTGGTGTGTCCGCTGTGCCGTGCGTGTGATCATTGCTTGTACAGCCCTCTCGCAGTGTCCGGAGCAAGTATGGTGGGCCTGACACACCGGTGTCAATGTGTTCTTTTTTCCATTTCCAGGAGTGTAGTTCTAAGTCTAGGGGACTGGTGGCCACAGATGTTAAGTCCCATAGTACTTAGAGCCATTTGATCCAGTTGCTGTCAGTTAGTATCATCAACATCGACATACAGCGGAGAGATCCAGATAGTATTTTCCGGAGTACCTTCTCCTCCACTTGCACACTCGGATGTCTATCTTCTCCCAATTCGATGCCAGTAGATGGTGTAGGGCCCATGACCAGTTAAGAAGTGTATCGGGCCTCTTGAGGGATTCTGTCTCTGTTTTATATTTGGCAGAAGCCCATAGGTACGCCTCGCTATTTGGGTATCATAGCATCGTTTCTGCCATAGATGGTTGATCTGATTCTGAATTTGCTGCTTCTTGTGGTCAGTATTCCTATTAAATTTAGCACGTCATGATTTTGTTCCTTCTTAAGCCAATACATCGCCAATGTACATTGGTACATTCTCTGTTGGCTGAAAATTGTGTTGTACCTACTTCCACGTTTGACTGCTTATCTCGACGTCTTTAATAAAACAACCGCTGCCTATCTGTCAGAGCACAAGTAATCTTGCTATGATTTACATAAATGTTGTATTTCACATTGTTTTTATATTTGCAGGTTGCTTGTTGTAATTTGGTGCTTACAGGTGTTAACTAATTGTAGTCAAACTCTGCGCAGTGTCACGATTTAAATTACTAAATGTTTATTGCTGATTTTCTTCGACTATTATAAATAGCTGCATCCAACTGAGTTTGTCAAATTTCATGTATTAAAAGAAAAGTCGTAAGAACAGTTGCTCAACTTGTCAAATAAAATATCTTTGCTGGGTGCCGCGTTATGTTTTTGTGACTTAATCTAACCTAACTTTACCTAACCTAACCGGCGCCTTACCACTGCCAGCTCCTCACTAGCTACCGTTTTCATAGTTGTGAGAGATTGGGTTGTTTTTCATTCGAGTCCACATCAGCAAATATCGATCATCGGCTCTTTGCAACTAAGCACTCTCCCAATGAATCTCAACCTGGTACCCGCCTTACCAACAATTAAAACATATAAAATTAGTTGTTGGTAAGGCGGGTACCAGGTTGAGATTCATTGGGAGAGTGCTTAGAAAATGTAGTCCATCAACAAAGGAGGTGGCTTACAAAACACTCGTTCGACCTATACTTGAGTATTGCTCATCAGTGTGGGATCCGTACCAGATCGGTCTGACGGAGGGGAGAGAGAAGGTCCAAAGAAGAGCGGCGCGTTTCGTCACAGGGTTATTTGGTAACCGTGATAGCGTTACGGAGATGTTTAATAAACTCATGTGGCAGACTCTGCAAGGGAGGCGCTCTGCATCGCGGTGTAGCTGGCTCGCCAGGTTTCGAGAGGGTGCGTTTCTGGATGAGGTATCGAATATATTGCTTCCCCCTACTTATACCTCCCGAGGAGATCACGAATGTAAAATTAGAGAGATTAGGGCGCGCACGAAGGCTTTCAGACAGTCGTTCTTCCCGCGAACCATACGCGACTGGAACAGGAAAGGGAGGTAATGACAGTGGCACGTAAAGTGCCCTCCGCCACACACCGTTGGGTGACTTGCGGAGTATAAATGTAGATGTAGATGTAGATGTTAGACTTCTAAAACTACGTTCTACACTCTTCAGTGGTGCCTTTGTCTCGCCTCCGGTTTGCCATTTCGTCCGATATTCGCAACATCGAAGTAATCTGACTGCTTTGGCTGCCCCAGTTGTACGATCTGATTCTCACAGCAGCAACTGGCGCCCTGTTTACAATATTCAACTGTATGTTGTGAGTATATGTCGTAAACAGACTAGCACGGAGTTTCGTGCCACACATTATGGTATGAATATACTCCAATTTCCTATCAACTGTTCCACTTTTCTGAGTTATTTCTGTATATTAGATTTTTCTCGAATTTTTAGAGACCAGTGAACTTAAGTGAAACGCGTGAAGGAAGTGAAAGACGGCCGGTAGATTGTGCGAGGTAAATTTCGCCTGTCTTCTAGATTCGACCTGTAGACATGTTATTATTCTCCGAGTTGATATCTATCTGGCCTTGTGTAAATGGTCCTTTTCACTGTCTATAGAATGTGAACAGTTACGAGCAAAGTCGTTTAATCAAATTGATGGAACTAGGCTGTCGTCCATTATGCATTCCGTGGCCGGAGTTTTTAATTTCATACAGTGACCACTGCGCTGAATTCTGATTTGAGAAGCTAATATGCTTACAGAACAGTGACCGGAACGGTGAGTCCACACATTGCTTATTTAAAAGCAATATAAATCTTTTGAATTACAGTAGCACTCCGTATACCAGGGATATTTGTTCTCTCCGCGGATATTTTTAATTACTGTTATAATTTTAATGTTGCGCGTTGTAATTATCGGCTGAGATATCCAAAGTCTGAAGTGTGAGAGATGGATGCTGAGTGTAGTTTATACAATAGTCTCTACACACTGTCTTTGCTACAGAGTAATGTTGCATTTAATTCATGGATGTGTGGTAGCGCAAACGCCAATAAAATCTCGTGAATATTAAACTGGAGAGTGATGGGTGTAGGTGAATAGCGAATGTCCAGAATATAAATTTGAGGGGAAACAGCTACTTTCTGTTGAACAATAATCTGCTGGGCGTATACATTAACCTAAAACTGACAAAGCATTATCGGGACGCACTATACTCACACCGGGAATTGAAATTATCGACAAGCGTATACTGTACCATACTTGGATATCAGCACGCAAGAATATGTGGCTTTAAAAAATATTTTATATTAAAAAACAAATTATTCGCCTGCGAGAAAGTATTTTTCATATCTTACTCACATAGAATATCTCCAGAGGAAGTTCCTTCCTAGATAGAATTCTTGTTTCTTTTGCTGTATTGCCACCTGTTTTAATAAAAACCAACTCGCTGTTCTTTCTACTGCTATCAGTTTTATCGTAGTATTTCTGCTTACCCGAAGATCTATATAAGCGTACTACTTACTCATTTCATTGTTCAAGTAATTACGACGGTAATGATAAGAAGTGGAAGTAGGATAACGTAGGTAGGACCTTTGATCAACTTGGTTACACTATCTGATCAAAAGTTTGCGAACACGTCTCCGTAATGGCCACTAGACGTCACGAGAGGCATTATAACATACCCCGCATAAGCTATACGCGGGCCGCCAAATGTGCCGACTTCTGCGTTCTGGTAACAATTTGGCATATAATACTTGTCCACTTCAAAAACGGTCGACTGCGTGAAAAGTTCCGAAGTAAGAGTCTGAACGCGTAAATAGCGTAACCAACAAAGTATATTGTCCGCAGAGTAAGTCCCATTCAGCCGAAAAACTGATGGAACGTCTCAGCGCGTGCTCGAACTGCAAGTTTCGAAAACGAAAAGAACAGTTTCACTTTCTGCCTTCCTCTCACGTACTGAGTGGCCGCGACTTCGCTGAACCGCGCCTCGCGTCACTCCACTTGTTCGTTGCTTTCGTTTGTACTGAGAAACAGAACACTGGAAAAAGGTGACTTAAGTGTCTGGACAACACCTGTCGACACACTCAATCCAATCAGTCAGACGAAATACGATTCGTAAGTAGATTGTAGAATACGTATCTATATCGAAATTCATTAAATACCAGCAATTTGAATGAAGCTACATTTAACTAGGTGTATTAAAGGCCCATTCTCCTTAGTCAGCCTATAAAATAAATGATTTTTACAATTTTTTTGGAGAAACTAATGAAGCAATCAACGTAAATCTTTTTGCTCATTATTTATTGACTAGCTTAGCGCTCTCTGCTTTGCTCACGTAAACTGCATGGCCTGCAAAGATTTTTTGCTTTTATGTAATCGAATTTTAAATTTTTCACAAACTGAAACACCTTCTAAGCTTTTAATGCTAACTGAGGCCTTATGGTCTTTTCCCAATGTACTTCTGACCAAAAAGTAGCGGGAGTCCAAAGTTTTTGTTAATCATGCCTTCTGCATTCTTGTGGAGATATTTTCATAGTAACTTTCATCCCATAACAAATATTTCTTTATATCTAACCGAGAACCGAAACACCAATTTTTATAAATTTAGCTTTACATTTTTTTTAACATAACGAAATACTTTCTTAAAAATTTTCATCTCCTTAGCTGTTGGATTTCCAGAAACACTGAGACACCGTTTTTTTGTTTTTTTTTGGGGGGGGGGGGGGGGGGGGGAGTGAGACAGGGTTGTCGCCTACACCCGATGTTATTCAATATGTATATTGAGCAAGCAGTAAAGGAAACAAAATAAAAATTCGTAATAGGAGAAGAAATAAAAACTTTGAGGTTCGCCGATGACATTGTAATTCTGTCAGACAGCAAAGGACCTGGAAGAGCAGCTGAACAGAATGGACAGTGTCTTCAAAGGAGGATATAACATGAACATCAACAAAAGCAAAACGAGGATATGGAATGTAGTCAAATTAAATCGGGTGATGCTGGGGGAATTAGATTAGGAAATGAGACACTTAAAGTAGTAAATGAGTTTTGCTAATTGGGGAGAAAAATTACTAATGATGGTCGAAGTAGAGAGGATATAAAATGTAGACTGGCAATGGCAAGGAAAGCGTTTCTGAAGAAGAGAAATTTGTTAAGATCGAGTATAGATTTAAGTGTCAGGAAGTCGTTTCTGAAAGTATTTGTATGGAGTGCAGCCATGTATGGAAGTGAAATGTGGACGATAAATAGTTTAAACAAGAAGAGAATAGAAGCTTTCGAAATGTGGTGCTACAGAATAATGCTGAAGATTAGATGGGTAGATCACATAACTAAAGAGGAGGTATTGACGAGAATTGGAGAGAAGAGAAATTTGCGGCACAACTTGACTAGAAGAAGGGATCGGTTGGTAGGGCATATTATGAGGCATCAAGGGACCATCAGTTTAGTATTGGAGGTCAGCGTGGAGGGTAAAAATCGTAGAGGCAGACCAAGAGATGAATACACTAAACAGATTCAGAAGGATGTAGATTGCAGTAGGTACTGGGAGATGAAGAAGCTTGCACACGATAGAGTAGCATGGAGAGCTGTATCAAATCAGTCTCTGGACTGAAGACTACAACAACAACAACAACAACAACAACCAAGAAGTCAAATACCAGTTGTCATAGACGCAGCCTTAAAAATCCGTTAGTGGTTCTTTAGTAGTTATTTATTTTCAAATTCTTTCATTCTTTCTTTTACCCCCTTGTTGGTTAATTTCAAAAATGCTAAAATACAAAGGTATTTTTCATTTTCTTACTGAGAAAGCAAATTATTATGCTTTCTGAAGCCTTTCATCCCCTATTTCACCCCCGCAGGAGTTGAATTTCGGATAATCCCCTCTTAAACAATGCGTACACTGTAAGATACACACCCTCTCCAAACTTTAAGTTTCTATCGTTAGCGGTTTGGACTAGGCCATGATAAGTCAGTGAATCAGTCTGACTGTATTTCATCTTCTTCGAGGTTTAATTTCCAAAATCAGTGAAACACATATTTTTTTCATATCCAAGAGAGAAGCCAGACACCAGTGTTCAAAGATGTAACTTTAAAAATACTTTCATAATTAAATTTTTCATAAAAATCTCATCCTCTGTTTCACCCCCCTACGGGTTCAGTTTCCAAAAGGAATGAAACACGTATTTTTTATTTGTAACCGAGAAGACATATACCAGTATTCATAGATGTGACTTTAAAAGCACTTTATTACTTCTTTAATAATGATATATTTTCAAGAAAAGCTTCCACCCACTATTTCATACCCACAGCGTTAAATTTCCAAAAATCCAGAAACAAGTATTTCTTTATTTCTGACAGAGACACCAAATATCAATATTCCAGACTGTAGCGCCTAGAACGGCTCGGCTACCCCGGCCCTTCCAATTTTGGTAGGTCTAGCTTCAAAAATGCTTTAATAGCGAAATTTTTCAAGTAAACCCTGCATCCCTTATTTCACCTCCAAGGGTTGGAATTTCGAAAAATCCCTTTTTGGGCAACGCCTACAATGTAAGATCCACACCTTCTGCAAATTTCAAGTTTCGGTCCTTAGTGGTTTGGTTTGGGCGGTGGTGGTCAGTCAGTCAGCAGTCAGGATATTGCCTTTTATAAACAGGGATTCTTGGACAACATTGTCTGATTTTTTTTTTAAAGAAAATCAGTCACCACTAAGCCCCCCATCCGATAAGTTGCTCTGTCCAAAATGAGGTTTATCCATTATGGAAGTCTTGCAATCTTCAGACCTTATATCAAATAAAAAAAGAAACAATTTCATTAATCTGCAGGATATTGTACACGAAGTAAAAGCAGAGTTTTTGGAAATTTGCAAAAATATTAAAATGGTGAGGGTTTGAAACAAATATGTAGTTTTGGTCATCTTTTTTGCAGTAACTAAAGAAAAAATTACAATTTAAAAAGTTAGCCTTGTGGAGTAATTCAGCCAAATTTTAGAAAGATATCTTTACTAATGTGCCCACAATCCATTCTGTCAGCTTGAAATACACTGTATCGCTTACGTTATAGGCTGCTTGAGAAGAATAGATCCTTAAGTACCTCGACTAGCGAGCCTAAACATCGGTTCATGATACGTTTCGCAGTATGATTTTATTTTTTATTTTTATTTTTTTAAGAAACGGAAAGCATACAATTCTTTATTGTGTGCATGTTTCTTCATATTTGACCCATAATGCTTGATTTTATTATATTAAGGATTTTTTCTAGAAGAAAGTTTCATGGATGTCAGAACGATTTCATTTTTTTGCACAATATCGCAATCTTTGTTTATGCTGCATATGTACAGCGATGCGTATAACAATGCATGTCCTTGCTCCGTTACAAGTAAGAGTGATTAATGGCATGGATCTCACAGCTCCTATCAATTCTCCAATGTGTTACCCATTAGCACACTTGAGATTAGCGATTCCATGATATACTGATCGATTCTGACCGTCGCACCTTCAGAATACTTGACTTGGCGTCTACAGCCGTCTGAACAACAGCTACCTTGCAGCTCGTGCGCGCAGAGATATATCTTGAAGACTGTTTTATTTCCGTTATGCTTGTGTTCAGTCAAGACACCTGCAAAACGTGTGAGGCTACACGGCGAGAGCAACTCTCGTCCGCGCCGCGCATATTTACCTGTTGATTCCGCATGTTAGGAGTTTATTAAAGTTTAAACACCTTATTGGCTTGTGCTCAAGCGAGTAAGGAATTTGTATTGCCACGTTATGGGTGGTACTATTGACGCACAGCTCAGTATTTTTGAGTAATGACGTTTTAGTTTATTACTACTACTAACGCTATTCCCAACACATTTTTCTCACAGTATCCACTAGAAAAATGGGCTACGGGAAGACATGGGCTTGTTAGTTTGAATGAGAGAGGCGACAGAGTGAGTTCTGCAATTAATTTCAGCTAGAAGTAGAATATACTCTGTGCAAGAATCACAAGAGGAGGAGGTATATTTCAAAAAGACCTGGAGATACGGTAAGATTCCAGTTAGATTACATCATGGGCTGAAGTTTAAGAAGCTAGTCAGGAGGTATCAGTGCGCAGAGAGGTGAGACACGGAAGTACTAAGAAATGAAGATCTCTTGGGCTATAGACACAGCTAATGAATAGCTCAGCAGGAGGTTCAATTAAAGAGGAATGGACATCTCCAAAAATGACAGTCTCAGAAGCAGGAAAGAAAAACAGATGTATAAGACAGGTAACAGCGAAGGAACAATGGGGAGCAGAAGAAAGAAAGAAGTATAAAAATGTTTGGGGAATTTCAGGAATACAGAAATACAGCACAAGTCACTTCAGAATGAAATAAATAAAAAGTGCGGGGAAGCCGAGACGAAATGGCTGCATGAAAAATATGAAGATATCGAAGAGGAAGTGAATGTCGGAAAAGTCAAAACAACCAAAGTTGAAATTGAATGTAAGGGCGGTATCATTATTCGTGCAATAAGATTTTCACTGTTACATTCAGAGGAGAGAGCCTATAGGTGGAAGTAGTACACTGAAGGCCTCTATGAGGGAGAAGATTTGTCTGATGTGATAGAAGAAGAAACAGGAGCCGATTTAGAAGAGATAAGGGATCCTGTATTAGAATCAGAATTTAAGAGAACTTCGGAGGACTTAAGATCAAATAAGGCAGAAGGGTTAGATAGCATTCAATCAGAATTTCTAAAATTACTGGGGGTGGGGGGCAGTGGCATCAAAGCGACTACTCACATTGGTGTGTAGAGTGTATGAGTCTGGCGACATGTTATCTGACTTTCGGAAAAGCATCACCCACACAATTTCGAAGACGCCAAGATCTGACAAGTGCGAGAATTACCGCGCAATCGGCTTAACAGCTCGTGCATCCAAGTTCATGACAAAAATAATGTACAGAAGAACAAAAAAGAGAATTGAGGATCAGTTAGACGACGATCAGTTTGGCTTTAGGAAAGATAAAGTGGCAATTCTGACTTTGCGGCTGATAATGGAAGCAAGACTGGAGAACAATCAACACACGTTCACAGGATTTGTCGACGTGGAGAAAGCGTTCCACAGTGTAAAACAGTACAATACGTTAAAATTTTGAGGAAAATAGGGGTAGACTCCAGAGAAAGACAGGTAGTATACAATATGTACAAGTGCCAAGAGGGAATAATAAGAGTGGATGACCAAGGAGGAATTACTCTAATTAAAAAGGGTGCAAAGAAGGGATGTAGTCTTTTGCGGTTACTGTTCAATCTATACATCGGGGTTTGAGACACGGAGACAGACGTTTGCCCCTATTCTTCAGTCTATACATCGAAGAAGCAATGACGGAAATAAAAGAAAGCTTCAAGAGCGGGATTAAAATTCAAGGTGAAAGGATAAGGATAAGACTCGCTGATGAAATTGCTGTCCACAGTGAAAGTGAAGAGGAATTAGAGGCTCTGTTGAATGAAATGAACAGCCTAATGAGTACAGAAAATGAATTGAGAGTAAATCGAACAAAGACGAAAGTAATGGGAAATTACAGAAATAAGGAAGCGAGAATCTTGACATCAGGATTGATGGTCACAAAGTAGATGATGTTACGGACTCCTGCTGTGTGTGCAGCAATGTAACCCATGACGGTCGGAGCAAGGAAGACATAAAAAAAAGCAGACTAGCACTGGCAGAAAGGGCATTCGTGGCCAAGAGAAGTCTACTAATGTTAAATATAGGCATTATTTGAGGAAGAAATTTCTGAGATTGTACAGCATTGTTTGGCAGTGATACAAGGACTGCGGGAAAAACGAAACAGAAGAGACTCGAAGCACTTAAGATGTGTCGCTACAGAAGAATGTAGAAAATTAGGTGAACTGATAAGCTAAGGAATGAGGAGGTTCGCAGAATTGGAAAACACTGGCAAGAAGAAGGGACAGAATGGGCGGTCACCTGTCAAGACATCAGTGAATAACTTCCATGGTACTAGAGGAGCAGTAGAGGGTGAAAACTGTAGAGGAAGACGGGAGATTGGAATACATTCAGCAAATAATTGTGGACGTAGGTTGCAAGTGCTACTCTGAGATGAGAAGTTTGGCACAGGAGAAGAGTTCGTGGCGAGGCGCAACCAAAAAATCTGCAAAACTATATCGTTGTTCGACATAGGTTAGGAGATGTGGCACCATGAACATGTGTGAAAATACACTACTGGACAATAAAATTGCTACAGCACAAAGATGACGTGTTACAGACGCGAAATTTAGCCGACAGGAAGAAGATGCTGTAATATGCAAATGATTAGCTTTTCAGAGCATTCACACTAGGTTGGCGCCGGTGGCGACACCTACAACGTGCTGACATGAGCGAAGTTTCCAACCGATTTCACATACACTACCAGCAGTTGACCGGCGTTGCTTGGTGAAACGTTGTGATGCCTTGTGTAAGGAGGAGAAATGCGTACCATCACGTTTCCGACTTTGATAAAGGTCGGATTGTAGCCTATCGCGATTGCGGTTTATCGTATCGCGACATTGCTGCTCGCGTTGGTCGAGATCCAATGACTGTTAGCAAACTATGGAATCGGTGGGTTCAGGAGGGTAATACGGAACGCCGTGCTGGATCCCAACGGCCTCGTGTCACTAGCAGTCGAGATGACAGGCATCTTATCCGCATGGCTGTAACGGATCGTGCAGCCACGTCTCGATCCCTGAGTCAACAGATGGGGACGTTTGAAATACAACAACCATCTGCACGAGCAGTTCGACGACGTTTGCAGCAGCATGGACTATCAGCTCAGAGACCATGGTTGCGGTTACCCTTGACGCTGCATCAGAGGAAGGAGCGCCTGCGATTGTGTACTCAACGACGAACCTGGGTGCACGAATGGCAAAACGTCATTTTTTCGGATCAATCCTGGTTCTGTTTACAGCATCATGATGGTCGCATCCGTGTTTGGCATCGCGATGAACGCACATTGGAAGCGTGTATTCGTCATCGCCATACTGGCGTATCACCCGGTGTGGTGGTACGAAGTGCCATTGGTTACACGTCTCGGTCACCTCTTGTTCGCATTGACGGCACTTTGAACAGTGGACGTTGCATTTCAGATGTGTTACGCCCCGTGGCTCTACCCTTCATTCGATCCCTGCGAAACCCTACATTACAGCAGGATAATGCACGACGGCATGTTGCAGGTCCTGTACGGGCCTTTCTGGATACAGAAAATGTTCGACTGCTGCCCTGGCCAGCACATTCTCCAGATCTCTCGCCAATTGAAAACGTCTGGTCAATGGTGGCCGAGCAACTGGCTCGTCACAATACGCCAGTCACTAGTCTTGATGAACTGTGGTATCGTGTTGAAGCTGTATGGGCAGCTGTACCTGTACACGCCATCCAAGCTCTGTTTGACTCAATGCCCAGGAGCGTCAATGCCATTATTGCGGCCAGAGGTTGTTGTTCTGGGTACTGATTTCTCAGGATCTATGCACCCAAATTGCGTGAAAATGCAATGACATGTCAGTTCTAGTATAATATATTTGTCCAATGAATACCAGTTTATCATCTGCATTTCTTCTTTGTGTAGCAATTTTAATGGCCAGCAGCGTAGCTTTATTTAATACGTAGCTGTTTTATATATTGGAGTTTCATTCTGTAAATAATCAATTCGGGACGTGTAGGGGGGGAGGGGGAGGGGGGGTTAATGGTACTTACCTAAAGATTGAAATCATTTTTTGTCCCGACGTTTAGGTCGTGGTGCCTCGACTTTTTAAACCAGTTGTCCCGATTCTCTGTAAATTGTATCTGGCAACACTTGCCCTTGGCGCCAGCTATCCTAGTATATTGCGTACAGATCTAGACGCACATCGCGACCCTCCCTGCAGCTCGTTTTTGTGGGTTCTCGTGTAGACTATCTTAACGAGGGTAGTCTGCGGGCTACGCGTATAATCTCCAGCTAGGGATGGCGGTCGCAGTGCGGCGTGCCTCGGCCCGGCCGGACCCGTGACGTCACAGCTGTCCCGACGTCACCGCTGTCCCACGGGCCCCGGTACGGCGGCGCGTATGAACGTACCGGCCTCGCAGTTAGCCTCCACAGCAAGCGCTTCCTCGTGCCAGAGTTTAAGCGGTAATATCACTGAAACGACCTTAAAAAATGGGTTTTCTTGTCAGTTTTTTTGGGCAGAAGAAAAGGTGATAGAGAAGTGATGCATGGAAGTAGTTTTTGAGCATATATTTAACTATATTGCAAAAAATTTTTGTCGGATAATATTACAAAACTCCTAGACTTCAGCAATTCACTCGAGGCATATTGAATTGAGGCAAACTGCGGCACGCACTATAAGTGATAGTCAACCCGAATCTGTACAAAAGAAGAGAGATACCTAATCTACATCAGTGTAGGTAGTGAACCAGTTCGAGGATTTTTAGAAATATTGACTTTTTTGTAAAAAAAATCTCTTTGAATTAAATCGTTTGATTTTAACCAAAATAAAGAACAGTCATTTGTTAATAAACATTGTTTAAATTAACTAATCGAAAATCTGCTGTGTGCTTTTCAACTTTTCGCGGCGTAATGAATAGTCCAATAGATTTCGGGCATGCAGAATGAAATCGATGAAGCCTTTTCTTTACTCCGTCAACGTCGTTAAAAGTTGAAAACCAAGGTAAGTGAAGCTTGAAACTTGCTTTGATAGCTATGATCTGTGCTCTAATAGGGTACTTTCCTTGCTATGCCATAACTTTTGTTTTTGTTCTAGATAATCATAAAGTATAACTTTTCCGAATAGTATTTACCATGTGTAATGATTTCTGAGGTTTAACCTTCATCGTCCTACAGGATGAAATGATCATCTCTGGAAAGTATAGTAATTCTGTAGACATTGTTATTCAATTTTATTCCAGGGTACAGATGTTCCTTTCGAGATCCTAATTATGTCACCGATACATGTGTACTGAAGAGGATGCAACCTTGGAGTTCTCGTTGATTTATTAGAATTTCTTCCGTTAAAATGTATCCCACATCTAAAACAATTTTTATCTTTGCGTACATGCCTTCAATAACTTTAGTCAGGTATTTCGTGTATCCATTCCTTCTTTATCATGCTCCACAACTCCTCCATGTCTACCGTATCAAAAGCTTTTGTGTAATCAATAAAGGCGAAATAGGTTTTTAAGTTAAATTTTCTGTACAGTACCTGTTTTGCGCTAAACATACACTCTAAGACATAAAAACTACGTACCACAAAGGAATTATCCGAATGGGACGGAAATCGGTAGATGTCATGTACTTGTACAGACAAAGGAATGATTACAATTACAGAAAAATTGGATGATTTATTCAAGAGAAAGGGCTTCAAAAATTGAGCAAGTCAATAACGCTTGGGTCCATCTCTAGCCCTTGTGCAACCAGTTATTCTGCTTGGCACTGGTTGAGAGTACCGTTTGATGTACTCCTGAGGGATGGTTCAAATGGCTTTGTGCACTATAGGACTTAACTTGTGAAGTCATCAGTCCCCTAAAACTTAGAACTACTTAAACCTAATTAACCTAAGGACATCACACACATCCACGCCCGAGGCAGGATTCGAAGCTGCGACGGTAGCGGTCGCGCGGTTCCAGACTGTAGCGCCTAGAACCGTTCGGCCACTTCGGCCGGCTCTTGAGGGATATCGTACAAAATTCAAACGTTCTCCATTGTGGCGAGATCCGGTGACCGCACTGGCTAAGGTAGGGTTTGGCAAGCCCGAAGACAAGCAGTAGAAACTCTTGCCGTGTGCGGACGGGTCTTTATGAAGTTTAATTTCAGAATGGCTTGACATGAAGGGCAACAAAACGGGTCGTAGAATGTCGTCGATGGACCGCTGCGGTGTAAGGGAGGTGCAGATGGCAGCCAAAGTGGTCCTGGTCTGAAAAGACATGGCATCCCAGACCATGAACCCTGGTTATCGGACCGTATGACAGGTGACACTCGGTTTGGTATACCACCGCTGTCTGGGGCGCCTCCATACACGTCTTCTGCCTGGAATCTCATTTACGGCCACAGTTGTCTTTAGTGATGAGCCCTGCTACGAACTGAGCCCCGATGACCACCGAAGACGTTGTCTCGAGACGCCCGGAAAGTGTTGGGATACCAACCTCACCCGCCATACAGCCCGACAGCCAGGAGTAATGTCTGGATAGCCATTTCTTTGTATAGCAAGGCACCTTTGTTGTCATCGGCGGCACCCTTGCAGCACAGCGGTAGGTCGACGATTTTCTACGCTCCATTTTGTTATCCTTCGTGACAAGCCATGCTGGGTTGACATTTTATCAAGATAATGCCAGCCCGCACCCGGCGAGAGAGTCTACCGCTTGTCTCCGTGCTCACCAAACCCTACGCTGACCAACAAGGTCCTCTGATCTCTCCCGAATTGAGAACCCTAGGAGCATTACGGACAGGTCCCTTCAACCACCTCGAGAGTTTGACGATCTAACGCGTCGATTGGATAGAATTTGGCACGACAACCCCTAACAACAACTCTGTCAATCAATGACAAGTCGAATAAATGCTTGCTCAAATGACAGAAGTGGACCAACATGTTAGTACTTGCTCAGTTTGTGAAGCTATTTCTCTTGAATAAATTATCCAGTTTTTCCGAAATTGTAATCATTTGTTCGTCTGTACAGTAGCATTACATCTATCAATTTCTGTCCCATTCCGATAATTCCGTGGTGCGTCTTTCTTTGTCTTAGAGTGTATTATCTATACAAGGTCTCCTTGTTTTGAATCCACATTGGTCTTCCAGTAAAAGAAAATATGCTACAATCTTAAGGCTGTTGATTATTACCTTAACATATATTCAGAGAAGGATAGCAAATAACGAAATTTCGCTTGTTGTGCGTATGCTGGCAAAACACACATTATATGTGGTAAAAAAAAAAGAAAAAAATAATTGAACTGGATGATTGGAATTTTATTTCTATATGGACAATGATTGTGTGAACTTTATGTAATAAAGTCATGTTTTATACTTGTATAGAATTATGTATCGATTTTTTAAAGATAATATCTCTGTCGGCGCGTACTGGAACCGCCACAGACGATACTTACTAAATATCAAACAAAGATGTAAATGTATTAAACGAGTATAAACAGTAGTGACCGAGCATCAATTTCTCTGTCGTCTTTTGGAGTTACGTGAGTAGGAAGAGCCTGTGACGCTATATTGTACGCTTGTGTAGCCTTCTTTCGTCAAGACTCAGAGAAAGACGCCATTAGGCATTGATTTGTAAATGTGTGTAAGAATTTAATCTGTCTAAATGTTTTGAATAGAGTTACTTAGTGGAAACTTGCATTATGATTTGTAATAAACTTGACTGGTATTTTATCCCATCCTTTTAAGACATTTTCAGCTATTTAAATATTATCCGCGGTGCAGAGCTGCGCTACGAACGAACGAGCCGCTGCCGCGGTGCATCCAAACTGCATTAAATGAAACCAACCATAGCGCAAAGAAGCGGACAGGTAATAGTGAACTAAAATTATTTCCTTCAGCTTTCGGGATTGCAGGGCTGAGCAGCTGATTTTATGATTTGTTTTTACAGGTGAACGCGGGCTGCGGATCCCTTCGTAACATAAATGAAATCTTGCTGTACGTAGTTCTGGTCTGGCAAACATTATAGTAAAACATTTTCTCTCTGATAATAGTTTCATGTTCTCGTGTTAGTCGTGGTACTTATTGGTGTTTTAATGTTAACAAAAATCCACTGCAAAATTTTGATGTTGAACAAACGTTGCTTACTGTAACATCAGTATTGATGACGAAATAATTTTCAGTAACCTTTTCAATAACTGTAAAGAAAGAAAGATATATTGAACTTTATAGCGAGTTACAGTAACGAAACAATGTTCCTTTTAATAATAAGAACATAATATATTTTGTTTTGTTGAAGATTAATGATCCAAAGAAAGTCACAGCACAGCATCCTTAAAAAGTATTTCAGAGCTCTTTTCATAGCAACATATTTTATCTCATCCCTTTATCAATATATTAGTTGTTATGCGAGCAATAACAAAGAGAGCGAAACAACACAGTAGAAAGAACACGTGATTAAATGAGTAGGCGATTGGAGGGTACTGTAGCAAAAACACAGAGCTGCCCACCTTTGACATTACCAATTGCTCTGAAGTTCGATGAAACAGACACATCAGTCGATCTATTCCGCTTAAAATGCATGGAGTATATTTTATGTCTAATCGACAATTGCTTTGAGGTTCGATGAAACACACACATCAGTCGATCTATGTAGCTTAAAATGTATGGAGTACATTTTATGTCTTGTCGATTTCTGCTGCATGCCGTAAACACCGTGTTATAATCTCTTGAAATAGTCTTGGTTACAGAATCTTTTTTACTTAAAGGAAATGACGCGTTTCGCTCTTTTGGCGCATCATCAGATTGTTTCATTTCAAGAAATTCATAACCTGTTGTTGTGCCAGGCGCCCAGCATGGAATGGGAACCATTTTTCCAGTATTACAATTTTAGTGACCAGCAGTGTAACATTTCCATTGTCACAAATCTCCCGTAAGTGTTTAAACGCTCACAGCCGCAGCGACTTAAGGTGAATTAACAGTGGCCGTCGCGCCGCGTCGCATCACATCACGTCACGGCACCGGCAAGGTTTCTCGGGAAGAAACTTTCGACAGCTGACGTCATCGTCTGTCGTTGATCACGTGACTCCCAAGCTCATTTCCTCCCGCTACAGAGCCGTGCGCTCGTTCTCCATACTTCGTTTCGTCGTACTTTTTGTAGCTGATGTTAGTTGTTATTCTAAGTCGTCGTTACTCGTTATTTTTGCTATTTGTTGTAAATTATTACGTATCATTATTTTTTTCGTTAAAATTTATGATTTTATAATGAATGGCGAAAGTAGTGAGCAGTAGTCTGAATTGTATGACATGAATGACTGTGCTGGTAAACTTCTACTTTATTTGATACAAAGACAGCTCACTAAAACTGCATGTACTCAGACAGTTCTCTCTTTACTTATTCTGATCATCACCAAATTGACACACAATATTTTTTTTAGCGCAACGCAATCTGACTTTCAATAATCCCTACAAAAAAATGGCCCTGACTAACAATAACCTATACCTTTCATGAATCACTTACCTCACAAAAATTTTCGTTACTCGAACTACTGCAATACAGTGAGCGCCAGTACTGCCAGCTAAATAAAAGATTCTAGCTACCGAAGGCACTAACTACAGATAGGCATAGCTAGCAAATGAAAGATTTTGATAGAGAACAAACAATGTATTTACCTTAATAGTGTTCAAAAGTCATCATATATATATCTATCTGTCAATTCACAACATCCATCTTTAAAAATTTCCTTTTTCTGGCGGACACACGTCCAGATCGTCCGCTTATAGCAATCTCTCAAAACTCTGGCAACTCTCTCCCCACGTCCACCACTGCTTGCGGCTCACCTCCCACTGCTCAACGTACGCGCTGTTCACATCCAACTGCCCAACACTACACTAGTGAGTATTTCAACAATGAGTCCAACCAGCCACAGACTGCACACAGCACAGTCAGTGATTTTCATACAGAGCGCTACGTGGCGTTACCAACATAAAAACCTAAACAGTATACTTACAAGGTCTAATTTCTAAACATCTTAAACATTCTCACATATGTGCTGTAATTATCATGTGCCAAAAATGTATTTTCAATAGCACTTCTGAATTACGTGCCTCTACTACACTTATAAAATTGATTTTCCAGAGGCCGGTAGATATTATTTTGCAATGAAATGGACAGTAGTCTGGCTGAAAGTACTGCGGATAGAATCAGATTGATGTAAGTGGAATTTATTTGCACGTTGTCAGGTGTTTGTAATGATTGATAAAGAAATGGACTGAAACCTTCAGACAATGCAGCAGTGACGAAATGCTTTTCTTTTGTGAAGTTTGTATAAATATGTATTTGTGGCAGACTCATATTATGTTACGTAACTCTGTGGATTGTGTATGAAAAAATTCTGCATATATCAGTGGTTAGTAGCTAACCCCAGTACAGATAAGGCACTTGAACTATTATAAGCCCAATACAAAATGTAAAGAAAACCTATAATTCTTGAAGGGAAAGGTATTGAGGGAGATATTGCTAGCCATCACGGGGTGTGATGGCAGGACGTAACACTGTGCTCCATTTAGTAATTCTGGGTGCAATTTGACGTAGCAAATAAAAAAATTGGTGCTTCTATATTCTAAAATATTTAAGACACCGAAGCGCCAAAGAAACTAGTGTAGGGATGCGTATTCAAATACAGAGATATGTAAGCAAGCTAATACGGCGCTGCGATCGGCAACGCGTATTTAAGACAAGTGCCTCGCGCAGTTAGATCGGTTACTGCTGCTATAATGCCAGGTTAACAAGATTTAAGTGAGTTTGAACATGATTTAACAGTCGGCGCACGAGCTGTGGGACACAGCATTTCCGAGGCAGCGATGAAGTGGCGATTTTCCTGTACGACCATTTCACGAGTGTACCGTGAATATCAAGAATCCGGTAAAACATCAAATCTCCGACATCGCTGCGACCCGAAAAAGATCCTGCAAGAACGGGATCAACGATGACTGAACAGAATCGTTGAACGTGACACAAGTACAACCCTTATGCAAACTGCTGCAGATTGCAATGCCGGGCCATCAACAAGCGTCAACGTGAGTACCATTCAACGAAATTTCGCCGATATGGGCTTGCGGAGCCAAAGGTCCACTTGTGTACCCGTGATGACTGCACGACACAAAGCTTTACGCCTCGCCTGGACCCGTCAACGCCGGCCGGTGTGGTCGAGCGGTTCTAGGCGCTTCAGTCTGGAACCACGCGACAGCTACAGTCGTACGCTCGAATCCTGCCTCGGGCATGGATGTGTGTGATGTCCTTAGGTTAGTTAGGTTTAACTAGTTCTAAGTCCTAGGGGACTGATGACCTCAGCAGTTGAGTTCCATAGTGCTCAGAGCCATTTGAACCATTTTTTGACTGCCGTGCGAGTTGAGATCACGTGACCTGAATTGACGTGACGGACTGTGTGAACACGATGCCGTGACGCCGAGTGTGAATTCGACTTTATACGATTACCCCTATCTCGACAATCTTGAGTCATCATCATCATCATCATGAGTTATCTGTTATATTAGCAGGTCCTTTGCCTCTCCATTTCCTGCGATCCATTGCTTCCTTCTTAAGGCTGCTGTATGTTGTACGTCCATCATGTCATCCAGTATCTGGAATCTCTTCCTTCCTCGCTTCCTTTTCCCTTCTACATAACCTAAAACTGTTTTTATCAGTCCGTCATTCTTTCTTAATATATGCCCAATCCAGTTTCTTTTTCTTCTCTTTGTTACATCTAGTAACTGTCTTTTCTCTCCCACTCTTCTCAGTACCTCTTCATTTTTTACTGTGTCCATCCAACCCATTCTTTCCATCCTCCGCCATGTCCAAATCTCAGCAGCCTCCAGCCTTTCTCTGTCTTTCTTCCTCATAGTCCATGTTTCAGCGCCAGATAGAAGAATACTCCATACAAGACATTTTATGAGTCTCTTCCTGAATTTTCTGTCCAGACCGCTGCAGAAAATTCTCCTTTTCTTATAAAACGCCTCTTTTGCCATTGCTATCCTTGTTTTAATTTCTGTGGTGCACTTCCAGTCGGTGTCTATCCTACTTCCAAGATACTGAAAATTTTGCACCTGTTCTAGTATTTCTCCATTCAGAATAATTTTTATTTCCTTATTTCCTCCTAGTGCTAATACTTTTGTTTTATTTGTGTTAATTTTTTCCGTTAGTTTCAATGGTGTCCACCAAATCCTGTAATTCTTTTTCCCCTGTGGCTAGAAGGACCACGTCATCAGAAAACCTCAAACACCGTACTCTTCTTCCTCCAATTTCTACGCCTTTGTCATCTAATGAGCATTGCTCAATCATATTTTCCAAGTAGAGGTTGAAAAGGGTAGGTGACAGATAGCATTCCTGTCTTACTCCTTTTCCTAGTCTGATCCAGTTTGTAGTTTCTCTCTCACTTTAATTGAAACTTTTTGATTAAGATATAAGGAGTTTACAAGTCTTCTGGTTTTCCAGTCCACTCTCTTTTTCCTCATTATAGTCGCCAGCTTGTCCCAAACCACATTGTCGAATGCCTTTTCTAGATCGATGAAGCACATATATAGGTCTCTCCCTTTTTCAATAAACCTATCTCTCAAGATTCGTAGGAGCCCTATTGCATCTCTGGTGCCCGTATTCCGTCTAACGCCAAACTGTTCCTCGCCAAGATTCTCCTCCATTACTTTTTCTAGTCTTTTATTAACTATTCTTAACATCACTTTGGCTGCATATGAAATGAGGCTGATTGTCGTCTGCTTGCTACGTTTCTTGGTTCCTTGTTTTTTCGGTAATGGAATCATTACTGTTGTCAGAAAGTCGTCAGGCCATTCACCACTGTCATATATTTTATTACATAACCTGAATATTTATCTTATTCCATCTTGGTTCAAGCATTTTAATATTTCTCCCCGTATCGTATCTGTACCTACCGCTTTGCCATTTTTCATTGCTGCTATGGCAGACTTTACTTCTTCCATTATGATGGTTAGTCCTTTCTCGTCATCACTTACACTGTTGTGTGATTCTAGTTCCAGAGTTTCTGGTTTGCTATTTGTGTCATACAGCTCTTTTACATATTCTTCCCATCTCTGGAGGACATCGGCACGATCTTTGTACACTACCTCTTCGTCTTTACTCAAAATTTCCATAGTAGCACTTCCTGCTCTGTTTTATGCCCATGTCATAGTCTTTACTCTGTAGTATAGTAAGTCGTATCGTCCCTTCCTGTCCAATTCTTCAATTGCATCACATTCCTAGCCTGCTCTGTTTCTCTTCACAGTTCATCATTGAACCTTCGGTATATCTTTCTTGCATCTTCATTGCTCTTGTTTTTCAATTTTCGTCTCTCCTCCATGTTGTTGTTGTTGTGCTCTTCAGTCCTGAGACTGGTTTCTCTTCTTCAGAAACGCTTTTCTTGCCATTGCCAGTCTACATTTTATATCCTCTCTACTTCGACCATCATCAGTTATTTTGCTCCCCAAATATCAAAACTCCTTTACTACTTTCAGGGTCTCATTTCCTAATCTAATTCCCTCAGCATCACCCGACTTAATTCGACTACATTCCATTATCCTCGTTTTGCTTTTGTTCATGTTCATCTTATACCCTCCTTTCAAGACATTGTCCATTCCGTTCAACTGCTCTTCCACGTCCTTCGCTGTCTCTGGCAGAATTGCAGAGTCATCGGTAAACCTCAAAGTTTTTATTTCTTCTCGATGGATTTTAATACCTACTCCAAACTTTTCTTTTGTTACCTTTACTGCTTGCTCAATATACAGATTGAATAGCACCGGGGAGAGGCTACAACCCTGTCTCACTCCCTTCCCAACCACTGCTTCCATTTCATGTCCCTCGACTGTTATAACTGCCATCTGGTTTCTGTACAAATTGTAAATAGCCTTCCGCTCCCTGTATTTTAGCCCTGCCACCTTCAGAATTTGAAAGAGGGTATTCCAGTCAACATTGTAAAAAGCTTTCTCTACGAATGATAGAAACGTAGGTTTGCCTTTCCTTAATCTTTCTTCTAAGATAAGTCGTAGTGTCAGTATTGCCTCACGTGTTCCAACATTTCTACGGAATCCAAACCGATCTTCCCCGTGGTCAGCTTCCACCAGTTTTTCCATTCGAATAATTTCTAGACATATCCCATATTTTGCTGTCCTGCTTTAATGATTCCTGTTTTCAGCATATTCCATTAATCTTGAGTATATGGCCCGATTCAGCAGATCAAATTGCACTCTGCGAAAGCGATTATGATGCCACAAGGAGGGTAGTTAGCAGGATGGCGATACGCCCAGCGTTCCTGAGCTGTTTTGCCCGCCTTTCGAAAGCCCGGGCTGCAACGCCGGGAACGGACCGGCGCCGGAAGCGCCTCTGGTTCGATCCCGGCCGTGTTGTGGCTATTGACAGCGCGCGGCTGCCATTGATCGCGCGGTGTGACGTCAAGCGACAGCCTGGGGGCGTGAAACGGGCTCACACCCACACACACACACACACACAGACACACACACACACACACACACAGACACACACAGACACACACAGACACACAGGGCCCACGGGCGAGTGACTTGCGGAGTCAGATCGGCTGCCTGGTAGGCCACAAAGCGGCGGCGGCCGCTGCAGCCGGCGGGCGGCGAGTAGCAGCTTCGCCGGGGCCGACAGTGCACTCGAAATTAATTGCCCGCCGGCTGAACCGGAGCCTCAAAGGCCGGGCAGGTGTGCCTTTGAGCGAATATCCGCAGCGCGGCGCTCGATCGCAAAGGCTGCAGCCGCCGCACGCCGCGAGGCGGAGCCGATTAATAGCCTGTCACGCTCGCTCGTAGCGGAAATTAAAGCTCCGCTCTTTGTAATAAAGAAGCAAACCTAACTGTGCGATAATTTCACACAGACGTGATGCTAGTATTTACGTCAACGGCACTCGGTTCATCTCTGTTAACATGGGTAGTCGTAAAGTTTCAATTATCGTCTCGAAAACTACAAGTAAGGCAACGAATTTTTGTGTGTGTGTGTGTGTGTCCTTACAGCAGTGTTTTCACTCTTTGAGCTTCAGGCGCATTTAAAAGGCCGCAAATAATTGTGGGTGCACTATATACACATTCTTGAGGAATATTTTACAACAGTCAATACAGGAAAATATATTAAAAAAAGATGCTGTGACTTACCAAACGGGAAAGCGCTGGTAGACAGACACAATAAAAAAACACACAAACACACACACAAATATTAAGCTTTCGCAATCCACGGTTGCTTATCACCAAAGAGGGAAGGAGAGGGAAGACGAAAGGATATGGGTTTTAAGGGAGAGGGTAAGGAGTCATTCCAATCCTGGAAGCAGAAAGACTTACCTTAGGGGGAAAAAGGTACAGGTATACACTCGCGCGCGCACACACACACACACAAATCCATCCGCACATATACAGACATAAGCAAACACATCTAAAGGCCTTCTTGTGTCTGTATATGTGCGGATGGATATGTGTGTGTGTGTGTGTGTGTGTGTGTGTGTGTGTGTGTGTGTGTGCGAGTGTATACCTGTCCCTTCTTTCCGATTCCAGGGTTGGAATGACTCCTTACCCCCTCCCTTAAAACCCACATCCTCTCGTCTTTCCCTCTCCTTCCCTCTTTCCTGATGAAGCAACCGTGGGTTGCGAAAGCTTGATATTTATGTGTGTGTGTGTGTGTGTGTGTGTGTGTGTGTGTGTGTGTGCTTGTGTGTTTTTTATTGTGTCTATCTACCAGCGCTTTCCCGTTTGGTAAGTCACAGCATCTTTTTTAATATATATATATATATATATATATATATATAAAAGAAAGTCGTGTTAGTTACGCTATTTATAACCCAAGAACGGCTGGGCCGATTTGGCTGAAAATTGGAGGAGAGGTAGCTTAGAACCAGGAGACGGACATAGGATACTTTTTATCCCGTTCGACAGCTATAAAACGTGGTATAACAAAAACGCATCTGGCATCGAGTAACAAAACGCAAATGTCAGCTAAACGACGGCTGGACCCGTTTGGCTGAAAATTGGTGGAGAGGTAGCTTAGAACCAGGAGGCGGACATAGGATACTTTTTATCCCGTTCGACCACTATAAAACGTGGTACAACAAAAACGCATCTGGCATGGAGTAACAAAACGCAAATGTCAGCTAAACGTCACTATAAAACGTGGTATAACAAAAACGCATCTGACATGGAATAACAAAACGCAAATGAGAGCTAAACGTCTATGGTTAAGTATCAGTATATATCATTAATTAAGAATTTAAAGAAATAATTTGTATTTTCTTTGAATCATCATTAACAATGCCGGTACCAAGACGATCGAATATTTCTCGACAAAGCCGTAATGCAAGAAGGATACAAAACATTGCGAATGAAAGGACTGAAGAAGAACAACAAATTGCCCGTGAAGAGCGCCGCGTTAGTATGGCTCGACTTCGTGCTTCTCAATCGCAGCCGAAGTGGCCGAGCGGTTCTAGGCGCTACAGTCGGGAACAACGCGACCGCTACGGTCGCAGGTTCGAATCCTGCCTCGGGAATGGATGTGTGTGATGTCCTTAGGTTAGTTAGGTTTAAGTAGTTTTAAGTTCTAGGGGACTGATGACCTCAGAAGTTGAAGTCCCATAGTGCTCAGAGCCATTTGAACCATTTTTTTTCTCAATCACAAGAGCAAAGTGAGGCAGCCCGTGAAACAGCTCGGTTGGCAATGCGAAATCGTCGAGCGAACAACAGAGATCAACATGTAGATAATTTTCCACGCACAAGAAGAGATTTATCACGTGATGATTTGAATCGAGCAGCGTTTAGAAACGATTGCAGCACTGATTACTGCTTGCATCCTTGCGTTTGCATTGGGCCGATGGACGTTGTTTACGAGTATTGTGGCGCATTGAAGTTTTCCTGAGAAACGTACGGATTGTGCTGCCTTAGTGGGAAAGTGAAATTGACATTATTGACTCCGCCACCTGAGTTTAAAAGACTTCAATTTCCGATCCGTCTTGCATTCGCCATGACCATTAACAAATCAGAAGGCCAATCCTTGAAAGTTTGTGGTTTAAATCTGGAATATCCATGTTTTTCACATGATCAGTTATATGTGGCATGATCAGGGGTCGGAAGACCATCTGCGTTGTTTGTTCTTGCTTCTGATAATAAAACAAAAAATGTCGTGTATTTCAAGGTACTTAATTGAAGAGTGGAAGCTATGCACCAAAAAACATAAAGAATAAAGAATCATTGAAATACTTCATTTTTTATTTGTATTTCCTAACAAAAAATTGAACTTAACATCCAAAATCTGATTATTTATTGGCTTTAAGGCGGAACAGAGTTCGCCGCGTCAGCTAGTACCGTGATAAAATAACAATTAAGTCAGTTTATTTTTAATTTTGCATCCAGACTACAACATATATTAATAAAAAAAGCATACATTATCTCAATATGAACGAATAATTTTTGTATAAAAATTTGAGAGATTCATGTAGCACGATTGTCACTCAAATCCGACGGCCGAGCGCCGTGTTGCATCCTATCCTGCCGAGACGAAAGGCAGCACAAACAATAAGTCAAACGTATTGAAATTAAATAATGCAATAAGACTATCGATTTATTCAAATTATATAGAAAAGTCACAATTCACAACTGAAACGTACCTTACGCCTATTCTTTCTAGTATTTATGAGAAACATGAGCCTGATGTGTCCTCGCGATTTCTTCGGTGTTTGCCGGCCGAGCGGTTCTAGGCGCTACAGTCTGGTACCGCGTGACCACTACGGTCGCAGGTTCGAATCCTGTCTCGCGCATGGATGTGTGTGATGTCCTTACGTTAGTTAGGTTTAAGTAGTTTTAAGTTCTAGGGGACTTATGACCACAGCAGTTAAGTCCCATAGTTCTGAGAGCTATTTGAACCATTTTTTTCTTCGGTGTTTGTGGATATAAAGACAGACTCTCATTTCCTCGTCAATACCGTTAACAGTTCCTCTCTTTTTACATTTAATTGTGGTGAGGGCAGAAAACCTTGATACACATAATTATGACGTCGAAAATTGAAGTAAAACGTTCAAAGCCTTTTTAGATATCTACACATATTCTTCTTTTGTAGAAATCAAGGAGGATTCAAGAGACAACTCGTTATGCTTAATCATCAGTCTATGATCAGCAGATATAGCTGCCAGTTCTTCCTCTTCTGTTAAATGTTAAGCCGAAATCACCTGAAGTTTTCATGAATGGGTTTCGAATCCAGTCGGTCTGTTCAGTGTTGATGGATGGAAAATATGAACTCCGTGTCTCTCCTAAACTTATTAAATCATCTACTACTATTGAAAGTATTTCATTTAGGCATGTGGCTTCTTACCAACGGGAACATTTCCAAGTTAACTTGAACAGTTTTTCTTTTAACTTTTAAAAACCAACAGCCTCAGTTGCAAAGTTTACCTAGATTTACCCAGGTTTCAGTCGGGATAACACAACCTTCTTCAGAATAAAAGTAACTACCGTGTGTCCATAGTGGACATCGTCAAGCTAAAACTATAAATCCATAAATTATCGTCAGACTGTAAAAACGTATCTGAAACTGCCTCGGCCCCACTTCGCGACCGCAATGCGGCAGCCACGAGTGCTGTACTGGAACTATGAACAAACAGTAGTTACTTTTATTCTGAAGAAGGTTGGGTTATCCCGACTGAAACCTAAATCTAGATAAACTTAGCAACAGAGGCTGTTGGTTTTTAAAAGTTAAAATTAATATTTCTACAGTTGCTGACAGGGCCGCGAAATGTTGAAAATATTTAAGCTTTTCTTTTCCATATTTGTAGTTTTCTGTGTAACACTTCAACTTTGTCGGTAGATGTGAGGATATTTACTTCTTTACCTTGCATGCTAGTGTTCAAAATACTGAACTGCTGAAATATATCAGCCAAATATTGCAATCTGGCAATCCAAAATTCACTCCGAAGGAGGTTTCAAATATGTAAATGTTTCATTTATTCGAAAAACACGAGAAGTTCTTGTCATGCTCATGCACACGGGTAAGTACTTTCCCCCTCGACAACCGCCTGACTTCCATGTGTAAAAGCAATAGTCTGTGTTCTGACTCCATATCGATACAAAGTTTTTCGAATAAACGGGTTTTGACAGGTCTTGTTTTAATAAAATTTACCATCTGAACAATTTGCTCTAAGACTTCTCTCAGTTTTTGTCCCAATGTTTTTGCTATTACGTCCTCCCTACGATGAAAGCAGTGAGTTACGATAACATCATTTTGTTTTTTTCACGTAGCGTTTGTTCACTTCCAGAATCGGATTCTTCTGTGGCTTGCTTGTTTTTCAGAAATCTGTCCATTTTATTTGATTGTATTTTGCATATATGATTCACTTCTATGCCGGCCGGAGTGGCTGTGCGGTTCTAGGCGCTACAGTCTGGAGCCGAGCGACCGCTACGGTCGCAGGTTCGAATCCTGCCTCGGGCATGGATGTGTGTGATGTCCTTAGGTTAGTTAGGTTTAATTAGTTCTAAGATGGTTCAAATGGCTCTGTGCACTATGGGACTTAACATCTGTGGTCATCAGTCCCCTAGAACTTAGAACTACTTAAACCTAACTAACCTAAGGACGTCACACACATCCATGCCCGAGGCAGGATTCGAACCTGCGACCGTAGCTGCCGCGCGATTCCGGACTGAGCGCCTAGAACCGCGAGACCACCGCGGCCGGCAATTAGTTCTAAGCTCTAGGCGACTGATGACCTCAGAAGTAAAGTCGCATAGTGCTCAGAGCCATTTGAACCATTTGATTCACTTCTAGCCCTTTGAAAATAATCAGTACGCTGTACACAAAACACGAGCCCCACGTACGCTAATAACACCTCACTGACATGTCACTTGAAATCTCTGCGATAACGTCAAGCGCACAACAATGGAAACGAGTTTTCCTTCTGGGCCTGGATTCTTGTGCCACCATGGGTTAACAGTGCTGCCAACGATAATTTTCAAGTTCCGTTAACCCTGATCGAAGTTTCTGTAATGGATCCGCTGGATCACTAAACTGCAGTGGAAGTGACTCTCAGAAGTAGCAAGGCTTCATGAACAATGACGATCATATTCACATGTGCTATTCATCTATAGCAAAGAACATGAAATGAAATTCTTTTAGTCTCGGGCAGCTCCAGGTTAAATAACAAGCAACTTTCATAGATAATTTCCTCTCCCAGTTTCTTTTTTCAGTAATATTCTATTGACAACAGAAATGCATACATTTTCAATAAAATATTATTGCAAGGTGACTGGTTGCGGATGTTATTTATAATTTTTGGTACACTGTCACGTTGCCTAAGTAGGTCATAATGGCCAATAATAACAATAATAGGGAATTCACTTCTTACGCGCTGTTACAGCGCCACTCGGAGTTAGGCGGAATAGGTTCGCAATCGTTGATAACGACACGGAACCCTCCGAACTATGGGCACGTTGTGATCACATGCATAGCGCACAAGGCTGAATTTCAGCGTGGCTACCATCATCAAAGGAAAACGTCTATAGGCAAATCAACTGCGAAACAAAAGCACGACACGACCAGATAATATCTGTAAGAGTTTCCGTCGGAAAAATCCGTCAGTCATCAAATATCCCTTTTCTCCTGATTCTGAACGTTTGGATCTGACCAGATTTCCATTAACGCTTGACAACACTGTGAATTATTCACTGTTTATTTACAAACTTTAAGAGCGACACAAGTGTCGTATAGTTTTGTTATGGAAAGAAGGCACGGAACGAAGCGTTCGAAAATAATTTTCACGGCGCCTACAGGAAAATTTCACGACCAGTGCTGGTCATCCACGGATGCCTCTGCGCCTTGTACCGACTAGCGACTAAGATAGTTACATTTTCCACACAAAAGTAAAAACGGTTCGCTAAAAGTGCATTATTTCTATCAAAAATTGTGAAATTAAGGTAAGGCTGCTATGCAGTTGTAGTGCAAGGAGTTGAAGAAAATGACATTTGAGGTATTTATTAATTATCAATGACCATGAAGCATTATGTTGTAAGCAACTTGCAGTCGATTGGTTGCGGTCTTGGACTGCAAATATTTTACAGCGTATTAAATAAGTTACTGTATTGGCCACACCAAACTTTACTATGGATAAAGTGTTACATTTATAAATACAGTTACATTCATTATTAAACGAATTAATCACTCCCACCACTGCAATTGTTATGATTGCAGCAATGTGACAATTATCTGACCATTCTGCTCCTCCAGACCGCAGCATTCTGCCAACAGAATAATTATTTTTCTCGCCCCACTGCGAATTACACTTTCCCTAGAATTCCTCACACTTCTCGGTGGTGTAAGTGATGACGTCGGTGGGCCAGCAATGGCTTTATCGTCACTCATTATTTTGAAATACCTTTGCCCAGTTCCCAAACAGCCGCTATTGTTAGATAGCTAAGATTAGCAGCAATGGAAGAGAGAAGGCAGTCGGCATGAAACATTCCGAATACTGTCGACACTAAAAGGAGAATAAGCCACGTTATTTCCTTAAACAAACTGAACTATTCGACAAAACTTAAGGACTCGTTCCGTGTTATACCTGTCATGAAATGGATAAAATTGAGTAGCTGTACGTTCTTTTATATTTGGTCATATGTTTCCCTAAAATATTACAGGGCGCACCCGTAAATGTTCTAGGGCGCACCAGTGCGCCCTGGAGCACACTTTGAGAACCACTGCCTTAAGAGTCTTTCGCAGTGGCGCGCCTGAATAAAAGGTGCTCGGTTTTCAAGCCGCGTCACTTCGAATAAAACATTCGAACTTCCTTTTTTTTCATGCTGCATTTTGACTACTATAGCCCGCCATCTAATATGTTTTGTGCAGGCCACAGTGTTCCACTCAGCTCGCTTAGCAAGAACCAACGATCCCCACCTAGGAATGGGGAAAACCAACAGGTTAAAGACCGATACCGGTATTTTAGTTCTGAATAATTGTTAGTTTTCCGTATTTTTTTGGTCTCTGTTATAACAAATACTTTCTATTTTTTTACTAATAACCGAGTAAAAAATTGAAATATTATTTAGCAATAGCAGCAGAGCTAAAATTTTTGTTTTCAAGTAAACATTTTTTAGAGAAGGAGTAATTCTTATTCGTAAAATTTGCATTGGTTTGAAATAATGCTTTACTGTAGGAAATGGGAAAAGCGGTCAGTGATCATTTTGCTATTTTAATAACAATGCCAACAGAAGCGAGCAACAAACGCATGGGATAAGAATTAGTACACCATTGCTGAGACAATACTGTCCCCGTTGCCGTGTGTTGTGTCTTACTGTTTACGTGTATGTGCAGTGTACAGGACTTGCTCTCACCTTTGTAAGAAAATGAAACAACTACAGCACTCCTCATGATGTCATTTATTGTGCAGCTACCAGTTTCGGCGCTTAAGTGCACCATCTTCAGGTCTTAGTTGATGCTGAAGGGGTTATCGAGATCCATATATACGATACCATCGTGATAAGCACTTCAACATCAACCAAGGCCTGAAGATGGTGCAGTGAAGGGTCGAAACTGGCAGCTACACAATAAATGACATCATAAGGACGGCTGTAGGTTTTCATTTTTTTTGCAGTAGTGAATGGCCGTAGTCCCCCAGACCTCCATTCAAAAGGATGGAGATACAAAAACTTGCTCCACCCTGGCCTAAACGGTAGTTTCTAACTGTCGTCGCTGGACATACGTTTAATTGGAGAATGGCACCAACCCTAATCTAGAAATATTTTTACGAAGTGACGTAGCAGTAAAGTACAATCCTTCATTTTCTTTAAAAGATTAAAGATTTGTCTGCCGTTTCTATGAAATCATAAAAAAGGAAGGAAATTATGGAAACAGTAATAAATTAAAAACTTAACAGCAATTCGTTCATAGTGTACAATAAAAATAGGAAGTAGTTGATCTGCTATCTTCGTAATGCGTCTTCATCAGCTTGTAACCTTTGAAAACGGACAAATGAACGAAAAACAGAGTTCGTCAACTTCAGTATTCACTCTGTAGCACTTACTACTGGTAATACCCAAATAGTGATATTATTCCCGATTGCACAATTTTTGAGCAGAGATCCAAAAAATTAGGATCAATAGGATAATACTGGTGATTTTTTGTAGTATTCAAACAGTTTTCATTTTTCTAGAAAATAAGTGAACGGTGGACGGACAAAGTTTTCTTTTAGTTTCCTATTTACATAATACGTGTAGATTCTATGTATTTTCAAACTGCGGAACCGCGCTGCTGCTACGGTCGCAGGTTCGAATCCTGCCTCGGGCATGGATGTGTGTGATGTCCTTAGGTTAGTTAGGTTTAAGTAGTTCTAAGTTCTTGGGGACTGATGGCCTCAGATGTTAAGTCCCATAGTGCTCAGAGCCATTTGAACCATTTGAAAAAATTTTAAACTTCGTTCGATTTCTACGTTTATTACGGGAAATAATAGGAATAAACAACCGAAAATCGGTTATTTCAGAAACTGGATACTTTCAGCGATTTTAACAGTCAGGTTCAACTGGCGTGGAAAAAACGATATAACCGGAAACGGGTTGTTTGATCCGTACCAGCACAGCTCTCATGCTAAGCAGCTAAGTCCGCGGGCTTCGAAGACCATGCAGTACCAAGTGGGGGTGGGGTCTCGAGGAGATCTTTTATCCTCTTGCCAGCTTAATTATGCTTATAAAACTATTATACGTCATATTCTAAATACGAAATCATAAAAAAGGAACATTTTGATTTAAGAAGAGCGACAAAACAGGGAGAAGGTCTCGGAATGTGACCTCGAGCGCGACATCCCTGTGCAGTTCCTTCCAAGGTTGCTCACTAAGTTGATATGATAGCCTACTTAATGCTGGGGTAGTGTTTTACAGGTTTACCGTCGCACCTGGTACAACAACCGGCCACAGTAGGTTATACGTCATACGTCATGTCTGTATACTATTTGATAACGGAGTGCTATTGATATGTGTAGTGTATGCTATGTATTATGTCTCTCCGTGTTTTATCGTATGTTTGCTCTTATTCTAATTTACGCTTTTAAGAAATCTATGTTACTTTAATAAGAGGTTTAATGTGGGGCCTGGTACAATAACCGGCAAAGATTATAGGATAAAATAAGACTTGTTTGATGTATGTTTATTGTTCCTATGTATGTGTGTCTACATGTTCTTATCCGGGTAGTTATGTCCTCTGCGTAGGTGATGGAAGAGTACACAGTGCGATGTCGTCACCTGAACTAATCTACAGTCTGTTAACTGTAAGCCGGCAGATTTGTGAGGGGAGCGCGGGGAGAGGAGGAAGCAAACATTGGCTGGTGAGGGGCGAGGAGCCGGGGGGGGGGGGGGGGAGGGGGGATGACAAGGCACGCCTACCAGTTGCAGTGCTGGCACTACAAATTGCGCGTCATGCTTAACACGAAAGCAGACGAAAGGCTTGGAAGTAAAACTCGCTTTAAATGTTGTTCGTAAACGAAACTGAAATCGTCATATATATATATATATATATATATATATATATATATATATATATATATATATATATATGTTTGTCTACTATGCGCTCACAAACCATTCTTCGATTGCAATGAAACTTTGGTGAGTTGTTCTCTGAACGCCCGAAAAGAGTAATGGAAGCAATTTTTTCTGCTCCCTTTCCCTTTCGCAGCATTCAATCACACGCAATATAATTTTGCGAGCATCGCTACGTAATATTGGTTTCCTTCTAACCATAGGCCTACCGGTAGAGGTTGTTGGTGACTCCCGAGATGGGCCAGCAACTGCCTCTTCACTCATTTTGATAATGTTTAGCACAACTGTACGATAAAAACACGCAGAACAGTACAGCGCAAAACAATAACGAAGCAGACGACAATGGCTACCTTGTGCAACACAGTCAGCTACGTAATGTTGGCAGCAGTCGCAACTGCGTGCCTACCGAAGCATCCCGACGTTTACCGACTTCTACCGATTCAGGACTAGGGAGAGGTCTGCCATCTAAAAGCTTACACACTGTAGTCGTCTCTGCTACGATGCCTGTAACGTGGTAGATTGTGTGTTCTGTCTTGGAGATGTGGCCTGCTACTCATTTAGTTGCCCCCGTTTGGGTGAGTCCCTGAGGCTGTGTAGTAGTGTTTCTCTTGTGGTTCCTGTTATGTTTCGCCGTACGCGTGAGTAATGCTCGTAGTCAGCACGATGTGTTCAGGGGATCCATGTTAACCCCATCGGCAGGTGCCGTCTGCAGAAAGTCACCCACAACCAGACAAGGTTCAAATGTATCTGAAAACTATGGGACTTAACATCTAAGGTCATCAGTCCCCTAGAACTTAGAACTACTTAAACCTAACTGACCTAAGGACATCGCACACATCCATGCCCGAGGCAGGATTCGAACCTGCGACAGTAGCGGTCGCGCGGTTCCAGACTGAAACGCCTGGAACCGCCCGGCCACATCAGCCGGCTCAACCAGACACCGACGTTGTCACTTTCGTCCCACTCCCACTGCCAGAGATCAAACCGCCAAGTTGTCGTTTATGTTCGATGTTTTCCCATTTTATTTCCCTGATCTTACCATGTTTTCCCCTCTGCCAGTAGCATGCATCCCAATCTTGATCTTTTTGTCAATTGGAAGACATCCAACACCACAAATCACGTCTCCATCGAGGCAGAGTCAGATGCTACCGAGAACCTCAGGAGTACACTCCTCTGTTACCGCTTTCTACATTTCACTTCTTTTCCTTCATTGCATATTTAGAGACCTGTGCCTGATATTTTAAAAGGCAGGTCGTACATAATACACATTACTAGCAAAATTTCTTTTGAGTCATAAAATAAGGATAACAACAAAGATTTACAAAGAAAATTAAATTAGTTATAGGAAACTAAATGTTAAAATAATAAGTGTCAGTTGTTGTTGGTGTTGTGGTCTTCAGTTCTGAGGCTGGTTTGTTGCAGCTCTCCATGCTACTCCATCCTGTGCAAGCTTCATCATCTCCAAGTACCTACTGCAACCTACATCCTTCTGAATCTGCTTACTGTATTCATCTCTTGGTCTCCCTATACGATTTTTACCCTCCACGCTGCCTTCCAATACTAAATTTGTGATCCCTTGATGCCCAGACCATGTCCTACCAACCGATCCCTTCTTCTAGTCAAGTTGTGCCACAAACTCCTCTTTTCCCCAATTCTATTCAGTACCTCCTCATTAGTTATGTGATCTACCCATTTAATCTTCAGCATTCTTCTGTAGCACCACATTTCGAAAGCTTCTATTCTCTTCTTGTCCAAACTATTTATCGTCCATGTTTCACTTCCATTCATGGCTACACTCCATACAAATACTTTCAGAAACGACTTCCTGACACTTAAAACTATACTCGATGTTAAGAAATTTCTCTTCTTCAGAAACGCTTTCCTTGCCATTGCCAGTCTACATTTTATATCCTCTCTACTTCGACTACCATCAGTTATTTTGCTCCCCAAATAGTAGAACTCCTTTACTACTTTAAGGGTCTCATTTCGTAATCTAATTCCCTCAGCATCACCTGACTTAATTCGACTACATCGCATTATCCTCGTCTTGCTTTGGTGATGTTCATCTTATATCCTCCTTTGAAGACACTGTCCATTCCGTTCAACTGCTGTTCCAAGTCCTTTGCTGTCTCTGACAGAATTAGAATGTCATCGGCAAACCTCAAAGTTTTTATTTCTTCTCCATGGATTTTAATACCTACTCCAAATTTTTATTTTGTTTCCTTTACTGCTTGCTCAATATACAGATTGAATAACATCGGGGAGAGGGTAAGTTAGAAGGAAATAATAGAAACATAGGAAATGGATGAGCAGCAATTTTTTATTTTTATTTTCTTTTTTACTATTAAAACAAAGTATAACATTATGCTTCACGTTGCCATTCCAGGTGGGAATCATCGAGCCTGTCACACCTGAAGTAGTGTACAAAATTATGTTTTCTTACATTACTGAATGAAATACATCAAGAGCGACTCTGTGTATTTGTTTCTGCTGTCCAAGAAACTACAAACATTTTCAGGACAAACAAAACAACTTGAACGACTAGAGATAGGGCATTCATATTCACAGGACATGTGCTAACTTATGCAGAAATGATTGGCGTTTGAACAATATCAACCCCCTGGGTTCAAGGTCAACATCGTTAACGCGGCTCAACACCACTTATCGGTATGATTTGCCTGCGGCTCTCTTTGTCACTATAAACCGAAGGTAATGGATCATTGCGACTTGAGCAGACGTGTAGGACGCCTCGCAAACGTATGTGCGAACCGTATCGTCAAATCATGTGAGTCTGAAATAGGACGCATTATTGGGATGAGAGAATGTGATACATCCACCCAGGAAATTGCTGCTCGTGTGGAACGAAGTTTTTCCGCAGTGCCACGGGTGTGTGAAGGATGCTTCGCGGAAGGCCGTGGAACACGACGAGATGGGTCAGGTCGCACCACCCAGACCCCCTCCCCCTCCCCGAGAAGATCAACACCTCAACCGAACTGCATTGCAGGACAGATCTATGCCCTCCTCGGCTCTGGCGCAAGAGCGGAACACTGTAACACTACGAGGTGCATTCAAGTTCTAAGGCCTCCGATTTTTTTTTTCTGGACTGGAAAGAGATAGAAACATGCGCATTGTTTTAAAATGAGGCTGCGTTCATTGTCAATACGTCCCAGAGATGGCAGCACCGTACGACAGATGGAATTTTACCGCCAGCGGCGAGAATGAGAACTGTTTTAAATACTTAAAATGGCGACGTTTTCCTTACTTGAACAGCGCGCAATCATTCGTTTTCTGAATTTGCGTGGTGTGAAACCAATTGAAATTCATCGACAGATGAAGGAGACATGTGGTGATGGAGTTATGGATGTGTCGAAAGTGCGTTCGTGGGTGCGACAGTTTAATGAAGGCAGAACATCGTGTGACAACAAGCCGAAACAACCTCGGGCTCGCATAAGCCGGTCTGACGAAATGATCGAGAAAGAGGAGAGAATTGTTTTGGGGGATCGCCGAATGACTGTTGAACAGATCGCCTCCAGAGTTGGCATTTCTGTGGGTTCTATGCACACAATCCTGCATGACGACCTGAAAATGCGAAAAGTGTCATCCAGGTGGGTGCCACTAATGCTGACGGACGACCACATGGCTGCCCGTGTGGCATGTTGCCAAGCAATGTTGACGTGCAACGACACCATGAATGGGACTTTCTTATCGTCAGTTGTGGTTGGCTCTGAGCACTATGGGACTCAACTTCTGAGGTCATTAGTCCCCTAGAACTTAGAACTAGTTAAACCTAACTAACCTAAGGACATCACAAACATCCATGCCCGAGGCAGGATTCGAACCTGCGACCGTAGCGGTCTTGCGGTTCCAGACTGCAGCGCCTTTAACCGCACAGCCATCGTCGGTTGTGACAGTGGATGAGACGTGGATGCCATTTTTCAATCCAGAAACAAAGCGCCAGTCAGCTCAATGGAAGCACACAGATTCACCGTCACCAAAAAAATTTCGGGTAACCGCCAGTGCTGAAAAAATGATAGTGTCCATGTTCTGGGACAACGAGGGCGTAATCCTTACCCATTGCATTCCAAAGGGCACTACGGTAACAGGTGCATCCTACGAAAATGTTTTGAAGAACAAATTCCTTCCTGTACTGCAACAAAAACGTCCGGAAAGGGCTGCGCGTGTGCTGTTTCACCAAGACAACGCACCCGCACATCGAGCTAACGTTACGCAACAGTTTCTTCGTGATAACAACTTTGAAGTGATTCCTCATGCTCCCTACTCACCTGACCTGGCTCCTAGTGACTTTTGGCTTTTTCCAACAATGAAAGACACTCTCCGTGGCCGCACATTCACCAGCCGTGCTGCTATTGCCTCAGTGATTTTCCAGTGGTCAAAACAGACTCCTAAAGAAGCCTTCGCCGCTGCCATGGAATCATGGCGTCAGCGTTGTGAAAAATGTGTACGTCTGCAGGGCGATTACGTCGAGAAATAACGCCAGTTTCATCGATTTCGGGTGAGTAGTTAATTAGAAAAAAAATCGGAGGCCTTAGAACTTGAATGCACCTCGTACTAGACGGCAATTTCGTATGGAACGACATCACTGGGGACAGGAATGTCGTCAGATAGTGTTTTCGGACGAATAGAGGTTCTGTTTATTTGAAAATGATGAGCACATTTTGGTTCGCCACTGACAGGGGGAGCGGCATCACGGTGACAGCATTCACACAAGACATACAGCGCCAAATCAAGGGCTAATGGTTTAGGTTGCTACTGGGTACAACCAGAAATCACAGTTGGTGCGTGTCCAGAACACTGTGACCCGTGTGACCTACGTGAATTACATCCTGCGACCCGTACCTATACCGTTTCTGCACAAAAAATCAAATGGTTCAAATCGCTCTGAGCACTATGGGACTTAACATCTGAGGTCATCACCTAGGACTTAGAACTACTTAAACCTAACTAACCTAAGGACATCACACACATCCATGCCCGAGGCAGGATTCGAACCTGCGACCGCAGCGGTCGCGCGGTTCCAGACTGTAGCGCCTAGTACCGCTCGGTCACACCAGCCGGCTATTTCTGCACAACACTCCAGACTCCATTTTTCCCAAGATAATGCACGACCACATGTTGCCGCACGAACATGCGCCTCCTTGGTGTCACAGGATGTCAGTCTTTTGCCCTGGCCCGCCAGATCACCAGACTTGACACCAATCGAAAATGTGTGGCATATGGTTAAACGGATGCAGCACATTGACCACCACACATTGACCACCACAGATGAACTTTGCAACCAGGTGAATGTAACATGGACGGCTATACCACAGGACGCTATTCGCGCCTTATACGCGTCGATCTCATCACACATGAAACAAGTTATCAGGACCAATGGCGGACCCTGTGCCTACTAGGCAATAGGACACATTCCGAACCGAGGTGACTGAAATGCTAATCATTTCAGCAGAACATACTAATGTACATATCTGTGAATATAAATGTCCTATCTTTAATCGTTCAAGGTGTTCTGTATTTTTTCTGAATATGAGCGGAGTACTGCAGGGTGTTTATAAATAAATATCGGGGTTTTAACGCTTTATAATATTTATTATATTAAACTTAGTTATAAATGATATGTCAAATGAAAGAGCAACTCGAACAGTTTTACCAAGTACCTTATAAATGTTCAATGTGAGCACCATTTGTCACACGGCACACATCAAGTCTATAGCCGAGCTCTTCCCAAACGTTGATAAGTGTGTCTTCAGTGATTGTAGCAACAGCTGCATCAGTCCGGTTTCTTAATTCATGGAGGTCTGCTGGTAGCGGAGGCACGTACACACGATTCTTGATGAAGCGCCAAAGGAAAAAATCGCATGGCGTTAGGTCGGGTGAACGTGGAGGCCATGCAAAGCAAGCCCTGTCATTGGGCCCCTTGCGGCCTATCCAGCACTTGGGTGCAGTGAAGTTCAACCAAACGCGTACTTCGCCATGCCAGTGAGGTGGTGCACCATCTTGCTGAAAATGAAGTTATCTGGCTCATCTTCTTCCAATGGAGGGAAGAGCCATTTCTCTAGTGTATCAAGTGCCAGTTCCAGTAGTTTCACCAAAAAAGAAAGGCCCATAAACTTTCTGCCAGGATACGTCACAAAAACAGTCACTTTGTACCACCTTGTGAGGATTTTCTGAGCCCCAGATGCGCACATTGTGTGCGTGAACATGTCTGCTAAGGTGAAAGGTCGATTCATCACTGAAGACAACATGATCCAGAAAATCTTCATCGTCATGAAACAACATTTTGCTGCGAAGTTGGCACGTAATCCATGATCTGCCGGCTTTGGAGCCTGTAATAACTGTAAACCGTAAGGACGTAGTTATAAGTGTTTTCTTAAAACTTTCCAAACAGTCGAAACAGGAACTTGTAGTTCACGACTAGCCTTCTGGACTGATTTCTTTGCGCTTCGAATGAGCGACTCTCTCACTCGCTCAACAGTCTCTTCACTAACTCTTGGTCATCCTGTTCTCTTCCCTTTACAAAGGCAGCCGGTATCTTCAAATTGATGATACCATCTATTATCAATTGGAGGATCACAACCAAACTTCAGCCGGAATGTACGTTGCACAATAACTACAGATTCGGTCTTTGCAAACTGCAAAACACAAAACACCTTATGTTCACTAGTCGCCATCTTCGCTATTATTGCTGTCTAGCGTAAACAATGCGCGCTGCGCATGCGCACTGGTGCCAGACACATGTTTGAGTTGCCCTTTCGTCTGACTAATCATTTATACCTGTAAGTTTAATGTTATAAATATTATAAAGCGTTAAAACCCCGATATTCATTTATAAACACCCTGTACTTATCACATTTTTGAATGCGTACGTGGGCTATACCCATTGAGTTATTTGTGTTACTATAACTACATGAAGTTCTACGTTTGTATGTGTGCTGTTGTGTTGTATTTGTGTTTGTGTGCATGACCAGTGCCTTAGGTGGGAGGGGAGCCGCGGAACTTATACTTCGAACCTCACCTCGCCGTATGGCGTATTCTTTACATTTAATGATTGTCTCGTTCCTTATATTAGTCGTTCTCCTTTACATTATTTGGTTATCATATTTAAACTGCAGTTTATATACATGAACCCATCACATGCTATGTTTGCTTTTCTTATAATTGTGTTGTTTATCCATTTTAGGAGCTATACTCCTTGTGTCAAGAGTCTGTATCTAATGTTGTTGTTGTGTTTGTGTCATTTTCCGTGTTGACAGCTGATTGAGCCACCAGTCGTCTTTCCTTATGTTGACGAAGGCAGAGAGAGCTGTCGAAACCTCGAGTGTATTATTCGAGGTGACGCAGCTTGAGAAACGAGAAGATTTTAATTTTTAGGGTTTCCGTAACTCAGTCAGTAAAAACTGAACCCTTATTGATCACACTATGCGTCTGTGTGTCTGATTATCAAGACCACTTTTGCATAAGAGCGGGTATAGTTGTCAAGTTGAAAGACACTGACACGCACATGAGTACAATGAGAAACAGTCCCAGTAAGACTCCCCAGTTCGGCAACTCCCTCGGTGCCACACGCGCATGTTTGTTGAGTACTTTAAAAATGTTTCAGTACAGAGACAAGCCACTCATCGACCGATCCCCTACCGGTCCGTGGGACACGCAGCCAGCTCTATCCTGGTACCTGATGGCCACATACAGGTCTGAGGGGTTTCAAGGGGTTGCCTGCCTGCAGGCGCCTAGTAATCGGTCTGTGTTTGTCTCTCCTGTAGAGATCTTCAAAACTCTGTGATATGATATATAGCATCAAAATTACTAATGAAGTCGCCCCGTGTTCGAAGCCAAAATCCTTAAAAACTATGTGGAATGATATAGTAGGCAAATTACTAACGAGATCATCGTGCATTGGGCGCCAAAATGCAATGAACCATTCAAAACTCTGTGATACAGTGTGCAAATTACTAATGAGTGCCAATAATTAATTGACATCAACAATTAAATGAAGCAGGTCAGCGAAAGGCTATGAGATCAAGGGATTGATAAGCGAATGGCCGGCCGGAGTGGCCGCGCTGTTCTAGGCGCTACAGTCTGGAACCGAGCGACCACTACGGTCGCAGGTTCGAATCCTGCCTCGGGCAAGGATGTGTATGATGTCCTTAGGTTAGCTAGGTTTAATTAGTTCTAAGATCTAGGCGACTGATGACCTCAGAAGTTAAGTCGCATAGTGCTCAGAGCCATTTGAACCATGAGCGAATGGAACAGATTGTTTAGATCATTGAAACACGAAATATCAGCTTTTATTAGGGTACTTTATCTACATAAAATTACAAATCTCAGCTCCGATTTCACCGGGCGTCGACATGACTCAGGTAGGAGGGGAGATGGAATGAATCACCTCGCCATTCTTCATGGTCATTCGCCGTGTGATGTCCGTAGCAGACGTTGGATCGGTACAGCACATCGTCTCGTAGCGGCGGCGGCGGCAAGACGGCAATCCTCATTGGGAAGGCCCCTGGACTGGTCTCCACGTTGGCTGCTATTCCAGTAAAGCAATTACGTAGCTGAGATGGTTTTCGGATCCTATAATGGTCTGATCCTAGACCGAAATCGGTCGTCTCTAATAACATATGCAGTTGCAACTGTGTGTTACATAATGTAGTTCTCAGCACTGTAATCGCTCTGCAAATAGAGGTAAAGGTGGATAAATGGGCCCCCACTCTGTTTTTTTTATATAACACGTTTTATTTTTAGTATAAACGCCTGAAATTAGCATAAAACTTTTCTCTGGTATGTCCTGCAATAGTTACGACATGTTTTGGTCCAGCTTTTTAATATTTAAAACAAAATTTTATTTTTTTCCTGATACTCTGCATTTTGTTGCTTCAAGAATTTGTGCTGGTAATATGGGCCTCAAGGTAGTTTGAAATAAAAAGAAACAAATTTGAAAAATATAATTTTATTTAATTTTTCTGTATAATGAAAGAAATATTCACTCTGAACATTGTTAATTAGTCTACTGGTGGGATGATTTTCACAGCCTACGCCTAGCCTATTTGCAATAGTCACACACATAAGCATCTTTTTCGCATCCAGCGCATTCGTTTTGAGCCCACATCACACAACCTATACACTGGACCCAAAGTTCACCTTTTGTGTCCTTTGAAAAAATCCCTTCACAAAACAGACATACAGCGTCGTCAACATCAGGGACAGAAACACCAACTTTTTTTTCTTGTGCAAAGCTGGTAGGCCATGCGCCTGACGTCATTTCTGGTAAGGCCTTTGAATTTGGATTCCATGATGAGAAGATATTTAACCAGTCCGTCCTCAAGTCCCTGTGGTAAAACCGGTGGAAAGCCTTTGGAGCGTAGAACGAGGGACAGAGTACACTGTAGCCGCTTTTTTCAACCCCATTTTTTTCTCTTTAATAGCTACAATAGCATTTGCCATATTTGCTTTGTCCCACGATTGCCGTTTCGATTTTTTTGGGGGTACAAGATGTGTTCGAGGCATCTGAAACATAAAGAGTACCAATATGTGATTGATTTTACGGGGCCCATAATACCAGCAGCAAAAGGGGCCCATATATCCACCCTCGCCATCTTGGGAAAAACGATTTTGCCTACGGTTAGTTTGGTTCGCAACCGACGTTAATTAACGTAAAACGGTATCCCAACAGCAAGCCAAATACGTACCTTACCTTAGTTTTACTAATAACATGTTAGAAATTTGAGTTTTATTCAAGTAAACACTAACCTTTCAAACTTTTGATGACAGGGAAAAAACTCACAGCACAACTACTCACAAACCATGACAGCTACTACGTCTGCGCACTCTACAGTGAAGTTTGGCAACTAGTTTTAGTAGTTCATGTGCTCTCCGCTAGAATTCGTGGCCTGTACTTCCAAATATGTAGGGGGCCCATAATACCAGCAGGTGCCCATTTTTCCACCTTTGCCTCTATTTTTCGAATAAAAATTGTTCCATTACATCTTGGCGTGGTGTTACAGCAACGTTATTATTGCAACTACTTGAAAAACAGGCGTAGGTTGCACAGAGTTCTTTACTAACTCAAGAACGGCGCGTTTCGTCCGGACAGGGAGTCACCGGTTATCAGAAAATATAAGGGAGAGGGCGACGTTACTATTAATCGGTAGTGATCCTATTCTGTACTGTTATAAAAGCAAAAAAACCTTCAAACACCAATCAAAAATGGTTCAAATGGCTCTCAGCACTCTGGGACTTAACTGCTGTGGTCATCAGTCCGCTAGTCTTAGAACTACTTAAACCTAACTAACCTAAGGACATTACACACATCCATGCCCGAGGCAGGATTCGAACCTGCGACCGTAGCGGTCGCGCGGTTCCAGACTGTAGCGCGGTTCCGGACTGTAGCGCCTAGAACCGCTCGGCCACTCCGGCCGGCTGGACACCAATCGAATAGAGTCACAAAGAGAAACGAAATGTAACTCACGTTAAAGCATCAGAAAGTTTCTGCCAAAATGGATCCGTCAGAAAAGATATAACACAGAATTAAACCTTCTAAAAGGCATCCTATACAGAAAAAATTTTAAAAATTAATAAATAAAAGCAGCGGGGTGAGGCATGAGTAGGACACGAAGGAGAAACTGAAAAATGCGTATTACCTTGTGGAAGAGACGCCGAAGAATACCACGCTCGTAAATTGTAAACACAACCGTAAACTAGAACGGCGCCGGAGGCCCTTCCTTATTCACGTAGAGGCTACATAGGAATGACAGGGACTCAAGCAAAATAATGGGCTAGTAGTACTGACAGATGGCATGTGGCACAGCCATCGGGTGCACAGTGTGATAACAGCATAAAATTCAAATAGTAATGGAGAGAAATAACTAAAAACATGGGAATATACACAGTGCAGGACATGCTACATCCAGAGTTATGCACCGAGACATAGAAAACTCTTATGCACAAAGGCAGTATGAAAGAACAAAGAAGTAAAATGGATAGTTCTCTTTTTAGAATTGTTACCTTTTAGCCATATATTTGTAGTGTAATCTTTGCTCTACTTATTTTACTTCTTTATTCTTTTACAGTTCATTTGAGCATGGGGTTGTTTTGGAGGAGGGTCAAATGGTTCAAATGGCTCTGAGCACTATGGGACTCAACTGCTGTGGTCATCAGTCCCCTAGAACTTAGAACTACTTAAACCTAACTAACCTAAGGACATCACACACATCCATGCCCGAGGCAGGATTCGAACCTGCGACCGTAGCAGTCGCACGGTTCCGGACTGCGCGCATAGAACCGCGAGACTACCGCGTCCGGCTTTGGAGGAGGAGATCAGACAGCGAGGTCATCGGTCTCATCGGATTAGGGAAGGACAGGTAAGGAAGTCGGCCGTATCCTTTCAAAGGAATCATCCCCGGCATTTGCCTGGAGCGATTTAGGGAAATCAGGGAAAACCTAAATCAGGATGGCCGGACGCGGGATTGAACCGTCGTCCTCCCGAGTGCGAGTCCAGTGTCATTTGAGCATAAGTGTTTTCTATGTCTTTGTACATAGTTTTAGATCTAGTACGTCCTGCATGTCTATATTCCCAAATGTCCTATTACGTTTTTATTTATTTCTCAAATTGTTTATTACTATTTCAATTTTACGGTTTCATTACGCTGTGCAGTGGACGACAGTGCCACATTGCGCTTGTCTTTACCAGTAGCCCAATCTTTTGCTTGACCCATCATTCATATGTATGCAGTTTGTGAATACGCACGGGTTTTCGACGCAGTTATAGTGTACAGTTGTGTTTACAGTTTGCAAGCGTGGTGCGGATCTGTGATGCTACGCCTGTCGTCACGTCCCTAATGTAATACGCACTTTTCGGATTCTCTTTTGTTCTCTTCTGGCCGGCCGGAGTGGCCGAGCGGTTCTAGGCGCTTCAGTCTGGAACCGCAAGACCGCTACGGTCGCAGGTTCGAATCCTGCCTCGGGCATGGATGTTTGTGATGTCCTTAGGTTAGTTAGGTTTAACTAGTTCTAAGTTCTAGGGGACTAATGACCTCAGCAGTTGAGTCCCATAGTGCTCAGAGCCATTTGGTTCTAGGCGCTTCAGTCTGGAACCGTGCGAACGCTAGGGTCGCAGGTTCGAATCCTTCCTCGGGCATGGATGTGTGTGATGTCCTTAGCTTAGTTAGGTTTAAGTAGTTCTAAGTTCTAGGGGACTGATGACCTCAGCAGTTAAGTCCCATAGTGCTCAGAGTCATTTGTTCTCTACTGATGCCTCATCCCTGTACTTCTATTTATTAATTTTTAATATTTTTCTGTATAGGATGCCTTTTAGAATGTTTTATTCTGACTGATGCTAATTTGGCAGAAAATATTTTATTTTTAACGTGAGTTGCATTATGTTTCGCTTTATAATTTTATTCGGTTCATGTTTTACTTTTATAACAGTCCAGGACAGGATCACGCCGGATTAATTGTAATGTCGTTCTCCCCTTACATTTTTTTTTTTTTCAGACAACCTGATGATGCCCCACCCGTGCCAAAAGCGTCGTTCTTGATATAAAAAAGAACATTGTGCCAACTAAGACTGTTTTTCAAATAGTAGCAATAATGAGGTTGCTGAACCATCAGGCCAAGATGGATTTCAGTAATTTTTATTCGAGAAGTATTTGCACAGTGGGAGAGATTAGAGTGCTGGGAACTATACTATGCAACACACAGACCTAGCGGTGTATTTTATTGGAGACGATCGATTTCGTTCTAGGATCAGACCATCACCGTGTCCAAAAACCATCTCAGCTATGCGTATGTGTAATTGGAATAACAGTCATCAAATGTGCATTGTTCCATCATTGATATGTACGTAACATTAAGTCCAGTTAACCTCATAGATATTTTTGGGTCAAATAGTGTGTTGTGTCAAACAGTGCGTTGTCTTGAAATGGTCCGCTAACTACGAATTAGCGAAAATTATGTGAGAGAAATGCCACTCACGAAATTCGTCATAACGAGATTCTGGATCCAGGTTTTGGGACAGTAGATGGATGTCTGCTGCAGCGTGCGATGGTACTCAGAGAAAACAGTGCCACCGGCCGCTCTTTCCGGGCGACCCTAATATCGGACGAGGCGATCCGGCAAATTGCTGCCAGTCCGCTGCGGGGGCAATTACCCCTCCCTGCGCCCCTCTGACCCAAGTCAGCCTGCTTATCTCTTGCTGGCCGCGTATCTTCCGAGGCCGCCATTAATTTCAGCGGCTACCAACAGCTGTTCTTATTTGCTGCTTCCACCTCCTCTTCGTCCTTCGGCCAGTAGAGCATCAATTAACTCTCCAGATGCGAGTGTTGGTGGATACGGCTGCAGCGTCGTAACGTTGCGGTGAGTCAGTACAGCCGAGGAAAAATAAACTCCGGAACGAAAGTAATTGGCGCACCAGAGAGCAACCGTCAAAACAAACAATTCAAATCGTATATGCCCAGTCCAACGGAACTTATGCCGTCGGCTTTTACACGTGACGTGATGATTTTGTGACACGGGACGCTCTAAGCGAGCAAACGGATGTAGGCAGACACTGACAATATTTATTCATTTTGGTTCTGTATTTTATTCACCACTTTTTTGTTAGGTAGCTTTCTTGTCTGCTTGTCTGTTCGACACAAATTTTGCAGCTGCTTTTAAGCTAACTTCCCGTTGAACAAGAGACGAAATTTTAAACATCGTTTGGGCAGTGTCAAATGGTTCAAATGGCTCTGAGCACTATGAGACTTAAGTTCTGAGCTCATCAGTCCCCTAGAACTTAGAACTACTTAAGCCTAATTAACCTAAGGACATCACTCACATCCATGTCCGAGGCAGGATTCGAACCTGCGACCGTAGCGGTTGCGCGGTTCCAGACTGTAGCGCCTAGAACCACTCGGCCACTCCTGCTGGCCTGGACAGTGTCAATGCAGCATTAATTTTCCCTCTTGTCTGGTGTGTGACGAAGGATACGCTGTCGTTTCCCGGTGAGCTAGAGACTTTGAACTTTCAGCATAGCTCAGAAGTGGATGACAGTGTAAAATTAACTCGCATACTTACTATGGTTTGTGGTGCAGGGTACAGTGTGTGCCACTGTGCCACATCTGTTTTCCCCTCTTTCGCTGGAAGAACGATTGCTACGAAGTCTCCGGCTGAAATCGAATCTGTCTAAATTTTATCTTCACGCTCTATTCGGGGGACGTACATAGGAAGACTCAATATATTGGTTGAGTCACGTGAAGAGAAACTGAAATCTCTGAAACTTACGACATATCCCTGTTGAAATGTTTCAGAGCGATTGAAAAAATTTACACACACAAGATTAAAAAGGATAAAATTATTATTGAATTAAAAATTACTTTTTTCAAAGACAAGCAATTCCTAAATCGGACTAAAAGTATAAAATAATTTCTCCTAGTCCCATACAGATTCCTAACCCGACATAGATAGTGCTGAAAATTTGTGATTGTGAATTTTCAGCAGCTATGAAAATTCTGATTCAAAACGAAAAGCGTGTGAAACTTCCCCTTAGAAAAAATTATACATGACTGTGTTTAAAGTGACACACAATATTTTTAGCGCAACGCAATCTGACTTTCAATAATCCCTACAAAAGAATGGCCCTGACTAACATTAACCTATACCTTTCACAAATCACTTACCTCACAAAAATCTTCGTTACTCGAACTACTGCAATACAGCGAGCGCCACTACTGCCAGCTAAATAAAAGATTCAAACTACGGAAGGCACTAACTACTGATAGGCATAGTTAGCAAATGAAAGATTTTAATAGAGAACAAACAATGTATTTACCTTAATAGTGTTGAAAAATTATAATATACATAGCAGTTCATGATATCCAGTCTTACAAATTTCAAAACTCCGCCATTTCTCTACCCACATCCACCACTGCTCTCGGCTTACCTCCAACTGCGCAACGCTACGCTCTGTTCACATCCAGCTGCCCAACACTACAATGGCAGACAACAATGCAAACTAGCCACAGACTGCACACAGCACAGCCAGTGATTTTCATACAGAGCGCTACGTATCGTTGCCAATAAGAAAACATAAACAGCCTACTTACACGTGGAGCGCATGTAATTCATAACTGATGCATGAATAGGTCACCTCCTCACTATTACCTACCGCATGTGTCTCAGGTTTTTTGTTTCAAATCTTTTTTAATATTTGCGTACCTATTACAAACTTTCAGGGCTAGATGTATGAGATTAGCAATCTGTATGGGACTAGGAACCGTCAACTAGCAACAGATCATGGTTGTTACAGATAGTCTGCGAAAACCAGTTCACAGATGTTGGACACTAATGGAATCTCGTATACGATCTGTGTTAACCCCCTCAGCGTCAGTTAAGGCCTGAAGATTGTGTACTGAAGCTCCGAAACTGGTAGCCATATAATAAATAACATCGAAAGTGAGCCGGTACGGCTCGCTATTTAATTTTTGTTTTTTTTTTTGTTTTTTTTGAAACCACCCGCCTTCTCAGTACTCGCCGCGATGTCAATATCGAGATCGGATTGGAGTCTCTGGTCGCTGCATATCTTTGGCGAGTTGGCTTCCCGCGCGCGGCGAGGCGACAGAACGAGGGAGAAGTGGGGTTGCTGGGAGTTAGCTCTGGACTGTGCGTGAGGAGCGACGTGGGTGTCGGAGGGCAAGGAAGCTTGGTCGGTGGGCCCCGTGGAAGCAGTCGGTTGGGGACGGAGCGCCGTGGGCACGAATATCCAAGTGTGGAGGGCCAGTGTTGCCCCGATGCCGATCATCGTGTAGTCTTTCAAGGGCTGTCCTTGGATTCCGACGAAGAATTGCGGCGAGTTTGGTGCATGAGGTGAACATAAGAATTCTATTTGGTGGCACGTACATCAGACTTGTGAATGGTGTAAGCTTTGCTTCGGTACTGCTGTCTCCAGTTAGAGCGCTGCATGGGAGCGGCATTGTCATCTACTTTAGCTGCTTTACGGTGAATGGCTGTTTTGGATCGAAGGTGGGTCCAAGAGAGGGATCGAACCATTGCTTATCTTATTAAGAAACCTAAGTCGGTCCCCCAGCGTGTTGAACTGTTACCTACAGTTATAACGAGTAACTCGACACTCTTGTAGTGCCCACGAGTGAACTTTGGAGGTACTAAATGGGTCTGAGCACTATGGGACTCAACTTCTGAGGTCATCAGTCCCCTAGAACTTACAACTACTTCAACCTAACTAACGTAAGGACATCACACACATCCATGCCCGAGGCAGGATTCGAACCTGCGACCGTAGCGGTCGCGCGGTTCCAGACTGTAGCGCCTAGAGCCGATCGGTTGGAGGTACTGTTAAGTGTTTGATTGACTGTGGAGCTTTTCAGTCGGACGTTTCTGAATCGTGTTAATTGCTATTCACTTATTATGGTATTTTACAGTTCTACTTGTGGTGAAATCGCCCATAGTATTTTCCTAATTTAGCTCGGAACGTCATTCTGTGGTTTTGTGTGGCCCTGCCAAGAGTTTAAAGCCCCAAATATTCTCTTACTGCCTTTGCTAGGGTTGCTTTGCAACAGTTGTTGATTTGTCTCTTGTTTGCCCCACCGTACTGCTGTTTGGTGCGGTGTGCTTTAGTCGAAGTGTTCAGTAGTACCGCATCTACTCCTTCGCCCGTTTTAAGATTTGCGAGTCGCATCCATGTCGACGTATAATCCCAGTGTGCAACTTGTGTAAGTTGGTTGCGCCGTGTAAACGTTTTGTACGTCGTGGAAAATCTTTCCCGTGCCGTATGTGATCCTGAAGGAGAGCACAACAGCGCATGACCACGACGAAATCAAAAGATATGTATAGTGTATACCTAACGGATGTAACCACAGAGCTTAAGATTTGATTTTTATGTTTTTTTTTTATTTATTCTGAAAGGAAAAGATTTACATACATGGTTCATTATAACACATATGTTTAATTATTTGTCATAATTCGTTGGGTGTAGCATGCATCACATATAGGGAGGTTATGGTATAAAGTGTTTGAAAAATATTTTGCGATACTGTGCGAATCGTAGAGGCTACGGGGTTTGAGTGTACGTTGATAGTAATCAGATTTTACTGCATTTAAATTGTTGTTTTAATTAAAATTTTGTGTTAAGTATTTTATAGCCCTTAGAGATCTCGGGAGATATCTAGGAAAATTTGGTATTGCCATGTGGCGTTAGAATCTTTGTGGACTGTGGAGCTTTGTATTTTTTCCCTTTGCTTGAAAAGGGATTTTGAGTTTTAAGCGTTGTAAATTGATTCTGAAAGTTGTTCTTTGATCTTTTAGAATAACACTTCAGGAACTTTCATTAAGAAACCATATTGAGGATCTTGTTGCTCATGATAACGAATGTTCACTTACTATTCAAAAATAAAGTTAATAAAGTTGTAAAATTTTAAAAGTAAAAAAAAAAATTTTATTGTAGAAAGTCCACTCAACTTTCACGTATTCAATGTATTGGCCTTCGGGCGTTGTCTGATGTTTTCTCCGGTATTTATCCCAGCTAACGCCTGCGGGGCTATGTCAGAAAAGACGGCTGTAGTGTTCCATTTCATAACTGAACGGCTGGAGTCCCTCAAACCATCCATTCAGAAGGATGGACACACAAAAATAGATATGAGTGCTGTCGAAGGGCTCCATAACTGAGAGGTGGATTTCTATCGTCGGGGATTTAAATGATTGGTAGAACGTTCCTACCCTTTGTTTGCAGATTCGCGGTGACTGTGTTAAAAAGTAGCGTCACATGTTTGAGACGCTTTCACGTTCAGTACAGCAGTCACAAGTTACTTGGCCTGCCATATTAATGTGTAATCTTCGGATGTTGGACAGAAATGTAGAAACACGGCGAGAAGTGCATGTTTCAATAGAAATACGCATGCTAAACGAGCCTGCAAGTTGTGCTGTTGTGTTAGACAATGGATTGAGCCTGTGCAACGTCCTTAATGCGTTGCAAGTGTCAGTCGTGATCAGAAAACTGTTCTGTGTCAGAACGGTGTTCTGTGCAGCTGTGAGTGTATTATGACGGAGCTAAGTGAATTCGAACGTGGGCGAATGGTGCTCTTCTCGCGGGTGCTTCCGTAACTAAGGTAGCAGAAATGTTTGGTGTTTGAAGAGGCACCCATCGAAGATTTGTACCGCATACGAAGAAATCGGGAAGACATCATGATTTAAGTCACAGTGCGGACGAAAGTGCGCGTTGAGTGATCCTGACCTACGGTCACTGAAGAAAAAAGAAACGGCTCTGAGCACTATGGGACTTAACATCTGAGGTCATCAGTCCCCTAGAACTTAGAACTACTTAAACCTAACTAACCTAAGGACATTACACACATCCATGGCCGATGCAGGATTCGAACCTGCGACCCTACCAGTCGCGCGGTTCCAAAGTGAAGCGCCTAGAACCGCTCGGCCACCGCGGCCGGCCAGGTCATTGAAGAGGATTGAGAGGAAAAATATGAGCAGGACAGCTGCAAAAGTTTCTACAGAACTGAATATCTCGCTTGCCAGTGCTCTCAGTACCAAAACGGCACTAAGATAGCTTGTAACCTCCCCACAAAATGAAATAAATATTATAAACAATATCATCATTTAGTGTAACCTCAAAACAGAAAAATTCCTAAACCTCTCAACAGTAAAAAATATAATTATGTCGTTCACATTCAGTGTAACGTCCCAACAAAAAATCAATTCAGTAACCCGGTAATAATACAATGTAACTAACCTCTCAATTAAATAGTCGCTCACTTATAACTTTTCAATAATTGACTGTGAATTTAACCTGGTAAATTTTGGACGTCAGCAGTGCTGCGTCATGGCCCTTAAAGTTCATTCTGAATAAAAAAAAAAAAAAAAAAATTCTTACCTCAATGAAGTCGCCGGATAACGCATATATATCTGCTCTTACAATAAATTTTTCTGGCACAGCCCTGTGCAATGCTGGCCGATAGATTTGTCATTTATGAAAGGAAACAACTGATTTTTCTTTTGCAATAATCGGGATGATCATGGATTGGAGAAATTAGTAAATTGTTTAAATTGAAATGAATGGTTGTTAAAAGTTATTTTTATGAGAAAGATTATTATTAGGACTTTTTTAAAACATTTACATGGGACTTGAGATAACAATACTACATATGCGCGAGGCTGCTTTTTTACCTTATACAATAATGCTCAGACTCCGGCATAGCTGCACCACGACCGGCCCAACCAACACGATACACCAGATTGCTCGCTAGCAACAAGTTACTGCTACAACTACACAGTTCCTACTGCAGTCAACACTGCTCTCTGGTCTGAGATTCTCTTATACCTTGCGTATCGCAGGCAGCGCGCGAAATTACATCTGCTCGGACCTCTTACAAGCTTCATAAGTTGAGAACTGCAGGGAGTGCTGGAACTGCAAAGCCACTATTCAGTGATGCAAATGCCCGTAACAGGGAAACACTTTGCCGAAGCCAGAAAACCTGAACGACAGAAGAATGTCATTTCTTCTGATGAGCACACTGTTTCCAGGTTTTGATCGACTTTTCATCCCAGCCGTGAAAGATGTAAAGGGTTCGGCGATGTTTTGGGTAGCCATATCGTGATATTTAATGGGTACCATATTTACTCTGAAAAGGCGTATTACTGCCAAAGATGCAAATATTTTGGCTAAGCAGGTCCGTTCCATGGTGCAATGTTTATTTTTCCCCAACGGTGATGCTACGTTCCTGTTCACACAGCCCGCTTCATCCAGGACTCGTTTTGTGGGCACCAGAATGAATTGTGGCATTTCCCCTGGGCACCACTGTTGCCAGGGCTCAACATTATTGAGTCTTTGTGGTCTCCTTTGTAGAAAAGACGCGTTATCTCTATACACCTTCGTTATCTCTACCTGAACTAGCCACAATTTTCAAGGAAGAAACGTATAAGATTCCCTTGGAAACCATTTAGACCCTGCACTTGTTCAAATTTAAATGGTTCAAATGGCTCTAAGCACTATGGGACTTCACATCTGAGGTCATCAGTCCCCTATATTTAGGACTACTTAAACCCTTACTAACCTAACGCCATCATACACATTCATGCCCGAGGAAGGATTCGAACCTGCGACCGTAGCAGCAGCGCGGTCCACGCATTTGTCTATTCCGATAAGACTGGTTACAGTTGTGAATTCCATTGTGTTTTTTACACCGTATTACAACGGAATATGTTATGTTTTTGGTATTTCCAACCCCTGTACTTATTGAAGTCCTCTCGTAGATATGTACTTCCGAAATGTGCCATGTCACGATTTTTCGGTGGTAGGTGGTCGTAGATGGAACGATTACAAGGAATCGTAATACTCGAAAATCGACAGTATTTCATTCTGATATGCCTTTCACATCGAGACTTCAACATTTATCTGAGAGGAAATGCTCTTCGAAGTGGCAACGAACGTTTAAATTCTATGAAGCCTGGGACTCCTGTCTGTGATCTTTCGCCCGACACGACAGAGCAGGTGAGAAAGACGGCGAGATGAAAGGAGAGAAAAGTCAAAAAGGCGTGACAGCGGCAGCGTTAAAAGGACGGCCAGCTACAAAGGCTGGCTCCCGTAAAGGCGGTAACTCTGGACGTCGGCCCAAAATAGCCGCGTTAAGTCTGCGTGTGCAGTGGCGCGGCGTGACTGTTCTCGCACGGCTAAGGTGCGAACCGAACCATTTTCCGCAGTTCAAAAGGTCAGGTACCACTGCCACCACGCCGATCCGTCCTGCAGGCACGCACACACACACACACACACACACACACACACACACACACACACACACCACCACCACCACCACCACCACCAGTACCAAGCGCCGTGATACAGCTACTACATGTACAGCAATCGCGTTGTGTAGAGGCTCAGTCTACTCCCATGCAGCCTGATTTCTGTCTTCTGTTGTTTTCGAGAATACTGAAATTTTTAGCGAATTCAGGATGCTTCATCGCTTCTGTTGGTTTCTTTCAGCTGAGAAAGTGTTTAGTCTCTAATGACTTCAAATGTTTTGTAAAATTCATAGTAGGAGGCTGTAACATAATTACATGCGTGGAACAGTATACTAAATGTTATCGAGTAGTGCGGTGTCCTGTTGGTCACAAAGGGTGTCGATGTTCTGGCAACATACACCGGAGGTTTATGTCAGTCGACCCGTAACTTACATACAGGATTTAGATTCTACATTGTACTTCGGACATACTATAGTGAATTTTATATAACGCGTATGGTCGTGCGGTAGCGTTCTCGCTTCCCACGCCCGGGTTCCCGGGTTCGATTCCCGGCGGGGTCAGGGATTTTCTCTGCCTCGTGATGACTGGATGTTCTGTGATGTCCTTAGGTTAGTTAGGTTTAAGTAGCTCTAAGTTCTAGGGGACTGATGACCATAGATGTTAAGTCCCATAGTGCTCAGAACCACTTGAACCATTTTTATAACGCGTACGAAAGTCTGACCAATCAGAGCTTTCATGAATGAAATTTAACGTTTTACAGAGAATGGGAGTTAGAAATCTAGTTTCCTTATTTGTTAATCAAAAGGAATGGACTAATCTGTTTAATAAAATCAAACATTGCAACTAATATACTGAAATTTGAAATAATAGATAGGTCTTTAAAATTAAAGGTTATTAAATTATAAAATGTTAAAACTCAGCCTTAAATTTTTGCTGTAAAGCAATACATTGAAAATTATTGTACTTTCAACATTGCAGCACAGTCAGCAATCGTGATAATCTAATATATAAGAAAGTATCAGCCTCGATTGTGGTAATGAAACCAACCTTTACCTAGGTTTCAGCCCAAATAATTGAGCATTCTTCAGAAGATATACCTGAATCTATAATTTGTCAAAGAGGGCGTAGTCACATTTTAAAGTACTAAGTCAACACCAAGACATAAGCTCTGGTGTGCGCCTCGTCTCCACGGACGCCGTGCGGTGGGCCTTGGGAGCCTATTCAGGCTGTTTTAGTTTTAATTCCAGACCATGCCCTCTGAGACAAATTATAGATTCAGGTATATCTCCTGAAGAAGGCTCAATTATTTTAGCTGAAACCTGGGTAAAGGTTGGTTTCATTACCGCAATCGAGGCTGATAGTTTCTTATATATTAAACTGAAAATTAATTTCTGTTAAATCAAATGTATTATGACACTAGAAGTATGTAAATTACTATAATTGAGTAGCCCAGATGGAAAAGCCGCTGAATGCATTTTTTGTCGACTTTGAGTTGAACACACTACCGAATAGATTTTTTTCAGCGCCTACACGATGGAATAGGAAATTTGTGGTAAGGTCTTATGGGACCAAAGTCCGCGGCTCGTGGTCTTGCGGTAGCGTTCTCGCTTCCCGCGCACGGGGTCCCGGGTTCGATTCCCGGCGGGGGTAGGATTTTCTCTGTCTTGAGATGACTTGAGTGTTGTGTGTCTTTCATCGTCATTCACTCGCAAGTCGCCGTAGTGGCGTTAAAGAACTTGTGGAGCGGCGGCCGAACCGCCCCGCGAGCGGTCTCCCGGCCACCAATGCCATACGCTCGTTATTATTATTATGGGACCAAACAGTTGAGGACGACACACACACCCATGCCCGAGGGAGGACTCGAACCGCCGACGGGGGGAGCCACGGGGACCGTAAGAAGACACCCAAGACCGCTCGGCTACCCCGCGCGGCTACGATGGAATATGTTTCAGGGTGCAATACCCACTATAAACCGTTGAAAATGGCTGTAGAAAATCGTGCTCGTTTGCAGAAGCCGTTAACTGCACGTTGTCCTCGGGTGCAAAGCCGGCTACATACACAACGTTTGCAAAACCAGCCCAGTTCAACAGGCATGGCAGTCGCCGCGCCATGTCCAGATGCAAAGAACGTCAACAGATATTAGACTTACCAATCCACACATTCAAAGTTATCTTTCAGTTTGTTACGATTGGAAGGTGTATTCTTCTTATTCAGAGTTAGGTTGGCTGCGCTGTAGCGAACGCTTTCGCAACAATGAAGCTCTCGCTGCCGATGCGTTGTCGAAATATTTGCCGGTAAGCACAGTCTAACTGATCATTAGGATGTTTGTTCGCGTATTTGAATTAGTTGTTTTGAAAAAAATAAGTGATTTTGTGGACAGTTTAAATGCGTAAGATGGTACAAACGGAGTGGGAGTCATTGAAATAGTAGGAATTCTGAAAGAAGTTGAACCCATCGTGGTAGTTGCAAATGACTAGAACGAGACCGAGGGCGACCGACGAACTTTAGATCCAGGTAGTTGCAGTCGGCGCCAGCCGACACAGCGGGTCGCTGTTTCCCCAGGGGAGCAAGCGCTCCCTCGATCTGTGCTGCTTGCAGCGTGGCGTAGTGTTCGGCGTGGTGATCCAAAAGCGCAGAATGCAGGTATTTGTTATTTAGAATTTATGGCTCTGAAAGGTTCTAGAAATGTCTTCGTATCGTGTATTCTGGATTACGTCTATATGGATACCTGCATTCTGGAATATTCGATGTTTTATAAATAGCTGTTCTCTCCGGCAAGGAGAACAGTTCTGTTCTGGTTGTTCGCTGGTGTCAGTAATAAACGTGCATTCAGTGCTAAGTGTCATATTTCGCGCCTTCAGTTTTTGTGAATGGCTATGACGCGACTATTTCATCATATCTAACTAGGTATCCTCGGAGTAGTGAAGCAACTTAAATCACTTAACAAAAGCAACTCTTCTGGTCCGGACTGTATACCATTAAGGTTTCTTTCACAATGTGCTCACGCAATAGCTCCATACTGAACAATCAAATACAACCGGTCGCTAGACGAACGATCCGTACCTAAAGACTGGAAAGTTGCACAGGTCACTCCAGCATTCAAGAATGGTAGTAGGAGTTGAAACGTCCCCTTAGAAAAATTATACCTGACTGTGCTTAAACTGACACACAATATATTTAGCGCAACGCAATCTGACTTTCAAAAATCCATACAAAAGAATGGCCCTGACTAACATTAACCTATACGTTTCACAGATCACTTACCTCACAAAAATCTTGGTTACTCGAGCTACTGCAATAAAGCCAGCGCCACTACTGCCAGTTAAATAAAAGATTCTAACTACTGAAGGCACTAACTACTGATAGGCATAGTTAGAAAATGAAATATTTTAATAGAGAACAAACAATGTATTTACCTTAATAGTGTTGAAAGGTCATAATATATACAGCAGTTCATGACAACCAGTGTTACAAATTTCAGAACTCCGCCATCTCTCTCCCCACATCCACCACTGCTGGCGGCTCACCTCCAACTGCGCAATGCTACGCGCTGTTAACATCCAGCTGCCCAATACTACAATGGCAGACAACAATGCAAACTAGCCACAGACTGCACACAGCACAGCCAGTGATTTTCATACAGAGCACTACGTGGCGTTACCAATAAGAAAACCTAAACAGCCTACTTACAGAGTAATCTACTAAGTTACGGGCCCGTATCATTAACGTCTATATGCAGTAGGATTTTGGAACATACACTCCTGGAAATTGAAATAAGAACACCGTGAATTCATTGTCCCAGGAAGGGGAAACTTTATTGACGCATTCCTGGGGTCAGATACATCACATGATCACACTGACAGAACCACAGGCACATAGACACAGGCAACAGAGCATGCACAATGTCGGCACTAGTACAGTGTATATCCACCTTTCGCAGCAATGCAGGCTGCTATTCTCCCATGGAGACGATCGTAGAGATGCTGGATGTAGTCCTGTGGAACGGCTTGCCATGCCATTTCCACCTGGCGCCTCAGTTGGACCAGCGTTCGTGCTGGACGTGCAGACCGCGTGAGACGACGCTTCATCTAGTCCCAAACATGCTCAATGGGGGACAGATCCGGAGATCTTGCTGGCCAGGGTAGTTGACTTACACCTTCAAGAGCACGTTGGGTGGCACGGGATACATGCGGACGTGCATTGTCCTGTTGGAACAGCAAGTTCCCTTGCCGGTCTAGGTATGGTAGAACGATGGGTTCGATGACGGTTTGGATGTACCGTGCACTATTCAGTGTCCCCTCGACGATCACCAGTGGTGTACGGCCAGTGTAGGAGATCGCTCCCCACACCATGATGCCGGGTGTTGGCCCTGTGTGCCTCGGTCGTATGCAGTCCTGATTGTGGCGCTCACCTGCACGGTGCCAAACACGCATACGACCATCATTGGCACCAAGGCAGAAGCGACTCTCATCGCTGAAGACGACACGTCTCCATTCGTCCCTCCATTCACGCCTGTCGCGACACCACTGGAGGCGGGCTGCACGATGTTGGGGCGTGAGCGGAAGACGGCCTAACGGTGTGCGGGACCGTAGCCCAGCTTCATGGAGACGGTTGCGAATGGTCCTCGCCGATACCCCAGGAGCAACAGTGTCCCTAATTTGCTGGGAAGTGGCGATGCGGTCCCCTACGGCACTGCGTAGGACCCTACGGTCTTGGCGTGCATCCGTGCGTCGCTGCGGTCCGGTCCCAGGTCGACGGGCACGTGCACCTTCCGCCGACCACTGGCGACAACATCGATGTACTGTGGAGACCTCACGACCCACGTGTTGAGCAGTTCGGCGGTACGTCCACCCGGCCTCCCGCATGCCCACTATACGCCCTCGCTCAAAGTCCGTCAACAGCACATACGGTTCACGTCCACGCTGTCGCGGGATGCTACCAGTGTTAAAGACTGCGATGGAGCTCCGTATGCCACGGCAAACTGGCTGACACTGACGGCGGCGGTGCACAAATGCTGCGCAGCTAGCGCCATTCGACGGCCAACACCGCGGTTCCTGGTGTGTCCGCTGTGCCGTGCGTGTGATCATTGCTTGTACAGCCCTCTCGCAGTGTCCGGAGCAAGTATGGTGGGTCTGACACACCGGTGTCAATGTGTTCTTTTTTCCATTTCCAGGAGTGTATATTCCGAATGACCTCGAAGGGATCGGTTTAAAGCACACAGTCAACATGGTTTTTGAAAACAGCGTTCTTGTGAAAGACAACGCGCTCTTTACTGGCACGAAGCGTTGAGTGCTATTGACAACGAATTTCAGATCGATTTCGTATTTTTATATTTCGCGAAGGCTTTTGACACTACCACACATGCAGCTTGTAGTGAAATTGCGTGCTTATGGAATACCGTCTCAGTCCTGTGACTGGATTCCTGAATTCCTGTCAGAGAGGTCACAGTTCGTAGTAAATGACGGAAAGTCATCTAGGAAAACGAAAGTGGTTTCTAGCATTCCCCAACGTGGTGTTAATGGCCCTATGCTGTTCTTTATCTACGTAAACGATTTAGGAGACAATTTGACCAGCCGTCTTAAGTTGTTTGGAGATGATGCTGTCATTTATCGTCTTGCAAAGTCGTAAGAAGATCAAAACAAATTGCAAAACGATTTAGTAAAGATATCTGTATGGTGAGAAAATTGGCAATTGACCCTAATTACTGTATAGTGTGAGGTCATCCACATGAGTGCTACAAGGAACTCGTTAAATTTGGGCTACACGATAAATCAGTGATATCCGAAAATTCAACTACGTACCTAGGAATTACAATTACTAACAAGTTTAATTGGAGAGAACACATAAAGCATGTTGTGAGGAAGGCGAACCAAAGACTGCGTTTCACTGGCAAAACACCTAGAAGATGCAACAGATCTACTAAAGAGACTGCCTACACTACACTTGTCCGTCCTCTTTTGGAGTACTGCTACGCGATCTGGGATCCTTACCAGATGGGATCAATGGAGTACATCGAGAAAGTTCAAAGAAGAGCAGCACTTCTCGTATTATCCCGGAATAGGGGACAGAGTATCACGGACATGAAAAGGATTTCGGGTAAACATCATTAAAACAAAGGCGTTTTTCGTTGCGGCGGAATCTTCGTGCGTGATTTCAATCACCTTCGCCCCCAAATGCGAAAATATTTTGTTGACGCCGACCTACACATTGATAAGCGATCATCACAATACTATAAGGGAAATCAGAGCGTGCATGGAAATATATAGGACAATTGAAAGAAAATCAGCCCTCGGTCACTATTTTTAACAAATTAACCTGGTTTCGACACTGCTAGCAGGTTAATTTGTTAAAAATAGTGACCAAGGGCTGATTTTCTTTCAATTGTAACTATTCACGGTCTCTAAATGTGCAGCCATCTACAAGATTTTGAAATATATAGGAGTTTGTTTTTTCCGCGCACTGTTCGAGATTGGAATAACAGAGAATTATTGTGGAGGTGGTTCGATGAACCTTCTGCCAGGCATTGTACAGTATCCATGTAGATGCAGAAGTAGATGCAGATATTTCGGACCCGCATCCGGGGCAGCGATACTTTTCGTGGGAAATGTTTCTTCCAAAACTGCAAGAATTAGGAAGCATAAAATGGATATCTTCCGTCCACCGATCAAGACACAACACGTCTTGGTTTGTGGAAGATGACCTGCTTCTATGAAATCCAGGTATGAATGAAATTCGTTGTCACTTTGGTATAAGGTATCTACGATAAATATCACGTACGCTCAAGAACAGTACATCGGAAACTCCAGCCTTCTGCAGCCCAACAAATCTGCGGTGACTGAACATTGTATTTCCATTGACCAACGCAGGGATCACAGAAAGGTCAAAATTCTGGCCCGAGTCTCATCGTATTGGGATTCGGTGGTCAAGGAAGCTGTGGGAATACGACAGACTGAAAATCTTCTCAACCGAGAAAAGGGCTTCCATCTCGACAGTTGTTGGAAACAACTTCTTTCACGTCTGGACTTTCAATGCAATTTTTATTCCGATTCCTCCCTCCATGACATTACAATATCTGCCGTCTACTGCCACAAATAACCACCTACCTGATAATCACTGCGCTTGCACCATTACCTTTATCTTTTGTTAGACGCATAGTTATTACTATGACTTGCGCTGTGTGGTGATTGTATTATCAGTGACGCAAGAGCAATACTCCACAGCACAGCTTCGCATTACGTGGTTTTAGCATGTCAGAGAATAAGCAGGCACTCTTGTACGCTCACCGATTCATCTTGGAGGTTAAGGTCGTAAGGCTAACAGCCGAAATATCGCGAAAGAAATATTTCTGTCACAGATGCAACAAAAAATAAATAAATAAAAATGATGGGATATTTAGCATAATGGTTGAAAGACAAAATAAATATACAGGATGTCTCTCCTAAGAGTCGTTAGGCGCATTATCTCTGGCGTTTCAGGTGAGGGGCGTAATAAAGTCCGTGCAAAGTTCGAGAGATGGCACCGCCGTTTCATATCGAGGTCATATTTAGTTAGTAGCATCTTCGGAAAGAACACACACCAAGTTTCAGTCATATTGGTCTATTTCTTTGTGTTTGGCATTCGTGTGAATCAAGGAAGTCGAGTGATTGTCAAAGAATGGACGAAAAAGAATTTAGTGTGGTGATTAAACATTAGTTTATGAAAGGCAAAACGCCTCAGGAGAGTAAAGAGAAGCTTGATAAACATTACGGTGACTCTGTACCTTCGATTAGAACAGTTTGTAAGTGGTTTCAAATATTTCGGAGTGGCCATATGATCACAAGTGATGCTGAACGTTCTGGACGCCCTGTGGAGGTTACGACTCCAGAAATCATTGATAAAATCCATGATGTGGTAATGGATGACACAAGAGTTAAGGTGCGTGAGATTGCTAGTGCTGTGGGCATCTCGAATGAACGGGTAAATAATATTTTGCATAAACATTTGGACATGAGAAAGCTATCCGCAAGATGGGTTCCGCGAGTGCTCACGCTTGACCAAAAACGGAATCGTGTGAAGTGTTGCAAGGATGGTTTGCAGCTGTCCAGGAAGAATCCGCAGGTCTTAAAGCATCGTTTCGTCACTGTGGATGAAACATGGGTACCTTGCTGTACTCCTGAGGGAAACAACAATCTAAACAATGGGTTGCCAAGGGAGAATCTGCACCAAAAAAGGTGAAGACCATTCCTTCGGCCGAAAAGGTTATGGTGACTGTCTTTCGGAATTCGCAAGGGTAATCCTCATAGACTATCTGGAAAAGGGTAAAACTATTACAGGTGAATATTATTTATCGTTATTGGACCGTTTGAAAACCGAGCTGCAAGAAAAACACCAGCGATTGGACCGCAAAAAAGTCCTTTTCCATCACGAAATGCAACATCACACACCTCAGCAGCTGTGGTCGCAAAATTAATGGAAATAGGATTCCAACTCGTTTCACATCCCCCCTATTCTCCAGACTTGGCCCCCTCGGACTACTATTTGTTATCCAATTTGAAGAAATGGCTGGCGGGACAAAGATTTTATTTAAACGAGGAGGTGATTGCAGCAACTAATAGCTATTTTGCAGACTTGGACAGTTCCTATTATTCGGAATTCATCAAGAAATTGCAAGAACGTTGGACGAAGTGTATAAGTCTAAAAGCAGACTATGTCGAAAAATAAAAAAAGGTTTACCCCAAACACGTAAGTAGTTTTTTATTTTTGCACGGACTTTTCAAACGCCCCTCGTATTTGCAATTTCTCCTGCGCGTTATGTAGCTGCAGTCAGCCGAAAAAGACATTGCTCGTCATAACTTTCATGCGACGCCCATTGTCGACGGAAAGCGTCGGTTTCTTTCACGTCACAAACAAAACCATTTTTGATGCTGAATTTTACGTGCTCAGTAGATGGAGGAGTTCCAGATTACTGCTACATTCTTTTCGCCTGTGTATATTAACAGGGACACTAAGACACGAATAATAACCAGTACTGCAGCAGCACTGCCCTGGCCCACGTCGACTGCTACCGACAAGCAAGCAAGAGCTACTGAGTCCCTGCCGGACTGCTGTTTGTTCTTTGGTTTTTACTGTCCCTGTTAATACATATGGATAAAACGAATATCGCACTAGATTAATGTGGGAGCGCTCTATCGAATGGGATCGTAAAAGTCCGATTTAAAAAGTTTTATTTGTAATGGGAAACACACCGACGCTTTCTGTTGACACTGGGCATCGCATGAGAGACGGGGCGAGCAGTATTTGTTTGGAGCTATTCCAGCTACGCAGTGCAAAAACGAAATTGCAAACATCTGTCGAAACACCATTGAAAACGTGCTTGACGACTCTTATGAGAGACAACCTGTGTATATTGGGTGCTACGATACTTTGCTGGTAGTATCTGTAGAACCACCTTCTCGGATGATGTTGATATTTTTCACTGCTGTCTCTGTTGATACTTCGTCTGTTGTTTCAGACGCGGATGATAATACCGAATCTTCGTTCGTATCTACGGCGATTCGTTCTTCAAAATATCTCTACTCCAATAGCCGTCATACACTTATTGTGAGACACGTAATTTCAAGCATTTTAATGCCACAACAGTAAAAGCTTCTAGTGCTAAATAATTTTAGTTTCTGTCGTCGAGGTCCCGGATCACAACCCTGTGACCACCCGAATTTCTTCGCTGGTGGAAAGTTCTACAATCAGGTGCACTCAACCTTGTAGGTCCAACTGAAAACCATCTTGAATATAAAAAAACAGCGAAATTGAAGCGTATGTAGCCGGAGTAGTGTTACGCCGAAAGCCTTTATCCAGGCTAGGTGGCATACGACGTATTTTTATTAGCAGTGAAAGCATCAGGCATTATTTTGTCGGGCTAGAGATTGAAATGCTTGAAGTATTACGACCACAGATTTTATTTTTTGCAACATTGCAGAACAGTTCTATATGATGAAACTTCCCCTTTGTATGTAAAGAATGACAGTGCTGGAAGAACTCTTACGTTATTTGATTTTCAAACAGCTGAGCAAAACTGAACTTCAGACAGTTCTCTCTTTACTTATTCTTATCATCACTAATATTTTTAGCGTAACGCAGTCTGACTTTCAATAATCCCTACAAAAGAATGGCCCTGACTAACAATAACATATACCTTTCATGAATCACTTACCTCACAAGAATCTTCGTTACTCGAACTACTGCAATAAAGCGAGCGCCAATACTGTCAGCTAAATAAAAGATTCTAACTACTGAAGGCACTAGCTACTGATAGGCATAGTTAGCAAATGAATGATTTTGATAGAGAACAAACAATGTATTTACCTTAATAGTGTTCAAAAGTTATACCAGTTCATAACATCCAGTCTTACAAATTTCCTTTTTCTGACGGACACACGTCCAGATCGTCCGCTCATAGTACCCTCTCAGAACTGGCATTTCTCTCCCCACATCCACCACTACTGGCGGCTCACATCCAACTGCGCAACGCTACGCTGGCAAATATTCCAACGATGAGTCTAACCAGCCAGAGACTGCACACAGCGCAGTCAGAGATTTTCATACAGAGCGCTACGTGGCGTTACCAACATAAAAACCTAAACAGCCTATTTACAATGATTTAGGCTTTGATGGTACGGCGGCAGTAGGAACTGAGCCAGTTACTTGGAAACTTTAGTGAATGGAACGCATAGAGAAACGTTTGTGCTCCTTAATTGGTATCGAAAGTTTCGCTTTGCTTGTCTCTTTTCTGTCCGTTTCTATGAGATAGGGCGAAATTTTCCTGTTACGGTTACGGAGGAAAGGTGAACACGAAACGGGAAGTGGCAATCGCAACAAAATAAAACTTTGCGTGGCACTACTCCTCGCGCATTATCACCTTCGATAATTTATTTACAGCATGTACGAATCCATGGTTCATCTAAAGCAGTAGTTTCGAACCTGCCTGTAATTACCGGCCAAGGAGGAAAATGAAATTCTCTGAGAGGTAAAAAAAAAAAAAACCAAAAGGGTTCAATAGTGTTTAGGCCATAGATCTAAATTATTTTCAAAAGATCATTATTATTATTATTATTACTTTTCGTAAGACTGTAATACTGATTACACAATTTACCAATTTCTATATTTCTTAAATACTAGAATTACTACATGACACAATGTGGTGTGAAACGAAACTATGATCACCTTCTTCATCACTATTTTGTACGCCGGCCGCTGTAGCCGAGCAGTTCTAGGCGCTTCAGTCCAGAACTGCGCTGTTGCTACGGTCGCTGGTTCGAATCCTGCCTCGGGCATGGATGTGTGTGATGTCCTTAGGTTAGTTAGGTTTAAGTAGTTCTAAGTCTAGGGGACTGATGACCTCAGATGTTGAGTCCTATAGTGCTTAGAGCCATTTGACCCATATTTCGTACGACTTCATTCACAATGGTAAGCAGAGGTGGGGTACAGATTGGTGCAGCAGCTGTTATCATAGGAAAGTTGGACAGGAACAAAAATGATTAACGAAGAAGTTGATACAACAAACAGAAGATTTAGTTAAATTGTGTTTCTCCAAGTGTACGAAGATTCATTACAAATAATGCAGCAAGAGTTAGTGTTCAGCTCATATAAGAGCAAGGAGGTTGAGGTTTGCTGTACTAAGCACAGACGATGATGCCATAGAGATGAGGCTCCAAGTGAGAGTGGGCTGTACCACTGCCTCTGGCTGTCCTGCATCATGGCGGCAGAGATGACTCGTGGTACGGAGCCGCTGGAGGCGTGGCTCATCCTGCACGCACCATTGGGTCCGCCAGATCCCATGTGATTGCTATGCGCCTCAGATGGGTAACTTGCTGTTCCATTGCCAACTATGATGCCTCTGTGGTGGTATCAATACGTGATACCACAATCACATACTCTCCTCACTATACAGAGACTTTGCACTTCATACCATGAGAGATGAATACACTAAGCAGATTCAGAAGGATGTAGGTTGCAGTAGGTACTGGGAGATGAAGAAGCTTGCACAGGATAGAGTAGCATGGAGAGCTGCATCAAACCAGTCTCAGGACTGAAGACCACAACAACAACAACCATGCTTCTATGAGATTAAAATTGAGACATTATACAACACATATGCTTAAATATTTAATGAAAATGCCGTTTCCGAGTTGCAGGTAGTTCCCATAACGGATCATAAATCGCTTCGTTATTCACTTTGCAAAAAATAAGTGCACTAATTGACAGCACAACAGTAACTATGTGATGGTTACCGCACTGCTGTGGGACCTACACAATATTTTTATTATTACTGAAAGTCATGAGCTACAAAGCACTGACAGCCTAAAGTCTTCCAAGTTTTGCTTCCTCCGAAGTAAGGACTCCGGTAGTCAAGTAATTTACGGACTTAGTATTGTGCACACGTTTTAACTTGGTTGGTTTTAAATGGAGGTGCAGGGTGTAGCTGGAGCACGTATAACTATGGATAGGTGTGATGCAGAGGAAGCATGTTCTGTAACAAGTACGTAACCTCAATGTGGAAACTTGACGATCTTTTCCGAGAAGTAGTTGTAAGTAGCACTAGTGACACGCTGGAAATAGTTTTATCATTCTATAAACCGGCAGTACCTGTTGTCTAAATGACTCATTAGATCGTGGTTTAGTAAAACATCCAAAAAACTAAATATCATTTATCTTTCGTCATTTTAAAGGCAAAAGCGTTCAGACAAAACTGTTTTTCATTTTTAAGTTCAGTCATTATGGCTGGAGGGGGGGGGAGGAGGAGAGATACCAGCTAATACTTGGTTGTACTCAGGGATAATTGTCTCAGAAAGATTTGGAACCACTGGCGTAAATAAACTAGTTTTTGTCAGAATATCCTTGGTAGCCTGGAAGCCCAGGTTTGTGTGACAAAAGCTGTGCAGGTTTTGCAAATACGATATCTCCTTCTGTTGTTCATAGTATCACAGAAATTACTGTCTAATAACATATTTTCTGTGTCATAAATGAAATATGTGATGTGTGCGTTTTGCGTATTCTGTTTTGGCCCTTCGCATCAAAAATGGTTCAAATGGCTCTGAGCACTATGGGACTCAACTGCTGAGGTCATTAGTCCCCTAGAACTTAGAACTAGTTAAACCTAACTAACCTAAGGACATCACACACATCCATGCCCGAGGCAGGATTCGAACCTGCGATCGTAGCGGTCTCGCGGTTCCAGACTGCAGCGCCAGAACCGCGCCGCCATTTCGGCCGGCCCTTCGCATCCCTTCTTCCTTTGCACACTACTGACTTACTTAACTTTTGCTCGTCGACATTTACTTGCATCTTACGGCGCCTTCTCTGTCACCACTAGTCACATCTTTCCCGTTGTCAGTAAATTTAAAAACTTAAACAGCAAGTGGCCTCGGTATTTTCCACTATCTATTTTCGTGATCACTTTTCGCGGCCACTTTTCGCTCTCGTGCTGCGAAGTGACAGCGCACGTTGCTTTGAACTGGAACGTGACTGTACTGTCACATGACTGTTACTTTCTGCTGCAGACGGGTAACCAGTTCGCCTTTCTGAGTAATACCACATATCGCTTGATAACGAGGATGCGATCGTACTGAGTGTGTTGACAGAGAGACATGACTGGCTCGAAGGAGTTTATACTAGTAGAATCTAGTATCATTAATAAAAAGTTACAACAATCAATCGCAAATATTGTTTGTTGCATATCTAGTTCGAACCTCAAGACATCAACAGTCCAGTTGAGATTGTGTTCATATTCAAGTGGTTTTAATGTTTGACTTTTACTGCACTGAACATGGCCACACAGTGACTGAAATTTAGATATGCAGTAAACATCATTTGAGACTGATTGCTGTACCTTTTACTACATGAAATGAATACAGTCGATGGACACAACTGCTTCCCCATGGAACCAAATCTGACAGAAAAAGCCAGTATCTTACATTGCATGTCGAATGTTGAAAAGATTGAAAGTCAACTTGAATGTGTCCCAAAGAAGCGCACGTAAGAGGACCATGGTGTTATCAGTACACATAAACAATATATCACGGAGGGTCAGCTGTATTGGAGATCCTCACTAAGGACGTCAATGTTTACGGGCAAGTTTTGTCATTGGACGATGATAAAGAAATGGAGGAATACTTGGAAAAATTTCCACTTGCTGTAAGGAACGGCACTTGTCTCTAAATGTAAATAAATGGAAGACACAGCCTATTACAGACGAGGAATTCAATAGTATTCCATTAGAAGATTAATGGCGAACATCTGGAGTCCGTGGAATCTAAATAATTAGGGGCAATACTAGGAACCTATATGTTCTGGGGCGAACAAGCGGGATTAGGAAACATAATGGAATATTTAGATTTGTTGGAAGGGTTTTGGGAAAGTGCAACGAGCGGAAATCGCAAACAGGATGCTCTTTCAATAAACTGTAGACTATTTCTCAAGATTTTGGAGTCGTTATTTAGTAGGTATGACAGAAGACGTCGAACGTATGCGGAGACGTGCTTTTTGGATCGTGACACTTTAGCTGATTACACACGAAAGGATTTCTGCGACGAGCCACAACGGCGTCCCAGTTCCGCGGATATTTTTGACGAATCCGACCTGCCGATCTCAGACCCTTCATTTACCTTTAACGTGCGGACACCGCCCGTCGGATGTAGTCTCTCAGATCTGCCCGGAGAGCGGGTCCCTTCGCGTGTGGCGTATGTCGCCGGATTTTTCGTAATTTATCCCCAGACCCAGGACTGCGGCGGATGCTCAACAGACAAGATGCCGCAGGCGGCGCATTTCTTTAGCTGCGACTGTGTCTCACCGATAGCGCGCTGTACAATGAATTTCAGGACATTATTTTATAGTAGTCCACTTTTGGATTTTGAACCGTTTATCGTCCAAAGGAAGTTAGTATGGACGATATGAGGAAGAGATATGAGATTTGTACGCTGTATGCTCGAAAGAAAAATCGCACAAAATCGGCGAAAAAAAAGGACTGCCGAAAGGCAACATTCCAGCCAGATAGATCTGATTCGGAATCACGGATATTCTTCTGAGAATCATGAAGGTTCGATATGCTAGGAAGAAGGCGCTCTAGATACCTTGATAAGCAGAGTAACTCGTAACAATCTGTAAAGTAATGGACGTAATACAGTTACGGGTAACACAATGAGGAACCTAATAAAGGCAACTTTTTACTGTTACTCGCCCTACTACTGGTTTATACTATTCATCCCCATTTTCCGCTACTTTCAGAAGCCGACACGTTTCTAAGATCTTTTCTGAAACTTTGCTTAAAATTTTGAAGCTTAAGTTTAACAAAACATCGTGACTAGGAACATCGTCTAGAAATGTATCAATTCGATGATTATGTGACCGTGTTGGCTGTCTAGAAATGTTTCAGTTCAAAGATTTTGTGACCATTTTGGCTGATTATACCATCTCGTGATGCAACATTTGTTCCCCAATAGTGATGCTATTCTCCAGAACGACACACAGTTCTCGACGTTCAGAACTGGTTTTGCCAACACGAAGATGAATTATCGAATCTACCCTGGCCATCCAATCAACAGATCTCGATATTATTGGGCCTTTGTGGTCTACTTTTGAGAGAAGAGTGTTTGATAGCTATCCACCTCCACCAACGTTTCCTGAACCTGCCACTGTTTTTCGGGAAGGATGGTACATAATTCCCTTGAAAACCGTACAGGACCTGTATTTACCCATTTCGAGACGACACGAAGCTGTTTTACGCCAGTGCTCTTCTATACAGTATTATCCATGTTGTGTTTTTGGTGTTCCTGTACCTCTCCTCCCAGTTCCTCTGGCGTAAATCTGACGGTGTTGCCACTGTCACCAGGTAACTTGTTGGCCTTGCGGAGTAATACAGTGTACAAGCCCTGCGAAAAGCTGCAGATGAACTCTACTCGAGTACTTCGAACTACTACACTACTGGCCATTAAAATTGCTACACCACGAAGATGACGTGCTACAGACGCGAAATTTAACCGACAGTAAGTAGATGCTGTGATACGCAAATGATTAGCTTCTCAGAGCGTTCACACAAAGTTGGCGCCGGTGGCGACACCTACAACGTGCTGACATGAGGAAAGTTTCCAACCGGTTTCTGATACACAAACAGCAGTTGACTGGCGTTGCCTGATGAAACGTTGTTGTGATGCGTCGTGTAAGGAGGAGAAATGCGTACCATCATGTTTCCGATTGCGGCTTATCGTATCGCGACAATGCTGCTCGCGTTGGTCGAGATCCAATGACTGTTAGCAGAATATGGAATCGGTGGGTTCAGGAGGGTAATACGGAACGCCGTGCTGGACGCCAACGACCTCGTATCACTAGCAGTCGAGATGACAGGCATCTTATCCGCATGGCTGTAACGGATGTTGTAGCCACATGTCGATCCCTGAGTCAACAGATGGGGACGTTCGCAAGACAACAACCATCGGCACGAACAGTTCGACAACGTTTGCAGCAGCATGGAATATCAGCTCGGAGACCGTGGCTGTAGTTACCCTTGACGCTGCACCACAGACAGGAGCGCCTGCTATGGTGTACCTGGGTGCACGAATGGCAAAACGTCATTTTTTAGGATGATTTCAGGTTCTGTTTATAGCATCAAAATGGTTCAAATGGCTCTGAGCACTATGGGACTCAACTGCTGAGGTCATTAGTCCCCTAGAACTTAGAACTAGTTAAACCTAACTAACCTAAGGATATCACGCACATCCATACCCGAGGCAGGATTCGAACCTGCGACCGTAGCGGTCTCGCGGTTCCAGACTGCAGCGCCAGAACCGCGCCGCCTTATAGCATCATTATGGTCGCATCCGTGTTTGGCGACATCGCGGTGAATGCATATTGGAAGCGTATATTCGTCATCGCCATGCAGGCGTATCACCCGGCGTGATGGTATGGGGTGCTACTGGTTACACGTCTCGGTCACTTCTTGTTCGCATTGACGGTACTTCGAACAGTGGACGTTACATTTCAGATGTGTTACGACCCGTGCCTCTACCATTCATCGATCCCTGCGAAACCCTACATTTCAGCAGGATAATGCACGACCGCGTGTTGCAGGTCCTGTTCGGGCCTTTCTGGATACAGAAAATGATCGACTGCTGCCCTGGCCAGCACTTTCTCCCGATCTCTCATCAACTGGAAACGTCTGGTCAATGGTGGCAGAGCAACTGGCCCGTCACAATACGCCAGTCACTTGATGAACTGTGGTATCCTGTTGAAGCTGCATGGGCAGCTGTGCCTCTAAACGCCATCCAAGCTCCCAGGCGTATCAAGGCCGTTATTACGGCCAGAGGTGGTTATTCTGGGTACGGATTTCTCAGGATCTATGCACCCATATTACATGAAAATGTAGTCACATGTCAGTTCTAGTATAATATATTTGTCCAATGAATACCCGTATATCATCTGCATTTCTTCTTGGTGTAGCAATTTTAATGACCGGTAGTGTACATCGAACTACTAGTTGCAAGATACGGTGTGCAATTGAAGCTAGTTATGCCTCACACGATTGTTCTATCCCGAAGCATTGTTGACTGTTTGAGAGCTTTTTTCTTGTTCCAGGAATGTCATTTTGTGACATAGGAACCATGGTTAAAACAGACGGCAAATAAATAAATTAGAAGTATGGATGTGCTAGTAAAACTGCGACGGCTGAGGAGATAGGTCATGGGTGTCGTGGCAAGTTCAGATGGAATGGCACCGCTGCGACGTTTGTATAGAAAAACCGTCCCACTGTGAGTACGGGTCCCCGGACGCGTCGCTGCGAGATGCTGCAGAGTTAGAACACACCCGCCCCAGCACCAGGAGATAGGGCGGGAAGAGCAAAGAAACGAGCGAAGGAAGGCGGGAAGGAAGAAAGGAAGGAAGGAAGGAAGGAAAAAGGGGGCGGTAAAAGTCCGGAGCACGAAGAGAGTGGTACTCGGCCAGAATCAGCGGAGGGGCGGCGCGGAAGAGGTCGAGGGGTCCCGCGAGGCGAGAAAGGTCAAGGACCCCGGGCTCACTCGCCGAGCAGACGTCACGGCGCCGCTTTCTCCCTCCGCTGCCGGTTCGGAAACGCATTATCCCCTGAAACTTTACGCCGGCAGGGGTAAAGAGATGCTTGCCGAAGGATCACCGGCCGTTCAGGTAACCGCGTGCAGGGAGCGGAGTGGGAAGACGACGCTCGGCGACGAGAATTTCTCTGGCCTCCAGTTCTCGAGATCCTGATCATGAGTGGCAGCGAAACTACACTAGCGCGGAACTTCGCTGTGATAGTGGTGTGACTGCACGCTGTCCACTGCACAGCTTATGTGAACTCCGCCAGAATAACATTCCTTACAACAGTATCAGTGATTTACAATTAGAATCAGCCAACTTATGTAAATACCTGGATGTATAAATTCGTAGGTACATCTACATCTGCATGATTATTCTGCAGTTTAGCGCCGTCCGGAGTGGCCGAGCGGTTCTAGGCGCTACAGTCCGGAACCGCGCGACCGCTACGGTCGCAGGTTCGAATTCTGCCTCGGGCATGGATGTGTGTGCTGCCCTTAGTTTAGTTAGGTTTAAGTAGTTCTAAGTTCTACGGGAGTGATTACCTTAGCAGTTAAGTCCCATAGTGCCCAGAGTCATTTGAACCATTTATTTGCAGTTTAGCAGAGGGTTGATAGAAACAATTTCGGTCTTCTCGACCGTTCCATTCTCGAATACACATAGGAAAAAAGAAACCTAAATCATGGCACTGGTATGTAATGATTCCTTTTGAGGATCGTCAAATATGGCTGCTCCTCTTTCTTTAAATTTAGTGAGTGAATTAACGTTAATTCCGTCCGAACAGGCCTTGGAAGGCCCAACGGTACCGACCGGCCGCCTTGTCATCCTCAACCCAAAGGCATCACTGGATGCGGATGTTGAGGGGCACGTGGTCAGCACACGCATTCCCGGAGCCGCTTCTTCTCAATCAAGTAGCTCCTCAGTTTGCCTCACCCCGCTTGCCAACATGCTTGCATACCGGATGGTCACCCATCCAAGTGCTAGCCCAGCCCGACAGCGCTTAACTTCGATGATCTGACGGGAACCGGTGTTACCACTGCGGCAACGCCGTGGGCAGTAGGTGAATTAAGATTGTTGAATTTAATTATGTCTTGATATTCTTATATATATATATTCGTCGTTTCTCCCTGTGTAGGAGAGACTAAAAAATATTGGCATTCGGAGGATGAAGTTGGCGACTGAATTTCGTGAAAAGATCTCGCCGCATCGAAAACGTCTTTGGTTTAATTGCTGGCACCCCAACGTGCTTGTCAACACACTGTCTTCTACTTCGTGATACTACAAAACGAGCTACTCTTCTGTGTGCTCCACCTAACCTGTCTGGTAAGGATCCCATACGCGAAGCCACGGACAGGCCTAGTGTAGGCAGTCTCTTAAGCATATTTTTGCATCTACTAAGTGTTCAGCCAGTAAAAGGCAGTCTTTGTTTCGCTACCCCAACATTTCCCATGTCATGGTTCCAGTTTAATTGTATGGCACCCATGCCAAATAGGATTACTGTAAGGTGTCGAAATCGAGCCGGCCGCTGTGGTCGAGCGGTTCTAAGCGCTTCAGTCGGGAACCGTGCTGCTGCTGCTACGGTCGCAGGTTCGAATCCTGCCTTGGGCATGGATGTGTGTGATGTCCTTAGGTTAGTTAGGTGTAAGTAGTTCTAAGTCTAGGCGACTGATGACATCAGATGTCTAGTCCCATAGCGCTTAGAGCCATTTTTTTCGAAATCGAACATAAGCCCTGTTCTAGGTAAGGCAGTACGCGTATTTCGGTTCATTTGGAGGTTACTGGCAAAATGCACTCAGGCTACGAAAGACACTGCTTACAAGTTGCTTGTGCGTCTCAGAACATAGCTCAAATATGTGAGACCAGTAGGAAATAAGACCAATATAAAATACTGAAAGTATACAATGCAGGGCGGCACAAATGGTCACAAGTTTGTTTGATTCACGGGACAGCGCACGAAAATGTTGAAAAACCCTTGAAGATAGATCCCAATACTCTCGCGAAAGCCTTCTTGATACGCGAAAAGGACGTTTGAATTTGTATTTGAAAAAGGATGGAGAGAACGATTCTTGGAATATTTATTGTAAAATGTTTCTATTTACTATAATGTAAAGGGATTGAAATGCAGTAAACAGCACAAACAGCTTTATTTCAAAGCATCTTGTTTTTCTCGGCCTCTAGCTTTGATAACTTTCGTCAGTATGCACACTTCGGTCGCTCTTATCTGATGTATACCTTTTTTGCAATATTTTTAACTCTTGTCTGCTGAAGAGCACACTCCAACCAAATGATTTACGAAACTGCGCTATAGTGACGAGCTTCAAAGAATTTCCCATTTTCCTGCAATGCACTTTCACAAGGACTACCCGGTTTATAGTTTTAGGAATACATTTGTCTCCTCCGGAAATGATGTCTCCTAAAGGCCGAAGCTGTTTCGTCTGATCAATTCGGAATATTCTGAGTGTAATATCTGCTAAAATGTTTGCGTTATCAGCGTTCACATTATATGTGTAATTACTGTTTCAGTGCAGCTTATAGAAGATTCAGAATTAGTTTTCTTTCCTGAATCTGTTAATGAAGCAATATAATCAACAAATAGTTTGCGATGTGGTCTTCCCCTGTTTAATCAAATTACTTTCGTCAATTCTCTTAATACGTTAATCCTTCTGAACAACTACGGTGAAAGCGCGCAGTCCTGGCATTCACCCTTATTGGTTTGAGCTGTTCTTTCGTCTCTATTAGTGGTTATTTGTGTACAGTGCTTCCTAAACAGTTTCTACAGTAACTGTCTATCTTACCAGTAGGTTGACAGTGAACTCACAGGATAATGCATAACTTTGGACCTTTGAAGTGAGAGACCTTTCGCAAACTAATAACAGCTCCAAAAATCTTGCTGTTCTGTCGCAGTCTCTTCTTCGCTTTCATTATCATGACTGGCTAAATTTTTAGATTCTGGAAGTGCGAGGGGTAAATTTTTATTTATGACACCGAAGGAATCAAGCCCTCAAACTTGATGTTAGCCCTTCTCTGCGTATTCATACCTCAACGCAACATATTTCCCGAAACATTACTGACTTGGCGAAGAATGTCACGTAGGGGCTTGACTAGAGGTATTACACTTCTGCATGACAATGCAAGACCCCATACCGCCAATGTCACACGAAATGTGTTTAATCAGTTTGGATGGGAGATTTTCGAGCATCCACTCTACAGCCCCGACCTCTCCCCAAGTGACTTTCATCTCTTCTGTCTCATGAAGCCTTCTGTGGGGAAAAAGTTCCACAACGATGCTGTGGTGCAGAATGAAGTGACTTCGTGGCTCCAGACGCTGGCTTCGCACTCCTGTAACCTGGACATACAACTGATGGTGCACCAATTTAGTATACGAGGTGCGACAATAAAGTAATGAGACTGATGTGAAAAAAATGTTGCTTACCGTTTTAGTCAAGTTTAATGTTGCATCCTTCAAAGTGGTTCCCTTCTGATGGCACACACTTTTTCCAGCGCTTCTACCATTCATGGTAACATTTCTGGAACTCATCTTCTGTAATATCCTCCAAGATGTTCGTCACAACTTTTTGGAAATCTTGTGTTGTTTGTAAATGGTATCCCTTGGCCGCCGTTTTGACTCTTGGAAATAGAAAAAAGTTGCACGGAACGATATCTGGTGAATAAGATGCCTGTGGTAGTACTGAAATTTGTTTTGAGGTTACAAATTGCTGTACTGACAGAGCAGTATGGGATGGCGCATTATCGTGATGCAGAATAGAATTATCAGCAATGTTGGCACGGACACAAAGAACTCTTTTATGAAGTCTTTCTAAAATTTCTATGTAGTAATATTGGTCAACTGTTTGTCCAGGAGGCACCCACTCTTTATGAACAATTCCCCTGGAATCAAAGAAGTACACAAGCATTCATTTCACTTTTGACTTTGACATGCGAGCTTTTTTTGGTCTGGGTGCCCCCTTTGAGCACCATTGAAAACGATGGCGTTTTATCTCTGGATAATACTGAAAAAGCAGCTTTCATCACCAGTGATAACACAGCTCCACAATTCTGGATTGATTTCCGTTTTCTCTAACAGATCGGCTACCACAGTTTTCTTTGTTTCTCGCTGTTGTGGTGTGAGATTTCTGGGGACCATTTTTGCACAAATCTTTCTCATATCAAGATCTTCAATTATTATTAGACGAACCGTTTCTCGATTGATGTTCAGTTCTTCTGCAATCATTTTCATGGATAATCTTCGATCTGATCGTGCGAGTTCGCACATCCTGGCCAAGTTGACATCCATCCGTGAGGTTGATGGTCGTCCACTGCTGTCTTCATCTTCAACATTCGTTCTGCCTTGACTAAACATTTTATGTCAACGAAAAACTTGAGCCCTTGATATAACCTCCTCTCCAAAAGCCTTCTGAAGCTTACCGTAAGTTGTCGTCGCGTTTTCACCCAATTTAACGCAAAAAGAAATGGCATACTGTTGCACAGTATTATGTGGTTTCATTTCTGTGACGAGAGACACACATGTGTTAACTGATTACAGCACAACTCACACGTGAGCAGTTGCATCGATGTGCCGCTTGGACTAGAAGCAGCTTAATGACCAAGGTCAAAGATATTGTGCCTTTGCAAGCCTGCAGGGTTGCCACGTCTTGCAAAGAAAATAAGTCTCATTACTTTATTGTCACACCTCGTAGGTCTCAACAATTGTGGCGGCTATGGTGAGAATTAGCCAGTGAATCTATGTAAATATTTCGTACTTAGCGGTTTTTGTTTTCTTTATCGGTCATCAGAACTTACTTTCTGGATGCACCTTGTTTAGACTGCTGGGGAAATAAAATAGTGAACCTGGAAAGACGACGTCGATTTTTATCCGATGACGGCGTTTGTCGCCTGGTGGATTGTGGATATAATGATAATGGTTTCACTGTCGTCCGCAAACAGCGTAGTGGCATAGCCACTGGAGCGCCATCTTACACGTTTATACGGAATGCTCACACCGAGAAGGCTCAGCGTGGTGCAGAAGTGTGAAGCAAGCAAGCAACGATGCCATGGAAACGCACTCGTGCTTCCTACAGCCAACAGATAGAAATTGAAAGGTGTCAAATAGTGACCCTCTGAGCGGCGGGATGGCCCTTTCGTAGAATTGCCACACGAGCTGGACATGCTGCGTCAGTTGTGCTACGAGTGGTCACGTGAACGTTCTCACAACCGTAGACGAGGTCTGAACGTCCATGCAACACAGACGCTCCCCCCCCCCCCCCTGCCCGCCCCCACGATCGTCGTATTGTAAGGACAGCTACCACAGCCCAGACATGTCAACAAGAACTGTAGCGAAATGGTTGTTAGCAACGGGACTTCGGGCATGCACACCTCTAGCCCGCCTTCCACTCACTTCACAGCATCGACATGCACGACTAAACTGCTGCCGTCAGAGGATCACATAGAAGATGGAATGGCGCGCCGTGATCTTCAACGATGAAAGCAGATTCTGCCTGCACGAAAGTGGTGGCCTTTTGCGGTTACGACGTAGACCTGGTAAGCACTGTCTCCTGGAGGGCATTCGTCCAACGCACTCCAGGCCCAATACGGTCTGGGGTGCGATAAATTACAACTCTCGTTCAGCTTTTGTGTTTGTGGAGGGGACGTTAACCAACACTCGGTACGTGTAGAATTCTTTTAGACTCATTCTTTTGCTCGTCTTACAACAGGAAGGTGACAGGTTGTTTCAACAGGATAATGCTCGCAAACACTGCCCCTTATACTGAACGTCCCTAGCCAACACGATGTACGGACTTGCCTCCGATCGAGCAGGTGTTGGACTCGTTCTTTTGCCGTTTTTGCAACAGGAAGGTGATCTGTTGTTCCAACTCCGCTGCAGAGTGAAAATCTCATCCTGAAACATCCCCCAGGCTGTGGCTAAGCCATGTCTCCGCAATATCATTTCTTCCAGGAGTGCTAGTTCTGCAAGGTTCGCAGAAAAGCTTCTGTGAAGTTTGGAAGGTATGAGACGAGGTACTGGTAGAATTGAAGCTATGAGGACGGGTCGTGAGTCGTACTTGGGTAGACGGAATGATGGTACAGTACTTGCCCGCGAAAGCAAAGGTCCTGAGATCGAGTCTCGGTCCGGCACACAGTTTTAATCTGCCATATCAGCGCACACGCCGCTACAGAGTGAAAATCTCATTCAGGATAATGGTCGCCAACACATTGCCCGTGATACTGAACGTTCTGTGCAAGACTTATAGCAACATCCCTGGCCGTCACGATCTCCGGACGTGTCGCCGATCGAGCAGGTGTGGGATATGATAGGACGAGAAGTGACTCATGCGACTCATCAACCAAGAACCCTTGCAGAACAGGTCGGGTAGGTGTGGCATAATGTATCCCAGGACAGTACTCGCCATCAGTACGGTCGACTGGACGCCAGAGTTAGCACCTGCATTGTCGCCCGTGGAGGCTACACCGCGTGCTAATATGGGTGTTTCAGCATGGGTCGCCGCGCGAGGTAGCCGCGCGGTCTGAGGCGCCTTACCACGGTCCGCGCGGCTTCTCCCGTAGGAGGTTCGAGTCCTCACTCAGCCATAGATGTGTGTTTGTCCTTAGCGTAAGTTGGGTTAAGTTAGATTAAGCAGTGTGTAATCCAAGGGACCGATGACCTCAACAGTTTGGTCCCATAGCAACTTAGCACAAATTTCCAAAATTTCAGCATGGTTCGATACTTGGTACCTCAGAACCGCTTGCGCTGTTGCTCTGTAAATGTAATCATTTCATGTGCTCAATATGCACTATTGCAACAATGAATCTTGAGCTAATTGGAAACCTCTAAAAGGATGTACTAATTTTTTCCAGCAGTTTATATGGGGAAATATATAATGACACTAACATCATGCCATACATATGACATTTATATTACGAAAAAGTGCCAAAAATAATACATTACTGTACTTTAGTGCATGTCAAAATCTAAAAATCTTCTGACACATGTACGAGTTAGCGTCGTGTATATATGCTGGGTCCTTTAACTATAAGAATGGAACTATATTAAACAAGCAAGGATCAACGTATATAGTGAAGATGGAATAAATTATATAAGGTGTTACCATTGTTCACTTCCTTAACATTGTAAGGTTATAAATGCGCTTGGTGGTCAGTGGGAGTCGGTGATATTCATCCTTACTGCTGAGCTGAGATTGCGAGGTGTATTCCTGGGATCTGAGTTGCGGAAGACTCGGTATAAATAATAATAGGTGCAGGGTAAATAAAATTAGATTATGTTTGGATTGATGTGAATATTTATTGATAAAAGGAATACAAATAAAAAGTAAATTGCAAGAAGTACTCTCAAAATGAGACAATTCCGTCAGTGGTGAATTACGTTAGAGTTATTCCGAGGAAGTCGGACGGCTGCTCGTGACGTCAGAGCAGGCAGGCTCTCAGGATCTGTAGAGGGGTGCGGCGTGCCATAGATCTGCCTCACGGCGAAATTCCATGATCGTGGGACTCGATGCCTAGGGAGATCTATGTATCGAACTGAACTTTTTTTTTTACCCGTAACAGTACAGAGTCAATACATGTTATTGTCAGGTTCTATGAATTCGTTATCGGTCGGAAGTTAAACCGATTTGTAATTAGGATAACAAACCATGTTTGTGAACCAACATAACAGCGGTCATTTCATAGCAAAAGCAGACGGCAGGGTAGAAGGCTGGCTCCCACCAAAACGAGCAAGAAGATAACGTCAAGAAGGAGAGAACCCTCGGAACATGAATCCCATCAAACCAAATTTGTGTACACTGCTCACATGAAATCTGAGATAACTGGCGGGAAACCGTATTCAGAGGTCATATTTTTGCTCTCCTCAGAGATCTTACTTTCCTACCTCAGTAGCATTTCTAAATTAGTTTCCAAAATTCGGGATTATACAGGGTGATTCAAAAAGAATACCACAACTTTAAAAATGTGTATTTAATGAAAGAAACATAATATAACCTTCTGTTACACATCATTACAAAGAGTATTTGAAAAGGTTTTTTTTCACTCAAAAACAAGTTCAGAGATGTTCAATATGGCCCCCTCCAGACACACGAGCAATATCAACCCGATACTCCTCGTTCCACACTCTCTGTAGCATATCAGGCGTAACAGTTTGGATAGCTGCTGTTATTTCTCGTTTCAAATCATCAATGGTGGCTGGGAGAGGTGGCCGAAACACTATATCCTTAACATACCCCCATAAGAAAAAATCGCAGGGGGCAAGATCAGGGCTTCTTGGAGGCCAGTGATGAAGTGCTCTGTCACGGGCTGCCTGGCGGCCGATCCATCGCCTCGGGTAGTTGACGTTCAGGTAGTTAGGGACAGATAAGTGCCAATGTGGTGGCGCTCCATCCTGCTGAAATATGAATTGTTGTGCTTCTTATTCGAGCTGAGGGAACAGCCAATTCTCTAACATCTCCAGATACTGTAGTCCAGTTACAGTAGCACCTTCGAAGAAAAAGGGACCAAAAACTTTATTGGCTGAAATGGCGAACAAATGTACAACTAAATGAAACTTTATAGCTCCCTTAATTCGCCGACAGATGGTGCTTAGCTCTGCCTTTTGTCGTTGCAGAGTTTTAAATTCCTAAAGTTGTGGTATTCTTTTTGAATCACCCTGTATATTAGAGTATAGTAATATGATACAAAGTGTGGAATGAAAAAAGTATTTATTATGACAGTACACAGATATGACGATGACTTTTATAGATATATCAGAAGATTTTTAGATTCTGACACGTGCTAAAGCACAGTGTAAGTAACGTGTTATTTTTGACAATTTTTCGTGAGAACTGCCATACGTATTGCCTGCTGTTAGTGCTGCGAGGGCTGTTCGAAAAGTAAGGTCCGATCGGTCGCGAAATGAAAATCACACTAAAAATGAAAAATTTGTTATTCGCAGCAGTTAGCCACACCTTCCAGCTACGTCTCTACATAGTCGTTGCTCCGACTTACATTTGTCGTCGCGTTATACAAACTTTCCAGTACCCTCGTCACGGGAAGCAGCCACCTGTGCTTTTTGCCAATTCTCTACGCTGGTCTGCCTTTAGTTGTTTGTGCCAAAATGTTGTCTTCGTAGCCAGCGGTTCATGTGAGCAGAGATGAACAACGGAGGGAGCCAATTAAGGGCTGTATTGTGGGTGATCAAACACCTCCCATCGAAAACTCCGCAATGCGGCTGAAAATTGTCTCGAAAAAAGAAATGCATGACATTTATGTTATGTGGGCTGCATAGCTTCAGGCGAAATCTCTCACCAGATCTACATGCTTTGTGGGAGGCGCTGTTGTTTTAGACATTTATAGGTGACCACTTTGCGCTTTGACCTGAAAAGAGCTACGTGAAGCGGTCGACAGGCACACTAAAGACACTGCCCAACACATCTGCGCAAAGTTCCGTCGGATTTTGAAAGTGGTTTCCATTTCGCACCTAATCGGACCTCACTTTCCGAATACGCCTGGTATTATAGAAGCTGACTCTTTGATGGTGTTACACACTTTCAGGGACGATGGAGAAGGGTAAATGTATCAATCTGAGATAAGGGACCGGGAACGACCGAGTCGAAAGTTAAAATGGAAAACCGTTCCAATATATCTGACAGTGCAATACAAGAACCGGTTCTGTTGTTGCTAAGACTGTACGGTGGACATCTTTCAGAGGTGGTAGTATGGACCAAAAAAAGAAAAAAATCTATAAATATGGGTCTGAAATGTACCAGTACGTGTATTCCACCACTGGACTCTGATTTGGGAGGACAGGTAGCTTTGCTGGGATGGTTCCTTTGAAAAGAGCACGGCCGATTTCCTTCTCTATCTTTTTATGCTCGGAACTTCTTCTCCTTCTCTAATGACCTAGCTGTCGACGGGAAGTTAGAATCTGATTTCCTCCTCCTGCATTTCGCTGTCGAAACGACCAAAGTGATTTTCGCTTATAATTTAAACTAGACCATTTCCAGACCAGGTTCTCTTACTTCAGATTGATGCATTTAACCTTCTCCATCATCCCTTAAAGTAACGTCATTACGGAATCACCCTGTATGTATACACACTGCTTTTTATTAGGTTTTCCAGCATACCACTTGATAAAGGCATACGGCCGAAATTACAATTGTGAAAATAAATATTTTTTTCCATCTGGAATGTGTGTTCTTATAGGACAACTATCCAAGGATGTCCACCCAATAATATCCAAACAGTAGACTCTGTACACAATTTATTAAATTGCCAATACTAAACTCTTTTAAATAACAACAAATTCATATAACTTTCAGAACTTAATAAATGGTTAAAAGAATCAGCTTTAAGAAACAATGACGGCGGCTTGCCACCATAAAATCAAAGAATTTTTACAATAGTGCTTTTAGAGTTTACCCAAGAAACAAAATCCAATAATAAGTTAACTTGGCAATAAAATTTAAAATCATTTATATAAAAAAACCTAGAGAAAGATAATGGCACTTGGCACCATGAAACGCAACGCACAACCAATAAATATAATAACAAAATAATAATTTAATGCAACCAAAGGGCAAGGGCAAATCCCAACGCAATCACAGGCGATCGAGCTCTCAACACTTCGTAGACTTCCCACCAAAAACGGTCCCCGAAATAAACCGCTGAGAGCTCCCCGACATGCCTCCCACAGCTGCCCACCACTTACGCACCTAGGTTATGTTCTGTAACACACGACAGATAGTATCAACACAAGATAAAATTAAAAAATCAAATAACAATATAACTTCCCGACAGCACATCATAACCACGGCGTCGTTAACTCGGGCGCTCTTAACAAGTGCCGGAAGCCAACACACACAAATCTTAATAAACAATTCTCGCTTCTTAAAACAAAACAATAAAAGCCAAGCGCAGATGAATAGTCAAACCACAGTCTTAGAAGTGCCTTAACGACAGCAGATGCGACTATTCCACCAAGTTAATAATAACACAGTGAGATAAAAATACAGAACATACCACTAAATGCTGTTACAAGAAATGGTTCAAATGGCTCTGAGCACTATGCGACTTAACTTCTGAGGTCATCAGTCGCCTAGAACTTAGAACTAATTAAACCTAAATAACCTAAGGACATCACATACATCCATGCCCGAGACAGGATTCGAACCTGCTACGGTAGCGGTCGCTCGGTTCCAGACTGCAGCGCCTAGAACCGCACGGCCACTCCGGCCGGCAAATGCTGTTACACAAACCAAATTGACGATATCGTGTTGTTCAGGTCTCAGAAGACCACATATACCAAGCAGCAGTAATTCACTTTGCATATACTGTCCAAAACCGCCTTTCTTGGGCAGACTTTACCTAACACATCAAATGCCAAATATACCATACATGAACACAACTCCGTGAATTCCTTCAAAAAGGAACAAACAGGCACCACCAAAGTAACGCTGAGCAAACCGGGTGGGCAACGACCCACTCAGCGGGATAACCAAAAGATGCTCCAGTTGAGGAAACAAATTAGTACCAACAAATTTCGTAACGTGCCACACACACACAGCCAAACTTCCAACAACGCCGTCCCGCATCAGAATGAAGTTCAGAAACCGCTGCTGGAGCTTCCAACGGAAAATCTGACGAGCCAACCGAGCCCACACCCTAACCTGGCAGACGACTCCAAAATTCAGCAACTAGTTGTCACCGGGCCAGAGTATCACAGGACCTCCACATCAGACAGGCAGGCAGAACAAGCACACCAATTAATCACCACCGCATGGCTAGCGGGTCGCCTCCGCCCCAGACCACTCTGCTCATATTGCGAGGTACAACAACCTTAACGCTAGTCACCAGCAGATCAGGCAGGGCGAACTTCACCGACTACCATCTCTCTTTCCGCCGGCCACCGCAAACACACGCCAGCGACGTAACAACAAATCACCACCGGAGCGCCACCCGCACCAGAACAGCAAACTATAATGGATTATAGCGCGCGCTCTAAACAAGATCACAGGACAGCGGCGCGCGCCATATCACCATCTCTTACGAAATTTTATTTGAGTGTGGACCCCAACCACAAGAAATTTATAAACTGTCACATGACTTTACATTGTTATAATACACTTTCACCAATCAACATGGTTTGTTGCAGTGTTGTTCCGCAGTAAATGCAGAATACTAACTGGAGTACGGTAGTCCATAACTTACCTGCACCGTTTCATTCTGGCTTCTCTAGAGACGACCTACTTCACTCAGGCCCGGGACTTCAGCGTGTGCAAACACTGCAGACGTGTATCTGAACAGAGACAAAAAATTAATTACGTTACTCTATTTTTGAGGTGTTAAATAACACTTGATGATTACCTCTTATACTGCAAGTATCGTAGGACTTGACTTACATGCGCATGCTTCAGACAACATGCTTGAATGATGATCGTGTAGGGTCTCCGCTTGTCACATCTACTCTGTAGGAATCAGCATGGGTTTCGGAAAAGACGATCTTGTGATACCCAGCTCGCGCTATTCGTCCACGAGACTCAGAGGGCCATAGACACGAGTTCCCAGGTAGATGCCGTGTTTCTTGACTTGCACAAGCCGTTTGATACAGTTCCCCACAGTCGTTTAATGAACAAAGTAAGAGCATATGGACTATCAGACCAACTGTGTAATTGGATTGAAGAGTTCCTAGATAACAGAACACAGCATGTCATTCTCAATGGAGAGAAGTCTCCCGAAGTAAGAGTGATTTCAGGTGTGCCTCAAGGGAGTGTCGTAGGACCATTGTTATTCACAGTATATATAAATGCCCTTGTGGATAACATCGGAAGTCCACTGAGGCTTTCTGCGGATGATGCTGTAGTATATCGAGAGTTTGTAACAATGGAAAATTGTACTGAAATGCAGGAGGGTCTGCAGCGAACAGACGCATGGTGCAGGGAATGACAATTGAATCTCAATGTAGACAAGTGTAATGCGCTGCGAATACATAGAAAGATAGATCCTTTATCATTTAGCTACAATATAGCATGTCAGCAACTGGAAGCAGTTAATTCCATAAACTATCTGGGAGTAGGCATTAGGAGTGATTTAAAATGGAATGACCATATAAAATTAGTCGTCGGCAAAGCAGATGCCAGGCTAAGATTCATTTGAAGAATCCTAGGGAAATGCAGTCCGGAGGTTACAGTATACTTGTTCGCCCACTGCTTGAATACTGCTCACCGGTATGGGATCCGTACCAGACAGGGTTGATAGAAGAGATAAAGAAGATCCAACGGAGAGCAGCGCGCTTCGTTACAGGATCATTTAGCAATCGCGAAAGCGTAACGGAGACGATAGATAGATTCCAGGGGAAGACTCTGCAAGAGAGACTCTCAGTAGCTCGGTACGGGCTTTTGTTGAAGTTTCCAGAACATACCTTCACCGAGGAGTCAAGCATTGTATGCTCCCTCCTACGTATATCTCGCGAAGAGACCATGAGGATAAAATCTGAGAGATTAGAGCCCACACAGAGGCATACCGACTATCTTTCTTTCCACGAACAATACGAGACTGGAATAGGAGGGAGAACTGATAGAGTTACTCAAGTTACCCTACGCCACACACCGTCAGGTGGCTTGCGGAGTATAGATGTAGATGCTGATGTAGATCAGTCGAATCCACCGGCTGCACCAAAGCAACGAAACAGGGAACGAGAGGTAGTCCTGAAAATTCCACCGCACGTTCTCACGTGCCGGCAAACAAGTGCAAATACGTAGAGTCCAACCAGGGACGTGCGCGGGCGTACTCGCCGAGTACTGTGGAGCCCCGGGGGCGGATTTTCGTTAATTATTCACCCGCGCCCCGCTGCCCGGAAGGTCTGCACGCTCCTTAATTAATCACCGCGCCGAGGGTCGATGGCGAAACTGCTCGCTGGGTATTACTGGAAGGAGGGGAGGACCACACTGCTCCAGCTCTCACGGCCGGAGCGAGCGCGGAAGCCCTGCGGCGAATACACAGAGCGCCAGCTCACACCCAGTGTAGGCGCCGACAAACTGTGTCATACAGGGGAGCGGCAGGTGTATGGAGGTCACCGGATGTGGGGTGGGGACAGGAAAGCCAACGAGACTAAGTACTGGGGGTATCCATTAAACAGCAACTGTCACCTCGTAAAAATAAAGCTAACTGAACACCATATACTCTTGACTGTTGGATGAATATTAATCTGGCTTTCGAAATAGAAGGTCCTGCTCAAAACGGATTTTCACCGGGTATATGTAATTCGTCACAGATTAATAAACTCCACAGCCGTAATTGAGACAGTAACAGATTAATAAAAGAGCTTTCGATGCTGCTGAGAAGGAAACCCTGCATTAAGCATCAATAAATTCGCCATTAAAACTAAGTTGGCAACCTTGCGAGGTATGCATATTACACTACTGGCCATTAAAATTGCTACACCACAAAGAAATGCAGATGATGAACGGGTATTCATTGAACAAATATATTATACTAGAAGTGATATGTGATTACATTTTCACGCAATTTGAGTGCATAGATCCTGAGAAATCAGCACCCAGAACAACCACCTCTGGCCGTAGCAACGTCCTTGATACGCCTGGGCATTGAGTCAAACAGAGCTTGGATGGCGTGTACAGGTACAACTGCCCATGCAGCTTCAACAGGATACCACAGTACGTCAGGAGTAGTGACTGGCGTATTGTGGCGAGCCAGTTGCTCAGCCACCATTGACCAGACGTTTTCACTTGGTGAGGGATCTGGAGAATGTGCTGGCCATGGCAGCAGTCGATCATTTTTCTGTATCCAGAAAGGGCCGTACAGGACCTGCAACATGCGGTCGTGCATTATCCTGCTGAAATCTAGGGTTTCGCAGGGATCGAAAGAAGGGTAGAGCCACGGGTCGTAACACATCTGAAATGTAACGTCCACTGTTCAAAGTGCCGTCAATGCGAACAAGAGGTGACTGAGACGTGTAACCAATGGCACCCCATACCTTCACGCCGGGTGATACGCCACTATGGCGATGACGAATACACGCTTCCAATGTGCGTTCACCGCGATGTCGGCAAACACAGATGCGACCATCATGATGCTGTAAACAGAACCTGGATTCATCCGAAAAAATGACGTTTTGCCATTCGTGCACCCAGGTTCGTCGTTGAGTACACCATCGCAGGCGCTCCTGCCTGTGATGCAGCGTCAAGGGTAACCGCAGCCATGGTCTCCTAGCTGTTAGTCCATGCTGCTGCAAACGTCATCGAACTGTTGGTGCAGATGGTTGTTGTCTTGCAAACGTCCCCATCTGTTGACTCAGGAACCCAGCACGACGTTCCGTTTTACTCTCCTGAACCTACCGATTCCATATTCTGCTAACATTCATTGGATCTCGACCAACGCGAGTAGCAATGTCGCGATATGATGAACCGCAACCGCGATAGGCTACAATCCGACCTTTATCAAAGTCGGAAACGTGATGGTAAGCACTTCGCCTTACACGAGGTATCGCAACAACGTTTGACCAGGCAACGCCGGTCAAGTGCTGATTGAGTATGGGAAATCGGTTGGAAACTTTCCTCATGTCAGCACGTTGTAGGTGTCGCCACCGGCGCCAACCTTGTGTGAATGCTCTGAAAAGCTAATTATTTGCGTACCACAGCATCTTCTTCCTGACGGCTAAATTTCGCGTCTGTAGCACGTTATCTTCGTGGTGTAGCTATTTTAATGGCCAGTAGTGTATTAATGCCTTCATGGAAGAATGTCTGCTTTTATCTCTGCCCTAGGAACCTTGACTCTATCAAGGCGCGAATCACTTCGTTCAATGCAAATCGACGGCCACGAATGTGTTTCTTCAGGGCTCAAGAAAATATGGAAATCGCATGGGGAGGGATCGGGACTTTATGGAGGACGTGTAAGGACTTCCCACGAAAATTTCTGCAGAGTACTCTAAACAATCTCGGCAACATGTGGATGCAACACAATGATGCAGTCTGTCAACGTTCTTGGGTATTTTCAATTTTTGTGAAGTGTTCACGAGGCCCAAACATTGCGTTTGAGACTTCATGTAAACGTAAATGGCAGTGAGGTATGTTGAAACTCAACCATTTATTTCAAACAATAACAATAAATCCAAATACTATATTAAATTTTACATCGTAACGCAGAATTTTCTCGCAGTCCAATGTTTCGCCCCACTCTTTAAGTTCGGTAATCAGTTCTAACGTTTTCAGTTCTAATGTAGTACCCAGGCTCTGTGATGTTGCTTTCTGTTATATTTGAACTTAGGGCGTAGTAACACGTTAATCTGGGCCAGTTTACGTCGACGTGTATTGGGTAATCGGAAGACAGTTCGGTATAACAGCTTATTCACTGTATTTGCTTTAAGTAAATCTTCATCCAACCTGGAAGGTTGCTAAAGTAATCTCAATCCCAAAACCAAATAAAGATCACATATTGCCCCAAAACTATCGACCTATCTCCCTGCTCAACCACCTGTCTAAGTTACTTGAAATCCTCATCCAAAACTCCCTGCTACAATTCCTATCTGCCAACAATATCCTTATCCCTGAACAATTTGGATTTCGTGCTGGGCATAGCACAACAAGCCATTCGTCTGGTGGAGCACATCTGCACAGAGAAGAGCCAGGGTAATAGCACCGCTGTCATTTTCCTGGACATTGAAAAAGCGTTCGACCGGGTTTGGCGTGGCGGTCTGCTATACAAATTGTCGAAGATGAATTGCCCACTTCATCTGCTTAAAATAGTACATTCATTCCTGGTAGAAAGGAAATTTTGCTCTACAGTAGATGGAGCAAACAGCGATCTAAAACAAATAGAAGCGGGTGTCCCACAGGGATCTGTGCTTGGCCCCCTCCTATATCTACTATACACCAACGATCTTCCAAAGGAGCCGGGCAGTAACATTTCCCTGTATGCAGATGACACTGCATTATACCACAGTGCCAGAAACATCAACTATCTAGCCTACCGCCTACAACGTCACCTAGACAAAGTGACAAAGTGGTGCAATCTGTGGAAAATAAAAATCAATGCAGACAAATGCCAGACAATCTTATTCAGCTACAAAATCGAACGCCCCATAGTGAACATCACTCACAACGACCAGGTACTACCCTGGAAAGAAGTAGTTACCTACCTAGGGCTAAAGCTGGATAAAAACCTAACATTCACCCACCACATCAGAGAGGCTAGAAACAAGGGCTCCGCCTGGCTCTATCAGTTATATCCACTCCTAAAAGGCAGGGGACTCACAGTACCTGCCAAACTCAAAATTTGGAAACCATCATCCTGCCAGCCATGCTCTACGCATCAGAAGCGTGGAGCATGGCAGCAGACACCAACCTCAAACAGTTGGAAATTATCCAAAACAAGGCCTTCCGAATCGTTGCAGACGCTCCGTGGTTCTCGAGCAATGAGGAGATTAGAGCAATGTTAGGACAGCCCTCATTCTATCACCTCATAAAACAAAAATCATTAAAATTCTATGAATCATCAAATGCATCACCGCACTAACTCATCAACTCTCTGGGAAGGGATGATAACCCTGACCAGAGAGCACCAATCACCGCCATCCATCGCCAATTCAGGCGATAGTCATATGCTTTCATATACAAACATAAAGTTACATCATCATTGCCGCCGCCTCCACTAACATTATCTACCCAGGGGAAAACTGACCCCTAGCCAATACCGTATAACCCCCGAATTCGCACCATCAAGGAACATTTCGAAAGACAGAGCGTCTTCAAGGGCGCTGGTTCTCCAAGCACATCATGGGTGTAGACCCAGCCATTTCATGTCATCTTCTCTTCAGATATTAAGCAGGAAATGCCTGTTACGGTACCCATCTCTGTTGGGGTCTTCCTCTGTCTCTTCTCCCATGGCACTTGTATTTTGTTGCCTTTAAGGGAAGTCTCTCACTCTCCATTCTTTGTAGATGTTCGTTCCATTTTCTTCTGCAATCTCGAATTTTATCATTGACGATAAAGATTGCAGTTCTTCTCTAATATCTTGATTTCTTATCCTGTCTTCTCTTCTGTAATCTTTAACACATCTAAAGAATTTCATTTCTTGTGCCTGAATCCGGCTTTCTTGGTTCTTGGTTATCACCCATGTCTCACTTCCATAGAACAATGTGGGAACTGCAACAGTTTTGTAAAATTTCATTTGAGTGTGTTTCCTGGTTTTGGTTTTAGGCTTCTGTTAATTGTTCCACATACCCGGCTGAATTTACTAAGCTTAATTTCAATATCTCTGCTGTGCCACATGTCATTCCACATCTGAGATCATTGAAATGCTTTACTTGCGCTAAAATCTTCTGATCTGTCACTATTTTGGTTCTGATTGGTTCTTTCCCCATGAAGGTCAATGTCTCAGTACTTTCTTTTGAAATTTCCGTGTTAAATTTTGCACTTATTTGTTTTAGCAAGTAGATTCCGTTCTGAAGGTCATCTTCATTAACTGCTAGGATCACTGCATCATCGGCATATAGTTGTTGTTGTTATTGTGGTCTTGAGTCCTGAGACTGGTTTGATGCAGCTCTCCATGCTACTCTATCCTGTGCAAGCTTCTTCATCTCCCAGTACCTACTGCAACCTACATCCTTCTGAATATGCTTAGTGTATTCATCTCTTGGTCTCCCCCTACGATTTGTACCCTCCACACTGCCCTCCAATACTAAATTGGTGATCCCTTGATGCCTCAGAACATGTCCTACCAACCGATCCCTTCTTCTGGTCAAGTTGTGCCACAAACTCCTCTTCTCCCCAATCCTATTCAGTACCTCCTCATTAGTTATGTGATCTACCCATCTAATCTTCAGCATTCTTCTGTAGCACCACATTTCGAAAGCTTCTATTCTCTTCTTGTCCAAACTATTTACCGTCCATGTTTCACTTCCATACATGGCTACACTCCATACAAATACTTTCAGAAATGACTTCCTGACACTTAAATCTATACTCGATGTTAACAAATTTCTCTTCTTCAGAAACGCTTTCCTTGTCATTGCCAGTCTACATTTTATATCCTCTCTACTTCGACCATCATCAGTTATTTTGCTCCTCAAATAGCAAAACTCCTTTACTACTTTAAGTGTCTCATTTCCTAATCTAATACCCTCAACATCACCCGACTTAATTCGACTACATTCCATTATCCTCGTTTTGCTTTTGTTGATGTTCATCTTATATCCTCCCTTCAAGACACCATCCATTCCGTTCAACTACTCTTCCAAGTCCTTTGCTGTCTCTGACAGCATTACAATGTCATCGGCGAACCTCAAAGGTTTTATTTCTTCTCCATGGATTTTAATACCTACTCCGAATTTTTCTTTTGTTTCCTTTACTGCTTGCTCAATATACAGATTGAATAACATCGGGGAAAGGCTACAACCCTGTCTCACTCCCTTCCCAACCACTGCTTCCCTTTCATGCCCCTCCACTCTTATAACTGCCATCTGGTTTCTGTACAAATTGTAAATAGCCTTTCGCTCCCTTTATTTTACCCCTGCCACCTCTAGAATTTGAAAGAGAGTATTCCAGTCAACATTGTCAAAAGCTTTCTCTAAGTCTACAAATGCTAGAAACATAGGTTTGCCTTTCCTTAATCTTTCTTCTAAGATAAGTCGTAAGGTCAGTATTGCCTCACATGTTCCAGTATTTCTACGGAATCCAAACTGATCTTCCCCGAGGTCGGCTTCTACTAGTTTTTCCATTCGTCTGTAAAGAATTCGAGTTAGTATTTTGCAGCTGTGACTTATTAAACTGATAGTTTGGTAATTTTCACATCTGTCAACACCTGCTTTCTTTGGGATTGGAATTATTATATTCTTCTTGAAGTCTGAGGGTATTTCGCCTGTTTCATACATCTTGCTCACCAGATGGTAGAGTTTTGTCAGGACTGGCTATCCCAAGGCCGTCAGTAGTTCCAATGAAATGTTGTCTGCTCCGGGGGCCTTGTTTCGACTCAGGTCTTTCAGTGCTCTGTCAAACTCTTCGCACAGTATCGTATCTCCCATTTCATCTTCATCTACATCCTCTTCCATTTCCATAATATTGTCCTCAAGTACATCGCCCTTGTATAGACCCTCTATATACTCCTTCCAGCTTTCTGCTTTCCCTTCTTTGCTTAGAACTGGGTTTCCATCTGAGCTCTTGATGTTTATGCAAGCAGTTCTCTTATCTCCAAAGGTCTCTTTAATTTTCCTGTAGGCAGTATCTATCTTACCCCTAGTGAGACAAGCCTCTACATCCTTACATTTGTCCTCTTGTCATCCCTGCTTAGCCATTTTGCACTTCCTGCCGATCTCATTTTTGAGACGTTTGTATTCCTTTTTGCCTGCTTCATTTACTGCATTTTTATATTTTCTCCTTTCATCAATTAAATTCAATATTTCTTCTGTTACCCAAGGATTTCTACTAGCCCTCGTCTTTTTACCTACTTGATCCTCTGCTGCCTTCACTACTTCATCCCTCAAAGCTGCCCATTCTTCTTCTACTGTATTTGTTTCCCCCATTCCTGTCAACTGTTCCCTTATGCTCTCCCTGAAACTCTGTACAACCTCTGGTTCTTTCAGTTTATCCAGGTCCCACCTCCTTAAATTCCCACCTTTTTGCAGTTTCTTCAGTTTTAATCTACAGGTCATAACCAATAGATTGTGGTCAGAGTCCACATCTGCTCCTGGAAATGTCTTACAATTTAAAACCTGGTTCCTAAATCTCTGTCTTACCATTATATAATCTATCTGATACCTTTTAGTATCTCCAGGGTTCCTCCATGTATACAACCTTGTATCATGATTCTTAAACCAAGTGTTAGCTATGATTAAGTTGTGCTCTGTGCAAAATTTTACCAGGCGGCTTCCTCTTTCATTTCTTAGCCCCAATCCATATTCACCTACTACGTTTCCCTCTCTCCCTTTTCCTACACTCGAATTCCAGTCACCCATGACTATTAAATTTTCGTCTCCCTTCACTATCTGAATAATTTCTTTTATTTCATCATACATTTCTTCAATTTCTTCGTCATCTGCAGAGCTAGTTGGCATATAAACTTGTACTACTGTAGTAGGTGTGGGCTTCGTATCTATCTTGGCCACAATAATGCGTTCACTAAGCTGTTTGTAGTAGCTTACCCGCGTTCTTATTTTCATATTCATTATTAAACCTACTCCTGCATTACCCCTATTTGATTTTGTGTTTATAACCCTGTAGTCACCTGACCAGAAGTCTTGTTCCTCCTGCCACCGAACTTCACTAATTCCCACTATATCTAACTTTAACCTATCCATTTCCCTTTTCAAATTTTCTAACCTACCTGCCCGATTAAGGGACCTGACATTCCACGCTCTGATCCGTAGATCGCCAGTTTTCTTTCTCCTGATAACGACATCCTCTTGAGTAGTGCCCGCCCGGAGATCCGAATGGGGGACTATTTTACCTCCGGAATATTTTACCCAAGAGGACGCCATCATCATTTAATCATACAGTAAAGCTGCATGCCCTCGGGAAAAATTACGGCCGTAGTTTCCCCTTGCTTTCAGCCGTTCGCAGTACCAGCACAGCAAGGCCGCTTTGGTTATTGTTACAAGGCCAGATCAGTCAATCATGCAGACTGTTGCCCTTGCAACTACTGAAAAGGCTGCTGCCCCTCCTCAGGAACCACACGTATGTCTGGCCTCTCAACAAATACCCCTCCGTTGTGGTTGTACCTACGGTACGGCTATCTGTATCGCTGAGGCACGCAAGCCTCCCTACCAACGGCAAGGTCCATGGTTCATGGGGGGGCGGCATATAGTAAATTATTTAAAAGAATGTTCCTGTCTAGGTAGATGCCGTTCTGAAATTCTGATTTCCATATATGTATTATTTCATTAATGTAGATGTTGAACAAAGTTGGAGAGATGAAGCAGTCTTGTCGTACCCCTTTGTTAGTTGGTATCTCATTAGTTGCTTTACCATTGAGATCTAGAATGATATTCGTGTCTTGATATAAACTTTTTATGGCATTTACTAGATGTTTTGAATATCCACGATTCGTCTATATTTCCCAAAGTTTCTGTCTATTGACACTGTCAAAAGCTTTTTTGGAGTCAATAAACATTATACTCTCTCCGTTTTTCTACTATTTGCTGTAGAATAAAAATTGCATCTATTGTGGAGCGTCCTTTCCTAAAACCCATTTCTTCCTCATACAGCACTGCTTCAGCTATGTTTTTAAGTCCTCTATTTAAAATCTTAGCATACACATTGTATGCTGATGTCGTTATCCTGAAGGAAGTCATTCATAAGATGTGCACGAATGGGACGCCTGGACGCTTCCAGTGCTGCGAGCCCTTCCTGGCACAAAGTAACAATGCGGACGCGATCGAAGCGCGGTATTCACCATATAGGTATGGTTGAACTACAGACAACACGAGCCGTGTACCTCATTCCTGGTGGAATGAGTGGAACTGATCGGCTGTGGATCCCCTCCGTCTAATAGGCGCTGCTCATGCATGGTTGTTTACATCTTTGGGCGGGTTTAGCGACATCTCTGAACAGTCAAAGGGACTGTGTCTGTAATACAATATCCACAGTCAACGTCTATCTTCAGTAGTTCTGGGAACCGGGGTGACGCAAAACTTTTATTTGATGTGTGAATTTTATTTTCAACAGTTAGCTACATCTTCAAGTTACTTCTCTACGTAGTCGTTGCCCCAGCTTAGACATTTGTCGTGCGTTGTACCAACTTTCAAATACCCTCGTCATAGAAGGCAGCCGTCAGTGCTTTCCGCCAATTCTCTATGCTCGTCTAAGCTCGTTGTCTGTGCCAAAATGTTGTCTTCATAGCCAGCGGTTAATGTGAGCAGAGATGATACCCAGAGGGAGACAAATACAGGCTGTATTGTGGGTGATCAAACGTTCCTATCGAAAACGCTGCAGTAACTTCTTCATCGCCCCTGCAGAGTACGGCCGAGAAATGGTATAAAGAAGGAAATGCATTACAGTTTTTTTGTGTGGGTTGCATAACATCAGGCGAAATCTCCCACCAGGCGGGAGACACTGTTTTCTAGGCATCTTTACGTGCTAACTGTGCGCTCAGAACTGAGAAGAGCGACGCAACGCGATCGACAGATATACTAGAGACACTGCCCAACACATGTGTGCAAAGCTTCATAGGATTGTCCTTGTGGTTTCCATTTCGCGCCCGATCGGACCTTGCTTTCCGAATAGCCTTGATAATATACATCAGTTCAATCCAGTAAGAGAAATAGATTGTCTGTCTAAGCAGTTACTTTGTGATTCTGTATTAGCAGCTATTGTATATAAGTGTCATGTTGCGTATGGGTCTGTGGAATTAAGTTGTCTGACATAGACAAGAGCAAGTGCGGCTTGCCACGTGCAATTTAGGCGAAAATATTTGTTTAGTACTGCACTACTGTGGCGAAACAGTAGAAAGCAAAGACATCATTTTGAGTGTGTTCATTGACAGCCAACTTTCCCTCAGGGTATTCATCTGTGCATAACTAGTTGTTGTTGTTGTGGTCTTCTGTCCAGAGACTGGTTTGATGCAGCTCTCCTTGCTACTCTCTCCTGTGCAAGATTCTTCATCTCCGAGTAACAACTGCAACCTACATCCTTCTGAATCTGCTTAGTGTATTCATCTCTTGGTCTCCCTCTACGATTTTTACCCTCCACGCTTCCCTTCAGCACTAAATTGGTGATCCCTTGATGCCTCAGAATGTGTCCTACCAACCGATCCCTTCTTCCAGTCAAGTTGTGCCACAAATTCCTCTACTCCCCAGTTCTATTCAGTATCTCCTCATTAGTTACATGATCTACCCATCTAATTTACAGCGTTCTTCTGTAGCACACATTTCGAAAGCTTCTATTCTTTTCTTGTCTAAACTATTTATCTTCCACGTTCACTTCCGTACATGACTAAACTCCATACGAATACTTTCAGAAAAGGTTTCCTGCCACTTAAATCTATACTCGATGTTAATAAATTTCTCTTCTTCAGAAACGCTTTCCTTGCCATTTTATATCCTCTCTACTTCGACAATCATCAGTTATTTTGTTCCCCAAATACTAAAACTTAGCCGCGCGGTCTGGGGCGCTGCAGTCATGGACTGTGCGGCTGGTCCCGGCGGAGGTTCGAGTCCTCCCTCGGGCATGGGTGTGTGTGTGTGTGTGTGTGTGTGTGTGTGTGTGTGTGTGTGTGTGTGTGTGTGTGTGTTTGTCCTTAGGATAATTTAGGTTACGTAGTGTGTGAGCTTAGGGACTGATGACCTTAGCAGTTAAGTCCCATAAGATTTCACACAAATTTTTTTTGGTCGTCAGTCTACTGACTGGTTTGATGCGGCCCGCCACGAATTCCTTTCCTGTCCTAACCTCTTCATCTCAGAGTATGCACTTGCAACTTACGTCCTCAATTATTTGCTTGACGTATTCCAATCTCTGTCTTCCTGTACAGTTTTTGCCCTCTACAGCTCCCTCTAGTACCATAGAATCCATTCCCTCATGTCTTAGCAGATGTCCTATCATCCTGTCCCTTCTCCTTATCAGTGTTTTCCACATATTCCTTTCCTCTCCGATTCTGCGTAGAACCTCCTCATTCCTTACCTTATCAGTCCATCTAATTTTCAACATTCGTCTATAGCACCACATTTCAAATGCGTCGATTCTCTTCTGTTCCGGTTTTCCCACAGTCCATGTTTCACGACCATACAATGCTGTACTCCAGACGTACATCCTCAGAAATTTCTTCCTCAAATTAAGGCCGGTATTTGATATTAGTAGACTTCTCTTGTCCAGAAATCCCTTTTTTGCCATAGCGAGTCTGCTTTTGAAGTCCTCCTTGCTCCGTCCGTCATTGGTTATTTTACTTCCTAGGTAGCAGAATTCCTTAACTTCATTGACTTCGTGACCATCAATCCTGATGTTAAGTTTCTCGCTGTTCTCATTTCTACTACTTCTCATTACCTTCGTCTTTCTCCGATTTACTCTCAAACCATACTGTGTACTCATTAGACTGTTCATTCCGTTCAGCAGATCATTTAATTCTTCTTCACTTTCACTCAGGATAGCAATGTCATCAGCGAATCGTATCATTGATATCCTTTCACCTTGTATTTTAATTCCACTCCTGAACCTTTCTTTTATTTCCATCATTGCTTCCTCGATGTATAGATTGAAGAGTAGGGGCGAAAGGCTACAGCCTTGTCTTACACCCTTCTTAATACGAGCACTTCGTTCTTGATCGTCCACTCTTATTATTCCCTCTTGGTTGTTGTACATATTGTATATGACCCGTCTCTCCCTATAGCTTACCCCTACTTTTTTCAGAATCTCGAACAGCTTGCACCATTTTTTATTGTCGAACGCTTTTTCCAGGTCGACAAATCCTATGAAAGTGTCTTGATTTTTCTTTAGCCTTGCTTCCATTATTAGCCGTAACGTCAGAATTGCCTCTCTCGTCCCTTTACTTTTCCTAAAGCCAAACTGATCGTCACCTAGCGCATTTTTCTTTTCCATTCTTCTGTATATTATTTTTGTAAGCAGCTTCGATGCATGAGCTGTTAAGCTGATTGTGCGATAATTCTCGCACTTGTCAGCTCTTGCCGTCTTCGGAATTGTGTGGATGATGCTTTTCCGAAAGTGAGATGGTATATCGCCAGACTCATATATTCTACACACCAACGTGAATAGTCGTTTTGTTGCCACTTCCCCCAATGATTTTAGAAATTCTGATGGAATGTTATCTATCCCTTCTGCCTTATTTGACCGTAAGTCCTCCAAAGCTCTTTTAAATTCCGATTCTAATACTGGATCCCCTATCTCTTCTAAATCGACTCCTGTTTCTTCTTCTATCACATCAGACAAATCTTCACCCTCATAGAGGCTTTCAATGTATTCTTTCCACCTATCTGCTCTCTCCTTTGCATTTAACAGTGGAATTCCCGTTGCACTCTTAATGTTACCACCGTTGCTTTTAATGTCACCAAAGGTTGTTTTGACTTTTCTGTATGCTGAGTCTGTCCTTCCGACAATCATATCTTTTTCGATGTCTTCACATTTTTTCTGCAGCCATTTCGTCTTAGCTTCATAGCACTTCCTATTTATTTCATTCCTCAGCGACTTGTATTTCTGTATTCCTGATTTTCCCGGAACATGTTTGTACTTCCTCCTTTCGTCAATCAACTTAAGTATTTCTTCTGTTACCCATGGTTTCTTCGCAGCTACCTTCTTTGTACCTATGTTTTCGTTCCCAAATTCTGTGATGGCCCTTTTTAGAGATGTCCATTCCTCTTCAACTGTACTGCCTACTGCGCTATTCCTTATTGCTGTATCTATAGCGTTAGAGAACTTCAAACGTATCTCGTCATTCCTTAGTACTTCCGTATCCCACTTCTTTACGTATTGATTCTTCCTGACTAATGTCTTGAACTTCAGCCTACTCTTCATCACTACTATATTGTGATCTGAGTCTATATCTGCTCCTGGGTACGCCTTACAATCCAGTATCTGATTTCGGAATCTCTGTCTGACCATGATGTAATCTAATTGAAATCTTCCCGTATCTCCCGGCCTTTTCCAAGTATACCTTCTCCTCTTGTGATTCTTGAACAGGGTATTCGCTATTACTAGCTGAAACTTGTTACAGAACTCAATTAGTGTTTCTCCTCTTTCATTCCTTGTCCCAAGCCCATATTCTCCTGTAACCTTTACTTCTACTCCTTCCCCTACAACTGCATTCCAGTCGCCCATGACTATTAGATTTTCGTCCCCCTTTACATACTGCATTACCCTTTCAACATCCTCATACACTTTCTGTATCTGTTCATCTTCAGCTTGCGACGTCGGCATATATACCTGAACTATCGTTGTCGGTGTTGGTCTGCTGTCGATTCTGATTAGGACAACCCGGTCACTGAACTGTTCACAGTAACAGACCCTCTGCCCTACCTTCCTATTCATAACGAATCCTACACCTGTTATACCATTTTCTGCTGCTGTTGATATTACCCGATACTCATCTGACCAGAAATCCTTGTCTTCCTTCCACTTCACTTCACTGACCTCTACTATATCTAGATTGAGCCTTTGCATTTCCCTTTTCAGATTTTCTAGTTTCCCTGCCACGTTCAAGCTTCTGACATTCCACGCCCCGTCTCGTAGAACGTTATCCTTTCGTTGATTATTCAATCTTTTTCTCATGGTAACCTCCCCCTTGGCAGTCCCCTCCCGGAGATCCGAATGGGGGACTATTCCGGAATCTTTTGCCAATGGAGAGATCATCATGACACTTCTTCAATTACAGGCCACATGTCCTGTGGATACACGTTACGTGTCTTTAATGCAGTGGTTTCCATTGCCTTGTGCATCCTCATGTCGTTGATCATTGCTGATTCTTCCGCCTTTAGGGGCAATTTTCCACCCCTAGGACAAGTGAGTGCCCTGAACTTCTATCCGCTCCTCCGCCCTCTTTGACAAGGGCGTTGGCAGAATGAGGCAGACTTCTTATGCCGGAAGTCTTCGGCCGCCAATGCTGATTATTTATCAAAAATTAGACAGTGGCGGGGATCGAACCCGGGACCGGAGACTCACAATTAAAATTTGAACATTTGAACTAAAACTTATCTACTACTTTAAGTGTCTCATTTCCTAATCTGATTCCCTCAGCATCACCTGATTTAATTCGACTACATTCCATTATCCTTGTTTTGCTTTTTTTGATGTTCATCGTATATCCTCCTTTCAAGAGATTGTCCATTCCGTTCAGCTGCTCTTCCAGATCCTTTGCTGTCTCTGAGAGAATTACAGTGTCATCGGAAAACAACAAAGTTTTTATTTCTTCTCCATGGATTTAACTCCTACTCCAAATTTTTCTTTTGTTTCCTTTACTGCTTGCTCAATATACAGATTGAATAACACCAGGGATAGGCTACAACACTGTCTCACCCCCTTCTCAACCATTGCTTCCCTTTCATGACCCTCGACTCTTAAAATTGCCATCTGGTTTCTATAGAAATTTATATAGCTTTTCGCTCCCTGTATTTCACCCCTGCCATCTTCAGAATTTGAGACTATTCCAGTCTACAAAAGCTTTCTCTAAGTCTACAAATGCTAGAAATGTAGGTTTGTCTTTCCTTAATCTATCTTGTATGATAATAGGGTTAGTATTGCCTCGTGTGTTCCAACGTTTGTACGGAATCCAAGCTGATCTTCCCCGAGGTCGGCTTCTAACAGTTTTTCCATTCGTTTGCAAAGAATTCGTGTTAGTATTTTGCAGCCTTAAATTATTAAAGTGATAGTTCTGTAATTTTCACACCTGTCGACACCTGCTTTCTTTGGGATTGGTGTTATTATATTCTTCTTGAAGTCTGGGGGTATTTCGCCTCTCTTATGCATCGTACTCACCAGATGGTAGAGTTTTGTCATAGCTGGCTCTCCCAATGCTATCACTAGTCTTAATGGAATGTTGTCTACTCCAGGGATCTTTTTTTACATAGGTCTTTCAGTGCTCTGTTAAATTCTTCACTAAATATATATGTCCCATTTCATCTTCGATCTCTTCCAGTTCCATAATATAGCCCTCAAGTACATCGCACTTGTATACAAGCTCTATACCCTCCTTCCATCTTTCTGCTTTCCCATGCTTAGGACTGGTTTTCGATCTGAGCTCTTCATATTCATACACATGGTTCTCTATTCTCCAAAGGTCTTTTAATTATCCTTTAGGCAGTATCTATCTTACCCCTAGTTATATAAGCATCTACGTCCTTGAATTTTTCCTGTAGCTATCCTAGCTTAGCCATTTCGCACTTCCTGTCGATCTCATTTTTGAGACATTTGTATTCCTTTTCGCTTGGTTCATTTTCTTCATTTTTGTATTTTATCTTTCCATCAATTAAACTCAATATCTCTTCTGTTACCTAAGGATTCCTAGTAGAGCTCGTCTTTTTACCTACTTGATCCTCTGCTGCCTTCAATATTTCATCTCTCAAAGCTACCCATTTTTCTTCTACTGTATTTATTTCACCTGTAGTTGTCAGTTGTTTTCTAATGCTCTCTCTGAAACTCTGTCCATCCTCTGGTTCTTTCAGTTTATGCATATCCCATCTCCTTAAATTCCTACCTTCTTGCAGTTTCTTCAGTTTAAATATACAGTTCAGAACTAATACATTGTGGTCAGAGTCTACATCTGTCCCTTCATATTTCTTTCTTACTACAAGAATATTTTTAAAAAATGGAGGTTCCTATTTAAAAAAACGCGGATGGTATTCGTTCGACCTGTGGCAGCGCCATCTAGCGGGCCAACCATAGCGCCTTCTGGTTTCCCCCTTCAAGCTAGACGAGTTTCGTTCTTTGTAGCTTTTTCGTTTGATGCTTATTTCGTGGGATATTTGGCCCGGTCACTATCAATGGACCACCCTGTATCTCCCTTCTGCCTTATTTGTTCACGAGTCTTATTTGTTCACACTGTGTCAAACGCTGTTAGAATATCCAGGAATATGGAGCTCTCCTGACGAGAGATTTGTGAGGAAGATTTGAAAGGTGGCTGCACTGAGCCACAGCGCCAGAGAGTTTTTGTTTCGCCGCCTCCACTGGCAGTGATTATTGAGAAGTAGCGGAGGGCAGTGCTTGTTGAGAACTCGTAGTAGTGAGTGCTTGCTGAGATGTCGTAGTGAAGACTGCTTGTCGAGATGTGGCAGTAGTCAGTTCTTGTTGAGATGTGGTAGTAGCGAGTCGGTGTGGAGATATTGTAATGATTAGAGTGCTTTTCATCAATATAAATGAAGGCAAAAAAAATTTTCTTTTCTCTCTCATTACTTCAGTGTCCTGAATAATGCGTCATTACAGGTTCAGTCAACAAAGCATCTGGCGTGTGTTCTTGTATTAAGCAAGCACTCTACTACCACATCTCGACAAGCACTGCAATAACTGGATTGGCAGGGGAAGAATATGAGCAGCCAATTGAGAGCTTGGCCCCGACCAGCGACATAGTTCTGTAGGACGCAAGGAGATCACCTTGCACTGACACCTTTTGGCAAGACAAGAAGGAAAACATTTGTGATCGTGACGGCTCTGCCCGCCTCATACCAACACCACCTAGACTACAGGCCTGCGCGCACACTTGTGACGTCACATACTAATGGCCAGGTCTGTATCGGAACGCTCCTGTTAAGCACTCTGCAGCTATACGAACTTTACGAGTTTTAGAACTGAGACTGCATAGGGATTCTCGTGCTTTCCTCTCCTACATGTCCTGGTAATAAAAGTATGGAAATTTATATTATTGTGTAAGGTAACGGAACAAAACTGCCCTATGTTATTTCAAGATGTAAAATTGTTTTGACGATTTGTCTTAAATACGCGTTTCTAGGCTTGAATACAAACTGTAATTTTAAATCCTGTCTTTTTACTTCAGGAGCTACGCCTTCTCGCAGTAAAAAATCGGCAATATGCAACAACAAGCAGACGTTTTCGGTTTTAAATAAAGAAGCTGGAGCTCCTACAGAATTCAGGAATTTGTTTCCCTGGTTAGTTTCGTATATTTTCCTCTCCACTTCAAAATCTGCTGATCTCACACGAAACTCAAATCATTCGACGAATTGGAGCACCTCCTGACATAATGTTTAATAAATCAAAAAACCCGAAAAATATTTTATTTCCTTGTTTCTCCAGAACTTTAGAACCTTAAACATGAAAAGATTGTTTCTCCTATATGCTTGATTGAAATTCGTGTCACAGAATGCTGTCAATTTAATCATAATGCACCTACCTCGAAATTCTGCTTTCTATACTGCTTAATCTGTCGAAAACTGAATTCATTAAAGCAATTTTCTAAGGTAGTTTACTCAAATTGAAATTATTTCCGAATAGCTGAAACTGAACAAAATCATTCTGTAGTTCTTCCAAATAAAAGTACTGGAAACTCATTAATCTGGTAGGAATGATAAGGAAGACTAAACATATCTGTGTGACAATAGTTGCATTAATGAGAGACATTTCAGAGCCAACTTCGTATTAACCTCGCAGCAATGGTCCAGAATTAAGAAACAAATGATACTTGGACATGATACATAACTGCTTTTAAAAACTATTGGCAAATGTGGTGCAATGGAAACAAATAACACGTTACAATTTTTTTGTCATTTACTTACCCTTGAATGATGCGTAGACACAAATTCCTGTCTGGGAATAGCTGCAATTCAGCGATTTCTCAACTTCATACATTTGGGAAATCGAAACATGTGCACTTTCATGCCTTTTTGGGATTTATAATTTCCCTGGTAAATGGGAACGCAGCACTTGTATCCCATACTTCGAAGAACTGTAGGCGAATACTGTACGAAATATATGCCACTTCCACGTGTCACACACTTTCAACACAACATACACGCCAACAGGACTGCCGACTGGTGATGAAGATGGCCAATAGTTTGTGGCGTCACGTGCCAATATGGGCGCTGTGCGTAGGCCTTGTATCTAGAAGGCTTTGCTCATACGCACCGCAGGGAGGTGTGGCCAGCCGTCTGCAGCACGGCCGTCTGCCACTTTCGCGGTGCCACTACATGTTGCCAGCTGGCTGCAGTACTTCTTTCGCCATGCCGATGGCAGCTTGAACACTGCCTGTAAAATGCACTACTGCTCTCATCCAAGTCAGCCTGACAGTTCCGTTCGTCTCATAACAACCAAGATTTAAATACCCTGGTAACGACCCCGAGATTCCTGTAATTGATTATGGACAAATTATTACACTCTAAGAAAAAGCAGCAGTTATTCCGCTTGGCATTGATTGACAGATTCTGTCCAATTGGCGCGTTAGATGGTCAAAATACCGAATTAGTTGGACGGCCCGCCCATAAATCTCCAAACGCTCTCAGTTGGGTTGAGATCCTGCCACCTTGCTGGCAAAGGTATGGTTTTGCAGGCCCGAAGATAAAACGCAACGATTCTTAGGTTAAACATTTATATTGGGGTTTGTGCACTCGTCCTTTCTGACGATCTGCCGCAGCTAAAGTCCTAAGTTTTCGGTAACTGTAACATTTAACTTCGAAAAAGTTAAATTAAAAACTAATTTTGTATTATGTTTCAATATATTTATTATACTTTCAAAACAAAATTAAAACTCCATTACAAAGGCAAGCAATACTTACAAACACAAAAGAAGCAGCTATAGGCTCACTGCTCAAAAACCAAAGCGAGACTGACTTTCCTACGCCAATATGGCTACCCCTAAATATATAATCCAAACAATCCCGAACAATCCTCAGCATTGTTTAGAATCATTTTTTGATTAATTAACAATTAAAATTGACATATAAAAACTGAAAATACATATATAAACGTATGTCTGCACCAGAACAGTATGTACGCTACGACATTAGTACATGTCTGTTATTTTATTCGAGAATAACTTCTCGAATACGTAATTACAATAATGCATTTATATTTTTTATTAACTACTAGAGGCTCCCCTCATGGAAAATGTTCCCTATCATTTACAGAACTTCTACACTTTAAGGTAAATATAATGTAGTAATTATTTTTGTTGGTATAAATTTATTAAGGCATATATTACATATTACGACCTTTTTTTATTTACATGAGTGATCCCGAATTAATTTGGAAAATGTATGTGTTAAGTCGGTCTTAGTGGGTTGTTACGTTTCAAAGACAAGCAGTAAAAACTCTCGCCGTATACTGGCAGGCATTGCTTATTGCAACTGGTTGACTGTCTAATTCACTTCCCATGAAGGGCAACAAAACAGGGCGCAGAATATCGTCGATGTACCACTGTGCTGTAAGGACGCCGCAGCTGGCAACCAGAGAGGTCCTGGTACGAAAAGGAATGGTACCCCAAACCGTGGTTATCAGACCGTATGTATCGTTGTCTGGGGCGTCTCCAGAAACGTCTTCGGCCACAATTGTCTTCAGTGATAAGCCCCGCTTCCCCCCGATGACGGCATCCTGGGTAACAGTGGGGTATCAACCATGTCGCTCATCATAGAGCACGACAACCAGGAGTGATGGTATGGGCTGGTATTTAATTTCATAGCAGGACCCTTTGGTTGTTATACACGGCACCCTTACAGCATAGCGATACGTCTACGATATTCTATGCCCCGTTTTGTTGCTCTTCATGTTAATCCGTCCTGCGGTTACATTTCAGAAAGATAATGCTCGCCCGCGGACGGCGAGAGTTTCTACTTCTGGTCCGCCGCCGGTAGCTGACGCAATGTCAATCCTAAGGGCCCGGGTTCGATTCCCGGCTCGGTCGGAGACTTTCTTCGCTCAGGGACTGGGTGTTGTGTTGTCCTAATCATCATTATTTCATCCCCATCGACGCGCAAGTCGCCGAAGTGGCGTCAGATCGAAAGACATGCACCAGGCGAGCGGTCTACCCGACTGGAGGCCGTCGTCACACGACATCATCATCATCTACTTCTGGTCTTAGTGCTTGTGAAGACCTACCTTGGCCAACAAGATAGCCAGATCTCTCCCCAGTTGAGAACGTTTGGAGCATTACGGGCCCCGCCACAACCTCGGGATTTGGACGCACTAACGTGGCAATTGGACAGAATTTGGCACGATAACCCTCAGGAGGACATCTAACAACTCTGTCGGTCAGTGCCAAACCGAATAACTGCTTGTCTAAGGGCTAAAGATGCACCAACGCGTTATTGACTTGCTCAGTTTGCTAAACATTTCTCTTATCGGACATTCCCTGTTGCTCCTGAGGTGGTAGAACTGTACGTGTGAATATTTGCACTGCTGCAAACAAGTCCATTTCGTCATTCGTGACATAGCTGCACCATGACTGCGCGGCCCAGCGACCGGTACACATCGCCCACCCAGGTGCCAGCCGCATTCAGGCCCTCATTGTGTCTAGTGTGAACTCCTGAGGAGAAACAGAGAAATACTGTAGCTGACACGAGAGAACAGCAAGAGTACTGATATTTAAAACAAGTTAATATATAGTTTATTTTTCAGCCGCAGTTACAGCTTTTTTTAATACGTGGCTCGTATCGATCTGACTGGATCATCTTCAGAACTACACAGATGCGTCAGAAACCTCCTCCCCCCCCCTTTCGTGTTTGTATCAGAACCACACAGATAATATAGTGTTTAGATAGAGAAATGGTCGTCGGAAGGACAGATTTAGGGTAAGAAAGGTAAAAAACCACTTTCGGTGCCGGCCGCTGTGGCCGAGCGGTTCTAGGGGCTTCAGTCTGGAACCGCGCGCCCGAAACGGTCGCAGGTTCGAATCCTGCCTCGGACATGGATGTGTATGATGTCCTTAGGTTAGTTAGGTTTAAGTAGTTCTAAGTTCTAGGGGACTGATGACCTCAGATGTTAAGTCCCCTAGTGCTCAGAGCCATTTGAACCACTTTCGGTGACATTAAAAGAAAAACAGTCAGTATTAAAAGAGGAACTCTACTGTTAATGCAGATGACAGAGCGGATAGGTGGAAAGGATGACATACAGAGGACGGACTAAAATAGAGAAACACCAAGAACACAACACGTTGATATTCAAAATAGCTTCCGTCGTCTCGGAATCGATAAATACACGTCCTTAGCCCTACATCACTCTTTTTCCAAAATAGTGGCAAGTTCAGGTAGCAATCATGCACCCTTCTCTCCGAAGTAGATCACAAAGGCTCAGTAATGATGAGATCTGGTGACTCTGATCGCCAGGGGAAATGTGACAATTTATCTACGTAAAAGTAGTGAAAAAACATTCTAGATCGCGATGGTTATTTTATTTAAAATGACCCGTTGCGGCCTAGTCTTAGACCATCTACAGAATAGCACCATCAACTGAAGTTGACGATGTTCAGAACAGTAGGTAGACCTTCGTCGCTGGAACTGCCGGTCTATTCTGTAGACTAGGCCGAAACTGGTCATTTTAAATAAAATAACCATCGCAATCCATACTGTTTTTTCACTAATTTTATATAGCTTTCAAGATCGCTGTTTCCCAAAAATGTTACCCAAATTGTTGAATTCATCTTCGTGCTAGCAAAACCGGCCCTGGACGATGCGAGCTGTGTCAACAACGTCTTGGACGCGCATCGCCATTGAGTAATAAACATGGAATGGACCTGATGAGCCAAAATTTTCACATAAACATTGAGAGTAATGCGGTCTTGCAGAGTAACCATTGTGGCCGTACAGCACCACGATGTTGCTGCCGCATCATCACAAACCAAGTTGGAAACGGTGCCAAACAAGACTCATCCGAACCAAATGACCTTCTTCCATTGCTCTATAGTCCAGGCTTTATGGATTCGGTACCACGTTTTCCTATTGTGGACATTTTCAGTGGAGTTAAGTAGATTTGGAATTGCAGCTCGCTCTGACACGATTCGCTAGTGGGAAATTCAGCTCTACAGTTACTTTTGCAGCTGTTGTCATCTTTAGTTTTTGTCACAATCTCATCTGTCACGAGCACTCAACAAACGCTGACGTAACCGTTCTGATATCTTCTCTTTCCCTGAATGCGGTATAGATCTTCGATACGGTGCGTCTTGAAACGCCAAACACTGTGGCTAGCTCTGTTACGGAAGGCCTCACCATAAGAGTACCAACTATTTGCCGATTCTTCGTGTTGACGTTGCTCCGAAGTAATGCACTGTTAACTACCCAAAACACTGTCTAGAGACGATTGGCATCTGCAACATACTGAGGACATTGCAAGGGTACCGTTGCTAGTCAAATACTCGTACAACAGCGCAACCTGCAGGCTTACATTTAAGTATGCATTTCCCGCGGTGTTTCCATTTTTTTGTCCAACCCCTGTGAGTGAACCAGTATTACAGTCAGAGTTTAACAGACCTTTAGCCTTACAATCAAATAAGGTAGAAGTCATAGATAAGAACCCTTTGGAATTTCTGTCATGGTTGGGGGGAAGTGGAAACCAAACTACTGTTCAAGTTGGGGTGTAGTGTACACGAGACATACCATCCGACTTTCGGAAAAAATCATCCTCACAATTCCGAAGAAAGATACAGCGGATAATTCAAAAGCTACCGCATAGCCTGTTACGATGCGAGTCGATAACAGTTATGTTCTGAGGAGCCAAATGTTACATTCTCACTGATAGTGATAAATGGGTGGAAGGTGGCCAAAGGGTCTGTCGCCGTAGGAAATCGGACAGGCAAGCAAAAGATTAGTCGACAGAAGTGCACTTTAAATAAATATATGCCTGTTGGTCGGGCTTCATCCACAGTTCACTGAGTATTCAATGAACTGTGGATGAAGCCCGACCAACAGACATTACATGCATTGATCAAAAATGATAGTGCATCGAAAATGGCTAGTTTCTAGCTAAAATCTACACTCCTGGAAATGGAAAAAAGAACACATTGACACCGGTGTGTCAGACCCACCATACTTGCTCCGGACACTGCGAGAGGGCTGTACAAGCAATGATCACACGCACGGCACAGCGGACACACCAGGAACCGCGGTGTTGGCCGTCGAATGGCGCTAGCTGCGCAGCATTTGTGCACCGCCGCCGTCAGTGTCAGCCAGTTTGCCGTGGCATACGGAGCTCCATCGCAGTCTTTAACACTGGTAGCATGCCGCGACAGCGTGGACGTGAACCGTATGTGCAGTTGACGGACTTTGAGCGAGGGCGTATAGTGGGCATGCGGGAGGCCGGGTGGACGTACCGCCGAATTGCTCAACACGTGGGGCGTGAGGTCTCCACAGTACATCGATGTTGTCGCCAGTGGTCGGCGGAAGGTGCACGTGCCCGTCGACCTGGGACCGGACCGCAGCGACGCACGGATGCACGCCAAGAGCGTAGGATCCTACGCAGTGCCGTAGGGGACCGCACCGCCACTTCCCAGCAAATTAGGGACACTGTTGCTCCTGGGGTATCGGCGAGGACCATTCGCAACCGTCTCCATGAAGCTGGGCTACGGTCCCGCACACCGTTAGGCCGTCTTCCGCTCACGCCCCAACATCGTGCAGCCCGCCTCCAGTGGTGTCGCGACAGGCGTGAATGGAGGGACGAATGGAGACGTGTCGTCTTCAGCGATGAGAGTCGCTTCTGCCTTGGTGCCAATGATGGTCGTATGCGTGTTTGGCGCCGTGCAGGTGAGCGCCACAATCAGGACTGCATACGACCGAGGCACACAGGGCCAACACCCGGCATCATGGTGTGGGGAGCGATCTCCTACACTGGCCGTACACCACTGGTGATCGTCGAGGGGACACTGAATAGTGCACGGTACATCCAAACCGTCATCGAACCCATCGTTCTACCATTCCTAGACCGGCAAGGGAACTTGCTGTTCCAACAGGACAATGCACGTCCGCATGTATCCCGTGCCACCCAACGTGCTCTAGAAGGTGTAAGTCAACTACCCTGGCCAGCAAGATCTCCGGATCTGTCCCCCATTGAGCATGTTTGGGACTGGATGAAGCGTCGTCTCACGCGGTCTGCACGTCCAGCACGAACGCTGGTCCAACTGAGGCGCCAGGTGGAAATGGCATGGCAAGCCGTTCCACAGGACTACATCCAGCATCTCTACGATCGTCTCCATGCGAGAATAGCAGCCTGCATTGCTGCGAAAGGTGGATATACACTGTACTAGTGCCGACATTGTGCATGCTCTGTTGCCTGTGTCTATGTGCCTGTGGTTCTGTCAGTGTGATCATGTGATGTATCTGACCCCAGGAATGTGTCAATAAAGTTTCCCCTTCCTGGGACAATGAATTCACGGTTTCACGGTGTTCTTATTTCAATTTCCAATAAAATTTAAAAAGGACGACTTATAGCTGAAATCTATTATTTACAAGTCAATATAACAGTCGCTACGTGCAACAGCCTTCTGAATGGAAGGTAACCTGAAAAATAGAGTGTACTCAACTTTTTGGTGAAGAGATGCTAGACTGTTGACCACTTCCTGAAAACAAGCTTCGGGCCTTGAAACCTCTCCCCACGGCTAGGACGACCTCTTCACGCCCTTCTCGGCGGGAGGAGGTCGTCTTGACCCGGTTACGGATTGGGCACTGCCGGTTCAGCCACCGCCATCTGCTGACAGCTGCGCCGGCGCCGTTCTGCCCATGTGGGCAATTGCTGACGATATGCCACATTTTAACGTCCCGTCCGAATTTTAATACAATGCGCATAGATCTTGGCCTGCCATGTACTCTGGATGAAATTTTAGCGGATGACCCAGGAGCAGCTGCTCGCGTTCTTCGTTTTATCCACTTGACAAACCTGTCTAAGGACATTTGATTAAGCTGTTTTCTTTTAATCCCTTGCCTGTTAATGTGCCTTTTATAGTGTTGTCCTTTTTGGTTGCTGTTTAACATTATGCCTCGCAGTGCATTCATAATTTAGTCTGGGCGCTAATGACCACTGTAACTGTGCGCCCTAAAACCACAAAAAAAAGACTGTTGACAAGTAGTGGCAGACGTCAGTGTCTATATGCACACTGAATGTTTGTCGGGAGAGCTAGCCGGCCAGAGTGGCCGAGCGGTTCTAGGCGCTACAGTCAGGAACCGCGTGACCGCTACAGTCGCACGTTCGAATCCTGCCTCGGGCATGGATGTGTGTGATGTCCTTAGGTTAGTTAGGTTTAAGTAGTTCTAAGTTCTAGAGGACTGATGACCTCAGAAGTCCCACAGTGCTCAGAGCCATTTGAACCATTTTTTCGGTAGAGCTATCTGTTAAGAACTCGGTGTAACGTTCGGCACCATTTAGCGACACGGAAGTAATCTCGAAAGGTTCAAATGGCTCTAAGCACTATGGGACTTAACATCTCAGGTCATCAGTCCCCTAGAACTTAGAACTATTTAAACCTAACCAACCTAAGGACATCACACACATCCATGCCCGAGGCAGGATTCGAACCTGCGACCGTAGCGGTCGCGCGGTTCCAGACTGAAGCGCCTAGAACCGCTCGGCCACGCCGGCCGGCTAGTAATCTCGACTTGAAGACTGGTGTCCAGGTGCCCCCCGCTTATGACACCGTCCTGGCGGTCTTCACTGGTCGGCGGCCTGCACGTTCTTCATTGGTGGCGATGTTAAAAGCGCCGCCCACAGAGCCCGCAGGTTTATTCGAGGCGCCAGCTCAAGCAGTTTCCGAAAGCTACGGTATTACATAGTTAGCTTTAACCACTCATGCACCCAATAATATTGCGAAGAAATGAACAGAAAATTGAGGAACCTGTTAACGACGATCAGAGATCGAAATAGGTACTTACGTAGTATCAACGAGAGCTGATTCATTTGGCATCCGCGCCGCGCAGTTTAACCTGGTTACAGTGGTTCCCGCTCCGGGATGAGAGATCGGTCAGGAGAGTGCAGAAATACGAGCGGCGACGAGGGGCCGGCAGGCGTAACGACACCGCCCCCGCCCCCGCCTCCTCTCGTGTCGCCGCGTCCTGCGGCTATCCAATTTGCCCCGCGCGGCGGAAGCCATTAACGGGTCGCGACGACAGCGGACGCCTTCCCTGAGAGGGACAGCCATTTCCCCGGCCCATTACAGGTGCGCCCAGCGGAAGAACCAGCGGAGCCCGAAATTCACTGTTTCCTCGACCTTCGGGCGAAATAACTTGCATTTCAGCGCTCGCGTCCTTGCCATTTTGCTACTCTTTTCCGTTCATCGGAAAAACAAGCAATGTGTACACAACTCATTTTGCACTTAGGTGGACAGCGATTTGCACATATGCAGATGGCGGTAGCATCACGTACACAAGGTATAAAAGGACAATGTATTGGCAGAGCTGTAATTTGAACTCAGCTGATTCATCTTGAAAGGCTTCCGTCGTGACTACGGCCCACGACGGGAATTAATACACCACTGCCCATTAAAATTGCTGCACCAAGAAGAAATGGACAAATATATTATACTAGAACTGACATGTGATTACATTTTCACGCAATTTGAATGCATAGATCCTGAGAAACCAGTACCCAGAACAACCACCTCTGGCCGTAATGGCCTTATTCGCCTGGACATTGAGTGAAACAGAGCTTGGATGGCGAGTACAGGTACAGCTGCCCATGCAGCTTCAACACCATACCACAGTTCATCAAGAGTAGTGACTGGCGTATTCTGACGAGACAGTTTCTCGGCCACCATTGACCAGACGTTTTCACTTGGTGAGAGATCTGGAGAATGTGCTGGCCAGGGCAGCAGTCGAACATTTTCTGTATCCAGAAAGGCCCGTACAGGACCTGCAACATGCGGTTGTGCATTATCCTGCTGAAATGTAGGGTTTCGCAGGGTTCGAATGAAGGATAGAGCCACGGGTCGTAACACATCTGAAATGTAACGTCCACTGTTCAAAGTTCCGTCAATGCGAACGAGAGGTGACCTAGACGTGTAACCAGTGGCACCCCATACCATCACGGCGGGTGATACGCCTGCATGGCGATGACGAATACACGCATCCAATGTGCGTTCACCGCGATGTCGCCAAACACGGATGCGATCATCATGATGCTGTAAACAGAATCTGGATTTACCCGAAAAAATGACGTTTTGACATTCGTGCACCCAGGTTCGTCGTTGAGTACCCCTGTCTGCGATGCAACGTCAAGGGTAAGCGCAGCCATGGTCTCCGAGCTGATAGTCCATGCTGCTGCAAACGTTGTCGAACTGTTCGTGCGGATGGTTGTTGCCTTGCAAACGTCGCCATCTGTTGACTCAGGGATCGCGACGTGGGTGCACGATCCGTTACAGCCATGCGGATAAGATGCCTGTCATCTCGACTGCTAGTGATACGAGGCCGTTGGGATCCAGCACGGCGTTCCGTATTACCCTCCTGAACCCACCGATTCCATATTCTGCTAACAGTCATTGGATCTCGACCAACGCGAGCAGCAATGTCGCGATACGATAAACCGCAGTCGCGATAGGCTACAATCCGACCTTTATCAAAGTCGGAAACATGATGGTACGCATTTCTCCTCCTTACACGAGGCATCACAACAACGTTTCACCAGGCAACGCCGGTCGACTGCTGTTTGTGTATGAGATATCGGTTGGAAACTTTCCTCGTGTCAGCACGTTGTAGATGTCGCCACCGGCGCCTACCTTGCGTGAATACTCTGAAAAGCTATTCATTTGCATCTCACAGCATCTTCTTCCTGTCGGTTAAATTTCGCGTCTGTAGCACGTCATCTTCGTGGTGTAGCAATTTTAATGGCCGGTAGTGTAGACTAAACGTGGACTGGTAGTTGGGGCTAGACACATGGTTTATAAATGTTAAGCTACATTCAGTTCCTATGATGGCACCTGTAGTGTGTTGAAACCGGTTATCCAGTAAACAGTATTTAAGCGATCATGGCTTTTGAATTATTTCTACAACAGAGTGATCGCCCCACTACACACTATGTGTTCACTGCACAATATGGGAGAGCTCAACGGGACACATTCCCAGAATGGCGAGATAACCCTCTGGCGGTAGTACTGTATGCTCCCGTCGTCCTTAGAAGAACCATATCCAACTTAGATTTAGGGTGGCTCTGTGTCCTTCCAGGTTCAAATGGCTCTGAGCACTACGCGACTTAACTTCTGAGGTCATCAGTCGCCTAGAACTTAGATCTAATTAAACCTAACTAACCTAAAGACATCACACACATCCATGCCCGAGGCAGGATTCGAACCTGCGGCCGTAGCGGGCGCTCGGTTCCAGACTGTAGCGCCTAGAACCGCACGGCCACTCCGGCCGGCGTGTCCTTCCAGGGGGAGCTGAAATGCCCAAGCACTTGCTGCAAGACTCGCAATCCACAGTGGCAATCAGTATCGTTGTGGTACAGTTTAACAGCGGTAAGTGAGCGGTACCGGCGTCAGTTTTGTGCATGGTTTCGGCAGTCTTTAGGCGGACCGTATCTACATGAGCCGACTTCTGTCGTCGAGGAAATACCTGAGTACAGTGCTTCCCTTAGTTGGACTGTTATCTAGCCTAATTAAAAGAATTACCAAAGGCTGTCCTCAAGGGTCGATCTGCGGCTCCATCTTCTGGGACATAACAATCGAACCCCTCCTACAACTTCTGGGTGGGGATATCAGGTGAGACGGGATTGTCGCCTATGCAGATGACATATTAGTTGCAGTCACTGCAAACAACAGGGGCCAGTTAGAAGATAAAGCCAGTGGAATACTACAAACAATTACCCAGTGGTGTCTCAACAACAAACTCAGGATAGCCGAATACACTTTATTGAAGGATCACTCCAAAGGAATCCTTCGGTTAAAATTGCGGACACAAGCATCAAACGAGCACACGTTACACGCTACCTTGGGCTACACGTAGATGAAAAATTGAATTTCCACGAACACATGAGGGTAACAACAGAAGAAGCAGAAAAAATGCTACACAAACTGGTGAGGCTAAATTCAAAACAGTACAGACTACCTCTACCACTCATACGGACATATCACTGTGCGCTCTTCGAATCAGTACTAGCACGTGGGCACGTAGACTGAACGTGGTCACCAACAAAGCATCGGTCAGACGAGGGCAGAGAAGTGTCCTACTTAGGCTATCTGGAGCCTTCGGTACCACCTCAGCGGATGCACTGTGTGTGGTGCTCGGAATATGCGTTATAGATATCACGATCAAATACAGAACTGCAAGTTACTGGTTAAAGGTGGGGAGACTAGATAAGGTACACACAATAACCGATCTGCCGATAGAGACGATACGTCACCTTAAAAGTTGACGTTTGGATACATGGCAAGGTGAGTGGGATGTAAGTGATAAGGGACGTAGACTGCACGACTTCCTCCCTGACGTAAGGGAGCGGTTGAGAATGAGACATATCGATCCCAGCCGCGGTATGGTACATTTCTTAACCGTACACGGACCTTATCCCACGCACTTAAACCGCGTGAGTCTGAGGCAGACACCTACATGCACATGCGGGGAAGAAAGCTCCCCAGAACACAGTCCTTTTCTGCGGGCAATACGCCAACAGTAGACATACAATTAGACTACACACATACAGACATAGTTATATACACAGCAATAAGAGACGAAGAACAATGGGCACATTTAAACGCGCTGACAAACAGTATTTCAAAAACACATGAAGAGTACGTGCGGACACGACATTACAGACATGCCCATGTGCAGCGTAACAACAATCTCCTGAGGGCGGACAGCGATACCCACAGTGACAGCGAAAATAGTGACAATGAGGAGGAACAGGAGCAGGAAGCTGAGATATGACAGTAAATAAGCATAAGGTGCTGCCGATCTAGCCAAGAAATCATCAAATGCTGTACATGGATGGACACCTAAAGTAGTTAATTCATAGGATTAGTAATAAATAGGATAAGCAACATTATTTCTCTACTAATAACCATTTGTGTGTGTGTGTGTGTGTGTGTGTGTGTGTGTGTGTGTGTGTGTGACTGGCGGTCAACGGCTCGAAGAAACCATTCAGAGGTATTCACCGTCAGTCACCTTCGGTGATGGTACTAACAAATCTCTCCTCTATCCTATCATCTTTTTATATTCTTCTTAAAAAAACAACAAAATTTTATATATATTTTAACCTTAAATTATTGTTATTTTAAGAAGTGTCATTCTTTGTAAATGTTGTAGATAAAACAAAAGAAAAGAAAACTGTAAAATGATGGAAAACGAAAATTGTAAGATGTATGACCAGTTTTAAACATCAGGTAACAGGTCTACAGGGTGTTACAAAAAGGTACGGCCAAACTTTCAGGAAACATTCCTCACACACAAAGAAAGAAAATATGTTATGTGGACATGTGTTCGGAAACGCTTACTTTCCATGTTAGAGCTCATTTTATTACTTCTCTTCAAATCACATTAATCATGGAATGGAAACACACAGCAACAGAACGTACCAGCGTGACTTCAAACACTTTGTTACAAGAAATGTTCAAAATGTCCTCCGTTAGCGAGAATACATGTATCCACCCTCCGTCGCATGGAATCTCCGATGCGCTGGTGCAGCCCTGGAGAATGGCGTACTGTATCACAGCCGTCCACAATACGAGCACGAAGAGTCTCTACATTTGGTACCGGGGTTGCGTAGACAAGAGCTTTCAAATGCCCCCATAAATGAAAGTCAAGAGGGTTGAGGTCAGGAGAGCGTGGAGGCCATGGAATTGGTCCGCCTCTACCAATCCATCCGTCACCGAATCTGTTGTTGAGAAGCGTACGAACACTTCGACTGAAATGTGCAGGAGCTCCATCGTGCATGAACCACATGTTGTGTCGTACTTGTAAAGGCACATGTACTAGCAGCACAGGTATGAAATCATGATAACGTGCTCCATTGAGCGTAGGTGCACGAAACTAAAATGAGCTCTAACAGCCGGCCGCGGTGGTCTCGCGGTTCTAGGCGCGCAGTCCGGAACCGTGCGACTGCTACGGTCGCAGGTTCGAATCCTGCCTCGGGCATGGATGTGTGTGATGTCCTTAGGTTAGTTAGGTTTAAGTAGTTCTAAGTTCTAGGGGACTAATGACCACAGCAGTTGAGTCCCATAGTGCTCAGAGCCATTTTTTGAGCTCTGACATGGAAATTAAGCGTTTCCGGACACATGTCCACATAACATCTTTTCTTTATTTGTGTGAGGAATGTTTCCTGAAAGTTTGGCCGTACCGTTTTGCAACATCCTGTATAACTGGGCAATAAATAATAAAATAAAAAATATCTAACCTAAAGGTTGCATTCCTGTTTAGTCAGAGTTTGCCCTTAAGCACCTTGTACGCAGATTTATTTGCTGCTTCTGCAGCACCCGTATATGTTTGAGAGCACGTGGTTTGCGTTATCTTCAACCATACGCACATTAATTAAACTTACGCCATTTGCTGTCGCGGCGGTGGTGGAGATCTAACGACCGACGGCGCAGCCAGGGCACGTGCAACCACTTGGCTGCGACCAGACGCCTGCTGGGGCCGTGACGTCACGGCTGGACGCCGGCCGCGCCTCCCACGGGCAGGAAATTGCCGCCCCCGGGGTGTGACGCGAGGCGGCCGGCAGGATGGCGATTTGCCTCGCCCCAGTCGCGTGCGGCCTGCGATGTTCATTTCCCCTCAGTTCCGCGCGCGGGAAGTTGCGTCCGAAATTTTTCAGTTACCGGTGATGTGGAGAGACAGCCATCGTTTCTAAACATCAGTCACCCATCATCGAGGGGTGATTTTCAAGATTACATATTTCCGACACACTGTCAGTTGCAACAGCAATAAACACAATCAGCAAAACTATTTATTTTAGTCTGGAGCCGAACTCTTTCGCTACTAGCTATTCGCTTCGGTACAACGCGCCATCATCATGCCATCCCCTGGTGCGCAGTCGTCCACCTAAGCAATAATGACACCCGCCATTCTACACTACTGGCCATTAAAATTGCTACACCAAGAAGAAATGCAGATGATAAATATATCATACTAGAATATATCATACTAGAACTGACATGTGATTACATTTTCACGCAATTTGGGTGCAGAGATCCTGAGAAATCAGTACCCAGAACAACCACTTCTGGCCGTAATAACGGCCACCGGCGCCAACCTTGTGTGAATGCTCTGAAAACCTGATCATACGCATATCACAGCATCTTCTTCTTGTCGGTTAAATTTCGCGTGTGTAGCAAGTTATCTACGTGGTGTAGCAATTTTAATGGCCAGTTGTATATTATAACCCTAATGGAAGCAGTGAGCTTTGTAACTCGGTGGACCATAATATGAAAATTATTTGGTGTCTGTACCACTAAACATTTTTCCTGGGAAATATGAGGAAAATATAACCACCCCGTAGTACATTTGAAGCAATTTGGGAACTGAAGGAGGCATCTAAGGATGATTATCGCCACGCATTAGGGCCTCGGAAGACACAAAACTAATTAAGGAGTGTTACAGTGCAGGTGTAACACGAAGGCGTAAGGTTCCACTTGAAATGTCCCCAGCCACGACAGTGATATTATTAAAGACAGTTACTGAATGAAGGAGTTTTAGAGCAGACATCTTCCATTCTGCACCTTGAATTAGTTGTGGGAGGAGTACATTCAATTAATGAATGCAGATACTTTACTTCTGGAGCGAAGTATAGAAGACGATTATTTCTATTGTCCTGGTGTTAATAGTGGCCCGGATTTTTGTCAGTTTCTTGAATAAAAGGCAAGCCGGCCGCGGTGGTCTCGCGGTTCAGGCGCTCAGTCCGGAACCGCTTGACTGCTACGGTCGCTGGTTCGAATCCTGCCTCGGGCATGGATGTGTGTGATGTCCTTAGGTTAGTTAGGTTTAAGTAGTTCTAAGTTCTAGGGGACTGATGACCACAGATGTTAAGTCCCATAGTGCTCAGAGCCAATAAAAGGCAAGATTCCTTTTTGGCTGCTAATTCAATACAACAAAAAACTATCCGTGTCATTTTGACATAGACGAAATAGGGGGGGGGGGGGAGGTGGTAAAGCTATGAGGGCAGGATGAGTCGTGCTTGGATAGGTCAGTCGGTAGAGCACTTGCCGCAAAAGGCAAAGGTCCGAGGTTCGAATCCCGCTCCGGTATACAGTTAACCTGCTAAAAAGTTTCAAATCAGTGCACACGGTTCTGCAGATTCGTTCTGCAGGCTGTGACAAAGGATACTGTCAGACAGTTCCCAGAACGTGTGGTAGTGTAATGAAGACCTTAATGGGTGACGTTTCCCGACCTGCGCGCAGACACCTCGTAACGCCACGTCCGCTGCTTGCTGTTTGGAAAGCAGCCGGATTTAGCTCTACGGCAGACCACTTCCCGGAGACGCAGGGAGCGTCAAGATAAACGCCCACTGCCGGCCTCACCAGCAGTCCTGCAATCTGCACGACTGTTTGTTTACGTACGCTGACTGCCCGTGTCACGCAGTACGACAGCTACAAAATTCCCCATTTACTCGCTACCTGCAGGCAGGTGTGTATCGCTTCTGACGCCATCACTGTGTTAGAAGACACTTCATTCGCACAGTCACGGAAACCTGTTATTTATAATTGTTATTCTCTGCTTCAAGGTGAGGATTGAGCTATTTGAAGTCAGAGCCTTTTAGGGCCTCGGCTGTGGCAGCCGGGCAAGGATTCCAATTTCGGAATGTGTGGGAGGTCGTAATATGGATTACAAAAAAAAAAAAAATGGCTCTGAGCACTATGGGACTTAACATCTCTGGTCATCAGTCCCCTAGAACTTAGAACTACTTAAACCTAACTAATCTAACGACATCACACACATCCATGCCCGAGGCAGGATTCGAACCTGCGACCGTAGCGGTCACGCGGTTCCAGACTGAAGCGCCTACAACCGCACGGCCACACCGGCCGGCTATGAATTACAGATTTTGCCTTAGAAACACGGGCAAACTCGCGGAAACCTCGGTCGCAACCCTAGTGATTTGAACTACTTTTAATAATACTGGGAAAATGTTCTACAGTGACCAAACAACAATAAAAAAATTGTGTGTGCGTGTGTGAGTGTATAATCTAAATCTACATGTACGTGTGTGATGTATGAATGAGTATCTGTTGTATTAGTGCTGCTACCACTGCTCGTTTCTGTCTCAGGTTTGTTTTTCGGGCACTGTCGGATGTACGTCAACGGTGACACAAAAGCAGGAATGGGTTTACTGATGAAGCGCTGGCCGACTTTCCTCTTGCGTAATGGTGCTCTGAATGCCTTGGAAGAGCGACAAAACAACGCTATGGTGAGCTCTTCCTGCAGCGACGACAAATCAGTCACAATGCTTCCGCATTTTAGTTTGGATCCATACAGCGCAAGCCATCTTGCGGTGTGTGGCGGAGGGTACTTATCCAACCATTATGGTTTCCGTCTTTCCTGTTCCTGCCGCGAACGGTGCGCTTACGGAAACAACTGGCTATAAACTTCCGTATGAGTTCTAATGACTATACTCTATACGCCGAAGGACACCTTGTGGTGTATGGCGGAGAGCACTTTGAGTACAACTGTCACTGGTTCGCGGGAAGAACAATTGCGGGAAAGATTCTGCATGAGCTAGAATATTTCTGACTTTAACTTCATGGTCTTTTCGTGATATATATAGAGGAGGAAACAATATACAGGCTGTCCTAGGAGGAATGCTGAAGAGTGAGGGATGTGAAAGGAACGATCATTTGAAGAAAACAAATCTTCTGAACATGCACTCTAAAATTCCGACTTATCAACACTTCTTCATCTTCAATACCGTCAAACAAATCTCTTGTACTGCAAACTCTTCCTTTCCATATTTTGAGAGCTGGTAGTAGGGATCAGAAAAAGGAAAAAAAGTCCAGTAAACAGGGGCTCTCAAGTCCACACTTGAAGAGCTATAAGCACTTGTTCATCTTCGTTGTTGTAAAACACATCGCTTCTACTGAACAAATTCTCGTAGCTATTAATGTAAGCATTTTAGAGTCCATTGTTACTGAGCTTTTTTGTTTCGAATGATTGTTCCTGCCATATTCCTCAATATTGACTATTCCCCATTAGACGTCCTGTATTTGATTCTTCTAGGAGCGTACGGTCTCGGAACTTAAACAGTAAACCACAAACGACGCAGAACGTCTCTACTGCAGTGTCTGCCACTGGAATTGGCGATCTCTCCATGACACTTTAGTGCTTACTAAATGTACCTGTAAGGAAACGCGCCACTCTTCTTTGGAGCTTTTCTTTTTCCTCTATCAACCCTATCTGCTATGCAACCTGACAATCTAAACTTCCCGAGAATTCTTCAATGAATGTCAGTCTTGCAACTGTCCTTCCTGCAGTTAGAAAGTCGTTCCACTTCAAATCGATCTGTATGCATGCTCCTAAATATTTTATGGAGGTAACTGCTTAACTGCTTCCAGTGATTGTTCTGCAGTCATGAAATAATACAAATCATGCCTACAGCTATCTGTCTACATACATCTACACACACATACTCTGCAAGCCACCGTACGGTCCTTGGCGTAGGGTACCCTGTACTACTGCTAGTCACTTGCTTTAGTGTTCCACTCGTAAACAGAGCGAGGAAAAAATGACTATGTGCCTTCGCATGAGCCCTAATTTCTCGTATCTTGCGGGTCCTTACGCGAGATACAATCAAAAAAAGTTTGGCATCACCTCGGTTCCGAGAGTTCCGGAACCTGTACATAAAATTATTTGAATAGAGATCAACATAAACATCATTTCCGCCCTTTTTATTGCTCATGAAAATCATACATTAAATGTTGTACCACAATACAGCGAGACCTCCAGAGGTGACGGTCCAGATTGCTGTTCACACCGGTACATCTAATACCCAGTAGCACGTCCTATTGCATAGATGCATGCCTGTATTCGTCGTGGCACACTATCCGCAAGTTCATCAAGGTACTGTTGGTCCAGATTGTCCCACTCCTCAACGGCGATTCGGTGTAGGCCCCTCAGAGTGGTTGGTGGGTCACGTCATCCATAAACAGCCCTTTTCAATCGATACAGGCGTGTTCAATAGGGTTCATGTCTGGAGAACATGCTGGCCACTCTAGTGCAGCGATGTCGTTATCCTGAAGGAAGTCATTCACAAGATGTGCACGATGGGGGCGCGAATTGTCGTCCATGAAGACGAATGCCTCGCCAATATGCTGCCGAAATGGTTGCACTATCGCTCGGAAGATGGCATTCACGTACCGTACAGCAGTTAAGGCGCCTTCCATGACCACCAGCGGCGTGCATAGTGCCACGCGAAAGCAGCAACTTGCTGCACTCGCTGGACAGTGTGTGTAAGGCGTTCAGCGTGACCGGGTTGCCTCCAGTCACGCCTACGACGATTGTCTGGTTGAAGGCAAATGCGACATACATCGGTGAAGAGGACGTGATGCCAATCCTGAGCGGTTCATTCGGCGTGTTGTTGGACCCATCTGTACCGCGCTGCATGGTATCGTGGTTGCAAAGATGGATCTCGCCATGGACATCGGAAGTGAAGATGCGCATAATGTAGTGTATTGCGCACAGTTTGAGTCGTAACACGACGTCCTGTGGCTGCACGAAAAGCATTATTCAACATGGTGGCGTTGCTGTCAGGGTTTCTCCGAGCCACAATCCGTAGGTAGCGGTCATCCACTGCAGTAGTAGCCCTTGAGCGGCCTGAGCGAGGCATGTCATCGACAGTTCCTGTCTCACTGTATCTCCTCCATGTCCGAACAACATCGCTTTGGTTCACTCCGGGACGCCTGGACACTTCCCTTGTTGAGAACCCTTCCTAGCACAAAGTAAAAATGCGGACGCGCTCGAACCGCGGTATTGACCGTCTAGGCATGGTTGAACTACAGATAACACGAGCCGTGTACCTCCTTCCTGGTGGAGTGACTGGAACTGATCCACTGGTGGACCCCCTCGCCGGCCGCGGTGGCCGAGCGGTTCTGGCGCTGCAGTCCGGAACCGCGGGACCGCTACGGTCGCAGGTTCGGATCCTGCCTCGGGCATGGGTGCGTGTGACGTCCTTAGGTTAGTTAGGTTTAAGTAGTTCTAAGTTCTAGGGGATTTATGACCTAAGATGTTGAGTCCCATAGTGCTCAGAGCTATTTGAACCATTTGAAGAGCGGACCCCCTCCGTCTAATAGGCGCTGCTCATGCATGGTTGTTTACACCTTTGGGCGGGTTTAGTGACATCTCTGAACAGTCAAAGGGACTGATACAATATCCACAGTCAATACAGTCAATCTTCAGGAGTTCTGGAAACTGGGGTGAAGCAAACCTTTTTTTGATGTGTCGATTCTCTAAATTTTCTCAGTATTGTTGGTCGAAAAGAATTTCGCCTTCCTTCCAGTGATTCCTTTTTGAGTTCCCGAAGCATCTCTGTAACATTTGTGTGTTGATCGAACTTATCGGTAATAAATCTAATAGCTATACTCTGAATTGCTTCGACGTCTTCATTCAGACCGACCTGAAAAGGACCACAAACACTTGAGCAGTGCTGTATGCGGTCTCCTTTACAGATGAACCACACATTCCCAAAATTCTCCCAAGAACCCGAGGTCGACCATTCACCCTCTCTACCACAATCCTCACGTGCTCGTTCCGTTTCGTAGCGCTTTGCAGCGATACGCCCAGATATTTAAAGGACGTAACTGTGTCAAGTAGGAGACTACTAATGGTGTATCCGAACATGACGGGTTTGTTTCTCCTGCTCATCCACATTTACGTACATTTTTGTTCATTTAGAGCTGGCTACCATTCTTCACACCTACTAGAAAATATTTTTAAGTCATCTGTATACAGTCACACTTCTTCAACACTTTCCCGTCGATCACAGCATCTTCAGCAAATAACCGCAGATCGCTACCCAAGCTGTCCGCAAGATGATTTATCTATACAGTGAATAATAGTGGTCCTATCGTACTTACCTGGGGCACTCCTGGTGTTGCCCTAGTCTCTGATGAACACTTGCCTTCGAGGACAAAATATTGGGCTCTGTTACTGACGAAGCCTTCGAGCAGTTCTCAACTTTGGAAACCTATCCCATATGCTTGTATATATTGTATATATGTATTGGTTTCGCAACTTCGTGTAAACTAACCTTTGGGTGCATCGTGACAGAATGGCAGGATATCACAAGTTGTTGTAATCGACATAGAATGTGTTTATGCTACGATATCTTTCCGAGGTCAGTATTTTACAATGAAGAGCCAGAAAAACTGATACACCTGCCTAATATCGTCTAGCTTGTATATATTGTATATATATGCTTCTGGTCTCACAGATGAACAGAGCGAGCTAGATTTCAAACGATCGTTGTTTTAGAAATCCACGTTGATTCCTGCACTGGATATATTCCGTCTCCGGAAATGTTGTACGTTCTCGCTTCCCACGCCCTGGCTCCCAGGTTCGATTCCCGGCGGGGTCAGGGATTTTCTCTGCCTCGTGATGACTGGGTGTTGTGTGATGTCCTTAGGTTAGTTAGGTTTAAGTAGTTCTAAGTTCTAGGGGACTGATGACCATAGATGTTAAGTCCCAAAGTGCTCAGAGCCATTTGAACCATTTTTTTGTTGTAATAAGAACTGAAGGCCGATCCGTGTACCCTTGATGACTGCAGATCGCAAAACTTTACGCCTCGCCTGGGCCCGTCAACAACGACATTGGACCGTTAATGACTGAAAATATGTTGCCTTGTTGCGCGAGTCTCGTTTCAAATTGTATCGAGTGGATGGACGTGCACGGTCGTGGAGACAACCTCATGAATCCATGGACCCTGCATGTCAGCAGGGGACTGTAAGCTGGTGGAGGCTCTGTAATGGTGTGGGGAGTTTGCATTTGGAGTGATATATGACCCCTGATATGTCTAGATACGACTCTGACAGGTGACACGTAGTAAGCATCCTGTCTGATCACCTGTATCCATTCATGTCCATTGTGCATTGGGCAATTCCAATAGGACAATGTGACACCCCACACGTCCAGAATTGCTACGGAGTGGCTCCAGGAACACTCTTCTGAGGTAATCATTTCCGCTGGCCACCAAACTCCCCAGACATGAACATCTGGGATGCCTTGCAACTTGCTGTTCAGAAGAGACCTTCACCCCTTTGTACTCCTACGGATTTATGGAGAGCCCTGTAGGATTCACAGTCTCAATTCTCTCCAGCAGTACTTCAGACATTAGTCCAGTCCATGCCACGTCTTGTTGCAGCACTTCTGTGTACTCGCGAGAGCCCTAGACGATATTAGGCAGGTATATCAGTTTTTCTGGCTCTTCATTGTAAAATACCGACCTCGGAAAGATATCGTAGCATAAACACATTCTATGTCGATTACAACAACTTGTGATATCCTGCCATTCTGTCACGATGCACCCAAAGGTTAGTTTTCACGAAGTTGCGAAACCAAGTTTCGGAACTGCACTACTGTTCATTGCGCATGCACGACGCGCATTTGCACAACTCGCTGTCGAAACTAAAAAGTTCCGGGTTGCCAGGAACTTTCAAGTTCCGGGTTGTTCCAACTTTGGCGACACGAAACTAATAATGGCGCCTAGTTTAAGGTTAAGTATTGCGTCAGTAGCATGTCAGAAAAGTTAAATATAAAACCGGAAACAGACCTGATTGTTCGTCTTGGTGGCAGAACGGTTCTAGGCGCTTCAGTCCGGAACCGCGCTGCTGCTACGGTCGCAGGTTCGAATCCTGCTTCGGACATGGATGTGAATGATGTCCTTAGGTTAGTTAGGTTTAAGTAGTTCTGAGTGTAGGGGACTGCTGACCTCAGATGTTAAGTCCCATAGTGCTTAGAGCCAGTTGAACCATTTGTTCGTCTTGGACATCTACGCCATGCGTAGATATTTATGGATTTTAATGACATTGACTGTAAAGAGAAGCAGAGACATGTTGCTGCACTTGAAGCGGTCGTTTTTTTGTTTGTTTAGTCTTCTGACTGGTTAAATGCCACCTGCCACGAATCCCTCTGCTGTGCCAACCTCTTCATTTCAGAGTAGCACTTGTTACCTATTTCCTCATTTATTTGCTGGATATATTCCAATCTCTATCTTCCTCTACAATAGTATCCCTCTGCAGCGCCCTCTAGTACCATGGAAGTCATTCCCTCATGTCTTAGCACATGTTCCATCATCCTGTCAGTTCTCCTTAACAGTGTTTGCCACATATTCCTGTCCTCTCCTATTCTGCGCAGAACCTTCTCATTCCTTACCTTATCAATCCATGTAATTTTCTGCATTCGTCTGTAGCACCACATCTGAAATGCTTCGATTTCTTCTGTTCCGGTCTTACCACTGTCCATGTTGCACTACCGTACAATGCTGTGCTCCAAGCGAACATTCTCAGAAATTTCTTCCTCAATTTAAGGTCCATATTTGATACGAGTAGACTTCTCTTGGCCAGGAATGCCCTTTTTGGCATTGCTAGTCTGCTTTTGATGTCCTCCTTGCTCCGTCCGTCACTGGTTATTTTGCTGCCTAGGTAGCAGAATTCCTTAACTTCATTGACTTCGTGACCATCAATCCTGATGTTAAGTTTCTCGCTGTTCTCATTTCTACTACTTATCATTACCTTCGTCTTTCTCCGATTTACTCTCAAACCATACTGTGTACTCATCAGACTGTACATTTCATTCAGCAGATCATGTAATTCTTCACTTTCACTCAGGATAGCAATGTCATCAGCGACTCGTTTCATTGACATCCTTTCACCTCGAATTTTAATCCCACTCCTGAATCTTTCTCTTATATCCATCATTGCTCCTTCGATGCGCAGATTGAACAGTAGGGGCAAAAGACTACCTCCCTTTCTTACATTCTTTTTATTTCGAACACTTCGTTCTTGGTCGTCCACTCTTATTATTCCCTCTTGGCTTTTGTACATATTGCATATTACCCTTCTCTCCCTAGAGCTTACCGCTATTTTTCTGGGAATGTCGAACATCTTGCACCATTTTACATTGTCGAACGCTTTTCCCAGGTCGACAATTCCTATGAACGTGTCTTGATTTTTCTTTAGTCTTGCTTCCATTACCAACCGCAACGTCAGAATTGCCTCTCTGACGCAGTCGTACGCGACCTGAACATGGATGGACGGATGATATCAGAGCTGCTCCGTGAAATTCATTCACTTAGAAACGCATAAGCGAGAATAATATCTGGCTGTGGAACAGAAGAAACATTTACTGTAAAGATGAATACGAATCCTCTCTAGCCAAAAAAAGACAGTATTCTGGCGACAATATTTCGCACATCATAGTACGTTTATTTCTTGTCGTGTCATTAATACTTTTTAAAAAACAACGTGAGCTGTTCTGGTGACATTCTCAGATAACTGAAATATCTTCTCGAGTGTCCCACAACAATTCCTTTTAGTAACTCGCTGAGCAAACGGGGTGACATTTTTTGTACCTAATCAAGAATCCAAACACGTCTGTTCTTTCTTTTCTTCTGTATCTATCTGATTCCGACAAGTATTAACTTCGCCACTATTCGTTCAGCTGCCAAAGTTTTCGTTTCAGAGATGACTCCGGTATTGAGAAAATGACGAAACTGAAGCGCACACTGCCGCCGCCGGCGTCTGCTCTCATACATGAAACCAGTTTCGTGAAATTTGCGCTACATGGCTTTGGCACGTGATTCGCAACGTAATGCGTCAAATTCATCTCCCACGGCGACTGCCGCAACTGCTATATCCGCCACGTTTAGCTATGCGAGATAAGATAGGTGGAAAGTGGCGCACGCACGCAACAAAGCGTCGCGTGTGATTTCAGCTGCGTGATGCCTTTGTTTTCTAACCTGTGGCTCTGTGTCGCTGACCGACCGCTGCCGCATTGTGTGACAAACACGACGGAAAGCAGTGACGCCTGGCTAGCGTGATGCACGAACCTTGCCCAATCGACCGCGACCCGCCAGCTAGCTATCGCCCCTCATGCAGCTTGCACTACATCGCTTTGACACATCGTTCCTACTCGAAGCACCGACGCTCAAGTGAGATTATCCAACTTGTTGCTGGATTCACACGTTGGCAGAATTCACGTTGCTCTGTTGCTGCCAAAATGAGCGTCATCAATGTTTACGGCTGCTTGTAAATCTATGAGAACGGGGTAGCGGAGAAAAACGCTGCGTTTGAGAATGCGTTTTGGCAGCCATGTCTAGTTGCCAACACTATACACTATGTGATCAACAGTATCCGGACACCTGGCTCAAAATGACTTACAAGTTCGTGGCGCCCTCCATCGGTAATGCTGGAATTCAATATGGTGTTGTCCCACTATTAGCCTTGATGACAGCTTCCATTCTCGCAGGCATACGTTCAATCAGGTGCTGGAAGGTTTCTTGGGGAATGGCAGCCCATTCTTCACGGAGTGCTGCATTGAGGATCTAACAACCCTACCACGCTGCTAAATATTGCATTTTCGGGCAGCAATAAAGTTATATGATGTGGCAGGTGTCATTAGAGCACAGTTAATAAAGTCATTTCATGAAACAATGGATAAACTAGGCACTCATCTTTTGGTGTTTCCCAAGCTGGTCTCGTTGTGAACTCATGGCTCAATCATCGAAAATCTAGGTAGTGATGATTCCAAGCTTGGATGCAAAGAGGCCTAGGTGTTATTCTGCGATGTTCAAAAGTTTTATAGATGTGTTTCACAAGCCATTCTTGAAGATTAAACCTTTGAAAGTTAGGACAATGGTGATGTAAAAAAAGTAATCAGCACTCCGAATTTAAGTTACACTTCTTTTTTATTACTTTTGTTTCAATATCACGTAAGTCACAAAACATCACTTCAAAATATAAAATATACTTGAAAATATCTTCCTCAGTGTTAAAGTTCACATTTTATAATCTGTCTACAATTTGCGTCTTTTCAACATGACGACCAAGATTTGACTCCCTAATAACCGCTTACACGCCCAAAAATCAGAGTTACAAGTACGACAAAGATAATAGTGACGAAAGAAAGAATACACATAAGAATAATATCACTGCAATATAAGCATATCGATGTATCAAAGTACCTCTACATTAATGAAATCAAATCTGAATGTTGTCTCAGAAATATATTAACTACTTTACAGAAACACAGTAGAATATTGCTGGTATCGAGAGGTTGAGGTGAGATGCCGTAATGGTTACGTAATTCAAGTACCATTACAAGGAGAGGTATCGATGTCGGTCGATGAGGCCTGGCACTAAGTCGGTGTTCCAAAGCATCCCAAAGGTATTCTATAGGGTTCAGTTCAGGACACTATGCAGGCCAGTCCATTACAGGCATGTTTTTGTCGCGTAACCACTCCGCCACAGGTGCCCGATCGTGTTGAAAGATGTCACACCCTCGAATTGCTCTTCTGCAGTGGGAAGCAAGAAGGTGGCCTGTGCTGTGATAGTGCCACGCAAAGCAACAAGAGGTGCAAGCCCCCTCCGAGAGAAAGACTACCATACCATAACACCACCGCCTCCGAATCTTACTGTTGCCATTAGACACGCTGGCAGATGACGTTCACCGGGCATTCGCCTTAGCCAGACCCTGCCATCGGATCGCCACATTGTATATCGTGATTCGTCACACCACACAACGTTTTTCCACTGTTCAATCGTCCAATATTCACGCTCCTTGCACCATGCGATACGTCGTTTCCATTTACCAGCTTTATGTGTGGCTTATGAGCAGCCGCTCGACCATTAAATCCAAGCTTTCTCATCTCCCGCCTAACTGTCATAGTACTTGCAGTGGACCCTGATGCAATTTGGAATTCCTGTGTGATGGTCTGGGTAGATGTCTTCCCATTACACATTACGACCCTCTTCAACTGTGTGCGGTCTCTGACAGTCAACAGACGAGGTCTGCCTGTACGCTTTTGTGCTGTACGTGTCCCTTCAAGTTTACACTTTACCAACACATCGGAAACAGCGGACCTAGGTATGTTTAGGAGTGTGAAAATCTCGCATACAGACGTATGACACCCAATCATCTGACCACGTTCAAAGTCCGTGAGTTCTGCGGAACGCCCCGTTCTGCTCTCTCACGATGTCTAATGACTACAGAGGTCGCTGATATGGAGTACCTGGCAGTAGGTGGCAGCACAATGCACCTAATATGAAAAACGTATGTTTTTATGGGTATCCGGATACTTTTGATCACATAGCATAGAACGGCGAGCCTGAGCGACCGTCCTCGTTATGTAGCAATCATTGAGCTGTCGCGTCCAGCGAGTGGTCTAGACGCTCAGTGGCATTAGAGACTGGAGAAGGTCCGCCCAGCCACCTAATGTGGAGATAGTTAACCGGAAGTTTGAAAGATTTATGGTACTCGGTTGGGAAATAATCGAACAAAGACAAGACGTGAATAATTACAATCTTTAATTGCTCATCTGAACAAGAATTGGATAATAACTTGATTGAAAGTATACTATACCTGATTGCAAAATCAGTGGAGCGAGGTACGTGGCTGAGTATGAGCGCGAGTAAAGCCAAAGCGAATACTACAAGTCGAGGCTCCGGGCCTACCCTACACAGACTGGAATCTTGGATCGCTGTCTGTCCTGAAATCCCCCACGGGCTGCGCCGCCACCGCCTTTATACTGTGCGGCAGCTCACGCTCCGCATTCCACGTTGTCACTTTCGGACACTGCTGTGCTGGGCCTCGTGTATGACCATGTATGGTCACCGTCAAAGCACTACCGCGCCTCACGGTTCTTCACATGAGCTCACGTGATGCCCCGCGGGTCAGTGTAACATTTCCGTCCAAGATTCTGCTCCAGGCGGGTGTAAAATGAATGTTCAAATGGTTCAAATGGCCCTAAGTACTACGGGACTTATCATCTGAGGTCATCAGTCCACTAGACTTAGAACTACTTAAACTTAACTTACCTAAGGACACCACACACATCCATGCCCGAGGCAGGATTCGAACCTGCGACCGTAGCAGCAGCGCGGATCCGGGCTGAAGCGCCTAAAAACGCTCAGCCACAGTGACCGGCAAAATGAATGTGCGCAACGGAAAATAATAAACGCTAAAATGAAGATTTGGCCCTGCCTGACTACCCCCTGAAGCAGATCTCTTAATTCTATAAATTACAATCTAAACATAAATGAATGATGAAGGCACTAATCCTATTAAATGATAAACGTTGTTCCTGTTTATATACTTATTGTAGGTCAAAAAACGTTTATATTACAAAGTTTACACTTTCTCAGTAAATTACTGATCAATCGCCCAACTCTGCCCCTTATTATGACTGCGCGGTCTAATATCAATAACGCGAAATGGCTGACATCATCTACGTACCAACCACTAGAAGACACTACTTTCAAAGATGATCTGCGCTGGTGCGGAACCTCAGTGGAAATAAACTAACGTGATTACAGCTGTTTAGCTTTTATAGCCCTAATAAGCCGAAGCAATTTGCGATATCACCTAATGTACTGCGTCCGGTGCGTTGAAGTTCAAATGGCTCTGAGCACTATGGCTCTGACCACTATGGGACTTAACTTCTGAGGTCATCAGTCCCCTAGAACTTAGAACTACTTAAACCTAACTAACCTAAGGACATCAGACACATCCATGCCTGAGGCAGGATTCAAACCTGCGACCGTAGCGGTCGCGCGGTTCCAGACGGTAGCTCTATGTACATTTACATATGCATACATACACTGCAAGCCACCGTACGGTGCATGGCGGAGGGTACCTTGTATCACTATTAGTCATATCGTTTGCTGTTACATTCGCAGTCTGGAACCGCGCGACCGCTACGGCATGGATGTGTGTGATGTCCTTAGATTAGTTAGGTTTAAGTAGTTCTAAGTTGTAGGGGACTGATGACCTCAGATGTTAAGTCCCATAGTGCTCAGAGCCATCTGAGCACTGTATTTATATCGAAACTGTATACTCAATATTGCAATTACGCTCTCAACATGGTAGTGTAGATTGTGGGGAAATAATTATTAGCCCTATATTGACTATAAACCTACAGGTGCCGATTTTGTCTCATTTATCATGTATTTTGGTGCATGGTTTTGAAGGCCTGAATGTTGATAAAAATAAAATCGGAACCCTAGTGACAGTTTTCTGTTTTCTTTTTCAGGCCTGCTGACATACCGGAGATACTATGGTTCGAGGAGGAGACGGAACTGATTCGCAGCTGTGGCGCCCTCAGCTCTGCCCTCGGACTGCAGAAGAGGTGAGTAAATGTGGCGCAGCCGAGGCGTTTGTTAGTCTAAACAGCAAGGCCCGTCAGCTGAACACAGGAACGCTTGTTGTAAAGTTTTATCACCGAGGGGGGGGGGGGGGGAGGAGGGTCTAGCTGAGGGTAGCTCACATCACGCTAGCGCTCTACGGAGCTGTTGCCCTGGGCCAGCACGGACCTGGTAGAGGGGCCGCGTCGGACAGTGGCAGGTGTGTCGACGAATGAGGGGTGCGGCACGCCAGCGGACAGAAGCTCACAAGCAGACGGCACCTGCTCATCATCATAGATTTGGTTCAGATTTATGGTGCATTCAGGGCTTGGCCAGGAATCAATGTGATAGAAGCGAGAGCTCCAGATGGCCAAGCGAGGCACGAGCCGTATGTGCTAGCGTCGTTTCCAGGCAACTGTCGGTGCAGCGGTAAGAGCGCAAAACGATAATCCAAGGGTCGTGAGGTCGAGTTCTTCTGCGGAAAACTTTTTCCTTTTTTTCAATTATTGCGTTACTTACACGGCAAATAATGTGAAATAACGCTCAGTATATTGTGTTTATTAATATTTTCATAAATGGTATGAAAAGGAAAGGCAAAAATAATATGGGATTGGAAATAAATTTCCAGAAAAGGATTGAAAGGCGTACAGGAGAACGTCATATACAAAATTAGATACTGGTGTTATTTTTAGGCGGCCGGTTTGGCCGTTCGGTTCTAGGCGCTTCAGTCTGGAACCGCGTGACCGATACGGTCGCAGGTTCGAATCCTGCCTCGGGCATGGATGTGTGTGATGTCCTTAGGTTAGTTAGGTTTGAGTAGTTCTAAGTGACTGATGACCACAGATGTTAAGTCCCATAGTGCTCAGAGCCATTTGAACCATTTTTTATTTTTTTATTTTTACAGTTGATGATTTACACATGCTGCGATAATATTCATCGTAAAGAGAGGGGGAGAACTAATTTTTCGGCATACTACACACGTTATGAAGCCTTATTTTTACAATTACATGGGTGTTTCAAAGTTTCTGTACAAAAACCAACTGGTTTTACATTCACAAAACGCATAATTTCGCCAATTATTGGCGAGGATAGCTGATGGTTTACAGTGGAATATTATTTTTATACAGTCTTCTCGGAATGTTATTTCTTTTCTTCGCTCGACGAGATAAGAGCAATTTTGAAACTTTTTGATTGGATTCTTTAGCTGACGATAAAATTGGATATGACAAGTTGCACTTGTGCATTTGGGAGGAGCAGCCTTTCAGCTGTCTGGAAAGTACGCTAAGTTACACTGATGAGCCAAAACATTATGTCCACTGCCCACCGTGTCCGCGGCTCGTGGCCTTGCGGTAGCGTTCTCGCTTCCCGCCCGCGGGGTCCCGGCTTCGATTCCCGGCGGTGTCAGGGATTTTCCCTGCCTCGAGACGACTGGCTGTTGTGTGTCTTTCATCAGCATTTCATCCTTATTCACTCGCAAGTCGCCATAGTGGCGTTAAAGAGCTTGTGGAGCGGCGGCCGAACCGGCCCGCGAGGGGTCTCCCGGCCACCAATGCCATACGCTCAATATTATTATTATTATTACGAGGTGCATTCAAGTTCTAAGGCCTCCGATTTTTTTTCTCCGGACTGGAAAGAGATAGAAACGTGCGCATTGTTTTAAAATGAGGCTGCGTTCATTGTCAATACGTCCCAGAGATGGCAGCACCGTACGGCAGATGGAATTTTACCGCCAGCGGCGAGAATGAGAACTGTTTTAAATACTTAAAGTGGCGACGTTTTCCTTACGTGAACAGCATGCAATCATTCGTTTTCTGAATTTGTGTGGTGTGAAACCAATTGAAATGCATCGACGGTTGAAGGAGACACATGGTGACGGAGTTATGGAAGTGTCGAAAGTGCGTTCGTGGGTGCGACAGTTTAATGAAGGCAGAACATCGTGTGACAACAAACCGAAACAACCTCGGGCTCGCACAAGCCGGTCTGACGACATGATCGAGAAAGTGGAGAGAATTGTTTTGGGGGATCGCCGAATGACTGTTGAACAGATTGCCTCCAGAGTTGGCATTTCTGTGGGTTCTGTGCACACAATCCTGCATGACGACCTGAAAATGCGAAAAGTGTCATCCAGGTGGGTGCCACGAATGCTGACGGACGACCACACAGCTGCTCGTGTGGCATGTTGCCAAGCAATGTTGACGCGCAGCGACAGCACGAATGGGACTTTCTTTTCGTCGGTTGTGACAATGGATGAGACGTGGATGCTATTTTTCAATCCAGAAACAAAGCGCCAGTCAGGTCAATGGAAGCACACAGATTCACCGCCACCAAAAAAATTTCGGGTAACCGCCAGTGCTGAAAAAATGATGTTGTCCATGTTCTGGGACAGCGAGGGCGTAATCCTTACCCATTGCGTTCCAAAGGGCACTACGGTAACAGGTGCATCCTACGAAAATGTTTTGAAGAACAAATTCCTTCCTACACTGCAACAAAAACGTCCGGGATGGGCTGCGCGTGTGCTGTTTCACCAAGACAATGCACCCGCATATCGAGCTAACGTTACGCAACAGTTTCTTCGTGATAACAACTTTGAAGTGATTCCTCATGCTCCCTACTTACCTGACCTGGCTCCTAGTGACTTTTGGCTTTTTCCAACAATGAAAGACACTCTCCGTGGCCGCACATTCACCAGCCGTGCTGCTATTGCCTCAAAGATTTTCCAGTGGTCAAAACAGACTCCTAAAGAAGCCTTCGCCGCTGCCATGGAATCATGGCGTCAGCGTTGTGAAAAATGTGTACGTCTGCAGGGCGATTACGTCGAGAAGTAACGCCAGTTTCATCGATTTCGGGTGAGTAGTTAATTAGAAAAAAATCGTTGGCCTTAGAACTTGAATGCACCTCGTACTGCCCATCGTAAAGTTGACTGCCTCCTGGTGGTATTGTGAGCACGTGACGCAGTAACGAAAGAATGTAAGCGGTAGATAGTCATTATAGCGAAGATACGGGCCACAAATGCAGAAAATCACTGATATAAGCGATTCTGACAAAGGGAACGTTCTTGTGGCGATGCGGCTGGACACGAGAAGCTTTGAAACGGCGAAGCTGATGACCTGTTGGCGTACTACTGTCGTGAACACCTATGGAAAGTAGTTGAAGGACGGTGAAATAACGGTTTGGCCCTACGGTATTGGACGACCATGGCTCATCACAAAATGTAGAGCCAATTATTCAAAATGACAGTCACAATCGCATTATTTGTTTAGTCGCCAACCGGTTTCAACCCGCGATGGGGTCATCTTCAGGGCAATTTACACCATTTGATCGCTCGCTGGAGTCGTCACCCTGCCTGTGTGCGGTTGATAGTTGCATTGTAGTCGCACTGAATTTCCTTTTCGATGCGGCCACAACTCTCTTCCATGGTAATTATTGTCTTTGACTGCATTACTATCTGGGATTTAACCTTCATTCATATGATTTTGAATTTATTCTATAGATATTTGATAAAGAATCTGTGATAATCGTTTCCTTTTATCTCCCCTTTTTGTATACTATTCTCAGTATTTGATTGATATTGGTGTTAATCATAATATTACCAGTGTAGATTTTATCGTCAATAGTTGCCGTCACTGCCAAGATGGCTCACTTCCATACTTTAAGTTACCACAAACTTTGTTAATTGGGGTTTTCTGTCCTTGGGGCGTTACAATAGGCAACGACCTGTGGCATATGTGGCGACACAATAAAATGCTGGTGCAGTCACAAGTGTTTCGGAGCACACCGTTGATTGTTGACCACGGAGCTCCACGTCACACGACCCCTGCGTGTTCCTGTGTTGATCCAACGACATCGTCACTTATGATTACAGCGGACTCAGCAGCACTGAGTCTTCGAACTGGCCGTGCGGTTCTAGGCGCTACAGCTTGGAACTGCGGGACCGCTACGGTCGCAGGTTCGAATCCTGCCTCGGGCATGGATGTGTGTGATGTCCTTAGGTTAGTTAGGTTTAAGTGGTTCTAAGTTCTATGGGACTCATGACCAAAGAAGTTAAGTCCCATAGTGCTCAGAGCCATTTGAACTATCACTGAGTGTTCACCGTGTATCAGTAGAAACGCGTCGCCTGTCGAATGAATCGCACATCGGTGGTTGGGTCGCTGCACGTCATCATCTAGAGAATGTCTGCACGAACCACGCACGGCACCACAGGCGCAGGCATGTGAGGGCAGAATTATGTTATTAGGTACAGTGAGTATGGCCTCCGCGGGATCTGTGGTAGTAATCGAAGGCATCATGACAGCATTGAACTATGTGAACATTATTGCGTACCACCTGCGTCGCTTCATGCTTGAAGTCTACATCTACATCTACATCCACACTCCGACAGCCACCTGACGGTGTGTGGCGGAGGGTACTTTGAGTACCTCTACCGGTTCTCCCTTCTATTCCAGTCTCGTATTGTTCGTGGAAAGAAATATTGTCGGTATGCCTCTGTGTGGGCTCTAGTCTCTCTGATTTTATCCTCATGGTCTCTTCGCGAGATATACGTAGGAGGGAGCAATATACTGCTTGACTCCTCGGTGAAGGTATGTTCTCGAAACTTCAACAAAAGCCCGTACCGAGCTACTGAGCGTCTCTCCTGCAGAGTCTTCCACTGGAGTTTATCTATCACATCCGTAAAGCTTTCGCGATTACTAAATGATCCTGTAACGAAGCGCGCTGTTCTCCGTTGGATCTTCTCTATCTCTTCTATCAACCCTACCTGGAACGGATCCCACTCCGGTGAGCAGTATTCAAGCAGTGGGCGAACATGTGTACTGTAACCTACTTCCTTTGTTTTCGGATTGCATTTCCTTAGGATTCTTCCAATGAATCTCAGTCTGGCATCTGCTCTACCTACTATTAATTTTATATGCTCATTCCATTTTAGATCACTCCTAATGCCTACTCCCAGATAATTTATAGACTTAACTGCTTCCAGTTGCTGACATGCTATATTGTAGCTAAATGATAAAGAATCTATCTTTCTATGTATTCGCAGCATATTACACTTGTCTACATTGAGATTCAATTTCCATTCCCTGCACCATGCGCCAATTCGTTACAGATCCTCCTGCATTTCAGCACAATTTTCCATTGTTACAACCTCTCGATATACTGCAGTATAATCCGCAAAAAGCCTCAGTGAACTTCCGATGTTATCCACAAGGTCGTTTATACATATTGTGAATAGCAACGGTCTTACGACACTCCCCTGCGGCACATCTGCAATCACTCTTACTTCGTAAGACTTCTTTCCATTGAGAATGACATGCTGCGTTCTTTTATGTAGGAACTCTTCAATCCAATCACACAATTGGTCAGATAGTCCATATGCTCTTACTTTGTTCATTATCGACTGTGGGGAACTGTATCAAACGCCTTGCGGGAGTCAAGAAACACAGCATCTACCTGGGAACCTGTGACTATGGCTCGTGGACGAATAGCGCGAGCTGAGTTTCACACGATCGTCTTTTTCGAAACCCATGCTGATTCCTATAGATCTCCCCCAACGGCGATGACATCTTCCTACAGTTGTAAGGTCAGAATCGTGTTACTGTGGTTTGAGGGACATTATAGTGAACTCACATTGATGTCTTGGCCAGCAAATGTGCCTGATATGTACCTAATGGAACACTTCTCGAGCGCCAGCTGCTTGCCCGTACACCACCATGCCGTAATTTGTGGGAGTTGCTTGACCTGTGCGTAGACCTCTGGAGCCATATACTTCTGGATTCGTGTTAAGGTCTTGTAGAATCCATGCTGTATAGGGTTATACCAAACATTTGGATGAAATCGGAGATCATGAGTAGACGCGGTCCACTTGTCACTGTATGGGCTACAGCGATGCAGTAAAACAGCCGCAAGACAGCAGTTCCGATCTAATTTGCAGCCAGTAAATCCCCGATTCATTAAATGGTCGACCAACCATATGTAATAATGCCTGACAAATGTCAGATTACTTTAAAAATCACGTAATGTAATTAATATTTGTCTTTAGACACGTAAGCGAGAAAAAGTTCACGAAAGGATTGACATTGTGCTTAAAATTTGTTAGAAGTCACTAGGTGGTCTCATTACTAAACACTGGATAAATACAGTCTCGCTAATTTGCGCTCCATTTTAAGGGCAAATTAGTTTTTGACGCATCCCAATATTTATGACGTCATATCTCATTATGAGAGGTACAGTTATATAATTTTGCAGCTAATTTAGTGATATACGTCAAAACTGTCTGCAAAGTGTGTTAAGGACAGAGTTTATAGGAAAGAAGTGATAAATTAAAACGTCCTGCTTGATGGTGAAGTTTCGCTGCGCGAAATTTTAAGTAACAGCTACTTTCCTTCGCATATCTCCTGAACTAAATACGAGGGTCACTCCAAAATAAATTCACACTATTTTTGTAAAAATACAGTTTTCATGCTGCATGTGTGAAAGTTTTACAGTGTGTAAATACATCCTTCCCGCTTGTTTTCAAACTTAGTTCAACCTGTTCCCGTGAGTGACGCCGTCACAGCATGTCTTCAAAATGGCTGCTACATTTGACGTTCGTCAGAAGCAAGGTGCTGTCATAGAATTCCTGTGCTGTGGAAACGAGACAGTGGGAAACATCCACAAGAAGTTGAAAAAGGTGTATGGAGATGCTGCTGTCGATCGCAGTAGAGTTAGTCGGTGGGGAAGCAGGTTTCGTGATGAAAGCGGGCACGGCAATATTGAGGATTGTACTCGCAGTGGCAGTCCTCATACTGTACACACTCCAGAAAATGTGCAGAGAGTTAACGAATTGGCGACTGCTGATAGACGCATCACAGTGAAAGAATTGTCACGCTACGTTGGGATAGGGGAAGGAAGTGCTTGCAGAATACTGAAAGTGTTGGCGTTAAAAAAGGTTTGTGCCAGGTGGGTTCCCAAGATGTTGACAGTGGCTCACAAAGAAACAAGAAAAATGGTGTGCAGCGAACTTTTCGAACAGTACGAGAATGGTGGAGATGAATTTCGTGGAAGAATTGTGACACGGCTCCATGATTTTTCACCAGAGACGAAGAGGCAATCAATGGAGTGGCATCATTCAAATTCACCCAAGAAAAAAAATTCAAAACCACACCTTCTGCTATAAAAGTTATTGCTACGGTGTTTTTCGATTCCGAAGGACTCTTGCTTGTGGACACCATGACAAGTGGAACCACCACAAATTCTGATACATATGTGACGACACTGAAGAAACTTCAAACGTGACAGAGTCGTGTTCGACCACATTGGCAAAAGCAGGATGTTTTGCTGTTGTACGACAATTCATGGCCACACGTCAGTCAAAAAACCATGGAAGCGATCACAAAACTCGGATGGACAACACTGAAAAACCCGCCTTACAGTCCTGACCTGGCTCCATGTTACTATCATCTCTTTGGGAAACTGAAAGACTCTCTTCCTGGAACAAGGTTTGAAGATGATGACTCCCTTGTGCACACTGCCAAACAGTAGCTCCAACAGGTTGGTCCAGAATTTTACCTTGCGGGTATGCAGGCGCTGGTTCCAAGATGGTATAAGGCAGTTGAGAGGGCTCGAAATTGTGTGGAGAAAAGAAAATATTGTTCCTAAAGGATCTGTCTACACACCGTAAAACTTTCAAACATGTAGAATAAAAGATGGATTTAAAAAAAAATAGTGTGTATTTCTTTTTGAGTGACCCTCGTATATTTACAAAAATATAGGGACAAAAATATGGAAACAGCAAAAGCACATTACCATGCTTAATACGGTGTAGGATAAATACAGGTCCTACATGGTTTTCAAGGGAACCTTACACCATTCTTCCTGAAAAATAGTGGCAAGTACCGGTAACGATGATGATGGATAGCAATCAGGCACCATTCTCTCCAAATTAGACCACAAAGACTCAATAATAGTGAGGTATGGCGACTATGGTGGCCAGGGGAGATGTGACAATTCGTCCTCGTGCTCACAGAGCCAGCCCTGAATGATACAAGGTGTGTGAACAGCGGACCTGTCGTCTCGGAACACAGCATCACCTCTCGGGAACAAACACTGTACCATGGGACGGACCGGATCAGCCAAAATCGCCGCATAATCCTTGACTGTAGTGCGACCACGCAGAGTAACCATGGGGCGCATGGAATACCGCCATATCGCTGCCAAAATCATCACGAAATCTCCGTCATGTTTCACTCTTGGGAAGTAAACTGGGCCCGAAGTTGGAAACAGTGTGTAAGAAGAGTTGTTCGACCAAATGGCTGTATTCCATTTCTCAGTAGTAAAGGAATTATGGCTTCGAAACCACGTTTTCCTGTCACAGGAATTTGAATTACTGATGAGTTGTTTTGGAATTCCAGCTGGCCCAGCAATTACCAGCTTATGGAGCTACCTTCGTGTAGATTTGGCATTGACGGTTTGCGAGCGCGACATTCAGTTCTGCTATGACTTCAAGAGGAATATAATAATTCCAATCCCAAAGAAAGGAGGTGTTACAGATGTGAAAATTACCGAACTATCAGTTTAATAAGTCACAGCTGCAAAATGCTAACGCGAATTCTTTACAGACGAATGGAAAAGCTGGTAGAAGCGGACCTCGGGGAAGATCAGTTTGGATTCCGTAGAAACATTGGAACACGTGAGGCAATACTGACCTTACGACTTATCTTAGAAGAATGATTAGGGAAGGGCAAACCAACGTTTCTAGCATTTGTAGACTTAGAGAAAGCTTTCGACAATGTTGGCTGGAATACTCTCTTCCAAATTCTAAAGGTGGCAGGTGTAAAATACAGGGAGTGAAAGGCTATTTTCAATTTGTACAGAAACCAGATGGCAGTTATAATAGTCGAGGGGCATGAAAGGGAAGCAGTGGTTGGGAAGGGAGTGAGACAGGGTTGTAGCCTCTCCCCGATGTTATTCAATCTGTATACTGAGCAAGCAGTAAAGGAAACAAAAGAAAAATTCGGAGTAGGTATTAAAATCCATGGAGAAGAAAGAAAAACTTTAAGGTTCGCCGATGACAGAATTACAATGTCAGAGACAGCAAAGGACTTGGAAGAGCAGTTGAACGGAATGGACAGTGTCTTGAAAGGAGGATATAAGATGAACATCAACAAAAGCAAAACGAGGATAATGGAATATAGTCGAATTAAGTCGGGTGACGCTGAGGGAATTAGATTAGGAAATGAGACACTTAAAGTGGTAAAGGAGTTTTACTATCTGGGGAGCAAAATAACTGATGATGGTCGAAGTAGAGAAGATATAAAGTGTAGACTGGCAATGGCAAGGAAAGCGTTTCTGAAGAAGAGAAATTTGTTAACATCGAGTATAGATTTAAGTGTCAGGAAGTCGTTTCTGAAAGTATTTGTATGGAGTGTAGCCATGTATGGAAGTGGAACATGGACGATAACCAGTTTGGACAAGAAGAGAATAGAAGCTTTCGAAATGTGGTGCTACAGAAGAATGCTGAAGATAAGGTGGGTAGATCACGTAACTAATGAGGAGGTATTGAATAGGATTGGGGAGAAGAGAAGTTTGTGGCACAACTTGACTAGAAGAAGGGATCGGTTGGTAGGACATGTTTTGAGGCATCAAGGGATCACAAATTTAGCATAGGAGGGCAGCGTGGAGGGTAAAAATCGTAGAGGGAGAGCGATAGATGAATACACTAAGCAGATTCAGAAAGATGTGGGTTGCAGGAAGTACTGGGAGATGAAGAAGCTTGCACAGGATAGGGTAGCATGGAGAGCTGCATCAAACCAGTCTCAGGACTGAAGACCACAACAACAATGACTGCTGCAGCTGCCTTCCTGTTATGTTTCGTTGCAGTCCTCTCCAATGACCGTCTACCACGATCACTCAATGTACTCCTTCGTCCGGGCTGTGACTTAGCGGATGACTCTTTTCTGCTTTCCCTGTATGCGGCATAAATCATCGACATAGTGCATCTTAAAACGCGAAGTACTTGGGTTACGTTGATTGCGGAAGCACACACCGTAGCAGCATCGATAATTTGCCGACGTTCCGATTCACTTAAAAACACTCCGTCTCCAGGTCACAAGCGGCCCATCGGGACCACCCGACCGCCGTGTCATTCTCAGATGAGAATGTGGATAGGAGGGGCGTGTGGTCAGCACACTGCTCTCCCGGTCGTTATGATGGTTTTCTTTGACCGGAGCCGCTACTATTCGGTCGAGTAGCTCCTCAATTGGCATCACAGGGCTGAGTGCACCCCGAAAAATGGCAACAGCACATGGCGGCCCGGTCGGTCACCCATCTAAGTGCCAGCCACGCCCGACAGCGCTCAACTTCGGTGACCTGACGGGAACCGGTGTTTCCACTGCGGCAACGCCGATGCCGGTCCAATTCACTTAGCTGCGACATAATGCATCGACAACTACACATAACACTGTTCTGATCTTGACTGACAGTTGTAACGCATTGACGACATGGCATAAGTGTCGTGGTGATCAATCAAGACAGCATAGCACGCAGAGTACGCCAGTGTCTGCATTATTTTCGAATACACATTTCTCACTGTGTTTCCACACTTTTGTCCGACCCCAGTACGCGTCGAACAATGACATAATTTTTCAGATGCACACAGTAATAAATGTAGATACTGTCTGCAAAATACATTGCGAATAGGGTTACCAGTTAAGAAGAAATAGTTGTGGCCGAGCGGTTCTAGGCGCTTCAGTATGGAACCGCGCAACCGCTACGGTCGCAGGTTCGAATCCTGCCTTGGGCATGGATGATGATGATGATGATGATGATGATGATGATGATGATGTTTGGTTTGTGGGGCGCTCAACTGCGCGGTTATCCTCACCCGTACAAATTCCCAATGTTTTCTCAGCCCAGTCTCGTCACTCTTCATGAATGATGATGAAATGATGACAACACAAACACCCAGTCATCTCGAGGCAGGTTCGGGGATGGATGTGTGTGATGTCCTTAGGTTAGTTAGGTTTAAGTAGATCTAAGTTCTAGGGGACTGATGACCCCAGATGTTAAGTCCCATAGTGCTCAGAGCCATTTGAGCCAAAGAAGAAATAAATTAAAGGGATATGCCTGACACTGTACTTTTATTGCGTGTCGTTTTAAGTAAAAGGTAGTTTTTCACACTTTTCGATGTTTATGATGTCATATGGCCTGAACAATGTGTTGTACAATAATATAACTTTGCAGGTACATTTTGCGATATATGTAGATACTGGCCAGCCGAAGTGGCCGTGCGGTTAAAGGCGCTGCAGTCTGGAACCGCAAGACGGCTACGGTCGCAGGTTCGAATCCTGCCTCGGGCATGGATGTTTGTGATGTCCTTAGGTTAGTTAGGTTTAACTAGTTATTAGTTCTAGGAGACTAATGACCTCAGCAGTTGAGTCCCATAGTGCTCAGTGCCCATGTAGATACTGCCTGCAATGTGTGTTGCCAGTAAAGTTAGTAGTAAAGAAGTAATAAATTAAAACGTCATGCCTAATGTTGAAGTCTGAATGTATGACTAACGAAAATGTAGTAAAGAGATTAACTTTTTTTTTCCTTTCATCATTTTGTCTGGGGGGTGAGCGAGAAGAAGTTTCGTGGAGGTTTGAATTCACGTGTGAAGTTTGCTGGCATACGCTAAATACTCTCATTCTCAAGTACTGGACGAATATGGCCCGGGTATTTGCGCGCCGTCAGTTTCCCTGTCTCAACACACACTGTTTCTAACTGCTATACTTGTCTTCTTGTGTTAAGCTTATAACACATGATATGCTTCTCAATGAGTAGATTGTGATAACTCTTTATATTTTGAAATTCGCACAGTAATTATGCGAAATGTTGAAAATCAAATTTTCGTTGGCTCTGGAACCTATTATACACGCAGCATCCAACTGGCAATAGGTTCCGGGACAACGATTTAATTATACACATTGACAAATAAATGTTTTGATGATCGTTCGATACATGAAAATTGGAAATGGAAAACGTTCTACGTTCCCTTTTTTTTCTTTGCAAAACGCATTTTCAGTGTTACTGCGTTTTCGGTGCTCTGTTGCATGTCCCTAGGCTTGGCCCAGGAGCCGGAACCATGGCGAAAGTCTTTGAAACCTGCGTAAGTAGACGACTCATGGTCTTTGTGTAAAGCTGTGCTTCCCTATGGAGTTCCGTGATTTAAAATGTATGGGAAGTGGTTTATTGTTTGCTACAGCTCTACTGCTTGTAAACCTAATGCAGTATGTATGAACTTGTATTATAACAAAAAAGTTGTGCCTCAATATTAACGGCCCTAGCAAAGAAATATTGCTTCCCGCCATTTTCTTAAAAAGTCATTATTTTCATCATGGCAACGACAACAGCAACCGTTACGAAATTGTCTCGAATGAAAAACAGCACAAAGTTGCGCTAAAATGTGTTTATTTTAAACCTTGACCATGGTTTCTGCTATAATAATATAGCCTTCTTCAGAAGTCTCAGTCCAGCGGCTGCATCACGACCAAGAAAATAACTTCAACAGGCATAAGCCTGTTTCGAACGTAAGTAAAATTACATGTGGCACCGTATGTCCTCCGCCACTACCTCTGTTATACTGGGCTCACGGTTGTCAAATGTACTGCACCCCGCGCACTATAGGTGAGCGCCACCATCTCTTCGCAGCTACTAGGACCCGATGATGATAAACATATGTATCTGTTATCTACAAGATAAACATATTGTAGTAGCAACTTAGGAAGAATGGCTGCAAATATTAACAATATTTTCCTCTTTATTTGATTTGCTCTCAATACAAAATCCTTAATCAGTAGACAGTGCATCTTGCACAATCTTGGCTTCATAGAAGAAGAAACTGTAGCCTATAAGGGAGACGTATGGGACCTAGTATTAGAGTCAGAATGTGAAAGAGCTCTTGAAGACTTAAAATAAAATAAAACAGAAGGGCTAGATAACATTTCTCAGGTTACCTTCCATTAGGAAAGTGGGTGCACTCAGCAACTGTGATATGATTTATAAATTATAGGGCGCAGCAATCAATCGTCCTATTTTTGCAGGTTTTATTTGGCAACTCCACATTTCGGCTCGTGCCTAGCCATTATCAATGTTGCCAAATAAAACCTGCAAAAAAAAAAAAAAAAGGACGACTGATTGCTGCGCTCTATAATTTATAAAAGATAACATTCCGTTGGTATTTCTAAAATCGCTGGGGGAATGGCAACCAAACGAATATTGAAACTGGTGTGTAGAATCCATGAGACTGGTGACGTAGCACCAAACTTCCGGAAATATGTCATCCACGCAGTTCCGAAGGTAACAAGGGCAGATAAGTGAAGAAACTATCGCGCAATCAGCTTAACATCTTATCCACACAAACTATTGGAAAGAATAATTCGCAGAAGAATTTAAAAGAAAACTGCGGATCTGTTAAGTGACAATCGGTTTGCTTTCAGGAAATGCAAAGGCCCCAGAGAGGCTATTCTGGCCTTGCACTTGATAATGGAAACAAAACCTATAAAAAGTACGCTCAAAGGATTTGTAGACCTAGAAAAAGCGTTCGACAATGTGAAATTTTGCAAGTTGTTTGAAATTCTGAGAAGCTGCAGGGAAAGACACGTGATATATAATATGCACTAAAATCAAGAGGGAAGAGATAGATTGGAAGATCAAGAACGAAGTGCTTGCTTTGGAAAAAGTGTAAGACAGGGATTCAGTATTTCGCCCCTAATGTTCAGTCTGTACATCGAAGAAACAACGACGGAAAGTAAAGGAAGGTTCAAGTGTGGGATAAAATCAAGAGGAAAAGATATCAATGACAAGATTCGCGGATGAGATTGCTGTCCTCGGTGAACATGAAGACGAATGAAGGGGTATGTTGAGTGGAATGAGCGGTCCAACGAGTACAGAATATGAACTGAGACTAATGACAAGTTGCAGAAAAGGGGAATAGCCAGAAACTTAACGTCAAAGCCGCTGGTCATGATGGGGACGAAGTCATGGAATTCTGCTTCGTTGGAAGCAAAATAAACCACGACGGATGAACGATGGGGGATATAAAAAGCAGACTAACATAGGCAAAGAGAGCATTCTTGACCAAGAAAAGCCGACTGGCATCAAACATAGGCCTTAATTTGGGGGGAAAATTTCTGGGAAATGAACGTCTGGAGCACAGCATTGTGTGGTAGTGAAACATGGACTGCGTGAAAACCGGTGGAGAAGAGAATCGAAGCGTCTGAAATTGGTGCTACAGAAGAATGTTGAAAATCAGGTGGACTGAAAAGATAAGAATCGGTGAAGAAAGGAACGTATTGAAAACAGTGAGAAGAGGAAGGTACAGGATGACAAGATATCATGAAAAAACCTCCATGGTACTAGAGGAAACTGTAGAGCATAAAAACTGTAGTGGAATACAGAGATTGGAATACATCCCGCAGATAAACGAGGACGTAGGGAGCAAGTGCTACTCAGAAATGCATACGTTGGCACAGGAGAGGAATTCTTGGCTGGCCGCATAAAAAGAACCTGTTAGGGGACTGATGACTCAGAACAAAAGAATGGAAGAAAATGAAATTGCCGGAAATTCAGTAAACTCTTACGTCATGAAATTCCTCGCGACATATAACCTTCCTATCAGCCTACAAAGCTCCACCCAAGCCTTGTACTACATCGTCGCAGCCAACCATTTCTCCATCATTCTGCCTCCCTTCTACTCAATAACATATACCTCCAGCAGTTCTTCATGGTCCCCATTCCTGCAAACCTCTTTTCGTCTCCATCGGATTTGTGAGTTTCTTCATAAATCACCAGCAACACCATTATATCGTAAGAGCATCAATATCCTCAACCCTATGTATTTAAACTCTCATGTGAATCATTTATCTACACTCAAAATTAGTCAAATTGTCATCTATGTATGGTTTTTAAAGCTAAATGATTGTCGTATTTTTTTATTATATATTTGTTAAACATGCAACTGAAAAACAGTTTTGTCCGCCACCAGGCTGTGCTCTTGAGGAGAGCTGAAATGACAATGAAGGAAAAAGAGCTAAGTGACCGTTCCTGTGACCTAGAGGAATAGCTGTGCAGATGTGTCTCTTGAAACACCTTGTAGATAGTACCATATATGTGGCGTTATTTCTATCATAAATAGTAAAAAGTGTTGGGAAACAGTGCGGAGATACTAAGAAAGCACTTGTGCTTCAAAATAGACATGCGAAATATGAATATAAAACCAAGTTTTTGGTATCATAATATATTTATTGCAAATATTTTCGCTTTGGTTAGCAGCCGTTGACTCGGGATAACTTCCCGCTCCCCACCGGTGTTTGTACCAATTGCCTGCCCCACCCTACCAGAAGGTACGACCCAAAGCTCGCTCTTCACATTCCATGTCTCAGTCATTAGACCCATTTATTTATTCATTCATTCTTTACGCATCCCTACTCGTACGTTTACTCGATTCGCTCGAGTTTGATTGTCAATCACTTTCCCAGTACTTCTGACGCATGTTGCTCCTGTATGTCGACTTTATTGCACGACTTCTGTTGATAGTATGCGCTCAGAGGCATGATTATAGGCAGTACAAACTTTCTTTTTTTCTTTTCTTAGTAGTTTTTAATATTTTGTTGTTAACAACTTCTTAACTTTCCTTACAGTTTAATTAGTTATTTATAGATTAAAATAGCATTTTTTTACAAAGCACATGAGGGCATAACCTCGCCAAAGGCTACATCCTACTATGGACCACATGTTTCTGATTACATAACTAAGTATTTATAGAAGGCGATTATTTTGTACACTATCTGATCGAAAGTCTCCGGACATTAATGTGGGCTGTGTCCGCCTTCGTCTTTATGATGGGTTGAATTCTGCTGGGGACACTTTCAGTGAGGCATCTAAATGCTTACGGAGGAATGGCAGCCCCTTTGTCCTGGGCCGAAGTCGACTTTCTAACTCATCCCAGAGGTATTCCATTTGGCTTAAGTACGGATTCAGGACAGACCAATCCGTTTCAGGGATGTTATTGTCCACAGACCATTGCCTCACAGATACTACTTATAACACAGTACATTGTCACACTGACACCATCAACGTCTCAGAATAGTCCGTCTACTATACGCAGTGCATGATGCTATAAAATGTGCTTACATTCTTCCGCTCTAGCGTTTCCTTAAACACAATAAGGGGACCACATCCCAACCCCGAAAAACCACTTTGTTGGCACAACGCATTAAGAGAGGTAATGTTCTCCAGGTACTCACAAAACCCAAACGCTTCCATCGGAATTCCTCATCGTACAGCGTGATTCATCACTCCAAATCACTGGATTCCAGTGATCCACTGTACAGTGGCGTCACCCTTGGCACCACCTCAAGCGTCGATTACCATTGACTACAGAGATGTGTGGCTTATGAGGAGCTGCTCGACCATCGTATCCTTTTTAATTCCATACTCGCGGTAATTGCACTAGCTGGACTGGTGGTAGCTGTTTGGAATTCTCGAGTTTTTCCTTCCGCTGATTTCAAGCGATTTTTTACTGTCACCCTCCGCATTGCCCCAGTATCCCTGTCCGCCAGTGCCTCATGTCCGCCTAATCTTGGTTTATTTGTGAGTGCACCTTTAGAAGGGTTGAAATGTCACTGATGGATTTTCTAGATAACATCCAATGACTTCTCCACGTTCTAAGACACTGAGCTCTCCTGACCGAACCACTCTGCTCTTACCGATTCTCTACTGACACTATAATACTCGCCGCCTCCTTTTCTACTGGGGCTGCGCCTTTCTTGACATCAGTGGTCAATTCCGCATTACAGTGGGGTGTACTGTAGGGAATAGAGATGGGTCGTTCGCGAGCTAACAGGTCCAAAGGAACGGTTCACCAAGATGAACGGAACGAGCGAGTAACGAATTGTAAGGAACGGTCTTTAATAGTTTACTTCGGTCGTGGCTTTCTACTTCTTGTTCCCGGGAATGAGAAATGGTCAGTCTCGTTCCCTCAACGGCACTTCGGTCGATCTCGTTCAGCCTCAGTCCCGATCCCGTCTGTCTCGGTCTCGGTCGCGGCTTTCTACTTCTAGTTCCCGGGAACGGGAAACGGTCGGTCTCGTTCTGTCGGCCGGTCTCGTTCCAGGCTCGGTCCCGTTCCCATCTGTCTCGGTCTCGGTCTCGCTCGGCCAGACTCATCCTTCTTCGCTTGGCGATTCATCGCAGTTCCACTGCCGACTGCTCATAGTTAGTTCAGTATCGAGTCGTTGTTGTTTGTTTCGTTCGCTTCGCAATCCCATTCTAAATCTGTTTCAAACCTTTTTTGAACTCCGAACTTCTGGTCCTTTTCGTATCCTTTTCAGCGTCCACGACCGGTAATTAAAATGTATAGTATAATAACGTAAATTACATAAAAATTACGTGGTATGTAATACATACATCTTTTCAGGTAACAAAACGGCGTGTCAGCTTACTTCACTATTTCGATAAACAGCAGAAGAAATACTCGAAAAAAGGCAAGATTTTTTTGTTATTACGCATGCAAAGGACGTCGGCACTGCACACAGGAGTGGCCATTTTTCGTCTCTTTTTGATCCAAGGTAAAAGAGCATGTTCATTGTTATGAAAGGCAGACCGACTTACAACCGAATGAAGTCTGCGGTCCATAATCGAGTGCCTGGTGTCACATTTTGTAAAGAGAATACGATAACTCCTACAATATTATTTCAGTGGTACAGGGTGGCGCACGAAAAAATCGACCCCGAGTACTAGACTGCTCATTGTCGCCCACCAATCGTCATCTATTGTTTCTAAGTTGTTGTTTGCATTGACTTATTTGTTATTTCTTCACTGCCTAATTATTAGATGTTTATCTGTTCTGCTCATAGCGGTCAACAGATCGTGTGTAACTAGCGAGCAGTCTGTACTCGTGGCCGGCTTTTCGTGCGCCACCTTAATATTATTTCACTGCGCTCAGCCGTATAACGCTACAGTTGGCTAAACGAGAGGTTTTGCACACTCACGAAAATTACAAGTGTGTGAGAATTCTGTTATGAACAAAAACTCTGTACTGCAGAGGAGGGGGGGGGGGGGAGGCAAGTGCCCCCTCTTGGCGCCTTCCCTCTTCAGTCACCTGTGCTACTAACTTTCAGTTTTTCATAAGAACCATATACCAAGCACAAATGAACAGTGAACGAGTAAAAATGAACGGTTGCCCAATAAGAGCGATCACCAATGAACTAGTTCCCAAGGATGAACGAGTTTGCCCATCTCTAGTACTAGGGAAGCAGCCTCCTCACGCCATATAGAATTCATATATTTTCCATTGTGTGCCAGCCTAGGCCGCTGTAACTAGCTATGACGTCACGAATGTTGCACAATACCTTAAAATTAAAGTAAATAATCTGAAAAGTTAATAGCATGTCAGGAATGATGCCAAAATGATAATGTGTTAAGTTTCAGTTTAGTAACTTTAACAGTTTTCGAAATTTGAACATTTTACGTAAAAATCATTGGTGCAACAGGAAGGAGCTAGAAACTTCAAAATTTTTATTCGGATTCATTTTTCATTGTAATTTAATGGAAACAGCATGCTGGATCTCACAAAGTAATATTTTGGTTGAAATTCATGATTTTCTGTTTTTTGTAACCTAAAAGTTCGAAAGTAAGATAGATTAAGTAAGTGATTAGATAAAGTTAGGATGTTTAGATTTAGGTAGAATGGTGGTACGCTATAATAACAAAGATTTGAGAAGTTTCCAAAAGGCAGCTACAAAACTAGAGCTCTAGCGTCTCTCCAAAGGCAAGTTCAAAGCTCATCTATTGCGTGCAGTGCAACTAAAATAATTCTCTCCCCAAAAGTATTTAACCTAGCCACATCAGAATTTTATTACAGATACTTACCTGTGTGATGACTGCACAATTAAATTGAGAGCTCCATTGGCCTTCATCGAATGAAGCAATTAATTATTTAGTAACTTGAAGTGGTGCTCTACTAGCCCCAGCAGCTAGTCAGGAAGGCAAATTCTGTCGGCTGCACTTTCGGCGGTCCGCACCGCGGCTATATAAATAAGAGCGCTGCGAGCTAGAGGCAAGCCCCGAGTTCTCTTCTAGATTCCTATCAGCACGCACTCCATGTCGGAAGCCGCATTGCGGCTGTGCAGTTGCAAGGAACAGCCTTGGATGCTGCATTATGTAACTCAGTATGCACGTGACAATGAGTTCGCATTAGGGTAAAGTGTTAATTGCGAAATGACTTCAGCGATTTATTCTCAGTTTTCGTATGTCGTATTTTCATGTGTCGCCGGAGAACAGACCTTCTATCATTACTAGCGTGGCGTTTGATGAGTGTTAACATCAAATTTGGGCAAGCATTCACTTTGAACATTTAAATCGATAACGATTATTGAACAGTTTCGTTATCTAGGAATAATAGGATCCACGCAATAGACTGAACTGCTCTGATAGTACAAGAGCTGATAGTAGCATTGCTTGGGTAAACTTTTGTCTGGAACTTTATGCTTTGTCGTTTTCAGAATACAGTGAAAATTGTTATAGTAAACTGCATTTTCTAAGAATCCCAGACATCATCCTAAATCCTCAGCGTAATGAACTTCAATGATCAATAATTTCATTTCTCCATCAGAGTAGACACAGTGAACTTTAATTACAGGCATCACCTTTTTGCTAATCACTTTCTGTTTGCCAACATAGTAGTTAGAGAGCCCGTGTTGAGAACAGCAACAATAAGAAATTTCCACCCACCGCCCCACAGTACAGATCCTACAGATCCCTTTGATCATAGTGTACATTCACACCGAATGATATAACACAGTAAAAGCGCAATTTAAAGTTCAGTGCAACGAAATACTAGCAAAAGTTGCAAATTTCACTTCTTTCATTTTATGACTAGTTTCGGTCTGGTATCATTTTTCTTGATGTGTGTATTATTCTTAACAAATGTCAGCTTGTTAGCAAATAATGTAAATGCGCGTAAAAAATTTCTCTATTCTGTACTTAATACTACCCAAAAAATTGTACGAGGCGTGATTTTTAAGTAAGGTCCGTTTGAACATAAGTACACAACGAAAAATTATTTCAAAAAACTAAATTTGTTTTAAGAAAGTACATACTTTATTTTTTGACATAGGTGCCAAGTTTGCTCAAATACGTATCATACCTCTCAACCAGTTCTGAAATACCCTCTCCATAAAAACTTGCCGCCTGCTCTGATAACCAAGAGTTCACTGCCGTTTTCACGTCGTCGTCATCATTGTTACCGGTTGCCACTGAGGTGTTGTTTGAGGTGGAGGAACAGATGGTAATCGCTCGGCGCAAGGTCAGGACTGTAGGGTGGATAGTCTAAAACTTCCCAGCCAAAACTGCCCAATAAATCATGGGTCTGACCTGCAGTGTGAGGTCTTGCATTGTCATGGAGAAGGACAGTTCCTTTTGTAAGCATGCCGCGTCTTTTGTTTTTAATCGCTCTGCGTAGCTTACTCACGGTTTGGCAGTATGATTCTGCATTGATAGTGGTTCCTCGTTGCATGAAGTCGACCAAAAAAGCACCATGCGTATCCCAAAACACCGACGCCATGAATTTGCGCTGGGACAGAGTCTGTTTGGCCTTCACCTTTACAGGCAAGTGTGTGTGTCTCCATTTCATGCTCTGTTGCTTCGATTCGGGCGTGATATGAGAAACCCATGTTTCGTCTCCAGTTACGATCTGACATCAGAAGCCGTCAGCTACTTTGTGATAACGGGTCAGGAACTTCATCACACACTCAAAAAAATGGTGCAAATGGCTCTGAGCACTATGGGACTTAATATCTATGGTCATCAGTCCCCTAGAACTTAGAACTACTTAAACCTAACTAACCTAAGGACATCACACAACACTCAGTCATCACGAGGCAGAGAAAATCCCTGACCCCGTCGGGAATCGAAGCCGGGAACCCGGGCGCGGGAAGCGAGAACGCTACCGCACGACCACGAGCTGTGGACATCACACACTCAAATCTTTGGTTTTTGTGGTCCTCTGTTAGGAGTTTCGGGACCCAACGGGAGCACAGTTTCCTAAACTTCAGCTGTTCAGAAACAATGTTGTAAAGCACTGATCTCTACACGTCGGGAAATTCGTTTGAGAGACCTGCTATTGTGAAGCGCCTGTTGTCACGAATCCTCGCCTCGAACTGAAGCTCCAAATCGTCTGTAATCAAAGAAGGGCGACCGGAGCGGTCCTCATCATGGACAATGTTACGGCCATCTTTGAATTCTCGTATCCATTTACGCACTTTGCTTTCACTCATAACAGTATCACCGTATACTTCGCAGATCTATCGATGAATTTCTGCAACAGACAGGTTCCTTGCTGACAAAAACCGTATCACTGAGCGAACCTCACATGCTGCGGGCGAGTTGATGGTCTTAAAACATTTTGAAAGCACAGAACAGAACCGTACAGATTAGCTACAGAGCTGAAACTGAGCACAGTTATTCCCGAAGTATGTCGGTACTAGAGAGCCTGTATACAGAGAGAGTGGCCATAGGTTAAGTTGCCCGTGATTGGTTGATTAGCTTTGGCAGAAAAATGGCGCCAAACGTCTCTCGCGCTTCATATGTTCGCCGTGCTTTTGAGTTGAAGTTCAGAGGACTTTTGGAAACGATTAAAAGGTATTTGAATTATTAAGAGACTTGTTATGCGTTGTGCATGCATGTTCGATTTAGTTGTATATCGTTTTTAGTACATAATTAGCGTTTGCGATCTTAAATACGAGTTGAAATAATGAAGCGTTTTGTGATGAAGTCGGTAGGACTACATGTTTGAAGTAAACACGTTAGTAATTGTATAGTATTGTCTTTGACATCTGTAATTCGTTCTGCAGACGTTGGTAAACGATGCCAGGTCGTGCTGCATTTGGTTGTTCCAATAGAGACGAAGGTGGATTTCGCATGTTAGCATTACCACGCAATGAAGAAAGACGGAAGCAGTGGGCAGTCGCAGTCAACAGGGCTGACATAAATCAAACAGGAGCCTTGTGGAAACCAACCAAGTACTCTTATCTATGCGAAGGAAGTCGTTTTCCCTTTTTACTACATGTAAAACAACTTGCAATATACATAGTTAAATTTGAAAACAGACCTGTAAATTGGCTGTGTGAAAATTATTATAACACATTATTCTTATAAACATTGAATTAAAATGGGATTGTGTATCTAATGTGTAACAATTTTGCTAAGTTGCAGTCGTCATAATTACGTCCTTCAGTGTCATAAGATGCTTTTTTTTATATACAGTACTGTATTGAAGATTTCCACGAGTGTAATTTGATTTCTAGGCCACTGTTAGTAATTCCAGGTAATCTGATTGTATTTTTATAACTATTTCATTAATGCTGTTGGGGCAGGAAGTTTCCCAGATTTCTGTCTTCATTTTGTCGTGGATGCTGAAACATTATTCGTAGTAAATAATTGTAGGTACTCATGAAGACAGTTTTTAGTAGGCCTACTTACTGTGGGGTAGAAGGGATACGGTAGTTTTCTTGTTATATTTGGTCGTTATTACAGTAGCCTACATTTAACATTACCTGATTTTTGTAATCTTTTTCGTTTGTTATCTACGAGAGGTATTAGAAAGTCATAAGCAGTTGTTTACTTGTGACGTGCAAAAAGTTTGAAGACGTGACAAGAAGTACTAATACGTCTCACACTTTTTGCATCCATGGCGAAGAAATAAGAACTTTGAGGTTCGCCGATGACATTGTAATTCTGTCAGAGACAGCAAAGGACTTGGAAGAGCGGTTGAACGGAATGGACAGTGTCTTGAAAGGAGGATATAAGATGAACATCAACAAAAGCAAAACGAGGATAATGCAATGTAGTCTAATTAAGTCAGGTGATGCTGAGGGAATTAGATTAGGAAATGAGACACTTAAAGTAGTAAAGGAGTTTTGCTATTTGGGGAGCAAAATAACTGATGATGGTCAAAGTAGAGAGGATATAAAATGTAGACTGGCAATGGCAAGGAAAGCGTTTCTGAAGAAGAGAAGTCTGTTAACACCGAGTATTGATTTAAGTGTCAGGAAGTCGTTTCTGAAAGTATTTGTATTGAGTGTAGCCATGTATGGAAGTGAAACATGGACGATAAATAGTTTAGACAAGAAAAGAATTGAAGCTTTTGAAATGTGGTGCTACAGAAGAATGCTGAAGATTAGATGGGTAGATCACATAACTAATGAGAAGGTATTGAATAGAATTGGGGAGAAGAGGAGTGTGTGGCACAACTTGACTAGAAGAAGGGATCGGTTGGTAGGACATGTTCTGAGGCATCAAGGGATCACCAATTTAGTATTGGAGGGCAGTGTGGAGGGTAAAAACCACAGAGGGAGACCAAGAGATGAATACACTATGCAGATTCAGAAGGATGTAGGCTGCAGTAGGTACTGGGAGATGAAGAAGGTTGCACAAGATAGAGTAGCATAGAGAGCTGCATCAAACCAGTCTCAGGACTGAAGACCACAACAACATCAACAACTTTTTGCATGTCACCAGTAAACAACTGCTTACGACTTTCATTCATCTGACGTAATACAGGTACGTTAGATCTTCAGCATTATGCACTTCCGATACAAAACAAATTCTATACACTATATTTTTTTTTACGTTACTTTCATTGCAATATGACTAGTAAACAAACTTTAAAGGAGATAAATGCAAGTAACGAATAATTTTTGCAGCCACTGTATCAAATTTTCATGTGCTGTACGTAGTAGGCTACTATGAGTATATTATAGCTGTAAAGAAAGGCGTTTAACGAATAATTTCGCCATATTGTCTTGTGCTTTTGATTCGGTGAGTGTGTACTCCACTATTACCCATTCAAAAGTCTCGCCCGCAGTTTGGCAGAAAAATGGCCGCTGCATCGTCCGGTTGGCCACTCTCTCCCTATACAGGCTCTCTAGTCGGTACCATAGACTCACAAAATAAAAACTAGACCGCACATTGGCGCTAGGGTCGCGTCCCCACATTGAACGTGATAGAAGCCGCCATTTGCAGGGAAACAGTGCATAAACAGGGTTCGTTGTGTGCTGCTTTTAATTGTAACAGTATAATGGAAGCAAAGACGAAGACAGAAACAATGTTACATTTCACAGGTCAGTCATTTCTGGTCGTTTGTTACTTTCTGTTACTTGTATATAGTATTTTCATGGAGAAAAAATACATTATGAGCGTTTGTTTTTGTTTAGGTTTCCCCTTACAAATTATTTTCTAAATCGGAATGGATAGTCGCTACTCAGAGAGAGAACTTCCAACCGACAGCAAATCATTTGCTGCGCACTCTTCATTTTGAAGAGAATTGTTACATGGAAAATTATGTAAATAGACGTCACCTGAAGGACGATGCTATACCGACAGTATTTGGATTTCCAACTCATTTGAAAAAGGTATAGTGTCCTGGAAGTCGTGCAGTATGGGCCTAGGTTAAATAGTGTGGAAATACTGTCAGTGTGTATAATTTTGAATGTTCCTTTTCCAGGTTACCAAGGCAATCAAATATATATTTCAGTATGAATCAGAGGTAGGTCGAGTAATTGCGTTTAGATACTTAACATGTGTTGTCAGGTGGTGATTATACTTCGTAAATGGTCAAATATTTGATTAAATGTTGCAAACTCAACCACTTTCAGAGGTGCTATCAGTGTTACAAACTAATGTGCGAATGAAATTCCTACGGTATTTAAAGTGATATGGGTTATTACAATTAGTCTCACCAAAATTCGAGTGTAGACGATACTGTGCTAAACAAAAGTAAGCGCGCAAAATGTACACAGTAGTCGGCAAAAAGCAAACAGGACCTGACAGGAAAATTACGTGAATTAAACAATAATCGCACAGTCTGCTACTTTAAAAGTTTCATGTAATTATCTAAGGCGAATAACTCGATGTAAACTCGCTCCACCTTGTCAGGAAAGAGCCTTACATTCTTAAATTTCGCGTCTCTATGCAGACGTATTTCGGATATTAGGAAACTTCAATCATTTAAGTATACTTTTAAAATAGACTCGAATACTCAGTACTTTTTTTAAACAAACATGTGTTTAATTTGTGCTTCAATTTGCTCTTGTTGCGTCTCATATACGTGAAATGACAACCCTGGTACTAGGATTCATCCCTGCAAATGGCGGCGATCAGCTGCTTCAATTGGGGGACAGTTGCCTCGCTTCCCCGCTACGGCGTGGTAGGGGCTTGGTCGGTACTAGAGAGGCTGTATAGGGAGAGGGTGGCCAACCGGACGATACGGCGGCCATTTTCCTGCCAAACTGCGGGCGGGACTTTTGAATGGCCAGTAGTGGAGTAGTGGAGTACGCACTCACCGAATCAAAAGCACAAGACAATATGGTGAAATCATTCGTTAAATGCCTTTCTTTACAGCTATAATATACTCATAGTAGCCTAATACGTACAGCACAGGAAAATCTGATACAGGGGCTGTAAAAATTATTCGTTACTTGCATTTATCTCCTTTATAGTTCGTTTACTAGACATATTGCAATGAAAGTAACGTAAATAAAAAAATATATAGTGTAGAGCATTTGTTTTGTATCGGAAGTGTATAACGCTAAAGATTTAACGTACCTGTATTAGGCAGATGAATGAAAGTCGTAAGCAGTTGTTTACTTGTGAGACGTATTAGTACTTCTTGTCGGGTCTTCAAACTTTTTGCACCTCACAAGTAAACAACTGCTTACGACTTTCTTTCATATATATATATACTGAATACCTCTCGTAGATAACAAACGAAAAAGATTACAAAAATCAGGTAATGCTAAACGTAGGCTACTGTAATAACGACCAAATATAACGAAAACAACCGTATCCCTTCTACCCCACACTAAGTAGGCCTATTAAAAACTGTCTTCAAGAATACCTACAGTTATTTACTACGAATAATGTTTCAGCAACCACAACTGCGGAAAACGTGCTTACAGCTTGCCTGCGTCAACAGTCAGGCAATAATACTGAAACCGAAATAATGCGTAGTGTTCTGATTCGGAACGAAATAAAGTTCGACGCTATAAAGTCGAATGAGCATGGCACAACAATTACAGGAACTTTACGTTTCCAGCAAGGACTGTCAGATATTGGCTTCAGAAAAGCTTGTGATGCTACCAGTATGCACGCAAACGCTAATTTCGTACTAGAAACGATATATAACTAACTCGAACATGCATGCACAACGCATAACAAGTCTCTCAATAATTCAAATACCTTTTAATCGTTTCCAAAAGTCCTCTGAACTTCAATTCCACTCAACAGCACGGCGAACATAGGCAACACCGACTCAAAGGAAGGCCTCGGCGCTTGTTCGTGACGTCACGTCAGCTAGGCACGGCCAACTCCAGGTCTGTTGCAGGCATACTCATAATGGTGGTGTCTCCTTCTCTGACACAGGAAACTGTGAAGCTATTGGCGGTAGTTGACCAACACACATTGTTCTGAGAGGTTTCTGCAATCAATTAATTGTGCAATTCATTACACTTCTAAACAAATAGTGTACTCCTGAACTTAAATTTCCACCTGTTTTAAGGATTGACATACAAAAACAACTTCATGGTCCAGCACCAACAGAATTCGTGCTTCTTTACCTTATTTGTAAATCTGAGGAAGTTACGTTTGTACTGGCTTGCTTTTACAAGAAACTGTGAACGTATTGGCGCTCTTCTTTAGGTATCTTGGTTGACTATGGGGTGAAGAGCACTGAATGTTAATGAAATATCTTGCGATTGTACACGTTTGGGGATGGCGTGGGGGACAGAAGAAGAGGCAAAAGAGAGATACTTGTTTTATCAAATAAATTTTTTTATCCTATAAAGTTTCTCCTTTCAGTTGTAAGAGGGGAATATTTATGTGCATGTTTAAAAAAGTTTAAGCTCAGCAGTATTTTCGATGTATGAAGCTATTTTGTTTCCTGTTTAGAATTCCTTTCGTTGAAAACGACTGTAATCTAATGACTGCCAACAGTTGGACATTTACACATGTAAATTAGTTCACATTTCCAGTGACGATGTCAAATGAAAACAAATAAAAGAAACGAGTTCATTGTAAGGGGGTTGAGGTAAGTTTCGATAACAAAATGGATCAAGTAAATATAGTTACTTGAATGTAAAATTTCCGAAGCTTGCAATGGGACAAAGCATCTTCTCATATTGATCTACGTTTGTTTCGACAGGATTCAGTAATACAGAACTATGATCTTCATTTGTAGCTTTACGACAGTAAGAAAGTCTTTCACCTAAATAAAACTGCAGAATCCAAAACAATACCAAACATTTTGTCCAAAAATAAGAGATTTATAGTGATAAGCACGCCCAGGCGTTTCTGCCTGCAACAGACTTGGCGTTCGCCGTGCCTAGCTGACGCGACGTCACCAATAAGCGCCGAGGCCTTCCTTTGAGTCGGTCTTGACACAGGAAGCGCGAGAGACGTTTGGCAGAAAAATGGGGCCAAAGCTAATCAACCAATCACGGGCAACTTCACCTATGGCCACTCTCTCTGTATACAGGCCCTCTAGCCGGTACACGACGCACGCGCTCGTTGCGGTATGCGCGTGACTACTGTCTACAACAAAACAGCCCTTACTTTTAAAAAAACACGCCTCGTAGCTTGGAAACGGCAGTTTAACATGGCGAAGATAGAAGGCACCTTTATCCATTACAATAGGCACGAATATTAGTATGGAAAACAACGCTGTCTGTTTCTGACAAGGCAACCTCCCCATCTCACCCCCCTCAGATTTAGTTATAAGTTGGCACAGTGGATAGGCCTTGAAAAACTAAACACAGATCAATCGAGAAAACAGGAAGAAGTTCTGTGGAACTATGAAAAAATAAGCAAAATATACAAACTGAGTAGTCCATGTGCAAGATAGGCAACATCAAGGACAGTGTCAGTTCAGGAGCGTTGTGGTCCCGTGGTTAGCGTGAGCAGCTGTGGAATGAGAGGTCCTTGGTTCAAGTCTTCCCTCGAGTGAAAAGTTTACTTTCTTTATTTTCGCAGTTATGATCTGTCCGTTCGTACATTGACATCACTGTTAACTGTAATAAGTATAGTGTCTGTTTTTTGCGACCGCACCGCAAAACCGTGCGATTGGTAGACGAAAGGATGTACCTCTCCAATGGGAACCGAAAACATTTGATCGTAAGGTCATAGGTCAACCGATTCCTCAACAGGAAAACACGTCTGATATATTCTATACGACACTGGTGACGGCATGTGGGTCACATGACAGGAATATGTTGTCGACCCACCTAACTTGTACACTTGGCGAATTAGTAAAAAGATTTTTCTACCTTGCCCGATTTAGGTTTTCTTGTGGATGTGATAATCACTCCCAAAAAAGTGAAAATAAAAAGATAAACTTTTCACCGGAGGGAAGGCTTGAACCAAGGCCCTCTCGGTCTGCAGCTGCTCACGCTAACCACAGGACCACGGCACTCCTGAGCTTGCTCGTTCCTTGTTGTTGCATATCTTTCGCATGGACTACTCAGTGTGTACATTTTGTTTATATTTTCATAGTTCCACACAACTTCTTCCTGTTTTCTCGATTGATCTGTGTTCAGTTTTTCAAGGCCTATCCACTGTGCCAACTTATAACTAAATCTGAGGGGGGTGCCATGGGGAGGTTCCGTTGTGAGTGGGGAAGCTTTGTTGACCCCGGCCCCCTGGCCCGCTCTGCCGGCAGCTTCAGCACGAGCGACATCAGCCAGCTGCCGTCGCCGCAGGGCACGGCGGCCGCGCGCTGCGCCGTGTCGGAGCTGGCGCTGTGGGGCGACGCGACGCACGCGCGCCTCGAGCCGGCGTCGCGCTCCTGCTCCACGTGGGTGGCCGTCGGCGACGTCGCCTCCACGTCGCAGCTGCCCTCGCCGCACGGCGGACACGCCGCCGCCCCCGCGCCCGGCGCCGCCGCCGCCTCCGCCGGCCCCGCCTCCACCGCCTCCGCCTCTGCGTCCACCGCCGCTGCCGCCCCGCAGCAGCCGGCGCCGCCGCCCCCGCCGCCTCCCGTTCCCGCCTTCACTGCCGCAGATCTCATCCGCTCCGTCAACAAGAAGGTACGTAATCCCTCCAGCCCCTGTCTGCGTCACTCGGCTTAGGAGGAAAGCACTCCACCTCTCGTACACGACGGCGTCTGAAATTTTCCTTCTTTACTCTTCTTCTCATAATGTTCCTCCCAAACTACACATACAGGGGTTAAAAAAAGTGACACGTATTCCAACCAAGAGATAGTATTGCTCAAAAGTACAAGAAAAGTTCGTATAACATGTCCGAAAAACAAGTACCTGTTCAGATATTGGCCCATCTGTCCTCTCATTCTCATCTGCCTCTTACGTAAAACTACACTCACGCTCATAAATTAAGGATAATGCTGATACATGGTGAAACAACGCTCTGGTGGGCGGTTTGCGGGTTTAAATCATTCGTGGTATCACCATGCGGTGCATCTGACCTGCGGTCTTCCCACGGTGGCGCTGGCAGCAGTACACATACGCTTGGTCCATGTCAGAGTACAGTGCAGCGAGTACGTGTGCAGAAGTCTTAAGACGTGCTAATGGTGACTGTGTTGAAAATGGCTCGAAGAACACTTATTGATGACGTTATGAGAGGTGGAATACTAGGGCGACTGGAGGCAGGTCGTAGCACGGGCCCTCCGCGTGCCACAAAGTGTGATCTCAAGATTATGGCAACGATTCCAGCAGACAGGAAACGTGTCCAGGCGCTACACTACGGGACGTCCACAGTGTACAACACCACAAGAGGACCGATTTATCACCATCGGTGCCCGCAGACAACCATGGAGTACTGCAGCTAGCCTTGCTTGGGACCTTTCCGCAGCCAGTGGAACAGCTGTCTCCAGACACACAGCCTACAGACGACTGAACGGACATGGTTTATTCGCCCGGAGACCTGCAAGGTGTATTCCACTGACCCCTGGTCACAGGAGAGTCCGTAAAGCCTGGTGTCAAGAACACGGTACATGTTCATTGGAACAGTCGTCCCAGGTTATGTTCACGGACGAGTCCAGATATAGTCTAAACAGTGATTCTCACTGGGTTTTCATCTGGCGTGAACCAGGAGCCAGATACCATCCCCTTAATGTCCTGGAAAGGGACCTGTTTGGAGGTCTTGGTTTGATGGTCTGGGGTGGGATTATGATTGGTGCACGTACACCACTGCATGTCTTTGACACAGGAAATGCAACAGGTCAGCTGTATTGGGACGTCATTTTGCACCAGTATTTCCGCCTTTTCAGGGGTGCAGTGGGTCCCACCTTCCTCCTGATGGATAACACACGGCCCCACCCAGCTGCCATCGTGGAGGAGTACCTTGAAATAGAAGATATCAGGCGAATGGAGTGGCCTGCCTGTTCTCCAGACCTAAACCCCATCGAGAACGTCTGGGATGCTCTCGGTCGACGTATCGCTGCACGTCTTCAAACCGATACGACACTTCAGAAGCTCCGACAGGTACTGGTGCATGAATGGGAGACTACACTCCAGCAGCTGGTCGACCACCCTATCCAGAGTATGCCAACCCGTTGTGCGGCCTGTGGACGTGTGCATGGTGATCATATCCCATACTGATGTCGGAGCACATGCGCAGGAAACAGTGGCGTTTTGTAGCACATGTGTTTCGGGACGGTGTTCTCAACTTATCACCAATACTGTGGACTTACAGATCTGCGTCGTGTGTGTTCCCTATGTGCCTATGCTATTAGCGCCAGTTTTGTGTAGTGCCACGTTGAGTGGCATCACATTCTGCAATTATCCTTAATTTATGAGCATAAGTGTAGTTTACATAGGCAGTGCAGCATGTAGTTACCACACATCGTGCTACACCCTTCAGCGTCTCTTCACACTGAATGGCTCACTCTTTCAGGTACACTTGGCTCCTTCGGATCGTGTCCAAGTGTTCCTTAGAGGCCTCCGTAAGATATAACAAATGTCAATGCATTGGGTATACACCAAACACTTTAAATGCCCCCAAGGGCCGAAATCCAACAGATTCACTTCCACACAATGCTGTGCTCCAACAGTTAAATCTCAGAAATTTCTGCGTCAGATTAAGGCCAGTATTTGATGCTAGGAGATTTCTCCTGGCCAGTAATGCTATTTGTTACTCTCGCTTGCTTCGTCCACCGACTGTTACTTTGCATTAGAGATAGCAGAATTCCTTAACTTCGTCTACTTCGTGATCATCAATTCTGATGTTACGCTTATCGCTATTCTCATTTCTGCTACTTCTCATTACTTTCGCCTATGTTTTATTTACTCTCATTCAGTATTCTGTATTCATTAGACTTTTCTTTCAGTTCATCGCATCCTGCACTTCTTCCCTTTCACTGATGATAACAATGTTATCAGCGATTCCGTCATTGCTTCTTCGATGGTCCATTGATCGTGACCGGGCCAAATATCTCACGAAATAAGCGTCAAACGAAAAAACTACAAAGAACGAAGGGGGAAACCAGATGGCGCTATGGTTGGCCCGCTAGATACCGCTGCCATAGGTCAAACGGATATCAACTGCGTTTATTTTAAATAGGAACCCTAATTTTTTATTACATATTCGTGTAGTACGTAAAGAAATATGAATGTTTTAGTTGGACCACTTTTTTCGCTTTGTGATACATGGCGCTGTAATAGTCACAAACATATGGCTCACAATTTTAGACGAACAGTTGGTAACAGGTAGGTTTTTAAATTAAAATACAGAACGTAGGTACGTTTGAACATTTTATTTCGGTTGTTCCAATGTGATACATGTACCTTTGTGAACTTATCATTTCTGAGAACGCATGCTGTTACAGTGCGATTACCTGTAAATACCACATTAATGCAATAAATGCTCAAAATGATGTCCGTCAACCTCAATGCATTTGGCAATACGTGTAACGACATTTCTCTCATCAGCGAGTAGTTCGCCTTCGTAATGTTCGCACATGCATTAACAATGCGTTGACGCATGTTGTCAGGCGTTGTCGGTGGATCACGATAGAAAATATCTTTCAACTTTCCCCACAGAAAGAAACTCTGAACGTCAGATCCGGTGAACGTGCGGGCCATGGTGTGGTGCTCCGACGACCAATCCACCTGTCGTGAAATATGCTATCCAATACCGCTTCAACCGCATGCGAGCTATGTGCCGGACATCCATCATGTTGGAAGTACATCGCCATTCTGTCATGCAGTGAAACATCTTGTACTAACATCAGTAGAACATTACGTAGGAAATCATCATGCATTGCACCATTTAGATTGCCATCGATAAAATGGGGGCCAATTATCGTTCCTCCCATAATGCCGCTCCAACCACTAACCCGCCAAGGTCGCTGATGTTCCACTTGTCGTAGCCATCGTGGATTTTACATTGCCCAATAGCGCATATTATGCCGGTTTACGTTACCGCTGTTGGTGAATGACACTTCGTCGCTAAATAGGACGCGTGCAAAAAATCTGTCATCGTCCCGTAATTTCTCTTGTGCCCAGTGGCGGAACTGTACACGACATTCAAAGTCGTCGCCATGCAATTCCTGGTGCATAGAAATACGGTACGGGTACAATCGATGTTGATGTAGCATTCTCAACACCGACGTTTTTGATATTCCCGATTCGTTACACATGTGGCTGAACACTTCCTGTTTCCTTAAATAACGTAACTATCCGGCGAACGGTCCGGACACTTGGATGATGTCGTCCAGGATACCGAGCAGCATAGCTCACGCCCGTTGGGCATTTTGATCACAATAGCCATACATCAACACGATATCGACCTTTTCCGCAATTGGTAAACGGTCCATTTTAACACGGGTAATGTATCACGAAGCAAATACCGTCCGCACTGGCGGATGTTACGTGATACCACGTACTTATACGTTTGTGATATTACAGCGCCATCCATCGCGAAGCGAAAAAAGTGGTCCACCTTAAATATCCATATTTCTTTACGTACTACGCGAATATGTAATAAAAAATGGGGTTTCCTATTTTTAAAAAAACGCAGTTGATATCCGTTTGTCCTATGGCAGTGCCATCTAGCGGGCCAACCATAGCGCCATCTGGTTTCCCCCTTCAAGCTAGACGAATTTCGTTCTTTGTAGTTTTTTCGTTTGATCACTATTTCGTGAGATATTTGGCCCGGTCACTATCGATGGACTGCCCTGTATAATTGACCAATAAGTCTGAAACACCACACCTTTGTCTTGCACCTTTTTTAATCCGAAACTTCCTTCTTGATCTCCTAACCTCATTTCGATACTTGCAGTGCCAGTGTTGTTCAGAAATAAGATGCAAAGATCCTTCGGTCATGCATGCAAGTCCGAAGAAGCAGCCACTGCGGCGACTACAGCCGTTATGAAATACATGACATGTATTCGCAGTTGCGAATATGGACAACCAGAAGCTGTATAATGCAAAGACTACAGTGAAAATTTCTGCCGCACCAGGAGTCAAACCCGGATTTCCCGCTTATCGCAAGCGGTCGCCTTACCATTAGGCCAGTTCGAAACTTCGATACGTCGTCAACCATGTGTTAACAATCCGTACTGGTACATTCAATGTGTATATTCCTATACAGGGGAGGCATTTTAATAGAAATCTCTGTTGCTCCATCATGGACAGGGGACATCGGCTGGTTAAGTAACGCTCAATGTCAATAATTCTCCAACAGCCGTGTAACTGAAGATGTTATTTTATTTTATTTTGAAGGCTACCAGTTTCATCATTTCACTGTGCCATCTTCAGGCCCCATATGCATCTCTCCAAATAAATGAAAATGTCATATAGTGGATGTCGTGAATTCAATCGTTTCACTAGTGCTTCATTCGAAGACTTGATAGCAAGTCATTTTAACAGAAGGGCCTTCAGCGCAATATACAGGGTGAAAAGTATTTAAACCGACAAACTCTGGGAGGTTGTAGGGGACATCAAAACAAATATTTTACCCTAATGTCATTTTTACCTATGAGGAGTATTGAAACCGGTAGAGGAAGATTTATCTGGCGGCAAATTAATTAAACCAACAACCACTTTTCCATTTTTTATGACCAAGAGACAACACATTAACACAACCCAATTTCAATTACAGTAGATTTTCAAAAATGTCTCCATTGACACGTAAACAAAGGTTACACCGTCGGATCATGTTCTGTCTGACATGGGCAAAAACCACAGGAGTATCCTGAATTGTTCCCGCTGCTGCTACTATCCGGGCAACCAGATCCTCTTCTGATTCAACAGGAGTTGCGTGAACAAGGTTGCGCATCTCTCCCCACACAAAAAAATCCAGAGGGGACATATCTGGGGATCGAGCAGGCCATGGTTCAGGACCACCTCTGCCAATCCACGTTTCTTGGAACCGTCGGTCCAGGAATAGACGCACACGACGACTGAAATGTGCCGGCGCCCCGTCATGTTGGAACCATATGCGTTATCTTGTAGGGAGCGGGACGTCTTCCAGCAATTCTGGCAATGCTCTGGCGAGAAAATTGTGATAGTGCCTGCCATTTAATGGCCTAGGTAGCAGATACGGCCCAATTAAACAGTCCCCAACAACACCGACCCACACATTAACGAAGAACCGCACTTGAGCGCTAGTAACTGTGGCATGTGGGCTATCCTCACTCCAAACATGCATGCGAATTGTGCATGCTGAAGACTCCATCACACCCGAACGTTGATTCATCGGTAGATAACATAGAGGATGAAAATGTAGGATGCATTTCACACTGTTCCAGGTAACACTGCGAAAACTGTGCTCTGGGTGGATAATCAACTGGTTGCAGGTAGCGGACACGCTGCAAGTGAAATGGACGTAACACCTGATCTCGAAGGACTGTTCTTACATTCGTCTGATTCGTCCCCATGTTACGTGCAATTGCACAAGTGCTGATTGAAGGATCCCGCTCGGCATGCTGCAAGACAGCTTCCTCAAATTGCAGCGTTCGTACTGTGTGACGGCGTCCCTGTCCAGGTAATCTGCTAAATAACCCGGTCTCACGCACACGTTGGTACACAGCAGCAAAGGTCGTATAATGCGAAATAAGGCGATTAGGATATTGTTGTTGATAAACCCGCTGTGCAGCTCGTCCGTTGTGTGCGTTACGTAGTACGCACCAACCATATCAGTGTACTCACTCCAGGTATATCGCTCCATTAGTAAACAGAGACAATGCACTACTACACTGGTGGACAGCAGTTGCCTACAACTGAAGAGCGTAATACGCCCTCTAACAACTGAAGATCGGAATACGGCCTCTAACAACTGTAGAGCTTAATATGGCCTCCACTGGCTTAAAAAATCCTCATAGGAAAATACACTCCTGGAAATGGAAAAAAGAACACATTGACACCGGTGTGTCAGACCCACCATACTTGCTCCGGACACTGCGAGAGGGCTGTACAAGCAATGATCACACGCACGGCACAGCAGACACACCAGGAACCGCGGTGTTGGCCGTCGAATGGCGCTAGCTGCGCAGCATTTGTGCACCGCCGCCGTCAGTGTCAGCCAGTTTGCCGTGGCATACGGAGCTCCATCGCAGTCTTTAACACTGGTAGCATGCCGCGACAGCGTGGACGTGAACCGTATGTGCAGTTGACGGACTTTGAGCGAGGGCGTATAGTGGGCATGCGGGAGGCCGGGTGGACGTACCGCCGAATTGCTCAACACGTGGGGCGTGAGGTCTCCACAGTACATCGATGTTGTCGCCAGTGGTCGGCGGAAGGTGCACGTGCCCGTCGACCTGGGACCGGACCCCAGCGACGCACGGATGCACGCCAAGACCGTAGGATCCTACGCAGTGCCGTAGGGGACCGCACCGCCACTTCCCAGCAAATTAGGGACACTGTTGCTCCTGGGGTATCGGCGAGGACCATTCGCAACCGTCTCCATGAAGCTGGGCTACGGTCCCGCACACCGTTAGGCCGTCTTCCGCTCACGCCCCAACATCGTGCAGCCCGCCTCCAGTGGTGTCGCGACAGGCGTGAATGGAGGACGAATGGAGACGTGTCGTCTTCAGCGATGAGAGTCGCTTCTGCCTTGGTGCCAATGATGGTCGTATGCGTGTTTGGCGCCGTGCAGGTGAGCGCCACAATCAGGACTGCATACGACCGAGGCACACAGGGCCAACACCCGGCATCATGGTGTGGGGAGCGATCTCCTACACTGGCCGTACACCACTGGTGATCGTCGAGGGGACACTGAATAGTGCACGGTACATCCAAACCGTCATCGAACCCATCGTTCTACCATTCCTAGACCGGCAAGGGAACTTGCTGTTCCAACAGGACAATGCACGTCCGCATGTATCCCGTGCCACCCAACGTGCTCTAGAAGGTGTAAGTCAACTACCCTGGCCAGCAAGATCTCCGGATCTGTCCCCCATTGAGCATGTTTGGGACTGGATGAAGCGTCGTCTCACGCGGTCTGCACGTCCAGCACGAACGCTGGTCCAACTGAGGCGCCAGGTGGAAATGGCATGGCAAACCGTTCCACAGGACTACATCCAGCAACTCTACGATCGTCTCCATGGGAGAATAGCAGCCTGCATTGCTGCGAAAGGTGGATATACACTGTACTAGTGCCGACATTGTGCATGCTCTGTTGCCTGTGTCTATGTGCCTGTGGTTCTGTCAGTGTGATCATGTGATGTATCTGACCCCAGGAATGTGTCAATAAAGTTTCCCCTTCCTGGGACAATGAATTCACGGTGTTCTTATTTCAATTTCCAGGAGTGTATGACACTAGGGAAAAATATTTGTTTTGATGTCCCCTACAACCTCCCAGAGTTTGCCGGTTTAAATACTTTTCACCCTGTATAACGTCAGAAAGTTGTGGATTCGGTGTGTGGCTACAATGAAGCCGTCGTTATTATATCTGCGCAACTGGTTACGAAGTTGACAACAGACAGTTAAAACCTTAAAAGACGCAACTAAAACACAATATTTACAATGTAAAGCAGCAACCAGTCTTAAATTACCTTTAATTCACTTTATGTGTAATCCATTATTAGCAGTTCAATATGAACTAATTCGTGATGAGACAACTCACATTCATGGTTTATTCAAAAACTAGAAAACAACAGAATGATGAGCTATAGAAGGATGTTGAAAATTGTATGATCTGATTAGACGAGAAGCGAGGAAGTTATCCAGAGAATCAATGAAGAAACGAATATATGAAAAAAAAACTAGGCAACATGCATCAATGGCGAAATTTCTCTACTCACAAGCATAATATAAAAGACAGAACTCGAATACGTATCCTTGCGTTTCGTGAGTAGTATGCAATTAGTTACGCTACCCTTTTTGTTTTATCTCAGAGCAAGCCTTTCCTTCCTCTCGCCTGGTTTGCCCTGATCGTCCGGGCTTCTGTCACTGATATTTCGACCTTTTTATGCCTTCTTCACTTCATGCAACCACGCTGTACTATTAAATGATGGACGTACTACATTGGAAAACCAAAATTTATTTTCCTGTAAACAGCCCTCCTTAACTGCCACAGTCAAGTGTTCCCTGACCTTGGGTATATGTTCACATAAAAGAATAGTTAAATCTTTACATTAGACGTGAGTCAGAAAGCTCGCCGTTGAGTCGGAAAAGTAAAGGACGGCGTTTATCTCTGCCAGGAGAAGCGTAATTCATTGTCTTGTATAATGCTGTCTGTGATCATGAAGTTCACCCACAAAAGTCCTCAAGTATTCTAAACTTAACAGCTAAACGCCGGACGGAGTGGCCAAGCGGTTCTAGACGCTACAGTCTGGAACCGCGAGACCGCAACGGTTGCAGGTTCGAATCCTGCCTCGGGCATGGATGTGTGTGATGTTCTTAGGTTAGTTAGGTTTAAGTAGTTCTAAGTTCTAGGGAACTGATGACCGCAGAAGTTAAGTCCCATAGTGCTCAGAGCCTTTTTTTTTTTTTTTTTTGAACAGCTAAATTACTCCTTCGTTGGTGAACTGAAAATGGTTTTTTTTAAGATTCTTTATAGATTCTTTAAAGCGTTAATAAGAATTTTCATTGCCATTGTTTATATGTCGGAAGCTATGTTATATTAATATTACACAGGAAAACACTTCGTGATGTTCCGCAAAATTATATTTACTTCCTCACGAACCGCTTTCGGCTTCGTAGACGATCGTCAGGTGACAACTGATTGTCAAGAACACAGACAAACGTGAGCTGCGACTTACACAAATATTATTTGCACAGAAGATAGAAAAAATTTCAAAGAGTGTCCGTATAGGAAAAACATTACATTTTTTGTCACGTACAAGTAAATTATTTAAAAAAGTGGAGATACATTTAACAACTGAAGAGAAATAAATGAACTTACAATTGTATCTACTATTTATAAGGAGAAATTAATTTAACAAAGTGGAAAAAGGAAACTGAGTCTGACCATTTAATAGTACTCTGGTATTCTGTGTTATGTGTTTGCTGATTTCCGATATTTCCATACCTATCTTTTTTTTTTTTTTTTGTTAACAAAATATAGAACTTTACAGTCGAAATTATATGAATGGTTTTCTGTTAAAAGATTATCAGCAAATGTAAAATCTTTCTTCCTTAATCTCCATCTTCTCTCAGGTTCCAATACTCTAATTGTCACAGCTCTGTGTGACTGGCCACTAAATACTCTTTCACACTGCTTGCGCATAATTTTATACACACCACTCTGTGCTAGTGGCTGCAGTTTGTCTTTACTATTGACAAAATTTTTTGAAATGATGCTGGTATTATAAAATGCAGGTGTGTAGTTGCGAGATTTTAAATTTTTTGCAGGGTTATCTGAAATGTTAACTTTTTTGAAAGTTTATCCTAATTGTTAGCAACATAGGGGATTTTGCACAAGGTTTTGTAACCACTGTTGATTATTTATCACCAGTTAAATGTATCCCTCCTTCTTCCGTTAATGTAATCATATCTATGTGACAACAACAAAATTAATGTTTGTCCTTTATAAACACTATACACAATTTTTGTACCTTTTGCACTAATAATAGCTATGTAAATCGTACGTCATTTTTATCTGAGTTTTTGACGTCCAGTTGTCACGTGAAGGTGGCCTAAGAAGCCGAAAGCCCGCTTGTGGCCAAATAAATATAATTTTGCAGTAAATTAGGAAATGCTTTCCTATTTGTTATTATTGTTATGTTCTGTCAAGCACCTACGGAAACTCCGGTTATGCTGTATTATATTAGTAAAATCTGACGTCTTGCTGTTGCCACGTGCTTCCACAGTAAATGTTCCAGAAATTGTACCTTGTCAAGGCGTGGGAGCGTATTACAGCACGTTACGGCACTCTACAAGTGAGACACTATTAGACTACACTACGAAACATCAAATTCATTTAAAACAACGAAGTATCTTCTCTTTCAGACTTCCTGGGAATAGGCTACCAATGTCTATTCACCTCCAGCAACATCTGCCTAAATTGCTTTTGTTTATTACTGAAAGTAGTATGCTCTTCCATTGGTAGATTCTCTGACACAGAGACGGCCATTGAAAGTCACTGAAAGTTTGTTTAGTAAACCTTTCGTTCAAAAATGTTCAAATGTGTGTGAATTCCTGAGGGACGAAACTGCTGGGTTCATCGGTCGCTAGACTTACACACTACTTAAACTAACTTATGCTAAGAACAACACACACACCCATGCCCGAGGGAGGACTCGAACCTCCGGTGGGAGGGGCCATGCTATGCGTGACATCACGCCTCAAACCGAGCGGCCATTTCGCGCGGCTAAATGTTTTGTTGCCAAAAGGAGTAGCGTGACAGGCAAGAAACTTTTTAATCAAATTGTGTCTTACTTCTTTGAAAAGGAAAAATGATGAAGATGTCGTCTACAATCGAAGAGAGACGATAGTTGGAGTTCAGCATCCTGGCGAACTCAAAAACCATTGGAGATGCAGAACTACTTCATATGAACAAGGGTGGAAAAGCAAATCTGCATGGAACAACCTCAGGTTTCATTTACAGCGATTTAGGGACACCACAAAAAATCTTGATCTTCTTGCCAGTGTTGACTACTTAACTCGCCACGCCCGCCCCCCCCCCCCCCCCCCACTAATTCGAAATAAAAGCCGAGCGTCTTACTCACCGGATAGATTTTTCTCTTGTGAGATAACCACACTGGACAAAAAATTACTAACCCCTTGATAGATAGTTACTTGATTGCTACATTATAGTCACTGCTTCAAATAGACACTTTCCGTATGACGTTAAGGTCGCTTAATTTAGCGGAGCAGTCGAGAAGCGATTCAGTGCTTGAGTGTTCGTCCAACCAGGAACTTATGGAGGTAGCTGTGCGAACACGACTGTTGTCATCTTGCTCGGGTTGGAGCTCTCGACATTGTCTCTGTACTTGCGAATTAAATTTGGGTCTTTCAAACTTCGCATTATGCAAAGCAGAATGTATTTCTTTATTTACTTACCCAAACATGTTTCGGCACCTATGTGACATCTTCTGTGGGTCAAATTTATTCCTCTTAAATATCACTCAAATTTCATGAAGAACTATAACACGTCCATGTTGTTTAGTTTAATTCGATTGCTCACCTGCAAATTACACTGCTAGTGAATATTCATTTACACAGGTGAGCTCTTTTGTGATTTTTTTGTCTTCATGGCAGCATGTCATCTGCAAAATAGCTTTGAAGAACTTTGTTTGTTTTCAAATACATTTTCGTGGGTAGGGGTTGTGTATATCATATACTTATCCTTCCCGTCCTGTTGTGCATCTCTAGTGGATATCTCTTTCTACTGTTACTGTGTACACTGCTTTCAACACCTTTTTTTTATACTTCATTCACCTTTTTATACTTCACTGTCATCTACTTTCTCTTCACACATATTTTACACAAAAGGAGATTTGAGCACTTAAGACTCCAAACACAGTGAGAAGCGTTACATTATCCTCGCCGATCACTTGTTCATCGTTTTGCTTCTGTTCAGTGTGCATTAAATTTTGAACGTTTCGTAAGAACTACTGTGTTGTGTTGTCGTATTGGAAGACGGGATTGTATGCAGCTCACCATGAAGGAAATACAGCACCCTTTTATCTCTGTCTGCATCTACATATACATGGACCCTGTAAATAACATTTATGTGGCTGGCACAGGGTTCATCGAACCACGGACCCTGTAAATAACATTTATGTCCCTGGCAGAGGGTTCATCGAACCACATTCACAATCATTTTCTATTATTCAAATCTCGTACAGCGCGCGGAAAGAACGAAGAGCTCTAATTTCCCTTATTTTATCATGGTGATCGTTTCTTCCTATGTAGATCGGCGTCAACAAAGTATTTTCGCAGTCGGAGGAGAAAGTTTGTGATTGGAGATTTGTGAGAAAATTCTTCCGCATCGAAAAACGCCTTTATTTTAATGATGTCCAGCCCAAATCCTGTATCGTTCCAGTGACACTCTCTCCCGTATTTCGCGATAATAAAAAACGTGCTGCCCTTCTTTGAACTTTTTCGATGTACTCAGTCAGTCCTATCTGGTAAGGATCCCACACCGCGCAGCAGTATTCTAAAAGAGGACGGACAAGTGTAGTGTAGGCCGTGTATTTAGTAAATCTGTTACATTTTCGGCGTCCTGCCAATAAAACGCAGTCTTTCGTTAGCCTTCCCCATAACATGTTCTATGTATTCCTTCCAATTTAAGTTGTTCGTAATTGTAATTCCTAGGTATTTAGTTGAATTAACGGCCTCTTTTGATGACTTTACTAGTCTATAAACGACAGCGTCATCTGCAAACAACCGAAGAAGGGTGCTCAGATTGTCTCCTAAATCGTTCATGTAGATAAGGAACAGCGAAGGATCTATAATACTACCTTGGAGAACGCCAGAAATCATTTCTGTTTTACTCGATGACTTTTCGTTAGTTACTACGAACTGTGACCTCTCTGACAGGAAATCACAAATCCAGTCATATAACTGAGACGATATTCGATAAGGACGCAATTTCGCTACAAGCCACTTGTGTGGGTACAGTATCAAAAGCCTTCCGGAAATCCAGAAATACGGAATCAAGTTGAAATCCCTTGTCAATAGCGCTCAACACTTCGTGCGAGTAAAGAGCTAGTTGTGTTTCACAAGGACGATGTTCTTGACGCTGCACCCCCTCTGACCCGGATGCATGCACTGATTTGGTTGGGAAGGTTGTCAAAAAGCCGGTGTATCTGAAATGCCTGGGCTAGCAGGACAGAGCGGATTAGATTGTGGAAAGGGGCCAAAATATGTTGCTGTCAGTTGCAGTCAACATACAAACTTTATTTATAAACACACAATATTACAACAAGGATGCAAAACACTCAAAACTTTAATCGACCTCCTTTGATTAACCTTAGATCGGCTGTAGGCCACACGCAAAATGCAAGACACAACACCTAAGCAAGAAATTGAAATACAAGACTCTTCTGGAGGTTTCATCCAAAAATATTTTCTAAAACTTCAATCTAAACAGGCTGAAGGCCTTAGCAATTTAATTTTAATGGAACTTGGCCACATATTAAGCAATTTAAGCAATAAGAAGAGTTTCAATCAAAAAGCAGAAGGCCATATCTAAAAACATTTCATGCAAAATTCCGCTCAAGGGCGCATACAAAAGCGTAACAATATTCTGCCTTAAGGGCAAGAGAAGAACATTATTTTAAGAGATATTAAAACTTGTCTGAAGCCTGCACATCACCAAATAATTTAACGGCTTAAGTCCCAGAAAGAAGAGTTTCAATTTTAAAAGGCAGAGGGCCGTATCTTAAAACATTTCATATAAAATTCGGCGGAACGCCCCTACAAAGAATAACAATCTCTTGCCTTAAGGGCAAGACAAGAACATTCATTTAAGAGATAGTAATACTCGGCTGAATGCCACATATCAACAAAATATGTTTAACGGCTTAAGGCCTAGAAAAAGAGTTTCAATTTGAAAGGCAGAAGGCCTTATCTTAAAAAATCTCTTGTAAAATTCTGCTGAAGGCCCAATGTAAAAGAATAACAATCTCATGCCTTAAGGGCAAGACAAGAACATTAATTTAAGGGATATTGATACTCGGCTGAAGGCCACACATCAACCAAATAACTAAAACCCAGATAGGGTTCAAATTCAAATGGCTCTGAAGACTATGGGACTTAACTTCTGAGGTCATCAGTCCCCTAGAACTTAGAACTACTTAAACCTAACTAACCTAAGGACATCACACACATCCATACCCAAGGCAGGATTCGAACCTGCGACGTAGCGGTCGCGCGGTTCCATACTGTAGAGCCTAGAATCGCTCGGCCACTCCGGCCGGCCCCAGACAGGGAAATTACTATGTAACACACAAGGGACGGCGCTCAGAAGTTTCAAAGGGTCGGCCTGGGATTGCAACACTAACGCCCATTTAGGTGAGACAAGCAGCCTGTCCAACGACTTCTTAATCTGAAGGCAACACAACTGACAGACAGCTGACCGACCAATCAACAAAATGAGTTCCGTTCCACGCAACCAGCAAAAGGACCACAAGATTTCACTACAACGACACACAGAATATAGGCGCCCACAACTACCAACAACACCCCAGCTGTCGAACTACACGCCGCGCTGGACAGCAACAACACGACAAGCAAAATGCAGTACCGAAAATTACGCCAACGACCAGGGCAGGTAACCGGAACGTCAACGACCACAAGGCAGAAGATACCGCTGGTAAACTTCAATAACAGGGAATAAATTGAGTTAAGCTAAACTCCACAGGAAGAAAGCTGGACTCTTAGCCGACATGAATACACACACGTTGTTGCTTGCGGGAATGTCCCAAAAGCGACAACCAGGATCAAACGAAGAAATGAAAACAGTTGAGGCTCGATAGTAGGTCAAGTGAGGACTCAACTTTCATATCCATGATCGGTGGGCGACGAACTTCGTAGCACTCGCAAGCAGCACCTCACACTCCAACCGCGCGTGCACACCGCCAGTGGCCCCGGCCAGAGGACGCGTGATGGGGACTTCCTTGCTGCTTCACGCCAGCCGACCGACTGCTCACACACCGACAACTGACCGACTGATCACACACCACCCAGCCGGAAACTATATCTGCCACACCAAAGATAGTGAAGCAGTACTAGTATCCCTAGACGCTGCTGCTGCCACTCACGGAGAGGCCAATATCATTATCACGATAACAGCAGGAGAAACAAAACCACAGGACTGCAACCAAGGTTAAACCCAAGACAAGCATGACTCGAGCCAGCCACGGCTGAGTATCCTCTGCTGACGCCCCACAATTTATGTAATCAGTCCTCGATATTCTGGGTACCGGGATTGGGATGCAGTTGACATCCGAGACGATCCCACATGCGTTCTGTTGAGCCAGATGTGGGAATCGTGTGGCCACGGAAGTACGTGAACATCGCACACACAGTTCGTAGAGACACGTGGCATATGTGGACGTGCACAGTTCCCTCAGCCACTACCAGGTATGACGTGAAGTCATACCCCATGGTCCCCACCCATGACGCCAGGTGTGACTGCACTGTGCCTCCCCAAAACACTGGTAGAATGGGCCCTCTCCCGAGTTCACCGCCATACTCGCCCACAATGGTCATACGGGGCAGTGCAGAACACACTGCGACGCCATTCACCAGCAGCCCACGCTTCCCCGGTCGCGGCTCCACTCTAGACGGAGCCGTTTGTGTTGGAGTGTTAACGGCAGTCTACACACGGGAGGTTAATTCCCTAGTCTGGCTACTCCTAGCCTCTGACCAAGATGTGAAGGGATCACAATGTGCTTGGCATACAGTATGGCGATTCTCCATTCTGGTGGTCAGACGTGGTACCAGAGTCCTAATGACGAGTATGGCTACCATCACATTCCCATGCAGTCTATAGTCGGTCCATTGTCACATGCGAATACTACACAAATCTGGATATTGCAGGGGTCGACCAGCTGGCAAAATGGGCACCGACAATAAGGCCCTTTAAAACTCTGTCAGGCGCTGATAACACCGTTTCAGGCGAGTATGTGGACATCTCCATGTCCTTCTCAGTGATCAGTCAACATACCACGTCTCTACCAGGGCTGGTAACATCAACAAACACGAATATCACTAATATACTGCCTGTCCTACCTGTCGCAGAGAACTGCAATCATTCACATACTTCCCAGTAGTGCTCAAGTATACGAAGTTACACTGTCATCTGACTGTGTCTTCTAGGTGCTTCACATATTTTTAGGGAGTGTAATTTATTGACCAGTAATTTCAAATGAAATGACTAGTTTCGGCTGGCATTTGTTTTCACGATCTGAGGATGGTGTGACATTCCTCTCATGTTGGACCACCTTTTATATGCTAACTGGAACATTGTGTTGGAATGCAACTGTTAATACGCATAACTCGCTTTCTTGATCAACAGTGGAGAGATGGACGCGTCATATGGCACCAACGTATGTCAGAGGATTCTGTATAAGCCGGGAAACAGAATCCTACTTGGAGATCCTGAACAACGGGGGCCAACCGACCTTTAGGCGCGAAGCTGGAACATTTTCTTTAGCAAATATAATTATTAAAAACCACCTTGTACATATTAAATGCTGAGGGGGACCCTATCACTAAAGATTCGCTGCTACCTTACCAATATGCACTCAACTATTCACGTCAGGAAACCAACATCAGTTGGTAATACCTCGAGAACGTCCGAACGGGTCCACAGTTATACGAGGTGTACTAAACACTTCCGTTGCGCGCCAACCTAGTAAATCGATATTAGGATCCAATCCAGACGTGATCTCTGTACAAGCCATAACTTTGAATTGCTAAGAGCTTTATGATGTTGGTAATGAATGCACCGTAACGGCATCCAGTAATTTGTTGAAAGTTCATTAGCTACCCACAAATCCACTTACAGCCACGTAGCTGAACTGTTTGCGTCTCCAAAATAATCCAGCAGCGTTACAAGATTACTTCAGTGGACTAGAACGGAAAGAAAACTGGACGGAACGGATTGGAAGGAGTTCTCAGTGTCGATCCGCTAAGTTGATCCAGAAAAGAGTTACCTTTGCAGTCTCGAGTGGGAAGGAACGACCATTAACTTTGGTCGGGTAAAAAATAGTGGCAACACGGTTATACACTGAAGCGCCAAAGAAGCTGGTATAGGCATGCGTATTCAAATACAGAGATATACGGTCTACGCTCGGTCGGCAACGCCTATGTAAGACAACTGTTGGCGCCGTTGTTAGATCGCTTACTGCTGCTACAATGGCCGGTTATCAAGATTTCAGTGAGTCTGAACGTGGTGCTATAGTCGGCGCTCAACCGATGGGACACAGCATCTCCGAGATAGTGATGAAGCGCGGATTTTCCCATGCGACCGTTTCACGATTGTACCGTGAATATCAGGAATCTGATAAACATCGAATCTCCGACCTAGCTGCAACCGGAGAAAGATCCTGCAAGAACGGCACAGACGGCGACTGAAGAAAATCGTTGAACGTGACAGGAGTGCAACCCTTCCGCAAATTGCTGCAGATCAATGTAGGGCCATCAACAAGTGTCAGCGTGCGAACGATTCAACGAAACATCATCGATATCGACTTTCGGAGCCGAAGGCCCACTCGTGCACCCTTGACGACCGCACGACACAAAACTTTACGCTTCGCCTAGCCCCGTCAACACCGACATTGGACTGTTGATGACTGGAATCACGTCGTCTGGGCGGACGAGTCTCGTTTCAAATTGTATGGAGCGGATGGACGTGTGTGGGTATGGAGACAAGCTCATGAATCCATCGACCCTGGATGCCGACAGGGCGCCGTTCAAGCTGGTGGAAGCTCTGTAATGGTGTGGGGCGTGTGCAAGTGGAGTGATATAGAACCCCTGATACGTGTAGATACGAATGTGACGGGTGACATGTACGTAAGCATCCTGTCCGATCATCTGCATCCATTCATATCCATTGTGCATTCCGATGGACTTGGGCAATTCCAGCACGTCAGTGCATCACCCAACACACCCAGAATTGCTCCGGGAACTATCTTCCGAGTTTAAACACTTCCGCTGGTCACCAAACTCCCCAGACACGAACATTATTGAGCATATCTAGGATGCCAAGCAACGTGCTGTTCAGAAGATATCTCCACCCCTCGTATTCTTACGGATTTATGGACAGCCCTGCATGATTCATGGTGTCAATTCCCTCCAGCTCAACTTCAGACATCACTGCTTCAGACATTAGCCGAGTCCATGCCACTTCGTGTTGCGGCACTTCTGCGGGCACTATGCGATATTAGGCAGGTGTACCAGTTTCTTTGGCTCTTTAGTGTAATTCATACCAAACTTTGTTGACTGAAGTTCACCATACTACATGCCCCCAGTATAGTAGGCCCGAATCTCGCTCACCTCCCCCCACACAGATGGAAGGCGACAGTGCATGCATCTCTATCAATTTCTCGCAAGAGCCGCCATTGGCACGGATGATGTCCCCTCTTGCTCTCTTGCATTGCGGCGCATGCCAGATGAGGTTCGTTCATTTTGGCGAAAAGGTCGTAATCGCACCGACTCAAATCGGATGTACGAAGGACCAGTATCTTCCTACCCACACGTACGCAGGAGCTCCTGCGCGGGATTCGCTTTGTGGCATCGTCTAATGTCATGAAGAATGATAGGAATCAGCGCTTGATCCACACACATGGTTAGAATTTCCTAAACACGATTCTACGCTTGAAATGGCCTCGAATGACCTTCTGCTACCAGCTACAGTCAGCGGGTATGCCATGTGACGCACATCTTTCATGTTACAGCAGTACTCCCACTACTTTTTTCCCAACGCATGTACACTACTGGCCATTAAAATTGCTACACCACGAAGATGACGTGCTACAGACGCGAAATTTAACCGACAGCAAGAAGACGCTGTGATATGCAAATGATTAGCTTTTCAGAGCATTCACACAAGGTTGGCGCCGGTGGCGACACCTACAACGTGCTGACATGAGGAAAGTTTCCAACCGATTTCTCATACACAAAAAGCAGTTGACCGGCGTTGCCTGGTGAAACGCTGTTGTGATGCCTCGTGTAAGGAGGAGAAATGCGTACCATCACGTTTCCGATTTTGATAAAGGTCGGATTGTAGCCTACCGCGATTGCGGTTTATCCTATTGCGACATTGCTGCTCTCGTTGGTAGAGATCCACTACTGTTAGCAGAATATAAAATCGGTGTGTTCAGGAGGGTAATACGGAACGCCGTGCTGGATCCCAACGGCCTGGTATCACTAGCAGTCGAGATGGCAGGCATCTCATCCGCATGGCTGTAACGGATCGTGCAGCCACGTCTCGACCCCTGAGTCCACAGATGGGGACGTTTGCAAGACAACAATCTGCAGGAACAGTTCGACGACGTTTGCCGCAGCATGGACTATCAGCTCGGAGACCATGTCTGCGGTTACTCTTGACGCTGCATGACAGACAGGAGCGCCTGCGATGGTTTACTCAATGACGAACCTGGGTGCACGAATAGCAAAACGTCATTTTTTCGGACGAATCCAGGTTCTGTTTACAGATTATGATGGACGCATCTGTGTTAGGTGACATCGCGGTGAACGCACATTGGAAGCGTGTATTCGCCATCGACATACTTGCGTATCACCCGGCGTGATGGTATGGGGTGCCATTGGTTACACGTCTCAGTCACCTCTTGTTCGCATTAACGGCACTTTGAACAGTGGACGTTAGATTTCAGATGTGTTACGACCCGTGGCTCTACCCTTCATTCGATCCCTGCGAAACCCCACATTTCAGCAGGATAATGCACGACCGCATGTTGCAGGTCCTGTACGGGCCCTTCTGGATACAGAAAATGTTCGACTGCTGCCCTGGCCAGCACATTCTCCAGATCTCTCACCAACTGAAACGTCTGGTCAATGGCGGCCGAGCAACTGGCTCGTCACAATACGCCAGTCACTACTCTTGATGAACTGTGGTATCGTGTTGAAGCTGCATGGGCAGCTGTACCTGTACACGCTATCCAAGCTCTGCTTGACTCAATGCAGAGGTGTATGAAGGCCATTATTACGGCCAGAGGTGGTTGTTCTGGGTACTGATTTCTCAGAATCTATGCACCCAAATTGCGTGAAAATGTAATCAAGTTCTAGTATAATATATTTGACCAATGAATACCCGTTTATCATCTGCATTTCTTCTTGGTGTAGCAATATTAATGGCCAGTAGTGTATATTGTACGTCGCCTATACGACTTTCGACGGACTCGTGGTTAGACTTTGGAAGTTTTTCGTACCATCGTGGTTCTCGCAATGGCCGATGTGATTGTGCAGAGCAGTCAATTATTTCCACGTGTACAACTTCATACCGTGATTTGCGCCAGAGACAAAGTGCCTGCTGCATTCTACTGTGCTCTTTTAAGCTGGCAAATAAAATTTGTTTTCCGGTGAGCTCATCTAGTTGAGTCGCTAAGCGACTCTGAGAGTCTCTCTGTGGCGGTGAGGCCTGGAGGCCAGGGAAACAAACAGCCCGCCCGCCGGCTGGCTGTGGGTGTGTTTACAGCGGCCGCGTCCCGGTCAGCAGGCGGCCGGCCGATCGATGGGGAGCCGCGCTGCCGCCCCGCCTGCAGGCCCGGCCTTGTCCCTGCCGAACAACGGACTCTGTCACGTGGTTCTCCCAGCCGCCCGCGCCCGCCACGGTCGCTCTCGTCTCCTCCCACAGCCGCCGAGGACCAGGAATAGACGCCCACAGGGCTTTCTCTGACTGCTCGCCTGTTACAGAGAGGGCTAGCGCATGGTCAGCACAGTGGATTCGCATTCGGGGGGTGGGAGTGTGGGAGGGGGTGAAATCCGCGTCTGGCCGTCGTGATTTAAGTTTTCCGCGATTTCCCTAAATTGCTCTAGGCAAAAGCCGGTATGACACTTCCTGGCAGATTAAAACTGTGTGCCGGACCGAGACTCGAACTCGGGACCTTTACCTTCCGCGGGCAAGTGCTCTACCATCTGAGCTTCCAGGAGTACTAGTTCTGGAAGGTTCTCAGAAGAGCTACTGTGAAGTTTGTAAGGGGTACTGGCAGAATTGAAGCTGTGAAGACGGGTCATCAGTCGTTCTTGGGTAGCTCAGATGGTAGAGCACTTGCCCGCGGAAGGCAAAGGTCCTGAGTTCGAGTCTCGGTCTGGCGCACAGTTTTAATTTGCAAGGAAGTTTCATATCAGCGTACACTCTGCTACAGAGTGAAAATCTCATCCTGACAAGCCGGTATGGTTCCTTTGAAAGAATATGGCGGTTTTCTTCTCCATCCTTGAAACTGTCAGAGCTTGTGTTCCATCTCTAAAAGACCGCGTTGCCAACTAGATGTTAACCCCTAATCTTCCTTTCTTTTCTTTCGTGCCCTGGCGTATAACGACACTTCTCAAGACCGAAAACCTGCTCTGTGGGAATCAACGTGCAAACAACGATCGAGTAAAGCCCAGCTCGCTCTATTCGTCCACGAGACAAAAAACGGTTCAAATGGCTCTGAGCACTATGGGACTTAACTTCTGAGGTCATCAGTCCCCTAGAACTTAGAACTGCTTAAACCTAACTAACCTAAGGACAACACACACACATCCATGCCCGAGGCAGGATTCGAACCTGCGACCGTAGCGGTCGCGCGGTTCCAGACTGTAGCGCCTAGAACCGCTCGGTCACCCCGGCCGGCCGTCCACGAGACCCAGAACACAGGAGGTACCGGTGCCCGGTTTGATGTCGTGTTCCTTGACTGTTTTCCACACACTTATAGTGGATGGAGGCGGTTTGTAGGTACATGAATGGGAAGGGTGGTTTAAAATTGATATATAATGTAATTTATTCATTAATTACATTCTAAAACATAAATGCATAAAATCTTACTATCAAAGTATTCAGATATGCTTGGAATAATGGTCGTGGCACCTAATACGCAATCTGACCTTAAATTAGAATTAATGGCTTCTCATATACAATCTAATTTTGAAAGGTTAAAGATCCCCGAAGTGCAATCTGACTTAAAAGTAAATCAAACACTCAAAAAGTCTATCTGGGCACCTGTGGGAAACAACTTACTAAATCTAAAGTGCAGCTCAAAGATGAAACTGCATCGAACAACTGTAGCTGAAATCAAGTCGTTGGTAAATGCAAGCGTTTATCTGGATTCTAGACTGGAATAAGTGGAGCTTTGCCGTCCAGTAAAATTCCCTACGCCCTAATTGCTGCTGGTTCGGTCTCATCATGTTACCTGTGGAGATGCCAAAGCGTGAGACGGCTGCAAGTTGTGAGATATTACGTCGCATGGTGTGAACTTAAAATCTCGCGAGTAATGCACTGGATCCGGACGGTAGACAGCTACGGCAGGTGTCGCGGAGCGCATTGGAAAGTGTTATTCACAGTTGAATCAAACTTCGAGATTTTTGGAACCAGAAGGAGAAGACCTTTATTCTTCGATTTGAAGTAAAAAGGGTGACCCAGCAGTGCATTGTACCTACTGTTAAAGCGGTGGGGGGTCATTATGATTGGGGCTGTTTTGCTGGAGAGAGAACTGCTGACATTGTGAAAACAGAAGAGTGTATGAGTCAGAAGCACTACCACCCCACACTTCAGTATAATGCGATACCACTTGGATCGCACTTAAGAGGGAAACGGTTCGCATTACCATAGAATAATGACCCAAAACATCAGTCGGTATTTTATGAGAAGTGCACTGTATCAGAGGAGAAACAGAAGGTACTGATAGATATGGTGTGGCTGTCCCAAAGCCTTGATTATAATTCCATTGAAATGGACAGATGTAAGTTGAAATTTCAAATAATAATCGAGGAACATCTCTGGAATGTTGTTAAGGGCGTGTGGAATCATGTAGACTCGCAGTACCCACAAAAACATATTGACCGTATGCTTCGAGTTTGTGCGGCAGTCGTTAAATCTAAGTGAGGATAATTTGGTGAAAATAAATCCAATTTTTCTGTCTGTATTACATATGTTTAAGAGTATATAAGTATATTTTTGCAGAAATAAAGTTTTGTTTGTGTTCATAGTTGAAATATCACACAATAGTGTTGGTTCCAAAATAAAATTTTCGCTCTGCAGCGGAGTGCCCGTCCGAGACACAAACTCGGGACCTTTGCCTTTCGGTGGCAGTTGCTCTACCATCTGACCTACTCAAGAACGAATCACCACCCGTCTTCACAGCTTTAATTCCACCAGTGCCTCCTACCTTTCACACTTCACAGAAGCTCTCCTGAAAACCTTGCAGGTCTCGAGTTCGAGTCTCGGCCCGGCTCACAGTTTTAATCTGTCAGGAAATTTCATATCAGGGCACACTCCGCTGCAGAGTGAAAATTTCATTCCGGAAATATTCCCATTCTGTGGCTAAGCCATGTCTCCGCAATATCCTTTCATCCACAAGTGCTAGTTCTGCAAGGTCTGGAGGAGAGCTTCTGTGACATTTAGAAAGGTAGGAGACGAGGTACTGGGGGAACTAAAGCTGTGTCGGCGGATCGTGAGTCGGGCTTGGGTAGCTCAGATGGTAAAGCACTTGCCCGCGAAAGGTAAAGGTCCCGAGACCGAGTCTCGGTCCAGCACACAGTTTTAAACTGGCAGTAAGTTTCATAGTCTTGGATTATTGAAATTAATGAACAATGCTGTAAATAACTGCAAAACTTATCAATGTGTAGATGCTAGACACACATACTAATTTAGAAAGAGCGGCAACTTCAGTGAAAGCTGATAATTAGCGGTTACGTCAGGTGGACATGAAAGTTGCTAGCAATCAAACTGGTGCTAATAGACTGAAAGGAAGCTAGAGCGGAAACTGGATTTGAGTATAGTGCCAAATGATAGAATTAGACAACGCAATCTGCACGGTTGCAAGGAAACTAACTAGCACAAAATTAGCAGGGGTAGATCAAGAAGGAGATGTGTGGTGATGGCTTTTTTTTAATTTTCGTAGGTGGTTTGTAGGTGAAGAACAGGGAAACAATGCTGACGATGAACCAGAAAGCATGAAAGGAAGTAGTGCGTGGAAAAGAAGAGAATAAACATTAAAGAGCAAAATACTTCCCGAAAACTGGAATAATAAAAAATGGTTACACGATTGCCGAACACACACTGGACGCCGTCACGTCCGTTAAGAGGTAGTCCTCTATGAACGCATGAGAAAAAGGTGATTTTCGTGATTTTTCAAGTAAAGTAAAAAGTAATACTAAGTTTGATTATGTAGTTTTATTACTTACACTTTTGTCTTTCAGAAATGATTTTTGTGTCTCATTTCTGTGTTCGTAACAAATAAGTGCACATGTTTTCTATAACTATTGCCGTAATTCTAGTACAACGATAGGGAAGCCAAATACCGTACAACGCAGACCAGAAACTAAAAAATACATTGCTCGAAAGAATTAGGAGAACATGACTTTGGGTGTGTATCGTATTCTATTGAACAATAATTGAGGACTGGGTATGTTACTAAATTATACCTTTATCTTTCACAAATTAAATGCGCAACAAAACATTATAACATCCTTGATCGTTTACATTAAAAAAAACTGAAATGTCCGACAGGTGCCGAAAACAAAGCGGAAGCAGTCATTTATCCCGTCATCCTGGGAACTTTTCGTTGGACTTCGAAAGCTTCAATAACGTATATGCCCTCCGTGAGCGATTATCTCTGCCTATCACGTAAGCGGAACGCTCCTTGTAAGTCTACGAGGTCAGCCTGTTGTATCCGTACCCATTCTTCGAATAGACCCCATGAGAGTACTTGCAGAGTCTGTGGTGCAACAGGATGGCCAGGAACACCTCTGTCAAGCATGTCCCACATACGCAAGATGAAGTTTAGGTCGGGACTCACGGCCGGCGATTCCATTACTTCAGTGTCTAGGCCTCGCAAGACACCCCTGCTGACGCCCGCCACATAGTCCCTTGCATTAGAAGTAAGTCAGTGTCAGAAATATATGCAGAAGCCATCACACAGCCCAAGAACACCTGTTAGATGTACTGCCTGGCGGTAAGGCGAACGCGGACAACGGCAAGAACCGTATAGCTGCCAGCACTGAAGCCTTCCCACAACTTGGGAATCTGTCGATTTCCTGGACAACAATTGGCAAGTATCGCTGACCACGGGTCCCCGCACACGTACAGGACCACCACCATGTATCAGAGGACATCTGGAACTTTTCTGCGAATAACACGTGTAACCAGTGACGAAGTTGCCAGGAACGAGGGCGAGCTGCAAGTTATTGTCATGTCAAGCGGGTACTCCAGCAGGGTGTCTGGGACGTAAAGTACTTTCTCGTCACCTTTTCATTAAAGTCTGATCTGACACATTGGCTCCAGCGGCCCTCCTGTCATCGTCTCGCAATGCTCTGGCGGTATCAGAACAAAGATGCAGTGCAGAGATGGCCAGATATCAGTCTTCACGTTGGGTTGTAATGCTTCGGCGACTTTGTTCCACTAGCGTTATACCTGTCTGCCTGTAGCGTGTCCACAACTTATGGATAACACTTGGACAGACATTAGCATCTGCAGCAACACGACTGAAAGTCCATTTTTTTTTATCAAACAGACTACCCTAGCAACTTATACTACGTTAAAATGTCGCATTGCATCTGCTCGGTTGAATAAAGCTTCCACAAATGAGAACAACCGTCTGTGTACCTCACTAGAAAACACCGGGTCACCGATGCTCACCCACTCTGAGCGGTTACTGACGCCATAATGCGTAACTCAGCCAGTAGATGGCGAATGATTTTAAATTTTGGATACATTGAAAGCGAAGGTCTCAAGCCATGCAATAAGACTATAGTTACAACATGTATCAAAACAGATTTAGCATACCTGACATTGATGCACGTGTTCAGAATGGTTCAAACGGCTCTGAGCACTATGGGAGTTAACATCTGAGGTCATCAGTCCAATAGAACTTAGAACTACTTAAACCTAACTAACCTAAGGACATCACACACATCCATGCCCGAGACACGATTCGAACCTGCGACCGTAGCGGCCGCGCGGTTCCGGACTGAAGCGCCTAGAACCGCTCGGCCATGGCGGACGGCATATACGTGTTCCCCTAATTCTTTTGAACAGTGTATAAAGCCTAGGCTCGAAAAAGACTACGCTCTGTACTAACTGTGCAGCAAAGATAAACATTCTTAAATGAAGATACTTGTATCACTTGTGTTTACAATATTGCTAAGTTGCCTTTTTGTGCGTACGCCCACATTCTACACAAACTATACATGGGCCGAAATTTTGTTACATATTTGTACTGTTAGTATCGCCGCTGTGGCGTGCGAATCCGTGGATTTTGGTTCAACATACAAATGATCCGCCTTTGTGTCTCAGTGGTCAGCCTCTGTGTTCAGGACTCAGGATCGATTTCCCGATACTGACCTGGATTTCCCTTCCTGGGAGGAATGGAATGAGGTGCACTCAGCCTCGTGATGCCGTTTCGGAAACTACGTGATTGAGAAGTGGGGGTAGACAACCTCCGGGAGAGCGGTCGTTGACCCCACGCACCTCCATACTGCATCCAAATTACGCCATCGGCAGTGGATGGCATGGCGGTCGGTCCACCCCAGTGGCTCGTCTGAGCTATGCACGAATCACCTAACAGATAACAGAAAGTTAAGCTGTTCGCTGATGATAGTGTTGTGCGAGAAGTCGCAACGCTCGAAAATTGTAGCGAAATGCAGGAAGACTTGCAAGAAATCGTCGGTGGGTGCAGGGGTTGGCAATTGACGCTCAACGTAAACACAACGTTTTGTGCACAAATAAGCGGAGAGACCCATTATTGAAATGGATGCACGATTGCCGAACACACACTGGACCCAGTCACGTTCGTTAAGGGGTAGTCCTCTATGAATACATGGAAAAGAGGTGATTTTCGTGATTTTTCAGGTAAAATAAGAAGTAGTACTGATTATATAGTTTTATTACTTACACTTTTGTCTTTCAGAAATAATTTTTGTGTTCACATTATACGCTCTCTGCAACCGCTGCACCACGTGGAAGGACCCCTTGCAGCAAACATCCTCCATCGGTGGGAATTCCCGAAGCCCTCCTATTGTACCCCCCCCCCCCCCCCAATGAACCGTGGACCTTGCCGTTGGTGGGGAGGCTTGCGTGCCTCAGCGATACAGATAGCCGTACCGTAGGTGCAACCACAACGGAGGGGTATCTGTTGAGAGGCCAGACAAACGTGTGGTTCCTGAAGAGGGGCAGCAGCCTTTTCAGTAGTTGCAAGGGCAACAGTCTGGATGATTGACTGATCTGGCCTTGTAACAATAACCAAAACGGCCTTGCTGTGCTGATACTGCGAACGGCTGAAAGCAAGGGGAAACTACAGCCGTAATTTTTCCCGAGGGCATGCAGCTTTACTGTATGATTAAATGATGATGGCGTCCTCTTGGGTAAAATATTCCGGAGGTAAAATGGTCTCCCATTCGGATCTCCGGGCGGGGACTACTCAAGAGGATGTCGTTATCAGGAGAAAGAAAACTGGCGTTCTACGGATCGGAGCGTGGAATGTCAGATCCCTTAAACGGGCAGGTAGGTTAGAAAATTTAAAAAGGGAAATGAATAGGTTAAAGTTAGATATAGTGGGAATTAGTGAAGTTCGGTGGCAGGAGGAACAAAACTACTGGTCAGGTGACTACAGGGTTATAAACACAAAATCAAATAGGGGTAAAGCAGGAGTAGGTTTAATAATGAGTAGGAAAATAGGAATGCGGGTAAGCTACTACAAACAACATAGTGAACGAATTATTGTGGCCAAGATAGATACGAAGCCCACACCTACTACAGTAGCACAAGTTTATATGCCAACTAGCTCTGCAGATGACGAAGAAATTGAAGAAACGTATGATGAAATAAAAGAAATTATTCAGGTAGTGAAGGGAGACGAAAATTTAATAGTCATGGGTGATTGGAATTCGAGTGTAGGAAAAGGGAGAGAAGGAAACGTAGTAGGTGAATATGGATTGGGGCTAAGAAATGAAAGAGGAAGCCGCCTGGTAGAATTTTGCACAGAGCACAACATAATCATAGCTAACACTTGGTTTAAGAATCATGAAAGAAGGTTGTATACATGGAAGAATCCTGGAGATACTAAAAGCTATCAGATAGATTATATAATGGTAAGACAGAGATTTAGGAACCACGTTTTAAATTGTAAGACATTTCCAGGGGCAGATGTGGACTCTGATCACAATCTATTGGTTATGACCTGTAGATTAAAACTGAAGAAACTGCAAAAAGGTGGGAATTTAAGAAGATGGGACCTGGATAAACTGAAAGAACCAGAGGTTGTACAGAGTTTCACTGAGAGCATAAGGGAACAATTGACAGGAATGGGGGAAAGAAATACAGTAGAAGAAGAGTGGGTAGCTTTGAGGGATCAAGTAGTGAAGGCAGCAGAGGATCAAGTAGGTAAAAAGACGAGGGCTAGTAGAAATCCTTGGGTAACAGAAGAAATATCGAATTTAATTGATGAAAGGAGAAAATATAAAAATGCAGTAAATGAAGCAGGCAAAAAGGAATACAAACGTCTCAAAAATGAGATCGACAGGAAGTGCAAAATGGCTAAGCAGGGATGGCTAGAGGACAAATGTAAGGATGTAGAGGCTTATCTCACTAGGGGTAGGATAAATTCTGCCTACAGGAAAATTAAAGAGACCTTTGGAGATAAGAGAACCACTTGTATGAATATCAAGAGCTCAGATGGAAACCCAGTTCTAAGCAAAGAAGGGAAAGCAGAAAGGTGGAAGGAATATAGAGAGGGTTTATACAAGGGCGATGTACTTGAGGACAATATTATGGAAATGGAAGAGGATGTAGATGAAGATGAAATGGGAGATACGGTACTGCGTGAAGAGTTTGACAGAGCACAGAAAGACCTGAGTCGATACAAGGCCCCCGGAGTAGACAACATTCCATTGGAACTACTGATGGCCCTGGGAGAGCCAGTCCTGTCAAAACTCTACCATCTGGTGAGCAAGATGTATGAGACAGGCGCGCGAAATACCCTCAGACTTCAAGAAGAATATAATAATTCCAATCCCAGAAAGCAGGTGTTGACAGATGTGAAAATTACCGAACTATCAGTTTAATAAGTCACAGCTGCAAAATACGAGGGCAGTTCAATAAGTAATGCAACACATTTTTTTTCTGAAACAGGGGTTGTTTTATTCAGCATTGAAATACACCAGGTTATTCCCCAATCTTTTAGCTACACAACACTATTTTTCAACGTAATCTCCATCCAATGCTACTGTCTTACGCCACCTTGAAATGAGGGCCTGTAGGCCTGCACGGTACCATTCCACTGGTCGATGTCGGAGCCAACGTCGTACTGCATCAATAACTTCTTCATCATCCGCATGGTGCCTCCCACGGATTGCGTCCTTCATTGGGCCAAACATATGGAAATCCGACGGTGCGAGATCGGGGCTGTAGGGTGCATGAGGAAGAACAGTCCACTGAAGTTTTGTGAGCTCCTCTCGGGTGCGAAGACTTGTGTGAGGTCTTGCGTTGTCATGAAGAAGGAGGAGTTCGTTCAGATTTTTGTGCCTACGAACACGCTGAAGTCGTTTCTTCAATTTCTGAAGGGTAGCACTATACACTTCAGAGTTGATCGTTTGACCATGGGGAAGGACATCGAACAGAATAACCTCTTCAGCGTCCCAGAAGACTGTAACCATGACTTTACCGGCTGAGGGTATGGCTTTAAGCTTTTTCTTGGTAGGGGAGTGGGTGTGGCGCCACTCCATTGATTGCCGTTTTGTTTCAGGTTCGAAGTGATGAACCCATGTTTCATTGCCTGTAACAATCTTTGACAAGAAATTGTCACCCTCAGCCACATGATGAGCAAGCAGTTCCGCACAGATGGTTCTCCTTTGCTCTTTATGGTGTTCGGTTAGACAACGAGGGACCCAGCGGGAACAAACCTTTGAATATCCCAACTGGTGAACAATTGTGACAGCACTACCAACAGAGATGTCAAGTTGAGCACTGAGTTGTTTGATGGTGATCCGTCGATCATCTCGAACGAGTGTGTTCGCACGCTCCGCCATTGCAGGAGTCACAGCTGTGCACGGCCGGCCCGACGCGGGAGATCAGACAGTCTTGCTTGACCTTGCAGCGATGATGACACATGCTTTGCCCAACGACTCACCGTGCATTTGCCCACTGCCAGATCACCGTAGACATTCTGCAAGCGCCTATGAATATCTGAGATGCCCTGGTTTTCCGCCAAAAGAAACTCGATCACTGCCCGTTGTTTGCAACGCACATCCGTTACAGACGCCATTTTAACAGCTCCGTACAGCGCTGCCACCTGTCGGAAGTCAATGACACTATACGAGACAAAGCGGGAATGTTTGAAAATATTCCACAAGATATTTTCGGTTTTTTCAACCAAAATTGCCGAGAAAAAAAATGTGTTGCATTACTTATTGAACTGCCCTCGTACTAACACGAATTCTTTACAGACGAATGGAAAAACTAGTAGAAGCCAACCTCGGGGAAGATCAGTTTGGATTCCGTAGAAACACTGGAACACGTGAGGCAATACTGACCTTACGACTTATCTTAGAAGAAAGATTACGGAAAGGCAAACCTACGTTTCTAGCATTTGTAGACTTAGAGAAAGCTTTTGACAATGTTGACTGGAATACTCTTTTTCAAATTCTAAAGGTGGCAGGGGTAAAACACAGGGAGCGAAAGGCTATTTACAATTTGAACAGAAACCAGATGACAGTTGTATGAGTCGAGGGACATGAAAGGGAAGCAGTGGTTGGGAAGGGAGTAAGACAGGGTTGTAGCCTCTCCCCGATGTTGTTCAATCTGTATATTGAGCAAGCAGTAAAGGAAACAAAAGAAAAATTCGGAGTAGGTATTAAAATCCATGGAGAAGAAATAAAAACTTTGAGGTTCGCCGATGACATTGTAATTCTGTCAGAGACAGCAAAGGACTTGGAAGAGCAATTGAATGGAATGGACAGTGTCTTGAAAGGAGGATATAAGATGAACATCAACAAAAACAAAACGAGGATAATGGAATGTAGTCGAATTAAATCGGGTGATGCTGAGGGGATTAGATTAGGAAATGAGACACTTAAAGTAGTAAAGGAGTTTTACTATTTGGGGAGCAAAATAACTGATGATGGTCGAAGTAGAGAGGATATAAAATGTAGACTGGCAATGGCAAGGAAAGCGTTTCCGAAGAAGAGAAATTTGTTAACATCGAGTATAGATTTAAGTGTCAAGGAGTCATTTCTGAAAGTATTTGTATGGAGTGTAGCCATGTATGGAAGTGAAACATGGACGATAAATAGTTTGGACAAGAAGAGAATAGAAGCTTTCGAAATGTGGTGCTACAGAAGAATGCTGAAGATTAGATGGGTAGATCACATAACTAATGAGGAAGTATTGAATAGGATTGGGGAGAAGAGAAGTTTGTGGCACAACTTGACCAGAAGAAGGGATCGGTTGGTAGGACATGTTCTGAGGCATCAAGGGATCACCAATTTAGTATTGGAGGGCAGCGTGGAGGGTAAAAATCGTAGAGGGAGACCAAGAGATGAATACACTAAGCAGATTCAGAAGGATGTAGATTGCAGTAGGTACTGGGAGATGAAGAAGCTTGCACAGGTTAGAGTAGCATGGAGAGCTAAATCAAACCAGTCTTAGGACTGAAGACCACAACAACAACAGCAACCTATTGTACATGTACCAAAATAATATTGTATAACTGATTTTTAATACATTTTCTATCAGCATACAAAGGATAACTGAAAAATATTAAGTTCCAAGAAAATGGCGACATGTTGACAAAATGTCTCGATTTTCGCCCGAAAACAGATTTTTAAAGACATCGCAGAAAGCCTACGTATACTGACAAGGAAATCATTTTAGAATGTTGGCATCAAACTCCGACCAAAATTGTATGTACTGTTCTAAAGTTAAGTTTCCAACCAATCTGAAAAATACGGTTTCGAGAAAAACGCGTTTAATATTTTGGGTTACATTTTTTGTAGTTACTTTAAATGGACCATACTGCAATCCCTTCACATTCAAAAGGAAGTCCTCGTCCATCTTCTTCGCGGCCATAATGGTCCTGCGGGCCTCTTTGGCAGTTTGCCATCCGCTCGATACGCTTCTCTTTCGCTTTGGTGGGGAAGTTGTAAGAGGCTGGTGCGATCACATGTTCGAGCACTTTCGTAGTTTCCATAATGCCCGTTGAGCCGTCGTTGAAATTACATCCTGCCACATTGGCCGTGATGTCGCCTTTTCCCGCTGTGAATAGTTTTCGGAGAAACTTTTTGCAAATCGCCTTGTAACTCGATAACAGAGTTTCTGGCGAACTTGGGATGAACGCTACAATAAAGAAGACATCCCAGAGAACATTTTAAGCAAAACAAAACTCGATTTTTTTGAAATTTTCAAACATCAGTACCCTATCAGTTCATGGTCTTATGTGTACGGAACGACATAAGAGAGACAGATGCCAGACTGAACATTCGGAATTAGGGTTGTCTGGTTTTCTATCGGGGCATTTTACGAGCCTCATGCCTTTAAAATTATAATTAACGTACGCAGTTCCAAAATATTAGTATACAGTATGTATTATAAATAACAGCGAAAACAGTCCCGGCGGAGGTTCGAATTCTGCCTCGCGCATGGATGTGTGTGATGTACTTAGGTTAGTTAGATTTAAGCAGTTCTAAGTTCTAGGGGACTGATGACCTCAGAAGTTAAGTCCCTTAGTGCTCAGAGCCATTTGAACCATCTTTTGAAGTGGGGATCTTCCCGTACGCCCATTTCACGGGTGTATCGTGAATATCAGGAATTCGGTAAAACATCAAGTCTCCGATATCGATGCGGCCGGAAAAAGTCCATGCAAGAACGGGATCAACGACGACTGAAGAGAATCGTTCATCGTGACAGAAGTGCAATCCTTCCGCAAATTGTTGCAGGTTTCAGTGCTTGGCAATTGATAAGTGTCAGCGTGCGAGCCATTCAATGAAACATCATCGATATGGGCTTTCGGAGCGGAAGGCCCACTTGTGTACCGTTGAAGACTGAACGACACAGAGCTTTGCGCCTCACCTGGGCCCGTCAGCACCGACATTGGACTGTTGGCTAGAAACGTGTTGCTTGGCCGCACGAGTCTCGTTTCAAATTGTATCGAGCGGGTGGACCTGTACGGGTATGGAGACAATCTCATGGTTCCATGTATTCTGCATATCAGTATGGGAATGTTCGAGCTGGTGGAGGCTCCGTAAAGGTGTGGGGCGTGTGCAGTTGGAGTGATATGGAACCCTGATAAGTCTAGATACGACTCTGAGAGATGACACGTATTTAAGCATCCTGTCTGATCACCTGCATCCATTCATGCCCATTGCGCATTCCGACGGACTTGTATAACTCCAGCAGGACAATGCGACACCCAACACGTCCAGAATTGCTACAGAGTGGCTCCAGGAACACTCTTCTGAATTTACACACTTCTGCTGGCCACCAAATTCCCCAGACAGGAACGTTATTGAGCATATTTGGGAGGCCTTGCAAAGTGCTGTTCAGAAGAGATCCGCAACCGTCTCGTAGTGTTACGGATTTATGGACAGTCCTGCACGATTCATGGCGTCAGTTCGCTCAAGCAGTGCTTCAGGCATTAGTCGAATGCATGGCACGTCGATTTGCGGCACTTCTGCTTGTTCGCTGGGACCCTACACGATATTAGGCAGGTGTACCAGTTTCTTTGGCTCTTCAGTGTATTTGCGTCATTTCTTGTAGATACAGAGACTGAACAGTAGAAGAGAAAGACTGCATCCTTGTATAACTCTCGTCTTAATGCGACACTTCGATGGTGGTCTTCCAATGCAATTAGTCCTCCTCCATTCTTACACGTATTGTATTCCGTATGTTGTTATTGTTGTGGTCTTCAGTCCTGAGACTGGTTTGATGCATCTCTCCAAGCTACTCTATCCTGTGCAAGCTTCTTCATCTCCGAGTACCTACTGCAGCCTACATCCTTCTGAATCTGCTTTATATTCATCTCTTGGTCTCCCTCTACGATTTTTACCCCCCACGCTGCCCTCCAATACTAAATTGGTGATCCCTTGATGCCTCAGAACACGTCCTACCAACCGATCCCTTCTTCTAATCAAATTGTGCCACAAACTCCTCTTCTCCCCAATTCTATTCAGCACCTCCTCATTAGTTATGTGATCTACCCATCTAATCTTCAACATTCTTCTGTAGCACCACATTTCGAAAGCTTCTATTCTCTTCTTGTCCAAACTATTTATCGTCCATGTTTCACTTCCATACATGGCTACACTCCACAGAAATACTTTCAGAAACGACTTCCTGACACTTAAATCTATACTCGATGTTAACAAATTTCTCTTCTTCAGAAACGCTTTCCTTGCCATTGCGAGTCTACATTTTATATCCTCTCTACTTCGTCCATGATCAGCTATTTTGCTCCCCAAATAGCAAAACTCCTTTACTACTTTAAGTGTCTCATTTCCTAATCTAATTCCCTCAGCATCACCCGACTTAATTCGACTACATTCCATTATCCTCGTTTTGCTTTTGTTGATGTTCGTCTTATATCCTCCTTTCAAGACACTGTCCATTCCGTTCAACTGCTCTTCCAAGTCCTTTGCTGCCTCTGACAGAACTACAATGTCATCGGCGAAGCTTAAAGTTTTTATTTCTTCTCCATATAACGTACTCAAATTTTTCTGAGTATTTTGCACCATTTTACATTTTCGAACGCTTTCCCAAGTCGACAAAGCTTATTAAGACGTCGGAAGTACCTCTCCAGCGTCTCTGTCTTTTCGAATGCCAAACTGATGGTCATCTTACAGTTTCTGAATTTTCGTTTCTTCAGTTATAACCTGTCTTTACTCAGGTGTGACCTGTATCAGTAAAGTAGTGACTCCACGAACCGTAAAGGCGACACTGGCACCCTTGGTCGCACCTGCGCAGTGCCGGGACGCCGAAGCGGAAACGCTGCGCACTGCTCGAGAGTCGTGAGTAGTGCACAGGTCGGCTCTACGCAGAGGGCCCCGGGTCGACTCCGCGCTGGGGCAGGCAGAGGTGCGAGTGGCGGCGGCGGCGTCGTGGGTGTGTGGGAACGCGTCGCCCCCGACGTGGGGCGTGCGGCAAGTGCAGACAGCGAGCGGTGAGCGGCGGGGGTGGCGGACTCGGGGGCGCTCGCCGGCGGTCGATACGGCGCGGAGCGGGCACGCGGGTCGCACGCACCTCCACACGCACACACGCACACGCACGCGCCACGCCTTGCGTAGCCGCTCGATGCGGGCGCGACTAACGGCCGGCAGACGGCGCTCGCGTCGCCGACTACTCACGTGTCCGCCCCGCGCCTCGGCTCACCGGGTCACTGGCCCAAGACACAGCGCTGGCCGTCCACCTGGCCTGACCCTATAGTCCGGCACGCATCCAAGATTTTCCTCCCTTTTTACACTACTGGTCATTACAATTACGAAGATGACCTGCTACAGACGCAAAATTTAACCGACAGGAAGAAGATGCTGTGTTATGCAAATGATTAGCTTTCCAGAGCATTCACACAAGGTTGGCGCCGGTGGAGACACCCACAACGTGCTGACACGAGGAAAGTTTCCAACCGATTTCCCATACACAAAAAGCAGTTGACCGGCGTTGCCTGGTGAAACATTGTTGTGATGCCTCGTGTAAGGAGGAGAAATGCGTACCATCACGTTTCCGACTTTGATAAAGGTCCGATTGTAGCCTATCGCGATTGCGGTTTATCGTATCGCGACATTGCTGCTCGCGTTGGTCGAGATCCCATGACTGTTAGCAGAATATGCAGTTGGTGGGTTCAGGAGGGTATTACGGAACGCCGTGCTGGATCTCAACGGCCTCGTGTCACTAGCAGTCGAGATGACAGGCGTCTTATCCGCAGGGCTGTAACGGAACGTGCAGCCACGTCTCGATCCCTGAGTAACAGATGGGGACGTTTGCAACACAACAGCCGGCCGAAGTGGCCGTGCGGCTAAAGGCGCTGCAGTCTGGAACCGCAAGACCGCTACGGTCGCAGGTTCGAATCCTGCCTCGGGCATGGATGTTTGTGATGTCCTTAGGTTAGTTAGGTTTAACTAGTTCTAAGTTCTAGGGGACTATAGTTCAATTCTTTTATCTTGGCGGCTCGCGCATGCCCGCCCAGACGCTGGAGATTGCTGCGTTGCCAGTTGCACACGACGCACGCGCCAATAGAAGCAGCGCCATAGTATAGCATAGTTCGCAAGCTTACGTGTAGGGGGGAGCGCGCAGTTCATGAAGTAAAGCCACCACGGCCGCATTAACCCCTTTCGCTGCTACAAAGACGTGCTCCCTGCATTCCGCGCTGTGGGCGATTTTGTCACTGCACTGCTCGCCTGTGCAGACACATTGCGTTCCGACTGCTTTGACACTCTTTATCATTCGATTCCACAAAAACTATTTGGCTCAAAAATTAGATTTTTACCTATCTTCTTGACTGATACCTTCCCCCCATAAATGACTTAATTTTGTTTCGATGTTCAACGCAGTTATTATGCAGCATTAAATATAGTAAACCTTTGCACGAAATTTTGAAGAGTTTGCAGAGGTGAAAGTCCATAGAGTATACTTTCCGTATGGTCGATTTTAGTTGCCACAATGTTGAGAATGAAATGTGAACAAGATACCTATATATTTCATTTAATTTAAGTACCACATAAGTGTCGTATGTAATATTGAGAAATATTCCGCCTTTCGCGACTGTAACAAAAGTTTTACTTACACTGGGCACGTTTGGCTTTATTTTAAAGCACTTCAATCAATCAAAAGGAAGTAGACAAAATACATTAAACGAAACTGTGGACTTACAAAAACATTAGGACTTGAATATACCGTCTGTCAGTGAAGTGCTCAGAGCTATGTCAAATATAATTTTGTGTGTGGCACACACAACAGCATTTGTTTGCTAAAACACTGATGAGCCAAAACAAACGTTGAATATTGTGCTACCGCAGCACAAAACTACGAAAGGTTACTTGGCAATGGAGGACACAAAATACAGTCCTCTTATGATGCTTCAAAAGAGAGAAACGCGTCTGGTCTAAATAAGTCGCTTATTACAGTAGCAGAAGAGGGATATATTTCAATACCATTGGTAAAACTGCGACTGTGGAACAAAAACAGGAAATAGAACATGAATACCATTGTGTATGTGCCATACCTTTCACCGATGGAAGTGCTTTAATATAAAGCCAAACGCTTTCGGTGTAAATAAAACTTTTATTACAGTCGCGAAAGACGGAATATTTCTCAATATTACATACGACACCTATGTGGTACTTAAATTAAATGAGATATTGTTATACAGTAAATATTATATGAAATTTAGGTATCTTGTCCACATTTCATTCTCAACATTGTGGCAACTAAAATCGACCATACGGAAAGTATACGCTATGGACTTTTACCTCTGCAAACTCTTCAAAATTTCGTGCAATGGTTTACTATATTTAGTGCTGCACAACAAAACAAAATTAAGTCATTTATGGGGGGAAGGTATCAGGCAAGAAGACGTGTAAAAATCAAATTTTTTGTCCAAATAGTTTTTGTGAAATCGAATGATAAGTGTGTCAAAGCAGTGGGAACACCATGTGTCTGCACAGGCGAGAAGTGCAGTGATGACAAAATCGCGCACAGCGCGGAATGCGGGGAGCACGTGTCTGCAGCAGCGAAAAAGTTAATGAAGAGGCAAAGCACTAGAAATTTCATTCAAAAGAATAAAATTCGTGAAGTAAGGCACTCCAATATTGTTTTTAAATAAAGAAAATATTATGCACCACACAAGGTTTGAACTCATAACCTTTCACTTGGCAGCCCAACACCTTAACCGTTCCGCTACCTCAGCTCACCGAACAGTGCAGCTCCATAAGGACTCTAACACCTCATGCAACTACTTATAAACACTGTTGGTATGACTATGAATTACTCACGCTTCGTCGAAGTACAATAGGAAATAAACAATTACCGCTGTTCTTTATTGCGAAAAAGCAGTTCGTGAGATTGAAACAAACACCTTTCCTTGCTATCGCCTGAATTGGGACTCTTATTGCTTGTTTGGTTTAATTAATTAATAGAATATGAAGCAATTGGAATAAAGAATGCTTTTTCCAAACTTTCTGTAAAAGTAAGTCTGCTATCAAGACATTGCTTTTGTTCTATTACTTAATTTATGACTGAACGTTTCTAAAACTGAAGACACTCGTCCATGCTCTGCACTGCTGTCGAGATCTGGCAACGTCGTTCTCTGTTCATTGGCTGACTGTGTTTTGTGACGTCAGATGCGCAGAACGAACCTAAACTCGGCCGCCAAGATATATGACGCGCACTTTAATGACCTCAGCAGTTGAGTCCCATGGTGCTCAGAGCCATTTTTGTTTGCAACACAACAACCATCTGCACGAACAGTTCGACATGGACTGCTTGGAGACCATGGTTGCGGTTACCCTTGACGCTGCATCACAGACAGGAGCGCCTGCGATGGTGTACTCAACGACGAACCTGGGTGCACGAATGGCAAATTGTCATGTTTACAGCACCATTAAGGTCGCATCCGTGTTTGGCGACATCGCGGAGAACGCACATTGGAAGCGTGTATTCGTCATCGCCATACTGGCATATCCCCTGGCGTGATGGTATGGGGTGCCATTGGTTACACGCGTCGGTCAACTCTTGATCGCATTTACGGCACTTTGAACAGTGGACGTTACATTTCAGATGTGTTACGACCCGTGGCTCTACCCTTCATTCGATCCCTGTGAAACCCTGCATTGCAGCAGGATAATGGCCGACCGCATGTTGCAGGTCCTGTACGGGTCTTTCTGGATACAGAAAATGTTCGACTACTGCCCTCGCCAGCACATTCTCCAGATCTCTCACCAATTGAAAACGTCTGGTCAATGGCGGCCGAGCAACTGGCTCGTTACGATACGCCAGTCACTACTCTTGATGAACTGTGGTATCGTGTTGAAGCTGCATGGGCATCTGTACCTGTACACACCATTCAAGCTCTGTTTGACTCAATGGCCAGGCGTATCAAGGCCGTTATTACGGCCAGAGGTGGTTGTTCTGCTTACTGATTTCTCAGGATCTATGCACCCAAATTGCGTGAAAATGTAATCACATGTCAGTTCTAGTATAATATATTTGCCCAATGAATACCCGTTTATCATCTGCATTTCTTCTTGGTGTAGCAATTTTAATGGCCAGTAGTGTAGTACCGCGCTTGATCAGACTGGCCCGTTATGGCAGTGCTCACCAAATTTAACCCTAGCGGGAGCTGAGGGGTCCAGCGCAAAGAATTTTAAAAAGAGTACGTAACTTACAAGAGAAACTCCCCGTCGCACCCCACTCGTATTTAGTGATAAGGTGGCCCAGTGAATAGCCCGTCAAACAGTGAACACAGATCAAACATCAAAACAGGAAGAAGTTGTACTGAACTGTGAACAAAAAGCAAAATAGAAACAGTGAACGGTTCAAGAACAAGGAGTGCAATAAAGAGCAGCCTGAAATTACAACGGCGTCTTGGGTAAGTGATCATGGCGTAGGACTGCCAAACAGGCGAACCGTGTTCGAAGCTCCCTCGTGCCGTTTATATGGTGTCTCACTGTTTAGAGGCTCAGAACGCGTGGGTGTTTTCAGCTCGTTACTAAATGCAAATAAGTAGGAGGCCGAGTTGATATGTGCTGAAGGAGTCCAGGTTGCAATAATATGCGGTACGACACACTGTTAGAGAGAAGGATTATTATTCAAGAAACACATAGTACAATGAAATTACGTATCTTCAGTAGTTTGTAGGACTGCAGCTGCGGCTATGAACTGACAATCTCGTAACATGGAATACCATGAACTAATACAACATATTCTCATGGACTAAGCCTGATGGGCTCTCCTCAGAGAATCAACGCAAACATTACAGAACTGGCTGAGGGCCGATTATGAAAGTGCGTCTGCCTAGGTTGAAATCTAGCTAAGTAGTGAACGAGGCACACTCCAGTTCCGTCGAACTGCACAGCCCGCTAGAGTGCGCTGTGCTCGGCAGACGACGAGCTGCCAACCTTACGTTGGCGCGGCGTTGTAGTAGTATCTGTGGCAATGATACTACAGTTTATTTATTTTTTCTCCACAACATTTTTTTAAAGAGATGGGGCCTTTCCACGCCCGCTCCAACGTGATGACCAAACCAAAAGTTTAGGCTCTGAAATGGTTCAAATGGCTCTGAGCACTATGGGACTTAACTTCTGAGGTCATCAGTCCCCTAGATCTTAGAACTACGTAAACCTAACTAACCTAAGGACATCACACACACCAAGTTCGTCGCGTCATAATATCCACAAGTTCATCAAGGCACTGTTGGTCCAGATTGTTCCACTCCTCAACGGCGATTCGGCGTAGATCCCTCAGAGCGGTTGGTGGGTCACGTCGTCAATAAGCAGCTCTTTTCAATCTATCCCAGTTATGTTCGATAGGGTTCATGTTTGGACAACATGCTGGCCACTCTTGTCGAGCGATGTCGTTATCCTGAAGGAAGTCATTCACAAGATGTGCACGATGGTGGCGCGAATTGTCGTCCATGAAGACGAATATCTCGTCAATATTCTGTCGAAATGGTTGCACTATCGATCGGAGGATGGCATTCACGTATCGTACAGCCGTTATAGCGCCTTCCATGACTACCAGCGTTGTACGTCGGCCCCACGTAATGCCACCCCAAAACACCATCTAACTTCCACCTTGCTGCAGTCGCTGGACAGTGTTGTGTCTAAGGCGTTCAGCCTGATCGGGTTGCCTCCAAAACACGTCTCCGACGATTGTGTGGTTGAAGGCATATCTCACCGGTGAAGAGAACGCGATGCCAATTCTGAGCGGTCCACTCGCCATGTTGTTGGGCCCATCTGTACCGCAACACATTTTGCAAAGATGGACCTCGCCATGGACGTGGGAAGTGAAGTTGCACATCATGCAACCTATGGCGTATAGTTTGAGTCGTATCACGACGTCCTGTGGCTCCACGAAGAGTATTATTCAATATGGTGGCGTTGCTGTCAGTGTTCCTCCGAGCCATAATCCGTAGGTAGCGGTCATCCACTGCAGTAGTAGCCCTTGGGCGCCCTGAGCGAGGTATGTCATCGACAATTCCTGTCTCTCTGTATCTCTTCCATGTCAGAACAACATCGCTTTGGTTCATTCCGAGACACCTGGACACTTGCCTTGTTGAGAGTCCATCCTGGCACAAAGTAAAAATGCGGACGCGATCGAAACGCGGTATTGACCGTCTAGGCATGGTTGAACTACAGACAACACAAGCCGTGTACCTCCTTCCTGGTGGAATGACTGGAACTGATTGGCTGTCGGACTCCCTCCGTCTAATAGGCGCTGCTCATGCATGGTTGTTAACATCTTTGGGCGGGTTTAGTAACATCTCTGAACAGTCAAAGGGACTGTGTCTGTGATACAATATCCACAGGCATGTTGTCAGTAGTGCTACTGTTTTAAACAGTAGTACTACTGACAACATGACTCGTGCATGTGATGTTATCTGTATGTATTTGACGATGCTGGTGCTGATTCCGCATTTAACATCTGACGATGCCACTATGGCAGCAGTACATTAGGACTTTGTTTTTATGAAACAGATCTGATGATGGTCATTAAAGACCGAAACCGGTAATCTGTTATCACACAGTTCGTGACCATAGACGTAAATTAAAGGAAACTTATTACACATACGGGTCACTGTTTTTTCGCGACGATGTCGCAGCTTGTGCAACTCCATGACAGACTGAAACCATGTTCCCAGCGGGACTCGGCTCGTGGTTTCAAAACTGGGAAAAGCTGCGACGCACGACCTGCGCAGAGTGTGTTCACCAGACTTTATTGTCCGCAGCTCGTGGTCAAGTGGCTAGCTTTGCTGCCTCTGGATCATGGGGCCCCGGGTTCGATTCCAGGCCGGGTTGGGGATTTTCTCTGCCCGGGGACTGGGTGTTTGTGTTGTTTTCATCATAATCATCATCATCATTCGTGACATTTGCTAGACTGGATTGAGTCAAACATTGGACTGTGTAAAAATTGGGACTTTGTACGGGCGCTGATGACCGCGCGGTTGAGCGCCCCAATAAATCAAACATCATCATAATCACCAAACTTTATTGGATGCTCAGTGGTGTCGGAAGAAGTGCTTTAGGTCTTTATCACTGTTGATGCTTACAGCCGCGTATTTGTAAATGTGCTACTGAAGCGGTAATCACAGAGAACACAGCAAAGGATCGCTTTCTGCGAGCTTCCACTGGTTCAACTGAAAGAGGTGATAGGTGATACTAACACGTTTTTATTAGGTCGCTTCCTTGTATGTCTGTTCGGTAAGAAATTTTGCATTTGATTTTAAACTATTTTCCCGATGAGTTAGGGACTTTAAATTTTAAACTTACCTCAGAATTAGATGACAGTGCAAGAGTGTGGGGGGAGGACCACCTACCTGCAATAGAAGAGGGGGGGAGCGGGGGGGGCGGGGCGGATGACAAAGAAGCATAACGCAGGTCACCGCCTGCCGACTTGGAGCTCCTGCAGAAGGGATGTGCTTTGCAGGTTGCGTCACAGCTCCTACAGCGCAGTGTGCATAAATTACTTAAATTACTTAAATTACTTGCTGCAGAAAGAGTCTGAGCCAACTAACTCGTTTTGTAGGTGCACCTCTGTAACGCCTGTAGCAATTTCCACGAAAATGGGCGGACGTATCAGTTGCAACTTGGGAAAAAATGACCGTGACGGTAAGAACCCCCGGCACTCCTAGGACCGACTGTGGACGTGGAAGGGGTGATATAAAACCATAACTCAGGGACGCCTGGAGATTTGGTTCTTTACTCATTTTACTACGTTTTCATTAACTCGCGCTCTCTTGTCTGTCTGCCTGCTCGGTACAAATTTTGCAGTTGATATTACCCTAACCCCCCACATGAACCATGGACCTTGCCGTTGGTGGGGAGGCTTGCGTGCCTCAGCGATACAGATAGCCGTACCGTAGGTGCAACCACAACGGAGGGGTATCTGTTGAGAGGCCAGACAAACGTGTGGTTCCTGAAGAGGGGCAGCAGCCTTTTCAGTAGTTGCAAGGGCAACAGTCTGGATGATTGACTGATCTGGCCTTGTAACAATAACCAAAACGGCCTTGCTGTGCTGGTACTGCGAACGGCTGAAAGCAAGGGGAAACTACAGCCGTAATTTTTCCCGAGGGCATGCAGCTTTACTGTATGATTACATGATGATGGCGTCCTCTTGGGTAAAATATTCCGGAGGTAAAATAGTCCCCCATTCGGATCTCCGGGCGGGGACTACTCAAGAGGATGTCGTTATCAGGAGAAAGAAAACCGGCGTTCTACGGATCGGAGCGTGGAATGTCAGATCCCTTAATCGGGCAGGTAGGTTAGAAAATTTAAAAAGGGAAATGGATAGGTTGAAGTTAGATATAGTGGGAATTAGTGAAGTTCGGTGGCAGGAGGAACAAGACTTCTGGTCAGGTGACTACAGGGTTATAAACACAAAATCAAATAGGGGTAATGCAGGAGTAGGTTTAATAATGAATAGGAAAATAGGAATGCGGGTAAGCTACTACAAACAGCATAGTGAACGCATTATTGTGGCCAAGATAGATACGAAGCCCATACCTAATACAGTAGTACAAGTTTATATGCCAACTAGCTCTGCAGATGACGAAGAAATTGAAGAAATGTATGATGAAATAAAAGAAATTATTCAGATTGTGAAGGGAGACGAAAATTTAATAGTCATGGGTGACTGGAATTCGAGTGTAGGAAAAGGGAGAGAAGGAAACGTAGTAGGTGAATATGGATTGGGGCTAAGAAATGAAAGAGGAAGCCGCCTGATAGAATTTTGCACAGAGCACAACTTAATCATAGCTAACACTTGGTTTAAGAATCATGATAGAAGGTTGTATACATGGAAGAACCCTGGAGATACTAAAAGGTATCAGATAGATTATATAATGGTAAGACAGAGATTTAGGAACCAGGTTTTAAATTGTAAGACATTTCCAGGGGCAGATGTGGACTCTGACCACAATCTATTGGTTATGACCTGTAGATTAAAACTGAAGAAGCTGCAAAAAGGTGGGAATTTAAGGAGATGGGACCTGGATAAACTAAAAGAACCGGAGGTTGTACAGAGATTCAGGGAGAGCATAAGGGAGCAGTTGACAGGAATGGGGGAAATAAATACAGTAGAAGAAGAATGGGTAGCTTTGAGGGATGAAGTAGTGAAGGCAGCAGAGGATCAAGTAGGTAAAAAGACGAGGGCTAGTAGAAATCCTTGGGTAACAGAAGAAATATTGAATTTAATTGATGAAAGGAGGAAATATAAAAATGCAGTAAGGGAAACAGGCAAAAAGGAATACAAACGTCTCAAAAATGAGATCGACAGGAAGTGCAAAATGGCTAAGCAGGGATGGCTAGAGGACAAATGTAAGGATGTAGAGGCCTATCTCACTAGGGGTAAGATAGATACCGCCTACAGGAAAATTAAAGAGACCTTTGGAGATAAGAGAACGACTTGTATGAATATCAAGAGCTCAGATGGAAACCCAGTTCTAAGCAAAGAAGGGAAAGCAGAAAGGTGGAAGGAGTATATAGAGGGTCTATACAAGGGCGATGTACTTGAGGACAATATTATGGAAATGGAAGAGGATGTAGATGAAGATGAAATGGGAGATATGATACTGCGTGAAGAGTTTGACAGAGCACTGAAAGACCTGAGTCGAAACAAGGCCCCGGGAGTAGACAATATTCCATTGGAACTACTGACGGCCGTGGGAGAGCCAGTCCTGACAAAACTCTACCATCTGGTGAGCAAGATGTATGAAACAGGCGAAATACCCTCAGACTTCAAGAAGAATATAATAATTCCAATCCCAAAGAAAGCAGGTGTTGACAGATGTGAAAATTACCGAACTATCAGCTTAATAAGTCACAGCTGCAAAATACTAACACGAATTCTTTACAGACGAATGGAAAAACTAGTAGAAGCCAACCTCGGGGAAGATCAGTTTGGATTCCGTAGAAACACTGGAACACGTGAGGCAATACTGACCTTACGACTTATCTTAGAAGAAAGATTAAGGAAAGGCAAACCTACGTTTCTAGCATTTGTAGACTTAGAGAAAGCTTTTGACAATGTTGACTGGAATACTCTCTTTCAAATTCTAAAGGTGGCAGGGGTAAAATACAGGGAGCGAAAGGCTATTTACAATTTGTACAGAAACCAGATGGCAGTTATAAGAGTCGAGGGACATGAAAGGGAAGCAGTGGTTGGGAAGGGAGTAAGACAGGGTTGTAGCCTCTCCCCGATGTTGTTCAATCTGTATATTGAGCAAGCAGTAAAGGAAACAAAAGAAAAATTCGGAGTAGGTATTAAAATTCATGGAGAAGAAATAAAAACTTTGAGGTTCGCCGATGACATTGTAATTCTGTCAGAGACAGCAAAGGACTTGGAAGAGCAGTTGAATGGAATGGACAGTGTCTTGAAAGGAGGATATAAGATGAACATCAACAAAAGCAAAACAAGGATAATGGAATGTAGTCTAATTAAGTCGGGTGATGCTGAGGGAATTAGATTAGGAAATGAGGCACTTAAAGTAGTAAAGAAGTTTTCCTATTTGGGGAGCAAAATAACTGACGATGGTCGATGTAGAGAGGATATAAAATGTAGGCTGGCAATGGCAAGGAAAGCGTTTCTGAAGAAGAGAAATTTGTTAACATCGAGTATAGATTTAAGTGTCAGGAAGTCATTTCTGAAAGTATTTGTATGGAGTGTAGCCATGTATGGAAGTGAAACATGGACGGTAAATAGTTTGGACAAGAAGAGAATAGAAGCTTTCGAAATGTGGTGCTACAGAAGAATGCTGAAGATTAGATGGGTAGATCACATAACTAATGAGGAAGTATTGAATAGGATTGGGGAGAAGAGAAGTTTGTGGCACAACTTGACCAGAAGAAGGGATCGGTTGGTAGGACATGTTCTGAGGCATCAAGGGATCACCAATTTAGTATTGGAGGGCAGCGTGGAGGGTAAAAATCGTAGAGGGAGACCAAGAGATGAATACACTAAGCAGATTCAGAAGGATGTAGGTTGCAGTAGGTACTGGGAGATGAAAAAGCTTGCACAGGATAGAGTAGCATGGAGAGCTGCAGCAAACCAGTCTCAGGACTGAAGACCACAACAAACAACAATTACCCTAACTTTCCGATGATCTAGAGACTTGAAAGTTTCAACGTACCTCAGAACTGAATGACAGTAGAGTAGTAACTCGCTTTCTTGTGGCGGAGGGTACTTCGTGCACCACTGCCATTTCATTCTTCTCCTGTTACAGTGGTGAACAGTTCACGGGAAGAGCGGTTGTTCGTAAGCCTCCGTGTGACCTCCAATCTCTGTAATTTTTACCTTCGTGATCTTTACGCGAGATATATGTAGGAGGGAGCAATATATTGGTTGACTCAGTTGGAGAGAAATTCAAATAAACCTGAAATTTACCAGATGTCTTTGCTGTAATCTCGTCAACATGTTTGAAATCGGCTGAAAATGTCACACATACAAGACTAAAGCGCAGAAAACAATTATTTAAATAACAATAATTTTTTAATATAACGCCTTTTTATATTGGTCTAAAAAGCATAAAATAATTTCTCCTAGCTCCATGCAGATTGCTAACAGCATATAGGTAGTTCTCAAAATTTGTTAGTGCGAATTTTTAATAGACATCAAAATACTTGTAAGATTTGTAACTAAAAATGTGGTGCATATGCAATACGTAACTCATGCATGAATAATTCACCTCCTAATATCTCTTTTAAGCGCTCCACGTTATTCGTTATAAATCTTACAAGTGTTTTCACAGCTATCAAAAAATTCACTATTAAAAATTTTCAGAACTCTGTATGGCGTAGTTTTGGCACAGTTGCCTAATATCGTGTAGGGCCCCCGAAAGCACGCAGAAGCGCCGCAACACGACGTGGCATTGACTCGACTAATGTCTGAAGTGGTGCTGAAGGGAACTGACATCATGAATCCCGTAGAACTGACCACAAATCCGTGAGTGTACGAGGGGCTGGGAATCTCTTTGGAACAGCACGTTGCAATACATCCAAGATGTGCAAGATACCTCGTGTGGGAGGGAGAAAGAAGTGTTAATTTTATTTAAATTCTATAAATGAAATGCAAGGAGTGCTGTTCAACATATAAGTGGGTTATTCAGTGAAACTGCATTAAACTGCACATGCAATAATTATTGAATTTTTTTCAAATTCATCTAATAATCACACACAAATTATTCAAATAATGATAAACAAAACTAAAACAATTTGGGTCACCAGATACTGTAGAAAGTATCATAAAAAAGAAACAACAAATAAAACTGAATTGGCACCAACAGCTCACAACAAGTGAATTATATAAGGTGCCTGCCCTGGTATTTGCCTTTTAACATGAGCATTGTATGACTTCATTCTAATTTAACATATAAATAAATTACACGAGACTGGTTGACCTGGTGTAATAAATGAGAAGGAATAAAAAAAGCAGCTGAACAGATGACTCTCTTAACGGGCAAACGGTGAATACTGTGCCTTGCGTCTGTATGAGCATCTAATACATTGCAAAGAAATTGAAGAAAGCGAAAGAAGAATGCGCAGCTAGGAAAGCGGGCGTTTTCTGTATTACCATATGATGTGTCGACAGAAGTGCCGACACAGTGTGGTTTGAGGAGACCGAAATACACGCTATAAGCTCACGCAGGATGGCGTGAGGTCTGAAACAGGATACGTAATGAATGCTATAAAGAAAAGTACGTAGCTTCTGGAATACTTAACTTTAATCCATCTTTTGTATACATCGTTCTTGATGAGACATGCTTCATACGATAACTATCAATTGCTATGGCGCCTTGCTAGGTCGTAGCCATTGACTTAGCTGAAGGCTATTCTATCTTCTCTGCAAATAAACGAGGCTTCGTCAGTGTGCATCGCTAGCTAAGTCGTCCGTACAACTGGGGCGAGTGCTAGTAAGTCTCTGGAGACCTGCCGTGTGGTGGCGCTCGGTCTGCGATCACTGACAGTGGCGACACGCGGGTCCGAGATGTACTAATGGACCGCGGCCGATTTAAAGCTACCACCTAGCAAGTGTGGTGTCTGGCGGTGACACCACACCATATTCATAGCGTGGTCGGCGTGGCGGTAGAGTTGGCTGATTGCGTGCGGCTGCATCAAGACTCTGCCAGCGACGTAGTTGATAGCGTGTAACGTGCCCTACGCTGAAAATAGTGACCGAAACCTGCTGCTGGAAGTTATCATTACTGGACGACGGTATGCGTCCATCTGCAAGCGCTAACCTACGTGAAACTGCATTAAGCAAAGCTCAAAACTGTTCTAACAGTACTACCATCATCGGATGTAAATCAAAATGTGATCCTGAGTTAAGCTCTTGATAACGCGCACAGTGAGTGAAGCTTGCCTACTTGGACCTAACAAACTTTGCTCTCTACGATGTTTGCGACGAATCCAAAGTGCATTGTCTCATGACAAGCGATAAGAGAATCCTTGCGACTTATCGGAAGCAGTCAAGAGTGAACTCCTGCCTCCTCGGAATGGGAATACTTGTGCACTCCTCGCACCTGGAGAGAGAGAGAGCCGCTCCCCTCCAGCGTCTTGTCTCCGCCCTTCGGCAAATTGCGTAGCTCGTACTATTTTTCAAAGCGAACATTAGATTCTTGCCAATGAAGAAGTCCCTTTCAAAATTTCCTCCCTCCTTGCCGTCGCATTCCGCGAATAAAAGAGAGCGATACTCTGTGTGAGACAGAGTATACAAATAAACCAAGACTTCTCCCTTTGAGTATTGCCGCTACGTTCCCACGTGTTCTGCTCGCGGGAAACGGCCAAAATTCCCCGGGCCACTTGAGATTCTTGGACACCCAAGTCGTGTTGTTGCTATTCAACTCGCCGCTCTGTCCGCGTTACCTAGAATCGTGACAAAAATGTTTTTCGATCGAAGTTTGTAATTTCCGCTGCCTCGGGCACACGTGCGACTGTCCACGGCTTCCCTTGGCAGCGTGTTGATGTTATCGGCGTCTTCGCTTGTCGCTAATCCTCTGGGGGGCTGCCTTCTGTGAAGTGTGCCGACGTAGGCGCGCGACCGCCTCTCACCCGTGGTCACTGCCTGTGTCCACCCGGTCGTTGGGCTTCCAAGCTAGGAACGCATCAGAAGAATACATTTCATGCAAAAAGTGTACCAAGTTTGCAAAGAGAAGAATCATAGCCCTTTACTGATGCTTAATGACACAATAATTCACCTCCATCACACTTCATACACTCCTGGAAATGGAAAAAAGAACACATTGACACCGGTGTGTCAGACCCACCATACTTGCTCCGGACACTGCGAGAGGGCTGTACAAGCAATGATCACACGCACGGCACAGCGGACACACCAGGAACCGCGGTGTTGGCCGTCGAATGGCACTAGCTGCGCAGCATTTGTGCACCGCCGCCGTCAGTGTCAGCCAGTTTGCCGTGGCATACGGAGCTCCATCGCAGTCTTTAACACTGGTAGCATGCCGCGACAGCGTGGACGTGAACCGTATGTGCAGTTGACGGACTTTGAGCGAGGGCGTACAGTGGGCATGCGGGAGGCCGGGTGGACGTACCGCCGAATTGCTCAACACGTGGGGCGTGAGGTCTCCACAGTACATCGATGTTGTCGCCAGTGGTCGGCGGAAGGTGCACGTGCCCGTCGACCTGGGACCGCACCGCAGCGACGCACGGATGCACGCCAAGACCGTAGGATCCTACGCAGTGCCGTAGGGGACCGCACCGCCACTTCCCAGCAAATTAGGGACACTGTTGCTCCTGGGGTATCGGCGAGGACCATTCGCAACCGTCTCCATGAAGCTGGGCTACGGTCCCGCACACCGTTAGGTCGTCTTCCGCTCACGCCCCAACATCGTGCAGCCCGCCTCCAGTGGTGTCGCGACAGGCGTGAATGGATGGACGAATGGAGACGTGTCGTCTTCAGCGATGAGAGTCGCTTCTGCCTTGGTGCCAATGATGGTCGTATGCGTGTTTGGCGCCGTGCAGGTGAGCGCCACAATCAGGACTGCATACGACCGAGGCACACAGGGCCAACACCCGGCATCATGGTGTGGGGAGCGATCTCCTACACTGGCCGTACACCACTGGTGATCGTCGAGGGGACACTGAATAGTGCACGGTACATCCAAACCGTCATCGAACCCATCGTTCTACCATTCCTAGACCGGCAAAGGAACTTTCTGTTCCAACAGGACAATGCACGTCCGCATGTATCCCGTGCCACCCAACGTGCTCTAGAAGGTGTAAGTCAACTACCCTGGCCAGCAAGATCTCCGGATCTGTGCCCCATTGTGCATGTTTGGGACTGGATGAAGCGTCGTCTCACACGGTCTGCACGTCTAGCACGAACGCTGGTCCAACTGAGGCGCCAGGTGGAAATGGCATGGCAAGCCGTTCCACAGGACTACATCCAGCATCTCTACGATCGTCTCCATGGGAGAATAGCAGCCTGCATTGCTGCGAAAGGTGGATATACACTGTACTAGTGCCGACATTGTGCATGCTCTGTTGCCTGTGTCTATGTGCCTGTGGTTCTGTCAGTGTGATCATGTGATGTATCTGACCCCAGGGATGTGTCAATAAAGTTTCCCCTTCCTGGGACAATGTATTCACGGTGTTCTTATTTCAATTTCCAGGAGTGTATATTGCAATAAACTAATGACTGATTTTGAAAGCAATTATCTTCTTTAATTATAAACATGAGAAGCTTTGACACTTTTCAGATATGCTCAATAATGTTCGTGTCTGGGGAGTTTGGTGGCCAGCGGAAGTGTTTAAATTCAGAAGCGTGTTCCTGAAACCACTCTGTAACGATTCTGGACGTGTGCGGTGTCGCACTGTCCTGTTGGAATTGCCCAAGTCCGTCGGCATGCACAATGGACGTGAATGGATGCAGGTGATTATACAGGAGGCTTACGTACGTGTCACCTGTCAGCGTCGTATTTAGACGTATCAGGGGTCCCGTATAAATCCGACTGCACACCAATACAGAGCCTCCACTAGCTTGAACAGTGTAGCGTCCATGTATTCATGGGGTTGTCTCCATACCCGTACACGTCCATCCGCTCGATACAATTTGAAACTAGACTCGTCCCATTCACTTTAATTCGGTGAAATATAATCATTGTCTTCTTAACTAAAAACATATGATTCCTAAAGAAGTCGCAACATCGCTTCAAAATATCTTTTGTCGCGTTTATGATTAATGCGAAAAATCATGCCACTGTAAATATGTAATATCTAACATCCTACAGATTTCAACAGACTTGCTCATTACGGAGCAAGACTTTACCCAAACATAAAAATTAACGACTAAAGGACATGGAGTCTCACAAAGAGCAGTGTATTGCTTTAGGATTGTCTTAACTTCTGAAGCTGTAGCTCTGAGTGCTGTCTTCGATTCGCCTCGAAAGGATATGAAGAGGAAAGTGCGTTTACTAAAACCGACGATTTTAATAAACAAGTGGTATAGAAGACATTGTTAGAATACTGTAATAAAGGACAGTATTCTGTTGCCAGCAACGTTCCTGTCCAACTACAACACAAAATTTAGCATGAGGGCTCGCCTTCTAAGAAACATCGGGTTTAAATTCAGGAAATGTAACAACAGAAAAACTTCATGTGCAGCGATGGGATATTGTCTCTCCAATAGGGACAGCTTTGCGCATTGTGCACTTATAGTATACGGAGGACAAATGCCAGTGGTTTATCTGAACTGGAGTCTCGCGAAATCATACAAGCAAAAATATTTGGGAAGGTTCCGAGGGAAATAGTAGTCTGAAACTACCTACACATAGGCTCTGCATCTGTATAGTGTAGTTGGTGTTTGAGCGGTGTAAGGCGCTGCAGTCATGGACTGTGCGGCTGGTCCCGGCGGAGGTTCGAGTCCTCCCTCGGGCATGAGTATGTGTGTTTGTGCTTAGGATAATTTAGGTTAAGTAGTGTGTAAGCTTAGGGACTGATGACCTTAGCAGTTAAGTCCCATAAGATTTCACACACATCTGAACATTTTAATTGGTGTTTAGGGTGATGGATGCAGTGACGGAGATTCTGTTACAGTTGCATATATAATCTCTTCTGGAGTTAGGGAATTTTCTAGCTGCTATTAAGGCGAGCCGATGGAACCAGAATCCTGGAGGCGGTTAGGACTTGCTCGCTACGTTGGGTCACGTGTTTACTCTGTCATAAATAAATCGCGTTCGTAAGTGACATGATATGGTAATGAAGTCTCAGATGTTACCAAAATTAATTTTATACTTTTCTTAACAGTTTTCTCGCTGGAAAGTTCTACAACTTCAAACAGAACGCAAATTAATCAGCGACGAAGATATTCGTTACACAGGCGACAGTATTTCACTTTTTATCCCTGAATAGTTCTACGTTTTCACGGTAAAATACCTATCTTCCGCATTTAGAATGTTTCTACATTTTCTGACTGCGAATATGTGTTTCTGACTTTCCTCTGGGACTGAAGTAAAAAAATGTATTTCTTTAAAAGCTCTTTTTTACTTTTTTCGCAAAAAAAGAATTTTCTTTTGGAAAGTACTTCATCATATTCTTGATTAAAAGTAAAGATATCTGATATTTTTTAGAAATTTTTCCTAATATTTGAAATTATTACCAATTGGCAATAATGCAGGTGCCAGAGATGACCTGCCTTCTTTCGTGGCGACTACTGTAGCGCTTTTGATCCAACAGTCGTGAATGATCTCTGTGATTCGCTCAGGCTGAACGGAGTAGGCCTACTACAAAATGCAGCAGCGCTCCGATTCTGCAGTGCTGGCCGTGGTGGTGCGGTGTTGCAGGGTGGCTACGCCAAATGGGGAGTGCTCGACGTCTGAGTTCTTCCGAGCCCTACAGTGCGCTGAGAGGGGAAGGGGAATGGCACGAAGGGCGGGAGACGTGGACTCACGTGTAGTCCGTGGCAGGCGAACGGCTGCAACCCTCGAGGCGAACTATTTCGTTCCGAGAAAATCTGCAACACTTTAGGAGCCGATAAGGTACATAGCTTGCTTTCCCCATAGTAAAGAGTCACTTGGACTCCACCTCTGAAGATACCGTCATATTTCGAAGAGCAGAAGTGCTAAGAAAACCATCGGAACGGATGAACTGCCAGCTAGATACAGCTGCAGAGCAGTAGTAATGATAAAATAGGTTTAGGTGTGCGCTGGAATATTTGATTTTTCCACTTTCCGCATCAATAGTGTCCGCGAGATATGTAGCGGGCTGCCTATGAGTGGGATTACCATATCTAGCTGGGACCTCGTCGGCACACTCTGAGATGGGGGGTGTAGAAATGAGTGTGGCGCGAGAATATTTAAGCAATCGCTGTGGCTTTGGACCTAGCTGTGGACTGCTTTGCGGCGACTTTGGAGTCAGGATACGTTGCGGTATTCAGTTTTACGGTACAGTCAAGAGAACTGAAGGATTGATGATGTTTGACAACTTCATAATCTGTCATTATAATAGTTCTACAGCAGCACCGGGCAATTCTTCCTGGGTATTTTACCACTTTCCGTGCCAACAGTGTCCGCGAGATATGTAGTGGGCTGCCTATGATTAGGATTACCATATCTAGCTGATACCTCGTCGGGACGCTCTGAGATGATTTGAACCATCTAACCACAGCATTTCTCCTTTCACCAGCTATAGACGGCCCTTAAGAATTACATCCTTTAATCGGAAAAGGCTGTAGTTAGTGGAATAACATTGTAGATAAAAAAAATTCGGTAATAACCATATGGAAAAATACTCTCTTCTTTGTATACTACCATTTCCCAAAATTTCGTTTCGACATCTCAAATCGTTTATTAAATATGGGGAAAAAAGTAAAATCATATAATCATGGATGTAGGAATAGGCTTTCATGCCGATGCTACGGTGAATCTATTTTTATGATTCATCTGGCTTGCGTCTGTGAGTTGCTGAGATGATTCAAAATGGTTCAAATGGCTCTAAGCACTAAGGGACTTAACATCTGAATTCATCAGTCCCCTAGACTTAGAACTACTTAAACCTAACTAACCTAAAGACATCACACATATCCATGCCCGAGGCAGGATTCGAACCTGCGACCGTAGCAGCTGCGTGGTTCCGGACTGAAGCGCCTAGAACCGCTCGGCCACAAACGCCGGCTGCTGAGATGGAACAGCTACAAATCTCACAACGCTTCCTGATCCGTACGTCCTTTCTTGATAAAAAAAAACACAAAAAAACAAAAAAAACACCTCTTGTGTAATCATCCGAAAAGTGACACTTTCTCTTTCCATCCTCGGGAATTTTCACCGACCGAGGTGGCGCAATGGTTAGCACACTGGACTCGCATTCGGGAGGACGACGTTTCAAACCCGCGTCCAGCCATCCTGATTTAGATTATCCGTGATTTCTCTAAATCGCTTCATGCAAGTGCCGTAATGGTTCCTTTGAAAGGGCACGGCCGATTTCCTTCCCCATTCTTCCACAATCCGAGCTTGTGCTCCGTCTCTAATGACCTCGTTGTAAACGGGAAGTTAAACACTAATCTCCTCCTCCTCCTTGGGCATTTTGGTAAGCTAAGTTTATGAGATGGTAAACAGTGGACAATAACACTATAGTCATCGAAGTACATGTCACTATGTAGTTCACGCCCTATATACCGCAGGCCGGTGTGGCCGTGCGGTTCTAGGAGCTTCAGTCCGGAACCGCGTGACCGCTACGGTCGCAGGTTCGAATCCTGCGTCGGGCATGGTTGTGTGTGATGTCCTTAGGTTAGTTAGGTTTAAGTAGTTCTAAGTTCTATGGGACTGATGACCACAGATGTTAAGTCCCATAGTGCTCAGAGCCATTTGAACCCTATATACCCGCAGTGCTGTGTGCTAGTAAAAAGCCTGCTGCCCCTCTTCAGGAACCAAACGTTTGTCTGGCCTCTCAACAGATAACCCTTCGTTGTGGTTGCACCTGCGGTATCGCTGAGGCACGCAAGCCTCCCCACCAACGGCAAGGTCCATGGTTCATGGGGGAGAGCATGGGGGAGAGCATGGAAGAGCAGCTGAAAAGAATGGACAATATCTTGAAAGGAGGATATAAGATGAACATCAACAAAAGCAAAACGAGGATAATGGAATGTCGTCGAATTAAGTCGGGTGATGCTGAGGGAATTAGATTAGGAAATGAGACACTTAAAGTAGTAAAGGAGTTTCGCTATTTGGGGAGCAAAATAACTGATGATGGTCGAAGTAGAGAGGATATCAAATGTAGACTGGCAATGGCAAGGAAAGCGTTTCTGAAGAAGAGAAATTTGTTAACATCGAGTATAGATTTAAGTGTCAGGAAGTCGTTTCTGAAAGTATTTGTATGGACTGTAGCCATGTATGGATGTGAAAGCATGGATGATAACTAGTTTGGTCAAGAAGAGAATAGAAGCTTTCGAAATGTGGTGCTGCAGAAAAATGCTGAAGATTAGATGGATAGATCATATAACTAATGAGGAGGTATTGAATGGAATTGGGGAGAAGAGGAGTTTGTGGCACAACTTGACTAGAAGAAGGGATCGGTTGGTACGACGTGTTCTGAGGCATCAAGGGATCCAATTTAGTATTGGAGGGTAAAAATCGTAGAGGGAGACCAAGAGATGAACACATTAAGTAGATTCAGAAGGATGTAGGTTTCAGTAGGTACTGGGAGATGAAGAAGCTTGCACAGGGTAGAGTAGCATGGAGAGCTGCATCAAACCAGTCTCAGGACTGAAGACCACAACAACAACAACTGATACATCATCTTTTATGTGAAACTAGTTGTCAGAAACGAAGTATTTTGATCTCCTGCTTCGATTGCTTCAACGGCTTTTCCTAAAAGCGTCGCAATTAAGATGAGCTGTGTTCTCATATCAGGTTTTGATGAATGTCATTTCCCACAATATCTGTTATGTCGGTGCGAATAAGAGGTGGTTCTGACTTCCATTACATGTTAGTGAACCTGGGGTTGATTTCTAAAAGAGAAACCAAATTCGATAACCTCAACCTCACGAAGAAATCTGGTAAAGTAAATATAAGTAAAAGGATTGGTACGAAAAACGACGGATACTTTCAAAACAATTTTCAGTAGTGGCCGAAAGTGTGTGTTACGTTACATCAGAACCAAATGTTATTACGTAGAACTTAGATTATGACGAACAAAACCTTTTTCATTTGCAACAGCCGATGTGGAACAGAAGAGCGCGGCGAGTTTATTATACCGGGTGATCAAAAAGTCAGTATAAATTTGAAAACGTAATAAACCACGGAATAGTGTAGATAAAGAGGTAAAAATTGACACACATGCTTGGAATGACATGGGGTTTTATTAGAACAAAAAAAAAATAATCAAAGGTCACAAAATGTCCGACAGATGGCGCTGGACAGCAAAACTGCTACCGTGACGGGTGAGAGGTACGCCGATATGTTAAAGAATCGCATCATCCCCAGCTTGGCTGATAAACACCTGCTAGAACGTACGATGTTTATGCAGGATGGCGCTCCACCCCATATTGCTAGACCCGTCAAAGATCTCTTGCGCGCGTCGTTTGGTGATGATCGTGTGCTCAGCCGCCACTTTCGTCATGCTTGGCCTCCCAGGTCCCCAGACCTCAGTTCGTGCGATTACTGGCTTTGGGGTTACCTGAAGTCGCAAGTGTATCGTGATCGACCGACATCTCTAGGTATGCTGAAAGACAACATCCGACGCCAATGCCTCACCATAACTCCGGACATGCTTTACAGTGCTGTTCACAACATTATTTCTCGACTACAGCTATTGTTGAGGAATAATGGTGGACATATTGAGCATTTCCTCTAAAGAACATCATCTTTGCTTTGTCTTACTTTGTTATGGTAATTATTGCTATTCTGAGCAGGTGAAGCGCCATCTGTCGGACAATTTTGAAACTTTTAAATTTTTTTGGTTCTAATAAAACCCCATGGCATTCCAAGCATGTGTGTCAATTTGTACCTCTCTATTGACATGATTCCGTGATTTATCCAGTTTTCAAATTTATACTGGCTTTTTGATCACCCGGTAATTACACCACACCGGCCGTATCATCGTATTCAGTAAACATTGTACACACGTTATGTGGAATGTTTTATTCGAAATAGCCTTTACCACCAACTCAGAAAATATTTACTGCTCTCCCTGATCTGCATACGTCATTCAATAGCCGTGGGAAGCGATGAGCGTTGGTTCTTCACAGTATTCAATATTGCCCCTTTCTTTTCGGTTGAAACACTGTGTCTACACCGCTGATGCTAGGCATAGAAACATGCCTTAAATCATGGCTTAGTGCCAGTTATACGGATAGCTCCAAAAACGCATTAGGATCGTCTCCGGCGAATTCGCACTTGCGCAGAATAACAAATCTGCCGCATTGCTGTGGCAGGAACGTCACTAAGTCATTAATCCAGCCTCCACTTTCATATGTGGGCATTGGTATCAACTATTTTACAAGCTCATCGCCGCTTTCACTTTTTGCGTGCGAACTGCCACAACCGTTTAAGGAGACCGGCAAGGGTAAAACTTGCGTGGGGTGGTTGTGGGCGTTAAACGGCCGATGATTACAAATTAGCGCTCGGCTCGCGGCCGATATTGCGCGCGTAATTCTGTCACCGCTGATTACAGGGCGTGCGGCCAGCGGCCAGCGTGCCGCAGTAAAAAAGACCGACCCCAGCGCCGATATTGCGCACATAATGCGGCCCGGTTGGCACCCGAGGGCGTTAGTTTCACACCTTCCTGGTCAATAAGGACAGCGATTAGCTGGCGCAACGCAAGCCAACACACGCACGCACGCACTAACAAGTGGGCGAGTGCGGTATTCGCTTCCTGTACTATGCGAAGGTCAATACCTGACAAAAGAAGTGAAGGAGCTAAAGACATAGTCATGCTTCAGTGTCTAACAACCCTACCACAACAAATGTCAAAAATTAATTATGATTGTAGCGTTACTCACGCTGCTAAATATTGCATTTTCGGGCAACAACAAAGTTTATTATGTGGCAGATGTCATTAGAGCACAGTTAATAAAGTCATTTCTTGAAATAATGGAGAAACTAGGCACTCATCTTTTCGTGTTTCCCAAGCTGGTCTCGTTGTGGACTCATGGCTCAATCGCCGAAAATCTAGGTAGAGATGATTCCAAGCTCGGATGCAAAGAGGCCTCATTGTTATTCTGCGATATTCAAAAAGTTTTATAGATGTGTTTCATAAACCGTTCTTGAAGATTAAACTTTTGCAATTTAGGACAATGCTGACGTAAAAAAGTAATCAGCACTCCGAATTTAAGTTACACTTCTTTTTTATTACTTTTGTTGCAATATCACGTAACTCGTTCCTAAACATCACTTCACAATATAAAACATACTTGAAAATATTTTCCTCATTGTTAAAGCTCACATTTCATAAACTGACTACAATTTGCGTCTTTTTAACATGACGATCAAAGCTTGACTCTCTAATAACCGCTTACGCGCCCCAAAAATCAGAGTTACAAGTACGTCAAAGATCATAGTGAGAAAAGAAAGAATACACATAAGAATAATAGCATTGCAATATATACATATCGATGTATCGTGGTACTTCTACACTAATGAAATCACATCCGAATGTTGTCACAGAAATATGTTAACTATTTTACAGAAACACAGTAGAATATTGCTGGTATCGAGAGGTTGAGGTGAGGTGCCGTAATGGTTACGTAATTCAAGTACGATTACAAATGTAACTTCGTAGCCGCACACACCATCGGCGAGTATGTAAGTAATTAGAATTGCAGTTCTCCGTAACTGGTAGACCGACCAACAGAGTACAGTACCGCTGTTGGTTGGTGCCGTTACCAGTTGTGACAGCATATGTAGGAGGCTTTAACAGCTTCAGGTGTTGAGTGATAACTATGAAGGAGAGATGCCAAGTACATTTACATCTACATCCATACTCCGCAAGCCACCTGACGGTGTGTGGCGGAGGGTACCTTGGGTTCTCCCTTCAATTCCAGTCTCGCATTGTTCGTGAAAAGAAAGATTGTCTGTATGCCTCTGTGTGGGCTCTAATAATCTCTCTGATTTTATCCTCATGGTCTCTTCGCAAGATATACGTAGGAGGGAGCCATATACTGCTTGACTCCTCGGTGAAGGTATGTTCTCGAGCTACTGAACGTCTCTCCTGCAGAGTCTTCCACTGGAGTTTATCTATCATTTCCGTAACGCTTTCCCGATTACTAAATGATCCTGTAACGAAGCTCTCCGTTGGATCTTCTCTATCTCTTCTCTCAATCCTATCTGGTACGGATCCCACACCGCTGAGCAGTATTCAAGCAGTGGGCGAACAAGCGTACTGTAACCTACTTCCTTTGTTTTCGGATCGCATTTCCTTAGGATTCTTCCAATGAATCTAAGTCTGGCATCTGCTTTACCGACGATAAACTTTATATGATCATTCCATTTTAAATCACTCCTAATGCGTACTCCCAGGTAATTTATGGATCGACGCGCAGGTCGCCGAAGTGGCGTCAATTCGAAAGACCTGCACCAGGCGAACGGTCTACCCGACGGGAGGGCCTAGCCACACGACTGTTATTTATGGAATTAACTGCTTCCTGTTGCTGACGTGCTATATTGTAGCTAAATGATAAGGGATCTTTCTTTCTATTTATTCGCAGCACATTACACTTGTCTACATTGAAATTCAATTGCCATTCCCTGCACCAGGCGTCAATACGTTGCAGATCCTCCTCCATTTCAATACAATTTTCCATTGTTACAACCTCTCGATATACCACAGCATCATCCGCAAAAAGCCTCAGTGGACTTCCGATGTTATCCACAAGGTCATTTATGTATATCCTGAATAGCAACGGTCCTACGACACTCCCCTGCGGCACACCTGAAATCACTCTTACTTCGGAAGACTTCTCTCCATTGAGAATGACATGCTGCGTTCTGTTATCTAGGAACTCTTCAATCCAATCACACAATTGGTCTGATAGTCCATATGCTCTTACTTTGTTCATTAAACGACTGTGGGGAACTGTATCGAACGCCTTGCGGAAGTCAAGAAACACAGCATCTACCTGGGAACCCGTGTCTATGGCCCTGAGTCTCGTGGACGAATAGCGCGAGCTGAGTTCCACACGATCGTCTTTTTCGAAATCCATGCTGATTTCCACAGAGTAGATTTCTAGTCTCCAGAAATGTCATTATACTTGAGCATAGTACGTGTTCCAAAATTCTACAACTGATCGACTTCAGAGATAGGTCTATAGTTCTTCACATCTGTTCGACGTCCCTTCTTAAAAAGAGAGAGCAGTATCAGCACTTGACATGGTTTGAAAGGTGCCACATCGTGGGTTCTGTTTGCCCGGGTGGTCAACTCGAGCAGTAAACAGATTTGTGAGGCATACTCGCTGTCAGGATTACGGGCGACCACGTCAGACTACTAAAAGGGAGGATCGCCATATTGCACACGAAGCGTATCGTAACCCCTTCACATTTGCGTCTGCTGCCAGAGACAAGTAATGCACTAAGGTGACATGTATTGGGATACCTCCAATAACGTGTCGGACCTCCTTTTGCCCAGAGTAGCCCAGCAACTCGACGTGGTATGGATTCAACGAGTTGTCAAAAGTTCCCTGCAGAAATACTCTGCCTCGCCGCCTCTACAGCTGTCCATAACAGCGAAAGAGTTGGCGGTGCAGGATGTTGTGGACCAATTTACCTCTCGATTTTTTTGAGTCATCAATCTTCTGACAGGTTTGATGCAGCCCGCCACGAATTTCCTATGCCAACCTCTTCATCTCAGAATAGCACTTGCAACCTACGTCCTCAATAACTTGCTGAATGTATTCCAATCTCTGTCTTCCTCTACAGTTTTTGCCCTCTACAGCTCCCTCTAGTACCATGCAAGTTATTTCCTGATGTCTTAACAGATGTTCTATCATCCTGTCCCTTCTCCTTATCAAAGTTTTCCACATATTCCTTTCCTCTCCGATTCTGCACAGAACCTCCTCATTCCTTACCTTATCGGTCCACCTAATTTTCAACATTCGTCTGTAGCACCACATCTCAAATGCTTCGATTCTCTTCTGTTCCGGTTTTCCCACAGCCCGTGTTTCCCTGTCATAGAATACTGTGCTCCAATCTATATTCTCAGAAATTTCCTCCTCAAATTGTGGCCTATGTTTGCTACTAGTAGACTTTTCTTGTCCAGTAATGCCCTTTTTGACAATGCTATATAAGATGAACATCAACAAAAGCAAAACGAGTATAATGGAATGTAGTCGAATTAAGTTCGGTGATAGTGAGGGAATTAGATTAGGAAATGATACACTTGAAGTAGTAAAGGAGTTTTCGTATTTCGGGAGCAAAATAACTGATGATGGTCGAAGTAGAGAGGATATAAAATGTTGACTGGAAATGGCAAGGAAAGCGTTTCTGAAGAAGAGAAATTTGTTAACATCGATTATAGATTTAAGTGTCAAGAAATCGTTTCTGAAAGTATTTGTATGGAGTGTAGCCATGTATGGAAATGAAACATGGACGATAAATAGTTTGAACAAGAAGAGAATAGAAGCTTTCGAAATGTGGTGTTACAGAAGAATGCTGAAGATTAGATGGGTAGTTTACACAACTAAAGAGGAGGTATTGAGTAGAATTGGGGAGAAGAGGAGTTTGTGGCACAACTTGACTAGGAGAAGGTATCGGCTGGTAGGACATGTTCTGAGGCATCAAGGGATCACTAATTTGGTACTGGTGGGCAGCGTGGAGGGTAAAAATCGTAGAGGGAGACCAAGAGATGAATACACTAAGCAGATCCAGAAGGATGTAGGTTGCAGTAGGTACTGGGAGATGAAGAAGCTTGCACACGATAGAGTAGCATGGAGAGCTGCATGAAATCAGTCTGAGGACTGAAGACCACAGCAACAACAACAGTCTGCTTTTGATGTCCTTGTTCCATCCGTCATTGGTTATTTTGCTGCCTGGGTAGTAGAATTCCTTAAATTCATCTACTTCGTGACTATCAAACCTAATGTCAAGTTTCTCGCTGTTCTCATTTCTGCTACTTCTCAATACTTTCGTCTTTCTTCGATTTACTCTCAATCCATATTCTGTACTCATTCCATTCAGCTGACCATGTAGTTCTTCTTCACTTACATTCAGGATAGCAATGTCTTACGCTCATCGTATCATTGATACCCTTTCACCCTGAACTTTAAATCCACTCCTAAATCTTTCATTTACTTCCATTTTTGCTTTTTCGATGTACAGATTGAACAGTAGGGGCGAAGACTACGTCCCTGTCTTACACCCTTTTTAATCCGAGCATTTCGTTTTTGGTCGTCCATTCTTATACTCCCTCTTGGTTCTTATACATATTTTATATCACCCGTCTCTCCCTATAGATTACCCCTATTTTTCTCCTAATTTCGAACATCTTGCACGGTTTTACATTGTCAGACGCTTTTTCTTTAGTCTTGCTTCCATTATCAACCGCGTCGGAATTGCCTCTCTGGTGCCTTTACCTTTCCTAAAGTCAAACTCACCGTCATCTAACATATCCTCAATCTCCTCTTCCATTCTTCTGTGTATTATTCCTGTCAGCAACTTGAATTCATGAGCTGTTAAGCTGACTGTGCGATAATTCTCGCACTTGTCAGCTCTTGTAGTCTTCGGAATTGTTTGGATGATATTTTTCCGGAAGTCAGACGGAATATTGCAATACTCATAGATTCTCTCACCAACGTGAATAGTCGTTTTGGTGCCACTTCCTCTAGAGATTTTAGAAATTATGACGAAATCTTATCTATCCCTTTTGCCTTATTTGATCTTAAATCCTCCAAAGCTCTCTGAAATTCTAATACTGGACCCCCTATCTCTTCTAAATCGACTCCTGTTTCTTCTTCTATCACATCAGACAAATCTGCCCCTCACAGAGACCTTCAATGTACTCTTCTACCCATCCGCTCTCTCCTCTGTATTAAACAGCGGAATTCCGGTTGACACCTTAATTTACCACCATTGCTTTTAATTTCACCGAAGGTTGTTTTGTCTTTCGTATATGCTGAGTTCGTCCTTCCGACTATCATTTCTTTTTCGATTCCTTCACTTTTTTTCATGCAGCCATTTTGTCTTAGCTTCCTTGCACCTATATAGTTTATTCCTCAGCGACAAGTATTTCTGTATTGCTGAATTTCCCTGAACATTTTTGCACGCCCTTCTTTCACCGATCAGCCTAAGTATTTCTTCTGTTACCCACGATTTCTTCACAGTTACCTTCTTTGTACCTACACTCCTGGAAATGGAAAGAAGAACACATTGACACCGGTGTGTCAGACCCACCATACTTGCTCCGGACACTGCGAGAGGGCTGTACAAGCAATGATCACACGCACGGCACAGCGGACACACCAGGAACCGCGGTGTTGGCCGTCGAATGGCGCTAGCTGCGCAGCATTTGTGCACCGCCGCCGTCAGTGTCAGCCAGTTTGCCGTGGCATACGGAGCTCCATCGCAGTCTTTAACACTGGTAGCATGCCGCGACAGCGTGGACGTGAACCGTATGTGCAGTTGACGGACTTTGAGCGAGGGCGTATAGTGGGCATGCGGGAGGCCGGGTGGACGTACCGCCGAATTGCTCAACACGTGGGGCGTGAGGTCTCCACAGTACATCGATGTTGTCGCCAGTGGTCGGCGGAAGGTGCACGTGCCCGTCGACCTGGGACCGGACCGCAGCGACGCACGGATGCACGCCAAGACCGTAGGATCCTACGCAGTGCCGTAGGGGACCGCACCGCCACTTCCCAGCAAATTAGGGACACTGTTGCTCCTGGGGTATCGGCGAGGACCATTCGCAACCGTCTCCATGAGGCTGGGCTACGGTCCCGCACACCGTTAGGCCGTCACGCCCCAACATCGTGCAGCCCGCCTCCAGTTGTGTCGCGACAGGCAAGGGAACTTGCTGTTCCAACAGGACAATGCACGTCCGCATGTATCCCGTGCCACCCAACGTGCTCTAGAAGGTGTAAGTCAACTACCCTGGCCAGCAAGATCTCCGGATCTGTCCCCCATTGAGCATGTTTGGGACTGGATGAAGCGTCGTCTCACGCGGTCTGCACGTCCAGCACGAACGCTGGTCCAACTGAGGCGCCAGGTGGAAATGGCATGGCAAGCCGTTCCACAGGACTACATCCAGCATCTCTACGATCGTCTCCATGGGAGAATAGCAGCCTGCATTGCTGCGAAAGGTGTATATACACTGTACTAGTGCCGACATTGTGCATGCTCTGTTGCCTGTGTCTATGTGCCTGTGGTTCTGTCAGTGTGATCATGTGATGTATCTGACCCCAGGAATGTGTCAATAAAGTTTCCCCTTCCTGGGACAATGAATTCACGGTGTTCTTATTTCAATTTCCAGGAGTGTATATTTTTCTTTCCTACTTCTGTGATGGCCCTTTATTTCTACTGCCTACTGTAGTATTCTTTATTGCTGTACCTACAGCCTTAGAGAACTTCAAGCGTATCTGGTCATTCCTTAGTACTTCCGCATACCAGTTCTTTGCGTATTGATTCTTCGTGACTAATCTCTTTAACTTCACCCTACTCTTCATCACTGCTACATTGTGATCTGAGTCTATATCTGCTCCTGGATGTGCCTTACAATCGATATGTAATCTAACTGAAGTCTCCCCTTGTCACCCAGTCTTGTCCGAGTATACCTCCTCCTCTCGTGATTCTTGAGCAGAGGAGGCGCTATTACTAGCTGAAATTTATTACAGAACTCAGTTAGTCTTTCTCCTCTTTCATTCCTTATCCCAAGCCTATATTCACTTTTCATTTCCCTTTATGTATTATATTACCCTTTCAGTAGCCTCATACACTTTCTCTAAAAAAAATGTTCAAATGTGTGTGAAATCTTATGGGACTTACCTGCGAAGGTCATCAGTCCCTAAGCTTACACACTACTTAACCTAAATTATCCTAAGGACAAACACACACACACACACACACGCCCGAGGGAGGACTCGAACCTCTGCCGGGACCAGCCGCACTATTTTCTCTATCTCCTCATCTTCAGCTTGCGAGTCGGCATGTATACCTCAGCTATCGTTGTGGGCGTTGGTTTGCTTTCGATTCTGAGAAGAACAACTGTATCACTGAACTGTTCACAGTAACACACTGTATGCCCTACTTTCCTGTTCGTAACGAATCCTACACCTGCTGGTGTTGGTATTACCCAATACTCATCTGACCAGAAATACGTGTCTTCTTTTCATTTCACTTCCATGACTGAGCCTTTGCATTTCCGTTACCAGATTTTCTAGCTTCCCCACCACATTCAAGTTCCTGACATCCACGCCCCGAGTCGTAGAACTTTATCCTTTCCTCTCGATTATATCCCATAAATGTTAGATGGAATTCATGTCGGGTGATCTGGGTGGCGAAATCATTCGCTCGAATAGTCGAGAATGTTCTTCAGACCAATGCCGTATGGCTAGGACCTCCCGTCGGGTAGACCGGTCGCCTGGTGCAAGTCTTTTGAGTTGATGCTACTTCGGCGACTTGCGTGTCGATGGGGATGAGATGATGATGATAAGGACAACACAACCACCCAGTCCCTGAACAGAGAAAATCTCCTACCCAGCCGGGAATCGAACCCGAGCCCTTTGGTACGACAGTCCGTCGCGCTGACCACTCAGCTACTGGGGGCAGACCTTCAAACCAATACCAAACAATTGTTGACCGGTGACACGGCACTCGTCATCCATCAAAATTCCATCGGTGTTTGGGAACATGAAGTCCATGAACAGCTGCAAATGGTGTCCATGTAGCCGAACATAGCATTCTCAGTAAATGATGGATTCACTGGATGAGAGGACCCAATCCATTCCACGTAAACACAGCCCACACCATTATGGAGGTACCACCAACTTGCACAGTGCAGTGTTGACAACTTGGGTCCACGGCTTTGTAGAGTTTGCGCCACACTCGAACCCTAGCGTCAGCTCTTACCAACTGAAGTCGGGACTCATCTGACCAGGTGACGGTTTTCCAGCCGTCTAGGGCCAAACTGATATGGTCATGAACCCAGGAGAGGCTCTGCAGCCGATATCGTGCTGTTAGCAAAGGCACTCGCGTCGGTCGTCTGCTGCCACAACCTATTAACGCCACATTTCACCGCACTTTCGTAACGGATACACAATTATTTATGCGGTTATTTCACGCAGCGTTTGTTCTCGGTTAGCGCTGACAACTCTCCGCAAACGCCGCTTCTCTCGGTCGTTAAGTGAAGGTCGTCGGCCACCATGTTGTCAGTGGTGAGAAGCAGTGCCTGAAATTTGGTATTCTCGGCACATTCCTGACGCTGTGGATCCTGGAATATAGAATTACCTAACGATTTCCGAACTGGAATTTCCCATACGTCTAGCTCCAACTATATTCCGCGTTCAAAGTCTGTTACTTCTCGTCGTCTGGCCATAATTACGCCAGAAACCTTTTCACATGAACCAACTGATTACAAATGACAGATCCGCGTTGCAACGCTCTTTTATACCCTGGTGTACGCGATACTAGAGCCATATACAGGGTGTTACAAAAAGGTACGGCCAAACTTTCAGGAAACATTCCTCACACACAAAGAAAGAAAATATGTTATGTGGAAATGTGTCCGGAAACGCTTACTTTCCATGTTAGAGCTCATTTTATTACTTCTCTTCAAATCACATTAATCATGGAATGGAAACACACAGCAACAGAACGTACCAGCGTGACTTCAAACACTTTGTTACAGGAAATGTTCAAAATGTTCTCCGTTAGCGAGGATACATGCATCCACCCTCCGTCGCATGGAATCCCTGATGGGCTGATGCAGCCCTGGAGAATGGCGTATTGTATCACAGCCGTCCACAATACGAGCACGAAGAGTCTCTACATTTGGTACCGGGGTTGCGTAGACAAGAGCTTTCAAATGCCCCCATAAATGAAAGTCAAGAGGGTTGAGGTCGGGAGAGCGTGGAGGCCACGGAATTGGTCCGCCTCTACCAATCCAGCGGTCACGGAATCTGTTGTTGAGAGGCATACGAACACTTTGACTGAAATGTGCAGGAGCTCCATTGTGCATGAACCACATGTTGTGTCGTACTTGTAAAGGCACATGTTCTAGCAGCACAGGTAGAGTATCCCGTATGAAATCATGATAACGTGCTCCATTGAGCGTAGGTGGAAGAACAGACTGACGAAACTAAAATGAGCTCTAACATCGAAATTAAGCGTTTCCGGACACATGTCCACATAACATCTTATGTTTCCTGAAAGTTTGGCCGTACCGTTTTGTAATACACTGTATACAGGGTCGTCCGTTGATAGTGACTGGGACAAATATCTCACGAAATAAGCATCAAACGAAAAAACTACAAAGAACGAAACTCGTCTAGCTTGAAGAGGGAAACCAGATGGCGCTATGGTTCGCCCGCTAGATGGCGCTGCCATAGGTCAAACGGATTCAACTGCGTTTTTTAAAATAGGAACCCCCATTTTTTATTTCGTATTTGTGTAGTACGTAAAGAAATATGAATGTTTTAGTTGGACCACTTTTTTCGCTTTGTGATAGACGGCGCTGTAATAGTCACAAACGTAAAAGTACGTGGTATCACGTAACATTCCGCCAGTGCGGACGGTATTTGCTTCGTGATACATTACCCGTGTTAAAATGGACCGTTTACCAATTGCGGAAAAGGTCCTCGATGGTGAGTGTTCATCGGAGGCGAGGGTATCATCTGGAGTGCCCCAGGGAAGTGTGGTAGGTCCGCTGTTGTTTTCTATCTACACAAATGATCTTTTGGATAGGGTGGATAGCAATGTGCGGCTGTTTGCTGATGATGCTGTGGTGTACGTGAAAGTGTCGTCGTTTAGTGACTGTAGGAGGATACAAGATGACTTGGACAGGATTTGTGATTGGTGTAAATAATGGCAGCTAACTCTAAATATAGATAAACGTAAATTAATGCAGATAAATAGGAAAAAGAATCCTGTAATGTTTGAATACTCCATTAGTAGTGTAGCGCTTGATACAGTCACGTCGATTAAATATTTGGGCGTAACACTGCAGAGCGATATGAAGTGGGACAAGCATGTAATGGCAGTTGTGGGGAAGGCGGATAGTCGTCTTCGGTTCATTAGTAGAATTTTGGGAAGATGTGTGATTCATCTGTATGGGAGACCGCTTATAAAACACTAATACAACCTATTCTTGAGGACTGCTCGAGCGTTTGGGATCCCTATCAGGTCGGATTGAGGGAGGACACTAGAAGCAATTCAGAGGCAGGCTGCTAGATTTGTTACTGGTAGGTTTGATCATCACGCGAGTGTTACGGAAATGCTTCAGGAACTCGGGTGGCAGTCTCTAGAGGAAAGGAGGCGTTCTTTTCGTGAATCGCTACTGAGAAAATTTAGAGAACCAGCATTTGAGGCTGACTACAGTACAATTTTACTGCTGCCAACTTACATTTCGCGGAAAGACCACAAAGATAAGAGAGATTAGGGCTCGTATAGAGGCATATAGGCAGTCATTTTTCCCTCGTTCAGAACCAGGGACCCTTACTTCAGATTGATACATTTATCCGTCTTCATCATTCTTGAAAGTTTGTAACATCATCATGGTTCAAATGGCTCTGAGCATTATGGGACTCAACATCTGAGGTCATCAGTCCCCTAGAACTTAGAACTACTTAAACCTAACTAACCTAAAGACATCACACACATCCATGCCCGAGGCAGGATTCGAACCTGCGACCGTAGCGGTAACCCGTTTCCAGACTGAAGCGCCTAGAACCGCTCGGCCACTCCGGCCGACAACATCATCAGGGAATCACCCTGTACATACATACATTTATACGCGCCGGCGCCTATAACTTTGATGCTCCGTTTCTGGACATGGGGTTCCTACACTAAAGCGCCAAAGAAACTGGTATACGCATGCGTATTCAAATACAGAGATATGTAAACACGCAGAGTACCGCCTACGGTCGGTTAACACCTATATAAGACAACAAGTGTCTGGCACAGTTGTTAGCTCGGTTACTGCTGCACGAATGGTAGGTTATCAAGATTTAAATGAGTTTCAACGTGGTGTCATAGTCGGCGCACGAGCGATGGGCCACAGTATCTCCGAGGTAGCGATGTAGGGGGGATTTTCCCGTACAACCATTTCACGAGAGTACCGTAAATATCACGACTCTAAATATCAGGAAACCAGTAAGACATCATTCCTCCGACATCGCTGCGGCTGGAAAAAGATCCTGCAAGACCGGGACCAACGACGACTGAAGAGAATCGTTCAACGTACAACCCTTCCGCAAACTGGTGCAGATTTCAGTGCTGGGCCATCAACAAGTGTCATTGTGCGAACCATTCCACGAAACATCATCGATATGAGCTTTCGGAGCCGAATGCACACTCGTGTACCCTTGATGACTGCACGAAACAAAGCTTAACGCCTCCCCTGGACCCGTCAACACCGACATAGACTGTTGCTGACTGGAAACATGTTGCCTGGTAGGACGAGTCTCGTTTCAAATTGTATCGAACGGATGAATGTGCACGGGCGCGGAGACAACCTCATGGACCCTGCATGTCGGTAGGAGACTGTTCAAGCTGGTGGAGGCTCGGTAGTGGTGTGGGGCATGTGCAGTTGGAGTAATATGGAACCTCTGATACCTCTGTATATGACTGACAGGCAACACGTACTTACGCAACGTGTCTCATCATCTGCGTCCATTCGTGTCCATTGTGGATTCCGACGGACTTGGGCAATTTCAGCAGGACAATGCGACACCCCAGAGGTCTAGAATCACTCTTCTGAGTTTAAACATTTTCGCTGGCCACAAAACTCCACAGAAATGAACACTATTGAGCATATCTGGGATGCCTTGCAACGTGCTCTTCAGAAGAGACCTCCACTCTCTCGTATTCTTGCAGATTTATGGACGTCGCTGCAGGGTTCATGGTGTCAGTTGCCTCCAACACTACTTCAGACATTAGTCGACTATATGCCACATCGTGTTGCGGTACTTCTGCGTGTTCGCGGGGGTCCTATACTATATTAGGCCGGTGTACCAGTTTCTTTGGCTCTTCAGTGTATGTAAAAGTTGATCTACTAAGTCTCCTGTATAGCCTATTAAAATGTGTTAACATGAATTGTGAAACATTCTATGAGGATAAAGGAGAAAAAATATAAAATTGCGTCACTGTGGAGGATCGAATATAGCGTACACCATATTGCATGAAACAGTAGCTCACACATGAAGTGCAAGAATTACAAGTAAAAAACCAATGACGTTAAGAACTGGAAATTTTACAAATACAACAAACCCTTTAGCTTCAATTTTTTTTTTTTCAAATTCTAACCAAGGCTGTTACCTGCTGGGACGTTTGCATGCGCGGCATCCTATGAGCTTAACACCATAATTTGCAAGTAAGTTCTTTTATTGTTTGTTGCTAGTCAAATTTTGCTAAATCGGGATCATGCTATTTATATGAAAGGCTGTATTTTTTTCTCCTAGACCAATCCGAAAATGTTTTGTATGAGATGAAACGTTCACTGGAGCATAAATACAATAAAAATCCAGTTTTCTAACCACCACTGTTTGTTCTTTCATATTGTTAATACTCGTTGCTGTAACACACAGTCATGGATTGGAAAAAGTTTTAAAATTCAAGTAAGTCGCATTATGCCGCTGGTTAACTCGTTGTGAGAAGTCTTTGTTCCTTGCTCGATCAATCCACATAATCGTCACTATTGCCGACATCTCGTCGTGAGAGGTTTATCAATTTTTTGATATTTAAAACGTATTGTTTATTTTGCCGTCTCGGTTGCACATAACCTATTTTTGAGATGTCTAGTTTCGGTCGAAGCTGATGATCTACAGATCTATTTAGTTGCGTAAGCAACCCGTCGTACCCATACAGGAACTATGTGTGCTTTGATCTGAAGATGATTACCTTCGATCGAAACAAGTTAAACAAAAAATAAATTTTTAAGGATGTGCTGCCCCACAGCTCGTAAATATTTAAAAAATGTCGTGATCACCGCTTTGAGTTGCTTTCGACCGACTGATCGTCATCAGGTTCTCACTAGAAAGCATTTGCAGCATCATATTAGACGAATATGACATCGTTGACATAAGATAATGAAAGCATGAATTTGTCACTGTTCTCAGATCGTAATATAACCTAGTCGCCAATACATAAACCGCACCAGGAGTGGACTCTTTCATGTTTCATCATTGCTTTTTCACCGATGGAGTGTGCAATACCGCAAGCTGTGGTTCGTGTCGTCACCTGACGTGCTATCGTAATATCTCTTCCTTTTTGTCCCCTTGATCATATCCCTTCCACGTAGACTGCTGTAATATGATGACGATGATGCTGTTTAAAATGGCTGGCCATCTTGTGCAACTTCACATTCCTCAATAATTAAAAAATCCTCACTAACATCATTGGGAGACCCTGGGATCTCACTGATAAGACAGTCATCCTGCAAAATAATAACAATTGTACACAGCTTGCAGTGTGTGCTTTATACTTTTTGTCCACGAACTCAGTTTCACAACGTATTTAATTTTAAGTTACAAAGGAAAAAAATATGAACGCCAGTGGCGTTCAAACCCACAATGTTGGAATTGTAATCTAAACGCATCAGACAACTGAGTTATTCATATACATTGCATGTTTGTAGAATGTATCTTGCGAAATTCGCCAAGACAAACCAGTTATCAGTTAATTTTTTTCACGTACTGTACGAACTGCAGAGGAAACTGAAGGGTAAAAAGTTACTTAATGTGACGTTACGGTTTTAGTGTAGCCCGTGCAAGTTCCTTTCCTTACAAAAAAAAAAAAAAAAAAAAAAAAAAAAAAAAAAAAAAAAAAAAAAAAAAAAAAAAGTTTCACAATACCACACCGTTGTTTCATACACGTCAGCAGATCCCACACCACTCTTTGCCGAAGCTTTTATTTTATTCATTTCTGACACAAACGTCGTGCGTAAACTTCGCTATAATTTCAGCATGAGACGAAAGCCTAACCTCCTTCAATGAATGAACTATTTTGTCGAGTGTTTCCTGACGTGTTTGTTATGGTACGTGGGTGATTTTGTGTCATAAAGACATGTTTCGTGTCTGTATGACTAAATAAGAATTTCTATAGCTCCCTTAGACCACTCCATTATCACAAAGTGCACCACTGACATCAAGAACAAACAGACGCACGCACTCAAATGGCAGGCTAATGCCGTGGAATATAGCTTCGTTCGACTGCATGCCATTTACTACCAATGCGGTGGCACGCCACCAGATGGCACGCAAGTTAACTGTTCACACGAAGCAATTTACTCGCTACGTTAGTCATGGCGCAAGAAATGTCTTCGTCTGTACAGGGCTTCACAGGTGAACCACACTTTCCTAAAATTCTCCCAATAAACCGAAATCGGTCATTCGCCTGCGGTACTAAAATCATTACACACTCATTGCATTTCTTATTGTTCTGCAAAGTTAAGCCTAGATATTTCATCGACGTGATCGTGTCAAGCAGCTCACTGCTTATACTGTATTCGAATATTATGGTTTGTTTTCCCTACTCAACTGCATTAATTTACATTTATCTACATTTTGCGTCAGCAGCCATTCATCACACCAACTAGAAATTTTGTCTTAAGTCGTCTTGTACCCCCCTACAGTCACTCAACGACGACTTCTTCCCGTACACCCCCGTATCATCAGCAAACAGCCGCAGATTACTGCTTACCTTGTCAGCCAGATCGTATTTCTATACAGAAAATAACAGCAGGCCTATCATCACACTACACTGGGGCACTCCTGGCCATACCCTTGTCTCTGATGAACACTCGCGTCGAGGACAACGTATTGGGTTCTGTTATTTAAGAGGCCTTCGAACCACTCACGTATGTGGAAGCTATTCCGTACGCTCGTACCTTCTTTAACAGTCTGCAGTGGGACACACTGTCAAATGCTTTTCGGAAATCTAGGAATATAGACTCTACCTGTTGCAGCATATCATGTGAGAAAAGGGTAAACTGGGCTTCGCACTCGTCGAATTCGCTCACCCGGTTCATCAAGAGTTTTTGGTTTTGTGCGATAAACTCCCTCTTTTGTCCACCCACAGAGAAATAAATTGCAGGGCGTTAGGTAAGGACTCCTTGCTGGTTAATCAAGGGAGTAACGACGTTCCAACCAACGTCGTGGAAAATGGCTGTCGAGCCACGCACAGGGCCCCATCATGCATTAAGATCAGCACATTGTAATTGTCCCATGTGGATAAAATACCGTGTGCATAATTTTCAAGCATATCAAGGAGACGTTCTGCATTCACTGTGTTGCGAATACGATACAGACCCAAAACTTGTTCAGTAACTAACCACGGATCCTCTGTTTCCCAGTAGTAACAGCTGCGTCGGTTTACAACCCGCCACGCCGCAGCACAGAACACAACTTCATCTGACCGCAGGATATCACCGAAAATATCGGACCAGTCTTCATAACAAGCAAGCATCATAAATTCTACAATTGTAAGTAAAAAAATTTCATGAAAATTAGTTAAGTATTAACAAGTTACAAACAATTTTCAATAAGGAGTTAATTCTCGTTTGTCCCGTATATGTTGGTTACCAGCAAGGAGTGTTGTTATCAAATAATTTCGTTAGTTAAAGTTACAGGCGTACGACTCTATTTCTTCTAACCATATTCTCAACATATTCATCAGTACAGAGGTTAAAAAGTATCGGCGACGAACTGCATACTTGTCGTAAGCCTAAATTTGTTGTTATTTTAACATTCTTTCTTCCCCGCAATGTCTGTTTTGGATTCTCAGTAGATTTGTTGCATTACTCTTAGAAAATGTTGTAGTATACCTCCCCTATCTATTGTTCCCCAAGATTAACCTATATACATTGTGAAAGGCTTTCACGTAGCCAATAAACATAAACTTCACAAGTATGATGTATTGACAACGATTTCCTGCAATAAATAAAGGCACCTTTTCTTCTCCAAAACCAGCCTTTCCCGAAGGATGGCCGCTGTAATACGGTCGAAACGTCGGTTTTAAAGTTTAAAGTTAAAGGGTTTCATACCATGGCACGGTATAACACGCAGAAGAACTTTACTCATCAAGCATCAGATGTGTTTCTCTATTAAATTCTACATGCTTTTCAATTATTTGTCTGATGAACAGAACCTATGCTTCCTGAACACAGTTTGCTGCTCCAACTAGATATTTTCTAAAATTACTGCGAGTTTTTATATTATCTTCGAATATATATTATATCCAATGTTGAACAAAGAAATGCCATGTATAATTCTCATCCTGTCTCCTGCCTTATTTCTTAAATATTTGTGTTGCTATGACTAGTTTCCAGCTCTTCGGAATTTCTTTCCTTGTGTAATATTACTGTTGATGTGCAGAAGGAACCAAGATTTCATTAGAAGAGAAGCTTACTCTATCAGTTGGGTGTGTATATTGTCGCTTCTTGGTGTTTTCGTGTTTTTCGTTTTTCGTAGCATATCCTCTAAATCAGTCATTTCTATTCTGTCTGCACTTAGTTCTTTCTTCTCTTCAGACGTTAATGTTTCTTCTTCAAAAGTCTCCACTTGCTTTATAATTCTGTTTTATTATACCACATTTTATGCATTACAAGTTGAAACAAGCGTTCTGTTTACATTTTCTGTTTCATTCTGGTCTGTTGTGTCCTGTTAGGAACTTACGTCACAGTTGTTTTTTACGTAATTAACAAAAGTCACCCAAAAATCGATTTCGATACACCTTCGCATCAAAACACATAGCCCAGAAAGCGAAACACTCGGAGACCAGAAAACATCCGATACCTGATGGTTTGTATTGCGGTCACGGATAACCTAGCTCACTTAATGTTGTTTGGATAGTTGTATTTTACGTTCGTTTCGGTACTTTTAGTTAGGTATCTGCGTGTCTTTGTAGGATGTTCGTCTATTATGTTTCAAAACATTCTGATACAGTTTTCGCATGTGATTTAGTATTTAACCCATTCTGTCCCCTCGAATGTTCCAGAGTTAGGTTTTCTACGTCCACTGTTAAGCAATACGTAAATCAGGCTTTTCCATTTGGTCTCAAGGCATTTTACAGTGCGTCATTTATGCACTGTGTTGCAAAATTTTGTTTCAGTCGAAGATTAAAGCTTCATGAGTTTATGAAGTGACTGATTTCACTTTTAACCTGAGGTGTAATAAGTCATGATCAGTTTCATGTCTGTACAAAGTAAAGCGTGCAACAGTTTTACTTCCGTGGCCACACCGAAGATGCTCGATGCCCGATATACTTGTGGATATGTATGACATTGACCACCAAGCTAATGTGCATAAAGGGCTTCGAAATCAATTGCAAACAGACAAAAAGTAATAAACAAATCTGAAGACCTCGAGAGTAGACAACATTCCTTTAGAACTACTGACAGCCTTTGAATAGCCATCATGACAAAACTCTTCCATCTATTGATCAAGATGTATGAGACAGGCGAACTACCGACAGAGTTCAATACGAATGTAATAATCCATTTCCAAGAAAACAAATGCTGACAGGTGTGAAAATTACCGAACTAACAGTTTAATAAATCATTGTGGCAAAATGCTACCACGAATTCTTTACAGAAGCATGAGGAACTAGTAGAAGCCGACCTCGGGGAACATCAGTTTTGATTCCGGAGAAATGAAGGAACGCGCGAGGCAATACTGATCCTACGACTTCTCACAGAAGACGAGTTAAGGAAAGGCAAACGTTCGTAGACTTAGAGAAAGTTTTTGAAAATGTTGCCTGGCATACTCTGAAACTCTGAAGGTAGCAGGGGTAAAATACAGGGAGCGAAAGGCTATTTACACCTCGTACAGAAACCAGATGCCAGTTGAAAGCGTTGAGGAGCATGAAAGAGAAGCAGTGGTTGAGAAGTGAATGAGACCGGGTTGCAGCACATCACCCATGTTCTTCAATCTGTACACTGAGCAAGCAGTAAAGGAAACAAGAGAAAAATTTGGCTTAGAAATTGAAGTCTCGGGAGAAAAAAATAAAAACTTTGAAGTTTGCTGATTACATTGTAATTCTGTCAAGAACAGCAAAGGACCTGGAAGTGCAGTTGGACGAAATGGACGGTGTTTTGAAAGAAGGGTATAAGATGAACATCAACAAAAGTAAAACAAGGATGATGGAATGCAGTAGAATTAAATTAGGTGATCCTGAGGGAACAGTCCTCACAACAAGAGGCATACTAGAACTAAAATACTACACTCTGAAAGTAGTACATGAGTTTTATTATTTGGGTAGCAAAATAACTGACGATGGCCGAAGTAGAGAGGATATAAAATGTAGAATGACAATAGGAAGAAAAACTTTCTGAAGAAGAGAAACTTGTTAATATCAAATGTAGAAGAAATTTGTTGATAACAAATGTAGATTCAACTGTTTTCACAAGTTGTTTCTATGGAGTGTAGCTACATATGGAAGTGAAACATAGACAGCTTAGGTAAGATGAGAATAGAAGCTTTTGAAATGTGGTGCTACAGAAGAATGCTGAAGATTAGATGGGTGGATCACATAAGGAAGTACTGAACAGAATTGGGGAGAAAAGAAATTTGTGGCTCAACCTGACTACAAAAGGGATCAGTTGGTAGGCCACATTCTAAGACATCAGGGGATAACCAATTTAGTTCTGGAGGGAAGCGTGGGTGGCGGGAGGGGGGGGAGGGAAAATCATAGAGGGAGACCAAGAGATGAATACAGCAAAGAGAGTCAGAAGGATGTGGGTGGCAGTATTTACTCGGAGATGAAGACGCTTGCACAGGAGAGAGTAGCTTGGTGTTGTTGTTGTTGTCTTCAGTCCTGGGACTGGTTTGATGCAGCTCTCCATGCTACTCTATCCTGTGCAAGCTTCTTCATCTCCCAGTACTTACTGCAACCTATATACTTCTGAATCTGCTTAGTGTATTCATCTCTCGGTCTCCCTCTACCATTTTTACCCTACACGCTGCCCTCCAATGCTAAATTTGTGATCCCTTGATGCCTCAGAACATGTCCTACCAACCGGTCCCTTCTTCTTGTCAGGTTGTGCCACAAACTCCTCTTCTCCCCAATTCTATTCAATACCTTCTCTTTAGTTATGTGATCTAGCCATCTAATATTCAGCATTCTTATGTAGCACCACATTTCGAAAGCTTCTATTCTCTTCTTGTCCAAACTATTTATCGTCCATGTTTCACTTCCATACATGGCTACACTCCATACAAATACTTTCAGAAACGACTTCCTGACACTTAAATCTATACTCGATGTTAACAAATTTCTCTTCTTCAGAAACGCTTTCCTTGCCATTGCCAGTCTACATTTTATATCCTCTCTACTTCGACCATCATCAGTTATTTTGCTCCCCAAATAGCAAAACTCCTTTACTGTTTTAAGTGTCTCATTTCCTAATCTAATTCCCTCAGCATCACCCGACTTAATTCGACTACATTCCATTATCCTCGTTTTGCTTTTGTTGATGTTCATCTTATATCCTCCTTTCAAGACACTGTCCATTCCGTTCAACTGCTCTGTCAAGTCTTTTGCTGTCTCTGACAGAATTACAATGTCATCGGCGAACCTCAACGTTTTTATTTCTTCTCCATGGACTTTAATACCTACTCCGAATTTTTCTTTTGTTTCCTTTAAAGCTTGCTCAATGTACAGATTAAATAACATCGGGGACAGGCTACAACCCTGTCTCACTCCCTTCCCAACCGCAGCTTCCCTCTCATGCCCCTCGACTCTTATAACTGCCATCTTGTTTCTGTACAAATTGTAAATAGCCTTTCGCTCCCTGTATTTTACCCCTGCCACCTTTAAAATTTGAAAGAGAGTATTCCAGTCAACGTTGTCAAAAGCTTTCTCTAAGTCCACAAATGCTAGAAATGTGGGTTTGCCTTTCCTTAATCTGTTGTCTAAGATAAGTCTTAGGGTCAGTATTGCCTCACGTGTTCCAACATTTCTGCAGAATCCAAACTGATCTTCGCCGAGGTCAGCTTCTATCAGTTTTTCCATTCTTCTGTAAAGAATTCGCGATAGTATTTTGCAGCTCTGACTTATTAAACTGATTGTTCGGTAATTTTCACATCTGTCAACACCTGCTTTATTTGGGATTGGAATTATTATACTCTTCTTGAAGTCTGAGGGTATTTCGCCTGTCTCATACATCTTGCTCACCAGATTGTAGAGTTTTGTCAGGACTGGCTCTCACAAGGCCGTCGGCAGTTCCAATGGAATGTTGTCTAATCCCGGGGCCTTGTTTCGACTCACGTCTTTCAGTGCTCTGTCACACTCTTCACGCAGTATCGTATCTCCTATTTCATCTTCATCTACATCCTCTTCCATTTCCATAATATTGTCCTCAAGTACATCGCCCTTGTATAGACCCTCTATATACTCCTTCCACCTTTCTGCTTTCCCTTCTTTGCTTAGAACTGGGTTTCCATCTGAGCTCTTGATATTCATACAAGTGGCTCTCTTTTATCCAAAGGTCTCTTTAATTTTCCTGTAGGCAGTATTTATCTTACCCCTAGTGAGATAAGCCTCTACATCCTGTAGCTTGGTGAGCTGCATCAAATCAGTCTTTGGACTGAAGACCAAAATAACACCGTCGCGTATTATAAAGAAATAAAGTAATACATTTAAAAATGTGAACACATACTGGTGAATAGGGGCTCTGCAGTTCATCGACACCTTGTCATGACCTTTCACCGTCCCTGATCCGGATTTCACCTTTTTGCAGTCCTTACCTGTTTGTCACTTTCGTCTTCGTGTTATACTCTGCTACCAGTGCAAGTTTCTCATTCGATCCACACCATTCGTGTTATACTTACCGGCCTAATTTTTGCTTTTACGCAATACATTGATGGATCATAACATTGTTCATCTGTTTCGCAGCGTCTGATACACATTTGGAACGCAATACAGCATCGATTCTGCATGGCATGGATTCGACAGTCCTTGATAGGTTTCTAGATGTATGTGGAATCAGTTTTCTTCCCATATGCCACGCAATTCCCCTAGATTACCAGACGATGGTTGTGGGCACGGAGCTGGCTCCGATAACGTCCCAGATGTATTCAATCAGGTTAGGAACAGGAGAGTTTGGAGTCGAAGATCACCGTGAGTTCACTATAGCGCTGTAATGTGATTCTGCCTTTGTGACACGGACATTTACCATCCTGAATGATGCCATCGCCGTCGCGGGAGACGTCGAGCATGAAGGGCTGAAGGTGGTCTGCAGTAGGGTAAATGTATTAAAGAGTGCGCAGTCGCAAAGAGAGAACGGCTTGTGTTCCTGACAGTTGGCTAAACTGATCAGCTCGCCACTGACGTAGTTGTGTTCAGATTGGCATCAGAAACATTTCGCAGGAATTGTGTGAAGAAGCCCCATGTTTCCAAAGTGAAACAGGTAATCACTTTCAGCTTTCTTGATGTAATTCTGGCGTAAGTTATTCGCAGAACTGACGATCAGTGGGCTTTAATCTTCACTGCATTTGAAAGGCTAGCTTTCAGTTTACCATACTGCATTCACATCTTACGCAAATCTAACGTGTGCTGCCATCTGTTGACTTTGCTTGGAATCACTGTTACTGTACGAAAGAGCGCGCGTATAATGTCCCCAGAGCGTGCGTGCGTACTCTTTAGAGCACAACCGCAAATTTGTACCACCTAGCGTCTGTTGTGGAGTCTGAAGGATAAGATTTGTTTCAAATTATGTACGAAAATTGGACATGAAGCTCATCTTTACTGAAGATCTGCCAGACAATGAATAAAAAATGGAGAAAGCCAACGAAAGGTTGCCGCTGCTCTTGGTACAAAGAAGTCTACCTTAAAGAAAAGACTAAAAGCTTTGAGTAGAGAACATAGTTTTTGGCGTTTCCTTGTTAAGCGTTCAATATACAAATACATAGACTATGTTCAAAATATTTCGATTATAGATTGCGTTTTCTTTTGGGGCACTGTATCAACGTCACTGGCTAACAGCACTGGGACCTTTAAAAAGGGTCTTCTTAGATGAGATGGAAAAAGATTTAGAAAACTACTTCAGGGATCTTTATGCTAGGTTCTACGGTACTATCAGAAAGCAGCTCATGCAACTGGCACACGAGAACGTAGATGCTAACAAGTTGGATCACCGCTTCAATATGGACACAAAGGCAGCTGGTAAGGACTGGGTCCAAGATGTCTCCAGAAGGTACCATTTCACGTTTCGAACTCCAAAGAAATGCAACGTAGGCAGGGTACAGGTTTCAGTAAACCACAAACTGAGATATTTTTTAGAAATTTAAAGCAGGTACTACAAGAAAAAAAATTCCTTGCTCATCGCATCTATAACATGAATGAGACAGGAATATCTTCTGTTCCTAAATAGATCCCAAACGTCGTAAGTCCAAAAGGAAAACGTTTGGTTGGAAAGGTTGTGTCAGCAGAAAGAGGCCAAACCGTCACAGATGTCTGTACAATGAATCCAGCCGGTTTCTTCATGACACCAGCCACAATTTTTCCACGAAAGAGGATAAAGCCTGAGTGCTCCAGAGATGCACCCGAAGTGACTCTCCCAATGATCTCATACAGTGGCTTCACAAACTCTGATCTCTTCGTCCACTGACTACAGCACTTCAGTGACTATCCCAAACCAACTGAAGATGATTCAGCCCTCTTGATTCTCGACAATCACGTGTCACACTGCAGTCTTCAGAGCGTCTTATAGATCTAACACTGAGAAGGCATCCTGTTCCATAAAGAACCGAGAGAGGTGGCGCAGTGGTTAGCACACTGGATTCGCATTCGTGAGGACGACTGTTCAAATCCACGTCCGGCTATCCTTAGGTTTTCCGTGATTTCCCTAAATCGCTTCAGGCAAATGCCGGGATGGTTCCTTTGAAAGGACATGGGGGCCTTCCTTCCCCATCCTTCGCTAATCCGATGGTACTGATAACCTTGCGCCGGCCGGGGTGGCCGAGCGGTTCTAGGCGCTACAGTCTGGAACTGCGCGACCGCTACGGTCGCAGGTTCGAATCCTGCCTCGGGCGTGGATGTGTGTGATATTCTTAGGTTAGTTAGGTTTAAGTAGTTCTAAGTTCTAGGGGACTGATGACCTCAGAAGTTAAGTCCCATAGTGCTCAGAGCCATTTGAACCATTTGATAACCTTGCTATTTGGACCTCTCCCCCCAAAGTCAACGAACCAAGCATTCCAGACGGAATAGACCTGCTGTACATGAAGACACAGCAGAGAGGTGGGCTATTTTCTGTCCAGGATGTGACGAGCAGTATGGTGGGCCAATTTTAGAGGACTGGATCCAGTGCATTAAGTGTGAGATACGGTGGCTCGAACAGTGCTCTTCATTTGAGGGTGTTATTGCGTTAATTCTTGACATTTGCTAAATGCGTATCGTTTTGGCATGTTTTACATACTCTTAAGCGCAGGTGAACGAAAGAGTGCGCATTTCCCATTTTCTGTATTTCTGAAAAGTTAAATGAAAATACTATCTCTCTGCTGCTGTTGTTTTCTGAACATGTATGTATTACGTTAATAAAAATAAACCTAAAATGATTTTTCGCTACTGATAATAGTTCAAACACTAAAGGTTATTCCTTAGCAGCACACTCATTGGTGTGGTTCCCCTAACGTTCACGTACTCCACAGCTGTCACGGTGGCTTAGTCTAGTATCACAGTTCCACTGAAGCTCAGGTGAATGTTCTCCGTAGCGTGATACTGTCTCTACCGATTTGCGTCGCACTGAATATACAGGGTGGTCCATTGATAGTGACCGGGCCAAATATCTCACGAAATAAGCATCAAGCGAAAAAAATACAAAGAACGAAACTCGTCTAGCTTGAAGGGGGAAACCAGATGGCGCTATGGTTGGCCCGTTAGACGGCGCTGCCACAGGTCAAACGGATATCAACTGCGTTTTTTTAATAGGAACCCCCATTTTTTATTACATATTCATGTAGTAGGTAAAGGAATATGAATGTTTTAGTTGGACCACTTTTTTCGCTTTGTGATAGATGGCGCTGTAATAGTCACAAACGTGTAAGTACGTGGTATCACGTAACATTCCCCCAGTGCGGACGGTATTTTCTACGTGATACATTACCCGTGTTAAAATGGACCGTTTACCAATTGCGGAAAAGGTCTATATCGTGTTGATGTATGGCTGTTGTGATCAAAATGCCCAACGGGCGTGTGCTATGTATGCTGCTCGGTATCCTGGACGACATCATCCCAGTGTCCGGACCGTTCGCCGGATAGTTACGTTAATTAAGGAAACAGGAAGTGTTCAGCCACATGTGAAACGTCAACCACCACCTGCAACAGATGGTGACGCCCAAGTAGGTGTTTTAGCTGCTGTCGCGACTAATCCGCACATCGGTAGCAGACAAATTACGCGAAAATCGGGAATCTCAAAAACGTCGGTGTTGAGAATGCTACATCAACATCGATTGCACCCTCGCCATATTTCTATGCACCAGGAATTGCATGGCGACGACTTTGAACGTCGTGTACAGTTCTGCCACTGGGCTCAAGAGAAATTACGGGACGATGACAGATTTTTTGCACGCGTTCTACTTAGCGACGAAGCGTCATTCACCAACAGCGGTAACGGAAATCGGCATAATATGCACTATTGGGCAACGGAAAATCCACGATGGCTGCGACAAGTGGAACATCAGCGATCTTGGTGGGTTACTGTATGGTGCGGTATTATGGGAGGAAGGATAACTGGTTCCCATTTTATCGATGGCAATCGAAATGGTGCAATGTATGCTGATTTCCTATGTAACGTTCTACCGATGTTACTACCAGATGCTTCACTGCATGGCAGAATGGCGATTTACTTCCGAACATGATGGATGTCCGGCACATAGCTCGCGTGCGTTTGAAGCGGTATTGAATAGCGTAGTCCGCAGCTCGTGGTCGTGCGGTAGCGTTCTCGCTTCCCACGCCCGGGTTCCCGGGTTCGATTCACGGCGGGGTCAGGGATTTTCTCTGCCTCGTGATGACTGGGTGTTGTGTGATGTCCTTAGGTTAGTTAGGTTTAAGTAGTTCTAAGTTCTAGGGGACTGATGACCATAGATGTTAAGTCCCATAGTGCTCAGAGCCATTTGAACCATTTTGAACAGCATATTTCTTGACAGGTGGATTGGTCGTCGAAGCACCAAACCGTGGCCCGCACGTTCACCGGATCTGACGACCCCGGATTTCTTTCTGTGGGGAAAGCTGAAGGATATTTGCTATCGTGATCCACCGACAACACCAGACAACATGGGTCAGCGCATTGTCAATGCATGTGCGAACATTATGGAAGGCGAACTACTCGCTGTTGAGAGGAATGTCGTTACACGTATTGGCAAATGCATTGAGGTTGACGGACATCATTTTGAGCATTTATTGCATTAGTATGGTATTTACAGGTAATCACTCTGTAACAGCATGCGTTCTCAGAAATGATAAGTTCACAAAGGTACATGTGTCACATTGGAACAACCGAAATAAAATGTCCAAACGTACCCACGTTCTGTATTTTAATTTAGAAAACCTACCTGTTACCAACTGTTCGTCTAAAATTGTGAGCCATATGGTAGTGACTATTACAGCGCCATCTATCACAAAGCGTAAAAAGTGGTTCAACTAAAACATTGATATTTCTTTACGTACTACACGAATATGTAATCAAAAATGGGGGTTCACATTTAAAAAGCGCAGTTGATATCCGTTTGACCTATGGCAGCGCCATCTAGCGGGTCAACCGTAGCGCCATTTCGTTTCCCCCTTCGAGCTAGAAAAGTTTCGTTCTTTGTAGTTTTTTCGTTTGACGCTTATTTCGTGAGATATATGGCCCGGTCACGATCAATGGACCACGCTGTATATGTTTTCAGCAGCCGTTCAGCTGCATAAGGGTGTATCCGGACACGATTATCGACCTAGTGTAACAAGAAACGTGATTCATCTCACCAGGCCCATTTCCCCGCTGAGCCAAGGTCCACTCTCGATATTCCCCTGCGCGCTACAATCGTAATCGACGATGTCGTTGGGCCGACATGGGATCACATAAGCGGGATGTCTACTGCAGTGGTCCATGCTCAACAGTGTCCGAAACACTTATACCTGCACCAGCGTTGTACTCTGTTGTCGTATCTGCCACTTACTGCAGCCTATCGTGCTTCACCAAGCGGTTAGTCATCCGTACTCCACCTTCTGTGGTGAGGTTTGGACATCCAACTCCTTGTCGCCTACTAGTGGTTTCACCGTCCAGTCGCTTTCCACAGATACTCACGCGAACATGCTACCAGCTTCATCATTTCCGAGATGCTCGTTCCCAGGCGTCGGTTCACAACAATCTACCCTTTGTCGAAGTCGCTTACGTCAGTGGATTTCCGCATTTGCGGCCCGTACCGTCGCTAGAACAATTTCCCATTCGTCGTTTGTATACTTTCCTGGCGAAGTCACGTCTCCACAGCGGCACGAGGTGACATTTTTGCCCATCGGTGTATGTACCACAGTTTCATTTCACATTCATGTCTCGGTCATGGTCCACAGGTTTTTATAATTACCTCAGTTTTTACAATATTTGCATTATGGAAATCGTACGGAGGTTTCACAGTGTCAAAAAAGGTATTTCACTCGGCCTAAAATAAGCATGTGATGTAAAATCACGTTTTACGAGTATCTGTAACAAGATAATGTCTCAAAGGCCTTTGTCATACTTTGAAGTCCACAGATTACTCGAATATAGTTGTCAATACTTGATGGCGATACACCGAAGAGTCTACACACAACTGACAGTTTTTGCAAATAACACATATCCAAAGGCTGTCAATTAAATACCTAGGAATAATAATTACAAAGGACTTAAATTGGATCGATACATACATAACGTGGGAAAGGTATTGGCAGAACAATTAGAACGTGCGGCTGGTCTACTAAAGAGACTGCAGTTGTCCGTCCTCTGCTGCAATATTGCAGAGCGGTATGGATCCTTACCAGATAGGGTTGACAGAGGACATCGAAAAGGTTCAAAAAAGGGCACCTCGTTTTCTATTATCGCAAAATAGGGGAGAGAGTGTCACGGATATAATACGCGAGTTTGGGTGGCAGCCGCTAAAACAAAGGTGGTTTTCGTTGCGGCGAGATCTTTTCACGAAATTGCAATCTCAAACTTTCTTCTACGACTGCGAAATAAATTTGTTGACGCTCACTTATATAGGGAGAAATGATCTAGTAAAATAAGAGAAATCAGAGCTCGCACGGGAAGATTTAAGTGTTCATTTTTGTCGAGCGCTACTCGAGAGTGTAACGGTAGAGAAATGAGCGAGAGTGGTTCGATCAACCCTCTGCCGGGCACTGAAGTGTGAACTGCAGGGTAGTCACGTAAATGTGGATGAAGTGACGAGGAACTGACAAGGTACATACTAATTCCTGTATAATGATCAGTTAGTTAAACATTATTTGGAGAAACGCAGTTAGAACAATCGAAATAATTCGGCTACTTATATCGCAGAATTATACGGGAAACATGGGACATAACACCAGCAAACGGACGCAGACGAATAAAAACTTTCTTCCAGAAAGTAGATCTTCTTGTATCAAGTAGGACGTGGAATTAAGAAAGCTGTATGAAAATTGTGCGTTTAGACTATAACATTATGTGGTAGTAGATTGCTAACACTACGATAACCATGTAAGAGAAACTGGAAGTGTTGAAATGCGGCAGTACAGAATGTTGTCAAGACTTCACAGATAACTTACGAAATGAGGATGGGCTAAAAACAGACGAGGGAGAAATATCATGGAAAACTTTTACCGGAAGAAGGACTGGTTTTGTGGAGCCATGTTAAGACATTCAGAAGTAGTTAAATCGGCAGTGAAGAAAGTAGGCCTGGGTAACATTGAAGGGGAAACCAATATAATGGCATTTATGGCAGATGAGGCATAATTAGCTGGTATATATGTGACGCCACTAAGACGAATTGCCCGCATCTCGTGGTCGTGCGGTAGCGTTCTCTCTTCCCACGCCCGGGTTCCCGGGTTCGATTCCCGGCGGGGTCAGGGATTTTCTCTGCCTCGTGATGGCTGGGTGTTGTGTGCTGTCCTTAGGTTAGTTAGGTTTAAGTAGTTCTAAGTTCTAGGGGACTGATGACCATAGCTGTTAAGTCCCATAGTGCTCAGAGCCATTTGAACCATTTTTTAAGACGTATTGACTTTGGTGTTGAAAGTAAGACATGTTAGGGTTTAATGACCCGTCAGAAAATATGTTATTAGGGATGGGGAACAATAAAGGATTATACACCAAAGGGGGCAAGGATATCTGTCATTCACTTTACAGAAGAAAAATACCATCATTATGCTCAAGTGATATTTAGTGTTATCTGCGTACAGGGATCTTGCTTTGTCTTCGTAAAACTTGTGAGTGAATTAACGAAGTAATGGAAGTTTTTACACAACATTCCTGTTACAAACGCGGTACACATTGTTTCTGGAGGTTCGCAGCTATTTTGCTGTGGATTGCAAACCTAATTAACTTGGTTCAGCAACTGATAAGCGAATATCTCGTGCCTTTGACGAATTGCTCTGTTCGGAAAGTGACTAATTAACGTAGTTGCTGGCTAAACACTGTTATTAACGCACAAACTTAAACTGCCTGAGGCGCACGAGAAAATTAACAAATATATTAATTTGCTGACATCTGTCATTACTTCATTTTCGACGAAAAGCCAATTGTGCACTAATAGTCCTGAAATGCTCTTCCGAAACAGTTGCTCGTTAATCGACGGTTCTCTGACTTGTAAATTAATTTTTCCTGCGTCAATACAATGAATTACCTGTCAGAATTGATGTGGTATTATTGTAGACAGATTGAGTAGCAATTTGTTAATGATCGAGTTATGTGGTCTCAGAATTTTATTGCCGTATGTATCCATTAGATCCCTGAAATTACCTAATATTGATAGCTGATGGTTAGTAACGGTGATGTAGATAAGTGACGCCGTAGAAAATTTGGCATCTCCTCAAATATTCTACTGTTGCTGACATGCAATCCAAAATGAACTAATTCTTCTGCTGAGGAAATAAGAATATACGAGATTCCCACAGTAAGGCAGACATCGGGAGATAAAGGCATGCGAAGAAAGATGTCTTCAACCACATGTCTCATCCTGTACCAGATACTGATAAGGAACATGAACCTTTTTGAAATCGCTCTTCTCGAAGGCAGTATTGTACGAAATGAAACGTTATCTTGTGGGAAAGCTGGAGAAGGAGAAACAGAAGTCACTTCTTCAACTTCTGTAGTTCTGTCGTCTTCTGCTGCGTGTAATATTACGATAGTTGTTGAGTTCCTAGTGCTGTCAAGTCTGGAAAATAGAAATCCTAATGGCAATTACAAGAAGAAGAACAGCGGCAAAAACGGAACAAAAACACAACATGAGTAACAACACCAATGGAACCTACCACTGAAGATGCCTTACAAAGAATGAAGACGAAACGCGTATGGCACAAAAATTGGGAAACTTGTCCAGCTAATGGGGGTCGTCGTAACGATTTGATTAGCACCTCGAAAAAATTAAGCTACGATGGTTTTCTTTAGGTTGTGTCTGCAGTCTTGGTACACAGTATCGCAGCACACCACTACTACAGAATTAAAAAAAAAAAAAAAGTGTAGACCATCTGTCAATGCGCAGAAAGGACCTCACAAACGTAGCTGCAAACAAACCAAAAATTAATTACGCAAATTTATTATTTCGATCTGATAATTAAAATTTTATGACTACCCCTCCTGTAATGAACGCTTGTCTGGTGTATTGTTACGTTAGTATAATTGTATGTGACCGTGAATGAGAGTATCGGACAGAACAAAGCAAGGTGCTGTCAATCTGCTCCTGATTCTAACAGATTGCTCCCGTCTGGTGGGAAGATTACGACGAATCTGGTGAAAAGATTACCACGAGCATCATCTAACTCTCCTACACCATAAAACACTGTGGGCAATTCCGAAATGGACGCAAGAAATAAGTGTTCCCGACACGATCAGGAAATGTAAGCAGTGATTTCCCGTACCGTTTACGGCCAGTTACTGTGTGTTTCCAACCTCTGCCGCAGAACCGCATGAAGGCAGAATAGCGTGTCGAATAGGGGTATTAGGGGGCTCAACAACGCAGTTCTGATATCTGAAGTAAACGACTCTATCCGAAAACCGTCCGGAAATTGCTTCTAAATCTTCAAATCAGCATTTCCGTCTCCCGGGGATGGCTTTGGTCGCTAATGCCTTCCGAAGCACCAATATACAATCAAAGCATTTGTATTAGAGATAGCTGTATTGTTGAAGAGAAAGCGCTCCTCGCGGCAAATGGAATATTTTGGTCTGTTACGTGACTGGGATGACGTCATCGGCGTGACAGGCGCCGCGCGGTGAGCAAGTCGTGCTATATCAGTACATTCAACTGCGGCCATGTTGTTTGTGTTCGATGCTTTGCACACATCATATCTGAGGATGTTCGGTCACTATGTTTTCCCTTGCTCCGTGTCAACAGAAGTCATTTTCCTGTGTAGGTTTTTTTCGTATTCGCTATAAATACTTTATCTCATTATATGCAACCAGCTAATTTCGTCTCCTTGGGCATTATCACACTACCATGGTGTTTCATTTTGGGTGCCACAGCCACAATTTCGTTGAAAGACAAGTCGATTTTCCTCCTTGGCTGATACATAACCACAGTCAACTGATCTTGGCTGTTTGCCATTTTCAATTGCATTCTCCTATACTTGCGAATCTACACGGCCATCCTTTGTGAGTCTATAGAGATATACTCACAAATGGTGACGGTGTAAATCTATGAGTATAGGAGCATGTACTGAAAAATGGCAAAAAGCCAAAATCATCTGATCGTGGTATAAATGACAGTGGTTATCTTGCAGGATGGAAAATGGGATCGTCTTTCAATTATGAAACTGCACCACAGCGAAAATTGTATTTTTACAGCATCTTATGATACACCCAGCGGTGTGAGAAAAACTGCATGTGATGGAATTCAGCACAACAATACTCTACAGTAGGTATGGCCACAACTATCACAAATGTGAGATACCAAATTGACAGAAAATCCTGAGAAGTTCTGATCGAAGCCATGTGTCCAGACACTGTGTGATCATAATAGCTCTGGAACAGAGAAAGACACAGAAAAGGCCGAAATACCAAATGACTTTTTCCGAAACTGTTTCACAGAGGAAGATCGCACAGTAGTTTCTGTTTTACATTTTCGCACGAACGACAAATTGACAGATATCGAAATTAGTGACCAAAGGATGTAAAAGCAACTGAAATCGCTCAACAAAGGAAAGGCCACTGGACCTGACGTAATACCAGTTCGATGCTACACAGAGTACGCGAAAGAACTAGCCCCTCTTCTAGCAGCAGTATACCGTAGGTCTCTTGACGAGCGAAGCGTTCCTAATGATTGGAAAAAAGCGCAGGTCAATCCCGTTTTCGAGACGGTTCGTCGAACAGGCGCACGAAACTATGGGTTGTATATCTGAAGTCAGTCTGTTGCAGGATTTTGGAACTTGTATTATACTCGCCTATTATGTGTTCCGAAAACAACGATCGTGTGACACCCAGGTAGCTCTGTTCGTCCACGAGGCCAAGAAAGCAGTAGATACAGACATATATGTAGATAGCGCGTTCGTTGACTTCCGAAAGGTATTCGATACAGTCCCGCACTGCCGCCAAATTAACAAAATACGACCGTGTGGAATATTAGATCAACAGTGTGAGTGGATTGGACAGTTTCTATCAAACAGAACACATCATGTCATTCTGAACGGACAAGAACTCTTCAGACGTACACGTAACAGGCCCTGGGGAAGTATATTAAAAAACTAGAAACCCGCCTCGATTGCAAAAAAACACCTAGTGTTAACCTAGGTTTCGGCGTAGATAACTACACTTTCTTCAGAACAATAAAACCCACAAGTGCCTAAGAAGACCTTTGTCAATGATTAAAAGAACACCATAGCTATACATTTATAAACGAAAAAAAGGAAAACACAAGCAGTACATACGTACAAAGTCTAAACCGTTACTTACTTTAATGGATAGTGTAACCTCCACCTCACACCGACGGGAGGCCCTAGCCACACGACATTTCCATTTCATCGGCCTATGTTCGATGGGCCATGACCCGCCATAAACTGCACAGGTGTTTTTTTTGCAATCGAGGCGGCTTTCTAGTTTTTTAATATATTAACCAACGATTGCTGAAGCGCTGCGATGTTGAAGGTTCCCTGGGGAAGTGTTATAGCACCTTTACTTTGCGCAATGTATGTAAATGACATAGTAGATAATGTTGGAAGTTCTATGCGCCTTTTTGCAAAAAAATCAAACATTAAAATGTGTGTGAAATCTTATGGGACTTAACTGCTAAGGTCATCAGTCCCTAAGCTTACACACTACTTAACCTAAATTATCCTAAGGACAAACACAAACACCCATGCCCGAGGGAGGACTCGAACCTCCGCCGAGATCAGCCGCACAGTCCATGACTGCAGCGCCTAGACCGCTCGGCTAATCCCACGCGGCGCCTTTTTGCAGGTGATACTGTTGTATACAGAGGAGGCGCTTCGCCAGAAAATTTTAGTGAAATGCAGGAAGACCTGTTGCGGATCGACGCTTGGTGCAGGGAATGGCAGTTCTCTCTCGACTTAAACAAATGCAGCGTATTGCGAATACATAAAGACCCTTTATTGCAAATTGCAGAGCAGTCGCTGGAAGCAGTTACATCCAAAAAATATCTAGGATTATGCATACGGAGCGACCTGAAGTGGAACGACTAAATAAAATTAATTGCGAAAGGCATATGCCAGACTTAAAGTCACTGGAAAATTATTAAGAAATACAGTCCAGCTACAAAGGAAGTAGCTTACAAAACATTCGTTCGACCAACACTCAAATATTAGTCGTCAGTATGGAACTCGTGCTAGATAGGACTGGTAGATGAAACAGAGAAGGTCCGAAGAAGAGCAGTAGACTCATTTAGTAAGCGTGAAAGCTTCACGTACATGCTCAGCTAACTCCAGTGGCAGGCATTGCAAGAGAGGCGTTCTACTTCACGTTATGGTCTACTGTTAAAGTTCCGAGAGCGTACTTCCTAGAAGAGCCAACAAACATATTGCTTCCTTCTACATATACCTCGCGAAAAGGGTACGAATATAACATCAGAGATGTAGGCTTATCAGCAATCGCTGTTCCCGCGAACCATAAAGCGAATGGAGAAAAGGGGGATGCGACACTCATACACAAAATACCCTCCACCACACACCGCAAGGTGGCTTGCGTAGTAAGGACATAGATGTGGATGTAGGTAACAGTTAAGTTCAGTTTGGAGACAGTCAGAAAACGCCATGAATATTGACTAACAGCAGGCTTACCCAGCCCCAAGTCGTAAAGTCTCCAAAACTATTCCGCAGTTCACAGTTATTCTTGTTCCAACTGAAAATGCCAGATGTTCTGGATTCTAAAAGCTCCAGTAGCGTTGTATCCTCATTTCGAGATATATTTCCCGTGTTACTAATGAATGGTAAAATCTACTAAAATTACGAAAACAGAAAGTTTTCGCATTTAGCACATCTGAATGCTATCTGCGTGACAATAAAATAGCCGGCCGGAGTGGCCGAGCGGTTCTAGGCGCTACCTTCTGGAACCGCGCGACCTGTATGATCGCAGGTTCGAATCCTGCCTCGGGCATGGATGTGTGTGATGTCCTTAGGTTAGTTGCGTTTAAATAGTTCTAAGTTCTAGGGGACTGATGACCTCAGAAGTTAAGTCCCACAGTGCTCAGAGCCATTTTGACAGTAAAATAATACGTACAAATAACATACAAATTATACGCTCTCAGTAGTTACCTATACAATGTGGTAGTATTAGACTGTCTGGATATTAAAAGTTTTTAAATACGACAAATAGATGACACTGTTGAGATATGACATCGCTCACGCCGGAGGTTCGAGTCCTTCGGGCATGGGTGTGTGACCCTCAGGCATCCATTCAGTCATCATAACGAAAACAATTGATCAGCATTACCTTCAGTTTTGATTTGTTCATTCGTGGAGTTTACATTTTTTTTCCATTCTTAGCGATGTTGGAGTCCTACATTGCATCATTAACGCTGGGGCTGGGTGACCGTTTCTTCCGTTTAGTAACATAGGTGTAACATTTATATTTTATGACACGTTCATCACGTACATTGAATACGTGCATTTAAAACTGTGGCACAGTAAAGCTGTCTGTCCTCAGCAAAAGTCCCCAACCCAGGAAAGGGCAATTACAGTATCACATGCACTCACTGTGAGCCGCTATGTCTCCAGCTGTCGCCCAACTTCTGGTTTATTCCAGTATTACGCTGAAATTGTCACCTCACACAGCGAGACGGTACAGGCCAGTTACAGGGATTGGACAAAAATAATGAAGCACCAATAACACAACACATCACGATGCCCAATAGTTTGCAGGAAATTGGTTGGGATCCAAGAGAGCCTCCAGTGGTCTTGGAATGGATAAATACAGGTCTTGTACGATTTTCAAGATAATCTAATACCATTCCACCCGCAAAATAGCGTCAAGTTCAGTTAATGATGATGGAGGCGTATAGGGATCACGAGCCTTTCTCTGCGAAGTAGACCACATAGGCTCAATAATATTGAGATCTTGTAACTGTCGTGTCCAGGGGGGATCTAACACTTCATCCTCGTGCTCACGAAACCAGTCTTGGACTTTGCGAGCTGTGTGAACACAGGTCCTGACCTCCTGGAACAGAGCATCAGCGTTGGGGAACAAACACTATACCATGGGCTGAATCTGATCAGACAAAATGATCGCATAATCCTTGTCAGTAATGCTGTAATGTTCTTTTAAAAAATTTGTTTGCCAATGAATGTGCAGTGCCTAATGTTTGTCTTACGCAAATTTACTGTGTGATGTGTTGTTGAGCAAATGACTTCATCTGCAAAACCAATACGCAATTTTCATAATGAAATCAATCCGTCTGAAATTTAACTCGTCTCGTGAGCACCGAGTTCTATGGCCCTTGAAACTTCCCCTTTGAATGTAAAGAATGACAGTGCTGGAGAAACTGTTACGTTATTAAATTTTCAAATAGCTGAGCAAAACTCAACGTACTCAGTTTTCTCTTTACTTATTCTGATCATCACTAAACTGACACACAATATTTTTAGCGAAACGCAATCTGACTTTCAATAATCCCTACAAAAGAATGGCCCTGACTAACAATAACCTATACCTTTCACGAATCACTTACCTCACAAAAATCTTCGTTACTCGAACTACTGCAATACAGCGAGCGCCGATACTGCCAGCTAAATAAAAGATTCTAACTACTGAACGCACTAACTATTGATAGGCATAGTTACCAAATGAAAGATTTTGATGGAGAACAAACAATGTATTTACATTAAAAATGTTCAAAAGTCATCATATATATATCTATTAATTCATGACATCCATCTTTACAAATTTCCTTTCTCTGGCGGACACACGCCCAGATCGTCCGTTCTCAAAACTCTGGCATCTCTCTCTTCACATCCACCACTGCTGGCGGCTCACATCCAACTGTGCAGCGCTACGCGCTGTTCACATCCAACTGCCCAACAGTACAATAGCGAATAGTCCAACAATGCCAACCAGCCTCAGATTACACACAGCACAGTCAGTGATTTTCATACAGAGCGCTACGTGGCGTTACCAACATAAAAACCTAAACAGCCTACTTACACCCTGTGCAATAAACTGATCAAATTCCCGAGCCAAATAAACAATGAAATAAATTTTCCTTAGCTCTAAAGTCGCAACGGATGTAATCTTGGTATTCTGATCTCTTCACAGTAGGCATAGAAAATATTCAGTCTTGGCACAGCGAAGTGAAATGTCGGCCGTAAAATAGCTTCATACAATTAATATCAGTAGATTGGTTGATAAATGAATAGCCTTGTAAATGTTCAGTGAAAATAATGGATAATGGCTCAGCGCTGTGCAATGCTGCCCGCATTGAAGCTGTTCAAACGTTAATACACTACTGGCCATTAAAACTGCTAAACCAAGAAGAAATGCAGATGATAAACGGGTATTCATTGGACAAATATATTATACTAAAACTAACATGTGTGTTGGAACGAAATGCGGTTGGCATCCCTGCACACGCCTGTGTTTAATATTTAACCGCCGGAAGTTTCATTGTTGTATGTGTCTTAGCTATTGTTCAGTGCTGTATTGAGTAGACCGTTGTGTCGCACAGTTTGCGAGTTTCGAGATGGCAGAGTTAGAGGAGCAACGTATCTGCATTAAATTTTGCGTGAAACTTAAGAAAACGTTTGCAGAGACACACCAAACGATGCAGGAAGCCTACGTTGATGAGCGTTTAAGCCGTACTCGGTGTTACGAATGGTTCACTCACTCCGTCTTCAGGCCACCAGTGGCCTACCGGGACCATCCGACCGCCGTGTCATCCTCGTGTGGATTCTTGACCGAAGCCGGTACTATTCGGTCGAGTAGCTCCTCAATTGGCATCGCGAGGCTGAGTGCACCCCGAAAAACGGCAACAGCGCATGGCGGCCTGGATGGTCACCCATCCAAGTGCCGACCGCGCTTAACTTCGGTGATCTCACGGGAACCGGTGTATCCACTGCGGCAAGCCCGTTGCGGTACGAATAGTTCACACGGTTTAAAAATGGTCGGACGGAAGTTAAGGATGAGTCTCGTTCAGGAGGCCCTTCGACATCTGCGGACGACGCTCATGTCAGTAATGTCAACGAAATTTTGCGTGCTAATCGAAAACTGACTGTCCGAGAGATTGCAGAAGACTGTAACATTTCATTTGGATCATGTCAGGAAATACTGACACAGAATCTTGGAATGCATTGTGTTGCCGCCAAGTTCGTCCCATGGCTCATGAGTCAAGACCAGAAAGACCTTCGTCCTGCAATATGAAGCGCTTTTGGATAGTGCAAATGAGAACGAGATGTTTATTACGAGAATCGAAACTGGTGATGAGACGTGGGTCTACGGTTATGATGTTGAGACCCAGGTTCCATCTTCACAATGGGCCAGGAAAGGTTTTCCAAGACCAAAAAAGTTTGTCAGGTCAGGTCAAATGCCAAAGCCATGCTGATAGTTTTCTTTGACTTTGAAGGATTCGTTCATCGTGAATTCGTGCCACAGGGACAAACTGTTAATTGATGGTACTATCGGGGCGTGTTGCGACGCCTGCGACAAATTGTGAGAAGGAAACGGCCTTTCAATGTGGCGAGGCAATTCATGGCTTATGCATCACGATAACGCACGTGCACGTTCAACGTGTTGGTGCGTGTCTACTGCACAAAAAACGAAATCACTGTGTTGCCTAATTCTCCGTGCTCTCTAGACCTGGCCGCTGCGGACCGCTTTTCATTTCCGAAGTTAAAAACTCCGTTGAAAGGACGAATATTTTCAAAGATAGACAAGATAAAAGTAAATTCGCAGACGGCGCTTCGCGCGATCCAGCAAGAGGCGTACTAAGACTGCTTCCGAAGTGGAAACGGCTGTGTATCAATTGTGGAGGAGAGTATTTCGAAGGAGACCAACACAATAACAAAAGGAAAGCCTAGAAAAATTCTGGGGACAAAATTCCGGAATTTTTTGAACAGAGCTCGTATTCTATGAATTACATTATAAGACGTTTAGAATATACAAGACACTAGAATATTCAAACTGTCTATCCATGTCAGCGGTAGAAATCGAGACGTGACCTCCACTGTTCGAGACACCTTCACGAACTCGATGGGACGGAAGTTGGGAAACATTCAAGTTCGGCAGCGGGAGTACAAAATATTAGATCTCCGTTACCAGCTCCTCGAAAATTTCGTCGATCTCTTCGTTAGTCTGCAGAACTCATAGGTCACTGTCGCTGGGCTGCCAGTTAACCGTCCTTGACTAGCGGAAGCGTCTTTATTGCCGTGCCGCGTCCTGACTCTCCCGTCCTGTAACAAAGACTTGAATGCATGACGTCGTAAGCCAGCTTTCTCTGCGAGAGTAATATTCTGGTGCGCTAGCCGCTATGAAAACGTTTTATAGCGCACTTCCACGCAGGACGCAGCCGTAAACTTCGTAAGCGAACAACGAGAACAAGGCTGCCAACCTCGGAACATGTAAACACTGCAGCGTGCACATGGTACGTCGGGCACCTTCTAACTGCTCCTTGCTGAATGTGGACCATCCTCCTCTTACCGTGCATGTACAGGGTTATTACAAATGATTGAAGCGATTTCACAGCTCTACAATAACTTTATTATTTGAGATATTTTCACAATGCTTTCCACACACATACAAAAACTCAAAATGTTTTTTTAGGCATTCACAAATGTTCGATATGTGCCCCTTTAGTGATTCGGCAGACATCAAGCCGATAATCAAGTTCCTCCCACACTCGGCGCAGCATGTCCCCATCAATGAGTTCGAAAGCATCGTTGATGCGAGCTCGCAGTTCTGGCACGTTTCTTGGTAGAGGACGTTTAAACACTGAATCTTTCACATAACCCCATAGAAAGAAATCACATGGGGTTAAGTCGGGAGAGCATGGAGGCCATGACATGAATTGCTGATCATGATCTCCACCACCACCGATCCATCGGTTTTCCAATCTCCTGTTTAAGAAATGCCGAACATCATGATGGTAGTGCAGTGGAGCACCATCCTGTTGAAAGATGAAGTCGGCGCTGTCGGTCTCCAGTTGTGGCATGAGCCAATTTTCCAGCATGTCCAGATACACGTGTCCTGTAACGTTTTTTTCGCAGAAGAAAAAGGGGCCATAAACTTTAAACCGTGAGATTGCACAAAACACGTTAACTTTTGGTGAATTGCGAATTTGCTGCACGAATGAGTGAGGATTCTCTACCGCCCAGATTCGCACATTGTGTCTGTTGACTTCACCATTAAGAAAAAAATGTTGCTTCATCACTGAAAACAAGTTTCGCACTGAAAGCATCCTCTTCCATGAGCTGTTGCAACCGCGCCGAAAATTCAAAGCGTTTGACTTTGTCATCGGGTGTCAGGGCTTGTAGCAATTGTAAAGGGTAAGGCTTCTGCTTTAGCCTTTTCCGTAAGATTTTCCAAACCGTTGGCTGTGGTGCGTTTAGCTCCCTGCTTGCTTTATTCGTCGACTTCCGCGGGCTACGCGTGAAACTTGCCCGCACGCGTTCAACCGTTTCTTCGCTCACTGCAGGCCGACCCGCTGATTTCACCCGTTGATTTCCCCTTACAGAAGCATCCAGAAGCTTTAAACTGCGCATACCATCGCCGAATGGAGTTAGCAGTTGGTGGATCTTTGTTGAACTTCGTCCTGAAGTGTCGTTGCACTGTTATGACTGACTGATGTGAGTGCATTTCAAGCACGACATACGCTTTCTCGGCTCCTGTCGCCATTTTGTCTCACTGCGCTCTCGAGCGCTCTGGCGGCAGAAACCTGAAGTGCGACTTCAGCCGAACAAAACTTAATGAGTTTTTCTACGTATCTGTAGTGTGTCCTGACCATATGTCAATGAATGGAGCTACAGTGAATTTATGAAATCGCTTCAATCATTTGTAATAGCCCTATATTTGTCTCCATAGCTCTGGTTGTTAACGGACGCCTTACATTGTGAAATCAGGAGAATAAATGCAGAACGCAAATTAAATTTGGAAAACGAGAAGCTGATTTACTAGATCTACATCTACACACTGCAAGTCCCTGTGAAGTGCATGGCGAAGGGTACTTCCCGTTTCACCAGTTATTTGGCTCCTTCCCTTTCCATTCGCGTAGGTAGCATGTGAAGAATAATTGCTTAAACGACTCTGTGCGCGCTGTAATCAACTAATTAGCCTGATCTTGTCTTCATGGCCCCTTCGGCAGAGATACGTTCTGGTACATCTCTAGATTCCTCACTTAACGTTGGTCCTTCAAAATTAGTGATTAGGCTTTCGCGGGATAGGTTGCGTCTATGTTTAAGCAGTTGCCTATTCACTTTCCTCACGTCAAACTTCCCGTCACTCCCACCTCAGATTTAGTTGTAAGATGGCCCAGTCGATAGCCCCGTTTCTTAAGACGTCGACGTTGACGAGAGGTAAAACGCATTCATACTGCCCTCGACGGTGCACTAGAATAAGCAATAATCAAAGTATTTGTTTAATTTCTGTGCTTGTGATGGTGTTGAAAGACTTGCAGTTAGCGTGTTCATCAGACAAGACGCGGTCACCCTTGTAAAAATGGTGGTGAGCGAATCTCTCGTGGGGTAACATCACCCCGGATTCGTCTGAAACCGTTTAAGGCAATCACAGAATACCTGTAAGGCAGTCGCAGGACAGCTTTTAATTATGTTCGACAGCCTACTTCAGTTTTTCGAGAAAGTGGATTAGGTTGTTCGCTTAGGGCGCTAAATCCACGAGCGGTGGATCAAAATACAACCCTCTCGATTATGAGACCTGAAATGCAAAAGCATTAAAACCTTAGGTCTGGATATTCCGAATGTAACGTTGACAGATTAAATCTTGATAAGATGCCATACACAGATCACACACACAGTGTCCATATTTTGCGAACGCAAATTTAATTATTAATTATTAATTATTTATATCTGTCCGTCTATTTCCGTTTGTTTGTTGATTTTGTATACATTTTCCCAAAAAGACGCTTGTGACATTTAACTAATTTTAATAATCCAAAGTTAAGAATATCCTCCTCCACAGTAGCCAACAAGAATTCCGATACATGGATAATGAGAAACTACGGCAAGTGCAACAGGGAGGGAGGGAGAGAGAGAGAGAGAGAGAGAGAGAGAGAGAGAGAGAGAGAGAGAAATTAGGCGAGAAGGATTTACGTGTGTGTGATAAACCCCTTCCCAAGAAAATTTTAAACCCCTTCTCTCGAAAATTTCCTCACTTCACATCTCATCTGTGTTACCACAGATCACGAGGCACTGATCTCATTTGTACTATGATTTCAGTGTACGAGGTGCCCAGTTGCTTCCACCGCCCTGAATGCGTTAAATTCTGAATAATGTTTACCATCCTGCAGTCTTCTACAGTTGTTCCCTGCGCAAAGAACAGAAAGTAGGTCGTGAGTTCGTTAGCGAGGAACTGGGTCAGTAAAAATAATTAAATATTGAACTGGTTTCTTTAAAAGGGACGCAACTCGCTTTTAATTAGCAAAATACGAGAAACTGCACAGTTGACCTCAGATGTTAAGCCCCATAGTGCTTAGAGACATTTGAACCATTTTGTTCTTAACTGATACCGATCGCGGCAGACAATATCTCTGTCCTCCAAGACTGCCGAACGCGCTATTACATTTACAAACCACTTTATTACTCACAAATAATTTCCAAAGAACATAAATGTCCAAAAAACCAGAGATTTATAAAATTCTTAACTGATGCCGGCCGCTGTGGCCGAGCGGTTCTAGGCGCTTCAGTCCGGAACCGCGCTGCTGCTACGTCGTAGGTCCGAATCCTGCCTCGGGCATGGATGGATGTGGTGTCCGTAGGTTAGTTATGTTTAACTAGTTCTAAGTCTAGGGGACTGATGAACTCAGATGTTAAGTCCCATAGTGCTTAGAGACATTTGAACCATTTTTTTCTTAACTGATACCGACCGCGGCAGACAATATCTCTGTCCTCCTAGACTGCCGAACGCGCTATTACATTTACAAACTACAGATTTCCAATTAAATATTAATTGTTACCGACCGCGGCAGACAACATGTATGCCCTCCGAGACTGCCGGTCCAGCTCTGATCTTACAGCAGAACCACTTCGCCCCCCACCCGATGACCTCCGAAGTGCTACGTCAGCCTTTTTGTTTAACAATCGTTTATTATTCTGCTGGTAGTTAATACTTTTGAAATAATGGAATGATAGTCTGATTTTGAGAGAAGATTTTACATGAAAGGCAGGTAAATTGACTGTTTAGTTTTCCTAATATTAATAACAAAAGTTTATCATTTTGGCGCGCCACTTCCGAACATAGCAGCTAATCACGGAGAAGGTCGACCATCTACGATACACTTACCGAATAAACCATCTGTCAACGGTACCTCACACCACATTACGTCATCTTCCCACTGCTGCCTTCTCAGCTGCTCTAAGAAGAGCTTCTTGTTGCTGAATATGATATCTGTGAAGTCAGAAATATTACAAAACCCAAGTTGCGCTTTTCGCACATGACATCCTGGAAGACATGGATGAAGACGGTCAGGTAGATGCAGCATTTCGTGACTTCCGAAAACCATTTGACTCAATACTACTGTTACGCTTATTATCGAAAGTACAAACGTAGTGAAATTTGTGACTGGATTGAGGATTTCTTGGTAAGGACGAGGCAACATGATATCTTGGATGGAGAGTCATCTACAGATGTAGAAGTAACATCAGGCGTGCCACGAGGAAGTATGCTGCGACCCTTGCTGTTCATAATGTACATTAATGAAGTTGCAGGAAGTACTATTAGTAACTTCAAACTTTTTACACGTGATGCTGTTGTCTATAATGAAGTACTGTTTGAAAAAAGCTGCAAAAATAGTTAGATCTCGTCAAGCTTCCAAAGCGTTGCGACAAGCTTGCAAAGCGTTGCAAAGACTTGCAACTAGCTTTAAACGTTCATAAATGTAAAACTGTGCCCTTCACAAAAAACACGTAGTATCCTTCGATTACAATGACAATCAACACAGTTGGAATCAACCAACTGGTACAAGTATCTACGTGTAACACTTCATAGAGATATGATTTGTAACGATGATGTAGGCTCAGTCGCAGGTAGAGCAGGTAGTAGACTTCGATTTGTCGGTAGAAGACTAGGAAAATGCCTTCCGTATTCAAAAGAGATTGCTTACACAACTATCGTAGAATCCATCCTACATTATGACTCAAGTGTACGAGACTAACAGTGGACATTGAACGTATACAGAGAAGGTCAGCACGACTGGTCACAGGTTTGGCTGATCCATCGGAGAATGTCACGGAAGCGCAGCAGAAAATCGAAGCAAAAACTGCAGTGGTAGACGCTTGGAGATACACGCAAAATATCCTGTGCGTGCCTACTTGTAAGGATTCAGGATCCTGCTTTAACTGATGACTCTAGGAATGTAATAGAAACCCCGTTCCTGTAGGATCGCGAGGGCAATATTAGACTAATTACAGTCCTCATAGGGGCGTTTCGGGTATCATTTTTCACAAGCCACTCGCGCAAATGGAAAGGGAAGTAGCGTTAGTAAGTGATAGAATAGTAAATACTCTCTGCCACACATTTTCTATTTGTTTATAGAGATTCAGATGTAGGCAAGATGTGGCCGGGACCAAGTAAAGTGGAATCGGTGATTACATTTATTGCCGGATGGAATTTCACCCAGTTTTGAATGGAAAAAGATGAAGAATTAAGGTGATTTTGACGCCTAATACCTCGAGACCTCCGGCAAACAGGAAACGACCGTGCAGCCGTTTCCATTGTCTCTGGCTTGTACGTTGTGTGTCGCCTGTAACGTGCCGGGCATAATTACAACGCTTGCTACGTGACGCCTCTAACCATTCACGCCTGGCGGCCCTCCTGTTTGTGCCTGACTCCAGTTACGTTCACAAACTGTCTATAACGTTTTGTTTGATCTCTCTCTCTCTCTCTCTCTCTCTTTCTCTCTGTCTTTCTCAGCGCTTCCCAATAGTGACCGACTTCCATGCTAAAGTCCCGACAATATACACTATACTCCGCGCCACATATCTGAAAGCTTCGCGATCGTTACAATGTAACTGCTGAGTGACCACTGCGCATGCGTAGAGAGATAATGTTCAGCGCTAATACATTTGGTTGCCTTCAGTTTGGCACGTGTGTCCGTTGTGAGTACAGTATAAGATATGCCGCATATTAGTACAGTAGAGTCTCGATTATCCTACCGAAACCGGCCACGGCAAGGTCGAATAAGCGGGAAGGTCGTATAACATGGAAAATAATAAAAAAAACACAAAAATTAAACTAAAGTGGCCCAGATGAGTTAAACATTTAATACAATACAAATCAAATTAGACAGAATAGTTATTTACTGTGTGAAGAAGTTAGTAATTGTCTTTTTTTGCCTGCTGTTTGCGGTTTTTTTGCCGCTAAACCACGTAGTCTGTTAAGGAGTAAAACCTCGGTAGACGATGTTTCTTCCAGTTGCTCTACATATTTTAAAGCAGTTTCTAAGGCCTTGTGTCCTTCGGTGTGAGATATCTTTGGCGCAGTTTCTTCCACTACACCCGCTTCTTCATCTTCTTTTTCGTTTACCATGTTGACTATTTATTCATCTGTCTCTTCAAATTCTTCATCTTGGACAATCCATTCATTTATGTCATCTTCTGTGGCGTCAGCACATCCCGGAACTTTTCGTAACAATGAAAGCAGAGTAATATTTTCTGGTTCGGTCTGCTGCTGTAGATTTTCATCATCTTGAGAATTGTCTTGATTTTCCTGTAGCAAAATTTTCCACGATTTTGAAATTGTATTTGTTCCAACACTCTCCCAAGATTGGGCCACGTCATAAGCTACGTCTTTCACATTAATACGGCGCAATTGCTCTAGCATGTCTTCTCCCTTGTCCATAGCATTAATTAAAGAGGAAAGCAAGTTTCTGCGGTAGTTTCTCTTCAGTGTCTCTAAGGTCCCTTAGTCCATAGGCTGACATTAGGATGTGACATTTGGAGGCAAAAACATGGCTTTTATATCTTGATCTTGAAGTTCATCTTCATTAGGATGACAAGTGGCATTGTCTAGAAGCAACAGTACTTTGCGGAACAAGTTATTGGCTTTCAAAAATTTGACTTCGCTTTTTATCATTGGTTCTGCACGAAAGAGCGCGCATATAATGTCCCCAAAGAGTGTGTGCGTCATCTTTATGGCACAACTGCAAATTTGTACCTCTTGAGTGTGTTGAGAAGTCTGAAGGATAGATTTTGTTTCTGAATGACTTAAAATTACGTGTGAAAATCGTACAGGAAGCTCATCTAAACTGAAGAGCTGCTCAAAGAGGCCAGACAAGGAATTGACAATGAAGAAACCTCTTAGTACGAACGAGTGTGCTTTAAGGAAAAGACTGAAAGCTGTGGTTAGAGAATTTGGCGTTTCCATAGGACTGTGCATTAAGTGCGGGAGATGGTGGTACCAACAGTGGTCTTCATTTGAGGTTGATATGGCGTTCATTTGTGACGTCTTCTAAATGCGTAATCTTTGAGCGTGGTTTGCGCACTCTTAAGCGCAGGTGAACGAAAGAGTGCGCATTTCCCGTTTTTTGTATTTTTGAAAAGTTCAATAAAAGTATTACCTCTCTGCTGCAATAGTTTTCTGAACATGTAAATTTTATGAAACTTCCTGGCAGATTAAAACTGTGTGCCCGACCGAGACTCGAACTCGAGACCTTTGCCTTTCGCGGGCAAATGCTCTACTATCTGAGCTGCCGAAGCACGACTCACGCCCGGTCCTCACAGCTTTGTAAATTTTATGTTAATAGATACAAATCTAAAATTATTTCGTTTTTCTATTTCATTCCCAGATATTTACGGCTATTCATTAACAGCGCACTCTTAGGTATGGTTCCCCTATACTGTAAGTGGCCATGGTTCTTTTTGGACAGAAAAAGTATGTTTTTGCCGCAAGTGTATCTTCTTTCCGTCGCAAGCTGGATATCTTTGAAAAAGACATTTCATTTTCCAACAATTTTTGATTATAAAAGTAATTCAGAGATAGACATTTCAGTATTCTCAAACTTTATGTCAGATCTTAAGAAGGCATTTGAAGCAAGAGTCCAAGACTTTTCAGAGATAGACAAGCTGTCGCTATTCTTAAAATCACCTTTTGAAGTTTCTCCAGCGGCAGAATGGATGGATGTGACATGTGACCAGGGGCGGTGGCAACAAGGGGGGGGGGGGGGGGGGAGGCTATGGGGGCTATAGCCCCCCGCCCCCCATGGAGTATCATATTATACTAGATAAAATGACTTCAGATATCAGCGAATATATTACTCCAACAAACTCAATCACTTTTTTTATTAATTATGTAGCAATATAGGTTACAATGTATTTCAAAACACATTTTAACCAAAGAATAAGAGTGGAAAATAGCGTACTATCTAAACCAATAAATATCTTTTAACTTAAAATAGGCGTCAAATTTTACCAATTTGTCGGTAGAGGACCCAAACTCTCCTTTTGTTAAGCGATATTCCATTCCCCCAAACCCCCTCCCCTCCTCCCCCCATTAGACCCGCCCCCCTCGACCGACTTCTACAATCGCCACAGGATGTGGCTGCGAAGTCATAATGCCTTTCCAAGCCTTTACTCCAAATGGAGACAACAGACTTGCAGGAACACATTTCCTTGCAAATATGTAAAAGTGCATCCGCTGAAGAATTTTGGAGCAAACATATCGCAGAAAAATATGAACACAGCAAAAAATTAGCCGCATACCTGGCAACTGTGTGTGGTTCCCCATATTCTTGTGAAATTTCATTTTAAAAAATGAATTTTTTGAAGAACAAGTATCGCTCGTCATTAATGGCCACCATCTTGAAGACACATTCGCATCATCTGCTACTCACGTGAATCTAACTTTAAGAAACTGACTCAAGACCCCAAATGTAATTTCTCCCATCGACTTTTTATTACGAATATGCCTATCTGTTGAATCTCACATTTTGTGAGTAATGATCAAAATAAAAGCTAGTACTGAACATGTTTTTTTTCTGGATTCTTCAATACAAAGGTATCACTCTATTGTATTTCATATTCGTTTGAAAGTGAAAATTAAAATAAAAAATTAGTAAGGAATACGAGCTCTTTTCTGGATTTCTGTATAATAATATGCCTATCTATTGCATTACATATTATTATGTGAGATAAAATTAAAATAAAAAAATTAGAAAAGTTTATGAGGTTTTTCTTCTGGACCTCGATAAAAGTTTTCAAAAGTATCAGGATCCCTTCTTAAATTACTTGCCAATCCCTGGTTGTTAGGAGCCTGTTTACAACATTTTTACTTCGATGAAAAATTCATTTATCGTCACACGTAAATGGGAAATCATGGACTGCAAATAAAACTCAAACCAGTGTCAGAGGGACAACAGCTAATAATAACTCATGCAGGAGGTGAGAATGGCGTTATACTTAATACGTTTTTCATGTGTAAGTAAAATCAAGCAGCGGGAGATTATCACACCCATATGAACCAACATAATTATGAAGGGTCGTTAACAGAAAATGTGATTCCCAGTTTAAAACCTAACTCAGTACCAATTTCGACAACGCTCCATATTACAAAGTTAAAATAAACAAAGCTGCAACGTCTAATTCTACGAAAGACGATATCAGAAAGTGACTGATGACATGCAGGAACCTGTTCTATATGAGCTAGTTCGAAGAACAAAGCAAGGAACCGTCGAGTATTCCGTCGACAGTGGTCACATTGTTTTACGCCATCATTCTTACCACCCGGAATTAAACCCAACAGATATATGTGATCTGTTCGAAAATGTTGGGTAGCTTCGAGGAATGTTCCCTGCAACGTAGCAACTGTGAAACATTTGTGCTAGGAGGTATTTAATTCAATTTCGAAAGAATGTGCTGATTCTGTTTTGCAAACACGTTAAAAAATTGAGCGAGAATACGTGCAGCAAGAAATCTTCTTCGACTATGAATAGTAATACGTTTAGGTGGCGTAGATAGTGGTAGCGAAAATGATTATGGTGATTCTCACTCTCTAGATCACAGACAAATGGAAGGAGTGAGTGTGCTGCCTGATAGTGACTGAAGGTCAATGTTTTCTGTTTAGTGCGCTTACGCAAGCCGAGCTCCACGGCAGTGACGTCACCCATGGTTACAAATATCTGGCGCGGAGTGTACCTGGCATCCAGTACAAAAGGAGGCGGGAGTAGGGAATTGTCATTACAGAAGCAGCGACAGCTGCAAGCGTCAGTTAAGACAGCTCACTGACTATGAACGTGGCCTTGAAGTGCTGTCACCCGTGTAGCAAATCAGTCAGGGACATTTCAACCTTTCGAAAGCAGCCCAAGTCGACAGTGACTTGTGTTGACAGGTGTCCCGATTTTCGAGGGCCGTCCCAATTTTCAGGGGACTGTTGACACGTCCCGATTCACCCTCTATCGGGACGCCGAATGTCCCGATTTTGAGTCAATCGAAAATCATGAAAGTTCCAACGATAAAACAATGGTGCGATACAGATATCTCATTGTCTCGTTCTTTTCGCTGACGCGCCGCTGCAGCCATTGTCGTGTGCCGCTCTGCATTTCATTCACGAGACAGGCACAAGTTATGTTCGTTTTTTTACGCCTTCCAGTTTTTTTATGCGGAAACTAACGTATATTGTACGCACGCAATACATTTTTGTATATTTTAGAAGCTGTATTGTTGCCGTCAACTCGTATATCTTCCTGTTATGCTTTTACCAGTAGATTTAAGGTTATCAGTAAAGCGACCGCCGCACGGGATTAGCCGAGCGGTCTTCGGCGCTGCAGTCACGGACTGTGCGGCTGATCCCGGCGGAGGTTCGAGTCCTCCCTTGGGCATGGGTGTGTGTGTTTGTCCTTAGGATAATTTAGGTTAATTAGTGTGTAAGCTTTGGGACTGATGACCTTAGCAGTTAAGTCCCATAGGATTTCACACACATTTCAACATTTTTGAACAGTAAAGCGACCAATTTTATGAAAAAAAAGGAAGGAAAGGAAAAGCTAACACGGGACATTCCTGAGGTTGTATATTGTGATGGAGGATAACTGATGATTGCACGGAAAGTAGGTAAGAAACTAAGTAGGCCTAACAGATGTATTCATTTATTTCTGGAAACATACTTGTCAAATGAGTGGCATTCTTTATTCTTTTGGTTTGGTTTAGAATTTCAGAAAAGTTTACACAAATGCCCACATCAAATTTTACAATAAACACTACGCGTAGCGTTTCAACTTTAGGTGTCGATTTTCCGGTCACATGGATAGGAAGTCATCAAATGCAATACTCCGTCGGTAGGTGCGTTCGTCTCTGACAAACAGAGAAGGTACTAAGCGATGACAGGCAGCTTTTGACTGGTGTTTTCCGTTCATTAAGTTTCCCGAACACATCTCATCATCGTGTGTCGGAACAACTCTTCGTCTCCACCCATCACTTCAGAAAATCTTGCTGCAAGAAGTTTTTAAATGGATAGATATTGATCAGAAAGGAACTGTAAAGGCAGAAATAATAGATTAACTAATAACTTAATGCTTACTTAGTCCAGAACAAAAATAGAGGTCAAATCTGATGGTGAGGCAACAATCTCAAGAGCTGAGCGAAGCAGGTTACGTTAAGGAAACGTTAACTAAGAATCTTCTGAATGCAGCTACGTTCTACAAAACCATCGAGCTTATAAAATTGCATACTACATATCACGAGATTTTAAAGAAAAAAATATTCTCTTCCAAAAATGTTTTCGGTACTTCGTCCAGATTTTAATTTGTCTTAAAAAATAAATTGAGAACTTCTTACTCGCACTGCACTTGTTAATATATTTTCATATTACCGACGGTACCACACTTGTGAGATACGAAAGTGTGCCCAGCACTAGTTTCACTTGACTGCGCCTTGTTTCTATCTGTTGGGGTTTTTATTACGCTACTATTGTTTGTTTTGCCCAGTACCTAAAGTAACCATATTTCAGGACAATAGAATAAACATTATTGCGTTTCAAAAAAAAAAAGAACACCTTATTTAAATACTGAAAATTTTTAGGTGCAAAGCCAAGACAAGATGATTTTGGCTGTTTTTTTCCAATCTGTTATTTTAAAATATAAAATAACCGGCTACAAGTAAAAGAAAAAATAACCGAAAAACCCGATGGTCAATTATAAAAAACTGGTTTTCGGTTTTAATTGATAGGTTTTTACCCCATAACTAGTTCGAAGATATAGTTGACTAAAAGTTAAACTGATGCACACAGAAATATTCATTTCCAATTTGCCGCAAGCTTGAGCAGTGCATGAAACTAGGTGTTTCACAAATAAATTTGATTAAATCATGTTTCAGCAACGCACCATGTTAATTTCAATAGAGTATTATACTTGATTCTTAAAGCGGTATGTGTCTGCTTTGAATCTGAATAGAATTCAATGGTTCTGCGAGGCTTTAAGCGACTCGTAATTGCAACACACGTATAGCTATTTTTCCAGGCTGAAATGTATACTTATTAACTTCTTTTCTGACAATCGAGCTAAGATTTCATCCTCTTATAAATGTATCATCTAACAAGTGTATTGTCCGTTTCTTTTGCAACTAGCGACGGCTGATTGCGGGATTAGAATTGTTTACACCCGAACTAAACGAAAGCAGCCGACCATACACTGCTTACGCGAAAAGAAGTCCCCCGACTCAGGGATGAAGATAGGGGAGGGGAAAGGTGACGTGAGAGGAGAAATGTTTTATCACGATAGTATCAACTCCCCCCCCCCCCCCCAAGAACCATGGACCTTGCCGTTGGTGGGGAGGCTTGCGTGCCTCAGCGATACAGATAGCCGTACCGTAGGTGCAATCACGACGGAGGGGTATCTGTTGAGAGGCCAGACAAACGTGTGGTTCCTGAAGAGGGGCAGCAGCCTTTTCAGTAGTTGCAGGGGCAACAGTCTGGATGATTGACTGATCTGGCCTTGTAACACTATCCAAAACGGCCTTGCTGTGCTGGTACTGCGAACGGCTGAAAGCAAGGGGAAACTACGGCCGTAATTTTTCCCGAGGGCATGCAGCTTAACTGTATGGTTAAATTATGATGGCGTCCTCTTGGGTAAAATATTCCGGAGGTAAAATAGTCCCCCATTCGGATCTCCGGGCGGGGACTACTCAGGAGGACGTCGTTATCAGGAGAAAGAAAACTGGCGTTCTACGGATCGGAGCGTGGACTGTCAGATCCCTTATCGAGCAGGTAGGTTAGAAAATTTAAAAAGGGAAATGGATAGATTAAAGTTAGATATAGTAGGAGTTAGTGAAGTTCGCTGGCAGGAGGAACAAGACTTTTGGTCAGACGGATACAGGGTTATAAATACAAAATCAAATAGGGGTAATGCAGGAGTAGGTTTAATAATGAATAAAAAAATAGGACTGTGGGTAAGCTACTACAAACAGCATAGTGAACGCATTATTGTGGCCAAGATAGACATGAAGCCCACGCCTACCACAGCAGTACAAGTTTATATGCCAACTAGCTCCGCAGATGACGAAGAGATTGATGAAATGTATGATGAGATAAAAGAAATTTTCAGATAGTGAAGGGAGACGAAAATTTAATAGTCATGGGTGACCGCAATTCGATAGTAGGAAAAGGAAGAGAAAGAAACGTAGTAGGTGAATATGGAATGGGGGCAAGAAATGAAAGAGGTAGCCGCCTGGTAGAATTTTGCACAGAGCGTAACTTAATCATAGCTAACACTTGGTTCAAGAACCATAAAAGAAGGTTGTATACATGGAAGAAGCCGGGAGATACTGACAGGTTTCAGATAGATTATATAATGGTAAGACAGAGATTTAGGAACCAGGTTTTAATTTGTAAGACATTTCCAGGGTCAGATGTGGACTCTGACCACAATCTATTGGTTATGACCTGTAGATAAAAATTGAAGAAACTGCAAAAAGGTGGGAATTTAAGGAGATGGGACCTGGATAAACTGAAAGAATCAGAGGTTGTACAGGGTTTCAGGGAGAGCATGAGGGAACAATTGAGAGGAATGGGGGAAATAAATACAGTAGAAGAAGAATGGGTAGCTTTGAGAGATGAAGTAGTGAAGGCAGCAGAGGATCAAATAGGTAAAAAGACGAGGGCTAGTAGAAATCCTTGGGTAACAAGAGATACTGAATTTAATTGATGAAAGGAGAAAATATAAAAATGCAGTAAATGAAGCAGGCAAAAAGGAATACAAACGTCTCAAAAATGAGATTAACAGGAAGTGCAAAATGGCTAAGCAGGGATGGCTAGAGGACAAATGTAAGGATGTAGAGGCTTATCTCACTAGGGGGTAAGATAGATACTGCCTACAGGAAAATTAAAGAGACCCTTGGAGAAAAGAGAACCACTTGTATGAATATCAAGAGCTCAGATGGAAACCCAGTTCTAAGCAAAGAAGGGAAAGCAGAAAGGTGGAAGGAGTATATAGACAGTCTATACAAGGGCAATGTACTTGAGGACAATATTATGGAAATGGAAGAGGATGTAGATGAAGATGAAATGGGAGATACGACACTGCGTGAAGAGTTTGACAGAGCACTGAAAGACCTGAGTCGAAACAAGGCCCCGGGAGTAGACAACATTCCATTAGAACTACTGACAGCCTTGGGAGAACCTGTCCAGACAAAACTCTACCATCTTGTGAACAAGATGTATGAGACAGCCGAAATACCCTCATACTTCAAGAAGAGTATAATAATTCCAATCCCAAAGAAAGCAGGTGCTGACAGATGTGAAAATTACCAAACTATCAGTTTAATAGGTCACGGATGCAAAATACTAACGCGAATTCTTTACAGACGAATGGAAAAACTGGTAGAAGCCAACCTCGGGGAAGATCAGTTTGGATTCCGTAGAAATATTGGAACACGTGAGGCAATACTGACCCTACGACGTATCTTAGAAGCTAGATTAAGAAAAGGCAAACCTACGTTTCTAGCATTTGTTGACTTAGAGAAAGGTTTTGACAATGATGACTGGAATACTCTCTTTCAAATTCTGAAGGTGGCAGGGGTAAAATACAGGAAGCGAAAGGCTATTTACAATTTGCACAGAAACCAGATGGCAGTTATAAGAGTCGAGGGACATGAAAGGGAAGCAGTGGTTGGGAAGGGAGTGAGACAGGGTTGTAGCCTCTCCCCGATGTTATCCAATCTGTATATTGAGCAAGCAGTGAAGGAAACAAAAGAAAAATTTGTAGTAGGTATTAAAATCCATGGAGAAGAAATAATAACTTTGAGGTTCGCCGTTGACATTGTAATTCTGTCAGAGACAGCAAAGGACTTGGAAGAGCAGTTGAACGGAATGGACAGTGACATGAAAGGAGGGTATAAGATGAACATCAGCAAAGGCAAAACGAGAATGGAATGTAGTCGAATTATGTCGGGTGATGCTGAGGGAATTAGATTAGGAAATGAGACACTTAAAGTAGTAAAGGCGTTTCGCTGTTTGGGGAGCAAAATAACTGATGATGGTCAAAGTAGAGAGGATATCAAATGTACACTGGCAATGGCAAGGAAAGCGTTTCTGAAGAAGAGAAATTTGTTAACATCGAGTGTAGATTTAAGTGTCAGGAAGTCGTTTCTGAAAGTATTTGTATGGAGCGTAGCCATGTATGGAAGTGAAACATGGACGATAACTAGTTTGGACAGTAAGTGAATAGAAGCTTTTGAAATGTGATGCTACAGAAGAACGCTGAAGATTAGATGGGTAGATCATATAACTAATGAGGAGGTATTGAACAGGATTGGGGAGAAGAGAAGTTTGTGGCACAACTTGACTAGAAGAGGGGATCGGTTGGTAGGCCATGTTCTGAGGCATCAAGGGATCACCAATTTATTACTGGAAGGCAGCGTGTAGGGTAAAAATCGTAGAGGGAGACCAATAGATGAATACACTAAACAGATTCAGGAGGATGTAGGTTGCAGTAGGTACTGGGAGATGAAGAAGCTGGCACAGCATAGAGTAGCATGGAGAGCTGCATCAAACCAGTCTCAGGACTGAAGACCACAACAACAAACAACTATTAACTTATGAGAGCGTGCGCTGCATACCGGTTACCAGCTGTGGTATATGTTACGTGCAAATAGCAGTGTTATGGAGACGGTTGTCTTCAAGATCATAGTTAGGCTGTTGTTATACTACCAAAAGATCGTTGGAATTGGCACAGATAAAAAACAAAAGACAGTCGACACAACATGTCCCGAATCATGCCGACCAGCTCGAAACAAACTAGGGGGCAAGGGGATGTGTTTCCGCGTCAGCGCTATCCACGAAAGAAAAAAATGCCCTCGGGAAGTTTTGGTCTGTATAGTAGCGTTAATATTCGTAGTGTATTTTATCTCGCACATATTCACCTCAATTATTTGATCGGCAAATAACAGCCTTACATTCCCACACTTTTCTATAGAAGGAGAATTAACAACGAATGTAGTTTTATGTGTATGTTTATCTCCTGCACGTCCATCATTCGCTGTGTAGGAATTGTGCGTAATTTGAAATGAGAACGATTATTGCGCTGTTGCGTCATTCGAAACAACCAATAGCAGAGCGCGCAAACAGTTCGCAACGCTCCCAGCTAAATGGCAATTGTAAAACAGATGGGTAATACATAAATATTTCTGTCCATCTGCTATATGCTTGCGGTGTGTAATCACCAACTTTTTCTTTTCAGCACTTGATGAAAATGAGTAATTACGTAACAGATTTTGATACGAAGACACTTCAAAAAAGAAAAAGCGACGTATCTGCTATTTTCAAGATATTTGGTCAGAAAATTATCCATTTTTTTTATCGTACCAGTCCCTGATAACAGAGAACTCACTGCACATTGTGGTCAAATGATTTCAGTATATGTCATGGTAGCAAAAATGACACAGAATAGCACAAAAGTAGCACTGAAAAAAGAAAGAAGTGCAAATATGACGAAATCTTTAAAACCTTTTCTGAATACGGTACTGATAAAATAAGCACTCAAGAAGAAAAACTTAACAGCTACCGAAGTAACTAAAACCTACCATTGCGTTAAGCATACGCTGTCATATAATTCTCTGGACTGTGAAGCTAAGCTTGATACACTCCTGGAAATGGAAAAAAGAACACATTGACACCGGTGTGTCAGACCCACCATACTTGCTCCGGACACTGCGAGAGGGCTGTACAAGCAATGATCACACGCACGGCACAGCGGACACACCAGGAACCGCGGTGTTGGCCGTCGAATGGCGCTAGCTGCGCAGCATTTGTGCACCGTCGCCGTCAGTGTCAGCCAGTTTGCCGTGGCATACGGAGCTCCATCGCAGTCTTTAACACTGGTAGCATGCCGCGACAGCGTGGACGTGAACCGTATGTGCAGTTGACGGACTTTGAGCGAGGGCGTATAGTGGGCATGCGGGAGGCCGAGTGGACGTACCGCCGAATTGCTCAACACGTGGGGCGTGAGGTCTCCACAGTACATCGATGTTGTCGCCAGTGGTCGGCGGAAGGTGCACGTGCCCGTCGACCTGGGACCGGACCGCAGCGACGCACGGATGCACGCCAAGACCGTAGGATCCTACGCAGTGCCGTAGGGGACCGCACCGCCACTTCCCAGCAAATTAGGGACACTGTTGCTCCTGGGGTATCGGCGAGGACCATTCGCAACCGTCTCCATGAAGCTGGGCTACGGTCCCGCACACAGTTAGGCCGTCTTCCGCTCACGCCCCAACATCGTGCAGCCCGCCTCCAGTGCTGTCGCGACAGGCGTGAATGGAGGGACGAATGGAGGCGTGTCGTCTTCAGCGATGAGAGTCGCTTCTGCCTTGGTGCCAATGATGGTCGTATGCGTGTTTGGCGCCGTGCAGGTGAGCGCCACAATCAGGACTGCATACGACCGAGGCACACAGGGCCAACACCCGGCATCATGGTGTGGGGAGCGATCTCCTACACTGGCCGTACACCACTGGTGATCGTCGAGGGGACACTGAATAGTGCACGGTACATCCAAACCGTCATCGAACCCAACGTTCTACCATTCCTAGACCGGCAAGGGAACTTGCTGTTCCAACAGGACAATGCACGTCCGCATGTATCCCGTGCCACCCAACGTGCTCTAGAAGGTGTAAGTCAACTACCCTGGCCAGCAAGATCTCCGGATCTGTCCTCCATTGAGCATGTTTGGGACTGGATGAAGCGTCGTCTCACGCGGTCTGCACGTCCAGCACGAACGCTGGTCCAACTGAGGCGCCAGGTGGAAATGGCATGGCAAGCCGTTCCACAGGACTACATCCAGCATCTCTACGATCGTCTCCATGGGAGAATAGCAGCCTGTATTGCTGCGAAAGGTGGATATACACTGTACTAGTGCCGACATTGTGCATGCTCTGTTGCCTGTGTCTATGTGCCTGTGGTTCTGTCAGTGTGATCATGTGATGTATCTGACCCCAGGAATGTGTCAATAAAGTTTCCCCTTCCTGGGACAATGAATTCACGGTGTTCTTATTTCAATTTCCAGGAGTGTAGATCTTCTTCAGCGATTCAACAACTGTAGAAAAACGTAAACTTGGGAGCACAAGGGTCAGCGCAATTTCACATACTTCAAGAAACGGCAGAGGTTCTTCATTGCGGCGCATTGTTTAGTGTTGCTGCAGATACTTCTGATCACGGTACAACAAAACTATTTCCATTGATTTTATAGCTCAAAAACGAATTAAAAACGTGCGTGCTTGGCATTTACGAAGACGCAGATGAAACTGCATTAGCCATTTATACAAATTGACAAGCACGTCTCAAGGAACGCGGTATTGATATCAAATCACTTACCAGTTTTTGTGCAGACAACGCAAATTTAATTTCGGGTGCCATAATTCAGTTTTTCAGATGCTATCTAATGAAAACAATAATATTAATCCAATGGTATGTCCAGCACGCCGGCCGGAGTGGCCGAGCGGTTCTAGGCGCTACAGTCTGGAACCGCGCGACCGCTACGGTCGCAGGTTCGAATCCTGCCTCGGACATGGATGTGTGTGATGTCCTTAGGTTAGTTAGGTTTAAGTAGTTCAAGTTCTAGGGGACTGATGACCTCAGAAGTTAAGTCCCATAGTGCTCGGAGCCATTTGAATTTTGTCCAGCACGTATTTTACACGAGAGTATGAATTTTGCTTTGAGTTTAAGTAAATCTGATTTGCAGAGTTTTATTCTTAAGCTTCAGAGTCATTTTTCATACTATGCAAAAAGAGAAAAAGTTTTAAAAGATTTTTACGATATGCATGAATCTGAATTTGCTCCGGTCCTGCGAAATCTAAAAACGCGATGGCTATCACTGCTTCCCGCTGTAGAGCTTACACGGAAATCTTACGAAATACTGAAGAAATACTTCATCTCTCTAGGCGAAGACGAGTGTTCTTTTGTTCTCTGTAACTTCTTTAGTAACGAGCAAACAGAACCTTACCTCGCTTTCTACTAAAATGCACTTAAAGTCCTACAAGGTGAAGTATTGAGCCTTGAAAATGAAACACTGCTGTGTCACGGAGGCTATGATACAATCGTCAGTCACTAACAAATTCAGGCAACGGACTGACGAATTTTTAGGTACCTCTTGCAGCAATTTAATAAAAATGTCATCTATAGAAACTGCCTCAGGAATAAAAACAGCTTGCTGTTCCTGGTATAAAAATGTTATACATTATATAGAGGTAAGGTATGAGATTAATGACAACAAATTAGAATTATTTAAGCCTCTTTCTCCACGTGATGACCCTTTAACTTACGTATCAATTGTTAATATTACTGCAAAACATACTATTGAAACACATTTCCAGATGGACGATCTTTATAGGATGTTTCTAATGTCAAAGATCTGCAGAATGCAATAGTGCACAACAAAAACTTAACAACACTGTAAAAACGGCATACTTTACTTGAAAACTATAATCTTCCTAATTTGCTGAAGTTTTTTTTTTTTCACGGCATCCGTACCTGTTTCAAATGCTGCAACAGAGAGAATTTAGGGGTTTGGCGCAAGAAGGAGGCAGCCTCACTTTTTGGCTCTATTGAGTTGAACATTCTATCACATACCAAAAATAAGCCCCTTCGTTTGGTGCAAGAAAGAGGCAGCTCCAGCTCCGCCCACTAGTTTCAGAGAAATCCAACAGTTGGAGCTGCCTGTACTCCGAGTTTGCATGAAAACAGAGGCAGCTCCGGGAACTGCCTCGTTCTTTCCCCAAACAATAGCAGGAAGGAGGTTGTGTTACGTATTGTTCAGCAGACCGGTGTAAACATCGCGCGTTACATGTCACTGAAGTGGACCAGAGATTTATTTTCCACTTTGTTGACACGTTGAAGAAATTTTTGTAAAGAACGCTTACGTATCATTATCGAACAAGGAAAGAGGCAAATATTTAATCACTAAGTACAAAATATTCCCCTGTGAACAGCCATACAACGGTAAAGGGATTATTCAATGCAGTACTACCGTAGGGATGACTGTCTTCGATAATGCGCAGATTTGCAACCAAGGACTTACGAGTCTCATAACAATGGACCACCTTCATGAAGCTTATGATTGTCTCCTCCCGCTTGAAGGCCAAAAGTTTAAAGATGTCAAAGAGATGGCCAGAAAGTATGTTGGGCAAAACGAAATGTGGTTGTACGACCAGTTGACGTCAGATGCTTCACACGATCCTGAGGTGACTGAAGGGGAGCTAGAAGGCTGAAGAAGAACTGTAGAATTAATGTATTATGCCAATAATGTTGTACTTCCTTTATTAATAAATGTTTTTTAAACCGAAATATGGTTAATTATGAAGAAAATGGCCCTACAAACAGTTTTTCATTCACTTTGGAGCACAATGGAGGCAGCTCCAAAATTCAAAACTCTATTGCACGTACCTGAGTGCATGCCTTTGTGTGTATTCTCGTCAGTAGTATTAGATGCCCCATAGCCTAAAATAAGGCTGACGACTTTTTCGTTTTGGTGAAAACTGAATTTTTAAAACGATTTTTTTAAAAATTTGCCACAAACTGTAGAAAGTGGAGCTGCCTCCTTCTTGCACCAAACCCTTCAATTATTTCTCAGCCAAATATAGTTTGATCTGAGAAACGAAATAGTCTCTTGTCATACACAGAATTTTGTAATTGTGCTATAAAAAACAAAGAGCTGTTTAAACCTGTAAAATCTAATTCAAAATATAATTTTAATAAAATATAATTATTTCATAATCAGATATCGTAGATTTTAATAAGACAAATGAATAATACATATTAATAGATTAGATGACAATCATTCAAATTACTTAATTTATGAATACATTTAGGTATGTTGTGATTTGATGTGATATCTTGAAAAACATACTAGGAATATAGAAAAATTGTGGTGACTTTGTTACGTTCGATAGTAAAAGTATATTTTAAAGATATTTAAAATTAGTTGTAGCAATTTAATAGTTAGCATTTGTTGTGTTGAAAAAAGTTGACGAGGTTCATTACTAAACAGGTACTATTAGATTTACTACCGTAACTTAATTGTCACTGGTTAATAACAAAAATAAACACGGATTTATAAAGACTATTTATTTTAATTGCCCCGATCTGGGAAACAAAGTTCCGATTTTTGTAACCTACTATACCGACAATTAACATACTCGACCTGGAACCACTAACTGTAACTCATATGCTTGTAAAGTGGAAACGTGAAGGAACAACCACATCTGAACTAAGAGAAGGAAAACCTCATGTACTGAGAAACGGGGACCGTCGACCACAGCAGAGGGTGACTGAAAAATTACGTGAAATCAGCAGAAGAAACCAGTCGTGAGTTCTAAAGCACTACCAGCAGACCAGCTAGCTCAGTGACTGTGCATAGGGAGTTAAAATGAATGGGGCACGGTAGTCGAGCAGATACTCACAGTCCACACATTCTGTAGTCAGTGCTTAACTGTGTAGTGCCAACACTGAAATGCAGAGGAGGCGGTGTTACTGTACTCCGTTCATCGTAAGAAGAAACCTGATGTAAATAAACACAAACGCGATAATTGGTCAGAAGCCGTAGCACACGTACACTGGTGTTGTTACGCTCTTGGAAGTAAGCGCTAGTTATGTATCGGATATATTATTACTAAGTTACGTCAAATGAAACTTTCAGACATTGAAATAGTGTTGTGCTCCGATTGTCGCGCTGCTAATACGCAATATGGAAATGGCTGATGTTGCTTACTGTTCCGCAGTGAAACACGTGTATGGAACACGGCTAAAAAGTGCCGGAAAATAGGTTGTTTTTAATGTTTTTCCTAAATTCACAGAGACAACCGGCTTTGAAGGTTTTCGAGGGAGTATTACATACAATTGACACAACGTCCAACATTGTATGCATAGCGGCATCGGTATTGTCGTAGATCCGTAACTTAACTGCAATTCACATTTAGCTGGTTAAAGTCTTGCCTGACACAGCCTTTTTTTCTCGTTCAATTTGAAATACCTGCATCTCGTAATTGTAAAATTCATCACCTTTTTTTATGAATAATGCATTTATTCTTGTTTCTAATTACATAATGCACGCGAAATTCCTGTTTTTATTTCAAATATAAATTCTTAATCATCGATTTTTATGAAGACTGTTAATAAAGGTCGCTTAAATTAAGAAACCATAACAGTTTAATTTTTGAAGGAGAAAATGAAAAGCAAATACTCTGTATTTGGACTATGTCCGTCCGTTGTTTTATCCCACAGATGTAGATGAGTGTCGTAGAAAGAAGGAAAACAGTCCTTTTTACGTCATCGAGCACAACATACAAATGCTGCACTTTTACATTTGCCACCGTACGATTACAATATGAACCCAACAGAACTGATCTGGAGCCAAGTTAAGGGATTTGGCCCGAGAACTAACAAGACTGTTCAGCTTCCAGACATACTGGAACCAACGCACGCAGCTTTTTCACGCGTCACTGCCGAACACTGGCGGATATGGAACAGAGAAGAAATTGTGGCGCCTTGTGGGGCGGCGGATAAGATTATGTTAATTTTATAAATACACTCCTGGAAATTGAAATAAGAACACCGTGAATTCATTGTCCCAGGAAGGGGAAACTTTATTGACACATTCCTGGGGTCAGATACATCACATGATCACACTGACAGAACCACAGGCACATAGACACAGGCAACAGAGCATGCACAATGTCGGCACTAGTACAGTGTATATCCACCTTTCGCAGCAATGCAGGCTGCTATTCTCCCATGGAGACGATCGTAGAGATGCTGGATGTAGTCCTGTGGAACGGCTTGCCATGCCATTTCCACCTGGCGCCTCAGTTGGACCAGCGTTCGTGCTGGACGTGCAGACCGCGTGAGACGACGCTTCATCCAGTCCCAAACATGCTCAATGGGGGACAGATCCGGAGATTTTGCTGGCCAGGGTAGTTGACTTACACCTTCTAGAGCACGTTGGGTGGCACGGGATACATGCGGACGTGCATTGTCCTGTTGGAACAGCAAGTTCCCTTACCGGTCTAGGAATGGTAGAACGATGGGTTCGATGACGGTTTGGATGTACCGTGCACTATTCAGTGTCCCTTTGACGATCACCAGTGATGTACGGCCAGTGTAGGAGATCGCTCCCCACACCATGATGCCAGGTGTTGGCCCTGTGTGCCTCGGTCGTATGCAGTCCTGATTGTGGCGCTCACCTGCACGGCGCCAAACACGCATACGACCATCATTGGCACCAAGGCAGAAGCGACTCTCATCGCTGAAGACGACACGTCTCCATTCGTCCCTCCATTCACGCCTGTCGCGACACCACTGGAGGCGGGCTGCACGATGTTGGGGCGTGAGCGGAAGACGGCCTAACGGTGTGCGGGACCGTAAGACGTCAGAGCTAGTTACAGCGGACTGGCTGGCACACAATGGAAAGACTGATGTGAATTTACTACGGCGTGAGTAGGCTGCTTCCCTACGTGGCTTCATGGATTCTGTTGTGAAATGGTTCAAATGGCTCTGAGCACTATGGGGCTTAGCTTCTGAGGTCATCAATTCCCCAGAACTTAGAACTACTTAAACCTAACGAACCTAAGGACATCACACACACCCATGTCCGAGGCAGCATTTGAACATGCGACCGTAAGGGTCACACGGTTCCAGACTGTAGCGCCTAGAACCGCTCGGCCACCCCGGCCGGCTCTGTTGTTGATCGACTCGTTATCAACGTAGCAGACGACAGTTCAAGAACTGAAACATATTTCTCGGATTCGGATAAGGAAGGAGCTAAGACATTACCTGACGACTGACTATAATTAATAACTTCATTGGGTTCAGTATTCAACAGTACGGTGAAATCCCTTTTGCATCATACATAGCTCACTCAGAAAAATCACCCTGTGTTTAAGTCAGGAATTTTCATCACTCTTGCTTGTAATTAGATTACTATGTGAGGTGAGAACGAGAGCATTTTATGCTTCTCGTCTGTTCACCTAAGAACCGCTCGGTAGTGCTGGAGCTTTGCCAAATTTTATTTCATTCTTTTAAAAATTAAATGATATTCGTAGTTATATTGTGTGTTTGCTAGCCTCCTTTTACGTCTGAACTGCAGCTGGTCACATCACTGCAGATTAGATGGACCAGCTGCCTGCCCAGAGCTGTCCAAGTTAAATCTGCCGGCAAAGCTGTTGTCTCGCATTATCGCTCAGTCCATGTGCGTGTAACACAGCATAAAAAGTACCCTTATGTTCGTCCTTGACTGTACTGGTCACAGCTTGGCTTCCGCTCCAAGTGAAACGAAATCCATTTAGATTGAAGCAAACGCGGAAGAATACATGACGTAATGTTTACATCATATTTATTCTTGTGATGAATAGAGTATATATGGTGTAGTCCCTTCACAGCTCTTAAGAAAACACTATAGTTCAATTCTTTTATCTTGGCGGCTCGCGCGTGCCCGCCCAGACGCTGGAGATTGCTGCGTTGCCAGTTGCACACGACGCACGCGCCAATAGGAGCAGCGCCATAGTATAGCATAGTTCGCAAGCTTACGTGTAGGGGGGAGCGCGCAGTTCATGAAGTAAAGCCGCCACGGCCGCATCAACCCTTTCGCTGCTACAAAGACGTGCTCCCTGCATCCCGCGCTGTGGGCGATTTTGTCACTGCACTGCTCGCCTGTGCAGACACATTGTGTTCCGACTGCTTTGACACTCTTCATCATTCGATTCCACAAAAACTGTTTGGCTCAAAAATTAGATTTTTACCTATCTTCTTGACTGATACCTTCCCCCCATAAATGAATTAATTTTGTTTCGGTGTTCAACGCAGTTATTATGCAGCATTAAATATAGTAAACCGTTCCACGAAATTTTGAAGAGTTTGCAGAGGTGAAAGTCCATAGAGTATACTTTCCGTATGGTCGATTTTAGTTGCCACAATGTTGAGAATGAAATGTGGACAAGATACCTATATATTTCATTTAATTTAAGTACCACATAAGTGTCGTATGTAATATTGAGAAATATTCCACCTTTCGCGACTGTAACAAAAGTTTTACTTACACTGGGCACGTTTGGTTTTATTTTAAAGCACTTCAATCAATCAAAAGGAAGTAGACAAAATACATTAAACAAAACTGTGGACTTACAAAAACATTAGGACTTGAATATACCGTCTGTCAGTGAAGTGCTCAGAGCTATGTCAAATATAATTTTGTGTGTGGCACACACAAACAGCATTTATTTGCTAAAACACTGATGAGCCAACACAAACGTTGAATATTGTGCTACCGCAGCACAAAACTACGAAAGGTGACTTGGCAATGGAGGACACAAAATACAGTCCTCTTATGATGCTTCAAAAGAGAGAAACGCGTCTGGTCTAAATAAGTCGCTTATTACAGTTGCAGAAGAGGGATATATTTCAATACCATTGGTAAAACTGCGATTGTGGAACAAAAACAAGAAATAGAACATGAATACCATTGTGTATGTGCCATACCTTTCACCGATGGAAGTGCTTTAAAATAAAGCCAAACGCGCCGTGTGTATATAAAACTTTTATTACAGTCGCGAAAGATGGAATATTTCTCAATATTACATACGACACCTATGTGGTTCTTAAATTAAATGAGATATTGTTATACAGTAAATATTATATGAAATTTAGGTATCTTGTCCACATTTCATTCTCAACATTGTGGCAACTAAAATCGACCATACGGAAAGTATACGCTATGGACTTTTACCTCTGCAAACTCTTCAAAATTTCCTGCAATGGTTTACTACATTTAATGCTGCACATCAAAACAAAATTAAGTCATTTATGGGGGGAAGGTATCAGGCAAGAAGACGTGTAAAAATCAAATTTTTTGGCCAAATAGTTTTTGTGAAATCGAATGATAAGTGTGTCAAAGCAGTGGGAACACCAAGTGTCTGCACAGGCGAGAAGTGCAGTGATGACAAAATCGCGCACATCGCGGAATGCGGGGAGCACGTGTCTGCAGCAGCGAAAAAGTTAATGAAGAGGCAAAGCACTAGAAATATCATTCAAACGAATAAAATTCGTAAAGTAAGGCACTCCAATATTGTTTTTAAATAAAGAAAATATTAAGCACCACACAAGGTTTGAACTCATAACCTTTCATTAAGCAGCCCAACGCCTTCACCGTTCTGCTACCGCAGCTCATTGAACAGTGTAACTCTACAAGGACTCTAACACCTCACGCAACTACTTATAAACACTGTTGGTATGACTATGAATTACTCACGCTTCGTAGAAGTACAATAGGAAATAAACAATTACCGCTGTTGTTTATTGCGAAAAAGCAGTTTGTGAGATTGAAACAAACATCTTTCCTTGCTATCGCCTGAATTAGGAGTCTTATTGCTTGTTTAGTTTAATTAATTAATAGAATATGAAGCAATTGGTATAAAGAATGCTTTTTCCAAACTTTCTGTAAAAGAAAGTCTGCTATCAAGACATTGCTTTTGTTCTATTACTTTATTTATGACTGAACGTTTCTAAAACTGAAGACACTCGTCCGTGCTCTGCACTGCTGTCGAGATCTGGCAACGTCGTTCTCTGTTCATTGGCTGACTGTGTTTTGTGACGTCAGATGCGCAGAACGAACCTAAACTCGGCCGCCAAGATATATGACGCGCACTTTAGATGCAGAAGAATCCGAACGCTAATTGTAGTTCTGAAATGCTGACTGCATCAGCATGACAATGAAACCTGTCTTAAAGCGGGGTGCCTGGACAATTACATTACTGAAATGGACTGGCCTACCCAGAATCCTTACTTGAACCGAATGGAGCGCCTTAGAAAGTGTTAGAGCGTCCAATTCGTTCCAGGTCTCTGTATCCAATATTACTACCCTCTCTGGTTTCGGCTCCTGGGAAAGAACTAACTGTCATTCCTCCACAAACATTCGGACACCTCAAAGCCCCAGCAGAACTCAAGACGTAATAAGGATGAATGGTGGACACTACATATTATTGTCCACTATTTTGTGTCCACATACTTTTGATCAGATGCAAGGTGTACAACTTTACTTCCGCCGTTTTATCCCCAACATTTGAGGCTTTAATGAAGCAAATGGGTTACACATGTATCATTGAAAGTATTTTCCATCGCTGGCCAATATTTTCTCCCATCTTTCAGACAGTGTACGAATCCCGCGTCGAAAAAATTGTTCATCTTTCGAAGTGATCCACGGATAAATCCAATTTGTGACTTCTTCGTGAGATCGGAAGTGTTGGTCAGCCAGGCCATGTGCCATTGATCTAAACAGGTGATAGTCAGAGGGAGCAATGTCTGGAGAATACGGCGGGTGGGGTAGGACTTCCCATTTTAACGTTTCCAAGTACATTTTGACCTCTTTTGCAACGTGGGACCGAGGGTTGTCGTCCTTCAAAATCACTTTATCGTGCCTCTCGCTGTATTGCGGCCGTTTGTCTTTTAATGCTCTGCTCAAACGCATTAACTGCGTTCGATAACGAGCACCTGCGATTGTTTCACTCGATTTTAACACCTCATAGTGCAGGACGCCGAGCTGGTCCCACCAAATGCAGAGCATGATCTTGGGGCCGTGAATATTCGGTTTGGCCGTAGACGTGGAAGCATGGCCGGGATATCCCCATGATTTTTTGAGCTTAGGGTTATCGTAATGAACACATTTTTCGTCCCCGGTAACAATGAGATGCAGAAATCCCTTCCGTTTTTGCCTCTGAAGCAACTCTTCACAAACATACAAACGCCGTTCAACGTCTCTTGGTTTCAGCTCACACGGGACCCAAGTTCCTCCTTTCTGAATCATGCCCATAGCCTTGAGACGTTTTGAAATGGCTTGCTGTGTCACTCCCACTAACCGTGCCAGTTCTTCTTGAGTTCGACGCGAGTCCTCACTCAGCAATGTCTCCAATTCTGCATCTTCGAAAACATTCTCTCTTCCACCACTATGTCGGTCTACGACGTTAAAATCACCGTTCTTCAAGCGTTGAAACAACTCACGACACATTCTTCCTTAATAGCGTCCTTACCATACGTACTTGAGAGCATTCGATGAGACTCAGCCGCTGTTTTCTTCATATTGAAACAAAACAGTAATACCCCCGCAAATGGAGAGAATTAGGCTCGTAAACTGACATTTTCAGTTAAGAACAACTTTATGACGCAGACACAAATAGACTAATGTTTGAATGAGGTTATGTTGACCGAGGTCCAAGATAACTACCTGACGTCTGCGAACTGTTTCTTTCGACCACTACTGACCGTTGTCGCCACCTATCGGCAAACGGCGGAAACAAAGTTGTACACCTTCGTATTTGTGACCTGTTTTGCTAATAAATTCGGATTTAATAATTCAGTGTAGAATGAATATTGCACTCTGCATCGGAGCATGCACTGTTTTGAAAGTACCTGGGAGATTAAAACTATGTGCCGGGCCCTGGTTTGTGAAACACCCAGGTATTTACAAAAAAAGCCCAAGTCTTTGGGTTAAGTTGTCTTTTTATGGGTTTGTCTGATGACGTGGCAAAAAAATGACGTGGCAAAAGAAGGAACAGGTGTCGACAGGGAAGAGGTAGGGGATCCAGTATTAGAATCAGAATTTAAAAGAGATTTGGATAACTTACGATCAATTAAGGCAGAAGGGATAGATAAGATTCTGTCTGGATTTCTAAAATCGTTGGGGGAAGTGGCAACAAAACGACAGTTCACCTTGATGTGTAGAATATATGGGACTGGCGAAATACCATCATATTTTTGGAAGAAACATCATTCACACAAATCTGAAGATATAAAGAGCCGGCAAGCGCAAGAATTTTGGCACAGTCAGCTTAACAGCTTATGCATCCAAATTGCTGTCAAAGATAATATACAAATGGTTCAAATGGCTCTGAGCACTATGGGACTTAACATCTGTGGTCATCAGTCCCCTAGAACTTAGAACAACTTAAACCTAACTAAGGGCATCACACACATCCATGCCCGAAGCAGGATTCGAACCTGCGACCGTAGCGGTCGCTCGGTTCCGGACGGAGCGCCTAGAACCGCTAGACCACCGCTGCCGGCGATAATATACAGAAGAATGGAAAAGAAAATAGAGGATCTCTTAGAGGACGATCAGTCTGGCTTTAGGAAAGGTAGTTCTGACCCAGTTGAGAGTGGAAACAAGATTGAAGAAAAATCAACGCACGTTCATAGGATTTGTCAACATGAAAAAAGCGTTCGAAGCTCTATAATGGTGCAAGATTTTCGAAATTCTGAGAAAAATAGGGGTAAGCTATAGAGAAAGACGGGTAATATACAATATGTATAAGAACCTAGAGGGAACAAGAAGAGTGGAAGACCAAGAACGAAGTGCACGGATTAAAAAGGATATAAAAACATGGATGTAGCCTTTCTCCCCTACTGTTCAGTCTGTACATGGAAGAAGCAATGACGGAAATAAAAGAAAGGTTCAAGAGTAGGACTGAAATTCATGGTGAATAGGTATCAATGATAAGATTTGCTGATGACATTGCTATCTTCGGTGAAAGTGAAGCAGAATTACTGTATCAGTTCGCTGCGAACACTACAGTGCTGACGTCACACAAACGCGTGTTCAGGCGTGTATTTATCTTTGCCACGGGTTTCAATATAATGACGTCATATGCAGTGTATGTCATCTTTGGTCTAAGATACGAGCAACAACTGCACGAATCGTCTCTCGATTGTTTGAATCATATGAGAGAACCACCGAAATACTCATGGAGGTATAAGGAGGGGAGATGGCACTATGGCCGTCTGCTGTACGTCTGTTTGAAGCCGGTGGGCCACCATGTTTGATTGGTCAAAACAGTGACAGAGCTCTTGTTAGAATTGCGTATTCTTCATATTTAACGTTATGTCTGCGAAATAATTTCAGATGATGAGTGTTACAATGTTTACATGCATAACACAACGTCAGAATACCTTTTTCAGGTGTTTTCGTTTTGTTTTTAATGCGTTTTTGCCCCAGCAATACAACTGATTTGGTCTCGTTAACTTAAGTGTTTCTTTTGGATAGGAACTTCGAATGATGAAAATTAACAGTGTACAAAGCTCTTTTCAAACTCAAATCACCTTTTACTGTACTTGTGTCGATGTAAACTGAAAGTAGAACCCGAAAGCTATGCTAGTTTACATACCGGATGATATTTCTTACTCGTTTACACACTTATACAAAATTTCATTTGTAAATACAAACATCGTTTGTGCTTTGTCAAGAAAAATAAGCATATGAACCCACAGAGCCCTACGAGCTTCATTGATCGGAAAGCTGAAATAAAATAAGAAGAAAACAGTTTCACAAAACGTAAACAAGGCCGCACATCTCACGAATATAAACGACAATATTTTACGAACGGGGCCACTTACGCATGGGACGTGATTCCTTTTAACTTGGTAGCACTATTCCAACGGTTAGTACACCCGTAAACATCGCAAACCGGCATTTTAAAATGAAAAAACCTTCAGCAGCTCTAGACAGTAGCATAATCGGAAGCGAGTCTTCTGACCAAACTGCAATGGCGGAGCTCGGTTTCTGTCGGCTTCAAGTTTGTGACGTCATGGCATCTCCCCTCCTTATACCTCCATGGAAATACTGCTTGAAAGGTGAAGAAAGGCGTCGAAAACCTCGCAAAAATAGCTCACTTACTTTCAAGAACTGGCTTTCAGCGAGCAACTCGGAAATATTTCGGGGCTCCATAACATAATCGCTGTAAGGTCAATAAAAAATAGTAATGTTCATAGTGATCCGTGCTGTGGAAGTGGAAGTAACTATTGCATCTTATTAACGATCGCCTTCCAGTCATCTAGATTTCAGTTTGATGCCCTTTTCCTAAAACGGTTAGGGCGGAAAACGCTATTTTCTTTGTTCAGTCTCACTGTCCAATCTTGGGCACCGTCTGTAATGGCATTAGCGATGACTGGACGTTACACATAGATCTTCCTTCTCTTCATTTGTGAATGAAATGCCGGTGCACTTGGTTAATGGTCTACTACCACATATTTGACCTGCAACACATTAATTACTGATTGGAAAAAGACTATAAATTATTGTTCTCATCTCTTTCTCGAGCTGTTAAATAGCCCTATACCTACTATTAACACTCAATGTCACTATTATAATATGAAATGCTAGCGCATCTTTTTAATCCAGACGATCTCTCTAGTTGCACGTGGGCTGGTACACATTGACCTGTGTCAGAACGTGACGCTAACTAGGTGGCAGATTTAGCATTTTTGGTAGATTTGGCTGCTCATTTAGGTGACTTAAAACAGGCGTCTTCAATGTAGCAACCTACTTATCGGTACACTGTTTCAAAGAAAAAACGCTTTTTAAGCGAAACCGAAACTGTGGAAAGCACAAGTAAATGCCAACATTTTTTTTTTCATTTCAACACGTTGGATAAAACAATCCTAAAGAAGGGATGAAATACGTAGCCATACTTTTCTAATTGTAAGAATCTGAAAATCGATTTCATTTTTGAAAAAATGTTCAAAATTTTTCTATTTATGTGACACATTTTACAGACAGTAAAGATACATTGCAAGAAAATTTTCATCTAGAATGCATAGAGTTGCAGTCTGACATCCAACTAAAAGAAAAATTTGATAATATATCCTTCTTGGACTTCTACAAATCATACCCGCCTAGAGACAGATACCTCTTTTTGTAGTTATTTTCAAGAGTAAAGCCTACAAAGAGTAAAAATAGAACCAAAATCTCAGATGAACACCTTGAGAACACCCTGAGAACTACAGTCACTTCGATATAACCTGATGCTGATATGTTAGTTTCCCAAATCCAAATTCAAACTTCACATTAATTCTATCGTTTTTAACTACTTGTAGGTCCTATATAAAATTATTAATGAAATCTCATATATAAAATGTCAAATTAATTGTCTTGCGTTTTAGAATAAATAATCATAAATTAATACATTGTAAATTACAACAAAAGTACCTCCGACCCCCTCCCCCCCCCCTCCTCTCTCTCTCTCTCTCTCTCTCTCTCTCTCTCTCTCTCTCTCTCTGTACTCAGCGATTACTGTTAGTGTTGAGTGTATTATGTCCGGCCCAAAATTACTCGTCTCCTCCCAATGTGGCCTAGGTAAACTAAAAGGTTGGACACCCTTGGTCTAGACCTCCCCTTACCCTGCGTTCCTTTCTGAACACTCTCGTGATTCGGTGACTTTGTTTATGTAGAGTAAACATTTAATTTCATGTAGATGGCATTAATGGTGAGCCGTATATGTTCTGATACTGTCATTCACATGTCCATATACACGTTATTCTCTCAGATGTTAAGAAAGCTGGAACCGAGTACTTCAGCTGCGCGGAAATCACAGGTAGTTTCTGTGGAAGTATGAATTTTCAGTCAGTGCGCCCTTTGGAAACAGATGCCCTTAGTGTACTGATAACGAATTACTGTGATTACCGTGAATACTCAGTAACTGGTTAGTTACTTTAGTTAAGTTATTGTTTTGCCACCTATCTTTGAAAGTTGCTGATGGCAAAGATTTCTCTCATAGCGCCCCAAGCTATATTTCAAAGAGGAATCATGTCCCTTTATCAGTAACTTTAACAAATATACGAAGACGTGCTGAAACATAGTGCCTCCGAACGTTTTACTGAAAACTCTTAGTGCTTTCTTCATCTCTGCATATTTATTCCTTCATATAGTCACTGTAGAATGTTAATAACAGTTATTTTATTTAAAAAATCTTTAAAAGTTGTCACCTAAAACATTTAGAACATTACATTTCAGCACGCTCTCGTAATGTAGTAGCTGAAATGCTCAGATTTGATGAGCTATTCGAACAGAATAACCCCCTCCGCGCCAGCCAACGGAAACATCGGTTATGCGAAAACCAGATCACACTTTCCTCTGACATCCCGAAAGCCATGGATCAAGGCAATCAGGAGGGTGCAGCATTTCCTGACTCCCGCACAGTATCTTACTTGCACCTTACCAACCGTTCATTAACAACATTATGACCGTATGAAGTATCAGACAAAATGTGTGACTGGATTTAAGATTTCTTTAGAGGGAAGACGAATCATCTTGGATGAAGTGTCGTCGACAGAAGTAGAAGTAACTTCAGGCGTGTTCGAATCCTTGCTGCTCATACTATACCTTAATGACCTTGCAAACAATATTAATAGTGACCTCAGGCTTTTCGCAAATGACGCAGTTATCTAGCGTCATCAACAAAAATTTTGCATCGCTTGAGCTTTATTTCGGGATTCGTAGCACAGAAAACAAAAATTGACTCCGAGACATGCGTGTATATTCATTTGCAATGTTTCCAGTAGAGTGCTGCAAAGCTCAGTGTTTGACCGGTCACGGCTCGCCTGTTGACGGGGGGACCGAGCCGCTCGTGTCCGGCCCCACACGACTCGGCTCGGCCACGTACTCGCCCCATGTCTGTTGTCCGGATTCCGGACACGCGGATAACCGAGCATGACCGGTCACCGCTGACGTCTCACCTCGCCTCGCCCCGGCTCGCTGCACTGTACTGTACAAATCCAACGCCTCTCTCTCTCTCTCTCTCCCTCTTTTAATAATACAAAAGTAACATTTCCAAGAACGGGTACGTTGTTGTTGTTGTGGTTGTTGTGGTCTTCAGTCTGGTTTGATGCAGCTCTCCATGCTACTCTATCCTGTGCAAGCTTCTTCATCTCCCAGTACCTACTGCAACCTACATCCTTCTGAATCTGCTTAGTGTATTCATCTCTTGGCCTCCCTCTACGATTTTTACCCTCCACGCTGCCCTCCAATGCTAAATTTGTGATCCCTTGATGCCTCAAAACATGTCCTACCAACCGATCCCTTCTTCTAGTCAAGTTGTGCCACAAACTTCTCTTCTCCCCAATCCTATTCAATACCTCCTCAGTAGTTACGTGATCTACCCACCTTATTTTCAGCATTCTTCTGTAGCACCACATTTCGAAAGCTTCTATTCTCTTCTTGTCCAAACTAGTTATCGTCCATGTTTCACTTCCATACATGGCTACACTCCATACAAATACTTTCAGAAACGACTTCCTGACACATCTATACTCGATATTAACAAATTTCTCTTCTTCAGAAACGATTTCCTTGCCATTGCCAGTCTACATTTTATATCCTCTCTACTTCGACCATCATCAGTTATTTTACTCCCTAAATAGCAAAACTCCTTTACTACTTTAAGTGTCTCATTTCCTAATCTAATCCCCTCAGCATCACCCGATTTAATTTGACTACATTCCATTATCCTCGTTTTGCTTTTGTTGATGTTCATCTTATATCCTCCTTTCAAGACACTGTCCATTCCGTTCAACTGCTCTTCCAAGTCCTTTGCTGTCTCTGACAGAATTACAATGTCATCGGCGAACCTCAAAGTTTTTACTTCTTCTCCATGAATTTTAATACCTACTCCGAATTTTTCTTTTGTTTCCTTTACTGCTTGCTCAATATACAGATTGAATAACATCGGGGAGAGGCTACAACCCTGTCTCACTCCCTTCCCAACCACTGCTTCCCTTTCATGCCCCTCGACTCTTATAACTGCCATCTGGTTTCTGTACAAATTGTATATAGCCTTTCGCTCCCTGTGTTTTACCCCTGCCACCTTCAGAATTTGAAAGAGAGTATTCCAGTTAACGTTGTCAAAAGCTTTCTCTAAGTCTACAAATGCTAGAAACGTAGGTTTGCCTTTCCTTAATCTTTCTTCTAAGATAAGTCGTACGGTTAGTATTGCCTCACGTGTTCCAACATTTCTACGGAGTCCAAACTGATCTTCCCCGAGGTCGGCTTCTACCAGTTTTTCCATTCGTCTGTAAAGAATTCGCGTTAGTACTTTGCAGCTGTGACTTATTAAACTGATAGTTCGGTAATTTTCACATCTGTCAACACCTGCTTTCTTTGGGATTGGAATTATTATATTCTTCTTGAAGTCTGTGGGTATTTCGCCTGTCTCATACATCTTGCTCACCAGATGGTAGAGTTTTGTCATGACTGGCTCTCCCAAGGCCATCAGTAGTTCTAATGGAATGTTGTCTACTCTCGAGGCCTTGTACGGGTACGTGACACAGCTAAATTCATAAAGCACCTGGAAAGTAAAATGATATTTCAATACAATCGCAGATAGAAGACGAGTCTCATTTCCAAACAAAGGAGGTGTTTTTCCATTCATTTATAGGAAACATTAAATAAGTGCTTTCCCTGTAATCTAGAAGACAACCATCTTCATAAAGAAAGCATACAAAGAACATTAAACATTTACAGACGTAACTTGTCATACGTTTCAATTGTTTGCAACATAAACAAAATTATAGTTATTGTTGATCAGCAGGAAATCACTAACGCGTTCCGGATTTAATTGGCTGCGGCAATTTGTTAGTAACATGCCGGCTTTACTAAAGCACCTTTCACTAGGTGCGCTTGTTGCTGGGATACATAAAATACGTCTTGCAACAGCAGCCAAACCTGGCAGATCTGTTTCATGTCTGCTCCACCACTTTAAGATGTCATCATCTCCGGGGTGCATTAAAATGTACAGATCTACTTCATCTGCTGCGGATGATCTGTTGTTCCTCCATTCCTTGAAACGAGCTCTCTTTCTGGGTGATGACACAGTACTTGAAGGATCTATGATAATAAACAAAAGAGACAAGTAATACAGAACTGATATGGAAATCATCGAAACATTCCCGTAAGAAAATGGTTCAAATGGCTCTGAGCACTATGGGACTCAGCTGCTGAGGTCATTAGTCCCCTAGAACTTAGAACTAGTTAAACCTAACTAACCTAAGGACATCACAAACAGCCATGCCCGAGGCAGGATTCGAACCTGCGACCGTAGCGGTCTTGCGGTTCCAGACTGCAGCACCTTTAACCGCACGGCCACTTCGGCCGGCTTCCCGTAAGAGACCGATGACCTCGCTGTTTGGTCTCTCCCCCCAAACAACCCGACCCCCGTTCCCATAAAAACGAGATGTTTTACGTTAATGAAATATTATACGAGTCACAACATTCCCGTTTCTCTATAATACACTTTCCACTAACTATACAAAACCGATTATGTTAATGATTGAATGTTGTACCTGCGTACGTAGCACACATTTGTCGCACATTGTTAAGAACTTCCTGCTTTTCACTTATTTCAAGCATATTAAGATAACGGAAGGACGGCCAAAGAAACGATCTTTGAGAGGTTTCTTGCAACTGTGTTTCTTTAAATGAGTGGTTCCCGACTGGAAAAACAATAAAGTAGAGCAGTTTATGCACGACACGTACCCAGTAGACGCAGTGTTTTCATCTACAACCAACAGAAATGTACTCCATACTTGGCTTTTTAGACCTTCCCGTTTCTTTAATGTGTAAACATTGGTTTCAATCTTACGTCTTACTGCAACTGGCTTCCTCGCGCTGCATGATTACGGAGAGAGACACACCACAAATAAGAAGCCCGTACTGGCTGCAGTGTCACACGGATAGTAACACGTGTAATGTGTTTGAAGTTATGTGCTACGTATTCGGTCACGGCTTCTATGCTCGGTCACAAGAACTAGTGCGGGTAGCCTATCCAGTTAGGGTGTGCTCGCCCCACCTCGTATTTTGTGCTCGCTTACTCGGTCATGCAGGACTCTAGTTTCCAGATCACACACACAAACACACACACACACACACACACACACACACACACACACACACACACACACAAACCCAAGATTTTTTTTCCTTTCTCTCACAGCACTCTCGAACAACGCTACTACGTGGTGGAACGTCCCCTTGGTCGGATGCAGGCTTCAGTCCGTCTTGGCGTACTATTGATGACATCATGGTACTCAAACTGCCCCACTCTTCAAAGGCAGTTCATTGTCCACGTCGGAAAACAGCTCGTTTCGATCTATTCCACATATGTTCGATTGCATGCTGAAGGACAGCACGATGAGCACGCAAGTTATCATCCATCAAGATGAAATTGTCACCAAAATATTGGCAATTCGGGCCCACTATGGTTGCACAATTTCCTTCCATACTGTAGAGCAGTGAGATATCCCTCAACATCCACGAGAGGTGTATGGTGGTCCCATGTAATGGCAACCCAGAACATCACCCACCTGCTTGCACATATTGGAAGCAGTGTTGGAGTCATTTGAGATTACCGGTTGTCTCCAAATACGTTCTCTGCAATTACCAGGGTACAAACAGATCCGAGTTTCGTCCGTAAACAACACCCGACGCCAATCATCGGGCATCCATTCTGCATGATTTCTTGCCCGTCTGTAGGCTAGGCGCAAATTGAGACGCGTATAGCGCGTGTGGCGCGGCGCAGCGCAGCGCGTTTTTGTAACTTAACACGTTCAAATGGGACCGCGCAAACTGCGACGCGACGCGACTTGGACGCGACACGCGCCTGCGCCAGGTCGCGCGGCGTTGTGGTTGAGGCACAGTTTCTCGCACCGCGCGCCACGCGAGCACAGCGGGAGGGGTGAGGCGGGGAGCGGGAAGGCACTCCCGTCATATGCTCACTTCAGCATGGCCATATGGTTAGTGGATGTATATGTATTGCCCTTGCGAATAATTAGCATTACGGTATACTTGAACTGTGAATTTACTTTCAAAACTTTTTCATAAGAATTTACTTTATTTACTAGCGACTCATCAAGAACATTAACACATTTAATCACACTATGTGAGCGTGGAACTAGTTGCCAGGGAGTAACTGATGAAATCAAAATAAAATTGCTTTTAACAAATGGGAATTTTATTCCTAAAAGTTTTTTTTTTTCTTTTAAGAAAGAGATTTAAAATTATAAGCAGAAAGCATCCTCTAAATATCAAGTTACAATTTATTTAGAGGCAGAAAGAAACAAATTTTTGAGTGTATGAGGTTTCGGGCTCAGAACCTTGTCGCTCCCTTTGGACACGGCCGTAGTCACGACCGCTCACAACAATCTCTGAAAGACTACACAGGTGCAAATCTGCAACACACCAGATTACCTTAAGTAAAAGTTTTAACAATTCACACAAGCACACAAACTATGCACCCCGTAGGAGGGATGGAAATGGTACAAAACACTAAAATTAAAAGATCAACTTGCCACCGAACGAGCAACTTGATCTTAACTTCTAAGAAAGGCTTACGGTGAAAGGGTGGCAAGTTTATATACTAAAAAGATCATTTAAATGAAAGCCCATGAAATGCAATCTTATATAAAATTCTATAGAGTTGGCCAAACATGCTCTTCTTCTTCATGTGCCGTCTCCTCTAAGAAGGTTGGCTGTCATCATGGCAATTTCTGATCTTGATTTGGCTGATCTAAGGAGTTCTGACGTTGAACAGTTGTACCAATTTTTTAAATTGTCAATCCAGGATGTCCGTCTTCTACCCCTCGTTCTCTTCCCACAAATTTTCCCTTCTAGTATTATTTGCAATATTTTGTAATTTACTCCCCTAATAACATGGCCTAAATATTGTAGCTTCCTTACTTTAATAGTTTTAATTAATTCTTTTTCCTTTCCCATTCTTCTTAGGACATCTTGATTAGTAATCCTCGACACCCAACTAATTCTAAGTATTCTTCTATATGCCCACATTTCAAAAGCTTCTAAACTGTTCAGGTCCTTCTTTTTCAGTGTCCACGCTTCCATTCCGTATAATAATTTTGAGAATACATAGCATCTTAGCAACCTCATTTTTGTGTTTAAACAAATGTCTCTCGAACAGAATGCATTTTTCATCTTATTAAAGATACTTCTGGCCTGTCCTATTCTCGATTTAATTTCTTCTGAGCTTTCAATCTCCTCATTTACAATTGTTCCGAGATATTTAAATTTACGTACTTGATCGACTCTTTCCCTATTGATTGTAAGATTTTCTTGTTGGTGTGTTTTAGATATCACCATGAACTTAGTCTTGCTTACGTTAAGAGTCAAGCCAAATTCTTCACTTTTTTCTGCGACTTTGTCAAGAAGTAATTGTAGATCTTTGAGGTTTCCAGCTAGTAGTGCAGTGTCATCAGCAAACCTAACATTGTTAATGTTTAGCCCATTCACTTTAATGCCAGCTATTTCATCTGATAGAGCTGCCTGGAATATGTCTTCTGAATACATATTAAACAATAAGGGTGAGAGAACGCAACCTTGTCTCACACCCCTCTTTATTTCTATATCATTCGATAACTCATTTTCTACCTTCACGGTTGCGATTTGATTGTAGTAGAGGTTATATATAATGCGGATGTCTTTCTTATCAAGTGTTTTCTTTTCTAACAATTCTATGAGATGATCATGACGCACTTTGTCAAATGCTTTATTATAATCCAGGAAGCACACATATAGTGGCTGGTTAACCTCCATACATCGTTGCGCTAATATGTTAAAAGCAAACAATGCTTCTCTTGTACCGAGGGAACTTCTAAAACCGAATTGTGTTTCACTTATACCTTCTTCTACTTTTTTGTATATTCGTTGGTGTATAACTTTTAGAAATATCTTTAAGGTGTGACTCATTAAGCTTATTGTACGGTGATCATTACAAGTTTTGGCATTAGCCTTTTTGGGTAATGTAACAAAGTTAGGTGTCAACCAATCCCTAGGAATAATTCCCGAATTATAAATATCATTAAACAATTGTACAAATATATCTATATGGTCTATTCCTATGAGTTTCAGGATGTCATTTGGTATCTTATCCGGTCCAGGGGCTTTTCCTGTCTTTGATTTGTTGATAACATGTAATATTTCTTCTTTCGATATGCTTGGTCCTCGTTCTCCGATCATGTTATCATAAAATTTTTGATCTTTTCTTGTATCTTCAAATAGTTGGTTGGTTGGTTTGGGGAAGGAGACCAGACAGCGAGGTCATCGGTCTCATCGGATTGGGGAAGGACGGGGAAGGAAGTCGGCCGTGCCCTTTGAAAGGAACCATCCCGGCATTTGCCTGGAGCGATTTAGGGAAATCACGGAAAACCTAAATCAGGATGGCCGGACGCGGGATTGAACCGTCGTCCTCCCGAATGCGAGTCCAGTGTCTAACCACTGCGCCACCTCGCTCGGTTTCAAATAGTTCTTTGACATATTCTGTCCACCTGTCCAGTTTACCTTTAACATCAGGAATTATTTTGTCATTTTTATCTAACAATAAACTTGTACTTTTCTTTTTATTAAGTCCAGCTAAATCTTTAACTTTTTTGTGTAAGTTGAAACTATCATGTCTTGTTTCATAACTCTCAATTTCAGAGCATTGTTCCTTGTACCATTCTTCTTTTGCTCGCCGTGTTTCTTTTCGTATTTCTGCATGTAATCTTTTATACCCACTTTCATCTCTATTTTTAAGTATTCTTCTTTGTTCCATCAATTGTAATATCTTCTCTGTCATCCACTTCTTTTTCATGTTGTCGTGTTTGGTCGCCATTGTGTTTTTACATGCATTATTTAATGTGTCTTTTATAAGTTCCCATTTGCCATCAATGTCTTCTGTTTGATTATTCTTTATCCTAACTAATTCCTTATTAATCTCTTCAGAAGTCTTTTGTTTAGTCAAGGGGTCTCTTAGAATAGTTGTATTTATATAGTCCTTCTTTTGTTTCTTTTGTATGGCTTTCAGTTTCACATGGAACTTTGCTACTAAAGGGTTATGATCAGAAAATATATCAGCTCCTGGATATGTTTTCACACCATGAATAGAATTTTTGTACCTCTTGTTTATAAGTATGAAATCGATTTGATTTCTGCAAACTTCTTCATTACAGTCTCTTGGTGATTTCCAAGTATAAAGTCTTCGTTTAGGGAGTTTAAAAAATGTGTTTGTAATAGACAGATTGTTTTCCTGGCAAAATTGTGACAGCAAATCTCCTCTTTCATTTCTTGTTCCTAAACCAAAAGGTCCAATAAGATCACCTTCACTTCCTTCACCTATTTTGGCATTAAAATCTCCCATGATGATAATAATGTCTCTGCTTTTTGAGGTTCCTATTGCTTGTGTTAATTCTTCATAAAATTTTCCTATTTCTTCTTGGTCTTTGTCGGCTGTTGGAGCATAGATTTGGATTAAATTAATATTTGTTTGTTTCGTTTGTAAATGTAGACTGATTACTCTATCTGAGATTGGTAAAATGCTTTTGACAGATTTACTAGCATACTCATCTAAAATTATTCCTACCCCATTCCTGTGCTGGCTATCAGAATTTCCCGAGTAATATACTTTCATGTTGTCAATGGTCATTTCTCCTGAGTCAGGCCATCTTGTTTCACTTACACCCAAAATGCTAATTTTTAGGCGTTTCATTTCTTGTATAACATTATTTACTTTGCCTGGTTGGTATAATGATCTTACATTCCAAGTTGCTATTGTTGCATTATTTTTGTATTTACTTGTGGCATTGTTCAAGGCTCTCCCCCCCCGGAGATCCGAGTGGGGGAGTTGAAACTCCGGATAATTTGACATTGAACCCTGCCATGATGAGTTTTCCTGGGGATATCCATTGGATCTTTAATGCTGTGGTTTCCCGTTGCCTTCAGCATCCTATGCCGTTGACCACCCTTGGTGATTCTTCCGTCTTTAGGAGTGATTTCTCACTCCAAGGACAAGAGGGTGCCCTTGCTCTACCAGCTCATCCGCCCTCTAGAAGGTCGTTGACTTAGTAGAGGGTTCTCCTTATCCCGGGAGAAACTCGGTCGCCAGAGCCTCGTTAGCGTAGCAGGGGATACCACGTGCCGGAGAGGTTGACATTTGTGTGGGAGAGGCTATTGGTGACGCATCCCACACCTTACCCCCTTACATGCTCTACACTACACATATACCGCCTCTCAAGATGATAGGCAAGATAAAAACATATTTCAGGTATTAGGCCGTTACACTTCTAGCAATAAATTCGTTATCACACCGAATCCGACAAACATGACAGAGGCAGCTATTAGCGTATGGCAGATTGATAGGGAGATTACCGAACAATTCGAACCGCAGGTTGCTGTAACCCGCCCCTACTCCACAAGGGAAAAACGGACCACCCAATTCATAAATAACCACCTTCCCGTAGGTGGGCAAACGGAGAATGGTGGGACGACCCCAAAACAAAGCGGCTGGTGACCTCACCAAGAAAACAAGTAGAATTTAACAAGTAAATGAAACAACATATCACCAATCACTTAACTTCTAATAAACTGCGATTTCTGACGAAGACCTGGCGCAGCACCCCCAAAACGCTCTCCCGATCCGTCCGCTGCCAGCCGCTTCAACGGACGCAGGAAGGCGCGCCGATCTCCCGTCTCACGGCGTCGCAGCTCGCACCGGCCAGACCGATGTCGTGGTTTGACTCCTGTTGCCCTCGTGTCGGCCGCGAAGCCACTACCCCTCACTATACGGCGCGGCCGACTGGACTCACGTGGCGACCTCACATGCGTCGACGCTCAAGGCGGACAAGTCATCTTGTGTCTCAGTGCGCGACCGACCAACCGATCGATCCAACCGACAATGACCGTTGCCAGAGCAACTCGAGCAGACTGGCGCCCTAACGCGCAGACTCAGATGCAGGAACTAAGCCCCCGACCGGCCGACCACTCGTTGAGTTCTCTCACTGCGCCACAGATTCGGACGAGAGACAGATTAGCAAGCTGGGGACGAGAGACTGACCCCCGACTGACTCCAGACTCACCCAGAGTGACCCGACTGACCAACTGGCGAGCTCATAGCGTCCCTTAAATGCACGTGAACAGACAGCCTTTCCCCTTTCCCACCAGAGGGAGACACCAAAGCTGCGATTGCCACAGCGGCGCCACCGGAGGGTCACTGCTTCACACAACGCGCTGCGGCGCGCTCTTCAAAACAGCAATTTTTACCACGGTTCAATACTGAGTTTTATTGTCAGTGAGTAGTGTTTCGTTGAAGCGCTCCATTTCTTTTCGTTAATTCATAATAGTTACCAGTTACACATATCAGTATACTTTTTGTTTGTTTATTCTTTTGTCAAGAACAATGCACAGGTCAATAACTGGAAATAACTGGAAATATATCTTTTGCCTGCACAATGTTTTCAGAACGTAAGGAGGGACAGACGACTAATCGTGAGGGTAGTGAATAAGAAAGTAAGGAATGTTATAAAATTCTGTGATCTAGAAGCAAGACAGGAAAGTAAAACAAGGTTATACACGTGCTGCCTGTTACGCTGGAATATCTCTACAATCTGTTACAAAAAGTCGAAAAGGCGTAATTTCCACAGGTATGACCCCTTTGTGCTCTTGGTAAAAAGCGTCCGAGATATGAAGTACATAAGTTTCACTATCATTATTGGGTCAGGGATGTAATAAGAGACATTATACTACGTACATGTGGACACCACATTTCCACTGGAAGCTAGAAACAGTCGAGAAGCCCTCAAGAATAAGAATGTTTTAATCTGATCGTCGCGTCAAGATAAAGCATTTCAGTGGTCGCTACACACTATGAGCATTAATAAACTTATTATACAACAGGCTACACAAATGAAGCAGTGGTTGGTATTATTACGAAAGTGTGAGTATCGTGAAAGAGTGTGGTGATTTGATATATTTAATTTGTTGAAATGTATTGCTGACAAAGGCAGATCTACTTTCATGACAATGTTTTTCGAACGACGTGAACTCTTCCTCTCACAAAGCACACTCGGCTAGCTTCCGCATTCTTGTCGCGCGCATTATTCTCAGCTGCTGACGATACACTGACCATTGTGTTGCGCCACGTATCAATTGTTTACTTCTATCAATAACTCTATTTTATCCACGAATCACGCATCGTCAGTTTGGCAAGGCGTAGATGAGTATCCAGCAGGAGGCAGGCATGTGCGTGTCATCCCGCCTGAAGGGTACGCTCATGATGACTTTGAAATTGCTCAGATGAAGAAAAGGAATAAAATCTCTTTGGTAAGTTCCCATTACAAAATACGATGGGTTGTGGGATTCAACCAAAATTCTAGCAGCTGGCCGGAGTGGCCGTGCGGTTCTAGGCGCTACAGTCTGGAACCGAGCGACCGCTACGGTCGCAGGTTCGAATCCTGCCTCGGGCATGGATGTGTGTGATGTCCTTAGGTTAGTTAGGTTTAATTAGTTCTAAGTTCTAGGCGACTGATGACCTCAGAAGTTAAGTCGCATAGTGCTCAGAGCCATTTGAACCATTTTGAAAATTCTAACAATGTTGGCGATTTTTGTTTGTGCGAATTGTTAACCGTTTTTCATTCCAAGAAGCATCACCATTTACGAGTAACGGCCATATTTCTCTTGTTGACAGGTTTGATAGTACTTCTTTTGCCAAAACACAATACAATTTGCACGAACTCTTTTTTGCAGCAGCTATTGTGACAGAATTCTGAAACAGAGTGTCCAATTAAACAAGTAACTGGAGACTAAAAACCTCATAGTGTCTGTTTGTGGTACCATAAGAGAAGAAATTTCGTGTTTATTTTCATACTAGGAAACTCTTGTCTCAATAGCAGTCGATAACTCTTACAGAATTACAGTTACTGGAATGAAAAAATAAAATAGAAAATACTTCTGATATATCGTCGTAGATAAGAAAGTTTAGTGTGTTTACGAACTGGCAAAGTACTTTCCTCCTCGTGTACCATCACTCGCCAAAATCTCGTTTCGATGTCTCGAGCGGTTTAGGAGATACGAGGGATGTAAGAATATTTCATTGCCGTGGGCGTGAGATCGTGAGTGAATGCGCTACATAGGATCCATTTTCTTGAGATCGGGGACAGATAGAAACCTCCTCCCAAGTCTAAAGAAAAATTCAGTATATTAGCTAAATTTCGTACGCAGCAACATCTGGTGTAATATGCACCAAACGCAAAATCATAGCGACCCCTAATTTTCGTTGCAAACTTTTTGAGTTTTGCGTAGTGTCTTACTAAAATGTGTACATCTCAATAAGCATGACCATTAGCGAGATGATGGGCACTTCGCCGCGAAGCTGACATATAACGCTACAAGTAAGGCGAAAATCAAATATTTTCAGTGAATAGTTTCTGTAAAATCGTTTGAGAATGATAGCAGGGTGCGCGCGCCTCGGTTCTGTCAGCGCAGAGCGTCGCCAGTCGAGTATGGTGTACGCGTCGCAATATGCGCTGCACCCGCGCGACTCGTGCGGCACGTGCGTGTCGCGCTGTAGTGTCGTGTCACGTCGCACGTGCTGTACGCGTCTCAATTTGCGGTTAGCCAGGCTGCCAGTATACTAGGCAGCGAAGAGAGAACCTTGTTCCACTTTCTTCCCTTGCTTCTTAACCACATGAGTTTATAATACGAGGTGTGGCTAGAAAAAAACTGGACTAGTACTGGTGGAAACAATAAAACGAATGCAATAAGGCTGAAAGTCGCGTTGCCTGTGAATTGACTCTCGCTCCGCCTACTGCTCGAGTTTCATCTGCCTCCTGCTCTCAGTCTGCCCGTGGCGTCTGTTTTAAGTAGTTGACGTTTTGTCTGTGCGTCGGAAAATGTTGAGTGTACAGAAAGAACAGCGTGTTAACATCAAATTTTGTTTCAAACTAGAAAAATCTGCAAGTGAAACGTTTGTAATGTTACAACAAGTGTACGGCGATGATTGTTTATCGCGAACACAAGTGTTTGAGTGGTTTAAACGATTTAAAGATGGCCGCGAAGACACCAGTGATGACACTCGCTCTGGCAGACCATTGTCAGCAAAAACTGATGCAAACATTGAAAAAATCGGTATACTTGTTCGACAAGATCGCCGTTTAACAATCAGAGCAGTGTCTGAGTTAACAGGAGTTGACAAGGAAAGTGTTAGGCAGATTCTTCATGAAAGTTTCAACATGAACAAAGTGTGTTCAAAAATGGTTCCAAAGTGTCTCACAATTGCACAGAAGGAACGCCGAAGAATGATTTGTTCTGACATCCTGTAAAACATTGAAAGTGATCCCACCTTCTTACAAAATGTTATTACTTGCGATGAATCGTGGTTTTTTACTTACGATCCCGAAACTAAACGCCAATCGATGCATTGGAAAACTTGGTTATCCACGACAAAAAAAAAGCACGAATGTCAAAATGAAATTCAAGGCAATGATGATTGTTTTTTTTTTTTTGACATCAAAGGGATTGTGCACATTGATTGGGTACCAGAGGGACAAACAGTGAATCAGCATTACTACATTAGCGTCCTGGCTACCCTACGTGAGCGAGTACGGAGAAAACGGAACGATTTGTGGAGAAAAAAGTCACGGATCCTTCACCAAGACAATGCCTCAGCTCACAGTGCGTTGTCAGTGAAGACGTTTTTGGCAAAACACAACATTCCCATCTTAGATCATCCACCCTACTCACCTGATTTGGCCCCCTGTGACTTTTTTCTTTTCCCTAAAGTCAAGTCAGCTTTGAAAGGAACTAGATTTGAGACTGTTGAAGCAGTAAAAGAAAAAGCGACGGAAGTAATGTATGGACTTACCGAAAATGATCTGCAGCATTGCTATGAACAGTGGAAAATTCATATGGAGCGGTGTAGAGACCGAGGAGGAGAGTACATTGAAGGAGATAACATGAAATTGTAAATAATTGTAAATAAATGTTTTTTCCAGCATCAGTCCGGTTTTTTTCTAGCCGCACCTCGTATTGCTTGCTTCCTTATTCACTACCCTCCGTCCCTTCTTGCGATCTGAAAACTTCGTGGAGGCATATGATACAATTCCAGCGGCCAATGGCTCATCAGTTACTGAAGTATGCAATTTTCTTGACAGAACATAAACAAAACTATACAGATATAAATAACAGAAAAGTAAATGTAATAACGAAGAAAGCTGGAGCGTTAAAATGGGGAAAATCGAAACACTACCCAAAGGCAATAAAATTTAGAAACTGTGCCTCAACCACATCGCCGCGCGACCTGGCGCAGGCGCGTGTTGCGTCCCAGTCGCGTCGCGTCGCAATTTGTGCGGTCCGATTTGAACCTGCAATGTTACAAAAATGCGCGCTGCGCTGCGTCGCGCCACCCGCGCTAAATGCGCCTCAATTTGCGCCTAGCCTAAAAAGCGAAGGTCGGCAACGTCTTCGGGAATGGCGATTTTGCATCATGTAATCACCTCCTAACAGTTCGATGCGATACCGTCCTGCAGCCTCTTCGAAAGCTGAATTCAGCTCTGGAGGAGCACTTAGCTCACGGTTCGTATATATCGATCATCCTGTGCAGCTGTTGTACACGGATGGCCTGTGTGGCTTATCTTCAACGTTACCTGTTAATTGAAACCGATTCCACGTCCACACTGCTGTGTCTAGACAAGACAGCCTAGACACAATGAGAGGAAGCTGAAAGGCACGCGCTACGCTCACGCAGATGGGCGTGAGGTCTGAAAGAGGATACGTAATGAATGCTATAAAGAAAAGTACGTAGCTTCTGGAATACTTAACTTTAATCCATCCTTGGTACATCGCTATTGACGATATAAGTGAGACTCCATAGATACATGCAATGTTACTAATGGCGCCTTGCTAGGTCGTAGCCATTGACTTAGCTGAAGGCTATTCTAACTATTGGCTCGGCAAATGAGCGAGGCTTCGTCAGTGTAGTCGCTAGCAAAGTCGTCCGTACAACTGGGGCGAGTGCTAGTTCGTATCTCGAGACCTGCCTTGTGGTGGCGCTCGGTCTGCGATCACACAGTGGCGACACGCGGGTCCGACATGTACTAATGGACCGCGGCCGATTTAAAGCTACCACCTAGCAAGTGTGGTGTCTGGCGGTGACACCAGACACACCACATCACTCTAACTCCGAGCAACTTCCTTCGTGCGCGTAAGGTGATGATGCGAACCCGATCACTGGTGGCAACTGTCCTTCCTTGCGTGATGAATGTCCACTCTACTGTTCTACAGACGTCTCTAATGCGTCACTACTGGAGCTTTGCTTCCAGCTGAAATGCTGCAGTCCGTCCGAGTGCGGGACTTTACCAGTAGGTAGCGGTCATGGTAATTGTGTGTACGTTTATAAACAAATTCAGGGGTAATCTTGGAAGAGCAACGATAACAATAGCAACATGCCTGCACGAGATATCAGGGTCATGTAACACTTTTGTTGATGTATACTTAATGAAGTACTGTCTGAGGAAAGCTGCGCAAATACTCAACCAGACCTTGGTAAGACTTCAAAGTGGTGCAAAGATCTTCAACTTACTTTAAATGTACATAAACGTAAAATTGTGCACTTCATTAAGCGAAGATAAATGGTATCCTATGACCGCAGTATCGGTGATTCACAGCAGGTCAGCTCATACAAGTACCACATCATCATCTTGAACAATTTCCAGTCGCAGGCTTGGACTGTTTGAACATAACCCCCGCCTTCTAGTCCTGTTTTTCCAGGATATTTTTGTGTTCACTCAGGTCCAGTCTTCGCCTCTTTCTTCAACTACACTCCTCCACACCTTTCACCCATCTATCCGCCGGTCTTCCTCTCTGTCGTTTTCCGTCGCATCTCAGTTGTTTGCTGGAACCAATCCGTCCTTTCATCTACCTCTTTCATACAACTCGGACTTCCACAGTACATCTCCTCCACTCTGCTTGTTGCCTGTTTTTTCATTCCCTTCATTTCTAGTGCTTCCCAGACTTCTCTTCTACAGACGCTGTCAGATGCCTTTTCTGTATCGAGAAAGGCCATCACAAGCTCGTCGCCAAATTCGTAGTGATGCTCCTGGAGCTGCCTCACTGCAAATATGAGGTCAACAGTTGATCTCCCAGGTCTGAACCCATGCTGTTCCTCTCTCAATTTGTTCTCGACCCATGTTCAAATTCTGCTCTCCAGGATGTTTTCGTATACGTTTGCACAGCGTGGTATCAGTGTGGCACCGCTGTAGTTTCTGCCATCCTTCCTATTCCCTTTCTTGAATATAGGGACAATTAGTGCCTTCTACCGATTTTCTGGCGTCTTCCTCTCATTCCGCAACAAGGCAACAATTTGCAGCATTATCAAATGGGAAGGTTGCCTAAGTTCAGCCATAGGTAAAACAGGGGCAGAGTTCAATTTACTGTCAGATTACTGGGAAAGTATAGGCCGTCTCCAAAGGGACTCCTTACAGAACTCTTGTACGTCCTATCTTAGAATGTTGTTGTTGTTGTAATCTTCAGTCCAGAAACTGGTTTGATGCAGCTCTCCATGCTACTCTATCCTGTGCATGCTTCTTCATCTCCCAGTACCTACTGCAACGTACATCCTTCTGAATCTGTTTAGTGTACTCATCCCTTGGTCTCCCTCTACGATTTTTACCCACCACGCTGCCCTCCAATACTAAATTGGTGATACCTTGATACCTCGGAATATGCCCTACCAACCGATCCCTTCTTCTAGTCAAGTTGTGCCACAAATTTCTCTTCTCTCCAATTCTATTCAATACCTCCTCATTAGTTATGTGATCTACACATCTAATCTTCAGCATTCTTCTCTAGCACCACATTTCGAAAACTTCTATTCTCTTCTTGTCTAAACCTCCTGACATTTAAATCTAAACTCGATGTTAACAAATTTCTTTTCTTCAGAAACGCTTTCCTTGCCATTGCCAGTCTACATTTTATATCCTCTCTACTTCGACCATCATCAGTTATTTTGCTCCCCAAATAGCAAAACTCCTTTACTACTTTAAGTGTCTCATTTCCTAATATAATTCCCTCAGCATCACCCGATTTAATTCGACTACATTCCATTATCCTCGTTTTGCTTTTGTTGATGTTCATCTTATATCCTCCTTTCAAGACACTGTCCATTCCATTCAACTGCTCTTCCAGGTCCTTTGCTGTGTCTGACAGAATTACAATGTCATCGGCGAACCTCAAAGTTTTTATTTCTTGTCCACGGATTTTAATACCTACTCCGTATTTTTCTTTTGTTTCCTTTACTTCTTGCTCAATATACAGATTGAATAACATCGGGGAGAGGCTACAACCCTGTCTCACTCCCTTCCCAACCACTGCTTCCCTTTCATGCCCCTCGACTCTTATAACTGCCATCTGGTTTCTGTACAAATTGTAAATAGCCTTTCGCTCCCTGTATTTTACCCCTGCCACCTTCAGAATTTGAAAGAGAGTATTCCACTCAACATTGTCAAAAGCTTCAGGCATTAAGGGGCCGTAGATTTGCCTCGGACGAAGCAGTGAAAGAAGCGGTGCATTCTTGGCTCACAGCTCAACCAAGAACCTTCTTCTATGAGGGCATCAGGAAGCTTGCACAACGATGGACCAAGTGCGTTGAAACGCAAGGAGACTGTCTAAAAATTATGTTCCTGCAAGTTCCCCATTTGATTACAATAAAATTTTATAACTACTTTGCGGATAATAATTGACTTACCCTCGTATATGTTAATTAGCATATATTTGATGAATTTTGTATTTGAATGACGTAGATATTCGAACTGAATAAATAATAATAAAATAATAATAATAATAATGACGAAAACGTGACTCAATCCAGCGAATATCAAGTCTCGAGCGCAACTGATTTTCTTTTCCATCTTCATGTATTTTACACTTCAGCGAAATCTTCGTAGAACTTACACTTTTGGTTAAAAATATGCGTTACTAAGTAGTCGAAGCCAGGACTCCTACATGGGAAGCGGACGTTCTTCCATATAGCAACACTGCCTATCCAAAAATAAACCAATTAATGAATAAAACTGATCTTACGTGAGGGTTAAGGGCGCTCGAAAAACGTCTCGAAAATTTTTGAGAGCTGCATCGATCTGCTTCAGTAGATTGATATTTGAGCTCTGAACTACATATACCAGAATATAAAAAATTTCAAAAATCCGATTGCTGTACAGCGCACACTCCGCTGCAGAGTGCAAATCTCATTCTGGAAACATCCCCCAGATTGTGGCTAAGCCATGTCTCCGCAATATCCTTTCTTTCAGGAGTGCTAGTTCTGCAAGGTTCGCAGGAGAGCTTCTGTAAAGTTTGGAATGTAGGAGACGAGGTACTGGCAGAAGTAAAGCTGTGAGGACGGGGCGTGAGTCGTGCTTGGGTAACACAGTTGGTAGAGCACTTGCCCGCGAAAGTCAAAGGTCCCGAGTTCGAGTCTCGATCCGGCACACAGTTTTAATCTGCCAGGAAGTTTCATCCGATTGCCGTGTTGTTTCCTTTTGCGTATACTGGAACGGTATGTAGTCAGTCTCGTGTGGACTCAGGGGAAGTAGCGCCTCTGGTAAGGAAAGCTCACCATTTACCGCCGGCAAAGTGGCATGCCAACTACAAGTCACCACATCCGCACATGCAACACTCTTTTAAGAAGTTCTGAATAAAATGATGTGTTCTTTACCGAGCGAAGTATCACATTTGAATCTGATTCGGTAGGAGCAAGACTCGAATACTCCTCCGGCCATCCACTTAGGGTTGCCCCCGGTTTATATCAATCATTTCAGACACAAGGGAATTACAGACATTGGCTGTGAGAGCGCATTGATTTAAATTAATGGGGATAGATGAAAATTTGTGCAGGACTGGGATTCGAAGCCTGGTCTCTTGCTTACTAGGCATACGTTCTGACTACAAAGCCTCCTGAAAACGATAATCTTCGCAACAGGATGGACTACACTAGCACGCTTCCTGTCAGACCCAGACTGTCAACTTATCCACACACTACTTACTACTGTGAAGAAATCATTGGCCGACCTTGCCATAATTATATACATGTTTTGTCTGTTCTTTCAGATATGTCTGAAAAATCGGACACCAGAAAACGGCATCGTCGTCGACGAAACGTTAAACAAGAATCTTCCTTCCCTTTAGTTCATTCTTTGTTATATACAACGTATAACGATATGTTTTGAACTAACAACAGCAACTGACATAAGTTCTGTTGATACCCATTTAACGAGCATTCAGTATTAGGAAATCTATGCTCGTTATTTTCTCAAACCAGTATGTAATATTTGCTTACGTAAACATACATATTATCAGATTAATGGTTTACTAAGGGTGGACTCGCACCGAATATTACAATGCGCAACACATTTTATTTGAAAATACGTTAATGGATGTTATAGAGTGTTAATGAAGCTTCCGTTCATTACCAGATAAATTGTAATGGCTCTACAGGCGGTATCTATGCGCGTGGGTGGAAGTATTGATAGGTACGTGGGCGAGTGGATGAGCGCGTGGGTGTGTTTTTTCATTTGAAGGTGCGGTGTAACGATTATCCAGACATTCATTAAATATTCACAGTATTGTGAACATACACGACGTCAGTAATCACACAGTTCGTCTACCGACTAAACAGCAAGCTGTAAACAGCCACTCGTTCTGAATGAATTTATTTCGGAATAATTAGTTCCGACTAAGGTCCATCGTCAGAGCAGCGAGGATTTCTCGTACAAATATCACATTTTCCTTATGAGGAAAAGTTTTACTTAGTACATTACAACATGGGGGTCTGCTTTATTGACATGTGACATGCTGAACGGCGAGCAGAGTCGTATTCGCGACTCAGATCTCTATGTTGTAATATGTAAAGTGGAACATTTCCTCAAGAGGAAACTGAGAAGTTTTCACAAGAAATTCTCGCTGCTGTCTGACAATGAGCCTATGCCCAGAAAGTTGTTGAGGTGTTCTCAAGCCATCATTCATAAAATAATATTATTTTCCGATTTTAGAATGATAAACAGAATTCCAGTTCTGAGAAAGACACAAAGTGCCAGAATACTCACTACGGCTGTCATTTCTGCACCACAGTAACATCGGATAAGTTAAAAATATGGCTTTCTTTGTGAGAATGGTAATAATTCAACATTTTCCAAATCTTTTTTATTTCGGATGAACGTATTTATTCTTTTTTCCCAGCTAGATTCAATATAGATTATCATACGTTGAAAAATAATGGTTTTGTATTCCTATTTTACAATAGTACTGAAATGTATGTTCAGTAATTCATTAATGCAAAATCGAAACGTGTCATGAACAGGAAGGACAACAGAAGATTCTAGTGTGTTACTAGGACTGAAGGTGTCACCGGTTGAATACTCTTTCCTTCCTGTGAACTGAGAAATGAATCGTCTTGCCAGTCACAGACCTCACTACAATTAAACACACTATCCGAAGCTCGGTCCAGCTTGTCAGTGCATACGCAAGTGTACATAGTGTAGGTGAATGTAAATATTAAAGTGCCGTAATCAGTCGTAGGTTCATATTAAGGTGGAAGAAAACAATTACGGTTAGCATCCTTTGACACTACCTTACTACAGACGTTGCGTTGTTCTTCTTTGTCGTGATTTGAACGGGGAATTGGCAGCCATGTTTTTAAGGAAAAATTCCAGTATTCATTGTAAATGTTTGGAGAAATAGTAGAAAACATAAATCTCATTGTCTAATAGAGCCTTGGACCACTTTACCCCAGTACACCTGTCCAGATTAGCCACTGCCCTACCTTGTTCGAACAACAGTCCGAAATCAGGGTCTCCGAATTGTTCTCATGAACATTTGCGTAAGAGGTAGCTCCAGGAGAGAGTGTCATCACACTTTTTTCTGACCGTCGCCGTGATGATGGAGCGTTGGATGAGCAACACGCACCCTTGTGGTTTGTCGATCGGCCGGCCGGAGTGGCCGAGCGGTTCTAGGCGCTACAGTCTGGAACCGCGCTGCTACTACGGTCGCAGGTTCGAATCCTGCCGCGGGCATGGATGTGTGTGTTGTCCTTAGGTTAGTTAGGTTTGAGCAGTTCTAAGTTCTAGAGGACTGATGACCTCAGCATTTAAGTCCCATAGTGCTCAGGGCCATTTGAACCATATTTTTTCCTCGATCCACAGAGCACTCCAGCCAGCTCCGTGGTCGTGCAGCGACTAAAGTTTAGGTTGGTCAGTATGCCAAGGGTGTACGGTCGGTTCCTCGACACGTGAAAAATCAGCATCGCCAGAGGTAACTGCCGAGGGCAGCAGAAAATTGATGATGGTCGCCGTCGACTTTCTTCGATAATAACAGTGAATAGACGGGTCAGATTGTTATCAAGTCATTTAGTAAAACTGGACAGCATTTATCGGTGAAAAACCATACGATTCCCGACCTCTTCCTCCTCATCCCATACAGAAGCAACCACCCCACAAGCATACCTCTGCTGAGCAAACGCTAAAAGGTACAGGAATCAGCACGAATTCCGGGACACAACGCTTGAAGGATTGGAAACTTTGGGAGCACAGATGAATTGCGATGCATGGCGACGATCAGGTGGATGTACTCTCATGTGGGGTATGTTTCAGGGGCAAAAATGAGGCCCTTGACACTACTTCAGTTGTCTCTCAACACCGAGCGGTACAAGAATCACACTGGACTCGTATTTGAGCGGACGGTGGTTCAAATTCTCGTCCCGCCATCCAGGTGTAGGTTTTCCTGATTTTCCCAAATAGCTCAAAGCAAATACTGGGACGATTTCTTTGAAAAGGACGTGACCGATTTCCTTCCTTATCTTTCTCCGAACTGTGCCGGATATCCGCGTCTGCTGACTTCCTAAACGACGGAACCTTAAATCCTAATCTTCCTTCCCTTTTTTCATGCAGGAACCTGCTGTCCGATCGTGTTTGATCGTTTGTCCGTCTCTAGCGTCCCTCAGAACTCAGCGAACTAACCATCGCTCTTAAATTGTGTCAGAATGTTTGAAGAGCAGTGCGCGGACATGGGACGCTTGTATGGCCTCCTAGACCATTTGACCACAGCCCCACTGACGATCTCTGTGGCGCCATTGAACGAACCTTAGTCTATACAGTGTGTATCATAATTAACAGCGAAATCTGACACGTCTGAAAGTGTACGAATACAGAACCAAAAGCGTTACCGTAAACAGGGCACCACAGCCAAGCCATTTACAAGACAACTGCTAGCCGCCACTGACTTCAGCAGGAAATATTGTCCTAGATGGTTTAAATTTACTTGAAAAGTAAACTTTTTGATTAAGTTTCCATATAATTGAGCTAAACTTTCACTAACGGCCTACATTACCAAGAAATACGGTACTACTTCAACACCTCACCTGATACAATTTTCTCTACATCTACATCTACATTTATACTCCGCAAGCCACCCAGCTGTGCGTGGCGGAGGGCACTTTACGTGCCACTGTCATTACCTCCCTTTCCTGTTCCAGTCGCGTATGGTTCACGGGAAGAACGACTGCCAGAAAGCCTCCGTGCGCGCTCGAATCTCTCTAATTTTACATTCGTGATCCCCTCGGGAGGTATAAGTAGCGGGAAGCAATATATTCGATACCTCATCCAGAAACGCACCCTCTCGAAACCTGGACAGCAAGCTACACCGCGATGCAGAGCGCCTCTCTTGCAGGGTCTGCCACTTGAGTTTGCTAAACATCTCCGTAACGCTATCACGCTTACCAAATAACCCTTTGACGAAACGCGCCGCTTTTCTTTTGATCTTCTCTATCTCCTCTGTCAACCCGACCTGGTACGGATCCCACACTGATCAGCAATACTCAAGTATAGGTCGAATGAGTGTTTTGTAAGCCACCTCCTTTGTTGATGGACTACATTTTCTAAGGACTCTCCCAATGAATCTCAACCTGGCACCCGCCTTACCAACAATTAATTTTATATGATCATTACACTTCAAATCGTTCCGTACGCATACTCCCAGATATTTTACAGAAGTAACTGCTACCAGTGTTTGTTCCGTTATCATATAATCATACAATAAAGAATCCTTCTTTCTATGTTTTCGCAATACATTACATTTGTCTATGTTAAGGGTCAGTTAGTTGCCACTCTACATTGGCATCTGTTAAATACGATGTTCCACATGTAGTCGTCGCATTTAGGACAATTGTGAGGTAGTCCTTCAAACGCCCATGGTTCATTTCGTAAATCTTGACATGACTGCACAATTCGTTGCTCCAGTTCTGCAGCTATATCGACGGGAGTGCAGTACACATCATTTCTGATATAACCGGAGCCTGATAAGTCGAGAGAGATTGAGGTTAGGTAATCCAGGAGGCCAAGGCAGAAGCCCTGCTCGGTTTCTCCAACTTGGACCATGTTGTCGAGCTAAATATCGTCCACGATCAGCAACAAATTGTGCCCGCGCCCCGTCATGAATGTATCACATTCGCCAACCATTGGTGATGGGTATTGTGTTTCAGTTAGACGAGATTTATTTGGAAAGTTTACATTTCAAATACATTTGCACTATCTAGGAAAATACAGGGTGGTCCATTGATAGTGACCGGGCCAAATATCTCAAGAAATAAGCATCAAATGAAAAATCTACAAAGAACGAAACTCGTCTAGCTTGAATGGGGAAACCAGATGGCGCTATGGTTGCCCTGCTACATGGCGCTGCCATAGGTCAAACGAATATCAACTGCGTTTTTTAAAATAGGACACCCCCATTTTTGATTACATATTCGTGTAGTACGTAAAGAAGTATGAATGTTTTAGTTGGACCACTTTTTTCGCTTTGTGATAGATGGCGCTGTAATAGTCACAAACGTATAAGTACGTGGCATCGAGTAACATTCTGCCAGTGCGGACGGTATTTGCTTCGTGATACATTACCCGTGTTAAAATGGACCGTTTAGCAATTGCGGAAACATGTCGATATCGTGTTGATGTATGGCTATTGTGATCAAAATGCCAAACGAGCGGTGCTATGTGTGCTGTTCTGTATCCTGGACGACATCATCCAAGTGTCCGGACCGTTCGCCGGACGTTACTTAAGGAAACAGGAAGTGAACAGCCACATGTGAAACGTCAACCACGACCTGCAACAAATGATGATGCCCAAGTAGGTGTTTTAGCTGTTGTCGCGGCTAATCCGCACATCAGTAGCAGACAAATTGCGCGAGAATCGGGAATCTCAAAAACGTCGGCGTTGAGAATGGTACATCAACATCGATTGCACCCGTACCATATTTCTATGCACCAGGAATTGCATGGCGACGACTTTGAACCTCGTGTACAGTTCTGCCACTAGGCACAAGAGAAATTACGGGAGGATGACAGAGTTTTTGCACGCGTTCTATTTAGCGACGAAGCGTCATTCACCAACAGCGGTAACGTAAACCGGCATAACATGCACTATTGGGCAACGGAAAATCCACGACGGCTGCGACAAGTGGAACATCAGCGACCTTGGCGGGTTAATGTACGGCGCGGTATTATGGGAGGAAGGATTTTATCGATGGCAATGTAAATGGTGCAGTGTATGCCGATTTCCTACGTAATGTTCTACCGATGTTACTACAAGATGTTTCACTACATGACAGAATGGCGATGTACTTCCAACATGATGGATGACCGGCACATAGCTCGCGTGCGTTTGAAGCGGTATTGAATAGCGTATTTCATGACAGGTGGATTGGTTGTCGAAGCACGTTCACCGGTTCTGACGTCCCCGGATTTCTTTCTGTGGGGAAAGTTGAAGGATATTTGCTATCGTGATCCACCGACAACGCCTGACAACATGCGTCAGCGCATTGTCAATGCATGTGTGAACAGTACGGATGGCGAACTACTCGCTGTTGAGAGGAATGTCGTTACACGTTGCATGGGGGCTTAATTAAATATAAAATGAATGCAAATACTTTTTAATTTTAGTCGCTGTTTGTCCGATTACGAAGTCTCGTAAACGGTTGGCCGTAATTAGTATTTGTACGCAATCTGACTGCATAGAACAACAACAAAGAATGAAACGAAATTTCCGTTAACACAATTAATTAATTAAGTCCCCAGCAACTATAAAACCTAGGAAACAACAAAACACAAGTGTAGCTGTTCTGTGTGTGGAAGTGTGATTCAACGTACACATCTGGCACGGTTCTTCCTCAATAAGACCAGATATTTTAAACACCATTTATACTGAAGTAATTTAAAAAAACCTGAAATACTATAATTGCACATAGAAACCAGAAATACAGTCTAATACAAGAACACGAGAGAGATGCTTTGTTGACTGAACCTGTGACGAAGAGGCATTATTGTTTAAGACATTGAAATAATAAAAAAAGGCATTTTTTTACCTTCATATATATTGACGAAAAGCACACTCTGATCATTACAGCATCCCCAATCCAACAATATCTGGTGTCTAGCCCATCAAAACAATATGACAACATCTGAACAAGCACTCTCCATGGGAACTTCTCAACAAGGACTCGCCACTGCTACATCTCAACAAGCACTGCCTACTGCTACTTCTCGATATGCACTGCCTACTACGACTTCTCGACAAGAACTGCCAGTGGAGGCGGCGGAATAATACTCTTTGGCGCAATCTCTGGCGCTGTGGCTCAGTGTAGCCACCTTTCAACGTATTGCCAAATACACTGAGGTTGACGGACATCATTTTGAGCATTTATTGCATTTATGTGGTATTTACAGGTAATCACACTGTAACAGCATGCGTTCTCAGAAATGATAAGTTGACAAATGTGCATGTATCACATTGGAACAACCGAAATAAAATGTTCAAACGCACCTATGTTCTGTATTTTAATTTAAGAAACCTACCTGTTACCAACTGTTCGTCTAAAATTGTGAGCCATATGTTTGTGACTATTACAGCGCCATCTATCTCAAAGCGAAAAAAGTGGTCCAACTAAACCATTCATATTCCTTTACGTACTACACGAATATGTAATAAAAATGGGGGTTACTATTTAAAAAAAACGCAGTTGATATCCGTTTGATCTATGGCAGCGCCATCTAGCGGGCCAACCCTAGCGCCGTCTGGTTTCCGCCTTCGAGCTAGACATGTTTCGTTCTTTGTAGTTTTCTCGTTTGACGCTTATTTCGTGAGATATTTGGCCTGGTCACGATGAATGGACCATCCTGTATATCATGCTGAAATCAGTAGTGGCTCACACCCGCATATTTACTGGAACGTTTTTTGCTTCTGTTATCGTATACTTCCACCCGAGTCATTTTTCGCTATTTGTTGCGACGCATCATGTCTGTTAACAAGCGTTACACTAAAAGCTATGTTTGTGAGACTGCATCACACTACTTCCGTGACACCGTAGCAACAGAGGTCAGAGAGTAGATGGCCTAACAGGAAATTGTGACGCTTAGTCAGCTGAGTTCCACTACACCTCCTGCCTTTGGTGCCAGTTAAAAATTTCACAGACGCTTTCTTAAATGTATTACTCGTCACGAACGATATGATAAGAGCATTCCCCTTTCCTTTTCAGTCAGCGACCTATAAAAAAGAGAACTACGCGGCCTCCCCTCGTCCTGCCTTTTCTTCCACGCTGCCGGCGACATGAGTCAGGATGTCACGGGACATCGGCGCCAACCAACATGGCTTCCACCCTGTGGGGCTTCCGTCCTGACGCAGGCGGAGGCGATAGCAGCAGGGGCTGCGCCCACATCACGGAAAGCCATGACACGACAATTTCCGACGAAACCAGCACAGACGGTACTAGGGAAGTTTTACAATATAGCCCTATTTACACTACTGGCCATTAAAATTGCTACACCACGAAGATGACGTGCTACAGACGCGAAATTTAACCGACAGGAAGAAGATGCTGTGATATGCAAAAGATTAGCTTTTCAGAGCATTCACACAAGGTTGGCGCCGGTGGCTACACCTACAACGTGCTGACATGAGGAAAGTTTCCAACCGATTTCTCATACACAAACAGCAGTTGACCGGCGTTGCCTGGTGAAACGTTGTTGTGATGCCTCGTGTAAGGAGGATAAATGCGTACCATCACGTTCCCGACTTTGATAAAGGTCTGATTGTAGCCTATCGTGATTGCGGTTTATCTTATCGCGGCATTGCTGCTCCCGTTGGTCAAGATCCATTAGCAGAATATGGAATCGGTGGGTTCAGGAGGGTAATACGGAACGCCGTGCTGTATCCCAACGGCATCGTATCACTAGCAGTCGAAATGACAGGCATCTTATCGGCATGGCTGTAACGGATCGTGCAGCCACGTCTCGATCGCTGACTGAACAGACGGGGACGTTTGCAAGACAACAAATATCTGCACGAACAGTTCGACGACGTTTGCAGCAGCATGAACTATCAGCTCGGAGACCATAGTTGCGGTTACCCTTGACGCTGCATCACAGACAGGAGCGCCTGCGATGGTGTACTCAACGACGAACCTGGGTGCACGAATGGCAAAACGTCATTTTTTTTTTGATGAATCCAGGTTCTGTTTACAGCATCGTGATGGTCGCATCCGTAATTGGCGACATCGCGGTGAACGCACATTTGAAGCGTGTATTCGTCATCGCCATACCGGTGTATCACCCGGCATGATGGTATGGGGTGCCATTGGTTACACGTCTCGGTCACCACTTGTTCGCATTGACGGCACTTTGAACAGTGGACGATACATTTAAGATTTGTGGCTCTATCCTATATTCGATCCCTGCGAAACCCTACATTTCAGCAGGATAATGCACGACCGCATGTTGCAGCTCCTGTACGGGGCTTTCTGGATACAGAAAATGTTCGACTGCTGCCCTGGCCAGCACATTCTCCAGATCTCTCACCAACTGAAAACGTCCGGTCAATGGTGGCCGAGCAACTGGCTCGTCACAATACGCCACTCACTACTCTTGATGAACTGTGGAATCGCGTTGAAGATGCATGGGTAGGCGTACCTGTACACGCCATTGAAGCTCTATTTGACTCAATGCCCAGGCGTATCAAGGCCGTTATTACGGCCACAGGTGGTTGTTCTGGATACTGATTTCTCAGGATCTATGCACCCAAATTGCGTTAAAATGTAATCACATGTCAGTTCTAGTATAATATATTTCTCCAATGAATACCCGTTTATCATCTGCATTTCTTCTTGGTATAGCAATTTTAATGGCTAGTAATATATTTTCGCGACTTATTTCCTCTTCATTCAAAGCTTCTGTGCATCCTGCACCATAGCTTATGATACGATTTCTCCCATTGTTTTCTGGCGTATTAGCACATTCGCCATCTCTCGCCGGATCGAGCTCCTCGTCCGCAGGTATTGTCACCCTTTCAGTGCCGTCTTCGCCTTTGCGGATAGGGGAAAACGCTCAAGCTTACTCTGCAAGCCACATTACGGAGCGTGGCGTAGGGTACATCTGGCAGTACTGTCTTGTGACCTTCTTCTGATGGCGCTTCGGAGGAACGATTGTCGGTGAAGCTCCAGATGAGATCCAATTCCTTTGATTTTATCGCCATAATCACATGGCTACATGTGTTTGGGAGGAAGTACAATGTTGCCCAACTCTTTCCGGAACGCACCCTTTGAAATTTCGCTTGCAGAGCTCTCTTCAGTTAACAAAGATTCTTTTGTAGCGTCTGCCAGTGAGGTTTGTTCAGTCTCTCTGTAACTTTTCCGAGCCGAGTAAACGACCTTTTAACGAAACGCGCTGATCTTCATTGTATCTTCTGTTATAGCTACTTGGCAAAGGTCCCAGAATGTTGAAAAATACTTAAGAGGAGGAGGTTAGTGTTCAACGTCCCGTCAGCAACGAGGTCATTGGAGAGGGAGCACAAGCTCGGATTAGGAAAGGATGCGAAGGAAATCGGCAGTGCCCCTTCAAAGGGACCATCCTGGCATTTGCTTGATGCGATTTAGGGAAATCGCGGAGAAACTAAATCTGGATACCCGGACGCATGTTTGAACTGGCGTTCTGCCGAATGCGAGTCCATTGTGCTAACCATTGCGCCGCCGGCCGCTGTGGCCGAGCAGTTCTAGGTGCTTCAGTCCGAAACTGCGCGACCGCTACGATCGCAGGTTCGAATCCTGCCTCGGGCATGGATGTGTGTGATGTCCTTAGGTTAGTTAGATTTAAGTAGTTCTAGGTTCTAGGAGACTGATGACCTCCGATGTTAAGTCCCATAGTGCTCAGAGCCATTTGAACCACGGCGCCGCCTCTCTCGGTGATGAAAGAACTCGGTGATGAAAGATACTCAAGAATCGTTTAACGAGTATTGTAAAGACAACTTTTTTCATGGATGAATTAATTCTTTCTAAAGAATCTGTCAATGAATCTCAGCCTGGCTTTGCCTATTCTACAGTGTTTTTCACAATGGTGTGACGATTTCAAAGTTGAATAACACAGGAACTAATCGCGAAACATAGTTGAACATTTACACTTGGTACATCATTTATTCAAATTTATTTATGAAATACTATATCGGACAAATGACGACCATGCGCGGCTACACAATGCTCGAGGCGTTTCACTCAATTTTTGAACGCATCATTCGTAAGCGCTGGAGGAATTCTGGAAATTTCATCGCGAATTAGATCTTTTTACTGTTGCAAGCTTCTCGGCCTTTCGTTTGAGCACGTTTTCGCAACGAACGAGTGATTACCTGTAAACTGTTAACGCACAAGTTAGATGTTGAAACTTTCTGGCAGATTAAAACTGTGTGCCGGTCCGAGACTCGAACTCGGGACCTTTGCCTTCCGTTGGCAAGTGCTCTACCATCTGAGCTACCCAAGCACGACTCACGTCCCGTCCTCACAGCTTTACTTCTGCCAGTAGTTCGTCTCCTACCTTCCAAACTTTACAGAAGCTCTCCTGCGAACCTGTTCGAGTCTCGGACCGGTACACAGTTTTAATCTGCCAGGAAGTTTCATATCAGCGCACACTCCGCTGCAGAGTGAAAATCTCATTTTGGAAACATCCCCCAGTCTGTGGCTAAGCCATGTCTCCGCAATATCTTTTCTTTCAGGAGTGCTAGTTCTACAAGGTTCACAGGAGATCTTCTGTAAAGCTTGGAAGGAAGGAGGCGAGGTACTGGCAGAAATAAAGCTGTGAGGACGGGTCGTGAGTCGTGCTTAGGTAGCTCATTTGGTAGAGCACTTGCCCGCGAAAGGCAAAGGTCCCGAGTCTGAGTCTCGGCCCGGCAAACAGTTTTAATCTGCCAGGAAGTTTCATATCAGCGCACACTCCGCTGCAGAGTGAAAATCTCATTCTGAATGTTAGATGTTCTCGGGAGTTGAGATGGTTTTCCAAGGACTGGTTAACTTTCGATTCGATTCACTGGCAGTTGCGCGGAAGTATCTTACAGAATTCAATATTTGTATCACGACCAGGAATGGATATCGCTGCTGAATCTTGAAATGCTTAGGGAAAGACACTTTGTATGTAAATTGAAGGTGGAGGGGGAGAAAGTAAAGGAAAGGGAAGGGATTACTGATGACAGGTGCATCGGGACATTACGCGGAGTTAGCGGTGATCAGTGAAAACGTGTGCCAGACTGGGAGTCGAACACGGGATCTCCTGCTTACAACACAGATGCGTTAAACCCTGAGCCACCGGGGACCTAGCGTCTGTCAATCGCAACTTTGCGAACTATCGCGCACGCCTCACGGCGGCCGACCCATATTCCCACCGAGCGTCAACTGTTCGCAGTCCCTGTACACTTCCTCCATACTCGCTACTCTGTGATTCCCGCCGCAGGTCAGACGTAATTCCTGCAGAAGGTCGGACGTACTGGTGTATTCGCATGAAGAAGGTGGTTCCGTTGCCCATCTAGGCGAATTTTTTCTGTCGATGTGTGGTGTCTGTTCTTTCGGAATTGACCGAAAGAACAGATACCACACATTCATATAAAGACACCTAGCACAAGCACGACAGATTCGCCCTAGCGAAAATATAACTCCAGTGCGAACACACGATGTTGCTGCGACCAGTATGACATGATTACTGATTTGTATATGAGATGAAACTTGACACTCAGCACTACTAATAGACGGCACCACCATCGCTGTATCTCGTTTTTAGCGTGCGTTATTCTGCATCTGCATACATTTCCGCAATCCACCATACGGTGCGTGGCGGAGGGTACCTCGTACCACTACTAGCATCTTCTCTCCCTGTTCCACTCCGAAACAGAACGAGGAAAAAATGACTAGCTATATGCCTCTGTACGAGCCCTAATCTCTCTTATCTTATCTGTATGGTCTTTCCGCGAAATTTAAGTTGGCTGCAGTAAAATTGTACTGCAGTCAGCCTCAAATGGTGGTTCTCTGAATTTCCTCAGTAGCGATTCACGAAAAGAACGCCTCCTTTCCTCTAGAGACTCCCAACCGAGTTCCTGAAGCATTTCTGTAACACTCGCGTGATGAGCAAACCTATCAGTAACAAATCTAGCAGCCCGCCTCTGAATTGCTTCTATGTCCTCCCTCAATCCGACTTGATAGGGATCCCAAACGCTCGAGCAGTACTCAAGAATAGGTCGTATTAGTGTTTTATAAGCGGTCTCGAGTATAGATTTAAGTGTCAGGAAGTCATTTCTGAAAGTATTTGTATGGAGTGTAGCCATGTATGGAAGTGAAACATGGACGATAAACAGTTTGGACAAGAAGAGAATAGAAGCTTTCGAAATGTGGTGCTACAGAAGAATGCTGAAGATTAGATGGGTAGATCACATAACTAATGAGGAAGTATTGAATAGGATTGGGGAGAAGAGGAGTTTGTGGCACAACTTGACCAGAAGAAGGGATCGGTTGGTAGGACATGTTCTGAGGCATCAAGGAATCAACAATTTAGTATTGGAGGGCAGCGTGGAGGGTAAAAATCGTAGAGGGAGACCAAGAGATGAATATACTAAGCAGATTCAGAAGGATGTAGGCTGCAGTAGGTACTGGAAGATGAAGAAGCTGGCACAGGATAGAATAGCATGGAGAGCTGCATCAAACCAGTCTCGGGACTGAAGACCACAACAACAACAACAAGCAGTCTCCTTTACAGATGAACCACATCATCCCAAAATTCTACCAATGAACCGAAGACGAAAGTCCGCCTTCCCCACAACTGCCATTACATGCTTGTCCCACTTCATATCGCTTTGAAATGTTACGCCCAAATATTTAATCGACGTGACTGTGTCAAGCGCTTCACTACTAATGGAGTTTTAAAACATTTCAGGATTCTTTTGCATTAATTTACATTTATCTATATTTAGAGTTAGCTGTCATTCTTTACACAAATCACAAATCCTGTCCAAGTTATCTTGTATCCTCCTAAAGTCACTCAACAACGACACCTTCCCGTACACCACAGCATCATCAGCAAACAGCCGCACATTGCTATCCACCCTATCCAAAAAATCGTTTATGTAGATAGAAAACAACAGCGGACCTACCACACATCCCTGGGGCACACCAGATGATACCCTCGCCTCCGATGAACACTCACCATCGAGGACAAATCTGTAATCGTGGAAATATTGTAAGACACCCTGTACCATTAGTTTTAGTGGCCATGTCACATAAGGTCGCATCGGATGATTACTCCTAGGTATTTTACGATTATTGCTGTTTGCAGTGCTTTGTCTGCAGTAGTGTAGTCGAACAGCAGTGGAACTCTTCGCCTGTTTATGCTCAGTACGTTCGATGTCACTTGTCAGTCCCCATACATCAGTCGATCCTCAGCAGTTCTTCCTTCACTTCACTACAGTTCTCCGACGTTGCAAACTTCCTATAGATAGCAGCTTCGTCCGCGAATCGCCTCATGTAGCCTCCTACGCTATTCAATAAATCATTAATGTAAATTGTAAACAATAAGTGCCTTGTAACACTGCCATAGGTACTGTAGAAATTATTTTGGTTAAAGAACACCGCATCTGCTCTCGTAAATTACACTGCAGGAAATACTGCAACCAGCCACAAGTTTTTTGAAATGAATTTACTGTATCGTTACAAGTTCGGACCTGAGCCAATAGTCAGATGGTAGCGTTGACTTCTTTGCAAATTTTACATTTGTGTCCTAAAATACAACAAAGTTTTTGGGATTGTATAGTTTACAAAAGGCCATGCATTCGCTTCCTAAAATATATCGTAATTTTCCAGATTACGCAGTTTACACTTATACATTGTGTATACATTGTACTTACTTTCTGAAAAGCACTCCTTTACGTATTATAGGACGGAGGTTTGATTTTCTTTTACAGTGCATGCTAAGCAATGAACTGAAGTACGGGCAGATACAGGGTGTTTCAGAAATGACCGGTATATTTGAAACGGCAATAAAAACTAAACGAGCAGCGATAGAAATACACCGTTTGTTGCAATATGCTTGGGACAACAGTACATTTTCAGGCAGACAAACTTTCGAAATTACAGTAGTTACAATTTTCAACAACAGATGGCGCTGCGGCCTGGGAAACTCTATAGTACGATATTTTCCACATATCCACCATGCGTAGCAATAATATGGCGTAGTCTCTGAATGAAGTTACCCGAAACCTTTGACAACGTGTCTGGCGGAATGGCTTCACATGCAGATGAGATGTACTGCTTCAGCTGTTCAATTGTTTCTGGATTCTGGCGGTACACCTGGTCTTTCAAGTGTCCCCACAGAAAGAAGTCACAGGGGTTCATGTCTGGCGAATAGGGAGGCCAATCCACGCCGCCTCCTGTATGTTTCGGATAGCCCAAAGCAATCACACGATCATCGAAATACTCATTCAGGAAATTAAAGACGTCGGCCGTGCGATGTGGCCGGGCACCATCTTGCATAAACCACGAGGTGTTCGCAGTGTCGTCTAAGGCAGTTTGTACCGCCACAAATTCACGAAGAATGTCCAGATTGCGTGATGCAGTAATCGTTTCGGATCTGAAAAATGGGCCAATGATTCCTTTTGAAGAAATGGCGGCCCAGACCAGTACTTTTTGAGGATGCAGGGACGATGGGACTGCAACATGGGGCTTTTCGGTTCCCCATATGCGCCAGTTCTGTTTATTGACGAAGCCGTCCAGGTAAAAATAAGCTTCGTCAGTAAACCAAATGCTGCCCACATGCATATCGCCGTCATCAATCCTGTGCACTATATCGTTAGCGAATGTCTCTCGTGCAGCAATGGTAGCGGCGCTGAGGGGTTGCCGCATTTGAATTTTGTATGGATAGAGGTGTAAACTCTGGCGCATGAGACGATACGTGGACGTTGGCGTGATTTGGACCGCAGCTGCAACACGGCGAACGGAAACCCGAGGCCGCTGTTGGATCACCTGCTGCACTAGCTGCGCGTTGCCCTCTGTGGTTGCCGTACGCGGTCGCCCTACCTTTCCAGCACGTTCATCCGTCAGGTTCCCAGTCCGTTGAAATTTGTCAAACAGATCCTTTATTGTATCGCTTTTCGGTCCTTTGGTTACATTAAACCTCCGTTGAAAACTTCGTCTTGTTGCAACAACACTGTGTTCTAGGCGGTGGAATTCCAACACCAGAAAAATCCTCTGTTCTAAGGAATAAACCATGTTGTCTACAGCACACTTGCACGTTGTGAACAGCACACGCTTACAGCAGAAAGACGACGTACAGAATGGCGCACCCACAGACTGCGTTGCCTTCTATATCTTTCACATCACTTGCAGCGCCATCTGTTCTTGAAAATTGTAACTACTGTAATTTCGAAAGTTTGTCCGCCTGAAAATGTACTGTTGTCCCAAGCATATTGCAACAAACGATGTATTTCTATCGCTGCTCGTTTAGTTTTTATTGCCGTTTCAAATATACCGGTCATTTCTTTAAACACCCTGTACATTTGTTTATACCGGCTGCTGATTTGATTGTCAAGGAACATGAAATGTGTACAGATGTGACACACTTCCTACGAAGACACTTCTTCGTAGTACTTTGAACAGATTATTTTACGGAGTTACACATTTTAATTATTTAGGTTTGTATGATGCTGCCCGCAGCTCGTGGTCGTGCGGTAGCGTTCTCGCTTCCCACGCCCCTGTTCCCGGGTTCGAATCCCGGTGGGGTCAGGGATTTTCTCTGCCTCGTGATGGCTGGGTGTTGTGTGATGTCCTTAGGTTAGTTCGGTTTAAGTAGTTCTAAGTTCTAGGGGACTGATGACCATAGATGTTAAGTCCCATAGTGCTCAGAACCATTTGACCCATTTTTTTATGATGCTGGTAATGGCCAATGAAAAATTTTCTCTCTGTCAGTTATTATTTCTATCATTTCAGATTATAGGAGTTGTATGAAATTTTGGAGGTAAATTTGTTTTTTTATGCTATTTTATTGTCCAGTATGCAGTCAGGTTTATTGAGAACGTGGTTGTACATTTCTTCTAACAAATTCATCGGGACTCGTTTTTCAGCAAAATGTAATATCTGTAAGTTTTCTCCGATGCTTATCTCTGTGTTTCCGTCTTGGGCCAAGTGAGTAGCGAAGGTTTACTTACTCAGGTTGTCGAGCCTGAGAGCATCCATGTGTTCACAGTATCGTACGTTGAAACTCCTACTAGTTTGGCCAATGTAAAATTTGAGGCACGCAATACAATTGGGTTTATGAATATCAAACCTGTGGAGTGCTTCAGTTTTTTTTACTCTAAGTTGAACAATTTTGTCTTTCATTTAACTTTTTGAAAAAAACTACTTTGACATTTTTGGCATGGAATAACTTTGCAGTGTAATGCGTGTCACTTTACCAATAGATGATATGCAGACATATTTCAAAGACGTTTGAGGAACTACACTACTGGCCATTAAAATTGCTACACCAAGAAGAAATGCAAATGATAAACGGGTATTCATTGGGCAAATATATTATACTAGAACTGACATGTGATCACATTTTCACACAATTTGGGTGCATAGATCCTGAGAAATCAGTACCCAGAACAACCACCTCTGGCCGTAATAACGGCCTTGATACGCCTGGGTATTGAGTCAAACAGATCTTCGAAGGCGTGTACAGGTACAGCTGCCCAAGCAGCTTCAACACGATACCACAGTTCATCAAGAGTAGTGAGTGGCGTATTGTGACGAGCCAGTTGCTCGGCCACCATTGACCGGACGTTTTCAGTTGGTGAGAGATCTGGAGAATGTTCTGGCCAGGGCAGCAGTCGAAATATTCTTTATCCAGAAAGGCCCGCACAGGACCTGCAAAATGCGGTCGTGCATTATCCTGCTGTAATGTAGGGTTTCGCAGAGATCGAATGAAGGGAAGAGCCACGTGTCGTAACACATCTGAAATGTAACATCCACTGTTCAAATTGCCGTCAATGCGAACAAGAGGTGACCGAGACGTGTAACCAATAGCACCCCATACCATCACGCCGGGTGATACGCCAGTATGGTGATGACAAATACACGCTTCCAATGTGCGTTCACCGCGATGTCGCCAAACACGGATGCGACCATCATGATTCTGTAAACAGAACCTGTATTCATCCGAAAAAATAACGTTTTGCCATTCGTGCACCCAGGTTCGTCGTTGAGTACACCATCGCAGGCGCCCCTGTCTGTGATGCAGCGTCAAGGGTAACTGCAGCCATGGTCTCTGAGCTGATAGTCCATGCTGCTGCACACATTGTCGAACTGTTCGTGCAGATGGTTGTTGTCTTGCAAAAGTCCCCATCTGTTGACTCAGGGATCGAGACGTGGCTGCACGGTGTCTGTCATCTCGACTGCTAGTGATACTAGGCCGTTGAGATCCAGCACGGTCTTCCGTATTACCCTTCTGGACCCACCGATTCCATATTCTGCTAACAATCATTGGATCTCGACCAACGCGAGTAGCAATGTCGCGATACGATAAACCGCCATCGCAATATGCTACAATCCTACCTTTATCAGAGTCGGAAACGTGATGGTACGCATTTCTCCTCCTTACACGAGGCATCACAACAACGTTTCACCAGGCAACGCCGGTCAACTGCTGTTTGTGTATGAGAAATCGGTTGGAAACTTTCCTCATGCCCGCACGTTGTAGGTGTCGCCACCGGCGCCAACCTTGTGTGAATATTCTGAAAAGCTAATCATTTGCAAATCGCAGCATCTTCTTCCTGTCGGTTAAATTTCGCGTCTGTAGCACGTCATCTTCGTGGTGTAGCAATTTTAATGGCCAGTAGTGTGTATTATTATGCTCATACGCAGCTGCTGACACACGTCGTGTCGTTAACTCGGGTGGCAGGACTGCATGTAGACGCAACTCCAGCATGTTTTCACTTTGCTTCACGTTTGGCGGTCGAAGTGGCGTCCTCAAGACGCAGAGCAGTACGGCTGCGTGCTAGCTGACGCGTCTGTTATCAGTGCTGAGCGCATGTTTACGTGCCGTACTTCCCTCAGTTTCTCGCTCGCCCCACAGTGCAACGCTCGCGCAGCTGCGGATAAGCCGAGGCAGTCATCGACCGCAGGTGCGTCCTTGCAGACTCAACGTGCGCGGCGCTATGCTCCTCTCCGTTCTGCTAACGCTGATAAAATTCTCTCAAAGGCACTGTTACTGTCGCACACAAATACACTTCCCCGACTATGTTTTGGCCGTATAACACAGACGGAAAAGATTGTAACACCAAGAAGGATGTAAGCGACATAAACGAAGGTTGGTAGGCGTATTATCTGGAGGATAATGTCTACATCTACATCTAAATCCATACTGTGCAAGCCACTTGACGGTGTGTGGCGGAGAGTACCTTGAGTACCTCTATCGGTTCTCCCTTCTATTCCAGTCTCGTATTGTTTGTGGAAAGAAAGATTGTCGGTATGCCTCTGTGTGGGCTCTAATCGCTCTGATTTTATCCTCATGATCTCTTCGCGAGATATACGTAGGAGGGAGCAATATACTGCTTGACTCCTCGGTGAAGGTATGTTCTCGAAACTTCAACAAAATCCCGTACCGAGCTACTGAGTGTCTCTCTTGCAGAGTCTTCCACCGGAGTTTATCTGTCATCTCTGTCACGCTTTCCCGATGACTAAATGATCCTGTAACGAAGCGCGCTGCTCTCCGCTGGATCTTCTCTCTCTTCTATCAACCCTATCTGGTACGGATCCCACACCGGTGAGCAGTATTCAAGCAGTGGGCGAACAAGCCTACGTAACCTACTTCCTTTGTATTCGGATTGCATTTCCTTAGGATTCTTCCAATGAATCTCAGTCTGGCATCCGCTTTACCGACTATTAATGTTATATGGTCATTCCATTTTAAATCACTCCTAATGCCTACTCCCAGATAATTTATGGAATTATCTGCTTCCAGTTGCTGACCTGCTATATTGTAGCAAAATGATAAAGGACCTTTTTTCCTATGTATTCGCAGCACATTACACTCCTCTTTATTGAGATTCAATTGCCATTCCCTGCACCATGCGTCAATTCGTTGCAGATCCTCCTGCATTTCAGTACAATTTTCCATTGTTACAACCCCTCGATATAGTACAGCATCATCCGCAAAAAGCCTCAGTGAACTTCCGATGTTATCCACAATGTTATTTATGTATATTCTGAATAGCAACGGTCCTACGCCCCCCCCCTCCCCCCCTGCGGCACACCTGAACTCACTCTTACTTCGGAAGACTTGTGTCCATTGAGAATGACATGCTGCGTTCTGTTATCTAGGAACTCATCAATCCAATCACACAATTGGTCTGATAGTCTATATGTTCTTACTTTGTTCATTAAACGACTGTGGGGAACTGTATTAAACGCCTTGCGGAAGTCAAGAAACACGACATCTACCTGGCATCTACCTGAGCCAGTCGCGTAAATGTGGTGCTAGTAAAGCCATTATGAGGATACAAATCATGTTCGCTTCAAATACACGCTGTAACGGTCGTGAGCGTTAGTTACATTTGAGACTGGAAGTGGTGAGTCGACGTTAGTAACGGATACTAAAGGTATTCGTTTGAACGAGCTCGTGTAATAGTGGCCGGCCGCGGCGGCGGAGCGGTTCTAGGCGCTACAGTCTGGAACCGCACGACCACTACGGTCGCAGGTTCGAATCCTGTGTCGGCCATGGATGTGTGTGATGTCCTTAGGTTAGCTAGGTTTAAGTAGTTCTAAGTTCCAGGGGACTGATGACCTCAGATGTTAAGTCCCATAGTGCTCAGAGCCATTTTTTTTAAAGATGGCCGCCCCACTTGCGACTTGCACCAGGGAAGAACAGCGTTCTGTTATTCGGTTTTTGCGTAGTGAAGGTGTGAAACCTATTGAAATTCATCGACGAACGAAGGTTCAGTACGGTGATGCATGTTTGTCACAGCTGCAAGTCTACGAATGGAGTAGGAAGTTCGCAAATGGTGTGACTTCAGAGGAAGATGCTCCTCGTCCAGGTCAGGCACAACGAGTTGTGACTCCACAGAACATTATTGCAGCAGTTGAAGCCATAATGAAGGAAAACCGCCAAGTGACACTGAATGACATTGCAGCATGTTTACACAGTAGTCAGGGTCAGCACAACACATTGTCCATGATGCGCTCCAGTTTCACAAAGTGTCTGCAAGATGGGTGCCACGGCAGCTGACTCCTGAAATGAGAGAACGACATGATGATGCTTGTGAAGAACTTCTTCGGCGCTTTGAACGAGAAGGTGATGGCTTCCTTGCAAGAATCGTTACTAGGTCGAAACCTGGGTTCACTTCCACCAACCGGAAACGAAGAGAGCGAGCAAGGAATGGCGCCATGCCTCATCACCAAAACCAAAGAAATTTCGAACAGAATCATCAGCAGGGAAGCTTATGCTGACTCTCTTTTGGGACGAAAAAGGTGTCATTTTGGAGCATTACATGCCTAGAGGGACCACTGTCACCAGTGCATCATACACAGATCTCCTAAAAAATCATCTACGGCCTGCAACCAAATCAAAGCGACGTGGATTGCTGTCAGCAGGTGTCCTTTTGCAACATGACAATGCAAGGCCCCACACTGCCCGTACAACAGTTGCAACAATCACAGATCTGCATTTTGAGTGTCTTTCTCATCCACCATACTCACCAGACCTTACCCCAAGTGATTTCCATATGTTTGGACCACTCAAAGACGCAATGGGAGGAAAGAAGTTCCGTTCTGATGAAGAGGTACGCCACGCGGTGCATGAGTGGTTGCGCGGACTACCAAAAGAATTTTTTTCGGAAGGAATTGCACTTTGTAAGCACTGGAGGACTTGCATTGAGCGTGGGGGAGATTATGTTGAAATGTGATACAGCTTTGTACCACTACCGCACAATAAATAATATTTTAAAAAATATTTAAGGTTTTCGTTTGACTCATCTCGTATATTGTTCCAGAGACGTTTTCAAGTCTCAGACATCTATGATGTATATATGCAGGGTCCCCCAGTTCGTTTGATGCTGAGATGAAATTAGATGATCGTATGGCATTAGTGCCTGGGAGTCCCGAAACGGGGAAGCGCGGCCGCCAAGTTGCAAGTTCAGCTGAGGACGCAATGGGCGACTTGCCCGTCGATGATGGTGAAATGTTGATGAGGATAGCACAACACCAAGTTCATAGTCACATGGTGAATAAGTTTTACCTGTTAGTGGTTCAAATGGTTCAAATGGCTCTGAGCACTATGGGACTTAACATCTGAGGTCATCAGTCCCCTAGAACTTAGAACGACTTAAACCTAACTAACCTAAGGACATCACACACATCCATGGCCGTGGCAGGATTCGAACCTGCGACCGTAGCGGTCACGCGGTTCCAGACTGTAGCGCCTAGAACCGCACGGCCACCCCGACCGGCACCTGTTAGTGAAGCCAGTATCAAAATACCTACAGTGGTTTCTGAGGTTAGCCTTCTCTTACAGAAAGAAAAACTTGGGGAGGGACTTATAATTTTTATACGTACACAACTATGAATTTGACGTTTTCCTCATGTATTAAAAAGATAATGGTAGATATTTTTCCAATTTCTTTTTCCGTGCGTATATAATTCATCTAAAGCTCATACAAATATGATAATTTCTGGCGATTTTTGTATCCAAATGTATTTAAAAAACTTTTGAAGCAAACAAAAGGCAGTGAGCTCGATCCACCTGTCTGAACTAAAGATACATAATGTGCCACGATGTGCTGTTAGCTGCCACGTTTTGCATAGGCATTCTGCAGTCGGGAGACGATCTATACGAAGTGTTAGTGCGCTGTACTCACAGGTAATATTGTTTCTGGCTTTAATTCTAAACGCTAACTGCTGAAATTTATTTCGTAATTTCCTTATTCCCTATCGTGAACCACGCCCTTTCTTTCTGCCCTCACAAAACATGGCGAGGCATTGATCAATTTTCTTCACTCTGAACGCGTTGTTGCCTCTCCGTGGTATTCTGTGTCTTTGGCCAGGACCTTGCGCGCTTCGTGGCTAACCGGAGCAAGTCGGAGTTTCCGAGTGAAATGGCACGGAAACTCGAGTTCCGGAAACATCCGCTCCATAGGCAACGCAAAGCAGCGAGCTTCTCTAGAACAACAGTTCTATTCTTTCTTTCCTCAATTTACGCAGAGCCACTTTTTCTTCGCGGATCGATATTGTGCTAGGTACGAGTAGGCTGTAACAAATCAGCTTCTAGAACTTGTTTCTGGTAAATGTGTGGACTGTAGTTCACAATTGGAGCGGCGAGTAATTTCCGGGAAGAGAGGGATGGGGTTGCTCAGGTTGTAGTACGCTGGATATATGAGGCGTGGTGTGTCGGTGTCCTGTGGTCGCTGAGGGATGTGCGTGTGCCGTACGAGAGGCACTACACATGCTCGAAAAACTTTTAGCATGATTCAGCGGAAGGTGTTTTCGAACATTTATTATCTGACTTGAGCACCTGTTGCTGGATCATGGCTCCATGGGTCTGAGCAGTCGCCGACAAATTATGCTTGATGTATGCGGTGACTGTTCTTTCGGACATTTTTGGAGTGACTTTTTTGGAGAGTACAATAAGCTGTTGTCTTAACTTCCAAACTTAGCGTTCGCCAATATTTTTAGTAGCTGTGTCCGTTTCTAGGTGTTACGAGCGTATGAGGTCTTCTTCTACTTCTGCATCTATCTGTTGGGTTCCAAAACAGTCACGATCTAGGGATTCTTCCATCTTTCGTGAATAGAACATATCCGGCAAGCCTGAGTCTTCTTTCAGCAAAGATTTTATTTAGTCTGTGTAGATCACTTCTGTGTAGATGAAACTGCAAAAAGGTTGGAATTTAAGGAGATGGGACCTGGATAAACTAAAAGAACCAGAGGTTGTACAGAGATTCAGGGAGAGCACTGAAAGACCTGAGTCGAAACAAGGCCCCCGGAGTAGACAATATTCCATTGGAACTACTGACGGCCGTGGGAGAGCCAGTCCTGACAAAACTCTACCATCTGGTGAGCAAGATGTATGAAACAGGCGAAATACCCTCAGACTTCAAGAAGAATATAATAATTCCAATCCCAAAGAAAGCAGGTGTTGACAGATGTGAAAATTACCGAACTATCAGTTTAATAAGTCACAGCTGCAAAATACTAACACGAATTCTTTACAGACGAATGGAAAAACTAGTAGAAGCCAACCTCGGGGAAGATCAGTTTGGATTCCATAGAAACACTGGAACACGTGAGGCAATACTGACCTTACGACTTATCTTAGAAGAAAGATTAAGGAAAGGCAAACCTACGTTTCTAGCATTTGTAGACTTAGAGAAAGCTTTTGACAATGTTAACTAGAATACTCTCTTTCAAATTCTAAGGGTGGCAGGGGTAAAATACAAGGAGCGAAAGGCTATTTACAATTTGCACAGAAACCAGATGGCAGTTATAAGAGTCGAGGGACATGAGAGGGAAGCAGTGGTTGGGAAGGGAGTAAGACAGGGTTGTAGCCTCTCCCCGATGTTGTTCAATCTGTATATTGAGCAAGCAGTAAAGGAAACAAAAGAAAAATTCGGGGTAGGTATTAAAATTCATGGAGAAGAAATAAAAACTTTGAGGTTCGCCGATGACATTGTAATTCTGTCAGAGACAGCAAAGGACTTGGAAGAGCAGTTGAATGGAATGGACAGTGTCTTGAAAGGAGGATATAAGATGAACATCAACAAAAGCAAAACAAGGATAATGGAATGTAGTCTAATTAAGTCGGGTGATGCTGAGGGAATTAGATTAGGAAGTGAGGCACTTAAAGTAGTAAAGGAGTTTTGCTATTTGGGGAGCAAAATAACTGATGATGGTCGAAGTAGAGAGGATATAAAATGTAGGCTGGCAATGGCAAGGAAAGCGTTTCTGAAGAAGAGAAATTTGTTAACATCCAGTATTGATTTAAGTGTCAGGAAGTCATTTCTGAAAGTATTCGTATGGAGTGTAGCCATGTATGGAAGTGAAACATGGACGATAAATAGTTTGGAAAAGAAGAGAATAGAAGCTTTCGAAATGTGGTGCTAAAGAAGAATGCTGAAGATTAGATGGGTAGATCACATAACTAATGAGGAGGTATTGAATAGGATTGGGGAGGAGAGAAGTTTGTGGCACAACTTGACCAGAAGAAGGGATCGGTTGGTAGGACATGTTCTGAGGCATCAAGGGATCACCAATTTAGTATTGGAGGGCAGCGTGGAGGGTAAAAATCGTAGAGGGAGACCAACAGATGAATACACTAAGCAGATTCAGAAGGATGTAGGTTGCAGTAGGTACTGGGAGATGAAAAAGCTTGCACAGGATAGAGTAGCATGGAGAGCTGCATCAAACCAGCCTCAGGACTGAAGACCACAACAACAACAGATCACTTCTTGCCAGCATTCGGCCATTCTTTCAGTAACGATTTTGTTTAGGCTGCGTAGATCATTTCTTCTCAGCATTCAGTCATCTGAAACGTGTTCGTCATAACTGATGTTCAAAATTCCCCTCAAACGTCGTTGGTAAAAGATATTGCGCTTATGTGCTGATTTTACTGTCATTTTCCAGGTCACTCATCCGTGGGTGGCTATCGGTAGGATGACAGAGGAGTACATACAAAGCTTTGTGGACATACTTATAGAGTCTAACTGCCATATTGATCGTATTCTTTGGGTGACTGGAATAGCTTTCCCAGTTCTGATGCTGATGTCTTCATCTACGTCCCCTTTGTCAGAGATAAGGCTGCCGAGATATGTAAATCGATCAGCGTCTTGTAATACCTTCAGTTGCAATAGAATCTGAGGTGATATATTTCCACTTTTTATGCACATTGTTTGTCGTATCACCATTTATACTTACGCCTACAGAACTGGCCATTGAATTTAGCTTGGCAATCATTCAAAAAATGTGCTGGTCCTGTCAGAGGAACGGTGTTATCGTCAAAATCCAGATTCGCAGGCCTAGATCGCTCAGCCCAACGTATGTCTATGTTCGCACTGTCCATAGATTTTCTTATTATGAAATCTATGATTAATATTAAGATGAATGGTGACAAAATCTATCTCTATTGACGCCTGTGAGAATGCTAAACAAATGGGTGTTCCCATTTTCTGTTCCTATAGAACAACTCGGGTCTAATACATATTTCTGAAAACATCAGCGAGGTAGTAAGTAATTCCACATCGATTTACAATATTTTAGAATGATTGCTTTTTTAGAATCAACGAAGTTGTGGTGCAGAGGACAGTTCAAGTCTATACACAATTCTATTACGTTTCGCAGAATAAACATTTGTTTCGAGCAGAATCTCCCATTTCGATACCCAGATTATTCTTCTCGTAGTTGAAGGACTACAGTAAAATAGACCGTGAATAATCGTTGAATAGAGTGACGAACTTCATGGGAGGATTTGTGCTAACATCTAGAAGGCAGGATTCTTTTCTATGCGGTAGAATCGGGCTTTGAGTTCTAATTCGACTGTCATGATTTATGTTTCCTCTTCTTCTTTCCTAGCGGGTGTCCCACGCTGATACAAGGCCCGCTTGCTTGGTAGCGTTCTGTCGAGCTTTCCCTGGGATCTGAGGCATGACACTTGCACGTCCTTCTTGAATTCGTCTGACTTTCGTTCTTGGGACGGCCAATGGGTTGACTTCCTCGTCGGTCGTCACGATGGACGATTTTTTACTGTCCAGCTTCTAATGGTGCCTCCGTACCACCTAAGGCGTGTTTTCGTAATTTGTTAATGATAGTTGTCAACTCTATCCGTTCCCTTCCACGTTCATTTTTTTCAAATTATTTTCAAAAAATGGTTCAAATGGCTCTGAGTACTATGGGACTTAACAGCTGTGGTCATCAGTCCCCTAGAACTTAGAACTACTTAAACCTAACTAACCTAAGGACATCACACAACACCCAGTCACCACGAGGCAGAGAAAATCCCTGACCCCGCCGGGAATCGAACCCGGGAATCCGGGCGCGGGAAGAGAGAATGCTACCGCGCGACCACGAGCTGCGGATAAATTATTTTCTTTATATTTTTCGTTGAACCAACTGTGCTCTTCTTCCTTTTGTTTATCTCCATCTTCCTCTGTCTCCATCTTCAGATTATTAATTCCACTAACCATCATGCACTAATTGAAAGATGTTGGAACAAATGATCAGCTCTCCCGTAATATCCGTACAGTTGTTTTTGAAAATTGTCGACTAGTTGCAAATCGCTGTTAACAGTGACACAAATAGTTGTTAAATTTTTTGCAATCTGCAAATATTAGCGGATCAGCGGTCTTGAAAACGACACGAATTACTACAGACATTGGTGACTGCTACGAAGTGCGAGTACTCGAAGCAGAAACTGCTGCCTCAGCTCATATGTAAAAAGCGGAGTCAAATTTTTCTTAAGCTCAGTCGTGATTATTAACTCAACAACACAACCATTACACCAAGAAAGGAAATGATCGTAAGACGTTACTGCCCGGAAGAGCCCGTCTAGGGTAGTTCGGGTACCTAGTGCAAGTCTTTCTAATTGATGCTCTTCCGGCGACTTTCGCGTAAGTGAAAATGACATGGAATGATTAGGAAAACACAAACATTGAGTGCCCCAGCGAAGTAAACCTCCGACTCTGATGGGAATCTAACCTGAGAGGTTTCCATAATATTCAGCGACTCTTAACTATTAGGCTACAAGCTGCGGACGTTACACCAGGAGATTAATAACGTTGAAGTCTGCATCTAAATGTGTGCTGTGCAAGCCACTGTATAATTTTTCCTCTTCCTGTTGCATTTGCGGATGGTACGGGGTACGAAAGTGTGTCGGTACTGTTCTGTATGGGCTAGACTTCCTCTAATTTTTACCGTCGTGTAGTAAGTAGTTCATTCGTTTCGGAACTTTAAAGAATTTCGTATAAAACAGTTATTCCGTTCTGTGCAGTTGTGCCTACGCTTTCGTTCGAATATGAGCTTTGTGGCAGTATTCAGGAGTGTTTGTGAAATGTACTGAGGAAAAACGAGAAAGGAAGATCAAGGATTTGCCGTTCCGTCGACGACGATGTCACTAGGGACATGCAAGCTCGGACTGGGGAAAGGAATCGGTAATGTCCTCTTCGAACCAAACATTCCCGACACATGCCTAAGCAATTTATAGAAATCACTGAGAAACTCAGTCCTAAGAGAATCTGAACTTCGAATCCTGATCTTAACCACATTGTTTGGTGACATGTTGAGTTAGTCAAATAGGGCCTCTCGTCCTTCATCCCCGAGATGTTTCGAGTGTGCGTTTGTGTTGTCTGGATGACTATTTTGAGTGTTTTTGTAGTGCGTATTTGTTGCTATGTTATTACTAGCTGACAAGGACTACATTGTTCGGATATTCATTTTGCCAATTTTCCATTAGAAACGAAAACAATAAACGAACTGTGTGAAGCGAAGTATCGAAAGAATTGCTTTCTCATGTGCTCGTGAAAACATATTTGAAATTATGAATCAGTCGTACAAAGAAATACACATAATGTACAGATCTACACTCCTGGAAATTGAAATAAGAACACCGTGAATTCATTGTCCCAGGAAGGGGAAACTTTGGTGACACATTCCTGGGGTCAGATACATCACATGATCACACTGACAGAACCACAGGCACATAGACACAGGCAACAGAGCATGCAAAATGTCGGCACTAGTACAGTGCATATCCACCTTTCGCAGCAGTGCAGGCTGCTATTCTCCCATGGAGACGATCGTAGAGATGCTGGATGTAGTCCTGTGGAACGGCTTGCCATGCCATTTCCACCTGGCGCCTCAGTTGGACCAGCGTTCGTGCTGGATGTGGAGACCGCGTGAGACGATGCTTCATCCAGTCCCAAACAAGCTCAATGGCGGACAGATCCGGAGATCTTGCTGGCCAGGGTAGTTGACTTACACCTTCTAGAGCACGTTGGGTGGCACGGGATACATGCGGACGTGCATTGTCCTGTTGGAACAGCAAGTTCCCTTGCCGGTCTAGGAATGGTAGAACGATGGGTTCGATGACGGTTTGGATGTACCGTGCACTATTCAGTGTCCCCTCGACGATCACCAGTGGTGTACGGCCAGTGTAGGAGATCGCTCCCCACACCATGATGCCGGGTGTTGGCCCTGTGTGCCTCGGTCGTATGCAGTCCTGATTGTGGCGCTCACCTGCACGGCGCCAAACACGCATACGACCATCATTGGCACCAAGGCAGAAGCGACTCTCATCGCTGAAGACGACACGTCTCCATTCATCCCTCCATTCACGCCTGTCGCGACACCACTGGAGGCGGGCTGCACGATGTTGGGGCGTGAGCGGAAGACGGCCTAACGGTGTGCGGGACCGTAGCCCAGCTTCATGGAGACGGTTGCGAATGGTCCTCGCCGATACCCCAGGAGCAACAGTGTCCCTAATTTGCTGGGAAGTGGCGGTGCGGTCCCCTACGGCACTGCGTAGGATCCTACGGTCTTGGCGTGCATCCGTGCGTCGCTGCGGTCCGGTCCCAGGTCGACGGGCACGTGCACCTTCCGCCGACCACTGGCGACAACATCGATGTACTGTGGAGACCTCACGCCCCACGTGTTGAGCAATTCGGCGGTACGTCCACCCGGCCTCCCGCATACCCACTATACGCCCTCGCTCAAAGTCCGTCAACTGCACATACGGTTCACGTCCACGCTGTCGCGGCATGCTACCAGTGTTAAAGACTGCGATGGAGCTCCGTATGCCACGGCAAACTGGCTGACACTGACGGCGGCGGTGCACAAATGCTGCGCAGCTAGCGCCATTCGACGACCAACACCGCGGTTCCTGGTGTGTCCGCTGTGCCGTGCATGTGATCATTGCTTGTACAGCCCTCTCGCAGTGTCCGGAGCAAGTATGGTGGGTGTGACACACCGGTGTCAATGTGTTCTTTTTTCCATTTCCAGGAGTGTATATCTACAGTATCCAAATTAAGAAACATGATCCCGGACAGTTTCTGTACGCCGGGCGCAGCTGCTCCTCGTGTCTACAACGCAGTTCTGCAAACTTCTCTATGGCAAAACTTTTCATAGCTCTATAGAAGGCTGTCGTTTCCGCATATAGCCATTTGCGCTTCGCAATTGAAAGCACTCTAAAGCACATCCAGGTGTCTGGGATTTGCATATTTTGATTCGAATGTAGGAGTGCTTTAGGAGTAAAGAATAAATGTATTAACGCGTCATGCAAGATGCAGCAGTTTTTCGGGCATCTCAGTTTTACGACGTCATACTCTTGAACTATGATGCTAGATTGTTCTTACCCCTACATCGATTGTTGCCTAATAGGAAAGAGTTATGTGTACCAAGTTTGGTTTGGTTGGAATCGGTCCAGTGGTTTAGGAGGAGATGTGGAACACACACACACACACATAATATGTTTGCATTATGTAATGGAAGTAAAAGTATGGATCATTTTAATCCAAAACCTTCGCACTTAACTTTTTGGCCATGAACTGAGCATCACCACTTCTCTTACACTTGCTCTCTGGTTGTGAAATTTTATTTTACGCTTGCAGTATCAGAAACTTCTGTCTCCCGGGTGAGTGTCAAGTCAGTACCATGCATTACAGTTTTGGATACGTTAAAAAGTGAAGTTGCCAAGTAACGTAACATTTAGAACATCATATGTGTAGAAGTAGAAGAGACATCTTGCCGCATGTGTTCATTGTGGCACATTTCGCTGACTGGTCACATATAGCTAAATGCCACTTCGCAACTGGGCTTAAGTATTTCAGTGCCAATAAAGGCGGACTTTCATCGTAGTAGTCTCGTAAGGCAAGCAGTTCGTCAGAGACGTTTCGTACACCTCTGTGCTGTGATGTGTAATTCCTTTGTTTCGGGAAGAAAGATAAGGGTTCAACGACTTAGCTGCTATATTTACATGTTACGCAACTTACGGAATACGAAAGCCTGTGTTGGAAACCAATTTTCGTTGAAGAGTAGTTTACATTTTAAGGCCGTAATCGATTGTGCTAGCCCGGTGAAATATCGGTTTCCAACCGTTAGTTGTTTTACACGAATAACCGCCCGAAATCCGTCGTTTTGATTGCTAATTTAGTAGACACGGTGGCTTTATCGTTCAGTTAAACGCAGGAGGTAGGCAACCTCATGGCCAGTCCAGTATTTATCCTTCTTCTTCGCTACACAGAAGTCACACCGTCTACATTAATCAACAGTTTTAAAAGCAGATAGGAAATTTGAGTAGGAAATTGAGCAACCAAGCACGTCTCAAAAGCGGTTGAACATTTACATGGGAGGGAATATCGATTGTGGAGTAGGAAATGCGGCAGGTAGAAATACTTTTCCAGAATCGATAGTGGAGTGTTCACACGATCAGCCAGATGATTGTTGGGAAATTAATTTAAGAAAAGAGGATTTGGGAGCCGCATGTAAAAATGTAGTGGTCGACGATGAAGTCGTAAGAGACTGAGAAGTAGCGTGTATTCAGAAATTTAGGGCAGGAATTGTACCGTCTCCTTGCCAAAAGAATCATTCCGTGGTTTTCTTGAGGGGATTTGAGGAAATCACGGAAGGTTAGTCGTAATGATGGGAGTGGTTGAACTGCGGGGGCGGGGGGGGGGGGCGGGGGGAGGGGGGCGAGCTTAAACTCACTCCTCCCGAATGTGAGCCAAGTGTTTTTACTACTTCGCCCCGACTCGCTCGGTTTCTGTTAAACCTTAGGTAGCTTCAAAAATTGCTGTTTCTCGACAGTAGCCCTTTACATTCACCATCAAAAGTCGCTGAAGAAGAGAAATTTGTTAACATCGAGTATAGATTTAAGTGTCAGGAAGTCGTTTCTGAAAGTATTTGTATGGAGTGTAGCCATGTATGGAAGTGAAACGTGGACGATAAATAGTTTGGACAAGAAGAGAATAGAAGCTTTCGAAATGTGGTGCTACAGAAGAATGCTGAAGATTAGATGGGTAGATCACATAACTAATGAGGAAGTATTGAATAGTATTGGGGAGAAGAGAAGTTTGTGGCACAACTTGACCAGAAGAAGGGATCGGTTGGTAGGACATGTTCTGAGGCATCAAGGGATCACCAATTTAGTATTGGAGGGCAGCGTGGAGGGTAAAAATCGTAGAGGAGACCAAGAGATGAATACACTATGCAGATTCAGAAGGATGTGTGTTGCAGTAGGAACTGGGAGATGAAAAGGCTTGCACAGGATAGAGTAGCATGGAAGGCTGCATCAAACCAGTCTCAGGACTGAAGACCACAACAACAACAACATCAAAAGTCGCATGCGGCATTAAAAGCGTTTCGATTATTTTTCCGTGCTGCTTTAATCTGGTTGTCTAGCCGCGTAGAATGGAACGTTACAAAGTCATGTTTTTCTTCCCAAGATCTCTTCCTTTGGGAGAGCAGTCGACTTTTCAATATTTTAGCTCTGCACCACATTCTACCTTGACAGAGAAACGACCCGATAGGTTTTTACGATGTTCTTCAACGGGCACTCAGCCGTATTGGTAACAGCAGCTGTTTGGTAGCCTCGTGAAAGAGAGATGAGATGTGCTGGTCACCAGCAGAGCTCAGATGGCCCCACTGCCCCCAATAAGACGAGCGCCAATGCAAGAAATAACACAGCAGGAGCCTCTGGGTCTGCGCCAAACGTGATACCTGTTCCACAACCGTAGCGTGTGATTACTCTAAATCAAGGAGCTTATTTTATACTTTTGTACTAGAATCGTAGAATTTTCAGTTCCCTTAAGAATTACGCTCCGTGGTAGGGAGTATGTCGTACCGAGCGAGGAAGGATAAGGATTCAAGTCTCTGTCCGCCCATCCGTATTCAGGTTTTCCATAGCGTGACGCGATCAACGACATGTATCTATATAACTAATGACTAAAAACGGCACCCGGTTGCTTGGTACTAGTTGCAAGCTCTCTAAGAGAAGACTTCCAGGAGCAACAAAAATTTGATTTTTACAGTTTCAGATAATTATTGATGAATTTGAAAATTTAAAATGTTTTCATAATCTGCTCATGAAGAGGTATGCCAGCTGTACCGGTATGAAATGAGCGTTAAGATACAAATGTGTCGATAGGGAACATTTGTTGTGAACGAGCCTTAATTTTTGTTTGTTTGGTTGGTATGACATCTGTCAAAGATATTTAGTATACATCAAGTCATGGAACAAACAACATCATATGTTTTCATCCTGTTAACAATGTCGAATTTCGTACCAGAAAGTGATGATTTGCGGAAAGCATTAATTTTTTGTTTTCATTTGAAAAAAAAAGTGCTGCAGTCGCATCGAATGCTTGTCGAGGCATATGGTGATCATGCTCTATCAGAGCAACATGCAAAAGATGGTTTCAATGGTTCAGAAATAATGATTTTGATGTAAGAAATGAAGAACGTGAAAGACCACCAAAAAAGTTCGAAGACGCCGAATTGCAAGCAATATTGGATGAAGATGATACTTTGAGTCAGAAGCAAATGGCAGCAATGCTAAATGTTGCACAACAAACCATTTCTGACCGTTTGAAAGCTATGGAAAAGATCCAGAAGTGTGGAAAATAGTTGCCACATGAATTGAATGAAAGACAGATGGAAAACCGAAAAACTATTTGTCAAATTTTGCTTCAAAGACATGAAAGAAAATTAATTTTGCATCGAATTGTTACTTGCGATGAAAAATGGATTTATTTTAAGAATCCTAAAAGGGGAGAAATCATGGGTTAATCCGGGACAACCATCAACATCGACTGCAAAACCAGATCGATTCGGCAAGAAGACAATGCTCTGTGTTTGGTGGGATCAGAAAGGTGTGGTGTATCATGAGCTTCTAAAACCCGGTGAAACTGTGAATACTAATCGCTGCAGACAACAAATGATCAATTTGAACTATGCATTGATCGAAAAAAGACCAGAATGGGCCAGAAGACATGGCAAAGTAATTTTTTTTTACACGACAATGCACCTGCACACAAAGCAAAACTGGTTCAGGATACAATCAAAACACTTGGCTAGGGGCTGTTACCCCACCCGCGTATTCACCAGACTTGGCCCCTTCCGACTACCATTTGTTTTCATCAATGGGACACGCATTGGCTGAGGAACACTTCGATTCCTACGAAGAAGTCGAAAATTGGGTGTCTGATTGGTTTGCTTCAAAAGACGAACATTTCTATTGGCTCGGTGTCCATAAATTGCCAGAAAGGTGGTCAAAATGTATAGAAAGCAATGGTCAGTACTTTGAACAAAATGTTTTTACTATTCAATTCAAAATTAGTGTTTCATTTTCACAAAAAAAAAAACGCTCATTTCATACCGGTACACCTGGTACTCTTACGTTAAAGGTTTAGACTCGCATTCAGGAGGACGACGGTTCAAACTCCTCGTCCACCCATCCTGATTTAGGTTTTCCTTGATTTCTCTAAATCTCTTCAGGCAAAAGCTGGTATGGTTCCTTTGAAAGAGCACGGCCACTTCCTTCCCCGTCCTTCCCTAATCCGATAGAACCGATGTCCTCGCCGTTTGGACCCCGCTCCCCCAACCAACCAACAATAAATCAATTCTTACAGATAGAAACTGTGTATATGACTTAGGCAGCGTAAATCACGCCACGCAAATTACCCAATATCCACTATTTGAGAATGAGAGCACTTAACGACTCCCAACAACCTTTGCACATAATTTCAAACATTTTCGAAAGTTTTTCTCGTCGACTCAAAATAATAAAAGGAAAGTAACTTGTCGCTTACTACATTCCTTATGACTTACTCCGTTTCCGCTGTTGTTGCAATAAAACTATAGCTCAGGCATGACAAATTAATTTATTACTTCTTTACTACTAATTTTATTTTCAGCGGGTTTTTCAGATAGTATCCACGTATATCACTGAATGTATTAGCAAAATTATATCGTTGCACGACATACAATTCAGGAGATACGACCTAAAACATTAACTCATTTGTAAAGTAATCAGGCGTTTGACGCTGTTTGCTAGATGGGAGCTCGATTCTTTAAAGAGTCAGTGTGTTGAGCGGGGAGAGGTTACTGGTTCTTCATAAAGGCTTTGGATGATTTCCTGTCGCATCCTTGTTCAAGCTGAGCCGTTGCTTCGTCTCTAATGATTTTGACATCTATGGGAGGTTACACCATGAATTTCCTTTTCTTCTGCGCAGACTACAGCGAGAGGAAAACTACGCCAACGATAACATATGTTTTTTTTTTCCAGTTCAGCTTGATTTGGGATCGTACAAAGGATACTGGGTAATTGGTTCCCTTAGTGGTTGGTTACCACAGGTATAAAGACGTGTATAGAGATAGTAGATAAAACCGAAGCACTTTATAGTTCTGATCTTTCATTTCAGTTGCCATTAATTCCTCTTATATGAAGAGGGGTACCAAGGAGACCACAGACTGTATATTGTCCCTTCCTTTGATGTGGTTATTAATTATTATTATTATTATTAAGTGAAACACAAGGAAGGGTATACATATATACAGGGTGTTGCAAAAAGGTACGGCCAAACTTTCAGGAAACATTCCTCACACACAAATAAAGAAAATATGTTATGTGGGGATGTGTCCGGAAACGCTTAATTTCCATGTTAGACCTCATTTTAGTTTCTTCCACCTACGCTCAATGGAGCACGTTATCATGATTTCATACGGGATACTCTACCTGTGCTGCTAGAACATGTGCCTTTACAAGTACGACACAACATGTGGTTCATGCCCGATGGAGCTCCTGCACATTTCAGTCGAAGTGTTCGTACGCTTCTCAACTACAGATTCGGTGACCGATGGATTGGTAGAGGCGGACCAATTCCATGGCCTCCACGCTCTTCTGACCTCAACCCTCTTGACTTTCATTTATGAGCGCATTTGAAAGCTCTTGTGTACGCAACCCCGGTACCAAATGTAAAGACTCTTCGTGCTCGTATTGTGGACGGCTGTGATACAATACGCCATTCTCCAGGGCTGCATCAGCGCATCAGGAATTCCATGCGACGGAGGGTTGATGCATGTATCCTCGCTAACGGAGGACATTTTGAACATTTCCTGTAACAAAGTGTTTGAAGTCACGCTGGTACGTTCTGTTGCTGTGTGTTTCCATTCCATGATTAATGTGATTTGAAGAGAAGTAATAAAATGAGCTCTAACATGGAAAGTAAGCGTTTCCGAACACATGTCCACATAACATATTTTCTTTCTTTGTGTGTGAGGAATGTTTCCTGAAAGTTTGGCCTATCTTTTTGTAACACCCTATATATATGTTGATTTGTGGGTGGCCAAAGATAAATATTAAATTATGTTTCAAATGAGCGCCAGGCTCCCTACAAATTATTTCAAATGCGTTCGTCGAAATGTAATGCAGGCTAAGTTCACTGACCTAGAATAAATCGTATCTTTGAAAGTAGGCATTTTTTGACGATATAAAATTAGTGAAGCTTTGCACTGTGGCTAATTGAATAACTTGAAATGATTCTTTCTGCTCCGACTGTGTTGATATGTTACACAGAAAAATAAATTTAAATACGCCGCGTAATGGCGGCCAATTGTTGCCAGTCAAAGATCACCGCCGCTCGCTTCGCAGGGACTGACAAAATGCTACATAACTTCTTGCAATTATTAATTCAGGAAGAATTGTTTGCATAGGTTATTTAAGTAACACAATGCACTCACTTTTTGTAAATATATTTCCACAAAGCACAGAATACACACTTGAATTATTCGCTACGTACGAGAACAAATAGAACAAAAGCTACCGCAAGCGTACCTTACATACGGCAGCAGAAATGATCTGACTCGAAGTGATTTTAAATATCTTTTTTCTCTTATATATAATGACAAAGATAATAATGTTGGTTCGAGAACGTCATGCACTACGACCTCATCTAATATAAATAATGTCTTTTTATAACATTGCAATCGGTATAGTCTTTCTTTGAAGCTAATTTAATACATTTTCATAATTAATTTGTCGTTTATGTCCATGTAATATTATTCAGAGTCCTTTTAATATCTACCTCAATATATCAGCGTGAATATTTCAAAAAGGACACTATAACTGGAAAACCGATTTTGGGGAGCGGGCGGGGAGGGAATGGCATAAGGGAGGCACATGGCTCTTGTAAGCGTTAATTAATTATTGTTGGAAGCTGCCTAGTTATTTTTGGCAGTGGCGGAAGTTTTTGGTACAGCGTTGGCATGGAAAGTAAAATTTGTATGGCCCACAGGAACCAATGAGCAGACAGCTAGGCCGGGCATCCCCTAGCCCAGACTCGTACACGAGACCCACCAGAAAGGTGGCCACCATCAGAAGATAGTCACTCCGCAGGTGACCCAGCAGTGCGAAGTCGGCTAATTGACTGCATACAGTCCCCAACTGACGCCGACATCTGCGGCTACTGGGGTCGAAGTCCTTCGAAGGTGACTGGATGCTTCATCAGCCACTCCGGTGGTTTCCTCCTCGAAGCTAACAACTGATGAAGACGGTGGTGTTTGGCATCACGTACACACCTCGATATCGTCGTATACAGAGAAATTCGGTAAGCATCTGAGAACATCTCAGAGTGAAGCTCTGATTTTGAGGGAGAGTTGGTGGGTGTTATCTATGAGAGCCTGCTGGTCAGTACTTTTCCAACAAAAGAAGACCCCACGCCGAAAGGAACGACAGGCTTTATTAGCTGGGTATCGCCAATGGGTGAAGATGACTTCCTTTCTCGTTTAGCCAGCACCTACAGGAGCCTGGCTGGAGCTGTAATATTGTCCAGCTGCACCCTCCAGAGGTGCTGGCTAGCTTCTCCCGCTTGGTCAGCGCCCTGTGTAAGTGCTGTTTCACTCTGAATACACTTTCTTGTGGAACGGCGTCTGGACCTCAGGCAGCCGCTCGCTTCCCTCTGTATGAGCGTCACAGATCATCGCACCTAGCGGAGTCTTGGTGCAACATCTGCCAATAATGGAAGGCAGGAGGAGTTCATGATGGTTTTTAACTGTGTATCTTCGTTATCTGTCATCGCTTTTGTATTCTACTTCCTCTACTCGATTTGTATTTTTAATCATGTGGTATTATACATCCACAAATTTAGCAAGACAACCTTAATTGACCGAGTGAGGTGGCGCAGTGGTTAGCACACTGGACTCGCATTCGTGAGGACGACTGTTCAATTCCGCGTCCGGCCATCCTGATTTAGGTTTTCCGTGATTTCCCTAAATCGCTGAAGGCAAATGCCGGGATGGTTCCTTTCAAAGGGCACAGCCGACTTCCTTCTCCGTCCTTCCCTAATCCGATGAGACCGATGACCTCGCTGTTTGGTCTCTTCCCCCAAACAACCCCCAACAACCTTAATTATTTGTGAAAGTTTTATGTTCAAAAGATGTAAGTTCTAACAATTTTCCTCGAGTAATTACATGTTTCGATTATCGTGCAATAAATATTATGGTGTAAAATGTTTTTATCTGCTACAGTCTTGAACGCGCGTTTAAAATTTAGACAGCGATTTATGCTGATAATTTATGGAAATGTAACAAATGATTAGTGGTTTAGAGGAAGTCTGATAGCAAGGAAAGATATTTCGCTTGACTCCATTGGGGCTCAGGTTACTTTCGGATACTTAAAAGGGGCCTTCATTGCTAGCAGTGATTTGTTTATGGAAAAATACGGCAATGTTTAAATGTGCAGGGTGTAAACAACATCTTTTGACAATGTATCCCAGTGTTGCAGTGATGCAAGGGAAATCGAGACGAACAATTTGATACAGGAGACTTGTTGTCTATCAAGCCAGGAAACAACCTCAAATTTTCTACAAAAGCCACGTAAGCTACAGAGCGTGTATGCCGTGCGAGATACTGAATATCCTCTCGCTCTCTTACGGCACTGCCTTCTATTAACATTAGTAAACGGACCTTTCCTGTGAGGATGATGAAAGAAACAAGACTTTTGAACACGTTGTGCAAAAACGAATTACATTTCCAGTCCCATCTAAACTTAAGAAGAGACATAGGCCAAAATGCATTCTTGTACATAAACATATAGAAGGGGAATTCAATTGAAACTTGGTCACTAGTGTAAAGTAATGGTAACGATTTTATTAACTCAAAAATGTAGTTATACACATTACACATACTCAAAAATTGTCGCCAAAACTGTTGCGGAAGCTAGTAGGCTGCTGTCGGGTCCAGGCCTGGACCCAGTCAGACACTTCGTCGTCCGTTGCGAATCGACGTCCGCGAACAGCTTGTTTTAGAGGTCCAAACACATAAAGTCGTCACACGGTGAAAGGTCGGGACTGTACGGTGGATGTTACAGCGTTTCCCACCGAAACTGCTGCAATGCCCGTCTTCATCGCGTTGGCTGTGTGTGGGCGGGCATTATCATGCAGGAGGATAACGTTATTGGACAACATGCCTCGGCGTTTCGACTTGATGGCTCGTCTAAAGTTCTGTAAAGTGGGTGATAGCGCTGGGTATTGATGGTGGTTCCCCGTTCCAGGAACTCGACAAGCCCTTGTGGTCAAAAAAGAAAGACATCATGACCTTACTAGAGCAGGTGTGCAGGGCCTTTGATTTCTTTGGAGGTGGTGGAGTCGCATGTTTCCACTGCTTGCTCTGACGCTTGCTTTGCGGTTCAAAATGGTGACACCATGTTTCGTCACAAAAAAATGTTCAAATGTGTGTGAAATCTTATGGGACTGCTAAGGTCATCAGTCCCTAAGCTTACACACTACTTAACCTAAATTACCCTAAGGACAAACAAAATGGCTCTGAGCACTATGGGACTCAACTGCTGAGGTCATTAGTCCCCTAGAAATTAGAACTAGTTAAACCTAACTAACCTAAGGACATCACAAACATCCATGCCCGAGGCAGGATTCGAACCTGCGACCCTAGCGGTCTTGCGGTTCCAGACTGCAGCGCCTTTAACCGCACGGCCACTTCGGCCGGCTAAGGACAAACACATACACACCCATGCCCGAGGGGGGACTCGAACCTCCGCCGGGACCAGCCGCACAGTCCATGACTACAGCGCCTAGACCGCTCGGCTAATCCAGCGCGGCGTGTCGTCACCTGTAACAATACGCGACAGAAAGCCGTATTCCTCCTCATGATAACGTTGGAGATGACTCATAGACAGCGCCATTCGATTATTGCGCTGTTCGGCGGTCAGTTGGCGGGGAACCCACTGCGCACAGATTTTGCGAAAGTTCAATTGTTGATGCATTATGGTGTGGGCAGTGCCCACGCTAATAACCAGTAACCGATGGATCTCGTCCACGGTGTTTCTGCAGTTGTCCAAGACTAAAGCATTCACTTCTGCAACCATTTCCGGTGTGATGACACGATGAGGCTGTCCAGGACGAGCATCGTCTTCCAGTGACTCGCGCCCCTCAAGCGATCGTTTGCGCCTTTCCATAACACTTGAACGACTCAGACTGTACTCACCGTGCACAGCCTTCGTCTATCGATACATTACATTCCTCCCACTCCCTCCGCCGCCAGAAATCGCACCATTCCTCGTTGTTCCTGCTTACTCGCCTGCGTGTTAGGTAGTAGACGATAACTTGTGTGACCACCTTCTCTTCGGCGTGAAACCACACTGACGCTAAGCAACATCAAACGGTGCGCACGCGTCAGTCTCTCTGCCAATAGATGGCGCCACCATACCCGCAGTTACGTGGTGACACCTTACTTGTAAGGCAAAGGTAGACGCACTGACCAAGTCTCTCCAAAAATATTGTAGCTAAAATAGTAAAACTTGAGACTATTACGTACAGCAAAATATACTCTGCAACTTCTTTTTTTAAAATGCGCATCGACATACATTTTACAAGGATATGAATTTTTAACAACTTTGTTTGTGTGGCCTTCCTCCGCAGCAAGCATATAAATGCTTGTTTTGCAAATCAAACTGCTCGCCTGTTTTTCTTGTTCGCCTGTTTTTCTTCCGTTTTTAAAAATGTCTGTAGGCTGTAGAGCAGCGTGCTAAGCTGCTGCCAGCCCGCCCCCTTCGGGTGGGGGGGGGGGAAATTGAAAATCAATAAAGGAAAAAAAAGTCAAACTGCCTTTTCCTGCTGCTAGTTACTTTATTTATCCCATACGAGTTTCGCCTTCTCCTGTTCTAAGGCATCATCAGTGGGATCTATACGGATACAGTTTTGTTGTTTATAGATTATCAAATAGATCACTTCGCGATTGTTTGTAAAAAAAAGTAATTACTTAACGATTTGCTGATCTGCGTTTCCTGCAAATCGTAAGTAATTACTTTTTTTACAAAATATCGCGAAATGAACTGTTTGATAATCTATAAACAACAAAACTGTATCGTTACAGATCCCACTGATGATGCCTTAGAACAGGAGAAGGCGAAACACGTGTGGGATAAATAAAGTAACTAGAGGCAGGAAAAGGCAGTTTGATTTGCAAAACAAGTATTTGAATTTTTAATTACTATTGTTTGTATAAGCTACATTTTCTCTTAAACTAATCAAGCAAATTTCGCAGTTTACGTCTGCATAAGAGGCTAATAAAACGTGTGGAACCGATTTTTGTTTAAGGTCGTAGTTGCTTTGAGATTAATTTTTCAGTTCTGTGTTACCTGGGATTTTATTTATTTATTTATTTATTTATTCTTCCGTAGGACCAAATTAAGGAGAAGTCTCCATGGTCATGGAACGAGTCAATACATGAAATTATAACACGATATTAGAAACAGATAAAATGAAATATAAAAAAACATATTCAGATGACAAGTCGTAAGTTTAAATGAAGAAAATCAACAATGTAACACTGGAATTTGCTTAATTTTTTAGCTCTTCCAGGAGCTCCTCGACAGAATAGAAGGAGTGAGCCATGAGGAAACTCTTCAGTTTAGACTTAAAAGAGTTTGGGCTACTGCTAAGATTTCTGAGCTCTTGTGGTAGCTTATTGAAAATGGATGCAGCAGAATACTGCACTCCTTTCTGCAGAAGAGTCAAGGAAGTGCATTCTACATGCAGATTTGATTTCTGCCTAGTATTAACTGAGTGAAAGCTGCTAACACTTGGGAATAGGCTAATATTGCTAACAACAAACGACATTAAAGAAAATATATACTGTGAGGGCAATGTCAGAATTCCCAGATTTTTGAATAGGGGTCGACAAGAGGTTCTCGAACTTACACCACATATAGCTCGAACAGCACGTTTTTGAGCCAAAAATACCCTTTTTGAATCAGAAGAATTACCCCAAAAAATAATACCATACGACATAAGCGTATGAAAATATGACTACTTTTCGTGTTGAAGTGTCACTTATTTCAGATATTGTTCTAATGGTAAATAAAACAACATTTAGCTTCTGAACAAGATCCTGGACATGGGCTTTCCACAACAGCTTACCATCTATCCGAACGCCTAGGAACTTGAACTGTTCCGTCTCGCTTATAATATGCCTATTCTGTCTGATCAAAATATCGGTTCTTGTTGAATTGTGAGTTAGAAACTGTAAAAACTCAGTCTTATTGTGATTTAGCATCAAATTATTTTCCACAAGCTACGAACTTATTTCATGAACTACATTATTTGTTACTGTTTCAATATTACACGCAAGATCCTTCACTATCAAGCTGGTGTCATCAGCAAACAGAAATATTTTTGAATCACCTGTAATACTAGAAGACATATCATTTATATAATGCTCTAGTTTTCTCAAGTTTTAAAGGAGAACTTTTCGCAGCACGGAAAAGTGCTGCATGTGATTATTCAGTAAGTAATTCTTAAGAACTATGCCAAATTTCAGAATGTTAGCTTTCATAGTTCCTCAGAAAAGGCAAATTATAGCTCAAGAAAGTCAGTTTACGGCAGTTTGCGTTTAAAGTATTTATTTCAATTTTTGACATCATTGTTATAACTCTAGTGACTAATGCTGTCCTTATCCATAATCATTATTCTGTTACTCGTCTTCGTGGAGTAGTCTCTTCCACTGAGTCCTTTGCATAACCAATTTTTGCATTTTTTCTTCTGCTACTTGAGCTTTGTTCAGTCGCGATTCATCGATGCTTCTTCTGAGTATCTTCACTGTGAATGCACCTGAATGGAATCCTAGTCTCTGCAGGCACTTAACCCCAACTACATTTCCACTACTGAATGCTAGACAGGCATCACATGCAGCTATTTTCACAACTCTTTTTGAACAACGCATCGATATAAGGTGATTGTAACTCTCATTTGTATTCTGTGTTTTCCCATGTACGCATTTTTTTCAGCAGTTCAGGATTGGCTAGGTACCTGAAAGTTGGTTTTATAACATCTAGATCCACTGGAAAACTCGACTTTGGCACTGTACACAGCATCTTCAATTCCTTAACTAATTTTCTTCTTCGATGAACTCAGTGACTTCGTCAGAAATTGTTCTTCACACTTAGGAGCACCATCTACAGAACTGTTATTTAAATTTCCCGTACCTTCTACACGTGAAATTTGACATTTCCTCACTTTTTTGAACATGCATCCACTGTTACTACCCATTTCGAGCTAAATAGGTTGATACACGCAAAATTAAAAACTGAAATACTGTTTGTATCATGTATTATTAAAAAAAACCACGTTGCAGAAAAAGGAACAAGCGAAGATAATCTTTCTCACAGCCTTCTAAATTCATCTGCAGTTTGTTTCGATTGTGTGAAATAAAAATTAACGCACAAAAAATTTCTGACGCAGAGAAGGGGTGGATCACAGCATCGAAAGATGGGGCGTGGCAGGCGCAGGTGCCCAAACAAAGTTTTTAAAAATATTTTTCTATCCAGAATTCTATTATGAAACTTTGCGATGTTATTCTTAAAGAATTTATCTAATGAATTACGCAGTAAAGGAAAAATCGAATTTTTTTGCAATTTTACCCTTCATCTGCCCTTAACCTTCAAAAGTACAATCGTCTCGTAGTAAGAAGGCCAGAGAAACTAAACGATATAACCATTATTTATATGCTGTTGAAATTCACAAAATTTTCGATAAAATTTACAAAAACATCAATTTTACGATCTGAAAGTGAAAGACTAGACCGATGGCGTAATAGAACGAGAGGATATTCTCAACATTGCACGGCGTGCATGCGCTGCAGTTTAGGTGGTTTTTATTGGCCAATTTGAGCCTGTTTCCCGGCTTACTGAAAAACAAGAAGTGTTGTAGCAAACTGTTCGTCTCAGCTTCCCCTAAACCGCTGCTGTATGTTGTAAATAGTGATGGCTTACACCAGGGATCCCCAAACTATTTTGGACAAGTGTCCCCTTTTCCAAAATGAACTGTTACCTCAGACCCCCATGACCAAATTATCTACTTTTAAGATCAACCCCCTTATTCATAATGGTCCGCTAACTTAAAACAGCTGCTACAGAGTGTTATTTTTCATTCTGACTTAGGTCAATAGAAGAAGACAGAGTGAGGATTAGCAATGCTTTAAGTTAGCAGACTATTATGAATAAGGGGGACTATCTTTAGTTTTTTCCTATTAATACAAAATACCTAGGTACTAAGGTACCAATTGGAAAACTTTGCACTTGGTTAAGTGAGTAAAGTTGACTTCATTTTCTCATCAAAATTTAAAAAAATAAAAAGACGTACGCTCCAACTCTTTATCTTGCACAAACTTGTCCACGCAGACTTGCCGAGTTCTTCATCTTGTACGAACTTGAGACTTTACATTACTACAGCAATGCTATTTCCTACAAAAATATTAATTATTCTTAGTACACGTAACACAACATAAACAATACAGTACCTACCTATCTTGAAAGTTTTAAATAAGAACTTGTGTTAATTTAATAGGGGTAGATTTTTCGACCTCGTCGACCCCGAAAATCAGTTTTCGTTTATGTCGACCCCTAGGAACCCGACATCGACCCAAGGGGTCGATATCGACCACTTTGGGAATCCCTGGCTTACACTCTGCATGTTAAACTATGTTTCCAGGGGTGCTCATTGGGATCACTCACAGGTAGTGAAACACGAGAGATACCGCCTTCAAACTATTCACCGAGACATTGGATTCGGGAGGAGGGGTGTGAAAGGTCGTGGCCGACCAGAAAGATTTAGGCTTTCTATCTGTGACCTAAATCATATTAGGCGAATGCTGGAATGGTTCCTTTGAAAACGACACTTCCAGTTCTCTGCCCCATCATTGTCCGATCTGAACATGTGCTTCGTTTCTAACGACCTAGTCGTCGTCAGGACGGTAACCCAATTTTCCTACTTTTCAAAACGAAGCAACTATTAAAAATTACGGATTGGAATGCTCAAATGATATAACACTGTATACGACGCTTACAGGGGATCACGTAATATTTCCGTGCCCTGAGAGAGAGTGACTTTATCACAGGCAAATTACATTCATTTGCATGCTTTTTTTCACTAACGAAACTATCACAGTCTGTTAATGATAAGTCAGATATTTTAGTCTGACGCAAATACTCTAAAATTCTGCAGTAAAACTGGCTTTCGAAGGTGTTAAAATTGTATTTTGACTATTACGCGGGAAAAGTCGCTAAGTTAGCGAGCTGAAGAGTGAGTTATTTAACTCACTTCATTTGCGTCCCTCTCTTTTAGCAGAGCGCGGTACATTGAAAAAAAGAGACGAGTACAGAGACTGCAGAGAGGCAGAATCAATTTCCCGAAATAATGAAGTTAGGCGCGCGTCGGGTGGCGGCGAATGGCCGCGCTAATGCAGTGAATGGGGAGCGTGGCTCGCTTCCTCATTCACCCAGGCCAGCCTCGACAAGTTCCCCCGCTCCGCTCTCATGCGCTTTTAACCTAATAGCCACGCCTGGCACAGGCCGCGCCGGTGCGAAATGCAGTCCGGAAAGGTCCACCTGCAAGCAGGGCCGAACTGTCACTTAGGCCTGCGGAGATGCTTCTCTCTCTATTCACGCCAGTAACACACCCTGATTTAAAGAGTGATTACATCGACAGAGTAGCTAATTGCATCTTATACGGCTCACAGTAACGGAAAGTAAAATTATATCTTTAAGACAACGATTTTATATCTACACATAAACACTTGTCAACAAAATTTGAGCAGAAAGAATTGTAACACTAGTAAACAAAATTTTCTACAACGACAAGCTTACTATTTAAATGTGTTGTGTTGTTGTCTTCAGTCCTGAGACTGGTTTGATGCAGCTCTCCATGCTTCTCTATACTGTGCAAGCTTCTTCATCTCCCAGTACTTACTGCAACCTACATTCTTCTGAATCTGCTTAGTGTATTCATCTCTTGGTCTCCCTCTACGATTTTTACCCTCCAACGCTAAATTTGTGATCCCTTGATGCCTCAGAACATGTCCTACCAACCAGTCCCTTCTTCTTGTCAAGTTGTGCCACAAACTCCTCTTCTCTCCAATTCTATTCAATACCTCCTCATTAGTTATGTGATCTACCTATCTAATCTTCGGCATTCTTCTGTAACACCACATTTCGAAAGCTTCTATTCTCTTCTTGTCCAAACTATTTATCGTCCATGTTTCACTTCCATACATGGCTACACTCCATACAAATACTTTCAGAAACGACTTCCTGACACTTAAATCTATACTCGATGTTAACAAATTTCTCTTCTTCAGAAACGCTTTCCTTGCCATTGCCAGTCTACATTTTATATCCTCTCTACTTCGACCATCATCAGTTATTTTGCTCCCCAAATAGCAAAACTCCTTTACTACTTTAAGTGTCTCATTTCCTAATCTAATTCCCTCACCATCACCCGACTTAATTCGACTACATTCCATTATCCTCGTTTTGCTTTTGTTGATGTTCATCTTATATCCTCCTTTCAAGACACTGTCCATTCCGTTCAACTGCTCTTCCAAGTCCTTTGCTGTCTCTGACAGAATTACAATGTCGTCGGCAAACCTCAACGTTTTTATTTCTTCTCCATGGACTTTAATACCTACACCGGATTTTTCTTTTAGAGCAATGTAAATCAAACAGAAGCTTTCGGTAATGTATTGATTACACAGGCCAACGATAGAAAAACTTTTTTACTGTAAATACCTTATTCTTATGTTTTTTAGGGTGGGAAATCCAAATTTGATACTTAAAAACTGTATCGCCCACCATTGCTTCGCATTTTACAGTTAAATTTATTAAATTAATCAATTTTTTAAAGAAATTAACAGCTTTTATGTAGTTAAAATAATTTTAAAAGGAGGTGTAATGAATGTAGATGCCGGGCTGGAGTGGCCGGACGGTTCTAGGCGCTACAGTCTGGAACCGCGCGACCGCAGGTTCGAATCCTGCCTCGGACATGGGTGTGTGTGATGTCCTTAGGTTAGTTAGGTTTAAGTAGTTCTAAGTTCTAGGGGACTGATGACCTCAGAAGTTAAGTCCCATAGTGCTCAGAGCCATTTGAACCATTTTTTTAAATGTAGATGACGTTGGTAGCACTGCTGAAAAACGTTTGTTGTCAAAAAAGGTCGATTTTATTTTTGTGCTAACAGATGGTGTTTTGTTTACTGCCAACCTAATCTCACTTTCCCATTACCTGTACATGTGCTCAGTACAATGTTTAATCGTGGTTGTAAAAACTCTGCTGACAGTTATTGTTCTATTTGTGGTGAATTTGGGATTAAAAAAGGCCGAAGAAACATTACAGACTTTGTGAAAAGGGTTTATCTCTCATACTTTGGATCTAAACTTGGTGTTCAAGGTAAATTTTGGGCGCCGCATATGGTATGTTATGTGTGTGTTGAAGATCTGAGAAAATGGTGCAAAAAGGAGATTTGCTGTTCCTATGATATGGAGGGAGCCAAGAAATCATTCCGATGATTGCTACTTTTGCAGTGTTGATATTACTGGTCATAATTCGAAAAACAAGAAGGTAATAAGCTACCTTAGCCTTCCATCTGCCATCCGACCAGTAGGGCATGGTGTTGATTTGCTGGTTCCTGAACCACCAGATGATTTAAATTCTATTCCAACAGAAGTATTTTCTGATGTACAATGTCATTTAGACGACCAAAAGATGATGAATTCTATTGTAATACAGAAAGTCTAGAGCCCAAATTGTTGACTCAGACCGAGCTTAACGATTTGGTTAGGAATCTGGGCTTAACGAAAGAAAAAGCTGAATTGCTTGGCTCTAGATTAAAAGAAAAGAACTTATTGGCAGTTGTAACCAGAATACACATGTATAGAAAGAGAGAGCAGCAATTTTCCAAGTTTTTTCAGCTAGAAGTTGATTTAGTGTACTGCTCAGACAACCCCAGTTTGATGAATGAGTTTGGTATTGAATACAAAAAGGAAGACTGGAGGCTGTTTATTGATTCATCCAAAACTAGTTTGAAGGCTGTTTTATTACACAATGGTAACATGTTTGCATCTATACCAGTTGGACATTCTGTACATACGGAAGAAGCTATGAAAACTTAGAAATAGTGCTAAATAAAATAGGCTATTCTGCTCACGGTTGGATGATATTTGACGATGTAAAAGTGCATGCATGCATGCTGCTTGGTCAGCAAGGTGGCTTTACCAAATTTCCATGTTTCTTGTGTGAATGTGACAGTAGGGCTAGGGACCAACACTGGTGCAGAAAGAACTGGCATGTGAGCGAGTCTTCAAAACCTGGTGAGAAGAACATTCTACGCAAAAACTTTGTAGATCCAAAAACGTACTCCTACCACCTCTACATATAAAGTTAGACCTAATGAAACAGTCTGTAAAGGCTTTGCCTAAAGATGGACCATGTTTTAAGTATCTCTGCCAAAAGTTTCCACACCTTTCAGAAGCTAAACTAAAAGAAGGCGTCTTTGTCGGACCTGACATTAGAAAATTGACGTTTGATGTTAACTTTGAATCCACAATGACCTTAAATGAGACAGAAACATGGGTACCATTCAAGCAAGTCGTTAAAAAGTTCTTAGGACATGAAAAAGACCCAGAATATCTTTCTATATTAGCTACAATGTTAAAGAAGTTTAAAACTTTAGGATGCTTAATGAGCCTGAAAGTTCACTTTTTGAGCAGTCACCTTCATTACTTCCCTGACAATATAGGAGATGTTAGTGAGGAGCAAGGGAAGCGTTTTCACCAGGATATTAAAGTGATGGAAAAACGCTACCAAGGCCGCTGGAACACCAACATGATGGGGGACTACTGTTGGTCACTTCACCGAGCAGTACAGCAAGCGACTCATCGTAGAAAAAGCTACACAAGAAGCTTCAAAGAAAAAAGAGAAAGAAAATACAAACCAATTCCAGCTGACAAGTGATACCTCTATTAACACGTATCATTGTTTTAAGAAGTTTACTGTAAATACAAACAATGCTTATGTTGTAACAAAGCGTTTCATTAATTTCCCCGTTTACCGTATAGCATAGGATTTTTATACTATAAAAGGTGGTCCATTGATCGAGACCGGGCCAAATATCGCACGAAATAAGCGTCAAACGAAAAAACTACAAAGAACGAAACATGTCTAGCTCGAAGGGGGAAACCAGACGGCGCTAGGGTTGGCCCGCTAGATGGCGTTGCCATAGGTCAAACGGATATCAACTGCGGTTGTTTTTTTTTAAAGGAACCCCCATTTTTATTACATATTCGTGTAGTACGTAAAGAAATAGGAATGTTTTAGTTGGACCACTTTTTACCCTTTGTGATAGATGGCGCTGTAATAGTCACAAACATATGGCTCACAATTTTAGACGAACAATTGGTAGCAGGTAGGTTTCTTAAATTAAAATACAGAACGTAGGTGCGTTTGAACATTTTATTTCGGTTGTTCCAATGTGATACATGTACCGTTGTGAACTTACCATTTCTGAGAACGTATGCTGTTACAGTGTGATTACCTGTAAATACCACATTAATGCAATAAATGCACAAAATGATGTCCGTCAACCTCAATGCATTTGCCAATACGTGTAACGACATTTCTCTCAACAGCGAGTAGTTCACCTTCCGTAATGTTCACACATGCATTGACAATGCGCTGACGCATGTTGTCAGGCGTTGTCGGTGGATCACGATGGCAAATATCCTTCAACTTTCCCCACAGAAAGAAATCCGGGGACGTCAAATCCAGTGAACGTGCGGGCCATGGTATGGTGCTTCGACGACCAATCCACCTGTCATGAAATATGCTATTCAGTACCGCTTCAACAGCACGCGAGATATGTGCCGGACAACCATCAAGTTGGAAATACATCGCCATTCTGAGATGCAGTGAAACATCTTGTAGTAACATCGGTAGAACATTACGTAGGAAATCAGCATACATTGCACCATTTCGATTGCCATCGATAAAATGGGGGCCAATTATCCTTCCTCCCATAATACCGCACCATACATTAACCCACCAAGGTCGCTGATGTTCCACTTGTCGCAGCCAACGTGGATTTGCCGTTGCCCAATAGTGCATATTATGCCGATTTCCGTTACCGCTGTTGGTGAATGACGCTTCGTCGCTAAATAGAACGCGTGCAAAAAATCTGTCAACGTCCCGTAATTTCTCTTATCCCCAGTGGCAGAAGTGTACACGACGTTCAAAGTCGTCGCCATGCAATTCCTGATGCGTAGAAATATGGTACGGGTGCAATCGATGTTGACGTACCATTCTCAGCACCGACGTTTTTGAGATTCCCGATTCTCGCGCAGTTTGTCTGCTACTGATATTAGCCGCTACAGCAGCTAAAAGACCTATTTGGGCATCCTCATTTGTTGCAGGTCGTGATTGACGTTTCACATGTGGCTGAGCACTTCCTGTTTCCTTAAATAACGTAACTATCCGGCGAACGGTCCGGACACTTGGATGATGTCGTCCAGGATACCGAGCAGCATACATAGCACACGCCCGTTGGGTATTTTGATCACAATAGCCATACAGCAACACGATATCAACCTTTTCCGCAATTGGTAAACCGTCCATTTTAACACGGGTAATGTATCATGAAGCAAATACCGTCCGCACTGGCGGAATGTTACGTGATACCACGTACTTATACGTTTGTGACTATTACAGCACCATATATCACAAAGCGAAAAAAGTGGTCTAACTAAAACATTCATATTTCTTTACGTCCTACACGAATATGTAATCAAAATGGGGGTTCCTATCTAAAACAAACGCAGTTGACATCCGTTTGACCTATGGGAGCGCCATCTAGCGGGCCAACCATAGCGCCATCTGGTTTCCCCCTTCAAGCTGGACAAGTTTTGTTCTTTTTAGTTTTTTCGTTTGACGCTTATTTCATGAGATATTTGGCGCAGTCACTATCAATGGACCGCCCTGTATAATAAAAAGCATATTGCTCGAAAACTATAGGAGATACAAAAAAAAACTAAGCCAAGATTTCAGTTCATAAAAATCTATAAAGATCAGCTTTCAAAGTAAAAAAAAGTTTTTAAAAAAAATTCGTTGGCCTGTGTTATCACGTAATGTAATATTTACGTATTTGTGGAGGCCAACCATTGAGAAATGTTGTGTTCAGCCTCTGCCACTGTAAAATACAATGAGGTGACAAAACTCAAGGGATACCTCCTAACATCGTGTCGGACCTCCTTTGCCCAGTGCAATGCAGCAACTCTACATGGCAGGGGCTCAACAAACCGGTGAAAGTCCCTTGCAGAGATAGTGAACCATGATGTCTCTATAGCCATCCATAATTGCGAAAGTGTTGCCGGTGCAGGATTTTGTGCACGAACTGACCCCTCTTATCATGTCCCACAAATGTTCGACGGGATTCATATCAAGCGGTCTGAGTGGCCAAATCGCTCGTTCGACTTGTCCAGAATGTTCTTCAAACCAATCGTGAACAACTGCGACCCAGTGAATGCCGCACTGTCATTCATAAAAATTCCATCCCCGTTTGGGAACGTGAAGTCCATGAATGGCTGCAAATGGCCTTCAATTAGGCAAACATAAACATTTCAGTTAATGACCGGTTCAGTTTGACCAGAAGAGCCAGTCCATTACATGTAAATACAGCCCACAGCATAATGGATCCGCCTCCAGCTTGTACAGTTTCTTGTTGATAACTTGGGCCCATGAAGTCGTGGGGTCTGCGACAGACTCGAACCCTACCATTAGTTCTTACCAACTGAAATCGGGACTCGTTTGCCAGGCTACGTTTTACCAGTCGCCTACGGTCCAATTGATGTGATCACGAGTCAGGACAGGCGCTACAGGCGATGTCGTGCTGTCAGCAAAGGCACTCGTGTCGGTCGTCTGCTGCCATAGTCCATTAACCCCAAATTTCGTCGCACTGTCCTAACGGTTATGTCCGTCGTACGTCCCGCATTGATTTCTGCGGTTACTTCGCGCAGTGTTCCTCGTGTGTTAGCACCAACAACTGTACGCAAACGTCCGCAGCTCGTGGTCTCGCGGTCGTGTTCTCGCTTCCCGAGCACGGGGTCCCGGGTTCTATTCCCGGCGGGGTCAGGGATTTCACCTGCCTCGAGATGACTGGGTGATTGTGTTATCCTCATCATTTCATCAGCATTCATGAAATGGCGAGATTGGGCTGTGTACAGGTTGGGAATTTGTATGGGCGCTGATAACCGCGCAGTTGAGCGCCCACAAACCAAACATCATCATCATCATGTACGCAAACGTCGTTGCTCTCGGTCGTTAAGTGAAGGCCATCAGCCACTGCATTGTCCGTGGTGAGAGGTAGTCCCTGAAATTTGGTATTCTCGGCACACTCTTGACACTGTGGATCTCGCGAATACTGAATTCACTGACGATTTCCGAAATGGAATGTCCCACACGGCTAGCTCCAACTATCATTCCGCGTTCAAAGTCTATTAATTCCCGTTTTGATCCCACTATCACATCGGTAACCGTTTCACATTAATCATCTACGAACAGATGGCGGCTCCGTCAATACACTGGCGTTTTCTACCTTGTGTACGAGATACTACCGCCAGCTGTACATATGCATATTGCTGTCCCATGACTTTTGTCACCTCAGTGTAATTTATTCACCACACTCGACGTTTTATAAAGTTAGGTTCCATCTTCAGGTGTTTACTGACAAAAAGGAAACATGTAATTATTTCGCATTATGCATAAATCGCATAGAATATAAATAACTCACTTGTGGTAAGGCGAATAGTTTAAATATTCCCATAAACACACCGCCATCAAAAAATACAACCCCCTCAAGGAGTGTGTTCAATGGCACCAGGTTATACGAGGGTCACTCCAAAAGAAATGCAAACTATTTTTTTTAATCCATCTTTTATTTTACATGTTTTAAAGTTTTACATAGATACATCCTTTAGGAACAATATTTTCATTTCTCGACATAATTTCCATCCCTCTCAACTGCCTTACGCCATCTTGGAACCATCACCTGTATATCCGCACGGTAAAATTCTGGACCAACCTGCTGGAGCCACTGTTTGGCAGCTTGCACAAGGGAGTCATCATCTTCAAACCTTGTTCCACGAAGAGAGTTTCTCAGTTTCCCAAAGAGATGATAGCCACATGGAGCAAGGTCAGGACTGTAAGGTGGGTGTTTCAGTGTTCTCCATCCGAGTTTTGTGATTGCTTCCTTGGTTTTTTGATTGACATGTGGCCGTGCATTTCGTGCAACAGCAAAACATCCTGCTTTTACCGATGTGGTCAAACACGACTCAGTCGAGCTTGAAGTTTCTTGTGTCGTCACATATGCATCAGAATTTATGGTGGTTCCACTTGGCATGATGTCCACAAGCAAGAGTCCTTCGGAATCCAAAAACACTGTAGCCATAACTTTTTCAGCAGAAGGTGTGGTTTTGAATTTTTTTTCGTGGGTGAATTTGCATGATGCCACTCCATTGATTGCCTCTTCGTCTCTGGTGAAAAATGATGGAGCCATGTTTCATCACCTGTCACAATTGTTACATGAAATTCATTTCTACCATTCTCGTACTGTTCCAAAAGCTCGCTGCATACCGTTTTTCTTGTTTCTTTGTGAGCCACTGTCAACATCCTGGGAACCCACCTGGCACAAACCTTTTTTAACGCCAACGCTTTCAGTATTCTGCAAACACTTCCTTCCCCTATCCCAACGTAGCGTGAAATTCGTTCACTGTGATGCGTCTGTCAACAGTCACCAATTCGTTAACTCTCTGCGCATTGTCTGGAGTGTGTGCAGTACGAGGCCTGCCGCTGCGAGGACAATCCTCTATATTGCCGTGCCCGCTTTCATCACGTAACCTGCTTGCCCACCGACTAACTGTACTGCGATCGACAGCAGCATCTCCATACACCTTTTTTCAACCTCATGTGGATGTTTCCCACTGTCTCGTTTTCACAGCACAGGAATTCTATGACAGCACGTTGCTTCTGACGAACGTCAAGTGTAGCAGCCATCTTGAAGACATGCTGTGACGGCGCCACTCACGGGAACAGGTTGAACTAAGTTTGAAAACAAGCGGGAAGGATGTATCTACACACTGTAAAACTTTCACACATGCAGAATGAAAACTGTATTTTTACAAAAATGGTGTGCATTTCTTTTGGAGGGACCCTCGTACCATGTGCATACAGATGGATTGTAGTGTTAGTGATTCATTTGTCACTGTCATCGGCGATCAGATGATCCTCAGAAGGCCTGTCTGACTCTGTGCTGACTCTGCAGGCAGTAAATGTGTTGAGTTTAAAGGGGAAAAGAGTTTGCAACATTCGTTCTAGCGTACAACCATGCCCCACAAACGAACAGATGTTGAACAACTTCACCTATTTGAACGCGTTCGCATTGTGGGAAGCTGGGATGGACGTATCGACGGATTGCTGCACATGTTAGGCACAATGTATGGGTGGTGTATCGCTACTTTCAACAAAGGTCGGTGCAACATCCCCATACCTGTAGACCAGGCTCTCAGCGTCTGCGGTGGCCGACCGAACATAATCGAGGGTCGAAATCTGGGCACGTACTGCACCTGCTGTGCCATCAGTGGTCATTGGGAAACGCCTACTTGCAGCAGGATTACGATCACGTGTGCCTCTGTCCAGGCTGTCACTGTCACCACGACACCACCAAGCACGACTACTCTAGTGTCGTGTAAGAGTTGACTGGAGAGTGGACTGGCGCACTGTTGATGAGCGTAGGTTTTGTCGCACGCGAGAGACCGACATACACGTATACGGCGGAGACCTGGTGAACGGCCTATTCTTGAGTGCATTCGCCCCCGACACGCAGATCCCTCACCAGGGTTCCTTGTGTGGTTGACCAGCAATTTCAACATGCGATCACATTTTATGTTCCTGCAGGGTAAAGCAACCACTGCCCGCTACAGTGCATGTGTTGTTATCCCCACGGTACTGCCATATCTTCAAAAGGGATGTGATGTGGTTTTCCAGCAGAATAATGCAGGTCTACATATCTACATCTACATCTACATCCACACTCCGCAAGCCACCTGACGGTGTGTGGCGGAGGATACCTTGAATACCTCTATCGATTCTCCCTTCTATTCCAGTCTCGCAATGTTCGTGGAAAGAAGGATTGTCGGTATGCCTCTGTGTGGGCTCTAATCTCTCTGATTTTATCCTCATGGACTCTTCGCGAGATATGCGTAGGAGGGAGCAATGTACTGCTTGACTCCTCGGTGAAGATATGTTCTCGAAACTTCAACAAAAGCCCATACCGAGCTACTGAGCGTCTCTCCTGCAGAGTCTTCCACTGGAGTTTATCTATCATCTCCGTAACGCTTTCGTGATTACTAAATGATCCTGTAACGAAGCGCGCTGCTCTCCGTTGAACCTTCTCTATCTCTTCTATCAGCCCTATCTGGTACGGATCCCACACTGGTGAGCAATATTGAAGCAGTGGGCGAACAAGTGTACTGTCGCCTACTTCCTTTGTTTACGGACTGCATTTCCTTAGGGTTCTCCCAATGAATATCAGTCTGGCATCTGCTTTACCGACGATCAACTTTATATGATCATTCCATTTTAAATCACTTCTAATGTCTACTCCCAGATAATTTATGGAATTAACTGCTTCCAGTTGCTGACCTGCTATATTGTAGCTAAATGATAAGGGACTTTCTTTCTACGTATTCGCAGCACATTACACCTGTCTATATTGTGATTCAACTGCCATTCCCTGCTCCATGCGTCAATTCGTTGCAGATCCTCCTGCATTTCAATACAATTTTCCATTCTTACAACCTCTCGATATACTACAGCTTCATCCACAAGAAGCCTCAGTGAACTTCCGATGTTATCCACAAGGTCATTTATATATATTGTGAATAGCAACGGTCCTACGACACTCCCCTGCGGCACACCTGAAATCATTCTTACTTCGGAAGACTTCTCTCCATTGAGAATGACATGCTGCGTTCTGTTATCTAGGAACTCTTCAATCCAATCACACAATTGGTCTGATAGTCCATATGCTCTTACTTTGTTCATTAAACGACTGTGGGGAACTTGCGGAAGTCAAGAAACACGGAATCTCCCTGAGAACCCGTGTCTATGGCCCTCTGAGTCTCGTGGACGAATAGCGCGAGCGGCGTTTCACACGATCGTCTTTTTCGAAACCCATGCTGATTCCTACAGAGTAGATTTCTAGTCTCGAGAAAAGTCATTATACTCGAACATAATACGTGTTCCAAAATTCTACAACAGATCGACGTTAGAGATATAGGTCTGCACATCTGTTCGACGTTCCTTCTTGAAAACGGGGATGACCTATGCCCTTTTCCAACCCTTTGGAACGCTCTTCTAGAGACCTACGGTACACCGCTGCAAGAAGGGGGGCAAGTTCCTTCGCGTACTCTGTGTAAAATCGAACTGGTATCCCATCAGGTCCAGCGGCCTTTCCTCTGTTGAGCGATTTTAACTGTTTCTTTATCCCTCTGTCGTCTATTTCGATATCTACCATTTTGTCATCTGTGCGACAATCTAGAGAGGGAACTACAGTGCAGTCTTCCTCTGTGAAATAGATTTGGAAAAAGACATTTAGTATTTCGGCCTTTAGTCTGTCATTCTCTGTTTGAGTACCATTTTGGTCACAGAGTATCTGGACATTTTGTTTTGATCCACCTACCGCTTTGACATAAAACCAAAATTTCTTAGGATTATTCTGCCAAGTCAGTACATAGAACTTTACTTTCGCATCCATTGAAGGCCTCTCGCATATCCCTCCTCACACTACATTTCGCTTCGCGTAATTTTTGTTTGTCTGCAAGGCTTTGGCTATGTTTATGTTTGCTGTGAAATTCCCTTTGCTTCCGCAGCAGTTTTCCAACTCTGTTGTTGTGCCACGGTGGCTCTTTTCCATCTCATACGGCTACTGCGCAGCAAGATCACCAGATCTCTCACCAATTGAACACGTATGGGGCATAACAAAGTGGGAACATGCTCGTTCTTCATGGCATGCGAGAGCCATTGCCGAATTACAACAAAAGGCGCAAGGTGTTTGGGACAATCTACACTCCTGGAAATGGAAAAAAGAACACATTGACACCGGTGTGTCAGACCCACCATACTTGCTCCGGACACTGTGAGAGGGCTGTACAAGCAATGATCACACGCACGGCACAGCGGACACACCAGGAACCGCGGTGTTGGCCGTCGAATGGCGCTAGCTGCGCAGCATTTGTGCACCGCCGCCGTCAGTGTCAGCCAGTTTTCCGTGGCATACGGAGCTCCATCGCAGTCTTTAACACTGGTAGCATGCCGCGACAGCGTGGACATGAACCGTATGTGCAGTTGACGGACTTTGAGCGAGGGCGTATAGTGGGCATGCGGGAGGCCGGGTGGACGTACCGCCGAATTGCTCAACACGTGGGGCGTGAGGTCTCCACAGTACATCGATGTTGTCGCCAGTGGTCGGCGGAAGGTGCACGTGCCCGTCGACCTGGGACCGGACCGCAGCGACGCACGGATGCACGCCAAGACCGTAGGATCCTACGCAGTGCCGTAGGGGACCGCACCGCCACTTCCCAGCAAATTAGGGACACTGTTGCTCCTGGGGTGTCAGCGAGGACCATTCGCAACCGTCTCCATGAAGCTGGGCTACGGTCCCGCACACCGTTAGGCCGTCTTCCGCTCACGCCCCAACATCGTGCAGCCCGCCTCCAGTGGTGTCGCGACAGGCGTGAATGGAGGGACGAATGGAGACGTGTCGTCTTCAGCGATGAGAGTCGCTTCTGCCTTGGTGCCAATGATGGTCGTATGCGTGTTTGGCGCCGTGCAGGTGAGCGCCACAATCAGGACTGCATACGACCGAGGCACACAGGGCCAACACCCGGCATCATGGTGTGGGGAGCGATCTCCTACACTGGCCGTACACCACTGGTGATCGTCGAGGGGACACTGAATAGTGCACGGTACATCCAAACCGTCATCGAACCCATCGTTCTACCATTCCTAGACCGGCAAGGGAACTTGCTGTTCCAACAGGACAATGCACGTCCGCATGTATCCCGTGCCACCCAACGTGCTCTAGAAGGTGTAAGTCAACTACCCTGGCCAGCAAGATCTCCGGATCTGTCCCCCATTGAGCATGTTTGGGACTGGATGAAGCGTCGTCTCACGCGGTCTGCACGTCCAGCACGAACGCTGGTCCAACTGAGGCGCCAGGTGGAAATGGCATGGCAAGCCGTTCCACAGGACTACATCCAGCATCTCTACAATCGTCTCCATGGGAGAATAGCAGCCTGCATTGCTGCGAAAGGTGGATATACACTGTACTAGTGCATGCTCTGTTGCCTGCGTCTATGTGCCTGTGGTTCTGTCAGTGTGATCATGTGATGTATCTGACCCCAGGAATGTGTCAATAAAGTTTCCCCTTCCTGGGACAATGAATTCATGGTGTTCTTATTTCAATTTCCAGGAGTGTATCACACGATGTCACACGGCGCCTTTATGATCGTTTGCATGCTAGAATACATGCCTCCGTCGCCAGCCTCAAATGCCCCCATATGCCCCATATGTATTCGATTGGCGAGAGATCTGGCGGTTTTGCTGGCCAGGGCAGTCGTTGTACACTGTGTATTGCAGCAACTGTTGACAACCTTTCATTTGGTCTGAGTTTGTTACCATTTAATCCTACAGTCCTACCTGTTACGTCACTTGTCAATAATACGACCTTGTCCTTGAGGGTGCTGCATTTCTTTTCTGGCAGTGTACACAACCAAGGAAGGTCACCAGTAACAGTTTTCGAACCTCGCTTCTATGTGCCAATCGTTATTCTATTTTCCCCGCTACGTTATGACGGGTCGTCCACATGAGTCCATTTCGCGTACTTTATATCCTCATTTCGTTGGGAACGTGCACTGCACAAAATCCGACGTCCCCATACAAAGATTATGTGTTTCTCCCTTCTGTTGCGTTTCCAAAAATTGTCACTGGTGGTGCACCATCTGCACAATAGTGTGTTGGTCCACCTTTGGAACGCAGCAAAGCAGCGATACAGCATGGCATGGATTCCACAAGTCCTTGGTAGGTTTCCGGAAATGTAGAGCACCAGATGTCTACTCACAGGTCACGCACTTTCCGTAAATTACGGCTGATGGTTTTGGAGGCGGATCTGGCACCCGATAGCGTGTCACATGTGTTCCGTCAGTTCAGATTTGGCGAATTTGGTGGCCAAGACATTGGCGTGAGTTTACCATCACATTTCTCTACCCACTGTAGCACGGTTCTGACCTTGTGACACGGACAGTTATTCTTCAAGTACACACATCAAAAAAAGTTTTGCATCACCTCGGTTCCGAGAAACTTGTACAGAAAATTGGAATAGAGATCAACATAAACATTATTTCCGCCCTTTTTATTGCTCATGAAAACCGCACATTGCATGTTGTGCCACCATGCAGTGAGACCTTCAGAGATGGTGGTCCAGACTGCTGTACACACCGGTACCTCTAATACCCAGTAGCACGTCCTCTTGCATTGATGCATACATGCATTCGTCCACAAGTTCATCAAGGCGCTGTTTGTCCGGATTGTCGCACTCCTCAACGGCGATTCGGCGCCGATCCTTCAGAGTGGTTGGTTGGTCACGTCTTTCCAATCCATCCCAGGCATGTGCGATAGGGTTCATGTCTGGAGAACATGCTGGCGGCTCTAGTCGAGCGATATCGTTTTCCTGAAGGGAGTCACTCACAAGATGTGTACGATGGGAGCGCGAATTGTCGTCCATGAAGACGAATGCTTCGCCAATATACTGCCGATGTCGTTGCACTATCGGTCGGAGGATGGCATTCACGTATCGTACAGCCCTTACGGCATCTTCCATGACCACCAGCGGCGTAGCGGCGTACGCCGGCCCCACATAATGCCACCCCAAAACATCTTGCTGCACTCGTTGGACAGCGTGTATCTAAGGCGTTCAGCCTGACCGGGTTGCCTCCAAACACGTCTCCGACGATTGTGTGGTTGAAGGTATATGCGCCGCTCATCGGTGAAGAGAACGTAATGCCACTCCTGGCCGTTCCATTCGGCATGTTGTTGGGCCCATCTGTTCTGCGCTGCATGGTGTTGTGGTTGCAAAGATGGACCTCGCCATGGACGTCGGGAGTGAAGTTGCGCATCAGCAGCCTATTGCGCACAGTTTGAGTCGTAACACGACGTCCTGTGGATGCACGAAAAGCATTATTCAACATGGTGGCGTTGCTGTCAGGGTTGCTCCGAGCCATAATCCGTAGGCAGTGGTCATCCACTGCAGCAGTAGCCCTTGAGCGGCCTGAGGGAGGCATGTCATCGACAGTTCCTGTCTCTCCGTATCTCCTCCATGTCCGAACAACATCGCTTTGGTTCACTCCGAGACGCCTGGACACTTCCCTTGTTGAGAGCCCTTCCTGGCACAAAATAACAATGCTGACGCGATAGAACCGCGGTATTGACCGTCTAGAGGAACTGTGCGACACACAAATATACACTTTTTTTGCGCTGAGATATTTAACTAAAGTTGTACAGCAACTTGTTGAATGTGCTTGCGGACAGATGCAACTAAGCAATGGCATGCCAGGGCGTTCGTTACTGAATACAATGTCAAAATTGGAAATTTGTGGTAAGTTCTATAGGACCAAACTACTGACGTCATCGATCCCTAGGCTTACACAGCTTAATCTAACTTACGCTAAGAACAAAACACAGACCCATGCTCAAGGGAGGACTCGAACCTCCGACGGGGGGAGCTGCGCGAACCGTGGTAAGGCGCCCGAGACTGCACGTCTACCACGCGCGGCTACAATGTCAACAAGACTGGGCACCACACTGTCAATCACTGTGGTAAACACACAGTGTCATGCACTTTAGTCGACACTTGTCCCTATTCGTATGCTATAAGCGACTTCACTACGAACTGTAGCTACGAACAGCCACCCTGGAAATCCGTACTAGAACTATTGTACGCCAGCGCCCAACATGAACCCCCGTTGCTGCCACAGTCGCTGCCTGTTGTTGCTGCTTACCGCAACATGGAAGTCCATTCCATTGGCGGCGGCGCGGAGATTGCCAATTGGGGCGCGCTTGTGGTTGGCGGCGAGCTTCAAAGCGCCTCCCGTGGCGCCAGTCGGAAATTGTCTCAGCGCGGCAGCTCCGGTTACGTCCAATGGCAAGAACTCAATGTAAGTGATGCAGGCGGACCGCAATAATGTTCGCGTAGTTCACGTCTGTCACATTGCATTCGATTACTACCATCACTCCCATGGAAGCCCAGGTGAATATTATCCATAACATAATACAGCGCATATTCCACTACAGACTGGAAATTCGTTCTGTAAACAATCCCCAGGCTATGGCTAAGCCCTGTCTCTGCAATATCCTTTCTTCCAGGAGTGCTGGTCCGGCGACGTTGCGGGTCTATTTTTGTAAAGTTTGGAAGATAGGCGATGAGGTACTGGCGGAAGTAAGGCTGCGAGGGCGTGTCCTCAGTCGTGATTGGATAACTCTGTCGGTAGATCCGCGAAAGGCAAAGATCATAGGTTCGAGTCACGCTCCAGCACACAGTTTTAATTTACCCGGAAGTTTCTTGTGAATTCTAGCCTATAATCACTGCAGAAAGGTTTAAACTAGCACACGTGCAAATTGTGCTTCACTGTGAGCAACAGAAAGTGCGGAAGGTAGCAAAAGATAACGTTTTTCAATACGTGAGTTTAGTGCCCACAGTGATTTAGAAAATCAAAATAATTCTACATGCTGTAGGACTTTCCCACTTTGTAGGATATAATAATGTTAATATGGAAGTTTCTTTAAAGCCTTTACTATTAAACGCAATAACTAGAGGAGAAAGTAATTTAAATATAACAGTTATGCACTAGTGTGTTGAGCTTGTCAGTTACTTACATTTATTGATACCAGATGTCAGTTTTAACGTCATATACGCGTTCCAACATTTCCTCACACTGTTCATTTGAAACCTCCCCTTACCAAAATTTATGAATGAATGTGACTAGAAACTTCTATGTTATTTTATTTTCAAACAGCTGAGCAGTAACTGGCGTGTTAGAAAATGTGCTGGTAATTAATGGTTCGTACACAATAGATAAGCGAACAACACTTGATCCAAAGAAGAGCGGCGCGTTTCGTCACAGGGTTATTTGGTAAGCGTGATAGCGTTACGGAGATATTTAGCAAACTCAAGTGGCAGACTCTGTAAGAGAGGCGCTCTGCATCGCGGTGTAGCTTGCTGTCCAGGTTTCGAGAGGGTGCGTTTCTGGATGAAGTATCGAATATATTGCTTCTCCTTACTTATACCTCCCGAGGAGATCACGAATGTAATATTAGAGAGATTCGAGCGCGCATGGAGGCTTTCCGGCAGTCGTTCTTCCTGCGAACCATACGTGACTGGAACAGGAAAGGGAGGTAATGAAAGTGGCACGTAAAGTGCCCTCCGCTATACACCGTTGGGTGTTGCGGAGTATAAATGTAGATGTAGATGCACTTTCCTTTGGTCGTTCGTTGTGGAATGTTACACTGTAAACTGGTTGTTTTGAAACCAAGCAATGAAAACTGTTCTGTTCTACAGTATAAACCAAATACACGTCATCTGTCATATGCAACTTTGTGTGCTTGAGAAAGCTGAATCTGCATAGATTACGACGTATTTACAGTCATGAACAACATTTCTTAATCCCGCTGAATGCCAAATTATGTCGCGGATGGATGGGAGGGATATGACAGTTAAATTAGTCATTTTAAGTGGAACTAATCTGTGTTTTGGCACCGTAGTTTTTGATATGAGGAATTTGGCGACGTAACTATTTCGCAGCCGCGCGGAGTGGCCGCGCGGTCTCGGGCGCTACGTCACGGATTGCGCGGCACCTCCTGCCGGAGGTTCGAGTCCTCCTTCGGGCATGGGTGTCTGTGTTGTTCTTAGCATAAGTTAGTTTAAGTAGTGTGTAAGTCTAGGGACCGATGACCTTAGCAGTTTAGTGCCTTAGGAATTCACAAACTTCTGAACATTTGAACTATTCCGCAGGTCTAAATAGAAATGAATTTAATTTTTTTTTAGATTAGATTTCCTTTCATTCCAATTTATCCGTAGTGAGGAGGTCCTCCAGTATGTATAACATGTCAGAAAAACAATAATACATGACAAATATTTACAACTCAAACAAATAAGCTAATGTACCATTCCACAGGTCTCAAGTGGAATGATCGTCATATTTTAATGAACGCTATATGAAAGAATCATTATTCATACACTAATGCACTGAATTTAAAATAAAAACAGTTTTTAATTTATTTATAAGGTAAAAAACGTGTAATACAACTACTGTAATACTTATTTACAATGAACACATTACTGCAAATCAGTTAGTTCTACTGAGAAATACATCAATGGAGTTGGCCACCAATAAATCCTTTAGGCTTCTCTTAAACTGAATTTCATTGGTTGTTAAGCTTTTTATGGCTGCTGGCAAGTTATTGAAATTTGTTTTCCTGAATAATGCACACCTTTTTGTACAAGACTTTAAATCCTTGCGAAGATTATTCTTATTTCTAGTATTGATTCAATGAACTGAGCTGTTGGTTTGAAAAAGTGATATATTTTTGTGATTCTTCTATAGACTGTCAGCTGGATGTTTGTGCCATTTTCAGTGGTAATATTCGTCGCCGAGGTAAAAAAAAGTTGTTGATGAGTCGTGTAAATCTCTTGTGAGGATTTTACCGAAGTGCGCTGGGACAATCACACTATCGTATCAAAAGTATCCGGCTACATCTATGTAATGCGAAACTGATCACTCGATGTCAGTAGATGCGGGCTAGCCTGTATTAGAAGAGGCGGGGAGTATTGTGTTGTCACTAGAGAAGCAGCAGCAGCAGCGGAATGCGTCTGTCAGGAGGGTCAGCAACTTCTACTGTGGACTACTCATTGGGTGGCACCCCACTAACAAATCCATCAGAGACATTTCAAACCTGAAAGCTGCCCAAGTCGACTGTTGGTGATATGATTGTACAGTGAAAATGCGAAGGAACAACGAACGACAGATAAACCAAGACCAGATAGACCTCATGTATTGAAGGCCAGGGCCATGGGGAGGGACCGTCAAGCATTGTGAAGGGTGATTGTAAAAAAAAAAAATGTTAAATCAGAGGAAGGAATCACTCGTGCTAAGTGCTACCAGCAGTTCGGCTACCAAAAGGACTGTATTGGAGGAGGTGCGGGGGGAGGGGGGGGGGGGAGCGTTAAAAGAATGGATCCAGTGGTCGAACAACTCTTCATAACCCACGCATTTCGGAACTCAGTGCTAAGCGCCGTTTGATATGGTGTAAAGAGCGATGCCACTGGACAGTTGATGACTGGAAACGAGTGATCCGGAGTGATGAATCACGCTGTACCCTGCGGGTATCCGACTGAAGAATTTGTGTCTGGCGCAATGCCTTTGAGAACTTTACCTGCCATCATGCGTAGTGCCAATATTTAAGTACATAGAAGGTGGTATTACGGTATGGGGATGTTTTTCGTGGTTAATGATTTAGTCCCTTTATTGTACTTAAGAAAACGCTAAATTCGAAAGCACGAGGGACATTCCAAAAGAAATGTACACTATTTTTTTTCAAATCCATCTTTTACTCTACATGTTCGAAAGTTTTACAGTGTGTAGATACATCCTTTAGGAACAATATTTTTATTTCTCCACATAATTTCCATCCCTCTCACCTGCCTTACCTCATCTTGGAACCAGCGCCTGTATACCCGCATGGTAAAATTCTGGACCAACCTGTTGGAGCCACTGTTTGGCAGCGTGCACAAGGGAGTCATCATCTTCAAACCTTGCCCCACGAAGAGAGTATTTCAGTTTCCCAAAGAGATGATAGTCACATGGAGCCAGGTCAGGACTGTAAGGCGGGTGTTTCAGTGTTACCCATCCGAGTTTTGTGATCTCTTCCATGGTTTTTTGACTGACATGTGGCCGTGCATTGTCGTGCAACAGCAAAACATCCTGCTTTTGCTGATGTGGTCAAACACGACTCAGTCGAGCTTGAAGTTTCTTGTGTCGTCACATATGCATCAGAATTTATGGTGGTTCCACTTGGCATGATGTCCACAAGCAAGAGTCCTTCGGAATCCAAAAACACTGTAGCCATAACTTTTTCAGCAGAAGGTGTGGTTTTGAATTTTTTTTCTTGGGTGAATTTGCATGATGCCACTCCATTGATTGCCTCTTCGTCTCTGGTGAAAAATGATGGAGCCATGTTTCATCACCTGTCAGAATTGTTACAAGAAATTCATTTCCACCATTCTCGTACTGTTCCAAAAGTTCGCTGGATACCGTTTTTCTTGTTTCTTTGTGAGCCACTGTCAACATCCTGGGAACCCACATGGCACAAACCTTTTCTAACGCCAACACTTTCAGTATTCTGCAAACACTTCATTTCCCTATCCCAACGTAGCGTGACAATTCGTTCACTGTGATGCGTCTGTCAGCAGTCACCAATTCGTTAACTCGCTGCACATCGTCTGGAGTGTGTGCAGTACGAGGCCTGCCGCTGCGAGAACAATCCTCTATATTGCCATGCGCGCTTTCATCACGTAACCTGCTTGCCCACCGACTAACTGTACTGCGATCGACAGCAGCATGGCCAACACCTTTTTCAACCTCTTGTGGATGTTTCCCACTGTCTCGTTTCACAGCACAGGAATTATATGACAGCACGTTTGCTTCTGACGAACGTCAAGTGTAGCAGCCATCTTGAAGACATGCTGTGACGGCGCCACTCACGGGAACAAGTTGAACTAAGTTTGAAAACAAGTTTAAGTCCCATAAGATTTCACACACATTTGAACATTTTTTTTTTTTTGAAAACAAGTGGATGTATCTACACACTGTAAAACTTTCACACATGCAGAATGAAAACTGTATTTTTACAAAAATAGTGTGCATTTCTTTTGGAGTGACCTTCATATGTTAACATGTTTTACAGTACTGCATACTGTGAATAGTCGAGAAACAGTTCGGGACAATGACTATCAGCATGACAATGCGCCCTGTTATAAATCATAATCTATGACATAGTGGTTTGTTTTCAGTAACTTTCCTGATGTGGTTATCACTGCGCAGTCTCGAAATGAATCCAGTGGAATAATTCTGGGATGCATTAAAATGATGACTTCGCTTCAGACCCCAGTGTCCAATATCACTTACCTTCTCTAGTTTCGGCAGTTGAAGTGTAATGTGTTGCCATTCCTCACAGACATTCTGACACGTCACTGAAAGTGTTTGTACCAGAATTCAAGCCGTCATAAAGACGAAGGGTGAACATATCTCATATTAATATCCAATAATAGGCGTCCAGATACTTTTGGTCAGATAGAGTACAAGATGTGACAGTGAAGTAATGAGACTGATTTTCTTTGCAGGATGAGGCAACCCTGCAGGCTTGCATAGGCACAATGTCTTTGGCCTTGGTTTATAAGCTGCTTCTAGCCCAAGCAGCACATCGATGCAACTCCTCAGTCACAGAAATGGAACCGCATAATATTGCGCAACGGCACGGCATTTCTTTTTGTGTTAAATTGGGTGAAAATGCGACGACAACTTACGGTAAGCTTCAGAAGGCTTTAGGAGAGGAGGTTGTGTCAAGAGTTCAAGTTTTTCATTGGCATACATGTTTAGTGAAGGCACAACGAATGTTGAAGATGAAGACTGCAGTGGACGACCATCAACCTCACTGACAGATGTCAACTTGGACAGGGTTGGTGAACTCGTATGATCTGATCGAAGATTGTCCGTGAAAATGATTGCAGCAGAACTGAACATCATTAGACGGTTCGTCTAATAATAACTGAAGATCTTGGTATGAGAAAGATTTGTGCAAAAATGGACCCCAGAAATCTTACACCACAACAGCGAGAAACACGGAAAAATGTAGCAGCCGATCTGTTAGAGCAAACGGAAATCAATCCCAAATTTTTGAACCGTATTATCACTGGTGATGAAAGTTGGTTTTTTCAGTACGATCCAGAGACAAAACGCCAAAGTTCGCAATCGTGCTCAACGGGATTACCCAGACCAAAAAAAGCTCCCATGTCAAAGTCAAAAGTGAAATGCATGCTTGTGTGCTTCTTTGATTCCAAGGTAATTGTTAATAAAGAGTGGATGCCTCCTGGACAGACAGTTAACCAATATTACTACAAAAAAATTTTAGAAAGAATTCGTAAAAGAGTTCTTCGTGTCTGTGCCAACATTGCTGATAATTGGACTCTGCATCACGATAATGCGCCATCCCATACTGCTCTGTCAGTACAGCAATTTTTAACCTCAAAACAAATTTATTCACCAGATATCACTCCGTGCGACTTTTTTCCATTTCCAAGAGTCAAAATGGCAGTCAAGGGACACCATTTTCAAATTTATTTATAGATACCGTTCCCCACAAAATAACTGACGTGCTGCAGAGTCCATTGATAACAGTCCACACGTTGTTGAAAATGTATGTATAGCCGTATAGAGAAAGGTTTGTATTTATGCCACTAAAGGATGCTCAAAATTTTCTATAGTGTAAGTTTGTAGACTTCCACGGCCAGTGTCATTTTGGATAAAATAATTTTGAGTATTTGGCTGCTTCATTGTAACACTAAAACAGCTAAATGGCTAACGGTTCGACCGACATGATGCAGTCCTCTTCAGGACGATTCATAATGACGCGCCCCAAATTATAGAACATGCTTCTCTTTGCATTGTAGCGATAATTGCAGAAGTGCTTCATTCAAGCGCTGTTATAACGCTTACTAGCCAAGACCTGCAAAACTTCGCACCAATATTCAAGAGAGGCAATACGAGTCATCCACTGAATTACAGGCCCATATCATTAACGTCGTTATGCAGCAGGATTTTAGAACACATTGTCTTCGAACATTATGAATCACCTCGAAGAGAACGGTCTAGTGACACACAGTAACACGGATTTAGAAAACATCGTTCTTGTGAAACACAACTAGCTCTTTACTCACACGAAGTACTGAGTGCTATTGACAAGGAATTTATTTTGACACTATACCTCACAAGTGGCTTGTAATCAAATTGCGGGCTTCCGGGTTATCGTCTCAGCTATGCGACTGGATTCGTGATTTGCAGTTAGAGGGGTCACAGTTCGTAGTAACTGACGGTAAGTCATCGAGTAAAACAGAAGTGATTTTTAGCGTTGCCCACGGTAGTGTTATTGGCTCTCTGCTCTTTCTTACCTATATAAACGATTTAGGAGAGCACCTAAGCAGCCGTATTAGGTTGCTTGTAGATGAGGCTGTCGTTTATCGTCTAGTAAAGCCATCAGAAGATCAAAACAAATTGCAAAACAATTTAGAAAATTTGTCAATATGGAGCGAAAATTGGCAATTCCCTAAATAATCAAAAGTGTGATGTTGGTTGGATGGTTGATTTGGGGGAGGTGACCAAACAGCGAGGTCATCCGTCCCATCGGATTAGGGAGGGAGGGGGAAGGAAGTCGGCCGAACCTTTTCAAACGAACCATCCCGGTATTTGCCTGAAGCGATTTAGGGAATCACAGATAACCTAAATCAAGATGCCAGGACACAGGTTTGAACCGTCGTCCTTCTGAATGCGAGTCCATTGTGTTAACCACTGCCCCACCTCGCTCTGTGAAAAGTGAGAGGTCATCCACGTGAGTTCCAAAAGTAATCCATTAAACTTCGGTTAAACGATAAATCAGTCACATCTAAAGGCCATAAATTCAAATAAATATGTAGGAATTACGACTGCAAACAACCGAAACTGGAAAAAACTCATAGAAAATATTGTGGGGAAGGCGAACCAAAGACTGCGATTTATTGGCAGAACACTTACAAGATGCATCATATCTACTAAAGAGACAGCCTACACTACGGTTGTCCGTCCTCTTTTGGAGTACTGATGCACGGTGTGGGATAGGATTAACGGAATATATTGGGAAAGTTCAAAAAAGAGTAGCACGTTTCGTATTATCGAGAAATAGGGGAGAGAGTGACACGGACGTGATACGTGATTTAGGGTGGACATTATTACAACAGAGATGTTTCTCGCTGCAGTTGGATCGTCTCACCAAATTTCAACCACCAACATTCTTCTCCGACTGCAAAGAGATTTTGTTGAGGCCGCCCTACATAGGGAGGAACGATCATCACAATAAAATAAGGGAAATCAGAGCTCGCACGAAAAGATATAGGTGTTTTTTTTCCGCGCGCTTTTAGAGAGTGGAGTAATAGAGAATTAATGTGAAGGTGGTTCGATGAACCCTCTCCCAGGCACTTAAGTGTGATATGCAGAGTAGCCATGTAGATGTAGATGTAGATCACCACGTCTACCCCACAGTGTATTTGTAACACGCTTACATTGAACATCCTATAAGGGGTTGTATTCGGGAGAACTGGGTTCAAATTCCCAATTGGCATCTTGATTTAGGTTTTCAATGTTTCCCTAAATCGCTTAAAGATAAGTCTGGAACGCTATGTTTGAAAAGGACACGATCAGTTTCTTTCCCCATCCTCTGCCAATCCAAATTTGCGCTCTATTTCCAACATATTTTTGTTGGTATTTTCTCTTGAAATTTTGGCTGTAGATGTAGCAATTTCTTTCAATAAAACTTTTATTTAGTTTAGTGAATGTGGTTGAACGTAATTGGTGCAGAGATACTTGGCGGAGTATACTAATATAGAATTTTGTTGAATTGTGTGGGTAGAGAGTTCTTTAATTTATACTTCCTAGTCAGTAGCAGCGAATTTGTTTTATACGTGGATTAGGCGTAGTTCTTCTCTTTCTGTGGATGAGGTTGTGGTTTGTTTTTTGATCCTGAAATGGTTCAAATGGCTCTGAGCACTATGGGACTTAACTTCTGGGGTCATCAGTCCCTGGAACTTGGAACCACTTAAACCTAACTAACCTAAGGACATCACACACATCCATGCCCGAGGCAGGATTCGAACCTGCGACCTTAGCGGTCGCGCGGTTCCAGACTGTAGCGCCTAGAGCCGCTCGGCTACTTCGGCCGGCTTTTATCCTGAATGCACATCCTTTGTAGAAAAGTGATCCGGAAGCTGGTGTGATTGTTTTTGCTGCTGGTTCTGTTAGCTACTGGAAATATCTGACCAAAGTACCAAACGTTCGACAGGATGTAAGTGCTTAAAGGTTTTGTCGCATTGGTCAGGCTTTCTTATTTCTCACTTCATTGAATTCTGCCCGCCGTCAGTGGTGAGGGCAGACCTTTATGCTACGATCCCTTTCCGGCCGTTGTGGGGTCAGGCACGTGCCCCACTTGATGCGGCCTTCCTGCTTACGAGAGTAAGTTTTTCCTGCCTTCATGCATACCCTCAGCTTCATTCGGTTTTTTCCATTTTTGTTTCCGTCGATTTTACCATTTTACGTAAGTCACACTACTCTGCTACAAATTCATTAGCTTCTTGTTCTCGTTCCTTCCCGCGTGTGCCTTACTGCACTCGAACAGTGCCCCATTGAAGGACACGGTAATATAGAAATACTTCAGTTACACAACTAAAAGCATAGATATCAAAATGGTGGAAATACTTGAATATGGTTCAAATGGCTCTGAGCACTATGGGACTTAGCATCTGAGGTCATCAGTCCCCTAGAACTTAGAACTACTTAAACCTAACTAACCTAAGGACATCACACACATCCATGCCCGAGGCGGGATTCGAACCTGCGACCGTAGCGGTCGCGCGGTTCCAGACTGAAGCGCCTAGAACCGCTCGGCCACACAGGCCGGCATACTTGAACAGACTTGAGTAATGCGATGTTAGTCTGCCGTTAACCTGACGTTCAGTGGCATACCACGGGTAGTTTGCAGTTCGTGTTTCGTTTCCAGAGGTATTACGATGCAGTGCGTCGCACGGTTTCATCAGCGGTATTGTATCGCTTGTCTGTTGTAAGACTCCGCACAGCACTACTGTTAGATTCCGGTAGTTGGACGAAATGGAATAAGTGCTAACTTGAATCAACAACGCAACTGTTAGGGCAATGCCATCTCAGAGACGACGTCCATTTTGCAAATAACATACGAGTATATACCATGGGACGCGGTTTGTTATGCTGAAGTACGAACGAAAATGTTTGTTCGAAGTCGCTAAATGCTCTTCTTTTGGCGAGAGCAGCGTAGCTCTTCTCACCTGATGATGGCGGCCAGGTGGACCGCTGGAATATTGTGCTCAGATGACAGTTCGATCCGGCTGGAAACCCGACAGGAATTTGATAAACTAATACACCGGGAAAGTCTACATAGTCATTGCTGACATTCTGTTGGTTCGAGATTCGAATTCCCGATGATCTTTATAGGGCTGTGTATTAATTTTAATAATTGGTGTTTCTTCGATTTACCCCTGACCGCGGATGCCGGTATAGAGGAATCTTTGAAACTATCTCCCCAAAAGAACCGCACAAACCAGTTTCATTTTACGTTTACACAAATGACCAATCAACCACGGGAATTACAGACGTAACTTATATGCATGTGAGCTAGAGTTGCCATCTTAGGGTTCAAAATTCAAACTACCTAACTGAAGCACTCATAACTCTCACAGTATAATACAAGTTGAACTGTTTTATCCAAGTTAACGGAGGTAGAAATTTCAGAGCCTTAGCCCGTTTGGGAGTCATTAAACAGGCTGCGTGTTAGAGCTGGTTGTTCCAAGGGTAATCTGTGAAAGTGGGGGCTAATTTACCCAAGAGCAGAGACGCTGAGGAAACAATGACCCGTCTGATATATTGCTGGGGTTGTTTTTATGCCACCGCACGCTAAGAGCTCGTTTTCTTGCCATCCAAACGCAACACAGCCTGAGAAACGTCTAATTTATTTATGCCCGGGTTTATTGTCGAGTCGATATAGTAAGACGAAGAACTTAGCACCATCTCTTATAGCCAACTACTCGACTGCCGTAGATGCTGTCTCGTGTAGCGTGACCGTATTCGCCTTTGCTTTGTTAGGTGTCCTCGCACGTGGCAAGGACAATGGGCACGTGTTCTGCGCGACACCGCTTCTCAGCCTCGTGGCGTCTGCATTTGATGGACGTCACATCGTTTATCCAGAGACAGCTCGGCTGCCTGCCGGTCAGCGAACTTGGGCACATGTCTGACACGTGCACGTATTATCATGTGTGTTTGCGACTTCTAGACACAGCAGCTGCCGTGTCCTATGCGATTGGGTGGTTTTTACGCAGATTACACTTCTCTGTCCCCAGTTCCCGGCTGCTGGTAATAGTGCTACTTACATAAACATGAGTAATGGAAACGTCTGTAGGAATGGGAGTAATTATCTTCACCTTCTTGACCAGGTGCGATTCGTCACGGAATGGATGTACACGGAACTCGGATTGTGTGTACCGTCCATTGGTACAGAGTTGCGCCAGAGGCATTAAGAGACTAATCTCCACAACATTATCTTCATAGTAAGAGCTGACATTTTCAACTGATGAATACAAGCAATCTGATGTATTTATAAAACTTTTACAAATAAAATTGTTATAAAAAATTTTAATTGCCTTAATCATAATAATACGTTGCAATTGAGTACTAGTTTCCCTTGCTGGACAACCGTCTTTAGATGCATAAAAATAACAATAAACAGGAAACTGCCTTTCAGTCAGCATGAAGTTTACGATCCTGTAGAAAATACATACATTATTTCAGTGAAAACGTACCGCTTATGCTAGAAGTTGTGTCATTATGTATCTGTAGGCTACAAGCTACAGCCAATAACGCAAACCTCTATAAGTGTATCTTAGGGAAATAAATGGCAAATATCCATCACATAATGTGCACAAATAACAATTTTTAACGCGAACAATATTTAAATAGTTGTTAGAGCACAAAAATATTTTTAAAAGATATAAAAACATAATATTTAAATAGTTGTTAGAGCACAAAAATATTTTTAAAAGATATAAAAACATGCCATGTCCACCAATGAGCCAAGCTTTGGTTATACCAACGAGGTTGCAAAGTGCAATTGTGAACCTATGGAGACAAGCGAAAAACTAGTTTTCAGTGACAGTCAAACACTAAACTAACTTAAAAAAAAGATTATTTTTAAAAGCATTAAAACATGAAAATATAAGAACATACCATGCTTATTAAATGTGTACCTGAATACAGTGTTGAGATGTCCTTGATATGAAGTGTAACATGTCAGTGATAACAATGTAGAAGTTAAAAGTCTGACAAAGCACGTTTGGCATTGTTTGAAACCATCAGAACATTAACTGCAGCGCGTGATTGTTGGTGACAACGAGGCTTGGCCAGTAACAACTAACAGGTGGCGCGCAAGTACGCACAGTTACAATTTCAAGAAACAAATAGAATTATTAACAACAACATGATAATAAATATAATTTCTGAAATAAGAACTATAATACACATGAAAAATACGACTAGCAATATAAATATCAAATTCTCAGTAGCCGTGTCAGGAATACATAAAAAAAAACACAATTCAACTTTCAAGACATTATGTTCTCTAAACCCATCACAAATCCCGGAAATAACCCCTTTATTATTGACGAAGTTATGCATAAAACAGACGAAGAGATCGCAAGAGCAGTGTGTGATGATGGGGACATCAGCTAACACAACATTCGTATCTACCCAGAGATTGGTGATCATTGTATAAATTAAAAAAATAATAGTTATACAAAGAAAACAAATATTGACAGATAATACAGATAAAATATTTCAGTTATTACACACAAGACTTAAAACGTATTGAAAAGTAACTTGCCAACTTCATTTTCACCTTTCCCTTCTTTAAATGCTTTCACGTGCATCGGGCTGTTCATCTTCTATTTGCGAAGTTTACGCACCGAAATATACATTCAGAAACGGATTGTATACTTAGCATAGGAGGTTTTTCTGCCATCACGGGTCAGTATCATCCCATACTAAAGAAACTATCATTGAATTTGGATGCGGGAACCCTGTACTTGCCGGCCGGTGTGGCCGTGCGGTTCTAGGCGCGTCAGTCTGGAACCGCGCGACCGCTACGGTCGCAGGTTCGAATCCTGCCTCCGGCATGGATGTGTGTGATGTCCTTAGGTTAGTTAGGTTTAAGTAGCTCTAAGTTCTAGGGGACTAATGACCTCAGATGTTTAGTGCTCAGAGCCATTTGAACCCTGTACTGCTATCCGACGAAAAGTCCTAATGGGAGAGGTTTATCGTTCCTTCCTCCCCCAGTTACGAACTGTCAAGTGCATATCTTTGTCGTTTGGATTAATGCAAACAGTACTACAGCGAAGACTAGTGATTGGTTTGATGAGGCCCTCCGCGGCTTTTCATCTCAGAGTAGCACGATACGTAGATCTACATTTTTTATTTGTTGGGTGTATTCCAAGCTTTGTTTTCACCCATAGTTTTTTCCTTCCACAGCTCCCACCCGTTTCACTGGAATTGTTCCACACATGTCCTGTCATTCGTCCGTTCTTCTAGGCAGTGTTTGCTCCACATCCCTTTCCTTGTCGAGTCTGTGGAGGACTTCCTGATTTCTTATATTAAGGGTCTGCTTGTGTTGCAATGACGAAATAGGAAAGAGAGGGTGGAACCCGATGTTAGCACATAGACTGGGCCTCTCTAATAAACAGCACTAAGGGGACGCCGGGGTAACGACCTCAATTGGCCGACGCATCACCATCAACACATCCCATCAGTTCTCTCTTTCTCTCTCTCTCATTCACACACAACACACACATACATACGCGCGCGCTCTCTCACATATACACACGACAATTTGCAAGACCCCATGGTCTTGTCTTAGGTACGGTACAAGTAGTGTGTGCTGCTCTTGCAGACACAACGGGCTGTATTGTTAGCATTCCTTTTTTGCTGATATCTTATTGCTCTTCTCTTGTTGCGTGGCTTGCAGGAAATCCAGGTACCTCGTGGTTGTCACTTCCCAGAGGAGCTGCGGAGAAGTTTGTTATTTAACCCTGAACATTGGCGCAAGTTCCGGTGGTCAGTAACTCTACGTCACCAATTTCTTTCCCTTGTTGACCAAATATTGGCGCTGAAAATTTATTGTCCTACCTTGATTCTAATCGGCTTTATTCCGAGTCCAATACTGGTGCGCAAGCACGTCTTAGTGAGTTTGGCTACGGAAGCTTTTTTCTGCAGTCGAGTAGATTAGTCTTGCTACCAAACAGAGCAAAGAGCAAAGTATTGTTGGGCTCTTTTAAATATTAATTTCTTCTGCATGAAAAGTAACGTCATTGAGATTCTTCTTTCTCTGAGATTCTTCGTCTATTTATGACCTGCAGGCACTGCTGCCATTGAATGTAGTTGAAGCTCAAATTTTGAAAAATGCAGTCTTTCATCCAAAATATTCTTTTGCTTGAACATCTATCAAGATTCCTTCCGTAGATACCGTAATATTGGAGTATATTCCCTGCAGGCAAGGCTAGTTCTGGAACCAAAATTTTTACAAAACTGAACACCCCAGATCACGTAAGAAACGATCTGGGATTAACACCCCAATAGTAGTTGCTGTGGTGTTGGAACAACGATAGCCTCTTTCCCTATGCAAATTCTGTGCGTCAAACAGCTGTGACCTAGTCGCAGTCATTGGTAGCCAGTTTCGGAGTGACTAACACGAAAAAAAAAGAAAGAAAAAGAGAAACACCTCGGGAGTTATAAAGTTTCACTCGTAATTACAATCCACAGCTTCTGACTTCTCTCATCGGCTCGGAACTGAATCCCTCCTAACGCATTTCGGCCAGAATTTCGTTTCTGCTTGGAGTTTCAAAGGAGACATGTTAAATTTAAGTTGCCTTACTTTGTTTATGAGTTATTCAGTAGCGGACTCTTTTTCGACAAAATTATTTCCATAAGCTCTTGTCGAAAGCAGTTCTGTTTGCTTTTTTCATTAAGTTCGTCTATATTTTCTTATATAAATGACGGCTTATGGATATCTGAACAAAAATACGGATAGGAAACAAGAAAACAAATTGACAAGAGGTTTATTATCAGCGCTTTAAACTATCAAAAGGAATCATGGAATCTTAGAAAATGGGAAAGAAAGAAATTGGAGACAGGGAGCGAGTGCATAAGCAGAATAACAAGATAAACCTTCTGGAGAAGAGTAAATATAGAAGTGACGAAGAAGAACTCTGCTTCACATCACAGGAAGGAAACCACTCCGCTTCACACCATAGGGAGAAAACAGCCACACCATAGGGAGAAAACAGCCAAGTTATTTCGTCGTAACAGTTTCTTCAACGTAAATAGGCAAAATATTAAGTGCATGTCCACAACACCACTACTACGAATTGAGATGAGCAGAATGAGTTGGGGCAATTACGGTGAACTGAAAATATGGCAAGAGCGAATTCGAGTCGCTAACATGGTACTGCGTATAAAAAGTGATAGCAGTAAATGCTACGTGATATTGTTCACAGAGATACGTGATGTACGTTAAGAAAGTAGTGTGTAATATCGGATATGAGTGAAACTGTTTCTTCTCCCTAACTTGAGGCATAACGTTCAAATTTTAGGATCCAGATTCAGTTCTTTGTTGGAATTCATCGGTGAGTTCGTAAGCCCCTCCACCCCCCCCCCTCCCCCCCGAAAAAAAACAGACAGCACTGTGAATGAACTGGAGCACTGCCGTCTTGAACACAGTAGTCCACTCCGGAGAACTCGCAGTATTTTCCGTGTTTAATAGCAATCAGTCGATATTCTGACGCATACAAAAGCCCGAAATGTTGGAGCCCTTACGTGAGACGACTCATTCTTCTCTCTTCGCTTATGGCGAGTGCGTCAGCACCATTGGTAGTGTCTCACTAAAGTGTTATTTGTTACTAACAGATGGACGTTCAGTTATCGCTGAAACTGATTATTTGAAACACTGATTGAATTCTTGCATAACGTTTGCAGATTTTCTTATACGTTTTGTGATATAATTCCAGTTATAGGCTCACTTTTATGCATGATAGGTTGGTTACATTTAAAAGACAGGTAATTGAAAGGCTTTGCAGACTCGAATGTCTTTGGTTCATCACTTTGTGATATACGGGGTGATTCAAAAAGAATACCACAACTTTAAAAATGTGTATTTAATGAAAGAAACATAATATAACCTTCTGTTATACATCATTACAAAGAGTATTTAAAAAGGTTTTTTTTCACTCAAAAACAAGTTCAGAGATGTTCAATATGGCCCCCTCCAGACACTCGACCAATATCAACCCGATACTCCAACTCGTTCCACACTCTCTGTAGCATATCAGGCGTAACAGTTTGGATAGCTGCTGCTATTTCTCGTTTCAAATCATCAATGGTGGCTGGGAGAGGTGGCCGAAACACCATATCCTTAACATACCCCCATAAGAAAAAATCGCAGGGCTTCTTGGAGGCCAGTGATGAAGTGCTCTGTCACGGGCTGCCTGGCGGACGATCCATCGCCTCGGGTAGTTGACGTTCAGGTAGTTACGGACAGGTAAGTGCCAATGTGGTGGCGCTCCATCCTGCTGAAATATGAATTGTTGTGCTTCTTGTTCGATCTGAGGGAACAGCCAATTCTCTAACATCTCCAGATACTGTAGTCCAGTTACAGTAGCACCTTCGAAGAAAAAGGGACCAAAAACTTTATTGGCTGAAATGGCACAGAAAACGTTCACCTTAGGCAAGTCACGTTCATACTGAGTTGTTTCCCGCGGATTCTTAGTGCCCCATATACAGACACTGTGATGGTTGACTTTCTCGTTAGTGTGGAAAGTTGATTCATCACTAAACACAATCTTTGAAACGAAAGATTCATCTGTTTCCATTTGAGCAAGGATAAAATCACAGAAATCGATTCTTTTAATCTTATCAGCTGCAGACAGTGCGTGAACCAATTTCAGACTATAAGGTTTCATAACTAATCTTTTTCGTAGGACTCTCCATACAGTTGATTGTGGAATTTGCAGCTCTCTGCTAGCTCTGCGAGTCGATTTTCCTGTGCTGCGAACAAATGCTTGCTGGATGCGTGCTACATTTTCATCACTCGTTCTCGGCCGTCCAGAACTTTTCCTTTTGCACAAACACCCATTCTCTGTAAACTGTTTATGCCAACGTTTAATACACCACCTATCAGGAGGTTTAACACCATACTTCGTTCGAAATGCACGCTGAACAACTGCCGTCGATTCACTTCTGCCGTACTCAATAACACAAAAAGCTTTCTGTTGAGCGGTCGCCATCTTAGCATCAACTGACGCTGACGCCTAGTCAACAGCGCCTCAAGCGAACAAATGTACAACTAAATGAAACTTTATAGCTCCCTTAATTCGCTGACAGATAGTGCTTAGCTCTGCCTTTTGTCGTTGCAGAGTTTTAAATTCCTAAAGTTGTGGTATTCTTTTTGAATCACCCTGTAGTTCAGTTAAAGTAATTCCTCCACGAGTGACACGGCTGATTTCTTACTCCATGTTGTTCCAATTTGTATTTGCACTCTGCGCCTGATATCTCATTGCGGATTGTAATTTCCCTTCTTTCCTGCAGACTAAGTGTAGACAAAGAAGGAGAATGCATGGATCGATGTCAGAAAATCATCCTCTCTTCGAAAGCACGATATACGTTGGTGCCAACCAGTGTCTCTACTTCTGCCCCCTCAGATTGCAGTCTTAATTACTGGGGTTTGCGTTTAGGAGGAGAGCAGGAGCGCGGTTCAGTTCGCCATCTGACCATTAAGATAATTTTCATGTTTTCCCTAAAACACTTAAGACCAACGACAGATGTCTTATTTCCTGTTTCATCGTTACTCAATCTGAATCATCACTCTGCACCTAATGATCTCATCATGGGGAGGCGCTAATATATAAATTTTCCTTCTTCTCTGCAGCCTAAATGTAGCTAGCCATTCTGGTAGTTTTATTGGGATAGTTTTAGTGGTTTTCCTAAATCACTTAAGTCTAAGGACGAAGTGGTTCCGCCGGAAAAACAACGACCAATTTCTTACCTCACTCATGTTCAGTCCGAATCTGCACTCTGCACCAGATGATCACGTCGTTATCGGAGATATTTGCTCCAGTTTTTCTTCCTACTTCCCAGATTAAATGTAGATTTGGACATTGACTGTCTGGGTCGGTGTCTGGGATTTGGAAATTTGTGGTAAGATCTTATGAGACCAAACTGCTGACATCGTCCCCTAAGCTTTTACACTATTATTTTAACTTAAACTAACTTACGCTAAGGACAACACACACACCATGCCCGAGGGAGGACTCGAACCTCCGACGGAGAGAGCCGCGCGGACCGTGACAAGGCGCCCTAGACAGTGCTGCTGTCGGGTTCAGCTAAACTGGTGGCTGTCCGACCTTTGCTTAACGTGATTCAGAAGCATGAAGACCTTCAGTTGAGCAACAATATCTTTATTGCGAGCGCGTATCTGACGACGCCCGGCATGCATGGACAGATCGGAGCTATAAAATTTGCTTCCGGCCTATACAGAGGATCCTTAATCCTCGGAAACTTCCGTGGTTAGGAGAGGAAACAGTACTCGTCCACACAAGTCAGGAGGCACGGAACTACTCACTAACTCAAAAAACAAGGAATAATAACAATAATAGTAATAATAAACAGAACGTATATAAAAGCTAGAAAACACAGCGCCTCTAGAGGCTGAGCGCGGAACTACACTGACGTCGTGTACAGTAATTACGACCGCACAGCACTGCACTGACACACGCGCACGGCACACAAACACACACACACACACCGGCGAGCTTGAATTAGCGCGCGGGAGCGTCGCTACACTGCTATCCCGCGCGGCAGTCTGGGAAAGAACTCTGTTAGGTAACAAGAATGTGGGCAGAGGTGTTTCTCCAGAAACAGCTGAATGGGCACGTAATTCCTCCCGCTCGCGAAGGCTCAAAAAGAGGAAGCTTTTTAAACGGACAGCGTAACCGTGGCGTACAATCGCAAGGCCTTAAGCTGCAAGCAATTAGTACAGTGAGTGAGCTGATTTAATAAATAAAAAATAAAAAAGGACAGATAAGGAGACGTACATATCAAGTGAAAAATAATAAAACCGTATTGTTTTGCGACAAGAGGAAGAGGCCTGACTTGTGTGTGCGTGAGGGGGGGATATTTGGCGATCGTCTATTGGCTCATTTCGAAATCGAGGACTTCGATGCAATATGGACGCCAACCTGCTAAAAACAGCGAGACAGGACCTATCTCCTAGCTGCATCTTGGAGAACGACGGATGTGTCCCAGAAGCGGCACAGTTCTGGGTGAGCATTGTATTCCATGGAATTGCGGTTGCACTCGTGGACGAGTAACTAGGCCTAAAAATTACTTAAGGCATGTTTTTGCCAATATACAAGATGTCCCAGGAGAAATGGACAGTATTCAGCGTGTGACGGGAACGATCAATCGAAGCAAAGAAGTCTAGTAAAAATGGGCTGTAAAATGCAAACCTTAAGAGCTATGAGCACTTGTTCTGTAGAAGAGATGTGTTTTACCGTAATGAGGATGAAGAAATGCTCATAGCTTATAAGATATGTATTTCAGAGGCCATGTTTACTACACGTTTTCTTCTTGTTTTGGTCCATATTACCATCTCGCAGAATATACAGGGTGTTACAAAAATGTACGGCCAAACTTTCAGGAAACATTCCTCACACATAAATAAAGAAAAGATGTTATGTGGACATGTGTCCGGAAACGCTTAATTTCCATGTTAGAGCTTATTTTAGTTTCGTCAGTATGTACTGTACTTCCTCGATTCACCGCCAGTTGGCCCAATGGAAGGAAGATAATGTTGACACGTCTTCAACACAGATTTTCTGTGAACGTTTGGGCAGGCATTGTTGGTGCTGTCTTGATTGGGCCCCATGTTTTTCACCTACGCTCAATGGAGCATGTTATCATGATTTCATACGGGATACTCTACCTGTGCTGCTAGAACATGTGCCTTTACAAATACGACACAACATGTGGTTCATGCACGATGGAGCTCCTGCACATTTCAGTCGAAGTGTTCGTACGCTTCTCAACAACAGATTCGGTGACCGATGGGTTGGTAGAGGCGGACCAATTCCATGGCCTCCACGCTCTCCTGACCTCAACCTTCTTGACTTTCATTTATGGGGGCATTTGAAAGCTCTTGCCTGCACAACCCCGGTACCAAATGTAGAGACTCTTCGTGCTCGTATTGTGGACGGCTGTGATACAATACGCCATTCTCCAGGGCTGCATCAGCGCATCAGGGATTCCATGCGACGGAGGGTGAATTCACGTATCCTCGCTAACGGAGGACTTTTTGAACATTTCCTGTAACAAAGTGTTTGAAGTCACGCTGGTACGTAATAAAATGAGCTCTAACATGGAAAGTAAGCATTTCCGGACACACGTCCACATAACATATTTTCTTTCTTTGTGTGTGAGGAATGTTTCCTGAAAGTTTGGCCGTACCTTTTTGTAACACCCTGTAGAATGCAAAGAGCTTGTAGTAGAAGAGATCTGTTTCACGGTAAGAAAGATGAAGAAGTGGTCATAGCATTTGAGATATGCAATTTAGAGCCCGTTTTTGCTTCACATTTTCCCTTCAAATGATCGTTACCGTTATATCCCTGCATAATGACCGTTGCTCCTGGACCAGCCTGTAGGTTTTTAGTTATGTTTAGTAGCATGTCTTACGATAATCGTAGCCAGAAGCTTGTGGTGGTATTACTTGCTCTTAACCAATAAATGTGCTGTTGTTCTCTATTAACAAATGTTTTACTTTGTCTCACACACAACAGTCATAACAACACAACGAGCGAGGTGGCGCAGTGGTAGTACACTGGACTCGCATTCAAGAGGACGACGGCTCAAACCCGCGTCCGGCCATCCAGATTTATGTTTTCCGTGATTTCCCTAAATCGCTCCAGGCAAATGCTGTGATGGTTCCTTTCAGAGAGCTCGGCCGACTTCCTTCCCCACGCTTCTCTAATACGATGGGACCGACGACCTCGCTGTTTGGTCCCCTCCCCCAAATCAACCAACCATCATAATAACTCGTTGAAGGAAGTCCAGCTTCACTACTCGAAGTTGGACTTGAAAGTCATCCGAATGTCTTTCATCCTTTTCCTAATAAAGCCTAGTGGCGACCCCTTTGTTCAACAGTTACTTTGTTTCTACACTGAAGAGCCAAAGAAACTGATACACCACCTAATATCGTGTAGGGCCCCCGCAAGCACGCAGAAGTGGTCCAACACGACGTGCCATGGGTTCAAGTAATGTCTGAACTTCTGCTGGAGGGAATACGCACCGTGAATCTCGCAGGGCTGTCCATAAATCGGTGAGAGTACGAGAGGATGGAGATCTTTTCTGAACAGCACGTTGCAAGGCTTCCCAGGTATGCTCAATAATGTTCATGTCTGGAGAGTTTGGTGGGCAGCGGAAGAGTTTAAACTCAGAAGAGTGTTCCTGGAGCCACTCTGTAGCAATTCTGGACGTGTGGGGTGTCGCATTGTGCTGCTGGAATTACCCAAGTCCGTCGGAATCCACAATCGACATGAGTGGATGCAGATGATCAGACAGGATGCTTACGTACGTGTTACCTTTCACACCATTGCAGAGCCTCCACCAGCTTGAACAGTCCCCTGCGGACATACAGGGTGCATGCATTCATGAGGTTGCCTGCATACCCGTACACGTCCATCTGCTCTATGTAGTCTGAAACGAGACTCGTCCGACCAGGCAACATGTTTTCGGTCATCAACAGTCCACTGTCCAGGCGAGGCGTAAAGCTTTGTGTCGTGCAGTTCAAAAATGGTTCAAATGGCTCTGAGCACTATGGGACTCAACATCTTAGGTCATAAGTCCCCTAGAACTTAGAACTACTTAAACCTAACTAACCTAAGGACATCACACACACCCATGCCCGAGGCAGGAATCGAACCTGTGACCGTAGCAGTCCCGCGGTTCCGGACTGCAGCGCCAGAACCGCACGGCCACCGCGGCCGGCTGTGTCGTGCAGTCATCAAGGGTACACCAGTGGGCCTTCGGCTCCGAAAGCCCACATCGATGATGTTTCGTTGAACGGTTCGGATGCTGACACTTGTTGATAGCTCAGCACTGAAATCTGCAGCAATTTGCAGAAGGGTCGCACTTCTGTCACGCTGAACGATCCTCTTCAGTCGTCGTTGGTCCCGTTCTTGCAGGATCTTTCTCCGGCCGTAGCGATGTCGGAGATTTGGTATTTTACCGGATTCCTGATATTCACGGTACACTCGTGAAATGGTCGTACGGGAAAATCCGCACTTCAACGCTACCTCGGAGGTGCTGTGTCCCATCACGCGTGCTCCGATTGTTACACCACGTTCAACTCACTTAAATCTTGATAACCTGTCATTGTAGCAACAGTGACCGATCCAACATCTGCGCCAGACGCTTGTTGTCTTATATAGGCATTTTCCTTAGTTTGATGTTGTTTCTCTTTCTTTGGGGGTGTTTTGATTCCTCGTTTGTTCACTTCAGTAAAATACTGAAGAAACGAGGAATCAAAAACACCCTCAAAGAAAGAGAAACAACATCAAACTAAAGAAAAAGACAATATATGGGAACCTCTAAATGAAGAAGATGTAAAAGAAGTAATAAAAGCACTGTAGAACAAGAAAGCACCAACACCCGATAACGTATATAATGAACATATAAAAGAGGCGAAAGAGGCCCTCCAACACGTATGGATCAAACTATTTAACAAATGCCTGGAACTTGGAAGAATTCCAACACAATGGAGACACTCGACAATAAAAGTTCTTTACAAAGGTAGAGGAGACCCAACGGACCCAAACAAGTACAGAGGCATGGCCCTGGAAAATACTCAGTTCAAGATGTTTTCAAAGATAATTACACAAAAAATCAAAGCTTCTGTGGACAGTCATCTCCCAGAACAATTGGGTTTCAGATCTAGAAGATCAACACTTACGGCAGTCAGGCTTCTTCTAAACAACATCGATGATGCGCTACAAAGGAAACATGTGTTCTACACAGTGTTCATAGACTTTACGAAAGCCTTTGACCTACTGGAAAGAGATCTCATAGTCCGAAAACTGGAAAAAACAATGGGAGAAGATAGAGTATGGGCAAGAATAATCAAGTAAATCCTCAAATACAACTTAATCACAATAACAGACAACCTCTCTTTTTCGAACCTCATTCTGCAATCGAACGGAGTCTTTCAGGGACCCAATGAGCCCTTTGCTGTACATTCTTGCCACCGAAGAAGTACTCCGAATTGGAGAAAATGAAGAAGATGTATATGTATATGCATACGCTGACGACAGAGCCGTAGGTTCAACAGATATACAGAAGGTGCAGAAAATCATTGAGAAAATAGACAAATGGTGCAGTGAACACAAACTACACATAAACATAACAAAGAAATGATGATTTTCAGAAAAGGAGGCAAAACACCCAAGAATGCGGAAATCAACATCAGAGGACAAAAACTGGAAATCTCATCACACTTTAAATACCTAGGGGTGACATTGCAACCAACAGCCAAATGCTTCACAAAACATACAACAGAACGTGCAGCCCAAGCAATAATAGCAATACAGGACATCAAAAACATCCGCCTGCTCAGTCTAGAAACAGCCATGAAATTATTCAACGCAAAAATCTTGCCAGTCCTGGTCTATGGGATGGAGGTTATATGGGACCACCTGACAGAAAAAATCTAGAAACACTAGATGAGGTAAAATCGACTTATCTATAAAGAGCACCAGGTCTCTCAAAGACAGCAAGATCTAGACTAGTGTACCTGCTAGCGAGAGAGACACTCCTAATTGAAGACATCAAACTTCGATATATGACGCCACACACCAGGGCTTCCAGAAAGCAACTGAAGATCATGGAGGACAAACGAGAAAAAATATAGCCAGAGTTCTATGGCACCGAAGCAATGACGAACCGCTCATGGACAGCACCAAACTTCCAACTGCGACACGTCGTAAGTAGACTTTCTGTTCACGGCGTTCATCATCTAATCTGCAAAAACAAAACTTATCACGACCCAATCACAACATGTATATGTGAACTGTGTAACGAAGCCTGTGAACGATATCACATATAACTGTGCAGTAAAAGAGTGAAATCGATAAATGAATATGCAAAAATGTAAAATGTAAATGTAAAATGTTAAGCAAAGTAACTGTATATGGCTATTTGGCTGCAATTTTATTAAATAAATTATATAGGCGTTGCCGCCTGCAGCGCCGCATTCGGCCTGTTTAAATGTCTGTGCATTTGAATACGCATGCCTATACCAGTTTCTTTGGCACTTCAGTGTAGTAACTCGTTGAAGGAAGTCCAGCTTCACTGTTCGAAGTTCGACATGAAAGTCATCCGAATGTCCTTCATTCTTTTCGTGATAAAGCCTAATGGCGACCCTTTTGTTCGACAGTTAATTTGTTTATGGAATATTCCAGCATCACCAGCTGTCTTGTATCAGATCTGACCGGCAAGCTGTGGAGCATTGTGCGAGGGAAATAAAGGAGCTCGGATAGCGAGGAGATACCTGTTCCAACCACGTAAGCTGGGTTTACACTAGCAAGTCGCTTGCGTAAGTTATTGCGAGCCGCTTGCAGCTGTGTTTACACAGTAGCGCAAGAATGAAGCAAGGTTTTTCCGCAAGTTCTTTGGCAAGAAACTTGCGTCAACAACTTGCTGATACTGTTTACATATGCTTTCAGTACCACTACGAGTGTCAGCCGAAGTATAAAATGACAAGTAGGCGGGTGAGATACGGTGCAGCTCTTGTAATTGCAATGAAAAACGGGAAAAAGATAAAGAGAAGTATTTGAGTTAGAGAGTGGATAATGAGAAGATCGCAAAATTGTGCCTATAATAACCTTTTGCAAGAACTTAGTATCGAGAGCATGGATACTTTTGAAAACTTTTGCAGAATGTTCTCAAATGATTTGGAGTGTTTGTTGACGTTAACAGTGCCCGTCATATCAAAATGAGACACAGACTTCCGTACCGCTATTTCATCAAAGGAACGTTTGCTAGTCACTCTACGATTTATAGCTACAGGTGAACTACGAATAAAATAGGCCTTTTCATTTATTTATGTGAAACATAAAAGCTGCAAGTTACTTGCAGATACTTCTTGCGTGGTGTTCACACTGGAAGCGGAAAACCTGCAGCAAGTCACTTCCGCAATAAATTGCTACGGTCGACCGGTCGCAAGTCGACTTGGCGATGTGTTTAGACGCGCAGCTCGCGCGGCAAGTTCCTCCGCGCAAGTGAATTGCTGAAATGCAGGGTTTCGCAGGGATCGAATGAAGGGTAGCACCACGGGTCGTAACACATCTGAAATGAAAACGTCCACTGTTCAAAGTGCCGTCAATGCGAACAAGAGGTGACTGGGACGTGTAACCATTGGCACCCCATACCATCACGCCGGGTGATACGCCAGTATGGCGATGTCGAATACACGCTTCCAATGTGCGTTCACCGCGATGTCGCCATACACGGATGCGACCATCACGATGCTGTAAGCTGTAACCTCCCCGCAAGAATATGACAATGATAATGAGCCAAAATCTAAACTCCCCACAAAATATCGTTAAGATGATTGCTCATTAAACATACAATAATATTGATTAAATAATGAAGCATGAATGAACCGTATCTAACATCTCAACAGAAATAATTAAACCTGATAAATTTTATAAGGGCAGCAGCGCTGACCTTCGGCCCTGTGAAATAATTAAACCTGAATAGAGAAACCAAAATTCTTACCTCAGTAAAACTGCATCTATATCTGCTCTTATTTTTCGGCACAGCTCCGTGCAATGCTGGCCCATATTTAATTTTGATTCTTGGAGGGAATGCATGCGAAATATTATTTAACTTGAAATGAATATTTCTCTTTAAAACAGTTACTTTATAAAAAAAAATTATTATTGGGGCAATTCTTGAACAAATTAATTACAATTACCATACATTATTAGCTGAGCGCAATGCTGCTTCATTACCTTCTATAACAATATACCTCGTCCCGAACCGTGACCAGAGATGCAAGGAGAGCACGCCGCCGACGCATACCGACACCCGCCCAGTACAACCGTCCAGTCGCTAAAACTACTGCCGACTGACTACTACTGCAGACAGAGTGCAACTCGCAACTGAAGACAGAACGCAACTGAACTCTCACGCGGTCAAGCGCAGACTAGCAACGATAAATAACTCTCTGGTCAGAGATTCTGTCATGCCTCGCCATCGCTGGTAATGAATACATATGAAACGTACGCGTTTCAAAGCATAACCTGGATTCATCCGAAGAAGTGACGTTTTGCCATTCGTGCACCCAGGTTCGTCGTTGAGTACACCATTGCAGGCGCTCCTGTCTGTGATGCAGCGTCAAGGGTAAGCGCAGCCATGGTATCCGAGCTGATTGTCCATGCTGCTGCAAACGTCGTCAAACTGTTCGTGCAGATGGTGTTGTTGTCTTGCAAACGTCCCCATCTATTGACTCAGGGATCGAGACATGGCTGCACTATCCGTTACAGCCTTGCGGTTAAGATGCATGTCATCTCGACTGCTAGTGGTACGAGGGCGTTGAGATCCAGCACGGCGTTCCGTATTACCCTCCTGAACCCACCGATTCCACATTCTGCTAACAGTCATTGGATCTCGACCAACGCGAGCAGCAATGTCGTGATACTATAAACCGCAATCGCGATAGGCTACAATGCGACCTTTGTCGAAGTCGGAATCGTGATGGTACGCATTTCTCTTCCTTACACGAGGCACCACAACAACGTTTCACCAGGCAACGCCGGTCAACTGCTGTTTGTGCATGAGAAATCGGTTGGAAACTTTCCTCATGTCAGCACGTCGTAGGTGTCGCCACCGGCTCCAACCTTGTGTGAATGCTCTGAAAAGCTAATCATTTGCACATGACAGCATCTTCTTCCTGTCGGTTAAATTTCGCGTCTGTAGCACGTCATCTTCGTGGTGTAGCAATTTTAATGGGCAGTAGTGTAATTAAGCCTAATGGCGACTCTTTTGTTCGACAGTTAATTTGTTTATGCAGTATTGCAGCATCACCAGTTGTAACAGATCTGGCTGGCAAGCTGTGGAGCATTGTGCGAGGGAAATAAAGGAGCTCGGATAGCGGAGGAGATTCCTGTTCCAGCCACCTATGCAAGGCGAGTAACGGCGCAACTCTTTGTGTGCAGGTGCGACAGAACTACATCCGGCGGCGCCTGCTGACGACGTACAAGGCGCTGGAGCGGCTGTCGCAGAGCGAGTTCAACCTGGACCGGCTGGAGGTGACGCCGGCGACGGCGGCGGCGGCGCAGGCCCAGGCGCAGTCGTCGGCGGAGGGCGGCGCGGCGCAGGAGCTGCAGCCGGGCCAGCAGGCGGCGGGGGCGGGGGCGGGCGCGGGCGCGGGGGCGGCGCCGCAGCACGCGGCGCAGCAGCACCTCACCGTGCCGGGCGCCAGCACCAGCGCCGCCGTGCTGCGCGTCGTCAAGCAGCGCGCCACCACCAACCTGCCGCTCACCATCCGCGACGTGGAGCGCGAGCGCGGCAAGCCGCTCTCCAAGTACGAGCGCAACATGATGATCTTCAACTGGCTGCACACGCTCGACGACTCCGCCTTCGAGGGCCTCCAGTAGGAGCCGCAGCGCGCGACGTCTCTCCGCTCCGAAGTAACCACGGACACGCGCGACATCCTTTGAGTGGACGTGCCTCGTTACAGCGCTCTCGCCGTCGTGAACTATTCCGAAGGAAATTATTGAGCATTCGGAGGAATCCGGCGGTAAAGCGACTGGGAAGGTTCTGCTGTACACTCTGGACTCCCAGCAACATCATCTCGCACACAACTGAGCTGAGTCCAGCTTCTGTTTCTCCAGACTCAGTCCTTGACCCCTAGGATTCCTCAGAAATCAGGTACACTATGATCAAAGAAAGATCTCCAATTTGACGAACGGCGATGTAAAGAAATGGTGCTTCAGCCAACAACTAGACACTACTTTGGTTCAAACAGAGCCCCATAGTAACGTGACAAGTGCTGTATTGGGTTGTTGTCTTCAGTGGTAAAAGAAGAGAGAATTTTCGTTGCATTCAGAAATGGAGAAGGAGAGGCACGCACGTCTGTGCAACATCAACATGACAGTCTTAGAATCCATCCAGTTTGAGCCACCTGGTCCATAGTAACCCACAAGCAAACAGATGACATACGTGACAGAGTTTCGGTGGACTATCCTTACAACAGTACTCACACAGTCATGGACTGCTCCAAATGGTGGTATTGCGCCATCATCTTCAGAGAAACTTAGTGGTGAAACAAATGGGCTGGTTCGTTTCTAGATGTGTCTGCTGAACAACCTAGACTTCCAAAGCAACAAGTGCATCACACAGTAAAGTTTGCATCCAACACATCAAAGCCCAGCTTGTTTTTCTTCAGGCTTAGTCCTCAACCCCTAGTAATCGAAACTGTGACTCAAAGAAGCAGCAGCTTCGTTAAAAGGGTGCTTACAGAAAGGGAACTGACGGAACCAAACACGAACAACTTACGACTATGCTTCTGTCTCTCACTTTGGCTGTGACTGAATGTATAGAGGCGAACACAGACCATTGTAGTAATGCGACATAGCCTCTGGAAATCTCTTGGGTGTTATCTTTAATGGTGAAAGAAATGAGAAACTTCAGTGCATTAAAAAAGTGACGAGGACTTCAATGAATGCATAACATCAAGTATCTGCTGTCCATTATTCGAACATAGCAAGATAATTCTATTGTATAGCTTGCAGTGAATGTCAGTAACAAAGTCCAGCCTATTTTTGACGATATGCGCCCTTGTGTTCCAAAAATTTGTGCATTAGACTTCATTATCAATATGAACCCAGAAGTCATTGTAACTGGAAATCTTTAACTTTGATGAGAGCTGGCTGATCAATAACATGCTTGAGCCAATGATTAAAATTATATATGGGTCTCAGACGGTTATTTTTCAATCCAGTCATTGGTTTTAGAGTGTCAGAATAGAATGTTTAATATCATGTCAGGATGAACACAAGATGCCACAGTTATGTACTTTCAATGTAAATGAATACTGAAGCCCCCCTAGTGTATAAGATTTAATTTTCATCAGGTAGCTCACAACAATAGTAACTTAATTGTTAACTTCATGTTATTTTTCTCCAAAAATTGACTTGGAAATTTACCTTCAGAATAGGCGAATGATAAACTGGATTTCAAATAAGGAACCGTAAAGCTGAATAGAACATCAGGTATCACCTGTCCAGTCTCCAGTTGTAGCAGTAGCTTTGTTTTGCATTAACATCAGTGAGCAGTGCTGATGGTATCTAGCGTGATTTTGTGCTGACTGAGACCTTGTGCTAGAGACTGTCCTCTACATGAACTCAGAGAACTGTGACTCAAAAATGAAGCACCTTCAACTTTGATTAAAGGTGAGGTATTTAACGTGAACTTAAATCATTGGTTAAGACCAGACACATGTGACTGTCCACCATACTGATTATTCAGTTTATCATGATGTTTCCTGAATTGGAACTGGAAATATGATGTAATTCTGAAAATGAACTTATAGTTTATGAGTGCTGCGACACAAGAGCTGAGAAATTTTTACATGAGCTGGGAGTGACCTTTCTGATAATGTAGCTGGAATTGTGAAAACATATAGTACAGAAATTCTGCTATATAAATATGACATACACACAACCATTTTGTCATGTCTCCATCTGTTTTGAATGAGAATGCGTTTGGTCTTTTCCTAGTGCAGCGTCATACTGGATACTACATTACATCTCAGCAGAGTGAGTCAAAGAGTGAGCCACTTCTACTGAAACAAAACCTTACAGTGATGGAAGGGGAAGCGCCCTGTGCACTTGTGTTAAGAATACCAGACACAGATAATCGTTTATTACTATAGACAGTTCATTCTTTCAGTATCCCCTCTGTCATATATGTAAGAAGCAGAAAACAAAAACCTCATGGTATTTGGTTGTAATGGCTCACTATCATACAGTCTGGTGACATTTCATAATGATATGGAACATGAAGGTTCATTGATATTTAATGTTATTCACTTTTATAAATAGGTGCTCATTGCCCATTTAAAAATGAATGTCTGTAATAAAATAGTTTCATAACAGCATTAGAAATCTCATTCTTTCACATTTTATAAGTTATGCAAAATATATTCATCCATGAAACAGACAAAATTTAAAGAAAAATTTTGTCCTATTGTCAAAAAGTTAACCTTGTTAAATGGTAGTTTTTCAAATAATTGGGAAATTAATTGAAAAAAGATGTCATTGCTTCATTACCCTCTATTTCAAAAAAGCTAACTTTAATGAAAAGTTATAAAGAACTTTTCCAGTCAGTATTCTATAATCATTATGATTCTTCATCGAGAATTTGTATCTAATGCTATTACAGAATACATCTGCTGTGCAATTGTACCTAATGCCTGCCTAACGACTTTTCAACAAAATGATCATGGGTCAGATCGATATATTAATCTTATAGCAGATATTCCTGCTATGTAATTTGTCTTAAAGATGAATTGCCCACAAGTGTGTTCTGCAACAATTAAGTGAATCCAGTATAGGCAAAATTTGAAACTCATAATTTTCTTTTCCATCTAAGTCATGCAACGACTCAAAGAGCAGAACCTATTGAATATAGCAATCCACATTTTTATTTGTTTTTAAGTAGCTGGCTTACTAACTCCTGACCATGTGTTACATTCATTATTGGTGCTGTATGCATTGGTATGGAGAACATAATAAATGACAGTTTTCAAAATTAAAGATGAGGTCATGTTCAGAAAATCATATTATAATTCATTTAAAGTCACATGTACTAGGCCAAAGGCCTATGTTACACGTTGATCTCCACACTGTTCTGCCTAGTGTGACATCATTTGCACATCTCATAATCTTCTGTGTTTGTGTCATGAAAATACCAAACAGTTGCTTAGGACAGAATGTGACCCCTTCTCACTGAAACAACAAAATTTTGATATAATTGTTCTCTTTCACCAGATTATTAGGATGTGCTTGATAGATGTTTGCTCATACCTTTTGTTGTTTCGGTCACTTAATTCGGATATTATGAAACTAAAGTGTATAGAAATAATGAGAAAAAACTACATGTTTTGCTTAAAAAATGGTCGTGAAGAGCAGAGACTTTCTTTGCTGCAGGAAACACTATGTGTACAGCTTCTTTAATTTTTTATACACTGGACTTCATGTGAAAGTAATAATTTGCTGTTACTGACACTTTTGTATCATCTTGAATGACAAACTGCTGTGTAATGTAGCATTTATTTCCAATGAAGCCCCCAATCTTTTTTTTCCTGAATTTACATTCAGCTTGATATACATAACATCTAATGGCAAGTCTTCTTATTGTTGATGCCTTTGTAAGTTATAATCAGCATAAAAATGTTTACGTTTCCTTCATATTAAACTATATACCTGTATCAGGCACTCAGCTCAGTATGCACTTTTTTGAGTGATTACATTACCTATCTCTTACAATCACTTCCAAAATTTTTATAATTGTTTCATACTTACAGCGGTTTCCTTCTTCTGCTAATTGAACATCATCAAATGATGTATTTATTGTCTTCCAACTATAATTCTGTTGCTGTCTAATGTGTAAAATCACACAGTTAAAGCTCTCACCTGAGAAACCTAGTAAGAACTACATGTTATCTTCATCATCATAATCAACAGCTTAACAATAGAATTAGTAGTTATCAACAGCACACTGCTGATTTGATGACTGAGTAATAGAATCTGATTAAGAGTAAAAACTGCATTTATTTTGGAGATTTTACCCTTTACAAACCCCAAAGGGTTGCACAAATGGTTTCAATATTCACCATTTTTTACAGAAGAAACGGCAAAGAATTCTGTATTGATACTGATTGTAAATCCAATGAAACTTTCTAGAATATCTGTACCAGTTACAGGTTTCTCCTTATACAATTAATTTTATAAATCTTGCGTTACTGTCTTAATAAACCAATGAAAATATTTCTGGAATCTCTTTACCATTTACAGGTTTCTCTTGATCAATTAATTTTGCAAATCTTGTGTTACAGTGTTAATAAATCAATGAAAATATTCTTTTCATACAGACAATTCTCACAAAGTGAGGGACTGTGAGTAATGGCACAGCCAACGATATTCTGAAATTTTCAAAACCTTCAGTGTCATGTACAAGTCGAAAAACGATAAAAAAACTTCCATTCACTTTCTGTTATTTTTCATTGTAGAACTATTCTAAGTTGTTTTGTAGTCATATGGAGTAGATATCCACTTCAAGATCTTTAACAAAGATCAAGACAGCCATTGCACTTCTGCAACTTGCCTTGATGAAAATCAAATACATTCAGATTTAGATCTCTTCTTAATTCAGATCTCCTGTCATTTCCATATTATTCTTCAAAGTACTTAACATTTACTATACTAACTAAACTGATGAAAATTTCCACTATATGATATAATCCATATGAATGTGCTTGTTACTGCCATCTAGATTTCATCCTCAAGGACATCAAGAATATGAATGTTGTTTGAAAACACGTTAATGTATTTGGCAGCTGACTCTGAAAACAAGACTTACCCCCAATAAATCAATTTACATGACCGTTACAAGTGGTTCAAACTTTACTAAGTACACAGCAAACTTGCACGTCATGGTTTCAACATTCTTGAATGAAACCAGTTCAGTATTATGAGTTCCGATTTTTAAGATCATCAGCATTTAAGCAGACTGTAGCAAAACCCAGAACAACTCTATACAATAGATTTACTAGCTGTGCTGGCAATTGCCAATCTCCTATTTCTAGTTACCATACAAATATGTATAAGAGAAATCAGTACACAGGGAGAATCAGACATCATATTTATGGTAAAATATCCAGCTTCATGTATTATAGCAAGAATCAACTTAAAGTATTGATACATAAAAATACTCCCAAAGTATTTCTCTTAAACAAAGCTTTACAGCAGGCAATAAGCAGAAGTTTCCAGAAAAATGAGAACATTTTCTAACATAGATACTTGCTAGCATTTGGTAACTGGTGCCAATACTTTGCAGAGGCATCAATATGCAATGCATTTCTCCCAGAAAAAGCTTCCAGCTAAACTCAAATTGTCTGTAAGCTGAACATAACTCTCAGATATTCCTTTTAAACATGTGAATGTTACCAATGTTACACTGTTTTGATTGATAGTCATATTATGAAGTCACACTTATGTATGAATATAGAATACCACATTATGCAAGTGTGGTACTGAATTGTTGTCTGACTGTGTAATGTATTTATGTCAAGTCTCTAACGTGATAAACAGATGAAGACTGATGTAGTGACAAGTGATGTTTATTGTCTTCATTTGATAGCACATTATTGCGGCTTGTACTACTATAAATTTATGTAGTTAACTGTGCGTCTCAAATTAGATAAGAATTATTTGTGCATTGTTAAATTCATTTGTCATTGTAAATGCATGTTATGAGTCATAAGCATGTAATTAAACATAAATGCATTATATGTGTTGAAAAATTGAAAATCAACAAAACTATTATTGTCAAAGCTGTGTGTTTTTCAGTGTTGTGATGATGTTTTCAAACATTCCCACATATATTCCGCTTTTAAACAATTTTCATCAATGTTTTTATTCTGACTATTCTTGTCAAGAAGCCAATTTAAATTTTATATTTTGTAAGGAATGCATCGTTTTGTTCTTTAACACTTTCTCATTGAAACATATTATGAGCCATGTCTTTCTCTACAGCTTCCAAACATGCATTGGGTTTTGCAAAGAGATGTATTATATTTATATGCACCCACAAAACACCTTATTATATTCCTGCTGTTGAGAAGAAAGAAGAGATTAAAAGACTTATATTTCCAAAGCAATTTTGTGATACATAATGTGAATAACACGTATTTTTAAATCCATCATGTCAAAGCATACGTTTTATTTTACCTAAACTTAAGTTGAAACCACTGTCCAAATCTGTATTTTAAGCACATGCTGTCAATAAATGTACTGGAGATAAACTTTCTTCATACTCTTCCTCATTAAACTTTCTTCAAGCTTTTCCTCATTAGACTTTAATGCTCTGCACTTAAGAAGAATCATACTAAAACCGATATCCCAGATCACGTAAGAAACAGATTGACCGTCCTTACGGCGGAACAGGCAACCGTAAAAATAGTTTTCCCGTCGGTCAACAGATGTCGCAGGCGACGCTACAATGCTAACTGACCTGTACATGTCGCGGAATTGGCAACGCTGTATCTTTGGTGACGTGAATGACGCTGATTTGCGTTCGGCTAGAGCGCTGCGCGCGAAATGCATTCGTCACACTGCTGAACCAAGTTTATTTCTCACAATCATATGCGAAATGAAATAAACGAAAAGTAACACACAAACATTTCTCGCGAGTTACTGTTTAAATGCAGACTGTATTGCAGTAGCAAGGGTTTTACACTCACCTTCCATGCCGTCTATTTCCTCTCTGCTACACAGCTCTTATGATACGGATTATGGTGGTAAAAAAGATCTCCATGTGCAGGTTAACACTAGAAAGTTTTCAAAATGCGCACTCGGTTATGATGCGAATTAAGGCTGGACATATTTCAGTGACAGTCGTTTCAAATTTAAATTCTTTTACTTTGCATGTAACTTATCGTAAATGATATAAGAGTGCCACAAAACGATGAATTTTGGATTGTTGTTGAAAGGGGGCTGCAAACGCAGTAATATACAAGTGAAAGCGTGTTTTTCGAGCATATTTTGGCGGTGTCAACTTTGAAGAGCCACAGACGGCAAACCATAATTATGTTGAAAATTTACTTTGTACAGTTTAAAGATAACCCGCAAATATTCGCAACAGACATACGCTTTTATCTGCAACACAGTTATTACTGGGGATATCCGCACTCGCGCAGACCTGTTATTGTAAGTAGTGCTGTTTTCAAGTGAAAGCTGTGTGAGGATTATTAGCGCACAGATAAAAAAAATTAAAATAGGCAGCTTCTATAGTTTGCATGTTATGCTCGTTCTCATCTATTCTCCTCCCTTCATTCCAGTATAAACGCTTGTTCACAAGTATAAGCGAATGGCAGTGAACATTGGCGAATTATCTATGAATACTCGTTTGCAGCAGTGTAAACGAGGTTTTACCCTCGTTCACTTCGTTCGCTCTAGTATATACCAGGATTTAGAGGGACCGATGATCCAGCAGTTAGATGACGACTATTATTCATTTATTTCACTGTTGCGATTTCAGCTCTAGAGCCATTTTCGAGTACCACGGGAAAGGTCTTGTAAGGTAATGCTTCTTAAATTGTTTACCAAATGTTACCACACTATGCTTTGTATTTTGTTATACATATGTTATATTGGTTTCAGTTTTCACATTGCACACAAAAATGCCTCTACACCCAAAATTACGATAATGAAGTGAATAAACAGTTTTAAAAAGTTCAAATCGCAGCAAAGATTTCATTTAAAAATTATATGATATGATTCTTGTACAGGAAGGGCTGCCACATTATATCGAGTATAACATCGACAAAATTTAAATAGGATCGAATGCTTATGGGTCTTTATTAATTCTTACTCGTAACTAATTTATTGATTTACCTGAATTTAAAATCCACTCGCGTAACCTTTCTTTATCTTTGACGGGAAATCTGAACATTTTTAGTTCAGGATTTGTTCGTCTACTCCTTCCACAGTTGATATACTCGCAGGTCCTCGGTATGACGACTCGATCCTCTACCACCGGTATGTCAGAAACAGCTGTACTTCACAAACGAGAAATAGTGGAAAGCTGCACGCGTTCGGCCGATGTTGCCACATATTTCACAGAACGGAGTGCCATCTAGTGGTTGATTCCAGAAGTAAGGGTGTGACGCTGTTGCCGCCTGGTGGCCGTTCCCTGACAAGGGTTGCCTGCTAGACCAAGCGATCGGGCAATCTGTTTCTTACGTGATCTGGGCTGATATTTCCAGTAACAATTATATCACATTGTACCCTCAGTATTGCAAGTTTTGAACCTTTAATTTGTTTTGTGTACTATACAACTTGCTTGGACATTGTTTGCTTATCAGTTATCCATTCAAGAATTGTTGTGCAGCTGTGATGTAATATACATAGATATATTCGTATGTAATACAATATAATTTCCACAGAGTTTCATGTTGAAAGGCGTGCCAGTCCCCAGCACGAATCTGCTCAGCAGATTAGTGTCAAGGTCTAGTTTGCCGCCCAGTCTGTGGATGGTTTTTAAGGTGGTTTTCCATCTGCTTCAGTGAATGCAGGCTGGTTCCCCTTATTCCACCTCAGTTACACTGTGTCGGCGTTACAAACACTTTCACCATGTATCCATACACCATAATTACTCTACCACGCAAACATTGAGGTTACACTATTCTGGTGAGAGACGTTGCCGGGGAGGTTCACTGGGAGCCGAACTGCACAATAACCCTAGGTTCGGTCTGGGGTGCCGGTGGGGTGAGTGGACTGCTGTAAACTGTGCAGAAAAGGCAACAACACTAGTACATATAAACAGTTACATAAAGACCAAAATGTGTAGGATGATGAGAAAAATAAATATGTACCCAGTACCCTGTTAAGAATGTAACAAATAAAGTAGCCACAAAACGCATTTTGGTCACTCTAAAGCTACTGGAGTGTCTGCTCATGTGTTGAACTTCAAAACTGGAACAGTAATGTTGGTAGGGGGCACATGAGCATCCTTGGCTTACATGTGTGAGCAGTACAATTAAAAAGTTATGTATGTTTGGAAGAACTGTAATTTAATCATTATTTTTCAGTTCTGATGGTGATGACTCTCTAGAATCGAAACTGGTAAGTGCAATAAATCCACCAAATGCGATCAAGATATTTTATTATATCGGGTGCACTACAAAATTCATCAACATTCTGTACAGTAGCTCTACACCTCAGTTGTTTGAGCAAAGGCGAGAACATTATTTCATCTGATCCAATATTAACGTCCTTATGTGACTGACTTTTAACTTCGATGCATAATGTTACCATTATAAGTACGTGAAATCCACATAAGCCACAAAATATGTGTACATATTCCAGGAAAATATGTAACTGTTAAAGATAATAATAACTATGTACACACATAAGAAGGAAGCTGTTAGTTACAATAGGCTTCAATAAATACTGCAGTAACTCAGAAGGGCAATCAGCAGCATTCACACGCCGTTTTTGTTGGGAACTGCTGCTCTACTTCTGTGGCATTAGTCATACTGATACATTAAAACTTTGTTCTAGGCCACAATTCTGTCCCAGGCCTTCCTTTCAAAGGTATTTCTCACACCGTCTCTAGGTGCCCATTATCAGCCTTATATTTTTCTCGAAAGGTATGCAAGAGATCCTCTTTGGAATATGGAATGTAGCACAGAGGTCCCGACATACTAAAAAGCTGTGGAATAGGCTGTGAGTCGTGCCTGGGTAGATTGGTCAGTAACGTTAGTGTCCTTGGAAAAAAAGAATCCACGTGAGAGATCTGGTATAGCAAACACTTTCACAACAGTATACACTTTTCTGCATCATGTAGGATACGTTCTGTAATTATTCAGCGCTACTGCCTCACATGCTGTGTGAATCAGTTTTCCCCAGACATCTGCCAGTGTCCTAAAAGACAGTTCTCAAGACAACCTCCTACTCTCGGAGTTACGGGACACATTGCTCAATTTGCCATATTCTGAGAATACGAAAATGCTGCATCTGCTAATGGCAGTCGTGTTTACACAGTTTATTTGTCCTTCGTGATGAGAGTGCAAAATCTTCCTGCATTGCCAAAAAGACTGGACTTACAGCAGAGTTTTCACAGTCTGAATCACAATAGTTGTTTTTATCTATTATGGCTGGTTTTGCTTCTCCTCGAAAACTGGTAATAATAAATAAACAGAATCTTTGTGATCCATGAAAAGACTTGTTACGAATTTTAAGGACTGTAAAGCCCAAGACAGCAAATCATAGCTCTTTTCTAAAAAAAAAGGAAAAAAATTCTATTTTCTGTACAGGATGTTCCCAGATACGACGAGCTCCAAAATTATAATGAATACATTATTACTATTAGTCCTTTTGTTGTTCCATTTTATACTCATTCCTTCACTGTATTTGTGACAACAGTCCCAGTTTGCTGCTATCACTTCAAAATTATACCTCAAGTAAGATTGTGACGCTATTTTACTTCCTCATTTATTCATGTCTCGTCAGTGATAGCATATCAGATTGCATCGTAAGAACACATGACAAGAGAATAACGTTTTCCGTTTCTAATTCGGAAGATATTATAGAGATCTCGTATATTATGATGAATAATATGTATTTTCGGCACTCTTGAAGTGATGGAATACTGTTTTCGTTTGCAGAAGACTGAAAAATCGAAAAATGTTTTTCAGAGAGGGCGAATAAATAACTGAACATTGTTGATAAAATAACAGAAAAGTGATAACATAACAGCAAAAGAGGGTGCATACAGTATTTTTGTGACCAGTTGTCGATTCTGGTTGTATATCTCCATGTGACTTTGTGATACATCCCATAAAAATTTAAACGATTTTGTATAGTCGAGGAATGTACTACCCTCTCTTACCTCCGCCAGATATCTACTTAAAACAATGACTGCAGTTGCAAAACACAGTAGTCTGACATGAGTTCCTGAGTAGACAAAACGGGATGCTTTTTCAACTGCTGTTTGTATGTGTAATTTTTTTTTCTACATTTTGTAAAATATGTTAGAGGGTACATATTTAATTTTACTGTATTTTAGACCTGAAGATAACGCACAGTGAGCGAAACACTCATCTAATTAAAAAAATATGCAACTGAGACTGAACAATAAATCAGAGTTATTTTAAGTTAACGGCATTCCTCCCAAGTCCAATGAAGATGTGAATTTCCATACGTCCATTAAACAAAATAGTTGCCCTAAAAGTGGCCACATGGTTCCGTCGTTGAGCCCTTGCCTTTTCTTTTTAAAGATCTTTCGTCAGTTATGTTACATCGTAAATTTCACCACGAGGTTACACACGGGCCGCAACTGAAGTGAAAATACGTGGGGGCATAAAGAATGTAATGCACTGCTTTTCGTTATCCCTGAGTCACATATATATTCTGAGTAATGAAGTCAATGGAACTGGAAAAATGTTGGTGGTTATTTTATAGGAGTAGTGTCGTGGGATTATTGTCACTCTTCCCGTTCATAAGTAACTGATGTTCACAAAGTAAATAATAAATCATTGATCGTTGCACTGTCTGCAAATAATGTAGCAAACAAGAACATATAACAAACAATTTGCAAACGTTAATCTCACTTAGTGAGAGCAGTCATCAACGGAAAACTTAAATCATCCATAAAGATCTATAAAATTATGCTTAGTATAGTTTTTGGATAAACGTCGATGACACTGTAATTCTGTCAGAGACGGCAAAAGATTTGGAAGATCAGTTGAACGGAATGGATAGTGCCTTGTAAAGAGATTATAAGATTAATGTCGACCACACTAAAACTAGGCTACCTAATGAAATGTATTCGAATTAAATCATGCGATACCAACAGTAGCCGATTTGAAAATGAGACCTATTTGGGTAGCAAAATAACTGGCAATGGCCGAATAATTAGTGCGGTTCTGTAACAATGTAAGTGAAGAAACTACACATTTATTTTTATGCTGTCAATGGGCTTTATCATAAGATATTGATCTATCTTTTAATAATATCGTGTTTCAGGATGCCATCGCAATTGTAACTGCATTAACATGTTATTGAGGTGAAGAGAACAGAAGCAAGTTTTAACATGGAAATGACGGAAGTGTAGATGTTACTCAAAACTCGTCGTTGATGAAGCTTCACCGAAAAAATAAAAAATAATTTGCCACTACTGTTGCAATTTCGGCAGAATGCTTTAAGTCAAATCAGTGCATTTTTAATTATAAATGGCTGTAACTGATATTTACTAAAGGATTTTATTTCTGCACTTCAGTCGTCTGACAAATATGAAAACTATTCACAGCATGTAGTGACCATCTTTTTCTTCCTTTCCCCATTTACAGTGAATCCCCAAACTTTTTCATAACAGATATCTTCTACAACTTTTTTCCCAAATAGAATTATGGTACTTTGTGAATCCAGAACAATAGCTCTACTTGGGACAGTCAAACTATTTTGGAGCTCCGAAGCTGTGATCACTCTGACCACTTGCAGAACCCTGTAGACCACCCATGAAAGGGAAAATAGATTATCAATGTCCTTGACGAATTAAAAGACTTTTGAGGGAGAAAGTTCAGTTCTTCACTCTGTACAGGGATAGGAACAAAACGATGTTACCCTGTTCGGCGTGATTCTCTTTTACGTTCCTCAGTCGGTTGAGATGTAGACAGCAAATGCTATTTTTACGTTTTGCCGAAACACAGCGGAGTTTACAAAGCTTCATCTCACTCACATGTCAATGTAGTTGCAATTGCGAGAAATACTGAAACGGAGGTGTTATTCAACTAACGACTGAGAACAAGAGTAGCCAAACAGATTATTGAAAAGCTCATTTTCACTATAAAAATAAATGTGTAATTTCTTCACATGTTTTGTTGTAAACCAACAGAATTTCTCATATCACCAGCTGTTGGTGGCTCTTTAAAACTAGGTTTTTCTCTTGAAACAATTTGTAGTTACTCTTATATCACAGTCAAAAGGGAAGTTTCACATATCAACAATATGCGGAAATACTCTGCTCTTTGGGTGCTGTCCTTTCCCAAAGCCTAGTTTCAATATCTTGCACCATTTATGAGATATGAAGAAAGTTATGAATAGTTCATTCTCGCCGTATCGTTTGCATGTGTGGGCGGAAGTGAATGCCAGACATACAATCTATTTTCTTGAGATTAGAGATATCCAAAGATCTGACCCACCAGGATAACAGAATGCACTAATACGTTGTTCCTGTGATTCAGCGGGGATGCCAGCCTTGAATCGAATATGCCTGGCGGTGTAATGATGAGGATAGGTGTGCTGTCCAGTCTAGATGTGGTTTTTAAGCGTTTCCGGCTACGAAAAAATTGGGCTGGTTCCCACGTCTCACCTCAGATACGTGATGCACAAGCGTTTAGAAAACGTCCTCACTTGAATATGTGCTTTACTCTAGACAAAGACAGATGGGACATGCGAATTCTATCTCAGAGGGAGGGTTGGCGTCAGAAGGGGCCTCCAGCCACACATTGTCACTAACATTGCTTCAACCAGTATAACACATGCCGACGCCGTAGTTGAACAGGAGAAGGCAAGGACAAAGAAAAAGAAGAAGAAGAAGTTGGGAAGGACATAGACCTCCAGTCAATTTTGAAGAAGAATTTAATATCTTATCTACAGTTCACATGGAGCAGTGGATGACCTAATATGCACCAAACATAAATTCATAGCGACTATTATTTTTGATTGCTAACTATTCGAGCTTCATGCAGTGGGTTACTTAATTTCGAAATATCACTTGTGAGAAACAAAAGAAATATCTCTTGTGAGATAATTTGACAAAGATGGTAGTACACACCACTAGTTTTCAAACTTTTTGGCTACACAGTCCCCTTGACCTGAACATGAACACCTGCATCTCCATTTGAGCATGATACCTGACTCGAAGTGAATGTTAAATGATCTTAAGTTTTGAAAACAATTTATATGAGCAGTTATTTATTATCTGTTGGCATAAAATATTTTGATAAACTTTTAATATTATTGGATCTAATCGTTGCAATGATATCGATGGGAAAGATGAGTTTGCTTCTTTATTATGAGTTTTTCAAATCTCAACGAAAGATGATGAATGATGACTCCCATCTGTTTTCCCACTTTCATAAGCAATCTACCTCACATAAACAAGATACTGCAAAAGGTGTCAAAACCCATATGGGTTTGTTACCTACTTGCAGATACTAGTAGCTCAACAAGTTGCAAACCTCAAGCAGTGATAAGGAAAGGAACATCGATATTAACAAGGAGTCCAAAAAAAATTGTCAATAAATTTCTCTTGTTCTTCAGTGGTAAGTGTTGATGGAAGATCTGTAGAAAGGATCTTATGTCAAGTTGTGTTGGTCAATTTCTCCTGGAAATCACTTCAGAAAGTAATTACTGAGTTTAGCTACATAATCCACAAACACAGACTTCAGTTCTTCATTCAGCTGAAGGTCATTGTCTTCTAAAACAGTGTGAAAAACATGGAAAACGAAATATATATATATATATATATATATATATATATATATATATATATGTATATATCATCCATCTCTTTCTTCCACATTAGCACTTTCTTTCTGAAGGGTAAAAGATATTAACAAGGAGTCCAAAAAAAAAAGGTCAATAAATTTCTCTTGTTCTTCAGTGGTAAGTGTTGATGGAAGATCTGTAGAAAGGATCTTATATCAAGTTGTGTTGGTCAATTTCTCCTGGAAAGCACTTCAGAAAGTAATTACTGAGTTGAGTTACATAATCCACAAACACAGACTTCAGTTCTTCATTCAACTGAAGGTCATTTTCTTCTAAAACAGTGTGAAAAACATGGAAAACGTAATATATATATATATATATATATATATATATATATATATATATATCATCCAGCTCTTTCTTCCACATTAGCAGTTTCTTTCTGAAGGGTATAAGTTCGTCAGTTGCAGAATGCAGAATGTTGGTCTCATTATCTTCAAGGGATAAATTTAGTTTTTGAAAGATGGCAGAAAGATACGCCAACTTCAAAAGAAAGTCTCTGTCTACGAATTTCTCGGCTTTCAAATATTTCTGATAAACAGGTTAAAATTAGAGTTCAATCCTGAATTTGTACACACGTTTCAGTACATTTCTACCGAAGGTTACAGTGATAAATTAGGGATATGCTCTCAGCCCCAATGTCAATGTACATTTGTGGAAACATCACGACTTAAGTGAACGCCTTTTAATGAAGTTTACTACTTCGATCACTGACTGAAGAACCTCACGAAGTACAAGGCTTGTGCTTTTTGATAATGTTGCTTCCAACTGAATAAAAAAATGTATTCAAGTAGAATGGGAAGGTTCTTTACATATCAAAGCTTGCAATCCAGAGTAATAGCCAAGCGTACTATGCCCTCCATATGTACACATGCCTACACAGTTTTCTTAATTCATGCAATCTTTTTCGATGAAAGAGTGTAGAATTTCAGCTAGGTTGGTTGGTTGATTCGGGCGAGAGGACCAAACAACGAGGTCATCAGCCCACTGGATTAGGGATGGATGGGGAAGGAAGTCGGCCGTGCTCTTTCAAAGGAACCATCCCGGCATTTGCCTGAAGCTATTTAGGAAAATCACAGAAAAACTAAATCAGGATGGCCGGACGCGGGTTTGAACCGCCATCCTCGAGAATGCGAGTCCAGTGTGCTAACCACTGCGCCACTTCTCTCGGTTTTCAGCGAGGTATGTTGCTTTTCTCCTGCAGAAAATATCTTCATGAAATTTGTTGTCATTATATGCCACACGTAACAGATTAGATGTGCATCATTGTGGTTGTCTATCGTTTCACTCAACTGAATAGCAAAATCACCATTACCTTTGAGTTTTTCAACCAACTGATCATTAATACCGTCAACCATATCGAGTGTTATTGTCTGACAAAGGCACACTTGCTAGTTGCTCGGAAGCTGACTTTCTTATCATAATAGATACCGTGTATAGGTCAACTGGTAAAATAAGTTCTTCCGCTACGGTTTGAAGTTTTTTTGCTCTTTACTACAAGTTTTTTTGTTCTGTTATAGCCTTAACATGTAGGAAAAGCATTCTATTGGTTTGTTTATCAAACTACCGTGATTTCACTCCAGTTGTCGTTTCATTTTATTACGAATCATACTATTAGTACTAGGACTTTGAAAGAAATTACGCGCTGTGATCGTGCTTCATTTCCAACAGTATTATACGTAATACCGCAATTCACTAACTGTCTTCATACATCCTGTATTTTCGTCTATTCATGTCTTCAGAACTGCATGACACACTTGTAACATCACGTTCTGTACCCACATTTTAAAATAATTGCCCATGCTAACAGAGAATCACAAATCACAGATGACAAACAACCATTAAAAACTGTCTGCATTCGACAAAACTAACCTTCAAATCGATTATTACCGAATAAAACAAATGAGCGCGTTGTACGATTCGACTGCCTTTTACCAAACTGCCATACAAACAACACTTACTTGTCGGCCCTCTAGATATCACACGTTGTTTCTTTATTCAGAAAGGAAATAAACCAAATCACTATTTTTATGAAACCACTGTGACAGCCCTACTATGGGGCTGCGTCGCCCCTAAGAGCCATGGTGCACAGTTTGAAAACTTTTGGTATAGATGATATTCTCTCGATTCCTTCCATGGAGACCGAAATCTGTCCAACGAAATCGGCAAGTACCTCCAACAACCCAGCAAAGTAAATATCTGACCGATGACAAGGCTTATATTTTACAGCCAAACATAAATGGGCTCAGTCACATGTGGAGGAAGTCAAACTTCTAAAACAGAGCTGACCAAGCAACAAATTTTGAGATGTCTGACATCTCTGTGCTATGGGCTTATAGTTTCAGAGAAAGGACAGCCAAAGTAAAGAGAGGGATAAAAAAGAAGTAGCCATCTCTGTAGATGCTGCATACCATTCCTCGCCTTTTCCGTCAAAATCAGCCTACAAGCAGTTGGTATCACGGTGTGCTGTGCGGGAGCTGTCATTTGCCAGGCGAACCCATAGTACTGATCGGTAGCAGTCGGCGGCAGTGTGGGGAATTCGTGCCGTAGTGATGTTCGTTTTCAACTGCGCAAACGTGGCATTAGCAGGTGTTGGCTGAATTGTCGCCTGCTTTGTTGATGAGCTGCGCTGTCGATGTCTATTTTTGTGGCGCTATTTTCTCAATGATTTTTTTCCGAAAATGAGTGATGATGCCGTTGTTGGCACGTCGCAGGAATTACCTTCGCCTCCAGTTTGGAGATGGAAACCAGCTATCAGGAAATCGTGGAAGCTCAATGCACAAGCCTCTGTTGGCTGCACTGCGCACTTACAGGACGTGGACCGAAGTTTGTTCCCTTCTGCATTGTGGAGATTTTTAAGCACATCACGGTCTATGTGGCTTTGATGCCAAATTCCCCCAGGGTCGAACTACTGAGAGCCTCGTTTTATTAAAAGTTTGGTGTCTTGTGATCATGAAATAGGACATGTACTACATTGTTGCCATAGAGTCCATCAAGGGTGCCTATGCGGTAGTTTGCAGGGGGAGGGGGGCTAAAAAATGGGGAATGTGGTGTATTTTTAAATTTTGCAAAGCGGATAGTGACCTGCAAGTAGCCATACAGAAGTTTCAATTCTAGCCCTGTTAACAACCGACTTTTAAATTATTGTCTTGAAAGAAAAACACCTGATTACGTTTTTTCCTTTCTCTGAGAGCTAGGGGGGGGGGGGGGGGGGGGTGGCTTGGCCTCTGGTATGTGCGCCATTGACCACAGCAAAGCACACTGGACATTATACAGCCAGCTTCCAGGAATGGATGAGTGACATCATCAGCATGACCCACCCCTCCAGTCATGCTATACCAACCTCTTCAGGACAAATGAGAAGACAGTCGATTACATGGTGGAATTACGAGTGCCAATACATAAGCCGGCCGCTGTGGCCGAGCGGTTCTAGGTGATTCAGTCCGGAACCGCGCTGCTGCTACGGTCGCAGGTTCGAATCCTACCTCGGGCAAGTATGTGTGTGATGTCCTGAGGTTAGTTAGGTTTAAGTAGTTCTAAGTCTAAGGGACTGATGACCTCAGGTATTAAGTCCCATAGTACTCAGAACCATTTGAGCCAATACATCATCAGCGACAGGTGTGTGGCACTGTGGGGATTCAAATGCAGGGCACCAGCTGAGAATCTCACAGTCCAAAACGTCATTATATTACAAAAGAGTGCTGAAATACAATATGCCTAGAATTCTTGAAATCTTTAAATGCGAACATTTTAGATTAGGCTTTACCGTGACTGTTATTGACATTAAACGAAACAAAAAGTTTACTGTTACCAGTGACCGTTTTATTTATTTCCACGACGCGTTTCAAAGATTTAAACCTTCATCATCGGGTGGATTTACATTACTTAGTATGCATTTGTGTGTGTGTTATGTTACGATATACAAACACCAAACAAAACAACCTGAATCCATCTTAAATGACAAAAATGACAATATTTTTAATAGATCATCTCAGGTTTCAGGAACTGCCTACATCATTAAAAATACACACACACACACACACCTTAATATTTACCATAAATATTAACATTCGTCAAGAGTACAAGAGATTGACGTTATTTACAGATAATTCATCACACCAACAGCTTGTACCCCTTGTCAGCTTGAAACTATATGTACATCAACTACTGGCACAAATTATATATCGATCTACATATTTTAAAGCATTAACCGGTGTATTACCCCAACCTTTAGGCAGATAATATATGTAACATGTAAGCTTAAGACCCCTTGCCATGTAAAGTTTGCTCTCATACAATCACTCTTTCCACACCCTCTGTCTCTCTCTCTCTCTCTCTCTCTCTCTCTCTCTCTCTCTCACACACACACACACACACACACACACACTTTCTCTCTCACTTCCTCTCCTTCTGCCTCCAGCCTCTCACATCTGTCTATGAATCCCAATCAAATATTTATATATATATATATAATTTTACTGCTGTTGCCAATATGATTATTGTACTTAAAGTCCGTAACATTTCACCTGATTGTAATCAACAAGTATGAAGTTTAAGCCATTTTAACATTTCACCTGACTGTATAAACGAGCATGAAGTTTAAGCTGATTTAACTTGTCAAATCGGATTTATATGTCACCTGAAGTATACACACATGTATTCGATACCTCAAAACAAACACCTCCAAATCCTTTAAATAATTATTCTGTAATAATGTTGTTACGATGTATATTCTTTGTACTTTGCGCTAATATCTTCTTTTCTGCTGTACGAACCTTGCACCCAGCTGATTCCAGACGCCGTATTTGTTTACAAATATGACAGTGTACATGTGATGTGTTACGACAGTGTAAGGAACCTGTGACCACTGTAGGTACTCTAATTTACTTATTCTATGTTTACCGTTAGATATCAGTTTAATTTTATGTAAGAAGAAACCCAAAACTATGTTCTGAAATAGTGTCTTATTTCTCCACTAGACAGAGCCACAAGTTCCTCCAAAAAATCGTAACACAACACATATACAAATGTCATACTAAGTTATGTAAATCCACCCGATGATGGAGGTTGAAACCTTTGAAACGCGTCGTGGAAATAAATAAAACGGCGACTGGTAACAGTAAACTTATTGTTTCATTACTTCTTGAAATCCATAAATCATTAGACTAAACCAACACTACAGTCGAAGACCATAAGGAGGATGTCAAAGACTCCGATTGACTGCTGTATCAAGGAATGATATTCTCCACACCAAGAAAGGATACAGTGAGACTGTGGTGAGGCATCAACTCGCCTAACCTCTACCATAAGCCAGGATCCATCTTTCCTTCAACATTGATCGTTATGAGGGTCACTTCTGACTTCAGATGTCAACGACGAAGTTTGCATCAGCACTTTCTCAATATGGAACCTACGATTAGCATGTCTATTGCATGTGATACATCAACAGGCCACGACAGTATCCATTACTGCATGCTGCTGCATCTCAATGGAAACGCTAACAGAATGATCTAGGATCTGTGTAATCTCATAAACGGAACACGATAGTTCCGCATCTTTTGGGAAGAAGATGTGTTAATTTCTCTTCTCAAACATGAGAAGGGCCCTATTTGCTGAGGGGGTTATCGTAGTGTTGCCCTCACTAGCTTGATGGAAAAGATCTTGGAGCATACACAGTGTGTCCCAGTTCCACTAGGACAGCTTGTGTGAAATTCCAAATTGCAGTGATTTCTTGGAGCGAATTGCCGCGTTACTGTCCTTGAAGTCTCAACAACAACTTTGTAGAAGGTCAAAGCACTAGCATCACTGCTGCAGGAGTCCTTGCTGCGAATGTAACAGTATGCCTCTGACACTCGTTGGAAAATGTTGACAGAGCAACGAGGCAACATCATGTTCTTTTGTTAAGCAGGCACATCAGCCAGTGAATTTGTCGAATTGGACTCAAATACCCAGAGGCAGGGTCCTAGTAACTCCTCCACGACGACGCCCCAGCCCACAAAGTGAAGATAGTGCACCACTGTTTTGCTAGCAACCGGATCACAGTCACGCATCACCTGACATATTCGCCGAATTTGGCCCCAGCCGACTCTTGCTTGTTCCCCAAACTGAAGTTTGCAATGAAAGGACACTGTTAAAATGGACGTCCAAGAAAATTCTTCTGCAGTACTAAATGCAGCTCCAAAAAAAGAGTACAGTGACTATTTCAAAAAAATTTAAAACGAGTTCAGCTGTATATTGATTCAGGGGGAGACTATTTTGAATAAGTATAGCGATTTTATGAATATAATCCACCCCTTTTATTTTTCATGGACACAGTCCTAACGGAACTGGGGCACATTATGTATGCTCAACCACCATCTCGTCTGTATCTCAGCACTCAAACAGCTCTCTAGTCGCTTTCAAAGTAGGTTTAGGAGATATCAATCTACTACAAACAATCTGACACTGCTGGAGGCGGCTATGCACTAGGCTTCCCCGTGCAGGCATCACCTAATTGGTATCCTTTCCGATATTGAGAAGGTCGAGACGCTAGTTGTGAAAGTAATAAAACGGTGACTGGTAACAGTAAACTTGTTGTTTCATTTAATAGAATTAATATTCTTGAACACTCAGGTTTATGGCGATTTAATCTAGAATTTCGACTTTCCTATGGTACTTTTGTCCCATATTATTTTAAGTATAGAGTCAGTAACATCCAGTCAGGTCGTTTTATACGAGGGATAGGTGACCCCCTTTTAGTAGCCATTGGAAATGAAAATGATCGTATGGCATTGTTGGCCGGGAGGCCCCCTTAATAGCATAGCACTCACGCTAAAGAGAGCCATTAATAGCATAGCGCACACGCTAAAGAATTCTTGGGCGAATTTGCAGTTTTCTACTTTTCTTCAAGCCTCCAAAAAACCACGTGACAGTTGCAAGTAAATGTTACAAACCTGGATAAATGGGTGGGCAATTCTGGTTTTAAAGTTCCTTCTGGGTATTATGTGTGTATTTTCTAATCATTCACATCTTATTTTTAGTCTTCCATAACTTAAAATGAGGGGTGTCACGTTAAATTTTTAAGATTCGGTAAGGAGACAGGCACACCGAGAAAAATGTTTCCCAACAATATTAGAGGAAGGATAGATTACCATCAACAATGTAGCATTCAGGTTGGAATGTCAACAATATGAGGGACAGGACAGATTGCTACTCACCCAAAAGATGACCTATCAAATTGCAGACAGGCACAAGGAGAAGACTGCTATTCATATTATCCCCAAATTGGGAATAAAATGGAGGGGCTGTTCAAATTTGTTGACAGGCTTTTTTTTTTTTTTTGCCAATCTTGAAACATCTGAAAATGTAGACAGACACTCAAAGTAGTTAATATTTCTAAGGGTTTTTAAATTACAAGACGAGGGCAATGAACGTGCCATGTCTGATTCAGTTTTATAAAGCAGATTATGTTTGTAGAGTGTATAGATGTGCAAAATTGTTAAGGCTTTAGTGGCCACTTGTTGACAAACTGCCTATTGGCTGCTGTCTCGGGTTTTTCGGCCGACGTCCATCTAATGATTTTACTGTCGTTTCGCCAGCACGAGTGGCTGGCATTGTCAAAGCTTCACCCTCCATTGCCGATTCTCATTAAAGAATCGATAGAAATACGGGTCCACGAGAATCTCGTGAACAGGGACGAAGGTTATCAACTTAGCGCCGCCTGGAATCCAGCATTAGCCGCAAGACGCCGTGAACGCACCAAGAACCGTCCAGCTCGCGAGACGCGACCGGAGTGCTCTGACGGAGACACGAACGGACTACCCGCTTCCCCCTCCACCCCGCCCGCCGGCTCCTCTGGATCCAGCCTCCCGCCGCCAGGTGGTGGGGGGCACGCCGCAGGTATAAAGGGACCGGCATCCGCAAAGTCTCAGTACTTCGCCGGAAGATGATGAGAATGTCACTCGTCGAAACGTCGCAGTTTGAAGACACCGCCACCAAGCTGGAAGTCCGAAAAATCTTCACCAAGTGATAACATTGTGTACGGATGCAGCCTCTAGTAAGTGGGCTGTGCCTACTGCACGAGTGCTAGTAAATGCTGGTAGAGCGCATGAAGGTTGTATAAGACTGTAGTACCTTAATTTTCGAAGATTGGGAGTCGTTTTACAAATTAAATTGACAACTGAAGATAAATTATACAGTAGCGAAATTATTTTTAAAAGATTTTCTGCAGACTGTCCGAACTTAATGTTTCTCATTACTTCTTTATGTCTTTCTCACCTGGTCATAGTGTATTTACTTCTCATAGGGCCGACTGTATTAACATCGCTGACTGGGGATCGAATTTTACGTTAGATCAGATCTTCAACTCAGTTCTATTATGTAACACTAAACTTGTATCCACCAAATCGGGCCCAGAGTGTATACACGATAATATAATACAAAACGTTCTTGGCAACGCAGCTGAAATCGTCTATCGACACGATTATTGCGTTTCGACCATGCGTTCACGCATCATACCTGTAGATACATATTTCCATTACGGAAGGTGTCAAACTGAGTGAAAAAAGAAAAAGGAAAAAGAAACGGATTGAAGTCGCTGCGGCCAACAAGGTAAAGGCATAGAGAGAAGCTGCTGTTGACTTTAATTCTCGTAACATCGTGACAGATCGTGATTGGAAGTTTGAAAATGTGTTATGAAATCCTTAAGAAAAGGACCAAGAAAGTATTCCCAGATGACAAGGTATAATTTTAAGACGTATTGTATAATTATTACATTTCATTTTTTATGAATGTTATATGTAAACCAGAGCTAAAACAGCGTCGAAACTTCTGAAGGTTGAAATGCTTAAAATTGGAGTCGGTAATTTCGTCAGGTCTGATGACGATGCAGATTTTGATCCCTACGTTATGTACAGTCGTTAGTAAACACTTTAATGCGATCACATAAATGTTTTGAAGCAAATTTACTGCGTGAAAGGTAGTTTATAGCGTTGTTTGTTATGTCCTTGTTCTGATACAGATTTCAGTTCATTCACAACATCAGTAAATGAGGACACAGCTGCAACTGCATGCGAAAATACTGGTCTCGTTGATGAAAATGAAAACGTAGAGAATGTTTACATTGAGTTGGTAAGAACGGTAATGCACTGAAATTATGTACTAACTTTATTGTGTCAGGACAGCATCACGTATTTTGCACTGAAACTAGGATTCTGTTATAGTGTAGGAATCTCGTTCCAGAAACGAAAGAACAGAAAATGTTGTCGATAACAAATACCAGTTTTACAAGAGAAGATTAGATTGACTTAAGCGTGAACATAAGATCAAAGTACAGCACTTGCTTGCAGAACAGGAAATAAGAATGAAAACCCTCAAAATAAATAAAGAAATTAAAGAACTTGAACTTAAGGAAATCAAGAGACAATCAGACTTTTTAAACTGACACTTAGTACGTTTCTTTCATTCTTGATCATTTTTGTATAAATACCTTGTCAAAAAATTTCGCACTCCTTGCATTGTGACTGCTCTTACCTCCACTTTAGGTTGCTATACAACCTACTGGAATTTCTTCGTAGACAGATTTTCATCCCGAAGTTATAAGCGTTGTTTGTATATGTCTTGAGACGAATATGTTGCGTAAAAAGTAGTTTATAATATTTTTGTAGTGTTCTTATTTTCATACAGAATTCAATAACGAGCAGATATAGAAGTTATTAGAGCTGAAAGACAGGTAAAGAAAATCTAGCTTTCAAACTGACACTTTGTCCATTTATTTCAATTATTTAACTTTTTCCATAAGTACATTTTTAACAAATGCCGTCCTCACTGCATTATAACTCCTGCTGGCTTCATGTTCAGCAGGTATTGGGATTTCTTCGTACACTCTTCACCCAGCAAATACATTGTCATCAGTTTCAGGCTCCTCCTCTTATTGCATTGATAGCAATATTGTCCAAGACAAATGTTGCAACTGTTAACTGCTGCACGATTTACTTTTACTCTGAGTGCTAAATTCAAACAGGCAAATCGTCTTTTTACTGCTCCAAACGTTCTTTCAACTGCTGACCTGGTTTTCTTGCGGCCACGATAATACATAGGTTCGCTCAGCCGCCTTTCTTCATGAAGTACTGGTATCAATAAATACCTGTAACACCCATAGCACTGACTCCCAGAAGTATGTCTTCCAGATACTCTCTGAACCTTATTTTCAACTGCTCTACAGTACTTTTTTCAAGCGAAATCTTACCTTAAATGACTTGTTATTTAACTCCAAGAGTGGTTTCACCCTGTCATGGAATGTGCTGAGAGCTCGTTGGATCTTGTTGTCGTCGTCCTCAGTAGACACAACCGAATACTCACGTATCTGTAAAGTAAATGAGAGGAAATAACATAATTCATATTGTGTTGGGTTGTTGCACACATAATTTTGCCCAATGGTGGTCCAAAACACTTGGAAAACCGACAGTCTGGTTTTGTTTCACTGGCGTGGAGTGGAATGGTCTGGCAGTGTTGTTATAATTATCTTTATGATCAGTACAGTAGTGAAATAATTTGGCCCAATAGTGGTCCAAAACACTTGAAAAACGGACAGTATGGTTTTGTTTCAGTGGTATGGAATGGAATGGTCTGGCATTGTTGTTACGTATAATTATCATTACGATCAGTACAGTAGGGAAAGTAAAAACAAGTGGAAAAAATTCCAAGAACTGATGTGAGTTAAACATGAGATCTTTTACACTGCAGTCCACAAAGCAACCTCTTTTTTGTCATTAATTAATTAATCAATTATTTTTTCATTTATTTAATTAATCAATTTGTTTCTAAGGAATCCAAACGATGGGGTAGAGGCAAACTGGGCAGGGCTTGGAACACGAAGCCTGGGCTCCACGTCCTGTTCCCTCCCCCAGGAACCAAGGAAACCTTAGGAAACGTGAAGTAAAGGTAAAAAGCACATCAATTATTTTTTCATTTATTTTCTGTTTTGTTGATTTTTGTTTTCTTTTTAATTTATTTATTTCATTTTTAGATTATGTTTGTTTGTTTATTTATTTTTATACCATCAATCATAGCAGGACACCGACATTGCGACGAGGAGGGAGCGATAAATCACCACACTTGGAGCTATTGCTGCATAAATTTTCGGAGTAGAACATTCCAGCGACCAGAGAATAATGGGTACTAAGAGTGGAAAAGTCGTCGATCAACTCCTCATTGCAATAACACCTCAACTACAGGGTAGGTTAAGAAAGACACTGCAAAGAAAACTGGAGAAAAATTGTCTTTGTTTGGGATTGTGGACAACTGCACAATGTCGTGCATTAAGTGAGTGCCATATATCATCGACATTTTTCTCGCCATCAGCAAACAAGTGGGGAACTGCATGTCCACGAATCCACTTCATGGAGTCGTCTTCATTTGTGGGAAGTATCCCGAGTCCGGAAAGAGGAGCAGATAAGGAGGTATTTCATGAGTCATGACCTTATTATCGATCCACACATGAGGCGATACTTGCCTGTGTCGAGTACGCCAGAGGCGACACACAACAGGGAGTCTGCAAGGCGAATTCCATGGACGTGTGACTGCACCCCTTGCTTCTCATTGACCGCACCAGTAGCAAGGTAAGGAGCACACACCGGTCGCCAGTCAACGTGAGGATGCTTCCCCTCAATCATATTTGGTGACTTGTTCTGCTGAAGAAGGCCATGGATCGCCTTCGTGAACACCAAACGTATTGGCAGTATCACACTAGGGACTTACCTCAGTTTCAGGAAAAAGTGGCGGAGACGAAAGAATAGCGGCGGGACATCCGAGAGCTGTATAGGGGCTGAGAGATTGTGTGGAGCAAGGGCCCAAAGCAACAAGCTGGTAAGGCAGATGAGACAACGACGCCACAGCAGCATTTGAACGCGCATGATACGGGCCTAAACCATCCCGCACCTTGGGAAGGTGAGGATTTCATACCGGATCTTGAACAGCATGCCATGGCAAACATATGTACCCAACGCTGCCACGGACAGCGGAATGAGGAGTTTCTTTGACACGTATGGTATACATGACGCCAAATAGACATTTACATATTGTGTTTGATGTGGAAGGGCTAGAACTCATATATAATGATCTAGGATACCAGCTCATAGTTGGGACAGTTGGTGCTGGTAGTTGAAGGAATCGTGCACCCAAAATAACTTGCAAAATCGAGTCCTAAGCGTTGGATAGTAACAGCTACACGCAATGGAGCACCGCTGTCTATAGGAAGGCCCACACTTACAGCCACAGCACTCGATTTGTCGACGATGAGGCAGCTACCACAAGCTTTGCCTTAGATGGTAGCCCATGCCAATGACTCCCTGACCTCAGCTCCACAATGAAGAACGAGGATGAGACCATTCGCACAAGCGGTGCAACAGAATACGTGGCCACCAAGAGATATCCCAGAGAGGCGTTCTCGAGAGAAAGGTTTAATTTTTTACATTCAGACAATTATCAAAGTTCAGGCACTCACACATAATCAACTTCGCTCTCCAAAATTCCAGGACATGTTCAGATTTGTTTGGACATATGCAGGATTTGACGGTCTACACACGGAAACATTTGAAAACGTAAAAAAAAACATGTGTTTTGACAGAGCACAGGGAAAACTGTGCGACTGTGAAACTACTGCATTCATTTGTTGCAGTTTATGTGATAAACTCTTATGTTTTCATCACTTTTTTGGGAGTGATTACCACATCCACAAGAAAACCTAAATCGGGCAAGGTAGAAGAATCTTTTTACCCATTCGCCAAGTGTGCAAGTTAGGTGGGTCGACAACATATTCCTGTCATGTGACGCACATGCCGTCACCAGTGTCGTATAGAATGTATCAGACGTGTTTTCCTGTGGAGGAATCGGTTGACCTATGACCTTGCGATCAAATTTTTCGGTTCCTATTGGAGAGGCACGCCCTTTCGTCTACTAATCGCACGGTTTTGCGGTGCGATCGCAAAACACAGACATTAAACTTATTACAGTGAACAGAGACGTCAATGAATGAACGGACAGATCGTAACTTTGCGAAAATAAGGAAAGTAAAATTTTCACTCGAAGGAAGATTCGAACCAAGGACCTCTCGCTCCAGAGCTGCTCACTCTACCCACGGGACCACGGCACTGCTCAGCTCATGTTCTCCTTGTTGTTGCCTGTCTAGCGAATGGACTACTCAATTTGTATATTTTGCTTAATTTTTCATAGTTCCAGACAACTTCTTCCTGTCTTCTCGATTGATCTGTGTTCAGTTTTTCAAGGCCTACCCACTGTGTCAATTTATAACTAAATCTGAGGGGGGGTGCGATGGGGAGGTTCCCTTGTGAGGAGAGCATCGAGGAAACCATCTGGGATCTGCACGACGGGTGATATAAGGAACCGATAAATTTCTGTCCACACCGGCACCACTGGGGCACGAAATGTCCGATAAAACTCCGGTTGGAGTCCTTCAGGGTCAGGGCAGGCGACTCGTTCAGTAGAACCGCCTGGACAGCATCATGGACTTCGTCCTCCATTTCATCGGCAAGCAGATCCATCGTAGCATCCTTAGGAACCGAGCCGCAAGGAAGTTCGGGAGACCGCTGTAATGTAGGCAGGGTGGCGATGTTGTGCAGAGTACAATATAACACAGCGTAAGAACGGAAAGAAAGCCGGTAGTCCACGTGCTGTCCAGCGCAGCCACACATGCCTACAAATGCACACAGAGGACGCTGGCTGGCTGCTAGCCAAGGTGCATCATTCACGTTATACATACGATGTCACGCGAGCTCCGTTAGCTCTGAAGTCTTTCTCACACGATTTTGCGGAAACTATTCAACAAAAAATTTTGATTTTTACCTTGGCTATATGTGGCTTTGTATGTCAGCTTCATGGAAAAGCGCATATCATATCGCTAATCGTCATACTTATTGTGATATTCGCACGGCATTCGAGAAATTATGCAATGAAAAATATGGGTGGCTATGATTTTGCATTTGGTGCATATTACACCATATATTGTTGTGAATCACATTTAGCTAAACTATTGCATTTTTCTTTAGAACTGGGAGGAGGTTTCTTATCTGTCTCTAAACTTGGAAAAATAAAATATTTTAGCCCGTTTCCTTCCGACAACACACGCGTGAGAAAATATTCGTAACATACCTTATATCTCCCAAACCGTTCGAGGTACTGAAACGAGATTTTGGCAAATGATAGCACACAACGAGGAGAGTATTTTGCCATACGGTTAACATTTGGAACGTTCTTATCTAAGTCGATACAGCCACAGGTACAGTTTTTATTTTTTTTTTCTTCAGTCCAGTACCGTTACCTTAAAAAATCATAGAGAGTTAGTGAAAAGATAATTTTATGTACGAAAATAAAAGTGAAATTTCTTCTTAAATGTTGCAGCAAATGGACGCACCTGGGACTGAAACTTGCTAAAGTGTTTTCTTTCTACACCTCAGTTGTATTTGACATATGAAAATACGACAAATAGCATACTGGATCTTCTTACAACAAATATCTTTTATTTCGTCAGTGATAGTGACTGTGACAAAAAGCTGGCAGTGTACTGCAAGTCATCAGTGTGTTTACAGCTTCAGAGTTACAAAAGAGTTTCATGAGGTCAGTTCTACGCTGCAGCAATAATGCAGCATTGTTCTATTAGAACAAATTCTGTGCCTCTTTATCTGTGAATAACAAAGTCACAAAAAATGATAGTCATTACTCTCTGAATCGTTTGAGATTACTCAGTAAGATTAATATAAACTGGCCTTAATACATCAAAAGACAATTAAGATGATGAAGATAACCAATTCACTCTGAAAAGTGCAAAAAGATGGTGCACTATTTTCTGTAAATTATTTTCATATTTGGTAAGTTTCCATTCCACTCGTGCACTATCGACAAGACGATGGGTTAAGGGATTACCAAAATTGACGAGTTATTTTTGTCTAAATCGTTAACTTTACTCATTTAAAGAAGCTATGTTTCCCTTGTTGTCAAGTTTAATTTTACTTCTTTTGCCAAAACACCATATATTTTGGACAAATGCACCTTGTAGTAGCCACAGCGACTTACTTCTGAAACAGTGTCCTATTAAACATGCAGTTGGCGACCAGAGAGATCAGTAGCTTATGGAAATCTCTTTGTTCCAGTTTGCAGTAATATAAAAGAAGCTACTTCATGTTTATTTTCGTACTAGCAAATTTTCTTTCCAATAGCTGTCGAAGACTCTTAAAAGCATTACACTGTTGGATTGAAAAAATAAAATAAAAATCATAGCTTACGATATACTGTAGTAGATAAGAAAGTTCCATATAACCATATAGCAAAATACTCTTCACTTTGTGTCCTATCACTTGCAAAAATCTCATATCGATATCTCGACAGGTTTAGGATATATATATATAGGGGATTTTACGAGTATTTCATTCTCACGCGCATGCGGTCCAAAGTGAGCGTGCTACATAAACGATATTTTACTGAGACTGGAGACAGATAGAGACCTCCTCCCAAGTCTAAAGAAAAATTCAATATCTTATCCAAATTTCAGGATATAAGATGAACATCAACAAAAGCAAAACGAGGATAATGGAATGTAGTCAAATTAAATCGGGTGATGCTGAGGGGATTAGATTAGGAAATGAGACACTTAAAGTAGTAAAGGAGTTTTGCTATTTAGGGAGTAAAATAACTGATGATAGTCGAAGTAGAGAGGATATAAAATGTAGACTGGCAATGGAAAGGAAATCGTTTCTGAAGAAGAGAAATTTGTTAACATCGAGTATAGATTTAAGCGTCAGGAAGTTGTTTCTGAAAGTGTTTGTATGGAGTGTAGCCATGTATGGAAGTGAAACATGGACGATAACCAGTTTGGACAAGAAGAGAATAGAAGCTTTCGAAATGTGGTGCTACAGAAGAATGCTGAAGATAAGGTGGGTAGATCACGTAACTAATGAGGAGGCATTGAATAGGATTGGGGAGAAGAGAAGTTTGTGGCACAACTTGAATAGAAGAAGGGATCGGTTGGTAGGACATGTTTTCAGGCATCAAGGGATCACAAATTTAGCATTGGAGGGCAGCGTGGAGGGTAAAAATCGTAGAGGGAGAGCAAGAGATGAATACACTAAGCAGATTCAGAAGGATGTAGGTTGCAGTAGGTACTGGGAGATGAAGAAGCTTGCACAGGATAGAGTAGCATGGAGAGCTGCATCAAACCAGTCTCAGGACTGAAGACCACAACAACAACAATCCAAATTTCATTCATATGCTGTAATATGCACCAAACACAAAGTTATAGAGACCTCTATTTTTCATTTCACTTTTCGAATTTCACGCAGTGTCCTCTTAGATGCTAATATCACGTTTAGCATGACCGTTATCGAAATTGCGGACACTTCCCCATGAATCTGACGTATTAAGCTATAACTAATGTGAAAATCAATTTTTTATACCAACTAGTTTGTGTAAAATCGTTTGTGATGTATTGCAGGGCGTGTACCTCGATTCTGTCGGCACAGCGCATCACCATCCGGCGCACCGAATGTGGGCAATGAATGTCTCGTTCGTTCCAGCTCGCCAGCAGACATGGGGCTGCACCAATCGTGCAGTCACCTGGCTTCCATTGTGTGCTGCCTCATTAGATAACAAGGGGTTATATTCCGCTCTGGGTCAAGCCACCTCACACTGTGCCACATTGCCCAGGTAGCCCGCTTTCTTTCTTTTGCGCATTGTAACCTCCCCACAAAAATTTAAAAGGAATGTAATGACAATACTTAATAGAAATGGGAGCCAAACGTAACCTCCCTGCAATTAAATTTAATGACAATAAAAGTGAGAATCGCGATCTGACTCAAGTATAAGTTCTTCATAAAAAATTAAGGTCCATTCAGTGATAATGATTATTCAATTAAACCGAAATATCGGTCTTTGGCCCTGTGCAAATAAATCAAAATTAAATTCTTACCTCATTGCAACACCTAGTCAAATTTCTGCTCTTGTTGTTGCGCACCGCTTGGAGGAACTGCATTGCAAATAATAATATTCCTTTTTTTTTTTTTTTTGTAATCTAATTGAAAACTGAAACTTTTGTTTAGGGGAAGTGGAACGAAATAGTTACTTCAATAAAAAATGAAAATTTTTATGTAAAATTGCTTTTGAAATCAAAGTTATTATACATTATCCGATGATTATCTTAATTAACAGTATACCTCATTCAGCATCTTGACCAGTGTTGTCGCCAGACCACATCACGCAATCCCACTGGACTGCTACCACTGACCGACCGCTCTGCATGACGACTACTAGCGTACTGCACGCCACTGAACAGAGCTACTGCTCGCGACGACTACTGACAGAGTACTGCCCTCAACTAGACAGAGCTACAGACTCGCAACGACTGACTGACAGACTGAGAACCGCTCGCAACACTCGCGCGGTCAAGCGCATACTCTCTGGTCACAGATGCTACAATGCCTCGCCATCGCTGCTATGTTACGTACGTGTTTCATAGCCCTCCACTGGGGGGGCAAAAATTTGGCAGCGATGGTGAGTCATTTGGACTTGCCAAGCGCGGCAAAATTTTTCTTTAATTAATAAAATTCTACAACTTACAGAATATTTAAATGTTGTGCACACGCACTAAGTACAAAATATATCAGACAAAGACAAAATGTGAGTACAAAACATAGTAGCAAATCAGAAAAATGTATATACAAATTATTTGACAGATAACAAAGTGCACAGGCACTGAAAAAAAATTCTTTAGCATATTCAGAACAAATAAACAGACTGGCAAAATATTATGTTGACAAGTGACATGAGTGCACATGCACTGCAGTTGAGAACATATCAGTAATTGATGAAATGTATGTACAATTAGTAACAAATGACATAAGTGCATTCGCATTAAAGTATTGAATATACAGAATAGTAGAAATCATATTGAAAAATGAGAAAAGTGTACAGGCACTGAAGTTCAGTAGAAAACATATTAACACCTAACAGAAGTGCACATGCACTGTAGTTCAGAAAATAAAAAATGTATATACTATATAAAAGACAAAAGTGCACATATACTGTACTTCAGAACAAATCAAAAAAATGTCTTTAGCATTTTGGCAATAAATAAACATAATAGCAAAAAAAATCATGTCGACCAGTGACATAAGTGCACTCGCACTGGAGTTTAGCGAATCGAAAAAAAATGTATAACCCATGAACATAAATAATGTTAGCAAAAAATGATTTTCACTATGTGATAAGAATTAGGATAGGAAAGGGAAGGATTGCATCATGGTTGTAGCACTTTAGATTGCACACAGCTGTTCTGAAAGTCCATATCTTTCCACAGAAGTACAACACCAAGTGACACAACTTGAAGTTCTTGTCCCCTCAGAATTTATCAGCGTAGCCAAGACACTGAACTGTCGTAGTAATATTCCATTTTTTCATTTTGGCAGTATATTAGGTACACCAAACAGTGGGACCATAATAACGTCTTCATCGCTCACGGTGGTGGACAGCATGTCGTGTCAACACCACGCTCTTACAAGGCACACCAACGTAGAATTAGTGCAAAACCAAAGATAGTGCTCCATGATCACTAGGATAAACAGGACAAATGGACATTGCAGTAATTCAGGGTAGTTAGCTTATGAGGAGAAGGACATTATGTCACATAATATTGACAATTACAGTCTTCATTAGTAGTTTGTGGCATTCATAGCCCAGTTATTGAACATTTCTGTACCAAGTATGTAGTATTACAGAAAAATGTTCATTAATTGTATTACATAAAATCAGTAACCTTCTTTTCCTAGTTACAAAGCATTATTAAATAATCGCATTCTTTTCCAGTTACAAAGTATAGCAGAGTTAATTAATTATTTGTCATTCCAATAGTATTAATCATTAGCCTTCTCCTAATTACAAAGCATTATGAAACAATCGCATTCTTTTCCAGTTACAAAATATAGCATAGTTAATTAATTATTTGTCATTCCAATAGTATTAATCATTAGCCTTCTCCTAATTACAAAGCATTATGAAACAATCGCATTCTTTTCCAGTTACAAAATATAGCATAGTTAATTAATTATTTGTCATTCCAATAGTATTAATCATTAGCCTTCTCCTAATTACAAAGCATTATGAAACAATCGCATTCTTTTCCACTTACAAAATATAGCATAGTTAATTAATTATTTGTCATTCCAATATAGTATTAATCACTAGCTTTTTCCTAATTACAAAGCATTATTAAACAGTCACATTCTTTTCCAGTTACAAAGTATGGCATAGTTAATTAATTATTTGTCATTTCAATATAGTATTAATCATTAGCCTTTTCCTAATTACAAAGCATTATTAAACAGTCACACTCTTTTCCAGTTACAAAGTATGGCATAGTTAATTAATTATTTGTCATTTCAATATAGTATTAATCATTAGCCTTTTCCTAATTACAAAGCATTATTAAACAGTCACATTCCTTTCCAGTTACAAAGCGTAATTAATCATTTGTCATTTGAATATAGTAAGAATTATTAGCCTTCTAATTACAAAGCATTATGAAACAATCGCATTCATTTCCAGTTACAAAGCGTAATTAAGAATCATTAGCCTTCTTCTAATTACAGTTAATTATAGTCATAGCATTAATAATCATGGGCATTTTAAGTAGTCTCATTACAATAAACAGTGGCAGTTCTTAGCCAGTTACAAAGCATTATTTTATATATATATATATATTTTTGTCTCATTAAGAAGTCATTACTCAAGTGACATACTATTCATTGCTGTTCACCATTACTCAGAACTTTCTCGAACTGGTATCACTATTTGGGACTGTTAATACATTTTTTTGTTAGCAATGCATCGCGTTGGGATCGATAATTAATTGCTGAGGCATAACACTATTTGCTTTTGACCTGTTGCTGCAAATGTGGATAGGTAACGTCATTCGTCATGAGTCAGCTGTAGCAAGGTTATGTAACAAGGCAGTATATGTGATCACATTTATAAATGATAAACACAAATGGGTAAAAAATAAAAATGCAAGTACTAGAACAGGTATAATAAGTAACTGGTTTAGTAAGTATCATGAAAAGCTTCTCCTGGAAAAAATACAAAATGGATTATTGACCTGAAAGAAGAAACGCACACTATGCTGAAAAGTAGTGAACTTCGAATTAACAGGTAGTGAAATGTGTATAAAAATGTGTTCCATAGCTGTCCTTTCCAAAACTTTCCGTCATCCTACTATGTAATATAACACCTGCTGTCAAAACAAACTGCAACAAATGCTTAAATAACTACATAGCATAAATACATAACTTCAACATTATCCTCATCTGTAAAGAAAACTTCATTATCCATATCATCATAACTTCATTATTATCATCACCTGTAAAGAAAAACTTCATTATTCATAACAGCATATTCTTCATCATTATTCGTCAGCATTCATTATCATCTGCAAAAATCACTTCATTACTCATTACATAACTATTCCTTATCTCTAGCATATTTCATCACTAAAACTAAGATGTGTAGTTCTGTCTGACAGCCTGCATCAATCACCTTGTATTCTGAAAGAAAAAATTAGTTAAGACCGCTATTCTACGATGAGTATAGTATATTCTTGTTAATGCCTGCCAATCCTGATCCATTTACTCTTCCTCATAAAGTTATTGCATCTTCTTTCGTTTATTCTGTAGGTGAAATTCCCATTTCTGTTGAATTTATTTCTTACACGCATCATTTCTTTCTGAAATTGATGAACAGAGATTAATGTCTTGCATTTAAATCATATACCCACTAAATAATGACTGGTTAATGGTGACACAATTAACCATACAGCATAACATGACAGAAAACGTAATATGTCAAAGACATTGACAGTGTTCGGATGCAAAAATGTACACAGAATAATACAATGCAGCAGCAAAAAAATGTAAGACAGTCACGATCTTGAGATGTCATAAAGCAAAAAATGTCAAAGTCAACTGGTGTGTGTTATATCTTAACTATTTCACAATACATACAAATAAAACTGGAGTATAATCATACACAAAAAAAAGTGGAAAATGTGCACGGTCTGATGTGTAACGACAAGAAAAGCGACCTGCTAACCTTACCTTGCCGGGCACTTGCCAAGAAAAAATACGATAATCATCAGTAATTAGTCAGGTGAAATAATTGCATTAGTAAATGACATCATAGTGTGTTGAATCATACAGTGGTTTCACTCAATAAACGGTTTAATGTTTGAGATATGGTGATTGCCTTTCGATTTTCTGGTTCTCAAAGTTTCGACGTGTACAACATTGGGGTGAGGGATGCTGCGAATCCGATATGGACCTGCGTATAGAAGTTCAAATTTGCTGCACTTACCTTTTAATTTACTGGATAAATAGTGTGTACGTACTAATATCTTCTGTCCAACGTGAAAGTCTCGGCGTCTACAAACCTGTTTTTACTGTCTTCTCCGGCGCTCTGCGGCACGTTTGATGTTGTTCAGCGCAATGTCAATTATTTCATGGTGTCGTAGGCGACGACATTTAGGGAAGTTTACTAATTCTTTAATTTTGTTTGGTGGTTCAACGTTTTTCAATATAACAGACGGAGATAGCATAGTGGATTCATTCACATGCCCTACATGAAATAGAAAATGTTTTACAAATGCTTTCGAAACAGTTTTAGCAGTAGCTTTACGTAACGGAGTGAAAGTAACAAATTTTGAAGTGAGCTCAACAGCGACAAATATGTAGCAAAAACCTCTGTTAGTTCTCGGAATCGGACCAAAAATATCTACAGCGGCCATATGTCTTAATTTAACAGGTACAATGGGATATAAAGGAGGAATATGTGAAGTGGTGTCTGATTTAGCTTTCTGGCAAATTTTACAAGACGCTAAAACTCGGCGTATACGTTTCTCCATGTTGGTAAAATAACAGTTCTGTCTCAGTATAAGAAAACATTTTCGTGCTCCGTAACGTGCGTAACTTAAATGAGTGTACCAAATTAATTTGTTAACCAGTTCGTCAGGAATGCATAATAACCAATTGTTGCTGTCAGGATGAGAGCGGCGAAACAGAATGTCATTGCGTACTGTGTAGTGGTTCCTAATCGTAACATTATTCTTATCTTCCCAAAGGTGTTTAATTTCTTTCCATACATTGTCCTTATTTTGCTCTTGCGCTATGTCCTGTAGTGACGATGAAATAAAGTTTTCAAATGCGACTTGCTGAATGTACATGACACTGAAATTTGTTTTGCAGAAGTTGGTTGCTACGTCTTGCTGATTGTTGCCGAGAGAACGCGATAGTGCGTCTGCTATAACATTTTGTGTGCCGGGAATGTGGACAATCGTAAAATTAAATTCTTGTAAATATAGTTTCCATCTACTTAACCTGTCGTGAGTAAATTTAGCCGAAAGTAAAAATTGTATCGCTCTGTGATCTGTGTAAACGGTGGTATGTCTGCCATAAAGAAAGTGCCGAAATCTCGTAAAAGCCCATACAACACATAATGTTTCAAGTTCTGTAACAGAATAATTTCGTTCAGCAGGTGACAGAATGCGACTTGCAAATGCGATGTTTTTAATTACTATTGAACCATCTTCTTCAATTTCCTGGAAAATATGTACGCCTAAAGCGGTGTTGGAACTGTCAGTGGCAATGGAAAAATTTCTGGTAAGATCTGGGTGCGATAAAAGTGGTGCATTCAACAGAGCATGTTTCAGGTTCACAAATTCAGAATGTGCTTGCTTATCCCAAGACCAAATAGTGTTTTTACCTGTTAATTGACATAATCTGGGTGTGTCTAGAGCAGAGTGATGAATAAATTTACGAAAAAAGTTAATTAAGCCCAAAAAACTGCGTAATTGCTTCTTTGTCGTAGGAACGGTAATGTCACGTAGAGCTTGAAGTTTTTCCGGATCAGGTGCAATGCCTTCTGCTGAAATTACGTGTCCAAGAAATTTTATGGAAGTTTTGCCAAAGTGCGATTTACTAAGATTAACTGTAAGTCCTTGTGCATGGAAAGTTTGTAACAGTTGTTCAAGAATCAGATTGTGTTCAGACCAGTTAGCTTCTGCGATAAGAATGTCGTCTACATACGTCGTAATTCTGTCCTTAATGCAAACGTGTGTCGGATGGCGTCAAAATTAATAACATTTTCGTGAAGAAGATTCTGCGTGTCAAAATTATTGCTTACGTTACTGGAATATGAAACCTGTACTGTATATGGTCAAATTCTATCGTACGTGTTATTATTTACGGGAGAATGTTGTGGCATATCCACTATATGAACTGTTCTGTTATTTCTTACTGACGTGTTACGCTATGGATGACACCTATTGTCTGTTTCATTCATGATTATTCGTTGTTGCTGATGTTGTTGCTGCTCATAAGATCGACTGTTATTAAATGTACGCTGAAAATTGTGCTCGTTATTTTTACGTCTGTCATGATAGTAATTTCTATATGGCGCATTGCGATACGAGTTAAAATAGTGTGTTATCTGTACGTAGTTATTTCTTTGCTGCCATGCGTTACTATTTGTTGGAGCTGGGACTATACGTGCACGCGGCGAAACATTAAAGTTTGGTTGACCTTGTAGACTGCATTGTTGGTTAGGTATGCTAAGCGGCTGACTTTCATGCTATTGTGGTGAAAAAACATCTATTGTTACAAAAATGCGGTTCCTGTTACTAATAATTTTACACATACTGATGATTACGATTTTATCTGTAATTAAAATTACGCTGGTTTTGGAGTGCCTAAAGAATGTTGTCACTTTCCGTAAAAATTTGTCTTATCGGGTTTTCATTACATATTCTTAATTCTAGATAGAGCAATAGTTAAAGAGCAGTTTTGATAGATATAAAGGATAGTAGAAGAAAAGGCAGCAGTGCAGAAAACTAAAGATGAAACAGCACTACTACAGCTCGGGGCCCTATGCTCGCTACGGCACATATTCATTAAAGCGTAATGAATCCCCTGAGGTCATTTACGCACTGCAAATAAATTTTAGCTTTTGCGTTGCAAGCAATAGCGGTAAAATTCCAAAAGTAAATCGCTGTATTCTTGCTAATTCCAGTTTCTGCATAATACGTAATGCTGATGAAAATACAATAGCAAATTGTCGCCTCTGGTTCAAAGCTAGTTTCTGCATTGCTGGTAATAGCGGTGAAAGTACAAAAATAAATTGTCGTATACAGTGCAAATCGTGTATCTGTGTTCTGTCATTATTAAATTCTTTACATTTTCTTACAAATGCAAACTGCTTATTATCAACGTTCTCGACACTGAATTTGAGAACACGTTCAGGTTTGTGTGACAGTCTGTTTGTCTGTGTCATTTCGGATTTCAAGTTGCATAGCTTTTCAGATTTTAAGTCGCGTGGCTTTTCGGATTTTAAGTCGCGTAGTTGCTGTAAATTGCTCACATTATACACGCTGCGTGAGTCAGACAAATGTTCGCTAAGTGGCGTCTGCTGTGTTGCGTTATTAACTGAAATACTTTTCATCTCTGTTACTTCTTGCTGTAAATTTGACAACTTCCTACGTAACGTGTTGTTAGATGAATCGATCTCATTAATTGTCTGCTGTAAATTTTGAAATTCAGGTGTTTGGATAAATGAAACCGGTGCAGTATCGTCTGATTTATTGTCATTAGTATTTTCGATAACATCAATACGACTGGCCAATTCATCACATTTTTCAGTCAGTATTTTAACCTGATCGTCGGTTTTAGAATCGGACGCATTAATCTGTTTTTGCAACTTACGCGTAGTTTCGCTCAGTTTTTTAACATCAGCTTTGATGACATCGCAATCCTGTGTTAGATCTAATTGTTCGAATCTGTCTGTCACTGTTTGAATATTTACTGTGTGTGTATCTGTTTTTGATTTAAGGTCAGAAATTTCATCCCGTAATTCCGCGTTCAATTGTTCTATGGTATTAATTTTGTCGGACACTGTAGTAATATTATTGTCTACATACGTCTTCGCTTTCGCGAACATTTTACGTTTGTCTTCTTGTCTTTGTGCAGTGATTGTTTCCATGACTTGTCGTTTTGCTTTGTTTTGATCTTGAATAAATTTGCGGAAACGCGTATCACTGTTTTGTATGTGCTGATTAAAGCGCTCGTTAATCTGAGTGTTTTGCTGTTCAAATTTCGCGTCTATCTTTGCGTCCATTGTGCGCGAAAGTTCTACCGTCATTGCTTTAAACTCATCCCGTAATTGTGTAGCTTTTTCAGAGCATTGTTTAGCGACTCTGCTAATTTCGTCTCTGAGTGTGTCTGTTGCGGCTGTTTGCATTTCTCTTAATTCCTGCTCAACAGACTTAATTTCTTCGCTATTTTTTCGTGAACAAGCCTCAATTTCCACGCGCAACTGTTCCTTAGTGTCATGGCACTGCGCGGCAACGTCTCTAATTTGTTCACTAAGTTTGTCTTGTTTTTTGTCATTATTGTGAAGTTTTTCATTTAAGTGTTTGTTATCTTCCCTAAGTTGTAGCAGTATTGCCATAATTGGATCCGAGCCAAAATTACCATTTCTATTATCTGTACTGTTCAATAGTGGATCTGGAATTGTTTCACTTTCTGTAACCATTTGGTCATTTTGAAATTTACAAAAAGGTTTGTCAGTCAAATGTATACTATCAGTCATTGTTTCGGAATTAAATACATCTGTCCTACTTTGTGTGATCTGTTCATTTTCATTAGACAGATTTGTCTGTACATTACTTGAGTTTTCCGAATCGGGTGTGTTAAGCTGGGCAGCGCTCATTACAATAGAGCGTCCCGCGTCATCAATTGTCGTCAAATTAACAGACGAGACAATTGAGTTCGTTTGTTCATCATTAAGGTAAAAGTCATCACTAGTGGTTGGAATGCACTGATTGTTAGTGAACGCAGGATTGTCATCATTACACTGCGTGTCATATGTCCTATCGGTAAAGTTGTTTGAGTCGGTAATTTCATTCATAATACCTCGCGATACACTATTCACAGTCTTTCGCGGCATTTTTTACAAAAGTCAAAATTTTTCACAAAATAAATCAGCACAATGCAAAAGCAACACACAAATACAACAGAGCAACGAATTGCCGTTGACCTGTAGAAAGAAAGTCACAAGTTAATAAAAGCGTTGCGCTAAATCCTAATTATATCTAAGCAAATAAGAGCAGATATCTGACTGTTGCTCAAAAGACTCTCAACGAAATACGATCCTGGACTGGGTGTCGCCAAGTGTAACCTCCCCACAAAAATTTAAAAGGAATGTAATGACAATACTTAATAGAAATGGGAGCCAAACGTAACCTCCCTGCAATTAAATTTAATGACAATAAAAGTGAGAATCGCGATCTGACTCAAGTATAAGTTCTTCATAAAAAATTAAGGTCCATTCAGTGATAATGATTATTCAATTAAACCGAAATATCGGTCTTTGGCCCTGTGCAAAAAAATCAAAATTAAATTCTTACCTCATTGCAACACCTAGTCAAATTTCTGCTCTTGTTGTTGCGCACCGCTTGGAGGAACTGCATTGCAAATAATAATATTCCTTTTTTTTTTTTTTTTGTAATCTAATTGAAAACTGAAACTTTTGTTTAGGGGAAGCGGAACGAAATAGTTACTTCAATAAAAAATGAAAATTTTTATGTAAAATTGCTTTTGAAATCAAAGTTATTATTGGGGGCACTTGTTGAAAATTAGTTACAATAATTAAACTTTACATTATCCGATGATTATCTTAATTAACAGTATACCTCATTCAGCATCTTGACCAGTGTTGTCGCCAGACCACATCACGCAATCCCACTGGACTGCTACCACTGACCGACCGCTCTGCATGACGACTACTAGCGTACTGCACGCCACTGAACAGAGCTACTGCTCGCGACGACTACTGACAGAGTACTGCCCTCAACTAGACAGAGCTACAGACTCGCAACGACTGACTGACAGACTGAGAACCGCTCGCAACACTCGCGCGGTCAAGCGCATACTCTCTGGTCACAGATGCTACAATGCCTCGCCATCGCTGCTATGTTACATACGTGTTTCAGCATCCATAACGTGCATGGAGGGCAGGCCCTATATCACACTGGGTATCAAACACTTGCCCATCACCAGTCATAAGATCGTTAATCAAAGTCCTCCAACAGTGACACCATTCCGCTATCAAGTGGTACACAGAACGACTCACCTGCACTAACCCATTGTGTGTGTGCACACTGACCATAGCTCCTTCAACGTGATGCTGAGAGAGGGCTGTGAGCTTTGCCTTGGCACGATTCACCATCACCTAATGTTCTGGCTAACACAGCATCATAGTACAATCCCAGAGAATGGTGAAGTAGAAATCCTGGAGTCATCATCACCACACTGGGACCTCCCTTCCATAACCAATCAAGGCCTTGCAGAGAACAGGCTTTGTGCAGAGGACCCCATCATGACAGCGCAGAGTGATACACATCACAGTGTCGACGACAGGTTGTCCACATGGTAACGATGAGCCACCAGAAGCCAAGTGAAGTAAGATGGATCATGTTCAATTTCCATGGTGTGCAACACCCTTTGGCAGCAGAGGCTGATGGCACAGATGTATGCACGTCATGGTCACAGAATGCAATGGGTCAGACTGCATCAGCCTGCTCCCCACTGACAACATTGTGGGAGATCGAGAGATATAAACACAATCGAGGTAAATGGAAGATTGGCTAGTGAAATGCGTAAATCCTGGCGATCACCATGAACATGACCCCAAGAGTCCACAAGGCTGAGGTGCTGGACACTTGCTGCTAGTGCTGTGCATGGAGAGTCACATGGCAGTTGGTCTTTGGGCACCTGGGTTGAGTTGAAGTCACCTCCCATGATTACGATATCCTGATAACCCAGGAAGTGAGGCGTGACTGTCTCAGGGAAGAAGTGTATAGCTCACAGTGGTGACCCAAACCAGGTGGTGCATAGATCCAAACACCACTATATGTGAGAGCCATACCTATGGCATCAGGGAGACAAGCAACGGTAGCAGCAAGCATACTGTCACATAAGAGGATCACCATCCACTACCAGTAGGGGAAGTGTGGGAGATGTGTGCTGTAAAGACGTAGGGAGCACAAAATGTTGCAATATGCACCTCCTGAAGGAGGGAAATATCAGTGTCCATAGCATACAGCATTTCATGGAGTAATAGCAGTTTATGTCTCACACGAGTAGTATTTGCATTGACCGTTGAACCAGTCTACATCAGACACATTCAGAATGGACATGACTTTCCTGGCCACAACGTCAACAAGTGCATCGGTGACCATCATATATGACGGCAGCCCCACAGCCGGCAATAACCAAGTAAGAAGGCAAGTGTTTCTTCAGGACATGAAAGGTTTCAAACATGTTCTACATTTCAACAACGTGACTGACGTTGTTGCTATAAGATTTAAAGGAGGCCACCACAACGTCCGATGGCTCTTCAAATGAGAGTTCGAAAACTATCGATGATTGGAAACCAAAATCAGAGTGATCAAGAGTGACAGCCTTTATATGGCCATCATAGTATCAGAACTTGAGTTGGGTGTCATGGCGCAGCAAAACCTCGGCGCACAGCTCTTAATTCACTAGCTTTATGTACACAGTGGTGCTAAAGATAGAAAAGTGAATTGCGAGAACACCTATTGGCGGGAGACGAATTTCGTCCCATATAATCCTTTCTGCTTTATATGTTTTTGGTCATTCATGATCAGATGGAAAAGTTAATTTAATCGTGGACTGGCGATAGGAAAATTCCATGATAGTCGATGAATTCAGACAAGAAGGCATGCTGCTAAGTGGAAGTAAACAAACACGCATTCACTGACAAGCAGCACAACAGGCAAGATGCAAACAAGGTGTGCTCCCCTCACCACTGTCAAAGGCAGACTGTCCTCTGAGCCACCGAAATGCTTGACGAATTGTTGTATGGTTAGTGTTATATTAATAAATGCTTGAACTAGTCTACATCAGACACATTCAGAATGGCGATGACCTTCCTGGCCACAACCTGAACAAGTGCACAGCTGTACATCATACATTACGACAGCCCCACAGTCGGCAATAACCAAGTAAGAAGGCTCACCATGCTTGCTTACATTCTATTGACCAACACATATGGAAACGTGGTAGCAGTTTCATGACACATTCGGTAATCAAAAATTTAATACGAATTGCATATATATATATATATATATATATATATATATATATATATATATACTCTTGCTCATAAATTAAGGATAATACTGATACATGGTGGAAAACGCTCTGGTGGGCGGTTTGTGGGTTTAAATCACCTTGGGGTATGACCATGCGGTGCATTTAACCTGCTGTCGTCGCATGGTGGCGCTGGCAGCAGTCCACATACGCAGAGGTGTGTTGGTGCATGGCAGAGTATGGTGCAGCGAGTAAGTGTGCAGACGTTTTCAGATGTGCTAATGGTGACTGTGTGTTGAAAATGGCTCAAAGAACACATATTGATGACTTTATGAGGGGTAGAATACTAGGGCGACTTGAGGCTGGTCAAACACAGCAGGTCGTAGCACTGGCCCTCCATGTGCCACAAAGTGGTAACGATTTCAGTGACAGGAAAACGTGTCCTGGCGCTACAGTACGGGATGTCCACAGTGCACAACACGACAAGAAGTTTGCCACGGAGTACTGCAGGTAGCTTTGCTCAGGACCTTACCACAGCCACTGGAACAGTCGTCTCCAGACACACAGTCCACAGACGACTGAACAGACATGGTTTATTCGCCCAGAGACCTGCAAGGTGGATTCCACTGACCCCTGGTCACAGGAGAGCCCGTAAAGCCCAGTGTCAAGAATACAGTACATGGTCATTGGAACAGTGGTCCCAGGTTATGTTCACGGACGAGTCCAGGTATAGTCTGAGCAGTGATTCTCGTCGGGTTTTCATCTGGCGTGAACCAGGAACCAGATACCAACCACTTAATGTCCTTGAAAGAGACCTGTATGGTGGTCGTGGTTTGATGGTGTGAGGTGGGATTATGATTGGTGCACGTACACCCCTGCATGTCTTTGACAGAGGAACTGTAACAGGTCAGGTGTATCGGGACGTCATTATGCAGCCTTTTCAGGGGTGCAGTGGGTCCCACCTTCCTCCTAATGGATAACACACAGCCCCACCGAGCTGCCATGGGCAGAGTACCGTGAAACAGAAGATATCAGGCGAATGGAGTGGCCTGCCTGTTCTCCTGACCTAAACCCCATCGATCACGTCTGGGATGCTCTCGGTCGACATATCGCTGCACGTCTTCAATCCCCTACGACACTTCAGGAGCTCCGACAGGCACTGGTGCAAGAATGGGAGGCTATACCCCAGCAGCTGCTCGACCACCTGATCCAGAGTATGCCATCTCGTTGTGCGGCCTGTCTACGTGTGAATGGTGATCATATCCCATATTGATGTCGGGGCTCATGTGCAGGAAACAGTGGCGTTTTGTAGCACATGTGTTTCTGGTTTTCTCATCTTATCACCAATACTGTGGACTTAAAGATCTGTGTCATGTGTGTTCCCTATGTGCCTATGCTGTTAGCGCCAGTTTTGTGTAGTGCCACGTTGTGTGGCACCACATTCTGCAATTATCCTTAATTTATGAGCATGAGTATATATATGTTGAACTCATCAAAACTCTCACACTTAACTGTTCATTGCAAATATTTCGGATTTTCAATTCTTTTTCTGCTGGTAAGTGTCCATAAAATGCCTTTGAAATAATCACATAAATTACGAGCCATCTCCCAAGAACTGTTATGGGATTAAGCATTATGTACACACGGTACTGGGAATTTCTTCAACTTAACCTTACAGATCGAAAAAAAAGATTATTTCGAGCATCAGCGGCGTGGGAGTGGCGCAGTTACATACTTAACATTTTTTCAATTTGTATTTGCTAAAAACAGAAGCGATGTTTTGTCACGCCACTATACTATAAACCGACGGTTACAGCTAAGCCTGATTTTGCACCGCTAGTTTTCGCCAGTCAAATACGATCCGATTTCACAGCAGTGTAATCTGGGATTAATATTTATACAGCGCCGATTTCCAGCTTATGCTTAACATGAGGTCATTTTCTGTCTTAACCTAAGGTTAAATGCCTTATACAATCGACCCCTAGACAATCAAGTAACTGTGATAGAGCATCATGAATAATATTCTCCTTCCCTGGTAGATATTCAGTCACAAAGTCGTATTGTTGAAGTACGAGTGCTCAGCTTATCAAGTGGTTGTGAGTTAGTTTACAAGTCATTAAAACTGATAATGCATTGTGGTCTGTGTGCACAATGACATCTCTTCCAAGCAGATAGAATCGCAAACTGTTGGAACTCCAAACGATGGCCAACATTTCTTGCTTAGTAATGGTGTGTCTTCTTTCTCATGCAGTTAATGGTTTGCTGGTGGAGCCAGTCGTGCAATGCTCACTTTGACAATTGACTTCATAGATTAGAAATGGATGACAATTGATCCCAAACTGGCTATCATCTGAACCTAGGTAAACCTGTTGTGTCAAATGTGGTTGGTGTAGAATTGGTGCTAATAATGGTCGGAATGAATATTTTCAGAAAGTTTCTGCTGCTTCTCCCCAAGGTCCATACTGCTTCTTTCTTCAGTAAATTCAGTAGCTGAAGTGACGAAAGACTGTCTCCAGCAAACAAGTGACAGTGAAACGCAGTGCATCCTAAATAACCCTTTAACTATTTCCGATTTGTGGCTACAGGGAAGTTCTCAATTGTCTTCATATTCTGTGGGTCGTGTTCAATCACTATTTGCATAACCACATGACTGAGAAATCTTATATGCATCTTTCCAATTTTACCAAGTTTACACTGACACCAAATCTTTTAAATGCGCTTAGCACACAATATAAGATGTCGAGCTGCTGAATCAGTCAAAATATCTACAAGATAGGCAGTGATGGACTTAAGTAGCCCTGGCCTAATACTTGTTGAAGTGCTCCCATAAAGTTGGTAGAATGTAGGACAGTTCAAAATGGGTTCTCTTAAATTCTATCGTTGTGAAGAAATATGGTGCAATAAAAGTTTCCACTAAGTGCCAGTGATGACTGAACTGCACAAATCACGCCATTAAATCGCTGTAATATCTCATCCAAATTCTCGGCTTGGTTCCATTGTGGAGGAATGAACCTGCTGATTGCTCTGGCATCCAGTACAGTTCTGACAGTTCCGTTTGGCTTCATGACTGCGTGCATGTAACTGCTGAGCTCACTCTCTGATTTCTGGTGATTTCCCATATCTAGCACTCTCTGTATCTCCTTCTCAATGGAAGGCTTCTTGGCTGGTGGCATAGAGTAATATTTTATACGACATGCTTCATGGTATTTTACTTTTTATTTGAAAGCACATCCTTTCATTACTTTGGGATGGGACGAAAATAAATCGTACTGGTACCACAATAGCTTTCTTAACACTTCCTTTTTATACTCAGTAAGTTCTGTTAATTTACTTAATTCGTTTGGATATCTGCAGCAATGTCATTCACGTCAGCCCACGTTTTCACATCATTATCTTTCCCTCGAAATTGTAGAGTTCCAACTCCTGTATCTTCTTTGTCACTAATGAAACACAAATTCCCACCCACAGTGCCTTCAAAATCTTTATCTACAATACCTTTAAAGTGTATCTTCATCTCTTCTTGCTGATTCCTCACATAATCTTATCCTTCCGTAAAATCTAATCGACAAAATCTTTCCATCATCCAGCATGTACCAAATTTTATTCCAACACTCAAAAACAGAAGAACAGAAACTAGTTGCTCAAAATCTTCTCCTGACACAGTATTTCACTACCTCTATTGCCCTCAATTTCAGCAGGACATTATCCCTAATCCTCCTTTCTTCGATATTTCAACACAATTTGTTCTCTGATTGACTTATTCGATTCCAAGCTGCAGTTACAATTCTTAGCCTGTTTACCAGAAAAAATAGGCACCTTTACACAATAATTAAGCTCTTAAAATAATTACTCTGTTATGGCGCTCATCTCCAAGCCAAAATCCAATTACATATTAACATTAACTCTGCATTCTTCTGTTGTAACAATCAGTTTAACAGCATCATTAGTACATTGCTCATCTTCTCTTAGTAAGTCTTCTATAATGCCATGTCTGTTGTCTATGTGCTTAATTTATATTGCTATAGATGACTCCACATCCACATATTCAGTTTCAGAGTGGGCTACATCCAAAATTAAAATCTGTTTTTCTGCAAATCCCGAAGAGGAATTGGGTCACCATTTATTCTACACTGTGCTTTGAAATACCATTCATTGGAATGCTAATTTTACAGTGCTTCATTGTCTCTGTTTCTTATATCAGAATGATTGTTCTCATGCCATCGTTTTTGGTGTCAAGAGCCTCAATTCGATATACAGTCATATATAGATTGTCAATGTTGTATCTTGTGAGAGCTAACCTCTTATGAACAGACAATGGGTAGTGCTGTAGAAAACCCTCTATGTTTTCTGTTTCTTTGACAGTCTCATCCAAATATATTACTTTATTATTATTATTATTATTATTATTATTATTATTATTATTATTATTATTATTATTATTATTATTACTAGGTCTGCATCATTTACCAGTCGTGACTGGACAGACTGTGTCAGGGTTACATATATAAGATTGGGTTACAATTTTATACAACATACAGAAAAGTATTCACAGTAAGAGCAGATATAACATATTAAGGCAATATTATTTTGTCCATTCACTTTGGCCAATACTGAAAAATTCTCCAATAGAATATAATGGGTGTTCTTTCAAGTCCTGTGCAGTTATCCTTTTGAACAGTCCTAGTGGCGCAGACTCCACTTCTTGGTCCACTGTATTGTACATTTTTAGGCTACCACTGGAAAACTGTCTTGCATTCCAGTCAGACGACAACTTGGTACTTCAATGTTCACTTGATGCAAGTGTTGTGATTATGAATGTCTTGTCTCATTTTGAAATTACCTTGGTTTTCCTTTACACTGCTGAGGCATAGAAACACATATTGGCTGAATACTGTCATTATCCATAAACTGGTAAATATAGGTTTGCAGTTCTCCTGTTTTTTACTTGATGTAATGATCCTGACAGCTTTTTTGGAGCATTAACACCTCCTTACAACCTACAGAGTGTCCCCATAACAGCAGACCATAATTAATATGGCTATGAAAGAGTGCATAAGAAACTGTCAATAGGTACTGGTCAGTTAATATACCTTTTAGTTTTCTTAGCAGGCATGTAACACAAGATAACTTGGAATGCACATGCTCTGTGTGCTTTTTCATTGGCAGTTTGCTGTCTATCATGAAGCTTAATAATTTGACAGCCTTCATGTTACCATGGCAGCCAATGTTGCTGAGACTACATATCGTTTGTTGTGTTTTTTATTGATTCATTTCCATTTTATTTTCGATGAACCACTCTTTAATGCTTTCAAAGAGTATGTCTGCTGCCAACAGAGCTTGTTCAGCCCTTTTCCCCTTGGCAAAGAGTGTGGTATCATCATCAAATTGTGGAATGTCGTATGATACAACCTATATTGTTGACATAGAAAAGGAACAGGAGAGGTACTATGACAGATCCCTGGGGCAATCCATGCTCCAATTTTTGCTCTTGGGAGGCTGCTCCATGGACTGATACTATTCGTCTTCAGTTTTCAAGATAGGATCGAAGAGTAGCTAAGATCCACATCTGTACAAAAGTTTGGCTTGTCAAACTTGCTTGTACCAATACTGGTAACAATAGTCATGTTTGTCATTGTACTCAGCACACTATGACATTTACCTTGTACCATAGTATTGAGTTTGTCTTCTATTATATGTTTGTCTAAATCAGGTTCCAGCATGTATTCAAATTTGACAGTTAGGTCCCTGCATTGCTCCAGTATGCCAGCCACTATTTTAATGATCGACAGTTCTTTTATCTCCCACCTTACTGAGTGCAGTTTTACTGTGCACACGATCTTCGTCTTACTTAGACTGTAATGCTGCAACATCTGACTTGAGGTTGGGACGTTCTGTCGTAACTTCATTACATGATTCAACCTGTTTTTCTGTGAACATACTGGTGAGCTTCATTCACGACTTTTCTAACGATTTCGGAATTCTTGTGCAGTCTTTTCGAATTTATCCTCCACTTGATTTAATTCATTTAAGCTCATCAATTTTTTTTATTTTGCTGTTTAAGATCATTTATGTCAGAAAATTGCTGTTTAATGTCATTAGTTTGATGTTTATCAGCAGTCTGCTGTTAATGATCATTATTCATTGCCTTGATGTGCTCAAAAATTGTTACTTTTTCATTGGTGTGGAAGCCTCCACTGATCCTCAGAATCATTACTAGCACAATTTAAGCCACAGCTATTTAACAAGGATCCCAAATCGCTTTCATGATGGATATTTATGGTTCACTTGTCCTGTAAAATGATATAGCCTACTCTTATTGCAATATCTTCACTGTCAACACTCAGCGTTAAAGGTAGAACATCCTCTACTGTTTCTAAAACTGACACGTATTCACAGTTTATAGTTCACAAATTATCAGTCCTTTCCAGCCTTGTCTATAGAAAAATGAGGTGCCACTATGCTGGGAAGCTGCATACTCACCATTTACTGTAGTTCTGGTGCATTAGCTGTCTCCAAAGGTTGCAATGAAGCCATCATCTAACAACCACATCACCAAATGTGAAGTTGCTCTTTATTGTTCACTACATTGATAACTACTCATCACCTTGTTGACAATGGCTCATTTCACAATCAGTATTATTTTATGATAGGTCAGACGAAATTCATTAAGCTTAATTGATTCAGATACCACTAACAGTTTATTATACCCTTTGTTGAATGGTACTACTGAACTATAGTAAAGAAATAATGTCACAGGATTCGAATAAACTTCCATTGTCATGAATGCTTAAATCTTGGATAACATTTCCTACTTGACAGTTACTGTGCAATATTGTTCCAACACACAACCACCGAATTCAGTACACTAATTGGCTTTCATTCAAGTATTTCCTTACACTGACTGTTCATGACTGATCACATCTGAAGATTCCACATTAACTACAAAGAACTGGTGTGCACTAAAAAACAAGCAACTGTAAAACTAGTTGTTGAAACCAGAGATGCTTAACAAAGTATTGTCGAACATCACAGAGGTTGTATTTATTATTACTGGTTCTTTATTAGTTTACAGCCTTTTCGCCATACAAACATCTTCCATGTACACATTTACGTAAAATACACACTGTGAATGTCAAGATTAGCTAAGGTGGTGTCAAGTCATATAATCACAATAGATCCAAGTTTTTCTTTAGTAACAGAATAACTATTCCTGCCATGTCATAAACACTACAACCATAGTTTTTCATTCACAGATATTACATATTTTCTATGAAAGTAGACAAGTACTTTTCTTATTGTGACATGCATTATACAGGGCATACATAAAGTCCAGAAACACTTTCAATTATTTATTACACAAGATTTATGTACAGATGTCACACATATTGTATTTTGAAGAGAAACTTTGAAAGTTTTTTTTTTTTTTTTTTTACGAACATTCTATATGTGAACCATGAGTGACGTCAATACGGTAATCGAATTCTTGGCATATGTGTCCCAGCATGGCATCATCGACTGTGGCAGTTCCCGTCTTCTCTCTTGGAGCTCTGCTACAACCTGTGGTAGAGGTGGTACATACACCAGTTCCTTAATGTGTCCCCACAGAAGAAAGTCACACGGAGTGAGATCTGGTGATCGGGGAGGTCATTTCATGAAACAGCTGTCCTTTTCTGTAGCACAGCCGATCCGTCGATGTGGCAGGTCTGTGTTCAGGTACCCACGAACTTCACAATGAAAATGGGGTGGAGCCCCATCCTGCTGAATGATGAACGAATTGTCCAATTGCATTTGAAGCATCAGCAATTGCTACAACATGTCCAAATATCCAATGACAATGCTCTTGGTGAAGAACAATTGTCCATACAGTTTTCGATGTGACAAGATAAAAAGAACGTTTACCTATGGGGAATCACACTCAAATTCAATGCATTCATGTGGATGCTTTGTACCCCAGATACTTTCCAATTAGTGTGAGAAGTGACTTCATCGGTAAAATTTAAGCGATCAACAATGCCATCCCCATCCTCATTCAGTTGTTGCAACTGCAAACAAAACTCAAAACGCTTGTCTTTGTCATCGTCATTGAGCTTCTGCACTAGCTCCAATGTGAATGGTTTCATAGACAACTTCTGTTGCAGGACTTTCCACGCTGTCATTGGAGCCATTTCGAGTTCATAGGATGCATGATGCACTGATTTCTTTGGACTCCTTATGAATGTCTCTCGTATGCACTCCACATTCACTTCACTTAGACTGGGACATACCCTTCTCTTTGCCAGGCACAAGCAACCCATCGTAACGAATTTGTTTTTGCCAGTGGTAAATGGCCTTCCTTGTTGGTGGCTTCTTACCATACTTGGTTCTAAACATCTGTTGAACAACTGCAGCACACTTCTTTTTGTTGAACTCCAACACACAGAAAGCTCGCTCTGCCCCTGAACTCGCCATGTTTGCAACTATCGCAGACTATCGGCAAATTACCAAACTACACTGTGGCAGCATACATGAAAGAAACTTTCAGGGTTTCTCTTCAGAATGACATATGTATGATATCTGTACAATGTTTGGTTCTTGTGCAATAGATAACTGAAAGTGTTCCCAGACTTTATGTACACCCTGTATATAAATAAATTACTTTTCTTTAGCATTTTATCATTAGCCCATAGATACAAAACAGTGAGCTGACAAGCAGATCCACCCAGTAACAGCAGCTGAAGCTCTTGAGCAGTAATGAAGGTGCCATTACATTAAATGGTTTTTGACTTTACTGACAGTCATGGCAGCTACAGTGGTGGGGGATGCATATGTGAGTTTTCACTGCTTTTGTAGGGGTAGGTTGGGAGGGGGGTTGCATATACAAGTTTGTTGCCTGTGGAAGCATGATTTAAGAATATTTACTAAATTTTATTCTCAATAATGAAATTAACGAATTCATCATAGGGATCCAAACTACAAATAATTAGAAACATAGAAATACTGAAGCATCAGATTCTGATCATTAGTTTTGATATATGATATAATCAAGGTGATGGACACTGCCATTTCACCCTTATGCAATATTGCTACAATGACATCACACACTGGAGATTCAAACAGACAAAAACAATCCCATTATACAAAATACAATCAAAATAATTCGAAGAAGAACATGAAACAAATGGGGCAACTATGGGAATTAGGGGTTTTGGGCGGGACAAATAAAATAAACAACATTCCTAACATAAAATACTCACATAAACAAAAAGTTATGCAAAACTCCAATAGACCAACATTACATGAACTACACAAAACTGATACTGCTAATTTCAGTTAATCTAAATAGACAAACTGAACTCTACAATACCAACATACACAAAACACACTAATAATACGCAAATAAACCTACAAAAAATTGGAATCAAAAACTGCACTTGACCTATAAGCTAAAACAAAGTCCACAATAGCACAAAACATCAACTCATTCCAAAAACTTGTATGAGAAGCATCACTTGACCTATATTGTTTGAAGAAATTTCATGATAGCAAAAAATCACAACTCGTTGCAGAAATTATTGAAAACTTCACTTCACCTTTATGGCTGCTTTACCATGCTGAATAGCTATAACTTGCTGCACTGACAATTATTGAAAATATCACTTAACCAAAACAGCTACAACAAAATCCGTGATTCTGAAAAACCATCCTAACTGGATGAAAATAGTTAGAAAAAACTCCATGATACCTACCAATTTTAATTTTTAATTATAAACTGCAACTAGTAATATAAGCCACAAATTCACCAAAAAATCCATTAATAACAATTTCTGCATTCACTCAAAACACCATCACACACATATATTAAACACACATATTACTCAGAAAAGTGAAGTGGTAATTTCACCACCTCATTATGTTTACGTCTCAGAAATAAGAAAAGGGAAGTATAGCAGAGCTGGCGTACACTCCAGTGTTCTTACAAGGGGAGTGGTGTCGCACACCATCCGTCTATCACTGAATTTACGATTGAGACGATTTGCTGAAGACAAAAATCTAATTTTGAAATCTAAATGAAATGTCCACTGTCAAAATCCGTTTTGCTAACCCAATCAAACATTGCTTTCTGTGTGTTGCTTGTCTAACATGAATGGATTATGTAAATCTGTTGTTAGGATATAGTCTACTTTGTGAAGTGAGATTATCAGTGTCTCTGTATTTATATTTATATATCTGCGTGCATGTGTGTGTGGGGGGAGGGGGTGTAATCAAACTTTTTGGGCACTTATAATGGCTAAAAGTATTCCAAGTGGGTAAAGACAGTGGGAGTAATGAAAAAAGTATCTCGTGTGCTGCTCTAGAGTCTACAGCATTTTAATTAATATACTTGTCCAGAGTTGAGACATAGCGTAGGGTTTTGAAATATATTCATGACAACCAAAAGGTTTGAATTGCTTCACATTCCTTGAAAATTTTTTTATTCTCTATCAAATTGACAGTGATTATTATTTTTATTCAATAAATTGTAATTACTCAATTTCTAATCCTTGGTCACATCATTTTAATCATCATATTAGGTTTTTTCTTTGCCAGCCACTTTATAGATTGTTTCAAACTTTCAATCCCAGCCCTTCTCTCCCCTCCACTCCCCTTGTGAGTTACTGTATATTTTGACACCAGTAAGTAATTATCAATGAGAGCATTTGCCAGTAAGAGAAAGTGGGTGTAATAATTTACAAATGACCCTGCTATGAAGGATAGTATCAAAGTCACTAATTCATCCTGGTTTCTTAGTTCAGCAAATATTTCAGGATTTGTGCATTTTGTTTCTTCAAAGATAAAAATGGTTATCTTCTAACAAATAAAGGAAAGACTTAGCACAATACTTCCTTTACTCCACACAAAACCATTTCATCAAAATAATAAACAGTTTAAAAAGCAAGTAGGAGCCTCATCACTGTCTATTACATATTTTGCTAACAGTTGGTGGGCACCTGCAAACAGGTGAATTTCCATAATGATGACACGGCGGCCGCTCACCTTTCCATGATTTTTTTCTGGCTCTGACAGCAAGGTACTTGACATATTCAGACAATGGATTTTATTTTTTGCTGTAATTCGAATCAGTGCTATGGGATTTAGGTCTGAATGGTGTGGAAGGCGTTGGAGGAGTACAAATATATTTTCTTGTAAAATTTTGTCTTTGTAACAAACAGGAGAAAGTTGATCCTCCTTAACTAATACCAAAAGTTCGGCTTTGTATAGATCTGGCTCATAATATATGTTGTTATTTGACAGCCAGAATTGTGTTTCACTCTTTAAAGGACTAGCAGATGGGTTTTATGCTTCTGCTTATTGTGATGTGGGGCACTGTCAAAAGTGGTAATACTTCTTGCAGGTAAGCCTGGTATAAACTGAAATGGTGTATATTTTTGAAAAGTTTTACAGCACATTTCCGAGTACTTGTCTGATGTTATGGTTTTTGATTCAAATGCGAGAAGTGCAACTGGAGTTAAACCATGTCACCATTTGTATGTGTCACAATTAAATGCTGACTGGCACTTTTGTTTGACAAGACTCCATGCACAGTCACTTTGTCAACATTTATTTATGATGTAAGGAGTGCAAATCAATGTTTCTTCTAAGTAAACCATTGGCTGCTTAGATTCCGATGTCTCATTCTTCTGTGAAAACCTAATGTACTGTGCCCTTTTCCAACTCCGTTGTCTTGTTCACATGTAACAGAATGTTTATTTTGGTACCTCTTAAAACCAAATCCAATAGACAGAACAATTTTTCTGAGTTTCCTTGCTAGCCTTGAAATTCAATTCTGTGCAACAAAGACTGCTTAGTTTTTGCAAAGTTGATATATATTTATTTTGTTTATAACAGTGTGGAAATTACTGCCTTATAAAACATTTATCCATATCGTCAATGGAATACTTATTGTGAGCATCTCACTTCTTCTTCTTTGGAATAGAAACTTGAATTCTACTCTGCTGGACTCCATGTCCATCACCTTCTCTGTTAGAACAATAAATCCAAACTCTTTCTCATCGACAACAAGTTTAATCACGTTAACCACAAGTCATACCGCCTGGCAGTGAAGACATTTTCTGCGCTCACCATCCAAGTAACCAAGCTTGCACTGTGAAGTAACAAAGTGTGCTGCTTTAATTGGAGTGTGGTTGCATCTAGTCATGTGACTAAGTTTCTGCTATAGCGGCATGACCAATTCACCTTGCCAAACTTCTTACAATAAACCAAAATTAGCCAAAATGCGTGCACACACACACACACACACACACACACATATACTAAAAATTAAAACGAAAACAATAATAAGCTAACAAAAAAAAATCATGACTGCCCAACTTACACTTCTCAGGAACTCCTATGGAATAGAAACTTGCCAAAAACTGTCACATTTTCGTCTTTCGTTCGAAAGTTATAAATCGCCCACAAAATTACATTCTCCGCCTGCAGGCCATACAACTGAAGGAGTTTCAGCGTTGTCGCCATATAATCACCCAATTCAGCATGGAATGACCTACTAGGGACTTGCCTCGTCATGTCCCTGACTAATAACAAATGCAAGTCAAAAATTAAACATGCAACCATTAACAAAATGCTTGAATAACAATTCCAATGACTACCGGCACAGTAGCCAAACTCACTAACAAAGAACCAAAAATACAATTTTAGTCCGAAGGAGACAAGTAATACAAAACACATGACAAACAACATTGTACCAGTCCACTCACTGACTCAAAAGCAGCTTCGAAACATCTACACTAGAGACTGCCAGCACATGCTTTAAAATGCGCTCTCCAAACACGATCCATTTGAACCTCGTTCCCTGAACACAAGGAAGGTAGTAGGCAACGATGGAATAAACAATCAACTGCTGAAGAACCTCCCATCAGGAGCACACCAGCATTTAGCTGGCGTGTTCAACGAGATTCTTCACACAAGCAGCTACCCGGCAACGTGGAAACACGCTGAAGTTGTGGAAATCCCGAAGCCTGTCAAAGATCCATGTCAGGTCACCAGCTACCACAGTATAACATAACAGTCGCGACACACACTGCTGTAAATGTTGTTACCCTTTGACAGATAGAGCGACACTAGCGCTCCAAGCGGCGAGTAAGGTGAACATCAGACGCGTCGTAAGCATAATGTTTGTTTTGCATCAATTTCCTGCGTAATTTACGAAATATTTGAATTGTTTTCTTGCCTCCAAGGGTTTTTGTAGTATCAGAAGGCATATATATTTCTAAAAATGATTCTAAAATAAGCGCAAGTATGGGCAAAAATCATTAATCGAGTGGCTAGCTACAACACATTCGTGATGATCACTTGTGACGTTGGATAGAATTGCAGCTAACCTCGTTGATATCAAAATAATATAAACACACAGATTCACAGGTAAGAAGCACAGATATGTATCTCTACATGCAAAAGCGATCGACAGCTCACTTATCGTTCGGTAGGCCTGCTGTGTTTGTCATTGTCGCCTGTTGTCACAACTACGACCTTCATCTTTATATTATTCTAAGTGGGACAAGCAACTGCCAAATAGTGGGTGAAATATGTTGAAAACATTATAATGAGCTAATTACATTACATTTCACGCAAAACCAAATACTTGAATAATTTCCACCAATCTGTCAGTGAACAAGGTGCTAACAAAATAATGTCATCATACGATGGAAACAAGGAAAATTAAGTGACTAACAACAGAAGTGAATGAAATACATACCAAACATTACACTTTTGTAAGACATGGATAACTACACTCAATCTAACCACTTCATCGTCAAAGCATGTCTGTGTTGACGATTCACACGAATCTCGAACTGATACATGGAGAGCTGAACTGGCTGCTTCTGTGTCATAGGACTGGTTTACAGCTTTCGATGGATTGTCGAATCTTTGTGTCAGTTTCCTCTCCACCGTCAGTTGAGGCGGCTTATTGGGGATGTCAAAGATTGTGGGTACTGCATTACACACGAGTTTATTATTGTCCTCGTTCATGAACTGGTTTTGTTCGAATTGTAGTGAACAAAACCTAATATTATTATAGAAGTAAACTGGGTCTTTTTTCATAAGGTTTTCTCGTCTGTTCCTAAAACGAAACATTAATCATTAATACACATATAGTTTGCAAGTGAATCCTGACGATACAGTTTAGTAACATGATGGTATATACCTCTCAGGATCCTTAGGAAACCTAAAAAAGACAGCTGTGGTGTCTTCTTCCTGTTGTTGCAGCAATTTATTGTGCTACAAACTGTCCCACTTGTAAAAACCATTGTAGAAATCAAAACGAAGAACCACTATTCCCTTTCACGATCGCGCCGAACTCACAGTTTAAGTTACTGGCCGCTTGGCGCGCTGCTGGCGCGGTAGGCAACAAAATCGAGGTAAGTGTCGCGACACTTATGTTAGACTGTGCCAGCTACCGACCAATTAGTCTGCTCCCATCTGTCTCGAAAGTTTTCGAGAGGCCGTATGTGAAAAGGCTGATGGAACACATCAGCCAAGAGGGTGTAATTCCAGATAAGCAATTTGGTTTTCTTAGCGGCCACTCAACCCCTCACCAGCTGCTGAAACTGGTAGAGCCAGCGATGAGAGCACTGAAAACAAGAGAATACCTTGGAGCTGTGTTCCTCGATATGTCCAGAGCCTTCGATTGCATCTGGCACAACAGTCTCGTGTACAAACTCTTTGCACTCGGGATACCGCGACGCAAGCAGTCCTCCTCAGATCCTACCTAGTGGAGCAAATGTTCCACGTCAGAGCAGACGATGGTACGTCCACAGACCGACAGATATGTGCTCGGGAGCCACAGGGGTCGGTGCTCGTCCCCTTGCTGTACTCACTGTACATTGCCGACATACCACCGGTGGCACGTGTCGAATTGTCACTTTACGCCTATGACACAGCGCTGTACACACGCAGCATGAATGCGAGCACATTGCAACACCATCGCCAACTCGGGTGCAACGCCTTGGGTTCATGGTCAACGAAATGGTGGCTGAAATTCAGCGCAGCGAAGAGCCAGGCAGCGATCTGCCCCGAAGAATGCTGCCGCCAGGTATTCCGCCCATCGGAATATTGGGAGCACCTGTCCTGTGGAGCAAGACGGTGAAGTACCTAGGTGTTACCCTAAACCATCGACTCTCCTGGGCGCCTCATATCCTTCACGTTCTCTACCCTCTGCTGAACCCACAGTCGACACTGCTGCTGCAACACGACATCACGCTGTACCTAACACTGGTGCGACCAGTGTTGGAATATGCAGCTGTTGTGTGGGGAAAAAGCCCCTTATTCTCAGCGGTACAAAAGCTCCAGAAACGAGCCCTGTAGACTGCGCTATGTCTTCTGAGAGAATACTCGACTCCCCTGCTACACAAGAACACAGACATTCCGCTCTTACAGGACAGATTCCATGAGAAGGCGGGACAATCCTGCAACCGGCTCGTCCGTGGCCTGGACCGACAGCACGTTGGCCTGACCTGCTGCAAGAATAATTTTCTCGCAGAAGACACAGAATATCGTCATCACGTAACCCAAGGACAGTTCACATTGGTAAGGTTTTTATTTTCTTCCCCACGTAAACAGTATTTTCATGCTTATACTGCTCGGCATGCCGGTTCTAGTAACACAACACAGCCACGAGGCAAGGCCAACGACCCGTACCGCACTTTTCGGTTGATTCGCAAGTGGTGATGAAAAATAGTATTTTAACTGTTTAGTTCGTTTTCCAGTTCCATAATCTAAACCTCGATGCTTAAGTTATGTTTTACGTTGTTTTTTTAATCCGTCATGAGTGTCAAAGAGCTACATAAAAAGAAAACGCTGGTGGGAACTGTAGACTATCGACAGATGTCGACTAAGCACCGTAGACGTCATCAGGGTGGCAGTCAATGAACTGCATCTCTGGCTGTCAAAACTTAGTATGTAGGTTATGTTTACGTTACAGTTTAGGACAAAAAAATGAAAGTTTCTTCTCTCACAAAAGGTAGATGTAGTGTGTTAATGTGGCAAACTACTGTGCCCATCGTTGGTCGGAGATTATTATATAATTCGTAATGGTAGCGTATTGACATCACAATAGGGCAGCAGAAAGACAAGTAATTAGCGTTTGCCGAAGTGCTTAATGGATTTAAAATATTTCTAGTAATGTTATCCTACGAGTGTACAGCATGTAAGCTGCCTACAATATTAGTTTTTAGCTGAAATGAAACATGTCTCACTGTCGTGAAGAAAATAATGAATACAATGAAATCATGACATTACATGCTAATTCAGAAAATTGTAAAGAACAGTCAGACATTTCAGGTAATTCGTCACCAGAAATGGTTGCATTAAATTGGAGTAATAACTCTCAGCATGATCGAAGTGAAACGGATAACCCGAACAGTACTTCTAACTCTTCACCAGAATTCATCACATTGGCGTCGTATGAAGACCAAAAGAATGAAGAGCTAAAAGCTGACCTACCCGTAAATCCATCAGCAAACATTAATCCGCTGAATTCGAATAACAAGTGTAATGTTAGTGATGCCGACTCAGAAAAATTAGAAAGGTTAAGTCCATCACCCGAAAGCAGACACTTTTTTAGTACTAATGTTAATGCTGAAAATAATGAAATGTTGCAGGAGAGTGACTGCATTGCGTCTCCACACATTGTTTACGACAGCAATAATGTGTGTATTCAACAAGAAAGTGAACAGTTTTCAAATGACGGAGTGACTGCGAAAGTTCTTGTAGGAAAATGTTTAACTGGTGCTAATGGAGTGAATTGTGATAGTTCTGAAGGAGAGAAAGAACTACCAAAACGTGTTGATGTGGTCCATTCTAATGTAGTAACACATCTAAGTGAAACTATAACAAATTTAAAAGCGGAAATATCAAGGTAAGTAATGTCAGCTCATATACATACAATAAAAACATGATTTTATTTCCTGTACCTGTCACTTTCAGAAAAAAATGTTTACAGTCATCATCTCCAAGAATTTTACTTGATATACGGTATTTCTATCAGTTCTACAGTGGGGAGGAGCTGACATTACTGTAGTTAATCTTTTCTTGATCTTTCATGGACACATCCAAGGAAGAATGTCTTTGTGTCTGTATGCCCTCAACTTTGTTAAATGAAACATTTTTAGCAACCTTAATATCATACAGTGAAATAGCCCCTGACTATGATTCATCTCCAAAATTTTGAGGCAGTCTTTCATATAAATCCTTCTTTTTAATTTTTGTTACACACATACTGTTTATTCAGTCATCCTGTTTACTAGTCATCACAAATGCACACCTACAGGAGAGTATAAAACAATCAAAGTTATCAGAGGCAAAATGAGGCAACTTCTAGTATTGATTATTTCCTGCCGTTAAACTGTCAGAAAGTATTTGTGTATTCAAGTTAAATGTGTTACAATGAAATTACCAGAAAAACGCAACCTTGAAAAAGGATGCAACATTTTTTGTAATATTAAGTAGATGCAGTTTATTGTCTGTAACTAATTAGTTACTCTCTGATGTCATATGGAATAATTTTTTGGGATAACTGAACCCTTAGACAAAAGTATTCACTGCTCAAAGGAAAATGGTTAGAATAATGTTTGGGGTTCATAGTCGCACATCTTGTAGGCATCTTTTGAAAAGATTGGGAATTCTTACAACAGCCTCACAGTACATTTACTCACTAATGAAATTTGTTCTTAACAACATGGACCAGTTTGAAAACAACAGTGACATTCGTGATTATAATACCAGAAAAAAAAAGACTTAACTATCCTTTACTCAATCTGTCTTTGGCACAGAAAGGGGTAAAATATCCTGCTATAAAAATTTTTGACAGATTACCAGATGAAATTAAATATGTGATGACAGCAGTAATTGCTTCAAAAATAAAGTGAAATCATATCTCCTTGACAACTCCTATACCATGGACAAATTCTTGAATATGAATAAAGAAATCTATGAATGTAGTATATGCATGTTGTGCCATTCAAGGGAATGGGGTAAATAATAGAAATAACACTGTATTGTTACACACACACACACACACACACACACACACACACACACACACACACACTCACACTCATATGTGCATTTCTTGTGCACTTGACACGTTTCACATCGTAATGGTTACTGTACCGTGCGATTGATCGATGGAACACACAACCAACTAACTAAACAAACTTACATGACCTTCTCTTTATTTATTCTAGAGCAACTAGTGTATAACAAGGATAGTGACTTATTTACAGTGATCATTACTCATGCTTTACAGCTAATATAGAGTCAGTTTTTGAATCTAGATAAACTATATACCTTTTGTACTAATAAGATGCTCTGTGATAAAATAGTTAGTTCTACAGGGCATTTCTTTGGTCTGTGCGGGATAATGGCAGCAGCAGCAGCAGTAGTAGTAGTAGTAGTTGTTGTTGTTTTCGGTCAGCATCTCAACAAACTAAGTGACTAACAAAGAACTCTTTGATGCAGTATTCCATGCTAATCAATCCATTGCAAGCATCTTCATCTCTGCATAACTACTGCAATCTACATTCATTTGAACTTGTTTAATGGAGTCAAGTGTTGGTCTCCATATACCATATATACCTTGCACACTTCCTTCTGTTATCAGATTGATGAGTCGTTGATGCCTCAGAAGTAGTTGTGCCATAAATTTCTTTCCTCCCTGATTTGATCCAGTATCTTCTCATCTCATTAGATGCCTGATCTACCCATCAAATTTTCAGAATTCCTCTATAGCCCCAAACTTCAAGAGCTTTTATTCTGCTCTTGACTGAACTGTTTATCATTAAAATTTCACTTCATACAAGGATAGGCTATGCTCCACACAGATATCTTCAGAAAAGAGATCCTAACTCTTCCATTTATATTCATTGTTACAAAATAGACTTTTCTTATTATTGCCAGTCTGTATTTTATATCCTCTCTACTTGGGACATCATCTGTTATTGTTGCTTCCGAAATAGTAAAACTCATCTAGACCCAACTATTTTCAGGGTCTCATTTGCTAAACTAATTCACTCAGCAGTGCTCGATTTAATTCAGCTGATAGTTGCATTCTGTAGGTGGCTTCCCCTTTCATTTCTTTCCTCCAGTACATGTTCTCCTACTGTTGTTACTTCTCCTACTATTGAATTCCAGTCTCCGATCGCAGCTGAATTTTCTTATCCATTAACGATCAGAATTATATCCTCCCTCGTTATGTTAGAGAACTTAAAAACATGTCCAGCTTCAAAAAACAGTTAATGACGTATCTACTTAAGCAACAGTAATACCTTCCTCTGTACATGAATGCACTTCATCTCATTACTTCCCTCTTTCCCCCTCCTTAAATCTCCCTTCCCCAAAACTCGCTATACTAGTAAACATTTACTTTACACACCAAGATATCAATGTACATCTGCACAAATCTTCATTACTATTGCCAATTTTTCTCATGGTCATCATTATTATTTGATTTTTTTTACTGTTATTATTATTGCTTTTATCATAATCTGTATGTATCGCACCTGTTGTAAAAATACTGCCAGCATTTACTTTATTAGGTCTTAGTCTTTAGTCTTTAGTCTTTATTCATATTGTCACTAGAGTAATCTAATTTTCTTATTAAAACTATTGTCATGATGTAACTCTGATGTTTGAAATGCTGCATGTGTGGAACACTGGTCTGATGTAAGAGAGGTCCGGATGGCCCTAATCTGATCAGTCTAAATAAGTAAATAAATAAATATGTCATAGTACATTATTTCAATCTCATCTCTACCCATGCAACTAGTAACCATATAAATTTGTTCTACTGAGGATGTTGAGTCTATCTTGGCTATGATAGTTTTGTGTTCTATTCCTTTTATTGTTAGTGTAATTTTTTGGCTGCTTGTGATGCAATTAAATCTGTGAGTAGAGGTGTTGGGCATAAGGGAAAACAACCACAGCCGTACAGCAGAATGATGGTCGCAGGAGATAGAAGTGGCAGTTGAAGAAAAGAGAAACACATTCAACTGGTGGCTGAATGATAAATTGGAAGTAATAAAACCATTTACAAGGAAAAGAAGAATGAAGTGATTAAAAAAAGATAGCAAAGAATGGAGCATGGAAAAGGATATGTGCCAGTGTCAGTAGCAAACTGGGATTTGGGAGAGTGAAGCAAGTGTGGTCAGTATTAAAAGGACTTCGACGAGAGACAAAAGGCAAAACCAATCTTCAGCTGATAACACACCAAAAGAATGGGAAGAATATTTCTGGAAATTATTGAATGAGGGTAGAGAAGAGTATGCCTAGGAAGGAACAGTGGAAGAAAAGGAGCAGGAAGGGCAGGACATCAAAGTTTTAGAAACCGAGGTGAGTAAGGTATTAAGAAAAGTGAAGAATGGTAAATCGCCTTTACCAGGCAGTATCAATATGGAGCTCTTAAAATATGGTGGTGACAAAATCATGAAACTAATAACACAGTTATTCAACACAATGTTACATGGAGATTCAATACCCAAGGAAGTAAAGCTGGGCTATATTAATACTATATTTAAGAAAGGGGATTGCAGAAGCTGCTCGAACTACAGAGGAATTTGTGTTATAAACACATTAATGAGAATTTTTGGGAAAATAATTAAAAAAGAAGCTGGAAATAAATTTTAAAATCCAGGAAGAACAATGTGATTTCACAGCTGGTAGATCATGCGTAGACCATATTGTCACATTACAAAAGAGCTTAGGGAAACGGAGAGAAAATAAAAAAAAAATCAGGATTAATCGTCATAGATTTAGTAAAAGCATATGATACAGTCCCAAGAAAACTATTTTGGAGAGCATTACATTTGACAAACATAAAGGGTCCTTTAAAGTAATAAAAGAAATATATAAAGATAACATAAATCAAATGAAAACTGGTAGTACACTTTCACAGAAATGTAGAACAAACAAGTGTCTGTTATGAGGCTGCCCCATGTCACCAACATTATTTAAAATCTATATAGATATCAGTCGTAAGATATGGTCTCGTAAATGCAATAGGTTGGGACTAGAAATGAAAGATGGCATTTATTTACATCAACTGCTATTTGCTGATGATCAAATAGTTATAGCACGAGATTGGGAGGATGCAAATTATATGTGTAACCAAGCAGCAATGGAATACAGAAACTGGGGATTGAAGATTAATTACCAGAAAACAGAATATCTCACTAATGATCCAGATGACTCATACATAGAGGGAAAGAAAATTAAGAAGGTGAATACTTTCTGTTATTTGGGATCCATTTTAGAGTTGCAGGGAAAATCAGAGGTAGAAATTAATAAAAGAATTAGCAGTGGAAGGAAAGTCATTGGGATGCCCTACTCAATCTTATGAAGCAGAAATATAATAAATCGAACCAAAAGAATCACATATAAATTAATACTAGAGGTCATAGTTATGTGTGGAGTGGAGACTTAGATTACAAATCTGAAACACCTAAGAAAACTGCAAGCAGTAGAAACGGACTTCTTTAGAAGATTAGCAAGAATTTCTAGAAAAGAGGGAGTAAGAAGTGATGTAATAGTAAAAAGAATGGAAGTAAGAGAAAGAATACATGATGTGATGGATAAAAGGAAGTTACAATGGTACAGCCATGTAAGGAGAATGGAGGAAGCCAGAATTCCGAAAATGATCCTGGAATGGGAACCAGAAGGGAAGAAGAGGAGAGGACGTCCTATAACCACCTGGCTCCAAAACATACAATTAACACTGAGAAGACTTGGCACATAGGATGAAGATACACAAGATTGAAGCACGTGGAGGGACATCCTGAGGAGATAAATAAAGATCTTTGTGAAATATGTAATAATTTCAGGTATTTGTTATGTTGGAGAAAAACCTTTGTATAGAGGAAAATCTCAATAAATAAAAAGAGTTGTTAGTGTAATTTTTTGACTGGGTGTAATGTAATTAAATTTATGACTAGCTACAATTTTGTGTAGATCAAAAACAGAAGTGTAAAATATGCTGAGAGAGGCTCAGAAGACACATATAAATATTTCATTTAGCCTCAGAAGGGGGTATGTATAATTCTTGTAAACTTCATCTAACTTTATGTATTTCTAGTTGTAATTTGTGTCAATTGATGGAATAAGGGTGATTCTTTCCTTCCTCTCTTAGTTTTTAAACATTTGCAGCTGTTCTATGAATAAATAAATGTAATCATTTAGCTTATTTTTACATTTCTTATTAGATTAGAAAGTGAGAATCAGCGATTACAAGCAGACAGATCCCATGAGATATATGTTGTTCAGTTGGAGGCACTCGAAAAGTCTATATTGCAGTACAAAACTGATCTACAACGAGCAGAACAAATATCAAAACAACAGGCAGTGCAGGCAGAAGCCACAGCAAAACAGCAGTCTTCTGTTATACGTGATCTACAAGAAAAATTAGACAAAGTAAGTACTGTTCTTTTTATACATGTTACTGCTGTGGATGTCATCCACAAAGTAAGCCATAATGCAGTATGGAATAAAAACATACAAATATTTTAATGTATGCAGTAATTTTAGTACCTAGAAAGAAAAGACACATGAAGTAAAATTTGGAGTATGTGTAGAACAGTGTACCAAAAACATGTGAGGAGATCTCAGTGCTTTCTCTTGCATGACCAGAAATGTCAGTGGTATGCCAAGCTCAGTCTAAGGAAAGTAGTAAAATTGCAACCACAAAAACTGCTACTAGTGTTCCTCAACAACACGAAAGCTGCAAAGATGGCTGACTTTTGGTACTTGGGTAATGGGTTGCCATATGATATTATTTTGGCTCCCACACTAGGTGCTGCTGGAACGAAAATTAATACCTCAAAAATATACATACACACAGAATATAAAAGTATACTTTATGAGGGTAGGAGAGGTGGTGGGCCACGGCATTGCTGAAGGAACCATCTCAGCATTTTTCTAAAATTATTTAGGAAAATTATGAAAACCTTAATCAGGATGGCCGCACAGAACAAGCCCCATTCCCGAATATAAGATTGGTGTCTTAACAACTGCAAGACATGCTGATGGCAGTCTTTTTGCCAGCATCTTAGTGTCCATTCCATGTTAATTGACAATGTTCATCTGCAGAAACTGTGTGCTTGTTACACGATCTACAGATTTATCATTTACTTTTAATTCAACATTTATGTTCCCTCTTTATGCTGAAGTGTGAACTGTTTGTTTTCCTCGTGTTCAGTTTTAATCTATTATGCCTACGTACTGTCCAATTGTAAACATCTTTGAGAGTTTCATTTGCTTCTTCTAATAGGAATTCTGGTGTTTCATCACTGATTTTGATTTGCTGTTATAAGCAAAGAGAATTGTCTATATAACAAGACCAGGTAGACCTTATGTACTGACAGAGTAGGACCGTTGAACTTTGTTAACGGTGGTTGTAAAAATTGCATGAAATCAGCAGAGCAAATCAGTTGTAAGTTTCCAAGGGCTACAAGCGGTTCAGCTACCACAGTGACTGTGGATAGGGAGTTAAAAAGAATGGGGTACAGTGGTCGCATAGATCCTCTTAAACCACACATTTCATTGGTAAGCTTAATGGTGCTTGAGGTGGTGTAAAGAGTGGATGTTTATACCCTTTGTCAACCTCGTGGACAGGCTTGGGTTGGGCAAATATGTAAAGGTGTTTTTTGTGGTTAGGGCATGCTCCCCTTACTGCACTTGAGAAAGCACTAAATGTGGAAGGGTAGGAATACCTTTGACAGCCTTGTGTACTACTTAACAGAGGAACATTTTGTGGACTATGATTGATTGTACCAGCATGAAACTGTGCCCTATCATAAAACAGCATCTGTGAGGCAATGACTTGTGGGCAGTAACATTTTTGTGATGGACTAGTTAGCCTGCCCAGAGTCCCAACTGAATTCAGTGGAACACTTTTGGGATGAGTTGTTGTCTACTTTGCTCCAGACCCCAACGTCATCACTACTCCAGAATGAGATTTTCACTCTGCAGCGGAGTGTGCGCTGGTATGAAACTTCCTGGCCGATTAAAACTGTGTGCCAGACCGAGACTCGAACTCGGGACCTTTGCCTTTCGCGGGCAAGTGCACTTGCACTTCGAGTCTCAGTCCGGCACACAGTTTTAATCTGCCAGGAAGTTTCGTCATCACTACTGTCGCTGGTTTCAGCTCTTGTGGAAGAATGGGTTACCATTTCTCCACAGACATTCGGACACGTCATTGAATATGTCCCCAGCAGAATTCAAGCCATTAAAGAGACAAATTGTGGACACACCTCATCTTTATATTTGTGTCTGGATACTGTTGATCAGATAATATGTATGCTTCTCGCCTGACAATCCTTTTACTAAAATTTTACCATCAACAAATGTGTAAACTATCTCTACTGTCTACACCCTATTTTCCAAATAAGATTGGCACCACTTCTTGCTTTTGTATTTTTTAGTCAGCAATGTTAAATATATTGGACAAGTCTACAAATATGACTAACACAGCCATCCTTGTGAAGAGCTTCAAGTACTACTTTTGTGAGCTCTGTAATGGCCAATAGTGTACTTTTCCCACTTCAGAAACCAAATTGTGCCAAGTTAAAAATATTGTGCAACTTGTATAACTTATTAGTCTTTCCTTCATGATTGATTCAATTATTTTTGAGAATGAAAGCAGCAGTGAAACTGGTCAGTAGTTTTCAAACTCTCCGCACTACTTTTCCTTGGTAATGACGCAGCTCATACGTTTTAGATTCACTTGAACTGAAGGACTGGTTTATTATGTTTGTTAATAGGGCTTGTATGCACTCTATGCATGCCTCTAGAACAGAAACAGGAGCCTCACATAAACCTGCTGATTTCTTATTTTTTAATTTCTGTGGTGTTTTCCTGACTTCAAACTACATTGTGGGAAACATCATTGTGCGTAATACATATGTTTTAAGAATATTTCCTTGCCAACTTCTCCACAATAACAGAGAAATAGCCATTTACAAAATTTGCCAGTTCTTGAGGATTTTGTATTATTCTGTCCCCTTCTTCGATTTGCATGTTATTATACTTTCTTGCCTTTTGCAGTTTCTTGTTTTTGAGATCCCATGCTACTAAACTTTCATTTCCAGCATTATATATTTGTTTGTTTTTGACTGACTTTTTTGCAGCAAGCAGTACCATCTTGTAAATTTTTATACCTCTGATAGTAATGTAGGAACTGAAAATTATTGTTAATCTTTTATGAAGAACTGGGAAATATAAGGACTGGAAGGACTTTCTGATACTTGCGGTCATCCATCTATTTTCCTTGGATGCTGCTGCAGAAGTGGCTACTTTTGGAAATGTCCCCTAAAAAATTATTTTAAACATTGTGCAGAGTTTATAGATCATAGAATCTGTATTGTGTTCCATATAAACTTTATCCCAGATTTGATTTGTCAATGCCCTAGAAAAAAATATGTATTTTCCATTCTGAGAAGTTCCTTTTATAGACCTGCAGTTTTGCAGATCTACAAAAAGGCGAAGATCTCTAACAAGTATTTTACAATTTTAGGTGCCGATATCTGTAAGCACATGGCCTAAGGATGACGCTGGACTCTTTTATACCATAATGGCCATATTTTCCACTTGTGCCACACCTAAAGTGCCCAAAATATTTAAGAAATTATTTCTAATTCCACGCTCAACAGCTATGTTAATATTCATGTCTCCACATATTACGATGTTAGTTTTGGTGACTGGGACTTTTTCAGGACCTCAGTTAATTTGTTAAAGAAAGTGTCCACATTACTGCTAGCTGAGCAATACACACCCAGAGTAAATAACTTCCTATGATGGTGTAGCTTTATTGGTTCAGTGGCTACTAATTCAGATGTTTATTTACTCTAATTGTGGTTAGATCTTATCTAGCTTTGTCATGTGTGTAACCTCTGATACAAGTACTTGGTCCCCCATTCTTTAATGCAGTTCTAAAGTAGCAACTTGCATATCCAGATAATGATATCACAACACACTGTATTTCATTTTCTCTGCACCAGTGCTCTGTAATGCACACTGTGCTGTTCCAAGACTGTAAGTCAACTTCAAGCTGGTGTACTTTATTTTCAATTGATTTATTTTAATTTTGCTGAATAATAGATAATGCTGAGAAAATTTGAGTGGTATTTGTGCACTTCATTGTAGTACATTCTATCTTCTGTTTACATAATGAAGAAATCTCTAAACTGATTGAGAGGGGAACCTGGTGTCATGTTTCAATGTAAAAAGGCCTAATCCTCCTAGCCATGACAATAGGTTTCTGACCACATGTGGCCCCACACCCACCTGGTATACCCTCACCAGTTAATGTCATCAAACTCTCTTTCCCAGTCCTGTAGAGGTGCAGAATATGTTTAGTGTAATGTAATTCAAGTTCGATTCTGTTGTCTGTGAGCTGGACTTGTGATGCAGTCATCATTGCATTGATTTTCATTGTCCAGAAATGACAAATGCCTAATACTGCATTGGGCACATGAATGCTGTCATTGACATGCTGAATGACAAAATTCTAACTTTTCAGTCAAGTACAACTCTGATAGATCCTAGAGTAAAGGCTGCATATAGGTTAAGTGCTGCTAAGTGACAACTCTCTGCAGAATTACTTAATTTGTTAGTAAAGCAGGTAAACACCAAGGATAGTGGATTGGGACTTCATTGGTTTCAATAATCAATCGTGGCCTCTGTGTATCGAATGTAGTCTGATCAGGTACACCAGAAAGATTGTAGAGCTTGAGTTATTGCCTCTCATGTAGACAACTCCTCTTATGATGACACTGTCCAATGGCATTTGGGAGGCATAGATTGTGCAAGCCATCTTTGAAGTGTAAGGGGTCACACTGCTTCTCAAACTGCTCATTCATCTGGCATATTGACCATTGAGCATATTTTCATCTTGGTTGGTTGGCAACATATTATAGGAGTCCTCCACCAACCATTGTTGATGCTTTATTCAAACCGTACACAACTCCAAACATCAGAGATATTACACAGTGCCATAGTCTAAAACATGTGAGAGTACAATAAAAGACTACTGAATTCATACTGACAAGAAGTCAGTCTGCAAGCAAACATTAACAGTTTGTAAAACTAAGGTAGTAGCTAAGGTTGTGTTTGCAGTAAACTGTAATGTGATAGTTAGCATTCATTATGCATTATCATACATGTGGAGGTCCGAAGTACTGGTTAGTCGCAAAGGGAGGATGCGGTTTCAGTATGGACATCTCAGTCTACCCACTGATAATGTTCACCATAAATGCATCAACATGCCAGGGAACAATTGTTTAATGGGGCCCAGCCACCTTCCACATGATAAAATTCACAATCTGGGACTGCCATGCTCTTTCTGATGCCATTTGTGGGTTACTATAGCTGATGCAGGTGTTCAGTGGATTACTTTCTCCAAAGGTACTACCTCAGTTACTGTTGCCACCTGTGCATGGCCAGAATGTCAAAGGTACAAGGTTCTGATAGGACACAAAGTGACTGCCCAAAGGATACACCCAGTACTGAGAGTAGAGGGAGAACTTATGTCAGCTTTGAAGACAGCACTCAGTGTCCTGGAATTCAAGCAGGTTTATACCTGAGTTGGTACCATAGCAAGTTCTGCAGATGTCAGCACTGTATGGCCAACTACATGCTAGAGGTGTGACTTCATAGATTCCTCTTCTGCTTTCCATAGTCCACTGAAGTAGGGGTGCTTGATGGTGTAAAATATTTCAGTTGTTTATCTTTGAGGTTGATAAGTTCACCACACTCTTAACTGTAAAGTCATTGTAGTTTGAAACTTCCTGGCAGATTAAAATTGTGTGCCAGACTGAGACTCAAACTTGGGACCTTTGCCTTTCGCGGGCAAGTGCTCTGTGGTAGAGCACTTGCCCGCGAAAGGCAAAGGTCCCGAGTTTGAGTCTCTGTCCGGCACACAGTTTTAATCTGCCAGGAACTTCCATATCAGCGCACACTCTGCTGCAGAGTGAAAATCTCATTCTGGAATCGTTGTAGTTTGTTATGGGCAGATAAAAGTGTAATTCCTTTGTCACTGTCTGTGGGAGTACATTTTCCTTTTCTCTCAACAAATCTGAGGGCAGACTAAATCTCTAGCTAGGTAAGTGGATGGCTTTGGTTGCCATTCATATGATTAGAGTAATTGTCATCAGCCTAATTCAGTCTTTTGCAATTCTTTATAGGAATGTGTCCTACGTATATGGTTCCACAATGCTGGAAGGAGTGACATGTGTGTAACATATATACTGGAAGTTTATGCATAATTTGAACCACAGCTTGTGACATTAGCCTGAAACATTTTAAACGTCTTAATATCTATCACTTCCATGTTGTCTTCTGAATTAAAATTTTCTTCACAGCACAGCTAGTAACAGTTGTGACATTCCTTGCTCATCCAAGATGAGATTCTGTAACTGATGGTTAACTTACCCCCCCCCCCCCATTCACAAAATACCCTCTGCACCAACGAAAAGATGCAAATTCTTTAATTTCCTGTTGTGCAGAATACAGGAACTGACTTTCAACAACACAATAGTATTGCCATATTCATTGTGTTGTTCAGTGAAAAATGTCCTTCTGTGATAACATTTTGACAGTCACATGGAGTGATCGATCTCATTATCCTGATTCTGTGTTTAATTTAGGGTTATTAGCAAACCAACATTCTATTTAAATTTTTTTTGAGTGATAAATCTGTATGTAGCAATTTGTCATCAAATTTAATGGCTGACATAGATGAACTTACCACTGCTTGCGGCACCTCATTGGTACTGTGCTATGAGTGAAGGAAGCAGCTTACTCCAGAGGAGCACCAAATAGTTACCAAACCTGCGCTAGGTGTGGTAAAAGTGACAGAGTGCAGATGCTACTCCCATTCAAATGTGATACCATGATAAAGATGAGTGATGCAGATGGAACTAGAGGGTAGTTAAACTGCTGAAACTGTTTGGATTCTGGAAGGTCTCATGATTAGGTGAAATTAGTTTGACATTCATTATTAGATTTCCTAGGTAATAGTGTGAAATTGAAATTGTAGTTTTGTGCAGATATTTTGAGCAGATAACTTGTAACCAGTTTCTGGGACAGAGCATGGGTAAACAGCTACAAAAAGCACAGCTTACCCACAGTAGTACCACATAGTATTATTTACAGAGTCTACCTGTAGCAGAATTCTGACTTTGAATGTCATCTTCTCAATTTAAACTAGAAATGATTATCATAACACCAGTGAAGTGAAACACAAGTTGCACTCGTTTAACATCCTAAAATATATATGTAGAAATAGCCAGGTGGTTGTAGTTTTTCTATACAGATGGAATACTTTTGATACTGTATAGTGTTGATTATAACTAAAGACAGACTTATCCACATGAGGTGTATAATCAGATCTGCTAGTATACTGAGGACTTTCTTACTCCCAAAATGCAACACGTGTTCTTGGTTAGTCATGTACTGGGAGAAAAGATATTTCTTGAATGCAGCAGTGATGTATGTTATGTCAGTATTATTTATTTTATAGATTAATCACTTGATTATTATTGCAAAACCTATATCTTCACATATGACACAATTTTCTTGAGTGACTATTAACCTGCTGAAAGAGTTAGCAGCTGACTGTAAAAGTAGAAAAATATGAGCATAATCACTTCCAGAATTGTGAAAATGTATATGCCCTTGCTTACATCATGGGTGTGATAGTTTGGATTCATAGTGCTATGCAAAACCTGAGAATAACATGCGGATATGAAGCAGTCAGTGGTCTTATGACAACATCAGTGAGCTCGTGTTGTCAGTGGCCTTATAACACCATTAGAATTGCCCTGAGAAAGGCTGCTTCAATATGGCTGAAATGTTGGTTATTTTAGTTGTTTAAGAATTTTATAAGATGATGTGGCATTACACCCAGAAGAATTTTAATGAGATGTGTCATGATGAGTATATTATTCCTCCCATTGTCTCATCAATCTTTTTAACCCATTCCTAACTCAGCGTTGATGATCATCAACTGCAATTTGTCAGTATTGTTGGGGTGAAAATTCCAGCTACCTACATACACTTAATTTAGGATCTGTGGCATGCAAACAACTGTGTGAGAAAATGATGCAGTGTTTGTTCTTGTGCTCTGCATGCCAGATAATGGAATGTTCCAATAATATCATGACAACATTTCCGATCATCTCACAGGACACACAGCAAAAAATTTTTTCACTCTTCATCTTATTCTGTGATTAACAGCTGATGTATACTTAACAGATAGGCTTATGGTAAAGTAAATAGGAGGCTTTAGTTCATTTGTAATGCGACACGTCCACCTGAAAGATTCATACCCACAGCGTGTGTGATGTAATGTCTGCAGTGGGTAATCACTGGGGAAACTACTAACTTCTATGCAACTCTGAACCTGGTCTAGCTGACTATGCTATCATCTGTTTATTGTATTAACTATCAACCACATTCAACTCTCATTATAAATTGGTATCAGTTTGTTTGGCAGTAAATAAGTCATCATTGAACTATTATAATGAAAGGGAGATTCTTCTATATGATTTTTCAGTTATTTATGCAGCAGCAATTTATCAGTATTCACTGCTGGATAGAGGCCTGCTCTAGGCTTTTGCTGAATTATTATCTTAAGCTTTACACATCCATGATTCTCCTGTATGTTTTAAAATGTCATAAATTACCTGCCAAGAGGTCATGATCGCAGTACTTTCTTATCTCCTGGTATCCAGCAAATAAACAGTTTACCATCCATTCACTTGGTACCATCCATTCACTGTCTTGCCCACCTTTGTTTTCATTTTTATTACAGACATAATCACATCTTCCACTCCAGTCTATGTTCTGACCCATTCGTCCATTTCTTTGGCTCCCTTAGTAATCCCGAACATGCATTTCTCCAGTACTTGCTGAATATTTGTGATTTTTCAGATTGGTTTTACATTGAAAGTTATAAATAGACAAGCCTGCCTGGCTAGCTGCGTGGTCTAACGCGTTCCTTCCCAAGTGGGAAGGTGTGCCAGTCCCTGGCACGAATCTGCCCGGCAGGTTAGTGTCGAGGTCCAGTGTGCCGGCTAGGCTGTGGATGGTTTTTAAGGTGGTTTCCCATCTGCCTCAGTGAATGCAGGCTGGTTCCACTTATTCCGCCTGAGTTACACTATGTTGGCAATTGACACGCAAACCCTGTCTTTACATATGTGTACACCATAATTACTCTACCACACAAACATTTGGGGTTACACTTGTGTGGTATGAGATGTTCCCAGGGGGGTCCACTGGGGGCCGAACTGCACAATAACCCTGCGTTCGGTGTGGGGAGGCAGTAGGGTGAGTGGACTGCTGTAGCCTGTTGTGGGGTTGTGAACTACTGAGGGCTACGACGGGGATGAAGCATATCTGTTGTTTTTAGGTCCCTGGTTCAAATACACAATACATGATATAAATAGAGAACTATACTTTTCAGCCTCGATGACTTGCTAAGAAGCTGAAACCAGACTTCCAAGAGGCTGACAACTCTTTAGTGAGTGTGTGCTTCGCCAACAGGGAGCGCCAGCTGTTGCAGTGCTGTTTCCTTTCATGTGCTGCAAGCCCATCCTGCTACTATGCTTCTTCTCCTCTGCCTATCCATTGGATGATCTTTTTGGTGCCAACCACACTTGGGTTTTGTTTCTGATTTTGGACATCCCCCCCTCCCCCCTCCCCCATCCAGGTGCCCCAGCACTTTACACACCTTTTCATCCTAAACTATTTAGGCTAGTCTCTATTGCCATTGCTGAGACTGGGTGGCACCTATGGGGAGAGCACCCATTCGGAGTGGGTGGCACAATGGCAGGTGAATAGCACATGAAGCTGATTAGGCTTTCCTCCACAGGTGGCCACATGACCCCAGCAGTCTCTTCTGGAGGAAAAGATTCTTACAATGCTGAGAGGTATGGCCCCAAAATATTTCTTTTCCTGGCTGTGCCATGAGCAGAACATAGGGCTAAGAGACAAAGGGAGAAATAGTCCCTCCAATACTTAGTTTGCTCTAGGACCTATGGGGTTCCTTTTTGCCCACAAAGTCATTATTCTTTGTTTAGAAGCTTTAGGATAGGTGTGGGGAAAGTAGCAGTGACCTCTACAATGAAGAGTGGTTCAGTTTCAATTAAAACGGCATCCCCTGCCCAGTCATGAGCACTGTTCACATCTGAGAAGCTCAGTGACATTTCTGTAACTATCTCCTCCCATAACAGTTTCAGTATGGTACGGGGTATCATCTTCCACCATAAACTCCTTTTACAGACAGGTGACGAGTTATTTGTCAATTTAGGGTGATGTGTCATACATTTTTTCCATCATGTCCAATGGGGCCTAAAGGGCAATAGTGTTGCTACTGGGACTTCATCTTGGTCTTTGAAGGTGAACCATTCAAGGTGATGGTGTACTGATGTGATGTAGAACGATGTGTACCCTCTCATGGCGGACTTCAAGTCCATGAGATTCAGACATATGTTTTCACATTGTAACACTAGCCCCATCTGTCGGGATTTATGGGTGTCAGTTGCACACAAACATTCCTTGTGCTGCCCCCCCCCCCCCCCCCCCCCGTCCCCCGTCCCCTCCCATTCCTGCCTCCCCCCTCCCCTCTTCCCCCTCCCCTCCCTACTGCGTGGACTGCACCATTTTCCAACAAGAAAAGAAAATCCAAGAATATAAGACTCTTAATTGACTGACATATCAAGAGACTATGAAGAAATATGACAATGATGTATACTATGGTTGCAATGTCATCCTTCTAGCAACAGTACGTTTGCCTGTTGTGCCCTCTATGTTGGGCCCTCAGGGCCACTCAGATACACCTGCTTCCATGGTGGATGGGGGCCCTCTTCCCACTCTTTCGCTCAACACGCACTTTGGGAGCATTGCTCCTCTTCTGTTAGTGAAGTCAATCCCCAACCCGACATCTCTCACTGGGAAAGTGCCCCTTGGGATGCTCCCCTTGCAGATTTCTGCTGATCTGCAACTGGACACCAGCCAGTTGCTGAAGAAGTCGTGGGCTGAAGGTCGCAGTACTTGATGTACTTCATCTGTCCCTGAAACTAAGGCCAGTATTACCCTATCAAATTTCTTTGTCAAAGGTGATATGTCAAATATTTATGTCAAAGAAGTTTGATGGTGTAATAGGGCACTTTGCCAAATCTTGTCTGTCGTCAAATAAATTTGATGAAATCCAGGGCCTCGCTGTAGATTTGATCATCAAAGTCGCTTGTCTTCTCTTCGCTGCAATGTGACATGTTACCACGTGGAGTGCTAGCATTGCTGCAGCATTCTGTCATCTGTAGTATGTTTATAAACATGGCCAGTAAATACAATTGGTGTGTACGGACAACTACAAAATTAATAGAGATGTATGAAGCTGATGAGGCGCTTTACAATGTGAGGCACCCTGAATAAAAAAAATAGATTAAGAAGATTGGAGACCTGACCTGACCTAACCTAACCCAACCCTCTCCTGTAGCAAGAAATCAGAGTGTTACAGTGAGCCTGTCATCTACAAATGTAGCAGTTCTTAAGTGAGTATTGTGCTTTATGATATGAGGATACACTTCACTGAGCGAATACTGAAATGTATGCTCATCCATTTGTACGTAATTCATATTCGACTTGACGTCCTCCGCTGTAAGATCACGTAACAAGTTTTGTTGAATGCTTTTATCGCCTCGTCGTAAAACGCACAGCTTCACCCATGTACGTCTCCTTTTTTTTCCCTGCTTCTCTTCCACATGTGCACACAGTGGAATTGTGGTACATGCAACTGGTGCAGTTAATAACAAGTTGTTGTTGTCAGCCATCTTGAACTTGGATGAAAAATATGATGACAGTGCCACATCAAAGACCTTTGTCAAATAAATTTGACGAATATTTGATCAAATCTTTGACAAAGAAATTTGATAGTGTAATACAGGCCTAAGGCAGACAAGCACAAGTATCGAAATAATCTGAGTAGAAGAAGGATAAGAAGAATTCCTCCAAGAAGGAGACTATAGTGGCCCCTATTTCACAGGACCTTGTGTGTTCCATCTGAAGCAGGGTTCCTGCTAACTCCTGTGGCACCGAATTCCCCCACACTACCTAATTCAGAACCAATGTGTATTGATGCCATGTCCTTGCAGTTGATGGCAGCTGATGACCCTGGGGCATGACTTGCTTTCGTGGTCCCTTTATGCCCCACAGGGTACTGATAGTGTGATTCTCCAGTGGATCTGTAGTGGTTATTTCCACTACGTTGCTGAGCTTCGACATCTCTTCTGCATCACTCTGCTTTCTGCATTACCCTCCAGGAAACGTGGTTCCCAGTAATGTAGACCCCTACCCTACATGGCTATCAAGGCTATTTTTAAGAATCACGCTAACTTCGAAAGAGTGTTGGACAGAGTTTGCACATAAATTATGACCTTTGTCTACAGCATACATGTGCCACTCAATACATCTTTGGAGGCTGTGACTTTTTGTGTGAGCATGTCTCGGTGTTTTACCGTGTGTAATGTATGTCTCCTTCCAAATGGTGAAGTGTCTGCACGGATTTCTCGGCTTCCCCCACTCTTCCTAATTTTGGATGTCTTGAATGCCCACAACCCCATGTGGGGTGGAACCACGGTTACAGACCACAGCAAAGTTATCGAAAACTTGCCCAGAGCTTGATCTTTGTCTCATGAATAGTGTGGCATTGTTGTTGTTGTTGTTGTTGTGGTCTTCAGTCCTGAGACTGGTTTGATGCAGCTCTCCATGCTACTCTATCCTGTGCAAGCTTCTTCATCTCCCAGTACCTAATGCAACCTATATCATTCTGAATCTGTTTAATGTATTCATCTCTTGGTCTCCCTCTACGATTTTTACCCTCCACGCTGTCCTCCAATACTAAATTGGTGATCCCTTGATGGCTCAGAACATGTCCTACCAACCGATCCCTTCTTCTAGCCAAGTTGTGCCACAAACTCCTCTTCTCCCCAATCCTATTCAGTACCTCCTCATTAGTTATATGATCTACCCATCTAATCTTCAGCATTCTTCTGTAGCACCACATTTCGAAAGCTTCTATTCTCTTCTTGTCCAAACTATTTATCGTTTTTTCACTTCCATACATGGCTACACTCCATACAAATACTTTCAGAAATGACTTCCTGACACTTAAATCTATACTCGATGTTAACAAATTTCTCTTCTTCAGAAACGTTTTCCTTGCCAGTCTACATTTTATATCCTCTCTACTTCGACCATCATCAGTTATTTTGCTCCCCAAATAGCAAAACTCCTTTACTACTTTAAGTGTCTCATTTCCTAATCTAATTCCCTCAGCATCACCCGACTTGATTCGATTACATTCCGTTATCCTCGTTTTGCTTTTGTTGTTGTTCATCTTATATTCTCCTTTCAAGACACTATACAGTCCGTTCAACTGCTCTTCTAAGTCCTTTGCTATCTCTGACAGAATTACAATGTCATCGGTGTTGTGGCATATGGTTCTTATTTGGCCATTACTCTTATGGAACAATCAGCACGCCGGGAAAATTTCAAGCATCACAACAATTCTACTACAGATACTCACATGCTTGTTTGACTCATGGACCAAGTGTCACAGGAAAACAAATATGTTTTTACTGACAGATACTTAATACCTCATGAAAACCAGCTAAGAAAATTCCAGGAAATAATTTTCATAGGAGCACCTGCAAATATTCTTCAACCCTACACATACTCTTCCAATAGGGCTTGAGAAGACATATGTTGTTATTAGAGTAAACTTTGGGCTGTTTTTGGTGTATACAATGTTTTAGTAACTTGAGGGAATACAGCCAGGTATATTTGTTAAAAGCCATGGCTGTTTTGAGAGTTTTTGATAAATTAATTTGACAGTGTTTCCATGAGTTGTTGTAACTTTGGTATTAATTTTAACAACAGCTCAACATAGGGATAGAAGCTGTCAGTTGTTTCCTGGTCTGTTTATCAATGAAAGTAAAAGAAGCTTAATGTTCAATAAAATGAAAAGTACCTTTTGACATGACACTTATAAAAATTACTAGAGTAGAGATGATTATGTACATGTGGCATCATCTACATCTATACTCTGCAAACCACCTTGAGGTACATGGCGGAGGGGTACATCACATTGTATCAGTTATTAAGGTTTCTTCCTATTCCATTCATGTTTGGAGCATGGAAAGAATGATTGTTTGAATGCCTCTGTGCTATTTGGTACGTGTCCCACATGCTTCAGAAATATTCTAGAACCAGTCGCATGTGGGATTTGTAAGCAATCTCCTTTGTAGACTGATTACACTTTCCCAGTATTGTACCGAATGTACCACCTGCTTTACCGACGTCTGTACCTATGTGATCATTCCATTTCATATCCCTACAGAGTGTTACACCCAGGTATTTGTATGAGTTGGCCAACTCCTGCAATCAATCATTGATATTATAGTCATAGAATACTATGTTTTTTTCTTTTTGTGTAGTGAAAAATTTTACATTTCTTAACATTTAGAGCAAGTTGCCAAACTCTGCACCATGTTGAACTCTTTATCAAGATCTGACTTAATATTTATGAAACTTCTTTCAGACAATACTTCATTGTAGATAACTGCATCATCTGTAGAAAGCCTGATTTTACTATTAATATTGTCTGCAAGGTCATTGATATACAATACGAACAGCAAGGGTTCCAACACACATCGCTGGGGCACACCCAAAGTTACTTCTGAATCTGATAATGACTCTCCATCCAAGATAACATGCTGCGTCCTCCCTACCAAAAAGTCCTCAGTCCAGTCACAAGTTTCCTTTGACACCCCATATAATTGTACTTTGACAATAAGTGTAGGTGCAGTAATGAGGCAAAGGCTTTTCGGAAATCAGAAAATACTGCGTCTACCTGGTTGCCGTAGTCCAAAGCTTTCAATATGTCATGTGGAAAAGTGCGCGTTGGGTTTCACACGATTGATGTTTTCGAAATACACACTGGTTGGCATTGACAAGGTCATTGTCTTCAAGGTACCTGGTTGTGTTTGAGCTCAGAATATGTTCTAAGACTCTACAAAAAATTGATTTCAAGGATATTGGACAATAGTTTTGTAGATCACTTCTACTACCCTTCTTGTAGATGGGTGTGACGTATGCCTTTTTCTAAGAACTGGGCATGGTTTTTTGTTTGAGGAATCTGTGATTATTGCTAGAAGAGGGGCTAATTCATCCAGGAATTCAGTATAGAATCTGACAGGGATTCGATCGGGGCCCGGAGCTTTGTTCAGTATTAATGATTTCAGCTGTTTTTCAGCGCCACTGATACTAATACTTATTTCATTCATCTTTTCAGTGGTGCAAGGGTTGAATTGGGGCAATTCTCCTTGGTGTTCCTTTGTAAAGGATGCATTTCAGCTCTTGCTTTGCAACCCTCAATTTCAGTTCCTGTCTCGTTCACTAGGGGCTGGACACTGACTCTGGTGTCACTAACAGCCTGTACATATGACCAGAAATTCTTTGGGTTCTGTGAATGGTCACTTGACAATATTCTACTATGGTAGTCATTGAAGGCTTCACGGATTGCTCTCTTGACAGCCGAACTCGTTTCATCCAGCATCTCTCTATCTATAGCCCTATGCTTTGTTTTACACTTATTATGCAGTAATCTGTTTCTTTAGAAGTTTCTTTACAGTCACTGTATACCAGGGAGGTTTCTCCCATCTTGAACTGTTCTGTTGGGTGCATATCTATCCAGTGCATGGTGAGCTATTCTTTTACACTTGACACAGAGTTCCTCTACATGCTCCTGCCCTGTGCTGAAAGTTTCGAGTTGCTCAATGAGATATGACACTGCTGATTTTATATCTTTTTTGTATCTTTCTGCTTGTTTTAGTGGTCCTTTGTACTTTGGTAATAATTGTGGTCACAACAGCATCATAGTCACTGACACCAATTTCGATCTGTTCTATGTAGTTTTCAGAAAAGGCATATAGTAAAGTTTCACGGGATGTCTTATCACACCCGTTGTTGTTGTGGTCTTCAGTCCTGAGACTGGTTTGATGCAGCTCTTCATGCTACTCTATCCTGTGCAAGCTTTTTCATCTCCCAGTACCTACTGCAACCTACATCCTTCTGAATCTGCTTAGTGTATTCATCTCTTGGTCTCCCTCTACGATTTTTACCCTCCACGCTGCCCTCCAATACTAAATTGGTGATCCCTTGATGCCTCAGAACATGTCCTACCAACCGATCCCTTCTTCTGGTCAAGTTGTGCTACAAACTTCTCTTCTCCCCAATCCTATTCAATACTTCCTCATTAGTTATGTAATCTACCCATCTAATCTTCAGCATTCTTCTGTAGCACTACATTTCGAAAGCTTCTATTCTCTTCTTGTCCAAACTATTTATCGTCCATGTTTCACTTCCATACATGGCTACACTCCATACAAATACTTTCAGAAATGACTTCCTGACACTTAAATCTATACTCAGTGTTAACAAATTTCTCTTCTTCAGAAACGCTTTCCTTGCCATTGCCAGTCTACATTTTATATCCTCTCTACTTCGACCATCATCAGTTATTTTGCTCCCCAAATAGCAAAACTCCTTTACTACTTTAAGTGTCTCATCCACCACTAACAAAACTGTGATTTTTCCAATTAATTGTTGGGTTATTCAAGTACCCACCAATGATTACAGTGTGACTGGGGGAACTTATGTACAAGTGAACTGAGGTTTTCTCTAAGTTTTCGGTTACATCAGGAGATGAGTCTGGTGGGTGACAGAAGGATCCAATTATCATTTTGTGCCCACCCCTGGTACTGAGTCTTGCCCAAACAGTCTCACATGCTGCTTCGGTTTCTGCCGCAGTGGATTTCAGTTTCTTGTGTACTGCAACAAATATGCCACTTTCATATCCCATTTGCCTATCCTTTCAATATGCACTTAAATTTTCCCCAAAAAATTATGAAATATATGATCTGTCACATTGTTGCATCAACCCTTTCCACCTATTCTTCATTCAGAGTTAATAACCATTGACTATGTTTTGTTATTATTGGCATTCTTTAACTCTGGATTGAAAATTCCAACTAGCTACATATTGTTGATTCATTCATTACCTCATTGCTGTTAACCTTACAGATATGATGGTTTCATATTTGGTACATTGTCCAGAATACCTTGTAACGTGCCCAATTTGTATTGACTTTTACTTCCCTCCAGCACCTCAGTTGTCTTTGTTTTACTTTTTCTTATTTTTTTTCATCTCTTGTGAAAAATCAGAGGAAGTATTTGAATACTAGAAGTTTAATCTCACCCCTTTTTTAAGTGATGCGTATGATATAGTCATTCCAATTGTTTCTGATACAGGATATGGTAGGCAGACACTCCTCCAATCCCAGATATTGATATTCTTTGTTGCTCTGGCATACTGAAGTAACACTGAATATTTATCTCACCACTCAGTAGCAGAAAAGTAGGTTTTTAAGCATGATATTGAGCTTTTGGAGAATCTAATTTTGCAAAACCTTTGCTCCCTTCTTGTTCATCAGTACATTTCTTTATCTAAATACAATACAGAAACACTGTCTCAATGCCCATTACCAACTTTAATTGATTCACTAATTTAGGCTTCATAAACTATCATCATATAACAATTGACTGACACAAATACAGGTAAGATTACTTGGAAACGGGAGAGGTATTGAGTGATGTTGGAGATAAAACATTAAAAATAGTAATTTGATTTTGAACATAGATATAATTCGTTAGACACTGGACTCGCATTCGGGAGGACGACGGTTCAATCCCGCGTCCGGCCATCCTGATTTAGGTTTTCCGTGATTTCCCTAAATCGCTCCAGGCAAATGCCGGGATGGATCCTCTGAAAGGGCACGGCCGACTTCCTTCCCCATCCTTCCCTAATCCGATGAGACCGATGACCACGCTGTCTGGTCTCCTTCCCCAAAAACCAACCAACCATAGATGTAATTCAGTAAAAAATGTGACAGAGAATCAGATATAAAATTTCATTATCTAATTCTTTTTTATAAGGCCTTATTAAACTTTATTTAGCACAACATTTAAGACATTTTAGTGCTGCATACTCAGTTATTTCTAGCAATTCCAGTAGCCATCTTCCTACTTTTCTTCACTCTGTGAAGAAAGTCAGAATATACACCAGAATAGTAGATGCTTTGCAGAGATTGAATTTGTATTTTACAATCTCCAGCTTCTCATATTCAGACAGTGTAATTGTCTATAGTCTGCAACCTGTCCTCTTCAGACAGTGTAATTGTCTCAGCTCTGATCTACACATCACGTTCCACAGTGGTTGCAGATGAGCTTAAACTTTGTGTACAATGTCTAATAGTATATTTACTGTTGATAAAATATTAACTATGATATTGTTAGAAAATGCAGAGCTGTCCCTGTGTGTGTGTGTGTGTGTGTGTGTGTGTGTGTGTGTGTGTGTGTGTGTGTGTGTGTGTGTGGTTTTTTTTTTATTTTTATATATATATATATTTTTTAAATACTGAAGTTATGTGTTTGATCATCTGTGATTCTGTTTGAAAGGCTGATTTCGATAATACAAAAGATATGAGGCAATACTCCACGGAGAGGAAAATGAGATTCTTGTGGCATAATGGATGCAGAACACTTGCAGAGGTTATAATTTTAATAGCTTTTATGGTGACCCTTTGTCTATATGCAAGTCAAATTTCGCGGCTCCAGCTTCGTTAGTTTTGCAATGTATACTGTAGTGTAAGCAAAATGGTGAATATCTAGGGGATCAAAAACTGTGCTGTGATTGGATATCTGCATTCAAAGGGCATGACACCCAAGGAAATTGTGGACGACATGCAGAGTACACTTAAGGACAGTGCTCCGTCTTATGCATCAGTGAAAAACTGGGTGTCCGACTTGCAAACGTGGAAGAACGAGTGTATAAGATGTGCCAAGGGACGGAAATCCTGTCAGTGTTGCTACTGATGAAACAGTGACTGCAATTCATGATACGATTTTGCAGGATCGTCGAACAGTGTTGTAGCACATTGAAACCTCATTTGGAATCTCCCATGGGCATGCTCATGACGTTGTGGATGTTTCATGTCTTTGGGTCCCGAAAGAGTTGAATGCTGATGAGAGATGGGAGTGTGTGCAGTATTGTGAAGAAATTGACTGCCAATTTGAAGCAGCTGAAGACTGCTTTCTTGCAAGATCTGTGACAATGAACAAAACTTAGGTTCACCACTTTGATCCTGAGACAAAACAACAATCACAACAATGGACAAATCTTTCATCCCCTACCCCAAAAAAATTCTAGACACAAAAATCAGCTGGTAAGGTGACGGCATGTTTCTTTTGGGATGCAGAATGGGTAATTATGGTGGATTACTTGTAATAGGGCATAACTATCAATTCATCATAGTATTGCTGCCTCCTGCACCATTTGAGAGAAGGTGCACGGTGTTATTTTGCATCAGGACAATGCACTGACACACAAGGTTCTTGCAGCACTGGAAACTCTGCGTGACTGCGGGTTCGAATTGTTACGTCATCCGCATATTCTCCAGATTTGGCTCCATCATACTTTTTTCTTTTCCCAGATCTAAAAAAAGACCTCAAAGTACGACAATGACAATGCAGTGATTGATGCTGTGAATGCTTGGTTGGATTCTAAATTGAAGATCTTTTATTTCAATGGTTTGCAGAAGTTATCTGAGCATGCCAGCAATTGTATTAGTGTACATGAGTATTATATTGAAAAATAAATTGGTATTACGAAATTTCTGTCATTCTTTATTTGTTAGGCTAGAAACTTTTAGACCTCCCCCCCCCCCCCCCCCCCCCCCCCCCAATACCAAAAAAAAAAGAAGTTTTGTGCTAATGCCTATATTAAGGTCAAATGTATTTATAGAAGTTCCACTTCCTCCATTGCAAATTTAATTCTTTGTTTCTTGAGGATTTAAGTATTCAGAGAATGCATTTTACTGTTGAGTTGTATCAGGCCATTAACACAGCACATCATCCACATAAATGATCCAGTAATTTATTTTCAACATGGGGACTCTGTATCTATGACTACTAGTACCAAACTGCCCCTATAATTATTGAATAGTAAAGAGTCAGTGGGGATATATAGTTAGGAAATATGACTGGTTAAAAAGAAAGTCCTTGAATTGGAAATAATTCTGTTCAGTACACATTTAGGAAGCTGTTTGTCAGTTGGTGAGTCAATAAAAGTTATTGTACAACACCAATAACATTTCTTTCTTCTTTGTATTATCAAATTATGCCAACTACCAATGAGGAATTCAGTTAATTTCTATTTGATCCCTTAATTCTTCTCTGTTTTGTTCAGTTGTACCTGAGAAATACAGCAACAATCATACATTGTTTTTCATGGAAGTGGACAGAGTTGTTGTAAACTTGAATGGTTCACCGATGCGGTGCTCACTCACTGGCAAAAAATTAACAACAGGAAGGTGTTAAAAAAATTAACATTAGATTTGCTTTTATAAGAATGAAAAAGAAAAAACAATGGACAGGACTTGTTACATTTTGTGGTTATTTACTGTTGTTATGTAAAAATGCCAGTCAAAGTTTCAAAGTCGTCTTTGATGTCGGAGTCTGCTAAGTACATCTGATTTGTGCACCCATGGCCAGTGCAGTAGCCACACACACTTGTACAACTTCTCCATATACACTTGTTTCTGTAACCAGATTTACAATTACAGGATATAATGAGAAGTACTTGCTTTCAATGCTGATTCGTCTTCTGCTGGAAGTAGTTTTGAGCTGATCGGCAAGCATGCTCCATTACCATCCTTTTTCCTGAAGATGATCTCCCATCCATACTTGAACCTAAAGATAATGATGCAAAGCAGTTAGAGACTAGAGTTTTTGTGTTTAAGTTTGGGAAAACTGATGAAGGCAATTCCTTCCTCATCAGTGATAAACTTGATGCAAACACTGTCAGGTGTCTCAATAACAGAGAGATGAGACTTGCTTTGTTTTTAACATTAGCCACAAAGGCTCCTTGAGGAGATGTTAATGGTGTAGCATTGATAATTAAAGCTTCTACCACTGCTCCTCTTGTGTTGGTGTGTTCTTCATCCTTGGTTTTTGGAGAGTTGTTGCCATTGAAGACCACAGTGACTTCCCACTGAAGTGGTTATTAACATACTGCAGGTATATTTTGCTGTAATTTGGGGACATGACCACGTGACCCATTTGGGTGGTGCCACCTCTTCAATTAATGCGCAGTTCATGCTTTTTCGCATCAGTGTCCCATCAAATAGCTCAGGGGGGCCTTGCTGCTAGTTCGTGTTTTAGGTATTCACAAAACATATCGTCATTGCATACAGCACACAGCAGTTGATGAAAAAGTTGATTTGGATTTGTTTGGTGACTGAGTCTGTGATCTTTGCTGTTTTAAACACAAGGGGAAGAGTCGTGACTTCTTTCTCTTTTAAGTGGACATTATTGAGTCACTGATGGAGGGAAAGAGCATCATCGTAGGAAACACTGTCATCAGTTATCACACTGGTGGTATGCATGAACCCAAGAAGGTATGTTGAGTGTGCATTATTGCTTTTAATCACAAGGACACAGAATAAATATAGTGTCAAAGTATACAAAATATTAACTCTTTCTGACTCATTTTTTGGGATACAAAGTGACATTTTATCACCACGACCAATTATTTTAGCTTTTATGCTTTAATCTTTAGTTTTGGTTATACTATATGGCAAAACAAACAATTTGGCACAAGAATTAAGCCAATTGGGTGCTTGGTTTAGTTACTGCAGGTAAAACTCAAAAATTCCAAGATAATGGTTTACCCAATGTGGATTTTTGGAGACTTAAGGGAGTTTGATCTGGACATCATCTTGAACATTTCTGCCAGTTTTCAGCTTTTTTTAAAAAAAAAAATATCTGGGTTGGGACGATGTTTTGTCTGATTTGACTGGACGTTACTAAGACAATCAGTGGAATATGTAATTAGCAAACTAATAAAAATAGTTAGTTGATAAATCTATGTTGTATTTATATTTATCATTTGTTTTTAGATGACAAAAATGTGGGAGGCATCTAAACGTGAAACAGAGGCAGCTGTAGTAAGATACGCGGTTAGTGAAAAAGAGCTAATGGAACAACGCAAAGAACGAGAGGCAGCTGACCGTCGATTGAAGGACGCAGTCAAGGAGCGAGAAGCACTTTCAGCGAAGCTTCGTACAGCTGCTGCTGAGAAAACACGCGTTTGTCAGATGTTAGATGCTAAGGTATTGCTCCCTGGTACCTACAAACACTAAACTTCTATTTTAATTTGTGACATGACAAACTATTGCATCCAAAATATACAAATTTTTATTCTTAATTGAGATTTTAATTGATTAATTCTTTTATCATTTTCGTTGCTGTATGTGTTTATGTTACTTCCCTCTTGCATACTTGCATGTTCGGGTGTGCCCCCCCCCCCCCTCCCTCACACACACACACACACACACACACACACACACACACACACACACACACACACACACAGCCATCTACATCATTGTCATCTTATTATACACTAAAAAATTGACCTTCTGAGTAGTTGTTCTTGAGTTCGTTGGTGGTTATTACTGTTTAATTCCCACAACAATACCATGTTGCTGAAGTCACAGCAAGGGACCTTATATTTCTCTAGTAACTGGATTCTATTAGACTCATCACTATTCTCTTGGTCATTGCTTGTCAGAAAAACTAGTTGACTGCCCATATATTTGCCAATCAAAATTGTGGATACGCCAAGAATTATAGAACTGTATATGAAAGTGATACCATTGTCAAGTGGAAACTTCTGTTTTAACTGCAGATCACTTAGATGACCATGTAGCTCGAGTGCTATAACACTCAATACTATAAAAGTAAATAACATACATTAACCCTCAACATCAGCCACAGTAGTTAACTTTTGGGTCAACATTCCCATTGCCATGAATTAAACCATGAAGCAACCAGTAATACAGAATTCAGTGCTGAGTGAAAATGTTTGAAAATGGTTCTAACAGCAACCTTTTTTTTTTAATGATAAAATTGAATTAAATTAATTTTTATGAGTCACAATAATTTTCTTATAATATTTCTCATTACTGCTGACCATTCTTGGTTTCATCTTCATAACTATAAATGGTCTGTGCATCTTATACATACATATAAATTGTAGGTAAAATTTTTGAACTTCATAATTAATTGCATAACTTAATGTTTATGAAACAAATTTTACAGACCTAATTACAGAATCAAGCCAAATGTTACTAACGTAGTTATTATCACACTTTCACTAAGATGTTTAATGATAGAATATATATGGGACATTACTCTGTGTGCAATGTTTCAGTGCCATGAATTAACCAGCATGCAGAAAGAAACTGAGAGACTTAAAGATGATCTGAACAATCGAGACATTAAAATAAAATGGTTACAGAATAAACTCAGATCAGAGACAGAGACACACAAGGTAAAAATGAAACTCCAAAATGATAATATATTTAATGAACTTATATCTAACAGTCCAGCCTAAGTGGCCAGAGACAGTGGTCATGTATGTCTGAGTTGTACTTGCATGAATGTGTGTTTGCTTTCTATTGATAATAAGACCTTTTGGCTGAAAGGTCAAATGTATAGCTGTCTTTTTTTGTGCCTGTTGTAGCTCAGTGTCTCCTGTATCTAGAGAGTAGTAATATATCCTTTTCTTGTTACATCCTGTATGTTCCATTGTTTGATTATATCTACTAGCAGACATACAGATCTGACAGATTAAACCTGTGTGCCAGACGAGGGTTCAAAAGCACTCCCTAATGTTGTACTTAATAATCCGATTTTGTGGAATAGTACCTGTTGTCCTCTATGACAGTACTTCATAACACTTAATAAATTCTGTGGTAATATGCTCATTTTATCAGAGGTATTCATATGAAATGAATTAAGGCAAGTAAAATAAAAGCAAAACTTAGTTGTCGTTCAAAAAGTAATTTTTTTATTATGGTGCATATCACTAAATGTGTAAATATTTGGCTTATATTGAGAAACGTGTGTTGAGTGTTTTTTTTCTTATGTGTGTATGTGAATTTACCTTAAATAAGGGAAACTTTTTATCAGTAAAACAATGATACTCAATCAGTATTTCATACAAGAATAACCTAACACCCCATATAAATCAAAAAATACCATGAAACACGAGAAACTGTACACACATGGCTAAATAAATTTTGTATTTGTGCAGGATATTATGTGTATGGTACAGAATTATCTTTTGCTCTTCTGACTGGTGGTCAAAGAAAATCTGAATATTGTAAATTTGTTGTTCCTTGTCAGTGATAAAGCGCTGAAATGGTGGAAAGAATGTGTAAATAGATTACATGTCATTTGGCAAAAATTAAAGTGAAGCTTTCTGCAGAATATGGAAAAAGTATGACTGGTTTAATGTCTCACTTCTAATTGTTGCTACAAAATGAATATCAGAGTGAAATGTAAACCATTAATGGTCTCACATCCAATTTGAAATAGCATTACAGGCCTGTAAGTAAGTTAAGAATAATGTAATTTGGTTTGACTATAAAGTTTTAGTTTGAGAACGGTCATTGCAATTATGAATTATTTTTAGTGTTTGTTTCTGAGACTGCTCAGAATGCATTTAGTATGCATTTTAAATATATGATTATGTTAGCTTTTTCCCATTGTAGGAAACTCAGGCAAAGGTTGATAAATTGACGAGGAGTCTCGCTGAAGCAAAGGAAGAATGCGAACAAGTTCGCAAGGATTGTCAAGAAATGATAAGAGCATATCAACAATCTGAAGAAAACAGAGCTGTTGTATTAGGTAAGAATATTGTTAACATCGCAGTAAACACTAATTGGATCTCATCAAGCCAGGTGGCGCAGTGGTTACCACAATGGAGGATGATGGTACAAAAATGTGTCACACTATCCTCATTTAGGTTTTCCATGATTTCCCTAAGCAGTTTCAGGCAAATGCCAAGATGTTTCCATTGACAGCATGGCCAGTTTCCTTCCCTAATCCCTGCTTGTGCTACGTCTCTAATGACCTCATTGTTGATTTGATGTTAAACACTAGTCTCCTCCTTCATCTCTTCCACTAATTGGATCTAACTAGTTCATGAAAGAACTCTTTTTAGAGAACATTTGGAAAGTTGGAATTAAAGTTAAATGGGAGATGATGCTACAACACTTCCAGACAGGGTAGCAATTTGGTGATTAAAATTCTTCTGGGTATTATGCCGCGTCATTGCTAAAAACTAACAACAATAATTTAGTTTATTATTGTTTTTAGTTTCTAGCAATGACACGGCATAATACCCAGATGAATTTTAATCACTATGACACCAGCCGCGGAAGCCTATGTTCTTGTGTCAGGGTAGCAATTTGTTTAGAAGCTTATCATCTTTAATAATCAGCAGAAAAATGCTCCTACCGGACCTCAGAATAAGTGAATATGATCCTCTTTAATAAAAGACTCTGATTGGAAAGTGGGGTACCAGCTCTATCATTCTATCTTCCTCAGCACTTTTAAAAATTTTCACAAAAATATTGGCACGCGAACATATTCATGCCCTATTTAACGTGCAACTCATCTCTTACTGCCACAGGCTGCCCTAGCTGTAACTCACTCACTTCCGTAGGAATGTTCCTTACTATACTGAACTTTGTATGTTACTAAGTTACAAACACACAAGGCCAGATCTGTACATGGCTGTAGTAACACAAATGGCCTCATGTTCAAAATGTAAATCAGGCACTCGCTGTAGATGCAAGTGCACTAGCCAGCGCAGCTTGGTAGAAATGGCGGAGTCAGAGAAAGTGTTGTTTGCCCCACTGTTCACCACGTGATATCCGCACTAATGATACTATCAGCAAGTCGCAGAAAGTGAAATTCATATTCTGCACGGAAGTGCGATGTGAAAACATAATATTGTCAGCAATTGCATGCCGTATTTACTTGAATCTAAGCCGCACTTTTTTTCCGGTTTTTGTAATCCAAAAAACCGCCTGCGGCTTAGAATCGAGTGCAAAGCAAGCGGGAGTTCTGAAAAATGTTGGTGGGTGCCGCCACAACTAACTTCTGCCATCGAATATATGTAGCGCCACACAGGCATGCTTTGTAGGCACAAAGATAAATACTGGTACCAAAATCTCTGCGTCAATAAATAAATTAAAAAAAAAAGTGGAAGACGAATCTTTTTCCTCCGCTCAGAGTTTCGACCACTGCGTTTTGGTACATTATCCAACGAAGTAAATACAAGTTCTGTATTGTTGATCTTCGAATGTAGCAGCATTTCAATGTACTACAAAAATCCGACTGGCAAGACTGTTTGGGATGTTTGTCAATATGGCCAACTCTACGTTCTGAATTTTTTCCTACCTGTGAGAAGAGATGGTTGCTAATAGGAGCTTTTATGAATTGTAAATCACATGTAGTATTCTCTTCGCCATAAGATTAATACGAATATAAACATTTTGCCATGTATTGTTTCGTGTTTGCTACTATCTCATTTAAATCCTGTGTGCCTAATAAACTACGAAACTAGAGTGAGACAACAGCAAACGCGGAAGAATATACATATCATGTCATGTTTATATTCGTATTATTCTTATGCCTGATAGTGATACAGTCAGAAATGAAGCACGGCAACTGACTAGATTTTTAAATCTAAGATGACTAATTTCTGTGCAGAATGTAATGAACTAAAGAGGCGCCTGCAAAGATTTTCAAACGGAGAAAAATTTTCGCTAAAATTTCGTTCAGAACATCGTCTATCATACTCAGTCTATTATTTGGTTCTTGTTGATCATTATCAAAGAAAGAAGTAGTGTAAGTAACAACAAATGTTTCGCTAATGAGACGACTCCTCTCTATTTTTTATTTGTAAGCGGCGGTAGCGCGCACAAAAGCAAGCCACGCCGCGAGCGGCGACAGGCCGTAAACACGCACTATCAGAATGCGACAAACAATGCATGACACAGTACAGTAATGCATTTTCAGCTTAGAGTGACGTAAACACCTATAACAAAGAGAACAGCACTTATCAGATCAAAGAAAAATAAGCAATCAATTCAAACCAGACGAAGCACGTGAAAAAGGAAGGATATCCCTATAAATACGGACGGAGCACGTGACGCGTAGCAATGGCTACCTGGTAAACCATAACTGCTAAGCTTACGACTCGAACCAAACTACTGCAGCTGTATCGTCATTCATTCGACCTAAATTGTGTCTCATATTACAACTAGGCGAACTTTGTTTCGATTTGGAGGTGCGACCTAAAACTTTTCTCTCCCCTTGATTTTTGAGTCTCAAATTTCAGGTGCGGCTTAGATTCGGGAAAAATTTTTTTCCTTTATTTCGAGTCTCATTTTTCAGGTGCGGCTTAGATTCCAGTGCGGCTTAGATTCGAGTAAATACGGTGATATCCGCACTAATGATACTATCAGTAAGTCGCAGAAAGTGAAATTCATATTCTGCACGGAAGTGCGATGTGAAAACATAATATTGTCAGCAATTGCATGCCGGTCATAAAGACAGTGCGGCGCAGGCGTCTTGCAGTGTTGTGAAAGCACCAGCATCAGTTCTCCACACCAGTAGACAGCGACCTTAGCGGTTAAGTGTCGTGTCACACTGCAAGATCAGCAGCTGTGAAAGGAAGTACTGTGTGAGGGGTGAACTCGCAGCCTTAGCAGATGGCCATAGTGAGTTGTCAGAATATGGAACTGCTGATGGCGAAGGCCAGTACCAATAAAGGGTCATGTTATGCCAGCGGTTAGGTTGGGGCTGTGGCGTCGATGATGTTGATTCTGTGGCGCAGGCAGGCATTGCTTGTGAAGGCGTTGGATGCGTGGAAAGTGGGGCGGTTGGCTGTCAGTAGTGTCGGGCTGCTGCATGACAGCATGCAATGGCGCAGGGGTGGGGGTGCTGTGCCAGGATGGTCTGATCGTGTGTTTGGTGCTGTCCGCGCAGGTGTGCGTAGACAAAGGGATTGGCTGCGAGGTAATGTTGGCAGGATGGCCGCATTTTGCAGCTGAAAGCGCACCTGTCGGGCACTGCGAGCATGATTTACCGGTGGCCCTGCTATCAGGACGGGGGTGGCAGGGCAGGGGCGCAGCAATGGGATTACATGGAATAATGCTGTTGTGGAAGTGTCGGGGGCTGCAATGTGACATCGGGGGCATACCTGGCAATTGACGGCACTGGAAGGGAAATCGCTGGGTCGGTCATAGGCTGTGGGAGAGGTACACAAGCAGGGATGTGAGCATCCTGTGCGTCTGTGTTTGCAACAGGTAGTGAATCGGGTGTGATCCTGGCATAGCATGGTGAGTTTTCTGCAGTGTTTTTGGCTGTAGTGTTATGGGTGGGTGCCTCATGGACTTTGATGACGGGTGCTGTTGGCGTGGTGTCGACAGTGGCATTGGGTCTTTGGACGGCCTGGCGCCAGTGGCATGTGTCTGTGAGTTGTTGATGTATAGGGTAGTTGAGTTGGGTGGCATGGGGTCAGGCAATGTGTAGGGGCTTCAGCTAGTCATTTGAAATGCTTGTTGGATTGCCATGCAGATGCAAGGCGAACATCTTGGAGTTCAGGACCCAGTGGGGCTGGAGTAATGCTGTCAGAGGGGAGGTTGGTGACCATTGATGTGCAACATAACGTGGGCGCATGACACTAGGTTGCTGTGAATGAAAGTTCTACATTCGCTCTGATGCTGGGGACGGATGGGTTGGAGGTGGGCCATTCAGTTCTGCAAGCTGACAATGAACTTGGGGATGACGTCATCCACGGGCAGGCCAGCAGGGTCCAGGAAGTCACCTGTGACGGCAAGCATCTGGCCGTAAACAAGATCGGCAGCTGGCATTTGAAGTCAGCCTTTTGATTGATACGGAGACTGAGAAGCAGGGGCAGGGTGGTGCTCAGTGTGTTGTGGCAGACGAGGGTAGCCTTCAAGGTACGATGTGTAGCTGTTCCACCATTCCACTGGCAGCTTGGTGGTAGCTCGATGTCAGGTGCAGGTGAGCCTCTCGCAGATCTGTCAAGGCACGAAAAAGGGCTTATGTAAATTGGCACCCACACTCCTAGTATGTGGCTTGGGCAGCCGAAATAGGCAATTAACATGGAGACGAAGGCAGCTGATACTGTGGTGGTGGTAATGTTGGGATTGGAATTGCCTCAGGCCAGCAGGTGAACCTGTCCACCATGGTAAGGAGGCAGTGGCAGCCATCAGATGAAGATGGAGGGTTGACGATGTCAACATGAACGTGGACGAATTGACGCCTGACGTCTGGGAAAACCGTGGTGAGGGTGCGTATGTGGTGGCCGACCTTAGTGCGCTGTCAGGCGAGGGAGGTGCGGGCCCAGGTCATGCAGTCCCTCTGAATAACTGGCCATACGACATGCTATGTTACTATAGAACTGGTGTGTGCACCCTGGGGCACACCAGGTTGTGTAATGGGTCGAATGCGGCCTTGTGGTAGGTGGCAGGTGAAAAGGGCGACGGTGAGCTGGTGGATGTGTCACATCAGATACTGCTATCGGAACCTGAAGCCAGTGTACAGTGGAGGCAAAGTTGGGTGAGTTAGTGAAGACCGTGAAATGATGGACCTCACTGACGGCCAAAAGTTTTGATAGCCTCATAAATGGCAAGGAGCTCTCCGTTATATGTGCTCCAGCACCACTGAGGGTGAGAGAGCTTGCCGCAGAAGAAAGTAAGTGGCTGCCAGGTTTTGCTCATGTGATGCTGCAGGCTGTGTGTCCATTTGTGATGTCCACAGCACTGGCTTTTTCCCATTTGTTTTGATGCAACAGAGGGCGGCTGGGAGCGGCTCGTACGTGGCAGCAGCATTGGCAGTGGAAATGGCAGATGTCCTTGAATGTCTTTGGGCATGGGAAATAGAGTATAGCTTGTACCTAGCCAAGTGAAGGAAGTGAGCTGGCAGTGGAGATGGCATGGCCCACGAATTCCATCTTGCTGGCGCCAGGCACGGGGCATTTTGCTATGTTGATGATGATGCCAACATCTTGGAGATGTTCAGAAATGCTGTGTAGTTGCTCACGGGGCTCCTCTGATGTCGCGGAAAAAATGAGTATGTCACTCAGGTATGCGAAACAGCTGAACAGGCCTCACAGGATGCCGTCCAAGAACTGCTGCCATGTTTGGGCAGCATTATGGAGACCAAAGGTCATAGAGGTTCTCTCGTAGTGTCTGAGTGGTGTGATGATGGCTGTCTTCTGGATGTCCTTGGGTAAAAGCCTTGGCACAGTAGGTAATGGCAAAGATTGTAGCCTCAGCCAGTGCGTTGTTGTTGCTATGTAGGAACAGCACCAATTACCGCTCAGGAATAGTGTGGGTGTGTAGCTTCCAGTAATCCCTGCATGGGAGCCAGAAACCATCCTCCTTGGCGAGTTGAAAGGCAGATACACACAGGCGGGTCAATCCAAATGAAGTGGTCCAATAAATATTAAGTTGGTTGCTTGACCATTATTAAATATTTTAATTTTGTTATATGCCATTACCCTATAATTGAGAAGTTCAAAACAGTTTTTTTTTTTTTTTTAATTTACCTTTCATCTTTACTAAATGGCGGCCATTTTTGTTTGTAAGCGCGCGACAATGTTTCAGCTTAGAGACGTAGCAAAAATATGAATATCTCTGCACTGGGTTAAGTTACAACATTGCAGTTGACATGATTGTTTTAAAAGTGTCCTCTACAACATTGTCTGTTACACAAAATACCCTAAATTAAAAAATAACCAGTCAAAATGACCTCCAAAGTTTGATATCCAAATTTTCAAAAATACCCTTTTTAGGCCCAAAAATAACAAACAAGGAGTGATTTGTAAGTGTCTGTTTTTTTCCTATAGTTAGATATCATACACTACTAGCCTCATATAGAACAAGAACACTTAAAAATGTTTCCTTAATTTTTTGTGAATTTTTGAAATTTGAAAATTTTCATTTTTTGTAAAGTTTGGGGTTTGTTATCTCAGGTTGAACTAAATATAAAAATATGATTTTTGCACAATTTGTACACCTATATGATAGCAATGTACTGTAAAAATATCAACATTGAGACCTGACTGTGAACAAAGATATCATTTTTTTGAAAATGAGGAGATACTTTACATTACTCAACAACTGATCTTATGGCTGTTGCCTATTCATGCGTGATATTGGTGGAATATAATCAATTATTATTGAAGTAAGGTAGTGAATTATATACAAATAGTGGAAACATCACTGAAATTAACATTTATATTATTCTGACATACTTAAAATAAATATTTTCAATTAACATCCCTCGAGATGTGACTGTTCCTAAACCTGGTGGTGAATGTTAAGAACACTTATTTCTTCAGACAGCTTCTGTGATATAGAATAAGACCTCCCAGTTGCTGTGGTAAGTTCAAGCACTGAAAGTTTCCTTAAAACATTGTAAGACATTTCCAGGGGCAGATGTGGACTCTCACCACAATCTATTGGTTATGACCTGTAGATTAAAACTGAAGAAGCTGCAAAAAGGTGGGAATTTAAGGAGATGGGACCTGGATAAACTAAAAGAACCAGAGGTTGTACAGAGATTCAGGGAGAGCATAAGGGAGCAATTGACAGGAATGGGGGAAATAAATACAGTAGAAGAAGAATGGGTAGCTTTGAGGGATGAAGTAGTGAAGGCAGCAGAGGATCAAGTAGGTAAAAAGATGAGGGCTAGTAGAAATCCTTGGGTAACAGAAGAGATATTGAATTTAATTGATGAAAGGAGAAAATATAAAAATGCAGTAAGTGAAACAGGCAAAAAGGAATACAAACGTCTCAAAAATGAGATCGACAGGAAGTGCAAAATGGCTAAGCAGGGATGGCTAGAGGACAAATGTAAGGATGTAGAGGCCTATCTCACTAGGGGTAAGATAGATACCGCCTACAGGAAAATTAAAGAGACGTTTGGAGATAAGAGAACGACTTGTATGAATATCAAGAGCTCAGATGGAAACCCAGTTCTAAGCAAAGAAGGGAAAGCAGAAAGGTGGAAGGAGTATATAGAGGGTCTATACAAGGGCGATGTACTTGAGGACAATATTATGGAAATGGAAGAGGATGTAGATGAAGATGAAATGGGAGATACGATACTGCGTGAAGAGTTTGACAGAGCACTGAAAGACCTGAGTCGAAACAAGGCCCCCGGAGTAGACAATATTCCATTGGAACTACTGACGGCCGTGGGAGAGCCAGTCCTGACAAAACTCTACCATCTGGTGAGCAAGATGTATGAAACAGGCGAAATACCCTCAGACTTCAAGAAGAATATAATAATTCCAATCCCAAAGAAAGCAGGTGTTGACAGATGTGAAAATTACCGAACTATCAGCTTAATAAGTCACAGCTGCAAAATACTAACACGAATTCTTTACAGACGAATGGAAAAACTAGTAGAAGCCAACCTCGGGGAAGATCAGTTTGGATTCCGTAGAAACACTGGAACACGTGAGGCAATACTGACCTTACGACTTATCTTAGAAGAAAGATTAAGGAAAGGCAAACCTACGTTTCTAGCATTTGTAGACTTAGAGAAAGCTTTTGACAATGTTGACTGGAATACTCTCTTTCAAATTCTAAAGGTGGCAGGGGTAAAATACAGGGAGCGAAAGGCTATTTACAATTTGTACAGAAAGCAGATGGCAGTTATAAGAGTCGAGGGACATGAAAGGGAAGCAGTGGTTGGGAAGGGAGTAAGACAGGGTTGTAGCCTCTCCCCGATGTTGTTCAATCTGTATATTGAGCAAGCAGTAAAGGAAACAAAAGAAAAATTCGGGGTAGGTATTAAAATTCATGGAGAAGAAATAAAAACTTTGAGGTTCGCCGATGACATTGTAATTCTGTCAGAGGCAGCAAAGGACTTGGAAGAGCAGTTGAATGGAATGGACAGTGTCTTGAAAGGAGGATATAAGATGAACATCAACAAAAGCAAAACGAGGATAATGGAATGTAGTCTAATTAAGTCGGGTGATGCTGACGGAATTAGATTAGGAAATGAGGCACTTAAAGTAGTAAAGGAGTTTTGCTATTTGGGGAGCAAAATAACTGATGATGGTCGAAGTAGAGAGGATATAAAATGTAGGCTGGCAATGGCAAGGAAAGCGTTTCTGAAGAAGAGAAATCTTTTAACATCCAGTATTGATTTAAGTGTCAGGAAGTCATTTCTGAAAGTATTCGTATGGAGTGTAGCCATGTATGGAAGTGAAACATGGACGATAAATAGTTTGGACAAGAAGAGAATAGAAGCTTTCGAAATGTGGTGCTACAGAAGAATGCTGAAGATTAGATGGATAGATCACATAACTAATGAGGAGGTATTGAATAGGATTGGGGAGGAGAGAAGTTTGTGGCACAACTTGACCAGAAGAAGGGATCGGTTGGTAGGACATGTTCTGAGGCATCAAGGGATCACCAATTTAGTATTGGAGGGCAGCGTGGAGGGTAAAAATCGTAGAGGGAGACCAAGAGATGAATACACTAAGCAGATTCAGAAGGATGTAGGTTGCAGTAGGTACTGGGAGATGAAAAAGCTTGCACAGGATAGAGTAGCATGGAGAGCTGCATCAAACCAGTCTCAGGACTGAAGACCACAACAACAACAACAACATCCAAACTTTGTCAGTAGTAGATTTCTTGTGCCAGCAGTGTGGTAAAAATGCACAAAAGCATCATTGTTTTCCAAACTTATTCTTTCAACCTCTGCAAGCCACCACTATCCATCATACACATGTGCCACTATGTCATTCAATGTTAAAGACAGAGATGTAATTTTACTGACACAATTATCCTCATAAATTTCAGTTTCTGATGGTACATAGCATCGAACTAAGTTTTCTGCAATGCCAAGGAATTTGTGGAAATGTCTTGTTCCTTTTATTGCTATACAGTTCCAAATCTGGTTTGAAGTGTTGTTTTCATATTCAGAACCACTTCTTCTTTCTTGATCAGAAAATAGGTAATGTCTTTAATATTATTCTTGCAAAAGACATACATGTCCTGTACTGTGAGAATTTGGTCTGTGGTTGGTCTTTGTAGGCTGGATTTACTTACTAAACTACAGGCCATTAAAATTGCTACACCAAGAAGAAATGCAGATGGTAAACGGGTATTCATTGGACAAATATATTGTACTAGAACTGACATGTGATTACATTTTCACGCAATTTGGATGCATAGATCCTGAGAAATCAGTACCCAGAACAACCACCTCTGGTCGTAATAACGGCCTTGATACACCTGGGCATTGAGTCAAACAGAGCTTGGATGGCGTGTACAGGTACATTTTCTGTATCCAGAAAGACCCGTACAGGATCTGCAACATGCGGTCGTGCATTATCCTGCAGAAATGTAGGGTTTTGCAGGGATCAAATGAAGGACAGAGCCACGGGTTATAACACATCTGAAATGTAATGCCCACTGTTCAAAGTGCCGTCATTGCGAATAAGAGGTGACCAAGACGTGTAACCAATGACACCCAATACCATCACACCGGGTGATACACCAGTATGGCGATGACAAATACACGCTTCCAATGTGCGTTCACCGCGATGTCGCCAAACACGGATGCGACCATCATGTTGCTGTAAACGGAACCTGGATTCATCCGAAAAAATGACGTTTTGCCATTCGTGCACCCAGGTTCGTCGTTGAGTACAGCATCGCAGACACTCCTGTCTGTGATGCAGCGTCAAGGGTGACCACAGCCATGGTCTCCGAGCTGATAGCCCATGCTGCTGCAAATGTCATCAAAATGTTCATGCAGATGGTTGTTGTCTTGCAAACGTCCCCATCTGTTGACTCAGGGATCGAGATGTGGCTGCACAATCCGTTACAGCCATGCGGATAAGATGTCTGTCATCTCGACTGCTAGTGATACAAGGCCATTGGGATCTGGCAGAGCGTTCCGTATTACCCTCCTGAATGCACCGATTTCATATTCCACTAACAGTCATTGGATCTCGACCAACGCGAGCAGCACTGTCGCGATACGATAAATGGCAATCGCGATAGGCTACAATCCAACCTTTTGTCAAAGTCAGAAATGTGATGGTACACATTTCTCCTCCTTACACAAGACATCACAACAACGTTTCACCAGGCAACGCCGGTAAACTGCTGTTTGTGTATGAGAAATCGGTTGGAAACTTTCCTCACGTCAGCACGTTGTAGGTGTCGCTACCGGCACCAACCTTGTGTGAATGCTCTGAAAAGCTAATCATTTGCATATCACAGCATCTTCTTCCTGTCGGTTAAATATCGCGTCTGTAGCATGTCATCTTTGTGGTGTAGCAATTTTAATGCCCAGTAGTGTACGTGTTTTGTTGTACCTTCTACTCCATCACATGCGTTTTTACCATGGTAAGATGCAAAAAAGTGCCATTCAGCATCCGAACCAAAGTCTAATTTGTGGTTGCACAGATTTGAAAAATTGTTTTCATTCTTATACTGATTACCACTTCCATCTGAAAAGTATATTAGCTTCTCAACCTTGGGAAAATTGTCTTTTACGTAATTTATTACATACTTTTGAAACACATGTAAAGCCAATGTGTTGTGCTCCAAGTAGTTGCTTAGAATGCAAATTGAAGAACTGAGAACTTCAGCTTTCTCATTTTTAAAGTAGAGAATAAATGGCCGCACTGTTGCCTGGTCATTGACCCGGTGGTACCCTTGTATTACATCCTGGATCACAAATGTAAAATTTTCTGCAAAATCAGCTAGCACTATGCATTCAGTTTCATGAAGTTGTGCTTTTTTGACGTTCAGAAACTTACTTCGGATTTTAGAAACATATTAATGACTTTTAAGTTTTTGTAAGTTATCAATTAAATATTCCAAGTACTCTTCCTGAGATTTAACCACTGTTATCATTTCTGCCCTCTCAGTTGTGACCCACTGTTTGAAGGTAATACTGTCTGGCATTTCCTCATCATATTCTTGGAACAATTCAATAACTGTTTCCTTACCAAGGCTTTTATTACACAAAACCATCATGCAGTTATAACTGTTAGTGTCACAGACCATTAAATCTAGTAACTCTTTGTAGTTAAGATCACTGAGTTTTGCACCCACAATCATCAGTTTGACATTTTGATGTTGTAAACAAACACATATGGAGTGTGTCCGTGAGGATCCAGCCAAAATATGCCACTTAGGGCAGAGGTCACAAAATTTTGACCTTCCAGTTTTGCCTTTAGGATGAGAATTTTTGAAAGCTACATAAAGTTCATTTAAATTTGGCAGCACTAGTCATTTCTGCTTTGTTACTTTAACTCCATTTATAACAACTCTCTTGCTATCTTTGCAGCCTGGGCACATTCTGCTGTTTTCATAATCTTAAAAAAACTGCCGGATCTTTTTAATTGTTTCTTCACGTATAACTACTCCTGTCTTCTTTACTAAAACGGGAAGAATGCCTTGCTCTTTCACTAATTTTAGGGTTAGTTTAACCAAACTATGAGAAACGTTGAATTCATGAACTATTTTTCTCTTGACCATGAGTCAGGGAGCAAACTTAAAATTTTAAATTTTTCCTTTTTAGATGTCACTGAACATTTAATTTTTAATTTCTCTATTAAAACTCAAATATTCAGTATCAGATGATGCTGGTAGTAGGATTTCTTCTTCTGTAGAAATAATGATGGTATCTGTATTATTGCCAGCCGAAGTGGCCGTGTGGTTAAAGGCGATGCAGTCTGGAACCGCAGGACCGCTACGGTCGCAGGTTCGAATCCTGCCTCGGGCATGGATGTTTGTGATGTCCTTAGGTTAGTTAGGTTTAACTTGTTCTAAGTTCTAGGGGACTAATGACCTCAGCAGTTGAGTCCCATGGTGCTCAGAGCCATTTGAACCATCTGTATTATTAAAGCATGATTCCAAGTCTTTTCTAATTTTGCCTGAAATTTGTTGTACCTTATTTTCAATACCTGCTTTTTTTTCTGCTACTTAATTTTATTATTTTCGAAGCAGGAGATTTGTCTAACTTAGAACAAGCAAAATCCAATATGCTAACAGCTTCCTCATTAGGAATATAAATGTCATTAACAAGGTTACATGATTCTGGTTCTGGATTCACAACAAATATTTTTGAGTAACAATTTGCGCACAGGGAATATCCAGGAATCACATTATGTTTCACTTGGGAAGTTGTTTCACTCTCACATAATAAGGACAAATGTTAAAGTTTTATTTCCCTCACATCTTTAGTAATAGGCTTTTTATGAATTATAAGTGGATTACAGCACTTTCTTCCAAAAATATGGTTGTACTTCAGAATGTATTTCTTCTCATGATACTCACACACTGATGCTTCAGAAGAACTTGCTCGAAATTTAAACAAAGTTTGTCTATCTTCATCAAAGTCATTGACATTTTTCAAGTTTTTTGAAACTGAACCATAAACTGTTTTGTGACGCACTTCACTTGCTATCTGTCCAACAGAGCACTGTTCATCCATGTTACTGCATTCCAGTTAATCTCTCGAAATTAATTACAAATTACACACAGAACAAAGCACATAACAAATTCTACACTCTCGAAGTATGTGCATCCTCTCTAACAGAGGTTTCAGAACACACTGACTACAACAGTGCCACACCCAGCAATACTGTACTTCTACAATTCCGCACCCAGCAATAATGTACTTCTTAATTGACAATAAACCTAAATGTAAATGGGCATTTTTATTACCATAGAACAAAAGTGAAAGCTCCTATGGTTTAATATTGCATCATTAAAAAATAAATAAACTAAATGAATATTAGTGATAGTGTTAAGTAAATATATGTCACAATTAAATTTTATTACAGTCATACAATAAACTACTTAAATAGGCAACAGCCTTAAGATCAGTTGTAGAGTAATGTGAATTATTTTCTCGTTTTAAAAAATTCATGTCTTTGTTCACAGTCAGATATCAATGTTGAAATTTTTACAGTACGTTGCTATCATATAGGTGTACAAACTGTGCAAAAATCATATTTTTATATTCAGTCGCACCTGAGATAACTAACCCCAAACTTTACAAAAAAAGAAAATTTTCAAATTTCAAAAATTCATAAAAAATTAAGGAAACATTTGTAAGTGTTCTTGCTCTATATGAGGCTAGTAGTGTATGATATCTAACTATAGGAAAAAATAGACTCTCATAAATCACACTTCCTTGTTATTTTTGGGTCTAAAAAGTGGATTTTTGAAAATTTGGATACCAAACTTTGGAGGTCATTTTGACTGGTTATTTTTGAATTTAGGGTATTTTGTGTAATAGACAATGTTATAGAGGACACTTTCCTAAAAAACAATCAAGTCAATTGCAGTGTTGTAACTTAACCCAGTGCAGAAATATTCAAATTTTTGCTATTGTCTCCAGACTGAAAAATTGTTGTGCACCTACAAATAAAAAATGGCCACCATCCAGTAAAGGTGCAAGATAAATTATTTTAAAAAACTGTTTTGAACTTCTCAAATATAGGGAAATCACATATAAAAAAATTAAAATATTTAAAAATGGTCAAGCAACCATCGCAGGACCACTTCATATGGAATGACCCAGGCTCCTCATAGGGCACAATATGCCGGTGGTGAGCAGCTCGTCAAACTCGGCCTTGGCGATCTTCAGTTTATGCGATGTCAGAGAGCATGGGTGGCAGAAGAAGGGTGGTCCAAGAGTTGTATTGACGTAGTGTACAGTTGAATGACAGGCTCCTGAGGCGTGCTGGACAGGCATGTGAGAGCAGGGCATCACGCCAGGAGGTTTGCATATGGGCCAGAATACACCATCTGCTTGACATTGAAGAGAAGAGCATAATGAGTGGTGCACTTTGTTGATCTCCGGGTGTCAGCAAGCTGCTGGACGGCAACGTCAGGGAGCAGGCTGTGGCAGAATGGGTGTCATGGACAAACAGGTACTGGGAAACCAAGCATCTGCTGGGCGCACCTAATCCTGGTGGTCATAGGCATTTGGTTGCCAAGAGCAGGATTCTCTGCAGTTAATGGATTCAGGGCGAAAGCACTCATGACACTAGCAGAGGCCGGCCATCACGAGGGGCATCGGCAGGGTGGCTGGAGCGGGCCACAGTCACTTTCAGCATGTCATACACTTCCAGCTGCTGAGAGCCCTGTGTTGTGGGCCGGCAGGGAATGGCGACGCTGGTGACATCATTACCAGTGAATGGAGCGGCGAGGGTGAGCTTGTGGAGGGATGACTGGCAAGGTGGTGGCTAGCTGGCTGGCTGTGCTGGGTGGGGGTGAGGTTGGCACGTGGTGGCGGTGGTCGTGGGCAGAGAGTCCAGTGTCTTGTGCACCCTTGCAGCAAGGCTGGTGGTGTCAGTGAGGGAGAAGTCAGCATGCGACACCACTGCTGTCTGTATTAGGGCCTGGAGGCGAGCCAATCAGAGGTTATAAAGAAAACCTTTGGAGACCATATGTGGCTCCCTTAGATTTTGGAGGTGGTACAGGAATTGAGAGGGTTGTTAGTCCACACACTGCTTGAGGGGAGAGCAGGACCTGGATGTGCTGCATTTCAGATGAGGTGAGTTGTGCCATGTGGCGGCGTCAGTGTGTCTCATAGCAGTAGACAGCTGGGGGTGATGTGATAATGCCTTGGACTTCCATGGTGTATGTAGGCTCAAGCTGGCTGATCACCTTGGTGAACATTTTGGTGTTCTGGGTGATGTCACGTTCGCCAAACCAGAGGCATCGGTCCTGTGAGTTGAAGGGTGGCAGATGAGCCACAGCAATGCTGACAGTGTGTTGGTGAGGTGTAGTAGATCGGACAGCAGTACTTTGAGGCAAGAAGGTGCAGCGGTGGCAGCAATTGGTGCCAGTGCAGGCAGTAGTATTGTTTTTGGTGTCGTTGGGCTGGGCCGCCAGTGATCATGTCACCATGAGTTGCAGGTCAGCGTTGCAGCATTCCTGTTCCGCAAGGCACGTGGTCAACTCTGCGATGATGTCGTGTGGTTCTGGCACAGCAGCTGCGTGAAGTGGGGTGGTGGTAGCCATTTGTCGCTAGGTTGATGAGAGGTGGCAAAACAAGCATAAAGGAACGAGTTCATGGTGTGAAGCACATGAGCATCCATAGCATGAAAATAGAAGTTGCCTGGTGCACATGTACAGGGGTCAGAGCATGTGCCTAATGGGGCAAGGCGCCAGTAACATGCCAAAATAGAATATTATGTTGACTGAGTTCACCGTTGGTTCACCAGTGTAAGAATGTTCTTTACTTTATTGAACTAAGTAACATGTAAAGACCAAGTCCGCACGTGGCTGGAGTGAGACATAGAGCCTCAGGTTCAAAATGTAAATCAGGCACTCACTCTAGATGTGAAAGCACTAGCCGGTGTGGTGCACTAGAAATGGCAGTCAGCGAAATCTTTGTCTCTTCCCAATGTTCACCGCACAATATCTGCACTTATGATACCTGCACTAAGACAAGCAAAGCAAAATTTACATTCTGTACAGGAGCGTGACACAAAAACACAATGTTATAGGTGGTTGTGTGCCAGGCGTAAAGATGGCACAGTGTGGGCATCTTGCAGCATCATGAAAGCACCAGCGTCAGGTGTGTTGCCATGTGGCCAGTTCCTCACGGCACGTAGCAGCAACTGAAGTGGACGCTACAAGGCACGGACAAAGTCTCATGAAAATCCGTCGGCAGAAACCTTGGTAGGGGTAGCTATTGTTCCACACCGGTAGTCAGCAACTGTAGCAGGGAAGTGTCCTGTCACATGGCAAGATTGACAGCAGTGAATGGAAGTACTGTGTGAGGGGTGAGACTTGCTGCATTAGTAGGTGGCCAGAACTAATTATGAGTGTACGGAACTGCTAAGACAGCTGTGTGGCGAAAGGCTGCCACACACCCACTAGTCCACCGCTGTAGGTCTCCCATGCTCATCCACTTCTAACTCCCCATTCTCACTCACTCATTCAGACCAACTCATTGCCGTTATCTCTTTGTGGCTCTCCAGCTGTCCCTGTCTCCTGTCTCACAGCCACAGTCACCTTCCTCCTCCTCCTCCTCCTCCTCCTCCTACTACTACTACTACTCTTCTTCTCATTGTCACTACATTTCTTTCATTATGGTCATTGTCGTAGACTAACTCTCTCATTATCACTGGCTCTCACTCCCTTCTACTTTCTCCTTCTCTTTATTTCTCTACCACTGGCACTGTCTCCTTCACTCATTTCCTAACAATGTTCTCTCACTGTCTACTATGTTCCACTGCCATTGACCCTCTCTTTCTCTCACACTACCATTATTTCTTTCGCTCTTTCTATACCACAACCATGGTCTGCTATCTTCCAGTATTTATTACTTCTCCATCTCTTTATTAAGAGGAGCATGTTCACTGTTTTTTATGTTCCGGTTGGAGCATTTTTCTGCTGGTTCTCTTCATTTCCCCTACCATGGTGGGTCATGTCCCTCATATGAAAAGAAATTGAGTGTCAGCAAAGTTTTGGTATTTTACTTTTGTGATATTGAAATAACACAAAAATAATTTTACACCTGAGATCAGATTTTTGTGCACAAAAATTTTGCATGTGCTCCAGTACAACAACATGCAGTTCCCACTACCCTTCCGATGATGACGGAAACATTACACCATAATTTTCTGTGATATGTCACCTTATAAACTACATTTTCATCTCACACTGCATTTTATGTGTGTGTTTAACATGCTCAAATAGAGTGACTATGAACCTCTGTAACCTGGAAACAGATAAAGATATCTAGAAAATTTTCAGGGTTGCTCGAGATCAGAATCAAAGGAATATACTGTAAAACTTTCAGCCATTTTCTGTGCATAGCCATCTTGGAATCCTCTGCTTGGTTTTGGTTCGCTGGTGCCAGTAAAAGAAAGAAAGAAAAAAATCCTTGTTTTTCGGTTTTCCAAAGAACTGCTCATGAACTGATGGTGCCTCCATAAGTCACATCAAGTCCACTGAAGGCCTCATCAAATTCAAAAGGAACCAACCAATTTGCTCCATTTGCCTAAGCAGGAAGGAAGTGTGTAATATTCATACTTTGATCCTGTACTGTAGGGTAATGATACTCAAACAATTCTTCTTTAGGGTATATAAATGAGCCCGAACCCAAGGTCTGTCCAGAACACTTGACCCTACCAGTGTATTACCAGTAGAACCCGAGATATGAACTCCTCGGGTTCTACTGGTGAGCTGGTTGGCTGCATGGTTGCTTATAAGTAGTCACTGGTTTTCTCTGAATTTGTTTATTAACTGTCACAATGCATTTTGGGTTTAATCCATCATCTGATGACCTATAATAAACAGAGAAAGTAACAAAAGTTATATTACAAATTTTCATGGAAACACAAATGTCTTATAAAAGTGAGTTTTTCACGAACAGTACTCAAGAACAAAACACTTCTTGGTAAAGGAATACATCCCATTTTAGATGCTAACACATGAGACTGTAACGTATGCCTCATAAACTTTTATTACCATTAATTGTACAGTTTGACCCAAACTGTCGATTTTACATACATACAATGACCCGTGAAACTGCTTGTTCTAGGAGAAAGGCTATATTACACTAGGTTGCGTAACCATGTCAGTGCACGTTTAACGAGTGTCACACAGATTTGTGGCCAATATAAGTATAGTCTTAAAGAGACAGTTGCTGGAAGTGTGTATCAGTATACAGGGTGTATGTAAAATGATGGCGCAAACTTACACGACTGAAAGTATACGATAATAGAAGCACAAATAACCCAGTAAACACGGGTCTGCAAATGAGCCGCTTGCGAGATAATCATGACCGTGGTTCCAAGCCGCCATTGACATCATTGTAAACGTAGTCCTAGTTAGTACACATTAATGAGGTGTCCGAAGTGTTTTCCTTGCATCTGGATGCAATACTGTGCTCATCTCTGCAATGAATTTCAAATCCTTTTGAAAACCCCTGGATCATTCCAGAATTCTTGCCAAGCATGTACAACTCCCTGCTCCAGTTCTTCAACAGTGTTAACGGGTGTGCTGTACACTTTGCTTTTGAGGTGACCCCAGAAACAAAAATCCGAAGGATCTTGGAGGCCAAGGTACAGATCCGCCTCGACCTATCCATCTTCGGCCGTACCTGCACATTGGATGCTGTCTCACACCAGCAGCAAAATGTGCCAGAGCTCCATCATGCATGTACCACATACTCTGATATTGCTGACGGGGAACATCCTCGAGCAATCCTGGAACATGACACCGCAAAAAGCTAAGTTACCTCCGTCCATTAAGTTGTGGTGGAAGAATGTGTGGCCCAATGAGTTGATCGCCAAGTACACCTAACTACACATTCAGTGACAAACATTGCTGCTGTGGTGACTCATGAACAGTATGTGGGTTTATTTCACACCACTTATCTGTATTATGATAGTTACAAAACACCATTGTGTGTGAATCCTGCGTCGCCTGTAAATAAAATGTTACATGCGAAGTGAGGGTCAACCACAGCCTAGTGATGCAGCCACTGACAAAACATCACTCTGGGAACAAAGTCCACATCATTGAGACATTGGACTTGTTGAAGGTCGTAAGGGTACAGTAAAATGCGATGTAAAATCCTCCATATACTACTGTGGCTTAGCACAGACACTTGTGGCAATTCTTCTCGTCGAGGTTCCTAGGGAGTGCTGTACTGCTTCCAACACCATATCGTCAACCTCAGGCACAATGCGAGCAGGCCTACCTCCTGCTCTGCCATGTGCAAAATGCTTGTGTTCTCTCAGGTGCTGATGGACCCTTGTAAATGTACGACTCTTCTTGGCTTGGTACAAGTGTGCAGCCTCCTGCACATTGCCATTAGCCCTGGTGTGCATGAAATGTATATCCGCATACTCTTCATTACTGTAGGGTTCCATTGTAACTACAACACAGCACACGTGGCACTTCTCAGAAGTGACTGATCCCCTTTGAGATTGTGTACTGTACCCGTCCTGTACGTTCTGTGTGTGTAGTGTGATTCCAGCTCCACCTCTCGGCAATGTTTCGTTGTGTAAACAACGAACATAGGAAGGTCTCAAGCGCACAAGGGGGGGAAACTGGATTATGTTACAAACAATGCCGTCGGTGGCAGCGTGAAATCAAACGGTTGTGATTATCTCGCAAGTGGCTCGTATGCGGACCTGTGTTTACTGGGACATTTGTGCTTCTATTATCGTGTACTTTCATCTATGTAAGTTTGCACCATCCTTTTTTATACACCCTGTATAAAACAGTTAAGAATTGCTTGCTGACATATGGGAAAAAGTCTTATCTTTCTAATAAAACAATGAAAAATGCAGGATAGAATGTAACAGTATTATGAAAGGAAAGAGACGCTGAGTCGCAGATAGGCACAGAAAAATGACTATCAAAAATAAGCTTTCGTCCAGCAAGGCACACACACACACAAATGTGGCTTCAATTACCAGAGACTGCTGTTGTGTGTGCGTGAGTTGCTTTTGTGTGTGTGTGTGTGTGTGTGTGTGTGTGTGTGTGTGTGTGTGTATGTGTGTGTGTGTGTGTGTGTGTGTGTGTGTGTGTGTTCTATTTTTTACGAAGGTCTTGCTGGACGAAAGTTTAATTGTGACAGTCTTTTTGTTCGGCCTATCTGCGACTCACCATTTCTGCTATATGGTGAGTAGCAACTTTCCTTTCGAATATTGTTATCTTTCTAATAAAAATTCAACTATCATAAAACCAGCATATAAAAAATCATTAGAACTTTTTTTTTTTTTACAAGTGTAAAGACATGACCAAAGGAAATTCAAATCTGTTATAGTGCAAATTGGCCATGTAACTTAGCACAGAAGTACATTTTCAGTTTTACCGTAAAGTAAAGGTTCATGGGCCGTTGTTCATCTAATCATGTACAAAATACATACATGTATAACAGCGAAAACAATCAGTTATTCATAAAATTATTTAAGTAGATAGTTAAAATACCTACTCACCAAGTGGCTGCAGAACCACACATAAAAGATTGTTGTGATTGGCAAGCTTTCGGAGCCAGTGGCTCCTTCTTCAGGCAGAAGGGTTGATGGGGAAGGGAGAAGGGAGAAGGGTGAAGGAGACATCTAGGAAAAGCGGTAGATTTCGGGAAAGTCACCCAGAACCATGGGTCGGGGGAGACTTACCGTATGGGATGAGAAGAAGTCTCCCCTGACCTGCGGTTCTGGGTGACTTTCCCAAAATCTACCCCTTCTCCTAGACCTCTCCAGTCTTTTTCCTTCACCCTTCTTCCTTCCCCTTCAACCCTTCTGCCTGAGGAAGAAACCACTGGCTCCGAAAGCTTGCCAGTCACAACAGTCTTTTATGTGTGTGTTCTGCTGCCGCTTGGAAAATTCACACATCACTAGGTGAAGTTAAAATTTCACAGACAAATGGTTACAGTTTCCATATAGCTACGAATAAAAGCTCATGGGTCTACTCATCTAACCAAGCACAAAATATGTGTAGCATTAGGTGAAGTTAAAATTTCACAAATGAAAGTAGCTCAGGTAATGGAAAAAGTAGGAACAGGAAACTATTTTATTTTATTTTATTTTGATGGAAGAACAGTTCATTAAAGAGACAAACCAGTTATTGTTGCTCACTATCTGCTCACTGATCAACAGGATTGGATCAAGTGGTTATTAACGCAAATTTCCATTTCCTTGAGTATATGCAAAATAATATCCTTATTTCCAGTATGCAGTATTATAAACAGTTTTCAGTAGAGACTAAAGGATGATTCAGTTCCCTTAAGTGGTATCCCAGGGCACTGCCATTACTAGTATATTCATACTCGCTGAACTTACTTTGAATTTTGATCCTATTTGGCCAGACTTTGTCCCTTTTAGGAACAATTTCTAATTCCATATATGGCTCACTCCTTCCAACCCTTTTGAAATAAATAAATAATAAAATAGTCCATTCCTGAAAAATATCTCATAGAGGTATCCCTAGTTCATCTTACTAGTAAAGTTTTGATAGAACTTAACAGAAAAAATGATCGCATTGAGATTTTCTGTGTGATTGCTAGGTCTCTGTATCTGCGGTTTGTGAAACTGTTTTAAGTAAGATGAAGTGTTGGAGTATTAATGGCTCCCTGCCTATTTCCACATGTATGATTACAATATTATCTCATAACAGATGGATCGGTAGTTACGTGGATGCAGACTAACTCACTGAAGATTGTAGCTGAATTGACTTGCAAGGGGAGGCCATGATGTTGGGATCATTGATTTACTTCAAACTTTGTACACCTTTACTGGGCCATGAAAACAACATAATGTGCCAGTAGTAAGGTGCATTGCTCTGGCAGTTCAGGGAAAATTGAAAGAGAAATTTTGTAACAATATTATGAAAAGTAAAGTCGCTATTCACCATATAGCAGAGATGCTGAGTTGCAGATAGGCACAACAAAAAGACTGTCAAAAATAAAGCTTTCTGCCATTAAGGCCTTCGTCAACAAGAGACGTAACACATGCGCGTGCCCCCCCCCCCACACACACACACACTTGACCTGCGTGAGCATAATTGCATGGCAAGTATGAACAGATACATAAGCCATGTAATACACACAAACCTTCTCTTGCAGTTTTCTCGGAATTGTCATAGTAGTACACCTTCGTACTTGAAATTTTGTTGTTCTAATGACCTACTAAATGTGAAGTAAATATGTGACCCCAAGGTAGTTGTCTCCCCCTGTTAGTTAATTGCTTGCATTTTTGATGGGTCATCATCATAGGTAGTAGGAGGTTAGGTGGGTTCAAGTGAAGGACTGTAACACTTTCTTTCAATTGTTGAAAATATAATGTACTTTGATAGATAAAAAAATCTACTCACCAAACAGTGCCAGGAGAATGGTTGAAGGGGAAGGAAGAGGGGTGAAGGAAAAGGACTGGTGAAGTGTGGAAAATGGGGAGAATGTGTTCTCCTGCCACTGCTTGGAGAGTAGTTTTTGTTTATTTATCCAAATACATTTTATTTTCCAAAATTGATAATTTTTTTTGTTTATCTAAGATACACAAAAAAAATGATAAAAGCATTCCTAAGAGTTGGACCTTCATGATAATAAAAGGATATAAACAAATAACATTGATTATTCTGTTTCAGTCACTATTTTAAGTTTGCTCTGCATCATCAGATTGATTTCAGTCTGCTTACATTGTGTATTACCTTTGTGGCATGCACCTTAAGTTCTTTGTCACAGATGGAGATGAGTTGAGAAGTTTGTGTGTTGTTTAACCTGGTAACAGAATAAAAACATTTACTACATGCTACTGTAATGCATTGCATGTTTATATCACTACACACTAACATTATAAGAGCTGCAGAATATTCTATTTTCAAATGAGTGATTGAAGCAGAAAATCTATGTAATTTGTATATTATCTAATCAGTCAAAACTCTTGGCGAACAGAAAATTATGGAAGAAATATTTTGTAAATTGGTGTGTGATGGACTGAAATACAACCTTATATGCCTCCTTTCATCAATAGAATAAGCATTATCTGCCAGTTTTTAAAAAATACTGTCTTCTGGAGACAGTGATTTTATTTGAGCCTGTAGCACCAGTTTGTCAGTACAAACTTAACAAGTGAAAAAAAAGAGAAGAAATAAAAATAAAATAATGTTCTTTGACATCCAAATGAAAGAAGGCAAAAGATGAAAGTGACAGTTGCTCAGCTGTGGGGAAATATGACGATGCTAACAGTGATCAGAAATTGATAAAAACCAAATGCTAAGGAAATTATAATGCACTATTTTTCAGGAGGTAAGTGCTTTATCAAGGAGCAGAAATCCCAGATAGAAAGATATTATACACTACTGGCCATTAAGATTGCTACACCAAGAAGAAATGCAGATGATAAACAGGTATTCATTGGACAAATATATTATACTAGAACTGACATATGATTACATTTTCATGCAATTTGGGTGCATAGATCCTGAGAAATCACTACCCAGAACAACCACCTCTGGCCGTAATAACGGCCTTGATACGCCTGGGCATTGAGTCAAACAGAGTTTGGATGGCGTGTACAGGTACAACTACCCATTCAGCCTCAACATGGTACCACAGTTCATCAAGGGTAGTGACTGGCGTATTGTGACGAGCCAGTTGCTTGGCCACCATTGACCAGACGTTTTCAGTTGGTGAGAGATCTGGAGAACGTGCTGGCCAGGACAGCAGTCGAACATTTTCCGTATCCAGAAAGGCCCGTACAGGACCTGGAACGTGCGGTCATGCAGTATCCTGCACGGGGATCAAATGAAGGGTAGAGCCACGGGTCGTAACACATCTGAAATGTAACGTCCACTGTTCAAAGTGCCGTCAATGCGAACAAGAGGTGACCAATACGTGTAACCAATGGCACCCCATACCATCATGCCGGATGATACGTCAGTATGGCGATGACGAATACATGCTTCCATTGTGCGTTCACTGCGATGTCGCCAAACACGGATGCGACCATCATGATGCTGTAAACAGAACCTGGATTCATCTGAAAAATTGACGTTTTGCCATTCGTGCGCCTAGGTTCGTCGTTCAGTACACCATCGCAGGCACTCCTGTCTGTGATGCAGCGTCAATGGTAACCGCAGCCATGGTCTCCGAGCTGATATTCCATGCTGCTGCAAACATCGTCGAACTGTTCGTGCAGATGGTTGTTGTCTTGCAACTGTCCACATCTGTTGACTCAGGGCTCGAGATGTGGCTGCACGATCCGTTACAGCCATGCAGATAAGATGCCTGTCATCTCGACTACTAGTGATATGAGGTCATTGGGATCCAGCACGGTGTTCCGTGTTACTCTCCTGAGCCCATCGATTCCATATTCTGCTAACAGTTATTGGATCTTGACCAACGCGAGCAGCAATGTCGCGATATGGTAAACCACAATCGCGATAGGCTACAATCCGACCTTTATCAAAGTCGGAAATGTGATGGTATGCATTTCCTCCTTACACGAGGCATCACGACGACGTTTCACCAGGCAACGCCGGTCAACTGCTGTTTGCGTATCAGAAATTGGTTGGAAACTTTCCTCATGTCAGCACGTTGTAGGTGTTGCCACCGGCGCCAACCTTGTGTGAATGGTCTGAAAAGCTAATCATTTGCATATCACAGCATCTCTTTCCTGTCGGTTAAATTTCGCATCTGTAGCACATCATTTTTGTGGTGTAGCAATTTTAATGGCCAGTAGTGTATCATTCTTCAGCTTGATGGGCAGGGTCCTAATGTCTTTGCTGTAATGCAGAATTGACCATAGTGGAGTGCGATTCATACCGGCTGTCAAATTTTTGTTGTCACTTGGATGTAATTCTTCTGTAAAATCACATTTTTATTTTGAGTCAATAGGGTGTTCTGTCAATTCCTTTGATGTCTTCCATCGTTTTACCATTGCTTTTGACCATTTGCTTCCAGTGCCTTGTTTTGCTTTCAACTTCAGCCTTTAGTATTTTTGGTTTTAATTGGAGAGGCCTATTGGTAATTACCTGGAAAGCTCTATTGAGTGAGTATGTTATCTCTTTAAACTCAACTCAGATACTTCGTTTTTTCATTATATGGTTTGAGTGTAACGACCATGGCACACATGTGTGAAATTCTGTAAATGCCACAACAGTCTCTGATCACAGATACTTATTTATTCAATTACCAGTTTCAAATGTTGTGATCATCTTCAGATTCATCTTAAAAAGAGAAAATGTGCAAATTTATGAAAAATGTGTGTAAGTATGGCTGTATATTTAATATCGTGTCTGTATTGATGTTCTAAATATCGAATTGGGTTTCAGAAATTTTTATATCAAACAATGATTGCCTGGCATTGACAAATACATTAATTGACACAATTTTTAAAAATGTAAAAATATGGGAAAATAGTCTCCTTCTAAAATTTTGTGAGTTTTATTCATTCTCTTTGACAAAATTTTGACATGATGTCATTGGAACTGTAACATTTGGCCTCCTCTTCACACCCCAACCTTCCCCAAAATTTTTGGAGATGCAGTGTTACCTTGGCCCCTTTGTATTTTTTACCAGTTCAGGAAAGGAGGGAGGTGAGTGTGATGCACAGAATACCCTCTGCCACACATTGTAAAGTGCCTTATGGTATATGGATGTAGAAGTTCACAGATATGTGAGTGGCTCGAGGTCTTCTTAAGTAATAGAATCCACTATGTTGTCCCAGATGGCGACTGTTCATCGGAGAGAATGGTGTCATCAGGAGTGCCTCAGGGAAGTGTGATAGGATTGTGGTTACTCTCTCTCTATATATATAAATGATTTGACAGACGGAATGGGCAGCAATATGAGTTTGTTTGCTGATGATGCCATAGTGTACAGCAAGCTGTCAAATTTCAGTGACTGTAGCAAGATACAAGATGACTTAGACAAAATTTCCAGTTGTGCTGAATGGCAGCTAGCCCTAAATGTGGAAAAATGAGTCAATGCAGAGTAGGAAGAAAAAAATCCTGTAATGTTTGGATACAATGTTACTAGTGTCCTGCTTGACACAGTCAAGTTGTCTAAATATTTGAGCGTAACATTGCAAAGTTATATGAGATGGAACGAGCGTGTGAGAACTGTGGTAGGGAAGGTGAATTGTCATCTTCAGTTTACAGGGAGGATTTTAGCAAACAGTGGGTCATCTGTAAAGGAGACCACATGTAGGACACTGGTGCGACCTGTTCTTGAGTACTGTTAGGGTGTTTGGGATCTCCACCAGATAAAATAAAAGGAAGACACCATATCAGTTCAGAGACGGACTGCTAGATTTGTTACCAGTAGGTTTGAACAACATGTAAGTGTTGCAGAGATGCTTCAGGAACTCCAGTGGGAATTCCTGGAGGGAATGCAACGTTCTTTTCGAGAAACACTATTGAGAAAATACCGGCATTTGAAGCTGACTGACCAATGATTCTACTGCCATCAACATACATTTCGCTTAAGGACAACAAAGATGTGATACAAGAAATTAGGGCTCATACTGATTCATATAGATGTCTTTTTTTCCCTCGCTGTATTTGTGAGTGGAACAGAAAAGGAAATCAGTAGTAGTACGATGGCTTATGGAGTGTCTATGTAGATGTAGATTTAGATGCACAAATGAATTTGTTTGCTTATAGTACTCCACAGGTGATACGTACCTTCAGCAAGTCAATGCACCACCATTTCACTCCCGGGGTGCATCGGAATTTCACAGAACATTTCACAGGAGTGCAGGACCTGCAAATTCAGAAAATTAATTGCAATTTCTTCTATGTTATTACAAAGATTTCTGCAATGTTAGTTTCTTAAAGTGGGCAAATGTCACACTTTATAAAATAATATTTGCTTGGTGCACAGTCTTCTGTTCACAACATGTGACTGTGTAACCTCTGAATAAAAGCACATATACCTCAGATAAATTCACTCTTTTGTTCTGAATAACTTTTGTAACTGCTGTTTCACAAAACAAAAATTACTTGCGTGAAACTTCATACATAAGTAGGTGCCTGCCTGCATTGTACTCATTTGATGGAAGTAGTCACCCAAGCATAAATATATTTCTAACAGTGTGAACCAGCACATGAATTATTGACAGTAACATTTTCATTTAGTGATAATTACATATAGTAATTACAAAATTATCGAAAAACACATTGATGAACATGACAATATATAATTACAATTTCCATTGTAGGATTTAAGAAATTTGTGCTACTTCAAACAAAAAAATCACATTGTATTAAAATTATAAAGTCTTAGTTAAAGATGTAATTACTTTAGGTTTCATTGTGCTAACATTTGTAACTGAGTTCTTATCATATTGTATTGTTTCAAATAATACAATTCCAGGATGGAATGTATCAATATTATGAGCAGGAAAATAGTTACAATATAGTGAAGATGCCGAGTTGCAGATAGGCACAACAAAAAGACTGTCACAAATAAAGCTTTTGGCGAGTAACAAATAACTAAAACCACACTGCAAGCAGCAGCACCAGTGCATGATGGGAGTGGCAACTGCGTGGGGGTAAGGAGGAGGATGGGGTGGAGAGGGGGAGGGATAGTAGGTTAGCGGTGGAGGACCGTGAAGTGCAGCAGGTTAAATGGGGGGCAGGGAAGAGAGCAGTAAAAAGACTGGGTGCAGTGGTGGATTAAGGGCTGTGTGATGCTGGAATGGCAACAGGGAAGGGGCTGGATGTGTGAGGACAGTGACAAATGAAGGTTGAGGCCAGGAGGGTTATGGGAACATACTATGGATTGCAGGGAAAGTTCCCACCTGAACCATTGAGAAAAGTTGGTGTTGGTGGGAAGCAGCCATATGACACAGGCTGTGAAGTAGTCACTGAAATGAAGGATGTCATGTTTGGCAGTGTGTTCAGCAAATGGTGGTCCATTTGTTTCTTGGCCACAGTCTGTCGGTGACCATTCATGTGGACAGTCATAGTATTCATGCCCACATACAATGCAGAACAGTGGTTTCAGCTTAGCTTGTAGATCACATGACTTTGTTTCGCAGGTAGCCCTGCCTTTGACGGGATGAGTGATGTTTGTGACTGGACTGGAGTAGGTGGTGGTGGGGGGATGTATGGGACAGGTCTTGCATATAGGTCTATTACGGGGGCTTGAGCCATGAGGTTGTGTTGGAATGGACGAGTATATTGTGTAGGCTCGGTGGTTGGCAGAATACCACAGTGGGAGGGATGGCAAGGAAAGTGGGCAGGACATTCCTCATTTCAGGAGACAATGAGAGGTAGTCGAAATCCTAAAGGAGAATGTAAGTCAGTTGCTCCAGTCCTGGGTGGTACTGAGTTACGAGGGAATGCTCTTCTGTGGCTGGGCGGTGGGACTTTGGGAGGTGGTGGGAGGCTGGAAAGATGAGGCATGGGAGATTTATTTTTGTACAAGGTTGGGAGGATAATTACGGTCTATGAAGGCTTCAGTGAGACCCTTGGTATATTTCGAGAGGGACCGCTCATCACTGCAGATGCGACAACCACGGATGGCAAGGGTGTATGGAAGGGATTTCTTGGTATGGAATGGGTGGCAGCTGTCGAATTGGGGGTATTGGTCATGATTAGTTAGTTTGATGTGGACGGAGGTACTGATGTAGCCATCTTTGAGATGGAGGTCGACATCTAGGAAGGTGGCTTGTTGGGTTGAGTAGGTGCCATCTGATCTTGTATCTCATCCTTTGAACCCCCCTCCCCCCACTCTTTCTCGATTCTATCCCAGTTCGCACCCACTAATTGCACCTCATCCAGTCTCATCTGCTGTTCCCCTTCTTCACACTTATCCACCCTCAGACCTGCTACCTACAGTTATATATCTTTTCTTTGATATCTTTGTGACTTAACGCCAATTTTAGAGTGTTTTTGCCTTTCACTATTGTCAACGCCCTCTGATTTCATCTTGCTCCCCCCATTTGCATCTGTTTCATCCTTCTTGTGATTTTTCACACGTATTTGCATGTATTTTTGCAAATTTTTTCAGATGTAATTCTACATTATTTACGTAATTTTTCACATTTTTTCAACCACCATGGATCCTTGCTCCTTCCATCCGTGTCAGTACAGAAAAGTTTCCTTATCCCTAGCCAGAAACCAGTCCCACACACTGTTCATGCATTGTTGCTTGGCTCATGGAATCCCCCCAAATGGCCTTACCATCAAATTACCCATCTCCAGCTGTCACCCCTCCTTCCACAATGACCTCCACCTCTTCAGATTTCGCCAATCCTTAGCCCTCACCAACATAGTCCTGCAAAACTGTATCAACCAAGCCCAAACTTCCTTGCAGTACCTTCTCTCCATCTTCAAAATCTCCTACTATGCACTTCCGCCTTGGAGTACCACTGTCCACCACCTCTACAACAACCTCCAAACCTCCCAACATTTCCCTCATAGTTGATGAACCCTGTCTCGCAGACCTACTACACTTACCCCACCCTCGAAAACTCCCTCACACCACCACACAGAATCTAGAACCTAAACAGACCCTTAACATAGTCATGAACCTTTCCTCCAGAAGCCTTAGCCCCATAGATATATCAGTCCTTTCCAAAGGCCTTGCCATTTGCCCCACTTCCAAATTCAATCATGCAGGACTTATTAAAGACCTTCTCTCCTTCTCCTGATCCCTACAGTGGGAACACTTTTTCACCACCAACCCTAACAAACAGACTCAACAAAAGACCAATGTTGAAACCCGCCTAACTCAATTCACTCCTCCATCCAACAGTGATCCACCCCTGCTGCCCTCCAATCACCCCCATTAAATTTTCCAGAATTTCTTAACCTTAAACCTTGCCACACCATCATTCTCCAAATCCCTCAACATGCAAACTAACCTTACATCTGTAGAAAGAACCGCAGACCACCATCTAAAAACTGATCACACCCTTATAATTCTACCTGCGGACCAAGGCTCGACCACTGTTGTTTTGAACTGCAAGGATCACCTGGTAGGAGGACTCTGCCAGCTGTCAGATACTTCCACCTACAAACCTTGCCACAGTGACCCCATTCCAGAAATCCAGCAGGTTCTCCAGTCACTCCTCAAATCCTTAGGCCCATCCCAGAACCTTTCCCCAGAGTCCATCTTTCTGAAACCCAACCACCTAGGTCGCTCCATTGTGGCTGGTTACTGTGTCCCCACTGAGAGACTCTCTGCTCTCATAGACCAACATCTTCAACTTACTACCCGGAACCTGCTCTCCTACATAAAAGATACCAAGCATTTCCTCCACTGACCCCCCACAGTTCCTGTCCCGTTACCACGCAGTGCCCTGCTCATCGCTATTGATGCCACCTCCCTGTACACTAACATCTCTAATACCCATGGGCTTACTACTATTGAACACTACCTTTCCCAACACCTGACAGATTTCAAACCATAACCTCCTTCTTGTTTACCATCACCAACTACATCCCCACCCATGATTACTTCTCCTTTGAAGGCATTACCTACAAACAAATCCAGGGTATGGCAATGGCGACAGCATGGTACATTTCTATGCCAATCTATTCACAGGCCATCTAGAGGAATCCTCCCTAAACACTTAGAATCCTAAATCCCTCAACTGGTTCAGATTCACTGATGACATCTTTGCAATCTGGATCGATGGTGAGGACACCCTATCCACATTCGTCCAGAACCTCAACTACTGCTTCACCTGGTTGTACTCAACCCAACAAGCCAACTTCCTAGATGTTGACCACCACCTCAAAGATGGCTACATCAGCACCTCCGTCCATATCAAACCTACTGACCACCAGCAATACCTCCTCTTTGACAGCTGCCACCTGTTCCATACTGAGAAGTCTCTTCCTTACAGCCTAGCTACCCGTGCTTGTCGCATCTGCAGTGAAGAGCAGTCCCTCTCGAAATATACCAAGGGTCTCACTGAAGCCTTCACAGACTGTAATTATCCTCCCAATCTTATACAAAAATAAATCTCCCATGTCTTATATTTCCAGTCTCCCACCAACCTCGCAAAGTCCCACCATCCGGCCACAGATGAACATTCCCCTCGTAAGTCAGTACCACCCAGGATGGAGCAACTGAATTACATTCTCTGCCAGCGTTTTGACTACCTCTTGTCGTGCCCTGAGATGAGAAATGCCCTGCTCACTATCCTTCCCACCCCTCCCACTGTGGTATTCCGCTGTCCACCGAACCTACACACTATACTTGTCCATCCCTACACAACCCCTTACCTCTTGGCTCATACCCGTGTAACAGACCTAGATGCAAGACCTGCCCATACTCCCCCCCCCCCCCCCCCCCCACATCAGCTTCCATATCAAATGCAGGGCTACCTGTGAAACCAGCCACGTGATCTACAAGCTAAGCTGCAATCATTGTGCTGCATTCTATGTGGGCATGACTACCATGTCTGTCGACATAAATGGCCACTGACAAACTGTGGCCAAGAGAAGAGTGGACCACCCTGTTGCTGAGCACACTGCCAAACATGACATCCTTCATTTCAATGACCGCTTCACAGCCCTCATTCCTCCATCGCACCCAGTCTTTTTACTTCTCTCCTTTTTCACTAACCTCCCCCCCCCCCCCCCCCACCTCCTCATCTCTCCCCTGTCCCCCACCAACCTGCAGCACTTCACGGTGTGCCACCCCTACCCTACTATTGCTACCCCTCCCTAACCCCAGCCACCTCCTTACCCCACCCAGTCACCACTCCCATCATGCACTGGTGCTTCTGCTCGCAGTGTGGTTTTAGTTGCCTGAGACTGCAGTTGTGTGTTTGAGTTGCATTTGCACGCTCTTGTGTGTGTGTGTGTGTGTGTGTGTGTGTGTGTGTGTGTGTGTGTGTGTTCTATTTTTGACGAAAACCTTAATGGCCAAAAGCTTTATTTTTGACAGTCTTTTTGTTGTGTTGTGCCTATCTGTGATTCAGCATCTCACTATATGGTAAGTAGCAACTTTGCCTGCAATACATAGTATGTTCCCATAACCCTCCTGGCCTCAACTTTCTTTAGTCAGATTGTAAAAAGGCTAAGAATATAGCTTGTATTTATATGACAATCAATTGCTGCTTTTACAAGAATTGGGTAAAGAAACTGTTTATCAACTTTCCCTATAACATAATGAATAATAATCGAAATTAGCAGAAAATAAAAGTAATGTATGTTCACGAACGTTTATGTGCATCACAAAAATTGCATAGTGTTCTTCCTTAAATGGGTGTATTGTGGTCTAATATTTGTTTGTCTCAATGTGTTACGTTACGGGGTTTGTGTGTTGTTCTATGGCCATCAATCCTATTTCTCCGGCACCATCAAACAAAACAAAACTTGTGCACCTTGCACTTCACTCCAACTAATCTGCTGGAGTCCTGAGTGGTGACACCCAGATACTTTGTGTCTCCTGTAGCACATGATTTGTTACATTGCTCCCATTATAAGGGAGGAAGTGGGTGCGCTGCACTTTACTACGTGGTGTCTGATAAGTCACACTCTATTTTTAAACAGTTATAATTTCTTTATTTATTAGCCAGTTTTTTCAGAACTGCCTTTGTTGGAAACAGCACTCCCTGAGGTTGTGTTTAACATTATTTTAAACCTCCACATTAGTTTCAGCTTCTCTACACATTTTTTAAAAAGTGAACTGGTACGCGTGATACTGCTGCCTGCAACATGTTAGGTGGAACATTGGCTAACACACCAGATACTACTACTTTGAGTTCATCCAAATTCCATGGTTTTCCTTTGTAAACCTCCTCATTAGCCCATCCCCTGAGAAAAGATTGCAAGGCATTAAATCAGGGCTGCGGGCAGTCCATGCATGTGCACCACTTCTGCTAATCCAGTGACCTGGGAAATGATCATGCAGCCATTCGTGGACATCATTTGCAGAATATGCAGGTGCGCCATTCTGCGTGAAGTGGAGCTGTGGGTTGTTCCATTGTGAAATTACTGGCCATACACGATCTTGCAGCATTTCCAGGTATCGTTCGCCATTTTTTGTGTTCCTCATAAAGCAAGGACCAACAAGTTTGAATGATGTGATACCACACCATATTGTCACCTTTGGACACTCCTGTGCTTTTTCAGCACTTTTGTGTGGGTTTTTGGCTGCCAGATAATGTCAGTTATGCCTGTTTACAAATCCTCCAGCGTGGAAAACTGCCTCATCAGTCCACAGAATGTTCTCAAAAAGTTGAGGCCATTCATCATTCCAACCCAAGAAAATTTGTCCAGGTTCGATTCCTGTGCCACAGTCATCAGGAAACAATTACTGCACATAATGTGGCTTCCACAACATAAAAGTGAGATCTTTCTCAAGAATCGTTGCAACTGCATAACGTGAAAGACTACTTTCATGAGATCCTTGCCACAGTGATTTCTTAGGGCTTCTCATGAACATTTCACAAACTGTGTCAACAGTCTCTGTTGTCCTGATCATCTTGCACCGGTGACACTTCCTGTTAGTAACTTCAAATGGCAATTTTTAACTATTTTTGTATCCAGTGTTGTTTGGTTTGTATGGATTCCTTGTTCAGCCCTCCACCACTTTAGCACTCACATCACAGATCCCCAGACCTCATAACAAGCTGCTGTTTTGGCCCATTCTTCCACAGTCAACAGGCAGCATTTTCCAACTTGAACAAAAGAAAAAAAACGTTAAATACAACATCCTAACAATCATAGGTCTAATAAAATTGATTCATGAATGAAGAAATTATAATTGTTTAAAAATAGTGAGTGAGTTACCAGACACCCTGTAGATTGGTGTCACTTTCTATTGACCGAGCGAGGTAGCGCAGTGGTTAGCACACTGGACTCGCATTCGGGAGGACGACGGTTCAATCCCGTCTCCAGCCATCCTGATTTAGGTTTTCCGTGATTTCCCAAAATCGTTTCAGGCAAATGCCGGATGGTTCCTTTGAAAGGGCACAGCCGATTTCCTTCCCAATCCTTTCCTAACCCGAGCTTGCGCTCCGTCTCTAATGACCTCGTTGTCGACGGGACGTTAAACACTAACCACCACCACCACCATCACTTTCTATTGTTCATGAATTTTTCACTTCTCTACACTTCCTGACAGACAGCAAGTCATATGTATCCAAATGTTGGTTAAAACTGCTCAAGGCAGTCCTTACACCTAGGCATACCAGTGGTGTTTTATCCCCACAGAGTTTTTTTCAGGGAGTAATTCACTAATGTACCACATTTGGTTGGTGTTACATTCAAGCAATCACTGTCACCCTCTTCTTGCTTCTATTCTCACTTTCACTCTCACTCCCTCTCCTATCCCCAGGAGTGAAATGTCATTGAAATGGTCACCAATCAACCTTGCAGCCCAGAAAACTATTGTACAGGTGTCAAGGGGACCTGGACAAGTTGGTGAGGATGTGGGCATCTGAAGGGATCTTTGCCAATGAAAGAGTGGATTAAAAATTAAGAAAAAGCAATATATGTATTGTATGGGGCATGCCCTGGTTGGGCTATGAGGCTATTAAGCAGTCTGCACAGTCATAAGATGAAGTTAATTTTGTATTGGATCAAAGTCCGAAAATAGGTGTAGGAGAGGTTTCATGCCATTACTAGTTGGAAGCCAGTGATAGAGAGTGTGTCCAGCCTGAAATCGATGCTCCATGTGGTGACCAAAAGGTTTACATAATTTCTTTCCCATGCTACCTAGTGGCTGTCCACAGTTGATACATAGTGAGCTTGTCAACAGATCACTTTCCACAGGAATAAAAAGCCTCTGCTGAATTAACAGTCCTACTCAGCACAATTAATTATATTTGAACATTTCAGGTAGATATTAAAATTAAAAATAAAATTAAAAAACTTAAATGCCAGTTAGACTGGTTAGGTGACCTGCACACTTTTGAGCTGAAACCAGTGTCACTTGTTTTCCATTACTTGTATGAACTTGTAACTATGACTGGGGGAGCTAGTGATCTTCATGCCCATAGTAATTTTTACGTTAGTAAGACATATGATTGAAATTGTTCTGAACAAGCTCTTTGATATATGGATTAAAAATGTTCTTATTGTTATTCTGATATATGTAATGGACGTTATTACAGATCAACAATTGAAAGAAGAACAAGCTAAGCTAATTCTAGAACGCTATGAAAGAGAAGATAAGGAGGAAGTATCAAAACATTTACAGCAAGAACTGGAGGCTCTGAAAGCTAAGCATGAAACAATGATTGCTGAAAATAATACACTTTCAATAAAGGTAATAAATTTTGTTAGTTAGTAGTTTCCATATTTTGATGGCTAGGTCCATACTGAATATTTGACATTCAAGGTGTTAATTTTAATACTACAAGTACTGTATAATTTCAGTGTTTATCAACTAAGTGTTATATAAATTGTTGTGGCTGTGCCATCTTGTAATGTTTCGCAGTTTGTGGCTGGATGAGGAGAGGATGGTATGATAGGTGGGTGGCACGTTTCCTCTCACTACAACACAAAATGCAAATGTGGTTAAAGTACCCTTTATTACTGGAACCAGTTGAGTACTTGACTTCAGTGATGTCCAGTCTGAAGTTCTGTTGTTAACAGCAGTCAACATGTACTAATTCTGGAATGTTGTCCATATCCATATCACAATAACTAATGTTCCCTTTTAGCTAGCTAAGGTGCGAGGTGACGACTATTACTGTGAAAGACTAGAGCACAGTGCGGTGTATTGAGGTGCAATGTGAGCTAAGTCCTGTTGTTACACACTGAGGTGCTGAGATTGAGACATTGAGACAGATCAGTCGGTGGCGGCAGCCTATATGTATGCTTCCTAGGGGGCGTTATCGGCGCATAGCCTGAGGGTATGTCATAGTCTTCTCTTGTCATACGTGCACTTAGTGCAGTGCCTGCTATATAAGGAGTGTTCAAAAAGAAATGAGCTGGAGGCATAATTACAGAAACCAGTACCTGTATGTTAGAAGTATTGACCCTGGCTGTTGAGACACTTGTCCCTCTATGACACAAGGCGGTGAATGGCTGTCTCATAAAACACCTAGGACTGTGATGTGAACCAGTTCCACATGTACAGCTGGACGTTGTCATTCGAGGTGAATCGTTTGCCCCTCAGAGCCTTCTTAAGGGGACCAAAAATGGCGCATTCACAGAGAGAGAGAGAGAGAGAGAGAGAGAGAGAGAGAGAGAGAGAGAGAGAGATCTGGACTGTATGGAGGGTTGGCGAGAACCTCCCATTTGAATTTATACGGGAGTGCTGCGACCGTGTTGGCTGTATGAGGTTGTTGTGGAGCAGAATGACCCCATGGGTGAGATTGCATGGTCGTTTTGATTTGATCGCTTGGCGAAGGATGGTCAAGGTAATGCTGGGCATTCACTGTTGTCTCGTGCTGCAGGAAGTGAATCAGAAGGGGGCCAACTTGGTCAAAGAAGAACCTCAGCATAACGTTCCCTGCACTCGTGGACGATGACGTCCAGCTGTACTTGACGAAGTAGTTCACATCGCAGCCCCGGTAATTTTATGAGACAGCCATTCACCACCATGTGTCACAGTGGGACAAGTGTCTCAACAGCCAGGGTCAATACTTCTAACATACAGTTACTGATTTCTGTGATTATGCCTCCAGCTCATTTCTTTTTGAAAGCCCCTTATACAATGTTTCCTAGTGCTGACCAGTGGGCTGGTGAAGGTGTATGCCATCACATAAATATCTCGCCATATCCGTTTACTTTAGCTGTTTGCTAAACTTATCCTGTAATGCTTCCTACCACTACTTAGTCCACTCACTAATCACTAATAAAACTGACTTCATCAAAGAGAGGCATCAACTAGATGATCTGTGTCATGACATGTGGACACCATTCAGCTTCCCTTTCCAGCGTGACACCTAATGAGCTGCCAGTGGTAATAAACAAACATAGAGAGAAAAACTTTAATAGTGACATGCCATAAAATGATATATTCTAGAATAAGCCCTGTAATTGCTTGTAACGAAGAGTCATTGAAGGAAAGATAGCTATGCAAGAGAGGAGAAAGAACATCACCACTTGGAAACCTGGATTTTGTTAAAAATGGACAGTATCCAGTCAATACTTTCTGTAAGACAGATAAGCCAAAGCAGAAGAAGAAGAAGAAGAAGAAGAAGAAGAAGAAGAAAACTTTTGAACTCATAAAAGGCATGTGACAATAGCAATCTACTCTGGCAATGACTTCTGTGTTGTGCACAATTCTCTTTTATATACACATACCTGTCAACAACTTAGCTAATAGTGACAAAACCAAAGTTTCATATCGTAACTAACCACTGTGTGTGTGTGTGTGTGTGTGCCCACGTACAGCCTCTCTCATTTGTTCAGATACTATTTTGGCTGTAGGTAGTACCATGCTGCCCGATTTTCCTTAGTGCTTTCTAATTTCTTTGTCTGTGTAACATTCCTTCATAATGGCTAGTATTTGAAGTTCGGGAAAATTGAAGGTGGTTCACTGTTTGTCGTGGTCATAAGATTTTTCAGTAATATGAATTAGGAGAGGTTCCTATTCACCACACCGAGAAGGCATTGAGCAGCAGACAAGCGTGTTTAAAAGTAGGCTAACAACAATATAGGAAAAGATAGATTGCTACTCATCTTAAAGAAGACATGTTAAGTTGCAGACAGGCACAATTAAGACACTCACACAAAGCTTTTGGCCACAGCCTTCATCTGCAAAAGAGAAACACACACCATTCATACACACAAGCAAGCACATGTCATGCACATGTGACTGCCAACTCCAGCAACTCGAGCCAGATTGCCATGACCTGTGCTGCCAGAGTTGGCAGTCATGTGTGCATGAGGTGTGCTTGCCTGTGTGTATGAATGGTGTGTGTTTCTCTTTTGCTGATGAAGACTGTAGCTGAAGGCTTTGTATAAGTGCCTTTCAATTGTGCCTGTCTGCAACTTAACAAGCCTTCTTTACAGTAAGTAGCAATCTGTCTCTTCCTACATTGTTGGCATTCCTACCAGGTGTTCCCATTGTTTAAAACAATGGAACTTGTCATTGGTGGGGAGGCTTGTGTGCCTCAGCAATACAGATATCCGTACCGTAGGTGCAACCATAATGGACAGGTATTTGTTGAGAGGCCAAATAAACGTGTGGTTCCTGAATGGGGGCATCAGAAGGGGCAACAGTCTGGATGATTGTAACATCAACCAAAATGACCTTGCTGTGCTGACACTGCTAACGGATGAAAGCAAGGGGAAACTACAGCCATAATTTTTCCGAAGAACATACAGCTCTACTGTATGGTTAAATAATGATGGTATCCTCTTAGGTAAAATATTCCGGGGGTAAAATAGTCCCCCATTAAATCTCTGGGCAGGGACTACCCAGGAGGATGTTGTTATCAGATGAGACAAAACTGGCGTTGTACGGATCAGTGTGTGGAATGTCAGATTCCTTAATAGGGCAGGTAGGTTATAAACTGTAAAAGGAGAAATAGATAGGTTAAAGTCAGATGTAGTGGGATTTAGTGACGTTTGGTGGCATGAGGAAAAAGACTTCTGGTCTGGTGAATACAGGGCTATAAATACAAAATTGGGTAAGGGTAAAGTAGGAGCAGGTTTAATAATTAATAAAAAAATAGGAATGCAGATAAGATACTATGAATAGCATAGTGAACATGTTATCGTAGCCAAGGTAGACATCAAGCCCACAGCCACCACAGTAGTTAAAGTTTATACGCCAACTAGCTTCACAGATGATGAAGAGATTGAAGAAAGGTATGATGAGATAAAAGAAATTATTCAGAAAGTTAAAGGCAACAAAAATTTAATTTTTGATAGTTGGAAAAAAAGAGAAGGAAAAATAGTAGCTGAATATGAACTGGGGGAAAGGAATAAAAGAGGAAGCTGCCTAATAGAATTTTGCACAGAGCATAATTAATTATAGCTAATGCTTGGTTTGAAAATCATGAAAGAGAGTTGTATACATTGAAGGGACCTGGAGACACTGGAAGGTTTCAGATTGATTATATAATGGTAAGACAGATATTCTGAAACCAGATTTTAAATGTAAGACATTTCCAGGGTCAGACGTGGACTCTGACCACAATTTTTTGGTTATGAACTGGAGATTGGAACTGAAGAAACTTCAAAAACGTAGGAATTTAAGATGGTGGGACCTGGATAAACTGAAGAACCAGAGGTTGTAGAGAGTTTCAGAGTGAGCATTAGGGAACAATTGACAAGAACAGGGAAAAGGAATACAGTAGAAGAAGAATGGGTAGCTTTGAGGTATGAAATAGTCAAGGCAGCAGAGAGTCAAGTAGATAAAAAGGTGACGGCTAGCAGAAAGCCTTGGGTAACACAAAAGAAATTGAATTTGCTTGATGAAAGGAGAAAATATAAAAATGCAGTAAATGAAGCAGGCAATACAAACATCTAAAAAATGAGATTGACAGGAAGTGCAAAATGGCCAAGTGGTGTGATGTTCGCGTGCTTTATTTCCTCGTTGATTGTCCTTGGTGTCGACCTAATGCGTTGCTGTACTGACTGCAAAATGGGGGTGGAAGTTCAACACTGATTACTTTAAATGATGTAGTCAACAGGTACACATTTGCGTTTCACAGTTCTTTACTTTCACTGTTAACAACCCCCCAATATACACATTTAATATGGCCAGTTAACTATTGTTTAACTTTCGATAAGCCTCATTGATAGGTAGCAGGCAAACATCCACATAGTGCTACAATAGTTTACTGTTGAACATCTACTAGCAGTAAAAACCTAACCACACGTTTCACAGTCTTTCAAATAAATTGAACAGACACTGTCATTGCCTTAACACGTGGCCTGTTGGTGATTTGATGCATTGTTGTTGATCTAACCGTTACAGGTTTCTCGTCTGAAATTCGGCTGTGGACTGACTGTGCTGGGACCAAAAATCAGTCCCTTACATATTATCACAATAATAGGCACGGTAACTACACATTGCTTGATGTTTAATTTACTGAAATCACTATTAAAACTTAACTCATTAAATTAACTGAATAAATCGAAAAATTGCATCTTTTTAACAGTTTCTTCTACTACAATGGTTAAGCCGTATTATTTGTTTAAATCATGAAATTAACAGTTACAGTTAAGCAAACAGTACTTTTTACAAAACTGGAAATTGCCCTGGAATTAATTAAGAGCTGGCTGTGCTACCATGTTTTCAGATAGAGTCAAGTAGATCCTTTAAAAATACTGTTAGTTGTTACTCCAAATGTTTACAATTATTACAAAATTTATATTTGTTTATATGTCAACAATAGAATTTAAGTTACGAAACAATCACTGATTTCGCCCTATGATGAAAGTGTTAACTAGGAATAGTCAAAATAAATTAGAAAATCAGTTACATACAGAAAATTAAACATGAAATTTGATGTAGTGTTATATTCTTTAAAACTGAGGGCCAACCTTTCTCTTATGTGAAAATACAGATTATACTCACGTATGTTAACGGTAATTAGTCAGAAATGAAAAAACGAGTTTTAAGGAGGCATATGGCGAAACAAGAGGGGAAGTAAAAATATCCCAGCTTGCTTCGTCACAGTGGGACTGGTTAGAGGACAGATATAGTGATTCAGAAGCATATATCACTAGGGGAAAGATAGATGGCACCTACAGAAGAATTAAAATGACCTTTGGAGAAAAAAGAACCACCTGACGGAATATCGAGACTCCAGGAAAACCAGTCCTAAACGAAGAAGGGAAAGCAGAAGGGTGGAAGGAGTATATAGAGGGTCTATACAAGGGTGATGTACTTGAGCGCAATGTTAGGGAAATGGAGGAAGACATAAATGAAGATGAGATGGGAGATATGATACTGCATGAAGAATTGGACAGAGCACTGTAAGTCCCAAGTCGAAACAAGGCCCTGGACTCCCACATTTTTAACACTCTGTTAAAACTACTGATAGTCTTGGGAGACCCAGCCATGACAAAACTCTTGCATCTGCTGAGCAAAGTGCATGAGACAAGTGAAATACCCTCAGACATCAAGAAGAATATAGTATTTCCAATTCCAAAGAGAGTATGTGTTAACAACAGGTGTGAAAATTACCAAACTATCAGTTTAATAAGTCATGGTTGCAAAATACTAACACGAATTCTTCACAGAAGAATGGAAAAACTGTTAGAAGCTGACCTCAGGAACACCAGTTTGGATCCTGAAGAAATGTATGAAGGTGTGAGGCAATACTGGCCTATGACTTCTCATAGAAGATAGGTGAAGGAAATGCAAACCTATGTTTATGCGTTTGTAGACTTAGAGAAACCTTTTGGCAGTGTTGACTGGAATACTCTCTTTCAAATTGACAGGGGTAAAATACAGTTAGCAGAAGGCTATTTACAATTTGTACAGAAACCAGATGGCAGTTATAAAGAGTCGAGGGGTGTGGAAGGGAAGCAGTGGTTGAGAAGGGAGAGAGACAGTTACAGATTATCCCTGATGTTATTCAATCTGTATATTGAGCAAGCAGTAAAGGAAACAAGAGAAAAACTTAGAGAAAGAATAAAAGTCCAGAGAGAAGGAATAAAAACTTTGAGGTTTGCTGGTGACATTGTAATTCTGTCAGAGACAGCAAAGGACTTGGAAGAGCAGTTGAATGGAATGGACAGTGTCTTGAAAGGAGAATATAAGATGAACATCAACAAAAGCAAAACGAGGATAATGGAATGTAGTCGAATCAAGTCAGGTGATGCTGAGGGAATTAGATTAGGAAATGAGACACTTAAAGTAATACATGAGTTTTGCTGTTTGGGTAGCAAATTAACTGATGATAGCCAAAGTAGAGAGGATATAAAATGTAGACTGGCAATGGTGAGAAAAGTGTCTCTGAAGAAGAGAAATTTGTTAACTATGAGTATAGATTTAAGTGCCAGAGTCTTTTCTGAAAGTATTTGTGAGGAGTGTAGCTGTGTTGGGAAGTGAAACATGGACGATAAACAGTTTAGACAAGAAGAGAATAGGAACTTTTGAAATGTGGTGCTACAGAATAATGTTGAAGATTAGATGGGTGGATCATGTAATTAATGAGGAGGTGCTGAATAGAATTGGGGAGAACAGAAATTTGTGGCACAGTCTGACTAGAAGAAGGGATCAGTTGGTAGGACACATTCTGAGACATCAAGGGATCACCAATTTAGTAATGGCTCGGAGAGGGGGTAGACATCGTAGATGGAGACCAAGAGATGAATACAGTAAGCAGATTTAGAAGGATGTAGGTTGCAGTAGTTACTCGGAGACGAAGAGGCTTGCACAGGATAGAATAGCATGGAGAGCTGCATCAAACCCATCTTCAGACTGAAGACCACAACAACAAAAAACAACTAATGTAGACTAACCTATTGTACACAATCCTTTGTATGTTAACTTAGTCTATCTTTAAATTTTCTTTTAAATGTGCCTGTGTGCCACTCAATGTCTTCTCTGTGTGGTGAGTAACATTTTATATTAATTCATATTGCATATTGTTGTTATTCTGTACCAGATTTTCCGGTCAAAATAGTTGCATTATATTGTATGTTGTAGAATGTTCAAAATTATTATTAGTTTATGAGGCATTTCTTTTTGAACTTATCATGTTTTAGCTAAATAATTGTTGACTTTACACGTCTTTTTTTGTATGCAATTTTTTTAAACACGCAGCTGTCTCTTCTCTCTTCAATAGTTTTGGGGGATTTATTGTATAATTTTATTCTGTATTGTAAAACACTTTTTTCACTTATTTTTTCTTGAAAAGTGTAAGCTAAGTTTGGCTGATGTTCCATTACAAGGTAGTGAAGTAATTATTAGTGTTCCTCTTCAGTGGTAGTAATGGATAGATAGCTGTTCTAAAACGGTGCAGCTAGAATTAGCAATTGTATTAACATATATTTCTTAGGTTAATTAATATTTTTAGTTGTTGTTTGTAAGGCCCTATCTGTATTTGAATATATGTCTAAGTTTTTTGTATTTAATTTAAAAAAATATGATCACATTATTGAGGGGTGAATGTAAATAGAAGTAGTATGGAACTGCAAGGCACTAGTTGCCATGATGGAGCACCAAGGGCATACCATGCTGCCAATAATTTTTTTATTTTTATTTTTATTTTTTTTAGCCTGACATCAGAACAGTCCCCCCAACTGTTTTTTCTTCCTTCCTTCCTTTCTTTCTTTCTTTCTTTGTTCTCCATCTCCTATTCTTCCTCCAATTCAGCATTTGAGGTTCCTCTTTGTTTCTTATTCCTCTCTGTGTGCTCCTGAAGGGGTGAGTCCCTGAGCTTTACTTTCCCAAACTACCAATTGGCCCCTGTGTCAAGAGTTCAGGAGGTGTGACCTGAGGTGTGAACAATCACGTAAAACAGCTGAGCCTCCCTCTGATGGGGCCTCCAATAGGAAGGAGCGCACCATCGGAGATGCAGGCAATCAAGGGGGATTTTCTCGCAATGAGCCAATCACCATCTCAGTCTATATCTGCTAAATGTAAGCAGAATGAGGCTAAAGATCCCAAGAATCTCCCAGCTTCACCTCTGTTCCTCATGGTATCACATGTCGGAGGTCAGTCTTTTACCATGGTTAGTCTGTTATTCAGAAAGGTGTTCATGCAGTTGCAGGCTCTGTGGAATCATGCTCTCATTTACGTAATGGCACTTTGCTTTTGGTAACCAATTGTGATTTTCAAGCCTAACAGCTGCTTGTAGCTACCTTCCAAGGCTGTCCTGTTCGTGTCAAGGCCCACTGAGTGCTGAATTCTTCGCGTAGTGTTACTGCACTAGACTGCTCGATAGTCTGACCAAGGGAGAATTCCAAACTAACCTCACTGATCAAGACATCACTGCAGTTCATTGGGTAATGAAAAATGTTGGTGCAACCTTAGTGCCTACATACACTCTTTTTCTCATGTTTGATAGAGTAAGATCAAAGCAGGCCATGAAGTCATCACAGTCCAACTGTACATTCCAAACCCAATGCACTGCTACCAGTGTCAGCATTACCATGACACTCGCCTGTGCTTTTGAAACACTACCAAATGTGTTACCTGAGGTAGGGATGCTCATGAGGGTGATTGCTGACCTCCTCCTCCCCACTGTATCAATTGCAATGGCAACCATTCAGCCTCATCCCGAGAACGTCCCAGATGTCCCAGATGTCCAGGAGATCTGGGTGAAGGAAAATGTGCCTTACCCTGTTGCTCGCAAGTTGTTGGCTATTCAAAAGCCCCCTGTTTTACCATCTGGCTCTTACAGTACCATTCTTGCTATGCCTTGTTCAATGTACATGAAGAACATGGGCACAAAGGCTTGCGACCTCAAATTCAGCACTGGAGTTGTACAATTGACCAGTATCCTCTGCATCTCCTTCTCCTCCAGCTGTGCAACAAGCCACCAAATCTTTGCCTCCAGTATCTTATGCTACATCACCGGCAGGCTGGAAAGAACAGAAGGAATACTCCCACAAAGACCTTTTATGTCCCTCCAGCCAACAAACATTTCAGTCTTCATCTGCCAACCACAAAGGTTCTAAGAAATCAAAGGCAAACATTCTACTTCCCCAACTTGGAGATCCTCTTCAACAGTGTCGCTGCCTGATATCCTCACCTGGCTGACGTCCATTTTGCCAGTGCGCACTGCCTACTGTATTTCTGCCCTGGAATCTGCAGGCTGACCTAGTGAGAATACCGATGCCTATTTAGAACTCGTGGAACAGGACCTTCCAGCCTCTGCGCCCTGTAGCAACGAGTCTTCAAAGACTGGCACTAGGCAGCAGCTGAGGTGACCACACTTTCTGTTTCCTTCTTCCCCAATCCCCTTTATGACCCTTCTCCACGGGACATTCTCAACATTAGACTAAACAAGGAGGAATTATGGTTGCTCTTGGATTCACAGTGTCCACCTGTTCTCTGCCTCCAAGAAAAAAATTGTGTCCTCATGACCCCTTTGACCTCTCGCATTTCCTTCCGGTCCACTTTGGCCTTCCACCCCCCCCCCCCCCCCCCTGCCGAGGATGGCATTCTGTCTCAAGGAGAGAGTCATGTTGATCATCCAGGATGATGTTCATAACTGAACGACCTCACTGAACTCTCGGCTGCAGTGCTTTATCCTTCGTCATTTCACCTTTTCTCTTTGCAGTGTCTCTGTCATTTGGTGTTACCAGGGCAGACTTCCTCCATCTTATTGATCAACTCCCTCACCCTTTCATGCTGCTTGACTTTAATTCACACTATCCCCTTTGGGGCTCTTCCAGAACCAGTCAGAGAGGTCCCCTCTTGGCTGACCTTCTCAATCAACTCAACCTCATTTGTCTTAACATTGAACCAGCCACATACCTTCCAGATTCCGTGCACACTTATTCCCATTTGGACCTCTCATTCTGCACTGCCCAGCTTGTCTGTCATCTCGAGTGGTCCATTCTCTGTGACACATACATGAGTGACCATTTCATGTGTAGTGTGTGTTTGCTGACTCTTACCCCAGCTATGTTTTAACACAATTGGCAGCATTCTGAGGCCAGCTGGACGCTTTATTCCTCCCTTGGGACCTTCGATGAACGACATTTCCCAAGTTTTTGATGACCAGATACATTACCATGTGAATGTTATCCTTCTCGCCACAGATGGTTCCATACCGTGCACTCCATCTTCATTGTGCTATGTCCAGTCCCCTGGTGGACTAAGGTGTGCAATGATGTGATTCATGCATGGAAACGTGCTCTCTACATTTTTAAGCATCAGCCTATAATGGTGAACTGTATTCGTTATAAACAGTTGTGTGTGCAGTATCTACATCTACATCAATACTCCAGAAACAATTGATTTTTGAAAAAATAATTTAATTGGATAGATAATAAATCTACTCACCAAGTGGTGGCAGAACACCCATAAAAGGAGATTATAATCAGGCAAGCTTTCGGAGCCAATGGCTCCTTCATCAGGCCGAAGGGTTGAAGGGGAAGGAAGAGGGAGGGAGAAGTAAAAGGACTGGAGAGGTCTAGGAGAAAAGGGTAGATATCGGGAAAGTTGCTCAGAACCGCAGGTCAGAGGAGACTTAACGGTTGGGATGAGAAGGAAAAAGTGACTGTTGGGGACTGCATCGGACGAGATTTGAAAACCTGAGAGTTTACAGGTGGAAGACAGGGTAATATGCAAGACAGAGACTACATCTTAAACATCGTGCATGAGCCGGCCGCGGTGGCCAAGCGGCTCTAGGCACTTCAGTCCGGAACTGTGCAACTGCTATGGTCGCAGGTTCAAATCCTGCCTCAGGTGTGTGTGTATGTGTGTGTGTGTGATGTCCTCAGGTTAGTTAGGTTTAAGTAGTTCTAAGTTCTAGGGGACTAATGACCTCAGATGTTAAGTCCCATAGTGCTCAGAGCCATTTGAACCATTGTGCATGAGCTAATAAGAATTAAAAGCTAAGTGCATTGTACATAACAGAAGTGGGAGGGGAGTGGTGAAAAATAGATGGGTGGGACAATAAAAGCTGTAGAAAACTAAAACAGGGTGAAGAAAAGAGTAGTTACAGCTGAAGAAATGCTGAGATGGAAGAAATTAACGTACATTGAGACCAGTTGGGTGGCGAGAAACATGGACATGTTGTAGCGCTAGTTCCCCTGTTGGAGTTCTGAGAAACTGGTGTCTGGGGGTAGAATCCATATGGCGTGTGTGGTGAAACAGGCACCGAGGTCATGATTGTCATGTTGTAGTCCATGCTCTGTGACAGATTGTGTTTTGCAGGGTACTCCCTCTGCGTATGCCCATTCATCCTAATTGATGATTTGGTGGTAGCCATGCATAAGCAAAAGGCTGAACAGTGTTTACATAACAGCTGGTATATGATGTGTCATACCTCTGATAGTATACGTTTTGCCAGTTACACGGCTGGTATAGGTGGTGGTAGGATGGTGTATTGGGAAAGTCTTGCAGCAGGGACAGTCACAGGGATAGGAGCCGTAGGGTAGGGAGATGGGTGCAGTAGGAGCATAGGGTCTGACAAGAATATTGCGGAGATTGGGAGGGCGACAAAAAGTTATTCTAGGTGTGATGGGCAAAATCTCAGACACAGTGGATCTCATTTCAGGGCATTATTTTAGGAAGTCACGGCCTTATCGAAGTAGCTAATTAATACATTCCAGACCAAGATAATACTGAGTGGAGGGATCAGCAGTGCCAGGATTGGATGTGATGGCCTGGGAAATCTGCTTTTGAACTAGGCTGGTGGGTTAATTATGTCCAGTGAAGGCTGAGGTGAGAATGGTGATGTACTGCTGTAAAGAGTCTGCATCCGAACAAATGCGTTTGCCTCAAATGCCAAGGCTGTATGGGAGGGAACGTTTGGCATGAAAGGGATGGCAACTGTCATTATGTAAGTACTGTTGTTTGTTAGTAAGTTTAATGTGGACGAAAGTGTGTAGCTGGCCTTCAGTGAGGATGAGATCAACATCAAGGAAAGTGTCACGGGATTCAGAATAGGACCATGTGAAATGTAATTGGGAGAAGGTATTCAGAGATTCCAGGAATTTTAAAAGGTCAGCCTCATCATGAGTCCATATGGTAAAGATGTCAGCAGTGTATCTAAGCGAAACCAGACTTATGGATCCCAGGAAAGCCCCCTCTAAGTGACCTATGAGAAGGTTGGCATAGGAAGGAGCCATCCTGGTTCCCATGGCCATACCCCTGATCTGTTTGTAATTTGCCCCTCAAAGGTGAAGTAATAGTTGGTAAGTATAAAGTTGATTAAGGTGAGTGGAAAAGATGCCATAGGTCTGGAATCAGATGGACGCTGACTGAGGAAATGTTCAGCAGCAGACTGGCCACATATGAGGGGTATGTTGGTATAGAGGGAGGTGGCATCAATGGTGACAGACTAGCATTACTTGCATATAATAATTCCACTGTTATTTACGAATTTGCGTTTAACAGTTTACAGTTTACAGTTCACTACACTGCTGGGCCTTCACCCAATCATCTTTCCCCGATTTATTCATAAATTTGACAGCTGTTTTCTTTCCCAGCCTCCACTTGTCTTGTTAACACACAATTCTTTCACATTTTACTGCCTTCTCCTGCATCACTTTAATTGCCAAGCTAAGGAGTTTTTGGTTTATCCTATGACTTTCTCCATCCTGAGCGTCACACTCTTTGCTATAGCCATTAACCCTATTATATAGCCTGTCATCTCCTCCCCGCCCCCTTCGTGATCTGTTGGAGTTATCCACAGACTTGTCTCCTTGAGTGGTGTCTTCAGCATTCAGCACTGTCTCGATCGTCTTTACTCATGGAGTATAAACATTGGCTTTGCATTTCCTCTGACAATACAGTTTTTATGAATTTTCTGGTGGCGCAATCAGTTACTTCTTCCTTTTTTACATCTTGGGCCTGTTTTTCTTCCATTTGCTGAAACTACAAAATTCCTGGGGCTCATGCTAGATAGAAAACTTTCTTGGTCTTCCCATGCATCTTACCTGGCCGCACGCTGTACCTGGTCTCTTAGCGTGTTCTAAGCGGTGCTTCGCGGGGAGCCCCTGTCCATTTGAAACCAGACTGAGGGTGTTCTGTTTATGCTTATGCACATTTGACCACCTTATGCCATCTTAATACAATCGACCATCGTTGAATCTGTTTGGCCACTGGCGCCTTGTTCACTAGCCCGACTGAGAGTCTGTGCAGAAGCTGCCAAACTATTGCTGCCATACCAGTGTGAGGTTCTCCTCAGTGGATATGCATGCTGTTTGTCTGCCTTGCCTGGCAACCCATCCTAAGTCTCGTTCTTCGATGACACCCTTGACCGCTAATATGGCGTGCATTGTTCTTCTCTGTTACCTCCCAGAGTTCACTTTCAGCTATTGTTCAGGCAGCTTAACTTCACGCTGCCTCCCACATTCCCGATAGGTATGAACCCTTCACCAACTTGGCTTAGTGCGGCGGCCTGTGTTCAACTTGCATTTGCTTCCTAAGGAAACCAATCCGAATTAAATCTATTTTTGTAAGTTTCTTGATCTTTGCATGGAACTTAGCAATAATACCTTCATGTACAATAATAGCTTTAAGACTTACCGTGTATTTGGGTGTGTCTTTGTCATTGACACCAACCACTTTGTCAGCTTCCAGAACACTGCTCAATATTTACAGCAGAGCTCTTTGCCTTCTATCAGGCCGCTCTGTACACCCGGAGACACAGGCTTTTCAATTGTGCCATGTGCTCTGATTCTCTCAGTGCCTTTCAAAGCCTCTTTGTGCTGTACACAGTCCATCCCCTAGCTCAACGGGTCCAGGAAAGCTTCCAGTTGTCCACTGTTGAGGGAGCCACTGTGATGTTCATGTGGGTTTCTGGTCAGATCTGTCTGACAGGAAATGAGGCTGCTGATGCTGCTGCCAAGGCTGCAATCCACCTACCTGGTCCGCTAGCTCTTCCATCCCTTCCGATGGTCTCCCTATTACTGTCTGTCAGCAGGTGGTGTCACTTTGGCATCACCACTGGTTTTCTCTTCACAGGAACAAGCTCTGGGGAATTAAGCCTGTCCCAGCAGCTTAGCTGACCTTATCTCGGCACTCTTGTCGCGAGGAGATCCTTTTGGCTAGGTTGTGTATTGGGTGTTGCCATTTTAGCCATTGCCATTTGTTAAGTGGAGATCCTCTGCCAGTTTGTGCCCATTGTCGTCAACCTTTGACAGTTCACCATATCTTGCCCGAATACCCTTTTTTTTAACCACTTATCTTCTTATATACGTTTGCTACCTAAGTGATCGGCTGTTTTAGCGAACAACATTTGGGCTGTCAACCGTGTTTTACTTTTTATCCATAAAAGCAGTATGGCGAATGGCATTTAATCTGTGGTTCGGGATCTCTGCTGTCTGCACAGCATATTTTATGGACCTCTCTATACTAGGAAGTGCTTGTTCTTAGCTTGTCTTCCTTCTGTCAATTGGGCTTAATATGTAGTCGCTTTTAAGTTCTTTTGCTTCTTGGTGTTCTAAGGTTATGACATAGGTGCTTATAACCTCAGTTGTTTTTGTACCCTAAAACAAACAAAACAAAACACCACTGGAGCAGCAAGTTAGGTGTTTTTTGTAAGTGTGAAGTTTAGATTCAGGCAGTCTTGTCATTAATTCATTTATTTGTTTTGAAGAGCCATCAACCATTCGCTCAGTCCAGTCATTCCATCAGGCTCCAGCTTTCGTCTATTAAGTACCAGCAGAGCACCAGGTTACCTACTTAGGTTTTTCTGTGTTTTCTTCATAGCTTAATTCCTAAATTCTTTGTGTGTGTGTCTCTCTATTTAAGAGGTGTAGTTTTGTGTCTGTTGGTGATACATCAGGAGGATAGTGAGTTGCATATTTAGGTTTCTTTGTGTGCTTTTATGTTTTATAAGTTAGTCATGCTGGGATGGGTAGGATGTGCACATGTTAGTGTGTGGATACAGGAACAGCTGGCTGCACTTCACGAATAGCTGAAGGTGCTTTTGGCCGCTGTCGACCATGATCAGGCTGCTGCCTTGGAGTCTAGCGGAGGCAGAGAATCTGGCACATCACATGGGACGCTTAAAATATCACTTGTTTCGCCCTCGGGCTCTGCTGCCGAGGCTTCTTTCATTGTACCTTATGATGGAGCCATCCTCACCACCACAGGGGCAGTGGTGCACGGTAATGTGTTTGTGTCGCTCAAGGTGGAGAGTCAATGTACAGGCTGTGTGTCTGGCCTCGGCCGTTCACTCTGTGAGTGGACAGTTGGATGGGGATGCTCTTTAAGCAGGATTCAAGCAGGCACATGAGGGTCAGGGGTGGGGGGGAAGGGTTGAGGGGGAGCTAGTTATCTAGAGCTCCTGTGTTAGGCACATTATGAAGCCCTTTAGAAAAATAGCTTTCAGAGCTGTAAATAAATCCAATTTGCACTCAGTATGTTGGCTTCATTCGAGTTTTGGAGGTGGTCTTGCTTGCAGCTGCGAAGTGTGCAAGATCCATTCATGCTCAGGTTCTGAAGCCATCCTCAGTTTATATGGGGGGCTGGTGGAAGCAGTAAAGTCTGCTGGCCTAAAGCACAGTGTGCAAGCAGAGCTCGCAATTTGGAACAGTGTTCCCAGAGTTGATCGGGGTCCATTGATTTGGACTCAAGTGGAGGGTCGCAGCTGATTGTTTGTCAACTGTGTGACAGTCTTCACTGTAGTTTTTGTACCTGCACTATTGGATGGGAATTGAAGGACTCCACTTGATAGGTCAGGGGTGTACTACACAAAGGAAGCAGCAACTATGGTAGCAGAGTACTTGTGGAGTGTCTGTGGGGTTATTTTAGGCTAGGAGGTCGTTTGAAGTACTGTGATGACTTGCTAGTCGACATGCAGGTAACGGAATCGGACCGCTTTCAGAGTAAAGACACTTTGACTATCAAACTTTTATCAGTAAATTGCCAAAAGTATTCCTAACAAAGTTCCTGAATTTACTGCCCTCCAGGAAATTTGTCATATTAGAATTATTCTCAGGACTGAGAGGTGGCTGAAACCTGAAGTAGAAAGCTCTGAAATATTTAGCAAGTAATAAATGTATATCGGAAAGACAGATTAGGCACCATAGGAGGGGGAGTGTTTATTGCAGTTGACAAAAATACTGTTTCTTTTGCAACCAAATCTGATTGTTGATGGTGAAGTTACCTGGAGGCATACAACAGGTCTAGGTGAAATCAAGTTAATTGTTGGCTGTTTTTACCGGCCACCCAATTCATCATGAGAGTTTTAGAGTCGTGTAAGAAAGTCGGTACCCAGTAGTGTGGAAATATCCAGATCATGCAATAGCTGGTTAGTTTCATGTTCCATAGATCATTTTGCATGATAAATTGTAATAATGTGGAACGAGTCATTTTATGCTCTCAATACAAATTAATTTGTAGTTAGTGCTACATTCTGAACATTTATAAGTTTTTGTTGGAGGTGAATTTAACCTACTGAATATAGACTGGAATGCTCACTGCAGAGGGTACAGACAGGTAGTCTTGTGAAATACTTTTGAGCATGTTTTCTGAAAATTGCTTTGAGCAACTAGTTCGAGAGCCCACATTCATTGGGTATGTTTCAGACCTTATTGCTACAAACAGACCTGACCACCTTGACGGTGTCAGTATAAACAAGGATTAGTTATCATGATGTCTTCATAGTGACAGTGGATACTAAAGTTAATAAATCAATCCAAAAGATTAGGAGAGTACTTTTTCTGAAAGAGCAGATAAGCAGGATTGGATCCGACTTAAACTGTGAATGGACTTCATTTAGTTTCATTATGATGGACATAGAGGAATTGTGGGCAAAGTTTAAACAGATTGTAAATCACGATATGGAAAAATATGTGCCAAAAGAGGACTAAGGACGGAAAGGACGCACCGTGGTTTAAAAACAAAATTTGGAAATTGCTGAGGAAGTAAAGACTGTTGCATACTCAGTTCAATGAGAGAGTGCAAATTATGATACGCAAAAGTTAGAAGAGATTAGTGCATCTGTAAGAAGATTGATGTGTGAAGCAGACAATAACTACCACCATAATAACTTAGCAAAAGACCTTGCTGAGAACCTGAGAAAATTCTGGTCCTTGTAAAATTGCTGAATGGTTTAAAGGCCTCTATCCAGTCACTCATTGACCAATCTGGTGTGCCAGTAGAAGATAGCAAAAGGAAGGCTGAAATTTTAAATTTTGTGTTTAAGAAATCCTTCACCCAGGAGGATTGTACAAACATATTGTAGTCTGACCATTGCATATCTCCTGTATGGAGGAAATAATAGGCATCCCTGGTGCAGAGAAACAACAGAAAGAGTTGAAACAAGTAGGTCACCAGGTTCCTTTGGAGTCCCAATTTGGTTTTACAAAGAGTACTTTATGGCATTAGGCCTTAGCTGGCAGATATTGCAAACCTCTTGCCCAGCGCAAAGTCCCAAGCAACTGGAATAAAGCGCAGGTGCCTCCTGCGTATAAGAAGAGTAAAGGAACAGACCTGCAAAATTGTGGACCAATATCCTTAACGTCAGTTTGCTGCAGAGTTACTGAACATACTCTCACTTCGAATATAATTAATTTACTTCAGACAGAAAAGCTTCTGTCCACAAATCAGCATGGTTTTAGAAAGCATGGCTTGCGTGAAATTCAGCTTGTCCTTTTCTCACACAATATCATGTGAACCATGGATCGAGGGTAATAAGAAAATTCCATTTTCTCAGATTTCGGAAAAGCATTTGACATGATAGCTCACAAACAACTGATATGATGATGGTATGAACATATGGTATAGGTTCCCACATATGTGAGTGGCTAAAAAAATTCTTAAGTAATAGAACACAGTATATTGTTCTTGACAGCAAGTGTTCATCAGAGACAAGGGTATCATCAGGAGTGCCCCAGGGAAGTGTGATAGGACTACTGTTATTCTCTATATACAAAAATGATGTGATGAACAGAATGAGCAACAATCTGTGTCTGTTTGCTGATGATGCAGTGGTGTACAGAAAGGTGTTATTATTAAGTAACTGTAGGGGGACACAACATGGCTTTGACGAAGTTTCTAGTTGGTGTGATGAATGGCAGCTGTCTCGAAATGTAGAGGAGTCAGAAAAACCATCCCATAATGTTTGAAAACAGCATTAGTATTCAGTTGCTTGACAAAGTCATATCAGTTAAATATCTTGGTGGAGTGTTGAAAAAGGTATGAAACAAAAAAAGCATTTGAGGATTGTGATAGGAAAATCAAATGGTTGACTTGGTTTATTGGGAGAATTGTAGGAAAAATGTGGTTCATCTGTAAAGGTCACAAAGTATAGAACAGAAGTCTGACACTTTCTTATGTATTACTAGTGTGTTTGGGATCTCCACCAGGTCAGATGAAAGAAAGACACCAAATCAATTCAGAGGCAGGCTACTAGGAGGAAAGGCAACATTATTTTCAAGGGAGACTATTGAGGAAATTTAGAGAACTAGAATTTGAAGCTGACTGCAGAAAGGTTCTACTGCTGCCAACGTACATTTTGCTTAAGAAACATGAATGTAAGATAAAGAGAAAATAGGGCTCATACAGAGGCATAAAGACAGTGATTTTTCCCTCACTCCATTTGTGAGTGGAACAGGAAAGGAAATAACTATTGGTCGTACAAACTATTCTCGGCCATGTCCCATATGGTGGTTTGTGGAGTACTTTTGTAGATGTAGACGTACTGGCTGAACAGTCTGTTTCCCTCCAACTCATTTCCCTGTTTCCTTCAGTAAATGCACTTGGGGTCCAAAAGTTAACAGTAGTGTGTAGCATTTGTTAAATGCCATAATTTATGTTCCTCACTAATTATGCAGAAAGCACCTTAACATCTTATATTTCATCAAGTAGTTATTAAGCTTGGTATAAGAACTCATTAGTATCAATTGAGCCATGTACAGAGTAAAATGTGATAAGTCAATGCGTAACAACAACATAGAAAGAATAGATTGCTGCTCATCATACAGAGATTGTGTTGAGTCACAGGAAGGCACGACGAAAAAGACTTCCAAAATATTAAGCTTTCAAAGGCCTTCTTCTGCAGTAGAAAACACACACATACCCACACAACACAACTCGCGCACACTTGTCCTATGCTGGGGTCTGACTGCCTGCACCCTGAGACAGTAGTGGTAGTGTGTGTGTGTGTGTGTGTGTGTGTGTGTGTGTGTGTGTGTGTGAACTGCACTTGTTTGGATGTGTATGTTTTCTACTGCAGAAGAAGGATTTTGACTAGAGTTGTGCTCTACTAAAACTATGGTTCAGTAGTTTTAGCACAGTACAAAAATGATGTAGTAAATAGTAGGATTACTGGTAGTAATGGTAGAATTGGTAGGGAAAGAAACATCAGTGAATATGTGAAAGAAGAACTGGGAGGCGACAACTTCTCTCGGTTTGTTTGTTTGTTTCGCACATAATTAGAACCATACATCATTCAGTGTTAGTCTATTGTGTATTTATATTCTTGCAAAACATAAATTACAATTTATAAGTAATAAAAATTAGCTGCTTGCATAACTTCTGCACTTCTATGTAACCAAAACAATTACTTTTGATTCAAGTGCAGTTTACGTGCACAAAAAGCTATACAATTATTATTGTTGTTGTTTTGTACTCAGTAGAACGTTCTTCATCATGATCAAAGGCAAGAGTTTCCTGTTATTATTGATAAAAGCAAAAGTTGGTTAGCAGCCACAAAAACGTGTTGTATGTAAGCTTGACGAAGAATTGAAGTGATGTTTGGTAGGGTTTTTCTTTATGCATTTTTTAAATTTTACTTTTTTTTTTTAAGGAAATTTTATTTTCCAGCACTATATGATAAATCTATATGTTTTCTGTATTTCTAATGCAACAATCTTCTATTTCACATTACAAACCAACAATTTTCGAATAAAACATTAGTTAAACACCGACAGTTTGTATTTTGCCTTAAGTACTGTTTGATAAGTAACAGACCAGAGGCTAACAATGTAGAACAAAAATGTTCCATGGATTACATGACCCTCCGTACATCCTCACTCAGTTTCTAGGGGAATCTAATAAGAGACTGGTCGCATACGCAAACAAAGCGATCAAAATGAAGTAACACCCAGTAGGTATGCAACCACCTCACATCCAGGTAACACGGTTATGATATTACTTGACCAAAGCTATTAGGAAAATTACCGTAGGTTACACTTGCTTACAACAGTATATATTAGCCTGCAGTAGTTGTACAACTCTAATTTTGATCGAATGCTTTGATATTTTAGCAGTCTTTTACATTGTGTCTGTGAGTGATTCAATGCCTCCTTGTATGGCGAGTATTTCAATGTCTGCCATTAAACAAGGAAACAAACATTTCCTCAAAGAAGGAACTAACACTTTTTCATGGCCCATAGCGTCTGTAGGCATGTGTAATACTCCAAACTGCACTGTGTGTTCAGAAAAAGGAACCTGAGAAACTCTTAAGCATGTAAGAAAAGTGAGCAAGTATTGGTGCAATGTATGGCAAATAGTTTTGTGTTTTTCTTGGATACAGGTGTTAAAATATATAATGTGAAAGACAATAACGGAATAACATGTATCAGCATAGTGCATCTTTAAATGCAGTGGAGATGTATGTTCCACTTTCTGTGTTTCACTATTTACACTTGTCTCGGATTGTCATGTACTTCCATTTATTAAGTGTGGTTTAGTATAAAATGATGCCCCACCAGTCTGCTAACATCTTTTCCTCAGCGGGAATCATAGAATTTGCCACCACAGTGGTTGTTACATATTTTCATTTATTAAATACAAGGTACAATAAAATTTATGTTATTATGTAGGTTCAAAACCTGGAAAAGGAGAGGTTCGAACGAGAGCAGACACTTTCCCGACTGCGGCAAGCTGCTGACAGCCAGCAGCAAGATGTGGCAGATTTACGTGCACAGGTAGCTGAGATGAGTGCTCTGCGGATGCAGCTAAATCAGTGAGTAGTGTTGTAACCTGATTGAACCTAACAGATGCAAATTCAGAGTGGTCGTTAGTATTTTATTCAATTTATGAAAGTCAGAGATTAAGTGTAGATAGTAAATTCAAGAGAAATGATGAATAAAAATGTGTTTCGGCATTGTGGTACAAGGTAAATCCTAATACAAAGAAATGTGAGTACAGTATGTATCTATAATAATGGAGATAAGCATAGGAAAGTGGCCTGATACAGATTACAATATGAAATTGAGACAGTTAAGATAGTTGCAGCTTGAGAAGTATGGCAGATATTAACTTCCAGCATGACTGTTGTGCATTCATTCTCTGAAAGAAACAGCAGAGATGGTGAATGCCATATAAGAGTTTATGATAGTTGGGTATACAGAGTGTTTCAAAAATGACCGGTATATTTGAAACGGCAATAAAAACTAAACGAGCAGCGATAGAAATACACCGTTTGTTGCAATATGCTTGGGACAACAGTACATTTTCAGGCGGACAAACTTTCGAAATTACAGTGGTTACAATTTTCAACAACAGATGGCGCTGCAAGTGATGTGAAAGATATAGAAGACAACGCAGTCTGTGGGTGCGCCATTCTGTACGTCGTTTTTCTGCTGTAAGCGTGTGCTGTTCACAACGTGCAAGTGTGCTGTAGACAACATGGTTTATTCCTTAGAACAGAGGATTTTTCTGGTGTTGGAATTCCACCGCCTAGAACACAGTGTTGTTGCAACAAGACGAAGTTTTCAACGGAGGTTTAATGTAACCAAAGGACCGAAAAGCGATACAATAAAGGATCTGTTTGAAAAATTTCAACGGACTGGGAACGTGACGGATGAACGCGCTGGAAAGGTAGGGCGACCGCATACGGCAACCACAGAGGGCAACGCGCAGCTAGTGCAGCAGGTGATCCAACAGCGGCCTCGGGTTTTCGTTCGCCGTGTTGCAGCTGCGGTCCAAATGACGCCAACGTCCACGTATCGTCTCATGCGCCAGAGTTTACACCTCTATCCATACAAAATTCAAACGCGGCAACCCCTCAGCGCCGCTACCATTGCTGCACGAGAGACATTCGCTAACGATATACTGCACAGGATTGATGACGGCGATATGCATGTGGGCAGCATTTGGTTTACTGATGAAGCTTATTTTTACCTGGACGGCTTCGTCAATAAACAGAACTGGCGCATATGGGGAACCGAAAAGCCCCATGTTGCAGTCCCATCGTCCCTGCATCCTCAAAAAGTACTGGTCTGGGCCGCCATTTCTTCCAAAGGAATCATTGGCCCATTTTTCAGATCCGAAACGATTACTGCATCACGCTATCTGGACATCCTTCGTGAATTTGTGGCGGTACAAACTGCCTTAGACGACACTGCGAACACCTCGTGGTTTATGCAAGATGGTGCCCGGCCACATCGCACGGCCGACGTCTTTAATTTCCTGAATGAATATTTCGATGATCGTGTGATTGCTTTGGGCTATCCGAAACATACAGGAGGCGGCGTGGATTGGCCTCCCTATTCGCCAGACATGAACCCCTGTGACTTCTTTCTGTGGGGACACTTGAAAGACCAGGTGTACCGCCAGAATCCAGAAACAATTGAACAGCTGAAGCAGTACATCTCATCTGCATGTGAAGCCATTCCGCCAGACACATTGTCAAAGGTTTCGGGTAATTTCATTCAAAGACTACGCCGTATTATTGCTACGCATGGTGGATATGTGGAAAATATCGTACTATAGAGGTTCCCAGACCGCAGCGCCATCTGTTGTTGAAAATTGTAACTACTGTAATTTCGAAAGTTTGTCTGCCTGAAAATGTACTGTTGTCCCAAGCATATTGCAACAAACGGTGTATTTCTATCGCTGCTCGTTTAGTTTTTATTGCCGTTTCAAATATACTGGTCATTTTTGAAACACCCTGTATGATGTGCCTACTTGTGACAGTCTTGTCTCCACATGTATACATGTTGATGAGGAAGTACTGCTAGTGATATGGATTACATGGCATGATCGATTTGTGTAGCAATCAGTGACTCACTTCCATATAGACTATGGAGACTAGAAGTACAGTCACAGTGAGGTACAGTTGTAAGTAATCCAATTTACTGCATCTGTGACAACTGTCTGTAGTCTGTATTCAGTGAACAGACATTTTTATAACAGTATTTATTGAACCTTTACTGTAAGCTGTCATAACACAGTTTCACATTTTGTATGGTTCATTTCTGTAGTATTTTTTCAGTGTCAGATGAGCACCTTTCCTTTCATAAAGGCTGTCTAAAACTGCTCAAAAAATTTCACACTACCCTCATGACTTGATTAGTTTGTGCTTTTTTGATCAACATCACTTTTCCAGTAATCTTTTGACCCCAGGAAGTCACTGTGTACAACTAAGTGCACTGTGTCTCCATTTGTAAATGGGACAATGCAGCTTCTGTGCACTGCTCAGGCTGCTGAAGTGTGTTAAAGGTCCACCTTGAGCTCAAACTGTGTGCTCATTGGCATTCTGTTGCAAGAATGGCTTTCAGCACGGGAAGTTGCCTACCAGATCGGCACACTCGACAGTGATGTCATTCAAACATTCAGTTGCAAAAACTTTGACTTGCCTCACAGTGAACATACTTGAACATCAACACAAGAATATGCCCACAACCTACAAATTATGTCTTATAGGTACTGCTAGATGAATACAACAGTATTGTGCACTGCCTTTTGGAGGCAGCTGGGTGGTCAGTATCAACCCAGATACCACTTAGCCATCTCAATATATTCAATACAGTAGGCAACCCCCACCCCAACCCCCAGTACCATAGTGCCTGAAGAAGATGGTCAAGGGAACACCTGGAATGAAACTTGGATCAGTGACTTCCGATTCTCTTCACTGACAATGATAGGATTTGTCTAGACACCTGATCATTGTGGTAGAAGAGTGTGGACACAACCAGCCATACAGTTCCATGAATTCAGCAAGGAGGTGGATATGTCATTTTTTGGGCAGGTAGATACATCTCATTGCTAATTTGAGGGATGTCCAGTGTTAGGATGGTATCTTCCCACATGATGTCCAGTCCTACAGTCAACATTTCAGTGATGGGTTAGTCTTTGAAGATGATAACGCTCAAGCACACTACACCTGCCTTGTGAAAACCTTCCTCCAGGATGCAGGAATCAATAGAATGTAATGGCTTGCAGTATCTACTGACATGAACTCGATCGAGCTGCTTGAAACCAATTTAACAGCTAGTGCGTTGTCAGAGGAAACCTCTCTGACGCTTGATGACCTTAGGAGAACTGCAGCTGCAGACTGAGATGGGTTTAAGCAGTAACATCTCAGCCACCTTGTGGACAGCACAACAAGGAGGATCCAACAGGATGGAGCGGCACCATTTTGAATCTTAGCTATCGCAGATTTGATTTGGCAAATCTGCAGAGATGCACACATTTGATTAGACTGCTTTTGTTATTGTTCATATCAGATATCAGTGCCACAGAGAAGCTCCATGGTTTGAATGACAGTTACTCTGAATGTTGTAGATTCTCAGCTGACAATTCACTTACTCGGATAATATTTTGCCTTTATTCATGACTCTAAAATTCATACAGTTAGCGTCAGCAATGCATGCAAATTATTTTTTTTTTTTTTTTTTTTTTTTTTTTTTTGCGAGGAGCTGTGTATCACAGCTGCTAAGTATTACGTAGTCCAAACAAAGCAGAAATACTGAGAAGCCAAACATCATATGCGAGGTTTTGTAATTACAATGCTAATGCCACAGCTGAGTCACATGCTGGTGTTGTCAGTGAGCAGGAGAGGCTATCTGCAAGCCAGGAGGAAGTGGAGAGGCTACGGCAGACGAACCAAGAGCTCCAGCAGGACACCACGGCATGCCGCGAGCGGGAGGCAGAGCTGCTCGATTTCACTCAGCGTCTCACTGACAAGAATGTACGTCTTCAGTCAGAGTTTTCAGCTACAGAAGCTAAGGTGTGTTGCTGTGATCCTCATAACTGTAGTAAAGCTTATGCAGAACTGTTAATTTATATTATCATGTGTTAAATGTGTTAATTTTCGTACATTGTAATCAGTTTATGTTAATTGTGGATAGTTAGTCCACTTATGCCATCAAAATATTAGAGAGATGCTGTGGTAGCTTGCATTTTGACACTAATCCATTATTGAACTATCACAGAATTGTGGACTGCCAATACCCTTGTTCTTCTACAAAGAAAAGATTAATTCCTGTCAGGCAGACAAAGGAGTAAAAGTATATACTGATTATTTTACTGTACTGCATTTCACCATGTAAAAAATTAATTATAATCTGTTGAGGATCAGATGTTGGAGCTCTGCCTACTTCACCATATTGTACCTCTTCCAGTGATTTAAGCTGAGGCTGAGGAACTGAGAAAGAGCGAGCTAGCTCTGACTCCCTGTCGAAATGGTTTCGAGTTGGGGAAAACTGCTGATAGTGAATAAGTTTTTCTCATTGTTGTGCCCCCCCCCCCCCCCCCCAGATAAGAAAATTTCTTACTTTGGTATATACTTTGTGTGAGAATTCAGAAATCAGAGCTTCGGCGTAATGCCTGTTGAAATTTTGCAATCACTTCTTGGTAGATTGGTTGAGTCAGCTGTGTTAGTAAAGAAAAATTTCATGAGGTCAAAACCAGTCTTAAGATTGTCCTGAGAAAGGGCATTAGCATCAGAAAGCCAACAGTATGTCCAGAGGCTAGCTGGTTTACCTGGAGAGCTTCTCTGTACTTGGAATAGACTTTCCAAAATATCTGGAATCCATCTATCATTGTCCAGTTTTGGACAAACTCATTATGAGGCGCTGCTGTCTGCAAGTAGTCCATCACTAACATTGACTTTCGAATGACATGTTTAGGTAACAAGAGAACTGCGCCATTGTTACTAGTGCGGTGTAGCAAATAGAAGTAAAATGTCACATACACTGGAATTAAGTTGTTGCTAGGATTGTCATCCATGATTTCATTTAGCATTTGATTTTGTCCAGAGTCACTATATTTGTTTTGCACCAACTTGGGAAATGTGTGTTTAGAGATTAAATATTTAATCTTGCAGTCATTTGCGAAATGACTTTTCGTATAAGCCACTTTACATCAGTTTATTTCAAGTGTAACAGAAAAACATGTTCTCTGGTACAGTCACTGGACAAACTGAAACCTTAAAATCAAGTAACATATTTAAAGCAAACAATAATTTGTAGCCTTATTCCCAATTACTAGTACTTATAATGTGATGTATGGCTACAGGGTAAATGATAGGTGTATGTTAGAAATTAGATCAGCTGGTTGAAACTATATTGATTAGTTAAATTCTTCAATCAGTCAATCAACAAAACAATGTGGTATAATTTTGTGAGGTATAAAGAACAACTTACTTCTTTTAAAATATATTCCACATATGCAGATGTTTCTTCAGGCTCAGCTGCTTGCCCACAATTTACAAACTGATGTTAACACTTTGTAGACTAAGTGCAAGCTTAGTCCACAGCACAACTTTGTATTAAAAAGATTGCACTTGGGCATAGATTGGGCAGCAATTTTCTCAATGCACGAGCCATCTGTTGCTCAAAACTGACTCAGTTGCATATCAGAACAATGTAAGGACATCTCACTACTTGTCCTTTCACTGGTACTGCCTTCTGCTGTCAGTTTCTAGAATTATTTTGAAAGAAACTTAGTGAACATAATGGCTGCTGTCATGAATGGCTGAGCCAGTAAAATCAGGCTGGTGTAATTTCATCATGTAGTCATTGGTTTTGTAGTTTGCTATAATTCTGCTACAAATACATAAAGTTTGTTGAATGAGCAAGAAATTTCGAAATATCAGGAGGAAGAAATTGCTCTGTAACATATCTCCCACATTTTTGTTTTCTTTTTTTTATTTTAAGGATAACTGTACTTTCTGTCATCATTATTTTAAAATTTGTAATATATCAAAGAACCAAAGTAAATATGAAAAATAAATTTTGAAGCTTGAAACCAAGCTCCAAGATTTATTTTTCATATTTACTTTAGTTCTTTAATAGATTACAGATTTTAAAATGATGATGACAGGAAGTATAGTTATCCTTAAGAAAAAAGAATAAATAAAAAAGGAAGAAAGTTTGAGTATTAGTATGTATTACTCTTGAAGATACAACAATTACATAGGTGCCGGTAACAGTTTAAACAGTAGCATAAGTGGCTGGCTTCCTGGGCCTGATATTCTTCTAAGTGGCCAGTCTCCAAAATTGTTTCATAACATTGTGTTCATGAATCATGACTTTTCAATTAAATTACATGCAACTTTCATACTTCAATTTTTCCTGATAGCCCCACCTTCAGTATTTGTTTGGTACTGTTGTGCCTCTTTACTGTAATAAGAAAGAGGTCTCCAAAATCAAACCCCAGTTAATTAAAGGGTAAAGACTTATATCTAACCATATGACAGGAGGTGTATGCATGGCCAAATAATGACAAAAATCCTAGTTTTTGGAAACGAAGGTTGCCTCAGTCAGCTAAAGAGAGTAAAAGGTTGAAGGTATCAATGGTATTCGAGGGTTCTGTGTGGATATATTACAGGCCACTGGAACAAACTAGGCAGACGAGGTAGGAGCAACAAGGAAACCCGTGTTGAAATGCCAGTAAATGGTATGGTTGTATACTTTTAAGTAAGGATAGAAAGATGAACCAGTGTATGATCTCTTCTATGGGCATATTTTAGTATAGAATCTTGATCGTAGTACAGGGTTAAAAAATTTTGTTGTACCCAAAGGAAATTGAAGAATGGAACATTATCTTACTATTACAGTGATTTTATTCCACGACTTCCTGACGCGTTTATCAGTTTTGTGTTCCATATATTATTATAGTCATAGACTTTGTTACAAAATGTATCATTAATACAAACTTATGTATATATTTTGTTATTTATTACTGTCCTAAGACTAATCTTTTGCTTTAAAAATATTTGTGTTGTCTGAAACACGTTTTATTTCTCCATATAGATTGTCAAAAAGTTTTTTTAGCTATGTACCCCCATTTCTGAGCTTAAGTTGCACAGAGTATAAAGTAGTAGAGACAATTTTTCTGCTATGTATGAGGCATATCCAGAAAGTAAGCACCATTTTGGAAAAAAACCCTCATAAAAACATATTATCAAACCAAAATTTTTTTACAGGAAACAGCATTTCTTAAAGTATTTTTCTACATAGTTGCCAGTATTGTTCAGACATTTTTCATAGCTGGAAACCAACATTTTGATGCCCTCTTCATAGAAAAGTGACACCAGTTGAGATGTTTATATTTTCCCACCTCTGCGTTGCAAATGTTTTGAGTGAAATGCCCAGTCAATGCGCTGTTGTTTTCACGTCAATTCTACCAACATTGAGAGTTGTTTAGTTTTCGGGGTTTTGTAAAATTCCTGGATTCATTACTCGTCACTGTGCAGCCTATGAAAAGGATTGCGGAAGACTCCCAAATAAATTCCAAAGTAAGTGCAATTTTAATACCAATATATTTCCAGGACTCTGGTGTCCGAGCCTGGTGAACTGTACCGTATACATCACATATACCCAAAGTTGTCATCAAATGACACAGAGTTCACAATAATCAACAAACGAGTGAGCCTACAATACATTTGCTCGCAACCTTAGCCAAAAAACGAGTGCCCCCAAGGGGCCTGCGTGGCCTCTGTGTATATTTCTGTTAACAATTACATACAATGAAAATCACAATTTTATGTAAAATCACAGTTAAAAGTTAAACCGAATATGAGCTACACATTGCTAAAAATTTACAGTCTCAGTGCTGAACAAGGTGAACCTATTTTCAACTTAGTTATGAGTTAACATAACATTTTCGGACCAATTATGTTACAGGTAACAGTTACATTTCTAAATTTGTTTATAACAAATCAACTAGTGCCTGAATTTGAGTGCTAACATATATCGGAGATTCAATTAACGTGCTTTATTTATATGTTCTATTTAATTTGCTGTAGTAATTTTATAATGATAGGTTTACTGGTACATCCTGACCATGTGCTCTATTTATTTCGATTAGTTACAGTATTAATTTCACATTTATATTGTGTTTCTCACATAAAAACAATGTTAAATGCTTTAGGCACATTCAAAATACACACGGTGGCTTTTACACATATGGTTTCAGCAAAGCATCATTTTCGAATTATATGTATACTGAAATAGTGGTTATTTTTGTATGTAATTTGGAAACAGGTCACTTTACAGTTGGACAATTAGGATTGGTGTTTATCTTTAATGCTCTCCGAGGGGTTCTGATAGGTAGCAATGAGATACAGTAATATATGTATATAGTTCTTTTTAACTGCACAAATGTACCATAAAATCTTTAAGTATGTATTAATAACCTTAGTGTATCTTCACACAATTCACCTTTCATTTCTGGATAAGCTGATATAAATATAGTATGGTCTGTTGTCTGTAAAGATGTGTAACTGTTTCTCACTAGAAAATACATATTGGTTTTTCCTGGGAACGTAAGTTCAAATCATAGTCCTCACATATCAGTAATAGTCACAATCGGTAGGATGTAAATGTCAAATAATCAGTACATCTGATGATGCAGATGTTGTTGTTGTGGTCTTCAGTCCTGAGACTGGTTTGATGCAGTTCTCCATGCTACTCTATCCTGTGCAAGCTTCTTCATCTCCCAGTACCTACTGCAACCTACATCCTTCTGAATCTGCTTAGTGTATTGATCTCTTGGTCTCCCTCTACGATTTTTACCCTCCACGCTGCCCTCCAATACTAAATTGATGATCCCTTGATGCCTCATAACATGTCCTACCAACCGATCCCTTCTTCTGGTCAAGTTGTGTCACAAACTTCTCTTCTCCCCAATCCTATTCAATACTTTTCATTAGTTATGTGATCTACCCATCTAATCTTCAGCATTCTTCTGTAGCACCACATTTCGAAAGCTTCTATTCTCTTCTTGTCAAAACTATTTATCGTCCATGTTTCACTTCCGTACATGGCTACACTCCATACAAATACTTTCAGAAATGACTTCCTGACACTTAAATCTATACTCGATGTTAACAAATTTCTCTTCTTCAGAAACGCTTTCCTTGCCATTTCCAGTCTACATTTTATATCCCCTCTACTTCGACCATCATCAGTTATTTTGCTCCCCAAATAGCAAAACTCCTTTACTACTTTAAGTGTCTCATTTCCTAATCTAATACCCTCAGCATCACCTGACTTATTTCGACTACATTCCATTATCCTCGTTTTGCTTTTGTTGATGTTCATCTTATATCCTCCTTTCAAGACACTGTCCATTCCATTCAGCTGCCCTTCCAAGTCCTTTGCTGTCTCTGACAGAATTACAATGTCATCGGCGAACCTCAAAGTTTTTATTTCTTCTCCATGGATTTTAATACCTACTCCGAATTTTTCTTTTGTTTCCTTTACTGCTTGCTCAATATACAGATTGAATAACATCGGGGAGAGGCTACAACCCTGTCTCACTCCCTTCCCAACCACTGCTTCCCTTTCATGCCCCTCGACTATTATAACTGCCATCTGGTTTCTGTACAAATTGTAAATAGCCTTTCGCTCCCTGTATTTTACCCCTGCCACCTTTAGAATTTGAAAGAGAGTATTCCAGTCAACATTGTCAAAAGCTTTCTCTAAGTCTACAAATGCTAGAAATGTAGGTTTGCCTTTCCTTAATCTTTCTTCTAAGATAAGTCGTAAGGTCAGTATTGCCTCACGTGTTCCAGTATTTCTACGGAATCCAAACTGATCTTCCCCGAGGTCGGCTTCTACTAGTTTTTCCATTCGTCTGTAAAGAATTCATGTTAGTATTTTGCAGCTGTGGCTTATTAAGCTGATAGTTCGGTAATTTTCACATCTGTCAACACCTGCTTTCTTTGGGATTGGAATTATTATATTCTTCTTGAAGTCTGAGGGTATTTCGCCTGTCTCATACATCTTGCTCACCAGATGGTAGAGTATTGTCATTACTGGCTCTCCCAAGGCCGTCAGTAGTTCCAATGGAATGTTGTCTACTCCCGGGGCCTACCCCCACATGACCAGATAGATGAGGGAGACATAGCTGCTCTAGGGCAAATTGAAGGCAAACTCGTAATAGGGGGAGACTTCAATGCCAAACACCCTGACTGGAATTCTAGAGTAACCTCCAGAGCAGGCGCCAAGCTGCAACAACTAGCGCGCGCCCACCACTTCGAAACATGGGGTCCAGTCGAGCCCACACATTTTCCGAAAAACGGAAGCAGGCCCGATGTGTTAGACATAGCTCTCACTAGGAGGATCGCAGGATTTGTGACCGCAAGGACAATCAACAGAATGTCCTCCGACCACAACCCAGTGATTCTAGAAGTCGATGTGGGAGAATGGGTAGCACTCCCACGGTACCAGACGTCGTACAAACGTACAGACTGGGAGCGATACCAAGAAACTGTCGCCTCTGATATCGCTCGCGCTCCGCCACCTACTGCCGAAACAGTAGATCAAGCGCTACTAGACTTGACAGGCACCATCTTGCAGGCAGCGGAAGAGGCCACCCCACCACAAAGGGATGGCCCTCCACCGCAAATACAGCTCCCGGAACACTTACTAGCTCAAATCCGTCACAAGAACAGAGTGGCAAAAGAGTGGAAGATCACCAGAAATCAGGCCACCAGGAGGCTGCTCAATCGTCTACAGAGAGAACTGAAGGTAGCGCTCAATGAGCACAGAAACCAGCAATGGCAAAACCGCCTCACAGCTCTCAAAGTAGACGATCATACACTTTGGCAAGCAACCAAACAATTCACAAAAAGACGCGCTAGGATGCCGCTACTGCACGGCGAGCGGGGATTGGTCTACAGCAATGCTGATAAGGCCAACGCCCTCGCCGATTCCTTCGAGAAGCAGTTCCAAACGGCAGAACCCGAGGATGAAGAGCATGAAGAGGTAGTCAGTCGTCAACTGACTGTCTTCCTCAATGCTGAGGAGGACCCAGAGGACGAACCCATACTTTTTGCCCCCGAGGACGTGGCAAGAGTAATCAGGTCCCTCCCTACAAAAAAGGCGCCAGGGCACGACAGTGTCACAAACCAGTTAGTCAAAAAACTCCCACCCACAGCGATCACACACCTCGCGAACGTCCTCAACGAGATTACTCGTTCCCGTGAGTTCCCAGCTTGCTGGAAACATGCGGAAGTGGTCGCGATACACAAACCAGGAAAAGACCCTCTATTCCCGCAGCACTACAGGCCGATTAGCCTCTTGCCAACTCTCAGCAAGATCTATGAGCGCCTCCTGCTAAAACCCATGCAAGAACATATTACCAGAGAGCAAATTCTGCCGGATTTCCAATTTGGATTCCGGCAGAACCACTCTGCCCCACAACAGGTCATGAGAATGGTTGAAGCAGCCACAGAGGGCTTCAACCACAGAGGCTACTGCGGGATAGTGCTACTAGACGTAGCCAAAGCCTTTGATTCAGTATGGCATAGAGGGCTACTCTACAAGTTGTACTCACAAGGGTTTCCAGGGAGCATAGTTCAGCTAATCAAGAGCTACCTCACGAATAGGACTTTCTCCGTCAAAGTAGAAACTGCCACCTCCACCAGAAGGCGCATTCGTGCTGGGGTGCCACAGGGATCGGTCCTGGGGCCCGTATTGTACAGCTTGTACACTGCGGACACTCCAACGGCCCCCCTGGTGCACACCGCGCAGTACGCCGATGACACAGCCTTTTACACGAGAAATGCGAACAAGGACCTGGTCATTCGTAGGCTACAAAGGGTTTTAGATGACACAGAAACCTGGGCCCGTCGCTGGCGCATCACCATCAACTCGGAGAAGACGCAGGCAATGCTGATTACCCGCAGGCTCGGAAGGCGCGAACCTCCTCAACGTCCCCCCCTCCACCTCCACCTAAATGGAACCCAACTCCCCTGGCGCAGAACCGCCAAGTACCTTGGCGTAACCTTGGACTCTCGTCTCACGTGGAAACCCCACATAGACGAGGTCCACAGGAAGGTCTGCGCCAGAATGTCCATCCTATATCCTATCCTGAACCCAAACAGCTCCCTTCCCTGCCCAGTAGCAGTAAACGTTTATCAGGCCCTGATCCGGCCAGTAATGGAGTATGCGTGCCCTGTCTGGGGATACGCGGCGAAGCAGCACCTGGACAAACTCCAGAGGCTGCAAAACCGCGCCCTCAGAAGGGCACTGCATCTACCTCTCGGATTCCCCACAGACGACCTGCACGCCGCAGCCGATATCCCACTCCTGAGAGAGCGTTTCCAGGATCTGGCAAGGGCCTTCTATGAAGGTACTTCCAGATCCGGAAATGCACTCATCCACTCCCTTGGTCGGTATGACATGTCCCGCGATAAACACAAGCGCCCTATGACGATCTTCGACGATTAAGTCGAAGAGAAAAATCCCAATACCCAATCCCTAATCCAGTTCCTTCCCATATATCACCAATCATCTCGCCTACCTCAGGCAAGTCCCAGATACACACAACAATTCATCACATATCACAGACATCAAAAATATACAGAAAAATCACACACACATGTACACAGGGGAGTAAAAGCCAAAAGGCTATAAACTCCCCCTCACACTTCCCCAAAGAGGGGAAAGTATTAGATGAGTGCAGCACTCCCGGGGCCTTCTTTCGACTCAGGTCTTTCAGTGCTCTGTCAAACTTTTCACGCAATATCGTATCTCCCATTTCATCTTCATCTACATCCTCTTCTATTTCCATAATATTGTCCTCAAGTACATCGCCCTTGTATAAACCCTCTATATACCCCTTCCACCTTTCTGCCTTCCCTTCTTTGCTTAGAACTGGGTTTCCATCTGAGCTCTTGATGTTCATACAAGTGGTTCTCTTCTCTCCAAAGGTCTCTTTAATTTTCCTGTAGGCCGTACCTATCTTACCCCTAGTGAGATAAGCCTCTGCATCCTTACATTTGTCCTCTAGCCATCCCTGCTTAGCCATTTTGCACTTCCTGTCGATCTCATTTCTGAGACGTTTGTATTCCTGTTTGCCTGCTTCATTTACTGCATTTTTATATTTTCTCCTTTCATCAATTAAATTCAATATTTCTTCTGTTACCCAAGGATTTCTACTAGCCCTCGTCTTTTTGCCTACTTGATCCTCTGCTGCCTTCACTACTTCATCCCTCAAAGCTACCCATTCTTCTTCTACTGTATTTATTTCCCCCATACCTGTCAATTGTGCCCTTATGCTCTCCCTGAAACTCTGTACAACTTCTGGTTCTTTCAGTTTATCCAGGTCCCATCTCCTTAAATTCCCACCTTTTTGTACTTTCTTCAGTTTTAATTTACAGTTCATAACCAATAGATTGTGGTGAGAGTCCACATCTGCCCCTGGAAATGTCTTACAATTTAAAACCTGGTTCCTAAATCTCTGTCTTACCATTATATAATCTATCTGATACCTTTTAGTATCTCCAGGGTTCTTCCATGTATACAACCTTCTTTCAGGATTCTTAAACCAAGTGTTAGCTATGATTAAGTTGTGCTCTGTGCAAAATTCTACCAGGCGGCTTCCTCTTTCATTTCTTAGCCCCAATCCATATTCACCTACTACGTTTCCTTCTCTCCCTTTTCCTACACTCGAATTCCAGTCACCCATGACTATTAAATTTTCGTCTCCCTTCACTATCTGAATAATTTCTTTTATTTCATCATACATTTCTTCAATTTCTTCGTCATCTGCAGAGCTAGTTGGCATATAAACTTGTACTACTGTAGTAGGTGTGGGCTTCATATCTATCTTGGCCACAATAATGCGTTCACTATGCTGTTTGTAGTAGCTTACCCGCATTCCTATTTTCCTATTCATTATTAAACCTACTCCTGCATTACCCCTATTTGATTTTGTGTTTATAACCCTGTAGTCACCTGACCAGAAGTCTTGTTCCTCCTGCCACCGAATTTCACTAATTCCCACTATATCTAACTTTAACCTATCCATTTCCCTTTTTAAATTTTCTAACCTACCTGCCCGATTAAGGGATCTGACATTCCACGCTCCGATCCATAGAACGCCAGGTTTCTTTTTCCTGATAATGACGTCCTCTTGAGTAGTCCCCGCCCGGAGATCCAAATGGGGGACTATTTTACCTCCGGAATATTTTACCCAAGAGGACGCCATCATCATTTAATCATACAGTAAAGTTGCATGCCCTCGGGAAAAATTACGGCCTTAGTTTCCCCTTGCTTTCAGCCGTTCGCAGTCCCAGCACAGCAAGGCCGTTTTGGTTATTGTTACAAGGCCAAATCAGTCAGTCATCCAGACTGTTGCCCTTGCAACTACTGAAAAGGCTGCTGCCCTTCTTCGGGAACCACACGTTTGTCTGGCCTCTCAACAGATACCCCTCCGTTGTGGTTGTGCCTATGGTACGGCTATCTGTATCGCTGAGGCACGCAAGCATCCCCACCAACGGCAAGGTCCATGGTTCATGGGGGGGATGATGCAGATTGCTCAGTCAAAACAAAATGTATCTTATACTACAAATTAAATCACAGGAAAATATCTTACATAACAAATATAAGCAAACATAGGTACAAAAAATTAACGTATGTATTGTCGGAAGTTTGTGTGTCAGAAAGGTATCGTAGAATGTGGCAACAGTGTTTTCGAGAAGAAAATGTCACATTAGCTGGGGCATCTTGCATAAGCCACACGCATATTACTCAAAGATTGTGTACCTCCCTGAGGGATTGCAATTATTGCACATACGGTTTCAACTGAGTGACATTTCTTGAACCAAATAGCTTTTTTGATTTGGGATAGATAAGGCGGTAGGCGTTTGGATGTGGTTTCTCATAAACTTCAAATGGACCAATGTAAATATCGAAAAATTTCTGATCTCTCTATTGATTTCCTTGGATTTCTCATAACTTTTGGTTAAGACTAAATCACCTACACTATACTGTGTAAACTTTCCTTTTGAATCATGTTTAAGCTTTCTCTTGGCACAGTGTGTTTCAATATTTTTCTTTACTATTTCCATTCTCTCATCCGGTGTTAGTTCATTACAGACAGGGAAATTGATCAATTCATACAAGATGTTTGGTGGGTGTTTGTTAAAATGGACTTCATAAGGTGTAAAGCCAGTTGTTGTATGTTGTAAGGTGTTCAAAACATCTTCAAAATCACGTATGTAACTTGACCAATTTGTATGATCTTTAGAGCAGTAAGTTCTACAAAGCCTGCCTATTTCACACGTATAGCGCTCAGTTGGGTTACAAGACAGAGATGAAACGGAAATAAGAACGTGCTTAATGTCTTCATCTTTCATTAAATCTTTCCAAATGTTAGATGTAAATTGGCTCCCATTGTCTGAAAGTATGGCTTATGGTTTTCCAATCTGTGTGAAGTAATCATTACAGAAAAAGTTGAAAATTTTCTTGCTTGTTGCCTTCTTTAGTGGATACAATTTTACTAGTTTAGTGAATAAGTCAACAACTACAAACAAATATGTATAACCCTCTTTAGTTCTCGGCAATTGACCAAACAAATCAATTCCTATCAGTTCCAATTTGCCTTTTGGCACAATACTTTGTAAATAACCTTGGTATTTCTGATTTGTGACTTTTACCCTTTGACGCCGATCACATTTTTGTATAACCTGTCTTACTCTTCTAAACATATTATTAAAATAGACATTTTCCTTAAGTTTGTTATGCATTTCATGATTCCACAGTGCCCATAGCTCTCATGTGTGTACATAATTAAAACGTCAACACATTGTATAGGCCAACAAACCTTCCAGATACCGGAGTCAGTGTTATAGTCTCCTGAATAAAATACCTTTAAAGTTTTGATAATACATGCCAACCTTTTCATAACCCTTTTTACCAATAAGGCTTTTCACAAGTTTCAAATCATCATCCTGGTTCTGGTATCTCCTAAGCTGACTGCAAATGTTAGTAATTTCCTTTTCACCCTTAATTCCTCCCATGTACATTATTTTAAACACTTTGTTATCCAATAGTTCTTCTTCCTGACCACCCCCACAGGTAATGTAGACAAAGCATCAGCAATTATATTCTGATCCCCTTTTATATACTGAATGCTATAATCAAATTGTTGCAAAAATATGGCCCACCTGGTTAATCTAGTATTGAAAGGTTTACAGTCTTGAATATAACATAGAGCTTTGTGATCTGTGAAAATTATGACTTTATGGCCTGCTAGATAGTTCCTGTATTTAGTGAAACCCCATATAATGGCAAGTAGTTCCTTCTCAGTCACTGTGTAATTACGTTCATGTTTCTGCGGACCTTGGCTGGCAAAACTGATTGAAATATGTTCTATTTTTCCATCAATTTCCTTCTGTTGAAACAAATGTACATCCAATCCGTAATCGGAACTATCTGTCACTAGGCAAAATGGTAGTGAAAGGTCAGGTCTGTGGAGTAATTGACTATTATTTAGTTGTTGTTTGAGCTCATCGAATGCTGCTTGACACTGATCTGTCCATTCTTTTTTAATATCTCTCTAAAACACGGTGCATTTAAAGCTTGGGTGCTGACATACTTACGATAAAAATTACATAGACCATAAAATGACAGCTGTTTCTTGTTCTTTGGACATGGAAACTGGACAATTACAGAAATTTTATCACTGTCAGGTAGAATGCGTTCCCTGTTAATTATATGGCCTAAAAACTTCAAGTCTGGTACTCCAAATTTGCTTCTACTTAATTTAAGGGTCATACTGCTTTGCCTGAACTTATTGGCTAATTTGTACAAAGTATCAAGGTGTTCCTCCCAAGTTTTGCTGGTTATTAATATATCATCCACGTAAATAATTAGTTTAGATAGTAGTTCACTTCCAATCACATGATCCAAAGCTCGAATAAACTCAGCTACAGACACATTCAGCCCAAACGGAACAACACAATAATGAAAACATTGACCATTATATAAAAAGGCTGTGTACTGCCTTGAATCCTGTGCTAATGTGATTTGATGAAACCCTGAGGTCAAATCCAGGCTAGAAAAATATTTTGTATCATTGAATTTGTACAAGAGTTCCTCCATGGATTCATAATCTTTGACCCTACCATGTTGATCACTAAAAATGTTACTGTTTTCCCAGAGAAAATTTTCTAATTCCTGCTTTTCAGACTCAGTCAAGTCATTTGCTTCTTTTACCTTTTCTGATATGGTTAGGGAGTAACTATCATCAACTAAATTCTGGTTATTGTGATCCCTGTTTTCCTCTTCCTCCATGTAATGGCTACACTCTGGATAAATTATTTCCCTAATATGGTTACTACTGTTTGTACTTGATTTTAACTGGATCACTGCTTTTCCTTGAATATTGGCCTTTGGTTCAGTGAACAGCAGTTCTGAATTTTGCCAATCAAAACTCACGTTTGCTTTAACTATCCAGTCCATCCCTAAAATCATTAGCTCATTGAGATCTGGAATAACTAAACAACCATGTTCAAAATTAGTGTTGCCAACAGAAACTGTAATTAAAGCTTGTTTATTTATTAACTTCTAAACTTGCCAGTGGCACCTTTAATCCGTACACCTGTGATTGGAAATTCAATGTAACTTTCAGTGTCTTTTATCCTGTTCCTCAACTTGTCTGAGATACTACTAATGGGACTGCCAGTGTCAATCAAACAGTCCTGACCAATTGTTAATGTTTATTTCTACGTAAGGGCTGCCTAAGGTAATATTTGGGTCACTATTCACATTATCTGCCAGCAAGTCACTTTCTAATTCAGTTGTATCTATGTTGTTACATACTTCTTCACTACAGGTTTCAATGTCAAAATCAACATAAGATTGAGTGTCATTATGACTGGCATCAAATACACATGAAACAGATTCCTTACTTGCACTAGACTTAAAATTATCTTTCATGGATGGATCTGATTTGATGACTTCACTTTCCTTATTATTTTCTGAACAAACTTCATTTTCACTGATAATAGATTCCAAAATCTTCTCACCTATCAACTTAGCTTGTTCCTTCTTATTAGTAGATTTACTTAAGATCGCTTTTATACAAATTGTTACCAATACATTGTTTGCACTCTTAATATCTTCACATGAACCAATTTCGAAATTCAGAGTTACTTTCAGCTGCAACACCATTATCAATAACTTCAGCATAAATAATGCCATCCAATTCCTCTTGTGTACATATATCATCAAATGCATCATCCTTCACAACACTGTCTTTACCAAAATCATCATCAAAATTATCTGTGGGTGATGCCTCTGCATGCACATCTGCCTTAACTACAAAGTGTTCAACATCTGAAGTTACACTACTGAAATCGCTACCTGTTTCATTATCGGAGTCAGATGTTATTTCCTCATTTTGGCAACCAATTTCTACTGATATAGATACCTCATTATCCTTACCTTCATCAGAAAACAAGCTAGTGATACCATACATATCATAAGTTCTGTCTACATCAGGTGTTAATGTGTGATCAATTAATGCTAAGTCATGTTCATTAAGTTCAAACTGTGGTCCTGCTTGAGTATGTGCATTATTCAATTCACTCAACATGTGATCCGAAAAGTTTTGCTTATAACTAGTATCATCTAAGTAATAGTCCCTATTTACATTACGTTTATGATTGCTTTTACATTTCTGTCCTTTTAACCTCCTATTTGCCTGGTTTGTGCCATGACTATTCAACTCAAATTGACAGGCTCCCAACGAGGTGGTTACCTGTTTCCCTGGTTGGAATTGCTGTTGTGAAGCTGGTTACTGTTTCTCTGTTCTTGATGGTTTTCGTGTCTGTTGTAACTACTGTTTTGGTTACCATGCCAGTTATTATTTCTGTGTCCATTATATTTTTGTGATCCCCCATTCCTATTTTGAGTGTTTCTGAGGTTTTGATTGTACTGTCTGTCGTCATTCTGCCATGCACAGTCAATTTTGTCTACATAATGTAAAAATTCGTCGACACTGTCATCTGGTCCGTATACAAGTCCCCACTGAAAACAGTGCGGTAGGCACCGTTTCAGTGCGTCAATCTGTATCAGTTCATCCAAAGGTTTGCTCAAATGTGACAGTGTCCCTAATTGTTTTTCACAAAATTCTCACATGCTAATTGCAAGACTGTGTGATATTTGCTACCGTTAAGAAATTCGGATTTTATTCTCGCCTGTTTGTTTTGCGACCAAAACTTTGTCAAGAACTGGCGTTCAAAATCGGCAAAAGAAGTAGTATTTGTATCAATGTTATGGTTCGCCCATGTAAGGGCTTCACCATCCAAAAAATGTTTCGCAAATTTAACTTTAGCAGACTCTGGCATGTTAGGTTGGAAACTGTCTTTGCACTGATGCACAAAGTCAACTGGATGCAATTTCTCATCACCTGGGTAACATTTTAAACTAACATTGTTACAACTATGCACAAACATCTGGTTTGAATCAAAATTGGACATTATATTATTTTGCAGTTTTGAAACTTCAGAGCTGACTGTTAGCAGTTCTATTGTTACACTTTCTACTTTCTCGTCAATATGAGATATCTTATCAGAAACGACTTCAGAATTTAATTTCAATCTTTCCCCTACCAATTCTTTTTCTGAAAGAAAGAGTTCCTGCAGCATTTTTAACTCGTCTTTTCGGTTCACTACTTCATTTAAAATGACTATAAGTGTTTTTGACACGTTCGTTAACTAATTCAATGCTTTTGTTTGTTTCTCTAAATTCGGAGATTGTGAAAGCCTCCAAACAGTCAACTTTGCTTTCTACCCTTTCTGTGTCACATGCAACGATTTGTACTTTGTTATTTGTTGCATTGATTTCTTCTCTCAATGATTTCAAATTTTGGTCCAGCTTGTCTGTGACCTCTTTAATGTTGCTACGTAATTGGTTATTTTGAGTTACCAATTGTTCTAGTTTATTACTCAACAATTGAGATATCTGAGCAATTAAATTCGGTTGCTGATTTGCCCCCGAAAAACCATGAAAAGGCAAACAACTACTGCTTGCGGAATTTGCTTCACTGTTTAAGTGTACATTTGGAGTTGAAGCATGAAATTGACAGGCTGACCGCGTGGTCATGCCTATTCGATTTAATTGAGTTTCACTCATTTTGATCAAAGTGGATAAACACTAGATAAAACACTTTCTTGCCTATCAGGTGAAATTGTCACACACAAAAACAGAAAATTGTAGGACACTGTCTGTGACTGAAATAAAAACAATTAAAAGGGGTACTTATCTGATTCATTCGCAATGTCATTCCAGAATATCACTTTTGCTCCTGGCAACGTCTGTGGCGCAGTCTGCAACATACAAGATTATGGTTCCTGCCTCTTGTACATGGAATTCTCGCGAGTCGTCCTCTGCACAGTCTTCCACTTGATCACAGCTCCTCCACCATGTTGAGATGTTTATATTTTCCCACCTCTGCATTGCAAATGTTTTGAGTGAAATGCCCAGTTGATGTGCCGTTGTTTTCACGTCAATACTACCAACATTGAGAGTTGTTTAGTTTTCCGGGTTTTGTCAAATTCCTGGATTCATGTCTCCTCGCTGTGCAGCCTATGAAAAGGATTGCAGAAGACTCCCAAATAAATTCCAAAGTACAGTGCAATTTTAATACCAATATATTTCCAGGACTCTGGTGTCCGAGCCTGGTGAACTGTACTGGTTACATCACATGTACCCAAAGTTGACATCAAACGACACAGAGTTCACAACAATCAACAAAAGAGTGAGCCTACAATGCATTTGAAACTTCCTGGCAGATTAAAACTGTGCGCCCGACCGAGACTCGAACTTGGGACCTTTGCCTTTCGCGGGCAAGTGCTCTACCAACTGAGCTACCGAAGCATGACTCACACCCGGTACTCACAGCTTTACTTCTGCCAGTACCTCGTCTCCTACCTTCCAAACTTTACAGAAGCTCTCCTGCGAACCTTGCAGAACTAGCACTCCTGAAAGAAAGGATATTGCGGAGACATGGCTTAGCCACAGCCTGGGGGATGTTTCCAGAATGAGATTTTCACTCTGCAGCGGAGTGTGCGCTGATATGAAACTTCTTGGCAGATTAAAACTGTGTGCCCGACCGAGACTCGAACTTGGGACCTTTGCCTTTCACAGGCAAGTACTCTACCAACTGAGCTACCGAAGCATGACTCACGCCCAGTACTCACAGCTTTACTTCTGCCAGTACCTCGTCTCCTACCTTCCAAACTTTACAGAAACTCTCCTGCGAACCTTGCAGAACTAGCACTCCTGAAAGAAAGGATGTTGCGGAGACATGGCTTAGCCACAGCCTGGGGGATGTTTCCAGAATGAGATTTTCACTCTGCAGCGGAGTGTGCGCTGATATGAAACTTCCTGGCAGATTGAAACTGTGTGCCCGACCGAGACTCGAACTTGGGACCTTTGCCTTTCGCGGGCAAGTGCTCTACCAACTGAGCTACCGAAGCACAACTCACGCCCGGTACTCACAGCTTTACTTCTGCCAGTACCTCGTCTCCTACCTTCCAAACTTTACAGAAGCTCTCCTGCGAACAATGCATTTGCTCGCAACCCTAGCCAAAAAATGAGTGCCCCCAAGGCGCCTGCGTGACCTCTATTTATACGTTTGTAACAATTACATACAATGAAAATCACAATTTTATGTAAAATCACAGTTAAAAGTTAAACCGAATATGAGCTACACATTGCTAAAAATTTACAGTCTCAGTGCTGAACAAGGTGAACCTATTTTCAACTATTTTCAACTTAGTTATGAGTTAATATAACATTTTCTGACCAATTATGTTACAGGTAACAATTACGTTTCTAAATTTGTTTATAACAAATCAACTAGTGCCTGAATTTCAGTGCTAACATATATCGGAGATTCAATTAACGTGCTTTATTTATATGTTCTATTTAATTTGCTGTAGTAATTTTATAATGATAGGTTTACTGGTACATCCTGACCATGTGCTCTATTTATTTCGATTAGTTACAGTATTAATTTCACATTTATATTTTGTTTCTCACATAAAAACAATGTTAAATGCTTTAGGCACATTCAAAATACACACGGTGGCTTTTATTCATATGGTTTCAGCAAAGCATCATTTTTGAATTATATGTATACTGAAATAGTGGTTATTTTTGTATGTAATTTGGAAACAGGTCACTTTACAATTGGACAATTAGGACTGGTGTTTATCTTTAATGTTCTCTGAGGGGTTCTGATTGGTAGCAGTGAGATACAGTAATATTTCACAGTGAAGACAGCAACTGCTGAACACCCCATACATCGAAGCTGTATGGAATGACATATCCATATTTGTCATCCAAAATCAGTTCAACTTTGTGGTGAGTCAGCCTAAAGCTGCTGCTGCACCTTATACACTCCCAGATCGAATGGCTCTGAGCACTATGGGACTTAACTGCTGAGGTCAACTGTCCCCCAGAACTTAGAACTACTTAAACCTATCTAACCTAAGGACATCACACACATCCATGCCTGAGGCAGGATTCGAACCTGTGACCGTAGCGGTCGCATGGTTCCAGACTATAGCGCCTAGAACCGCTCGGCCACTCCGGCCGGCCACACTCCCAGATCACCTACATGTTCATTCATGCATTCTTTGTATTATACTGTATACAGACAGTTAGTAAAATTACATTATTTGCTACCTATGTTGAAAATTTAATGGAAGCTATTTATTTATGACTACAACTTTTGTCTTATGGAATGGACTTGATTTTAAATTTGGTTGTGTGTGCGTGTGTGTGTGTGTGTTTGTGTTTGTGTGTGTGTGTGTGTGTGTGTGTCAAAAGACATAAATGACAGATGCTTACCAATGTTTCTGCCTGTAAAAGTTCTGGTTCGTACCCACCGTTTTTATATTAGGTGACCAAGACACACACTTAATGCTTTGGAAACTCAAATGGGAATCCCTGGAGGGAGGGTAACATTCTTTTTGAGGAAAACTATTGAGAAAATCTGGAGAACCGACATTTGAAGCTGACAGCAGGATGATTCTGCTGCTGGTAACATACATTTCATGTAAGGACAACAAAAATAAGAGAAGAGAAATTAGGGCTCTTAAGGATTCATCTTCCCCTTGCTGTATGTGCGAGAGGAATAGGAAAGGAAATCACTAATAGTGGTACAGGGTGCCCTCTGCCACATGTTTTTGGTGGCTTGCAGAGTTTATATGTAGATGTAAATTTAATGAAAATGAAACTAAACAAAAATATAATTCCTCCTATAAACTCTTTTGTTTAAATTGATCTTTCCATGATCTGTGATCTTTCATCTCTTTTTTCACTTCTTTCTGTTGTATTCCGGTGTGTGCTGTGAATGTATTGCTTACACCCTGTTGTCCAGCACCCCCCCCCCCCCCCCCACGTCTTATATTTTAAATTTTCTCATTTATTATATGACCCTTTTTCTTACTACAGGCTCGGGAGCTGGAGTTAGAAGCAGCTCGTTTAGCGCGTCAGAATTCGGAATTACAGCAGCGCCTTTCAGCTTCTGCAGCAGATCTGGAATCTGAGAGATCCGCAAGACAGAATGAAGCAGAGCTACTGGCGAGAGCCTTGGCTGAGCGCACTGCGTATACTCAAAAGCTGGAACAACAGTGCAATGATCTCCGAGGGGAGCAGGAGATCGCCGCACGGAAACATGCAGCTGCCGTTAAGGTCTGTTTACAGTGTTTATTGGTTTTGGATGTATTGAGAGAAACTACCATTGGGCTTATAGTACAGCTGTTTCTGTGTGCTGATGAAGATTATTCTGTCTTCATTGTGAGGATATTCCTTCATTTTGTGTGTGAGAAGTAGCTGTTGATGGTGCCAAATACCCTCCCCCATGTACTCTGTGATTACTTGTGGAGTATGTACTTAAATGTAGTGTGTTCCCAAAGGCATGCATAGTTCACCTGATGCTCACTTATAAATTCGGCACAAGGTCTAGAAATTATAAAGATGACTTTCTATGGAATCCCACCAGACCAAGCCAATGCTGTGTTCCTCAACACGACGAAGGCATACAAGGAGGTCAGGTGGCAGAATCTTTGAGGGAATTATAGATCAATTGTAAAGAGTTACATTAGGTTATTAGCAAATTATGCCTATGGTAGAAAACTCTCATTAGATCGAAATAAATTTGAAGCCAGATCGAAATAAATTTGAAGCCAGATCGAAATAAATTTGAAGCCAGATCGAAATAAATTTGAAGCCAGATCGAAATAAATTTGAAGCCAGATCGAAATAAATTTGAAGCCAGATCGAAATAAATTTGAAGCCAGATCGAAATAAATTTGAAGCCAGATCGAAATAAATTTGAAGCCAGATCGAAATAAATTTGAAGCCAGATCGAAATAAATTTGAAGCCAGATCGAAATAAATTTGAAGCCAGATCGAAATAAATTTGAAGCCAGATCGAAATATATTTGAAGCCAGATCGAAATATATTTGAAGCCAGATCGAAATATATTTGAAGCCAGATCGAAATATATTTGAAGCCAGATCGAAATAAATTTGAAGCCAGAATGACTTCAGCTGGTTGGCTTTCTCAGGGAACTTATCCTCAATACTACACGCTTAACTTAATGGTATCAGCATGAAGGACAACATAATCTTACCATATTAACTGCAATGATCTGTTCCTCTCAAGCATCTTATATCATACAACAAACACTAGTACATCAGTGAATGAAACTGAGAAATGATCTAGACAAAATAAGATTATTTCTTAAAAACAGTTACATTCTACTTTGTATGAAGCCTGTTCCATAAGTACGGCAAGCTAAGAAGCATTTTTTTCTTATAAAAAAGTTATATTGTTATACAGTCTCATTTTAGGGATATACTTTCTCTAAATGTCCCAGCCTTCAACCTTTCTGAAAACTGTCAAGCTCTCTAAAATAGTCTCTTAATTTAAGCAGAGTTTTCATACCTACAAGCAATTTCTTCAGGTTTAGGAAGAAGAAGAATTACTGTAGAGCCATATTGAGTGAACACAAGGGCTGTAGCTATAATTCATAATCCATTTCCAGCAGTTTTGTGCCAGTCGCACCAGATGAATGAGCTAGCACGTTGTCAAGGTGAAACAGGAAATTATACTTCATCAAATATGGCCGTATTTTCTTCATTTTTGTTGTTGTTGTTGTTGTTGAAGTGGTCTGATGCTGTATTGTAATATAATTAATTGATATTTTTTGTTTTACTAAGTGTGATGCAGTTTGCGTGAAATGGTCACCAAACTTTTCTGACCAATTGAACCTTCTTATCCTTGTTTGAGGTGGAAGCAACCCTTATTTTGAGTGTTGCTTGGTTTTTGGGGCATGATGGTGAAGGCATATCTCATCAGTGGTGGCAACTGAACGTAAAATGTGGGTTGAATCTTGCTTAAATTGCTCCAGACAGGTCTTCAAAGTTGAAAACTGCACCAATTGCAGCACCCATTGTCATGACAATGTTTTCATTGTCTGTTTACAATATAAAATATTAATTGCCATTACTGTTGACACACCTGTGGCCTCTTCTTCTTTATACAGTTTCATTTTATGGTCAGATTGGGCTTTTTCAATTATTTCTTCTGTAACTGCGTCCACCATACATTCTGGGCATTCATCATTAAAAACAGAGTCTTGTCAAATTTAAGTCTGTTCAACCAATATGTAACTGTTGTCATTGATATACAGGGTCGCTGTAAACACTGTCCACTTTTTCTTTTCTGTCTTCATATTTTCCCATCCAAAGAATAAAAACAAATCACTGAAGATTGGCACCCTTTGCATCTCGACAAAAGTCACACATCACTGCTTACTGATGTGGCTACCATATTCAAACTCCTCTACAAAAGTATCGAAAATAGCATTATCAATTACATTTGTCTTCAAACATAAGTGCTCATTGAACTGCCCTAGTGTCAAAGAGGTTAACGAAAGTGGCCCTAGTAACTCTTTAACTGCTATGGACGAGTTAACTTGTTGTGCTCTGCACCTGCGGAAGAGTTTAAATACAGTCTCTGCATTTTCTGTAAGTGCTTTTGACATGTGTACCTGTCCTGCTCCCTTAACCCTCTTACTGCTGCAGATGAGTTACTTCCATATCTCGGTGAATGAAAAAGTTTTGAGTAGTTATCATAGAATGTATGTGCTTCTTTGCATGCTATCATTTGAAAAAAAAAAAAAAAAAACCATTTATGAAACATGAAGATTGTTATGCTATAGCTGAAATAGTTCATCAGTACTAGTTGTGTGTTCGTTTATATTAATAGTTGTAATGCAAATGTAGGATATGAACAATAATTTGAAAGTTTCATAAATTTCAACATTGTCAGTAAAAGATTAAATTGCAGAAAATTTTTAAAATTGTGCTGATAATGTGACAGAAAAGTGTTTGTTCAAGAGTGGCTTTACTGATCAGTACATAAATTAATTTTTATGGGAGGATTAGTGCTACTAGTTACAATACACATAATGAGTTCAGCTTTATTTCTTTATTCACACACAGGAGTTGAATCGTGAGCTCCAGCATTTACGGAGGAAATACGAGCGCTGTGAATCGCCAGGTCTCCTAGGGTCACATTCTCGTACCAGCTCATGCTCATCACTCCCAGGTTCAGGATGTGAGATTAATGTAAATGGCCAAGCGACAGCAAGTACAGCCATACAGGTAATAGCAAGCACATTATTGCACTTTACTCAAACTTCCATGAATTTGTTCCATTAAATAGTCCATTGACTTATGAATTTATTTACAGACCAACAGAAATTTCTTCATTTTAAAACTTCTCTGAGATTTATGATTACCTATGAATGATCTCTGCAGGTCAATGTCACTTGCAGGTAACATTTTTCTCTGCAGTGTGTACTGAAACGATGTAATGGATTAAAACAGTATGCGGTAGACCTTACTCGAACTGAACCTGCGTGTCCTTACCATCAAGTAACTCTGCGGCATGGCACTGCTGTCAGTTGTTGAAAATGACATTGTGCTTCACGTGTCCATGGCGTACAAGCAACAAAGTGCAATTCATTTTTTATGGGGCATCAAAATCAGCAGGGAACTGCAGCCCACTTATGGGGGAAAGTCTCTCACTTTGAAAAGTGTGAAATGGTGATGTGTGAGTTTGCAAAAGGCCGCAAAGAATTAATTGACATGAATGTTCAGGGAGGCTGCGTTTGTCGCTGACAGACATTATTTTCCTCATGGATCCAGCGGTGAGGGAGGATCAGCACATGTGCCTCAGTCATTTTCTGGTCCCCCTGCGGGTTCGGGGGTAAGAATAGGCCCGCGGTATTCCTGCCTGTCGTAAGAGGCGACTAAAAGGAGTCTCAAACGTTTCGGCCTTCTGTGATGGTCCCCTCTTGGGTTTGACCTCCTTTTTTCTTCCAAATTTCCGTCGTCAGTGCGTGCCATTTGGGGAAGGACACCTTACGTGGTGTTTTTGTATTGGTCCATCATGCTCCACCATCTTGCATGTTACCTATTGTCGTGTGGGGGGGACTACGCCCAACATCTTCTGGGTGGTCTCCTTCTCGCCTTGTGCGCACTCTTCTTCTTAGTGCCTACGACAACTGTGGACCCTTTAAACACCTAAAATCCAGCACGGTAGCCAGTCCGTTGTGGTGGGGTCGTCATGTACCCTCTTGGTGGTAGCCCCCTGACCACGCAGGGATCGCACTACAGATGCCTGAGCTGTTTCCTCCCCATGCATGCCAAGGAGTATGTGCCCATCTTGTCTGGGGCACGGGGACTCCGGGCAACGGGATATCGGCCAGGTACCCGTTGCTTTGGCTGGGTGGCGCCCTTGGGGAGAGCCCTCGTTCGGAGTAGGTGGCATCTGGGCGGATGTGGCGCAATGAAGCGCAATAAATCACATCAAGCTGGTGGTCGCACGGCCACCAGCGTCTCTAAGCGAGGTAGAGTCGACTTCGATGCTGCGCAGTATGACCCTCAGACGTTCCCCTCGTTGGCTGCGCCATGGGAGGGACGCCGATCTAGTGCCAAGCGGGAGCCTTACGTGCCGCAATACCTTGTCTGCAGCAGGACTGATGGTGACTCCTTTCTTCCGACGAAGCCTATGTTTTTTGTGGAACACCTGGAGGATAAGTTTGGGGAAGTGGCGGGGTTGTCAAAAATGAGGAATGGGTCCATCCTCCTCAAGACGTCCTCCCCAGCCCAGTCACGAGCGTTGCTCTTGTGTGATAAGCTGGGTGACGTCCCTGTTACCGTCACTCCCCACAGTAGCTTAAATATGGTCCAGGGGATTATTTACCATCGTGACCTCTTGTTACAATCCGATGACGAGCTGAGAGCCGACTTGGAACGACGTGGTGTGCATTTTGTCCGTCGTGTCCATCGAGGACCCAAGACAAACAGGGTGGCCACCGGTGCCTTTATCTTGGCCTTCGAGGGTGATGTCTTGCCCGAGAAGGTCAAGGTAATGGTTTACCGTTGCGACGTGAAGCCATACGTCCCTCCCCCGATGCGGTGCTTCCAGTGCTGGAAGTTTGGGCATATGTCCTCCCGTTGCCCATCCAGCGCTACATGTCGAGATTGCGGACGCCCGTCTCATCCCGATTCTCCATGTGCGCCCCCACCTGTATGTGTCAACTGTGGGGAGCACCACTCTCCATGCTCGCCGGATTGCCCCGTTCTTCATAAGGAGCGGAAGATCATGGAATTTAAGACCCTGGACCGGCTTACTTATCGAGAGGCTAAACAGAAATATGAAAGGTTGTATCCTGCTTCCCTTCGAACATCTTATGCTGCAGCCACGTTATCGTCGCCCGCACGAGCGACGGTTGTCACTTCATCTGTGCCGCCTTCAGTGGGCCCTCGGGGCCATGTATCCCTGTCTGCCCCCCTCGTGCCTGGGGGCAAGCCTTCCTCTCTTGCCCCCTTAGCAGTTGGGGGCAAACCCTCTTCTGTCGCTCCCCCCAAGCTTACTTCGGGAGTGACATCTGCTCCACAACCGGGAGGCTCGATTCCTCCCCCTCCTTCTCCGGCGGCGTTGCCTCCGCCGGTTGCTCTCTCACGGAAGGGGTCCCTCGGGGCTCTCCCTTCCTCCGTTTCTTCTCCTTCCCAGCCAGATGTCAGCCAGTGGCTGAAGGTTCCGCCACCTGCTGGTCGTAGGGCTTCTGCGTCGTCGTCAGCCTCTGACGCTCCTTCGGAGAAGCTCTCCCAGCCCTCTCACCCTAAGGGCAGACGCGAGAAGAAGGAACGGAATGTGTCCAAGAAGAAGGACGTTCCGGCGGTTTCAGCACCGCCTGCTGTACATAGTCCTGGCTCCGGGGATGAGGTGGAGATCCTCGCCTCTGCCGCGGATCTCGCCCTCACGGAACCCTTGGGGGCCTCTCCTATGGACTCCGCTGACTCTCCCCCAGTGGCGGCGGTTGGCTCTGAAGCGCTGTCTGCCTCTTAGTCGCATTCACGCCCTCCCAGTCCCTTCCTGCTTCCATTCTCCAATGGAACTGCGGCGGTTATTTCCGCCACCTGCCAGAGCTCCGGATGCTTCTGAGTGATTCCCCTGTTCTCTGCATTGCTCTGCAGGAAACTTGGTTTCCTGCACTGCGGACCCCCGCCCTTCGCGGTTATCGGGGATACTATAAGAACCGTGCTGCCTGTCAACGAGCGTCAGGTGGGGTTTGCCTCTTTGTTCACCACTCTGTCTGTAGCTCGCCAGTACCCCTTCAGACGCCTTTAGAGGCAGTTGCTGCCAGGGTTGAGCTCTCGCCGGCTATTACTGTTTGCTCTGTTTACATTCCTCCGGATGGGGAGCTCCCCCGCCATGTCTTGGCTGCGCTGCTGGCTCAACTCCCGCCACCATTGCTGCTTCTGGGCGATTTCAACGCCCACAATCCTCTATGGGGTGGGACTGTCTCCGATGATCGCGGTCGGGCCGTGGAGCATGTGTTGGCTCAGCTCGACCTTAGCCTCTTGAACTCCGGTGCTCCCACGCATTTCAGTGTGGCCCATGGCTCGTTCTCGGCCATCGATCTCTCTATTTGCAGCCCTGGACTTGTCCCATCCCTCCACTGGAGGGTGCATCCTGACCTGTGTGGTAGTGACCATTTTCCCATCTATTTGTCACTCCCACAGTGTCATTCTCCTGGGCGCTTGCCCCGCTGGGCTCTCCACAGGGCTGACTGGCCAGCTTTTACTTCCGCTGTAACCATTGCGTCTCCCCCACAGGGTGACATTGACGAGGTGGTCCGTGTTTTCACCACGTCCATCATTTCGGCGGCCGAGGCTGCTATCCCCCGTTCCTCTGGCCTCCCTCGGCGGAAGGCTGTCCCCTGGTGGTCGCCGGAGATTGCTGAGGCTATTCGCGACCGTAGGCGGGCTCTCCAGCGTCATAGGCGGCACCCGTCTCTGGAGACCCTCATCGCCTTTAAGAGGCTCCGTGCCTTCGCCCGTCGTCTTATTGCACGGCGTAAGCAGGAGTGCTGGGAGAGGTACGTCTCCTCCCTGGGCTCCCGTGTCTCGTCCTCGCACGTGTGGTCCCGGATCCGGCGGATTTATGGCTCCCAGACCCCTATGGGTGTCCCTGGGCTCTCCTTGGACGGCGCTGTCTGCACGGACGCTGCCGCCATTGCTGAACGCCTAGCCGCGCACTTTGCTCAGAGCTCTGCGACTGCATCCTATCCCCCCGCCTTTCGCTCTCTAAAGGAGCGAGCCGAGCGGACGCAGTTCTCATTCCACACGCGTCGTTCTGAAACATACAATGCACCTTTCAGCGAGAGGGAATTCCTCGCCGCACTCGCCGATTGCCCTGATACAGCACCAGGCCCAGACTGCATCCACGCGCAGATGCTGAAGCATCTCTCCAGGGACTGCCAGCGACACATTCTCGCGATATTTAATCGCATTTGGAGCGAAGGCGTGTTCCCGTCGCAATGGCGGGAGGGCGTTATTGTCCCCATCTTGAAACCCGGTGCGGACCCACTGGCGGTGGACAGCTATCGTCCCATTACCCTCACCAACGTTTTGTGCAAATTGCTCGAACGTATGGTGGGGCGGCGTTTGTGTTGGGTCCTTGAGTCGCGCGGTCTCCTCGCTCCATCCCAGGGTGGCTTCCGTCGGGGCCGGTCTGCAGTGGACAATTTGGTGCGGCTGGAATCTGCTGTCCGTACGGCTTTTGCCCGACGTCAGCATCTTGTTGCTGTATTTTTCGATCTGCGGAAGGCGTATGACACCACATGGAGGCATCACATCCTCGCCACGTTGCATGGGTGGGGTCTTCGTGGTCGGCTCCCGGCTTTTCTTCAAAACTTTTTATTGCGCCGCTCTTTCTGGGTGCAAGTCGGTGCCACCTCTAGTTCCTCTTATATACAGGAAAATGGGGTCCCGCAGGGCTCGGTGTTGAGCGTCTCCTTATTTTTAGTGGCCATTAATGGTCTGGCAGCAGCAGTGGGGTCGTCGGTGTCTCCTTCTTTGTATGCCGACGACTTCTGCATCTCATTTAGCTCCACGACAACGGGAGTCGCCGAACGCAGGCTGCCAGTCGCCGTTCGCAAGGCAGCATCATGGGCACTGACTCATGGCTTTCAGTTCTCTGCTGCCAAGACTCGAGTAATGCACTTCTGCAGGCGTCGGACGGTCCACCCTCATCCTGCACTTTACCTCGACGGCCACCTGCTTGACGTGGTGGACACTTGCCGCTTCTTGGGACTCGTGTTTGATGCCCGGCTCACATGGGTTCCTCATGTTACTCAGCTGAAGCAAAAATGCTGGCGGCACCTCAACGCCCTCCGCTGCCTTAGCCACACGTCTTGGGGTGCAGATCGCCGCACGCTGCTGCGGTTGTACAGAGCCCTTGTGCAGTCCCGGCTTGATTATGGGAGCCTGGCCTATGGGTCTGCGTCCCCCTCAGTGTTGAAGTTGTTAGACCCCATACACCACTGTGGGGTTAGGCTTGCCACTGGCGCTTTTCGCACCAGCCCCGTGGATAGTCTACTGGTGGAGGCCGGGGTTCCCCCACTGCGGATTCGCCGCCATCGTCTGCTTGTCGACTATGCTGTCCACGTTCATTGCTCGCCAGATCATCCCAATCGTCGCCTGCTTTTCCCTGCTATGGTCCTCCATCTGCCCGAACGGCGCCCTAGGTCTGGGCTTTCCATAGCTGTCCGTGTCCAGTCCCTGCTGTCAGAACTGGGGTCATTCCCTCTTCTGCCTCCCTTCCGGGTCCATACACCTACGCCTCCCTGGTGTTTGTCCCGGCCGTCCGTCCGTCTGGACTTGGCACAGGGACCCAAGGACTCGGTTCCGCCTGTGGCCCTCCGTCGCCGTTTTCTTGCTCTCCTCGCCTCATTTTCGGACTGTGAGACTGTCTACACTGATGGTTCCCTGGTTGATGGTCGCACTGCCTACGCCTTTGCTCACTCTGACCATGTTGAGCAACGCTCCTTGCCGGCTGGCTGCAGTATTTTTACTGCAGAGCTGGTGGCCATCTTGCGCGCTCTTGAGCACATGCGTTTCTGCTCAGGTAGGTCCGTTGTCATCTGCAGTGACTCCCTGAGCAGCCTTCAGGCCATCGACCGCTGCTATCCCTCCTCTCCTCTGGTGTCCTCCATTCAGGAGGCTGTTTCCGCCATTGCCCATTCTGGTGGTTCAGTGGTCCTGGTTTGGACGCCCGGTCATGTTGGCATCCCAGGGAACGAACGTGTAGACAGGCTGGCCAAAGGGGCGATAGACGCCCCAGCTTTGGAGATCGGCCTTACGGCTCGCGACCAGCAGCTGGTGTTGCGCCGTAAGGTACTTGGGATGTGGGCTGCTGAGTGGCGTGGCATGACAGCCCCGAATAAACTGCGGGCTGTCAAGGAGACGACCGATGTGTGGCGTTCCTCCCTGCGGGCTTCTCGCAGGGACTCGGTAGTCCTGTGTCGGCTGCGCATCGGCCATACGTACCTGACGCACGGCCATCTCTTGCGTCAGGAGGATCCCCCCTTGTGTCAGTGTGGGTCCCGGCTGACGGTCGGCCACATTTTGCTGGAGTGTCCTCGACTGCGCACACTCCGGCAATCTTTTAATCTCCCGGGCACTTTGGCTTTGGTTTTATCCGACGATGCCTCCATGGCTGATACCGTTTTAAATTTTATCCGTGGTAGTCCGTTTTATGGTTCGATTTAGGGAGGTCCTGCGCCTTTCCCTTTCTGTGTCTTTTGTCCTCGTGTCTGTTGCTGTTCTGGTAGGCCGTGAGATGGTTGACTCTTTCCCTTTTTTGATCTCGTGGTCAGTCAACCAGTCTCCGGCCCTCTTCCTTTCTTCTGTTTCTTTCTGTCTGGTGTTCCTCTGTCCTGTTCTTGTCTGTAGTGTTCGTTGCTGCATTTGTGTTCTTTTAGCGCCTGGGGGGACGTCTCCTCCCCTTTGGTTTTTATCTGCTCCGTAGATTTCCGGCTCGCCTGATTTTGGAATGGGGGACTGATGACCTTCGCTGTTTAGTCCCCCTTAAACATCCAACAACCACCACCACCATTTTCTGGGTGCTTGGCATTTTGTATAGGAGTGTTTATGCCATTGTTTATGGGTCCTTATGCTACCGGAAGGTGCCTCAGTAGTTGGATGACACAATGAAAGGCAAGTGAATGATTGCTTCACTGAATCATATGCAGTGTTATGCTGAGGTAGGTGCCAGTTTATTGGACCACATTGTTATGGCAGTGGAATGTGGATAATGCATTTCACACTGGAATCAAAGCAGCAGAGTATGGAGTGGAAACATATGGATTCATCTCTGACAAATAATGGTCTTCTGTTATCACCATGGACTGCTGCTGCTGCTGTGCTTCATGCTACTAGATTCAGCCATTAATACCAACAGCTCCACACTGTCACATCTGCGGGCTGCCGTCAGGATGCAGACATTCTCAATGTGGTCAATGTGGTTATCGTCCACGACAATTTGAGACCACATGTGATAATCAGAACCACTGAAGGCTTTGGTCATTTCACTGGCAGAGACTGGACCATCCACTATACTGTCTGGATCTCACTCCAAGTGATTTCCATGATTTTGGTCTGCTGAAGTAGTTCTTGGCAGGATAGTGATACACTTGCAACAGTGAAGCTAAGACAACAGTCTGATGGTGGTTCCACAGTCAGCCCCCTGAATTCTGCCACAAGGGCATCTCAGAATGTCTGAATCAGTGTGGGAACTATGTGGAAAAATAGTGTAGGCTAAAATCAAAGAATGTAAAATCCAGGATTGTGTGCGCATGCGTGCGTGCGTCTCATTTTGATGAAGGCCTTGTTGCTTTGCTTGTTTGTTTGGCAGTCTTTTTGTTGTGTCTATCTGCAACTGAGCATCTCTGCTATTTGGTGAGTAGTAACTATCTTCTCAATATTGTCAATAGTGTAAGGTACATAGAATAGTATGTATATTTGTAATTACCTGTATCTATCTTATTTCATCCTTGTGGTTTCTCTATACCACAGAGGCTCACCAGACTTTTTTTTCCATTCTAGGATTGTGATAATATTCCTGTTATCGTATCTTGACTATTGGTTTTGAAATTGACTGCAATGTGATGATTCTGTTGATCTGATACTCCAGTAACTCTTGTGGTTATGTCAACCAACCTAGCTCACATTCTTCTGTTGACTGAAACACAGCCATCCTGCCTCTCAAAATAATTTAATTTGATTTGTCTACAGTTTTTGAAGGTCATGAGTCAATGACATTATTGTGTAATGATTATCAGTACAAAGTCTGTGACATGTACACTCTTATATTGTATACAACTTTCTTGATGATTACAGAGGATACTATTCACTCTTCAGTTTTTTCTTGTCATGATAAGTAAGTAAATTGCATCAGCATGAATATTCTGTTGGAAAACTGTTGAATTACAAAATGCCCTTTTTTACCTTCAGGAGGCAAAATTAAAAGTGCTGTCAACTGAATAACTTAAAAGTATAAAAAGAAGACAAATCCTAGCTTTTGGAATTTCTGTATTTCTTCCTCAATGAGGAAACAGGTATGTTGGGAAAGTTGGAGAGGAGGGCAGATCACTCACACCCGAAGTTGAGAGGGATGATTGTGAGGACAGACACATAGAAGAAGTCTAAAGTATCAGAGAGTGCCAGAATGCAGTGTTTTCTAAACATTTTACTGTTACACCCACATACTGTTCAACAATTGAATTAAATGTAGTAAACTGAATGCTGTCGTCATCTAACAAATGTTGGTGTGCAGCATTGTGATATGCTGCCAATATGAATAATGGTAAAATACACAATAATCCAAATAAAAGTTTTCAACACATTTCATCATAGCCAGATAACTGAAGTCAGGTCTGTGAAATCTCCATCTCTGAAATCATTTAGGCATATTGCTTTTCAAAGGTCATTATGTCAATGTACTACTCTGGCGAAATTGGTTTGATTAAAACTGCTGCTGGTGACCTTAGCTGCCCTGGTCAGCAACACCTGGCTGACAAAGGTCACTATTATCTCTGTCAGATGATAATACTGGATAGAGGTACCACACTGCAACAGACTGGTCCCCAGTTCAGTGCAGTACAAAAAAAAAACCCTGAGCAACCATACAGTGTTAGACCAGTAGTCAACAAACTCATGTGTCAACAGAGCCAGATATAAAAAGTAAAACAGTTGAAATTTCTTTTGAGAACCAGATTTTTTCAGCTTAAACTTTGAGTAGGTACATTATAATTAAGGTAATTAGGGCACTCCTAAACTGACCTTTACTAAAAAGGTTCTCAACTGGCCTTTACTAAAAAGGTCCTCAGTCTGACTGCAGTAAGTTGGCTGAGGACCACCCCTTCCAACTCTCCCATCCTCACGTTTCTTCTATATTTGTTTCAAGTATCTTCCTTTGCTCATCCTTTATTTGTGCACAAAGCATCTTTCATTCTAAAATGCTCCGTAAAATTAACTTAGTAAACTTTAAGTAAAGTTTGAAGTCTTAGTTAAACAATAGGTTGCTTGAATGAAACATGATATCATATGTAATAGCAATATTATTTGCTAGTAAAAATTGTAAGGTTTTCATAAAATTAAATGATGACAGTGACTCATAAACACTAATATGGCCTTGTGTCTCCTTGGAATGTTTGACTAAGTCAAGTTTGTATATTGTTGTTTCCAATTTTAAGCATAGTTCCATGGTCTGATCAATAAAACATCTTCTCAATTTACTCTTGATAAAGTTCATGCTTCAAAACGATTGTTCGTTCGGACATGTAGAGCTGAATAAGAAAAGAACAGCAAACACTAGGTTTTCAGCTGATTGTGTGAGTCAGGAATACTATTCTAGGTGTTACAAATCAACGTATCTTCATACTCTAGGTCTTTTAAAGGAGAGCATTTGTGCTGTGAACTAAGTTAACATTTACAATGTGGGAAAAAAATAGGGGTGCTGCTTATCATAAAGATGACACATTAAGTTGGAGACAGGCACAGTTGAAAGACACACATAAGCTTTTGGCCACATCCTTCATCAGACAAAGAGAAACGCACACCATTTATTCACACAAGCATGACCACAAATCCCCCCGCAGTTCAGACCATCAGTTGCTGGAGTTGGCGGTCATGTGTGCTCGAGGTGTGCTTGCTTGTGTAAGTGAATGGTGTGCGTTTCTCTTTTTCTGATGAAGGCTATGGCCAAAAGCTTGTGTGTAACTGTCTTTTAATTGTACCTGTCTGAAACTTAACAGATCACCTGTACAGTAAGTAACAATCTCTCTTTTCCTACATAGTTGATATTTCCATCTGGAGTTTCCACTGTCGGAGTTAATATTTGTTTTTCTTCCATGTTTCTACATGAGCAAAAACATTCAGCTCTCAGTCTCCACAATTTTTGTTTCTTAAATCCAGCAATTGCAATTCAAAGTTGCCAATGTCAATATTAAAGGCAGAAAAATGTAATTCTGTTATAGTAGCATTCAGATGGTTTTTAACCAAGGTCAGAATTACTTTGCTCTTTCCGAATTCCTGAAACCTGTTTAGAAAGGCTTCTGCTGCTTTGAAATAGCAATGCCATTGCAGAATTATTTTCTTGGCAATGCTTCAATAGGCTTGTAAAGTGAATTGAAGTTTGTCTTTCAAAATCTTGAGCAGAAAGAGAGAATTTGCTTTCAAATGAAATAACTAATTCTAACATTGAAAAAATGTTTCTTTCTCCCTGTAGTTAATGGTTAAGCTGATGTAGCTGAAGTTTAACATCTACCATGAAATAAAATTTTTGGATCCACAGGTAGTTCGTTAGCCCTGAATAGTGAACACACTTCTCAAGAAGTAGTTAATAAGGAAGCAAAGCATTTCATAATGTTTCCTCATGATAACCAACATACTTTGTTATGCAACATAAGGCGTGCTTACTCATTCTCCATTTCAACTACAGGTTCTTTAAATTTGCAATGATCAAGAGCTTTAGCTATAATGGAGGTGATAATCTTAATCACCAAATCCACAACTTTGCAAATTTCTTGTGCAAGTGTCTGCACACACTTATTTCAACAAATGGTGCAATAATAAATATAAATATCTTACGATTTCCCCCCCCCCCCCCCCCCCCCCCCCAAAATAGCAAAAAACCTGTTTCTCATGCTGGTCATAATTTTCACCCCATCTGTTGAGATGAGACAGTTTTATTGAGTGGAATATGATGTTTCTCAATGCATACAATTACAACAGCTGCTATATTACCCTTTTATGTTTGACTTTTGAGTAGCAGCAATCCTAAAGTTGTCCTTTAGGACCTGTAGATGTTACAAATATACAAAAAATGAAACTTGTGCTGTATCTTTCGTGTCACAGCACTTGTCAACTACTGTTGATAAAGCTGAAACAAATTTAAAATACTTGACTTCCTGATTGGTTATATTTCAAGAAATTTTGACTGTTCTGTCTTTCACTGTTAAGCAGACAGAGGTAACACATAGCTTTTTTAAAAACATCTGCTTTGCCCTTACAGTCCTGAAATAGTTCTTTAGATGCATTTATAAAACAGCTTTATATGTATTCACCATGTATACTATATGGTTTTACTCTCTTATCAATCTCTTGACTAACCACAAAACTTGAAATTTTAACATCATTGGAAGATTGTATCCAGTAATTAAATACAGAACTAGATTTTTCTTGACTCTTATAAAGTTAATCTATTGCTTTCTTCCTGGCATCATTGACAAGATATTTAGTACAAAATGACACCTGTGTGAGTGTAGTGTTTTTCTTCAAATCTGACATCTTGTCATGGGCCAATGTCTCCTGACAGATAAGGCATGTCAGAAGGCCATTTAAGTTTTGAATAAATGTGAAAGTCTTGGTCTGTTCAGTGTTTTTGTGATAATAAAACCAACAACACAAAATAATTACAATTCTTAAGTGTACAATAGCGGCTGGTTGGAAAAATACAGGTAACTTCATGCTTTGAGCAGGTACTTTTGTCAACCATATGCAGTTTGTCGACCCACAGATCACTAGCCACTGCACAGTGATACTGGCTCACTCTGTTCATGCATGAATCGCGAATGAGCCCCCTGCACATAAAGGCAGACTGAAACTTTGTGGTCCCTAAATGCACAAAATGGCACCTAGTGGGAATCATTGGAGGGGAGGCAAAGTGCTTCGGACAAAGGCAGGTGAAATTGCCAACCACAGGGGTGTGTATTTTTAACTACAATTCTAGTCATTGACCATGAAAATTCATTCACATGGTATGTGTGCGCCCACATGTAGTATTTTGTGGTAGAGCCACACTCAAGGGGCAAAGAGCCAGATGTGGCCTGTGAGCCGTAGTTTGCTAACCACTGCTCTAGACCAGCGGTCTGAGAGATATGGATGCCATCATTTCGAATGAATATGTGTGTTAACCAAATTCCATGGGGTTTTATTATAGGAACATTGTTATTGGGTTCATAAAATTTGTAAAAAAGATCATTTGGACTTACAAATCATGGTTCGTGCTGATCCAGAAGTGTGTAAAGGATGTTGACAGATTCGATGTGCCAGCATAGTACAAATTAAGATAATTGTGGTATTGTAGTATCTGTTATCATCCCTTATGGTGAATGATTCAGATACTTTCTGGCAGATCTTATGCATCCATCAGTTCACTTGCAGTAACCTTTTGGACGCATGTACATTCCCCAAGATCATAGATCATGGAGCACCTCAATCACTCCAAAATTCTGTTGGAGTGGTCAGATGAACAGTCCATGATATTGAGAGTAGTCACATGATCCCTGAGGCTAATTGACATTAAAAAAAATGAGCACTCATGTATTGCTGTTGAAAGGTATATGTGCACCTTAGGGCCAATTTCGTTAAGTTGAGGGTGCCTGTTGACCAGTCGTGATTGCATGCGGCTCAGTAAAGAGTTCACCCCTCTTTCACATCAGAGTGGAAGGAATGGCAGATGATGGTTGGAAGGTGCAAATGCTTGTATTACTGTCCTGAGTAGAGTATTTGGGTCATTAAATTAATAATTTTGCACTTTACTTCAGCCTTATCATTATTAATATTCATTGCAACTCTCTCTCTCTCTCTCTCTCTCTCTCTCTCTCTCTCTCTCTCTCTCTCTCTCTCTCTCTCTGTGTGTGTGTGTGTGTGTGTGTGTGTGTGTGTGTGTGTGTGTGTGTGTGTGTGTGTGTTGTAATTTTTCTTTTTAATCATACATTATCATACAGTAAACAGTTCTGTTTAGTCAGACTGATAAAAGAAGTTCCCATCTACCTATAAACTCTGCATTTGCAAGCTGCTGTAATTTGTTAAATGTTGTCATACTTGCAGATCAGTTAATGGTTTGATGAGGTGACAGTCCTGTTTCATTAAGGATGTTGTTGCTCTTTAGTATGCCTTGGGTGTTGTGTTTAATCGTCTAGTGGATGTGTGCATTCTCCTTGCACTTGCAGGTGCATCGCGAAGTTTGTATTCAGTCTGTCAAATGTGCTTCACTTCAGTGGAGCCATATTTAACAAATACCTCTTTTAGTTGTATTTTATTATTATTTCAAGTTGTTTAATTGGTAATCTTTGCTACAGATGGTGTGCTTCATGTAGAATCATGTATGTGGGTCCATAAATAGTATATAAAAGTCTGTTAAGATTTTCTTCCATTTACTCTGTATGTCTCTTCCTATGAAATGCATCTGATTTGTAAGACCACTATTACCTTCACTACGATCATCTGCAGGATCACATTCCTACTACTTTGTGAATCATGCTTGCTATAGTAAATGGCTTTGTCTTCGTCATCAGAACTGCCATAATCCTCATCTAAATACTCTATCTCAAAATTGGCATTCATATTGAATAGCTCCTTAAGTTTGTCAGCTGTGATGTTTTCATGCGATCTGAATAAGAAAAACATCTTTTGTACTTCATAGACCATTCGTCTGCAAAATCAGATGCAAGGCTGTGTCTGTATTAGTGAAAGTAGAAAAGCTAAACAGGAGAAATTTTACTTACCTGAACAAGGTGTATTTGGTATGCCAAATGGGACACACTCACTTTTAAACTCCTCTCAGACACACTACAGGTGTTCAACAATGGACAAAACCTATCAGCATGGTATCTGCAGTAGTAATGCAAAAATAGCTCTTTGCTCAAACCCAACAAACAATGTAAACTCACAGGAATTAAAATTAATTTACACTTGGTGCACTTTATATGCCATTGTGCCTGCTGGAGGGTTAAAGTTCTTGGATATTTTGGAACACTTGATTTGCCTCTGTTGGAGTTTGTACATCAGATTCCATATTTTTGAGTCTATCACTATTCTTGGGGCTTAGATGTTGACACTTTCTGATTATTTCTAAAATAATTAACAGTAATTGACTTACATTGGTAAATTAATTTTTGATTTAATTGTTTTCCAGAATTATTATTATAACTACCTGGATCTCCCTTAAATACTGAAAAAAAAAGAAATATTTTTACATCATGTAAAGTTTAGTTTATCTTTAATGATGCCAGGTAAAAGAACAATGGACCTTCAAGCTAGGTGACACATGATGAAGCCATTGGACTCAATTTTGTGAGGAACATAGTCGAACTCTTCATTCAGGTTTAGATTTATTGAGGTATCCTCAAAATTCTTCAAGCAGATTCTGTGATGCTTCTCTTGAAGACACCAGGACCAATTTCTTGCCCCATCCTTGACAGTTGTGAGCTTTTTTTTTTTTTTCATATTTCTGATGATGAGTCATTGATGTGGCAGCTAAACTCCGCCTTCCTCCCTTTGGAAACAAAATATAGAATGTATTGACAACTAGAATTTTTATCACACAATATGTTACTTATTATTGGTATGTATAAGTCTCAAAATTTTATTTAAGGAATGATTTCTTCTTTGAAGTGTAGCAAACTTTATTCTTTAACAATGTAGGAAAAGATAGACTGATGCTTACCATAAAGAAGACACATTAAGCTGCAGACAGGCACAGTTACAAGATATTGACATAGAGCTTTCAGCCACAGCCTTCATCAGCAAAAGAAAAACACACACTATCCATACACACAAGCAAGCACACCTCACGCACACCTGACTGCCACCTCCAGCATCTCAGACTGGAATACAACTTTATTCTTCTTATTCTTCGTTTTTTGGTGTAAACGCAGAAAATTGTAGGTTGTTTAATGGTACTCAGTGAAAAGTACTTGTATGTATGCTTTGTACAATGAGGCATCATGCTCATAAAAGCTTTTGTGCAGGTAACTCCACCTGCTGCAGATGAGTCATCTGCTGTCTCTGTGGCAGTACGCGGTCCCAGTAATGCCCCCTCTGAACCTGACAGGCAAGCACTTGTGGAACGCATTGTGCGCCTTCAACGTAGTGTTGCCCGAAAAACTGAAAAACTCGAGTTTCTAGAGGAGCATACAAAGCAGTTGCTGGCAGAATTGCAACGCAAGTCACGTCTTGTGCAGAACTATGTTCTTCGGGAGCAGACAGGAGCACTTGCACCAGAGTCCTCTGACAACAATAAGGTAAGAAGGGCATGCACAGTTTCTCTCTCTCTCTCTCTCTCTCTCTCTCTCTCTCTCTCTCTCTCTCTCCCCTCCCCCTCTCTCTCTCTCTCTCACCCAATTATTTCATGACTCTTAGTTACCATATTTACTCGAATCTAAGCTGCACTCGAATCTAAGGCACACCCGAAAAATGAGACTGGAAATCAAGGAAAAAAAATTTCCCGAATCTACGCCACACCTGAAATTTGAGACTCGAACTTCAAGGGGAGATAAAAGTTTTAGACCGCACCTCCAAATCGAAACAAAGTCCATTGTAACATGACACAATTTAGGTTGAATGGCTGAAGATACATCTACAGTAGTTTGATTCGAGTCGTAAGCTTAGCAGTTAAGCTTTACCAGGTAGCCATTGCTATGCATCAGACGCTTTGTCTGTATTTATACGGGTACCCTTCCTTTTTCATGTTCTTCGTCTGGTTTGAATCGATTGCTTATTTTGCTTTGATCTGATAAGTGCCGTTCTCTTTGTTATAGGTGTTTACGTCACTCTAAGCTGAAAATGCATTATTGTACTGTGTCATCCACTGTTTGTCGCATTCTGATAATGAATGTTTACAACCTGTCGCCGCTTGCGGCATGATTTGCTTTTGTGCGCGCTACCGCTGCTTACAAAAAAAAGAAGAAGAAGAAGAAGAAGAATTGTCTCATTAGCGAAACCATGGCAAGAGACTGCTATTTGTTGTTACTTACATTGCTGCTTTCTTTGATAATGATCAACAAGAACCAAATAATAGACTGTGTATGATAGAAGATGTTCTGAACGAGAGTTTAATGAACATTTTGCTCCGTTTGAAACACTTTGCTGATGCCACTTTAGTACATTACGTTCTGAACAGAAATTAGTCATCTTAGATTTAAAAATCTAGTCAGTTTCCGTGCTTCATTTCTGATTGTATCACTATTCAGCATAAGAATAATATTAGTATAAACATGACATGATATGTATATTCTTCCGTGTTTGCTGTTGTCTCACTCTAGTTTTGTAGTTTATTAGGCTGACAGGGTTTAAAGGAGATGGCGGCAAACACAAAAGAACACATTGCATAATGTTTACATTCGTATTATTGTTATTATTATTATTATTATTATGGTGAAGAGAATACTGCATGTGATTCACGATTCATAAAAGTCCCTATTAGCAACCATCTCTTGTCACAGGTAGGAAAAAATTCAGAACGTAAAGTTGGCCATATTGACATAAATGACAGAGAGTCTTGCCAGTCGGGTTTTCGTAGTAGATTTTTAGTGATGACTTCAAATGCAGTGTGTGTTGTTGTTGTCGTCTTCAGTCCGTAGACTGGTTTGATGCAGCTCTCCACGCTTTTCTATGCTGTGCAATGCAGAGTAACAACATTTATAAAATAAGAACGAAAATAACTTAGAAATTATACACTGAAATTTAAAACAAAAATTTGTTAGGTTTGTAATACATGTTATACGAAATGTTTAAAATATCAGTCATGGTTCTGAATCACTATCACTCGATTCTTTGTTGCTCATTTCTTTATACAGAGCATCATCCTCCGTACCATCTAGTGCATTGGATAGCGAACATTTTTTAAACGCTTGTTGCGCAGTCCAATTTGGAACACACTTCCATGCATCATAAATCCATTGGCACACTTGCGACGAACTTGCGCATTTTACACGTCCTGTTGGTGTCAGTTGTCTGTCGCTTTTTGAAAGCCAGTCTGTGTACACGCATGTAAGCTTGTCCTTAAATGGTTTATTCAAACAGACTTCAAATGGTTGCAGAATTGACGTCATCCCGCTTGGAATTACAGCCAAGTCCGTTTTGCTATCCTCTAATTTTCATTTTACTACAGGTGTTGTATGGCCTGCATATGCATCTAATACCAACAGACTGCATAAACCAAGCACGGCGCCTGAACGATGATTCCACACAAGCCTAATCCATTCCAGCACCATGTCCTCTGAAGACCACCCAGTTTTGTTTGCTCGTACTATTACAGTGTTTGGAATCACTTCAGATTTCGGTAAAGTCTTTCACTTGAAAACTATGAATGGGGGTAATTTATCTCCATCTGCTGTGCAAGCAAACATGATGGACATCCACTGTTTTTCACCCCCTGATGTTAGAACACTTATGTCTTTCTTTCCTTTGGCGTCAACTGTATAATTTGACGGCATGTCAAAATATACAGGAGTTTGGTCAGCATTTCCTATCTGACCAAGAAGGTATTGCGTTTCTGTGCACCGCTTAATTATGAAGTGCTGAAATTCAACAAGTTTTTCTTCATAATTTTTCGGCAGCTTCTGTGCAACCGAAGTTCGCCTCCAAAGTGAAAAAACCCCAGCACTTCATAAACAGATCAATCCAGCTGCCACTAGCCTTAAAATTGCCGATTTTTGCTCTCTAGCAATTTCACATGCCTTAATTTTTAAAATTTCGGCGTTCACAGTCAGGAATTTCTGACGCTGTTCTTTAACAAATTCATTTAAAATCACTTCTAGTGTATGATATCGACCACATTTTGGCCCACTAAATGCTTTCCTGCTACTTGAACATTCAAATAATTTGTCTCCCCACTCGCCATTGCCTGACGTTGCTCTCATCAATCCCGTGTCGCAGACCTGCAGCACGATTAGAACTTTGTTCCACGAAAGAAATAACTCCCCTCTTGAATTTGGCACTATAATGAAAGCGCTTCATTATGGTTCACTAACACCAACAAGCACTTCACAAAATTCCACGAAGCAATAGCTGCCGCTACGTGATATCTTAATGAGCCCCAGCTTATCAACTCGTGCAACAGTCCTAAAGCCTTGTGCATTGTTGGTATTTTTGTGTAAAGAAATTTATGTTTGTTGCTACGAATATTTGAAAGGCTGCTATCTTTGAAGATGAACAATATGAAATTTCTGTTTACTTCATTGGATAATGTATGAAAATGCTGTGGTTGAAACTCAGGGCAGAGAAAATAAAGCTCATCTTCTACCTTTTTTTAAATTTATTTACTGACGCAGAGGTCTTAGTGCCAGTATTTATCTTTGTCCTTGCAAAGCATGCCTGTGTAGCGCTACATATATTCGACGGCAGACGTTAGTTGTGGCGGCACCTACCAACATTTTTCAGAACTTCCGCTTACTGTGCACTCGGTTCTAAGCCACGGGCGGTTTTTTGGAGCACAGAAACCGGAAAAAATAGTGCGGCTTAGATTCGAGTAAATACGGTACATAAAACTAATATCACTGTTCCATTAATGGGGGGAGTCTGGATGAAACACCAAAAAATAATTTAAAATCATCAGAAAAGAAATAGGTTGATGCACTAGTAGCCTTACAAAACAAATTCTGTATAAATAAAAATATTTATAAATTGTATGCAGGAAATCTCACCAATTGGTAGCAGATATACAAAGTTCTCTGATTTCAGTCAGAAACAGGTGAGAGGAAAGGGTCACAGGAAAATGTGATTATTAAGACTTAAGGCTACAGGAAAAGTCACAGGAAGTTATCCAGGCCTGTGAGTCAGTGCATACATACCAGGCAGGATGAGAAGGAAAAATAGATTGTTGGTGATGAAAAAGATTCAGAAGCGTAAGTGTTTAGAATTTGCAGACAGGGTAGTAGGCAAGTCGGACAAGAGTTCTTGCCATTTCTCATTTTGTAGTGAAATACTATTTATGGCTATTTTGGCATACTCCCACTCACCTCTGACTAGCATTGTTCTCCTGTGTATGACTTTTGCTATGAAAGTTTGTGTGTCCTTAAATTACCAGTCTCCCGTTTTCCAGCTCTTCCCCTCTTCTTTTGCCAGAAGGGCCCAAGTTTCTCATGCTTGAAATTAAAAGTCTTCATTTTTCATTTGTTGCTATGTGACAGATGGCATTCTCTTTATAATGTTTTCTTTTTGTTGATCACTTTCATAGATACTAGTGTAATTAAAGTTTCATGGATGAGCTATCACGTCAGACAATTGCTTTCTGTATATTACGGTACACATACAATAATGTAGCTACAATGTAAAATATTCATTTGATTTGTGTTTAGTTGTCTGCTTATGTGGGTGCAGTATCATCAGTGCAGTGACTTGCGCTCGTACTGTCATGGAAAAGAATAACAAAATGAAGAAAAGAGATTCCTGGGCTCACTTTGTTTTCTAGCTTTCATTCATTTTTTCTAATCATTATATAACTGTAGTTTTTGAAAGATGGGTAGGGAGTGTGCTTGTTGTGTTCAGATGTGGGACAAATTTGCCACTGTCCATAAACCACTAAAACCTGTGTTAGTTAAGACCAGAGACAAATGCTTCAGAATTCTGCGCTTAGCTGTGGTGGTTTTCGAACAGGGTGGATATACTGGTTGTTTGTAGCTCCAAAATTAGGTGAACAGTGGAGCCCCGAGAAAAATGGCAAGCAGATTGATTGTGTATTCATTATTTGTGCATGGGAGTCTCATCCAAGGTAAGGAGGAGACTCAGCTGGACGCTGTGGAGGAGAGTGGACACAGCCGACTGCAAATCTTGTCTTAAGCAGGTATGAATGTTACCTACTACCTTAGTTCGGTAACCATTCTTGGTTCATTCAGGCTACTGGCTGAATTTGGTTAAGAGATATTCATGCATGGGACATAACCAAAACTCAGAATTTTCGGTATTCTTTATAGAAGCTATATCAGTCATATGGTGCACGCGCGTGCGCACTCACACACACACACACACACACACACACACACACACACACACACACACTCTTTAATAAATCATGTGCACACTAGATTTGGGATGTGGCTACTTGGGTGGTACACGTGCATGCAAATGTTGGTATTTTGTTTATAGAAGCCGTTTTGCATGCCCAGTCATCAATTATGTGGTAAATTTAGAGAGGTTGCAGGTCAGCCAGATTGACAGCAGAGGGAAACACTAAACTTTGGAGAGCAGAGAAAGTAAGCCTAGCATGCGGTATTAGTTAACTGTAGGGATGCTGTATAATGGTAGTTATGCCCATGAAGTACTAAGAATAGAAATGTGGCTGAAACCAGATATGAATACCAGCACAATTCAAAATCTGAGTAGAATATACAACGTCAGTTCAAAAGTATGTGGGTTCTTATTAACTTATTAGTGAGCATTATATGTGGTCTGTCTACACTTCGCCTTTATGACAGCCTGAAGACTGCTGGGGACACTTTCAGTGTGGTGTCTGTGGAGGACTGGCAGCCCATTCTTCCTCAAGAGCTGAAACCAGAGGCAGCAGTGATGGTGTTGGACACTGGAGTCTGGAGTCAGATCAACGTTCTAACTCCTCCCAGAGGTGTTCCATTGGGTTCAGCTTGGGACTCTTGGACAGGCCAATCCAGTGCAGGAATATTGTTGCCCACATACTATTACATCAAAGGTGCAGCTTTGTGACAGGGTGCGCTGTCATGCTGACACAGTCAGTCATTGTCTCCAAAAATGTTCCTCTATTGTGCGCTGTACACAGTGATGTAAAATGTGTTCATATCCTTCTGTATTTAGTGTTCTTAAGTGCATTGAAGGGATGACACCCTAACCACGCTGTACCGAAACACCACATTCTCCGTTCTTCACTGTTGCCATTGCACATGATGGCAGATAAGGTTCTCCAGGCTTTCACCAGATCCAAAATCCTTCATTTGGACTGTCACAGGGTAGCGCGATTCATCACTCCAAATCACTCCTTTGTGGTCATCCACTGTCCAAGGCTGTCACTCCTCAGACCGTCTCAAGCCTCACTTAGAATTGGCTAAAGAAATGTGTGAATTATATATATTTTCTATGAGAAGCACAAAAAAATATCAGTATGCAGAACATTACATAACAACAATGACTAGCACAAGCAGATGCATGTTAAGTACATAGATATTACATAAGATAATTGTGAAGAGCTGCTTGACCATTGTACCCCATTCTTTTTAACTTGCTACATGCAATTACTTTGCTAGCTGGACTGTTGGTAGCAGTTCAGAATTCATGAGTGATTTGTTCTGCTGATTTCTTGTGAATAATTATTATTATTATTATTATTATTATTATTTACAACCAGTCTCCACAATGCATGGTGGTCCCCGTCTGTCAGTAAATGAGGTCTACCTGGTCTTGGTTTAGCTTTGGTTCTTCCTTCCCAGGTCCACTTTACATCTACTCCCCCACCCTCCTGTTTAACCCAGTGTGCTAACTGTCCACACAATGCAGCAGAAGTACAGTAAAAAGTTGTTGAATAAAAGTTTTGTGAACATTTTTTTAATGAATTACACTTCATTAAGATTCTTCCGATAAATATGAGTGTTGATATCTTGATATCTGGTTTATCCACAGTTAGATACTCTATCCTTAAAAGATGTTTCCAGTGGATGATCACGGATAACATTTTTCATCCCTTCATTCGTTCACATTATGAGTTCTATGAATCTGATAATGTAGGAGTATGTTCAAGGATTTGTAAGGAGTCAGTGTGTACATTAACAGGCAGCTGTAGCCCATGTACTTTACTTCATTGAAGTATACTAATAATAAATTGTTGCTAGTGCTAGTCTACTCTAATAGTTATAGAAGTTGCTTGATTGCTTTATACGCTGAGGTGACAAAAGTCATTAGATGGCAATATACACATCTACAGGTGACGGTAGTATCATGTACACAAGGCATAAAAGGGCAGTGCATTAGTGGAGCTGTCATTTGTACTCAGGTGATTCATGTGAAAAGCTTTCTGGTGGATTAGGACCTCATGATGGGAATTAAAAGACTCTGAACACAGAATGGTAGTTGGAGCTAGATGCATGAGACATTCCATTTTGGAAATTGTTTGGGATTCCAATATTCCGAGGTGCACAGTGTCAAGAGTGTGCCGAGAACACCAAATTTTAGGCATTACTTCTCACCAAGGACAATACAGTGACCATCAACCTTGACTTAACAAACGAGGAAGCAATGTTTGCATGGTGTTTTGGTGCTAACAGACAAGCAACACTGCATTAAATAACCTCAGGAATCAATGTGGGACATATGACAAACACATACTTTAGGACAGTGCGGCTAAATTTGGCATTAATGGGCTATGGCAGCAGTATTGTTTTGCACCCTAGATGACTGGAAAACAGTGGCCTGGTTAGATGAGTCCCAATTTCAGCTGGAAAGAGCTGATGGTGGCGTTCAAGTGCAACACCGACCCCACAAAACCGTTGACGCAAGTTGTCAACAAGGCACTGTGCAAGCTGGTTGTGGCTCAAAATAGTGTGGGCTGTGTTTACCTGGAATGGTCTGAGTCCCCTGGTCCAACTGAGCTGATCATTGACTGGAAATGTTCGTGTTTGGCTACATGGACTCTGCAGCCATTCATGGACTTCTTGTTTCCAAACAACAAATTTTTATGGATTACAGTGCACCATCTCACTGGGTCACAATTGTTTGCAATTGGTTTGAAGAACATTCTGTACAATTCAAGTGAATGATTTGGCTACCCAGATCACCGGGCGTGAATCCCATCTAACATTTATGGGCAGTAATCGATAGGTCAGTTTGCGCACAAAATCCTGGGCCGGCAACTGTTTTGCAATTATGGATGGCTATAGAGGCATCACGGCTCTATATTTCTGCAGGGGACTTACTAAGTCTGTGCCACATCGAGTTGCTGCACTTCACCGGACAAACGAAAGTCTGACATGATGTTAGGATGTATCCCGTGACTTTTGTCACCTTATTGTATTTGTATAGGAATGTTAAGGATCGGTTGATATGGTACATTTTGAGGCATCAAGGGCTGGTCAGTTTGATAATGGAGAGAACGATGTGTTTGGGGGAGAGCTATAAATTGTAGAGGAAGAGCAAGGCTTGAATTCAGTAAGCCGGTTGCAGTAGTTATGCAGAGATGAAGAGGCCTGTACAGGATAGAGTAGCATGGAGAGCTGCATCAAACTAGTCTTTAGATTTAGGATCACATTAAGAACAAGAATATTGGGAGAAAAGTAGCTACTTTGAAGCAAGGTGCTGCTGCTGCTGCTGCTGCTGCTGCTGCAGCTACACTATTCAAAAGCTGTTGTTCCTGCTACATCATATTAAGACTATATGTAGCTCTACTGATTTCAGTGACCACAGTAGCTGTATATGTATTTAAAAAGTTAAAAAACCTGTTTAATATGAACATTAGGATCAATCGGAATTTACATCTCCAAGTCCAAGTATTATATTAAGTTTTGGGTAGACTGGTTGATAAAATATACTATTGCTTTAATTTGAAATATCTGGGCATTGCCAGTTTTATGCTTGAAGCCAACCAATGATCTGTAACAGACTCTTGAACCACAATTTACATCTCCTTTCTGAATCCTTGATGGGAAGGCAAAGTCTATATGCAAATTATTTTTATCCACAGCATTTTTGTTGTGCATTCACCAGTTAATCGTAAATTCTTTCTAATTATTAGCAGAAATATTATTAGGGAGAATATGTATTGATAAGGAAGTGTAAGACTCCCAAGGTCACTGTAGAGCCTTCTGCAAGATGTTCAGTTAACTTCAAATAATACCCTTTGTGTACACCCACATTGTGCCAGAAGATTATGCCATAGGGCAAAATATGTTAGGAGTCCTGTTGTAGGTCACTATTATTCTTAGTGGGCACTTGTATTGTCCCAGAAGATTGTGCCATAAGACAAAGTATTATAGGAATCCTGTCTTTAAGTCAACAGTGAAAATGAGTCCATAGTACAGAGCAGGAAGAACTGAGCTCTTTGGTTAATTTATCCACTTATTGGTGTCATGTCCATCGGGAACCCAGAAACTTCACAAATGGAGCCTCATCCAGTGTGTGTTCATTGTTGCCTCATTCTGCTACCTGTTAGTCATATTTATTTGGGTGCAATTGCATTATGTGGTATCTGTAAGATTAAGGATTAGTATGTTTACTGTGGCTAGTTGTTTCACTATTTTCCTGACTCTGTCTGGTATGCATGTGTTCTGGCAATTTATCAGTATACTGGTCAACAGCAGACATCTAGTTTTTAAGATTCATCTAATGTCCATAGTAAATCCTCTGCGTAGTTCAAGAACAGAACTGGACCAAATACCAAACCTTGCGTGGTCTGGTATTTAATGGTTCCGCACTCCAAATTTAATTTTACTCCAGTTATAGCATTTGTTAATTTGACATTACATTTTCCATTGTTAAGAAATGGCTCCCATCTATGCAAAGAGAATGCATTTAATACCAAGACATTTTAGATTCAAGAGATCAATCTATGATATACACAACTGAAGGTGCTGGCAAGATCACACACAGGAAATGCCAACTGGGTACAATTTCTCATTTAGTTCAACCAGGACATAGTGATCATATGCTTATCTCCACTTTTATAAATACAGGAAAACCCCCTTTTTACACTTTTCAGTGGACTGGCCCCAAAAAAGTGTAAAATGCAGGAAAGTATAAAATACAGGAAAGCATAAGAAACACAACATGCAAAATTTAATAAATTACAATTACAGTCATTCTCTTTATATTGAAATTTAAAGCATTTAAATTTTGCCTTTTTTAAAAATCTGAAACAATTTTTACAAAAAAAAATTAAAGTAGTTCAAAAGAAAAACTCCTTTTTCATGCTGCACATTAAGACTTTTTTAGTCATCTTGTGCACAGAGATGCATTTCATCTTAGTTACTAGGGATTTTCAGCGGATGTCATGAAATATTACATATTATGATATACGTTTGTACATACAGGTTATCATTTGAACTTACAGGTTACAGATTTAAAACGTTTTGGAATAAATGAAAACATACTTACAGACCCTCGAATTATAGTAATTTATCTATCATTTTATGTGTGTATAGTGTTGTTTGTTTCTATGAGTGTTGCTGTCTTTCATAGGTTTTGCTTTCAACTGTTTTTTTCTTTGACTATTTTTGTGTGTGTGTGTGTGTGTGTGTGTGTGTGTGTGTGTGTGTGTGTGTGTGTGTGTGTGTGTGTATGTGTGTGTGCCACTTTTTATTTTTATTTTCAATTTTTTATTATATTTTTTGACATACATTTATATTCGTGTGAGAGATAACTGGGATTTATCATCACCTATTGGGATTACAGTCTGTCTGTAAACAGTGATTAGTTAGCCATATTCAGTCAGTCATTTAGTGATATCTTCTATTCAGTCTTTGTTTTGTATATGTGATAATTTTCTTGTATGCTTAGGAGGTGTCTTTCTTATTTTTTATAATTATTTTCATGTCTTTATCTCTTGTAGTAGGTTGGTGATTATTTTCTCTTAAATGTCCTGAAAAAGTTGAGTGGCTTGTCTCATATTTCTATGCTCTGATATGTTCTTTGTACCAGGTGTTGAATGGTCTGCTGGTTTGCCCTATCACATGTGTTGCGCTGTAGCTGCCATATTCCTGCTTTTTGGCGGATGTCTGTGTCTTCTGTTATTTTTGGAATGTACTTTTGGATTGAACTATCTGTTTTGAATACTATATTTCTACCTTAACTGTTGAAAATATTTGTTATTTTATGTGTGAGTTTTTACTTGTTGGTCATTGTGTACCATCTTGAATCTTCTTTCTTGTTTTCATGTATTCTTTGTGTTATTGTTGTTCTGTTGCTGGCTGTGCTTGTTTGTGTGGTGTTTTGTTATGCTGTTGTTTTTGGCTGAATATGGTCATGTTTATTGACTGTATTTGTTGTTTAAATTTGTGACTAGAGTAGTGTTGTACCCATTGTTTTTTGCTATTTGTACAATTATATTGAGTTCTTTCGGTTAGTGCTGAGGGGTACTGTGTTGAGCGTAGGTTATGTTGGAATGCAGCAGTTTGATTGTGAGTTGGCAAAGTCTATGAATGTGAAAACAAAAAAGTCTGGTTTGGTGGCAGACTGGTCTGTAGCGTAGCCAGAGCCCTAGATTAGATTAGGATGCAACAGTTTAGTTGTCAGTTGGTGAAGTGAAATTCGGGTAAAGGAAATGCACAAAGACTGTGAAATCGTACAAAATAGGGTATTGGGTGCCATTCAGTGAAGGTTGAAAAAACACTTCCTTGAGCCAGTTTATTTTCAGACCAAGGACGTGTTGTTCAGAATAACAAAGGAAAAGATCCTCCCTGGGATGACAATTGTTGCTGACTGCTTTAGCTCATACAGCACTCAAGTTACTAAAGGTTTTCTGCACCGTAAAGTGAATCATAGTCTGGATTTCGTAGACATGAGAGATCTCTCTGTTCCCCCATAGAACATGGACAGATTGTGGCAGGACATCAAAGGTGCCATCCCATGATATGGCAGTAAGACCCAAAGATTTTGTGGAGTAACTAGCTGAGTGTATGTTCTGTTGAGCACATCACCAGAAGGAAATATATCACCACCTTTTTATTGAAGCGGCTAAACCTAATCCGCCCTGAATAATTGTAATGCAGTAATTTTTTCAAAAAATGTTGCAAGCACGACTAGTGCCTGCTATTCTGTGCCTTTCGGGGAAACCAGCACCTTCAGTTTCCTCAGCGTTCTGGTATATTGCAGCATCTTTTTGCTTGGCACTGTACATTACATTGGACTGTCTACTTGATTCATGTTTCATTCTTAAAATTTATTCGTCGTTTGTGTGTTTGCACAATTGAAAAATGTGATGATATGATTGTCTGGTTACATAACATGCTTTCATTTTGTAATCTGATTGGCTGAAGTGATCACATGTCCTGTGACCAGGTTGTGTAACAAAAGCACATCCTACAGCGCAATATTGATTTCACAGTTTCCGAAGCTATCGTGCCATATTTGGTGGATTTCGTATTTATGCTTGCTTTATCTACAAATATGTAGTTTCAGTGCTACAGTTCATTAAAGATCTATCCAGGAGATATTCTTTTCTTGTCAGTTTGTTGTGCTATAGTGCTTGAAACTGCAATACCAATATATAAAAATTTTACCCAACAAATAATGGGTACATTAGTAGTATAGTCACAAAGATAAGCCAAAAATTAGACAATAAATACAATCAAGAAACATGGCTATATTCAGCCATAAACAATAGCATAACAAAACACCATACAAACAAGCACAGCCAGCAACAGAAACAATAACACAAAGAATACATGAAAACAAGAAAGAAGATTCAAGATGGTACACAATGACCTACAAGTACAAACTGTCACATAAAATAATAAACATTTTCAAAAGATAAAGTATAAACATAGCATTCAAAACAGATAGTTCAATCCAAGAGTAAATTCCAAAAATAACAAAAGACACAGACATCTTCCAAAAAGCAGGAATATAGCAACTACAATGCAACACGTGATATACGATATGTAGGGCAAACCAGCAGACCATTCAACACCCAGTATAAAGAACATATCATAGCATGGAAATATAGAACAAGCCACTCAACTTTTCCAGAACATTTAAGAGAAAATAATCACCAACCTATTACAAGAAAGACAGACATGAAAATAAATAGAATAAATAATGAAAGACACCCCCTAAGCGTATAAGAAAATTACCGCATATACAGAACGAAGGTTGAATAGAAGATACTACTAAATGCCAAAGTGAATATGGCTGACTACTGGTTGTTTGCATTGATTGATCATATAATAGACAGTAATCCCAATAACACACAGAAAATGACAGTTAAATTACTACATGTTCAGGACAGTGACGAAAAGCAAAAATGCAAACTTTCAACCATTGTGCCACTTGAGAGAAAGCTGTGTGGGTAAAGAATAATGAATTAGACACTGATCTGTATGTTTCCATGTATTATAAAAACCTCATTGAACTATTTTAAATCAATAGCCTATAAGTGCAAATGACAACTTGTATGTGCAGAACACCCACTGAAGATGCCTTGTAAATAAGGTGAAATGCTTCTGGGTGTACCAGATAAATAAAAGAAACTTAATGTGCAGCATGCAAATGCGTTCTTCTTTTGAACTACTGTAATTTATATACAGCTGCTGCAAAAATGGCCACCACAAGAAACTTGTTAATTGTTTTTGTTTGTTTCTAACAGCAGTTAGCTCTGCTTGTCTCTCCACAGTATAAAAAGCATCAAACACATTATCATCACATGATGCACTACCAGTGTGGTGCCTCCAAATGTTAATAGCTTCCATAGCTTCTCTATTGATTGACACAATTGGTTCGCGGTCATAATCATCATCATCTTCTTCTTCTTCTTCTTCTTCTTCTCCTTCTCAAATTACCTCTTGCTTCTCTTCTTCAAAATGTTTGGTAATGATACTATCTGCTGCTGGCACCTCTGAAATGATGATTGAAGCATCAATACCGACATACTCTTGAAATGGAGATGATATGCCTATCACAGGAAAAACTGTAACCTCAGACAAATCTTCTTCCAGTTGTATCTGTGTGTTTTCTGTGAACTTAAATCCTACTTTGATGAAACACTTTAAAGAAGTAGTCAGAGTTACATCCATCCATGCTTTGGCTACATAATACATAGCATCCAAAAGTGAATGGTCATAGATTTTTGGTCCATGCGATTACTGTGCATAAATACAGCCTTCTGGACAAGCATTTTTCTCTAGTTCCATTTAAATGAGTGGATGATTCCCAGATCTAATGGTTGAAACTCACTCATACAACTAGGAGGCGGAACACTAACATAATATTTTTGACCTGCAGATTGTCATGGTGTGCTGGACATCAGTCAAGTAGCAGCATTATATTCTTTTTTTTCCACCCATTTTAGCATACAGTACATACATGGTGGACATGAAGGTGGAACTGGTCATCCATGCATTGCTGTTGGAATCATAATTAGGGGGTAGAGTTATCACATTTTTTAAACACCTTGGCTTTTTAAATTTACCAATTACTGAAGGGGGTAATTTTTCAGACCCATTGACATTGACCATAAGTAAAATGTTTATCCAGTGCTTAGTCAGTTTCTGACCACAGCATTTCTACCATTAAAACATATTATAAAAAAAGATCAGTTTTGTCAACATTAAAAATATTTTTTGGATCATAATCTTTAAAGCTATTTTGCAGTTCTTTTTTCCATTGGTCCACAGTTCCACTATCAACACTTACAGTTTCACCACACAGTTTGTTGTAAACAATGTTATGATAAGTTTTAAATTGATCAGTCCACCTATTTGATGCTGTGATGTTTGTGATACCCATTTTGCAGCAAACGGAAGTGCCTTTGCTCTCAGTGTGTTGCCATCAAGTGATGTTCCTGATGCTCTCCTGCTAACAAACCACTCTGCAGCGATTTTCTCCAAATGATTGTGTATTGATGGCTGAATATATTTACTCTTTCCTGTCAGGGAACCAGACTGTTTCGCATTGGCTTTGATGTTCGGCCGATTTCTCACAATTGTGCTCAGAGTGGAAGTGAAAAGTCCTAGGCCCTTTACGAATTGAACTCGTGCATGTGTGTGCGTTGTGTGTCCACGTCTATCGTTGATGATTCCTTAATGGCTGAAAGCTTTATTAATTTGTGACAGTCTTTTTGTTGTGCCTATCTGCAACTTAGCATCTCCGCTATATGGTGAATAGCAACTTTCCCTTTCATAATGTTGTTACATTCCAACCTGGATTTTCCATTGTTTAATTGTTGTAGAATTTTAATTTTTTCGTCCACAAAAATACATTTCATAGATTTTCTAATCATTTTACTCATAGGCACTGATTCAAGTTATTACAGAATGTGACTTTTACACTAGTGTTTGTTTGTTTATTGTTACCGGTACAGTACTATTTTTTTGGGATCATTGTTAGAATCGCAGCTCTCTTGTGTTCAGAGAAGTCACTATATAGAAAAGGTAGAATATAAATTTTACTGGCTACTGTTTTTGAAGTTCAGTCTAGTAGCACATTTTGTTTCAGAATTCTTAATTAAATATACAGTAATGATTTTTATTTTTTTGTGATAGGAAGACTTCTTGCCTAGTTCTTTTTGTGACATGTATGCACAATTTGGAACATTTCATGACAGATGTCTTCTGTTTTCAGTTGTGGCAACTTATGCAGTCTGATGGTAGTGACTCTAGTGGTCGGTTTCATTCTGCTCATTGTGCTGTGTTACAACAGCTTAAATTTAATTTACATCATTTTTACAAGTAAACGCCACTTTTGAAGATAGCCATCTCTCTAATGTGCTTTCAAGAATTGTCATTACTTCAGTGTGAAATACGCTAACCTGTAAGGGGTATGCAATCTTATCTTGGTGGGACATGATGTCGGACATAAACATTACTCCTCAAAATGCTCCAGAATATGCTGACAATTTCCATCCTCTTTCCCACCCATGATGCCTCTGAACTGAGTGAGCTCCTTGTCACCAACAAACTGTAGATTTAGTGCCTATTGTTCTCTGTATACGAAAACTGCCAACTTCGGAGTTTTCACCAACATCGTGTTACAAGTTTTATTTACCATAATTTTATAACAGTTATCATTAATGGTCTCACGTTGTTGTTGTTGTTGTTGTTGTTGTGGTCTTCAGTCCTGAGACTGGTTTGATGCAGCTCTCCATGCTACTCTATCCTGTGCAAGCTTCTTCATCTCCCAGTACCTACTGCAACCTACATCCTTCTGAATCTGCTTAGTGTATTCATCTCTTGGTCTCCCTCTACGATTTTGACCCTCCACGCTGCCCTCCAATCCTAAATTGGTGATCCCTTGATGCTTCAGAACATGTCCTACCAACCGATCCCTTCTTCTGGTCGCGTTGTGCCACAAACTTCTCTTCTCCCCAATCCTATTCAATACTTCCTCATTAGTTATGTGATCTACCCATCTAATCTTCAGCATTCTTCTGTAGCACCACATTTCGAAAGCTTCTATTCTCTTCTTGTCCAAACTATTTATCGTCCATGTTTCACTTCCATACATGGCTACACTCCATACAAATACTTTCAGAAATGACTTCCTGACACTTAAATCTACACTTGATGTTAACAAATTTCTCTTCTTCAGAAACACTTTCCTTGCCATTGCCAGTCTACATTTTGTATCCTCTCTACTTCGACCATCATCAGTTATTTTGCTCCCCAAATAGCAAAACTCCTTTACTACTTTAAGTGTCCCATTTCCTAATCTAATTCCCTCAGCATCACCCGACTTAATTCGACTACATTCCATTATCCTCATTTTGCTTTTGTTGATGTTCATCTTATATCCTCCTTTCAAGATGCTATCCATTCCATTCACCTGCTCTACCAAGTCCTTTGCTGTCTCTGACAGAATTACAATGTCATCGGCGAACCTCAAAGTTTTTATTTCTTCTCCGTGGATTTTAAAACCTACTCCGAATTTTTCTTTTGTTTCCTTTACTGCTTGCTCAATATACAGATTGAATAACCTCGGGGAGAGGCTACAACCCTGTCTTACTCCCTTCCCAACCACTGCTTCCCTTTCATGCCCCTCGACTATTATAACTGCCATCTGGTTTCTGTACAAATTGTAAATAGCCTTTCGCTCCCTGTATTTTACCTCTGCCACCTTTAGAATTTGAAAGAGAGTATCCCAGTCAACATTGTCAAAAGCTTTCTCTTAGTCTACAAATGCTAAAAACGTAGGTTTGCCTTTCCTTAATCTTTCTTCTAAGATAAGTCGTAAGGTCAGTATTGCCTCACGTGTTCCAGTATTTCTACGGAATCCAAACTGATCGTCCCCGAGGTCGGCTGCTACTAGTTTTTCCATTCGTCTGTAGAGAATTTGTGTTAGTATTTTGCAGCTGTGGCTTATTAAACTGATTGTTCGGTAATTTTCACATCTGTCAACACCTGCTTTCTTTGGGATTGGAATTATTATATTCTTCTTGAAGTCTAGGGTATTTCTCCTGTTTCGTACATCTTGCTCACAAGATGGTAGAGTTTTGTCAGAACTGGCTCTCCCAAGGCCGTCAGTAGTTCCAATGGAATGTTGTCTACTCCGGGGGCCTTGTTTCGACTCAGGTCTTTCAGTGCTCTGCCAAACTCTTCACGCAGTATCGTATCTCCCATCTCATCTTCATCTACATCCTCTTCCATTTCCATAATATTGTCCTCAAGTTCATCGCCCTTGTATAGACCCTCTATATACTCCTTCCACCTTTCTGCTTTCCCTTCTTTGCTTAGAACTGGGTTTCCATCTGAGCTCTTGATGTTCATACAAGTGATTCTCTTATCTCCAAAGGTCTCCTTAATTTTCCTGTAGGCAGTATCTATCTTACCCCTAGTGAGATAAGCCTCTACATCCTTAAATTTGTCCTCTAGCCATCCCTGCTTAGCCATTTTGCACTTCCTGTCGATCTCATTTTTGAGACGTTTGTATTTCTTTTTGCCTGCTTCATTTACTGCATTTTTATATTTTCTCCTTTCATCAATTAAATTCAATATTTCTTCTGTTACCCAAGGATTTCTACTAGCCCCCGTCTTTTTACCTACTTGATCCTCTGCTGCCTTCACTACTTCATCCCTCAAAGCTACCCATTCTTCTTCTACTGTATTTCTTTCCCCCATTCCTGTCAATTGTTCCCTTATGCTCTCCCTGAAACTCTGTACAACCTCTGGTTCTTTCAGTTTATCCAGGTCCCATCTCCTTAAATTCCCACCTTTTTGTACTTTCTTCATTTTTAATCTACAGTTCATAACCAATAGATTGTGGTCAGAGTCCACATCTGCCCCTGGAAATGTCTTACAATTTAAAACCTGGTTCCTAAATCTCTGTCTTACCATTATATAATCTATCTGATACCTTTTAGTATTTCCAGGGTTCTTCCATGTATACAATCTTCTTTCATGATTCTTAAACCAAGTGTTAGCTATGATTAAGCTGTGCTCTGTGCAAAATTCTACCAGGCGGCTTCATCTTTCATTTCTTAGCCCCAATCCATATTCACCTACTACGTTTCCTTCTCTCCTTTTTCCTACTACCAAATTCCAGTCACCCATGACTATTAAATTTTCGTCACCCGTCACTATCTGAATAATTTCTTTTATTTCATCATACATTTCTTCGTCATCTGCAGAGGTAATTGGCATAGAAATTTGTACTACTGTAGTAGGTGTGGGCTTCGTATCTATCTTGGCCACAATAATGCATTCACTGTGCTGTTTGTAGTAGCTTACCCGCATTCCTATTTTCCTATTCATTATTAAACCTACTCCTGCATTACCCCTATTTGATTTTGTGTTTATAACCCTGTAGTCACCTGACCAGAAGTCTTGTTTCTCCTGCCACCGAACTTCACTAATTCCCACTATATCTAACTGTAACCTATCCATTTCCCCTTTTAAATTTTCTAACCTAACTGCCCGATTAAGTGATCTGACATTCCACGCTCCGATCCGTAGAACGCCAGTTTTCTTTCTCCTGATAACACGAATTTTGTAGCACTCAGCAACTGCTTTTGTGATGATCACAAAGGTGGTGGCTGAGTGCTGACATGCACAAACTGACAAAAATGAAAGTAAAAAGTGGGGAAACCTAAACTGTAGGAATGTAAAAATGAGGTTTTACTGTAGGTGTTACTTCTACTTATTTCAATCATTCAGGAAACAACAGATTACAATGCTGCTTGTAATGGCTCTTTCAAATCTTGATTTGAGCTAGTTTTCGCCTTCTTACACAAGATGCTTTGATCCCAGATCTTTGTCACCTTCCTCTCAGCTTCTGCTGTAATTGTTCTTGACCCAATTTTGAGGACTGATTTCATAGTATATTTAAAAAAGAAGTAAATTTCTCATTTACTGTGTGACCCTGCTAAACATTTTTACCATGTTCATCTTGTAAATTCTCTCCAAATAGTGAGATTTGAGGCAGCATTGATAATTCTGTGAAACTTTACTTTTCCCTTGCTAGCCAAACTTGATAAATGGCATGGTTCATTGCTGCCATGTGATTATCATGGTCAGTATTAATGATTTATCTGGAGCTCACATTTATTTAATGAAAGACAGATGTAGAAATAAGTTATCAGTCACTGTTGTGCTAGTCCTATTTTTGTTGAGAATTTTGCTGGGGAGAACGAACCGAAACTGACATCATTAACTCTTTAAGTGGCCTTGATCATGTCACAGAGCTAGTTGATAGCCTTCCAAACTGAATAGAAGTGCTTGAAACTGAGCCAGGTACAGATATAAAATAGGGATTCTGGTGTATAATGAACAACATTTTATTTAGAATAAACCAAGTCACCGTTGCATTTGCAAAACAGTCCAAATACATAATTTAATGAGATAAGGACAATCACACAAGCTTGTTGGGTAACTAAGAGAAGCTTTTTTTTTGTCAGAACAAAGCAGTCACAGAGTGCTGCACTGCAGCAAGGAGAAATTTAATTGCAGCACTCCTGGTGGCCAGCCCATGAACTCATTTGACAGATTTGCTGAGCAAGTAAGCTGACAACTTGTTATTGCTGTGTGCTGTTACAGCAGCCCCCTCGGATGGAAAGCGGAGCGTCATGCACAAATCGCACCGGGAGCATCGTCCACAAATCGCATCAGGAAGTATATGTGCTGACTAGAACACGTTCGGCACTCTAGTTGAGCTCCTGCTTCCAGTGGAGGTTGTTGTACGGCGTTGGCTGTGGTTGGTTGCATTGTGCATGCATTTGTAGCAACTCTGGGAATATGAAGTCTGACGTAACCCTGTTGATGGAGACAGCACTGGGTTTGCTGTTAATTGAAATGGCTATCGTTTTTTTTACTTCTGCCAACTACAAGATGAGGTCCTCTGTGCAGAGGAGTCAGTGTTGGTTTCACTCCATCTCTTGTAAGATCACATTTAAAGATTTGCAATGTTCTGTGCCTTGATGCTGTAAGTGGTCACATTTGGGTCAGAGAAGAAGTTTGGTGTCCTCCATCATGACTGCCTGGACCAATGAACTCACCAGGATGTTGTAGGACTTCTCCATAAAGTAGTTCGGCTGGCCAACAGAGTCCAGGTTGGGTTTGAAAGTGTTTCGCAGACCAAGTCCTTATTTGCTGGGTAATAGCTTATCGTCTTGCGATGTGCGGCATTGTAGAATCTACTCCAGTGAGCTGATAGTTCAGATTCAAATTGTTGGGCATGGTCTCTTGTGATGTGTAGTGAACAACTGAAACAGGATACCCAGTGTGAAGCAAAGACAAAGCCTAACATTTTTGCTGAAATATTGTTATTGGTATCAATTCCAGCCAGCGGGCAAAGCAGTTGAATGCTGTTAATAGATATCGTTGCCCATTTGGGGGCAGTAATGGACCTACTACATTGAATTTTGAATGTGTAAATCTAGCAGTTGCGTCTGGGAAGTCTCCAACAATCATGTTTTCCTGGGGAGGTACTTTGCTACCCTGGCATTGAACACAAGCGAAACTCCAGGTTTTACAATCTTTCTGCATACCATGCCATACAAAATGTCTAGCTATCAGTTTAACTGTTGATCTTACACCACGGTAACATAAGTTGTGTAAGCTCTCAAAAGCAGATCTGCAGCATGAAGAAGGTAGGAATGGACGAGATGTCTCTTTCAGGACTTTGCTATATAGCTTAATGTTTGTGGCAGAATTGTCAATCAGTTTCAGCTGAAGCTTGGAGTAAGTGTCTTTCATAAGATCCTGAAGCTCAGGGTCCAATCCCTGTGCTTTTCAAATTGAGTTAAACCCACTGCATCTGTTACACTGTTTACACAAGATAGGCAGTCAGCTACTATGTTGTTAATTCCTGATATGTGGCATACATCAGTACTGAATTGAGCAATAAATTCCAGTTGATTGTAATGCCATGGTAAGAATTATCATTCTTCTGCATGAAGTTGTTGATTAGGGTTGGTGGTCTATGTAAATTGCAAACTCTCTTATCTCTAACTGCATGCAAAAATATGTAACAGATTCGTAAGCTGCAAGTAGTTCATGGTCATATGCGCTCCATTTTTGTTATCAGGGAAAGAGCTTGTGCAAATAAAATGCATAAAACACAAGTGGTTGCCATGCACCATTTACGTATTGTTGTAATGCTATGCCGATTGCAGTCTGACTTGCATCCACCACCAGCATGAGAGGTGCTTCTAATGTGGGGTGTTTAAGGATTGCCACATTTGCTGTACTGTGCATTGTTTCCTCGAAATCAGTGCTCATAGCATATGTCCACAGTAATGGCGTTTTCCACTTAACTTTAGGGCCAGACAGTGCTGCGGTTAGAGATTCTTGAATCTCTGCTGAGTGGAGTGGATAATGGTGGTAAAAATTGAGAATTCCTAGAAAGCAGCACAGTTCTTTTGTGGTTTCCATCCACGAAATTCTCAGTATTGCTTCTACTTTTTCTGTAAGCAGTAATGATGTGCAATCAGGTGCCCTAAAAGAGTAATCTCTGATTTTTGCAAAAACACACTTGGCAGTGTTTAGTACAACTGTATTTGTCCAGGCATTAAAAGATATTGACTGCTTTTGATGTTCCTCTGCCGTGGCTGAAGAAATGAGCATGTCATCAATGTATGCAAAGCAACATGACAAACCTTGTAACACTGAATCTATAAACCTCTACCAAGTCTGCACAACATTTTGTAAGCCAAACATAAACTTACTCTCAAAGTGGCCAAATGGTGTAATAATAGTCATCTCTGGTATGTCCTCATTGACCACAGGAATTGGTTATTATTGAAAACATTATTGGAGGTATCAGTGATCCAGTTATAATCTTTGAAAATAATTATAACAACCTAGATCGCAGGCACGTTTGTTCAAAGGTGACCATTTTCGACCATTGCATGATCATCTTCAGACCTAGCTGTAATATAATGCAGGATATAAATTAATGGGATACATTAGAATAACTTAAAACTGGCTCTAAAATTACAAAATTTAGATATCCCCATTTTGAGGGACAAATGGCTGTGTGTGGAGCAGTAACTGCTGAATGACTGTAGTCAACTACTGGAGAGGGCAGTACAGCTACTTCTTAAATACTGGAGCCTCTGCCTCTAGGGGCCCAAGGTCAGTGTATTCCATCTCAATAGTAACCAACTCCTTTGTACATCTATGGGAGGCCATATGCTGGACTTCACCTATCAATATTCACAGCCATCTGTTTGGAAAACACCCTGATGCTACATCTTTGGTACAGCTTCCGTCATCTTCATAGAAGCTAACAACATTCTGATTATTTTCCAACATGCTCCTAGAGTGATCCTATCTCAGGAGTCTGATGCAAAGCCTTAGGTCCTTCCCAAAACCTCTCCTCTGAATTCATTTCACTCCTCACCCCCTATGACACTCCACATGACCACCTTCAATACACTCCCCAAAATCCAAAAATCGTAGATGCTTAATTGTGGCTATTGTGGCTGGTTATTGTTTCCCCACAGACAGAATTTCAACCCTCATTGACCAACACCTTTAACCACTGCCCATAATCTAGCACTCCGCATTAAAGATACCAACCATTTCCTTTGCCAACTCTTCACCATCCCCACCACTTTACCTCCTGGATCCATATTTGTCACTGTTGACTCCATGTCCCTATACATCAACATCTCTCATGCCTGTGGTCTTACCACTGGTGAACACTAACTTTCCCAACATCCTTCAGACTCCAAACCCACTACCTCATTCCTAGAGGTGTACATGTCCCGCTTTTAACCCGCCCATGCTTGCCCGGTGGCCAGGCGGGCAGGCCGCCGCTCGCTGTCAACAGAACGGGCAGGCTGCTTCACTCCCAGCCAAGCCAAGCAGAACCCAACCCGGGCAGGCTGCGGGAAACTTGCTTGCCTGCTCATATTACTGCTGAGCTGCGCTACGCAGCCATTTAGTCCGCGCGTCATTGTATTATGAATGTTAATCAAAAGTTTTTATTTTACATGAGCACCAAAAGACAAACCCCAACATTATATATATGCATTTATTTCAGGTAAAAAAATATTGGTTTTATTTGTATATTCTTCCTTTACGCGTATATTTCGGGCTTCTTATCTATATAAATAAAAATTAATTGCCAAATGTGTTGATAAGCGTAAAACTCGAGAACGCCTGGACCAGTTCGGCTAAATTTTTTTTGCTGTGTTCGTAATTCTCAGGACAAGGTTTTTATGAAATAAAATTTTTCGAAAATCGACCGAAAAATTGGAAAATTTGACAAAAACTGAAAGTGCGTTTTCATTGTGTCCGTGTGTTTGTATTGCATACAATCTTGATGAAATTTTGCACACTATACCTTGAAACCAAGAGGAAGGTCACAGTCTACATAAAATTTCATATGGTGCATGGCAGAGGTTCCTTTACATAACGGAATTCGACAAATTGTACGTATTTATTCTGATCTTGATGAAATTTGGCACACTTGATATTCAAAGCAGGATGAAGGGCGCTGTCTGCTTAAAATTCTGAATGGTGCATGGCGGAGGATACTTTATTTACACACTTCTACACCAACCTACAATTTTATTCCGATCTTGAAGAAATTTTGCACTCTTGACCATCAAGAGGAACATCACTGTCTACATAATATTTCGGACAGTACATTGAAGAGAGTACCTTACAAAAGATTTTGACATCGTTTGCGGGTTACCATGAAAGTTCACTATGTACGCATGTTTCCATGGAGAAGGTTTTTGTATGTATATATATATATATATATATATATATATATATATATATATATATATATATATATATATATGTGTGTGTGTATGTGTGTGTGTGTGTGTGTGTGTGTGTGTGTGTGTGTGTATATGTATTTGTCTATGAGTATATATATATATATATATATATATATATATATATATATACACATGTCTATGATGATTTTGAAATTTGAGAGCTGTCTGACACATTCACAGTCATCGTGTTGGACAATTTGCGCACAGCAAATGTCGTTTAACAGTTGCAAACCATTTTTGGTTGAGTGAACGTGTTATATTGGCTGCAAGAAACCTTGATGTTAACGATATGAATTATCAGATTCAAAATATAACACCTGGCGAATTGCTGACATACAAGTCGGTTTATTCCGTTACTAACCAAGATGATGTAGTCAACTATCATACGGAATTTTTAAATTCGCTGGATTTCCCCGGATTACCGCCTCCCAATCTGTAATTAAGTCGGATTGGCAATCATGTTGCGAAAGGTAAACCAGCCACGTCTTTGTAATGGCACCCGGCTTGCGGGGAAGAAGTTAAGGAACAACGTAATCGAAGCCACAATTTTAAAAGGAAAGTACAAAGGTGAGGACAGTTTGATTCCAGTATCACTAAGATTCCGACCGACATGCCATTCGACTTTAAACGGTTATAATTTCCAGTGCAGCTTACATTTGCCATGTCGATAGATAAATCGCAAGGGCAGTTGTTATATGTTTGTAGCATCAATCTTGAAAATCATGTTTTTCACATGGCTATTTGTATGTCGCATATTCCCCTGTCGGGACACCTTCAACTTCATTTGTTTACGCACCAGGAAACAAAACTATCAATGCTGCGTATCAAAAAGAATTACAATAAATGCTACCTAGCAATAAACTTTGACATTGATTCACTGATCACCACAAAAGTTGACAGATATATATGAGTTTTCATAGTGAAGAGGAGATGAACTGAGGTGGCGGAATCCAACAGAGAGAGGACGAGGAGATGGATAGAGGGTGGGGGGGAGATGGGCCAAGGGATGGGTTCAAAAATGGGTCAAATGGCCCTGAGCAATATGGGACTTAACTTCTGAGGTCATCAGTCCCCTAGAACTTAGAACTACTTAAACCTAACTAACCTAAGGACATCACACACATCCATGCCCGAGGCAGGATTCGAACCTGCAACCGTAGCGGTTGCGCGGTTCCAGACTGTAGCGCCTAGAACTGCTTGGCGACTTCGGCCGGTGAAGGGATGGGGAGGGGGGGGGGGGGAGGTGATCAAAGAGATAGTGGGAGAGGACTAAATGGATAGAGAGAAAATACGGGAGGGAAGATGGACTACGAGAGTATGGAATAAATAAATGCCCAGGCAACGCAATGCAGTCTGTGCTGCACTTTTCAACACCGAAACGGATGGATATTTGTACTAAAGAAGTGAACCTCCACCCCCCAAAAAGAAGATTGGTCACCTCCCCAGAAGAATAAATTATCTACGCCCCTATTAACCACTGTACTGCAATGAGAACCAAATTAAGATTTTGGAAGTCTAGATTCTTTAACTTTAGTATGTTTCAGCCAAGTATGACACCAATTATATAAATATTTAACTACGTTTCCACGATGTATTTTACTGGCTCTGTGAATTCATTCGAAGTTGGCAAAATCATTCTAAATTGCCAAAATGCATTTTAACAAAATCGAAGGACTTGTTTCGTATCCAGTTCGTCTAAAAACTATAGTTCTGGGAATACAATGGCGACCCTGAGCCATTTTTCGCGGCTCCTACGATTGCGTCATGAGAGTCCACACTTGTAGTATAGGTCTGCATCATGAGGGACCATATTTCGGACCATCATGATGCAGACTAAGACGAGGAGTGTTTACTTGCATGATGCAAATCTAAACGACGACTGTAGACCCTCATAACACAGACCTAAACGACGAGTCTGAATCCTCATGACGCAGATATAGACGCTGTGGAGAGTGGCTCAGAGTTTCCATTATATTCCTACTACAATACATTCATGGAAAAAGACGCTCTTCATTTTAGGAGTATTTGTAGTGTCTAGGTCTTCAGCATCTTGACTCTGCATGTGGGATTCCCCTTAATATAGAAATACAAGAACAAAATTACATTTTGCAATGTGTGTGGAACTCAACAAAATAAATTGTAATTTAAACTCATAATGTGTATTGCCTTACTCCACAAATGAATATTTTATTTTGCAGAACACTTTTCAACATAAAATCTTTACAAATTTTCCTTCAGTTCCCCTGAAAGTATTATTTAGGCCAAACCAGATACTCCTAAAAATATTTGGCTACTTTTGCAAACCCAAGTAACAGAAAATGGTTTACAAACAATAATTGTCACTTGGGAGGATTGAAATCAAAAAGTTTAGTCTAAAATAAAAATGAACTGTATGCATTACAAAATTTCTATCTCAGAAATTGACGCCCAGAAAGCACAAGAAAGAAATCTAGACTCTTAATTAGTAAATTTGCGCTCAAACTCATAGTTTCCCGTTTAATGTTCAACTGTATTTTCAATGTGTCTGCTGATTAGTGTTTGAATTAATTATGACGAGATCGTTAAGTCTGTCTGCATTAAGACGTGATCGTTTTTCGCTAATTAGGTTTCCAGCGCAACTAAAAATTCTCTCACTAGACGCACTAGTGGCTGGTATATTTAATATTTTTCTTGCCACACACGCAAGTCGAGGAAGTCGTTGGGAGTTATTTTTCCACCACTGTAGAATATCTCCCTCGTTCACACAGTGTTCTTGCAAGTATCTGCTGACTTCATCATGTAGGAGAGGAGGCTCTTCTGCCCAGTCCTCAAATTTCGCCATTTTGTACGGCCCTGGATTTGTTTCTTGGTTGCTGTGATTGGGCACTTGTACTGAAACTGTACAGGTTCCAATTAATATTTGCAGAATAATGTGAAGATCGTACTACACATAGTTGAAATTATAATAGGTTTTAGATGATGCTATCATTTATCGTCCTGTAAAGTCACCAGAAGATCAAAACTAACTGCAGGACGATTTAAATAAGGTATATATTTTTGGTGTGTAAATTAGCAGTTGGCAATAAATAATGACAAGAGCGAGTTTATCCCTGTGTGTACTAAACTAAGTCCGTTAAACTTCGTTTACAAGATCAACCAGTCAAATCTAAAGGCTGTAGATGCTACTTAATACCTCTGATTACAATTACGACCTACTTAAATAGGAATGGACACACAGAAAATACTGTAGGCGTTTTAATGACAAAACACTCTTTTGGAGCATTGCTACGAAGTTCGAGAGCCTTACTATTGACGGAAGAGGTCGAAAGAGTCTAAATAAGGGCAGCTGGTTTGGTATTATCGTAAAACAGGGGAAAGAGTGTCGCGGAAATTACACAAGAGTTGGGGTGGTAATCATTACAACAATGGCGTTTTATGACGTGGCGCGATCTATATATGAAATTTCGTTCACCAACTTACACCTCCGAATTCGAAGAGATATTGTTGAGTCCCATATACATTGGAAGAAATGATCATCAAAATAAAATACAAAAAAGCAGCGCTCAGACGGAAAGCTGTAGGTGTTCTATCCCGCGCGAAATTCGAGAAAAGGAGACAAATAAGTTGAAAGTGGTTCGATGAACCCTCAACTAAGCACTTGCGTGTGTCTTGCAGAGTAACCATGTACATGTAGATGAAGAATATATGCATTATCTTAGGAGCTTACCTTCAGCACACATCTGTCGTGCTGCTTGGTAAACTTCAATTTTTTCATCCTCGGTTAACTTTCTTAATGTGCGGTAGTTAGCCACCATAAACGTTGCAATTTTATGCAACATACTAACGCACATTTTCTGTTCTAGGAAGGCATCAGCGGCTTGTTTCAAAGGTTTCATGTCCTGAAAATACATTTTCTCAACATACATATTTCACAAGTGGTTCTATAATATTCAGATGGAATAAAATTACAAACCTCTTCATCGTTATCCCGTACGGTACAGTGAGTTTTTAAGGCATAAAACCACGGTAGAACTAAATGTAGGGTTGGATCCTTGTCACTCTCTAGATCAACTGTGGCTTCTTTAAACGGCCAAAGAAATTCTATAAGCTGGCCAGTTATATGGTGGACATAACCCAGCATTTTATCAGAGGCACCTTCATTATGTAAAACAGCCTTCACTGAATCAATATGAGAATGGACTGATACAAGCATGTCAAAATAACTATTCCAACGAGTTGAAACCCACTGCTTTAAAGATGAGTTCAGTCTCACACAGAGACCTCTTCTCTTGAAGTACGAAACCGTAGCCCGCACTGTATTAAGAATGGCTAATATATTTGGAACGTTTTCTTTCAAAAACTGTTCGCTCAGAACATGTTTCAAGACTGTGTATATACTATGAGCCATGCATGGAAGACGCTGATATACTTCGAGAGCTTTGACAACGTTACTGCCCTGGTCTGTGACAAACGTAATTTTGGCAATGTCTTCACGAGAAACACCCATAGTTTCTAAGCCATCTTCCAACTCGTTTCGAATATTCGAGCCAGTTTTTGGGCAGTCAGGAAACGCAGAGCACATCAGTACATATTTATTCAAACGCCAGTCTGAATTTATGTAATGCATTGTCACGGACATGTAATGCACCCCTTTGTAATTGTCTGTCCATAGATCAATTGTACTGGCACATATACCAGAACGAATCGCATGCACTATATGTGGGAGCATTTTGCTGCGCACTTTATCAGCTAAGGTTTGAACTTTCCTAGCTACTGTCACTCGGGAAGGCATAACATTTTTAATATCAACTGAGCCATATTTTTTACCTATGTCGATCAGTGTTTGCCCTAAATTAAGAAATCCTTCTCCCTCTGCACTGCTAAATGGTCTCAGGTCCTTAGCACACATTTCGACGCACTTTTCGGCCACTAAATCTTTGTCCTCTTTCAAGATATTTACGGAGTGAGGGAACTGCTTATCAAATTTGCACACATGTCGTAACATACTCGAGGTTCCCGAATAAGTACTTAAGAGCTTTTTACATAGTTTGCATTGAGACACACCTACCGATTTATTTGAAGCGGCCTCATAAACACACGAAAACGTTTCCCATGCGGCACTTGTGCTCTGTTTCGTTACCAGCATGTATTCGCCAGTTGTCAATTTTTTTCTCAATCTCACTAAAGTTCGACCTATTCATTGTGCTGCCTCCACCGTTGCGATAAATGAACTGCGGGCTAACTACCTGGCTACTCTAGTCACGGTAGCTTGACAGCGCAACCTGTTGTCAGGCGCAGCAAGCTGAGCGGGTCCCGTGAAGCTTGGCAGGCTTGCGGGAACCCAGGTAGCCCGGGCTTGCGGGAGCCCGTATCGCCCGCATTGCCCACTATGCCTCAGTACACGCGCACTCTTGTGTTTACGTCGCGGCAGGCTGACCTGCATGAATGGTTGCAGAGGAGCTAGGGGCTAGCAGGCTGCAAGGGGAATTTGTACACCTCTGCTCATTCCTCACACATCTTATTAACTTTATTCTTACCCACAACTACTTCTCCTTTGGAGGGAAGGTATACAAAGGATCCACGGCACATCTATGGGCACCTGCAAGCTGCCCTCCTATGTCAACCTGTTTGTGGGCCATCTAGAGGGGGCCTTCCTAGCCTCCCAAAATGACAAACCCTAGTCTGTTCAGGTTCATTGATATCTTCATCATCTGGACTCAGGGCCAAGACAATGCATCTTTATTCCAGTACAACCTCAACACCTTCTCTCACACTTGCTTCATGTTGTCCTTAGTAGATGTTGACCTCCTCCTCTCTGATTGCTCCACCTGCACCTCTGTCCACATTAAACCCACCAACCACCAACAGTACCTGCATTTTGTCAGCTCTCATCCCTTTCATACCAAAAAATCTCTCACATACAGTCTGACCACCCAGAAAAGGCATATTTTTAGTGACAAAAACTCCCTTGCTCCAATGCTGAGGGCCTCACCGAGGCCTTCACAGACAGGCATAACCCCCAAACCTAGTCCGCAAACAGATCTCCCATGCCATTTCCTTCAACCTTCCACCACCCCCAAGAATTGGCTACAAAGTAGTGCTCCCTTTGTCACCCAGTACCATCCTGGACTGGAACAACTGAACCACACCCTTTGCCAGGCCTTTGATTATTCTACCAGAGATACTTCCCATCTCTCCTAAAGAGGCGTGATGTCGCTCACATGACCTCTGCAACATTTTAGTCCATCCCTGGGCCACTCCTAATCCCAACACCTTGACACATGGATTGTATGTTTGTGGAAGACAGTGGTGCAAGACCTGCCCAATCTACCCATCCAGCACTTCGTATTCCAGTCGTGTCACAGGTTTATCCTATCCCATCAGGGGCCGGGCCACCTGCAAATGCAGCCGTGTCATTTAGCAGTTCTGCTGCAACCATTATACAGCTTTTTATATTGGTGTGACTACCAGCCAGCTGTCCATCAGGATGAATGGCCTTTGCGAAACTGTGGCCAAGAGCAAAGTAGACCACCCTGTGGCACAACATGCAGCTGAGCATAAAATGCTTGATTTCAATGGTTGTTTCACTATCTGAGTCATGTGGATGCTCCCCTCCACCATCAGCTTTTCTGAACTGCACGAATGGGAGCTATCCTTACAATACATTTTCCGCTCCCACAATTATCTTGGCCTCAGCCTATGGTAACATACTGTCCATACATCCTCCACCCAACAGTTTCCACCCCCTCTATCCTGTCATATCTCCATTCTTGTCTCAAAGCCTCATTGTTTGCCATCCCCTGTCAATTCACTTGCCCATCTTTCCCGGCTCCTCTCCTTTCGCTCCTTTATCCCCACCTTTTTGCCCCACAAACTCCTGATGCTATGCCTGTTGGCATTCTAGTCCCTGCACATTCTGCCACACAGTGTTCCTCTGTTCCCCCACCCATATACTACATCCCTTCTCATTATGTGCCCCCTCTAGATTGCTGCTGCCATCCCATATGATAGTTGCATTCAGGCCTAAGCTACCTGAGTTGGCAGTTGTGTGTGTGAGGTGTGCTTGTTGTGTATATCAATGGTGTGTGTTACTCTGTTTCTCTTTTGCTTATGAAGGCTGTGACTGAAAGCTTTATCTAAGTGTCTTTTAATTGTACCTGCCTGCAACTTAATGTGTTTTCTTTATGGTAAGTAGCAATCTACCTTTTCCTACATTATTGATACTCCTACGTCGAGTTTCCATTATGCTCTACAAATCCATATAATCTCTTGCATCTGTGCTATGTATTGTCTCACATCACGAATATGCATGTGCAGATCATGAATATCACTGGATATCTGCATGTCAAATTTAAAGTAAACAGTATGTACAAACATAGGATAGTGTGCCAAATACAAGTGTTAATGCTCACACAACAGCTGACTACTGATTGAGATGCAGAGTAAACACAACTACTGCTCCATAAGTGCACCAGGTGGCACTCTGGTGGTAGAATTTGGAATTGTTTGGTGTAAACCAAGACATGACTCTACAACACCAAGCAACTATTGATGTTCTAAATGATGCTAAATGAAAAAAGAGCTTCCAACAAACCATTATTCACACCTGTATACAAAGTATATCCAAATCAGAAACCATAGTGAACTTAAAACAACAATTTTTTGAAAAAGCAATGAGGAATTTCATAAAAGACTCCATTCTATTAACGTGTCAAATAAGTTTATGTAATCAGTTTGTGACATAATCCAGTAAGTAATCAAGCTAAACATTCTTCGTATTCTATAATGTACATTAAGAAAATAGGCTCCAAATTGTCAAATTTGTGTTTGGACCAACAAACTCAGAAATTAAATCTACTGAGTATTCAGAATCCATACCAAGGAATGGCAGTATATATACTTATTATGGCATTTTACATGTTACTTGAATATCAGTAGAGCATGATGTCTGGATACATCATAATGCTTTACTTAATGTTTATGTGAAGTCAAATTATGGCTAGACATTGAATGGGGGTGTTAAACATTTTAATTTGCATCATAGAGAAAGTGTAAGTTCGTAGTGTGTGAATAAGACCATTTCAGTGAAGAGTGTGTGCAATAATTTCGTTACATGTAAAGCTGTTTCTTGGTGTCTAGGTGTACCATTTTACAGAACGTAGATATTGATCACAAACAAATGTCGATGGTAATCTAATATGTATGCACTGCTGCCGCTATTGGAGAAAGTGTGGTAATAAATAGATGTTGAGTTCATGCATATTGCTGTACAAACAAAATGAATTAAATGAACAATGATTCAGTACATGACAAGAAGTAATTGAACCACCTATTAAGTCATAGTATGCATATAAGTCATTGTTTTCGAAGCAGACATTTACAACTTCCATATAGTTTACAAAATGTATAAAAGAAACATTACATGTTCATACGTGAATCAGTAAAGAAGGATCATGAGTAGTGTAACAAAGTACTGTGGTATTCAGTACATAAATTAATCTCATCACATATTATAAGGAAACATAAAAGTTTGTAACATAGTACAATAGTATCCATAAGAATATTCAGGCAATGTACTGCTCTCAGAGGTGATGTATCTTATTCCTGATACAATGAACATGATGCTGTATGAAAAGTGTGTTAGTGCATCATGACATTGTTTCCCGATGTCTAGGTGAATGCCATAGTAAGGAGACATTAATAATTCAAACAACACTACTTAAACTGTGTACTTACATATCCTATCATTATATCGATTGAATCATGCAATATAATACATAATTACACAACAAATTGTGTGAAATAACAAATAACATTTACAGTTTTCAGTAGGTTCAACAATAAAGCCCAGTGTCTAGGTACAATTACGATGAATAAAAATAAAAGACCTAATTACTTATGTCTTAATGTATGTCTCATTGTGGTATGATCATGTGTTAAGTATTTTAGATGCAGAGGTATTTCCCTTGAAATCTGAGGATGCCATAAAATAGATGCAGTATCTGTGAAACATGCTGATTGTAGAAGCCTGTTTAATGCATATCCATTTATGTTTAATATATCCTGTTCATATGTTATTCCTGGCCGTGACGTGCAAGCATGCAAAGCGTACTACTGTACCACATTGGCACCAAGTGAGCTTATGAATAGTTGTGCTTTCTTTGCATCTCAGTCTGTAATCAGCTGCTGTGTGAGCATGAGCACTTGTATTCAATGCCCTATTGTTATGTTTCGAGATATTGTTTGTTTTAAATCTGATATACCAATATAAGTTGTTTTCATGATCTTAACATGCATATTTGTGTTGTGACACAGCACATAGCACAGATGGAGATTATGTGAATCTGTAGAGCATAAGATATGTTATTTTTCCAAGTGTGTGGACAATTAATTTAGTACATTGTTATGCCTGGCCTTTAAATATATTACCCTCTGAACCTGGTTCTATCCATTGCAGATCCAAAGATGTTTACATAGTCTTACACTGCTGATCAACCCCATTCTGGCACTGTGTCAGAAATATATAATAGTATGTTTTCCTTAAAAAGAACAAAGGGCCATAAACGTTTTCATTAGTAACGGCACAACAAACATTCTCTTTAGGGGAGTCTCTTTCTTTCACACTCAAGGTTCTGAAGTCCCCAAATGTGCACGTTCTGTCGGTTCACTTGACTGCTAGCTTGAAATACAGCTTCATTATGTCTTCTGGCAGAGCATTTCTGAAGTCAGCAAAGAGCAAAGCTTGCACTAATTACAGTCTGTATGTTTTATTCATCAAACATAGCGTTAACACTTGCTGGACATTCATATGAGGATTTGCAAGTTTCTTTGCTTGTGAGGTAAGTAGACGTTCGTGGACTCGGCTCAAACATTTACCGAATTGTTTCCACCATTTCATTAGAATTGTGTCATCAGCTCATACCTTTGCTTAAACAGTCTTTTCAAATTTGCAGTGCTCACAGTGATTGTTATTTGACAGAGATGGATCAATCCCAAAACACTGACAAAACTCGTGCTGGACTGTAGTCACTGCCTCATTCTCGCTAAATAGTAGGACATGAAGTGCCTTCTGTTGAGCAGACACTTTCTTGCTTGAGACTGACTTAACACACACATCTAATGATGATTCTCTAAAACTCTGGCCACACCCATTCAATCAACAAACATTTTGTGTTTTGCGTGGCCTCAGTTTCATAAATGTGACACTCTAAAACCGTTCATCCTTTTTTGATACCGCTGATATTGTGATCAGTGGTAACCCTACCTCACTACCTTTCTCTTAGGACGATACCACTTGAGGGTATTACAAATTGTAAATGCAAAATAGTTTGGATGAAAGTAACCATCCAACATGGCTCAGAATGTTTCAGGGGAAAAATGGAAAATGATGCATATAGGTTTCCTGATTGTACTGTCATAATGAAGGGAGATTTAAACCTACAAGCTATAGATAAGGAAACTCGGGTGACAGGAACAATTGATAGGGAGAGGACGTTCTTGATGTTATACCAAATGTCAAACAATGGAAAATCCAGGATGGGATGTGACAAATTTTATGAAAAGGAAAGTTGCTAGTCACCACACAGCAGAGGTGCCCAGCCACACATAGGCACAACAAAAAGACTGTCACAGATAAGCTTTCAGCCAACAAAGCCTTCATCAAAAATAGGTGACAACTGAATGTGGCTTCATTTGCGAGACACTGCAGTTGTGTGTGTGTGTGTGTGTGTGTGTGTGTGTGTGTGTGTGTGTGTGTGTGTGTGTCATCTATTTTTAACTAAGGCCTATCTGCAACTCACCATCTCTGCTGTATTGTTATATCAAATGTCTTGTACAAAAATTACCATGAGCAATTAGAGAACCAACTCATGAGAGTAATGTCTTAAATCTCCTGGGTACCAACAGATCCGAACCTTTTCACTGAGCCAACATAGAGGAGGGAATCAGTGTTCCTAAGTCTCTTCTAGCATCAGTGACAACAAATATGAAAAGAAATGTAAACAAAGGTAGGAAAATATTTGCGTTCATTGTGTGAGACAACAAATGAATTACAGATTACCTGAGCAATAAACATTCATCTCTGGGACTGAAAGTATGAATTATCAGCGGAGACAGTTAAAGACTATTGCGAAGACTATTGTGCAGTATAGCTGGGATTAGGTGTATGCCAAGCAAGAGAGCTTCATCACAGTTTTAAATGCAACCAAATGCTTGTTGTCAAAGGTGAATGAAGGCAAAGTGCGTATAAGGAGAGCAATATAAGAAGCATTAAGGGGTGTTGAGAATGGAAAATTTTTTTTTCCACTTTTTCAGATTTTTTGTCTCATTATAAAATTTGCGATTTTCTGAATAAAATTACATATAGCTTATAAACTCACGTAGATGGGAAGTATTTTATTTTATTTTTGTTAATATAATCTACACCGGTGCTTTACTTCAAGGTCTAATAAAATCAGTAATTTTTTGTATAGAAGGCTGTGGATTGCTGTGTTATAAATGTTAAATTATGTGTTTGTACTGGTAGCACTGTCAAAAACAGCAGAGTATCTTTTCATAGTATAAACACGCGTTGTATGTCTAAGTGCTAACATTTTTCTGAGGAAAACTTATAATATGTTAGTAAATCTCTCAAAAAGTGAAGTATGGCGCCAAAATGAAGGGTTTTTAAGAAACGTGGGTTTCATGGTAATAGATCTTCAAATAAAGGGAAACATTGTGTTCAACATACAGTGTGTGAAGTTACAGACAATGAAATACAGGCAAACTCATCATTATCTAGAGAAACACCATTAGTGCTTCGAAGATTAAAATAAAACGTTGTGATACAGTTTTCTCAAAACAAAAATGACGTAAATAGTAGGTTAGGCTACATTCTGATAGATTTACACATCCTAACAACGGTGTAGGTGAATGTGTGTGTTGTAAAATATGTGGAGGGCCAGTTAGCTTACATGAAGACAGTGAGGTATCAACTGGACTAGTCAGGAAACTGATCATTAATTGTGTCAGTTGTAAATATACTCATTCCTTTTTAATTCTGATAAGTGCAAAGATAATTATTTTGAAGTAAATGTTAGGTGGTTTTATGGATTGAGAGCTATTGGCGAAGGACACACTGCAGCAAAAAGAATGTGTGCCATGAAGAATATGCCATGCCCATCTTGTAAAATTGTCAAGTATACAGGATTTATTGGAGCTGCTGTGGAATCTGTTGCATGTGAGTCAATGAAGTGTGCTGCAAACAAAGCTGTTGAAATAAATTATCATATGACTGACATACCAGTAGCTTGTGATGGCACTTGGCAGAAGCGTGGGTACAGTTCTAAGAATTCTCCTGCTAAGGTGACCAGTGTGGGTACTGGAAAGTTAATAGATTTCCAGATTTTAACCAAACATTGTTATGAGTATAAATCAGGGAATGAAGAAAGGCATATCTCCGACAGAAATAATGAAGGAACAAGTGGTGATATGGAGGCCTCTGCAGCTATTGACATTTTTAGTCGATCTTTGAATGAAAGGGGAGTGTGTTACACTAAGTTATTAGGTAATGGAGACTCAAAAGCATATAACAGTGTAGTAGCCACCCAGCCTTATGGTGAGAAGATTATCACAAAACTGGATGTGTTGGTCATGTCCAGAAGGGGATGGGCACCAGGTTGAGGAAGATGAAACCAAGTTTGAGAGACAGGAAACTTTCTGATGGTAAAAACATAAGAGGCAGGCTGACAGCCAAAATGATTGATGAAATGCAGCAGTGTTAAAGGATGGCTATTAGAAATAATACTAAGGATTTGTTGAAAATGATGCAGGCAGTATGGGCTGCCTTCTTCCAAAGACTGTCAACTGATGAAAAACCAGTACACCACCTTTGCCCTCCTGGACCTGATTCATGGTGCAACTACTGGAATGCCAAGTACTCAAACAGTCCATACAGCCATAAGTATTCCACCCCAGCAGCAGTCATGGATATCATAAAACCTGTTTACAGAGACCTGGCAAATCCTGAATTACTGAAGACGTGTCTGCATGGTCAGACTCAAAATCCCAATGAGTTGTTCAGTAATCTTATATGGACTCTTTCCAAAAAGTGTTTTTGTTGGAATGAAGACACTAAAGTGGGTAGTCAGTGATGCTGTTATTGCTTTTAATGATGGCAACATTGGTAGAGTGAAAGTGCTACAGCATATGGGAATTAATCCTGGAGCAAACTGCATCAGAAAACTTGGAATAGATGGACAAGGTTTGCATGGATAAAGCAGAGTTTGCAGCACAGTTGGCCACTAAGGGGTCCAGAAAGAAGAAAAGAAGGAAAAATCTTGGAAAAATATGAAGTGGATGATACACAGTATTGTGCAGGATGCTTCTGAGTGACTGAAAAAAAAAAAAAATTAAGCATATATTAAATGAGTTACAGTCTTTTGAAACATGAGAAGCTGTTCCTGAAAATTTACATTATTTGTTGCATTTTCCCCTAAATCTCAGAAACCACTTCAAGTAGAGTATTCAAATTTTCAGGGAGTAATAACATAGATATCCTGAATCTACTGAACTAAAAGAAGAACATAATGTTATGTATAATTAAAATTATTTAGGATAACATACAAAAAAAGTACCCAAAATTTTAACTGTATAACTAAAAAGTTGTATTTACAAAAGCAGTGGCTGAAATGCAATTATTGTATTTCAATAGACTCAGAAGATACCGTTTAATGCCCTATAAAAGTTTCATGTTAATGGCTACAATGGTTTCTGATATACAGGGAAGCCAAGTCACTAAATTTAACATCGTCGTAATAGGGTGTTCCAACTCCCCTTAAATAAGTCGGTCATTTTTTTCCCCATTTGACAAAAGGGCCTAAGTGGTTTGGGTATTACACAAAGTCTCTAAGCAGATAATTAATCCATCGTGAAGTCAAGGATGACACAGTGGTCTAAGCACTGAAGTCAGTCTTCCAAATTGTTTCAGAGAGAAAGATCATTTCACGTCTGCTCTTTTTAGTTGTTGCAGAAATGTCAAAACTATTGATTTAAGGGATTCCGTGATAGTAAATCAGCTAAAATGGCTCTCAACTGAGGAAATCTGTCTGTACCTGAAGGCATACTTGTAGAATAATGTGTGAGGGCTAACAAGAATTTAGATTACATTTAAGTGTAGGAAAAATCGAACAATAAATGCTAGATTGCTACTCACCATAAAGATGACACATTGAGCTGCAGACAGGCACAAAAAAAGACTGTTACACATTGAGCTTTTGGCCAAAGCCTTCTCCAGTAAAAAAAAACACATCCACATCCACACAAGCAGGCACATCTCATATATACAGGACCGTTACCTATGGCCAATGCGTTGTGCCTGTCTGCAACTTAGTATGTCATCTTTACGGTGAGTAGCAGTCTGTCCTTTTCATAATATTGTAAAAGGATAGGAAAAAATGTTTTATTCATTTGTAAGTGACACTTAAATACTACTTTTAAACATAGCATTAATTTAGGCACTAATCATAGTGACAAAGAAACTTTGCAATTCCATTGGCATTCTGTTGCCTGAGACCGCAACTTGTCAGTCATGCCCTCTTGCAGTTCCATGTTGTCTTCAAAGTGCTGCTTTGTGAGCCAAGTCTTCATTGTAGGAAACAGATGGTAGTCACTGGGTGCAAGATCTGGACTGTAAAATGGGCGAGGAAACACCTCCCACTTGAAAGCAGCAAATACTCCTCAATACAGTTTCCCTTGTGTGGCTGAAAATTGTTGTGCGAGAACAAAACTTTTGAGCTCAACTTTACTCTACTCTTATTCTGAATACCTCTTCCTAAATTTTCGAAAGTTTGACTATACCCACAGAGTTGATTGTTGTGCCATACTCAAGAAAATTGATAAGAAGCACACCTTTCCTCTGCCAAAAAACTGTTGTCCTAATCTTCCTTGCAGAGAACATCTGCAAGCATTTTCTTGGTTTTTGAGTGGATATGTGTGCCCCTACTCAATAGACAGCAATTTGGTCTTACAGTTCAAATGTTTCACTTACGTCTTGTCTCCAGTTATGATTTGATCATGTGATGAGTCACCATCTTTTTCGTAAGAATCCAGAAATGTCGATGATACAGCGATATGCTAGTCATTGTGGTTTTCTGTCAAGAATTTTCGTACCAGTCTTGCACAAAATGTGTGTTAGCCTAGCTTCTGTGCAACAATTTGATGCAACAGGCATTGTGAAAAAATATGGAAAACCAAACGGCAGCCCAGTCATTGTGAATCACATGTAAAACTTTTATTGTGAAATAATGGAAAATGACACGAACCTCACCCAGGCATGGAAGGATGCTGACTGAGCAGACAAACACTTCGAGAAAAATATGGCCACCCTAGCCCCACCCATTGTTGCTGCAGATGAAAATGTAATTTACGCTCTGGATAGCCCTCGTATATGTATCCAAATCTACATCTACATCTACATCTACATCTACATACATACATACTCCAAAACCAATGCAAAATGCGTGGCAGAAGGCTCGTCCCATTGTAGCGTGCGTTAAGGTTTGTTCCTCTTCCATTCACATTTAGAGCACAGGAAAAATAATTACTTAAATGCTTTTGGGCCAGGAGCAGTAGTCTAATTTTATTTGGCCAGTCCCTTTAGGAGTGATGCATATGGGGTTGCAGTATATCCCAAGATCCCTTACTTAATGCTTGCTTTTGAAACTATGTAAATATACATTTGCAGGATCTATCTTAAAGTGTGTACCTGTTCAGGTTCTTCAGCAACCTCATTATACTCTCCTAAGGGTCAAACAAATCTTAGAACATTTGTGCTGTCGTTCTTTGTGATTGTTGAATATCGTTCATTAGTCCTACTCGTATGGGCCCCATAAACTTGAGCAGTATTGGAGAATGGATTACACTGTTGTTTTGTAAGCAGTCTCCTTTGTAGATCTGTTGCATTTTCCCAGTTTTGTACCAATGAACCAAAGTCTGCCACCTACTGTACCCACAATTAAGCTTGATCGTTCCATTTCATTACCCTAGAAAATTTTACACCCAGCTGTGTGTAAGAGTTGAGTGACTGATACAATTTGTGACACATCAATACTGTAGGCATAGGATATAGTGCATTTTTAATTTTTTAAAGTGGGCAGTTTTAATTTTCCAAACATTTAAAGCAATAGCCTATCATTGTGTCGCTTTGATATCTTACCAAGATCTGCATGAATATTTGTGCAATTTCTTTTCAGACAGTACGTTATTATAGAAAACTGCATCATGTGCAAAAAGTCCCAGTTTACTGTTAATATTGCGTGCCATGTTATTAACATACATCGAGAACAGCTTCCCAGGAGCACATGTAAAATTACTTATACATCTGTTGATGACTCTCCATCCAAATATCATACTGCCAAGCAATAAATCCTCAATCTGGTAACAACTTTTGTTTGGTACCATTCATAGCATCAGTTTTTTTATAATTCACAGGAGGAAATAAGTGTTCTAAGCAATAGAAAAGGGGATCAAGTTTTTCCCATATTCAATAAAGGTCTTTGAACAGATGCACATAACTATAGGCCTATTTTGCTGATTTCAGTGTATTATAGGATAATGCAACATGTTTTATGCTAATGGATTATGACTTTTTGGAGATTTATGCTGATACGCAGCAGAGGAAAAATATTGATATTCTGTAAGTTTTCTTATTTTAAAAGTAGAAACAGGAATCTTAATGAAACTTCCTGGCAGATTAAAACTGTGTTCCCGACCGAGACTCGAACTCGGGACCTTTGCCTTTCGCGGGCAAGTGCTCTACCATCTGAGCTACCGAAGCACGACTCACACCCGGTACTCACAGCTTTACTTCTGCCAGTATCTCGTCTCCTACCTTCCAAACTTTACAGAAGCTCTCCTGCGAACCTTGCAGAACTAGCACTCCTGAAAGAAAGGATATTGCTGAGACATGGCTTAGCCACAGCCTGGGGGAGGTTTCCAGAATGAGATTTTCACTCTGCAGCGGAGTGTGCGCTGATATGAAACTTCCTGGCAGATTAAAACTGTGTGCCCGACCGAGACTCGAACTCGGGCCTTTGCCTTTCGCTAAGCCATGTCTCCGCAATATCCTTTCTTTCAGGAGTGCTAGCTCTGCAAGGTTCGCAGGAGAGCTTCTGTAAAGTTTGGAAGGTAGGAGACGAGATACTGGCAGAAGTAAAGCTGTGAGTACCGGGCGTGAGTCGTGCTTCGGTAGCTCAGATGGTAGAGCACTTGCCCGCGAAAGGCAAAGGTCCCGAGTTCGAGTCTTGGTTGGGCACACAGTTTTAATCTGCCAGGAAGTTTCATATCAGCGCACGCTCCGCTGCAGAGTGAAAATCTCATTCTGGAAACCTCCCCCAGGCTGTGGCTAAGCCATGTCTCCGCAATATCCTTTCTTTCAGGAGTGCTAGCTCTGCAAGGTTCGCAGGAGAGCTTCTGTAAAGTTTGGAAGGTAGGAGACGAGATACTGGCAGAAGTAAAGCTGTGAGTACCGGGCGTGAGTCGTACTTCGGTAGCTCAGATGGTAGAGCACTTGCCCGCGAAAGGCAAAGGTCCCGAGTTCGAGTCTTGGTTGGGCACACAGTTTTAATCTGCCAGGAAGTTTCATATCAGCGCACACTCCGCTGCAGAGTGAAAATCTCATTCTAGGAACCTTATTATTTAGATGTGTTATATGAGAGATGTCTGCCACTGTTGAGCTGCGCAGAGGTGTTGTACACAAATTTAATTGCTTGTAAATTGAAGAAAATTTATAAAATTATACTAAACATATACTAATACATACACCAGAGAAAAAAGTTCTTCTAAATTGAAAATAGTATTTGGAAATAAGTGACATTAACATATTTCAAAGATCTACTTGGAATTTCAGTTCAATGTTGGCTCTAAGCAAAATTTTCAAAAGTGAAATCAGTTGAAATGCACACAAAAAATTATCAGTTCAAGTATTGGCTCACTCTTACAAAAATCAAACATACACAAAAAAATCGTGTTAACACTCACTCTTAAAATACTGGTAAAACTATTTTCCTTGTTTTCACAGAATGCCTTTTTTCTTTTTGCTTAAATGAGGCTTATTCCATTTTTGTTCATGTTTTTTGATTTGCACCCAAAATTGAAATTTTCTCACCTTCAATATTTTTAGACAGCATATTTGAAAAAGGAACTTTCCACACATGTTCTTTCTTCTTTAGTGATAGTGTTGTCAGCTTAAATGTAAAGTATCTAGTCCCCATGTTTGAGCATTTATTTTATCTCTAATGGATACACACAAATGATGCTGACAAGTATAGGAATATTTTGCTGAGGATAAAAGTGTGCCCATTTTCCTGGTTATTTTCAACGTGACTGAACTATTTGTGACCATATTTCTGAAGGGTCTGTTGTGTCCTTTTCAGTCTCCGATGATTTACAGATTGACAGGGGCTCGAATTATTAGGCTGAACTCCACTTTACCTACTTTTCTCTCCCAATTCAAGTTCACTGTAGTTCTTACAACCAAGTGATATTATGTACCTACTGAAATTTTTTGATCTTATAAAATCAAGAAACTCTCATGATGTCTAGTGCAGGCATTGAGGAATAGCAAAACTCTGTAGTATATTTACTTGGGAGAGAAATGATTAATTGTGAGACGACATAATGTGTGTCTAAGTAGTTATTATACTTAACAACAAAATAACTACAATTAATATTGTTACTAAATTCCTACTAATTGGTTATTTTTTACATGTGTGTGTTTAAACTTATAATACAGTGGAACCTTAAATAGCGAGCATAATTGGTTCCAGAATCTTACTAGTAGCGCGAAACACTCATTGTCCCACGAAAATTAATGTAAAATACAATAATGTTTTCCATGCAAAGACAGTACTAAAAGTTTTATCTTATTCAGGCTAGTTATTCAAAGAAAATTATACATACAGTATTATGTACTATAGTCATTTGTTTCTGCCAACACTTCAACACTTGATGAAAATACTACACATCATTATCGTCAAATAAATTTGTAGCATGCATAGCCACTGCTTTATTGGGGTGGTGATTTTCAATATACGATGCTTTTAGCATTTCTGTTATTGTGCCGCAAGATTGCTGCATTGCTGTTACTGCCTCCTCCTCCTCCTCCTCCTCCTCCTCCTCCTCCGGCCAAAGATTCTTCCAAGCAGAAATGAGAGTTTTCTTGGTAACCCCTTCCCACCCCTTTTTGATGATCTTGATACAGGCAGTGATGTTGACTTGATATTTCCAAAACTCTTTGAGAGTGGGACTGGTAACTTCGGTCAACTCAAAGCAATGCTCGGAGAGTACTTTCATATAGAGCTTCTTCATATTAGAAATAATCTGCTGGTCCATAGGCTGGAGTAACAAAATGGTGTTGGGAAGCAACAATTGGATCTTGGTGAATTGAAATTCTTCGATGAGGCAGTCTTGTAGACCTGAAGAATGGGTGGCAGCATTGTCCAAGACGTGGAGTGGCAGATTCATCTCATGCAAATCTTTTTTCACCAAAGGACCAAACACTTTATTGATCCAATGTCACCCCAGTCCTGTTGTTTGATTGGATCTCTACATCACATTTCACCTGCTATACCAGACTTCACACTTCTTGAAGGCTCGTTGAGTTTCTGGATGGTAATCAAGCAGCAGTTTAATTTTCAAACCTCTGCTTGCATTGGCACAATATAGCGGTGTGAGACGGTCTTTAATTGGATTGTGACCAGGCAGTGCATTCTCCTCTGCTGTTATAAAGGTATACTTCAGCGTCTTTTTCCAGAATAGACCCATCTTGTCACAAATAAAAACTTGTTGCGGCAGATAATCCTCAGAATCTTTGAGCATCTTGAAGCTGCTGGTGAAGTTCTCTGATGTCTTTGTATCAGAGGTGGCAGCTTCGCCGTGCCTCACAACACTGGATACCGGGTCTTTGCTTAAACTTCTTGAACTACCCACAGCTTCCTTTAAACACTTCTTTGGCCACTGATGATGCTGGCATCTTCTTAACAAGGTCGGTGAAAATCATTCTCACCTTCTTACAAATGATGTTCTAGTTAATAGTGTCACCTTGCAATTGCTTTTCATTTATACGTATGAGGAGCAACCTTTTGACATCATCCAGAATAGAAAACCATTGTTCAGAGGCTCTTGTCACTCCCATTGAAGCATCTGTCTCCTTGTCTCCTTAATCTTGTCCTTGTTCTTGAGGATAGTGCAAATAGTTGATTTAGACCAATTGTACGTGCATGCTAAATCAGCAACTCTCACACCACCTTCGTGTTTTTCAGAGATTTTACATTTCATTTCTAAGGTTGTTTTCTTTCTCTCATGGTCGTCTCCTTGTGGCCTTATATTCAGGGACATTTCTATGAAGATTATTAAAACTTGCACACAAAAAACTCTGTGTGAACACAAGTTTAGAAAAATATGTGATCTGAAGCTGTATTAAGATGGTAGTAGAAAGAGCATTAAACCCAGACTGCAGTATGTACTAAAGGCATTGTTCATATGCTACTGCGGACAACAAAAGGTGTTCATCTTGTTGTACATACCCCCACTGTGCGCGAAGAGCAGGTGATGCCACACTAAATCATCACTTGTTATGCAAAACATCGCTCGTTAAGCGAGCCGTTTTTTTTTTTTTTTTTTTTCCTCATTATGTGAACTGTGCATTATGGGAAGTGCTCGTTAAGCAATGTTCCACTGTAATAAGTTGCATAAACTGATGCTGTTTCTTTTAAGAGATTATTAATATTAATTACTGTTTTGTAGCCTACATTAGTTGGACTGGACAGTAGGAGGAGGAAGGTAAATTACTTTCAAGTCATTTTTTAACTTTTTCTGGTATTTTAGTAAATTGAAGCTTCAGCTGTTATCTAATATACAGTACACAGTGAAGAAAAATTTTAAAAGAGTAGTGATAATTTATTACAGAAAGTAACCATTGCTATGAATTCATGTAGATTAAAGATGGCAACTGTGGGTGTTTTGTATCAAAGGACAATTCAATCAAGAAAATACATTATGAGATGGAATTGTTGGCCAGGATTTACCAAACAATAATTTATCATGTTTTGTGTGATATAAAAGAGTAGCGTCCACCTTATAAATGCAGTCACAAAAATTCTGTACATGTTTGTTGAATTTCTACTACTTTTTAATTGAATTATGGTTATATTAATGTTGCATTTTTAACCATCTGGTGTTTGATTTTAAAGCTTTTTGTTTATCTATTCAATTATTATTCTTGTATTCTTTCAGGCCATTCCACATTTGGTATTTTGTGTTCTTCTGCAATACTGTACTGTCTTTTTAATTTATTGCTATTCCCTATTTGTATCTGAATTTTTTGTAGCTTGTTTGTGCCTCCAAGTGTGTCATGAAATCTTGTAGTTATTTGTAGAAGGCTCTTGAAAATTTCATTGTCAAAATTTTCTTGTTAGTTGTTTCAATTTTTGGAATTGATTTGAATTACTTGAGTGTGAAATGTTAACAGAAAAATATTAAATGACATGAACATAGTTTAACTTATCTATGAAACTGTACAAACAGTTCTGAAGCACGTTGGTACTTTCATTTGTATGAAGTGCTACAGTGCTGGCATTTGCATGCTTACACTACACAGTGAATAGATGTAGAGATATCTTAACTGTTTCTAGATTACACAGTGTAAAGAGTTTTCAGTGGAGGATGTGGAAGTGTGAGACTATACAACTAAGGATTTTAATTTCCTTCGAAAAGTGGCAGCTGCAGTGTTTTAGAAATAATTTTCAGTGAATGTTAAAAATGTTCACTTGCAATGCAGATTGTTCCTCATTTTTTGATTCATCAATTGGTTTAGGTGTTATCCTAAAAGCCATACATGTAGCTAGAACTGTCATTTTCCTGTCAAACTAAAAACATAACTTTGTTTCATTCAGGAAAATAGCAAATACACATAAAAATATGTACACCTTTTAACTGAGAAAAATATCAGACTAATCCCTTGATAAGGTATTCTAACTGTGGCATTTTAGTGCCTCCCTCAAGTTAGAATCGGTTATCATTCCATGACAATGCAGTTTATTTTATTACCTCTTGCTACCTGCATAAATATCTATCACTTAAAGTTGCACTATAATCTCTTTCTTTCAAAATTTTTAGCCTGAGTAAGAAAAAAGTACATCAGAATGTAAATGAGAATTTTTGTACCATCTCAGTGACACTCATTATTATGATTGCAGAAATTACATCAGCACTTTCTGTTTTGCAGATGGAGATCACTAAGCATGGTGGTATCATGGCCTCATTGTATAGTTCAAAGCCAGCTGACAGTCACATGACACTTGAGCTGTCATTGGAAATCAATCGAAAACTGCAGGCAGTGTTAGAGGACACACTTCTAAAAAATATCACTCTGAAGGTTAGTCTGTGCTTTTTTATTGGCAGTAATGTGGAAAATTTATTAAAATAGTAACATTGTTATGTTTTTGTGCAGTACTCTGTTGTTTTACTGGTGACTGTGTTCTTTTATGTCATTTTTTAAATGTTGTTTTTTTATTATTATTATTTTTAACCAGAAACTTGTAACATTATCACTTTGATCGAGTGGAACGGTAAAGAAGTGGCTTAAAGCTGCCAGGCACTTAATTATAAATTGTAGAGCAATGATGTAGATGTAGATGTAGATGTAGAGTATGATAAAAAATAGTGACTCCACTCTTAAACTTCTTTTGAGTGAAAATATAATTCTTTGTTTAGTTGTAGTACACCTGTGTGTCTCATCTTCAAGAGTACTCCAATAAATGTGACTGAAGTGATATTTAAGTAGTTCTTGTTGTAGACGAGCAAAAGTTTCCAAATCTCCTGTCAGTTAATGGAAGCCTACTGTTTTCTTATCTTGACTTATAATTGAACTTATGACTGTGATCTATGTTGTATCTTCATTGTGCATTATTCCCTATTTGCATTTGTTAGCAGTGTTAATTATAATCTGTAAACCTTGAGTTAAGAAACTACTATATATTTACACTTAAAATTATTTCAGGCTCCAGTGTATTTGAACAACTTTTTCTCAAAAATATATTGGTCATAGATAAATTACCATTTTTTTTTCAAATGGTATAGAACTGGAAATAAAAACATTTGCAGGTGACTAATGAACACAATGAAATATCGATTGCTTCATAGGTAAATGCTGCTTATCAAGTCATTTGCCTCTGACAGTGATATATTAATCTGAAAAAATTCCAAGTTGCATTGTCATCCAGTATCCAAACTAAACCATAGTCTACCTATGACTGGTAAAGTCAGCTCAAAGGTCGGAGGAAGACCAAGGCATGGTGCCTAGTGAAGTGTTATGGTACCAAACCAACTTTTGGCTTGATGACAATTTACCTTACTGAAAGATGTGGTTTACAACATTCAGTGTATATTGAAATACTGCATTCAGCCATGCAATATTATTATTCATGTTGAACTAAGTGTTTCGAGAGAACAAGCTTGCACCTTCAGGTGCAGTGCAACGAAACTACATTAACAGTTGTCCTCCCCACTAAAGTATGTCCTGCGTCATGGCATTGACAACTGTCCACAGAACATTAAAAGGTTTTCTGTCAACACATTAAAAAACAGCAGTTGTTGTCTTGAAATGTGTAGTTCAAGAACAATGATAATATCACTTGGTTTGAAGGCATTGTTTCAAGGCAACCAGTACTGTGAAAACAGGCAATGTGAAGAGCATATTCAGCACCTCTATGATTCACAGGTCATCTGCCTGCTGGAATTATAGGAACCACATGATATTTTTCCAGCACATCTCACCACTTTAATCACATAATGTAATGACATGTAGCATATATTTTGGATTATATATGTTCTCCGTATACAAGACTCAGCTGAGTTAGAATTGAAAAGTAGCTCACATTATTGTAATGTGTCAAATGGTGTGTGTGTGTGTGTGTGTGTGTGTGTGTGTGTGTGTGTGTGTGTGTGTGTGTGTGTGTGTGTGTGTGTGTGTGTGCGCGCGTTTGGGGGGGGGGGGGGGAGAGGGAGGGGTGATAGAGCATCATAAGTGAATGAGCAAACAGGTGGAGACAGCTGACATTGAGATTTAATACTTCAGCGCATGTAACTAGGTAGTGGGGATACTTACATATATAGGTAGACCACGTTATATGAGGATTTGTAAGCGATTTTAATTTTGATTTGAATGCTATTATCTGTTCACAATACCGGGCAGTATTAATGCATTAATGGATCTCAACACTCATCTTCCGTCGTGTTTGTTGAGACGTGAATTGTCAAGTCAGTAGCACTGTGAAGTTGCACTTGACATGATCTGTATTTAAAATGTCAGGTAAAGGGAAAGAAAGTGTGCCTCTCAAGGGAAAGAAGCATGTACGAAGGAATTCATCTGAAAGAAAGGGAAGTTTTGGATCACTATGAAAAAGACAAGCATGTTGTTGACTTTGAGTGAATCAACTGTGAGAATAATTCATGATAATGTGGAATCAAAGCAAAAACTTATCACAGTTTAACTGACTAGGTGTGACTACAGTGACCAATTCTTGCTCGCAGGTGATTTTTTTTTGGGGGGGGGGGGGGGGGAAGGGGGGGGGATGCTGAGCTGTTGGATTGAGCACCAAAACCAACAGCACATGCTTCTCTGTGGAGGTGCTATTCAAGCTAAAGCCAAGAGCTTGTATGCAGATTAACGAAAGAAGAGGACAATCCAGCGCCTTGTTGACCAGTTCATGTTGGTTTAATCACTTCAAGCATCATTTTGGTTTTCACAGTATTAAAATGACAGGAGAGGCAGCTGAAGATGGAGGTACATAAAGTTGGAGCTGAGAAATTTAAAGAGAGGTTTAAAGAAATGGTAACAGAAAGACTACTGCAAAGCAAGTTTTTCACCTTGAGGAAATAGGCTCGGAAACGGATGCCTAACCACACTTTCATTTCTGTTGAAGAAAAAACTGCATATGAATTTAAGTCTGCCAATAAACAATGTACCCTTTTCATAGGAAATGCTGCAGGTGATTGCAAATAAAAACCCCTAATGATGTACTCTTAGAACTCTAAAGGAAGCTACCAGGTGGGAGAGTGGCCTGTGCAGGAGTAACCCAACCCAATAGCATGGATAATGAAACATGACATACAGACTATGGATAACACAACAGACCAGGATAAGAACAAACATCTTTATGACAAGAAGACACTACACAAAGCAGTCACCACAATGATGATGTCAAGATCAAGAGCAGTGGAGGACAAATCCACAACATTACTAGAGAGGGGTGACACACAAGATAGTTATCTAACAGTTTTGGTACAGTGAAGATTGGTCTGTAGGCATCAAGTGCAAGCACTGAACTGACTGGCTGTCTGCTGTATAGCTGTCTAAATACTGAACGTGTGGAATAGTATTGGCCGGCTCACTCATGTGATAAGACAGAGGCATGCACGCCCTGCAAGTTCAGCAGGTTCGTGATGTCCTCATTCAGCTATCAAGGTCCATCCCCTCCTGCAGGCATTCAATCTCTGCAGTGCCTGATACCAGATCCCTCCCCACCCGCCAAAATAGGTGCATATGGGTGAAACTGCCACAGACTGCGCCGTGGGGATGGAAAGAAGATATGGGTGACAACACAGAACCATTGACTCTCGGATGGGGAAAGGGATGGTGGTTGGTGGTGTCCATTCTGATGTCGTTGGAGGTGAGGGCGCTGGAGGGTTCTTCCAGTTCCTGCAGAAGCAGAAAGTAGTCTTGGTGTGCTTGTGGGGAGTTGCTGGCAGTCGCCACTGACACTGGCCCTGGGGCCTTGTGGTCACTGGACTTAGTGAGGTGGCGCAGGTGTGTGATAGTGGTAACATTTGTGGCAATAATGATAATGATAATGGGGAAACCCATAAAATGTATGTAGCTGTGCAGTATCAATGTGGAAGCAGAGGACCTCCAATTGGTCAAAATCAGTGTCCGTTCCAGCAGGTAGACATAACAAGGCTTCGGTCATAGGCTTCAACTGAATGGTGTAATTGTAAGCACTCAGTAATTTTGCCCTACATGGTAAGTTTTGAGCTGTTCGCTCCAGGAGGTTTGAATGAGGCCTAAGTAAGGTAACTAAGGGCTTGTGATCTATAATGAGACAGGACTTTGACCCAAAAAGATAGAAATGAAACTTTTTAATGGTAAACACTGTCACTAGCACCCCCATTTCAGTTTTTGAATAGTTGCATTGTGCAGGGGTCAACATCTTGGACGCATAAGCAATTGGTAATTCAGATCTGCCCTCATTCCAATGTGCCAGAACCATCCTGATGCAGTAGGCAGACATGTCAGCTGCTACTACCAAGCAGGCTGGAGTGGCTGTGCGGTTCTAGGCGCTACAGTGTGGAGCCGAGCGACTGCTACGGTCGCAGGTTCGAATCCTGCCTCGGGCATGGATGTGTGTGATGTCCTTAGGTTAGTTAGGTTTAATTAGTTCAAAGTTCTAGGCGATTGATGCCCTCAGACGTTAAGTCGCACAGTGCTCAGAGCCATTTGAATCATTTTTTTGCTACTACCAAGGGACGTCTGGCAGAAAAAGGCGTGACACAAGAAACAGATTTCAGCATGGTTTTTAATTAGTTGAAAGACCATCACAAGCAGGGGTTCAGTCATAGGGCACTCCTTTCTTATGCAGGTGATTGAGTGATTGCAGTATATGGGATGCCTGAGGCAGGAACTTTTAGTTTTAGTTGCCTTTACCCAAAAATACCTGCAGTTCAGTTAGGTTCTTCAGGTAGGGAAGAGAATCAGTGGCGCCAACATTCCGATCAGTGGGCCTGATTCTGTCTCTGGTGAGACAGTGCCCCAAATACACTACTTCCAGTTGAAAAATTCGACATTTTTCCAAATGTCGATGCAGACCTGCAGCCTGCAGGATGGTAAAGAGGGTGTGGAGATTTTGCAAATGCTCCTGCCTGGAGGGTTCCAGAACAATGTGACCATCCAGGTAACTCGCACAAACTGGAATGCACTGTATCAGTTGTTCCAGATACCTTTGGAAAATTGTTGAAGCGGCGACAATGCCAAATAGACATCGCTTATACTTAACATAATCAAAAGGGCGTGTTGACGACAACATTGTTCTAAGACCCCTCATCTAAAGGCAACTAGAGGTGAGCATCAGCAAGGTCGATCTTTGAGTAGTAGTCCCCACCAGCACGTTTGTTAAGGAGGTCTGTAAGGGGTGTAGGATAAGTTTCAACCAGCAGTTGTGCATTGATGATAGTCTTGAAATTCCCATATAACCAAAAACAGTGATTGGGCTTCTTGGTTATCATGATGGTGGCCCATGCTTTAGCTTTCACAGGTTTGATGACTCCAGCAGCCTTGAGACAGCCCAGCTACTTCACTGCAGCACAGGAGGCCACTGGAGTGGGCTTAGCAAGGTAAACACCAGGCATGATGCCTGGCCAAAGGGTGATGTGTGTCTGAAAACCCATGGCATACACCAAATCCAGCTTAAATAGCATCGCAACTGCCGAACAAGGATCGTCCAGTTTCTGGAAATGGGCTGTAGTAGATACAACTTTGCCTTCATCAGAGAGAGAAAACCCAAACAGTGTAATAGTGTCAAGGCCAAAAATCTTAGTACCTGATGGGTGGTTGATGACAAATAGCATAATGAGCTTTGTAACATGTTTGTAGGCTGCTGTGGCTGAGAAATGTTCACGGGGGGCGGGGGGTAGAACTGAACTGCCCCCATACTCCACCAAATATCATGAGGGAGGAGACAACTCAGATGAGCCCAGTCATCCATACATTGCCAGATTGATCTGAAAATGGTGTCCCCCAGTGTCATCCTGAAAATGAACATCCATATCATAAATGTGGGGTGTGAGAAACAACTTCCACATGAAAGAGTCATCTAACGCAACTGCAGACTGCAGGGCATGTACAGTGTCGTCGTGTTCTCATGAGGCAGGACGGGAGCAGGTTGTATGGCTGTGACACACCAATTGAAAATGCCCTTCTTTTGCCACAGAGTATGCAGGACCCAATTGATCTGGACAGTCTGCCCAGGAGTGAGTGGAAAAGCTCTGCAGTCACAATGAGAGCAGCCCTTGCGATCTGCAATGAGTCTGAACTGAGATTCAGATGCCATAGAGACGTCAGACAAGGACAAATCATGGCAGTGCTGCCTGGGAGCTGTCCTGTGCTTGCAGTGAAAGAGTGGATCATGTGGAGGTGCGTGGATTGCTGCAACTTGTGACCTCAACATTAGTTGTTCATTAGCCGCTGTGCGATTTTGAATGAGTGTGCGATGCACAAAATGTCCCCCAATGAGGGGTTATCTAGTTTCAACTCCACACTGCAGATGTCCATATCTGTTGTAATCTGGACCATCAAATCACGAATTGAGGAGTCCACATACGAAGCCTTTATTGGCACAAATTAAATTGTATTTTTGACCGAGACTTTGCAAGTCAGTGACCTAAGAACAGTATGACTGTCCCAGCTGTCTGTGGTGTTGATGGAACTCGAGCCTGAAGGCAACCACATGGTATCACTGGGAATAGTAATCAGTCAACAGAACACAAATCTCTTGAAACAATAGCACGACAGTATCTGACAGAAGGGACAACTGTCAGAGCAGAACGAACGTTTCTGGTGAAGCCTAAGACAAAAACAATGATCACTGGAATGAATCATCCACGACTTGAAAGACTGAAAAATGCTGTTTCAGACAATGCAAGTATGTGTGCCAGACCTCCTTAGTGTCATTGAAAAGTGGGTATGATGGAGAATGTGTGGAGGTGTCAGTAGTGGGAGACAGTGAGGCCTGGTGCAACTGGGCCTCACGTGCTCCAAGTGCATTCACCTGAATCTGAAGCAATTTTTGTAACAAATCTAACTCGAGGTAGTGCTGGTGCTTCTGCTGCTGCTGCTGCTGCAGCATTAACTGCTTGCAGTGCAAGCACTGTGTGGCCATGATGTCCTCTCCCAGATATCAAGGTCCATCTCCTCTGGCAGGCATTCAACTTCTACGGCACCCAAGACCACAGTTAGTTTTTTGTTTGAATACTAGGTAACTCTGCGATTTTAAACTCAGTGTGTGAGTAAACCAGAATCTATCCCATATTTTACATATAAAATGATGCTCGATTTACGAGAATTTAGTACTCGTGGCATTTCCACAGAATGTAACTATCACATATAGTGAGATTTACCTGTGTATGCTATTATCTGCATGTGATGTGTAAATGTCATCAGATCATATGAAGAAGATGGCAGGGTATGCTGGCAGAATATTATGCGAGTATTATGCTAGTTCTAGCATTATTTCACCTTGAAATCGTGGATAGCAGACATGAGTTGCTGACTATGTAATCAACTGATCAACTGGGGAGGTCACTGTTAAATTGTTGCAGAGTAGCCACTGCAAAATTTAAATGCCTGCTGCCAATACTGATATAAGGGGCAGACTATGATACATCAACACTTCATCAGAAGATGGAAAGAATATTGTGCTCATACGGTGACTGTAATCAGCGGGAAACCCAAAAGTTTTTACTGCTGTTGTTATTTCTCGTCTTTCGACTCTCCTCCCCCAACACACCAAAATTAAAAAAAAAAATCCATCATTATTACTTTCATCATTTTATATTTGTTTGATTATTTGCACGACTTGTGCTTGTTTTATATTTTTAGTTTCTAATGGTTTTTTTCTTCTTTTTTTCTGCTCCAAATGTCTCCTGCTGGACTCTAAATCGAATTAATTACTAATTTGTCTCACGTCATCTAGTCCTTTCCATTACTTTCCTTCTATGCAGTGAACACTTGTTAACAGATTTTTAGATTGGAATACCCACCGCTTAAGTGGGTGAGAACATGAATTGATGCACAAGAGCTGTTCATGTTGGGGTCTGTGAAGACCCTGTTTACTGATTCATTTTGCTGATAATTACTCCACTTGTTGATGATGGGTTGTTTCATCATTAATATTATGTATAGTCGGTTGGGTGATATTCATTGAGCATAGTGGGTTGAGATGCAACTATTAATTAGTTTATTACATCCTTTGTTGGAAAGTGTTATTGAATTATAGTAACAAAATCATACCATAGAATTTGAATAGAACTTCAGCTTACATAACTGCTTCAATATTGGATGCAAATTACTGTTCGGCAGTCTCCTGACATGCGAACAAAAAATTCCTTTGGCTCTCTTTCGAATACTTCCTCTGACATAATGTTCATGTCTGATTACCTCTGTTTACTCCATTTTAATGACAGGCACAGGCTCGCAAACAAGCATGTTGTTTCACCTCATAGACATTGCTTTTGTTCTCATATCGAACTAGATGCAGCAGTGGTGAACCTCACAGGTCCCAGTTGTTGAGCACATTCTACAACATGGCTCAGGTAGAGTTTAGTGTCTGCTACAACATTTGGCCATTTGTACCCTTTTCCAGTACTAATTTCCCTGAACTTTAGAGATGAAAATTTGCTCTCCAACATATCCTCACGCCCACCACCCTCCTATACTTAGTCTCCATTAACCCAGACAAGTACAGTGATGGCTTCAGTCATCATAGCAGTTCTGTTTATTGCGCTGCAGTGACAGGAACAGCTGTCACATCACTGCAAGGAAATCACGTGTTTCGTCTGGAGCTTGTTGTTTTCTGTGGCCACAACAGTAGATGGCTCCAGTTATATATATATGTATTTTTGGCTATGGGGAAGCTAGACTTAACACAACAAATCACGCTGACATGAGAAACACGTTGGTGCACCAACAAAATGTGCTCCAGACCATTCAAAACTAAATGAGAAGCAAGCTCCTATAGAGCTGAAACAATGACTTCTGATTCAGACAAGAACACAAGCTGATTCCCTGTACAGCACATGTAATGAAGGTGCATCCTTTTGTCACAGAGAAGGCGTTGTGCTGTACAAGAATACATTCACAGGCACAACAGTGGGTTCTTTGGTTTGCTCTAGGAGGAGATTAAGTAGAACTATAACAAGTAAAATGTTAGTTCACTTCATTATAATATAGATATGAATGAAAACAGTCAGTTTTTGAAAACTTAATGTAAGTCATGCATTCTTTCCATGTCATCCTGTCTGGTAAGTCTCCCCTGACGCAGGGTTCTGGGCAACTTTGCCGAACTCTGTCCCTTTTCCTAACCTCACCAGTCTTTCCCCTTTACCCCTCTTCTTTCCCCTTCAACCATTCAGCCAGTAAATGGAGCCACAGGCTCTGAAAGCTTGCAAATTTGAATACCTTTGATATGTGTGTTCTCCTGCCACCCTTGGTGAGTAAAAATAGCTATGAAGACTTACTTAACATTGTAAAATCCATTTCCACAGGAATGTTTTGAGAATTTACAGCTATCCCCAAATATTAAAGTATCACATCATACAAACAAATTTACAAGATTCCACACTTGAAGAATAACTGAAATGTTCACTCAAAGTTCGGTACACTGGTGGCCTATCTAAGATGATGCTGTTATTTTGGTCGTTGAGTGCGAACTGGGGTGAACGTCCCTCTGCTCAGCCGTAAGTAGATGAGCCATTGCAGTCCCATGGAGTAGCTCTAAGAGGTGTGGCTCTGCTGGCATTTCTCATTCATCAGTGCAGCATGCAGTGACTATACTCTCATGTGGTTTCAGCATGAGGAGCTAACCTTTCTTTGGCACCCAGCTCTTTGCTCAGCACCACATTTCTGTACCCCAAACCTCCAAGCTGTCTTCGTGTAGGGTGAATGTGTGTGATGACAGCGGAGGGGAAGACCACATGTGGATGCAGGTGAGGAGAGACAGAGAGTGTAACTGTAGCTGATGGCAGATCCCTGCCTACACACCAGTATCTAACCTGTGACTGACCACAACGCCAACTGAAAAGCCAATCAGAGGATGAACACCTGCTTTTAGAGAGACAGAAACCTTGGTTGGTTTAACATCAAAGTTATCTTCGGAGGCAGCATGATGACTTGGGAGTCATGTCCATGGACGTCAGTTCAGGCTGCAGGACATGTGCCGACAGCAGTGACATCAATGGTGGTGGCAGCTTGGTGTCATCCTCTATGGGCACCACAATGGATGGTGCTGGCTGAGACTGGCAGAGAGATGGAAGATACAGCTGGTGTGGACCCCAGCTATGTGTTGGGTCTGTGGACAAACAATCTGCAGCAGAATCATTGATATTCACAGAAGTGCACCGCTGCTGGTTTTGGTGGTGCTGCTGCAGCCCAGCAGAACCTTGAATGACAAAAGAACAATGTCTGATGGCATAGGTGATGACTCCATGCTCCAGACACTGTTTCCTTCCAGAAAATTTGCAGAAGACTTCATATAGTGGGTGAAACTTTGCACTGACCAGATGGGAAGAATTGTTTCATGGCGGCCACAGAAGGTGCAACAGGGTACAGAGTCTGTGATTGTGTGAGGATTCTACCGGTGATTTCCCAACACATGTCCAGGTGAGGTAAGAGGACAGAAAAATCTTTAAAGCTTGCTCCATGTAACTTTTGAATGTTCGAATGAACTGTTCAGCTTTACTGGTAGACCGAGAGTGGAAAAGTGCTATGGTCACATGTTGTATGCCACTGGTGGTGCAAAACTGTTGGATTTTTGCTGATGTGTATTGTGGTCCAATGTCTGAGACAGTGACCTCGGGAAGAGCATCAACACAGAAACATCCCCCAGGGGGCTTGCTGCTCTTTGGCAGGTTTGTGCTTGGCTACAATGGGGCCCCAGCCTTTGCAACATATTTTCCCTTTCATGCTGCATGTCTATCTTCTTGCTGTTCTTTTTCCTTTCCCATGGGGACCATGTTCGGGCTGTTTTTGGAAATGTATTCTGCATTTTTGGCAGTCAATAACAGAACACTCTACACTGTTTTTACTCCTTCTTTCTTTCTTCGTTCACCTCCTATCCTTTCTCTGCTTCAGCATTTGAGGTTCTTCTTTATGATCATCCTCCCTGTGTGCTTCTGAAGGCCAGCCCACGCGTCTTACACATAACAGGTGACTGGGTAACGTGTAATTCCAGCCCCAGGCTGAGAGGTAAGGTTGGCATATGCCCCCTGGTAGAGGTCAGGCCCAGGGAGGGTGATTGCCTGAGCTGTTACCTTCCCAAATTTGCTGATGGTCCCTCTGTCAGGTGTTCGGGAGCTGTGACCTGAGGTCTGAACAATCACCTAAGGTGAGTGTGCCTCCTTTTGAAATGGATACCCAGTAGGAAGGAGCACGCCATCGGAGACACTGGGAAATATGGGGGATTTTCTCGCAGTGAGCTAATCATCTTCACAGTTAATGGCTGCGAAATGTAAATGGTATGAAGCTAATGATTCAAAGATCCTCCCAGCTGCACCATGGTTCCTTGTCGTTTCACATACTGAAGACGATTGGTCTTTCACTATGGTAAATCCATTTATTATTCAGAAAGGTGTTGATGCAGTTGCTGGCCATGTAAAATCCTGCTCTCGTTTACGCAATGGCACTTTGCTTTTGGAGTCTACTTCTGATTCTCAAGCACAACAACTGCTTGCAGCTTCACTCCTCCACGCTATCCTGTTCGTATTGAGGCCCATCGAACGCTGAATTCTTCCCATGGTGTTATGTAAACTAGGCTGCTCAGTGGTCTGACGGAAGCGAAAATCCAAATGTACCTTTCTGATAAGGGTGTCATTGCAGTCCATTGGGTGATGAAAAATGTAGATGCTTCCTTAGTGCCCAAACTCATTCTCTTTCTCACTTTTAATAGAGTAGTTCCTCTGTCAGAGATCAAAGCAGGTTATGAAGTTATCGCAGTCAGGTTGTATATTCCAAATCCAATGCCCTGCTACCAGTGTCATCATTAGAACCACTCTTGAGAGTCCTGTTGGCACCCAGCCACTGTTTAGTCCCCCTTAAACATCCCAACAACCACCACCACCACCACCACCACCACCGCACCCAGCCAAATGTGTAACCTTTGGTAAGGATGCTCGCGAGGGCAACTGTCCGCCTCCTCCTCCCCACTGCATCAACTGCAGTGGCAACCATGATAGTCCCATATATCTTAATGTGCAGGCTATCCAGGAGATCCAGATGAAGGAAAAAGTGCCATATCCAGTTGCTTGCAAGTTGTTGGCTAGTCAGAAACCTTGCATTGTACTGTCTGGCACCTACATTACTGTTCTTGCAGCATCTTGTTCCATGAAAGAGATGGGGATGCAGACATGCGACCTCAAATTTAGCACCGCATTTGTGAAATCGCTCAACATCATGGTTGCATCCCCATCTCCTCCCCCAGCTGTGCAACATGCCTCCAAACTTTTGACTCACAGGGCGAAGTCGCCATCTACACAACTGACAGCGAGAAAGGATAGAAAGAATACTCCGATTAAGACTTCCTACTTTCCTCCAGCCAACCAACATGTGAGTATTCCTCTGCCAACCGGAAAGGCTCCAAGAAGTCAAACGAAGGCAAATGGTCTTCTCCTTCGCTGACTCAAAGATCCTCTTCAATGGTGTTGCCACGTGATACCCTTGCCCGGCCAACCTCCATGTCGCCAGTGTGCACCACCAACCATTTTTCTGCTCTAGACTCTGCAGGCCAACAGAAGAATGCCGACGCTTCTGTAGACCGCATGGAGCAGGATGCCTCTGTGGCCTGTAGCAGTGAGTCTTCTAAGACAGGCATTCAGCAGCCACTGAGGTGACATCCCTTCATGTTTTGCTTGTCACGACTCCTCCAGTGGAATGTTCATGGTCTTCAATCCAACAAAGAGGATTTATGGTTGCCCTTAGAATCACAGCATCCACTTGTTTCTGTCGTCAGAAAACAAAATTGTTTCCTCACAACCACTTCAAGCTCTTGCATTTCTTCCCAGTTTGTTTTGACCTCCTCCCCCCCCCCCCCCCCCCCCTCCCCTGCCGAGGACGGCATTCCATCTCATGGTCCTCATATGGGATGATGTTTGTAGTCAATCCATCTCCCTCACTACCCACCTTCAACACCTTCAAGCTGTTGCAATTTACCCTTTCCTTCCCCTCTTGACCTTTTCCCTTTGTACTGTTTACAACCCTCCATCATTTGATGTCACCAGGACAGACTTCCTTGAGCTTATTAGGCAGCTGCCTCATCCCTTTCTGCAGCTCGGTGACTTTAATGTGCACTATCTCCCAGAATCTGTCCAAAAGATGCCCTCTTGGCTGACCTTCTCAGTCAACTTAACCTCTTCCGCCTTAACACAGAAGCACCCACTTTCCTTTCAGAATCCACGCACATCTATTTCCATTCAGAGCGATCCTTCTGCATTGCCCAGCTTGCCCATCATCTCAAGTGATTCGTTCTCTCTGACACATACTTGAGTGACCATTTCCCGTGTGCTATCCAGTTGCTGTCATATACCCCATCTATGTGCACACCCAAAAGACAGCTTACTAAGGCCGACTGGAGGCTTTACTCCTCCCTGGCTATGTTTGGCAAACATTTCCCCAGTTACAATGACCAGGTAGAATATCTTACAAACATTATCTTTACTGTCGTAAAACATTCCATTCCTCACACTTCCTCTTTACCACGCCATGTCCCAGTTCCTTGGTGGACTGAGGCTTGCTATGACACAATTTGAGTGCCGAGACATGCTCTCCACATTCCCAACCATCATCCTACGATGGAAAACTGCATTCATTCTAAACAGTTCCATGCACAGTGTCATCGCATTCTTCGAGATAGCAGAAAAGCTTGCTGGATTTCATTCACTGGTTCTTTTAACAGTTCCATTCCCTCTTCCATCGTGTGGACCAACCTCCGATGGCTCTCTGGGACCGATATACAGTCCCCAATTTCCGGCCTGACAGTAGCAGATGATGTCATTGTGGGCTCTATTGCTATCTCCAAAATCTTGTGCTGTCATTTTGCGGAAATTTTGAGCTCCTCCCACTGTCATCCTACCTTCCTTCATCGGAAATGAGCGGGGGAGGCTCGGGTGATACCTTCTCAGAATTGTGAGTTCTACAGTGTCACCTTTACTGTGAGGGAGCTAGATCATGCTCTCACTTCATCCTGATCCTACGCTACAGGGCATTGCAGCACCTTTGTCTTGCAGACAGGCAATTTCTGCTTCGTGCGTACAGCTGCGTCTGGGCAGAGGGCACATTTCCCAGACGCTGGTGTGAAGCCACTGTCATACCTACACCTAAGCGAAGTAAGGACAAACACCTCCCTTCCAGCTACCACCCCATTTCTTTCACCAGCTGTGTTTGCAAGGTGATGGAACGTATGATTCACGCCCGACTAGCACGGTGGCTCGAGTCTTGCAATTTACTAACTACTGTACAGTGTGGATTTTGATGGTGCCGTTCTGAAGTTGACCATCTTGTCACTTTAGCCACTCATATCGTGAGTGGTTTTCTGTGGAAATCCCAGATGTGGGGTTTTTCAATTTGGAGAAAGTCTACGACACCTGCTGGAAGACTGATATCCTCCGTACTCTTTACATGTGGGGCTTCCCGGGCCGCATGCCTCATTTCCTTCAGGAATTTTTAAAAGACCGAATTTTCACTGTATGTGTGGGTTCTGCCTTGTTGGACACCTTTATCCAGTAAAACGGTGCACCTCATGCTCCTGTCCTGAGTGTTGTCCTTTTTGCTATCGCCATTAACCGTACAAGGGCTTGTCTTAGCTGGGCATCTCTGGCTCCCTTTTTGCCACCTATTGCAGTTCTCCATGGACTTGTCTCATTGAGCAGCGTCTCCAGGGATGTCTCGATTGTCTTTACTCATGGAGCATCAATAGTGGGTTTCGTTTTTCCACTGACAAAACCATTTGGATGAATTTCTGGTGGCACAATTGGTTTCTTCAACTGTCTTTACATCTTGGGCCTGTTGTTTTACCATTTGTTGAAACTATGAATTTCCTGGGGCTCCTACTTGATAGGAAATTTTCTTGGTCCTACCATGTGTCTTACCTGGCAGTCCGCTGTATGCAGTCCCCCAATGTCCTAAGTGTCCTCAATGCTACTCTCTGGGGTGGAGATTGAACCGCCCTCCACCATTTGTACCAGTCCCTTGTCCGTTTGAAACTAGACTACGGGTGCTTCCTTTATCATCTGCACATCCTTCCCCCTTACCCCCTCTCAATACTATCCACCATTGTGGCATCCATTTGGACACTGGCATCTTTTACACTAGCCCGGTTGAGAGTCTATGTGCAGAAGCTGCCGAACTACCAGTGTCCTACCGCCGTAACTTTCTCCCCAGTGATATGCATGCCGTTTGTCTGCCATGCATGGCCACCCATCCTATGCGTTCTTCTTTGATACTCCTTTGATCGTCAGTATGGGGCGCATCCCTCTTCTTTGTTACTTCGTGGAGTTCGCTTTCTGCTCTTGCTCCAGCAGCTTAACTTCACACAACCTGCAACTTTCCGGTGGGTGTAAACCCTGTAGGGTCGGCTTCATGCTGCGGCCCATGTTCACCTTGGCCTTCATTCGCTTCCTAAGAACACTACTCCAGCCTCGCTCTGTGGCCTTCAGTTTCATGACCTTCGCACGGAACTTCACAATAGTACCATTGTGTACGCTGATGACTCTCGGACTAACCATGTGTGCCTTCGTCATTGCCCCTGATGTTTTTCAGTATTGGCTTCCGGAACACTGCTCAGTGTTGACAGCAGAACTCTTTGCCCTATATCAGGCCACACAGTACATCCAGTGACACAGGCTTTTCAGTTGCATCATCTACTCCAACTTTCTCAGTATCCTTCGAAGCCTCTGTGTTCTGTACATCGTCCCATTAGTGCAACAGGTCCAGGAAATCTATCACTTGCTCACTCTTGATGGAGCCATTGTGATGTTTTATGTGAGCTCCTGCTCACATCAGTCTGACAGGAAATGAGGCCACTGCCACTGCTGCCAAGGCTGCAGTCCTCGTACCTCAGCCTGCTAACTCTTAAATTCCCTCCGATGATATCTGTGTTGCAGTGTGTCAGTAGGTGGTGTCACTTTGGCATCACCACTTGTCCTCCCTTCATGGGAACAAGCTCCGGGTTATTAAGCCTCTCCCAGTGGCTTGGACAACCTCCTCTCAGCCCTCACACTGTTAGGAGATCATTTTAGCTAGGTTGCATATCGAGCACTGTCGTTTTAGCCATCTCCATTTGTTAACTAGTGCTCCCCCACCATTTTGTACTCACTGCGCTCAACCTTTGACGGTCTGCCTTTTCATGATGGAATGCCCTTTTTTTTAACCACTTATACTCTCGTTTAAGTTTGCCGTCTGAATTATCAGTCGTTGTAGCGAACAACTCGCGGGCTGTTGACCGCATTTTACTTTTTATCTGTCATAGCAATATGGCGAAGGCCATTTAATTTTTAATTCATGACCTCCATTTCTCTATCACATACTTTATAGACCTTTCTCCACTTCCCTGTTTTAGCTGCCTTCTCTTCCATCAATATGCTGTCATGTTTAACTCCTCTCTTTGTCCTTGTGTTCTAGTTCTGATGTGGGTGTATATGAACCTAGTTGTTTTTGTGCTCTAAAAGAAAACAAACTAACACAGAAACAGGAGACAAAGGTTATACTTTACTTACCATAATGGTGGACCTCAAGGAGTCAACAAAAGGAAAGTATCTACCAACAACAACCATCGCTTGGTCCAGAACTGAATGGACCCATGAAATCAATATGAATGCATCAACATGGTGTGGACAGATGTGGCCTCTCAAAAAAGCATTGTGGTGGAGCTGATTGATGTTCCACAGAAACATTGTAAAGAGAGGTCATTTCCTCAATTAGTGTGTCCATGTTCTGCCAAGTACAATGATGTCTGGCAAGTTGCTTCAAGCAAACTGTGCTCCAATGACATCGGTGCAATAAAGACAGAACTTCCTGCTGTAATGAGTGAGGAATGACAAGACATGCGTTGTCATTCCTCTGTATGCAATAGCAGATCTGTATGCAACACCTGGTCACTTGGTTAGCAACTGACAATGCGAAAAATAGCAGGGAGATTTCTTTAAAACTGCATGGCCAGTCATGGTGCACATATTGCATAACAACCTGAAGTCCTGCGTCAGAGAGGCAGTTGCTGCATCAGCACACAGAAAATTGAGAGGAATGTTTTGAAAACATTCAAAATCCTGATAGATGATTTGAAATCGTGAGTCCTCAGGTGAATGAAATGCTGTTTCTGTACCGATCAGTAACCAAACAGCAATTCAATGTTCGAATGGTGAGCAGTGGTCCTGTACAATGTCTCATACTGAAAACTAGACAATATCAGAACCCAGCATTGCAATTTTTGCACTGACCGGGGTGGGATACCCTTGGCAGGATTAATCGAGGCCATCAAAAGCCGATGATCTGTAAGGGAATAAAACTTCCAATTGGACAGATATTGTTGGAACTTCGTAACATCACTGATAATAGCAAGCACCTCTTTTTGAAGCGGACTGTAGTTATACTGTGCTTAGGTAAGTGCTTGTGAGGCAAAAGCAATAGGTCTATCAAATAATCAATTTTATAGGACGACATGGTTCTGATCCCTTAAGAAGATGCTTCCGCAGCTAAAATGACAGGCTTAACTGGTTAAAAATGAATCGAACATCATTGTTAAGGCTTTCATAGCCACTTGTTGGCGAATTTCCTGTGGGTGTCTGTTGGCCAATGTTTGTTCGATAATTTTTCCCTGTGACCTTTCACAGCACAAATGACTGGTACTGTCAAAGCTTCACCCTCCATTTCTGGTGGTGGACAGGAGCCTAGCTCGCAGCCTCAGATTATATGTAACTGGTGCACCAATGTCCAAGGTCTTTCCTGTGACCGAGCGAGGTTGCACAGTGGTTAGCATACTGGATTCGCATTCAGGAGAATGATGGTTCAATCTCGCGTCCGGCCATCCTGATTTAGGTTTTCTGTGATTTCCTTAAATCGCTCCAGGCAAGTGCCCGGATGGTTTGGAAGGGCACGGCTGACTTCCTTCCCTGCCCTAATCTGATGACCTCACTGTTCCTGACACTTCTTTTTCCAATGTGTCACTTCTCTGAGTGTTTGATTCCTTGACACTTCTTATGTAACTGGTAGGGTGCCCGTTGCTCCCCAGCAACCTTTCTAGGTGTTATGTCTTGTGTTTAAGGTGGTGCAGCTCACATATTTATCTTGCTCACATTATGAGTGTGTTAACCATGCCTATTTTCTGGCTCAGGTTGTGATTTGACAGTTTGTGTAGGTATCGGTACGTGTGTGTCGGTTTTTGATACACACGGTGTTGCATGTTTTGACCATTCCTCATGTCCAGCACATCTAGAAAGGGTACCTGATGGTCCTTTTCTACCTTCATAGTAAGTTTTATGTTGGCACGGAGACTGCTCAGGTGCCTTAGGAAGTCACCGAGCTGATCCTCACCATGGCTCCACACAAATGACGGTATCCTCAGTGTGTGTTTACCACACCTCAGGTTTACAAACATTTTCTTCTTTAGCTTGATGCAGTGGTAGAGTATGTTTTGCATGCTGATTTGGGTGATGCTGTCAATCTTCTCCGTGTCATCTCGATGTATGCTGCTACTTAGTTGATAGAAAATGCCCAAAAGATCATCATCTGTTCTTGCCAAATATCTACATGTTGCACAAATTCTTGGCGATGGTGATTAGGTGCTTGTATTTTAAGAACATTGATGGTCTTTCAGCTTTCTGTCGCAGCGCAGGATGAAAGGCCCACAACAAAGTTCTTGAAGATTAAGTGCCTAATCACCACCACCAAAGTACATCGTATCTATGTCAGAATGAAACGAACTTTTCTTCATGAGTGAATTCATGCAACATGGAGATACATGGCAAGAATGGATGAGAATCTTTTGGATATTTTCTATCAGTTAAGTAGCAGCATGGATTGAGACGATAGGGACAAGATTGATAGCATCACTCACTGGAGAATACAGAAGGTACTTGACCACTGTTTGGAGCTACAAAAGAAATAGTTTGCAAAATGCAGGTAGCAGATTGACAAGGCAATTCCCAACATATCAATCACAGTGGTCAACCAGATTTGTTACTGGTAGGTTCAAACAAAACACATAAGTGTTACAGAGATGCTTTCGGAACAAAAATAGGAATCTCTGAATGGAAGGAGCCTTTCTTTTCAAGAAAAACTGTTGAGAAATTTAGGAAACTGGCATTTGAAGCTGACTGCCACACAATTCTGCTGCTGCCGACATACATTGCACATAGGGTCACAAAGATAAGATGCGAATAATTATGGGCTCGTACAGGGGCATAAAGACTGTCATTTTTCACTCACTCTATTTGTGAGTGGAACAGGAAAGGAAATGACTAGTAGTGATACAGGGTATCCTCTGCCTCGGACCGTATGGTGGCTTGTGGAATATCAGTGTAGATGAAGATCACAACTGACCAAAGAAGAACAGTCTGTTGTTCAGGAAGAAGATGATTTTGCTGTTATCCTGAGAACTGTACCTATGGAGGATATCATAGCTAATACTGAAGTGGCCATTTGGACCGTTCCTTGTGAAAGAGCTGAGAAAATACCCACTGAAACAGCCAGGATACTGGGCTCAGCAAAGTCACCAGCTTGCAACCTGAAGACAGAAGATTTCAAGTCATCAAGAGTCTTAAATGCCAATGAGAGTATATTGATACTGTCTCCTGATAACGAAAATGTTACTGTCATCTTGAAGACCATAAAGAGTATGGACATATTAGATCCAATTGTGCACGAAAAACTAAGTGCAGATCTAATGCAGCGCATCAAACAGAATAAAAATCAATTAATCAATGTATCTTCTCTCTCCTGACAGACAACAGAGAATCCTGTGCAACGCAGATGCCCTACCACCTTGACTTTATGGATTACCAAAGATCCACAAGAATACATATGTTTTTGGATAGGGTCCTCCTTTAGCAAAACACAATTTTGTTTTTTAACCTAAACATGTTTCACTACAGTTGCAGCATCTTCAGTGGGCTTTTATTTTGTTGTTGTTGTGGTCTTCAGTCCAGAGACTGGTTTGATGCAGCTCTCCATGCTACTCCATCCTGTGCATGTTTCTTCATCTCCCAGTACCTACTGCAACCTACATCCTTCTGAATCTGCTTAGTGTATTCATCTCTTGGTCTCCATCTATGATTTTTACCCTCCACGCTGTCCTCCAGTACTAAACTAGTGATCCCTTGATGCCTCAGAACATGTCGTACCAACCAATCCCTTCTTCTGGTCAAGCTGAGCCACAAATTTCTCTTCTCCCCAATTCTATGCAGTACCACCTCATTAGTTATGTGATCTAACCATCTAATCTTCAGCATTCTTCTGTAGCACCACATTTCAAAAGCTTTTAATCTCTTCTTCTCCAAACTATTTATTGTCCATGTTTCACTTCCATACATGGCTACACTGCATACAAATACTTTCAGAAACGACTTCCTGACACTTAAATCTATACTCGATGTTAACAAATTTCTCTTCTTCAGAAACCCTTTCCTTGCCATTGCCAGTCTATGTTTTATATCCCCTCTACTTCGGCCATCATCAGTTATTTTGTTCCCCAAATAGCAATACTCATCTACTACTTTAAGTGTCTCATTTCCTAATCTAATTCCCTCAGCATCACCAGACTTAATTCGACTACATTCCATTATCCTCGTTTTGCTTTTGTTGATGTTCATCTTATATCCTCCTTTCAAGACACTGTCCATTCCATTCAGCTGCTCTTTCGAGTCCTTTGCTGTCTCTGACAGAATTACAATGTCATCGGCGAACCTCAAAGTTTTATTTGTTCTCCATGGATTTTAATACCTACTGCTTCCCTTTCATGCCCCTCGACTCTTATAATTGCCATCTGGTTGCTGTACAAATTGTAAATAGCCTTTTGTTCCCTGTATTTTACCCTGCCAACTTCAGAATTTGAAAGAGAGTATTCCAGTCAACATTGTCAAAAGCTTTCTCTAAGTCTACAAATGCTAGAAACATAGGTTTACCTTTCCTTAATCTATCTTCTAAGATCAGTATTGCCTCACGTGTTGCAACATTTCTACGGAATCCAATATGATTTTCCCCGAGGTCAGCTTCTACTAGTTTTTCCATTCGTCTGTAAAGGATTCGCATTAGTATTTTGCATCTGAGACTTATTAAACTGATAGTTCGGTAATCTTCACACCTGTCAACACCTGCTATCTTTGGGATTGGAATTATTACATTCTTCTTTAAGTCTGAGGGTATTTTTCCTGTCTCATACATCTTGCTCACCAGATGGTAGAGTTTTGCCAGAGCTGGCTCTCCCAAGGCTGTCAGTAGTTCTAATGGAATGTTGTCTACTCCCGGGGCCTTGTTTCGACTTAGGTCTTTCAGTGCTCTGTCAAACTCTTCACGGAGTATCATATGTCCCATTTCATCTTCATCCTCTTCCATTTCCATAATATTGTCCTCAAGTACATCGCCTTGTATAGACCCTCTATATACTCCTTCCACCGTTCTGCTTTCCCTTCTTTGCTTAGAACTGGATTTCCATCTGAGTTCTTGATATTCATACAAGTGGTTATCTTTTCTCCAAAGGTCTGCTTAATTTTCCTGTAGGCAGTATCTATTACCCCCAGTGAGATATGTCTCTACATCCTTTCATTTGTCCTGTAGCCATCCCTACTTAGCCATTTTGCACTTCCTCTCTCTCCCATTTTTGGCTGCTTCATTTACTGCATGTTTATATTTTCTCCTTTCATCAATTAAATTTAATATTTCTTCTGTTACCCAGGGATTTCTACTAGCCCTCGTCTTTTTACCTACATGATCCTCTGCTGCCTTCACTATTTCATCCCTCAAAGCTACCCATTCTTCTTCTACTGTGTTTCTTTCCCCCATACCTGTCAATCGTTCCCTTCTGCTCTCCCTGAAACTCTCTACAACCTCTGGTTCTGTCAGTTTATCCAGGTCCCATCTCTTTAAATTCCCACCTTTTTGTAGTTTCTTCATTTTCAATCTACAGTTCATAACCAATAGATTGTGGTCAGAGTCCACATCTGCCCCTGGAAATGTCTTACAATTTAAAACCTGGTTCCTAAATCTGTGTCTTACCATTATATAATCTATCTGAAACCTTCTAGTATCTCCAGGCCTCTTCCATGTATACAATACTCTTTCATGATTCTTGAACCAAGTGTTAGCTATGATTAAGTTATTCTCTGTGCAAAATGCTACCAGGCGGCTCCTCTTTCATTTCTTACCCCCATTCCATATTCACCTACTACGTTTCCTTCTCTTCCTTTTCCTACTATCGAATTCCAGTCACAAATGACTATTAAATTTTCGTCTCCCTTCAATATCTGAATAATTTCTTTTATCTCATCATACATTTCATCAATCTCATCATTATCTGCAGAGCTAGTTGGCATATAAACTTGTACTACTGTGGTAGGCATGGGCTTTGTGTCTCTCTTGGCCACAAAAATGCATTCACTGTGCTGATTGTAGTAGCTTACCCGCACGCCTATCTTTTTGTTCATTATTAAACCTACTCCAGCATTACCCCTATTTGATTTTGTATTTATAACCCTGTATTCACCTGACCTGAAGTCTTATTCCTCCTGCCACCGAACTTCACTAATTCCTACTATATCTAACTTTAAGGATCCATTTCCCTTTTTAAATTTTCTAACCGATCTGCTCGTTTAAGGGATTCGACATTCCACGCTCTGATCCGTAGAACGCCAGTTTTCTTTCTCCTGATAATGACGTGCTCTTGAGTGCCCTTGCCCGGAGATCCGAATGGGGGACTATTTTACCTCTGGAATATTTTATGCAAGAGGACACCATCATCATTTAACCATACAGTAATGCTGCATGCCCTCGGGAAAAATTACAGCTGTAGTTTCCCCTTGCTTTCAGCCATTCGCAGTACCAGCACAGCAAGACCATTTCGGTTAGTGTTACAAGGCCAGATCAGTCAATCATCCTGATTGTTGCCCCTGCAACTACTGAAAAGGATACTGCCCTCTACAGGAACCACACGTTTGTCTGGTCTCTCAACAGATACCCCTCTGTTGTGGTTGAACCTACGGTATGGCTACCTGTACCACTGAGACTCGCAAGCCTCCCCACCGACAACAGGGGGGTGGTCTTTTATTTTATGGTTATTCAACATAAAGAATGTCCTTTACTGTCTGTATAGTTGTAAATATTTGTTCTTAAATCGTAATTACAGATATTTGAAAAAACACACACAATTAAGAATACATACCTTTTTACCACATGGTGAGGTTTTCCTGATGTATTATGTTTTTACAGTGACCGTTTATTTCACAGTTTGTCGTCTGCACCCACTTACACTTTAAAGTAGACAAATTATTTAAGCCAAAGTTACGATTTGAAAATTGTTATGGCTATGCCTGAAATTAATTAATTCTGCCTCTGTGTGTGTGTGTGTGTGTGTGTGTGTGTGTGTGTCTATTTACATAATGTTTCACTTACATTTCTTTTTGATCTTCATCACTGTCAACCACTACATATTGAGCTGTCACTGACACTGTTTCACTGTTTACCAGCTGTAAAAACAAACATGGCGGACAGTTGAACAGTTGTAGGTGTTTGTGGAGGTTGTTCTGAATGTTTCAGAGGTGTCTGTGCATTTTGTGTATGTGTGTGTGTGTGTGTGTGGGGGGGGGGGGGGGGTGGGAGAAGGTTTGAGGATTTTTCATTATTATTATTTTTACAATCATATTGACCAACTAAGATTACGTTAACAAGCTCAGTTCCTCTTCTTCCTTTGTTGTTGTTTCCTATTTTTCCAGCACTCCCTCATTTTCTCCCCAAATTTCGTATTTTATTTATAAAATACTTTTTTTTCTCTTACTTCTGATTCTTTGCTGTTGTTTCTTTCTAGATCTTTCCTTACTTCTGTAATCCATGCTGTTGTCAATTTCTTCTTCCAGAAATATAAGAGTACTTGTTTTGTTAGTCTATTTCCATCCATTTCATATAGGTGCCTGAAAAACATTAATCTTCATTTGGCCGTTACTTTAGATATTTTCTCTCTATTTTTGTAGATCTCCTCATTACTTCTTGTATTCCAACCATCTGCAGTTTTTATTGCGCCCATTATTTTTCTAATAATCCTTCTTTCCATTACCTCTTGTCTGTCCATCTTAAGTTCATCGTCAGGCATTCAGATCCATATAACCATTCTGGTCATACAGCTGTGGTGTAGTGTTTTAGTTTTGTTTTTTGAGATTTGCATTTCTTGTTGTGGATATTTTTGGGCAAACCATATGCTCTTTCCATTTTATTAATTTTTTACATCCATTGCGGATTTTTCTAGTTCTGTCTGTCGTAGTCTCTCCAAGACATTTAAATTTATCTACTCGCTCTATTTTACCTATCTGTGTTTCTATGAATTTTGGTGCATTTTTATATTTGTCGTGAATTTTGTTTTTTCAGCTGAAATCTTGAGACCAGTTCTGAATAACTGCATCTGTCAGGTTTTCTGAAAGTATTGCAAAATCCTCCACCAAAGCCAAGCAGTTTATCTTAATTCCATTTGTTTTCCTTCCCAGAGTTATTGGTTAAATTTTGTGACTCTTTAGCTCCGAATTCCAGATCCTTACAATTTTTTCTAGAACAATTAAACAGCAAAGGTGATAAACCATCACCTTGTCTAACACTAGTCTTTATTTCAAATGGCTGAGAGGGTGATAGTTCTATAGGTTGGTCTTGTGTAATGGTTGTTTTCGTTCCACTATGGCTTTTTCTATCTGATAATTTTCTTCAATTATTGGTTTTTGTGACGGGCTGTTGCTGCATTTGAGATTTTTCAAATCAGTATCGATGTTTGTTGGGTATGTTTCTTGTCCATAGGGTGTTCAGCAAATGTGGAATGACAGCTGTTACTTTTTAATGCTCTTCTGTGTTCTGAGAATCTGGTATTAAAGTTTCTGTTTTTCTGTCAAATACCAGATGTGTTGTGTTTGTCTGTGCTTGTGTTGGTTGTCCTTCGTTTTCTCTGTGTTGAGTTGTCTGTCCTGTAGGCTATTTTGTGAGTATGTTGCCTATTCTGTGGACTACTTTGCTGTTGTAGGTGAGAGTGAACAACTTGTTTGTCATTGTGGGTGTTTCTTGTTCATGTGTGCTCATAGGTGTGTTTGTAAGTTGATGAGGAGGCTTTTGTTTTTGTTTGTTGGGGGTCCTTCTTAATTTTGTGGTTCAGTTTATCTATAGTTTTTGTGTCATAGCCATTCTCTATAGCTTTTTGTCTGATTGTCTTTAATTTATTCTTGTATTTGTTTCCAGTGAGTGGGGTTTTGTTCAGTCTGTGTAGCATATATTGGAAGCTGGCTAGTTTGTGCTTAATCGGATGAGTAGAACCTTCATAAATGGCTGTGCTAGTGGTGGTCTCTTTCCTGAATATGGAGAATTGGTGTTGGTTGTTGTGTCTGTATATTGTGATGTCAAGGAAGTTTAACCTTTTGTCGTGTACTGTTTCTATTCTTCACAATAAAGGATGGCAGCCAAAAACAGTTGCAGGATAGAATTTTTTTATTAAAATTCTATCCTGCAACTGTTTTTGGCTGCCATCCTTTATTGTGAAGAATTTTAACAGTTGCTGCTGCAGCCATGTTTAAAATCTTGAAATACTGTTTCTATGATGAATTTTATTTTTTGGTGTACTTTGTTTATATCACTGTGGAGTTTTTGGATGCACTTGGTGTTTCATCTAGAAGGCATATGATGTCATCTACATAACGATACCAATATTGTTTCAAATATTCTATTTTCAATGTGACTGAGAAAAATGTTGGTTAGGAATCCACTGACTGGTGACCCCATTGGAAGTCTGTCTTCTTGTGAGTAGAACTGATTGCCAAATGAGAAAAAAGAAGAAACATATCGCAACAAGCATCAATACTGGTTTGAAAATTATCAAATGCAGCAACAGCCCCCCACAAAAACTAACAATTGAAGAAAATTATCAGATACAAAACGCCATAGTGGAAGGAAAACAAGTGATAAATTAATACACAGCTCTCTGCTGTGGAACTCTGTTCTCTGCCCTCAAATAATTATTAGACAAGACCAACCTATGGAGCTATCCCCCCCCATCCCCCCCTCCCCACAAACATCCTTACATCCTTATACCTATTGTCACACTCTCCTTCCCCCCCCCCCCCCCCTTCTCTCCATTTACACACACTCAAAAACAAGTAATAATAATAATGATGATAATAATGATAAATCCTCAACCCCCCCCCCCTCTCTCTCTCTCTCTCTCTCTCTCTCTCTCTCTCTCTCTCTCTCTCTCTCTCTCTCTCTCTCTCTCTCTCACACACACACACACACACACACACACACACACACACACACACACACACACACACACACAGAGGCAGAATTAATTAATTTCAGTCATAGCCATAACAATTTTCAAATCATAATTTTGGCTTAAATAATATGTCTACTTTGAGGTGTAAGTGGTTGCAGATGACAAACTGTGAAACAAAACAGTCACAAACATAATACATCAGGAAAACCACACCGTATGGTAAAACGGTATGAATTCATAATTTTATGTGTTTTTTTCAAATATCTGTAATTACAATTTGAAAACTAATATTTACATGTATACACAGAGTAAAGAACATTTTTTATCTTTAACAGCCATAAAATAAAAGCCCACTGAAGATGCTGCAACTGCAGTAAAACATGTTTGGGTTAAAAAACAAACTGTCAAATCACCACCTGAGCCAGAAAACAGGCATGATTAACCACTCACAACGTGAGCAAGAGGAGTATGTGAGCTACACCACCTTAGACACAAGACATAACACCTGGAAAGGGTGCTGGAGAGCAATGGGCGCTGTAATAGTTACATAAGAATGTCACAGAATCAGACACTAAGCGAAGTGACACATCGGAAAAAGAAATGTCAGGTATATGGCCTTTCTGCCGTACATTCCCATAGTGAAGGACAGAATTGGCTGTAAATTGTGCAAGCATGGCATAAAGACTATTTATGAACCAACAAAGATGATCAAAGAATGCCTCAGATTCGCAAAGGAGGAATGACTCACTTGCAGGTCAGGAATGCCGCACCTACCGTGCACATGTGTAAAAGTCTAGTATAAAATTACTGGATGATCACCAAAAACAAGCAGCATTGCAGGTTGTGATAGGTGTAGAGATTGGCCGTGGCAGAGCATACGCTGTGTGAGACTGACCACATAGTAAAATTCGCTGATGCAGAAGTTCTTGCTATAGAGAAGATCTATGACACCCGCTTGTTATGGGGAACTATAAAAACACAAAAACAAGACAATAGTTGCAAGAGAGAGAGAGAGAGAGAAGGAGGGAGCGAGCGATCGAGGGACGGAGCGAGGGAGGGTGGGGGGGGAGGGGGCGAGGGAGGGAGGGAGCGAGCGAGCTAGCGAGCTTGAATTCCCATGCTGCAGTGAATGACCATTGCAGATAGCAAGGGGAGAACTGCAGCAATATTGACCACAAGAAAGATCTTGGACATTGGCGCACCAGTTGCATGTAAACCGCGACTGCGAGCTAGGCTGCCGTCCACCATCAGCAGTCGAGGGTAAAGGTCTGATAATGCCAGCCACTTGTGCTGGAAAACGTCAGAAAAATTATCAAGTGGGTGTTGGCTGATAAAGAACACGGGCAATTTTTGAACATCGGCGACTTAATAGTGTGTCCTTCAGTTGCTGAAATAGATCCTGACATTCTTTTGACCACACAAAAGAAACAATTTTTTGGTGCAGCTGGTTGAGCTGTGCAGCAATTTGCCTTGTATTATGAATAAGCTTGATATAATAGGTGAGCTTCCCCATGATTGATTGGAGCTCCTTAAAGTTGCGAGGCACCGGTATATCGCTAAACACTGCCAAATGTGATATAGTAAGATAAGAACTCTCTGCACTAATAAGATGACATAAATAGCTCAGTTCTTCTCGGAAGAAGGAACAATTTTCTTTGTTGCACTGAAAGTCAGCCACAGAAAGAACTTGAAACAAACACTCTAAATTCACTAAATGTTCAGCAGGCATACTACCCACGATGGCAATATCTTGTAAAAGAGTTGTACCAGAAAGTACTTTCACTGTTGACTGTTCCAGGAACCATTGAAAAGATGCAGGTGCTGAAGTGCTTCCAAACGGTAGTCTTTGAAACTACATATGGTAGTCTTTGAAACTGGAACAAACCTAGGTTAGTGTTTAATACACAGTATTGTTTGAAATGCTCATCTAGCGGTAACCGTAAATATAACTATATCCAGTCTCAGTCCCGGTCTTTCCATTAATTCCTACAGACATGACAATGTGTGGATTTACGGTAGCTCTAAAAACAGCTCCTTGGGAATGACCAAGGGTGATGCCCATGGCTCTCGCAAACTGGTTGGATAACCCCATTATCTTGCAGTAACTGAGCAGCGTGCTCACATATTGCGTGCGGGACAGGCCATGAACAAAAAATTTAGAGATTTGCATTGTGTTCCACAGTAATGTGTGCTTCAATGTCTATAGCTCTGCATAAACCTGGTTCAAACGGTTCCTTGAAATTACTACACAAGTCAGAGGCATTAGTGTAATGCATTCAAACACTAAAATGTAATACATTGTCTTGTATACAGGTTGAACAAATGAAATAAATCTAACCCAGAAATATTTGCACTGTTTGTAGAATTGAATGCATGAAACATAAAACAGTTTGTCACTCCATGAAAAGTTGCCAGCAAAAACTACACATGCCAAAGACTGGAATTTTTTGTTCATTGTAGGAATACAAAATAAAAGTAGACTATTGTAGTGGTGTGCTATCAATTCTGTAATAAAAGTCTTTGTGAAATAGGGAAATAGAAGTACCTTTGTCCAACTGTAACTTGTCATTTGTTCCACTTGCAATGAACAAAAAGTTTGTTCATGTGCCTGCTTATTGCAATGGAAGATTTCCGCAATGCTGATGTGTGAGATTTGGCTTGTACCATTGGGAATGGCTTTACTGTAACCATACACATCTGCTGACATCTTTGCTACATGCCGTGCATTCCCCAGTGGTGGCTGTTCGCTGAACCTGGGTTGGCGTGTGTACTCTTTGAATGTGACCTTGCCAAACACAGTGGAAGAACAAGTTTGTTTATGTGGCAATCCCCCACAGAAAGTGCAGAAATATTTATTTTGTAGCTGCGTGGGATTAGCCGAGTGGTCTAAGGCGCTGCAGTCATGGACTGTGCGGCTGGTCCCGGCGGAGGTTCGAGTCCTCCCTCGAGCATGGGTGTGTGTGTGTTTGTCCTTACGATAACTTAGGTTAAGTAGTGTGTAAGCTTAGGGACTGATGACCTTAGCAGTTAAGTCCCATAAGATTTCATACACATTTGAACATTTATTTTGTAAATAAAAACTGCCTTTTCTTGCTGCACTGTATTTTATTTCTCCCAGGTGCATTTTGCCTTCTTTGTAATTAGAGCTTGTAGTGCAACCTCCAGCATGTGACTAGATAAGAGGAAGCGCAGATACCAACCAGAAATGCAAAGAACTATCCCACTGATGGTGCCTTAAAGTGAAAACGGTGAAATGCACCTGGGAGAAATAAAATACAGTGCAACAAGAAAAGGCAGTTTTCATTTACAAAACAAATAGCACTGGAAGAATTTTGCATCACGATAAGGAGAAGCTGTCTGATCATCATTCTAAAAGCATTGAGGACAAGACTTCTTCACAGAATTTTATAGCACACATCATGTACCTCGAGACTGAAAGTTTTTACTTCTGTGCTTTCTGTTTGTCTGAGCTGTATTTTTTATCATTTTAACACTGACATTACTTTAGGGGGAGTGTGTTGTGCACTTTGGACAACTGAAATACATGGAGTGTCAAAATCAAGCTCTGTTGAGTTTACAATAGTTTGGTTTCCAGAATAGACAGAATTATTTGAATATAAGGATTTGGCAGTTTTAGAATTGCAGTGCAAATGTGTGTGAAAAATCCTGTGTGATTGAATCACGTAACATGACATCAGTGTAATTGATACCACAAGAACACTTAAACTTTCAGTGCCTTGTGAGCCATCTGAGTTTTGCAGTGCACTGTTTCAGCATCTGAGCAGACTGTTGCTTGGGATGAAAAAATTGACACCTTGCTGCTACAACATGGACCTGACTATCGAACTGCTTTTCTAGCGGTTTAACATGGTTGTTGTATTTGAATGATTCAGGACTACTGTCTGGACACAGTTTTACACACAGATGGTTGATCTCGGCTCCCACAGTTGTTATGTTGTAAGCAACAAAATGGGCCTCCAATATTGTGCCCAATATTCCAACCATTCATCTTCCTGACTATGGCATGGTCAAAATTTAGCTACAGCAACATATGGTGGTGCTGCTTGGCGAGAGAGTAGTGATGTCAGTTGCTGAACACTGAGGAACAGGCATTCAATGTGCTGCACTGGAAACTGAGCAATTTCTGTTACAGTCAATTCCCAGTCCTGGTGAAAGACTCTGTGATGCACAGAATTCAAGAACAGAAAGCTGGTAGTGAAAGAGCTTGCACACTCGCACATTGTAAACATGCAGCGGGTGAGGCAAATTAGTTTACAACCAGCTCAGTCACCATATGCTGTGTTGTACGAAAATACTCTTGCTGGTCCGGTGGGTTCTTTGGTTTGCTCCAGGAGAGGATTGGGTGGAAATATAACAAGTTTCTGAGAATTTACATCTCTCTGAGTGTTAAAGACTCATGTAACACAGACAAATTTACAACTCTCTTCACTTGAAGAATAACGGACATGTTCACACAGTGATCTACCTAAGACATCTAAGATGATGATGTCATCTTGATCTTTGATTGTGAATTGGGGTGAGTGTTCCTCTGGTCAACCAAAAGAAGGTGAGGCATTGCGGTGGTGTGGAGAAGCTCTAGGAGGCATGCCTATGCCGTCATTTCTCATTAATCAATGCAGCATGCAATGCCTCTACTCTTCTTTAGTTTTGGTGCAAGATGCCAACCATTCTTTCTACATCTACGTCTACATCCATACTCCGCAAGCCACCTGACAGTGTGTGGCGGAGGGTACTTTGAGTACCTCTGTCGGTTCTCCCTCCTATTCCAGTCTTGTATTGTTCGTGGAAAGAAAGATTGTCGGCATGCCTCTCTGTGGGCTCTAATCTCTCTGGTTTTATCCTCATGGTCTCTTCGCGAGATATACGTAGGAGGGAGCAATATACTGCTTGACTCCTCGGTGAAGGTGTGTTCTCGAAACTTCAACAAAAGCCCGTACTGAGCTACTGAGCATCTCTCCTGCAGAGTCTTCCACTGGAGTTTATCTATCATCTCCGTAACGCTTTTGCGATTGCTAATTGATCCTGTAATGAAGAGCGCTGCTCTCCGTTGGATCTTCTCTCTCTCTTCTATCAATGCTATCCGGTACAGGTCCCACACTGGTGGGCTATATTCAAGCAGTGGGCGGACAAGTGTGCTGTAACCTACTTCCTTTGTTTTCGGATTGCATTTCCTTTGGATTCTTCCAGTGAATCTCAGTTTGGCATCTGCTTTGGCGCCCCATTCTTTAGACAACACCACAGAAGGAACTCTTTCATTCAAGATACCTGGTCGAAAAGGAAAAAAATAATTACTCCAGTCTTTGCTGGAATGTGCTACTGTGAAGACTCACAGCTGTTTACACTTCGCTACTGTTTCACCTGGAGTGCTACATGATAAACTTGAGTAAGGTAACTCCAATTGTTCCACACTTGGTTGAAAAGACAATATTGACAATAATATGATAAAATTTAGGGGCAGATTTATTCAGTACAATCTATCAAAGACAGGTAGGTTTGGCATAAAGATTTGTAAAGTATATTCTCCAGAAAATGGATATGTCATTAACCTGAAGCTTTATATACCAGACAGTACAAGGAAAGTGGTTAAGTGGTTCTCAAATTTCCTGCCGGTAAAAAATTGTGTGTAAAATACGTGCGGCAGTGTTAGAGGAGTGGAGTACTATGTACATGGACAAGTTGTACTGCTTTCCCAACTTGTTCAGGGAATTGCTAAAAATCAGCACTTGTGCTGTTGTGATTTTAAGATCAGCAAGCAAAAACATACCATCTCAAATCAGTGTAACTACTGTGGCAGAGTGAAAACTAATACTAGCACTCAGCCCATAATATTCTTGCTATGTAGTGATTCAATAAAAAACAATTGAAGACCTCTTACCAATACTGTGTAATACACTAGAATATGTAGAGTTGGATAAGATGGGAAGAGTGAAGCTTAGACCTAGATTTTTTTATTTTTTTTATTGTTGTCAGAACATTTGGAGGTCACACAGACAATCAGCATCTGTCCTCATTTCCTCTTAAAGGAAGATATATCAAGGTGTATGAAGATACACTTCAACCTCATGGACACATTATTGTTGAATGCCAGCATCGTCTTCCAAATCACTGGTTTAAGGCCCAAGCAACACAAGTGGCCACTTGGGGCAACACCAGAGGTGTTCCAAGTTCAAAATTTGTTTACGGGATGTATCATAATTAGTAGCGGTAACTGAGAGTTTATTAGAATAGAAACGACTGTGGTTCCACAAATGAGTTGCTTGCGAGATACTTGCAGATGTGTGGTTATGAGCTCCCACTGAATTCAGTATCAAATATTGTCCTGTTGACAACGTATGAATGCTTGTTCACCAAACAACATCTATAGCATCTGAAGATGTGCTTTGTGGATAAAAACTTGTTATGATTGTGTTACAACAAGTGAAAGTGTCAAAAATAAACAAAACTTGAAAATATTGACATAGTTAGTACAGATGTATCTGAAATGTAACCTTTTGATTAAGTCCCCATCTAATATGGCAAGAATTTCGTCCAAGGCCTACTGTAACAAGAAATACAATACTATTTCAGCAGATTACATGTTACAGTTTACTTTACACTTACACCTATCAAGGGGGGTGTTCCATGTGTCGTCCTCACATTTGGGAGCAATACTGCACTTGTCTGTGGAGTGAGTTACAAATTCATTCAAACATTCCCAGATCAACTTGTAAATCTTGGCAAGACTGTGCAATTTGCTGATCTCGTTCTTAAAGTGTATCGACAGAAATGCTGTACACTTCATCTTTTAGATGACCCTGTGCATAAAAATCCTTAGGATTGAGGTCAATTGACCTTTGAGACCAAGGTATAGGTCATGCTTGAGCTAGCTATCTTGGACTGTATGGGCCCGTTAGCTGTTGTCTTCTATCAGCAGCAAAATGTGCAGGTGCCCCATCATGGATAGAGCACATCCCACAGTATTGCGCAAGTTAAGGTATGGTGGGCATGAAATTTGAGCCCAAGATGCAGACTTAATCAAAAAGTTTACATTTCAAATACATTCATACTAATTAAGACAATATATCACACTGAAGTCAGTGGAGACTTGTAACAACACATTTGCAGTTGCCTCAGAACAGCTGTTTTATTGCAGAAGCATGTTTATTGGAACATTTTGCTTCTGTTATTGTGTACTATCACACATGCCAATTTTTTCCTGTTGTAATCTGTCCTAGTAAAACAATTATTTCTCTAATTTTTATAGATAAATAAATAATAAAATCTTTTAGACCTCAAATATTGAAGCAAATATTTTCACCTGACCCATTGTAGTCATTGTTAGTTTAAATTAGAATTGTTACCAGTAATCAAACCCATGTACTGCAACACTACTGTTCAGTTATGGAATGGGATTTATTATATTTACGACATGAGTAAAAGCCACAGGAAAGGGAACTACACTCCTGGAAATGGAAAAAAGAACACATTGACACCGGTGTGTCAGACCCACCATACTTGCTCCGGACACTGCGAGAGGGCTGTACAAGCAATGATCACACGCACGGCACAGCGGACACACCAGGAACCGCGGTGTTGGCCGTCGAATGGCGCTAGCTGCGCAGCATTTGTGCACCGCCGCCGTCAGTGTCAGCCAGTTTGCCGTGGCATACGGAGCTCCATCGCAGTCTTTAACACTGGTAGCATGCCGCGACAGCGTGAACGTGAACCGTATGTGCAGTTGACGGACTTTGAGCGAGGGCGTATAGTGGGCATGCGGGAGGCCGGGTGGACGTACCGCCGAATTGCTCAACACGTGGGGCGTGAGGTCTCCACAGTACATCGATGTTGTCGCCAGTGGTCGGCGGAAGGTGCACATGCCCGTCGACCTGGGACCGGACCGCAGCGACGCACGGATGCACGCCAAGACCGTAGGATCCTACGCAGTGCCGTAGGGGACCGCACCGCCACTTCCCAGCAAATTAGGGACACTGTTGCTCCTGGGGTATCGGCGAGGACCATTCGCAACCGTCTCCATGTAGCTGGGCTACGGTCCCGCACACCGTTAGGCCGTCTTCCGCTCACGCCCCAACATCGTGCAGCCCGCCTCCAGTGGTGTCGCGACAGGCGTGAATGGAGGGACGAATGGAGACGTGTCGTCTTCAGCGATGAGAGTCGCTTCTGCCTTGGTGCCAATGATGGTCGTATGCGTGTTTGGCGCCGTGCAGGTGAGCGCCACAATCAGGACTGCATACGACCGAGGCACACAGGGCCAACACCCGGCATCATGGTGTGGGGAGCGATCTCCTACACTGGCCGTACACCACTGGTGATCGTCGAGGGGACACTGAATAGTGCACGGTACATCCAAACTGTCATCGAACCCATCGTTCTACCATTCCTAGACCGGCAAGGGAACTTGCTGTTCCAACAGGACAATGCACGTCCGCATGTATCCCGTGCCACCCAACGTGCTCTAGAAGGTGTAAGTCATCTACCCTGGCCAGCAAGATCTCCGGATTTGTCCCCCATTGAGCATGTTTGGGACTGGATGAAGCGTCGTCTCACGCGGTCTGCATGTCCAGCACGAACGCCGGTCCAACTGAGGCGCCAGGTGGAAATGGCATGGCAAGCCGTTCCACAGGACTACATCCAGCATCTCTACGATCGTCTCCATGGGAGAATAGCAGCCTGCATTGCTGCGAAAGGTGGATATACACTGTACTAGTGCCGACATTGTGCATGCTCTGTTGCCTGTGTCTATGTGCCTGTGGTTCTGTCAGTGTGATCATGTGATGTATCTGACCCCAGGAATGTGTCAATAAAGTTTCCCCTTCCTGGGACAATGAGTTCACGGTGTTCTTATTTCAATTTCCAGGAGTGTATTTTTGTTTGGGGAGGGAGGGGGGAGCGTGAATGACATATCGCTTCTGTGGGGAAAATCCATTTGAAAATGCCCTGGTGACAGAATGGCCGTTGATGAATGTGGCCCTACCTGGCAACGTTTGTAAGAGATGACAAAACAAAGCAACAAATCCACTAAGGTTTCAAGGCAGAAGTTAGGACATTTTCCACTGAAAATAATGCCAACTGAGAAGAAAATGACCCCGTATAGAAGATGTAAAGCCTCTTCTTATGACCATGGATAATGTGGAAAATCACGTTTTGAATGTCGCAGATGTGAATGTGCCATTCGTGTGAGCAATTGCTCCATGATGTACAATGCACACATGAACTACATGTGAATATTTTAGATATTATAACTGCTTAGATCATGTATATTTGTTCATGTTTTCTAAATAATCATGTATGTGTGAGAAAGAGAAGTGTTCATTGTTTGGGACACTCCATTTTAAGGATTATATGTGTGGTGTCACCGCCAGACACCACACTTCCTAGGTGGTAGCCTTTAAATCAGCCGCGGTCCGGTAGTATACGTCGGACCCGCGTGTCGCCACTGTCAGTGATTGCAGACCGAGCGCCACCACACGGCGGGTCTAGAGAGACGTTCTAGCACTCGCCCCAGTTGTACAGCCGACTTTGCTAGGAAAGGTTCACTGACAATTACGCTCTCATTTGCCGAGACGATAGTTAGCTTAGCCTTCAGCTACGTCACTTGCTACGACCTAGCAAGGTGCCATTACCAGTTTATATTCAGTGTAATAATGTCTAAACAAGAGCGATGTTCTCCAATTGTGGATTAAAGTTAAGTATTCCAAGAACTACGTTCTTTTCTTTATAGGATAATTACTTTACCTTGTTCCAGACCTCACGCCAATCTGCGTGAGCTTAACGCATGCCTTTCGGCTACCTCCGAGTGGCTTGGCTGTCTTGCCACGCCACTACAATATTAACTAAAAAATTTGGGTTTAATTTATTGGTTCCTACTGCATCTTGAGTTGCATGACAGTGGAATAAATGAGAAAAACCAAAATAAAAAATCGGAATCAGTTTTCTAATCAGTCTATTAGTTTTCAGATTGAGATTCAATAAGTTTTCCTGTAGTTCTGAAGCAGTTTATTTTGTTCTTCTCCAGAAATCTCGAACATCCAGTGTAATGGGCTCATGTGCATGCAGGATGATAAAGTATTGTTTTGTGTGTTCTAGTGACACTTTGTGCCACCATGTTGTAGTTATTAAAGATAAGAAGTGGTGTATCAAACAGATGATTACAGTCGTACTCAAAGATAGGAAGCAGATATTGATGTTATACAGTATTGGCAATTTTTGTGGTGGTATGGCTTCATCAGAATGGAGAAGCATCAAATGTGGAGTGCCACAACCACCCATTCTTAGCCCTTTACTTTTCCTGATATTTATGAGTGACTTATCACAATGTACAAAGCTGCTGTGCAGTTTTACTATTTTTTCAGATGACATGAACATTATGACTGATGGTTGTACATGTGAAAATCTTCAAGGAACTATTAACAGTATTCTCATTGTTTTATTAAAATGGTTTAGTGTCAATGTACTCTTGTTAAACATAAATAAAACTAACTATACTCATACCACTGCAACTGCCAAAACTGAGGAGAGCTAAATATTAAGTGTGCCACACAGACAACAGAAAGAGTTGAAACAATGAAGTTCTAGGGTGTTCTGGTTGACTGCTGAATATACTGGTCTCATCATACAAGGTGTTTGGAAATTCCCGTTATAGACTTCTAGGTCTTATAGAGAGGAGTGAGTACATAATATTTTGATATGGGGAACCCATGTCCAGAAATGTATTGTTTCCATGCTACAGATGTTTGAAAGTGTGTGTGTGTGTGTGTGTGTGTGTGTGTGTGTGTGTGTGTGTGTGTGTGTGTGTTTTAGTACTATGGTTGTGTACATGTTCACAAATTACAGCAACATGATCCTTCCATTTGCCTAAGCTCATAGTAGTGGAAGAGCGGTTCCTCACCTTTATCAAGATCATTCAACTCCATAGCGTACCCGTTTTGCCACAGTTATGCGGTGGCTTCGAGAAAAAGGTACCTTCACTATCAGCATGCGTGACAGTGGTGCTCCAAGGAAAAGCTGCACACCTGTATTGGAAGAGGCCATACTGAATCGCTTTGAAGAGGACCCGTTATCGAGTACACAAGCAATTGCATGTGTTTCTTTGGTTATTAATGGGTGGAACTGTAAATCAAGTGATATATTCCCTTCCTAGCCAATTCTGCAGAGACCGCCTTTTTCCATATCATACCGCTCCACCTAATTACCAACGTTCTTCTGTAACGCTACATCTCAAATGCTTTGATTCTCTTCTGTTCTGGTTTTCCCACAGTCCACATCTCACTGCCAAACAATGCTCTGCTCCAAATGTACATTATCAGAAATTTCTTCTTCAAGTTAAGGCCTATCTTTGATACTAGTAGACTTTTCTTTGCCAGGAACGCCCTTTCTGCCCATGGTAATCTATTTTTTACATCATCCTTGTTCCATCCATTATGGATTATTTTGCTGCCTAGATAGCAGAATTCCTTAACTTCAACTATTTTGTGATTGGCAGTTTTGATCTTAAGTTTCTCGCTGTTTTCATTTTTGCTACTTCTCATTACTTTTGTCGTTTTTGATTTGCTGTCATTCCACATTCTGCACTCATTAGACTCTTGTACTTCATCACTTTTACTGAGGATAGCAATGCCATGAGGAAATCTTACCATTGATATCATTTCACCTTGAATTTTAACCCCACTCTTGAACCTTTCCTTTATTTCCATCATTGTGTCCTCAATGTATAGATTGAACAGCAAGAGTGGAAGAATACATTCCTGTCCTACACTCTTATTAATCCAAGCACTCTGTTACCTCTTGGTTCTTGTACATTTTGTGTATTACCCATCTTTCCCAATAGCTAACACCTATTATAGTCAGTATCTTGCACCATGCACCATTTCACATTGTTGAACGCTTTTTCCAGGTTGACAACTCCTATGAACATGTGTTGATTTTTCTTCAACCTTGTTTCCATTATCAGTCACAATGTCATAACTGCCTCTCTGATGTGTTTACCTTTCCTAAAGCCAAACTGATCATCATTGAACAGATCATCAATTTTCTCTTCCATTCTTCTCTGTATTATTCTTGTTAGCAACTTGGATACATGAGCTGTTAAGCTGATTGTGCAATAGTCTTGCACTTGTCAGCTCTTACAATCTTCTTTTCCAAACGTCTGATGGTATATTAGCAGTCTCATACATTTTACACACCACATGAATAGTCGTTTTGTTGCCACTTCCCTCAATGAGTTTTGAAATTCTGATGGAATGTTATTAATATCCTCTGCCTTATTTGATCTTAAGCCTTCCGTATCTCTCTTAAATTCTGATAGTAATACAGGATCCCCTATCTCTTCCTTATCAATTACTATTTCTTCTTTTATCACATCATCAGAGTTCTCCCCCTCATAGAAGCCTGTAGTGTACTACTTCCACCTATTCACTCTCTCCTCTGTCTTTGACAGTGGAATTCCCATTGCACTCTTAATGTTACCACCCTTGGTTATAATTTCACCAAAGGTTGTTTCAATTTTTCTGTATGCTGAGTTGGTTCTCTTGACAATCATTTCTTCTTCGATGTCTTCACATTTTTCATGTAGCCATTTCACTTAGCTTCCCTGCACTTCCTCTTTATTTCATTCCTAAGTGACTTGTATTTCTGTGTTCTTGAATTTCCTTGATAATTTTTTTGTTTCCTTCTTTCATCGATCAGCTGAAGGATTTCTTCTCCATGGTTTCTTTGCAGTTACGTTCTTAGTAACTATGTATTTCTTTCCAACTTTTGTAATTGCCCTTTTCAGAGATGTCCATTCCTCTTCAATCGAACAGCCCACTGAGCTTTTTGTTATCACAGTATCTGTAGCCTCAGAAAACTTCAAGTGTATCTCTTCATCCTTAGCGCTTCCGTATCCCATTTCTTTGCACAGTATTTCTTCCTGAGTAGTCTCTTAAACTTCAGCCTGCTCTTCATCGTTATTAAATTCTGATCTGAGACTATATCTGCTCCTGGGTATTGCTTACAATCCAATATCTAATTTTGGTATCTCTGCCTGACCACGATGTTCTCTTAACTGAAATCTTCCTCAATCTCCCAGTCTTTTCTGAATGTGCCATCTCCTCTTGTGATTATTGAACAGGGTATTTGCTATTACTAGCTGAAATTTATTGCAGAACTCGAGTAGCCTTTTATCCCCTCTCATTCCTAATACTGCCCATGTTCTCCCATAACCCTTTCGTCTACTGGTTCCCCTACAATTGCATTCCTAGCCCACATTACTATTAGTGTGTCATCTCTCTTTACGTGCTGAATTACCGTTTCAGTATTCTCATATGCTTTCTCTCTCTCTTCATTTTCTTCTTGCGATAGTGGCATGTATACTTGCTCTATTGTTGTCTGTGTTGGTTTGCTGTCGTGTCGGATGAGAACAGCTCTATTACTGAACTGTTTGCAGTAGCCAACTCTGCCCTGTCTTCCTTTTCCCAACAAGTACGATTCCTGTTATACCATTTCTTGCTGTTGTCAATAAGTTACAAATAACCTTAATTGGAATGATCACATAGATAATGTTGTGGGTAGAGCAAACCAAAGACTGCAATTCATTGGCAGCACATGTAAAAGGTGCAACAGGTCTACTAAAGAGACAGCTTACACCACATTTGTCCCTATTCTGGAGTACTGCTGTGCGGTGTGGGATCCACATCAGGTGGGACTGACGTATGTCATCAAAAAAGTTCAAAGAAGGGCAGCTCATTTTTTTTATCGCGCAACAGGGGAGATAGTGCCACAGACACGATACTTGAATTGGAGTGGCAGTCGTTAAAACAAAGACGTTTCTAGTTTGCAACAAGATCTTCTCATGAAATTTCAATCACCAGTTTTCTCCTACAGTTGCGAAAACATTCTGTTGGCACCCAACTACATAAGGAGAAATGATCATCAGATAAAGTAAGAGAAATCAGGGCGTGCACAGAAAAATTTAAGTGTTTGTTTTTCCCTCGTGCCGTTTGAGAGTGGAAAGGTAGAGAGACAGCTTGAAGGTAGTTCATTGAACCTTCTGCCAGGCACTTTAATGTGAATAGCAGAGTTATCACATAAATGTAGATGTAGATACTCACCTGACTGTAAATCCTTGTCTTCTTTCCATTTCACTTCACTGACCGTCCACTGTATCTACACTCCTGGAAATGGAAAAAAGAACACATTGACACCGGTGTGTCAGACACACCATACTTGCTCCGGACACTGCGAGAGGGCTGTACAAGCAATGATCACACGCACGGCACAGCGGACACACCAGAAACCGCGGTGTTGGCCGTCGAATGGCGCTTGCTGCGCAGCATTTGTGCACCGCCGCCGTCAGTGTCAGCCAGTTTGCCGTGGCATACGGAGCTCCATCGCAGTCTTTAACACTGGTAGCATGCCGCGACAGCGTGGACGTGAACCGTATGTGCAGTTGACGGACTTTGAGCGAGGGCGTATAGTGGGCATGCGGGAGGCCGGGTGGACGTACCGCCGAATTGCTCAACACGTGGGGCGTGAGGTCTCCACAGTACATCGATGTTGTCGCCAGTGGCCGGCGGAAGGTGCACGTGCCCGTCGACCTGGGACCGGACCGCAGCGACGCACGGATGCACGCCAAGACCGTAGGATCCTACGCAGTGCCGTAGGGGACCGCACCACCACTTCCCAGCAAATTAGGGACACTGTTGCTCCTGGGGTATCGGCGAGGACCATTCGCAACCGTCTCCATGAATCTGGGTTACGGTCCCGCACACCATTAGGCCGTCTTCCGCTCACGCCCCAACATCGTGCAGCCCGCCTCCAGTGGTGTCGCGACAGGCGTGAATGGAGGGACGAATGGAGACGTGTCGTCTTCAGCGATGAGAGTCGCTTCTGCCTTGGTGCCAATGATGGTCGTATGCGTGTTTGCTGCCGTGCAGGTGAGCGCCGCAATCAGGACTGCATACGACCGAGGCACACAGGGCCAACACCCGGCATCATGGTGTGGGGAGCGATCTCCTACACTGGCCGTACACCACTGGTGATCGTCGAGGGGCCACTGAATAGTGCACGGTACATCCAAACCGTCATCGAACCCATCGTTCTACCATTCCTAGACCGGCAAGGGAACTTGCTGTTCCAACAGGACAATGCACGTCCGTATGTATCCCGTGCCACCCAACGTGCACTACAAGGTGTAAGTCAACTACCCTGGCCAGCAAGATCTCCGGATCTGTCCCCCATTGAGCATGTTTGGGACTGGATGAAGCGTCGTCTCACGCGGTCTGCACGTCCAGCACGAACGCTGGTCCAACTGAGGCGCCAGGTGGAAATGGCATGGCAAGCCGTTCCACAGGACTACATCCAGCATCTCTACGATCGTCTCCATGGGAGAATAGCAGCCTGCATTGCTGCGAAAGGTGGATATACACTGTACTAGTGCCGACATTGTGCATGCTCTGTTGCCTGTGTCTATGTGCCTGTGGTTCTGTCAGTGTGATCATGTGATGTATCTGACCCCAGGAATGTGTCAATAAAGTTTCCCCTTCCTGGGACAATGAATTCACGGTGTTCTTATTTCAATTTCCAGGAGTGTAGATTGACTCTTAGCATTTCTGTTTTCAGATTTTCTAGCTTCCATACTACATTCAGACTTCGTACATTTCACGCCTCGACTAGTAGAAAGTTATCTTTTCATTGTTTATTCAGTCTCTTTCTCATGGTCACCTCCCTGCTGGCAGCTGCCTCCCAGAAGTCGGGGAATCTTTTGCCAGTGGAGAGGTCATCATGATCCTTTTCACTTATAGGTCTCAAGGCCTGTAGATACACATTATGTGTCTTTAATGTAGTGGTTTCCATTGCCTTCTGCAGCCTCATGCCATTGATCACTGCTGATTCTTCAGCCTGTTAGGAGCAGTTTCCTACCACAAGGACAAGAGAGTGCTCTGAACCTCTGTCCACTCCTCCACCCTATTTGACAATGCTGTTGGCAGAATGAAGTTGAGTTAGGCCAGAAGTCTTGTGCTGCCATTCCTGTCGATTTTTATTCAAAATTTAAACAATGTTCAAACCCAGGACCAAAGACATTTTGATTACTAATCAAAGACACTAACCCTAGACAACAAGTGCAAAGAAAATATTCTTGGAAAAAACACATTGTACAAGTAACAAGTGGTGTAGGCTGTAGGTGTAGTTGTAGAAACGTTTTCTGGACACTAAAAATTCTTACTACTACTTCTCAATTTATATTTTGCCTTATGTGGTTCATCAGTAAAAATACTAAGTTGGGTAAAAGGAATAGTGCGTATCGTGAATACAGTATGATTTCTACAATGATTGTAAAAATCTGACAATGGTGCAGAAGGGTGTGCAGTACACTAACACACAAGTTTATAATGCTCCCCCTCCAAATATTAAATGTAAGTTTGATAACAAGTCCACATTTAGGAAGCCTCTGAGAAAATTTCTTCTGGAAATGTCATTTGGTTGAATTTCGTAGCCACAGCGAAAAAAACCTTCTAGGACTATAAAATATATGAATGATGTAATATAATTTAATATCCCACAATTATGTAGATACTCATGCAACATACAAATTTCTGTTCTGTGCAAGTGTTACTTTTGTCTTTTTTGTAACATTACTGCCAGTGCACTGCTTTGTTTAGAAAGATAACGCAAATTGACATAAAACAAAATTAATTTGCACACACTAGCTTACTATAGATGCATCAGCAGAGCAAGGGGGGAAAAAACCAAATAAATGAATAAAATAAAAAATGAGGATTTTTGGCTGTCTTACTCAGACAGCTGCAGTTTGACATCCAGCTTAGACAGAAATCATTGGTTCTCATTCTGTCCTCTTAGCACCTTTGGATTGATGTAAACCCAGTGATGACTTCTAATGAAGAACTAAAATATATTTTTGTAGTGCAGTTGGTGACTTTGAACATACAAGTGCATGTTATTTTATGTTTGAAACCATGTAAAATTCAGTATACAATTTTGTGATAAATTTGTCTTTGCTTGGAAATATAGTAGCTGTGTTTTTGTATGCTGCCCCAATAACTATTAAAATACTTCATTTTCACTTTACAGGAAAACATAGACACACTTGGAAGAGAAATTGCACGATTAACATCTCAGAAGAATGCTGTTTCTACCTCGTAGGTGACATGAAAAGCAGAGAAATCAACTGGTACCTAAAGTACAGTGTTGCTATGAACACAAAAGCTTTTGGAAAATGTACATAATTTTCCAATCTATCATTTCTTATCATATGGTATTTCACAGATGTGCAGTCCAGTGCAGTCAGTCTCTGGTCTAAAGTCAATTCTAAATGTAATTTGCTGTTCTTGGGGGCAGTCTTTGTAATCAAAATTAGTTCAGATTAAATATTTGTAGTGGACACTTCAAAGATCTACACATAAGTGTATTGCTTGCTGAAGAATTGTGATGTAAAATCCATTTTAAGAGTCATGTTGTTAGCAGTATTCCTATATGCCTACTAAGCAAGATTTGTTCATTATATTTTATTTAATGGCTGCTTTTAAAAATATATGTATGTTAGCTGCATGTGTTGAATGTGTGAACATGTATCCAAAGTTGTGATACACAAAAAATGATGGAAGTTAGAATAATTTCCCTAGAAAAGGTGCTAAGACACTGCATTGAATGCAGTTAAATATATGTACAAGTACTCCGTTGTGATGCTGAGTGATTATTAGTAATTGGTTGTGGGGTACAGCTGCAGATAATGAGATTTGTACCTCAAATTACTGCTTTTTATATTGTCTTATTGCATTTTATTTTAGGACAATTTATTTATTGTGTATATGAAAAAATAGTCATAGTGACACATATGGAACAGGTTTTACTTATGTGACTACTTAGATCAACACTTTACATTCTCAGTTGTAAGTAATTTTGTGTTCTGTGTCTGTGATAGAATGATTTACTGGCATACCTAAAAAACATGAATAGTCTTGTATGTGGTACTCTCATATACAATAGTCTCATAATTACAATTAGTTTGTAGATTCAGCTCTCAGTTTCAAGTGTTTAAAATACAAGAATGTATTTTTGCACACCCATTATTTTAGTAACTTCTAAGAGGATACCAAGGACTGAGATAAGAGATATTTGGTTCATGGGGAATTAGAAATTACTTTTGAGGTTTCACTATTAATGGATCTGCATACACTTGTTACTTACTAATATCCACCACATGATTTTGCTTTCTTCAAACTGACACTGCGTATTTAGCAGAGCAGGATGCAAGTACATTTTGAAAGGGCAGCAGCTACCTACCCATGCCCCTTGTTAGGTCAAATGTCTTCCTGTCCTCTACCATGAATCTTCTTTTTTTCTTGCTACCTACTTGATTAAGCCACTGAATCCAGAAGTAATCATTCCATTAAAATGATTTTATAAGGTAAAGAAATCACTGTCATCATTGTTTTTACTGCCCCTCAACCACCCATCCAGCATAAAAAGAAACACACTGCCTTTCAAGGAAGCTTCAGTTCTGATTGCAGTACTAGTATGTATTAAACTTTGTTATAATGGAGTGCAGTCCTCTTGTATCTTCTGAAGATGATCCACTACATAAAGACACCACAGTAAAAAAAAAACTCAAAACTGAACTAGCTCCATTTTTAAGTTCAGTTTACTACAGAAAGTCAGATATATTTTGTCTGGTCATGGCATATCATTCCCTGGCAGGGAAATCAACTTTTCTTAGACCTTTGCCTATAAACTCCACAAAAATATTATCTTGTTATTCATTTGTAAAAATCAGTTGTAAAATAAATGCTTAGTTCTTCGTAACAGGCCTCATGGTAGAGATGTGATACAGTGTTTATTGAAGGGAAACTAGTACTGAAGATACTTTAACTTAATTTGTAAACAAAGTTTATTTTTGCATTTAAATACATTGCAAAATCTTTTGCAGAAACAACCACCAATAAAAGTTCTTCATGCATAACCACAAGATAAATATTATTAATTAAATCTATAATTTGAATATGATTTTACCACCAAATCATTTAAAAAACCATTTAGAACACATTAGGTGTAAATTAAACCTTTAAAATCTTAAATCCATGGGCTTGAGCATTTATTTAAAAAGGGGGTATTATAAAGAAATTTAAATGGTGTATTTACTGGATGGTACAAAATTGAGAGCAGCAGACCTGGGATTACTTCTAGTAAAAGGAAGAAGAAAAGGTAGGCATTACCTGTAGGAAAAGTATCCAGGGCTCCACATTATGAGACAAATAACAGACAGGGTAAAGATATTAATTTATTGATTATTTTATATATGAAGAGTAAGGTAGGTAATAAATATTGCTTTTAACAAACCTGATTACTTTCTTTGAATGAATTTTGAAGTGTGTTGTAGATTGCATCTTCAGTGAAAAACAAAGAAGAAAACATTGTAATAAAATGCAAAGAAAAGTGATTAATAATCGTTTTTATAAGAGTCTCAAAAGAATGGGAACCACTAAGGCAAGAACAAACAAATCTCAAATACAGAAATACTGATTACACCTGTGTTGCATATGTTTATTGTCAAAAGGTAACTTGCTATTTATTATCTCTCATTTAATATTTTGTTTCCAGTTTGTCAAAATTACTGTTGAAAGACAGTTGTCTGTCAGTTTCATTGATGTTAAATTCTGAAGAAGTAAAATTTTTAACAGTCCAGATCTCATCTAAAAATAGCCTGTTGCTGAAGTTATATTTCTGTTATATAACTGTCACAGTACTTAAAATACAGTTTTACTTATGAGGTCAGCAAGTGGAATGAAATGACCATCATCTATGATACAGTTTTTTTTATGTTGGTTTACTCAGTTTATTTATTTAATGTGTCCTTTATACCTATGTTATGACCTGGTACATTATTCACAGCAAAAGTGTTAAATAATCTTACAGTGAATAAAAATGTGGCCATGTGATTATATATAGATTGATTTATATCTAAAAACAAAGATTATGTGACTTACCCAACGAAAGCGCTGGCAGGTCGATAGACACACAAACATACACACAAAATTCAAGCTTTCGCAACCAACGGTTGCTTCATCAGGAAAGAGGGAAGGAAAGGGAAAGACGAAAGGATGTGGGTTTTAAGGGAGAGGGTAAGGAGTCATTCCAATCCCGGGAGCGGAAAGACTTACCTTAGGGGGGAAAAAAGGACAGGTATATACTCGCGCACACACACACATATCCATCCGCACATACACAGACACAAGCAGACATTTGTGTCTGTGTATGTGTGGATGGATATGTGTGTGTGTGCGAGTATATACCTGTCCTTTTTTCCCCCTAAGGTAAGTCTTTCCGCTCCCGGGATTGGAATGACTCCTTACTCTCTCCCTTAAAACCCACATCCTTTCGTCTTTCCCTTTCCTTCCCTCTTTCCTGATGAAGCAACCGTTGGTTGCGAAAGCTTGAATTTTGTGTGTATGTTTGTGTTTGTTTGTGTGTCTATCGACCTGCCAGCGCTTCGTTGGGTGAGTCACATCATCTTTGTTTTTGGATATATTTTTCCCACGTGGAATGTTTCCCTCTATTACATTCATATATAGATTGATTTATTGATGTACAGAAGTCAACCAAATTCAAATAAAAACCAATGTGCCCTCATAACATAAAATTTGGTCATGCTTATGTAAACTATTTCTTGGTGGTCAGCTGACATGTATGTTAAGATTACAGCTTCTGAATGTGTTGTTTGATGTCTAATGTGAATTAAGTTTGTGTGAATTTTAATAATAGTATTTTCTCAGTGTTGTGTTTGATATATAAGCACTAGTGCTCTAAAGTCTACAACAGAAAGGAATACTGATTGGTCATCAGATAACTTTTAAAACAAATTGTTTTGACTTTAAGAATCAGTATGCTAATGTGAGTTGTATAATCCTGAGGTAGAGGAGAACTGAAACATTGGAGAAATAATTGCAGACTGATATTTGTATTGAATACATTTGAAGGAAGGAAATGTAGTGGATAGTGAGTCATTGGAGAAAGCTACAGACCGAGAACATAAAAGCTTTGCTTTCAAAACAGTGATCTTGTCTGTATATTAACTTGAAAGAAGAGAGTTGCAAATATAATGCATTTATTGTTTGTTTCAATAAATCATATTTATATAATTAGTGTAAAAGATAAATAATAACTGTTGACATGTTATTACTAAACAGAGTTAAATTTGGACACAGTTGGTGCAAGAACTGAACATCACTCACTGTTCTCTCCTAATTCAAACAGGGAATGATAACAATATAGGCAAGAATGACAACTTGCAACATTAAGAATTGACAAGTAAAAGAAGACAGAGTGAGAATGGAAAAGAACATTCTCCTGATACCCTAAAATAAAGGTGGCATATAAGGAAGATAATATCAAGCGAAAGGGGAGTGGAAAAGAAATCTCTCCAGAGATGAACAAGAAGATGAAATAAAATAATTGAAATGTTCAGTGGGTGAACTGAATGTCCTGTGAAACAATGGTTTTTCCAAACTGTGAATAATAAGGAGAGTTATCAACTGTGCAAATTCCCTAGCTTCTGTTATACTGATTTAGATTTTAATGGTAGCAATAAGAAAAAATATCAGTTCAGTACTAGTATATTCTAAAAGATGCCAGAATAAATAAAAAGCCAAGTGTAAACAACAGAACATGTTTACTCAGTTTGAGTTTTACAGTAAAATACAGCTTAAGTGTCCACGCAACAGTTGGGTTTTGTGGTTTGAATGGTCTTTAGCACATGTGACAGTGAATCAGTGCTAGTTAAAGTGTGGTGAGTGTGGTGATACTGTGAAACAAAAGTGCTGACTAGTGTGTGTTTTGCGTTCCCCTACGGATTTGTTATGTAACATGTTGAATAAAAATATTTGAAACGTGTCTGACTAATCATCTAGACTGCTATATAGAGGAAATTAATTTGCATCTTGCAAATAATTTTTCATTATCACTATATAACTTACGAATCTCTTTTGTGGCTTAGATAATAATGCCTTATGCTTTTGCTGTCATTCTGTAAGATGAGAAGCAGGGAATGATCACAGACAATGAAAAGTAAAATACAGTAATATCATGCAGCAAGTATCCATTTGAAGTCATCATTATCATTCATGGCTTAAGGCATTTCTTATCAAAATCCATAATGATTGACACATTAAATAACTGCAAGTATAGTTCCATTCACCAATTTTAATAAAGTAGACATTTACTTGTGTGTAATATAAAACTTTATTGAAACTTTGTGACCAACTGAGAAAAAGGGAGCCTCTCTTTTCTTGTAGCAAACTGACAGTCATTTGAGTTAACATTTAGTCAAAAAGCAGTTTAAAGTGCTCCAATTGTAATAATACCAGAGCAAACCATGTTTTTATCTCAGTTTCTCTCTTGTCAGTACTGCCATTGTGGCTGGGTACTGTATTTGCCTTGTTGGGTAATATTGTTGTATTTGAAGTTAAAGATAATTTGGTGTGTGTTGAATGAAGACATTATATTGTGAGGTGCATAATGTATTAATGCAGTGAAGTGCTTCCAAACTGAGTTTAATATTGTTTGTTGCAAATAGGGGGCATAGTTTAGAAATGAGATGTGAGTTGTTGTTAGTGAAAGTTGCAGTAAATATCTCTCTAATATATCAGTATTAACATTTGAAATCATAAGTTTGATGTATAATTGTTGTATACACACTTTGTAAATTGATCTGTAAAATATCTTCATGAAAAAGTTTCAGATATGTCAGTTTCAAGAAAACTATAAAATATATGATGTTCTAACGAGCTTTCTTGGAGACAAATTGTAAACTTGCTCTATTTTCACTTTCTAGCCATGATGAAAACAGTCAGCAGAAGGAAGTTGTAACAGTGATTCAGAGTTAAGAAAGACTTATCAGAAGTGCTTTTTTAAAAAATAGTGAAGAAAATGACACTGGATGACACAGTTTTTATGCAGCTTCATATTACAGCTTCCTCCTTTGTTGTGTCTATATCATAGACACTCTTCTTTTACTTGTCAGTTCACTCTTTCTTTGAAGTTTCAATGTGTTTCTTCTCACTTAAAACTGAAGAGGGCTAATAGCGAGAAAAAATAAAAGGAATATTTGGTTGTGTTCTGTTGTATCTGTATCTCTAGTCCTATAATAAGGCCAGTGACAATGGTATGAGTACACTTTAATCTTGGTACAAAATATATAGGGTTTGTTTGTTTTAAGACCACCTCCTCTTTTCTGTATACTAATAGATTAGGAGGTTACTAGTACTAGACCACAGTGCCACATGTTTTATAGCAGCTTTCTCAACAATAAACTGGCTATTTATGTTATTATTGTGATATCATGATCTATTTTGAAATGTATAGCATGTGTATCAAAACTACATAAATATTTGAAAACTATTAAAATATTTTGGCATACATATGCTTTTGCCTCAGTTTTGAACATTTTTTAAAATCAATAACATTAATTTTGCCATCCATTCACTGTGTGCAATAGATCCCAGAAGAGAGAGGACCCTCAGGGATGTGGAATGGGTGAAAGTATATGTTAATCTACCGCAGTTCAAAAGGAACAATAATGTACATAATTACAATATCAGAAGGAAAAAGATACTCATTAGTCCTCATTATTAAGGTTCTCTTTAGCACAAAAAGGGGTGCACAGTACTGTAACAAAAATTTCTTATCACTTACCCAGTGATATAAAATGTCTGTCAGCAAAGTAAAATTTGAAAACAAACTGAGCAGGTTTCTCCTTGACAACTTATCGTGTAACTTACGTTTTTGAAAAGAGAGAAAAAAAGTTCTGTTAATTTGGAATGAAAATGTTTGATTAAAGAAAATCTCTTTTATGTTCGTTAAAACCCACGACTAAATTTTCTCAGGGCGCTGTGACCAGAAATATCATGCGTATTCCAACGTGAAGACATCCTTCTTACTCACTATGGATAAAAAAAAATTATCTTTCTTTAATGTTACGCAGTAAGCAAATTATATAGAATATTTAAACAATTATTTTTCTCTGTGAGGCTTGATGCTCCAGTATAGCTCCCTACGTGCAATGACAACATACACAATTAAAATAATTCCTTTCAATAAAACTCTGGCCTCAAATGAAATTATTATGAGATGCCATTTTATATATACTGGGATTAAATCCTTTCATTAATTTCAAAATTAAATAGCTATGAAGAAATTTTTATCAGTTTTAAGAGCAATGGCGTCGCTTCAACAATGCAATTACAAATGGCCAGGGCAACATTTAATTGTTATGTAATTAATTAAATAAAGGGGACAGGGAAGGTACTTTCTTGCTACTAACAGAAACACATACTGCATTAAATACAGACATATATATTTAGCAGAAATTCTAAGTACACTACATGTAGTAGAAATAATTCTTTACAGACCGCAATCTGAATGCGACGTCAGAACCAGCCAGGCACGGAAGAAGAAGAAGAAGAAGAAGAAGAAGAGAGAGAGAGAAGAGAATGAAATCTTTTCTTGTAGACTATGATACAGAGATTATAGTAATTACAATTCTCTGAGCATGTGTAGAGGATCCATTGTAGTCACATATCAATAAAGTGATTTACATTACATTTTTCAGGAAGCAGTGCTATAAAATCCTTCCATTCCATATAAGAATTTCTGTTACTGTAATGTGTAAAAGATGGTGGGTAGGAATTACTGACTTTTTCTCCTTTTATAATACATAAAAACTTTTCAAAAGTTCAAATTGTAACCATATGTACAAATTAATTTGCAATGTGAGTGTAAAATCACTCATTCCACATAATTATGATATGTCGTGCAAAATGATCGATGAAACATGAAGTAACTAACTAACAAAAGACGAGGAAATGATAGAAACTTAACCTGCATAATGCAGTAACAATGAACTATGATTATTCTGTTTAATGCTATTAATGCTTATGCCAGCTAAATTTATTCAAATAAATTAAAAAGATAGCTGCTACTTTGAAGGAAGCTGCTGCCATACTAAATAGCTGCTGTTTGTCTATTTTTGGTAGCTTAATATTTAATTATTTTCAGAGGTAATTTTCAAAAGTATTTACCTACATCTGTAAATACTGAGTCTCCTCTACAGTATATTACTACTTGTCTTCCAGATGTGCAATGCACACAGCTACTTGCCATACAGCCGACAAGACTTTTCAGTCTGTGAAACTAGATATTCAGATAATTTATAGAAAGAATGATTAATAAAGTGCATTTTTAGTTTGCTTTTGAACTGGTTATGGATTCCGAATTTCTTGCTTTATGTTAAATGGGGCTTGATCATGAATGTCATATGAAACAAAAGTGTTGTGAGAACAAATATCATTTTCACAGTGTCTCGAAGCATAAGGATTGGATCATAACCCATAAACTGAGGAAAAAAGGAAGGATGAAGAGGTGGAGCTTTCATTCCTGATGTGATCATATTCATCTTCAGAGCTCCCTTCTGTCAACTGATATGGACACTTGGCCTACTGCCTCTTGAATTTCAGTGTAGTGTTGTATGTTTAGTAGTTTGTCCTGTGTTCTCTATCAAGTACCTAGGAGTTTACAAGAAATATCATAACATTGGGGTGTATTACTTCTATAGATGAAACATTTATGAAGTATGAGTTGCTGTTCATTGATTTTTTTTTAAGAATGATGAGATTTCTTGAATGTTGTCAGAATGATTTTCAAAATTTAAATAAAATGAAACTGTACTCCAGAATATTGTTAGGTCAGTGTGTATCACAAATTGGAATCAGAAACATTTTTCTTCTAATATGAAACATAAATGAAGTAGATTCTGAATTCATGTTGATAGCTAATCAAAATTCTAGAAAGATGTGTCGTAAGACAACAGTGAAACATGGCAGGGATTGTAATTATCAGCTGTGTAACATCCACTGTTGGTCAAAGGCCTCCCATAGACTTTTCCTTGCATTACAGTCTTCTCCTGCCAGCATGCATCCATAGCATTAGATTGTCACCTCAATCTTTCTCTGACCTCTTGGAATCCAGCAAAGAGCTTCATTTTTCCATCTAATATCTGTCACCTATCTACATGTCCTGCCGACCTCCATTTCAGCCATAATTACATGTACTCTGTCCATGATCCATTAACACTAACAATACCAAATACCTAGCAGGAGTAGAGCTGTGAGGATGGGTCATGAGTCATGATTGGGTGGCTCAATTCGTAGAGCACTTGCTCACAAAAGGTAAAGTTTCCAGTTTCGAGTCCTGGTCTGGCACACAGTTTTAATCTACTAGGAAGTTTCAGCACAATATTGTCTGCAAAACAAATGTGGTTCCAATATGATTCATTAACACATATTCCTGTTTCATATTTCCTGTGGGACTGCTGATAATACTTTTTGTGTGATGGAATCTTCTTACCTGACTCAACATTTAATTCTGAATTTCTCACTTTCCTGATGAAGTCTAACTAATGTATGTTTTCTTCATTATACTAACATAGATTGATTCAGTGCATTATTCCTCAAGGAACGTTTGTGCGGATTTTGTTGAAACTGAGTCTACAGCTTTACATCTATGATTTCCATATGAGGTGGGATTTCCCATTTATTACAATGTTCTTATATTTTTTCATGATTTGAAAATTGTCCTGTGTTGTTGTATCCATGTCTAAAGCCATCATGTTCCTCTGCCTGATTAGAAAATCTAATAATATTTTTTCCCTCTGTGTGGTTGCTGATACGCTAGTGAGTGTTTTGTTTTTCTCTTCTTTCCTCTGAAGTTTTAAGCTCAGCCTTTTTCATTTTAAGTATGTTGGTGTTCATTTAGTTGTTCAGCAAACGGAGTTTTAGGGAAGATGACTTACAACAGATCTCAACCAATACAAAAATAAACTATCTACCTATTGTTTGTAATGTGTCTATGATCATTGACTTGTCATTTGTATCATATCCTGATCATGTTTAATTACATTTGCAATGCATATACACTTCAATGGCTGTTCTTAACTAGGTCTTTCATAACAACACTGATAACACTAGTGTGCATGGTATCAGATGACTGAAAACTAAATAGTACCTCAGCTTTCAATGCTGATTCCAAATTTGTTTTTAGTTTTTTTCCTATCACATACTGTTTCGCCGCAATTTGACTTCAAGGATATAATGATGTGCCAGTAGGTTATAAGGAGGGAAATTTGTCAGTTTGGCCCTGTATACCTGTAGGTTGTTACACCTGTTGATGCTAGTTGTTGTTGTGTGACCCTGCAAGTGTTGCTTGTCTCACAGGCTTGAATTGCCAGTGAAATATTGTGCTTACTCCATGTATTTAAGACAGTGTTAATAAAATACTTCACCTACTGTTGATGGTTACTACTATGTAACATGCAAGTGTGTAAAGAACCTAAATATTTTCTGTTACATTTTGGTGATTATACTGTGGATGAACAGACTTAGCGTAAAAAGCTTATGTGCTTATTTTAAAATGAAACTTGGTGATCAGTACAAGGGATTGACGCCAGAGACAGTTTGCCACTATTGTGTGGAAAGGTTGAGATTGTGGACAAAAGGAAAGAAAACTTGCTTGCCATTTGTGATTCCAATGGTGTGGAGGGAGCCTAAAAATCACCTTCATGACTGTTACCTCTGCCTAGTTGATGTTCAGGAGTTGTTGTTGTTGCGGTCTTCAGTCCTGAGACTGGTTTGATGCAGCTCTCCATGCTATTCTAGCATGTGCAAGCTTCTTCATCTCCCAGTACCTACTGCAACCTACATCCTTCTGAATCTGCTTAGTGTATTCATCTCTTGGTCTCCCTCTACGATTTTTACCCTCCACGCTGCCCTCAAATGCTAAATTGGTGATCCCTTGATGCCTCAAAACATGTCCTACCAACCAATCCCTTCTTCTAGTCAAGTTGTGCCACAAACTTCTCTTCTCCCCAATCCTATTCAATACCTCCTCATTAGTTACGTGATCTACCCATCTTATCTTCAGCATTCTTCTGTAGCACCACATTTCGAAAGCTTCTATTCTCTTCTTGTCCAAACTAGTTATCGTCCATGTTTCACTTCCATACATGGCTACACTCCATACAAATACTTTCAGAAATGACTTCCTGACACTTAAATCTATACTCGATGTTAACAAATTTCTCTTCTTCAGAAACGATTTCCTTGCCATTGCCAGTCTGCATTTTATATCCTCTCTACTTCGACCATCATCAGTTTTTTTACTCCCCAAATAGCAAAACTCCTTTACTACTTTAAATGTCTCATTTCCTAATCTAATTCCCTCAGCATCACCAGATTTAATTTGACTACATTCCATTATCCTCGTTTTGCTTTTGTTGATGTTCATCTTATATCCTCCTTTCAAGACACTGTCCATTCCATTCAACTGCTCTTCCAAGTCCTTTGCTGTCTCTGATAGAATTACAATGTCATCGGCAAACCTCAAAGTTTTTACTTCTTCTCCATGAATTTTAATACCTACTCCGAATTTTTCTTTTGTTTCCTTTACTGCTTGCTCAATATACAGATTGAATAACATCGGGGAGAAGCTACAACCCTGTCTCACTCCTTTCCCAACCACTGCTTCCCTTTCATGCCCCTCGACTCTTATAACTGCCATCTGGTTTCTGTACAAATTGTAAATAGCCTTCCGCTCCCTGTATTTTACCCCTGCCACCTTCAGAATTTGAAAGAGAGTATTCCAGTTAACACTGTCAAAAGCTTTCTCTAAGTCTACAAATGCTAGAAACGTAGATTTGCCTTTTCTTAATCTTTCTTCTAAGATAAGTCGTAAGGTTAGTATTGCCTCATGTGTTCCAACATTTCTACGGAATCCAAACTGATCTTCCCCGAGGTCCGCTTCTACCAGTTTTTCCATTCGTCTGTAAAGAATTCGCATTAGTATTTTGCAACTGTGACTTATTAAACTGATAGTTCGGTAATTTTCACATCTGTCAACACCTGCTTTCTTTGGGAGTGCAGTTCGAAAAATAAGAGCAAATTGTGTATCCACCCATTGATTCAGCAATTAGGCCAGTTTTCGCATGGAGTAGATCTGATTGCTCCTCTTCCTCCAGCTGTTGAAGAGAACATGGCAGAAGATGATGAAGAAAAGAAGTTGATGCAGTTACCAAAGACAATAGTTATGTCTACCAGCCTGAATGGGACTTTACTCACTAACTGTTCTCGCAGAGTGAACTTAATGCTCTTGTATTGAATTTGCCTAAGGAATCTGTGGAACTATTTGGTTCGCAGTTACAAAGTAAGAATCTTCTGGAACCAGCAACACATTACTCATGGTGCAGACAGAGAGAAAGAATTAGTTCATTTATTCTCACAGAATGAGTCCTTCCTATATTTACTGCAAATGTACTTCTGTGGCATTGAACCTGATCCTACACAGTGGAGACTTTCCTGGATTTCATCAATGAGGAGCCCGAAAGGTGTGTTATTGCATAATGGAAATGTGTGTTGGTCCATTCTTGTGACCTATTCAGTTCAAAGAAAAGTGACGTATGAGAACATGAAGATACTCTGAACAAATATCTGGTATGAGGAACACACTTAGCTTATCTGCGGTATCTTCGAAGTTACCAGAATATTATTACGACAACAAGCTGGTTTCACAAAAATGCCATGCTTTCTATGTGAATGGGGCAGTCGGACAAGGCAAAGACATTGGAGTGTAAGAGTTTGACCAGAGCAGAGAAATTTTGTGCCTGTAACTAAAAATATCTTGCACAAACAGCTTGTAGAACAAAAAAAAGAGTCTTGCTTCCACCTCTGCAAATACAATTGGTTTGATGAAGTAATCTCTAAAGGCTCTACCACAGTGTGGACCCTGCATCAAGTGCCTTTCCAAGAAATTTCCCTTCACCACATGAGACAAATTGAAAGCTGGAATTCTTTTTTTAGTCCTAAAAAAAAAAAAACTGATGAAGGATGACGATTCTGAGAAGCCAATGAAGAAAAGAGAAAAAGGTGGTTGACGACCTTCCAATCAGTTACTGAGAACTTTCTATGGAATAACGATGATGCTAATTACAAGGCCATTGTCGAAAAAGGTTGCAAAATTTCAAGATGATGGTTGTTAAATGAGCATGAAAGTCCATTTACTCCACTCACATATCGACTACTTCCCAGAGATTTGGGACACTATATTGAAGAGCAGAGTGAATATTTTCATCAAGATATTAAGAAGAGGTACCAGCGGCACTGGACGGCAGCTATGTTGACCGACCACTGTTGGATGTTGAATAGGGAGAGTCATCATTTACAAGGAAGGCAAAGATGAAAAATTTAAAAAATTTGTGGAACACTGTTGAGTTCTTGTTTTTATGCAAGGTAGTCACAAAACAAATTAGGGGAGTTCTGAGGAGTGTTTTTTAAATGTGTTTCATTTTTTAGGTGTTTTTTTATTAAAAACTCAATTTGTGTGAAATGGTGTTAGAATATATTTTTGGCCTCAGAAGTGAAAATTGTCAATATATTACTTTTTATTTTGTGTAAAAACCTGACAGGTTAGACAAAAATGATAGTTATTTCTAGAATCAGCATAAAAAATTTATTCAGGAACACCTACTTTCAATAAATCATTTGCCAAAAAGTTTTAAATTGCAGAATAGTGTAATATGTTATTGTGGAGACTACCATTTACTAGATTTTGATTCTTTCTTTGATATAAGTTTCGACTTTTATAAAAAGTTCCTATTGATCATTAACTGATGTCAATTCTAAACTGTGGTTACTTTATACATACACTAGAATGCTAATACTCGCTTCTTTTGCTTATCTTTCGTACGAGATGCATCTGTAAAGTTTGGAAAATGATCTCGGTAAATAAAAAAATGAGTTTAAAAAAACCTTTACTGGCCATCAGAGTAAACACCACACTTCTGATCATACTTCTGACATCATTTGTAAAGCTGTTTGAAACTGTCAGCAAATGCTTCATGTGGAATTTCTCGAAGCACCATGGCCACATGTTGGATCCACAGCATCTGCACGACATAAGCCTTTCGGGGATAATTTAAGGTGTGCAAACCAAAATAAGTAGCTGGCACAAAATCTGGTGTATAGGAGAGTGATGAAGGAAGTTCTCTGTGCACTGAATGAAAAATTTGCACATGTGGATTGCATTATGCTTCAAGAGATTACATAACAAGTGTTTGCTGACAATTTCCAATAGCCTTACAACCAGTGTCGGAAGTGTGTTGTAGCTAATGGTGATTATTTTGAAGGTCAGTAAAGGTATTTCGGCTGTAATTCTTGTTTCCTATTTTTTAGGCCATTCACCATCCTTTATAGATGCACCTGGTATATATGATTATTAATTAATAACTGCTCAACTTCTTAATACTATTGTTTGTCTCAACTCTGTATTTAGCTTTTACTGCAACCTGTCCCAAATCTTACAATCTGACCAACACTTCTAGCTTCAGACGGGCACTTATCACATGCCCACTCATTATTTACTGAAGCAATGTCAGTGTTACTTGAAAGTGCCCCCACAATTGAAAGAAGATGCATAATGTTCTGAAAGTTTCAAAATGTCAGACTTGCCACATGCTAATCAAACAGTATAAGTCTAGTACATACAGTATTCAGAATGCAGTATGAAAATTATGGCATTGTTCCTGCTTTGGGTCAGTTGTCTTCCTAAGCAGATATTGTGTCAAAGTTGTATGTGTGTGAAAATGCTGTCTGTGGTGGCTGGACTCCAAAAATGTGTACTTACCCTGAGGGAAGGAGATGTGTACAATGTTTAGGGCACAGACCCATACGAGATTTACAACAAATGAATTGAGTGATACAATGGCATCACAAGGGGTCTAACCTACAGTTTATGATGGAAAGTATAGAAGTAATATTCAGCTGTGCAATACTTACAAAGTAATGAAATAAGAAAGGGGAGCAGTGGTGTTGGGTGGGGGGTGGGGGAGGGGGGGGGGGGGGAATAAATCTCGCAACACTATAGGCTGAGCCCAATTCTCGTGTTCAGTAATTACTCAGGCGGTCAGCAGTAAGTAATCGCCTATTCAGTTTCACAGTTTGTATGTAGCTTGGTGTCTCCAGTAATAACCTCTTAAGTCTTTCACTAAAAGTCATGAAAACTCTCCTCTGAGCTAAGTTGCCATATTATGGGGAAAAATTGAAGATGGTGCAAATCGTCCACTTGTACTGTTTAGGAGTCCAAGATGGTGTAAGTCAGTGGTTATCAATTTTTTTACTTAAGAGCCAATATTGACATTGTGAGGTACACCTCAGGCTGCATATGTCCGGGTTTCTTTCTTAATTGGTAATTTAAAGGAGCTGGACAAAAAATGCATGTCTGAACATAACTACAGATGTTAGCCAAGCCTGCAGGTTGCACTGTTTTATTTGACCCCAAACGGCACCTATGCAATGTCATTAGTGCATTGCAAGTGTCATTTGTGGCCATAACAGTGTTCTGTGTAATTGTGAGTGTTTCGTCAGACTGAAGTGAATTTGACAGTGGGCAAATTGTTGGGGTTTTATGGCGGTTGCTTACATAACCAAGCCAAAGTGTATGGTGTTTCAAGAAACACTGCATCAAAGATTTATACAGCACACAGGGAAAATGGAAAAACATCATCTGCTATGTCACAATGCTAACTAAAGTGTGTGCTGTATGACGTTGACTGACTGTCATAGAAGATAATTGTAACGAAGAAGGCCAAGGGCTGCTAAACTCACTACAGAATTGAATGTCGCATTCGCGAATGCTGTCAGCACCAAACAACACGAAGGAAGCTCTGTAAGCAGGGAATTGCAGGGAAAATTGGAATTCCAAAACCACTCATCAGTTACGTGAATATCTGTAACAGGAAAACATGGTTCCAATATGAAACTTCCTGGCAGATTAAAACTGTGTGCCAGACCAAGACTCGAACTCGGGACCTTTGACTTTCGTGGGCAAGTGCTCTACCAACTGAGCTACCCAAGCACGACTCACGCCCCGCCCTCACAGCCTTACTTCTGCCAGTGCCTCGTCTCCTACCTTCCAAACTTTACAGAAGCTCTCCTGCGAACCTTGCAGAACTAGCACTCCTGAAAGAAAGGATATTGCAGAGACATGGCTTAGCCACAGCCTGGGGGATGTTTCGAGAATGAGATTTTCACTCTGCAGCGGAGTGTGCGCTGATGTGAAACTTCCTGGCAGATTAAAACTGTGTACCGGACCGAGACTCGAAATCAGGACATTTGCCTTTCGCGGGCAAGTGCTCTACCAACTGAGCTACCCAAGCACGACTCACACCCTGCCCTCACAGCCTTATTTCTGCCAGGAATGATAGTTCTGCAAGGTACGCGGGAGAGCTTCTGTAAAGTTTGGAAGGTAGGAGACGAGGTACTGGCAGAAATAAGGCTGTGAGGGCGGGGCGTGAGTCGTGCGTGGGTAGCTCAGTTGGTAGAGCACTTGCCCGAGAAAGGCAAAGTTCCCGAGTGCGAATCTCGGTCCGGCACACAGTTTTAATCTGCCAGGAAGTTTCATATCAGCGCACACACCGCTGCAGAGTGAAAATCTCATTCTCATTATGGTGCCAATATCATAAAAACTAAGTTATGGGGCAATGGAAGACATCCTTTTGAAAGACGAATCTTGTGTCACACTGTTTGCAACATCTGACGTAGTTTATGGCCGATGAGTGAAATATGTCGGGGGGTTTGGTGAGTCTTTAGGCAGCCATAACGTGGTATTCCCTGGTTCCCACGGTTACTTTGCAATGTCACATCACTGCCAAGCAATATGTGACGATTTTGGCCGATCACGTGCGTTGCGCAGCACGATGTTTGTTCTCCAATAGTGATACTGTGTTCCCAGACGACAGGTCCCCTGTTTACACAGCTCATATCGTTCAGCACTGGCTTTGGAGCTTGAGGATGAAACGTCGCATCTTTCCCGGCCACTACAATCACCAAATCTTAATATTATTGAGTGTTTGTGGTATAATTTGGAGAAAAGGGTGCGTGATCGCTATCTGCCCCTATCATTGTTATCCGAATTTGCGATTATTATGCGGGAAGAATGGTATAAGATTCCCTTGAGAACCATGCAGGACCTGTATTTATCCATTCCGAGACGACTGGACGCTGTTTTAAATGCCAAAGGGTTTCCTCCAACGTATTAGGTATGGCAGTGTGCTGCGTTTTTGGCGTTTGCATATTTTTATTGGTCACTTGTATATAAATTAGTATGTTACGAGGCCCGTAGTAAATGTGGCATAAGTCGGTTACCGGCCGCTAAGTACTAATCGAAGTCAGCACCATTTGGAACAGTTTGTGTCGATTGTTCTCTGCTCAGAAGTGGGGAAAGGAAACAAAAGACCGACTTATTGACAGAACGCTTAGAAAATGTAACAGGCTTACTAAAAGACTGCTAACACTACGCTTGTCTGCTCTTCTCTGGAGTATTGCTGTGCGGTATGTGATCTGCATCAGATAGGATCGACAGAGGACATCGAAAACGTCGAAAGAAGGGCAGCTCCTTTAGTATTATCACGAAGAGGAGAGATAGTGGTACGGATGTGACAATGTGAATTGGGGTGGAAATCATCAAAACAAAGCCGTTTTTCGTTGGGGTAGGATCTCACGAAATTTCAATCAGCAACTTTATCCACAGAGTGTGAAAATATTTTGTTGACGCCCACCAACATAGTTTTTGGTGATTACAGACTACACTACTGGCCATTGAAATTGCTACACCACGAAGATGACGTGCTACAGACGCGAAATCTAACCGACAGGAAGAAGATGCTGTGATATGCAAATGATTAGCTTTTCAGAGCATTCACACAAGGTTGGCGCCGATGGCGACACCTACAACGTGCTGACATGAGGAAAGATTCCAACCGATTTCTCATACACAAAACAGCAGTTGACCGGCGTTGCCTGGTGAAACGTTGTGGTGATACCTCGTGTAAGGAGAAGAAATGCGTACCATCACGTTTCTGGCTTTGATAAAGGTCGGATTGTAGCCTATCGAGATTGCTGTTTATCGTATCGGGATATTGCTGCTCGCGTTGGTCGAGATCAAATGACTGTTAGCAGAATATGGAATCGGTGGGTTCAGGAGGGTAATACGAAACGCCGTGCTGGATCCCAACGGCCTAGTATTACTAGCAGTCGACGACGTTTGCAGCAGCATGGACTATCAGCTCGGAGACCATGGCTGCGGTTACCCTTGACGCTGCATCACAGACTGGAGCACCTGCGATGGTGTACTCAACAATGAACCTGAGTGCACGAATGGCAAAATGTCATTTTTTTCGGATGAACCCAGGTTCTGTTTACAGCATCATGATGGTCGCATCCGTGTTTGGCGACATCGCGGTGAACGCACAGTGGAAGTGTGTATTCGTCATCGCCATACTGGCGCAACACCCGGTGTGATGGTATGGGGTGCCATTGGTTACACGTCTCGGTCACCTCTTGTTCGCATTGATGGGACTTTGAACAGTGGACGTTACATTTCAGATGTGTTATGACCCGTGCCTCTACCCTTCATTCGATCCCTGCGAAACCCTACATTTCAGCAGGATAATGCACGACCGCACATTGCAGGTCCTGTACGGGCCTTCCTGGATACAGAAAATGTTCGACTGCTGCCCTGGCCACCACATTCTCCAGATCTCACACCAATTGAAAACGTCTGGTCAATGGTGGCCTAGCAACTGGCTCGTCACAATACGCCAGTCACTACTCTTGATGAACTATGGTATCGTGTTGAAGCTGCAGCTGTACCTGCACACCCCATCCAAGCGCTGTTTGACTCAATGCCCAGGCGTATCAAGGCCGTTATTACGGCCAGAGGTGGTTGTTCTGGGTACTGATTTATCAGGATCTATGCACCCAAATTGCGTGAAAATGTAATCGCATGTCCGTTCTAGTATAATATATTTGTCCAATGAATACCCGTTTATCATCTGCATTTCTTCTTGGTGTTGCAATTTTAATGGCCAATAGTGTACACGCTTTTTCACTGTTGTGCAGATATTTTCTCAGAAATAAAGGTAGCTGGAGTAAAAAACTAAATAGCTACATCTGCATCTACATTCGTATGACTACTCTGCAAATAGCAATTAAGTGACTGGCAGAGGATTCATCGAACCTCGTTGCAGGTATTTCTCTGCCGTTCCATTCCTGAACAGCTCGCAGGAAAAACGAAACACTTCAGTATTTCCGTGCACTCTCTGATTTCTCTCATTCTATGATGATGATCGTTTCACAAAACACAGGATTGGCTTACCGTAGGCACCCATCCTGTGTACAGCTGCCGTGGGTGGCGTTGCTGCAGAAGCCGCTCAACTTTGCCTCATTGTGCTGCACTTTCACTCCATTCGTCAGTCCATACACGAGGTGACTATCCGCCAACACCTCATCAGTAAACTTAAGCGTATCACTGTTACTGCACAAGTAATATGGTACTGCGGGAAAACAAAACCGTAGATAGGACTGAGCAGTGCTGAATGCAAACTTGAGGACATCGATTTAAAGAGAGCTTTAACACACTCTTGAAAGTTCGACGATTCAGATCAGTTTCACTCAACACATACGTCCTCTAGGGGGCAGAAGTCGTCTGGGCCATCTGTCTGTGAATCGTGTAAGCTTTGTACTGTGTGTTATCGTACGTGATCAGCTCGTGTATTGAATTTCAGAGGCGGAGAGTGGGGGCCAGCCCAGAATTTGCCCAAATGACGGTCAAAAACCGCCAATAATAACATTCAGCGAGGTTAGTGTACGGTTGTAATATGCTGCTAAGATTCGATCTCGATCAGGGTCACCTCCGTGACTAGCAAGCTAACGATCTGAGCGTTTTTTATTGTTTTTATTTTCTTCGTACTTGTTCTAGTCACTTATCATTAATTTGAATTTTTTAGCACATTGACATACATGAAAATAAAACATACCTATGGATAACAGAAAAATAAGCAATTACAATTTCTGCACAATATAAGTATCATGGGGTAAGGACAGCTTGTGACATCAGCAAATTAGGTGGGAAAAGGACTCAGTCTATGCTGAGCTGCTGGATAGGATGGACGTAAGTCTTTACTTTGCGTGCATTATTTATTTAAACAGTTTGAGTTGTCATAGGCAGTAGCTACATCCACTGTGTTCATGATGAGGTCTAGAGTCCAACTGACCTAGTTCACAACACCACTGCCAATTGATGCTCTCGTCCCTCCCTGTGATGTAATCCAAGATGTCGGTCTGGGGAAAAATGGTGGGAAAAGGACTCAGTCTGTGTCTAGCTACTGGACTGGGAGGACAGTCATAATTGTGTATTGTCTTCAATGGACGAGATGTCTGTGCTGGAGGAGGGGTAGCATCTGAGGACTGTGCCAATAGCATTGATATTTGGTGAAGACAGATACGCTTCATGAAATAGTGAAAATGGGGAAGTTACACTTCTCAATTCCCACTGATAATTGTGTGTGCTGTAAATGTATATCGTTCAATGAAAGTCCAGTAACATTGATATTTGGTGAAGACGATTTTGGGCTAAGTCACACTTCGCAATTCTTACTGATGAATGTGTGTGCTGTAAATGTAGATCATCTGATAAAAGTCCAGTCAGTCAAAGTGCAAGAGGCAAGACGTTCACCCACTCTGACACAAGCATCCATGTGTACAATTGAGGAAATGCTGGTGATGAGCAGGAGTGAATTTGATACATGTTCTACATGCAAGCATACAGCTGAGGACTGTATCCATAGCCTCCTTCACAATCAGTGGAAAGAAAAGATAATGGAGAAAGAAAAGATAAGGGATGAATGTGTGGTGAATACTTATCAACAAATAATGGCAATGTAGCAGGATGGAGTAAACAAGCATTTCGATATTCATGCATGCAGACAGATGCTTCTGCTGGAAGTGTCTATCTTTTTTGAAATTGCCTAACGCCCCACATCAACTTTGTCCTATTCTACACGAAGCATAGGTGTTCACCTTGAGGGCTGGAGACAGACTGGCCTAGTCAACACCATCACCACCAGAGTGTGCTGTTGGCGCCCACCACTCCTCCCTCCCATGATGTAGTCCAAGACAGTGGCCCAGAAAAAAGTGTTGGAACCAATAGGAAACCTGAATCCGGTCACGTGCTTGGTTTCAACCAATAGGATGGAAATATCTGGTGACATCATTGGATGGGATATAGGGCAGGCTCAGCAGCTCTGTGACCTCAGTTTCGCTCACTCAGCCAGCAGGAGCAGCATCAGCAGAAGAAGAAGAAGAACCATGAAGCATCAACAGCAGTTGCGATCCAGCAAAGGCCTGCAGAACAAAGAGAAACAGAAGAGTAAGTATTCCATATCACATCCTTGTCTGTAGTTAGCATTATTATTATTATTATTATTATTATTATTATTATTAGTGATTGTTTTTGCGTCTTGGTCCACATGCAATGCTTCCTCCTCTTTGTTCAGGAGTAGCCCTCGGCATGTCCAAGTCAACGTGTCAATCTCTGCCACATCTGGACCTGCAGCAACCTCAGCTGCCATCTCGTTAAGACCTGCAGCGACCTCTGGACCTGCGGCAGCAACAACCTCCGACATGTCTGAACCTGTAGTGACCACATGGGATTCTGTAGCGCACATAGCTCACTTGCTAGAACAGGACACGGAGCCGTTATTATTGTCTGTCCCACACACATGGTGTCTGCTCCCAACACATCGAACGCTGCTGGTGGTCTTTAACAACAGCAAGACGGAGGACAGTACTAGTCACTGACATACAACCCATCCCAGTAGAACATCCCTGTGCTAGTGCAGGGACAGAGTGCAGATCCTTTGGATGAAAATGTAGCAAATGTACCCATGCTTTTCAATTCTACATACAATTAAATTCCCAGTGGAACAAAATGTGTAAACGTGGGTATAGAAGCACATCACGACTGGGCCTTGAATGTGAGAATGGAAATTGAAAATGCATCGAAGGGTGTTAAAATGCCTATTTCTGAGTTCAACGAGGACGAAATATGCCATGCAGAGCACCACATCTAACAACAGTATTATCCAACTTGTATCCCCACTCCCCCCCCCCCCCCAAACATTCACCTTACTGGTGTGACACTGTCTATTACAACAGTGTACAATGACTCTGCACTATTTGTGAAATCAGGTGATAAGTGTGTTTACCTATGGCACGCCTCAGTCATGCAGTTATACAACCTGGGTACAGCGCTGTGCCTTGCATTGAAGGGATTGAGTAGTTGGTTGCCGAGGGTAGACTACACGTACAATGACGCTGTAAACTTTCTACGTATGCATAGTGTACATGTTGATGATTTTGAGCAGTACCTTTGTTTGCACATAAACGCAGAACCAAAAGAGAAACAGGTTACATGTGCATGTAGAAAACCCGAGTATTGTGAGGTACCCATTGGCCTGAAGGGGATACGCACAGAATTTATTGGATATCAAAAAGCTTTGTTTGGGAAATACTGTACAGGTGTGAAGAAGAAGATATAGAAAGAGTCTGATAATTTTTTTGAAATATTGCATTCGATGTACGATATTTAAATAAATAATGTATGTATATATAATCTCAAACTGTGTTTGAGTTTTATTTTATAACTCTCTCAGTATAGTCCAAGTGTTGTACTTATTAATATCATTATTTTCAATGCTGCATCTATAATGATGCAGCAGCAGACAGTTGCCTCAAACATCTCCCCACCAGTCAATGACAAAATGAATAATGAAGTTACTCTTCATGGGTAAAATATATAACTGATTTCTCTGCGTAGCCAACATATCTTAGTTTGTTAAGTGATGGAACTATAGTGGCTACACATACTATTACCATCCTTACAAGTGTGTCTTTCTATACATACCATCTACGTGTCAGTATCTGACATATTCGGTATCATGGCAGGGTGGGTGAAACATCCACATCACAAGGACTTTGTTTTCAGTGACTGGTCCTGTGAAGATGCAAAAGAAGACCTGAAGAAGAAGAAGAATGGAATAGTACTTCCTTATAATATACGAGCAATTATTGTAGGCCTATCCAAGTGTGGCAAGGCTAATATCGTCATGACACTGCTAACACACGTAGGTGGTGCCCGATTTGAACATGTTTGTGTATTCTCAAACTCACTATTTCAGCCCAAGTATTAGCTATTACAGGAGATACTGCGCAGTGTAAAAGACGTTACATACATACACGACATTCAGTGAAAGTGGTGATATTCCCCCACCTGAAAAAGTAAAGCCAAACATTGTGTTCATATTTGCCGATGTTGGTGTGGAAAACCGAAACCTAATTCGAAAATATTTCTGTTTCGGTCGTCATATTGGTGCTGATGTATTTTATCTAAGCCAAAAACATTCGAGAATCCCTCATCAATTGCTTAGGGGTAATGCCAACCTCATTACAGCCTTCAAAGAAGACAATCTGAATTTAAAATGCATTTACCATACACATGTAGGAACTGACATGTCGTTCAATGATTTTCTAAAGCTATGTGCTGATTTCTGGGATCATTCACACTATGGATTTCTCGTTATTGATAAAACAAGAAAAATGAATGGTGGTAGGTCCAGGCGAAACTACCAGGAGTTTCAATATATACTGAGTGAAGCGAAATTCGCGCACTCGGGCTTCGCAGCGTGACTCCTGACATTCCAGCAATAAAAAAATGTCTGTCACAAAATTTAGTCCAATGAGTACATCCGGCAGAAAAAGGACGTTAAAGAGAGGCAATCTGGCAACACTGTAACCACGTGAATGTTGACTACCTCTGCAGCACAGCTTAGTTGTGATGTACAGTTGGTGCAGTGGATAGAGTTTTGGCTTAGAATGCAGGAGGTCGAGTGTTCGAGCCTGGGCTAGGGCGCATTTTTTGTATTTGTTAATTTCATTCTGACATTTCATACTGTAATATACAGCGTTTCTTAGGTAACATGTAGGCCTACCCTAAATTTACAACATTTTGTAACGCTGAACATAACAAATATGTAGTTAGACAAATAAGAAATAGTTAAAACAAATGACCTGTCATAGGACAGAATAACTACAAAAACAACAACAAAAATTCGGACACTCGAAGAGCAATGTCGTCTTTAAAAAACAGGGCGCAACTTACCTCGTATCTTGGGGATGGGTCGGAACACTGGTCTTAGCCCATGTCTCTGCAGCAGATGTCCTAACTTACTGCAGTTACATTGCTCCTCAAGTGTCCGGTGTGTATGGTGTACCCTGTGAATGTGGCAGCATGTACATTGGACAGACAATTCGCACGGTTGCGGAGCGTTGTACTGAGCACAAGCGGCATATAAAACAAAGGGAGCTTGACAAGTCGGCCATAGTGGAGCATTGCCTAGAAAACGGACATAAAATACAGTTCGAAAATACAAAAGTGATGGCTCATGCTTCTACATATTGGGACTCCGTTATAAAGAAAGCGGCGAGATTCGCTTAAACAACAATTTCAACAGAGACCAGGGATACACACTCAGTAGGGCATGGGTACGGACGTTGGACATCGAAAGAAAGCAGAGACAGATGCGCGACGCGGCAGCGGCAGTTTCAAACGTGGCGCCTGCCCCTGGCGCCACCGGTGCTGCCACGGGCAATAGCTCCGCTAGCTTCCCGGGTCGACTTACGCGCGCGTGCCACATGGGATCGATCTGATTGGCTGCTGATGATGTCATCATTTTATTGTATTGTATGTTAACCGGGGACCTAGAAACGACGGAGAGGCTCCGTCCCCGCCGCAGCCGCAGTGGTCCACAACCCCACGACGACTACCGCAGTCCACTTCACCCCTCCGCCGCCCCACACCGAACCCAGGGTTATTGTGCGGTTCTGCCCCCAGTGGACCCCCCCCCCCCCCTAGGGAACGTCTGACACCAGACGAGTGTAACCCCTATGTTTGCGAGGTAGAGTAATGGTGGTGTAAGCGTACGTGGAGAACTTGTTTGCGCAGCAATCGCCGACATAGTGTAACTGAGGCGGAATAAGGGGAACCAGGCCGCATTCGCCGAGGCAGATGGAAAACCGCCTAAAAACCATCCAGACTGGCCGGTTCACCGGACCTCGACACAAATCCGCCGGGCGGATTCGTGCCGGGGACCAGGCGCTCCTTCCCGCCCGGAAAGCAGTGCGTTAGACCGCACGGCCAACCGGGCGGGCACGTCATCATACCTATATAAGCGAGAGACCATAACAGCCCCGGCAATCAGTGAACTCCTGACGACGATTGCGGAGATAGCCATCGAAAGCTCGAGGATTTTATTCGAATTGACGCGGCTGGAAAACCGAGAACATTTTATTCATACAAACGATTTACTGTATGCATACCTCTAAATTGCTTATACGCTAGATTGAAGACATGAGGCAGATTATTATGAATGCTAAGCAGGAACATATTCTGGTACGGAATGCGACGGATAATAACTCATACATTCAAGGAGCTCGAGAGGAGACTATAATCACAGACAGCAAGATAATATGGAAAATGTCTCACATCAGTGTAACAGACGAGGAGCTTTTAGAAGCCCTGAATTCCGGTGCATTTCTATCACTAACATTTCGCTCTTGGGAGGTTTACAAGTACCCAGTGCTACCGACTTTTAAGCAGACAAACATGGGCTATTAAAACCTCTTCGCAGCTAGAGACTCTAGATTCATCATACTTGCTTTTCAGACTAATAAAAGAGGGACTGTAGCAAATGATTCCACTGTATTTGATAACTGCGAGTGAACTAATGCCAGAGTCTACCCGAATTCAGAATTCTACCCATATGACAATTTACACCTGCAGTGGAATGAAAATGTATACAGTCTAGCATATGACATGTACACGAGGATTTGTGCTTCTTACTATGGAAGTGCTGAAGATGGTGGTGGGCGTCTACTCAGTCCACGGAAATGCAAGGAGCTATGACTGAAAATCGTAATAGACTGCTCAAAACAGAACGAGATAATTAAGTCTGGACCTATACATGTACAAATTGAATTTGGATGTTCAGCAAATTTCCCAGAACACATTGCAGTGTATACTCTAATTCTGCATGACCATGTGATCAACTACTGCCTGCTCAGCATTGTTGTGCAACGAGCTGAATAAATGAACAGGTGCTGCGCCGTATCTAGAGCATTCCACTATGACATCTCAAGGTGTGAACATCACTGCAGACGCTCAGGGTTTCTATGACGGTGAGCGTAGACAGTTAATATTTAAATATGTTGCATTCATAGCGTACACAGAAGATGCAGGAATAATAGACACATTCTCAGCAAATATTGCATCACCGAGATCTCTCAAGGCTGTGAAGTGTGCTGAAACACGGCAGAGTGCAAAGTGGTTAACACATTTCTACCAAGGAATTCACTGGAATGATTCTGGCATACCCTGTAAAGATATGGTGACGTCGCATCGATTATTCGACCACACGGATACAATCATCTACATGGAGGGGAAAGAGAAGATCCCATTGTTGTGTTGGCAGAAGAGCCAACACCGTGTTACGAGAGGAGGCCGAAATGCACGCGTTTTAGCTCACGCAGGCTGGCGTGAGCAGGGAAGAACTATACTGACGAGAGGTCTGGAACATGACAAGGAATTAGAATTCAGAAAGCGGACGAATTTAGGTAGATACTTAACTTTAATCCATTAATGATGAACGTCGCTCTTGACGGTATATGAGTCACAATAGTATCTGTTCAGAATACATAGTAACTGAATATGGTGCCTTGCTAGGTCGTAGCAAATGACGTAGCTGAAGGCTATGCTAAACTGTTGTCTCGGCAAATGAGAGCGTAGGTAGTCAGTGAACCATCGCTAGCAAAGTCGGCTGTACAACGGGGGCGAGTGCTAGGGAGTCTCTCTAGACTAGACCTGCCGTGTGGCGGCGCTCGGTCTGCAATCACTGATAGTGGCGACACGCGGGTCCGACGTATACTAACGGACCGCGGCCGATTTAATGGCTACCACCTAGCAAGTGTGGTGTCTGGCGGTGACACCACACCCATGGATGCGTCAAATCTCCAAGTTTGCTGTGCTGCTATTCAAGAAGTGGATTTCTACGGGTGTCCCACTCTGCATCGACTAAATAAGAAGAAGAAGAAGAAGATCTGAAGATAATGTTGCTGTGTTTGCTTATGAAAATGTAAAATTACTTTTAAGTTGGATCAGAAATAAATGAATTTTTACCTCATAATATGTGTATGATTTCTCTTCACCCTGTTCGTACTTTGACAGTGTACAGTTTTAACGAGATACTATGTCTGCAGTTTTCTTCCAGCACCGGAGGTATAATTTGAAACACGTTTGCTATATGTCTTTGGTAGCAGACGCGGTCACGTGTGTCCTGCTCCCATAACCCAATTCGTGCTGCACGATAGGAGTAATTTCAAGCAACTGTTCTATATATTTTGTTATTCTCGGTCTTATACTTCACCCCCTTAATAACACTCATCTTCAGAAAAAAAACTAATGTCATTTGTGACATGCACAACCTTCAATAGAGGATAGGTTTTTCGTAAATACAAATAAAGTTACATAGTGACGAATTTTTTCGTTTGTCCAGTTCGCACAAATGCAATATAGTTCTTCAGGTACAATACAATTCTTGAGCTACGATACTGTTCTTGAGGCACAATATAGTTCTTGGGGTACAATACAGTTCTTGTGGTACAATATGACTTTGCTATTCCAATGCAGAGATACTTTTAACTTACAGTAACACTGGTCGAGTATATTTTTTACAATTTTTTTTCCAGTAGCACTGGAGAATGTTTACAATTTCTTATAAATTTTAAAAAAATTATGCGCAGATACTTTTACTACAACTAAATTCCACAGTCCCAGTAGCATAGGTTTTACAATAATTCTGATGGACCGTGCGCACTTAGAATCTATTCCCAACAGCCACAGTATCAAAGGTTTTTACGATAATAATAATTCTGATTGAACGTGAGCTACATAGATATACAGGGTGGGCCATTGATCGTGACCGGGCCAAGTATCTCACGAAATAAGCGTCAAACGAAAAAACTAGAAAGAACGAAACTTGTCTAGCTTGAAGGGGGAAACCAGGTGGCGCCATGGTTGTCCCGCTAGATGGCGCTGCCATAGGTCAAACGGATATAAACTGCGTTTTTAAAAAATAGGAACCCCCATTTTTTGTTACATATGCGTGTAGTACGTAAAGAAATATGAATGTTTTAGTTGGACTACAAGTGAGTAGTGTGAGTATGGGAGAGTTTCAATACCGTCATCACGAATGACCCTTTTATCGTCATGAGGCGACAAGCCGATGTTACACTGCAGCACAATGTACACTTCATGTGCTCTCGATCGAATACTGGTCCGCCGTACCATATGCGGTGGCTGCGGTTCAGTGCCGCGAACACCGTTGCACATGCACCGCAAGTAGTCTTTGATAGAGAGGGTTCTCGATGCCATACGATGCACACCCTTAGCCTGCCTTTGTGTGGCACCTTCCAATGTGCAATACGCATACATTTTTGCTCGCAGACCGACAAACTTCACAATTGGCAATCAATTCGCCACGTCCTTCATAAGGTCGATAATCTTCTTGTTCTGTGGAACAATACCAAAGGATTATCGGCCGTGTATGGGGACGTTTCGAGTTCATTACCTTGATATCTTGTTACTTCATATGGATTGCAGTTCTTCACCTAATAGATGAAACTATCTGCATCCATATAAAGTAATTTAGGTTCTGCGAAATGAGTTTTGGCAAACTCATAATGAAAGCGGTACATGTGGAGTTTGGATAGGTCTACTTTGTACATCCCTACATAACTATGTTTCGTAAACTCTATTGCAATCTTCGCAGTCTCCACAGCAACAAAGTTTTTATTGAACAGGGTGAGCCGCTTAAAAATTAGTCTGGCAACGCATTTGCTTACGCCATAACGTCCAGCCCATTCGGTTCTAATCAAAATTTCATGTCGTTCCCTGAAATTCTCCATTTTTTACCGAAAATAGAATTATTCATTAATTTGTAAAAAAATTTCTGAAATTCACACATTGCGGAAGCTCTCTGTCATGTATTCAAATCAATATACTCCTTTAACCAGGGGAACTGCTTGAAAGAGATAGGCTGTATGATTCTAACCAGATTCATACCCAAGCTGAGACACTGCTGGAGATTGCAATAATGAACAATGTATCTCTTCCTATTCCCCAGCAATGTCAGCAGTTCTGGGGTGGAGCCTCTTCGAGGACCTAGTTGCTCTGGACACAGCAGCAAATCGGAGTGCGCATCATGCAATCATGCAGACTTATAGGGTACGTGAGTTCAGCCTCCACCACATATCCTACATCAGAATCAGAATCAGCCGCCACCCCCCCCCCCCCCCCCCCCCCATGATTTTCCCACCTAATCCCTTGCATTCGTCTTCGGGCACCCATCGAAATTCACCTATCGACGGTGATTGTTGCATGGCGTGACCGTATAAGTTATTTACGTCCAGGTGCATTATGTAACTCGAATCAAGGAATGCGTTGAACCTGTCACCTATCCATGGGTTATTTGCCTTCACTTACCTATGGACACATTGGCAAAGTCCCCCACGGATCCCTCGCTCAAAGAAAAGAAACATGTCAGCATCAGTCAATAATTCAATGCTGTACTCCGTTTTCTTGAGCATTGCGTCCCAAGACAACCCAGGTGCCGTGTAATAAAAGGCGGGATCCAGAGAATATGTGGTCACGCACAGATTCCGGAATTTCTCGAAAACGTCCCTGTAAAGCCGTGCGTACTCTCCTAAAGTGGAGCTGTTGAATTCCAATCAGATATTCACAGCATGCTCATACTCTGCATCCGTTATGGCATCGCCTGGAGAATACAGTTATGTCGGGTAGCCGGATTTCATTGAGTTTCGCCATACTATCCACATACTTATATGGGAAAACCCCCTTCCTAGTCACAAATTGAAACTTTTCCTCGTCGGGAAATGCAGCTCGAGTGATATGCATATCCCCCAAGGTAGAGTTTCAACGAGTTTCTGGAGTAGCGCCTGCATAAAATGCAGCGTATCAAGGAAGCGGAGCATAATTCTTGGCGGCATTCCTTTCGAGAATGAAATGTATTTCTCGAGGCTCTCTGGTAAGACACTGACCTCATTTTTCTCCCAACCGAAAAAAGCCAAGAGCTCAACTAGAAAGTCAGCGTCATACCCGCTCAAATCATTGAAGAAAACTGGTATGCGCCCCTTGCAGCTACCACTTTAAATTGCACGTATTGTGAGCTGCGCCACAGAACTACCCCGTAAGATGACAGTGGTCCCTACGAGGAGTTTCCCCTTCTCTATCTAACGGCAGCTCACAAACACGACAGTCAATCGCGTTATTGTACAAATCTTCATTCTCCTTCGATTTGGTTATGGGAAAGTTTATTAACCCCCCATGAAAGTTTTTCGAGCTCAATCAGGAGCTAAACCACAGGATTAGCCCCGACATAAGATTTGTAGCGGTTAAGACTGGAATCATAGGACGATACAGTTTGATACAGTGCCGCATATGGCACATGTTTTTCTGTAAAGGCCGGTCGGTGTGGCCGTGCGGTTCTAGGCGCTTCAGTCTGGAACCGCGTGACCGCTACGGTCGCAGGTTCGAATCCTGCCTCGGGCATGGATGTGTGTGATGTCCTTAGGTTGGTTAGGTTTAGGTAGTTCTAAGTTCTAGGGGACTGATGACCACAGATGTTAAGTCCCATAGTGCTCAGAGCCATTTCTGTAAAGGTGGTATGTGAGGCTGTATAGCCACCTTCACAGCGGGTCACAGGAGCGAGGAGGCATTCAAAATCGATTACACTACAAATGGGCTTCGCTCCTGGTGGTGAGAATTTTTAAACTTTATGAATTTGTCTTCTTCAGTAGGCATAATAACACGTACCAGGTCCATGGAAGTGCAGTCTTTTAGTTGCATCACTAATAACTTATCTGAAGAAAATGCATTAGGCATCTTAAGCAAATATTACTATTACTCTTTTGGGCGAAGAGCAGTCAGGACATGTCTTTGATCCAAACATAATGATAATTATCGCCTTCAAAGAAGAGCAACACGTTTACATGCAACTCATGCTCACCGGCAAATTTTGAGAAATGGAGGGGGCTGATGACAATATGCTTGTCCTGCTCGTCTGACTTACTTTTCTTCTACAGGCCATAAACATGAACTGATATTCCCACAATCTGCTCCTCAAGTTTAGGTATTTCCTGGATCTTGACTAGGAATTCGATACCATCAAAGTTATAACACCCATGAGTATTATCACCAACATGGTATGTACTGGGACGCTCAGGATGATATCTGTAATTGTAATCGCAAGCCAGGATTGACCAACCAAAACAAGCCTGTTCATTTCTATTTCGCCGTCGGTGTGACCGAGCGGTTCTAGGCGCTTCAGTCTGGAACCACGTGACCGCTACGGTCGCAGGTTCGAATCCTGCCTCGGGCATAGATGTGTGTGATGTTCTTAGGTTAGTTAGGTTTAAGTAGTTCTAAGTTCTAGGGGACTGATGACCTCAGACGTTAAGTCCATAGTGCTCAGAACCATTTAAACTATTTCCGACATTAATACATGCCTGCTTGTTAGCTATATCTTTAGGTAGCTTGATATAGCCAGACCCTCCATTTACTGGATCATGTGCATGTGTACAGATGGCCAGGTGTAGTATCTGGCCGAGTCCTTTAGCTGGCCCTCTGACTTCCATGTCGGAAAACCGGGCCAGTGCAGCACTCAAGGTGGGTTTACGAAACCACTCAGCGATTGACGTACTCCGCGTTATCACGCGATTTTCCCCCCTAAAGATAGTGAAGACTTGTCTCTTCAACCCTAGAATCAACTTTCGGGCGGTGCGACAGTTCGATGCAGAGCACAGCACTGCATTTAATGGCGGGATACTGTGGATCATTGACTACCTTGAGGAGCTGCGTTTCCGCGACAGGAAGGCACGCCCTTAGAAAACCAACAGGGTCGCGGTACCCCCCTGCCGGGTTCTCGATCCTCGTGAAGGAGATACGCTTCTCAAAGGCGTGAGCGATCACCGAATATTCTAACTGCGGTATGGTGTCACTGACATGATGTCCTTCACTAAAAGGATGGGAGAGGGAACTGCCGCTAGCCACAGGATCTTCTCTATTACTACTACTACTACTACTATGACTATGGGATGATGATGATATCCATCATGTCGAGGATGGAGTTGGCGACGTGGACAGGGGTAAGTGCCGAAGAACATATATCTCCCATTGCTGGCGAGGGTGATGAGTCACAGCCGGTATATAATGAGGTGGCGGCAGTGAGGACCAGTGGGAAAACCCTGGTTGTGGCGACATTGTCTGGGGTGCTGCTGCTGCATACTATGGTCTTCATCACCGCCAGCCTGGGTGGTGGGAGATGATTTCTGTTCTCCTTCTTCTTCCGACTGAACCACCCATGGATGCAAGGGATACGAGACGGTGTAAGGGTAGGCGCTGGAACGGCCGCAGCTGATGCTGCAGCCTCTCGTGCAGCCGCCATTGGCGCTTTGCACGGCACTGCATGCTGCTCGGGAGCGTGTTTCAATTGTGCCCTCTCAGTCACCGCTCTAGGCACTCGTATCACAGCCAGCTGTTGCGGTGGCGACTGTAGAGCCTCTGTAACATATGAATAACGAAAAGAAAATTAAGTGCAATGCTCAAGAATTTTGTTAAAAAAATGCTGTGAAGAAATAACATTTCAGCGTAATTATCATTACATGCTGTATCAACGATGGTTGTATTATAATCACCTTTTCTATTCTGGGTCCAAGGATTGAGCAGTTCAGTCGGATTTTCCAGTAGCTCTCCCCCCCCCCCCCCCCAACCCAGAATTTCATCATCCTCACTCGAAAATGCAAGATGGCGCTGCCTCTCAGCTTCTTCTGCAGCAGCCGCCACTCATGTACCCACTCCGCTGTTTCCCCCTCGCCTTGGGGGCATTTATCAAGCTCACTGACGCTACCTACAACAATAAGATATTGAAAGAAATTATTACTTGTTCGTACTGAAAATCGTTTTTGTTAACTCACTGAAATATAAACAGAAAATCGTATTCTCTAGTTTACTAAAACTGCTTATGTATGAAACACACTGATTTTTAAAATCGTACTTTGTTACTTACGAGACTGAAAAGATCGTTCCTGGCTCTCGCGTCGACACATTCCCCTCCGTCTCCCTACTCACCTATCGAAACATCTAGAAAAGCAAGGAATATATCTGAAACAACTCAGTGCATCATGTTACGCAAAAAAGATATAAATACATTCCAGAGCCCCCCATTATTAGAACCACAATACATTATGTGAACAAAAAAAATTTCTCTAACAGCAAAATATTAAAAATGAATGCACTTCCGTTTTTGCTGCGCCGAATCTGTTAATATTGCTGGGTGTTGATGCTGCAATAGCCTCTCAGCCTCCAGCTGCCGATCTAAATCAGCCGGCATGTCAGGGATGAAGACTATAAGACAAGAAAAAGAAAGAAGGGCTGTACGAGATACCAGCTACAGAACAAAAATTCGTCGCACACTAAGATTACAGCAACGAGCCTTTCAAAACCTTGTTAGTATGGAGGTTTGCTTCTACCGACTACGACTAAAACAAGTCCTGGGATAGGTTATAAAATTACGGGGCATACATAGGTACAGTGACTGATTAGGGCAATCAACTTCATGGAACACTGTTCTGGCGAAGGTGTTTGCTGATACCGCTGCTGAAGTTGTCGCTGGCTGAAAGTTTCATCCTGCAATTTCAATGAGTATCACACAAGCGAACAAAGGAAGATTAGGAATGCTGATAAGCGCACAATCAAAAATGGCTCTGACAAGGGAACCTCCCCATCGCACCCCCCTCAGATTTAGTGATAAGTTGGCACAGTGGATAGGCCTTGAAAAACTGAACACAGATCAAATGAGAAAACAGGAAGAAGTTGTGTAGAATTGTGAAAAAATAAACAAAATATACAAACTGAGTAGTTCAAGGGAAGATAAGCAACACTAAAGACGATAGGAACGCAGGAGCTCCGTGGTCTTGTGGGAACGTAGTTGGGATAATTCATATCACTAATAGTTTGACGATCACGGAGACTTGTTGCCGTGTCTGTGGTATGACACGAAATGCGGATGCGAGCGATGTGCATTGTAGTAAAGGGCAATGATATCTTGCACGCAAGTCATCGCAGCAATTCGTATACTGCATCTGCACATTGCTGTCAGACGAACTTAATCTTCCAACAAGTGTAAATTTTAATTTTTTATTTTCAGTTTATGTGACAAACTCTTATGTTTTCATCACTTTTTTGGGCGTGATTATCACATCCACAAGAAAACCTAAATCGGGCAAGGTAGAAGAATCTTTTTACCCATTCGCCAAGTGTACAAGTTAGGTGGGTCGACAACATATTCCTGTCATGTGACGCACATGCCGTCACCAGTGTCGTATAGAATATATCAGATGTGTTTTCCTGTGGAGGAATCGGTTGACCTATGACCTTACGATCAAATATTTTCTGTTCCCATTGGAGAGGCACGTCCTTTCGTCTACCAATCGCACGGTTTTGCAGTGCGGTCGCAAAACACAGACACTAAACTTATTACAGTGAACAGATATGTCAATGAACGAACGGACAGATAATAACTATGCAAAAATAAAGAAAGTAAAATTTTCAGTCGAGGGAAGATTTGAACCAAGGATATTTTGTTCAGCAGCTGCTCACGCTACCACTGGACCACAGCGCTTCTAAGCACACTTTGTCTATGATGTTGCTTATGTGGCTCATGGACTACTCAGTTTGTATATTTTGCTTATTTTTTCACAGTTCCACACAACTTCTTCCTGTTTTCTCAATTGATCTGTGTTCAGTTTATCAAGGCCTATCCACTGTGCCAACTTATAACTAAATCTGAGGGGGGTGCGATGGGGAGGTTCCCTTGTGAGCATTATGGGACTTAACATCTATGGTCATCAGTCCCCTAGAACTTAGAACTACTTAAACCTAACTAACCTAAGGACATCACACAACACCCAGCCATCACAAGGTAGAGAAAATCCCTGACCCCGCCGGGAATCGAACCCGGGAACCCGGGCGTGGGAAGCGAGAACGCTACCGCACGACCACGAGCTGCGGGCAAGCGCACAATCAAGCACACTGGTAAACTGACGAAGGCAGAATGAGAGCGAGTGCACCACGACGAGGGTTTATATAACTTCTAAACCCTCCACCCGCCATTTTACCCAGGGAGCCAGTAGGAGTGCAACATTCTACTCCACCTGGAGATGAATGATGGTAGGAGCATGCGGAACAAGTTGGTGCTGGCCATGGTTTTTGCGGTCTTGTGGGTCCGCCCAGAAAAACCCCAGCTTCCCGACTGCACAACACTCAGGCGGGCCGCAAGATGAGACGCAGGCCCGTGAGAAGACGCAAGGGGGCTCACGCCAAATTCCTCACGGCAGCGTGAGTCACGGCGACAATCATCGCAAGTTGGATCGCAGTTTCAATACGCAGTTTGCTGAGGAACTTTGGCTCTGGCATAGATGGCAACTACTTCTGCTATGTTAATAGATATAAGTTCAGAATGGGATTCCGATTCTGAGTTTGAGTTCGAAACGGTGTGTTACATCGCTTTGATGAAACAAAAAGCAAAAAAAGGGCGTACATGAAAAGAAAACTAAGTCATGGGGAATTCGCTTTAACTAAGGAATTTGATGATGAAAAATTCACGAACTATTTTAGATTAAACCGTGATCAATTCCAAGAAGTGCATGGTCTCATCAAGAATGAAATTGACAGACAGGGATGCAACGCTACAAGGCCGATTGGAACCAAGGAGAAACTAGCTGTGTTTTTAAGGTAAGGTATTATGATTAACGTATATCTCTATATATCAAAATGTTCTGTTGGTTTGTGTATAGCCACTAACCTCCAAAAGCTCTGGACCGACTGCTTTGAAATTTTGACACAACGTTGCATTCTAATACAGGATGGTTTTTAGGTACCTGTTTCTTTAATATATTATATATAACCTATATACATGTAATTTTTCACGATTTTTCGTAACAATGTTTCCCCATTATAAAATTTGTATAAATTCATATATTACCGTCACATAGTCCAGTGCAACGTTGTGTCCAAATTTCAAAGCATTGGAACTAAGGTTACCATATATCCAAATGAAGTAACCAAGGGTATTACAGTCTTTATGCGAACTCAATGGCTGAATTTTTTAAATATATAAATATAAAAGCATATTTCTCGCTTCCTCGAACTTTCTTAAGTAACTATTCCTTGTATTAATTGTTTTCATAGATTTGAGAACATGTGAGGTCTTTATATGATATAAAAGGCACTGTCCTGATTGACTGAGTGATTGACTCATAACGCCCAGTCGAAACCATTGACGATAGTGTAGGATATATACACATTTCCCATCCATACTTAGCAACTGCGGAAGTATAGCCGGGTCCGCTAGTTGCCTATACTTCTGTATGCAATATAATATTGCCATCACCACGTACGGCTTCAGTTAGCTTTTCCTTCATTTCGAACTACCAACAGCTAGAACCACCGTGAGCCTCACAGTAAACTGCGTACAGGAGACTGCGTCACGTCACTCTGCGCTCTAACGTGCGCAGGAACATTCAGTTGTGTGGTTCGCAAAAACTAACCGTGAGTCACCCTGCGTCACCTCACGGACCTGCGTCTCATCTTGCGGCCAGCCTCAGTGGTGAGCTGCTCGTGCATGCGGACGCACTGCCACTTTGCCAGTCCCTCAGTTACGACCATGCGTCATGTAGCAAACTACTGTGATAGTGTTTTTTACAATAATTTGCAGGATCGTCTTCACGGTTTCGATGCGGTGTATTTGCAATCATTTATTTTAGCGATGTATTTTTTCGGATGTATTTTGGTGTAATGTATTTGCGTTCCATGTACATCTGGGAAGACAGTACAGGACTTTGTGTGTGAGTGTATTTGAAACAACTTGTTTAAAGCAACATCTGCAAATGTACTGAGTCGTTAAACACTTCATATGCACACAAATCTTCTCGAGTAGTGGAGGAAGGATGAGAGGTTTCACAAGTATGCCACAATCTTTTTTTTAGATTCAGTGTTCAAGTGTGGCAGTATACATCGCAAAATTGAGGTAAACTGCTCTGCAGCGACCTTTTCTTGAATGTGTATTTACAGACGTATTCAGTTGAATTCAGTAACTCCTGAGGCAGCTCATGCCCAAACACAAGTGTATTTCCCACAAAGGCGCTCGAAATGTTCCAGGGATGGTTTCACAACTGTGTCACGATCTTTTTAGAGTCCGTAATGAAGTGTGGTGGTGGCAGTATTCCTCGGAACAAAATGTGTAATTGTTTAAATATTTTTGCATCATCTGTAAAGCTCACTTTCTCTCTGTCTTTGTGCAGTGGTACATTTAGTTCCTACGATATCTTCAAATTACATATGTGACAATATTCTGCAACACCAGATGTAATAACTCCTGAAGCACTCAATGACAAAGGGTATCCGTGGGCTGGTGATGGGAAGGGAGGAGGGCACGGGTATTTCCAACGTGGCAGGAAGTGCTTAGCGGCTACTGCGTGACCATGCTGTAAGCCAGTGTGAAGACTTGGGTCAGACAGCCCAGTGCGCTGCTTGCCCGAGTCTCTGGCCCGTTGCAAGAGGCCACAAGCCAGGGAGGGTGAACGTCTTGCTATTTGCACTTCAGAAGACTGACTGACTGGACTTTATCGAATGACTTACATTTACAGCAAACGCATTTATCAGTATGAGTTGTGAAGAGTAACTTAGCCCAGATTCGTCTTCACCAAATACCAATGTTATTGACACAGTCCTCAGATACTATTATACTCCTCCTTCACCAGTACAGCATCTCATACATTGAACACAATACACAATTACGTTCGTCCTGCCAGTCCAGTAGCTGAGTCTTTTCCCACCATTTCTTCCCAGGCCGCAATCTTGGATTACGTCAAGGGAGGGGAGAGGGGGAGGGGCGACAACAACCTCTGATGGCGGTACTGTGAACAAGGTCAGTTGGACTTTGGACCTCATCGTGAACATGCTGGATGGAGCTACTGCCTGTGACAACACAAATTGTTTAAATAAACAATACATACAAAATAAAGACTTACATCCATCCTATCCAACAGCCCTGCACAGATTGAGTCGTTTTCCTGCCAATTTCTGGATGGGGGAGAAGAGGGGATGGGGGAGGGGAGGGGTGAGGGGAGTGGGTTGGTTTAGTGGAGGTAGCCCAATTGACCTATTTTCCCACCAAATTTTGACCTCCCGCCATGATGTCACTGCATTGTTGCCACAGCTATGGCCGCCATCTTGGATTCTCCATCTTGAATAAATCTGGCAACAGTGCAACATGGGGTGGTGTTCTCTTTGCCCTGCTACTAGTGTGTTCCGAGTACCTTGTAGCTATCTGCTGTATGAGCAAGTCTACTATGTATTAATATATTCTGTGAGGTCATAAATATACAACATGAACAACAAGGCAAGTATCGCAACATATGGTGCATGCCTGAGATTGCTTCTACCTCTGTCAATGACTCTAAGATAACATGCTGGGTTCTCCTTAACAAGAAATGCTCAATCCAGTCACAAGTTTCGTTTTATAATCTGTATGATCATACTTTCATTAGTGTTGTTTATTCACATGTTTTCCTTTATCCATGATTTTCAGGATGTCAAGTGAGAAAACCGCTATCTGGGTTTCACATGACTGAAGTATTCCGAACCGATACCTGTGTCATATTAAGGCCGGCCTGTGTGGCCAAGCGGTTCTAGGTGCTACAGTCTGGAACCGCGCGACCGCTACATTCACATGTTCGAATCCTGCCTCGGGCATGGATGTGTGTGATGTCCTTAGGTTAGTTAGGTTTAAGTAGTTCTAAGTGTTCAAGTGTGGCAGTATACATCGAAAAATTGAGCTAAACTACTCTGCAGAGAACTTTTCTTTGAATGTGCATTTACATACGTATTCAGTTGGATTTAGTAACTCATGAGGCACCTCAGGCTCAAAGACAAGTTTATTTCCCACAAAGGAGCCGAAAATGATTCAGGGATGGTTTTACAACTCTGTCGAGATCTTTTCAGAGTCTGTGCTTAAATGTGGCGGTGGTGGTATTCCTCGTGATAAAACGTATAATTGTTTAAATATTTTTGTGTCATCTGCAAAGCTACTTTGTCTCTGTGCAGTGGTGCATTTAGTTCCTACGATATCTTCAAGTTATATATGTGATAATATTCCACAACACCAGATGTAATAACTCCTGAAGCGATTCGTAGTCAACGACAAAGGGTATCCATGGGCTGGGGATGGGAAGGGAGGATGCTAGGGGTATTTCCAACGCAACAGGAAGTGCTTAGCAGCTACTGTGTGACCATGCTGTAAGCCGCTGTGGAGACTTGGGTCAGGTAGCCCAGTTCATTGCCTGGCTGAGTCTCTGGCCCGTTGCAAGAGGCCGTGTGCCGTAGAGGTGAACATCTTACCTCTTGCACTTCAGAAGACTGACTACTGGACTTTATTGAATGACTTACATTTACAGAAAACGCATTTATCAGTACAAGTTGCGAAAAGTAACTTAGCCCATATTCGTCTTCACCAAATATCAACACTATCGACACAGTCCTCAGACACTACTATACTCCTCCTTCTCCAGCACAGACATCTCATAAATTGAACACAATTACATCCATCCATCCAGTCCAGTGGCTAGACACAGGCTGAGTCCTTTTCCCGCCATTTCTTACCAGACTGCAATATTGGATTATGTCAAGGGAGGGGAGATGGGGAGGGACGACAGCGCCCTCTGATGGCGGTTCTGTGAACTAGATCAACTGGACTTCAGATCTCATGGTGAACACACTGGAAGGAGCTACTGCCTGTGACAACACAAACTGTTTAAATAAACAATGCATACAAGATAAAGACTTACATTCATCCTAAGCAACACCCTGCATAGATTGAGTCCTTTTCCTGCCAGATTCCTGATGGGGGATAGGAGGGGAGGGGGGAGGGGAGTGGCATGGGGAGTGAGTTAGGTTAGTGGAGGTAGTCCAATTGACCTGTTTTCCCACCAAAATTTGAACTCCTGCCATGGTGTCAATGCTATGTTGCCACAGTTATGGCCGCCATCTTGGACCCGCCATCTTGAATAAATCTGGCAACAGTGCAACATGCGGTGGTGTTCTCTTTGCCCTGCTACTAGTGTGTGCCGAGTACCTCGTAGCTATCTGCTATACGAGCAAGTCTACTACGTATTAATATATTCTGTGAGGTCATAAATATACAACATGAACAACAAGGCAAGTGTCACAACACATGGGACACACATGAGATTACTTCTACTTCTGTCTATCACTCTCCATCCAAGATAACATACTGGGTCCTACTTAACAGGAAATCCTCAATCCAGTCACAAGTTTCGTTTTATAATATATGTGATCATACTTTCGTTAGCGTTGTTGATTCACATGTTTTCCTTTATCCATGATTTTCAGGATGTCAAGAGAGGAAAGCGCTATCTGGGTTTCACAGGACTGAAGTATTCGGAATCGATACCTGTGTCATATTACATCCATGCCTCTAGTGTTAAGAGTCCCGCCAGTAACAATGTATTGCATTGCATAATTACGTAAATACTAATTTTAATAACGATCTGCGATACTGTCTGTTATCCCTGGGGTCATAATATCCTTTTAAATTGTGTCTTTCGGTGCTGTACAGCTTCACCTGTGAAACTTATTTTGCAAATGAGTAACACACCACTTGCAAGCATAATAGCATCCCCAATAAAGTCAGAGGAAGGGGGGCGGGCGGGCGGGCGGGGGGTGATGTGCAATAGAACGATGCACAGTAAGTCACTGTGTTGTGCAAACAAACTTTCTAGTAGAGTAGCTTTACTACTGGCTAATTTTGTAGTGTTGCTTTGTGATTTGCCTCTAACGCGGTGACGTGCAACAGACAAAATAAACACAATTATACAGGGTGTTACAAAAAGGTACTGCCAAACTTTCAGGAAACATTCCTCACACACAAATAAAGAAAAGATGTTATGTGGACATGTGTCCGGAAACGCTTAATTTCCATGTTAGAGCTCATTTTAGTTTCGTCAGTATGTACTGTACTTCCTCGATTCACCGCCGGTTGGCCCAATTGAAGGAAGGTAATGTTGACCTCGGTGCTTGTGTTGACATACGACTCATTGCTCTACAGTACTAGCATCAAGCACATCAGTACGTAGCATCAACAGGTTAGTGTTCATCACGAACGTGGTTTTGCAGTCAGTGCAATGTTTACAAATGCGGAGTTGGCACATGCCCATTTGATGTATGGATTAGCATGGGGCAACAGCCGTGGCGCGGTACGTTTGTATCGAGATAGATTTCCAGAACGAAGGTGTCCCGACAGGAAGACGTTCGAAGCAATTGATCGGCGTCTTAGGGAGCACGGAACATTCCAGCCTATGACTCGCGACTGGGAAGACCTAGAACGACGAGGATACCTGCAATGGACGAGGCAATTCTTTGTGCAGTTGACAATAACCCTAATGTCAGCGTCAGAGAAGTTGTTGCTGTACAAGGTAACGTTGACTACGTCACTGTATGGAGAGTGCTACGGGAGAACCAGTTGTTTCCGTACCATGTACAGCGTGTGCAGGCACTATCAGCAGCTGATTGGCCTCCACGGGTACACTTCTGCGAATGGTTCATCCGACAATGTGTCAATCCTCATTTCAGTGCAAATGTTCTCTTTACGAATGAGGCTTCATTCCAACGTGATCAAATTGTAAATTTTCACAATCAACATGTGTGGGCTGACGAGAATCCGCACGCAATTACGCAGTCACATCATCAACACAGATTTTCTGTGAACGTTTGGGCAGGCATTGTTGGTGATGTCTTGATTAGGCCCCATGTTCTTCCACCTACTCTCAATGGAGCACGTTATCATGATATCATACGGGATACTCTACCTGTGCTGCTAGAACATGTGCCTTTACAAGTACGACACAACATGTGGTTCATGCACGATGGAGCTCCTGCACATTTCAGTCGAAGTGTTCGTACGCTTCTCAACAACAGATTCGGTGACGGATGGATTGGTAGAGGCGGACCAATTCCATGGCCTCCACACTCTTCTGACCTCAACCCTCTTGACTTTCATTTATGGTGGCATTTGAAAGCTGTTGTCTACCAAACCCCGGTACCAAATGTAGAGACTCTTCATGCTCGTATTGTGGACGGCTGTGATACAATACGCCGTTCTCCAGGGCTGCATCAGCGCATCGGAGATTCCATACGACGGAGGGTGGATGCATGTGTTCTTGCTAACGGAGGACATTTTGAACATTTCCTGTAACAAAGTGTTCGAAGTCACGCTGGTACGTTCTGTTGCTGTGTGTTTCCATTCCATGATTAACGTGATTTGAAGAGAAGTAATAAAATGAGCTCTAACATGGAAAGTAAGCGTTTCCGGACACTTGTCTACATAACATATTTTCTTTCTTTGTGTGTGAGGAATGTTTCCTGAAAGTTTGGCCGTACCTTTTTGTATAGTTTCATTTGGCAATATGGCGCTAACACATTAATGACTTTGCTTAAAAAAACACCTAATATCGCTCAGCTCTCCAGGGATATAGAGCATCAAAAATTTTGTCACACTGCGATTTGTACAAGATTTTATTTTATAACATGAATCCTGTAACTTGTAAATGAAATAACTTTTATTTTATGGGATAGATCATTTTCATTTCGCTTCCTGTCTAGTAAAAGCTGGAATAAATGCGTAACTGGACAATTCTCGAGAACACTTAATACAGTAGTCATCGGAATTCCATGAATGGAAGCGCCACAGCGTTTATTAGGATATAATTAAGTGTCTAAGAAATACCAGGAGGCCCCTGGATACATGGGCGTCAGCGGAAATTATAGGTATTCTCTCTCTCTCTCCCTCTCCCTCTCTCTCTTTGTCTTTCTCTCTCTCTTTTTTACTTCTTTTAAAGGTGAATTATTTTCATAAAGAAATTGATGTATGAGTATTGTTAGGAAGAATATGAATGCCATCATTTTTATTTATTCTGAAATTGGATCCTTCTTATGATCAAGTCCTTGGTGTTTAATTAGTAAAAAAGAATTTTTTATTGGTATACAAATAACGTTGTAACTGAAAGTGGGAACCTGAAATGGGAAAAGATTGAGAAAATCTTGTAGGACAGCAACAAAAAAAATCAGAAAAATGTCAAATTAATACTCCCAGTGCAGAAAAACAGAAATAAACTTCAAGAAAACCAAGCGCACGGCAGTGTTAAATCTGCGATTTAGTAGAATCGCAGTCATCGCTAAAAAAAGCTTGAGAATTTTGAAATAAACATTGCATGGGGGCTTAATTAAATAGTTTGAAAATAATTTTTAATTTTGGTGACTGTATGTCCGATTACGCTGTGTCTCGTAAGCGGTTGGCCCTGACTAGTATTATTACGCAATCTGACTGCATAGAACAACAACAAGAACGAAATGGAAATTTTCGTTAACACAATTAATTAATTAAGTCCCCAGCAACTATAAAACCTACGAAACCAAAACACAAGTGTAACTGTTCTGTGTATGGAAGTATAACTCAACGTACACATCTGGCACGGTTCTCCTTCAATAAGACAAGAAATTTTAAATATCATTTATACTGAAGGAGTTAAAGAAAATAGAAATCCTATAATCACGCAAGAAAACCAGAACTACACTCTAATACAAGAACACAAGCCAGATGCTTTGTTGACTGAACCTGTAATGACGCATTATTTAAAACATTGAGATAATAAAAAGAAAAGGAAAAATTTTTTTACTTTTACCTTCATATATTGACGAAAAGCACTCTAATCATTACAATATTTCCACACCGACTCGTTACTATCACATCTCAACAAGAACTGACTACTGCCACATCTCGACAAGCACTCTTCACTACGACATCTCAGCAAGCACTTTTCACTAGCACATCTCAACAAGCACTGACTACTACAAGTTCTCAACCAGCACTGACTACTACGAGTTCTCCCCAAGCACTGCCAGTGGAGGCGGCTGAATAATACTCTTTGGCGCAATCTCTGGCGCTGTGGCTCAGTGTAGCCACCTTTCATATGCCCCTCCTCCACGGGCCAGAATTTGATGGTATTTTTGCCAGCATTGGTGGTGAAAATACCACCAAATTCGTCCACAAAAATACAGACAAAAATAAAAGATAATATTAATACCTAAATATCACATAATTAGTTAAAATTTTGGCTTTGCACTGACCTTTCAATAACCTAATATATAAAATAAAGTAAGCAATACAAATTCTTTCATACATGTGACTTTACATAATAGTTTACACAACACACAAAAAATCAGTGTATGCAAATGTTCACAAAAAATGCTTTTAATTATACAAAAAAAAAAAGTAGTTGATAGTTCCAGCAGTAACACCCAGCAATGGTCAACAGATGCAAATACCAACAAGTGACATCATTTTAGTAGAAGCAGTTCCATCTGTGGCACCCAGTAGTGTTGAACAGGTGCAGACAGCAAGAAGCAACATCATTTCAGTAGAAGCAGTCCATCAGTGGCACCCAGCAATGTTGAGCAGGTGCAGACAGCAACAAGTGACATTATTTCAGTAGAAGCAGTTCCATCTTTGGCACCCAACAAAGTTGAGTAGGTCCAGAGAGCAGTCCATAATATTCACTATCACTGATCACACTGTTCATCAGAGTTTATAAGCAGAAATTAAACATGTCCTAGTGGCACCAATCATGTAGAAAAAGTACAAGTAACAGTCCATAATATTTACTATCACTGATCACACTGCTCATCAGAGTTTATAAGCAGAAATTAAACATGTCCTAGTGGCACCAATCATGTAGAAAAAGTACAAGTAACAGTCCATAATATTTACGATCTTAATTACACAGTTCATCAGCAGAAATTAATCATTTCTAAGTGGCACCCATCAGTGTTGAACAAGTGCAGGTAACAGTTCATAATATTCACCATCACTAATCAGATAGTTCAGGCAAGAACAATAGTTTGAATACACATACAAATGCTTTTACACACTAAACACATAAATTCTAATAAACACACAAATGATTTCAGATAATTGTCATATTAACTATTACACATACTCAAATATCAGTAAACCTATAATATTTATGGGTGTCAGTGCAAGCCACTACATACAAATAAAATAATATTTAGGAGATAGGTGGGTAGGATTAGGAAAGGAAAACACACAAAACACACTCACTCATCTTTCATCCACATTAAGTACTACTGTGTAATTGAATAGTGTTAACTGTGTAAATGCAATTCTGTCAAAATTTGATGTTCATCATGTGTATCAAGTAGTAGTGGCAGCAATGTATAACAGTCAATAATAGTTAAGTCAACGTCATAGTCATTATGTCAAGACCAATGTTTGCCAAGCCAAATCAAATGTACTGTTGCTGAACAACTGTCAGTGAGCCAAGATATGCAAATACTTCCTCCCTCCAAAAAAAAAGTATATACTGCTTAGTGATTTAACAAAGTGTGTGTAGACAATCTTCCTTCCACTTTAGTGTTCTAGTCTGCTATCTTCATACTCCTTGTTCCATATAGACCAACAAAAAAAATATGCTCCTCACTTACTTTACCTCTTATACACCAAAACTCCAATAATCATCAGCATCACATAATCTCAATACTTCAATAATACCTCTTACGTCGATACATATAAATCTTATCATCAATATCATTTACCTTACCTCTTGTCCACAAAAACTCCAATAATCATCAACTTCATATAATCTCAATACCTCAATAATATCTCTTCAATACGTCGACACATATAAACCTTATTACCAATATCATTTCACTTCCATAACAATTCTTTCCTCTAGTCAGTCTCCTCGAACAAGTACAGATAAAATCCTAATGCAAACCTCATCATCCCATACAATCCGAAGACACATTGTCAACACACAACCTCTGTGTAATCCATCTGACCCAAATCTTCTACTCATTACGAATTATAAACAAAAGAAATGCATACATGATCTCTAACAGACTTAGTTCGAATAACTCTCAGTAATTAAGTACGATTACGGAGTGTGAATGATCATAATATTTCACAGTGTGTACACCACTTCAAGAATTATGGCAAACAGAAGCAAACATGTGGAGTATTTCTTGTGTCAAGTGTCACTTCCTATTTCAATTGCTCACGAAAAATGCAGTGTAATAACTGTCAATGGTCTAAACCTAGTTTTGGTATGTCATGTCGTTAGCTTCCTTCCTATTAGCATACATTTATACAGCTTTCATAAAACCTCCAGCTCATGTGACTTCTATGAAGTTTCTTGTACTAATGTCGTTCGTCGAATTATAGCAGTTCAGTTTCTTATCTTAAAATATAAGGCACTGAGCGTAAGCAAAACATGCAATAGCGAGTAAATATACCAGTAGTAAACAGAATGTCAACAAGTGGATGCAGCACAATTCTTACAACGAGGCTCTGCCATGCGAACAATCTATAATTAATACAATAGTGTGACCTAAACTCTCTGTTCGTACACAGTACATCAGCATTTCTACATACCAAATTAAAGAGTAGTTGTGACGACAAACAGAAATGTATAAATATGCAATCCATATGCATAGCAGTAAACATATATCTTACGTAATAAACAGGTGATTAGCATCATATCAGCATAAGCAAATAAATGTTCATATGTAATCTTAATAAGTAAACATGAAGGCGCAAGCAGATAAATCACAAAGTATAACTTACATACATATCAGCACAACTAATCAGGTGACAATTATAATTTAAATAAATAAGCACAGCAGGCACATAATAAAAAATATGGCATCAGTGAAAAAGCAGTGCAGTCAAGCGATGCATAATATATACAAATAACAACCCTGTTCATTAATAAAACATTGACAAAAATCAGCAAATGTACGCAAGCACGTCGCTTCACAAGTAAATTCATAGAACATGAAATTAGCACAAAGTATGAATCACGTAATTGCGAGCAGCAAATTACGTCTAAAGTACGTACCTAAGTGGAAATATGTTACCTGAAAAAATAAACTCAATAATAGTTACCTTTTTAGTTTATTAGTTTCTTCTTCGAAATTACATTCTTTCTGAAATTTTCTCGATAGCAAGTCCTCTTAACGTCGGAGACACACAGAATTTACCTGAAGTTCTTAAATATTTTATACAACCGTATCCTGAAAAATACTGAACGTTAATAACATAATTCATCAAGTCACTATAGCTTTATACTGAATTTAGTCGGAGAAATTAGACTGTGTATTTGTTTACGGCTGTCAGTGCATTCGCACTGAGCGCTCGATCAGCTGTAGGCGCGTGACGTAGGAAGCAATTGTTTGCGGTCAACGACTGCCTTGTGCGGCGCGAAGACTTGACTGTTGCTTTGAGTATGTGCCGCCGCCAAAACACAGCGCGGTATCCTTGTATTCTCTGCATGTTTACATCTAGCTGTTAGTTTCTCAAAAGTATATCATTCCACAAAAATTTTAACGTTAGATATATGATGTATTCCCTTAGAGCGTCGTGATTTAAGAGTTTCTACTTCAACAGTGTTATCGTGAATAATTTTGCGAATTCTATATGGACCGTTATAAAGCAGAAAAAATTTGCGACACAAGCCTTTTCCTTTGTGAGACAAACAATGAGACTTAATTAACACCTTCTGACCAACTGACAAGATTTTTAAACGACCAGGACGCTTAGCTGATTTCTCTCTTCTAGCAGCCGCAGATGTAATATTTTGCAGAGCCATGTTCACAACTTCAGAATGCCGCAGTTTCCGTGAAGGCGGAAAAGGAACGATTTCAGATATGCGATTTGTCGGTGCTTTGCTTTTTAATATCAGTATATGCGGTAAAGAAGTTGAATCATTAGGAAGTTCATTCAGAATGTTTTGAAAAATATGAAGATACTGATCCCACGTTCTGTGATTCTGATGACAATAAAGACGACACAATTTATTGATTTCCTTCATCCATCTCTCTGAAGCATTAGATTGAGGTTGAAAAAGTGAAATGAAAATTGGTTTAATTTTACGACGCCGTAGAGTACGAAGCCAAATTTTAGAACGAAACTGTGATCCATTATCTGATATAACCTTATCAACATGACCAACTTCTTTAAGAAAATGGTGAATGAAAGCATTAGATACTGAACGAGCTGTTGCTTTGCGTAACGGTGTAAAACACACATATTTTGATGTCAACTCCACTGCTACGAAAATGTACGCAAAACCATTAGTAGAACGAACCACTGGACCGAACAAATCGACTGCAGCCATGTCCTTTAATTTCGCTGGAATGATAGGAAACAACGGTGCTCTGTGAGAAATTGTTGGCGGCTTAGCCTTTTGACATAATTTACATTTGGCCAGAACAGATCGAATACGTTTTTCCATATTACTGAAGTAGCAATTTTCCCGTAATTTATGAAAGCATTTTCTGGGACCAAAGTGTGCATAACTGAAATGCGTATACCAAATCAGCTTATTAACCCACTCATCAGGAATACAAACTAACCAAACAGAGTTGTCGACCGATTTTCGTTTAAAAAGAATGTCATTGCGAACTATATAATGCTGTCTAATCGCTACGCTTTCCTTTCTCCTCCACTTCTCCTTAATGTCCTTCCAGATTGGACCCTTATTTTGCTCCTTAGCGATGTCCTGAAGCGAAGACGAAATAAAGTTCTCAAACGCAACACCTTGAATATACATCAAACAATAATTGTTTTCTATGCAGTCCTCTTCAGCCCTTTGTTTCAAACCCATAGGTGCACGTGATAAAGCATCAGCAATAATATTTGAAGAACCCTGTATGTAAACAATACTAAAATCAAATTCCTGTAGATACAGCGCCCATCGTGACAATCTGCCATGAATTAATATTGTCGACATAAGAAATTCCAGAGCTCGATGATCGGTGTAAACCTTAATATGTCTGCCAAACAAAATGTCCGAAATTTTGTAAAAGCCCAAACAACAGCCAAAGCTTCAAGTTCCGTAATCGAATAACTCTTTTCTGATTTAGAGAGAACACGACTTCCAAATGCAATAGTCTTCTGTACTACAACGCCGTCTTCTTCTATCTCTTGAAATAAATGTGCACCTAGGCCTTTGTATGATGAGTCCATCGCCAAACAAAAATCTTTAGATAAATCCGGATGTGAAAGAAGTGGAGCAGCAACTAAAGCATCACGGAGTTGTTCAAATTCTGACTGAGCTTCCTCATCCCAACACCAATTAGATTTCCTTCCAGATAGTTCACATAAACGAGGTGTGGCCAAATCGTCCAATCTAACAAAGCGTCTAAGAAAATTACAGACACCAAGGAAACTACGAACATCACGTTTTGTGGTAGGAACAGCATAGTTACGAATAGCGTCTAATTTCTCTGGATCAGGAAGAATACCTTCTGTAGAAATAATGTGACCGAGAAATTTCACCTGAGAACGACCAAGTTCAGATTTTTCTAAGTTCACTGTAATGCCAACTCTTGCAAAGATACTTAATAATGAATCCAAAATTTTGTTGTGCTCACTCCAAGAACGTTTAGCAATAAGAATGTCATCAACATATGAAGTAATATTATCACGAAGATAAACAGGTAAAATTTCGTTTAAGCTACGAATGAATGCTGCAGAAGATACAGTAAGTCCAAACGGTAATTTCCTAAATCACATTTAGGTAAAATAGTCATATCCGGTTATTGTTTATCTACTGTCTAGATAGATTGATAGTCGAAGAGTTGTTTTGACAGATGCAAAGAATAGTAAAAGAGTAGGCAGCGGTGCAGAAAACTAAAAGAGAAATAGCACCACTACAGCTCGGGGCCCTATGCACGCTACGGCACATATTCACTTAGTGTAGTGAATCCCCTGAGGACCTTAATAGCTGCACATAATTTCTAGTTTATGACTTAATGGCAACTTTGGCGGAAGTGCGTACATAAATTGATCTAACCATGCACATGGATGTATGTCATTCTTAGAATTGCGGAAGATCTTAAATTTCCGAACAGTTAAGAAGTGTTTATAGTCAATGTTTTCGCCTCGTGGGGACAAAGACCTACCGCGTCTGTCCCAGTCCCAACGTTGATTATTGTCAAGTTCGCGCGCCTGGCGCCCTCTTGTTGCTTCTCGTAAAAGAAACAAATTATTTTCTTCAAACCCCTCTGGTATCTGTGATTCTAAATTTCTTTTGCCGTCTTTTCCTACGATTTCGCCTTCAATTTGTTTGACTTGCTTTTTTAATGCCTCAAATTCCCTTTTCACTCGTTCATTAAATTTTCCCTGATTTTCAACATGCTTATATATGTTCTGGTACTCTTCGGTTTCTGGAAATGGCAATGGTCCTGTATCATCTGAATCTCTGTCCCCATTTAAACTAAGATTTGTCAATTTGTCTGAAATCTCCTCAACTCTTTCCGATAAATCACCTATTTGTTCTTTCTGTTTATTTACGTCTTCCGTAAGTGTCGCGACTCGGGTTTCAGTATTAACACATTTAGTAGTTAACTGTTCATACTGTTGTGTTAGGTTATTTAATCTGTCATTTGGTACGGATTCCTCGATTCTCTCAAGTATTTCCTCCTTATCTTTTGCACGTTGTAAATTGAACTCTGAAAATTTCTGTACTGTCACGCGATCTCTTTCTTCCTGTTCTCTATCCTGTTCCCTTTGTCTAATCTCTACTGCAATTAATCTATTATTGTGAGAATTCAAAATCGGTTGTACTTCTTCTCTGATTTCTTTCTTTAATTCATCTTTTATATTTTTGAAACATGTCCCTATTCGTGAGTCTAACCGTGTTTCCAAAGTTCCCATCTCTGTTTTAATTGATCCAATCTCTGTTTTAAATTCAGATCCTAACCGTGTTTCCATTGTTCCCATATCAGTTTTAATGGTTCCTATCTCTGTTTTAAATTCAGATCGTAACTGTGATCCCACATTTAATATAGCACTCATCAACTGCTCCATAGTAACTGTTTCAAAATTCTTTTCACCCCTAACATTTCCCACGAAACCAGTTTCCTTCGTCATAGCTGCAAAGCTATCTGAGTTCGATACTATTCCAGAATCTTCTGTCGTTAATCTCGGATTCTGAAAATTTTTTGATTGTGAAAAATTTTGAAATGGTTCCGGACTATTTTCCCGACTTATTACATTGCTTTCCTCTTCATTATCCATCATACTGTTTTCCTCTGTTGGCGAGTTCGCCATGTTAACAATTTCGTCATTCTCACTATCCATCATTTTTGCCTTTTTCATCGATCGCGTAATCATTTACAAAACATACAAAACTCGTCACTGTACGAAAATTACACACAATGACTCTTTATCTCCAACAATACCATTTACATGAAATTTCTCCCTCAAACACGATTAATCGAACAATTGAAATAATTGCACTAAATTGTCAAACGCGTATACAAGGCAATAAAAATTAAATTTTGAAAAATACCATTAGAAGAATGCCAATTACCAAATCTACACATGCAATATAGACTACAATTACTAAACTACAAATTACTACAACAATACTACTGTCTACTATTTTTACAATCAGAGGAATTCCAAGGGACGATCCTGGCAGGGTCGCCACATGCATGGGGGCTTAATTAAATAGTTTGAAAATAATTTTAAATTTTGGTTACCGTATGTCCGATTACGCCGTGTCTTGTAAGCGGTTGGCCCTGATTAGTATTATTACGCAATCTGACTGCATAGAACAACAACAAGAACGAAATGGAAGTTTTCGTTAACACAATTAATTAATTAAGTCCCCAGCAACTATAAAACCTACGAAACCAAAACACAAGTGTAACTGTTCTGTGTGTGGAAGTATAACTCAACGTACACATCTGGCACGGTTCTCCTTCAATAAGACAAGAAATTTTAAATATCATTTATACTGAAGTAATTAAAGAAAATAGAAAACCTATAATCACGCAAGAAAACCAGAATTACACTCTAATACAAGAACACAAGCCAGATGCTTTGTTGACTGAACCTGTAATGACGCATTATTTAAGACATTGAGATAATAAAAAGAAAAGGAAAAATTTTTTTTCTTTTACCTTCATATATTGACGAAAAGCACTCTAATCATTAAAATATTTCCACACCAACTCGTTACTATCACATCTCAACAAGAACTGACTACTGCCACATCTCGACAAGCACTCTTCACTACGACATCTCAGCAAGCACTTTTCACTAGCACATCTCAACAAGCACTGACTACTACAAGTTCTCAACCAGCACTGACTACTACGAGTTCTCCCCAAGCACTGCCAGTGGAGGCGGCTGAATAATACTCTTTGGCGCAATCTCTGGCGCTGTGGCTCAGTGTAGCCACCTTTCAACATAGAGGGTGATTTTTTCCACCATGTACAAACTCTACGGACTGATCGATGAGAGGATACGGAACAAAAAAGTTCTGATGAACTTATTTCCGGAAATGCATCGTTCCCATGCTAGAGACCATTTATTCAGCCATGCATTGTTACAGAGACTGCGTCCTAATACGCGCCGTAACATGCAGCCACAGATAACAGCATCTGTTGAAAATGGTTTCCATGTGACTCAACGCATGCGTGTATGCGCAGTAGCATGTTCTGACTCACACGCTCACATCAGCCAGGTTGCATCCGAACGATGTCAAAGGCAGCATGAATACACTGGTCCAGTGTTTCCACATCTGGAATGGGTTCTGCATACACGATTCTTTTGAGATGGACCCATAACCATGAGTCGCACAGGCTAAGATCCGTTGAACGAGCTGGCCATGCAACTGGACCCCTCGCCCAATCCATCTACCAGGGAAGACATGACTGGGCTTGAGGACCATAGTGTAGCAGCCACATAACATTTCGAATCATCAATGACACTTCTTCCAGCAGTAGAGGCCAAGTCACCCGCAAGAAACGGCGACAGTTCCGTCCCGTTAGGCGACGTGGAAGGAAGACTGGTCCCAAAATTCGGTCGCCAATTATCCCGGCCCATACGCTACGGCTGCACCGATGCTGTAGGTTCGTTGTCACCATACCATGGAAGTTCTGTCTGCTATCCCACAGATGACTGTTATGAAAGCCGAAGATACCACTCCGCGTAACAGTGGCCTCGTATGTGAATAGGATGGATGACACAACGTGGAGAGTGTGTCGCTAGTAAGTGATAAGGGCAGTAACAATTGTCATGGAGAATGTTCCACACTGTCGTCTAGCTTAACCTGTACTGGCGGTCCAACTGCCTGGTACTGACACGGTGTTCCCCTTCCACAGTGTTAATCACATTTTCCTCCAAGTCAGGTGTCCGGACATTTCGGGTACGTCCTTCACGATTTTCTTCTTCCTGAAACGACCCTGTCTCAGACAAACGGCGAAACACTGTTGCAAACATTGAAAGGTTTGGTTTTTATCGGCGGGGATAGGTCTCTTGATAAAACCTTGCTGCCAATTGCCATTAACATTTCCGTTAAGTAAACATCATGTCGGCAAGCTCTCGATTCGAATACGGAACCATTGTGTACAACTCTGTATCACATCCACTACAAAGTGAGTCAGCAAGAGAAGTGAATGGGATACAGCACTATCAATTATATGGCAGGAGAGGGCACTAGGACACGACGTATGAGGAATAGTACCACCCTCTAGTAGGAAACCATGTATACTGTGACTGTGGCTGCATGGTACAGCGCGTATTAGACCGCAGTCCTCATAGCAAAGTATGACTGAATAAAAGGGTCTCTAGCACGGGAACCCTGCATCTCCCGACATGAGTTCGTTAGACTTCTTTTGTTTTGTATCCTCTCATCGATGAATTCCAAAAGTTTGAAGACGGTGCAAAAAATCATCCTGTATAAAGTCTATACCCCAGGTTCTGGAAGAGAGTGAGTGTCCTCCTCTTGCCTCCCGTTGAGGATGGCTGTGACTGGAGACAAGTTACGATGCACACACGAAGAGAACTTAAAATAACCCGAAAGTGAGTTACGGCTCCGTGTGTTCACGCTCTGTGGTGCAGTAGTTCGGCAATCAGAGGAGGGGACAAGTTTTACGGTACTTGTTACAGAGTCATAGCCTTGACGTCAGTCCGTCGCAGAAGTATCTACCACGTTTTATGCTCCATGTATTATGTTCCTTCCAAGATGATACTCCAGGCGGGTGTAAAATGAAAGTGCACAACGGGGAATAACAAACGCTAAAATGAATATTTGGCCCTGTCTGACTACCCCTTGAATCAGATCTTAGGATCTCTTAATTCTATAAATTACAATCTAAACATAAATGAATGATGAAGGCACCTAATCCTACTGAATGATAAACGTTGTTCCTGCTTATATATTTACTATAGATAAAAAACCTTTATATTACAAGGTTTACATTTACTAAGTAAAATTACTAATCAATTGCCCAACTCTGCCCCTTATTATGACTGCACGGTCTAATATCAATAACGCGAAATGACTGACATCATCTACGAACCAAACACTAGAAGACACTACTTTCAAAGGTGATCTACGGTGGTGTGGAAGCTCAGTGGAAATAAAGTAACGAGATCACAGATGTTTAGCTTTTATAGCCCTAATAAGCCGAAGCAATTTGCGATATCACCGTATGTACTGCGTCTGGTGCGTCGAAGTGATGGTTCTCGTACTCGTCTACGACGATGGAAGAACTCCAGCCACAAATAAACTCTTTCAAACACTAGGACGGCAGAAGGTGGTCCTCTGACTAATATACTCTAATACTGTCTTCTCCTCTCTGTGTTCTACAGACGAGAAACGCTAACTACCAGCCACAAGGACGGAGTTCAGATAACGTCTCAACGTAAGTATAGGCAGAAGGAGTGCCCTCAATTACTGAACGCTGCGTAATCAACGACGGCTTCCAACCCGGAGATGAAGTCCAGAATCGTATAGGTTCGCAACAGTACAGTACCTAACCGTTCTAACTATAAACTCTCCCGAGAGCAAAGACAGGAAGTCCGTCCGTACCAGCAAAGCTGATACTCAGCGACCGTCACACACGGGAGCTCACAACGGAAGACCTCGGCTCTCCACCGCTGGCCTCCCAGCAAGGCTCGGCTCCCCACCATCGTAATTCCGAAAACGAATCATATTCCCGAAACCACGGAATATTCTCCCTCTCTACAGATTCTTCCGAACACCGACCAACCATATTTTGGTCTTTTGTCGTCCAGCGCGGAAAGTTGGCGAGGAAATACCTATACTCATACAATGGTGCACTTCTGAGTAAAAATCCTTGGAAATAACCCAGCCTGCGTGGTTTCCAAGGTGACGCTTCTTCGTTCCTCTCAGCTGCGTCCAAGATTTTTGTAGTTTCCGAAGTATAATCCTTCCCGTCCGGTTACAATGAGAGGCACCCACATGCCTTGCTCATACTGTGGCATCAAGCAGTCAGGCCTCCAAGATGAGTGGTCTGCCAAGCGAGTGGATTCATTCTTATTTGTCGAGTAACATGAACTCTAGTACTCACAATTAAGTTACAAATTATTCTCCTGTATGAATATTACGCAACGGAAACGGATAACGCACATCTGACTAATAGTAATTTACACTACTCTGACTGTTCACTACGCACTGGCAATACCACATTTTCTTTTTTTTTTTTTTATTTAACGGCTTTTATCAACACGTGGCCATCGCACTGAATATGAATGGCGCACACATTATAAATTCTGGATATCATGACAACATACAATTCGAAGGAAACGGCCACCAATCTTTTTCTTTTCACTATCTTATTTATTCCGATAAATTCTATAACCTAAACACATAAATTCTATAACCTACAACAATAACACATGAGAAATTCCGCCCAGTGGGCATGGCTTTACATTGGTGATTCTCTATCTTATGGTCTCGTAATTATTTAATGCTACAGTGCACTTTCTGGATAGGATGGTGGATCTTTTGCTATATCTCACACTTCGACTCTCACAACCATCATCACGAAACTGTCCTCCAGACCGAGCAGTACAAAAGGAACATGCATAACCCACTACCTCTGAAAGTACCTTGCTACTCTCCCATGCAAACCACACATACCTAAATTACATGACATACACCACACTGCAACATGAAATACAACATAGGAATAGTCACAACATTATAATCCCATCACTTTCAGCTTTCCCACTTCAATTAGTATTCATCCCAGTTCCACACGACACTGCCACAATTCGTAACTTTTCTTTCCTACTACGAACTCTGGACGTTATATGCACGCCTTCCTGTGCAATGCAAGCCAAGTGGCGTTGCTGGATAGACGGCTGACTCACCTTGCTTCTCTCTCAGAGTATTAAAGTTTGAATCTAGCGTCACACGGAAACATAACACGCAAAGTAGTATTAAGAACATATTCATCACACACGCGAGTCCTCAACTGATACCATGGACGAGTACTTCTCTTTATCTTTTGTCTCATACACAGATTGAGACTCACACAGTACTCACCACGTGGAAGTACTCGTCTCTAATTTCAAGTCCTGCACACGCCATTTCTTAAATATTTCCAACTTATAGTACACACGATAGTAATTCAGCTTAACTTAAGCACTCGGAAGTATTTCAACTTATTGCTACACGTGGTTTCATTGTGACCGTTGGTCACTTCCGAAGATTACTACGATCTCCTTAATATTACCTGCCTGTCATTTAATTCTCCCCACAGAAGTTCCTGAAATAGAGAAATTATTATTCTAATTACTCTTACGTATTTCACATGCATACCATGTCTCCACTCTTTTGTCCTTACGGAGCACACCTAAGACAGGTCTTACCAACACTAGATCCAGCGGCAGAGTGCTGAAACATGGCCGTTCTTCAGGTTCTCTCGCACCTCTGCCAAAGTGGGGGAGCACCTTGCTACTGTATTGGTCAGCCACATTTCAGGCGCTCAAAGCTCCGGTAAATTTTGTCTCTTTGGTTCTACCAAAGGTGGTCAAAGGGTCGTCTCAAAGATGATCATATATTCACATTCACTATCTGCGGTTAGCAGACGACCATACATTCGTTCATTTCACAGATCTCACCAAACTGGATGTAGGGATTTATTTTGTGGGAGTACACATGTGATCAATTAAATAAATAAATCGTCATTTTTTCCCACACTGGTATCCGGCTTCGCTGTATTAATTGAAATTGAGTTATTATTAGAAAAAATATGTTGTTCTGACAAGAATAACGAAGAATGTTGTACCTATTTTCAATGTCAGGCGGTACTGTACCCTTTCAACAATACTGGCCAGTCGCGACTCTGTTGTGCTCCTGCACTCAGGTGACCTACCGTCCGTCTTTCTACTTCCCGTGTTTAAGCAGGACCAACATACCTGCGTGGGCCTTCCACCCAGGGCTTGAGTTCCGCCTGCCGTTTCATTTCCAATGTCGTTCCAACCTCTACTAGTATGAAAATAAAGACACTCCGTCAACTTTCACACAATAAGCATTAACAATTATTTACAAGGCATACATGACAATGTCAGTCTCCTTTATATATTCATATATCCGATGTACAACCTATCACATGATACCTAGTTGTGTTTGTAGATCACGGCAAAGTATGTGGAAGAGCGCTTGTAAGGTGCGAAATTACAGCCACCTTACATCCTTTTGGAGAATGACATTCCTCTATATGAATCAGCGTGATTTCCCCACAAAACTTACTGTGAAATTCAGCTCGCTCTGTTCCTGTTGGTCCATGAACACAGAGCGCTGTATACAATGGCGTCCAGATCAATGCTGTGTTTCTTGACTTCCGGAAGGCATTTAATACAGTTCCACATTGTTGCTTAGTGAACGACTTAAGAAATTATTGAGTACTGGTATAGATTCAAAAGTGAATTGTGGACTACCCAGCAGACAGAAATCAACATGTCGGTCTTAACGGGATGAAATCTTTAGTTCTAAAGCTAATTTCAGGGACGCTCCAAGGGGGAGTTACAGGCAGACGCGGGTCCACAGTTCGGTTATGGGGGGGGGGGGGGGGTTCAGATTTTCATTGTCTCTCTCGATCACCCCCCTCCTCAAAAACATAATGCGCCGTCACCTCCACATTTATTCTGCCATAGATGCCTAGAATTTTAATAACAATAACAATAAAATCAACAAGGTGCTCAAAAATTTAATGCCCAAACTGACAGATTTGATGACTGAGACTGCAACAAATATATTTCGTTAAGCAATGAAGTGTCGTGCTTGCATACTGAGTATCCAGCGTGTGATTGGGTGCAAATCAATGTTAATGTGTTTTATTTGTTTATTGTTCTGTATTGTCACAATAGATGTTCAAAATGAGCATCATTATCTTCAGCACAGAGCCATTATCAACGTAACAGGGCACTCCGAGTCCGATGTTCTGTATATGTGTGGCCGCTGCAAGAATTCTTGTAATTAATTGCTTCTGTGCGTCCGCAGGGGTATAGTATGATTCAGCTTTTATGTAGCCCAGAGAAATAAATTCTCGCAGTTCTCTTTATGTGTAGCGCTCCATTTTATGTAGTATTGCGACCGTGAATCGTCCATTACAGCACCCCATGCTGTTCACTACCTCAATGCGAACGCCAGAATACCATGTAGCTCAGATCAACTTTGGTGCTACGACGTTTGAAGAATATGGTTTTTATCTCCTGTACCATGCACTTACTCATGCATAGAGCTCACTCAGTATGCGTTTTCGACAACTGATTATTTAACGAAAAATACTTGTTGGGTATCTCGTGATATCTGTCAGCTTGGACAATGAATATTTGAATACCCTATATAAAACAAGTGTAAATGTCAGCTGTTAGTTCAATGCTTTTGCATTTTTTTTTGGGGGGGGGGGGGGGGAGGCTCATGACCCCCATGGCCCTATTTTTGCATCTGCTCGTTACTGTTCACATTACATATAAATGAGTAAGTAGGTACCTTCGGAAATTGTCTGCGGATATTGTCTGTAGAAGGGTTGAAATACCAGAAGACTTTAGCTAAATGCAGGAAGACCTGCAGAGCATTGGCGATGGGCTTACAAATTGGTAGCTGATCCTCAAGGTAATAAATGTAACATATTCTGCGTACATATGTGGAGACATCCAGTGCTGTTTGATTACACAATGTGCGATGTACCACCAGAAACACCGACAAATGTGAAATGCGTAGGAGTAACTGTCTGGATTGACTTGAGGCGGAACAGTCACATAAATCCAGTCATACAGGAACAAGCAGATTCAAGGTTGAGATTCATTATAAGAATCCTGCGGTAAAGTAATTTATCCATGAAAGACATGGCTTGGAAAACACTCCTTCGGCCAATTCTTGAGTGTTGCCCATCAGTCTGCGTCATTACCGTATAGAATTAATAGTAATGATAGAAAAGGTTCAAAGAAGAGCTGTGCGTTTTTTCACACTCAGTTCAGTTTTTTTTGTCCATAGAAGTGTCCTTCATTGTGTTGGCCTGAGAAGAGTATTGGCTCATTTCCCGTATTTTCACTCCACGTTGTCTTGCATAATTTTCTCTTGAAGGGGCGGGGAGGGGTGGAGTGCGGGGGGGGGGGGGGGGAAGAACTGTACCTGAAGTAAATAAAGGTTTTATTCATTAGAAGCGAACACTAAGGATACCGTGTGAAGGTATATAACCATATATGTTGCAGAATCATTACACTCACTATCCAATACTCCTTAACTATTTTTGTTTGCGACAGTAAAAAAACAGTTTCACTTTCACTGTCATCTAAACCAGTGATCGTCAAACTGTGGGCCGCAAGCGGCTCTAATCAAGTATTCGTGCTGCCTGAGGTTCTCGGCTATATTTTATACTAAACATGCATCTAGCTGCTAACAGGCGACTGCAGAAACGTCATCTAACGTTAAGAGTTAGTTTTCCTTCTCAGTAACAAACTAGAATAATTGTAGAGATAATATTTTAAGATGTGCTTAATTTTGATTGGTTTCGGCCGTGAGCAAGTTGGCCATTTACCTCAGGGGCAGAGGGGTAAGTAGGGCAGCAACTGCGGCATCAGAGTAGCGGGGAGGGGGATGTTTTGTTGTTTGACTTCCAGGACCGACAAATGACGAGCATGCGCCACTCGTAGCAGCCAGCTGCGTTGGTATAAATTTTGATGCAGAATTTGTTGTGTTGGCCACTGTGGGAGTCAGCACTGACACAAGCAAGGAAGAAGTTGCAATGGTCGGCTGCAGGAATCCAAAATCATCTGTACAAAACACTTCCAGATTAATGGAACAATTTATTTCTAAAAAGGAAAGAAGCATAATTTAGCTTCTTGTTATGGGATGGCTTGATGTTGTCATTACTCAGTACTGATGCTCTCGAGGTCTGCGACCGAACTGGGGCCGACCAGTGATCGGCGACCGATTAAGTCAGCGTTGACAAGTGTGCTGAACTCCGTCTTCCTGGAGGTTTGCCAATGCCCACTCTTTCCAAATGGCTCTGAGCACTATGGGACAACATCTTAGGTCATCAGTTCCCTAGAACTTAGAACTACTTAAACCTAACTAACCTAAGGACATCACACACATCCATGCCCGAGGCACGATTCGAACCTGCGACCGTAGCAGTCGCGCGGTTCCGGACTGAGCGCCTAGAACCGCTAGACCCACTCTTTCCACTGGCTGGCGGATCAGCGCCTTCTTGATGCCGTTTCGCAGCGCTGCACTGGTCAGGCGCTGCACTGGTCAGTGTGCAGTCGATGTTTTAGGACTGCATAGAAGTAACATGGAGTTTTGAATGCGCATGTAGATGGTCATCTTTAAATACTGTATATACTTACAGCAAGGAATATGAAGGTAAAAAATAGTTCAAATCGCTCTGAGCACTGTGGGTCTTAACGTGCGCTCTGAGCACTATGGGTCTTAACGTGTGAGGTCATCAGTCCCCTAGAACTTAGAACTACTTAAACCTAACTAACCTAAGGACATCACACACATCCATGCCCGAGGCAGGATTCGAACCTGCGACCGCAGCGGTCGCACGGTTCCAGACAGTAGCGCCTAGAACCGCTCGGCCACTCCGCCCGGCAAATATGAAGGTAAATTAAAACTGATGTAATACGACGCAGCGAGTACAAGAAAAGTGGCATTCGAAACATTTAGCAAACGTTTATGATCGTGTCTCCTATTGCATAATGCATTTAAATATATACGTACAATGTTTGCTATTAATCAGTTTATCACCCCCACACACAGACAACACAAAAACGGTGGCGGCAATCTGAAACAGGCAACAGTCGACACGAAATGTTCCGAATGATGCCGACCTTTAATGATCGGTAGTTGAAGCCGGCGGCTAACGTATTGGGCCCTTGTTATAGTAGGTCTATTGGGGGTCTCATAACATACCAGTTTATAATGTTACTTAAAATCCGTCTTGATTGCAAATTTTTTTTTATTCATATGACCGGTTTCGGTTCATTCAGAACCATGGCTACGTCAAAGCACTCAGTTACGAACATTGAACACAATTTAGACATCCTGAATCGAGCTCATAAGGGACGATTTCTTAACATCTTGGAAGAAATTGAAATATACACCCACAAAAATAAAGATCCGGATTTAATCCTCAACGAGCAAAGTGAATTCAATCATAACGCCTATTTTAGCATTTATGACGACTTACTAAGATGACAACTGTTGCGTGTGGAGATACAGGCCGTGGGATGAGAGATGGTGCGTGGTGGAGAAGCCGGTAGATGCTCAGTCGTCTGATGGACATCAGACGACTGAGCGGATCTACATCTACATCTACATCTATACTCCGCGAGCCACCTTACGGTGTGTGGCGGAGGGTACTTATTGTACCACTATCTGATCCCCCCTTTCCTGTTCCATTCACGAATTGTGCGTGGGAAGAACGACTGCTTGTAAGTCTCCGTATTTGCTCTAATTTCTCGGATCTTTTCGTTGTGATCATTACGCGAGATATATGTGGGCGGTAGTAATATGTTGCCCATCTCTTCCCGGAATGTGCTCTCTCGTAATTTCGATAATAAACCTCTCCGTATTGCGTAACGCCTTTCTTGAAGTGTCCGCCACTGGAGCTTGTTCAGCATCTCCGTAACGCTCTCGCGCTGACTAAATGTCCCCATGACGAATCGCGCTGCTTTTCGCTGGATCATGTCTATCTCTTCTATTAATCCAACCTGGTAAGGGTCCCATACTGATGAGCAATACTCAAGAATCGGACGAACAAGCGTTTTGTAAGCTACTTCTTTCGTCGATGAGTCACATTTTCTTAGAATTCTTCCTATGAATCTCAACCTGGCGCCTGCTTTTCCCACTATTTGTTTTATGTGATCATTCCACTTCAGATCGCTCCGGATAGTAACTCCTAAGTATTTTACGGTCGTTACCGCTTCCAATGATTTACCACCTATGGCATAATCGTACTGGAATGGATTTCTGCCCCTATGTATGCGCATTATATTACGTTTATCTACGTTTAGGGAAAGCTGCCAGCTGTCGCACCATGCATTAATCCTCTGCAGGTCCTCCTGGAGTACGTACGAGTCTTCTGATGTTGCTACTTTCTTGTAGACAACCGTGTCATCTGCAAATAGCCTCACGGAGCTACCGATGTTGTCAACTAAGTCATTTATGTATATTGTAAACAATAAAGGTCCTATCACGCTTCCCTGCGGTACTCCCGAAATTACCTCTACATCTGCAGATTTTGAACCGTTAAGAATGACATGTTGTGTTCTTTCTTCTAGGAAATCCTGAATCCAATCACAAACCTGGTCCGATATTCCGTAAGCTCGTATTTTTTTCACTAAACGTAAGTGCGGAACCGTATCAAATGCCTTCCTGAAGTCCAGGAATACGGCATCAATCTGCTCGCCAGTGTCTACGGCACTGTGAATTTCTTGGGCAAATAGGGCGAGCTGAGTTTCACATGATCTCTGTTTGCGGAATCCATGTTGGTTATGATGAAGGAGATTTGTATTATCTAAGAACGTCATAATACGAGAACACAAAACATGTTCCATTATTCTACAACAGATTGACGTAAGCGAAATAGGCCTATAATTATTCGCATCTGATTTATGACCCTTCTTGAAAATGGGAACGACCTGCGCTTTCTTCCAGTCGCTAGGTACTTTACGTTCTTCCAGCGATCTACGATAAATTGCTGATAGAATGGGGGCAAGTTCTTTAGCATAATCACTGTAGAATCTTAAGGGTATCTCGTCTGGTCCGGATGCTTTTCCGCTACTAAGTGATAGCAGTTGTTTTTCAATTCCGATATCGTTTATTTCAATATTTTCCATTTTGGCGTCCGTGCGACGGCTGTAGTCAGGGACCGTGTTACCGAAATGGCGGGAATCACGGAAGCAGACCGTAGAGAAAACCAAGTCCACACCAGCACCATAGATATATAAATCGCCCTATGTTTTTTAGATCGTATAAAAATGATGATTTTACTGTTTTTTAATTTTGACAAGTACAGATTTTAACCTTACCATCTACATATTTTAATTAAGTATTTTTAATATAAAAAAAGATCTACTGAATACAGTATGTGCAAATGGAATGTAACAAATGTACCAGACGCCACCTGTCGGTGATAGTGTTATAATGAATATAAATGACGTGCACTCTGGCAACCAATTTTATGTGACGTAGCATGTGAAAGTTGCTGGATTTGGACGGGTTACTCCTGTAACTGAAATATCAGGTACGTTCTGGTACATTTGATGTTGATTAGATACGATCAAAAAGATTTTCTTCCGTGAAATAGTAAATTAGTATCATTATTTTTACAGATCTGAAGATGGTTCTGAATGAACCGAAACCGGTCATATGAATAAAAAATTTGCAATCAAGACGGATTTTAAGTAACATTATAAAATCACTGATTGCTGGTATCCCATAAGACATTATGTCTGTTTTTGCAAAATACCAGTTTATATATTATCAATAGCACACATGCTTCCGGGGGCCGGCACGGACCTCAGCGTATTCGGTCAAAGAGCTGACTGCTCTCTGTAATAAAAAAACTGAGTGAAGGGATCAAAGATGAACTTCAGCGGGTGTCACGTGACGTGCGCCACGACCAAATGCAAGGGACAATAACAAACAAAATGCAAAAAAGAAAAATAAGAGGATAGGAACTTTGCTTCGTAATTAAAACGTCCTAGTTTCTGGTACCGAACCCTGCCTCGGACGGGAGGCCCTATCCACACGACATTTATTTTACTGCTTAAATTTTAAATAAAAGTCATTAGCAAATGCGGCCGAAGAGTTTCAGCATAAGGAGTCACCTTCGTTCTCTCAACAGCATCGTCAAAAAGGGCGGAGGAGCAGACAGAGGTTCAGGGCACTCTTTTGCCCTTTGGGTGGGAAACTGTCCCTGAAAGGCGGAAGAATCAGCAATAATCAACGGCATGACTATGCAGAAGGCAATGGAAGCCACGGCATTAGAGACACATAATGTGTGTCCAGAGGACATGTGACGTGTCAGTTGCTCTCTCCATTGGCAAAAGCTTCCGGACTAGTCCACCATTCGGATCTCTGGAAGAGGACAGCCAAGGGAAAGGTGGCCATGCGAAAAAGACTGAATAGTCAACGAAAGGATAAAGTTGTAATAGGCGGGGCGTGGAATGTCAGAAGCTTGAACGTGGTAGGGAAGCTGGAAAATCTGAAAAGAGAAGCGCCAAGGCTCAGTCTAGAGAGTAGAGGTCATTGACGTGAAATGGAAATAAGACAAGGATTTCTGGTCAGACGAGTATAGGGTAATATCAACAGCAGCAGAAAATCGTACAATGGGAGCAGGATTCATCGTGAATAGGAAGGTATACCAGAGAGTGAGTTACTGTCAACGGTTCAAGGATAGGGTTATTCTGATCAGAATCGACAGCAAACCGACACTGACAGCAAATAATTCACGTATACATGCCGACGTCGCAAGCAGAAGATGAGGAGATAAAGAAAGTGTACGAGGATATTGAACGGTTAATTCAGTACGTAAAGGGAGATGAACAACTAATAGTCATAGGGATGCGGTTGTATGGGAAGGAGTAAGGGTTATGGGAGACTATGGGCTTGATACTAATAGTCAATACTCTGTTCAACAATCACGAGAGAAGGAGCTATATTTGGAAAAGGCAGGGAAATACTTGAAGATTTCAGCTAGATTACATTCTGGATTCCACAGTGTACTCAGGAATAGATATAAACTCAGATCACAATGCAGTAGTGGTGAAGAGGAGGCTGAAGTTTAAGTGACTAGATAGGAAGCATCAATGCGAAAAGAAGTGGGATTCGGAAGTGCTAAGGAATGGAGAGATATGCATGACGTTCTCTGAGGATATAGACACTGCGACAAGGGATAGCTCAGTAAGCAGTTCAGATGAAGAGGACTGATATCACTAAAACCGGTGCTCACAGAAGTTGGAAAGAAAAACGTAATTGCAAAGAAGGTAACTGCGTAGAAACCAAAGGTAATAGAACAAATACTTCAGTTGATCGGTGAAAGAATCTTCAGGGAAATACAGGAATACATAAATACAAGTCATTTATGAATGAAATAAATAGGAAGTGCAGGGAAGCTAAGGCGAAATAACTGCATGAGAAATGAGAAGAAATCGAAAAAGAGATGATAGAAAGACTGACTCATGATACAGAAAAGTGAACAACCTTCGGTGAAATTAAAAGCAATGACAGTAATATTAAGAGTGAAACGGAAATTCAACTATTAAATGCAGAGGAGAGAGCAGGTAGTTGGAAAGAATACACTGAATGCCTCTATAAGGGGAAAGACTCATCTGATGATGTGATAGGAGAAGAAATAGGAGTCGATATTGAAGACATAGGGGATCCAGTACTGGAACCAGAATTTGAAACAGCTTTGAAAGACAGATGGGATAGACAACATTCCACCAGAATTTCTGAAATCACTGTGCGAATTAGCGAGAAAACGACTAGTCCCGTTGGTGTGTAGAATGTATGTATCTGACGTTATACCACCTGACTTTCGGAAAAAACATCATCCACACGATTCCGAAGATTGCAAGAGAAGACAAATACGAGAATTATCACACAATCAGCTTAACAGCTCATGCATCCAAATTGCTCACAAGAATAATATACAGAAGACTGGAAAAGAAAACTGAGAATGTGTTAGATGACGATCAGTCTGGCTTTAGGAAAGGTAAAGGTACCAGAGAAGCAGTTCTGACGTTGTGGTTGATAATGGATGCAAGATTAAAGAAAAATCAAGAAACGTTCATACTCGAAAAAGCTTTCGACAATGTCAAATGATGCAAGATGTTCGAAATTCTGAGAAAAAAAGGGGTAAGATAAAGGGAAAGATGGGTAATACACAGTATACACGAGAAGCACGAGGTAACAATAAGAGCGGGAGACGAAGAAAGAAGTGCTCGAATGAAAAAGGGTATAAGACACTCTTTCGCCCCTACTATTCAATCTATACATCTAAAAAGGAATGGCGGAAATAAAAGAAAGAATATCAATGAAAAGATTCGCTGATGACATTGCTATCCTCAGTGTAAATGAAGAAGAATTACAGGATTTGCTGAATGGATGAAGAGTTTAATGAGTTCAGAATACGGACTGAGAGTAAATCGAAGAAAGATGGGAGTAATAAGAAGTAGCAGAGATGCGAACAACGAGAAGCTTAACATCAGTTTTGGCGATCGTTAAGCAGATAAATTTAAGGAATTCTGCTTTCTAGGCAGCAAAATAACCCATGATGGACGGAGCAAGGAGGACATAAAATGCAGACTAGCAAAGGCAAAAAGGGCAGTTCTCGTCAAGAGAAGTCTACTAGTATCAAACATAGGCCTTAATTTGAGGAAACTGTGGGGAATTCGATGATGGCATGTTGCTTGTAACGTACATCACCTTCAGACGCCATTTTGAAACTGTGCTACAGCTACGCTGGGCAACCCTTATAATTGACGCCGTAGGTTGCAAGTGCTAATCTGAGATGAAGAAGTTGGCACAGGAGAGGAATTCATGACGGGCCGCACCAAACTAGTCAGAAGAATGATGACTCAATAAGAAAAAAAAAAACACACACACACGGTCAATAGATAGACCTATGCGGTCCGAGGTGCTGCCCCACTGTGTCAGTATTGGGTCTTGAGCAAAAATTCGGACGACCACTGATCTAAACAATGACTATACAAGATACAGAAATAAATACCATGTAGACTGTGGCATTTTCAGAGTGGAGTTATTTAACAAGCTCCCACTAACGTAAAGTAAGTAAAGTAATACTGAGAATTCCATCGAATATAAAAGTAAATAACAGAATACCTAATTAGTCACTCATTGTAGAGATTGAGTTAGGATCACTTTCTTTACTAGCCATTCAGCATTTGCACATGATACATTTGCTTATTAGTATTACAAAACATACATTTAAATTATTTATATTGTTATATTTAGAATTTCTAAAAACTTGTAAAGTACGAAATGGGTTTCATGGCAAGAAGTTGTGCAGTCGTTCTGTACATGATTTGATTGGCATGCCTGTGGCACATTTACACAGTTTGTTATATACACTGAAGAGCCAAAGAAACTTGGTACATAGCGTAAGGCACCCGCGAGTATACAGAAGTGCCGCAACACGACGTGGCGTACATACGATTAATGTCTGAAGTAGTGCTGGAGGGTCCTGACACCATGAATCCTGCACGGCTTCAATAAATCCGTATGTGTACGCGGCGGTGGAGATCTCTTCTGAAGAGCACGTTGCAAGGCATCCCAGATATGCTCAATAATGTTCATGTCTGGGGAGTTCGGTGGACAGCGGAAGTGTTTAAACTCAAAACAGTGTTACTGAAGCCACTTTGTAGCAATTCTGGACGGATGGGAAGTCGTATTGACCTGCCGCAATTTCCCAAGTCAGTCAGAATGCACAATGGACAAGAATGGATACTGGTGATCAGACAGGATGCTTAAGTACGTGTCACCTGTCATAGTCTTATCTCACTCCAACTGCACACGCCCCACACCATTACAGAGCCTCCACCAGCCTGAACAGTCCCATGCTGACATGCAGGTTCCACGGATTCATGAGGTTGTCTCCATGCCCGTACACGCCCATCCGCTCGATTACAGTTTGAAACGCCGGCCGAAGTGGCCGAGCGGTTCTAGGCGCTACAGTCTGGAACCGCGCGACCGCTACGGTCGCAGGTTCGAATCCTGCTTCGGGCATGGATGTGTGTGATGTTCTTAGGTTAGTTAGGTTTAAGTAGTTCTAAGTTCTAGGGGACTGATGACCACAGCAGTTAAGTCCCATAGTGCTCACAGCCATTTGAACCATTTGAACAGTTTGAAATGAGACTCGTCCGATGAGGCAACATGTTTCCAGTCATCAATAGTCCAGTGATGGTGCTGACGGGCCCAGGCGAGGCGTAAAGCTTTATGATGTTTCGTTGAATGGTTCGCCCGCTGACACATGTTGATGGCCCAGCACTGAAATCTGCAGTAATTTGCGGAAGGGTTGCACTTCTGTCGCGTTGAACGATTCTCTTCAGTCGTCGTCGGTCCCGTTCTTGCAGCATCTTTCTCCGGCCGCAGCGATGTCGGAGATTTGATGTTTTACCAGATTCCTGATATTCACGGTACACCCGTGAAACGGCCGTACGGGAAAATACCCACTTCATCGCTACCTCCGAGATGCCGTGTCCCATCGCTCGCGCGCCGACTATAACACCACGTTCAAACTCACTTAAATCTTAATAACCTGCCATTGTAGCAGCAGTAACCGATCTAACAACTGCGCCACACACTTGTTGTCTTATATAGGCGTTGCCGAGCGCAGCGCTGTATTCTGCCTGTTTACATATCTCTTTATTTGATCACGCATGGCTATACCAGATTTTTGTCGCTTCAGTGTATTTTGATTGTCATCTAGGTATGACTATTGTTCGTTTTTGCTTGTCTGTTTTGTGGTGAGAGCAAATTAGTTCTGCTCCTTTTATTATAATTACGTCTTTGATTTGATACAATTACGTTTGGTAGTTCTGCGAGTAACCAATTAATACTTTCTGGAATATATAAATTAATTTCACTTAAAATCTTATACTTAATGAACAAAGGCTTGCAATGATTTCTGGTATCTGCTCTTGCCATTATTCTAACTGCTTTCTTCTGAGTTACAAAAATTGCACGTGTGGATTCAACGACTGAAAACTTCTGTTACTGTAGCTACATGTCAATTTCATTGTAAAGCTGCGTGGCAAATTTTAACGTACTGCAAATAGAACTCAGTACACGGCTATTCCTATGTACCTATGAGGTACCTAGGAAGTCGACTGGACGAAAACTACAAGACTTTCAGAAAATAAGGGCACATCAGTGGATAGAACATGTCTCCAAGTTTTTAACTAACATTACAGGTACTCAATGTGGGCACGGTTAGTGACGCGTGAGACGTTACTATGACAATCTGTCGCTATACACGCCATGATGCCTTATAACTCTTCCAAATTAAAGGGCAATGGAGGCAGGAACACACAGTCTTTAACATAGCTCCATAAGAAGGAAGTACCTGGAGTTAAGTCCGGTGACCTCTGGCGCTACTGAAGAAGAGAGTCATGATGTGAAGCACATCCTTTTCAATGCTGAGGCACTCCTGCGTTGAGGGAATGACGAGTCTCTGACCATCTGTTGCAAGATGAAGTCTCCGCTGACCTGCTGTCATTGTGATACAAGCCATTGCTGTAGCATGTCCGGATACACAAAACCAGTCACAGTCTTCCCCTTCAAGAAAAATGGCTCACAAACTTTTGAAGAGGACATGGCACAAAAAAGACGTTAACTTTAGGTGAATCCCGAATGGGTTCCACTATTACGTGTGGACGTTCTGTGCCCCAAACACACATGTTGTGACGATTCACCTTTCCAGAGACATGAAACAAATTTCTGTGAAAAACTGTCTTCCTGCAGTAGTCTCTGCAAATCAGTGGAAAATTGAGAACGTAGCTCGTCGTCCCGAGTAGTTAGCATATGTGCAAGACGTGTATATTTCTATTGTCTACTGTCAAACCACAATTTATGAAGGATGTTTGTATATTATTAATAGGATTAGGTAGGAATAATTAACATTTGTCATGTTGGAAATAATTGTGGTAGCAGGGAATGTCTGCACCAAAGTATTGTTGGCAGGAGAGACCGCAAGTTGATATAATTTTAAAAAGGGCGGGAGAGACCGCGTATGGATACATTTTAAGAAAAGAGCGGGAAAGACCGCGCATTGATACATTTTGTAATGGTAGCAGGGATTGTCTGCACCACAAAGCATTGTTGGCAGGAGAGACCGCACTTTAGCATTCATAGGAAGTCAGTAGTGAGCGAGATGTGAAGCGAGTCGGTAGCAGGTCTGAAGCGAGAGGTTGAGAGGAGCGGTGTGCCTACCAGCCACTAGCTATGATTAACAGGAGATTATAAACGGATGTACAGAGACATCAGCTATTATCGTAAGAGGAACTAATATTATTGAATTAATTTTTTGAGAAACTCAAGACTACTGAAGGTATGTTTGCGCATTGCTAGTTGTAAGATTATTGTAAAAAAAAAAGTCCCATTTGAACGTTTGTAAAATCATATCATTCAGAATATAATTAATTTTTGCCAGCAGTATTGCATTACTGATTATAATCCATCCCAAAAACCATCAACGTACAACTTTGCAAAAATGTATTGTTGTCAAGAAAAAGTTTAACTATGAATTACGTAACGTCAGTCAAATTAATTAAAGAATAACGTCAGCTTTGCTATTAAAGAATAACGTCAGCTTTGGTAATAAATACAACCACTTATTATGACAGCCCACCAGCAGTTAATAGAGTACAGTAAACCAGAGTAAGTATATTCATGTCGCAGTTCGATGTAGCAGTCAGATGGCGATCCAGTAACAGTAAAAAAGGTAAGGAACAGTTCTGGGTTATTGTAGATAACGACTGAGGGCCACGACGACGACACATTCTATGTTTCGTCGAAATAATCAGAAAATCACTTTTAATAAGCAGCAATTAAATTCGTATGTGAAGATTCAGAAAGAGAATAAATTGCAAAGGAAACATTTCATTTGTTATTACTAAGCAAGAGATAGAAATCCTAAGGAAAGGTTTCATAGGTTATTGTAAAAGGGAAGGTTGCGTAACAAATGAGATATAGAGGAGACGGGAAGGTTTCATATGTAACAACTGCAATCTGTACTCTTTTACCAGCAGACGTTCGCGTAGAATGCGCCAGACAGTTGAATGCGGTAGTTGCAGTTCTCTGCTCGCGTGTGCCATCGGTTCCTTCACTACACTGACTGTTCCCGAACATGCTCCACCTTCTCTGTTGACTGTCGGCGCCGACCTATTTCCTTCGCTCCATGTGTGTAGCCAGTCTCGTCCCTATATTGTTTTTTGTCCGTTGTAGCTTTTACCAGCGAAATCGCTTCTGAACCATCACAATTGACTCACGTTTAGTGAATTCAAGGTAAAAAAAAAAAAAATCACACGCATCGCTCCATTAAGTCTGCAAGTGTGGCCAGGAGAGCTACGCATTTATGAGATACAAGGATCCAACCCTACATTTAGTTCTACCGTGGTTTTATGCCTTAAAAACTCACTGTACCGTACGGGATAACGATGAAGAGGTTTGTAATTTTATTCCATCTGAACATTATAGAACCACTTGTGAAATATGTATGTTGAGAAAGTGTATTTTCAGGACATGAAACCTTTGAAACAAGCCGCTGATGCCTTCCTAGAACAGAAAATGTGCGTTAGTATGTTGCATAAAATTGCAACGTTTATGGTGGCTAACTACCGCACATTAAGAAAGTTAACCGAGGATGAAAAAATTAAAGTTTACCAAGCAGCACGACAGATGTGTGCTGAAGGTAAGCTCCTAAGATAATGCATATATTCTTTATCTACATGTACATGGTAATGGAAATGAGCGTTTGGCGTCATTGGCCGGGAGGCCCCCGCGGGGCAGGTCCGGCCGCCATATCGCAGGTCTTATTACATTCGGCGCCACATTGGGCGACCTGCACGCCGGATGGGGATGAAATGATGATGAACACAACACAACACCCAGTCCCTGAGCGGAGAAAATCTCCGACCCAGCCGGGAATCGAACCCGGGCCCAGAGGACGGCAATCCGTCACGCTGACCACTCAGCTACTGGGGCGGACCATGTACATGGTTACTCTGCAAGACACATGCAAGTGCTTAGTTGAGGGTTCATCGAACCACTTTCAACTTATTTGTCTCCTTTTCCCGAATTTCGCGCGGGATAGAACACCTACAGCTCTCTGTCTGAGCGCTGCTTTTTTGTATTTTATTCTGATGATCATTTCTTCCAATGTATATGGAACTCAACAATATCTCTTCGAATTCGGAGGTGTAAGTTGGTGATCGAAATTTCATATATAGATCGCGCCACGTCAAAAAACGCCATTGTTCAAATGATTACCACCCCAACTCCTGTGTAATTTCCGCGACACTCTTTCCCCTGTTTTACGATAATACCAAACCAGCTGCCCTTATTTAGACTCTTTCGACCTCTTCCGTCATTAGTAAGGCTCTCCAACTTCGTAGCAATGCTCCAAAAGAGTGTTTTGTCATTAAACGCCTACAGCATTTTCTGTGTGTCCATTCCTATTTAAGTAGGTCGTAATTGTAATCAGAGGTATTAAGTAGAATCTACAGCCTTTAGATTTGACTGGTTGATCTTGTAAACGAAGTTTAACGGACTTAGTTTAGTACACACAGGGATAACCTCGCTCTTGTCATTATTTATTGCCAAGTGCTAATTTTCACACCAAAAATATATACCTTATTTAAATCGTCCTGCAGTTAGTTTTGATCTTCTGGTGACTTTACAGGACGATAAATGATAGCATCATCTAAAACCTATTATATTTTCAACTATGTGTAGTACGATCTTCACATTATTCTGCAAATATTAATTGGAACCTGTACAGTTTCAGTACAAGTGCCCAATCACAGCAACCAAGAAACAAATTCAAAATGGCGAAATTTGAGGACTGGGCAGAAGAGCCTCCTCTCCTACATGATGAAGTCAGCAGATACTTGCAAGAACACTGTGTGAACGAGGGAGATATTCTACAGTGGTGGAAAAATAACTCCCAACGACTTCCTCGACTTGCGTGTGTGGCAAGAAAAATATTAAATATACCAGCCACTAGTGCGTCTAGTGAGAGAATTTTTAGTTGCGCTGGAAACCTAATTAGCGAAAAACGATCACGTCTTAATGCAGACAGACTTAACGATCTCGTCATAATTAATTCAAACACTAATCAGCAGACACATTGAAAATACAGTAGAACATTAAACGGGAAACTATGAGTTTGAGCGCAAATTTACTAATTAAGAGTGCAGATTTCTTTCTTGTGCTTTCTGGGCGTCAATTTCTGAGATAGAAATTTTGTAATGCATACAGTTCATTTTTATTCTAGACTAAGCTTTTTGATTTCAATCCTTCCAAGTGACATTAATTATTGTTTGTAAACCATTTTCTGTTACTTGGGTTTGCAAAAGTAGCCACATATTTTTAGGAGTATCTGGTTTGGCCTAAATAATACTTTCAGGGGAACTGAAGGAAAATTTGTAAAGATTTTATGTTGAAAAGTGTTCTGCAAAATAAAATATTCATTTGTGGAGTAAGGCAACACACATTATGAGTTTAAATTACGATTTATTTTGTTGAGTTCCACACACATTGCAAAATGTAATTTTATTCTTGTATTTCTATATTAAGGGGAAACCCACATGCAGAGTCAAGATTATGAAGACCTAGACACTACAAATACTCCTAAAATGAAGAGCGTCTTTTTCCATGAATGTTTTGTAGTAGGAATATAATGGAAACTCTGAGCGACTCTCCACAGCGTCTATATCTGCGTCATGAGGATTCAGACTCGTCGTTTAGGTCTGTGTTATGAGGGTCTAGAGTCGTCGTTTAGATTTGCATCATGCAAGTAAACACTCGTCGTCTTAGTCTGCATCATGATGGTCCGAAATATGGTCCCTCATGATGCAGACCTAGACTACAAGTGTGGACTCTCATGACGCAAACGTAGGAGCCGCGAAAAATGGCTCAGGGTCGCCATTGTATTCCCAGTACTATAGTTTTTAGACGAACTGGATACGAAACAAGTCCTTCGATTTTGTTAAAATGCATTTTGGCAATTTAGAATGATTTTTCCAACTTCGACTGAATTCACAGAACCAGTAAAATACATCCTGGAAACGTAGTTAAATATTTATATAATTGGTGTCATACTTGGCTGAAACATACTAAAGTTAAAGAATCTAGACTTCCAAAATCTTAATTTGGTTCTCATTGCAATACAGTGGTTAATAGGGGCGTATATAATTTATTCTTCTGGGGAGGTGACCAATCTTCTTTTTGGGGGGGTGGAGGTTCACTTCTTTAGTACAAATATCCATCCGTTTCGGTGTTGAAAAGTGCAGCACAGACTGCATTGCGTTGCCTGGGCATTTATTTATTCCATACTCTCGTACTCCATCTTCCCTCCCGTATTTTCTCTCTATCCATTTAGTCCTCTCCCACTATCTCTTTGATCACCTCCAACCCCCCCCCCCCCCCCCCCCCCCCACTCCCCATTCCTTGGCCGGCCGAAGTCGCCAAGCGGTTCTAGGCGCTACAGTCTGGAACCGCGCGACCGCTACGGTTGCAGGTTCGAATCCTGCCTCGGGCATGGATGTGTGTGATGTCCTTAGGTTAGTTAGGTTTAAGTAGTTCTAAGTTCTAGGGGACTGATGGCCTCAGAAGTTAAGTCCCATATTGCTCAGGGCCATTTGAACCATTTTTGAACCCATCCCTTGGCCCATCTCCCCCCCACCCTCTATCCTTCTCCTCGTCCTCTCTCTGTTGGATTCCGCCACCTCAGTTCATCTCCTCTTCACCTATTTATGAAAACTCATGTATATCTGTCAACTTTTGTGGTGATCAGTGAATCAGTGTCAAAGTTTATTGCTAGGTAGCATTTATTGTAATACTTTTTGATACGCAGCATTGATAGTTTTGTTTTCTGGTGCGTAAACAAATGAAGTTGAAGGTGTCCCGACAGGGCAATATGCGACATACAAATAGCCATGTGAAAAACATGATTTTCAAGATTGATGCCACAAACATATAACAACTGCCCCTGCGATTTATCTATCGACATGGCAAATGTAAGCTGCACTGGAAATTATAACCGTTTAAAGTCGAATGGCATGTCGGTCGGAATCTTAGTTATATTGGAATCAAACTGTCCTCACCTTTGTACTTTCCTTTTAAAATTGTGGCTTCGATTACGTTGTTCTTTAACTTCTTCCCCGCAAGCCGGGTGCCATTACAAAGACGTGGCTGGTTTACCTTTCGCAACATGATTGCCGATCCGACTTAATTACAAAAAAATGGCTCTGAGCACTATGGGACTCAACTGCTGAGGTCATTTGTCCCCTAGAACTTAGAACTAGTTAAACCGAACTAACCTAAGGACATCACAAACATCCATGCCCGAGGCAGGATTCGAACCTGCGACCGTAGCGGTCTTGCGGTTCCAGACTGCAGCGCCTTTAACCGCACGGCCACTTCGGCCGGCACTTAATTACAGATTGGGAGGCGGTAATCCGGGGAAATCCAGCGAATTTAAAAATTCCGTAGGATAGTTGACTACATCATCTAGGTTAGTAACGGAATAAACCGACTTGTATGTCAGCAATTCGCCAGGTGTCATATTTTGAATCTGAAAATTCATTTCGTTAACATCAAGGTTTTTTGCAGCCAATATAACACGTTCACTCAACCAAAAATGGTTTGCAACTGTTAAACGACATTTGCTGTGCGCGAATTGTCCAACACGATGACTGTGAATGTGTCAGACAGCTCTCAAATTTCAAAAAGATCATAGACATTTCGTTTAAAAGAAATTATGTATATATATATACATTTCTTTTAAACGAAATGTCTATACCCATAGACAAATACATATATATATATATATATATATATATATATATATATATATATATATATATATACATATACATGCACATGAAAATATTCAAAAACCTTCTCCATGGAAACATGCGTACATAGTGAACTTTCATGGTAACCCGCAAACGATGTCAAAATCTTTTGTAAGGTACTCTCTTCAATGTACTGTCCGAAATATTATGTAGACAGTGATGTTCCTCTTGATGGTCAAGTGTGCAAAATTTCTTCAAGGTCGGAATAAAATTGTAGGTTGGTGTAGAAGTGTGTACGTAAAGTACCCTCCGCCATGCACCATTCAGAATTTTAAGCAGGCAGCGCCCTTCATCCTGCTTTGAATATCAAGTGTGCCAAATTTCATCAAGATCGGAATAAATACGTACAATTTGTCTAGTTCCGTTATGTAAAGGAACCTCTGCCATGCACCATATGAAATTTTATGTAGACTGTGACCTTCCTCTTGGTTTAAAGGTATAGTGTGCAAAATTTCATCAAGATTGTATGCAATACAAACACACGGACACAATGAAAACGCACTTTCAGTTTTTGTCAAATTTTCCAATTTTTCGGTCGATTTTCGAAAAATTTTATTTCATAAAAACCTTGTCCTGAGAATTACGAACACAGCAAAAAAAATTTAGCCGAACTGGTCCAGGCGTTCTCGAGTTTTACGCTTATCAACACATTTGGCAATTAATTTTTATTTATATAGATGCGCAAACCTGGAAGTTGGAGTTGGACGTTTGAGCAAAACTACTCTAACCTTTGGGCATTAACCTTAATCTGTGCAGACGAAACGTAGCTTGTGGACAGGAGACAGCCGCAGATTTGGCGCACGAACCATGTTTGGGTCAGCTGTTTGTTCAGTCTGATGTTTCTTGTCTGTGTGCACATTTGGCAGATACCCGTCAGTGCTCTAAAGAGTACAGTGCTGAATTTATTGAAATGTATAAAAGCCACACTTAGAGCAGGGAATACAGCGATCGAGATAAGAAGCAGCCGTTTGAGTTTCTGTAAGAGATAAATTACGATTGTTGAACCTACGGCAGAAAGGGGAACGGTAATGAAAAGAAGGATATTCATTGTGCACTGTTTACGGCAAAGAGCTAAGCAAAGTAAGTAAATCTATTCGATCGGGCACCAGGGCGACGATATGTACAGGGTGGTCAGAAACAGTCTGGAAAGCTTGTAAGAGTGTTTCAGAGAAGGTTGTTGTGACAAATAATCTTAAGAAAAAACTCGATACTTTGCGCGGTTTGCGAGTCAGTTGCATGAGGCCGTTGTGCGAGCAAATTCAAGCGGGCTTCCTGCATCATTTGGTGTGTCTCTGTACAGGTTTTCTTGAGTTCCACGCAAAATTTAATACAGTCGCGTTGCTCCTCGAACTCCGCCATCTCAAAATTCGCAAACTGTGCAACACAATGCTCTACTGAATACAGCATTTAACAATAACTAAAAGACATACTACAATGAAACTTCCGGCAGCTACACATTAAACAAAGGCGTTTGCAGGGATGCTAACCGCATATCCCTCCAACACATTACTGGTGCGCAATTACGAATGTTCCGGAATTTTTCGAATAGACCTCATATATGATGGTGGAGCCGGAACGAGAGCAGACTCCTTTGAGGAGGCTGTCTCGTCTGGAGAACAGGCTGTTTCTCCCCCGGCAGACAGGAAGCGGTGCAGTGCTCCCCTGTGTAGGCGCGGCCCGCCTGTCCACAGGGTGTAAGCAAACACATCTCCCAACACGCCGTCAGCCGCAGACACCCAACAGCAGAAGGCGGCGCAGCGCTAGTAGCTACCGTGAGAATTTCTGCGCCGGCTGCGCCTGAATGGTTCCTAAAGCCATTCTCACACGGGGCGAATTAGCTAACGTTGACGTGGAAGTGTACCAGTTTTGTGACGTCACTTCATGTTATTTCCCATTGACGACCATTGCCTCGTGCGAAACATAAAGTAAGGTCTGCGATACTTCGGCAGGGTGCTTCGAAAGGCTGAAGCACTCCAAGATGCAAGAACGCATTCGTCACAAACAGAACTTGCGAGGCTCCGTATTGTCTTTGTTGTTCTCAGTTGAAACCGTTGTTGATGGATTTTGTACTGGAACGTACAATATGTGAACATATGCTGCTTGCAAGCACCGGTTCATTGAAGATGTCTCGAAAACGGGTCGATACTGGTACGATTTGTCGTACTAAAATGCGAAACGTCATATTGGTGGTTAAAGAATTTTCGTATTTAGTTACTTCCGTATTACAACTCGCTTGTTATGAAAGTACACTGTTTCAAGGTAACGGCACATTGAAAATTCATCAAAAACGCACTGTTCTTCGAAGCTTTGTTATAATTAAATGCCAATGAATGTCATATCGGCAATTAAAGCCTCCAGCGATCGTAACTAAAATACTGCATTTGTTTTAGAATTGCAGCGTATATTATTATGAATTGTGTTTGCGTCATGCCGTATCAACTTTTTTTTTTGTTCACCTTCGTGTTTTCTAAGCGTTTCGTGAACATTCTCATTAAATTAATAGAAGCATTTTCTGTTATATTCGGTGTTAAGTAAATATAAGTGAACTCTCTGTCAGAAGTGAGTTTGTCAGAATTTGTGAAGTTTAGTAAGCTCATGTCTTTACTGACTGGACATTATGATGCATATCCCTTCCTTCTTGTCCATGTATAATGAAGAAAAAATTACTACGTTGAGCTTAACTATTTTGTATTATGGACAACATTTAAATAATTTAGTTAGGGCGAAAACGTAATATTTCCAGATAAATAATACCTATTTGCAATGTCGGTCTCAGTATCTGGGATGGCAGCTTTGTTCCCATTTAACCTATTAGAAGGCCGACCGGAGTGGCCGAGCTGTTCTAGGCGCTACAGTCTGGAACCGCGCGACCGCTACGGTCGCAGGTTCGAATCCTGCCTCGGGCATGGATGTGTGTGATGTCCTTATGTTAGTTAGTTTTAAGTAGTTCTAAGTTCTAGGGGACTTATGACCTCAGAAATTAAGTCCCATAATGCTCAGAGCCATTTGAACCATCTTTAACCTATTAGAAGACTTCGTCCATTGTTGTTGAAATGACAAATTAGTATTAATACGACGTCTTAACTGAAATTGTTTTTCAGGTGTAAATTATATATTGTTTTCTGAAAATAATTATTTGCATGAAGATTTATAGGCCTAATGGATAATGACAAAGGTTGAAAATTTTGACCTTACGAAAAATAGTAGTTACCTGTTACTTTCTAAAATCGATTTCGCTGTCCATAATAAAATTAGAAAAATTATAAATGTGGTGTCACCGCCAGACACCACACTTGCTAGGTGGTAGTTTTAAATCAGCCGCGGTCCATTAGTACATGTCGGACCCGCGTGTCGCCACTGTGTGATTGCAGACCGAGCGCCACCACAAGGCAGGTCTCGAGATACGGACTAGCTCTCGCCCCAGTTGTACGGACGACTTTGCTAGCGACTACACTGACGAAGCCTCGCTCCTTTCCGAGCAGATAGTTAGAATAGCCTTCAGCTAAGTCAATGGCTACGACCTAGCAAGGCGCCATTAGTAACATTGCATGTATCTAAAGAGTCTCACTTGTATCGCCACAATCTCCAGATGTACCAAAAGGATGGATTAAAGTTAAGTATTCCAGAAGCTACGTACTTTTCTTTATAGTATTCATTACGTATCCTGTTTCAGACCTGCTTTAGCTTAGCGCGTGCCTTTCGGCTTCCTCTCATTGTGTCTAGGCTGTCTTGTCTAGACACAACAATAAATGAGACAAAAACATTGTTTGCATGAAAATTAAAACATAGCCGCACTATGTTTACTGTAAATTAGTTATGTTCAAAAATGTTCAAATATGTGTGAAATCTTATGGGACTGGCCGGCCGAAGTGGCCGTGCGGTTAAAGGCGCTGCAGTCTGGAACCGCAAGACCGCTACGGTCGCAGGTTCGAATCCTGCCTCGGGCATGGATGTGTGTGATGTCCTTAGGTTAGTTAGGTTTAACTAGTTCTAAGTTCTAGGGGACTAATGACCTCAGCAGTTGAGTCCCATAGTGCTCAGAGCCATTTGAACCATCTTATGGGACTTAACTGCTAAGGTCATCAGTCCCTAAGCTTACACACTACTTAACCTAAATTATCCTAAGGACAAACACACACACCCATGCCTGAGGGAAGACTCGAACCTCCGCCGCACAGTGGGCCAGAATCTTGAAAACGTGGCCAAAAAGGAAAAAAAAGTTTAAAGATGGGGATTTTGGACTATCAGGTTGGCAGCAGCAATGCTGGGACAACTGAATGCCGGCTGTACGGGCGACCAGATGTTCATTTGTTCGGTAATATCTCAGGTCAAATGCGGCATTTCATTGTTAGCGTGCGCGCAGCTGGCCAGGCTACAAAAACAGTCGTGTTGTTGAAGGAAGTTAATTATGTTTTGTGCAAGTGAAACCAATTACTTTCATAATGGAATGTATTCCAGGAGGTATGTACTAGTGAAAAAACACTTATATCACTATTAAATCATCAATTATGCACGATTACATTTCAATTAACGTACTACAGGGAAATGAATGACAAAATCGTAAAATGCGCTTAAAAATAGAGATAAGTTACGAATTCCACGACATTCCGCTTTCTTTTGCGCTGTGTACGCAAGTATATATTATTACCTTTGTAAATTAAGCTTCAAATCCTGCGACTAGTTGCGACTCTGGCTTTGAGCCACGTTTTAAGCGACACTTGCAAAATGTCATTGTTCAGACATCTTCAAAAATGACAGTAGAATCAATTAATTATGAGTTTTATTTGTACAATTTAAATTAGAATCGACACGTAGAAGCATTGTAAAGAATAAAATAATTAGAAAAATGACGAAAAGTGTAACACTGATTTTTTTTTTTAAATTTCAGTTTCATCTGATCCAGCGTATTCCAGAATCGGATTTTCGAGGAAAGATATTTTTCTAATAACAAAAGAGTATCTGTCAAATGATTTGGAAGGGTTGGTTGGGGAAAGAGACCAGACAGCATGGTCATCGGTCTCATCGAATTAGGGGAGGATGGGGAAGGAAGTCGGCCGTGCCCTTTCAGAGGAACCATCCCGGCATTTGCCTGGAGCGATTTAGGGAAATCACGGAAAACCTAAATAAGGACGGCCGGACGCGCGATTGAACCGTCGTCCTCCCGAATGCGAGTCCAGTGTCTAACCACTGCGCCACCTCGCTCGGTCTGATTTGGAAGGAGTCATAGAACATTTGGAAAGGTCGTTGACAGAAAAAAGTGGACATACAATTAAAATTCCCTATGATATGAGGCCTACCATTTCGATTTTGTTAACAAAGTTAAGAAGCAAGCATAAGGAAGCAACTCGGCGACAAGGATATTTTTTCAAGAAGAACGAAACCTGGTTAAATACAATAGTATACATTCCGATTGATTCGAAACCTGCAAGTGTGACTAAATCAACAGGCCGACCTGCCACAAAATTTGAAACATTATCTGATAGGTCTAAAAGAAGGAGAACTGAGGAGATTCGTACGAAATTCAGTCCTGTCGAATTATCGTTCGCCGCGCAAATGAGTCTTCGATCTTTGGGGCACCCAGATGCTGCGAAGATTGTGAAAGACGTCACACTCTCAAGTCCATCCAAGATGAAAAAATACAAGGCAGGCTTGCGATTTTCAACATCATTGCCATCCTCATATGATGCAAATGAAGGTCTAGCACTCCTTTTCGACTTGAAATTGTCAAAAGAATCTTACCAGCATTTGAGAAATGGGGCTAAAGGAAAAGGCTAAACACACTATATCCACCGTATTCAGCTATTTTGGTAGCAGAAAAAGCTTGCTGCCCTCCAGACGTAACCCTCACTTTTACCGAATCAAAAACTGAGGTACGGTTGCAAGCTTTGTTAGACCACACTGTTCAACGTGTTCTACTGCTGAAACGAGACGATATTTTACATATGAGTGATTCGGAAATGTCTAATATGGCCCTTATTTGTAAGTGGGGCTTTGACGGAACCTCCAGGCGAAGCATGTATAAAATGAAGTTTTCAGATTCGAGTATTTCAGATGCAACTTTATTTTTCACTTCGCTTGTTCCACTGAAACTTGCAGGTGTAAATGAAGAAACTAAAGAAGAAAAGATCTTGTGGATTAATCCGAAGCCGTCTTCAAACCTCTTTTGCAGACCACTGAAGTTAGAATTTACAAAGGAAACAGAGCAAACGTCTTTAAATGAGAAAGCGTATTACGACAAACAGATCGAACAACTCCAGTCATTCGAAACAGTTATTCATGGGAAGACATTTCCATTAAATACAATTTAAGCATGACCATGGTAGATGGTAAAGTGTGCAATGCTATCACCAACACGAAATCTGCGCAACGGTGCTATCTCTGCAAGGATACGTCTGCCCAATTTAATAACATTGACGATGTTTTGAAAAAACAAGTTACCGCCGATTATCTGCAGTACGGACTATCAACTCTTCACGCTTGGATTCGATGTTTTGAATGTTGTATTCATTTGGCATACCAAATGAAAACAAAAAAGTGGCAGGCACGTAAAGCAGAAGATAAAGAGGAAAAAGCAATACTGAAAGCCAACATTCAAAAAGCTTTCAAAGAGCAGCTTGGAATTGTAATTGACATGCCGAAACAAGGGTTTGGCAGTACGAATGACGGAAACACCGCTCGACGTTTTTTTGAAAACACTCCAACATCAGCGCTGATAACTGGAGTTTCCGAAGAACTAATCCACCGTTTCCATATAATTTTGCAGACGATTTCGAGCGGACGTCAGATCGACGTTGAAAATTTTCGAGCATACGCCTTAGCAACTGCCAGGCACTACGTGAAAGAATACCCCTGGTACAACATGCCAACAGCAGTCCATAGATTGTTGATTCACGGTCCAGACATTATTTCTTCGTCCATTTTACCCATCGGTCAACTGTCGGAGGATGCTCAGGAATCAACCAATAAGTTGATAAAGCAATATCGCCTGAGTTTTTTTCGAAAGTTTTCCAGAGTTAAGACTATGGAAGACGTGTTCAGGAGATTGTTGGCAACGACAGACCCCTACGTTTCTTCCTTATGCAAATCTTCGCCGAAGAAACTGAAGAGTTCGTCGCCAGAAGACGTTGCCCTCTTAGTTCCTGTGGCGGAAGACTATGAAGATTCTGTGGTGTCACCGCCAGACACCACACTTGCTAGGTGGTAGCCTTTAAATCGGCCGAGGTCCGTTAGTATACGTCGAACCCGCGTGTCGCCACTGTCAGTGATTGCAGACCGAGCGCCACCACACGGCAGGTCTAGAGAGACTTACTAGCACTCGTCCCAGTTGCACAGCCGACTTAGCCAGAGATGGATCACTGACAAATACGCTCTCATTTGCCGAGACGATAGTTAGCATAGCCTTCAGCTACGTCATTTGCTACGACCTAGCAAGGCGCCATAGCATTTGATAATTAATATTGTGAAGCATGTACCGTAACGAGAGATGTTCTACAATTGTGGATTAAAGTAAAGTATTATATCAACTACGTACTTTATTTGCTACTATTAATTCCCTTAACTGTTCCAGACCTCGCGCCAGTCAGCGTGTAATTAAACGCGTGCATTTCGGCCTCCTCTAGCAACACAGTGTTGGCTCTTCTGCCAACACTACATATTGGCGACGAGGATGGGATTCGAACCCACGCGTGCAAGTCAGCGTGTAATTAAACGCGTGCATTTCGGCCTCCTCTAGCAACACAGTGTTGGCTCTTCTGCCAACACTACATATTGGCGACGAGGATGGGATTCGAACCCACGCGTGCAAAGCACGGAAACGCCGATGCGTTGTCCCGTTTGCCTGTTGCTGAGGATAGAGCATTCGATTCCTCCGAACTTGCTTGCATGTTCATTGATGCGGAAACCGATGACGTGGTCGAATCGTTTCCGATTGATTTTCGCCGTGTAGCTACAGCCACAGCTGCTGACCCTGTCCTTGCTACCGTTTTGCGTTTTGTTGCTACGCAATGGCCCTTGTCGAAATCACGGATCGAGGATCCGTTGGTTCGCCGATTTTTTGCTCACAAGGAGAGACTTTTTGTTCGACGTGGTGTTTTGCTGTTGCGTTCTGATAATGATCAGTCCAGGGTTGTGGTCCCACGTCCGTTACAGTCCTCTGTATTACGGCTTCTCCACCAAGGACATTGGGGTATAGTGCGAACGAAACAACTTGCTCGTCAGCACTGTACTTGGTTCGGAATCGATGCTGCGATTACGAAAATGTGCTCTTCTTGCATGGCGTGTGCCGAACAACAATCCGCACCACCGCGGAAATTCTTTGCATGGCCGAAAGCCACTTCCCCTTGGCAACGCTTGCACATAGATTTTGCTGGTCCATTTTGGAATGCTCGATGGTTGGTTGTGGTCGATTCTTTCAGTAATTTTCCTTTTGTTGTCCGGATGTCTTCCACGACGTCATCTGCCACCATCCAAGCGTTATCCGCTATCTTTTGCATTGAAGGTCTTCCGCAGACTATTGTTTCCGACAATGGCCCACAATTCACGTCCGCAGACTTTCAGTCATTCTGCAAGGCCAATGGTATTCAACATTTGACATCCGCGCCATTTTCGCCTCAGTCAAACGGTGCCGCTGAACGATTGGTCCGGACTTTCAAGTCACAGATGTTGAAGTTGAAAGAGTCGCATTCTCGGGAGGACGCGTTATTGCTCTTCTTGTCCTCGTATCGCTCTCAGCCCCGAGATGGTCGCTCGCCGGTTGAGTTGCTCCACGGTCGTCCTGATCGAACCTTAATGTCTTTGCTGCATCCGCCGCATCAGGTTCCTGTGCAGCGGCCGCCACCTGTTTTTGCTCCTGGCGACGTTGTATACTATCGCAACTATCGCGGTTCACGGCGTTGGCTCGCAGGGCGCATTCTTCGCTGCCTCGGCCGCGCTATGTATCTGGTTTTGGGGGCCTCTGGTGAGGTGCGTCGGCATCTCAATCAGCTGCGCCTCTGTCGTCGCACGGGTTCTGCCGCTCTCCGTCTGCTTTCAGCGACGGTGCCGTCCGGTCAGCGCCCTGGGGACCCATCTACTGGCTCGCCTCACCCCCAGGTGTTACCGACGCTGCCTTCCATTTTGCCCCATGGCGACGCGCCGCCGCCGCCTGTTCTCCCGCCGGCGACGCCCGCAGTGGACGCTTCGCTGCAGCCGCCATGCGCCTCCCTCGGTCACGCGCCGCCGATCGCTTCCCGTGACCAGCTGTCCTCCGACATGGAACTCTTGCCCGCTCCGAACCAGATGTCGTCTTCGCCCGTCGGCTGCCCCGCCCCGATGGAGGTCGCATCTTCGGCCCCTCCTGTCTCTTTACGGGCGCATACACCGCATGTTGGCGTGCACCCTGGACTAGGTTTTCAGGCGTTTCCTAGCTCCCCTCGGACCGAATGGCCGGGTGCGAGTGGCACAGCCTCGCCTGTTGTTAGGCTCCCCACCTCATCGCATACGTCAACATGGGGTCCTCCCCACGGCGGGCGGAAGCCTTATAACACAACCGTTCGCCGATTTGCGGGCGAGGAATGTAGTGTCACCGCCAGACACCACACTTGCTGGGTGGTAGCCTTTAAATCGGCCGCGGTCCGTTAGTATACGTCGAACCCGCGTGTCGCCACTGTCAGTGATTGCAGACCGAGCGCCACCACACGGCAGGTCTAGAGAGACTTACTAGCACTCGTCCCAGTTGCACAGCCGACTTAGCCAGAGATGGATCACTGACAAATACGCTCTCATTTGCCGAGACGATAGTTAGCATAGCCTTCAGCTACGTCATTTGCTACGACCTAGCAAGGCGCCATAGCATTTGATAATTAATATTGTGAAGCATGTACCGTAACGAGAGATGTTCTACAATTGTGGATTAAAGCTAAGTATTATATCAACTACGTACTTTATTTGCTACTTTTAATTCCCTTAACTGTTCCAGACCTCGCGCCAGTCAGCGTGTAATCAAACGCGTGCATTTCGGCCTCCTCTAGCAACACAGTGTTGGCTCTTCTGCCAACACTGCAGATTCAGATGCAGATAATGAGGAAACAGTGTTTGAGGATGATGACGATTCAGTTGAAGCAGAAGATGAAAAAGAATAAGAAAATGAAAACTTGTAAATTAAGTTATAAAAAATTTACAAAATAAATAATTGTAATTAAAATGAAATAATTTTTTGTAATATTTTACACCATCTTGTAACCTATATTTGGTCCTTTCTTCGAGTTTTCCACTTTTTTGGTTTATTTTTTAAGCATTAACTACAATAACCCCTAAATACTGACTTTTATATGAATAAAAATATATAAATATAAATAAATAAAAAGACATAGATTTTGACCGCCATCTTGGATCCACCATTTTTAAATTTTTTGAACTCTGTCATCATCAGTAACCTCGATAATTCCCTAAAAATTACTTTTATACGTAAAAAATGATAGTAGTGTACATAGAGCCTGCCATCTTGGGTCCGCCATTTTGTTTTTTTCACTTTTTGATATCATTTCTTAATCAGAAACTCCGTAAACCCTTACATACTAAGTTTGGTACAAATTGAACAACTACTTATATTTTGACCAACTTTTTGGGATTCTGACCCACTGTGCGCTGGGACCAGCCGCACAATAAATTCGTTATGAGATCATTTAAGTTGACAATGTGAATACTAATTTTACATAGTGCAAGATCTATATTACGAAACGGATCTATATGAATAATAATGTATTAACAGAAAAGTAGTTTTCTGGCGATCAGATATGTTCAGGAATAGCTAGAAATGAGGAGTATGTAATTTAAGTGGGAAAATTAACCAAAGCCAGCCGTAATTTAACGGAATCGAACATTTCGGTTAATCTGCGAAACTTCTGGCAGATTAAAACTGTGTGCCGCACCGAGACTCGAAGTCGGGACCTTTGCCTTTTGCAGGCAAGTGCTCTACTATCTGAGCTATCCAAGCACGACTTACGTGCTGTCCTCTCAGCTTCACTTCTGCCAGTACCTCGTCTCCTACCTGCGAAAGTTGCGAGAAGGCAAGGTTAATTACAACATGGAAATTCCGTTTTTTTCTTATGACATGTTCATGGAAGTTGAAGTTTTTATTTATATATACTACAGATGGAGCAACATGACTAGCATATAGACATTGGAGGAAATGTGCTTTTTAATAGAGATAACATAGGAATTTTACGCGCATCCATTTTCGTAAACACACTGCGTGATTTGGGGGCCAGATACGGCCGACAGCTGCCGCCAGAGAGCGCTACAGTCACAAATCACGATAACCGGCACGTCGCGTGTAATGCAAGCACTGTGTCTCGTGAGACTGGATTTCCGATCAGTATCCACATCTTCATTAGCTGCCTCATCATGTGTGAGGATGGCTTAAAGTCTTTTTTATACAAGCGACTTTCTCGTCTAAATCGACTATTCGTGGTGGGCATGTAAGGCAGCCACCAATCACGTCGCGAGTTGACCGGTGATGTCAGTACTCAGTTTGACGCTTTTCAGAGGTGATGCACCCAGAAGGGGAGGAGCAAGCGAAATGAAACATCAGGAGTGGAGAGGGTATATGATTCTATTTCAGTGATTATAAAATCAAGTCATATTTATAAAGAACTTGGCAGTATGAGCCCACTTATCACTATGAAACTGCATCCTCTCTGGTCTCTGCGAATGCTCTAATTCGGTTGGGAAAGATGTCACAAAACCATATGTATCCTCTCCTGAGACAAGCTAGCCCAGAACTTTTGTAACTGGCTCTGACATCCAGGATTTTGGAACAAAGTTGACATCTGCGTTGGTCCCACACATGTTTCGTCAGTGACGATCTGCACATCTTTCAGATCATGCGAGTACATCAAGATCATGTAGAAAATTAATAGATACCTACCATCTGTGGACGAGCATGTTCTGTTGAAAAGTATCACTATGATACTGTCGCTTGAGAGGTAACATATGAGACTGCAAGATGTCCTTGACATACTAGTGTGCCGTTACAGTTCCCTCAGTCACTACTAGCCGTGGCCTGAAGTCATAGTCGCTGGTTCCCCACACCTACGCCAGGATTGGAAGAACGTCTCCCTAGGTCGCCACAATAATAGTGCAGAACCTGCTGCATCAGCAAACACATTGGGACGCCATTCATCAACAGTATATATTTACCAGTCACAGCAGCAATGCAAATGCTACCGTTTGTGTTGTGGGGTTAAAGGCAGACTACATCTGGGACGGTAATTCACTAATCTGGTGGCTGCTGGTCTCTGACTTATGGTGCAGGATAACACAGAATGTCATAGGGAGTTCATTACTTATTCTCAGATGGCAGGCGCCAATGTGAAGGGGTTATGACGTGTTTGGTGCACAATACTGTGATTCGCTCTTGTGGTGGTTTGATGTTGTTGACTGGAACCTGACAGTCTTGTACAGTCCAACATCGGCCCATCGTCACATCTGCAATTTGATATCTGTGAGGATCTCCTCCCTCTGGAAGAAACGCTACGATCGAGCGGAAAGGTCTATGGGGAACCATACCAGCCTTTGGCAATATTCTTCCAGGTGAACTCTAATATTTAAAGGTGATTCCTTCAAAGGATGGTGTTCCCTGGTGCAGGTTGAGGTGGCTATGAGCCAGGATATTACAAGTGGGTGATGCAGACGAGATGGGAACGCTGGTGGCTCCAGATAAAGGCAGCTGCAACTATAACAAATTCTTTTACTGATGTACCTGCACATTTTAATACAATGGTCAGTGGCCAGCTGGCCGCTGAATTCTGTCAGGCTGGTTGGCCACACACCCTCCATCAAATAGTGCAAATGACTCTGAGCACTATGGGACTTAACATCTGAGGTCATCAGTCCCCTAGAACTTAGAACTACTTAAACCTAACTAACCTAAGGACGTCACACACATCCATGCCCTAGGCAAGATTCGAACCTGCGACCGTAGTGGTCGCGCGGTTCCAGACTGAAGCGCCTAGAATCGCTCTGCAACATCAGCCGGCCACCCTCCATCGCTGACACGGTGCTACATCATGCCAGCAGCCTCATTATCTAAGGTGGCTGCATGGACACTGCGCCAGCAGTGCGTGAAATCAACGCTGCAGTGGATGCAGCAATCCGTGGCGCTGCCCAGTGGTGTCAAGGTGGGGGATGCCCACCGTGCTCAGACTCCCGTCCAGCGATGGCAAATGGCAGCGGCTGTAATTGGGAAGCAGGAGATGGACGTTTTCGTGGAGATGACCTGGTTTGGCTATCCACACCATGGCGCTAAGTCCGGGGAAGGACTTAACTGTGTAGAGCTCTTATGCTATTGTGACCTCGAAACCTCGAACCAGTGATCTCTGCTGGCAGGTACATTTGGCAACGTCGTCCAGCGCAGGCCTTTCATGCTGGGTGGGCTGCGAGATTCAGAATAATTATATAACCAATATGACCAGTACTTATAGCCATCAGTGGTGCACTTGTTCATATGCTCTACTACCAGTCAAGTATCTTAAAACACTTCTGCCAGTGGCAGGGTGCAAATTGCCTTGCCCTGCACTGCACTAATCAGTGCAGTACCACTGAGTTGCAGAAAGCTAACCAGCCTTGCGACGTTGTGCTGACCTTGTTGAATTATTACAGTGACATCTTGCACTCGCTCTCTGTCAGCACTGCAGCAATACACTGCTCAGGCAAAAACTAATATGCCCATACACGGTCGCTATGTCACATTACCCCTCTCTATGAACAAGACTCTGTTTCTCAGATCGGTCTTAAATTCAATTTCATATCAGACTACATGTTTGTACGGAATACATAGAAATTTTGTAACTAAACAATTTTGACCTGCTCATACAGGTTAGATAAGGAATCTAACCTTACTTTCTTTACTTATGTCTATTTCTTACATTTGTTCTGTGCTTCCAGCAACTCAATCTTCACAGAATGTCCAGTTGCTTCCTTCCCTCTTAGCTCAAAATTTACAAGTATTCCACATTTACACTATCAGGTTTCACTCTCACTCTCTCTTACGCTATAGGGGCCCACTTTACTGGAATCTGGACTACTGGTGGTTTATGCTGATGATCAGCTCTCCGCCTTGAAAGAATGAAATCTGCACACAGCAGAGTTAGCGCCACAGTCCTCTGAACTGTTCTATGCACTGCATTAACTGCTTGGCTGAAATGCGCCCTTCCTGTGCAGCAATGAACCAGTCCAGGGAACAAATTAGGTCAGGTTCTAGAATTTGATTTAGAAATGTTATATTTGGTGCTGGCAAAAACTCCATAGGTTCATCTGGTCAGTACAGCTTTGGTTGTTTGGTCCGCTTGGGAGATTCCCGTAGTTATGGCTGGTAGATGGAAAATTGGACCAATTATGTTGCATGCAGTCCCATTGATCAAGTTTTCGCTTCTACTGATGCTGTGTGATAGTAAGAGGTTAGATTTTGTCCATGGGGTCCATAATTAACCTCAATTCAGGCAGCAGTTTGCGCTGTGCTTTTTGTAAGCCCAACAAATGCTGTTCAGGCGACGAAAGATCAGCACTTAGTTGTCCACGCAACATGAAATGCAACGCTTCTTGCAAGTTTGACACTACCCCTCATGCATTCCATATGATATCCGCTGACGCTTATAAAAGTCTTGTGACTATAACTTCCTTGCCGAATACTTCGTGTTTCTGGCATTCCAAACTCACGTCCTCTGATGCTCTAGTGTAATTCATTACTTTACTCGTTAATTTTCATAACACCGTTGTGTTGTTAAGTACTTCACCCTCCAAAGACGCTATCTGTGACCGAGCGAGGTAGCGCAGTGGTTAGCACACTGGACTCGCATTCGGGAGGACGACGGTTCAATCCCGCGTCCGGCCATCCCGATTTAGGTTTTCCGTGATTTCCCTAAATCGCTCCAGGCAAATGCCGGGATGGTTCCTTTCAAAGTGCACGGCCGACTTCCTTCCCCGTCCTTCCCTAATCCGATGAGACCGATGACCTCGCTGTCTGGTCTCCTTCCCCCAAAACCGACCAACCAACCGCTATCTGTGTAGTACGCCATTCTTCCAATAACTTACTTCCCTCTGTCAATTTTTTACTACTACCATAGTTTTATTTGATTCCCTATCATCCTTATCTGCCGTTCCAAACACGTTTCCAGAATTTTACCCCCGCCTCCCCTCATCCAAAGATGTTTTCTTCTGCTTCTACTTCCACTATTTGTGTCATTTGTTTTTTAAAGAGGTATGCAGTTTATCACCATCTTTTAACGTCCTTGAGTACCCAACGCTCTTGGCCCTTTGCTGAAGACCATCAAATGTTCTTCCAACCTCCTCACATCATTCTGTATTTGCCATGTGATAAAAACCACCTTCAACACCTACTGATGGCTGGGGATTCTTTCATCCTGTTGCCACCAGACCAGCAGTACTGGTCCACGTGACGAAATGTAATACTGCTATGACTCGTATTCCATCCAATCTTGCCCTTGACGTATTTCAGCCCAAGGACAGGGACAAATATCACCCTTCCGTCTTCCTCGGATGGCTGCTGCCACTAGCCAGCCTACTCACAAACAGCAACATAATAGAATAAAATCTTCATACTAACACCGCTTATTCACTACAGTCCTATACATACGCAGACACATAAACAAAAGAATCCCTGGCGAACACCCCTCGCCGGCCAGTGTGGCCGAGCGGTTCTAGGCGTTTCAGTCTGGAACCGCGCGACCGCTACGGTCGTAGGTTCGAATCCTGCCTCGGGCATGGATGTGTGCCGGCCGAAGTGGCCGTGCGGTTAAAGGCGCTGCAGTCTGGAACCGCAAGACCGCTACGGTCGCAGGTTCGAATCCTGCCTCGGGCATGGATGTTTGTGATGTCCTTAGGTTAGTTAGGTTTAACTAGTTCTAAGTTCTAAGGGACTAATGACCTCAGCAGTTGAGTCCCATAGTGCTCAGAGCCATTTGAACCATTTGAACCATGGATGTGTGTGATGTCCTTAGGTTAGTTAGGTTTAAGTAGTTCTAAGTTCTAGGGGACTGATGACCTCAGATGTTAAGTCTCATAGTGCTCAGAGCCATTTGAACCAATTTGAACACCCCTCATCTTCTTGACCTTAATGCAGGCTCAACCGTATGTTCTAGCTTTTTCTTCGATTCTATCTCATTGTGTTCTTCTCTGGATACATCCTTGACATTTTTGAAATCTTCGCTGGACTACCTCGAAAGTGTTGTAGACGCTCAGCATGTACTGTTGTTATTCTGGTTGGTAATCGGGGCTTCACATTGACTGGTGAAGTAGTCTTTTGTACCTCATAAGATCCTTGATACCTTGTGATGTACTTCTTTGTTTTCTTTTTCAGCGTGGAAGGACTGGACAACATCAACCATTGTCCTACCTTGGAGTGTGATAAATTTTCCGTACATCTTACTGATTCCTCCCGCTTCTCTGATGCCTTCATATTCGCCTCCTTATTCATTTCTACACTTCTTCCACTGTTTTTGCAAACTCCTGTACCAAGTTTTCAGATTTACCTTTCCTTGCCTTTATTAAGTTGAATGGTGATGGCAATTCTGACGATATACAACCTCATATGGGGAAAATACAGTATTCGTGTGTACTTTTGAATCATACACGGACAAAACATACCTTAAATGTGTATCCCAATCCATATGATGTGCGTTCACACAGTAACTTAATGTTTTCCCAGTTGTTCTATGCACTTGTTCCATTTAGTCATTGGCCTGTGGATGAAGAGAACTAGTTCTTAACTTCATGACATGCAATAAATAACACGGCTTCTTCAATAAATCCAACATGAAATTCGTACCCTGTTCCGTAATTATTGTATCTGGTATTCAAAACTTCAACATCCAGTTGTTAACCACTGCTTCTGTGACTGCTTGCTGGCTCATCATGGGAACCATGTACAGATAAAAATGATCTGTTATTTTGTCATGAATCGATTTCCTGCTGGTATACGACTGAACGGTCCTAAAATATCAATCTCAAATGTTTTAAACGTTTTTTTATGCCTCTGGTAGCATCTGCACTTGTAACTTCTTACGATTCAAGTCAGCTCACTGTGCACAACAATTGCAGTTCCTCAAGTATTGATCCACATCCGCTTTCCTGCCTCTTCACCAGAATCTTTTAGCAACTCTCCAGTTTGTTGCTCTGCGCCCTCAATAACCAGATAATGAGTGATCTTGTGCTTCCTTTAAAATTTCCTCCTTAAACTTCACGGGTTCTACTTCCTGCGGCCCTAGCCTTGCTTCTTTGCACAACCATCTGTCAAATGTGGTAAACTGCGTCCTGTACTGTTTATAATTACTGTCAGTGCTCTGCGCTGCCTGCCACGATGCAAGACCATAGCCCAGAATTTTCACCACTTCTACATTCCTGCTTAACGTGTCTGCATTTGCATGCTTCTTCCCCAGCTTTTTTTCTTCTTTGTAGTCGAATTTGCTAAGTCTCAGGGCCCATATGTCAGCCTGCTAGATGGCTCCATCAGTTCCAATAACCAAAGCACCATGGTCGGCCACTACCTGAAATTTTGCCTGTATAAATAACATCTAAAATACATGACACCATAAATGAGGCTCGTCACCTCCTTCTCTGTCGCTGAATATTTCTTCTATGCTACATAACCTTCTGGCTTAAAACAAATCCCAAATCATGATTAGATGTGTCACATGAAAGGATAAACTCCTTCTGAAAGTCTGGAAATACTAGAGATGGTCTGAATGTCAACATTCTACTCAAATCATTCTTCATATACATCCCGACACTCCTCTCTCAATATAAATTTCACAACTTTCTTCACCAACTGCGTGCGTGGGCATGCTACGTCAGGAAATCCTTTTACAAATTTTCTGTAGTAATTTGATATCCCCGAAAAAGACTGCAGTTCCTTACATGGCTTAGGCACTGGAAACTCCCATACAGCTTGTACTACTCTTGGGTGTATCCTCACACCATCTTTATTAATTACATGGTCTAAATATTCTACCTCTTATAATGCAAATGGTACTTCCCTGTGCTCATCGTCAGACATCCAGCCCTCAAACTCTGAAACACTTCCTTCAGATATTATCTATGCTGCTCCAAATATTTTGAATATACCATGATATTATCCATGTAAACTAGACACTGATGCGGTTTCAAATCCTTCAACAATGCCCAACAATCTCTGAAATGTTGCAGATACAACGGCATTCTCTTGAACTGACAGGTCCCATGAAGTGCCCTATTCGACCGGTCTTAGGGTCCAGCGTCGAATTGACGGTAAACTCTGACATTTCCCCAAATTATCTGTGCTCTCAGTAACGTCTGGGATGGCGTGTGCATCTGTTACGGCCTTGCAGTGTAGGTGGCAGTAATCACAGCAGAATCTGTATTGTCTATGTCCATACATAGACTTCTTTAGTACGAGCACAATACTACACCCATTGCATATTACTCTCCCCTACTATCCCAGCAGCTACCTGCTGGTTAATAAAATCTTCCACAATCTGCTGTCAATACCAAGGACTGCAGCGTGGTTTCGGATACATCAGTGAATTGTTCCCTGTTGGTATTCAGTGTTGGATCATGGGTGTTACTGTCAGCGAACCCTGGGAAACAAAATAATCCTCAAATTCGAACAGTAATTCTTCCATCGGATCCCTCTCTGTTCCATTTAACTGATTTTTCACATGTGCTGCAAACACATACACGAATAATTCTAATACTTGTTTTGTAAATAAAACCGCCTTTTCTTGCTGCAATATAATTTATTCTTCCGAGATATGTTTCACCTTTTTCTTACTCTAAGGCCTCTTCAGTGGGACCTAGAACGATATAGTTCTGTTGTTTTTAGATTATCAAACAGTTCACGTCGCGTTTTTTTATGTAAATAAGTAATTACTTACAGTTTGTTGGCATCTGCCTTTGCTCTCATCTTAGGTCGCACTACCACTTCATTTCCGAAACATATGCACAATTTTGTATTCCGAACCTTTTATTTCACGGTGTTCACCTTGTTTCTCCTTCTTCTTTGTGGTGCACTATTATTCTTTTAAGATGCTACTGAAATAAGAGACCAGCTCATCATGTGAAGTAATACAGTCCTTCAGCATCAGCCCTTAAAATACCCTCGTTATGAACTTTCCAAAATTATTTGTCATTAGGCTCACATTTTGTCCCAGTGCAAAATTACAATATCTTTATGCTTTATTCTAATTATATGGGAGTTAAAAATGTAATTAACATGATTGCACAATTTCACTAAGTTATTAACATTGCCTGAAACTTTTACTGACAAACATAGACATATAAGCGTACTGAGAAATCATCTCCCCTTTCTGCTAGTGCAATACGTTTCCTCGTAATTTTAATATAATTTGAATCGAGGGCTATTTTAATCGCTAAAACATTAACTGGCTATAAATAACCTAATCGTGTCAAACTTATATAATGCAGCTAGTGTGTGACATATTTGATATTATCCTAGCACGTTCTGTATTGTTATTATGAAGAACACAACATGTCATTCTTAACGGTTCAAAATCTGCAGATGTAGAGGTAATTTCGGGAGTACCGCAGGGAAGCGTGATAGGACCTTTATTGTTTACAATATACATAAATGACTTAGTTGACAACATCGGTAGCTCCGTGAGGCTATTTGCAGATGACACGGTTGTCTACAAGAAAGTAGCAACATCAGAAGACTCGTACGTACTCCAGGAGGACCTGCAGAGGATTAATGCATGGTGCGACAGCTGGCAGCTTTCCCTAAACGTAGATAAATGTAATATAATGCGCATACATAGGGGCAGAAATCCATTCCAGTACGATTATGCCATAGGTGGTAAATCATTGGAAGCGGTAACGACCGTAAAATACTTAGGAGTTACTATCCGGAGCGATCTGAAGTGGAATGATCACATAAAACAAATAGTGGGAAAAGCAGGCGCCAGGTTGAGATTCATAGGAAGAATTCTAAGAAAATGTGACTCATCGACGAAAGAAGTAGCTTACAAAACGCTTGTTCGTCCGATTCTTGAGTATTGCTCATCAGTATGGGACCCTTACCAGGTTGGATTAATAGAAGAGATAGACATGATCCAGCGAAAAGCAGCGCGATTCGTCATGGGGACATTTAGTCAGCGCGAGTGCGTTACGGAGATGCTGAACAAGCTCCAGTGGCGGACACTTCAAGAAAGGCGTTACGCAATACGGAGAGGTTTATTATCGAAATTACGAGAGAGCACATTCCGGGAAGAGATGGGCAACATATTACTACCGCCCACATATATCTCGCGTAATGATCACAACGAAAAGATCCGAGAAATTAGAGCAAATACGGAGACTTACAAGCAGTCGTTCTTCCCACGCACAATTCGTGAATGGAACAGGGAAGGGGGGATCAGATAGTGGTACAATAAGTACCCTCCGCCACACACCGTAAGGTGGCTCGCGGAGTATAGATGTAGATGTAGATGTAGATGTGTAGCTGATTTACTTGATTAATTAAACATTATTTTAATTAAATTTATATAAAATATATTTCATTAGTCATTATGATATTGCCAAAAAAAGTAGGTACATCAGCAGATTATATTGTGCGTCTTTGTACCTTGTCTCGTTGCTGTGATATAAACAGATAAGTAACGTGCTTTGAAAGCTAGTAGGCCTTTCACTTCTGCTTAGTTGAACAGTAGGGCGGAAGTTTCTGACTCAAGTAAAAGAGACATTGGGTTCTATTGATCACAAATGTAAAAGGTCAAGTGTTTTGGAAAGACCTTTGCCAGCGACCATTTTTATACCTAACGCACGAACGGGCGTACTGTAGCTATACAACAGTACAGGCTCAAAATTTAAATATAATAACTTTCTCCAGCTTAGGTAACTCGAGCAGATCGGTTTGTTCTTTTGCATTAAGTGTAGTCTAGGGTGGAGTTTAGACAGCTTATAAAACTGTCATTTGTTCACAGGTGACTCTTGAGAAAAACCCGAAAAATCATCATTTTTGGATAAGAAAATTACCAGTTCTTGGATGAGCACTTCGATAATTTCTATTCATGGCAGATCGTCTAATATTAGGCACATGTCCTTAAGATGATATTATCTGGGAACTTCGTGTGTTGGAATACGTAAATAAACTGTCAAAACTGTACTGACCTACAGATTTTTTCGAGATCCATAGGTTCAAAGTTACCGTATTTATGTAGAAAACAGCAATAACAGGCCTTTAGCCGTTTTTGCACCGTGATCCGCATTTATCTAAGTAATTGACAATAGCGAATGGCTCAAATTTTAACTGTACATTCCTTAGACATTTAGGGGAAGGCGGGGCAAGACGGGGAGGTGAGGTAAGACGGGGAAGGGCTATAAGCTACAGTTACAGTGCTGCCATCTGTGGATAGCTACGTCAACATCATCAATACACAGGTCCCAGTGTGTTGACATTGCTGAACCTTAGTTTCGCGGCTGTTTCTGCGAGCTTTGCAAGGTACGTACAATTGTTATACTGATTTGCAATGATTTACACCTTTCGAGGTCCTAAAACATGTGTTTCGTGAACATTTGTCCAGACTGTATATATAGCACTGAATAGTACGTCTTATTAACAGTAAACTGCTGTGTCAGTAGTCAATGTTCACTAAATAGTGTTCATGTAGGCGTAACATAACCTGACAGCATGGTAGGGGGCAAGACGGGATGGGGCAAGATGGGGAGCTTCCCCGTCCTGCCCTTACTATTTGTCCAACCATTACGTTCTTATCGTCTCATGTGTTTACCTCGCTGCGGGTTTTGAACACGTACATTATACGTTGAATACAATTGTAAATAGAATGGTATTCGTTATTCCAACGTTTCCTAATTAATTACAAAGTATGCCTTAGGCTTTATGATGAATAAAAATACACAAAACGTGCAAAGTGAGTATTCTTGCTATGCTTTAACGACTGACTATTGGAAATATGGTATTTACTACATAATATAGATTACCAAGAATGATCTGACTCAATAGTACGTTCCACGTGTTTTATTTCAGATGGTTCGCAAGTATCGGCGACAAACGTCTAGGGAAGATTGGTTATTGGAGTCAATGGAAGGCGCTGTAAATGCTGTCATAGAAGGTCATACGGGTTCTTTCAGGGCTGCTTGACAGTTTAACGTGCCACAGACAACGATTGAACGACATATGGCAAAGAAACGTGCTAATCCTGGCTATACAGTTGTGAAAAGGCTAGGGCCAATCACTAGTGTGTTTACCCCAGAACAAGAGGCAGAACTTAAAGGCTACTTAACACAGATGGAAGGACAGTATTTTGGCCTAACACTTAAAGAACTTCGTGAACTTGTTTTTCAGCTAGCTGAACGAAACAACATCAAACATTTAAGAAGTTTATTCCATTTACTGGAGCGTCAAAGGAAAGACCAATACTTCTCATATTGGACGGCCACAAAACGCACACCAAGAATTTAGAACTGATAGATATGGCCCGCTAAAATGAGGTTGTCTTGCTGTGTTTGCCACCACACTGCTCACAACGTCTACAACCATTGGACGTGGCATTTATGAAACCTCTCAGTAAATTTTACGAAGATGAAGTAAGATCGTGGCTTCGCACCCATCCTGGAAAAGTTGTTACGCTGCATCAGGTTGCAAGTTTATTCGGCAAAGCCTTCATTCATTCAGATACAATGTCCACAGCAGTGAACGGGTTTCGGAAAACAGGCATTTGGCCTGTAAACAGAAATGTGATTCAAGAAAGTGATTACCTTCCCTGTTCGACTACAGACAGTCATCGAGCTCACACATCTGAAGCTACAGAAACGGAAAACCAAATACCAGAGATGTTGTCAAGACGTAAAACACCTGAACAATTAACAACTGACGATCAAACCTCTGTTTCGTCTAAATTTCAGGTTACCAGCCCTGAAATGGTGTTAGCTATTCCAAACGTGGGTAAAAAAAACCAAAAGGAAACCATCTAACAGGCGTGAAAAACCCGTTGTTTTAACCGAATCTCCTTATAGCAGTGAATTATCTGAAGAAATTAAACGAAAAGGAGTCCCCAAACGTGATGTATGTAAACGAAAACTCTTCTCAAAGACGTTTAATAAACCTGGGATACCACCAAAAGGACATAATGACAACGAAAAAGTGACGAACGTTACTGACGTCTTAACCACCCCTTCATGCTCAAGGGATAATAAACAGGTCGAATGACAACGAGGAAGAGAGTGAAGAATGTGCATGGGGGCTTAATTAAATAAAATGCAAATATTTTTTAGTTTTTGGTAGCTGTAAGTCCGATTACGCTGTTTCGTAAACGGTTGGCCCTGACTAGTATTATTACGCAATCTGACTGCATAGAACAACAACAAAGAATGAAAGAAAATTTTCGTTAACACAATTAATTAATTAAGTCCCCAGCAACTATAAAACCTAAAAAACCAAGGCACAAATGTAATTGTTCTGTGTGTGGGAGTGTGACTCAACGTACACATCTGGCACGGTTCTTCTTCAACAAGACAAGGAATTTCAAATACCATTTATACTGACGTGATAAAAAAAAATTAGAAATACTATAATTGCGCAAGAAAACCAAAATTACACTCTAATACAAGAGCCGGCCGAAGTGGCCGTGCGGTTAAAGGCGCTGCAGTCTGGAACCGCAAGACCGCTACGGTCGCAGGTTCGAATCCTGCCTCGGGCATGGATGTTTGTGATGTCCTTAGGTTAGTTAGGTTTACCTAGTTCTAAGTTCTAGGGGACTAATGACCTCAGCAGTTGAGTCCCATAGTGCTCAGAGCCATTTGAACCATCTAATACAAGAACACACGCCAGATGCTTTGTTGACTGAACCTGTTATGACGCATTATTCAGGGCACTGAAATAATGAGAGAGAAAAGAAAATTTTTTTTTTACCTTCGTTTATATTGATGAAAAGCACTCTAAACATTACAATCTCTCTCCACACCGACTCGCCACTATCACATCTCAACAAGAACTTTTCAGTATCACATCTCAGCAAGCACTGCCTACTACGACATCTCAGCAAGCACTCTATGCTACGAGTTCTTAACAAGCACTGTGGAGGCGGCTGAATAATACTCTTTGGCGCAATCTCTGGCGCTGAGGCTCAGTGTTGCCACCTTTCAAATGTTTATACTGCTAAGACTTCTCTGAAGTGGATACGGTGTATTAGCTGCGGACGCTGGGCCCACGACACTTGTGCAGGGATAGAAAGTAATGATGACGAGGCTGTCCACACTTGTGTACTATGTGAAAGTAAGAGGCCTAAATAAAACGTATTACCTGATTCTACAATTCGCAGAACCGAAGAAATTTGATAGTGTAATATTGATTTTCGAAAACGGGAAAATAGCATTTCTATGTAGGGGAAGACGGGGCAAGATGGGGAAGCTAATTTTAAACCCTTACAAAAGGGACAAAAATAAACAAATTCAAGTAGGTTTGATTATCATTTGTTTACTTAACCGTTGAATTACAATAGCATGCAAAGAAACCTGCAAACTTCTTACATTTAGTCAGCAATATCTCGATTTGAAACATAAACTACCAATTCCCCGTCTTGCCCCATATGCGGGGCCTAACCTGGCTCTCAACAATACGGTGGCACACAGCGGCAACATTCCGCACTTGCCTGAAGTCAGTGCTGCTGCAGTACACTTCTCAGTCCCACACAAATATTTCCATATATGGACATTGCGCTACAAAAATAGATGTAACTGCCACTGAATCGTAAGGAAGCACATTCGAAACGTCAACTAGCTAGTGAATGTTCTTTTCTTTACATCGTCTGTAAGACTGGAAAATTCTACACTCTTATTGGCTCTACTGGCTTACTTTGCGAAGGAAGGTCATTTCTCTCGAGAGGTAGCGAGGCACTAGTGCATGGCTAAGAGCATCCAGGCAGTAAAGAGGGCGTGGCACGACAGCTTGGAGCTGTTAGCACAGCGCCGAGGCTTCCCGCGCTGGCCAGTTATGGCCACAGGCGGCCATGAGATAACCAGGGGAAAAATACTCCGCTCAGAGCACAAGAAGTGAGAATATGTTCCTCTTAAGACTCTGCCACGAAAGTGGGGTACCGGCTGCCTCAATCCCCCACCCACTTTCCGCATTTACGCATGCGAGTATACCGGGTGATCAAAATGTCAGTATAAGTTTGAATAATGTAGACAGAGAGGTAAAAATTGACACACAAGTTTGGAATGACATTAGGTTTTATTAGAACAAAAAAAAACAAAGTTCTCAAAATGTCCGACAGATGGCGCTGGACAGCAAAACGTCAGTGACTGCGCATGACAATCGTGTATAAAAGGAGCTGTAATGAGAGAGAGAATCAGATGCACCAGCAGTCGCAGCATGTTGACGTTACCTGAAAAGCGTCTTTTAGTGAAGCTCTATTATCAGAATGGGGAATGTACTAATTCAGCGTTCCGATCCTATCACCATAGGAAGGGGATTCGAACGGGTAAAGGTCCGTTGACAAATGCAGCTGTGGCGAGAATGATTTCGAAGTTCGAAGCCACGGGTTGCTTAGACGATAGTCCCCGTAGTGGCCGACCGAGCACAAGGTGTAATGCTGCTGAGACAGTTCAGGAAGAAATGGAGACTGTAGCGGGTTCGTCTATGCACGGGGAAATCAGCGCTCGCGCAGTCGCACGTCGCACCGGCATTCCATACACTACTGTTTGGTTGGCACTGAGGCGTACCCTCCGATGCTTTCCGTACAAAATCCATTGGCATCATGAATTGTTACCTCGCGATTTAGTGAAGCGGAGGGCATTTGCGGTGTGGGCGTTTCAAAAGATGGCGGAAGATGACGATTGGTTGAGTAACGTGTGTGGACCTACGAAGCTCATTTCACGCCCCGAGGGTCTGTCAACGCCCACAACTGCAGAATTTGGGCTACCGAAAATCCTAGAACTGTCGTGGAAACTCCATTGCACGACGAGAAAGCCAAGGTATGGGTTGGATTTACCACATCTACCGTTATCGGGCCTTTTTTCTTCTAGGAAATGCGTGATTCTGGCTTTGTAACTGCTACCGTGACGGGTGGGAGATACGCCGATGTGTTACAGAATCGCATCATCCCCAGCCTGGCTGATAAACACCTGCTGGAACGTACGACGTTTATGCGGGATGGCGCTCCACCCCACATTGCTAGACGCGTGAAAGATCTTTGCTCACGTCGTTTGGTGATGATCGGGTGCTCAGCCGCCACTTTCGTCATGCTTGGCCTCCCAGGTCCCCAGACCTCAGTCCGTGCGATTATTGGCTTTGGGGTCACTTGAAATCACGAGTGTATCGTGATCGACCGACATCTCTAGGGATGCTGAAAGACAACATCCGACGCCAATGCCTCACCATAACTCCGGACATGCTTTACAGTGCTGTTCACAACATTATTCATCGACTATAGCTATTGTTGAGGAAAGATGGTGGAGATATTGAGCATTTCCTGTAAAGAATATCAACTTTGCTTTGTCTTACTTTGTTATGCTAATTATTGCTATTCTGATCAGATGAAGCGCCATCTGTCGGATATTTTTTGAACTTTTGTATTTTTTTGGTTCTTATAAAACCCCATGTCGTTCCAAGCATGTGTGTCAATTTTTACCTCTCTATCTACATTATTCCGTGATTTATTCAATTTTCAAATTTATACTGACTTTTTGAGCACCCAGTACACTGATCAGCCAGAAGATTATGTCCACCAACCTACTATGGATATAGCCCCGTCCAGGCGATAGCAACGTCACCTGTCGAGAAATGACTGCTAGCCAGACACACGCATGGTGCATGTAGTATCAGTGAGCATGCTGTCCGTGTGAGGGCAGATCGTGATGTCCCAAAGGTTCGGCGCGAGCATTTCCGAATCTGCACGACTTGTCAGGTGTTCGAGGAGTGCTGTGGTGAGTGTCTTAAACACGTGGCGAAGTCATGGTGAAACTATGTCCAGACGTCTTGGGGTTGGGCGGCCACACCTAGTTACAAACGTCGAACGCCGTAGGCTAGGTAGTGTGGTAAAACCGGACAGATGGCGAACAGTGGCGGAACTACCAGATTTTAATGCTGGGCATTGGAAAGATGGCGAACAGTGGCGGAACTACCAGATTTTAATGCTGGGCAGAGTACAAGTGTGGCTGAATACCCAGTGCACCGAACACTCCTAACGATGGTCCTCTGCAGATGACGATCCATGGATGTGTCTACGTTAACAACATGACGTCATTGGCAACTACGACTGAAATGGCCAGGTGGCACTGGACTTTGGCACTGGGGCAGAGCGTTGCATGGTCTAATGACACAAATATCTTCTTCATCATGCTAATGGGAGGGCACGAATCCTTCGTTTTCCAGTGGAACGGCTCCTAGACTCCTGTACTGTGGGACTGAGATTAGCTGGCGGAGGTTATATTATGCACTCTGGAACATTCTTATGGGCGTCAATGGGTCCAGTGGCCAAGGAGTATCGTAAAATGTTTGTAGACCACGTAGACCTCTTTATGACGATCGCGTTTCCCAACGGCAGAGGCATTTTTAACATGATAATGCACCATGTCCCAAGGCTAGGAGTGTGATGGTGTGGTTCGAGCAACACAGTCGCGAGTTCCAATTGATGTGCTGCCTTCGAACTCGCTAGGTGTGAACCCAATCGAATAATCCTGGAGTGTGACTGAATGTGGTGCCAACTCCCTCCAGCGACCTACCAAAACCTCACTGAATGCATGCCATGATGCGTCGCCACTGTTATCTGTGCCAAAGGTGGACATACTGGCTATTAGGTAGGTGGTCATAATCATCTGGCTGAGTAGTGCATTCATGCTCTTTTAACATTTTAAACCCTTTTACCCAGGCTCTCCTTGTAGTTAAGCCTTCATACACAGCATCTCCCTCTCACTGTCACTGTCTGTATATGTCTCTCCCACTGTATTCTTTTCCCCATTGGTTTACAGTATACACCACTTTTACTGTCTCTTTTTCTCACTTACACTATCTCCTTTTGTTTTTCTTTCCCACTTGCACTGTCTCCACGATACTTCGGCAGCTAACGAACTTATTTTTTTTTTCTACACGCACTTGTTTACAATTTATGACCAAAATGCGCCGTCTCCTATACCTACATGTTAAAGTTCACAGGTCTGGGAAGGAGGGGGGGGGGAGGAGGGATGCAGACCCCTCCAAGCATATGTATGCTCTCCACTCATCTGTATGTATCTGTATTTCTGTATTTTTCATTTTTACTGTCTCCTCTCTCTTTTGTTCCGAATGTTCTCCACCCATCTCTCTTTCTCTCTTGCTAACGCTGTCTCTCTCTTTGGCTCCATCTGTTATTTTCTACATCCATCTCTCATCCTCTTTCATTGCTACTTTCTCTATCTCAAGTATCTTTCCGGCCCGCTGACAGGGTCTCCTCTCTCTTCCACAGTCACTGTCTCTCTGCTACTCTCTTTCAGCACGAAAAAGCATGAGTATGTTTGTATGCCAAAATTTTTGATGAGGTAGACGGAATGAGGATTCAGGCAGCTGATTTTCATTTCATGTCACAGTCTTTTAAAAAGGAGTATATTAGTTTTTTTGTGCTCCGATAGGAGCAGTTTTCCGCTGGTTCCCTTCGTTTCATTGCTACAGAGGTGTATGCAGTTTAAATCAAACAGTTCTATAGGAGAGTAAAGTTTTGAGAGTTTGTGTATATACCCCGAGTCATTTATACACATATAAACAACAAGTAAGTATGCATATGTAAGCATAAATCGTCTGTCATCCAACCAAGTTCCCTTTACACTACTTTACGTACCACATTTTTAGGCTACACCTACATTATACCAAAAAGTTCGGTATTTGATTTGCAAGTACAAAGAATTTCGTATGACAAAATAATTTTTGGTAAGGTACTTACGCCGCCAGGTGGCACCATTGAATAATTTTCAGGTCAGGACAGCGTATATAGGCATGAAGTACCTACAGAGACGGCGCATCATAAAGTTACAGTGGAGGAAAAAAATTCGACTAAAAACATATTTCGATGACCTCAGGCCACTTGCGATGACCACAGATGCCTTACCACGTGTTTATTACGTCAGTTAGAATTGAATTTAAGCCTTGAACGGAATATTACGTGCGTATTTTATGTGCATTGGTACAGTAATTTTGAGCTTCTGGTCTCGATAACGGGTAGTTTCAAGGTTCCTCAACAGCATCTTCTTAAGAGCATATGTTAAAAATTTCGACGATTTGCCATTAATAGAAATTATATATATGGTCATCGCCATAATCGATACTTTTGGCAACGAAAACTCACGGTTTTTCTGGTGTATCTTTATTACGGATACAGATTTTCGAAAACGGAAAATGGCGTTTCTAGGCAAATGTCTAACGAACGCACAGTTAAAATGTCACCCGTTTACTATGGTTAGTTGCTTAGGTAATTGTGGCTCACGGCGTAAGAGCGGCTACAAACCAGATTTTCGTGGTGTTCTGCACAAGCGTGGTAATTTTGAACCTCTGGAGCTCGAAAAACGTCAACACGTCAATAAAGTTTTGAAAATTTATTTATTTACTCCGACACGCGAAGTTCCCAGAAAATATCATCGTAAGGACATACGGCAAAAATTACCATGAATAGAAATTGCAGGAGTGCCCATCCCCACAATGGGTACTTTCCGCATCAAAAATTCATTGATTTTCGGTTTTTATTTTTTTATTTTATTTTTAATTTTAATTTTAATTTAAGGAACCGCCAATGAACAAATGTTGCTTTTATAAGCCGCCTGAGGTCAACACTAGACCAGACTTAATGCAAAAGACTCAACCGATCTGCTCAATTTGCCTAGGCATCAAAAAGTTAGTAACGATAAAATTTTGAGCCTGAGCCTGTGCTGTTGGGTAGCTACAGTGCGCCCGTTCTTCCGTTAGGTATTAAAATGATCAGTAGGCCAAGGGATACGTAAAACACTTGAGCCCTTATCTCTCTGATCAATAGAACCCGAGCTATGAGCCCCCAAGGAAACGTATTTTCGCGGGGGTTTTTTCGAGCTTACTGGTTCCGTGCAGTGTTGTGCGTGGACCGATGTGAGATTTTCGCGTATCAGAAACTTCCACCGTACTGTTCATCTACCCTCATGTCATAGGCCCACTAGTTTTCGAAATATGTTACCTATCCTTTTGTATCGCGGCACGCCACGCGCTATTTGCATAACGTATGTTTTACATGATTTATTAGGTTATTTTTAACCAATAAATATTTTGTCGAATAAAATTGCCCTTGATTTAAATTATATTAAAATTATAAGAAACTGATTGCACTAACAGAAAGGGGAGATGATTTCTGACTAGGTTGATATGTCTGTTTGCCGGTAAAAGTTTTAGGCACTATTAATAGTTTCGTGAAATTGTTCAATCACGCTGATTATATTTTTACTAACTCCTGTGTAATTAGCATTAAGCCTAAGGAAATTGTAATTTTGCACTGGGCAAGTTGTGAGCCTAATAACAAATAATTTTGAAAAGTCAACGTCGAGGATGCTGTAGAATTGTGTTACTTCACACGCTAAATTGCTCGCTTATTTCAGTTGGAACTTCGGGTGCGAGTCTTCGGCACGTGTGAAAAGTTCGCTGTTGGGTCGCGGTCTTTACCAACTATTCGCTGCTTTCGCGGACTTTGCCAATTTCTCGAATGTGTTTCTGAGAACTTCGAACATTTCCATCTGTGGGTGATAGTCGGGCGTTTGAACGTTCGCTAGTTAGCAACAAACGGTAATTATATTTATTTTTGTGAAGTAACGAATAATCGGGACTCTCGCATATTTATCCTTTGTTTACTTGCGGCATTCGGTTCTAAGCACTACAATTGGAACCGCGCGACAGTTACGATCGCAGGTTCGAATCCTGCTTCGGCTATGGATGTGTGTGATGTGCTTAGGTTAGTTAGGTTTAAGTAGTTCTAAGTTCTAGGGGACTGATGACCTCAGAAGTTAAGTCCCATAGTGCTCAGAGCCATTTGGACCATTTTTTTTTTTTTTTTGAAGAAATATCTTCAGTTGTAAGGAATGATTCTGTACGTTAAAAGTATGGTCTAAGACAGAATTATTACATCATTGAAATGTAATTGTTTTTCAGTAAGATATAAACATGCAAATCTTCAACTCACTTTTACCGGAAATGCACTTTTCGGACTTACGCCCATAGTCCATCGAACTCCTCAATTAAGGTGTGTACCGAAGTGTTGCGTGGCGTTTGCTTTGATACGATGGATAAAATAAATAAATATTGTCGATCTACAAATACCTATTTTGTCAAAACTTCCTGGCAGATTAAAACTGTGTGCTGGACCTTTGCCTTTCGCGGGCAAGTGCTCTACCATCAGCGCACACTCCGCTGCAGAGTGAAAATCTCATTCTGGAAACATCCCCCAGGCTGTGGCTAAGCCATGTCTCCGCAATATCCTTCCTTTCAGGAGTGCTAGTTCTGCAAGGTTCGCAAGAGAGCTTGTGTTAAGTTTGGAAGGTAGGAGACGAGGTACTGGCAGACGTAAAGCTGTGGGGGCGGGGCGTGAGTCGTGCTTCGGTAGCTCAGTTGGTAGAGCACTTGCACGCGAAAGGCAAAGGTCCCGAGTTCGAGTCTCTGTCCGGTACACAGTTTTAATCTGGCAGGAAGTTTCATATCAGCGCACATTCCGCTGCAGAGTGAAAATCTCATTCTGGGCGTATTTTGTCCTTGGAACAAACGAAATTTTTGTGCATCACAATCACTGCCACAGACCAGCGCATCCTAGTGCCCGCAGACGATATCTCTCATCGTGAGCGTGACCTCCAGAATGGGGCAATGAGGCGACAGCCCAGCAACAGAGGCGAGGTAAGTGGCAGAGATGAGCTGTGAAGGCAAGCGTGGGCTCGGGAGGTCTTGCGTGGGCAGCAGGCAGCGGGCAACGCCTCCATCCACACCCTTCTCCACTCGCCCTGTATGGGATGTAGCAGCTTCCATCGCTGACTCCAGCACTTGTCGTCGGGTGAGGGACGAGAATCGCCTGCTCAGTTAAAAAAGTTCTGATGCTTCCAGCCGAAGATACTCTGTGTGTGCATATGACAGCGCTACAAAAATACGCTTCTTGAGAGATAAATGACATCTCAAATAACCCTCCATTGTGGTCAGCCCTTCTAAATCCGGGGTATGACGAACACTGAGTCAGAAAGTTGTACAATTATTGACATCAACCGGCGAACGCTTTGGTTTGTGATTATTACAGTACAGACATGTTACTGAGGTTAACAACAAAAATTACACCAAAATGACGCGCTCCTTATCAAGGAGGTCTGGTTTGAAAGCTACGTCAGATAAATGCGATGGTGGCAACATAATCGAATCACAGTCCACGTTGAACGTCTTTTTTTCTTCAACAGTATTTCGTGTGAAATACATTGTTTTTTTGCAGCATCCGAGTATGATCATCGTTATTGACGTAATTCCGAATGAACCATGGAATTCCAGACACCAAGTGGACACTAGTATTTGTTATGAAGCTGTCCATAAATAGCCGTGTTTTCTGTTTCCACCGGGACAGGCAGAATTTTGTGATGCGGTCGGCAACGCGTATATATGACAACAAGCGTCTGACGCAATTGTTAGATCCGTTACTGCTGCTTCAGTGGCAGGTTATCAAGATTTAAGGGACTTTGAACGTGGTATAGGAGACAGCATCTCCGAGGTAGCGATGAAGTGGGGATGTTCCCATACGACCCTTTCGCAAGTGAACCGTGAATATCAGGAATCCGGTAAAACATCAAATCTCCAACATCTCTGTGGCTGGAAAAAGATATTGCAAGAACGGGACCAACGGCGACTGAAGGGAATCGTTCAGCGCGACAGAAGTGCAACCTTTCCGTAAATTGCTGCAGATTTCAATGTTGGGCCATCAACAAGTGTCAGCGTGCGAACCATTCAACGAAACATCATCGGTAAGGGCTTTGGGAGCTGAAGGCCCATTCGTGTACCCTTGATGACTGCAGGACACAAATCTTTATGCCTCTCCTGGGCTCGTCAACATCGACATTGAACTGTTGATTACTGTAAACATGTTGCCTGTTCGGATGAGTCTCGTTTCAAATCGTATCAAGCGGATGGACGTGTACGGATATGGAGACACTCTCATGAATCCATGGACCCTGCATGTCAGCAAGGGGCTGTTCAAGCTGGGGGAGGCTCTGTAATGGTGTGGGGTGTGTGTAGTCGGAGTGATATGGGACCCTTGATACGTCTGGATACAGCTCTGACAGGTGACATATACGTACGCATCCAGTCTGATCACCTACATCCATTCATGTCCATTGTGCATTCTGACGGAGTTGGGCAATCCCAGCAGGACAATGCGACACCCCACACGTCCATAATTGCTCAATAGTGGCTCCAGGAACACTTTTCGCGATTTAAACACTTCCGCTGGCGCCAAACTCCCCAGACATGAACATTACTGAGCATATCTGGGATGCCTTGCAACGTATTGTTCAGAAGATAGCTTCACGCCCTCGTACTGTTACGGATTTATGGACATCCCTGCAGGTTTCATGGTGTCAGTTCCCTCCAGCACTACTTCAGACGTTAGTCGAGTCCATGCCACGTCGTGTTGCGGCACTTCTGCATGCTTGTGGGGTCCAACACAATATTGGGCAGGTGTACCAGTTTATTTGGCTCTTCAGTGTATATATATATATATATATATATATATATATATATATATATATATATATATATATATATATATACACCAGTTTATTTGGCTCTTCAGTGTGTGTGTATATATATATGTTTTACACACACATATATATATATATACTGAAGAGCCAAATAAACTGGTACACCTGCCCAACATTGTGTTGGACCCCACAAGCATGCAGAAGTGCCGCAACACGACGTGTAAGGATGTATCTAATGTCTCTGTAATTAATACGATTCAGCAGGATCTAACGAAGGAAAAAAGCAAATTCTTAAGAACATTGTTTGCATGTGTGACACAATCATTGCTGCGAGTAATAACATACAGAAACGCTGAGAACGGCGCAAGATAATATGCACAGTTACATGCAATTGTATTTTTGAGGGACCACATCTTTTATGTATCTGGAAGCATCATTCGTATCCTGTATTGCAAGGAAGAATCCTTGAACTCCACGAAGCGTGTCAGACACAAGCCACGGTCTCAGTTGCGTTGCATGTGCCACAATCTGTCGTTTCAGTATTTCCGTGACGGTGTCGAGATGTAAGGAATTTTTGTCGCAGCAGGATACCAGGTCGACGGAGAGCAGGAACAGGACTGAGGTATGCAACCGTATGTGCAACTTTTTAGAATTTCAGTTCGTTCAGATTTGCAACGAAGGGAGCAGCTCCACTGGACTGGTTAGTGAAGCTTCCGTAACTGAGGCTTACGGAAGACCTTTGGGAATCATTGGGGATATTGGCTGCGCCGTGGAAGCCGTCAGCAAAGAGTCTTCTACACTTCTGAACAACTCTTGATTATAGACAGTACATTTTCTTTTCCTCTATCGATATTTCCTTGTGTTAGTTGGTATGGTGACTGTGTGAGGAATTTCCTCTATCGATATTTCCTTGTGTTTGTATCGTGCCTGTGTGAGGAAGTGACAATAGGTTTTTTTGGACTTTTGCCTCAGAGAGTTTTGTTCTAGAGCACATGGGTGGAGGAGTAGTACCAGAGTTAATTTGTTATGTTGGGGATAACGTCACTGGCTTGCCTGCTTCTGACCCGGGCGCTTTTGACTTTGACTTGTACTGTTGGCAGTAACGGAGTGGAGACTCATTTTCAGAATGGCGTTTCGTCCATCGCAGGGTAGGCTGAATAAGGTAACGCATTTGCATTTGCTTCCATCGAAAATACACTCCTGGAAATTGAAATAAGAACACCGTGAATTCATTGTCCCAGGAAGGGGAAACTTTATTGACACATTCCTGGGGTCAGATACATCACATGATCACACTGACAGAACCACAGGCACATAGACACAGGCAACAGAGCATGCACAATGTCGGCACTAGTACAGTGTATATCCACCTTTCGCAGCAATGCAGGCTGCTATTCTCCCATGGAGACGATCGTAGAGATGCTGGATGTAGTCCTGTGGAACGGCTTGCCATGCCATTTCCACCTGGCGCCTCAGTTGGACTAGCGTTCGTGCTGGACGTGCAGACCGCGTGAGACGACGCTTCATCCAGTCCCAAACATGCTCAATGGGGGACAGATCCGGAGATCTTGCTGGCCAGGGTAGTTGACTTACACCTTCTAGAGCACGTTGGGTGGCACGGGATACATGCGGACGTGCATTGTCCTGTTGGAACAGCAAGTTCCCTTGCCGGTCTAGGAATGGTAGAACGATGGGTTCGATGACGGTTTGGATGTACCGTGCACTATTCAGTGTCCCCTCGACGATCACCAGTGGTGTACGGCCAGTGTAGGAGATCGCTCCCCACACCATGATGCCGGGTGTTGGCCCTGTGTGCCTCGGTCGTATGCAGTCCTGATTGTGGCGCTCACCTGCACGGTGTCAAACACGCATACGATCATCATTGGCACCAAGGCAGAAGCGACTCTCATCGCTGAAGACGACGCGTCTCCATTCGTCCCTCCATTCACGCCTGTCGCGACACCACTGGAGGCGGGCTGCACGATGTTGGGGCGTGAGCAGAAGACGGCCTAACGGTGTGCGGGACCGTAGCCCAGCTTCATGGAGACGGTTGCGAATGGTCCTCGCCGATACCCCAGGAGCAACAGCGTCCCTAATTTGCTGGGAAGTGGCGGTGCGGTCCCCTACGGCACTGCGTAGGATCCTACGGTCTTGGCGTGCATCCGTGCGTCGCTGCGGTCCGGTCCCAGGTCGACGGGCACGTGCACCTTCCGCCGACCACTGGCGACAACATCGATGTACTGTGGAGACCTCACGCCCCACGTGTTGAGCAATTCGGCGGTACGTCCACCCGGCCTCCCGCATGCCCACTATACGCCCTCGCTCAAAGTCCGTCAACTGCACATACGGTTCACGTCCACGCTGTCGCAGCATGCTACCAGTGTTAAAGACTGCGATGGAGCTCCGTATGCCACGGCAAACTGGCTGACACTGACGGCGGCGGTGTACAAATGCTGCGCAGCTAGCGCCATTCGACGGCCAACACCGCGGTTCCTGGTGTGTCCGCTGTGCCGTGCGTGTGATCATTGCTTGTACAGCCCTCTCGCAGTGTCCGGAGCAAGTATGGTGGGTCTGACACACCGGTGTCAATGTGTTCTTTTTTCCATTTCCAGGAGTGTATTTGAGTGGCGTGCTAGGGATGATTTTTCATTTCGAGAGTCATAATGCAGAAATTCAATTCAAGGTTGATAGAACATTGTTGGAGCAGTTATTTTTCGATCAGCATGAATTTCAGGAAATCATTGCTTCAGAAAACGGTACGTCACTCGTCACTCTTTTAAATGCGCTTAACACAGAAGCTATACCTAGCTAAAATTGTTTAATTTACTACGACAGTTTTATGTTTCCGTGCTTGTGTCCAGGTGATTGTTAGCTCAACAGTGTTTAACAGGGACATGTTTAAAATTTCTAATAATACCCTTTTAACCGTCCATGCTTCCTCAGTTAAAATACAGGAACTAAAATGAAAATAGGATTTTGTTTTACATAGTCCTCGAACTTCGTATTTCACTCTTGTCTGTTGAAAACTTGCTACGTACAACCATTGTTACACGCAGTGCACCTTCAGCGATTTTTTTGATAGAGACTGACTCAACAACACTTTTGGCAAAAGCAGCGTGATTCATTTCAAGTTGACGTGTAGCGAAGAGACGAACTAGAGGTCTTATGGCGGAGCATATCAGATCTTCTTTATCTTTGTTTCGCATGTATGACCATAATGACAAAAGCATTGTTTGGTGTATTTAGGGAACAGCGAACATTTATCAATTTCTGTACAAATTCAGATCAGCACCAGTAACTGTACATGGTTGTTCTACATGTTAGTTACAATCAAAGTCTTGATCAGCACACTCATTACGCAAGTACATTATACAGTCACGCACAGAAGTTGTACACACATAAAAAAGTTTTGCATCACCCCGGCTCCCAGAACTCATGAAGACAGACGTTGACTGTGGATATTGTATCGCAGATACAGTCCCTCTGACTGTTTAGAGATGTTACTAAACCAGCCCAAAAATATAAACAACCATGCATGAGCAGCGTGTATTAGCCGGAGGGGGTCCGACAGCCGATCAGTTCCAGTCATTCCTCCAGGAAGGAGGTACAAGGCTCATGTCGTCTGTAGTTCAGCCATGCCTAGACGGCCAGTACCGCGGATCAAATGGTTCAAATGGCTCTGAGCACTATGGGACTCAACTGCTGTGGTCATAAGTCCCCTAGAACTTAGAACTACTTAAACCTAACTAACCTAAGGACATCACACACATCCATGCCCGAGGCAGGATTCGAACCTGCGACCGTAGCGGTCGTGCGGTTCCAGACTGTAGCGTCTTTAACCGCTCGGCCACTCCGGCCGGCTACCGCGGATCGATCGCCTCCGCATTGTTACTTTGTGCCAGGAAGGGCTCTCAACAAGGGAAGTGCCCAGGCGTCTCGGAGTGAACGAAAGTGATGTTGGAGGAGATACAGAGAGACAGGAGCTGTCGATGACATGCCTCGCTCAGGCCGCCCATGGGCTACTACTGAAGTGGATGACCGCTAACGCGGATTATGGCTCGGAGGAACTCTGACAGCAACGCCACCATGTTGAATAATTCTTTTCGTGCAGCCACAGGATGTGGTGTTAAGATTCACTGTGCGCAGTAGGTTGCATGATGCGCAACTTCACTCCCGACATCCATGGGGAGGTTCATCTTTGCAACCAACAACATGCCGAATGGACCCCTCAGGATTGGCATCACATTCTCTTCACGGATGAGTGTCGCATATGCCTTCAACCAGACAATCGTCGGAGACGTGTTTGGAGGCAACCCGGTCAGGCTGAACGCCTTAGACACACTGTCCAGCGATTGCAGCAAGGTGGAGGTTCCTTGCCGTTTTGGCGTGGCATTATGTGGGGCCGACGTACGCCGCTGGTGGTCATGAAAGGCGCAGTACCGGCTGCACGATACGTGAATGCCATCCTCCGACCGATAGTGCAACCATATCGGCAGAATAATGGCGAGGCATTCGTCATCATGGACGACAATTCGCGGCCCCATTGTGCACATATTGTGAATGACTTCCTTCAGGATAACGACATCGCTCGACTAGAGTGGCCAGGATGTTCTCCAGACATGAACCCCATGCCTGGAATAGATTGAAAAGGGCTGTATATGGACGACGTGAACCAACCAACCACTCTGATGGATCTACCGCGAATCGCCGTTGAGGAATGGGACAATCTGAACCAATGTGCCTTGATGAACTTGTGGGTAGTATGCCACGACGTATACAGGCAGGTATCAATGAAGAGGACGTGCTACTGGGTATTAGAGGTACCGGTGTGTACAGCAATCCGGACCACCATCTTTGAAGGTCTCGTTGTATGTGTGGTTTTCATGAGCAATAAAAAGGGCGGAAATGATGTTTATGTTGATCTCTATTCCAGTTTTCTGTACAGGTTCCGGAACTCTCGGAACCGAGTGATGCAAAACTTTTTTTGATGTGTGTATTTTGTGAAGCACATGCACACAGACACACACACACACACACACACACACACACACACACACTGAGAGAGAAAGAGACAGAGAGAGGCTACACATACCTCATGGTATACAGTCTACACAGCAAGCGTTTAGAAATAGACTATAAACTTCAACACGTACAAGTTTTACACGCTATCGATTTGGAAGTAAGATAGCGTCTTAATAGAATTCAAGTGTCTGCCAGTTAAGGTTTTCAGAATTTCCGTAACACTCCTCCGCAAGTCAGACAAGACTTTGATTTTTGGTACTGCCATTTCTATGCGTTGAGTATTTTCTCTGATAGTCCTGTTTGGTAAGGATGCGAAACACACCAGCAATATTCTAAACTGGGACGCACAAGTGTTTCGTGAGCGGTCTCTTTTCTAGATTGTCTGTACTCTTGAAGTATCCCTCCATTGATCTCAAGTCTATAATAAGCTGTATCTACAACTGAGCCTGCGTCGTCGTTTCACTTCCCGTCGCCATGAACTGTTACAGCCAGCCATCCGTATGAGTTGACTGATACCAGTTGTCATTCATTGAAACTGTAGTCATTGCGCGTTACTTTTCTGCGTTTAATGAAATGTTTTTCTTACCCTGAAATTCACAATTGAGTGCCTGGCAGAGAGCTCATCGAACCACCTTTAAGCTATTCCTTTACCGTTCGGCCCTCGAAGAGCGCGCGGAAAAAACGAATACTTCAATCTTTTCATGTGATCTCTAATTTCTGTTGGTTTGTTATGATGATCATTTCTCCATATGTAGGTGGGTAGCAACAAAATATTTTCGCATTCTGAGGAGAAAGGTGGTGATTGAAATTTCATTAGAAAGTCCTACCGCAGCGGAAAACTTCTTCCTTTTAATGACGGCCACCCCATTATGTGTATCATATTCGTAGCACTCTCTCTCTCTTATTTTGCGATAATACAAAAAGTACTGCCCTTCTTTGAACTTTTTCGATTTGTACCAACAATTCCATTTGACGCGGATCCCACACCGGACAGAAATGCTCCAGAAGAGGGCGGTCAAGCGTAGTGTAAGCAGTCTCTTTAGTAGACCTGTTACATTTTTTAAGTGTTCATCCAATAATATCGCAGTCTTTGGTTTGCTTTCCCCACATCTTTATCTACGTGATAGTTCCAATTTAAGTTATTCGTAATGAGGATTACACGTGACGACAGGGCGGTGACAAAAATATAGAAGCACCAAAAACACAACACACACGCCGTAAGAAAACCGTTGGCATCCAAAACAGCTTCTAGTCGTCTCGGAATGGATAACACAGGTCCTGTACAGTTTTCAGTGGAATTTTACACCATTCTACCTGCAGAAGACTGTATGTTGAGGTAACGATGATGGAGGTGGTCATGCACCGTTCTCTCCAAACTAGATCAAAAGCTCAGTAATATTGTGATCTGGTGACTGGTGGCCAGAGGAGATGTACTAACTCATCCTCATGCTGGCAAAGCCCGTCCTGGAGAGCTTTGCGAGCAGTGGCACCGTCGTCTTGGAACGCAGCATCACCACTGGCGAACAAATATTTGCTATGGAATGGATCTGATCAGCCAAAATGACATATAATCGTTGGCAGTAATTCGACCTTTCAGAGCACCCGTGATGTCCATGGAATACCACAATGTGGCACGCAAATCGTTAACGAACGCCTGCCATGTTTAAACTCAGCCAGAAGTTGGAAACAGAGTGCCACAACACTGATCCGACCAAATGACTTTCTTCTAGTGCTCCAGGTTTTTCTCTTACAGGACTTTGCGTCACTGATTTGTGGTTTTAAAATTCCAGATCGCCCTGCAATTCCCAACTCATGGAGCTCCCTTCGTGTTGATTTGGTGCTGACAGGGTTCGTGAGTGCGAAGTTCAGCTCTGTAAACACTTTTGCAACTGTCGTCCTCTTATTGTTAGTCATAATCCTGTTCAATGACCGTCTGTCGCAATCACTCATGACACACTTTCTCTGATCTGTGAGTAAGTGGAGGATGTTTTTCCGCTTCCCTTGTAATCGTCGATATGGTGCGTCTTGAAACATTAAACACTTCGGCTACCCTGTGGTTGCTAGCACCAAGAATTTACCCACGTTCGAATTCACCTGGCTCCGACATTGTTTGATGATAATGTATGGTTCGTGGGATGCTCAACTGCGCGGTCATCAGCGCCCGTACGATGCCCCAAGTCCAATCTAGCCACTCACACGAATGATGATGAAGTGATGAGGACAACGCAAACACCCAGTCCCCGGGCAGAGAAAATCCCAACGCGGCCGGGAATCGAACCCGGGACCCCGTGATCCAGAGGCAGCAACACTAGTCACTAGATCACGAGCTGCGGACCTCCAACATAGTGCTCTCACAACTCCACAGAACACTTTCAACGTACTGAGGACATTGCACAGGTGCCGCTGGTGGTCAGATACAACTGCGCCACCTGCAGGTTTGGCTAGCATCTCGATTTATGCTCAAGTATGCATTGCTCGCCGTGCATCCATTTTTTCCACCAACCTCTATATGTCATCTGCACAATATGTGAGGTGATCATTAATATTATCTCTCAGCTCATAAATAAATCCCAATGAACAGGAACACTTCCCTGAGGCACACCTGAAGTTACTTCCACATCTGTCAATGACACTACACAAGATAACGCGCTGCATCCTCCCAACCAAAAATCCTCATTCCAGTCACAAATATCGTTTATAGGCCCCACGCCATACGATCGTACTTTCGCTAAAAAGCGTTGATGTGGTACTAACTCAAAATTGCATCCATTCTATATCTGGAACAAATACGCTCCTGTTTCATCCTCTCAGGGTACAGGTGGAAGACCTACCATCACAGAGCATGGATTAATCCACCGACTGGACGACAAGCGTATCCTAATCAACTCTGTACACTGTCGCTCATGCACAAATCTTCCCCTTTTTTACACTGTGGCAATGCTACAGCAAGCATTCGAATACTGCTCTATTGTTGACTCGTCTTTAACACATCACACAACTCATTTAACCGCAAAAGAACATTATGATCACCTGCATAAAGAGTTCTCGGTTTACTTGCCGCGTCAAATTTCGATAAAATCCCGAGCTTTCGATGACTACCTCTGTAATCTTCGTTAGTTTTACCCCTGACGAAGATGACGGAGGTAGTCATCTAAAGCTCGGGATTTTATCCAAATTTGACGCGGCAAGTAAACCGAGAACCCTTTATGCAAGGATTCCGTCGCGAAAAACTTCGTAGTCATTATGATCACCTATTTAATAGCGTGGTAGTCCACCTTTGGAACGTAATATGGCAACAATTCTGCGTGGCTTGGATTCAGTAGATTTTTGGAGGTATTGCACACAGGATGTCTACGCACACGTCATGCAATTCTCGTAAATTACGGGCCACTGGCACGTGGGCATGCAGCTGACACCCGATAATGTCTCAGATGTGTTCCGTCGGTCAGATAATGCGAATTTGATGTCCAAGAAGTCAACATGAGTTCACTTTCATGCTCCTGAGCTGTTGAATGTACCTGGCCTTATAACATGGACATTTATCCTTCTGGCAGAAGCCGTCGTCATCTGGGAAGAGAAGCAGGGGGTCCGCGGTAATGTTCACGTAGAGCACAGCTGTCCTGCTGCTTTCGACTGCTACCAGAAGTCCCATGGAATCCCAGGTGAATATCGGCCGTGACATAATACAATCATAATTAACTACGCCTATTTTCGCGGAAACATTTCGAACATGTGGCAGGTAACCTTTAGAAATTTATGGTAAGGTCTTACGGGACCAAACTGCTGAGGTCATCGGTCCCTAAGCCTACACACTATTTACTCTAACGTAAACTAGCTTCCGCTATGGACAACACACACACCCAAGCCCGAGGGACGACTCGAACGATGGGGGAAGCCGCACGGACCGTGACAGAGCGTGTCAGACCGCGCGGCTACCACGCACGGCTGTGTGTGACATGTAAGTTGTTGTCTTAAAAGCCCTCAACTTCTTCCTTCTTCGGCCATTAGTACGTCTGCAGCGGTCTCTGTGCCCGCTCAGAAGAATACCCATTGTTATAAAACACCCTCTGGAGGTGTTCCAATTACACTTCCAGATTATGGGCACCTCAGGCGGCATGGGCTCGATGAATCAAGATCCTGAGAATGCCCATTGTTTTTACTGGATGGTGACAAATAGTAGCCTCGAAATACAGATCTGTTTAAGCGGGCTTTCGAAATAACGAATGTTTAAGTGTGCCATTGTCCTTATGTCGCACCAAGACATCTAAAAACGGTAAAAACCTTTCTCCATCTCCGTAGTATTGGAGTTCAAATGTCAGGAGCTCTCGGAGACAATTCAAACCACGAGGTCAAACCATAAAAGTATAATCAGCGTATCGCCAAAATATAGCTGGTTTTAAAACTCCTGAGTTGAGTACTCGCGCCTCAAAGTCTTCCATAAAATGATTGGTCTCCAGCGTAGCCAAAGGACACCCCATGGCGACGCCATCAGATTGTTCAAAAAATTTGTTATTGAATAAATAGTACGTTGAGGAGGGTGTGTGTCCGAAAAATGGCTGAAAAAAGGTGTAATGTCAGCCCCATAACTTTTACCGATGAGATGTAGCGAGTTCATCTGAGGCACTTTTGTAAAGGGGAAACATCAAACTTGACAGATAAGTCAGCTTAAGTGACTTTAGCTAGCTGATAAAATTCGTACCATTTTTTGTATGATGCGGACTTACATGTAATGGGTATGAATACAGGCGCCAAGTACTTGGCCAAATCATAAGCGGCTGCTCCTATATAGCTCACAGTAGGTCGTAAATGCATACTATATTTATACGACGTATGTCCACAAAGTGAGTTCCATTCGGTTATATAAAACAAACGTGTACAGATACAGAGAAAATATTTATTGTACAAAAATCTACAACTGTCAAACTACTTTTTTACACAGCTTCCGAAATTTTGTAGACACTTGTCATAGCATGGCACAAGTTTTTGTATGCCTTCTTCATAGAAGGTTGCCACCTGTGTATTCAACCATGTGGTAACATGTTCTTTCAGCTCGTCATCACCGTTGAAGTGTTGACCACCAAGGACAGATTTTAGGTGTAAGAAGAGACGAAAGTCGTTAGGAGCGAGGTCCGGGCTCTACAGAGGATGATCAAACAAGTCCCAGTGAAATTCCCGTAAGAGTTGTTTGGTCACATTCGCCGTGTGAGTTAGGGCATTATCGTGGAAAAAAACAATGCCTTTTGACAGTACTCCTCGGCGCTTGTTCTGCATTGTGCGGCGCAATTTCTTAATGGTCTCGCAGTAACCATGTACACTGATTTTTTGGCCTTGTGGTAAGAAATCAATCAGCAAAATGCCTTTTCCGTCCCAAAAAACAGTGCACATGGCTTTTAGAGGTGTCAAGATTTGGTTAGGCTTAACCTTCCTTGGGTGATGAAGGATGCCTCCATTCCATTGATTGCCGTTTTGTTTCAGGGGTGTCGTACAATTCCCAAGTTTCATCCTCCATGACTATCCGAGAAAGAAAACAATCGCCTTCTTCACTGAAGCGTGTCAAAAACTAAAGTGAAATGCCCATCCGTTCTTTTTTGTGTTGTTCAGTAAGAATTTTTGGTACCCAATGTGAGCAAAGTTTTCGAAATTTCAGTTTTTCAGTAACAATTTCATGAATTAGTGATCGTGAGATTTGCGGAACTTCCATAGCAAGGACACGTGTAAACTTACGTTTGTGCTTAATCTTCTCTTCAATTGTGTGAACCAGTTCATCAGTAACCACAGACGGCATCCACTTCGTTCTTCATCATGCAGTTGATCACGTCCTTCATTGAACAGTCTGACCCATCTTCTAACCATTGAATCACTCATAGCATTTTGTGTGTAAACCTCGCAGATTTGCCGATGAATTTCCTTTGGTTTAACTTTCTTTGCATTTAGAAAACGAATCACAGATCTGATTTCACACATGGCGGCATTTTCAATTACGGCTGACATTATGAAGAAGCAACCCAGAGTCAGAAAGTAGCACTGAGGAAGAAGAAATGAGTGAATAGACAAGTCCAGAACTCCCAGGAAAATTAACATAACTAACGGAAATTATGCACTCCTGAATCCTTCAAGTCGCACAAAAGAAACGTAGTAGGAGAGTGTCAATAGGCCCACAAGATATCTCCCCAGTCCCGATCTACAAAAAAGAAAAAGAAGCAGGACAACATCATCTGCTGCTGAGATCACCGGCAATTCTTACAAGAGACTCCTCCTTGACAAATAATCTGATATCCTTACAACAGCCCCCTCCTTGACAAAGAATCTGACAAAAACAAACGTAAGTCCAACAAAACGAGAACTGGCACAATCAAACGTGGAAATACGTCTTCAAATTGGTTTTTCAAGATCTGCGAAGTTGAGATTGGGGAAGCAACGATGTGTATGTTGTTATGGTTCCATAGTCGGTGTCTGAAAGTAAGTACAAGGAGCAAAGTATTTTATTGTGATAGCAAGGAACCTGAATGTATAGCTAATGTTAAAACCGTCCAGTGTAAGTCGAAAGTGGGCTAGTATTTAAGATAGTGAATATATTTCAAGGGTCCCAACTGATTTGCTAGTGTCTTAAAAATTAATAAAAATATTGATTTTACTCTCAGAATTTCTGTATTTTTTGCTGTAGTTGTGAAAATCTTTAATAGTACTATTTATAATATCTGTGGTACAATGTAGAAGTCCTACTAATAAACCGTACCACTTTGTACCTCTCCTCCTATTGCGACGTATCATTTACGTTGCTGAAAATTTATTTTCGAAACTTTCAGTGTGTGTGTCTACGAGAATGGGCTACACGTTATTAGTATTACATTTAGATAATATACAGGGTGTATGGGCGTATCAAAAAGAATCATCCGATTTAAAAAATCATAACTATTATATTATTTGAGCTATGTGCGTGAACAACGTACTGTTGGAAAGAACAGACTGTCGAGTTTTACATGGTTCCCGCTAGGTAACAGCAGTGTGCGCCCACTTGAGTTCTAGGAAAAATGGTGTCGGGACAACAGAAAACGTTTTTGTGTTCTACGTTTTGCGCAATGCGGGCCAGTAATAACTGTTCAGCCTGACATTCGTTCTAGATATGGTGTGGATCCTCCTACAGCACAGACAATTAGACGATGGCACGAAAAATTCCGAGAAACAGGTTGTTTGCGTAAAGGCAAATCGCTGGGCGTCACCGAGTGTCTGACACAGACGTCGAATGCATCCGCCATAGTTTCACAAGGTGTCCGCAGAAATCCGATCGTCGTCCTGCTCGACAGCTTAACATGTCCCCGATGTACATCTGGCGTGTGTTGAGTCGACATTTACACATGAAACCATACAAATTTCAGCTACTGCAAGCTCTTCATGAAGATGACAAACAACTACGTGGGGAGTTCTGTAATTTCGTTCTTGGCAAGATGGAGGATGACAGTTTTCTTCCACGCTTAGTGTTTAGTGAGAAGGCGACATTCCAATCACATGGAAAGGTGAACCGTCATAATGTGAGAATAAGGGGTTCGGAAAATCACAACCAGAGAGGGACTCTCCAAAATTTAATTTGTTTTGTGAAGTTTCAAGGGAAAGGCGTATGGTCCATTTTTCCTTGCCAAGAACACTGTTACAGGAAGCACATATCTCGATATGCTTGAGAACTTCACTTTCCCACAGTTGGAGACAACTTCATTTACCAACAGGATGGGGCACCGCCACACTAGCATCTGGAAGTGCGGGAATTTTTAAATCAAAGGATTACCGAACGATGGATCGGTCGCACTGGACCAAGTGATCCAGCCTTACATTAGTGGCCTTCAAGGTCACCGGACCTGACTGTATGTAATTATTTGTTGTGCGGGTTTATAAAAGACCCTGTTTATGTGCCTCTGTTACCAACAACAGTGAATGGACTGAGACATCGCATAACAGCAGCTGTGGAAGTTGTAAACTCAAGACATGCTCGCTGCAGTGTGGGAACAATCTGAATACCGAACTGACATAATTATGCTGTGCATAACAAGGGGGGCGGATTGAACACCTATGAAAATGTATGAAAATAAAGCTTTTAGGGTTTCCCGTTCATCAAAAAATAAAATTCATTGAATATGTTTATTGGTTTCAGAAATACATACGTGTCAAATCGGATGATTCTTTTTGATACACCCTGTTTATTAGACTTCAGTGGAATCAGAAAAATGCAGAAAGTAGTACAGTTTATGAGACTTAACCGTAAAATTTCGCAAAATTTTAAATGCAGTTTAGTTCTATAGTATATCACTTGAAGATCCTTAAGAGTCTTTGTGCACAGTGCTGTTGTTGTTGACACTGAGGTAATGTGCTGCGAAAACTGCTACGAAGTTCAATAAAATGTACAGGCAATTCAGAATTCGGTGCAGCGACCTTATCTCCTTGTCTGTACTGTTTATCGTCCACGTTTTATTTCCTTGCAAGGCCACACTTCTGAAAAACATCTTTAAAAAAGAACTCCTTAGACATAAATTTTTATCCGGTATCAACAAACTTCTCATTCAGAAAAACGCCTCTCACAGTGCTGAATTTTATATCCCCTACTTCGGCCATCGACAGTTATTTTCTCGCCCAGATAACAACTTTAACCACTACTTTTAGTGACTCATTTCCTAACCTAATTTCCTCAACATCACATAATTTAAACGACTACATTCCACTACAGTTCTTTTACTTCTGTCGATAGTTATGTTATAACCGCTTCACAAGACGACATCTATTCCGTCAACTGTCCTTTCAACTTCTTTGCCATCCCTGGCAAAGGCCAAAGTTTTTATTTCTTCTCTGGGCTTTAATCCCCTTTCTTAATAACAACAAGGTATAGGCTGCAACCCTGTCTCACTCTATTTCATATCCATTTATCAGTTTGATACGGCATGACCGATAAACCACTGAGTTCGGCTATGCAAGCAGTTGTGCAGCGTTTCCCTTGTTGAAGATCTAGCGCAGTTGCGATGGCTGATTTCTGTGGCGGCTCGTATCGGCTCTAGCCGCTGGCGCAGTGAGTGCGCCATTATGGCGGCTTTTTATGGGTCAGAAGGCTGGCGAGACGGGAGACACGCAAACAGCAGTCCAAGCTTTGATTGGTCTTTGTGATAAAACAGCAGTTTCGGTCCCGTGCACGCGATTCATTATTTTTCAGCAGTGCCTTGGCCTGGTGGGAGAGCTTCTCACATGAAAGTTGATGACTCCTATATGCTGGAACTTCTTTTTATTTTGTCTTAGCGAGTGTTATAGCGCAGAGATAAGTGTAGTGGAGATGCATTCAGGGCCACTGGAGGTCAAATTTCCATTCGACAATCGTATTTGAGGTATCGGGTGATTACCCTAAATCGCTTTGCAGAAGTCGTAACTTATTTTTAAACTGTTGCCGCTGTTGTGGTCTTCAGTCCGAAGACTGGTTTGATGCACCTCTCCATGTTACTCTTTCCTGTGCGAGCCTCTTCACGTCCGAGTAGCTACTGCAACCTACATCCTTCTGAATATGCTTACTGTATTCATCTCTTGGTCTCCTTCTACGATTTTTATCCCCCACACTTCCCTCCAATATTAGATTGGTGATCTCTAAAAGTCTTACCATGTGTCTTGTCAACCGATACCTTCTTTTTGTCAAATTATGCACAAATTTCTTATCTTCGCAATTCTGTTCAGTACCTGCTCGTTAGTTACGTGATCCACATATCCAGACTTCAACATTCTTCTTTAGCGTTACATTTAGAAGGCTTCTATTCTCCTTTTCTCTAAACTGCTTATCGTCCATGTTTCACTTACTTCCATAAATGTTTACACCCCAAACAAATACTTTCAGAAAAGACTTCCTAATACTTAAATCTATGTTCAGTGTTAACAAATTTCTCTTGTACAGAAATGATTTTCTTGCCGTTACTAGTCTACATTTTATATCCTCTCTACTTCGGCGATTATCAGTTATTTAACTGCCCAAATAAAAAAAATAAAAAAAGCAAACGCAGCTACAAATTTGTCTCATTTCCTAATCTAATTCCCTTAGCATCACTTGATTTAGTTCGACTACATTCCATTATCCTTCTTTTGCTTTTGTTGATGTTCGTCTTACGTCCTCCTTCCACGACAATATCCATTCCATTCAACTGTTCTTCCAAGTCCTTTGCTGTCTCTGACAGAACTACGATGCCGCCGGAAAACCTCAAGGCTTTTATTGATTTTCCCTGCAACTCTAATTTCTACTCCAAATCCTGCTTTGGTTTCTTTTACTGATTTTTCAGTAAATGTAAATGTCGTGTGACTAGGAACTCCCGTCGGGTAGACCGTTCGCCGGGTGCAAGTCTTTCGATTAGACGCCACTTCGGCGACTTGCGCGTCGATGGGGATGAAATGATGAAGATTAGGACAACACAACACTCAGGCCCTGAGCGGAGAAAATCTCCGACCCAGCCGGGAATCGAACCCGGGCCCTTAAGATTGACAGTCTGTCGTGCTGACCACTCAGCTACCGGGGGCGGACTGCTTCTTCAGTGTACAGATTGAATAATATTGGGGATAGGCTACAACCCTGTCTAACGCCCTTCGCAATCACTGATTGCCTTTCATGCTCCTCGGCTGTTATACCTGCCGTCTGGTTTCTGTACAGGTCGGTAATAGCCTTTCACTCCCTGTATTTTACCCCTGATACCTTCAGAATTTCAAAGAGAGTATTCCAGTCAACACTGTCAAAAGCTTTCTCTGAGTCTACAAATGCTACAAACGTATGCTTACCCTTACTTAACTTAGCTTCTAAGATAAGTCGTCGGGTCAGTATTGCCTCACGTGCTCCTACATTTCTGCGAAATCCAAACTGATACTCCCGAGGTCACCTTCTACCGGTTTTCCCATTCTTCTGTAAATAACTCCTGTCAGTAATTTGCAACCGTGACTTATTAAAGTTATTATAGTTCGGTAATTTTCATACCTGTCAGAAACTGCTTTCTTTGGAATTTAATTATTACATTATTCTCACTGTCTGACGGTATTTCACCTGTCTCATACATATTTCACACCAGATGGTAGAGTTTTGTCATGTTTGGCTCTCCCAAGACTATCAGTAGTTCTGACGAAATACCGTCTAACCCTGGAGTCTTGTTTCGACCTAGGTCTTTCAGAGCTCTGTCAAATTCTTCTCGCAGTGTCATATCTCACATCTCACCTTCATCTACGTCCACCTCCATTCCTATAATATTGCCTTCAGTTCATCTACCTTCTATAGACTCTCTATATACTCCTCCCGCCTTTCAGCTTTCCCTTCTTTTGTTAGTATTGGCTTCTCATCTGAGCTCTTGTAAATCCTACAGGTGCTTCCCTTGTCCCCAAAGATCTCTTTAATTTTCCTGTAGGCAGAATCTATCTTATCCCTAGTGAAATATGCTTCTAAATCCTTACATTTGTCCTCTAGCCATACCTTTTTGGCCATCTAGCACTTCCTGACAATCTCATTTTCAAACGCTTGTATTCCCTTTCGCCAGCTTCATTTGGCGCATTTTTATATTTTCATCTTTCACCAATAAAATTCAATAGCTCTTGTGTGATCCAACGATTTCTACTAGCCCTCGTCTTTTTATCTACTTGATCTTCTGCTGCCTTCACTATTTCGTCTCTTAAAGGTATTCCTTTCCCATGTTCTTGTCAATCGTTCCCTGATGCTCCCTCTGCAAGTCTCAACAACCTCTGGTTCTGACTCGGCATACAGCAAGGTCAAAACAACCTTCGGTGACATGAAAAGCAAGAGTGGTAACATTAAGAGTGCAATGGGAACTGCACCTTTAAATGTAGAGGGAAGAGCGGAAGTAGTAGAACAATGGCAGTGTCACCCTACTCTCCATTGTTGCCAGATTTATTAAAGATGGCGGATCCAAGATGGCGGCGATGGATATGGAAATGTTACAGTGGCATCATGACGGAAAGTTCAAATTTTGACAGGAAAATAGGTCAATTGGGCTACTTCCACTAACCTAGCTCCCCTCCATCTCTCCCCTCCCTATGAAATCAGCGGGAAGCTCAAATTACAGCAAGACAATCCAACACACCACGGCTACCTTCAGTAACCTCAGAAAATGGCGGGAAAATAGGCCACTTGGGCTACCTCCACTAACCTAAATCATCTGACAGCCACATCTTCCTAGGAATTGGCGGGAAAAGGACTCAGCCTGTCCTGGGCTGCTGGATAGGATGGACATAAGTCTTTACTTTGCATGCATTTTCTATTTAAACAATCTGAGGCAGTAGCTAAATCCAGTGTCTTCACCATGGGGTCCGGAGTCCAACTGACCGAGTACACAGTACTACCACCACAGGGCACTATCATCCCTTCTGTGACGTAATCCAAGATGGCGGTCTGAGGAGGAAACATGGTGGGAACAGACTCAGCCTGTGCTGGGATAGTGGAATAGGATGGACACAAGTCTTTGAAAATAAAAGACTTGTCTCCATCCTACCCACTATCCCAGCACAGGCTGAGTCTTTATTTAAGCAATTTGAGGAAGTAGCTCCATAAAGTGTGCCCACCATGAGGTCCGGAGTCAAACTGACTTAGTACACTGTACTGCCACCAGAGTGCACTTTCGTCCCATGGCGGTCTGGAGGAAAAACGGTGGGAAAATGACTCAGACTGTGCTGGGCTGCTGGAGAGAGGAAGGAGTTTACTTTCCTTGTTTTTGGAACACTTTATTTAGGGACAGATATCACGTAGTTTATTTATTACACTGATACAAAACACACGCCCTGATGTGCTTGAGGTCGCAATTCACAGGCTACAGACCTGCAAACTACTCCTAAATAATGCCTTACACTGATGTACGGACACACAAACAACTCGTAAATTGTCAAAATAATGCATGTATAATGCTCTGCAAACATGCTTGCTAATTGTAAACTCTCGAAATAATGCGTAGAACAGCCTACAGAACTGCAAACTACTCGTAAATCACCGAAATAATGTAGTTCACTGATGTGCAGACACTCACTAATTATAAACTGTCGAAATAATGCATACAATTTATCTAGGGACGGATTTCACCTACTTTATTTATTACACTGAAACAAAACACTCACCCTGGCGTGCTTGCAATCGCAGTAAATAGTCTACAGACCTGAAAAATACTCGTAAATCACCGAAATAATGCAGTACACTGTTATGTAGAGACGCAAACAACTGGTAAATTGTCAAAATAATGCATGTAAAAGGATCTGCAAACACGCTTGCCAGTCGTCAACTGTCGAATTTATGCATTGCACAGACTACAGACCTGTTCACAAAATAACCCAACAGACACGGAAACAACTCGTAAATCATCGAAATAATGCATATATAACACTCTGCCAACACCCTCACAACGCTTAAACAGCCGACAATAATGAACTACACAAACGCTCAGAGTACGTAACAAACGCTTTCGAACTACTGTCAACCACGACGTATCAGTGAACTGTTCTCCTACAGATCTCCAAGGGGCGTATGCCAGGCGGCGAACTCACGCCGGTCACATACGCAACACGTCTCTGGGCATGCATGTTTACCATTGCTGGCGCAATACCTGTGAATACTGATTTTACAGGTCGCGCTATAGAAATCTGTTTTAGAATAACATCGACTGCTTTCTTCCTAGCAATCATAACGGGACACGCAAGCTGCATCTAATCGTGTACGCATATTTACCTCCCCAGTGTAGCTGACACATCGCTGCAAAATGTCCTCATGGCGACACACCATCTAAAAGGTTCTCAATGTTATACTGAAGTCACATGGCTATGTAAAATAAGAGGCAAGTCGACCTCTCGGAAATTGTATAGTGTCCCAGACATAGTTATGGCTCGCTTTTGTAGGAGCTTTCGTGATATCCCAGCTTGTCTGCATGGGAATTCTTTTCCCAACAGAACCTGTTTACGAAAATAACGCAGAATAACGCTGAATGCATTCCTCCTGATAGTCCTAACGTTGCACTGCGTCCATCACATGTTACCCATCCTGGAAATCGTTAAGTCCTGCTTTCAACAAACATCTCCAATGTGCAAATGTTCTCACCGCTATGTAGAGGCTACTACGTCCCAGCATAAAAGATGTCTTGTGAGTGAATGGAGCATTATGATTGTCTCTTATTGAATTTACCAGCCGATTTACTGATGCTGCTGGTTTGGAAGCACACCGTCCACCTTTTTTTTTTTTTTTTCTTCAGATGAGACTTTCAGCGGCAAAAAAATATTTTGTACAGATCACCATATTGCACCAACAATTAAACCCTGCAAAGTGGCCTACAAATCGTCAAATACAGAAAGACTGTTACTCAATTACACTGCTCTGCCAGTAAGTACTGGAGTTTGAATATCAGAGCATGAAACTGATCTCCAACCTAGCAATATATCACCACATACCATGTCTATGTTGTAAACATACAGTTCGTATCTTGCACCATACACAATCGCCCCTGTTACATCATTTGTATAGCTATCGGTCGCCAGACACTCGTACATATACTGTGAAGACAGACACCATAAGTACATCTACTGTAGGTATACCCCTCGCTGCACTACATATCTCCCATGAGGTTGGGCGATCATCCAGTCCCAACATGTGACGAGAGCACCATCAGCAAACCGAAGTCACTCTCAGAACTTTTCTACAAATTCGAGGTCTGCACTCATTTTGGCATAAATGCGTTACTCCTTATGGCCCCAACCTGCTTGCTTGCTTGCTTTTCTACACCCATCTCCAGACTCTGGGATTACAAGAACATATGAAATTTCGCGTGGTTTGCCAGAATATCATACCATTTTAGCGACACTTTTCGATATCAAGCACATAGCAATATCGCATGCATAGCAGTACCACTTGCGCAACATAATTTCGAAGTTATAGACTGGAAATTATTTCCCTAGATACCCCGAAACTTTCGGGAGGTGGAGCGTGGTGTAGACCACTAAGTAACTAGAAACTTATTCCATCTGCAAAGACCTTTACATGAAAACTCGAAAAAAAATAGAGTTACTGATATTTCCACTCATGAATACCGATATCGGTGATGCAACAGGTTCCAAATCATCCCTATAATTTACAAAGTCAACTAAGGTGTTCCTCATGTCAAGAGAACCAGCAGATATGTCTTCCACCTCTCTTTCACCTGCCAGGTGCAACTAAATAAAGGTTCGAAATATGCAGAAGTAGTCAACCGGACAATTTACATGGGAGGGAATAATGGTCCAGCACAAACATATGTCCATATTGAATATTCTCAAATTTCCACATGATCGACCGTCGAGAGGACGACATGTTTAAGTCAGCTACAGTCCTGTATCCCAACAGGCCTCTCCAATCGGACAGCTACTGACACATTCCCACCGCAGGCCACAGGCACTGCACGCCAAGCACGCGTAGGCAGAATCATCATCCTAAGAAATAGGTCACATGTATATTTGATTGTTATACTCACAATTAAATGTCACGATTGCGGTCTCAGTTGAACGACATTCGCCAATGAGCGAAGTATCGGAAATACACACTACTGATGACTGTGGCTCTGGAAATAGAAATATCTGTACCATTATTATGACTTGACAAACTCTTCCCTTTGCTATCACAGTATTCCACTTGAAATCCATACCTTCCTTACGACTGGACATCGTCATTTCCTTTGCACACGTCGGAACACAGACACATACTTCACAAGCCTGATGCTCAAGGCGGGCCTGTCACACATCCCCTACTACTAAGTATAATACTCCATCAACAACTGATTGCTGGCGATAAGAAATAATACTGACCGAAAATCAACGATGGGTGGACATGTCTCATAAGTTTTCTTGCGAGTGGTACCACTGTGTCTTAGAAAGAGAGGCATAATCGTCTTACAAACCGCCAGATGTTAAAAACACAACCATATTACCATCACAAGCGGTCTTGGTTCTAAAGGTGCCTACAAGTATCCATGTCAGAAGCTATACTGGCTTCATAAATCGAGGTATGGCATTACCTCTGAATGAAGTGTTTTTTTCCAGACAAATACCATGACGCTGAATATAGACGGTGATCACAGCAGTGTATAGTATCAGACCAACAGTGTGGTTACACGTCGCCGACGGTGCAACATCGTAATAAAATTACCGAATTTAGAAAGTGATTCCGCTAAGGAACGTGGTATGAAATCGGTATTTGCAACTCTCTAACGCGGCCGCCGCTAGACATTTCTCCAGTATTTGTAACGCATTCTGTCTCGATGCCATGTCAGAGGTTCAGTGATATATCGACTGGGTTGTAGGTGATGGTTGATTGAGAAGGATCACAAACAGTAGATGGTGTGCTGATTGATGTAGTAAGAAATGTACACTAGCTTTTCAGATCTCTAGTGCTACACAATCCGCTAGAAATGCTGTCTGGGATTTGGAATCAGGTCTCTCCATTCAAGCACATACCTATGTTGGATCCTATGGAGAAGTCCGTTAATGATTACAGCCGCTAGTGAATCATATTTCTGGCACTCTCATATCTCGAAACGAGTCACCTTTCTCGAACCTATCTGCTACAGTAAAATTCCAATGCCGTTTTAGGTAGTCCCTATGCATCTTGCAACTGCTACCATTTCCGCAGCTTTATGCATGTGATTGTTCCAGTTTAAATCAGAACTGAGTAGAAGTCGAAGAAAGCTATATCTACTACCTTCTGCAACCCGTGTAGAAACAGGCTAAATTGAATTAGTGCGATAGGACTGTGTTTTGACTATTCGATGGAAACAGGAACATATTGTCGTAGCTCCACCAACTGTGCACGTTGTGTAAGGTCAGCGTCAAATGAAGACCGCTCCTGCAACATGAAGTAGTATAAAAGACAGTACGGGAACTGGGAGAAAGACGAGGAATTTGCTACTGCATTGTGATGCGTCCTCAAACTACATACAAGTACGGTTGTCCGAAGCACATCCGCATCCCTCGGGGCCCATTCACGTCTATCACCCCAACATACTATCTTTGTTATTCTGTACCATCCAACAGAGAAAATTTACGAACTGTGAAAGCTCCACTGACTTCATTCGATAGAGAACTCGATAAGATTTTAACCGCATCTCTCTCCTCCCATATATCAAAAATAAATACCGTCTGCTTGCCGGAATCGAGCACATGTGACGATCCTATTAAATATACAGCTATTAATCCATTCCACCGACCAGTGTAAAGGTGCATCGCCTGTACTGTAGGAAGATGACAATATCCCACAAACTATACTATAAGTCGAAGAGACCCTCCGTGTGACCCTGTGTCGTTGTTTGAAGCATAGTTTTTTTCTGCTGTAACATTCTTTGAACACTGCCATATTTTTTTGTTTTTTTTCTGCCCCTACTTTGAGGTCTTTGTCAGGTTCTAAACTGAAATTAACACGTTCTGATCCACTGCTTCTCACAGAAAACTAGACGTCGCATGGTGTAAGTCATGTTGTTACTGCTCCTACCATAACACACCACACACACTGGATGATTTTAAATAAAAGACAGCTACAACATAAGGCAACTGGAAGAGTTTGGTGGCGTTGTGGAGAGTTTCCAAACTCCTGTCTCAAGGTGATTGATGACCTCTACATTTACACTCATCTGTCACAGTGATGGAATAGCTGAATACTTTGCATTCCGTTTCGACGGATTCCTCATATTGCAGTCATGTACGCGATCGCTGTTTCGGTGCTATCCATCCACAGAAAGTGCTGTCTCTTTCTCCAACTCAAACAAGCGATGTCAGTCAATCATTATGTGGTAACCAACAGCATACCAGTGGACGCATGGGATGGAAAAGACGCCATCGGTGTACTGAAATAATAAGCATCACAGTTGATAGTGCAAACAATTTTAGAAATTTTACAGTAATTGCAACACCGACCAATGATGCGACAGCATGTTCCCCAGTGTCAGTATCATAGCTAAACTATCCTTTCTCTACTTTGCGAGTATCACTGCGAATGTAGATAGATGATTGTGCTGTACATCCATTCATTGTTAATTCTCGAACATGTACACCATCAATGTATTCCAGACAGCGCTCTAAATATTTCCAGCACCTTGATCATAGTGCTTAATTTACGATCTATCTCTATGCGGATGGGAGTCACAGAGCATTCTCGCAGTCTTAGGATGAAATTAGAGACTGAAAGACCCCCTTGCACTGCCACTGACCACCCACCCTGCAGCACCGTTACCCATTTAATCTGCACCCGACCAGAAGTAGACCATTACGTTCCACATTTCATGAATGAATGGAGCTTACCAAGTCCTCGCCCATCCAAGTGCACTAGATTTCTCCAGAAGTGCTCACGTCGAGGAGGTTAGCACACCTTATCAATGTATAGTAACAAGTCTGCAAGTGTTATGATATAATAGCAGACGGTTAAGAAGAACAAGAAATGGGTGATTTTTATGCATCATGGAGCTCCAGACGGATGGAGTTCGAAGCATTTTACATAAATCACCTACGCTATCAATTTTAAAGTATTGTTCTGGTGCCTGGGATCAGTACCAAGAGGGTACTGGTAAGAGAGAGCATAAACACATGCTCTCCTAAGGCTACACATTTCTGTACTTAAAACAGGCTATAATGTTAGATCGCTTGAGTTTCTGACCTATCAGTTGTGTGGAATGCAGCGCTGTTAATATTCCAATGTAAGAAATATATTTCTAGCGCATGACATACATTGTTCTTGCAGATTCCTCTACGATAAACTACGGTAAAAAAAATGTAAAACGAAAAAAACTACTTCCTTAAAACAGTGGCGTTGTGTGATACATGCACAATATAGCTTTCCATAGATGTATACTGTCCACTATTCACATCCGATCACGGTTCAGAATTATACTATGCCTACATCAGTCCTATATACAATGATCGTTAGTAATGGAGAATACCTCTTACAAGGAAACAGGTAAACGCATAGCAGCAGCTTCCGACATGTGAAATTTCAAGTCATGCCGCCACTAACTCTGTAAACAGCACATCTGCCAAGCAGATGTATAAATAGGGATTGCAGTGTCTCACGAACACATATCGCTAGCTTAGTTACGAAACTGAAGAACAGATTTTACACCCAAGATACGACAGGGGGATGGAGTACATCGCATAAATCCTCTTTCATTTAGAGGAATGTGTCACGTTTCATCTTACATGAAATGGAACTCCTCTGATGACCAAGAGGTTTACCGTTAACGATCGCAAGTAGACACTGCTCTAACACTCACACAGAACAAGCAGTTGTATACGAGTCAAACACAGGCTATGTCACACAACTGATGCATCCTGACCGAACATCAGGAAAAAAATGGTCAAATGACCTGCAGCAAATCCCCCCTCTCTCTCTCTCTAGAATGTATCATCAGTCTACCATTGAATCGTACCTCATTACAGCTCCATCTCAACTGACCACTTCATCCACTCTACATCATCCTTTAATGCAGATCCATGTAAGTTTAGAGGAAGATGGTTCTCTGCCTTCCTAAAAAGCGACAAATACAGTAGTCAATTCGCGTGTATCACTGTTACCTCGTGACCGGCCAGAGCCCGGTCTTCTTGCGTCTGTACATTCTCGTGATCACCGCTGCCAGCACTCGTGCACGGTGGCTACATCCCCACCAAGTCTTTCTACACTATCGCAGAAGGAACATCCAGGTTCTCATAGGTGTGTTACACATCCTTCTCCAAACTCAGCGAGATGTTGATAATGGCATCCTTGTTGCGTTAAAGGCATTTTTTACAAACATCGTCTCATCACGTCCAATCTCAAAGGTAACTAACGCTCAAGAGCGTTACAGCGTGTATTTAAAGCAAACCTGACTTGCTTCCTTATAGTGGCGCTACTAACGCCTCTTTCAAGCGATTGTCGTTAAATTTCAACAGATATCATCTTTAAGATGTAGAATCACGCCTACCAACTTTCATTTGCGTTGCACAACTCCGTCTTCGAGTTTTTCCGTCGGTATACATGTACAAGGTGTCTGCAAAAATGTTTCTAATATTTAGAGAGGATGTGGTATGCAACAGTGGTTCGAAAGAAGTTCCTATAAACACTGATCGGAGTTACTGTATACTACCACAACTGTCAATGTTCACTATGTCTCTGCGCTATTCTTCACAACATCTGCTCGATGTGACCGCCATCCGTTGTTCTGCTGTGTCACAATGTGCCAAATGAACACCACGGGTACACCTGATGAAAATAACATACCTAACCGATACACTACGTACTGTAGTACGCTATAGAATCCTATACGTGTTCTTGTGTTGGATGCGTGCTCGATACCAGTGCAAACATGTTATGCTGTATAAAGTCTAGTACGTGTTATGTTTCCTCATTTGTCTCTTGCCAAAGTGCTCAGTGTGCAAGTTATGTTCCTTGTAGGAAGTTCTTTCCTTCCCTTGAGGCAAATCCCTTTTTCCGGACTCCCTGTGCATTGTAATCTCTGAATAGTTAAGTGTGTGGTTTTTCTCGATTGACTGTTGTCTACCAGTACTGCCATGCAGGTTTTTGGCAACTACTACAGTTGCCGTTTTACCTTGTTTCTTCCGTGAACTTCTTGTTAATTTATATGTCTGTGGGCCTTTATCAAAATATACATATTTTATGGAGTCTGACATCGACTCTCGTTTAAGTACAATCGTGCTCTCCTCTTCCGTCCTTAAACTATTACTACACCATGTATACTTCACTCTGATCGTGAACCCAAAGGCGAATCAGTCCTGCAGCCGGAGATGAATTGGACGCCTCAGGCACAGTCCATCCAGGGAGTAGGGCAGGTAGGTGCTCATTTCCATGCCACACAGGTGGGAGTGTGGTTTCGAATTTCACAAACCAGGTTCATTTAAACGACCATCTTCGTCACGGATATCATCACATCAGGTTAGAGGAAGGTGACAGGTGCAGCAAATCATAAGTAATTACCTACTTGGAGTCTTTCTTTAACCTCATATGACCTGGACTTGGAGACAGTCGTTTGAACGAAAGTGCCGGCCGGTGTGACCGAGCGGTTCTAGGCGCCTCAGTCCAGAACCGCGTTGCTGCTACGGTCGCAGGTTCGAATCCTGTCTCGGGCATGGATTTGTGTGGTGTCCTTAGGTTAGTTACGTTTAAGTAGTTATAAGCCTAGGGAACTGATGACCTCAGATGGTAAGTGTAGTGTTGGCAGAAGAGCCAACACTGTTTTTCTAGAGGAGGCCGAAATGCACGCGTTTAATTACACGCTGACTGGCGTGAGGTCTGGAACAGGACAATATCTTGAGAATTGCAAATAAAGTAAGTAGTTGATATAATACTTAACTTTAATCCACAATTGTAGAACATCTCTCGTTACGGTACATGCTTCATAATATTAATTATCAATTGAATACGGCGCCTTGCTAGGTCGTAGCAAATGTAGCTGAAGGCCATGCTAACTATCGTCTCGGCAAATGATAACGTATCGGTCAGTGTAGCTTCGCTAGCAAAGTCGGCTGTACAACTGGGGCGAGTGCCAGGACGTCTCTCTAGACCTGCCGTATGGTGGCGCTCGGTCTGCTGTCACTGACAGTGGCGACACGCGGGTCCGACGTATACTAATGGACCGCGCCCGAATTAAAGGCTACCACCTAGCAAGTGTGGTGTCTGGCGGTGACACCACATTAAGTCTCACAGTGCTTAGAGCCATTTGAACCATTTGAACGAAACTGTTGTCGGTAACTAAATTCACATTACAGCAGCTTCTGCTGGTTTGGTGATTTCGTTCTTCAAATCCATGAAATATAATTTGCAAATATAGACGAACAGTTCTGATATCATTTGATTAGATCATCGATGACTAGTCACTGGAATCAATCAAAATCTTTAATTATCTAGAACAATCTCTCACGAGCCTTTTGAAGTTGAAGGACCCTCAAAACCCAGGTCTGTGGAAGACAAATCCCAGGCACACATTTATTGTATCAAGCCTAAGGAAGCGTAACTGATGGACGAAAGAGTTCGCTAAGAAAACCATCGCCAGAACAATTCTTCAATATGGCTCATCGATTTGAGGGCGTGGATAAAAATTATATAGAGAGAAGCTGCACGATACATTGTGAATTTGTTTAGTAAGTGCGAGCGTGCAACACAGTTATTGCGGAAGAACGAAAGAATCACTAGCTTCCTAGATCGCAAGAAAAATTTTCAAATGTGTGTGAATTCCTAAGGCACCAAACTGCTGAGGTCATCGGTCCCTAGACTTACATACTATTTAAACTAACGTATACTGAGAACAACACAAACACCCATCCCCGAGGGAGGACTCGAACCTCCGGCGGGAGAGGCCGCGCAATACGTGACATGGCGCCTCGAACCGCGCGGTCCCCCCGCGCGGCCTAGAACGCACTTTCCACAACAAGCGAAGTAGCGTACTACTTTCTGCAACATAAATATCGCAGAAGGATCCACAGTCTAAATCTGGAGAAATCTGTACTCATTCATTTGGGCACCATTTGCACACAGAAGAAGAAAAGTGAAGAGGAGGGAATTGGGAAACTATGATACTGACGGTGCCCTGTAGACTGTGCCCAGTGAAATTTTGGCCCAGAAAAGGTCGATGGAAAAGCTCTGCCTATCCTCCCGTCCGAACTCTGCCAACTGTTCGGCAGCCGAGGGCCGTTGCATGGTGTTTTACTGTACAATAATTACTGACGGACAGGACTCGAGATTCTCGAACAAGAACTTTAATGTCAATGCTTTTACAGTTTTCTTCATAACTTTTTTCTAAATTTATTTTATTGTCTGTGTCAGGCAATGAGAAAAATTTTAGTTATGACGTATCTTCAGAAACTACACTCATACTCATAAATTAAGGATAATGCTGATACATGGTGAAACAACGCTCTGGTGGGCTGTTTGCGGGTTTAAATCACCTCGGAATATGACCATGCAGTGCATTTGACCTGCGGTCGTCGCACGGTGTCGCTGGCAGCAGTCCACATACGCAGAGGTGTATTGGTGCATGGCAGAGTACGGTGCAGCGAGTAAGTGTGCAGACGTTTTCAGATGTGCTAATGGTGACTGTGTGTTGAAAATGGCTCAAAGAACACATATTGATGACGTTATGAGGGGTGGAATACTAGGGTGACTGGAGGCTGGTCAAATACAGCAGGTCGAAGCACGGGCCTTCCGTGTGCCACGAAGTGTGATCTCAAGATTATGGCAACGATTCCAGTAGACAGGAAACGTGTCCTGGCGCTACAGTACGGGACGTCCACAGTGTACAACACCACAAGAAGACTGATATTTCACCACCAGTGCCCGCAGACAACCATGGAGTACTGCAGGTAGCCTTGCTCGGGACCTTACCGCAGCTACTGGAACAGTTGTCTCCAGACACACGACGACTGAACAGACATGGTTTATTCGCCTGGAGACCTGTATGGTGCATTCCCCTGACCCCTGGCCACAGGAGAGCCCGTAAACCCTCGTGTCAAGAATACAGTACATGGTCAATGGAACCGTGGTCCCGGGTTATGTTCACGGACGAGTCCAGGTGTAGTCTGAACAGTGATTCTCGCCGGGTTTTCATATGGCGTGAACCAGGAACTAGATACCAACCCCTTAATGCCCTTGAAAGGGACCTGTATGGAGGTCGTGGTTTGATGGTGTGGGGTGGGATTATGATTGGTGCTCGTATACCCCTGCATGTCTTTGACAGAGGAACTGTAAAAGGTCACGTGTATCGGGACGTCATTTTGCACCAGTATGCCCGCCTTTTCAGGGGTGCAATGGGTCCCACCTTTCTCCTGATGGATGATAACGCACGGCCAAACCGAGCTGCCATCGTGGAGGAGTACCTTGAAACAGAAGATATCAGGCGAATAGAGTGGCCTGCCTGTTCTCCAGGCTCTCTCGAGCACGTCTGGGATGCTCTCGGTCGACGTATCGCTGCACGTCTTCAAACCCCTACGACACTTCAGGAGCACCGACGGGAATTGGACCAAGAATGGGAGGCTATACCCCAGCAGCTGCTCGACCACCTGATCCAGAGTATGCCAACCCGTTGTGCGGCCTGTGTACGTGTGCATGGTGATCACATCCTATATTGATGTCGGGTTACATGCGGAGGAAACATTGGCGTTTGGTAACACATGTGTTTCTGGACGGTTTTCTCAACGTATCACCAATACCGTGGCCTTACAGATCCGTGTCATGTGTGTTCCCTATGTGTCTATGCTATTAGCGCCAGTTTTGTGTAGTGCCACGTTGTGTGGGACCACATTCTGCAATTATCCTTAATTTATGAGCATGAGTGTACAATGGAAAACATGAAAACCAAATTAAAAACACAGAATTTACAATCGTATCTCTTCTACAATTCAAAGTATATTTCAAAGTGAACAAACATAAAATGTAGTTTACAGCCGTGGCTCAACATACAGTACAAGCAATATACATTAGATACGTTCTCATAATATTAGGTTGGTACACAAGTTCGCAGCGTTTTCCCGTAAGTTTAATAAACACAACAGATACACGTAACGGGGACTTCAGTCGTCAATAACGTCTTCTCCCTAACTATTTATGTCTGCGACAGCTGGGGTAACTTTTCTATTCCGCAACTGTAGAAATCACATTGTTCGACAAGTTTTTCGCCTCAAGCGAAAAACGTGTCGAGCAGTTCCGAGCGCACTTTGATTCAGAGAGGAAGTTCACTCTAGGTTGTTCGACAGAGAGCAATATCAGGTGAATAAGGTGGGTGCGAAATGACTTCCCAATCCAACTCCTGCGTAGTGTTGCTACACCACGAAGATGACGTGCAACAGTCGCGAAATTTAACCGACAGGAAGAAGATGCTGTGATATGCAAATGATTAGCTTTCAGAGCATTCACACAAGGCTGGAGCCGGTGGCGGCACCTACAACGTGCTGACATGAGGAAAGTTTCCAACGGATTTCTCATACACACACAGCAGTTGACCGGCGTTACCTGGTGAAACGTTGCTGTGATGCCTCGTGTAAGGAGGGGAAATGCGTACCATCAAGTTTCCGACTTTGATAAAGGTCGGATTGGAGACTATTGCGATTGCTATTTATCGTATCGCGACATTGCTGCTCGTGTTGGTCGAGATCCAATGACTGTTAGTAGAAAATAGAGTCGGTGGGTTCAGGAGGGTAATACGGAACGCCGTGCTGGATCCCAACGGCCTCGTACCACTAGCAGTTGAGATGACAGGCATATTATCCACGTGCCTGTAGCGGATCGTGCAGCCACGTCTCGATCCCTGAATCAACAGATGGGGACGTTTGCAAGACAACAATCATCTGCACGAACAGTTCGACGACGTTTGGAGCAGCATGGACTATCTGCTCGGAGACCATAGCTGCGGTTACCCTTGACGCTGCATCACAAACAGGAGCGCCTGCGGTGGTGTACTCGACGACGAACCTGGGTGCACGAATGGCAAAACGTCATTTTTTCTGATGAATCCAGGTTCTGTTTACAGTATCAGATGGCCGCATCCGTGTTTGGCGACATCGCAGCGAACGCACGTTGGAAGCGTGTATTCGTCATCGCCATACTGGCATATCACCCGGTGTGATGGTATGGGATGCCATTGGTTACACTTCTCGGTCACCTCTTGTTCGCATGACGGCACTTTGAACAGTGGATGTTACATTTCAGATGTGTTACAACCCGTGGCTCTACCCTTCATTCGATCCCTGAGAAACCCTACATTTCAGCAGGATAGAGCACGACCGCATGTTGCAGGTCCTGTACGGGCCTTTCTGGATACAGAAAAAGTTCGACTGCTGCCCTGGCCAGCACATTCTCCAAATCTCTCACCACTTGAAAACGTCTGGTCAATGATGGCCGAGCAACTGGCTCGTCACATACGCCAGTCACTACTCTCAATGAACTGTGGTAACGTGTTAAAGCTGCATGGGCAGCTGTACATGTACACGCCATCCAAGCTCTGTTTGACTCAATGCCCAGGCGTATCAAGGCCTTTATGACGGCCAGAGTTGGTTGTTCTGGATACTGATTTCTCAGGATCTATGCACCCAACTAGCGTGAAATTGTAATCACATGTCAGTTCTAGTACAATATATTTGTCCAATGAATACCCGTTTATCATCTGCATTTCTTCTTGATGTAGCAATTTTAATGGCCAGTAGTGTAATTTTTAGTACACCATTCTGCCGCTGTTCCACCAGATGCATAATATTATCTTTTGTGGATGAGCGCAGGTCTTTGTACAGGGAGTTGCTGCTTTGTTTGGGTTTAACCATTTCTTTCTTTCCCTTATTCTGGTGTAAAGACACCATTTCGTTTCACCAGTACCGATATGTGACAGGAATGGTCGATGTTGTTCACCAGCCAACTGACGACGAGCAACCAGAGATGCACATATGTCACCTGCTGATTGTCGTTAGAGCATGCGGTACTCGTAACCTTGAGTTTTGAACCTTCCCCACAATGGTGGAATGATCACAGTTCATCACATTTGCTGAATCTCGAGGACACTGACGTGGATCATTGTGGACTAATGCATTTAGACAATATTCGTCAAACCCCTTCCTGAATGTGGAGAGTCAATAGTACCCAAACAATCTTCCTTAAAGAGACAAAACAATTTTTTTATCGTGCCCTGTCCAGTGGCATTCTGTCCATGGTTAACTTTTTTGAGGGGTGGCCAGATGCCCTTCCTGCTGCCACCCCACCATACCCCCCAGGGCGGAAGTAGTGTACCCTAGCTGTCTGCGTCTAGTGTAAATCGTGAAATAGTGTGAATGTGTTTCAAATGGCTGCGAGTCGTGGAACTGATGCGGGACGTGGGGACCAGCCCGGTATTCACCTAGTAGGATGTGGAAAACTGCCTAAAAACTACAACCAGGCTGGCCAGCACACCGGCCGTCATCGTTAATCCGCCGGGAAAATTTGATCCGGGGACGGCGCTCCTACCCAAGTCCAGGAAGCAGCGCATTAGCACTCTTTTTTTTTATTAAATCTCATTTTGTTCGTTTTCGTTCGTTGTATTTGCTCTGCGCGGACGTCGAAAGACACCCGTTTCAGTTCGTTGTTGATCCATTAACTCAGTTTTTTTATTACAGAGGGCAGCTAGCCCTGTGACCGAACTCGCTGAGCTACCGTGCCGGCTATAAATTTTTTTCTCGAGGAGCGCTCTCGGCTACCCTGGCGGGTAAATGACAAAATGACAATACTCAAATAGCAACAGTGAGCTACAAATTTTAAAAAATCGATAAATAACCCATTGCAACCGGAATACCAACATACAAAACAAAAACGCTACGAACTTATGCATGTACATGGGTGACAGGAGCTGTACATGGCTTCTCCTCCCAGTCCTAGCACTTTATTTGACTTTAACATCCGGAAACAATCATCGTTATAATTATAATTCTGCATATCATTGTCAGTATTGCCAACCGTAAGATGTATAAACCGTATAAAACTGTATTTGAAGCAAACTGTAAAACGATAAAGAACGTCTTGTAAAATATGTTGTAATAACCAAACAAAAATTTTAAGGTGACGATTCAATACTTTTTCATATTAGGACAGAGTATGCATCATAAAAGAGAACTGACAAGCAAAAGTTCCGGGGAAGTGCGAGTAGTGATCGCGAACCGTTCAAACTTAATTATGTATACAGATAGTTCATACGTAACAGGAATAGAGACATTCTACGGTTTTTGCCTGTTATCGGTATCGGTATTGGCAAGATATCGGTCGCGGGAATTCCAAGACTTTCGAGAATGGCACAAAAAATTTTTCCTTTAGCTCTACCATGAAAGCTTACTGGTTGTCAAATTTCGTGATTCTAGGTCAACGGGGTGTACCATATAGATTATGATAAGTGAGTTTTTCAGTGTCAAAATATGTGACAAAAATAAGCGTCTCTTTTGATGGCATTGACTTAGAAGATTAAATTTTTTACAGCGCTAAGGGTCGATAGAACTTAGTATGTGAAATGAATTTGATACGTCTATCCGTTCACCTGCACCAGGCGAACGGTCTACCCGACGGGAGGCCCTAGCCACACGACATTTCCATTTTACGAGAAAATAGTGCCTCAACAGAAGGACAGACAGACAGATGGAAAACAGATGAAAACAAAACCTTTTTTAGTGTGTTATAATTACAAATTAACAGTTTTTTGGATTTTTTCCCTTAAGTTGTACTGTTAGATCTTGCTTCTTGCTAAATTCCGTGATTCTAGGTGAACGGGAAGTATCCTACATGATTTGGTGAGTGGGTTTGCGACTATCGTAATATGTGACATTGAGCCGTGCACGGTTTTTTTGTGGTTCTGTCGCCTCATTTTTTTCTTTTAATTCGATTTACTGGCGTCACTAGGTTGCTGGCCGGCCGCGGTGGCCGAGCGGTTCTAGGCGCTTCAGTCTGGAACCGCGCGACCGCTACGGTCGCAGGTTCGAATCCTGCCTCGGGCATGGATGTGTGTGATGTCCTTAGGTTAGTTAGGTTTAAGTAGTTCTCAGTTCTAGGGGACTGATGACCTCAGATGTTAAGTCCCATAGTGCTCAGAGCCATTTTGACTAGGTTGCTGGTTTGATTGCCCGTGAGTGGCAGCAGCAGCGCTTAGCGATAAGTGCACTGTCGTACCATCTCTGGAGCGAGCGCTAGTATTTCCGGGTCGTCGTCTGTAGGCAGCTCAGTCCGACGCAGCAGCAGTGAAGTCGGGGACGAACCAGCAGTGCAGTTGGGGATAGAGTTCAGTCGGGGACAGAGCGCCAGTGAGGTGCGGAAGGCCAGTGCTCGCCAACCGCTGGCGACACACATGAACTGTCCGACGGAAGGAGATTGGAGCGGGACGAACGTTGGTTGGTCGTTCCGTTGGTCGTCTCATCGGGCGACGTGTATTTGGTCGCGGACCGCTTGTGGAAACACTCTGTTCAAAAAATGTTCAAATGTGTGTGAAATCCTATGGGACAACCTAAATTATCCGAAGGATAAATACACACACTCATCCACGCCCAAGGGAGGACTCGAACCTCCGCCGGGACCAGCCGCACAGTCCATGACTGCAGCGCCCCAGACCTCTCGGCTAGTCCCGCGCGGCAGGAAACCATCTGTGTGTCGAATTGATTCGTCCTTGGTGTTCCATAGTGATTGCTTTTACCATTGTTCGAGTTCTTGTGCAAGTGTGTTTACGTGGAACTGTGTGTGGCTACTGTGATTTCCACTGATGAATGCTGTCTGCATACTGGAATAGGCAGTTGGTCGGTTGCGACAGAGGGAATTGGTTAGGTTGTTGGTTGGTTCTTCACCCGTCCCTAGGTCGTGTTGCCACCCGATTGTTTAGTGTTATGCTTGGCTGCATGTCTCACCTAACTGTTAGAGTTTCCTCCACAGGCCGACCCTTGGAACACTTCTGAGCACCACGGTGTGTTGTTTGTGATTGTCATTTTTGGGTCGCAGGTACTGTGCCAGGCCTTCAGCTGTGTATTAATATTGTCTGTTTTATGTTTAGTGTATGGCCTTCAGCCGAACTCCATGACAACTATTTTAAGGTTAGGCCTTCAGCCGTAGGTTTGTTTATAAATAAATAAATCTTCTGCTACCAGTCACGATTTTTTTTATTTTACTATTCACACGACGCGTTTCGAGAAATAATTCCCATTTTCAAGTGCGTTTTTTTGATGTGTGTTAAGCCATTTCTTTTGATGTTGTCATGGCTTAACACACATAAAAAAAACGCACTTGAAAATGGGAATTATTTCTCGAAACGCGTCGTGTGAATAGTAAAATAAAGAAAATCGTGACTGGTAGCAGAAGATTTATTTATTTATAAACAAACCTATTGTATCTACAGTCGCAGGCTTTCAAAAACCATTTATAATGGATCAAATCAGCCTTCAGCCGTGTTTCATTTAAAATTCTTGTTGCTCTGTATTTAGGCCTTAGCCGCGTTTGTTTCAGAATCTCTTGCTTTAAAATGTAAATCCTTGTCTGTAAGGTTTCTCTTTAATTATCTTGAATTCTTGAAACGGTCTTCAGCCGTGTTCTGTAAATGTTTATTTTAAGGTTGTCTTTAATTACTCTTGAGTAATTGTTTGGGCCTTCAGCCGACAAGATACTTCAAGTTTTCTCAAGGTGTGTACTGGAATGTATGAATTCTCCGCCCTGCGAACTTTCCGCCCCACTAGAAATCTGCGAACTCTCAGCCTCGTACCTGTGTCCATTGTGTCCCGTCCTACCCGCAGCCGGACCGTCCTAATTATCCTGGACTCGGCCGAACTCCGCCCGCACAGTCCCGTTTGCCTGTTAGTATCGCTCTAGTTTTCGTAGACTTCACATCGTGCCACTTGGATATTACCATCTCAGTAGTTGTGATATGGAAGTTTCAGCGACAATTCGTGGTAAGCCTAGGTGCCACTATGCAGGTTATTATTACACAGTGAAGAAAACGAAGGAAGATGGGCCTATGATTTGGCGCTGTTCAAAACAAGAAGAGAAGCAATGCCGAGGAAAGCTTAAAACCAAGGATTCTACAGTGCTCTTTTCGCACGAGCATCAATGTGGAGCTCCGGATGACGCAAGGTTGGAAGTACAGAGGACTCTGAACCAGGCAAAGAAGAGGGCACGAGAGGAAAATACGTCTATTTCCAAAACCCATTCAGAGGAGCTATTTAGACTGCATAATCGTTGGTACGACTTTGTGACAGAAATGCCAGAGCAGCGAACAACGAAGAGGACGTTATACAAGCAAAGGGCAAAGTCGCAGGGAAGTGAGAGGGATCCAGATACAACAGAAGAGATTGAACTTACAGCAGAGATATTAACTATGAATGATGGCAGCAGTTTCCTGTTAAGCGACGATAAATCAGGAGACAGGATAATAGTTTTCTGTGGAAGAGCAGGGAGAGAGGCTCTAAGAAGTAAACGAGACTTTTTTTATGGGTTGTACGTTCAAGTGCTGTACCAAACAGTTTTCACAGATATATACAATCCACGCAGATTTTGGAAGTAATAAAAATGAGACTAATATCTACACAGTTGCATTTGCAAAAAAATGGTTTAAATGGCTCTGAGCACTATGGGACTTAACGCCTGAGGTCATCAGTCCCATAGAACTTAAAACTACTTAAACCTAACTAACCAAAAGACATCACACACATCCATGCCCGAGGCAGGATTCGAACCTGCGACCGTAGCGGTCGCTCGGTTCTAGACTGAAGCGCCTAGAACCGCTCGGCCACTCTGGCCGGCTTACATTTGCGTTATTACCAAATAAAAGGAAAGAGACATACATCCGACTTTTCAGAAATGTGCTGGAAAATATTCCAGAATGGAACCCTGCAAGTGTGACTGTAGATTTTGAGTCAGCACCGATTTCTGCAATTATACATACTCGTATGTTACCAACTTCCTCAATGCATGGATGCTATTTCCAAATGAGAATGTCTCTCTGGAAGAAAGTACAGGATCTTGGACTCACTGGCGCATATAAAGAAAATGAAGAGTGAGACAACAAATTCGCATGTGTGCTGCTCTGGCGTTTCTACGGCACGAAGATGTATATGACGGCTGACTGGCCGGCCGAAGCGGCCGTGCGGTTAAAGGCGCTGCAGTCTGGAACCGCAAGACCGCTACGGTCGCAGGTTCGAATCCTGCCTCGGGCATGGATGTTTGTGATGTCCTTAGGTTAGTTAGGTTTAACTACTTCTAAGTTCTAGGGGACTAATGACCTCAGCAGTTGAGTCCCATAGTGCTCAGAGCCATTTGAACCATTTGACGGCTGACTGGAGATACATTCACAGCACCGGATGTTCTTAGGCTTTCCGACTTTTTCGACTATTTAGCAGAGAGATGGTTGGAAAATGAAGAAAACCCTATCAGCCTTTGGAGCTGCTACAAACGGCTCCATCGAACAACTAACTCTGTAGAGGGCTGGCATAACAAAATTAATAATGCGCTTTCCAAACAAAATCCTAAAATTAGTGATGTAATTACTTGCATGAAAACAGAAGCAGAAAATTCAGAGTGCTCTTTAATGAGAACAGAGTTGAACATGGAAGGTAAAAGAAAGAAAACAGTGTACATCATAAAACGGGATGAAGGCTGGACAAAATACTGAAAAAGTCCGAGAAGGAGGTGGAGGAGGAGGTTAGTGCTTAACGTCCCGTCGACGACGAGGTCATTAGAGACGGAGCGCAAGCTCGGGTTAGGGAAGGACGGGGAAGGAAATCGGCCGTGCCCTTTCAAAGGAACCGTCCCGGCATTTGCCTGAAACGATTTAGGGAAATCACGGAAAACCTAAATCAGGGTGGCTGGAGACGGGATTGAACCGTCGTCCTTCCGAATGCGAGAAAAGTCCGAGAAGGATGGTGACATAAGTGCTGGCTTGATGGCTATCTCCTATCTTCAAAAACTACGCTAAATAATGTGTCAGAATATGTATATAAATAAAAAATATATGAAATGTAAATAGCAATCTTAAAAGAATACAGAAAAACAAAAACAAAAAAAAACAAAAAATTGGCGAAGCTTATAAGCTGATTTTAAACACGTCTAAATGACAATAAAATTACTTTTGCCATTTAGCCAATCCAAAGCATGGATAAAGTGCGATGGGAATCACATTATTTTTAAAAGTTTAGGAATGTGATTTCTAACGCTTCTAAACCCAAAGCGCCACTAGGCACATGCCTCAGTAGTGTTTACAAATTAACAGTTAAAATTAAGCTACACTACACATGTGTGAACATAATGTCACTTAATATTTCCGTGTATTTAATAAGTGCACTTTTATGAAACTATGTCTATTGACAATGACTGCTGTCTGGTGCTGGAAAAAACCGAATCTTCTTTATGTACTGAAATATTCTAAAGTCTCTGTGAAGTCTTAGTTTGTTCTACCTGCTGTCTATTTGTTGTTTATCGTACCAAGAGAGGTTAGCACAGTGGCTAACCAGGGCTCAATCATCTGGCCGTCCATAGACTACTGTATTTGATTTTCCTTGTTTAAGCAAATGCTGCGAAGGTTACTTAAAGAGGTCTTGGTACCTTCCCCCCCCCCCCCCCCCCCCCACCTCTCCCGTAACCAACAATCCGAGTGAAATCTAAATCTCTAATGAACACAACTGTGGACGTTACATGAAACACCAAACGCAAAATTGGTTTTCTCTAGGTTGTAATGGTGAATGATCATATACTGAGCTAAAATTAAGCATATCTTTGGAATGTAAACTTACTTTTTGTGAGTTCCCATTCACTTTAGAAAGACGAGCACCAGTGATGCAAAGATAAGACTCCTGAGGTATTTAAATATTAAGTTATTGAATGACTTGACGATATTTGCCGTGATCAGTTTCGAGCTCACACAGAATTGTATTAATTTCCTATTTTGTTACCTACTCGTCGAATATTTTGTTCTGCTGCAGACTGACATTTACGCAGTGGTTTAGCTATGTATTTTGGAACTCAACGCGGACTTCTGTCATCCTCACCAATTACCATCCTCACAAAATCATTTAATTACTTACTAACTCCTATAGGACCATTCTTCCGTTTGAGGTGCTGTCTAGGTAAGGTATTTCTGTTTACAGTTATACTTGTTCCACGCTTGAAAACTTTTAACAAATTTATATTCGTTGTTCAAACTCTTGCCTGTGGTAAAGAGACTACATCAAGAATAGTACAAACTGTGATTTTTAGTTGAATTTGCCATCCAAGTTCTAAAAACATTCGACGCTGTGGCTGATATAGAAGGAGTCAGACGTTAACTGTTAGTTAACGCTATTTTTATCTCATTATGTGTTAAAGAAGAACGAATGAGTAATGTTTGTTTTTAAATTTCTTTGTCATTTACTATTTTTATGATTCAACTGTTAGATTTCCAAGACAGTCGAAGGTCACTGACAGATGTCAGAAAAGAAAATATTACTACTCCTTTCATTGGCTTCGTCTTCATTTGCTCTTTCTTCAACTAATACACTGTCTTCTTTTGCATGACAGTTATGTGCAAGATATTTCTTTAAGTCCTTCAGTTTCATCATTTTTGTTAGTCTCGTCAATTTTTTGATCTACTACAAATGCAATCTTTAACTATAATATTGCTGCGCCTTCTTTCATATCCTTTGAGTCGAGTGCTTCTCTGACGTAAGTTAAACAAATTTCAGCACTGAACCAGCCAACAAATGGCCCTTCAAAAACCTGACCGTAATTTACTTGTTTATTTATTTATTTACTTGTTTTGTGCTTCACTTGGGCAACGTCGCTGTGTATTTGTTCCAAAACAAATTTCTGCATAAATTAATAAAATCTTTTTTTTGCTTTTTATCTGTAAGAACTCTCTACGTAAAAACATACATATCAGAACTAATAACACTGAAATTGTTATATGCAACATATAGTATGGCTTGTACCGTGCGGCTTGAGCATGCTACCTCGCATCCCCAGGGGATCAGTGGGCGCTTGCTCGACCTTTTCTGGGCGGAAATTTCACAAGGCGGAAAATTCACAGGGCGGAGAACACACGGGGGATTAGTGGGCCCTTCCTCGACCTTTTATGGGCACAAATTTCATAGGGCAGAAAATTCAGAGGGCGGAGAATACACGACACCGTTTACTGTTGTACTGTGTAAAGGCTTATCTTTAAAACCTCTCTTTTGTTATATAAAGAAATTTTTTTATTGGGCTTGCAGCCGAAGAATTAACTTGAATTTTCCTTAATATGGCCTTTAGCCCAAATTTGTAAATGCATGGCTTTTAAAGAATTTCCTTAGCTGATCTGAAATACTATTTGGGCATTTAGCCGAGAAGGTATTGTAATTTTACTTAAGTAAGGCCTTCAGCCGTTACTCTAAATCCTTGTGTTTTAAAAGAAATCATTTAAAATTATTCTGGAGAAGTTACTTGGGCCCTCAGCCGTGAACTGATCTTTGTTGTTTTAAAGAGAAAACTGTGCATTGGTTTGAGGAATAAAGTTGTGTGTTCTTGTATAACTAACCGTAATTGACCTTGGCCCCTTTCCACAACCTGACCCGCTCTGTGCTGCGAAACCGTATTTCAGACATAAATGGCCATATCATTTTTACAGCGCCAAGGGACAAATGGTTCAAATGGCTCTGAGCACTATGGGACTCAACATCTGAGGTCATCAGTCCCCTAGGACTTAGAACTACTTAAACCTAACTAACCTAAGGACATCACACAAATCCATGCCCGAGGCAGAATTCGAACCTGCGACCGTAGCAGTCACGCGGTTCCGGACTGAAGTGCCTAGAACAGCACGGCCACCGCAGCCGGTCGCCAAGAGACAATAGACGTTAGTAAGTGACGTAAATTTCAACTTCATATCTAACCGTTCCCGAGAAAAAGTGTTTTTAACAGTCGGACAGACAAATAGATAGACAGGCGGACAGCAGAATGATGCTAGAAGGGTTCCATTTTTAGCGTTTGAGATACGGAACCCTAAAAACAACTATAACCAATACAATACGAGTATGTAAGACGGCTTATCACGGAACATTATGCCGACCATTGGGGCGCTCTTCTTCTGGAAGCGGGATGTTTACATCGGTGGCCATTTACATAATGGCGTCGACGGAATTTCTTAGGAACTGCAATGCTTATTTGTACTCCCTTCTCATTCCTCCTACGCTTTCAGTTTTTCCTCCACTCCGTTGCAGAGGCTGTGCAGTAGCAAACGACTGAAGCTAATCACTAAGTGAAGGACTGCGTGTGCCATTAACGTCGAGAGCTTTAAACGACGCCCCTTGTGCTGTGGAACCCGATACAGAGTGCGTGCATTTCTCTCTCTGTCTATAGGCAGCTGACCCGTCCGCCTTGTGCCCCATTCGCTGAGAAAGTTCTTTCTTTTTTTGTCACCGAAAGAATGTGCGGGTATAAATCAAGAGAACTCGAAACGGTGGCAACGCTGCCTTATAGGGAGCGACAGGACCCGATCTGTTGACCCGTTTCGATTGTGAAACTGAAACATTTCCAGTGTCAGGATGGTTCTCAACTGTCTTCGTGTGACAATAAAAGGAGCTCCACAAAATCATTGAAGATTGTTAAAGCGACACACGTTGTTGTTTAACTTTTTTTGACTAGCCACGAAGCGTGTTCTAGCGGCTGAGTGCCACGTTATGATATCCGCATCTCCTCTCCGGTACGTAAATTAGCTGAAATAGTTCACTGTAAAATAGACCGTGAGATTTGGAGGAATTATTTACTAAAAAAACTGGTTAATCGCAGGTATTCAAGCATTACAGCCTCATGTCAAAGATGTGAAACTTAATTTTCTCTACCATTTGTGAGATAAAACGAACAGAACACTCCGAATGTTTGAGCAAATCTTCACAAACATAGAATTAAAGTACGTTCCAATTGAGATTGACTATTTACAGACTGTTCCGAAATTCTGTCTGTCTCTGCATATTCTGTGCTGAATACGTTAAACGAAACAAACTTGGCCAATTCAATGTTAGAAATAAACTCATCAATTATTCAAGTAGAATATTTACAATCTAGTTGCCTTGCCTGTTTGATTGCAGAGTTGCGGCCAGTATGACGATTTTATTACGACTGCAGTAAAAAAGGCAACAAAAGGAGATGTAACTATGCTGGTTATAGTTCACTAACATAGCTACAGAAACATAGCACTGTTAGTTCTTATGTGATTGAACTTTTCGTTGAAAGATAGAAAATAACATTAATTTTAGACTGGGATGAGCTGCTTGCGAACAGTTGCTACGTACGCACCCGCTGCAACCAGCATCGACCTCACGAACTCTGCACGAAATATTTACTATTTTCATCTGACAATGTTGAGCTCCACATTTAGTTAATTAACAGAATTTATGCATTATGACTCAAACAGATTTGCACATATTACTTTGCTGTCAAGCAATAACGACCAGAATCATGCGAATACTTTTCTTAATTGCAATGTTAGCTGGTTTTGGTATTGACTGGTAACACGAGAAACAAGCATTGCGGATTGAAGTGCCAACGTTACTGGGAGTGTTTAGAAACCAGAACCAAATCGAATTTTATCTTGCAAGGAGAGTGGAGGCGAATAGCAATATCGAAAGGACCCTCCAAACAGCTCGGAATTTTGACGCTCTAATGTACCAATCAGACAGAATTTGGCACGATATCCCTCAAGAGGACATCCGACATCTCTATCAATCAATGCCAAGCCGGATAACTGCTGGCGTAAGGGTGAGAGATGGACCGACGCGGTATCGACTTGCTCAATTCCTAAAGCTCTTTCGCTTAAGGAAATCATCCAAATTTCTGAAACTGTTACCATTTGTTTGTCTGTAGATTTACATGACATCTACTAATTTGCGCCCCTTTCGGATAATATACACACATTAAAAAAAATGTTTGCATCACCTCGGTTCCGAGAGTTCCGGAACCTGTACAGAAAATTGGAGTAGAGATCAACATAAACATTATTTCCGCCCTCTTTATTGCGCATGAAAACCACACATTGCATGTTGTACCACCATATAGCGAGACCTTCGTAGGTGGTGGTCCAGACTGCTGTACACACTGGTACCTCTAATGCCCAGTAGCACGTCCTCTTGCACTGATGCATGCCTGTATTCGTCGTGGCGTACTATCCACAAGTCACCAAGGCACTGTTGGTCCAGATTATCCCACTCCTCAACGGCTGTTCGGCGTAGACCCTCAGAGTGGTTGGTGGGTCACGTCGTCCATAAACAGCCCTTTTCAATCCACCCCAGGCATTTTCGATAGGGTTCATATCTGGAGAACATGCTAGCCACTCTAGTCAAGCGATGTCGTTATCCTGAAGGAAGTGATTCATAAGATGTGCACTCGCTGGACGGTGTGTCTAAGGCATTCAGCCTGGCCAGGTTGCCTCCAAACACGTCTCTAACTATTGCCTGGTTGAAGTTAATGCGACACTCATCGGTGAAGGGAACGTGATGCCAGTCCTGAGCGGTCCATTCGGAATGTTGTTGGGTCCATCTGTACATCGCTGCACGGTGTCGTGGTTGCCAAGATGAATCTGGCCATGGACGTCGGGAGTGATGTTGCGCATCATGCAGCCTATTGCGCACAGTCCTGTGGCTGCGCGAAAAGCATTATTCAACATGGTGGCGTTGCTATCAGGGTTCCTCCGAGCCATAATGCGTAGGTAGCGGTCATCGACTGCAGTAGTAGCCCTTGGGCGGCCTGAGCGAGGCATGTCATCGACAGTTCCTGTCTCTCTGTATCTCCTCCATGTCCGAACAACATCGCTTTGGTTCACTCCGAGACGCCTGCACACTTCCCTTGTTGAGAGACCTTCCTGGCACAAGGTAACAATGCGGACGCGATCGAACCGCGGTATTGACCATCTAGGCATGGTTGAAATACAGACAACACGATCCGTGTACCTCCTTCCTGGTGGAATGAATCGAACTGATCGGCTGTCGGACCCCTCCGTTTAATTGGCGCTGCTCATGCATGGTTTTTTACACCTTTGGGCGAGTTTAGTGACATCTCTGGAACAGTCAAAGGGACTGTGTCTGCGATACAATATCCACAGTCAACGTCTATCTTCAGGAGTTATGGGAACCGGAGTGATGCAAAACATTTTTTTATGTGTGTACATATTATTATGTGCGATTAGACCTTGATGGATCACGCAAAGCTTCTTCGTTCTTTTTCCTTTTTTTTCACACTGCTCTCATTTTTAATGCATGGGCTCTCTTTTTCTCTGTCCATTTTGTTCCTGCTTTCTTTGGAGCTTCGTTCTCTGACGTAACTTCACAATTGTCAACTTTCTGCTTAAGTACCTTTCTGTACAAAATATCTGAATAATTTATCTGAGCTTTTTGTTGGTCCTTTTTGTCTCTTATGTCCAGGGTATAGTTTTAAGATCTTTTACTTATTTAAGAATGTTGTGCATAAGTCATGTTTTGGGAAACCTACAGACGTACCCATAAAATTTTAGTCGCCTTTTTGTAATGTCTGCTGCAAGGTTGGACAATTTCTCAGTTGTTTGATGAGGTTGTAGTCTACAGTGCTCTTCTGTTGTCTTTGGCCCATGTATCTTTCTGATGATTTTACGTTCTTCCTCCTGAGGAATGTCCTGCCAAATTCTGTCCAATTTGCGCGTTAGATCGTCTAAATTCCGAGCTCTTCGGATGGTTCTGCCCATAATGCTCCAAACTTTCACAATCTAGAAGAGTTGCTGCGACCTTGCTGGCCAGGAAGGGTTTGGTAAGGACGAAGACAAGCAGCATAAATTCTCGTCGTATGCAGGTTGGTGTTATCTTGCTGAAACATAAGCCCAGGATAGCTTGCCGCGAAGGGCAACAGAACGAGGCGTAGCTGTCGTTGACGTACCGCTGTGCTGTCTAAGGATGCCACAGATAGCAACCAAAGGGATCCTGACATGAAAAGAAGTGACACACGTGACCAAGAGTCTTGGTCGTCGAACGGTATGTCGGGTGACAGTCAGGTTGTTATCACACCGCTGTCCGGCGCGTTTTCAGGAACGTCTTCGGTGGTCATCAGTTCGAAGCGATTCTTATCACTGAAGATAATTCTGCTCCAGTCAGTGAGGTTCCAGGTCGGGATTTTGACGATCCAACGTGCCAATTGGAAACAAACGTCAAGCCGAATACCTGTTTGCATAACCGCCAGAGGTGGATCAACGCGTTGTAGACTTAGTTTGTGATGCTCTTTCCCATGAATGAATCACTCAGTTTTTCAGAAATTGTAATCATTTGTTTGCCCGTACATGTACGTCACATCTACCGATTGCCGTCCCATTCCATTTGTGGTGCTTCGTTTTTTCGTCGTATACGACGATGCCATTTACCACTTTAGCAATTGTATAAACACTATTACTTAGATTACTATCAAATGATTCCGTCCGTTAATCAGTTTCAAGGCAATGTTCCTACATTCTAAAAGACACGAGCAAGAACAGCGTTCTACCCTTGTCGTCATTAAAATAACTACTGGCGCAGTGGCACAGAAAAAGAACTCACCACACAAGTCGCGTGTATCATCGTCCTCGCCGGGCTAATTCGACATTTGCTGTTTTTCAGTAGACAGTTGTTCAAATTTTATTGATTGGCAACTCCATAGAGTGGTGTGTGCACAACGACCATATAATGAATGAAATTAGAAGGAAGGTCAGCGTTGGCAGTAATTCTGATGATTTATTAACAGAAAAATCTATTTTCGGTCACATAATGATCATCTTCAGAGCTGAAAGTTAAAAATTTTCACATATGGATCAGAGAATAAGAAATAAAAGACCACAGATACACCAGAGTATAAACCAACTGTTGGTAGGTCGTAGGTTCTGTTCCAAAAATGAACAGCATAGAGACAGAAGTGATGACACTTCCTGCAGGATCTGACCATCATTTTGCAGGACAATGCTCAAGCACGTACAGTGCAAGCTGTTACTGATTTGTTTGACTGATGGGGCTGCTAAGTGCTATACCACCTACTGCACTCTCCTGATTTAAGCCCTAGTGAGTTCAACTCAGTTTCTAAACTGAAGGAAACACTTCACGGCATTCGCTTCAGCACTGCTACAAATTCGTCGGGCAATAGACCGCACCGCTCGAACTGTCAACACAACTGGCACTGCTAAGTGTATCCTACGACTTCCACATCGCTGGCAACGGGTTATACACAATGCTCGTGACTACTTTGAAGGTCAGTAAAGCTTTGAAACACGTATCTATTTTGTACGAGCTGTAAATAGTTGCCACTATTAAATTTCCAAGCCTCGTATATGAAGTGGAGTACATAGATATAATAATGTTAAACACATCGACGAAGGATAGTGAGGCATCATATCCCCGTCCCATATCGATAGGTATTATCAGCTGGACAGTGGTCACTGTGTGTCAGTAAATCACTGAAGAACTATTTACTGGTAAATTGCCAGGGTCGAACTGACCGGGGAGGATGATGTTACATGCGAGTAGTGTGGTGAGTTTTATTGTTTTGTACATATGCCACCGTGGCAGTAGTTAATTTGTGGTGTATTTGACAGGCATAACGCTGGCACCTGCTGTCGACACCACAGAGAATCTCCTTGCTAACGAAGCATCGTTGGCCGCACCAGTGCGACGGAAGTAGCGAGATCCGCCCACAGGTATTCTCTGCGCCACCATCGGCCGCCTGTCTTGAAATAGACGAGAAACACGGACATAAAAGGTCAGTTCTACGCCATGCTGCGTTCCGGTCAACGCCAGGTCCACAGCAAGCAGCGACAGCAGAGTTAGACGCAGCCAGTTAGACTCTCCAAGTTAATCTACAAGTCGCCGCATATCTTTGTGATCCTTGTCTTTGAACAGTGCTACGAGAAAGAGTTTCTACTGAACAGTACTTCCCGTCTTATACCAACGACACTCTAGTTCAGCATATGTGTTAGACTGATTCTGTCTATGTATATAAATGTATCTACACTCTGACCGACAGCAAAGATGAAGTTGTATACCAAAAGATAAAAAAGTGTTCATTTTGACAATTCAGGACATGCGCGGAAAAAACGGGCTAACCCTCAAATGTAAAAGCTTAGAGATAAATGTTGCCATCTGTTGCTGGGTACAGGAACTATAAAACTGACATTGGCCTCACCCCTAAGTGATGGCAACACTTATCTATAAGCTTTTACATACGAGTGTTAGCCAGTTGTTCCTCGCATATCTTCAATTCTTACATTTCATGCGTGCAATAAACATGTCCTTTATCAACTGTTCGGAACCCAATTCATTTGCGACAACCCGTCACAACAATTTTAAAGTGTTGACAAGCATAGAACGTTGTCCTCGCCTGTGTATTTCAGGCTATAGATTCACTTAAAGAGACATGCCGAAATCAGCTGGCAGTGATGTAAATAGCAGTGTTTATATGCAGGGTGGGTCACGTAAGACGTAATATCCCTTTTATTTCGTGAACGGTTACACATTTCTAAACGCGGTTTTCGGCAAACGTTAGAGCGTCGAGGCGCACGTATTTTATTGTTTGCTTAATATCTTTAGCGCCGGTATCAACTGAGATATTGAATTAAGTGCATTTTTTTTAAACGGACCCGTAAATTTTTTATAACAGCATTCGACAGCGCTTCGAAAGACAATTACAGTGGTATAGCTTTTGTTAATGTTGAAACTGAAACCTGTCGTAAATTCGAGAAATGTCCTAGAATGTGAGAACACGGTGGTCGGAAACGGCATTTGCGGTGCAAACACCACCAAGCAGGCGTCTCGGACCAAGCTGTGTAATTGTACAGACTACCTTAACGTGGTGTATTTCCCCTTGAACCAACTTACGACCTAGATGCAGCTTCACCTATGAATGTTGTACATGGAAACACGGCACAGAGTAGAATCTAGCGTATTACGAAGGGCTTAGGAAAACTGTTTTAGATTTGTGTATCCTCCCAGATTTAGCCCGCATCTCGTGGTCGTGCGGTAGCGTTCTCGCTTCCCACGCCCGGGTTCCCGGGTTCGATTCCCGGCGGGGTCAGGGATTTTCTCTGCCTCGCGATGGCTGGGTGTTGTGTGCTGTCCTTAGGTTAGTTAGGTTTAATTAGTTCTAAGTTCTAGGCGACTGATGACCTCAGCAGTTGAGTCGCATAGTGCTCAGAGCCATTTGAACCTCCCAGATTTACCTGAGCTGAAACAGAGAAATCAGCTGTTCATTCTTCAAAAGTAAATAGGCCTTATACGCTGCAAAAAGCAACTACTGTATTAAATATCCAAATGTTAGAAGGTAGATTTGATTTATCTTTTCCACTACTTGGCTGCGTGCTTCTTAAAGCTAAAATACGTGCTGTGGGACAACTGTCTCTACCTACTCTGCTCTAATTTATATCTTACGAGACACATCGCGGAACTAAACATTTGATTAAAAATAGTTTGTTGACACGTACACCGGAAAATAAATGTTCTTCTCAACGAACCGTCGTTTTATGCTGAACATAAGCGAGTAATGATGGTGTTACCAGCTACGTGCAATACGCTGTCGACTTATTTGACACTGCAGTGCAATTTCGTACACACGTAAATGAAATAAATGATTACGAAATAAACATTTATTAACAATGATTTGGTAACCACCCAAATAACGTAACATAAATTGTCTTCACAAAAAATAGCTTTATTCTTTATTTAACAATGCGTTCAAAGTGTTGACGATGAACTGAAAGGCATATTTGCAACCGCCATTCGAAAGAACAATGAATAGATGTAATTAAGTGGATGATATGGGAGAGCATACACTGGCTATTCGACGACACATATCGTCGGGCGTAGCTGGGGCTTCGTCGTAGACTGCATCCCTGAGTGCTCCCCAAAGAAAGAAATCAAGAGTAATCAAATCGGGGGACCTCGCAGGCCATTTGACAACAGAATTTCGTTCTGTTCAACGTCTGTTCATTATTTGCGCTGCTACAGGGGACGAGTGAGGTGGACAACCGTCGTGTTGCAGGCACATACACTATCGAGTGTCCAGTGGTACCTCTTCTAGAAGAACCGGCAGAATGTTCGTCGGAAAGTGTGCGTACGAATGTCCATTTAGAGAGCCTGAGATGAAGTAAGGTTCAAAATGGTTCAAATGGCTCTAAGCAACATCTGAGGTCATCAGTCCCCTAGACTTAGAACTACTTAAAACTAATTAACCTAAGGACATCACACACATCTATTCCCGAGGCAGGATTCGGACCTGCGACCGTAGCAGCAGCGCGGTTCCGGACTGAAGCGGCTAGAACCGCTCGGTCACAGCGGCCGGCCATGAAGTAAGGTCTCACAACGTTATTTCCTGTGATGCTGCATGATAGTTCACGCTCCATGGTCGTTGATGTTGCACCTGACTAAACTAGTGTGAATTTTCGGCTGCCCAGAACTGCATGTTAAGCAAATTTACATTAGCGTGGTTACTAAACGTTGCTCCGTTCGTAAAGAGCACACTTCCGAGTAACGTAGGGTCGTCTCTCGTTGTTAAAGGGCAAACCGACAAAATTCTGTACGACGTTTGAAATCACGGTCGTCAAGTATCAGATGTAGTGACAGATGATAGGGATGGAAATTCTGTAGCTGCAGAATGCGAATTACACTCGTCTGGCTTATTCCACATTGCTTGGCAATATGTATCGTATGACTGTGCGGACTGATTAGATTCGTAGCCAGAACAGCTTCTTCGTTTCTCTGTCGGTAGCAGTCTTCTTTCTTGTCCCCTTTTTGACGTTCAAGCAACCTGCCCGCACGAGCTAATAATTCGTGCAGTTGCCTGGCGCTTCGGACATTTGCGATCCGGATAGATAGCCCTATACCACTGTACTGTTTCGACGGCATTTCTTTTACATTCACCATGTAAAAAGTAGTTTATCCAGCTTCTCCTCACTAGTGTACATGTCTGCACGTAACGAATGTTGTAGCAGAAATGGGTGGCCTGCAATGCAGACATGTAAACAGGTAACGCGATAACATTGTGACAGAGGCGCGGAATTAGCCGAGCGGTATGAGGCGCTGCAGTCATGGACTGTGCGGTTCGAGTCCTCCCTCGCCCATGGGTGTGTGCGTTTGCCCTTAGGGTAATTTATGTTAAGTAGTGTGTAAGCTTAGGGACTGATGACCTTAGCAGTTAAGTCCCATAAGATTTCACACACATTTGAACATTTGAACAACATTCTGACACAACGTAGCTCGAGAGTCTGCTTGGTGGTGTTTGCAACGCTAATGCCGATTCCAGCCATCGAGCTCTCATATTCTTGGACATTTCTCGAATTTCTTACGGCAGGTTTCAACTTCACATCAACAAACGCTGTGTGACTGTAATTGTCTTGCCAAGAGCTATCGAATGCAGTTATAAAAGGCTTACGGCTCCATTTAAGAAAAACGTACTTGTCGCAATATAGCCGTTGATACTAGCGCTAAAAACATTATCCAAACAAAAAAATATCTGCCCATTGACACTATAACATTTGCCGCAAACATTTGCCTGAAAACATTTGCTGTATAACAGTCAAGGTGGACAATGGAATTGCCCTTCAATAAATCTATGGCTGTCGCAGGCGAGATGAATACAATTTTATATGAAGGAGGCGGCAGCTTCACTCCTCTACCCTTCACTTGCCCCTTGGGATTATACGTCTAGGTGAAAGCTGCAGGTAGTATCTGCAACGAATGAAAAGACGTTTGAGGAAAGCCTATCTGGAAGAGATCTTTGTTTCTTTTGAACATATGCCAGCATAGCTGACTTGATTAAATCGGTCTAAATGATTTATTTGATTAAATCGGTCTAAATCATTTATACAGTTATTTACGAAGACACTATTAAGTTGCATATTTGTTGTCAGTAGACAAAGAGTTTGAGCTGTTACGGTGATGGAAGCCTATTGAGCAACAATGATGAATGAACAACATTTTTTTAACAGTGAGCCACTGTGGACCATCCGACGAGACATGAATAAAACACCGCCGTGTCAGTCTTTCATATCTGACATTCAGACGTAGAGACAAACAGTTGATTTTAAACCGACAGGCTGTCATAAAGTTGGTGAGTTACGTTTATCTCAGAGGGTGTGCACACGAAACAGAAATATATTAACATGGTAATTGCCGAACTAGCCTTCACTTCACAAGCCGTCGCCGCACAAAGTTAGGATCTTGATGAGATGGGCGAGGCGGGAATAACAAAAAGCTCAGATGAAGACAAAGAAATTACGAGCTCTCATACATACTGAGCGACTGCAATTAAACACTTTGCATATATTTACATCTCGTCATAAACAATTTTCTTTGCAACCTGTCATTCTGTACAGGCTGTGATGTAATTGTGGAACAAAAGAGTCTAGTTCAACCTTAGAACTCTTTTCGGACATCCTTCTGTTACACTTCCCTTTAAAAATTACAGCCAACACAGGCAGGCCGCCATAACAATGAAACACAGGTGTTGTTAATTTCTGTGACACTTTTAAGTAAGTTATGTTTTACTTCATTGACTCCAACTTAGTGAAGACCATGGTAACGTTTCTTTTCGTCTTCAGTCTTCTGGCCGCTTCGACTCGGCCCTCCTCGGCTTCCTCTCCTATGTCAACTTCTTCATCTAAGACCACCGCTTACAACCAACGTCCTAATTTATTTGGTGAATGTATTCTAATCTCTGTATTCGCCTGCAGATTTTACTAGTTCCCTGTAGCCACTATACAGGGTGAAAAGTATTTAAACCGACAAACTCTGGGAGATTGTAGGGGACATCAAAACAAATATTTTTTCTTAATGTCATTTTTTCCTGCATCTGGAGTGAGTACACTGCATGGTTGTGTGGCGGTTTTGCGTATCATCAACATGGACAAATGCAATGAATATGGATGATATGATACTCTATGGTATTCTGCGGTTTGAATTCACTCTGTTATTTAGCAGTTGCATTGATTTGATTTTGTAAATGATACTGACAATAATATACACATATGTAATGCATTATTCATACTGCAACTTCTCCCGGATAATTATTTTCTTCTAATTACACAAGAATTCAACCTGACGTAGTGTAATAATGTAGACTGTAAGTTGTGTTCATACCACTAAAATTACAAATCTTACATCAGAGCTTTTATAATTTTTGTCTTCGATGGATTTAATTATTCTTAGCAAATTGATCATGAAAAGGAACCACAGAATACCACCCGCACACAACACTGACGTATGCTACCAGAAATATTTTTCTCTGTGATTCGTGCATAGTTTAATTTTGGCCTCATACATCAGAATATGAAATCTTGTTCAACAATAAATACCATCAGCACTGTTCTTAGAAAATGCAGTCTGATTCGATTAATTTTTTCTTTTATAAATAGAGTTCAGTACCACCGGGGTACATTTATTTCTTTCACATCGGAATATTGTTTGCAGTTTCAAGTAATTTAGCCGGCCGGAGTGGCCGTGCGGTTGTAGGCGCTACAGTCTGGAACCGAGCGACCGCAACGGTCGCAGGTTCGAGTCCTGCCTCGGGCATGGATGTGTGTGATGTCCTTAGGTTAGTTAGGTTTAATTAGTTCTAAGTTCTAGGCGACTGATGACCTCAGAAGTTAAGTCGCATAGTACTCAGAGCCATTTTTCAAGTAATTTAAATTTGCCACTGAGATAAAAGTTAAGATGGCGGCCAACAAAAGATAGAGGATTTCTTTTTCAATTAAGATTTTCCTTTGCTCAGTAAATAATCAATCATTTAAATTGATGCCACCAAAAAAATTATTAATACTGTTTTGCAAACTAGTTTAACACAAACCCTTGATATGTCGACCAGAGGTACAGACGAAGTTGCTGTATAATCGCAACTAACAATGGCTGCGCTTCTTGCAGCTATGATAAAACAATTAATACAAAATTATAATTAAAAGAGGAAGTGGTTTTTCAATAATTAATCATAAATAGTTTTAACGAATTTGGCTCTATTTGTTTTTTACCAGCAAATGAACATAAAAGTACAATAATTTTACGTTAAATGTTTTTCATTCAACAGACCTCAAATCGAATCGCGTCTTGCGTCGTCGACGTACACCAGAAGAAGACGACAAAAGGGTGCAAAGCAAAAGAAAAGAATGACATAGGTTAACAAAGAATGTGAGACAAATATTGTCTCTGTTTTATATAATTATCATCTTTTTAAGAAATAATTACATAATTGAATGAATATTATTGAGTTACGTAATTTTCCACACGTTCATATTCCACTCGTAATATATATATATATATATATATATATATATATATATATATATATATATATACTTACTTATCGCGAATGGACCCAGAAGGATCACGCAAAGCTTTCTGACGTCGTTTCTTCCATACTTCTTTCATTCGTTCTCCATGTTTTCTTTTTCTTTCTTCTGTCCATTTTGTTCCTGGTCTCTTTAGTGCTTCCTTCTCCGACAATACAATCCACTTTTCCACCTTATTTCTAAAAGTTTTTCTATCTTTGACATCTTTAAGTTCAATATTTGCTTTTTGTAAATCTAATTTTACTTGGCTAATCCATGGTGTTGTTGATTTGACTTTTTCTATGTAAGTGAGAATTCTGTTGGTGAGCCGTGTGGGGGGAAGTCTAGTGACATGTCCATAAAATTTTAATCTTCGCCTTCTTATGTCTGCTGCCAGGTTTGATATAGTTTCTGTGGTTCTTCTTGATTGTATCCGGTATCCTTCTTCTGTTAATTTTGGACCTAAAATCTTTCTCATAATTTTGCGTTCTTCTTTTAGTATTTTTTCTAAATCACATTTTGTGTGGAGTGTGAGCGTTTCACTAGCATATAGTGCTGCTGGCTTAATTACTGCGCAGTAGTGTCTGATTTTTGTGTTCGAGGAGATGCATTTTTTATTGTATATTTCATGTGTCATACCATATGCTCTCTTCATTTTCTGTTGTCTGATCTTCTGTGCAACTTTCTCTCCTCCGGTTGGCTCCAAAATTTCACCTAGGTATTTAAAATGTTTTACTCTATTTATTTTTCCATATTTTGTGTTCAAACTGTGTATATGGAATTTCGTACAGAAAAATTCTGTCTTTGGAAACGAAATTTGTAAACCTACTTTATCCGCGCATTCCTTAAGGATCTCTATTTGTTTGGTGGCGATTTCTTCATCATCTGCAAGTATGGCCAAGTCGTCCGCGAATGCTAAACAAGATATCTCCACGTTGTCTTTGGTTCTACCAAGATGGATTGGTTTCCAGTAGGATTGATTTTTTAATTCTTTTTCCCATTCCTTAATGACTTTATCCAGGACTATATTAAACAGAAGTGGAGATAGCCCGTCACCTTGACGTACTCCAGTTTTTATGAGAAAAGGTTCAGAGATTTCTCCCCTGAATTTAACTTTAGATACAGTGTCTGTCAGTGATTCTTTGATAAGCCTTAGTGTTTTGGAGTCAAGTCCAAGTTCCTCTAAAATGTTAAACAAAGATTGCCGGTCAATTGAGTCATAGGCTTTCTTAAAATCTACAAATGTACAAATTATGGGGGCATTTCTAATTGCTTTGTGTTTTAATATTGTCTTTAAATTAAATATTTGTTCTATGCATGAGCGACCGGGGCGGAAGCCTGCTTGATAATCACCAATTTGGCGTTCCAGCTGCTCTTGTGTTCTTTTCAGCAGGCATGTTGAGAGAATTTTGTAGGTGACTTGTAAAAGTGAGATTCCCCTGTAGTTATTGACATTTGTTCTGTCTCCTTTTTTATGTAGCGGGTGAATAAGGGCACATTTCCAATCCTCTGGTAATTTTTCTGTTTCCCATATTTTTGTTATTATTTTTGTGAGCTCTTGCAACGTCTTTGGTCCTAGGTTTTTTAATAGCTCTGCAACAATGCCATCTTCGCCAGATGTTCTATTATTTTTTAAGTTTTTAATGTGACATTTGATTTCTTCCTGTGTTGGTGGTAATGAATCCGGTTGAGCGTTGGCACTGATTTCTTTGGGAAACCTTAAACTAGGTTCTGGGCAATTTAGTAGGTTAGAAAAATATTGAGCCAATACTTGACAGTTTTCCTGGTTTGTTAGGGCTAATTTACCATCAGGTTTTCTGAAACATAAATTTTGAGGGATATATTCTCGTATTTTATCTGCGAAAGTTCTGTAGAAGTTTCTTGTATTATAGTTTTGGAAATTTTCTTCTATGGCATCCAGTTGTGCCTTTGTGTACTTCCTTTTTGCTTGCCTAATGGATTTTGAAACCTGTTTTCTAACCTCGTTAAATAAATGTAGACTTTCTTGTGATTTTTTACTGTTATATTCTTGAAATGCCTTTTTTCTCCTTTCCAATGCATTTTCACAGTCTGAATCCCACCAAGGGTGTTTGAATATCTTTTTCAAGGGAATAGTTTCCTTAGCTATTCGCGTGATTTTAGAATGAAATTCTTCCCATGTGTTTGCCTTTTCCTTCTCCCATTCTTCTTTTACTTTAGATTCTTTAATCCTCTTGGTGTCATATTTCTGTATTTCTGTTTTCTTCTGATGACTTCTTCGTGCTGTAAACTTGATTTTAATTCTAGTTAGGTAATGGTCTGAATCAATGTTTGCTCCTCTGCGTACTTGGACGTCGTAAATTTCTTTTTGTACTGGGTATGAAATCGCCACATGATCTATTTGAAACTCGCCAATTTGTTGTATAGGAGATCTCCATGTCTTTTGTTTTCTTGGACATTTTCTTAGAGATGTTGACATTATCTTCAGGTTATTCTGCTTACATAGTTCGACGAGCCTTGTACCATTTTTATTGGTAAATTTATGTGCAGGATATTTGCCTACGGTTTTTTGGTGGATTTTCTCTCTACCAATTTGGGCATTAAAATCGCCGAGTAGAACTTTTGTATCATCTTTTGGAATCTTGGCCATTATATTCTCCAAATTTTCCCAGAACTTTTCTGTTTCTATGGGGTTTTTCTTGTTGTCTCCGTTTGTGGGAGCATGAACATTAACCATTGTGTATGCTTTGTTGGCACATTGTAAGCGCATCGTCATTATCCTATTATTTACGGGAGTAACTTCCTTGATGGAGCTGAGCACGCTCTTGTGTATGATAAACGCCATCCCGAGATGGGGGGCTCCTCTTCCGATTCGTTTATCCGTCTTGCTCTTAAAGATGCGATAGTTGCCATAATCTGATGTTTCTTCATCTGTAAAACGTGTCTCCTGTAAAGCTAGTATTACTATCTTTTGCTTTTCAAGTTCTGTTGTAAGGTTTAGAAGTTTTCCTGGTTGGATTAATGTATTTATGTTAAAGGTTCCAATGTATGTAGGTGTTTTAAGTGGAAGTTTGCCAGAGAGCTCCGACTTTCTCTGGTGTAATCGTGTAAGTCCAGGTTCCCCAGAATCCGAATTCCTGGTTGCCATCTGTTGATGGGTGGATTGGTTACCACCTGGGGTAATGTTGTTATTACTTGCACGAGTCATACTTGCTTGTAATCAAGTTGGTCCAGTGTTTCCACTGGGTGTTTAGAACCAGGGATTGTTAGTTCCTGGCGCATTATGACCAGCCGCACATTGTGTGAACAGACGCTGACCAGGATGCCGATGGTTCCCACTTCAGACGCGTCCTGGATTTGGGTGTTGACAGTGCTTATTGTAATGGCGGCACTTACTCGCCATGACACAGCAACGTCTTCGGGTTCTGTGGTTTTTGAATGAGTGTGACCCTTGCCAAAAGTCACCCTCCCACACCCTCGTGATGCTGCCGCCTCGGTCCGGGACTGCTTATTTGGGTTTCCCCTTATTCGCAGCTGTCCACCATATCTGATGGATCGTTCGCTATCCGCCACCTGCGACCCGCCCTGTACCTGAGGCTCGGCTAGGGTATATATATATATATATATATCGTGTATGTTCAAATGGCTCTGAGCACTATGGGACTTAACATCTATGGTTATCAGTCTCCTGTAACTTAGAACTACTTAAACCTAACTAACCTAAGGACATCACACAACACCCAGTCATCACGAGGCAGAGAAAATCCCTGACCCCGCCGGGAATCGAAGTGGATGTTATAGTTGGTGCTTACTACGTAGCGCACCACGACGGACGAGCTGCACAGCGGTTTTATCAGCAACAATATCCTAATCGCCGTATCATGCATCATACGACCTTTGCTGCTGTGTATCAACGTCTGCGTGAGACCGGGTCATTTAGCAGATTACCTGGACAGGGACGCCGTCGCACGGTAAGAACGCTGCAATTTGAGGAAGCTGTCTTGCTGCATGTGGAGCAGGATCCTTCAATCAGCACTCGTGCAATTGCACGTAACATGGGGACGTATCAGATGAGCCGGCCGGTGTGGCCGAGCGGTTCTAGGCGCTTGAGTCTGGAACCGCGCGACCGCAACGGTCGCAGGTTCGAATCCTACCTCGGGCATGGATGTGTGTGATGTCCTTAGGTTAGTTTGGTTTAAGTAGTTCTAAGTTCTAGGGGACTGATGACCTCAGGTGTTAAGTCCCATAATGCTCAGAGCCATTTGAACCATTTTGAATCAGATGAATGTAAGAACAGTCCTTCGAGAGCAATTGTTACGTCCATTTCACTTACAGCGTGTCCACAACCTGGAACCAGTTGATTATCCACCCAGAGCACAGTTTTCGCAGGAGTACCTGGAAAAGTGTGAAATGCATCATACATTTCCATCCTCTGTGTTGTTTACCGATGAAGCAACGTTCGGCCATGATGAAGTCTTCAACATGCACAATTCGCATGTTTGGAGTGAGGATAACCCACATGCCACAGTTACTTGCGCTCATCAAGTGCGGTTCTTCGTGAATGTGTGGGTCGGTGTTGTTGGGACTGTTTAATTGGGCCGTATCTGCTACCTAGGTCATTAAATGGCAACACTATTACAATTTTCTCGCCATAGCATTGCCAGAATTGCTGGAAGACGTCCCGCTTCCTATAAGACAACGCATGTGGTTCCAACACGACGGGGCGCCGGCACATTTCAGTCGTCGTTTGCGTCGATTCCTGCACCGAAGGTTCCCAGAAACGTGGATTGGCAGACGTGGTCCTGTACCATGGCCTGCTCGATCCACAGATATATCCCCTCTGGACTTTTTTGTGTGGGGAGAGATGCTCAACCTTGTTTACCCAACTCCTGTTGCATCAGAAAAGGATCTGGTTGCCCGGATAGTAGCAGCACCAAGAACAATTTATGATACTCCTGGGGTTTTTTCCTGTGTCAAACAGAACGTGATCCGACAGTGTAACCTTTGTTTACGTGTCAATGGAGGCATTTTTGAAAATCTACTGTAATTGAAATTGGGTTGCGTTAATGTGTTGTTTCTTGGTCATAAAAAAATGGAAAAGTGTTTGTTGGTTTAATTAATTTGCCGCCAGAGAAATCTTCCTCGACCGGTTTAAAAACTCCTCATAGGAAAAAATGACATTAGGGAAAAATATTTGTTTTGATGTCCCCTACAATCTCCCAGAGTTTGTCGGTTTAAATACTTTTCACCCTGTAGAAGTAATTTCCTGAAGTCTTAACACATATCCTGTCATTCTGTCCTTCTTCTTGTCAGTGTTTTCCACGTATTCCTTTCCTAGCAAGTTCTCCGGAGAACCTCCTCATTTATTATTGGTCCATCTAAATTTCAACATCCTTCAATAACACCACATCTCAGACGCTTCTATTCCCTTCTATTACATTTTACAACGGTCGGTCATTTATTTACTTTCAATGCTGTGGTCGAAATATACATTCTCAGAAACTTGTTCCTCGATTTAGGGCTATAACGGCCTTGCCGCAGTGGTAACGCCGGTTCCCGTCAGATCACCGAAGTTAAGTGCTCTCGGGTTGTGCTTGCACCTGCCAAGCAGGGTGCACTCAGCCCTTGTGAGGCAAACTGAGGAGCTACTTGATTGAAAAGTAGCGGCTCCGGTCTCGTAAACTAACGTACGGCCGGGAGAGCGGTGTGCTGACCACATGCCCCTCCATATCCGCATCAAGTGACTCCTATGGTCTGAGGGTGACACGGCGGCCGGTCGGTACGGTTGGGCCCTCGAAAGCCTGTTCGGACGGAGTTTTAATTAGGTCTATGTTTGATACTAGTAGACTTGTTTTTGAGTATGCTAGTCCGTTTCTTATATTCGTCCTGCTCTGTCCGTCACAGGTTCTTTTGTTTCCAAATAGCAGAATTCCTTCAATTCGCCTAGTTGGCGGTCCCAGATATTCACTTAAAGGTTATAGTTAATCTCATTTCCGCTATTTTTCGTTACTTTCGTCTTTCTTCGGTTTATTCTAAATCCATACTTTATAGTCATTACAATATCCATTCCGTTCAGCAGGATCTGTAATTATTATCCAGTTTCATTGAGGATAACACCGTCATCAGCTTCTTATCACTGATATCGTTTCACTCTGAATTTTAATCCCAGTCTTGAACGTTTATTTTATTTCCGTCATTGCTTGTTCAATGCACAGACTGAATAGTAAGGGAGAAAGACTTCATCCCTATTTTACACTTTCATAAACGGAGCACCATGTTCTAGATTTTCAATTCCTACAGTTCCCTCTTGGTTGTTGTTCATATTGCATGTTGCTTCTCAGAGACCTTCAAAAATTTATAACCGTTTTTCATTGTTGGATGCTTTTACCAGGCCGACAAATCGTGTGAGAATTACTTGGATTTTCTAACGTCTTCAAAATGGCTCTGAGCACTATGGGACTTAACATCTGTGGTCATCAGTCCCCAAGAACTTAGAACTACTTAAACCTAACTAACCTAATGACATCACACACATCCGTGCCCGAGGCAGGATTCGAACCTGCGACCGTAGCAGTCGCGCGGTCTAACGTCTTGCTTCAATCGTGAAGCGCTACTTCGGAACTCACTCTCTAGTGCCTATAACTTCACTAAAGTTAAACTGACCGTCATCTAACAGATCATCAGTTTTCTTTCCCAATCTTCTGTGTATTATTGTTATCATCAACCTGGATACATGAGCTGCGACGCTGATTTTTCGACAGTTTTCGCGCACTTCTCTGCCCTTGCTGTCTTCGGCACTGTGTGGATAGATTTTTTTTATTTTTTTTGCGGGAATATGGTGATATGTCTTTAGTCTTATAAGGTCTACGCATCAGATGGAATAATAGTACGGTTTCTCCTACCTCTAATGATGTTAGAGACTTCGAAGAGCCGGCCGAAGTGGCCGCGCGGTTCTGGCGCTGCAGTCTGGAACCGCGAGACCGCTACGGTCGCAGGTTCGAATCCTGCCTCGGGCATGGTTGGTTGGTTGGTTTGGAGAAGGAGACCAGACAGCGTGGTCATCGGTCTCATCGGAATAGGGAAGGATGGGGAAGGAAGTCGGCCGTGCCCTTTCAGAGGAACCATCCCGGCATTTGCCTGGAGTGATTTAGGGAAATCACCCTCGGGCATGGATGTGTGTGATGTCCTTAGGTTAGTTAGGTTTAACTAGTTCTAAGTTCTAGGGGACTAATGACCTCAGCAGTTGAGTCCCATAGCGCTCAGAGCCATTTGAACCAAGCCATTTGACTTCGAAGAAATGTTATCTATCCTTCCTGCCTCACTGCCTTATTCTATCGAAAGCTTTCCAAAACTCTGATACTGGATCCCCTATGTCTACCAAATCGATTCATATTTCCTTTTCCTATCACGTCAGTCCACAGCTCTCATCATCACCGTTGAGGCGTTCAAAGTACTCTTTCCTTCGATCTGCTCCCTATTCTGCGTTTAAGAGTGAAATTGCTCTTGCAATCTGAATTTTGATGCCTTTGCTTTCAATTTTCTACATATTGCATTGTCCTTCCAATGGTTTCTTCAAGTTGTTCCTACAGATATTTTTCTTTATAGATGGGCTGCGTCTTTTTTTTCTTTTTTTTTCCTCCTCTATCGGCATGCTTCGGTACTGTGGCGCGGTAAAGCAACTAGTCACTACTCCTATCATTTGGGGCATTGACGAATGGTTCACGACTGTCAGGTGCTCGCCTTTTACGTGAACGCAGCCTTCGTCTCGCCGCTATAGTGAGTTCCGACATTTCAGCCGACACTGCGCCCGCTGTCTCAGCTCCCAAAATTCAAAGCAAGCAAGTACAGGCGCTTTAACACTGACAGACGGTGCATAAACCGTCGACCCGACAGATCCCACAGAGAGAAGTCGAAAGCAATCTCGTCAGGTAGGAATGGAGGACAAGCAACTAGTCCAGCCCACCTCTTCCCCACCGCTGAACGGGAAAACGTGCTTCAAAGCACGCTTGGTCGCATGCTATTGAGAGAACGCGTTCGTTAGCCTCCCCCCCCCCCCCTCCCCCCCTCCCCCAGCACCACCAATTGGCGGTAGGTTGACAGCGGCAGGTTGAGCCGTTCTTCAGCCTTTGATTTACAAACAAAAAAGTATCTGTATGCTAATAATAAAAATGTAAAACCACAGTTTCCGCTCGTTTGAACACGCTAATCTGCAAACATACTAGATGAGTTCGCATGGGATTTCCACAGGCAACTTGAGCTTAGCTTGTGGCAACACATAGGCTTTATTTTATGAAAATCGAAACACGAAAAAAAATCGTTATTTAAAGTATTATCTAAAACCGTCTGCTCATCTTAGTAGTTCGGACGTTGTATCATCACCGTGTATATACCAAAAAACCAGAGCAGTGACAGATGTATTTCCGGAAGTTTACGTCAGTGACAGAATAAGCTTCTAAATCTTATCTTTACGAATACAACATGATAGAGAATTTACTTTGATATGATACACAGATTTACTGATTTTGCTTTGTGTATTGAAAACTTAATAACATTGCTTTGCCTCTTTCGGTGTGATTTATTTATATTACTTGCTAGGAAACACGAACTTAATAAGTTCGCTTTGTGACATGGGTACCTAATCGTTACATTGTGATTTCGTTTTGTTTGCGAATAGAAACGCCTAGAAAACGGTCGAGTCTTTCTGAATACACGGGAAAGGCTAAAAGATTGAGGAGTATGTAGTCGCAAGAATCCAGTACATGTTATGAGGAGAGATTTGGTGCGCATCGAGAACCAGAGGTTTAACTAGTTCTTTGGAAACTCCTTCCGAAAGCAAGCCTCGACGTATCTCTGATTGAAAGCTTCATGCGTTATCTCGCTCTTCGGAACGCTTCCCTCACAAATGCTTAAGGTCAGTTCTCTCCAACGTAACATCATAGAAGTGGAAATCTTGGCGGCAAGCGGCGCAGGCGGGCGAGTTTTTATACCACGAATCCCACTTACACCTAACAATTTATCATTTCTCTTTGAACGTGTACTGTTACTGGCGGCTTTACGTTATGCCATGACCATAAACAAAGTACAAGGCCAGACGTTGCTTGTTGTGGGCGTGGAATTTAGTTGCTTTTGGAATGCCTAGTTTTCCCGTGTTAGTGAATCAAACTAGCTCTTCGTTTATGTCCGCAATCATAGTGCATCAAAAGTTGTACACAAAGAAACTTCGTAAGTCGGAAATAAATTACACACTCATCAAGCTTTGGGCACAGCTATAAATGAATAGCCGCGCAACACCGGGTTACTCAGCTAGTATGAAAATAAGTTTTAAGATAATGACACACACATCATGTACGTACTGTGTGTTTTGATGGTGCAGGTGGGCGCTCCTTGTAGCTATAGATAAGCACTTTCTGTATGGAAGGTACTAGAGAGGATTTTATGAAAAAGGAATGTGGAGTCTTTGCGTGGAAAGGAAAAAGTAGGTGAGATGTAGGTATCAGGAGATGGCTTGGACATCATTTAGGCAGTAAGAGGTTCAATTTTAAAGCGTGGCAACGGTTCAGTGTTCTTAAGGATGGGCGTTACAGTGATGTATTGAGTCGATAGTTTACGGCAGATGTAGGACAGATGAAGTTGTTTTAGATCTTTGAAGAATTATGGCAACGGTGTTAGCTAGTACAGGGTAATATGGAAAAAATAGTCGAATACAAAAAGTATGTTTGTCGCTAGGTCATCACTTTTCACGTTCTGCACGCTCAGCGGGGTACATTTCTTTTACAGTTGATATGCACGTACCGTTGGGCACACCTGTAAGGTGTCAGACAAATAACACACCTTCCATTGAATTACTGAAACAATTCCACTTAAACTGATATGTCACAGAACAGAGTTACATGAAAAGTACGAATTTTATTGATACGCAGATCAAATAAATAAGCTGACATCTCGTGAATACAGGGTGTTTCAAAAATGACCGATATATTTGAAACGGCAATAAAAACTAAACGAGCAGCGATAGAAACACACCGTTTGTTGCAATATGCTTGGGACAACAGTACATTTTCAGGCAGACAAACGTTCGAAATTACAGTAGTTACAATTTTCAACAACAGATGGCGCTGCAAGTGATGTGAAAGATATAGAAGACAACGCAGTCTGTGGGTGCGCCATTCTGTACGTCGTCTTTCTGCTGCAAGCGTGTGCTGTTCACAACGGGCAAGTGTGCTGTAGACAACATGGTTAATTCCTTAGAACAGAGTATAAAATAAATAAAATAAAATATTAATTATGTATTATTGTATGATAGTGATTGGTTGTAATTAATATTTACGTGACGTTTAATTATTCGGTATCAGACGCTTGACAATGGCTTTTTCGTAAATGTAATGTTATTCGTAGTTGACCGTGAAATAAGACTCAAATAATCGGACTTCGTATTTAAATCGTTTCCAAAGACTGCTGCGGTAGGTGCGGACTCAAATCTAAATCTCAATATTAGAATAATTTGCCAGCCATGTCAATACGTCGTACAGAGGTGACTGTCTACTAAACATAAAAAGTTTACACAGTTAGTTAAATCAGATATATTCAACGAATAAGCCTACAGTTAAATAATTCTACTTACTTTCATAAATATAAATTCTTTACAGATTCGAGTGCCTAGTAAGATTGCAACTCGCAGTGATCTTATATAACATTAAATATGGCGGTGTGCCAGTCAATGAAATATACGTGCTTCCCGCACCACTTATCCAAGACCTCTCTCTCCTTAATCAAACATAAGAGTATCGTAATTGTGTTTTTGTTTTATCAGCGACACAGCGCTGCAGTTCTGTGCCATACGCTTTATTTATTTCTCACAGATTAATTATTTAATTAAGATTTCGCGTTTCCGAGGAAACTCACGCACGGCATGCAAATGTGCCTTTATATTGCCCCCTGAATTGCGAGGCGAAAGGACACACCTGCAGGCGAGCAATTCACCTAAAGGCACAAGAAAATCTAAGTTATCTACAACTATTTACATGACTTACATTATACTGTATATTATATACAAAATTTGAATGACGCGCGTGCGCCGAAAAAGTTCTTATGTTGGCAAAACAGAGTGCGCGCATGCGCAGAAGCGTCTGTGTAAAAACGGCACTGCCGTTATTTCGTAAATTTAGATCACGCGGCACAGTATTGCAGTTCATATTGTTCGTGTGCGCGCGCATTTCTTAGTCGTTGCACAAAGAAAATATTCCACCAAGATTACATATGACGACTACATTCTATGACAGGTAACTTAGTTTTAAAATTACAATATTTGTTATAATATAATACAACTTTAGATTGTTGAATGCTCTTAGTTACATAGCATTGCAATGAAATGCTTCAACGAAAAATGTTCTGTTGTTTCAGGTGCGTTGACCTATACACATCGTGTCGTTATTACAGTTTATATTCATCTACTGCACAGTACTGTTTCACAGGTTAGTGTCGTCGTGGTAAAGTTTTTTGATCACAGTAACATCGCTGTATAACAACGTGATTGATACATAAGCATGTCCATTTCCTATTTCCATTATAGTCGTTGTGATGCAGTTCGTTGTGACAAAAAGCATTGTTTATTACAGATCAGACGTGACCCGTCGAGTAATTAGTCCATATGCAGTTCGTTTTCGATATTCCGTGGAAGCTTGGTTGCAGAACCTCGGACGGCACATAGCTGGCGTCGATCCTTGGACAGTCCAGGTAAGAGTGTCCGTCACATTTCGAGAACATTTCATTCCCTGAAGTTCCAACCAGAATTCTTCCACCCGTCGTGTTGTTTTCTGGACAGGCGCTTTGTGTCCATTTAATCCAGTTAACATCTTGAAGTTGGGTACTGTAGTAATGTCACTAGACGATGCACGAATTATGCACTTCACATATTCAGTTTTTTTTTTTTTTTTTTTAAATATAGCTCACCTAAATGTTCGTAGTTACTCATCGAAGAAATCGTTCATCGCGTTTACAAAGGTACGATGCATCATGAATGTCATTAACAGTTTCTTTCACATAGGTTTCTGCGTAGTTGCAGACTTAGTAATGTACGTTAATGTCCGTGAACAGTGGTTCACTACGCATTTTTTTTTTAAAAAAAGTTTTTCACATTTTGGCACTCGTTATCGTTCAAATTTTCACACAGTAACAGTTACATTATACATCAGTTAAAAAAAACATAAGTAATCATACATATACACGTCACATATTTTCTTAGCATAAACATAATACAGTTACACATAAACATGTTTTCATCATTATTACATAGCTATAAATTATTACATTGTGTCACATTTGATTACATGGATTGCAGATATTTACGTCCTCTTTAACGGTTTTGTTGGGATTTTATCGATGTTTTTTGTGATGTCATCTGAAATTAAGATAGGTTAGACACAACATTCATTACATCAGTAGGCAAGACCAGGCGTTTTCACAACTCAATAAATATTCAAAATAAGAGACGGAAAGCTGTTAGATTCCTCGCGTTTTGTGCGTGTGCGTATAGTGTCTGTGTGGCCTTGGCTACTGGTAGATGCTTTTCTTGCTGAGAGATGTGCGTCTAATCTATTTCTCGAAGTAAAAGATCGCTTCACAGATGACGTCTGTCGGTTCGTCAGGTGTCATACCAAGTCAGTGGTACCTACAGTCACAAATGTTCCGTGAAAAATTTATATATCATTCACTGCTATGTAATCATAAATTTTACTTTAATATTCAGTCTTCTCGGTGGTGCCGCGGCGTTGAAAGAAAAGTTCTTCTGTCTTCAACTGCGTCACTGGAACCGCTGAAATGAAAATTTCTATACTGCTTATTATCTGTGTTGTAGCAAACAGAGTTTTGCGAGTTGCTTAGCAATGTTTTCATGGGTATGACTTTGACATTATTTGGCATGAAATGCTCTAAGATCTCGGTGTGCGTATAGCCCAATAATTTTGTTAGTTCTAGGATGTTGTAACAGATACGCACCAGGATGCGGTATGTTAACAATTATATAAGGTCCTTCATATAGCAGACGCCACTTAGCGTTGCGTCGTTTGAGTGCTACAGATTTATGATGAGTACGAAGTAGTACAAGCATTCCTACCTTGAATTTTTGTTTTCTTTTTATTATGTTTGTGTGATGTTTGTTTCGTATCTGTGCGTGATGTGTCAATGTAGTCAATACTTCTTTTATTTTCTGTTCAGGTGTGATTTCCTTGTCTGACAACTTAGGTAATGGTTCTATCCACTGATCGTTCTGTTTGCAATTGAACATGATCTCGTTAGGTGTGTAATTCGTATCGTAAATATTTAAGTTATTGTGTACGTCTTCGAAAAGACTTAGGTAGGACACCCAATTAGTATGTTTTGATGAAATATAGGTCCTCATGAATCGATTTAGTTCTCGGAAAAGTCTCTCAGTCGCGTTACATTGTGGACTAAACTTTGAAATAAATATACTTTTAATGTTATTGTCCTTCAAGAAATTTCTCCATTTGTACCCAGAGTAGTATGCTGCATTATCTGACAGAATTGCTTTAGGTTTTCCCACGTGCGTCAGGTAATCACTTGAGAATCTTCGTATTATAGCATTTGCAGAGGCGGATTTTAAAGCATAAAGTTTTACATGTTTAGAAAATATATCGTAAAAAGCTAAGATATATTTGACGCCTCCAGAGCTTGCTGGATGCGGTCCACTGATGTCAGTACACAGAATTTCCAGGGGTTTACTAGGTAAAATAGAATGTAAATCTGTTTTTGTGGATAAATTCTGAGGTTTTGACTTTTGACATATGACACATGTTTTTAGTTCCCTATAAATTTTTCTTCTCATATTGCTAAAATAACAGTATGTACTGAGCTTTGCCAAACACTTTTTCGTCCCATAATGACCCCAAACTAAGTGTGTGTGCCAAATTAGATTACGTTCAGACTCTTTGGGAATGCATACACACCAGTTAGTAGCATTTGGATGTCGGCGGTAAAATAACACATCATTGTGTAACTTGTAATACTTAGTCAAAGGATGGTTGTGTTTTTCTACCAGTAATGTTATTATCTTATACCAGTGAGGATCAGATTTTTGTACTTCAGCCATGTTTCTGCACATATCAATATAATATTGGTGATACTGCTTGTCTTGCATTAAGAGAATCCTGTAGTCATTTATATTTTCTAAGTCACTGTTGGTATCATTCATACCTTGTGGAAGTCTAGACAAAGTGTCTGCAATGGTGTTGTCCTTACCTCTTATGTATTTAATTTCAAAACAGTAGTTCTGAAGTGTAACTGCCCATCGTGATAGTCTAGGATGTACAAGTTTACAAGTTAACAAAAATGTCAGGGCCTGGTGATCGGTGTAAATTACCGTATGTTTTCCAAATAAATAATAATTGAATATCTTGAATGCCCATACTATGGAAAGTGTTTCTAACTCAGTAGTGGAGTATGTACGCTCACATTCAGTTAGAGTGCGACTCGCAAACCCAATAATTCTTATCTGTTCCTCCTCTTTATTCTTTACAACTTGAAATAAGCAACAGCCCAAGCCAGTACGTGAAGCGTCACAAGTCATACAAAAATCTAAATTGAAATCTGGATGGCTCAATATGTTAGCATTCACTAAAGCATGTTTAATTGTATTAAAGTCATTCTGGCACTGTTCCGACCAGATCCAAACTTGATTCTTTCTGAGTAGATTTAGCAGATGTTTACTGTTCAAAAGTGGTTGTGGCAAAAAACGTCTGAAAAATGAACATAGCCCAAGGAATGATTTTAACTGCTTTTTAGTTCGAGGGCTAGGAAAGTTTCTGATAGCATCTAATTTACTGGGATCCGGACGTATGCCCTGTGAATTAATGATATGTCCTAAATACTTTATCTCACTGCAACCAAATTTTGATTTTCTTAGGTTGGCTGTGACTCCAGCTTGTGCAAATTTTTTAAAAATTCTTTGAAGAGTGTCAACGTGTTCATTCCAAGATTGTGTAGCTATCAGTATATCATCTACATAGTGTGTGACTGTCTCAACTAAATCGTCGCCAAGCACGGTATCCAGGGCTGTAATGAATACCCCAGAGCTGACATTCAGTCCGAAGGGTAGAACACAAAACTGATAGGTTCGCCCCCCGAACATAAATGCAGTATATTTCCGAGAATCAGGAGTGATACCCACCTGCCAAAACGAATTAGCGAGATCAATTGTGGAAAAATATTTTGCATCTAGAAATTTCTGTAATTGCTCTTCTAAATTTTCAGGTTTTGTGTGAACCGGTAAAATTATTTCATTAATAGCTCGTGCGTCTAACACTAACCTAATGCTTCCATTTGATTTTTTGACAACAAGTAGAGGACTACAATAAGGTGAGGTGGATGGTTCAATGACCTTCCAGTCTAACATTTGTTTTAATTCTTGCCACACAGCAGGTCGTTGAGATAACGGTACGTTATATGTCTTATGGTAGAAGATCTTGTGAGGCTTAACTTCAATCTTGTACACATACGTGTTGATAACACCTAATCGTTTGGTAAAAACTTGTAAATATTTGGATAACACTTCCTGTAGTTTTATACGTTCATGTACACTGAGAGCTGTAGCTTCACTTATCTTATGATCAAGCAATGTTTTCAAGTCCATTAGCTCTGTGTCAGATGAGTGTGTTTGCATGTCTTGAATGTCTTTGTCGAGTACTAACTGAACCTTGTACCCTGTACAGTGTTTGTCATGCTTTAGAGTTCTCCTGTCCAAATCAATAATAATTACACTGCCTTTATCATTTAAAATACATTTACCTTTGGAGAAGTCTATAATGCAGTCCTTCTCGCTCATAATATCTATTCCTAATATGCAATTTGTCACAAGGTTTTGTACAACCAGGAATGGCCATTGTACGGTTCCATTACCTATTTTAACGTTTACAAAAACTTGCTTCGTAACCCTACATGACTTATTACCTAGTGCAGTAGTTATTTTACAGTTTTGAGCAGGAAACTCAGGCGCAGGTTCCAATTCACACATCTTTTTATAGAAATTAAAAGACAAAACGCTCACAGCTGCACCTGTATCTAGGATAATAGTAGTTGGAATCCCACCTACTACACCAGTAGTAGATGCTAAAACAATTTCATTTGTGTTTAAACGACATTGTGTACTGTCTTGTAAAAGTTCATCTGATATATTGTCATTGTGGTTGTATCTTATAAATAAAACAGGTAGCTTTTGTTTATAATTATTAGGCACATCAATATTTTGTTGTTCAATTGTGGTGTCAAATAACTGATTAACATTGAAGTCGCCCCCCAAGAATTCTTCAGCCACGACCTGGGGCAAAGTAGTGACTGTTTCTAGTTTGTTGGATTATCATTTGTACTAGGTACTGACACAGATTGGGGTTGTGCATCAGGTGTCATTTCTATTATATTCACATTCGGATATTGCCTATTATGATCTCCAAACTTTTGCGGTTGTTGTTGCTGTTGCGCATTATAACTTACCTGTCGGTCGTAAGGTATGCTCCAATTTTGTCCTGGTGGCTGCTGTGGTAAAGCAGTATTTGAATGATAGTATTGATCGCTACGAGTCCAGCCTTGATGCTGTCTTGGCTCGTAGTTATTATTATTTCTATTTCTGTTTGTGTTTTTGTTGTTACATTTGTATCCGTTGTTACCGTTGTTGTTATTACCGCGGTGCCTTTTGTATGGATTGCCGCATGAAGTGTTATTACTGTTGTAATTGTTGTTTGTATTGGAATACGCGTGTTGATTTTGATTTCCGTATTGAGACGGCATGTGAGTTTGCTGTTTTTGCTGTACCGCGTATCCAACTGTGGGCGCGCCAGAATTGTGTTGGCAAGCCTGCATGTTTTGCATACCACTAGTGTAAGCATTGTGGCTGCTGTTTTGCCGCGCGAAGCGCTGATCTTCAAGTAACATGTCAACCGAATCTAAAGCTGTTAAAAAAAAATCTGAATCGTCATCCGGGATATGTAGAAGTTTTTCCTTAATGTTGAAAGGCAATTTGGCCTTCAACGCTCGGAGTATATCACGCGTTGCGACTGGTTCGTCTAAAAAATGTCCCATGTTCAAGTATTTTTCAAAATATCTGCGTAAGTTACCATTTTTACTGTTAAAAGTTTCAGGTTCTAAAATTTGTCTTCTGAGTCGCTCCTGGACGGATTGCGACCAGAATTTGTTCAGAAAAGCACGCTCAAACTCACTGTACGTGGTACATACGTCAGCTTGACTGTATGCCCAGACAGCTGCATCGCCTTGGATGTAACCGACAATATATGAAATCTTTTTCCGGTCACTCCAAGTGCGTGGAAATGCGTTACTAAAAGATTTAAGAATGGTTCGTTTTTCTGGGATAAAAGCCTGAAATTGCCTGTGTTTTATTAAGCTTTCTTCTTCCTTTGCATTATGATATGGATTTGTTCCACTGTAATTACTGCAATGCTCAGCTGGCGAGTAATTACGATAATGTTGCTGTAGTTTACCATGATAATAGCTTGTGTTTGTGTTTGCACGTTGTGGTATGTGTTGTTGTCGTGGTGTGTTTTGTTCTTGTGTGTATGTTGTGTGCGGTATGTGTGCGTCACACTCGTATGTATATTGGTTTCTGAACTGTACATTTTGACTGATATTTTCGTTACATTCAGACTGTGGTTGATCGGTGAATTGTCTCATGGGTGCAGTGACGGATTGTACTGCATCACTAATCAGCTGTTTGTTATTAGTGATGTATTCCGCTACGGAGTCGTGCACAATTGTTGGTAAATTTTCACGTATGCATCTATCAAAATGTTCGTCTTTGTTCTCTACCCAATCATGAAATTCTTTATTAATATTTTGAAAATGAGCTGTGGCATCAGATTGTAAGATGTCAGTCAGGTGTTGTTCAACATCGTCAAATTTATTCTGCACGTCAGTAATTCGTTTTTCAAGGTTGTCGTGTACTGAAGGATATGTTTGAATTTTTCAGTAAGAGCTTCACACGTGACATTAAGGTTTTTTAATTGTGTCTGTAAAAGTGCTACGTCATTTGTAGTCTTTTCTTGTCTCGTATTAAGCTTGGAAAATTTCGTACTGAGTTCAGTCATCTGTTTGGTCAGTGTGGCGTCTATAAGTTCCACACGTTTACACAAAGTGTCATTACATGCCTTGATTGCTATGAGGTCAGATTTAATTTCGTCATTTTGTGTCTTTAAGGTTGCCATGTTTTCCGCGTTCTGTTTCATTAGCACTTGTAACATGTTGGCAATGTTTACTGTTTGCAAGGTCTCTGCCCCCGCCGCGTCATTAGGCGTGACGTCATGTATTAACATGGGCTCTGACTGAGACTTTGAAATTTTTGTGGTGGACGGCCTATTGTCAAAACTTCCGTTAACACTTGCGTCAATATTTGATGAATCGTCACTACCGGTTGCTGTCGTAAAGTCATTTTCTAACACTTGTTTCTCGTCCGAGTCGGATTGCGTCTGAATAGTATGTCTTTGCTGTTCCATCTTTGCGTATTGTTTTCTAGTTATGACCATGCCACACGTGATATATATTTCAAGAAATTAATGTTTGACACTGGTTTTAAAATAAAATGCAGTTGAGCATGAACCGCTCGTAGCAACAATGGCTGTTTGTTAATTTAAAAATGTAAACTGAATATGGGATTATTGTTAATGGCTGCTGTCCATGTTACAACGTATCGTACAGAAGTCGGCCATATTGTACACTCGTGTATTGGTATTGTTGCAGAAGTTATTGTTTGAGGAAAAGTACTGAGAATGAAATTTATCACTGAAAACTGCTACGCGCGAAAGAAATACTACAGAATCTACTGAAGAGCTAATACACTGAATTATGCGTCTGGTCAAGCCTGCCAATGCAAAGATGCCGCGTCTTACCTTATTTTGCTGGAAGCTTCATTGCGTCTTCCCGCAAATTTTAGAATTGGAAAATATCTTCAGATCTTTGTTATTTCTCATACATTCACGTCCAGGTCCAGAAAGTTGATTTTTCACATGAAACAAAGAGAACAATGTAACAAATGACAAAATAACAAGTCCGACACGCAGTCGCCAATATAAAATAAATAAAATAAAATATTAATTATGTATTATTGTATGATAGTGATTCGTTGTAATTAATATTTACGTGACGTTTAATTATTTGGTATCAGACGCTTGACAATGGCTTTTTCGTAAATGTAATGTTAGTCGTAGTTGACCGTGAAATAAGACTCAAATAATCGGACTTCGTATTTAAATCGTTTCCAAAGACTGCTGCGGTAGGTGCGGACTCAAATCTAAATCTCAATATTAGAATAATTTGCCAGCCATGTCAATACGTCGTACAGAGGTGACTGTCTACTAAACATAAAAAGTTTACACAGTTAGTTAAATCAGATATATTCAACGAATAAGCCTACAGTTAAATAATTCTACTTACTTTCATAAATATAAATTCTTTACAGATTCGAGTGCCTAGTAAGATTGCAACTCGCAGTGATCTTATATAACATTAAATATGGCGGTGTGCCAGTCAATGAAATATACGTGCTTCCCGCACCACTTATCCAAGACCTCTCTCTCCTTAATCAAACATAAGAGTATCGTAATTGTGTTTTTGTTTTATCAGCGACACAGCGCTGCAGTTCTGTGCCATAGGCTTTATTTATTTCTCACAGATTAATTATTTAATTAAGATTTCGCGTTTCCGAGGAAACTCACGCACGGCATGCAAATGTGCCTTTATAAGAGGATTTTTCTGGTGTTGGAATTCCACCGCCTAGAACACAGTGTTGTTGCAAGAAGACGAAGTTTTCAACGGAGGTTTAATGTAACCAAAGGACCGAAAAGCGATACAATAAAGGATCTGTTTGAAAAATTTCAACGGACTGGGAATGTGACAGATGAACGTGCCGGAAAGGTAGGGCGACCGCGTACGTCAACCACAGAGGGCAACGCGCAGCTAGTGCAGCAGGTGATCCAACAGCGGCCTCGGGTTTCCGTTCGCCGTGTTGCAGCTGTGGTCCAAATGACGCCAACGTCCACGTATCGTCTCATGCGCCAGAGTTTACACCTCTATCCATACAAAATTCAAACGCGGCAACCCCTCAGCGCCGCTACCATTGCTGCACGAGAGACATTCGCTAACGATATAGTGCACAGGATTGATGACGGCGATATGCATGTGGGCAGCATTTGGTTTACTGACGAAGATTATTTTTACCTGGACGGCTTCGTCAATAAACAGAACTAGCGCATATGGGGAACCGAAAAGCCCCATGTTGCAGTCCCATCGTCCCTGCATCCTCAAAAATTGCTGGTCTGGGCCGCCATTTCTTCCAAAGGAATCATTGGCCCATTTTTCAGATCCGAAACGATTACTGCATCACGCTATCTGGACATTCTTCGTGAATTTGTGGCGGTACAAACTGCCTTAGACGACACTGCGAACACCTCGTGGTTTATGCAAGATGGTGCCCGGCCACATCGCACGGCCCCGACGTCTTTAATTTCCTGAATGAATATTTCGATGATCGTGTGATTGCTTTGGGCTATGCGAAACATACAGGAGGCGGCGTGGATTGGCCTCCCTATTCGCCAGACATGAACCCCTGTGACTTCTCTCTGTGGGGACACTTGAAAGATTAGGTGTACCGCCAGAATCCAGAAACAATTGAACAGCTGAAGCAGTACATCTCATCTGCATGTGAAGCCATTCCGCCAGACACGTTGTCAAAGGTTTCGGGTAATTTCATTCAAAGACTACGCCATATTATTGCTACGCATGGTGGATATGTGGAAAATATCGTACTATAGAGTTTCCCAGACCGCAGCGCCATCTGTTGTTGAAAATTGTAACTACTGTAATTTCGAAAGTTTGTCTGCCTGAAAATGTACCGTTGTCCCAAGCATATTGCAACAAACGGTGTATTTCTATCGCTGGTCGTTTAGTTTTTATTGCCGTTTCAAATATACCGGTCATTTTTGAAACACCCTGTATAAACCATTAACACTCGCACTAGGAATTGCACGCAAGTAATTTCCCAAACCCGGACTACGAGACGCAGTTCTAAGGAAAGGAGAATTTTATGACAGCAACACTTGTCCCATGTTCGGCTGAAACCTCCAACAGAGACAATGCGACGCCGTAGCCACTGCGTAGGCTGTAGGCCGCCGTCAAGAAGCCGCTCTTGTCCCTGGAAGACACCCAACAAATCTAGCTTTTTACGATGACCCTTTGCAAAGCCTTTCTGCAGAAACACGGCTGAAGATGGCAGATAAACGTCTGGAGAAACTCAACTCAAAACATTGTTGACTCACTGTGACCACCTGCGTTAAAACCCGCGTGGAAAAGGCTGTTTGTCTCAGTATTATGTAGCAGAAGTTAAACTCTGAAAGAAACGAAAGAAACGACGCCGTTGATACGCTACAAAAACTCTAGTGAGTGGAGTTATAACAAGTACGAACGCTCTGATTGGACAGACGGAGTATGAATAAGCCCAACGCAGACAGAAAAATTCTCTCTTCTCTTGCAGCAAATGGTCGAGTCTTTGAGCAAGGCGACTCGCGCCGCACTGAGACGATTGCGATAGTAATTTTGTGAACATTTGTTCACAGGCCCTTCTTACCTCTTATTGAGTTAAACTGCAAAGTCTCCTAGTACAGAGAATTGCATCGATCACTGACAGTTAATGCAAAAAAATTGGAAATTTGTGGTAAGGTCTTATGGGACCAAACTGCTGATGTCATCAGTCCCTAAGCCTACAACCGGCCGGTGTGGCCGAGCGGTTCTAGGCGCTTGTCTGGAACCGCGCGACCGCGACGGTCGCAGGTTCGAATCTGCCTCGGGTATGAATGTGTGTGATGTCCATAGGTTAGTTAGGTTTAAGTAGTTCTAAGTTCTAGGGGACTGATGACCACAGATGTTGAGCCCCATAGTGCTCAGAGCCATTTGAACCTAAGCCTACACACTACTTAATCTAACTTAAACTAGCCTACGCTATGGACATCACGCGCACCCATGCCCGAGAGAAGACTCGAACCTCCGATTGGGGGGGGGGGGGGGGGGGGGGGAGCTGACAGCTAATGCTTGCGAGTGATTTGAGGGCAATGACATACGTGCTATTCCAGCCAAATAGCGTATACCATGCCAATTAACTTAGCCAGGGAACAACTAGGAGTCCCGGTAGGAACAGTATCAGACTGGTGTTTAACAGCCGAGAAAGATTCAGAACAGATTCTCAGGTCCACAGCACGCCGATGGCAGCTACTGCAGCCACCAAGCAAAGGTAAACACGCACACCATGCCAGAAAGTGATGTTCAATTTCCACTCTGAACTGGGGTCGTCTCGTCTCTCCTATTTTTCTCGTACATTCAGCCATGCCATGTAGTTAAACGTATTCACGACTGTCTGGTTTAACTGAAGCAGAAACGCGAAATTTCCGATTTAACGAAAAGAACTGATCAGCCACTGCACAGTGCTTTATACTGTCAAGTTATTGAACTGTTTTAATTGTGCAATTATATTTGCAGTGATATTTACGTACCCTATACAGACACCACACATTTTTGAGTATTTTCATTGTACATTTTAGCTTAATTGAAATCTCTGGCCCCAACTGTATTTAATTTGCTTGTATTTTATCGACCACAGAAATGGTCATCAACCATCTTACTATTAAAGAACCTTAGAGTAGTTAGTAATTTCGCTTAACAGTTGTGAACACCCAATATCAATATTTTACCATCGTGTACATATTATTATAATGATGACTGCTATGTCATGAAGTCATACATAGAGTAAAAATAAATCTTAATAAAGAAAATCAGGGATTTTCATTTTTGCTAACGTATAGTTTCGCCTGAAGCTGTACACTAATTTCTGTTAGCGATAACGTTTCCTTTATGGGAAGTGTAGTGGGACCATTGAGATCATTGTCTGATTACATCGCTGTCCATACTGCTGCACTCTTCTGAACTCTGCACGGTGAGCTGGTGTCTTTCTACCTTGTAGGCTTGGGGTTCAACACAAATTACTAAAACACTCACACGGCGTCCTTGGAAGGAAGATAGATCAGAACCAGTCTCACGCACTGTAGAGTTGGATGGATCATTGGGTGGACTGTTACATGAGTAGAGGTTTTTCTCGGTGACGAGGGATAGGAAGAGCAAAGATCGATATTTGTCGTTTTGCTGGTAATGTGGGAAATTTGGGATTGAAGTCACACTCAGTGGTTGGGAGAAGAAGTTATCATTCTAGATGTTTGTGTATTCATGTGAATGTTCTCCAACAACGAAATTTTAATAGGTAGTTGAAAAGTACACTTAGAAGCCAAAACCCTGTAAGTGCGCTGCTTCTGCGTTGGCACCGCTTTGTAGCACTTTTCATTGGATCTCTGACTGCGCTTTGTAAGAGACTCTGTGGTTGGTTGGACTTGTTGTTGGAAATTAATCGCCAGTACTGTTGGGCAGTTGGAAGTTAGTCGCCAGCAGTGATGGAAGTACTGTTGGGCAGTTGGAGGTGAACAGCGAGCAGTGATGGATGTTAAATGTGAAAAGTTAGCATTGATAGAGGGTAGAGGTCTGATGTGTTAGCGTAGGCTAACCATCTGGAAGTATCCGACTTGGAGATTGAAAATTATTCATGATTATATATCTTTGTACTGAATGTCAATGACGATTTATATTCGTGCTAGAATTGGATGTCACATTATTAAGGTAAAAAAATACATTATTTGGTTTGCAACAAAATCTTGCCTTTGCTAACCACATGCCTACTAGTAGTTAGTGGCTTTAGTAGTTAGAATCTTTTATTTAGCTGGCAGTATTGACGCTCGCTGTATTGCAGTAGTTCGCGTAATAAAGATTTTTGTGAGGTAAGTGCTTAATGAAATGCATAGGTTATTGTCAGGGTTGCTTCTTATTCAGGGCCATTATTATTTGAAGTCAGGCTGTAATTTTTTTGAGCAGTCAGATTGCGTTGCGCTAGAATATTGTGGGTCAGTGTTGACATGATAAGAAAAAGTAAAGAGAATGTAGGCTCAGTACGTTCAGTTTTACTCAGCTGTTTCAGAAGTTTCATCTTCTCAGTCATTCAGCAATTTAAGTACAGATTCACACAGTTAAATAAAGAAGTTTCAACCTTATGACCACTGTCTACACAAGAATCAATGCCAGCTGATGATATTACGTGCATGGGATGTGGTAAGGAACGTATATACTGACGTAACAAAAGTCATGGTTTAGCGATATGAGAATATACAAATAGCGGTAGTATCGCGTATATAGCGCATAAAATGGCGGAGCTTTCATTTCTACTCAGGTGATTCATGTGAAAAGGTTTCCCTGCACGACAGGAAGTAACAAACTTCGAATGCGAGATGGTAGTTGGAACTTGACGCAAGGAACATTAAATTTCAGAAATCGTTAGGGAATTCGATACTCTGAGAACCACAATGTGAAAAGTGTGCCGAGAATACCAGATTTCAGGCATTAGCCCTGACCGTGGACAGCTTAACTATCGAGACAGTTGCGTAGAATTGTCAGTGCTAACAGACAAGCAATACTGCGTGAAATAACCGCAGAAATCAATATGGGACATACGACGAACATATCCGTTAGGACAGTGTGGCGAAATATGGCGTTAATGGACATAGCACCAGACGATCAACGCCAGTGCCTTTGCTAACAGTACATCACCTGCAGTGCCTCAATTGGACTCATGACCACATTGGTTGGATCCAAGACGACTAGAAAACCGTGGCCTGGTTAGGTGAGTTCAAATTTCAATTGATAAGAGTTGATGGTAGTGTTCGAGTGTGGCGCAGATCCCACGAAGCCATGGACATAAGTTGTGAACAAGGCACTGTGCTAGCTTGTGCTGGTTCCATAACGGTGTCGACTGTGTTGACATGGATAGCACTGGATCCTCTGGTGTTCGGCTACTTGGAGACTATTTTCAGCCGTTCATGGACCTCATGTTCTGAACCAACGATGGGAATTTTATGGACGACAATTCTCCATGTCAACAGGCCACAATAGTTAGCGATTGGTTTGAAGAATATTCTGGACATTTAGAGACACTGGTTTGGTCATGTAGCTCGCCAAACGTGAATCCCATCGACAACTTATGGGACATAATCGAGAGGTCAGTTCGTGCACAAAGTCCTTCACTGGCAACACTTTGGCAATTACGAACGGCAGCAGATGTGGCATGGCTCACATGTTACTTCCAACAACTTGCTGAGTCCATGCCACGTCCAGCTGCTCCTCTACGCCAAGATAGAGGAGGTCTGACACGATATTAGGTGTATCCAATGACTTTTGTCAGCTCAGTGTACAAGCGAAGCAGAGATGAATGGGTGGTAACTGATTCTAGTGAGGATGCGGGTCACAAATTGGGAGACTGACTCACATAAGCGATTTTGATAAACGGCAACTACTTTTACAATTATACTCCACAAATCACCTACATCTACATCCACACTCCGCAAGCCACCTGACGGTGTGTGGCGGAGGGTACCTTGAGTACCTCTACCGGTTCTCCCTTCTGTTCCAGTCTCGTATTGTTCGTGAACAGAAAGATTGTTGGTATGCCTCTGTGTGGGCTCTAATCTCTCTAATTTTATCCTCATTGCCTCTTCGTGAGATATACGTAGGAGGGAGCAATATACTGCTTGACTCCTCGGTGAAGGTATGTTCTGGAAACTTCAACAAAATCCCGTACGAGCTACTCAGCGTCTCTCTTGCAGAGTCTTCCACTGGAGTTTATCTGCCATCTCCGCAACTCTTGCGCGATTACTAAATTATCTTGTAACGAAGCGCTCTGTTCTCCGTTGGATCTTCTCTGTCTCTTCTATCAACCCTATCTGGTACGGATCCCAACACTGGTGAGCAGTATTCAAGCAGTGGGCGAACAAGTGTACTGTAACCTACTTCCTTTCTTTTTGGACTGCATTTCCTTAGGATTCTTCCAATGAATCTCAGTCTGGCATCTCCTTTACTGACGACTAATTTTATATGATCATTCCATTTTAAATCACTCCTAATGCCTACTCACCTACACCTCATGGTGTACGCGCCATTGTCAGTTCCCTGTATTCCAGAGGCGAATGGTTTGTGGGAAGAGCGCTTGTTGTTTAGCCTCCGGGAGACTTCGAATCTCTTTACTTATGTTCGTCGTCTTTAGGCGAGTCACTCGTAGGAGGAAGTAATACTTCGGGAGACTCTTTCAGGAACGTGTGCTATCGAAATTACAAATAACTTTCTGGGGAGGGCAACTCAGCTCAGAGACATTATGAATAACAATGAAAAACACTCAATGATCATTTAAATTATCACAAAGATTATAACAATTAAAGATGTCAAGAATGATGACGTGTTTCCAAAAGTGACATAGGTGTATGAAGGTGCTTTATTCGCAACTACCGGTTTCACGTCAGTACAGACCGATCTCCAGATTTACAATGTTTTTTTTCGTAATATAGATGGACAATTTCGGATTCCCAGAATTCTGAAAGTTATCGACATTGAGAGTCATAATAAAATTGAGTACACCCAAAAGATGTTTTCTTCGAAATTTTAACAGTAAACCAAACTGTGATGCAAGGAATCCTCTCTTGGCAGTGTCTGCCACTGGAGTTGGGTGAGCATCTCTGTGATATTTAAAGATTAAAAATAGTCTTGATCACAACTTTTTTTAATCTCTTAATCTTTAAATTTTAATTCTAAAGATTGCTGATAATGTTTTCAAAATTTTTATCTCTGTGATGCTTTTTCTCTTTGTAAGTGAACCTGCAACGAAACGTGCCGCTGTTTTTTGGATTTTTTTCTATTTTCTGAATTTATTTTATCTGGCACCAAACCCTGACTCACGAGCAATGCTCAAGTATTGTTCAAACGAGTGTTCTGCAAACTACGTCCTTATAGAGTAGACTAAACTTTCTGAGCATGTTTTCAATGAATGTCATTGTGACATATGCCTCACCTGCAATAAGTTTAGTGTGATCGCTCCACTTTAAATCGATCCATACGCATACTCTTGGATATTGTTGTGAATGCCAAAGGACAAGGAGACCATGCGGCAATCGGATTTGTGTAATTTCTTATATTTTTGGCAAGTGAACTTCACAACTCAAAATATCAATCAACTAAAGCAGTTCAATGAAACTCTCAAAAATTATTGAGAAAATAGACTTGAAGTTTTCGAGGAACTTAAATTCGTTGAAGTTGATGTGAGTTGCATGACGTGATATGTGGCTGACTCCATAGTGTCGGGCAGTGGTGATTGGGTGATCGCTGGTTCGAATTCCATGACTGTTTTTTTTTAAATTGATTTATTATATACGTTTCATCAAATATATGCTACTTAACACATACGTGATCGTCATTTTTTATGAAAAATGTGTTTCTTCCTGTTTCTAAATACATGTCGCACACAAAATTTCCGTTTTCATTGGAAATATAAATCCTAAATTATAGTCATTTTATAAAAGGTTGTTCACAAATTTGTAGTGTTTGTTTTTTAAATTTAAACAATATTTTGTAAAATATCGATAATTAAGAATTTATATTTGCAATGTGTGCGATATATGATTAGAAACAATAAGACCTGCATTTTTCACAAAAATGTGGACTAGATATGTGTTGATAGGGAGGTATCTGATGAATTTAATATTTAGACGCTGTACATATTCGAAGTGAATGAAAATAATAAAACAAAAAACACCATAACGAGTTTCGAAGCCGCGATCCACTGATTACCCTAGTACCATTGGCAGACGCTACCGAGTGAGCCATGCGACCTGACCCTAAGAAACGCCTTAGCTTTAGTTAACTGAAGTTCCTCGGAAATTTCCTAAACCGATTTTCTGGATAAAAATTCGATTGCTGGATGCACTGGCTTTACACACAAAAGGCACCACTAAGTGCTTGTTAGCAGTCTGTGGAAACACATACTCGAAACACAATCAATGCAGAATACGGATAATCCGAGAAGAACACTATTTCTCACTGGAGAAACCTTTCTTGAAAGGCTTGTGTTTAACAGGGAGGACTCGTTGTAGCGGGATTTCTGCGTTAGGAAGACGCGTTGTTTCACTAAACATGCACCTCCGCGAAAAAAATAATGGGGAAGCTAACTTTCCCGCAAATGAGTGGTAATCCTAAAGCCATCTGCAGACTCCCTGAGGAGGTAATCTTGTTTGCAAAGCGTCACTGATCGCCTTTCTTCAGGGGACACGAACGCATGAAAGTCAGTACAAAACAAACTGTCCGCAACTGAAATATTTTAGGGACTTTTGACATTTTTCAGCTGAAAATTGCCTCTCTAGAACAAGGGATCAAGAGGAGGAGAACTGCCCAAAAGGGATCGTATATTAGCTTTCCAGCGCTATAGAAGTGCACGAGCGGGGAGACGAAGATCAAAAACAGGCAAACGAGAGAGTGATGACGACTACTTTCGGTAGAGTAAAGAGATTCAGTGATCACATTTTGTGGCCCACTTTGGCGGAAACACTCAGTGATGAATAGGACTTTGTGATGGTCCTTTCGAGAGAATTAATGTTGGGATCTCATCTCGTAACTTAGTAGTTACGATTTGGTCGGTATTTTCCCGTGGTGCTATTTTTTGATTTAATAAATAGCAAATGTTATAATATATAAACAAATGTTTCGATAAAGAAAATAATGTGTTTTCTAGGCGTTGCGCCTTTGATTCGTAATCAAAACGTTCTTAGTCCAGCGTTCGAACCCTGCCACCGCTTAAATTTTGATTAATTATCAGCACTGGCCGCCGAAGACTTCCGGCATAAGAAGTCACCCCCATTCTGCAAACAGCCTTGTCAAAGAGGATGGAGAGGCGGACAGAGGTTCAGGGCATTCTCTTGTCCTTGGGATGGGAAACTGCTCCTAAAGGCGGTGGAATCAGCAATGATCAACGGTATAAGGATGCAGAAGCCAATGGAAGCGAGTGCATTAACTACTGGGAGGGGACTAACAAGGGGGAGGCGACCATGAAAAACAAATAGAATAACCAACGAAAGGATAACGTTCTACAAGTCGGGGCGTGGAATGTCAGAAGCTATAAAGTGGTAGGGAAGCAGCAAAATCTGAAAAGGGAAATGCAAAGGCTCAATCTAGATATAGTGGGGGTCATTGAAGTGAAATGGAAAAAGGACAAGGATATCTGGTCAGACGAGTATAGGATAATATCAACAACCGCAGGAAATGGTATAACGAGAGTAGGATTCGTTATGAACAGGAAGATAGGGCAAAGAGTGTTTAACTGTGAACAATTCAGTGATAGCGTTGTTCGCATCGACAGCAAACCAGCACCGACAACGGTAGTTCAAGTATACTTGCCGACGTCGCAGTCTGACAGTGAAGAGACCAAGAAAGAATATGAGGATATTAAGAGTAATGCAGTGTGTAAATGGAGATGAAAATCTAACAGTCATGGGAACTGGAATTCAGTTGTATGGGAAGGAGTAGAAGAAGAGGTTAGTGGAGAATATGGGCTTGCTACAAGGATTGAGGGAGGAGAAAGACAAATTGAGTTCTGTAATAAATTTCTCTTTTCAAGAATCGCAAGAGGAGGAGGTACACTTGGAAAAGATCGGGTGATATGGGAAGATCTCGGTTAGATTACATCATGGTCAGACAAAGATTCCGATAGCAGTTACTGGGTTTTAAGGCATATCCAGGAGCAAATATAGACTCAGATCACAATGCAGTAGTGATGAAGAGTACGCTGAACTATTAAGAGCTTAGCTAAGAAGAATCAATATGCAAAGAAGGGGGGATACGGAAGAACTAAGGAATGAGGATATACGGTTGAAGTTCTTTTGGTGATGGTGGGAACTTCCTATGGGATCAAACTGCTGAGGTTATCGGTCCCTAGGCTTACACACTACTTAATCTAACTTAAGGGGACATTGCCGCCTATGTTAAATTATCGAATTTTGTGACCCATTATCATGGAAACTTTTTAAGACACAAACTTACAATTTTCCATAATTATTGAATGCACCTTTCTAGATACCCTGAACAAGAATTATTACTAAAGTTGTATTGTGGGGCATGTTATTTTTTTCCAAACACACAATTCTTTGACGAATTTTGTTAATAAATGAACGTAAAAACAAAACAACTCGGGATATTTTAATTATTCTAGTTCCATATGTGTTGAATCTCACACTTGGCATGCTGTGAAAATTTCATGTCTCTACCATCAGTACTTTTTTTTTTGAAAATGAGTCTTTTATTGCAAAAAAATGTAGTTCAGAGATATGGAGGTATAAACCTTTTTTATTACAAATTCTTATACAGACTTACATTTCTGCATCTTTTATGCTGAAACGTCCCCTTAGAAAAATTATACATGACTGTGCTTAAACTGACACCCAATATTTTTTTTAGCGCAACGCAATCTGACTTTCAATAATCCCTACAAGGGAATGGCCCTGACTAAACTAACCTATACGTTTCACAAATCACTTACCTCACAAAAATCTTCGTTACTCGAACTACTGCAATACAGCGCACGCCACTACTGCTAGCTAAATAAAAGATTCAAACTACTGAAGGCACTAACTACTGATAGGCATAGTTAGCAAAAGAAAGATTTTGATAGAGAACAAACAATGTATTTACCTTAATAGTGTTCAAAAGTCATAATATATATAGCAGTTCATGATATCCAGTCTTACAAATGTACTGTCTCTGATGGACACACGTCCTGATCATCCGCTCTCAAAATTCCGCCATCTCTCTCCCCACATCCACCACTGCTGGCGGCCCACCTCCACCTGCGCAACGCTACGCGCTGTTCACAGCCAACTGCCCAACACTACAATAGCAAATTCCAACAATGCCACCCAGCCACATACAGCGCACAGCACAGCCAGTGATTTTCATACAGAGCGCTACGTGGCGGTGGCGTTACCAATATAAGAACCTAAACAGCCTACTTACATAGCCCCCATTCTCCCCACAAATAAATTTACAAATTGGTTTGGGCACTGGCCGATACATATTTGTTAAAATTTTTTCACCATTACCATAACAAAGAAATCTAATGCACACACTTATTGATACAATGTTGGTCAAAAGCTAAAATTCTCTCACAGTCCATAAAGACAGTTCTGATCGTTCATCATAGTAAAATTGCAGTGTTTTTCTCAAAGTCTGAGCAGTAAAAGAAAATGCACATGGAAGTAGTGGATTTCCATGCAGTCTTGAAGAAGTAGTGTTGTCCTTCCAATGGAAAGACAGTGCTGACTCTTGACATGCAGGCAGGTAATGGACCACAACAGAGCAAACCCACAGAAGAGTCAGTCGAAGTTTTAAAGAATATTGGTAGGTACGTCATCACAGAGCAGACCACTGTAGTCCTGGTAGAGAGTATGGTATTGGTGGGCCACCACAGGTGCAGACCCACAGCAGTCCTTGTAGAAATAATGGTATTGGTGGGTCATCAAAGATGCAGACCCACTGTAGTCCTTGTAGAGACAGCCAGCAGCCATCTGTTGCGACTGTGCAGGTGCACAATCACCATCGAAGAGTCTTGTGGACAATATAGCAAGTCCATAAACCACCACTTCTGCGCTCACAAAGTTTTTGGAATTGTCTTAGAACCAGCAATGCTATTAACAAGTCCCTTGCTGAATTATTAACACACGTGCAAATGCTAACATTCCCCCTTTTTTTCTCGCATATTCTGCGTGTACTATGACGAAAAGAAATGTGTGCAGTGAAATGAATGCTTACAAGTTACTTAATTTGATGAATGGGTGTCAATCACAATTTTAAAACATGAGAATACAATAACAAAGGTATAAAATACATCATTAAAGAACATAACAATACAGATAACATTTTTAGTAACACAGGCTTTACAAAAGAATAGAAATAAACATATACATCAGTGTTACAGGAATTATGACATAAGTAAATACATAAAAGATCAGAATAACTTTTGAAACATCAACTTCACACATGAGCATTAAAACAAAACAGAATAAATAATGTTTAAACATCTTTACAAAGTAAATAACATATTATCAGAAAAATTCTACAAAGTAAATCTTATTAGCTAAACACATAAAGACAGGAAAAACACAAATACACAAGGGTACACAAACACATAGGGGGATAGCACAAAAGGAAAGGACAGGGTTCGTTTTCAGTGTAACATTTGGTGCTGCAGTATTTTGCAAATAAAACTTTTTTTTCTTGGAGGTTTCCCTTTGTTCATCATTATTCCCAAAAAGTCCTATCTATACCTGCTTTCTGTACTTTTTTCGTATAACTTCTCAATGCATTTCTTCCAATTCATCGCAACTCATTCTCTTATGCAGTCTACCCCCTCTTAAACTAACTTAAATATACTGAGCTCAGATGTATAAACTAAGGGACGAGGCAATGCAGCAACACATAACATATTAACACAAACAGCATTGACAAAAAATGCAAATTGGCAAAGCAAGCAGCAGTATATCGAAATTAGCAAAGCAAATGCAATATTACAACTAATATAGGGCAATGTGCAGCAAACAAGAAAAATAAATCACTAGTAAAACTGGCTTAACACAAGGTAAAATTCAGTAGAACTATGCCTGGCAAACAGCAGCAAAAAAATGCAATAACTTATACCTAAACATGATAAAGCTCAAGCAGAAAAAATCGTACACTAAAGACAACAATGCAGATAAGGGAAATGTCTCTTCACATCTTAATGTCTATGTAATTCAAGTGGTGCACCACAACTTATTCTACAAAAAAATTACCAAGTACTTGAAAAGAAAATTATGTATGCAGTTACTGTTATTACTCCCTTCTTATTGTTCTTTCCTTTCCAAGTGTTCCTTTTTCGAAGAATGTGGATCATAAAATTATTATTTACTAGATCTGTTGACAGAAAGTGTTCACATTAGCAAATGCATTTAATTTTATTTTATAAAACCAATGCTGCAACACAGCTGGAAACCAGATATCAAATGAAATAAGCAACTATGTACAAAGCATAAAAATATCATTCAATAGTCATGTGGCATTTCATAAGTTAGTAGAAATTCTCTCAATTCTCGTAGAAAGACACTTGTCATAATCAGGTGTGCAGATGTAAGAATATTTCCCATCAATTCATAAACATTTCAGTAAGTAGCACAAAGTACGATATGTTTCCAAGTAATAAGCGTGTCATATTTGCGATGCTTTCTACAAAGGAATGTCAATAGCGAGGTTAATGGTCTCTTTTTTTTTCTTCACCTAATGGCTTTTTCTCCAGGCGACTCGCACAGCTGGTCGCCCATAACGCATTATGCCAAGGTCACTTAGCTTTCTTTCCGAAATATTTACGACACCAGTTTGCACTACAGTGACAGTTGGATACTAATAAAATTTCATAGGTCGAAATATTTGCGTTACAAATCTGTAGAAACAAAATCCTATAAATATAACAGTGTCCGTGATACATTCACGCATGTGCACACATTTCATAACTCTTAAAGTACGATTCTTGGTTTCCAACATCCTTTTTCACATATCAGAGTCCCTAACCACTACTCATTACTCCTTCCTTATTACACATATACATATTCGTCGACGCGTCTTCAATATTTCAACATAATAAATATGTAGCTTAATCAAATTCCTCATATAGCATCAGCTTATTGATCATAAACGTACCTCAACAGCATAATAGACATCGTCGTCATAAAAATAACATCATAACACCTCAGTCAAATCTCAAAAACGTCGTAGCTTTCTGCAATAATGTCAAAACCTAAAAAAATTCTCTGCTCATTTAAATAGTGCCATCTACCTCAAATGGACTTTAAAAATCATGATCCCACACCAAATACATCATTCAAAGCTCTCGTAGTATCACAATGGTTCCGAAAAAATATGAACAATTCACATAGTGCAGACAAAATACAATTTCATAAGTGTGAAATTCTCCAACTGTGTAATTGCGAAAACATGTGTCACTGACATAGTAAAAAATTTTTGTTTCTCTGTTAAATAATCAGATAGCTGTGTAATTCAGTGTTAGAGAAATATGGTACCGATGTGTAAAGTTGTATAAGCAAATACCATATTAGCTAGGGCTCCTTGTGTTTGCCACACACATGGTACACAAAGTAAGCGTGTACCCCCCTGAGGATTAATGTAATTATAACCTCAGGTGTTACAGATTACAGCAATGGAATGAAATGTATCACAGAAAACTTTTGTATCATTGTAACTCAAAAATCTTTAAAAATAAATGTTTTAAGTACAAAATTAATCACTCAAATGCGTGTCCTGGAGCGCTAAATGTGCCTCTTGCTGTAAGATAATTCTGTGGAACTGTCGTAGTTATCGTCCTCTGTAAGCAAAGTTCTGCTGAAGTCAATGTAGCCGGCCGGGTGGCCGAGCGGTTCTAGGCGCTACACTCTGGAACCGCGCGACCGCTACGGCCGCAGGTTCGAATCCTGCCTCGGGCATGGATGTGTGTGATGTCCTTAGGTTACTTAGGTTTAACTAGTTCTAAGTTCTGGGTGACCGATGACCTTAGAAGTTAAGTCCTATAGTGCTCAGACCCCATTTGAACCATCTGAAGTCAATGTACTCAGCTCCTCATAAACAAAAGGGAAATGCTTTGCGTATAAATATCTTAGTTATTACGCTTGTTGCCGTGATGAAGAAAGTACTGTGCTGTAACGTATTGTTGTGCTACGGAAAAGGCTGTCTCATTGTAGTTATAACACAAAAGTTACTACTAAAACATGTTTTACTTTCCAGAAGAATTCAGAAAAACTGTGCAGATATAAAACAGATACAGCGCAAAAGCAATAATATAAATTGTGTCACTCATTAGTAGCGTCGTGATATAATCGTATAGCTCTCAAATAAACTAACCACTGTGTCATCTGGTATCTCTCAGAAGGTACTTTAAATCCAGAATGTATTTTCAAGTAAACCAAAATGTTGCATTAAAATCTCATTAGCAGTACCGGTACATGTTCTAAGAATGTGAGCCTTATAGTCGTTACGTAATCGTGCAACTAACAAGCAAGAAAGTACACACACAATAACACTGTGTCGTCTGTTCACTATAACAATGCACTCGTAAATGCTGTCTAAATATGTTCCCTAGGTTCTAGACTGGATGGTTAACTTAAAAACATTGTTGCATGTTAACAGTTTCTCAGTGTGACAAATTCTACTAGTAGCGTGAAGTGAAAAATTTTATGGCAAAGACTAAGTTAAAAAGCAGATTATCTTTCAATAAACGGTTTTACATGTGAAATGTGGTGCAAGCCTTTACTCTTCCTACTATGCAGAGCTCCAGCTTCAGTGGAATTATCATGTGGTATATGGTACATCGGTAGAGAATGCTCAAATTTTTCTCAAGGTTAGCGTCTATGTTATTTTTCTCTGAGCCAGCCGGCGCACGTGGGTGCATGCGGTGCGTGTCATTGTCTGTTAACTCTTTGTTGGCGTGCGTCGTTATTAGGATTAGGAGACCTAACTTCTACAAATTCACCTTGGCGAGAAGGCCCTGCCCTGTTTGAATCTCGCCAGTTCTGATGAAAATCAGGTCTGTCGTTATGATTATATCGTCTGTCGTCATGTCGTTAGTTTCTGCAATTTTTTTCTCGTCTGTCATGTGGTGGAGAATTTCTCCCGGAATCGTAACTGCGCGGAGGACCGTTGTGTCTGAAGTTATTCTGTCTCCCTTGATAATAATTGTTTTGGTTCCCATATTGTCTGTTTCTATCATTGTCTCTGTCACATTCATTACTACGGGAATGCGATCTTTCTCTGGAACTATTACTCTGCCAGTGGTTGTCATATGGGTAGTGTTTGTTTTGTTCACGATTTGCGTTGTAAGAATAGCCTTGTCGTGTCCAGTTATTATTTCTTTCATCGCAGAATTGTGACGGATGTGACCTGTAATTGCTGTGTTCTTGTCTTCGCGTCCCGCGATTGTCAGTGTCGATTTACAATTCTTGTAAGAGTCCCTGAAAAGCTTCAATGTCGTCTTTGCAACGTCCTGCCAAAATAATATGTCGTAAATTTTCAGGCAATTTGATTAAGCAAATGCGGATGAGTTCTGAGGGGCTGTATGGGTTTGAAAGATACTGATTCTTATGTAACATGTCTTTGAAATATTTGACAAGACTGGAAAATTCAGATTGTTCTTAATGTTTCATCATTATGATGCTATGTTTTACTCGGTCCTGTGTAGCTTGAGACCAATATGCTGAGAGGAAGGCATGATAAAATTCTCCTTCACTGTGACAATCGTGAATGACCAATCGCATTCTTACAGCTGGTTCATTCTCTAAATAGCCACACATACATTCTAATCTGTGCTCTAATGACCAGTTGGGAGGAAAACAATGAGAGAATTGATGACGCCACGCTTGTGGATGAATGTCGTTGCCGGAATTCATAAATGTTTTGAATGTACGTGTAGTAATAAACGGCTTATAGTCAAAATCATGCAAGTCGCATATCGGTCATTGTTACTTCGTTTCGGCGGTTTCATCTCAAAATTCGGTGTACCTTGCCAATTTCTTCCATAATTTCCGAAGTGCCTCGTGTTATTATTTTGTGGCTGTTCCGTATTTCTGTGTCCCTCTTCCCGTATTGGAGCGCGAGTGTCCTCTGATATATGTAATTCTTGTATTACCTGCGTCAACTGATCTTGTACTTCCCGGATTTCTCTTTTGTACTGTGTATTGATTTGATTTTGATTTTGTTTGAATTTTCTAATTTGTTCATACTCTTCTGTGTCAGTGAAGGCTACGGGTCTTGTGTCATTCAGATCATCGTCTACCTTAGTAGATAAGTTAGCGAACTGATCCGAAAGTTTGGCTACTTTCTCCGATAGTGAACAGATTCCCTCAGTGTGTTTTTCTGAACTAAGTTTCAGAGTGCCCATTTGTGTTGAAATCGTATCTACTTTGTCCTTTAAGTTTTCCTGAGTTTTTGCAAGTTGCGTAGCCAAATCGCTAGATGCAACTGAGTCAATTTTAGCTTGCAAGGTGTCGTGATTTTCATGAACAATAGTTTGCAGTTCTTTTATGGCTGCTTCATGATTCTGTAATGAATTTTCATGACGTGAAAAAATAGGTTGAAAATACTCACAAATTTGTGTTTTTACGTCATTACAGACTTTTTGACATTTCGATTCGATTTTAAGTAACTCAGCAGTTAAACCTTCACGTGTTTGTTCAAGCGTTTGTTCCAATGAGTCTAACTTTTGAAGCTGTTGCTGTGTTTGTCTTTGATTTTGTTCCATCATGTCTAACTTTTGAAGATTTTGTCCCATTTGTTGCATTAACTGTAATAACAATGGACTGGTGTCTGAAACATGTTCCTCAGTGCTATTCGGCAGTGAATTTGAACCGGACTTATTGGCAATTTGACAAGCAGAAAAAGTGCCTTGACTTATTTGAGAAAACGGTGAGGACGCAAAACCTGAATCTACAGTATTTGCAAGATCGTGTCCTGTCATTTCAGATTCCTGAGGCGAGCTGTTGCCGACCGATCGATCGATAATGCATCCCTGTTCACCAATTGTTTCACTGTCTACACCATTATTTGCAGCCTGCTCCATTTCCCTATGCACAATTACCAATTTACTACTTTGAACATTGGTTAATTCATTACACGGTGGCACTAACACACTGCTTTCGTCTTCACTGTCATTTCTTAGTTTACTTTGGAGCCTAGTATTAAGTTTTTCACATGCCATTATTGTCACAATATTTCACACGATAACACAGAAAAGCACAATTTGAAGAGCAAAATAAGAAAAAACATTAGCATAGCACTGAAAATAATATCTAGTTAAATGCAAGCACAGCTGTGAAATACTTGGTGCAAATCTGCATGCATGCCACAACTGTTTTACTGTACAACAATGAAAAACTACAACTACAAAGAAGATTCTCTCTACAGTTACGTGCTAGCAATAAACAATAGCTACACTAATTACACAAACTACAAGAAAAAATCAGAAGATTTCAGTGAGGTATCCTGGCAGGGTCGCCATATGAAACGCCCCCTTAGAAAAATTATACATGACTGTGCTTAAACTGACACACAATATTTTTTTAGCGCAACTCAATCTGACTTTCAATAATCCCTACAAGAGAATGGCCCTGACTAAATTAACCTATACGTTTCACAAATCACTTACCTCACAAAAATCTTCATTACTCGAACTACTGCAATACAGCGAGGGCCACTACCGGCAGCTAAATAAAAGATTCAACCTACTGAAGGCACTAACTACTGATGGGCATAGTTAGCAAAAGAAAGATTTTGATAGAGAACAAACAATGTGTTTACCTTAATAGTGTTCAAAAGTCATAATATATATATCAGTCCATGATATCCAATATTACAAATTTACTCATTATGATGGACACACGTCCAGATCGTCCGCTCTCAACATTCCGCCATCTCTCTCCCCACATCCACCACTGCTGGAGGCTCACCTCCAACTGCGCAGTGCTACGCACTGTTAACAGACAACTGCCCAACACTACAATTTCAAATTCCAACAATGCCACCCAGCCACAGACTGCACACAGCACAGCCAGTGATTTTCATACAGAGCGCTACGTGGTGGTGGCGTTACCAATATAAGAACCTAAACAGCCTACTTACAATGCACTGCAATTGCCCTGGCCCATAATCTGTGTCTTCTTCAGTGTCACAACAGCCCATTGCTTGCCCCCTCCTTTTCTTTCTTGCTTCTTTTGTCATTTGCTGAGCAGCTAACTGCTTCATGTACACGAAGCTCATTCAGTTGCTACAGTTTTTTAGCTGTGTTCTTTCCAAATCTTACCCCTAACTTCTCCAGAACCTTACATCTTTCATAGTTCCCACCATTAAAAGTTATTACAGCATCAGACACTGCTAACTTTAGAGTCATAAGGCCAACAAATACATTTTTGGGCACACGGCACCACACATCATTATTGAAGGCTCAGGATTTGCTAAATCTCTATAAATAGGTTTGATTGCCTCCACTACTGCCAAAAGAAGAGAATGTTTATGTGTAAATTCATGCAGGGTGCCAGAAAATTCAGAAGTGACCACGCCCCCTAGTGCATCACTTCAGAAATATTATTGTGGTTTCCTTCACTGCTAGCACACGTGTTTTCAAGTACTTCAGAAGAAAATGCAGGTCTTACATATCTTTTACCCGTAATTTTGCGTTTCTTGAAGATACTTTTACGCTTAGTCATTTTACTTACGTATAAAAAGCAATAAAGTTGGCTTACTACAAAAATAGCCAATAATCACATTACTTTCCACGAAAACTAGTCCATGTAAAATGGACAAATTGTTATTAAAACTAGTATCAGAAACAAAGGACTGCTTTGCTTATTCGCAATGCCAACTTCTGAGGCGTAGCAGTAGGCACAAAAGCCGGCCGATGTGGCCGAGTGGTTCTAGGCGCTTGAGTCTGGAAATGGGCGACTGCTACGGTCGCAGGTTCGAATCCTGCCTCGGCATGAATGTGTGTGATGTCCTTAGGTTGGTTAGGTTTAGGTAGTTCTAAGTTTTAGGGGACTGATGACCTCAGCAGTTGAGTCCCATAGTGCTCAGAGCCATTTGAACCATTATCGCAAATTAGCTTAACAGCTCATGTATCCAAGCTCTTGACAAGAATAATATACAGAACAATGGAAAAGAAAATTCAGGATGTGGTAGATGATGATCAGTTTGGCTTTAGATAAGGTAAAGGCACAAGAGAGGCGATTCTGACGTTGGGTTTGATAATGGAAGCAAGATTTAAAAAAAATCAAGACACGTTTCTAGCATCTTTCGACCGGGAAAAAGCGTTCGACAATGTCAAATGGTGCAAGATGTTCGAAATTTTGAGAAAAATTGAGGTAAGCTATAGGGAGAGACGAGTAATATACAGTATGTACAAGAGCCAAGAGGGAATAATAATAGTGGACGACCAAGAACGAAGCTCTCGGATTAGAAAGGGTGTAAGACAGGAATGTAGCTTTCGCCTCTACTGTTCAATCTATACATCGAAGAAGCAATAGTGGAAATAAAAGAAAGGTTCAGGAGTGGAATTAAAATTCATGGTAGAAAGATATTAATGATACGATTCGCTGATGGCATTGCTAGCTGAAATTTTGATTCTGTACGTGACGTATGTCTTACGTTACATATTGCCAGTTTAACACTGAATGAAATGAAGCAAATACAGCAAAAGCAAGCAATACCTAGTGATCAAATTCCTGTTGTAAAAGTGAGAAGGAGCGCAAATGTCAGCATGAATCTAGAAACGCTTCGTTCCAAAATTAAGAGACATTCAGTTATTGCTACCGTCTTATTTATGCGTGAGTTTCAATTACTGCTTACAAGTTCATAAACAGTTGTAACAAATGTGGTACTGCATCCACTTGAAAGATGTATTGAACTTAAACATGCAACCTCCATCACTACCGCAGAAAAAGGGTGAGCAGAATGCCTCTCAGGAACTGGTCAATAACAACCACGCTACGTGGCTACCAAATAGTCTTACAAGTTTCCAACACCCACGTGCAACATTAGCTCTCTGTAACTGTACTTGGCCGCCTGTTTCTGAACCATTCTACTACATTTGTCTTGGCTCACATTCGTAAGAGCTACAGACATCTCCATCAGCAGGCTATAGCGCATTATACTGTATCTGAAATTACCGCCTTTTTATGTATGGTCTGAGAAAATTAAAAGCGTTTGCTTGCATAACATCCGATATTTCGAGCGATCCACTACATTTTACATTACAGTAGATTACTCTTATTCCACAGATTCCTCGTAGAGAAGTCCCTACAATATGGAAAGTACTCAGTGTAATTGTAAATGAAAGCTAGCTCCCCTAGTGTATGGGAAGAAGTCAATGTAAGCGTAGTACAATGAAATGACTTAATATTATAACATACTGCTGTGTTACGGTATCAATGTTCATTACAAAATAACTTCACAAATTAATTTTAAGGGATTCTGCGAAGGTACTCTCATGAAGCAGAATTAACTGCGTAATAAGTAGTCCTTTCATTCACTCTTACAATGCGCCACATTAGCCGTAAGATATGTACGAGGGTGACTCCAAAAGAAATGCACATTATTTTTGTAAAAATACAGTTTCATTCTGCATTTGTGAAAGTTTTACAGTGTGTAGTTACATCCTTCTCGCTTGTTTTCAAACTTAGTTCAACCTGTTCCCCTGAGTGGCGACATCACAGCATGTCTTCAAGATGGCTGCTACGCTTGATGTTCGTCAGAAGCAACGTGCTGTCATGAATTCCTGTGCTGTGAAAACGAGACGGTGGGTAAACATCCACAAGAGGTTGAAAAAGGTGTATGGAGATGCTGCTGTCGATCGCAGTGCAGTTAGTCGGTGGGCAAGCAGGTTACGTGATGAATGAGGGCACGGCAGTATTGAGGATTGTCCACGCAGCGGAAGGCCTCGTACTACACACACTCAGACAATATGCAGAGAGTTAACGAATTGATGACTGCTGACAGACGCATCACAATGAACGAATTGTCACGCTACATTTGGATAGGGGAAGGAAGTGTTTGCAGACTACTAGAAGTGTTGGCGTTAAAAAAAGGTTTGTGCCAGGTGGGTTACCAGGATGTTGACAGTGGCTCGTAAAGGAACAAGAAAAACGGTATGCAGCGAACTTTTGGGACAGTACGAGAATGGTGGAGATGAATTTCTTGGAAGAATTGTAACTGGTGATGAAACATGGCTCCATCATTTTTCACCAGAGATGAAGAGGCAATCAATGGAGTGGCATCATGCGAATTCACCCAAGAAAAAAAATGCAAAACTACACCTTCTGCTGTAAAAATTATGGCTACGGTGTTTTTCGATTCCGAAGGACTCTTGCTTGTGGACCTCATGCCAAGTGGAACCACTATAAATTCTGATGCATATGTGACCACACTGAAGAAACTTCAAGCTCGACTGAGTCATGTTCGACCACATCGGCAAAAGCAGGATATTTTGCTGTTGCACGACAATGCACGGCCACATGTCAGTCAAAAAACGATGGAAGCGATCACAAAACTCGGATAGACAACACTGAAACACCCGCCTTGCAGTCCTGACCTGGCTCCGTGTGACTAACATCTCTTTGCGAAACTGAAAGACTCTCTTCGTGGAACAAAGTTTGAAGATGATGACTCCCTTGTGCACGCTGCCAAACAGTGGCTCCAACAGGCTGGTCCAGAATTTTACCGTGCGGGTACACAGGCGCTGGTTCCAAGATGGCGTAAGGCAGTTGAGAGGGATGGAAATTATGTGGAGAAATGAAAATATTGTTCCTGAAGGATGTATCTACATACTGTAAAATTTTGAAACATGTAGAATAAAAGATGGATTTAAAAAAAAATAGTGTGCATTTCTTTTGGAGTGACCCTCGTAATAGGTTCACGGAAGTTTCGAATCCATGTACGTGACGCCTTTCTATTCTAATCTAGTTTCCAGGAAGTAGTTGTAAAACTGGTCTTTTCAGTCTTAGTGTCACGTTCATCCTTCCACTATTTTTTTTAAGAAACCTGAAATATTGGTAACGAAAGGGGGCATGACTATACGTAATGTGAGGCAGCTGAATAACTCCGAATTTTTTGAAGAGGTTTCTGTAGGATGATCTAGAACTAACACCACATATCATTCCATATTCTGAAAGTAGTATCGCTATAGGTTCATTGTCCCCAAAATGATTCTGCTACTAATTATTGAATGGAAATTTGCAAAATGAGTTAGTTTCTTCGTTTTAAAATCGATTATAGTGGCTATCGTGCGTACTGAAAACGTAGCTTCACTAAGGCGCTTCATTAAACCTTTCTCGAGAGTGTATCAGGATATGTTTGCGTCGAAATAAACTCCTGTGTAACAGTGGACTGAAGAGGTGAATTAGGTATGCAGTATTACTATACAATGTCACAAAAAACACAGTGGCAATAGGAGTATACTTGTTTTCTTGTTGAAAAAAAAGATAAAAAATTGAACCGCGCTGTATCTATGCTGCAGGCTTAAGTAACTCGAACTACACAAATGTCACAGCTACTTAATTAATTTGCTGCTGTTCGATGTCTTTAAAGACGTGATATTTTTCTAGGTCGCATATATAGGTGTATGATTAGTACAATGTCACCGATAGAACAGGAAGCGTCCAGCTAAGCCGGCAGTTAATAATTGCTCTTTACAGTTGATTACTGTGATTATACTGTGTTCCAGAGTCAAGCTTCCTGAATGATGCAATAACTGGTCATTACTGTCTAAAAGAAAGATAACCCAAAGCGTAGTATGTCTCAAAACAACTGACAGGTTAATAGCTGTTTGATTACCTGATAGTCCATTAGCCACTAACGAGTAATTTGACGGCTTCCACTTTGCTGTCTGATGTCCGGGCGCCATCAATCTGTGCGACTTAAGATTGAGGCTTGTGTTCCATTAACGAAACCCACTGCAATTCAGGTCAGGTTATTCGTGGCTGTGAGATTGTCCATAAATGCAATTTTCAGCACAAGTGTTTCATCATACGTTTTTAAATTATTTTATTTAATAAAATTGAAGCCAAATAGACATATACAGTTACTTTGCTTAACATTTTACATTTACCTTTACATTTTACATTTTTGCATATTCATTTCTCGATTTCACTCTTTTACTGCACAGTTGTATGTGATATCGTTCACAGGCTTCGTTACACAGTTCACATACACATGTTGTGGTTGGGTCGTGATAGGTTTTGTTTTTGCAAATTAGATGACGAAAGCCGTGAATAGAAAGTATAGTTACGACATGTCGCAGCTCGAAGTTTGGTGCTATCCATGAGCGACTCGTCATTGCTTCGGTGCCATAGAACTCCGGCCATACTTTTTCTCGTTTGTCCTCCAAGATCTTCAGTTGGTTTCTGGAAGCCCTGGTGTGTGGCATCATATGTCGAAGTTTGATGTCTTCAATTAGGAGTGTCTCTCTCGCTAGCAGGTACACTAGTCTAGATCTTGTTGTCTTTGAGAGACCTGGTACTCTTATAGATAAGTCGATTTTACCTCTTCTAGTGTTTCTACATTTTTTTTCTGTCAGGTGGTCCCATATAACCTCCATCCCATAGACCAGGACTGGCAAGATTTATGCGTTGAATAATTTCATGGCTGTTTCTAGACAGAGTAGGCGGACGTTTTTGATGTCCTGTATTGCTATTATTGCTTGGGCTGCACGTTCTGTTGTATGTTTTGTGAAGCATTTGGCTGTTGGTTGCAATGTCACCCCTAGGTATTTAAAGTGTGATGAGATTTCTATTTTTTGTCCTCTGATGTTGATTTCCGCATTCTTGGGTGTTTTGCCTCCTTTTCTGAAAATCACCATTTCTTTGTTATGTTTATGTGTAGTTTGTGTTCACTGCACCATTAGTCTATTTTCTCAATGATTTGCTGCACCTTCTGTATATCTGTTGAACCTACGGCTATGTCGTCAGCGTATGCATATACATATACATCTTCTTCATTTTCTCCAATTCGGAGTACTTCTTCAGTGGCAAGAATGTACAGCAAAGGGCTCATTGGGTCACCCTGAAAGACTCCGTTCGATTGCAGAATGAGGTTCGAAAAAGAGAGGTTGTCTGTTATTGTGATTAAGTTGTATTCGAGAATTGACTTGATTATTCTTGCCCATACGCTATCTTCTCCCATTGTGTTTTCCAGTCTTGGGACTATGAGATCTCTTTCCAGCAGGTCAAAGGCTTTGTTAAACTCTATGAACACTGTGTAGAACATTTGTTTCTTTTGTAGCGCTTCATCGATGTTGTTTAGAAGAAGCCTGACAGCCGTAAGTGTTGATCTTCCAGGTCTGAAACCCATTTGTTCTGGGAGATGACTGTCCACAGAGGCTTTGATTTTTTGTGTAATTATCTTTGAAAACATCTTGAACTGAGTACTTTCCAGGGCTATGCCTCTGTATTTGTTTGGGTCCGTTGGGTCTCCTCTACCTTTGTAAAGAACTTTTATTGTCGAGTGTCTCCATTGTGTTGGAATTCTTCCAAGTTCCAGGCATTTGTTGAATAGTTTGATCCATACGTGTTGGAGGGCCTCTTTCGCTTCTTTCAGATGTTCATTATATATATTATCGGGTGCTGGTGCTTTCTTGTTCTTCAGTGTTTTTATTACTTCTTTTACATCTTCTTCATTTAGAGGTTCCAATACACTGTCTTTTTCCTTAGTCTGATGTTGTTTCTCTTTCTTTGGGGGTGTTTTGATTCCTCGTTTGTTCAGTATCTTACTGAAGTGGTCTTCCCATTCCTTGATGTCTATATTTGATGTATGAGCCAGTTTTCTTGATCTTCACCATACGTTTTGCTCCTACATAGGGAATTCCATTTCTTGTAGCTATCTGATCTGACATCCTGAACATGGTGCCCATTCACCTTTAAACTCAGTCGTCACGTAATTACAATCAGTCAACTGCCTGAAGCATAATTCCAAAACAAGAAAATTACCTTTTTCAAATCAAATAGTTATTATGCGTTCATGTCGTGAAGGGCGAACAGCATTGGTCGACTATCGGTGCTTTCTTTCCTTTCGTGTCCTCGGCCTTTCGGCTTGTTGAACAACGTCGTCCAGTTCTTCGTATCTAGTAGTGATACTGCTAATGGTTTCTTTTCTACATGCCTATTACACGTGACATTCTAAAAAAAATTGCTTTACTCATTACAGTCCTGGTTTTTTCCCTACAATCTTCTCGTCCTCTACTCTGTCAAGCAAACTATTCCTGCAAGTCTTAACACATTGTGGTATCACCAGTCCTGGTGCGGGAAAGTAAGGCAATCAGTCTGTATCCGCGTTAGTAGCGTTTCTGTACTTTTCTGCTGTGTTAATGTTTCTATCGATTAGCCGTCTCATGTCAAAGATCACAAAATATTTTCGAACGGTGAGGTTGGAGAAACAAGAATTGACTTACTACTTCTCTGACTGTGAAAGCACATAGACCTGAGAACGAAAGATACGCATGTACTTTATATCTATAATCGATATTTATAAACGATCCAGGTATGGCCGAGACAATGGCAGATGAATAATTATTATATTTGGTTGTACAGGGTGTATCAAAAAGAATCATCCGTTTCAAATAAATCGTAACTATTAAGTTATCTGAGATATGTGCGCGAACAGTGTACTATTGGATAGAGCAAACTCTCGAGTTTTACACGGTTTCCCCTGGGTAGCAGCAGTGTGCGGCCACATCAGTTCTAATAAAAATAGCCCGTACCGAGGTTCTGAGCGTTCCTCCTGCAAAGTCTTCCACTGGAGTTTATCTATCATCTCCGTAACGTTTTCGCGATTACTAAATGATCCTGTAACGAAGCGCGCTGCTCTCCGTTGGATCTTTTTATTTATTTTTTATTTATTTATTTATTGTTCCGTGGGACCACATTTAGGAGAAGTCTCCATGGTCATGGAACGAGTCAATACATGAAATTCTAACACGATTGTAGAAACAGATAAAATGAAACAAGTCGTTAGTTTAAATAAAGAAAATCAAGAATGTAACACTGGAATTTGCTTAATTTTTTATCTCTTCCAGGAGCTCCTCGACAGAATAGAAGGAGTGAGCCATGAGGAAACTCTTCAGTTTAGACTTAAAAGTGTTTGGGCTACTGCTAAGATTTTTGAGTTCTTGTGGTAGCTTATTGAAAATGGATGCAGCAGAATACTGCACTCCTTTCTGCACAAGAGTCAAGGAAGTGCATTCCACATGCAGATTTGATTTCTGCCTAGTATTAACTGAGTGAAAGCTGCTAACTCTTGGGAATAAGCTAATATTGCTAACAACAAACGACATTAAAGAAAATACATACTGTGAGGGCAATGTCAAAATTCCCAGACTATTGAATAGGGGTCGACAAGAGGTTTTCGAACTTACACCATACATAGCTCGAACAGCCCGTTTTTGAGCCAAAAATACCCTTTTTGAATCAGAAGAATTACCCCAAAAAATAATACCATATGACATAAGCGTATGAAAATATGCGAAGTATACTACTTTTCGTGTTGAAATGTCACTTATTTCAGATACTGTTCTAATGGTAAATAAAGCGGCATTTAGTTTCTGAACAAGATCCTGAACATGGGCTTTCCACAACAGCTTACTATCTATCCGTATGCCTAGGAACTTGAACTGTTCCGTGTCGCTTATAACATGCCCATTCTGTCTGATTAAAATGTCAGTTCTTGTTGAATTGTGGGTTAGAAACTGTAAAAACTGAGTCTTACTGTGATTTAGCATCAAATTATTTTCCACAAGCCACGTACTTACTTCATGAACTACATTATTTGATAATGTTTCAATATTACACACAAGATCCTTCACTACCAAGGTGGTGTCATCAGCAAACAGAAATATTTTTGAATCACCTGTAATACTAGAAGGCATATCATTTACATAAATAAGGAACAGCAGTGGCCCCAGCACCGACCCTTGGGGAACGCCCCATTTAACAGTGCCCCATTGGGACTGAACATCATTACCACTCTCAATATAGCGGAGGATTACCTTCTGCTTTCTGTTCTTAAAGTAGGAGGCGAACCAATTGTAAGCTACTCCCCTTACTCCATAATGTTCCAACTTCTGCAGTAATATTTTGTGGTCAACACAGTCAAAAGCCTTCGTTAAATCAAAGAAAACACCTAACGTTCTCAACCTTTTATTTAATCCGTCCAAAACCTCACAGAGAAAAGAGAATATAGCATTTTCAGTTGTTAAGCCATTTCTAAAACCAAACTGTACATTTGACAGCAAATTATGTGAATTTAAATGCTGCAGTAACCTTGTATATACAAGCCTCTCGATAACTTTAGCAAACACCGATGGCATAGAAATAGGTCTATAATTGTCAACATTATCCCTGTCTCCCTTTTTATAAAGTGGCTTCACTACCGAGTACTTTAATCGGTCAGGAAACCGACCACTGCTAAAGGAAAAGTTACAGATATGGCTAAGTACTGAGCTAATATACGTGGAACAATACTTCAGTATTCTGCTAGATACCCCGTCATATCCATGAGAGTTCTTGGTCTTTAGTGATTTAATTATTAACTCAATCTCCCTCTTGTCAGTATCATGGAGGAGCATTTCAGGTAACAGTCTCGGAACACTTTTTTCTAAGAGCGCTATATGATTCCCTGTTGGGACTAGGTTTCTATTTAGTTCACCTGCTATATTCAGAAAGTGATTATTAAGTACTGTACATATATGCGACTTATCAGCAACACGGACATCCCCACTACGCACTGATTCTATATCCTCGACCTGTCTCTGCAGACCAGCCACTTCCTTTACGACTGACCATATGATTTTAATTTTATCCTGAGACTTAGCTATTCTATCTGCATACCACATACTTTTTGCCTTCCTAATAACTTTTTTAAGCACCTTACAATACTGTTTGTAATGGGCTGCTGCATTTAGATTTTGACTGTTTCTAACGTTTTGATATAATTGCCACTTTGTTCTACAAGATATTCTTATCCCTTTAGTCAGCCACCCAGGCTGCCTGTTTGTGCTAGTACCCTGTTTTAAACGTTCTAACGGAAAGCAACTTTCAAAGAGCACGAGAAAAGTCTTGAGGAAAGCATTATATTTATCGTCTACTGTATCAGCACTATAAACAGTTCTTGTTGAATTGTGGGTTAGAAACTGTAAAAACTGAGTCTTACTGTGATTTAGCATCAAATTATTTTCCACAAGCCACGTACTTACTTCATGCTATACCGTGCTTACTTCATGAACCCTATCTGGTACGGATCCCACACTGCTGAGCAATATTCAAGCAGTGGCCGAACAAGTGTACTGTAACCTACTTCCTTTGATTTCGGGAAAATTCTATAGGTCAGTGTTTAAATGATAAAATAATTAAAGACTTAGTTTCACCTGTCGGCCCTTAGCCGAGGACACTTCACTGAAATCTTCCGATTCCTTGTAGTTTGAATAATTAGCGCATGATTAGAAACTAATTATTGTTTGCTGCTAGCGTGTAAATGTATGTATGGAATTTCCTTTGTAGTTGTAGTTTCTTATTGTTGTGGCAAGCTTGTGTATTTGCACTAAGTGTCCAGTCGCTTTTGCAACTGATTAGATATTTATTATTTTCAGTGCTATATTAATGTTCATTATTATTTGTTTGTTGTTTGTTATTGTGCAAAATAGTGTGATAGTCATGGCTAGTGAAAAGTTTAACCCTAGGCTCCAAAGCAAATTCAGAAATGACAGTGACGACGAGCGTAGCTTGTTAGCACCACCTAGTAACGAATTGACAAATGTTTGAGATAATAATTTGGTAATAGTGCATAGGGATATGCACCAGACAGTAAATAATGGAGTAGAAATTTGAAACTTCGACTCAGGAATGTGAAATAACAGAACAAAATCTTGCAAATACCGTAGATTCAGGTTTTGCGTCAATACAATTTTCTTGATTAAGTCAAGACACACTCTCTGCTTTTCAAAATACGAATATTGCCGGTGCAAACGCACTGACGAAAAAACACAAACGGACATGTTTCACTCACTAATGCATTGTTATTGCAATTAATTCAAAAATTTCATCAAACAGACCAAAAGCTTCAAGAGTTAGACACAATGGAACAAAATCAGAAACAAACACAGCAACTACTTCAAGAGTTATGCACAATTTAACAAACACGTAAAGATTTAACTTCTGAGATACACAAAATTGAATCGAAATATGAAAACATTTCTGAAGATGTAAAATCGCAAATTTGTGAGCATTTTCAGCCTATTTTTTCGCGACATGAAGACACACTACAGAACCATGAAGGAGCAATAAAAGAACTGCACACCACTGTACGCGAAAATAACGACACCTTGCAGGCTAAAATTGACTCTGTTGCATCTACCGATACGGTTGCGCAACTTGTAAAAAATTGGAAAACTTAAAACACAGTAGATAAGATTACGACGCAAATGGAAACTCTAAAACTTCGCTCAGAAAAACACACGGAGGAAATCAGCACATTATTGGAAAAAGTAGCCAAACTTTCGGATCAGTTAACAAATTTATCTACGAAGGTAGGTGATGATTTGAATGATACAAGACCCGTAGCCTTTACTGACACAGAGGAGTACGAAGAAATTAGGAAATTTAAACAGAGTCAGAAACAAATTAATATGCAACACAAAAGAGAAATACAGGAAGTAAAAGATCAGTTGACACAGGTGAAGCTAAGTCTTCAATTATTTTTATCATGTGATCACCGACCTACAGAATTTTCCCTGACAAAGACAACTCAAACTTAACCTATTTATTTATTACCCACAATATACAAGCCCAACGAAATCTGACGGCTATACAGTGACAACATGACTTCCAGTAATTAACACAGAAGAATTGTCCTGACTTGCAAGAAATCATAACAATAATAAAAGTCCAAAAAATACGAAATTAAAGAAATATGAAACTACCTCCAACTGTGTTAATTGTCTAAACTCGTTTCAATCACGAACCCCATTTCTTTTTATAAGTCACTTACCTGACGGAAAATCTTCAGAACACGAACTACAGCGATTACAGCAAGCAGCAACTACAGCCAGCTAAACAAAAAGATTCTAACTACTATAGACTCTAACTACTAGGTGGCATTTGGTTAGCAAAAGAAAGATTTTGTTGAAGAGCAAACAATTTATTTAGAAAATTTTACCTTATTCATGTGACATCCAGTTCCAAAAATTATATAGTTGTCAATAATCCCACAACCCAAACATTACCAACAACATCCATCCTCATTTTACATTTCCTTGCGTCTCACTTTACAATGCATGTCCTACTAGCACAGAAAAATATGTCTATGCACTTCTCTATCCACTCGCTAACTGCTAGTCCATCCAACCACAGAATCTCTTGCCGAGGACGCATAGCACTATCAGCGATATTAACACCATCTATTGCGCTGCCAAAATACAAACAGGCTACATACAAGCTCTCGCTTGACACCACTGAAATTGCAAATGGCGGTGGTTTGTGATCGATGGAATGCTAGCTACAGTGCGTCTGACTCGGCGCTGTTCTTCAAGTACTCAATGTGAAACAGTCCGTTGTGTCACGGTGGTGCCAACTTCTGCTCAGATTGCTGCCGCAGATGGAGTACGATGCGCCAGAACCATACGCCGAAAACGATGGTCTTCCCTGTCGGTAATGCCACGCGGCCATCCGAAGCCCGGTCTTCTTGCGACCTATATTTTCGTGAGCACTGCTGCCAGCAGTCACGTACAGTGGCCACATTCCTGCCAAATCTTTCTGCAATATCGCAGAAGGTACATCCACCTACTCGTATCCCTATTACACGATCTCGTTCGAACTCAGCGAGGTGCTGATAATGAGGTCTTTGTCATCTTAAAGTCATTCTTGACTAACACCACCTTCAGTCTCAAACGTAATTAACGTTCACGACCATTGCAGTGTTTATGTAAAGGAAACCTGATTTTCATCCTCATAGTGGCGCTACTAGACCCACTCTTGTGCGAAACCCCTCAGCCTGTAAGATTCGGACAGTCACAGAGGCTGGGATCAGTGGTAGTTTGGAGCTCCAATGTTAGGCGAGTTATCGGGCCCCTTAAGGACATGGCTGTCAAGGAGGAGAAGAAAGCCAGTGTGGACTGCTTGTGCATACCTGGTGGAGTCATTCCAGACATGAAACAGCTCCTTCCGGATGCCATGAAGAGCATAGGGTGCAGCCAGCTGCAGGTGGTGGCTCATGTCGGTACCAATGATGTGTGTCGCTTTGGATCAGCGAGATTCTCTCTAGTTTCGAGTAGCTATCAGAAGTGAAAAAGGCTGCCACTCATATCTGCGAAATGAAAACAGAACTCACCATTTGCAGCATAGTCGACAGTATTGACTGCTGACCTCTGATACAGAGCCGAGTAGAGATTCAGAGGATCAAATAGTTCTGCGACCGTGTAGGCTCTATATCCCTCGACTTGCGCCATTGACTGGCCCGGTATCGGGTTCCGCTAATAAAGGTCAGGAGTCCATTACACGCAAGAGTCGGCTATACGGGTAGCAGGGGCTGAATAGCTCGGACTGGGCCGTTGTTTGGTTGGGTCTCGGGGACACACAAAAGAGATGCACTCCCAAAGGATGTAGGTCGAACACAGAAAGAGCTTACATCTAGGAACCATCGGTATAACAGTAGTAAAATGTCGTAGTTACACTCCTGGAAATGGAAAAAAGAACACATTGACACCGGTGTGTCAGACCCACCATACTTGCTCCGGACACTGCGAGAGGGCTGTACAAGCAATGATCACACGCACGGCACAGCGGACACACCAGGAACCGCGGTGTTGGCCGTCGAATGGCGCTAGCTGCGCAGCATTTGTGCACCGCCGCCGTCAGTGTCAGCCAGTTTGCCGTGGCATACGGAGCTCCATCGCAGTCTTTAACACTGGTAGCATGCCGCGACAGCGTGGACGTGAACCGTATGTGCAGTTGACGGACTTTGAGCGAGGGCGTATAGTGGGCATGCGGGAGGCCGGGTGGACGTACCGCCGAATCGCTCAACACGTGGGGCTTGAGGTCTCCACAGTACATCGATGTTGTCGCCAGTGGCCGGCGGAAGGTGCACGTGCCCGTCGACCTGGGACCGGACCGCAGCGACGCACGGATGCACGCCAAGACCGTAGGATCCTACGCAGTGCCGTAGGGGACCGCACCGCCACTTCCCAGCAAATTAGGGACACTGTTGCTCCTGGGGTATCGGCGAGGACCATTTGCAACCGTCTCCATGAAGCTGGGCTACGGTCCCGCACACCGTTAGGCCGTCTTCCGCTCACGCCCCAACATCGTGCAGCCCGCCTCCAGTGGTGTCGCGACAGGCGTGAATGGAGGGACGAATGGAGACGTGTCGTCTTCAGCGATGAGTCGCTTCTGCCTTGGTGCCAATGATGGTCGTATGCGTGTTTGGCGCCGTGCAGGTGAGCGCCACAATCAGGACTGCAAACGACCGAGGCACACAGGGCCAACACCCGGCATCATGGTGTGGGGAGCGATCTCCTACACTGGCCGTACACCACTGGTGATCGTCGAGGGGACACTGAATAGTGCACGGTACATCCAAACCGTCATCGAACCCATCGTTCTACCATTCCTAGACCGGCAAGGGAACTTGCTGTTCCAACAGGACAATGCACGTCCGCATGTATCCCGTGCCACCCAACGTGCTCTAGAAGGTGTAAGTCAACTACCCTGGCCAGCAAGACCTCCGGATCTGTCCCCCTTTGAGCATGTTTGGGACTGGATGAAGCGTCGTCTCACGCGGTCTGCACGTCCAGCACGAACGCTGGTCCAACTGAGGCGCCAGGTGGAAATGGCATGGCAAGCCGTTCCACAGGACTACATCCAGCATCTCTACGATCGTCTCCATGGGAGAATAGCAGCCTGCATTGCTGCGAAAGGTGGATATACACTGTACTAGTGCCGACATTGTGCATGCTCTGTTGCCTGTGTCTATGTGCCTGTGGTTCTGTCAGTGTGATCATGTGATGTATCTGACCCCAGGAATGTGTCAATAAAGTTTCCCCTTCCTGGGACAATGAATTCACGGTGTTCTTATTTCAATTTCCAGGAGTGTATATTGGGAAAGTAACAGAACTCGAAGCGCTAAGAGAAAGCACTGATGGTCAAATCGTTATAAGCACTGAAAGATGGATGCAGCCGGAGATAAATTCACCCGATGCTTTTGCGAAAGACCTAACGGGCTCCACATGGGATAGGCTGGCGGTGCCAGAATGTTTTGTAGAAGAGAAAATTGTGTGCAAAGCTTGTTCCGCAAATCTTGACCCTCAAACAAAAACAAAATGGTGTCATCACCTGCCGTGATTTGATTGAAATGCAAAACGCACCAAGTTCTTTTCTGGAAAAAAAAATCGTCATTGGTGACAAGACTCGATGTTATCAATACGAGTCGGGCACGGATGTGTGTGATGTCCTTAGGTTAGTTAGGTTTAAGTATTTCTAAGTTCTAGGGGTCTGATGACCTCAGATATTAAGTTCATAGTGCTCACAGCCATTTGAACCATTTTATCAATACGAACCTACCACATAACGACAAAGTACAGAAATTCAAGTGAAGAGCCAACGCTTTCGCGACACAATAGGCAATCAAGCCAAGGTGGCGCACTAGTTGAATAATATCCCATAGAAGGAGTTTACTGAGAGTTTAACATGGTGGTATGACCAATCAACTTCTTGTGCTCTAGTGAGAGTAGACTATGTAAAAAGACTGAGGCAATAAAACTACCGTCTTAACTTTAGTATATATTTTTATTCATCAAGTCTCAAAGCTATTTGGATTGACGTGGTACAACTCTGGAAGTAGTGCATGTGTTTTGTTGGTGCAATACACATAACAGAGACTTTAGTTATCAATAATATATTCTCTTTCACTATTTACAAGAGTCTACAAACGCTGGAGTAACTTTTCCATCTCACAACTGTAGAAATCACGTGATTCTGAGGCATAGACCTCATTGAAACATGTTCGCAGAGTATTTTCATCCGGAAAGAAAGTTCCTTGAAAGTTGTTCGATTTTTTTTTTTCTTTTTTTTTTTTTTGTCGTCAGTCTACTGACTGGTTTGATGCGGCCCGCCACGAATTCCTTTCCTGTGCTAACCTCTTCATCTCAGAGTAGCACTTGCAACCTACGTCCTCAATTATTTGCTTGACGTATTCCAATCTTTGTCTTCCTCTACAGTTTTTGCCCTCTACAGCTCCCTCTAGTACCATGGAAGTCATTCCCTCATGTCTTAGCAGATGTCCTATCATCCTGTCCCTTCTCCTTATTAGTGTTTTCCACATATTCCTTTCCTCTCCGATTCTGCGTAGAACCTCCTCATTCCTTACCTTATCAGTCCACCTAATTTTCAACATTCGCCTATAGCACCACATCTCAAATGCTTCGATTCTCTTCTGTTCCGGTTTTCCCACAGTCCATGTTTCACTACCATACAATGCTGTACTCCAGACGTACATCCCCAGAAATTTCTTCCTCAATATTTGATATTAGTAGACTTCTCTTGGCCAGAAATGCCTTTTTTGCCATAGCGAGTCTACTTTTGATATCCTCCTTGCTCCGTCCGTCATTGGTTATTTTACTGCCTAGGTAGCAGAATTCCTTAACTTCATTGACTTCGTGACCATCAATCCTGATGTTAAGTTTCTCGCTGTTCTCATTTCTACTACTTCTCATTACCTTCGTCTTTCTCCGATTTACTCTCAGACCATACTGTGTACTCATTAGACTGTTCATTCCGTTCAGCAGATTATTTAATTCTTCTTCACTTTCACTCAGGATAGCAATGTCATCCGCGAATCTTATCATTGATATCCTTTTACCTTGTATTTTTATTCCACTCCTGAACCTTTCTTTTATTTCCATCATTGCTTCCTTGATGTACAGATTGAAGAGTAGGGGCGAAAGGCTACAGCCTTGTCTTACACCCTTCTTAATACGAGCACTTCGTTCTTGATCGTCCACTCTTATTATTCCCTCTTGGTTGTTGTACATATTGTATATGACCCGTCTCTCCCTATAGCTTACCCATACTTTTTTCAGAATCTCGAACAGCTTGCACCATTTTATATTGTCGAACGCTTTTTCCAGGTCGACAAATCATATGAAAGTGTCTTGATTTTTCTTTAGCCTTGCTTCCATTATTAGCCGTAACGTCAGAATTCCCTCTCTCGTCCCTTTACTTTTCCTAAAGCCAAACTGATCGTCACCTAGCGCATTCTCAATTTTCTTTTCGATTCTTCTGTATATTATTCTTGTAAGCAGCTTCGATGCATGAGATGTTAAGCTGATTGTGCCATAATTCTCGCACATGTCAGCTCTTGCCGTCTTCGGAATTGTGTGGATGATGCTTTTCCGAAAGTCAGATGGTATGTCGCCAGGCTCATATATTCTACACACCAACGTGAATAGTCGTTTTGCTGCCACTTCCCCCAATGATTTTAGAAATTCTGATGGAATGTTATCTATCCCTTCTGCCTTATTTGACCGTAAATCCTCCAAAGCTCTTTTAAATTCCGATTCTAATACTGGATCCCCTATCTCTTCTAAATCGACTCCTGTTTCGTCTTCTATCACATCAGACAAATCTTCACCCTCATAGAGGCTTTCAATGTATTCTTTCCACCTATCTGCTCTCTCCTCTGCATTTAACAGTGGAATTCCCGTTGCACTCTTAATGTTACCACCGTTGCTTTTAATGTCACCAAAGGTTGTTTTGACTTTCCTGTATGCTGAGTCTGTCCTTCCGACAATCATATCCTTTTCGATGTCTTCACATTTTTCCTGCAGCCATTTCGTCTTAGCTTCCCTGCACTTCCTATTTCTTTCATTCCTCAGCGACTTGTATTTCTGTATTCCTGATTTTCCCGGAACTACTTTCATCAATCAACTGAAGTATTTCTTCTGTTACCCATGGTTTCTTCGCAGCTGCCTTCTTTGTACCTATGTTTTCCTTCCCAACTTCTGTGATGGCCCTTTTTAGAGATGTCCATTCCTCTTCAACTGTACTGCCTACTGCGCTATTCCTTATTGCTGTATCTATAGCGTTAGAGAACTTCAAACGTATCTCGTCATTCCTTTGTACTTCCGTATCCCACTTCTTTGCGTATTGATTCTTCCTGTCTAATGTCATGAACTTCAGCCTACTCTTCATCACTACTATATTGTGATCTGAGTCTATATCTGCTCCTGGGTACGCCTTACAATCCAGTATCTGATTTCGGAATCTCTGTCTGACCATGATGTAATCTAATTGAAATCTTCCCGTGTCTGCCGGCCTTTTCCAAGTTTACCTCCTCCTCTTGTGATTCTTGAACAGGGTATTCGCTATTACTAGCTGAAACTTGTTACAGAACTCAATTAGTCTTTTTCCTCTTTCATTCCTTGTCCCAAGCCCATATTCTCCTGTAACCTTTTCTTCTACTCCTTCCCCTACATGCCCGCATCTCGTGGTCGTGCGGTAGCGTTCTCGCTTCCCACGCTCGGGTTCCCGGGTTCGATTCCCGGCGGGGTCAGGGATTTTCTCTGCCTCGTGATGGCTGGGTGTTGTGTGCTGTCCTTAGGTTAGTTAGGTTTAAGTAGTTCTAAGTTCTAGGGGACTTATGACCACAGCAGTTGAGTCCCATAGTGCTCAGAGCCATTTGAACCTTCCCCTACAACTGCATTCCAGTCGCCCATGGCTATTAGATATTCGTCCCCCTTTACATACTGCATTACCCTTTCAATATCCTCATACACTTTCTCTATCTGTTCATCTTCAGCTTGCAACGTCGGCATGTATACCTGAACTACCGTTGTCGGTGTTGGTCTGCTGTCGATTCTGATTAGAACAACCCGGTCACTGAACTGTTCACAGTAACACACCCTCTGCCCTATCTTCCTATTCATAACGAATCCTACACCTGTTATACCATTTTCTGCTGCTGTTGATATTACCCTATACTCATCTGACCAGAAATCCTTGCCTTCTTTCCACTTCACTTCACTGACCCCTACTATATCTAGATTGAGCCTTTGCATTTCCCTTTTCAGATTTTCTAGTTTCCCTACCACGTTCAAGCTTCTGACATTCCACGCCCCGACTCGTAGAACGTTATCCTTTCGTAGATTATTCAATCTTTTTCTCATGGTAACCTCCCCCTTGGCAGTCCCCTCCCGGAGATCCGAATGGGGGACTATTCCGGAATCTTTTGCCAATGGAGAGATCATCATGACACTTCTTCAATTACAGGCCACATGTCCTGTGGATACACGTTACGTGTCTTTAATGCAGTGGTTTCCATTGCCTTCTGCATCCTCATGTCGTTGATCATTGCTGATTCTTCCGCCTTTAGGGGTAATTTCCCACCCCTAGGACAAGAGAGTGCCCTGAACCTCTATCCGCTCCTCCGCCCTCTTTGACAAGGTCGTTGGCAGAATGAAGCTAACTTCTTATGCCGGAAGTCTTCGGCCGCCAATGCTGATTATTTATCAAAATTTAGGCAGTGGCGGGGATCGAACCCGGGACCGAAGACGTGTTGATTATGAATCAAAGACGCTACCCCTAGACCACGATAGAGAGCGGGAAAGGCGCAGGATCAGGTGAATAAGGTGGGTGCGCAATGACTTCCCAACGCAACTCTTGCGTTGTCTGTCAGTCTAGCGGAATGCGGAAAGACTTTGTCGCACAGTAGCATCACTTCACGAAGTCCTTCTGGTCGTTGTTCTTGGATTGCTTCTGCAAGACGTCTCAGTTGTTGACAATAAATGTCATCAGTGATAACTTGGTTAAGCAATTCGTAGCACATCGTCGTTGTTCCAGCAGATGCGTGACAGTATCTTTTGCGGATGCGTGCAGGTCTTCGCACGTGCAGTTGCAGCTTTGTTTGGGTTCGGCCATCCCTTTCTTTTCCTTGTGTCGGCATAAAGAAACCATTTCTCTTCACCAGTAACGATACGGGATAAGAATGGTCGATGTCGCTCACGAGTCAATTGATGAACAGCAAGCAGAGATGCACATATGGAGACCCGCTGATTTTTGTGATTTCGTATTAAAGAGTGCGGTACCCATACACCCGATTTTTGAACGTTCCCCATTGCATGTAAATGTCGCACGATGGTGGAATTATCACAGTTCATCACATTTGACAGTTCTCCAGCACACTGACGTGGATCATTGTGGATTAATGCCTTTAAACGATCTTCATCAAACTTCCTGGAAAACGATTCTCCGTAAGGGATCACACCCTGCCTATCTAACTCATGTTAATTTAGGCAAGTATTTTACCCATTTCTGAAAAAAACTATTTGATGCTGGACCTCAATATTTTTACTGTATGTGGCATGATGCTAACAGAGTCAACTGTACTAAAATCTACTTTATCCATTTTATAGTTTTTAAGAAATACTTTTTTAAATTTATTAACAAAAATATTTAGTTTTCTCTGCAGAAAATATTTTTTGTGAACTTCCTAATGGGGTAATATTAATGAATGTTGTACCAGAGATGGCTTTTTATGTTATGCAGAGTCTCTGAAAATTTCAGTCATTTACCTATGATAAATTTTAGTTTGCGGGAAATTGACTTTAAAGAAAAAAAACTTTTGAAATTTTTTACTTACAGTTAATTAAAACTGTCCTGCTGCATATTATGGCCCTTCTTTGGCCTCTATCAGGTCTTCCAACTTCTTTTTCACCTTCCTGGATGTTTGTCTTGCTTTCTTGGCCATATTAGATGCAGACCTGTCATTTTATCCCAATGTTGCAGCCCAGTGATCATATTTGCACCAGAATTAATTCCCAGCTTTTTCAGTACCCAACACTTTCCAATATTACCACAATTGAATGTAATAACAGCATCATGAACTCCTACTTTCATCGTATGCATGCCTACAAATACAGTTTTAGGAAGGCTGTTCCAAATTATGCTGTTGAAACATTCATTTGGGTTCTGTGTCTGCCCATGTAGACATTTCCTTAGAAGGTCAGGATGAGCCAAGTCTCTGAAAATAGGTTTAATTTCTGTAATAACAGCAGCAGGAAGAGAATACTCGTGAGAATAAGATTCTCTAGTTGCCTAAGCCCTATTGTATTTGCACCACGAATTTTCTCCTGATGGACACAATCCATGATATGGCTTATCATCAGTGGAGGACTTATAGAATAATATGGCCTAAACATCTGTCTTCATTGCCTCCAGATTTTCTTTATTTCTCCTAACTGCCTGCCCATAGTATACCTGCAAGTTTTCTATTTCAGTTTTAGTAAGCCGACCCTGTCCGGTCAACAATTTTCCATCTTCTAACTTTTTTCCTCTCATATCAACAGTTAGTTTTCTCAGCCTTGTTCCCACAGCTTTCTCTAATGTTGCAGTCAGTTTTTCAAATTTATTTGGTGGTTGATGTAAGTTCATCACTGAACAAAATGTCCTCCCTGCAGCCTTGCCCTTGTCAATGGATCGCAAGGAATTCATAAGGGCCACTTGCATCTGGTTTTGAAGAACTCATAAATGAAATCACATCTGAGCATTTAGGGCAAATTAAATCCAAAGCAATTGCTACGCCTTTTCTCCCACTGGCACTCTCACAAATTTTCACACTCTGTGACTCATCACACTGTCTACATTGTACAAATTACATCTGATAATATACTCAAATTTGCAATCATGTTACTGCACCCCTTGTCACTTACAGTAAATTCGTTGTAACTCTCTTGAATTGGTGAGAGCTTATTTGATGATGCACTTGTTGAAGAATTACAATTAGAAACATCGTTGCCAGGCGACATACCCTCTTGTACAGAAAACTTTCTAAACTTGTTTCGTCGCGCGGAATTAGCCGAGCGGTCTGAAGCTCTTCAGTCATGGACTATGTGGCTGGTCCCGGCGGAGGTTCGAGTCCTCCCTCGGGCATGGGTGTGTGTGTTTGTCCTTAGGATAATTTAGGTTAAGTAGTGTGTAAGCTTAAGGACTGATGACCTTAGCGGTTAAGTCCCATAAGATTTCACACACATTTTTCACACAAACTTGTTTCCTCTAAATGGCCGTTTCTTGAAAATGCCTTTACGTTTCGTCATCTTCAATAAATACAACAAAACACACGTAAACAAGCACTGCACACGTAAGTATAACAACTACTCGTAATCACACTTGAACAAAACTAACCGCATGTTTGAAAGGATATTGCTTACAAACAGCAGAAACAAAAGAATACCGACTGTTGCATTCCGAGGATAGCCAACACACTCTGGAGTAAAAAAAATCCCTAAAGTGCAATGTAGGGGATATAAAGATCTAAAATATATGCAGAAAAGTGGGTGACAGAAAAGTGGGCGTGGCACATAAACACACGTGGTAGAAAAATGCTCTTTAAATGCTAGAAAAAATTTTTTTTCAACAAAATACTTTTCAGGTTACTTAAATAAAACCTTAATCTATCGAAATATGAAGAAAATCGAAAATCGAATTTTTCGACCTGAAACACGGTGTGGCCCCCTTGAAACGAAAAAACAATTTTCTTACCGTGCTCTGTCCAATGTAATTATCTTCATACACTGCACAAATGTTTCTAGCTGCCTCTGCTGCTGTCACTCCTCTACTGAACTCAAACAGGAGAATACGTCGGAAATGTTCCGATTTCTCCACTTGGCACTCCATTTTCTAACGTCCACAGCTCCACGCACTACCTCCAAATGGCAAAACACAATATGTAAACTCAAATAGTATCAGTGAACTTTAAATAAAAATGATAATCGATAAACAAACCCATAGCTACCCGATACCAACATGAGAAACAAAAACGCCACGAACTTATATATCTCCCTAACATGTTTATTCAAGCACATGTTCAGGTTTTCGGTATTCTTTCTCCAGGGAATACTTCTTCGTAGGATGTTCAGACATCGATTGTGCTCAAGTACATATTTTTATAGATAAATGACACTGATAGTAGAGCAGACACATGTTTGTATTTTAATATCATTTGATTCCTTTTTACCTTTTCTAGCTGCTGCAACCTCATCGAAATTGGTCTTAGTTCAAATGAAAAATCTAATTTGTCCATGGCGGAGCCTGTCTAAAAACCAATTTATTTGTAAGGAAATATGGACCCAACAGGGAGCTTGAGCCTCATGATGAATTGTTGGAAAGTGGAGGAGGGAAAGACGGACGGCAAGTAACACTTGGGAACGTTCCCTATATCGAAACTAAAGGTGCGAAACTCGAGGCGGAGAAGCGGCCTGCTGCCACAGGCTCAGTTTTCAAGAAATATTGCCAGCACGAGGACAGCTGCGCGCAGTGTACGTGACAAGTGTTGTGACACCGCTGTCGGGTGGACGCAAACGCGGACTGCATGCCAGGGCGCCGTATAAGGAGTACTGCGGCGCTGTGTGCGGTCGGAACGACTCTGTGTGTGTGTGTGTGTGTGTGTGTGTGTGAGGTGGACGGGCCCTGCTACAACAGAGAGACCGCCCGACCCACCCACGCACCTCGACCCATTTCACTCGGCTATCTCCTCACGGTCTGCCAAGGTCCCCAACCACGACGCTGTCCGTTGCCAACTACGAAGGCGTGTGCCCGTTACATAGAGGAGGCGCACAATACCATAAGAAGAATAGGAAAACACTGGCCTCATATCTCATCACCTCTATGAAGAGGTTGTGTTATCAGAACTCTGACAAGCGACCGGCCAAACACATGGTAACTTTTTGGTTAAAGAATGTGCATTCGACTCTCGCTAATTCGAATCTCGATAAATCTAATTTCTCGATAAATCGAACTTGATATCAAGTCCATTGAGGAAACCTATATATCGAAGAAATCCGATGGTATTTGGTACAATCGATAAATCGAAGCGACTGTCATGTCAGACCGCCCAGGAAACACACTGTAATTCAAACTCAACGGCTATTTTACACACATTAGAGCGCAGATGGTACAGAGCGAGCGCGGTGTCATTATTTTGATACCAGCATCTCGATCAATTGGCTACTGGCAACTTCCATTTGCAAATGAGTTCCGGGAAGCTGTTGAGTTCATCTTAATCTTCCAGTAATTTTTTTTATTACAAGGATTATATCTTGTGCCACTTTTGATTGCATCGAAAAGTTACGTGAAAGCAATCAACCTTTTGTCCCGCAGGTAAAGTTGTTTAAAGAATACAAAATACTTTGCGTACACAGTTAGGGTGGCTCTTGGCTCTGAGCTCTATGCGACTTAACTTCTCTGGACATCAGTCGCCTAGAACTTAGAACTAATTAAACCTAACTAACCTAAGGACATCACACACATCCATGCCCGAGGCAGGATTCGAACCTGCGACCGTAGCGGTCGCTCGGCTCCAGACTCCGGCCGGCGTTAGGTGCATGTTGGTTCTCAGATCTAAAAAACTCGACGAATTGCGAAGATTTTACGACAGTGATATTAATATTTAATTAAGTACAATTCTCTTTAACCGACGTTTTCTAATATATTATGCTCCGTATATGGATAATGTTCCACTATCTGTACTGCATTAAACAAAAGTCATAAATCATAAACGCTTATTTTGTGTAAAAGCCGGACATTATCAATAGAAATGGATGTCACTTGTTATGAAAGCGTACTATAGCTCCTCATAAGGATTTTTGAAGAATCATCATAAAACGAAATGCTTCCTGACAAACTGATATTTCGAATTCCACTCCTATGGAATCGGCTAACTAAATGTCGCACAGTGCATCAGGAATGCACTGAAGAACTTATCCAGTAGTTTGTCGGAAGGAATAACTGCCAGTACAACCTTTCAAACTGTTTGCTACCGTTTTACTCGGACAGATGTAAGCACGATAACCATCGCATTAATATCGTGAATTTCGGAGCAATTAGGGAAATTGCACTATTTCCTGTGTCATACCGATAAAACAAGTCGTTCAGTTGTTAAATTTAATGCTTGATTTTAGCTGTAAATGAGAAAAAAGTTGAACTGACAGCTCCACTTCGCATAGTGCGTAATGACAGATACTTGCTGTTTGCCCACCATCACGTGACTTACATGCTTCTTTCAGATCTTAACATGGCGAGGATAGGGGCGTGCGCGGGCTGTATGTATCTATGGTGTAAGTCACACTGGGTCATATGAATTATTTCAGTAATTGTCCATATAATTATTACGTCATTTAACTCTTTACCAAACTCCTTTGATTTCTCACAATGTGTAACATGCTACAGTACACAAATAAGTTGCAAAAATGACCTCAAAGAAGTACAAGTGTTTAACTTCCGCAAAAATCGCTGTGGAATGCGGATTGAGAAAATAAAGAAAGATGTAGCGAAAGCCGTCATCCACGCTGACAAAAATTCTGAAGCAGTAAGATAAGATTGCTGAAAGACGTTTTACAAGGGGCGGACACAGCAAGGTAAGTTTCCTCGCCTTCAAGAACGCTTACGAAACAAAACAGACGTGCTAGAGGCTACATGCTTACAGAAAAGAGTTAGACCTTGGTGTTTGCCTAAGGACAGGCCTTCTCCAATAGGATGAAAACATCTCCAACTTCAACATTCTCTCCAACATAACACTAACTTCGGCACCATCTCATTCATTCAGCGTCCCACCAAGTACAACTTGCCTTCAAGCCTATTTTTAACGTTGCACAGATGCCTATGATTAAAATAATAATAAAATACATGAAAATATTGTAATAACATAAATAATAGTTATTAGTTGCCTACATCGGCTCTTTAGCATGTTACTGTGGTCTTCAGTCCGAAGGCTGGTTTGATATTTATTAATTTGTTAAGCATTGAGTGGAAGAATTCGAGTTTGGGGGGCTTTAGATGACATGAGTGTTCATCGATAATGCAGTTTGTTGTGGTAGGCTTTCTGTAAATTTCGAAGCAATGTTTGTTTTCGTATTCTTAATGGGCTCATCATGAATGGTATAAAATAAAAATCTGAAATAGAACTAAAACGAAATTCAGACAAAAACATATATAGAACTAAACCTATAAAGATAATAAAAAACAACTGTATTCCACACATCACCTATTTATAATGGTAACTATGTAAACATGTAATATCGCTGATCCACTGTCACCCAAGCCGTCAGAAAAATAGTATACATGGAAACCAACTAAAATCAGATATACATCTTCAGCGTACACCTAGGAGAAAGTAATAATTTTAAAAAAGACAGGACATGACAGCAACGATGTTACATGTAAGGTAAAAGCACCTAACGATGTATTATAGCTCTTCTGATTATAGTTACAGACCAGTATATTAAGACCATCGCTTACTTATGTATTTACAGCGCACCTGATGATGGCAATATGCCGAAACGGACTCATCGTGAATCATACAACAATTTAAAGAACAGTGTAGCTGGCTATTATTCATAATACTCATGTCATTAAAAGACATGTTTTGTACTGCGGGCCACAAAGAACAAAAAACATTCCATACTACTCTATCCTGTGCAAGTCTCTTTATCTCCAAGTAACTACTCCAACCTACATCTATTTGAACCTGTTTACTTTATTCATCCCTTGGTCTCACTGTGCTGTTCTTAGACCCAAGTATTATCTCCTTTACCAAACTGACGAGTGTCTCAGGACGTTCTATCAACGGATCCTTTCTTTCAGTCAAGTTGTGCCAAAAGTTTCTTTACCGTCAATTCCTGTCAGTACCTCGTCGTTAGTTATTCGGTCTACCCGTCTAACCTTCAGCATTCTACCTCTTTCTCTCTCTGAACTGTTTGTTTTCTATGTTTCACATCCGTATAGCACTACACTCGAGACAAATATCTTCAGGAAAGTTTTCGTTACACTTAAATTTACATTACATGTTAATAGTTCCTCTGTTTCAAATGAGTTTTTCTTGCTACACCCAGTCTGCATTTTATACTCTCTCCACTTCGGCCATCATCCGTTATTTTGTTACCCAAACACCAAAACTCGTTTACGACTTTTACTGTCTCATTTCCCAACTCAATTCGACTACATTTCAATACTTTTTTTACTTCTGTTTAATGTTCATTTTACAACGTCTTTTCAAAAAATTGTTCATTCCATTCGACTTCTCTCACAAATCCTTTGCTGTCTCTGACAGAATGACAGAAATCTTTAAGTTTTTGTTTAGTCTCCCTGAAAGTTTAATTCTGTTTGCAGATTTCTGACTTGTTTCCTTCAGTTATCTCTCAAAGCACAGATTGACTAATATTGAGAATAGACTATAGCCCTGTCTCACTTCCTTCTAAACCACTGTTTCCCCTTCATGTCCTTTGTTTCTTATAATTGCAGTCCAGTTTCTGTACAAGTTGCAAATAGCCCTTCGTTCCCTGCAATTAATGTCTTCTAATTTCAAAATTTTGAAGAGTGCATCCCAATCAATATCACAAAAGATTTCTCTAGTTCTACAAATGCTAAACATGTAGGTTTGTGTTTCGTTTTCCTGTAACTTATCTTCTAAGAATATTCGTGGGGTCAGTACTGCCTCCTGCATTTCTATATTTCCCTGGAATCAAAACTGATTCTAAGAAAATTCGTGGGGTCAATACTGCCTCCTGTATTTCTATATTTCCCTGGAATCAAAACTGATGTTTTCGGAGATCCGGTTCCTCCTGTTTTTCAATTCCTCTGTTAATAATTCGTGTCAGTACTTGGCGTCTGTGAGTTGTTAAACTGGTAGTTGGGTAATATTCATACGTGTCAACGCTTAGCTTCTTTGGAGTAGGAATTATTACTTTGGTTTTAAAGGCTGTAGGTATTTCACCTGCCTCATATTACTTGCGCATCATTTGGAATATCTACATAGTTAAGATGGAATGTCGTCTACTTCATGGGCCTTGTTTCTACGTATATTCTCTTTCATCTTCTTGTCCGCCCCCGTTAGCTGAGTGGTCAGCGCGGCGGAATGCCACGTCAAGGGGCCCGGGATCGATTCCCGTCTGGGGCAGGAGATTTTCTACCCTCAAGGACTGGGCGTTGTGTTGTCCTCATCATCATTCCATCCCAATCTCCGACGCACAAGTCACCCAATGGGGCGTCGAATGCAATAAGTGCTTGCCCTCGGCGGCCTAACTTTCCCGAATGGGGGACTTCCGGCCCACAATGCCGTACGCTCATTTCCTTTTTTTCATCTTCTTCTTATAGTTTCACTTCTCCCATCTCAGATTTATGTACTTCTTCTTTCCTCTCTGTAATAATTGCCTTCAAGTTCATTTCTCTTGTATGGACATTTTATATGACGGGTGACCCTCCTAACTTCAGGCGGATTTTCTCTGTTGTTTCAGCAGATATTTGCAATTTCCTTTTTGGAGCGTGGACTAGAGATCAGCCCAAATAAATACTGTTCATCACCTTTTTCAGGCGACGTCCAATATCGAAGGAAGGCGCGTTTTTATCCCATTACGAAAAAATTAATCGGCCATGTCCTTTTCAAAGGATACATCCTGGGATTAGCCTTAAGAGATTAGGAAAACCTACATTTGATTAGCGGCACTATGATTTGAACCACTGTCCTTGCGAACGCCAGTCCATTGTCTTGCCCTGCCCCACCAAGACCACCCCGTTTCTGGGACGCATCGACAGACGGCTGTGATAGTGTTGGCACCCGTTGGAGAACTGAAGTTCGAAGATGTGGTCACGTGTTTTGCATTCTGCATCGCCCCATCGTAATACCGAATCTTATCAATGTGCTCAAACAATTCGCAGTCCATCCCGGGTCCACATCCTGAAACGTACAACTGACGGCGCAAAAACAGAATATCACCTAACTACAAAATTGCAGCAGTACCAATCCATCTCTCTCATTCACGTGACTCGAACACCGGGTTGAAGAGGACAAAATTCTTTAAAGGGGGTAGGACGTCAAACGGGACGACTTGGAGCAGGAGAGGCACCAGAGGACGTTATAATTTCCCCTGTCTATATTTTTACGAATAAATTCATAAAACTTTGTCAAAATGGCCAGAAAGGATTCAGGATTTACACCCATAGCAGTGGAAGTTCAAAAATATAAGAAAATAATTTTTTTTTACATTTGAAATTTGACCTTTTTTCACTTACCATTGGCTGCATTTGTTGCTATAGGTACACTTTTCTTCATAAGTAACGGAGATTCTTCGATGAATTTTGCACAGCATACAAACCATACTTACAGGTGTATGAAACTCTAGAATTTTCCAAATCTATTGAAAACTATGGTAAATATTGAGATAATTAACTATAAAAATTGAGTTTTTTCTAAACATGAAGTTTGAAATGTAACAACACTTTCATTTTTTCATAAATTAAATAATTTATGGAGTTTCATACACCTGTAAGTATGGTTTGTATGCTGTGCAAAATTCATCGAAGAATCTCTCTTACTCATGATGAAAGGTGTACCTACAGCAACAAACGCAGCCAATAGTAAGTGAAAACATGATGAACTTTCGGATGTAAAACAAAATTAATTTTGTTATTTTTTGAACTTCCACTGCTATGATTGTGAATCTTGAATCCTTCCTGGTCATGCTGACAAAGTTTTATGAATTTATTCGTAAAGGTATACACAGGTGAAATTAAAATGTCCTGTGGTGTCTCTCCTGCTCCAAGACGCCCCGTTTGACGTCCTACCTCCCTTAAAAACGGGTCTTCCATCAGAACTGGCGATGTTTTGAACACCCTTATATCTGCCAGATGACGGTCAGTTTGGCTTTACGAAGGGAAAGAGCACCAGAGAGGTAGTTCTTACGTTACGCCTGAAGTGGAACCATGGCTTGAGAAAAACGAAGACGCATTCATGGGACCTGTGTAGTTAGAAAACGCGTTCAGCAATGTAAAATGGTGCAAGATATTCGACATTCTGAGAAAAATTGGAGTAAGCTGCAGGGAAAGATGGGTAACATTCAAGACGATCCAAAAGTCCGTTAACATTTGAAAATTCAATACTGCTCTGCATAATGTAGACAAAGAGGTAAAAATTTACGCACTTGCTTTAAACGATATGAAGTCTTATTCAAACCAAAAAATGGCATGAAGTTTTATTCACACCAAAAAAGTTCACAAGATGTCAACGGATGGCGCTTCATATGATACAAAAGCAACAATTACCATAACAACTGATTTTTAACGGGACAATGTTCTTTATAACAAACGTTCAACATGTCGGCCGTCTTTCACCAGCAATATCTGTAGTCGAGGAACTGTGTTGTGAAAAGCACTGTACAGCTACTGGTACGTACGGTGAGAAACTGCCGTCTGAAGTTGTTCAAATGGCTCTGAGCACTATGGGACTTAACGTCTGAGGTCATCAGTCCCCTAGAACTTAGAACTACTTAAACCTAACTAACCTAAGGACATCACACACATCTATGCCCGAGACAGGATTCGAACCTGCGACCGTAGCGGTCGCGCGGTTCCAGACTGTAGCGCCTAGAACCGCTCGACCACTCCGGCCGGCCTCTGAAGTTGTCTTTTAGCTCCCACAACCAATAATCACACGGACTGACGACTGAGGATCTGGGAGGCCAAAGGTGATGTAGGTGGCGGCTCAACACTCGATACTCACCAAACGATGTACGCAAGAGATCTTCCACACGTTTAGCAATATGAGGTGGAGCACCATCCTCAATAAAAGTCGTACTTCACAGCCTGTGTTTAGTAGCCATGCTAGGGTTAATCTGACTCCCTCTCCCGTTGCAGCTCATTTTATACGCGATTCTCATGCTACATCACTGACGTGTTGGCATCAAACGCCATCATTTCATCAGTTTTTACCTCGTTCTTGGTTTATACAAAGCTCCATGTCATTTCAGGCATGTGTGTCAACTTTTACCTCTCTACCTACATTATTCCGTGAATTAGTGCATTTTCAAATGTTGACGGACTTTTAGGTCACCCCGTACGATATGCACAAGGATCTAGATGTACTAGGATTGAAAAGGGTTCAACACAGAAATGGAGTCTTTCACCACTGCTGTTAAATCTATACATCGAAGAATCAAAGACGGAAATAACACAGTGAGATTAAAATTCGAGGTGGAAGAACAGCAGTAAAAAGATTCGTTGCGAAAAATCTGTTGTCGGTGAAAGGACAGAAGAATTACAGGAAGTGCTGAATGGAATGAACAGTCTAATGACTGCACAGTATGCACTGTGACTAAACCGAAAAAAGACGAAATTAATGAGGAGTAGCAGAGCTGAGAACAGCGATAAATTTTACACCCAAATTGGTGACCACGGAGTAGGCGAAGTGAAGGAATTCTGCTACCTTGGAACACATGACGGACGAATCAAGGAGAAAATGTAATTAGCACAGGCAAAGGGGGTGTTGCTGGCCAAAAGAAGTGTACTAATATCAAACAGTGGCGCTAATCTGAGGAAGAAATTTCTGACAATGTGCGTTTGGAGGACAGCGTTGTATGCTAGTGAATCACGGACTATGGAAAAGTGGAACAGAAGAGAATCGAAGCGTCTGGTCCTATGCAGGATGTTGAAAATTAGGTTGACTAGTAAGATAAAGAAGTGAGGAGATTCTCCGCAGAGTCGGCGTCGGAAGGAAACACTGACAAGAAGAAGGGACAGGGTGATGGGACTTGTGTTACGACGTGAGGGAATAACTTCCATGGTGCTAGAGGCAGATGCAGAGGGTAAAACCTACAGACTGCAGTAAGGCCAACAAACTATTGCGGACGTAAGGTGCAAGTTCTACTCTGAGTTGAAGAAGTTGGTGCAGTAGAAGAGTACGTGGCAGGCTGCATCGCCCTAGCCAGAAGACTGGTGATTCAGTGAATATGTTACGTGTCTAACTACTCCACCTTTCGAATATTTCCGACCTAACTGGCATGGGGCTAGCCTTGGAGGCAGAGAGAGAGAGAGAGAGAGAGAGAGAGAGAGAGAAGTTGGGGCCTTAGTGGGAGGTCAGGTTGGGAGGGGGCGTGTGAGTGAGTTCGGGACTCGAAAAGTGTGCAAATGAGCACGAGGTCATACTGGGAATGCCCCTATTGTCTACCAGAGGACCTTGCCTTTAGGAGAGGAACACCACACTACGAGCAAAGTCGCAAGGCAGGTAAAAATAGCCGTGACTGATTCGTTGCTCAATGCACTAAGAAAGGTATGTCTTCCGCTGACATGTCTGCTGGGCAATAATGGCGATGTTCAACTGCCCCGCCCCTGAGCCCCCGATTCCTTAAAGAGTCGAACTCCAATGTACAAAACAGCTTCAAACGTCCGTTTACTTTACAAATAAGTTTTGCTAAATACTTGACATTAAGTATATCAGACCTTTATGGTTAAAGACATAGTAATTTGCCACGCGTCTCACTGTTTATGTCTAGATATCTCCCGAACTGTGTGTCGTACGAAACTACAATTTTGCAAGTACATTCAGTGATATATGTGGACACTGTCTGCAAACTGTGTTGCGAATAGAGTTAGTAACAAAGACGTAATAAATTACATCATGCCTGATATTGAAATTTTGCTGAATGAACAGCGAAAAACTGTTTTTCCTTTCATTATTTTGTAGGGCGTGTCAGCGAGAAAATGTTTAGAGAAGGTTTGAAACTGTCTGTTAAGTTGGTTGGAAGTTGAATGTAGTCTGGGTAATTTGCACGCCATGAGTTGCACTGTTTTAAGGTATATAAACAGTTTTTAACTTTTATATCTCATTTATTGTATTAAACCTCTAACTTAAGATTATATTTCTTAATAATTCTATTATGACAGCTGCAAAATACTAACACGAATTCTTTACAGACGAATGGAAAAACTAGTAGAAGTCAACCTCGGGGAAGATCAGTTTGGATTCCGTAGAAACACTGGAACACGTGAGGCAATACTCACCTTACGACTTATCTTAGAAGAAAGATTAAGGAAAGGCAAACCTACGCTTCTAGCATTTGTAGACTTAGAGAAAGCTTTTGACAATGTTGACTGGAATACTCTCTTTCAAATTCTAAAGGTGGCAGGGGTAAAATACAGGGAGCGTAAGGCTATTTACAATTTGTACAGAAACCAGATGGTAGTTATAAGAGTCGAGGGACATGAAAGGGAAGCAGTGGTTGGGAAGGGAGTAAGACAGGGTTGTAGCCTCTCCCCGATGTTGTTCAATCTGTATATTGAGCAAGCAGTAAAGGAAACAAAAGAAAAATTCGGAGTAGGTATTAAAATTCATGGAGAAGAAATAAAAACTTTGAGGTTCGCCGATGACATTGTAATTCTGTCAGAGACAGCAAAGGACTTGGAAGAGCAGTTGAATGGAATGGACAATGTCTTGAAAGGAGGATATAAGATGAACATCAACAAAAGCAAAACAAGGATAATGGAATGTAGTCTAATTAAGTCGGGTGATGCTGAGGGCATTAGATTAGGGAATGAGACACTTAAAGTAGTAAAGGAGTTTTGCTATTTGGGGGGCAAAATAACTGATGATGGTCGAAGGAGAGAGGATATAAAATGTAGACTGGCAATGGCAAGGAAAGCGTTTCTGAAGAAGAGAAATTTGTTAACATCGAGTATAGATTTAAGTGTCAGGAAGTCATTTCTGAAAGTATTTGTATGGAGTGTAGCCATGTATGGGAGTGAAACATGGACGATAAATAGTTTGGACAAGAAGAGAATAGAAGCTTTCGAAATGTGGTCCTACAGAAGAATGCTGAAGATTAGATGGGTAGATCACATAACTAACGAGGAAGTATTGAATAGGATTGGGGAGAAGTTTGTGGCACAACTTGACCAGAAGAAGGGATCGGTTGGTAGGACATGTTCTGAGGCATCAAGGGATCACCAATTTAGTATTGGAGGGCAGCGTGGAGGGTAAAAATCGTAGAGGGAGACCAAGAGATGAATACACTAAGCAGATTCAGAAGGATGTAGGTTGCAGTAGGTACTGGGAGATGAAAAAGCTTGCACAGGATAGAGTAGCATGGAGAGCTGCATCAAACCAGTCTCAGGACTGAAGACCACAACAACAACAACAACAATGACAGTGTTTTAAAATTTTAAATCCTGTCATTAATTACATGATGTACTGAATATCAAATTTTTGTTGCCCTTTGAAGCCGTTAGATAGGTTGCATTTGCTATTTAATAGTTACCAATTTTATATTACTGTATAGTTAACTTTTGTCTTCAGCTCCACCAGTCAGAGTGCAGATATGTTTACAATATCTTGGGCTGTTCAGGTGTACTCTGACGAGCTACCACGTAAAGTGTACTAAAGTTCCAGTAGTTGCGAGTAAAAGTTGGTTTGATACAATATCTTAGACTGTTCAGTTGTACTTTGACAAGTTGCCACGTAAAATGTATTTAAATTCCAGTATTTGCGAATAAAAGCTAGTTTGATTTTGTTGTAACTTAGTTTCCTAGTATTTTCCTATTTCCCTATTTCTTTTTTAAACAGAACATCGAATGGCAGCTTCCCAAGTAGTTGAAACTGGTTGCGATACTATTTTTGTGAGTCGAGGCTGAAAAATTACGATAGAAGGATATTGTTTACAAGGCGGTTACTGTATTTCCCTTTGGCAGTATGCCTAATATTTGCGGGTTTTTTCATACTTCGTGGGCCAAAAAGAGAGAGAGAGGGAGAGAGGGGGAGGAGGAGGAGAATGTTAAATGGAATCATGAAGAAGTGGAGAGCATAGATGAAGACGTGACTTTTCAAGGAGAGCCTCTGAACGCAACGAACTTAAAGATTACGAAGGAGTTGAAAGAAGAAAGAAAGAAGGCTCACAGAAAAAGAACTGCACTACGTGCACGGAAAGACACAGTTCAAATAATGTTGCTAAGAGCTAGCCGAAACTAAAGGAGAAATAATTCACTCCAAAACAGATTACATCTCTGATTTTGAAAGAGCACAAAAACCATCCACAGACATATAATGTTCCATTAGTCGTGCGAATGAAGAGATTACATGTACCGATACCAAGCCACGTATGAAAAAATTAAAGGAAAACTGCATTAAAAAGTACGTACGAAAGAGCTGCCGAGCCATATTAAGAACAGATAGCATCGTAGATGCAATGGGAGTCTATTACACGTGGTGGGAGGAGTGACATTAGCCGCCTCTCGCTGCCATTTAAAGTCACAGGAAAGATACCCACTGGTTACGTCACAGTAAGACAGAAACGAGTTGTGGACGCGCGCCCTCCCACGTACACCCACTGTCAACAGCAAATCGCTTAGAGAAATCGCACGGCAGCCATGCTGCAACTCCTTCCCGATTATAAATCTGTAAGAAGGAATCAAGGAAATTAATTGCATGGGCATTGCTGCTGATAGGAGCTCCCCCCCCCCTCCCCCCCCCCCCCCCCCCCCCCCCCGCTCGTTAACGTATTTAGATGTTACACTCGCATGCTGCAGTTCTCTTCCGATTAAAAATCTCTGAGAAGGAATCAAGGAAATTAATTGCCTGGGCACTGCTACTGCTAGGGATTCCTTCTCTCCCAGTCGCTTACGTATTCAGATATTACAACAGAAGCACTGAAAAAATGCACTGATGCCAACGACAGAAACCGAACAAGACGAACCGAGAATGTGCTTGTTCTCCCTACGTATGTTATACTGCAAATCGTGTACCTTCGTGATCAGATAAACATTTTCTCTGAAGGGGCTTGACATCGAAACACACTGTTAACAACCCGCAAAGATACAAGCACGAGGATTATGTACTCAGACACTTTATAGCACGAAGGTAAGGAGTGACAGAGTCCATTACGTTATCCAGGACAGTAAGTATCCGTCGGAAAAAGATATAAGTCGCCTGAACCATCTGAAATACAAACAGGGCCACTCCCTTTTTTTCCCGCTTGTAACACACATAAAGTCCAGTCGGGGCGTGTGATCTATTCTAACGCGCCAAACAAACAATACCTGCAACAGCATTGTTTCATGCATCTCAGTCGCTCCTCTTTTACAGATGAGAAGCTGTCACACTGATTCTTTCTAGTGAAATAAGATACTAGAATAGGCATTATTGGTGAAAAAATGTAGTACGAGTAACGAATTTTACCAGTGATTCATTTATGGAGAACATGACACCTGTTTAATAGCTTTAGTTGAAAGTACGACATTATCTATTTTTGTCCAAATTGGCTGTAGAGTAGTCGATGTTCGTAGGGTTTTTGTCTGTAGTGATGTGTTAATCTTTAGTTTCTTACTTAATTTTCACTCAGTTTTGCTATATTTCTATTTTCGGTTTACCGTAGCATCACATACCTTCAAATTTAACATATTTGAGGCTGGCCTCTGACGCCTGGGTGAGGCAGCTGTTTTTGAGGCATTCTTCAAAGATCATTGCTTTGAAGCTTTGGATGTAATAAATGTGTATGATGTTTCATTTGAAATGATGAAAACTAGTTTATCTGTCTTAAAAATCCTATTACGAAATATTAAAATTAGTTGACATACGATATTCTCTACTGAATCATGTTTTTATTCCGAATTAAAGGTTGTACACATCGCTCTTACACACAGCTTAACTCAGTACGCCACGTTTCGAAACAGTCAGGCATACAGAAAACTACATGATAATTCAGACACCACTAAGACGTTTGTTTTCGGCACGTTTTTCGCTTCTGGCTCTTACAGACATCGGAACACAGTTGGAGGCGAATTCCCTAACGATTTACAAAATGGAATGTCCCATGCGTCCATCTAGCTTTACGCGTTCAGAGTGCGTCAATTGCCGTCGTGCGGCCATTATCACGTTGGATACCTTTTCTGAAGAAGAGAAATTTGTTAACATCGAGTATGGATTTAGGTGTCAGGAAGTCATTTCTGAAAGTATTTGTATGGAGTGTAGCCATGTATGGAAGTGAAACATGGACGATAACTAGTTTGGACAGGAAGAGAATAGAAGCTTTTGAAATGTGGTGCTACAGAAGAATGCTGAAGATTAGATGGGTAGATCATGTAACTAATGAGGAGGTAGTGAATAGGATTGGGGAGAAGAGAAGTTCGTGGCACAATTGACTAGAAGAAGGGATCGGTTGGTAGGACATGTTCTGAGGCATCAAGGGATCACCAATTTAGTATTGGAGGGCAGTGTGGAGGGTAAAAATCGTAGAGGGAGACCAAGAGATGAATACACTAAGCAGATTCAGAAGGATGTAGGTTGCAGTAGGTACTGGGAGATGAAGAAGATTGCACAGAATAGAGTAGCATGGAGACTTGCACAGGATACAGTAGCTTGGAGAGCTGCATCAAACCAGTCTCAGGACTGAAGACCACAACAACAACAACGATTTAGACCAGACATGGGCAACCTGATTTGCATACTTAACAGGCCGTAACGTGACGCGGGTAGCAGTGTCCTTAGAGCATGAAAACAAAACTACAGCGTTCGTGACGTTGCTGTTAATCAATTGAAGACAAAACGTCTGAAAATGAGCCCATGATCATATTTTTGGCACTTTATTTTACAGGTCCGTCTTGATCACATAAATTTTTACGTTTCACTATGACCGGTTTCGGCTACTGATATCTTAAGATCATAAAATATTCTGATGCAGTATCAACGTCAAACTAAACATGTAGGTACATAGTACGTGCACTTACTACTACTTACTATGTTCCTACATGTCTAAGTAGGCTGTTTAGGTTTTTATGTTGGTGATGCCACGTAGCGCTCTGTATGAAAATCACGGACTGTGCTGTGAGCAATCTGAGGCTGGTCGGCATTGTTGCAGTATTTGTTATTGTAGTGATGGGCAGTTAGTTGGTTGTGAACAGCGCGTAGCGCTGCGCAGTTGGAGGTGAGCCGCCAGCAGTGGTGGATGTCGGGAGAGAGATGGCAGAATTTTAAGAGCGGACGATCTGGAGTTGTGTCCGCTAGAAAGAGTAAATTTAGAATACTGGATATCATGAACTGATATATATATTATGACTTTTGAACACTATTAAGGTAAATACATGGTTTGTTCTCTATCAAAATCTTTCATTTGCTTAGTATGCCTATCAGTAGTTAGTGCCTTCAGTAGCTAGAATCTTTTATTTAGCTGGTAGTATTGGCGCTCGCTGTTTTGCAGTAGTTCGAGTAACGAAGATTTTTGTGAGGTAAGTGATTCATGAAAGGTATAGGTTATTGTTAGTCAGGGCCATTCTTTTGTAGAGATTATTGAAAGTCAGATTGCGTTGCGCTAAAGATATTGTGTGTCAGTTTAGTGATGATCAGAATAAGTAAAGAGAGAAATGTCTGAGTACCTTCAGTTTTGCTCAGTTGTTTGAAAATCAAATAATGTAAGGGGTTAACCAGCACAGTAATTCACTAATTTTTCGAAGGGGACGTTTCACGTGTTTAGTTTGACGTTGTTACTGCTAATGCTTAAACTCACCGATACCAGTGGCAACTTTTCCCGACAACCCAAGCCAACAAATTCTGCCTGAAAACACGCCTTTTTAAGTGTGTGTGTGTGTGTGTGTGTGTGTGTGTGTGTGTGTGTGTTTGTAGCTTACGGGCGCTCAACAACGAGGTTATCAGCGTTTTTAAGTGTGTGTGTGTGTGTATGTGTGTGTGTGTGTGTGTGTGTGTGTTTGTAGCTTACGGGCGCTCAACAACGAGGTTATCAGCACGCTTACACTCATTAAAACAAACGAATGTGGATAAAATCTCTAAAATTGTCGCACACTCATGCTCTCGCTCCCTCCCCACTCACACTGACCACACAATCACTATCTCACATGTCCTAAAACAATGGAAAAAGAGGGAAAGTAGCTATATATGATATTAAAACATAAGCAAAACGGCAAAGGAGTTAAAAGAAAGGCACATGGAAACATCACTGGATGACCCCTTACAAAAAACATGGGTGAGCCAGCCACCCTGCTAAATCATGAAAACGATTTCCCTAAGATCTTAGGTACAATACTGGGGAATTTACAAAACTCTAAAACTGGAACCACATTCATTTGAATGTTACTTAAAACAGAAGGCGAATCCGCCGGAAAATCCGCCGCTGCCTGCTGGTCTTAAAATAAAAAAAACAGCCGAATAAAAGGGGCGCACAGTGATATGCACACACAAGCACCGCACACTGGAGCATCCTCTCGCAGGAGGAAGAAGCTATCCGTCATAGGGCTACGACCTGTGTGAAAACGAGAAAGGAGGACGTCTTCCAGTCGACGTGGCTTGAAGCAGATAGGCCACATCCACGTGCTGGGCTTTACTGGACGGAGCTTATTGCCCCAGCCACTCATCCTCCCACAGACACAAGAATCTGTATTTCAACAGCGAGGCTATAGCATGCAGGGGGTGCTAGATCCGCCCTTTGGTTCCACGCAATACCCACGTGGCCTGATAACCTAGCCAAAAGACATCTTCTTCAGTAGTTGGAGGAGGGAATCCTGGATATTTTGGACTACTTTATCTGCTGGGTACGAACGTTGTAGAGAATGAATGGTTTTGTGTTGGCAGAAGAGCCAACACCGTGTTACGAGTGGAGGCCGAAGTGCACGCGTTTTAGCTCACGCAGGCTGGCGTGAGGAGGGAAGAACTATACTGACGTGAGGTCTGGAACATGACAAGGAATGAGAATTCAGAAAGCGGACATAATTAGTTTGATACTTAACTTTAATCCATTAATGATGAACGTCGCTCTTGACGGTACATGAGTCACAATATTATCTGTTTAGAAGACATTCTTGAAGATAGTACTTATAGTAACTGAATATGGCGCCTTGCTAGGTCGTAGTAAATGACGTAGCTGAAGGCTATGCTAAACTGTCGTCTCTGCAATTGAGAGCGTCTGTAGACAGTGAACCATCGCTAGCAAAGTCGGCTGTACAACTGGGGCGAGTGCTAGGGAGTCTCTCTAGACTAGACCTGCCGTGTGGTGGCGCTCGGTCTGCAATCACTGATAGTGGTGACACGCGGATCCGACGTTACTAACGGACCGCGGCTGATTTAAAGGCTACCACCTAGCAAGAGTGGTGTCTGGCGATGACACCACAAATGGCACTCAGAGAATCGGAACAGACAATAAATTTAGAACTGGAAGAGCGCTCATTTGCGATAGTGCCCGCAAGATCGCATATAATTCTGTGCCAAAGACGGTAAAGTCTAGAGGAAGTCGGACCTTGAGATCACAGTCCAGGAAAACGACAGAGTAACCATAGGAGTCTCCCTGTTCCATCAGTAAGGACAGCTACACTGGTTGTGGTGCTCATATAAAATGTCAGAAAATTTCGCATTAAAAACAGAAACAGGAGTTAATCTCTCCTGTATTGCACTAAATCTGAAATGAGTCTGCAGTAACCAGGACGGCAGACGGTTAAAACCCTGGATTTGAGGCTGTACACATTTGCTCCACTCCATGAGGTTCTAGCACATGCTACACGTGGATCAAAAATGGCCTTGTTGGTCGTGGACAGTGGGAGAAAAGGCGTTCCAGAGGAGGACGACTAGTAGTATGGTATGCGGGTGAACTCAGAGCTGTGAGGAACTGACATGCCTGACACACCATGAGGAGTTGCCGTCGAGCTGTAACTGGCGATTCATCACCCTCAGCACAGAGATTGGGTATGGGGCTGATCCTATAAGCTCCCATGGTCAGCCTAATCCCCTCATGGTGGACAGCATAAATGATCTTCAAATAAGAAGATCTCACCTATCCATATATTGGCACCATAGTCTAACCACACTGCCCTATGAAACTGGAGCAGACGCGCCCTGTCCACTTCCCAAGAACTGTGGTTAAGGCACTTTATGATGTTCAGTTTCTTCAAGGTCCTGGCTTTCAGGTTTCTCAGGTGTCGCAACCACGACAATTTGGTGTAAAAAATGATGCCCAGGAACCCCATCGAGTCTCTAAGATGTGGAAAGATGTCCTTCATATGCAAGGTAGGTAAACTGAAAATACGACGAGAGCGATTAAATGAACACCATGCACTTATCTGCAGAAAACTGAAAAATCCGTCTTTGCAGCCTACTCCTTTGCAATTGACGGATCACTATTGCAACAATGGAGAAGGAACAGAAAACAGCAAAATCGTCCATAAATAAGGAGCACTGTACACGACTCCTTACTGTAGACGTGATACTGTTTATGGCAAAGATGGTAACGCTTAAAATAGTCCTGAGAGACATCATCCTCCTACTCAAAATGACCTGACAGCGTACCACCAGTTCAGTTCCTAGTTCCTAAAAAACCGCTGAGTCAGGAAATACTGTATGAAGATGCCCCATTGATGCAGTTGTGTGAAAATACTGTCTCCAAGTAATATCGTACACCTTACTGAAATCGAAGAATACAGTATGTCGATAAAGTGATCTATACATAGGAAATCTTGCTGAATACCTGCCTCTAGCAGGGACCGAAATATCCGGAATCCACACTGAGGATGGGTAAGGAGTTGCCTGGTCTCTGACAACTAGACCGGATGACGGTTAACCATTCGCTCCATAGTCTTTCCTAGACGGCTATACTCTGGTAACTACTGGGACACCTTGAGAGGTGGCATGCCTTTCCGACGCACACAGTGGCCTGCCACACTCATGCTTACAGGAATCATCTTTCTCTTAGTCGTGCGGTTTGGGGAGGTATAGCCGAAATAGTCATTGCAATGCCAGTATTGAGAACTCGGAAGATATGAATGTTTTCCTCTCTAATTGCAAGCAGTGAAGAGTTGCTATTCCTTCCCACGTGGGGTCTCTTGTCGCATGGTTGGTCCAGAAAGACAGGAGGGTTCTGCTGGTCAAGAAAGAGTTATGCCTGCTGGTGTGAGGGACTGGCTGAATGGATTGGATACTGCCCAGACGCCGACATTGTCCAAAGAGCGGGACGACACGACCACGGTGGGTTCTGAGGGAGCACCTGGGGTGAGATATTCCGTTTCTTCGCGGAAATTCGGTAAACACACCTGGCGAGCTACAAGTGAGGCGTGGGAACGACATGAGTTCCCAGGCAGTTTTCGCGGGCAGGTTCCCGCGTTTTGTGTTAAAGATTACCTATGATTAGCTTGCTTAAGGAAAAGCTTCGTGATGTAGCAAAAGCGGCGCAGAAATTGGCGCCAAGTATTTCCATTGGTGTAGGCTAGTAGAAGTGCTTCGTCAGTAGAGTGGAATTCTCCACCGGTTATCAAGTTGCTAATTGGCATGTTTAACCACTGCCACTGTGGTGGGTGTGGTAATGTAATCTGTTCGGCTTGTACGGTGCTCTGTGATTGGAGTGTAGACTCGCCTTTCGCTCTGAGTAGGTTACAACACTGATCACACGCTGCTCTTGACAGCCTGCCTTCTGTTGGCTGTCTAATATACTTTTGTTTAATAGTACCTGTTTGACGAAGTTGCTGAAGATTCAGCTTCAACGTAATTTTCCGAGTACAGTTGGCAATTGAGCGTTCTGCGTACAAACGGCCTATGTTGTCCGTCTTGAGCAGTTTTTGCTAAAGTTGACTATATTGGAGTTATTGTTTGACTTCCCTTGATAAAATCAAACACTGTACCGTCAGTGATTGTGTGGCGCGCTTTCTTCGTCTCCCTTAAATGCGCATTTGAACTGCTAGGAAGTCTTTAGTCTGGAACAACCAGGCCAGGATAATTAGTATTGGGCTATACTCGGGACATTATCATCACCACGGTGGGACGTCGAAGCAACTAGCCATCGCCTCCGGTACGCCAGATCGTGTTCTTGCAGTAGAGAAGACAGCCTGGTAGTTTATGTCCGCAGCACCGGCAGATTAGAGAATTTTGCTACGTGATAATCAGAGCTCAGCAGAGCGCGCCTGTTTCCGTTCTTTCTATCTTGGTTCTGTCTTGGGTTTTCATCGTCTGCACTACTGTTGCAGCGCAATTAATGTCAGGTTTGCTGGGTGCTCTTACTAGGATGTGAGTTACAAGTAATTGGCTCCACACACCAATTAGTCAAAAATGTCACAAGCTTGTCTCTGGACAACTTCACCTTCACAGCAATTATCTGTGTATCAAATTGACGTATTGTAAATGTTTCATGTGTTTTTCATTTTGAATTTGGTCAGAATAAATCCAATTGTTATCTTGAACAGAACTTTCATTCTGTAGTTCTGTAGAGCAGCCCTTTCATCTGTCATGACGTTAATTAAACTTTCCACTGTAAAATTAATTTTTATCAAATTAAATTATTGCAGGTGCCAAACTCTTCTCTACTCCACTTGCAGGGTCGACTACAGTCAGTTCACGTTCCTTTGTAATCCATAAGCAGCAGCAAAAGTCGGAGTTAGGAAAGGGGGGGGGGCCTTAGAGCATCATTTCCATATGCAAATTCTAGCTGAATTTAGTGCTAAACACACTGCTAGCCCCGGCTCCTCGTAACCTTTCCTGGTTTGAGGAGAGCTGTAAAAATTGTCTCTCTTCACATGTGGGGAAGTAATCAAAATATTCAAGGAGGATTTCCTCTGACATTGCAGGGAGCATGCAGTACCGGATTCGGTCGTGACTGGGTGCAGTGTCACGAGTCTCAGACAGGGCTGATACCATCTCCCACATGGAGAGAGGAGAGCTTTAGGACAGAACTATTGGATCTGAAGTTCAAGTTGCCCCTCTCTACAGCCACATGGCAGCTGCGAAACGCTAGATAACGGCTGGAATTGTCATTAGTTTTTGCAAAATGCTCTGTTAGTGTCTGGGCGATGTCTCTGAGCGTTATTAGGTGACATCCCAGTTTCAGCACTGCTGCAATTGGTAAACGAATGTGTTTACTGGATATCTTCCAGATGGCTTCCCATAGACGGGTATAGAGCCCAGGAACGCTTGCCATGACCTTTTCTCGCTCCCCTTAATTACACCTCGAACCTTGGCTCTCACAGCTCTGAAGAATGAGAGATTTCCTGCTGCACGGCGGCATTTAAACCGTCAAAGAACTGCACGCCCATCCCGTACTGCTGAATGGCACGCATATGTCCACCAATGTACAGGACTTTAGGATGGACAAGTCAGCAGCATGATGGAACACTCGTATGATGTGGATCACCCATTCCTGGACGCTGTTGCGGTGTTCAGATATTACCAGCTGGCTCAACAGTGTCCAGTTAGCCTTTCTGACCATCAGTTTTGGTGGTTTCTCTTCAGGAAGAGCTCCAGCCACTAGTTGAATGCGGAGTGGGAAGCGCTCACTAGAATGACGTCCCACTGAACAGAGCCTGTGAGGGCTTGAGAGCAGAAAGAGAGGTCGATGGCTGATAATGTACAGCAGTACAGAAATGAGTGTGAGTATCTGTGTTGAGGTTGCACAGCTAGTGAGGCGTCATGATGCTTTCCAAACCCGACCCTAAGACATAATGGGCATTGAAGTCTCCCAGTCGAAAAATTGGTCACTGTGGTTGTTCCACAAGATGTATGAGAGCCTCAGGACCCTTAGCAACTTGCATAGGTAGATACAATGAGCAAAACCAAACAATGATCCTCTGACACACATAAATTTCAACAGTAACTGCTTGCAGGTCAGCAGTCAGTTGGAGAGCAGAGGGGTGATGTACATTATTAACAAACAGAGCAACTCCTCCCTTGGTTCTGTCCCCAGTTGGGTCAGCCTTTCGGTGAGGGGTATAGCCCCTTAGCAGAGGGGCATCAGTGGCTTTAAAATGTGTTTCCTGTAAACACAGGCACGGGGGACATTCCTGTGTCAGCAGTTTTGTTTCCTCCACATGTGTCCTGAACTCATTAATGTTCCACTGTAATATTGGAGCCATCTATCACGGGGATTGCTCTTTCAGCCCGTCTTTCTGACTGAGTGGGAAGTCCAAATGGATGGGGGCTCAGTTTAGGGGCGAGACGGTTGCCCCAGTCCGACATCAAAGTCCATTAGCTCTACTGAAGAGTCAAGAGAGACGTCAAATAGGACGACGTCAAAATCGTTGGACTGTCTATTTCGCGACTCCGGCGTTAGTGGACGCTTGGCCTTTGATTTTTTGCCATGTGTTTGCTTTGGAGCCAAAATAGCGGCAGTGGTGGAGGCAGTGTAGGACAGTGGACCAGGTTGAAACTTTGGAGTAGCGGGGAGCTCTGCAAAATCAGCGACCACTGACTTGTTGATATTTTGGGAGGAAAGGTAGGCTTTGAAGGAACAGCATCAGCGCAAGTGCACTGGCGAGCGCAGGTAGTAGCATCGGTCTTTTGAACTGAGTCTTTAAGAACAGATGTAAAGGGGGTAGTAAACTTTGGGTGCTGCATGGACTTACAGATATTTTTAGCCTCGTCATTCGAAATACACTTAGATGTTTTGATCTCCTCTGCCTTCCTTTCTTTAAGAAAGACACCGCAGTTCCTACTCCAGATAGGGTGATCCCCAGAGCAGTTTACACCCTTTGGAGAAGATGAACAGCCAACACCTTCGTGGGTGGCCATAAAAGTCTGCCACAAGTGGATGCTCCCATACAACCTAAGGTGGTGTGCCCAAAGCGCTGACATTTGAAACAACGCATTGGGTTAAGGAAATAAGCCTGCACACTAAGGCAAAGGAAACCAACGTTAACGTGCTCTGGAAGTTTCGTGCTGCTGGAAGACAGTATAAGAGAGTCTGACTTCATGAGATCGCCATCCACCCATTTCATTATGTTCTGCACATCAACGATGCCTTCCTGGGACCACTTGGCTTTCAATTCTTCTCGGGGGATGTCGACCAGATCCCTGCAAGTCACAACGCCTTTGCTGTATGGCAAGGTGTTGTGCAGATCGGTTTCAGTTGCTTATGTCTGAGGCACTGTGCTTTCTGGAGGTTCTTCATTTGTTGAAATTGGACGCTTCTACCTACAGTGTCCCCTTTCGCAACTGCTTGACAGATTTTAAACTTCCAACTGTTTCCCCTGAAGATTTTTGTATGTAAAAAGGTGAAACTTTTACAAAGCTCCCCTCTTTCCGTTTAATTATGAGAAACACATTCTGGCCAGGTCTGGAGGACTGTCCACAGGAGCCCTCATGTTTGATTGGGTGTTGGTATCTACTAGCAGCACACTCTTTCCGCTGGGAGGAGTAAGAGAAGGTTTCGAAAGATCCGTCCTGGTCTGATGAGCAGCTGGGGAAATAAGTCAACCCAGACAGATCACCGCATATGTAGGTAAGCCTTATACAACTGCTGTGCGTTAGGTTCTCAGAGTTTGTCCGCTAACGACTGTTCCACCTTAACAGCCATGCGTGTCATCTGCGCGGAGCACGCTTTGAGGCTGAGTATTTTTCCTATAGACTTCTGCACCATCCGCGTGATCCGAGCAGTCACGTCAAGATCCTCGTGCCCTATGACACACCGCGCCACACGGTGGACACTGAAAAGCGCCCAGAGCTTACGGTGACAGAGGATTGGAGGCGCTTACCAGTCCCCGGGGTCGCCAAGTCCGTACTCAACAAATGATTGGTGAGCCCCTGAGGGACACGTTTTCGAGAATACATTCGTTTAATGTTCACTCCATCTTCAGATGTTTACATTTATTTATGCGTTGTGAACACTGTTTTTTTACTTCCGATGTCTTACAATAACTGTCTTCAAAATCTCACTTGCAAAATTAGGCAATGACTTTACTGTAGAAACTATGTGCATGACACGTAAGTAAATGCAAGCTTCTGAAGAAGGGATGCCGAGATCTAGAAATGTCATCATGGAAAAATAAAAACCTATAAAAGCAACCAGCGGTAGGTAACTCATCATAAATTAATAATTACGTTAACTTTCAAGAAATTATCTAGTAATGTTAATACGAAAAATAACAGAAGAACAAAATACAGCAACGAGATAGGTAAACCCAGTCAACAAGCAATTAGAAGTAACTTTGCGGTTTTTGGACACAGACAAGTCATTCGAGCGTTTGAAATTTGGTGTCTTAATATCCAAAAACACTGTAAGTAAGAATTTTTTTAAATAGTTGTCTTTTGACAACTGATCGCATAGGCATGGATTGTTTCTGTAACACTAAACAAATTAAGCCATCGTTTCTTTGTTCATTTTAAAAAGTTTACAAATCTAAATCGCTTGTACTTAGGACATATCTGATGTATTATATAGAAGCCAAACTGGAAAAATGCGAACAAAAGGGAGGCGAATTGTCAAACAGTTAATACTAGCTCTCATACGCTCAAATGGATACTGAGATATTTTGGTCGGTGTCATTACTGATCGTCAGTATTTCTGGTATTGGCAGTACGTTCGCCCTCAGACGGTCGCTATATTGAGGAACTGACAGTACTATTCAACATGTAAGAGCCCATTAACTCGCTCACTTTCTCTCACAAATTTCTTCCGTGCACCCATGGTTTAGGCGATACGAGATTTCAAACGCTTCACTACATTATTTACTTTTATTTATTGCTTACCTGAGCATTCAGCCACTCAGAAATCTGGATCAGTAACAGAATCATCACCTGCCCTTTCCGAAGTGGAGTCGGTGATTAATTCTTCCATGGAATTGGAAACTTCGCTTCCGTCGAAATCCACAATGTCAAAACTGTGTAGAGCATGACAAGTTGGCCAATAAAGTAGCAGACAGCAGACGAATACAGTACGGGACTCAACACAGAGCAGAAAAATGGAAAGCGCTTTTGTGGAGTACAGACAGTTCACAATTCGAGCCTTATGTGCTAGGGAAATGCAGAGACACTGTCTTGGGCAGTCTACATGGCTACCGACAGAGCGCCGGAGCACAATGTTAAGCGCCGTTTACACAGAAGCGAAAACGAGCGTACACTGGCGAACACGCTTTCGCTAGCAATGCACGCGTGCGCGCGTTGACTTGTACCTGAAAATTCGCGTTTGCACTGGAGCGAACGGAAGCGATAGCACGCGATGTGTGTGTGTTTTTGAGGCTCAATCTTTGTCGCGTTATCTTCGTTAACTTCAGTATTCAGTAACAAATACCTGGTTTATTTTGTATAGAGAACATTTTGGTCATGAAATCCAAACGCCGTAGAGACAGAAGAATTTGTGTGTCTATATTCTTGGGCAGGCGTGAAATAAATGGTGGTTCGACTCTGATCGGAAATTTCCAGCTGCAACCATCGCTTGGTTTATTCTAAAACTTCACCCCTATGTTGATGGACGATTTTCGCCTTCTTCTAGAAACAACTGGACCGAAGATTTCAAGGAGAAGTCACAAATTACTATCGACGATCCATATCAGCAGAAAAAGAAGCTAATACAAACGCTGCGATTCTTAGCAACAGGTGACAGTTAACGCTCGTCTCAAATATCTATTTCGTATAACAAAATCATCTGTTTCCCCAATAATTCCTGAAGTATGCAGTGCCATACGCAAAATATTCGCTGATTTTATAAAGGTAAATGGCAGGGAGATACAGTCCTTAAAATGAGTAATGTAATATAAGAATATACAAAAGACCAGCCTTATAGGCTACTTCGTAACTTAAGATTTGGAGTTTGTCGAATAATTTTCACTTATACTGTTGCTGTTTTTAAATGTAGTAAAACAGTAGCTAAACTGTGACATTAACACAGATACATTGAATGTAAGTCATGTGAATGATAAGGTCTTTTGTGTATTTCTGTTTTACATTAATTTACGTTATTTGTTTTGGTTTACTTTAATGCAATTTACACTGAAAAGCCAAAGACACTGGTACACCTGCCTAATATCGTGTAGGCCCACGTGAGCACGCAGAAGTGACGCAACACGACGTGGCATGGACTAGACTAATGTCAGAAGTAGTGCTAGAGGGAGCTGAACCATTAATCCTGCAGGACTGTCCATAAATCCGTAAGAATACGAGGGCGTGGAGATCTCTTCTGAACAGCACGTTGCAAGGCATCCCAGATATGCTCAATGATGTTCATGTGTGGGGAGTTTCGTGGCAAGCGGAAGTGTTTAAACTCAGAAGAGTAATCCTGGTGCCACTCTATAGTAATTCTAGACATGTGGGGTGTCGCATTGTCCTGCTGGAATATGCCCAAGTCCGTCGGAAAGCACGAGGACATGAATGGATGCAGGTGATCAGACGGGATGCTTACGTACGTGTCACCTGTCAGAGTCGTATCTAGCCGTGTCAAGGGTCCCATATCACTCAAACTGCACGCGCCCCACACCATTACAGAGCCTCCACCACCTTGAACAGTCCACTGCTGACAAGCAGCGTCCGTGGTTTCATGAGGTTGTCTCCATACTCATAAATGTACATCCGCTCGATACAATTTGAAACGGTACTCGTCCGACCATGCAAGATATTTCCAGCCCAATGTCGGTGTTGACGGGTTCAGGCGAGGCGTAAATCTTTATGTCGTGCAGCCACCAAGTGTACACGAATGGGCCTCAGCTCCGAAAGTCCACATCGATGATGTTTCGTTGAATGTTTTCAAACAACTTACGGGAATTCAGCCAGGTAATATTAACAGCGACCGCCGATATTTCGTTGAATGGTTCACACGTTGACACTTGTTCATGGCCCAGCACTGAAATCTGCGGGAATTTGTGGAAGGGTTGCACTTCTGTCACGCTGAACGATTCTCTTCAGTCGTCTTTGGCCCCTTTCTTGCATGATCTTTTTCCGGCCGCGACATCGGAGAATTTATGTTTTACTGGATTCGTGATATTCCCGGTACACTCGTGAAATACTTGTACGGGAAAATCCCCAGTTCATCGCTACTTCGAAGATTCTGTGTCCCATCGCTCGTGCGCCGATTATAACATCAAGCTGAAATTCACTTAAATCTTGATAACCTGTCATTGTAGCAGCAGTAACTGAGCGAACAACTGCGCCACACACTTGTCTTATACAGGCGTTGCCGACCACAGCAGCCTATTCTGCCTGTTTACATATCCCTGTATTTGAATACGCATGCCTACGCCAGTATCTTTGGCTGTTCAGTGCATTTTTCTTACACTAATTACAACCAAAACATCAAATCCAATATGAGTTAAAAATAAAATATATGCACTACATTTTCGCTTATGTTGTGCCTGTTGATGAGTTGGCGGAAGGAGTATACACGATATTAATTGGCAAGACTTCTTCCAGAGATTGAAAAAGCCCATGTACAACCGAAATAGTATCTCCTACATTTTATATTGTACAGCATTTTATACATAAATTCTGTAATTTTTCAATTTGGACGCAACATAATCTCCGAAGCTATCAGATGGGGATCTTTTTTTTCCTGCCTACTTTCCTCTTTTACATTGAAACTTATTCCTTTAATTATTTGAAATACATCACTGAAATCACTGTCTCCTTTAGGCCTGCTGCCTTTTTTTCTCTTTTGAAGGCTCAGTTTCCTCTACAGTCTCTTCTGATACACTCTGTGAAAAAAAAACACTTCTCCTAGGCTTTCGTCTCTCACAGCTTTAGGAGATAAACTGTCTTCAATGATATCCTCTTTTGTTTGACTGCGTTTCTAAAATCATACAATGTACTGGTACTGACATCGCTCAAAACTTTGGGCTATTAGGCCGTGGTAGATGTATAAAACTTTCTTCTAACGTTTCCTATCTGACTGCGGGAGATATCTTCAGAGCTACAATGGCGAACTGCAACCAGAACTCGAGGGAGCGCCGAGTATATAGCCAGTGTAGAGGGCACCAGAGTCTATCACGTGACGTCGGCTACTAGATTATCGCTGGTAATGCCAATATTCTCGATTGAAAGCAATCGATCGTCGTTCTTAGGTCGCAATGTTCACATCCAAATGTTATCTAATTTAACAACATCCTCTTTTCTGTTAAACTTATTATGATGTTTATAAGTCTCTAAGCCTCTCTATACATATGCTTATGTATTATGGTTATGAAACGACGTAAGTCATGATTATGCAGCAACCTGAGTGCGAAACTCTGTGAAATTGTCTGCGACTGTCGATATGTCGACAGTTTGCACCAGATAACAATTATATTATGTCTTCAAGGCGATGTCTTCGATAAGACACTGGTCTCTGTGAATTTTATTTCATGATAAACCTCGTGGTAGAGATGTTCCGCTACAGCTGATTTATCCGTACGTCTCAGATGGCAATACCTCTTGTTTTCAACGACACGGGTATTAACAGTTTTCTTTGTGGTACCAACATAAATCAGTGCACAACTACAAGGAAGTTTACATACACTCGGTGTAGGCAAAGGATGTTATATATTTTTTGCCAATCTTAAACATTATTTCATCTTCCTGGTGCGTCCGAAGCTAGTTTCCACAACGTACTTGCTCAGCACTTTCCCAATGCGATCTGTAATCTTAATGATGAACGGATGGAAAACTTTCCCTTTTGGGCAGCCGTCGTTTCTTATCGGTCCTGATTTTCTCCCCAGGGCGAAACCTCCTTGTTAGAATAACCATTCTTCTTGAATGTCGACCGTAGATGTTCAAGCTCATCTTTTAAGACGGTTCACAAATTTTGTGCGCCCTGTCTACCAAGGTTTAATCACCTCTCCTTTTTTCTAGTGTGGTGGTTAGCATCTTTATGCACCGATCAATATGCATGGCTTTCGTGTATGCTCTGTGGTTCAACGTCCTGTTCCCTCGCTTGATAACAGACACATCCAAGAAATTCAGTTGACCGCTATTCTCCGCCTCCACAGTTAACTGTATTTTCGGACTGAAACTGTTAAGATGTATCAGGAAGGCACCCACTTCCTCTGCATTTTGAGGTAACTGTTTTACTGGCAGTATTGTGTTTATCCTCTTGTTTCGGTTTCCTCAGCATGCAAATGACTGGCAAGAAATTGTACAGGGCGTTGAGGAGCAGTGGAACTTCCCACATTGGCTTGAAACTATAGATGGGAAATATTGTGAAATAATTACACTGGCAAGTAGCGGAACTGATCTTTATACAAGAGTTGTCAAGAAAGTAGGTTCCGATCAGTTGCGAAATGAAAATCACAGCGAAAACCAGAAACGTTTAATTTGCAACAGTTAGGTACACTTTCCACCTACTTCTCGACATAGTCGCCGCTCCAACTTCTAGTTTTGTTATAGTGTTGTTTCAACTTTCCAATATCGTCGTCATAGAAAACAGCCGCCTGTGTTTTCGGCCAGTTATCTGCATTGGTCTGCAGCTCGTTGTCTGTGGAAAAATTTTGTCTTCATAGCCAGCGGTTCTTGTGAGCAGAGATGAGACTCAGGGGGAGCCAATTACGGACTGTAATGTGGGTCTTCATTGCCCCTGCAGAGTGCGGCCGAGAATCGGCATGAAGAAGGAACTGGTCGACAGTTGTGTTATGTGGGCTGCATGAAACAGGCGAAATCTCTAACCCGGCCCTCATACTTGGCGGGAGACGCTATTCCCCACGCATCTTTACGTGCTCACTGTTCACTCAAAACTGAAAAGAGCGACGCGACACGATCGACGGGCATACTACAGACACTGCCCAACACACCTGTGCAAAGCTTTACCGGATTTTCCCAATGGTTTCCATTTCGCGACCGATCGGAACTTACTTTCTGGACATCCCTCGTAATTGTGAAGGGGTAGGGGTAGGCGTAGATGACGCTAATTACTGATTTATGTGTAGATATATGTACACAAAGAACATATTTCAGATGGTGGGGTGTTGAGACACACTTCCGTCTGGAAGCAAATTGAAGGTCACAGTCTAGTTCGAGGATGGCCACGACATGCCAAACTTCATACGTGCAGTGTGTGCGTGAAACCAGTGTACCAAGGCCAGGTATGTCGGTCGGCTTTGATCGGTCCTTATCGGAATTACCCAGGACGGCGCCACATTTCATTTGGCATTGCGGTGCGACGTTTTTCGGTCGGCGCAACTCTCTTCAGATCAACAAAATTGTGCTCTCCGGCTGTTTAACCTTCGCTATTTTTTCATTTAAGAAGGACCTTCACAGGTCCTGTGGCTGTTTGCATAAAATGCGCCAGTTTAGCGATTTATCGTCTCAGTCCTTTAAAATGAATAGGAATGACGGAGGGATGAGAATTCTCAATTGGCATAAGTGAAAGGTACAGCATATCTGTTATGAAACTTCATTACAATACCATGCAATAACAATGTAAAGGTTTAGACGACAATGAAGGAGCAAAAAATTCCAATGATCGACAGACGGTATTCATTGTTCTGTATATCAAAAAGCACTTTGTGCTAAATTTGCAGGCCTGGAGCACGTGAATAAATCGTACGAATAGTAAAATTTCTGATGCCCACAGTAAGACGTTGCAAGGTGATACGCCCGCTAAACCCGCTGGGCAGAACAGGTAATCAGGATTGTGGAAAGGGCCAAATAGGTTCGGGTCAGTATCATCTTCTAATTTGTAATTTACTGTAATTTAATAACACTTTTACAACCAAAGCGGCACATAGCCGGACCTTTACCGAATGCAACTTTTCCACCACTGAAGGCCTCCAAACAAGAAATCTTACCAAATGAATAAGATCAAAATCCAATTAAGGTAGCAATAAAACAGTTAAAAAACATCACCGCAAAGTAGGTAGAATAAACATATGCAAGGTGCAGTACAAATGGCTGAAGGCCACAATTAAGTTTCAAAATTTTAAAATATATTTCGATAATCTTTTAAAGGCAGAAGGCCGCAATGTTTAAGCTTGAAAGATAAATTTAAGAATTAATTTTGCAAAATTTTTAAGGCAAAAGGAAAATAGCCATAAGCCTTAAACTTTAAGCAGCTGAAAACAGATAATTAAACACCGGTGGCATTCAGAAGCCTCCAGGGAGGTCGGTCTGCCCTCGTTGACTTAGGCGAGACAGGTGGTGAGCCCAACTACGCTTGATCCGTCGGAACCCAACCAGGGGGGACAGCCACGGACGGACCGACACAACGACTTGTTTCCCATCAATCAGTAAATGAGAACTCAAACAGAAAAGGTTACAAACATGATAATCCACAATGAAGTTTGTATTAGCTGTCAAAATTACACACCATGTTGGACAGCGACAACAGGTGAGGAAAGGACGCTGCCTGAAATTACGTTACTGGCCAGGGTAGGTAACCGGAACACTAACAGACCCTAGGCAGAAAATTCCGCTAGTACACTTGAATTTGAAACACGGTAATATAGTTAACTTCACCCAAAAGAACACTACCTGAATTTATGTCAGTGCCCAGGGCAGGTAACCAGAACACTAACGGCCACAAGGCAGAAAATTCTACTGGTGCACTCGAATTGTAGTCAACCAAAATAGTTAATTGCAGCGCATGGTGGCTAAATTTCAGCAGTAGAAACACTCGGTGTTGCTCACCGGAAAACCTGCCCAACAGCAAACCACCGAAACGAACCACCACAACATGAATGGACGTGGCTTGGGTAGTTGAAACTACTACCTTTGACGTCCTGGGTCGGTGAACGACGAAGGTCGTGGAGATCGGACATCTCCGCACATGCTCCGACACTGCGCAGGGACCGCCAGCAGACCCAGCCGACTGCACCGCTGTCTTCCTAAGACACTTGAACAGTCTCCATGCCAACATAAAATTTACTATGGAAGTAGAGAAGGACCAAAAACTACCTTTTCTAGATGTGCTGGTCACAAGTGATGGTGAAAACTTGGGACACAGCATGTATCGAAAACCGACACACACGGACCGATATCGGCACAAACTATCAAATCACCAACCGAGCCAGAAAAGAGGCATGATTAACACGCTCGTAACGCGGGAAAGACGAATATGTGAGCCACAGCACCTCAGACGTGTAATACAACACTTGGAAAATGTCTGAGGAGCAATGGGTACTCCGCAAGTGATATTAGAAGTATGACAGAGCCAAACACTTGGCGAAGTGAGAAATCAGAAAAATGAATGTCAGGTACGGCCTTTCTGACATACCTTCCCAGAGTGACGGACAGAATCGGCCGTATACTGCGCAAACACGGTGTAAAGACTATTTACATACCGACAAAGAAAATCAAAGAGTGTCTCAGATCGGCAAAAGAGAAAAGGGACCCACTTGCAATGCCAGGAATATACCGCATACCATGCACATGCAGAAAAGTTTATGTTGGAATGACTGGACGATCGATCAACAGCAGGATCACAGAACATAAACGACATTGCAGGTTGGGTCAGGTGGAGAAATCGGCTGTGGCAGAGCACGCGCTGTGTGAGACCGACCACGTAGTAATATTCGCCGACACGGAAGTTCTGGCTGTAGAGAACTATCACACCCGCTTGTTCAGAGAAGCTGTAGAAATACACGAACACGAGAACAGCTTCAGCAAGAAACAGGAAAACCTCAAGGTAAACTGATCCTGGCTTCCTTTGCTGCAGCGAACGACAGTCAGAGGTAGCAAGAGGAGAACCGCACCGGAAATGACCGCGGAGAAGCCCTCAGACGTTGGCGCGCCAGGTACATATACACTACTGGCCATTAAAATTGCTTCACCACGAAGATGACGTTCTACAGACGCGAAATTTAACCGACAGGAAGAAGATGCTGCGATATGCCAATGATTAGTTTTTCAGAGCATTCACACAAGGTTGACGCCGTTGGCGATACCTACAACGTGCTGACATGAGGAAAGTTTCCAACCGATTTCTCATACACAAACAGCAGTTGACCGGCGTTGCCTGGTGAAGTTGTTGCGATGCCTCGTGTAAGGAGGGGAAATGCGTACCATCACGTTTCCGACTTTGATATAGGTCGGATTGTAGCCTATCGCGATTGCGGTTTATCGTGTCGCGACATTGCTGCTCGCGTTGGTCTAGATCCAATGACTGTTAGCAGAATATGGAATCGGTGGATGCAGGAGGGTAATACGGAACGCCGTGCTGGATCCCAACGGCCTCGTATCACTAGCAGTCGAGATGACAGGCATCTTATCCGCATGGCTGTAACGGATCGTGCAGCCTCGTCTCGATCCCTGAGTCAACAGATGGGGACGTTTTCAAGACAACAACCATCTGCACGAACAGTTCGACGACGTTTGCAGCAGCATGGACTATCAGCTCGGAGACCGTGGTTGCGGTTACCCTTGACGCTGCATCACGGACAGGAGCGCCTGTGATGGTGTACTCAATGACGAACCTGGGTGCACGAATGACAAAACGTCATTTTTTGGGATGAATCCAGGTTCTGTTTACAGCATCATGATGGCCGCATCCGTGGTTGGCGACATCGCGGTGAACGCACATAGAAAGCGTGTATTCGTCGTCGCCATACTGGCGTATCACCCAGCGTGATGGTATGGGGTGCCATTGGTTACACCTCTCGGTCACCTCTTGTTCGCATTGACGGCACTATGAACAGTGGACGTTACATTTCAGATGTGTTACGACCCGTGACTCTACCCTTCAGTCGATCCCTGCGAAACCCTACATTTCAGCAGGATAATGCACGACCACATGTTGCAGGTCCTGTACGGGCCTTTCTGGATACAGAAAATGTTTGACTGCTGCCCTGGCCAGCACATTCTAAACATGTCTCACCAATTGAAAACGTCTCGTCAATGGTGGCCGAGCAACTGGCTCGTCACAATACGCCAGTCACTACTCTTGATGAACTGTGGTATCGTGTTAAAGCAGCATCCAAGCTCTGTTTGACTCAATGCCCAGGCGTACCAAGACCGTTATTACGGCCAGAGGTGGTTGTTCTGGATACTGATTTCTCAGGATCTATGCACCCAAATTGCGTGACAATGTATAATATGTTTATCCAATGAATACCCGTTTATCATCTGCATTTCTTCTTGGTGTAGCAATTTTAATGGCCGGTAGTGTAGTCTGTCCTATACCACTGTAGTGCCGTTAGTGGCATATTTATATATTGTTCTAAAATTTTGACTATACCTGTTATGTACTCAGGTGTAAAATGTTTTAATTGTGGTTTTAATGTTTTGACTAGAGTGATGTCGCTCAAATGTCCTTTTAACCACATGGGAGTATTTTTAAACAATTTAATTTGTAAAAATTAAGTGTTCGTTCTAATGCCTACCTGCTGTTAATATACCTTCCTGTGATATTGTTAGGTAAGGTAACAGTTTCTTCTGAAGAGGGCGCCCCTAACATTGTAGTTAATTACGGTTGCTGATCACAGCCATGTTCAAAACATTATGTTTGAAATACGTTCGCAAACGCCACTTCCTGGTGCGCGTAACCAACTAAATACATACGCCAGGACGAGCATATGTAATAATGACAAAAAATCGTAAGTAGAACCAAACACTAATTTAACCTCACGAAACTTGAGCTCTACATTTGTTCCTTACTGTAAAATAAGAGACGAAGGGAAAAAAAAATACGAAATTGTTTGAGGTGACAAAGTATAATATGTTTTTTATCATATTAGGACAGAGAATGGATCACCAAAGTGCGGAAATCAAGAATTAAACGTTAAATCTACCAGAACCAGAGCAATAGGCGTATGTAAGCTGGCATATTATAGAACGTTATGTCGACCTTTGGTGGCACTGTGTTTTTACGACAGCAGGACGTTTACGCTTCTGGTCGCTTGAATGGCGGCGTCAAAGCGGCTCGGACAGGGCGGCGCAGCGCTTCAAAAAAAAAGTGGCTCTGAGCACAATGGGACATAACAGCTGAGGTCATCAGTCCCCTAGAACTTAGAACTAATTAAACCTAACTAGCCTAAGGACATCACACACATCCATGCCCGAGGCAGGATTCGAACCTGCGACCGTAGCGGTCGTGCGGTTCCAGACTGTAGCGCCTAGAACTGCTCGGTCACTTTGGCCGGCGCAGCGCTTCACCACGAAAATACGGGCGTTTCTGGCGGGTGACTACCAGGAAGTGGGTAGGCCGTGACTTACGAGGAGAACACGGCTAGCGCCATAACCACGTTCACCAGAAATAACCGGTGATGACTTCTTTGTGGAGTTACGTTAAGCATAGAGTATTGAGTTCATGAGTTACTGATGTGCAAACTCTTGTATCACGAATAGGAGATGCAGTAGAGGCGTTGACGGTAGAGATGTTGGCAAAGACACGGCTAGAAATTGATTATCGCCTAGGTGTTCTACGGCTAACAAACACAGGACATGTGGAACTGTATACATAAGCATCTTCATGAGTTGAGCTACCAAATGCAGCAAGCCGAGTAGCTGTATCTAGCGTAGTCTCTTAGAAATAAATTTTTGAAATCAAAGAAAAATGTATGCTCGACTTTTCCGTTCGCCTTGTATTATAATTATTGTTAATGTATGCTATTATTATTATTATTATTGTTAGTCGCTACTATTATTTGCGTTGATAGTTATGACCATTCTCATAACAATGGGTGTCAGGCGTTCACAACAGAGCCACAATTATGCATAAATACTGAATATGTTTTGTAACAGTTTTTCACATTTTACGTATACAGAGGGAAGCGATGAGTGAAAATTTTTGCCAAGGCCGGGAATCGAAACCAATTTGGGTCGAGAAGGGAGGCATGCCAGGGCAGTCGGTGCAGCTGTTGAACCGCTTTGCCAAGTTGGCTTAGTGGCTAACGCGCCTGCCCAGTAAGCAGTAGACTCGGTTCGATTACCGGCTTGGTACAAATTTTCACTCGCCAGCTCAGTCCATAAACCTAAAATCATATCTCTATGAGACCAGTAATGTCTCTGACATTATGTTATTTAATCAGTTTTTTACGTCTACAGTTCCTGCTCCGATGTTGGAGAGAGCCCGAGGAGCATAACCTCATCAGGCAAATTAACCATAAATAACTAAATAAAAGGTCAATGTCGTTTTTGAGGTTGCTGTTTGTAAATAAAGTAACGTTATAATAAGAGTTTGCCAGCGATGGGCGATGGCAGACGTATAAGAGGACCCATTTCATCGAATGTAAATGTACCTGACATGAGAACACCTCCACCATAGGCAACGGCCCTGTTGGCATGTGGGTCAGTGGTTTTCGATCATAGACGAGTCCAGCCACCAGAGTTCTGAATTTTTAGACAACATTGTTGTGTGGAGATAACAGTGATTGGTTTGCTTATAACCAATTATTAAAAATGACAGTCACAATCGCATTATTTATTTTGCCACCAACCGGTTTCAACCCGCGATGGGGTCATCTTCAGAGCAATTTACACCATTTGGTCGCTCGCTGGAGTCGTCACCCTGACTGTGCACGGTTAATAATGCACAGCTACTATGCATAGCTACCAATCGTGCACAGTCAGGGTGACGACTCCAGCGAGCGACCAAATGGTGTAAATTTCCCTGAAGATAACCCCATCGAGGGTTGAAACCGGTTGGCGGCAAAATAAATAATGCATTGTGACTGTCATTTTGAATAATTGGCCAGCGTTCTGAGACTCATCAGATTATTTTTACACCCGTCGCGTCCTCGACGCCGGTGCTCCTGCGCCCATGCCAACCACTGAAACACGTGACGTTCTGTCAGCAGAGGTTCAGGTATGGGAGATACAGCTAGTTAGTCAATCTGGAACGTATAGATGCTCACAAGTTAATGTTTTCCAGCGTTGAACAGCCGACTGATCAGCTGAAATAGACTTCTGCGGAGCACAGGTAACCTCTTCTCTTCTGAGGTTAAAAAAAAATTGGTAGGAAATTGTTCTTTTCATATTTTCCAACAAACCAGCACACATATGAACATATTGAAGGTTTGACACACTGGGCTATCATTTGAGTCCTAAGACCCACTTAAAACATGTGTAAAACACAGACGAGGCTTGTACCCTCACTCTATTATTAAGCAATTACTAAAACAATGGCCTCAATGGCCGAATACTTTATTAGGAACAGATCACACACAGTCAAGTCTAAAGAATGTTTTTCAGACCACGAACCATGAAAAGGGTCCAGTTTCTATCGTTCTAATCGAACACTTACGTTGAGTTTCACATCGCGATGGACAACAGATGCAGGTACGTACAGGTAAGTTTTACAAATCTTTTTTAGTGTCCAAGCTTAACTGAGTGTACACTGAGGAGACAAAAGTCATGGAATACCTTCCAATCTCGTGGCGGGCCTTCTTTCATGCAGCGTAGTGTAGCAGCCCGACTTGGCATGAACTCATCAATTCGTTGGAAGTTCGCTATAGAAAACTAAGCCATGTTCTGTCTATAGCCGTCCATAACCGCGAAAGAGTTATAGGGGCAGGATTTTGTGCACGAACTGACCTCTCAATTATGTCCCTTAAATGTTCCGTGGGATTCACGACCGGCGATCTAGATGGCCAAACCATCCGCTCGAATTGTCCTGAACGTTCTTCACACCAGTTCATGAACAGTTGTAGAACGGTGCCATGTTTGAGAACATGAAGTTCATGAATGGTTGCAAATGTTCTCCACGTAGCCGATCATAAATATTTCCAGTCAATGATCAGTTCAGTCCTGCGAAGCCACCACCAGCTTGCACAATGCTTTGTTGACAACCTGCGTACAAGACATCGTGAGGTCCGCCAGACACTCAAATCCCACCATCAGTTCTTACCAACTGAAATCGGGACTCGTCTGACCAGGCCAATCGTCTAGGGTCCCATCGACATGGTCACGAGCCCAGGAGAGGCTATGTCTGATGTAAGGAAAGGCACTTGCGTCGGGTGTCTGCTGTCGTAGCTGCATTGTCCTAACGAATACGTTCAGTGTACGTCCCACCTTGGTTGCTGCAGATATTTCAAGCACTACTGCTTGTCTGTTAGCACTGACAACTCTTTGAAAACGCCCCTGCTCTCGATCGTTAAGCGAGGGCCGTACACTGCGTTGACCGTGGTGGGAGGTAACGTCTAAAATTTGGTATTCTCGGCACATTCTTGACACTGTGGATCTGGAATACCGAATTCCCTAACGATTTACAAAATGGAATGTCCCATGCGTCCATCTAGCTTTACGCGTTCAGAGTGCGTCAATTGCCGTCGTGCGGCCATTATCACGTTGGATACCTTTTCTGAAGAAGAGAAATTTGTCAACATCGGAGTATGGATTTAGGTGTCAGGAAGTCATTTCTGAAAGTATTTGTATGGAGTGTAGCCATGTATGGAAGTGAAACATGGACGATAAATAGTTTGGACAGGAAGAGAATAGAAGCTTTCGAAATGCGGTGCTACAGAAGAATGCTTAAGATTTGATGGGTAGCTCACACAACTAATGAGGAGGTATTGAATAGAATTGGTGAGGAGTTTGTGGCATAACTTGACAAGAAGAAGGGACCGGTTGGTAGGACATGATCTGAGGCATCAAGGGATCACAAATTTAGTATCGGAGGGCAGCGTGGAGGGTAAAAATCGTAGAGGGAGACCAAGAGATGAATACACTAAGCAGATTCAGAAGGATGTAGGTTGCAGCAGGTACTGGGAGATGAAGAAGCTTGCACAGGATAGAGTAGCATGGAGAGTTGCATCAAACCAGTCTCAGGACTGAAGACCACAACAACAACAACCTTTTCACACGAATCACCAGAGTGCAAATGACAGCTTCGCCAATGCACTGCCATTTTGTACCTTGTGTATTAGATACTACAGCCATCTGTATGCGTGCATGTCAGTATCCTATGACTTCTGTCACCTCGATGTAATTATCAGTCGGCCTCGGTGGTCGAGCGGTTCTAGGCGCTTCAGTCCGGAGCCGCGCTGCTGCTAGGGTCGCAGGTTCGAATCCTGTCTCGGGCATGGATATGTGTGATGTCTTTAAGTCTGCAGCTCGTGGTCGTGCGGTAGCGTTCTCGCTTCCCGCGCCCGGGTTCGCGGGTTCGATTCCCGGCGGGGTCAGGGATTTTCTCTGCCTCGAGATGACTGGGTGTTGTGTGCTGTCCTTAGGTTAGTTAGGTTTAAGTAGTTCTAAGTTCTAGGGGACTGATGACCATAGATGTTAAGTCCCATAGTGCTCAGAGCCATTTGAACCATTTTTGATGTCCTTAGATTAGTTAGGTTTAAGTAGTTCTAAGTTCTAGGGGACTGGTGACCTCAGAAGTTAAGTCCTACAGTGCTCAGAGCCATTTGAACCATTTTGTGATTATCATTCGCATAGTTCCTGTTGGCTGTTGTTGATAATCCGGCCTGCTGTTTGATGTCTGGTGGCGTCTGTATGCTACATTTGGGTCCGCTTTTTTGCAGACAGTGCGTGATTGTGTTGTCCTCTGTCCAACTCGAAATCAGAGGGCGTGAAATCAGCGTTTTCTTGAAGCGCATGACCCCATACTGAACTGACGAGCGTGAATGGTTCTGAATGGCTCCATCTAAGTTACCAGATATTCATACCTATACGATTTTCTATTTCTCTTGTAACTAATTCTGATTCGCTAGTTGCAGCACACACACACAAACACACACACCTACACACAACACACACTGAATAACGTTCCACAACTGCATTTCATCCCTCTCTCTCCCTCCCGCCCCCCCCTCTCTCTCTCTCTCTCTCTCTCTCTCTCTCTCTCTATATATATATATATATATATATATATATATATATATATATATATATAATGGAAGGAAACATTCCACGTGGGAAAAATTATATATAAAAACAAAGATGAGGTGACTTACCGAACAAAAGCGCTGGCAGGTCGATAGACACACAAACAAACACAAACATACACACAAAATTCAAGCTTTCGCAACAGACTGTTGCCTCATCAGGAAAGAGGGAAGGAGAGGGGAAGACGAAAGGAAGTGGGTTTTAAGGGAGAGGGTAAGGAGTCATTCCAATCCCGGGAGCGGAAAGACTTACCTTAGGGGGAAAAAAGGACAGGTATACACTCGCACACACGCACATATCCATCCACACATACAGACACAAGCAGACATATTTAAAGACAAAGAGTTTGGGCAGAGATGTCAGTCGAGGCAGAAGTGCAGAGGCAAAGATGTTGTTGAATGACAGGTGAGGTATGAGTGGCGGCAACTTGAAATTAGCGGAGATTGAGGCCTGGTGGATAACGGGAAGAGAGGATATATTGAAGAGCAAGTTCCCATCTCCGGAGTTCGGATAGGTTGGTGTTAGTGGGAAGTATCCAGATAACCCAGACGGTGTAACACCGTGCCAAGATGTGCTGGCCGTGCACCAAGGCATGTTTAGCCACAGGGTGATCCTCATTACCAACAAACACTGTCTGCCTGTGTCCATTCATGCGAATGGACAGTTTGTTGCTGGTCATTCCCACATAGAATGCGTCACAGTGTAGGCAGGTCAGTTGGTAGATCACGTGGGTGCTTTCACACGTGGCTCTGCCTTTGATCGTGTACACCTTCCGGGTTACAGGACTGGAGTAGGTGGTGGTGGGAGGGTGCATGGGACAGGTTTTACACCGGGGGCAGTTACAAGGGTAGGAGCCAGAGGGTAGGGAAGGTGGTTTGGGGATTTCATAGGGATGAACTAACAGGTTACGAAGGTTAGGTGGACGGCGGAAAGACACTCTTGGTGGAGTGGGGAGGATTTCATGAAGGATGGATCTCATTTCAGGGCAGGATTTGAGGAAGTCGTATCCCTGCTGGAGAGCCACATTCAGAGTCTGGTCCAGTCCCGGAAAGTATCCTGTCACAAGTGGGGCACTTTTGTGGTTCTTCTGTGGGGGATTCTGGGTTTGACGGGACGAGGAAGTGGCTCTGGTTATTTGCTTCTGTACCAGGTCGGGAGGGTAGTTGCGGGATGCGAAAGCTGTTTTCAGGAAAAGCTATGAAATCCCCAAACCATCTTCCCTACCCTCTGGCTCCTATCCTTGTAACCGCCCCCGATGCAAAACCTGTCCCATGCACCCTCCCACCACCACCTACTCCAGTCCGGTAACCCGGAAGGTGTACACGATCAGAGGCAGAGCCACGTGTGAAAGCACCCACGTGATTTACCAACTGACCTGCCTACACTGTGATGCATTCTATGTGGGAATGACCAGCAACAAACTGTCCATTCGCATGAATGGACACAGGCAGACAGTGTTTGTTGGTAATGAGGATCACCCTGTGGCTAAACATGCCTTGGTGCACAGCCAGCACATCTTGGCACAGTGTTACACCGTCCGGGTTATCTGGATACTTCCCACCAACACCAACCTATCCGAACTCCGGAGATGGGAACTTGCCCTTCAGTATATCCTCTCTTCTCGTCATCCGCCAGGCCTCAATCTCCGCTAATTTCAAGTTGCCGCCATTCATACCTCACCTGTCTTTCAACAACTTCTTTGCCTCTACACTTCTGCCTCGACTGACATCTCTGCCCAAACTCTTTGTCTTTAAATATGTCTGCTTGTGTCTGTATGTGTGGATGGATATGTGCGTGTGTGCGAGTGTATACCTGTCCTTTTTTCCCCCTAAGGTAAGTCTTTCCGCTCCCGGGATTGGAATGACTCCTTACCCTCTCCCTTAAAACCCACTTCCTTTCGTCTTCCCCTCTCCTTCCCTCTTTCCTGATGAGGCAACAGTCTGTTGCGAAAGCTTGAATTTTGTGTGTATGTTTGTGTGTCTATCGACCTGCCAGCGCTTTTGTTCGGTAAGTCACCTCATCTTTGTTTTTATCTATCTATATATATATATATATATATATATATATATATATATATATATATATATATATTCAGACTAAAGAAATATTTATGTCAAGCACTATACTCCCTTACCAGTAAATTTAATCTCTCCGTTTTACACTCCGCTAAAAAAAAGTTCATGTCCACTACTGTAGCGCCTCATTAGAGTGTGACAGAGTTTCGGCACTGAGTTGGCAGAAAGCCAGATTGATATAACTGCAATAGCTAAAGTTAGGCAGCTGGTAACTAGATGTGGGCTGAGGTTAGATACGGATGGACGCAGAAAGAGAGAGAGAGGGAGCAGGACGACCTGCGACCCCGATCAGCAGTGTGACGTCACTCGGTTTCACAACGTTGGCCGGTGATGTCAGCAATGCTTCCTTCGCGTTCACAATGTGCCGGCAGCGACTCCCCACACCTTCCGCCTCTTCTCCGCTCCTCTCTTTACAATCATTCCAGCAGCAGCGCCGACGAGTGTGCAGGGAAATCTGTCTTGGACATTAGCTGACGTCACAGGCACGCTGACGTCGACATCCTTTACAACGCTGACCACGTCGCTCACCGGCCTTCGCCCCTGTGCGTTGTCATTCACCACGGCAACCCAAACAAGTCCTCACTCTTCTTTCCATTCACACATGTTCCTAACGGCGTACAAGTCGGTGCACTCGCCTTGCTTAACACCCGATCTGTTATGACAAAAATGGGAAGGATAGACATACTTGCTAACCGTCTTTGTTTTCTTTACCTCTTTACAGTTTACGTTTGCAGTCTGTGGCTAGTTCCTTCTTCGAGTAATGTTCGACGATGAGTCACAGCTCAGTCCTTATAGCAGTATGGTTAGCATCTTCTTAGGTACCGTCGTAATAAGGCAACACAGAAAATAACGCAGTATATGATACAGAGTTTTAAATCAACACCCTCGCTCTCAGCGATGCTAGGATCCAGCATCCTTTGATTAGAAGATCGCTGACGTGGCATGCTACTCATTAACCATCTAATGTTACACAGGGTGAATCCAATATGAATTTACGAACTTTCAGGGTTGGTGGAGAACGGTAAATGTATCAGCTTAAGGTAAGGGAGCCTGGTCCGAAAACGACCGAATCGAAAGTTACAAGCGAATATCGTTCCCATACCTCTGACAGTCATATACCGATGCTGTTGTTGCTAAGACTTTAGGGTGGGCAACTTTAAGAGGTGGTAATATGAACCAAAACAAAAAAGTCCAGTAAAAACTGATTCTAAAATGCAAAACTTATGAGCTACGAGCACTTGTTCATTTTCGATACTGCGAAACACACCTCTCCTCTTGCAAGCTCTTTGGTTTCCTTATTTTTGGAGGAGGTAGTATGGACCAAAACAAGAAAGAACTGTCCGGTAAATATGGCTCTAAAATGATACATTAAGAGCTATGGGCACTTTGTCAGTAGAAGGGATTTTTACTATCTTAGTGGTCGAAACTGGTCACCGTAGTAAATAAATTGTGATCAAGACCGTTTTTTGTACCACATTGATCACTGTCACTCCCATAATGTATTCAAAAGTAAGTAGAAGGGATGTTTCAAAGTAGCGAAGTTTTAGAGCCCTTATTTGATATACTTTTTTTCTTGTTTTGGTCCATACTACTACCTCTGAAAGTTGTCTACTCCAAAATCTTAGCAACAACAGTACCGCTGTATGAGCTCCAATATCAGAGGTATCAGAACGATTTTGCCAGCCGCTGTGGCCGAGCGGTTCTAGGCGCTTCAGTCTGGCACCGCGCTGCTGCTACAGTCGCAGGTTCGTTTCCCACCTTGGGCATGGATGTGTGTGGTGTCCTTAGGTTAGTTTGCTTTAAGCAGTTCTAAATCTAGGGCACTGGTGACCTCAGATGTTAAGTCCCATAGTGCTCAGAGCCATTTGAACTATTTGAACCTTCATGATTGACTTCTTTCCCGACATCGATGGCATCTTCCAGCAAGATAACAGTCCGTGTCACAAGTCCAGAATCGTTCTACAGTTGTTTGAGGAGCATGACAGTGAATTAATGTTAATACAGGGTGATTCAAAACGAATACCACAACTTTAAGAATTTAAAACTCTGCAACGACAAAAGGCAGAGCTAAGCACTATCTGTCGGCGAATTAAGGGAGCTATAAAGTTTCATTTAGTTGTACATTTGTTCGCTTGAGGCGCTGTTGACTAGGCGTCGGCGTCAGTTGATGCTAAGATGGCGACCGCTCAACAGAAAGCTTTTTGTGTTATTGAACCTCCTGATAGGTGGTGTATTAAACGTTGGTATAAACAGTTTTTTACAGAGAATGGGTGTTTGTGCAATGGGAAAAGTTCTGGACAGCCGAGAACGAGTGATGAAAATGTAGCACGCATCCAGCAAGCATTTGTTCGCAGCCCAGGAAAATCGACTCGCAGAGCTAGCAGAGAGCTGCAAATTCCACAATCAACTGTTTGGAGAGTCCTACGAAAAAGGTTAGTTATAAAACCTTATCGTCTGAAATTGGTTCAAGCACTGTCAGCAGCTGATAAGATTAAAAGAATCGATTTCTGTGATTTTATCCTTGCCCAAATGGAAACAGATGAATCTTTCGTTTCAAAGATTGTGTTTAGTGATGAAGCAACTTTCCACACTAACGGGAAAGTCAACCGTCACAATGTCTGTATATGGGGCACTGAGAATCCGCGGGAAACAACTCAGTATGAACGTAACTCGCCTAAGGTGAACGTTTTCTGTGTCATTTCAGCCAATAAAGTTTTTGGTCCCTTTTTCTTCGAAGGTGCTACTGTAACTGGACTACAGTATCTGGAGATGTTAGAGAATTGGCTGTTCCCTCAGCTCGAACAAGAAGCACAACAATTCATATTTCAGCAGGATGGAGCGCCACCACATTGGCACTTATCTGTCCGTAACTAGTACCTGAACGTCAACTACCCGAGGCGATGGATCGGCCGCCAGGCAGCCCGTGACAGAGCACTTCATCACTGGCCTCCAAGAAGCCCTGATCTTACCCCCTGCGATTTTTTCTTATGGGGGTATGTTAAGGATATGGTGTTTCGGCCACCTCTCCCAGCCACCATTGATGATTTGAAACGAGAAATAACAGCAGCTATCCAAACTGTTACGCCTGATATGCTACAGAGAGTGTGGAACGAGTTGGAGTATCGGGTTGATATTGCTCGAGTGTCTGGAGGGGGCCATATTGAACATCTCTGAACTTGTTTTTGAGTGAAAAAAAACCTTTTTAAATACTCTTTGTAATGATGTATAACAGAAGGTTATATTATGTTTCTTTCATTAAATACACATTTTTAAAGTTGTGGTATTCTTTTTGAATCACCCTGTATAACTTAAAATGCTGAAAGACGTTTGGATTTCTGCAAGCTATAGGGAGATGCTGGTAGTATGAAATAAGTACGAAAACCAACAGAGAACAATAAGAATGGAAGAGCTCTAGAGAGGTTTTCGGATTAAATACGGTGTAGTGCAAGGTTGCGGTCTTTCTAGACGTACGCTCAAGAAGCAAAGACGTCAGTAAGAAAGGTTCAGGGATGAAAATTCAGGGTGAAAGAACTTCAATGATAAGATTTTGTGACGACATTGCTATCAGTGAAAGTAAGGAAGAATTACAGGACTTGTTAAATGGAATGAACGGTCTAATCAGCACAGAATAAGGGACTGACAGTAGACCAAAGGAAGAAGGAGAAATGAGGAGTGGAAATGAAATAAGTCATGAATTTAATATCAAGACTGATGACTGCAAAGTAAACGAAGTGAAGGTGTTCTGCTAGCTTGGACGCAAAATAATGCATAACGGATGAAGCAAGAATAATATAAAAAGCAGACTAGGAGAGGCAAAGAAGGTTTTCCTAGCTAAAGGAAGCCTACTTGCGTTAAACATTGATCTTAATTTGAGGAAGATATTTCTGAGGATGTACGTTTGGAGCTCAGGAGTGTGTGGAAGTGGATCCTGGACCGTGGGAAAACCAGAAAAGAAGAAAGCGAGTGACATGATGTGCTGTAGCAAGGTGCTTAAAATTGTACTGACGTATAAGACACGAAATGAGGAGATTCTCCTCAGACGCTACAATGAAAGGAGCACGTTGAAACCACTGACTAGAAGAAGGGACAGAATGATAGGACATCTTTAAGACATCAGAGCTTAACTTCCATGGTGCTACAGGGAGCTATTGTGGAAGATAATAGATTGGAATCTACACAAAACATAATTCTGCTCTTCTGAGATAGGGAGACTGACACGGAAGAGGAAGTCGTCTGCTGCGTATTTAGCCGGACGAACAGGTCAGAAATAACTGCCTATCAGAATATGTCATCACACCGCAGATTTTTTTACGTTGTACGTTGTAATAAAAACCTACGTTCCAGTTTCTTAAGATCTGGTACTGAAATCTATCTCCAACATTCTGACTAGGGATAATGAAAACGAAGGGGTCACCCTAAGCAGATGACAACAGTAGCTTTATGACTTTATGATATATATCAAATGTATTCGCAAATTTGTGCCGGGCCGGGACTGTAACCCGGATTTCCCGCGTTTTTTTTTTTTTTTTCTACGTTTGGTATTGATCGTTGTATTGTGCCTATACCACTTGGCTATCCATGCACGACTGATGGCCACCCCCAAACCTTCATATGTCGTCAACCCTGCGTCTACGGCCTGTACTCGTACATCAATTATGTACAATTACGCGCGACTCAGGCGTTGTACTTGAAAGTTGCATGCCAGGTTTCGGCAGATAGATACGATATTGCAGTGCCTATGTTATTCTGATTACGATGCATGCATGCCCAAAGGTAAAAATATTGCAAATCTATCCGAAAAGCTTGCTCAGGAGCTGTTGCTCCAGCAATATGCCGAAAGTCAAGAGGAAAATTTTGAAGTATTGGTTTGATAACACGATCCCTCAGACGAATCACATGCTATGTCTGCACTGACTGGTAACCGAGATAACAAGACAGTGTTTTGTTGTTGTGCAGTTGGCCTGTACAACGACTTGTATTGATAATTAGACAATAACAGAACCCACAACTGCAATTTTTGCGCTGTTCCTCGAGGAACGGGTTTCAGAGGATTGAACAAAAGCATTGAAGGCCGATGATCTTAATGAAACAGAACTTTCAACCATAAACGTACTGGTGGATCTTGGTAGCGCTGTAGATAATGCGAGCGCCTCTTTTTTAAGTTGACTATTATTGCACTACGCTCTGTTGAGAGTTTTCGAGGCAAAAGTAATGGGCCTATCAGATGAAACAATTCTATGGGAGAGCGCAGCACCAATGCCGTATGAAGATGCATCCACAGCTAACACAAGAGGCTTTAAACAAACGATCAGAACTAGTCAACTGTTCAGCAGATGTACGACTTGTACAACAATATCATCTAGACTATTTGGCTCTTTATTGCTCCAGGAAATAGTGAAAAATATTAGGAGCTAAGCATTTCCGAATGGTAGTCTTTGAAACTGGAACAATCCCAGGTGAATATTGATCACAAAATATTGCTTGTACTGCTCGCCCATGGGTAACTGCAAATAGCCCTCACATAAACGGCTCTGAGCACTATGGGACTAAACATCTATGGTCATCAGTCCCCTAGAACTTAGAACTACTTAAACCTAACTAACCTAAGGACAGCACACAACACCCAGTCATCACGAGGCAGAGAAAATCCCTGACGCCGCCGGGAATCGAACCCGGGAACCCGGGCGTGGGAAGCGAGAGCGCTACCGCACGACCACGAGATGCGGACAGCCCTCACATAAATCCATCTTATAAAACAATCTATTCTTTCCCAATCTGTCTATTAAAGTCCTCTGATCTTGGGAGAGGAGATGAATCCTTGACAATGAGTGGATTTACCGTTGCTTTGAAATCAGTACACAGACATAATATTCCTCTTGGTTGTTTAAGTATGACCAAGGGAGACACTAACTGGCTTGCAGAAATTGATTGTATGACCAAAATGTCTTTCCATTGTTACATGTCCTGAGCGACCTTCTCACGTATGGCGTAGGGAACAGGCCTAGTATGATAAAATCGCTCTTTCACATTGTCTTTAACACTAATGTGCGCCTCAAAATCTTTACGCCTACAGTAACTAATCCTGGTTCAGAAAGTTCACTGTACTTACTACCCACGTCAGAAGCATTAGTATATACTGATGTGTAATACATTATCTTGTGTGCGCAGGTTGAGCAAATCAAACAAGAACTGTTTGCACTGTTTCTAGAGCATAGTGCATGGAATGAAACACGGTTTGTAACGCACGAAAAGTTGCTGCAAACTGAACCCAAAAAGTGCTGTATTGTATGTCAATTATATGCATCCATAGGAGAAGTAGGTTTCTGTAGCCGTGGGCTACCGATCATTTCATAGGTGTCTTTATTGATGAAGGAAACCGAAACACGTGTGTATAATTGAAATTTGTGTTTTGAGCCACTCTTAATTGGACAAAAGGTTTTTCCACTGTCGGTGAACTACAGAAGAAAGTTTCTGCGAGGTGGAATTGAGAGACTTTTTTGATATTGGCCACTCTGGCTGGGCCATGGCCACATTCACTTCCTGAGAGCTACATCGTAGCTGTATGGTAGACTGGTGCCTGTCCTGGCTGCATTGCGAACAGACCTTGTGTACCACACTCGAAACACCTTCCTTCAGGACAAGGACAACTGATTAAAAAAAACACCTCGTGTACAACGTGACTGAAAAGTTCTACTTTTAATCTGAACCCTGTTCTCATTCACTTTATCATTAACTTTACAGTGAGTGCCCTGAACACTACGAACAAAGGAAACAGATGGAGTCTCAAAATCAACTTCCAGAATGCTTTGAGTCTCTACAGTTGAGAGAGATGTTTTCCTACCCTGATCTGACAGTTTTACGATAACAGAACATATGCGTGCGTCTGACAGGTTTTGCATTATTGCATAACGTAAAATTACGTCAGTATAACTTTATCCACAAGAACACTAGAACCTTTACGTTCAGCAATGCACTGTTTGAATGACTTTTCAGGGTACTTAAGGCGAAAAAAATTGAAATCTCATCCCAGCGACATGCAGCTGTGCCTTGTATTACTCATCGAGTTTCGGAACGAGTTCTTCATAATCAACATCTTCCACACAAGAGTTGGGGAACAGCTTGAAACAGAGACAATAAACGTCGGCTCGAACAGCGGACAGAAAGAATGCAATGCGCACCTTACCTTTAACACTAGAACCGCTGATATTTGGACGTACCTAGAACCGCGGCTGGGTCACTAATTCCCCGCGATCTTTTCCTTTATTTCCCCTATGCCAATGGGTTATTGTTACTGCCAATGAATCTATTGTTAGAAGCACTAGGAAATTTAGAATGAAATTAACAAAAATAAACAAGGTTTACATAAATTATAATTTTATATTTTAAAACTTACATGTATTTGCTGAGTGTTTTTAATGGCTGCTGTTACATAAAGAACACAAATAATAGTCTTTTGATGTACATTTGTTGCACACAGTTTTCTTGCAGATGTGACACTTAACAAATGATTTGTTTCCTTCACAGTCAGACTTTACAAGGCAACGTGTTCGCTTTTTTTGTCTGTCAGGAATATCTTCAGGTCAGACAGGGACGCCAGTCTTTCTGGTCACTGTGTACTTCTCAGCAAGCTCCTCCCCCAGCTGCAGGATGAAATCCCTGCGTTTGAATTTTTTATCATTTAGAGATTGATCAATACCCACGCATTTATACCAGCCAAATCCAGCAAGTTGTAAAATGTGGGAACAGGTCAACGTCTCGATGGTGCTTTGACAGACTTTTTGCGAGCCATTTGCTCGACCACGTCCACTCCATATTTAGAGCAGTTATAAAACATAACTGTATCTGGCTTCTTTTTTATACCATCCTCAATCGTCATATAAGGATGCATAGTGCTCAGAATCAAGACGTTCTTGTTGCCCTTACCCTGATAAACAGTCAGTGTGGTATCATCTTTTATCAACAATACTGTGCTGTATAACTGTTCTCTTGCCTTCTTGATACAGACTGGTACTTCCCTGCGAGATCGATTTATTGTGCCCACAAGACTCGTAGAATTAGCTTTCAGTGTCTCAGAGAGCGCTAAGGAGGTGAAAAAATTGTCACATGTGACATTTATTCCTTTGTTGAGGTAAGGTTGCATCAATTTTTTTTACAACAAAGTCACCAAGACGCTCATCACTCCGCCTAGTGTCATCCTTTCCTAGATAAGGGATAGCATTCACAAAACATTTTAAGTCTTTGTCTACCGCCAGCCAATACTTTTGCCCGTATTTGTCCGGTTTTGAGGCTATAAACTGCGTGAATCTGCAACGGCACTTTGAAGGAAAAAGCTGTTCATCGATTGTTATATATGGACCCGGTATGTAGCTAGACTGTGCATTCGCAATGAACTCATTCCAGATTTCTGATACCAAAGCAAACTTGTCTTCTCTTAGTCGTTCTGATCTTGTGGATCTAATGTCAAATCTGAGATAACGCATTATCTCTCTGAATCTGTCACGAGCCATTGTTGATTTCACAAAATTATTTCCCCACTTCACTGACCACAATGTATCTAGTTCTAAGCTCTTAGCTCCAATAGCACCACGGACGTACAATATAGCTATAAAAGCTTCCAGTTCTTCAATTTTTATAGTCCACTCATCTGAGCTAAGTACACGACGTGCTTCAGTTTCTGTATATTTTACAATATGTTTCAAAATTTTGTGCGTTATCATTAGATGCCATGCACTGTAACAGGTCTCATTCACATTTCATTTTGCATGCGGAGAAGGTCCTGTCCTATCTGTGAAAACATTCTGTTGTCCATATCTTCAGCTGAAGAGTCACGTATTACTCCAACTTTCCAGGTTGTTCCATCGGGTGCTACAATATCGCTACCTGAAGGAAATTGAAGTAGTCCAGAACCCTGGGCATTTTGTTGTCCACGCCGACCTTGAGGACCTCCACTTCGTCGAGTTGACTTAGTCTTTGTGGCAGTTGTTCCTGTAATAGTAGTTATACGTATTAGAACGCGATTCAATACTGAATATATTGTGTAAAATTAGAACAAAAAAACACCTTCATAAATGTAATATATAACTTGTAAAAATTCAACACGAAATAAAGTATAAACACAAGTGTTGAAATTAGTGTCTATGCAACATTACATAAACAAAAATTATTATAAAACAAAGACATAAACAAGCATACCTTTCTCATCAGCATTCAGTAGAACCTTCTCAGGAGTAACATTGTCTTCTGATGAAGAATCCGGAACTATTGGCGATGGAAATTCCTCCTCAGATAAAGACTCCAGCGGTTCGCCCTCAGTTTCATTATCTAAAATCTCATTTAGAGCATTTATAATGTCCTCTTCTGTGCGTAGAAATTTGGCCATAGTATATTCGTAAGTTACAAGCACTATCCACACAGACAGAATGCACTACTAAACCCGTTTTCGTGGTACAAAACTCTGGGTGCGCAATATCTGCATAGAAGGTCAGGCCTGTTTGAACCTCTCTCCCTCTCGTCCCCTGCTGAAAACTGGAACGTCAGCCGGAAGTGAAGTAAAACGAGTTTTGCGATTGTTGACCACACACACACACTAACAATAGGCATGAAGCCACATGAAAAATGAGATTGTTATAGCAACTGCGCTGGGCGGGTCAGAACTGACCCTTCCGCAGTTCTAGGTGAATCTTCATATTTCTCTTTTATGTTTTCGCCATAAAATGTGAAATGAAGTATAATCACTAATTGCCTTATTTCAGAAAAAGTCACAGGAATGTAACACTCTAGGCAATAACACAAAAGAGTGACAAACAAAGGAATTGTCAAGTGGGTCACGAGTGACCCAGCCGCGGTCCTAGTGTTAATGCTGTATGCAGTGAAGTGAGCTACCAGAGCGCGGTGTTCCGACGATTCCTCTTCTTCGGTGTTAAATTGGCGAAATTTGGATGAAGCAAATGGCTGTGATGCTGATTGTTGCGACAGTAAGCTCACTGAGCAGTAGTCGTTCAGTCTCTGTGTCTCAACCTAAACAACTTCGTTTAGATGTAGTTCACGTGGGGGTTCAGACATGGTGAAAAACTTTATACTACACTGCTGGCCACCGTAAATGCAGCACCCTGAAGGAAGCATCCGAATCAAGTGAAATTTACACCATGGGTTTGCAACGATGAGATATGCAAGTGATCAGAATTTCAGCGCAGACGCACATCACGCGCGCCTGTGGCGCCACCTCATAGCGCCATTTAAGGCTTCGCGATTTCGGCGAGTGTACGTTCGGCACGTGTGTTTACCTTGTGGTTGTTTCACAAGACGATCAGTTATGCCTCGTAGACAGCAGCGAACATCTTTTGATCAAGTATCCGAGTTCGACAGAGGTAGGATAGTGGCTTACTGAGATTGCGGATTATCATACAGAGAAATCGCTAGTCGTGTTGGACGGAACCAAACAACTGTAATGCGGATATGTGACCGTTGGATGCTGGAGGGTACGACGGACCGACGTGGTCGATCACATTCACCTCGGTGCACCACTGCACGTGCTGATAGGCAAATTGTGCGCATGGCAGTGACGGATCGCTCAGTGACATCCCGAACCATAGCACAGCACATTGCGTCTGTAACGCATCATCCAGTGTCTGCGCGTACCATTCGACGCCGTTTACAGCAGAGTGGTCTGTCCGCAAGACGTCCATTGCTTCGTCTACCATTGACGCAGAACCACAGACGTCTCCGTCGCCAATGGTGTGATGACAGACGGATGTGGACGGCAGAATGGAATGACGTTGTCTTTACTGACGAGGCACGCTTCTGTCTGCAGCACCACGATGGTCGGATTCGAGTGTGGAGACACCGTGGAGAGAGGATGCTGGACAGCTGCATTATGCACCGCCACACTGGTCTTGCACCGGGTATTATGGTATGGGGCGGTATTGGATATTACTCTCGCACGCCTCTAGTACGCATTGCCGGTACTTTAAATAGCCGGCGCTACATATCAGAGGTGCTGGAGCCAGTTGTCCTTCCTTACCTTCAGGGCTCGGCCACAGCCATATTTCAACAGCATAATGCGCGACCACACGTGGCACGCATTGTCCAAAGGTTCTTCGTCAATAACCAGATTGAAGTGCTTCCCTGGCCGGCTCGCTCTCCGGATCTTTCGCCGATAGAAAACATGTGGTCCATGGTTGCTCAACGAGTGACCCAGATTACATCCCCAGCTGCCACACCAGATGATCTTTGGCAACGTGTGGAAGCTGCTTGGGCTGCTGTACCCCAGGAACACATCCAACGTCTCTTTGACTCAATGCCGAGACGTGTGGCAGCGGTGATCTCCAACAATGGCGGCTACTCTGGCTACTGATTCTGGCAGGAACCACATGTCACAGACGTCTGTAAACGTAATCATTTGATACTTGGTCAACATGTTATCTACAAAATAAATTTTGTTGTGCTACCTCTTGTCTTTCTTGGTGTTGCATTTACGGTGGCCAGCAGTGTAGATATAAGGTACAAAAATTATTGTGGCCGCTGTCACTAGTGGGATGCTAGGCACGTCCACTTAAGCAAGGCCGTTCAAACTGGACAAACGTAGGATCGTCATTGTTGCCACTCTTTGTGTAGCAGACGATGGGGAGCACGAACAAAATCACGTGAAACTCGTCTCCATTTGATGTATGTCCTAGCAAGCCTAGATTTACTTCTGGAGATGGTCAAGCAGTTACTACAACATAGATAATACATGGGTTGGATAAGAAATAGTGACAACACGGTTATTGACAGATGTTCACTGTATTGCATGCCGTCAATACAATCGCCCCCCGTCTCAGTCCTCTTCTCCCACAGAGCTGAAAGGCTTCACACACCGTCAGCGCGTCCATCTCTGACGATGTCTCAAAAGGACCGGCCAGTGGCACGGATGATATCTTCTCTTGAGCCGTAGCGCGTGTCACGAAGAGTTTCCTTCTTTTTAGGTGTGGCTGGATTGAAGAGTTTTTAGCAAACAGAACACAGCATGTTGTTATCAATGGAGAGACGTCTACAGACGTTAAAGTGACCTCTGGCGTCCCACAGGGGAGTGTTATGGGACCATTGCTTTTCACAATATATATAAATGACTTAGTAGATAGTGTCGGAAGTTCCATGCGGCTTTTCGCGGATGATGCTGTAGTATACAGAGAAGTTGCTGCATTACAAAATTGTAGCGAAATACAGGAAGATCTGCAGCGGATAGGCACTTGGTGCAGGGAGTGGCAACTGACCCTTAACATAGACAAATGTAATGTATTGCGAATACATAGAAAGAAGGATCCTTTATTGTATGATTATATGATAGCGGAACAAACACTGGTAGCAGTTACTTCTGTAAAATATCTGGGAGTATGCGTACGGAACGATTTGAAGTGGAATGATCACATAAAACTAATTGTTGGTAAGGCGGGTACCAGGTTGAGATTCATTGGGAGAGTGCTTAGAAAATGTAGTCCATCAACAAAGGAGGTGGCTTACAAAACACTCGTTCGACCTATACTTGAGTATTGCTCATCAGTGTGGGATCCGTACCAGATCGGTCTGACGGAGGAGATAGAGAAGATCCAAAGAAGAGCGGCGCGTTTCGTCACAGGGTTATTTGGTAACCGTGATAGCGTTACGGAGATGTTTAACAAACTCAAGTGGCAGACTCTGCAAGAGAGGCGCTCTGCATCGCGGTGTAGCTTGCTCGCCAGGTTTCGAGAGGGTGCGTTTCTGGATGAGGTATCGAATATATTGCTTCCCCCTACTTATACTTCCCGAGGAGATCACGAATGTAAAATTAGAGAGATTAGAGCGCGCACGGAGGCTTTCAGACAGTCGTTCTTCCCGCGAACCATACGCGACTGGAACAGGAAAGGGAGGTAATGACAGTGGCACGTAAAGTGCCCTCCGCCACACACCGTTGGGTGGCTTGCGGAGTATCAATGTAGATGTAGATGTAGATGTAGGAACAGGTCATACATCGGGTTAAGGTCGTGGATGTTCCACCATCTCCCACCCCCAGTATGCAGGAGTTCCTATACTGCGTTCAGGTGTGACATCGTGCATTTGTAACCTCCCCCTTACTAATCGGCCTGTCTTGCTTGCGATATAAAATATGACCGTGGATCGCGTGTGTGCCTAATGGATTTTTACTAATTGGATAAGGCTGTCTTTCCCGAAGAAATAATACCGATAAGTAGGAGGAAAGTGTACAACAAACCCTTCTGATGGAAAAGTCTACTAAAAATAAAAAGTAATTAAATCGAACAGGGTTATAATTTGGAAAAAAGAAAGTTATTTTGTGCATTCATTCACGAACAACAGTGGACAGAAAAGGGGTACCACTGATCATGAATCCAAAAGTTACACTAATGAGCGAGAAGGAAATAATTAATGGTCGCCAGCCCAATAGGGCGATTTACATCCAGAATCCTGTACAAGATGATGGGAAAGAGAAACATGTATTATTAAACACTAACATGGCAAATGAAGGTTGTCACGTTTTTTGACACTAATTGTAAGTGAGTATGTAATGATAAAGAAAACTGAGAAGTCACTCTTACATTACGTTTTCATTACATTTTAAAGAAAAAACAATCGAGTAATGATTTGAAAGTATGTAATTAAACGGTATGTTAGTATTGAACTTCGTTACGTGAACAATGAACAATGACTTTCAGTGACCTCAATATAAGGTCATCATAGAAATTTAGAGAAAAAGCAAGGACTTTTTACTTTGCAGTTACTTATTTTGCAAATTGGATTTCATATTATTGTCTGAACAACTGAGCTTTTTTACTGACTTGAACAGAAATAAATAATAGAATACATACCAAACCAAACAGCCATGTGCTCCAACCTATATGTAAAATAAATAAAACTTCCGCACTCTTAATTTGTGCATTTCTTTAGATTTGGATTTTTTCCAGTGTTTGATTCTCAAACTTGAAAAATGAAATTGCTTTACTTTACTCATATACTGAAACCTCTGTTGTACAACAGTTAATTGAAAGTAGACTGAGGCTAAAATTCTTAAAAGTGAAATTATTCATTAATAAACTAGCTGTAATATTCAGTTTGTTTGTTATGACACTCAGTTAGTATATAAGGAAAAAAAAAAGGAACAAGGACCCTGCTTGGTAACAATGTCTGAGGACAATGAGGACACACTGGCCCTGAGCTTAACTGATTATTATTTAAATAAATTTTATCAATCAAATCACATTCAGTTGTGGTTCTGGGCTAGCTGTTAATACTTTCTACCAATGAACAGTCTTACTTCAGCGCTGTGCATACGACGAAACTTGGAGCTGACGACGAATCTCTATTGCTGGAACTGCTGCTGTTGTTGAAGATGGTAGCATCTTGTGGAGCATGGCTAATTACAGGAACGGGCAATCGTAATTAATACAACCTCTTCCGCCCGTCCACTGTCTGTACTCCTGCTCTAGACATCTGGCCGACGTGTGTACATGATGCTGCCGAAATGGTGCTCTCTACTGTGAGAGCGTTAACACCACACTTCCGCACACTACAAGCGCTGGAATCCATCCCCTTCTCTCCGCGCGCTCTGTGCAAAAACTCCCTACCCAACGATTTTACAGTGCACAAGCACTACTATTATCGTTGCTAGCTGATGCAAATAACAGTTCCTTTGGCTTTTTCCCAGAGCTTATAAGTTTCGCAGTAAGACACAAACGAATTCAATGAAACGTCAACAGACATCTACCTAAATTTACACATACAGTGAAGAAATGTCCTTACTTATTAAAAGAAAGCATTTAAATTACAAATATGTACATACAATTCAGCAAAAAAATTATATATCGATAGCAGGAGCCATACATCCTGCATCTTCTCTATCTCCTCTGTCAACCCGACCTGGTACGGATCCCACACTGATGAGCAATACTCAAGTATAGGTCAAACGAGTGTTTTGTAAGCCACCTCCTTTGTTGATGGACTACATTTTCTAAGGACTCTCCCAATGAATCTCAACCTGGCACTCGCCTTGCCAACAATTAATTTTATATTTTCATTCCACTTCAAATTGTTCAGTACGCATACTCTCAGGTATTTTATAGAAGTAACTGCCACCAGTGTTTGTTCCACTATCATATAATCATACAATAAAGGGTCCTTCTTTCTATGTACTCGCAATACATTACATTTGTCAATGTTAAGTGTCAGTTGCCACTTCCTGCACCAAGTGCCTATCCACTGTAGATCTTCCTAAATTTCGCTGCAATTTTCTAATGCTGCAACTACTCAGTATACTACAGCATCATCCGCGAAAAGCCGCATGGTACTTCCGACACTATCTACTAGGTCATTTATATATATTGTGAAAATCAATGGTCCCATAACACTCCCCTGTGGCACGCCAGAGGTTACTTTAACGTCTGTAGACGTCTCTCCATTGATAACAACATGCTGTGTTCTGTTTGCTAAAAACTCTTCAATCCACCCACACAGCTGGTCTGATATTCCGCAGGCTCTTACTTTGTTTATCACGCGACAGTGCGGAACTGTATCGAACGCCTTCTGGAAGTCAAGGAAAATGGCATCTACCTGGGAGACCGTATCTAATATTTTCTGGGTCTCATGAACAAATAAAGCGAGTTGGGTCTCACACGATCGCTGTTTCCGGAATCCATGTTGATTCCTACAGAGTAGATTCTGGGTTTCCAGAAATGACATGAGACGCGAGCCAAAAACATGTTCTAAAATTCTACAACAGATCGATGACAGAGATATAGGCCTATAGTTTTGTGCATCTGCTCAACGACCCTTCTTGAAATCTGGAACTACATGTGCTCTTTTCCAATCATTTGGTACCTTCCGTTCCTCTAGAGACTTGCGGTACACGGCTGTTAGAAGGGGGGCAAGTTCTTTCGCGTACTCTGTGTAGAATCGAATTAGTATCCCGTCAGGTCCAGTGGACTTTCCTCTGTTGAGTGATTTCAGTTGCTTTTCTATTCCTTGGACACTTATTTCGATGTCAGCCATCTTTTCGTTTGTGTGAGGAGTTAGAGAAGGAACTGCAGTGCGGTCTTCCTCTGTGAAACAGCTTTGGTTCAAATGGCTCTGAGCACTATGGGACTCAACTGCTGTGGTTATAAGTCCGCTAGAACTTAGAACTTCGAACCTGCGACCGTAGCGGTCGTGCGGTTCCAGACTGTTGCGCCTTTAACCGCTCGGCCACTCCGACCGGCTGAAACAGCTTTGGAAAAAGGTGTTTAGTATTCAGATCAGTTATGTACAAACAGAGATAAATTGTCTTCTCACTCTCCTGACAAATGTCACATTTGGCTCTTAGGTTTTCCTTTTTCGCTGTTCATATGAGAATACGTGGATCTCTCTGAAATTTTAATTGGGTCACTAAAACTCAAAGGTGACACACTTATTGGCTTCCTAGAGATTACCGGGTTATGTTTCAGTTGTTTTGTTCAGAAGTGTCAGCTCTTGTGGAGACCAGATGTTACCGCGAGTCGGGAGCGAGGCAAGAGTGCCGCGAACAGGTGGCTGCCTTCTAGTGTGTGCTCTAGCAGGTGGCTGGCGAGACCTACGGCGCGCAGCACATTCTCTCTGTTTTATGACCTCTGCCGCCACTTCCGCCCCCGGGCGTGATCGACCAGCTGCCGTCGGCGCAAGTGCTCATCGCAATGAAAAAGTTACGTCCCGCTGGCCTTGTGTTCAACAGCTTTTGTCAATTGCTGGTGCAGCGCATACCTCTAATACACTACTCGCCATTAAAATTGCTACACCAAGCAGAAATGCAGATGATAAACGGGTATTCATTGGACGAATATATTATACTACAACTGACATGTGATTACGTTTTCACGCAATTTGGATGCTTAGATCCTGAGAAATCAGTACCCAGAACAACCATCTCAGCTTTTATGGCGTGTACGGGTACAGCTGCCCATGCTGCTTCAACACGATACCACAGTTCATCAAGAGTAATGACTGGCGTATTGTCACGAGCCAGTTACTCGGTCACCATTCAAAAAAATTTTTAAATGTGTGTGACATCTCTGAACAATTATCGCTATTAATACGTTTCTTTGATGTTGAGAGAACTGTTGTAAGACACGAATTTCTAAAATTCACTGCTGTTACTGATCTGACAGGTGAAAACTTAGCAAACACCATCCTGCAGTAGATTAAAGCAAATGGGACTGAGTAATTTGCTGTCGGAATCCTATGACGGAAGAGGGAATATGAGTGGTAAATTTAAGGGAGTTCAAGCAATTACATCACAGGAACAGCCATTAGAAATTTACAGCAACTGTGCTAGTCACAGTTTCAGTCTTGCACCAAGCAAACAAAGCCTGTACTCTGAGCAGCGTACAAAATGCTGTCGGTATAACTGGTTCAACAGCAAATTTCATCACGGAATCCGCTCAACGACGACACTTAGTCTAGGAAGAAATAGTCACCTCTACCAGCAGCAAAACTCACACAATAAAAAGAGTGTGTGAAAGACGATGGGTAGAGAGGCGTGATGCTGCTCTGTATTTTCTAGCCTGACTATTGCCGGCGGGAACTATGTAACATACGCTGTGGAAGGACTACTGTAACGACTGAATTTTCATTACTTTATGCAGTAATCATTATCATTTATTGTAAGTTTATGGATACTTGCCAAAGTGCTTGGTATAACAATGCCACTTGCTCGACAACTGCAAGACAAGGAAATCGGTCTATTCCAAGCAACGTAACTCGTTGAAGCAGCTTGCGACAGCTTGAAAGAACACCAGGACAGTATTTTACACATCCATCCGGTCTTTAAGGCAGCTGAAGAACTTGCTGAGAAATTTGACACTGAGATAAAAACTCCTAGAACAACTGCCCTACATGATAATCGAACGAATGCCCCAGCTGAGTCAAACGATAAATGCTTAGAGTCACAATCTGGATTCCTTTTCTGTTCAATCAACTGGCCTACAGATTACCCCAAAGTACACCGTGAAATCGTTGGTCATTTAAAGAAGTTAATACCAAAATACATTTCTGACAGATCCACTAGGGAAGTCTTGAAGAGCGCTGAAATATAAAAAAATGATTTTTGAGGGGAAATGATGATCTCGAATCAGTTTTGGAAAAAAAAAAAACAAGATCCTAGCGAGCCTCTCCAGCAGAAACTCATAAAAGGTCTTGTGTTCCAAACATCAAAGTCCTCTTTTAGCTCCTATCAATTCTGCCCATAACTATTAGCACAGCATAAAGATCATTTTCTGCGCTGCTACGTATAAAAGCCTATTCTTCGTATCACTGAGGCAGAAGACATACTGAATGGCTTAGATATGATGTTCGTCAACAGGAACAGCAAATTTACGACAGAAGAAGAGCTAGAAGTCTTTTGTCGAAAATTTAAGAGAAGACTGAACTTGGACTATTTTTGGGAGTGCAGTATTTTTCGGGGTGTATATTAAGTTATACCTACATAAAATGTTTGTTTAACTTGCCTTGCTGTAATTAAAACAGTAAAATTTGAATAAAACAGTTCAGTCGATTTAAATTTATTACAAAGTCCTTGTGAGGACCAGCTTGACCATAACATGTAGGTACCCTACCACACACTAATACACTATTCTCTGCTATAACATGGATAATTGTCGAAGTGATAGCTTGTGTCCCCCCCCCCCCTCCTCCCTCCAGAAAAAAATTCTAAATCTGTTCCAGCTTCCGGTTTTATAACTAAAGTGCAGTGCCTGATTTTGACCTCGCTGAATACCGCTCGTTTGTCGTACTTATTCTGTATTATTTGGTAATTTCATTATATACACATACACGCACACACAGGTGCGGTTAGAAAGCCGAACTTCTTGAAGAGTCCACGACAGGATACCTGTGAGAGAACTTTCTTACTAAACGGTGAGTTATAGCAGAATTCTACATCAGATGACTTGCTGAGTGGAAGAATCAAACTACGTTGAAATATTATTTTGAGTGGTTCCGATACTAGCAGTGATTCGATGAACGAAAGCTGCTGAACATTTGGGAAGTTCACTGAGATACTTCTCCCAATCTAATTTCCTCAATACCAACATAAAAAAATGGGACAGTCTGCCCTAACAACCGTTCATGTAACAATTTTATTGTTAGTGTTATTTGTTATTCTATTTGTTGTGCACAAATAGATTTATTTCTGAATTAAAATACAGTCTCTCTTACTTCAAGTTAAAACTTCCAGTAATATTCTTTTTTTTTTGTAAATAAAACGACCCTTTTTGTTGCACTCTAATTTATTTCTCCCAGACGCGTTTCGCCTTTTTTTAACTCTAGGGTATTTTCAGTACAGATTTGTTTTGATATGTGTCATTTTTAGATTATCAAACAGTTCACATCACGTTTTTTATGTAAATAAGAAATTACTTGCAGTTTGTTGGAATCTGCGTTTCCTCTCATCTGGTCTGGGGGTCGCACTGCAGCTTCATTTCCGAAAAGTAAGCATGTTTTAATGCTCCGAACTTTTCCTTTACACTGTTCATCATGTTGACCTTTATTTTTGTGGTGTATTGTGAGTTCATTACGTGTTTCCTCCTGTTTGTGTGTGTGTGAAATTCCTAAGGGACCAAACTGCTGAGGCCATAGGTCCCTAGACTTACACACTACTTAAACTAACTTTTGTTAAGAACAACACACACCCATGCCCGAGGGAGGACTCGAACCTCCGGCGGGAGGGGCCGCGCAATCCGTTACATGACGCCTCAAACCGCGCGGCCACTCCGCGCGGCCCTTCCTGTTTGGTTTGTTTAATTAACGAAGTATATGTTCAGAAATAAAGTCTATCCATGACGTCTCTCTCTCTCTCTCTCTCTCTCTCTCTCTCTCTCTCTCTCCCTCCCTCTCTGTGTATGTGTGTGTGTGTGTGTGTGTGTGTGTGTGTGTGTGGAGTGAGGGTGGGAGTGTTGGTGGTTTGAGTTGTACCGTGTTGAATATGAATCTAATAGCTGTTAGAGGGTGGTTGAAATGTTTGGTAATCAGATGATTTTGAGTTTTGGTTTCAATGTTCTGTAGAGGAGTTCATGGACAAGTGAGTGAAAAGGTGTTGGGTAGTATTATTATTAATATGATAATAATCCTTTTTGTAGCGTTATTCAGTATTTCATCTATTAATGTATTAGAATAACTCTCCAAAAAGAATTATTATCATACTATTAGTAGCACCGCCTTTTCACTCAATTGTCCATGAACCCCTCCACAGAACACTGAAACAAAAGCTTTATCCACTCTCTAATAGTTATTACATTAATATTCAACATTCTACAATTCAAAGCAGCAACTTCCCTGCTCCCCTTTCACATACACACACAAACGAGATACGTCATGAATAGATGTTAGTTTTTAACATATACTTCGTCAGGTTGGCAACATGTAGGTAAGCAAACCAAACAGTAGGAAACACATTCTGAACACGCATAATTTAAGTATTTAAAAACACAATTTTCGAACAAATTCCTACAACTAGTGGCAAAAGCGTAATAGTGTACCACAAAAATAAAGGTAAGCATGGTGAAAAATGAGAAGAAAAAGTTCAGAATACAAAAATATGCTTATGTTTCGGAAATGAAGTTGTACCACGACCTCCAGACCAGATGAGGGGAAACGCAGATGCTAGCATCAAACTGCAAGTAATTACTTATTTACAAAAAAAGACCGGCGTGAACTGTTTCATAATCTAAAAATATCACACATCAAAACAGAACTGTATCACTCTAAATCACATTGAAGATGCCTTAAAGTAAAAAAAGGCGAAACGCGTCCGGGAGAAACAAATTTTACAGTATAGCAAGAAAAGGGGTTTTCTTTACAAAACAAATATTTCTGTGCTTGCTGCGAGGGATGGCCACGCAAACAAATTTGTTAAACCCTCCAGGCTCGACGTGTGCCATACATGAAGCTAAGGAACAGTTTTATGTACGGTGAGCGGAAGCAATATGAAAAGCTGGTAAGGGTGTTGCAGGGTAGGTTGGGCTGAGAAACAATTGTCAAGAAAAACATTCGGTTCGTTGCGCCGTTTCCGAGTTAATTAGCATTGAAGTCCAGGCCTTTGCAACTCAAATTCGAGGGGCCGGGCAGAGTTGGTGTTGTCAAACGTGTTCGTCGTTTGGTTACCTAAAACCGAACAAGAGAGCGATACAAAAATTGCGCATGGAGCGGTAGCAAGGATCGAACCCGAGGCAAGGGCTGAGCAGTCTAGTGCGCCATCATCTACGTTACGAAAACAACTGGTAGCTTGGATCTGCTCGCGCAACCACCTGATTGGCTAACTTCAAAGCTGATTAACTCGGAAGAGGCACAACGTATCGAATGTTTTTCTTAATAATTATTTCTCAGCCCAACCTATCCCGCAATACCCTTACAAGGTTTTCAGACTGTTCCTGACTATCATGTGCAGCGAATAGGCCCTCTAGGGCCGGAAGTTTTAACTGAAGCAAACTTCCGTCTTAGCACCCCACATTGTAGGATTGTGTCTCTTATTTCATAGAATGTATGACGCCAAATCGAACCACTGTTAGAACACCAGTACGTATACGCTCTGTCTGAAGACGATCACTGACTTCAGCAGATAATAAGGCTAGAATAGTGTCTGTAATCACGACAAAAGTTGCAGTTATGTCCGTTTCTGCAACCATTTATTTTTACGAATTTTTGATACGCTTTATTTTTCTGTACCATTAACTAGTTTTCAAGACACTGCGGGATCATCATCAAAGTAAATCGCTCAAAAATTAAAAAAAAAAGACTGGTTGTATGTCACACCGAAATAAATCCCCAATTTAAATCACGGTTGCAGTTCGCTATCCGCTGTGGATGTGGTGAGTAAAGACCGAAAATAAAAAAAAAAAAAGAAACACTTTTCTGTGTGACTTTACTATTTACAACTTACTCATTTGCGAATCACTGCTCACATAGCAGGACATCGGTTCCAAGAATCCAGGTTCGCTCAGTGAGGTGGCTGCATTAGCTGGATGAAATTATTGTGTGCAGCTCATGTCTTCCCACATATGTACATATTACTGTTCGGGTCTTGCTGTCTGTAAGTGAGGAATATTTTAACGAGAGCTACTGATTTCATCATGCACTTAAAGATTATCCACGTCTTCTAGTAATGCCTCGTCCAATTGTAGGCACTGCTATAGTACACTGTATCTCGCATTGCTCACAGGCCGATGTGATGTAAACAGCCCGTGGAGACCAGCAGTTCACATCGGCCTGCTGGCAATACGGCGGAAGCACTCATATTATGCGAGATTTTGAGTTTTCAAAAACTGTTCAAATGTGTGTGAACTAAGGTCATCAATCCCTAAGCTTACACACTACGTAACCTAAATTATCCTAAGGACAAACACACACACCCATCCCGAGGGAGGACTCGAACCACCGCCGGGACCTTTTCAGTTTTACTTCACTGGTTTAGTACAGATGGTGTCTCTCGGATTTTATATCCTACGAGGGATTATCCGGCCTGGCTCATTCAGCGATCATGCTTCATACATTTTGACAAGCATTTTTTGGGTGCACTCAATTTTATTATGACGACCCACCATTGTGGTTCGGTTCTTAACGTGAATAGCTTCCCGAAAACCAAGACTCCATAAGTGCCCATCTACAGTATGGAAATATGACCGTTATAAACCTGAAGATGCGTCGATACTGATGTGAAATCGGCAGTTGCGAATAAAGCACCTTCATACAGCTATGTGGCTTTTCGAAACACCCCATCATTCTTGACTTTTTAATTGCTATAATTACAAGCGCTATTGAATGTTTGGTGCTGTTACTGTTATTCAGAAAGATAGTTTACTGTTGAGTTAACAAAAGACTTTATTCAATGACTGCTTCTCAGAAGATAAGTAAATGCATTATTTAATTATAGCACTGTCTACTGATATTCTGCAGTATGCCCAACTACCCTGGTCTGTCTCATGCTTCCTAGTCTACGAGTAGCTGTTGTGGTGGTGGTGGTGGTTGTTGGGATGTTCAAGGGGGACTAAACAGCTAAGGTCATCAGTCCCCCATTCCAAAAACAAGCGAGACAAAGTCGCAGAGCAGATAAAACCCCAAGGGGAAGGAGACTGCCCCCCCCCCCCCCCCCCCCAGGTGCTATAGAACACAAATTAGGCAACGAACACTACAGAAAAGAAGAGTACAGACGAACACCAGACAGAAAGAAATAGAAGAAAAGAAGATGGCCGGAGACTGGTTGACTGACCACGACAACAAAAAAGGGAAAGAGTCAACCAACCAGCAACAAATATGGAGAGACGCGAGGACAAAAGACACAGAAACGGAAAAGTGCAGGACCCTCCTAAATGGATCCATAAAAAGGACTAGCACGGATAAAATGTAAAACATTGTCAGCCATGGAGGCATCGTCGCATAAAATCAAAGGCAAAGTGCCCGGGAAATTAAAAGACTGCCGAAGGGTGCGCAGAGCTGTTGTGACCATACGAGGTACAGCAGTTAAGATGAGTTATTCAAGCTAAATGTTAATGAAAAATCTTTCTTACTTAATCAATGTGAAAAATCGGCCATTAATTTTAAGAGGGTGTGTTGAAAAGTAATGCCTCTGAATTTTTTATGTGAAAACTCTACTCTTTTGAAATTAATCAAACGGTATTAATATTCTACATCTTTATTTTTCCTGTCTACATATTTATTTCTCAACATAGTCACCCTAGCGACGAACATTGGCAGAGGGCCGCAACTGTATAGACGTGAAGAACGCAGGTGTGGAATGTTAATAACTTTGTTTTGGTTAAAAAGCTTTAAGTGTTTTCACATAAAAAATTCGGAGGGGTTACTTTTCGGCACTCTCTTCTAAGTGTGTTTCGAGGGCGACCGAAAGATGATAACAAAGTAGTGATGTTTCACAGTTGTGGGAGTATTTTTCCCCATATGCTTTGCGAGTCGATAATAAATGGAGACCGTCAGTGAGTACATTGTCGCCAAGATGGTGGTAACAAATTACATACACAAATCTTCCTCGTGAAGCAGTCTACCTGTTGCTGAAAATCGTAACAAAATCCCTACAGCAGTTCCTGGCTTCACGTACAGCCAGAAAGACGGGGCGGGGAACTATAATTTATAATATGTACAGATTCTGGTCAAACTTCGCTCCTCTCTGGAGTTTGCGGCGGCTGTTTACTTTATTGCTTCTTCCACCATATAACACCTAACCTGTAGCTCATCAGTATGTAGCTCCCATCAGTGCCACGTGATGGCATTACGTCATTGCAAAAGGCCAATTGAATATGAAACAGATAACAATAAATATTCTAAACGCTCATCGTTACTGTAATTATAAATTATATGAACAAACCTTCCTAGGGAATCAATCTGTCTACAAGTGGAAACCCTAAAAAAAATCCTACAGTGGTTCCTGAGCTGAGATTACACTTCGTAAAAAAAAAAAAAAAAAAAAAAAAAAAAAAAAAAAAAAAAAAAAAAAAAAAAAAAAAAAAAAAAGAGAGAGAGAGAGAGAGAGAGAGAGAGAGAGAGGGCAGGTAAGGACATCAATTTAGTTAAGTGTATAGCTGGTAGCTATATGCACGTTAATTACGGTTAGCCAAGGTGCAGGGTTAATTACATCTGCCAATAGGAAACGATAGCTGATGTATAGGTCACGGTCAGCCCAGAAAAGCTACCAGGCACCTACCCTGTTTAAAATGAGCTGACACCACAGGGGAGAGTTCAAATGGTTCAAATGGCTCTGAGCACTATGGGACTTAACATCTATGGTCATCAGTCCCCTAGAACTTAGAACTACTTAAACCTAACTAACCTAAGGACATCACACAACACCCAGCCACCACGAGGCAGAGGAAATCCCTGACCCCGCCGGGAATCGAACCCGGGAACCAGGGCGTGGGAAGCGAGAACGCTACCGCACGACCACGAGATGCGGGCAGGGGGGAGAGTACTGACATTTAGCTACCACGGCGGCACCATCTAATGTCGGAACTGACGCATCATGATTTGGAATTCGCGATACAGAAGGCGTTGCGTAACCATCATGACCCACGAGCGCTGTGACACAGGCCGTCGAACACGGAGCTTGGTTACATCTGGGCGCAAAGACGGTACATCACACTCGACGGAGTCCTGGGCGTACTCAGTAGCAATGAGGTCAGACACATCGAAGAGGGGATGGTGCCGAACTATTCGGACTCAAGAGCTATGCTATAATGCATTGTCCACTTGTAGACTCGCAAGCGGATAAGCAAATGCCCATGATCAGTCTGCAGGAGGCGAAGGAAGATGAAGATGAAGAAGAAGAAAAAGAAGAAGAGACAAGCGACGAAAGAAAACCTAATTGCTGCTTCTCTTTTACCGTTCAGTCTATAAAGGAATTCTGAGGGAAACAAATTAGTTTAAAAACCTATAATTCTCACTGTGGTCTTACATTTTGCAGTAGCTATAACATTCTTTGCATAATATATACCACGTGACAAAAATTCAATATTGTCAAAGAAATAGTTACAACAAAATTGCTGTCCTTGCACACTTGCAGACAGCAGCAAAAAAAGAAAAGCCATAAATTTTCACATCGATGTCACGGCACAACGAGACATGCTTCTCAGTGACAAATTAGAAAGTAGCAAGGTACATTTCTTTAAAAACTACTCCAGTGACGAATACTTGTTTCCAGTCATAGTCCAGATCTACAGGGAATGCTTGTCCTGTACTAGCAGAGATATCTATAGAGTCCTTGTGCCCCATTAAAAAACTCCTGCATTAATTAAATGTTGAAAATCACACAGTAATGAGCCATGACATAAGCTTTCTTCTACAAAAAAGAAGCATCAGTACCGACAGTGTACGTATTATACGAGTATTAGCATGGCCCAGCCTCTCCACTGTAAACAGCTGTTTGGGAAAGTGTCAAGTGGTGGTGATGTGTCTGTGTTCTGGGTGGCAAATTATATGTTCCTTCCGCATTTAAGCAAAAATACGTATCTTTGAGGTTAGTTACGTGATACACACAATGGTGCACACTAACGTAAATTAGCCTTTCTGGACAAGTTCCACAATATTCCGAAACATACCCTCACTTGCAAGCCCAGCAAAAAATATGTTCACCCTTCACAGGAATGTGTTATATAATAACTAATATATAAACAATGCTTAAACATTTGTTGTTGGCGGCATGCAGCCGAAAAGGCAATATGATAGTAACTGCAGTTGAAAAAGAATTATTGTGTAAATCTCACAATCCTGTCGCAGTCTTCAATTAGTTCTATACATCATGGAAATTTTAAGTATAATGTTTTTGCTGCACTGCCAGAGATAAGACACCCGTCATTGCTCATCAGTGTGAGATCCGTACCAGATCGGGTTGAGGAGGAGATAGAGAAGATCCAAAGAAGAGCGGCGCGTTTCGTCACAGGGTTATTTGGTAACCGTGATAGCGTTACGGAGATGTTTGATAAACTCAAGTGGCAGACTCTGCAAGAGAGGCGCTCTGCATCGCGGTGTAGCTTGCTCGTCAGGTTTCGAGAGGGTGCGTTTCTGGATGAGGTATCGAATATATTGCTTCCCCCTACTTATACCTCCCGAGGAGATCACGAATGTAAAATTAGAGAGATTAGAGCGCGCACGGAGGCTTTCAGAAAGTCGTTATTCCCGCGAACCATACGCGACTGGAACAGGAAAGGGAGGTAATGACAGTGGCACGTAAAGTGCCCTCCGCCACACACCGTTGGGTGGCTTGCGGAGTATAAATGTAGATGTAGATGTAGATTTGAGTGCCATTTGTGTTGTTCTACAAGACTTATCTTCTTTATCACGTAAATAAAATGTAAGCTGGCCGTCTACTTCTCCTCTGGCCGTTTCATACGTGGAAGACCCGTCGTCTTCTGTTACTCCGCAAATTGATGTTAATGGGGTCACGTATAAATTGTGGCAGTTAGATCTACCTACAGGACTCGCATGCGCCAGTAACGAAGCCTGCCCGTCATATCGCGTGACTGTCCCCGATAGCGGCCAGTGGAGTTGTGCCATTATAGCCACGAAAGCGCCTTAGACGTCTGAAGCAGTTTGTGAAATAACATGTGAAGTACACGTGTCAGCTTAAAAAGTTGACGTCTTCCGCTGTCCAATAGCTGGTATTTATTTTACAGTGAAAAAAAGAGTTTAAAACCATTATGTCACATACAGTCAGACTTCACCAGTTAAGCGTTTTAAGAACGTGAGAGATTCATCGTCTCTTCTGAAGAATGTATATACAGGGTGACTCACTAACTACTGCCACCTAGAATAACTCCGAAAGTATGATAGGAGCTGAAGAGTTTGTGGGACAAAAGTTGCATGGGACAACGGGGCCCGTAATACGAGTATGACGTTGGTCTTTTTGTTGCTAGGTGGGGTCGCGTCATAGATTGAAGGTGAAATTAGTTTTTTTAAATGGGATGCTATAGTTTGGTACTTATTTTCTGATAGCGGCTATCGAGACGAATTCAATGATGTGTAACAGTAAGGTCTTTGAAAGTCAGTGAGGTCAAAAAGGAGCATTAACGTTCATTTACAGGTGTTAGAAGTGATGACCATTGTTATCAATGCAGTGCTGCGATCTTCTTATCATGGACTGAGTGGTATTCCTTATCACATCGGCACTTATCGAAGCACATGCTCTGACAGTTCTCTTTCTTATATCGTGCAAATAGTAAATGTTCGCCGAATACGGCGTATCCGTCTAACGTGCCGTTGACATGTAAACTCCATTCGACGGTTTCGCAATACAACACTAATAGGAACGGTAAGACTACTATCGTCGACTCAAGCGAATGTGAATGATGTATTCCTTCGAAGAACAAGTCGATATGCTTCTCATTTATGGAGAATGTCAACGAAATTCAGTGAGAGCTAGAGACTTAAACGCTGAAAGATGTCCTCAACGTACTCACCCTACACGTCGTATATTTAAATATGTGTATGATAAATTGAGAAGAACTGAATATTTAACGTATCGGAAACATATTCAGCAAGGGAGAGTTACTAATGAGGAAACGGAAATTGGTACTCTTGCCACTGTGGCTCGAGATCCTTGTGTTAGTTAGCGTCAAATTGCAACGGAATCTGGCATGAGCCACAGTAGTGTTGTTTGTGTTCTGCATCGCCATAAATATCATCCTTACCATATCAGTCTCCACCAAGAATTAACTGGTACGGATTGTATGCGTCGCACTGAATTCTGCCAATGGGCTCAACTTCATATTCAGAGGGATGACACATTTATTAATTTGATTTTATTTATTGACGCCGTGCAGGGTAGCCGCGCCGTCTCAGGCGCCTTGCTACGGTTCGCAATGTTCCCCCCGTCGGAGGTTCGAGTCTTCCCTCGGGCGTGGGTGTGTGTGTTGTCCTTAGCGTAAGTTAATTTAAGTTAGATTAAGTAGTGTGTAAGCCTAGGGACCGATGACCTCAGCAGTTTGGTCCCGTAGGAACTTACCACAAAATTCCAAAATTTACTGACTAGGCTACATTCACGAAAAATGGAAATGTTAATATGCTTAACATGCATCATTGGGCAACTGAAAATCCACGTTGGCTGCGGCAACTTGCACACCAAAAACCGTGGTCGGTGAATGTATGGTGTGGGATTCTGGAGGACAGAATTATAGGCCCCTATTTTATGAAGGAAGTCTTAATGGTAGGAAGTACATACATCCCTGTAAGAAACATTAGGTCAGGTATTGGAAGAAATACGTTTAGGAACAAGGAACAGAATGCGGTATCAACACGATGGGTGTCGGCACATTTTTCGCTGATAGCTAGAAATGAGTTGCAGTGACAATTCCCAAATTGTTGGATTGCACGCGGAGGAGATGTGTCGTGACCGGCTCGTTCGCCAGACTTGAAGCCTATGGATTTTTTCTTGTGGGGATTCGTAAGAAACATTGTTTATACAGATGTTCCAAATACACCTGAAGATATGCGAGAGAGAATTGTCAGAGCATGTGCTTCGATAAGTGCCGATGTGATAAGGATGTGATGGTAAGAAGATTGCAGCACTGCATTGGTACCAACGGTCGCCACTTCGAAAACCTTAATGACACCTTTGGGACCTTCGTTGACTTTCAAAGATCTTACTGTTACACATCAATGGAGTCGTCTTGATATTCGCTATCAGAAAATAAGTACCAAACTATAGCATCCCATTTTAAAAAACAAAGTTGACCTTCATATGTCTGAAGCGACCAACCTATCTAGCAACAAAGACCAACGTCACATTATGGCCCCCATTGTCCCATGTAGCTTTTGTCCCACAAACTTTTCAGCTCCTATCATACTTCCGGAGTTATTCTTGGTGGCAATAGCTAGTGACTCACCCTGTATATGCCTAAGGCAATCGTTTAAAAGAAACATTTGCCTATAAGTTATTTTACTTGAAACAATGTGGTACACCGAGATTTACGCAGGATAATCAGGATAAAAAATGTAGAGTACGACCATTAACAACATTAGAATCGAAAATAACACTGAATCGCAATGCATTTCACATGAGACCCTGCTTGCCAAAGAGTATAAACCAACAAGTTAAGCCTCTTGTATGACTGCCGCGAGTGCCGTACAGAATGCTCTGCAATTCTTCATACGGCCAACCGTAGGCGCTGCTATCGCACTGAATGAATACCAGCATCTGTGTGCCGCAGCTGTGTTCTCCAGCGTCCCGCCTTTTCTGAAGAGTGCAATTGTTCTGCTCACAAACAATGCCGTTCCATTGTTATCAAAGCACAATGCACCCGCAATTGCCTGCACCGTCCTGATCGCAGAAAAGCATTGTGTTTAATTCTACAGCAAGCAAATATATTTCTCGATAGCGTGGTTCACTGCTCAACTAACTGTTGGCGGACTCACGACAAAGTCACATGAAACGATAGATGCTAACGTGCCGTTTCTTCAGTTGATTCCTGTCACATTTCGCGGCAGTATTTCTGATACGTGTACGACGGCAACGGACGAACGGGGAATAGAGAAAGGAAAGAAAACAATTTGTTTCAATGCAACAGGACGGCGATTTAGCCCTCCGTCGCTCTCGCGGATGACACTCGTCATCCTCATTACTTTCCCCCTAAATTTTGTCTGGTAGGGCGGGATTGAGATCGCGCCATTTTCAATACCTTGCTGTTAACTCTACAGCAGTTAGCTCGAATCATTGTTGGCTTTCAGTTACGAAAAATGCATTGTTTATGAAACATTATTATAGTCTGGAGGACACCAGTCATCTGCGCGAGCTCTGCTGCCACAATCTGAACTAGAGATGGGCAAACTGAAACACGTAACTGTTTCGAAACAGTGAAACAGTTTGTGTTTTGTAATCTAATAAATCTACATATTTTATCATCTTGAATGTCTACTGTATAAGTATGTCCACATAAACATAAATGAGGTGCGAGAGCGCTAATCATATCGTAGAAAGTATGAAACTATCACTTAGGCGTCTTGGCAGTTTCGTATTTCCTTCAGCAAATGCGCTTCTTTCGTGTCGTGTGACTTTCATACTTTTCAATTGGCTGAGGACAGTCATAGCTGAAGACAGAGGAACCACCACGTACGGAACTGGAGGTGGGAGCAAACTGCAGAAACAACGGATATGCTACTGGGATTCCCACATTCCATTAGTATGGCTAATATACCCATCCTACTAATTTCCATGCACACAAAGGGAATCATTGTGGATAATAGACACAGTGACTATAGACTCACAAATAACACCAAATAATTCGAATAAATATCAAAATATAACAGAAAAAATTTTTTGTGTTTCAAGGTGTTTCGAACCGTTACAATAAATTCACGATGCTTCCCGTTCACCATTACACTATCAGTGATATGTCAAACAGATTGCTTGCAATTATACCTACATCAAATTTATGTACATGTCTAATAACTATCACTCTACGCCTTTTTTTATTTAAAATGTTGTAGTCTTACTTGCGTTTCTTAATATGATTTCTGTACATGACCAGAGAAGCGTATGTTATAAAAAAAGTGTAATTTAACTGAATGATTTTCACATATTTATTATTTTGAATGTGAATAGTATGCGTTGTTTTATTGTTTGGTTAGTGTTTATAAAGCAGATGTTACGCCATTTCGGAATAGGACAGTCAGCTAGAAACGAAGCTTTATTTTCGGATATCTTAAGCTTCATGCTATTGCTTGTCAAAAGATTTCGACACTCTTGAAAGTGTTTCATGAAGTGGTATGTCGTGTTTCAGTACCTGTGCCGAGCCCGAATCTCGTCCGACACAGAGCGGAGTGAAACATCACTGTTTCGATACAATTAGTCCGTTCCAGGCACAGGTGGACTGAAACAGTCTTATTTTGAAACAACGACACAGTTTCTGTGTCTGGCTCGAGATCCGAGACAGGGGCGGAATGAAACACCACTGTTTCGAAACAGTGAACCATAGCCGTTCCGAAACACTGAAACAGTTCCAGGTATCGATACACTGTATCGATACATAGAAACAGTGGCCAAGTCAAATCTGAACAAAGTTCCTAGATTCAATCGAGCTTTCATGTGCGTAAATTTGGACTTATTGAAAGTGACTGCAGTTATTGGCTGTGTTACCTAGTATTCTCTTTACTTTTAGATTGTGGAAGAAATGACAAAAGCAAAAAAAGCCTTGGACAGAGTTTAGTAGAGATCCTAATGTATGGTTGTGGAATAGTTCAATGACCTGAGTGATGAAGATGCTCACAGTGATAGCGCTGACTGAGAAACTGTGGATTCTGTTCATGAAAGCGGTCATGATTCAGGAACAGAACAAGAAGTGCCAGAGAATGATAAATATGAGCCACAGGAAGAAGTAACTCCTGAGGATGCATTACTTTTAGGGAAAGATGGAATAACTAAACGAAGAAAAAATAAATATCCTACCTTTGTTAGAAGCAGATATTGTAAAATTATTACGCATTTGCCTGGACGAAACAAACAAGCTCACATAAAAAAGACAGAAATAGAAATTCTGAATTTTTTCTTGGATGAAAACGTAATAAGCATTATCGGAACATGCACTAATATATCCATCAGTAAAGTTGGTGGTAACTTCTCCAGGGAAAGGGATGCTAAAAAAACAGGTGCGATAGATATCAGAGCTTTCATTGGTTTGTTATGTGTGTGTGGCTCTTTGAAATGTTCTAGGAAGAGTATATAGAAATTGTGGGATAACTCAAAGGGAAACGGACTTGGATCATGTTATTTATGCATAAGTGAAAACCGATTCAGGTTTCTCTTGAGATGTCTTAGGTTTGGTAATATCCTTGATAGAGGTATTCGCAGAGAGACTGACAAGTTGGCTCCTGTCAGAGAGGTACTTGAACTATTCACGAACAATTGCCAAAAATATTTTTCACCTATTGAATGTCTTACTGTTGACGAACAACTTTTCGCATTTAGAGGAAACTGCCATTTCCATTCAGGCAATATATCCCTAGCAAACCAGAAAAGTATGGGTTAAAAGTGTTTGCTTTGGTTGATTTAAAAACAGCTTACACTTTGAATTTAGAACCGTACGTCGGTAAGCAACCAGAGCGACCATGTAATGCCAGTAATTCAACTGAAGATATTGTTCTTCGAGTGGTCGAACTGTTTCAAACGTTAGAATATATTATACTGTGTATGAATATTAAATGTATTATATTTAGATTTCATAAAAAAATCATAAAATCAGCCATAAAGACCGTTCAAAGTATACAAATAGACCGCTTGCTTTGTGGATGACACTTGTCATCCGCGCGAGTGACCACGTCACGAATTTTTGCCCTATTAACGGAGGGTTAAATATGCAGAAACATATTTCCTATTGAATGCATGATCTTTAAAAATAGCGCAGTTTATCACGTTTCGCAATTGGTAATGGTCAGGAAACAATTGCAGCATGATCTAGAGCTTCTTAGTAAATGATCGAACAATTTGTCCTACGATATCGTGACCAGAAATCGAAAGGTTAACAACTTCAGACTTTACTGTGACTATCTTTAGACTGGAAATCAATCCGTCGGATTTGTATGTAGGCACCTGCGACATACAAGGAAAACATGATTCATAGTTCTAACCGAAACACCTATGAGTCCGGAAAAAAATAGCATAGTGAAGGCGGCTGTCGTTTCCCTTGCCATCTGGGAGTGTTTCTATGTGACGTCACACACTACGACAAACATTCTCGAAACTACACTGACGTGACAAAAGCCATGGGGTGTCGTGTAGGACACAGTTTTCACCGGCGTTGCTGCCACTATAGCGGTTCAAATTGCTGAAGTGTTGTCGGTGCAGAATTTTGTGCACGAACTCGCTCCTCGATTATGTTCCGTAAATGTTCGATGGAAGTCACGCCGGGTGATCTGGGTGGCCAAACCATTCGCTCGAACTGTCCAGAATGTTCTTCAAACCAATCGAGGACAATCGTGTCCCAGTGACAGGGCGCACTGTGATCCATTAAAATTCCATCGTTGTTTGGGAACATGAGGTTCACGAATGCTGCAAGTGGTCACCAAGTAGCCGAACATAGCCAGAGAATCCAGTGCATTCCACTTAAACACAGCTCACACCATTATGGAGCCGCCACCAGCTTGCACAGTGTCTTGCTGACAACTTGGGTCGATGGCTTCGTGGGGTCTGCGGCAAATCCATGTCTTCCTGGGGTCTGCACCACACTCGAACTCTCCATCAGCTCTTACTACCTGAAAACGTGACTCATCTGACTAGGCCTCGATTTTCCGGTAGTCTAGGGTCCAGCTGAGCCCAGGAGAGGTACTGCAGACGATGTCGTACTATTAGCAAAAGCACTATCGCCAAATTTTGCGGCACTGCCCTAACGCTTACGTTCGTCGTACGTCCCACGTTAGGTTCTGCAGTTATTTTAAGCTGTCTGTTTGTCTGTTATCATCGACAACTCTACCCAACACAGTTGCTCTCGGTCGTTAAGTGAAGGCCGTCGGGCACTGCGTTGCCTATGGTGAGAGGTAATGCCTGAAATCTCGTATCTTGGTATACTCTTGACACTGAGGATCTCGGAATATTCTTTCCCTAACGTTTTCCGAAATGGGATCTCCCTTGCATCTAGCTCCAACTACCATTCCGCAACACAGCTAGCTCTTTATTTCCATGAAGTAATGAGTACTGTCGGCAAGGGATCTCAGATCGATTCCATATTCCTAGATTTTGCGTGCATATGGAGAATCGTCTCAGTTGTGTGACTGGATTCGTGATTTCCTCTCAGAGAGGTCACAATTCGTAGTGATAGACGGTAAATCATCGAGTAGAACAGAAGTGATATCTGGCGTTCCATATGGTAGTGTCATAGGCCCTCTGCTGTTCCTGATTTACATAAATGATCTAGGTGATAACCTGAGCAGTACCCTTAGATTGTTTGCAGATGACGCTGTAATTTACCGTCTAGTAAAATCATCAGACGATCAATTCCAATTACAAAATGATCTAGAGAGAATTTCTGTATGGTGCGAAAAGCGGCAATTGGCACTAAACAAAGAAAAATGTAAGGTCATCCACATGGGTACTAAAAGAAACCCGATAAATTTTGGGTATACAATGAATCGCACAAATCTAAGGGCTGTCAATTCGACTAAAAATACCTAAGAATTACAATTACGATGAACTTAAATCGGAAAGACCACATAGATAATATTGTGGGGAAGACGAAACAAAGACTGCGCTTTGTTGGCAGAACACTTGGAAGGTGCGACAAACCCACTAAAGAGAGACAGCATACATTACACTTGTCCGTCCTCTGCTGGAATATTGCTGCGCAGTATGGGATCCTTACCACGTGGCGTTGTGGGATCCTTACCAGGTAGGACTGACAGAGGACATCGAAAAAGTACAAAGGAGGGCGGCTCGTTTCGTGTTATCGCGCAATAGGGGTTAGAGTGTCACTGATACGATACGCGAGTTGTGGTGGCAGTCACTGAAACAAAGGCGGTTTTCTTTGCGGCGAGATCTATTTACGAAATTTCAATTGCCAACTTCCTCTTCCGAATGCGAAAATATTTTGTTGACACCCACCTACGTAGGGAGAAATCATCATCACAATAAAATAAGAGAAATCAGAGCTCGAACGGAAAGATTTAGGTGATCCTTTTTCCCAGGCGCCATTCGAGAGCAGAATGGTAGAAAAGTAGCAGGTTCGATGAACCCTCTGCCATGCACTTAAATGTGGATTGCCGAGTAACAATGTAGATGTAGATGTAGATATAGAAAGTCTGTTAGTCCCGTCGTGCGGCCATAATCATGTCGGGAATATTTCACATGAATGACCTAAGTACAAATGACTGTTCCGCTAATGCGCTGCCCTTTTACACTTTGTGTACCCTACGCTACCGCCATCTGTACATGTGCACATCGCTATTCCATGACTTTTGTCGACTCAGTGTATTCAGGGCAAAGAAATGCAGCGTTTTGAAAGCTGTAGCGGTGCTAGCGCTCATATAGGTAGTCTGTAGTAACACAAGAAAGCCAAATCAAAATGCTGTTACTTCCTCATTTATCGGGCACTAAACAGATTGGCGATTTTTCCAATGCGAAACTAACATACCCTCTCCCTGCTAACGTCAACATGTAATAAAACAAACGCGAGTGCAGTGCATAGATACGGTTCACAGTAGCCGAATCCTATTTATATCATGGACAATCCTTTTTCAAGAGAAATTAGTTGTAACTTGATGTGTTTAAGTTCCAAAGAAAATGATTGCGAGTGTATTTGGCTGCTTGTCACATATTTTCTGATGCTTTCAGCCAGTTGTAGTTAGTTTTCCGAATTTATTTGCGGATTTCAGGCTCATTTTGCCACATTTAGACTGCTGAAGTGGTTATACGGGTAAGAGTTTCCAGGAGTGGAAAGCATCTTACGCATCTTCACCAGTCATGCTGGGTCCATAGTGTATTAACTTGTATTGTGTGCCCTTGTCTCTTTATTCCTCCATACCTCTTTATTCCTACAAGAGAATATCTTAATATTATGTGTCTCAATATTTTTTTGTTTTTATCCTTGTGATGCCGTGCCAGTTTAGTTAACTGCTGAATTAACTGATACTGGACGACTTTCAAAGTTCGATACCAAATGTAAGGGTGAAGACGCACAAACTTTATTTGTTCCGTTAGTACTGTACTTATTCTACTGCACATCGATTTTCTGCCCGTTGGGGTATCCTCGAATACGGTAGAGTTAGTCCAGGTGATGATGACCTAATGAGCCGAAAACCAGATCATAATACACAAATACCAGTGGTACACACGCAATTTGTGAGCTTTCCACCTTTAAGTATGAAACCGAACGGATGAAGCATTCGTTGACGCGGTTGGAAAGCTTGTTTCAGTCACCTGTAAAGAGTTTTAGAACATCTCTTCTCTGCCCTATTTAAGTGTAACAATTTCCTTTTCGTATTTTCTGTTCATTTCGTTTTTAAAGTTTTTTTTCTTTTCCAGTGGCCTGGGTAAGCACACAGAACATTATACAATGGCAGAAGTGTCGCCATGATCCTGCTGTCAGCTGAATGTGTGTAAAACGTACGGTGTGGTATGTGTGTAATGCACGATGTACATGAACTGTGTATCTATGTGTGTGTGCGAGAGAGAGGGGAGAGGGAGAGAGAGAGAGAGAGAGAGAGAGCACATCATTTGGGAGGGTGGGCGGTGGCAACTCATGTTCGTTTCGCGGTGAATAACGAGTAGCTTTTATATTTCACGACAGATGTCTCTGCATTCACTTGCTACTAGTCAATATCCGTTACACGCTCTGGCTCCCTCCAGACTGATAATGAATTGATACACCTGAATGGCGCAGAATGATGCGTGTTCGAAGTTTTTTTCTGTGGGAGGTGTGGGGAAAGTGTGTGCACGTAGTCGGCAGTGGCCAATGATGCAGCTTCAAAAAAAAGTGTACCAGGTTATTTGTTAACTCGTTTATAAATATGTACCACAAAAATCACTGTATGCCTCATGTAAACCTTTTTTCAGCTAAACCTGTCTGTAACAATCTGGGTGCAAGTATGAATTAACTTTTTAAATGCGTCTCTGGGTAAAAGTGACACATTTAACACAACTGTGTAAATGTTACACAGTCTCTTCTATATTTAAAGGCATGTTGTGGAATGAAATTATCAATTTAGACCTTTATTACGTCTCCATTAGTAACGTATTCACAATCGATAAAGTAGTCACCCAGCGAGGTGTAGCGGCAAATATATATATATATATATATGGGGTGAGTCACCTAACATTACCACTGGATATATTTCGTAAACCACATCAAATACTGACGAATCAATTCCACAGACCGAACGTGAGGAGAGGGGCTAGTGTAATTATTTAATACAAACCATAAAAAAATGCACGGAAGTATGTTTTTTAACACAAACCTACGTTTTTTTAAATGGAACCCCGTTAGTTTTGTTAGCACATCTGAACATATAAACAAATACGTAATCAGTGTCGTTTGTTGCATTGTAAAATGTTAATTACATCCGGAGATATTGTAACCTAAAGTTGACGCTTGAGTACCACTCCTCCGCTGTTCGATCGTGTGTATCGGAGAGCACCGAATTACGTAGGGATCCAAGGGAACGGTGATGGACCTTAGGTACAGAAGAGACTGGAACAGCACATTACGTCCACATGCTAACACCTTTTTATTGGTCTTTTTCACTGACGCACATGTACATTACCATGAGGGGTGAGGTATACGTACACACGTGGTTTCCGTTTTCAATTACGGAGTGGAATAGTGTGTCCCGACATGTCAGGCCAATAGATGTGCAATGTGGTAGCCATCATTTGCTGCACACGATTGCAATCTCTGGCGTAATGAATGTCGTACACGCCGCAGTACATCTGGTGTAATGTCGCCGCAGGCTGCCACAATACGTTGTTTCATATCCTCTGGGGTTGTAGGCACATCACGGTACACATTCTCCTTTAACGTACCCCACAGAAAGAAGTCCAGAGGTGTAAGATCAGGATAACGGGCTGGCCAATTTATGCGTCCTCCACGTCCTATGAAACGCCCGTCGAACATCCTGTCAAGGGTCAACTTAGTGTTAATTGCGGAATGTGCAGGTGCACCATCATGCTGATAGCACATACGTCGACGCGTTTCCAGTGGGACATTTTCGAGCAACTTGGCAGATCATTCTGAAGAAACGCGATGTATGTTGCAGCTGTTAGGGCCCCTGCAATGAAGTGAGGACCAATGAGGTGGTCGCCAATGATTCCGCACCATACATTTACAGTCCACGGTCGCTGTCGCTCTACCTGTCTGAGCCAGCGAGGATTGTCCACGGACCAGTAATGCATGTTCCGTAGATTCACTGCCCCGTGGTTTGTGAAACCCGCTTCATCGGTAAACAGGTAGAACTGCAACGCATTCTCTGCTAATTCCCATTGACAGAATTGCACTCGATGATTAAAGTCATCACCATGTAATTGCTGATGTAGCGACACATGAAACGGGTGAAAGCGGTGACGATGCAGTATGCGCATGACACTACTTTGACTCAGTCCACCGGCTCTCGCAATGTCCCGTGTATTCATGTGTGAGTTCATGGCAACAGGAGCTAACACACCAACTGCACCCGCTTCTCCTGTGACGGGCCTGTTACGGACCCGTTTGCGTGCTACGACCATACCTGTTGCATACAGTTGGCGGTAGATGTTTTGCAATGTGCGGCACGTTGGATGCTCTCTGTCCGGGTACCGTTCTGCATACACCCTGCAGGCTTCAGCTGCATTTCGTCGACACTCGCCATAGATGAGTATCATCTCCGCCTTTTCAGAGTTCGAATACACCATGGTCACAGTTCCTACAACATTACACTATCACAGACGTCTGGTAACACGGTATACAACAGTTGGTCTGCGTGCGGAGACGAATGCAGAATAACAATAGCAGCAAGCGCTACATGCGGACACTGCGACAGCTAGACCAAACCACAACAGTGCACTACAGCCACACTCGTAAACACGGTCGTCATCGTAAACATGTCCTTGCAGATGCTGCTCGCCGACCGTGGCCCGTGTTTGTTACAATACGCAACTGAATGTCGGAGGTTTCAAGCGTCAACTTTAGGTTACAATATCTCCGGATGTAATCAACATTTTACAATGCAACAAACGGCACTGATTACGTATTTGTTTATATGTTCAGATGTGCTAACAAAACAAACGTGGTTCCATTAAAAAAACGTAGGTTTGTGTTAAAAAACATACTTGCGTGCATTTTTGTATAGTTTGTATTACACAATTACACTAGCCTCTCTCCTCACGTTCGGTCTGTCGAATCGGTTCGTCAGTATTTGATGTGGTTTACGAAATATATCCAGCGGTAACGTTAGCTGACTCACCCTGTATATATACAGGGTGAGTCACCTAACGTTACCGCTGGATATATTTCGTAAACCACATCAAATACTGACGAACCGATTCCACAGACCAAACGTGAGGAGAGGGGCTAGTGTAATTGTTTAAAACAAACCATACAAAAATGCACGGAAGTATGTTTTTTAACACAAATCTACGTTTTTTAAATGGAACCCCTTTGGGTTGTTAGCACATCTGAACATATAAACAAATACGTAATCAGTGCAGTTTGTTGGATTGTAAAATGTTAATTACATCCGAAGATATTGTAACCTAAAGTTGACGCTTGAGTACCACTCCTCCGCTGTTCGATCGTGTGAATCGAAGAGCACTGCAACATACATCGCATACATCGCGTTTCTACAGAATGATCTGCCAACGTTGCTCGAAAATGTCCCGCTGGAAACGCGTCGACGTATGTGGTACCAGCATGATGGTGCAGCTGCATATTCCGCAATTAACACTAGGCTGACCCTTGTCAGGATGTTCGACGGGCGTTTCATAGGACGTGGAGGACGCATAAATTGGCCAGCCCGTTCTCCTGATCTTACACCTCCGTACTTCTTTCTGTGGGGTATGTTAAAGCAGAATGTGTACCGTGATGTGCCTACAACCCCAGAGGATATGAAACAACGTATTGTGGCAGCCTGCGGCGACATTACACGAGATGTACTGCGACGTGTACGACATTCATTACGCCAGAGATTGCAATTGTGTGCAGGAAATGATGGCCACCACATTGAACATCTATTGGCCTGACATGTCGGGACACACTCTATTCCACTCCGTAATCGAAAACGGAAACCACCTGTGAAACTTCCCCTTTTGAACAATTACAAATGACTGTGCTTAACCTGACACACAATATTTTTTAGCGCAATGCAATCTGACTTTCAAAAAATCCCTACGAAAGAATGGCCCTAACTAACATTAACCTATACGTTTCACAAATCACTTACCTCACAAAAATCTTCGCTGCTTAAGCTACTGCAATACAGCGAGCGCCACTACTGCCAGCTAAATAAAAGATTCAAACTACTGAAGGCACTAACTACTGATAGGGATAGTTACAAATGAAAGATATTAATAGAGAACAAACAATGTATTTACCTTGATATCATCATATATAAATATAGCAGTTCATGACAAATTTCAAAACTCCGCCATCTCTCTCCCCACATCCACCACTGCTGGCGTCTCACCTCCAACTGCGCAACGCTACGCGCTGTTCACATCCAGCTGCCGCTGCCCAACACTACAATGGCAGACAACAATGCAAACTAGCCACAGACTGCACACAGCACAGCCAGTGATTTTCATATTGAGAGCTACGTAACGTTGCCAATAAGAAAACATAAACAGCCTACTTACATAGAGAAAACATAAACAGCCTACTTACATAGCCCCCATGCTCCCCACAAAAAATTTTACAAATTTTTTTTTTGGGCAGTGGCCAATAATGATTTGATAAAATTTTTCATAATTACAATAACAAAGAAATCAAATGCACACACTTATTGATACAATGTTGGTCAAAAGCTAAAATTTTCTCACAGTCCATAAAGACAGTCCTCATCATTCGTCACAGTAAAATTGCAGTGTTTTTTTCAAAGTCTGAGCAGTAAAGGAAAACGCACACAGAAGTAGTGGATTTCCATGCAGTCTTGAAGAAGTAGTGTTGTCCTTCCAACGGAACGACAGTGCTTACTCTTGACATGCATACAGGTAATGGGCCACAACAGAGCAAACCCACAGCAGAGTCAGTCGAAATTTTGAAGAGTATTGGTAGGTAGGTCATCACAGAGCAGACCCACTGTAGTCCTGGTAGAGATTACGGTATTGGTGGGCCACCAGAGGTGCAGACCCACTGCAATCCTTGTAGAAATAATGGTATTGATGGATCATCAAAGATGTAGACCCACTGTAGTGCTTGTAGAAATAATGGTATTGGTGGGCCATCAAAGATGCAGACCCACTGTAGTCCTTATAGAGATGGCCAGCAGCCATGTGTTGTGACTGTGCAGGTGCACAATCACCATCGAAGAGTCTTTCGGATAATATAGCAAGTCCATAAACCACCACTTGTGCACTCACAAAGTTTTTGAAATTGTCCTTAGAACCAGCAATGCTGTTATCCAGTCCCTTGCTGAGTTATTAGCACACGTGCAAACACTAACAGTCCCAACTTCTCACATATTGTCCATATACTATGACCAACAGAAACGTGTGCAGTGAAATGTAACTAACAAGTTAATAATATCATGAACTGGTGACAATTACAATTTTATAACATAAGAATACAATAACAAAGGTACAAAATACATAATTAAAAACATAACAATACAGATAACATTTGTAGTACTGGCTTTACAACAGAATAGAAATAAACATATACATCAGTGGAATTATGATATGAGTACATACATAAAAGATCACAATAACTTTTGAAACATCAACTTCACACATGAGCATTAAACAGAACAGAATTAATAATGTCTAACATCTTTACAAAGTAAATAACATAGTATCAGAAAAATTCTACAATGTAACTCATATCCGCTAAACACATAAAGACAGGAAAAACACAAATATACAAGAGTACACAAACACATAGCAGAATAACACAAGAGGAAAGGGCAGGATTTGTTTTCAGTGTAACATTTGGTACTGCAGTCCAACCTAAAACTTCATTCCATAGATCTTTCGTCTTATTTCAAAATTTGTTTCCACCAAAAAAATCCTATCAAAGCATGCTTTCTGTATTTATATGTTCACATATTTCTTACCTCATTATTTATTTCCAAGAAAATCCTACGTAAACCTGTTGTCCCTAAACCCTACGTTTTTGCTCATATCCTCTTTCAAAATACTTTTTTTTGGCCAAACCATTTTCTTATAGCTTCTCAATGCATTTCTTCCAATTCATCACATCTCGTTCTCTCATATAGCCTACCCCATCTTAAGCTAACTTAAATCTACTGAGCTCAGATGCTAAACTAAGGGACGAGGCAATGCAGCAGCACAAAACAATTAACACAAGCAGCAATGACAAAAAATACAGATTGGCAAAGCTAGCAGCAGCAAATGTAATAACTTATATCAAAACATGACATAGCTCAAGCAGAAAAAAATATTACACTAAAAATGGCCATGTCTAATACCTATGTCACATCTTAACACTAGAGTGATGCATCACAATTTATTCTACAAAAGAAATTACCAAGTACTTGAAAAGAAAATTATGAATGCAGTTCCTGTGAAGGTAAATGTCGCTTTGTGCTCCCTCATTTTTTTGTAAAAAATTATTATATACTCGATCTGTAGACAGAAAATATTTATATTAGTACATCTATAAAATTTTATTTTAATCAATGCTGCAGTGCAGCTAGAAAGTAGATATCAAATGAAATAAGCAACTATGTACAAAGCAAAGCGTAAGAACATCGTTCAATAGTCATGTGGCATTTCATAAGTAGTAAAAAAAATCTCTCATCTAGAAAGACAGTAGTCATAGTCAGGTGTGTAGACAAACTATTTCTTGTCATTTCATTAGGCATTTCAGTAAATATCAGAAAGTACGATATGTTTCCAAGTAATTAGCGTGTCGGATTTGCGATGCTTTCTCTAAAGGAATGACAATGGCCAAGGTAATGGCCTCCCTTTTTTTTTTCCTTCCTGTGCTCTGAAAGGCACGCGCCAATGGCCCTCTCTCCAGGCGTCCGACACAGCTGGGTGCCCACGACGCATTACGTGCAGGTGGTCACTTAACTTTCTTACGGAAATATTTACGACAGCAGTTTCCGCTACAGTGACAGTCTCACATAAAAATATTTCACAGGTCAAGAATTAGCGTTGCAAATCTGTAGAAAGAAAATCCTATAAATATAAGTGTCCAAATAAAATATTCGTCAGCATTGTGATACAGTCACGCATTTACGCACATTTCATAACTCTTAAAGTACGATTCTTGGTTTCCAACATACTTCTTATTCCTCATATACGGTAGCAACATCTTATTGATCGTAAACATATCTCAACAGCATAGTACACATCGTCGTTGTAATAATAACATCATAACACCTCAGTCAAATCTCAAAATCGTCGTAGCTTCCTCCAATAATTTCAAAACCTAAAAAAAATTCTCTGCTCATTTCAATAGTGTCATCTACCTCAAACGTACTTTAAAATCATGCTCCCTTACCAAATACATCATTCAAAGCTCTCATAGTATCACAATGATTCCGAAAAAATATGAACAGTTTACAAAGTACAGACAAAATACAGTTTCATAAGTGTGAAGTTACCCAACTGTGTATTGCGTAAACATGTGTCACTGATGTAGTAAAAAAATGTTTATCTCTCAGTTAAATGATCAGATAGCTGTGTAATTTGTGTGTTAGAGAAATATGGTACCGATGTGTAAAGTTGTATAAGCAAATACCATATTAGCTAGGGTTCCTTGTGGTTGCCACACACATGGTACACAAAGTAAGCGTGTACCCCCCTGAGGATTAATGTAATTATACCCTCAGGTGTTACAGATTACAGCAATGGAATGAAATGTATCACGGAAAACTTTCTTTGTAATTCAAAAAATCTTTAAAAATAAATGTTTTAAGTACAAAATTAATCACTCAAATACGTGTACTGTAGCGCTAAATGTGCGTCTTGTTGCAACATAATCTCTGTGGAAGTGTCGTAGTTATCGTCCTCCGAAAGCTAAGTTCTGCAGAAGTCAATGTACTTACCTCATAATACACAAAAGTGAAATTCTTTGCGTATAAATGTCTTAGTTATTACGCTTATTGGCGTGATGAAGAAAGTACTGTACAGTAACGTATTGTTGTGCTACGGAAAAGGCAGTCTCATTGTAGCTATACTACAAAAGTTACTACTAAAACCTGTTTTACTCTCCAGAACAAAACAGAAAACTGTGCAGATATAAAACAGAAACACTGCAAAAGCAACATTGTAAATTTTCACTCATTAGTAGCGTCGTGATAAAACCGTGTAGTTGTCACATAAACTAACCACTGTGTCGTCTGGTATCTCACAGAAAGTACTTTAAACCCAGAATGTATTTTCAAGTAAACCAAAATGTTGCATTAAAATCTCATTAGCAGTACTGGTAAATGTTCTAAGTATGTGAGCCTTATAGTCGTTACGTAATCGTGCAACTAACAAGCAAGAATGTACAAATACAACACTGTGTCGTCTGTTCACTACAACAATGCATTCGTAATTTCTGTTTAAAAATGTTCCCTAGGTTCTATACTGGATATTTAACTTCAAACATAGTTGTATGTTAACAGTTTCTTAAGTCTGACACAGCATACTAGTAATGTAAAGTGAAAAGTTATATGACAAAGACAAAGTTAAAAAGCAGATTATCTTTCAATAAACGGTTTTACATGTGAAATGTGGTGTAAACCTTTACTCTTCCTAGTACGCAGAGTTTCAACTTCAACGCAATTATCATGTGGTATACGTCGGATTCTGTAAGGTCCATTGTAAACTAGAAAGAATTTGTGACTCAAGTGTTTCTTCTTATGTGACAATGAATGAGCTTTAATGAGAACTTTCTGACCAATATACAATTTCTTTGGATTTGCTTTACCGTGTAGTTTTCTCCTTTTGTCTGCTGCAGATTTTATATTTTTAAGAGCCAAATCAATTATGTCTTTGTGTCGAAGTTTACGTGTATTCGGGAAAGGTACAAGCTCTCTGATTCTGTTTGGTGGTTCTTCATTCTTCAGTACAAGAGTAGGTGGTAAAGCAGTGGAGTCGTGAGGCATTTCATTCAGCAGGTTTTGAAATAAGTGTAAATATCTGTCCCAATGCTGATGCTTTCTGTGACAATAAAGTCTGCAAAGCTTATTGATTTCTTTCATAATCCGTTCGGAGGGGTTACAATGTGGTGAGTACAATGAAATAAAAACAGGTTTGATTTTATGGTTGCGAAGCATGCGTGACCAAACAGCAGATCTGAATTGAGGTCCGTTATCTGAAATGACTTTACTAACGTGTCCAACTTCACGTAAGAAATTTTTAACAAAGGCGTTGGATACAGACCGTCCAGTGGCTTTACGTAACGGTGTGAAAGAAACAAATTTTGAAGTAAGTTCAACAGCGACTAGAACGTACGAAAATCCATTAAATGTTCTGACAAGCGGTCCCAAGAGATCAACAGCAGCAAATTCTTTTAATTTAGAAGGGATAATAGGAAATAACGGAGCACGATGTGAGAAAGTAGATGGTTTCGCCTTTTGACAAAGTTTACAAATAGACAAGACTCTTCGAATTCGCTTTTCCATATTGTTAAAATAACAAGTCGTTCGAAGAATATGATAACATTTTCGTGGGCCAAAATGTGCGTAGCTGAAATGAATGTACCAAATGAGCTTATTAACAAAATCGTCAGGAATGCAAAGTACCCATAGCTTGTCATCAACAGTGCAGCGTTTGAACAGTATGTTGTTTCTAACCAGATAATAATGCCGAATCTGTGTGTGTGTCTTTTCATGCCATTTGCTCTTGATGTCTTTCCAAATCGGATCTTTATCTTGTTCATGAGCAATGTCTTTTAAAGATGTGGTGATGAAGTTTTCAAAGGCGACTTTCTGAATGTAAAGAATACTGAAATTTTTCTCAATGTTGCCTTCTGTGTTACTTTTCTCAAGCCCAGCCGGTGCGTGTGACAGTGCGTCCGCAACAATGTTCTCCTTACCGGGAATGTAGACTATTGTGAAGCGGAATTCTTACAGAAACAATGCCCAACGTTTTAACCTGTCATGATTTAATTTTGAAGACATAAGAAATTGTAATGCACGATGATCACTGTATACTTTTACGTGCTTACCAGAAAGAAAGAAACGGAATTTGTTAAATGCCCAAACGATAGCCAAAGCTTCTAATTCAGTAACGGAATAATTTTTTTCAGATTTTGTTAGCACTCGGCTAGCAAAAGCAATGGTTTTCTGAACGGTAGTGTCATTTTCTATGGCTTCTTGAAATAAATGGGCACCAAGACCGACTTTAGAAGAATCCGTGCTAAGGCAGAAATCTTGTGACAGATCTGGATGAGCTAGTATTGGCGCGTTAAGTAGCGATTCTTTCAAAGAATTGAATTCCAACTGTGCTTGTTCGTCCCAGTTCCAAATAGTATTTTTTTCAGTGAGAGAACAAAGTTTTGGTGTAACAAGAATTTGCATATTCAGAAAACGACGGTAAAAATTTACGAGACCTAGAAAACTGCGGACTTGTCTTTTTGTGGATGGAACTGGAATGGCTCTGATTGCTTCTAACTTTTCAGGATCCGGCTGAATGCCTTCAGAAGAAATAATATGTCCCAAAAACCTCACCTTTGACCTACCGAATTCAGACTTTTCCAAGTTAACTGTAATTCCAGATTCTGCAAAAATACGTAACAAACTGTTGAGGATGCGATTATGTAGTTCTCATGAAGCTTCTGCTATTAGAATATCGTCCACATATAAGGTGGTGTGACATTTTAAGAACTCAGGTAATATGGAATTTAGCCCGCGAATGAATGCTGCTGAAGAAATGTTCAAACCAAAGGGAAGTTTCCGAAACTGATAACAAACGCCGAAACAAAGGAAAGCTGTGTATTTTCTACATTCTGGATGAAGTTCGATCTGATAAAAGCTGGATCTGAGACCAATGGAAGACAACACTTTTACACCATTAAAATTTTGAAGAAGTTCTTCCATCGTCTGCGGCCTGTCTGTTTCAGGAATAATGATAGTATTGATTTGTCTCGAATCTAAGACAAGCCTGATCGATCCATTTTTCTTCTCAACAACATGTAACGGATTGTTGTATGAGCTTACTGCAGGCTCAATAATGCCCTCGTCAAGCATAGATTGTATTTCTGTTCTAACACGGTCCCTATAATGTGCTGGAATTACGTATGGTCTAACACAAAATTTAGTATGCTCACGAACAAGAAATTGGTATTGAAATCCCTTGATTGTTCCTGTTTTGTGAGTAAAAACTGTGGAATGTGCTTGTAAAATCTCAAAAAAGGCCTGCCTATCAGTGTCATTACAATTCTCAATTGTTTGAATTTTATTCTGAATTAACTTATTAGTGTCAAATGCGCTGTCGATATCATCCCTGTCAGTACTTGCAGAATGATTGTTAGCGTCAAGTTCCGTCGAAAATTCCGAACTGTTGTCTAACAGGAGGTAAAGCCGATTAATTTCTTCGTCATGGTTTGAGAGCCAATCTTCAAATTTCAAAGCTACTGACTTACCTTCTTTTTCTAAAGTTATTTCAGCATCGTGAAAGTTTAAGATTGCTTTGTATTCATTCAAAAAGTCTACTCCCAGTATAATTTCCGTCGACAATAATGGAACAATAAGAAAATTCATAGAGAAGCTGTGGCTTTGACAAAAGAATTCTAAGTTGGTTTGTTGGCGTACATCTACACTTTTTCCAAAGATTGCACCTTGTAATTTAATCTTACGTAACGGAAGTGTGGGGCAATCGTTCGATTTGTTGCATTTGCTAAAGGCTGTTTCACTGATTACTGAAATGGGACTGCCAGAGTCAAGTACTGCCGTAAATTTTACGTCATTTACTGTAATGTGAATCACAGGATATGCAATGTTGTTATGTTTTACGTCGTGTTCTTGGAGTAAGATGTGCTTTAATGTCTTCCATTTTTACGTAATTACTAGCTACGGCAGCTGCGTCGTTAGTGTCATAAGAACGTTTTGTGGCTGCTAGCGGTGTGAGTCATTGCCTATTGTCTCTTTGTTGGCGAGCGTCGTTATTGGGATTTGGAGACCTAACTTCTACAAATTCACCGTGACGAGAGGGCCCTGCCCTGTTTAAATCCCGCCAGAATAATTGTTTTGGTTCCCATATTGTCTGTTTCTCTGATTGTCTCTGTGATAGTCATTACCACGGAGAGGTGATCTTTCCCTGTAATTATTACTACTCTGCCAACGGTTGTCATACGGGTGGTGTCTGTTTTGGTCACGATATGTGTTGTGAGAATAGCCTTGTCGTGTCCAGTTATTATTTCTTTCATCGTGGAATTGTGACAGATGTGACCTGTAATTGTTGTGCTCCTGTTTCCGCGTTCCCCGATTGTCAGTGTCAATTTCCAATTCTTGTAACAGACCCTGAAAAGCTTCAATGTCATCTTTGCAACGTCCTGCTAAAATAATATGTCGTAAATGTTCAGGCAATTTCATTAAGCAAATGCGGATGAGTTCTGAGGGGCTGTATGGGTTTGAAAGATATTGATTCTTATGCAGCATGTCATCAAAATATTTCACAAGACTGGAAAATTCAGATTGTTCGAAATGTTTCATCATTATGATGCCATGTTTTACTCAGTCTTGTGTGGCTTGAGACCAATATGCTGAGAGGAAGGCATGGTAAAACTCTCCTTCGCTGTGGCAATCGTGAATGACCGATCGCATTCTTACAGCTGGTTCATTCTCTAAATAGCCACACATAAATTCTAATCTGTGTTCTAACGACCAGTTGGGAGGAAAACAATGAGAGAATTGATGGAGCCATGCTTGTGGATGAATGTCGTTGCCAGAATTCTTAAATGTTTTGAATTTACGTGTAGTAATGAACAGCTTATAGTCAAAGTCATCATGTCGGCGAGTCGCATATCGGTCATTGTTACGTCGTTTCGGCGGTTCCATTTCAAAATTTGATGCGCCTTGCCAATTTCTTTCATAATTTCCGAAGTGTCCGGTGTTATTATTTTGTGGTTGTTCCGTATTTCTATGTCCCTCTTCCCGTATTGGAGCGCGAGTGTCCTCTGAAATACGTAATTCTTGTATTACCTGCGTCAACTGATCTTGTACTTCCCGGATTTCTCTTTTGTACTGTGTATTGATTTGATTTTGATTTTGTTTGAATTTTCTTATTTGTTCATACTCTTCTGTGTCAGTGAAGGCTACGGGTCTTGTGTCATTCAGATCATCATCTACCTTTGTAGATAAGTTAGTGACCTGATCCGAAAGTTCGGCTACTTTCTCCGATAGTGTACTGATTTCCTCCATGTGTCTTTCTGAACCAATTTTCAGGATATCTACTGTGTCCTTTAAGTTTTCCTGAGTTCTTGCAAGTTGCGTAACCAAATCGGTAGATGCAACTGAGTCAATTTTAGCTTGCAAGGTCTCATGATTTTCATGAACAATAGTTTGCAGTTCTTTTATGGCTGCTTCGTGATTCTGTAATACATTTTCATGACGCGAAAAAATAGGTTGAAAATGCTCACAAATTTGTGTTTTTACGTCATTACAGACCTTTTGACATTTCGATTCGATGTTATGTAACTCAGTGGCTAAATCTTCACGTGTTTGTTCAAGTGTAGTGTCTAACTTTTGAAGATTTTGTTCCATTGTGTCTAACTTTTTGAGATTTTGTTCCACTGTGTCTAACTTTTTAAGATTTTGTCCCATTTGTCTCTGATTTTGTTCCATTTGTTGCATTAATTGCAATAATAATGTATTAGTGTCTGGAATCTGTTTCTCTACGCTTTTCGGCAGTGCATTTGCACCGGGAACATTCACATTTTGACAAGCAGAAAATGCGTCTTGACTTATTTGAGAAAACGGTGATAACCCAAAACCTGAATCTACAGTATTTGCGAAATTGTGTTCTGTCATTTTGGATTCCTGAGGCGAGCTGTTGCCGACCGATCGATCGATAATGCTTCCCTGTTCACTACCTGTTTCACTGTCTACACCATTGTTTGCAGCCCGCTCCATTTCCCTATGCACAATTACCAAATTACTACTTTGAACATCAGTTAATTCATTACTCGGTGGCGCTAACACACTGCTTTCATTTTCACTGTCATTTCTCAGTTTGCTTTGGAGCCTAGTATTACGTTTTTCACACGCCATTATTGTCACAATATTTCACACGACAACACAGAAAAGCACAATTTGAAGAGCAAAAATAAGAGAACACATTAACATAACACTGAAAATAATATCTAGTTAATTGCAGCTGCGAAATACTTGGTGCAAATCTACATGCGTGCCACAACTGTTTTACTGTACAACAATGAAAGACTGCAACTACAAAGCAGATTTTCTCTACAATTACGCACTAGAAATAGACAAAATCTACACTAATTACACAAACTACAACAAAAGATTAGAAGATTCCAGTGAGGTATCCTCGGCTAAGGGCCGACATATGAAACTTCCCCTTTTGAACAATTACAAATGACTGTGCTTAACCTGACACACAATATTTTTTAGCGCAACGCAATCTGACTTTCATAAAATCCCTACGAAAGAATGGCCCTAACTAACATTAACCTATACGTTTCACAAATCACTTACCTCACAAAAATCTTCGCTGCTTAAGCTACTGCAATACAGCGAGCGCCACTACTGCCAGCTAAATAAAAGATTCAAACTACTGAAGGCACTAACTACTGATAGGGATAGTTAGCAAATGAAAGATATTAATAGAGAACAAACAATGTATTTACCTTGATATCATCATATATAAATATAGCAGTTCATGACAAATTTCAAAACTCCGCCATCTCTCTCCCCACATCCACCACTGCTGGCGTCTCACCTCCAACTGCGCAACGCTACGCGCTGTTCACATCCAGCTGCCGCTGCCCAACACTACAATGGCAGACAACAATGCAAACTAGCCACAGACTGCACACAGCACAGCCAGTGATTTTCATATTGAGCGCTACGTAACGTTGCCAATAAGAAAACATAAACAGCCTACTTACATAGAGAAAACATAAACAGCCTACTTACACCTGTGTACGTGTACCTCACCCCTCATGGTAATGTACATGTGCGTCAGTGAAAAAGACCAATAAAAAGGTGTTAGCATGTGGACGTAATGTGCTGTTCCAGTCTCTTCCGTACCTAAGGTCCATCACCGTTCCCTTTGGATCCCTACGTAATTCGGTGCTCTCCGATACACACGATCGAACAACGGAGGAGTGGTACTCAAGCGTCAACTTTAGGTTACAATATCTCCGGATGTAATTAACATTTTACAATGCAACAAACTGCACTGATTACGTATTTGTTTGTATGTTCAGATGTGCTAACAAAACTAAGGGGGTTCCATTTAAAAAACGTAGGTTTGTGTTAAAAAACACACTTCCGTGCATTTTTGTATGGTTTGTATTAAACAATTACACTAGCCCCTCTTCTCACGTTCGGTCTGTGGAATCGGTTCGTCAGTATTTGATGTGGTTTACGAAATATATCCAGCGGTAATGTTAGGTGACTCACCCTATATATGTATATATGGGCATTGTTCAGGATTCCTCTTCCAGACTTCCATGTCTTGAATTCTCCCCAGAGCACGATCGTTTGGACTATTATCTGTGGTGTCAGCTTAAATAGTTGGATAATTCTTAATGCAGAGTCGCTTCATCAGCTTGCTATAGAAACTAGCGTAACCATTACGCACGGGCCAGGAGCACAACGATCTATGATTCGACGAGTACGTGAGTGGAAACAAGCGGAGGCATTTTCTTTCTGATCCTTTCATCAACAATTCGTATTGTTTTCTTGTTGTGATGTGAATATTCAACACTCAAACTTTGTAAACATTTTTCTCTCACATCCTACACAGTCATGCGCCAGTAATTTCCACATAGAATCTGACACTTCTCGCAGTTTTTCATTCACAAACAATGGAAAAATGGAAATGTCGTGTGGCTAGGGCCTCCCGTCGGGTAGACCGTTCGCCTGGAGCAGGTCTTTCGATTTGACGCCACTTCGGCGACCTGCGTGTCGATGGGGATGAAATGATGATGATTAGGACAACACAACACCCAGTCCCTGAGCGGAGAAAATTTCCGACCCAGCCGGGAATCGAACCCGGGCCCTTGGGATTGACAGTCTGTCACGCTGACCACTCAGCTACCGGGGCGGACATTCACAAACAATGAAGGGCCGTAACGTGTTTAGACTTATTTACTGAAGGGACTTCAGAATCGGAATTGATATTTCACATTTAAAGGGTTTTTGTCATTTTACAGTATGTTATAAACGTTAATAAATCTTAAATATGCTTCGCGAGTGTTGCGTAAGAGAACAACGCTTGTATTATAGGCTATTGTAGTGTGCCCTTGTGATCCCTTGTACCATCAGTATCGTGAATTCTCAGGCGCTGAAGGATTTTCCCATCCTTCGATGTTTACTTGTTATTCATGGCGGTGTTTTGAACTTCCTTCTTTTAGTATTTCGAAGAAGTCAGCCGCTCGGGAAGTCTGAACGAAGGAATCACGTGATGGACATGCGGAAGCAGTCGGCTCCGAGCAACGTGCGTGACTGGCCGGAGGAATATGAAATGAGCTCGCTGAAAAATACGAGCAGAGAACTACGGAGTAGCTCAGACTCTCACTAGCAGAGAGAGTTCGTATGGAGAAACGAACTCAGAAGTGTGATCTGGGAAGTGTACTACAGTGCAAACGAGGGCCTTCACAGTCGCCAACTCTAGTCCCTTCCGGTTGAAAATGAAAACTTAATTTGCTATCATATGAGCGCTTAATATTCTGAAAAGTTTTAATAAACATTTTTGGAACAGTGTCCAAAAATTTTAAAACAATTTTCTTTTTAAAATTCAGTCTTGACCACACCACGTATGCTACAAGAAAATAGATGACCGGTTTCGGTCATATCACATGACCATCATCAGACCTGTAATTTAATTTAAAAAATAATAGAAACCTTACTATATTGACAATATATCACAAAATGCTTATAAGGATGAAATACAATAAGACTTGTTATACACATGGCATCCTTGGAAGATGGTAGGTGGAGCACTCTTCTCAGCTGCTGTGTTCTCAGCTGGTGCCAGCAAGTGACGGGCATACGCTTAAATACGAAGATGCTCCGCCTACCTCTTCTCCCTCTAACTCACGTCAACTAATCAGTGTAAAACAGGTTCACATAATCGTCAAGACTAAAAAAATGTACAGTAATAACATAAAAATAGTTATGTATAAAATATATCTTTACAACGATGGAACTACTTAAATATTGTACAAAATATCATGAACCCCCGTGAACGCCGGCCGAAGTGGCCGTGCGGTTCTAGGCGCTGTAGTCTGGAACCGCGAACCGCTACGGTCGCAGGTCCTGCCTCGGGCATGGATGTGTGTGATGTCCTTAGGTTAGTTAGGTTTAACTAGTTCTAGGTTCTAGGGGACAAATGACCTCAGAATTTGAGTCCCATAGTGCTCAGAGCCATTTTTGAACCCCCATGAACCATGGACCATGCCGTTGGTGGGAAGGCTTGTGTGCCTCAGCGATACAGATCGCCGTACCGTAAGTGCAACCGCAACGGAGGGGTATCTGTTGAGAGGCCAGACAAACGTGTGGTTCCAGAAGAGGGGCAGCAGCCTTTTCAGTAGTTGCCAGTCTGGATGATTGACTGACCTGGCCTTGTAACATTAACCAAAACGGCCTTGCTGTGCTGGTACTGCGAACGGCTGAAAGTAAGGGGAAACTACAGCCGTAATTTTTCCCTAGGGCTTTACTGTATGATTAAATGATGATGGCGTCCTCTTGGGTAAAATATTCCGGAGGTAAAATAGTCCCCCCATTCGGATCTCCGGGCGGGGACTACTCAAGAGGACGTCGTTATCAGGAGAAAGAAAACTGGCGTTATACGGATCGGAGCGTGGAATGTCAGATCCCTTAATCGAGCAGGAAGGTTAGAACATTTAAAAAGGAAAATGGATAGGTTAAAGTTAGGTATAGTGGGAATTAGCGAAGTTCGGTGGCAGGAGGATCAAGACTTCTGGTCAGGTGAATACAGAGTTATAAATACAAAATCAGAAAAGGGTAATGCAGGAGTAGGTTTAATAATGAATAAAAAAAATAGGAGTACGGGTAAGCTACTGCAAACAGCATAGTGAACGCATTATTGTGGCCAAGATAGAAATGAAGCCCACGCCTACCACAGTAGTACAAGTTTAAATGTCATCCAGCTCCGCAGATGACGAAGAGATTGATGAAATGTATGATGAGATAAAAGAAATTATTCAGGTAGTGAAGTGAGACGTAATTTAATAGTCATGGGTGACTGGAATTCGAGAGTAGGCAAAGGGAGAGAAGGAAACATAGTAGGTGAATATGGATTGGGGGTAAGAAATGAAAGAGGAAGCCGTCTCGTAGAATTTTGCACGGAATATAACTTAATCATAGTTAACACTTGGTTCAAGAATGATAAAAGAAGGTTGTATACATGGAAGAATCCTGGAGATACTAGAAGGTATCAGATAGATTATATACTGGTAAGACAGAGATTCAGGAACCAGGTTTTAAAATGTAAGACATTTCCAGGGGCAGATGTGGACTCTGACCACGATCTATTGGTTATGAACTGTAGATTAAAACTGAAGAAACTGCAAAAAGGTGGGAATTTAAGGGGATGGAACCTGGATAAACTGACTAAACCAGAGGTTGTACAGAGTTTCAGGGAGAGCATAAGGCAACGATTGACAGGAATGGGGGAAAGAAATACAGTAGAAGAAGACTGGGTAGCTCTGAGGGATGAAGTAGTGAAGGCAGCAGAGGATCTAGTATGTAAAAAGACGAGGGCCAGTAGAAATCCTTGGGTAACAGAAAAAATATTAAATTTAATTGATGAAAGGAGAAAATACAAAAATGCAGTAAATGAAGCAGGCAAGAAGGAATACGAACGTCTCAAAAATGAGATCGACATGAAGTGCAAAATGGCTAAGCAGGGATGGATAGAGGACAAATGTAAGGATGTAGAGGCTTATCTCAGTAGGGGTAAGATACACTCCTGGAAATTGAAATAAGAACACCGTGAATTCATTGTCCCAGGAAGGGGAAACTTTATTGACACATTCCTCGGGTCAGATACATCACATGATCACACTGACAGAACCACAGGCACATAGACACAGGCAACAGAGCATGCACAATGTCGGCACTAGTACAGTGTATATCCACCTTTCGCAGCAATGCAGGCTGCTATTCTCCCATGGAGACGATCGTAGAGATGCTGGATGTAGTCCTGTGGAACGGCTTGCCATGCCATTTCCACCTGGCGCCTCAGTTGGACCAGCGTTCGTGCTGGACGTGCAGACCGCGTGAGACGACGCTTCATCCAGTCCCAAACATGCTCAATGGGGGACAGATCCGGAGATCTTGCTGGCCAGGGTAGTTGACTTACAACTTCTAGAGCACGTTGGGTGGCACGGGATACATGCGGACGTGCATTGTCCTGTTGGAACAGCAAGTTCCCTTGCCGGTCTAGGAATGGTAGAACGATGGGTTCGATGACGGTTTGGATGTACCGTGCACTATTCAGTGTCCCCTCGACGATCACCAGTGGTGTACGGCCAGTGTAGGAGATCGCTCCCCACACCATGATGCCGGGTGTTGGCCCTGTGTGCCTCGGTCGTACGCAGTCCTGATTGTGGCGCTCACCTGCACGGCGCCAAACACGCATACGACCATCATTGGCACCAAGGCAGAAGCGACTCTCATCGCTGAAGACGACACGTCTCCATTCGTCCCTCCATTCACGCCTGTCGCGGCACCACTGGAGGCGGGCTGCACGATGTTGGGGCGTGAGCGGAAGACGGCCTAACGGTGTGCGGGACCGTAGCCCAGCTTCATGGAGACGGTTGCGAATGGTCCTCGCCGATACCCCAGGAGCAACAGTGTCCCTAATTTGCTGGGAAGTGGCGGTGCGGTCCCCTACGGCACTGCGTAGGATCCTACGGTCTTGGCGTGCATCCGTGCGTCGCTGCGGTCCGGTCCCAGGTCGACGGGCACGTGCACCTTCCGCCGACCACTGGCGACAACATCGATGTACTGTGGAGACCTCACGCCCCACGTGTTGAGCAATTCGGCGGTACGTCCACCCGGCCTCCCGCATGCCCACTATACGCCCTCGCTCAAAGTCCGTCAACTGCACATACGGTTCACGTCCACGCTGTCGCGGCATGCTACCAGTGTTAAAGACTGCGATGGAGCTCCGTATGCCACGGCAAACTGGCTGACACTGACGGCGGCGGTGCACAAATGCTGCGCAGCTAGCGCCATTCGACGGCCAACACCGCGGTTCCTGGTGTGTCCGCTGTGCCGTGCGTGTGATCATTGCTTGTACAGCCCTCTTGCAGTGTCCGGAGCAAGTATGGTGGGTCTGACACACCGGTGTCAATGTGTTCTTTTTTCCATTTCCAGGAGTGTAGATACCGCTTACAGGAAAATTAAAGAATCCTTTGCAGAAAAGAGAACCACTTGTATGAATATCAAGAGCTCAGATGGAAACACAGTTCTAAGCAAAGAAGGGAAAGCAGAAAGGGGGAAGGAGTATATAGAGGGTCTATACAAGGGCGATGTACTTCAGGACAATATTATGGAAATGGAAGAGAATGTAGATGAAGATGAAATGGGAGATAAGATACTGCGTGAAGAGTTTGACAGAGCACTGAAAGACCTGAGTCGAAACAAGGTCTTGGGAGTAGGCAACATTTCATTGGAACTACTGACAGCCTTGGGAGAGCCAGTCCTGACAAAACTACCATCTGGTGAGCAAGATATATGAGACAGGCGAAATACCCTCAGACTTAAAGAAGAATATAATAATTCCAATCCCAAAGAAAGCAGGTGTTGACAGATGTGAAACTTACCGAACTATCAGTTTAATAAGCCACAGCTGCAAAATACTAACGCGAATTCTTTACAGACGAATGGAAAAACTAGTAGAAGCCAACCTTGGGGAAGATCTGTTCGGATTCTGTAGAAATATGGAACACGTGAGGCAATACTGACCTTACGACTTATCTTAGAAGAAAGATTAAGGAAAGGCAAACCTACGTTTCTAGCATTTGTAGACTTAGAGAAAGCTTTTGGCAATGTTGACTGGAATATACTCTTTCAAATTCTAAAGGTGGCAGGGATAAAATACAGGGAGCGAAAGGCTATTTACAATTTGTACAGAAACCAGATGGCAGTTATAAGGGTCGAGGGCTATGAAAGCGAAGCAGTGGTTGGGAAGGGAGTGAGACAGGGTTGTAGCCTCTCTCCGATGTTATTCAATCTGTATATTGAGCAAGCAATAAAGGAAACAAAAGAAAAATTCGGAGTAGGTATTAAAATCCATGGAGAAGAAATAAAAACTTTGAGGTTCGCCGATGACATTGCAATTCTGTCAGAGACAGCAAAGGACTTGGAAGAGCAGCTGAGCGGAATGGACAGTGCCTTGAAAGGAGGATATAAGCTGAACATCAACAATAGCAAAACGAGGATAATGGAACGTAGTCAAATTAAGTCGGGTGATGCTGAGGGAATTAGAGTAGGAAATGAGGCACTTAAAGTAGTAAAGGAGTTTTGCTATTTGGGGAGCAAAATAAATGATGATGGTCGAAGTAGAGAGGATATAAAATGTAGACTGGCAATGGCAAGGAAAGCGTTCCTGAAGAAGAGAAATTTGTTAACATCGAGTATAGATTTAAGTGTCAGGAAGTCGTTTCTGAAAGTGTATTTGTATGGAGTGTAGCCACGTATGGAATTGAAACATGGACGATAACTAGTTTGGACAAGAAGAGAATAGAAGCTTTCGAAATGTGGTGCCACAGAAGAATGCTGAAGATTAGATGGGTAGATCATATGACTAATGAGGAGGTATTGAATAGGATTGTGGAGAAGAGAAGTTTGTGGCAGAACTTGACTAGAAGAATGGATCGGCTGGTAGGACATGTTCCCGAGGCATCAAGGGATCATCAGTTTAGTATTGGAGGGCAGCGTGGAGGGTAAAAATCGTGGAGGGAGACCAAGAGATGAATACACTAAGTAGATTCAGAAGGATTTAGGTTGCAGTAAGTACTGGGAGATGAAGAAGCTTGCACAGGATAGAGTAGGATGGAGAGCTGCATCAAACCAGTCTCAATTAAAAGTTTTAAAATAACTGTACAGACGATGTATACTCAGTGTGCCCTCTATGGGCTAAGGTGGTACTACCACAATGGTTTCAAAGTCAACAGTGTAGTGAAGGTCTTTGGCATTGCGGTATCATATCGATAGGTGGGTTGTGACTCGACTGCAAGTATACATCTATGCTAGCTTCAGTCTGTCTGTCTTATATTTGGGACTGAAAATTATGTAGTAATGGAATGATCAGCTTCAGAGTGGTATGATATTACATACATTTTTTAATTGTCATAAAACTAATTTATTGAAAATGGAGTCATATTTTGTAATATTTCTAGTTGGAAGTTTAAGATTGTGATATAAATATTTACGTACTGTTCTAAGATACATTTCTGCAATGGATACAAGTGGGTCCTATGGTTTTCTGAACAAAAGAGTACATATGTGTTCATAGAATTTCGTCAAAGAGACGATAAAATTGTTTTTCACGAAAATCCAACTGTTCATTGAGAAGCACTGACTTCATCTCTATAATGGGCATAAATCTCGATCTCCTCCAAAATATTTAATAATAAGTCTTTATTAGCGTGATGAAGGAGTTGCAAATTCTGTAGTACCGTCCCTTCGACCTGCTTATTAAAAGTTATGTGATGGCCGAAGACTGATTTTGCTCGTGCAGTACCTGATGTATTTTCTTTGTATCGTGTAGTAAAGCTCCGGCCTGTTTGGCCAACGTATATTTTTCTACAAGCACCACAGTGGATCTTGTAAACCCCTGTTTTTAGAAATCTATCGTTATCATTACCTACAGTATGTCTTAATTTATTTTGCAAAGTATTGTTAGTTTCAAATGCTATTTTTATTTCAGAATTCTTAGATAAATTACTGATCCTATCTGATATGTTCCCCATGTACGTCATGTTTGTGTATTTATGAGCTCCTATTGGTGATGTACTTTATTGCATTTTATTAAACATAATGTCAACTTGACACGTATCAAAAGAATTGGTCTTCGCAATCTGTTTTAGAATAGTTGTTTCTTTTTTAATTTCATTTTCTTCAAGGGGTAATTTTAGCATACGGTGGATCATTGACTTAAAAAATGCTTTTTTATATTTGTCAGGATGACACGACCTAGCATTAACAATAACATCTACATTTACATTTACATCCATACTCCGCAAGCTATCTGACGGTGTGTGGCGGAGAGTACCTTGAGTACCTCTATGGGTTCTCCCTTCTATTCCAGTCTCGTATTGTTCGTGGAAAGAAGGATTGTCGGTATGCCTCTGTGTGGGCTCTAATCTCTCTGATTTTATCCCCATGGTCTCTTCGTGAGATATACGTAGGAGGGAGCAATATACTGCTTGACTCTTCGGTGAAGGTATGTTCTCGAAACTTCAACAAAAGCCCGTACCGAGCTACTGGGCGTCTCTCTTGCAGAGTCTTCCACTGAAGTTTATCTATCATCTCCGTAACGCTTTCGCGATTACTAAATGATCCTGAAACAAAGCGCGCTGCTCTCCGTTGGATCTTCTCTATCTCTTCTATCAACCCTATCTGGTACGGATCAGTAGTTGTAGGTTTTCTGTATTGTATCTGCAAGTGATTCCGGTGGACGAGTGCCCCTGGCACTGATCGGACAATTGATAGTGTCAACCGTCACTCCACGTGGAGCCCCCAGACACACTGTCAGTTGACCGAAAATCACAAAGCGCCATTGAGTCAGTTACCAGACGTTGTTATCAGAGTCTAGGGTCAAGATCATTACGATGACGTTATCAGTGACATACTTTGGGTTAGAAGACCAGTAGAAAATCTACTCATATAGTTATGTTTTTGTAACGAAAGCACAGAATTAGAACAAACTATCACCAGGGTATTAACTGTTACAGTTTCACTTTGCACACGCTAATAACTAGTATTAATAATTACTTGTTGGAAACAAAATGCTGCGCTAAATGTTACCTTTATCATTATTCACGTTAGAGCCCTAGTGCACCGCGTGATGTATAACTAAGGGCATTTTCAGAATTTTATCTTCGCTTTGTGGCCGTATTACTTTCTTTCTCTTAGAATGGGCACTTTTCCGCTCGTCAGGCAAAGTTGTTCCAGCCGTGAATTCTCTGCCTACAAATTTTTCTGTCTAGTGTATCAAGTTTTATTACTCCTGCTTCCTTCAGGTCTTCTTTTACTGCACCAATGAATTTCATCGTTTCTTTAACTTTAGTGCGACATTCCAAGAACTACGCAACCTGTAAAGTTAATCTGGTTGATTCCATTCTTTTAATATGCTCACAAAATTTTGGCCTGGGTTTTCGTATCCGAATAAAGGCATACTCTTCAGATTCTTTATTCGCTCTTACAAAGTCTATGTGTTTCTTCATTAGCATAATGTGTACCTAATGTTTTTCTGATTACTTTTCGTTCCCTTTTTTTGATTTCTTCAAAGTCTCTCGTTCTGTTTAAAACGAGTCTCTCAGTCCCAGCCGGCCGGAGTGGCCGAGCGGTTCTAGGCGCTTCAGTCTGGAACTGCGCGACCGCTACGGTCGCAGGTTCGAATCCTGCCTTGGGCAGGGATATGTGTGATGTCCTTAGGTTAGTCAGGTTTAAGTAGTTCTAAGTTCTAGAGGACTGATGACCTCAGATGTTGAGTCCCATAGTGTTCAGAGCCATTTGAACCATTTTCTCAGTCCCACAAGGACAGCCTGGTTTGATGACTGTGTTGTCGTGTCTCAGTTTTGTGTATTCTGAGATGAATATCTTTCGTAGAACTGAAGGATGCTTCCTTTTTGCGAGAGAGAATTTCGTAACTAAGCTTTCCGTGCTAATTCTCCTGAATAGATTCGCATAAATATTTGAACTGAGAAACTTGATTATTCTGTACTTAGTTTTTAGAATTGTGGGTGCTGTTTTGTTGCTAGATATGTACTTTTTTCAAATTATATTTGGAGATTTATTCTTTATACTGTTTCTTTAAGAATTCCTACTTGTTTTTCTGCTGTTTTAATTTCGTGATACAGTAACGCCGCGTCGTCTGCAAAGGTATGCAGTCTGTCTTAATATGATACATTTACTAGAAAAAGTAATTTGAGAGATCAGTTAATTTTCACTGGAAACAAACATTTATTTACGCACTCTTCAAGAATGTTAATAACACAAACAGTTGTACACCGTTTCTGTACGTTTGTGCCTTTTTACGTTGCAGCAGTATCTACTGCTCTGTCCATGTTTGTACTTTGTTGTAGTCTCTCTTATGCCCAACATGACACGAGATCAACACGATCTAGTAGTATTCTAGTGCTGCGCAAGGTATTTTTAAGCAGTCCCTACCGTTAACAAGCTGCAGTTCCTCATGCTCACAAAACTGAACAAACCTGCCACTTGTTCTGTCCTCCACTGAACTTATGAAGCAATTTCACTTGATTTCCGTACCCACTGTTCCTTCCAGGTGAGTGTGTGGTGTTACTGACTCCATTCTAGTCATTAGCTTCGCAATCTGACACAGTCGTCTTATAAGAGAATACATCTACATCTACATCCACACTCCGCAAGCCACCCGACGGTGTGTGGCGGAGGGTACCTTGAGTACGTCTGTCGGTTCTCCCTGCTATTCCAGTCTCGTATTGTTCGCGGAAAGAAAGATTGTCGGTATGCCTCTGTGTGGGCTCTAATCTCTCTGATTTTATCCTCATGGTCTCTTCGCGAGATATACGTAGGAGGGAGCAATATACTGCTTGACTCCTCGGTGAAGGCATGTTCTCGAAACTTCAACAAAAGCCCGTACCGAGCTACTGAGCGTCTCTCTTGCAGAGTCTTCCACTGGAGTTTATCTATCATCTCCGTAACGCGATTACTAAATGATCCTGTAACGAATCGCGCTGCTCTCCGTTGGATCTTCTCTATCTCTTCTGTGAACCCTATCTGATACGGATCCCACTCTGGTGAGCAGTATTCAAGCAGTGGGCGAAAAAGTGTACTGTAACATAGTTCCTTTGTTTTCGGACTGCATTTCCTTAGGATTCTTCCAATGAATCTCAGTTTGGCATCTGGTTTACCGACGATTAATTTTATATGGTCATTCCATTTTAAATCACTCTTAATGCCTAGTCCCAGATAATTTATGGAATTACCTGCTTCCAGTTGCTGACCTGCTATACTGTAGCTAAATGATAAAGGATCTTTCTTTCTATGTATTCGCAGCACATTACACTTGTCTACATTGAGATTCAATTCCCATTCCCTGCACCATGCGTCGATTCGTTGCAGATCCTCCTGCATTTCAGTACAATTTTCCATTGTTACAACCTCTCGATATACCACAGCATCATCCGCAAAAAGCCTCAGTGATCTTTCGATGTTATCCACAAGGTCATTTATGTATATTGTGAATAGCAACGGTCCTACGACACTCCCCTGCGGCACACCTGAAATCACTCTTCGGAAGGCTTCTCTCCATTGAGAATGACATACTGCGTTCTGTTATCTAGGAACTCTTCAATCCAATACACAATTGGTGTGATAGTCCATATGCTCTTACTTTGTTCGTTAAACGACTGTGGGGAACTGTATCAAACGCCTTGCGGAAGTCAAGAAACACGGCACCTACCTGGGAACCCGTGTCTATGGCCCTCTCAGTCTCGTGGACGAATAGCGCGACCTGGGTTTCACACGATCGTCTTTTTCGAAACCCATGCTGATTCCTACAGAGTAGATTCTAGTCTCCAGAAAAGTCATTTTACTCGAACATGTCCCAAAATTCTACAACCGATCGACGTTAGAGGTATAGGTCTATAGTTCTGCAGATCTGTTCGACGTCCCTTCTTGAAAACGGGGATGACCTGTGCCCTTCTCCAATCTTTTGAAACGCTACGCTCTTCTAGAGACCTACGGTACACCGCTGCTAGAAGGGGGGGGGGGGGGGGGGGGGGGCAAGTTCCTTCGCGTACTCTGTGTAAACTTGAGAAGGGGGATAAGAAAAGAGTATAACACGTGTTCTATGTGAATAAATCGACGGGCTTTCGAGCAGTAGATTCCATGGCTTAATCTTCAGAAATGGAATTACTCACGGTATTGCAGGTTCACTGGAGCAGAATCGGACGTAGCCTTGTATCGACACTGAGTGACAAAAGTCTAAAAACAGGAAAGCCAGACTTGCGACCCATACATTTTGACGAGCTTCAGCATTCTCGTATGATAACGCTCTAAAGTAACCCCTGTTAAAGGACTGAAGTCACTAGGCTCCCCTTTTCGAAAGAGTCGATATTTAACTGACAGTCTCATCAAGTAAACGGTGGTTATAATGTAACTTTCGCTACTTGAGCCAGTGTGAACAGTAAACTAATGACCGTAGGGGTATTGCGGCGTCTGCGTCTCCTTAGACTTGACACGACTCGGTGGTGATGGTTGTCCCAGTCGGTATGACGTGGAACGGCGTCCGTCACTCACGACAATGCCACCCTGTAACTAGTAGAAAAACACAAACTTCTCGCGTGGTTTGGTCACATTTCAGATACCGTCTTTCGTGATTAATGTCAATATTTTGATAGAGCAGCTCTTGCTTCTTCACTGATAAACGCGGCAATTGCACCACTCGATGACGCAATGACTCCGTCGACATGAAATGATGACCACCAATTTTCTTTTGTTGTGAGTCCGCGACGGACTTTTCAGCTTGCGCGAGCTGGCTAACTGTAGTTCTTCTTCTTGTTATGCGCGGTTAGATAATGGGTGTTGAATATTAATAATATAAAGGCTTGAATCTTCAACCATCACCCAAGTCGTGGCCACATTATGGAATTGCGAAGATGTTAAGTTAATAAATTGTTATTCCGTCGACAAGACGTCGCTACGTCGCGTGTTCGATAACTACACGACGTAATTCCAGAGATAACATATACTTAAGCAATGTTCAGAATGCGTCGTAATCTTGGGACAAATCGATGACTCTTCATTGTTAAATAACTATGAATTCACTTTTCACTTCATAATATTCTAATAGTCAATTAATTGTCACTAATACACATGATAATATCTACTCAATTATGTAGGCGACACGAAGAATTAAAGTTTGAATCCAGTCTTATATTTCCTTGTAATTAATTGTCCCTACGTTGAGCACGCACACCGATTTCTCACTCAGGGAATTTCTTTCGTTTGCATCAGTAATCCTGTCGCTGACGACAACTTCTGACAGCTCGGCGCAATTGTACGTTCTACGTGTTTGCGTTTGTCTGTTACCTACTGGAGACTAATAACTGTTTTTCAGTTGACGATCTTTCTTTTTCAATGTCCTCGAAGGTTCGTGCTTATTCAGTATCACGAAGGCTGAGTCCCATCACAAATCTCACACGGTTTAATTTCGTCGCGAAGCTCCGTATCCTGTTATCTTGCTAACGGTAAAGAAGACTTTGCATAGTATGACTTCTGAATAATACTTCAGTCTATATCGCAAAACTTTCAAACTTCCGATTAGCGTAAAACAAGTTAGTAGCGCTTATATGCATACTACTATCGCAATAGTACTAAAGAGCGACTAGATAGCAACTGAAGCTAACATTTCCATTTCCGAGTTACCTTGTAGTCACATCGAACTTCCTTTTCGATGCGGCTACAGCTCTCTTCTATGGTAAATGTTATCTTTGGCCAATTTACCATCTGGGCTTTAACCTTCGTTATTAATTATTCTTTCTTTGATGTTTTTGTTGCGTATCCTATCATATTCTTTCATTCAGTCTCTATTTCATGATAAATATTATTATTCACATGACATTCCTTTTGATCAAGTTATCACAAGTGTAAATTTTGTCGCCAGTAGCTGCCGTCACTGTCAGGATGACTAATTTTCCTTCTTATTTTACAACAAAGGGTTGTTTATTAGGGTTTCTGTAATTGAGGTGTTGCAGTACACAACATTATAGGAATGATGATCAGACTGTCCGCTGTTGTTAGTAATGGTAGTGTCATGACATGCAGTTAGTTGCCGCTACTGTCAGGGCGAAGTAGGCTTTAAACACAAGCATCAGTATGCGTTACACCAGCAGACAGCCAATGTGGGCCTAGACAAGGTGAGCGGGGTTTTACTCGCAAAGCTGTTTTAATAAAACAACGCCATTAGTGCTGCTGCTATTCGCGAGTATCGACCCATTACTCATGAGGTCACTCGGTTACTCCGTAAAACATTTGGAGAAAACTGAATCATTGGCCGATCGTTTCAAACTGCGAGGCCGCCAACATTACCAGATTTCAACCCGTGTGAATTCTGGCTGTAGGGTTACCTGAAGGACGGGCATTATCAACGGGGTAATGACCGACCGCCGAAGGTCGAGGATGAGCATGGAAAAGGGCGCAACCAACATCCCACCTGAGATATTTCGGGCTGCCAATAGTGCAGTCTCTATTGCGGTTCCAGACTGCCGTGGATGCAGATGATAGTCAGTCTGAGCAACGTTTGTAACCTGGAACGTAAACATAGAACGCATTTAACAAATTCGGACAAGCATGCGCATTCGAAGGAACTTCGCATTGTTAAAAACCATTCAAAACTCAAGCTCGCTCAAACTATTTTTATTCAATACAACCAGCTACAGCAGTCTTAGCTGTCATCTTCACGTCTTAAATTTTTTTTGGTAGAAAAACATGTTTAAGACCTGAAGATGACTGCTAAGACGGTTGAAACCGGTTGTCTTGAATAACAAATATTTTGGCGATCTTGGCTTTGGAATGGTTTCAAACAATTAAATCAGATCGCCCTTCAGTATTCTCATAATGAGAAAATTCAATCGAACTTGGCATCGTAATTCGGAAAACACGGGCACTGCAATATCGTACACTCCAACGTTGGTGACGGCGAAAGTTTTTCGGAGCGCGCCGTTCAGCGCACATATTGAAGACGGCGCTCCGCAGCAGACAACTCCTACGTGATCCCGTGTTGGTCCAACGTCACTGTTAACTACAATTTCAGTGGGGACGGGACCATTGGTATAGGACCGTGGACTAATCAAAACATGTCGCCTGGTCGGATCAATGAATTTCTTGTTGCGCTAAATCGACGTTCTTGTCTGTATAAGCCATAACTAGGCTACTGGTTCGCAACCTGGGAGTAATTATGCCCTGATGGGTAAAATAAAATTTCCTGCCAGATAAAAACAAAATGTTTCAATTGTTTCAGTCATGAAAGTAAATTATTTTTAAAAGATCATTACTATTATGACTATTTTGTAAGAAAGCAATATTTATTAGATAAGTTACCAACAATTACATTTTTCCAAGCACTAGCGTTAAAATGTGAAAAAATGTGGTGGAAGTTACAGTTTGCGAAACGAACGTACAGGACGAGTCAAAAGTCCTTGGACACCTTCATAAGTTGGAAGATTAAAGGGAAAATTGAAATCTGGTGATGGGAACATAGGTTTGATATGGGGTCGCAACTTTTGGAGTGAATATCATTCATGGCCGCCATCTTGAAATCCGCCATTTTGGATTCAAGTAATTTTTTTTTAAAGGGAAGAGGGGTGTATGACACATCAAGTAACACTCGCTTGAGCTCTGGAATTGAGTGGTGTAATTTGTTTTTGTCTATCTTGTACAGTTTAGGAGTTATTAATGTTCTCCGTGTGCAGTCAGAGTGGTTGTGGCGACTACAGTTGTGCATTGCACGGGATGGACAACACGTAGAACATCTGTTCTACGTGTTGTTCAGTCGGTATGAAGGTAATTTCCCAACTTTGAACATTAACAACCTCTAAACTGTACAAGATAGACAAAAACAAATTACACCACTAAATTCCAGAGCTCAAGCGAGTGTTATTCGAGGTGTCATACACCCCCCATCCCATTTAAAAAAATGACTTGAATCCAAAATGGCGGATTTCAAGATGGCGGCCATGAATGACATTCACTCCAAAAGTTGCGGCCCCACATCAAACCTATGTTCCCAACATCACGTTTCAATTTTCCCTATAATCTTCCAACTTATGAAGGTGTCCAAGGACTTTTGACTCTCCTGTATTAACATTTTCTTCAGACGGTCCATCCAATGAACACGTATTTTGTACTTAGTACCATGCCTACATGAGAGTAAAATTGAGACATATACATCACATATGCTTGAATATCTCGGGAAATGGCTGCGAGTTGTAGGTAATTTCCGCAACAGACCAAAAATTGCTTCATTGTTCACTTCGCGTCAAGAAATTGAACTATCTGACAGCATAAGACAGCAGTAATTATGAAATGGCTAATAGACTTCCACATTGTTATTATTCTTATTCGTGGCAGTGGTCAGACAGAAAGCATTGGGAGCTTGAGGTCTTCCAAGTACTGCCAGTTCTATTTCTTAATTCTATAAAACAAATGTTATTACAGAGAATCATTACCAGTTAGCTCGTGTTTTAATAAAACACTTACAACAAGTAACTATCATTTATCCTTCATCATTTAAAAAATTAAAATATTCAAAAAATTATTTTTCAACCTAAAGTTTAGGCGCTAATGATGACATTGTTGGGGGAAGAGGTGCTAGCTAGTATCTAATTGCACTCGCGATAATAATCTCAGAAAGATTGGAAATCACTGATCTAGGCGAAGGACTGCTAGAAACATCCACCACGCCAAGCTCACAGGCTGGAGGGCCCGTATTATGCTATTGTGACATTCATCTGGACTTCCATGGGATCTGTGGTAGTAACCTTACGCACAATTACAGTTGAGAACGACGTGAACAGTATTGCGGACCACCTAAATCCCTTCATGATTGACTTCTCTCCCGACATCGATGGCATCTTCCAGCAAGATAACAGACCGTGTCACAAGGCCAGAATCGTTCTGCAGTTGTTTGAGGAGCATGACAGTGAATTCAGGTTAATGTTTTGGGCACCAAATTCTCCGGAATTGAATCCGATGGAACCAGCCGTGCGCCTTCAAACCAGCGACCTGTAAATTTACGGTATTTGCGTGACCTGGCCGTAGACATCTGTACTACGTACTCCCGGAAACCTGCTAAGGAACTGTAGAATCGATGCTGAATGCTGTGTAGCACCGCTGCCCGACCTCATTGCCGCCACAGCTTGGAGAGTCTCACTATTTCCAGTCGTAGAGAGAGTATCCATCCTCCCCGTCCCACGTTTGGGTTGGTTGAGTTGCGCCACGTGGCGCGCGGAAAGTTGAACCCCGGGAGTTTGATTATTGCGTTCTCTACTCACAAGAAGGCGACTACTCCGATTTAGAGGCAGCCACTGGATTGAAAAGGCCACGGCGGTTCTCCAGGGTAGTGCTAAAATTCCAAGCGGGTTGTAGGAACTTGTTCAATGAAGCATGTATGAGAAGAGACTGACTGATATGTGTTCTTGTCCATATCAAGCGAGAGCCCACTACGTTCTTAGTGAGGTGATGTTGCTTAGCACCAGGAGCCACTGCGGAGGTGTAGTCAGAAGCGTACCAGAGTGGCCTGTCAAAGTCCAGCATGCACTCTGTTGGTTACTTTATTTAGCGTTTGGCTTACATGTTTAGATTTCAAAAGTACATACAAGGTGACTATATGTAATAAAATCGTCATAACTTCCGAATGGTTTGAGTTTGGACGTTCAAACTGAACGGTTGGCCGCGGGCATGATGGGAACTAGTATGGTTTGGTCTAGCGAGAAAGCCCACTTTCATTTTTGGTGCGTTCGGCAATAAGTAAAATTGGCGCTGTACCATGCAGTCACAGTTACAGTATGCGTGGTTTCCTCCTAGAGGGTGGTACTGTCCCTCATACGTCATGCCCTAGCTCCCTCTCCTGCCCCAGTAATGGGTAATTCACTTCTCTTGCTGACTCACCTTGTAGTGAGTGGATGTGATACAGCGTTGTACACAATGGTTCCATAATCGAATCGGGAGCTTGCCATTATGGAAAGGCAAATTTCAACAGGCGGCGGACAGCAAGGTTGTATCAGGAAACCCATCCCCACCGAAAACGACCACAGCATTCAGTGTTTGCAACAGTGTTTCGCCGTTTGTTTGAGACAGGGTCGTATCAGGAAGCAGGAAATCATGAAGGGCATACACGATATTTACGGTCACCAGACTTGGAGGAAAATGTGATTAAAACTGCGCAGAACGACCGCCTTGTCGGTACCAGGCAGTTGGCCCGCCAGTACAGCGTAAGCCAGAAGATCGTGGGGAACACTCTCCATGGCATTTATTACCAACCTTATCACTTACAGCGTGTGCAGGACTTCCTAGCGACAGACTTTCCGCATCGGGAGCAGTTTCATCTCGGGTTCCTTCACCAGTCAACCACGATTCCGGGATTTGTGTCATCCATCCTATTCACAATGAGCCCACCTTTGCGTGGAGTGATATCTTCACCTGTCGTAACGGTCATATATGAGATAGTGTGCAGAACCCCCATGATATGGTGACATTAAATCATCAGCATCAGTGAAGCCGGAATGTGTGGGCTTGGATGATTGGCGACCGTATTTTGGGACCAGTCTTATTTCTACGTCGCGTAACAGGCCGGAACTATCGGCGTTTCTTGCGAGTGACTTTGCCTCCCCTGCTGGAGGAAATGCCATTGATGATTCAAAGAGTTATGTGGCTGCTACATAAGGTGTTTTAGCCCACTTCGCCCTTAATGTTCAGACGCACCTCACCCGTGTCTTCCCTGGTCGATGGATCGGACGAGTAGGTGCAGTTCAACAGCCTGCTCATTCACCTGATCTCAACCCGTGCGAGTTCTTGTTACGGGCCATCTCAGAAGTATCGCGTATGCAGAACCCATTCCAGATGTGGAGACACTGGAGCATTTTTTTCATGCTGCCTTTGGCACTGTTCGGATGCAGCCTGGCGGATGTGAAGGTGTGAAACAGAACATGCTACGGCGCATATATGCTTGCGTTAAGGAACATGGAAATCATTTTCAACACATACTATAACTGTGGCTTCATGGTACAGCGCGTATTAGACCACAGTCTCTGTAACAATGTCTTCTTCTTTCTTCTTTCGCTCACGGCTTAGTCCCGCAGCGATCGCAGGGTCGGCGTGGTTACAACGGATTTGGCAATGTTAGTTTTAGGGATGGTCAGATGCCCTTCCTGCCGCCACCCCGTACCCCCCAGGATGTAATCAGTGTACCCCAACTGTCTGCGTCTAGGGTAAATCGTGAAATAGCGTGGACGTGTCTCAAAAGTCCGCGACGCACGTAACTGAGGCGGAACGTGGGGACCAGCCCGGTATTCACCTAGTGGGATGTGGAAAACCGCCTAAAAACCACATCCAGGCTGGCCGGCACACTGGCCCTCGTCGTTAATCCGCCGGGCGGATGCGATCCGGGGCCGGCATGCCTACCCGAGCCCAGGAAGCAGCGCGTTAGCTCTCTCGGCTACCCTGGCGGGTTGCAGTCTACGTAACAATGTATGACTGAATAAATGGTCTCTAGCATGGAAACCATGCATTTCCGGACCTAAGCTCAATTAGACCTTTCTTGTTTCGTATCCTCTCTTCGATCGAAAACACGGCACTGTGTAGTAGTAGACAAATCAAGTTGAGAGACCATTTTTCATCATAGTTGGATATCCAAAGACACCAAATGGTTAATTGCTGCAGGCGTTGCGCCTATAAAGTCTTTCCAGGCAGCCATGAGTTTTATTTTTGAGCAGTCGTGCAAAATGAGATCCACAATTTGTTCCGATGTTCCGCAGTCGCCCTCATCGGTAATTTCCCACCTGTGCAGGGCTCCTTTTCTCACGGCGTGGCCAGATCTGATATGGTTGAGGAAGCTCCATATTTTTCTCGATTGGTTCGCACCCGGGAGTTATAGGGTCGGATCTGCGTTGCCTAACTTCTTATGACTATGGAAGGACATCATCCACTGCTTTCTCCAGCCATCTCATAGATTACAGCATTATGGGGCGAATTAGCCAGTGTTTACTCAGCTTGGTTCTCTAGATTTTAACTGAGCCATGAACAAATTAAAGCCAGTGCTGTTGTCAGAGTATTTGAACTTTAGTTAGCTTTTGCAATATATTATTGTGGCTCGTCACTTTAGCAGACGTTTCCCAAAGTTGATGCCAAAGATAAGTGACGTGTCCAAAGTAAGTACTGTAGACTCCTGTTACATTGTAATACACTGTCAACGAATATTAAATGCGGACAGTAGAAGGTATATCTGCTGCTCAGATGCTGTGTCTTCAGTGGGTTTGCTTTCAGCTTTTAGCCCCTGAAATACTTATCCAATCTCCTGACGCTTTTTCCTCCGCCTTTGAGAGAGTGGTATTTTCAGCCATCAGAGATATTTCATCGCCGTATATCAATTTATGAAATGTTGTTTCGGGCATGTTGTGGATCTATGGGTTGAACACTGTAGGTGACGGAACTGAACCTTTTCAGTTGGTCGAATTCACTCTGCAAGTGTTCGGAGTAAACTTGAAGCAGGCGGTTATTCGAGTCAAATGTCCTAACTACGTGGAATCGTTAAAACTCTCAGAAATAGGGAAACTTAATTTATGCATATTAAACACTCAACCTAATAGTTTCCGACAAATCGAATAAAAAATTCTTTAGATCAGTTGCAGATTACTTCAAGAGGAAAGGGATTGGCAAATCGGGGTGTGGCCAAGTGGATTTTAGAATGTGACCTTATTAAACGTATTAATTGTGTAAGTAGGCTGTTTAGGGTTTTATGTTGGTAACGCCACGTAGCGCTCTATATGAAAATCACTGACTGTGCTCAGTGAAGTCTGTGGCTAGTTTGCATTGTTGGAATATTTGCTTTTGCATTGTTGGAATATTTGCTATTGTAGTGTTGGGCAGTTGGATGTGAACAGCGCGTAGCGTTGCGCAGTTGGAGGTGAGCCACCAGCAGTGGTGGATGTGGGGACAGATATGGCAGAATTTTGAGAGCGGACGATCTGGACGTGTGTCCTTCAGAAAGAGAAAATTTGTAATACTGTATATCATGAACTGATATATATATGATGACTTTTGAATATTATTAAGGTAAATACATTGTTTGTTCTCTATCAAAATCTTTCATTTGCTAACTATGCCTATCAGTAGTTAGTGCCTTCAGTAGTTAGAATCTTTTATTTATCTGGCAGTAGTGGCGCTCGCTGTATAGCAGTAGTTTGAGTAACGAAGATTTTTGTGAGGTAAATGATTTTTGAAAGGTATAGGTTATTGTCAGTCAGGGCCATTCTTTTGTAGGGATTATTGAAAGTCAGATTGCGTTGCCCTAAAAATATTGTGTCAGTTTAGTGTTGATCAGAATAAGTAAAGAGAGGAATGTCTGAGTACGTTCAGTTCTGCTCAGCTGTTTGAAAATCAAATAACATAAGGGGTTAACCAGTACAGTAAATGATAAATTTTTCTGAGGGGACGTTTCAGTTGAAAGATTTATTTTATCAGATTTTAGCATAAAACAGGATTTTTTTACCAAAAGTTTAGTTTTTACTAGAATATCACGGTTTACCTTGGGGTTTTATGGTTACCAGCGGATTTTAGTATACCAGAAATTTTATTTCCCAAGTGGATGGCAAATTCCAAAGTTTGCAACGAATATGATAGAAATGAAAGACTTCGAAACGTCGAGAGTGATTGGATTTACAGCAAGAACCTTCATCCCAAAAGAAGATTACTTTCGCAGAAGACATTTACTTCACAGAGAATCTTAATCGTGACTTTTTTCTTTTTGGGTTTGAAGTCGTTCGGCAAGGAAACATCAGAAAAACGAGCTGCAGGGCACGCACTCAACCACAGTCAACACAGTGGCTATGAGTCGCAGTCACACATTTTGCATTATTTTTTACTCTTTGGCATGAGAATTAATGCTATCGTTACATTGCTGTATAATTACGTCAAATAAGTTTTATTGTGCAAAAGGACACGAACAGTGGTCAGCGTATGTGCCTACGAACGTTGACGTAATGTTCTTGCCTATCTGCTCAGAATACGTTTGTTGTGTTATGTGTAAGCAAATTTCCCTCGTTTCGACTGTTCTAACGGTTCCGCACTTTATCAAACGGTTCCAGTGTTATGACTTTTGACATCAGTTATTTTCTAAAACAGATTTGTAATGATTTTCGCCTTACTCCGACTGGTACACAGTAAATCTTTGATACCAGTCGGTCGTGGCCCCTCCTACCCAGTTACGCCGGTGACGACTTAAAGGCCCTCGGCTGTGGCAGGTCAGCCGGTCGACCGCAGTTTGCAGCTCGTTATTTTCCATTGTCAGGTGCCCCATCAACTAGGTCTTTCAGTAGCTCCTTTTGTTGTCCTGCGGCGTAAGGCATTTTTCGCTTCGCACTTGGCGCCAGCACAGTCAGCGGAAGCAGCTACAGCGTGCCCGTTTGCTAATTACATCATTAGCACCACTTGAGAAAGACCTTCAGTGCCGCCAAATGACGATGAATGAGTTCACTAAAATCCACCAGCAACGGCGACGGGGCACCACTGCACGTAGAAAACTGCAGGAGATTAGTGTTTAACGTCCCGACGACAACTAGGTCATTACCGACGGGGTAGAACACTCTCCGCCTTCAACAAGAACCTTGAGTCACGTTGTTTGTACGCTACGCTCTCGTTACTGGTAATAGCAGTTACAAATCCCATCTTTACAGCAGGCAGGCCGTTCTCAATGCGCTCCTCACGCTTCCGCCTTTTGCCATCACGATCAATAACTAAATCTACATACCAAAAACTAGGGAACCGTCCCTTTCAGGGGAACCGTCCCCGCATTTCTCTTATACAGTTTAGGGAAATTACGGAAAACCTAAATATGGATGTCCGAATAGGGAGGCAAACCGTTGTATCCAGACTATGACTCCAGTGTGCTAACCGCTGCGCCACCTCGCTCGATGAGAATATCGGATTATGTGATTCCAGTGTGATAGCTGCCCACTGCATTACGCAAAGAACGGAAGTTCTTAGAACGCAATTGCGATGGTCGATGGGTCGTAAGGGGTGGATACGAATTGACCTGCTATGCTCATCACCAGTTCTTATATCCAGGGAATTTTGTTGTTTTGAGTTTCTTAAAAGATAAGAGTAACAGGAAATTTCAAACACTCACACCAACACGATTTAAAGTAACACAAACGACTACAATAACAAAAATGGCTCTGAGTACTATGCGACTTAACTTCTGAGGTCATCAGTCGCCTAGAACTTAGAACTACTTAAACCTAACTAACTAAGGACATCACACACATCCATGCCCGAGGCAAGATTAGAACCTGCGACCGTAGCGGTCGCGCGGTTCCAGACTGAAGCGACAACAATAACACTCATGAGGTTCAGTATCACGGGAAACTCAAGAGCGATCAATCTGCTCCCGACTTTCTCTATCCAGCTGCATCACAAGTAACACGTACAGGCTGTTCCACAAGGTTTTACAGGTCAATCTACTGAGCGTCTTCTAGAACTAATGTCTTGAATAGTGCTGGAGAGAACTGACACCATGAATCTTGCAGGGCTATCCATAAATCCGTAAGACTACGGGGGAGGGGGGGGGGGGGGACAGTTTGCAAGTCATCCCAGATGTGTTCAATAACGTTTATGTCTGGGGAGTTTGGTGCCCAGCGGAAGTGTTTTAACTCAGAAGAGAGTTCCTGGAGCCACTCTGTAGGAATTCTGGACGTGTCGGGTGTTGCATTGTCCTGCTGGAATTGCCCAAGTCCGTCGGAATGCACAACGGACGTATCTAGACGTATCAGGGGTCCCATATCACTCCAACTGCACACACTCCACTCCATTACAAAGCCTCCACCAGCTTGAACAGTCCCCAGCTGACATGCAGGGTCCATGGATTCATGAGGTTGTTTCCATATCCATACACGTCCATCCACTCGATACAATTTGAAACGAGACTCGTCCCACCAGGCAACATGTATCCAGTCATTAACAGTTCAATGTAAGTATTGACGGTCCTAGGCGAGGCGTAAACCTTTGTGTTGTGCAGTCATCAAGGGTACATGAGTGGGCCTTCGGCTCCGAACGTCCATATCGATGATGTTTCGTTGAACAGTACGCACGCTAACACTTGTTGATGGCCCAGCTTTGAAATCTGCGGCAATTTGCAGAAGGTTTGCCCTTCTGTCACTCTGAACGATTCTCTTCAGTGGTCTTTGGTCCTGCTCGTGCAGGATCTTTTTCCGGCCGCAGCGATGTCGGAGATTTGATGTTTTACCGTATTCCTGATATTCATGGTACACTCTTGAAATGGTCGGACGAGAAAGTCCCCACTTCATCGCTTCCTCGCAGACGCTGTCCCATCGCTCGTCCGCCGATTACACCACGCTCAAGCTCGCTTAAATCTTGATTACCTGCCGTTGTAGCAGCAGTGACCGATCTAATAACTGCGCCAGATACTTGTTGTCTTATATAGGCTTGCCGACTGCAGCGTCGAATTCTGCCTGTTTACACATCTCCGTGTTTGAATATCCATGGCTATACTAGTTTCTTTGGGTCTTGAGTGTAATGAGTAATTAATGTAACAAACAACGTCTCATAACAGAATCCAGATAATCACTGCAACACTGCACCGCACTGCTAGATGAGAGTTGACTATTAGTCATCCCTTACAACAGTTGTAACGTTCTCCTGAGAAAGTCCTCTTCCCCCTCCACAAGCGCCTCTCGCTCCCCAGGCAAACTACGCTGGCAGTAATGAAAGTGTTACTCCACGAGCAACCTGTCAAATGTTTATCAAACTTCATGGCGATGTTCATCACATAACTGAATATCAAATAATGAACTTTCATTTCCTTCAGAACCGATGTTCATCATCAACTTCTGTGTGAGGTGAAATGCTCCCTGGCATGAATGTATTCGATGGCGCATGCAAGGAAACAGCTTCTGAATGTCATCTTGGGTAATTTATTGCCTGTCTGAAACTCAAACTAAGTCACTTCATGAATGTCGCCGGCTAGAGGTTCCCGTAAAAGTATACGTATTCGCATCGCTAGCCGAATATGCTCTTTGGATGAAAAATGAGGGGACTAGTCACTCCAGTGAAGAATCCCTAAATTTATCACGACGTTAATTGTGTGAGCTGAATTATTCTGCTGAAATATGGCATTTGACACCCTGGTCGCGAAGGGGAAAGCAACATTGTTCACCATTCTCAAAGTATACTAACAAGCATCCAGCTTCCTTCCACTGATTATCAGATCAGTGTTGTCATCATATCCAATAGCTCTCTAACCATGATTTCTGGAGTCAAAATGGTATGGGTCTTGAGAATCGCTGTTTCCTGTGATCTTTCATCACGTAGTCTATGGGCACGTTGGTGTCAATGTGACCACCACAAGCAGAAGTGAGACTTACAGATGAACACCACAGACTACCAGTCAGTAGGCCAGTTGACTCTGGCGCTACACCATTCAAAGTCTTTGTTGTTTGCGATACAGTGTCAGCGGTAAAAGACGCATGACAACACGAGTTATCAACACAGCTTGTAGTAATCTTTAGATGGCTAAAAACAACTATCGTTTAAGAGGTGCTGAATCTTGTCAAGGTCTTTATGGTACGATTTGACTGAAAGAAGGGTTACGTTTATTGGATACATCCTGTGGTACCGAGGAATATCAGTTTTTTTAAAGGGGGGGGGGGGGGTGGAATTGTGAACAGTAAAAATTTTAGAGGGAGGCCAAGGCCCGACTACAGTATGCAAATTCCAGTGGTTGTAGACGGCAGTATGCCTAACATATGATAACAAGGAGATAGAAGTGGACAGTGTTAAATTCTTGGGATTACAGCTTGATAATAAATTCAACTGAGTAAAGCACACCACAGAACTGCTGAAGCGTCTTAACAAATCTCTATGTGCAATGCCAATTGTGTCAGACATAGGGGATATAAAAATGAAAAAGCTGCCATACTATACTTACTTTCATTCCATAATGTCATATGGGATTATTTTTTGGGGTAATTCATCAAGCCAAGCTAAAGTTTTCTGGGCACAAAAACGTGCAGTAAGAGTTATATGTGGTATGAACTCAAGAACACCCTGCAGAAGCCTGTTTATGGAACTAGGGATACTAACTACTGCTTCCCAATATATTTATTCTTTAATGAAATTTGTCATTAAAATATATCACTTCTTCAAACCAACAGCTCAGTTCATGAAATCAATACTAGAAATAAGAATAATCTTCACAAGGATTTAAAGTCATTTATCTTGTACAAAAAGGTGTGCATTATTCAGGAACACACCTTTTCAATAACTTGCCAGCAGCCATAAAAAGCTTAACAACCAATGAAATTCAGTTTAAGAGAAGCCTAAAGGATTTATTGGTGGCCAACTCCTTCTACTCCATTGATGAATTTCTCAGTAAAACCAACTGATTTGTGTGTGTATATATGAAAGTACAATATAACTTCTGCACAATTTCAGTGCCGTAATTTGTTAATTGTAAATAAGTGTGTGTGTGTGTGTGTGTGTGTGTGTGTGTGTGTGTGTGTGTGTGTGTGTAAGTACAATCTAACTTCTGCACCGTTTCAGTGCAGTAATGTGTTCATTGTAAATAAGTATTATAGCAATTGTATTACACGTTTGTTACCTAGTAAATAAATAAATAAAACTTTTTTATTTTAAATTCAGTGCATTAGTATTTGTAAAATGATTCTTTCATATAGTGTTCATTAAAAGATGAAGATCATTCCACTTGGGACCTATGGAATAGTACATTAGCTTATTTGTTTGAGTTGTAAATATTTGTCATGTATTGTTGTTTTTCTGACATGTTCTACATCCTGGAGGACCTCCTCACTACGGATCAATTGCAATGAAAGTAAATCTAATCTAAAGTAGATGTGCAGGTGTGAACGGGCTGGCACTAGACAAACTATTATGGAGAGCTGGATCAAGAAATTTGGGTGATAGCATCCAACTTGGCGAAAGATTATTATAATAATAATAACAACAATAGTAATAAGGACTGAATCCACTACCCCGGGCACCAGTCGCAAGGCTGGCTTTACATGGTCATCGGATTCCGGGGGACCAGGAGCATCATGTTACGCCTAAGGTTGAGAACCAGAAGACACCCAAATTATTACACACAAAACAAAGACACTTCATCGGTACACTTAATACTAATGCTCTCTTCAAACTGGGCAAGATCAAACAACTTACAGATGTGCTGCAAAAATTCCAGATCAAAATCCTTGCAACCCAGGAAACACGATTTACGGACGAAAACCATTTTGACACAGACAACTACAGGATCTACAAAGGAAAACCAGCAGTCAAAACTAATGAGAAAGGACTCAAACAGTTTGGTACAGCATTTGTAGTCCACAAAGCTATCAGCGACTCTGTCATTGACTTCCAGTCTGCCTCAGAATGTATATCAACGCTCTCCGTCAAATCGGCCAACAAAGCATATACCTTGATCAACGCACACGCACCCACAAGTAACTGTAACAAGAACAACCCCCAGAAAGTGGAAGACTTCTGGAATGACCTTGAAGAGACAACAAACAAAATTACCAAACATCATGTAATAATCTTGTTAGGTGACTTTAACGCACAATTAGGCAATGAGAAAAAAATACAGGAAAATCACCGGAATCCATACAGCTCACAAGAGAGCTAACAAGAATGGGGAAAGATTGATAAGCTTTTGCGAAAATTTCGGCCTCGTAATTATGTCAACGCAATTCAAAAAACCCAACAAGAAACTGTATAGTTGGAAGTCGCCCAACACAGTGTTGGGTGAATTCCAGATAGACCACGTGGCCATCTCCGAGAGCAACACAGCAGAAATTCTGAATGTGATAACGAGAAGAGGATTTTTTGTATCAGACCACCATCTTCTACAGATAAAGACCAGATTACAACCCAATAGAAAAAAGCCAAAACTAAACAAAGTGCTGAGACCAAACCCCGAATACATAAAACTCAAAAAGGAAAACTCTTACAGGAAATTAGTCAGACAAACACCACAAACTGGACAGAACTTGTGGACGTCCTCAAATCCACGATGAAATTGGGCCAACCCCTGAGAAGGAGAAAACACAGGTGCTGGAATGTAATATGTGACCAAGCAGTAGAAGAATGGACCAATGCCTGAAAGAACTTCAATAGTCACAAAACATCAGAAAAATGGCAACAATTTCTAGTAATTCGAAAACAAACATCAAAAACAATTCGGAGGGAAAAAAGAAATTATGACAAACGGCGACTAGACGAGATAGAACAAGACTTTAAGAAGAACAACACCAGGAATTTTTATAAGACGTTTAAAGAACATATTGCAGGATACCAGCCACCCAGTCTCTGCTTCAAGAAACCGGATAGTTCACTAGAAACTAACACGAAGAATAACTGCCAAATCCTCGCAGACTATTTCAACAAACTTCTCAACTGCGAAAGACCTACAGAGAATATTCATTACCAGACGTCTACACCAAATCCCGACTCTAAACCACCAGCCATCAACGAAATAGTAGAAATTATGAAGACACTGAAAAACAACAGAGCCCCAGGAGAAGATGGAATTATTGCAGAACTATGGTAACTAAATGATGAAAGATTAACAGGAAAAATCTACAAAATCATATTAAACATTTGGGAAACAGAACAGATCCCTTCTGATTGGAAATGCGCACTCATCCATCCACTCCACAAAAAAGGGGACAAAACTGAACCAAGTAATTACAGGGGTATCTCACTAGTGCCGGTCACATATAAAGAGAATACCAGGCTGGTTTTCGCAAGGGACGATCATGCATAGAACAGATCTGCAATCTGAAAATGATTCTCCAGATGACAAACACCCGAAACACAGTGGTCACTTTCGTAGATTTTAAAAAGGCCTACGACTCAATAGACAGAGTAGCGCTCTACAACACGCTGGAAGAATTCAGCATTGACAGAAAGACAAGAGCAATCATTCGGCAAACATTAACTGACACAATCTCCAAGGTCAAATTTATGGGGGATATCTCTGAACCATTTGAAATCCAAACTGGAGTGCGACAGGGTGACGGACTTTCACCATTACTCTTTAATATCATTCTTGAAAAAATTATCTGGACATGGGAATCCAAATTGGCATTAGAAAAGATAATAGATTCAATGTGAAGTGTTTAGCTTTTGCAGATGACCTTGCAATCCTCACAAATAATAAAAAAGAACCCACTAACGCCATAGAGAAGTTACACGAAATTGCGCAAAGAACTGGCCTGCCAATTTCGTATGAGAAAACCCAGTACATAGAAAGAGTGCCACAAGACAAATTGCCTATTGTGACAACCCATGCGAAAATCGTACAAGTACCACATTTTAAGTACCTGGGAGAAATCATCCAGCCATCAGGGATCAACCTAAAGGCCAATGAGGAAAGAATAAAAAATCGACAGAAAGCATATAAACTCATGTGGAACTATTATAACAAAAAGTCCATATCCATTAACGCAAAACTGAGGCACTACAACACCGTCCTACTTCTGGAGGCACTGTATGCATTTGAAACAACACAAATAGGTGGGCAAACTAAAATCAAAGAAACAGAGAAACAAGAAAGGAAAATTCTCAGGAAAATTTTTGGCCCCATACAAGAGCTAGGAATCTGGAAGAAGAGACCAACATCAGAATTATATAAATACACAGACATGATAACGGATACAATAAGGAAAAGAAGAATGCAGTTCTACGGACATATCCACAGGATGAATGAAAACAGAATTTCAAAGCGAATTCTTAAAGTCATCAACTCAGGCAGGGGAAAAACAAAATGGATAAAAGAAGTTGAAAGGACCTCAGACATGTACACATAACAGTAAACGATGCAGAAAATAAAACTGAATTCAGGAACATCATCAAAAAACATAAATTTGACACCACAACACAGAAGAGACCAGGATGCAAATGGACAGAGGAACGAAAGAAACAACACAGTGAACACATGAAGAAAATTTGGGCTCAGAAAAAACATAAACAATCATCATAAAGGAATTCAAGTTCAAACGCTCTCTTTAAATGGGAATAATCGAAAATAATAATAATAACAATAGCAATAAGCAAAGCATCAAACTAGGCGAAAGCTTATTATAACAATAATAACAATAATAATAAGCAAAGAGAACAGAGGCTGTATGTTGGCAACACGTTCTACCGTCTCCATGTGAGCCCATAATGTTCAATAACAACGCTACACTGTACTAGCATTAATCGCAGGTATCCACATGATATAGACATACTCTTGGTACATCGTAACAGGCTGGGAGAAGGCAGCGACAAATGACCTCGCGCGGGGCGTGCGGGAGCTGCGCCCTGGCAAGCAGAGGCCCGCCACCTCTGCCGCCGGCCGCCTCCTCCAGCTCAGCTTCCTGGCAAACCTCAGCCAGACCTCTGCGCGACCTCGGCGCGTATCCGCTGGGGCAGCGGCGGCCGACTAATGAGGGACCGGCCAGATGACGTCACGCGCTGCCCCGGGCACGCGTGCCGCCCACGCAGCGGCGGCCGAACGTACCACGGCCCACAACACGCGGTGTCCGCCTAATGAACCTCGCATTAACCATTCTACAGCAGCCGATGCGCGTGGGTTTGCAGCTCAAAAGGTCGTACCACCGGCGGCATGCAGGCATCCACCTAACGATGCCTCGAAAAGGAGCTGAAACTGTGTTTTGAGAGTTATTTCTAACGCACGACGGAGGATAGAGAAAGTAGCACAGAATTATTCCCCCCACCCCCCCTCTCCTCCCCACCCCCTTCCCACCCACGGAACTGCAGATGGAATGTTGAAATCTCACGACTATGTAGTTCGAAGTTTAAGCTATAGAGCGTATTGGTCAATAAGCAATAAAGTGACATTGAAAATAAAGAAAACTAATGCCATGAATTTCAGTTTGAAGAGGAAAAATGATAATGTTAAATTAAATGCAGATGGCACCTCTATAGACACTGTAACAAATGCAAAATTTCTGTGAATGAACATTGATTCTCAGTTGAAGTGGTGTGAACACACGAAGGTACTTGCAAACAGAATGTCATCAGCATGTTATGCCCTTAGAATCCCATCATCAGTGTGTAACATACAGTGTCTTTTAGTTACATATTATTCCCATGTACACTCAGTTCTTAGCTTTGGCATTCTTTTTTTTTTTTTTTTTTGAACAAACGCACAAAATATGAACACAATTTTCAACCTCCAGAAAAGAGCCATAAGAATAATAACCAAAAATACTAGTCGAGCTTATTGTAAAGATCTGTTCAGAACACTGGGGATTTTAACTGCTCCATGTGAATACATTTATCAGTCAGTTATACACATCAAAAATAACATTGGTAATTACTGCACAAACAGCTCTGTCCATGACCATGCAACAAGAGATAGACTAAACTTACATTTACCAAGAAAAAATAAACATAAAACTCAAAACAGCATTTTCTACCAAGGAATAAAACTGTACAATAAATTACCAAAGGAGATTAAAGGAATTGCAAAAATACAATTATTTAAAAAGGCAGCTGAAAAGTACCGGTTATGCAATACATTTTATACGTTCAAGGATTACTTAGCTAAAACAGAGTAGGGGTATGATAAAAAAAATGTTATACAAATAAACAATAATAATAATGATTATAAAATATCCAACATTCCACATAACACCTTCACTTTATGTTTTTTCACTTCTTTTTTTCCTTTCTAGAAATACTTACCCCAAGCTATCCATAGCACAATACTAACACCTCTTCCTCTTTCTGAACTCAACGTCTCACTCATTATGGAGGGATGCTGACTCAGTTTTTCAGGATAGCAAATGGGAAGTTGCGGTACAGGAAATGGCCCAGAGATCACCAGTGTGTGTGTGTGTGTGTGTGTGTGTGTGTGTGCGTGCGTGTGTGTGTGTGTGTGTGTGTGTAGTGAGTGAAGTGCTGTGAAGCAATGTGTGTATAGTGTGTGGATTGACTGATAGTGAGATATGAGTGAACAATGTGGCATTACATTATTTAATAAGTTATCTGTAAAAAAGGTATTGTATACCAGGAGTAAATCTAATGATTGTCTCTAACTAGAAGTCTGTAAATATATGTGTATACGAATTAACTTATTTTAAATTGATCTAAATTTGTAAACACTTTGATATGATATGTCCTATATCCTTGTAAAAAGAGATCTACGGATGAATAAAACTACTACTACTACGTATTTTGTTTGCATGTGCAGCTCTAGCGAGAGAAGCCTGAACTACGAAACAAACATGGCGCGCATTTTCTCTCATCAACTAGTGATGAGCAGCGAAGTGTAGTTCGATATTTTTTGGGCCAAAGGTCATAAATCGAGTGAAATTCACGGGGACATGTGTGGCATGTATGGGCACTACTGTAAGGACCATGGCAATATCTCCTGGTGGCGAGCATTCTTCCAAGAGGGCCGTATGAACCTTCGTGATCCGCCACGCTCCGGGCGGCTGGTAACAGCTGCAACCCCGCAGAATGTCTAAGCCATTGAGGCAGCAATTTTGAACGACCAGCGTGTGCAACTGCGAACCTTACTGCCGCCTCTCAACATTCCCTATGGTGCAGTGTATGATATTGTTCATGACACGTTGAAATTTCGTGAAGTTAGTGGTCGCTGGGTGCCTAAGAACATGACAGACAATCACAAGGACCAGCGAATGATGACAAGCTTGGATCACTTAAGCCATGAATCGTCCCTGGTGATACTACTACAAGCTCGAATCCAGGAAGGCCTCTTTGGAGTGGAAACATGCTGGTGCCGCAGTAGGGGAAAAAATCAATATGACTCAATGTGATAGGAAAGTGTCTGCGACAGCGTTCTGGGATGTGCAAGGTGTGTTATTGGGGGACTTTGCTGAACACAGAACGACTGTGAATACTGCCGCCTACGTTAAAACTTCGGTTAAGTTACGTCGTGTCCTTCGTGACAAACGCCACAACATTAATGCTGACGGTATCAAACGTCTTAACGTCTTCGTGAAAAAGTTCGCCCCACGTTGCTGCTTCTTTTAGCGAGAAAGTCGCCAGATTTGGGAGGGAGGTGTTCCAGCATCCACCATTCAGTCCGGGCCTTGCACCGTCGGACTTTCTGCTTGGTCCCATGAAGAACTTCCTGGCTGGCCAATGCTTTGCGACAGGTGCGGGTGTGAATTCAGCAGTCCGCAGATGGCTATAGTCCAACCAAACGGATTTCTACGAACAGACCATACTGAAACTGTTGCCATGATGGGAGAAATGTGTTGACAAGGTTGGTAAATATGCAGAAAAGTAGGTAAAAGATTTAAGTTCGTTTGTGATTTTTTTCTTTTGTTGCCTGTTAAAATTTTTGGTAATAAAGTTATTGTGCCTTACTTTCCGAACTTTCCTCGTAAATTGTGCATTTGCACTTTGTCAGACTCCAAAAAGTTATTGGTTGGTAGGTAGGTCGGTTGGTTCAATTGATGGGAGGGGACCAAACACGAAGTTATCGGTCCCATCGGATTAGGGAAGGACGGGGAAGAAAATCTGCCGTGCCCTTTCAAAGGAACCACCTCGGCATTTGGCTGAATCGATTTAGGGAAATCACGGACGCGGTTTGAACCATCCTCCTTCCGGATGCGAGTCCAGTGTGCTAACCACTGCGTCATCTCGCTCGGTATCTAGCAGAGAAAACAAAAGCGCTATAATAAAAAAACCTACACAAAATAAACTGAGGCAGTGCGACATGGTGATAAGGCGAGAAGCTGTGAGCATCCGAATGTTTGATCTACAGAAGGAAACAGAGGATATGAGAAAAATGGTTAGGATAATACTAAGGAAGATACCTGGGACCTAGCAACCTGAGTGACATCTTGAAGAAAAGCAGAAATCAGCTGTACAATGCAACCTAACTCCTTCTGACCTATCCAAGAATAAGAGTTCAGCGCAATATTTAACAACATATGGCTCTGTTGTATGTACTAAAAATTGATTTAGAATAAATAGTACACCCAAATTTTTACATATCTGGTATTTCTAGACCTTTCCATTCGTTCGCAGTAGCTAGCTGTTGCATAGCTTCTGCATGCATCCTTGGTTCGTCGATAAATAGGCACACAATATGTTAACTCGACATTTCAGATAATTAACTCAGTTATTCGTTCATTTTTCAACAAATGCATCACATTTTTATAATTTTTATAATATGTTTCTTTCTGTCTACAGATCCATGCTCTCTGTGGCTCCTTCCCAACAAACCCCATAACTTTTAATGCAAAAAAAAAAAAAAAAAAAAAAAAACATTCGTCTACCAAAGATGGCATCACAACAGCAGATATAGTTTCAGAGATAATATTATCAACTATTTATCTTTAACACTGTTGTTTAACAAAAATAGGTTTTTAATTCTAATTTAATTATTGCGTGCATTCCAATTTAAAAAGTTCTGTTTTAGAAATATGAAATATTTTTTTTAATTATAGGAAATTTGTCATATGACTAAAATACGTAACTAAAATATTCGTGATCTGAATGTGATAGAACGATACATTTGTCGTTCTCATAAAATTTCCGCAGGTAAGATATAAATGATGAAACATCATACTATGAACGTTACATAATATCTAACGAACATGAGGAATGGTCATGAAGTTTTATTAGTACTTCGAAAAACGACGTTACATAATTAATTTTTTGTTTCTTTGCTGGTTTGTGTCTACAGTAATTGTATACACTGAAATCCCCCCAATACGGTAATGCAGCTCACTGCTCGAGGAGTGAAAACAAAATGGTCCAGCCCATTAACAAAGCAGGGTACATACAATCAAAATATCAAAAACTGCTTTCTTAGACAAAAGATGAGTTCCAAAGTGGCCAAGTTGTTAATGCACTTGTCGACTATTTATCTTCAGCACTACTGATTTACAGTGAAGGTGAATGAATAGATCCAGAAAGACTGCCACTATCTGTCATATATACAACGCAGAGTGCATGTATGTGTGTATTTGTAGACCATGTAAACTACGATAGTTGTGACTCAGATAAAGACATATAAAATAAATTGAAGAAGCTTAGCTTGAGAGATGGTAAAATGAAAAGGCACTTATAAACTAAAATACTGAAAGAAACAGGATTAAAATCATAGAAGGTTGTTGCTCTTCAAACATTGCTCTATCGAAGTGAGTCATGGGCTTGAAAATAAGTGCCACTAAAGGCTATAAAAGGACAGGTATGCCCATAACGGAGAACATTAGAAAAAAACTTCCTATAGATTGAACAACACAGCAGGAGAATGAGCATTTTAGAGAACTATTGTAGTCTCGTCTCAGACACCTACAATCGTCAGGAGAGAGCTGGGCAGGTTGAAGTGGTGGGAACCTAGTTACGCTTAAGAACGCCAAGAAAACATCATTGGCAATAACACATTTATTAGGCAGTAATACGTGATTTTCTTCCAAATCTCCGTGTCTCAGCTGGGCCAGCGGAGCAGCGCCTCATCAGTAGCAGAAAGCTGGCATGTGCTCGACTTGTAGTACCGCCAGCACAGCAGAGCATCAGGTGGCAGCTTTTGCGTCACAGGATGGTCATCGGCTTATGAACTCCGGTGGCCTCCAGCTTTACGTATCGATCTGCTAAGTGCTCTCGTTGACATCGAAGTTTTTCACTCAGGAATCTCACTCCCCATCCACCTGAAACACTTGCTGTCTCATAGGGGCCAGCAGCATTGGTGGCTGCCACAGGAATGGGATAAGCAACAGCAATGCTCCCCCTCTGAAAGAAGGATGACAGAGAGCATCCAGGTCACCCAGGTCAAGCCTCCTGCAGACCCGTAGGTGATGGCAGCCTCTACAACCCATCAGCATTGCCTCGAAAGTTGACAATGCAGCTGGCAGCAGTACCATCAGTGTCCTTCCAGCCAGACTCGTGGTTCTATAGATGATCAAAGACAGCTAGGTGTGCCGAGTGTCGACCTCCACAGCCTCCCCTCTCACTGATACAATGACTGAAGCTACACATAGTTGGCAATCAGCACTCAGCAATCAGATATTTGCTAAGGAGGATGCGGTATTAATGTTGGGGCTTCCCATACGCTCTGCGACAGTAGGGATGGTTATGGCATCATGTGTCCTGGTTTTCCCTCGTTCTCAGCTCTCCTAGTGACTTCAGACTTTGACAACTTCACCTTTCAGAGGCTCTTTTCTGCTGGCTCGACACATGAGTACTTACTGTTGCATTGTACCTAGCCTTCCGTGTAAAATTCTGCTTTGTCAATAGTATGACGGTATCCCTCAGCTTCCGTAATGTCATCATTCTTCATTTGCATACTTGGGTACTCAGTCGTTCCTCCGTGCTGCGATAGCTTCCAAGTGTGCCACAAATGACTCAGCATTTCCCCCTAGCTGGCAGTCTATTGGTCACTGACATAGACAGTTTACCTTCTGAGAGCCACCAAGGTAGAACTTGTGTTGAGTGGTACTTAAGTAAATAAATCAGTGAAATCAAAGTGAACTAGAAATTAGAATATAAATGGAAAACTTGGTTTAGTTCAGAGAGTTACATACTGGCATTCAGCGGGCAGAACAGAAGAGACAATGACCGTGAAGTCAGCAAGTTCCACATAAGCGGGCGCTGTCGATTCAGCCGTCAGGGCATCGCCCGACTGGCTCACGTGTTTCTCAGTTGTCGCATGTGAGCAAAAGCCCTCGCCTACATTCCAAGAGCCAATGACCGACGTTAAGAAGATTTTTCGAGAAGCTTTTCAACGTGACGAAAGAGGCAATGACCGGCTCACGTGTTTCTCAGTCGTCACATGCGATCAGAGGCCCCCGCCTACATTCCAAGAGCCAATGACCGACGTTAAGAAGATTCTTCGAGAAGCTTTTCAACGTGACGGAAGAGGCAATGGCCATGAAGTCGTTCACCTCCAGTGAACTGAAGTGAATAAATACGCGAGATGCGGTGGGCCCGAGAGATGAAGACAGATGAAGACAGGGATGAAGACGAAGACGGAGACGGGGACAGAGACGAAGATGAGAGACGAAGGAAGAAAAGAAGAGTAGCAGTAGTTTTCAGTCAGTTTCGGTGCTGAAGACCGTCATGCAAGAAGAGACTGCATCATGCACAGACGCACCAAGTCCGCCGCTGTAATGGAACAGCAAGCAGCAGCCGCGGCGCCAGAAGACAGAAGTTAAAAGGTATTTGAAGTCTGATTTTTACGTACCCGGGTGACTCGTGAGGACGGGAAGGAGACGGCCTCACCTCAGCAGTCACCTGTGAGCTGGGATGAAGACCTGACAGCCGAAGACTGGCAAGCGGGAGTCCGTGGTTCGCGTTCGGGACACTGGCCTTGCCCCGCCGCGCCGCTCCGCTGGTCGACGCACAACACACGCGGCCGCTTAGAGAAGAGAAACACTGGGATGCCACACCCAAGGTATCATCCGGTGCACGACTTCGCTCGCAATAATTAAACCGGCCACCTCGCGCTGCGCGTCTCCCGTCAGCTGGGCGAGACGGCGACACGAGATACACACCGCTACGCGTAATCAGACGCCGCCACCGCCGCCGCCGCCGCTGCCGCTGCCGCAGCAGAAGACTTCACAAACGACACAGCTGCCGCTCTCCAAACCAGAACATCCCGTAAGATACAGTTGTACAAATCTTCAATGAAAGTTATCTTATGTAAAAATGATGTTTCATTCGACCTCATACCAGAGCCAAGGAAGAACCCACCCTGCCCACATGTTGTTAAGAGAGAAAAGTTAATTTATTTAATATTTTCACCCTGACAGAATGCTTTAGAATGCTCATCCTGACAATTGACAGCATCCAAAGAGAAAACCCAGTTACATTGAGTGACAGAAGTGTCACATTTAGTAACACAACTGATACATTTGATGTCAGAAGCCGTTTTAGTTGTTACACTTGGATGAATTTTTGGTGTGGGATGCTATTCTGGGGCACACCAGAGAGGAAAAGAACTTCATGTAGATTAAATAACAAAGAAGGTGAATGAACACTTGTAGAGGCAGATCCAGAAAGACTGCCACTGTCTGTCACATATATGAGGCAGAGTGTATGTATGTGTGTTTCTCCAGGATCTCCTCCCAAAGCCCTGGACCGATTTCAGCCAAATTTGGCGTGGAAACAGCAGGCACTTTAGGGTTTATAACTTCCTAGTCCCAATAGGATCACAGATATTGACAAAAACGTGTTTTTTAGCCTCTGGCGTATAGACTGCCCAGCGTGATAAGCATGTTGAGTGGGAAGAGTATTGGCCTACCAAACCAATTTGCACTGCAGAGCAGCCTGCAAGTCAATGGCAAGAAAAGGTTTTCCAGGCCTTGACATGTAGAGTGCCCTGCATGACAGGTGTTGTGCTGCAGTGGTGTTGGTCTACTATAATGACCTGCTTTGCATGATGGCCTGTATGTCAGGGGTAAAAAAATGATTTTCAATCTCTGATGTGTAGCTTACCCCACATGATAGGTGCATTGTGGGAATAGTACTGACCAGCTTTATTGAGCTTTACTGCAGGGGATACATGTGCCAGTGAACATGGCTGGGGGAAAGGTGGAAATGGATGGAGGGGGGGATGAACAGAGTGAGGGGGAGGAGGAAATGAAAAGGGAAGGAAGAGAAGGGGGATGTACAAGAAACAAGTGGAAGGTGTAGAAAGCTGATGGTAATTTGGAAAGGAAGAGAGGGAGCAGAGATGGACGAAGAGAGGGAGAGTGGGAGATGAAGAGAAGAGTGTGGAGGAGAAGATACATGGATAGAGATGGGAGGATGAGGTGGACAGACAGAGGGAAGTTGAGGTGGACACATAGAGGAGGAGTACATGTGTTCAGTATGCGTGTTGAATGCTTCTGTGGATGAAGCCATGGGGAAAAAAAACGTAATATTTCAATAAGTTGAAGCTATAAAGGAACATCGATGCTGGTCAAGCAAAATGTGGAGAACTTAACAGAATTTTAGCTAGCCAAATTATTGTCAAGGGAATTAAGAAGGTTAAACTGATCAGAAGTGGGGCATGTGATTCCTTTTATAAACTCTGTAAGGTTAAAATTCGATTTCTATCAAATAAGGTGAGAAACAAAAACTACAAGCACGACAGGTACAACATGAGTACAATCAATAAAAGAAATGAAAATGTGTAAAAGAGGCATGATATACAAGCTTCTTCACATAATTCCTTGCAAAGCAATCATTCACTTAAATCGAAATATGCTAAATGACTGACTCTTCAAAGTAGTCATTGGATCGAACATCAGCTCCCCAGGAAAATTAAAAAATTGCTTACCACAGGGCTCAGTTCTGGTTCCCCTTTTGTTCAGCTTGTACATTGCACACATGCCAAAAACAATTCAAGGACAGCCTAAGTATAGTTGGAAAGTACTTTCGCTAATGGAGACTCCACCAAAATGCACCAAAATGGAGGTTTTCTGTTTCCACATAAATAATAAACTCGATGGGAGAAACCTTAACATACAGTTTGCAAATCCTATACTTGCTCACAACTAAACATCAAAAGTACCTGGAAGTAACCCTTGACAGAATACTTTCAGAGAGCATCTAACAAAACACCTGAAAAATTGGAAACATCATCATTCAAAAGCTATAAGTATAAACTGGTGAGGATCAGCATCAACTCTTCAGCCATGCGTCTTCTCTCCTCAATCACAAACTGACATGCTCCAGCGTGGCTAAACAGCCATATCCACAAAAGATAGATGTCTGACTAAGTAACATTATGAGAGTGATTACTGGTGTTATCAAATCAACACCTGTGGAATGGTTGCCAACACTAAGCCACATTCAACCCCTTCAACTACAACTACAACTCACAAACCAGTACAAAAAGATCATGGATCATACAGATCTACCAGTCCATTAAAATGTCGATGATGTAAACCATAACCAACTTTGCTCTAGGCAACAACAGCAGGGGTTGCTGTGGAAGTTGAGTTCAGCTATACAAATGCATGTACTAAATAATGGAATGGACAAAAAGACATTAATATGCTCTGTGCCACCCAAAAACCTCTGGGATTTGACTTGTCATGCGAAACATGCTCAACATAAACAGAATTAGAACCCAGCATGATGTGCAATTTTTTTTACACATATGGGGTAAGAAGCCATCCCCCTTTTGTGTCTGCAGAGAATAATAGACCATCAAATACATCCAAGAAGAATGCCCCAAAAGATCTTTTGCTGATATTTCAGAAAATTTTCTGCTGGTGACTCCAATGTTGATGGATCACATAAATGCCAAAGACGTTTGTTTATACAGTTTTATATTGTATATATTATGCTCTACATACTATGTAATTTTTTGGACATGTCAAAAAGCTGTACATTAACAAAAGAAAATAAAAGAAACATGTAGACATGGTAGAACACAGAAAGTGAAGAATCACTAGAACAAAAATTAAAAAATTGAGAAAATAGAAATAATGAAAAAAAATAAATATAAAATTTCAGGTAGCAAAGAAAATCATCAAAAGCATTCAACAAAATTGAAAGAACACTTTAAAAAGAAAATTTAGCAAATTTATTTTGGTACTAGAAAGTTTCAACTAACTTTTAATCATATCTAGTTAAAGGGCATCAAGTGTTTGTTTCAAAGGCAGCAATGATAAAAAAGGGTTACTGTAGAATGCTAGCCATTTTTTGTCAGGCACTTGAACTGTTGAAGTCCAACAGTTAAAATAAAATTATCAGCAAAGACAGAATACCTTGAGAAAGGAGTACGTGAAGTACTGAAAACACTCAAAAACGACAAAGCAAGAGGTGAAACTCAATTACAGCAGGATTGTTGAAACGTTGAGAGGAAATATTATAAGAAATATACACTTACTTTTTGAGAGATATTACACAACAGAAAACATCAGAAGTGTAGAAGATAGTATTAATTCACTGACAACATAAATTGGAGACAAACAACATGCCAACAATTAGTAAGAATTACTGGAAATGTTACCTCTACCACTGGCAGACAAAATTTTATCTAAAATTCTCCTGAAGAGAACTGGAGAAATTTTAGGAAAAGAAAATCATGGCAATTTCTGAAAGGGAAGATCTTACACAAATAAGATTTTTAATTTAATACCATTAATTTGCAACAGAATGGTAACAAGGAAACTTACAACAGTGACATTTATTGATTTCAAAAGCAATTAATTCAGTAGAAGAAAAAGAATAGATAAAACCATTAGATAATTTGATGTTAAAGTAAAATTAGCAAATGTAATTTGTGAAATTCTAATAAAATGGTACCCAAAACGAAATTTATGAAAGAAATCTGTCAGACATTTGAAATAAAACCTGGTTTGAGTAGACAGCTTATAATCTTTCTTCTTTAGCTCTGGTATAGAAAAAAATTTAAGGATAGAGACCAGTATTTCTAGGAGAGAATCTGAATGGAATTTAGTTTAACTGCTTACCTTTTATAGTTGATTCTACATTACTTTCAGAAAATTTGACAGAAGCAGGTACACAAATAAACCATCTGGCAAGAACAGATCTGCTCTCATATATTCAACTGCAAAAATAAATTCATGACGAATATGAAAATAAGTGAAAATACACTGAAACAAAGTGTAATGAATTAGTAATTTTGGATATCTTGGAGAAACCATGCAGCAGAAATAGAAAAATTTACAATATATGTAGGAATTAGTAAAATGAAAAGAACATACAGTTTAATTAAAAATGTCTACAATATGAAATGCATCTCCAGAAATAGAAACTTAAAACTCTGCACCGGAGTGGGAAGGCTAGAATGCTTATATGCAAAGAACTATTAGTTGCACAGAACAGAAATCTTAAAAGGTGGATTATAAGAATAATAAAGTGCGCAAAACAAACAACAGAGGGTTGGAGAATGACAAGGAATGAGATCCACCGAAATATACAGAAAATATTAGAAGTAATGGCAAAATGAAGACACCTCTATAGAAATAATGAGAATAGTCTAACAAAACAAATTTTCTGTAATTGCTAGGACAAGAAATCATCACTAAATAAACTAGAAATAAACTATATCAAAGAACAATACACAAAATTTAAACGACCTGAAAGACAGAAACAATAAGAAACATGAAGCAACATCGTCATGAGAAAGGAAAGAACAGCACAGAGGATTGATGAAGGAATACCTGATAAAAAAGCAAATAAAGGAAGAAGAGGAACTAAAGCTGTTACGTGATCCCAATAGATCTGTATGAAAGTAAAAATGGCAGAATATTTCGGTATGACAATCAGTAGGAAAGAGTAACAGATTCACGTTTGATATCTTAGGTAAGAGGACGGCATTAGACTCATGGAACAAAGAGACATACAATCGCACAGGAAATTTTGATTTCAGGCGAGACGATAAAGCCAACAGAAATATTTTCAGCATCAAAGTGCTTCTGTGTGGAATGGATGTGCACACAAGAGGAAAGAAAAATTGTGAAAATGGTTAATGGCAAGAGACTTAAGGAAAGTGATGGAATGAAGAGTGCGTTATCATAAAGGTTACAGAAAAAGATAATTGTTATAAAAAGGGATGTTAAATAATAGAAAATCGTAGAAAGTAATTTTAAAAGTACTTTCAGTTCTGTTTCAAATAGTGAAAAGAATGTTGGTAGCCATGTTTGCATGTTACTCTCGTACATGATTCAACGTTTTATTGTTCCTCCAGACTCTTATTTTACAGTGCCAACTTGACAGCATTACCTGTATATACCGCCTGAGACAAGTGATTCTTAAACACGAAAGGGGTATGTTACTACTGCTGCGATCTCGTCGAGTATGACTGGCTTTAAGAACATAAATCGTAGTAAAAATAAAATAATTATCGGTGGTGAACAACGAGAGGTTGCTCTGGAAGTCGCGCTGCTATTCGTGAATAAAATCTGCCTGTTGGATCAGTCCGTAGGTAGACGGGTCACGCGAAAGTTTGAGCAACCTCGTCAGACCGCGGGCCGGCACCGGTTCTGGGGACCAAAAAGGAGAAAAAGGGCGTCCAGGCACGCGACCCGAGCAACACGACCGCCGGTACGTCACGACTGTTCTCCTGAAGGTAGTGGGACGGGGCAGACACAGGGCTGCCACACTCACCCTAGGCTCTGTGCAGGACAGGGGGGCAGAGAACACGCAGTGAAGCTGTGGCACGTCATTCTGCGACCCCTGCAATGCGAGGCGGACTGCCAGTCGCTATATTTTGTGCGATCGTTGTGCAGTCGTTCTGTAAGCGAGAGAGATGGTGTATGGTTTTGTAACCTCATAGCTGCTGAATTTCTTTTCAGGATAGTGCCTGCCGTATGTTCAGAATATAAATCTAAAAACGATTGAAGACTGATGTAGGGTACATATATCTTTTACATAATATGCTCCGTAAGTATGCTGCATTTTCTATACATTGATATATTTGTTTACTTGTGTAATATAACTCGTTTCATCGAAGTTCTCCTCGCCATATACCTTAAGCCATATGATATTCCGAGAATTTAGTGATATGGAGAACCTGGACAAGGGCTTGCATTATACTTTGTAACATTTTCGAAACATCATGAGAATAATACGCTCGTTTTTGTAGTGACTGAAAACTCAGTTGTTGGATGGAAGATATGGTGAACTGTATGAAAATTATAAAGTAAGTGATTCAGTTTCTGAAAGTTACAATAGACATTACTCCAATAATTGTTCGGTGCTTTCTGTAAATTTTAAGTTAAGTATGCTTTCACATTAGAAAACATGGATTACAGGCAGAAAGGCCTCTAGTTTCCTGCGACGAGATAGTGATTTATTCTAAATTATATCTTCAAATTATAGTAGGATTCTTATGCACGGAAAGTAAAAGTTGCAAATTACTCTAATAAAAAAACTCTTGGCATCCTTTTGAACGTGGTTGATCGTTTTACGAAGTTTGATTCTATATAACGAGCAGATAGTAAACTAATTCAAAAGAAATCTAGTTTACCTAGCTATCCTTTATCTACAACTTAGTTGCATAATGAATTGCAGTATTATGTTCGATCATCATCATCATCATCATCATCTTGGACAGTTTCCAGCCACTGGCTGGGTCTGTCGGGAACACAAGCCTCTCCATCGTGTTCTGTCTTTCCACCATTCCGCCTCTTCCACCTTCGTCCAGTTCTCTCCTCTTCTCGTCACACATTCCTTCACTTCCTTCACCCATCTATCTCTTGGTCTTCCTCTAGGCCTCTTCCCCTCCAGTTGCAGATCAAACATCCTCTTTGGAATTCTTCCCTCATCCATTCTCTTCATGTGTCCATACCACTGCAGTCTTGATTTTTCTATCCTGTCCTGTACTGGTTCCTCCTTTAGTCTTTCCCTCACATACACATTTTGCAATCTGTCTCGTCTTGTTACACTCAACCTGCTCCTCTGGAACTTCATTTCACTAGCCTGTATTCTACTTTTGTCGCTTTTGTGCATTACCCATGTCTCACTTCCGTATGCCAATATGGGGACAAAGTAAGTTCGGTATATAATTCCCTTGGATTTCTGTGGCACCTCCTTGCTCCAAATAAGCCCCCTAATGCATTTGTAGAACTGCCCTGCTTTTCTGCACCTTTCATTTATTTCCATTGCGTTTCCCCCCTTACTTTCAATCATGCTTCCCAGGTACTTGAAGTTCTCTACCACTTGTAGTTTTTCCCCTCCACAAGTTATATCCACATTTGGCCTATTCTTCTTCCTTGTTGTGACAATTATTTCACTTTTCTTTGCAGAGAAATGCATTCCATATTGTGCTGCCGTTGCCTCCCATACATCTAACTGCTCTTGCACCTCCTTCTCGCAATTTCCCCATAACATCAGGTCATCGGCAAAAAGCACTGCTTTCATTTTATGATCTCCAATTGCATCTGATACTTGCTGTAGGATTTCATCCATAACAATAATAAACAATAAAGGCGAAAGTGCACTTCCCTGTCGCAGCCCATTTTCTAGCTTGAACCATGCAGTACGTTCCCTCCCCACTTTCACACAACTCTCACTTCCCTCATACATTTTTCTGACTTTTCGTGTTATCTCTTCATCTATCCCTTTTGCGTTCAGCACATCCCAGAGCTTGTCCCTACAGATACTTCCATACGCCTTTTCAATATCTAAAAAGGCCATGATTAAGTCCTTCCCGTACTCATAGTGCCTTTCCTGCAGTTGCCTTACCGCAAATATGAGGTCCGTTGTTGATCTTCCCGGTCTGAAACCATACTGCTCCTCTTGCAGTCTTTCAATACTGCTTCTTATTCTCTTCTCCAGGATCTTTTCATAGATTTTTCCACAGAGGCATAGCAGGGTGATTCCTCTGTAGTTCTCACATCTCCTTTTATCCCCTTTCTTGAAGATCGGGACTATAATTCCTTTCTTCCAATCCTCAGGAATTCTGTTCTCCTTCCACACCACCCTCAGCACTCTGTATAGCCACTGGGTTCCTACTTCTCCTGCTGCTCGTATCATATCCACTGTTACTTCGTCCCAACCTGGTGCCTTGCCCCCTTTCATCCTCTTTATGGTTTCTTCATTCCAAGTTAGATCATCAATTTTCCCACTATTATAATCGTCTGCTGCCTTAGGCTCTCCATCGCTGTTAGTTACCCGCTTGGCGGCATTCAACAGATCTTCAAAGTACTCCTTCCAAATCTTTTTGAGCTCATGCATTTCCTCCAAAACTCTTCCATTATTATCCATGATCCTCAGGCACTCGCTTCTGTCGTTCCTCTTATTTCTTACCATGGTGTAAAGTACTTTTTTGTTCCCTTCACTGTCCTCTTCTAACATTCTTGTCCATTTTTCCATCCACTTCTTCTTCTCCGCCCTTACTATGGTCTGTGCCGCTTTCTTGCTTTCCTTATATTTTACCCTAGCTTCCTCTGTTCGGGTCTGGAACCATTCTCTGAAGGCTTTGTTCTTTCGAAGTACTGCCTCTTTACATATGTTGTTCCACCATGGGGTTTCCTTACTTCTCCTCTTTGTGCTAGTTCTTCCGCACACAGTTTCAGCTGCCTCAACTAGAGCCCTCTTAAAATCTCCCCATTCTTCTTCCACTGTTCTCTGATCTTCCTTTGGCAGCTTCTTCCTGATCAGTGTCTGGTACTGGGTCCTCCGTTCATCCTCTTTCAGCATCCATGTCTTCAACCTTTTCTCCTGTATATCTGTTGCCCTCCTATCTTTTTTCTCTCTCAGGGTGGCTACCAACAGCCGATGTTCACTGTCTAAGGCCACTGTCTAACATCTGTGAGGCTGCTCATCATCTGCCTATCCACTAGTACATAGTCTACTACTGAAGTTTGGGACCAGTCTCCACTGTACCAAGTTATTTTGTGGCTACTTCTCTTCTTGTACCAGGAATTTGCGATCGCCAGCCCATTCCTCTTGCAGAATTCCAGCAACAATTTTCCTTCTCTATATCAGTTCCCCCCAGCCCTCTGGTCCCATTATCTCCTCGAATCCTTTCCTGTCTGTGCCAACATGTGCATTGAGGTCCTCTATTATAATCTGATTACCTCCATTTAGCTGCTTTTGCATGTCATCTTCAAATTCCTCCTTCTCCTTTTTTGTAGACCCCACCTGTGGGGCATATGCTTGGATGATTTCAATGCTTTTTCCTTTCACTCGTACTCTGGCTTTTATCATTCGATCATTGATACCTTCCACCTCCTCCTGCAGACCCTCTCTGACCGCTATTGCCACTCCATTTCTTCCCCTCTCATTCCCTATCCACTACAGTTTACATCCTTTACTTAGTGGTTTTTCACCAACTCCTCTCCACCTAGTCTCAGGAAGACCCAAGATGTCCAATTTCCTCCTTTCCATCATTTCTACAATTTCTTCTAACTTCCCAGTTAGAGTCCTTACGTTTAAGGTGCCCAGTCGTAAACCATCTCGTAATCCTTTTCCATTGCTTGGTCGGTTTCCTTTAAATCCGTTCCGTGATCCGAGGCATGTTCCCTCTTTAAAAGCAGTTGATTTATCCACTACTGGCTTGCTAGGCCTATCGCAGCTTCACCAGAGCCCCGTTAGCCGTCACGTTTCAGGGTTCCCATAGGGCCTTCCCAGCTACCGTAGCGGTCCTGGGGCACACGAAGTCCCCGCTGTACATCGCCCCTATAGGCAGTCCCCTACTTTGTGCCGTTGCCCATCTCCCACGACTTGGACGAGGGGTTGGACTTATGGGAGACAATAAACTGTAACAAGAATTAAAAATCTTAGAAGTCAAGTCTAAACTGAAGAGTTTCATCATGGCTCACTCCTCCTCTTCTGGTGATGAACTCCTGCAAAAATTAAAAAAATAGGCTAATTCCTGGGTCACATTATCGATTATGTTTATTTAAAATTATAGCTTGTCCTCTGCATGGGATTCTACTTATTACACTCTTCTGTTATAATTCCATGTACTGACTAGTTCCATGAGCGTAGAGACTTGCTCCTTAGTTTGGTCCTATGGAATATGACACATAAAATACAAATAATATAAAAAATTGGCACGCTAGGTTAGGTCGTCATACGCCTGATCCATGAGACAGAGCTTCTGCATTTGATACTTGCAAGACACAGTTTATTTAACTTATTTCAAATTCAGGTACAAGTTTAACCGTAAGCTCCATACAATTTACATAATAATAAAATTTTTCTACAATGTTTTTCTCTGCGTTCTGTTGTCGAAACCTGAGAGTTTCACATTTCTCCAACTAGTTGTTGAATTTTTCTGAATTGGTTGTAGTTTATATATCGTAAAGAGTTTAATAAACCACACGAAGACTGATACCAAACTGAATTTTCCAGATCATGTCGCCCTATTCTGAATGTCTCGCATTAGACTTCGTTGGACTCGATTATTTGCGTATATGTGATGCAGTCATTGCTGAAAGGCGACATGTATCAAGTGTTCGACTGCCATCATCTGGTATGATTTTCATTCTGGCTGTAGCTGACGAACATTATTTTGATACACTATCTACCACTATCTTCTACCACGCCATTTCGTTCTGTCGGCATAAATCACAACGGAGGATTATTCAGTTTGCTTCACCGTCGTCACGTACTCTCCTCTCTATTATATTCTACTCTTTGGTTCAGGCAGGCAGCTCGGTGTTCTTGAGGCACAGCATTAGTCCTAAAATGATGAGCGACAAAGTACTTCAAGAGATTTTTCTGTTACAAATGCGGCGAACACTCTATTCAGGGTGTCCCAAGAAACATCGACACGCATTAGGGGCAGCTTCCTTACACCAAAACAATAATAAATGTCTAGTAAATATAGGTTCTAAAATGCATACCTCAAGAGCTATGAGCACTTGCTCATCTTAGGTTCTGTCAAACAGATCTCTTCTGCTGCAACGACTTCACTTTCCATATTTTGGGACGAGGTAGTATGGACTAAACCTAGAAAAAAAAGTCCAGCAAACATTGGGTCTAAAATGCATACTTTAAGAGCCAGGGGCACTTTTCATCTTCGCTAGTATGAAACACATCTCTTCTACTCAACAAGTGCTAGTACCTCTTGAGGTATGCGTTTTAAGAGTCCATGTTTACTAGATTTTTTTGTTGTTTTGGTGTAAGGAACGTTTCCCTAAAGCTCGCCGATGTTTTTTTGGGACACCCTGTAGAGACCGGAAATTCCCTGATGCACGTGCATCTGTGTCCTCCCTTTTCCTACACCATCATCTGTTTTACCCTCATTATTATTCTCCTTTCACCCCTTCGCTCCACCTTGCTCACCCCTCCTGCTCTGACACCATTTGTCTAAAGACAGTCGTACAAAATTCTGTTTATCTTCTTTTATGGCAGCAAAAAGAATTAAAATGTATATAATGTGTTAGCCTAACGCAAGTCGCTAATTACAGTTCTGCTTTTGTTAACTTTGTAGACACTGTGTCTTCTCAGTATTCAAACTTTTGGTAATAACAGCGGATGCTGAGCCATAGACATCGAAACAGCATAAGATTTAGACTGCATTGTTTGTAACTTCCCATTCACTTCAACATACAATCACTCCGAACTAAACTGCAGTTAACATGTTCTCAACCAAGTTCGAAGTTTTTATGCAAAGAAGTAGAAAAGAGTTATATAGTTCTTACGTGTTGACTGTTCAGGATATTTTCTTCTAAGTACATTTTCAAATTTGTGTTTTTTTTTCTTTTTTCAAAAAATAAGGATTCAACTCCAAAAAACTGCAACAATCAATCATTTGAAGCTCTAACACAATACTGTCATCTACAGTGTTAGCATCACCAATTTCTTCTCAAAATAGATCATATATATCTAATGATAATTGTTCACAGAAGTAGCTGACTAACTATAGACGGGGAGCTCCAAGTTGTTAAGCGGGAAGTAGGGACAGGGACTAATTTGAAATAGTTCTAAATGTCTTACTCGAAAATTGCTTTGACCAGTTAATCAGAGAACCGACTCGCGAAAATAACGTTCACTTCCAGGTCACCAGCAGGCCCAAACCTCTAGACTCAACGTAGATCATGGAACCAGTGCAGTAAAGACAGGTTCACTGCAAAAATAAACGTAGTAAAATCCCCGCAGACAAACAAAAACTGATCGGAGGCAAAATTAGCGTAAGGACAACCATGTGTGAAGCGTTCGACGAATTCGAACATATAATTCCATCTACCGAGTCAAGAGAAAATCCTACGAAGTCTCATGTTAAATCAATAAACCGATTGAAGCCATCTATCCAGACAATCTGTGACGGTAATGGCATCGAAACGGAGGATGACAGAGAGCAAATCGAAATACTAAACATCTACTTTCCAAAACGGTTACACTATGTAAGGGCTTAATATATATCTTCTTCATAATGTGGAGCCACAGTCATAATATATTTCTTTAAAGTCAGTACCGCCATTAGACTGTTGTTTATGTACTGTGCTACAATTACGCTTACACAGTCATACTTTCGGCTTCAAAGTGCCATTATCAAGTGTTTTCTGAAAGAGATTAGACAATAACAGTGAAGTTTTTCACTCTGCAGCGGAGTGGGCGCTGATATGAAACTTCCTGGCATATTAAAACTGTGTGCCCGACCGAGACTCGAACTCGGGACCTTTGCCTTTCGCGGGCAAGTGCTCTACCATCTGAGGAAGTTTCATATCAGCGCACACTCCGCTGCAGAGTGAAAATCTCATTCTGGAAACATCCCCCAGGCTGTGGCTTAGCCATGTCTCCGCAATATCCTTTCTTTCAGGAGTACTAGTTCTGCAAGGTTCGCAGGAGAGCTTGAAACACGTATGTAACGCAGCAGCGATGGCGAGGCATTGTAGCATCTGTGACCAGAGAGTATGCGCTTGACCGCGCGAGTGTTGCGAGCGGTTCTCAGTCAGTAGTAGTCTTTGCGAGTTAGTTGTCGCTATGCAGAGTAGCAGTCAGTCAGTCGTTGCGAGTCTGTAGCTCTGTCTAGTTGAGAGCAGTACTCAGTCTGTAGTCGTCATGCAGAGCGGTCGGTCAGTAGTAGCAGCCCAGTGCGGTTGTGTGATGTAGGCGGTCGGCAACAATGGTCAAGTGGAGGAATAAGGTATACTGTTAATTAATATAATCATTAGATAATGAAAAATTTTATTTATTGTAATTATTCTCCAACAAGTCTCCCAATAATAATTTTTTTATTTCAAAAGCATTTTCTCAAAAATTTAATTTTTTATTGAACTCAAGATTTCGTTGCACTTCCCATTTCATTCCACTTCTTTTGAAGAAAAATTCCACTAAAATCACAAAAAAAGAGAATATTATTATTTGCAATGCAGTTCCTCCAAGCGGTGCGCAACAACAAGAGCAGATATGTGACATCCATTTATTCTGAGGTAAGACTTTAATTCTGATTGTTTTACACAGGGCCAAAAACCGATATTTCGGTTTAATTGAATTTTCTTGTCACTGAATGGACTTTAATTTTTTGAAGGATTTATAATTGAGTCAGATTGCGAATTTCACATTTGTTGCCATTGTCAGTACATTTGATTGTAGGCAGGTTACGCATAGAGCCATGTCCATCAGCATTTCTAATTAGTATCGTTATTCTCTTTTAAAAAATTTTTGTGGGGAGGTTACACTTGGTCCACATTTCTATTAAGTATTGCTTTATTTTCTTTCTTTAAAAATTGCGGTGGGGAGGATACACTTGGCGACACCCAGTCCAGGATCGTATTTCGTTGAGAGTCTTTTGAGCAACAGTCAGACATCTGCTCTTGTTTGCTTAGATATAATTAGGATTTGGCGCAACGCTTTTATTAACTTGTAACTTTCTTTCTACAGGTCAACGGCAAATTGCTGCTTTGTTGTATTTGTGTGTTGCTTTTGCATTGTGCTTATTTATTTTGTGAATAATTTTGACTATTGTTAAAATGCCGCGAAAGACTGTGAATAGTGTATCGCGAGGTATTTTGAATGAAATTACCGACTTAAACAGCGTGACCGATAGTAATTATGACACGCAGTGTGATGATGACAATCCTGCGTTCACTAACAATCAGTGCATTCCAACCACTAATGATGACTTTTACCTTAATGATGAACAAACGAACTCAATTGTCTCGTGTGTTAACTTGACGACAATTGATGACGCGGAGCGGTCTATAGTAATGAGCGCTGCCGAGCTTAACACAGCCGATTTAGTAAATTCACGTGACGAGCAGACAAATTTGTCTAATGAAGATGAACAGACCACACAAAGTAGGACGGATTTATTTAATTCCGAAACAATGACTCACAGTGTAGGGCCGACTGATAATCCTTTTTGTAAGTTGCAAAATGACCAAATGGTCACACAAAGCGCGACAACTGCAAGTACACCATTAAACAGTACTGAGAATAGAGTAGGTAATGTCACCTTGGAGCAACTTATGGCAATATTGATAGAACAGAATAAAAGGCAAAGTGAGAAAATAGACAACAATTTCAAACAACAGAACGAAAAACAAGACAAACTTAGTGAACAGGTCAGACAACAGAATGAAAACCTCAAGCAACTTAGTGAACAGGTCAGACAACAAAATGAAAAATTTGACGACAATTCGAGGCAGCTTAGTGAACAAATTAAAGCTGTTGCCGCGCAGTGTCATGACACTAAGGAACAGTTGCGCGCGGAAATTGAGGCGTGTTCACAAAAAAATAGCGAAGAAATTAAATCTGTTGCGCAAGAATTAAGAGAAATGCAAACAGTCGCAACAGAAACACTCAGAGACGAAATTAGCGGAGTCGCTAAACAATGCTCTGAAAAAGCTGCACAATTACGGGACGAGTTTAAAGCAATGACGGTGGAACTTTCGCGCACTATGGACGCAAAGATAGACGCGAAATTCGAACAGCAGAACACTCAGATTAACGAGCGCTTTAATCAGCACATACAGAACAGTGATACGCGTTTCCGCAGATTTATTCAGGATCAAAACAAAGTAAAACGACAAGTCATGGAAACAATCACTGCACAAAGACAAGAGGACAAACGTAAAATATTCGCGAAAGCGAAGACGTATGTAGACAATAATATTACTACAGTGTCCAACAAAATTAATACCATAGAACAATTGAACGCGGAATTACGGGATGAAATTTCTGACCTTAAATCAAAAACGGATACACACACAGTAAATATTCAAACAGTGACAGATAGATTCGAACAATTAGATCTAACACAGGATTGTGATGTTATCAAAGCTGATGTTAAAAAACTGAGCGAAACTACGCGCAAGTTGCAAAAACAGATTAATGCGTCTGATTCTAAAACCGATGATCAGGTTAAAATACTGACTGAAAAATGTGATGAATTGGCCAGTCGTATTGATGCTATCGAAAATACTAATGACAATAAATCAGACGATACTGCACCGGTTTCATTTATCCAAACGCCTGAATTTCAAAATTTACAGCAGACAATTAATGAGATCGATTCATCTAACAACACGTTACGTAGGAAGTTATCAAATTTACAACAAGAAGTAACAGAAATGAAAAACACTTCTGTTAATAATACACAACAGACGCCACTTTATGAACATGTGTCAGACTCACGCAGCGCGTATAATTTGGGTAATCTGCAGAGAGTACGGGACTTAGATTCCGAACAACCACAGTTCAATAGATACTCTTACGATCCTGAACCTGTTTCATTACACAGAGATGATAATTTCGACTATAAACATTTTCTGTCAGTAAGAAAGTTCAAAATATTTAAAAACGATAGAACGCAGATTCACCCACTGGATTGGATTCAACAGTTTAGTTTTGCTCTTCCACCGACTTGGCCTGTAACCCATAAACTTGAATTTATTTGCAGTTTTTTGGAAGGCGAACCGGCAACTCGTATGAGACCGATCGCGAGACAGTGTTACTCAGTAGAGGAATTTCAGAATGCTTTTCTGTCAGCGTACTGGTCGAAGACGACACAGCGCGGAATTAAAGACCAACTAATTAGTTTGCCAAACTATGAAAACTCAAATTTTCCCAGTGTAACGCAATTTTTTGAGCATATGGTACAACAAAACCAGTACCTAAGTGAACCGTACAGTGAATCCGCACTTATACAACTATGCATCTCTAAATTACCACGGTCATTACGAGTGTCACTTCTAACGGGCCAGCAAAAAGAAAACATTTCAGCATTCAGAGATCTTTTACAGCTCTTGGAAGTACAGCAATCTGATTATTCTTTTGTAAACAAAAACTTTTTGAGTAACAACCAAGGTCAACAACAGTACTACAATTATGATCAGGGACGTAATTCCAATCGGAAAGATAACAGACGTTTTAGGAACGACAACTACCAAAACTTTAATAACAGGCAAAATTCTAATTATCAATACCGTCAAAATTTTCAGCAACAGGAACAACACTTTAGTAACAATAGAGGTGTTTCACAACAACAACATCAAAACCAGCCGGTTAACATACCTAACCAACAATGGAATACACAAGGTCAACCAGGCTTTAATGTTTCGCCGCGTGGACGTATAGCCCCTGGTCCAACAAATAGTAACGTACGTCAGCAAGGAAACAACTACGTACAAAGAAGACAGTATTTCAATTCCTATCGTAATGCACCGTATAGGAATGACTATTACGACAGACGTAAAAATAATGAAGACAATTTTCAGCGAACGTCTAACAACAGTCGGTCATACCAACAGCAAAATCGTACGCAAGAACATATTCTCATAAATGAACCCGACAGTAGGTACCATCCAGAGCGTAACACGCCTGGAAGAAGTAATAGGACAGTTCAAATAGTCGAAATGCCACAGAATCCTCCTAATAATAATAACACGTCAGATAGAATCTGACTAGATAATGTACAGGACGCATCTTGCAATAATACAAGCACTACCTTAGACACGCAAAATGTTGTTCACGAAAATGTAATTACTTTTGACGACATCAGAGACACTCTTTTACAGGAAAGACCAGTTATTCAGAAAACCATTTCACATCCTGTTATCGAAATTAAAATTGGTTCATCGAAATTCTCAGCAGTAATTGATTCCGGCTCACCTATATCAGTAATAAATGAGGAGACTTTTAATAAGTGCAACAAAGAGAATACCTATCCGACACTACCTTTAGGCAAAACAAAAGTGAAAGGAGCAGTATCGAGTAAAGGTGTAGACGTTAAATTACAGACGCATTTATCATTTTGTATTGGAGGTCATACTTTTCACTCTAATTTTTGGATTGTGCCTTTATTGACAACAGACGTTATTTTAGGTACGAATTTTCTGGTACAACACGACGCAGTTATTGATTTTCAGAATTCTTATTTAATGTTAAAGGATGAAAATGTACAACTTGCTTTAGAATTTCAGCACTCTTTATCTACGGAAGAACAAACAATTAACCGCACAGAGGTCATTTCCGCAACACGTAACATAGACTGTAATCCCACATTGTTCACGGATACGTACGTACACAACTATAATACTCCAGACGAAGCTGACTACGACGTAATGCAATTGATTTCTGATAAGGTTAAAGAGAGCAGTGCAAGTACAGACGACGAACGAACGCAATTACACAAAATTCTTTTGCAGCAAGCTCCAGTTTTCGACAACATTCCTGGTACTATGTCCGGCTTTATGTATGAATTTCAAGTCAAGCAGCACGATACATTTAAAGCTAAGCATTATCCTATTCCGTATATTCACAGAGAACAAGTTAAAAAAGAATTGCAGGATATGCTTGATCAAGGAATTATTGAACCAGCAGTTAGTCCGTACATAAACCCGCTGCATATTGTTAAGAAAAAAGATGGCTCACTTCGCCTTGTACTTGATTCACGTCACATTAATGACATTATTATTAATGAAACAGACCGACCACAGACTTTAGAGGAACTTTTACAGAAATTTCATGGTACAGCTATTTATTCTACACTAGATTTGAAATCGGGATTTTGGCAAATTCAACTTCATCCGAATTGTAGAAAATATACAGCTTTTCTCTGTTTCGGCGACTGTTATCAATTTTGCAAACTACCGTTCGGCTTAACTATTTCTTCTGCAGCTTTTATTCGCGGTTTGAACACAATACTTCCGACAGAACTTAAAGACAGAATTACGACGTATGTAGACGACATTCTTATCGCAGAAGCTAATTGGCCTGAACACAATCTGATTCTTGAACAACTGTTACAAACTTTTCATGCACAAGGACTTACAGTTAACCTCAGTAAATCGCATTTTGGCAAAACTTCCATAAAATTTCTTGGACACGTAATTTCAGCAGAAGGCATTGCACCTGATCCGGAAAAACTTCAAGCTCTACGTGACATTACCGTTCCTACGACGAAGAAGCAATTACGCAGTTTTTTGGGCTTAATTAACTTTTTTCGTAAATTTATTCATCACTCTGCTTTAGACACACCCAGATTATGTCAATTAACAGGTAAAAACAGTATTTGGTCTTGGGATAAGCAAGCACACTCTGAATTCATGAACCTGAAACATGCTCTGTTGAATGCTCCACTTTTATCGCACCCAGATCTTACTAGAAATTTTTCCATTGCTACCGACAGTTCCAACACCGCTTTAGGCGTACACATTTTCCAGGAAATAGAAGAAGATGGCTCTATAATAATTAAAAACATCGCATTTGCAAGTCGCATTTTGTCACCTGCTGAACGAAATTACTCCGTTACAGAACTTGAAACATTATGTGTTGTATGGGCTTTTACGAGATTTCGGCATTTTCTTTATGGCAGACATACCACTGTTTACACAGACCACAGAGCTATACAATTTTTGCTTTCGGCTAAATTCACTCACGACAGGTTAAGCAGATGGAAACTATATTTACAGGAATTTAATTTTACAATAGTTCACATTCCCGGCACGCAAAATGTTATAGCAGACGCACTATCGCGTTCTCTCGGCAACAATCAGCAAGACGTAGCAACCAACTTCTGCAAAACAAATTTCAGTGTCATGTACATTCAGCAAGTTGCATTTGAAAATTTTATTTCATCGTCATTACAGGACATAGCACAAGAACAAAATAAGGACAATGTGTGGAAAGAAATTAAACACCTTTGGCAAGATAGGAAAAATGTTACGATTAGGAACCACTACACTGTACGCAATGACATTCTGTTTCGCCGCTCTCATCCTGACAGCAACAATTGGTTATTATGCATTCCTGACGAACTGGTTAACAAACTAATTTGGTACACTCATTTAAGTTACGCACATTACGGAGCACGAAAATGTTTTCTTATACTGAGACAGAACTGTTATTTTACCAACATGGAAAAACGTATACGACGAGTTTTAGCGTCTTGTAAAATTTGCCAGAAAGCTAAATCAGACACCACTTCACATATTCCTCCTTTATATCCCATTATACCTGTGAAATTAAGACACATGGCCGCAGTAGATATTTTTGGTCCGATTCCGAGAACTAACAGAGGTTTTTGCTACATTTTTGTCGCTGTTGAGCTCACTTCAAAATTTGTTACTTTCACTCCGTTACGCAAAGCTACTGCTAAAACTGTTTCGAAAGCATTTGTAAAACATTTTCTATTTCATGTAGGGCATGTAATGAAAGTAATTTCTGATAATGGATCTCAATTTCGTAGTAGTGTATGGACACGCATGTTACGAGCTAGAAACATTTCTCCGATCTATATATCCAAGTACCACGCTTCTTCGAACCCTTGTGAAAGATTAATGAAGGAAATTGGTAAGCTGTGCAGAATATACTGCCACAAAAGACATATTGATTGGGATACACACATACTCTCATTCCAAGATGTAATTAATTCCATTCCAAATGAATCCACTATGCTATCTCCGACTGTTATACTGAAAAACGTTGAACCACCGAACAAAATTAAAGAATTAATAGAATTCCCCAAAAATCGTCGCCTACGACACCACGAAATAATTGACATTGCGCTGAACAACATCAAACGTGCCGCAGAGCGCCGGAGAAGACAGCAAAAACAGGTTTGTACACGCCGCGACTTTCACGTTGGACAGAAGATATTAGTACGTACACACTATTTATCCAGCAAATTAAAAGGTAAGTGCAGTAAATTTGAACTTCTATACGCAGGTCCGTATCGGATTCGCAGTATCCCTCACCCCAATGTTGTACACGTCGAAACTTTGAGAACCAGAAAATCGAAAGGCAATCACCATATCTCAAACATTAAACCGTTTATTGAGTGAAACCACTGTATGATTCAACACACTATGATGCCATTTACTAATGCAATTAATTCACCTGACTACTTATTGATGATTATCGTATTTTTTTCTTGGCAAGTGCCCGGCAAGGTAAGGTTAGCAGGTCGCTCTTCTTGTCGTTACACATCAGACCGTGCACATTTTCCATTTTTTTGTGTATATGACTGTACTCCAGTTTTGTTTGTATGCACTATGAAATAGTTAAGATATAACACACACCAGTCGACTTTGACATTTTTTTTTTTTTGCCTTATGACATCTCAACATCGTGACTGTTTCACATTTTTTTTGCTACTGCATTGTATTATTCTGTGTACATTTTTTCGCATCCGAACACTGTCAATGTCTTGGACATATTACGTTTTCTGTCATGTTATGCTGTATGGTTAATTGTGTCAACATAAACCAGTCATTATTTAGTGGGTATAGGATTTAAATGCGAGACATTAATCTTTGTTCATCAATTTCAGAAAGGAATGATGATTCTAAGAAATAAATTTAACATAAATGGGAATTTCACCTACGGAATAAACGAAAGGAGATGCAATAACTTTATGAGGAAGAGTAAAGGGATCAGGATTAACAAGCATTAACAAGACTATACTATACTCATCACAGAATAGCAGTCTTAACTAATTTTTTCTTTCAGAATACAAGGTGATTGATGCAGGCTGTCAGAGAGAACTACACATCTTAATTTTAGTGATGAAATATGCTAGAGATAAGGAATAGTTAGGTAATGAGTAATGAAGTGATTTTTTGCAGATGATAATGAATACTGATGAATAATGATGAAGGATATGCTGTTATGAATAATGAAGTTTTTCTTTATAGGTGGTGATAATAATGAAGTTATGATAATATGGATAATGAAGTGATGGATAATGAAGTTTTTTCTTTACAGGTGATGATAATGGTGAAGTTATGATGATATGGATAATGAAGTTTTTTTTTCTTTATGCCACGTAGTTATTTAAGTATTTGTTGCGGTTTGCTTTGACAGCAGGTGTTACATTGCATAGTAGGATGACGGAAAGTTTTGGAAAGGACAGCTATGGAACACATTTTATACACATTTCACTACTTGTTAATTCGAAGTTCACTACTTTTCAGCATAGTGTGCGTTTCTTCTTTCAGGTCAATAATCCGTTTTTGTATTTTTTCCAGGAGAAGTTTTTCATGACACTTACTAAACCTGTTACTTATTATACCTGTTCTAGTACTTGCATTTTTATATTTTTTACCCATTTGTGTTTATCATTTATAAATGTGATCACATGTACTGCCTTGTTACATAATCTTGCTACAGCTGACTCATGACGAATGACGTTACCTATCCTCATTTGCAGCAATAGGTCAAAAGCAAAAAGTATTATGCCTCAGCAATTAATTATCGATCCCAACGCAATGCATTGCTACCAAAAAAATGTATTACCAGTCCCACATAATGTCACTAGTTTATGATAATTCTGAATAATACTGATCAACTCTGAATAGCATGTCACTCGAGTAATGACCTCTTAATGAGACTATATTCAAAATAATGCTTTGTCACTAGCTAATAACTGCCACTGTTTATTGTAATGCCTGTGATTACTAATGATTTGACTGTAATTAACTGATTTTTAATAATGACTTTGTAATGATCTGAATAATACTGAATGATGAACTATGTTTTATTCTATTCAATACTTGATGGCCACTGAGTGCCAATAATTAATGTCAATCAACGAAATTGTTATTAATTATGCCATTGATTAACTCTTGTTTTCAATGTTGATACTTTGTTGTTGGAAATGAATGTGACTGTTTCATAATGCTTTGTAATTAGGAAAAGACTAATGATTCTTAATAGATTGGAATGACACATAATTAATTAACTATGGTACTGTTTAATAATGCTTTGTAATTAATTAAGGCTAATAATTCTTAGTATATTGAAATGACAAATGATTAATTAATTAACTGTAATTAGACAAATGATTAATTAACGACAAATGATTAATTAACTGTAATTATACAAATGATTAATTAACTGTAATTAGACAAATGATTAATTAAAGACAAATGATTAATTAACTGTAATTAGGAGAAGGTTAATGATTCTTAATTATACTCTGTAACTGAAAAGAATGCGATTATTTCATAATATTTTGTAACCAGGAAAAGAAGGCTACTGATTCTATGTAAAACAATTAATGAACATTTTTCTGTAATACTACATACTTGGTACAGAAATGTTCAATAACTGGGCTATGAATGCCACGAACTATCAATGAAGACTGTAATTGTCAATATTATGTGACTTGATGTCCTTCACCTCATAAGCTGACTACCCTGAATTACTGCAATGTCCATTTGTCCTGTTTATCCCAGTGATCATGGAGCACTATATTTGGTTTTGCACTAGTTCTACGTTGGTGTGCCTTGTAAGAGTGTGGTGTTGACACGACATGCTGTCCACCACCATGAGCGATGAAGACATTATTATGGTCCCACTGTTTGGTGTACCTAATGTACTGCCAAAATGAAAACATGGAACATTACTACGACAGTTCAGTGTCTTGGCTACACTGATAAATTCTGATGGGAAAAGAACTTCAAGTTGTGTCACTTGGTGTTGTACTACTGTGGAAAGATATGGACTTTCAGAGCAGCTGTGTGCAATCTAAAGTGCTACAACCATGATGCAATCCTTCCCTTTCCTATCCTGATTCTTGTCACATAAAGAAAAAATTTTTTTTTTGGTAACATCATTTATGTTCATAGGTTATACATTTTTCGATTCGCTAAACTCCAGTGTGAGTACACTTATGTCACTGGTCGACATGATGTTTGCCATTATGTTTATTTGTTGTGAAAATACTAAAGACATTTTTCAGTGCATGTGCACTTTGGACATGAATTTTTTTTTTTGCCATTATGTTTATTTGTTCTGAATATGCTAAAGAATTTTTTCAGTGCCTGTGCACTTTGTTATCTGTCAAATAATTTGTATATACTTTTCTGATTTGCTACTATGTTTTGTACTCACATTTTGTCTTTGTCTGATATATTTTGTACTTAGTGCGTGTGCACAACATTTACTTTATGTACTACATCTAATTATTCTTGCCAGTCTGTTTATTTGTTCTGCATATGCTAAAGAATTTTTTCAGTGCCTGTGCACTTTATCTGTCAAAAAGTTTGTATATACTTTTCTGATTTGCTACTATGTTTTGTACTCACATTTTGTCTTTGTCTGATATATTTTGTACTTAGTGCGTGTGCACAACATTTACTTTATGTACTACATCTAATTATTCTTGCCAGTCTGTTTATTTGTTCTGCATATGCTAAAGAATTTTCAGTGCCTGTGCACTTTATCTGTCAAAAAGTTTGTATATACTTTTTTCTGATTTGCTACTATGTTTAGTATTCACATTTTGTCCTTGTCTGATATATTTTGTACTTAGTGCATGTGCACAACATTTAAATATTCTGTAAGTTGTAGGATTTTGTTAATTAAAGAAAAATTTTGCCGCGCTTGGCAAGTCCAAATGACTCACCATCGCTGCCAAATTTTTGCCCCCCGAGTGGAGGGTTATGAAACACGTATGTAACGCAGCAGCGATGGCGAGGCATTGTAGCATCTGTGACCAGAGAGTATGCGCTTGACCGCGCGAGTGTTGCGAGCGGTTCTCAGTCAGTAGTAGTCTTTGCGAGTTAGTTGTCGCTATGCAGAGTAGCAGTCAGTCAGTCGTTGCGAGTCTGTAGCTCTGTCTAGTTGAGAGCAGTACTCAGTCTGTAGTCGTCATGCAGAGCGGTCGGTCAGTAGTAGCAGCCCAGTGCGGTTGTGTGATGTAGGCGGTCGGCAACAATGGTCAAGTGGAGGAATAAGGTATACTGTTAATTAATATAATCATTAGATAATGAAAAATTTTATTTATTGTAATTATTCTCCAACAAGTCTCCCAATAATAATTTTTTTATTTCAAAAGCATTTTCTCAAAAATTTAATTTTTTATTGAACTCAAGATTTCGTTGCACTTCCCATTTCATTCCACTTCTTTTGAAGAAAAATTCCACTAAAATCACAAAAAAAGAGAATATTATTATTTGCAATGCAGTTCCTCCAAGCGGTGCGCAACAACAAGAGCAGATATGTGACATCCATTTATTCTGAGGTAAGACTTTAATTCTGATTGTTTTACACAGGGCCAAAAACCGATATTTCGGTTTAATTGAATTTTCTTGTCACTGAATGGACTTTAATTTTTTGAAGGATTTATAATTGAGTCAGATTGCGAATTTCACATTTGTTGCCATTGTCAGTACATTTGATTGTAGGCAGGTTACGCATAGAGCCATGTCCATCAGCATTTCTAATTAGTATCGTTATTCTCTTTTAAAAAATTTTTGTGGGGAGGTTACACTTGGCCCCCATTTCTATTAAGTATTGCTCTATTTTCTTTTAAAAAAATTGCGGTGGGGAGGTTACAAGCTTCTGTAAAGTTTGGAAGGTAGGAGACGAGATACTGGCAGAAGTAAAGCTGTGAGGACCGGACGTGAGTCGTGCTTCGGTAGCTCAGATGGTAGAGCACTTGCCCGCGAAAGGCAAAGGTCCCGAGTTCGAGTCTCGGTCGGGCACACAGTTTTAACCTGCCAGGAAGTTTCAATAACAGTGAAATACATAACAAGTGATATAACTGTCAAGTCATATCATTTCATCATCATTCGTGCCAGTGGCTAGACTGGACAGTGAAAAAAATTGGACTGTATAAAAATTGAGTCTTTGTACGGGCGCTGACGACAGCGCATTTGAGTGTCCAACAAACCAAACATCATCATCATCATCAAAACGATTTTACAAAGAATAGGTAGAAAACTTGCTCCTCTTCTAGCAGCAGTGTCTCCCAATCTACGACGGTGAAGGAGCGAAACGTTCCTGACGATTCGAAGGAACAACAGGTCACTCCCATTTTCAAAAATAGTCACAAACAGATGAGCAAAGCTGAAGGCTTATACTCTGACGTAAATGTGTTGTAGAATTTTGGAACAAGTTTTCTGATAGTTCTCGAGACCGATATCTCCTCTGTGGTAATCAACATGGGTTCCGAAAACGACGACCGTGTGAAACCCAGCTCGCTCCGTTCGTCCACGAGACTCACGAAGCAGTAGATACCGGCTGTGTTCCTTGACCTCCACAAGTCGTTCGGTACAGTTCCGCACTGCCGCCTAATGAACACAATACGAGCGTATGCAATGTCAGTCCAGCTGCGTAAATGGATTCGTAGTTTCTAGCAAACAGAACACAGCATGTCATTCTGAACGGAGAGAAGTCTTTAGAAGCAAAAGTAACTTTGACCGTACCCAAAGGGAGTGTAATACGACCATTACTTCTCACAATATACGTAGATGACCTAGTGGATAACTTCGTAAGTTCCATGAGGCATTTCGATGCAGAAAAGTGATAATGCTAGAAAATTCTAGCGAAGTGCAAGAAGGCCAGCAGGAGATCGACACTTAGAGGAATTGGTGTAGACTCAACATAAATAAAAGTTTACGTATTGATTATAAATAAGAAAAAATACCTATCATCGTATGACTACGCGATTGCACAACAATCAATGGAAGCACTAATATCCGCAAAATATCTAGAAGTACGCGTACCAAGTGATTTCAAGCGGAACAACTACATAAAACTAATCGCAGAAGTCAAATGTCAGACAGATTCACTGGAAGAATCCTCCGGAAACGTAGTCTATCCACAAAGGAGATGGCTTGAAATACCCACTTTGGGCCTCTACATGAAAACTGCTCGTCAGTCTGGGATCCGTAATAGATTCGTGCTGATAGGAGAAACGGAGGAGATCCACAGAAGAGCAGCGCAGTTCGTTACAGGTTCATTTATTATGTACGAAAGCGTTAGGGAGATGCACAGCCAGATACAGTGGCAGACACTGCAAGAGAGGGGTACTGCATCACTGTTAAAATTCCGAGAACATACGTTCCTAGAATTTCTTTCTTTCTTTCTTTCGCTTACGCCATAGTCTTGCAGCGATCGCAGGATCGGCGCGGTTACATCGGATTTGGCAAGGTTAGTTTTAGGGGTGGCCGGATGCCCTTCCTGCCGCCACCCTGTACCCCCAGGGATGGAATCAGTGTACCCCAGTTGTCTGCATCCAGTGTAAATCGTGAAATAGTGCGGACGTGTGTCAAATCTCTGCGACACTGTAACTGAGGCGGAACGTGGGGACCAGCGCAGTATTCACCTAGCGGGACGTGGAAAACAGCCTAGGCTGGCCGGCGGGCCTTCGTCGTTAATCCGCCGGGCGGATTCGATCCGGGGCCGGCGCGCCTACCCCAGTCCAGGAAGCAGCGCGTTAGCGCTCTCAGCTACCCTGGCGGGTAACATACGTTCCTAGAACTGTCATCCACATATTACTTCCTCCTACGTATCTTTCGCAGGAAGACCACAGAGTTAAAATAATAGAGGTTAGATCTAACACGGAGGCTTAGCAACAATCGTTCTTCCCGCGAACCGTTCACGACTAAATTAACTAAATTAACAAACCAGTGTACTAGTAATAAATATTAATACAAACAAACACTAGGGTTTCAATCCTGAGACCAAAAGCGATCATGTTCATAAGTTTTTTTCTTTAGTGCGCATAACACGTATCTGCATGATAACATAACTACAAAAAAGAAAATAATTATAATCAATTAGCACACCGAAGTGCTGGGTGTAATAAATCTGTGTTAACATTTTTACAGTTTAAAAGATTGTAAGAAGATCTGTGATAAAAATAATTAACCATAAGACAATTTAATACAACACTTTGCAATTACAGTACATTACACACATATCATTCATTCATATTTACACACACAGATTACACTACACTGGAGTCCAACGTGGAGCCAGATAAACAAAATTTATCTCAGTTTTGTGTGTATGTAGTCATAAGTTGTGTTATACTAATGAAAATGGATTTTCTTTTCATGTACATTGACATTTAAATGAACTAAAAGCAAGAAAAGTAAAGCAAACAAAATCAAATTATCTAATGGACTGGAGTTGGCCACTTATAGTAAACTGTATCAGAGTATTATTCAGGGAAGGTGTCATTGGTAGGGACCGATGCGCATGTGTTCACTTTCAGGTCGTTTATCTGTAAGCTTACGCTATATGCGCAGAGCATATTTTTTGAACTGGCTATAGATAAACGCATCACGAGTTACGTGCGAAATGTCAGCTGCGAGACATTCTTCAACTGTTGCAGCGACAATTTTGTGCAAATATTTGTGTATTTAGTTACAAGTTTTTTTGTGTTTTGTGTGTTTTATGTATATTGCATGTAAAGTTTGCTAATAGCTTAACACAGTGGTTAGACCAAAGCGAAAAGAAATACCTGACCCTGAGAGAATGACCGTGTGCAGGAAACAGATGCGACAATGATTCAGACTTCGACAACAACAATTTCCACATGGGAAGCAGGAACCCGAAGTATAGATAAAAATATTCCGGATACGGAACAGGACGTAGACAAAGGAAATGTGTTTACTACGTCCAGTAGTGAAAATGTTATCGATATTTCTGTGTAGGTAGCAGCATCAGCTGGTCTTCTAACACATATTGTACCAGGCACAGATTTAATTATTATCCTGTTACAAAAACTGGGTGTAAGAGAAAAAGAATGCGAAGAAAAACAAGGTAGGCAAGAAAAACAGTGTGAAAAACGACAGGCTATTGGGAAAAACAACTCCTGACCGAGTTTGAAAAGGAGCAACATAGGAAACAGTCTTTATTAGAAAAAGAACTGCTTTAGAAAAAGAACGTGAAACCAAAGAGGCTGCACTCGAAAAAGAGCGAGATGCTGAGCAGGAGCTTAGGGAGACGGAAATGATACGACAACTAAATCAAGCACTAACTGCTCGAGATGAGGAGTTAGTATCAAGACTAAATATAGTCTCAGACGCTCGTGACAGAGCTATCGTGAAGAATATTAAGGAGGACAGTGTTCGCGAAGACATCACTACTTTGCAGACTAACTGCAAAGACCTGCCGGATGGTGTGAAAAAACTGACGGCAAATCTGGGGGGGAATAAAAGTATCTCATGACATTTTAGAAGGTCAAGTGAAAAAAGTCACTTCAACTGTGCACAAAATGAGGGAGACTACCCAGAGGGAGGCAAAGAAAGAGGTAGAAAGTGCCACAACAGAGGTAACCTTTGGCAAAGGTGAAACGCGAAGACTTGCGTGAGGAGCTAACTAGTATTAGGGAAATCATACAATCTACCTTATCCATGTGACGAGGTAACCGACAAACGCAGGTCGGAGAACCTGGCAGGCAAATCCTTAATGAAAACAACACAGAGCGAAATGATGTACGCCACGCTGTTGCTCGGTATGGTGATACGCCAATGCCACCGCCTTTGTATGAACCCGTGACTAGGGATGGAAAAATGCCGTGTATGAACACCGGCTATATACATAAGTATGACTTAAACGGAACCAGGCACACCAACTATGACAAACTTCATGGCCGGCCTTTGTGACCGAGCGGTTCTAGGCGCTTCAGTCTGGAACCGCGCGACGGCTACGGTCGCAGGTTCGAATCCTGCCTCGGGCATGGATGTGTGTGATGTCCTTAGGTTAGTTAGGTTTAAGCAGTTCTAAATTCTAGGGGACTGATGACCACAGATGTTAAGTCCCATAGTGCTCAGAGCCATTTGAACCATCTGAACAAACTTAACGCAAAACGAAAGTTTATCAAACATCGCCAGCTCCAAACTTCCAATGATGACAAAAAGAATATCAACCCTGTGATATTCATAAAGAATTTCCGAAATTTTCTGTCAAGATCTTGGACAGAGAGACAGAAAATTCAGCTTGTCACCTCACATATAACTGGAGATGCATCTCTACGGGCACTATAAGTTGCAGAGACACATTTCTGGATTTTGAGAAATGCTTTTTAGGACGGTTCTGGTCTACATGTGTGCCGGAACGTCTTAGGAATTATTCATTCGCAAAATGGGAATATTAAAAGCTCGTCTTCCCATAAATATACGAGAGAAATTAGTCAATGTTCCTGATACTGACCTGGAGAATTTTCTGTCAGTAATCGATTCCTTGGACCTAATACAGGAGGATGCCAAGAAATCGTATGACAATAAGTGGAACAATAACAATAATGTTGATAACAACAGAAAATACGGTTTCAGGCAAAATAACACCGGAAACAATGGTCAGAACAATAACGGTAGGCCACAATCTAGCGCAATGGTAATAATTACCAAGCTGCCAATAACACCAATAGAAACTACCAGAACGGTAACAACAACAGCTATAATAGAGAAAGACGAAATAATAGCGGTTTTGATAACAACAAGCGTAATAAGAATATGAGGATTGCAAATGGGTCGTGGCAGAATCCCGGAACCAGTGGTTGCACGCAAAATATAGCGCTGCCACCACAACAGCCACAATATATTCACATTAATCAGATGTCAGCGATACCGATGCCAGACTGTAGTCAACAGCAACACTGACAGCCCCCGCAATAATTTGCATCACTGAATCAGACGAAGTCACACAGTGTACCCATCGTGGATGTGACGGAAGCTGAGCAAAGTTTACATTCGCAGGTGTCAAACTGTGGGCGACTCCTGTAGGCCTTCATCAGTCAGTCGTGGCACACAGAATGAAGGCTAAAACAACGACACTTAGCCATGTTGCTATACAATGACGAGGATGACCTGAAGCACAAGTTGACCCAGGAAATCCGTAATTGTACGGAGGTCCAAATGGAAGTGGTGCAAGCCGCTGTTAACCGTTCCATCAACGGTGTTTATGTGCAGTTAGTAACAGACACAGGAACGTATTTCAGTTATGGATTACAGCTTCTTCAAATGCAGCGGTTGCCTATAAAAATTATAAGGTTGAGGGGGGTATTAGTGCTAAAAGCCAAGTGATTAAACACCAGGTCGAGGCTGACGTCATTGTCGGAAAAGGAGCCATTTGTTGCACTTTTCTATTAGTAAATAATTTGTCAGTTCCTGTGAACCTGGGATGGAACTTGTAAGAGGTCCATTTGTTGCTAGCGCACTCGAGCAGTTGTAATTTCGATGGATTGCTCACGCGCTGCCTGCGATATGTAAGCTAAAATAGAATCTCAGACCAGAGAGCAGTGTTGACGGCGGTAGTAACTGTGTGGTAGTAGGAGTAAGTAGTTGCCAGAAGTCGTGTGTACCGAGTTGGCTGGTCCGGTCGTGGCGAGCGATCGCGGTGCCTGAGCGTTGTAGTATAAGGTAAAAGCAGCCTCGCGCATATGTACTATTGTTATATCAAGTCCCATGTAAAAGTTTTTAAAAAATCACTTAATAATAATCTTTCCTATAAAAATTAAATTTTGACAGTCATTCATCTCAATTTAAAGAATTTACTAATTCTCCAATCCATGGTCATCCCAATTATTGTAAAGAAAAATCCGTTGTTCTTTTTATACATGACAAATCTATCGGCCAGCATTGCACTGGGCTGCGCCAGACAAATTTCTTATAGGAGCAGATATATATATGCGTTATCCGGCGACCTTATTGAGGTAAGAATTTTCAATTTATTTAGTATGATTTTCAGGGCCATGACGCAGCACTGCTGACGTCCAAATGTACCAGTTTAGATTCACAGTCAGTCAATTATTGAAAGGTTGTATGTGAGTCAGATTTTTTAATTAGGAGGTTAGTCACATTTTGTTATTGCGAGGTTACGGAATAATAAACTGTTGGGTAGTTACACTGAATGTGAATTATACAATTATATATTTTTTACTGTTGGGAGGCTATTATAATTATTTTTATCTGTTGGGAGGTTACAAACTTTATGTGTGAGAGGGTCGCACAGGTCGACCTCTCACGCGGGCTAACTTGCATAATGACCATGGAAAGAAGATTGCACTGGATCTTGTAAAAACAGTTGACATTCATGGTAAGTACTGCCATAGTGTGAAGGTGAAATGCATACAACCGAATATTCGGTTTTTACATAACTGACCAGAGGAAGGTTACTGTGATATAAACGTTGCCCATAAAAGAAGCACATAATGTGAATAATTTAGCGCGGGCTAAAATAGCAGAATCAGATTGCTTAAGCGCCAAACAACAGAGTGAGCTAGTAAGCTTACTCCACCATTACAAGGAAGTATTCTTGGAAAAACCAGGGGTGATACGAGGACACACGTACGACACGCAAGTGTATGAGCGTCTGAAATATTATTGTGCAGCATATGCTGTGCCGTGGTCTCAGAAACAGGCCGTAATGAAGGAGTTATGAAAAATGCTAGACTGGGGTGTGATCGAGAGTTCTTTCCCACATTATAGCAGCATGCTGTCAGCTGTGGCTAAGCCTGACAGTAACTTGGTGCTGGATGCATGCGACTTCAACAAAATCTTTGAGCCTTCTAGGACAAGATCCAACAACCTGGTAGAACAGAACCGGGTACCTTACCTCGATCGATTTACCATCATTACACTGGCAAATCGAGCTGTTCGAACGATTGAAGAAATACCCTGCGTCCCTATTCACTGGTAGAAGTTGGCCTTTGGTCTGAACGTAAGCGCAGGTGTGTTTATCGCCGTGTTTGATACAGCGCGCGGAGATGAGCTGTTAGTTCATGTGGCAGTTTATGTCGATGGTCTCCTTATTGCGACTGCCACTTGGCAGGAACACTTAGAACTGATTGGCAAAGTGTTGCCTAAGTTTGCGGCCGCAGGCGTAACCACCATCTTAAAGAAATCCAAGTTCAGACGGTATGAAGTAAAATTCCTGTGTGGCCGGCCGCTGTGGCAGAGTGGTTCTAGGCGCTTCATCCCGGAACCGCGCGACGGCTACGGTCGCAGGTTCGAATCCTGCCTCGGGGATGGATGTGTGTGATGTCCTTCGGCTTAAGTAGTTACAAGTCTAGGGGACTGATGGCCTCAGATGTTAAGTCCCATAGTGCTTGGAGTCATTTTTTGAAAATTCCTGTGCCAAATAATTTCTCCTTAAGGTATGGTAACTGAACAAGGAATAATGAATGCAATAGAACAGCTCCCATACTCAAGAAACTCTAAGCCTTTATGGGACTTCTTTCATTCCTTAGTGAGACACTACTGAATCGTCACTCAATAGTGAGACACTACTGAATCGTCTGAAGAAGAATGTGCGTTGATGGAGGAACGTGTATAAAGATGGCTCTGATAAAATCAGTCACTTGTAAATTCTGACATTCTACGATCCCCAACATGTCTAACGATTTTTGTCTTGCAACGGATGTCTCGTCTTACGATTTGGGCGCTTGCCTTTTCCAGACTGACGAATCGTCGGGCAAAATGGAAGTGCGAATTACAGAGTTTGCATGCAGAGTATTGTCAGGATGTGAAATGGCCTACACAGTCACAGATTGGAGGCACTGGCAGTTGTGTGGGCCTTCAAAAAGTACCACTATTGCGTGCATGGAAAGCATGTGAAGGTCTTTTGTGACCACAAACTTTAAGTTTCCTATTGTCATGCCGATTATTGCACGTACGACTGTTTCGTTGGACGTTATCGCTCCAGGAATAGGACTTCAAAATTCGCCACATAAGACGTCGTTGCAGACACTTTGTCTCGCCTTCCACTGGATCTGCCGGAGTTCCCAGATGTGCTCGAACGATCGACGGAGTTCCTAGTACTGTTGATAAAAGATGCCACTTACAAACAGCAGTTCTTAATCATTTGTAGGAACTGCAGGATGCAGATCCACTATGGTGAAATGTAAAAGAGGCAGATCCCACGAGCGCATTTAATCTACAAGATCAATTGCAGGGTGAAGCATTATTCTTCAGACAGGACACAAACATAGACAAATGGTGCGTCTGTGTACTAATAGGCAATTAGGCGATTTTACCTGCTATACATACCAGTCCTTGGGGTATTTCGTTATTAACAAATGTGCAAGCAAAATAGCCAGCTATTGTTATTATTCAGCTTAAACAGACTTGTGCAACAGTCAACCAGAACCTGTGTCATTTGCCAGAACCTGAAGCCCAACACTGTATTCTATAAAACTGAATTACGTCCTATTGTACCCAAGAAACCTTTACAATTAACTGCCATCGTGTTACAGGCTCCCCACCCACAGCTAGAGTAGGGGTAAAATGTTTTGTGGAATTGTAAGATATTTTCTGTAAACATATTAAACTATATCCTGACATGTGCACAACTTCCACTTCCGTTCTGAATAAGATCATCTCTGATTACTTTCCGTCCGTCGGCAAAGCCGACTCAGCAATTTTCAATAAGGTATCCTACTGCACCAGCAAGAAATGGAAGGCTTCCATGCAGTTGTATGACATCACACAACACATATTAATTTCACTTTTTAATCCAAAAAGTAGCGCTGTTGAAAGCATCCTCAAGGAATTCAGTCGTTTCATTAGAACCTATGTCTCTTCTAAACAAAGCGTATACATCATTTCGGCTCTTTTAAAAACATCTAGAATCATTTGCCCCACACTTCAACAGGATTCCCACCTTCCTAACTGATGTTCGCAGACAATGAGGCAAATGAAAGGACAGATCATTTATCTCGGATAACGAGTGACTCCGTAACACAGGACGCTAAGGTAAAACAAGCTCTCAGTACCCTTGCAAAACAAGCCAATTTCAGAAGGAGCAAGTGCGACAAAAATATTTATAAATCCCAATCCTACCAGATAGGAGATTTAGTCTTATTGAAATCGCACCCGAAAGCCTCATTTCTTAAGAAACAGAACAAAAAGTGGCACTTACTGCATACAGAGCCACATAAAATAATAAACGCGTCATCTGAAGGAGGTTATGTACTCGCAAATCCAGACACGTTGAAGGTAAAAGGACTTTAACCTCACGCTGATATAAAGAGATTTGTGGCTGAATAACTAACATTTCACTGTGATCCAAGTAAATAGTAGTTAGCAGTTATTCTCTTGTTGCTAGAAAGTAAGTTTTGTATTTACTATATTCGCAGTAGGTGTAAGCTCAAGTGGAATGACCACTCTTCAAGTGTGCAAAACTTTTCTCAAGTGCAGACGAACACTCTTCAAGTATGCAAAACTTTGTGTACTAAAAACATCCAAGTCCATCAGACTCTTTAAAGAACCTTGATTAAGTGAATATTTTTGCCTGTGATAAAACCACAGTCAATCACGTCTTGAATTTAATATCCAGCATGTTTTTGTATGTAATTATGTTACTCTTTTGTTCTTTGTTTATGTATGTGATGATGTGAATATGTTGTGTAAGAAACCCATTACCTGAATGTTTGACGAAAATATACTGAAGTCATACGATGTCTATGATTGTGTGTACCACGTAGGCAAGGCTCATGTTCGGTAGATTTGCGGATACCGATCGATGCTTAACCGCTTTGTAGAGACACATTTTGGAACGATGATTTTTGTCCGCTTTTTGCTTTGTCTCATGTTTAGACTCGTTTAAGATCGTGAGTTTTTAATTTTGGCTCGCGTGTGTACTTCCTGTCACGAAACAAACAATTGCATATGGCTCCTCTTTTTGTCATATCAAAGGCAGCGGCCCAAGGTATGAATCTGTAGAATGAAAACATCATTGTAAAACATACTAGACACTTTTAGTCCATCGCGATCGAGTGGTCTTACTTTCTGCAGAGGACACTTTTCTTTAATGCACATTAGAACAGTAATTGACAGTAATGTAAAAATACATCAACAGTAAATTTTGACGAGATGCATTCCAGTCGCAAACTAAATGTGACTAATGAAATTGTACAAAGAAGTGCTAAGTGATAATGCCCACGTCAAAGTACTTAGAAAAGAAGAGTTGTCACTCGATTTATGCAAAACATGAACTGTATATGAACAACGTTTACAGCGCAAATCTGTAATTGGACTGATAACACATTTCGTATAAATGTGATCAGTGATGAAAAGAGACGCTCTGTGAGTTCCTTTCAGACTCTTTACGTGAATGAGAAGACATTCAATTTAGAAAACTTTAGAAGGTAGTAAAATAGCAAACAAAACTGATGTAGGAATGAAGTTGCGTAGGAAAGCTTGAGCAGTGTCAAACCTTATGGAACGCACTGTGTCAGTGCAGCGGCCAACAATCAAAGTTTTCAAAACGTCTCGACGTAGCGGCGAGCAGTAAAAAATAACAGAATGTTGACCTAGTGAAATGCAGTCACGTACATCTCTTATAGACACGATAAACAGTGACCTGTGGTGCAGTGTGCATTATCAATTACAGTACTTTTGCTGGCATCAAGCGGGACTACGGAGTGATAACATACACACGCACAAACATTAAAATACTATAGACTATTTGCGAGTGTAGTGTGAGTCGAAACAAACATGAATTCCTTTCCTTGCAGGCTAGCAAAGTATTAGCCGTGTGAACTGATTACGCTTGTTCGTTTTTTCATGCAATTTGACAGTACGAGCTTCAGAGGAAGCTACAGCTAGCTGGGCGTAGCGCGGAGAGCAGCACGGATTCTGCCTTCCCTTCTCGTCCCCGGATCACATCTGCGACCGCGGATGGCGGGTTCCGGAACGGCGTGCGGCGTGAGTTGTCTGCCATCGACATTGCGTAATAACGTAAATCAAGAATGAGTACTGTAAATTCGATGAAAGCATTACTAATTCGCTATACAAATTTGACATTTATTTTCAATCAAACTTCGAGTTTATCCAGAACATTATAAACAAAAATGAACTGATTTTCAATCACAAGTCTACTATTTTTCAAATGTATGACAAATTTTACGCGTAATTTTGGGTTGAATTGACGATCTCAAATGAATTTTGTAAACTTCGTCAAAGGATTGATGTTTTCCAATTAATTTTCGTAAATGTTACAAACAGTACCGTAAATATGTTCACATCCTATTGACTTTTGTGAAAGAATACAGCAACATGTGAATTTACTTTGTTCAGCATAAGTCGGGTGATGTAGTGTGAAGGATCCGGCGTGGGTATAATCCTGGATTTTCCACAGTCCCGTAACCAAAATGAGGGAGCAAAGACACATGCAGTCCCGGGAAGTCTACAAAGTATTTTCCGGACTCCATCTATCTTGACGAGACATCATAGTAAAATACAACACTAATAAACGCAGCAATAATACAAATACACTCCTGGAAATTGAAATAAGAACACCGTGAATTCATTGTCCCAGGAAGGGGAAACTTTATTGACACATTCCTGGGGTCAGATACATCACATGATCACACTGACAGAACCACAGGCACATAGACACAGGCAACAGAGCATGCACAATGTCGGCACTAGTACAGTGTATATCCACCTTTCGCAGCAATGCAGGCTGCTATACTCCCATGGAGACGATCGTAGAGATGCTGGATGTAGTCCTGTGGAACGGCTTGCCATGCCATTTCCACCTGGCGCCTCAGTTGGACCAGCGTTCGTGCTGGACGTGCAGACTGCGTGAAACGACGCTTCATCCAGTCCCAAACATGCTCAATGGGGGACAGATCCGGAGATCTTGCTGGCCAGGGTAGTTGACTTACACCTTCTAGAGCACGTTGGGTGGCACGGGATACATGCGGAGCCGGTCGAAGTGGCCGTGCGGTTAAAGGCGCTGCAGTCTGGAACCGCAAGACCGCTACGGTCGCAGGTTCGAATCCTGCCTCGGGCATGGATGTTTGTGATGTCCTTAGGTTAGTTAGGTTTAACTAGTTCTAAGTTCTAGGGGACTAATGACCTCAGCAGTTGAGTCCCATAGTGCTCAGAGCCATTTGAACCATTTTTTTTTTATACATGCGGACATGCATTGTCCTGTTGGAACAGCAAGTTCCCTTGCCGGTCTAGGAATGGTAGAACGATGGGTTCGATGACAGTTTGGATGTACCGTGCACTATTCAGTGTCCCCTCAACGATCACCAGTGGTGTACGGCCAGTGTAGGAGATCACTCCCCACACCATGATGCCGGGTGTTGGCCCTGTGTGCCTCGGTCGTATGCAGTCCTAATTGTGGCGCTCACCTGCACGGCGCCAAACACGCATACGACCATCATTGGCACCAAGGCAGAAGCGACTCTCATCGCTGAAGACGACACGTCTCCATTCGTCCCTCCATTCACGCCTGTCGCGACACCACTGGAGGCGGGCTGCACGATGTTGGGGCGTGAGCGGAAGACGGCCTAACGGTGTGCGGGACCGTAGCCCAGCTTCATGGAGACGGTTGCGAATGGTCCTCGCCGATACCCCAGGAGCAACAGTGTCCCTAATTTGCTGGGAAGTGGCGGTGCGGTCCCCTACGGCACTGCGTAGGATCCTACGGTCTTGGCGTGCATCCGTGCGTCGCTGCGGTCCGGTCCCAGGTCGACGGGCACGTGCACCTTCCGCCGACCACTGGCGACAACATCGATGTACTGTGGAGACCTCACGCCCCACGTGTTGAGCAATTCGGCGGTACGTCCACCCGGCCTCCACTATACGCCCTCGCTCAAAGTCCGTCAACTGCACATACGGTTCACGTCCACGCTGTCGCGGCATGCTACCAGTGTTAAAGACTGCGATGGAGCTCCGTATGCCACGGCAAACTGGCTGACACTGACGGCGGCGGTGCACAAATGCTGCGCAGCTAGCGCCATTCGACGGCCAACACCGCGGTTCCTGGTGTGTCCGCTGTGCCGTGCGTGTGATCATTGCTTGTACAGCCCTCTCGCAGTGTCCGGAGCAAGTATGGTGGGTCTGACACACCGGTGTCAATGTGTTCTTTTTTCCATTTCCAGGAGTGTATTTTCTGCAATGACCATAAAGCTGTTTTACACTAAATGACGTACCTTGCAACCCCAAGTAATGTAAAATCTGCAATTCCAATTCAGTGTACTCATGTATGAAAACTGATGCAACTATGTATAATATACGGGATGATCATGTGCCAGTTCGACGCATGTGGCCAGTTAAGTCATAACATTTCATGTACATGTCATGCTTGAAGAAAGACTTAATATTTCTCTGTAATATGTGAAAAACGTTGGCATTTTTTCATGTGAAGTGCACCGAGTGAAAAGGACAAGGGCAATAAACACGATTTATTATCTGTGTAGGCAATTATTAAAAAAAACAATATATATTCTGCTATTTTTTATTTGTGTGATGAAAGAGATGACATTGTACCTTTTCGAGTAGTATCGCTGACCTAGCAAGACACACACTTCCTACGTTCCATATTAAGATGGCTGAATAAGTGTAATATTGTTAATTTATCTAAATCGTTTTCGGAATACAAAATCTTATTTGTTACTATTGAAACCATCTTTCATTTATAGAAGAAGTGTGTTCTTCCCTATTAAAAGCTTTATTAGTTACGATCTTACCCTATTTTTGTCTGCCTCTATAGTCGGTACAAGTACTTTTGGTACTTACGGCTCTTCTAGCCCAGTTATTATTGATATGACTTATTCAGTTCATGCATTTATGAAACTATTAAAGTATGTCAGTCATTATTTTCATTTTCTTATGCAAATTTTGCCGTACTGGGTTACAAATGTGGAGTACATTATTTTTCAAGTAGGTGCCATTATAAAGAAAGTTATAACTAAATATGCATCATGCAATCAAAATTAACAAACCAGTGTGCTACTAGTAAATATTCATATATACGAGCCCTAAAGTTTCAACCCCTGAGACCAACAAAGACCATATGCTGTTTCCTTTGGTGTGCAATAACGTATCTGCATGATAACGTACTGGCAATTTCAGTAACATGAAATAAGCATAATCAGTTATTTAGCACACCGAAGAGTTGGGTGTAACGAATCTATGTCAACATTTTTACAGTTTAAAAGATTGTAAGAGGATCTGTGTAAAAGTAATTAACCATTATCTGTTTGAAAGACAATTTCATACAACACTTTACAATTACGTTATACACAGATCATTCACTCACATTTACACACACAGACACATGCAATATATTTATAATTACACTACAGCTAGCACTCGAACATAGTGGCGTACCATTTGTATTCACTTACGTTGAATAAAGATATGACTGTTGTTTAAAAGGCAAAATTTGCTCTCGACTTTGACATTGACCGTTTTGATATAGCCCCAATATCTGATGATTAAAGAAAACTAAGAAAATAGAGCAGTGGAAATATAAGAATGAATAAAAAGGAGATAATTATAGTTCGAAAGCTAATTTTCAAAAGAAGTATTTAGGACAGACTGCAGAAAGGACTCTACTGTTTTACTTAAAGAGTAGCTTTCGTAAGAAAAGCATTTCAGAGATAACTTATAAAGTTCAAAGGTAGATAACTATCTTGTTCAGTTGTGGTTAAAAAGTATTAAAGCTATAAATATCGTTAGGCTAGGGGGTCTTTCCTATTAAAAGAAAAAAATCTGAAAGAATTTTCTAATTCTCACTGGAAAAAATAAAGAAAAATATATATTTACTTGTTACATGCTTTTGAACAAACAAAAATGTTATAACTGGTAAACGGAGATAAGTAAGTAGATTTGTTTGAGATTAATTTTGCATGGTCATGTTAAAATAATTTTGACAGTTTTATTGCCAACTTATAACAGGCATCGTACACGGAAAAGATGAAATAATTTGAGTAGATAAATCCAGATACATACTGTTTACTCAAAAGCGTAAGCCTAAAAGCTGATGCACTACGCTTTCGAAAATCCAGTATCATTAAATTATTCGGTTTTATACATGAATTTAGTATTTGCTTGTAGTTATAACGCATCTGAAAAGTAAAGCTATCGATGCTACGTAAAACCCTATAAATAACAAATAAAGGAGCACTCAACTTGTTGACATGCCAAAGGTATGAATATTAGTTATTAACAGCACAGAAACAATTAGCCTGAATAGACGGACGCAATTTATTACAAAAGTCCGAAACGTATCAAATCTAATTTTATGAGGTTTTTTGTTTATATAGTGCACTGTCGTTAAGTAATGGTGCAGACAACAATACCACCGGAATATACTGTATACACCTTTTGTATACACTGTACATCAGTTACAACTAAGGGCCTACAGCTTAGTAGCAATGTATGAAACGGTACATTGTAAGACTTGTCTTATTAAACAACGTACTTGGATATTTTATTAATTTTACGGTAGTCAGAGACAATAGCAAACTAGACTGCTTATTTCGTGTAGTTTTTAAGTTCTTATTGGGTGCAACCTTCTCCCCAATACAGAATAAGTTAGTTGTGTCTAGAGTGACAGGGCTTATGCTGCCAAAATTTCTCTTCAGCGTCTTACATTCTCTCACTTGAAAGCTGTTGACGGGCGCGCACTTATTCAATGGTTACTCTGATTGCAGTCATCTCGCAAATTGCTTGTTTATAGACGCCTGTTTAATGGAAATTTTTTTCTCAATTAATTATGATACTCCCTGTGCATGCACGCAAGATCTAATCATCTCTTACAAACATAATTACTGTCGTATAACACTGCAGTAAGCAAACTAATGCCTCTGACCTTGAATCAAGATGGCATTGAAAGGCGATGAAAGGGATATACGGAAAACACTGAAAAGAAGAGGCAGGATTACAGGACTTGTACCGAGGCAACTTCCATGGAACTAGAGGGTACTGTAAAGAGAAAAAAACTATCAGATTTCTGTGTTTTACAATTTCGCAGTAAATTTTCCTCGTTGCCACTTACAAGAGCCACGAACGACAGCTTCAAAGATGAAAAAAATACAACACTCTGGAACCGGTACGTGAGAACCAACAGCGTTACAAATACTTAAAAACAACGTAATACACAGGTTCTCGCACTTCCTACGGAAAAGTGTGGAAGTTCCTGTTGAGAATTTGAAAAACCACAGCAGCGGGCCCACAATGTGTCTACTTACAATGTCCTTGCAGCACCAACAGAGAGTAATTTGATGGTATTGATGAAGACCATTTAATAAAAATTCAAGTTGTCTTTGGTGTTTCATCGGCAGTTTTTCCCATATTGTCTTAGTTTCAATTCGTACAATACCTTAAAACTTTAGGACTTCGTGACACGACGTAATATAATAATAATTTCATCAACGTTTTGTTTTCGCTACTGTAAGTGTCATACGAGTTAACAGATAGACGTGATCTATTATTGTTATTGGATTTAAGACGACAGCTCTTGTTCCGTATGTAACGAAATATTATCCAAGGTGAACGTTGATTAATTGTTTTGTGTAAATATTCTTGACAATGTTGACTGGAATACTCTCTTTCAAATTCTAAAGGTGGCAGGGGTAAAATACAGGGAGCGAAAGGCTATTTACAATTTGTATAGAAACCAGATGGCAGTTATAAGAGTCGAGAGACATGAAAGGGAAGCAGTGGTTGGGAAAGGAGTAAGACAGGGTTGTAGCCTCTCCCCGATGTTGTTCAATCTGTATATTGAGCAAGCAGTAAAGGAAACAAAAGAAAAATTTGGAGTAGGTATTAAAATTCATGGAGAAGAAATAAAAACTTTGAGGTTCGCCGATGACATTGTAATTCTGTCAGAGACAGCAAAGGACTTGGAAGAGCAGTTGAATGGAATGGACAGTGTCTTGAAAGGAGGATATAAGATGAACATCAACAAAAGCAAAACAAGGATAATGGAATGTAGTCTAATTAAGTCGGGTGATGCTGAGGGAATTAGATTAGGAAATGAGGCAGTTAAAGTAGTAAAGGAGTTTTGCTATTTGGGGAGCAAAATAACTGATGATGGTCGAAGTAGAGAGGATATAAAATGTAGGCTGGCAATGGCAAGGAAAGCGTTTCTGAAGAAAAGAAATTTGTTAACATCCAGTATTGATTTAAGTGTCAGGAAGTCATTTCTGAAAGTATTCGTATGGAGTGTAGCTATGTATGGAAGTGAAACATGGACGATAAATAGTTTGGACAAGAAGAGAATAGAAGCTTTCGAAATGTGGTGCTACAGAAGAATGCTGAAGATTAGATGGGTAGATCACTTAACTAATGAGGAAGTATTGAATAGGATTGGGGAGAAGAGAAGTTTGTGGCACAACTTGACTAGAAGAAGGGATCGGTTGGTAGGACATGTTCTGAGGCATCAAGGGATCACCTATTTAGTATTGGAGGGCAGCGTGGAGGGTAAAAATCGTAGAGGGAGACCAAGAGATGAATACACTAAGCAGATTCAGAAGGATGTAGGTTGCAGTAGGTACTGGGAGATGAAAAAGCTTGCACAGGATAGAGTAGCATGGAGAGCTGCATCAAACTAGTCTCAGGACTGAAGACCACAACAACAACAACAAATAGTCTGTATTGTGATCATGGGATATAAATGTTGATTCTTTTGTCAAATTTTGTCGAGTGACCGCGGAATAATTTTCATTATAGCGCGGCAAATTATTAGACTCTGTGTATGCGAGAGAGAATCTGGGTTGGTCATCGGTTGTTGAGCTTGAGGTCGGTCCTGATGATTGTGAAATGAGAAGTAACTAACCGTATGTGACGTGAAACTGTAGACAAAAAATATTATGTGTACCATATGTGGATAAATATCAGCATGACAGAATTGCGCTAGAGTAGCAAAATGGAGGAAGCTCCATCGGATTCTTTCAAATGCTAGCAGCTAAATCGAGTCCATACACTAATATCAACCAGCAAAACGTGCTGGTTGTTTGTAAATGCTGCTGATGTCACCGACGCGCAAGGAAGCCCAGATTTTAAATGGTGGAACTTGTAACTTGATTCCATACAGATTGTCAGCGACACAGAATCTGCCAGATTAGATCATAAGCAGAATGAACGTGTTTATCGGATTATCTAAAGTGTAGCTGCAGCCCATGAGGATCATGATGACATCGAGTAGGCTACAAAATACGCAGTTTTTCAATAATTTGCAAGATATTTCTCAATACGTTTGCTTGGTTTACATCGCTGTTTCACGCAGCAATAGAGTGTTCCTCATCAAGTCTTCATTATTTTGAGATACATAATATTGATTTACAGCACAATTTCGTGAGGTGTAAAAGTGTGTGATTTTATATTTAATTCCTAGTCGTGGTGTTGATAATATCGCAGTAAGACTGTTGCACAAGACTTATCTACTATCTGTCTACAGCGACCAGAATGAGGGCTCTGTAGTTTTGAATATTGGCTGAAGTCAAACGACTTTGGGCGACGAGTCTGTTAAGTATCTCTGATATGGGGTAATGATGGTCAGCATAAATGTGATAATGGCAGTCGCCATGACTGGTATTGGCAGTCACCATGATCAGAGTAATGACAATCACCATGGTTAGGGTAATGACAGCCAGCTTGATTGGGATAATGGCTGTCACCATCGTTGAGGTAATAGCAGTCGGAAGACTCAGTTGTGGAGCGATTCAATAGAACTATTAAGGGTAAACAGGTTTGTATATTTCCCTGCACACAATTCTTTCGAATGAATTGACATGTTGCAAGTCTTGTAAGTCTGGAAAGATAGCTGCTGTACACACACACACACACACACACACACACACACACACACACACACACACATACACACCAAAATGTTCGTAACGTAATCATCATGTAAACTGAAAAAGTAGACAATAATTCTGATACGAATCATATACGGAAGCAAAAGTTGTAGGAATCATTAATAAAAAGCTAAAGCAAAAGCATTATTCCCATTTTCTGTGTGTGTGTGTGTGTGTGTATAGTTCAAATGGCTCTAAGCACTATGGGACTTAACATCTGAGGTCATCAGTCCCCTAGACTTAGAACTACTTAAACCTAACTAACCTAAGGACATCACACACATCCATGCCCGAGGGAGGATTCAAACCTGCGACCGTAGCAGCAGCGCGATTTCGGACTGAAGCGCCTAGAGCCGCTCGGCCACATCGGCCTGCTGTGTGTGTGTGTGTGTGTGTGTGTGTGTGTGTGTGTGCACGCACGCATTCACTTGCAAGTATGTTTGAAAATGATACTGTTTTACGTAAATATCTTTGACCTCGTGTACAAAACCTTTTTTTTTCTTTGAATTTGATAACCGTTTGATGCGACTGGTTGTCTCACTTTAATACTACTGGCTGTTTCGTTTTATGGTGGGCATAATCTTAAGCTTTGACTGGAGGACAGAGGGAGGGAAGGGGGAGGGGGAGAACTTGTCACGCGATGATGATGACGTCATACATTAAGGGGCCCTAGCTTCATTACAAATGTAAACAGAGAGTACTAGAATCCCCAGTGTAAACAAAGTGAGCAAGAAAACCCGATGTAAACAAAGTGTGCATCCGATAGTTGGTACATATGTAAGTAGGCTGTTTATGTTTTCCTACTGGCAACGTTACGTAGCGCTCTGTATGAAAATCATTGGCTATGCTGTGTGCAGTCTGTGGCTAGTTTGCATTGTTGTCTGCCATTGTAGTGTTGGGCAGCGGCAGCTGGATGTTAACAGCGCGTAGCGTTGCGCACTTGGAGGTGAGCCGCCAGCAGTGGTGGATGTGGGGAGAGAGATGGCGGAGTTTTGAAATTTGTAAGACTGGATGTCATGAACTGCTATATATATTATGACTATTAAGGTAAATACATTGTTTGTTTTCTATTAAAATCTTCCATTTGCTAACTATGCCTATCAGTAGTTAGTGCCTTCCGTAGTTCGAATCTTTTATTTAGCTGGCAGTAGTGGCGCTCGCTGTATTGCAGTAGTTCGAGTAACGAAGATTTTTGTGAGGTAAGTGATTTGTGAAAGGTATAGGTTAATGTTAGTCAGGGCCATTTATTTCGTAGGAATTATTGAAAGTCAGATTGCGCTGCGCTTAAAAATATTGTGTGTCAGTTTAAGCACAGTCGTGTATAATTTTTCTAAGTGGACGTTTCATATGTGGACCTTTAGCCGAGGATACCTCACTGGAATCTTCTGATTTTTTCTTGTAGATTGTGTAATTAGTGTAGCTTTTGTTTATTGCTAGCGCGTAATTATAGAGAGAATTTCCTTTGTAGTTGTAGTTTTTCATTGTTGTACAGTAAAACAGTTGTGGCAAGCTTGTAGATTTGCACCAAGTAGTTCGCAGCTGCGCTTGCAATTAACGAGATATTACTTTCAATGCTATGTTAAAGTGTTTTTTTTTATTTTGCTCTTCAAATTGCGCTTTTCTGTGTTATCGTGTGAAATATTGTCACAATAATGGCGTGTGAAAAACGTAATACTAGGCTCCAAAGTAAACTGAGAAATGACAGTGAAGACCAAAGCAGTGTGTTACCGCCACCGAGTAATGAATTAACTAATGTTCAAAGTAGTAATTTGGTAATTGTGCATAGGGAAATGGAGCGGGCTGCAAACAGTGGTGTAGACAGTGAAACAATTAGTGAACAGGGAAGTAGTATCGATCGATCGGTCGGCAACAGCTTGCCTCAGGAATCCGAAATGACAGGACACAATCTTGCAAATACTGTAGATTCAGGTTTTGCGTCCTCACCGTTTTCTCAAATACGTCAAAACACATTTTCTGGTTTTCAAACTGCGAATATTGCCGGTTCAAATGCATTGCCGAATAGCACTGACGAACATGTTTCAGACACCAGTGCATTGTTATTACAATTAATGCAACAAATGGGACAAAAGCTTCAAAAGTTAGACACAATGGAACAAAATCTTCAGAAGTTAGACACAATGGAACAAAACCAGAGACAAACACAGCAAAAGCTTCAAAAGTTAGACACAATGGAACAAAATCAGAGACAAACACAGCAACAGTTAGACACAATGGAACAAAATCAGAGACAAACACAGCAAAAGCTTCAAAAGTTAGACACCACACTTGAACAAACACGTGAAGATTTAACTACTTAGTTACATAACATTGAATCGAAATGTCAAAAAGTCTGTAATGACGTAAAACCACAGATTTGTGAGCATTTTCAACCTATTTTTTCGCGGCATGAAAATGCATTACAGAATCACGAAGCAGCCATAAAAGAACTGCAAACTATTGTTCATGAAAGTCATGAGGCCTCGCAAGCTAAAATTGACTCAGTTGCATCTACCGATTCGGTTATGTAACTTGCAAAAACTCAAGAAAACTTAAAGGACACAGTAGATACCCTGAAAATTGGTTCAGAAAGACACATGGAAGAAATCAGTTCATTATCAGAGAAAGTAGTTGAACTTTCGGATCAGCTAAATAATTTATCTACGAAGGTAGATGATAATCTGAATGGCATAAAACCGGTAGTCTTTAATGACACAGAAGAGTGCGAACAAATTAGGAAATTCAAACAAAATCAGAATCAAATTAATACGCAACACCAAAGAGAAATCCGGGAAGTACAAGATCAGCCGACACAGGTAATACAAGAATTACGTATTTCAGAGGACACTCGCGCTCCAACACGGGGAGAGGAACTTAGAAATACGGAAAAGCCACAAAATAATAACACAGGGCATTTCGGAAATTATGAAAGAAATTGGCAAAGTGCACCGAATTTTGAGATGGAACCGCCGACACGACATAACAATGACCGATATGCTACTCGCCGACACGATGATTTTGACTATAAGCTGTTCATTACTACACGTAAATTCAAAACATTCTGGCAACGACATTCATCCACAAGCGTGGCTTCATCAATTCTCTCATTGTTTTCCTCCCAACTGGTCATTGGAGCACAGGTTAGAATTTATGTGTGGCTACTTAGAGAATGAACCAGCTGTAAGAATGCGATCGGTCATTCACAATTGTCACAGTGAAGGAGAATTTTATCATGCCTTCCTCTCAGCATATTGGTCTCAAGCTACACAAGACCGAGTAAAACATAGCATCATGATGATGAAACACTTTGAACAATCTGAATTTTCCAGTCTTGTCAAATATTTTGAAGACATGTTGCATAAGAATCAATATCTTTCAAACCCATACAGCCCTTCAGAACTCATCTGCATTTGCTTAATGAAACTGCCTGAACATTTAAGAAATATTATTTTGGCAGGACGTTGCAAAGACGACATAGAAGCTTTTCAGGGACTCTTACAAGAATTAGAAATTGACACAGACAGTCGCAGGATGCGAAAACAGGAAAACAATCACTACAGGTCACATCCGTCACAATTCCGTGACGACAGAAACAATAACTGGACACGACAAGTCTATTCTTACAACACAAATCGTGACCAAAACAGACACCGCCCATACGACAACCACTGGCAGAGTAATAATAGTTACAGAGAAAGATCGCATTTCCGTAGTAATGAATATGACAGAGATTACCATAGAAACAGACAATATGGGAACAAAAACAATTGTTATCAAGGGAGACAGAATAACTGTAGACGCAATGGTCCAGCGCGCAGTTACGATTCAGGGAGAAATTCTCCACCACGTGACCGACAAGAAAGAAACTATGGAATCTATCGGCATGACGACAGACGATATGATCGTAACGACAGAGCTGAATTGCATCAGAACTGGCGGGATTCAAACAGAGCAGGGCCCTCTCGACAAGGTGAATTTGTAGAAGTTAGGTCTCCAAATCCCAATAACGACGCGTGCCAACAAAGAAACAGACAATGACTCGCACCGCAGGCAGCCACCTGCGCCGGCTGGCTCAGGGAAAAATAGCATACACGCTAACCTTGAGAAAAATTTTAGCATTCCTTACCGACGTATACAACATGATAATTGCATTCAAATCAAACTGTGAGTACTATGAAGAGTAAAGGATAGCACCACACTTCACATGTAAATCCGTTTATTGAAAGATAATCTGCTTTTTAACTTAGTCTTTGCTATAAAAATTTTCACTTTACATTACTAGTATGCTTTGTCAGACTTAGAATCGGTTAAAATGCAACAATGTTTGAAGTTAAATATTCAGTCAAGAACCAAGAGAACTTACTTAAACAGAAATTACCACTGCATTGTGGTAGTGAACAGACGACACAGTGTTGTTGTTTGTACATTCTTGCTTGTTAGTTGCACAATTACGTAACGACTATAAGGCTTACATACTTAGAACATGTACTGCCAATGAGATTTTAATGCAACATTTTGGTTTACTTGATTTTACTGGATTTAAAGTACTTTCTGTGAAATACCAGATGACACAGTGGTTAGTTTATGTGACAGCTACACGATTTTATCACGACACTACTACTGAGTGACAATTTACAATGTTGCTTTTGCGGTGTATCTGTTTTATATCTGCACAGTTTTTCTGAATTATTCTGGAAAGTGAAACATGTTTTAGTAGTAACTTTTGTGGTATAGCTACAATGTGACAGCCTTTTTCGTAGCACAACAATACATTACAGTATAGTACTTTCTTGATCACGGTAATGTACGTAATAACTACGATATCTATACGCATAGCATTTCACTTTTGTTTATCATGAGGTAAGTACATTGACTTCTGCAGCACTTAGTTTTTGGAGGACAATAACTACGACAATTCCACAGAGATTATCTTACAGCAAGACGCACATTTAGCGCTACAGGACACGTATTTGAGTGATTAATTTTGTACTTAAATCATTAATTTTTAAAGATAATTGAAGTGCAATGATACAAAGGTTTTCCGTGATACATTTCATTCCATTGCTGTAATCTGTAACACCTGAGGGTATAATTACATTAATCCTCAGGGGGTACACACCTACTTTGTGTACCATGTGTGGCAAGCACAAGGAGCCCTAGCTAATATGGTATTTGCTTATACAACTTTACACATCGGTACCATATTTCTCTAACACATAAATTACACAGGTATCTGATCATTTAACTGAGAGAGACAAACATTTATTTTACTATGTCAGTGACATGTTTACGCAGTTACACAGTTGGATAACTTCACACTTATGAAATTGTATTTTGTCTGTACTTTGTGAACTGTTCATATTTTTTTGGAACCATTGTGATACTATGAGAGCTTTGAATGATGTATTTGGTATGAGATCATGATTTTTTAAGTACGTTTGAGGTAGATGACACTTTTGACATGAGCAGAGAATTTTTTTAGGTTTTGAAATTATTGAAGGAAACTACGACGATTTTGAGATTTGGCTGAGGTTTTATGATGTTATGATGACGATGTGTATTACGCTGTTGCGGTATGTTTATGATCAATAAGCTGATGCTATATGAGGAATTTGATTATGCTACGTATTTATTATGATGAAATATTGAAAAAGTGTTGACCAATATGTATATGTGTAATAAGGTAAGGAATAATGAGTAGTGGTTAGGGACTCTGACTTGTGAAAAAGGATGTTGGAAACCAAGAATCGTACTTTAAGAGTTATGAAATGTGTGTAAATGCGCGAATGTATTACAATGCCGACGAAAATTTTTTGGACACTGTTATATTCATAGGATTTTGTTTCCACACATTTGCAACGCAAATTACCGACCTATGAAATTTTAAATATGAGACTGTCACTGTAATGCAAACTGATGTCGTAAATATTTCAGTAAGAAAGTTAAGTGACCACCTTCAGGTAATGAGTCATGGGCACCCAGTTGAGCGACAGTCGCCTGGAAAAAAAGCCATTAGTGTGTGCCTTTCAGAGGCACAGGTAGAAAAAAAACGGAGGCCATTATCCTCGCTATTGACATTCCTTTGTAGAAAGCATCGCAAATACGACACGCTCAAACTTGAAAATATATGATTATACTGTGGAGCTCTTAATTTACGATATTTACTAAAATGCCTAATGAAATGATGAGAAACATTTCACGGCTATTGTCTTGCTAGTTGAGAGAAATACCATATGGCTTGCTTTATGTGTTTATTTACTCATTTTGTTTAATATCTAGTTTCTAGCTGCACTGCAGCATTGGTTAAAATAAAATTTAATGGATGTACAAATACAGTTATTTTATGCCTACAGATCCAGTCAATAAGAAATTTATGATCTACTTCCAAGAAAACGAGGGCACATAAATAGACATCTCCCTTCACAGGAATTGCATAAATAATTTTTTTACGATTTGGTAACTTATCTGCTAGTGTAAGTTCTCGTGATGCATCACTCTAGTGTTAAGATGTGACATAGGTATTAAACATGGCCATTTTTACTGTAATATTTTTTCTGCTTGAGCTTTGTCATGTTTAGATATAAGTTATTGCATTTGCTGCTGCTTGCTTTGCCAATTTCCATTTTTTTTTGTTATTGCTGTTTGCATTAATTGTTTTGTGCTGCTGCATTGCCTCGTCCCTTAGTTTAGCATCTGAGCTCAGTAGATTTAAGTTAGCTTAAGAGGGGTAGACTATATAAGAGAATGAGTTGGGATGAATCGGAAGAAATGCACTGAGAAGTTTTACGAAAAAAGTACAGAAAGCAGGTATAGATAGCACTTTTTGAAATAATGAAGAACGAAGGGAGATCTCCAAGAAGTAAAGAAAGTTTTGTTTGCAAGATACTGCAGTAATACAAACCCTGTCCTTTCCCTTTCTGTTATTCCGCTACGTGTTTGTGTACTCTTGTATATTTGTGTTCTTTCTGTATTTCTGTGTTTTTCTGATGAGAGTTACATTGTAGAATTTTCTGATAATATGTTATTTACTTTGTAAATATGTTTAGACATTATGTATTCTGTTTTGTTGCTCATATGTGAAGCCATCCAAGGAGGGCCACTCACCCCCCCTTGTAAAATGGAGTACAGAGATTTTACTCGTGCACTGACTGAATAACTATCAACTCCCTGGTATGTAATAAGTTTTCAGTTATTTATAAAATTTAGTTCTTATGGCATTTCTACGGACTCCCATGCATGTATATATTAGAACTGGTCGTATAAGTGGACAGTTTTTTTTTTAAATACGGGTGTTAAAACTATTAAAACGAAACTGAATGAAATGTCCAATGGTTCGCTGTAGCTGTCTTTGTTCAGGTCACTTATAAACCCACACAACCAGTTTCTCAACTTTTGAGTTGCCTCTTCTGGTGCAGATGTAAATGCTATGTCGTAGGTTACACAATGCTGCACTGTAACAATTGGCATAATTAGGTACAGATTTCAGCACTACTCAGCTGATAAAAAACTGTCGTCAAATGATAAAATAAACATCTTCAATAATGAAAGTCATTTCTCTGTCAGTCGCCAACTGCACACATTCCGATTAAATTACGCTCTTGCCAGCAAATATCAAGAAAGAAGATACCCCTCATACATGTTATTCAGGGAAGTGCTGGGCCCTGTAGTGACAGAAACTGACACTCTCGTGTGTATTTGCCACCGACACAGCAGCTGACCGCATAAGCTACGAGCGTCCCGTGTTGCCCAAGCGCGTGCTGTGGCTACCGTCCAGGTAATGAGGCGCTGAGGGAAATTCGAGACTTAACACTGGCATGACTTTCATCATTGACGATGATTTTTTATCAGTTGAGGAGAGCTGAAATCCCTACATAGTCACGCCAGTTGTTACACTGCTGCATTCTGTAACCCATGACAAAGCATTTATACTGTATTTGCACGAGAAGATGCAACTCAATAGTTGTGAAACACATTGTGTGTGTTTATAAGTGACCTTAACAAAGACAGCTACAGCGGACCATTGGAAATTTCATTCAGTTTCGTTTTAATAGTTTTAACACTTATATTTTAAAAAACGGTTCACTGTATGAAGTGTCAAGCAATCATGTATAACTATTTTATCTGTGGTTGCCGCAGTTTTAGAGTTATCCATGTAAGTGGCTTATAGATACTTATATTAGAGGTACAAGCAATCATGCATAACTATTTTATCTGTGGTTGCCGCAGTTTTAATGTTATCCGTGTAAGTGGCTTATAGATACTTATATTGGAGGTATTTTTGCTCTCTGAAATCTTTGACAGGTTACTGTACATTTTATTTGGCTTCCTAATTCTAGAATGAGATTTTCACTCTGCAGCGGAGTGTGCGCTGATATGAAACGTCCTGGCAGATTAAAACTGTGTGCCCGACCGAGACTCGAACTCGGAACCTTTGCCTTTCGCGGGCAAGTGCTCTACCATCTGAGCTACCAAAGCACGACTCGCGCCCGGTACTCACAGCTTTACTTCTGCCAGTATCTCGTCTCCTGCCTTCCAAAGCAGGAGAGCTTCTGTAAAGATTGGAAGGCAGGAGACGAGATACTGTCAGAAGTAAAGCTGTGAGTACCGACCGTGAGCCGTCCTTCCATAGCTCAGATGGTAGAGCACTTGCCCGTGAAAGGCAAAGGTCCCGAGTTCGAGTCTCGGTCGGGCACACAATTTTAATCTGCCAGGAAGTTTCCTAATTCTAATTTAAGTCATTTTCTACAACATTTACTAGGTATTTAAATTCTTATATCGTTTCAATTTAGACTTTTAAGCTAACATTGTCCTTGGCAACAGAGGTGAACATGAAGTATGCTGGTTCGTTGAAATATTATTAAAAATGGTTCAAATGGCTCTGAGCACTATGGGACTTAACTTCTAAGGTCATCAGTCCCATAGAACTTAGAACTACTTAAACCTCACTAACCTATGCACATCACACACTTCCATGCCCAAGGCAGGATTCGAATCTGCGACCGTAGCGGTCGTGCGATTCCAAACTGTAGCGCCTAGAACCACTCGGTCACCCCGGCCGGCGAGATATTATTACCATTGAGTTAAAACCTCCCTTTCATTATCTCCCGAAAAAGCTATGGGGCCACCACTAATTTTAAATGATGTGCTGTTGGTTCGATGTCTGTTGTTCCGGACTACTTTTTCTATTACTAGGATGACAAACGTCTCAAAAATGGAATCGACAGGAAGTGTGAAAAGGTTAAGCAAGGATTACTAGAGGACAAATGTAAGGATGTAGAGGCTTATCTCACTAGGGGTAAGATAGACATTGCCTACAGGAAAATTAAAGAGACCATTGGAGAAAAGAGAACCACTTGTATGAATATCAAGAGCTCAGATGGAAACACAATCCTAAGCAAAGAAGGGAAAGCAGAAAGTTGGAAGGAGTATATAGATATAGAGGGTCTATACAAGGGCTATGTAGTTGAGGACAGTATTATGGTAGTGGAAGAGGATGTAGATGAAGATGAAGATGAAATGGGAGATATGACAGGGCATTGAAAGACCTAAGTCGAAACAAGACCCCCAGAGTAGACAACATTCCATTAGAACTACTGATAGCCCTGGGAGAGCCAGTCCTGACAAAGCTCTACCATCTGGGAGCAAAATTAAGAGACAGGCAAAATACCCTCAGACTTCAAGAAGAATATAATAATTCCAATCCCAAAGAAAGCAAGTGTTAACAGATGTGAAAATTACCAAACTATCAGTTTAATAAGTCATGGCTGCAAAATACTAACGCGAATTCTTTACAGAGGAATGGGAAAACTGGTAGAAGCCGACCTCGGGGAAGATCAATTTGGATTCCGTAGAAATATTGGAACACGTGAGGCAATACTGACGCTACGACTTATCTTACAATATAGATTAAGGAAAGACAAACCTACGTTTCTAGCATTTGTTGACTTAGAGAAAGCTTTTGACAATGTTGACTGGAATACTCTCTTTCAAATTCTAAAGGTGGCACGGGTCAAATGCAGGGAGCGAAAGACTATTTACAATTTGTACAGAAGCCAGATGAAAGTTGTAAGAGTCGAGGGACGTGAAAGGGAAGCAGTGGTTGGGAAGGGAGTTAGACAGGGTTGTAGCCTCTCCCCGATGTTATTCAATATGTATATTGAGCAAGCAGTAAAGGAAACAAATGAAAAATTCGGAGTAGGTATTAAAATCCACGGAGAAGATATAAAAACTCTGAGGTTCGCCGATGACATTGTAATTCTGTCAGAGACAGCAAAGGACTTGGAAGAGCAGTTGAATGGAATGGATAGTGTCTTGAAAGGAGGGTGTAGATGAACATCAACAAAAGCAAAACGAGGATAATGGAATGTAGTCGAACTAAGTCGGGTGGTGCTGAGGGAATTAGATTGGGAAATGAGACACTTAAAGTAGTAAAGAAGTTTTGCTATTTGGAGAGCAAAATAACTGATGATGGTCGAAGTAGAGAGGATATAAAATGTAGACTGGCAATGGGAAGGAAAGCGTTTCTCAAGAAGAGAAATTTGTTAACATCGAGTATAGATTTAAGTGTCAGGAAGTCGTTTCTGAAAGTATTTGTATGGAGTGTAGCGATGTATGGAAGTGAAACATGGATGATAACTAGTTTGGACAAGAAGAGAATGGAAGCTTTCGAAATGTGGTGCTACAGAAGAATGCTGAAGATTAGATGGGTAGATCACATAACTAATGAGGAGGTATTGAACAGAATTGGAGAGAAGAGGAGTTTGTGGCACAACTTGAGTAGAAGAAGGGAACGGTTGGTAGGACATGTTTTGAGGCATCAAGGGATCACCAATTTAGTGTTGGAGGGCAGCGTGGAGGGTAAAAACCGTAGAGTGAGATCAAGACATGAATACACTAAGCAGATTCAGAAGGATGTAGGTTGCAGTAGGTACTGGGAGGTGAAGAAACTTGCGCAGGATAGAGTAGCATAGAGAGCTGCATCAAACCAGTCTCAGGACTGAAGACCACAACAACAACAACAACAACAACAACAGGATGACAAAAGTGGTGGTAGCCTCCCTGTTCGACACTGGATTGGTTACTAAAATGTATGTGCTGACTTGCCTTATCAGTGTGGCAGCTATATGGCTTCTGAGTATTTTCCAATATTAACTGTACATTGGGTACTCAAAATTTCTATGCAGGCTTTTCCAAGATAGTACTTGCCTTTTTTCGAGTGTAGGCCAAGCAACGTAATCAACACATTAATGTCAATGTTTCCCGTTTCTTATAAGACTTTAAACATTATTGCTACATTTTATGGTGGCATCGTGGTAAGGAAAACTATTATCATTGTCTGTTACTTCTCTTACACTATCTGTTCGCCTTTCCACAGTATACCCTCTGATTCAGTGAAGAGAAAGGGAAGTCATATTATGGCCCACATTGCCGTCTTATCTAGGAAATGAAATTTTCAAAGCTCTGAGACCACATCATTCGCTGCAAACAGCCGTTAGCTTCCGATACATGTGTTTTCCCTCCTGGTCTGCGTAAGATCTGTACCTCGTTTGTTTCTCTACCGTTCCTTTTGAGTGATGCCGTCTTACAGTGAGTGGTTTATGTCCACACTGCCGATCGTCTTGCCGCTTTCAGTACATGTAACACACTGGTAGTAATCGATACCTGCTCCTAAGAACGGCTATCACACTCTCACAGTTCCGTCTCAAATGTCTCCCGTACTGACTCACCTGTAGTTTGCCAACTGCAAGTACGAATATGGAATGCTTACTGCACTAACCGTGTTGCCTTATTAGTAACTGTCAAAGAGCTTGAGATCCGTACTGTCAAGAATTATTACAAGAAATTTATAATCTGAAAGTACTTACCCGCTGCTTGCTACCTCAAAACTTCTGTTTGTACTGCAACGACACTACCTTGCGAAATATGCAACTTGCAGAACGAGTGCAAACCTGGCGTATGTGTGAGTCAGTGTTCCAGAAATACGTGAGAAAAGTTACAGCGAGATAACGTACACATGAGTCCAACAGTGTCGTCGCTTTGGTGACCAGAAAGGTTGTAAGGCGACACCTGCTTCTTGGCCGACAGCGGTTCATAATATTGTAACCGTGGGGGGGGGCTACCTCACTGTAAATGGCGTGTCAGATGAGGTAACAGCTGGCGAGAGGCTCTATCTCGGACAATCCCCAAGCAGAGGGGGAAGGGGCTAAGTGACTCGTCTAGACTCTGGTGAAAGCGTAAAAGTACACGGTGATTCCAAAAGATACACCGACTTGACAAACCTATGCACATCTTTTCTTAGTTTTGAAATGCTATATCTTCTATATGAATGAAGACAGAAACTTGGAGTGAATTTTTAGCGAATGCGTCAACTAAAGTTTACTTTGACTAGGTTTACCAAAGGGAATGAAAGGGAAAACAACTTTAAATAGTTAGGACCTTTTAAAAACAAATACAAGTCATCATCATCATCATCATCATCATCATCATTTAAGACTGATTGTGCCTTTCAGCGTTCAGTCTGGAGCATAGCCCCCCTTATAAAATTCCTCCATGATCCCCTATTCAGTGCTAACATTGGTGCCTCTTCTGATGTTAAACCTATTACTTCGAAATCATTCTTAACCGAATCCAGGTACCTTCTCCTTGGTCTGCCCCGACTCCTCCTACCCTCTACTGCTGAACCCATGAGTCTCTTGGGTAACCTTGCTTCTCTCATGCGTGTAACATGACCCCACCATCTAAGCCTGTTCGCTCTGACTGCTACATCTATAGAGTTCATTCCCAGTTTTTCTTTGATTTCCTCATTGTGGACACCCTCCTGCCATTGTTCCCATCTACTAGTACCTGCAATCATCCTAGCTACTTTCATATCCGTAACCTCAACCTTGTTGATAAGGTAACCTGAATCCACCCAGCTTTCGCTCCCATACAACAAAGTTGGTCGAAAGATTGAACGGTGCACAGATAACTTAGTCTTGGTGCTGACTTCCTTCTTGCAGAAGAGAGTAGATCGTAGCTGAGCGCTCACTGCATTAGCTTTGCTACACCTCGCTTCCAGTTCTTTCACTATGTTGCCATCCTGTGAGAATATGCATCCTAAGTACTTGAAACCGTCCACCTGTTCTAACTTTGTTCCTCCTATTTGGCACTCAATCCGTTTATATTTCTTTCCCACTGACATTACTTTCGTTTTGGAGATGCTAATCTTCATACCATAGTCCTTACATTTCTGATCTAGCTCTGAAATATTACTCTGCAAACTTTCAATCGAATCTGCCATCACAACTAAGTCATCCGCATATGCAAGACTGCTTATTTTGTGTTCACATATCTTAATCTCACCCAGCCAGTCTATTGTTTTCGACATATGATCCATAAATAATATGAACAACAGTGGAGACAGGTTGCAGCCTTGTCTTACCCCTGAAACTACTCTGAACCATGAACTCAGTTTACCGTCAACTCTAACTGCTGCCTGACTATCCATGTAAAGACCTTTAATTGCTTGCAAAAGTTTGCCTCCTATTCCATAATCTCGTAGAACAGACAATAACATCCTCCTAGGAACCCGGTCATATGCCTTTTCTAGATCTATAAAGCATAGATACAATTCCCTGTTCCACTCATAACACTTCTCCATTATTTGTCGTAAGCTAAAGATCTGGTCCTGACAACCTCTAAGAGGCCTAAACCCACACTGATTTTCATCCAATTGGTCCTCAACTAATACTCGCACTTTCCTTTCAACAATACCTGAGAAGATTTTACCCACAACGCTGATTAAAGAGATACCTCTGTAGTTGTTACAATCTTTTCTGTTTCCATGTTTAAAGATTGCTGTGATTACTGCTTTTGTCCAGTCTGATGGAAGCTGTTACGACTCCCAGGCCATTTCAATTATCCTGTGTAGCCATTTAAGACCTGACATTCCACTGTATTTGATGAGTTCCGACTTAATTTCATCCACCCCAGCTGCTTTATTGCTCTGCAATCTATTGACCATTTTCTCCACCTCCTCAAACGTGATCCTATTTCCATCATCATTCCTATCCCATTCTACCTCGAAATCTGAAACATTACTGATCGTATTTTCACCTACCTTGAGCAACTCTTCAAAATATTCCCTCCACCTGCCCAAGGCATCCACAGGATCCACCAGCAGTTTTACCGACCTGTCCAAAATATTTGTCATTTCCTTCTTACCGCCCTTTCGAAGACTGCTAATTACACTCCAGAATGGTTTTCCAGCAGCTTGACCCAATGTCTCCAACCTGTTTCCAAAGTTTTCCCAAGATTTCTTCTTGGATGCTGCAATTATCTGTTTGGCTTTGTTTCTTTCTACAACATAACTTTCTCTGTCTACCTGAGTTCTACTATGTAGCCATTTTTTATACGCCTTCTTTTTCCTTTTACAGGCTGCCTTGACTGTGTCATTCCACCAAGCTGTTTGCTTCCTCCTACTTTTACACACTACTGTTCCAAGACATTCTTTAGCCACTTCTAGTACTGTGTCCCTGTACCTTGTCCATTCCTTTTCCAATGACTATAATTGACTACATTCAACTAACTGGTACCTTTCTGAGATCGCTGTTATGTACTTGTGCCTGATTTCCTTATCCTGAAGTTTCTCCACTCTTATCCTCCTACATATGGACCTGACCTCCTGCACTTTCGGCCTCGCAATCCCAATTTCACTGCAGATTAAATAATGATCAGTGTCATCAAAGAATCCCCTGAATACACGTGTGTCCCTCACAGCCTTCCTGAATTCCTGATCTGTTATTATATAGTCAATGACAGATCTGGTTCCCCTGCTTCCCCACGTATACCGGTGAATGTTCCTATGTTTAAAAAAGGAGTTTGTGATTACTAAGCCCATACTGGCACAGAAATCCAAGAGTTGCTTCCCGTTCCTTTTGGCCTCTATATCCTCTCCAAATTTACCCATAACCTTTTCATACCCTTCTTTTCGATTTCCAACCCTGGCGTTAAAATCACCCATGAGCAGAACACTGTCCTTGTCCTTTACTCTAACAACTGCATCACTGAGTGCCTCATAAAAACTATCCATCTTATCTTGATCAGTCCCTTCACAATGCGAATATACTGACACAATCCTAATTTTCTTGCTAGACACTGTCAAATCTATCCACATCAGTCGTTCGTTTACATACCTTATTGCAACTACGATTAGCATATTAGTTTAAAAGAGAAAACTGCGAACCTTGTTTCAATCTAGGATCTCAGTCACAGGTAGGGTGCTGTTACAATTGTTTGTCAGTGGCGTCCCCTTTCGTAAGAAGTAATGAGTTTATTACTTGCAGCATTTAATTGCAACACTGTTCACAGGATATGGCTCTGAAATAGTACTTCAGCATTATGATCCTCTTATCTGTTTGTGGCAAGGGCGATTTCATTCTTCACTCCACTGAGATGTTATTAAGGGAAAACTGAAACCTTTCAACATTTGCATCGTGGCTTGGGATGGAAGAAAATAGAACATTTTCACAAGTTCTGAGGAAGATTCAGCACACGCAGGCTTTTTTCGGCTGAAGAATGCACACCATCTTTTAATTCAGAATTAAATCTGTTTCTGTCCAGAGCTGACGTAACGCTGTAAAAAGCAGAATTGATCAAAAACCTTAGGAGGATAACTACTAATACTCTTGGACTGCAGGTATTCTGTGTTCGGTAGGTGGTCGTCAGCCTTAAGGGAGTGACATTCATGAGAAACACACATTATTTAAAAGGTGTACCAAATCCAGAATTTTCGAGATACAGCAGTGAAATGTTGTACCATGCTTTACAAAAATTAACAACTTTACTGTTAAGAGCCTTAGATTTCAAAATTTTCTCTGTTTAATCTCCACATGTGGCAAGCTTCTCTCGTGAATTTCAAAATTTACTCTTTCGTCAACATGTACTGGCTTTATGGGCAATAAGTGTACAAAATTTCATTATTCTAGCCTCATAGATTCTGTGGAAAAGGTACATAAACTTTAAAACATGCAATTTTCAGGAAATGCAATTTAAAATTCAACCTAACGATTTTTTCTTAAATCATCTCTTCAGAAAGTTCCAGGTTTGTATTCAGGATTCTCTTTCGCTTCCAAGTTTTTCTTCTGGTTCCTTGTTTTCCGTCTTCTTTTCTTTAACAGGTCTTCAATTGATATTTCAGCTACTGAAAAGCGCTGTAAATCTATTTTTCTTGAGATGTGACGTTTCCTATCTTAAAGCCCATACTCTCTAATACCTTCGTCCTTCCTACGTTCCCGACATTAAGCACAGTAATTGCATCATAACTTGTAATGCTGACAACTATAGAAAATGTGTGTATGAATTTAGAGACTCATTTGGACACTGGGTTTTGCGTTTTTGCCATGAAAACGCTTTTTCAGAAGTTCAGGATCGTCCAGAGACTTGTACGTTGGCCTGGTAACACCCGGGTACAACGTGGGAGCCTCTCCTGGTAAATGTAGGGCTTATTATCCTTGAAGTAGTGTAGATCTTCACACCAACTAACGCGACAGAGATGATAAAAGGCATGTTCATCTGTCGACACTGTGTGAAAATATGTAGCTCATATTGCACTTTTCAAGTCAGTTACACTGCAATAGGTTTTGTCGGACACCCTTGTCATAATACATTTCAACTGTGTCTATAGTCTTCTTTGTGAGTCTTTGGTGTCTTCCAACTTTTTTCCCTTCGTACCACTGACAAGCTTCCTCAATCTAGAGCCCATTCTCTCCTGGATGCGTCCAATGTGTTCAAGTTTCTCAACTGAAAGTTAACTGAAAGATGTGCTCTCATTCACAGTATTGGATGGACGGGAGTCACCATCCCCAAGATATTTCATGTATCTCGTAGTACGTTTCTTGACAGATCACTTAAAAATAATTCGCATACCAGCTTCCTCCATTCCACCACTACCATCAGAGCACGTTTTACTGCAATTATGACGCTCTACTTCTTTTTCACTGTCTGCGCTAAGTTCACAGTTATGGCAAACTTGCTCTTAACTTGGACATCAAGTATCTTACCTGTGTCAATACTTATGAGACTTGACACACCATATAAAGATGTATGCTCTCTTATCATGAATTTACCATCACATGAGACAACAAGGTTTATCTAATCTGACTACAGTCGTTTTCATCTAAGCATTTATTTTCTGCAGTAGCTTCTACTGTAGCTGCTGCCATACTGCCCTCACAAATATCAGAAATTATGTTTTCCGGTTCACAATTTATTTTTGTAAATCTCAGACGTAGCACTGGCACATTCATTATACCACACAATAAATTTCCCCCTCTCTACCAACTTCAATGTAATTCAAGACACAGGATAACCTCATATTAGCTTTACAGTACCAGTTTTTGCACTTAGAAATTTTGAACGAATTACCAGCATCACAGTCTCTGCACAGAGTATGAAGACTGGCCGCCAAGTCCACTCCCCTACCATAATCTGTAAACTGAATGTTATCACTACCACATATCTTGAAAACACAAGAAGATTTCAGTGCTGCAGTTAATAATTTGAAGCCAATTAATCCAAATCCAGTGTACCGAAATTCGTCGCTGTAGTATCCACTGTTCACCTCATCCACTTTTTGCCTGGAGATGCGAGGAATCGAGTTCACAGTTTTGGCAGATGATCTCACTTCAGATCAACTATCATTGTTGATTTGCTTCTGTTTCCCATGTCTTGCAGTCATTAAATTCTGCAAACGCAGTTTTTCCAGTTTTCTATACACTGTTTATGAGCGTGGCATTATTGAATGATGAAAGAATCGAGCACTTGCGTAAATCTCCCAAAGTAGCACAAGAAAAACATGAATTGCTTCTTCATAAACAAAGCAGCTGGTTTGTTATTGATTCTAAGATACGTAACAGAGACACAGATGATCTATAAAACCAAAGAGTATATATCACAGTCTTCTAGATAAATCCCATGCGAGTTTGCTTGAAAGTAATTCACTGAATCGTTGTTCACTGAGATAGTGCTGAAGTGTTACTGCGAAAAGCGGGTGTGGCAGGAAGGTCGCTTCACACAGTTAATTATTTTTCAGACACTTTGGATGTGGTTTCATCACTGAAACTTTGGGAAGTTATTGTCCATGAGTTCTACCAATAAACAAAAAATAAACTGAAAATTTACATTTTCGGTCAATTTCATGAATTTTGTTTTCAAATTTTATCCACTGGAAGTACTGAAATTCTTCCATGATTTTAGAGGATTTGCTTTGACCAGTTCTGCAAGTATAATAAAAATTGAGCATTTTAAAAAAAATAAAATGTTACATTTCTTTTGAAATCCGAATTAGCCTTCATTCTATGATCTACGAGATAGTTCAGTGACTTTTTTACTTTTACAGGCAGGACAAAATTTTTCACTTATAAAACTAATTACAAATAAATATTATTTTATTCATGCTGGATCTCCTGGGTTCTACAGTTGTTAATGGTTACTTGTAAAAAAACTAAAATTGAAACCAAGACTGTTTTTAACCAAAACTGGTATAGAGTAAAATGCAGGACATCTACAAATTAAAAACAGGCTGTGGGACACAGTCACAAAATGAAAGTAACTGTTTGAATAAAAATAAGTTTTTGATATAATACTATTTTAAATCGGAAAATGTGTGCTAGTGAATTTCTAATATCTATTACAATACTTGTAAGATTTATGATGAAAAACGTGGGGCACATGTAATATACGAGGTGCATTCAAGTTCTAAGGCCTCCGATTTTTTTTCTAATTAACTACTCACCCGAAATGGATGAAACTGGCGTTACTTCTCGACGTAATCTCCCTGCAGACGTACACATTTTTCACAACGCTGACGCCATGATTCCATGGCAGCGGCGATGGCTTCTTTAGGAGTCTGTTTCGACCACTGGAAAATCGCTGAGGCAATAGCAGCACGGCTGGTGAATGTGCGGCCACGGAGAGTGTCTTTCATTGTTGGAGAAAGCCAAAACTCACTAGGAGCCAGGTTAGGTGAGTAGGGAGCATGAGGAATCACTTCAAAGTTGTTATCACGCAGAAGCTGTTGCGTAACGTTAGCTCGATGTGCGGGTCCATTGTCTTGGTGAAACAGCACATGCGCAGCTCTTCCCGGACGTTTTTGTTGCAGTGCAGGAAGGAATTTGTTCTTCAAAACATTTTCGTAGGATGCATCTGTTACCGTAATGCCCTTTGGAATGCAATGGGTAAGGATTACGCCCTCGCTGTCCCAGAACATGGACACCATCATTTTTTCAGCACTGGCGGTTACCCGAAATTTTTTTGGTGGCGGTGAATCTGTGTGCTTCCATTGAGATGATTGGCGCTTTGTTTCTGGGTTGAAAAATGGCATCCACGTCTCATCCATTGTCACAACCGACGAAAGGAAAGTCCCATTCATGCTGTCGTTGCGCGTCAACATTGCTTGGCTACATGCCACATGGGCAGCCATGTGGTCGTCCGTCAGCATTCGTGGCACCCACCTGGGTGACACTTTTCGCATTTTCAGGTCGTCGTGCAGGATTGTGTGCACAGAACTCACAGAAATGCCAACTCTGGAGGCGATCTGTTCAAGTCATTCGGCGATCCCCCAAAACAATTCTCTCCACTTTCTCGATCATGTTGTCAGACCGGCTTGTGCGAGCCCGAGGTTGTTTCGGTTTCTTGTCACACGATGTTCTGCCTTCATTAAACTGTCGCACCCCGAACGCACTTTTGACACATCCATAACTCCATCACCACATGTCTCCTTCAACTGTCGATGAATTTCAATAGGTTTCACACCACGAAAATTCAGAAAACGAATGATTGCACGCTGTTCAAGTAAGGAAAACGTCGCCATTTTAAGTATTTAAAACAGTTCTCATTCTCGCCGCTGGCGGTAAAATTCCATCTGCCGTACGGTGCTGCCATCTCTGGGACATATTGACAATGAACGCGGCCTCATTTTAAAACAATGCGCATGTTTCTATCTCTTTCGAGTCCGGAGAAAAAAAATCGGAGGCCTTAGAACTTGAATGCACCTCATACAAGGTCAGTTGCGTAAGACGTAACACCGCCTTTATTCCGGGGGCGATTGCACGTATCGTCATGCGGTTTCCAGCGAATCATAGTGGACTATAGGGTACATACGTTGGTACATGCACAATAATCGCAAAGTTTATATTGACCGAGATAATGAGGCAAGTACATGTTTTTTAAATGAGACGCTGTACTTTTTTTAGCATCATTCGAACGTACTGGAAAAGACGCGTATAGTGATGTAACGCGTGTTTCTGTTGTGATTCAAACTTTGCTTAAAAGAGGGCGAATGAGGATTTACCTTCGTAGCGTAGGCCGTGCATGCTGCATAGAGCACGGCAACTCGGCCTGCGGGTCGCGCGAGACGTGCTTAAAGTCTGCACCCGCTCCCGAGCACCTCGATCTTCAATCGTACAATATTTCCCAGCCTCTTTTAAGCGAAGTTTGAATCACAATAGCAACATGCGTTGCATCACTATATGCGTCTTTTCCAGAGCGTTCGAATGATGATGAAAAAAGTATAGCGTCCCATTTAAAAAACATGTACTTGCCTCATTATCTCGGTCAATATAAACGTTGTGATTATTGTGCGTGTACCATAGTCGGCTATGATTCGCTGAACACCGCTTGTCGATATGTGAAATCGCCCCCGGAATAATGGGAGTGTTACGTCTTACGCGACTCGCCCTGTATATGCAGGAATAGTTCACATCCTAACTATTATCTATTGCATTTGAGAAGAACAAACTATTATCTCTATGGCGTTAGGAATCTGTATAGGGCTAGGAGAAATTATTTTATACTTTTTAGTCCAATTTACACATGTGTTACATTAAAAATTTATTTTTATTTAATAATTATCTCTGTTTTGTAATCTTATGTGTGTGAATTTTCTCAATGGGTTTTTAACATTACGATTAGATTATATTTTTATCTAAACAATTTTTTACATGTATACAAGATTTTTAGCTGTGGCTTCTCCCATGTGCATGTGTATCATATACACCGTGTCCCAGCTATCTTGTCCACCCAAAATATCTCTGGAACAATAACAGCTATTGGAAAACGACTTTCACCGGTATCAATGTAGGGCTGGGGCCCATGAATGTACATATTTGGAAACATTCTAAAACGAAAGCATATGTGTTTTTTAACACAAACTTATGTTTTTTTAAATGGACGTCCTATATTTTTTCTTCAGCAATCCATAGCACGACAAAGCACATACACAATGGCGTTGATTTCATCGCAATATTCCCATTACATCCCGAGATATTGAGACGCGAAGTTGACGCTTGAAACACCCGACATGCGCTGCTAGCGCACGTCCTGAGGCTCAGGCGTGAACCCCATGCTGCCCGTAATCGCGATGTGATTGACATGTGTAATCACACCTCCATACTTATCAAGAGGTCCGAAACGAATAATACGGTCTGCTGCCATCAACTCTCATAAGCACATAATGGTTTCCCTCTTGCACGTTTTACGTATCTACGTACAAAATATGAACCAGTACCGATCAGTGTACACCTGTCAGGTTGTCTTATTTATCCTGCACACGCAAAATAAGGTTTATCTAATGCGTTATATGACCCATTGTGCCTGTCGCGCAGGGCCTGGCTCTACCTAGTCAAGTGTCCAACGTAGTTCCCACTACTGCCACAGTTACCTAGTCGCCTTGTTTATGATTTGCGACCCATGCAAACTCCTGTACTCCACCTCCCTCCGAGCATCCCATTTGTTGTTGCTTTGGCGTGCAGTACACCGCTTGCCAGTGTAGTCGTGCATCAGAGTAATCTAGTGACGGCACGGAGGTAGTACACATTGTGAATAAACGTTGTGTCGTGGAATTTATACTGTATAGTATAATGTACACACATGAAGATTTGGTAGAAATGCTGCTGATCTATGGAGAGCTTGTTTGTTGATAGTACTGTTAGCGAACATTATGATTATTAAGTTAATATGTATGTTTTCTACCCTACTCTACATACCTATACTGTACCCTGTTGTAGGTGGACGAAATGCTGTTCAGGCAGAACGACTGTACAGAAGACGATTCCCTGACAAGCCATCGCCTTCGCGCCGGATGTTTGGTGGTCTCACATCTCGTCTACGTGAAACGGGAAGCTTAAATCCAAGACCTCGACATCGTCCTAGAACACGCACAGATGAACGTGCTGAAGTTGCTGTGCTCGCTACCATAGCTGTGAACCCTCAAATCAGCACACATCAAATTGAACGTTAAGTCGGTGTGTCGAAATCAAGTGCACAGCGTATTCTTAAACGGCATAAATTTCATCCTAACCATGTTCATTTACACCAGGATCTTCATGGAAATGACTTCCGCAATAGGATAACATTTTGTCGATGGGCTCAGCAAAAACTTATGACTAATCCAAATTTTTTTTGCACATGTTCTCTTTACCAACGAGGCATCATTCTCCAACAAAGGAATTGTCAATATGAGGAATATGCATTATTGGTCCCCAGACAATCCAAAATGGCTCCGTCAGGTTGAGCATCAACGTCCGTGGAAAGTTAATGTTTGGTGTGGGATTATTGGAGATACCATTATCGGACCTTTCTTTACAAATGGCATCCAAAATGGCAGACAATACTCCAGATTTATACGACACAATCTTCCTGTTCTCTTGGACACCGTACCTCTGAACTGGAGAATGGTCATGTGGTATCAGCATGACGGATGCCCTGCACATAACGCCTTACGAGCACGACGACTTCTGAACCGTAAGTTCCCTGGTAGGTGGATTGGACGAGGTGGGCCAGTTAGGTGGCCTGCCCGATCTCCGGACCTTACACCGCTGTTTACCAACATGAACCAACAACACCAGAGGACATGAAGCAACGCATTATTGATGCTTGTACAGCCATCAAAGAGGAAACAGTAGCACGAAGTACGCATCCTTCATCCGCAGAGTGACCCTATGTATGCAAGCCAATGGGCATCACTTTGAGCATGAGATGTGAACGCTATGTTTAGTATGTAGTGCTGGTATCACAGTGGAAGTTTCTACAAAGGTCCATTTTACCCAGTGATGTTAAGAAACATTTGTTTGCAACAATTTGTCATTTAACGCATTAGATAAACATAACATTGATAATTATGTGATAATAAAACTAATTGGTTAAACATGTTTACATTCATCTTCTGTGTCCTACCTGAACTTCCCAAAACAAACCATTTTTACCTAAACAACGGTAAAACTTTTAGTCCACTTGCTCGTTTGACTAAACCATCAACATGAATTTTACTATTAAGAGTGAATTATTAACTGTCACTTGCGCTAGATCTACAGTAAAGTAAAGTTTTAACGTTGAACGGCATTACCTTTTTAGTAACGGATTAACGATAAGCAAAGTTAACTTTGTGACTAACGTTGCGGTACACAGATATGTTACAGAACCGCATCACCCCTAGCCTATGGGATAAATACCTGCTGGAATGTACGACGTTAATGCAGGATGGCAGCGGACCGTATTATTCGTTTCGGACCTCTTGATAAGTATGGAAGTGTGATTACGCATGTCAATCACATCGCGATTACGGGCAGCATGGGGTTCACGCCTGAGCCTCAGGACGTGCGCTAGCAGCGCATGTCGGGTATTTCAAGCGTCAACTTCGCGTCTTAATATCTCGGGATGTAATGGGAATATTGCGATGCAATCAACGCCATTGTGTATGTGCTTTGTCATGCTATTATTTGCTGAAGAAAAAATGTAGGAGGTCCATTAAAAAAACATAAGTTTGTGTTAAAAAACACATATGCTTTCGTTTTAGAATGTTTCCAAATATGTACATTCATGGGCCCCAGCCCTACATGGATACTGGTGAAAGTCGTTTTCCAATAGCTGTTATTGTTCCAGAGATATTTTGGGTGGACAAGATAGCTGGGACACCCTGTATATTGCATCCATCTATTCCTCCCACTCGTTCTGTCCATCTCCACTTTCCCCATCTCTCTGATCAACCGTGCCCACCCGCACACATACTGCATGGAAGGCATTCCAGTCCTACTCGCACAACATGGTGGCCGTGCAGGGCAGCCGAGATATCAGGTGTTACCAACGTTTTCTATCATATCCCCACACTATCTCCACCTCACCATAACATATTGGCAGGAAAGGGAGTTAAAACTGCATTGTCATCCAATTCTGTGCTATGTTTAAAATTTCAGTTCTCTAGCTCATCGGAAGTTAAAGTCAGTTGCAAGACTGGTATCAAACTGACAAAAAGAGAAGAAAACGATCTAGTAAAAATCCTCATTTTTGTGTAGGGGTGGCAGATCTAACCGAGGACCAAATAAAAAGTTGCCGGTTTATATAGTTGCCGATAGCGGTCTCCTTTGTTGCAGGTCGCTCGGCCAGTCGTTCATTACACGGTGGATGTCGAGTAGAGGTTGTGAAAACATAGTGAAGAAGAAGTTTTGCGTTTTCCATTCCAACAGGTGTATTTCAGTTACAGCTGTGGGGTGTGATTTTCTTAATAATGAGCGGCCACAGTCACGGCTCAGGGGATTACGCATCTCGCATTGTACCTTGTTTAGCCTCGAAGGTCGCCTGTTCACACGCTGTTTGATTTAGAATTGTTTTTTGTTCCAATTATAGATAGAATTTGCCCATAAACCAATACCTAAACATTAAGCGATTAATTGACTTTAAGCGCGAGCGGTTTCTACACTTTAACATTTTACAAATCGATGTAAGATTGTTATGAGACACTGAATTGTGTTTTAGTGTGTGAAATCTTGGATTTTAGTGAAGCTGTAGAGGTTCAGAAATTTGGATTTAGACGAATCTGCCTGTACACGTGAGTATATAAGCAATATTTCTTTTCTGCTTGAGTACTTCTTATGTTTATACATCAGACTACAAGCACCTGTTTTAAGAAGCATTTCAAGATAACCATCCACAAGTTTTATTCGAAAGAATAGGAGTGAATAAGTACTTTTGTGCTAAGCCATTTCTCCGAAATATCCTTTTCTTTTATCCAGGAGTGTTAGTAATGCAATGCACGCAGGAGGATTCTGTTGCAAGTTTGGAAGATAGGAAATGAGGCACTGGTGGAAGTGAAGCGGCGAGGGCGGGTCGTGAATCGTGCCTGAGTGGTTTACTCGGTGAGAGCATTGCCCGCTAAATGTAAGGTCCGGGTTCGTGCTCCGGTCCACCACACTGTAATAATCTGCCAGGAAGCTCCAAAACAGCGCACATTCCGCTACAGAGCGGAAAAGTTAGCGTTAATGTAAATTAGGCTTATTTCTGTGATTGGCGGCTATAACGTATAAAGAAAATACTTGTTTTGAAATAAAAGAAACTGTGATATGAGTTAAATGAAAGAAATATGCACTAAAAGAGATATTTATATTCAATAAATAGTAGCTTTGCATTGTTTTAGTTTATTTTGAAGTGTTTGTATATTAAGTCTGTTTGCAGCGTATCTCTGAATCCGTTCGACGTTAGCTTTAAAGCGAACCTTATAAGAAACGATTGTTCGCACTACCTTCCTGTAAGCAAGTTCCTTTATGGACGTATCCCACTTTCTCAGCGTCCTTCCAGCATATCTAAGTCTTCCATTCGCCTTGCCTAATATTTAATTTGCATGTTCGTTCCGTTTCACGTCGCTAAACTATTTAAACGATGTGATGTATTCCAGATGCTCCTCGTGAATTTTGTAACTGAGTATTATCGGGATCTTCCTCTTTATTTTAAGTATTATCTTGTTTTTTTTCTCTATATAAAGAGAGCTGCCATTCATTACGCCAAATGAAAATTTTGCCCAGGTCTTCCTGCATTTCCTTATACCTATCGAATGGTGGTACTATACCATATACAACAGTACTGTCGGCCAACAATCGGACAGTGTTGCTCAGCCTATTTAAAAAAAAACTATAATGTATACTGACAAATTTGTAGTTCCTATCACGCTTCCCTGTGGCACGTTCCATTTTACTTCCATTTATAGTGAGCATACACCATCCAGTTTTACGTACTGGATACTATTAGTCAAAACTTCTTTGAGCCAGCTGCATACCTGCGAAGATATTACATATGATCATATTTTAGTAGCAGGCGGCGATGTGGTATAACGCCGAATCGTCTTCTACCTTTTGTTCGGACTGGAAAATAACAGCCAACCGGATGCAGAATTAAAGATTGATTAACCTTTTACCTTGGTTTGGATAATTATAAATTTGTCTTCTTCAGAAGGACAATGGACGCGTGGAACCACATATTCAAAAAACGGATGTTGGAACCAGGAGGCTCTTGTCTAGTACAGTGTGCATGTCAACCACAAATATCAACAGTAAAACGTGAGGTGATTCCACGAGTCCATTTTCCTTGTGAAGAAGGCAAATTTATATTCATCGAAACCATGGTAAAGGGGTTAACAAAACTTTAATTTTGCTACTGTTCGGCTGTTATATTCCAATCCTATAAAGTTTCTACGTGCACCGTTGTTGAAGCGCAGCCATATTTACAATTTTAAAATTTATGCTTTTCACATATTAGGCATATCGACCTGTTCTGGCCTCTGTTCCGTCTTTTAACTTGTCGTCCTATTTGCCCTCTTTACTTTTGGGTTTGCATCGTAAGGCAATCTTTGGAATTCTTGTCTCTTCGATGCCTTTCAGATGTTCCTTCCAGTTCTGTTTACGTTCTTCTATTTTTTCATTTGCGGCAAAAAATATTCAGTTCCTCTCTAAAGTTTTCATTAGGAATGCTGCACAGCTCTGTGCAACTTTTGACAGCTTATAAAAATTTCATTTCAGCTGCGTGAACATAGCTACAGACATTTGTTATCGTAACCCAGATTTCACTGCCACACAGTAGAATAGGTACAGCCATTACTTTACAGAATTTCGTGTCTCTTTGCGTATTTTTCAATGTTCCGCATATAGCGCCACATCCATTGTGATATCTTTGTAATTTAACACCTAAGTATCCAGATCCTTTGCTCCGTTAAAGTAATATGGCCCTTAAGTAACCATCAGCATAAAATAGTATGCCAACATATTTATTCTTGTTCATACGGATCCCTTCTGGCGTCTTTTCTTTTTCGGATGACATCGTCTACATACTCACATTGGTATATTAAAGTCCTTTACCCTGTGTAATATTAAGGATTTGTGTGTCCACATTTTGCCATAATTTCCCAAAGGCTGTCTCCAAACATATTGACATATGCTTTTTTCAAAATCTATAAAAACAAATTAGGTTGCTGACATAAATTCTCTTCTTTTGTGTACGGTCTGTAGGACAGTAGATACGTTATCGCTACATGACCATCCTCGTAAGAAGCCGCTTCGTTCTTCTTGAAGTACCTTTGCAAGGTTCATCAATATGTTATTTAATGCACCTGAATATATTTTGGAGACAGTGTTTAACATACAGATACTTCTGTATTCTGAAGTCTTTCTGCACCATTTCTTAGGATTCCGTGCCTCAATATGTAAAAACAGAACCGTTACAGCTTCGCTTTGTTGTCCGTCTGTCTGTCTGCCTGTTCGACTGTTAAGAACCGTTTTCCTCAGGAACGAATGGACGTATCAAGTTCAAATTTATGGACCTTGCAGTTGGTGGGGAGACTTGCGTGCCTCAGCGATACAGATGGCCGTACCGTAGGTGCAACCACAACGGAGGGGTATCTGTTGAGAGGCCAGACAAACGTGTGGTTCCTGAAGAGGGGCAGCAGCCTTTTCAGTAGTTGCAGGGGCAACAGTCTGCATGATTGACTGATCTGGCCTTGTAACACTAACCAAAACGGTCTTGCTGTGCTGGTACTGCGAACAGCGGAAAGCAAGGGGAAACTACAGCCGTAATTTTTCCCGAGAGCATGCAACTTCACTATATGGTTAAATGATGATGGCGTCTTCTTGGGTAAAATATTCCGGAGGTATAATAGTCCCCCATTCGGGTCTCCGGGCGGGGTCTACTCAGGAGGACGTCGTTATCAGGAAAAAAAAAACTGGCGTTCTACTGATCGGAGCGAGGAATGTCAGATCCCTTAATCGTGTAGGTCGGTTAGAAAATTTAAAAAGGGAAATGGATCGGTTAAAGTTAGATATAGTGGGAATTAGTGAAGTTCGGTGGCAGGAGGAACAAGACTTCTGGTCAGGTGAATACAGGGTTATAAATACAAAATCAAATAGGGGTAATGCTGGAGTAGGTTTAATAATGAATAAAAAAATAGGAGTGCGGGTAAGCTACTACAATCAGCATAGTGACCGCTTTATTGTATCTAAGATAGACACGCAGCCCACACCTACCAGAGTAGTTCACGTTTATATGCCAACTAGCTCTGCAGATGACGAAGATTTTGATGAAATGTATGACAACATGAAAGATATTCTTCAGATAGAGAAGGGAGACGAAAATTTAATAGTGATGGGTGACTGGAATTCGATAGTAGGAAAAGGAAGAGAAGGAAACGTAGTAGGTGAATGTGGAATGGGGTTAAGAAATGAAAGAGGTAGCCGCCTGGTAGAATTTTGCACAGAGCATAACTTAATCATAGTTAACACTTGGTTCAAGAATCATAAAAGAAGATTGTATACATGGAAGAGTCCTGGAGATACTAGAAGGTATCGTATAGATTATATAATGGTAAGACAGAGATTTAGGAACCAGGTTTCAAATTGTAAGACATTTCCAAGGGCAGATGTGGACTCTGACCACAATCTAGTGGTTATGAACTGTAGATTAACAATGAAGAAACTACAAAAAGGTGGGAATTTATGGAGATGGGACCTGGATAAACTGACAGAACCAGAAGTTGTAGAGAGTTTCAGGAAGAGCATAAGGGAGCGATTGACAGGAATGGGGGAAAGAAATACAGTAGAAGAAGAATGGGTAGCTTTGAGGGATGAAATAGTGAAGGCAGCGGAGGATCAAGTAGGTAAAAAGACGAGGGCTAGTAGAAATCCTTGGGTAGCAGAAGAAATATTGAATTTAATTGATGAATGGAGAAAATATAAAAATGCAGTAAATGATGCAGGCAAAAAGGAATACAAACGTCTCAAAAATGAAATCGACAGGAAGTGCAAAATGGCTAAGCAGGGATGACTAGAGGACAAATGTGAGGATCTAGAGGCATATCTCACTAGGGGTAAGATAGATACTGCCTAAAGGAAAATTAAAGAGATCTTTGGAGAAAAGAGAACCACTTGTATGAATACCAGGAGCTCAGATGGAAACCCAGTTCTAAGCAAAGAAGGAAAAGCAGAAAGGTGGATGGAGTATACAGAGGGTCTATACAAGGGCAATGTACTTGAGGACAATATTATGGAAATAGAACAGGATGTAGATGAAGATGAAATGGGAGATACGATACTGCGTGAAGAGTTTGAGAGAGCACTGAAAGACCTAAGTCGAAACAAGGGCCCGGGAGTAGACAAAATTCCATTAGAACTACTGACAGCCTGACTAAACTCTACATCTGGTGAGCAAGATGTATGAGACAGGCGAAATACCCTCAGACTTCAAGAAGAATATAATAATACCAATCCCAAAGGAAGCAGGTGTTGACAGATCAGCTGCAAAATACTAACGCGAATTCTTTACAGACGAATGGAAAAACTGGTAGAAGCCGACCTTAGGGAACATCAGTTTTGATTCTATAGAAATATTGAAACACGTGAGGCAGTACTGACCGTACGACTTATCTTAGAAGATAGATTAAGGAAAGGCAAACCTACGTTTCTAGCATTTGTAGACTTAGAGAAAGCTTTTGACAATGTTGACTGGAATACTCTCTTTCAAATTCTAAAGGTGGCACGGGTAAAATACAGGGAGCGAAAGGCTACTTACAATTTGCACAGAAACCAGATGGCAGTTATAAGAGTCGAGTGGCATGAAAGGGACGCAGGGGTTGGGAAGGGAGTGAGACAGGGTTGTAGCCTATCCCCGATGTATATTGAGCAAGCAGTAAAGGAAAAAAAAAGAAAAATTCGGAGTAGGTATTAAAATCCATGGAGAAGAAATAAAAACTTTGAGGTTCGCCGAAGACAATGTAATTCTGTCAGAGACAGCAAAGGACTTGGAAGAGCAGCTGAACGGAATGGACAGTGTCTTGAAAGGAGGACGTAAGATGAACATTAACAAAAGCAAAATGAGGATAATGGAATGTAGTGGAATTAAATCGGGTGATGCTGTGGGAATTAGATTAGGAAATGAGACGTTTATAGTAGTAAATGAGTTTAGCTATTTGGGGATCAAAATAACACCGATAATGGTCGAAGTAGAGAGGATATAAACTGTAGACTGGCAATGGCAAGGAAAGCATTTCTGAAGAAGAGAAATTTGTTAACATCGAGTATAGATTTAAGTCTCAGGAAATCGTTTCTGAAAGTATTTGTGTGGAGTGTAGCAATGTATGGAAGTGAAACATGGACGATAAATAGGTTGGACAAGAAGAGAATAGAAGCTTTCGAAATGTGGTGCTACAGAAGAATGCTGAAGATTAGATGGGTAGATCACATAACTAACGAGGAGGTATTGAATAGAATTGGGGAGAAGAGGAATTTGTGGCACAACTTGATTAGAAGAAGGGATCGGTTGGTAGGACATGTTCTGAGACATCAAGAGATCACCAATTTGGTATTGGAGGGCAGCGCGGAGGGTAAAAATCTTAGATGGAGACCAAGAGATGAATACAGTAAATAGATTCAGAAGGATGTAGGTTGCAGTAGGTACTGGGAAATGAAGAAGCTTGTACAGGACAGAATAGCATGGAGAGCTGCATCAAACCAGTCTCTGGACTTAAGACCACAACAACAACAACTTAATTCAGACAAAAGATACGGTCCTTTACGTCACATATTTTACTACACGAAAACTCACTCACCTAGACTCATGATATTTCCAAAGACGTACATTTCGTACTACAGCTAAAGGTAAAATCCTAAAATTGTCAATTTGCAATTCTCTTACAGAAAAAGAATATTTTTTATCGTTTTTTATCCATCTGTCTGTCTGTTAAGACCACTTTTTCTCTGGAACAGGTTGGCGTATCAAGTTCAAATTTATGTCACTTACACTCTTGGCCGCTTAAAGCGTTTAAGCTTTTAAGTCAATTCAGTCAGAAGATTCGGCCATTTTTGTCACATATTTTGAACGTACTCACTCATGACAACGTGTAGGGTGCTTCACGTTGACCTGGAATCATGAAATTCGGCAAGAAGGAAGGTTTCACACTACAGGTAAAGGAAAAAATTCGGAATTGTTAAGCTGGTCTTATATAACACGAACAAATATTTTTTTTCTATTTTTTATCGATCTATATGTTTCTTCGCCAATGCAGTCAAATGATTTGATACAAACTCACTCATAATAATCTATAGGGTGCTTCCTGTTGACGTAATATCATTAAATTTTGCAGGAAGCAAGGTTTCACAGTACCAGTAAGGGTAAAGAATCTGAAAATTGTTAAACTGTAATTATATCAGATAAAAAAATCTTTTTGCCGTTGGAACATAAATTACATTCATCATCTGTGAAAAGTGTAAAAGACGAACATTACTGCTTGCAAACTAAAGATGTAAGTTACAGTCATGTTTTAGTAAGCAAGTAAAAAATATTTTATCAAGTATTCTACACCCACGTACAGGGTGTTTCAAAAATGACCGGTATATTTGAAACGGCAATAAAAACTAAACGAGCAGCGATAGAAATACACCGTTTGTTGCAATATGCTTGGGACAACAGTACATTTTCAGGCAGACAAACTTTCGAAATTACAGTAGTTACAATTTTCAACAACAGATGGCGTTGCGGTCTGGGAAACTCTATAGTACGATATTTTCCACATATCCACCATGCGTAGCAATAATATGGCGTAGTCTCTGAATGAAATTACCCGAAACCTTTGACAACGTGTCTGGCGGAATGGCCTCACATGCAGATGAGATGTACTGCTTCAGCTGTTCAATTGTTTCTGGATTCTGGCGGTACACCTGGTCTTTCAAGTGTCCCCACAGAAAGAAGTCACAGGGGTTCATGTCTGGCGAATAGGGAGGCCAATCCACGCCGCCTCCTGTATGTTTCGGATAGCCCAAAGCAATCACACGATCATCGAAATATTCATTCAGGAAATTAAAGACGTCGGCCGTGCCTTGTGGCCGGGCACCATCTTGCATAAACCACGAGGTGTTCGCAGTGTCGTCTAAGGCAGTTTGTACCGCCACAAATTCACGAAGAATGTCCAGATAGCGTGATGCAGTAATCGTTTCGGATCTGAAAAATGGGCCAATGATTCCTTTGGAAGAAATGGCGGCCCAGACCAGTACTTTTTGAGGATGCAGGGACGATGGGACTGCAACATGGGGCTTTTCGGTTCCCCATATGCGCCAGTTCTGTTTATTGACGAAGCCGTCCAGGTAAAAATAAGCTTCGTCAGTAAACCAAATGCTGCCCACATGCATATCGCCGTCATCAATCCTGTGCACTATATCGTTAGCGAATGTCTCTCGTGCAGCAATGGTATCGGCGCTGAGGGGTTGCCGCATTGAATTTTGTATGGATAGAGGTGTAAACTCTGGCGCATGAGACGATACGTGGACGTTGGCGTCATTTGGACCGCAGCTGCAACACGGCGAACGGAAACCCGAGGCCGCTGTTGGATCACCTGCTGCACTAGCTGCGCGTTGCCCTCTGTGGTTGCCGTACGCGGTCGTCGCCCTACTTTCCAGCACGTTCATCCGTCACGTTCCCAGTCCGTTGAAATTTTGCAAACAGATCCTTTATTGTATCGCTTTTCGGTCCTTTGGTTACATTAAACGTCCGTTGAAAACTTCGTCTTGTTGCAACAACACTGTGTTCTAGGCGGTGGAATTCCAACACCAGAAAAATCCTCTGTTCTAAGGAATAAACCATGTTGTCTACAGCACACTTGCACGTTGTGAACAGCACACGCTTACAGCAGAAAGACGACGTACAGAATGGCGCACCCACAGACTGTGTTGTCTTCTATATCTTTCACATCACTTGCAGCGCCATCTGTTGTTGGAAATTGTAACTACTGTAATTTCGAAAGTTTGTCCGCCTGAAAATGTACTGTTGTCCCAATCATATTGCAACAAACGGTGTATTTCTATCGCTGCTCGTTTAGTTTTTATTGCCGTTTCAAATATACCGGTCATTTTTGAAACACCCTGTATAAGAAGTGAAGTCCCCTGCTTGCTTATTTTTGTAGGTCCGGGCTAGTCTGAGGAACTACTATAGATTTTGCGATAAGGTCTTAGGATTCCCGGGACCGATATCTTGCCAGTATCTTTATCGAAAATCGTTAAGATTCTCTATTTCTCGATTCCCAGGATGGATGATATATATATATTGTGTGTGTGTGTAGTTAAGTGCTATTAGCACTTGGGCAGTTTTTTTAAAGAAAAAAAAACAGTGACAACACTTTTGCTGCAAGCCAGTCTTCCGGAATTTTAGTGTTTAGCCAACAAATATTGATCAGATATAAAATTCTAAACTTACGCAGTAATCCACCATGTTCAATCAACTCTACAAGTATCGACACGTCCTGGTCTACTCTTGCATTTTCTTAAACTACATCTTCCATTTCTTGTAAAGTAATTAAATCTGTATTTGTATAATTAGTTATATTTTTATAATTTACGTTTAGATCTGTATGATTTAAATTCAAATTTTAGTGCGCCACAGAAAGTGCAGTAAACCACTTTCCACTCAAACAGCGCGCGGAAAAACGAACAATTAATACTCTCCGTATGAGCTCTAGCTTCCCTTGTTTTATTACGATGATCATTTCTCCCTATGTAGGTAGCTTCAAACAGATATTTTCACGTTTGGGGGAGAAAATTGAAGACTGGAATTTAGTGAAGATATCTCGTCGCATCGAAAAACGCCTTTGTTTTAATGACTGGTACCCCAACTCGCGTGCCATATACGCGACACTCTCTCCCTTACTTCGCGATAGTATAAAACGAGCTGCCCTTATTCGAAAGTTTTCTATGTCCTCCGTCAGTCCTATCTGGTGAGCATCCCACAACGCACAGCAAAACGCTGGCACAGGGCGGACAGTCTCTTTATTGGATTTGTTGCTTCTTCTAAGTGTGCTGCCAATAGAACACACGGTCTTTTGCTCGCCTTCTCCACAACATTATACACGTGATCGTTCCAGTTTAAGTTGTTCGTAATTGTTATCCCTCGGTATTTAGTTGAACTGATAGTCTTTACATTTGTGTCACTTATCGTGTAACCGAAACTTAACGGATGTTTTCGGTAGTCATGTTGATGACCTTACTCTCTTCATTTTTACAGTCAATTGCTACTTTTTGCACCATACAGGTACCTTGTCTAAATCATTTTGAAATTTGTTTTGATCTTCTGAAGACTTTACTAGACTTTAAATGATAGCATTATTTGCAACAATCTAAGAGGGCAACTCAGACTGCTCCTAAATCGTTTGCAGAGGTTAGCAACGGCACAGGGTCTATACTGCTTCCTCGGGGAACGCCAGATATCATATCCGTTTTACTCGACGACTGTCCGTCAATTACTATGAACTGTGGCCTTTCTGACAGGTAATCCAGAATTAGTCGCACAACTGAGACAATGCGCTACAGGCACGCAATGTGATTAGAAGTGGTTTGTCAGGAACGGCATCGAAAGCCTTCTGGAAACCCAGAAATATGGAGTCAACATGAGACACCCTGTCGGTAGCACTCATTACTTCATATGTTGCACGAGAATGATATTTTTTGAATCCGTGATGACATAGTGTCAATTTAAAAAATGCAAATGAATAGGTTGAAGCTAGATCAAGTGGGCATTAGTGAAGTTCTACGGCAAGATGAACAGGATTTCTGGTTAGGTGTATACAGGGTTATAAACACAAAGTCACGTAGGGGTAACGCAGGAGTGGGTTTAACAAGGAATAAGAAAATAGGAATGCGGGTAAGCTACTATAAACAGCGTAGTGCACGCATTATCGTAGCCAAGATAGACACGAAACCCACATCCAGCACAGCAGTACAAGTTTATATACCAACTAGCTCCGCAGATGGTAAAGAAAATGAAGAAATGTACCATGAGGTAGAATAAATTATTCAGATACTTAAGGGAGACGAAAATTTAATTGTGATGGCAGACCGGAAATCGATGGTAGGAAAAGCAAGTGAAGTAAAAATAATGGGTGAATATAGACTGATGGAAAGGAATGAAAGAGGAAGCTGCGTGATGGAATTTTGCACAGAGCATAATTCAATCATCGCTAACACTGGTTTGGTAAACATGAAAGAAGTCGGTATACATGGCAGAGACTTGAAGGCACCATAAGATTTCAGACTGATTATATAATGGTAAGACAGAGAATTCGGAACAAGATTTTAAACTGTACGACGTTTCCTGGGACAGGTGTGAACTCTGACCGCAATTTGTTGGTTATGAACTGTAGATTAAAATGACGAAATTGCTAAATGATGATGATGATGATGAGGTCCCATACTCCGAGGAGCGTAGGGAACGATGCGGGAGACCCCCACCGCCGACTAGGCAAGGTCCTAGCGGAGGTGGTTTGCCATTTCCTTTCTCCGACCGTAATCAGCATTAACGATGATGAAGACGACACAAAACCCAGTCATCACGAGGCAGGAAAAATCCCTGTCCCCGCTGGGAATCGAACCCAGGCCCCCGTCCGCGGGAAGCGAAAACGCTACCGCAAGACCACGAGCTGCGAACAAATTGCTAACCGGCAGGAAATTAAGAGCTGGGACCTGAATAAGTTGAAAGAACCAGAGACTGCTGAAAGTTTCAGAGCGAAAATTTGGGAACGGCTGACGAGAACAGGGAAAAAGAATAAAGTAGAAGACGAATAGGTGGCTTTATGAACTGAAATAATGAAGGTAGCAGAGGATCAAGGTAAAAAGACAAGACCCAGTAGAAATCATTTGGATAACACAGAAGATATTTAATTAAAGAAAGGGGAAAATATAAAACTGCAGCAAATGAAGCAGGTGAAAGGAAAAATTGAGATTGACAGGAAGTGCAAAATGACTAAACAGAAATAGCCAAGGAGAGGTGTAAGGATTTTGAAGCACACTAAGCTATGGGAGTTTATACAAGGGCGAAGTACTTGAGGACAATATTATGGAAATAGAAGAGGATGTAGATGAAGATGAAATGGGAGATAAGATACTGCGTGAAGAGTTTGACAGAGCGCTGAAAGACCTGAGTCGAAACAAGGCCCCGGGAGTAGACAACATTCTATTAGAACTACTGATGGCCTTGGGAGAGCCAGTCCTGACAAAAATCTCCCATCTGGTGAGCAAGATGTATGAGACAGGCGAAATACCCTCAGAGTTCAAGAAGAATATAATAATTCCAATCCCAAAGAAAGCAGGTGTTGACAGATGTGAAAATTACCAAACTATCAGTTTCATAAGTCACGGCTGCAAAATACTAACGCGAATTCCTTACAGACGAATGGAAAAACTGGTAGAAGCGGACCTCGGGGAAGATCAGTTTGGATTCCGTAGAAATGCTGGAACACGTGAGGCAATACTAACCTTGCGACTTATCTTAGAAGAAAGATTAAGAAAAGGCAAACCTACGTTTCTAGCATTTGTAGACTTAGAGAAAGCTTTTGACAATGTTAACTGGAATACTCTCTTTCAAATTCTAAAGGTGGCAGGGGTAAAATACAGGGAGCGAAAGGCTATTTACAATTGGTACAGAAACCAGATGGCAGTTATAAGAATCGAGGTGCATGAAAGGGAAGCAGTGGTTGGGAAGGGAGTGAGACAGGGTTGTAGCCTCTCCCCGATGTTATTCAATATGTATACTGAGCAAGCAGTAAAGGAAACAAAAGAAAAATTCGGAGTAGGTATTAAAATTCATGGAGAAGAAGTAAAAACTTTGAGGTTCGCCGACGACATTGTAATTCTGTCAGAGACAGCAAAAGACTTGGAAGAGCAGTTGAACGGAATGGACAGTGTCTTGAAAGGAGGATATAAGATGAACATCAACAAAAGCAAAACGAGGATAATGGAATGTAGTCAAATTAAATCGGGTGATGCTGAGGGAATTAGATTAGGAAATGAGACACTTAAAGTAGTAAAGGAGTTTTGCTATTTAGGGAGTAAAATAACTGATGATGGTCGAAGTAGAGAGGATATAAAATGTAGACTGGCAATGGCAAGGAAATTGTTTCTGAAGAAGAGAAATTTGTTAACATAGAGTATAGATTTAAGTGTCAGGAAGTCATTTCTGAAAGTATTTGTATGGAGTGTAGCCATGTATGGAAGTGAAACATGGACGATAACTAGTGTGGACAAGAAGAGAATAGAAGCTTTCGAAATGTGGTGCTAAAGAAGAATGCTGAAGATAAGGTGGGTAGATCACGTAACTAATGAGGAGGTATTCAATAGGATTGGGGAGAAGTTTGTGGCACAACTTGACTAGAAGAAGGGATCGGTTGGTAGGACATGTTTTGAGGCATCAAGGGATCACAAATTTAGCATTGGAGGGCAGCGTGGAGGGGAAAAAATCGTAGAGGGAGACCAAGAGATGAATAGACTAAGCAGATTCAGAAGGAAGTAGGTTGCAGTAGGTACTGGGAGATGAAGAAGCTTGCACAGGATAGAGTAGCATGGAGAGCTGCATCAAATCAGTCTCAGGACTGAAGACCACAACGACAACAACAACAAGCTATGGGAAAAATAAATACCGCGTATAGGAAAGTTAAAGAAATACAGTCTATGAGAAAGTTAAACAGATTTTGGAGAAAACACAAGTAGCTTTATGAATAGCGAGACCTCAGATGGAAAACCAGTACTCAGCAAAGAAGAGGAAACTATAAGGTGGAAGGATTGTATAGGGGGTCTGTACAAGGGCGATGAACATGAAGGAAATATTACGGAAATGAAAGAGGATGTAGATGAAGATGTGGCGGGAGGTATGATATTGCGAGAACAATCTGACGGAGTACTGGAAGACCTAAGTCGAAACAAAGCCCCGGGGATAGACGACATTTCGCGTAAAATTAGGAACACTCAAGGCAATACTGACCTTACGACTTATCCTAGGAGATAGGTTAAGTAAAGTCAAAGCTACGTTTGCAGCATTTGTAGACAGAGAAATCTTTTGACAGCGTTCACTGGAATATTCTCTTTCAAATTATGAAGGTAGCAGAGGTAGAATGCAAGGAGTAAAAGGGTATTTATAACTTGTATAGAAAGCATACGGCAGTTATAAGAATTGGGGCGTATGAAAGGGAAACAGAGGTTGAGAAGGAAGTGAGATAGGGTTGTAGCCTATTCCAGATATTATTCAATCTGTACATTGAGCAAGCAGTAAAGGAAACCAAAGAAAAGTTCGCTGCAGGAGTTAAAACCTTGAGGTTTGCTGCTAACATTGTAATTCTGTCAGACACACAAAAAACTTGGAAGAGCAGTTGAACGGAATGGACAGTGTCTTTAAAGGAGCCTATAAGATGAACATCAACAAATGCAACGCAAGGATAATGGAATCTTGCCGAATTAAATCAGGTGATGCTAAGTGAATTAGATTAGGAAACGAGACAAAGCAGTAGGCAGGTTATCCTATGTGAGAAGCAAAATAATTGATGATGGCCAAAGTAGAGAGGATAGTAAATATAGACTGCCAATGGCTAGAAAAGCGTTTCTGAGGAACAGAAATTTATTAATGTCAAATAAGTATCAGGAGGCCTTTTCTGAAGGTATTAGTGTGGAGTGTAACCATGCATGGAAGTGAAAAATGGACGATAAACGATTTAGACAAGAAGAGAATAGAAGCTTTCGAAATGTGGTGCTACAGAAGAATGCTGAAGACTACATGGGCACACCACGTAACTACTGAGAAGGTACTGACCGGAATTGGTGAAAGAAGAAACTGGTGGCACAGCTTGACAAAAAGAAGGGATCAGTTGATAGAGAACACATTCTAAGACATCAAGGGATCACCAATTTAGTATTGGAAGGAAGCGTGGGTGGTAAAAATTGTAGAGAGAACCAAGAGATGAGTACAGCAAGCATATTCAGAAGGATGTAGGTTGGAGTACTTATTCGAAGATGAAGGGGCTAGCACATGATAGAGTAGCATGGAGAGCTGCATCAAACCAGTCTTTGGACTGGCGACCACAATGACAACTGCGAAGTTCTGTAAAAACTTTGTTAATTACAATTAATGTTTGCGATCTTGAGAAGTGACAACTAAGTCAATAATACACACTTTCTAATAACAATTTCTATTATATTTTTCAAAATTCAGATAAAACTTACGTTACTTATCAGACAGCACTACAATGGCGGCCTACCGCTAGACGAAACAAAACGAGAGAGGTAGTTCAGTCAAAGCATTGTCTCTGATCTTCATGGCCTATGTTACACAGAGATTATACAAAAAAAACCTGTGTTTTGTTAATTATGTCGATATTTATGTTTTGATAATAATAACTTACGTTCTTTACTATTTGTTATACATCCCGCACACGTACACAGTCTTGGAATATTTTATAATTCACACGTCTCATAACAAAAAATTCCTTTCCCTTTCTCCAAATGTCCATTTATGTGACGTACCGCCACATCTGCCGCACCGGCCGGCCCGTATTTTGTGACTCTGCTTTAGTGGAACTGTCATTGTTAACATTACCATCACTATCCCACAGTGAAGATATTGATCGTGACTATCCATTGTCGCGGACTTGTTACATCTATTTGTGCTACGCTTTTCTCAGACGTAACCAAGTGTCTTAATATTTTGAAAACGAAGTCTTGTCGACCATATACATCATTCCATATTGACAGTGTAGTAACATCGGCAGAATCTCTAAATATGAGCACTTGCATTGATCCCCCAAGAAAAGTATATAATTGAAAACGGAAATTATGGAATTTGACGGTTTTGACAAAAAGTTAGTGCGAAAAAATGTATTCTGATACTAGACAGAGGAAAATATCCGACTGCTAGAAAAATACAGGGTTATCTCCGTGAAAAAATTAGTTATTACGGTACCGAGACGACCGTTCTTCGTATTATCCGCTCACTTGGTTTTTGATTCAGAAAATATAATGATGGACAAAATTTTTTAAAGGAATGCAAAGACACTGCAGCAACAAGAACGAACTTTTGTGTAAAATGCACTTACTGCGTGCTGAGGACAATAGTCTTGTACTATACTTCGATAAAATTTGGGTTTCAAAAAACTATACACGAAAATATTTTGCTCGATTTAAACGGAAAAATTGGCTTGAAAGTACCTACAGTTACTTATGTATAGCGTATATCGGCGATCTGGGTGATGGGTGTTGTGACGAAGAGTCAGTAAGAGCAGCAAATATAACATTTACGGGAGGTAGGAAATACTCTCGGCCGTATCAAGGCGGAACACTTTCATTTCTCTTTTTTTTTAATCTCAGAATACTTGTGCGTTTTCATGATAAAATATCTATCACATGCATCTATAAACTCCGAGAATGTTCTTATACTACACTCCTGGAAATGGAAAAAAGAACACATTGACACCGGTGTGTCAGACCCACCATACTTGCTCCGGACACTGCGAGAGGGCTGTACAAGCAATGATCACACGCACGGCACAGCGGACACACCAGGAACCGCGGTGTTGGCCGTCGAATGGCGCTAGCTGCGCAGCATTTGTGCTCCGCCGCCGTCAGTGTCAGCCAGTTTGCCGTGGCATACGGAGCTCCATCGCAGTCTTTAACACTGGTAGCATGCTGCGACAGCGTGGACGTGAACCGTATGTGCAGTTGACGGACTTTGAGCGAGGGCGTATAGTGGGCATGCGGGAGGCCGGGTGGACGTACCGCCGAATTGCTCAACACGTGGGGCGTGAGGTCTCCACAGTACATCGATGTTGTCGCCAGTGGTCGGCGGAAGGTGCACGTGCCCGTCGACCTGGGACCGGACCGCAGCGACGCACGGATGCACGCCAAGACCGTAGGATCCTACGCAGTGCCGTAGGGGACCGCACCGCCACTTCCCAGCAAATTAGGGACACTGTTGCTCCTGGGGTATCGGCGAGGACCATTCGCAACCGTCTCCATGAAGCTGGGCTACGGTCCCGCACACCGTGAGGCCGTCTTCCGCTCACGCCCCAACATCGTGCAGCCCGCCTCCAGTGGTGTCGCGGCAGGCGTGAATGGAGGGACGAATGGAGACGTGTCGTCTTCAGCGATGAGAGTCGCTTCTGCCTTGGTGCCAATGATGGTCGTATGCGTGTTTGGCGCCGTGCAGGTGAGCGCCACAATCAGGACTGCATACGACCGAGGCACACAGGGCCAACACCCGGCATCATGGTGTGGGGAGCGATCTCCTACACTGGACGTACACCACTGGTGATCGTCGAGGGGACACTGAATAGTGCACGGTACATCCAAACCCTCATCGAACCCATCGTTCTACCATTCCTAGACCGGCAAGGGAACTTACTGTTCCAACAGGACAATGCACGTCCGCATGTATCCCGTGCCACCCAACGTGCTCTAGAAGGTGTAAGTCAACTACCCTGGCCAGCAAGATCTCCGGATCTGTCCCCCATTGAGCATGTTTGGGACTGGATGAAGCGTCGTCTCACGCGGTCTGCACGTCCAGCACGAAACGCTGGTCCAACTGAGGCGCCAGGTGGAAATGGCATGGCAAGCCGTTCCACAGGACTACATCCAGCATCTCTACGATCGTCTCCATGGGAGAATAGCAGCCTGCATTGCTGCGAAAGGTGGATATACACTGTACTAGTGCCGACATTGTGCATGCTCTGTTGCCTGTGTCTATGTACCTGTGGTTCTGTCAGTGTGATCATGTGATGTATCTGACCCCAGGAATGTGTCAATAAAGTTTCCCCTTCCTGGGACAATGAATTCACGGTGTTCTTATTTCAATTTCCAGGAGTGTATTTTCCGTCTAAATATGTCAGTGGTTAAAAAAATATTTTTCGGCAAAATTTGTTGTGTTGCTAGTTTTCATTTTTGTTTGCAGCAACTGGTAAGAATTTTCTTTTGGAGTTTACTCCATCGTACTCTAGACTAAGAATAGAGATGTCTAATATTTTTTACGTAATTTTTACTGCAATTTGAAATTATCACTAACTGGCAATCTGTAGGACAGCGAGATGACCTTGGGTGCAAATTTTCGTACCGGCCGCTTCTCATCAGGCTGTAGTTTTCTCCTATTTGGTCAGTGGGAGATTGCAGACAACGCTCGTATGCTCTCTGTTTTTCTTTAATTTTTTCCTCAAATTTTTCAATGCCAAATGGCTTTGTAAAATCGAGAAAGGCTAATCTACTTGTTCACGTACTTTTTACTCTTTGCATGGTGTCGTGTCTGAGCAGTAGGCTCTCTCCTCTTTTTTTTTCTTTTTTTTCCGTTCTGGAATCGGTAAAAACGAAACCCTTATAGGAGCTTTTTGTTGTCCATCCGTCTGTTAAGAGCATTTTTTCTCAGGAACGGGTGGATGTATCTAGTTAACATTTATGTCACGTGCTAAGGTTTATGGTCCCTTGGCAGTATAAAAAATGGAAACGCCTAAGTCAGTACAGTCAAATGATAAGCCAATGATGTTACATATTTTAATACTCGCAAACTGTACCTGTAGTTGTAGGATACCTAGCGTTGTATAACCGCTCTTTTAATTAAGAACAATATTATCAGGCTTGTTCTCATGTAGGGTGGCGGGGGGGGGGGGGGGGGGGGGGAATGATCGATAATATCGGAAATAATTAATAGCACTGAAAAGTTTTAATTAAAATTATCGATATGTAATCTCTCATCAGAATAACGCCCGCAGCAAAGTAGTGCTTCAGGGAAATCAGAGAGGATTTAACACGGATACTTTTCTTTCTAAATCCTACTATATAAACCATGCGTACTCTTGTCCTGTTTTCTGCGCTCTGGATAAGTCTACGTAGCTGCGGGCATTTCCGTGTGATTTGCTACGGAAGGGATAAGGGCACTTTTGTTAAACTGCAAGGAAATTGACTATAGTTAATTTTTACGAGCCAGACTTTTGGCGTAAGGTCACGGACTAAGAACATCTGATGATGATGATGATGATTAGTGTTTTAGGGCGCACAACAGCGAGGTTATCAGCGCCCGTTCCCAAAAGTTCAATTCAGAGCCGAATCGTGAGAGAAGTGGTATTGTTCAAATTGCAAGATTGGACACAGCACATCAAAACAGGGAGATAAAACTAAAAATAAAAGAGCAGTACAAACAGGGAAAAGGAAGTAACGGTGGCTGAGTGATCACTTAAAAATAATGGGTGACCAAACCACTGGACAGCACATTAAGACTTCAATCCCAATATTTTGGGAAGAAGGCCAGACATCACACAAAAACGTAAAACTCTAGCGACACTCGCCTCATTATTAGTTAAAAGAGAGGGTAGGTCTGGTGGGAAACGGAAACCTTCCCTCAAACCCGCATATAAAACACACTCAGTTAAAATATGCCGTATCGACAACTGTCTCCCACATGTCTGACACGTTGGTGGCTCCTCACGACGTAACAGAAAACCATGTGTCAAAGGACAATGTCCTATTCTAAGCCGTGTGAGGGCTACTTCCTCAGCGCGGCGTTGTCGGAAGGAGGTGAGCCACGGTCGGACAGAATCCTTCACCGCTCGCAACTTATTATCCCTCACGTCCAGCCACTGAGCCTCCCACCAACGCATGACCTTCCGAGTCACGAAAGACGTAATGGCCTGCAGGGGGACGGAACAGCGAGCAGGAGGTGTGATGGAGCAAGCCTCCTTGGCAGCCGCATCTGCAAGTTCATTTCCAGGAATCCCTATGTGCCCTGGAACACAGCAGAAAATCACATCCTTACCCTGCTGTTGCAAGAGCAGGAGTGCGTCCTGCACCTCTTGCACCATCCGATCTGCTGGGTACATCTGTTCAAGAGCGTGTAGAGCACTTTGGGAATCGGAGCAGATGATGAATTTCGTGCCACGATGTCGGCGCATATGCTCTAATGCTTGCAGAATGGCAAACAGTTCTGCATAGTAAACTGAGAACTGCTCTGGGAGCCCTATCCGATGGACAGTATCGGGAAACACAGCAGAGCAGCCCATAAAATCCCCCTGTTTAGAACCATCCGTGTAAACAGTAGTAAAATCGGAATGGCGTTCTAAAATCTCAGTAAGTTTAATTTTAAAAAGGTGGTCCGGGGTACAATACTTCCTGTAAGCAGCCAGATCAAGAAGTAATCTTGGCCTTTGTAGTCGCCAGGGAGATCCCCTACTCCATCCCTGGTGGAGGACCTTAATGCCCTCCAGGTGTACCGACTCGAGACTCTCCTTTGCACGGATGCCAAACGGCTTTGTTGCCGCCGGACGGTGGCGGAAGAGACGTGCCAGTGCCGGCTGGGAAAAAGTGTCGGACGCCAATGAAAGAGGAGTGGACTTGGCCCTGTACGCGTGCCGTACCACGAGGAGAAGACGCCGAATGGACAGCGGAGGCTCTCCCGCCTCGACACACAGACTAGCAACCGGACTCGTGCGATAAGCCCCCGTTGAAAGCCTAATACCCTCATGGTGAATCACATCCAACATTTTGAGGTAGGAAGGTCTTGCAGAGCCATAAGCTTGACATCCGTATTCCAGTCGAGGTCGCACAAAGGCCTTATAAAGTTGGAGCAGACGTGCCCTGTCAGCGCCCCAGGATCTATGACTGACGCATTTAAGGACGTTTAAAGCCTTGAAACAGCGGACCTTTAGATCCTTTAAGTGTGGCAACCATGTGAGCTTCTCATCAAAAATAAGCCCGAGATATTTCACTTTCTCCATAAAGGGGAGAACAGTGTCTCCTAGTTTTAAAACAGGGAGATTAAAAAGAGAACGGGAACGGTTAAAATCTACACAAATGGTCTTCTCCAAAGAGAATTTAAAGCCCGTGGTCTTAGACCATTCCTCCAATCGCACGAGTGTCAGCTGTAATTGGCGTGTAGCAGCTGTGACGGAGGAAGACGCACAGAAAATGGAGAAATCGTCCACAAACAAGGAGCACTGCACGGGCCGTCGTACTGTGGACGCAATACTATTGATGGCAATTGCGAAAGCTGTCACACTGAGGACACTTCCTTGAGGGACACCGTTCTCCTGCTTAAAACGGTCAGACAGGACATTCCCAACCTTATACTTAAAATACCTGTCCGACAGAAAGGATCGGATGAGTGTGGGTAAACGCCCACGGAAACCCCACTCATAAAGCTGCCGCAAAATGGTATGCCTCCAGGTAGTATCGTACGCCTTCTCCAGGTCGAAGAAAACCCCGATAAGGTGTTGCTTACGTAGGAAAGCAGCTTGTATCGCTGTTTCGAGTAGGATCAGGTTATCTAGGGTGGAATGATACCTCCTGAATCCACACTGGCAGCGGGTAAGTAAAGATCTAGATTCGAGAACCCACACCAGGCGCCTATTGACCATACGCTCAAATGTCTTTCCGACGCAGCTCGTGAGACTAATGCTAACTGTGTGCGCGAGATAAGTAGTGCTCAGTATTAAACTCTATTACATGCCGAATAACTGATAACTGGACCTGTGGACTATACGACGGGACGTTAAACTGAATACAAGAACGAAGCTGAACACTTAGCTTTGTGAAAATAAAAACGTCGAAGTTTGAATGACTTTATAGAAGTATAGTAATGGATCATAGCCCCTGCTATAATATCTTTGAATGACGAACTATAAAAATCACGGAGATTTTAGTGCCGTAATTGCTGAGAGTAACTGTAGGATCCACCCTGCTTTTCCCTCCATACAAAACGCAATCATTCATGCTCCTTTAATTATTATTAAATGCCGTTGATAAAAGAACTAATGTGATTTCCATAATTACGTGTGTATTAGTAAAAAATAACTAACATCCACAGACGTTATTAACTCTCCTGTCGTCGGTTACGCAGCAACAAATGAAGGGTGATCGTCTGAGCAAAAAGTTAGCATTAATAACCATGAAAATCCGAAATTTAGTTGCCGTTACAGTGAAGATGTTTGTGGCAGCTCCATCTGATGTATAGATATAACTAAAGGTCGGGCATATATAGGAGGTAACAACATGATGTCTTCCGTCAGAGAAATCGACAACAGCAGATCGACGGAGGGCGGCTACAGTTGGCCTAGAATCTGAAATTTCGAAAAAGGTTTCACAGTACAGTCATAAGAAAAAGACCGAAAACTGTATTTTTGTAATTATATCGCACGGAAAAATATTTCTTTCGTTATTCGTTATCCGACGTCAAACTTGAAACTGAAACAATCAGTAACTCTATATTCATGCTGACCGGGTCCCAACGGCACTAGTCAAACGTCAGACTCGTCTACAAATGTTGAAACGCCGTACCTTCGTACAGTAATCGCTTCTGGATATCTGATGATGGATAAACTGCGAAACGCGCCATATTGGCAGTAACGTCATTCCTTGCCTGATGTTTGACTTTTACTATTGCGACCCAGTCAGCCTGCATGGAGAACTACTGATTATTATAGTAATGGTCGCCTGCCCCCTGCCTGACTTTCTGTCATATTTATGTTGCCCGTGCGCTAGGGGCTGTCCGCCCCCGGTAGCTGAGTGGTAAGCGCCACAGAAAGTCAGGCGTAAGGGCCTGGGTTCGATTCCCGGCTGTCCTAAGCATCAACATTTTAGCCGGCACGGTAGCTCGGCGTGTTCGGTCAGAGAGCAGGCTGGCCTCTGTAATAAAAAAAAAAAAAATTGGGTGAAGGGATCAACAAAGAACTTCAACGGATGTCATATGACATCCGCTGCGATCAAACACAAGGAACAATGAGGAACAAACTGTAAAAAAAGGGGGTAGCGTCTTTCATTCATAATCAAAACGTCTTCGGTCCCGAGATCGAATCCTGCCACTGCTTAAATTTTGATTAATAATCAGCATTGGTGGCCGAAGACTTCTGGCATAAGAAGTCACCCTCATTCTGCCAACGGCTTTGTCAAAGAGGGCGGAGGAGCGGACAGAGGTTCAGGGCACTATCTTGTCCTAGGGGTGGGAAACTGCCCCAAAAGACGGAAGAATCAGCAGTGATCAACGACATGAGGATGCAGAAGGCAATGGAAACCACTGCATTAAAGACACGTAACGTGTATCCACAGGACATGTGGCTTGGGATTGAAAAGTGTCATGATGATCTCTCCTTTGGCAAAAGATTTCGGAATAATCCCCCATTCGGATCTCCAGGAGGGGACTGCCAAGGGGGAGGTTACCATGAGAAAAAGATTGAATAATCAACGAAAGGATAACGTTCTACGAGTCGGGCCGTGGAATGTCAGAAGCTTGAACGTGGTAGGGAAACTAGAAAATCTGAAAAGGGAAATGCAAAGGCTCAATCTAGATATAGCAGGGGTCAGTGAAGTGAAGTGGAAAGAAGACCAGGATTTCTGTTCAGATGAGTATAGGGTAATATCAGCAGCAGCAGAAAATTGTATAATGGGAGTACGATTTGTTACGAATAGGAAGGTAGGGTAGAGAGTGTGTTACTGTGAACAGTTCAAAAAATGGTTCAATTGGCTCTGAGCACTATGGGACTTATCATCTGAGGTCAACAGCCCCCTAGAACTTAGAACTACTTAAACCTAACTAACCTAAGGACATCACACACATCCATGCCCGAGGCAGGATTCGAACCTGCGACCGTAGCGGTCGCGCGGTTCCAGACTAAAGTGCCTAGAACCGCTCGGCCATAACGGCCGGCGTGAACAGTTCAGTAACAGGGTTGTTCTTATGAGAATAGACAGCAAACCAACACCGACAACGATAGGTCAGGCAGGTATACATGCGGACGTCGCAAGCTGAAGACGAAGTGATAGGGAAAGTTTATGAGGATATTGAAAGAGTAATACAGTATGTAAAGGGGGATGAAAATCTAATAGTCATGGGGGACTCGAGTGCAGTTGTAGGGGGAGGAGTAGAAGAAAAGGTTACAGGAGAATATGGGCTTGGGACAAGGAAAGAGAGAGGAGAAAGACTAATTGAGTTCTGTAATAAGTTTCAGCTAGTAATAGCGAATACACTGTTGAAGAACCACAAGAAGAGTAGATATACTGGGAAACGGACGAGCGATATGAGAAGATTTCAGTTAGATTAGATCATGGTCAGACAGATTCCGAATTCAAATACTGGATTGTAAAGTGTACCCTGGAGCAGATATAGACACAGATCACAATATTGTAGTGATGAAGAGTAGATTGAAGTAGCATTGTCTGAAGACCGCGGTATGTTTGTGCAGAAACTCTCTGTGTTAAACGCCGGGCACCAGCAGTGCAGCCATGCAGAATAAGGAATACAGATACGGCCAGCAACCGGCTGGCCTTGGCCTGTGCGGGGACACAGCTCCGTGGTCCCAATGTTGACGTAATCGCCGCTTGCGAGGTGGATTATGAAGCCGCTAGCGCCTACGCGACAGAGCTTGCCTCCAGCACCATACACGGATTCCACTACACTTCGCTGTTAGATTTTTTTTTTTTTTGTTTCAATTTGATTGTGTCTGCTGTGGGTCACGACAAACATCATTCATTTAGAGTGTCCTCTTTTTGAGCATCCCACTGATTCGTAATTGTTTCGGGTTGACCTTCTCTGCAGTCTCACTACAAATACCGTTTAGTGTTTTTTCGATAACAGAACCATTTTATCTCACAGAGGGTTCATGAAATTATGGCTGTTTACTGCGTTCCTGTACTTATGTCTGTTGTATATTGCCTCAAAGCTCTCTTAGATATCCAGAATGAGATTTCACTCTGCAGCGGAGTGTGCGCTGATATGAAACTTCCTGGCAGATTAAAACTGTGTGCCGGACCGAGACTCGATCTCGGGACCTTTGCCTTTCGCGGGCAAATGCTCTACCAACTGAGCTACCCAAGCACGACTCACGCCCCGTCCTCACAGCTTTACTTCTGCCATTACCTCGTCTCCTACCTTCCAAACTTGGCGGGGCGTCAGTCTTGATTGGGTAGCTCAGTTGGTAGAGCACTTGCCCGCGAAAGGCAAAGGTCCCAAGTTCGAATCTCGGTCCGGCACACAGTTTTAATCTCTTAAATATGCTTGTTGTACACTGCCCTCTGTGTTCCTGTACTCATGCCGGTTGTGCGATTCCTTCTTTGCTACTTTAATTGCGACTTTATTCATTGGCATCTGCTTTCTTACAGTCATGCGTGTTCCTCTATGTTTTTTGCACACTGCCTTCTGTGTTCTTGCAGTCGTACCTGTTATACAATGCCTTTTGTGATCAGGTAATTACGCCTGTTGGAGGACTGACTTCTGTGTTCCCGTAGTTATGCCAGTTGTACACTGTCTTCTATGTTCCTGTTGTCTTACCTATTGTTTTGTTGTTCACTGCCTTCTGTGTTCTCTCCACTTGCGCCAAAATCGTGCTGGCTTTGCACGTAAATCTGTCCGCAACAGCAAAATACGTCTTATACAGTTCCTCAGTTGCTCGTAGACTTTATTTGTTTCTCACTTCGACTTCTGATCAGGAGCACACTTTCGGTCTTTAATAGCACATTGTAATGGCAAAGTTTTGCATTAAATGAAAACCATTTCTTGTTATTTGTTTCTGCATATTGGGTCTGTTACTTTCATCTTCCTTTGTCTTTCCTTAGCGACATTCCAACTAGTTGGTCACTGTGCAAGTTATTTATTTTTTGTAGCAGTTTCAATTGTTTCGTATTTGCTTCTCATGCCTTTGTGCTGATTTCCTCTTTTCGTGCATCATCAGTTCTATCTTTTCATACGATGTATCTTTACAAGGTTCCACCCGTATCCTTGATTTTTCTGTGCCTTTCCAAGTACCGTTATATAGTATTCAAATGGTTAAAAAGCAGTTTATATTCCAGAATGTCCAAACGCTACCTCATTTCTTAGAATTTTATTTGTTTCTTTCTACACTCTCTGCCCGTGTCATTGAGTGCGACTGCACAGTTACACCGCTTAATGTGACTCATATGACATATGAGAATTGCTTCAATAACGTACCCACAAAATTTCCCTACAGTATGGCGTCAGTGATACTTTTCCACGATCACTTCGTTGTTCCATGAAATTTGAATTTCGATAACGCGTCTGTCGAGCTCATTTCGTCAATCGAATTGCACCCTGTCTAAAGCTCAACGAATAGAATCACCAAGTTAACTCTATGTTGTACGTGGCAGAGGGTGCTTTCCATTGTATCAATATTTCCTCTTCTCGTTCCACTCACGCGTAAAGCTTGGGGATAACGATCGCTTAAACAACTATGTGTGCATTGCAACATCTAGTCTTCGCGTTTCCTCCAGGAGTGATATATAGGAGGTTGTATTTTTCTAGAGTCTCCCCTTAAGATGATGAAAGTCTGTAAGCAGCTTTTCTTGGGATAGTTTGCGTCTATCTTCAGGCGCCTGCCAGTTCAGTTTTTTCTGCATCTCCATGTCGAAACACACGCTCTTTCCTCTCTCTCTCTCTCTCTCTCTCTCTCTCTCTCTCTCCGTCTCTCTCTCAAGTGACTATTCCTGCCCAGCGAGAGTCTGTCATGTGCCGTACTAGCCCCTCTTTTGCCTTGAACAAAGCAATGGGTATCTGGAAAGTCCACAGCTGTGATTGTCTTGCAAATATTCCCTCATTCTGTTACACAGATTGACTAATTAATTAAATCGATACCCACTTTGTGCGTGGGCAGTTTTTCCTTGCATCTTATTGGCGGATACTAGGCCTGGTATATTTGGTGGAATTCAATTTCGTAACTCCCCAGTTTCTGGATATTTTTCCCTTGCCTCCTATTTTTGGGTACTGGCACAGTAAGGTCATTTGGTAGCGAGTCAATTACAATGGAGGCAGCTGAGGATTTGAAATTTCAGTTCAGTTGCATGCTATGTCCTTAGACTGGTTTTTGTGCTTGCAGTACTACTATGAGAAACAATAAGTTGATTAGTTGTGAATTTGATGTACATTTGGTTCTTATACCACTATATAATCTCCAAGTTGGTTCTCTCAGCTACACCAGAATGAACAGTGAGGAAGAGCAGGAGGAGGATGAAGGATCTGCCATGTGACAGGGTAGTAACAACAACAAATACAATTCCCATCTTTCCGCTGTAAGACATTTCACTGGACTGTATTGAGAAGCAATAAACATCACACACTTAAATCACATTCCATTCTGTAGTAGTAATTGTCATGGTTGGATATCGGAGATCACTGAAACTTTCATACATCCTGTGTGCTCATGCCCAGTAGCCACACACCACTGTGGGTGTGTCTTAACGATCTCACCAGGCCTGCAGTCGCACTCCGCCTGCCAGAGGACCACCTGGCCATGGAGGGCATCGAGGATGACTGATGTGGTAGGAATTCGGATGTTTTTTAGTTCATCTAGCCCCAACACTGTCAGTGATCGATATTAAATCTTCTCAAATTTCCACATTAAAATCACATGACAGTGAAGGCTGCCCAACATACACTGAGTATTAATTCGCTATTCATCCTCTGTAACATTCACGAGATAAATTTTAGCTATTGTGGGCGACGAGAGGAAATTATGCCTCTAACAGTTATAAACATTATCTATCAGACATATAGAAAAACAGTGAAATAATACAAAACGATGATAAATATTAATTATTTATATAATATTTTATGATATAATTGGACATATCGATGTGAATCATGCAAAGACAATGATAATTGTAAATTCCTTTTATGATCTGCGTTCGTCTTCCTTTGTGTTTACCTTTTTTTTGGTTGGCTTTTGTAGGTTGCGGACGCAAGACGCATATCAAACTGAGGTCTGTTAAGAAATTGTAACTATTTGTTAATTATTACTTGAGAATAGAGTTCTTTATTATTATAAATATGTGTGAATAATTATTTGTAACTTTAATTCCTCTCCCAATAAACATTATCTGTGTTAATTATTTCTTTCCGCTGCAAGGAGCGCAGCCATTGATGGTAGCGATTTGTATCGCATTTTTATCTGTGTTTCTTACGAAAGTGTCACAGGGTTGCTCAATGAAAATTAGTCTAAATAGTGCAGAATATAAAAGTAAAGTTTAATCGGCATTACTTCAAATACTTATCTTGTTAAAAGGGAATTTGCTCTAACAATACAAGGTCTCTGTCAATTGTCTGCCGCCATCTTAACAATTATCTCAGCGGAAAATTCAAATTACGCAACTCTGCAGACATAAATGCCGAAGGTAAGAAAAATGTGTTAAAATAAATGTGCACAGGTGGTCCCGAACTCATTTTAATGAAACTAATTCGAATCAGATTGGTTCTTTAAGAACAGTGCTCATAGCATGATCCATATAACAAACTTTTTCTTGCCGTTGCATGGAGCCGAAATTAATTACGCACGAGTTCCGAAGAATATTGTTTCAGTTAACATACGTCAGTGTTGTGCGCGGCTGATATTCGGTGGTTTTAATGATCATTTTGCTGAAGATAACTGTTTCCATCATAATCAATAGTTGTATAGAATCAATTGTAGGAACTGTGATTTAGTGACACTTACACAGCTTACAGACAACACTTTAACACAACGTTAACTTGGATTTCTTTAGCAACTTGACCAAATCTTTAGCCGGGAGAAAAAATTATTTTGTAATTACTCTCTGTAATGAAATAACATTATCATTTTCATTTACAAATTAGTTAAATACCAAACCACTGAATTACACAGCGAACGCCACACCTCCCAGAGAGTGACACAGTTGTACCCAAGGTTACTAAATAATAAGGTTGGGCAGTAAGCGCTCTGCTCTGCCATTGGCTGGCCTAGTGACGTCAGCGTGGAAGCAAGCGCTCACAAGCAGACGACACGGCATGCGCGTTTACGTCAAGTTTTTGGCGGAAGATTTTGTTTATACCAGAAATGAAATGTCTAAACTGCTTTTCTGCTGCTAAAATGTTACAGTTAAAACTGATGAGTTATATTCTTTCGCAGCTTATGCCTCACACATCGGTAAAATGTCAGATCACAACCACACTGACACACACTTGAAATTCGAAACTTCGGCTCAAATAAATCAGAAACTATTCATTTAATTGCATTGAAATGAATTTACTTAAGAGCTCGAAGTTTCACACACTTGTTTGTAAGAACAGTATTCCTTCTTTCTAAAGCCGCTATAGTATTCATCAAAGTAATTTTATCTGTGTCTCAAAAAAAAAACTGTCATCTGTGCATGGGCTCTTATTATGATGGTCTTATTTGGTGACAGCTTTTCCAGAGTTTCCAGAGATTTCTTATGTAGTTCTCGTTTCTTATACCGTTTGGTTCTGTCTTCTGTTGCGGGTGACACATTGACAGTCGCACTACTGCACGGCAAATTGCGCGAAGGAACTGCATCTGGCTTGAGCATTCTTTTTCGGGGCAAATTGAGCAATTCAGACTGTAAATCCCTTAAGTAATCTGTTTCTGCGAAATGGCGAGAACATATCTTGCATGCGCAACATTTACACTGTCTTTCCCTCAACATTTCGACAACCGTAGTTTTTGTAATGTTTCATTACGCGGGAAACTGTGATACATTACGTCAGTTCCCTTTGTGCTCCAGTTGTAGGAAAAACAGCCCGTTACAGCACAGCCTGGCACTGTAAAAATTAATTTTCTCACTCACTTGTAGATTCTCCAATAAGAATTTCACAGGACGAACCATAAACTATAGAGCTGGCGAACACAATGTTGATTCCGCTGTCCACTATCGCCAACTATTTCAGTTCCGAATCAAGTATCAATTACAGCAAAAACCGTCAACACTCCCGAATTCCGAATGTTTCCGCTGTTGACTGAGTACCTCAGAAGAAAGAACTCAGTCAAAATACTCCTTCAAACACAAAACAACACAAGAAAAACAATCACACACAATTCGAACTGTGTACTGTTTGGCACAGCTGCTTCCACCGTGACGTCATGCGCACAACTGAGAAAACACGTTGCTTTCTGCGCATAGCTTTCTGCACCCCCCTGGTTGTACCCTACCTGACCAGTTCGGGAGGCTCAGTAACATTTGCACCTTAAGCCGGAAATGCCCATTTGTTCCAGTCATTCGCTATCTCCGTCACGCATCCAGACAGCCAGCAGATTTGTCATAGGAAACGAGCCACATATTTATAAGTGTAATTACAGTAAAATACTACAATCTGGTGATAATTGACAATGAGCAAAATATTGGAAATACCTCCTCCTGACGACTGTGGCTCTGGAAGTATCAATATCTATATCCTTATCACTGGACATAATTTTCCATAAAATTTTTCATCCCTCTTACCGCTATCAACGCACTGAAATCGCAGTTTTCCTCACGATCCTCGCGGTTTTCCCTTAAGAGCGGACATTTTCATTTTCTTTGCCCCCCTGGAGAGTATATGCAGTCTGCACAAAGACATTCAGAAGCATAATACCTATAATTCATCGATATTGAATTATGGTCTATAAACTTCACCGTCTATACGTCCTGATCTCCTTCAGAGTATTTCTATTATTACTATTTTAGAGATATGACAGTGTAATGGTGTCAGAGACTTCACTGACAACACAGTCTCTGCCTCCCTCTCTCTTTCTGTGTCTCTCTGTCTCCTCTTTTTTTTTATAATATCCAATGGAGCAAAACCATGAACTATAAAAACTTCATTAACTTCGCCTGGTAGAGAACTCAATAAGATATTACGACGTCTCTCTCTTCTGATATACTGAAAACAGACATCTGTGTGTTGACATTGAGCGTATTAAATATGCACATACTGGTCCATTGGAGCAGGTGGCAAGTGATCGAAGTCGCTTGCACAGACCTGTGTAAAGTTTTGTCTCCTGTACTGCAGGAGCGCCATATGCCACAAACTATAAGTCACAAGAGAGGGCTCCTGTGTCGTTCTTTTATAGGCAGTTTGATATGTTGTTTCTCTGCTGTAACACATCCAAGCAGTGTATGACTACAGCAGTGTATGACTCCAGCAGACATGTAAGTACTCCCTCATTCTCCCTCAATTTCCCCACATTTTGGCGTATTTTCCCTCCATTTATATGTATTTTCCATCTATATTTTACTTATTTTATGTTACTTCTGCTCATGTAGAAAAATAAATTTGTTTATGTTGGATCACAAGCCCAGTTGTGGCCTCAAAGTTGTCGGTAAACACCTTATAAGGTGTTTTATAAAGGATCTTTAGCCAAAGAGTATTGTATTACCAGCTGGGAGGGGGGGCTGCAATATACAACTACTGAATGGATTGCATGTTTTACTCTGTGCAACATGGTTTATGTTGTTTAAATTCTAACCAACAGCCGGCCTGTGTAGCCGTGCGGTTCTAGGCGCTTCTGTCTGGAACCGCGTGACCGCTACGGTCGCAGGTTCGAATCCTGCCTAGGGCATGGATGTGTGTGATGTCCTTAGGTTAGTTAGGTTTAATTAGTTCTAAGTTCTAGGCGACTGATGACCTCAGAAGTTAAGTCGCATAGTGCTCAGAGCCATTTGAACCATTTCTAACCAACAGTATTTACAATGTGATTCTCAGTACTCTCTACCAATCATAACCATGCAGTGTCAGCTAACAAATACCTTGCAGAGCAGTTGCAGCAGGGTTTCTAACAAGTTACTACTGCATGTCAAATGAGGTAATAGGGATGCATAAAAGTTGACTGCTGTTTTTCACGCTTTCCTGAAAAAGTGAGCCATCTGCCTCTTAACTGACATGGATGTGCATTAAAGAATGATAGAAGGTAGATAGAGTAATCGGTTGAGAGGGGTTGTAACAAGGTTGGGTTTAATTGTAGGCTGATGATGCATTCCAAAGAGAGGGAGTGGGTCAGCAGGTCGCAAATTTAACCATTTTTTCCATCTTCTCTTCGAGTTGTACCAGTTGTGTGGTACAACCTGCATTGGCCTCATATACAACTGCATGTTCTGTGTGTGACTTAGAGCGCTATCTACCTGCGATCATTAACAGCAAACCTCTAAATACTGCAGTCAGCAGAGGACTTCCAACACATGTGTGATGAATCATGTCTACCAAAGCAATGGAAAACCTATTTTGGCACACTCCTCTAAACGAACAAAATTGTAAGTGAAGTACTCCATTCTCCTACCACATTTTGGACACAAATCGAGTCGTAAGTTTCATTACTGCGGTGATTCTTAGTTAGTGACAGGAGTTTGTGAGCTATTGTAAATACAGCGTATACATTTGCTTGACAGATGCCCTTTTCATACAATCAGTGCATAATGGTGTGTAATTTCACATGTCAAATCCCCACTACTATGCATTTGTCTACGAGTATTTCCTCATAAGAAGTCGTTGGTTTGTGCATTTTCCATTGCTGGCGATCACTTTATAGGACTGATGCGAGTATAGTATAATCCCTGAACCGTAATCGGATGCGAACGGTGGGCGTTATACACCTCCAGAAAGCTGTATTGTGCATGTGTCACAAATAATCGATGTTTTTATTTGGTGTGGAAGGGAGCAGTTTGTCATCTCAAAGTTTGTCACCAAAATCAGTGCGATAGAAAACTTGGAGGGTGAATGTATATCAGATTTTGGATATACACTTCCTGCATTACTGCGTTAGGAGTGTTGCATTCCACATGACTAATATTTTGGAAACCACATGGCTTTAACATTGTAGCGTGTTTAAGTGCAGAACCGTGAAGTCTTAGGAGTGCGTGTGTTTATGTTTTACGATCATTTTTCTCTTACTAGCATGCTGCTGTTCCTGATTCCAGACTCTAGAACAATACCCTAGAATTAATACCGCAGTTGATTTACGTAAAATGTTTCAAACTCTTTCCATCTGGAGCTCTATTATGCATAAACCTTAAGTTTCTTCTTTTTCTCATTCGTCTGTTATATCATCACAATACTCTCAAATGTATCAGGTTCGTATCTACTATACACCAATAAGGAGTGCTAAATTCCTCAGCATCTAGAGAGATTGTGAGTAATTGGATGGGTGATGGGAGTAAGAATGGTATGGAGCAGTCTTCACACAACAGCAGTTACAGTATTGGAATGATAATATCGATCTGTATCGCCAGTGGCAATCAGTGTTATACTCTTTGCAAAAAAGAAATATCAAGGTGTATTGATTGCATGGAACTCAGTTCTTTCTGTTCCTTCACGAGACGTCAGCTGTCAGCAGGTATAGTACCCTCCTACTCTATGTCAGGCCCGAAACAAATTGGAGACAATGTTGCAGTTAGGGTTGGCTAAAGACAGAGGAAGAGTTACGAGATACATAGAGAGAAGACATCCAGAGTTTTCTTCAGAGTCCTTAGCCAATAGTTTCAACGAAATAGAAGCCTCTTGTCTTTATACTATGCATGTGAGAATACTTTGAGACTCTTATTCACATAGGGGGAGAGGCAAATCGTAATAAAATCTTACCGAATTTAGAAAAGTGTTTCAGCTAATGAACGTAGCTTTTGCATCTCCCCTCTGCTGATGGCTATTTGCTACACTATGAAACACTGTTTGTGACATGTGATGTAGGCAGTGTAACAGGGTTTGAAATGTGTCCACATGTATATGACCCTCGCAAAGTAATGGAGGGGGTCATTTAGCAATGATACAGAATTTAAGAACAGTGCTGCAACGTCATTGGCTAATAGCATCACGAGATGGACGCGATGAGACGTTTTGTTAACGTGACAGCTGATCGACACTGGTGTTTTGACCTCGAGTAATTGAGTTAAATGTATAGAAATTATGGAAAACCTGGTAAAATTACGAAAATTGGTGGAAAATACATAAAACTGATGAAAATACGACGAAAAAGTAGAGTGATGAGGGTACTTATATGCACGACTGGGTGTATGAAAATCATTCCATTCCTCCACTGGCGGGATTTACAACTGATGGTGCATACTATCTGTGCTCTAAGGGTTTAAGTCCTGCAAAATACCTCCTTGTTCCACATGAGGTTATGCACTGTAAATCATAGAAATGAAAGTCGCAGTGTCCAAAGATCTGGGGGTCAGAATGATCAACACCTAGGGCACCGAAACAGCGATCATATACCCGGGTGAAATATGCACCACTACTATGCGGAATCAATGTTCTGGGTCTCTTCGAAAACAGAACACCGTGACATCCGCTACCCCATAACTGTGGAAGATGAGATTAATTGTAGAGGAAAGCTGTTTGGAAGCGCTCCACAATGCCGCAAACTCATGCAGTTTCCATATATTGAGATATTGTCCACATTTTTATCAATAAGAAACATCACCTCTGTCTTTTACTTCAATCTTCTTGTGTACTGTGGGAGCAGCTGGGCTTACAGTATGTGATGTCCAGCTTTCTGTGAGAGCCGATGTTTCGAAAAGTATTAGTGCTGGTTCAGCTCCTGACACAGACCTCAAAGTTATAGCAGAAAAACAAAATGTGTTGCGGTGTACAAAGCTATAGTCATATTCTGCTTGGATATGTTACAGCAGAAAAATAACTTATGGAACTGCTTATGAAAGAACAACACAGGAACCCTGTCTTATGATTGATACACTACTGGCCATTAAAATTGATACACCAAGAAGAAATGCAGATAATAAACGGGTATTAATTGGACAAATATATTATTCTAGAACTGACATATGATTATTTTCACGCAGTTTGGGTGCATAGAACCTGAGATATCACTACCCAGAACAACCACCTCTGGCCGTAATAACGGCCTTGATACACCTGGGCATTTAGTCAAACAGAGCTTGGATGGCGTGCACAGGTACAGCTACCCATGCAGCTTCAACAAGATACCACAGTTCATCAAGAGTAGTGACTGGCGTATTGTGGCGAACCAGTTGCTCGGCCATCATCGACCAGACGTTTTCAGTTGGTGAGAGATCTGGAGAATATTCTGCCCAGGGCAGCAGTCGAACATTTTCTGTATTCAGAAAGGCTCGTACAGGACCTGCAACATGCGGTCGTGCATTTTCTGCTGAAGTGTAGGGTTTCGCAGGGATCGAATGAAGGGTAGAGCCACGGGTCGTAACACATCTGAAATGTAACGTACACTGTTCAAAGTGCCGTCAATGCGAACAAGAGGTGACCGAGAAGTGTAACCAATTGCACCCCATACCATCACGCCGGGTGATTCGCCAGTATGGCGATAACGAATACACGCTTCCAATGTGCGTTCATCACGATGTCGCTAAACACGGATGCGACAACATGATGCTGTAAACAGAACCTGGATTCATCCGAAAAAATGACGTTTTGCCATTTGTGCACCCAGGTTCGTCGTTGAGTAAACCATCACAGGTGTTCCTGTCTGTGATACAGCGTCAAGGGTAACCGCACCCATGGTCTCCAAGCTGATAGTCCATGCTGCTCCAAACGTCGTCGAACTGTTCGTGCAGATCGTTGTTGTCTTGCAAACGTCCCCATCTGTTGACTCAGGGATCGAGAAGTGGCTGCACGATCCGTTACAGCCGTGCGGATAAGATGCCTGTCATGTCGACTGCTAGAGATACGAGGCCGTTGGGATCCAGCACGGCGTTCCGTATTACCATCCTGACCCTAACAATTCCATATTCTGCTAACAGTCATTGGATCTCGACCAACGCGAGCAGCAATGTCGCGATACGATAAACCGCAATCGCGATAGGCTACAATCTGACCTTTATCAAAGTCGGATACGTGATGATACGCATTTCTCCTCCTTACACGAGGCATCACAACAACGTTTCACCAGGCAACGCCGGTCAACTGCTGTTTGTGTATGAGAAATCGGTTGGAAACTTTCCTCATGTCAGCACGTTGTAGGTGTCGCCACCGGCGCCAACCTTGTGTGAATGCTCTGAAAAGCTAATTATTTGCATATCACAGCATCTTCTTCCTGTCGGTTAAATATCGCGTCTTTAGCACGTCATCTTCGTGGTGTAGTAATTTTAATGGCCAGTAGTGTAGTTTGCAGGATATGGTCCGTCTGCAGTATTGGTGACAAAACTTTACACAGGTTTGCGCAAGCGACTTCGTTCACTGGACACCTGCTCCAAGAGACACACCATTACACTGTCATATTTCTAACTTAGTAATCCTAGCAATACGATAAAGGAGTCCAGGACACTTAATGAGTGATATTTATAGACTGTCATTCGATATCGAAGGATTATAGATGGTATGCTTTTGAATTTGTTTGTGCGATCTGAGTATACTCTCCATGATTCAGAATTTCCTCCTGTGGGATAGTTTGCTACGTTTTTCTCTACCTGTCAGCCTTGTAATTAATGGAACAGTGCTGTTGGAATGTGATAGGATTTCGAGAGAATTATCATGGTTTTGTGACTTGACTTGGGGTACCATTTCTTCATATTCAAAAAAAATGGTTCAAATGGCTCTGAGCACTATGGGACTCAACTGCTGTGGTCATAAGTCCCCTAGAACTTAGAACTACTTAAACCTAACTAACCTAAGGACATCACACACATCCATGTCCGAGGCAGGATTCGAACCTGCGACCGTAGAAGTCGCACGGTTCCGGACTGCGCGCCTAGAACCGCGAGACCACCGCGGCCGGCCTTTCTTCATATTCCATCAAACACCAACTGCCGTGCAAGAATGTATGTAACATAAATAAAAGGCACCAAGGTTTTTTAACTATAATTGCGCCCTTTATCCCTCGACGAATATGTGAGAATAACTATTTGGCAGGAGGGTTTTGCTGCTGGTAAGCTACAGGAGGCCGCGCAAAACTACACCCAGCGGGTGTGAGTGGGAACATAGCATAATCTTTTGTGATGCTATACTCCTGTAAATGATGGTCAGAAATGATATACTGCTTGAACGTAAAGTTACTGTGGCTTATGTTCCGACATGCAGCCAGACGTTTGTGGGCTGTGATCAGACTGCTATTCATGTGAAAAAATTGCATATGTGTAGTGGTAAGGGGAGGATAGATGTGATGTGGGTAATTCTGATTTCAATGCATTGACGAACCGACCATATGGGGTGATAGATTCATTTTGAAAACACCTGCGGGATACACGAATGCAAAAGTTCAACTGGATCTGCTATAGTGTACAAGCAGGGCGGACAATAGGTCTGTATTATAATGGATAGGAAAAACATTCTCTCATCGGTTCCCCTAAGCAGATCCTCACATGTCCTTTGTCGCACTATCGACTGCGATGTTCACTACAGTACACCAACCCATATTGGTGATATCTTTCCAACCATTTCACCTGCAGGAGCACTGTTGCTTATCGCACAGTGCCTGCCGCATGTGCTTTACAACACTTGTTTGAAAGAGTCTTGGTGGGATGCAGCACCTTCCAGAAACGCTAACTGAAAATGCCTACAATCTATTCTCGAATATGATTGGCTGGGAGACTTAAATGTCAAATAAGGGCTGGGAAACTTTAATGTCAAATAAATGTATAGAACTGGGGAGAACTGAGACACCTAGCCAGTGTGAATGTGGACATATAATAATTTTTTCGGATGCTATACACATGCGGAATAATCGGAAATGTTAAGTGTTAAGTTAATGTGGTCAGTGCTCTGACACGTGCAAAGAAAAGAACTGTGCCTGGTCTTAAGGGAGTTATGGATATGACGTGGAAAATTGAGATTGAAACACATCGATAGCCATACTGTTGATGAAAGACTTTATGTCGAAAATTATGTCCAGTCATAAGAAGGATATAGATATTGATATTTGCAGCGCCACAGTCGTCAGAAGGAGGTATTTCCGGTACTTCACTCATTGTCTAATGTCACCAGATTGGGGCTGGAATCGCAATATTTTTTCCGTAATTACACTGATAAATATGTGACAGGTTTCCTAGGACGAATCTGCTGGCTGTCCGGGTGGTTGTTGGAGGTACACACTGACTAGAAAAAAATGGACATTTCTGGCTCAATGTGCAAGCCATCGCTCAGTCTCCCAAACCGGCTAAGTGGGATACAACAGTGTCACTCTCTGGGAGGGTGAATAGCGAACTAATATTGTGTATGTGTTGGGCAGCCTTCACAATCCGTATGTTACGAGTGTTCTCTGAGTTTTACGTGGATATTTGGGAATATTCAGTATTGATCACTGGCAAGTGCTGGTGCTGGATGTGTTGATAGCATCCGAGTTCCTACCACTCCGGTCATACTGGACACCATCCATGGCCGGACGGTCCTCTCTGGCGTGCCAAGTCTGGCTGCGGGCCCGGCCCAATTGCTAAGACGCCTGTCCATGTCAGATGTGGACGTCAGGACATGAGTGCGTGGTATGTGCAAGTATTTCAGTGACTGTAAAACACCATTCAACAATCAAGATCTTATAAAATAATCCTCTATTCAAGACAACCGGTTTGAACAGGCACTGCTGTCATCTTCAGGTCTTAAAATATTTTTGCTGTAAAAACGTGTTTATTTTACGCTGAACTTCACGCCTGAGAAATCAAGTGGATAAAAATCAGCACATAATAAAATTTTTATCATCTCTAAAATATTTGAAAACATAAAGCAGTTTCAGTGTTCCCTGACATCTAACCATGACAATTACTACCATGGAATGGAATGTTATTAAGTGTGTGGTGTTTACTGCTACTCAGTACAGTCCAGTGGACTCTATCTTGCAGCATGAAGGTGGGAATGGTATTCTTCGTTGTTGCTATCCTATCATGTGGTAGACCCTCTTCAGCCTCCTCCTCCTCCTCCTCCTCCTTGTCGTCGTCGTTCTTCGTTCTGGCGAAGCTGAGAGAACTAATTTGGGGATTATATAGCGCCTTTAAAACCAATAGTAACGTCAAATTCCCAAGTGATAAATTTGTTGTTTCCGATAGTGGTATTGCTAGCACACACACCAATCGAAACCCTATGCAGATCATTTAAAGACATAGCATGCAATTGGGCTGAAATTTGAAATTCTCAGCTACTTCCAACGTAATGGACCTCATACCAAATGACCTAATTGTGCCAGTATCCGCCAATAGAACGCAAGGGGAAAAAATCCAGAAACCCGGCAGTTGCAAGCTCGAATCCCATCAAATACACCATGCTAGTACCCACCTGTAGGGTGCAAGGAGAAACTGCCCACACACAAAGAGTGTCGATTTAATTAATTAGTCAATCTGTGTGAGAGAGTGAAGGACTATTTCCAAGCCATCCACAGCTGGGGATTTACCAGGTATCCACTACTTTGTTTAGAACAAAAGAGGGGTTTAGTGCAATACATGACAGGCACTCGTTGGGCAGGAAGCAGCCACTTAGAGAGAGAGAGAGAGAGAGAGAGAGAGAGAGGGAGAGAGCATGTGTTTCGACAGGAATAGCTCAGGTATCAATATCAAAGAGTTGCTGCCACCTGATGCTTTTTTTCACAGGAACTAACTGGAGGGGCGCGGAGGGAGGGGAGTAGGGGAGTGGAGGGAGGAGGGGTGCGGAGTTTGGTTCTCCCAGCGTCCTCTGCCAGTTACAGATGGACAAACTGAAACACGTAACTGTTTCGAAACAAATGAAACAGTACAATGCAATGTTTCGATACGCTGTTTCGAAACAGTGAAACAGTTTGTGTTTTGTAATCTAATAAACCTACACATTTTATCATCTTGAATGTCTACTCTATAAGTATGTCCATATAAACACAAATGAGGTGCGAGAGCGCTAATCATATCGCAGAAAGCATGAAACTATCACTTAGGCGTCTTGGCAGTTTCGTATTTCCTGCAGCAAATGCGCTGCTTTCGTGTCGTGTGACTTTCATACTTTTCAATTGGCTGAGGACAGCCATAGCTGAAGACAGAAGAACCACCACGAACGGAACTGGAGGTGGGAGCAAACTGCAGAAACAACGGATATGCTACTGGGATTCCCATATTCTGTTAGTGTGGGTAATATACCCATCCTGCTAATTTCCATTCACACAAAGGGAATCATTGTGGATAATAGGCACAGTGACTATAGACTCACAAATAACGCCAAATAATTCGAATAAATAACAAAATATAAAAGCAAAAATATTTTGTCTTTCAAGGTGTTTCGAACCGTTACTATAAATTCACCATGCTTCCCAGCCCTTCCCGTTCACCATTACACTATCAGTGATACGTCAAACAGATTGCTTGCAATTATACCTACATCAAATTTATGTATATGTCTATTAACTGTCACTCTACACCTTTTTTTATTCAAAATGTTGTACGCTTCCTTGCGTTTCTGTGATTACTGTACATGAACAGAGAAGCGTATGTTATAAAGAAGTGTAATTTAACTGAATGATTTTCACATATTTATTATTTTGAATGTGAATAGTATGCGTTGTTTTATTGTTTGGTTAGTGTTTATAAAGCAGATGTTACGCCATTTCGTAATAGGACAGTCAGCTAGAAACGAAGCTTTATTTTCGGATATCTTAAGCTTCATGCTATTGCTTGTCAAAAAGAATTCGACACTCTTGAAAGTGTTCATGAAGTGTTATGTTGTGTTTCAGTACCTGTGCCGAGCCTGAATCTCGTCCGACACAGAGCGGAATGAAACAGGGACCGATGACCATAGCAGTCTGGTCCCTTTAATCCCCCAAACCAACCAACCAACCGGAATGAAACATCACTGTTTCGATACAATTAGTCCGTTCCAAGCACAAGTGGACTGAAACAGCCTTATTTTGAAACAACGATACAGTTTCTGTGTCTGGCTCGAGATCGAATCTGGTCCGGATATCCGAGACAGGGGCGAAATGAAACACCACTGTTTCGAAACAGTGAACCACAGCTGTTCCGAAACACTGAAACAGTTCCACGTATCGATACACTGTATCGAAACATAGAAACAGAGGCCAAGTCTACTGCCAGTTGTGTTGTGATATAACTCAGTCAGTATCTGCATGGCAGGGCGAGCACATAGAGCTGCTGTGTTCACTGAGCTGGTATGGAATGTTTGCGTTTGGGAGCAAAACAAGAAATGAGTCTGGTATCAAAGGGACGGTGGCACCTGATGCCTTATTCATGGATTAAGTAACAGGAAAATGGAGGCTGCGACCAAGGGCAATCGCTGCCAGCTTTTCAATGTGCATGCGTCTGCGACCCTATCATCACCCGGTAGTCTGCGGATGGTGTGTACAAAGAATCAAGTGTGTGCAACCAGAAAGATGTGTTTTTGACAGATTTGTTTAGCGCGATCTGTAAATGTGTAACTATGTGTGGTGAGTTATTCAACTGATGCTGGAGGATAAAATATCGTGTTTTACACATGTCAGTATAACCCAAACGCATCAGAGAATTTCATACCATTAAAACGTAAATCACTACATTAAATTCTCCGAAACTTTTGAAATATTGCACTCTCTAAATCTAAGATCAGGAATTAGCAAGATAATTCATTTAAGAGGAGACACTCCACGCATATATTCTCAGTCCTTTTAAATTTTTTAAAAATTATATTTCTTTTATTTTTCTGAGAGACACTACTGAGAAAATAATAGTGGACTGAAATATGGTTGCTATCAGTTAATATACAGGGTGTTTCAAAAAGAAGATACATATTACAAAGTATTATTTTGTCCAAACTATCGATCGCTACGCCTCGGCTCGGCTATTGCAGAAACGAATACATAGTCTAGTTTATATTAATAGCCGCTAGATGCCAGTTGTCTTCTGTTTTGCTTGGTAACCGTGATATGTTTAAAATGGCTACTCCACAGCAGAAGTCATTTTGTGTTCTCGAGTTTTCAAGTGCAATTCCGTGATTACAGTGCAAAGACGTTTCAGACTGAGGTACCAGATTGATCCTTCGGATGGGTGGAACATTCGCAGATGGTATCGACAGTTTCTAGATACAGGATGTGTATGTAAAGGAAAGAGTCTGAAACACGTATGTAACGCAGCAGCGATGGCGAGGCATTGTAGCATCTGTGACCAGAGAGTATGCGCTTGACCGCGCGAGTGTTGCGAGCGGTTCTCAGTCAGTAGTAGTCTTTGCGAGTTAGTTGTCGCTATGCAAGAGTAGCAGTCAGTCAGTCGTTGCGAGTCTGTAGCTCTGTGTAGTTGAGAGCAGTACTCAGTCTGTAGTCGTCATGCAGAGCGGTCGGTCAGTAGTAGCAGCCCAGTGCGGTTGTGTGATGTAGGCGGTCCGCAACAATGGTCAAGATGAGGAATAAGGTATACTGTTAATTAATATAATCATTAGATAATGAAAAATTTTATTTATTGTAATTATTCTCCAACAAGTCTCCCAATAATAATTTTTTATTTCAAAAGCATTTTCTCAAAAGTTTAATTTTTTTGAACTAAAGATCTCGTTGCACTTCCCATTTCATTCCACTTCTTTTTGAAGAAAAATTTCACTTAACACGTACGATAGATTTTAACCAGATACAGCACAGATTGCATATTACAGTAACGCAAACATTACTTTTGATACGCAGAATTTTGCTCACGAGAATGTTATTTGAAAAATGCTCTGTTGAATGCACCACTATTATCGCACCCAGATCTTACTAGAAATTTTTCCATTGCCACCGACAGTTCTAACACCGCTTTAGGCGTACACATTTTCCAGGAAATTGAAGAAGATGGTTCAATAGTAATCAAAAACATCGCATTTGCAAGCCGCATTTTGTCACCTGCTGAGCGAAATTATTCTGTTACAGAACTTGAAACATTATGTGTTGTATGGGCTTTCACGAGATTTAGGCATTTTCTTTATGGCAGACATACCACCGTTTACACAGACCACAGAGCAATACAATTTTTGCTTTCAGCTAAATTCACTCACGATAGATTAAGTAGATGGAAGCTGTATTTACAGGAATTTAATTTTACGATTGTTCACATTCCCGGCACACAAAATGTTATAGCAGACGCACTATCGCGTTCTCTCAGCAACAATCAGCAAGACGTAGCAACCCACTTCTGCAAAGCAAATTTCAGTGTCATGTACATTCAGCAAGTTGCATTTGAAAATTTTATTTCATCGTCATTACAGGACATAGCACAAGAACAAAACAAAGACAATGTGTGGAAAGAAATTAAACAGCTTTGGCAAGATAAGAAAAATGTTACGATTAGAAACCACTACACTGTACGCAATGACATTCTGTTTCGCCGCTCTCATCCTGACAGCAACATTTGGTTATTATGCATTCCTGACGAACTGGTTAACAAACTAATTTGGTACACTCATTTAAGTTACGCACATTACGGAGCACGAAAATGTTTTCTTATACTGAGACAGAACTGTTATTTTACCAACATGGAAAAACGTATACGACGAGTTTTAGCGTCTTGTAAAATTTGCCAGAAAGCTAAATCAGACACCACTTCACATATTCCTCCTTTATATCCCATTATACCTGTGAAATTAAGACACATGGCCGCAGTAGATATTTTTGGTCCGATTCCGAGAACTAACAGAGGTTTTTGCTACATTTTTGTCGCTGTTGAGCTCACTTCAAAATTTGTTACTTTCACTCCATTACGCAAAGCTACTGCTAAAACTGTTTCAAATGCATTTGTAAAACATTTTCTATCTCATGTAGGGCATGTAATGAAAGTAATTTCCGACAATGGATCACAATTTCGTAGTAGTGTATGGACACGCATGTTACGAGCTAGAAACATTTCTCCGATTTATATATCCAAGTACCACGCTTCTTCGAACCCTTGTGAAAGATTAATGAAGGAAATTGGTAAGCTGTGCAGAATATACTGCCACAAAAGACATATTGATTGGGATACACACATACTCTCATTCCAAGATGTAATTAATTCCATTCCAAATGAATCCACTATGCTATCTCCGACTGTTATACTGAAAAACGTTGAACCACCGAACAAAATTAAAGAATTAATAGAATTCCCCAAAAATCGTCGCCTACGACACCACGAAATAATTGACATTGCGCTGAACAACATCAAACGTGCCGCAGAGCGCCGGAGAAGACAGCAAAAACAGGTTTGTACACGCCGCGACTTTCACGTTGGACAGAAGATATTAGTACGTACACACTATTTATCCAGCAAATTAAAAGGTAAGTGCAGTAAATTTGAACTTCTATACGCAGGTCCGTATCGGATTCGCAGCATCCCTCACCCCAATGTTGTACACGTCGAAACTTTGAGAACCAGAAAATCGAAAGGCAATCACCATATCTCAAACATTAAACCGTTTATTGAGTGAAACCACTGTATGATTCAACACACTATGATGCCATTTACTAATGCAATTAATTCACCTGACTAATTATTGATGATTATCGTATTTTTTTTTTTGGCAAGTGCCCGGCAAGGTAAGGTTAGCAGGTCGCTTTTCTTGTCGTTACACATCAGACCGTGCACATTTTCCATTTTTTTGTGTATATGACTGTACTCCAGTTTTGTTTGTATGCACTATGAAATAGTTAAGATATAACACACACCAGTCGACTTTGACATTTTTTTTTTGCCTTATGACATCTCAACATCGTGACTGTTTCACATTTTTTTTGCTACTGCATTGTATTATTCTGTGTACATTTTTTCGCATCCGAACACTGTCAATGTCTTGGACATATTACGTTTTCTGTCATGTTATGCTGTATGGTTAATTGTGTCACCATAAACCAGTCATTATTTAGTGGGTATAGGATTTAAATGCAAGACATTAATCTTTGTTCATCAATTTCAGAAAGGAATGATGATTCTAAGAAATAAATTTGACATAAATGGGAATTTCACCTACGGAATAAACGAAAGGAGATGCAATAACTTTATGAGGAAGGGTAAATGGATCAGGATTAACAAGCATTAACAAGACTATACTATACTCATCACAGAATAGCAGTCTTAACTAATTTTTTCTTTCAGAATACAAGGTGATTGATGCAGGCTGTCAGAGAGAACTACACATCTTAGTTTTAGTGATGAAATATGCTAGAGATAAGGAATAGTTATGTAATGAGTAACGAAGTGATTTTTTGCAGATGATAATGAGTACTGATGAATAATGATGAAGGATATGGTATTATGAATAATGAAGTTTTTCTTTACAGGTGGTGATAATAATGAAGTTATGATAATATGGATAATGAAGTGATGGATAATGAAGTTTTTTCTTTACAGATGAGGATAATGTTGAAGTTATGTATTTATGCTACGTAGTTATTTAAGTATTTGTTGCAGTTTGCTTTGACAGCAGGTGTTACATTGCATAGTAGGATGACGGAAAGTTTTGGAAAGGACAGCTATGGAACACATTTTATACACATTTCACTACTTGTTAATTCGAAGTTCACTACTTTTCAGCATAGTGTGCGTTTCTTCTTTCAGGTCAATAATCCGTTTTTGTATTTTTTCCAGGAGAAGTTTTTCATGACACTTACTAAACCTGTTACTTATTATACCTGTTCTAGTACTTGCATTTTTATATTTTTTACCCATTTGTGTTTATTATTTATAAATGTGATCACATGCACTGCCTTGTTACATAATCTTGCTACAGCTGACTCATGACGAATGACGTTACCTATCCTCATTTGCAGCAATAGGTCAAAAGCAAAAAGTATTATGCCTCAGCAATTAATTATCGATCCCAACGCAATGCATTGCTACCAAAAAAATGTATTACCAGTCCCACATAATGTCACTAGTTTATGATAATTCTGAATAATACTGATCAACTCTGAATAGCATGTCACTCGAGTAATGACCTCTTAATGAGACTATATTCAAAATAATGCTTTGTCACTAGCTAATAACTGCCACTGTTTATTGTAATGCCTGTGATTACTAATGATTTGACTGTAATTAACTGATTTTTAATAATGACTTCGTAATAATCTGAATAATACTGAATGATGATTTTATTCAATACTTGATGGCCACTGAGTGCCAATAATTAATGTCAATCAACGAAATTGTTATTAATTATGCCATTAATTAACTCTTGTTTTCAATGTTCATACTTTGTAATTGGAAATAAATGTGACTGTTTCATAATGCTTTGTAATTAGGAAAAGACTAATGATTCTTAATAGATTGGAATGACACATAATTAATTAACTATGGTACTGTTTAATAATGCTTTGTAATTAATTAAGGCTACAAATGATTAATTAATTAACTGTAATTAGACAAATGATTAATTAACGACAAATGATTAATTAACTGTAATTATACAAATAATTAATTAACTGTAATTAGACAAATGATTAATTAATGACAAATGATTAATTAACTGTAATTAGGAGAAGGTTAATGATTCTTGATTATACTCTGTAACTGAAAAGAATGCGATTATTTCATAATATTTTGTAACCAGGAAAAGAAGGCTACTGATTCTGTGTAAAACAATTAATGAACATTTTTCTGTAATACTACATACTTGGTACAGAAATGTTCAATAACTGGGCTATGAATGCCACGAACTATCAATGAAGACTGTAATTGTCAATATTATGTGACTTGATGTCCTTCACCTCATAAGCTGACTACCCTGAATTACTGCAATGTCCATTTGTCCTGTTTATCCCAGTGATCATGGAGCACTATATTTGGTTTTGCACTAATTCTACGTTGGTGTGCCTTGTAAGAGTGTGGTGTTGACACGACATGCTGTCCACCACCATGAGCGATGAAGACATTATTATGGTCCCACTGTTTGGTGTACCTAATGTACTGCCAAAATGAAAACATGGAACATTACTACGACAGTTCAGTGTCTTGGCTACACTGATAAATTCTGATGGGAAAAGAACTTCAAGTTGTGTCGCTTGGTGTTGTACTTCTGTGGAAAGATATGGACTTTCAGAGCAGCTGTGTGCAATCTAAAGTGCTACAACCATGATGCAATCCTTCCCTTTCCTATCCTGATTCTTGTCACATAAAGAAAAAATTTTTTTGGTAACATCATTTATGTTCATAGGTTATACATTTTTCGATTCGCTAAACTCCAGTGTGAGTACACTTATGTCACTGGTCGACATGATGTTTGCCATTATGTTTATTTGTTGTGAAAATACTAAAGACATTTTTCAGTGCATGTGCACTTTGGACATGAATTTTTTTTGCCATTATGTTTATTTGTTGTGAAAATACTAAAGACATTTTTCAGTGCATGTGCACTTTGGACATGAATTTTTTTTTTTTGCCATTATGTTTATTTGTTGTGAAAATGCTAAAGACATTTTTCAGTGCATGTACACTTGTCAACATAATATTTTTTGCCAGTCTGTTTATTTGTTCTGAATATGCTAAAGAATTTTTTCAGTGCCTGTGCACTTTGTTATCTGTCAAATAATTTGTATATACTTTTCTGATTTGCTACTATGTTTTGTACTCACATTTTGTCTTTGTCTGATATATTTTGTACTTAGTGCATGTGCACAACATTTACTTTATGTACTACATCTAATTATTCTTGCCAGTCTGTTTATTTGTTCTGAATATGCTAAAGAATTTTTTCAGTGCCTGTGCACTTTATCTGTCAAATAATTTGTATATACTTTTCTGATTTGCTACTATGTTTTGTATTCACATTTTGTCTTTGTCTGATATATTTTGTACTTAGTGCGTGTGCACAACATTTACTTTATGTACTACATCTAATTATTCTTGCCAGTCTGTTTATTTGTTCTGCATATGCTAAAGAATTTTTTCAGTGCCTGTGCACTTTATCTGTCAAAAAGTTTGTATATACTTTTTTCTGATTTGCTACTATGTTTAGTATTCACATTTTGTCCTTGTCTGATATATTTTGTACTTAGTGCGTGTGCACAACATTTAAATATTCTGTAAGTTGTAGGATTTTGTTAATTAAAGAAAAATTTTGCCGCGCTTGGCAAGTCCAAATGACTCACCATCGCTGCCAAATTTTTGCCCCCCGAGTGGAGGGTTATGAAACACGTATGTAACGCAGCAGCGATGGCGAGGCATTGTAGCATCTGTGACCAGAGAGTATGCGCTTGACCGCGCGAGTGTTGCGAGCGGTTCTCAGTCAGTAGTAGTCTTTGCGAGTTAGTTGTCGCTATGCAAGAGTAGCAGTCAGTCAGTCGTTGCGAGTCTGTAGCTCTGTGTAGTTGAGAGCAGTACTCAGTCTGTAGTCGTCATGCAGAGCGGTCGGTCAGTAGTAGCAGCCCAGTGCGGTTGTGTGATGTAGGCGGTCCGCAACAATGGTCAAGATGAGGAATAAGGTATACTGTTAATTAATATAATCATTAGATAATGAAAAATTTTATTTATTGTAATTATTCTCCAACAAGTCTCCCAATAATAATTTTTTATTTCAAAAGCATTTTCTCAAAAGTTTAATTTTTTTGAACTAAAGATCTCGTTGCACTTCCCATTTCATTCCACTTCTTTTTGAAGAAAAATTTCACTAGAATTACAAAAAAAAAAAGGAGAATATTATTATTTGCAATGTAGTTCCTCCAAGTGGTGCGCAACAACAAGAGCAGATATATGACATCCATTTATTCTGAGGTAAGACTTTAATTCTGATTGTTTTTACACAGGGCCAAAGACCGATATTTCGGTTTAATTGAATTTTCTTGTCACTGAATGGACTTTAATTTTTTGAAGGATTTATATTTGAGTCAGATTGCGAATTTCACATTTTTGTTGCCATTGTCAGTACATTTGATTGTGGGCAGGTTACGCTTAGAGCCATGTCCATCAGCATTTCTAATTAGTATCGTCATTTTCTTTTAAAATTACGGTGGGGAGGTTACAAGTCGTGGCCGCACTCGTGTTCCTGAAGAAAATGTTGCACGAATTCAAACTGCTTTCCAACGAAGTCCTTCAAAATCAGCTCGTCGTGCCAGTCGGAAGTTACAACTGTCTACAACAACAGTTTGGAGTATTTTGGTTATGAAGCTGTACAAGTTACAGCTATTACAAGCTCTGCTTCCTGATGACAAACACAAACATGAGGCATTTTGTAACGAGATTCTTGATGCTATTGACAATGATAACACTGTCGCACAACGCACCGTGTTCAGTGAAGAACAGACTTTCCATGTTAGTGATCAGGTAAACAAACACAATGTTCGAATTTGGAGCCTACAGAACCCACATGCAGCCATTGAACATGTACGAGATTCGCCCAAAGTCAATGTTTTTCGTGCGATATCCCGATCAACTGTTTACGGCCCATTCTTTGATGGAAACGCGATTAACGGTCAGCAGTATCTCGTTATGTTACAAAACTGGTTGTTTCCGAGGCTGCACGAAGACAATTTCATTTTTCAACATGACGCCCCCCCCCCCCCCCCCCCACTGGAGTCGCCAAGTGCGTGAATATATGAATGAAACTGTACCGAACCGTTGGATTGGTCGTCAAGCAGCTGGCAACTTAGCATTTCTCAGCTGGGTCCCACGATTACTGGATTTGACTCTTCTGACTTCTTCCTGCGGGGTTTCGTTAAAGACAACTTTTTTGTACCACCAAACTCACAGAACCTGGGAGAGTTGGTTCAAATGGTTCAAATGGCTCTGAGCACTATGAGGTCATCAGTCCCCTAAAACTTAGAACTACTTAAACCTAACTAACCTAAGGCCATCACGCACATCCATGCCCGAGGCAGGATTCGAACCTGCGATCGAAGCGGTCGCGCGGCTCCAGATTGAAGCGCCTAGAACCGCTCGGCCACAGCGGCCGGCCTGGGAGAGTTGAAGAACCGGATCCGTACTGCCATAACATCAGTTACCAAGCACATGCTTGCCCGAGTATGGGAGGAATTTGAGTATAGATGTGATATTGTTCGTGTCGCTGATGCAGGACATATTGAAAATCTGTAATCTGAACTTCAGGGTTTCGTAAATATATGTGTAACGTTTCATATTCGTATATCTTGAAGTTTAATAAATATATGCATTCGAAATACGTATATTCTTTTCGAAACAAATCAGTAAGTAAAGGAGAAACTCTTGTAACCTAATACTAATATAGATTAAAGTAACGCTATTCTTCACGCAGCTTAATTCTGTTTTTAAGTTCATGTTTATAATTCGGTTTTTAGATGTCACATCCCTAAAACTGGAGAGGAGAGCACAGAGCGAACTGACGTTGTAGTAAGTCTTGTATATCTTTTATACTTTTAATTTCTGTAAACACCACCCAAACGAACAGTATGTTGGCAACAGTGCGAAAACATGTCTGATTTCACTTGGTCCTGCACATTTTCTTCTGTGAATTATTTGCGGTGCAAACATTGTGCTATGAAGAATTCTTTTGAGTTTATCAGTGTTTCCACAGTATATAATTAGAAAAACTTGAGGGCACATGTAAACTCTGGGTCCAGAAACCTCGAGACTGCAGATTTACAATTTACCACATGACATTAATTATATTCGCAGCTTGATTTTTGTGAATCGTTTGAGTGATGACTATTTTTATCGACCCCGAGCATGGGGAAAGTTACAAAGAGGATGGGAAAAAAATGTTTCCGGTTCATCATAAACCGCTCGCCGTACACCATATGGCGTCTTGAAGAGTACAGATGCAGAGCTGTACGTAGGCACTGGCTCCGTTTACTAGTGCGCAGATGTGTCGGAATGATCTTCTGGCACGCTGCTTTGAAAAGACCTGGGTTCCCCGTGAATGTTGTATTCAGAAACGAGCCGGACACGCCTGGCCTGTGCAGGAAGTGGCGCGGCCCCTTCGCTGTCCTGCCCTGACAACGTCCCAACCAATTACCTGCCGGCATTCAGTGCCGCCGGGCCAGGAAGACATCAGTAATACAACTGTCAACCACCACTCGTCTGCTGCCCGCTTCAGTTCACCACAAGACTCGCACCGATAAACACCGTCTGAGGGGGCAGCAGTGCGTTCCCCGTGTCAGCCATTCCTTACTCTGAGCTCTGTGGTCCGTCCCCGGTAGCTGAGTCAGGCAACGGCCTTGCCGCAGTGGATACACCGGTTCCCTTGAGATCACCGAAGTTAAGCGCTGTCGGGCGTGGTCGGCACTTGGATGGGTGACCATCCAGGCCGCCATGCGCTGTTGCCATAAAAAAAAAGTGGTCAGCGCGACAGACTGGACAGCCTAAGGGGCAAGGTTCGATTCCCGGCTGGGCTGGAGATTTTTCTCCGTTCAGGGACTGGGCGTTGTGTTGTCCTTATCATCATCATTTCATCCCTATCGTCGCGCAAGTTGCCGAAGTGGCGTCAATTAGAAAGACTTGCACCAGGCGAACGGTCTACCCGGCGGGAGGCTTTCGTCCCACGCCATTATTTTAGCTCTGTGAACAAATACAGTGCATCGTCCCGCAGAGTGCTTTGGGCTGTCTCACGAATTAACCCATTAAGATAGTAGTTATGTTCCAAGTTTCTTCGTAATAATAGAAGACATTCACTAAATGTGGCACCAACAACATAGAATAAAAGAGAAAAACATTAAAATCATTGAAATACTGGCAAGATATTTTCATCAGCTTCTGGACTGTCCTGAACCAAGTCATAAATTGAAATTCTAAGATATTAATGCAAATTCGGAAGAATATTTACCACCAACAACAGAAGAAATTCAAGAAGTAGTTAAGACCCTCAAAAACAGCAAAGCTAGTGGATAAAATTCTTTTACAGCTGAACTTTTGAAGGGGTCCTTGCTAAGTATAGCAAAGGAGCTAAATTTTTGCTTTGAAGAAATCTGGAAAATAGAAAAAAAAAACCCAAAGGAATTGAAAGTTGCCTTGATACATCCACTCCACGAAAAGGTTAAAAACAATATGTAAACAACTACAGAGGAATCTCTTTACTGCCAGTAGCGTATAGAGCGTTTTCCAAGATTTTAGTAAGCGGAATAGAAACGACACTAGACAGTCATTTAGGTGAATATCAAGGTGGTTCTAGGAAGGGAAGGTCATGCTCAGAATAAATTTTTAATCTCAAGTCAGTAACCCGCCACAAATTACTTAGCTCAAAGGATATTGTAGTTATGCTCGTGGATTTCAAAAAGGCTTCCGATCCTGTTGACAGAGAAATTATAGATAAAATAATTCGAGAATTCAGCGTGAAGTATAAACTGGCAAACCTAATCCGTAAAACACTTAGAGATACAGTCTGTAAAGTAAAATTAATGGGAGAAATTTCGCAGCCTTTAAGAATAGAAACAGGCGTACGATGAAGTGACGGGCTATCCCCGATTCTTTTAATAGTGTGTTAGAGAAAATAGTAAGAATTTGGAACGAAAAACTTATTGAACTCAACATCTCACCTATAAGGTTAGGAAGAGGAAGCAAAACGATCGAAACCAATTGTCTTGCATTTGCAGATGATTTTACTACACTTTCCGAAAATGTGGCAACTGCTATAACACAATAAATCTCCCGGAAGAAATAGCCATCAGAACTGGCTTAAGAATTTCTTCAGAAAAAAAAAAAATTGTAACAAACGTACAGGATGCTCCAAAATTTCTGAAAACAGATATTGGCCAAATAAAGAGGGTAGATTAAATCTTGACATGACGCGTTTCGCCTGTTCTAGGCACCATCAGATAATCTGGGGAAATTGCAAACTAGGTATAAGTACAAATTTCTATTGAAGGCAATAACAAATCAAAAAATTAAAAATAACAAGAGGAAAACATACACCGATTGGACTATGGAGCACAGGGCCACATTTGTGGTTCAATAGAGGTGAGGGGTACACATTTCGACTCAAAATATTGCACCATAACTGAGCTTATGGATAAAAATTCTTCCCAATCGTAAGCGAGGCGTCTCATTGAACAGGAAGGTAACAGCCAGAAAGCCACTGTCAATGCTTCGTTACATCACCTGGAAACAACATCAACATGGGGCCTTCACAAATGTTTGGCAGTCTAGCTGCCGGCATGACAGGTAGTGGTCGTAGTATTGTAAACAGACCATATTTGTGTTCATGAGGCGGTTTATTCGTCGGTAAGTTATCATCTTTACAGTTAGTTTGCCGGTTTAGCGCTGCGTCTGGCTTCGTTGCTTCACATTTTTACTAATAATTTTAGCTGTTTCTTAATTTTATTAGTGCCTATTCATTTGCCGAGTTATATGGGTGTATTTTGCGCCCGGGAGTTTTTTCTGCTCACTGAACATGCCTATTTGCCTGCGTTAGGTATCCTCGCACGCTTCAATAGCTTTCTTTTTGCTACTGTCATTACATTTCTCCGTGTTGCTTCTAGGTGATATAATGAAGCGTTCGCAATGGCTTTCTGGCTGTTACCTCCCACTTCTATGGGACACTTAATTACGTTCGACGCCTCGGTTACGATTAGCAAGAATTTTTATCGGTAACTTCAGTTATGGTGCATTATTTTATGAGTAGAAATTTATACCCCTCACTTCTCCCTGAAGCACAAATGTGGCGCTGTGCTCAGTAGTCCAGACGGTGTATGTGTTCCTCTTGTTATTCTTAATTTATTCGTTTACTATTGCCTTTATTAGCAGTTTATACTTTTACTAGTTTGTAATTTGCCCAGGTTGTCTGATGATGCCTAGAACAGGCGAAACGCGTCAAGTGTGAAGCTTGAATAATCCTATCTTGAGCAACCAAGCTTGTTTTTTTCTGTTGTATAGAAAAAACATTGGATTTTATTCAGTCAAAACCAATCAAACTGTAAGAGTGATTACTGCACAATGGATGTCAGTAGTGAACAGAGTTATACAGCGTGCACCAAAATTTGTGCACTGAGACGGCACAGCGTGATTCCTTTCATACTAACAGTACAAAAATGTGAGGTGTACGACTTTGTACGTAGAGTGGTGTAGCAACTGTCGTCTTTGGAAAGCTGGACAGGAGCAGAAATGATTAGCGAACAAGTCATCACAGAGCACAGAAGGTTTACTTAACTTGTATTTCTCCAAGCGAGGGAAGACCCGAAACAGAGTCCAACTCGTCCAATAGCAACAATTATGGACACAGAGCAGTGACTGGGCAGCTTCTGCTTAGTGTCCTGGAGAGTGGAGGCTGCTAGCATGTAGTAGACAGCCACTGGAGTTGTGGCTCAGCGGATGTGCACCATTGGCTCCACTACATCCCGTCGACCGCTGTCGGCGTCAGACCGAAGGTTGCCATTCTACCAGCCTGGATATATCGTGGGGTGGTACTGATACGTCATACCACAAAATGTCTCCAACAAAATTCTGTCGCATACAAATTTTTGGTAGAAAATGTATAAAATAGACGTCAAAGAAAGGCCATTTGGCAATACCGTAATCACTTGCACCACAAATACTCTCATTCAGTTGTCTGCAGTTGTGCTCCACGGCGGGTGGAGTGGGAACAGTTTAGCATTATAACACTCGAGTTCGATTCCAGGGATAGCGCTTTTTTTTATTTTCTGATTTCAGACTGCGTGACAGAACATATGCCTCCTTAGTCGTCATACAGCAATTACAGCATGTCTTATACAAAAAAATAAATAAACATAAAAAAGTAAAAACATACAGTTATTTGATAGACACAGAAATATGGAGCACAATGGTTTTATTCTTCCATTTTTAAAGACGTAGTTCCTTATTAAATATTTACTCTCTTCCTCTCCACGTAATACACCCCTCCATTCTTTCAGGTCCTTTGTCAACATTACGTCCGTTTCCTTCGTTTATACCCCTTCCCCCCAACGTTAAAAAAGGCACACATTACTGACAATGGGCGGGAAATTATAGGGGGAAGGGGGGAGGATGCGTGGAAACTAAGGGAGTAAACGTTTAAAACAAAAATACGTCGTTAAAAGACGAATAATGACGGGACTGTACTCCCGTATTTCAAAAATGGTCAGTATCAAATAATTGCACTTTTTATTATAAGCCCTGTCGTAATTCCTGTAAAACGAGTAAGAAGCCAGACGTCATACCACGTAGTCTAAAATTGGAAAATAAAAGATAAGAATTTGAACTAGAGCGTCAATAGAACTCTCGACCTCGAATATTCTAACGCGAAGCTCTATCTACCACAGCAACCGTACAACAGGGCTATGCGGATTGAATAGAGAAACATGCCACACATGTGTTTAGTGTTGCCAAACCGACTTATTTTGATGTCCACTTTCTACCAAAATCATGCGTGGGACGAAATATAACAGATATTTTTGTACCGTTAGTATGCGGGAAATCGCACTGTGGCATCCGAGAGCGGCAATTTCAGCTCATGAACTGAATTAATACATAGTTTCAGAAAACCTTTGACTGAATTTAAACAAAGTTTGCACAAACCATACTCAAGAACCAAGGCATTGATCGAAATTATGTTAGCTCAGTGAAGAATATATACGCGCAAGATACAACTTTAAAAAGAGTTCATGAGGATAGTGTGAAATTCGGACCTGCAGAAGAATCAGGGAAGGAGATTCCATATCAGCACACAGTGATTACACTCAGAAGCTGTTGAGAAGTTTTCGGTACCTAAACTGGCAATAGAAAGAAGAAATATGTGTTATTACAATATACCAGAATTGCCCTCTTATTGTGAATGACATTGTTGTGCTTGCCTCCAGTGTAGATAAATTTCGAAAACAGCGAAGACTGCATTTAAAAAATTTAGAAAGTAATAAGAAGTCAATTATATTTAATATAAGTAATGAATGATGAAATAAAAGTAATCCAAGGTACTTTTGATAACAGGGTTTTCAAACGAAGGTTGTAATGTATCTGAAACAGAAAATTTAGTCATTATGCCTTTGTGCTAGTGTGTACCGTTCAGTGAGTTATGGAGAGATGAATGTTGGGAATCACTAGATCAGACAAGAAAACAAATGAGTGAGGATGTGGACTGGAATGGAAGACGTAGTAATGGCTGTAGTGAAAAATAAATGGAGGATTCAGTACATGTCCCAAAGCGAATGAAGATGCAGAGCTATCCACACACGAGCGTTGAACGCGAAACTAAAGGAATCGGGTTAGAGTCACATTTCTGCATATAGTTTGATGGTTCAAATGGCTCTGAGCACTATGGGACTCAACTGCTGTGGTCATAAGTCCCCTAGAACTTAGAACTACTTAAACCTAACTAACCTAAGGACATCACACACATCCATGCCCGAGGCAGGATTCGAACCTGCGACCGTAGCGGTCGTGCGGTTCCAGACTGTAGCGCCTTTAGCCGCTAGGCCACTCCGGCCGGCATATAGTTTGAAAAATAGCTCATATTCCGTCGTGAACTTGGCTGTTGCTAAGCTATTTCTCCGCAATATCCTTTCCTCTAAGTGTGCTAGTCTGGTAAAGGTTGCAGGAGAAGTTCTGTGAAGTTTGGAAGACAGCACCATAATTAATGGCGAAGATAAAAATGTGACGGAGGGTCGTGAATCGTGTCTGGACAGCTCTTTGATAAGAGCGTCGTGCAAAAGACAAGGTTCCATGTTCGAGTCCCAGCCCAGCATACAGATTAAATCTACCAGGAAGTTTCAACATTACTATAATGTTTATACAGTGCCACTGCCAGAATCTCCAAACACCCACCCAAAGCTCTCTGCCTCGCCACTGGCTATGGTGTGAGAGTAGTGTGTTAACATGATGGCTACACTTGAGTTTTATATACCCATATCAATTGCACCTGAGCGTTATTGTCTGGATTTAAATTGGTCAATACGCACGCCGAGTCTTAAAAACAATCTCTGTCTCTGGTAGCCACCTTACGCTACTGGCCATTAAAATTGCTACACCAAGAAGAAATGCAGATGATGAACGGGTATTCATTGGACAAATATATTATACTAGGAGTGACATGTGATTACATTTTCACGCAATTTGGGTGCATAGATCCTGAGAAATCAGTACCGAGAACAACCACCTCTGGCCGTAATAACGGCCTTGATACGCCTGGGCATTGAGTCAAACAGAGCTTGGATGGCGTGTACAGGTACAGCTGCCCATGCAGCTTCAACACGATACCACAGTTCATCAACAGTAGTGACTGGCGTATTGTGACGACCCAGTTGCTCGGCCACCATTGACCAGATGTTTTCAGTTGGTGAGAGATCTGGAGAATGTGCTGGCCACGGCAGCAGTCGAACATATTCTGTGTTCAGAAAGGCTCGTACAGGACCTGCAACATGCGGTCGTGCATTATCCTGCTGAAGTGTAGGGTTTCGCAGGGATCGAACGAAGGGTAGAGCCACGGGTCGTAACACATCTGAAATGTAACGTACACTGTTCAAAGTGCCGTCAATGAGAACAAGAGATGACCGAGACGTGTAATCAATGGCACCCCATACCATCACGCCGGTTGATACGACAGTATGGCGATGACGAATACACGTTTCAATGTTCGTTCACCGCGATGTCGCCAAACACGGGTGCGACCATCATGATGCTGTAAACAGAATCTGGATTCAACCGAAAATATGACGCTTTGCCATTCGTGCACCCAGGTTCGTCGTTGAGTACACCATCGCAGGCGCTCCTGTCTGTGATGCAGCGTCAAGGGTAACCGCAGCTACGGTCTCCGAGCAGATAGTCCCTGCTGCTGCAAACTTCGTCAAATTGTTCGTGCAAATGGTTGTTGTCTTGCAAACGTCCCCATTTGTTGACCCAGGGATCGAGACGTGGCTGCGCGATCCGTTACAGCCATGCGGATAAGATGCCTGTCATCTCGACTGCTGGTGATACGAGGCCGTTGGGATCCAGCACGGCATTCCGTATTACCGTCCTGAACCCACCGATTCCCTATTCTGCTAACAGTCATTGGATCTCGACCAACGCGAGGTGCAATGCCGCGATACAATAAAACGCAATCGCGATAGGCTACAATCCGACCTTTATCAAAGTCGGAAACTTGATGGTACGCATTTCTCCTCCTTGCACGAGGCATCACAACAACGGTTCACCAGGCAACGCCGGTCAAGTGCTGTTAGTGTATGAGAAATCGGTTGGAAACTTTCCTCATGTCAGCACGTTGTAGGTGTCGCCACCGGCGCCAACCTTGTGTGAATGCTCTGAAAAGCTAATTATTTGCATATCACAGCATCTTCTTCCTGTCGGTTAAATTTCGCATCTGTAGCACGTCATCTTCGTGGTGTAGCAGTTTTAATGACCAGTAGTGTACTTATCAGAAACATAAAGAATTCTATGATCATCGCATTGTGACACATCCCTTGTAGCGCCTAGGTAGGAGACTGTAGTCATTGTGATGCTGCTAATGATACATATTACTATGTAAACTACTCAATGATACACAACTCCCCTCTTGTAACATGAGCTATTGTAATTGACTGGCCTCTCCGTCATGTATTCACGCTTACTTAATGAACCTGTAACGAAACACGCTGCTCTTCTTTGGATCTTCTCTGTTTCCTCTACCAGTTCTATCTGGTACGGATCCGAGAAAGACGAGCGATATTCTTGGTCGAACGAGGTTCTGTGAACTACTTTCTTTGTGGATCGACTGTACTTCGTAACGATTGTTCCAAAGAATCTCTCAGCAGTGCGCCGTTTTGTGGTTAGCCTTGCTCACTATCAATCACAGGGCCCGGGTTCGTTTCCCGGCCAGGTTGTCGATTTCCTCCGCTCGAAATAGGGTATTGCGTTGTTCTCATCACCAGTTCGTCAGCATAAAATACTTGCACCAGGCGCCGAACTCCAGTTCAGAAATTCCATACGCAGATTTTATTTTTTCTAATGAAGCTCAGTCTGCCATCCGCTTTACACGTTATTAGTTTTATGTTGTCGTTCGATTTTAAATTGTTTAGAACCCATTTTTACAGATATTTAAAGGGTGAAACTGCTCCCAGTGATTATTCTACAATAATGCATTCATACAGAAATGAGTATTCTGTCGATTTATACACAATAAGCTACATTCGTTTATGTTGTGGCCAAGTGCCGGTCGCTGCACGTACTGCTGATCCTCTGTAAGTCTTCTTCCATTTCACATTTTTTGGCGTTGGCACATCTGCCATACAAGGGGATCATCTGCGAAGGGTCTCATGGAACTTACGTAGACTGGAAAAAGTAATTGTCCTATAACACTCCCATTGGGTACACTCGAAGTTACTTTTACATCTGAAGAGTTCTCTTCATTAGAATGACTTGCTGTGTTCTGTTTGCTAGAAACAACCCGATCACACAGTTGGTCCGACATTTCCTAAGCTCGTGTTTTGTTCGGTAGACGGCAGTGCGGAACTGTATCCACATATAGGGGGTGGGGAATCAACCTGATTCCCGTATCTACTGCGTTCTGGGTGCCGTTGACGAATAGAACGAGCTGGGTTCCAAGACCGTTGTTTATGGCATCCACGTCGTTTCCAAGAAAGGAGATTTTCAGTCTCCAGAAAAGTCGTAATACGCGAGCGTAAAAATGTCCACAATCGTAAATCATAATAACTTCGGCGACATATGCCTACAGTATTGTATTGCTGTTCAGTGATTCATAAAAACGGAAATGACCTGCGCTTTTATTCAATCACGAAGAACGCTTCCCTCCTCCACTTACCTACGATACGCTGCTACTATAAGATGATCACTATGTACATTCATATTGGTATACTAAGTCCAGTAGCCTTACCTCGGTTCCCTGTTGAGTAATTTCAGTTGATCTGCTGTCCTGCGGTTGTTCATTTCGGTTTGTAATTTTGACGTTAGTGCGACGAACGAAACAGTGAAACAGATTTGGAAAAACGTGTTTAGTGTTTCGTCCTTCTCTGTCAACTTCCGTTTCGACGTCATTATGGTTACAGAGTATCTAGACAGATGGCTCTTGATCCGTTTATGACTTCAAAATTCTCTAAGCACGTTGGCTTGGAAATATGCGACATCGCAATGTTGAAGCTTTGAATTCGATAACGAGATACCAGCTGCTTCGTGTGTGGCAGAAAATGAGCCACTGTTCTGGCATTTGTCGTGTAACAAACAGTTCTCACACTGAATGCATAAAAGTTTTGAACTTTTCTCTTTCGAGGAACGTTGGAATTGGGTTTCTATCTTTTGTAGTTTGGCAGCTATAAATGTTTGAAATCTGTTCCCTCTTTTTCAATAACGCTGCAGTACAGAGGTGTATCGAAATTTTACGATTGACATCGTGGTGATTTAAGTACGTTCGGTAACTGTTCTCAATATGAATTGCAGATCAGCGTATTGTATTTCTGTGCAGTCCGGCGGCGACCTTATATTCCAGTGTTCACCCGCTTTACAGAGTAACATTTCTCATCTCAGACGTGGCTGCCATTGGCGGGAGGTCATTTATGATCTCCAACAAAAAATTCAACCTTCATAATATGATTAGGGCTTGACTACCTTCCGTCGTCGGGACAGCTTTCTCTGCGCCCTCCGACTTTGTTGCCGCGTAGAAAACGCAGGTGAGACTCCTGCTGCGCCTGTAGCACGCACAGTCCGGTATCTTCCCAGAAGATGGAACTGGGCCGCGGTGTAGGAAGCACGTAATGGCCGGAACTCGTCACTCTGCGACACAGGCCTGTGGGAAGAATGCATTTTGTCGCATCCGGTAAAGAGACCGACAACACTAGTTCTCGGTACTCAAAAAACATGCTACACTAGAACCACAGCACCGTAAGGAAAGTAGGAGACAGTCAGACAAAGAGAAAGAGAATAAGAAAGACCATGAGGGAGCAAAATGAAACTTGAGTTCAGAGTCAGCTCTCTCTCCCACGGTTCTGTCGGCCAGCTGTGGCGGAGTACAGAGCTACTGCTACGCCAAAATACAAACCTCATTTCTGATGCAAACCGGCCCTTTCTTTAATATCGGGCACCGACAATACCTTTAACACTTCATTTTCCCTTTTTCTGTTCGGTTCTTCTTCTTTCTTTTCTCACTTTTCTTGCTTCTTCCTTTGCTACTTGTTGACTATAGATGCTTGTCGTGTCAGTAGAAAGGACATTGAAGTTTCAGTAAATAAGCGGTCAACTGACAGTGGTCCCATATTGCCTTGCTCAGGAGCCAGTGGGTGGGATGCCACTCTTCTGCTACTGTGTAGGTAAGTAGTAATGTAATTTATGCAACCTGCTTCTGTTTAGTTTCAAATGATTCTGAAGTGTTTTTAGTGTTCAATGCAGAGGAAATCAAAGTAATGCAATAAAAAGTATAACGTGCGGTTGTCAGATGGAGTCACTCGGTACAAAGGGCAAGTAAAATGTGGGCAGATTCACGTACACTGTACAATATGGCATCAGAACTTGCGTACTTCGCTGTTGAAACTTGCACGCCTGTATGGGAAAACACTAACTACACAGCTAAAATCGACGTCTCGTTAAACAAAAACGATGAGAAGCGCCAGTGACACCACCAGGCCAGGGCTATACCTAGGGGATGGCGAGATAGACCCCCTCCATGGTTTCAAGTACGTAACGACTCAAAGCGTGACGAAAAAAAAACAAGAAAGATGGTTCGAGACTACATTGGGAAGGGTCGTGAGTTCTCTTTCCCCCTTCTACCTGTGGGAAGTTCACTTCTACAGCGCCACTTCGACCAAGTAGCATCACGAAGAAACAAATACTGCCGAACAGATTTCTATTGCTAACATAATTTTTGTGGCAACTGTGCGTTTGGTTCATACAGCTGACGTCTACACAAAAATGGTTCAAATGGCTCTGAGCACTATGGGACTTAACATCTATGGTCATCAGTCCCCTAGAACTTAGAACTACTTAAACCTAACTAACCTAAGGACATCACAGAACACCCAGTCATCACGAGCCACAGAAAATCCCTGACCCCGCCGGGAATCGACCCCAGGAACCCGGGCGCGGGAAGCGAGAGCGCTGCCGCACGACCACGAGCTGCGGACTGACGTCTACACAGCTCAATCGTTTTGAGCAGTGGAGTTCTTGCAGCTGCTTCGCTACGGCAGTGTAGTACTTCAAAGGTCGGCGAGCGGGTGCCGAAGCAAATGTGCTATTTGACAGAAGGTTTCCGGTTTATCCGATTTCTGGCGATTGAGAAATGGACCGAGACGCGACGGTGGAGAAACTAAGAAAGGAAATACAGGAAATAGTTTTGAGGATATTTATAATGTCAAGTCACTGCAGCATCCTCTAGACGCAGTTCCAGAAAATTGAAGGTGAAAGTATCACTAGTTAAGACAGATTGTGGGTAAAAGAAGACTCTCAGATTTCGCTATCTTGTCGACAGAATGAGACACAACCGTTAAGATGACTTCAAATGACGGAACCAGTGAGTTTGCTTCGCGGAAAGCAAGGAAATGCAGAACAAAATTGTTATAAAACTGTTGCTGTTGTCTTCCTTCCGAAGACTGCTCTGGTCCACCTTTCCGTATTACTCTGTCTAATACATATCCCTTCATCCCCGAATTCCTGCTGCAACCTACATCCTTTTGAGCCTGCTTACTGTATTCATCTCTAGGGCTCCCTTTACAGTTCTTACCTCTCACATTTCCCTCCGGTACTAAAACGGTGTTCCCGTGATACCTCAGTATGTGTCCAACCAGGTCTCTTTTAGTCAAGTTGTGTCACAAATTTTTTTCTCCCCAATTCTATTCAGTACCTCTCATTAGTTACATGATCTGTCCGTCTAGTTTTCAGCAATCTTATGTAGCACCACATATGAAAAACTGTTATTCCTCTTTTGTCTAAACTGTTCCACGCACACGTTTCACTTCACATTCCAGACAAATACACTTCTGGCCATTAAAATTGCCACACCAAGAAGAAACGCAGATGATAAACGGGTATTCATTCGACAAATATATTATACTAGAACTGACATGTGATTACATTTTCACGCAATTTGGGTGAATAGATCCTTAGAAATCAGTACCCAGAACAACCACCTCTGGCCGTGATAACGGCGTTGATACGCCTGGGCATTGAGTCAAACAGAGCTTGGATGGCGTGTACGGGTACAGCTGCCCATGCAGCTTCAGCACGATACCACAGTTCATCAAGAGTAGTGACTGGCGTATTGTGACGAGCCAATTGCTCGGCCACCATTGACCTCTCACCAAGAGATCTGGAGAATGTGCTGGCCAGGGGAGCAGTCGAACATTTTCTGTATCCACAAAGGCCCGTACAGGACCTGCAACATGCGGTCGTGCATTATCCTGCTGAAATGTAGGGTTTCGCAGGGATCGAATGAAGGGTAGAGCCACGAGTCGTAACAGAAATGTAACGTCCACTGTTCAAAGTTCCGTCAATGCGAACAAGAGGTGGCCGAGACGTGTAACCAATGGCACCCCATACCATCACGCCGAGTGATACGCCAGTATGGCGATAACGATTACACGCTTCCAACGTGAGTTCACCGCGATGTCGCCAAACATGGATGCGACCATAATGATGCTGTAAAGAGAACCTGGATTCATCCGAAAAAACGAAGATGCCTCTCATCTCGACTGCTAGTGACAAGAGGCCGTTGGGATCCAGCACGGCGTTCCGTATTACCCTCCTGAACCCACCGATTCCTTATTCTGCTAACAGTCATTGGATCTCGACCAACGCGAGCAGCAATGTCGCGATACGATAAACCACAGTCGCGATAGGCTACAATCCGACCTTTATCAAAGTCGGAAACGTGATGGTACGCATTTCTCCTCCTTACACGAGGCATCACAACAACGTTTCACCAGGCAACGCCGGACAACTGCTGTTTGTGTATGAGAAATCGGTTGGAAACTTTGCTCATGTCAGCACGTTGTAGGTGTCGTCGCTGGCGCCAGCCTTGTGTGAATGCTCTGAAAAGCTAATCATTTGCATATCACAGCATCTTCTTCCTGCCGGTTAAATTGCGCGTCAGTAGCACGTCATCTTCGTGGTGTAGCAATTTTAATGGCCAGTAGTGTTGCTTCAGGAAAAGATTCCCTAACACTTAAATCTATATTCGACATTAAAAAATTTCTCTTATTGAGAAACGCTTTTCTTGTCATTGTGAGTCTACATTTTAAACCTCTCTGCTTCGGAATCAGTTATTTTACTGCCCAAATACACTGGTGTCCAAAATAAAAGCAACAGACCGCTATTTCCCCGATCATGCAAACTTGTAAACAGATGTCCGTACGATCGTGTTCTGCACGGAAGACGGCCTTTCGGTCAACGCACAACCGCGCCAACGATGACATAGGGGCACCTATCGAACGGGTTGTGTTTGCCGGGTAGTCGCTATGTACACAGTCACACATGGTGGATTGTGGCACACAGAAGACGCCTACCAGACTCTTTGCTGTGGACGGCCATAGCACTGGACAGACGCAAACTCATCTGGCCCGATGGCTCAATGTAAATCGTTTTGTTGTTCCTCGGATGAGGCGACAGTTTATGGAGAACGACCAGGGCAGGACTGAGCACATGTAACATCAGAAAGAGAGGACCGTTATTTGGCTTAAATGTACGACGGTACCGTCTTACTACTGCACGGCAACTGGCATCTGACCTCTCAGCATCCAATGGACGTGTTGTATCGGGCAAATGGTGTACAGAAGGTTTCGGCAGAGTGGCCTTTACTGTCGGAGATTTGATATATGTGTGCCTCCAACGCGTCTTCACTGAAGGGAACATCGAGAGTGGAGTCGTGAACATGTCCTGGAAGGTCAAACAATGGACCACTGTTCTTTTCACATACGTGTCCCGATTAAGTCTGGAGAGTGATTCTCGACGGATTTCCACAGTCGTTTAATGAACAAAGTGAGAGCATATGGACTATCAAACCAATTGTGTGATTGGATTGAAGAGTTCCTAGATAACAGAACGCAGCATGTCATTCTCTATGGGAGAAGCCTTCCGAAGTAAGAGTGATTTCAGGTGTGCCGCAGGGCAGTGTCGTAGGACCGTTGCTATTCACAATATACATAAATGACCTTGTGGATAACATCGGAAGTTCACTGAGGCTTTTAGCGGATGATGCTGTGGTATATCGAGAGGTTGTAATAATGGAAAATTGTACTGAAATGCAGGAGGATCTGCAACGAATCGACGCATGGTGCAGAGAATGGGAATTGAATCTCAATGTAGACAAGTGTAATGTGCTGCGAATACATAGAAAGAAAGATCCTTTATCATTTAGCTACAATATAGCAGGTCAGCAACTGGAAGCAGTTAATTCCATAAATTATCTGGGAGTATGCATTAGGAGTGATTTAAAAATGGAATATCATATAAAGTTGATCGTCGGTAAAGCAGATGCAATCCTAAGGAAATGCAATCCGAAAACAAAGGAAGTAGGTTACAGTACACTTGTTCACCCACTGCTTGAATACTGCTCACCGGTGTGGGATCCGTACCAGATAGGGTTGATAGAAGAGATAGAGAAGATCGAACGAAGAGCAGCGCGCTTCGTTACAGGATCATTTAGTAATCGCGAAAGCGTTACGGAGATGATAGATAAACTCCAGTGGAAGACTCTGCAGGAGAGACGCTCAGAAGCTCGGTACGGGCTTTGGTTGAAGTTTCGAGATCATACCTTCACCGAGGAGTCAAGCAGTATATTGCTCCCTCCTACGTATATTTCGCGAAGAGACCATGAGGATAAAATCAGAGAGATTAGAGCCCACACAGAGGCATACCGACAATCTTTCTTTCCACGAACAATACGAGACTGGAATTGAAGGGAGAACCCAAGGTACCCTCCGCCACACACCGTCAGGTGGCTTGCGCAGTATGGATGTAGATGTAGATTTTCATCTGAAGGAAAAGTGGAACACGATTAAAAATTATGGAAAGAAACCAACATCGAAGAGGATTCTTTATGGTGTGGGCAGCGGTTATGTTAATCACTCGAAAACCTCCTCATGAAATTGTATTGGTGAATGGGGAAGGTTTAACTGCTGTCAGGTATCGTGACGAGATCTCGGGACCTCATGAGCGGTTGTTGCGAGGTGCTGTGAGCCCATACTTTGCATCGATGGACGGTAATGCTCGACCTCATAGGGCACAGCTGGTTGATGTTTTCTTGAAAACAGAAGATATTGCACGCATGGCGTCGCCTGCTCACTCTCCTGATTTGAATCCCATAGAGCATGTCTGGGGTGTATTATGGAGACGGGTTGCATCACGTCAGCATCCACCTACCACTCTCCAAGACTTGTGAGTGGCTCTGCACGAAGAATCGGCGTTATTGCGTCAACACGAGATTTATGACATCATTCACAGCATGCACCGTCGTTTTCAGTCCCGTATTGCTGCCAGAGGTGGTCACACCCGATACTGAGCACATTAACCAGTCGTCAGAAAGTGCGCGCAGATCCGGTAAATTGAAAGAAACGGAGAACATATTCTTCTACCGTTGTGCATGTTGCAGTTGTGTACGTTCTGTATTCCTTACATTGTTCCTGCTTCACTATCACCTGTTATACTGTTTTGTGGCAAAGTAAATGCAACCTTGCAAAATTTCCCTTTGTTGTTTAATTTTGGACACCAATGTAGTAAAACTCCCAATTCTCGGAAAAGTGGTATTTGCTGGATTCTTTCTTATAGCCCTTTTTCTTTTATTTCTAATTAATAACTGATGCCCTATTAGTAATGTGTGAGGATCAAATAAAAACTTTTCTTTATTTTATATCATACTAAAGCCAATATTCAGCAGCTACTGTTAGCAATAAGACATAAATTTTATTTTATTTTCTGTTGTTTTAGAAATTTTCTACAGTTTGCAATCTGTACATTTACATATTTTCATACATAACAAATGCTAAATCTATGTGGGAAAAGAGCTATTACTGAGATAATGAACCTAGACGTGATATACGACTGTCTTTACAAGTCGCGTGATATATTATAGGTTATGAGCAGCCGCCACTATAACCAACGTGTCGTACTGTATAATGTCGCCAATCGCTTTCTACACTCGTAAGAGACAGAGATTTTAATTTAACTGACAGACGATGTACTAGAATATCTGTGTATTACAGTTCATAGCGCAGTCAGAAAGTTGTGAGATCTAATGATTTACCAAGGTTAAAACAATCATGCTATCAACATTTGATAGACAGCCTCATTTTTCATTTCTGATGAGAGTCCTAATGATGTCAATCGCACATACAATACATTGATTGTATGTCGTATCTGAACCAAGCCAAAGATGTTCTGCACTGTCAAATACGTGCCAGAATTTATAGTAAATAGCTTCCAAGCTATCTCATATGAAGGAGGACTCAGTAAATAACATAAATCATAAGTGCAAGATTGTAACATATTATAAACAGAAAAAACGAAGAAAAATCTAACATCGTTGCATGACTAATCAGATAGTTGAAACATAAGAAACTGGGCTGTTTGAGAGGACGCACCATCAACAGTAATAAAAGAAACTGTGAAGAAATAAATGATAAAGAAAATTATGCAACAGGCTCAAGTCACGCGAAGATGTGCTACCACTAAAGCAGAGAGAAAAAAAAAAAACATCCAGGCTAACTTGCATGAGAAGAATTATATTGAGAAGACGCAGAGGTTCGTCTAAACATCTGGAAATGCATGCTTATGCAAAATCGAATAGTAAAAAAATCTACAGCATCCAGTTAGGGCGGTTACCTAAATAGCACAATTGAACCAGTGACGAATCACATAGACGTACCACAGTAGATTAAATAGCAGGGCATATTCAAACTGTTTAGAAAAATACTACGTATAGGTAAACAACAGAAACATAGATAATAATGCTGGTGGCATCATCTGATTTATCACAGGAAAAACATATAAATAGAGGTATGTCTTCTCTCAGTTGACATCTGATCAGTGGACAATACTCATAACAAGAAAAAAGCAGAAGCAAAGCTGTGAGGACGGGACGTGAGTCGTTTTTGGGTAGCTCAGTTGGTAGAGCACTTGCCCGCGAAAGGCAAAGGTCCCGAGTTCGAGTCTCGGCCCGGCACACAGTTTTAACCTGCCAGGAAGTTTCAAAAGTGTGAAGTTATTCATATGAGTACTAAAAGAAATTCGCTAAATTTCGATTACGCGATAAATGACACGGATCTGAAGGCTGTAAATTCAACAACAAAACTTAGGGATTGCAATTACAAATAACCTAAATTGGAACGATCACATAGATAATGTTGTGGGAAGAGCAAACCAAAGACTGCGATTCATTGGAAGAACACTTAGAAGGTGCAACAGGTTACTAAAGAGACTGCTTACACCACGCGTGTTCCCCCTATTCTGGAATATTTCTGTGCGGTATGGGATCGGCATCACGTGGGACTGACGGAGGTCATCGAAAAAGTTCAAGGAAGGGCAGCTGGTTTTTTATTATCGCGAAACAGGGGAGACATGATACGTGAATTGGAATGGCAATCATTAAAACAAAGGCATTTTTCGTTGCGACGGGATCTCCTCATGAAATTTCTGTCAGCAGTTTTCCCCTCCGATTGCGAAAACATTCTGTTGGCACCCACCTACATAGGGAGAAACGATCATCACGATAAAATAAGAGAAATCAGGGCTCGCACAGAACAATTTAGAGCTCGTTTTTCTCGCGCGTCGTTCGACAGTAAAACGGCAGACAGACAGCTTCAAGATGGTTCATTGAGCCCTCTGCCAGGCTCTTTATTGTGAATAGCAGGATAATTACATAGATGTAGATGTATGAAGGGGTAAAATTTGTTAATTATCATGTTTACGTTTCATATTACAAACATTGCTCAATTTGACGACCGTGTGCATTTACGACAGCATGGAATCGCACTAGAAATTGCTCTACTACAGCCCGAAAGATGTCACGTGGGATGTTGACCACCTCCCTCCCTATGCTCATCTTCAACCTCCAAAGTGTGTCACTGTCCTGTTGAAAAACCCTTTCCTTCAGGTAACCCCACAGTCAGAAATCACACGAGCTCAAATCTGGTGATCTTGGCAGCTACGCAGTTTACAACGAACGGCCAATGATTCGGTTTTTCCAAATGAATCACTTAGTTTTAAAACCCTGTAACTTACTCTTTTTGGCAGTTCCGTTTACGTGTCAAAAAGAAGGTTGATGGGTAGATACGTCATTGTGCGTGGATATCGCATACGTGTGCTCTGTGCATTGGGCGAGAAGGGATCGTAACTATTTGCTTTGGTTTTGAAACTCCGTGTGTCACTGACTTGCAGGGTTCTCAACGTAACAGAGTTTTACCGCTAGAGTATGTTGTTGCCATCAGCTGTTGGCAACGAGAATTTCATTAATCGCAGGAAGCACACTGTTTCACCTTGGTTATAGAACTTCTCTCATTCTTTAAGCTGTGTGGGAATGTCTCCTTCAGACGATAACTAAGTTAGTGTCAAAAAGAAAAAAAGGAATTAGAAATACACATGTACACAGTGTAATTCATCTGCCCCCACCAATCCATTCCGTGCAACCCACACTACGTCTGTACCAGGAACGGTAACCAGACAGGCAACAGCCACCTAGCGGATACAAGCTCCCTCACAGGGCTTTGGGCGGGTGCTAGCAAACAGAATCATACCGTAAAAGATACAAGTGAGGACTGGCCATGTGTTACAAAGTATTTCTGGAGCAGGGTATACCTTACATCTGTCATACCTACACAAGTGTTTCCAATCTTTCTTTGTGTAATTAGCAGTGTAGTTATACTGGTTTTGGATGTCTCTGTAATTTTATTCCGTTTATAGGAGCTAATCTTTGGTAGATGGTTCAGAAACGTTGCCTTCGGGAAAACTAAATTAACGGGAGGTATCAGAATGAGAAGTGTGGGAGTAACAACTTTCCGGTATATAACCCATTGAAAAGGTTAATATAATGCTCCCAGCGCTGTCGTTTTATGCAACTGACATGTTACAACGATGTTGTTGGACAGTGATCTCTGGAGATGTAAGGTACATTGTCAAGATGCCGCAGAAGAAGTAATAAAGTATATGAAGACATCTTAAACCTACTGAACAAATTTTGTTTATGAAACTACTTTAGCACGTTAACGCGGCGAGTCATATATTGATCTTTTCATTGGGTTATGTGCTGGAAAGTTGCTATTTCCACACTTCTCATTTTGATATCTCCTGTTTTTTCCATGGTGAAGCACAATTCATAAGGAAACGTTAGCGAATCATTTATGAAAGATTAAGTGCTAAACAACAGAATAAACTTACAGAAACATCCAAAACCTGTTTGTTTACAGGGCTAGTTACACAAAGAAAGACTGGGGACACTTGTATAAGTGTGGCAGAAGGAAGGTGTATCGCTGACAGTAGCCCAAAGTTCTGAGACGTTAGTTATGTCCATCATGTGGCCGTCGGCCGTGTGGGTAGCATTTGGATACAGACGTAGTGCGGGTTGCATAAAATTGTTCGGTAGGGGCAACTGAATCACCCTCTATAAGTGTAACAGCGATAGCGAAACAAACTCCATATGTAGACTACAATAATAAAGAAGTAAATCCACGAAACTGAAAAGTTCCTTGCAAGTAAGTTTTCTACTTGTTTTCTTACTAATGATATATGGTTTAGTTGAAAATAATTTCCTCCAAACTTTTGTTTCTACATTTACATCTTCATCTACATCCATACTCCGCAAGCCACCTGACGGTGTGTGGCGGAGGGTACCTTGAGTATCTCTATCGGTTCTTCCTTCTGTTCCAGTCTCGTATTGTTCGTGGAAAGAAGGATTGTCGGTATGCCTCTGTGTGGGCTCTAATCTCTCTGATTTTATCCTCATGGTCTCTTCGCGAGATATACGAAGGAGAGAGCAATATACTGCTTGACTCCTCGGTGAAGGTATGTTCTCGAAACTTCAACGAAAGCCCATACCGAGCTACTGAGCGTCTCTCCTCCAGAGTCTTTCACTGGAGTTTATCTATCATCTCCATAACGCTTTAGCGATTACTAAATGATCCTGTAACGAAGCGCGCTGCTCTCCGTTTGATCTTCTCTATCTCTTCTATCAACCCTATCTGGTACGGATCCCACAATGCTGAGCAGTATTCAAGCAGTGGGCGAACAAGCGTATTGTAACCTACTTCCTTTGTTTCCGGATTGCATTTCCTTAGGATTCTTCCAATGAATCTCAGTCTGGCATCTGCTTTACCGACGATCAACTTTATATGATCATTCCATTTTAAATCACTCCTAATGCGTACTCCCAGATAATTTATGGAATTAACTGCTTCCAGTTGCTGACCTGTTATATTGTAGCTAAATGATAAGGGATCTTTCTTTCTATGTATTCGCAACACATTACACTTGTCTACATTGAGATTCAATTGCCATTCCTTGCACCATGCGTCAATTCGCTGCAGATCCTCCTGCATTTCAGTACGATTTTCCATTGTTACAACCTGTCGATATACCGCAGCATCATCCGCAAAAAGCCTCAGTGAACTTCCGATGTCATCCACAAGGTCATTTATGTATATTGTGAAAAGCGGCACGCCTGAAATCGCTCTTACTTCGGAAGACTTCTCTCCACTGAGAATGACATGCTGCTTTCCATTATCTAGGAACTCTTCAATCCAATCACACAATTGGTCTGATAGTCCATATGCTCTTACTTTGTTCATTAAACGTCTGTGGGGAGCTGTATCGAACGCCTTACGGAAGTCAAGAAACACGGCATCTACCTGGGAACCCGTATCTATGGCCCTCTGAGTCTCGTGGACGAACAGCGCGAGCTGGGTTGCACACTATCGTCTTTTTCGAAACCCATGTTGATTCCTACAGAGAACATTTCTAGTCTCCAGAAAAGTCATTATACTCGAACATAATACGTGTTCCAAAATTCTACAACTGATCGACGTTAGAGATATAGATCTATAGTTCTGCACATCTATTGGACGTCCCTTCTTAAAAACGGGGATGACCTGTGCCCTTTTCCAATATTTTGGAACGCTACGCTCTTCTAGAGACCAACGGTACACCGCTGCATGAAGGGGGGCACGTTCCTTCGAGTACTCTGTGTAAAATCGAACTGGTATCCCATCAGGTCCAGCGGCCTTTCCTCTTGTGAGGGATTTTAATTGTTTCTCTATCCCTCTGTCGTCTATTTCGATATCTACCATTTTGTCATCTGTGCGACAATCTAGAGAAGGAACTACAGTGCAATCTGTGCAATCTGTGAAACAGCTTTGGAAAAAGACATTTAGTATTTCGGCCTTTAGTCTGTCATCCTCTGTTTCAGAACCATTTTGATCACAGAGTGTCTGGACATTTTGCTTTGATCCACCTACCACTTTGACGTAAGACCAAAATTTCTTAGGATTTTCTGCCAAGTCAGTACATAGAACTTTACTTTCGAAGTCATTGAACGCCTCTCGCTTAGCCCTCCTCACACTACATTTCGCTTCGCGTAATTTTTGTTTGTCTGCAAGGCTTTGGCTATGTTTATGTTTGCTGTGAAGTTCCCTTTGCTTCCGCAGCAGTTTTCTAACTCTGTTGTTGTACTACAGTGGCTCTTTTCCATCTATTACGATCTTGCTTGGCACATAATCATCTAACGCATATTGTACGATGGTTTTGAACTTTGTCCACTGATCCTCAACACTGTCTGTACTTGAGACAAAACTTTTGTGTTGAGCTGTCAGGTACTCTGAAATCTGCTTTTTATCACTTTTGCTAAACAGAAAAATCTTCCTACCTTTTTTAATATTTCTATTTACGGCTGAAATCATCGATGCAGTAACCGTTTTATGATCGCTGATTCCCTGTTCTGCGTTAAATGTTTCAAATAGTTCGGGTCTGTTTGTCACCAGAAGGTCTAATATGTTATCGCCACGACACGGTTCTCTGTTTAACTGCTCAAGGTAGTTTTCAGATAATGCACTTAAAAAAATTTCACTGTATTCTTTGTCCCCGCCACCCGTTATGAACGTTTGAGTCTCCCAGTCTATATCCGGCAAATTAAAATCTCCACCCAGAATTCTAACATGGTGGGGAAATCTTCTCGAAATATTTTCGAAATTATCCTTCAGGTGCTCAGCCACAACAGCTGCTGAGCCAGGGGGCCTATAGAGACATCCAATTACCATGTCTGAGCCTGCTTTAACCGTGACCTTCACCCAAATTATATCACATTTCGGATCTCCGTCAATTTCCTTCGATACTATTGCACTTCTTATTGCTATAAACACGCCTCCCCCTTCACTGTCCAGCCCGTCTCTGCGGTATACATTCCAATCTGAGTTTAGAATTTCATTACTGTTTACATCTGGTTTCAGCCAACTTTCTGTCCCTAGTACTATGTGGGCATTGTGACCGTTTATTAATGAGAGCAAATCTGCGACCTTTCTATAGACGCTCCTGCAGTTTACTATTAGCACATTAATGTTGTTATTCCCTGTTGCATTTTGCCTACTCCTACCTTGCCGCGTCTCAGGAGGCGTCACCCCAGATCTCCGCAGAATCGTCAGAGCCTCTGGTTTAAGCCTTTCACTCGGCTCCAAACCAGAGGACCACGGTCGGTTCTGGGAACGATACTACAAATAGTTAGCTCAGATTCCACCCCGCGAGCGAGGCTTTCCGCCTTCACCAACTCCGACAGCCGCCTGTATGAACTGAGGATGACCTCTGAACCAAGACGGCAGGAGTCATTGGTGAAAGATATTCCGTTTCGTATCCAATATAACCTAAGATGTAATTAATTGTTCTTAATACTACGTCAGAAAATTTGATAGGGTATATTTATTAATGGAGTGTGTGTCACTGGCTCCTAATGAATACAGGAATAATAGATTCACAGTCAGTGTCGTATAAGGTAACGGTATTGTTGCTTAGAAAACCTAGTGGCTTCCCTTATTCAGCAAAACTGCCCTGTCCACGCATCCCACGGCAGAGCCGTGCCTGGAGGCGAGAAAGTATCACAGTATAACCACTCTGCTTACTCGAGAGATCATTTTGGTGCAGTCAGGGCTAGCCAACGGATTACTAGCCTTGTACGTCAGACATTCCGACTTCTGTGATCTCAGCATCAGAAAAAAGAGACTACTCCAGTAATCTTCCAGTTGATAGAAATATGTAAAGTGTCCCAGAAATCTGGATGGATACCTAAATTAAAAGTTTTTGGAGTACTGTATTTAACTGGAGTACCACTGTATAAGCACATCAGTAAATCATATGAGTATGAATTTTGTTTTCTTCACGACAGTAAAATGTCGTTCATTTAGTTTTAAAATTTCGCAAGTGACAGAATCTTAAACCAAGCCACAGAATCTTAAACTTATCCGCTGGGAAATTTAATAAGTAGCTTAAGTTCGTATCACACTTCATTGATGGTCTTTCCATATGTATTAATACTCAGACACAAAATAGTGTACAAATAGTTTTTACTTTATTCAGCAATAACTTTTTTCTGTTTTCTTTCGAGTTTACATTACGTGACTTTCAGGATTTCAAAAATTACCTACTCAGATGTGTTACGGAGTAACCAAATGACCCCATGAGCACTGAGGAGGAGAGATGTGAATCCATGTGAGATGGAGATCCATCGTGCATCAATATAGTTGGGTCCAAAGCACCACTCTGCCGTGGAGCATGGATCACAAGTAGGCGAAGCAGGTCGCAGTAACTTGTGCCACTCACGCTGAATGTCCTTGGTCCTTGGGGTCAGAATTCCTCCTTACGCCGCCGTACCCGAATCGACTCCTAATGGAAAGTGAAGACATTAATGACAATAACAACGCGAATCTTGCAGCGCACAGTTTGAACATCATTCCCATACTGGAAGCAGTTTTCCGTGTACTCTGGCTGAAGTAGCGAAAGTTTAATTATATCCTCCCTGTACATAAGCCAGTCACTCACGTAAAGCGTAAATTGTTGCATCGTGATTCCGCTTCAGCTGCAGAAAATTATAGCACGATGAATCGCTCTATCGGTGGGCTGCTCCATTTCGTTTCGGTTCCATAAATAAAGATGCTAGCCAAGCATGCACGTTGCACTGTTGTATTTACCACGAACGGCACTTGTGTAATGTCCTCGACATTTTGCACGAACCAGACCTGGTCAGAACACTGTTCTGTGTAGTTGTGAGTGCGTCGTGTTACAGCCAAGTGAACTCGAATAAGGGCAAACTGTTGGTGTTTCTTCGGTGGTGTAACCTCCCCCTCACTTATCGACCATAGTAAAAATTAAACAGCGTTTACCTAATGGAAATTTGGGAAAAGCAATCGTCACCGAAGTTAATCTGTCGGTAAAGAGGGAGGAAAGGGTTACATCTAAATGAAAGGAAAAATGCAAATGAAACAGGTGGAAATTAATTTTGAAAAAGGGTAAAGTTAATAAAGAAAGTAAATGTGCAGTCGTTACGTAAACAATTAACTGGCGTTAATTAGAGATTTGAGATTTGGGGAAAACTACGGTCGCGAGTCCTATGGACAACTACTATAATAACTGAAAAAGAAAGGTTATTGCACATATAATTAGCACTAAAAGCGTGGCAACTGAAGGTTGACACGTGTTGTGTGAAAACTGAATGTTTGTCAGAAGTAATAAATTTCGCTAGACTCTGATTTAATTTAGCAAAAGAATTAATAAAACCGGAAAATTGGAAGTTAATTTAGTGACTGAAATTAATAGTGAACTTTGTTTCTGAAGCACTAGGAAATTCAATAAAATAAGGTTAGTCTTGGGCTACCTCAACAACCATTTCAAAAGCTACTTTAATCTACGCAATTTAGAATTAAGAGATTTAACTTCGAACTTGAATTAAATGATTCTGAACAATTAACAATAGTAAAATTTAGTACGCGCTAAGCTGAGCTGCAGTCACAGGTAAGCTAAAATATGGTAACAAAACTCGCACTCTTAATTTGTGCTTGTGTAATCTAAATATTGTAGCCAGCTATGAATACCTTAACTGAACTTTGAAATTAAAGCAGTGAAATCGAATGATATTACTTTAATGCTGGCGTTTGAATTTCAACGACACTCGAGTTCATTTCGGAAAAGGAAGGGACAATGAGCAACAAAGGTTCATGCTAAGTTGCTGTATTTTAGTGATGCTAATGGAATAATTTGAAAAGCTGAGGTCTGCCATACAGTTCTAAAACTTTACGTGCTTCCAGTCTTCCTTGTTGGTTGATTGAAGGTTTGAAGTTGTCGATCGAGGAGGTGGCGACAGTCACTCATTGTCGGCCATAGCTGTTGCAGAAGCTGGATGTTGGCGAAACGGGCTCTTGATGTGTGCCTGCTAATGTTTCCAGTCCGCGACACCGTGCCAGAAACTATCATAGCAAGTCGAGCGCAATTATCTGCTGCCAAACCCTGGAAGCGCGGCAACTCGCGGGAGCGTCACACAACACATTTGCTCCACCGCCATACTCCAGCCAGACTCTCTCTCTGCCCGCGCTCCACGCAGCAGAGTTCACACTAACAAAGATCCTAAACACTTTGGTTCTCAACACGACCTATCGATGTAACCGTTCGATATCATTGTTTTCCCTAGGCAAGAAAAAAATGGTTCAAATGGCTCTGAGCACTATGGGACTCAACTGCTGAGGTCATTAGTCCCCTAGAACTTAGAACTAGTTAAACCTAACTAACCTAAAGACATCACAAACATCCATGCCCGAGGCAGGATTCGAACCTGCGACCGTAGCGGTCTTGCGGTTCCAGACTGCAGCGCCTTTAACCGCACGGCCACTTCGGCCGGCCCTAGGCAAGACCCAGCGTAAAAATACAAATAAGTATTTACAAAACAAACCAATTATACATCGACATAAATGCATATATATATATATATATATATATATATATATAATAGTAAAACAATTACAATATATAAAGACACAAAAATGTCATATCTTCAGGTAACAAAATAAGGAAAAAAATTTATAGTACAATAGATGGAAATAGGAGGATATGCATTTCCGGCGTTACAGTGGGTACTTCCTTAAGCAAGAGAGTTAATGTGTCCAGTCACTGAAGAGGGTTGTGACGAAATATCGGAGGGCGACAGCTGCAAAAGTCACTGCAGAACTGAATGTCGTACTCGCAAACTCTGTCAGTACCAAAACAACACGAAGGAAGTTCCATGAGGAAGGAATTTCAGGCAGAGCTGGAATACCAAAACCATTCATCAGTTATGCCCATAACAGCAAAACGAGGTGCTGAAGCCATAATACTTGGACCTACGAGAATGTCATCTGGTCGGGGTAGTCAGGTTTCACACTGTTTACGACTTCGGGCAGAGTTAACGCCCCAAGAGTGAACCATTGCGTGGCTTCGGTGATGATTTGGCCAGCCATATCGTGGGGTCCTATGGGACTTATGATTATTCATCTACGTCGCATTACTGCCAAGGGTTACGTGCATTGTTATCCAAGGCGATAGCACGCCTGTTCACACAGCTTGCATCATCCAGGGCTGGTTTTATGGGCACAAGGATAAATTTTCACATCTAAACTGGCCATCAATCATCAGATTTCAGTATTATTGAACCTTTGTGGTACACTATGGGCACAATGGTGCGTGATCGCTGTCTACCATCATCGTCGTTACCTGAACTTACCATTATCTTGCAGGAAGAATGGGATAAGACTGCATTTGTAAGTAGGCTGTTTAGGTTTTTTTATTGGTAACGCCACGTAGCGCTCTGTATGAAAATCATTGACTGTGCTGTGTGATATCTGTGGCTGGTTGGCATTGTTGGAACAGTCGCTATTGTAGTGTTGGGCAGTTTGATGTGAACAGCGCGTAGCGTTGCGCAGTTGGAGGTGAGCCGGCAACAGTCGTGAATGTGGGGAGAGAGATGGCAGAATTTTGAGAGCGGACGATCTGGACGTGTGTCCATCAGAGAGAGTAAATTTGTAATGCTGGATATCATGAACTGATATATATGACTTTTGAATATTATTAAGGTAAATACATTGTTTGTTCTCTATCAAAATCTTTCATTTGCTAACTATGCCTATCAGTAGTTAGTGCCTTCAGTAGTTAGAATCTTTTATTTAGCTGGCAGTATTGGCGCTCGCTGTATTGCAGTAGTTCGAGTAACGAAGATTTTTGTGAGGTAAGTGATTCATGAAAGGTATAGGTTATTGTTAGTCAGGGCCATTCTTTTGTAGGGATTTTTGAAAGTCAGATTGCGTTGCGCTGAAAATATTGTGTCAGTTTAGTGTTGATCAGAATAAGTAAAGAGAGTAATGTCTGAGTACGTTCAGTTTTGCTCAGCTGTTTGAAATTCAAATAACGCAGAGCTTTATCAACACAGTAATTCATTAATTTTTCTAAGGGGAGGTTTCACATTAAAAACCACACAGGACCATTCCGAGATGATTGGAAGCTGTTTTTTGAATGCCAACGGTTTTCCTACGCCGTATAAGGCATTGCAATGTATTCTGTTTTTGTGTTTCCTTATTTTTGTCTACCTGCTCTGCCTGTAAACAAACAATAATTTGATTAGGTAACTTTACTTTGTCGAACTGATAATTAAAACTTTACGATTACACGTGGAAGACTAGTTCAGGCCGTTACAGGCCATTTCAAGATCTCGATTAGTTGATTATGGTGTAAAAAGTCACATTTACCTTCGTAAATGGCTGTATCGACATGACAACCAAAAAAGTTGAGATTTTCAGAAGGATTTTGGAACATATACTGAGTTCGAAGATTATAAACCATCTCGAAACGATCTGTTGACACAATTAACAAGGATACATAAAATCGTGTTCTTATGCGACACAACTACCTCTTTATTTGCCGTAAGTAATGAGTGATTAAAACGAGGAATCTGATATTTATACTGAGCCGTGGCGCCATTAAGTTAGTAGACTGTTCTGTCTGGCGCCACTAGCTCAAGGGTAGTATCGACTGTCCCTCTTGCGGCCCCGTTGCCAGTATCTATGAGGAAGATGATGATGTTTGGTATGTGGGGCGCTCAACTGCGCGGTTATCAGTGCCCATACAAATTCCCATCCTTTGCTCAGCCCAATCTCGCCACTTACACAAACACCCAGTCATCTCGAGGCAGGTGAAAATCCGTGACCCCACCGGGAGTCGAACCCCGGACACTGTGCTCGGGAAGCGAAAACGCGACCGCGAGACCACGAGCTGCGGACATCTATAAGGAAGAGTTGGTATCGGTGGGTTGTGTTCTCAGAAGCTCTTTGCTTGCCGATATATATATATATATATATATATATATATATATATATATATATATATATATATGGGTTCGTTGGCCTGAGGATGGCCCCCCTCATCTGTCCGGGTCCACACCCGCCTCCCCCCCCCCCCCCATACCCATATGCCTTCGTTCTTTATAGCGCAGTGACCCATATGCCTTCGTTCTCTATAGCGCAGTGTTTTCCGTGAGTGTTCGGTATTGTGCGTCCCCTTTTTAAAGTGTTACGAACAGAAGCCAGACTGTCGTCGTGTTTTTTAATTGTGCCTGTCTATTTCCTGAGTGTTTTCAATCAGCAGCACTGACCTCTTTCTTTTTTTTAGGTTTTCTTCACGGTTTTACCGCCATGTACCAGTTTTTAGCCGTCACCGTTTCATCACCTCGTTTTATTGTTATCTCTCATCATTATGTTCTTTAACATTATTTGTAGGCTGCAGAGGGCGTATAACGCTGCTGCCAGCCCCCGCCCCCTCTCTGCAGGGGGGAATCGAAATGCAATAAAGAAAAAAAGAAAACGAGGAAGGAGGCACCAAGTTTGGGGGTACGGCGGTAGCGTCGCGACAAGAGGTGGTCACGAGGTCCGAGCAGCCGAAACCACGAGCTACGCAAGGAGGGCCTGCGCAGAGTAAAGACACCGGAGTAGTTCACCGGGGTTGTTTGGCAACATTCGTGTCGGCAGTTTTTAGCAGTCACCGTTTCATCACCTCGTTTTATTGTTATCTCTCATCATTATGTTCTTTAACATTATTTGTAGGCTGCAGAGGGCGTATAACGCTGCTGCCAGCCCCCACCCCCTCTCTGCAGGGGGGAATCGAAATGCAATAAAGAAAAAAAGAAAACGAGGAAGGAGGCACCAAGTTTGGGGGTACGGCGGTAGCGTCGCGACAAGAGGTGGTCACGAGGTCCGAGCAGCCGAAACCACGAGCTACGCAAGGAGGGCCTGCGCAGAGTAAAGACACCGGAGTAGTTCACCGGGGTTGTTTGGCAACATTCGTGTCGGCAGTTTTTAGCAGTCACCGTTTCATCACCTCGTTTTATTGTTATCTCTCATCATTATGTTCTTTAACATTATTTGTAGGCTGCAGAGGGCGTATAACGCTGCTGCCAGCCCCCACCCCCTCTCTGCAGGGGGGAATCGAAATGCAATAAAGAAAAAAAGAAAACGAGGAAGGAGGCACCAAGCTTGGGGGTACGGCGGTAGCGTCGCGACAAGAGGTGGTCACGAGGTCCGAGCAGCCGAAACCACGAGGTACGCAAGGAGGGCCTGCGCAGAGTAAAGACAGCGGAGTAGTTCACCGGGGTTGTTTGGCAACATTCGTGTCGGCAGTTTTTAGCAGTCACCGTTTCATCACCTCGTTTTATTGTTATCTCTCATCATTATGTTCTTTAACATTAATTGTAGGCTGCAGAGGGCGTATAACGCTGCTGCCAGCCCCCACCCCCTCTCTGCAGGGGGGAATCGAAATGCAATAAAGAAAAAAAGAAAACGAGGAAGGAGGCACCAAGCTTGGGGGTACGGCGGTAGCGTCGCGACAAGAGGTGGTCACGAGGTCCGAGCAGCCGAAACCACGAGCTACGCAAGGAGGGCCTGCGCAGAGTAAAGACACCGGAGTAGTTCACCGGGGTTGTTTGGCAACATTCGTGTCGGCAGTTTTTAGCAGTCACCGTTTCATCACCTCGTTTTATTGTTATCTCTCATCATTATGTTCTTTAACATTATTTGTAGGCTGCAGAGGGCGTATAACGCTGCTGCCAGCCCCCACCCCCTCTCTGCAGGGGGGAATCGAAATGCAATAAAGAAAAAAAGAAAACGAGGAAGGAGGCACCAAGTTTGGGGGTACGGCGGTAGCGTCGCGACAAGAGGTGGTCACGAGGTCCGAGCAGCCGAAACCACGAGCTACGCAAGGAGGGCCTGCGCAGAGTAAAGACACCGGAGTAGTTCACCGGGGTTGTTTGGCAACATTCGTGTCGGCAGTTTTTAGCAGTCACCGTTTCATCACCTCGTTTTATTGTTATCTCTCATCATTATGTTCTTTAACATTATTTGTAGGCTGCAGAGGGCGTATAACGCTGCTGCCAGCCCCCACCCCCTCTCTGCAGGGGGGAATCGAAATGCAATAAAGAAAAAAAGAAAACGAGGAAGGAGGCACCAAGTTTGGGGGTACGGCGGTAGCGTCGCGACAAGAGGTGGTCACGAGGTCCGAGCAGCCGAAACCACGAGGTACGCAAGGAGGGCCTGCGCAGAGTAAAGACACCGGAGTAGTTCACCGGGGTTGTTTGGCAACATTCGTGTCGGCAGTTTTTAGCAGTCACCGTTTCATCACCTCGTTTTATTGTTATCTCTCATCATTATGTTCTTTAACATTATTTGTAGGCTGCAGAGGGCGTATAACGCTGCTGCCAGCCCCCACCCCCTCTCTGCAGGGGGGAATCGAAATGCAATAAAGAAAAAAAGAAAACGAGGAAGGAGGCACCAAGCTTGGGGGTACGGCGGTAGCGTCGCGACAAGAGGTGGTCACGAGGTCCGAGCAGCCGAAACCACGAGCTACGCAAGGAGGGCCTGCGCAGAGTAAAGACAGCGGAGTAGTTCACCGGGGTTGTTTGGCAACATTCGTGTCGGCAGTTTTTAGCAGTCACCGTTTCATCACCTCGTTTTATTGTTATCTCTCATCATTATGTTCTTTAACATTAATTGTAGGCTGCAGAGGGCGTATAACGCTGCTGCCAGCCCCCACCCCCTCTCTGCAGGGGGGAATCGAAATGCAATAAAGAAAAAAAGAAAACGAGGAAGGAGGCACCAAGCTTGGGGGTACGGCGGTAGCGTCGCGACAAGAGGTGGTCACGAGGTCCGAGCAGCCGAAACCACGAGCTACGCAAGGAGGGCCTGCGCAGAGTAAAGACACCGGAGTAGTTCACCGGGGTTGTTTGGCAACATTCGTGTCGGCAGTTTTTAGCAGTCACCGTTTCATCACCTCGTTTTATTGTTATCTCTCATCATTATGTTCTTTAACATTATTTGTAGGCTGCAGAGGGCGTATAACGCTGCTGCCAGCCCCCACCCCCTCTCTGCAGGGGGGAATCGAAATGCAATAAAGAAAAAAAGAAAACGAGGAAGGAGGCACCAAGCTTGGGGGTACGGCGGTAGCGTCGCGACAAGAGGTGGTCACGAGGTCCGAGCAGCCGAAACCACGAGGTACGCAAGGAGGGCCTGCGCAGAGTAAAGACAGCGGAGTAGTTCACCGGGGTTGTTTGGCAACATTCGTGTCGGCAGTTTTTAGCAGTCACCGTTTCATCACCTCGTTTTATTGTTATCTCTCATCATTATGTTCTTTAACATTAATTGTAGGCTGCAGAGGGCGTATAACGCTGCTGCCAGCCCCCACCCCCTCTCTGCAGGGGGGAATCGAAATGCAATAAAGAAAAAAAGAAAACGAGGAAGGAGGCACCAAGCTTGGGGGTACGGCGGTAGCGTCGCGACAAGAGGTGGTCACGAGGTCCGAGCAGCCGAAACCACGAGCTACGCAAGGAGGGCCTGCGCAGAGTAAAGACACCGGAGTAGTTCACCGGGGTTGTTCGGCAACATTCGTGTCGCACGACCGCTCGTGGCCTGGCTGCCCCCATCTACCTGGCTGTCATCGGCACCACTCAGTAACAACCGCGACGTGCCGTGGACCCATTGAACTGCTTGCTGATAAAGGGGGGTAACATTCTGTAATCATCGTGGTATTGGTGTCATACTGTACCCTACCTGTTAATTATTTTCTGGTTTTTACCGAGCCCTCAGAGTTTTACTCGGTCGGCTCTTTGGTCGTAAATATAGCCCCTAGTATTGTACTAGACACTAGTTGTCATTTGAAAATTTGTTCTGATGTTATAGTGCCTTCCTTTCTACTTTATACCCGATCATTAGTGTTTTAATGAATCAGCTCCTGGTCGGAAATACAGTCGGAACAATTGCACCAAGGCAAAGGTTGCCGTTAAGCAAACAGGGGTCTTGTGGATAGATTTAGATGTTAACCCGTTCAATTTCTTGACTGTAACGGCATTTGTGATAATCTGAACTACCGGTTGTACTAAGTTGCGCGTCCCTGTCTTTGAAAGACCGGATCATTATTGGTGTATTTTTTTTAACTGATCTTGTGGTTCCGCCAAGTGAGTTCTCTTGTAATAAGTGTTCATCCGTAATGTTTTAAAACGTTCCTTCAGAGCGGCCTTCATAACCGACAACTAGTTTAACTTTCGAAATATTAACAGTCAACTGTCATCAGGGCTTTAGTCAGAATAAGATCGTCAAAAAGGACGGGTTGGGGTCCAGTCGCACCTTGCTTGCTGATTGAAATTAAAAGGTTGCTTGCTTTGAAGCAAACATTATCATTGTCATAATTGTTTCCTAGTTTGTATAACCTTTAAGCATAGGTGTGCATCTTAACCACGAACCTTTCGACAGACAGTTTCCAAATTAAAAAGAAAATATGTGATCTGTTTGAGTAATAGAAACACTCTTGTCTTCAATATTGCTTACATGTTTTCGTGTGTTGCAGAAGGGCATTTAATAAGAGAAACTGTGTTCAGCGCTGTTTCGCCCGATAACGGGTGGGCTGCGGGTCCGGTCTCCTTGTAATTATCGTCATGTTCTTCTTGTTTTGATTTCTCTTGCAAAAGCTTATTCATTTCACAAACTTGTTAATCCTGTAAAGAAAACAGTTTATCATTATACACTACTGGGCATTAAAACAGCTACACCAAGAAGAAATGCAGGTGATAAACGGGTATTCATTGGACAAACAAATTATAAATGTTTCAAATGGCTCTGAGCACTATGGGACTCAACTGCTGAGGTCATTAGTCCCCTAGAACTTAGAACTAGTTAAACCTAACTAACCTTAGGACATCACAAACATCCACGCCCGAGGCAGGATTCGAACCTGCGACCGTAGCGGTCTTACGGTTCCAGACTGCAGCGCCTTTAGCTGCACGGCCACTTCGGCCGGCAAATAAATTATACTAGAACTGACATGTGATTACATTTTCAAGCAATTTGGGTGCATAGATCCTGAGAAATCAGTACCCAGAACAACCACCTCTGGCCGTAATAACGGCCATGCTACGGATGAGCATTGAGTCAGGGCTTGGATGGCGTGTACAGGTACAGCTGCCCATGCAGCTTCAATACGATAGTAGTGACTGGCGTATTGTGACGAGACAGTTGCTCGACCACCACTGACCACACGTTTTCATTTGGTGTGAGATCTGGAGAATGTGCTGGCCAGGGCAGCAGACAAACATTTTCTGTATCCAGAAAGGCCCGTACAGGACCTGCAACATGCGGTCGTGCATTATCCTGCTGAAATGTAGGGTTTCGCAGGGATCGAATGAAGGGTAGGGCCACGGGTCATAACACTCCTGAAATGTAACGTCTACTGTTCAAAGTGCCGCCAATGCGAACAAGAGGTGACCGAGAAGTGTAACCAATGGCACCCCATACCATCACGCCGGGTGATACGCCAGTATGGCGATGACGAATACACGCTTCCAATGTGCGTTCAGTGCGATGTCGTCAAACACGGATGCGACCATCATGATGCTGTAAGCAGAACCTGGATTCATCCCAAAAAATTACGTTTTGCCATTCGTGTACCCAAGTCCGTCGTTGAGTACACCATCGCAGGCGCTCCTGTCTGTGATGTAGCGTCAACGGTAACCGCAGCCACGGTCTTCGAGCTGATAGTCCATGCTGCTGCAAACGTCGTCGAACTGTTCGTGCAGATGGTAGTTGTCTTGCAAATGTTCCCATCTGTTGACTCAGGGATCGAGACGTGGCTCCACGATCCGTTACAGCCATGCGGATAAGATGCCTGTCATCTCGACTGCTAGTGATGCGAGACCGTTGGGATCCAGCACGGCGTTCCGTATTACCCTCCTGAACCCACCGATTCTATATTCTGGTAACAGTCATTGGATCACGACCAACGCGAGCAGCAATGTCGCGATACGATAAACCGCAATCGCGATAGGCTCCAATCCGACCTTTATCAAAGTCGGAAACGTGATGGTACGCGTTTCTCCTCCTTACACGAGGCATCACAACAACTTTTCTCCAGGCAACGCCGGTCAACTGCTGTTTGTGTATGAGAAATTGGTTGGGAACTTTCCTCATGTCAGCACGTTGTAGGTGTCGCTACCGGCGCCAACCTTGTGTGAATCTCTGAAAAGCTAATCATTAGCATATCACAGTATCTTCTTCCTGTCGGTGAAATTTCGCGTCTGTGGCACGTCATCTTCGTGGTGCAGCAATTTTAATGGCCAGTAGTATATATTGTTAAATAAACAGGTTGTGTGAAAAGAAAGTTACATTGGTGGGTCCTCCCTTCCACGTTTTCCTTAATTCCAGTAAATACCACGTTTCAGATACAAATTTCTAAATTTTCAGAATCCTTTTGATACTGTTCCCCAAGACCGGCTTGCGTGCCTATAAAGTATTGCCTCAGTTGTGCAACGGATTCATGATTTCCTTTTTATAGGAAACAAAAGAAATGTTTGGAGTAGGAATTAAAATCCATGGAGAAGAAATAAAAACTTTGAGGTTTGCCGATGACATTGTCATTCTGTCAGAGACAGCAAAGGACTTGGAAGAGCAGTTGAATGGAATGGACAGTGTCTTGAAAGGAGGATATAAGATGAACATCAACAAAAGCAAAACGAGGATAATGGAATCTAGTCGAATTAAGTAGGGTGATGCTGAGGGTATTAGATTAGGCAATGAGACACTTAAATAGTAAAGGAGTTTTGCTATTTGGGGAGCAAAATAACTGATGATGGTCGAAGTAGAGAGGATATAAAATGTAGACTGGCAATGGCAAGGAAAGCGTTTCTGAAGAAGAGAAATTTGTTAAATCGAGTATAGATTTAAGTGTCAGGAAGATGTTTCTGAAAGTATTTGTGTGGAGTGTAGCCATGTATGGAAGTGAAACATGGACGATAAATAGTTTGGACAAGAAGAGAATAGAAGCTTTCGAAATGTGGTGCTACAGAAGAATGCTGAAGATTAGATGGGTACATCACATAACTAACGAGGAAGTATTGAATAGGATTGGGGAGAAGAGACGTTTGTGGCACAACTTGACCAGAAGAAGGGATCGGTTGGTAGGACATTTTCTGAGGCAGCAAGGGATCACCAATTTAGTATTGGAGGGCAGCGTGGAGGGTAAAAATCGTAGAGGGAGACCAAGAGATGAATACACTAAGCAGATTGAGAAGGATGTAGGTTGTAGTAGGTACTGGGAGATGAAGAAGCTCGCACAGGATAGAGTAGCGTGGAGAGCTGCATCAAACCTGTCTCAGGAGTGAAGACCACAACAACAACAACAACAGAAATATCTCACGAAAATACATCAGACAAACCATTAAAAAGTTTTATTGTAAACAATCTAAGTTCTAAGATAGAGTTCAGAGTCTTAGGCAGATGTTAAACTACGAAGGATGGAATAAGAAAACTTGGAGTTTCTTGGGGCTGTATTTTGCTGATGAAGTCTCGGCGAATGACCAAGAGAAATTGTCTAAGTTCGTGCGAATATAACCAGAACTAAGTCCGACACTGTCAGAGCGGTGAAGTAGTATCCCAATCCTCGCAACATGGCACCATTAGATTGACAGTGTCTGGTCCCTCGGTGGAATGCAGAGTGGAGAGGCATCTGTGTTGTAGCGAGTGATATCCTGCCAAAGTCTGGGGCTGCTAGCTGCACTGGAACTGGCTTCTGAAGGAAGTTTTTTGTATGGTTGTTTGCTAAAGTGCTACCATATTGCTGGCTGAACCTCCTAGATGACAGGGAAATGGGCGGTTCACTCGTTATTTTAGTGTAAGAAGGGCTGTAGATTCAGAGTGGTGCTTGAGTTCTTCTGTGGTGGGGGTCATGGCAGTGTGAGGTGAAGGTTGATTTCATTTAAATAATGCTTTATTGTGGAGCCTAAACGATAGCTCGAGGTACCTGGAAGCGGTGCCAATATTCAGAGGCAACTGTCCCCGTTAGTCCAGTTCCTTGACAGACAGCATTTTAAAGTTCTGGTGCAAGTCACGGACCCCAGACCACCTGGGTACCCCAAGGATGGGCCGAAAGCATCTGTTTCGTAGAACCTGCAGTAGTTTGCTGTTGAATGTGCTCGCCCACACAACACTGAACTGTAGCTTTATGGAGGTAGAGCTTTGTATGGACGTGTATGCGCATGCTAGCCAAGGGTGGTTAATCCAAGCATTTTCGGTCTCTTCTCAGTCAGGTGGAGCTGGAAGAGGAGCTTGTTGTCGAAATGCCCACTGAGATACTTAATGTGGTTTGTACAGGTGATTTCTGTTCCACTCGACACTACCCTATCACGGAGGTCGGGTCTTCTATGGCTAAAAATTACGCCTCTGTTGAATGAAGCGGTAGGTCGCCCAGTTGGTCACAAGGTTGACGATAGCAATGACTCGTCGATTACTGGTGAGAATGACCATACCGCGAGTGAACTGTGCATCAGTACATATTTGACGTAGATTATATACACTGTGGGGGCGGCACTGTGCCTTGTGGAATTCCTTGCTGTAAACCTGAAGGCAAATCGCTGCCCCTCAATCTTGACGGAAAATCGGCGGTCCATTACGAAGTCTGGGCAGATGTGGACGTTGGGTAGTTGACAGAGAATTGTTTCTTTGCAGACCCTTTCATACGCCTTCTCCATAGTTAGCGACGTTTCCTGAGACCGGCAGCAGTTGAAGCCCTGCAGAGAGGGATGGTTGGAAGACAACTTGTCCTATCCATATGAAGTCACGAGTGGTGAGAACAAGTTTCAGTCACTGCAGTAATACCCATTCGAAGGACATGGTCATGGTAGACAAGAGGGTGATGAGGTGGTGATTTCCTGGTTGACTTAAATGTATGCCTGGCTGGGCGATTGGTATAACTTCTGCCATCTTCCACATGGATGGAATGTATCCCAGGCGGAGGAAACTGTTGAAGCTACTGGTGATGATGACCAATGGGTTGATTGTAGCTGCTTAAGATGGGAGTTTGTAATGCTGTCTGGTTCCAGCCCTGAGTAAGCGCCCAGGTGTCAGAGCATCTTCCTAATCTCAGCGGATATAGTTAATGATATGTCAGCCCCTAGCCCTGATCACCGGCGATGAGTCCTGGGATGACTTCGGTGCTGGCCTCCAGGAGGTATTGATAACTCCAAGGAAGCAGGTAACTGACCTCTTCCATCTCGTGCCACATCTGTTCGCCTTAGAGCGACCTTGGTGCCGCCCAAAACACAACCGACCATGCCCTCTATCTAAAATTCAAGCACCAGGGTAGCACTGCCACCACCAGCTCAGTGCGGAGAAAGAACAATGTGGTGTGAATTTCAAATTTATGCCACAGAGACATCGGCACAGCGAACCTGAACACCCATTGCATAGCTGAAACAAACGAACAGGAAATTAGTGTGAATGAATGGTCTGACAGTGATATGAATTAATAAAATTTTCTGAGGTCTCCAGAGGGGTCTCATCGTTAAAATTCCATGAGTTTTCGACTGAACTGTCTCCAGCCACTGTCAGATGGTAAAGGAGACTTGCACAGTATGTATCGCTGGCCAATATTGGTCAGAGCATGTTTCTCAAAAACTCCGATAGATGGCAGGCAGATGCACTCTTTTGCGTGAAGCTCTTTCTCTCTGAAGGTCACAATACGGTTCTCACCAGTTTCGTGCCAGTGTTGTCTAAGCAGTGAGTGGGAGATGTGATTGCACTCGAGCGGCGGCTGCCTGTTGTAAGGTCTCACCCTATGTTAAATGAGACTAAGTGAGTAGAATGTGTTCAGCTATTTTTTGTGGCAACACCACTTTCACTGTTAACAAGTAGTGATAGCTGAATTTTGGTTTTAAACGTTAGCTCATCATTATAAATATATATACTTCCACCAACTCAACTGCCTATTACTGGACACACATCACTTGCTCAGTATCAGACACGTGAACTACAGTATTAGTACGGCTGGAAGGCACACTAATACCACTTTTCCTTTTCCACGCACATTTCACGCCTTGGATACAAAAAAAATTTTCAAATGGTTCAAATGGCTCTGAGCACTATGGGACTTAACATCTGTGGTCATCAGTCCCCTAGAACTTAGAACTACTTAAACTAACTAACCTAAGGACATCACACACATCCATGCCCGAGGCAGGATTCGAACCTGCGAAAAAAATGTTCAAATGAGTGTGAAATCTTATGGGACTTAACTGCTAAGGTCATCAGTCCCTAAGCTTACACACTGCTTAACCTAAATTATCCTAAGGACAAACACACACACCCATGCCCGAGGGAAGACTCGAACCTCCGCCTGAATCAGCCGCACAGTCCATGACTGCAGCGCCGGAGACCGCTCGGCCAATCCCTCGCGGCCTTGGATAAAAAGTATAAAGACGTGACTGTGGTCCGAGGATAACATGAAGTTTGCTGTTGAGCAAGTCCTATCGTACAAAACGGGAATAAGGCGGGCTTATATACATTTTTGTCCCAAAAAGCACTTTGGCAGAGAGAGTAAAGCTTTTGAAACAGGGTGCGAATGTTGAAATAAAGTCCCAGACTGATTGTTTCACGCAGACCTTTTCAAAAGAAGTAGAATCAGGGTTAGTAGAGCATTTGGTAGATCTAGATAACAGAATGACGCCAATGAATAAAAAAGAATTCTTAAGATTTCTATTTGAAATGACTGAGCCCTTAAAATTACGTACCAATTCAGTAGAGAAAAAAAAAGACAGCAGGTGGTAAATTTTGCTATGAATTTATAGGCCGCCAACCTGAACTTTCTTTGCAAAAACCTCAGTCAACAAGTATCCAAAGGGCTGTCAGTTTCAATAAAAAGCAAGTTGGCTAGTTTTGCAACAAGTATGAGGCAATGTTACCAGAATAAAAGTTTGATCCCTCGGAAATCTTAAACTGTGCCGGAAGTCTTGTGTCAGTGGGTCATGAAAATTCTCTCATTGGTTTTGCCCCAAAAAGGCAAAAAATTAGTTAGTAAAATGTCGTCAGGAGAAAGAGGAAGAAATGTGACTGTGCTGGTAACAATCACCGCTACAGGTGTTGTGTTCCCACCCCCTTTATTTGTGTCTGGAAGAACGAAAATGGCTAAAGAGCTAAAAAAGATGCACCAGAGGAGAGTGTCTTCGCTTGTGAATAAAGTTGGTGAATCACTGCAAATTCATTTTTGTTTTGGCTGAAGATGTTTGTTGCTCATGTGAACCCAACAAAGGAACGTCCTGCTCTTATAATTTTAGATGGCCACAACTCACACAATGAACTTCAATTGATTTGTGCACAAGACACAACAATGTACATATGAGAAGCATTCCTCCTCATGTATGCACGAACTTTAGCCACTGGTCAGTACAGTAACGAGACCCTTCGAAGCTGCTTACACCGAAGCCTGTGCTACTCGGACGAACCAATATCTCCTTCTTAAAGTAACTCAAAGGAACATTACTGATTTGCTTGGGACTGCTTTCAAGGCTGTTTGCAGGACGGACCTTGCAACATCTGAGTTTTCCTGCACTGGGCTCCACCCATTAAATAAAGACGTCTTTACCGATTTGGACTTTCTAGCTGCAGCTCGCTTCTCTAAAGAAAGTCCGACAGTTCTTCCAAGGTCGACGGGTTTTGGCGTCTATAGTTGCAACTCCTTCTGCATCAACGACTGAACCAGTTCTGATATGCTCTGCAGATACCACCTCGCCCAGCGTTGCATTAACAAGTCTTCCCACTGTAGATTCTGCTCCTGCTTCTCCTCCAAGTACTTTTGGGTATTTCAGTGGACATGGAAGCTGCGTTTCCTACTTAGTCCAAACAGTCGTACACCAAATTTCTCCAGTGTCAGAGAAAGCGAGAAAGAAACTGTCAGTAAGAAGAGAAGAAGTGAAAAAAAGTTCAATATTAAGTGACAGTCCCTGTAAAGATATGCTGGGCACAAAATTAAAAGAATCCGAAAAAAAGCTTGCAAAAGCAATCTTAAGACAAGAGAAGAAGATGCAAAAACATGCTCATACGAGTGAACAGAAAAAGAAAAAAAGAAAAGTTAAAATAAACAGAAAACTTCACTTCTGGACAAATATTCCACAGAACACAAGTTCTAAAATTGACACTGACGAAGAAGACAGCACTACAGAGTGTAATTTTTGCAGAGAACCAACATATGAAGATTGGGTTCAGTGCACGTCACGTAAGGAGTGGGCTAATGTGGCTTACACGGACCAAGAAAGTCTCCTTTCCTGTAAGTGTGAAAACTGCCTTGCATAAACAGTATGCATTTATATTGTTTCGTTCCGTTTGTTTATTTTTATATTTTTTATAAGTCAACAGTGAATAATTACAGTTGTAATTAATTACTTTGTATAGTGTCCGCTACAGGGAAATGGTTTTTCAAAGTAGTCATTTTTTACATTTTTTAATTTGTTTATTCGATGTGCTAAAGTGTTGTATTTTCAAAAATTATTCCTTTTTTGATAAATAAGCTGTTGTACTTCCGTTTCCTAAATGTGTCTAAAAAGTTTTTGTGTAAAAAAAGCCTAAGATGTCCGGTATTGTGCAAGTCTCCCCTGAATGTGTATCGTGCCGCCGTGGCCTGGCCGTGTTAAAGCCGCACTGCTGGTTGGCGGTTTGAAGCTCAGCACAGCCTGGGACCCAGCCATCGTGAGGTTGAAGCACGCGCGACGGATGCGGGACGAAAATATTGCCACATTTGGCGAGGAAGACAGCACCAGTGACGTCACTGCCAGCGACGCGGCTATATAATGGCGAGGCCATGGCGACACGGCAGTTATTTACCACTTGACAACGGCCGAGGAAAGCTCTAATGAAAGCTCGTGGGATTCTAACCACCTGAAAACAAACAAAGATTTGGCTTCTGCAAGACCCTGTTAAACGATCTTTCCTATGAACACGGAAATGAGCGTTTTACTGTTCTTAAGAATCTCATTTCAGCACCAATTATCTTGATATTATCAGCTCTTGTCAGTGACCATGTTTCAGATCCACGGAGAAAAGCAATACACCCATTACTTTGTACTGCTTCATTCGGTTTCTTCTCTGGTTTTAGTTTTTAGCCTTCTATTTACTGCGCTACATGTTTGCTGGAACAGGGTACTTTGTTTAAAAGGATTTTGGTATTTATAGCTGTCATAGTTAGTGAAGTTCGATGGCAGGAGGAACAAGACTTTTGGTCAGGTGAATACAGGGTTATAAATACAAAATCAAATAGGGGTAATGCTGGAGTAAGTTTAATAATGAATAAAAAATAGGAGTGCGGGTAAGCTACTACCAGCAGCATAGTGAACGCATTATTGTGGCCAAGATAGACACGAAGCCCATACCTACTACAGTAGTACAAGTTTATATGCCAACTAGATCTGCAGATGATGAAGAAATTGATGAAATGTATGATGAGATAAAAGAAATTATTCAGGTAGTGAACGGAGACGAAAATTTAATAGCCATGGGTGACTGGAATTCGAGAGTGGGTTCAAAATGGTTCAAATGGCTCTGAGCACTATGGGACTTAACATCTGTGGTCATCAGTCCCCTAGAACTTAGAACTACTTAAACCTAACTAACCTAAGGACATCACACACATCCATGCCCGAGGCAGGATTCGAACCTGCGACCGTAGTCGAGAGTAGGAAAAGGGAGAGAGGGAAACATAGTGGGTGAATATGGATTGGGGGAGAGAAATGAAAGAGGAAGCCGTCTCGTAGAATTTCGCACAGAGCATAACTCAATCATAGCTAACACTTGGTTCAAGAATCATAAAAGAAGGTTGTATACATGGAAGAATCCTGGAGATACTAGAAGGTATCGTATAGATTATATAATGGTAAGAGAGACATTTAGGAACCAGGTTTCAAATTGTAAGACATTTCCAGGGGCAGATGTCGACTCTGACCACAATCTAGTGGTTATGACCTGTAGATTAAAACAGAAGAAACTGCAAAAAGGTGGGAATTTAAGGAGATGGGACCTGGATAAACTGCCTAAACCAGAGGCTGTACAGAGTTTCAGGGAGAGCAGAAGGAAAAAATTTACAGGAATGTGGAAAAGAAATACAGTAGAAGAAGAATGGGTAGCTCTGAGGGATGAAGTACTGAAGGCAGCAGAGGATCAAGTAGGCAAAAAGACGAGGGTTAGTAGAAACCCTTTCGTAACAGAAGAAATATTGAATTTAATTGATGCAAGGAGAAACTATAAAAACGCAGTAAATGAAGCAGGCAAAAAGGAATACAAACGTCTCAAAAACGAGATCGACAGGAAGTGCAAAATGGCTAAGCAGGGATGGCTAGAGGACAAATGTAAGGATGTAGAGGCTTATTTCACCATGGGTAAGACAGATACTGCCTACAGGAAAATTAAAGAGACCTTTGAAGAAAAGAGAGCCACTTGTATGAATATCAAGAGCTCAGATGGAAACCCAGTTCTAAGCAAAGAAGGGAAAGCAGGAAGCTGGAAGGAGTATATAGAAGATCTATACAAGGGCGATGTACTTGAGGACAATATTATGGAAGCGGAAGAGGATGTAGATGAAGATGAAATGGGAGATAGGATACTGCGTGAAGAGTTTGACAGAGCACTGAAAGACCTGAGTCGAAACAAGGCCCCGAGAGTAGACAACATTCCATTAGAACTACTGACAGCCTTGGGGGAGCCAGTCCTGACAAAACTCTACCATCTGGTGAGCAAGATGTATGAGACAGGCGAAATACCCTCAGACTTCAAGAAGAATATAATAATTCCAATCCCAAAGAAAGCAGATGTTGACAGATGTGAAAATTACCGAACTATCAGTTTAATAAGTCACGGCTGCAAAATACGAACACGAATTCTTTACAGACGAATGGAAAAACTGGTAGAAACCGACCTCGGCGAAGATCAGTTTGGATCCGCAGAAATGTTGGAACACGTGAGGCAATACTGACCCTACGACTTATCTTAGAAAATAGATTAAGGAAAGACAAACCTACATTTCTAGCATTTGTAGACTTAGAGAAAGCTTTTGGCAATGTTCACTGGAATACTCTCTTTCAAATTCTAAAGGTGGCAGGGGTAAAATACTGGGAGCGAAAGGCTATTTACAATTTGTACAGAAAGCAGATGGCAGTTATAAGAGCCGAGGGGCATGAAATGGAAGCAGCGGTTGGGAAGGGAATGAGACAGGGTTGTAGCCTCTCCCCAATGTTATTTAATCTGTATATTGAGCAAACAGTAAAGGAAACAAAAGAAAAATTCGGTGTAGGTATTAAACTCCATGGAGAAGAAATAAAAACGTTGAGGTTCTCCGAGGACATTGTAATTCTGTCAGAGACAGCAAAGGACTTGGAAGAGCAGTTGAACGGAATGGACAGTGTCTTGAAAGGAGGATATAAGATGAACACCAACAAAAGCAAAACGTGGATAATGGAATGTAGTCGAATTAAGTCGGGTGATGCTGTGGGAATTAGATTAGAAAATGAGATACTTAAAGTAGTAAAGGAGTTTTGCTATTTGGGGAGCAAAATAACTGATGATGGTCGAAGTAGAGAGGATATAAAATGTAGACTGGCAATGGCAAGGAAAGCGTTTCTGAAGAAGAGAAATTTGTTAACATCGAGTATAGATTTAAGTGTCAGGAAGTCGTTTCTGAAAGTATTTGTATGGAGTGTAGCCATGTATGGAAGTGAAACATGGACGATAAATAGTTTGGACAAGAAGAGAATAGAAGCTTTCGAAATGTGGTGCTACAGAAGAATGCTGAAGATTAGATGGGTAGATCGCATAACTAATGAGGAGGTATTGAATAGAATTGGGGAGAAGAGGAGTTTGTGGCACAACTTGACAAGAAGAAGGGACCGGTTGGTAGGACATGTTCTGAGGCATCAAGGGAACACAAATTTAGCATTGGATGGCAGTGTGGAGGGTAAAAATCGTAGAGGGAGACCAAGAGATGAATACACTAAGCAGATTCAGAAGGAAGTAGGTTGCAGTAGGTACTGGGAGATGAAGAAGCTTGCACAGGATAGAATAGCATGGAGAGCTGCATCAAACCAATCTCAGGACTGAAGACAGCAACAACAACAACAAGCTGTCATATGTTCTTTAGTAATTAAAACCTGTCACTTCTTCTAATATAGTGTCACTGACTACAAATTTGGTTCTAGCGGTATATTTGCCTTCGAAGACCATTGTTTTTGTCTTACTTACGGAAACCTTGAAATTATAATTCTTACATATCTTCTGTAACATATATACTGCTCTTTGCATGCAGCTCGTCTTCAGTTTTACTCATAATAATCTGATCATCAGGAAATAGCATCGTCTTAAGCGTAAAATTTGATGCAATACAAATGCCTTGTTTAATTTTATGCGCCCACTCTCTAATCAGATCATCTGCATAAATTGTAGACAGAATAGGAGACAAGCTGTAGCCCTGCATACATGTTGGTTTACATGTATCTTTTTGCTGTACTTTCTGCTTCCGACATGTACGCTAATTGTTGTGTCTTCATATATACATTCCAATACTTTAGTTAGATGATGCGGATATACTCTTTGAGCCATGATGTCCCATGATTTTTCCCTACTTACTCGAACGAATGCTTATGAGTTTCAGGATTATTTTCCCTTTTCTTTTCTGTTAAGTGCTTAACTGCGAAAGTGGCATGTGTATAGGATCGCCCATTCTGAAACCGTTTTGTTCTTCCAGCAGTGTGGTAGTATTGTCGAAATATCGCGTGATTTCCAAGATTTTATCCACTGGAAACCAACTGTGTGTTTACGGATGACTTGACTCGACGAAAGTCAAAAATGGTTCAAATGGCTCTGAGCACTATGGGACTCAACTGCTGAGGTTATTAGTCCCCTAGAACTTAGAACTAGTTAAACCTAACTAACCTAAGGACATCACAAACATCCATGCCCGAGGCAGGATTCGAACCTGCGACCGTAGCGGTCTTGCGGTTCCAGACTGCAGCGCCTTTAACCGCACGGCCACTTCGGCCGGCGACGAAAGTCATAACAAGAAATAAAATAAGTATAGGATTCTTCTGTCCATGTTTTTTTTTAAAGAAACGTGACTTTTCGTTAAATCTTTCTCAGTAATAAGACAACAGATTCGTTAAGCTAAGAAAATCACAGAGCTACATTGTAGATGCGCAACCACACACCAGCAGATAGGAACGAATTAGCAGCCAGAAAACATAAGAACTTTGGAAGATTCCTTAATATTTGATTCCTATTTAAAAACTGCGAAGAGTCTAGAGATCAGATCTGCTCAGCCCGCACTCAGTGGTCTGCCATTGAGACGAAGCATTTTCCATTGTGTAAGACGTGTATATTTCTATTGTCTATTGTCAAACCACAATTTATGAAAGCTGTTTATATTTTATTAATAGGATTAAGTAGGGATAATTAATATTTGTCGTGTTGGAAATGATTGTGGTAGCAGGGAATGTCTGCACCAAAGTATTGTTGGCAGGAGAGACCGCACATTGATATAATTTTAAAAATGTCGGGAGAGACCGCGTACGGATACATTTTAAGAAAAGAGCGGGAAAGACCGCGCACTGATCATTTTGTAATGGTAGCAGGGGTTGTCTGCACCAGAAACCATTGTTGGCGGGAAAGACCGCACTTAAGCGCTCGTGGGAAGTCGGTAGTAAGCGAGATGTGAAGCGAGTCCGTAGCAGGCCTGAAGCGAGAGGTTGAGAGGAGCGGTGTGCCTGCCAGCCGCCAGCTGTGATTTACAAGAGATTATAAACGGATGTACAGAGACATCAGCTAACTATTATCATAAGAGGAACTAATATTATTGAATTACTTTTTGAGAAACTCAAGACTACTGAAGGTATGTTTGCGCATTGCTAGTTGTAAGATTATTGTAAAAAGTAAGTCCCATTTGAACGTTTGTAAAATCATTTCATTCAGATTATAATTAATTTTTGTCAGAAATATTGCATTACTGGTTATAATCCATCCCAAAAACCATCAACATAATTTGCAAAATTTTATTGTTGTCAAGAAAAAATTAACTATGAATTACGTAACTTCAGTCAAATTAATTAAAGAATAACGTCAGCTTTGCTATTAAAGAATAACGTCAGCTTTGCTAATAAATACAGCCACTTATTATGACAGCCCACCAGCCCACCAGCATCTAATAGAATATAGTAAAACAGAGTAAGTATATTCATGTCGCAGTTCGATGTAGCAGTCATATGGCGATCCAGTAACAGTAAAAAAAGGTAAGGCACAGTTTTGCGTTATTGCAGATAACGACTGAGGACCATGACGACGACACATTCTATGTTTCGTCGAAATAATCAGCAAATCACTTTTAATAAGCAGCATTTAAATTTGAATGCGAAGATTGCACTTATTATTATTGAGGAAGAGAATTAATTTCAAAGGGAAGATTTCATTTGTTATTATTAAGCAAGAGATAGAAATCCTTAGGGAAAGTTTCATAGGTATTGTAGAAGGGAAGGTTGCGTAACAAAAGAGATATAGAGGAGACAGGAAGGTTTCAACTGGGAATACTTGATAGCTGACTTCCATTTTCGCTGTTTGCCCCAAGCTGTGAAATACTCTTTCAAGAACCTTTTTCTTAATTCTCGCCTTGGGAATTCGAACAATTCCTGCGCGTTTATACTTTATCATCGTCCAATCCTCACCTAGAAGGGCAGAATGGGCTACTGAAAAACTTTTATGCAAAAATGGTTCTAGGCACTATGAGACTTAACATCTGAGGTCATCAGTCCCCTAGACTTAGAACTACTTAAACCTAACTAAGAACATCACACACATCCATGCCTGAGGCAGGATTCGAACCTGCGACCGTCGCAGCAGCGCGGTTCCTAACTGAACTCGCCTAAAACTGCTCGGTCACAGCGGCCGGCAAACTTTTATTCTGACAAATCCAGGCAAACAGGGAATGGGGCAAAGAGTTTTGCAGGAAGGATTATTTGGAACAAATCTCAGCATACGTAAACGATAACGGTTGGATATGGAATTATAGACTAATATTTAACGCTTGCACCACCTCTGTCGTTTTCTAGGTTACAAATCCACGCCCAGCAGGAAGTCATAAAATGGCATGAGCTTCGCCCTCTATAGCTTCTGAACTTAAGATAACACTCCCTGGGTTTTCCTTCAACTCTTCTTAGATACCTAAACATGGATCAAACATCAAGCCTGAAAGCTGCAAAGAAGAGCCTTGACGTGCGATATACCTTGGGTAACGTACTTTTTAAAAAATATTTCTTTACAATTACGTTGAATGAATGTCTGATCTGTGGAATGAGTACTGAATTCGAATTGTCGTGTTGCGTGTTCTAATAGCAAGTGGTGTGCTTACTCTGTGCTGTTGTTAGCAAAACTTTACACGAATTGATTGGGCAATGTAACTCCCAATACCAATAAAGAAATACAGTCACTGCAAAATACGTTCAGCCCCTTAGGCACTGAATCATCTGGCCCTGTTCAAAACTGATGGCTTTGGTCCCTGTGCACATAACAAATAAATTAAATTGTCTCACCTGCAAAGCAGCAACGGTGGAACGCGATATATTCTGGTCTCTCACAAAAATATAAATGCTAGCTACAAGCTCAGCAGTGTGCAATGCTGGCCATAATACTTGACATGCACATGAAATTATTTTGGCTGATAAGCGAGAACATTTCAGAAAATCCAACTTCTTCAAAAATATATGACGTGGACAGGGAGGCGGTTCTGATTAGGGTGAGTTACTAACTCTGAGTTTTTTTAGCAAAATTATATTGCAAGTTACGTTTGGCTTTTCAAAAACATCTGACAATTCAAGTTACATTACTCACAATTGATTCACAAATAATGAGATTTAAACAGCGAATATTATCTAACTTCATTAATCCAACATGAAAGCAAATCATCAAATTAAATATACCTCTGTTAACAAATCTTAGAAATTCTTGGAAAACACCGTTTTTCTCACTACCCAAACATGTTTCGGCACCACTGTGCCATCATCAGTGGATTTTCGTTTTTATTTATTTGCACTGTGAACATTTTTGTTAAATGATTATAAAATTATGTGCATTTTTAGTTCAAACAACAGATCGTTTCTTTTTGTAAATACCTTTACATTTGGTGGACCTCACATCCAAGAATTTTAACTGCAAGCACGTCAATACAACGAGCTGAAAATCGAAATGATGGATAAATCTTAGAAACATTACAAAGTGAAATATCTAGCTAGCCTTTTTATCAAAACGGTTTACTCAACAATTACAAATTATCACCCAACTCATTTATACTAACGCACTGGCAAAAACACAAATCATAATTATTTAACATCATTACCTTGGTTGCATGAAGACTTCTGCTTCCATGTTCTACAATATTGACATACCTACATCAATCTAACTCTTCGTGGCTTCACTCAGCACACCACAAAAACTGCCTACTCCATCGTCTTTCCCTCACAGACAGCTACCTACAACTATGTGGCCAGTGCTCTCTTACTCCAACAAAGCAGTATCTTTGGCTCTGCGGTCGCGCAGTCGGCGATCCGCATTATCGAGCCTATCAGAGACATTCATCGTTCATAGTATACTAGTTACATTTAAATTTATTAATATTCTTATCTTATTCTGGTGCCACATACAAGTGTGTCTCAGTAGACTCCTTTCAACATCACTGCATTGGCCGATTGTGCTGTGACTATTCGATGACGATTCTGTTGACCACAGGAAATTACGGTGTTATTCACAAGTACCTCTAGGATTTGGGAAGGAGACAGTGTGAAAATTACAACACATATCAGTGAACGGAGCATCTCTCCAAGTTTCAACAGGTAATGTGTGCTGTTGCATAGTTGCACTACGGACAAGTGTGTAAGAACACGAAGACAAGTCATCCACTTCGTATTTTCACAACACATTAACTCTTGCCTGCAGTTAGGCAACCCAGTGAACAGACTTCCAATGCGGGCTGCTCTCGTGCGTTCCCGGGAAATTCACGCCAACGACAGTAATTAACACGCGCGTGTTGACACCTACCGCATCGCAAACGGTGCCTATACTGAGCGCTAGAATGGGAGTTAAAACTTGGAGATGTGTTCTGTCCAGTGATAAATGTCTATTTTCTGTATGACGTGCAATCTTTACGCGATCATCTTCTGAAACCGCGAAGGAACCTATAAATAACCATGTAGTGTCGTTGGACGACTGTAAGGAAACGCAGAGAGACTTGAGCCAAATTTCCACTTGGTTAACGACTAGTAGATCTCTTTAAATATTGATGAATGTAAGATGACGTCTGCAACGAAGTGAAGAGCCCAACAGAGCCGATTAGCATATCGCTTTGTGTAACTATTTGGGGTAATAATTAGAAGTGATACGAGACGGGACGAGCACATAAATCACTGTTACGGAGGTGTAAACCTATGATTGTTGGAAGGGATCTGCGAAACAGTGTGGCTGTAAGGACAGTCGTATATAAGGCACTAGTACTGCCTGTTCTATTGCTCCGGTGTGTGGAGTCATCACCAACTTTAAACCTTTAGGTGATATACTACAACTCCCTAAGTATCGCGCCCGTAGCGATCGTGAGGAGAAGATTATATTAATTACAGTGCGCACAGAAGCGTTTAAACAGTAAAAAAAAATTTTGCTGACCGTTTTAGTCAAGTTTAGTGTTGTCTCCTGCAAAGTAGTTCCCTTCTGATTGCACACACATTTTCCAGTGCTGCTGCCATTGATGGTAAAATTTCTGGAACTCATCTTCTGTAATATCCTCCAAGACCCTCGTCACAGCTTTTTGGACATCTTGTGTTGCTTGAAAATGGTGTCCCTTGACCGCCGTTTTGACTCATGGAAATAGAAAAATGTCGCACGGAGCGATATCTGGTGAATAAGGTGGCTGTGGTAGTACTGAAATTTGTTTTGAGGTTAAAAACTGCTGTACGACAGAGCAGTATGGGGTGGCGCATTATTTTGATGCAGAATCCAATTATCAGCAATTTTGGCACGGACACGAAGAACTCTTTTATGAAGTCGTTCTAAAATTTCTTTGTCCAGGAGGCACCCACTCTTTATGAACAATTTCCTTGGAATCAAAGAAGCACACAAGCATGCATTTCACTTTTGACTTTGACATGCGAACTTTTTTTGGTCTGGGTTATCCCTTTGAGCACCATTGCGAACTTTGGCGTTTTGTCTGTGGATCGTACTGAAAAAACCAACTTTCATCACCAGTGATAACACGGCTCAACATTTCTGGATTGATTTCCGTTTGCTCTAACAGATAGGCTGCACATTTTTCCGTGTTTCTCGCTGTTGTGGTGTGAGATTTTTGGGGACCATTTTTGCACAAATGTTTCTCATACCAAGATCTTCAGTTATTATTAAACGAGCCGTTTCTCGATTGATGTTCAGTTCTTCTGCAATCATTTTCACTGATGATCTTCGATCAGATCGTAGAAGTTCACGCACCCTGGTCAAGTTGACATCCGTCCGTGAGGTTGATGGTCGTCCACTGCTGTCTTCATCTTTAACATTCGTTCTGCCTTCACTAAACATTTTATGCCAACGAAAAACTTGAGCTCTTGACATAACCTCCTTTCCAAAAGCCTTCTGAAGCTTACCATAAGTTGTCGTAACGTTTTCACCCAATTCAACGCAAAAAGAAATGGCATACCATTGCGCAATATTATGCGGTTCCATTTCCGTGACGAGAGACACAAACACGTGTTAACTTATTACAGAACGACTCACTTCTGTGCAATTGCATCGATGTGCTGCTTGGACCAGAAGCAGCTTATAGACCAAGGTCAAGATGTTGTGCCTACGCAAGCCTACAGGGTTGTCACATCTTGCAAAGAAAATCAGTCTCATTACTTTATTGTCCCACCTCGTATATGAACGGAACGCTATGAAGTTTTAGTAACTGGCGGGTCTACAATGAAAAATGTCCTCTGCCATGTACTTCACAGTGATTTACAGAGTATGGATGTACATGGAAATGCAGATGGAGATTTAGATTAACAGGAGACGTCGAACGGTTTCAGAGACGTGCAATTAAGATCGTAAAAAATCGGTATAACTCGTTTAATGTGTAACAGACACGCTTGAGGAAAATAAATAAAGGTCAGTGGAAGAGCTGGCGACGTAGATATCGCGAAACGCCGTTCGGTAAATTTGAAACTTCTATTTGAGTAAGATTCTGTGACTTCTCTGTTGTCACCATCTTACATATCACGTACGTACCGTGAGAAAAAGAGAGATTACGGCATGTACAAAAGTGTATAGATAATTGTTCTTTCCTGGCTCGATAAGCGAATGGAACAACACAGAAAACCATTAATATTGGTACGAAGTACCATACGCTGTGTACTAGACAGTAGCTTGTTGAGTATATATGCACGCTGTTGACCGTAAAATTGAAACACCAGGAAGGGTACCTGGATTGCACGAATATGGTATAGAAGAAAGAATGCTCTATTAAATATATAGCTGATTTGAGGGTGTATATGGTGCGGCCCGTGGTCTAGGAGTAGCGTCTTTGATTCATAATCAAACCGTCTTCGGTCCCGGGTTCGATCCCCGCCTCTGCCTAAATTTTGATAAATAATCTGCATTGGCGGCCGAAGACTTCCGGCATAAGAAGTCAGCCTCATTCTGCCAACGGCCTTGTCAAAGAGGGCGGAGGAGCGGATAGAGGTTCAGGGCACTCTCTTGTCCGAGGGGTGGGAAATTGCCCCTAAAGGCGGAAGAATCAGCAATGATCAACGACATGAGGATGCAGAAGGCAATGGAAACCACTGCATTAAAGACACGTAACGTGTATCCACAGGACATGTGGCCTGTAATTGAAGAAGTGTCATGATGATCTCTCCATTGGCAAAAGATTCCGGAATAGTCCCCCATTCGGATCTCCGGGAGGGGACTGCCAAGGGGGAGGTTACCATGAGAGAAAGATTGAATAATCAACGAAAGGATAACGTTCTACGAGTCGGGGCGTGGAATGTCAGAAGCTTGAACGTGGTAGGGAAACTAGAAAATCTGAAAAGGGAAATGCAAAGGCTCAATCTAGATATAGTAGGGGTCAGTGAAGTGAAGTGGAAGGAAGACAAGGATTTCTGGTCAGATGAGTATCGGGTAATACCAACAGCAGCAGAAAATGGTATAACAGGTGTAGGATTCGTTATGAATAGGAAGGTAGGGCAGAGGGTGTGTTACTGTGAACAGTTCAGTGACCGGGTTGTCCTAATCAGAATCGACAGCAGACCAACACCGACAACGATAGTTCAGGTATACATGACGACATCCCAAGGCGAAGATGAACAGATAGAGAAAGGAATAGCGCAGTAGGCAGTACAGTTGAAGAGGAATGGACACCTCTAAAAAGGGCCATCACAGAAGTTGGGAAGGAAAACATAGGTACAAAGAAGGTAGCTGCGAAGAAACCATGGGTAACAGAAGAAATACTTCAGTTGATTGATGAATGGAGGAAGTACAAACATGTTCCGGGAAAATCAGGAATACAGAAATACAAGTCGCTGAGGAATGAAATAAATAGGAAGTGCAGGGAAGCTAAGACGAAATGGCTGCAGGAAAAATGTGAAGACATCGAAAAAGATATGATTGTCGGAAGGACAGGCTCAGCATACAGGAAAGTCAAAACAACCTTTGGTGACATTAAAAGCAACGGTGGTAACATTAAGAGTGCAACGGGAATTCCACTGTTAAATGCAGAGGAGAGAGCAGATAGGTGGAAAGAATACATTGAAAGTCTCTATGAGGGTGGAGATTTGTCTGATGTGATAGAAGAAGAAACAGGAGTCGATTTAGAAGAGATAGGGGATCCAGTATTAGAATCGGAATTTAAAAGAGCTTTGGAGAACTTACGGTCAAATAAGGCAGAAGGGATAGATAACATTCCATCAGAATTTCTAAAATCATTGGGGGAAGTGGCAACAAAACGACTATTCACGTTGGTGTGTAGAATATATGAGTCTGGCGACATACCATCTGACTTTCGGAAAAGCATCATCCACACAATTCCGAAGACGGCAAGAGCTGACAAGTGCGAGAATTATCGCACAATCAGCTTAACAGTTCATGCATCGAAGCTGCTTACAAGAATAATATACAGAAGAATGGAAAAGAAAATTGAGAATGCGCTAGGTGACGATCAGTTTGGCTTTAGGAAAAGTAAAGGGACGAGAGAGGCAATTCTGACGTTACGGCTAATAATGGAAGCAAGGCTACAGAAAAATCAGGACACTTTCATAGGATTTGTCGACCTGGAAAAAGCGTTCGACAATATAAAATGGTGCAAGCTGTTCGAGATTCTGAAAAAAGTAGGGGTAAGCTACAGGGAGAGACGGGTCATATACAATATGTACAACAACCAAGAGGGAATAATAAGAGTGGACGATCAAGAACGAAGTGCTCGTATTAAGAAGGGTGTAAGACAAGGCTGTAGCCTTTCGCCCCTACTCTTCAATCTGTGCATCGAGGAAGGAATGATGGAAATAAAAGAAAGGTTCAGGAGTGGAATTAAAATACAAGGTGAAAGGATATCAATGATACGATTCGCTAATGACATTGCTATCCTGAGTGAAAGTGAAGAAGAATTAAATGATCTGCTGAATGGAATGAACAGTCTAATGAGTACACAGTATGGTTTGAGAGTAAATCGGAGAAAGACGGAGGTAATGAGAAGTAGTAGAAATGAGAACAGCGAGAAACATAACATCAGGATTGATGGTCACGAAGTCAATGAAGTTAAGGAATTCTGCTACCTAGGCAGTAAAGTAACCAATGACGGACGGAGCAAGGAGGACATCAAAAGCAGACTCGCTATGGCAAAAAAGGCATTTCTGGCCAAGAGAAGTCTACTAATATCAAATACCGGCCTTAATTTGAGGAAGAAATTTCTGAGGATGTACGTCTGGAGTACAGCATTGTATGGTAATGAAACATGGACTGTGAGAAAACCGGAACAGAAGAGAATCGAAGCATTTGAGATGTGGTGCTATAGACGAATGTTGAAAATTAGGTGGACTGATAAGATAAGGAATGAGGAGGTTCTACGCAGAATCGGAGAGGAAAGGAATATGTGGAAAACACTGATAAGGAGAAGGAACAGGATATAGGACATCTGCTAAGACATGAGGGAATGACTTCCATGGTACTAGAGGGAGCTGTAGAGGGCAAAAACTGTAGAGGAAGATAGAGATTGGAATACGTCAAGCAAATAATTGAGGACGTAGGCTGCAAGTGCTACTCTGAGATGAAGAGGTTAGCACAGGAAAGGAATTCGTGGCGGGCCGCATCAAACCAGTCAGTAGACTGATGACAAAAAAAAAAATGGTGCGAAATTTAGTACACAGACCTACCATCTCTGGCATGTAATCCAGCTGGACAACGAGTTACACTGAGCTAGTATAACATGGGTACGTCATTTCAGTTCTATGCCATAATTCATTTAATGGTAGTGGCTGGCGAGCGTGGGCACGCTAGTCTCTTGACAATACGTGACAAGGTGTTTCAATGGTTCCCAGATCTGGAGAATCCGCTGTCCAGGGATATAGTCGAGCAAGGCGTTCTACATATAGTGCAACCGTAAAGCCATGATACAGGTTTGAACGCTTGTTGTGGCTAACAGAAACGAAACAAAAGGTTGAAACTTTAGGCACATAGCACAGTATCGCTAAAACCTTCTGTGATATGATGCTCGATTGTGTGCGCATACAGGTGATGACGCAACACGACGAGCCGTGTAGCAGCAGCGACTAAGGCCACGTCAGTCGAGATTTAGACGGTACTGACGAAAGTTCAGTGTGTTCTGTGGCTTGCTAAACTCGAATTCGTGACCCGTGTTAAACGTAAATATCGCCGCGTAAAGAACGAAGAGCAACCAGTTAGAAAATTAATCGGTGGGAAAAGCTGCTAAAAGATGAACCCCTTTCTGGTAGGCCTACGGTAAGTCACAAGCCTGTAGAAGCTCTATGGGACAGCTGCCTAAGGAGCCCCAAAAAATTGGTGCATTCGGTTCGTTCTTGCGCGTAGCATGTGGCATGACATCCCAATAGACGTCAAGAACTCCGGTAGTTTTTTATAGATCTCTTCAACCAGTTACGTGAAAGTGGCAATGTAACACGCAGACAACGCGAAAGGAAGAAACAAGAGACGACAAAAGAGGGCGAAATTAATGTTCTTGCAGTTGTTGCAGTGGATCCGCACGTTAGCTCCCGCACAGTTGCACGAGGAAATGGCATCAGTCAGGCAAGTGACCTACGCATTCTCCATCGACATAGGTTTCATCCCTATCACATCTCTCTCCATCAAGAGCTGCATGGAAACGATTATGAGAATCGTGTTAACTGCTGAATATGGGCATTAAGACTGGTTACTCTAGATATATCATGTATCCTGTTTAGTGATGAAGCCACATTTACCAATCATGGCCAGGTAAACCGCCGACACATGGACTATTGGTCTGTTGACAATTCATGTTGGCTTCGTCAGGTGGAACGCTAGCGTCCCTGGAGTGTGACGTGTGAACCATCAGCTCACACGCCCGTGTTTCATAGACGAAATATTGTACGCACACAAGTCTCGCAGCCTCCTAACAGACCATCTTCGACGAAGGCTAGAAGACGTTCCTCTGCAGTCCAGAAGGAATCTGTGGTCCCAACATTATGGTGTCCAGCCCATAGTATACGAAGTACTACAGCCTGTCTTCACGAATTGTTTCCAAATCGTTGGATTGGATTCAGAGGATTTGTACCTTTGTCGGCCCGTTCCCAGGATTAGACACCTGTAGACTTCTTTCTGTCTGAAAAGCTAAAAGACGCTGTCTACAAGGACATACTAGGTGTCCTTGTTGTGGTCTCCAGTCCAAAGACTGGTTTGGTGCAGCTCTCCATGATACTCTATCCTGTGCAAGCTTCTTCATCTCCTAGTACCTACTGCAACCTACATCCTTCTGTATCTGCGCAGTGTATTCATCTCTTGGTCTCCCTCTACGGTTTTTACCCCCCACGCTGCCCTCTAATAATAATTCGTGATCCCTTGATGCCTCAAAACATGTCCGCCCAACCGATCCTTTCTTCTAGTCAAGTTGTACTAAAAAATTTCTCTTCTCTCCAATTCTATTCAATACCTTCTCATTAGTTATGTGATCTACCCATCTAATCTTCAGCATTCTTCTGTAGCACCACATTTCGAAAGCTTCTATTCTCTTCTTGCCCAGACTATTTATCGTCCATGTTTCACTTCCATATATGGCCACACTCCATACAAATACTTTCAGAAAAGACTTCCTGACACTTAAATCTATACTCGATGTTAACAAATTTTTCTTCTTCAGAAACGCTTTCCTTGCCATTGCCAGTCTACATTTTATATCCTCTCTACTTCGACCATCCCCAAATAACAAAACTCCTTTACTACTTTAAGTGTCTCATTGCCTAATCTAATACCCTCAGCATCACCCGACTTAATTCGACTACATTCCATTATCCTCGTTTTGCTTTTATTGATGTTCATCTTATATCCTCCTTTCAAGACACTGTCCATTCCGTTCAACTGCTCTTCCAAGTCCTTTGCTGTCTCTGACAGAATTACAATGTCATTGGCGAACCTCCAAGTTTTTCTTTGTTCTCCATGGATTTTAATACCTACTCAGAATTTTGCTTTTGTTTCCTTCACTGCTTGCTCAATATACAGATTGAATTACATGGGGGAGAGGCTACAACCCTGTCTCACGTCCTTCCCAACCACTGCTTCCCTTTCATGCCCCTCGACTCTTATAACTGCAATGTGGTTTCTGTGCAAATTGTAAATAGCCTTTCGCTCCCTGTATTTTACCCCTGCCACCTTCAGAATTTCAAAGAGAGTATTCCAGTCAGCATTGTCAAAAGCTTTCTCTAAGTCTACAAATGCTAGAAACGTAGGTTTGCTTTTCCTTAATCTATCTTCTAAGATAAGTCATAAGGTAACGTGTTACAATATTTCTACGAAATCCACACCCATGATATGCAACGACGTATTACTGCAGCCTGCTCGGGCATTTCCGCTGAAATGCTAGCACTGTGCAGCAGTTATTCCACACCAGATTGGAAGCGTGTATTGCCGCTGCCGGTGGTCATTTTGAAAGCAACCCGTGGTGATCGGCAGTCTCCTTACTGGCGAGAATCCAAATAACTGGTGTATCCACTTGTGTTGTTCTTCAGTCTGTGCTACCATAGTTCTTGTACAAGTGTCGGTGTGGGAACTTTTCAAAATACCATATTTCAAAAGACTCGCACTAGAATCCCGCAAAGAACCACACTGACATTCTGATTTACCCTAATTTAGTTTGCTAGCCTTATTAGGCATTGTTCAGTTTAAAAAAAGTGTACGTTTGCACAAAAAATACAGTTTCTAAGTCTTATTACAATCCGTTTATTGGCTAACAATACGAGCCCCTGATTAGTAATCAGTTCTGTGAAAACCACACGTCAATAGCACTTTCCATTTCGCAATATCTGAAGTGCAAAGTTTATGTTATTCACCCCTAATATGGCATCACTTCTACCTAATTAGTGTGGTTGCGCCCAAATGTTAGTCATTTGCTTATTCAAGCATATAGTACACTTCATGCCTGTTTGAAATTTGTTGCATGCTATCTTCGTGATATTGCAGTTTTCATTGCCAGTAGTGCGAATGTAAAATGTGATCCACGGGAAATAGTACAGTTTCAAATAACAAGCTTCCTAAGATGTAGACGTGCTCGCGTCATCTAACGCAGTTAATCGATCGTGTACGTTTACACAAAAAATACAGTTTCTAAATGTTATTACAATTCGTTTATCGGCTGACCAAACGAGTCCATGACTAGTAGTCAGATCTGTGAAAACCACACGTCAATAGCACTTTCCATTTTCGCAATATCTGCGGTGCAAATTTTATGTTATTCACCCCTAATATGGCATCACTTCTACCTAATTAGTGTGGTTGCGCCAAAATGTTAGTCATTTGCTTATTCAAGCATATAGTACACTTCATGCCTGTCTGAAATTTGTCGCATGCAATCTCCGTGATGTTGTTGTTTTCATTGCCAGTAGTGCGAATGTACAAGGTGATCCACGGTGTAACCTCCCCACAAAAAGTGTAACCTCCCAACAGTAAAAAAAATATATAATTATAGCATTCATTCACATTCAGTGTAACTTCCCAACAGGTTATTATTCCGTAACCTCGCAATAAAAACGTGACTAACCTCTCAATAAAAAATGTGACTCATATATAACCTTTCAATAACTGACTGTGAATCCAAACTGGTAAATTTGGACGTCAGCATTGCTGCGTCATGGTCCTGAAGGATCATTCTGAATAAATTGAACATTATTACCTCAATGAAGTCGACGGATAACGCATATACACTGCTGGCCACCGTAAATGCAACACCCTGAAGGAAGCATCCGAATCAAGTGAAATTTACACCATGGGTTTGCAACGATGAGATATGCAACTGATCAGAATTTCAGCGCAGACGCACATCACGCGTGCCTGTGGCGCCACCTCATAGCGCCATTTAAGGCTTGGCGATTTCGACGAGTGTACGTTCGGCACGTGTGTTTACCTTGTGGTTGTTTCACAAGACCATCCGTTATGCCTCGTAGACAACAGCGAACATCTTTTGATCAAGTATCCGAGTTCGACAGAGGAAGGATAGTGGCTTACCGAGATTGTGGATTATCATACAGAGAAATCGCTAGTCGTGTTGGACGAAACCAAACAACTGTAATCCGGATATGTGACCGTTGGATGCAGGAGGGTACGACGGACCGACGTGGTCGATCGCATTCACCTCGGTGCACCACTGCACGTGCTGATAGGCAAATTGTGCGCATGGCAGTGACTGATCGCTTAGTGACATCCCGAACCATAGCACAGCACATTGCGTCTGTAACGCATCATTCAGTGTCTGCGCGTACCACTCGACGCCGTTTACAGCAGAGTGGTTTGTCCGCAAGACGTCCATTGCTTCGTCTACCATTGACGCAGAACCACAGACGTCTCCGTCGCCAATGGTGTGATGACAGACGGATGTGGACGGCAGAATGGAATAACGTTGTCTTTACTGACGAGGTACGCTTCTGTCTGCAGCACCACAATGGTCGGATTCGAGTGTGGAGACACCGTGGAGAGAGGATGCTGGACAGCTGCATTATGCACCGCCACACTGGTCTTGCACCGGGTTTTATGGTATGGCGCGGTATTGGATATTACTCTCGCACGCCTCTAGTACGCATTGCCGGTACTTTAAATAGCCGGCGCTACATATCCGAGGTGCTGGAGCCAGTTGTCCTTCCTTACCTTCAGGGCTCGGCCATAGTCATATTTCAACAGGATAATGCGCGACCACACATGGCACGCATTGTCCAAAGGTTAAAACATTATTTGGGACTTGATATAACAATAGTACATATGCACGAGGCTGCTTTTACCTTATACTACAGTGCTCAGGCACCGTCATCGCTCCCCACGACCGGCCCAGGCAACTCCATACACCACACTGCTAGCTACTACTTACTCCTACTGTCACACAGTTCCTACTGCAGCCAACACTGCTCTTTGATCTGAGATTCTCTTATAGCTTAAATATCGCAGGCAGCGCGTGAGCAATCCATCGAAATTACATCTGCTCGAGTGCGCTAGCAACAAATTCCTTAGTCATGGACCCCTTACAACGGGTTCAATGGTTCAAATGGCTCTGAGCACTATGGGACTCAACTGCTGAGGTCATTAGTCCCCTAGAACTTAGAACTAGTTAAACCTAACTAACCTAAGGACATCACAAACATCCATGCCCGAGGCAGGATTCGAACCTGCGACCGTAGCGGTCTTGCGGTTCCAGACTGCAGCGCCTTTAACCGCACGGCCACTTCGGCCGGCCCTTACAACGGGAAATAGTACATTTTCAAATAACCGGCTTCCTAAGATGTAGACGTGCTCGCGCCATATAACGCGGTTAACCGATCCCGCATAGCATGCCACTCAGTTCACTATGGAACGTTGGCCAGTGGAGGCGCTTATTGAGCCAGTGGAGCAGGCCTCTAGAACGAGCAATGACGCGTGGAAGAGTCCAGCATATCCATCTTCCAGACAGAAGGACAGTATCCAGGTGTTCAAAATAATGGCGTGAGACGGGTTGTGTGCTCAAGGACTTGAAATGACACTTGGAACGCTGGAGAGGATCTTCCGAGTTCTTGCAGCTCTGCAACGAAGCCCACAGCGATCTGTCTATCGCCATTCCAGAACATTACAAGTCGGTGGCACGTCTTTGCAGAGGTTTGTCAAACATGACCGTGGAGGACCGATGCACTGAGCATAAACGGCACATACGATTACAGCAGCCAAGTAAATGTGCTATTGCGGAACATTGCTTGGATTCTGGTCACCCCATGTTATATAATAACAATGAGATATTGGCATGCACGTCCAGCTATTGGGACAATGTTATTAAGGAGGCAGTTGAGATTAAATTAGCGAGAAACCTCGTTAACAGGGATGGAACTTTTTGCTTAAACTGTGTTTGGAATCCGGCTCTCTCCCTTGTCAAAAAACAGAAGGACAGGGTCAATGCTACCTCACCTGCGAATTCGTAGTCTCACTATCGATAGCTCTGACATTGGTCATCTTTGGTGGCACTAGTGTTCAGTGTATGTGTTATCTTTCCTGCTTCAGTCCGAGAACCTAGGTTTTAAATTTGCATGTACGCCGCCTGTCCGTTGCAGTTTGCCTTGAAAATGGCGGGGTGTTCTCCCGCCGAAATATCGGCGGTCGCTGAAAGTGTTACCTGGCTGAATTCCCGGACGTTATTTGAAAGTTGTATACGCCAGGAGAAATTCAGGTCTCACATGATTTAAAGTTCCAGCCTTACAAGCTGCAAGAGGCTCAACAGTTAACACCCGGAGAAACAGTGAGTAGTCGCAATTTCTTGGCAACATTACTGCACAGAATTGACGAGGATGACGCATTTCTGACAAATCTTCTGATGTGTGGTGAGATGAATTTTCATGTGAATGGATTTGTCTGTAAAAAAAAAACTTACAATATCACAGAAACCCGCAAGTCATTCACGAAAAGGCCCAGAATTGCCCAAAGGTCGTCATCTGGCGTGCTATTGGACAGTCAATTGGAATCGTTGAGCCATGCTTGTTTTAAAACATCAACAGCCGGCCAGGGAGCGTCAGTTCCGAGCGCTATGCGGCCACGATTAACAATTCAGGAACATTGTCGTCTAATCGTGATATTGTTTCAGCAAGATGGGGCTCCAGCCCATGCGGCCGGTAAATCAATGACTACACTGAGGGACCACTTTCCAAATCTATTGCATTCACGAGTCGGTGACATCCTATGGCCGGCGAGGTCACTTGATCTTTCAACGGCAGGCTTTATTTAATTTTTTTGGGGTCACTTCAAGAACAAATATTTTTAACACCGACTCTACAACACTGACAAGTTGAAAGCCACAATCCGGGAGCAGAAATGGGCCGGTCTATTCCTCAAGAAATGACTGAGAACGTAATAAGGAGCTTCTTCGAGCAGATTCAGCACTGTGCGTCCCCTGTGATGGAAGCCTGTTGTGTGATGTACTTTGTGTGTTTGACTGTTCAGTAATAGCATTGTGCCGAAAAGTTTAGTGTAAATATACAGTATGTGATCAAAAGTATCCGAACAGCCCCAAAAACATTCGTTTTTAATGTTAAGTGCATTGTCCTGACACCTACTGCCAGGTGCTCCATATCAGCGACCTCACTATACATTAGACATCGTGAGAGGGCAGAATGGGGCGCTCCGCGGAACTCACGGACTTCGAACGTGGTCAGGTGATTGGGTGTCACCTGTGCCATACGTCGGTGCGCGAGATTTCCAAGCTCCTAAACATCCCTAGGTCCACAGTTTCCGATGTGATAGTGGAGTGGAAATGTGAAGTGACAGGTACAGCACAAAAGCATACAGGCCGACTTGGTCTGTTGACTGTCAGAGACCGGCGACAGTTGAAGAGAGTCGTAATGTGTAATAGGCAGACATCAATCCAGACCATCACACAGGAATTCCAAACTGCATCAGGATCCACTGCAAGAACTATGACAGTTAGGCGAGAGGTGAGAAAATTTGGATTTCATGGTAGAGCGGCTGCTCATAAGCCACACATCACGCCGGTAAATTCCAAACGACGCCTCGCTTGGTGTAAGGAGCGTAAACATTTGGCAACTGAACAGTGGAAAAACGTTGTATGGAGTGACGAATCAAGGTACACAATATTGCGATCCGATGGCAGGGTGTGGGTGTGGCGAATGCCCCGTGAACGTCATCTACCAACGCGTGTAGTGCCAAACGTAACATTCGGAGGCGGTGGTGTTATGGTGGTAGTGGTTTCCATGGAGGGGGCTTGCACCCCTTGTTGTTTTGCATGGCACTATCACAGCACAGGCCTACATTGTTGTTTTAAGCACCTTCTTGCTTCCCACTGTTGAAGAGCCATTCGGGGATGAGGATTGCATCTTTCAACACGATCGAGTACCTGTTCATAATGCACGGCCTGTGGCGGGAAGCGCCAGGAAGTCGTTTCTGAAAGTATTTGTGTGGAGTGTAGCCATGTATGGAAGTGAAACATGGACGATAAATAATTTGGACAAGAAGAGAATAGAAGCTTTCGAAATGTGGTGCTACAGAAGAATCCTGAAGATTAGGTGGGTAGATCATATAACTAATGAGGAGGTATTGAATAGGACTGGGGAGAAGAGAGGTTTGTGGCACAACTTGACTAGAAGAAGGGATCGGTTGGTAGGACATGTTCTGAGGCATCAAGGGATCACCAATTTAGTATTGGAGGGAAGCGTAGAGGGTAAAAATCGTAAAGGGAGACCAAGAGATGAATACACTGCGCGGATTCAGAAGGGTGTAGGTTGCAGTAGGTACTGGGAGATGAAGAAGCTTGCACAGGATGGAGTAGCATGGAGAACTGCATCAAACCAGTCTCAGGACTGATGACCACAACAACAACAACATTCCCCAAGAAACCTTCCAGCACCTGATTGAACGTAAGCCTGCGAGAGGGGAAGCTGTCATCAAGGCTAAGGGTGGGCCAACACCATATTGAATTCCAGCATTGGCGATGGAGAGCGCTTGTAAGTCATTTTTAGCCAGGTGTCTGGATACTTTTGATCACATAGTGTGCGCTAAACCGTTTAATAACTAAATGAAAATGTACTGATTCCCGTGGGCCACCATGTAAATGTAAAACGTCCCTGTCGACGTGTAGACGTGTGAACAGGAAACAACTTTTGGTGTAACACTCTGCCGATAAGGTGACTGCTCCGCTTTGGATACGCTGCGCCGTGGCGTCACAGCTGCAGGCCTGGCGCGACGACCAAGGCCGCGTGCAATTGCCGGCCGTGTGTCGCACTTCCTCATAACAGCTCGGCGCGGCGTGACATGACACAGCCAGCAAAAACACAGAGCCCTCTGGCGGGCTGTTGGTGCCAAGCAACAAGCTGTAGTTGCGCACCAGAGGGAAGGACGCCGCAGTCTGGCGTCTCGTCCACGTCGAGAATGATAGGGACGGACCACAGACTCTGTTGGACGCGGATGGAAAGTGAAGACGACAGTGGCCTTGGACTGTCTGTGTAGGGCTGCTTCATAAGACTTGTCGGTCCCATTTGATTCTGTTTACGTCATTCTCTGCACCGTTTGTCTGCGGTATACGAGGGTGGTTTGGAAAGTTCTCGGAATGACGACGAGAGGTCCGCGCTAGCGCAACTAGTTATTCACGTGGTATTGATTGGACTGTTGCCTGTAAACAAGTGCGACGTCAGTACTCTTGGAAGAGGGCTGTGGCAGTGACTTGGCTCTGTTGTTCCCGCGTAGTGATTTGCGAAGATGGAAAAAATCGAGATTCGAGAAGTGATTAAGTGCTTCGTAAAGAAAGGTATGAAAGCAAATTACATTCATGCCGGTTTCCAGAATACACTGGAGGACTCTGCTCCTTCATATTCAACTGTTGCCAAGTGGACAACTGAATTTAAATTTGGTCGGGAGAGCTTAGATGGTGATACGCGCAGTGGTCGGCCAAGATGTGTCACTACTCCAGAAATCATTGCAAAAGTGCACAAAATGGTCATGGACGATCGCTGACTGAAAGTGCGTGAAATTGCTCACGCTTGCCAGATGTCATCTGAAAGGGTATATCACATTTTAACTTCAGACTTAGAAACGAAAAAATTATCTGCAAGATGTGTGCCGCGACTCTTGACGCTGGATCAAAAACGCATGAGAATGGACATATCGGAACAATATTTAACCCGTTTTAGGAGAACCGAATAACATTTTTTGCACCACAGGTGAAACTTGTGTGCACTGTTATACCGCAAAGACAAAACAACACCAAAGAAAGCAAAGACAATTCCTTCGACGAGAAGTCATGGAATCAGTGTTCTGGGATCCGAAGGGGATTCTGACAACTTTCTGACTTAAAAGGAGGGGTCCGACAGCTGATCATTTCCATTCATTCCACCAGGAAGAAAGTTCACGGGTCGTGTTGTCTGTGCTTCAACCATGCCTAGACGGTCAATACAGCGGTTCGATCGCGTCCGCATTGTTACTTCGTGGCAAGAAAGGCTCTCAACAAGGGAAGTGTTCAGGCGTCTCGGAGTGAACCAAACCAATGTTGTTCGGACATGTAGGAGTTACAGACACACAGGAACTGTCGATGACATGCCTCGCTCAGGCCGCCGATGGGCTACTTCTGCAGTGGATGACCGCTACCTACCGATTGTGTCTCGGAGGAACCCTGACAGCAACACCACCATGTTGAATAATGCTTTTCATGCAGCCACAGGACGTCGTGTTACGACTCAAACTGTGCGCAATAGGTTGCATGATGCGCAACTTCACTCCCGACGTCCAGGGCGAGGTCCACCTTTGCAACCACAACATCATGCAGCGCGGTACAGATGGGTCCAACAACATGACGAAAGGACACCGATGAGTGTCGTATATGCCTGCAACCAGACAATCGTCTGAGATGTGTTTGGAGGCAACCTGGTCATGCTCAATGCCTTAGACATACTGTCCAGCGAGTGCAGTAAGGTGGAGGTTCTCTGCTGTTTTGGGGTGGCATTATGTAGGGCCTACGTACGCCGCTGGTGGTCATGGAAAGTCTGGTGTCACCGCCAGACACCACACTTGCTAGGTGGTAGCTTAAATCGGCCGCGGTCCATTTAGTACGTGTCGGTCCCGCGTGTCGCCACTGTGTGATCGCAGACCGAGCGCCACCACAAGGCAGGTCTCGAGATACGATAGAGCACTCGCCCCAGTTGCACGACGACTTTGCTAGCGACTACACTGACGAAGCCTTTCTCTCATTTGCCGAGAGACAGTTAGAATAGCCTTCAGCTAAGTCCATGGCTACGACCTAGCAAGGCGCCATTAACCGTATCTGAAGAGATGGTTCAAATGGCTCTGAGCACTATGCGACTTAACTTCTGAGGTCATTAGTCGCCTAGAACTTAGAACTAATTAAACCTAACTAACCTAAGGACATCACACACATCCATGCCCGAGGCAGGATTCGAACCTGCGACCGTAGCGGTCACGCGGTTCCAGACTGAAGCGCCTTTAACCGCACGGCCACACCGGCCGGCTATCTGAAGAGAGTCTTATTTGTATTATCAACAGCGATGTACCACAATATGGAATAAAGTTAAGTATTTGAGGAGCTGCATAGTTTTCTTATTAGAATTCACTACTTATCCTGTTCCAGACTTGACGCCAGTCGGCGTGTGTGTACGCGTGCCTTTCGGCTCCCTTCTCAGTGTGGCGTAGCTAGCTTGTTACGCCACAACAGAAAGCGCCGTAATGGCTGTACGATGCGTGAATGCCATCCTCCGACCGATAGTGCAACCATATCGGCAGCATATTGGCGAGGCATTCTTCTTCAAGGACGACAATTCGTGCCCCTATCGTGCACATCTTGTGAATCACTTCCTTCAGGATAACGACATCGCTCGACTAGAGTGGACAGAATGTTCTCCAGACATGAACCCTATCGTACATTGAAAAGGACGACGTGACCTACCAACCACTCTGAGGGATCTACGCCGAATCGCCGTTGAGGAGTGGGGCAACCTAGCCAACAGTGCCTTGATGAACTTATGGATAGTATGCCACGACGAATACAGGCATGCGTCAATGCAAGATGACGTGCCACACGGTATTATACAAGGTGTTTCAAAAATGACCGGTATATTTGAAACGGCAATAAAAACTAAACGAGCAGCGATAGAAATACACCGTTTGTTGCAATATGCTTGGGACAACAGTACATTTTCAGGCAGACAAACTTTCGAAATTACAGTAGTTACAATTTTCAACAACAGATGGCGCTGCGGTCTGGGAAACTCTATAGTACGATATTTTCCACATATCCACCATGCGTAGCAATAATATGGCGTAGTCTCTGAATGAAATTACCCGAAACCTTTGCCAACGTGTCTGGCGGAATGGCTTCACATGCAGATGAGATGTACTGCTTCAGCTGTTCAATTGTTTCTGGATTCTGGCGGTACACTTGGTCTTTCAAGTGTCCCCACAGAAAGAAGTCACAGGGGTTCATGTCCGGCGAATAGGGAGGCCAATCCAAGCCGCCTCCTGTATGTTTCGGATAGCCCAAAGCAATCACACGATCATCGAAATATTCATTCAGGAAATTAAAGACGTCGGCCGTGCGATGTGGCCGGGCACCATCTTGCATAAACCACGAGGTGTTCGCAGTGTCGTCTAAGGCAGTTTGTACCGCCACAAATTCACGAAGAATGTCCAGATAGCGTGATGCAGTAATCGTTTCGGATCTGAAAAATGGGCCAATGATTCCTTTGGAAGAAATGGCGGCCCAGACCAGTACTTTTTGAGGATGCAGGGACAATGGGACTGCAACATGGGGCTTTTCGGTTCCCCATATGCGCCAGTTCTGTTTATTGACGAAGCCGTCCAGGTAAAAATAAGCTTCGTCAGTAAACCAAATGCTGCCCACATGCATATCGCCGTCATCAATCCTGTGCACTATATCGTTATTGAATGTCTCTCGTGCAGCAGTGGTAGCGGCGCTGAGGGGTTGCCGCGTTTGAATTTTGTATTGATAGAGGTGTAAACTCTGGCGCATGAGACGATACGTGGACATTGGCGTCATTTGGACCGCAGCTGCAACACGGCGAACGGAAACCCGAGGCCGCTGTTGGATCACCTGCTGCACTAGCTGCGCGTTGCCCTCTGTGGTTGCCGTACGCGGTCGCCCTACCTTTCCAGCACGTTCATCCGTCACGTTCCCAGTCCGTTGAAATTTTTCAAACAGATCCTTTATTGTATCGCTTTTCGGTCCTTTGGTTACATTAAACCTCCGTTGAAAACTTCGTCTTGTTGCAACAACACTGTGTTCTAGGCGGTGGAATTCCAACACCAGAAAAATCCTCTGTTCTAAGGAATAAACCATGTTGTCTACAGCACACTTGCACGTTGTGAACAGCACACGCTTACAGCAGAAAGACGACGTACAGAATGGCGCACCCACAGACTGCGTTGTCTTCTATATCTTTCACATCACTTGCAGCGCCATCTGTTGTTGAAAATTGTAACTACTGTAATTTCGAAAGTTTGTCCGCCTGAAAATGTACTGTTGTCCCAAGCATATTGCAACAAACGGTGTATTTCTATCGCTGCTCGTTTAGTTTTTATTGCCGTTTCAAATATACCGGTCATTTTTGAAACACCCTGTAGGTACTGGTGTGCACAGCAAATCTGGATCTCAACCTCTGAAGGTCTCGCTGTATGGTGGTACAACATGCAATGTGTGATTTTCATGAGCAATAAAAAGGGCGGAAACGATGTTGATATCTATTATAATTTTCTGTACTGGGTCCGGAACTCTCGGAACCGAGGTGATGCAAAACTTCTTTTTTATGGCACAGCTGATAGATCTAGTGGCCTTGGGGCAAATCTTCGGCCTCGAGTCCTATTGAACTATGATCTCTAAGCTCTGCATTACAAACTACTCGTTTTGGCCGCGAGATACGCGGTGCTAGCTGACTGCAGAAAAATATATTGTCAATGGCGTGATTTGGACGCGGTGTGGAGGAGCACATGGTCAGAACAAGGCTCTCACTATCATCTCCGGACTTCTCATTCACGTGGCACCTCATTTGACATCAAGAGGCGGAGTCCACCCGTTCCAGTCCTTCCACCGAGGCAAAATCTCTGACAGAGGTGGAAATTAAACCTAAATATTACGTATGGCAGTCAGACATGTTGAGCCCTCAGCTACGGAGTATAGCGTCCCCAGTGCCATATTACGAAAAGACTTAAAAACAATATTTATAAAAAAGAGACATTCATAAATTGTAAGAGATTTTTTTTCATGTAGCCGTAAAACAATAATTTCTCTGTCGACAAATGCAAAAAAATGCAATGCAAAGAAATATAACAAAGTGATCTAAAGAGACGACAAGATACGCTCTTTTGTTAATTTTTTAGTCGTCTTCACTTCTTCTCTTGTCTTTATTGTGTATCGACGGACATCTTTCGAGTGCTGGCAAATGTAAGCATATTTGTATGAGTTAAGCATATAATATACTGATTTAATATTATTGTGCACTTTTAATTTGTAAGAGGTGATCCAGATTTCATGTCCGCCTTCCTTGAAATAACCTGCATTCAAGTAATTTACAGTTCAACAATCGCAGCGGCCGATGCAGCCAACGACGCCATTACGTGGCGATATTAACTTATGAAAAATTAGCGGGAGCGGAAAACTAGCCCGCTATTAACATAATATTAATTTTTCTCCACAGCCGCCCGACGTTGCAGAAAATACTTAGCATTAAGATTCTTATTTTCAGTACCATAGCCGAGACCCAGAGCCAGGACTCTGACTACAATACAATGGTTAACGGAGGTAAGAAAAATACTCTCGCGCTTGTGTGGGCCGCAATTTTAATTAATAATTAAAGATCTTATGCTTTAAAGTGAACTGACTAGCCGAGGAAATTAATATGAAAAGTTTGTTACATTGCACAACTTATATGCTCATGTTTTAAGATTCAGCGAGTCTAACATTCATTAACGTAACGAATAATTTGAAATTAATGTTGTTAAAAAGGAGAACTTCAGGAAAGCATTTAATCGTAAAATCAAAATTAAATGAAATATCATTTTTATTAAGGCCCACCACGTAAGTCGGCAACAATTAAAAATAATAATAACAATAATATATATATATATATATATATTAAATTACGACGGCCGACGGACGCGAGAGGAGGTGGACTTGCTTTTCGATAACAAGCTAGAAAAAACATTTTTCGTCAAAAAGATATCTCACACCTACTCTGCAAGTTCAAGTCCGACAGGCTCCTTAAAGATTTTAAAATTTAATACGAGGGTTGCCCAGAAAGTAAAGCACCCCATTTTTTTCTCAGCCGAAAACAATGCTACGAATGCGTAACGCTGCGTATGTATTATTTTAAGTCTCCTGAGTGAGCGCACCAAGTTTCCGTCACCTCCGACAGATAGCGTGGCTGCAGGATAGTTTCAAAATGGCGTCTCTAGGTGATGTACGTTACAAGCAACGTGTCGTCATTGAATTTCTTACTGCAGAGAAACAGTGCATAATATTCACAAACGGTTGTGCAAAGTCTATGGAGCATCTGCTGTCGACTGAAGTACAGTTAGTCGCTGGGCACGGAGGGTGATGTCATCAGAAGCCTTGCGATCTGGGGCGCCATGTCACGGTTCGCGCGGCTTCCCCCCGTCAGAGGTTCGAGTCCTCCCTGGGGCATGGGTCTGTTTGTGTGTTGTCCTTGGTGTAAGTTAGTTTCAGTTAGATTAAGTAATGTGTAAGCTTAGGGACCGATGACCTCAGCAGTTTGGTCCCATAAGATCTTACCACAAATTTCCAACGACCAACAGAAATTAATCATCTGCATCCGTTCCTCTTCTGTAAACTTCACAGAACATTTCTACTTACACTTTTCCGTACACAGAGGTTTCATTTTCCTCTCTTTTCGGATTTTACTCCCTGTGTTGTGCATTTTGTATGGCTTTCCACTGTTTCTTAACTTCTTATTAGCATTCCTTATCCAGATGTGCTCATTCTTTCTACGCTTAAGTCCTTTCTTTGCCGGACTCGTTAATATTATCGGACTTTCGACTTGGGCGATATTAGAAAACATTTCCCTCTGTTAGAATTAGCTGCACCGTCGCTATCGCTCTCACTAATAAGGTTGGGTGGTACATACGTGGCGACAGTATCATCTCCATCATCATCATCTTCGGAAAATGAACATGAACTTGAGGAAGAATCTGACCTTGTTCCAACAGGTGAACTTCCAGCAGGATTACTCTTAACCTCCACGTTTGCAAAAAAATTGTTCAAATGGCTCTGAGCACTATGGGACTTAACATCTGAGGTCATCAGTCCCCTAGAACTTAGAACTACTTAAACCTAACCAACCTAAGGACATCACACACATCCATGCCCGAGGCAGGATTCGAACCTGCGACCGTAGCGGTCGCACGGCTCCAGACTGACGCGCCTACAACCGCTCGGCCACAACGGCAGGCTCCACGTTTGCAGCTGGCTCGGTGGCAGCAGCTAATACAATCCCTTGAAAATTAAAAATGTTGTATTAGAGTGCAGAACTCATTCTTACAAAATGAAAAGACTTGGGATACATTTCCTGAAAAAAACCGGAGTAATTAATAATATACCTCTTTCTTCTGAAAGTTCTCCGCTAGACACAGAATTGGTATTCAGATCTGCAGAAGGAGCTGATGAGGTACATTTTACTTGCCATTCCTCCACATTTCCTACTTGTTTCTTGTGAGCCATTAACACCAGTTTTGTTGCTCGACTATCTGATTGCATGATTCTCTGACTGGAAATAAAATTATACTATCGAATAAACGATCTCACTGATTTATAATTACTGTCCAAGTCCATTTTACGGTCATAAAATATTAAGTTATAGTAAGTTATTACAACAACACTGATATAAATGTAGATAAATCAAAGTAAAACATGAATACTGACGACGACTTAGTGCAATAGTGTCATAACAGAACATGATTCTAAAACGGATGGTTAAGAAACGAATTCCTGTTATCTGCAACAACGTATCGAAGCAAAATAGTACCGCAATGAATGTGATTCTTTTCTGCAACAAGGTCATAACATAGAGAAGTCAACGGAACTCATTCCAAGTTTCTGATGCCAAATTTCATGTCTTTAAAAAAGGCACTATGCATTTCAAAGAAATACATAGGAAGCGCTCTTACCTTTCAGCAATATTGTCACAGCACAAAATATGTCATTGTACTAGAGAACTTAACGACGTGTTACGTGCAACAGCTGACTCACAACTGGAATAATACATTGTTGCAACTAACAGCCCGGTCTAAACGTAAACGCACTTCCAGCAAAACGACACTACTGCCATCCAGCGACAAATTTTAAAAGCTCAGATATTACACTCTACCAGTTGAAAATACAGTTCATTGCCATTGCACTTGTACTATTAACTCAAAAATCGTGTTTTTTGAGTTATGACATTGTTGGAGCAAATGAGCAATATAAGAACAAAAGTAAAATGACTATACCGATTTATTGTTAGCTCATGTGTATCCTTTTTATTATATTTATTTATGCATTTATTTTACCTGGCAAGATTAGGGCCTTCAGGCCCTCTCTTGCACCTAACCAGGCATACTCAGATTCAACAAATTTCAGTTTCTACAGAACATTAAGGACATATAACATGTTATACAGTATTAATGTTAAAGAAAAAAAAATAGAGATTATAAAAGTAGTACAATGATAATTATAACAATCAAAAAATAATTATAACAATCAAGAATAATAATAATAATAGTAATGACTATGTATATGAAAGTAAACATATTTTTCTTTTATGAATGTCAGTCCTATTGCTAGTTGGGAATTTTCTCGTTATATTCTTGCAGCTTGTGAGTTATTCTCATCAAGCAGAGACATAAGACGATAGAATGGGGTGAAAGAGATATAGAAGAGGTAGATAGGGTAGAGGAAGAGAAATAGAATGGTAAAATTCTAAGCTATGATGGAGAGGAGAAAGAAAAAGATGCGAGGGGCACAACAATGGTGGCTATACCGTCCCTAATATGTAAGTCTTGAGTTCCCTCTTGAATGTTGAGTGGTTCTGGATAAGACGCAGATCACAGGGGAGGGCGTCCCATAGTCGTATGGCTGAGATGGAGGATGACACGGAGAAAGATTTTGTGTTATGTAAAGGTACAGCCAAGATGCTAGACGTATCCGATCCGGTATTGCGGTTGTGGAATGATGATAGGTGTTTAATGTGAGAAGATAAGTATTGGGGACACCAGTGGCTAAGAAATCGATGAAGTAAGCACATCGTGTGGAGATCGCGTGCCTTATGTTGGCGTATCCAACCTAGCTGAGAGTATGAAGGACTGAGGTGATCATACAACCGTATATTGCATACGTATCTAACGCAAGCATTCATCACTAGCTCGATATACCCTGTCTCCTTGAGAAATAAGCTTCTTACCTTTTTCAGGATAAAGACTAGGAAAATAACAAATGAGTAATTAAACACTGATAATTTGCATACTCATAAATCTGTTGATAGAACTACTAGGGAATGTAATGAAACACTACTGCAAGCGAGATTCGATCCAGGGCCTTTTGCTTAAGAAACTAAGCGCTTATTTTCTCGGCTGCGGACTCTGTGAATACTAGCTACCCTACAATGTATGGAAGCAGGATCACAATCTTCAAATTCGATATTCTCGAAAACGGTTGGGAGTTGCGTCTTCCTGTTTAGATATGTTGAAGTCCTAGTCGTGTCCTACGGAACTGTCAATGTGAACCTAATAGGCGAGGGAAAGTTCGTACGATCCCCTTGTAAGTCAACTGCGCCTGTCAGTGAAGACTAATCGTTTTGCGTCCGCACGTCCACACTTCAACACTGGACCTGGTGTCCAGTGGAAAACAAGCATTAATAGCTTGATCTTGCCACATACATTTGGAGGTACTAGCTAAAATAGTACTCTTTATCAGCTATAATTACTAGTGTGCAAATGAAGTAAATACTCATGTAAATTTGTTCGGTCACCAACAGAAATGTCTGCTTTTATGCCTGTTACATCCTGTACATTTCTTCTCTTACAGCTCAAGTGAGAGAATGAAGATGTGTTTTCAAAGACAGACCAACCTGCATATGCCCACGTTAGATTTCCAACAAAGGGTAAGCTTATACCTTTCAAGTTAGGCCCGTGGTATGTCTAGATTAAGAGGAATGGGTGCGTGATCCAGTGGCAATAACGGCACACAACAACTTTTCCATTTAAACAATTGATACAGTCGTCTTTGAAAGTACCTTACACCAAAACGTTAAATTTTCCGGAAGGAAGAAAAACATTCTGTGGGTGAGTATACGGAATATGCTTCCCAGCATCTAAAGAACAGAATAAAATGGATATTTTGCCATTATTGCAGTTACTAGGTTTTTGCAATCTCCTTGAAATCTTGGAATAAGGTTCTTTACTTGAGGAAGTAATTCGTACACATGGTACGTTACGTTTTTTAGTAGCGTTTTGTTTCTTTTTTTGCTCATACATTTTCACAGCATTGCAATACCAATCAAATTGATGAACATCAGCAGCAGTAGCAGCAGCAGTGTTACAGACAGGTCATTTTATTAATTCACGAGAGATATACGTATTTTCATGCGGATTGTACGTAACCAATGAAATGTCGAAGGCCTTGTATTTTGTTTCTATTAATAGCCACTGGCCTAATATAAGCCATTTAAAAATTAAAAACGACGCTTCCAGGGATAAATCATCAAATTATGCTTGGGTAACTTTCTTGTGTTTTCAGAAGCTGCAATGCCTTGTTGTAATTTACTATATTCAAAGTGCATAACGGAACGTGAATAACACCTGACTTTCTGGTATTTTGGAACATACATACATTTTGATTCGTTCGACAACAGCCCTTCCCTGTAGTATGTTGGCCACCACCTAGAAGTTGTAGGTATCTTCAGTTTCTATCAACTTTCTGGTGAGCTTACGATGTTTGAAAGCATACAGTGATTTCACAATATTCTTTCGCCATATAGACTCTATAAGGTCTTTTGGTTACGCGTTTCACCATGGAAGTTTTCCTGTCACACACTTTACACGAATGTCAACGAATACGAAAAACCTGTTCCACTTAATCAAAATGTTTAGTGTTCGTCAAAGATGCTCATATTAGGGTATTACAGTGATTATTATTTTGCCGAATGCAACCGTCGGAAAATAAGCCTGGTTCCTTGACATGTTGTGGTACATTACTCTTTTATACAGGGTGGTCCGTTGATAGTGGCCGGCCAAATATCTCACGAAATAAGCGTCAAACGAAAAAACTACAAAGAACGAACTCGTCTAGCTTGAAGGGGGAAACCAGATGGCGCTATGGTTGCCCCGTTAGATGGCGCTGCCATACGTCAAACGGATATCAACTGCGTTTTTTTAAAATAGGAACTCCAATTTTTTATTACATATTCGTGTAGTACATAAATAAATATGAATGTTTTAGTTGGACCACTTTTTTCGCTTTGTGATAGATGGCGCTGTAATAGTCACAAACGTATAAGTACATGGTATCACGTAACATTCCGCCAGTGCGGACGATATTTGCTTTGTGATACATTACCCGTGTTAAAATGGACCGTTTACCAATTGCGGAAAAGGTCGATATCGTGTTAATGTATGGCTGTTGTGATCAAAAAGACCAACGGGCGTGTGCTATGTATGCTGTTCGGTATCCTGGACGACATCATCCAAGTGTCCGGACCGTTCGCCGGATAGTTACGTTATTTAAGGAAACAGGAAGTTTTCAGCCACATGTGAAATGTCAACCAGGACCTGCAACAAATGATGATGACCAAGTAGGTGTTTTAGCTGCTGTCGCGGCTAATCCGCACATCAGTAGCAGACAAATTCCGCGAGAACCGGGAATCTCAAAAACGTCGGTGTTGAGAATACTACATCAACATCGATTGTACCCGTACCATATTTCTGTGCACCAGGAATTGCATGGCGACGACTTCGAACATCGTGTACAGTTCTGCCACTGGACACAAGAGAAATTACGGGACGATAACAGATTTTTGGCACGCGTTCAATTTGCGACGAAGCGTCATTCACCAACAGCGGTAACGTAAACCGGTATAATATGTACTATTGGGCAACGAAAAATCGGCGATTGCTGCGACAAGTGGAACATCAGCGACCTTGGCGGGTTAATGTATGGTGCGGCATTATGGGAGGAAAGATGTTTGGCCCTCATTTTACCGATGGCAATCTAAATGGTGCAATGTATGCTGATTTCCTACGTAATGTTCTACCGATGTTGCTGCAAGATGTTTCACTGCATGACAGAATGGCGATATACTTCCAACATGACGGATGCCCAGCACATAGCTCGCGTGCGGTTGAAGCGGTATTGAATAACATATTTCATGACAGGTGGATTGGTCGTCGAAGCACCATAACACAGCCCGCAACTTCACCGGATCTGACGTTCCCGGATTTGTTTCTGTGGGGAAAGTTGAAGGATATCTGCTATCGTGATCCACCAACAACGCCTGACAACATGCGTCAGCGCATTGTCAATGCATGTGCGAACATTACGGAAGGCGAACTACTCGCTGTTGAGAGGAATGTAGTTGCACGTATTGCCAAATGCATTGAGGTTGACGGACATCATTTTGAGCATTTATTACAGTAATGTGGTATTTACAGGTAATCCGCTGTAACAGCAAGGCCTGTATCACATTGGAACAACCGAAATAAAATGTTGAAACGTACCTACGTTCTGTATTTTAATTTTAAAAAGCTACCTGTTACCAACTATTCCTCTAAAATTGTGAGCCATATGTTTGTGACTATTACAGCGCCATCTATCACAAAGCGAAAAAAGTCGTCCAACTAAAACATTCATATTTCTTTACGTACTACACGAATATGTAATAAAAAATTGGAGTTCCTATTTAAAAAAACGCAGTTGATATCCGTTTGACTTATGGCAGCGCCATCTAGCGGGCCAACCATAGCGCCATCTGGTTTCCCCCTTCAAGCTAGACGAGTTCGTTCTTTGTAGCTTTTTCGTTTGACGCTTATTACGTGAGATATTTGGCTCAGTCACGATCAATGGAGCAACCTGTATAAGCAAATCAGAGGATCACATTTCCTCCTTTCTTTCGCAGTGGCTTCGTGGTACACATGCATTGCAGACTCATTATTCTTCATCCTATGGAAAAAAAAATTAGCAGTATCGTTCAACATATGACATCAATTATGAAAAGCCATACATAAGGCATACTGCGTCAGTAATTCGATAGACACCACGTGAAAATGATCACCATTGAAAGGGCATTATTCCACAAGTAAAACCCTTTCAAAAATGACCTCCCTCTAACCAGGTTCCAAAAGCACATTTGCAATGTCTGGGACCTCGTGTCATGCAGAAAAGTGTATATATGTGTACCGAAACTGGTACCGTTCTTAACTCATTTTGTTAAAATTTGGAGTAAGGTCCTTTCAAGAATGACTGCACCGATTGGATAATAGCCAGTATCAGATGCTGGTTCTCCCACACGAGACGCTTCCGCCCATTGTGTTCCATTGCAGCTCAGCTACGCTGGGCAGTCCAAATCGGGCTCGGCAGCTGGGAGGCACGGGAGCTGACTGGCTGGTTGGCACTACCAAGAAGGAAGCGCGTAATCGCGGCCGCGGACAGCGCTGGGAGCGCCTCCAGATTAAGTAACGAGGCCAGCTGGAGCTGGAGCTGGAGAGTGGCGATGGGCCCGTCCACGGCCGCGCCTCGTCGCGTGGGCGGCGGCAGCCCACCCGCTCTGGCCTTGGTGCCGCCACGCCAACGCTGTCGCCGGCCCACGAGCGCTGCGTCTCCAGTCCTGCAAGCCGGAACAGCGTCCCGTGGTCCTACTAGCTCTTCACTTCGTGTTTCATGCTCTTTTGTTAAATAAAAGCCCTGTTCTACACTTGGATATGGACTACAGGATGTTTCAGATGAAACCTCCCCTTAAAAAAATTTATGAATCGTTGTACTGATAAAGCCCTTACGTTATTTGATTTTCAAACAGCTGAGCAAAACTGAACGTACTCAGGCATTTCTCTCTTTACTTATTCTTATCATCACCAAACTGACACCCAACATTTTTTGCATAACGCAATCTGACTTTCAATAATCCCTTCAAAAGAATGGCCCTGACTAACAATAAGCTATCCCTTTCATGAATCACTTACCTCACAAAAATCTTCGTTACTCGAACTACTGCATTACAGCGAGCGCCAATACTGCCAGCTTAATAAAAGATTCTAACTTCTGAAGTCACTAACTACTGATAAGCATAGTTAGCAAATGAAAGATTTTGATAGAGAACAAACAATGTATTTACCTTAATAGTGTTCAAAACTCATAAAATATACATCAGTTCATGACATCCAGTCTTACAAATTTACTGTCTCTGACGGACACACGTCCAGATCATCCGATCTCAAAACTCTGCCATCTCTCCCTCCAACTGCGCAACGCTACATGCTGTTCACATCCAACTGCCCAACACTACAATAGCGAATATTTCAACAATGCCAACCAGCCACAGACTGCACACAGCACAGTCAGTGATTTTCATACAGAGCACTACGTGGCGTTACCAACATAAAAACCTAAACAGCCTACTTACACCTAAACAACCTACTTACATAGCCCCCATGCTCCCCACAAAAAATTTTAAAAATTGTTTTAGGCACTGACCAATAATGGTTTTATAAAATTTTTCATAATTGCAATAACAAAGATATCAGATGCACACACTTATTGATGCAATGTTGGTCAAAAGCAAAAATTGTTCTCATAAAGACAGTCCTGATCATTCATCACAATAGTACTCGCATTTTTTTTCTCAAAGTCTGAGCAGTAAAGGAAAATGCACACGGAAGTAGTGTTGTCCTTCCAACAGAAAGACAATGCTGACTCTTGACATGTAGACAGGTAATGGACCACAACAGAGCAAACCCACAGCAGAGTCGGTCGAAGTTTTGAAGAACATTGGTAGGTACGTCATCACAGAGCAGACCCACTGTAGTCCTGGTAGGGATTACGCTATTGGTGGGCCACCAGAAGTGCAGACCCACTGCAGTCCTTGTAGAAATAATGGTATTGGTGAGTCATCAAAGGTGCAGACCCACTGCAGTCCTTGTAGAGATGGACAGCAGCCATTTGTTGCGACTATGCAGGTGCCCAATCACCATCGAAGAGTCTTGCGGACAATATAGCAAGTCCATAAACCACCACTTGTGCACTCACAAAGTTTTTGGAATTATCCTTAGAACCAGCAATGCTGTTAAGCAGTCCCTTGCTGAATTATTAACACACGTGCAAACAATAACAGTCCCAACTTCTCACATCTTGTGCATATACTATGACCAACAGAAATGTGTGCACTGAAATGAATGTTTACAAGTTACTTAATTTGATGAACTGGTGTCAATTACAATTTCATAACATGAGAATTCAATCACAAAGGTACAGAAAACATAATTAAAAAACATAATAATACAGATAACATTTGTAATAATACAGGCTTTACAAAAGAATAGAAATAAAGATGTACATCAGTGTTACAGGAATTATGACATAAGTAAATAAATAAAATAATGAGAATAGTTTTCGAAACATTAATTTCACACTTGAGCATTAAAACAGAACAGAATTAATAATGTCTTAACATCTTTACAAAGTAAATAACATAGTATTAGAAAAATTCTACAACATAACTCTTATCAGATAAACACAAATACGCAAGTGTACACAAACACATAGCGGAAAGGAAAGGACAGGGTTTGTTTCACTGCAGTATTTTGCAAACAAAACTTTCTTTATTTCATAGAGATCTCCCTTCATTCATCATTTTTCCCAGAAAGTCCTATCTACACCTGTTGTCCCTAAACCATACTGTCTTGTTCATATCCTCTTTCAAAATAATTAATCTTCTTTGTACACTACTCATTTTGGCCCAAATCTTTTTCATATAACTTCTCAATGCATTTCTTCCAATTCATCACAACTCAATCTCTTATATAGCTTACCCCCTCTTAAGCTAACTTAAATCTACTGAGCTCAGATGCATAAACTATGGGACAAGGCAATGCAACAGCACAAAACAATTAACACAAACAGCAATGACAAAAGATGCAAATCTGCAAAGCAAGCAGCAGTATATCTAAATTATAAAAGCAAATGCAACATTACAACTAATATGAGACAATGTGCAGCAACAAGAAAAATAAATCAGCAGGAAAACTGGCTTAACAGAGTAATACAAAGTGAAATTTAGTAGCACTATGCCTGGCAAACAGTAGCAGCAAATGCTATAACTTATACCTAAACATGACAAAGCTCAAGCAGAAAAAATATTACAGTAAAGATGGCCATGTATAATACCTATGTCACATCTTATATGTCACATCTTAACACTGGAGTGATGCATCACGATAACTTACTCTAGCAGACAAGTTACCAAATCGTTAAAAAATTATTTATGCTATTCCTGTGAAGGGAAATGTCTATTTGTGTTCCCTTTTTTTTAAAGGAAGTAGATCATAAAATTATTGTTTATGGATCTGTAGACAGAAAATATTTACATTAGTACATCCATTAAATTTTATTTTAACCAATGCTGCAGTGCAGCTAGAAACTAGCTGGCAAATATATATACAAAGCAAAGCATGAAACATCATTCACTAGCCATATGGCATTTCATAAGGCAGTAAAAAAATCTCTCAACTAGAAAGACAGTAGTCATAATCACATGTATAGACAAAATATTTCTCATCATTTCATTAGGCATTTCAGTAAATATCAGAAAGTATGAGCTCAAAACTGTAATCATATGTTTCAAGTATGAGCGCGTCTTTATTTTTCTACAAAGAAATGTCAATAGCGAGGTTAATGGCCTCTTTTTCTCTAATGGCTTTTTCTCCAGGAGACTGGCACAGCTGGGCGCCCATAACGCGTTACCTCAAGCTCACTTAGCTTCCTTACCGAAATATTTATGACAGCAGTTTGCGCTACAGTGACAGTCTCATATAAAAAATTACACAGGTCGAGAATTTGCGTTACAGATGTGTAGAAACAAAATCCTATAAATATAACAGTGTCCAAAAAATTTTCGCCGGCATTGTGATACGTTCACGCATGTACACACATTTCATAACTCTTAAAGTACGATTCTTGGTTTCCAACATCCTTTTTCACAAATCAGAGTCCCTAACCACTACTTTATTCCTTACTTTATTACGCATATACACATTCGTCGACACTTCTTCAATATCTCATCATAATAAATACGTAGCATAATCAGATTCCTCATATAGCATCAGCTTATTGATCATAAACATACCTCAACAGCATAATACACATCGTCGTCATAATAATAACATCTTAACACCTCAGTCAAATCTCAAAAACGTTGTAGCTTACTGCAGTAATTTCAAAACGTAAAAAAAATTCTCTGCTTATTTCAATAGTGTCATCTACCTCAAATGTACTTTAAAAATCATGATCCCATACCAAATACATTATTCAAAGCTCTCATAGTATCACAATGGTTCTGAAAAAAATATGAACAGTTCACAAAGTACAGATAAAATACAATTACGTAAGTCTGAAGTTAACCAACTGTGCAATTGCGTAAACATGTGTCATTGACGGCGTAAAAATAAGTTTGTCTCTCTCAATTAAATGATCAGATAGCTGTGTAATTATGTGTTAGAGAAATATGATACCGATGCGTAAAGTTGTATAAGCAAATACCATATTAGCTAGGGCTCCTTGTGCTTGTCAAACACATGGTACACAAAGTAAGCGTGTACCCCCCTAAGGATTAAAGTCATTATACCCTCTGGTGTTGCAGATTACAGCAATGGAATGAAATGTATCACGGAAAACCATTGTATCTTTGCAATTCCAAATATCTTAAAAAATAAATGTTTTAAGTACAAAATTAATCACTCAAACGCGTGTCCTGTAGCGCTAAATGTGAGTCTTGTTGTAAGATAATTCTGTGGAAGTGTCGTAGTTATCATCCTCCGTAAGCAAAGTTCTGCAGAAGTCAATGTACTCACCTCATCATATACAAAAGTTAAATGCTTTGCGTATAGATATTGCAGTTATTACGCTTATTGCCATGATGAAGAAAGCACTGTACTGTAACGTATTGTTGTGCTACGGAAAAGACTGTCTCATTGTAGCTATACCACAAAAGTTACTACTAAAACATGTTTTCTTTCCAGAATAATACAGAAAAACTGTGCAGATATAAAACAGATACACCGCAAAAGCAACAATGTAAATTGTGTCACTCATTAGTAGCGTCGTGATATAATCGTGTAGCTGTCAAATAAACTAACCACTGCGTCATCAGGTATCTCTCAGAAGGTGCTTTAAATCCTGAATGTATTTTCAAGTAAACCAAAATGTTGCATTAAAATCTCATTAGCAGTACTGGTAAATGTTCTAAGTATGTAAGCCTTATAGTCGGTACGTAATAGTGTAACTAACAAGCAAGAATGTACGCATACAAACACTGTGTCCTCTGTTCACTATAACAATGCATTTGTAATTACTGTCTAAATAAGTTCCCAAGGTTCTTGACTGGATAGTTAACTTTAAAACATTGTTGCATGTTCACAGTTTCTAAGTGTGACAAAGAGTACTAGTAACTTGAAGTGAAAAATTTTATAGCAAAGACTAAGTTAAAAAACAGATTATCTCTCAATAAACGTTTTGCATGCGAAATGTGGTGCAATCCTTCACTCTTTCTAGTACGCAGAGTTTCAACTTCAACGCAATTATCAAGTGGTATACGTCGGATTCTGTAAGGTCCATTGTAAATCAGAAAGAATTTGTGACTCAAGTGTTTCTTCTTATGTGACAATGAATGAGCTTTAATGAGAACTTCCTGACCAATATATAATTTCTTTGCATTTGCTTTACCGTGTAGTTTTCTCCTTTTGTCTGCTGCAAAATTTATATTTTTAATAGCCAAATCAGTTATGTTTTTGTGTCGAAGTTTACGTGTATTCGGAAAAGGTACATGCTCTCTGATTCTGTTCGGTGGTTCTTCATTCTTCAGTACAAGAATAGGTGGTAAAACAGTGGAGTCATGAGGCATTTCATTCAGCAAGTTTTGAAATAAGTGTAAATATCTGTCCAAATGCTGATGCTTTCTGTGACAATAAAGTCTGCAAAGCTTATTGATTTCTTTCATAATCCGTTCAGACGGGTTACAATGTGGTGAGTACAATGAAATAAAAACAGGTTTGATTTATGATTCCGAAGCATGTGTAACCAAACAGCAGACCTGAAATGCGGTCCGTTATCTGAAATGAGTTTACTAACGTGTCCAACTTCACGCAAGAAATTTTTAGTAAAGGCGTTGGATACAGACTGTCTAGTGACTTTACATAACGGTGCGAAAGAAACAAATTTTGAAGTAAGTTCAACAGCGACTAGAACGAACGAAAATCCATTAGATGTTCTGACAAGGGGTCCCAAGAGATCAACAGCAGCAAATTCTTTTAATTTTAGAAGGAATGATAGGAAACAACAGAGCACGATATGAGATAGTAGATGGTTTAGCCTTTTGACAAAGTTTACAAATAGACAAGACTCGTCGAATTCTCTTTTCCATATTGTTAAAATAACAAGTCGTCCGAAGAATATGATAACATTTTCGTGGACCAAAATGTGCGTAGCTGAAATGAATGTACCAAATGAGCTTATTAACAAAATCGTCAAGAATACAAAGTACCCATAGCGTGTCATCAACAGTGCAGCGTTTGAAGAGTATGTTGTTTCTAACCAGATAATAATGTCGAATTTGTGTGTGTGTCTTTTCATGCCATTTCCTTTTGATGTCTTTCCAAATCGGATCTTTATCTTGTTCATGAGCAATGTCCTTTAAAGATGTGGTGATGAAGTTTTCAAAGGCGACTTTCTGAATGTAAAGAATACTGAAATTTTTCTCGAGGTTGCCCTTCTGTGTTACTTTTCTCAAGCCCAGCCGGTGTGCGTGACAGTGCGTCCGCGACAATGTTCTGCTTGCCGGGAATGTAGACTATTGTGAAGTGGAATTCGTGCAGAAACAATGCCCAATGTTTTAAACTGTCATGATTTAATTTTGAAGACATAAGAAATTGTAATGCACTATGATCACTGTATACGTTTACGTGCTTACCAGAAAAAAGAAAGGAATTTGTTAAATGCCCAAACGATAGCTAAAGCATCTCATTCAGTAACGAAATAATTTTTTTCAGGTTTCGTTAGCACTCGACTAGCAAAAGCAATGGTTTTCTGAACAGTAGTGTCATTTTCTATGGCTTCTTGAAATAAATGGGCACCAAGACCGACTTTAGAAGAATCCGTGCTAAGGCAGAAATCTTGTGACAGATCTGGATTAGCTAGTATTGGCGCATTAAGTAGCGCTTCTTTCAAAGAACTGAATTCCAACTGTGCTTGTTCGTCCCAGTTGCAAATAGTATTTTTTACAGTGAGAGAACAAAGTTTTGGTGTAACTAGAATTTGCATGTTCAGAAAACGACAGTAAAAATTTACGAGACCTAGAAAACTGCGGACTTGTTTTTTTGTGGATGGAACTAGAATGGCTCTGATTGCTTCTAACTTTTCAGGATCCGGGTGAATGCCTTCAGAAGAAATAATATGTCCCAAAAACCTTACCTTTGACCTACCGAATTCAGATTTTTCCAAGTTAACTGTAACTCCAGATTCTGCAAAAGTACGTAACAAACTGTTGAGGATGCGATTATGTTGTTCCCATAAGGCTTCTGTTATTAGAATATCGTCCACATATAAGGTGATGTGACGTTTTAAGAACTCAGGTAATATGGAATTTAGCCCGTGAATGAATGCTGCCGAAGAAATGTTCAAACCAAAAGGAAGTTTCCGAAATTGGTAACAAACGCCGAAACAAAGAAAGGCTGTGTATTTTATACATTCTGGATGAAGTTCGATCTGATAAAAGCTGGATCTGAGATCAATAGAAGACAACACTTTTACACCATTAAAATTTTTTAAGACGTTCTTCCAACATTTGGGGCCTGTCTGTTTCAGGAATTATGATAGTATTGACTTGTCTCGAATCTAAGACAAGCCTGATCGATCCATTTTTCTTCTCAACAACAAATAATGGGTTGTTGTATGAGCTTACTGCAGGCTCAATAATGCCCTCATCAAGCATAGATTGTATTTCTGTTCTAACACGGTCCCTATAATGCGGCGGATTTACGTATGGTCTAACACAAATTTAGTATGCTCACGAACACGAAATTGGTATTGAAATCCCTTGATTGTTCCTGTTTTGTGAGTAAAAACTGTGGAATTTGCTTGTAAAATCTCAAAAAGGTCCTGCCTATCAGTGTCATTACAATTCTCAGTTGTTTGAATTTTATTCTGAATTAACTCATTAGTATCAAATACGCCGTCGATATCATCCCTGTCAGTACTTGCAGAGTGATTGTTAGTGTCTAGTTCCGTCGAAAATTCCGAACTGTTGTCTAACAGAAGGTAAAACCAATTAATTTCCTCGTCATGGTTTGAGAGCCAATCTTCAAATTTCAAAGCTATTGACTTACCTTGTTTCTCTAATCTTATTTCAGCATCGTGAAAGTTTAAGATTCCTTTGAATTCATTCAAAAAGTCTACTCCCAATATAATTTCCGTTGACAGTAATGGAATAACAAGAAAGTTCATAGAGAAACTGTGGCTTGGACAAAAGAATTCTAAGTTGGTTTGTTGGTGTACATCTACACTTTTTCCAACGATTGCACCTTGTAATTTAATCTTATGTAACGGAAGTGTGGGGCAATCGTTCGATTTGTTGCATTTGCTAAAGGCTGTTTCACTAATTACTGAAATGGGAATGCCAGAGTCAAGTACTGCCGTAAATTTTACGTCATTTACTGTAATGTGAATTACAGGACATGCAATGTTGTTATGTTTTACGTCGTGTTCTTGGAGTAAGATGTCCCTAATGTCTTCCATTTTTACGTAATTACTAGCCACGGCAGCTATGTCGTCAGCTTCATAAGTGCGTTTTGTAGTTGCCAGCGGTGTGAGTCATTGTCTACTGTCTCTTTGCTTGGCGCGTGTCGTTATTGGAATTTGGAGATCAACTTCTACAAATTCACCTTGTCGAGAGGGCCCTGCCCTGTTTGAATCCTGCCAGTTCTGACGACATTCAGGTCTGTCGTTATGTCAGTAGTTTCCATAGTTTCTTTTTTGTCAGTCATGTGGTGGAGAATTTATCCCGGAATCGTAACTGCGCGGTGGACTGTTGTGTCTGAAGTTATTCTCTCTCCCTTCATAATAATTATTTTGGTTCCCATATTGTCTGTTTCTCTGATTGTCTCTGTCATAGTTATTACCACAGAGAGGTTATCTTTCTCTGTAATTATTACTACTCTGCCAACCGTTGCCATATCGGTGGTGTCTGTTTTGGTCATGATTTGCATTGTAAGAATAGCCGTTTCGTGTCCAGTTATTATTTCTTTCATCACGGAATTGTGATGGATGTGACCTGTAATTGTTGTGTTCCTGTTTTCGCGTCCCGCGATTGTCAGTGTCGATTTCCAATTCTTGTAAGAGTCCCTGAAAAGCTTCAATGTCGTCTTTGCAACGTCCTGCCAAAATAATATGTCGTAAATGTTCAGGCAATTTGATTAGGGAAATGCGGATGAGTTCTGAGGGGTTTGACAGGTACTGATTCTTGTGTAACATGTCCTCAAAATATTTCACAAGACTGGAAAATTCAGATTGTTCGAAATGTTTCATCATTATGATGCTATATTTTACTCGGTCTTGCGTAGCTTGAGACCAATATGCTGAGAGGAAGGCACGATAAAATTCTCCTTCATTATGACAATCGTGAATGACTGATCGCATTCTTACAGCTGGTTCATTCTCTAAGTAGCCACACATAAATTCTAATCTGTGTTCTAACGACCAGTTGGGAGGAAAGCAATGAGAGAATTGATGAAGCCACGCTTGCGGATGAATGTCATTGCCGGAATTCTTAAATGTTTTGAATTTACGTGTAGTAATGAACAGCTTATAGTCAAAGTCATCGTGTCGGCGAGTCGCATATCGGTCATTGTTACGTCGTCTCGGCGGTTCCATCTCAAAATTCTGTGCTCCTTGCCAATTTCTTTCATAATTTCCGAAATGCCCTATGTTATTGTTTTGAGGCTTTTCCGTATTTCTAAGTCCCTCTTCCCGTGTTGGAGCGCGAGTCTCCTCTGAAACATGTAATTCGTGTATTACTTGTGCCAACTGATCTTGTACTTCCCGGATTTCTCTTTTTTGTTGCATATTAATTTGATTCTGATTTTGTTTGAATTTCTTAATTTGTTCATACCCTTTGTGTCAGTGAAGGCTACGGGTCTTGTGTCATTCAGAACATCATCTACCTTTGTAGCTAAGTTAGTGAGCTGATCCGAAACTTCGGCTACTTTCTCCGATGATGAACTGATTTTGTCAGTGTGTTTTTCTGAACCAAGTTTCAGAGTGTCCATTTGTGTTGAAAACGTATCTAGTGAATCAATTTTAGCATGCAAGGTGTCGTGATTTTCATGAACAATAGTTTGCAGTTCCTTTATGGCTGCTTCGTGATTCTGTAATGCATTTTCGTGACGCGAAAAAATAGGTTGGAAATGTTCACAAATTTGTGTTATTACGTCATTACAGACTTTTTGACATTTCGATTCGACTTTAAGTAACTCAGCAGTTAAATCTTCACTTGTTTGTTCAAGTGTGGAGTCTAGCATTTGAAGCTGTTGCTGTGTTTGTCTCTGATTTTGTTCCATTGTGTCTAACTTTCAAAGATTTTGTTCCATTGTGTCTAACTTTTGAAGCTTTTGTCGCATTAGTTGCATTAACTGTAATAACAATGCACTGGTGTCTGAAACATGTTCCTCAGCGCTATTCGTCAGTGCATTTGAAGCGGCAATATTCGCATTTTGAAAAGCAGAAAATGTGTGTTGAATTAATTGAGAAAACGGCGAGGACGCAAAACCTGAATCTGCAGTATTTGCAAGATTGTGTCCTGTCATTTCGGAATCCTGAGGCGAGCTGTTGCCGACCGATCGATCGATAATGCTTCCCTGTTCACTAATTGTTTCACTGTCTACACCATTATTTGCCGCCCGCTCCATTTCCCTACGCACAATTACCAAATTACTACTTTGAATGTCTGTTAATTCATTACACGGTGGTGCTGATAAATTACGCTCGCCGTCACTATCATTTCTCAGTTTACTTTGGAGCCTAGTGTTACGTTTTTCGCACGCCATAAATATCACGTATTTCACACGATAACAAGAAAAGCACAATTTGAAGAGCAAAAATAAGTAAACACATTATCATAACATTGAAAGTAATATATAGTTAATTGCAAGCGCAGCTGCGAAATACTTGGTGCAAATCTATATGCATGCCACAACTACAAAGGAAATTCTCTCTACAATTACACTCTACCAATAAACATTAGCTACACTAATTACATAAACTACAAGAAAAAATCAGAAGATTCCAGAGAGGTATCCTCGGCTAAGGGTCGACATATGAAACCTCCCCTTAGAAAAATAATCCCTACAAAAGAATGGCCCTGACTAACAATAACCTATGTGTTTCACGAATCACTTACCTCACAAAAATCTTCGTTATTTGAACTACTGCAATACAGCGAGCGCCAATACTGCCAGCTAAATAAAAGATTCTAACTACTGAAGGCACTAACTACTGTTAGGCATAGTTAGCAAATGAAAGATTTTAATAGAGAACAAACAATGTATTTACCTTAATAGTCATAATATATATAGCAGTTCATGACATCCAGTCTTACAAATTTACTGTCTCTGATGGACACACGTCCAGATCATCCGCTCTCAAAACTCTGCCATCTCTCTCCCCACATCCACCACTGCTGGCGGCTCACCTCCAACTGCGCATCGCTACGCGCTGTTCACATCCAGCTGCCCAACACTACAATAGCGAATATTCCAACAATGCTAACCAGCCACAGACTGCACACAGCACAATCAGTGACTTTCATGCAGAGCGCTATGTGGCGTTACCAACATAAAAACCTAAACAGCCTACTAACACCTAAACAGCCTACTTACACAGATAACCTGGTTTTGTCTGTAACTTACAAAATAATAAGGGGAAGGTGAAGTGGTAGGAGCGTGGAGGCAGTGGTAAGGTGCTGGGCTCAACTTACACTGCACTTAAAAAAAAAAAAAATACGATGAGGTGACAAAAGATATGGGATACCTCCTAATATCTTGTCGGACCTCCTTTTGACCAACGTAATGCACCAGCTCGACGTTGCATGGATTCAACAAGTCTTTGGAAGTCCGCCGGAGAGATACTGAGCCCTGCTGCCTGTACAGCCGCCCATTATTGCGAAAGTGTTACTGGTGCAAGATTTTGTGCACGAAACTCGAGATGGGAACATATTAGATATCTTGGCGACAAACAGACCTGATCTTTTTGAGGAAGTTAATCTAGAAGTTCAATAAGTAATGCAACACATTTTTTTTCTCGGCCAATTTTGGTTGAAAAAACCGGAAATTTCTTGTGGAATATTTTCAAACATTCCCGCTTCGTCTCGTATAGTTTCATTGACTTCTGACAGGTGGCAGTGCTGTACGGAGCTGTTAAAATGGCGTCTGTAACGGATGTGCGTTGCAAACAACGTGCAGTGATCGAGTTTCTTTTGGCGGAAAACCAGGGCATCTCAGATATTCATAGGCGCTTGCAGAATGTCTACGGTGATCTGGCAGTGGACAAAAGCACGGTGAGTCATTGGGCAAAGCGTGTGTCATCATCGCCGCAAGGTCAGGCAAGACTGTCTGATCTCCCGCGTGCGGGCCGGCCGTGCACAGCTGTGACTCCTGCAATGGCGGAGCGTGCGAACACACTCGTTCGAGACGATCGACGGATCACCATCAAACAACTCAGTGCTCAACTTGACATCTCTGTTGGTAGTGCTGTCACAATTGTTCACCAGTTGGGATATTCAAAGGTTTGTTCCCGCTGGGTCCCTCGTTGTCTAACCGAACACCATAAAGAGCAAAGGAGAACCATCTGTGCGGAATTGCTTGCTCGTCATGTGGCTGAGGGTGACAATTTCTTGTCAAAGATTGTTACAGGCGATGAAACATGGGTTCATCGCTTCGAACCTGAAACAAAACGGCAATCAATGGAGTGGCGCCACACCCACTCCCCTACCAAGAAAAAGTTTAAAGCCATACCCTCAGCCGGTAAAGTCATGGTTACAGTCTTCTGGGACGCTGAAGGGGTTATTCTGTTCGATGTCCTTCCCCATGGTCAAACGATCAACTCTGAAGTGTATTGTGCTACTCTTCAGAAATTGAAGAAACGAATTCAGCATGTTCGTAGGCACAAAAATCTGAACGAACTTCTCCTTCTTCATGACAACGCAAGATCTCACACAAGTCTTCGCACCCGAGAGGAGCTCACAAAACTTCAGTGGACTGTTCTTCCTCATGCACCCTACAGCCCCGATCTCGCACCGTCGGATTTCCATATGTTTGGCCCAATGAAGGACGCAATCCGTGGGAGGCACTACGCGGATGATGAAGAAGTTATTGATGCAGTACGACGTTGGCTCCGACATCGACCAGTGGAATGGTACCGTGCAGGCATACAGGCCCTCATTTCAAGGTGGCGTAAGGCCGTAGCATTGAATGGAGATTACGTTGAAAAATAGTGTTGTGTAGCTAAAAGATTGGGGAATAACCTGGTGTATTTCAATGCTGAATAAAACAACCCCTGTTTCAGAAAAAAAATGTGTTGCATTACTTATTGAACTGCCCTCGTATCAGAGACCATAATGCCGTTGTGGCTTCTATGTCAGTGAAAGTTGAAAAAAAAAAAAAACAAAGAAACAGCGTAGAGTTTTCTTGTTTGGGAAAGCAAATAAAAGTGTCATTAATGAATATCTTCATAGTCAGCTCCAAGCATTCAACGCGGGACATAAAGATATTGAGCACCGTTGGTTGGATTTTAAAGGTATTGTCCGCCATGTGCTAGAGAAGTATGTGCCTAGCAAAGTATAGGGGAGGGTAAGAATCCACCTTGGTACAACAAACATATTAGGATGTTGCAGAGAAAGCAGAGAATTTTGCACACTCATTTTAAACGTAGTCACTGCCCCTCTGGCAAACAGAAATTATGCGAAATGAAAGCAGTTGTCAGAAGGACAATGAGAGATTCTTTTAACGAATTTGATAGCAACATTTTATCTGCAGATTCTAAAAATAACCCCAAAAAATGTTGGTCGTACGTAAAATCCATGAACGCTATAAATACCTTCTCTTCAATACCTTCTCTTGCTGACAGTACGGGTAATGTAACTGATGGTGGTAAACAGAAGGCCGAAATTCTAAACCTAGCTTTCAATAGCTCGTTTACGGACTACAGCATCATTCCCCCTTTCAATTACCGAACAAACTAAAGGATGGCTGACTAGTGTTTAGTGTATCTGGGACTGTAAAACAGTTAATATCCTTAGACGCCAGGAAGGCATCTCGCCCAGACAGTATCCCCGTAAGATTCTATGTTGACTATGCTACAAATATAGCACCATTCTTATCCACCATCTATCAGAGATCATTGGCACAGTGGAAAGTTCGGCGGAACTGGAAGAAGGCCCAGGTCATAGCAATCTATAAAAAGGGTAGAAAATCGGATGCACATAATTAACCGGCCAATTTCACTGACATCGATTTGTTTTAGAATCATGGAACATATTTTGTGTTCAGACATAATGACCTTTCTAGACTCTGAGAAGCTCATCTGCAGAAACTAGCACGGTTTTAGGAAACAGTGGTCATGCGAGACACAGCTGGCCCTCTTTGTGCATGATATACAACGGGCTCTAGATACCGGCTCCCAGGTTGATGCCATATTTCTCGACTTTCAAAAGGCGTTCGACTCAGTACCGCACTGTCGCTTGCTACATAAAGTGCCCGCTTAACGGTCTATCCGATGATATATGCAGTTGGATAGAAAGTTTTCTAACAGACAGGGAGCAGTATGTCGTCCTGAACGGGGTGACTTCAACAGAAACAAGCGTAACTTCAGTGTGCCCCAGGTTAGCGTAACTTGTCCTCTGCTTTTTACGATTTACCTAAACGATCTGGTTGATGGTATTGACAGCGGCCTTAGACTGTTTGCCGATGATGCTGTAGTCTACAGGAAAATAGTATCACACGAAAGTTGTGAACAAACTAATGAGGATTTGCAGAAAATAAATGCGTGGTGTAATGACTGGCAGTTATCTCTGAATATTAGTAAGTGTAACCTACTGCGTATAACAAGAAGAAAATCCCCATTAACGTACGATTACAAAATAGATGTCCAGTCTTTGGAATCTGTAACGTCCGTCAAGTATCTGGTGTGACAATTCGAAATGATCTCAAATGGAATGATCAGATTACGTAAGTAGCGGGTAAGGCGAACTCTAGGTTGAGGTTTATTGGTAGAATCCTGGAGCGATGCAGTCCTTCAACAAAGGAAATAGCTCACAATACGTTAGTTCGTCCAGTCTTAGAGTATTGTTCGTCTGTATGGGACCTTTACCAGTTGGTCTGATTTAAGTGACTGAGAAGGTCCAAAGAAGAGCGGCAAGATTCGTGACCGGTACATTTAGCCATCGCGAAAGCGTTACAAATCTCATAGAAAGTTTTAAGTGGGAGACACTTGCAGATAGACGGCGCGCTAAACAGAAGGGGCTGCTCACTAAATTCCGAAATCCGATCTTCACCGAGGATGTAGAGCATATGTTATTATCACCAACTTTCTAATCGCGCAATGATCACCATTCAAACATAAGGGAAATAAGAGCTCGTACTGAGGCGTTCAGACAGTCGTTTTTCCCTCGTGCGATCCGCGAGTGGAACAGAGGGGGCGCAAACATGACTTTCGTGCGAATTGTGCCCTCCGCCACACACCGCTTGGTGGCTAGCGAAGTATATATGTAGATGTAGATGTAGAAACTGAGTTCTGTTCGATGTGATTCACGTCGAGCGATCGGGATGACCAAACCATTCGCTTGAAATGTCCAGAATGTTCTTGAAACCAATCGCGAACAATTGTGGCGCGGTGATATGACATCGTTGCTTGGGAACATGAAGTATATGAATGACTCCAAATGGTCTCCATGTAGCTGAACGCAACCTTCTCAGTCAATGACCGGTTCAGTTGGGCCCACACCAGTATAGAGCCACCACCAGCTTGCACAGTAGCTTGTTGACAACTTGGACCCATGGCTTCGTGGGATCAGCGCCACATTCGAACCCTACCATCAGCTCTTACCAATTGAAATTGGGTCTCATCTGACCGTTTCACGGTTTTCAAAGGGTCCAGCGATATGGTCACGAGGCCAGGAAATGCACTGCAGGCGACACCATGCTGCTATCAAAGGCGCCCGTGACGGTCATCTGTTGCCATAGACTATTAACGCCAAATTTGGCCTCACTGTTCTAACGGATACATTCGCCGTTCGGACAACACTGATCGCTGAGGTTATTTCACGCAATGTCGTTAATCTGTTAGTATTGACAACTCTACGCAAAAGTCGCTGCTCTCGGTCGTTAACTGGAGGCCGTCGTCCATTGTGTTGTCCGTTGTGAAATGCCTGAAATACGGTATTCTCGGCACGCTCTTGATACTGCGGATCGCGGAATATTCAATTCTCTTTTTTTTTTCATCAGTCTACTGACTGGTTTGATGCGACCCGCGACCTCTACAGCTCCCTCTAGTACCATGGAAGTCATTCCCTCATGTCTTAGCAGATGTCCTATCATCTTGTCCCTTCTCCTTCTCAGTGTTTCCCACATATTCCTTTCCTCTCCGATTCTGCGTAGAACCTCCTCATTCCTTACCTTATCAGTCCACCTAATTTTCAACATTCGTCTATAGCACCACATCTCAAATTCTTCGATTCTCTTCTGTTCCGGTTTTCCCACAGTCCATGTTTCACTACCATACAATGCTGTACTCCAGACGTACATCCTCAGAAATTTCTTCCTCAAATTAAGGTTAAAAAAAACTGGCTCTGAGCACTATGGGACTTAACATCTATGGCCATCAGTCCTCTAGAACTTAGAACTACTTAAACCTAACTAACCTAAGGACATCACACACATCCATGCCCGAGGCAGGATTCGAACCTGCGACCGTAGCAGTCGCGCGGCTCCGGACTGAGCGCCTAGAACCGCTAGACCACCGCGGCCGGCTCAAATTAAGGCCGGTATTTGATATTAGTAGACTTCTCTTGTCCATAAATGCCTTTTTTGCCATAGCGAGTCTACTTTTGATGTCGCCCTTGCTCCGTACGTCATTGGTTATTTTACTGCCTAGGTAGCAGAATTCCTTAACTTCATTGACTTCGTGACCATCAATCCTGATGTTAAGTTTCTCGCTGTTCTCATTTCTACTACTTCTCATTACCTTCGTCTTTCTCCGATTTACTCTCAAACCATACTGTGTACTCATTAGACTGTTCATTCCGTTCAGCAGATCATTTGCTTCTCTATAGATTTCCAAAATGGAATGTCTCATGCGTCTAGCTGCAGTTACCATTCCGCGTTCAAACTCTGTTAGTTACCGTTGTGCGGCCATAATCACGTCGAAAACCTTTTCACGTGAATCGCCTGAATAGAAATGCCATATTCACTAATGCACTGCTCTTACATGCCTCGTGTAAGCGGTATTATCGCCATCAAGTACATGTGCATCACACTATTGTTACCTCAGTGTAATATTATTACACAGAAATTCCAACTTGAACATTAAAACCCAAAAACCTTGTTTTAAATTTCACAGAATAAGTAAGACATGCTCCGTACTTCATATTACAATTTGTGATGACATAACGCTACAAGAAATAACAGTTAAAATGTCTCATAGCGGTCCACATGAAACCAATCTATAATCACAAATTTTACCCACGAACTATAGTTCAGGGAAAGAGAAGGTGTCAAAGCTCCAATGAATTTCACATAACTATAAAATACGATCCACTCGATACACAAATTCAATCGTGAGTTGAGCAATGTAAGTGTGCTTACGAAATTTTAACGTAATCCAATTACAATATTTTCGCCTGACCAAGCTGTTATGAACATGCAACTATAATAAATATTATTAAATTTAGTAAATGGCGTATTGGCAAAGTCCAATGCACTGAACAGATTTTAAAAAATCAGTAAATACGTAACTTCAGCTAGTGGACAAATCTTAAAATTTAAAGCCCGAGTACATAAAAACGAAATAACATTGCTCACAGGAATAGCCTTCTCAAAATTGTGTGAGTACAGGATCCGATTTACTGTGTTACAATGCACTCAGTTCAATCAGGCAGTTCAAAAAACAAGATCGCATAAAATATGTTTTTATTTAAGACAACCGGTTTCAAGGGACTTAAAATATTTTGTTGTAAAGCGTGTTCAAGTAATTTGTACGCCATTTATAGTGGATGGGCACTGTTTCCAGCATATGTAGACAGTTGTGCTGTTGTGTACCGTGCTTGATGCAAAAACCTACTGTGAGCAATATGCATATGGTCACAGCCTGTTGCACAAGGTGCTCTGTGTTTTTAAATATTTTAGCAATGACAAAGATTTTATGATGTGCTATTTTTATCACTTGACATCTTGTGCGTGAGGTTAGCGTAGAATGAACATGTTTTACAACAAAAGATTTTAAGACCTGACGATGACAGCACAGTCTGCTGAAACCGGTAGCTTTAAATTTAAAAAAAGCGATCTTCGCTATCGAATGGTTATTAATAATTAAACAGATCGTCCTTCAGTTCTCTCAAAATGAGATAAATTCGTTCAGAAAACGGCAATGACAGCTTTGAGCTAAATATCAATTTCTGTAACTAACAGCCCCTACAGTACACAGAACCTGTATAGTGATGTAGAAAGTACACATAACTTGCAACAGTATGAGAAATTAAAAAAAAAAAAGACTGATAACTTAAAAGCCTAGCTCCAAGTAATAACACAGGTGCAAGCCCAACTATCAAACGGCTGCTCCGTGCGGTTTTTCAAACATCAATCATCAATGTCACCTCTGCGATGCATTAAACAGAGCGCAATATTTGGATAGAAATATCAGAAACATAAATTTGTTATCAGAAGCAACCCACATACGTAAAATATAGGAGAAGGCACTTATACGCCAGAAAAGGACCGAATTAGTGATGTCTGTTACACAGAATACTACCGATTTAAAACTTATCAAAACGCAATCAGCTCGAGGTCACGGCAGTGATCAAAACTTGGCAGGAGTAAGCACATTACTCTGATCTGAGATGTAAAAGGGGCATCGGAACAGTATAATAAGCGCAGTAAATCTCAACGGCTTCTGGAGAGCCCGGAAGGAGATAGAGACACCGCGCCGTAGCTTAACTCTTTAAGACTAACTAGAATCAACATTGTGGTCACAGGCTACCAGAGAGAAGAAGAATTGACAAGTCTCCCATAATCGTCCTCCGTTATGTTACCAACTCACTCCGGGCTCCGCAAGATTCCGCACCACAGAATTCCAGAACACCAGTCAGCAGCTTGACTCGTTCTTCAGGTTGCTGACAGAGCCATTTGAGGAAGACGTGTCTCTAGCAGTCGCAAAGCGGCCCACGCTATTACAGGTCGTGCAGTATACGATGCCCGGATGCGCAGTGACCAACTTTCGTCCGAAGCGCTGGGCTACTTCATTCGTTTGTTCGGAAGGGGAGACCCACAGTGTTTGAAGCCTTTCGGCGGGTCGCCGATAACAGACTCGTGAAGCAAGCAAATGATTTTACAGGAACTCTTCGGTAAAAAATACCTTTTTGCTTTACTTATATCTTTATATGTCAGGTTCATGATGCGTGCCCATCATTTCGTTAATGGTCGTAATTATTGTGATATTTACGTGAAACTAAGATACTGCGCGATATTCGAAAAAGTTTATAATGAAAAAATTGAGGTCGCTTTCGTTTTGCGTTTGATGCGCGTTACATAATATGTTGCAGTGTATGAAATTTAGCTAACATATGAAGGGCTTATTTCAATAGTGGTGCAAGACCATTACCTCCACTTTTCTGTCTATAATGCTTCTGAAATTAATGGTCGAAACAAACAGAAAGAAAGGTTCATCTCTAGCAAGACGCCATGTGCTTAAATATTTCTGGTACCTCAACTGCAGATTTCTCAGCCCTCATTCAACTTTAGGACTCTGTATCTCAGAATGAACAAAAATGGACTTGTACCACTATTGAAATAAGCCCTTCGTATTGAACTTGTATTTAGACATGGCTGGAGGTCTCTCTCACCGATCTCGAGAAAATTGATCGCGCCACGAGAGCGATAAAGCCAGAGTGGAATATGCACAACATTCCTCACATTCCTCATATTTCATAACCGGTTTCAGATATCAAGTTGAATGTGTGTGAAATCTTATGGGACTTAACTGCTAAGGTCATCAGTCCCTAAGCTTACACACTACTTAATCTAAATTATCCTAAGGACAAACACACACACCCATGCCCGAGGGAGGACTCGAACGTCCGCCGGGACCAGCCGCACAGTCCATGACTGCAGCGCCCTAGACCGCTCGGCTAATCCCGCGCGGCTTCAGATATCGACATGAGATTTTGGCAAATAATAGCATACAAATACGTGGGTACTTTTCGATACGGTCATGATGCAAAACTTAATTATCAACCGTGTTTATCCACTAACTACAGACTTTTTCGAAAAAAGAATCCAATTTTTAAGGACCATCGATAGCTGGTGAAACGAGAAATGCTACGGGTTTTGGAACAACGTAAGTGAAGACATTACATGTTTGTTTTGCGCCGAGAATGTGCTTTTTCAAAAGCTACTGACCTTACTTTCCCTCAGTTCCTCACTTAATAAACTGCTTTTTCAGAACTGTTTTGCACCTGTGTCTACCCATGTTAGTAAGGTGACTCTGTGTAAATTCCGCTGTGTTTTGGCAAAAGAAGCAAATTTTAACATGGCAACCGGAAAAATGTGTAGGTTTTACGCAAAATTCGCCACTCATGATGCTGCTCTAAAAGTTACAGATGGGAAAAAAGCCAGGCGAAAATAAATTGCCGCAGTTTCGGCGAAATTCCTTTTACATACTCACCAAAGCAGAGGTGACAGTAGATGTTTTTTTAAATGGGCACCATTCACGTGTGGGAATGGAGCGCCCCCACTTAATATTTACAGAAAATGTGAGTGTAAGCTTCAGTGTAGAACAGCACTTCCCCTCACGCGCTCGGCGTTTCCCCTACAGTGCCTGTCCATAACCCCCTGCCGCCTGCGCATCTAGCTGCCACGGCGTTCTGCGCGCACTATACTCCAGTGACAGCCAACTGAACACACCACAGCCGACTGCTCTGCCTCCTGTCACCACACCCTTTCATCACACGCTGCAGTTCATGAGGAGCTGCCACATAACCCAGGCGATGCAGTCCAAGTCCTTTCAAGCGCAACTCGCGCGCGCCCAAATAGCCTACCGCTCTCTGAGCAAGAAACCCTCTGATGGGAAGTTATGATAGAACATTCAAACCAATTAAGGAAGTGGAAGGCGCAGCAAAACCATCGGAAAAACTATATGCTACAAACTAGACACAGACAGTTCAAAAGTAATACTTATTTAAATAGATAAACATAAGAAGCCTTATCCATTCTGCAGAATTATGAACATAATTTATTTATGTCACAGAGTTTCTGTCAATGGGTTAGTTTCCCGAGGAATCATTTATCTATGGCTTCGGTTTCCCGAGGACTTGTGGGTTCGGCTGCAAGCCTTCACTTGCTTTAATCATAAATATATGTCTGAGTGAAACTAAATGTTTTTATCTTTACATAACGAAAAATATTATCTTGATAACCTTCAAATTACGTGCTACAACCTTAATTTATATATATGAATTAGTGAATTTCCTCTTGGCACTTTTGTTGCTCTATGCCTGTAATCACTTTCAGAACTCAAGAATCAAATTAACTAAGCTAATGAGATTGAACCTATAATTGCTGGTGCACCCATTTACCACCACAATAAAATTAAAACATTGAGTAGTTGAGGGAGTGTGAATGACAACATTGGCGTATTTCAGTTTACAAAATAATGATAACATTTATAAAAACCTTTGGAAACTACAACTTTCTGGATAACAAGCTGATAAATCTTACAAAAAATTACAAACACAAATCAGTTAAGGAATGGTGTTTGATAGGCGAACCATACACAGGGGTGGAAGCTACACTCATGCTCATAAATTAAGGATAATGCTCTGGTGGGCGGTTTGCAGGTTTAAATCACCTCGGGGTATGACCATGCGGTGCATTTGACCTGCGGTCGTCGCGCGGTGGCGCTGGCAGCAGTCCACATACGCAGAGGTGTGTTGGTGCATGTCAGAGTACAGAGCACCGAGTAAGTTCTTAGACGTTTTCAGACGTGCTAATGGTGACTGTCTGTTGAAAATGGCTCAAAGAACACATACTGATGACGTTATGAGGGGTACAATACTAGGGCGATTGGAGGCTGATCAAACACAGCAGGTCGTAGCACGGACCCTCCGTGTGCCACGAAGTGTGATCTCAAGATTATGGCAACGATTCCAGTAGACAGGAAACGTGTACTGGCGCTACAGTACGGGACGTCCACAGTGTACAACACCACAAGAAGACCGATATCTCACCATAAATGCCAGCAGACGGCCACAGACTACTGCAGGTAGCCTCGCTCAGGACCCTACCGCAGCCACTGGAAGAGTTGTCTCCAGACACACAGTCTACAGACGACTGAACAGACATGGTTTTTCGCCCAGAGACCTGCCAGGTGCATTCCACTGACCCCTGGTCAGAGGAGAGCCCGTGAAGCCTGGTGTCAAGAACACAGTACACGGTCATTGGAACAGTGGTCTCAGGTTATGTTCACGGAGGAGTCCACGTATAGTCAACAGTGATTCACGCCAGGTTTTCATCTGGCGTGAACCAGGAACCAGATACCAACCCCTTAATGTCCTTGATATGGACCTGTATGGAGGTCGTGGTTTGATGGTGTGGGGTGGGATTATGATTGGTGAAAGTACACCCCTGAATGTCTTTGACAGAGGAACTGTGACAGGTCTGGTGTATCGGGACGTCATTTTGCACCAGTATGTCCACCTTTTCAGGAGTGCAATGGGTCCCACCTTCCTCCTGATGGATGATAACGCACGGCTCCACTGAGTTGCCATCGTGGAGGAGTACCTTGAAACAGAAGATATGAGGTGAATGGAGTGGCCTGCCTATCCTCCAGACCTAAACCCCATCGAGCACGTCTGGGATGCTCTAGGTCGACGTATCGCTGCACGTCTTCAAACCCCTAAGACACTTCAGGAGCTCCGTCCGACAGGCACTGGATCAAGAATGGGAGGCTATACCCCAGCAGCTACTCGACCACGTGATCTAGACTATGCCAACCCGTTGTGCGGCCTGTGTACGTGTGCATGGTGATCATATCCCATATTGATGTCGGGGTACATGCGCAGGAAACAGTAGCGTTTTCGGGACGGTTTTTTCAACTTATCACCAATACCGTGGACTTACAGATCTGCGTCGTGTGTGTTATCTATGTGCCTATGCTATTAGCCCCAGTTTTGTGTAGTGCCACGTTGTATGGCACCACATTCTGCAATTATCCTTAATTTAGGGGCGTGAGTGTATATTAATTCTCCCCTGAATTAATAACTTTTTCAGCGCAGGCTGATTTTGATTGCATGAAACCACTGTGAGGCCCAACTCTATTCAAATGGATTTCAAAAAAATGGTTCAAATGGCTCTGAGCACTATGGGACTCAACTGCTGTGGTCATATGTCCCCTAGAACTTAGAACTACTTAAACCTAACTAACCTAAGGACATCACACACATCCATGCCCGAGGCAAGATTCGAACCTGCGACCGTAGCGGTCGTGCGGTTCCAGACTGTAGCGCCTTTAACCGCTCGGCCACTCCGGCCGGCTTATTCAAATGGAGTCAGCTAGAATCATGTAGTCCACTGACTATGGTTCACCTGAGAACAAGGAGCTGTAAATATCATTTAACAACCCTACTCCAGTGCAGCGATACTTTACCCTTTCATCGGCAGCAGAAAACGGCACGCAATGGGTTAGGACCAGTGTGCTACAGCAGTTGTGTGTTCTGACACATCCACTGAAATATGAAAGCTACGCAGCATGCTGTCCTGATTACCAGAATGGAGGAAACTTCCCTATCAAGGCCCTGAAATCCCGGCAGATTTCAGTGTGAGTTGCACCCATTCGCTGGCTGGCCAAACCAATCGAACACACAGGCACGACGGTGCATACTGGAGTTGTCAAACCTCAGGCGGCCGACTCAGGACAAATACGTTTACCCTTGGAACACATGATATGTCTGAGACGATATGCAGTTCCATTGCCAGTACAGTTGAAAACTGCCACTGACTCTTAGTCCACCACAAGATACAGATCACTAGTCTCACCCACTAGGGAGACGCCAGGGGAGGACCAGAAGATGAAGTAGGCAAAGCCAAGCCTCGGTATGTGGGCCAAATTAGCAAAATCGAAACCGCCCCATATCGCACAAACCAATCAAACTGTCCTCTACTCACTGAATCCCCCCCCCCCCTTAACTCTTCTGTTGGCCCGATAGCCAATTCAGACACAGCATCAGGGATCCCATGCTGGGAAGCAAGCCTCTACTTTGCAGCCGGCCGGGGTGGCCGAGCGGTTCTAGGCGCTACAGTCTGGAACCGCGCGGCCGCTACGGTCGCAGGTTCGAATCCTGCCTCGGGTATGGATGAGTGTGTGATGTCCTTAAGTTAGTTAGTTAGGTTCAAGTAGTTCTAAGTTCTAGGGGACTGATGACCTCAGAAGTTAAGTCCCATATTGCTCAGAGCCATTTGAACCATTTTTCTACTTTGCACAGCCTGAGATGAGCCAATCGGCGACTCCAAATCTCTCTTGTCTGAAAAAAGATGATTTTAGACTAGAACAGTCGTTCTCGCGGTAAGCATTGCCATGTTTCAGCAAAAACCGGCTACCTAGACAAGGCCAGAGTCCCTCATTTCCAATTTCTGAACTGGCCCATCAGGAATTACTCTCCTGTGACAACCATTTCATCTAATACCAGTACCTACGTCCCCAGTTATTCCAATCTTTGTCTTTCCCTACAGTTTTTACCCTCTACAGATCCCTATGCCATGGAAGATCTAATGCCATGGAAGGTATTCTCTGATGTCTTAGCAGATGTTCTACCATCCGTCTCTTCTTATTTCATTGTTTTCCATATATTTTTTCTTTGCTAATTCTGTGGAGAACCTCCTCATTTCTTACCTTATGAGACTCCCAAATTCTCAACGTTCTCCTGCAGCACCTTCTAACATTCTGCATGGCGTCTGTTTGTTCTAAGTCGTGTCTCCCTACGACTTTCGCGCAACGACGCTCTGAGCGTGTTTTTAGGGAATGGACTAGTTTGAACCTGGGACCTCTTGCTGGTAAGGAGACGCCAGACCACACATGACATGTAGAGTTTGTGGTGTCACCGCCAGACACCACACTTGCTAGGTGGTAGCCTTTAAATCGGCCGCGGTCCGTTAGTATACGTCGGACCCGCGTGTCGCCACTGTCAGTGATTGCAGACCGAGCGCCGCCACACGGCTGGTCTAGAGACACTTCCTGGCACTCGCCCCAGTTGTACAGCCGACGTTGCTAGCAATGGTTCACTGACAAATTACGCTCTCATTTGCCGAGACGATAGTTAGCATAGCCTTCAGCTACGTCATTTGCTAAGACATAGCAAGGCGCCTTTATCCTTTGCTATTTATCTTGTGAAGCATGTACCGTCAAGAGAGATGTTCACCAATTGTGGATTAAAGTTAAGTATTCTACCAGTTACCTCCTGTTTTGCTAATCTTATTTCTCTGACCTGTTCCAGACCTCACGCCAGCCTGCGTGAGCTTAAACGCGTGCCTTTCGGCTACCGGTCATAGTGGATTGGCTGTCTGGCCAGTCCACTACAGAGTTCAGAAGAGTTCAGTGAGACTAGCGATGATATAATCAAATACTTAATGATTTCAACATCAGCTCCACTGCACTCCCTGTAAAAGACTCTTAATACTAACTAAATTTAGTGGAAAGGGTTCAAGGCTTTCCTATTTTTAGTTAGCTGGTAAAATGACGTCGAAAAAGCAGTTAAGTTTACCATTGGAAATTTTATTCTGCTCACAAAACATTGTTTATAAATTGCACTATTGATAAAAGGAAATATTTTAATACAGGATGATAAAAACCAACTGCGTTCAACAAAAATGTGAACGAATATTCCCTGAATGGGTTTCCAAGTTCTACAATGGATTGAAGGATGACCTATGCCATGTCACATCTATAATCTAGATTTAAGTTAAGTTTCATAAAAGAGAAAACTATCAAAATGGTCTACAGTGACCCTCAATTATCTTTAATTACTTATTTAACTTGTCGTAAATTACAGTGGCTGATGTGGCTTCTCAATAATTATATAACAGAAAAATCATCGCGTTTCAGATTTTCACTTCAAGTAGCAAATGTGAACAGCATGAGATTTAATTGACGATCGACACTAGTATTACGTAAAAAGGGGGTGTAACAGATGAGACTTCTGCAGTTCTGAGTGAAGCCTTTATGCGCTCAAAAATGTGGCATCGCGTGCGTTCATTACCTTGTCGTTGTTTAGGCAGCGTCAGGGGGCGGCGGACGGCGCAGCTCCTCACATCTCGCCGTCTCGGAAGCAACTCTGTCCTAACTTCTCCTTACTACAATTTACCGAAGTTGGTTTAAAAAAGCTATCTGGCTGTGTTTTTAACTGACCAGTCAGGGTCTCAATGTTAACCTTAAGCTCCGGCTACAAAATTCTGTCTATCCAATGAGAAACGTTATGCCTTTCGTAGTGGGGCAATGTTTTTAACGTTTGCAACGTAATAGATACGCGATAAAGTCTCACGCTAAAACTTGCAGCTGGTGTGGCCCTTTTAGTGTTATCGTATGATCTATACTGTTCTTCTGGTGAGCTCTATCTTTTAACATGGGCTGGGGGGTGGTTTTGGCGGTCAGCCAGCGATGTGGGTGTCCGTCCCTTATCGTAGGACCTTCTAGCTTAACACGGTTCTGCTCTCGGCTTCTGTTCTCGTTTCTTCCCTCGGAACTGCGTCTGTTTCACGGTGGGGAGGTATGACATGCATTTAGGCGTTCTTGTGTTAGTCTGTGGTATTCCATTTGCTCACTCGTTGATCGTATTACTTTGGTTAATTTAATGTCAGGATTTATTTGGAGCTATGTGACATACTGCCGGATTTGCTATCATGTCAGAGTTTTCTTGGAAGGTGTTGGATTTGCCTGACTCCTTACAACCTTACCTCAAATGTGTCTATTCTCTTCTGTTCTGGATTTCCCACACCCTATGATTCACTACCACACAATGCTGTGTACCGAACGTACATTCTCAGAATTTTTCTACCCCAATTTAAGGCCTATATTTGATTCTAGTAGACTTCTTTTGTCCTATCTAGTCCGGTTTTTATGTATTCCTTGCTATGTTCGTCACAGGTCATTTTGCTTCCATGGTAGCACAATTCCTTAATTTCGTTTACCTTTTGATCATCAGTTTTGATGTTACGTTTCTCGCTTTTCTCATTTCTGCTATTTCTCATTCTCTTCGTCATTATTCAGTTCACTCTTGATACATATTTCGTACTCATTAGACTGTTCATTCCATTCAAGATATCCTGTGTTCGCCCCTGGTAGCTGAGTGGTCAGCACGACTGAATGTCAATCCTCAGGGCTCGGGTTCGATTCCCGGCTGGGTAGGAGATTTACTCCGCTCAGGGACTGGCTGTTGTGTTGTCCTCATCATCATCATTTCATCCCCATCGACGCGCAAGTCGCCGAAGTGGCGTCAAATCGAAAGACTTGCCCCCGGCGAACGGTCTACCCGACGGGAGGCCCTAGTCACACAACATTTACATTTAAGATATCCTGTAATTCGTTTTCGCTTTCACTCAGGATGGACTGTCATTGGCGAATCTTGTCATGGATATCCTTTCACCCTAAATTTTAATCCAACTCTTGAGTCTTTCTTTCATTTCCGTCATTGCTCCTTCGAGGTATAGATTGAATAGTAGGGGCGAAAGACTGCATCCCTGTTTTACCCTCTTTCTAATCCGAGCACTTTGTTCTTTGTCATCCAGCCTTATTGTTCCCTCTTGGTTCTTGTGCATATTATATATTACTCGTCTCTACCGATAGCTTACTTCTATCTTTCCCCAGAATTTCGAACATCTTGCACGTTGTCGAACGCTTTTTTCCAGGTCGACGAATCCTGTGAACGTGTCTTGATTTTTTAAAGTCTTTTTCTATTATCAAACGCAACGTCACGACTGCCTATCTGATGACTTTACATTTGCTGCTGCCAAATTGATCGTCATCTAATAGGTCCTCATTTTTTTCCATTTTTTCTAACAGATTCTCAGTTTTCTTTTCCATTCTTCTTGGCAGCAAATTGGATGCGTAAGCTGATCAGCTCATTGTGCGATATTTCTCACACATATTTGCTCTTGCTATCTGCAGAATTGAACGGATGATATTTCTCCGACATTCTAATGATAAGTCGCCAGCCTCATAGATTCTATACACCTACTTGTCTCATAAATTCTACATACCAACTTGAGTAGTCTTTGGTTACCATTTCTCCAACAATATTAGAAATTCCATGGAATTGTATCCATCCTTTCTGCCTTATTTAACATTAATTCTTCCAAAGCTCTTTTGAATTCTGAGGCAAGTATTAGATCGACTTTTTCTCTCACACAGATCTCATCTTCTTCTTCTATCATGTCATCATACGAGCTGTTATTTTCTAAGATACCATCTTCTATTTTGCATTACGCAGTTGATTTATTCAAACCATTTATGTACAAATCACTTTATATCATATTTTTATCAATTTTGAATGGAAAGCTAGAAACATTCAAACTATTAGAGATGGATGAACATGCTGGAAGTAACTGGCTGTGGTCAGAGGGACGTCATGATGGTGGAACATTCATTTAAGTCAGGTGTCCAAACAAGTGCCCATTTTTCGGAATGCGTTACTCGAGGCGCCTTCTAAACGGGCTACAGATGAGATGTAAAGTTGCTGCTGTTATGGGGCGACAGCCTTCTTCGATGACGTTACCTGGAGTTGTGTGTTCGGTGACATAAAATGCATACTTTAGATATCCCCACAAAAAGAAATCTACTATTACAAAATCGGGCGATCATGCAGGCCGTTCCTGAGGATGCAACGTGTCATCTGGTACGTTGAGTCCAGAACTGTGACAACGGTCCAAGAATTTTAAAGAGACAGATAATGTCAAAGACCTTTCTTGAAGTGGACGTCCACCTGTGTCTCAAGCACGTGTTGACAGGGTGCAAGCTGCATTTCAGCCCAGCAACCAGGAGTCAATTGGTCTTGCATCTCAACCGTTCAAAAAGTGTTACACAAGCGGCTATGCCTTTTTTCATACAAAATGTATATGGTCCAAGCACTGCAGCCAAACGATCGTCAACTGCCGTATGCATTCACGTTTTTCATAGCTGCTGACAGTAACATTCTGAAAACCTGATTGCCTTCAGCTGAAGTAATATTTCACATTTCTGGATATGTGGCTCGCGACAGCATTAGGATTTGGGGCTCCGAAATCCCAAACAACACATGTGAACACATCGGCGATAGCCGGAAGTTTAATGTTTGGTTTGGCTTAATGCACGATGTGGTGACAGACCTATTTTTCTTCCCAGAGAAATCCATAAGGAAAATATTTACCTGAACACGCTCGAACAGCTACTGCTACCACAGATCGAACAGCTGCAGCCATCATTTTCCAACATGACGGTGCATCCCCACACTGGAGTTTTAACGTGCGGTTTGTGCCGAATGACATGTTTCCTGAAAGGTTGATAGGTCGTCATAGTCCCGTCGCATGGCCCCCCGCTCTTCCGATGTCACACCACCAGACGTTTTTTGAGGAGTTACATCAAGGATCGCGCGTACACAACGCTAGCCAATGACATTACTACCCTTCTCACACTGCTAAGCCGTAATTTGGCATAACTCGAATATCGCCTTGATGTTCCACGAGAGACGAGTATAGTACACATTAAAATTCTGCCATAACAGAAAAAAAAAACTTTGAGAGCTGCTAAACGTTTTACAACAAACCACGATGCTCTAATTTCCAAGCTGCATTTTTCTAAAATGACAACAGTACCTTATGGACATCTGTCTTCCGGCTGTTACTTTTGAACAAGACGGGTTATCGTTGAAAAATGTGCCACACCTATCCACAATCATAACACAAGGAATTTGAGAATACAGTAAAGAGTGTTTTATGTCGTAGCTGGACTTTTAAGAAAACGGTGTTCTGTTATTCAATTTCTTATTATTCTATGATTTAATTTCTTCTTCTCAGAATCCGATGTGCTGCACAACAGTGAAAAGATTTATAAGAGAAGAAATTTCTGGAAATTAATGAATTTTTTGTGTATTTTATTTCCATTTTCATTGTAATTTATTTGTTTATCCTCAATGCCGCATATTTGTAAGCACATCAACTACATGATCTTTCTTTTTGATTTTTTCTCGTTTTATTTTATATACAGCTACGCTGCCTCCCAGCCAACTCACATTCTACACCTACTGTGTTGGGGGTGTGTGTATTTTGAGTATCACGTCCGGCCTACAAGTGAGACAGACATCCTCTTGAAGACGTTCAGTCTTAGTTTCGTAGATGCATTCTAGATATATCAGCATCTCTCATAAAGGATTAATTTTATAATAGTTGCTGCGAAGAATGAGAGTAGGCATTTAATATGAAATTAGACATATACTGTAGGTTATTTCGAATAAGTAAAAAGTAAGTAAATAAAAACATTGTTCGCCATAAAATACAGGGTGTATCAAAAAGAATCATCCGATTTGCCACGCCTATATTTCTGAAACTAATAAACATATGCAATGAATTTTGTTTTTTGATGAAGAGGAAACACAAAAAGTTTTTTTTTTCTTACCTTTTCACAGGAGTTCAATGTTCCCTCTTGAGATGCACGGAATATATCAATGCGGTATTCAGATTGTTCCCCCACTGCAGCTAGCATGTCTTGAGTTACAGCCTCCACAGCCGCTGTTATGCAATGTATCAGTTCATTCATTGTTGTTGGTAACGGATGCACATAAACAGAGTCTTTTGTAAACCCCCCACAAGAATTAATCACATAGAGTCAGGTCTGGCAACCTTGGAGGCCAGTAATGTAAGGCTGAATCATTTGGTCCAGTGCGACCGATCAATCGTTCAGCAATCCTTTGACTAATAAACTGCCGGCCGGTGTGGCCGTGCGGTTCTAGGCACTTCAGTCTGGAACCGCGTGACCACTACGGTCACAGGTTCGAATCCTGCCTCGGGCATGGATGTGTGTGATGCCCTTAGGTTAGTTAGGTTTAATTAGTTCTAAGTTCTAGGCGACTGATGACCTCAGAAGTTAAGTCGCATAGTGCTCAGAGCCATTTGACTAATAAACTCCCGCACTTCCACATGCCAGAGTGGCAGTCCCCCATCGTGTTGGTAAATGAAGTCGTTCGAATCAGTCCCCAACTGTGGGAAAACTAAGTTCTCAAGCATATAGAGATATGTGCTTCCTGTAACAGTGTTATCAGCAAAGAAAAATGGACCATACATCTTTTCCCATGTAACTGCAAAAAACACATTACATTTTGGACAGTCCCTCTCATGCTGTACAACTTCATATGGTTGTTCCGTATCCCATATTCTCACATTATGACGATTCACCTTTCCATTTAAATGGAATGTCGCCTTGTCACTAAACAGTAAGCGTGGAAGAAACTGTCATCCCCCATCTTGCCAAGAACGAAATTGCAGAACTCCACACGTTGTTCTTTGCCACCATCACGAAGAGCTATCAGTAGCTAAATTTCGTGTGGTTTCGTGAGTAAACGTCAACACAACACACGCCAGACGAATATCGGGAGCATGATGAGCTGCACAGTGAACGGGTTTCTACGGACTCCTTGCGAAACTATGGCGGATGCGGCCCAGCGATTTGCTTTTACCGAAACAACCTGTTTCTCGGCATTGTTCACGCCGTCGTCTAATGCTCTGTGCTATAGAAGGACCCACACCAGAGCTGGTACAAAGTCTCGCTGAACAGTTATTACTGACACGCACTGCGCAAAACGTAGAACACAAAACGCTTTCTGTTGTCCCGACACGACTTACTAGAACTGAAGTGGGCGCACACTGCTGCTACCTACTCGAGTGTTTCCTCTTTCCAACAGTACGTTGTTCACGCACATATCTCAAATACCATAATAGTTACGATCTGTTTAAAAATCAGATCATTATTTTTGAAACACCTGAGAGGTGGCCAATGTCTTCAGCAATGAAACTCTCGTTCATATTTCTAACACGGTAACAATACTTAACGCAATTGATCGTCGTGTTCTTCTGAGAACACGAGTTTGATCGTAATAACATCGTTTAATTTACTAAGCACAGGCTTACTGTCGGTGTCTGCAAACCAACACCAAGTTAGAAAAGAATGACCAGAGGAATCCAACTTTTTTTATTGATTGAATATGTTAAGAATGCCCACTGTTTCCTATATTTCCTTATCCTATTGAGTCCACAGCAGGAGGGAGAATGAAATGAATGTATGAAAATAATTGCAGGACGAATGTTTGGGAAGAGAATAAGGATCGAACGATATTTAGCGATTGTGGGTGTAGGATAGGGAACAACTAGTCGATAGGCAGCCATTATGGAAGCTATGAAATTTCAGCAATAGTTTTCAAGTTAGGAAATTTATGCAAAGGTACCGCAAATAGATCCGTTGCGCGCAGTGTTAAACTGAAGCAGTAGTGGGTACCTTGCCCACCCCGTAAATTAAAAAACATTGCAATGAACACAACCGACGCATACAAAGAAACATACATACCAAAAAATTCAGACTAATGACCTACCTGATATTCGCAACGTCCCAGGATAAATGTCGTCTTTGGCTTTTTGTTTCTGATAGGAACTTGTTGATTTAGATACTTTTATTTGCTCTCTCTATTTATGCGTAAATTCTTCACAACACTAATAAATGTGTTTGTACAGCGTCTACATCGGAGGAAAGCTTACGTGCAGAGGACGCCGCGGTGATGGAGACTACGCCCAGATTGCATGTAAGACTCTCATACACCACCGTAGCGGTTGCGCACAAAGCACAGAAATTTGTGGCAGCTATTCAGAGAATGAACTACTAGCCTCAAAGGTCACGTACCAGGTACTGTCTGAGGTCACAGCTCGATATACAGTGCCCCCTTAGCCATACCGAGAAAAACATAAACTAGAGAAGATGCATTAGAATTTTCCGTCAAAGGTACGACAAGAAGCTGAAATGGGACGCAGTTAAAATCTCATCATGAAAGCTTACTTAATAATAAAGGTTTACAGCCTTAACGCTTGGTGTAACGACAAACAGCTGCGCTTCAGGTTAAATATTCACGGAACATAATTCTACATCGAAGTTGTACAACATTTCTCTGTAGCAGTAATGAATGTTACTACTGCCACAGGGACAAGTAAATTTTCAGGAACAGGACTAATTATGCCTCTGAGGCAGTAATAAAGTGTTACTACAGTCAGAGGCACAAGTAAATTTTCAGGAATAATGATGCATGCGGAATGGCTTCTGAAATGGCAGTTTTATAAAAAAGATAAAACTGCAGGCAAACGAACTAGGACTGAAGCTGGTAACATTTGTTTTTGTCGTTCTTACGCTAAATCCACTCTGTGAATCAGCTAGAACTGAATAGCAGTTGGTACTTTTTATTCCATGTGATATCAAGGTCTCTTTTTTTCTTTCCATTCAAGACTGGAGTGCGATAAGGAAGATTGCTGTTATTAGTCCAATATCATTTTCATGTTTCTCTACGAAAGCGATACATTGGTAACAGAAGATTTAAGACTGATTATGCCTTTCAGCGTTCAGTCTGGAGCATAGTCCCCCTTATAAAATTCCTCCATGATCCCCTATTCAGTGCTAACATACGTGCCTCTTCAGATGTTAAGCCTATTACTTCAAAATCATTCTTAACCGAATCCAGGTACCTTCTCCTTGGTCTACCCCGACTCCTCCTACCCTCTGCTGCTGAACCCATGAGTCTCTTGGGTAACCTTGCTTCTCCCATGCGTGTAACATGACCCCACCATCTAAGCCTGTTCGCCCTGACTGCTACATCTATAGAGTTCATTCCCAGTTTTTCTTTGATTTCCTCATTGTGGACACCCTCCTGCCATTGTTCCCATCTACTACTACCTGCAATCATCCTAGCTACTTTCATATCCGTAACCTCAACCTTATTGATAAGGTAACCTGAATCCACCCAGCTTTCGCTCCCATACAACAAAGTTGGTCGAAAGATTGAACGGTGCACAGATAACTTAGTCTTGGTACTGACTTCCTTCTTGCAGAAGAGAGTAGATCGTAGCTGAACGCTCACTGCATTAGCTTTGCTACACCTCGCTTCCAGCTCTTTCACTATGTTGCCATCCTGTGAGAATATGCACCCTAAGTACTTGAAACCGTCCACCTGTTCTAACTTTGTTCCTCCTATTTGGCACTCAATCCGTTTATATCTCTTTCCTACTGACATTACTTTCGTTTTGGAGAAGCTAATCTTTATACCATAGTCCTTACATTTCTGATCTAGCTCTGAAATATTACTTTGTAAACTTTCGGTCGAACCTGCCATCACAACTAAGTCATCCGCATATGCAAGACTGCTTATTTTGTGTTCACATATCTTAATCTCACCCAGCCAGTCTATTGTTTTCAACATATGATCCATAAATAATAACAACAGTGGAGACAGGTTGCAGCCTTGTCTTACCCCTGAAACTACTCTTAACCATGAACTGAATTTACCGTCAACTCTAACTGCTGCCTGACTGTCTATGTAAAGACCTTTAATTGCTTGCAAAAGTTTGCCTCCTATTCCATAATCTCGTAGAACAGACAATAACTTCCTCCTAGGAACCCGGTCATATGCCTTTTCTAGATCTATAAAGCATAGATACAATTCCCTGTTCCACTCATAACACTTCTCCATTATTTGCCATAAGCTAAAGATCTGGTCCTGACAACCTCTAAGAGGCCTAAACCCACACTGATTTTCATCCAATTGGTCCTCAACTAATACTCGCACTTTCCTTTCAACAATGCCTGAGAAGATTTTACCCACAACGCTGATTAAAGAGATACCTCTGTAGTTGTTACAATCTTTTCTGTTTCGATGTTTAAAGATTGGTGTGATTACTGCTTTTGTCCAGTCTGATGGAACCTGTCCCGACTCCCAGGCCATTTCAATTATCCTGTGTAGCCATTTAGGACCTGATATTCCACTGTACTTGATGAGTTCCGACTTAATTTCATCCACCCCAGCTGCTTTATTGCACTGCAATCTATTGACCATTTTCTCCACTTCCTCAAACGTAATCCTATTTCCATCATCATTCCTATCCCATTCTACCTCGAAATCTGAAACATTACTGATCGTATTTTCACCTACATTGAGCAACTCTTCAAAATATTCCCTCCATCTGCCCAAGGCATCCACAGGATTCACCAGCAGTTTTCCTGACCTGTCCAAAATACTTGTCATTTCCTTCTTACCTCCCTTTCGAAGACTGCTAATTACACTCCAGAATGGTTTTCCAGTAGCTTGACCAAAAGTCTTCAACCTGTTTCCAAAGTCTTCCCAAGATTCCTTCTTGGATGCTGCAATTATCTGTTTGGCTTTGTTTCTTTCTTCAACATAACTTTCTCTGTCTACCTGAGTTCTAGTATGTAGCCATTTCTGATACGCTTTCTTTTCCCTTTTACAGGCTGCCTTGACTGTGTCATTCCACCAAGCTGTTTGCTTCATCCTACCTTTACACACTACTGTTCCAAGACATTCTTTAGCTACTTCTAGTACTGTGTCCCTGTACCTTGTCCATTCCTTTTCCAATGACTGTAATTGATTACATTCAACCAACTGGTACCTTTCTGAGATCACTATTATGTACTTGTGCCTGATTTCCTTATCCTGAAGTTTCTCCACTCTTATCCTCCTACATATGGACCTGACTTCCTGCACTTTTGGCCTCACAATACCAATTTCACTGCAGATTAAATAATGATCAGTGTCACCAAAGAATCCCCTGAATACACGTGTGTCCCTCACAGCCTTCCTGAATTCCTGATCTGTTATTATATAGTCAATGACAGATCTGGTTCCCCTGCCTTCCCAAGTATACCGGTGAATGTTCTTATGTTCATGTAAATTTAGGAAGCAACTTTTCATTACACATAGGTTAACTTTTTTCCATATTACTAAAGGCCAAACCAAGAAAAAGTCCTGAACCGTAGGTCTGGATACAAAAAAAATTGTGAAATTGGCCATTGTGTTCTGCGATAGCCATCTGTCTGTAAGCATGGCAAAATGCATTCCCACGCGGCTACCACAGTTACACAGCGTTCAGCCATCCTTCTGATAGACTCCACACTCGTGAAAACACACATCACTATCCTCGGATTCGGTCTCATGCAGTGTACATCCGCTCCAGTCAGATGGGCAAATGTACACTTCATCGATGTTTTTAAATGAGGTTTAATGCTACTTTAGTAACTCTGGGTGAAAAACGGTTCAATTTTGGAATTGTGAACATGAAGGGTAGCACGATGGCAAGTGGGATACCTCTCGTAAGGGTCGCACTTTTCTTTCTGGATTCATGTCTTATGAAGCTGACGCCGTAACTACCATGATACTCAAACTTTTACTAACAACGACCTCAGATACTGTTTTCTCCACACGGATGTGTGAGATATAAGATACTGTACGACTACAGTTTTTCACTAAATTGCAAGTAATAGTGGTAGTTTGAAAATACTCAAGGAGGGCGAAATTAGCTAAGCTAGGCATTAAATAACTATTTCAAAGATAAAAACAGCCTACGCAAAAGAATGACTTCCCTCAAGAAATTAAGCAGTAACTCGCTGTTAGGGAACGTCGTCCACAATTGAGACATTCATGAAAGTTGAAGTTTTATTCGAATATCGTGGCATAATTTTGTTACTGTAATTCAGTAACAGGATTCTAGAAAGGATATAATTAACTAATAGCGCCATCTCAGTCCCCTGTGCTTAAAGAACTCCATTCAGTGGTAATTAAAAAACTACCAAAACCGACAAGAAGAGGAGCTCACAAACTGTGTGAGCTGGAATTTTGCTACGGTCATTAAACATTCCTCCCGTACTTACCTGTGGTGAGAGTGGATCTATTATCTCTGCTGCGCATAATGCACATAATAGCGGACAGCGTATGAGAATAAAACGTTTTCTTGTGACAGTTCCATTCTAGCTATAACGTTTCACCACTGGACAAAGCTAACAAACACATTTTACATGTTACATATTACACGTTACATATTTCTTTTCCAAGAACAGTACGATACCTTAATTTGTATTTTTCACACTCACATTACTGTCAGATTCCTTTACTAAAGCCAAAATTTATTTTGGCCACAGTATCCGTCAAACAGAACAGCCACACCAACAGAAACAAGACTAATTTTATTGAAAATTATTTATTTTTTTTCCTTTCACGATATATTTAAAGAATTTTACGAAAAGATAAATTTATTAAATCTGAAAGGTCCCAAAATATTTTGGAATAAGGACTGATCGAGACATGGTTCGCACCTCTGACGTGGGCTCGACATTAACCAATTTGAGCAGATTCATATCACTGCCGAGGGCGCGGCACAACTTAGTCGAACTCTTAACAAGACAAGGCAGATGAACAGGATGGAATATGCGAAAGAACTCACGTTAATACCACACAATAATCGTATTTAGCCTCACAGGAAGCATTTTGCATTGCACGCAGCTGATATGGCTTGCACATCCTTCTATTGAGTAAAAACCACTTTAGCTAATAATATACAAATCAAATCTGCAATAGCTCTGCTAAAACTACTCCGTTGGCTTGCCTTTGTTCGCCAAATAATCCGCATTCTCTCAATCAATCAGTGCCACTCAGTAACATGTTTATGTTATACAGTTTGTTCAAGGGAGGAATGAGTAGCTTAAATTACGTACTAGCAGATTACTTCGAAGATACAACACAGTATAGCCACAATGCCTAAACCACTCTTGGACCCATTGTACACTTTAACACGGGAGTTGAAGTAAACTCCAAATTACAGGTGGCATGGCAAACTGACACAATAACCTACATCACTACCCATAGCATGAACAATACTCGTTCGAAGTGGGAAGTGGGAAGTTTACACTAAAAGAAAGTCCGCCCCGACAGCTGAATGGTCAGCGAGCCAGACTGCCGTCCTAAGGGGCCCGGGTTCGATTCCCGGCTGGGTCAGGGATTTTCTCCGCTCAGGGACTGGGTGTTGTGTTGTCTTCATCATCATTTCATCCCCATCCGGCGCGCAGGTCGCCCAATGTGGCGCCGAATGTAATAAGACCTGCACCAAAGCGGCCAGACCTGTCCCGTAAGGGGCCTCCCGGCCAATGACGCCAAACGCTCATTATCATTACCAAAAGAAAAATAGACTGCCCTCACAAAACAGTTACTTAAGATTCACCACTGCTACACACACAACGCTCCCCACGTTTGTTCAAGAAATGTTGGCAACGTTGTGCATTCGGCGATAGTCAATCATAAGATACTCTCTTGTGATAACACTCTATTTTCTTGAACTATGCTGTCAGTCCGTACTGTCCACTCTGTATTCTTCTGCACAAAATTCATCACAGCCACAGATAACTTCAGGCCCATCATTCATCGGTATCGGCTAGCAGCTGCCAACACGGCTGCCTCTCCTTCGCAAGCCACAACCGCTGTCTCTGCGCACACCACTAACGAGACCCACTCATCTCAGATTCTACTTGCCTGCATGCAGCGCACCAATATCAACACTCAGCATACCGACTGTTTCCAGGAGAACGCATGCAACAGATCTGCTACAGACGATCGACCGAACAGCAGATTCAAAATGTGCGAACAAAGGGCACAAAGCTCATTAGACATAGAGTTACAATGCCTTTAGTAACTGAAACACCATCAGACACTTTGTCAATGATGACACTTTCTGTACTGTTTCCGATATCTGTTAGTATGGTCTAGACTTGACCAGTAACCCCTCTCATCCAACCCCTGCCACCACCACCACCATCACTACCTATTCTTTATTGAATCAATCGTGTACATATAAAATAGCTTCAAACGTCTGATTACGTCACAAATAAGTTAATGTGCTAAATACGAGGGCAGTTCAATAAGTAATGCAACACATTTTTTTTCTGAAACAGGGGTTGTTTTATTCAGCATTGAAATACACCAGGTTATTCCCCAATCTTTTAGCTACACAACACTATTTTTCAACGTAATCTCCATTCAATGCTACGGCCTTACGCCACCTTGAAATGAGGGCATGTATGCCTGCACGGTACCATTCCACTGGTCGATGTCGGAGCCAACGTCGTACTGCATCAATAACTTCTTCTTCATCCGCGTAGTGCCTCCCACGGATTGCGTCCTTCATTGGGCCAAACATATGGAAATCCGACGGTGCGAGATCGGGGCTGTAGGGTGCATGAGGAAGAACAGTCCACTCAAGTTTTGTGAGCTTCTCTTGGGTGCGAAGACTTGTGGGAGGTCTTGCATTGTCATGAAGAAGGAGAAGTTCGTTCAGATTTTTGTGCCTACAAACACGCTGAAGTCGTTTCTTCAATTTTTGAAGAGTAGCACAATACACTTCAGAGTTGATCGTTTGACCATGGGGAAGGACATCGAACAGAATAACCCCTTCAGCGTCCCAGAAGACTGTAACCATGACTTTACTGGCTGAGGGTATGGCTTTAAACTTTTTCTTGGTAGGGGAGTGGGTGTGGCGCCACTCCATTGATTGCCGTTTTGTTTCAGGTTCGAAGTGATGAACCCATGTTTCATCGCCTGTAACAATCTTTGACAAGAAATTGTCACCCTCAGCCACATGACGAGCAAGCAATTCCGCACAGATGGTTCTCCTTTGCTCTTTATGGTGTTGGGTTAGACAACGAGGGACCCAGCGGGAACAAACCTTTGAATATCCCAACTGGTGAACAATTGTGACAGCACTACCAACAGAGATGTCAAGTTGAGCACTGAGTTGTTTGATGGTGATCCGTCGATCATCTCGAACGAGTGTGTTCGCACGCTCCGCCATTGCAGGAGTCACAGCTGTGCACGCGGGAGATCAGACAGTCTTGCTTGACCTTGCGGCGATGATGACACACGCTTTGCCCAACGACTCACCATGCTTTTGTCCAGTGCCAGATCACCGTAGACATTCTGCAAGCGCCTATGAATATCTGAGATGCCCTGGTTTTCCGCCAAAAGAAACTCGATCACTGCCCGTTGTTTGCAACGCACATCCGTTACAGACGCCATTTTAACAGCTCCGTACAGCGCTGCCACCTGTCGGAAGTCAATGAAACTATACGAGACGAAGCGGAAATGTTTGAAAATATTCCACAAGAAATTTCCGGTTTTTTCAACCGAAATTGGCCGAGAAAAAAAATGTGTTGCATTACTTATTGAACTGCCCTCGTATTTGGCTTATACCTTGGTTGATGTGGTATCACATATCCATACCACTCTATAGGCATCATGTTGGCAATGGAATTGCAAGTCTCCATCCGACGCCGCTTGTTGTCATACGGGCTTGGTGGACCCAGTGGTGCGCATCTGCTGAGCCATGCCTTCAGCAGTTCTGGACTAAGAGCGCGCCCTGCCACCACAATGCAGGACAGCCAGCGGCAGCCACTCAGCCACTCGGGCTTGGGGCCTCTCCGCTATGTGACGCTAAGCAAACACCGCCTAGTCGCGCCTGCGACACCATCGTTGCAATTTGCATGAAAAGCTGTGAGATGAAGCAGCCATAATAACTTTTCTTACATCTTGACTAGACTTTTTTTCAATTTCCAAAAACACCCTGAGAGATTGCAGGGCACTCTCACTTCTGATTCGGTATAGGGAATACGATCTACGGCAATTTGACTTCATACATTGTGATGAAATAGTGGGCAGCAGTTCAAAAATGGTTCAAATGGCTCTGAGCACTATGGGACTCAACTGCTGAGGTCATTAGTCCCCTAGAACTTAGAACTAGTTAAACCTAACTAACCTAAGGACATCACAAACATCCATGCCCGTGGCAGGATTCGAACCTGCGACCGTAGCGGTCTTGCGGTTCCAGACTGCAGCGCCTTTAACCGCACGGCCACTTCGGCCGGCTGGGCAGCAGTTTATGGTCTTGTTTGCGTGCTCTAGGGAAAGAAATACGGTAAACTTTACCTGCGCTCAAAGGAACAGGGTTCTGACTTAAACAAACTGCAGTAAAAGCACGTCGTTGGTGGGGCGACAAAGCGCGTTTTTTCTGGAGAATGGCGACGAAACATTTCCAGATGACCGCGTGCCGCGGTCGCATTGTGCAGAAACACTTTAAGCTTGGTGCCAGACAGGGGGCAGACGTCCAGGTGTACGGCCTAGCGCCGAAAAGTAGCCGACAGTACATTGTAGGCCTTGTTAGCGAGCAAGCCACCAAAAGAAATGTAAACGCTCTGTAAATGTCCGTGGGACAGGGAAACTGGCGCCCAGACGTCCAGACTCTGTTTGAAAACATGTTTGTCGATACACGAAGCTGTTTGCGTGTTTATGGCCGTTCTTTGCAAACTTTGAAATGGACGCAACAGGGGAGATAACAAGCTGTTTATGGAGGGCTGCGCTTCCACCCTGTATTGTGTTATAAAAAGACACGGCAAACACATGGGACCAACCGGGGTGGCTGAGCGGTTCTAGGTGCTACAGTCTGGAACCACGCGACTGCTGCAGTTGCAGGTTCGAATCCTGCCTCGGGCATGGATGTGTGTGCTGTCCTTAAGTTACTTAGGTTTTAAGTAGTTCTAAGTTCTATGGGACTGATGACCTTAGAAGTTAAGTCCCGTAGTGCTCAGAGCTATTTGAACCATTTTTGAAACATGTGGGAAAGAGGCTGAGAAGCTGAACATTTTTCCGTTTTCTGCCAATCAACTTTAAAGTCTCTGATTGGCCAAATCGGTTTGCAGCGCAAAGACCATTCTCTGAGCTTAGAATGCCGAGCGCCAGCTCGTGATTGGCTTGTGTGAATGTGGGGGAAGTCAAAAAAGAGAAATGTGCTTTTGGAACCGAGCTGAGGAGGAAATGGTGAGAAAGGAAGAAAGAGCTCTCTTGTACAAGTCTCTTGTACTGGCGCTTCGCTAGTAGAGAACTGCATGTCTCTACCTAAACGGTGAGACTTGTGTCCTTTCATAGTGTACGACTTAGAGCATATGCCAGTCACCTTCTGAACCATCAGAGGTGCTGCTTATATCATCACGGTCACAATGAGTGACGTGTGGGTGTACTTATTTGTCTTGAGTCGGCCATCTAAACATTTGACGTATTCCGACACTCACAGTCGTGGCACGGAGTAAAATTGGTTTGGCAGACCAGCAAACGGGTCCACCTGCACACTGGAATCCATTGGGGTTTCAGAGGCTCATAGGGAAGTACCTGCATTCTGAATTAACCGAACGCGAGACCGAGTACTTGTATTTTTCAGGAACGCGCATTTAACAACAGATTGCCGCCGTCAATGATTTCAGTCGCCGAACGCATCGTGGTGTGCCACCTCGACCAGCAGGACGGTAAAGTACTCGCTGCTGCGACGTAGGGCCATAATATATACTTCTCAGCACCCTGTTCTTTCAAACTATGTTTTCCTTTTTTTTGTATGGTAGAATAAAGATGCTTGGTGGAGGCGTAGTTTGATGCCGTAACCTGGATTCACGTGTATGAAGTGAGGTAGAGCGAGTAGTGCTCTGGTTAGTGTCGTGTGTCGATCTCCAGTAGATCACTTTGTCCACCACAGATCGCACTTTAATAAGGCTTTTGTTAAACAAATATTTTTTTGAATGATGTTTGTTTAATAATTTTGTTGTCATGTTTAAGATCAATAAATCGATTGTGAATTAGTCTACAACTTCTCCCTGAGTTCTGATTAACAGTTCCTTTGCATTTTTATGGCAGTCTAGATCTGAAACATAAGGAGTAGTTTTTCTCATTTGGTGTCCACTGCGTGGATCTTTTACTTCATTAACAATAATCTTCTTTCAACCTTATGCGTTACGACTTTCAGTCATTGTCGAAGGCAGTGTTCTGCCTATTGTATAAAATTGCTCATTAGATACATTGTATCACTTCAACATTCTTAATCATGAGACAAGTGCAAGTGTGGTCAAGACATAAGAAAAGTTATTAAAGGAAACCATCGTTCTTGCTGTAGTGCAAGGATCCTCTTCTATGCTGGCACTGAGAGCTGGACTCTATTTCTTGCTGCAGTATATGTAACGAGTCTTCGTATACTTGAAGAAATACATGTTAAGTCAAGCTTCACTTGCTCACTTGTTCTCTAATTATTTCTGCTCCTGTCTGTTTTTCCTACGATGGCAGTTGCTGCACCACTCTGCGGCCCACTTCTCCTTACCACTGTGTACCAAGTTGTATACAACAGTGGAAGATACGAAACTCTCGATTTTCAAATGGTTCAAATGTTTCTGAGCACTATGAGACTTAACATCTCAGGTCATCAGTCCCTTAGAACTTAGAACTACTTAAACCTAACTGACCTAAGGACATCACACACATCCATGTCCGAGGCAGGATTCGAACCTGCGACCATAGTGGTCGCGCGGTTCCAGACTGAAGCGCCTAGAACCGCTCGGCAACAATGGCCGGCCCCTCGATTTTCATGTATCTCAATTTTTATGACGTAATATGTGTTGAATTGTATGTCTTACAGTGTGGTACATTTAGTGATATATGTGGATACAGTCTACTGTAAGTGCTATGAAGAGAGTTAGTGGTAAAGAAGTAATAAATTAAAATGTAATGCCTGATGAATAGCGAAAATGTAGTACGTTATAAACTTCTTTCGTTTCATGAGCCGACCGAGCGGTTCTAGGGGCTTCAGTCCAGAACCACGCGGCTGCTACTATCGCAGGTTCGAATCCTGTCTCGGGCACGGATGTGTGTGATGTCCTTCGGTTAGTTGGGTTTAAGTAGTTCTAAGTCTAGGGGCTGATGATCTCATATGTTAAGTCCCATAGTGCTTAGAGCCATTTGAACCACTTTCGTTTCATGAAATTCGTACACAGTTGCGAATACGGACAACCATCAGCTGTATAGTGGAATGACGACAATAAAAGCTTATGCTGGACCAGGACCCGAACTCGGATTCCTCACTTATCACAAGCGCTCGCATATGGATGCATATCCGAAAGCATCTTGCATCGTATTGATGAACAACACGGGCATTGCAACATCGTAGTCATCATTATATATTTTCATTACTTTCAGGCGATTTCAGCGAGAAAAATATTTCGAAATGGTTTAAAACTGCACTGGGTGAATATACTCTGGGTAATTTGCGCACTGTCACTTACGCTACCTTGTGATACTGGAGCCACAAGATTCCTTCCCATTCAGCCCATAGTTTGGCCGAGATTACAATGGATGAGACGTGGCGTAAGAGATGGGTGAGAGGAAAACAGATGACACGGCGAGTACCAATTCCTTGAGAAACTGCGCAGGTTTAGTAAGAACATAATCTTATTACCTGCCGACACAGATGACAGCGCACGAAATTGGTTGGGTTCATTTGTTAATATCTGATAAGGTATAATTCAAATTATATAATTTATCACGCTCGATACACTCTCAACAGCAAAGCTTTAATCCACTTACTTCAGATCTGATTTTATAACAATTTTCATTAACATTAGAACGAAATTCTGACGAAGTACTTTGTGCATCTTCGGCTCCCGCCACAAGTGTTAAGCGAAGTGATTCGGTCTGTCTGGTCAGTTTGGAGGCAGGGGTCGAACAGTACGGTTCCCGCTATTGGTCGCACAATTACGATCTCGGACACATGCTACAAAATATTATATTCAAATTTTCGCGACTCAGCATGCAAAGCAGACATGATCGGAGTAGCAGCAGTGTATAACTTTTATGAATATGTTTTCTACTACGCGTAATGTTTAACATTGTGAGTTATTCCAATATGATCTGTGATACATCTGACTTTGTAATTGAACATATGCAAAACATCTTATTAGCAGTTTTTAGCTTTATCTGCTTTGTGTGTTGTTAGTAAAAATTGCTGGCTGGATGTGAGGTCCGCCAGTTATGCAAAACACGGTTTTTTCTCAGTACCCAACCATGTTTCGGCACCACTGTGCCATCATCAGTGGGTTTTCGTTTTTATTTATTCTGCAATGTGAACATTTTTGTTAAATGATTATAAAATTATGTACATCTTTAGTTCAAACAACAGATCGTTTCTTTTTGTAAATACCGTCACCTTTGGTGTGTATGAATTTTCTGGATCACTTGTGTGTTAATTACTATAGGTAGCTTAGCTTGTTGTCTGCAACCAAACGATGTTGATGAGAAAGTAATTAACACACAAGTGATCTAGAAAATTCATGCACACCAAATGTAAAGGTATTTACAAAAAGAAACGATCTGTTGTTCGAACTAAAGATGCACATAATTTTATAATCATTTAACAAAAATGTTCACATTGCAGAATAAATAAAAACGAAAACCCACTGATGATGGCACAGTTTGGATTCCGTAGAAATTTTGAAACACGGGAGGCAATACTGACCCTACGACTTATCTTAGCAAATAGATTAAGGAAAGGCAAACCTACGTTTCTAGCATTTGTAGACATAGAGAAAGCTTTTGACAATGTTGATTGTGATACTCTCCTTCCAATTCTGATGGTGGCAGGGGTAAAACACAGGGAGCGAAAGGCTATTTACAATTTGTACAGAAATCAGATGGCAGTTGTAAGAGTAGAGGGGCATCAAAGGGAAGCAGTGGTTGGGAAGGGAGTGAGACAGGGTTTTAGCCTATCCCCGATGTTATTCAATCTTTATATTGAGCAAGCAGTAAAGGAAACAAAAGTAAAATTCGGACTAGGTATTAAAATCCGCGGAGAAGAAATAAAAACTTTGAGGTTCGCCGATGACATTGCAATTCTGTCAGAGACAGCAAAGGACCTGGAAGAGCAGCTGAACGGAATGGACAGTGTCTTAAAAGGAGGATATAACATGAACATCAAAAGAAGCAAAACGAGGATAATGGAATGTAGTCGAATTAAGTCGGGTGATGCTGAGGGAATTAGATTAGGAAATGAGATGCTTAAATTAGTAAATGAGTTTTGCTATTTGGGGTGCAAAATGACTAGTGATGGACGAAGTAGAGAGGAAGAAGAGTATAGATCTAAGTGTCAGGAAGTCGTTTCTGAAAGTATTTGTATGGAGTGTAGCGATGTATGGAACGTGGACGATAAATAGTTTGGACAAGAAGAGAATTGAAGCTTTCGAAATGTTGTGCTACAGAAGAATGCTGAAGATTAGATGGGCAGATCACATAACTAATGAGGTATTGAATAGAATTGGGGAGAAGAGAAATTTGTGGCACACCTTGACTAGAAGAAGGGATCGGTTGGTAGGACATATTCTGAGGCATCAAGGGATCACCAATTTAGTATTTGAGGGCAGCGTGGAGGGTAAAAATCGTAGAGGGAGACCAAGAGATGAACATAGTAAACAAATTCAGAAGGATGTAGGCTGCAGTAGGTACTGGGAGATGAAGAAGCTTGCACAGGATAGAATAGCATGGAGAGCTGCAACAATCGGAATGAAGGGCACAACAACAACAATACCGGCCTAAGCGAAGGAACAATTAACCCCGCCACCTACCATGCGGGGCGCTATTTGTCAGTCTGACGCTCCCTGGCGGCTGTATGCGCAACCTCAGGCGCGCAGTGACCTGGAGGAGATAACAGGACGTTATGAGTAAAGTTCTGGACTGGTGTACTGTTTAGTATTTTTCTTACTAGCTACGGTCAGTTGAGTTCTTGTTCAGTTCTCCAGTCGTGCTTCTCACCTTCTGAAGTCTGAAGTGTTCGGTAGGACTTTTATTGTCTATTTATACCCGCTGTCCTAAGTGTTTGTTTCGCCGAGAAAGTTATGAATTGATAGTACAATACGCTGTTTAAAGTGGAAGTGATTTTGAATTGTTCTGTCTGCTGTCACGTTATTTGTTAACTTATTTTGAAATGTGGAAGTACGGTGTAGCCTTGGCTAGCTTCCACCAGCACCAGATTACGTTTGTTGCCAGTGGCTGGCAACTAGGGTGACCAACTTTGTTAAGGGAAAATAAGGGAGATACATCCTTGACAAAAAATAAGGGAGATTAAGAGAACAGCGAAATTTCACAAAAAATCAAAGCAGTATTTGTAAAAGACAACTATTAATTACACATCGCAAGTACTTACATATATTTTGCAACAGATTTTGCTTCAGTCAGAAGTTTTATATCATTTTTAGCAAATTCAAAGAACTCTCTGCAGGAATAAGAAAAAAATCAATGCAAATTGCAGTTCAGATTTGATTGTGTTTGTACTGCTTCTATTTTTTTTACATCTGTCCACTTATTATTGATAAGAGAAAATCTCGGTGTGAGCCTTACTTCCTGGTATACTCATACCAACTTAGCCAGGTTTTCAGAATTCACATTATTTGATAAAAACTTTTGCCCATTTCTGGCTAACGCTATCCTATAAAGAGACACCACATTTAACTGCATCGTCAGAACTACAAAATTTCTCATATAATTCATCTTCATTCACACAATCCAGCTTGACACATTCCACGGCTTCATGCATGTCACTGAATGTTAATTCCGTTTTTACAGATAGTGGGATTAAACACTTCAAATTATCATCAAACTTGTTAACTAAGAAAGAATTTTAAAAAAATTGTTCAAATGGCTCTGAGCACCATGGAACTTAACATCTGAGGCCCAGTCCCCTAGAACTTAGAACTACTTAAACCCAACTAACCTAAGGACGTAACACACATCCATGCCCGAGGCAGGATTCGAACCTGCGACCGTAGCGGTCGCGCGGTTCCAGACTGAAGCGCCTATAACCACTCGGCCACCCCGGCCGGCAAGAAAGAATTTAAGGACTGATAGAATTCAATGAAGTTGTTCTCACTAGCAGATTTCAAATTTGAATCAAGAACAGTGGCTGACAATTTATGAGTACCATTACCAAAAAATCTAACTTTAGTAATTAGTAACTGTACAGCTTCGTGAGATTCCGTAACTCTAAGATCGGAATTCTTCAAATTCTTTGCTTTTTGAATGAAAACATTTCCAATATTCACACAGAAACTAATATAAGACTGAACAACTGTGTCTACTTCTGTAATTTCATTTCAAAAATATATTTTTCAGAACTTCAGCGTAGTCTGAATCGTCTATGCCTGAAGTATTCATGTGCTGTACACAATTGTTCTTGAAATTACAATGAAATCCAGACCTTTAGCCGGCCGCTATGACCGAGCAGTTCTAGGCGCTTCAGTCCGGAACCGCGCTGCTGCTGCGGTCGCAGGTTCGAATCCTGCCTCGGGCATGGATGTGTGTGATGTCCTTAGGTTAGTGAGGTTTAAGTAGTTCTAAGTTATAGGGGACTGATGACCTCAGAAGTTAAGTCCCATAGTGCTCAGAGTCATGCGAACCATTTTGAATGCATCAACCAGATTTTAAACAGAAGCTACATAGTCTTAACACAAGCTAATACAGCACAACAGAAATTATACGACACTACCTTTCACGTGATTGAACTAGCAAACACATGACATAGGATTCGAACCTGCGACCGTAGCGGTCGCGCGGTTCCAGACTGTAGCGCCTAGAACCGCTCGGCCACCCCGACCGGCTGGTTGATGTATTGTCTTAGTGATAAGACACGAGCAGTGTTTACTGACCAGGAAATAATTCGCGCGTTACTAAACTGAGACCGGAGGGACTACTGTTCGTTAGATGTCGACTTAGTGGCGTGATCTGTGAGCATGTTGATTGGTTGGTTGGTTTGGGGGGAGGGGGCCTAACAGCAAGGCCGTCAGTCCCAACGGATTAGGGAAGGATGGGGAAGGAAGACGGTGGTGGAGCTCTGTCTTACAAAGTATAATATTTGTCTGGTTGGATTTTAGTTTGCTACGATGTCGTTGTTTCAACCTGTAAGTACATCGGCGTGATTAGCGGCGTCGCCGGCGTGTTTTTGTGCATTTTGACTGCTTTTAAAAATGTGAGAGCCTTCTGTCGTGTTGTATGAACATGTTTTATGGTTGTTCGTCTTGTTTGTTATGTTATTTAGTTCAACTAAGGAACAACGGACGTGTGGTTATTATCGCTGGCGTCCACGTCTCTCAGTGGTGGCCTTACGTTACTTTTGTGAAGTCCTACACCCCGAATTATACTCACTTGGTGACGATTGAGCATCCTAGGGCGCACTCTAATATTACAGTAGATTTGATTTTAACTTATGTCTAGTGCCTGGTTAGTTTTAAAGGAGTTAGGTCTCCGCCTTGAACTAAAGCCTAGTTTAAGTTACGGCTAGTGCCTGTAAGAGCAGACATAGTTTGTTATAAGGGTCTATTGACATAATCGTAAAAGGCACCGTACTATTAAGGTTGAGTTCACTAGTTTGAATAACCTTAAGTGTGGCTTAGAGCGGCGGCTGTTTGCTTGTATCGTTTACTACTTTTGAAGTTAAAATCTCCTGGGTTATTAGGCCGCGTCATGTTTCTTCTAAAATGATCGACGTTTCGACCCCTCTGTTGGGATCTTCCTCAGGATCTTCTGTTGTCCACTACTGCTAGAAGTGGACACCAGAAGGTCCTGAGGAAGGTCCCAGCAGAGGGGTCGAAACGTCAATCATTTTAGAAGAAACATGACGCGGCCTAATAACCCAGAAGATTTTAATTTCAATGACAACGGCCACGAAAGCCTGCAGATTTACTACTTTTGTTTATAAACTGGTCATGCAGAGAAATGTTAGCTACGTTACTGTTTGATGTTGAACGTCCTGTGTATTGGTTGTATTTAATATTCAAGATTTATTGTCACCTGATTTTCATTAATGCATTTCCGGTTTGCTTTAATAGCAATGTGTAACTCAATGCTCAGTAGTAAATACGACATCAGAACGTGTTCAAGATTTCCGATTAAATTCTACACCAATGCTTAAGTAATGTTTTGCCGTTTGTTTTCTTTTTTTTAAAAAAAATGTCGTCAAAGAGTGGTGTTGTGGCTTGCAGTGTGATCTAGTCTCTTATTCAGTTCTCTGTTACAAAGCAAGATAGTTGCGCTTTCTCTGCGTGTTGCTGCTTCGGCAACCGATGTGCGTGCCACCCACGCAGCATCAGTGCTGCCGGTACAGATCCTTGCTTTCAGCACCTGGTCAGGGGGCATCGGGCGTCTGGATGAGCGCTGCACCCAGCCGACTGTTGACGCGCTTCAGAAAAAACGGAACAGAAAAAAATAAGGAAAAATATATTTTACAACAAAAATTTGTGTCAGCCCTGAACGCCTTCAACCCCCTTTCCCACTCTCTCTGCACATTTCATCGACCACAAGTGTTGATTTGGAAACAGACTAATATTGTCACACACGATCCTTAGCTCAATTATCATTTAATTCTTGGGAACTGAATAAAACCTTTTATTTTACGTTCACTCTCCTCTCTTTTTTCCTTCTTACTGTCGTAACTTCAAGACATGTACTCTAACTAAAAAGAAGGAAAAAGGGAAATGACGCACCACGGATGAATAATCCGAATGGGAAGGAAATCGGTAGATACGATGTACGTGTACAGACAAATTATTATAATTTTAGAAAAATTGGATAATTTATTTAAGAGAAAGAGCTTCACAAACTGAGCAAGTCAAAAGTGCGTTGGTCCACCTATGGCCCTTACGCAAGCAGTTACTCGGCTTGGAGTTCATTTATAGAGTTATTGGATGTTCTCTCGAGGGACGTCGCAGCATATTGACACAACTGGTGGTTAGATCGTCACAATACCGAACTGGCAGGAGAGCCGTGACCGTAATGCTCCACACGTTTTCAGTTGGAGAGTCATCTGGCGACATTGCTGGCCCAATTAGGGTATCGCAAACACAAAGGCAAGCAGTAGCAATTCTCGCCATGTGCGACTTGGTTTTTTTTTTTTTTTTTTTTGGTCATCAGTCTACTGACTGGTTTGATGCGTTTGATGCGGCCCGCCACGAATTCCTTTCCTGTGCTAACCTCTTCATCTCAGAGTAGCACTTGCAACCTACGTCCTCAATTATTTGCTTGACGTATTCCAATCTCTGCCTTCCTCTACAGTTTTTGCGATCTACAGCTCCCTCTAGTACCAGGGAAGTCATTCCCTCATGTCTTAGCAGATGTCCTATCATCCTGTCCCTTCTCCTTATCAGTGTTTTCCACATATTCCTTTCCTCTCCGATTCTGCGTAGAACCTCCTCATTCCTTACCTTATCAGTCCACCTAATTTTCAACATTCTTCTGTAGCACCACATCTCAAATGCTTCGATTCTCTTCTGTTCCAGTTTTCCCACTACCATACAATGCTGTACTCCAGACGTACATCCTCAGAAATTTCTTCCTCAAATTAAGGCCGGTATTTGATACTAGTAGACTTCCCTTGGCCAGAAATCCCTTTTTTGTCTGCGTTTGATGTCCTCCTTGCTCCATCCGTCATTGGTTATTTTACTGCCTAGGTACCAGAATTCCTTAACTTCATTGACTTCGTGACCATCAATCCTGGTGTCAAGTTTCTCGCTGTTCTCATTTCTACTACTTCTCACTACCTTCGTCTTTCTCCGATTTACTCTCAAACCATACTGTGTACTCATTAGACTGTTCATTCCGTTCAGCAGATCATTTAATTCTTCTTCACTTTCACTCAGGATAGCAATGTCATCAGCGAATCGTATCATTGATATCCTTTCACCTTATATTTTAATTCCACTCCTGAACCTTTCTTTTGTTTCCATCATTGCTTCCTCGATGTACAGATTGAAGAGTAGGGGCGAAAGGCTACAGCCTTGTCTTACACCCTTCTTAATACGAGCACTTCGTTCTTGATCGTCCACTCTTATTATTCCCTCTTGGTTGTTGTACCAATTGTATATGACCCGTCTCTCCCTATAGCTTACCTCTACTTTTTTCAGAATCTCGAACAGCTTGCACCATTTTATATTGTCGAACGCTTTTTCCAGGTCGACAAATCCTATGAACGTGTCTTGATTTTTCTTTAGACTTGCTTCCATTATTAGCCGTAACGTCAGAATTGCCTCTCTCGTCCCTTTACTTTTCCTAAAGCCAAACTGATCGTCACCTAGCGCATTCGCAATTTTCTTTTCCGTTCTTCTGTATATTATTCTTGTAAGCAGCTTCGATGCATGAGCTGTTAAGCTGATTGTGCGATAATTCTCGTACTTGTCAGCTCTTGCCGTCTTCGGAATTGTGTGGATGATGCTTTTCCGAAAGTCAGATGGTATATCGCCAGACTCATATATTCTACACACCAACGTGAATAGTCGTTTTATTGCCACTTCCCCCAATGATTTTAGAAACTCTGATGGAATGTTATCTATCCCTTCTGCCTTATTTGACCGTAAGTCCTCCAAAGCTCTTTTAAATTCCGATTCTAATACTGGATCCCCTATCTCTTCTAAATCGACTCCTGTTTCTTCTTCTATCACATCAGACAAATCTTCACCCTCATAGAGGCTTTCAGTGTATTCTTTCCACCTATCTGCTCTCTCCTCTGCATTTAACAGTGGAATTCCCGTTGCACTCTTAATGTTACCACCGTTGCTTTTATTGTCACCAAAGGTTGTTTTCACTTTGCTGAGTCTGTCCTTCCGACAATTATATCTTTTTCGATGTCTTCACATTTTTCCTGCAGCCATTTCGTCTTAGCTTCCCTGCACTTCCTATTTATTTCATTCCTCAGCGACTTGTATTTCTGTATTCCTGATTTTCCCGGAACATGTTTGTACTTCCTCCTTTCATCAATCAACTGAAGTATTTCTTCTGTTACCCATGGTTTCTTCGCAGCTACCTTCTTTGTACCTATGTTTTCCTTCCCAACTTCTGTGATGGCCTTTTTTGGAGATGTCCATTCCTCTTCAACTGTACTGCCTACTGCGCTATTCCTTATTGCTGTATCTATAGCGTTAGAGAACTTCAAACGTATCTCGTCATTCCTTAGTACTTCCGTATCCCACTTCTTTGCGTATTGATTCTTTCTGGCTAATATCTTGAACTTCAGCCTACTCTTCATCACTACTATATTGTGATCTGAGTCTATGTCTGCTCCTGGGTACGCCTTACAATCCAGTATCTGATTTCGGAATCTCTGTCTGACCATGATGTAATCTAATTGAAATCTTCCCGTATCTCCCGGCCTTTTCCAAGTATACATCCTCCTCTTGTGATTCTTGAACAGGGTATTCGCTATTACTAGCTGAAACTTGTTACAGAACTCAATTAGTCTTTTTCCTCTTTCATTCCTTGTCCCAAGCCCATATTCTCCTGTAACCTTTTCTTCTACTCCTTCCCCTACAACTGCATTCCAGTCGCCCACGACTATTAGATTTTCGTCCCCCTTTACATACTGCATTACCCTTTCAATATCCTCATACACTTTCTCTATCTGTTCATCTTCAGCTTGCGACGTCGGCATGTATACCTGAACTATCGTTGTCGGTGTTGGTCTGCTGTCGATTCTGATTAGAACAACCCGGTCACTGAACTGTTCACAGTAACACACCCTTTGCCCTACCTTCCTATTCATAACGAATCCTACACCTGTTATACTGTTTTCTGCTGCTGTTGATATTACCCGATGCTCATCTGACCAGAATTGGTATTATCTTACTGAAATGTAATACCAGGATGGCTTGCCACCGAAGGGCAACTAAACGAAACGTAGACTACCGTCGACGTACCGATACGCTCCAAGGCTGCCGCGGATGAAAATCAAAGGGATCCTGCTGTGAAGTGAAATGACACACCAGACGATCACTGCTGACTGTCGTTCCGTATGGCGGGCGACAACCAAGCTGGTATTCGACCGCTGTCCAGGGCGTCTCCAGGCACGTCTTTAGCGTGGAATCTCATTGACTGGAGCAGAACTGTCTCCAGTGATGAGTCCCGCTTCGAACTGAACACCAAAGACCAGCGAAGCTATTACGAGTACGCTGTGTCGCGATGTACACGTAGCTAGGACACTGACGAGCCAAAACATGATGACCGTTTGTTTAATAGCGTGTTGGTCCACTTTTCAAACAGAATACAGCAGTGACTCGAAAAGTCTTTGATAGGTTTCCGGAGGTATGTGGCATCAAATAACGGAATTCCCGTGAATTATTGGCTGGTGGTTTGCGTGTGCGCCGCCGGCGCCAGAAATGTGTTCCAACGAGTACAGATCAGGGGTATCTGATGGCCAAGACATCAGCATGAGTTACCTATCATGCTCACCAAACCACTGTAGCACGATTGTGGCCTTGTGACATGGACCCCCTGGCACAGTTCTGGCCTTACCGGCCTGCATCTGAGGAGCGGTGCATGTTTCGACCAGCCGCTTGCCTGGATGACGGCGTGTAAGGACTAAACCATCGACTTGGTGTAACAATAAATGCGATTCATTCGACCAGGCGACACGTTGCCACCGACCCACGGTGAATGATCAGTCATGCTATGCGCACTGCAATCGTAGTTGGTGATGCCTTTGGGTCAGTACGGGAACACGTAGGATTCGTGCTATAGAGCTCCATCTTTTGTGAAGAGACGTGGACATCCAGTACCATGTGGCCTCCTCGTTATTCCACCATCCTTTAATCACTTTCTGCAGATGCTCACGACAGAAGTACGCGAACAGCTGACTAGATTCCCCGCTTCAGAGATGCTCGTTTCCAGGCGCCTAGCCGTAACTATGTGCCCTTTGTCAAAACCTCATATACAGGATGGTCCATTGATAGTGACCGGGCCAAATATCTCACGAAATAAGCATCAAACGAAAAAACTACAAACAACGAAACTCGTCTAGCTTGAAGGGAGAAACCAGATGGCGCTATGGTTGACCCGCTAGATGGCGCTGCCATAGGTCAAACGGATATCAACTCGTTTTTTTTTTTAAATAGGAACCCCCATGTCTTATTACATATTCGTGCAGTGCGTAAAGAAATATGAATGTTTTAGTTGGACTACTTTTTTCGCTTTGTGATAGATGGCGCTGTAATAGTCACAAACGTATAAGTACGTGGTATCACGTAACATTCCGCCAGTGCGGACGGTATTTGCTTCGTGATACATTACCCGGGTTAAAATGGGCCGTTTACCAATTGCGGAAAAGGTCGATATCGTGTGGATGTTTGGCTATTGTGATCAAAGTGCCCAACGGGTTCAAAATGGTTCAAATGGCTCTGAGCACTATGGGACTTAACTGCTGTGGTCATCAGTCCCCTAGAACTTAGAACTAGTTAAACCTAACTAACCTAAGGACATCACAAACATCCATGCCCAAGGCAGGATTCGAACCTGCGACCGTAGCGGTCTTGCGGTTCCAGACCACTGCCCAACGGGCGTGTGCTATGTATGCTGCTCGGTATCCCAGACGACATCATCCAAGGGTCCGGACCGTTCGCCGGATAGTTACGTTATTTAAGGAAACAGGAAGTGTTCCGCCACATGTGAAACGTCAACCACGACCTGCAACAAATGATGATGCCCAAGTAGGTGTTTTAGCTGCTGTCGCGGCTAATCCGCACATTAGTAGCAGACAAATTGCGCGAGAATCGGGAATCTCAAAAACGTCGGAGTTGAGCGTGCTGTATCAACATCGATTGCACCCATACCATATTTCTATGCACCAGGAATTGCATGGCGACGACTTTGAACGTAGTGTACAGTTCTGAGAAATTACGGGACGATGACAGATTTTTTGCACGCGTTCTATTTAGCGACGAAGCGTCATTCACCAACAGCGGTAACGTAAACCGGCATAGTATGCACTATTGGGCATCAGAAAATCCACGATGGCTGCGGAAGTGGCACATCAGCGACCTTGGCGGGTTAATGTGTTGTGCGGCATTATGGGAGGAAGGATAATTGGCCCCCATTTTATCGATGGCAATCTAAATGGTGCAATGTATGCTGATTTACTGCGTAATGTTCTACCGATGTTACTACAAAATGTTTCACTGCATGACAGAATGGCGATGTACTTCCAACAAGATGGATGTCCGGCACATTGCTCGCGTGCGGTTGAAGCGGTATTGAATAGCATATTTCATGACAGGTGGATTGGTCGTCGAAGCACCATACCATGGCCCGCACGTTCACCGGATCTGACGTCCCCGGATTTCTTTCTGTGGGGAAAGTTGAAGGATATTTGCTGTCGTGATCCACCGACAACGCCTGACGACATGCGTCAGCGCATTGTCAACGCATGTGCGAACATTACGGAAGGCGAACTACTCGCTGTTGAGAGGAATGTCGTTACACGTATTGCCAAATGCATTGAGGTTGACGGACATCATTTTGAGCATTTATTGCAGTAATGTGGTATTTACAGGTAATCACGCTGTAACAGCATGCGTTCTCAGAAGTGATAAGTTTACACAGGTACATGTATCACATTGGAACAACCGAAATAAAATGTTCAGACGTACCTACGTTCCGTATTTTAATTTAAAAAACCTACCTGCTACCAACTGTTTGTCTAAAATTGTGAGCCATATGTTTGTGACTATTACAGCGCCATATATCACAAAGCGAAAAAAGTGGTCCAACTAAAACATTCATATTCTTCACGTACTACACAAATAATGGGGGTTCCTATTTTTAAAAAAACGCAGTTGATATCCGTTTGACCTATGGCAGCGCCAAGTAGCAGGCCAACCATAGCGCCATTTGGTTTCCCCCTTCAAGCTACACAACTTTCGTTCTTTGTAGTTTTTTCGTTTGACGCTTATTTCGTGAGATATTCGGCCCGGTCACGATCATTGGACCACCCTGTATAAGTGGATTTCCGCATTCGCGGCCCGTATCTTCGCTATAATGACTACCGATTCGTCTCTGTTCCGCTTACATTCTTCTTTACTGTGTCACGTGCCTGCATGCAATCTCGCGGTGGTCAGTGGTCATAACGTTTTGGCCCATGAATGTATTTACCTGGACAGTCAGTGATTCCTGGTGCTTGTAAAGCAGGGCCTTCTCTTGTAAGGTGCGCCTTTCTTGTCTGGTTTGTGATGGTACTTGCACATGTAATGAATGGCCAGTATTTCGGTACGAACTACTCGGCAACATTAGTAGAGAATATTATTTGGACCACCTTCCCAAGTAGCCTTCGTTCGTTTAGTTTTTTAAATATTCACAGTATTCTCTGAATGGCAACACCTTGTCTAAGAACGTTGCGTTCACCTAAGACAGATTCAGGTAATCATTTCCGGGAGTACAATGCTTCAAATAATCTTATACAACAACACAAATTTTCAGTACAGTTTATAATTATATTTCAGTTCTTAAATATGTAGGTTGCGCCTGAAAATACGTCTGCAAGCCGTGAAACAAGTAGTGTGGTCAATTAAAATTATGGTTTAGGAGATATCAGCGGTGTTTCAGTAATCATGACCTTCAGCAGCTGCGAATGCTTTACATATAAAATTGTTTGTGTTAATTTTCATTCACGAGACACTAGCCTTATAACATGTGCAAGCGTATCTACGAGTGTAGAGTGATTAATACGTTTGCTTGCAAACCCTTGGAGACAGAGCGTAGAGAACTGCTCTTCGCTGTTTGAAAGACGTAACCGATCATGGAGGAGAAATCTAGTAGCACCGGCAGTGGAAATAGACGAGTGCACTAGCCAACTTGTCGTGACAACCGGTAGACGAGTCCACAGTAGCAGCCGATCAGGTTAGCCTGCTCTGCGGTTTCTAGACCACACGCGGCGATTGAAAAGGTCATCGCTGAACAAAGCTACCGGTGAGGCAAGTCAAACGTCTCTCTACTATACTTTCATCTCGGTGCTGTATGTCATCTACAAAAATTTCCTTCTCAGTGCAAAGTAGTACTGTTGTTGTTGTGGTCTTCAGTCCAGAGCCTGGGTTGATGCAGCTCTCCATGCTCCTTTATCCTGTGCGAACTTCTTCATCTCCCAATACCCACTGCAACGTACATACTTCTGAATCCGTTTGGTGTATTCATCTCTTGGTCTCCCTCTACGATTTTTACCCTCCACTCTGTCCTTCAGAACTAAATTAGTGATCCCTTGATGCCTTAGAATATGCCCTACCAACCGATCCCTTCTTCTAGTCAAGTTGTGCCACAGATTCCTCTTCTCCTCAATTCTATTCAGTACCTCCTCATTAGTTACGTGATCTCCGCATCTAATCTTCACCATTCTTCAGTAGCACCGCATTTCGAATTCTCTTCTTGTCTAAACTATTTATCGTCCACGTTTCACTTCCATACATGGCTGCACTCCATACAAATACTTTCAGAAACGATTTCCTGACACTTAAATCTATGCTCGATGTTAACAAATTTCTCTTCCTCAGAAACGCTTTCCTTGCCATTGCCAGTCTACATTTCATATCCTCTCTACTTCGACCATCATTAGTCATTTTGCTCCCCAAATAGCAAAACTCATTTACTACTTTAAGCGTCTCAGTTCCTAATCTAATTCCCTCAGCATCACCCGATTTAATTCGACTACATTCCATTATCCTCGTTTTGCTTTTGTTGATGTTCATCTTATATCCTGCTTTCAAGACACTGTCCATTCCGTTCAGCTGCTCATCCAGGTCCTTTGCTGTCTCTGACAGAATTACAATTTCATCGGCGAACCTCAAAGTTTTTATTTCTTCTGCATAGATTTTAATACCTACTCCGAATTTTTCCTTTGTTACCTTTACTACTTGCTGAATATACAATTTGAATAACATTGGGGATAGGCTGGAACCCTGTCTCACTCCCTTCCCAACCACTGCTTCTCTAACATGCCATCTGGTTTCTGTACAAATTGTAAATAGCCTTTCGCTCCCTGTATTTGACACCTGCCACCTTCAGAATTCGAAGTATATTCCAGTCAACATTGTCGAAAGCTTTCTCTAAGACTACAAATGCTAGAAATGTAGGTTTGCCTTTCTTTAATCGATCTTCTAAGATAAGTCGTAGGGTCAGTATTGCCTCCCGTGTTCCAGCATTTCTACGGAATCCAAACTGATCTTCCCCGAGGTCGGCTTCTACCAGTTTTTCCACTCGTCTGTAAAGAATTCGTGTTAGTATTTTGCAGCCGTGGCTTATTAAACTGATAGTTGGGTAATTTTCATATCTGTCAACACCTGCTTTCTTTGCGATTGGAATTATTATATTCTTCTTGAAGACTGAGGGTATTTCACCTGTCTCATACATCTTGCTCACTACATGGTAGTGTTTTGTTTGGCCTGGCTCTCCCACGGCTGTCAGTAGTTCTGATGGAATGTTGTCTACTCCCGGGACCTTGTTTCGACTTAGGTCTTTCAGTGCTCTGTCAAACTCTTCACGCAGTATCAAATCTCCCATTTGATCTTCAACTACATCCTCTTCCATTTCCAAAATACTGTCCTCAAGAACATCGCCCTTGTATAGACCCTCTGTACACTCCTACCATAGTACACGTATATAACGTAGTACTATGCGTACAAAAAGAGCTTTGCGTTACATTAAATGAAACATGTGGAGTTAATGCCGACCCTTTACAACTAATAGCAGTGGACGGCTTGTACATCTTTCCACGAACAGTTAAGACGACTCTACGAAGGAACGCAGCAGTTGGAGGTCAACAAAAGCGTTCATGTCTGCGGCATCCCTTATTGTGTCACCAGACACTATGAAATCGGCAGCGAGTCCTCGCGAATAGTCACGGAAGACATAAGAAACAGAGGACTCTCTAAGAGCACGAAATAGGTCTATCAGAATCTAATCCGACAGAGAATGTCAGACGGCAACGAAAGTAATATAGGGCGTGGCCCCAAAGATCTCAGCGTACTTAAACTGTCTGCCTCCATAGCTGAGTCGTCAGCATAGCTATCTGCCAAGCGGAGGACTGAGGTTCGTGAGCAGCGCTGACCCCGGCTTATGCGTTGGTTTAAACCTTGGCTGTTACTCTGCGTTTGGTTTCCCGCGGTTATTGCGGTTATGCCGTGGTTCTTCCTGTTTCTACGTGTGGCAGCAGCGGTGTGTAACGATATTCGCACCTTGTTCTGTCTTTGGTCTGGTGCTTACGCCTCGCGGGATTAGTCGAGCGGTCTGAGGCGCTGCAGTCATGGATTGTGTGGCTAATCCCGGCGGAGGATCGAGTCCTCCCTCGGGCATGGGTGTGTGTGTTTGTCCTTAGGATAATTTAGGTTAAGTGTGTAAGCTTAGGGACTGATGACCTTAGCAGTTAAGTCCCATAAGACTTCACACACATTTGAACATTTTTTTGGTCTGGTGCTTATAGTTTCCGGCTAGCCTGTGTGAGGCAGTCGGTCGGTTGGTGTGGATCAGCCAGGAGCAGTGGGCCGGGCTCACTGGCGGTCTCTACGCAGTGTCGGAGTGTATGGGGGCTGTTCCGGTTGCTACGAGGTTCGTGGCTCACCGACCCAGGACTTCTAAGTTGAGTGGTGATTTAATTACCGAAGCCAGTTTGTTCACATCGTGGCGTTGGTTTTCACGGTTGGCTATTGGGGGAATTCCCGTAAGCAACAGCGAGTGTTCGAGTTCGCTAAGGTTTGGCCACCATCTGGGGGAGTTTAACTGTATTTTGGTTATATGAAGTCCAAGTGCACCAGCGGAATTTTCTGCCTTGCGGCCTTTAGCGTTCCGGTTACCTGCCCTGTCCGCTGACGTAAAATTCAGGCAGTGTCTTTTGCTCACCGTGTTGTCGCTGTCCAACACGTGTGTGTAGTTTTGACAGCTTATGCATACTTGGTTGTGGGCGGCTACGCCTTTTACGTTTTGGCTTTGGTGTTCCTTGTGTACTGGTAGGGTGGAAAACAAGTCGTCTTTTCGGTGGGTCCGTTGACTGTCTCTTGGTTGGGTTGCCGGCGGATCGGATATAGTTGGGCCGACTAGCTGTCTCCCCTTAGCGAACGTTTAATATTTCAGGTGCAGAACGACCCCCGGAAGTTTTTGAGCGCCGCTGGCTGTACTGCCTTTTTTTATTGGTGTTTGACTGTGTATTTTCATGGCTCATAGAATATGGTCTGAATTTGTATGCTTTTGGTTGGGTTTAAGTAATGGGCCTTCAGCCGCTTTAAAATTGAAAGTTCCTTACTTGTCAAGTCTTGTGTAGTTTCAACCTTCAGCCTCATTTAAAACATTTTATTTGGATAAAGCTTTGGGCATTCTGCCTTTTGAAAATTCATTGTAGTTGTGTTTTTAATCATGGGCTTTTAGCCGTCTTAAAATTAAAATTCCTTACTTGCTAAGTCAGATTGTTTCGCCCTTCAGCCTCATTTAAAATATTTTGGATACAGCTTTGGGCTTTCTGCCTTTTGAAAATTTATTGTAGTTGTGTTTTCAAATCATGGACATTCAGCCGTTTTAAAATTAAAATTTCTTACTTGTCAAGTCTTAGATTCTTTGGGCCTTTAGCCTCATCTGAAATATTATTTAAGGATAAAACCTTGCGCTTTCTGCCTTTTGAAAATTTATTGTAGTTGTGTTTTAAATCATGGACGTTCAGCCGTTTTAAAAATTAAAGAGGTTGTCTCCTTAAGCCATAAGATTGTGTGACATATTCAGTCGATAGTTAAGTCGGAAATTTGCGCTGTAATGTTTGGGCAACTAAATAAGGTTATATGTGTTCGAGTGTAACTGACAGCCGCTCATTTTTGGCCACTTTGCACAATTTCAACTACCTGTTCTGTCCTGCAGATTTAACCAGGCGTTTCAGTTCGGTTCCCGGTACTGCCAGAGACTTTTCTTTGGTGGGAGGACTGGTTATGGGTGTATACAGCTTCGTGATATCAGTGCAGGAACGCCTTCGACGAGAAGTAACGGCTCAAGAGCCTGGAAAGTCGGCAGGAATGCCGGGAAAGCGGTGTGCTGATCACATGTCCCTCCATACCGCACCCAAAGTTCGCCGAGTGGCCGGGGATGACTCGACGACCAATCCTTTTGGCATTTAGCACCTGGACAACGAGCTTGCATACATAAGCTGCTTATCAGATAGTGCCAGTGGGCAGTCCTAAGGCATCGACTGCACACCGACCAACGCAGCGCCGCGAAACAGCATCAAGAAGGCGGTGACCTGTGCGTCAGTAGAAAGAGCGTGCAGTGCCACACTTCCAGGAAGACGGAGTTCAGCGCCCCCTGTTAACACCGATATACGAGGCGTGTTTTTTAAGTAAGTGCCGTTTTGAAATTAAAAAAGACGTCCTAACCTATCTCAATAATTTTATTTTTACAAGAAAGCCTGTACCTTAATCTACGCACTGACGCCATTACAGGCTGATTCTTCCTTGTTTACGTTGTGTACTGAGTGTTTAAGATGCCTCCGATAATCGTGAGTCCTGCCGACTGTGAAGTACGGGCTGTTATGATTTCTTAGTGCTAAAGGTCTAAAAGCGATCGATATTCATCGTGACATCTGTGCAGTTTACGGAGAAAACATTATGAGTGATGGAATGGTAAGAAAGTGGGTGAGAGCATTTAGAGATGGCCGCACAAATGTGCATGATGAACAACGGAGAGGACATCCTTAGGTCGTTAATGAAAGTCTGTTGCAGGAAGTGGACAATAAGTGAGAGAAAATAGACGCTTTACGATTCCTTGCGGGATGACTTTCCCAGTGTTTCTCGTAGTGTTTTGTATCGCATTGTGACCGAGCACTTGAATTACCGAAAATTGTGCGCACGTTGGGTACCGAAAATGTTGACGGATGTGCACAAAACCAAACGTTTAGACAGTGCATTGACTTTCCTTGAGCGGTACCACAACGACGGTGATGATTTCTTAAGCCAAATTGTTACGGACAATGAAACATGGGTGGCCTACGTCACACCAGAATCAAAGCAACAGTCAACGGAAGTTGAGCAACGGCATCGTTTTGCTGCAAGACAATGCCCGTCCGCACATGGGGGAATCAGACCAAAGATCTCATCACATCTTTTCGATGGGAAACTCTAGGTCATCCTCCGTACAGCTCCGACCTTGCGCCCAGTGACTACTATCTGTTCCTGCACTTGAAGAAACACCTGGGCGGTCACCGTCATGAAGACGATGATGAAGTCAAACCAGTGGTGATGCAGTGGTTAACAAGTGAGGTGGCTGACTTCTATGAGGAAGGTATTCAAAAACTGGTTCAACATTATGACAAGCGCCTCAATATTGACGGAAATTATGTAGAAAGTAGATTAAGGTACAGGTTTTCATGTAAAAATAAAATTATTGAGATATATTAGCTCGTCTTTTTTTAATTTCAAAACGGTGCTTACTTAAAAAACAAGCCTCGTAACAAGCCGCTCATCACTGGACGGCCCTTAGTTCGATCTCAGTCTTCAAGAACATCAGTACTCTGTAATAGGAAGACGTTACTCAGCCACCCTTCTGAGTACTAATAGACTGTCAATGTACTTGCACGTAGGAGAAACAAGAAGTTAGGTAATTGTTCTCTTCTTTGTATAGATAAAGTGTTATATTAATCTTAAAGTTTGAAACGTTCCCTTAGAAAAATTATACATGACTGTGTTTAAACTGACACACAATATTTTTTTAGAGCAACGCAATCTGACTTTCAAAAATCCCTACAAAAGAATGGCCCTGACTAACATTAATCTATACCTTTCACAAATCACTTACCTCACCAAAAATCTTCTTTACTCGAACTACTGCAATACAGCGAGCGCCACTACTGCCAGCTAAATAAAAGATTCAAACTACTGAAGGCACTAACTACTAATAGGCATAGTTAGGAAATGAAAGATTTTGATAGAGAACAAACAATGTATTTACCTCAATAGTGTTCAAAAGTCATAATGTATATAGCAGTTCATGACATCTAGTCTTGTAAATTTCAAAACTCCGCCATCTCTCTCCCCACATCCACCACTGCTGGCGGCTCACCTCCAACTGTGGAACGCTAAGAGCTGTTAACAGCCAACTGCCCAACACTACAATAGCCAACAACAATGCAAACCAGCCACAGAGTGCACACAGCACAGCCAGTGATTTTCATACAGAGCGCTATGTGGCGTTACCAATAAAAAAACCTATACAGTCTACTTACATAGCCCCCATGCTCCCCACAAAAAATTTTACAAATTGTTTTGGGCAGTGGCCAATACAGATTTGAAAAATTTTTTCATAATTACAATAACAAAGAAATCAAATGCACACACTTATGAATACAATGTTGGTCAAAGGCTAAAATTTTCTCACAGTCCATAAAGACAGTCCTGATCATTCAGCACAGTAAAATTGCAGTGTTTTTCTCAAAGTCTGAGCAGTAAAAGAAAATGCACACAGAAATAGTGGATTTCCATGCAGTCTTGAAAAAGTAGTGTTGTCCTTCCAACGGAAAGACAGTGCTGACTCTCGACATGCAGACAGGTAATGGGCCACAACAGAGCAAACCCACAGCAGAGTCATTCGAAGTTTTGAAGAATATTGGTAGGTAGGTCATCACAGAGTAGACCCACTGTAGTCCTGGTAGAGATTACGATATTGGTGGGCCACCAGAGATGCAGACGCACTGTAGTTCTGGTAGAGATTGTGGTATTGGTCGGCCACCAGAGGTGCAGACCCACTGCAGTCCTTGTAGAAATAATGGTATTGGTGAGTCAGCAAAGGTGTAGACCCACTGTAGTCCTTGTAGAAATAATGGTATTGGTTGGTCATCAAAGATGCAGACCCACTGTAGTCCTTGTAGAGATGGCCAGCAGCCATCTGTTGTGACTGTGCAGGTGCGCAACCACCATTGAAGAGTCTTGTGGATAATATAACAAGTCCATAACCACCACTTGTGCACTCACAAAGTTTTTGAAATTGTCCTTAGAACCAGCAATGCTGTTATCTAGTCCCTTGCTGAATTATTAACACACGTGCAAACACTAACAGTCCCAACTTCTCACATATTGTCCATATACTATGACAAACAGAAACGTGTGCAGTGAAATGTAACTTACAAGTTACTTAATTTGATGAACTGGTGTCAATAACAATTTTATAACATAAGAATACAATAAGAAAGGTACAAAATACATCATTAAAGAACATAACAATACAGATAACATTTGTAGTAATACGGGCTTTACAAAAGAATCGAAATAACATGTACATAAGTGTTACAGGAATTATGACATAAGTACATACATAAAAGATCAGAATAACTTTTGAAACATCAACTTCACACATGAGCAGCAAAACAGAACAGATAAATAATGTCTAAACATCTTTACAAAGTAAATAACATATTATTAATGCAAATTATATTTGAGGATAACAGTATTCCTCATCATAGTGAATGTAGCTGAGTATTAGAAAAATTCTACAACATAAATCGTATCAGATAAACACATAAAGACAGGATGAACACAAATACACAAGGGTACTCAAACATATAGCGGAATAATACAAAAGGAAAGGACAGGATTTGTTTTACTGTAGTATTTTGCAAACAAAACTTTCTTTACTTCTAGGAGATCTCCCTTCATTCATCATTATTCCCAAAAAGTCCTATCTATACTTGCTTTCTGTATTCTATTCACATCCTCTTTCAAAAATAGTTTTTCTCCACTGTACACTACTTTTTTGGCCAAACCATTTTCTTACAGATTCTCAATCCATTTCTTCCAATTCATCATAGTTAGTTTCTTATATAGTCTACCCCCTCTTAAGCTAACCTAAATCTACTGAGCTCAGATATATATACCAATGGATGAGGCAATGCAGCAGCACATAACAAATTAACACAAACTGCAGGGACAAAAAAATGCAAATTTGCAAAGCAAGCAGCATTATAGAAATTAGCAAAGCAATTGCAATATTACAACTAATGTAAGGCAATGTGCAGCAAACAAGAAGAATAAATCCGTAGTAAAAATGGCTTAAGAGAGTAATACAAAGTCAAATTCAGTAACATTATGCCTGGCAAACAGCAGCAGCAGATGCAATAACTTATATCTAAACATGACAAAGCTCAAGCAGAAAAAATATTACAGTAAAAATGGCCATGTTTAATACCTATGTCACATCTTAACACTAGGGTGATGCATCACCTTAACTTACACTACTAAATAAGTTACCCAGTCATTGACAAAAATTATGTATGCAATTCCTGTGAAGGGAAATGTCCTTTTGTGCTCCCTCGTTTTTTTTAAGTAGATTATAAAATGGTTATTTACTGGATCTGTAGGCATAAAATATCTGTATTAGTACATCTATTAAATTTTATTTTAACCAATGCTGCAGTGCAGCTAGAAACTAGATATCAAACAAAATGAGCAATCTCTCAACAGCAAAGACAATAGATGTAAAATGTTTCTCATCATTTCATTAGGCATTTTAGTAAATATCAATAAATGAAGAGCTCCCCAGTGTAATCATATGTTTTCAAGTTTGAGCGTGTTGTATTTGCGATGCTTTCGACAAAGAAATGTCAATAGCGAGAATAATGGCCTCCTTTTTTTTCACCTAATGGCTTTCTTTTGTCAGACGACTATCTCTCAGCTGGGGGCCCAAAACACATTACATCAAGGTCACTTACCTTTTTTACTGAAATATTTACGACAGCAGTTTCTGCTACAGTGACAGTCTCATATAAAAATATTTTCACAGGTTGAGAATTTGCGTTACAAATGTGTAGAAAATAAAATCCTATAAATATAACAGTGTCCAAAAAAGTTTCGACAGCATTGCAATACATTCACGCATGTACACACATTTCATAATTCTTAAAGTATGATTCTTGGTTTCCAACATCCTTTTCCACAAATCAGAGTCCCTAACCACTACTCATTATTCCTTACCTTATTATACATACACATATTCGTCGACACCTCTTCAATATTTCATCATAAGAAATACGTAGCATAATCAAATTCCTCATATACGGTAGCATCATCTTATTGATCATAAACATATCTCAACAGCATAATACACATCGTTGTCGTAATAATATCATAACGTCTCAGTCAATTCTCAAAATCGTTGTAGCTTCCTCTAATAATTTCAAAACCTAAAAAAATTCTCTGCTCATTTCAATAGTGTCATCTACCTCAAACGTACTTTAAAAATCATGATCCCATACCAAATACATCACTCAAAGCTCTCATAGTATCACAATGGTTTCGAAAAATATGAAGGGTTCACACAGTACAGACAAAATACAATTTCATAAGTGTGAAGTTATCCAGCTGTGTAATTACGTAAACATCTGTCACTGATGTAGTAAAAAAAAGTTTATCTCTCAGTTAAATGATCAGATAGCTGTGTAATTTATGTATCAGAGAAATATGGTACCGATGTGTAAAGTTGTATAAGCAAATACCATATTAGCTAGGGCTCCTTGTGCTTGCCAAACACACGGTACACAAAGTAGGCGTGTACCCCCTGAGGATTAATGTAATTATACCCTCAGGTGTTACAGATTACAGCAATGGAACGAAATGTATCATGGAAAACTTTCTTTGTAATTCAAAAATCTTTAAAAATAAATGTTTAAAGTATAAAATTAATCTCTCAAATACGTGTACTGTAGCGCTAAACTGTGCGTCTTGTTGTAAGATAATCTCTGTGGAAGTGTCGTAGTTATCGTCCTCCAAAGGCTAAGTTCTGCAGAAGTCAATGTACTTACCTCATGATACACAAAAGTGAAATGCTTTGCGTATAGATATCTTAGTTATTACGTACATTACCGTTATCAAGAAAGTACTGTGCTGTAACGTAATGTTGTGCTACGTAAAAGGCAGTCTCATTGTAGCTATACCACAAAAGTTACTACTAAAACATGTTTTACTTTCCAGAATAATACAGAAAAACTGTGCAGATATAACACAGATACACCGCAAAAGCAACATTGTAAATTGTCACTCATTAGTAGCGTCGTGATACAGTCGTGTAGCTGTCACATAAACTAACCACTGTGTCATCTGGTATCTCACAGAAAGTACTTTAAATCCAGAACGTATTTTCAAGTAAACCAAAATGATGCATTAAAATCTCATTAGCAGTACTGGTAAATGTTCTAATTATGTGAGCCTTATAGTCGTTACGTAATCGTGCAACTAACAAGCAAGAATGTACACACACAATAACACTGTGTCGTCTGTTCACTATAACAATGCATTCGTAATTACTGTCTAAATATGTTCCCTAAGTTCTAGACTGGATAGTTTATTTTAAAACATAGTTGCATGTTAACAGTTTCTAAGTGTGACAATGGGTACTAGAAATGTGAAATGAAAAGTTTTATAAAAAAAAAAAAAAAGTTATAAAGCAGATTATCTCTCAATAAACGGTTTTACATGTGAAATGTGGTGCAATCCTTTACTCTTCCTAGTGTGCAGAGGTTCAACTTTGAACTCAATTATCATGCGGTATACGTCGGTAAGGAATGCTAAAATTTTTCTCAAGGTTAGCGTCTATGTTACTTTTCTCCGAGCCAGCCAGCGCACGCGGCTGCCTGCGGTGCGAGTCATTGTCTGTTCCTTTGTTGGCGTACGTCGTTATTGGGATTAGGAGACCTAACTTCTACAGATTCACCTTGCCAAGAGTGCTCTGCTTTGTTTGAATCCCGCCAGTTCTGATGGGATTCAGGTCTGTCGTTTTGTTGGTAGTTTACATAGTTTCTTGTTTGTCGGTCATGTGGTGGAGAATTTCTCCCGGAATCGTAACTGCGCGCTGAACTGTTGCATCTGAAGTTATTCTGTCTCCCTTGATAATAATTGTTTACGTTTCCATATTGTCTGTTTCTATGGTTATCTCTGTCATATTCATAATTACGGAAGTGCGATCTTTCTCTGTAACTATTACTCTGCCAGTGGTTGTCATATGGGTGGTGTCTGTTTTGTTCACGATTTGCGTTGTAAGAATAGCCTTGTTGTGTCCAGTTATTATTACTTTCATCGCGGAATTGCGACGGATGTGACCTGTAATTGTTGTGTTCCTGTTTTCGCGTTCCGCGATTGTCAGTGTCAATTTCTAATTCTTGTAAGAGTCCCTGAAAAGCTTCGATGTCGTCTTTGCAACGTCCTGCCAAAATAATATGTCGTAAATGTTCAGGTAATTTGATTAAGCAAATGCGGATGAGTTCTGAGGGGCTGTATGGGTTTGACAGGTACTGATTCTTATGCAACTTTTCTTCAAAATATTTCACAAGACTGGAGAATTCAGATTGTTCGAAATGTTTCATCATTATGATGCTATGTTTTACTCGGTCTTGTGTAGCTTGAAACCAATATGCTGAGAGGAAGGCATGATAAAATTCTCCTTCATTGTGACAATCGTGAATGACCGATCACATTCTTACAGCTGGTTCATTCTCTAAGTAGCCACACACAAATTCTAATCTGTGCTGCAATGACCAGTTGGGAGGAAAACAATGAGAGAATTGATGAAGCCATGCTCGTGGATGAATGTCGTTGCCAGAATTCTTAAATGTTTTGAATTTACGTCTAGTAATCAACAGCTTATAGTCAAAATCATCGTGTCGTCGAGTCGCACAACGCTCATTGTTACATCGTGTCGGCGGTTCCATCTCAAAATTGAATGCGCCTTGCCAATTTCTTTCCGAAGTGTCCTGTGTTATTATTTTGTGGCTGTTCCGTATTTCTATGTCCCTCTTCCCGTACTGGAGCGCGAGTGTCCTCTGAAATATGTAATTCTTGTATTACTTGTGCCAACTGATCTTGTACTTCCCGGATTTCTCTTTTGTACAGTGTATTGATTTGATTTTGATTTTGTTTGAATTTTCTAATTTTTTCATACTCTTCGGTGTCAGTAAAGGCTACAGGTCTTGTGTCATTCAGATCATCATCTACCTTCGCAGATACGTTAGTGAACTGATCCAAAAGTTCGGCTACTTTCTCCGATAGTGTACTTATTTCCTCAGTGTGTTTTTCTGAACCAAATTTCAGAGTGTCCATTTGTGTTGAAATCGTATCTACTGTGTCCTTTAAGTTTTCCTGTGTTTTTGCAAGTTGTGTAACCGAATCGGTAGATACAACTGAGTCAGTTTTAGCTTGCAAGGTCTCATGATTTTCATGAACAATAGTTTGCAGTTCTTTTATGGCTGCTTCGTGATTCTGTAATGAATTTTCATGCCGCGAAAAAATAGGTTGAAAATGCTCACAAATTTGTGTTTTTACGTCATTACAGACTTTTTGACATTTCGATTCAATGTTATGCAACTCAGTAGTTAAATCTTCACGTGTTTGTTCAAGTGTGGTGTCTAACTTTTGAAGCTTTTGCTGTGTTTGTCTCTGATTTCGTTCCATTGTTTCTAACTGTTGCTGTGTTTGTCTCTGGTGTTGTTCCATTGTGTCTAACTTTTGAAGATTTTGTTCCATTGTGTCTAACTTTTGAAGCTTTTGCTGTGTTTGTCTCTGATTTTGTTTCATTTGTTGCATTAATTGCAATAATAATGTATTAGTGTCTGAAATCTGTTCCTCTATGCTTTTCGGCAGTGCATTTGCACCGGCAACATTCACATTTTGACAAGCAGAAAATGTGTCTTGACTTATTTGAGAAAACGGTGAGGACGCAAAACCTGAATCTACAGTATTTGCAAGATTGTGTCCTGTCATTTCGGATTCCTGAGGCAAGCTGTTGCCGACCGATAATGCTTCCCTGTTCACTAATTGTTTCACTGCCTAAATCATTATTTGCAGCCCGCTCCATTTCCCTATGCACAATTACCAAATTACTACTTTGAATGTCTGTTAATTCATTACACGGTGGCGCTAACACACTGCTTTCGTCTTCACTGTCATTTCTCAGTTTACTTTGGAGCCTAGTATTACGTTTTTCACACGCCATTGTTGTCACAATATTTCACACGACAACACAGAAAAGCACAATTTGAAGAGCAAAATAAGAAAACACATTAACATAGCATTGAAAATAATATCTCGTTAATTGCAAGAGCAACTGTGAAATACTTTGTGCAAATATACATGCATGCCACAACTGTTTTACTGTACAAGAATGAAAAACTACAACTACAAAGGAAATTCTCTCTACAATTAAGCACTAGCAATAAACAAAGGCTGCACTAATTACACAAACTACAAGAAAAAATCAGAAGATTCCAGTGAGGTATCCTCGGCTAAGGGTCCACATATGAAACGTCCCCTTAGAAAAATTATACATGACTGTGTTTAAACTGACACACAATATTTTTTTAGCGCAACACAGTCTGACTTTCAAAAATCCCTACAAAAGAATGGCGCTGTCTAACATTAACCTATAACTTTCACAAATCACTTACCTCACCAAAAATCTTCGTTACTCGAACTACTGCAATACAGCGAGCGCCACTACTGCCAGCTAAATAAAAGACTCAAACTACTGAAGGCACTAACTACTAATAGGCATAGTTAGGAAATGAAAGATTTTGATAGAGAACAAACAATGTATTTACCTCAATAGTGTTCAAAAGTCATAATGTATATAGCAGTTCATGACATCCAGTCTTACACATTTCAAAACTCCGCCATCTCTCTCCCCACATCCACCACTGCTGGCGGCTCACCTCCAACTGCGCAACGCTACGCGCTGTTAACAGCCAACTGCCCAACACTACAATAGCCAACAACAATGCAAACCAGCCACAGAGTGCACACAGCACAGCCAGTGATTTTCATACAGAGCGCTATGTGGCGTTACCAATAAAAAAACCTATACAGTCTACTTACAAGTTTAATGCACAGATCATTGTGGATGCCTGCTGCCGACCGTCGCAACTTCTGTCCTGCTGGCACTGACTCCCACAGTAGCCGACACAACAGTCAGAGCAACTATCAGATAGTATTTTCTGCAGGAAAGTATCGTCGCTCGAAGATCGTAAGAAAATATGGGAGTATCGTGCAAGATTTCCATTTGGTTTATGAAGTGGCAGTTGTCTTTATATGTTGACAAATGCAAAGATAATGTATATAACAAATAGAAGGAACCCAATAGTATATCAGGTGTGACAATAAAGTAATGAGACTGACTTTCTTTGTAAGATGTGGCAACCCTGCAGGCTTGCGTAGGCACAATATCTTTGACCTTGGTCTATAAGCTGCTTCTAGTCCATGCAGCACATCGATGCAACTGCTCAGTCATGAGTTGTACTGTAATAAGTCAACACATGTGTCTCTCGTCACGGAAATGGAACCACATAGTATTGCCCAACGGTATGCCATTTCTTTTTGCGTTAAATTGGTTGAAAACGCCATCTTACAGTAAGCTTCAGAAGGCTTTTGGAGATGAGGTTATGTCAAGAGCTCAAGTTTTTCGTTGGCATAAAATGTTTAGTTACGGCAGAACACATGTTGAAGATGAAGACTGCAGTGGACGACCATCAACCTCATGGATGGATGTCAACTTGGCCAGGGTGCGTGTACTCGTACGATCTGATTGAAGATTATCCGTGAAAATGATTGCAGAAGCACTGAACATCAGTCGAGAAACGGTTTGTCTAATAATAACTGAAGATCTTGGTACGATAAAGATTTGTGCAAAAATGATCCCCAGAATTCTCACACCACAACAGTGAGAAACACGGAAAAATATGGCAGCCGATCTGTTAGAGCAAACGGAAATCAATCCAGAATTGTTGAGCCGTGTTATCACTGGTGATGAAAGTTGGTTTTTTCAGTACGATCCAGAGACAAAACGCCAAAGTTCTCAATGGTGCTCAAAGGGATCACACAGACCAAAAAAAGCTAGCATATCAAAGTCAAAAGAAATTACTACAAAGAAATTTTAGAAAGACTTCGTAAAAGGGTTCTTCGTGTCCGTGCCAACATTGCTGGTACTTGGATTCTGCATCACGATAATGCGCCATCCCATACTGCTCTGTCAGTGCAGCAATTTTTAACCTCAAAACAAATTTCAGTACTACCACAGACACCTTACTCACCAGATATCGCTCCGTGCGACTTTTTTGTATTTCCAAGAGTCAAAGCGGCCGGGACACCATTTTCAAACAACACAAGATGTCGAAAAAGCTGTGACGAGGATCTTGGAGGATATTACAGAAGATGAGTTCCAGAAATGTTACCATTCATGGCAGAAGCGCTGGAAAAAGTGTGTGCAATCAGAAGGGAACTACTTTGAAGGAGACAACACTAAACTTGACTAAAACGGTAAGCAACTTTTTTTTTCACATTAGTCTCATTAATTTATTGTCACACCTCGTATGATTGCAAGATAAGTAGTGAACATGTTAGGCGCAAAACACCGTGAATGTATTTTGGGGTTATATAAAGAAGGAATATGAGCTGAGACGATCGCTTAATATCGGTGTAAGGGAAGATAAAAGGAAATCGTAGTTTTGTATAGAGAGCTCTGCGAAAGTGTTGTGCTTCTGTAAGGGAAGCGCTACTAAGGTCGTAAATGGCGCTATAGACCATATGAAAGCGTAACAGAAATACTGTAATAGTGGTAAGCCTTGGATGATTGGCGACGTAGTTCCCGCGAAACGGGTAAATTTAGAGATGCTTCGTTCGAAGACTATTATACTGGCGTGGCACCAATGTATAACTCGCGTACTGAGTGTGACAATAAGACAGGAGAGATTTGGGCATGTCCGGAGGCTTACCCGACAGTCATTTGGCCCTAGGTCAACGCGCGAGTGCAGTAGGGCAGAAATCGCTGATACTCTATCCAGCGAAACTTTCAATGAGATATCTGAATGTTTGTGGAGGAATGGCAGCCCTTTCTGTCTACCTACCTATCTACATGACTACTCTGCAAATGACAGTTGAGTGGCTGGCTGAGGTTTAATCGAAACATCTTCACACTAATTCTCCATTATTCCGCTCTCAAACAGCTCGAGGAAAAAACGAACACCGTGAGAGATCTGATTTCCCGTATTTTATTATGATGATTGTTTCTCCCTGTATAGGTCGGCATCAACAAAATATTTTCTCATTCGGAGGAGAAAGTTGGTGACTGAAGTTTCGTGAGAAGATCGTACCGCAGTGAGAATCGCCTTAATAGATCTGTTGCATTTTCTAAGTGTTTTGCCAATAAAACGCATTCTTTGATTCGTCTCCCCTCAGAAGATTTTCCATGTGTTCTCTCCAGTTTAAGTTGTTCTTAATTGTAATTCCTAGCTATTTAGTTGAATTTAAGTTGTTTATATTTGATTGATTTATAGTATAAACGAAGTTTAACGGATTCATTTTAGCAGTCATGTGGATGACCTCGAACTTTTCGTTATTTAGTGTAAATTGGCAATTTTCGCGGCATACAGATATCTAAATCGTTTTGAAATTGGTTTTGATCTTCTGACGACTTTACTAGACGATAAACGACAGCATCATCTGCAAACAGCCTCAGACGGCATCTCAGATTGTCTCCTAAATCGTTTATATTGATAAGAAAGAACAGAGCGCTTACAGTACTACTTTAGGGAACCACAGAAATCACTTATGTTTAACTCGATCACTTTCCGTCAGTTACTACGAACGGTCAGCTCTCTGACAGGAAATCACGAATTCGGTCGCATAACTGAGAGATATTCGTTAAGCACACGTTTCGATTACCCGCTGCTTCTGAGGTACGGTGTCAAAACCCATCTGGACTACGGAATCTATTTGAAATCCTTCGTCGACAGCACTCAGCGCGTTGTGTGTGTAAAGAGCTAGTTGTACTTCACAAGAATGATGTTTTCTAAATCCGTGTTGGCTATGGGTCAACAGACCGTTCCCTTCGAGGTTAGTTGTAATGTTCGAACACAGTTGTATATGTTCCATGCATATATATTCGAAGGAACAGGTATTATGGCGACTACAGCCATTATGAATTACATTAAATGTATTGGCATTTGCAAATATTGAAAACCATCAGCTGTAGAATAGAATGACGACATTGAAAATTTGTGCCGGACCGGGACTCAACCCAGAATTTCCGCCCAACGCGAGCCGTCGCCTTGCCATTTTCTTCCTTTTTTTTTTTTCTTCGTTATGTTCGTCATTGTTTCTATCATTTGGTCTGGGCGGACGTCACATTACACCCCTTCAAGTTCATCGTTAAATAGCTCACTCAGTTTTTTTTATTATTATTACGACGGTAACCCCAAAAATTTCCTTTGAATCCATTATCCGAGGCAAATCGTTGATGTGAGCCAGTAGGTATAGAATCCCCTGGCCACGTTACGAGCGCTGCGCAGGGGCTGCCATCTCACAGTTTCCAAGCTCGCTGAGTAATATTTTGGATTACCATTTCCTAGGCAGATTGCCTTTCCCAGGCTCTGAGTTCTGCCTGCCCCGTAGAGATAGATGCCTTCTGCCTCTTTTACCGTTGGAATGCTATAAAAACATTCTCTTCCGGCCATTGGGCCGACCCCGTACAAATTGGAAAGAAGACATAGAGAAGGACATCGCAGCATTAGGAATTTCAACAGGGTGAAGAGAGGCTGCGAAAGATAGAAGGCGGTGGAAGCAGATCGTTGATGCAGCGCGTGGTCTACGGGGCCTGTGATCGCTGAGAAGAGAGAGAGAGAGAATCCCAAAAGTAAGATCTCTTATTTCTTTATAAGTACAGAACTCTGTTTGCGTGGCAGTTGATCACACTGTTATGAAGAGTGCTTCACGTGCTGTGTGTAAACATGAGCACGATGCTCTGAGGTGCTCAGTCTTGGCTTGGCAGCCGTTGAGAATGGAGCTCCGGTTGGATGTTACCGCCAAGTGCGAATTGCGCGCAGTTATTCGGTATTTCAACGCACTTGGCACTGCGCCGATTGAAATCCATCGCCAATTGACGGAAGTGTCTGGTGAGTCGTGCATGGATGTCAAAAATGTTCGTAAGTGGTGTAGAGAGTCTGCAGCTGGTCGGACCGAAATTCACGACGAACAAAAGAGCGGGAGACCGTCAATTTGTGAGGAGACAGTGTTTGAAGGTTGAGCATGCGTGAAGATCGGCGGATCACCCTGGATGATATCTGCACTTTGGTTCCTGAGGTTTCCCGAAGCACCGCTCACAGAATTTTAATGGAAACACAGAACTACCGAAGGTGTGAGCAAGATGGATGCCACGCATGCTGACTGAGGACCACATGCGGCGAGTTGATGCTTCCCGCGCATTTCTTCATCGCCCTGCAGCTGAACAGGACAACTTTCTGGACTCAGTTGTCACGGGTGACGAAACCTGGGCATACCACTTTACACCTGATACCAGGCAACAATCACGTCAGTGGCGGCATCCTTCTTCGCCAAAGCCGCGGAAATTCAAACAAACACAGTCTGCCAGTAAAGTCTTGACAACCGTTTTTTGGGATCGGAAAGGGGTATGGTTGGTCGACTTTATGCCCACTGGGACCACAATTCCAGCTGACGGGTACTGTGAGACTCTGAAAAAACTCAAACGGGCATTTCAGAACCGGCGAAGAGGGATGTTGAGCAAGGGCGTACACATTCTCCATCACAACGCTCGCCCACACATCACTCGGCAAACCGTTGCTCTCCTGCAACAGTTTCAGTGGAACATAATCACCCACCCAACCTATACTCCTGATTTGGCGCCCAGTGACTATCACCTGTTCCCTAGGTTAAAAGAACATTTGGCCGAAAGCGATTCAACTCCGACGACGAGGTGAAAGAAGAGGTTCATATCTTTCTGAACAGCATGGCGGGGAGCTGATTTGACATGGGCATACAAAAACTGCCACAGCGTCTACAAAAATGCATCGATAGAAATGGGGTTTATGTCGAAAAATGGCTAAATGTTCAAGCTGTAAACTGATGTAAACAATTGTAGAAATAAACAGATGTATGTACTTATAAAAAAAATAGGAGACCATACTTTTGGGATTACCTTTGTATCACAGAGGCAGCCACCTCTCTGATCGAAAACGCTAAGCCACCCTGCTGGAGCATGTTTGGCTATCCGACCATGCTTCACGGTCAGACCCAACTTTCCATATGTCGTCATCCATGCGTCTACAACCTGCACTCGTATATTCATTACTTATATTCCGGTTCAGGGGAGACACTTTAATCGAATGTCGCATTTTCGATGTCGGTGAATACCTCGGACATTGCAGTGACTGTGTTGTTCAGTGAAAGGCGACCTCTCGCGATAACCGGGAAACTTGGGTTTAGTCCCGGTCCGGCACAAATTTTCATTGTAGTCATTCCATTATACAATTGATGGTTGTCCATATTCGTAACTACGAATACATTCCACGTTCTTTTATAATGGCGCATTCGCCTCTCGTAACATCTAGTCACTAATTCCGAATTACATAAAGATGACAAGATATTTTTAATCAAAGTATTAGTAAAATGCAGGCACCACCACACACTGTACATTTGCTAGTGCGGTATATCCGTAAATATAGGTAAAAAGAAATCAATCGTCACGAACCAGCACGAGCGAGGACGAACGGAATAGCCGAAAATCAGCGAACGGACTCGACTGCAACGTTGGTGCTATCCACCTTACTTTTATAACCGCCATGTGGGTCCAGTAGCCGGCCGCTGTGATCGAGCTGTTCTAGGCGCTTCAGTCTGGAACCGCGCTGTTGCTACAGTCACAGGTTCGAATCCTGCCTCGGGCATGGATGTGTGTGATGTCCTTAGGATAGTTAGGTTTAAGTAGTTCAAAGTCTAGGGGACTGATGACCTCAGATGTTTAAGTCGCATAGTGCTCAGAGCCATTTGAACCATTTGGGTCCAGAACTGTTTGCAGACGATCGTACGACGCAGCACTAAATGCGCGCTGTCCGTTCTATTTATTTATTTATTTATTTTACGCAGTGTCGCCACTTATGCTGTCCAACCAAGCAGAATGGCACAGAACATCTTTTTTTTAATTTTGATTGTGGCCACAGTCGTAAAATAATCGATTACCTGGATAACCCAAAATATTCACATAGCCCCACAGTTCGCCCATGAGGTTCTTCAATTGGTGGTATTTGTAAACGACCAATTCAGTGCTCGGTCCGGAGGGGAGTAGGCCATGTCCTATAGATCATACGTCCGTTCTTCGGATATCCTGCTCAAGGCACCGACATTGTCAGACCTTCTCCTAATATCGTTGGCCTGCATCGGGCAACTCTACCACTGCATGTTGTCCGCCCCCGGTAGCTGAGCGGTCAGCGCGACAGAATGTCAATCTTAAGGGCCCGGGTTCGATTCCGGGCTGGGTCGGAGATTTTCTCCGCTCAGGGACTGGGTGGTGTGTTGTGCTAATCGTCATCATTTCATCCCCGTCCACCCGCAAGTCGCCGAAGTGGCGTCAAATCGAAAGACTTGCACCCGGCTAACGGTCTACCCGACGGGAAGCCCTAGTTACACGACATTTACATTTTACAACTGCATGTTGCCACGATTGAATCATTGTACGATATTGCAGTGCCTGTGTTATTCTGATGGCGATGCAAAGTTCCTTTTGGACGTGCATGCACGTCCAAAGGATGCATGGTTCCCACGCCTGGGTTCCCGGGTTCGATTCCCGGCGGGGTCAGGGATTTTCTCTGCCTCGTGATGGCTGGGTGTTGTGTGCTGTCCTTAGGTTAGTTAGGCTTAAGTAGTTCTAAGTCTAGGGGACTGATGACCATAGAAGTTAAGTCCCATAGTGCTCAGAGCCATTTTGACGCATGGTTGACGACATAGGGAAGTTCGGGTCTGGCCGTGACCCGTGCACGGATAGCCGAATGGGTCAATCTGCTATCCGCAGTGCTGCGGCGAGGACGTCCTGTTTACGTCCCGTCCGCGCGGTCGCGAATGTTCGTAGTTTTTGCTACTTCGTCGCCGCTAGTTTAGAGTCCATCACTACCGACGTAATACGGCACATTCATACAGACAAACCTCCATCAATAACAGTTTTCCACCTGATCATGCAGGGCCGTGAGCTTTTGAAATGGAACGTTTTCTACGTGACGGCGTTAAAATTGATCCGCAGGACATAACTGGTATCCATCTCTCTATCACGAACAATGTTGTCTACCTCAAGTTAGTAAGTGACGAGGTGTGCAACAGAGTCGTGTGCGCACATGCAAACGATCTTAAATTCAAACATTCTGATGGCCATATTGGGGTGGTCTCTATCGATCACGCGGGGCTTGGCCTCCGTATGGTATAAGTCTTCGAAGTACCATCGGACGTAATCACCGCCTTATGGCAGAGTGGTCAGCCACATGGCCGAAAAATGGACCACCATTACAACGTACCCGGTTCTTAACGGGGCACGACAGATCAAACTGAACTGACAAAACATGTACCATCCTACCTTGTCGTCGGCGGATATAGGGCGATTATTATGTATGATAGCCATGCACTAGCTCCGATTGTGGCCAAGAAGGACACGTCAGGTCGGATTGTCTCCGACGGCGTCTTGCTCAAATCCCGACAGGTGAATCTATGATTCCTTCTACGATCACAACCCTTCCTCTCAATTATGCCGGGGCTGCTCGGATGGCCGCCCTTCCCGATGCCGGCTACATTAGTCCGACAGCCGCCCCCGATAGCGAAGCCACAATGGATTATCCAGTACCGGATCCAGCCACTACAACGGCGCCCCCTCCTGAGGACTATCACAGACCGACTTTGCAAGAAAGCAGAGATGACAGGATGGACATTGACCCACGGGTTGTGCCAACAGCGGATTTTCTTCCAGACACCAGAGAAGCTGACGAGATCCAACCACGTTCGGATACTGAAACAAACGTCCATAAACAGCGTTCCCCACGGAAACACAAGAGACGGCGGCGTGCTCCATCGGACGAGTGCTTGCAGCAAACGTCTGACACGGACTATGGACAATCCGACGGCGGTACCAACAGATCGCCATGGTGATGGTTTCAGTCCCTCCGATCCCACAGATCAGCAGGATCGCTTGCAGGCAGCCGCTGCCGATTACCACCCAGTACCGTCCCCCATGAACCTTGGTGGGGAGGCATGAGTGCCTCAGCAATGTAGATAGCCCTACTTAAAGTAGTGAATGAGTTTTGCTATTCGGGGAGCAAAATAACTGATAATGGTTGATGTAGAGAGCATATAAAATGTAGAACTGGCAATGGCAAGGAAAACGTTTCTGAAGAAGAGAAGTTTGTTAACATCGAGTATAGATTTAAGTGTCAAGAAGTCTTTTCTGAAAGTATTTGTGTGGAGTGTAGCCATGTATGGAAGTGAAAAATGGACGATAAATAGTTTAGACAAGAAGAGAATAGAAGCTTTCGAAATGTGGTGCTACAGAAGAATGCTGAAGATTAGATGGGTAGATCACGTAACTAATGAGGAGGTACTGAACATAACTGAGGAGAAGAGGAATTTGTAGCACAACTTGACGAGAAGAAGGGATCGGTTGGTAGGACATGTTCTGAGGCATCAAGGGATCACCAATTTAGTAATGGAGGGCAGCGTGGAGGGTAAAAATCGCAGAGGGAGACCAAGAGATGAATACACTAAACAGATTCAGAAGGATGTAGGTTGCAGTAGGTACTGGGAGATGAAGAAGCTTGTACAGGATAGAGTATCATGGAGAGCTGCTTTAAACCAGTCTCTGGGCTGAAGACCACAACAACAACAACACAACACAGCGCCGAAGGAGTCTGCGCCGAGTGCCTCAGCAGCGACCAACAGCCGATGGTATTTCATGGCGACTGGGCGGACGACGGTCAGGAAAACTCCTTGCCCACCGCGTCGGACGACACGCGGGGGAATTCACCCCTCGAGTGTTGATCATTTTCCACCTCCAGTGACAGCGATGAGACAGCCTGACGTCACGTGCACACACCCCTTACAAGGGTGTTGATAGCCAACACGAGTGCTATGGACAGATCTCAAACTTATCGTGTTGCAACTGTAAACATCAACACTATACAGACGCGCGCTAAGTTATCCTTACCTCAGGATGTGTTGGATTATGCTTCCATCGATATAGCCCTTCTCCAGGAGGTGTACATCGATGACTTACCGGGCATGTACGGTTATGACGCATGCGTCTCTCCAGCTTCCCCCACAGGCAGTGGCGTCGCTGTACTTCTTCGGGAAGGGATAGTGGCGGACGATATCCTTTTTCTGCCTGGGGCAAGAGGAATGGCACTCACAGCACTGGGTGTCCGCCTTATCAGTATCTATGTACCTTCCGGGACGGACAAACGTCGCGAACGTTCACGATTCTTTGCGGAAGACGTCGCCCCGGTCTTCCACGGCCGCCACGACCATCTGGTGTTTGGAGGTGACTACAATTGCGTACTGGCATCCAGAGACCAACTCGCACAACATAATCCGCGCCCGGAACTCGAGACGCTAATCCGAAACCTGCAGATGGTGGACACTTGGTAACATCTTCACGGCCACCGACCGGGATTCACACACTTCACGAATCGCTCTTCCAGTCGCATCGACAAGATTTATGTCTCCTGCTCTCTTGCCGCTGGGACACAGGATGCGGAACTGTGGCCGGCAGCTTTCTCGGACCACTCAGTTTACATCTGTACTGTCATCGTACGGCGACAACAAGTGTGTAGAAGCCGCAGCCCGTGGAAATTAAACGTCGCTCCCCTGTCGTACCCGGATTGCCGCCAAACTGTTGAGGATACCTGGCTGGCATTCGTGTGAAAATCGCCCCCGTGCATAACCGACAACGACCAGCTGGTGGTTGGATTGCGCCAAACCAGCACTGAGACGAACGTTGATAACCTACGGTCGCGACCACTCTGATTGGCGTAGACACACACTCGAGTTTTACTTCAGGGTACTGCGAGACTGCGATGCTATGGCGACGTCCCCGGATCGACAAACGGTGGTCCACCGTGCTAAGGCTCCGATCGTCGCTAATATGGGACACCACCTAGAGAGGATGGTCATTCGCTATAGGATGCAGCATATGATGGCGAGCGAACGCCCGTCTATGTTCCACGTACATCGTGAACGTAAACGAGGCCAAAGAGCGCTGATACGCTTCATCGACACAGAGACGGCCGTTGCCTCACCACGCAACAAGACATAAGCACAGCGTTCTACAATCATTATTCCCAGCTCTATTCAGCTCAGACTTCTGATCCGACAGCACTGGAGGACGTCTCTCAGACGATTTACGGCACCATCACCCCGGCACCTGGAAGCGTCCTTCATGGCCAAAATTACTGAAGAAAAAGTGATGGACGCCATTAGAAAAGGAGCTATAAACAAGTCTCCGGGTCCTGATGGCCTTCCCTTGGAATTTTACCGGACTTTCCAATACTTACTAGCCGCCTGATGGATGGACATCTGTTGCGAACTACTATCCCCAGAAGTGCCGCCCCCCGCGGCCCTTGTAGAAGGGATGATTATTCCTGTTCACAAACCGTCCGGTGGCTCACGGCTGCAGGACTACCGTCCGCTAACGCTATTGAATTAGATGTTGGCGGCGCGGATACGTCAGATCTTACAACACGTCATCTCACCCGATCAAACGTCATTAGGAGGCGACAGTGATATTCAAACAGCGCTCAGTGAATATCGCGACTTGGTCTCACAGGCAAGGGCATGTCGTCTGAAGGGTGCGCTGGAGGCAATCGATTTCAGTTAAGCTTTCGATCGCGTGGACCAAGACTATTTGGAAGCGGTCCTCCAACATATGCGATACCCGCAGCCATTCCTCACTGTCGTCATGCGACTACTCCGTGGCGCGACATCCAAGGTGATCGTCAACGGCTAACCTAAGCAGCCCCTCACCATTTGTCTATCGATACGCCACGGCTGCCCTCTGTTCACTTTACTTTACGCTGTGGCCATCCAACCACTCCTATGCGGCCTGCGCCAACGGTTAGCGGATATGACGTTGTGAGGCCATACTTCCCGATGTAAAGCATGCGCTGACGACCTGGTGATTGTCATCCGCAACGTCGACGACACCGCCAGCGCAATGAATTGGATGGCTACATATAGCATGGCAAAATCAGTGGCGATGAACGTCGGGGTCGGACTGCCTGAGGACAGCGTCACCCCCTTACAGCTCAGACATACTTTGAAATGCTACGGCATTGATTTCACAGACGACATACGACAAACCGCTGCTCACAACTTTCGATGACTTTTACTAAATGTTCGGACTGGGATAGCCAACAACGGCCTACGAGCACTGGGCATCGTCCAACGGACCCGGTATGTCAACACACGTTTAGCGTCACGCATTCCGCACATCGCCCAGATATTACCTATACCGGTGATGTTAGCTCTCCGTATGCTGGAGGCTTTTGGGTCCATCGTGAGTTCAGGAATGCTTTTCACGATCACATATGAGGCTCTCACTCTTCCCCCGGATCGGGGAGGACTTGGCCTTTATCACGTTCATGACAGTGCGGTCGCCCTATTTGTGAGCTCGTTAGTCAAACTATGGCACCGCAGTCCGGAAGTCTGACGAGTTTGTTATTACAAGCACCGCCCTCCCTCTCGCCACCTGTGCCGATAGATTACGTCCTCTGTTCACTCTTCTACATCGATGTCTTTTACCTCGAACTCGATAACGTCTACCTCCCTTACCAGAGACTCAACTGGTGACGGCACGGACGATTTATCGCGTCCTGCAGTGTGAACGACCCGATAACATCGTGGAGAGGAAGCACCGAACGTCAACTGGCGAGTAGTGTGGAGGACAATTCACCACGTAACAAAAAAAATGGTTCAAATGGCTCTGAGCACTATGGGACTTAACAGCTATGGTCATCAGTCCCCTAGAACTTAGAACTACTTAAACCTAACTAACCTAAGGACATCACACAACACCCAGCCATCACGAGGCAGAGAAAATCCCTGGCCCCGCCGGGAATCGAACCCGGGAACCCGGGCGTGGGAAGCGAGAACGCTACCGCACGACCACGAGATGTGGACCACCACGTAACACTGGACACTGACGTCATGGTGATGTGGTATGTCACTGTCAACGGTAAGCAAGTGACCAGATCAAGGCTACATGCGATCCACTTGGTACACTCACCCACGTGCACGAGCTGTGGCGTTAAAGGCGACGATGAACACCGTCTTAGCCGTGGCGAGTCTACGGCAGTGTGGCACTCGGTGAAGCAAATGTCAGCGTACTTCCTTCGAGTGACACCGAATCATATTGAACCAAAGACTATATTATTACCGGATGAGACGTATTACCCATGTACGAAAACTAATGCTGTGAGTGGCTTCGTGGACATGCAGTACATTATTTGTTTCATGACGGCACTAAGGACACTTTAGACTTTTGGAACTATTTCCGGGAACGACATCACAAGACCCTTCGTAGCCCAAAGTATCGACAGTATTTTTCCAATTATTTGTCGAGTGCGTTCCACGACCCTCCACGCAACTGGATCATCACGGGTAAGAGAAGACGATGATAGAACACTACACGGTACAACGTGGGACCTACCTTGGTCATTGCGAGAAGTCATACCTGGATGATAAAGCAGATGGAGAGTTTTGTCGTGACCCCTCGCACTGTGTAGCAGTATTTGCCCCCTTTCCTCTTTTTGTCCCCAGTGCGAAAGGTTCTTCGCATTTCTTTCGTTTCCCATCCGGTGCAAGATATAGTACCGGTTAATAGTGGTACGGATTCCACCCTTAGGTTTTAATTAAGGGGGGTAGGACGTCAAATGGGCCGACTTGGAGCAGGACAGGCATCACATGGCATTTTAATTTCCAGTGTCTATACTTTTACAAATAAATTCATAAAACTTTGTCAGCATGCATACCATACTTACAGGTGCATGAAAGTCTAGAATTTATTTAATTAATGGAAAAACGAATGAGCTGTTGTATTTTAAACTTCATGTTTAGAAAAAACACAAATTTTGTAGTTAATTACCTCAATTTTTACCACAGTTTTTAATAGATTTGGAAAATTCTAGAGCTTCATACACCTTTAAGTATGGTTTGTATGCTGTGCAAAATTCATCGAAAAATCTCTCTTATTTATGAAGAAAAGTGTACCTATAGCAACAAATGCTGCCATTAGTAAGTGCAAAAAAATGATGAAATTACACATGTAAAAAAATTATTTCGTTCAAAAAAAGTTCAAATGGCTCTGAGCACTATGGGACTTAACATCTTAGGTCATCACTCATCAGTCCCCTAGAACTTAGAACTACTTAAACCTAACTAACCTAAGGACGTCACACACATCCATGCCCGAGGCAGGATTCGAACCTGCGACCGTAGCAGTCCCGCGGTTCCGGACTGCAGCGCCTAGAACCGCACGGCCACCGCGGCCGGCTATTACTTCGTTATATTTTACAACTTCCACTGCTAAGAGTGTGAATTCTGAATCCTTCCTGGTCATGCTGACAAAGTTTTATAAATTTATTTCTAAAAGTGTAGACAGTGGAAACTGAAATGTCCTGTGGTGCCTCTCCTGCTCCAAGTCGGCCCGTTTGACGTCCTACCCCCCTTAATGGCTTCCTTAGCCTCACACTTTGCTTTTTTTCTTTTTGTCCTTCGAGCAACGAGTGTCCTTAATAATTTCAGTTACTTACTGCTTTAAAAATTATTAATTAAGTAAAACAACAAAAGAAAAGTCACCAAATAAAAATAAATGAAAATAACAATAACTTTAAAAACAATAAAACCATTGCATCCCTTGTACCACATCTCCAGGAATGGGAGAGGGAAGACATTAAAAAAAAATAAAAGGCTAACAGCGCGTTCTATTTGCCGCCTTGCTAGCGTCAGTGGATACACTCCTCCCAGTCGTATTAAGTGGCTCATAATTCTGACTGTCACGTGACTTGTTACGAACCAAAGAAGAGGGCAAACACCGTGGCCGTTCTCACTCATACTTACCTGTAATGATCCCCGTTACGTGTTTATATACCCGCATCGGAGTCGCGCTGTATTCCACATACAGTGCAGCAAAGCAGCCAACGAAAACGCTTTGGTCGCCCCTTATCTTAGTGCTACGTAGAAGTAAAATTCATGAAGTATTAATTTCAGTTATGGTAAATCTGTATAATAAATATGTGATTTGGATTGAGCATTGATTTAAGTGTTAATATGACCGTTAACTCTTAACTGGAATGTTCGTAACAATTCCAAACGAAATGTGCCTGGCCCAACCGCGGCAGCGGGTCGTGGAAAAATAAAGACTTTACTATGCAAAGTGGGCATGAAAATATGTGCAAGAGAGAAGATAAATAGCGCTAGATGGTTGAAGAGGAGGAGGAGGAGTTGATGTAGATGAACCAGAAGATAAAGCAATACAGTCAGAATTTTAAAGAAAGCTGAATGATTAGAATTTAAACATGTTAGCACAAATTAATGAGATTGACATAAAGCTATTTAAACGGTATAGGAACTGGCAGAGTGTGTAAAATGATCTTCTAAATTACCAATTTTCCAGAAAAAATACTGCCGTCAGTTCCTTAGCAAGCAAGAGCATGCTGCTACAAGACTACTCCCCCATGGTGTTCTGTTTCTCCGCCAGTCATTCGGAATGTCGCTCTGTAGCAGTTCCTTTCAGCGTCCACATCTCCGTCTTTCCCCAGGACTGCTCCATAGGAAAGAACATTGGACAATATGACAGGCCATCAGTGGGCGCCGTGGATGAAGACAACTTTGCAACAAGTCCACAGTGTTAGGATTCTTGTAGATTTTCCTCAAGACGTTTCACTCAAAAACAAGAAGGCTGATGCCAAGACATGCCACGTCTCTCATGCATATAATGTCACTAGATGGATCACTGTCCTGTCCGCATGTGCTGCGAAACATTTTATCAGGTTTCTTGATTTATGTAGACAGTTCCCAGCTTGGATCATCACATTCATCTCTGCTTCGTTCGAAGCGAGCTCTGTGAATGATATTTCCAGGTACTTTAATACTCCATCACATTCAAAAGATCATTATTAGTGGAGGTGTGAATCACGTGGCCTAGCTCGTTCCTTCGTATTCTTCTCTGAGGACAGATAACAGGACTACATCATTATTGGGGAAGACAGAAACGTTGTGGTGATGTTCTTGTTGAAAGTTTGTGTGATTTATTTTCTCTAGTGCAAGCTTGAACAACTCTGGGACATATCATTCGCTAGAAATCATAATTACTTTTCCATAGCTTTCTTTAAGAGTTCCATTTTGTGTGTTACTTATTGTTATGCACAAAACATAGAAAAGAATAGATTGTATAACTGTAAGAAAAGCAACTAAATGAAGATTACCTGGATTCAAATAAATATAAACGCAAGATAGGTAATTCTGATTTTGCACTTATTAATGGTAGGATAATACAAGTACAATCAAAATATTTTCATCACAACGTTTATGGATGTAGAGGCAGCTATGAAAAGCTTTATGTGGAGTAAAATAATAGCAGTGCTGAGAAGAATGGCAATGACAGAAGGGAATACTGAATATCCGCTATATTTCAAAAGGAAATGCGTGGATAATAGCGGAAGACTAATACTTTTTGAGAAAGCCGTAGTGCATAGTTGCAGCATTCGGCACTGTTGTAAAACTCGTGTGTTGTAGAAGTTATAGGTAAAAAGAGGAAAATATCAGAAAAGCAAAAGTGCAAGGAGAGCTTATGCGAATCCTAGCGGTCCCAGGCGACATATTCCTTCTCCTCAGAGTAAGGACTCCTAAGCAGAACTGTTAAATCGAACGGCCAGTAGCAAGGAATTTGGGTTGCAAGCAAACAAAGCAGAGGCGAAAACAATAAAAGTTACTAAGGAGAGTAACAGCGATTTGCTAAACGTGGCACTAGCAGAAGCAAAAGAATTTTGTTACCTCGGAAGTAAAATTACCTGAGATTACCTAAACAATGTCTGTACCAGAACCACACTTGACGTCATGCATCAGGTAACTCACTCAAAAAATAACTGGCGCTATACGTACGGAACATTCCATTTTGTAGAACAGAGTCGTAGACTGTGGCCTAATCGAAGAAGAGGAAAGTGAATTTAAAAACAGAATTACTTAATCATATTAAAAATGAAGCAGACAGACAAATTATGTCATGAAGATTTAGGCACCTATTAGAATAACAGGCGAAAAAATAAGTCAATGGAAAACCCTTGGCACGTACTGCCATAATTAAAAAGAACTTTACGTGATATGTATCAACTCGTCAATATATGTAGACGGACTGAAGAAGTAGCTACAATGATTTTGCACTTCAGGTGCTCCATTCCATTTCACGAACTTTTTACTTGCCTTATCGAAAACGTCGTGTTTTTTTTGGGAAGGGGGGGGGGGGTAGTGGCACAATGACTGTTGCGGGATGGAGGTGGGATATTTGAAGGCGTTGAAAGACAGCTAAACCACATTTCTGCGAAGCGATGACTATAAAAGTTTGTGATGCTCTGTGAAGGACTTCCAGAGAAACACGTTGAAGGCACATGCTGGCCCGTGCGTTGGCTCCACATCGGAGGTTCCCGTGGGGACAACAGGGTGGGTTCTGCAGCATGGCGGCGCAGCGGAAGGAAAAGAGCGACCAGCCTCTCCAGTCTAAATACAATCTGGAGCAAGCTGAGTGCCTTAGTATGGCCCAAAAGCAAGAGGGGGTTGTTCTCAGGGTCTCTGAAAGAGCCGAACAAGGATACGTGTTCTTGCGACCGTCCTGTGGACTGGGTGTTGGAAAGGATGGTGTGTTGTCGACTAAACAGTATGGTACCTCGTATCGATTACTTACACTAGCGCAGTCAGCAATCTGAACTGTAGTGTGTATGTCTCCTATCTAAAGCACACATTTGCGAACAAAACAATTTTAAATTAACGACTACAGCATAGGCAAGTCTAAATACACTCCTGGAAATGGAAAAAAGAACACATTGACACCGGTGTGTCAGACCCACCATACTTGCTCCGGACACTGCGAGAGGGCTGTACGAGCAATGATCACACGCACGGCACAGCGGACACACCAGGAACCGCGGTGTTGGCCATCGAATGGCGCTAGCTGCGCAGCATTTGTGCACCGCCGCCGTCAGTGTCTGCCAGTTTGCCGTGGCATACGGAGCTCCATCGCAGTCTTTAACACTGGTAGCATGCCGCGACAGCGTGGACGTGAACCGTATGTGCAGTTGACGGACTTTGAGCGAGGGCGTATAGTGGGCATGCGGGAGGCCGGGTGGACGTACCGCCGAATTGCTCAACACGAGGGGCGTGAGGTCTCCACAGTACATCGATGTTGTCGCCAGTGGTCGGCGGAAGGTGCACGTGCCCGTCGACCTGGGACCGGACCGCAGCGACGCACGGATGCACGCCAAGACCGTAGGATCCTACGCAGTGTCGTAGGGGACCGCACCGCCACTTCCCAGCAAATTAGGGACACTGTTGCTCCTGGGGTATCGGCGAGGACCATTCGCAACCGTCTCCATGAAGCTGGGCTACGGTCCCGCACACCGTTAGGCCGTCTTCCGCTCACGCCCCAACATCGTGCAGCCCGCGTCCAGTGGTGTCGCGACAGGCGTGAATGGAGGGACGAATGGAGACGTGTCGTCTTCAGCGATGAGAGTCGCTTCTGCCTTGGTGCCAATGATGGTCGTATGCGTGTTTGGCGCCGTGCAGGTGAGCGCCACAATCAGGACTGCATACGACCGAGGCACACAGGGCCAACACCCGGCATCATGGTGTGGGGAGCGATCTCCTGCACTGGCCGTACACCACTGGTGATCGTCGAGGGGACACTGAATAGTGCACGGTACATCCAAACCGTCATCGAACCCATCGTTCTACCATTCCTAGACCGGCAAGGGAACTTGCTGTTCCAACAGGACAATGCACGTCCGCATGTATCCCGTGCCACCCAACGTGCTCTAGAAGGTGTAAGTCAACTACCCTGGCCAGCAAGATCTCCGGATCTGTCCCCCATTGAGCATGTTTGGGACTGGATGAAGCGTCGTCTCACGCGGTCTGCACGTCCAGCACGAACGCTGGTCCAACTGCGGCGCCAGGTGGAAATGGCATGGCAAGCCGTTCCACCAGACTACATCCAGCATCTCTACGATCGTCTCCATGGGAGAATAGCAGCCTGCATTGCTGCGAAAGGTGGATATACACTGTACTAGTGCCGACATTGTGCATGCTCTGTTGCCTGTGTCTATGTGCCTGTGGTTCTGTCAGTGTGATCATGTGATGTATCTGACCCCAGGAATGTGTCAATAAAGTTTCCCCTTCCTGGGACAATGAATTCACGATGTTCTTATTTCAATTTCCAGGAGTGTATGTGGGATGAAAACTCTCTTGGCTGCATACCTCCCAAGCAGGCTATAAGAAGTAAAACATTTTAAACAGAATGGGATTTATTGTGATGGACATATTTTACAAATGGTAACGCAGTCACTTGGTGTAATGAAATAACGGCTGAAAGATTACAAGCCGTCTGGCTTGCTTCCTTCCATTTATACGCTAAATTCGTCTGCCCCTTGTCACGCCTGACGATAGACAGGACACTTTAGTTTCATCTTACTAAAAATCTCATGATGTTATTTAATGCTGGGTAATGTATTTTAGAAAACTGCAGTGGCTTGCAGTTCCATTCTACAAATGCTTGAGAACCTCTCAGTTCGCACAGAACTCTGGGAGCAACAGGAGAGACCACAAGGCATTCAGAGGCTTTGTTCCGGCTTACGCGTCTCAAGGAGACACTTGGTAGGACTCGTAGAACTCCCTTGTCAATCAAGGTAAGAGGGGATTCGCGGTACTCGGTACCGTTCGGCTCTGTAGAAGGCCGAGGGCGATAGTTTCAAATACTGGCTGCCACATAATACTTAATGATGAGAAATCATAAGTCTTGGAATGTCTGGGCGTACGCTGTGCGAGGAAAAGCCGTATGGGGTTCCCGTCACATTGGTTAGGCTTCTGGAAATTTGGAAATATATAAACAACGCTGTGATTTGCCCATCGCGTAATGACGTCAGAAGGGAATTTCTAGAGAAAACTGACGAAGATGTGCTCTGATTGGCCTGCGTCTGGAGACATTCTAGGGCGACAATTTATTAAACGTGGCTGTTTTCGCGCTGCTGGCAGAAAACGATAACTTTTTCCTGATTGACTTGGACAGCGCAAATAACAGAGTCGGGAGCGGGGACACGGGAGGATAGAAACTCTTGGATTGGGTGTGTAAGGTGAAGAAAGATCGCGGTCTGAGAGGTCGAGAACTCTGGGTTCAGACGGTGGATAGGACTTCACGGTGCGCGAATCTTGACGATCGAAATGCTCATTGTTCACTTCCAAGATGCTTCTCCAGACCGGTGTAAAATGAATGTGCGCAACGGAAAATAATAAACGCTGAAATGAAGATTTGGCTCTGTCTGACTACTCCCTGAAGCAGATTAATTCTATAAATTACAATCTAAACATAAATGAATGATGAAGGCAGCTAATACTACTAAATTATTAACGTTGTTCCTGCTTGTATATTTATTGTAGATTAAATAACCTTTATATTACAAAATTTACATTTCCCAAGTAAAATTACTAATCAATTGCCCAACTCTGCTCCTTATTATGACTGCGCGATCTAATATCAATAATGCGAAATGACTGACATCATCTACGTACCAAACACTAGAAGACACTACTTTCAAAGGTGATCTACGGTGGTGTGGAAGCTCAGTGGAAATAAAGTAACGAGATCACAGATGTTTAGCTTTTATAGCACTAATAAGCCGAAGCAATTTGCGATATCACCGTATGTACTGCGTCTGGTGCGTCGGCGTGCTGATTCTCGTACACGTCTGCGTCGATGGAAGAACGCCAGCCACAAAATAAAACTCTTTCAAACACTAGGGCGGTAGAAGGCGGTCCTCTGACTAATATGCTCTAATACTGTCTACTTCTCTCTGTGTTCTACAGACGAGAAACGCGAACTCCCAGCCACAAGAACGGAATTCAGATAACGTTTCAACGTAAGTATAGGCAGAAGGAGTGCCCTCAATTACTGAATGCTGCGTACTCAACGACGACTTCCAACCCGCAGGTGAAGTCCAGAATCGTACAGGTTCCCAGCAGTAGAGTACCTAACTGTTCTAACTATAAACTCTGCTGAGAGCAGAGACAGCAAATCCGTCTGTATCAACAAAGAAGATATCGAGCGACCGTCACACACGAGCGCTCACAACGGAAGACCTCTTCTCTCCACCGCTGGCTTCCCAGCAAGGCTTGGCTCCCCACCATCGTAATTCCGAAAACAAATCATAATCTCGAAACCACGGAATATTCTCCCTCTCTACAGATTCTTCCGAACGCCGACCTACCATATTTTAGTCTTTTGTCGTCCAACTCGAAAAGTTTGCGAGGAAAAACTTGTACTCGTACAATGGTACGCTTCTGAGTACAAATCCTTGAAAGTAACCAGCCTGCGTGGTTTACGAGGTGCTGCTCTTCGTTCCTCTCACCTGCGTCCAAGATTTTCGTAGTTTCCGAAGTATAATCCTTCCCGTCCGGCTACAACACCGGCCAGTCGCGACTCTATTGTGCTCCAGAGCTCAGGTGCCACCACGTCTGTCTAGCTACTTCCTGTGTTTAAGCAGGACCAACACCTGTGCAGGCCTTCCAACCAGAGCTTCAGTTCTGCCTGCCGTTTCATCTCCACTGGCGTTCCAACCTCTACTAGTATAGGCAATAATTCATTACGCTGTTTTTATAATAAAGACACTCATGCAATAAGAGTTAACAATTATTTACAAGACGTACATGACAATGTCAGTCTCCTTTATATATTCATATATACGATGTACAACCTATCACATGATACATAATTGTGTATGTAGATCACGGCAAAATATGTGGATGAGTTCTTGTAAGGTGCGATATTATAGCCACCTTACGCACTAAGACCACACATGGGCAAGTGACCACCACGACAGACTGGCGGAAGTACGCATCAGCACCGGCGGTAAGTGGGCACTGATGTTTGCAAAGGGGACGTACTGTTGTCACAGCACCGTTAATCCCAGATTCACTGAAAGTGGCGTTTTCATTTATTGGTCTCTCATCCACTGGAATAACTGAAGCATGTGGTGGCTTGCATTCCTATTAGTGACTGAATGTGCAGCTGTAATACGGTTTTGCTCCCCCCAATTGCTTCATACCTTTATTGCAATCACTTTTTCTATTATATCACTGAGTCTTATGCTATGTCATTGCTTTTAATACAATAAAAACATAATTTTATTTTATTTGTCTTTCTACATCTACATATCTACATATATATTCCGCTAGCCACCAAGCGGTGTGTGACGGAGGGCACAATTTGCGCCAAAGTCATATTTCCCCCCCTCTGTTCCACTCGCGGATCGCGCGAGGGAAAAACGACTGTCTGAACGCCTCAGTACGAGCTCTAATTTCCCTTATCTTTGAATGGTAATCATTGCGCGATCTGAAAGTTGGTGGTAATAATATATGCTCTACATCCTCGGCGAAGATCGGATTTCGGAATTTAGTGAGCAGCCCCTTCCGGTTATCTGCAAGTGTGTCCCACTTCAAACTTTCTATGAGATTTGTTACGCTTTCGCGATGGCTAAATGTACCAGTCACGAATCTTGCCGCTCTTCTTTGGACCTTCTCAATCTCTTCAATCAGACCCAACTGATAAGGGTCCCATACAGACGAACAATACTCTAATACTGGACGAACTAACGTATTGTAAGCAATTTCCTTTGTTGAAGGACTGCATCGCTTCAGGAATCTACCAATAAACCGCAATCTAGAGTTCGCCTTGCTCTTTACTTGTGTAATCTGATCATTTGAGATCATTTCGAGTAGTCACACCCAGATATTTGAAGGATGTTACCGCTTCCTAAGACTGGGCATTTATTTTGTACTCGTACAGCCGGCCGATGTGGCCGAGCGGTTCTAGGCGCTTCAGTCTGGAACCGCGCGACCGCTACGGTCGCAGGTTCGAATCCTGCCTCGGGCATTGATGTGTGTGATGTCTTTAGGTTAGTTAGGCTTAAGTAGTTCTAAGGTCTAGGGGACTGATGACCTCAGATGTTAAGTCCCATAGTGCTCAGAGCCATTTGAACCATTTTTGTACTCCTACGTTAATGGGGATTTTCGTCTCGTTATACGCAGTACTAATATTGAGAGATAACTGTCAGTCATTACACCACCCATTTATTTTCTGCAAATCCTCATTGATTCGTTCACAACTTTCGTGTGATACTAGTTTCCTGTAGACTACAGCATCATCGGCAAATAGTCTAATGCCGCTGTCAATAGCATCAACCAGATGTTTAAGTAAATCATCATTACTATTTGTCGATTCAGTAGGATTTTACAGCCATTCCCCACCCTAGGATTGGATTTTAGGGTCACTTCTGAGATAGCGATTGTGTTGGTCAATTAAAATTTAATAACGGGTCTTAAGGAGTGTGTGACGGAGTCTGACCAGTTCTATCATTCCAGTACGATTTCACATCCACGCACCCCGGAGTTTTCCACGGCTAGAATGACAACTGAAATCGATAAACCAGGGACAGACGTGCTGAACATCGGTAAAAGTAGGGTACAAGCATTTGTGTTGGACTTCAAGGCTTCCGCTATACAGCTCACCTTCCTGATGTAAGGCCTGTGCTCGAGAGTTCCAGTTCGGACATTCCGACGAAATCTTCAGCTACGGAGCGGTGCTATTAAGCTGCCATAAGATGACCGGCTGCCATGACGCAGTTGATCCTTGAGACCACCTCCATCATTCAGTAGATGGTAATGCACCAACGGACTTCAAAAAGTTAGTCTCCGATGCTTTAAAAAAATTTATTTTATAAAATAAAATAAAATTTTAACAATCAGCAGTTTATTGTCCAATTAGTCATCTACCGGTTTCGGTTATTAACCATCAAACAGGACGTAGGGACGCTTTTAACTAATCTGTATGATGGTTAATAACCGAAACCGGTAGATGACTAACGGGCTAATAAGCAGCCGATGGTTAAATTGCATTTTAAAAACACTTTACGGTTGTTGAACCTAACCTTGTGGAAGTGTTTTAGAAAAAGTTCTCAAATCCAGGAAGAATTAAAGTACAGAGGTAAAGCTAATGTGGAAGTGCTAGAAACTGAAACAAAACACATCAAAAAAAGTTTTACATCACTCCGGTTCCCAGAACTCAGGAAGACAGACGTTCACTGTGGGTATTGTTTCACAGACACACTCACTTTGACTGTTGAGAGATGTCACTAAACCCGCTCAAAGATGTAAACAACCATGCATGAGGAGCGCCTCTTAGACGGAGGGGGTCCGACAGTCGAACAGTTCCAGTTATCCCACCAGGAAGGAGGTACAAGGCTCGTGTTGTCTGTACTTCAACCATGCCTAGATGGTCAATACCGCGGTTAGATCGCGTCCGCATTGTTACTTTGTGCCAGGAAGGGCTCTCAACAGGGGAAGTGTCCAGGCGTCTCGGAGTGAACCAAAGCGATGTTGTTCGGGCATGGAAGAGATACAGAGAGACAGGGACTGTCGATGACATGCCTCGCTCAGGCCTCCCAAAGGCTATTACTACAGTGGATGACTGCTACATACGGATTGTGGCTCGGAGGAACCATAACAGCAACGCCACCATGTTGAATAATGCTTTTTGTGCAGCCACAAGACGTCGTGTTAAGACTCAAACTGTGCGCAAATGGCTGCATGATGCGCAACTTCATTCCCGACGTCCATGGCGAGGTCCGTCTTTGCAATGACGACACCATACAGCGCGGTACAGGTGGGCCCAACAACATGCCAAATGGAGCGCTCAGGATTGGAATCACGTTCTCGCATATTTCTTCAGGCAGACAATCGTCGGAGACGTGTTTGAAGGCAACCCGGTCAGGCTGAACGCCTTAGACACATTGTTCAGGGGTGGCATTATGTGGGGCCGATGTACGCCACTGGTGGTCATGGAAGGCGCCGTAACGGCTGTACGATACGTGAATGCCGTCCTCCGGCCGATAGTGGAACCATATCGGCAGCATGTTGGAGAGGCATTCTTCTTCATGGACGACAATTGGCGCCCCCATCGTGCACATCTTGCATTTTGTGACTGACTTCCTTCAGGATAACGACATCGTTCGACTAGAGTGGCAGCGTGTTCTCCAGACATGAAGCCCATCGAATATGCCTGGGATTGATTGTAAAGTGCTGTTTATAGGCGACGTGACCCTCCAACCACTCTGAGGGATCCACGCCACGCCAAATTGCCATTGAGGGACGGGACAATCTAGACCTACAGTGCCTTGATGAACTTGTGGATAGTATGCCCCGACGAATCCAAACATGCTTCAATGCAAGAGGACGTGCTACTGGGTATTAGAGGTACCGGTGCTTTCAGAAATCTGGATCACCACCTCTGAAGGTCTCGCTGTGTGGTAGTACAACATGCAATGTGTGGTTTTCTTGAGCAATAAAAAGGACCGAAATGATGTTTATGTTTATCTCTGTTCCAATTTTCTGTACAGGTTCCAGAACTCTCGGAACAGAGGTGATGGAAAACTTTTTTTGATGTGAGTATTTAATAAAGTGTTGATTGATTGTGTAAGTAAGCTGTTTAGGTTTTCTTATTGGTAACGCCACGTAGCGCTCTGTATGAAAATCACTGGCTGTGCTGTGTGCAGTCTGTGTCTGCTTTGCATTGTTGTAATACTCGCCACTGTAGCGTTGGGCAGCTGGATGTTAACAGCGCGTAGCGTTGCGCATTTGGAGGTGAGCCGCCAGCAGTGGTGGATGTGGGGAGAGAAATGGCGGAGTTTTGAAATTTGTAAGACTGGATGTCATGAACTGCTATATATATTATGACTATTAAGGTAAATACATTGTTTGTTCTCTATTAAAATCTTTCATTTGCTACCTATGCCTATCAGTAGTTAGTGCCTTCCGTAGTTTGAATCTTTTATTTAGCTGGCAGTAGTGGCGCTCGCTGTATTGCAGTAGTTCGAGTAACGAAGATTTTTGTGAGTAAGTGATTTATGAAAGGTATAGGTTAATGTTAGTCAGGGCCATTCTTTTGTAGGGATTTTCGAAAGTCAGATTGCGTTGCGCTAAAAATATTGTGTATCAGTTTAAGCACAGTCATGTATAATTGTTCTAAGGGGACGTTTCATATGGTGACCCTGCCAGGATACCTCATTGGAATCTTCCGATTTTTTTTCTTGTAGTTTGTGTAATTAGTGTAGCTATTGTTTATTGCTAGTGGATAATTGTAGAGAGAATCTCCTTTGTAGTTGCAGTCTTTCATTGTTGTTGTCGCATGCATGTGGATTTGCACCAAGCATTTTGCAGCTGCGCTTGCAATTAACTAGATATTATTTTCAGTGCTATGTTCATGTGTTTTCTTATTTTACTCTTCCAATTGTGCTTTTCTGTGCTATTGTGACAATAATGGCGTGTGAAAAACGTAATACTAGGCTCCAAAGTAAACTGAGAAATGACAGTGAAGACAAAAGCAGTGTGTTAGCGCCACCGAGTAATGAATTAACTAATGTTCAAAGTAGTAATTTGGTAATTGTGTATAGGGAAATGGAACAGGCGGCAAATAATGGTGTAGACAGTGAAACAATTAGTGAACAGGGAAACATTATCGATCGATCGGTCGGCAATAGCTCGCCTCAGGAATCCGAAATGACAGGACACAATCTCGCAAATACCATAGATTCAGGTTTTGGGTCCTCACCGTTTTCTCAAATAAGTCAAGACACGTTTTCTGCTTGTCAAAATGTGAATGTTGCCGGTGCAACTTCACTGCCAAAAAGCACTGAGGAACATGTTTCAGACACCAGTGCATTGTTATTACAGTTAATGCAACAAATGGGACAAAGGCTACAAAAGCTAGACACAATGCTTGAACAAAATCAGAAACAAATGGGACAAAATCTTCAAATGTTAGACACAATGGAACAACACCAGAGACAAACACAGGAAGAGTTAGACACAATGGAACAAAATCAGAGACAAACACAGCAAAAGCTTCAAAAGTTAGACACCACACTTGAACAAACACGTGAAGATTTAACTACTGAGTTACATAACATTGAATCGAAATGTAAAAAAGTTTATAATGACGTAAAAACACAAATTTGTGAGCATTTCCAACTTATTTTTTCGCGGCATGAAAATGCATTACAGAATCACGAAGCAGCCATAAAAGAACTGCAAACTATTGTTCATGAAAATCATGAGACCTTGCAAGCTAAAATTGACTCAGCTGCATCTACCGATTCGGTTACGCAACTTACAAAAACTCAGGAAAACTTAAAGGACACAGTAGATACTCTGAAAATTGGTTCAGAAAGACACATGGAGGAAATTAGTTCATTATCAGAGAAAGTAGTCGAACTTTCGGATCAGCTAAATAATTTGTCTACAGAGGTAGATGATGATCTGAATGACACAAGACCTGTAGCCTTCACTGACACTGAAGAGTATGAACAAATTAGAAAATTCAAACAAAATCAAAATCAAATCAATACCCAGTACAAAAGAGAAATTCGGGAAGTACAAGATCAGTTGGCACTAGTAATACAAGAATTACATATATCAGAGGACACTCGCATTCCAACACAGGAAGAGGAACTTAGAAATACGGAAAAGTCACAAAATAATAACACAGGGCATTTCGGAAATTATGAAAGAAATTGGCAAGGTGCACCGAATTTTGAGATGGAACCGCCGACACGACGTAACAATGACCGATATGCGACTCGCCGAAGTGACGATTTTGGCTATAAGCTGTTTATTACTACACATAAATTCAAAACATTTAAGAATTCCGGCAACTACATTCATCCACAAGCGTGGCTTTATCAATTCTCTCATTGTTTTCCTCCCAACTGGTCATTAGAGCACAGATTAGAATTTATGTGTGGCTATTTAGAGAATGAACCAGCTGTAAGAATGCGATCGGTCATTCACGATTGTCACAGTGAAGGAGAATTTTCCCACGCCTTCCTCTCAGCATATTGGTCTCAAGCTACACAAGACTGAGTAAAATATAGCATCATACTGATGAGGCATTTCGAACAATCTGAATTTTCCAGTCTTGTGAAATATTTTGAAGACATGTTGCACAAGAATCAGTATCTGTCAAACCCATACAGCCCCTCAGAACTCATCCGCATTTGCTTAATGAAATTGCCTGAACATTTAAGAAATATTATTTTGGCAGGACGTTGCAAAGACGACATTGAAGCTTTTCAAGGACTCTTACAAGAATTAGAAATTGACATAGACAGTCGCGGGATGCGAAAACAGGAAAACAATCACTACAGGTCACATTCGTCATAATTGCTTGACGACAGAAACAATAACTGGACACGACAAGTCTATTCTTACAACGCAAATAGTGACCAAAACAGACACCACCCATATGACAACCACTGGCAGAGTAATAATACTTACAGAGAAAGATCACATTTCCGTAGTAATGAATATGACAGAGATTACCAGAGAAACAGACAATATGGGAACAAAAATAATTATTATCAAGGGAGACAGAATAACTTCAGATGCAACAGTTCAGCGCGCAGTTACGATTCCGGGAGAAATTCTCCACCACATGACTGACAAACAACGAACTATGTAAACTACCAACAAAACGACAGACCTGAATTCCATCAGAACTGGCGGGATTCAAACAGAGCAGGGCACTCTCGACAAGGTGAATTTGTGGAAGTTAGGTCTCCTAATCTCAATAACGACGCACGCCAACAAAGAGACAGACAATGACTCGCACCGTAGGCAGCCATGTGCGCTGGCTGGCTCAGGGAAAAATTACATAGACGCTAACCTTGAGAAAAATTTTAGCGTTCTTTATCCATGTACCATATACCACATGATAATTCCACGGAAGGTGAAATTCTGCATATTAGGAAGCGTAAATTATTGTACCACATTTCACATGTAAAACCGTTTATTGAAAGATAATTTGCTTTTTAGCTTAGTCGTTGCTATAATATTTTTCACTTTACATTACTATTATGCTTTGTCAGACTTAGAATCTGTTAACATGCAACAATGTTCGGAGTTAAATATCCAGTCAAGAACCAAGAGAACTTATTTCAACAGAAATTACGAATGCATTGTTATAGTGAACAGACGACACAGTGTTGTTATTTGTACATTCTTGCTTGTTAGTTGCACAATTACGTAACGACTATAAGACTTACATACTTAGAACATATAGTGGTACTGCTAATGAGATTTTAATGCAACATTTTGGTTTACTTGAAAATACATTCTGGTTTTAAAGTACTTTCTGTGAGATACCAGATGACACAGTGGTTAGTTTATGTGACAGCTACACGATTTTATCACGACACTACTAATGAGTGACAATTTACAATGTTGCTTTTGCGGTGTTTCTGTTTTATATCTGCACAGTTTTTCTGAATTACTCTGGAAAGTAAAACATGTTTTAGTAGTAACTTTTGTGGTATAGCTACAATGAGACAGCCTTTTCCGTGGCACAACAACACGTTACATTATAGTACTTTCTTGATCACGGTAAGGTACGTAATAACTACGACATCTATACGCAAAGCATTTCACTTTCGTTTATGATAAGGTAAGTACATTGACTTCCGCAGAACTTTGCTTACAGAGGACGATAACTACAACACTTCCACAGAGATTATCTTACAGCAAGACGTACATTTAGCGCTACAGGAGACGCATTTGAGTGATTAATTTTATACTTAAACCATTTATTTTTCAAGATTTTTGAATTACAAAGAAAGTTTGCCGTGATACATTTCATTCCATTGTTGTAATCTGTAACACCTGAGGGTATAATTACATTAATCCTCAGGGGGTACACGCCTACATTGTGTACTATGTGTCTGGCAAACACAAGGAGCCCTAGCTAATATGGTATTTGCTTATACAACTTTACATTTCGGTGCCATATTTCTCTAAGACACAAATTACACAGCTATCTGATCATTTAACTGAGAGATAAACATTTTTTTTACTATGTCAGCGACACATGTTTACACAATTACACAGTTGGGTTACTTCACACTTATGAAATTATATTTTGTCTGTATTTTGTGAACTGTTCATATTTTTTCGGAACCATTGTGATACTATGAGAGCTTTGAATGATGTATTTGGTAAGGGAGCATGATTTTAAAGTACGTTTGAGGTAGATGACACTATTGAATGAGCAGAGAATTTTTTTAGGTTTTGACATTATTGCAGAAAGCTACGACGTTTTTGAGATTTGTCTGAGGTTTTATGATGTTATTTTTACAACGACGATGTGTATTATGCTGTTGGGGTATGTTTATGATCAATAAGATGATGCTACTGTATATGAGGAATTTGATTATGCTATGTATTTATTATGATGAAATATTGAAGAAGTGTTGATGAATATGTATATGTATAATAAGGTAAGGAATAACGAGTAGTGGTTAGGGACTCCGATTTGTGGAAAAGGATGTTGGAAACCAAGAATCGTACTTTAGAATTATGAAATGTGTGTACATGGGTGTACATGTATCACAATGCCACTGAAAATTTTTTGGACACTGTTGTATTTATAGGAGTTTGTTTCTACACATTTGTAACGCAAATTCTCGACCTGTGAAATTTTTTATATGAGACTGCCACTGTAGCGGAAACTGCTGTCATAAATATTTCAGTAGGAAAGTTAAGTGACCTTCACGTAATGCGTGGTGGGCACCCAGCTGTGCGATAGTCACCTGGGAAAAAGCCATTAGTGTGTGCCTTTCAGAGGCACAGGTGGAGAAAAAAAAAAAGGAGGCCATTATCCTCGCTATTGACATTCCTTTGTAGAAAGCATCGCAAATACGACACGTTCAAACTTGAAAACATATGATTATACTGTGGAGCTCTTAATTTATGATATTTACTAAAATGCTTAATGAAACAATGAGAAACATTTCACGGCTATTGTCTTGCTAGTTGAGAGAAATGCCATATGGCATGCTGTATGTATTTATTTACTCATTTTGTTTAATATCTAGTTTCTAGCTGCACTGCAGCATCGGTTAAAATAAAATTTAATAGATGTACTAATATAGTTATTTTATGCCTACAGATCCAGTCAATAAGAAATTTATGATCTACTTTCAAGAAAACGAGGGCACATAAATAGACATTTCCCTTCACAGGAATTGCATGAATAATTTTTTTACGTTTTGGTAACTTATCTGCTAGTGTAAGTTCTCGTGATGCATCACTCTAGTGTTAAGATGTGACATAGGTATTAAACATGGCCATTTTTTCTGTAATATTTTTCTGCTTGAGCTTTGTCATGTTTAGATATAAGTTATTGCATTTGCTGCTGCTTGCTTTGCCAATTTCCATTTTTTTTGTCATTGCTGTTTGTGTTAATTGTTCTGTGCTGCTGCATTGCCTTGTCCCTTAGTTTAGCATCTGAGCTCAGTAGATTGAAGTTAGCTTAAGAGGGGGTAGACTACATAAGAGAATGAGTTGCGATGAATTGGAAGAAATGCATTGGGAAGTCATGCAAAAAAGTACAGAAAGCGGGTATAGATAGAACTTTTTGGAAATAATGAAGAACGAAGGGAAATCTCTGAGAAGTAAAGAAAGTTTTGTTTGCAAAATACTGCTGTAAAAGAAACCCTGTCCTTTCCTTGTGTTATACCACTATGTGTTTTTGTTCCCTTGTGTATTTGTGTTTTTCCTGTCTTTATGTGTTTAGCTGATGTTGTTATGTTGTAGAATTTTTCCAATACTACTTTATTTACTTTGTAAAGATGTTTAAACATTATTTGTTCTGTTTTGTTTTAATGCTCATGTGTGAAGTTGATGTTTCCAAAGTTACTCTGATCTTTTATGTATGTACACATGTCATAATTCCTGTAACACTGATGTATATGTTATTTCGATTCTTTTGTAAAGCCTGTACTACAAATGTTATCTGTATTGTTTGTTCTTTAATGATGTATTTTGTACCTTTGTAATTGTATTCTTATGTTATAAAATTGTAATTGACACCAGTTCATCATATTATTAACTTGTAAGTTTCATTTCACTGCACACATATCTGTTGGTCATAGTAATGCACAATATGTGAGAAGTTGGGACTGTTAGTGTTTGCACATGTGTTGATAATTCAGCAAGGGACTGGATAACAGCATTGCTGGTTCTAAGGACAATTCCAAAAACTTTGTGAGTGCACAAGTGGTGGTTTATGGACTTGCTATATTGTCTGCAAGACTCTTCGATGGTGATTGTGCACCTGCACAGTCGCAGCAGATGGCTGCTGGCCATCTCTACAAGGACTACAGTGGGTCTACACCTTTGACGATCCATCAATACCATTATTTCTACAAGGACTGCAGTGGGTCTGCACCTTTGGTGGCCCACCAATACCATACTCTCTACCAAGACTATACTGGGTCTGATCTGTGATGACCTACCTACCAATATTCTTCAAAACGTCGAAAGACTCTGCTGTGGGTTAGCTCTGTTGTGGCCCATTACCTGTCTGCATGTCGAGAGTCAGCACTGTCTTTCCGTTGGAAGAACAACACTACTTCTTCAGGACTGCATGGAAATCCTCTACTTCCGTGTGCATTTTCTTTTACTGCTCAGACTTTGACAAAAAACACTGCAATGTTACTGTGATGAATGATCAGGACTGTCTTTATGGACTGTGAGAAAATTTTAGCTTTTGACCAACATTGTATCAATAAGTGTGTGCATTTGATTTCTTTGTTATTGTAATTTTGAAAAAATTTTAACAAATATGTATTGGCCAGTGCCAAAAACAATTTGTAAAATTTTTTGTGGGGAGCATGGGGGCTATGTAAGTAGGCTGTTTAGGTTTTCTTATTGGTAACGCAACGTAGCGCTCTGTATGAAACTCACTGGCTGTGCTGTGTGCAGTCTGTGGCTGTTTTGCATTGTTGCAATACTCGCCATTGGGCAGCTAGATGTTAACAGCGCATAGCGTTGTGCATTTGGAGGTGAGCCGCCAGCAGTGATGGATGTGGGGAGAGAAATGGCGGAGTTTTGAAATTTGTAAGACTGGATGTTATGAACTGCTATATATATATTATGACTATTAAGGTAAATACATTGTTTGTTCTCTATTAAAATCTTTCATTTGCTAACTATGCCTATCAGTAGTTAGTGCATTCTGTAGTTTGAATCTTTTATTTAGCTTGCAGTAGTGGCGCTCACTGTATTGCAGTAGTTCGAGTAACGAAGATTTTTGTGAGTAAGTGATTTGTGAAAGGTATAGGATAATGTTAGTCAGGGCCATTCTTTTGTAGGGATTTTCGAAAGTCAGAGTACGTTGCGCTAAAAATATTGTGTATCGATTTAAGCACAGTCATGTATATTTGTTCTAAGGGGACGTTTCAATTGTACGTTCAGTTTTATTTTTATTGAAATGTTCTTAAACGGTCAGTACTGTTAAATTTCCTGTCGATATGCAAGTGTATCTGGTAATAACAATAGTGAAGTTCTCTATTTCAGTTGTGATTAATCATAAGTGAAACAGATATCTAATGCTTTGTACTGATACTGCGACCACAAAGTTTACGAAGATTTTATTCGTCCACTATCTAGGTATTTAGTCATAACAGGGTCATTCACAATTGGTGGGTGCTTATAGGCACTTTATGTTTTGTATAAGGTGGCGACGTTACATGGTTGTTAGTATTCATCCATAGACAGCTCTTACAAGGATACTGAGCATATCTTGGTATTACAAATTAAGAACGTAAAAAAATCACGTAATTCATATATACAGGCACTTACATACTTACAGATTTAGTTGGACAAGATGGAACAGGTTGTCTGCCGTGGCCTTGTAGTAGGAACCGCCCCAACATTTGCTTTAAGTAATGTAGGGAAACCATAGGAAACTTAAATCAGTATAGCCATTCTCCCGAATATACGGCCAGTCTATTTGATACGAGTACAATGCTACCTTTTTTTATAGTTGTGTGGCGTCCATTACATACCAGCCCATATAAGACAGCAGTAAGGTGCACTTGGGATGACTTCTTTTCACAGATATTCGACTTTAGCAACCTCTGTATTAAAAGGTAATTGACGCAACCCCGTGACTGGGCTATTGGCTTGACTATTCGCAGAGTACAGCCTTTCTTCGCTGCAGCGCTAAGAGGGGAGGGTGACGAGCCCAGCGTTCGGCTGCCTTTTACAGCCAGGAAAGATGTCCAATGCTTATTTGATATCACGTTGAGTAGGCCTGTGGCCGTCCTGGAATGGATGAAACGAGGAAAACTGTACATACCTATCCGGTATTCAACATCGGGCCTCCAGGGCAGGGGTCTATTGCTCTACCCGCTAGACCCTCACGTCCCTTTTGAACAAGATAAATTTAAATAGGCATAATAAGAGTGACAATAACACCTGCTAATGATATAAGTGCAGTCCCTTTTCTTGCAGCTGGTACGTCTAATCTCATTTTTATATTTAATTGGCATTGAAATATTCTGATAAGCACTTTAATTAATTAAAAATCATGCTCAAAGTGTATCACTTTCACCAAGATTGCACACAACAACATGCACGTGTATAAGGCTACGAATACGCTGGTTATAAACAACTAGACTAAGTCTAAAAAGGTAGCTAAAACATACTTATTACATATTTCGTATTACATAGTCAAAATTATTTAGATTACACAGAGCATAAAATGGAAAAAATAACGTTATTCAGTAATAAACAACTATTATTCTACAGTAAACTGTCATAGTTTATTGAATCTTCCCTGTAAATACCTATGCTCATGATCTCTGATGGATAATTCTACACTTTTTCCATCTTCTTGAGTCAACGTCTCATTCATTGTGTTGATGTCTTGACTCAGCTTTTTCAGATACAACAAGGTGAAACATGAAGAATTCAGAATTCAGTAGAATGGCGGAAGTATCAGCAAGGTTCCCACGCCAGTGTGTGTGTGTGTGTGTGTATGTGTGTGTGTGTGTGTGTGTGTGTGTGTGTGTGTGTGTATGCATTGTTGTGCAGCGTAGTTTAGTGTCCGTTTGTGCGTAGTGTGGGAAGTGGCTGTTGATGTGATACAAATGATTGGTCTAAAAGTATCTTTTATAGTTTAACAGTAAGTTTGTTACCCATTACGTACAAAAAAAACCACTGTACATATATCTAAATTAACATCACACATTAACCTAGACATACATGAGATAACATTGTTGAATGTATGTATCAGATACTTTAAAGAAAGTTGTACCTTTTTCAATTAAGATGACATGTCTGATATCATTGTGTAAAATATCTATGCATGAATAAACAGCTAACTCAGCTCGCAACCACATGTGGTTAAAGATATAAACGTTGGCCATGACAGTCTGCACTGCATGAAAAGTACGTTGTTATAAACATCTTTTATGTTATGTATCAATGTGAAAGTCGCGAACCGCTCGCGTAACTCAGATACTTGAAAGTCCATGTTTTCGTCTGTTAGAAAAGTCCTAGCTTTGATGGAGTAATGAGAAAGCATGTATTCAAGCTGTACCTTGAGCGCAGACCCTGGTCAGCCAGTCAGATTGCTTGGCACATAGTTTTCAAATTCGATAGGACAGTGTGGCCTGCCGATCATTCTGCCCTTCTCTCCCTCTTTGCTTGATCTACACCTGATGCTGATGATTTATTAATTTCGGAGTTTTGCCCTGTGGATTAGTCGAGATGGGCATTGCTAAACTGCATTGTTAGGATTATTGGTGAGATCGTCACTTGCTTGCGTTGCGCTGGCGTAATTCAATTAAGCTCTGCCGAATATTCTTTCGCAGTTGTGCAACCATATGAACATTGACATATCGGAGCACCACTTAAATAATTTGACAATTCAGAGGCTTCCTTTACCAGGATACAACTGGCTGTTTTTCAAGGAGTTCCTTGAGGGGTAAGGGAGTGGCCATGCACGTAAACAGCAGTATTCCATTTGAGTCCACAGACGTATCACGGCACTGCACCGAACAGATATTTGAATGTTGTGAAGAAGCAGTTGAATTTAGTGAAACTAAACTTCTAGTTGTTGTTGATCATACGTCCCCTAACCCTGACTTCAGAGCATTTGTGCTCAAGTTAGAGATGGTTTTTGATTCACATTACAGGAAGTACCAGAAATTAGATATATGTCGTAACTTCATAATTAATATTGTATATGACGGTGCAAGAAAAAGGATGTTGGTAGATTTCTTAAATTCATACGATCTGATGCGGACTGTGTTTTTTTTTTCAATTAGGGTGCAGGGGAACAGTAGCACAGCCGTAGACAATATTTTTATTCATTCTTCATTACTAGATGGGCATTCTATTAGTAAAATGGTGAATGGCCTTTCAGACCATGATGCACCAATTTTAACACTAAAAGGCTTTTATACTCAAACAAATTTCTGCTCAAGCTGGAGAAAGTACCAGAAATTAGTTATATGTGGTGACTTTAGTGTTAATTATGTATATGATGGTACAAGGAAAAGATTGTTGGTAGATCCCCTAAATTCTTATGAGCTGATGCAGACTGTGTTTTTTTCCTACTAGGGTGCACGGGAGCAGTAGCACAGCCATAGACAATATTTTTATTCATTCTTCATTACTAGACAAACATTCTGCTAGGAAAAGGGTGAATGGCCCTTCAGACTGTGATGCACAAATTTTAACACTAGAAGGCTTTTGTACTCAAACAAATGTCACGTATGTAACTATATAGCAAAGTTAATCCAACAGCAATAGAGAGTTTTTTAAACCTCATCAAGTAACAGGAGTGGCAGGATGTTTACAATGCCGATAACATAAATGACAAATATAATGCTTTCCTTAACACATTTTCATTCTCTTTGAGAGTTGCTTTCCACTAGAACGTTCTAAACGGGGTACTAGCAGTAAAAGGCAGCTTCGGTGGCTGACTAAAGGGAGAAGGATACCATGGAGAACAAAGCGGAAATTATATCAGAGTGTTAAAGTAGTCACAATCAAGCTACAGTAGCCCATTACAACAGTACTGTAAAGTGCTTAAAAATGTTATTAGGAAGGCAAAGAGTACGTGGAACGCAAATAGAATAGCTGTTTCACAGGATAAAATTAAAACCATATGGTCAGTTGCTAAGGAAGTGTCTGGTCGGTAGCACAGGGTTGATGATATAAAGTCAGTTTGTAGTAAAAATATTTCTGTTAGTGATGAATCAGTTATATGTACACTATTTGACAATCATTTTCTGAACATTGCTGGTGAATTAAATAAAAATTTTGTTTCTACAAGGAATCATATAACTCTCTTGGCAAATGCCTTTCCGAGATTGATGTCTGAAATACTCTTCTGTGATACAGACAAGAGGGCGATTGAGTCAGTAATTAAATCACTGAAGACTAAGGGCTCTCATGGAGATGACGGGGTATCTAGCAGAATATTAAAGTACTGTGCTGCACATGTTAGCCCTCTATTTAGCCATATTTGTAATTTTTTCTTTAGGAATGGCCAGTTTCCTGAACGATTGAAGTACTCAGTACTTAAGCCGCTTTATGAAAGGGAGAAAGGGAAAATGCAGACAATTTGAGACCTATTTCTATGCCATCAGTGTTTTCTAAAATTATTGAAAAGGCTGTGTATGTAAGGATAATTGATCATTTTATATCACTCAATTTGCTATCAAATGTACAGTTCGGCTTTAGAAGTCACTTAACAACTGAAAATGCTATATCCTCTTTTCTCTCTGAGGTACTGAATGGGTTAAAAAAGGTTTCGAACGCTAGGCATATTTTTTTATTTAACTAAGACGTTTGGTTGTGTTGATCACAAAATACAAAATATTGCTATAACAGTTCCATTACAGAATACGGGGAGTAGCTTTAGCAACAGACAACAAAAGGTCTTTATTCACAGTGTTGAGAATGGCTGCGATATGGGGTCTGAGTGGGTATGGTCAAATGGGGGGTGGGGGGTGCCCCTAGGGATCAGTGTTGGTGCCACTTCTGTTCCTTATTTATATAAATGATTTAGCCTCTAGTATTACGGCTAACTCTAAAATATTTCTGTTTGTTGATGACACTAGCTTGATAGTAAAGGATGTTGTGTGCAACGTTGGCTCTGTTTCAAATAGAGCAGTTCATGACATAAGTTCATGGCTTGTATAAATAAACGCTAAATCACAGAAAGACTCAGTTTTTACAGTTTCTAACGCACAATTCAACAAAACCTGGCGTTTTAATTTCACAGAATGAGCGTATGATTAGTGAAACTGAACAGTTTAAATGTCTAGGTGTTCAGATAGATAGTAAACTGTCATGAAAAATCCAGGTTCAGCATCTTGTTCACAGACTTAATGCTGCCATTTTTACTATTCGAAACGTATCTGAAGGAAGTGATCGTTCGAGACGAAAAGTATTCTACTTTGCTTATTTTCATTCGCTTATGTCGTATGGCATTATTTTTTGGGGTACTCTTCCCATTCTAAAAGGATATTTTTGGCTCAGAAACGGGCGGTTCGGGCAATAAGTGGTGTAACTTCAAGACCTCTTGTCTCCCCTGTTCACGAGCTTGGGTAACTTGATACTGGCATCTCAATATATATATATTACTTACTGTCATTTCTTGTTAAGAATGTTAGCCTATTCCCAAGAATAAGCAGCTTTCACTCCGTTAATACTCGGCCGAATCAAACCTGCGTTTGGGTCGGACTTCCTTCGCTCTTGTGCAGAAAGGTGTGCAGTATTTTCAATAACCTACCACAAGAACACAAAAACCTTAGCAGTAATCCACGCACTTTCAAATCGATATTGAAGGGTTTCCTCATGGGTCATTCCTTTTGTTCTGTCGAGGAGTTCATGAAAAATTGAGCTGATTCTTGTTGTATTGTTGACTGCATTTACTTAAACTGATAGCTTGACTTTTTTCGGAGCCATAAACATTTTATCTGTTATTAGTTCTATGTTGTTATTTCATGTACTGACACGTTCCATGACCCCGAAGATTTGCTCCTCAATATGGTCCTACGGAAGTTGACGTGTAAATAAAAAATAAAAATAAAAGAAGGATTGGTCTTTGTTAGTGTTGCGCCTTTGTATTAATGTACAGGGATCGACATCTATTTTTCTGTAAAGCATCTGAGTATACAGGCTGCCTTTCACATTAGTTTCCATCTCTCTAAACAGTATTATGGGGATTGCGTACCGTATGGAGATTTTTTTCTACTTTCTATATGTGTGTGATATTATATACCCACCGTATAAGAGGACATGCGTACCTGCTGTTCATGAATATTCGAGTCTGTTTTCTGAATAACAACAGTAGTTAATTTAAAATCTCACAAAACTTACTTTTCTGTGGGAGTAATGTGTCAGTCTCACAATTTTCAAGCTCATTGGCACATGCGCTCGTTTATCCTTAGTTCACACTAGTAGTGTGAGCACAGCACAGTTAAAGTAAACTGGCTTCCGCAGAAATTAGTATTTTCTTCTTTTCTATGAAACTAGCTGACCCGGCGAACTCTGTTCCGCCTTAAAGCCAATAAATAAGCAGAGTTTGGATGTAAAGTTCAATTTTTTATTAGGAAATACAAATAAAAAAATTAAGTATTTTAATGTCTCTTTATTCTTTATGTTTTTTGGTGCATAGCTTCCACTCTTCGATTAAGTACCTTGTGATACACGAAATTTTTTGTTTTATCATCAGGAGCAAGAACAAACAATGCAGATGGTCTTCCGACCCGTGAACATGCCACATATAATTGACCATGTGAAAAACATGGATATTCCAGATTTAAACCACGAACTTTCAAGGATTGTCCTTGTGATTTGTTAATGGTCATTGCGAATGCAAGACGGATCGGAAATTGAACTCTTTTAAAATCAAACGGCATATCGGTTGGGATCATCGGGATCCTCGGAATGAGAACTTCCTTACCTTCGAATTTTCCTTTGAGTATTGTCGCGTAAATAACATTGTTCATCAATTTACTTCCGCCATTCGCGTACCGTTGCACGGTTTCGGTTGGTTTATGTTTCGAAGCATGATTACTATGGAGCCAACGTTTAGGCGTAAATTGTGTGGTGGTATGCCAGGCACATTCAAGGAGTTTAAAAATTCAATTGGATAGTTGGTGGCTTCATCTTCATTTGTTACCCAGTCAACAGATCTGAATGAATGCATGTTACCAATGATCTCATTCTGAATTATGTAGTTTAGGTCATCTACATCTTTATTCTTAGCAGCTAAAATTGTTCGCTCACTCAACCATTCATTACTTCTGTAGTTAGTAATGATGTTCGGGAATACTTTGTTGATAAGTTCGTCTTTCGATGAGACAGTTACAGTGCTTTATTAAGCTGACCCTACTGGACGTTGCCCCCCCCCTCCCGTGAACCATGGACCTTGCCGTTGGTGGGGAGGCTTGCGTGCCTCAGCGATACAGATAGCCGTACCGTAGGTGCAACCACAACGGAGGGGTATCTGTTGAGAGGCCAGACAAACGTGTGGTTCCTGAAGAGGGGCAGCAGCCTTTTCAGTAGTTGCAAGGGCAACAGTCTGGATGATTGACTGATCTGGCCTTGTAACAATAACCAAAACGGCCTTGCTGTGCTGGTACTGCGAACGGCTGAAAGCAAGGGGAAACTACGGCCGTAATTTTTCCCGAGGACATGCAGCTTTACTGTATGGTTAAATGATGATGGCGTCCTCTTGGGTAAAATATTCCGGAGGTAAAATAGTCTCCCCATTCGGATCTCCGGGCGGGGACTACTCAAGAGGATGTCGTTATCAGGAGAAAGAAAACTGGCGTTCTACGGATCGGAGCGTGGAATGTCACATCCCTTAATCGGGCAGGTAGGTTAGAAAATTTAAAAAGCGAAATGGATAGGTTAAAGTTAGATATAGTGGGAATTAGTGAAGTTCGGTGGAAGGAGGAAAAGACTTCTGGTCAGGCGACTACAGGGCCATAAACACAAAATCAAATAAGGGTAATGCAGGAGTAGGTTTAATAATGAATAGGAAAATAGGAATGCGGGTAAGCTACTACAAACAGCATAGTGAACGCATTATTGTGGCCAAGATAGATACGAAGCCCACACCTACTGTAAGTAGGCTGTTTAGGTTTTTTTATTGGTAACGCCACCTCTGTATGAAAATCACTGGCTGTGCTGTATGCAGTCTGTGGATAGTTTGCATTGTTGTCTGCCATTGTAGTGTTGGGCAGCAGCAGCTGGATGTGAACAGCGAGTAGCGTTGCGCAGTTGGAGGTGAGCCGCCAGCGGTGGTGGATGTGGGGAGAGAGATGGCGGAGTTTTGTAATTTTTCATGAACTGCTATATTTATATATGATGATATCAAGGTAAATACATTGTTTGTTCTCTATTAATATCTTTCATTTGCTAACTATCCCTATCAGTAGTTAGTGCCTTCCATAGTTTGAATCTTTTATTTAGCTGGCAGTAGTGGCGCTCGCTGTATAGCAGTAGCTTGAGCAGCGAAGATTTTTGTGAGGTAAGTGATTTGTGAAAGGTATAGTTTAATGTTAGTCAGGGCCATTCTTTTGTAGGGATTATTGAAAGTCAGATTGCGTTGCGCTAACAAAATATTGTGTGTCAGTTAAGCACAGTCATGTATAATTGTTCAAAGGGGACGTTTCATATGTCGACCCTTAGCCTAGGATACCTCACTGGAATCTTCTGATTTTTCCTTGTAGTTTGTGTAATTAGTGTAGCTATTGTTTATTGCTAGCGCGTAATTGTAGAGAAAATCTCCTTTGTAGTTGCAGTCTTTCATTGTTGTACAGTAAAACAGTTGTGGCATGCATGTAGATTTGCACCAAGTATTTCGCAGCTGCAATTAACTAGATATTATTTTCAGTGCTATGTTAATGTGTTCTCTTATTTTTGATCTTCAAATTGTGTTTTTCTGTGTTGTCGTGTGAAATACTGTGACAATAATGGCGTGTGAAAAACGTAATACTAGGCTCCAAAGTAAACTGAGAAATGACAGTGAAAATGAAAGCAGTGTGTTAGCGCCACCGAGTAATGAATTAACTGATGTTCAAAGTAGTAATTTGGTAATTGTGCATAGGGAAATGGAGCGGGCTGCAAACAATGGTGTAGGCATTGAAACAGGTAGTGAACAGGGAAGCATTATCGATCGATCGGTCGGCAACAGCTCGCCTCAGGAATCCGAAATGACAGGACACAATTTCGCAAATACTGTAGATTCAGGTTTTGGGTCATCACCGTTTTCTCAAATAAGTCAAGACACATTTTCTGCTTGTCAAAATGTGAATGTTGCCGGTGCAAATGCACTGCCGAAAAGCGTAGAGAAACAGATTCCAGACACTAATACATTATTATTGCAATTAATGCAGCAAATGGAACAAAATCAGAGACAAATGGGACAAAATCTTAAAAAGTTAGACACAGTGGAACAAAATCTTAAAAAGTTAGACACAATGGAACAAAATCTTCAAAAGTTAGACACAATGGAACAACACCAGAGACAAACACAGCAACAGTTAGACGCAATGGGACAAAATCTTCAAAAGTTAGACACCACACTTGAACAAACACGTGAAGATTTAACTAGTGAGTTACATAACATTGAATCGAAATGTCAAAAAGTCTGTAATGACGTAAAAACACAAATTTGTGAGCATTTTCAACCTATTTTTTCGCGGCATGAAAATGTGTTACAGAATCACGAAGCAGCCATAAAAGAACTGCAAACCATTGTTCATGAAAATCATGAGACCTTATGGGCTAAAACTGACTCAGTTGCATCTACCGATTCGGTTACGCAACTTGCAAAAACTCAGGAAAACTTGAAGGACACAGTAGATTCGATTTCAACCCAAATGGACACTCTGAAACTTGGTTCAGAAAAACACACTGAGGAAATGTGTTCACTATCGGAGAAAGTAGCCGAACTTTCGGATTAGGTCACTAACTTATCTACAAAGGTAGATGATGATCTGAATGACACAAGACCTGTAGCCTTCACTGACACAGAAGAGTATGAACAAATTAGAAAATTCGAACAGAATCAAAATCAAATCAATACACAGTACAAAAGAGAAATCCGGGAAGTACAAGATCAGCTGACACAGGTAATACAAGAATTACGTATTTCAGAGGATACTCGCGCCCCAATACGGGAAGAGGGACACAGAAATACGGAACAGCCACAAAATAATAACACAGGGCATTTCGGAAGTTATGAAAGAAATTGGCAATGTGCACCGAATTTTGAGATGGAACGGCCGACACGACCTAACGATGACCGATATGCGACTCGGCGACATGATGATTTTGACTATAAGCTGTTCATTACTACACGTAAATTCAAAACATTTAAGAATTCTGGCAACGACATTCATCCACAAGCATGGCTCCATCAATTCTCGCATTGTTTTCCTCCCAACTGGTCGTTAGAACACAGATTAGAATTTATGTGTGTCTACTTGGAGAATGAACCAGCTGTAAGAATGCGATCGGTAATTCACGATTGCCACAGTGAAGGAGAGTTTTACCATGCCTTCCTCTCAGCGTATTGGTCTCAAGCCACACAAGACCGAGTAAAACATAGCATCATAATGATGAAACGTTTCGAACAATCTGAATTTTCCAGTCTTATGAAATATTTTGAAGACATGTTGCATAAGAATCAGTATCTTTCAAACCCATACAGCCCCTCAGAACTCATCCGCATTTGCTTAATCAAACTGCCTGAACATTTACGACATATTATTTTGGCAGGACGTTGCAAAGACGACATTGAAGCATTTCAGGGACTCTTACAAGAATTAGAAATTGACACTGACAATCACGGAACGCGAAACCAGGAACACAACAATTACAGGTCACATCCGTCACAATTCCGCGATGACAGAAATAATAACTGGACACGACAAGGCTATTCTCACAACACAAATCGTGACCAAAACAGACACCACCCATATGACAACCACTGGCAGAGTAATACTTGTTACAGAGAAAGATCGCATTTCCGTAGTAATGACCACCACAGAGACAATCAGAGAAACAGACAATATGGTAACCAGAACTATTTTTATCAAGGGAGACAGAATACTTTCAGACGCAACAGTTCAGCGCGTAGTTACGATTCAGGAAGAAATTCTCCACCACATGACCGACAAGAAAGAAATTATGAAATCTACCGACATGACGACAGACGGGATAATCATAACGACAGACCTGAATTTCATCAGAACTGGTGGGATTCAAACAGAGCAGGGCACTTTCGACAAAGTGAATTTGTAGAAGTTAGGTCTCCAAATCCCAATAACGACGCGCGCCAACAAAGGAACAGGCAATGACTCGCGCCGCAGGCACCCACGTGCGCCGGCTGGCTCCGAGAAAAATAACGTAGACGCTAACCTGGAGAAAAAATTCCAGTATTCTTTACCGACGTACACCGCATGACAATTGCTTTGAAGTTGAAACTCTGTGCAATAGGAAGAGTAAAGGTTTACACCATATTTCACATGTAAAACCGTTTATTGAAAAATAATCTGCTTTTTAACTTTGTCATTGCCATAAAACTTTTCGCTTTACATTACTAGTATGTTTGTCAGACTTAGAATCTGTTAACATGCAACAATGTTTGAAGTTAAATATCCAGTCAAGAACCAAGAGAACTTATTGAAACAGAAATGACGAATGCATTGTTATAGTGAACAGACGTCACAGTGTTACTGTGTGTGTACGTTCTTGCTTGTTAGTTGCACGATTATGGAACGACTATAAGGCTTACATACTTAGAACATTTACCAGTACTGCTAATGAGATTTTAATGCAACATTTTGGTTTACTTGAAAATATATTCTGGATTTAAAGTACTTTCAGTGAGATACCAGATGGCACAGTGGTTAGTTTATGTGACAGCTACACGATTTTATCACGATGCTACTAATGAGTGACAATTTACAATGTTGCTTTTGCAATGTTTCTGTTTTATATCTGCACAGTTTTCTGTTTTATTCTGGAAAGTAAAACAGGTTTTAGTAGTAACTTTTGTGGTATAGCTACAATGAGACTGCCTTTTCCGTAGCACAACAATATGTTACAGCACAGTACTTTCCTCATCACGGCAATAAGCGTAATAACTAAGACATTTATACGCAAATCATTTCACTTTTGTGTATTATGAGGTAAGTACATTGACTTCTGCAGAACTTAGCTTTCGGAGGACGATAACTACTACACTTCCACACAGATTATGTTGCAACAAGACACACATTTAGCGCTACAGTACACGTATTTGAGTGATTAATTTTGTACTTAAAACATCTATTTTTAAAGATTTTTGAATTACAAAGAAAGTTTTCCGTGATACATTTCATTCCATTGCTGTAATCTGTAACACCTGAGGGTATAATTACATTAATCCTCAGGGGGGTACACGCTTACTTTGTGTACCATGTGTGTGGCAACCACAAGGAACCCTAGCTAATATGGTATTTGCTTATACAACTTTACACATCGGTACCATATTTATCTAAGACACAAATTACACAGCTATCTGATCATGTAACTGAGAGAGACAAACATTTATTTTACTATATCAGTGACAGATGTTTACGTAATTACACAGTTAGATAACTTCACACTTATGAAACTGTATTTTGTCTGTACTTTGTAAACTGTTCATATTTTTTCGGAACCATTGTGATACTATGAGAGCTTTGAATGATGTATTTGGTATGAGATCATGATTTTTAAAGTACGTTTGAGGTAGGTGACACTATTTAAATGAGCAGAGAATTCTTTTTAGGTTTTGAAATTATTGGAGGAAGCTACGACGATTTTGAGATTTGACTGAGGTGTTATGATGTTATTATTACGACGACGATGTGTACTATGCTGCTGAGATATGTTTATGATCAATAAGATGATGCTACCGTATATGAGGAATAAGAAGTATGTTGGAAACCAAGAATCGTACTTTAAGAGTTATGAAATGTGCGTAAATGCGTGACTGTATCACAATGCTGACGAATATTTTATTTGGACACTTATATTTATAGGATTTTCTTTCTACACCTTTGTAACGCTAATTCTTGACCTGTTAAATATTTTTATGTGAGACTGTCACTGTAGCGGAAACTGCTGTCGTAAATATTTCCGTAAGAAAGTTAAGTGACCACCTGCACATAATGCGTCGCGGGCACCCACCTGCGCGACAGCCGCCCGAAAAAAAGCCATTAGCCTTTCAGCGGCACAGGTAGGAAAAAAAAAAAAGGGGGGAGGCCATTCTCCTCGCTATTGACGTTCCTTTGTAGAAAGCATCGCAAAAATGACACGGTCGAACTTGAAAACACATGATTACACTGTAGGTTCTTAATTTATGATACTTACTGAAATGAAATGATGAGAAACATTTTATGTCTATTGTCTTGTTAGTTGAAAGATTGTTTACTGCATTATGAAATGCCATATGGCTAGTGAATGACGTTTGACGCCTTGCTTTGCCTATTTTTTTTAATATCTAGTTTCAAGCTGCACTGCAACATTGGTTAAAATAGAATTTTATAGATGTACTAATATAAATATTTTCTGTCTACAGATCGAGTAAATAATAATTTTTTTTCAAAAAAATGAGGGAGCACAAAACGACATTTACCTTCACAGGAACTGCATTCATAATTTTCTTTTCAAGTACTTGGTAATTTTTATGGTAGAGTAAGTTGTGGTGCACCACTTTAATTACATAGACATTAAGATGTGAATATACATTTCCCTTATCTGCATTGTTGTTTTTACTGTAATATTTTTTCTGCTTGAGCTATCTCATGTTTAGGTATAAGTTGCTGCTGTTTGCCAGGCATAGTGTTATTGAATTTGACTTTACATTATTCTGTTAAGCCAGTTTTACTAATGATTTATTTTTATTGTTTGCTGCACATTGCCTTAGATTAGTTGTAATATTACAATTGCTTTGCTAATTTCTTAATGCTGCTTGCTTCGCAAATCTGCGTTTTTTTTATTGCTGTTTATATTAATTGTTTTATGTGATGCTGCATTGCCTCGTCCCTTAGTTTAGCATCTGAGCTCAGTAGATTTAAGTTAGCTTAAGAGGGGGTAGACTATATAAGAAACTGACTATGGAGAATAGGTAAAGAATGAATTGCGAAGTTATATGAAAAAGATTTGGGCCCAAATGAGTATTGTACAATCAGAAATAATTATTTTGAAAGAAATATGAACAGAATTCAGAAAGCAGGCTTAGATAGGACTTTTTGGGAATAATGATGAACAAAGGGAGATCTCCATGCAAAATACTGCAGTAAAACAAACCCTGTCCTTTCCCTTTTGTGTTATCCCAGTATATGTTTGTGTACCCTTGTGTATTTGTTTTCTTCCTGTCTCTGTGTACTGTTTCATAGAACTTTTTTCTCTTCTAATACTAAGTTACATTCACTATGATGAGGAATACTGTTATCCTCAAATACAATTGGCATTAATAATGTGTTATTTACTTTGTAAAGATGTTTAGACATTATTTATTCTGTTTTCTGTTAATGCTCATGTGTGAAGTTGCTGTTTCGAAAGTTATTCTGATCTTTTATGTATTTACTCACGTCATAATTCCTGTAACACTGATGTATATGTTATTTCGATTCTTTTGTAAAGTCCATATTACTACAAATGTTATCTGTACTATTATGTTCTTTAATGATGTATTTTGTACCTTTGTAATTGTATTTTCATGTTGTAAATTTATAATTGTATAGACACCAGTTCTTCAAATTAAGTTACATTTCACTGCACACGTTTCTGTTGGTCATAGTAATGCACAATATGTGAGACGTAGGGACTGATAGTGTTTGCATGTGTGTTAATGATTCAGCAAGGGACTGGATAACAGCATTGCTGGTTCTAAGGACAATTCCAAAAACTTTGTGAGTGCACAAGTGGTGGTTTATGGACTTGCTATATTATCCGCAAGACTCTTCAATGGTGATTGTGCACCTGCACAGTCACAACAGATGGCTGCTGGCTATCTCTACAAGGACTACAGTGGGTCTACATCTTTGATGATCCATCAATTCCATTATTTCTACAAGGACTGCAGTGGGTCTGCACCTCTGGTGGCCCACCAATACCGTAATCTCTACCAGGACTACAGTGGGTCTGCTCTGTGATGACCTACCTACCAATACTCTTCAAAATTTCGACTGACTCTGCTGTGGGTTTGCTCTGTTGTGGCCAATTACCTGTATGCATGTCAAGAGTCAGCACTGTCTTTCCGTTGGAAGGACAACACTACTTCTTCAAGACTGCATGGAAATCCACTACTTCTGTGTGCATTTTCTTTTACTGCTCAGACTTTGAGAAAAACTCTGCATTTTTACTGTGATGAACAATCTGGACTGTCTTTATGGACTGTGAGAAATTTTTAGCTTTTGACCAACATTGTATCAATAAGTGTGTGCATTTGATTTCTTTGTTATTGTAATTATGAAAATTTTTTTTCAAATCTGTATTGGCCACTGCCCAATCCAATTTGTAAAAATGTTTGTGGGGAGCATGGGGGCTATGTAAGTAGGATGTTTAGGTTTTTTTATTGGTAACGCCACCTCTGTATGAAAATCACTGGCTGTGCTGTATGCAGTCTGTGGCTAGTTTGCATTGTTGTCTGCCGTTGTAGTGTTGGGCAGCGGCAGCTGGACGTGAACAGCGCGTAGCGTTGCGCAGTTGGAGGTGAGCCGCCAGCAATGGTGGATGTGGGGAGAGAGATGGCGGAGTTTTGTAATTTTTCATGAACTGCTATATTTATATATGATGATATCAAGGTAAATACATTGTTTGTTCTCCATTAATATCTTTCATTTGCTAACTATCCCTATCATTAGTTAGTGCCTTCCATAGTTTGAATCTTTTATTTAGCTGGCAGTAGTGGCGCTCGCTGTATTGCAGTAGCTTGAGCAGCGAAGATTTTTGTGAGGTAAGTGATTTGTGAAAGGTATAGTTTAATGTTAGTCAGGGCCATTCTTTTGTAGGGATTATTGAAAGTCAGATTGCGTTGCGCTAACAAAATATTGTGTGTCAGTTAAGCACAGTCATGTGTAATTGTTCAAAGGGGACGTTTCATACTACTACAGTATTACAATTTTATATGCCTCCTAGCTCTGCAGATGACGAAGAAATTGAAGAAATGTATGATGAAATAAAAGAAATTATTCAGATTGTGAAGGGAGACGAAAATTTAATAGTCACGGGTGACTGGAATTCGGCAGTAGGGAAAGGGAGAGAAGGAAACGTAGTAGGTGAATATGGATTGGGGGTACGAAATGAAAGAGGAAGCCGCCTGCTAGAATTTTGCACAGAGCACAACTTAATCATAGCTAACACTTGGTTCAAGAATCATGAAAGAAGGTTGTATACATGGACGAAGCCTGGAGATACTGACAGGTTTCAGATAGATTATATAATGGTAAGACAGAGATTTAGGAACCAGGTTTTAAATTGTAAGACACTTCCAGGGGCAGATGTGGATTCTGACCACAATCTATTGGTTATTACCTGCAGATTAAAATTGAAGAAACTGCAAAAAGGTGGGAATTTAAGGAGATGGGACCTGGATAAACAGACTAAACCAGAGGTTGTACAGAGTTTCAGGGAGAGCATAATTGAACAATTGACAGGAATGGGGGAAAGAAATACAGTAGAAGAAGAATGGGTAGCCTTGAGAGATGAAGTAGTGAAGGCAGGAGAGGATCAAGTAGGTAAAAAGATGAGGACTAGTAGAAATCCTTGGGTGACAGAAGAAATACTGAATTTAATTGATGAAAGGAGAAAATATAAAAATGCAGTAAATGAAGCAGGCAAAAAGGAATACAAAGGCCTCAAAAATGAGATCGACAGGAAGTGCAAAATGGCTAAGCAGGCATGGCTAGAGGACAAATGTAAGGATGCAGAGGCTTATCTCACTAGGGGTAAGATAGATACAGCCTACAGGACAGTTAAAGAGACCTTTGGAGAAAAGAGAATCACTTCTATGAATATCAAAAGCTCAGATGGAAATCCCGTTCTAAGCAAAGAAGGGAAAGCAGAAAGGTGGAAGGAGTATATACAGGGTCTATACAAGGGCGATGTACTTGAGGACAGTATTATGGAAATGGAAGAGGATGTAGATGAAGATGACATGGGAGATATAATACTGCGTGAAGAGTTTGACAGACCACTGAAAGACCTGAGTCAAAACAAGGCCCCGGGAGTAGATAACATTCCACTAGAACTACTGACAGCCTTCGGAGAGCCAGTCCTGACGAAACTCTACCATCTGGTGAGCAAGATGCATGAAACAGGCGAAATACCCTCGTATTTCAAGAAGAATATAATAATTCCAATCCCAAAGAAAGCAGGTGTTGACAGATGTGAAAATTACCGAACTATCAGTTTAATAAGTCACGGCTGCAAAATACTAACGCGGATTCTTTACAGACGAATGGAAAAACTAGTAGAAGCCGACCTCGGGGAAGATCAGTTTGGATTCCGTAGAAATGTTGGAACACGTGAGGCAATACTGACCCTACGACTTATCTTAGAAGCTAGATTAAGAAAAGGCAAATCTACGTTTCTAGCATTTGTAGACTTGGAGAAAGCTTTTGACAATGTTGAGTGGAATACGCTCTTTCAAATTCTGAAGGTGGCAGGGGTAAAATACAGGGACTGAAAGTCTATTTACAATTTGTACAGAAACCAGATGGCAGTTACAAGAGTCGAGGGACATTAAAGGGAAGCAGTGGTTGGGAAGGGAGTGAGACAGGGTTGTAGTCTCTCCCCGATGTTATTCAATCTGTATATTGAGCCAGCAGTGAAGGAAACAAAAGAAAAATTCAGAGTAAGTATTAAAATCCATGGAGAAGAAACAAAAACTTTGAAGTTCGCCGATGACATTGTAATTCTGTCAGAGACAGCAAAGAACTTGGAAGAGCAGTTGAATGGAATGGATAGTGTCTTGAAAGGAGGGTATAAGATGAACATCAACAAAAGCAAAACGAGGATAATGGAATGTAGTCGAATTAAGTCGGGTGATGCTGAGGGCATTAGATTAGGAAATGAGACACTTAAAGCAGTAAAGGAGTTTTGCTATTTAGGGAGTAAAATAACTGATGATGGTCGAAGTAGAGAGGATATAAAATGTAGACTGGCAATGGCAAGGAAAGCGTTTCTGAAGAAGAGAAATTTGTTAACATCGAGTATAGATTTAAATGTCAGGAAGTCATTTCTGAAAGTATTTGTATGGAGTGTAGCCATGTATGGAAGTGAAACATGGACGATAAATAGTTTGGACAAGAAGAGAATAGAAGCTTTTGAAATGTTGTGCTACAGAAGAATGCTGAAGATTAGATGGGTAGATCACATAACTAATGAGGAAGTATTGAATAGGATTGGGGAGAATAGAAGATTGTGGCACGACTAGAAGAAGGGACCGGTTGGTAGGACATGTGGTGAGGCATTAAGGGATCACCAATTTAGTATTGGAGGGCAGTGTGGAGGGTAAAAATCGTAGAGGGAGACCAAGAGATGAATACACTAAGAAAATTCAGAAGGATGTAGGTTGCAGTAGGTACTGGGAGATGAAGAAGCTTGCACAGGATAGAGTAGCATGGAGAGCTGCATCAAACCAGTCTCAGGACTGAAGACCACAACAACAACAACAACAACAACTGGACGTTACATGCCCTCCCCATCCTCCCATTCAGCCAGTTATAGGCAGACCTGCAGTTTAATGTGCAATCGGAAATATAATGCAACTCTTCATTTATTGCATACATATAGATTTGCTAGAGATGAAAAAGCTTTAAGTGAAAACAGGTATCCGTGATATGATTACTATGTACAATGCCAGATGCGTTTTTGTTATACCACGCTTTCTAGCGGTCGAACGGGATAAAAAGTATCCTATGTCCGTCTCCTGTTTCTAAGCTACCTCTCCAACAATTTTCAGCCAAATCGGTCCAGCCGTTCTTGAGTTATAAATGGTGTAACTAACACGACTTTCTTTTATATATATATAGATTTTCATCCAGACAAGGTAAATGCGAGTAGCAGAGTGCTTCGAGATACCAGCTGCAGCAAAGTATATATCGAGAGTTGGCATTTCAGTAAATCGTTTTCTTGACGTTGGGCATTAGGACATAAAATGCGCTTACACTTGCATGGCATGTATCTTTCTTACATGAAGAGACAGATTGCCACTGATAGGTTGAACTACTAGAATACCGGAGTCGTAACCCTGCCATGCGCTCACGTTAAATTATAACTGTTATAACTGATAGCAAGGTCCCATGAACTGCTTTCGATACTCACAGAGGGCTATTACTGTTTCCGTTGCCAGATCTCTGTGGTATTTATCTGGTTGTGCAGCGACCAGCGCGGCGCGACGTTTCTCTGGCGTAACGCCGCAGCCTCCCCTGCTTCCATTTCACAGCAGCGCCGCGGTCTTGCTAGGGGGACGAAACTGAAGCAGGGAGCGCCAGAGCCATTACCGAAATTAGGTGGCTCCGCGCCAGGGGGAGGGATATCGATCCCCTGATAGACTGCTGCACACAGCCCATTATTCAAATACTTCTCAGATTACACGCCCCAAAACCGGGTAGCTTCCAAGGGCGAGGCGGTGATTTTGTTCCGCCGCTGGTCAATCATCCTTAATTTCCTCCTTTTTTGATTTAACAAAGGCATTTGACTGTGTTGAGCTCACAATATTGCTCCAGAAGTTGGACCATTACGGAATAAGAGGAGTAGCTCACAATTGGTTCACCTCTTACTTTAGTAACAGGCAGCAAAAGCTCATTATTCACAATGCTGATAACGGCTGTGATGTGGGTTCTGAGTGGGGTACTGTCAGGTGGGGGGTGCCCAGGGATCAGTGTTGGGGCCGCTCTTGTTTCTTATTTATATAAATGGTATGTCCTCTAGTATTATTGGTAACTCTAAAATATTTCTGTTTGCTGATGACACTAGCTTGGTAGTAAAGGATGTTGTGCCCAACATTGACTCGGTTTCAAATAGTGCAGTACATGACCTCAGTTCATAGCTTGTAGAAAATAAACTAACGTTAAATCACAGTAAGACTCAGTTTTTACAGTTTCTAACACACCGTTCAACAAAACCTGGCGTTTTAATTTCACAGAATGGGCGTATGATTAGTGAAACTGTACAGTTTAAATTTTTAGGTGTTCACATAGATAGTAAACTGTCATGGAAAGCCCATGTTCAGGATCTTGTTCAAAAACTTAAGGCTGCCATTTTTACTATTCGAACGGTATCTGAAGTAAGTGATCGTTCGACATGTAAATTAGTCTGCTTTGCTTATTTTCATCCGCTTATGTCGTGTAGTATTATGTTTTGGGGTAACTGTTCCCATTCTAGAAGGATATTTTTGGCTCAGAAACGGGCGGTTCGGGCAATAAGTGGTCTGGGTATTTTGACATTTGCCTCTCAATATGTATATTCCTTATTGTCATTTATTGTTACCAATATTAGTTTCTTCCCAAGAATAAGCAGCTTTCACGCGGTTAATACTCGGCAGAAATCAACCCTCCATTTGGATCGGTCTTCTTAACTCTTGTGCAAAAAGGTGTGTAGTATACTGCTGCATCCATTTTCAATTAGCTGCCACTCGAATTCAAAAATCTTAGCAGTAATCCACGCGCTTTCAAATCGAAACTCAAGAGTTTCCTCATGGGTCATTCCTTCCATTCTGTCGAGGATTTCCTTGAAAAATTAAGCTGATTCTTATTGTATTGCTGATAGCGTTTACTTAAACTTGTGGACTGACTTTTTTTTCAGGTTCATGAACATTTATTTTTATCTGTTATTACTTTTATGTTTAAGTTCATGTACTGACTCGTTCCATGACCTAGGAGATTTGGTTCAAATGGCTCTGAGCACTATGCGACTTAACTTCTGAGGTCATCAGTCGCCTAGAACTTAGAACTAATTAAACCTAACTAACCTAAGGACATTACACACATCCATGCCCGAGGCAGGATTCGAACCTGCGACCGTAGCGCCTAGGAGATTTGCTCCTCAATTTGGTCCTACGGAACTTGACGTGTAAATAAAATAAAATAAAATAGCTTTCCCAGAGCTCTATATATACACATCAAAAAAGTTTTGCATCATCCCGGTTTCCAGAACGCCTGAAGATAGACGTTGACTGCGGATAGTGTATCACAGACTCAGTCCCTTTGACCGTTCAGAGATGTCACTAAACCCGCCCTAGGATGTAAACCACCATGCATGAGCAGCGCCAATTAAACGGAGGGGTCCGACAGTCGATAGGGTTCCATTCATTCCACCAGGAAGAAGGTTCACGGATCGTGTTGTCTGTACTTCAACCATGCCTAGACGGTCAATACCGCGGTTCGATCGCGTCCGCATTGTTACTTTGTGCCAGGAAGGGTTCTCAACAGGGGAAGCGCCCAGGTGTCTTGGAGTGAGCCAAAGCGGTGTTTCTCGAACATGGAGGAGATAGCGAGAGACAGGAACTGTCGATGACATGCCTCGTTCAGGCCACGCAGGAGCTACTACCTACGGATTATGGCTCGGAGGAATCCTGACAGCAACGCCATCATGTCGAATAATGGTTTTCGTGCAGCCACAGGACGTCGTGTTATGACTCAAACTGTACGCTATAGGCTGCATGATGCGCAACTTCATTCCCGACGTCCATGGCAAAGTTCATCGTTGTATCCACAACACCATACAGCACGGTACAGTTGGGCCCAACAACATGCCGAATGGTCTGCTCAGGACTGGTATCACGTTCTCTTCACCGATGAGTTTCGCTTATGCTTTTAACCAGACAATTGTCGGAGGCGCTTTTGATGGCAACCCGGTCAGGCTAAATGCCTTAGACACACTGTCCAATAGTGGAACCATGTTGTTGTTGTTGTGGTCTTCAGTCCTGAGACTGGTTTGATGCAGCTCTCCATGCTACTCTATCCTGTGCAAGCTGCTTCATCTCCCAGTACCTACTGCAGCCTACATCCTTCTGAATCTGCTTAGTGTATTCATCTCTTGGTCTCCCTTACGATTTTTACCCTCCACGCTGCCCTCCAATACTAAATTGGTGATCCCTTGATGCCTCAGAACATGTCCTACTAACCGATCCCTTCTTCTGGTCAAGTTGTGCCACAAACTTCTCTTCTCCCCGATCCTATTCAATACTTCCTCATTAGTTATGTGATCTACCCATCTAATCTTCAGCATTCTTCTGTAGCACCACATTTCGAAAGCTTCTATTCTCTTCTTGTCCAAACTATTTATCGTCCATGTTTCACTTCCATACATGGCTACACTCCATACAAATACTTTCAGAAATGACTTCCTGACACTTAAATCTATACTCGATGTTAACAAATTTCTCTTCTTCAGAAACGCTTTCCTTGCCATTGCCAGTCTACATTCTATATCCTCTCTACTTCGACCATCATCAGTTATTTTGCTCCCCAAGTAGTAAAACTCCCTTACTACTTTAAGTGTCTCATTTCCTAATCTAATGCCCTCAGCATCACCCGACATAATTCGACTACATTCCATTATCCTCGTTTTGCTTTTGTTGATGTTCATCTTATATTCTCCTTTCAAGACACTGTCCATTCCATTCAACTGCTCTTCCAAGTCCTTTGCTGTCTCTGACAGAATTACAATGTCATCGGCGAACCTCAAAGTTTTTATTTCTTCTCCATGAATTTTAATACCTACTCCGAATTTTTCTTTTGTTTCCTTTACTGGTTGCTCAATATACAGATTGAATAACATCGGGGAGAGGCTACAACCCTGTCTTACTCCCTTCCCAACCACTGCTTTCCTTTCATGTCCCTCGACTCTTATAACTGCCATCTGGTTTCTGTACAAATTGTAAATAGACTTTCGCTCCCTGTATTTTACCCCTGCCACCTTTAGAATTTGAAAGAGAGTATTCTAGTCAACATTGTCAAAAGCTTTCTCTAAGTCTACAACTGCTAGAAACGTAGGTTTGCCTTTCCTTAACCTTTCTTCTAAGATAAGTCGTAAGGTCAGTATTGCATCACGTGTTCCAGTGTTTCTACGGAATCCAAACTGATCTTCCCCGAGGTTGGCTTCTACTAGTTTTTCCATTCGTTTGTAAAGAATTCGTGTTAGTATTTTGCAGCTGTGACTTATTAAACTGATTTGCTACCTGAGACAAATTCGTTCTTATTCTAATTGTGGAGTAACCTCAGTGTCACCACAGATCGTTATCGAAGTAAGAGAAACGTATGTTCGGAAGCAAGGTGCGTCTATCGTCTGGGAGCGCTGACCAGTTGTGCGTTTATTTCGTGGTTTACTACCGCCGTGAAGCGAGTTAGAATGAAGAACGCAACGTCTCGTATTTCATAGTCATCCGTGCCCACACGCGAACCCCGATGACGTCAAGACGGTAATTGCCGAACATCTGTTCCTGCAGTCACGTTATAACATCATCGCAATAAATAGTAATAGCTCAGAATACTACTCTGCGGTACTTCCGAAGTTCCATTAGCCTCTGGCCATTTTGTTCTTTTAAGAACGACGTATGGAGTTTTTGCTGCTAGGAAGACATAAATCCAGTCAAAAGCCGAGCTCGATATTTCGCATTTTGTTCACAAAGAGACCTTGCAGACCCGTATCGAACGCTTCTGAAAGTCCAGGAACACGGGCACCAGCCTGTGCATCGTTGTTAGACGGCGCTCTGGGTTTCAAAGATGAACAGAACGAATTGAACTTCATGAGATCTCTGTTTGCTGAACCAATGTTGTTTTTCTAAAGGGATCTTAGTTCTACAAAATCGCCACATAAAACGTGTTTCTATAAATTTACTCCAGTTTGACGTCAGTGATTTCCACACTTACTAAAAAATGTATGTTCCATATCTCCTTCTAAACCACTTACTCCACTTAAACTTAGTACATTTATCTCTTACTGTCTGGAAAAAAATCGCTGTGCGGGTAAAAACCACCTACGTATCAAATGGAAGACGGTGAGGTTGAAAAAAGAGTGTAACCCACGATCCGGGAATGCACAGAATGTAATTATCCAGCATTTGAGCATGAGAGCAGTTAGTGACTTGCAACAAACTTCACACATAATCTCAAACCTTTAAGAAACTCATTCTCGCTGACACCCCCACAAACTGATTAAAGGAGAAAAAGTTTATCGCTTACTACATTTTCACAGTTCATGCAGCAAAACTGCCGCATTAGGCATAACGTTTTGATTCATTGCTTTTTTTTCCTACTAACTGTATTTGCGACACATTTTGCAGACAGTATTCATATACCATTGAATGTAAGTGGAAAATTATGTAAGGTATCATTGTACGACACATATTTCAGGAGATACACTATCTGATCAAGAGTATTGGAAATTTGTGGTAAGAACTATGGGACCAGACAGCTGAGGTCATCAGTTCTTAGGCTTACACACTAATAAACTTAAACTAACTTACGCTAAGGACAACACACACACCCATGCCCGAGGAAGGACTCGAACCTCCGAAGGGGAATATCAAGAGTATCTGGACAACCCCAGAAACATATCTTTTTAATATTAGGTGCATTGTTCTGCCACCTACTGCCAGGTCTCCATATCAGCGACCTCAATGCTCATTAGACACCGTGAGAGAGCAGAATGGGGCGCTCTGCGGAACTCACGGACTTCGAACGTGATCAGGTGACTGGGGGTCACTTATGTCATACGTCTGTACGCGACATTTCCACACTCCTAAATATCCCTAGGTCCACTGTTTCCGATGTGATAGTGAAGTAGAAACGTGATGGGACACGTCCAGCACAAAAGCGTACAGGCCGACCTCGTCTGTTGACAGCCAAGACCGCCGACAGTTGAAGAGGGTCGTAATGTGTAATGGGATTTAGACCATCACACAGGAATTCAAGACTCCATCAGGATCCACTGAAAGTACTGCGACTAGACCATCGCACAGGAATTCAAAACTCCATCAAGATCCACTGCAAGTACTATGACAGTTAGGCGGAAGGTGAGAAAACTTGAATTTCATGGTCGAGCGGCTGCTCATGAGCCACACATCACGCCGGTTAATGCCGAATGACGCCTCGCTTGGTATAAGGAGCGTAAACATTGGTCGATTGAACAGTGGAAAAACGTTGTGTGGAGTGACGAATCACGGCACACAATGTGGCGATCCGATGGCAGGGTGTGGGTATGGCTAATGAACGCCAGCGTGTGTAGTGCCAACAGTAATATTCGGAGGCGGTGGTGTCACGGTGTGGTCGTGTCTTTCATGGAGGGGGCTTGCACCCCTTGTTGTTTTGCGTGACACTATCACAGCACAGGCTTATATTGATGTTTTAAGCACATTCTTGCTTCCCACTGTTGAAGAGCAATTCGGGGATGGTGACTGCATCTTTCAATACGATCGACCACCTGTTCATAATGCACGGCCTGTAGCGGAGTGGTTACACGACAATAACATCCCTGTAATGGACTGGCCTGCACAGAGTCCTGACCTGAATCCCACAGAACACCTTCACGATGTTTTGGAACGCCGACTTCGTGCCAGGCCTCACCGACTGACATCGATACCTCTCCTCAGAGCAGCACTCCGTGAAGAATGGGCTGCCATTTCCCAAGAAACCTTCCAGCACCTGATTGAACGTATACCTCCGAGAGTGGAAGCTGCCATCAAGGCTAAAGGTGGGCCAACACCATACTGAACTCCACTAACGTGGGTGCCTCTAACGTGTAAGTCATTTTCAGCCAGGTGTCCGGATACTTTTAATCACATAGTGTATGTGTACAAATATGTTTGAAATATGTTAAATATGTGTGACATGTGCGTAGTCTGGCAAAGCCGCGGCTAGAAGGCTCTTCCTAAATTCCTGGAAAGAAATACTGTGAGGTAAAGAACCATGGTCTGCTATCAGAGTGGGGGTGATTACTTGGTGATGGAGAGAGAAGACGGGAAGTGGGAGGTGGACAGAAAGGGGAGAGAAGGTGATGGAGGCCCGTCATGGAGACGAAGATTTGGACAGAGCGGAGGGAGGAGGAAATGGACAGAAAAATGGAAGAGGTTGAGATGGACGGAGAGAGAGAGAGAGAGAGAGAGAGAGAGAGAGAGAGAGAGAGGAGGAAGAGATGAACACAGGGCGGGGGAGATGGGGATGGACGGGGAGAGGGGGGGGTGAGGAGACTGACTTAGAGGGGATGAGGAGATGAACTTAGGGGCCAACATCGGCTACTCAACTGGGCCTATAATTACGTCCGTCAATCGGACGACCCTCCTTGAAAATAGGAATGGCTCACAATTTATACCACTTGGAATGCTTATTTGATTTCGCAGTCTTATCAGTCTGTGGCGGGGTTAGATCCTTATTCTTTGTGATGGTATCGGACCTCTCCACGGATTAATGGCAGCGTTACCTCTCGTCTCGTTGATGTAAAATTCTTCGTAGTAACAAATATTCGAACGGGATTTCTTCTCCGATGGTGCTAAGACTAAAAAAAGCTAAAGATAACGGCTGGAGGGATTGGCGTCACGCTGATAACATGCCCCATGAACATTGATCGCTTCTCTTATTTCCTTATAGGTAGCAGTCGACCTATCACGACAGGCCTAAAGGCTAATCCGTGAAAGGTGTTTACTTTCCTTTACCTCTACCATGACTTGAAGGCAAGAAAAAGAAATACATTAGTGCAAGTTTCTTCATTTCTTCCTAAACAAGCTAAGTGAAATTTTGGCAAATGCCTCGTGGAGAAACGTATAATTGCAACTGAAGGCAGCTCCACCTATGTCTTTCACCAACATACACTAAATCAAGGTTATTAATAGTAGTGAATACTGCCTGCGAGCGTTACAGCGGTCTATGATAAACCGTTTGTAGAACCGGAGCGAGTTATTTCACACAAACTGCATACTGTCGTGTAGGCATCTCGTAGATGCCTTTCCTCTCCTGACACATTTTATTTTTAGACTAAATGATCAATTATCAATTACATCAGAACCTACCATTTCGCCGTTTACGCAGTGAGTGAAAGAAGAAATCATATTTTGCTCTGAAAGATTTTCGTAGAACCGAGTTCAGTATTTGGGCCTTCTCTGTGTCACCCTCCTTTCGGCAGAAATATAATCGCTGAGGACTGTGTACGTGATTTTGATTTGTTTACTGGTCTTACGAAAGGACAAAATTCATCAGTAATTTTCATCAAATCGGTTGGCAAACTAATATGTTAGAATTCACTGAATACTTCTCCCATTGCTCTCCTTGCGCTCATTTCGCCTCCCTTCAGCTTTTGTTCGTCAACATAGTTCTGACTTCGCTCAAATCTGTGATGAAGCCCTCTTTACTTTCGTGGATGTTTCAATGGAGGCGCTTGAACGACTGAGAGTCTTTCCCATCTCTCACAGTCTTGATCGGCACATACATATATCAAGAGTATTTCACAATACCGTAAAATTTTGTCCATTGACGCTCTACCACATAGTTGAAATTTGGGTAATCTGTCTTTCACCAAACGAAGTGGCGCAGTGGTTAGCACACACGACTCGTACTCAAGGAAGACGACGTCTCAAATTTCCATGTGGCCGTCCACATGTAGATTTTCCGTGATTTTTCCTGAATCGTTCCAAGCAAATGCCGGGACGTTTCCCTGAAACGGTACGGGCGATTTGTTTCCCTGTCTTCAGAGCTCGTGCTCCGTCCCTCATGACCTCGATATCGACGGGACGATTAATCTTAATTTTCTTTCCTTCTTTCCAGATTTTCCTGCCAAATTTGGTAATGAAAACTATCCTATCTGCGCTGCTACTGAAACTAATATATAAGGACGATTTAGACGTGCAAGCATATGCTACATAATAAGTTCAACTCCCCATAGAGGAATTTGTGTTCTCAAATGAAAGAAAAGGAAAAGCTGCGCTTAATGTCACGTCGAAGACAACGTCATTCGAAACGAAGTAGAAGCTCGAAACTGGAGAAAGCTGGGAAAGGAAATTTTCCATTCCCTTTTCAAAGGGGCGAACTCGGCAATTGCCTTAACCGATTTAGCAAACCACGCAAAAAGTAAATTTACCTCATCGGACAGGGAGACAAAGAGCTGTTGCCGCGTATGCGCCGCCTCTACATCTACATCCATACTCCGCAAGCGACCTGACGGTGTGTGGCGGAGGGTACCTTGAGTACCTCTATCGGTTCTCCCTTCTATTCCAGTCTCGTATTGTTCGTGGAAAGAAAGACTGTCGGTATGCCTCTGTGTGGGCTCTAATCTCTCTGATTTTATCCTCATGGTCTCTTCGCAAGATATACTCAGGAGGGAGCAATATACTGCTTGACTCCTCGGTGAAGGTATGTTCTGGAAACTTCGACAAAAGACCGTACCGAGCTACTGAGCGTCTCTCTTGCAGAGCCTTCCACTGGAGTTTATCTATCATCTCCGTAATGCTTTTGCGATTACTAAATGATCCTGTAACGAAGCGCGCTGCTCTCCGTTGGATCTTCTCTATCTCTTCTATCAACCCACACCGTTGAGCAGTATTCAAGCAGTGGGCGAACCTACTTCCTTTGTTTTCGGACTGCATTTTCTTAGGATTCTTCCAATGAACCTCAAAAAGTCTGGCATCTGCTTTATCAACGATTAATTTTAAATCACTCCTAATGCCTGCTCCCAGATAAGTTATGGCATTAACTGCTTCCAGTTGCTGACCTGCTATATTGTAGCTAAATGATGAAGGATCTTTCTTTCTATGCATTCGCAGAACGTTACACTTGTCTACATTGAGATTCAATTGCCATTCCCTGGACCATGTGTCAATTCGTTGCAGAGCCTCTTGCATTTCAGTACAATTTTGCATTGTTACAACCTCTCGATATTCTACAGCATCATGCGCAAAAAGCCTCAGTGAACTTCTGATGTTATCCACAAGGTCATTTATAATATTGTGAATAGCAACGGTCCTACGACACTCCCCTGCGGCACACCTGAAATCACTCTTACTTCAGAAGACTTCTCTCCATTGAGAATGACATGCTGCGTTCTGTTATCTAGGTCGGCGTCTGCGCAGATTACAGTGCTCCAACTTCGGCACACACTGTCCTAATACTGAATTCAGTTACCTGGCTTTCGAGATATTGGCAAAGAGTCACTTTTTAGTAAAGTGGAGGTAGCTGGTTCTGTTCCTGTTTTCTACAAGAGCGTGTGTTTAAAATGTACCGTTACTGCGCGTGCAAAACAAACACAAAAAATATGACTCATCTGCCCCTACCTATGAGTTTTATGTAACCTGTAACACCTCCAAAAACCACGCTCTGCATTTTCGTATTCTCTCTCTCACTATGTGAGAACAGTTAGCGCTACAGAAAACATGTACAGGAGGAATATTAATGCAGTTAAATTTCGTACTAGGATACGTTTTCGCTGGTATGCATGATTTTCGAGTCATTCGAGAGAAATGCGTTTGAAGGTCGCTTTTGGACGTTTTTCTTGAATAATTCGAAATCTACGGCCTCTAGCGAAAACGTGTCCCAGTACAAAATTTAACTACATTACATTTCTTACAAAAACCTCCCGTTCATTTTCCTATAGGACTAACTACACTCCTGGAAATTGAAATAAGAACACCGTGAATTCATTGTCCCAGGAAGGGGAAACTTTATTGACACATTCCTGGGGTCAGATACATCACATGATCACACTGACAGAATCACAGGCACATATACACAGGCAACAGAGCATGCACAATGTCGGCACTAGTACGGTGTATATCCATCTTTCGCAGCAATGCAGGCTGCTATTCTCCCATGGAGATGATCGTAGAGATGCTGGATGTAGTCCTGTGGAACGGCTTGCCATGCCATTTCCACCTGGCGCCTCAGTTGGACCAGCGTTCGTGCTGGACGTGCAGACCGCGTGAGACGACGCTTCATCCAGTCCCAAACATGCTCAATGGGGGACAGATCCGGAGATCTTGCTGGCCAGGGTAGTTGACTTACACCTTCTAGAGCACGTTGGGTGGCACGGGATACATGCGGACGTGCATTGTCCTGTTGGAACAGCAAGTTCCCTTGCCGGTCTAGGAATGGTAGAACGATGGGTTCGATGACGGTTTGGATGTACCGTGCACTATTCAGTGTCCCCTCGACGATCACCAGTGGTGTACGGCCAGTGTAGGAGATCGCTCCCCACACCATGATGCCGGGTGTTGGCCCTGTGTGCGTCGGTCGTATGCAGTCCTGATTGTGGCGCTCACCTGCACGGCGCCAAACACGCATACGACCATCATTGGCACCAAGGCAGAAACGACTCTCATCGCTGAAGACGACACGTCTCCATTCGTCCCTCCATTCACGCCTGTCGCGACACCACTGGAGGCGGGCTGCACGATGTTGGGGCGTGAGCGGAAGACGGCCTAACGGTGTGCGGGACCGTAGCCCAGCTTCATGGAGACGGTTGCGAATGGTCCTCGCCGATACCCCAGGAGCAACAGTGTCCCTAATTTGCTGGGAAGTGGCGGTGCGGTCCCCTACGGCACTGCGTAGGATCCTACGGTCTTGGCATGCATCCGTGCGTCGCTGCGGTCCGGTCCCAGGTCGACGGGCACGTGCACCTTCCGCCGACCACTGGCGACAACATCGATGTACTGTGGAGACCTCACGCCCCACGTGTTGAGCAATTCGGCGGTACGTCCACCCGGCCTCCCGCATGCCCACTATACGCCCTCGCTCAAAGTCCGTCAACTGCACATACGGTTCACGTCCACGCTGTCGCGGCATGCTACCAGTGTTAAAGACTGCGATGGAGCTCCGTATGCGACGGCAAACTGGCTGACACTGACGGCGGCGGTGCACAAATGCTGCGCAGCTAGCGCCATTCGACGGCCAACACCGCGGTTCCTGGTGTGTCCGCTGTGCCGTGCGTGTGATCATTGCTTGTACAGCCCTCTCGCAGTGTCCGGAGCAAGTATGGTGGGTCTGACACACCGCTGTCAATGTGTTATTTTTTCCATTTCCTGGAGTGTATTTGCGCGTAGCGAGCGACAGAATATGAAAATCTTAGCGAGGAGTTTGAGGGCATTGAGGGTTCCATAAAACGCATGGGTAGGGCAGCTGATCACCCTGTGTAAATTCGTCAGCTGTGTGTGCAATGGACGTCTGTGATCCTATCGGGCGTCAGACCTGCGCCAACAAATCACAGGCTCGTAATGTATGGGAGTTGCGTAACCAGTGGCACCTTGTGCCCCGTAACTCTGGAAACATATTAAGGATATGTCGGATCCGTACCGGACCAAATGACTGCTGTATTGCATTGCAAAGGTGGATTCAGGTGACATATCGTGATAAGTCAGAACATTATGACCACTTGCTTAAGGGCAGACGAGGCCAAGACGAGTACTGACATTTAAACATCAATATCTCCTACAATAGTAGAGTTAAAATGTTAAAACTTGAGACTGTTATTTAGTGCATAGTGTGTGAAGCTGAAACTTTACAGCGTATGTCTGCATAAAAGACTTGTAAAACGTGTGCAACATATTTTCGTTTACGCTCGTACTTACTTTCAAATTAATTTTTCAGTCTTATGTTAAGCAAGACTGCTATATTTATCTCATATAATAAAATAGAACGTTTCTCAGACACAAGATAAAGAGAAAGTGCTGTACAGAATTATTCAGTAAGTGATTTTCAAGAATTGCACCAAGCTTTAAGGTGTTTATTTTTATAGTGGCTGAGGAAAGCTACATTATATATCAAATATCAATCTATGGCAAATCTCAGCTAAATTTTTTATTTCAGTTTTTAACAATATTGCCATACGTCTAGTCACTAATACTATCCATTTCATAATATTCATTCTCTTTCTTGTCCTAATGGAGCATTCTCCTCTCCTGCCTCCTTTGCATATTTTCTTCCGATGCCTGGGCTTCGATACGTCGTGCTTCATCGATGCCTCTACATATGTTCAGTGCGAATTCACCTGGATAGAAGCCCAATCTCGGCAGAAATCCTGCCTAAGTGTCCACTATTAAACACTAGACAGGCATTTGAGGACACAAATTCTGTTTTTCGACACTGCATCCATGTAAGGTTTCTAAAAATCTCTTGGGTGATCGAAGACACAATCTTGTTACCGAACATTTGGAACAGTGCTTGGTAGTTTATGTTTACAATAGTAGAAAAATGTAAAATAAATTGTAAATGATGTTTTGGTCCAATAGTCTTAATTAAAAGTTAATGCTGTTCAAAAAAATCCATAATTGTATGTTGTTTTTTAAATAAAATATTGCGTAGTTTTCGAGCGTGCCCCTCTGCGTGCGATATATCTCGAAGTTGATCCTGTACATATCGACTGTTTTGCTCGACTCACTCTCATCGCATCCGCTTGTTACCGACAACAGTAGCAACGAAGGAACAATTCTTGAAACACGGTATGCGTCCCTCTACCAGATAGTATTCAGAAATTGTTTTCTTGTGGTTAGGATAGTGTCGGCTACGTGACCAGCAGCATGGAAACTTCTGGAACCTATATAAGTGGCGCTGCTGAAGATTCCGATCTTGGTCTGCCTCAGACGCTGGACCTTCGTTGCCTCTGGGACGGGACTTAGTTTCTTGTGCCATTTAGCTGCACAGGGCACATGCAGGAATGTACAACACAAGTCAGAGTTTCCAGAATGAGATTTTCACTCTGCAGCGGAGTGTGCGCTGATATGAAACTTCCTGGCAGATTAAAACTGTGTGCCCGACCGAAACTCGAACTCGGGACCTCTGCCTTTCGCGGGCAAGTGCTCTACCAACTGAGCTACCAAAGCACGACTCACGCCCGGTACTCACAGCTTTACTTCTGCCAGTACCTCGTCTCCTACCTTCCAAACTTTACAGAAGCTCTCCTGCGAACCTTGCAGAACTAGCACTCCTGAAAGAAAGGATATTGCGGAGACATGGCTTAGCCACAGCCTGGGGGATGTTTCCAGAATGAGATTTTCACTCTGCAGCGGAGTGTGCGCTGATATGAAACTTCCTGGCAGATTAAAACTGTGTGCCCGACCGAGACTCGAACTCGGGACCTTTGCCTTTCGCGGGCAAGTGCTCTACCAACTGAGCTACCAAAGCACGACTCACGCCCGGTACTCACAGCTTTACTTCTGCCAGTACCTCGTCTCCTACCTTCCAAACTTTACAGAAGCTCTCCTGCGAACCTTGCAGAACTAGCACTCCTGAAAGAAAGGATATTGCGGAGACATGGCTTAGCCACAGCCTGGGGGATGTTTCCAGAATGAGATTTTCACTCTGCAGCGGAGTGTGCGCTGATATGAAACTTCCTGGCAGATTAAAACTGTGTGCCCGACCGAGACTCGAACTCGGGACCTTTGCCTTTCGCGGGCAAGTGCTCTACCAGGCTGTGGCTAAGCCATGTCTCCGCAATATCCTTTCTTTCAGGAGTGCTACTTCTGCAAGGTTCGCAGGAGAGCTTCTGTAAAGTTTGGAAGGTAGGGGACGAGGTACTGGCAGAAGTAAAGCTGTGAGTACCGGGCGTGAGTCGTGCTTTGGTAGCTCAGTTGGTAGAGCACTTGCCCGCGAAAGGCAAAGGTCCCGAGTTCGAGTCTCGGTCGGGCACACAGTTTCAATCTGCCAGGAAGTTTCATATCAGCGCACACTCCGCTGCAGAGTGAAAATCTCATTCTGGAAACATCCCCCAGGCTGTGGCTAAGCCATGTCTCCGCAATATCCTTTCTTTCAGGAGTGCTAGTTCTGCAAGGTTCGCAGGAGAGCTTCTGTAAAGTTTGGAAGGTAGGAGACGAGGTACTGGCAGAAGTAAAGCTGTGAGTACCGGGCGTGAGTCGTGCTTTGGTAGCTCAGTTGGTAGAGCACTTGCCCGCGAAAGGCAAAGGTCCCGAGTTCGAGTCTCGGTCGGGCACACAGTTTTAATCTGCCAGGAAGTTACAAGTCAGAGTGTTAGTGTCTCGTAGGATACGATAGTAGTTTCTTATGCTACATTGATGCTCGGTTCCAGTTTTTATTCAGAGCTCCTCGCCCTTTTCACACCGAGTTTTCTTATCTAAAAATATTCCAGCTTGTGTTCTCAGGCATTATGTCTATGAACTGGACGAATCACTTCACAACTGGAGATAGCGTCAGCTCCCATCCTGTTCCTCTCGCAGGATTTTTGCCATTTCAGCCGTGTTAATATTTTAATTAATCAAAAAAGAGCCTTTTTGCATTTTAACTTACACAACCGCCTGTCTTTTTAGTGTATCAAACATTCATTTTGTTAACTGCCAAGTCCAATTTTATAGTACGTATGTTTTAAAATTGATAAGACAGAGATTTAGGAAGCAAGTTTTAAATTGTAAGACATTTCCAGGGACAGATGTGGACTCTGAGCACAGTCTATTGGTTATGAACTATAGATTAAAACTGAATAAACTGCAAAAAGGTGGGAATGTGAGGAGATGGGATCTGGGTAAACTCAATGAACCAGAGGTTGCAGAGAGTTTCAGGAAGAACATTAGGGAACGATTGACAGGAATAGGGGAAAGAAATACAGTAGAAGAAGAAGGGTAGCTTTGAGGGATGAAATAGTGAAGGCAACAGAGGATCAAGTAGGTAAAAAGACGAGGGGTAGTAGAAATCCTTCGGTAACAGAAGATATATTCATTTTAATTGATGAAAGGAGAAAATATAAAAACGCAGTAAATGAAGTAGGCAAAAAGGAATATATACGCCTCAAAAATGAGATCGACAGGAAGTGCAAAATGGCTAAGGAGGGATGGCTAGAGGACAAATGTAAGCATGTAGAGGCATATCTCACTAGTGGTAAGAAAGATACTGCCTACCGAAAAATTAAAGAGACCTTTGGAGAAAAGAGAACTACTTCTATGAATATCAAGAGCTCAGATGGAAACCCAGTTCTAAGCAAAGAAGAGAAAGCAGAAAAGTAGATGGAGTATATAGAGGGTCTGTACAAGGGTGATGATCTTGAGGACAGTATTATGGAAATGGAAGACGATGTAGATGAAGATGAAATGGGAGATATGATACTGCGTGAAGAGTTTGACAGAGCACTAAAAGACCAAAGTCGAAACAATGCCCCAGGAGTAGATAACATTCCATTAGAACTACTGATAGCCTTGTGTGAGCCAGCTCTGACAAAACTCTACCATTGGTGAGCAAGATTTTATGAGACAGGCGAAATACCCTCAGACTTTAAGAAGAATATAATAATTCCAATCCCAAAGAAGGCAGGTGTTGACAGACCGCACTATCAGTTTAATAAGCCACGGCTGCAAAATACTAACACGAATTCTTTACAGACGAATGGTAAAACTGGTAGAAGCCGACCTCAGGGAAGATCAGTTTGGATTCCGTAGAAATGTTGGAACATGTGAGGCAATACTGACCTTACGACTTATCTTAGAAAATACATTAAGGAAAGCCAAACCTACGCTTCTCTCATTTGTAGACTTAGAGAAAGCTTTTGACAATGTTGACTGGAATACTCTCTTTCGAATTCGGAAGGTGGCAGGGGTAAAATACAGGGAGCGAAATGCTATTCACAATTTATACCGAAACCAGATGGCAGTTATAAGAGTCGAGGGGCATGAAAGGGAAGCAGTGGTTGGGAAAGGAGTGAGACAGGGTTGTAGCCTATCCCGATGTTATTCAATCTGTATATTGAGCGAGCAGTAAAGGAAACAAAAGAAAAATTCAGAGTAGGAATTATAGTCCATGGAGAAGAAATAAAAACTCTGAGGTTCGCCGATGACATTGTAATTCTGTCAGAGACAGCAAATTACCTGGAAGAGCAGCTGAACGGAATGGACAGTGTCTTGAAAGGAGGATATAAGATGAACATCAACAAAAGCAAAACGAGGATGATGGAATGTAGTCGAATTAAGTCGGGTGATGTTGAGGGTATTAGATTAGGAAATGAGACACTTAAAGTAGTAAAGGAGTTTTGCTATTTGGGGAGCAAAATAACTGATGATGGTCGAAGTAGAGAGGATATAAAATGTAGACTGGCAATGGGAAGGAAAGCGTTTCTGAAGAAGAGAAATTTGTTAACATCAAGTACATATTTAAGTGTCAGGATGTCTTTTTTGAAAGTATTTGTATGGAGTGGTGCCGTGTATGGAAGTGAGACATGGACGATAAATAGTTTGGACAAGAAGAGAATAGAATCTTTCGAAATGTTGTGCTACAGAAGAATGCTGAAGATTAGATGGGTAGATCACATAACTAATGAGGAGGTATTGAATAGAATTGGGGAGAAGGGGAATTTGTGGCACGCCTTGACTAGAAGAAGGGATCGGTTGTCAGGTCATGTTCTGAGGCATCAAGGGATCACCAATTTAGTATCGGAGGGCCGTGTGGAGGTTAAAAATCGTAGAGGGAGACCGAGAGATGGATACACTAAGCAGATTCAGAAGGATGTAGGTTGCAGTAAGTACGGGAAGATGAAGAAGCTTGCACAGGATAGAGTAGCATGGAGAGCTGCATCAAACCAATCTCAGGACTGAAGACCACAACAACAACAACATGGCTGAAGGGCGGCGACTTGTATAAGTGTCACCGCAGGTGGAGGTAATGGTCAAAACTGAAAGAGAGGTACCTGTAACAGTGTATCCAGAAACTGATATGTTACGAGGAAGTAGACACTGTAGGCAGTGCTGCATGTGGTTACCACGCATTGTGACACAGCATTCAGCCCTTCTCCGCTTCTCCACAGTGAATCATGTATTTCAAATACTGGCTCCATTCGGACTGTGTCACATGCTTCAGTAACATTGCTGAAGCGTTAAGCGTACACCGATGCCTTTAAATGTCCGCAAAGCCAGAAATTCAACGAATTCAGGTCCGGAGATCTGGAAGACCATGTTGCCGGACGTTCTCGACGATCCATAGCCAGCGAAAGATTGCGGTGCGGTACTGTCGCAGGATCCGTAGAAAATGGGGATGAGCCCCATCGAGAACAAACCACAGTCGCTATCTTTCTGCACGTGGTGCATTTTCCAACACCGCTGGTAATTTGTCGCGAGCGATGTTTGGTAAAGTGTGTGGATCAATGAGCTTGTTACCGACCGTTCCTGCTCATACATTGACACTGAAGCTATCCTGATGACTCATCTTCATGACTGCTCGAAGATTTTCATCTACCCACATGTGGATGCTGTAGTAATTTACGGTGCCATCTCTTGTGAAATCTGCCTCATCTGTAAATCAGTGGCAGTATGTGGTGTTGTTGCAGTGTTGCACAACTTACAGTGATTTTAAACTTTGTACGTCCTCTTTTCTTATATTTACGTTTCTATGCAGGGTGTTTCCGTAGGAACGTGCAAAAATGTAACAGGACATAGAGAATGCTCCACTGAACAATTCCGGGTAGGGAATCTTGGGTCGGAGAAGCCAGCTTAAGGAACTATGGAAGTAAACTTGTCTACCGCTTTGTCTAGCATTACTGTTTTCCAGCTTATTTACAACTAACCTGCGTACAAGTTCACACGTACTGTGCTGTTTATTTACATGTACATTCTTTATTTCCTGCAAGGAAACAAGCAGGACGAGTCTGATTACTAGGAAGCCATGATGCAGGTTTTGTTCATTTTACTTGTCCGTAAGATATTTGTCCCATGACAGAACGTGCTATGAATCAACGACAGACCCATTCATTACCCAGTGCTATTCAGAGACGGAAAGTACAATACGATGGATCAGTGCCGGTACAGTTTTGCAGAACTCAGTCACATGCACTTATGTATTGCTAAGCACGCAGCAATTCTCTCGCTGCTAACAGTCATCATGCGTCACGACGAGTGTTTATTTCTCTCGATCGACGAATGTGGGAGACTGGTTCATTGGAAAGAAGCGCTACGGTCGCAGGTTCGAATCCTGCTTCGGGCATGGATCTGTGTGACGTCCTTAGGTAGTACTAAGTTCTAGGGGACTGATGACTTCAGAAGTTAAGTCCCATAGTGCTCAGAGCCATTGGAAAGAAGAAACGAGGGACTTGGCATCATGAAGCCCACTCGCAGACCCGATTTTGAAGAGGTGCTGGAACGTGTTGCAGCGGACTCCACTACAAGTACTCGTTGTATTGTGCATGAAATGGGCGCTGCGAGTACTCCACCCATGTCACCCACAACGAGTCCATGCAATGCCCGTGACTGACTTTGTACCAAGGGTCACATTGTTTCACTGGTTGCTCCAACAATGGATTGATCTACCAGAACCGCGCGAGATTAGCCGAGTGGTCTAAGGGCGCTGCAGTCATGGACCGTGCGGCTGGTTCCGGCGGAGGTTCGAGTCCTCCCTCGGGCATTGGTGTGTGTGTTTTTCCTTAGGATAATTTAGGTTAAGTAGTGTGTATGCTTAGGGACTGATGACCTTAGCAGATAAGATTTCACGCACATTTTAACATTTTTTTGATCTACCAGATTTCCTCCAAGTCGTCCTGTTCACTGACGACGCCTCATTTGATTGTGAAGGTATTTCGAACAGCAGGAATACCATGTGTGGGATGAGGAAAACCCTCAATAGTAGAATCATGCCATCAAGTACGTTTTACTGTGAATATCTGGGCCGGCATTGTAGGCGACAATCTCATTGGACCATATCTTCTATCTGGGCGTCCGAATGGCCACCTGTACATGACTGTGGGCAGCCGATCGCTAGCGCTCGGCCAGGTGCGCCAAACACTCGGCCGGTCGCCAGTAACCGGTGGACTCAGTGCCAGCGAGCGGCGCTTCGTCACACTCCTTGAGATCAGAGGCCACCGCTTCACATTAACCACTAACTTATTTCTTTAACAAATGTCTTTCGTTGTTTACTACCAGTTCTATGACCTAAATAATACACTTGTGCATGTTACATTTGAAGTTTGTTAATATGTTGCAGACTACTGGAGTTTCGCCTTTGAGGTTATCATGTATTCCAGTAATTGTAACGTTAAAAACTGTAATGTCTGTATTTAGTATTTTGTTCCGTTCGGTAGACAAACGGGAACACAGTAGTCTAATCATGGACTATGTGTAGCCTATCTCCAAACTCGGCCACGTGTATGTTGTACTAATATTGAATGCAGGATCGGTAAGGAATGACGGACTTAAAAGTAATACTCACGACATTTTGTTGCACAAACGTTAATCTCTGAACAAATTATGACCTGTAAATAACGTTACAAGTGAATCATGACTATACAATTCGTTTTTCGTCATTGGTGCTCCCTGATACACAGGCATCATTTGTGTTCCTGGAGCTATTACTACAGCTGGCGGTTTGAACTTCTTCCTGTGAAGTCAATGAAAGTGGAATCATACATTTATAGAGTTTGAGAAATGTTTCCTTCCCTGTGATTACGTGGTATGTTGTGAATACTTACGTAATTGTGATGGATCAATAAGAGATCATACACCTTGTCTAATACCAGGCACGATCTTTTGCTGGACAGCAGGTGACCGGCCTGGCTACAATTTCTCTCGCTGGCAGCACTAGTGGCAGGAATACAGAGAACTCTTCTGGCTACTGCCGACAGCCTTGGAAATAACCCTCGTGCGTTTTCCACCACTGCAAAATTTGTTCTTCGGCACAGCTACAGTCGGATCTGGAGAGCGATAGGTACCTGTCGAGTTCATTGGTAGTAACTGTGTGTCCATCTGCGTCGTCCTCATCCGAACTCCAGTCCATCCTGGACTTTTTCATGGGAAGAACTTGGTCACTGTTTGCTTGAATGGACTCTAAACATGATTGAAAACATCCGTAAGACATTCCTGTCGCCTTCAAATATGTATACAACGTAGTCAGAATTACTGGTTACTAAACGACTATAATTACGATGACATTTTGTATATATCGCACAAATTACATCAAAACGCATTGTGGAATGTTTGAGCTGCGAAACCTTTCCCAAATATCACATTGTAGACGTAATAAATGTTGATATAACGAAAGATGGCAGATTAGACAAACAAACATTCGTCTACTAATTGGTTTCAGTGAATGAACCTTACCATTTACGGGCAGTTCCGAGTACAATCGTCGAACTTCAGCATACGCGGCTTGCTTTTCGTCTGCTGTGAATTTCTTCAAATGACGCCGTGGTGGCCATAGAACCGTGGCAACGTAATGGATAGCCTCAATTTTGCACTACTCTGTGATGAAGTATGCTGCTCTCCTTTTTCTTTTCGCCATGAGCTGAAGAGGAAACCCAAGATACATAACTGCACTCTGATAATTCAGCAGTTGTATAAAGGATGGTAACCTATAGAAAGTGTTCTTACCTCGTTGTCACTGTCTGTTGGTTCACAATGATGTAACAGACTCTTGTACCACGGCAGCACAAGTTCCAGCGTTGTTATCTTTGCAGTTTCCAAATCCAAACTCGCTTCTTTAAAGGGGGTCAGAAAAGCGACAACGTCTCGTACGCACCCTTCTTGGAAGGTTTCTAAGAGTGTCGATTGCCCACGGGATTCTAGTAGATCTCGAATATCGTCGATTTGACTTATGACGGAATTGAGTATTAACAGTATACTGTTCCTCCGAGTTACGGCTTCTTGCTTCACAGAGTGCCGCAGACGCCCCGAGTGACCCGATCTCTTCAAATAGCCTACTATAGCTCTTGCTGATAGTAGACACGACAGGATTTCAGGGGCTTCGTCTTCTAAAAACGTCTCTTGAAATGTGTGACGAAGCGCAGTCATCGAGCAGTGATCAAAGCAAGGCAAACGGTCGTAAGATTCAAGTGCCTTCTTCATATTAGCTCCTTGGTCGGTGACAAAGTAACATTTCGTAAGATCATTCTTGTTACTTCCGAACTCAAGCATCCGCTCTTCGATTTCGTGCCGTATGTTCTCTCCTGTCTTAGGTACGTCCGGAAACTCGGCTGTCATCAAAACAAGCGTTTCTGGCTGCCACTCATCATTCACATAATGCGACGTCACAGTCAAAAAATTTCTCTTCTTGTAGTTATCAGACCACAGATCAGCGTCTAAAGCGCACATTTTGTTCCTTGAGGCACATATTAGCTTGGGCACCATTGTCACCCGTATTTTGTCTGCCTTTTCTTTAATATGCCGCGATACAGTTGTAGGGTGCGGAAGAACATATTCTATACTGACTTTGCCGTAAGTGGCGCCAACATTGATGAGCTCCTGCGAATAATTCTTGAATCCAATCTTACTACAAGTATTTAACGGTAGCAAATCCATCCCACTCATAACGACCAACCTATCAACAACAACTTTCTTTATGCTACTTGGTACTGCAAGTGGCCGGTGGACTTCTGTTCCGCATTTACTTTTGCAGTGCCGAATCATACCTGTTGTGCTTGACTGGTACGAAAGTATGGTATCACATGTGGTACATTGCACGAAACCAGCAGAAGCCTGCGTGGCAGGATCCACTACAAGTGCAAACGATTTCCAAGCTTCACTTTTCGCCCCTCTCTTCCGACATGTCTTTCTTCGTCAGGACTAATGTGCTGCTCCTAATTCTCTCCATAATACTTCTCTTCGTTTCATGAATGGAACGTTTACGACCTATACTTGGTTTATCCATAACGGTGTCTGCGCTGCTCAAAGCCAGGTCGTCAACTGCGTGTACACACGGTTTCCAATGCCATTCGGCACTGTAGAGCGCGCGGCGGTTGTACTGTCACCGACCGGGATTGTGAGTACGCTCGAGCGCCCGGCAGTGCTCGACAGTCCAACCGATAACCGAGAGGTGGAGGACAACCGGCCACATGGCATTAGACGGCCACAGCCGTAACGCAGCGTGGGCCTTTCACAGCCATCGAGCAGCGGCACGAAATGGAAAATGCTAGAGCGGTTTTCATCGAAATGCAGAGCTCTAGTCGAGGTCCGTCCGTAGCAGCAGGTGCATTCTTGCCAGTGACGTCACAGGGTGCCGGAGTTGGCGTGCAAACTAACTGGAAACAGTTCCAAATAGCCCGTTAGGTAACACCGCTCTACAGAGCACACGTCTCCCAGTTTTCTCTCCTCCCGCAACATTAATTAGTTTCTCGAGCTGCTAGGGTACACCATTCTGCCACTCACAATATTATCAATACTGATATTTCATCTGTAATTTTCTTTCATTCACAAATTTCTTTTGAGCTTAGAAATTAAGAGAATATTTTTTTCTCATCAGCCTAACTACATTTTATATTTTTGTCACTCGTTAACAGAGCTTAGATTTAATAATAACATTACGACTTTTGGAAAAGTGGCTGGAATATTGCGGTTGCTGATGCTACTGCAGCCGTAATGTTTATGTTTATCACGTGTATTAATATTATTTCTAAGAACTTTGTGTACAGATTTTGCGGTATTTCATGGTCATTATTTTGGTTCTTGACACCGCAGTTTTCTATGCGTTGCTGCATCTGATACGTTCTGAACAGTGAGAACTAGTTCGTCAGATACTCTCGAGATGTTGACACGCGAGTAAAAATGAATAGCGTAAATAATTTACAAGGTGCACACTTTTCCCACGTTGCTGATGAGGAAAAGCTTGCTGTAGAGAGACTAGGACGACCGTTGCAAGTTTTAAATATTATGCAAAATATGGATCCTGGGAATGGACAGTTTAACAGATCATTTAAAACAGATATTTATTAAAAAAATTGATTACTTATATGGCTCCAAAGTTAAGAAAGCATTATTATGCTTCCCTTGTCTGTTATTTGGTGGAGGAACTTCGTGGACGAAAGTCAGATTAGTGACATAAATCATCTGAGTACCAAAGTAAAGAAGCATGAATCTTCAGCTGTTCGCATACAAAATTGTTTAAGACCGGCACTTTTTGGACCAGTAAAAGTAGCTGGACAGTAACATGGTGAGTGCAGAAGGAAAATTACGGAGCATAACGAACACGTTAGGCATAATAGGCATGTGTTAAAATATTTTAACAAATTATATTCGTTTCTGTGGTTCCCTTGAATTAGCCTAAAGGGATCATGATGCAACTGAACTGTCTGCAAATAATGGTGTTACATGACGATAACTGTTTTTCTAGATAGCTGATGAAGCGTAGCATGTTGTTTGCCAGAGATATTATTTTTATCTTAGGTACACAGTATGTCCCAGTTCCTTTAAGGACTGTTGCTATGAGAAATAAAAGTTGCGGATTATGTTCACAAAATCACTGTATTTATTCGAATTAGTCTTCGGTTGAATCAAAACACAGCTTGAATCGTTTTAAAAGTGTTTTGAAGCAGTCCGTTTTCGGCGTTGCATTTAGTACTGCGCCGGCCGGAGTGGCCGAGCGGTTCTAGGCGCTACAGTCTGGAACCGCGCGACCACTACGGTCGCAGGTTCGAATCCTGCCTCGGGCATGGATGTGTGTGATGTCCTTAGGTTAGTTAGGTTTAAGTAGTTCTAAGTTCTAGGGGACTGATGACCTCAGAAGTTAAGTCCCATAGTGCTCAGAGCCATTTGAAACATTTAGTACTGCAGCACAATTTTCTTGGATATCCTTACCTCGGCCGAGCGAGATAGCGTAATGGTTGACACACTGGACTCACTTTCAGGAGGACGATGGTTCAAACCCGCGTCCGGTCATCCTGATTTAGGTTTTCCGTGATTTCCCTAAATCGCTTCAGGCAAATGCCGGGATGGTTCCTTTGCAAAGGCACTGCCGACTTCCTTGCCCATCCTTCCCTAATCCGGTGGGACCGATGACCTCGCTGTTTCGTCCCCTCCCCGGTATCAACCAACCAACGAATCTTGACCGCGTCATAACGGTGTCCTTTCATTAGCGTCTTCAATTTCGGGAACAAGCAGGTGTCGACTGGGGCCAAATTCGGCGAATACGCTGGGCGATGCAGGACTGTGATCCATCTGGTAGCCGAAAACTCGTGCACAGTCTTAGCTTTCTGGGCTCGGGTGTCGTCATGGAGTGGCAGCTAGCAACGTGTTTCTCGGAATTCTGGTCGAATTCTACGAATTCTCGGCCACAAACTCTGGAGAACTCAAAAAACTTGATGTTACCTCACTGCTCCAGTATCGTTTTCCGCCGAATGTCAGATATATACGAGGGTGAGTCAAATGAAAACCTTAAATTTGTAATAACAAATCGAAATTTCGCGCCATTATCCAGTAAGTTGGTAAGCGTGCTACAAACAGCGTGCAGAATGGCCTGTAGGGGGCAGCATAGTGCAGATGCACACATACCGTTGCAGTATCAGTATAAAGATGGCCGCCCCGCTTGCGACTTGCACCAGGGAAGAACAGCGTTCTGTTATTCGGTTTTTGCGTAGTGAAGGTGTGAAACGTATTGAAATTCATCGACAAATGAAGGTTCAGTACGGTGATGCATGTTTGTAATAGCAGCAAGTCTACGAATGGAGTAGGAAGTTCGCAAATGGTGTGACTTCAGTGGAAGGTGCTCCCCGTCCAGGTCAGGTACAACGAGTTGTGACTCCACAGAACATTGCAGCAGTTGAAGCCATAGTGAAGGAAAACCGCCGAGTGACACTGAATGACATTGCAGCATGTTTGCAAGTTAGTCATGGGTAGCACACCACATTGTGCATGATGTGCTCCAGTTTCACAAAGTGTCTACAAGATGGGTGCCATGGCAGCTGACTCCTGAAATGAGAGAACGACATGTTGATGCTTGTGAAGAACTTCTTCGGCGCTTTGAAGGAGAAGGTGATGGCTTTCTTCCAAGAATCGTTACTGGGGACGAAACCTGGGATCACTTCCACCAACCGGAAACGAAGAGAGCGAGCAAGGAATGGCGCCATTCCTCATCACAAAAACCAAAGAAGTTTCGAATAGAACCATCAGCGGGAAGGTTATGCTGACTCTCTTTTGGGACGAAAAAGGCGTCATTTTTGAAGCATTATATGCCTAGAGGGACCACTGTCACCAGTGCATCATACACAGATCTCCTAAAAAATCATCTGCGGCCTACAATCAAATCAAAGCGACGTGGATTGCTGTCAGCAAGTGTCCTTCTGCAACATGACAATGCAAGGCCCCGTACTGCCCGTTCAACAGTTGCAACAATCACAGACCTGCATTTTGAGTGTCTTCCTCATCCACCATACTCACCAGACGTTGCCTCAAGTGATTTCCATATGTTTGGACCACTCAAAGACGCAATGGGAGGAAAGAAGATCCTTTCTGATGAAGAAGTACGCCACGCGGTGCTTGAGTGGTTGCGCGGACTACCAAAAGAATTTTTTTCTAAAGGAATTTACGCACTTTGTAAGCGCTGGAGGACTTGCATTGAGCGTGGGGGAAATTATGTTGAAAAGTGTTACAGCTTTGTACCACTTCTGCACAATAAATAATATTTTAAAAAATATTTAAGGTTTTCATTTGACTCACCCTCGTACATTCGTAGCCAGGACGCTTGCTGCAGCAGTGCTGGCTGGCTCTTTGTCTTTCTACACCACTGTTTTTGAAACTTAACACAGCAGCTCGCCACGAGATAGTACTGCAGTTTGGAATTTCACACAATCGTTCCTAACGGAGCTGGGACACACTGTGTACATCTCTAACTTCTAGCAGGATCGTTAACTGGATTTTGTGACCTTCATACATCATGAATTCTAGGGATGTTTAGATCATAATGAATGTCGGGAACCAAGGCACTGAGTTAAAGAATTTTCTCCCTTGTAAGCGTCATATAAAAATGCAACATTGAAATTTTGGGGCAATACCCAACTTCAGATGCCACCAGCCGTCACTGCAGTAAATAAAGAGCAGACTGAACTGTGGATCTTCAACGACCCAGATACCAATAGGCATTGTTTTTGGGACATATTATTACTGGAAATTTTCACTAACTTTTACGAATACTATCTCCTGTAGGAATATGTGACACCTCTTTAGCGTTCCGTACCGAAATTAGTAAAAACGGAATCCTTATAAGACTACTTTGTTGTCTTTCTGTCTGTCCGTCTGTCTCTTATAAACTTCCTTTCCCAGAAACAGGTTGACGTATCATGTTGAAATTTATATCACATGCATTAAGGTCCACGGTCCCTTGGCGGTGAAGAAAAAAAACGAAGCTTCTACGTGAATGCAGTCAAAAGATACGACCATTTATGTCATATGTTTCCATACAAACTCATCATAACCTATAGATTACTTTCAAATGTTCAAATGCGTGTGAAGTCCTATGGGACCAACTGCTGAGGTAAACGGTCCCTAGTCTTATACACTATTTAAACTAACTTAAACTAAGGACAACACACACACACACCCATGCCCGAGCGAGGACTCGAACCTCCGGCGGGAGGGGCAGCGCAGTCCGTGATATGGCGCCTCAAATCGCTCGGCCACTCCGCGCGCCAGATTACTTTCCTTTGACGTATAATCATGAAATTTGGCAAGAAACAAGGTTGCGCAGAACAATCAAAAGAAAAATCCAAAAATTGCAAATTTGTAATTATAACACACAAAAAATTATTTTTGGTCATTTATTGTCTGTCTGTCTGTCAGCCCGTCTGTTAAGAACCCTTTTCTCAGGAACGGGTTGACGAATGAAATTGCCATATCTGTCGGATATTAAGATCTGTAGTCTATTGGCTGTGCAATAAACGTGAGCTTCTAAGTTAATGCAAGCAAAAGACACAGCGATTTGTGTCACGTATTTTGATACTTGCAAACTCAGTCATCAAAACCTGTAGCGTACTTCCCATTGACCTAGAACGGTGAAATTTGACAAGAAACGAGGTTTCGCAGTACAGGTGAAGAAAAAATTCCGAAAATTGTTAATTTATAATTATACCATACGAAAATAATTTTTTTTGTGATTTGTTATCTGACTGTTTGTCCGTCGTTCTGTTAAAACCCCTTTAAGGAATGCGTATACGTTTATATTGCCGGTATGGATATCTAACACAGGAAAATATCTACAGGGTGGCGCACGAAATGTGTTACCATTTTGTTTTTGAATATAAACTTTATTGTCAATACAATCTGAAAGGAACATATACTATAATGAAGAGCCGTCCATGGAGATTTGATCTAACTCAGCACATGCTCAGTATGTCCACCATTTCGTTTCCTAACTTCCTGCAAACGAACACTGAAGTTAGTGATTACCCTACGGCACATGTCTTCCGTAATTCCACTGCAAGCTTGAAGAATAATTCTGAGCTCCATTAAATCACGTGGACGCTTTGGGAAAAATCTTTCCTTTAGGTACCCCCAAATTAATTGTTGGTAAGGCGGGTATCAGGTTGAGATTCATTGGGAGAGTCCTTAGAAAATGTAGTCCATCAACAAAGGAGGTGGCTTACAAAACACTCGTTCGACCTATACTTGAGTATTGCTCATCAGTGTGGGATCCGTACCAGATCGGGTTGATGGAAGAGATAGAGAAGATCCAAAGAAGAGCGGCGCGTTTCGTCACAGGGTTATTTGGTAACCGTGATAGCGTTACGGAAATGTTTAACAAACTCAAGTGGCAGACTCTGCAAGAGATGCGCTCTGCATCGCGGTGTAGCTTGCTCGCCAGGTTTCGAGAGCCTGCGTTTCTGGATGAGGTATCGAATATATTGCTTCCCCCTACTTATACCTCCCGAGGAGATCACGAATGTAAAATTAGAGAGATTAGAGCGCGCACGGAGGCTTTCAGTCAGTCGTTCTTCCCGCGAACCATACGCGACTGGAACAGGAAAGGGAGGTAATGACAGTGGCACGTAAAGTGCCCACCGCCACACACCGTTGGGTGGCTTGCGGAGTATAAATGTAGATGTAGATGTAGAAAAAAGTCACATGGATTGAGGTCTGGACTATTGGGGGGGGGGGGGGGGGGGCATTTTGGGCGTCATTGAAGCGACCTGGAAACCTGAGTGAAATGATCCGTATGTGGAAATACTCGTGTAAAAACTCTAACACAGTGTTTGCAGTTTGTGGCCGTGCTCCATCATGCATGAACGACTGCGTGTTGAAGGGCAGGGCAGTAGCAAGAAGCTGTGGAATGAAGCTATTGCGAAGCATGCTCAAATAACGCTCGCTGTATACAGTTTCTTCAAAGGAAAAGGGTCCAATAACTCCGTGACTGGAAATTGCTGCCCACGCTGTAATCCTCGGAGCATAATGTTGTCGTTCATGAAGCACTTGTGGGTTTTCAGTGGCCCAAAAGCGTACATTTTGTATATTAACCACACCGTCAGAATGAAAATGCTCCACGTCTGAAAACCAAACGTTGTTGAGAGTTTCTTCCCTACCCTCCGCCCACTGAACAAACAGTAGTCTCTGCTGCTTCTGTTCTTCAAAAAAATGGCTCCGAGCACTATGAGACTCAACTGCTGAGGTCGTTAGTCCCCTAGAACTTAGAACTAGGTAAACCTAACTAATCTAAGGACATCACAAACATCCATGCCCGAGGCAGGATTCGAACCTGCGACCGTAGCGGTCTTGCGGTTCCAGACTGCAGCGCCTTTAACCGCACGGCCACTTCGGCCGGCTTCTGTTCTTCAGTGAGCTTCTGTGCACAGGTCATCTTGTATGAGTACATATTGAGGTCACTTTCAAGAATGCGTTGAACGGAACGTGTGGATATTCCCAGTTGTACTGCTGCCTTTCTACACGATTTCCCGGGACTTCTCTGTACAGCAACTCGTACCGCTTCAATACTCTCCGGCGAACAAATAGCCTTAGGCCGAGGTCGCTTCGCTTCCAATACTGTTCCTTCCTGTACAAATTTATCGCAGAACCTGTGGATGGTCTTCTTGCAAGGGACCCATCGTGTGTTAAACTGTTGTCGAAAACGCCTATGAGTCACAACAAGGCTTTTCGTTTCATGAAAACGTAACACAATTGCCGATCTTTGCTGTGTCGTCAGTCTTCCATTGTCAGCCATTGCTGCTTACTAGTCTCCTAGCGGCAGTATCGTGAATTACACGTCATTTTGTAACTCATTTGTTTTTCCAAGCTCTGCTGGTACTGCTGTAGAGATCCGCGCGGGATATCTAATGTGCGTCGTAAATTGTGAAAGAAACAATTGGTAACACATTTCGTGCGCCACCCTGTATATACGTAATTAAGTTTGTAGGGAATTCTCGGTGCGCGAGTCGTGCTCGCACTTATTCAGGAGAAAGTAAAAATCTGTGACTCCCTCTGCCTCAGACTAGCTCGGAATCCAACCCCGCATCGCATCCGAGCCTGCCAGAAAAAAACTGAGTACGATCTCCGAGGGCCGTAAACGTCGAGTCTGAAGAGGAATGCGATGCTTGCTAATCAGCCAGAAGATCGAAGCTCAGTGCTACGGTGCGCTAGCGTGACGGACCGGCCTCGCAGGTAAGCACGTGCGCCGGCATGCGGCGCAGTCCCGGGGATTCCCGAGGTCGTTGACCCCTGGGGGGGGGCGAGCCGCGTCCCTCGGCCTTGGCCCCGCTGCAGAATGCGGCTCCTTTGGCGCGTCTGGGTCTGGGCCGGCCGCCGCGTCTGGCGTGTCGCAGGCCGCTCGATACGGCGGCCGCCCGCAGAGGCCTACCCGCCCCCGCCCGTCGCCCCCGCCTCCCCCCCCCCCGCCACCCCCTCACCCAGGCCAGCCCCGACCACAGACGCCGGCCTCCAGACACGGGCCACACCGTCTGCCCTGCCACGCCCACAGCTGCCCTGCTGCCGCCCCTTCTCAGCTCTTCTCTGCAGTAAAAGGACTTGAAATATACAGCTATACAGTTTCCGTGACAAGGTAAAGGAATTTTGAAAAATATCATAATTACAGCCTTGAGCTGCTGATAAAATCTTTATTCCAATTACCAGTTTCGATCGACTGGCCATCATCAGGTTCTTACAATCATTTCCAGCATTATATAGGGTGTCCAGATATTTCCGTCACAAACTTCTAGGACTTGAAGTGAGTAGTGTAACACCCCAAGAAACCCGAAAACCCAAATAAGAATGTCATGATAATTTAAAGTAGGGAACACTGTTATCCTCACAGGTACGACAACTTTGACAATAACATAACACCTAAAAATTTTGATGAACACCTATTTCAATGAGATTTTCACTCTGCAGCGGAGTGTGCGCTGATATGAAACTTGCTGGCAGATTAAAACTGTGTGCTGTACCGAGACTCGAACTCGGGACCTTTGCCTTTCGCGGGCAAGTGCTCTACCAACTGAGCTACCCAAGCACGACTGACGCCCCGTCTTCACAGCTTTATTTCTGCCAGTATAATATCTCGTCTCCTACCTTCCAAAGTCCTTTCTTTCAGGAGTGCTAGTTCTGCAGGGTTCGCAGGAGAGCTTCTGTAAAGTTTGGAAGGTAGGAGACGAGATACAGACAGAAGTAAAGCTGTGAAGACGGGGCGTGAGTCGTGATTGGGTAGCTCAGTTGGTAGAGCACTTGCCCACGAAAGGCAAAAGTCCCGAGTTCGAGTCTCGGGCCGTCACACACTTTTAATCTGCCCGGAAGTTTCACCAATTTCAATAATTACTGAGTATGTCATTATATAAAGGTAGAAAGAAAGAAAGGTTATTTTTAATTAGCTCTCAAACATCTCAGTAATAATTGAAAATTAGTACGACGAAAGTTAAGTCCAAAGTAATGTGTCGGTCAGATATAACATTTATTGTGAGAGAGAGAGTTGTAAACGCGGCGAAAAGGAAATTCAGTGTGTCTACAATGCTTGATCATGGAAATCTTAGTCGCCTGTTAGCTTGATTGCTATCAAGTCGTGAGAGAGCACCGTTTGTTATAGTACTATAAACGGAACGCTACAAGATTGCTTCCGTTCAAAAAAAGTACTACTGCGTGATAGAGATGCGCGGACTTTGTTCAGTTATTCTGACTTGAGAACTTGAACTGAAGTGATATGCTGATAGTGTACGACGAGTTAATTAACTTTAATTATTGGAGATATTATTGTTGGACTCAACCTTCATCAAAGTGAACAGTTACAACGAAGAATGGACATAGCAGCGAAGACTGCAATACCTGATTAGCCTTCAGTAGGAAACATTAATACGACCACACGAAGATAATACAAATACGCCGATTGTAAAAGTTGTCGTAATTGTCACGATCACCGAACTGAAAAGAATCGTAATTGATCTGATCCATCTGTGTGCGTGTGGTGTGATGATTATAAACTGACTGCTAAGAAGGAACAATAAAAGTTGCTCGTCAATAATGGAAATCTCACGTGTTGGCTCCATCATTAATTGAACTGTGTGATAGTTGATGATCAAAAGTAATTAACTGTGAACATTTTAATTGAAAAGAGTGAGTTGGTGAACATTGAGCATTGAAAGGAGTGTTTTGCCGAAATAATATTACGACGCACGACAGCAAGATAGCATTATAGATTATCTCTGGATTTGCGTCGTGCAGCAGTGAACAATTCTGCCTAGCAACATAACAACTGCTGATACTGAACCGCAAATGAATTTTTCCTCGATTCAGTGGTGTGAAACGACGCCGGTGATGAATGATTCACTCAGTACTGCAATAACTAACTATCCGGGCATAGAAATCATCATAAAACTATAACAGACAATTAAAATCAGCAGTTCGCATCGCTGAGAAGACTGTGCGGACTCGCAAACGGACTTTTATACATTACGCGAGGAACAATTTTCTTTAAAGATTTTCAGGTGCTGTTCCACGTTATCCGACGGGGACAACCATCACTGCGCGTCGCGTCTCCATTCCATCCACCGAGCTGTAGCAGTAGCGGCTCAACATCAACAGCGCCAACAAAAGGGGATAGGGGACGTCACAGTAGGTAATGCTCTGTATTGGAACCCATGTCCGGAAAAGTACCGTTTCCGTACTTCAACCACCTACAAACATGTTGGTAACGCGACCACTTTTACAGGTAACTGATTAGGCGCTACCTAATACATCACTCGTTTTACAGTTCCACTCATTAATTGCCAAAGAAATTGCTCGTGTACTCGTTGACGGTTTTCTTCAATGTGATGCAGTACGGGTGTTCTAGTCAGGGTGTGCGGTGCCTCCTTGGAGCACCACAGTCAAATGTGTGTGAATTCCTAAGAGACCACACTGCTGAGGTCATCGGTCCCCAGACTTACACACTACTTAAACTAACTTATGCTAAGAACATCACACTCGCCCATGCCGAGGGAGAACTCGGCCGCACCACAGTCACGGTTGTTGACTGTGAAGGTACTTTTTCTCGGATCCGTTGCCTAATTTTGACAAAAAGAGTATGCGATGGAGTTGGACGTTGTGGAGAAAGATCTTGACAGCGGGCAGCTCTTCCATTAGCGTAAGATTCGCCACACAGAAGGATCATGCCAGTGTATTCTGCAAACGTGTACTCAACCATGTTGCTCAAACACTCAGACACATGAATGACGCACGAACCACATGAGAGAGGTAGGACAAATGACATCAGCCGTTTCGACGTAAGCAGCCCTTACCATTACTACCCTGTTGCGTACCTAGCTAGCAAACATGTTTCCAGACGGCTGTACCACGAAAGCGATACATTTTCGGACAAAGGTTCCTCTTCAGAATATTATCTACTCACTCCCCTCTACAAATCGTAGAAGTTTGTAACAGGAATTTCCGAACACACTGTATGAGACGAATATAAAATCATTGACACCAGATAACAAAACCTTGAATTGGTCACTATTGTCACGTCGTAATATGAATTACATCGTCAGTCGGCTCTGTGGCACGCATGAGTTCACTGCGTTAATGCCGACTGCTGATGCAACAAGAAAGAGTGCACTGCATAACACAGTTTGTGTATTGACGATGTAATTTATATTATAATGCGACAACAGTGACTAATTCATGGTTTTAGTCAATGACTTTATATTGGGCTAGCATGATGTAAATACTTTTAGAAACCTGATGATGGCCCGTGGGCCGAAACTGATTGTGTAAAAGAAGATTTTATCAGCAGCTCAAGGCAATAATCATACCTGCGATGTGTAGGGCACCGTCTCCTCAAAATATAAACGTAAAAGAAACTAGTACTTATGACTTCGCACACAACGCCGTCTAGTCGTACCGACTCATTGCTACAACCTTTCCGAAAGGCCGTAATGAATTTTCACTCTGCGGTAGAGTGTGCGCTGCTATGAAACTTAATGGGAGATTAAATCTGCGGCCGAGCCAGAACTCGAACCCGGGACCTTAGCCTTTCACAGGCAAGTGTTCTACCAGCTGAGCTACCCAAACAATACTCACGACCCGTTCTCACCACTTCTGCCAGAGCCTCATCTGTTACCTTCCAAAGTCCACAGAAGTTCTCCTGCTCGCCTTGCGGGACTGTCACGCCTGGAGAAAGCATACTGCAGAGAGATGGCTTAGCCACGGCCTGAAGGTTTGTTTCCAGATTGAATTTTCACTCTGTAGCGGAGTGTGCGCTCATATGAAACGTCCTGGTAGATGTAAGCTGTGTGCCGGACCGGTACTCGAACCAGGAACCTTTGGACGAGTCGTGAATCGTATCTGGGCAGCTCAGTTCGTAGAGGACTTGCCTGCTGAAGGCAAAGGTTCCAGTTTCGACACCCAGTCCGGCACACTGTAAGGTTACAAGCACCCATCCACATACTTTGCCATGACCTACAAACACGATTAGGTACCATGTGATAGGTTGTACATCGTATATATGAATATGTAAAGGTGACTGACATTGTCACATACGCCTTATAAATAATTGTTAACGCTTATTGCATGAAAGGTGATGGAGTGTCGTTATTTTCCTACTTGTAGAGGTTGGAACGACCGTGGAAATGAAACGGCAGGCGGAACTCAAGCCCTGGGTGGAAGGCCCACACAGGTATGTTGGTTCAGGAAGTAGCAAGACGGATGTTGGGGCACCTGAGCACTAGGGCACAACACAGTCGCGACCGGCCAGTATTGTTTTCCAACTTATTTACAACTAACATGCGTACAAGTTTACCTGTACTCTGCTGTTTATCTACATATACGTTATTAATTTTCTGCAAGGAAACAAGGAGGATGAGCCTGATTACCAGGAAATCATGACGCCAGTTTTGCTTACTTTACTTCCCCATAATGTGGCTCTGTTGTCTCGTATTTACATTGTCCCATGACAGAACGTGCTATGAATCAACGACAGAATCATTCATTACGCAGTACTATTCAGTGACGTACAGTACAATACGATGGAGCAGTACCGCTACAGTATTTCCTTGTCATTGGATTGGAAGTGGAGGTCTTAGTCCATGGTCTGCGAGGTCACCTGATCTGAATCCCCTTGATTATTTCCTATGGGAATGTCTAAAGTCACTTGTGTATGAGACCCCAGTAGGTAAGGAGATGAAATTAATTGCCAGAACTGCAGCTGTTTGTGATGTGATTGCAAACACATCAGGGATGTTTGTCAGGGGGCGTCAGAACCTGCTTCACCGATATCATGCTTGCATTGAGGTTGATGGCCGTCAGTTTCAGCACATTTTGCAAGGTACAGTACAAATGGTACGTTCATTGCGTCAGTGATGGTATCTGCAGTTAACTAATGTAAATAAAAAGGTACACAGTAATGTGCTTTCATTCCCATTATCTCCTTAAGCTGGCGTCTCCGACGCCAGGTTCCCTACCTCAAAATGTTCGATGGAGCATCCTCTTTGTCCCGTTAAATTTTTGGACGCTCATACGGGAACAACCCGCTTACTGCTTTCATAATAAATCAATACCTGCATGTTTCGCAGGAATCCCTCCTTTATGCTGATTTCCACTACTGTACTTATAACAATATTTGTTTATGGTCCATTTAAATTTTTCGTAATTTTTTTATTTAAATTTTTCGCATATTGGTACTATATTTTCTGTATATGTAAAGTGTACTTTACCGGAGACTGAAGTTCTTTGCATTGTATGGGAGTAATGTATGTAAAATACTATTTAAATTGTTTATTATGTTAAATAATTTTCTGATGACCTTTCGTATTTAAAAATATTTGTGTGTATAAACTGTTTATGTTGGTGTAAATTTGGCAATTTAAGAAATGGTCGTGCTTAGAACAATATAAGAAATAGGTGTTATGTAAAAGCCAGTGTGCTTTTGTTTGAAAGTGGCTGTGGGGAGTGGAAAAGGTGGCAAGGGCGAATTGGCGCGCTGCCTAGAGCAAGCACGTGAAGTAAGTCACACAGTCTGTAGACAGCAGTGATTGAGGCAACACCTTTGTAGAGCAGGAGAAGCTTTGCCTGCAAATTCTCACAAAATGCCTCGGGTGGAGACTGCAAACGGCTTACGGCATAGCTGCGAATCGTTGGGCTGCTGTATGTAGAACTGACTGACGCCAAGAAGAAAAAGTGAGCCCATACAGCAAGAGACTTGCAGGCCGTACTGTGGGTAGTGTAGCCGCCATAATTGTTCGTCACACACAAGCCTACAGCCACCAGATAAGACATTTTTATAGTTAATTTACTTTTGTACAGCGTGAAACACTGATTAAAACTGTGTTTTAATAATCATTCTCGAATTATAAAGAAAGTAGTTTACCCTGTTATTTCATCCTAATCATAACCCTCTATAGGGTTCCTTCCTGGTGTTTGATGACTCCAAGTATCCCATTTTACAGACTTATGAAGTGCCAAGTTAATATAAAGAGACACCATGTAAATTGTTTTTGTGTTTTCTTAACAATTGCAAAGTGTTATAGCAAAAGTTTGTTTACGTGAAATTCAATCAGAGTGTAGCCAAGTTACTAGAATCTGGTAAATGGCTATACAGAGTTAGTTCAAAGAATAATAGCTTTTGAAAGTAAATTCCGGTAAGAAAGAGGTTTTCTTGAAGTGAATGACCAATATAAAAACTGTGTGTTTTAGTATCTTAGTATTTAGTATTTAAGTTTGTTTATCATAGAAAATGCTTTTCTTAAGTTCCCCCCTGGCTAAATTTTTTTAGCTTTCTTGAAGTTATCTACTAGGCTTTTCCTTTTTTTTTTACGTAATGTATAAGGGTGTAGTATTCAAAAAGAAATTCCAGTGTCTGCACCAACATTGTTTACGTGGAGTAGTATTTAATTTGAAGAATCAAATTAAACAGTAGGAAGAAAGTAAGCAAAGTTCATACGTCTGCTTTTCCAATACTCCACTGTTTGATTGCCTGGATAGGCTGGCGACCATTAGTACATGTTTTAAACCAATAAATGAACTCGGCACTGAGTTTTCCTATCTTCAGTATAATATTATTAATACTGCTTTTCTACTTAACCACTGGGTAAAATCTTAGGAAAAGAATTGAGTAGTCAGATTTACTTATCCATTAGACACGACACATGATCACATCCTGTAAAAAGGGTAACTCTATTGATTAGCTTTTCCTATTAACAGGACTATCCTCCTATAGTGTACTTTATTTGGAAACTAAACTAAATTTTAGTAAGCAGGTTATACGTGGCTTTTCCCGTAACTGCACTGTTTTTTCTGTCGGGGTAGAGTATACGTGACAACATAGAGACAGGTTTTTCTGTTATTTAGGTAAAAGCATACTTAATTAAAATACTAGTGATACGGCTATATACTGACATGGCCGTGTGGGACGGTCACACTATACGCGGCAAGACTTCCAAAATACATGTTGCCATAACGAAGGTGTGCTTCCTCAAGATAGCTTGTTGAGTGTGAGTGGCTTTTGTCGAGGGAAAACAGATTATGAAAGTTGTAAAGTAATTTGATTGACGAGAATAATAACATGAGCTGACCAAGGTGATAGATTAACATGCCTATCGAAACCTTTGGAGGCTGCTAATTTGTCCTTGTGTTTGGCACTTCACTGAAAGACTTGAGAATAGAGACTTCGATGTTAGACGTGGTGACACATATAGCTAGGACTTTTCTTCTGAGCGTGACTGCCAATAACGCCAGGTGACCGCTTCAGCTCTGGGTGTAAAACACAGCTAAGCCCTCTGTCTTTCGACTCCCGTCTATAAACGGAATAGCTTAGCGCCTCCGACATACTATCACTGCCTAGCAGTGATACACAGTTCAGCATTCCGATCATAATCCTCTTACCAGCATTCCGCTGGTCTCGAAATATAAATATTGCAAAGACTGGAGCTATTCTTATGAACATAACGAACATACACTGGAGAACCAAAACGCTGTGACCATTGCCCACCATGAAGCTAAATGCCTCCTAATGTGGCTGCGCACACGTGACATGGTGAGGTATGTGTAGAAGCACAGCAGAGACGAACGGGGAATCATAGCGACTATACGGACCACAAATGGGGAAATCCACTGGCAGAAGCGACTTTCACAAGGGGCAAATTGTTGCGACCCGCCGCATTGAACAAGTATCTCAGAAACGGCGAAACTGGTCTGCTGTTCACAATTACTGTTGGGAGCACCTACAGAAAGTGGTCGGAGGACGTGAAACCACAAGTAGACAAAAAGGTGTTGGTTGTAAGCACCTCATGACAGTATGTGGAGGTCATAAGCTTGCCTGCTCTGTAACATAGAATAAGGCGGGGAGGGGAGATCTGTGGCAAATCTGATTACACAGCACAACACTTGGGCAAGCACAAGTTTTTGAGAGCATGTGGTTTAGCGTACATTGTTCAACATGGTATTCTGCCACGGAAGACCCCTGTTTCCCGTTGACCCAACGACATTGTTAGTTACGACTGCAGTGGGCAGGAGATCAGAGGCTGGACCCTGGATCAATGGAACCGTCACACCTGGTTGAATGACACACGTTACTCGTTACAAGTTGATGGACATTTCTGTGTCGTCATCCAGGCGAAAGGCACCTCGAAACACGCACTACACCACGGATGCAGACCCATGGAGGCAGTACTATGCTATGGAGGATCTTCACCCAGCCTTTCAAGGAGGCAGTACTATGCTACAGAGGATCTTCACATAGCCTTCCAAGGGTAATAATCGTAGGCATCATGTCATCTGTGGACTACGTGAATATTATTGTGGATCACTTGCTTCCTTTCCCAGACAGCAATGGCATCTTCCAGCGGGATAACTATCTGTGTCCCAAGGTCAGAAGTGTGCTACAGTGGTTTTGCATAAGTTTAAGGCGTCGACTCCCCGGACAGTGTCGATTACAACAAAGACGACAGAGGTCCTCCATGCCGGGGATCCATTTCCTCTGCCGTGTCATGTGTGCAGAACTGCATTGGCACGAATTCCTCCACACCATAGACGCAAGCCAACATATCACTGGAGCTCTGGACCAATTCATGCGCCAGCTCTTAGCAGCCCAGTTGGAACCCACCACAGCACGTCCTATGACTTTCCAGCAAAATCCCAAGATGTACGTGTCGGCCAGCTGTGCCAAACGCTCAAACTCTGTAATTAGGTATTATCACTGGCGTAGTCTTCACGTCCCACTACGTTTATTTACTGTGTGTTCCAGGTTTATGCCTGTTGGTGTCTGAGAAGTTGTATTATTTTTTTTATTGAGAAGAGTTTCCCTTTGTTATTAAATCTCTCTACTGGGGTTGTAATAAATTCTAGTTCTTGTTTACCTGTGTCTTATTATTTCTCATCGAGCATCTCCCATTGGGAAATATAGTAGTGGCAATTAAGTATGTGGACCCAGGTGGTGTGAGGTTTTTTTTTGTGTTCTATACTCTCAGGTCGCCTGATATTTGGTTTCTTTTCTTGTTTCTCCAAGGTCGAACTGCCAGTATCTGAACACTCTGACATGTCGCAACAAATGTTGCTCATGCAGCGGTCATGCAAGGGTTGGTCGCCACAGTAGCACGCTTGACGACAATGTCCGCCGATGGCTCCCAACGCCGTTCTTGGCCGGATCTCACAGCTAAAGGCTTTCACGGCGCACCTAAGCCTCACCTCCGCCCATTTCCTCTTTGAACAAGAAAGTCGAACCTCTGGTGGACTACGGGGCGCGCGTTGAGCACCATTTTCTGGAGTTTGGTATCTCAGGCGACGCTCATTGTAGGGCGTTTCTCCTTACCTATGTTGGACCAGAAGATTACCGCCTTCTTCAGCAATTAAAACCTGAATTAGAACTGCAGACTCTATCATATGAGGAAGTAAAATTTTACTTGCAAGAATATTTTGACTAACACATACGTGTTGCTGCATTGCAGCACAAATTTTTCAACTACCATAAGCAATATCGTCAGTCCTACCATGAATGGATCGCAACACTCCAAGGTCTTTCTCAGGAATTCCAATTTTGGATTTCCCATGAAGCCTGTAAACAGTCTTATATCACATCACTTGTTTGGGACATGCTCCTGGTACACACTCCTGATGAGGGGACTCAGATGGACTTACTGGAGCTGAAAGACCCCACATTGGACACTTACCTCCATACACTTCGAGTATTCGTAGAATCCATCCGCGCATCAGCTTCCAAAAAATGGTTCAAATGGCTCTGAGCACTATGGGACTTAACTGCTGAGGTCATCAGTCCCCTAGAACTTAGAACTACTTAAACCTAACTAACCTAAGGACATCACACACAACCATGCCCGAGGCAGGATTCGAACCTGCGACTGTAGCGGTTTCGCGGTTCCGGACTGTAGCGCCTACAACTGCATGGCCACTCCAGCCGGCATCAGCTTCCATACAAGATCTTTCTACCGTCTTTGGAGCCCACCCTACCTGCCCACTTCCCTGGCCGTCCCCACTCCCTACAGTCTCCACCTGTTGGTAACCAGGCCCACCACCCCCAACAGTTGCCCTCCTGTGTTAACTGTTTCATCAGGCATCCATGGTACCAGTTCCAGTTTTGCCTTGCCAAATGTGCTTCCTGTGACAAGAGAGAGCACAAAGCCGAGGTTTGGCATGCCTCCACCAAGATGCACGTGGATTCGGCTCAAACAGACACTTTCCTGGTGGAGAAACCGGACATAGCCACAAAGGTGCTTCACCTCCACACCGTTCTTCCTGTCTGGGTTCAACAAACGTCCCTCCAGGGGTTCGACAATGATCACGCCGTCAACTTCCAGTTTCACACTGGTTCTACCACCTCGATCATCATGTGGAACACCTACCAATGGTTAGGCTTTCCTCCACTGCAACCATTCTGCCAACGCCTCCGCAGTTAAAGCATTGATATAATGGTGGTCAAAGGACAGTTCATGGCCATCCCGTGGGACCACGATCTGTAAAGCGCCTTATTGTCGTCGATACCCCAGGGACAGATGACAGACATATCAGGACTTCACCTCTTCATGGCTTCGGGACAAGAAGTGCACAATTCGGCATAGCGTCCAGCCAGGCATTGACGATCCTTACTTTCACACTCTCCCTCGAGAAGTATCATCAGTGTTTGAGCCTTCTATTAAAGGCAATGTGGGATTTGAAGCACATATCACCCTCCTTCAGATGGTCACATTACACTTTTTCAAGGCTTGGAATGTCCCATTGACCCTGAGGGACAAATGAGGAGTGGAGCTGCAACGTTTGCAAGACGCCAGCTGGCTGTTTCCAAGAGTCAATGGGCAACAGCCATCAAACCAGATGGCTCCCGCTGCATATGTGGCGATTTCAACAACACGATTAATGAACAATCCATTGTGGATGCTTACCCTGCCCCAAAGATGGCGATATTCTTTCTCGTCTGACTGGGATCAAGATTTTCGCGAAAAATGACCTCAAGGACACATATCTGCAGGCCTCGCGCGATTTTCTGGTAATCAACATATATTTCGGTCTGTTGCGCTACAACCGCCTGCCTTGTGGGATTGCGAGCGCCCCTGTGATATTTGGAACATATTATGTGGGAAGTGCCAGGCACAGCCAACTACCTAGATGACATCATTCTTGCGGGACGATCAGCACAAGACCTGGGTGATAAGCTATACGCTCATTTCTCCGTCCTCCATGCTGCAGATCTTCGGTATAACTTGGAGAAGTGACACTTTTTCATTCCTCAACTGGATTATCTGGGCATATCCTAAGTCCCCCAAGAATCTGGCCAACGCCGTAATGTGTCCCGGCCATGTGTGTCCAGGTTATGCAGGATTTATCACCACTAACGAATGTCAAGTAACTTCACTCTGTACTGGGCTACCTGAAATACTATCGTGTGTTCGTTCCCCACACTGCAACTATCACTGCTCTTATTCGCTGCTCTTATGCAAGAGTATGGCATGAAATTGGGACATGACGTATGACTACACTTTCCAGGCTCTTAAGCAAGTATTGCTTCAGCCCGCCTGTCCTGCTTATGATCCGTCACTTTCTGTGATCATTGCGGTGGCTGCATCTGTTTATGATGTAGGAGCATATGGTCAATGGGGTAGAATGACTGGTCAGCTTCCTCTCGAAGACATGGATGTCGGCCCAGTGCAACTATGGACAAATAGAGAAAGAAGCCCTGGCCATTGTCTTTGCTTTAAAAAAATTTCGTGACTTTGGCTATGGTCGTCATTTTACCCTACTGACCGACCACAAAATATTGCTGCCACTATTTCACGCCGCTGCCAGTATCCCCACAAAATCTGCTCGCCACCTTCAATGATGGTTTCTGTTTCTCGCCAGTTATTCCTACAAAATTCTGCACCGTTGTGTCACTTGCAATGCCAATGCCGACCTACTTTCGCAGTTTCCAGTGGGTCAGGACTCCTCCTTAGATTCTGATCCGGAAGTCTGTGGCTATATACTGAAGATAAAGCAGCTCTCGCCACGCTCCCTGTTAATTCTAAGCTCGTGGCCCAGCTGCCGGCAGAAGACCCGGTTATTCATGAAGTTCTGCTTCTGGTCTATCAGGGATGACCATTGAGCCACCAGCAGATAGTCAACCTTGACGTCAAAGCTATAGGCATCACCAGCATGAATTCTCGGTCCAGAATGGTGTCTTGTTGCTTCAGGGCGAAAACGGCCAAACTCGAGTGGTCATCCCATCCTCAGGTATATTGGAAAGGGAGAGACAGTGAAAGTGCTGCCTTGGTGGCCACCTGTATAGCTTGCCAACGGAAACAAAAAACCCCATCGAGTCGCTGTTTTCTGTGGTCAGAGACATCGACGCCATAGTCACGACCCACATGAATTTTAAAGGCCCAATTTCATGATCATTCGTGGTTCATCATGGTCGACATAAGTTCTGGTTTTCCATACATCTCCCCAATGTTTTCTACGTTATCTTAGCATGCGGTTCAAGCCTTGACTCGCATCTTCGCAGTTGAAGGTCTGCCAGAAACACTAATAATGGACAATGGGCCTCACATTAAGTGTGCTAAGTTCATGTCTTTCTGTGCATCCAGTGAAATTGCTCTTGCGCACGCAGCTCTTTTCCACCTGGGTTCCAATGGTCTGTCCGGTCGCTGTGGCCGAACGGTTCTAGGCGCTTCAGTCCGGCACCGTGCTGCTGCTACGGTCGTAGGTTCGAATCCTGCCTCGGACATGGGTGTCTGTGATGTCTTTAGGTTAGTTAGGTTTAATTAGTTCTAAGTCTAGGTGACTGATGACCTCAGATGTTCAGTCCCATACTGCTTAGAGCCATTTGAACCATTTGAATCCAATGGTCTGACAGAGCGATTCGTTCGAACATTTAAGGATCAGCTGTCCAAGCTTCGCCATCACAACTCTCAGGACAATTCATTTTCCATCATTTAGCCTCCTATCGACCGACACCACAGGAGGGGACCAGTCCAGCTAAACGACTCCATGATTGGCCACAACGATCACTTTTCTCCCTCCTCCACCCATGGCAGCCGAAAAAGCCGCCAACACAAGGTCGTCCACAGTGCTTTTCCAGCTGTGATGACGTCTGCATCCAGACGTTCTCCCGACAAGGCTGCCATTGGACTCTGGCGGTAGTCACGCAGCTCTTGGGATGGCGATGGTAGATATACAACCCCCAGATGGTTCACACTGTTGCAATCATCTGAACCACGTCCGCCCCAGGAAACCACCGTTAGAAAACCTACAGAGACTCATGGCCTTTCCTTTTTCCAGGATCATCTGTACCACAGTTGAATGCAGTTTTCCAGGCGCCACATCCAGTGGCCCCCTCATCTTATCTGGCGGAGGGTGATCTTCCAGCACCCACCGCTGGGCCAACACCAATGGATGTCGACCAGAGTGCTTGGGACTCACGCACGCCAGGCGCCCTGTTGTTATTATTCATTTCCTAAGGGCACACTTGCCTGCATTTATATTGTAATTAATAAAAGTAAGCTTCACCAAAACATTCATCATATAATTCGCTCCTAATGCAGGTCTTTAACCTGAGCAATGGGCCGTTGCTACAATGTGATGCTGATAGTATGAAAATGTTTGAAAAATTTCTCAAAATGTCGAGACATATAAGAGCAAAGTAGAGAAAACACAAAATTCTGGCACAAGTAAATTCTTTTTTTTTTTTTTTTTTTTTTGTGAGACAGCAGTCAGAGAGCTATGAACCAGGTTTAAATTATAAGACATTTCCAGCGGCAGATGTGGACCACAGTTTATTGGTTATGAACAGTAGATTAAAACTGAAGAAACTGCAGAAAGGTAAGAATTTAAGGAGATGGGACATGGATAAACTGAAAGAATCACAGATTGTAGAGTGTTTCAGATGGAGCGTTAGGGTACGATTGACAAGAATAAGGGCAAGGAATGTAGTAGAAGAAGAATGAGTAGCTTTGAGAGATGAAATAGTGACGGCAGCAGAGGATCAAGTAGGTAAAAAGACGAGGGCTAGCAGAAATCCTTGGGTAACACAAGAGATACAGAATTTAATTCATTGAAGTGGAAAGTATAAAAATGCAGTAAATGAAGCAGGCAAAAAGGAATACAAACGTCTCAGAAATGAGATCGACAAGAAGTGCAAAATGGCTAAGCGGGAATAGCTGGAGGAGAAAGGTAAGTATTTCGAAACATATATCACTAGGGGTAAGGTACAGTAGATGCTGCCTACAGGAAAATTAAAGAGACGTTTGGAGAAAATATAACCACCTATATCAGTATCAAGAGCTCAGATGGAAAAGCAGTCCTAAGCAAAGAGAGGAAAGCAAAAAGGTAGAAGGAGTGTATACAGGGTCTATACAAGGACGATGTACTTGAGGGCAATATTATTGAAATGGAAGAGCGTAGATGAAGATGATATGGGAGATATGATACTGCGTGAAGAATTCGACAGACCAATAAAAGACCAAAGTCGAAACAAGGCCCTGGGAGCAGACAACATTCCGTTAGAACTACTGATAGCCCTGGGAGAGCAAGCCACGACAAAACTCTTCCATCAGGTGAGCAAGATGTGTGAGACAGGCGAAACACTCTCAGACTTCAAGAAGGATATAATAATACCAATTCTAGAGAAAGCAGGTGCTGACAGGTGTGAAAATTACCGAACTATCCGTATAATAAGTCATGGTTGCGGAATACTAACACAGATTCTTTACAAACGAATGGAAAAACTGGTAGAAACTGACGTTGGGGAAGATTAGTTCGGATTCCATATAAATGTAGGAACATGTGAGGCAATACTGACCCAACGACTTATCTTAGAGAATAGATTAAGGAAAGGCAAACCTAGGTTTATAGCATTTGTAGACTCAGAGAAAGCTTTTGACAGTATTAACTGGAATACTCTCTTTCAAATTCTGAAGGCGGCTGAGATAAAATACAGGGAGCGAAAGGCTATTTACGATTTGTACAGTAACCAGACGCCAGTTATAAGAGTCGATGGACATGAAAGGGAAGCAGTGGTTGGGAAGGGAGTGAGACAGGGTTGTAGCCTCTCCCCGATGTTTTTCAATCTGTATATTGAGCAAGCAGTAAAGGAAACAAAAGAAAAATTCGGAGTAGGTATTAAAATCCATGGAGAAGAAATAAAAAATTTGAGGTGTCGCCGATGACATTGTAATTCTGTCAGAGACAGTAAAGGACTAGGAACAGCAGTCGAACGGAATGGACAGTGTCTTGATAGGAGGGTATAAGATGAACGTCAACAAAAGCAAAACGGGGATAATGGAATGTAGTCGAATTAAGTCGGGTGATGCTGAGGGAATTAGATTAGGAAATGAGACACTTAAAGTAATAGATGAGTTTTGCTACTTGAGCAGCAAAATAACTGATGATGATCGAAGTAGAGGGGATATAAAATGTAGACTGGCAATGGTAAAGAAAGCGTTTCCGAAAAAGAGAAATTTGTTAACATCCAGTATAGATTTAAGTGTCAGGATGTCCTTTCTGAATGTATTTCTATTTAGTGTAGCCATGTACAGAAGTGAAACATGGATGATGAACAGTTTATACAAGAAGAGAATAGAAGCTTTTGAAATGCAGTGCTACATAAAAACGCTGAAGATTAGATGGGTAGATCACGTAGCTAATGAGGAGGCACTGAGTAGAACTGGGTAGAAGAAGAATTTGTGACACAATTTGACTATAAGAAGTTATCGGTTGGTAGGAGACGTTCTGAGGCATCAAGGGATCATCAATGTATTATGGAGGCAAGCATGGAGGGTAAAAATCGCAGAGGGAAGCTGTAGCGGCACCACCATTTAGAATAGGGAAAGTTAGTTTTGCGCAATACTCTGAGCACAAGTTACAACCAGGTGCAGGCTGGACTGCAGTGAGTTACGCATACCAACAGTTGCGAAGTAGAATAGAGGCCACAGGGCCATCAAATTGCTGAAAGAGTATATGTAGCAGTTTTGCATGTCACAAATCACAAGCAGAAGGGGCCCACTGGCCAACATAGCATGTTATGAGTATGTGACGTGAAGCGGCGCGTGTGGCAAAACAGAGGCGCACAGCTGAGTATAAATAGGTGCGGGATTCTAACGAGATTCATTCAAGTGTGGCAGCTTTCCTGGACGGCGGGGCACGTCACACCACCAGCTAAACGCAGCAGCAGATGGGGCGCCAGCCTTCCAGTCCACGGTGACTCACTGGTTCGATCCTCTGAGGCTGACACGGTGTCTGTAGCCAGCCAGCGGCACGCCACTCCACAGCTCACTACTGCAGGCAGTCGTTCTGGTTTCCAACACACATGGAACGCATCCCGAGGCGAGGGCCACAGATTCGGATGCCGGATCACGGGCGCTTGTTGTCACCACGATCTCAGCCACGCCGGCGAGAAGCACGCTGCTGGCTTCCTGCGGCTCACACCAAGCGGCGCTGAGTTGGCAGGGACACAGACCGCTGAGTCGACTGCTGGCATCCTGATGACGCCACAACTCCGCTGGCGTACACGGCCAACACACAGTGCGTGCATAGGTTGCTGAGGCAGCCATTCTGTGCCAAGCCGTTTCACAGATAGTGAAGTGGTATCCTCAGCATTGCAGGATCCAGTGACGCAGACCGAGGGGAACACGGCACTGTAGTTGGAAACAATAAATCACTTGGAAAGCTCGAACGAGTCTTAATATGGTGCCTTCTACCTCTTCACGCTATATTTCGTGTTGCTGTTACATTCGGTGGCAGACGTTGCCACTTTAGAGGCCAAGAGGTGGATACACTGTTCAGATTCAGAAGGATGTAGGTTACAGTAGTTACTCAGAGATGAAGAGGCTTGCGTAGGATAGAGTTGCATGGAGTGCTGCATCAAACCAGTCTTTGGACAGAAAACCACAACAACTCATCGCAGAGTAGCACTTGCAAAGTACGAACTCAATTGTTTTCTGAATGCATTCCAGCCTCTGTCCACCTCTACAGATCCCTCTAGTCCTGTGGAAGTTATTCCCTGATGTCTCACCAGATATCCAATCGTCCTGTCCCTTCTAGTTGTCTGTGATTTCCACATATTCCTTTCCTCATCTGGAGAACCTCCTCATTCCTTACCTTATCAGTCCACCTAATTTTCAACATTTGTCTGTAGCACCACATCCCAAATGCTTCTATTCTCTTCTGTTCTGGTTTTCCCACAGTCATGTTTTACTACCACACAATCCTCAGAAATTTCTTGCTCAAATTCAGGCCTATCTTTGATACCAGTAGACTTCTCTTGGCCAGGAATGGCCTTTCTGCCAATGCTAGTCTGCTCCTGATATCCTCCTTGCTCCATCCGGCATGGGTTATTTTTCTGCCTAGATGGCAGAATTCCTTAACTTCATCAATACTGATGTTAAATTTCTCGCTGTTCTCATTTCTGCGAATTCTCATTACCTTCGTCCCTCTGTCCATACTCTGTAGTCATTAGGTTATTCATTCCATTCAGCAGATACAGTAATTCTTTTTCACATTCACTAAGGATAGCAATGTTATCAGCAAATCTTATCACTGATGTCCTTCCTCTGTCGCTACAGCTTAGCCCTATTTTCCTCGGAAATACAAACTTCTTACACCATTTGACATTGTCGAAGGCTGTTTCCAGGTCGACAAATCCTATGAACATGATTTTTCTTTGTCTTTCTTCCATTAACAGCCATAACGCCAGAACTGCCTCTCTCGTGCCTTTACTTTTCCTAAAGCCAAACTGATCCTTATCTAACACATCCTCAACTTTCTTTTTCATTCTTCTATTTACTGTTCTCGTCAGTAGCTTGGATGCATGAGCTGTTAAGCTGATTGTCCGACAATTCTCGCACTTGTCAACTGTTGCAGTCTTAGGAATTGTGAATTGTGTGAATGATATTTCTTCAAAAGCCAGACTGCATGTCACCAGACTCATACATTCTACACACTAAAGTGAATAGTCGTTTTGTTGTCACTTCCCCCCAATGATTTTAGAAATTCTGATGGATTGTTGTCTATCCCTTCTGCCACATTTGATATTTAGCCCTCCACAGCTCTTTTAAATTCTGATTCTAATACTCAATCTCCTACCTCTTCTAAATCGACTGCTGTTTCTTCTTTTATCACTTCAGACAAATTTCCCCCTCATAGAGGCTTTCAACGTATTCTTTCCACCTATCCGCTCTATCCTCTGCATTTAACAGTGAAATTCCTATTGCACTCTTAATGTTACCTTCCATGATTTCAGTTTCCCTGAATGTTGTTTAGGCTATTCTATATGCTGAGTCAGTCCTTCCGACGGTCATTTCTTTTTCGATTCCTTCACATTTTTCATGCAGCCATTTCACCTTAACTTCTCTGCACAGTCTATTTATTTCATTTCTCAGCGACTTGTATTTATGAATTTGTGAATTTCCCTGAACATTTTTGTACTTTCTTCTTTCATGAATCAGCTGATATATTTCTTCTGTTACCCATGGTTTCTTCACAGTTACCTTCGTTGTACCTGTGATTTTCTTCCCAACTTCTGTGACTGCCCTTTTTAGAAACGTCCTTGAAGTTGTATTCCGAGTTTATGTATGCTCCTAAGTATGGCCTACAATCCAGCATCTAAATTCGTAATTTCTGTCTGTCCATGTTGTAATCTAACTGGACTCTTCCCGTATCTACCGGACTTTTCCAGGTATACCTCCTACCTTTTGTGATTCTTGAGCAGAGTATTCGCTGTTACCAGCTGAAATTTATTGCGGAACTCAGTTAGTCTTTCTCCTCTCTCGTCTTTAGTATCAAGCTCATATTCTCCTGTAACCTTTTCTTCTACTCATTTTCCTACAACCGCCTTCCAGTTCCATCATGACTATTAGTTTTTCCTCTCCCTTTACGCACTGTACTACCCGTTCAGAACCCTCACACGCTTTATCTGTCTCTTCATCTTCCACTTGCGACGTCAGCATGTGTACCTGAACTATCATTGTCGGTGTTGGTTTACTGTCGATTCTGACGAGAAGGACCCATTCACTGAACTGCTCACAGTAATTTACACTGCGCCTACGTTCCTATTCATAATGAATACGACACCTGATACACATTTTTCTGCTGTTGTTGATAAGATTCTATATTCATTTGAACAGAAATACCTGTCTTCTTTCAATTTCACTTCACTGACCACCACTACATCCAAACTGAATCTTAGCATTTCGCTTTTCAGATTTTCTAGCTTCTTTGCCACGTTCCAGCTTCTGACATTCCCGCTCCGACGAATGCATAAGAGAATTTCATTGTGAACTCCGGCCCTACATCCAAATTCAACTAGCAGTGCTTGGGAGTGCGTGGGGAAAAGGTCTGTTGTATTCCAATCGATTTTAAACATTTTATTTAAGACATTTTATCATTTATTCTGTTCACCCACACAGCCATCATTTAGTGTTTTACTATTTATTTATGTTGATGTAGGACAATTATCATACTTAAAGACTCTTGTATTATTCTATACTAGCTGAGTACCCAGAATTGCCCATGTTTGTATTTATTTCAGTCCTCTATTAGTCAATTTCATTTCTCCTTTTCCGTTCATCTCTTCCCCCCCCCCCCTCTCTCCCTGTTCATATTGTGTCTCTGTCCATCTCTCCCTCTTCCCCCTCTCTGTCCACTTCCCCCTTACCCCCTATCTCCATCTCCTCCCTCTATCAGTGTTCACCTCCTCCTTCCCTCTCGTTGGCTGTCCATGTCATTCTCCACCCTTCTCCCTCCACGTTATGGAGCTCATCCCAATAGGACGCTGGTGGATCTTACTCCCACAGTACTTTTTTACACGTCATAACCACGCCGGAGAGCCAAAGAAACTGTTACACCTGCCTAATATCGTGTAGGCCCCCGCGATCACGCAGAAGTGCCACAACACGACGTGGCATGGACTCGACTAATGTCTGAAGTAGTGCTGGATGGAATTGATACCGTGAATCCTACAGGGCTGTCCATAAATCCGTAAGAGTACTAGAGCATGGAGATCTCTTGTGAACAGCACGCCGCGTGGAGTGGCAGCGTGGTTTGAGGCGCCATGTTACGGATAGCTCGGCCCCTCCCGCCGGAGGTTCGAGTCCTCCCTTGGGCATGGGTATGTGTGTTGTTATTAGCATAAGTTAGTTTAAGTAGTGTGTAAGTCTAGGGACCGATAACCTTAGCAGTTTGGTCCCTTAGGAATTCACACATATTTGACATTTTTGAACAGCTCGTTGCAAGGCATCCCAGATATGCTCAATAATGCTCATATCTGGGGAGTTTGGTGGCCAGCGGAAGTGTTTAAACTCAGAAGTGTGTTCCTGGAGCCATTCTGTAGCAATTCTGGATGTGCTGGGTGTCGCATTGTCCTACTGGAATTGCCCAAGTCCGTCGGAATGCACAATGGACATGAATGGATGCATGCGATCAGACAGGATGCTTACGTACGTGTCACCCGTCAGAGTCGTACCTAGACATATCAGGAGGCCCACATCACTCCAACTGCACATACCCCACACCATTACAGAACCTCTACCAGGTTGAGCAGTCTCCTGCTGACACGCAGGGTCAATGGATTCATGAGCTGGTCTCCACTCGATACAATTTGAAACGAGACTCGCCAGACCAGGCAACATGTTTCCAGTCATCAACAGTCCAACGTCGGTGTTAACGGGCCCAGGTGAGGATTAAGGCTTTGTGTCGTGCAGTCATCAGGGGTACGCGAGTGGGTCTTCGGCTCCGAAAGCCCATATCGATGATGTTTCGTTGAATGATTGGCACGCTAGCACTTGTTTGTGGCCCAGCATTGAAACCTGCGGCAATTTGCGGAAGGGTTGCACTTTTGTCACGTTGAACAATTGTCTTCAGTCGTCAGTGGTCACGTTCTTGCAAGATCCTTTTCTGGCCGCAGCGGTGTCGGAGAGATGTTTTACCGGACTGCTAATATTCACGGTATACTCGTGAAATGAACCCCACTTGACTGCTACCTCGGAGATACTGTGTCCCATCGCTTGTGCGCCGACTATAACACCACGTTCAAACTCACTTAAATCTTTATAATCTGCCATTGCACCAGCAGCAACCGATCTAACACCTACGTCAGACATTTGTTGTCTTATATAGGCGTGCCGACCGAAGCGCCGTATTCTGCCTGTTTACATATTTTTTTATTTGAATACGCATGCCTATACCAGTTTCTTTCGCGTTTCAGTGTAATATGTGTGTCAGATTTGCTTGAAATCGCTCCATGAGTGTAGGATGAGCTTTTTACTCGTTATTTTTGCCCACGTACGTACACATCAAATACATTTCACGTATATTTAACATATTGCACACGTTTTGGCACACATATATATCCCCACAGTGATGATTTTACAGGCTGTAAGTGATATTAGTACCAAGTTTGGTTGTAATTAGTCCAGTGGTTTAGGAGGAGGTGTGGAACTTACATACATATATTGATACTAACATATGTACATAATCCATTTTTATAATATGTATATATCCATATAACGGGTGGTCAAAGAGTGTCCGTTCAAATGACATACAGTTCACCAATCAGGAAAAATCACCGTGAGCACTGAGGCAATGATCTCAGCGGCGCACCAGATTCAATGTACCCATTTGGTAAAACACGGTCTGCTGCTGTGTGAAGAAGTCCGTTACTGCCTGTTGCACATCTTCTTCCGTCAGGAATTATCGACCCTTCAAGGCCTTTTTAAGGGACCAAAGGCTTGATAATCATACAGGGAGAGATCAGGACTACGGGACAAGTGCTCGATTGTCTCTCACTTGAGTTAGCTAAACACCTGAGTTACAACATTCAACAAGTTGTTCCTGTTTGGACGCAATTGGTAATTTACGTAGTTTACGTTTCCAGATTTACCAAATGCCCGTTGGAAAGAAACGAATGCCATACTAATCTCTTACCTAGATGTCGGTGTTTAGCGAGGTGGCGCACGGACGCGGAGGTCGACGGTTCAAACCCCTGTCCGGCCATCTACAGTTAGGTTTTCCATTATTTCCCTAAATCGCTCCAGGGAAATGCTTGGATGGTTCCTTTGAAAGGGCACAGTCGATTTCCTTCCCCATCCTCGACACAGTCCGAGTTTGTGCTCCATCCCTAATGACCTTAATGTCGACGGTACGTTAAACCCAGTCTTCCTTCCTTCCCTCATGTCGGTGCTTAAGTACCCGGATCGGAATCGCGCTACGCTGCATGTACACTGCAGCAACGCTCTCAAACGGAATTTTTTTTATCGCCGCTTATATCTTCTGTAATTCATCAAAATCAGTTGTCATTTTCTTTATGTACGAGGCTTGTCTCTGCCGATAAATAAATATCAGATATCGCGTAAAATAATACCACAACTATTACTGTTTTAAATACTAAAAACTTTATTTTGATATATGACTGCAATTATATACACGGCCCAATCACATTAATGTGACCATCGCCTATGATCGACGTCAACGCACGTTAACCACACAGAGACTACTCGTGGCAGCCAACTGTGGAAGCATTTCCGAAACAGCTAAGTTTGTAAGATGTTAGAGTGGTCCCATGGCTAAAGTACGAGGGCTATTGAGAAAGTAGGGAACGTCTTGGCATTAAAAATAACTAAGTACAAGAAATACATGTTATTATATACATTTTAAAGAGCGACTGACATACTACTTTTCCACATAGTGACAAAACACATTCAGGCACTTATCATAGCGGTGGACAAGCTTTGAAAGACCTTCGTCGTAAAATTCTTCCGCCTGAGACAATAGCCAGAGAGCCACGCCTGCCTGGAGTTCCGCGTCGTCATCAAAGCGTTGCGTTGCGAGCCAGTTCTTCAACTTGGGAAACAAGTGGAAGTCGCTTGGTGCTAGATCGAGGCTGTAAGGTGGATGAGGGAAAATTTCCCATTTGAATGAATTAACGAGTTCTTTAGTACGGTTTGCAGTGTGAGGTCGGGCATTGTCGTACAAAAACAGAATTTTGGAAGTCAGCTTTCCTCTGCGTTTCGGCGTTTGTTTCGAACTGCTTTTCTAAGGTTGTGCAAAGTTTGATAGTATTGGGCAGAATTTATGCTTGCTCCCCATACGAGAAAATCAATAATAAGCACACCCTGCCTATCCCAAAACAATGTCGCCATCAGCTCCCTTGCTGACAAGGTTCGCAAACATTTTCTCGGTTTTTGGGAGGACCTTGTGTACCCCCCCCCCCCCCAAGGGCTGTAATTTTGTCTCGCAAATGACGTGTTTCACCCAAGTTTCGTCACCAGTTACGATGCGATGCAGTAAGGAATCACCATGTTTGTGGTAGGGCTCCAGAAATGCATTTTGGGCACTCATTGTGCACAAAATTTGTGGTAGCCTAACTTTTGAGTGACAATTTCAAACAGCAAAGTCCGTGAAACTTGTGGAAAAGAAAGCGAAAGCTCTGTTATTGTGAAGCGACGGTTTTCACGAATCGTTTCATCAACTTTAGCGACAAGATCGTCAGTCACAATGCTCGGGCGTCCACTCTTCTCTTCATCATGAACGTTGGTTCAGCCATGTTTAAACCGAAAGCTCAGTTTCCGGGCGGAACATTCACTCATTACTTTGTTTCCGTACACTTTGCACAGTTCACGAGAAATTTCTATAGGTTTTAGGTATTTTTTTTTTTTTCAACAAAAACCGCATCACGGCCCACACCTCACAACCGGCAGGATTTTCGATTGCTGCGCACATTTCAAATTCCAATATCGAAAAAGCAGACGCGCTGAGACGTTGCCATCGTCACGGATGGATGCCGACTGAGCTGCCGAGCACGCACATGCCAAAATATACGCGATCGGGGCGCGCCTAGCGGCGTCAGACGGAAACGTTCCCTACTTTCTGAATAGCCCTCGTACACTGCGCATGGCAAAATGGCGCTACCCAAAACTAGCGCCGATGCAGCTGTGGTGCACCATGAGCTACAGATAACAGGGGTGAAGGATGGCTTCGGAAATGTGTATGGGCATATAGACGTGCAACTGTTGAGGAACTGACCGCCCAGATGAATCAAGAGGCTAGCAGCAGTGTCTCCTCAACGACCGTTCAGCGAACGTTGTTGCTTATGGTTCTCCTAGCAGGCACCTGGTACATGAACATATGCCGACTGCTGCACATCGGCGGCGAAGGCTGGAATTTGCACGCCAGCCCGCAACTGGATGTTCACTAAATGGTGACAGGTGGCCTTTTCAGATGAATCATGATTTATGCTCCATCGTACACATGGCCGTTGACATGTACGACGGGAAACATCTGAGAGCAAACACTCTGCAACAATTCTCGGAGGGGTCCAGCCTGCAGATAGGAGCGTTAAGATCTGATGAATAATTCCATGGCATTCCCTGAGTGATCTCGTCGTTCTCGAAGGCACAGTGGACCAACACAGGTAAATATCTATCCTTGAGGACCACGTCCACCCCCGCATGCTTTTTTTCCTCAGCACAATGGTATTGTAAGGTGGCAGAATAAATGGTCAGATTCGCACCCTACGTGAGACCTTTACAAATCGCAATGAGAAGGTGAAGGTGACACCTAACGTAAATCGACAGTTATGACAACATTCGCCTATCAATATGTAATGAAAAAAGGGATGACAGTCAATCAACAGTAATTAACACATCATTCCTATACAATGCATGTCTTTGAGCAGAAGGTAGAACAGGGAACGCGAGTCAAGTCGCTTTTAGTTTTGAAAAGCCAGGTCCACAACGGCGTAGCGAAACCGCGCTGTGGGGGTTACACCGGCAACCACTTAAAGGGGTGGCAGGAAGGAGGACAGCGACCCCGGGACACGTGATTCAAGAGCATTGGTACAAGAGCAGAGAAGAAGCTTTAGAAAACTGCATTTCGATATTCCAACTGGATACAAACAAAAGCAAGTCACGCATATTCGTCCAGCGAGTGCGAGACACGGACAGGTCAATGTACTTTAGGCATTTAGAATGGGCACAAAACATCCGATTGGCGGAAACTCACTAGGAAGGAGAAAACTACTGAAGTTTTGACAAAGTTTGATAGAAGGGACGTTGCGATTGGTAGAGGCTGTTTCTACAAAATAAGACGAACACTCGTTTTGGACGAAAAAAGCCATGATGTGAAAAAGGAACCCAAGTGGAGGGAGGCAGTTCTGCCATGAGTAGGACAAAAGAGAAATTTTGTGTAGAGGGACTCTTCTCTGAACTGGCATCAAGTGCAGAACAGCGTGCTTAATGCTCCGTACGACGCACAGAAGAAATTGGTGTGGACACTACGTTCACAGTGGCTGCACTTCAGCTAAAATTAGCTGTAGCAACGTTTAGCTCCAGCTGTGGAGAAACGAACCAGCCATATTAGTTAACAGTTCTTGCGAGAACTGAGAGGGCACTATGATATGCACACTGCTCCAACTACGCACGTGTATATCGCCACATAATAAGACTAGGGCTGAGTACATGTTTTCTCGCATAACGAGAAACATAGGGAAAGTTTCTGCTGGAAAGTTCAGCAAAGGCCAGATTAGTTTTGTAGGAATTTCAGTGGGAGAGATCGGCCTTGCAGACAGCAGCACGTCACAGCTTAAGGTAAACACCGCGTGCAGAGGCGTAAACTTTGTTGTGAAACGTCCCCTTTGAACAATTGTACAGGACTGTGCTTAACCTGACACACAATATTTTTAGCGCAACGCAATCTGACTTTCAAAAATCCCTACGAAAGAATGGCCCTGACTAACATTAACCTATACCTTTCACAAATCACTTACCTCACAAAAATCTTCGTTACTCGAACTACTGCAATACAGCGAGCGCCACTACTGCCAGCTAAATAAAAGATTCAAACTACGGAAGGCACTAACTACTGATAGGCATAGTTAGCAAATGAAAGATTTTAATAGAGAACAAACAATGTATTTACCTTAATAGTCATAATATATATAGCAGTTCATGACAAATTACAAAACTCCGCCATCTCTCTCCCCACATCCACCACTGCTGGCGGCTCACCTCCAACTGCGCAACGCTACGCGCTGTTCACAGCCAGCTGCCTAACACTACAATGGCGAGTATTACAACAATGCAAAGCAGCCACAGACTGCACACAGCACAGCCAGTGATTTTCATACAGAGTTGGCTTTACCAATAAAAAACCTAAACAGCCTACTTACAGTTGGTTCACCAGCTTGCGTCCACTGTAAACTCGAGCGGTCTTGGCTAATCTTGCGCTCAAATTTGTCACTTGACTAACCATCCACCGTAGACTTGATTGTCATCCTAAATAGTACCGAACTTTGAACCGGAATCGGACGATTTTTGTAGTACTGACCAACATCATAACGTATGTGTAGGAGCAATTTTGTAAAGAAACATCGTATTAAACTTTCATATTATTGCGCTTAGGATTAATGTACAGAAACTTCCAATTAAAGTTTCATAATATTGTGCTCAAGATTAACGTTCTTTCAGAGAGTTATTATTTAACATTGTTGTATATAAACTTATTTTACTTTTTGTTGTTGGCAAGACACGTTATCCATTGCGCTGTTTTTATAGTGGCGAGTTGAAAACTGTGTGAAATGCTGTAATTTGGTGAGAAATACTGCGACATTAAACTTGTCATTTCACCTCACACTGTTGTTCTCAATTCAAGAATAAGCAAAAACTAACCCCCAACCCTTACAGTATCCACCATCAGGATAACGTGTCACACAGTTTGCATTGTACTGAGTGGTTAAAATAGCACCAGGATGAGTTTGCCGTACGCCCCTTGGCACCCGAATTTAAATCCGATCGATAATCTGTGGGACCACATCGATCGAGTCGTTCATGTCATGCATCCTCAACTGAGAAACCTAGGCCACCTAGCGGCGGCACTGGAATCAGCATGTCTCCATATGCCTGTCGGTACCTTCCAGATCGAAACTGTCTCTCTTTCTGCACATTTCGCAGCGGTTCGCGCTGCAAAAAGGTGGTTATTCAGTATTTTGACGGGTGGTTACATTAATGTTACTAGGCAGTGTATAATCAACTGCTGTCGAGACGTTGTTTGATCATTTCCATACATCGAAGATGTTCAAATGTGTGTGAAATCTTATGGGGCTTAACCGCTAAGGTCATCAGTCCCTAAGCTTACACACTACTTAACCTAAATTATCCTAAGGACAAACACACACACCCATGCCCGAGGGAGGACTCGAACCTCCGCCGGGACATACTTCGAAGACAGGAGGAAGGGCAGCATCAGTCGTAAATTTTTAATCCATTTGTTGCAGATAGATTCCTGCTACTGTGTACCTGTCTTCGGTGCTACATGAATACAACGACATAATGAGGATCAGGCATTAAAATACAAACACAAATACACACGTCATCTCGTAAACCATAAATGCACGTACTTAAATCCAAGTCATGATGACTCAGCGTAAATATGATAGCACATGATACCACTTGATATTACAAATAACAAATATCAGATAAACTGAGCTTCCTGCTTATATTACCATGCAGCTAGCCTCTATGTGTGACATCGATAGTAACTAGTGTTCTCTTTATTACTGTCATTCGTGTTCTACATTTTTTTTAATTTTTTGGAAGTAAAATATAATAGCCTTACATAAAATTACAGTGGCATCCATAAATGCTAAAATGCATTCACTAATTGTGTTAAAACCAGAAGGAAGAACCCACTTGTAGATGGCACAAATTAAAATACTAATAACATTACTTAGTATAAAAACTAAAATCAGTACTAACCTTCAATAGCAAGTTATACATTACGGATACATAACGCTCGCTGAGTGCTTAATTATCTATTCCAAACTAGCTTACATTATGAAAAGTAACTTACACAGTTGCCAAGTTATGATTGTTCTGCCTACAAATTGTTCATGCATGTGTTACTAGTAGTGTGATCTGGTATTTACTGGAACACTTCAACAAGTGATAAATTTAATCCTGTGGCCGGCGGGTTTGACAATTGTAGGAGCAAGGGACTTATTCCTTTCTTTGTGTCGCTGCTCTCTCTCTCTCTCTCTCTCTCTCTCTCTCTCTCTCTCTCTCTCTCTCACTCTGTTTCTTTGTATTTTCTTGAATGCGTGTGTATGTGTGCGTGTTTTTCTTGGCAGAGACCTAAGTAATATATATGTGAATGGATTCTGGGTAGAAATTTTTGCTGTCTATCATTAAAGACATAAGCTACAAATGCTCTGCCACATTTATCTACCTGTTTTCGGCTTGTAGTCTCATCGTGAGAGAACAGCTGACTGTCTTCATCAAAGATATTAGCAATTTGGTGACCATATTTGGAAAGTATTTTCCATCTCAAAAATTTATTGTAAAATTCACTTAACGGAAATTATTTTTCAAAGTGCAGTCGTGCCACTATAGAAACTTTAAAACTAATAATTAATAGTTAACGTTTTCAAAAATCGCGAAAAGTTCAGATTTCACGATTTACTTCAGATTTCACACTATGCCCTAATAAACATTCCGACGGACACAGGTTTTATATATATATATATATATATATATATATATATATATATATATATATATATATATAGCAGGTCCCTTACTGGCAGGCAACAGTCACCGTTGGGGTAAGAACCAACAAGAGATAAGACGTCATAAACAACGAGATGCGTGAAAAATTGCCGCATCATGTATGACGCTTAATTTATTACTTCTGTGCTACGAACTCTATTGGCAATATATTTCGCAGAGATTATCCAAATATGCCACTAGATCCATCTACAAAATTATGTTGTTATACTGCATATAGCTCAAGAGATACGTCGTCATAAACAATGACTTCTTTGCTACTTACTCTATTCGCAATACATTTTTCAGAGAGTATCCACTTACACTGCTCAATGTACCTACGGTAATATATCGCTGTACGACATATAGTTCAAGGGATTTGACGTCATAAATACTGAGAAACGTAAGAAAAACGTTATATCAAGCATTAAGTTTTAATACATTTATTCTTCAGTACTAAATAATTTATGAGTCAGCTTAAGGAAATCCCCAGAACTTGGTAGCTCTTTTAACAACTTTCAGTTGCTGTGTACAAAAACAATGGCCCGTCTGTAGAGATATGAAGAGGCCTTGCCATAGAGATGTTTACAAAATCGCGTAGCAGACACGCGAAGAACAGCGCCCCAGCATACCGAAGCTCTTTCGTAAATTGGACATTTGTACATCACGCATGTTTGTTTGTACGACGGCTTCATAATTTCAAAGGTGTTTGACGAATACATGGAAATGAAAGTTTTATGATATTACGCTACAAACGCAGTTCACTTTTTGTTTTTGCTCCTGATAAAAAGAAATTGGTAAAATGAACACCTGGGCTATGCAAAGTTTGTCAGCTAGTAATACACAAGGAAGTAATTTTGTTAGTAAAAATCTCTAAAAGTTCTTAGCCGATGTACTTCAGATTTTTACACGGTACTATAATAAACATTTAGAAGGGCACAGGCTATATAATGTACAGGAATGCAGGCTACAGGTTTTCTACTAAAATCGACAGCAAGAAGCAAAATGCTATTCTGTGCTCTGCTGTGAAAATTTACGGTTTAATTTTGTTTCTCGCAGTCGGTTTTAACAAAGACAACGGCAATTAAATAGTTAGATAAATTGTTTCACCCATTCTTTCTTCTTATGTATGATTCCTCCCCCCCCCCCCCCCCCCCCAATAACTATGGACCTTGCCGTTGGTGGGGAGGCTTGCGTGCCTCAGCGATACAGATAGCCGTACCGTAGGTGCAACCGTGCAACCACAACGGAGGGTAAACGTTGAGAGGCCAGACAAACGTGTGGTTCCTGAAGAGGGGCAGCAGCCTTTTCAGTAGTTACAAGGGCAACAGTCTGGATGATTGACTGATCTGGCATTGTAACGCTAACCAAAACGGCCTTGCTGTGCTGGTACTGCGAACGGCTGAAAGCAAGGGGAAACTACGGCCGTGATTTTTCCCGAGGGCATGCAGCTATACTGTATGGTTAAATGATGATGGCGTCCTCTTGGGTAAAACGTTCCGGAGGTAAAATAGTCCCCCATTCGGATCTCCGGGCGGGGACTACTCAAGAGGATGTCGTTATCAGGAGAAAGAAAACTGGCGTTCTACGGATCGGAGAGTGGAATGTCAGATCCCTTAATCGGGCAGGTAGGTTAGAAAATTTTAAAAGGGAAATGGATAGGTTAAAGTTAGATACAGTGGGAATTAGTGAAGTTCGGTGGCAGGAGGAACAAGACTTGGGGTCAGGTGACTACAGGGTTATAAACACAAAATCAAATAAGGGTAATGCAGGAGTAGGTTTAATAATGAATAGGAAAATAGGAATGTGGGTAAGCTACTACAAACAGCATAGTGAACGCATTATTGTGGCCAAGATAGATGCGAAGCCCAGGCCTACTACAGTAGTACAAGTTTATATGCCAACTAGCTCTGCAGATGATGAAGAAATTGAAGAAATGTATGATGAAATAAAAGAAATTATTCAGATTGTGAAGGGAGACGAAAATTTAATAGTCATGGATGACTGGAATTCGGCAGTAGGAAAAGGGAGAGAAGGAAACGTAGTAGGTGAATATGGATTGGGGCTAAGAAATGAAAGAGGAAGCCGCCTGGTAGAAATTTGCACAGAGCATAACTTAATCATAGCTAACACTTGGTTCAAGAATCATAAAAGAAGGTTGTATACGTGGAAGAAGCCTGGAGATACTGACAGGTTTCAGATACATTATATAATGGTAAGACAGAGATTTAGAAACCAGGTTTTAAATAGTATGACATTTCCAGGGGCAGATGTGGATTCTGCCCCCAATCTATTGATTATGACCTGTAGATTAAAACTGAAAAAACTGCAAAAAGGTGGGAATTTAAGGAGATGGGACCTGGATAAACTGACTAAACCAGAGGTTTACAGAGTTTCAGGGACAGCATAAGGGAACAATTGACAGGAATGGGGGAAAGAAATACAGTACAAGAAGAAAGGGTAGCTTTGAGGGATCAAGTAGTGAAGGCAGCAGAGGAACAAGTAGGTAAAAAGACGAGGTCTGGTAGAAATCCTTGGGTAACAGAAGATATATTGAATTTAATTGATGAAAGGAGAAAATGTAAAAATGCAGTAAATCAAGCAGGCAAAAAGGGATACAAACATCTCAAAAATGAGATCGACAGGAAGAACAAAATTGCTAAGCAGGGATGGCTAGAGGACAAATGTAAGGATGTAGAGGCTTATCTCACTAGGGGTAAGATAGATACAGCCAACAGGAAAATTAAAGAGACCTTCAGAGAAAAGAGAACCACTTGTATGAATATCAAAAGCTCAGATGGAAACCCAGTTCTAAGCAACGAAGGGAATGCGGAAAGGTGGAAGGAGTATATAGAGGGTCTATACAAGGGCGATGTACTTGAGGACAATATTATGGAAATGGAAGAGGATGTAGATGAAGATGAAATACTGCGTGAAGAGTTTGATGGAGCCCTGCAAGACCTGAGTCGAAACAAGGCCCCGGGAGTAAACAACATTCCATTAGAACTACTGACAGTCTTGGGGGAGCCAGTCCTGACAAAACTCTACCATCTGGCGAGCAAGATGCACGAAACAGGCGAAATTGAGAGGTGGCATGAGCCCCCTCTCATATTTCTATCTTAGTCTGAGTAATTCGATCTTCCTCTCTAATTGCATGCGGTGAAAAGTCGCTATTCCTTAACACGCGGACTTCCCACGCAGCGTCTCTCGTCACCCGGGTGGTCGGATGACAGGCGGGCTCAGCTGATCTTGAGAGGGTTAAGCCGACAGGTGTGAGGGAGTCGAGTGAATGCTTTTCGGACGCCGAAATTGTCAGTAGAGCGGCGGAGAGACGGCCGCAGGGGCCTGAAGGAGCAGCTGGGCTAGAGATTCCGTTACTTCGCAGAAACTTAGCGAAAACACTTCCTGGCGGGCTACCAGCGAGGCGTGGGAATGACTTGTGTCCCCAGGCAGTCTTGGCAGGCAAATTCCCGCGTTTTCTGCCAAATCGTAACTGTGATTGGGTTGCTCAAGACATAGCTCCGTGACGTAGCAAAATCGGCGCAGAAATTGGCACCAAGAATCTCCATTGGTGGAATGGTAGTGCTTCGGCAATAGAATGGAATTTTCCGCCGGTTTTCGAGTTGCCGATTGGAACGTTTAACCATGGCCACTGTCGTGGGGGCGGGAATGTTCTGTGTTCGGTTTGTACGCGTGCTCTTGTGGGAGTCGGAACTCGCCTTTCGGTCGGAGTAGGCTACAAGACTGGGCCCTCGCTGCTCTGGACAGCCTGCCTTCCGTTGGCTGTCTAATATACTTTTATTTGATAGTAACTATTGAACGAGGTTGCTGAAGCTCCGACTTCAATGTAACTTTCTGAGTACAGTTGGCAATTGAGCGTTCTGCGGACAAGCGGCCTGTGTTGTCTGTCTTGGGCAGTTTTGGTTAAAGGTGACTGTATCGGAGTTACTGTGTGACTTCGCTTGTTAAAATCAATCACTGTACCGTCAGTGATTGTGTGGCGAGCCTTCTTCGTCTCCCTCAGAGGCGCATTTGTATTGATAGGAAGTCTTTAGTCTGGAACAACCAGACCAGGACAATTTGTTTCGGGCTATACTCGCGACATTATCATCACCACGACGGGACGTCGAAGCAACCAGCCATCACTTCCGGTACGCCAGATCGTGTCCTTGCAGTTAAGAAGACAGCTTGGTAATGTATGTCCGCAGCACCGGCAGATTAGGGAATTTGCACTGTAATAATCAGAGCTCAACAGAGCGCGCCTGTTCGCCTTTTTCTAACTTTGTTCTGTCTTGGGTGTTCATTGTCTGAGTTCTCACTACTGTAGCAGCAATTAATGTTGGATTGGTTGTGGATTTCTCTTAAGATTTGAGTTGCAAGGGATTGGCTGCACATACCACTTGGTCATAAATGTCACAATCTAGTTTATGGACAACTTCACCTTCACAGCATTTATTTGAGTATCCAATTTGATCCATTTTGATGTACTGTAAATGTTTCATGTGTTTTGTTTATGATTTTGAGTTTAGTCATAATAAATCAAATTGTTATTTTGGACAGAACTTTCATTCTGTTAATCGGTAGAGCAACCCTTTCACTTCTCACTACGTTACTGAAACTTTCCTTTATTTAATTAATGTATATCAAATTAAATTATTGCAGTTCGCATTTCTTCTTAATCCATGTGCAACAGCAAAATTCGGAGTTAAAAAAGGGGGGGATTAGAGCATCATTTCCATATGAAAATTCGAGAAAAATTTAGTGTTAAATACACTGCTAGCCACGGCACCTCGCATAAAATGGCGACCCTTAGCCTCGGATCTTTCCTGTGAATCACTGATAAGCTAACAGTGTTCTTAGTACGAACATTAAAATTCTTTTTCTCTGCTTTTTTTTAATGATTAGTGCCCAAGATCTTTTTCTTGCAGTTCCGCGATTAGTTTTTATTAGCGGCGCATGATTACAGTTTTTGTTTTCAGTGTATATATTTTTTCTTTCTTCATTTTTTTGTGTTTCTTTGATGTGGTGTCCGTACCACATCACACTCTGTCGGGTTTGTGTGCGGTTTCTGTACCACAACAAAACGTGCTTATAGTTACAGCGTTGGAACGGCGTTGTTGAAATTTTATGTCTATGTGGAAAAATATTGGGAGTATATGATTTTTATTGTGAATTTTAGATAAATTTGTTCTTTGATGAATGATCACGAGAAGTAAGGCACGACTATTATCGAGCGAAACTAAAACAAAAGAGGATAGCATAATGGATAGGAGGCAGGTTACTGACGAGGATAGGTTCGGAGATGAGATGGGCACATTTTTAGCAGCACAGGACGACAGGGTCATTGATGAGGAAGGTGATTTGGACGCGATCTTAGAGCAACGTCGCGACCGTGATTATGATTGTGAAGTGGAGGATGGAACAGAGACAGGCACACAGGTCGAGACGGTAGCGGGAGTTTATAGTCAAACGAACGAGTGCAGACAGAGGCCAGCTCGGTCACGTCAGAGCTCTAGCGCCCAGGTGTCCAGAGTTACATCACCCATGTGTGACGAGGATCAAAATAATGACATTAACCCAATACTAAGTTTCCTACGATCAATGAAAGAAGAAGCTGACGAACAACGTAAGAAGGAGAAGGGAGAAGATGAGAAACAACGTAAGAAGCAGAAGGAAGAAGATGAGAAACAACGTAAGAAGGAGAAGGAAGAAGATGAGAAACAACGTAAGAAGGAGAAGGAAGAAGCTGACGAACAGCGTAAGAAGGACACTCAGGCAATAATTTCGCATATAGGGGAAATTCGTGGGGAATTACTAACAATAAAGAAAGAACGTGGAGAAGCAAAACAAATGTCATTGGTATCACAAAAAGTAGCAGGCCTAGCCAAAACGGCAGCAACAGGGGCAATGAAAATCGCAAAAGTAACTTCTCAACTCGCGGGTCGCTTGCGACGTGTGACACAAGCCCACTCAAAATCCCTAGCGTTCTTAAAAACCCAAGGTAATATCGCAGTTACGAACATCACGAAACGAATGAAAAAAGTAGAGAGTCGAATAGCAAAACTAGAGCGAAACGTGTACACGAGCACTGCCCGTTCGGATACCAATGATGGAGTACACAGAATTGTGTCTCCGAGGAAAAGCTCACCGTGCTCTAGCCCAGTGACAGAGTACGGAACTAACAGTGCATACGCAGAAACAGCGAGTAATAGCTCCAATAATTGCAGCTCACTTAGAAGAGTGAATGCTGAATGCCACTTCCACTGTGATACAGAGGTAGCACATCACAGTTATCAGCAAGATAGATCAGGACACTCAGCAGACGTGCAAGTATCGGAAACGAGTGACAACACTAGTGCGAGGGTCAGACAGGATTTTGATCACTATCACTTCCTGTCGATACTAAAATTCCAAAAGTTCAGAGGTAATGGAGGGTCGATGCATCCCAAGAGCTGGGTGATGCAGTTTACAAATTCATTACCGTCATCATGGCCAACCCTGACAAAATTAGAATTCATGTGTGGACACATCGAAGGCCAAGCCGCGGAAAAGATGCGGGGTGTGGCAGCGACGTGTCAGACTTATCAGGAATTTGTTGATGCGTTCCTGGGGATCTACTGGTCAAAGGAAACGCAAGACAGGATTAAAGAGGAAATAATATTTTGTCCTGAACTGGAAGTGTCCGGGCAAATGAGCGCAACCAAATTTTTTGATGATTTACTCAAGAAGAATCAATTTTTAGATAGTCCATATAGCAAGGGAGAAATCATCAAATTTTGTTTTTCCAAATTGCCAGTTAGGTACCAACAGACACTTGTCGGGAAGCGTGGATCTGACATAGAAGCATTCAAGAGTCTATTGCGTGAACTCGAAGTTGTCTTTGACAAACAAGACGCAAAGGACAGGAAGAAGGGGCAGAGTAACAATACCAACGACCAGCAAGGGAGGACGACAACAGATCGCATAAACGCACTGGTCATTTAGGAAACCAGGTTTACGGAAATCAAGATTACGCTAACCAAGGTTTTGGAAACCAGAGACACGGAAACCAGAATGTCAGGGAACACGGTCATGCTAGACAAGGAAGCGGGGACAGGAGGAATAACGAACGGCAAAGTGACCGTAATTGGAGAGAGCGAAATCAAGGACAACAGGAGAACCAGGAGATTGAAATTAGACCTGCAAATCCTAATGCACGTCAGAGGACGGGGAGTCTAACAAGGGATTGGCGCTAGTCCATAGGACTCCACCACATCTCTCACACAAATAAGTTCATGGAATAATAGTAGTTTAAGTAATGTACATAGTAGAGTAGGCAAATATATGAACCGTTCTTCGGGGAACAATAATCGTTGCATTAATAGATTAAGATTGTTAAAGTATTAACACGCTGCGTTGGCTTGTAAAAGAATTTACTGCTGCTAGTCTTTTTTTTTTTTTTTTGTATATGTTTGCGACTTCCAATGTCGATGGACTAGGAGGCACTACCATTCCATGAGCAATGTTTTTGTCCTTTCCTGTCTGGTGTCCATGTTGAGGGATAATGATGAGTGAGGAGATGTCGCACAAACGGGCGCATACAAGAACGTGCTCCTAGAAGCGTTCTGGGGTGTCATGATACGCTCCATAGCGGCCACAACCAGTTCGTGAGACGTTCATACCAATGCTTGCAGGCACACGACAGTGCACTGCAAGATTGTGGTATATTGCGTGATTTCGAGGATGAATGTGGGCAGTACAGTTTTTACAGAGATGCGCCAGCATTGTTGTCTTGCAAGTCCGGGTGAACCTGTGAGCGTTTGGCTCCAATGGTGCCCTAGACGGTAGAAATGCGGGCATAAAGCCTACCATGGCAATGTGCTGGTTGGGGATTTAGTGTGCTGCTCGTGACTGTCACAGATGAATAACCAAGGTATTATACTTGGAGATTCGTGACATACTGTGTAGCTGGAGTGCGGTGGGCGACTGAATTCTCAACAGGAACCAGTCCTGGCTTGGTCATATTACATTGCCTCTGGAAAGGTGTGCTTTGATCGCGAAAACCGCATCACATAGAAAAAGAAGTTGCAACTATAAATTTATTGTATAGCCATGGCTAATCCAGTCTCTGGAGTTTCAGTGAGGCGTAGTGAGAACTCGGAGGCCATGTCGTACGGCGCGCACATCACTGTCGTCAATAGCGGCGAGCAGCGAGACATCTCAACGTAACAGGAATTATGTAAGAGTGTTGTATAAGGCAAAAAAAAAAAGGGGGAGAGAGAGAGAGAGAGAGAGAGAGAGAGAGAGAGAGAGAGAGAGAGTACCATAGACTAGGATAAGTTAAACTTTAGGATTTAACAGTAACTAGATCCTTAATATTGTGGGGGTTTTCTTCCACAAGTGTTTGGCGCGCGCCTGTTGGGATGCTATTTTTCAGGTCACCAAACCACAGACCCGAGATGGAGGGACGACGGGCGAGCGAAAGTAGAATAGTTGCATGTTCTTTATAGCACAGTAAAACTTCGACCGGCATAATAACATAATTTATTCAAAAGACATAGAATGTAGATCGTTGGCAAATGGTAGTTAATTCTTGAGCATGTCTACTGTCGATCTATATAATTAATAGTAATATTAGTGCGGCCCGCACATGTAGTTGTTCATCCAATATAGCGTCACACACCATGGACAGTAGTGAGATCGGTCTCTACACAAATATCAAGATAGATTATTTCCATGTCTAGATTAGATATACCAAGATCTTGTCATAATTATAGCCATAGATTGATAACTATAAAATTAAAATAAGAGTGTCTGAAATGACAGACCATCAATGTATCGTTATGCAAATTTATTATAACATAGAAGGTCATGGGAAAAAAGTTAGGCATAAGATTTTTGTCAGAACTGTGCAGAGGACGGGAATCGTGGCAATGCAGAGGCTGGCCGGAGCAAAAAAACAAGTCATCGGCTATCTGCAAGAAGGGGAGCGTCAGCGCGCCACCTGACGAGAAGGGTGCGGCAGCGTCCGGTTCTACAAGCTGACAGTCACCGGTCCGTATACCTGAGGGATTAGGCGGCAGACAGCCCTCGCCGGGCCACAAGCGAAAGTGTGGCTGGCCATTGATACTGACACGCGACCAGCACCCAACAGCCAGCTAGCTCTCCGGATGCGGCAGCCGTTTGGAGGGATTCCCTGCAGCAGACCACGTTGTCGTAAGTACACGAAGATCACATAAGGTGTCAGAACCTGCGCCTCATGTGCCTCAGGACAGAAAGGGACGCTATATAATCACCTATTTGAGTTTTTACAACTCACTAGCATTGGCCGATCTGCATACACAAAGCAGTATCATGCCACAAACTCTAACAAATTAATTGTCTCATTTATAACTTCTCCTCTCACTTAGAGAGCAGTTGTAGCAATCGTCGCTCCTAGTTCGATCCTGTATGGATGACCTCACACACTTGTGGAGTCACTCCACGTGCCATCATCCCTCGTCGAACTGCAATATTGGGAAACGTAAAGTACTGTCCAGGGAGAGAAGAGACCTGGACTAGTGATGTATCCCAACTAGTAGATCTCATAGACAATTAATCGACGTGAGGAGAGCCTATCACTATGTCTTCCTAACGTACTGCCGTGATTATATGCGTGGGTCTTGCTGCAATCTCAACAGAGTACTGCAGATGCTCCAGCACACCCTATTGTTGTTGCAACAACGTAGCAACAACACCCGACATTTAGCCCTGTGTGATGTCAGTACTGTGGCCCCATCCCAAAAGCCCCCCTCCGATGCTCAAGACATGGAACCACGTGCATCAATGCATATGACTCAACATACCAACCCCCTCAGAGAAACTAACGAATTTGTGAAGTGCTTCGAAAATTTCTAACAATGTGATTTAGTGCCTCATTCACAGCACAGTCGTGAACATTGTGCAATGTGCAAGCACAACTTGACACCTCATGAACCTTGTTTCTTTTCTTAAATTCCTTTATCTAGTGTTGTTTTTGTAATGTATGTTATACCTTGTATGTGTTTGTGTTTTGCACTGTAATTCTTATGTAAGTAATAGAGTAGGGCGCCCAAATTGCTGTATTGTTCTGCCCACCATGTCTTTTTTGTATTCTATATTTATTGTTGTGTGTATGCAAACAGTGTGCCTGAAGTCCCCATAAACTGAAGCAGATACCACCACTGTCATTGTAAATGGACCATCAGTTCAGGGAACATTTTGTATGGGTTGTTCTTGCTGCAGGGAGACAGAATGAATCGGGGGTTGCAATTAGACTCTGAAAGCTCAGAAAGAGATTGTTAACTTAAATAGTAACATGTGTGATTGAGTTCAGGTTAGTTTAATGATTGAAATTGTGACATCTTGGGCATTTAATTGCGGAGCACTCCAACTCTGGTTGCAAAGAATAAACTGCTCCATATTTGGCTCACATGCCCGGGCCATATTTAGAGTGTGAATGTCTGTGTGAATCGGTGTTTGGAAGGGGCTCCCTGGGTATGGATGTATGATGTGAGTGTTAGAGTTCCATATTAAGAAGGTGAAGTTGGCTAAATCATAAATAATCCTCCCTCTATGAGCTGCATTTTTCAGTTGCAGTGATTTTTCTTATAGAGTGCGGCATGTGGAGTCAGATTGCAAGATTGTTCTTGGGCGATTCACTCCTAAAATGGCGTAAGGGCTATGAGAGGTGGCATGAGCCCCGTCTCATATTTCTATCTTAGTCTGAGTAGTTCGATCTTCCTCTCTAATTGCATGCGGTGAAAAGTCGCTATTCCTTAACACGCGGACTTCCCACGCAGCGTCTCTCGTCACCCGGGTGGTCCGATGACAGGCGGGCACTGCTGATCTTGAAAGGGTTAAGCCGACAGGTGTGAGGGAGTTGAGTGAATGCTTTCCAGACACCGACATTGTCAGTAGTGTGGCGGAGACACGGCCGCAGGGGCCTGAAGGAGCAGCTGGGCTAGAGATTCCGTTACTTCGTAGAAACTTAGCGAAAACACTTCCTGGTGGGCTACCAGCGAAGCGTGGGAATGACTTGTGTCCCCAGGCAGTCTTGGCGGGCAAATTCCCGCGTTCTCTGCCAAATCGTAACTGTGATTGGCTTGCTCAAGACATAGCTCCGTGACATAGCAAAATCAGCGCAGAAACTGGCGCCAAGAATCTCCGTTGGTGGAATGGTAGTGCTTCGGCAATAGAGTGGAATTTTCCGTCGGTTTTCGAGTTGCTGATTGGAACGTTTAACCACGGCCACTGTCGTGCGGGCGGGAATGTTCTGTGTTCGGTTTGTATGGGTGCTCTTGTGGGAGTCGGCTCTCGCCTTTCGGTCGAAGTAGGCTACAAGACTGAGCCCTTGCTGCTCTGGACAGCCTGCCTTCCGTTGGCTGTCTAATATACTTTTATTTGATTGTAACTGTTTAACGAAGTTGCTGAAGTATCGACTTCAACGTAACTTTCCGAGTACAGTTGGCAATTGAGCGTTCTACGGACAAGCGGCCTGTGTTGTCTGTCTTGGGCAGTTTTGGTTAAAGGTGACTGTATCGGAGTTACTGTGTGGCTTCGCTTGTTAAAATCAATCACTGTACCGTCAGTGATTGTGTGGCGAACCTTCTTCGTCTCCCTCAGAGGTGCATTTGTATTGATAGGAAGTCTTTAGTCTGGAACAACCAGACCAGGACAATTTGTTTCGGCCTATACTCGTGACATTATCATCACCATGACGGGACGTCGAAGCAACCAGCCATTGCTTCCGGTACGCCAGATCGTGTCCTTGCAGTTAAGGAGACAGCTTGGTAATGTATGTCCGCAGCACCGGCAGATTAGGGAATTTGCACTGTAATAATCAGAGCTCAACAGAGCGCGCCTGTTCGTCTTTTTCTAACTTTGTTCTGTCTTGGGTGTTCATTGTCTGAGTTCTCACTACTGTAGCAACAATTAATGTTGGATTGGTTGTGGGTTTCTCTTAAGATTTGAGTTGCAAGGGATTGGCTCCACATACCACTTCATCATAAATGTCACAATCTAGTTTATGGACAACTTCACCTTCACAACATTTATTTGAGTATCCAATTTGATCCATTTTGATGTACTGTAAATGTTTCATGTGTTTTGTTTATGATTTTGAGTTTAGTCATAATAAATCAAATTGTTATTTTGGACAGAACTTTCATTCTGTTAATCGGTAGAGCAACCCCTTCATTTCTCACCACGTTACTGAAACTTTCCTTTATTTAATTAATGTCTGTTGTTGTTGTGGTCTTCAGTCCTGAGACTGGTTTGATACAGCTCCCCATGCTAATCTATCCTGTGCAAGTTCCTTCATCTCCCAGTACCTACTGCAACCTACATCCTTCTGAATCTGCTTAGTGTATTCATCTCTTGGTCTCCCTCTATGATTTTTACCCTCTACGCTGCCCTCCAATGCTAAATTTGTGATCCCTTGGTGCCTCAGAACATGTCCTACCAACCGATCCCTTCTTCTAGTCAAGTTGTGCCACAAACTTCTCTTCTCCCCAATCCTATTCAACACCTCCTCATTAGTTACGTGATCTACCCACCTAATCTTCAACATTCTTCTGTAGCACCACATTTCGAAAACTTCTATTCTCTTCTTGTCCAAACTATTTATTGTCCATGTTTCACTTCCATACATGGCTACACTCCATACAAATACTTTCAGAAACGACTTCCTGACACTTAAATCTATACTCGATGTTAACAAATTTCTCTTCTTCAGAAACACTTTCCTTGCCATTGCCAGTCTGCATTTTCTATCTTCTCTACTTCGAGCATCATCAGTTATTTTGCTGCCCAAATAGCAAAAATCATTTACTACTTTAAGTGTCTCATTTCCTAATCTAATTCCCTCAGTATCACCCGACTTAATTCGACTACATTCCATTATCCTTGTTTTGCTTTTGTTGATGTTCATCTTATATCCTCCTTTCAAGATACTGTCCATTCCATTCAACTGCTCTTCCAAGTCCTTTGCTGTCTCTGACAGAATTACAATTATTTCTTCTCCCTGGATTTTAATACCTACTCCAAATTTTTCTTTTGTTTCCTTTACTGCTTGCTCAATTTACAGATTGAATAACATCGGGGAGAGGCTACAACCCTGTCTCACTCCCTTCCCAACCACTGCGTCCCTTTCATGTTCCTCGACTCTTATAACTGCCATCTGGTTTCTGTACAAATTGTAAATAGCCTTTCGCTCCTTGTATTTTACCCCTGCCACCTTTAGAATTTGAAGGAGAGTATTCCAGTCAACATTGTCAAAAGCTTTCTCTAAGACTACAAATGCTAGAAACGTAGGTTTGCCTTTCCTTAATCTTTCTTCTAAGATAAGTCGTAACGTTAGTATTGCCTCACGTGTTCCAACATTTCTACGGAATCCAAACTGATCTTCCCCGAGGTCGGCTTCTACCAGTTTTCCCATTCGTTTGTAAATAATTCGTGTTAGTATTTTGCAGCGGTGACTTAAACTGATAGTTCGGTAATGTTCACATCTGTCAACACCTGCTTTCTTTGGGATTGGAATTATTATATTCTTCTTGAAGTCTGAGGGTATTTCGCCTGTCTCGTACATCTTGCTCACCAGATGGTAGAGTTTTGTCAGGACTGGCTCTCCCAAGGCCGTCAGTAGTTCTAATGGAATGTTGTCTACTCTTGGGGCCTTGTTTCGACTCAGGTCTTTCAGTGCTCTGTCAAACTCTTCACGCAGTATTGTATCTCTCATTTCATCTTCATCTACATCCTTTTCCATTTCCATAATATTGTCCTCAAGTACATCGCCTTGTATAGACCCTCTATATACTCCTTCCACCGTTCTGCTTTCCCTTCTTTGCTTAGAACTGGATTTCCATCTGAGCTCTTGATATTCATACAAGTGGCTCTCTTTTCTCCAAAGGTCTCTTTAATTTTACTGTAGGCTGTATCTATCTTATCCCTAGTGAGATAAGCCTCCATGTCCTTACATTTGTCCTCTAGCCATGCCTGCTTAGCCATTTTGCACTTCCTGTCGATCTCATTTTTGAGACGTTTGTATTCCTTTTTGCCTGCATCATTTACTGCATTTTTTATTTTCTCCTTTCATCAATTAAATTCAGTATTTCTTCTGTGACTCAAGGATTTCTACTAGCTCTCGTCTTTTTACCTACTTGATCCTCTGCTGCCTTCACTACTTCATCCCTCAAAGCTACCCATTCTTGTTCTACTGTATTTCTTTCCCCCATTCCTGTCAATTGTTCCCTTATGCTCTCCCTGAAACTCTGTACAACCTCTGGTTTAGTCAGTTTATCCAGGTCCCATCTCCTTAAATTCCCACCTTTATTGCAGGTGCCAAACTCTTTTCTACTCCACTTGCAGGGTCGATTACAGTCAGTTCGCGTTTCTTCTTAATTCACGTGCAACAGCAAAAGTAGGAGTTAAAAAAAAGGGGGAGGGGGCTTAGAGCATCATTTACGTATGAAAATTAGAGAAAAATTTAGTGTTAAATACATTGCTAGCCCCGGCACCTCGCAAAATACCCTCAGACTTCAAGAAGAATATAATAATTCCAATCCCAAAGAAAGCAGATGTTAACAAATGTGAAAATTATTGAACTATCAGTTTGATAAGTAACGGCTGCAAAATACTAACGCGAATTCTTTACAGACGAATGGAAAAACTAGTAGAAGCAGACCTCGGGGGAGATCAGTTTGGATTCCGTAGAAATGTTGGAACACGTGAGGCAATACTGACCCTACGACTTATCTTAGAAGCTAGATTAAGGAAAGGCAAACCTACATTTCTAGCATTTGTAGACTTAGAGAAAGATTTTGACAATGTTGACTGGAATAGGCTCTTTCAAATTCTAAAGGTGGCAGGGGTAAGATACATGGAGCGAAAGGCTATTTACAATTTGTACAGAAACCAGATGGCAGTTATAAGAGTCGAGGAACATGAAAGGGAAGCAGTGGTTGGGAAGGGAGTGAGACAGGGTTGTAGCCTCTCCCCGATGTTATTCAATCTGTATATTGAGCAAGCAGTAAAGGAAACAAAAGAAAAATTTGGAGTAGGTATTAAAATCCAGAGAGAAGAAATAAAAACTTTGAGGTTCGCCGACGACATCGTAATTCTGTCAGAGACAGCAAAGGACTTGGAAGAGCAGTTGAATGGAATGGATAGAGTCTTGAAAGGAGGGTATAAGATGAACATCAACAAAAGCAAAACGAGGGTAAAGGAATTAGATTAGGAAATTAGACACTTAAAGTAGTAAAGGAATTTTGCTATTTGGGGAGCAAAATAAGTGATGATGGTCGAAGTAGAGAGCATATAAAATGTAGACTGGGAATGGCAAGGAAAGCGTTTCTGAAGAAGAGAAATTTGTTAACATCGAGCATAGATTTAACTGTCAGGAAGCCATTTCTGAAAGTATTTGTATGGAGTGTAGCCATGTATGGAAGTGAAACATGGACGATAACCAGTTTGGACAAGAAGAGAATAGAAGCTTTTGAAATGTGGTGCTACAGAAGAATGCTGAAGATTAGATGGGTAGATCACGTAACTAATGAGGAGGTATTGGATAGGATTGGGGAAAAGAGAAGTTTTTTGGCACAACTTGACTAGAAGGAGGGATCGGTTGGTAGGACATGTGTTGAGGCATCAAGGGATCACTAGTTTAGTATTGTTGGGCAGCGTGGAGGGTAAAAATCGTAGAGGGAGACCAAGAGATGAATACACTAACCAGATTCAGAAGGATGTAGGTTGCAGTAGGTACTGGGAGATGAAGAAGCTTGCGCAGGATAGAGTAGCATGCAGAGCTGCATCAAACCAGCCTCAGGACTGAAGATCACAACAACAACAAAATGTTTGATTTTAAACAAGAATTGCATGGAAAGCAATGAGCTGCTTTGTTTTCTTCCTCGCAGTCGGCCTTAACAGAAAACAGGGAAACTGAATTTATGGCTTATCGGCTTATAATTAGAATACTACAGAGAGTCCCACTCGAGAAAGAGGGCCCACAAAAAAACGTTTGCTTAAATTACACTTAAAGGCCCTGTATAAAAATCAGTAAATGAAATGGACATGTCATACCTTCCTCTTAGGAAACTAAAGGCGAATCACAAAAGGTGCTGGAAGTGACTGCCCACGATTTGTAAATACAGTTGAACACGACGCTGCAGATTCTCGAATGTTGCTGCCAGAATCTCTGGTGTCACTGCCTGGATTTCACAGATGATGTGCTCTCGTAAATCTTCCAAGTTGTGTGGTTTGTTACTGTAGACCTCGCCTTTTAGGCAACCCCAGGGAGCCAAAGTCTTTCCCAAATCACTCAGCTGGGGAAAAGTGATTCGACCTCAGCCATGGACATTCGAGACTTGTGGCATTTGGTGCCTTCCCATTGGTACCAGGCGAGGATAATTTCTTCGTCGTACTGCTGGCTGTTTCACAGATTCCCGAAACATTTCGATGTAGACTGCAATTTTGGTCCGACGATGCAATGCTGTGATATTGCACAGAAGACGCCAATCTTTTGTGAATGAAGCGGTTCTTCGGCCAGTGCATGTGGATTTTCATTACACTACGAACGCGTAGTCTGTTAATTTACACAGCAATAGAGGTGGATCCACACGTCGATCACTGAACCACATGTACTTCAGTATTCCAGGCAACTGAACAGTAAATTGCTGAAACCAACGGCAAAATGTAATTCGTTTGTCTTTGTCATTGACATTCAATTCATGAAGAACTGTAACCTGTATGGATACATGTCGGCTTTCTTTGTAGCTCTGTGACATGTGCTCCGTGAAGTTCCACATTACCGAGATAAACGTGGAACAGACTATGCAGGAGGGGCCAACAATCGTTTCATGTCAGCAACTTTTTCTTTCAATAACGGCGGCCGCCCCCGCCGTGAAGATCCAACACCGTTTCACTACTCTCCATCTTCTTCATTATATTTTGTATGCAGAATTTAGACGGTATATGCTAGTCATCAAACCGTTCGACAAACATTCGCTGACATGTCTGAATGGAACCAGTAATCTAACATTGTTTCACAAGAAACACGTGCTCTTCGACAGAATAGCGATACATTGTCACTGCACGAAACACTGAGCTCCAGCCACAGCGACGCGCGGAAACACACTGTTGCTTTCAACGGTGTTGTAGAGTGCAGTGTTGCCACGTCAAACGTCAGTAATTATACAGTGCAATTTCAGCGGAATTATTACGCTTGTTTGTGGGGCCTCTTCCGAGTGGGACACCTGTACTTTGGACTCTGGATGCTTCGTAATCCCAACCGATCGCAGATTAAAACTACGCGAAATACTGTCTTTCAGACTTCGGTCCTCACAGATACAGCAACTGGAGAGGTCTCCCAATGTACTTACCCATTCATTTTAAGCGACTTCAGTTCCGAATCAAGGTTTCGATTGCAGTAAGAATAAATAAGGCTCAAGGTAGAGAGAGGGACGAAGAGGCAAGGGGACAGATAGGGGGAAGAAGCAGATGGACAGAGAGAGGGCGGTGGAGGAGATAGAGACAGAGCGGAAAGGGGGGGGGGCAAGAATGATGGGCAGCAAGAGACGGGAGGAGGAAGAGATGGACAACGAGAGGGTGGCGTAGGGAACGAGTTGAGAAAGAGGGAGAAGGAGATTATGAAGTTTACCCATATTTAGCAAGCATTGACGGGTTCGCTAGTCTCTACATGTAAAAGGCAATGCCCCTATGACTGACTCACTCATCATCGCCCAGCCCAGATGGCTATGGGTAGAGATTCGGAGAGGGTCGTTTAATAAGGGGTTTTTTGAAATTACACCCTGAAAGGGGTGAAAGAGGGGATGAAATTTTTTTGAAAATATGTTGTTATTAAGGTAATTTTCGAACCAGACATACGAAAACTGATATTTGGTTTCTCGGTCAAAAATAAAGAAATACTTGTTTCAGCTTTTTTTGGAAATTTAATCACTATGGGGGTGAAATAGTAACTGAAAGTTTTTTAAAACTAAATCATTTTTAAAGAACGATTAAAGTATTTTTAAACCTACATCTTTGAAGGCTGGTATTTGATTTCTCGGTTACAAATAAAAATTTACGTGTTTCGATGTTTTTGGAGATGAAATGTTTTATGAAATATTTCTTTATAAAGGCATTTTCAAAGCTAAATCTATGAAAATTTAGATTTGCCTTCTCCGTTACAAATAAAAAATACCTGTGATACTGTTTTGCAATTCAACCAATAAGGGGGTGAAGTAGGGATGAAATTCTTTGTGGAAATATTACGCTACTGAAGCATTCTCGAAGTTAACTCTGTGGAAATTTGGATTTAGCTTCTTCATATAAAAAAAAAACCACATTTCACTTTTTTTTGGAAATTCAACTCCTAAAGGGGTGAAACAGGGGTGAGATGTTTCATGAAAATATTTCATTGTGAAAGCATTTTAAAGCTAAATCTATGAAAATTGTAACTCTTCAGGCTTTCCTGGGGAGATCTTGACATGTCGAATAAGCGAGTCTACTGCCGGGTGTTTGTGTCGCTCTGGCACAATATTTCGGCCACGTAACTCGTTGCCTTCTTCAGGTGCTACCTGAGACTGCCGTATTCCTTCTCCTGAGGGGAGAAGGCGGGCTGTTTTAGGGCTTGTCTGTTTGCCCTTTATCAGCCATAGGGTACAATTTTTATTTTATTTATTTCCATTTTTCTTATATATCTGATTACATGCTATTACACTACTGGCCATTAAAATTGCTACACCAAGAACAAATGCAGATGATAAACGGGTATTCATTGGACAAAAATATTATACTAGAACTGACATGTGATTTCATTTTCACGCAGTTTGGGTGCATAGATCCTGAGAAATCAGTACCCAGAACAACCACCTCTAACCGTAATAACGGCCTTGATACGCCTGGGCATTGAGTCAAACAGAGCTTGGATGGCGTGTACAGGTACAGCTGCCCATGCAACTTCAACACGATACCACAGTTCATCAAGAGTAGTGACTGGCGTATTGTGACGAGCCAGTTGCTCGACCACCATTGACCAGACGTTTTCAATTGGTGAGAGATCTGGAGAAGGCGCTGCCCAGGGCAGCAGTCGAACATTTTCTGTATCCAGAAAGGCCCGTACAGGACCTGCAACAAGCGGTCGTGCATTATCCTGCTGAAATGTAGGGTTTCGCAGGGATCGAATGAAGGGTAGAGCCACGGGTCGTAACACATCTGAAATGTAACGTCCACTGTTCAAAGTGCCGTCAGTGCGAACAAGAGGTGAGCGAGACGTTTAACCAATGGCACCCCATACCATCACGCTGGGTGATACGCCAGTATGGCGATGACGAATACACGCTTCCAATGTGCGTTCACCGCGATGTCGCCAAACACGGATGCGACCATCATGATGCTGTAAACAGAACCTAGATTCATCCGAAAAAATGACGTTTTGCCATTCGTGCACCCAGGTTCATCGTTGAGTACACCATCGCAGGCGCTCCTGTCTGTGATGCAGCGTCTAGGGTAACCGCAGCCATGGTCTCCGAGCTGATAGTCCATGCTGCTGCAAACGTCGTCGAACTGTTCGTGCAGATGGTTGTTGTCTTGCAAACGTCCCCATCTCTTGACTCAGGGATCGAGACGTGGCTGCACGATCCTTTACAGCCATGAGGATAAGAAGCCTGTCATCTCGACTGCTAGTGATTTGAGGCCGTTGGGATCCAGCACGGCGTTCCGTATCACCTTCCTGAACCCACCGATTCCATGTTCTGCTAACAGTCATTGGATCTCGACCAACGCGAGCAGCAATGTCGCGATACGATAAACCGCAATCGCGATTGGATAGAATGCGACCTTTATCAAAGTCGGAAACGTGATGGTACACATTTCTCCTCCTTACACGAGGCATCACATCAATGTTTCACCAGGCAATGCCGGTCAACTGCTGTTTGTGTATGAGAAATCGGTTGGAAACTTTCCTAATGTCAGCACGTTGTAGGTGTCGCCACCGGCGTCAACCTTGTGTGAATGCTCTGAAAAGCTAATCATTTGTATATCACAGCATCTTCTTCCTGTTGGCTAAATTTCGCATCTGTTAGCACGTTATCTTCGTGGTGTAGCAATTTTAATGGCCAGTAGTGTATTTTATGTTGGGTGTCTTTAATTTTACATTACTTTTTGGTGTATACTCATAAAGTGTGGGAGAATATTGATTGATTTAGTTATGCATTAACTGAACATGTTTAACAATATAACTAACTTAACAAAACTAATTGTTTAGTTAATTGAATCTAGTTTATAACTGGAAGTGACACATTAACCTAATGGGGGATTTTTTACAGGTTTTACACTTATTTTTTCCTCTGTAATACTTTTATGTGATGGAATATGTTGTGGGGCAGTGGTGTTTTGGATTATATATTCTAGCTTAGACTAATCTTAATACTAGTGTTTACAAGTTCTCCTTTCCTGCTTTGCAGTACTTGGAGCTGGTTGCTACAATGTTTTTTGCCTTATATCTAGTTTTACATATTCTCCTTTCCCTTTGGTGGTACTTGGAGCTGTTTTTTTTGTTAACAATAGTTCTTATCTAGTCTATGATTTCCTTAATGTTATTGTGCTTTGTGTTATGGGGTGTGTTGTGTGTTGAGTGTGAGGGGCTGTCGTGGTGCACTAGGTCATTTGTTGCTGTGTTATTGTCTTTCGTCTAGGTGGGGTGGGATGGGGTGGTTTTGCCTCCTGTCAGTTGTGTCATTGTGGGTGCTAAGTCGGGGAACTCAGTTGTGTATTTTGTGCTACTGTACGCGCCGGATAAATGTATTTCTTTTTCGGGCGTCTTGCTGTGCGTGGCTTGGTCGTCAGAATGTCTTCCATATCGGGTCGTTTGTGTAGGATGTGTGAGCCGTATCTTGCCCTGAGTTTTGTCAGTCTTGTTTGCAGTGGGGTTATTTCTGTCGTCTCGTATACTTCGTCGCTAGGGGTGCGGCATGGTAGTTTTGCTATGCTGCGTAGTAGTCGGCGTTCTGTCGAGTACAGTCTGTTTCCTATTGTCTTTGGTATTCCGCCCAGTGGTGCAGCGGCGTATTCGTATATTGGTCGTATGTATGTCTTGTATGTGTGTATGGCTGTCCTGGTGGAGCAGCTGTACAATCGTCCTTGCACTTGTCGGATTCACTGTTGTCGTTTCCTCGTTTTGTTGAGCAGGTATTGCAGGTGGGCTTGGTAGTTCAGGTGCTTGTCTAGGTAGACTCCGAGGTATCTCGCGTTGTCAGTCAGTTGTAGGGGTTCGTTCCATAGTCGGAGTGTTATGTCTTCTTGTTTTTGCTGTCGTTTTCTCGTCAGGTTGCGGTGCTGGAATAGGACTAGTTGTGTTTTGGTCGGGTTAGGTCGGATTCTCCATTTAGTCATCCATGTCTCTAGTTTGGTCAGGTATTTTGCAGCTTTTCTTTGTATTACGTCAGTTCTGAGTCCTGTGCACCAATATGCAGTGTCATCTGCATATAGGGCGATTTTTTCGTGTTGGTCTGTTGGGGTCGGTATGTCGTGTGTGTATAGCACGTACAGTAGCGGGGATGATATTGCACCTTGCGGGACTCCTGCCTCTGGGGTGAATGGTTCGGAGGTGGCGTCTTGCACATGTACTCTGCTGTGTCGTCCGGTGATTTGGATTTTTGTGAGGCGTACGAATTTCGGTGGAATGCCGAGTTTGAGCAGTTTGAACAGGAGCCCATTGTGCCATAGACGGTCGAAGGCGCGCTCGATGTCCAGGAATATGGCTAGCGTACAGTGCGATCTGTTGAAGCCCTGGGTGATGTCACATGTCAGTTTGAGAAGTGGGTCTGTGGTGGAGTGGTTGGGGCGGAAGCCGGCTTGGAGTAGGGGGAGTAGTTGTTTGCTGTCCACATATTTTCGTAGTCTGTCGGTCAGTATACGTTCATAAGTTTTTCCTATAACGTCCAGTAGTGAGATAGGTCGGTAGGAGAGGGGGTCCGTTCGTGGTTTGTCGGGTTTGGGGATCATTATTGTCTTGCTTGTCTTCCACGCGGTCGGGATTGTTTCTGTCGTTAGGCAGTAGTTGAACATCAGTGAGAGGATTGGGGTTAAGGCAGGGAGGGGGGCGTTCTGCAGGTGGATACGTTTGATGTGGTTTTGTCCTGGGGCTGAGTTTCGTCCGGTCCGTATTGCGTTGGTGATTTCAGCGTCTGTTATAGGTTTGGTCAGTTCGGAGGTGTCTTCTGTTTCTGCTGTTGGACTTGAGTAGGTCAGGGAGTTGATTCTCTACGTGTCGGTAGAAGTCGTTGTCGAACTTGGCGTCTGTTGGGAAGGAGTGTATGATTCGGAGGGCGTTCTGGAATGTGTCTGCTTGTGTTTTAGGGTCTGTGATTGGTTCGTTGTCTACTATTAGTGTCTGGTTGGGGGGGTTTCTTTTGTCCAGTCAGCGTCTTGAATTTGTTCCAGAATTTTCTGCCTTCTTTGTAGCTGAGTTGGCGGCAGGTGTCGTCCCACTCTTTTTGTTTGTGCTGGGAGATCATGCGTTTCGCTTGTGCTTTTAGTCGGTCCCACTGCCGTCTTAAATCTGGGTTATTTGTACGTCTAATTCGCGCTGTAGTTGCCTTTTCCGCCTTAGGATCGCTAGCGCCTTCGCCGGAATGGTGGGCCTCCAGTTCTCTATCGTCTTTTGTGGGATTGCCTCGTCTATTGCTGTTGTGAAGGTGGTTTCTAGTCGTTCGTTTAGGTATTCCAGGTCGACGTTGTCTGTCAGGGTAGTTGGCATTACTAGTTCGTCTTGTATGATGGTTTTGAATTTCCTACAGTCGGCTTTTGCGTATAGGCGGATGTTGCGTTGTGTGGGGTGAGGCGGTGGTGGGTTTATAGCGGTTGTGGCGAATACGATGGGGAGATGGTCGCTGGTTATGGAGTCTCCTAGGAAGGGATTGGAGAGGTTATTGGTTAGGATCGGGCTATGGAGGATATGGTCTGGGGTGGAGGAGCCGCGGTGTCCGAGGAACGTAGGTTGGTCGAGTGCAAGTCTGGATATCGGGTCGGTTGTTAGTATGTCAAAGAGTGCTCGTCCATTGTCGTTCGTTGCTGTGCAGCCTAGTTGCGTGTGGCGTGCGTTCAGGTTGGTCAGCAGGGTGAATTTGTTGTAGGTCGTCATCAAGTACTGCAAGAAGTCTTGTGGGATGGGGTGTCCAGGGGGATTGTAGAAACATGCGACAGTCAGCTTGCATATTTGTTGTGTCCTACTTTGCACCACGACAGCTTCCGTATCCTGTAATTGCACCTCTATAACTGGGATGTTGCTATCTGTGTATATTGCTACGCCCCCCCCCCCCTGCCGTCGGGTCTGTTTTTGGAGTGGCAGGTGTATCTGCTTAGTTTGCAGTATTGTTGTGGGCGTAGCCATGTTTCGGCCACGCCAAGGATATGTATCTTGTGTTGATTCATGCTGTGCATAAGTGCATGTTTTCTGTTTCGCAGCCCTTGGACATTCACAAACATGATGTTGGCGCTGTCGTTCTCTATTGGTCCCGCCATCGTGCTTCTGACCGTTGTAGAGAGGGGGGGGGGGGAGTTGTTTACGTCGTGTCTGTAATTGTGACGTAGACCCCGTTATTGCTTTGTGTCACTTCCAGATCTTTGTTTAGGAGTTGTCTAATAGTTTGACGTAGGACAGTCTTGATTTCGTGTTTCCTGTCTTGGAAGACGTTGAGCAGGACGGTAGTAAGTGTGCGGATGAAGTCTTCCTTCATGACTGCCTCTTCTTTCAATTCTGCTGTTGTTTGGGGGCGTGGGGCAGGATCGTCAATCGTTTTTATGACGGCCTGTGCATAGGTGTTAACCGCTTCTTTCGGTCGGTTCTGGCATTTCAGTGATAGTGCAGAGTGGGTCTCTCTGCAGTTTTGTGTTGTGTGGAGGCGCTTTACACCTTGAGAGCGTGTGTTCGCCGCTACACTGTGGGCATTTTGGCTTGGCCACGCAGCCGTGCGTTTTGTGGTCGAATGACCACATCGACCGCATTGCGCCGGCTGGGGGGGGGGGGGGGGGGCAAGAGGTTCGATGGTTCTACCGCTCGTACTTTGTAGTCGATCTTGACACCATCGTTTAACATTCTGTCGATGGTGTCAGGATCGTGAGTCAGTACGCGGAATTTCATCGTTGGCCCACCAGTTTCGCGGGAGGTGATTCGCCAGGTTTTGTGGACCTTCAATCCCTGCTCGATCAGCCGTTGTTTTACTTCTTCCTCATCCACCTCTTGCTCTACACCCTTGATTACTGCGCTAAGGGAGGGCTTGTTCAGTTGCCTGCGTTGTAGTGGTTCCCTGGGTGGGAGCAGTTGCACTTTAACTGCTGGGGAGAGGTGGTTGCGGAAGAAGGTTTGCAGGATTGGCGCAGCTTCCTCGGACGCGTATTTTATTATTGTTGATGGGCCTCTCCTGACATTGATGTTTACAATGTTCGCCTTCATATTTGTGCTGGCGAATTGTTTGAAGGTTGTTGCGATGGTGTTTTGTGTGGTTTCTCGTGGCAAGCTGAATATTTCATAGGTGGATACTCTGGGTCTTCGTGGCGGCGTGCTGCAGCAGGAGCTCGGTGAGGTATCTCTCGATGACGGGGTCCGGCTCCTTTGATCCCGTTGTGCAGATGGTATGTCATCTGGGGATGCTGGGCTGATGTCAGTGGGGCTGGGGGGGGTCACCAGTCGGTCGTCCAGTCATCTCGGATTGGTTTTGATGGTGCGCTGGCGTGTTGTCAGCTCGGTAGTCTAAATATTTAGGCATGTGTGGCCGCACTTGGGGCGCTGAGTTCCCGCTTGGTTGGCACCTTGCTTTGACGCCTGAAGGTATCCACGGGAGTGGTCAGCCCTATCTACTCGTGCGCGAGTTACGGAGCAGTGCTGCCGGTCCTGGCACGGATTTGTCCCTATAGAGGGGGGCAGAGCTGCTCTGCCGTGCGGCGCTATGTGGTGAATGGGGCTGTGGCTTTATCGCCTTAGATTCGTTTCACTGCCATGACGAAACGGTATTCGACACTTTTACTTTTTTTGATTTAAACGACAATTGCTTTTCTGGATGTTACCGTTTTAGCGGCAACAGCTATCGTTGATTCCCGGCCTATCTCCTATCTCTGGACGCTTCGACTCGTCCGCTGGCCGCTGCTGCCTTTGTCCTGCGGTGGGAGCTAACGGTGGCTGGCGACCCCCTCAGCTCTCTGCTACGACGACCTGCACGCTCCGGCTGCCACGGCTCGAGTCTCTTCCTCGGTGCTCTCTCGGACGTCCGCGCCCGACTTGGTCTCCAACTGTGGCAGCTGTCTGAGGCCCGTCTCGCCTCGGGCGCTCCGTTCGCGGTCCACGCCCGCCTGGCGCTGCTCCTGCGGTGTTGGCACTTCCCTGGTGCTCCGACGGTCGTCCGCGCTCGGCTCGTCCATCATCTGCAGTCGTGGCGGCTGTCAGAGGCCCGTCCTGCGTCGGGAGTTGCGGTCGCGGTCCGCGCCCCCCTGGCGCTGCTCCTGCGGTATTACTGCTTCTTGAGGAGTTTCTTGGTTCCTTTCGTTGGGCCCTGATAAGCTCCAGAGCCGGAGTCCACGCCGAGCTGAGCTGGTAACCGCTGTCTCAGTTTATTAGGTCGTCTGTGACCTTTATCTTGGTGACCTCCTTTATAACACCGTCCCAAAATCTTGGAGTCTGTGTCACAATTTCGGTGTTGTTGTAGTCCATTGAGTGGCCGAGCTCCAGACAGTGCTCCGCTATGGCAGATTTGGTTGCCTGTCCGAGTCTGGTGTGCCTCTGGTGTTCTTTGCATCTGATGTCCACCGTCCTGGCTGTCTGGCCAATGTATGATTTTCCACACTGGCACGGGATGTTGTAAATGCGTGGTTTACGTAGGCCCAGGCCGTCCTCCACGCTCCGTAACATTGTCCCAATTTTGGAGGGTGGACAGAAGATACTCTTTATATCATATTTTGAAAGAATTCTGCTGATCTTTGCAGAAATAGGTCCAGCATATGGCACGTATGACACCTTCTTCGCCTCCTCTGGCTCCTCTTCTATACCCTGTGGTTGGCTGGTAGCACGAAGTGCCCTTTGGATGTATGTGGAGGAGTATTCATTTCTGCTGAACACCAGCTGTAGATGTTCTATCTCTGTGGCCAGACTTTCCGTATCCGACAGAGCCCGAGCCATGTGAACTAATGTTTTCAAGACTCCATTCTTCTGTGCCGGGTGGTGGCATCTACTGGCTTGAAGGTATAAGTCAGTGTGGGTGGGCTTACGATACACACTGTGCCCCAGAGTGCCATTTGCCTTCCTCTTGACCAGGACATCCAAGAATGGGAGCTGTCCATCCTTCTCTAGCTCCAAAGTAAATTTTATACTTGGGTGGCGTGAATTTAAATGTTCCAAAAAGTCATCTAGCTTCTCCCTGCCATGGGGCCAAATGACAAAAGTGTCATCGACATACCTAAGAAAGCACTTGGGTTGGGAAGTGGCTGATGCAAGTGCCTCCTCTTCGTACCTTTCCATGAAATGGTTGGCTACCAATGGTGATAGAGGGCTGCCCATGGCCACTCCTTCTGTTTGCTCATAAAATTGACTCCTGTAAAGGAAATATGTTGAGGTCAGAACATGCTTGAACAGGACGAGCAGGGCACCATCGAACTTCTCTCCAATGATATTGAGTGAATCGGTGAGTGGCAGTCGTGTGAAGAGCGACACCACATCGAAACTGACCATGATGTCAGAGTCCACAGTGTGTAGCTGCCTTAGCTGTTGTAGGAAGTCCTCCGAGTTCCGCATGTGGTGTGTACATTTGCCCACATATGGTGCCAGTATCATCTTCAGGTATTGTGCAGTGAGGTATGTCGCTGCGCCGATGTTACTGACAATAGGTCGAAGAGGGACCCCCTCCTTGTGGACCCTGGGGAGTCCATAGAGTCCGGGTGGTACAGGTGCTTTGGGATGAAGCTCCTTGATGACCTGTTCAGGTGGACCTGTCTCCTTCAGCAACTTCCGGGTCTTCTTGTCCACGTCCGAGGGAGCACCGGCGAAGAGACAACACATTACAAGCAGCGCCAGGCGGGCGCGGACGGCAGAGAGAGCACCCAGCGCCCTCTGGGCCTAAATACTGGACAAGATCCTCCAATATGGCAGTCTCAGGTAGCACCTGAACAAGGCAACGAGTTACTTGGCCGAAATATTGTGCCAGAGCGACACAAACATCCGGCAGTAGACCCAATAATTCGACATGTCTATGAAAATTGCTATTTGGTTTTTTGGTCAGAAATTAAAGAAACCCGTGTTTCACTGTTTTTGGAAATTCAACCTCTAAGGCAGTGAAATAGAGAAGGACTGAATCAATGACTCTTCACGGCCCAGCCGAAACTACTGAGGATAGAAACTTGTAATTTGGAGATGGTGTGGATCTTATACTGTAGATAGAGTTCAAGAAGGGATTGTTAGAAACTCCGCTGCAGAGGGGGCGAAAAAGGGGATGAAAGGCTTTTTGAAAATACGTGGCTATTAATGCAATTTTGAAGATAGAACTACGAAAATTGGCATTTGGTTTCTCAGTCAGAAATAAAATTAATACGTATTATACTATTTTTGGAAATGCAACCATTAAGGGGGTAAAACAGTGGGTGAATGTTTTTTACGAAATAATTCATATTAAAAAAAATACTAAAGCATTTTAAGGCAACATGTATTAAAGTCGGTATTTGACTTCACGGTTAGAAATAGAAAAACGTGTTTCAGTGTTCTTGGAAATTCAGCCCCTAATGGAGTGAAATAGGAGATGAAAAGTCTTATGAAATTATTTTGTTATGAAAACATTTTCAAAGCGAAATTTATAAAATGGTTCAAATGGCTCTGAGCACTATGGGACTCAACTGCTGAGGTCATTAGTCCCCTAGAACTTAGAACTAGTTAAACCTAACTAACCTAAGGACATCACAAACATCCATGCCCGAGGCAGGATTCGAACCTGCGACCGTAGCGGTCTTGCGGTTCCAGACTGCAGCGCCTTTAACCGCACGGCCACTTCGGCCGGCGCGAAATTTATAAAAATCTGTATTTGCCTTCTCTGTTAAAAATAAAAATATGCGTGTTTCACAGTTTTTGTAAATTCGACCCCTTAGGCAGTGAAATAGGGGGTGAAAATTTTTAGGAAAATATTTCGTTATATTACAAAATGTTTGAAACTACGAGGGTGGCTCGAAAAGTTCTCGGAATGGAATAGAAAAAAAAGTGCTTACATCACCGGAACTTTTTTTTATTTTTCAATGTAGTCTCTTTGTAGATTAAAGCACTTGGTCCAGCGTTATCCAGTGCCTTGTTCCCATCTCGAAAACAACTTTCCTCCAGGCTTGCAAAATATTTGTCAACTCTGGCTATCAATTCTTCATTTGAAGTGAATCTTCGTCCATCAAGAAAAATTTTCAGTTTTGGGAAGAGATGTAAGTCTGACGGAGCCATATCAGGTGAATAAGACGGATGTGGCAACAATTCATACCTTAGTTCGTGTAATTTTGCCATGGCGACGGCACATGTGCGCAGGCGCACATTGTCTTGATGGAAGATGACTTTCTTCCTTGCTAAACCTGGCCTTTTTTTAGCGTATCTTTTGTTGCAGTTTGTCCAGGAGGTTAGCATAGTATTCTCCAGTAATTGTTTGCCCAGTGGGGAGATAATCTACAAACAAGGATCCCCTTCGCATCCCAGAACACTGATGCCATGACCTTTCCCGCCGAAGGAATTGTCTTTGTTTTCTTTGATGGCGGAGAATCAGCGCGTTTCCACTCCTTTGACTGTTGTTTTGTCTCTGGGGTACAGTAGCGCAACCATGTTTCATCTGTGGTCACAAATCGTCGCAAAAAGTCTCGTTCGTTTCTCCTAAAATGGGCCATACATTGTTCCGATATGTCCGTTCTCATGCGTTTTTGATCCAGCGTCAAGAGTCGCGGCACACATCTTGCAGAAATTTTTTTTCATTTCTAATTCTTCAGTTAAATTGTGATATACTCTTTCATATGACATCTGGCAAGCGTGAGCAATTTCACGCACTTTCAATCGGCGATCCTCCATGACCATTTTGTGCACTTTTGCAATGATTTCAGGAGTAGTGACACATCTTGGCCGATCACTGCGTGGATCATCGTCTAAGTTCTCCCGCCCAAATTTAAATCCATTTGTCCACTTAGCAACAGTTGAATATGAAGGAGCAGAGTCCTCCAGTGTTTTCTGGAAATCAGCATGAATGTCCTTTCCAATCATACCTTTCTTTACGAAGTACTTAATCACTGCTCGAATCTCGACTCTTTCCATCCACGCAAATCACTACGCAGGAACAACAGGCACGTCACCGCCACAGCTCTCTTCCAAGAGCACTGACGTGGCACGTGTTTACAGGCAAACAGCCCAATGAATATCACGCGACCAACTCGTTACGTTAGCGCTGACCTCTCGTGGTGATTCCGAGAACTTTTCAAACCACCCTCGTAAGTATACGAAAATTAGTATTTCAGTTTTCGGTTAGATATTAAGAAATACGTATTAGGGAATTAAAGTTCCTGCGAAAATATCACTGCAAGAACGCAAAAGGCATGACTAACAAAAACGTTGGACTCCAGCTACCAGAATCGCTTTTTGGTCAGAAGTACATGCGGAAAAGACCACGCTTCTGTTGCCTTAATTTGCAAAGGTTAGAAGGTGTTGCAGTTTCTGAACAACATAATAATTTTATTAAAGAAAAACAAAAAGTAAAAAAACATCTGTGCAGACCATACAGACTACGCAAGCGAAGCAACAGGTTTTATTTATTCATTTATTTATTTTTTGTGGGATCTAAAATTTAAAAAACCTCTCTCACACCGGCCTGATTTAGCTTCACTGATCAGGATAGTAAAAAACATGCGTATATTAAGGGAATTTTCATTCACAAAGCAGGCTTATCACATTCACACAGTTCAATACTGTTCTATCCTGATTAAATTGAGCTTAACTCAAATTCCACAAGGCAGTGAAGCAATTTCGAAGTCTCGGTGCGACGAAAATTGTCAGTCGATCTCCTGAAAACATTTGTAATAATTATTAACTTTCGGTGATCACATGGGGAAGACCGGAGATCTGCTGATAAGACCGTGTTAGCCTATTTATTGAAAGCAATAAACTGGATATCTTGAGCATACAAAACGGCAGGTTCGTCCAGTGTAAATCAGACGTTCCCCACTGATCCCGTGCAACACAGCGTAATAAGCAAACACTGTCAATAATAATCAGTTAAATAATACGCGAACACACTTACTTTAGTTTAGTTCATGTATTAAATTCCTTCTCATACAGAATCTCATCAAGATGGCGACTAGCTCAACAATACATACATATCCAGCTTTGTTCTTTCACGGCTAATCCGCAAGATCTCCTTCATACTTTTCATAAGCGAAAACATAGATAGCAGAGAAGCTATTCCATGGAGTAAATGGAATAGGGCTTGAAACTACTCTGCATTGATGATCATCGTATATTAAAGTTTAGGAATCGGTAAGATAAGAAGAGATATTTCGAGATATGTACTGAGTTATATAATTTATAAAATTTCTGAAAATATCGCGGAGAGACCGCTGCAAGAGACATTACAGTGTGCTAAGATACGAGGGTTGTTTTTTAAGTAAGGGCCGTTCGCGCGTATAGTCCCGTAATTCGCGGTGACGCCGAAACAAGCCACCGCGCCACTTGCCGGCATCCTTTCCGTTCACACTGATGCAAGTTGCAGCTCTGTAGCTGACGTGTACGCATCGCTGTGCTACTTTATAATGTTTACGATTATTGAATCGCCCGCCGCGTGTGAGATACGGTCAGTGATGCGTTATTTGACCGCGAGAAGCCTATCAGCTGCAGAAATTCATCGTCAGTTAACAGAAGTTTATGGCTTGATTGCAATGAGTGAAGGTAAAGTGCGTCAATGGGTTAGAGAGTTTAAAAATGGCCGTCAAAACGTCCACGACGAAGAACGCTCCGGCCGGCCCTCTGTGATCACTGATGATTTGGTGGCTGCAGTCGAAACAAAGATTCGTGAGGACAGAAGATTCACAATTTCCACTCTTTCTTTGGAATGTCCACAAGTTTCAAGATCGGTTTTGTACAAAATTGTGTCTGAAAACCTAAACTTTAAGAAACTGTGTTCTCGGTGGGTACCCAGTCTCCTCACAGAGGACCACAAATCGAAGAGATTTGCCACTTCATTGGACTTTTTGATTCGTTATGAGGAAGAAGGGGATGACATGTTGAGTCAAATTGTCACTGGAGATGAAACATGGATATCCCATATCAATCCCGAAAGCAAGCGAGAATCGATGGAATGGCGACACACAACCTCACCCGTCAAGGCCAAAGCCAAACAGACGCTGTCAAAGCGCAAGATTATGGCAACTGTGTTCTGGGACCGGCGCGGTGTTTTGCTAGTGGCCTGTATGCCACGAGCAACGACAATCAACTCAGATGCCTACTGTGCAACTCTAAAGAAGCTCCGCAGAGCAATTCAATACAAAAGGCGCGGCATGCTGACAAAAGGAGTTTTGCTCCTGCACGATAACGCTAGGCCTCACACCTCTCAAAAGACTCGGGATTTGATTGATTCTTTTGGCTGGGAAGTTTTGGACCATGCACCATACAGCCCCGACCTTGCTCCTAGCGATTTTTACCTTTTCCGGTACCTGAAACACCATCTTGACGGGCAGCGCTTCAATGACGACGATGAAGTGAAAGCGGCCGTGAACTCTTGGCTGTCGGAGCAGGCGGCCGAATTCTTTGAAGAGGGAATTAAAACTTAGTTGTACGGTATGACAAGGCAACTATGTAGAAAAATAGGTGAAAGTGTGTAGAATCAGAAAATAAAAGCTTTTTTACGAAAGTATTTGTATCTTTTTTTAAAAAATAAAAACGGACCTTGCTTAAAAAACAACCCTCATAGTTTGAAATAAAGCACCTAAATGTCTCAAGAAATGCATGAATATGACACATAGGTTTATAGAATAAAAATAGGTTTATAGGAACAGAAAGAATTAAATGAATTACACATAAATGAAGAAAATATATATGTACAGTAAATCAGCGGAAATTTAAGCAGCTTAGAATGCAATGAAAATAACATTAAAATGAACACAAAAGTAAATGACGAGTATGTCGGACCAGATAATTCGAGAAGTGTAGACAAAGGATCATATGAAGTTCAGGAAGGAAAAGTTCTGAACGAGCTTGACCATTTAAAATTAAGTGTGGAGTGTGTATTAAATATATGTTGATCTTGAGGGTTTCCAAGAGAGCCACCTGTCCTTACTACAGCTGCCGCACGCAAGACTGTATTTTTCTGACAGCTGTGACTAATAAATAGTAAATGTGCCAGACTTCTGCAACAATCAGCTAAGCTCATGTTCAGATTACCTGCTGTTTTATTTATTTTTTTAATGTTTAATAGTTGGTATGGTTCCAGAATGGAGCTTTTCATAGTCAGGACCCGTGATGTTATGTACTGCACCGCTCTCTAGCAATTTTAAAGGAGAAAATAGAACCTACGAATGCAAGTCCTGGGTACCACCACTTCTGCCTGTTGCTTCTTCTAGCGTGAATGGAGCTCCCACGCACCAGCTGAGTTACTGACGAGAAAGCAGCCCAGCGCGACCCAACAAACGCGCTGCGAGGCACGGTCCTGACACACTGGAAACATCACTCACTCAGTTCGATAGGGCGCCTGTTTGACATGCGTCCCTCTGCACGTCAGCAACCCAGGGTTTGTTTTTACTCGTCGTTTACGTTCCTTCCTGCTGCTTCCTTCTCCATGAGGACTGCCTTGTATACCATGCAGAGTAACGTTTATTTGTTTTTTATCCTAAAAAACTAAACGCAAGTAATATTCCTCGTTATCAGAAACTGGGAACTCACTAAAAGTAGGTAGTACAGGTGAAACTACAATAAAATCGAAAATAATAATTAGCTATCATTAACTATCCACTCATTATAACTTAGAGACGTCAACCATTATTGGATCCATCGTTACGTCTTACACGTCTATTTAGATTTATTTTACGACAGAAGTTCCAGCATTAAATTATGATAGTGCTCAGTGACAAGGAAAGGGTCTAGCAAAAGGATTATTTCGTTTCATATAGGTCTAATGACCTACAGTGATAACGTAATTCACTTATTTTAAGGGAACAAATGTATTGGTCTCTGTGCTGCGTATATCAAATTCGTGTAAGCTATCCAAATGTTCCACAATGGCCGGTCTGGGTGGCCGAGCGGTTCTAGGCGCTACAGTCTGGAACCGCGCGACCGCTACGGTCGCAGGTTCGAATCCTGCCTCGGGCATGGATGTGTGTGATGTCCTTAGGTTAGTTAGGTTTAAGTAGTTTTAGGGGACTGATGACCTTAGAAGTTAAGTCCCATAGTGCTCAGAGCCATTTGAACCATTGTTCCACGATACGTAGAATTGTAGACGAAGTTGGACACTCCTTGACGAAACTCAGTGTAGAGCATCACCAAGACACACACACACCTCTATAGTTGGCCTCTTGGCCATGTTTTTTTTCGGTGATGTCTTATGCCAACCTCTATATTTCAGAGTAGCAGCTGCGCCACCCTGCGTCCTCATTTAGTTGTTGGATATATTTGCAACCTGCGTTCCCTTGTAGTTTTACCCTCTACAGCATTGGTTCTCAAACCGTTAGGCGCGACCCCAGGGGTTGCTCGAAGGCATGCAGGGGGGGCGTGGTATATTAAAAAAAAGTTCTTAGTAACAAACAACTTATCTTTTCCTTCGAACAAAAGACGCAATTGATCTGGACTGAATTTCGCCCGACGTCGGTGTTAACACCAGACACGGGCGACGGCTATGAAACCGCCGTCACACTTTCGGCATCGTCGGCGAGCTGGCAGACGTCGACCGTTGGCGGAATAGTCCGCTGTCTGCTGCACTATGATCGTATCCTGAACTAAAGCGCGCAGTGCAAGCCTCGTCTCGTGCATCTCAAAGCCTCCTTATGGTCTTTCGGCCTTCGCGCGGAAGATTTGTCTGCCGTATAAAGCAGATCCTGATTAGTGACAGACATGAAGACATCAGTGGTCCGTCAGCTGGAGGTTCAAATGGCTCTGAGCACTATGGGACTTAACATCTGAGGTCATCAGTCCCCTAGAACTTAGAACTACTTAAACCTAACTAACCTAAGGACATCAAACAACACCCAGTCATCACGAGGCAGAGAAAATCCCTGGCCCCGCCGGGAATCGAACCCGGGAACCCTGGCGTGGGAAGCGAGAACGCTACCGCACGACCACGAGCTGCGGACATCAGCTGGAGGATCGGAGGGAGATACTCGAAAGGCGAAAATGGGAAGGCATGATCAGAACTATTTATCGTTGGGCTTCACGAAAACCACAATCAGTGTCGAAGAACGTCCGCAGTGTGTAATACCTTTAACTGTTTTAGCTGTTGACAGCATGATGCCTAACAAGTTAGAGAGACATCTTGAAACAAAAACGACCTGAATTAACGTAAAAACCAAAACAATTTTTTGTCAAGAAACTGAATGTTTTATTGTCTACAGAACTTTACTAAAACAACGAATGTGACTTCTGAGGCCCATTTAGCCACTTACCACATTTCGCACAAGATAGCTAAACATAAGAAACCACACAAGGTTTCAGAAATTTTGGTTTTACCAGTAGCGATTGACATAGTATTAACAATGTTTAGTGTCTTCGCAGAACAACTCAGCTAAGTCCGCCCCGATAGCTGAATGGTGCCAGTACGGCAGCTCAGCGTGTTCGGTCAGAGGGTTAACTACCCTCTGTAATAATAATAATAATAATAAAAAACTGAGCGAACGGATTAACGAAGAACCTGAACGGGTGTCATGGCACGTCCGCCCCGAACAAATACAATGAACAATATAAAACAAAATGGTTCGATTCCCGGCTGGGTTGCAGATTTTCTCCGCTCAGGGACTAGGTGTTGTGTTGTACTCATCCCCATCGACACGCAAGTTGCCGAAGTGGCGTCAACTAAAAACACCTGCACCAGGCGACCGGTCTACCCGATGGAAGGCCCTAGCCACAGGACATTTCACTTCCTTTCAACTCTGCTAAAACTACGAATGTGACTTCGAAACGTCACCTTAGAAAATTTATGATTTACTGTGCTGGTAAACCTCTTACGTTATTTGATTTTCAAACAGCTGAGCAAAACTGAACGTACTCAGACACTTCTCTCTTTACTTATTCTGATCAACAGTAAACTGACACACAATATTTTTAGCGCAGCGCAATCTGATTTTCAATAATCCCCACAAAAGAATGGCCCTGACTAACAATAATCTCTACCTTTCATGAATCACTTACCTCTCAAAAATCTTCGTTACTCAACTACTGCAATACAGCGAACGCCAATACAGCCAGCTAAATAAAAGATTCAAGATTTTAAACATGGCTGAAACAGCAACTGTTGAAATTTTTCAAGGTAAATGATGACAGCCAAAACAGCTGCAGGATAAAGATTTATTAAAATTCTTGACCATGGTTTCGGTATATATAAATATACCTTCCTCAGAAGTAAAACATCTAAAATTACATCCTGCAATGGTGATTAATAAAACAATTGTGCCAAAGCCGTCGTCATATTGTAAAGACATTATCTCCTTTTGTACAACATGATTATGGACACAGGGTCGACGCGAACACAGTTTAGCACCAGTACTTCCCCAATAACCGAAAACATGAACCACTTCAGCTCTACACTTACGTAGGTAGTTTGGAAGGAGTGGATCCTATCTCTTAGGAAGGCATTTATTTTCCTGCTTTTTTAAGTACATTTATTTTGCTTTAAACAAGCATATCTACATGAGATTCACGTCACCACCAACTATAATTGCATGAGTTGGATAGCTATTTGAAACGAGATTCTAGTTTTCTGTGAACTGTACGATCTGAGTCGGTGGAGGGGTCGCTAAAAGGTACCAGTTCTTAATTTATTGCGGTTATCAAGTATAACCTCTACCCTACTAACTCACAGAAACTCCTGCTGCAATTTCGGTACAAGATAAATTACAACTAATAGCAACACACACGTCACTACCAAATTATGTAAGTATATGAACACCGTTAGATCCTTTATAAAAATTTTGGCTGAACTTATCTCCGGCTTTAACCAGCTTTCAGTACCCATAACAATTGGAGCTTCGGTGCTTTCTATTAGCGTTTGGCGTTGAGGTTCCTTCCCTGCGCAGCTACGAGAATTTACAGCTACAGCACCAGTTTTTGATGGGTCTACCCATGTTTAGTGTTCACCCTACACCCTTTGAGTCTGAAGCACTTTCTGTACTTGTTATACAATTCTCTGTTTTTTTGGTGCGTCACATAACCCTCTTTCTATTCAAAACCTGACTGTTGCATTCAAAATGGCGGCTTCCAAAATGATCCTAATGTTTGTAACATATCCCAGCAGTTTTTGTCCCTCTCCTATCTGATACTGCTGGACTTTGAATTTCTGCTTATCCACCTGCTTTTGTTTTAGAAACCTATATTTTGGTCTACGGAGGAGCATGCAAAATTCACATTAAAAACTTATTTTATAAAATTTGTAGGTGGTAGAGGTTTCTTGCTGTCGCCAGACAGTGCTGTCGTACGTGATTGTTGGTAGGATGGAAATTTGAAGTAATGACTGCTTTATTTCTTTTATTACGAGGGCGTTCAATAAGCAATGCCACACTTTTTTTAAAATCAGGTTGGATTTATTCAGGATTCCAACACACCATATTATTCCCCACTCTTTGGGCTACAAAATCATAATCTCCTTTCAGTATAATAGCCTTACGCCACCTAACTGGGAGGACCTGTATGCCTGCATAGTGCCACTGCCCTGGTCAACGTCGGAAGCAACATCTTGAGCAACAATAACCTCCCCATCATCCACGTACTGCTAGCCTCAGTGTGGTGTCACCGCCAGACACCACACTTGCTAGGTGGTAGCTTAAATCGGCCGCGGTCCATTTAGTACATGTCGGACCCGCGTGTCGCCACTGTGTGATCGCAGACCGAGCGCCACCACAAGGCAGGTCTCGAGATACGGAATAGCACTCGCCCCAGTTGTACGACGACTTTGCTAGCGACTACACTTACGAAGCCTTTCTCTCATTTGCCGAGAGATAGTTAGAATAGCCTTCAGCTAAGTTCATGGCTACGACCTAGCAAGGCGCCATTAGCCTTACATAGTTTGATAGCTATCGTATGAAATGTCTCATCAAGAATGCTGTATTCACATCAAAGAATAAAAGATAAGTATACGAGGAGCTGCATACTTTTCTTATTAGCATTCAATACTTATCCTGTTCCAGAATTCACGCCCGTCTGCGTTAGATAGCTTCCATTTCGGACTCCTCTATCTACAAGGTGTTGGCACATTTACCAACACATCACTCAGAGTGCTTCTTTCACTAGGTCAGATGGAATTCAGAAGGTGCGAGATCCGGGTTATAGGATGGATTAGGAACAACAGTCCAATGAAGTTCAAAAATGGTTCAAATGGTTCTGAGCACTATGCGACTTAACTTCTGAGGTCATCAGTCGCCTAGAACTTAGAACTAATTAAACCTAACTAACCTAAGGACATCACACACATCCATGCCCGAGGCAGGATTCGAGCCTACGACCGTAGCGGTCACGCGGTTCCAACTGAAGCGTCTAAACCGCGCGGCCACACCGGCCGGCACCAATGAAGTCTTGTGAGCTCCTTTCGGGTGCGCAGTCATGTGTTAGGGCTTGTGTGACGGCTTGTGTTGCCATGGAGAAGACGTTCGTTTGTATTTTTGTTGTGACGAAAACTTGAAGTCTAACACTGTAGGAATCACAGCTGTGTGCGATCGGCCGGCATGCAGAAGATTGGACAAGTCTGCGCGATCTTGTTGCGATGATGACAGACGCCTCTACATCTACATCTACATCCACACTCCGCAAGCCCCCTGATGGTGTATGGCGGTTCTCCCTTCTATTCCAGTCTCGTATAGTTCGTGGAAAGAAAGATTGTCGGTATGCTTCCGTGTAAGCTGTAATCTCTCTGATTTTATCCTCATGGTCTCTTCGCGAGATATACGTAGGAGGGAGCAATATACTGCTTGACTCCTTGGAGAAGGTATGTTCTCGAAACTTCATCAAAAGCCCGTACCGAGCTACTGAGCGTCCCTCTTGCAGACTCTTCCACTGGATTTTATCTGTAATCTCCGTAACGCTTTCGCGATTACTAAATGATCCTGTAGCGAGGAGCGCTGCTTTCCGTTGGATCTTCTCTACCTCTTCTATCAACCCTATCTGGTACTGATCCCACAGCGGTAAGCAGTATTCAAGCAGGGGGCGAACAAGTGTACTGTAACCTACTTCCTTTGTTTTCGGACTGCATGTCCTTAGGATTCTTCCAATGAATCTCAGTCTTGCATCTGCTTTACCGACGATTAATTTCATATGGTCATTCCATTTTAAATCACTCCTAATACCTACTCCCAGATAATTTATGAAATTACCTGCTTCCAGTTGCTGACCTGCTATATTGTAGCTAAATGATAAAGAATCTTCCTTTCTATGTATTCGCAGCACATTACACTTATCTACATTGAGATTCAGTTGCCATTCTCTGCACCATGCGTCAATTCGTTGAAGATCCTCCTGCATTTCAGTACAATTTTCCGTCGTTACAACCTCTCGATATATTACAGCATCATCCGCAAAAAGCCTCAGTGAACTTCCGATGTTATCCACAAGGTCATTTATGTATATTGTGAATAGCAACGGTCCTACGACACTCCCCTGCAACACACCTAAAATCACCCTTACTTCGGAAGACTTCTCTCCATTGAGAATGACATGCTGCGTTCTGTTATCTAGGAACTCTTCAATCCAATCACACAATTGGTCTGATAGTCCATATGCTCTTACTTTGGTCATTAAACGACTATGGGGAACTGTATCAAACGCCTTGCGGAAGTCAAGAAACACGGCATCTACCTGGGAACCCGTGTCTATGGCCCTCTGAGTCTCGTGGACGAATAGCGCGAGCTGGGTTTCACCCGATCGTCTTTTTCTAAACCCATGCTGATTCCTACAGAGTAGATTTCTAGTCTCCAGAAAGGTCATTATACTCGAACATAATATGTATTCCAAAATTCTATAGCTGATCGACATCAGAGATATAGGTCTATAGTTCTGCACATCTGTTCGACGTCCCTTCGTGAAAACGGGGATCAACTCCGCCCTTTTCCAATCTTTTGGAACGCTACACTCTTCTAGAGACCTACGGTACACCGTTGCAAGAAAGGGGCAAGTTCCTTCGCGAACTTTGAGTAAAATCGAACTTGTATCCCATCAGGTCCAGCGGCCTTTCCTCTTTTGAGCGATTTTAATTGTTTTTCTATCCCTCTGTCATTGTTTCCATATCTACCATTTTGTCATCTATGTGACAATCTAGAGAAGGAACTACAGTGCAGTCTTCCTCTGTGAAACAGCTTTGGAAAAAGACATGTAGTATTTCGGCCTTTAGTCTGTCATCCTTTGTTTCAGTAGCATTTTGGCCACAGAGTGTCTGGACATTTTGTTTTGATCCACCTACCGCTTTGACGCAAGACCAAAATTTCTTAGGATTTTCTGCCAAGTCAGTACACAGAACTTTACTTTCGAATTCGTTGAACGCCTCTCGCATAGCCCTCCTCACACTACATTTCGCTTCGTGTAATTTTTGTATGTTTGCAAGGCTTTGGCTATGTTTATGTTTGCTGTGATTAGATTAGATTAGATTTACTTTCATTCCAATTGATCCGTAGTGAGGAGGTCCTCCAGGATGTGGAACATGTCAGAAAAACAACAATACATGACAAATATTTAAACTAAAACAAATAAGCTAATGTACCATTCCACAGGTCCCAAGTGGAATGATCGTCATTTTTTAATGAACACTAAGAGTCATTTTACAAATACTATTGCACTGAATTTAAAATAAAAAAGTTTTATATTTATTTATAAGGTAAGAAACATGTAATACAACTACTGTAATACTTATTTACAATGAACACATTACTGCACTGAAATGGTGCAGAAGTTAGATTATACTTACACACACACACACACACACACACACACACACACACACACACACACACACACACACACAATTTTCAGTGAACACATTACTGCACTGAAATTGTGCAGAAGTTATGTTGTACTTATATACAAATCAGTTGGTTTTCCTCAGAAATTCATCAATGGAGTAGAAGGAGTTGGCCACCAATAAATCCTTTAGGCTTCTCTTAAACTGAATTTCATTGGTTGTTAAGCTTTTTATGGCTGCTGGCAAGTTATTGAAAATGTGTGTTCCTGAATAATGCACACCTTTTTGTACAAGACTAAGTGACTTTAAATCCTTGTGAAGATTATTCTTATTTCTAGTATTGATTCCATGAATTGAGCTGTTGGTTTGAAAAAGTGATATATTTTTAATGACAAATTTCATTAAGGAATAAATATATTGGGAAGCTGTAGTTAGTATCCCTAGTTCCCTAAACAGGCTTCTGCAGGATGTTCTTGAGTTCACACCACATATAATTCTTACTGCACGTTTTTGTGCCCGGAAAACTTTAGCTTGGCTTGATGAATTACCCCAGAAAATAATCCCATATGACATTATGGAATGAAAGTAAGCATAGTATGCCAGCTTTTTCATTTTTATATCCCCTATGTCTGACAAAATTCGCATTGCAAACAGAGATTTGTTAAGACGCTTCAGCAGTTCTGTGGTGTGCTCCTCCCAGTTGAATTTATTATCAAGCTGTAATCCCAAGAATTTAACACCGTCCACTTCTTCTATCTTCTTGTCATCATATGTTAGACATATACTCTTGGGACACCCCTTACAAGTTCTGAACTGCATGTAGTGTGTTTTTTCAAAGTTTAGTGACAAAGAATTGGCTAGGAACCAGTGATTAATGTCTACAAATATTTTATTGGCTGATCTTTCTAAGACTACACTTGATTTGCTATTTATTGCAATGTTTGTATCATCAGCAAACAAAACAAACTTGGCATCTGGTAATGTTACTGATGAAAGGTCATTGATATACACAAGAAAAAGTAAGGGCCCCAAAATGGAACCTTGTGGGACCCCACATGTAATTAGTTCCCAGTTGGATGATGCCTGATAGCTTGATACATGTCTCTTTCCTAATAACACCCTTTGTTTCCTGCCAGAGATATAAGATTTGAACCATTTTGCAGCATTTCCTGTTACACTATAATATTCTAGTTTACTTAAAAGGATATTGTGATTTACACAGTCAAATGCCTTTGACAGATCACAAAATATACCAGTTGCCTGCAATTTTTTGTCTAATGAATTAAGTACATTTTCACTGTAAGTGTAGATAGCCTTCTCAATATCAGAACCTTTTAGAAATCCAAACTGTGACTTTGACAGTATGTTATTTGAGATAAGATGGTTATAAAGACGACTGTACATTACTTTTTCGAAAATTTTTGAGAATGCTGGCAACAGTGAAATTGGACGGAAATTTGATGCTATTTCTTTATCTCCCTTCTTAAACAGTTCCCTTTGCTCCCGTAGCAGTTTTATGACTCTCACAACGACTCACCGTGGTTTTGTTCACTGCTAGGAGTCTCCGTAGACATTCTGCAAGCGCCTATGAATATGTGCGACGCTCTGTTTTTCCTCCGAAAGACACTCAATGACAGCTCTCTGCTTGGAACGCAGCTCTGTTATAGACGCCATTTTGAAGGCTGTTATTCTTCCGCCACCTATTCAAACTTCATGAAACTATAGGGATCGAAGCGGGAATATTCCACGATGTCCCACAATAAATTTTGCAGTTTTTCTGCCGTAACTGGACGAGAAAAAAATGTATTGCATTACGTATTGAACGCCCCCTCGATTTGCGTTCATAAAAAGGAGGAAATGAGCGCTTCAGCTAGTCCAATCGTTCGTATTTTCTTATCCTTCATATTCTGGTGGAAAGTGAGCTTACATATTTCACTTCATGTTTCCGTGGAAGCTCTTGTACATGAATGCCTTCTGGTGAAGTAGAAGATAGTAGTCTTGTCTGAATTGTTTCGTTTTATTTTTCCTACACCAGCTTTCTGTTAGATCCAGATGTGTTAAAGTCTTCTTATTGTTCCAGGCTCCTATTAAACAATGCTGTGTCGTATGCGCAGGGGGGGGGGGGGGATGTAGGCCTAAGTCATCTGCAACGCAAGGTCAGTTCATCAGTGCAACTGACTATAATGAAAGGGCTGCTCGCCGAAATTTTGTCCCAGTTCGAATCGGACATTGGCGGAACACTTCTTTCAACACGTCTGGAGAAACTGAAGTATTTGACTAAGCGGCCCCCCCCCCCCCCAAAGCAATAGAGCAATAGCGCATGGTGTTTCAAAGACATTCGTCCAATTTCATCAGACTATATCTTCTAGGTGAGTGAAAGTTGAAACTTTGGGTAAATTTTATCTCAATGGAAAGTGTAAACTGGAGTGTCTAGGTACACTCATACGTCGATGTTTGTGCAACAGAATACACGAATGGATCCCAAAATTTAGTCAAACGTACAGCTGAGACGGGGCACCTGTGATACATGTTTAAAAAAACCTAAATAAAATATTAATCTGGGAAGCAGGATTTTGTTACGGTATTATCTTCAACGACGTGAAGAGATAAATTCAGCATACTATGATTAAACACAGTTTCAAATAAATGTTTTCGTGCGAGATACTTACTTCATAGTAATTTGAGAAAACGATTATCAAAATAGGTTTCCTCATGCAAGACGTAAACAACGAAAGGAAAGAACCTAAACCAGAACAAAAATTAATCATATGACTGTGAACAAAAAAGTAGGTGACAAAACTTCGTTACTTACTAAAAGCAGAATTAACTATTTAACCTAGTCTGGCGTTTCACAAGCAAAAACTCGGGCAAGAGAAACAGTTCTGACTGGATACTTGTCACTGTTCCTCTCAGAAAAACCACCAAATAGGCTTGGGATATTGGAAAGCTATATGTCGAAATATCGATATATCAAATCAAAGTGAGCCAGCAGCTATGGCCGAGCGGTTCTAGACCCTTCAGTCCGGAGCCGCGCTGCTACTGCGGTCGCAGGTTCGAATCCTGCCTCGGGCATGGATGTGTGTGATGTCCTCAGATTAGGTTATGTTTAAGCAGTTCTAAGTCTAGGGGACTGATGACGTCAGATGTTAAGTCCCATGCTGCTTAGAGCCATTTGAATTTGAAATCAAAGTGAGCGATATATTTAATCGATACTTGCCCAGCAGCGATATCGGTACTATCCATATTTTTGCGACGATATAATATGTTATTATTATTATTATTATTATTATTATTATTATTATGAGTGTCATCATTATCTAACTCATAATGAAAAAAAACTCAGCTTTATTTAAAAACTGTCATAAAGTAACCCCATTTTACGGTATTGAAATATTTACAACATAATAACGATACCTACACTTTTCTATTTTGAAGTTCCTAGAGAAGTTTTATTTGTTCTCGATTGTGTATTTTTCATCCAAAAGTAAGGTTGGCAGAAATATTGGCAATGTGGAAGTTAAAAAAAAGAGAATAACTGTAGGCACTGAAGACACTTTTCATCAGTATATGTATGAAAACCACCATCTGGACTCCAGAATGAAATTTTCACTCTGCAGCGGAGTGTGCGCTGATATGAAACTTCCTGGCAGATTAAAACTGTGTGCCCGACCGAGACTCGAACTCGGGACCTTTGCCTTTCGCGGGCAAGTGCTCTACCATCTGAGCTACCGAAGCACGACTCACGCCCGGTACTCACAGCTTTACTTCTGCCAGTATCTCGTCTCCTACCTTCCAAACTTTACAGAAGCTCTTCTGCGAACCTTGCAGAACTAGCACTCCTGAAAGAAAGGATATTGCGGAGACATGGCTTAGCCACAGCCTGGGGGATGTTTCCAGAATGAAATTTTCACTCTGCAGCGGAGTGTGCGCTGATATGAAACTTCCTGGCAGATTAAAACTGTGTGCCCGACCGAGACTCGAACTCGGGACCTTTGCCTTTCGCGGGCAAGTGCTCTACCATCTGAGCTACCGAAGCACGACTCACGCCCGGTACTCACAGCTTTACTTCTGCCAGTATCTCGTCTCCTACCTTCCAAACTTTACAGAAGCTCTTCTGCGAACCTTGCAGAACTAGCACTCCTGAAAGAAAGGATATTGCGGAGACATGGCTTAGCCACAGCCTGGGGGATGTTTCCAGAATGAAATTTTCACTCTGCAGCGGAGTGTGCGCTGATATGAAACTTCCTGGCAGATTAAAACTGTGTGCCCGACCGAGACTCGAACTCGGGACCTTTGCCTTTCGCGGGCAAGTGCTCTACCATCTGAGCTACCGAAGCACGACTCACGCCCGGTACTCACAGCTTTACTTCTGCCAGTATCTCGTCTCCTACCTTCCAAACTTTACAGAAGCTCTTCTGCGAACCTTGCAGAACTAGCACTCCTGAAAGAAAGGATATTGCGGAGACATGGCTTAGCCACAGCCTGGGGGATGTTTCCAGAATGAAATTTTCACTCTGCAGCGGAGTGTGCGCTGATATGAAACTTCCTGGCAGATTAAAACTGTGTGCCCGACCGAGACTCGAACTCGGGACCTTTGCCTTTCGCGGGCAAGTGCTCTACCATCTGAGCTACCGAAGCACGACTCACGCCCGGTACTCACAGCTTTACTTCTGCCAGTATCTCGTCTCCTACCTTCCAAACTTTACAGAAGCTCTTCTGCGAACCTTGCAGAACTAGCACTCCTGAAAGAAAGGATATTGCGGAGACATGGCTTAGCCACAGCCTGGGGGATGTTTCCAGAATGAAATTTTCACTCTGCAGCGGAGTGTGCGCTGATATGAAACTTCCTGGCAGATTAAAACTGTGTGCCCGACCGAGACTCGAACTCGGGACCTTTGCCTTTCGCGGGCAAGTGCTCTACCATCTGAGCTACCGAAGCACGACTCACGCCCGGTACTCACAGCTTTACTTCTGCCAGTATCTCGTCTCCTACCTTCCAAACTTTACAGAAGCTCTTCTGCGAACCTTGCAGAACTAGCACTCCTGAAAGAAAGGATATTGCGGAGACATGGCTTAGCCACAGCCTGGGGGATGTTTCCAGAATGAAATTTTCACTCTGCAGCGGAGTGTGCGCTGATATGAAACTTCCTGGCAGATTAAAACTGTGTGCCCGACCGAGACTCGAACTCGGGACCTTTGCCTTTCGCGGGCAAGTGCTCTACCATCTGAGCTACCGAAGCACGACTCACGCCCGGTACTCACAGCTTTACTTCTGCCAGTATCTCGTCTCCTACCTTCCAAACTTTACAGAAGCTCTTCTGCGAACCTTGCAGAACTAGCACTCCTGAAAGAAAGGATATTGCGGAGACATGGCTTAGCCACAGCCTGGGGGATGTTTCCAGAATGAAATTTTCACTCTGCAGCGGAGTGTGCGCTGATATGAAACTTCCTGGCAGATTAAAACTGTGTGCCCGACCGAGACTCCTTTCTTTCAGGAGTGCTAGTTCTGCAAGGTTCGCAGAAGAGCTTCTGTAAAGTTTGGAAGGTAGGAGACGAGATACTGGCAGAAGTAAAGCTGTGAGTACCGGGCGTGAGTCGTGCTTCGGTAGCTCAGATGGTAGAGCACTTGCCCGCGAAAGGCAAAGGTCCCGAGTTCGAGTCTCGGTCGGGCACACAGTTTTAATCTGCCAGGAAGTTTCATATCAGCGCACACTCCGCTGCAGAGTGAAAATTTCATTCTGGAAACATCCCCCAGGCTGTGGCTAAGCCATGTCTCCGCAATATCCTTTCTTTCAGGAGTGCTAGTTCTGCAAGGTTCGCAGAAGAGCTTCTGTAAAGTTTGGAAGGTAGGAGACGAGATACTGGCAGAAGTAAAGCTGTGAGTACCGGGCGTGAGTCGTGCTTCGGTAGCTCAGATGGTAGAGCACTTGCCCGCGAAAGGCAAAGGTCCCGAGTTCGAGTCTCGGTCGGGCACACAGTTTTAATCTGCCAGGAAGTTTCATATCAGCGCACACTCCGCTGCAGAGTGAAAATTTCATTCTGGAAACATCCCCCAGGCTGTGGCTAAGCCATGTCTCCGCAATATCCTTTCTTTCAGGAGTGCTAGTTCTGCAAGGTTCGCAGAAGAGCTTCTGTAAAGTTTGGAAGGTAGGAGACGAGATACTGGCAGAAGTAAAGCTGTGAGTACCGGGCGTGAGTCGTGCTTCGGTAGCTCAGATGGTAGAGCACTTGCCCGCGAAAGGCAAAGGTCCCGAGTTCGAGTCTCGGTCGGGCACACAGTTTTAATCTGCCAGGAAGTTTCATATCAGCGCACACTCCGCTGCAGAGTGAAAATTTCATTCTGGAAACATCCCCCAGGCTGTGGCTAAGCCATGTCTCCGCAATATCCTTTCTTTCAGGAGTGCTAGTTCTGCAAGGTTCGCAGAAGAGCTTCTGTAAAGTTTGGAAGGTAGGAGACGAGATACTGGCAGAAGTAAAGCTGTGAGTACCGGGCGTGAGTCGTGCTTCGGTAGCTCAGATGGTAGAGCACTTGCCCGCGAAAGGCAAAGGTCCCGAGTTCGAGTCTCGGTCGGGCACACAGTTTTAATCTGCCAGGAAGTTTCATATCAGCGCACACTCCGCTGCAGAGTGAAAATTTCATTCTGGAAACATCCCCCAGGCTGTGGCTAAGCCATGTCTCCGCAATATCCTTTCTTTCAGGAGTGCTAGTTCTGCAAGGTTCGCAGAAGAGCTTCTGTAAAGTTTGGAAGGTAGGAGACGAGATACTGGCAGAAGTAAAGCTGTGAGTACCGGGCGTGAGTCGTGCTTCGGTAGCTCAGATGGTAGAGCACTTGCCCGCGAAAGGCAAAGGTCCCGAGTTCGAGTCTCGGTCGGGCACACAGTTTTAATCTGCCAGGAAGTTTCATATCAGCGCACACTCCGCTGCAGAGTGAAAATTTCATTCTGGAAACATCCCCCAGGCTGTGGCTAAGCCATGTCTCCGCAATATCCTTTCTTTCAGGAGTGCTAGTTCTGCAAGGTTCGCAGAAGAGCTTCTGTAAAGTTTGGAAGGTAGGAGACGAGATACTGGCAGAAGTAAAGCTGTGAGTACCGGGCGTGAGTCGTGCTTCGGTAGCTCAGATGGTAGAGCACTTGCCCGCGAAAGGCAAAGGTCCCGAGTTCGAGTCTCGGTCGGGCACACAGTTTTAATCTGCCAGGAAGTTTCATATCAGCGCACACTCCGCTGCAGAGTGAAAATTTCATTCTGGAAACATCCCCCAGGCTGTGGCTAAGCCATGTCTCCGCAATATCCTTTCTTTCAGGAGTGCTAGTTCTGCAAGGTTCGCAGAAGAGCTTCTGTAAAGTTTGGAAGGTAGGAGACGAGATACTGGCAGAAGTAAAGCTGTGAGTACCGGGCGTGAGTCGTGCTTCGGTAGCTCAGATGGTAGAGCACTTGCCCGCGAAAGGCAAAGGTCCCGAGTTCGAGTCTCGGTCGGGCACACAGTTTTAATCTGCCAGGAAGTTTCACCATCTGGACTGTTAGGAGATAACTCATTCACAATGTGGAGGGAAATATCTCAGCCAAGTTCTAGTCTGCATCAGATAGCTAGGAATTATTGGTCTGTTGGGGCCTTCGGTTACAGAAGAAAGATTTTTTTCAATAGCTGATGAAGTGATTTCTGTTCAAAGAAGTATATTAAAAGCCGAACATGTTAACTAATTATTTTTTAAGTTCTCTTAAAATAAGTTTTGAAATTTTTTCATTTGTATTATCTGTATTTTCCAGTGATTTTTTCCTGTCTATTTTTTCATATGCTGTAGTGTAACATTTTTATTTTTCCCGAAGATTTCTCTGTTTATATCTTGAGTAATGTACAATTACATTTTGCTGTCCTTAATTTTTTATTAATTCATAAAACCCGCCCCATACAGTTTTAAATAACACGTGAAACTATAATTAGCTTGAATTTTAAAATTAAATTTTTGATACCTATATTTCGAAACGTCGATGTAGTTCATTCGATTAATTTTCGATATAGACAAGTAGTGCGGTGATATTCGATATTTATCTTCTGATGTTCCATCGCTACAACCAAATCTGACTTTCTTTTAACGGCTACTCCGCACACAAAGTGGAAAGAGAGCGACACAGACATCACGGTTAGCCTTTTTCAGGTGCGTCGGAATCGATAGTTAAAGGACAAGTTACTCACAAGTCCCTGCAGACGAAGCAAAACATTGACACGCAAAGAAGCTTTCCTTGAGGTGGCTGAGCGCATTTAGAAATTAATAAATAGTAAGTAACTTGGAGGAGTCTTTCTTCAACACCTCACAACGGAATTGTAAAGTTTCTATTTTCTAAGGAACCATGCGATTTACTAGTATATACAGGGTGTTTCAAAAATGACCGGTATATTTGAAACGGCAATAAAAACTAAACGAGCAGCGATAGAAATACACCGTTTGTTGCAATATGCTTGGGTCAACAGTACATTTTCAGGCAGACAAACTTTCGAAATTACAGTCATTACAATTTTCAACAACAGATGGCGCTGCGGTCTGGGAAACTCTATAGTACGATATTTTCCACATATCCACCATGCGTAGCAATAATATGGCGTAGTCTCTGAATGAAATTACCCGAAACCTTTGACAACGTGTCTGGCGGAATGGCTTCACATGCAGATGAGATGTACTGCTTCAGCTGTTCAATTGTTTCTGGATTCTGGCGGTACACCTGGTCTTTCAAGTGTCCCAACAGAAAGAAGTCACAGGGGTTCATGTCTGGCGAATAGGGAGGCCAATCCACGCCGCCTCCTGTATGTTTCGGACAGCCCAAAGCAATCACACGATCATCGAAATATTCATTCAGGAAATTAAAGACGTCGGCCGTGCGATGTGGCCGAGCACCATCTTGCATAAACCACGAGGTGTTCGCAGTGTCGTCTAAGGCAGTTTGTACCGCCACAAATTCACGAAGAATGTCCAGATAGCGTGATGCAGTAATCGTTTCGGATCTGAAAAATGGGCCAATGATTCCTTTGGAAGAAATGGCGGCCCAGACCAGTACTTTTTGAGGATGCAGGGACGATGGGACTGCAACATGGGGCTTTTCGGTTCCCCATATGCACCAGTTCTGTTTATTGACGAAGCCGTCCAGGTAAAATTAAGCTTTGTCAGTAAACCAAATGCTGCCCACATGCATATCGCCGTCATCAATCCTGTGCACTATATCGTTAGCGAATGTCTCTCGTGCAGCAATGGTAGCGGCGCTGAGGGGTTGCCGCGTTTGAATTTTGTATGGATAGAGGTGTAAACTCTGGCGCATGAGACGATACGTGGACGTTGGCGTCATTTGGACCGCAGCTGCCACACGGCGAACAGAAACCCGAGGCCGCTGTTGGATCACCTGCTGCACTAGCTGCGCGTTGCCATCTGTGGTTGCCATACGCGGTCGCCCTACCTTTCCAGCATGTTCATCCGTCACGTTCCCAGTCCGTTGAAATTTTTCAAACAGATCCTTTATTGTATCGCTTTTCGGTCCTTTGGTTACATTAAACCTCCGTTGAAAACTTCGTCTTGTTGCAACAACACTGTGTTCTAGGCGGTGGAATTCCAACACCAGAAAAATCCTCTGTTCTAAGGAATAAACCATGTTGTCTACAGCACACTTGCACGTTGTGAACAACACACGGTTACAGCAGAAAGACGACGTACAGAATGGCGCACCCACAGACTGCGTTGTCTTCTATATCTTTCACATCACTTGCAGCGCCATCTGTTGTTGAAAATTGTAACTACTGTAATTTCGAAAGTTTGTCTGCCTGAAAATGTACTGTTGTCCCAAGCGTATTGCAACAAAAGGTGTATTTCTATCGCTGCTCGTTTAGTTTTTATTGCCGTTTCAAATATGCCGGTCATTTTTGAAACACCCTGTATCTTTTACATGTGAGTACATAAAATCATGCAATACTTTCCACAACTGTGTTTAGCTTGCAGTACTTTCCACAATTGTGTTTAGGGCCAAAGTTTTCATTTACCTCTCACAGCTCAATGTGCGTAAAAAATAGTCGGTTACCGCGAAACTTGGTGAACTTGTAAATCAATAGTGCAAAGCTGAGGCTGCTCAGTGTTACGAAATGCTCTTACATGTACAGGGGTAGAACAGAATTATGGAAACACCGCGGAAAATTCGAAACTAAGTGAATACGAACATGTAGCTACTTCTGTGGTTCTCTATTTTTCTTTTAGTTTTTGCGAATAAAATTCTAATGCTTTTTATACGCTTTACGACTGCCTTGATTTCAATAGTATAATTTAACAATCATTAGAAAACGCATTCACAGAAAATTGTTGTGCTGCTAGTGGTCTAAACTCATAAGCTAAAAGGAATACCAGGTATTTGGTTGAGGTGGACGAGAAATTTCTATTTGGTGCTGCGCAGTAGCATGTTATAACTTGATAAAGTGCTAGGGTGGATGGTGCATTCGTAACCAAGGCAGCCGAAGTGTTTGGAGTTTCAAGAGTTTTCGATCATAGAGACCCTTTGTCTCCCTCAGGAAAAGCGAAGCGACACAGAACCCGGGCAGCCCACAGTTATTGACCTGCCCGGTTCGTTGTAGCCATCAGCCCACAACCAAAGGTCTAGCGGCGACACCAAACTTACATAAAAGTAGTCCAGAAAACAGGAGTGAACGGGATGGAAAGAAGAAAATACACCGATAGGAACTGGGCAGCGATATGGGTAAACGTATCCAACGAACACTTAGCTCTTAAAGTGTAGTCAACCGGGTATGAGGTAGTGAATTAATAAACAGTACCAAATGAAAATCTCAACTCATTTAAACTAAGCGAAACTAATAGCTGTTCATTCTGCTTCAAATACGACCAGATATGCCTGAGGAGAAATATTGAACTTCCTTTAATGAGTGGAACTGTCCCAAGGAACATACAGATAGTAGAAAGCTTATAAGCAGATAAACATACTATATGTGAAGAGTTTGATAGAGCACTGAAAGACCTGAGTCGAAACAAGGCCCCGGGAGTAGACAACATTCCATTAGAACTATCCTGGGAGACCCAGTCCTGACAAAACTCTAACATCTGGTGAGCAAGATGTATCAGAGAGGTGAAATACCCTCAGACTTCAAGAAGAATATAATAATTCCAATCCCACAGAAAGCAGGTATTGAAAGATGTGAAAATTACCGAACTATCAGTTTAATAAGTCACAGCTGCAAAATACTAACGCGAATTCTATACAGACGAATGGAAAAACTGGTAGAAGCCAACCTCGGGGAAGATCAGTTTGGATTCCGTAGAAATATTGGAACACGTGAGGCAATACTGACCTTACGACTTATCTTAAAAGAAAGATTACGCAAAGGCAACCCTACGTTTTTAGCATTTGTAGACTTAGAGATAGCTTTTGACAATGTTGACTGGAATACTCTCTTTCAAATTCTAAAGGTGGCAGGGGTAAAATACAGCGGGCGAAAGGCTATTCATAATTTGTACAGAAACCAGATGGCAGTTATAAGAGTCGTGGGGCATGAAGGGGAAGCAGTGGCTGTGAAGGGAGTGAGACAGGGTTGTAGCCTCTCCCCCATGTTATTCAATCTGTATATTGAGCAAGCAGTAAAGGAAGCAAAAGAAAAATTCGGAGTAGGTATTAAAATCCATGGAGAAGAAATAAAAAATTTGAGGTTAGCCGATTACATTGTAATTCTGTCAGAGACAGCAAAGGACATGGAAGAGCGGAATGGACAGTGTCTTGAAAGGAGGATATAAGATGAACATCAACAAAAGCAAAACGAGGATAATGCAATGTAGTCGAATTAAATCGGGTGATGCTGAGGGTATTAGATTAGGAAATGAGACGCTTAAAGTAGTAAATAATTTTTGCTATTTGGGGAGCAAAATAACTGATGATGGTCGAAGTAGAGAGGACATAAAATGCGTTTCTGAAGAAGAGAAATTTGTTAACATCGAGTATTGATTTGTGTCAGGAAGTCGTTTCTGAAAGTATTTGTATGTAGTGTAGCCTTGTATGGAAGTGAAAAATGGACGATAAATAGTTTGGACAAGAAGAGAACAGAAGCTTTCGAAATGTGGTGATACAGAAGAATGCTGAAGATTAGATGGGTAGATCACATAACTAATGAGGAGGTATTGAACAGAATTGGGGAGAAGAGGAGTTTGTGGCACAACTTGACAAGAAGAAGGGATCAGTTGGTAGAACATGTTCTGAGGCATCAAGGGATCACAAATTTAGCATTGGAGGGCAGCGTGGAGGGTAAACATCGCAGAGGGAGACCAAGAGATGAATACACTAAACAGATTCAGAAGGATGTAGGTTGCAGTAAGTACTGGGAGACGAAGAAGCTTGCACAGGTTACAGTAGGATGGAGAGCTGCATCAAACCAGTCTCAGGACTGAAGACCACAACAACAACAACATCTGCTAACAAAACTGTTGAATCCTGCCTAATCGTCAAATATGGAGTGCCTAGGAAACCTGCTTTCTTCGATCGCTAGACAACAATTCAAGCAAATCGTATTAATGAATTTTATTACAAAAGGAAGTGATTACAATAGTTAATTCTGTGTTAAACAGATGTGTCGCAAGCAGAGGGCGACAGACAAATAAGAAACCTCTTCAGTATATACAATCCCTAAATAGCTGGTCTAGAAGTGCCTAATCTTGATGCTGCTGTGAAATGGGCCGCGACGAGTCGTGTAGAGGCCGCTACTGTCGCGTTGTCCTCCTAGAAAGGGGTCGGTCAGCGTGCTATTGGTTAACCTCTTCTTCGCATTGCTCTCTGCTTTATCGTTCCCGACCGGCGTGCTGGCGCTTGACTTTACGCGGAAACAAAAACAAAATGCTCTATTATGGTTGCTGGGAAACTTTGGCGACAGCATCGTAAGTGAAACTGACAAAGAACTAGAGATTTGTTAATTTTCTAAAAATAAAGGGGGCACAGACGAACAGAACTAAATATTAAAGAGCCACATATCAAAGGTACTTGGAAGCTATTTTACAATAGAGATCTTGGAAAATAAAAATTATTTCAAAACTTGTGATATTCTTCACGGGTTTGCAGCCGGATCAGGTCGTCGTCCAGACACAATATTTCGGCGGACCAGCTGGCCGCCATCTTCAGGTGAGTTAACACTCGTGCACTGCCTCGCCGGAACTGAATTCCAGCCACAACGACGGAAACCTTTGTACACCACGGACAGAGCACCGCGCGTGCACGAGATGATGGGCAGCGCCTCCAGGCGGCAAGTACACACGCAGCGCGCCGGTGGGAGAAGACGGCAGAAATTATAAATCGCAGCAGCACTAGTTGGGAGAATCCAATGATCGAAAAGAAGACCGTTGTTGTTTAATGTCGGACAAAATCGGATTCCATATCTTACTTAGAGGAAAACCTTTATCCCTGTTAATAATATTACTGCATAATCTAATTTCAATGGATTCCTTAAGAACACATTCCCAATAGCAAGAAGCAGGAGAGATCAATTGTCTTGTCATACATCATCCTGTGTCCTTCGTTAAGGCAGTGTTCCGCCACTGCCGACTTCTCAGGCTGGAACAACCGAGTGTGCCGATGATGTTCCACGCACCGGTCCTGAATAGTTCGAATAGTTTGACCAATTTACTTCTTTCCACAGTGACACAGAATTTCATAAACCCCGGGCCTCCTCAAGCCGAAATTATCTTTAACTGAGCCAAGAAGGGCTCCAGTCTTGGTCACCGGCGTAAAAACACTTCTAATATTTTGTTTTCTTAAAATTCTTGAAATTTTGGATAATATGCTTCCTGAAAGGGTAAATAAGCAACAGATTCAAAAGTATCCTATATTTGCTCGCGTGACGGACCAAACTGAAGAGCATGGCATATTTGTTGTTCTGTATATCCATTCTGTTTAAAAACAATCTCCAAATGATCAAGTTCTTCTTTCAAATGCTCGTCGTCCGAAATGGCATAAGCTCTTTTGATGAGAGTCCGCAAAACTCCACTACGTTGGTGTGGCGGATGACAGCTGGTCGCATGAAGATAGCGGTCAGTATGAATGGGTTTCCTATACACACTATGTCCAAAAGTCCCATCATCCTTTCTTTGCGCTAAAACATCAAGAAATGGAAGTTTACCATCTCTTTCAATTTCCATAGTAAATTTAATACTTGGATGTAGACAATTAAAATGATATAAGAAACGATTCAAAGCATCAGTTCCATGTGGCCAAACCATAAAAATATCATCAACGTATCTCAAAAAACACTTCGGTTTAAGAAACGAAGTTTTTAGTGCCATGTCCTCACAGTCCTCCATAAAAAGGTTGGCGACTATGGGGGAGAGTGGACCCCCCATAGCCACCCCGTCAGTTTGCTCAAAATATACATCATTAAAAAGAAAATACGTTGAAGTCAACACATGACGACATAACATGGTAGTTTCTTCATCTAATTTCTCACCGATAAGTAACAGGGTCTCTTCAAGAGGAACCTGAGTGAAGAGAGAAATAACATCAAAGCTAACGAGCAAGTCAGAAGGACCACAGTACAGACTTTTTAATCGTCGAATAAAGTCGGACAAATTTAATATGTGGTGTTCGCATTTTCCCACATATGGTCAGAGGACTGAAGCTAAATATTTAGCCAAATTATAGGTAGGGGCGCCCAAGTTGCTGACAATGGGACGCAGAGGAATACCACTCTCATGAATTTTGGGTAAACCATACAATCTTGGAGGAACCGCCGTGCCAGGATGAATTTCTTGGTGACATCACTAGGTAAAGAGCTCTTCTTTAAAAGTGAGAGAGTCTTCCGTTTTATACAATCCGTGGGATCATTTTTGATTTTTCGATAGGCCGATTCCTCTAACAAAAGATCCATTTTGGCAACATAATCCTCACGTGAGAGAATAACCGTGGCATTACCTTTATCAGCCGGAAGAATTATTAGATCACGATTTTCTCTCAGAGACCGAATAGCAGCCCTTTCACAAGATGATGTCAGGACGACGACATGATCCGGCTGCAAAGCCGTGAAGAATATCAGAAGTTCTTACGCCGGGAAAGTCTATGAAATATTTCAAGACTTATCAGAGCATTCCTTTGTCTTTCCAAACATTTTTAAAAATTATTTTTATTTATGTGTTGATTCTTTCCTTTACTCAAGAAGACGTAATTCACTTTCTTTCACCTGCCGAAGATTCACATGTACATACAACTTTAAATTATACTATTATGCCAATAACAGAAACCGCCAACCATAACGACAGAAAAATAGTTATGGGACTGAAATAAGAAAATAAGAGGCCGATGACGAAGAAGGTCATATATTCGTGAGCGTAAGAAGGGGCTCTGGAGATCTTAAACTGAAGCGAATTTTATGAAAGTGGCTCACATTGTTGCCTCTGTATCCTGAGGTCTCGGGTTTGATTCCTGGCCGGATCGAAGATTTGCTTCGCTCACGGATTGTATGTGTGTGTGTGTGTTGTAAGTAGGCTGTTTAGGTTTTTTTATTGGCAACGCCACCTCTGTATGAAAATCACTGGCTGTGCTGTGTGCAGTCTGTGTCTGCTTTGCATTGTTGTAATACTCGCCATTGTAGTGTTAGGCAGCTGGCTGTGAACAGCGCGTAGCGTTGCGCAGTTGGAGGTGAGCCGCCAGGAGTGGTGGATGTGGGGAGAGAGATGGCGGAGTTTTGAAATTTGTCATGAACTGCCATATTTATATATGATGATATCAAGGTAAATACATTGTTTGTTCTCTATTACTATCTTTCATTTGCTAACTATCCCTATCAGTAGTTAGTGCCTTCCAGAGTTTGAATCTTTTATTTAGCTGGCAGTAGTGGCGCTCGCTGTATTGCAGTAGCTTGAGCAGCGAAGATTTTTGTGAGGTAAGTGATTTGTGAAAGGTATAGTTTAATGTTAGTCAGGGCCATTCTTTTGTAGGGAATTTTGAAAGTCAGATAGCGTTGCGCTAACAAAATATTGTGTGTCAGTTTAAGCACAGTCATGTATAATTGTTCAAAGGGGACGTTTCATATGTCGACCCTTGGCCTAGGATACCTCACTGGAATCTTCTGATTTTTTCTTGTAGTTTGTGTAATTAGTGTAGATTTTGTTTATTGCTATTGCGTAATTGTAGAGAGAATCTCCTTGGTAGTTGTGGTTTTTCATTGTTGTACAGTAAAACAGTTGTGGCATGCATGTAGATTTGCACCAAGTATTTCGCAGCTGCAATTAACTATATATTATTTTCAGTGTTATGTTAATGTGTTCTCTTATTTTTGCTCTTCAAATTGTGCTTTTCTGTGTTATCGTGAAATATTGTGACAATAATGGCGTGTGAAAAACGTAATACTAGGCTCCAAAGTAAATTGAGAAATGACAGTGAAGACGAAAGCAGTGTGTTAGCGCCGCAGAGTAATGAATTAACTAATGTTCAAAGTAGTAATTTGGTAATTGTGCATAGGGAAATGGAGCGGGCGGCAAACAATGGTGTAGACAGTGAAACAGGTAGTGAACAGGGAAGCATTATCGATCGATCGGTCGGCAACAGCTCGCCTCAGGAATCCGAAATGACAGGAAACAATCTCGCAAATACTGTAGATTCAGGTTTTGGATCCTCACCGTTTTCCCAAATAAGTCAAGACACATTTTCTGCTTGTCAAAATGTGAATGTTTCCGGTGCAAATTCACTGCCGAAAAGCACTGAGGAACATGTTCCAGATACCAGTGCATTGTTATTACAATTAATACAGCAAATGGGACAAACACAGCAAAAGCTTCAAAAGTTAGACACAATGGAACAAAATCTTAAAAAGTTAGACACCACACTTGAACAAACACGTGAAGATTTAACTACTGAGTTACATAACATTGAATCGAAATGTCAAAAAGTCTGTAATGACGTAAAAACACAAATTTGTGAGCATTTTCAACCTATTTTTTCGCGGCATGAAAATGCATTACAGAATCACGAAGCAGCCATAAAAGAACTGCAAGCTATTGTTCATGAAAATCATGAGACCTTGCAAGCTAAATTTGACTCAGTTGCATCTACCGATTCGGTTACGCAACTTGCAAAAACTCAGGAAAACTTTAAGGACACAGTAGATACTCTGAAACTTGGTTCAGAAAAACACACTGAGGAAATAAGTACACTATCGGAGAAAGTAGCCGAACTTTTGGATCAGTTCACTAATTTATCTACGAAGGTAGATGATAATCTGATTGACGCAAGACCGGTAGTCTTTAATGACACAGAAGAGTACGAACAAATTAGGAAATTCAAACAAAATCAGAATCAAATTAATACACAACACCAAAGAGAAATCCAGGAAGTACAAGATCAGCTGACACAGGTAATACAAGAATTACGTATTTCAGAGGACACTCGCACTCCAACACGGGAAGAGGGACTTAGAAATACGGAAAAGCCGCAAAATAATAACACAGGGCATTTCGGAAGTTATGAAAGAAATTGGCAATGTGCACCGAATTTTGAGATGGAACAGCCGACACGACCTAACAATGACCGATATGCGACTCGCCGACATGATGATTTTGACTATAAGCTGTTCATTACTACATGTAAATTCAAAACATTTAAGAATTCTGGCAACGACATTCATCCACAAGCGTGGCTCCATCAATTCTCTCATTGTTTTCCTCCCAACTGGTCGTTAGAACACAGATTAGAATTTATGTGTGGCTACTTAGAGAATGAACCAGCTGTAAGAATGCGATCGGTCATTCACGATTGTCACAGTGAAGGAGAATTTTATCGTGCCTTCCTCTCAGCGTATTGGTCTCAAGCCACACAAGACCGAGTAAAACATGGTATCATAATGATGAAACATTTCGAACAATCTGAATTCTCCAGTCTTGTGAAATATTTTGAAGACATGTTGCACAAGAATCAGTACCTGTCAAACCCATACAGCCCCTCAGAACTCATCCGCATTTGCTTAATCAAATTACCTGAACATTTACGACATATTATTTTGGCAGGACGTTGCAAAGACGACATTGAAGCTTTTCAGGGACTGTTACAAGAACTGGAAAGTGACACTGACAATCGCGGAATGCAGGAGCACAACAATTACAGACCACATCAGTCGCAATTCCGCGATGAAAGAAATAATAACTGGACGCGACAAGGCTATTCTCACAACACAAATCGTGACCAAAACAGACACCACCCGTATGACAACCATTGGCAGAGTAGTAATAGTTACAGAGAAAGATCGCATTTCCGTAGTAATGAATATGACAGAGATAACCATAGAAACAGACAATATGGGTACCAAAACAATTACTATCAAGGGAGGCAGAATAACTTCAGACGCAACAGTTCGACGCACAGTTACGATTCAGGGAGAAATTCTCCACCACGTGACCGACAAGGAAGAAACTACGGAACCTACCGACATGACGACAGACGATATACTCGTAACGACAGACCTGAATTGCATCAGAACTGGCGGGATTCAAACAGAGCAGGGCACTTTCGACAACGTGAATTTGTAGAAGCTAGGTCTCCTAATCCCAATAACGACGCGCGCCAACAAAGGGACAGACAATGACTCGCACCGCAGGCAGCCGCTTGCGCCGGCTGGCTCAGAGAAAAATTACATAGACGCTAACCTTAAGAAAAATTCCAGTATTGTTTAACGACGTATACCGCATGATAATTGCGTTGAAGTTGAAATTCTGCGTACTAGGAAGAGTAAAGGTTTACACCACATTTCACATGTAAAACCGTTTATTGAAAGATAATCTGCTTTTTAACTTTGTCTTTGCCATATAACTTTTCACTTTACATTCCTAGTATGCTTTGTCAGACTTAGAATCTGTCAACATACAACAATGTTTGAAGTTAAATATCCAATCAAGAACCAAGAGAACTTATTTAAACAGAAATGACGAATGCATTGTTATAGTGAACAGACGTCACAGTGTTATTGTGTGTGTACATTCTTGCTTGTTAGTTGCACGATTATGGAACGACTATAAGGCTTACATACTTAGAACATTTACCAGTACTGCTAATGAGATTTTCATGCAACATTTTGGTTTACTTGAAAATACATTTGGGATTTAAAGTACTTTCTGTGAGATTAAAGATGACTTAGTATTTGGTTTCTTTGACAGCTACACGGTTATATTACGACACTACTAATGTGTGACATAATTTACATTGTTGCTTTTGCGGTGTATCTGTTTTATATCTGCACAGTTTTTCTGAATTCTTCTGGAAAGTAAAACTGGTTTTAGTAGTAACTTTTGTAGTATAGCTACAATGAGACAGGGTTTTCCGTAGCACAACAATACGTTACAGTTCAGTACTTTCTTCATCACAACAATAAGCGTAATAACTACGATATCTATACACAAAGCATTTCACTTTTGTTTATCATGAGGTAAGTACATTGACTTCTGCAGAACTCAGCTTTCGGAGGACGATAAGTACGACACTTCCACAGAATTATCTTACAGCAAGACGCACATTTAGCGCTACAGGACACGCATTTGAATGATTAATTTTGTACTTAAAACATTTATTTTTAAAGATATTTGAAGTACAATGATACAAAGGTTTTCAGTGATACATTTCATTCCATTGCTGTAATCTGTAACACCTGAGGGTATAATTACATTAATCCTCAGGGGGGTACACGCTTACTTTGTGTACCATGTGTGTGGCAACCACAAGGAACCCTAGCTAATATGGTATTTGCTTATACAACTTTACACATCGGTACCATATTTCTCTAACACACAAATTACACAGCTATCTAAACTTTTTTTTATTACATCAGTGACAGATGTTTACGCAATTACACAGTTGGATAACTTCACACTTATGAAATTGTATTTTGTCTGTACTTTGTGAAATGCTCATATTTTTTCGGAATCATTGTGATACTATGAGAGCTTTGAATGATGTATTTGGTAAGGGAGCATGATTTTAAAGTACGTTTGAGGTAGATGACACTATTGAAATGAGCAGAGAATTTTTTTTTACGTTTTGAAATTATTGCAGAAAGCTACGACGTTTTTGAGATTTGACTGAGGTTTTATGATGTTATTATTACGACGACGATGTGTACTATGCTGTTGAGATATGTTTATGATCAATAAGATGATGCTACCGTATATGAGGAATAAGAAGTATGTTGGAAACCAAGAATCGTACTTTAAGAGTTATGAAATGTACGTAAATGCGTGACTGTATCACAATGCTGACGAATATTTTATTTGGACACTTATATCTATAGGATTTTCTTTCTACAGATTTGCAACGAAAATTCTTGACCTGTGAAATATTTTTATGTGAGACTGTCACTGTAGCGGAAACTGCAGTCGTAAATATTTCCGTAAGAAAGTTAAGTGACCACCTGCACGTAATGCGTCGCGGGCACCCACCTGGGCGACAGCCGCCCGAAAAAAAAAGCCATTAGCCTTTCAGCGGCACAGGTAGAAAAAAAAAAGGGGAGGCCATTATCCTCGGAAATATTCTTACATCTGCAAACCTGATAATGACAAGTGTCTTTCTACGAGAGTTGAGAGCTACTGACTTACGAAATGCCACATAGCTATTGAATGATGTTTTTATGCTTTGGTTTGCGTAATTGCTTATTTCATTTGCCATCTGTTTTCCAGCTGTGTTGCAGGATTGGTTTCATAAAATAAAATTAAATGCATTTGCTAATGTGAACACTTTCTGTCAACAGATCTATTAAATGATAATTTTGTAATCCACATTCTTCAAAAAAAAGGAGCACTTGGAAAGGAAAGAACAATAAGAAGGGACTAGTAACAGTAACTGGACACATAATTTTCTTTTCAAGTACATGGTAATATTTTTTTTACAATAAGTTGTTGTGGTGCACCACTTTAATTACTTAAACATTAAGATGTGATTATACATTTCCCTTATCTGCATTGTTATTTTTAGTGTACTAGTTTTTCTGCGTGAGCTATGTCATGTTTAGATATAAGCTGCTGTTTGCCAGGCATAGTGCTACTGAACTTTAATTTGTGTTACTCTGCTAAGCCAGATTTATTTTTTTGTTTGCTGCGCATTGCCTTATATTAGTTGTAATGTTGAATTGCTTGGTAATTTAGATTTACTGTAGCTTGCTTTGCGATTTTCCATTTTTTTTCATTGCTGTTTATATTAATTGTTTTATGTGCTGCTGCATTGCCTCGTCCCTTAGTTTAGCATCTGAGCTCAGTAGATTTAAGTTAGCTTAAGAGGGGGTTGACTATATAAGAAACTGACTATGGAGAATAGGTAAAGAATGCACTGCGAAGTTATATGAAAAAGATTTGGGCCCAAATGAGTATTGTACAATCAGAAATAATTATTTTGAAATAAATATGAACAGAATACAGAAAGCAGGCTTAGATAGGACTTTTTGGGAATAATGATGAACAAAGGGAGATCTCCATGCAAAATACTGCAGTAAAACAAACCCTGTCCTTTCCCTTTTGTGTTATCCCACTATATGTTTGTGTACCATTGTGTATTTGTTTTCTTCCTGTCTCTATGTACTGTTTCATAGAACGTTTTTCTCTTCTAATACTAAGTTATATTCACTATGATGAGGAACACTGTTATCCTCAAATACAATTGGCATTAATAATGTGTTATTTACTTTGTAAAGATGTTTAGACATTATTTATTCTGTTTTGTGTTAATGCTCATGTGTGAAGTTGATGTTTCAAAAGTTATTGTGATCTTTTATTTATGTATGTACTCATGTCATAATTCCACTGATGTGTATGTTAATTCGATTCTTTTGTAAAGCCTGTACTACAAATGTTATCTGTATTGTTATGTTTTTAATGATGTATTTTGTACCTTTGTTATTGTATTCTTATGTTATAAAATTGTAATTGTCACCAGTTCATGATATTATTAACTTGTTAGTTACATTTCACTGCACACATTTCTGTTGGTCATAGTATATGGACAATATGTGAGAAGTTGGGACTGTTAGTGTTTGCACGTGTGTTAATAATTCAGCAAGGGACTGGATAACAGCATTGCTCGTTCTAAGGACAATTCCAAAAACTTTGTGAGTGCACAAGTGGTGGTTTATGGACTTGCTATATTCTCCGCAAGACTCTTCGATGGTGAATGTGCACCCGCACAATCGCAACAGATGGCTGCTGGCCATCTCTACAAGGACTACAGTGGGTCTGCACTTCTGGTGGCCCACCAATACCATTATCTCTACAAGGACTACAGTGGGTCTGCTCTGTGATGACCTACCTACCAATACTCTTCAAAATTTCGACTGACTGTGCTGTGGGTTTGCTCTGTTGTGGCCCATTATCTGTCAGCATGTCAAGAGTCAGCACTGTCTTTCCGTTGGAAGGACAACACTACTTCTTCAAGATTGCATGGAAATCCACTACTTCCGTGTGCATTTTCTTTTACTGCTCAGACTTTGAGAAGAACACTGCAATTTTACTGTGACGAATGATGAGGACTGTCTTTATGGACTGTGAGAAAATTTTAGCTTTTGACCAACATTGTATCAATAAGTGTGTGCATTTGATTTCTTTGTTATTGTAATTATGAAAAATTTTTCAAATCTGTATTGGCCACTGCCCAATCCAATTTGTAAAATTTTTTGTGGGGAGCATGGGGGCTATGTAAGTAGGCTGTTTAGGTTTTTTTATTGGCAACGCCACCTCTGTATGAAAATCACTGGCTGTGCTGTGTGCAGTCTGTGTCTGCTTTGCATTGTTGTAATACTCGCCATTGTAGTGTTAGGCAGCTGGCTGTGAACAGCGTGTAGCGTTGCGCAGTTGGAGGTGAGCCACCAGGAGTGGTGGATGTGGGGAGAGAGATGGCGGAGTTTTGAAATTTGTCATGAACTGCTATATTTATATATGATGATATCAAGGTAAATACATTGTTTGTTCTCTATTAATATCTTTCATTTGCTAACTATCCCTATCAGTAGTTAGTGCCTTCCAGAGTTTGAATCTTTTATTTAGCTGGCAGTAGTGGCGCTCGCTGTATTGCAGTAGCTTGAGCAGCGAAGATTTTTGTGAGGTAAGTGATTTGTGAAAGGTATAGTTTAATGTTAGTCAGGGCCATTCTTTTGTAGGGAATTTTGAAAGTCAGATTGCGTTGCGCTAGCAAAATATTGTGTGTCAGTTTAAGCACAGTCATGTACAATTGTTTAAAGGGGACGTTTCAGTGTGTGTGTGTGTGTGTGTGTGTGTGTGTGTGTGTGTGTGTTGTCCTCATCATTTCATCCATCAAAAATCGAGGCGCAAGTCGCCGAAATGGGGTAAGATAGAAAGGTTTGAACTAGGCTGTCGAACTACCAATAATACCAGGCGATCATTTCATTTCAGTGTAGCCGCCTGCGGCGCTTCGATGTTTTCAATCCACCGTTCTTATGGGGCTACTGCAAGCCGTCAGTAATTAACGTTTCAAACCGTTTCACGATTGTGTCAAATCAAAATTAAGTTTTAAGAACTGTCATTCACATTCTCCGGCTACACTGTGTCATAAATATTTGTGTTTTGTCATAAGTATTTGTATTTTTGTAGAAATAGATTCTACCATCTTTTTGTGCAACAGTGCTTTTTAGTAATTTTAAAACCAAGCAAATATTTTAAAATTTTGCTCGCATATTTTTATAAATGCTCTCGATTGACGAACGACAATGGGGCGCTGCCAGTCGAAATAAAGAAGAAAAATATCAGATGAAGTGATATTCAAGACGCGAACAGTTTCTTGCAGTAATAAATACACTAATTACCATATTTACGGTCAGTGACCAGGCACACGCACAGCGTGAATGATCACGCGGAGGAAACGATGTACATCTGATAATAACGAAATGGGACACAAGAACTATCGACTCGGGGCGACCTGGAAATCAATTTCGTATGGGAAAAGAAACAGACGAGTTACGAAACGTATTCGTTGCCGTGTGTCGCTGCCGACCCAGCCAGCTGCGCCTGATGAATTGAATATGAAAGCTGCCAACACGGATACGAACTGCGGCTGGGAAACGAAACGTGTGGTTAACGAAATGTCTCACCGACCACCGTATAGGCAGGTCAAGTTTCGTGGTATAACCGTTATTCGATATCGGGTGCCCACTCTTGGCTTAGCGCCCCTTTCAGCCTACTGTTCGATTTTGACAAAAAGTAGATACACGTAGCCCAAACTAATGGAAATGACGTGGCGTATTGTGAACGTAAAATGACAGTATACAAGGGAATCAAAAAGAACGGATTTCAATTGTGTGAAAGATAGAAACACATTGCGCTTGTTACTGGACAAAAGAAGGTTAGACGCTATGCTATACATTCAACGTGAGGACCATGCGTTGCTCGAGAAACACCGCAGAGAGAGTCCATTTCATTCCACACACGGATCAACAGGTCCATGTTTAGTGGATCGATAGTTTCAACAATTTGATTTCCCAGATCTTAAAGATTAGCTGCCATAGGTGGGACAAAGACTCCGTCTTTTACGAACTCCCACAGAAAAAAATCGCAGGGTCTGAGGTCTGGTGAACTGGGAGCCCAAAAACAATGAACAAGGTCTTGTTGTCCATCTCTTCCATTCCAACATTCTGGGATGGTGTTGTTACGACAAAACCGCACCTCAAAGTGGAAGTGAGGTGGAGAGCCGTCATGCACAAAAATAAAATCATTGGAATCCTCGTGAAATCGAGGAAACAAGCAATTTTGCAGCATGTCTAGGCATGTCAGTCCTGTCAAAGCTGCCTCCACAAAAAAGAAAGCTCAATAAACTTTGTGAAAAGAAACGACACAAAACAATCTCAGTATCGCTAAGTCTCTTTAATTTTCGACGACGTCGCCAGGATATTGTGACGCCCATATTCTTATATTATGGAGGTTTACTTTACGAAAAGATGAAACATCGATTTGTCCGAAAAGATGACTCATTCGGAAAAAGTGCCCTCCATCATATCCTGAAAAATTCGAATGCAAAATTCGTACCGTCTTTTGTGGTCGCCAGTACGCAAAGGCTGCCGTATCTGCTGCTTGTAGGCTTCATATGCAGGCGTTGTTTCGGAACATCTTACATAGTTGTTTAAGGTAGTTGATTTCCTTGGCCTGCCCGTCTTGTGGACTTCCGACGGCTCTGTGTGGGCACATGTCTGATATGTTCGACATTCTCTCAGACGTGCGTGGCCGACGAGTGCTGTTCCCTTTGGGTATGCAACGAAGTTCCAATAGTTTTGTATTCCAGTCAGCAATCTGCTTTCATGCTGGATCGACTGCGGAATGCATGTTGCACTTCCTGAATTGAGTGGCTTAGCCCAAATTCTAACACACGAAATGTATCCGTTGTGGCGTAGTCACCATGTTGCTACAAACAGACAACAGAGGAGCTGCTTTAAAACTTTGAACATTACACAGTGACATGCGCAGTTTTGTTTCTATATTTTATAGTTTGACTGTAACAAACAATTGAAATCTGTTCTTTCTTTCTGATTCACTCCGTGTTTTAACCGCAAGTATACGCACAAACATTAATTAGACTTACACAGAGTTGTTTTCCACATGATCTCCATTACAAAAAAGTGGTAATGGTCGCGCGGTTCCAGACTGTGGCGCCCTGAACCGCTCGGCCACCCCGGCCGGCGATCTCCATTACATTCCAAGCATTTTGTAAGTCTGCATTTGCCACATGTTATTGACACCAATTGTTTTTAGCAGTCTCACACGACAGCCTTCATTTCCCGCTGTGTTGAGTATCGTTTCCTGCCCTCGTGATCGTTCAAAATTGTGAAAAGTAAAGAGGCACTTGGAGCTAGGCTGGAGGCTAGGGCGAGATGCTTCAGTATCTTCCAGCGCAACTGTTCAATAGATCAATCATTCTATGCGCAACATGAGTTCAGTCTTTAAGGAACAATAAACACACTCCCTGACGTAATCGCCCACCCTTCTGCTTTTTGTCGTTCAGTGGTACCTTTTATGGTCTCACATAAACTGCAGATATTTGGGAATTAACCTGCAATCAATAGATCAGAAAATCCCTTGTCGATCTCTAAGGAATTCCATAATGAGTTCTTTCACTGACTGTTGGGTTTCGAATTCTTTTGCCAACGAAAACCCAGTGGTCTATTCCGGCACTACATCTACAATTTTGTTCTATTTCAAAATGCAATTTGATAAAGAGTAGACACATCAGGCCCAAACAGCAACCGAAGTGAAGAGGCTATTTGGGAAACTAAGGTTACAAGCAGTAAAGGAAACAAAAGGAAAATTCGGAGTAGGAATTAAAATCCATGGAGAAGAAATAAAAACTTAGAGGATCGCCTGTCAGAGACAGTAAATGACTTGGAAGAGCAGTTGAACGGAATGGACAGTGTCTTGAAAGGAGGATATAAGAGGAACGTCAACAAAAGCAACACAAGGATAATGGAATGTAGACGAATCAAATCGTGTGATGCTGAGGGAATTAGATTAGGAAATGAGACACTTAAAGTAGTAAATGAGTTTTGCTATTTGGGGAGTAAAATAACTGATGATGGTCCAAGTAGAGAGGATATAAAATGTAGGCTGGCAATGGCAAGGAAAGTGTTTCTGAAGAAGAGAAATTTGTTAACATCGAGTATAGATTTAAGTGTCAGGAAGTCTTTTCTCAAAGTATTTGTATGGAGTGTAGCCATGTATGGAAGTGAAACATGGACGATAAATAGTTTAGACAAGAAGAGAATAGAAGCTTTCGAAATGTGGTGCTACAGAAGAATGCTGAAGATTAGGTGGGTAGATCATATAACTAATGAGGAGGTATTGAATAGAATTGGAGAGAAGAGAAATTTGTTGCACAACGTGACTAGGAAAAGGGATCGCTTGGTAGGACATATTCTGAGGCATCAAGGGATCACCAATTTAGTATTGGAGGGCCGCTTGGAGGGTAAAAATCGTAGAGGGAGACCAAGAGATGAATACAGTAAACAGATTCAGAAGGATGTAGAGTGAAGTAGGTACTGGGAGATGAAGAAGCTTGCACAGGATAGAGTAGCATGGAGAGTTGCATCAAACCAGTCTCTGGACTGAAGACCACAACCTCAACAACAACAACAACAACAAGGTTACAATTTATTTTACTCATGGGAATTGCACACATATTCATTAGACTTACATAGCATTCCTTTCCATACAATCCCAATCACGTTCCAAGCGTTGTGTGTGTCTGCATGTGCCACACCTTCCTGCCGCCAATTGCCTTTACCAATTGCCTTTACATGACAAATTTCATTCCCCAGTCTTGTTGAACAACACTTTCTGCCCTTGCGATTTTGCAAAATGGTGAAAAGAAAGGAGTCATCAACGATCATGGGTAGGGGAGAGGGGGTTTTTAATGTCCCAACAACATCTGTTCAAGAGCTCAACCATTTTACGCACTTTGTGAATTCGATCGTTAATAGGCAACAAATACACTGCTTGCTGGTTTTTAATCATTCAACGATATATTTTATGGTCTCACATTATCTGCAAATATTTCTGGATTAATCAACAATCCGTCGATCAGAAAAATCCGCGTTGACCACCAAATAACGTCTCGATGAGTTTCTTCGCTGTTGGATTTAGCATTTTTTTATGTAAATTGAAGATGGAATGGGGGAGGGCGAGAAAGCAATGGGAAGGAACTACTAATGTTAGCTGCATCGGGACTTGTGAGGAATCAGCGGCGACGAGTGAAAATCTGTGCCCGATCAAGATTCGAACCATGGATCTCCTGCTTAATAGACAGCTGCGTTAAGCATTGCGCCACCCGGGACAAAGTGTTTACTGTAATCGCGCGTGCTATCTTTGCATACCTCTCGTCCGACCCACATTCCCACCTAGCGCCATTTATCCATAGTCCCCGTCCATGTACACTGTGCTCGTTACTTCGAGATTCCCTCAACAGGTTGAACGTAATTCTGTATACGCACTGAAGGTGATGGATTCATTGCCCATCGAGGCGAAGGAATTATATGAATGCATGGTTGCTGTTCTTTCGGACACCACGCATTCGTATAATTCTCTTGGTGGCGAAAACCCAGTATGCTGGCATTACATCTGCCAGTCACACTTGTTCAGTTCCACAAGTAACAGAGAGGAAACAGTGCAGGACTTTACAGTAATAACTATTCTGACATTCTGAAACGACACGTGAAACTCCAAAACCCTGCATAAGACTGGCTAGACGGGGATTTCATAACAATTCTCCTGAACTACGATGCACTATTTTAATCACTGTGCCTTACTGTCTATCGAAAACTTACTTAAATATGTGTGGCTGTAGACTGAAGGAACTATTTTCGTTCTCTTTGAGAAGTGCCTTCGCTGCGTAACATCTTGATTCTGGAAAATTATACGACCATTGGGGTCAGTAGTGCTGAATTTTTCAGTTGGGACAGCCAAGTTTAGGCAATTTGTGGAAGTGGTGTCTCATGTAAGCAAGGGGTACAGCATGATCCTAGTGTTAGATTTTCTGCATCAGCGTATCCCGTAATTCACCTTTGACGACATATAGTGGAACTGAATGGGAAGACATCCCAACTAGGAGGAACGCAAGGAGTGTCCAGTCAAACCGCGAGCGTTAGCAGTAAGGCTTGATCTGCGTGATTGTATGTCGAAAGGCACCGTGTGAAGAAACTGGTTGTCTACTTCTGAAAAAAAAAACTTTTAATTAATAAAACATGACCTACACAAGGAATCTGACTAACCCTGTTAGTCATGGACAAAAAAAAATTGGCATAGTCTTTGTCAAAACGTGCAGAATCTTATGTGGGGTCAATAAGACGTCAATTTGAATCTAAATATGGTATGCCAATGTTTACGTAATAAAAAAATAAATTAGGTAATTAAGTACAATTATTATATACATGCGATAAATGATTTAACAGGGGCCAAATGAACAATTAAAGTCAATATAATTCCAGTAAATCTGCAAAAGTAAAAAAAAAAAAATTGTAGGGGCCTATTAGACATCGCGTATCTGCTAGATGCCCATGAAATACCTAATTTTGTTTTGAAGCTGACAGCCAATGAGAAAGTAGGTGCAAAAATACTATTGGTCAGTTTTCAAGCAGTAATGGCGGACAGCATCAGCTGGTAATATGCGTAATATTATGGTAGCTAATTTTACTGCACAAAAGTAAAATATGTACTCCCTCCAAAAGAAGTTACACACAAACATTAAAATAAAATTATGATGCACAGCAAAATGTCTTAGAAGAATTTTGAAAGAAAATTTTTAATTGAACTTTAATTTGGCCGGTTTTCAACACTGTCAACAAGACGAAATAATGGAAAGAATATTTATTTGAACTAAACAAAATTGAACCTTGATATTGTGACAGTATTTTTAAAACAGATAATCTAACTGCAACTGTCTTTAATTTTGAAGTGAGAGAGCGTAATAATTTTCTTTTAATGTCTTAACTGTTGCTGCAGGCAGTGCGATGACGTCAGCGGTGGTCCGCGCGGACGATGTGTGAAGTTAATCCTGGTTCGTGGCGTGAAGATAATGATGGATCCTCCTGTTTCATTAATATTCTAGTTACGGCGGTGGTCCACGTCTCCGTTGTAGTCGAATCAGCTGGCAGCACTGGCGCGATAATAATAGTTCCAGTGTGTGCGTTGTCGTTACGAGCGCGACGTTTTATTATTAAAGGTTTATTAATCACGCGGTGCGGGTAGGTCGGATTATTCAATGTCTTTAGTATTTGCGATATATAGCCGGTTAGATGATATAATAAATGTTCCTTGACCAAATCACAGCACTGTTCTTTTACTTAACATTTTGGTTTGTTCTACTTTCACGCAATTCAGGTAGTTAATGTCTCCACACGACAAATGGTGTCTGTTTCACGGCTAATTGTCAAAAGTTCACGCCGAACTTTTCACTCGCACGTCGGTCGGCCAACAGCGGCCTACTGCAGACCGACACTTAAGAGACACCAAATACAAATCGACATCGAGAGACAGGCCCTGTCATATGGCACTCGCGACGTATACGCTGAAATTGAATGTAGAGAATACGTCTTTTGTAGTGGGCGTCGCTCTACTGCAGTGTCACACATAACGAATAAATAGGAAAACAGTAGAACGTCTGTGTAGGGCCATGTTTTTACCTACAGTGTCACTTGGCTGAATGTGTGTAAGGCTCTGTGGCATCACTCAAACACAGCCAAATTGTCACACTAGCTGTGTATCTCCAACAAAGTTGACGTATGTCCTCACCTCGGTGACGGTTAAAACGATTTCGCCCCCAGGTGGGCTCGAACCACCAACCTTTCGGTTAACAGGCGAACGCGCTAGCCGATTGCGCCACGGAGGCCTTGACTTGGCTCACTTGTGCTCTGTATATCAACGCAATTCGTATACCTTCTGCAGGAATCTCGCAGAATGGTAGCATCTGCTTACGCCTCTTCACATGGATAACGTGCATGCACACTGTAGCGAGGCTCGTAAACGAATGACATCGCCAAGCATGACATTATACTACAAAATGCGTACAAACCACTGTTCTGCCTATGGATTCAGAAAACCTCTGAGGCCCGGGAACCGGCCACGAGTACAACTCGTCCGCTCTCTCTCTCTCTCTGACACAGTACTCCTCCTAGCCTAACCAAAGATTTACAAAGCATATAAAACCAGGACATTCATATTCGTACAATATAAAATATAAAACAGTATAAAAATGAATGAAGAAACAATGTGACGTATTAACAAATAAAGAATAGTTGAAATAAATTATGCTTACATAATATGACAAGGTACTGCACAAAAGAAAAAAATTACTGTCGACTTTCGGGGAAAGAAATGTCCCTACAACCGGGAAATCACTAAGGGTGAATATGGAACCGAACTTACGAGTAGGTGTGAAATGTGTAAACAGAACCATTGCAGGGTAGTGAAATACTAGACATAGCACGCTGTTTGGTGAAACGTAGAATTGTACGAGTACAGGAAAAGGACTGAGGAAAAGTGGTAGCTGTCAATGTGGATAACATTGACGCCGAAGATGTGAAGACTTGTTGCTAGAATTCCAGGATCTGTTTTTTTTTTTTTTTTTTTCTGAAAGGGCCGTTGCCTGCCACGCCAGTAATACGGCACAGGACTCCAGAAGGAAATGAAGCACCGGCATATAGAATACCACCGTCTTTGCAGCCAGTTTTATAATAGTTCATAGATCAAAAAATAGCAGATGGAAAAATATACGCAAGTAACTGTACATGCGGGCACGCATTGTAATCGTACCTAAAAAGTCTATGGATGGTTCGCAGAAGTATCGGTGCCGTTGCGATTATCGCTATTTGAATAGCAAGACTACAACAGATGCATACCCTATTTCGAATATCATGGAGACCATAAATAATCTATCTAGGCAATAGAAAGTACAGGGTGGCGCAGATGGATCGGGTGGTTTTGAAGTGGACTGTACGTCTGGAGGGGGGGAGCCAGGTGTTCGGCGACTTCGTCCTGTGGTGGGGGGGGACGGGAAGTTTCAGTTGCAGGCTGGCAGTCAGTCGCGATGGCTACGTGGTCCGTTGAGCATCGTGTTTTCGCAGTGGAAGAGTTCATACGCAATAACGAGTCAATTGTTGCTGTGACGCGTGCCTTTCGCCGGCGTTTCAACATCCCACCTCGCGGTAGTGTTCCTAAGCGAGATACGATATTGAGTTGGGTGCATAATTTCCGCACTACTGGTTCATGTGCTCCAAAATGGACGCCTAGACCGCCAACAATAACAACGCCTGAGAACGTGGAGCGTGTGAGACGCGATGTCACTGCGAGCCCACGTCGATCAACGAGACGTCGTGCTCAAGCTCTTGGAATGTCACGTCGGAGCCTTCAAAGGATTCTTAACGAAGAACTGAAATTCCACCCCTATAAAATCCTGTTGGTACAGAAGATTCTCCCAACAGACCATCTTCAAAGGCTTCAGTTTAGCCAACAGATGTTGGAGTTATTGGAAGATGTAAACCTGATTATCATGATGTCTGACGAGGCTCACTTTCACATTAACGGATACGTAAACAAGCAAAATTGCCGTTACTGGGCCTACACTAACCCAAGAGATCTACACCAACGGCCTCTCCATAGTGACAAAGTGACGGTTTGGTGTGGGGTTTCTAAGGTAGGGATAATTGGTCCTTACTTTTTTGAAAATGAAAGGGAGCAGGCGGTTACTGTTAATTCGCAGCGTTATGTGAACATGATTGAAGATTTTCTTCTCCCACAACTTGAAGAGAACAATTACGACATGGGCAATATGTGGTTCCAACAAGACGGGGCAACTGCACATACCGCTAGGATATCAATGCAAGCTGTACGCGCTCTGTTCCCTGGCCGTTTGATTTCCCGTAATGGAGATGTCCATTGGCCCCCTCGCTCGCCGGACCTCACGGTATGTGACTTTTTCTTATGGGGCTATTTAAAAGCAAGGGTCGACATGAACAAACCCCGGACCATTCAGGAGTTGAAGGCAGCAATTCACACCGAAATCACATCAATTCCTGGTGATGTGCTTGAGCGGGCAATGCGGAACGTTAAGGACCGACTCCAAGAATGCGTCGCTCGAGAAGGAGGGCATTTGATGGATGTAATTTTTAAAAACTAACATTACTATTTTTTTGTTAATAAACTTCCATTGTAACTACACGTTTTGCACTTTATTTCAATCCAATACCTTTACAATTGACAGTTTGACAAGTATTTTAAAACCACCCGATCCATCTGCGCCACCCTGTATTTCTCGAGGTTAAAGAGCAGATGCCATCGGTTAGGAGTGGCTCGAGAAGATAGACCAAACACAAAACTTTCAGCAAATGGGGAACACTACCAGTACAGGAGGATGCCTTTTGGGTTGAAAAAAGAGCTGGTGACATTCCAAATGTTGCTGGACGAGGTACTGAGAGGCCTGAAACCACGCCAGTGACGAGTATATCTTAATGACATTATAACCCATTCAAGGGATATACAGGAACATAGATACCGTCTAAAAGAAGTATTCAGCAGCACGTCTCACATTCAACGCAACAAAATGTCACTTTGCATTGGAGGAAGTTAACTGTTTGGGCCATACCATAAGTAAGGATTGTGTAATGACTGCTCCGAGGTTGGCGCAAGCACCACAGGATTTTCTAGGGAGTTGCAATGTTTCCTCGGTCTCGTGAGTTACTATAGGAAGTTCGAGAAGGGATTTGCAAATACTGCAAGACGGCTTACGCAATTGTTGTAGAAAGGGGTTAAGTTTGTGTGGTCGGAGGAATGTCAAGGAGCATTTGACGAGTTAAAGAAAATTTGACATGCAGACCAGTTTTGGTGTTTCCAGACTTTCAGAAAGAATTTATATTGTCATTTGATGCATAGACTACGCCCTTGGCTGCATTTTGAGCCACGAAACCGATGGTCAACAACATCCTGTTACCTTCGCATCAAGACAATTGAACGCCGCAGAAAAAAATTAGTCCACAACGGAGAGAGAGAGAGAGAGATGATTAATCTGGTATAGAGAATAACGTACTTTCAATGCTACTTGCACAGGAGCAAGTTTAAGGTGATATCGGACCATGCAGCTTTAAAATGGTTACTAGGCGTGAAAGCTCGTCTAGCAGGTTAACGAGATGAGCATTAAAACTCAGTGCATTTGAGTAAAAAGTAAGACACAAGCCCGGAAGCAAAGAGAAATGCGGACGGACTAAGCGGAAAGACAGCTGTAATACAAGTACTGGGTCACGATCTTGCGGAATGGCAAGCAGCGCAGAACACCGACAATGAATGTAGGCAGTATAAGAAACAGCACCAATTTGGTGCACATGCCTGATTATTGTGCAGAGAGACAAAATTGGAACCACGAGTGGTGGTTCCGGCCAAGTTAAAATTGGAAGTGTTACGTGAGATGCACGATCACATTTTGTCAGGCCATGATGGATGCAGGGTGACGAATAGAAATGTGGAAAGGAAAGAAGGATGATGTAGGTAGATACGTCAGGAACTGTGTGGGTTGTGGAAGGATGGCCAGTTTAAATCGGAGGCAGGTACTGTTACAAAGATTGCCAGAAGCAACGGAACCTTTAAGTTGTTTGGGGTGGACTGGTTAGGACCACTCAACCGAATACCAGCAGGGAATCGTTTTGTGCTGACCACAAAAAAGAATTTTTCTCGTTACGTCGAGATTGTGCCAATGCCGGACCAACAGGCAATCAGAGTCGCACAGGCGTTAGTTAATGGGCGGATATTGAAGTTTGGAATGCCCAGACGATGATAATGGACCAGGGGACGAACTTTAAGTCAGACCTGATGAAGAAATTGTGTCAGTTGCTGAGAGTGAAGAAGATGAGGACTAGCCCACTACATCTCCAAGTTAACGGTACGAGATAAAGACTTCATAGAACAATTTCGAAAGTGCTTGGTTACTACATGGATGCAAATCATTCAAACTGAGATAATACGTAGTTTTTATCGTAAACGAACGTAACTCCGCTGTATATACTTGCACTGGGTTACCATCATTCGAGGTAGCGTATGGCAAAAAGGTGCCTTCACCTTTCGACATGATTGACCAGAAGAGTGGCAGAAAGGGGGAAGCAGTCCCCGATTTTGCAAGAAAAGTAAAGGAGAGAGCAGTACGACTGTTTTGGGGAAACAGGAAGAAGCTGTGTGGGTGGTGTTGTGAAGTCCATATACGCCAAAGGGAAAGAAAAGAAGTTTTTAACACGACACCAGAGCCCATACCATGTAGTCGATACCATCTCATTAGTGAACGTGAAGCAGCATTTACCAAGAAGGGCGATGATTGTGCATGTGGGACGTCTGTGACCATTCAAGGGTGCGCCAGGGGCGAACTACTAGAACTGCTAGTTATAGGCAAGGGAGGGTATTAAGAGGAAAAAGCGAAACGATGAGCGACGGGAGAGGGAAATCCGGATACCTCAGACTCGTCATACAATTAAGGTCAAGAGAGTAGTTATGTGTATCGATTATGTGGAGTTTATTTGCATGTGTAGTGTAGGACATAATGCTGATAGTAGTAGGGGTAGACCTATGTGTTTATTTGTGGTAGTCTTGTCAGTAGAAGATCGCTATTTAGAGACAGCAGGCTTCTTGGAGGGAGGTGAGGTGATATGTATCCCTATCCTCAGGTTGCCAGGTGAGGGAGAAGAAGTTGCCAGTTTTGGCTGTATTGTACCTCTTCGCCGGGGATGAAGTAATGGGACTGTAAGTACACCAGCAGGATGGTGGAATGCTGTTTTCCAGACAGTCAGATGTGGTATTTTCTAGTCATAAATGGTCTCTTAAGTTTAGTATTTAATATGTAGGAGCTACGAAATGAAATCAGGAGGCTGGAAGAAGTACTTTCAGGGGAGCAAGAATTGGCGATTAATAGTGGGAAGCAGAGAGAGATCTCAAAGGAACAGAGGAACTGGCTCGGGGCATATGCACGAATAAAGGAGCAGATGTAAGATTGAAGTAGTTCCACATGAGCTTAGGAGAGTAGAAATGGGATGGACAGACGCTGGGGTTAGAATACTGAAGACAGTCTTCGGGACAGCAGACGCAAGCGATGTGAGCAAATTGCATGAAATGGCAGAAGCAGCAAGAGGGTTAGCAGAAGTGAATAAAGTGACTGTACAGTGGCATTCCACGCAAATTATGAACTTGGAAAGCAGCGTGCTAAGCAGCACATGCTTTCTCCTGAATTGCTATAATAATAATTATAAAAGGTGGCAATTTTATTTACGCACTGTCTTTTAAATAGATATGATGGTATCTGATACTCAAGTACTAATGCAAAGCAACTTAATGATGCTGAAATGCTTTAAATTCTTGCTATGATTTAATCTTTAAAATTTAATAATTCTCTTCCTGTTAATATTTAATTAATTAACTCACGTCGTTGAGATTTCGTAACGCTGACGGCGCTAATATTTAAGGTTGTTCAGTCCTTGTTTTGTTTTCTTTCAATTGTTGCGTGCCAGCGATGGTGCAATGCTGTTCACTTTCAAGTCTACACATTTATAAAAATCAGGTCCAGGAAATACTTTTGTGATCACGGTTGCGATTTAGACGGTATTCGCGTAACTGTACTGATTAAGAGTTATCGTTTCCGAAAGATGTAGGTTCGATTAAAGCTGTGTACACTTTTACGCATATAATTAAAATATTCCTAACACGTCGCGTAACAAAAAGTAACATGCGAATCACAACCGTGGTCAAACGAAAAAAATATATGATGACATAAATGTTCTCCGCTGTTATTCAGGACAGGTTTAGATTAAACACCGCAATTTTCAGTCTTTAGAAATCACAAGACGATACACTTTAGAGATATTTGTTTTGAATAATTTGTAGTTACCTTTTCTTATACAATATGTTGATTGTCCGCAAGGATTATCTCTCTCTCTCCTTTTTATAGCCTTTATACATTCACATTACATACATCGGTTAAGAAACTTTTCCTTCTCTACAGACCAGTACGAGAACAAAATCCGCCCAGACAAAATGTCTTACATAGAATCAGTTCTCACTTAACAATCATATATAGTTTCGTAGTACAAACAATGCTAGTTTATTCCGTGCACTAGAAAGTCTTTGATTCACTGAGCACAAAAATTAAAATAACAAAATTATAATTACATTTTTAATATCGTCAATTCTTCTTTATATCATGAAAATAAGGTCTGAAATCGTCGTAATATTATTTTTCATCGTTGTAGCACTGTACTCCGTCAGTTGACTAAGGATTATACCAGACGCAACGTTAATCTTGACGAGGTTATTGCAGTCGCTAGGAGATGGCACCTGGGACACAAGGCTAGAGCTAACAAATTTGCAGGAGGCAGTGCATCAGGTGCTACATGGTCAATTAGGTCCATCCTTACCCTCGCCCAAGCAATTTCTGAAGAGGACGAGGAAGGTGCAAGGAGAGCTGCCAACGGAATTACAACTAGAGTTGGAATCAAGTCGTCAGAACTTACCATTTTACTACCATACTGCAGTAGTGGGTTTAGTAACAGATAGCGTGTGATTGTAGGTATCGGGAAAAATACCAGTACCTGGGAAACACACAGTATTTAGGTGCTACACAGTGCCACAGTGCACACTTATCCCGTGAAGCTAGCAGTAGTTGGGAAATTTATGCAAATGAGAGAAGAAGGGGCGTTACTACTAGCGGAAGGTGGGGGCCGACACGTGGAGATGAGTGTGGGTGAGCTCCAGGAATGTCGGAATGGGGTGGTGACCATATGCCCAACTCATGAGGTTATAATGAGTAGGGACACATGCATCCTGCAACTATTTAAGAAAAAAACCGAACCTAAGGAACATCTTTGCCCAAAGGAGGTGATTGAACCACAATCTTATTTTCGGAGAGCAAGGCTTCCCTGGGTCTCTTCTGTGTACAATGGCATGGTGGTGGTCGCTAGTTGTTATGAACAAGGGAAACTCACATGGGCAAAACGTTTGGATTTGCGAGGCAGCAGACTACTAATTAACGGGACTAGGTTGATATAGTAGGACCTATGTTTCATTTACCAGCGAGTTACCCTAATTAACGTGACACAGCTAGAGATGTATTTGCCAGATGGACCACTAGAGATCCAAACGGAATCTTATCTTTCTGGACGATGCTTGGGAGCCAGGTCTGGACCACTCCATAAGCCATATGACAGCAGTCCAAGAAGGGCAGATAACTGTGGAACAAATGCTAAAGCATGTAGAGCAGTATCAGAATAGGAGATGTCAAGTAATAGCGACTTCAAGTGTTGCAATTCCTGGCACCATGATGGTTCAGATTCTGCTCTGCCTGCTTTTTTTTAATATTTGAGGGGACGAAGCGTGAGGAAACACAATCTAGAAATAAAACAAGTTCCGGTAGATTGGATTCTCAGGGCAAGATATGATAGACAGACCGACTTATTTGATATAGTACTTTTGTAATAGGAATAGACAAGAAACTTCCTGGCAGATTAAAACTGTCTGCCGGACCGAGAATGGACCGATGGCCTTTGTAGTCTGCTCACTTCAACCCCACACACCAATCAGCCGGACCGAGACTTGAACTCAGGACCTTTGGCTTTCGCGGGCAAGTGCTCTACCATCTGAGCTACCCAAGCACGACTCACGACCCGTTCTCACAGCTTCAATTCTGCCAATACCTCGTCTCCTACCTTCTAAACTTCACAGAAGCTCTTGTGCGAAACTTGGAGAACTAGCACTCCTGGAAGAAAGTATATTGCGGAACTGTGAAGACGGACCGCGAGTCGTGCTTGGGTAACTCATATGGTAGAGCACTTGCACGTGAAAGGCAAAGGTCCCGAGTTCAAGTCTCGGTCAGGCAGACGGTTTTAATCTGCCAGGAAGTTTCATATCAGCGCACACTCCGCTGCAGAGTGAAAATCTCATTCTGGAGGAATAGACATGTTGGGGTTATTGTAAGATGAATAGTTGTAATGGGTCAAATTAAGACCCAAGGGACTGGGTCTTCTCCATGGAGGGAGGCAGTGTAGTGGCACTGTCCAGTCAAAGTATTAAATCTTTAGCGTAAGTGACTGAAAGTAGCATGGAGGCTGCCGTGCAGTATTAAGATAACAGTGCTGTCCGTCAGTCATGCTATGTCGACATGTAGGGCACAGTAGCAGGTGTGTAAGTCAGTTGTGAAGAGAGGACAGCTGAGTAGTAATGGTAAACTGCCCTCTTACATCAAAGAACGAACGACGTAGTAAGCGGGTCGTTGCCACCACACTCGAGCGAGTTTCTATGTTATGGGTGATGTGACCAGACACAGTGTTTTAGAGACACAGATGGGCAGTAGCGGATTATAAGTGAGGCTAAATTTGAGGACAGGACATTATTGGGCTCGAGGACTTCGTCATCACTGAGCAACTGCACCACGAGACCTGAGCACCGCCGGACTGCAAGACGACTGGGCAGCACCAGCAGCAGACTCCGGTTTGGGAACAGGCTGAGTCCTCCCGAGACTTGGTGCCACAGCCCCATCGGCCTTCTGTCCATGCCTACTGCAACCAACACTGAGATCCAGGAAGGGGCTCGGCGTCGCGACACCAGCCACGGTCTGCCGGCTGCCTGAGGGGCACAGGTCGAAACCCATGCGCAGTCGCCTCCCCCACCAAGGAATGAGGAGCAGTGGGTCTACCATCTGACATATCGCTCTGCCAGGAAGCGCCGCTGTCGCAAGTGGCCAGGCCCTTGCCTTCGCTGCCGGATCAGAGTCATTATGCAGCCTCACAGGGCTTGTCCTAGGAGTCGACGCCCACTGCACTGTCCAGAGCTCAAGAGGAGAGGCGTGCCTGCCTGATGTAGAATTCAAGATGTAATAAGGTTATATAGTCAAATTGTCCACAGCGTTTCTACTGGTTCCCCACGATCTACAGCATCAGCACACATGGATGACCCCCCCACAGAGTGTCCATACAGAATGCACCAATTTTTATGCTAAAGTATAAGTGACCTCAGTGACTAAACAAGCTTCCACAGGGGTGTCCAAAACAGAAAGTGATAATTAAAACTATATTAGGGAGGGAATAACAGAGAGGATAAAGAAGATGAGGTCAGCTTTCTGCATGATGAGAGAGATATACAATAAAACGAATATATCTACAGAGGCAAAGATAAGCCACTACAAGGCAACGGTGAGGAATGCAGTATTATATGCTGCTGAGACGATGACACTAGGAAGAAATGGGGCAGAACAACTAGAGAAAGGAGAGAGAAAATTACTGAGAAAAATACTAGGTCCCAAAAGAGGTGGAGAGACGTGGATGCGAAGACCTAGGGAAGAATTGTACTGGATCATGAGAACAATATCCGAGGAAATCAGACTCAAAAGGGCAAGGTTTGCTGGACATGTAGTTAGGATGAGTATGGACAGGATGACGAAGAGAGTGTGGGAAACAACAGGGAGGACAAGGGGAAAGACAGGAACCAAGTGGGTTGTTGAACTTCGGAAGGACTGGTTGGAATTGGGGATCAAGGTCGAAGGAAAGGAAAATTGGAGGAACAAATATACACCGATCAATATGCCGGAGATCAATGACAGAAGAATACAGGAAAAGATCAGAGTGTCACCAGTGGAGCCGACAGGAGAAACGGAAACTGAAGATCTCGGAAGAAGAGCGGGAGAGAAGAAAAGAAAGAATGAAGAGGTTCTGGAAGAATAAGAGGAAAATGCAGTCCACGAAGGGGCTACCCGTGGTCCTACAGAGGCTGTGACGCAAGAAGAAGAAGAAGAAGAAAGCTATATTAGGCCCCAATAAAGTTAATTATATGTTTCTTGAGACATTATTTTCTTCTCCCCTAAAATTGTAGTTGGTCAGTTCGTTTTTTTAACATAGCTTCAGGTCGATCTAAGATGAAGTGTCAGGTGTCACTGCTGCATTCTATTGGAGAAACGTGTATAGAACAATTTACACTAGGAGATAGCACTGAGACACTTCATGTGAGAGTCCACAGTTACATATCAGGTGTCAAGTGTAAGTTACACAGCAAAAGCTCTCTTGCGGTAACTAATACATTGTTGTACATTATTTTACGTAACATGTTGTAACGTTCTTTATAAAAAGTTTTGTGTTTTTGTTTGTTAATGAATATGAGATACAAATTTACTGTGTGATGTATTGTTGAGCAGGTGGTGTTCTTAACCAGTTTTATTGTAATCCAAAAAAATAAACAACTTAATCTGGAAAACCAGTATGCAATGCCTATAAGGAAATCAGTCCCTCTGAAATATACCCAGTCTCGTGAGCGCCGAGTTCTATGGTCCTGTGAAAAAAAAAAAAAAAAAAAAAAAAAAAAAAAAAAAAAAAAAACTGGCAAAATTCCGTGTGCAAATAAAGAATCAAATAATTTTCCTTTGCTCTAGAATCGCAATGGATATAATCTTGGTATTCTGTTCTCACCACAGTGGGCATAGAAAATATTCAGTCTTGGCACAGAGAAGTGCAACGCCGGCTGTAAAATAGCTTCATACAGATAATATCAGTAGATTGGTTGATAAACGAATAGCCTTGCAAATGTTTAGTGAAAATACTGGATATTGACTCAGCACTGTGCAATGCTGCCCGCACTGAAGCTGTTACAAACAGTAACACTTTTCTGATTCTGCCTCATTAACATTTTTCTGACTCGGATTGAAAAATTATTTCTTAAAAAAAAATATTCATTGGGTTCAAATAAACACGACATGCAAGAGGATCAGATACTGATAAGGGCATATCCGAAGACCAAATGCTTCAGTTTGAAAATTGTATTCAAATTAAAGTTTCTCCTTCCCAAAATCTCAACTTCAAACTAAGTGAACTTCTCAACTGTTCTACAATTCTCACTTGCTGTCGTAATTCAAAGCGCTTGGATTATTTCATTATAAAAAGTCAGACATCGTTTGGCAAAATAGATACCAAAATTTAGCTTCTCTGTATCAGGATTACACGGCAACTGCTACTGCGCTCCGCACACCCCTACTTACAATCGATTCTGCCACTCAGGCAATATCTTTGGTTCAGTGGTGTCAAAAGTACAATCTTTCCTACATATGACAATCGTTTCAGGTCATTTCGCGTGAATTATACACTCCTGGAAATTGAAATAAGAACACCGTGAATTCATTGTCCCAGGAAGGGGAAACTTTATTGACACATTCCTGGGGTCAGATACATCACATGATCACACTGACAGAACCACAGGCACATAGACACAGGCAACAGAGCATGCACAATGTCGGCACTAGTACAGTGTATATCCACCTTTCGCAGCAATGCAGGCTGCTATTCTCCCATGGAGACGATCGTAGAGATGCTGGATGTAGTCCTGTGGAACGGCTTGCCATGCCATTTCCACCTGGCGCCTCAGTTGGACCAGCGTTCGTGCTGGACGTGCAGATCGCGTGAGACGACGCTTCATCCAGTCCCAAACATGCTCAATGGGGGACAGATCCGGAGATCTTGCTGGCCAGGGTAGTTGACTTACACCTTCTAGAGCACGTTGGGTGGCACGGGATACATGCGGACGTGCATTGTCCTGTTGGAACAGCAAGTTCCCTTGCCGGTCTAGGAATGGTAGAACGATGGGTTCGATGACGGTTTGGATGTACCGTGCACTATTCAGTGTCCCCTCGACGATCACCAGTGGTGTACGGCCAGTGTAGGAGATCGCTCCCCACACCATGATGCCGGGTGTTGGCCCTGTGTGCCTCGGTCGTATGCAGTCCTGATTGTGACGCTCACCTGCACGGCGCCAAACACGCATACGACCATCATTGGCACCAAGGCAGAAGCGACTCTCATCGCTGAAGACGACACGTCTCCATTCGTCCCTCCATTCACGCCTGTCGCGACACCACTGGAGGCGGGCTGCACGATGTTGGGGCGTGAGCGGAAGACGGCCTAACGGTGTGCGGGACCGTAGCCCAGCTTCATGGAGACGGTTGCGAATGGTCCTCGCCGATACCCCAGGAGCAACAGTGTCCCTAATTTGCTGGGAATTGGCGGTGCGGTCCCCTACGGCACTGCGTAGGATCCTACGGTCTTGGCGTGCATCCGTGCGTCGCTGCGGTCCGGTCCCAGGTCGACGGGCACGTGCACCTTCCGCCGACCACTGGCGACAACATCGATGTATTGTGGAGACCTCACGCCCCACGTGTTGAGCAATTCGGCGGTACGTCCACCCGGCCTCCCGCATGCCCACTATACGCCCTCGCTCAAAGTCCGTCAACTGCACATACGGTTCACGTCCACGCTGTCGCGGCATGCTACCAGTGTTAAAGACTGCGATGGAGCTCCGTATGCCACGGCAAACTGGCTGACACTGACGGCGGCGGTGCACAAATGCTGCGCAGCTAGCGCCATTCGACGGCCAACACCGCGGTTCCTGGTGTGTCCGCTGTGCCGTGCGTGTGATCATTGCTTGTACAGCCCTCTCGCAGTGTCCGGAGCAAGTATGGTGGGTCTGACACACCGGTGTCAATGTGTTCTTTTTTCCATTTCCAGGAGTGTATTACAAAATCGGGCTCCACGTACAATTGGACCTCTCACAATGTGTTTTAGAAAACAATAATACAGACAATGGATCTGTTTTATAGAAAATAACATAGACATTATAAAAATGATAAGAACATTGAAATAACCGTTGTTCGTATATGTGTGTGTGGGGTGGGGAAGGGGGGGGGGCGTGTGCACAGACAATAGCAGACTTTTGGAGGTAGTGTGGGGTGGCTACATTGTCAGAAGCATCAGTGGCCGAGGTGTGGGACTGGATGGCAGGCTGACGGGGCCAGGGAAGAAGTGACTGTCAAAATTAACACTTTTTGTCCAACTTACACATTGGTTCTGCATTGTGGTGGAGAGATAATCACTTGCTGGCACCATGCTTTGCTGATGTCTGCACGTGGCACCGGGCTCATGTCTATGTTGAGCGAGCCACAGAACTGATGTCAGTAGTGCATACTGGAATCTTGCAAAGGTAGCCCCTCTCTGATAGACGAACACGCCAAAGTGGCAAAGGCAACTGGCAAGTGGCATGTCCACCGCATTATCGGTAGGCAGGTGCTGTGACCAGGGTGCAACCAGCTGCCTCCTGGGAGGAGTTGAGCTGCTGGTGGGGACTCAAACAGGGCTGCAGTTGGCGGCTCTATGTCATCTCCTAATCTGGTGTATCACCTGCTGGACTGCGAATGAATCTGCTTCAAAATCAACTGTTCTTTGTGCCATATAGCAGCGCATTTGGTCTGCCAATGCGTAACTCCTGGCCACGTACTCAGTAATGCCACTGAAAGCCCGCTGGTGGAGACATCGCCTTGCCTATGCCATGCATAACTGGCTGCCCTGGTAAGTCATGCTGAGCAAGGCTAGCCCAGCTCACAGTAATGTCACATGCTTGCTGTCTTAATCCAAATGTCAACGTGCCCAGGTCGCTGGCCACCAGCGGCTAATGCAGTGTTCCACCACACTTTCTAACAAATTTTGCTCTTAACCTGGTAGCAGCAATACATTACACAGCTCCGTGGAAAAGATTCACCCCTTCAGGCTTTCCTTAAAACTGGCTCCCACCATGTCTCACATATACACCACAAATTCCGTTACAAAACGTGTGGTACAATTCTCAAAGTCCAGAGTCCACATTTGTCTTCCACCCTTACATGCTAAACGCCTTCTTATACTGTTTAGTTGCTTACATCTACCCCACTTAAAAGTCTACTAGTTTCTCTAGAACTTCCATCACTTTGTGCTTATTCTCGTCTCACATTCTTTCAAAACGTATACCCCCCACAACTTGCGAACATTCACTGGTCACTCTGTGGTCTTACATCCTCTTATATTCTATCCCGTACAACTTTTTTTACAGCAGCAGACTCTAGGAATCGAGTACGCCAGGATATGTATTACTGGTAGCCTTCGATCTCAAACAGATGAGGGCTACGCAAGGCAGAGTTAAAGTCACTACAGTGCTAGGTACTGTGCCACTCAAGGCCACAGGTACTCGTTGTTGCCCTTTCCGACACTGTTCAACATGCTGCACGAACTGCTCTGCAGACATTCGCCACTCTTGTGTGGCTGTTAATTGGTTCAGGGAATGGACCAAGTTGGGTTTCCATACAGGGTTGAGAAAGATGGCTCCTATGGCCAGTGAAGCTGCAGCTATGTTCAAGTGATTAACTCCATTCATTGTGAATGGCAGATGGAAAGTTGGCCCAGTTCCTTCACAATTTGTCTATCACTCAACAATCCACTATCTTTCAGTTCCAACCATCTCGCCCCCACTAGCCTTCCTTGCTCATAATGACTCGCTACTATTACAACAGTCATACACAGAAAAAAATCCAATGCAGACCTATTTGCTGGAAATACAGCCTAGATTCCATGGTATTCCTTGGGCAAAGGTGACCCCCACTCTGCCATGAATAACTGCTGTGCATGTGACTGTGCTCGTCCGAATTACACGAGCTAGACATACTGTAACTTTCCCATCTCTGTTTGCGGTGTACAGCAACCTGAGGCCATGGACTACCATCAGCCCCCCCCCCCCCCCCACCCGTCAGAAAAAAGAAGTCTGTTGTCATTGATCAGTATCCTTCACAAAAATAAAAAGGTCTTATTCTAATTGAAAAAAACATATGATAATTTTTAATCCACTACTCCCCCTATCCCGCACATAATACAGGGTGATTCAAAAAGAATACCACAACTTTAAAAATGTGTATTTAATGAAAGAAACATAATATAACCTTCTGTTATACATCATTACAAAGAGTATTTATAAAGGTTTTTTTTTCACTCAAAAACAAGTTCAGAGATGTTCAATATGGCCCCCTCCAGACACTGGAGCAATATCAACCCGATACTCCAACTCGTTCCACACTCTCTGTAGCATATCAGGCGAAACAGTTTGGATAGCTGCTGTTATTTCTCGTTTCAAATCATCAATGCTGGCTGGGAGAGGTGGCCGAAACACCATATCCTTAACATACCCCCATAAGAAAAAATCGCATGGGGTAAGATCAGGGCTTCTTGGAGGCCAGTGATGAAGTGCTCTGTCACGGGCTGCCTGGCGGCCGATCCATCGCCTCGGGTAGTTGACGTTCAGGTTTCATAACTATCCTTTTTCGTAGGACTCTCCATACAGTTGATTGTGGAGTTTGCAGCTCTCTGCTAGCTCTGCGAGTCGATTTTCCTGGGCTGCGAACAAATGCTTGCTGGATGCGTGCTACATTTTCATCACTCGTTCTCGGCCGTCCAGAACTTTTCCCTTTGCACAAACACCCATTCTCTGTAAACTGTTTATACTAACGTTTAAGACACCACCTATCAGAGGTTTAACACCATACTTCATTCGAAATGCACGCTGGACAACTATCGTCGATTCACTTCTGCCGTACTCAATAACAGAAAAAGCTTTCTGTTGAGCGGTCGCCATCTTACCATCAACTGACGCTGACGCCTAGTCAACAGCGCCTCAAGCGAACAAATGTACAAGTAAATGAAACTTTATAGCTCCCTTAATTCGCCGACAGATAGTGCTTAGCTCTGCCTTTTGTCGTTGCAGAGTTTTAAATTCCTAAAGTTGTGGTATTCTTTTTGAATCACCCTGTATTCTAAATAATAATAAATAAACACAACAAAAATAGAATGAGGTTTACACTCTGCAGCGGAGTGAAACTTCCTGGCAGATTAAAACTGTGTGCCAGACCGAGACTCGAACTCGGGCTCTTTGCTTTTCACAGACTACTCTACCAACTGAGCTACCCAAGCTCGACTCAGACCCTGTCTTTACAGCTGGCAGAAGTGAAGCTGTGAGGACGGGGCGTGAGTCGTGCTTGGGTAGCTCAGTTGGTAGAGCACTTGCGCGCGAAAGGCAAAGTTCCCAAGTTCGAGTCTCGGTCTGGCACACAGTTTTAATCTTCCAGGAAGTTTCACAGCAAAAATACATCTGCTATTTCCTTGATCTCAGAGCATATGGCATTTCCTTGTACAGGTCCATTTATACTTTCTCATGTACTCCTCCCTTTCCTCCACTTTCCTTTTTCTCTGGCTCCACTCTTATTGTCCCTGGGATTAACTCCAGGGCACCTCTGAACGGCCACAACTTTCCAACATGCACTATTGTCAACCTCGTCGGCAACTATAACCTAACACTGAGAGGTGATATGGTTTCTGCTACTTGATAAGAACCTTGGTATCTCTACACAAATTTCTTCGTCTTGCCTTCAACGTATATGGAGTAGCCAAAATTAGCCACTGCTCCACTCTGTATTTTGGTAAGCCTCTCATATGGCTGATGTTTTCTACTGTCTCTCTAATGCTCTGGTATTCACCCTCTTTACTCGTTTCCATACCTCTCATTGTTCCCACAAACTCATGGATCGACTCCCCGCCCTTGCCTACATTATGTCAAATAGTGATGACAATTTTCTCGCTTAACCCATCTTGTATGATGCTGACAACCCTGCAATGGTGTGGACCTTTCAATTGTACATACACACTACAAACGAAATATACGTGTCTCAATCACTGTGGTGAGAATTCACACAGTAACTCAGCTTCCTCCAGCTCTTCTGATGCACCTGTTCCATTCTTCCATTCTACTGAGGGTGAAGTGGACTAGTTCTTAATATCTTTACTGGTAAAATCCGACATAATTCCTTCATCAAGTTGACATGAAGTTCGTCTCCTGATCTATAATCACCATTTTTGGTACTTCAAACTTAAGTATCCATCTATTAACCTTTGCCTGTGCTTACTGGTTTGACACAGGTATCATCACAAGGTACAGGAGACATTACCAAATACCATCAGCACAAAATTATTCCCCATTGAAGTCTGGTTAAACAGGCATAACACATCCACCTCAATCATCCCAAACGATTTTGAAGCTTCTGGCAGTCTATGTAAAGATACTTACTTATGACTCAAGTCAACACGCTGTGCACACTGCACACAATTCTTCACATATTGATCCACATCTCTTTTTCTTCCTTTCCACCAGTGTTACCTGTACCCTTCACTTCGTGTTCTGCGTCCTGCATGACATGGTCTTACACTTCCTATAGAACTTCCTCCTTCAACCTAGCCAACACCACCACTTGCAGCCCTAACCTTGTTACCTTACACAACAAACCATCACACCTGCTGAACTGTGATGGTGTGCCGTATTGTTCGCATTAAATGTCAGCATCTGTGCTGCTTGCCATTCAGCAAGGTCATGACCCAGTACTTGTACTACACCAGTCCTCCAGCTTAATGTGTCCACATTTTCCATGTTCCTGTCCTGGCTTGTGAACTACTTTGTAGTCAAACTAACTAACGCCGATCGCATTAGTCTGATGGATGGCTCCTTAAACCCTAAGAATCATTCCTGAGCAGTGTGATCAGTCACAACTTTAAACTTTTTCCCATAAAATTAACACTGTAAGCACATCACTCCATACTGTATGTGAGACTAAACATTTCTATCTCCTCCATGATCGAATAGTTTCTCTCAACTCTATTGCCTTGACACAGAAGTGATAGGGTGTCCCTCACCATTGATCCCCCCCCTCCCCCCCTCCCCCTCTCCCCCCCCCCCCTCCCGTGAACCATAGACCTTGCCGTTGGTAGGGAGGCTTGCGTGCCTCAGCGATACAGATAGCCGTACCGCAGGTGGAACCACAAGGGAGGGGTATCTGTTCAGAGGCCAGACAAACGTGTGGTTCCTGAAGAGGGGCAGCAGCCTTTTCAGTAGTTGCAGGGGCAACAGTCTGGATGATTGACTGACCTGGCCTTGTAACAGTAACCAAAACGGCCTTGCTGTGCTGGTACTGCGAACGGCTGAAAGCAAGGGGAAACTACGGCCGTAATTTTTCCCGAGGGCATGCAGCTTTACTGTATGGATAAATGATGATGGCGTCCTCTTGGGTAAAATATTCCGGAGGTAAAATAGTCTCCCATTCGGATCTCCGGGCGGGGACTACTCAAGAGGACGTCGTTATCAGGAGAAAGAAAACTGGCGTTCTACGGATCGGAGCGTGGAATGTCAGATCCCTTAATCGGGCAGATAGGTTAGAAAATTTAAAAAGGGAAATGGATAGGTTAAAGTTGGATATAGTGGGAATTAGTGAAGTTCGGTGTCAGGAGGAACAAGACTTTTGGTCAGGTGAATACAGGGTTATAAATACAAAATCAAATAGGGGTAATGCAGGAGCAGGTTTAATAATGAATAAAACAATAGGAATGCGGGTAAGCTACTACAAACAACGCAGCAAACGCATTGTTGTGGCCAAGATAGACACGAAGCCCACGCCTACGACAGTAGTACAAGTCTATATGCCAACTAGCTCTGCAGATGATGAAGAAATTGAAGAAATGTATGATGAAATAAAAGAAATTATTCAGATAGTGAAGGGAGACGAAAATTTAATAGTCATGGGTGACTGGAATTCGGTAGTAGGAAAAGGGAGAGAAGGAAACATAGTAGGTGAATAGGGATTGGGGGTAAGAAATGAAAGAGGAAGCCACCTGGTAGAATTTTGCGCAGAATATAACTTAATCATAGCTAACACTTGGTTCAAGAATCATCAAAGAAGGTTGTATACATGGAAGAACCCTGGAGATACTAAAAGGTATCAGATAGATTATATAATGGTAAGACAGAGATTTAGGAACCAGGTTTTAAATTGTAAGACATTTCCAGGGGCAGATGTGGACTCTGACCACAATCTATTGGTTATGAAGTGTAGATTAAAACTGAAGAAACTGCAAAAAGGTGGGACTCTAAGGAGATGGGTCCTGGATAAACTGAAAGAACCAGAGGTTGTAGAGAGTTTCAGAGAGAGCATTAGGGAACGATTGACAAGAATGGGGGAAAGAAATACAGTAGAAGAAGAATGGGTAGCTTTGAGAGATGAAATAGTGAAGGCAGCAGAGGATCAAGTAGGTAAAAGGACGAGGGCTAATAGAAATCCTTGGGTAACAGAAGAGATATTGAATTTCATTGATGAAAGGAGAAAATACAAAAATGCAATAAATGAAGCAAGCAAAAAGAAATACAAACTTCTCAAAAATGAGATCGACAGGAAGTGCAAAATGGCTAAGCAGGGATGGCTAAACGACAGATGTAAGGATGTAGAGGCGCATATCACTAGGGGTAAGATAGATGCTGATTACATGAAAATTAAAGAGGCCTTTGGAGAAAAGAGAATCACTTGCATGAATATCAAGAGCTCAGACGGAAACCCAGTTCTAAGCAAAGAAGGGAAAGCTGATAGGTGGGAGCAGTATATAGAGGAGCTATACAAGGGCGATGTTTTTGAAGACAATATTATAGAAATGGAAGAGAATATAGATGCAAATGAAATAGGAGATATGATACTACATGAAGAGTTTGACAGAGCACTGAAAGACCTAAGTCAAAACAAGTCCCCGGGAGTAGACAACATTCCATTAGAACTACTGACAGCCTTGGAAGAGCCAGGCCTAACAAAACTCTACCATCAGGTGAGCAAGATGTATGAGACAGGCAAAATACCCTCAGATTTCAGGAAGAATATACTAGTTCTAATCCCAAAGAAATCAGGCGTTGACAGATGTGAAAATTACCGAACCATCAGTTTAATAAGTCACGGCTGCAAAATACTAACGCGAGTTCTTTACAGACGAATGGAAAATCTGGTAGAAGCCGACCTTGGGGAAGATCAGTTTGGATTCCGTAGAAGTATGGGGACACGTGAGGCAATACTGACACTACGACTTATTTTAGAAGTAGATTAAGAAAAGGCAAACCTACGTTTCTAGCATTTGTAGACTTAGAGAAAGCTTTTGACAATGTTGACTGGAACACTGTCTTTCAAATTCTGAAGGTGGCAGGAGTAAAATACAGGGATCGAAAAGCTATTTACAATTTGTACAGAAACCAGATGGCAGTTATAAGAGTCGAGGGACACGAAGGGGAAACAGTGGTTGGGAAGGGAGTGAGACAGGGTTGTAGCCTCTCCCCGATGTTATTCAATCTGTATATTGAGCGAGCAGTAAAGGAAACAAAAGAAAAATTCGGAGTAGGTATTAAAATCCATGGAGAAGAAATAAAAACTTTGAGGTTCGCCGATGACATTGTAACTCTGTCAGAGACAGGAAAGGACATGGAAGAGCAGTTGAACGGAATGGACAGTGTCTTGAACGGAGGATATAAGATGAACATCAACAAAAGCAAAACGAGGTTAATGGAATGTAGTCGAATTACGTCGGGTGATGCTGAGGGAATTAGATTTGGAAATGAGACACTTAAAGTAGTAAAGGAGTTTTGCTATTTAGGGAGTAAAATAACTGATGATTGTCGAAGTAGAGAGGATATAAAATGTAGACTGGCGATGGCAAGGAAAGCGTTTCTGAAGAAGAGAAATTTGTTAACATCGGGGATAGATTTAAGTGTCAGGAAGTCGTTTCTGAAAGTATATGTATGGAGTGTAGCCATGTATGGAAGTGAAACATGGACGATAACTAGTTTGGACAAGAAGAGAATAGAAGCTTTCGAAATGTGGTGCTACAGAAGAATGCTGAAGATTACATGGGTAGATCACGTAACTAATGGGGAGGTACTGAATAGAATTGGGGAGAAGAGGAGTTTGGGGCACATCTTGATTAGAAGAAGGGATCGGTTGGTAGGACATGTTCTGAGGCATCAAGGGATCTCAAATTTAGTATTGGAGGGCAGCGTGGAGGGTAAAAATCGTAGAGGGAGACCAAGAGATGAATACACAGAAGGCTATAGGCTGCAGCAGGTACAGGGAGATGAAGAAGCTTGCACACGATAGAGTAGCGTGGAGAGCTGCATCAAACTAGTCTCAGGACTGAAGACCACAACAACAACAACACCATTGATCTGACTCAGAACGAGAGCATGATTAGATACATGGCAGAGAGGCGTGAATTCCTTCTGTAAATCAAGGAACACCAACACTGGACTCGATATCAAATCTCTTTTCAGCTCTTTGTGCACCACCTGAAATAATAGTTCAAATGGCTCTGAGCACTATGGGACTTAACATCTGAGGTCATCAGTACCCTATAACTCAGAACCATTTAAACCTAACTAACCCAAGGACATCACACACATCCATGCCCGAGGCAGGATTCGAACCTGCGACCTTAGCGGTCGTGCGGTTCCAGACTAAAGCGTCTAGAACCGCTCGGCCGCAGAGACCGGCTGCACCACCTAACATTCCTCCTTCCACATAAATTTTGCACCTCTTTGGAATGGTTGCTGCATCAGAAAACTCCCTTACGAATTTTATACAAAGTTTCAGAGTCCCAAGACGACTGTAGTTCTTAACTTGTCTTTCGCAATGGAAAATCTCGCACTGCCTGTAACAGTCTTTGAGCCGTTCTCACCCCATCTTTGCTAATCACAGACACAAAGTAGCTTACTTCCTCTAATGCAAACTGACACTTCTACATACTCAGCATCAAATTTGCAGACTGCAAACTCTTAAATACTTCCCTCAAACGTTGTCTATGTCCTTCCACGTCCCATGAGATCACAATTATATCATCCAATTAAACAAGACACTGCCAAGGTTTTAACCCCTTCAGCACTCCATCCATCAAGCGCTGAAGTGTTCAGACTGTGCGGCATCCTCTGATACTGGTAACAGCCCTAGGATAAATAAAAAGCTGCCTTCAGTCAGTCCTCTAGAACCACCTCCAACTGACGGTATCTGCTTCTTGAATCCATGGTAGATAGATACTGGCACTGACTAAAGTTATCAATGGTCTCTGTGATACTGGGTATGGGGTGAGTACCTGTTACAGTCTTACTGTTAAGATGGTGGTAATCACAGCAAAATCTTTATTTACTGGAACCATCCATAGATTTTTTGGCAAAATCACAATTCTTGTTTCTCATTGACTGTTACTTTTTCTATTACCCCATCAATCAATTGGTGGTTAATAAACTACTCCAGGATCATTGCAAATTTGAGGTATTCTATATGGTTTGTGGTACAAGGTGCTTCATTCTCTGTTGAAATTCTACGTTTTGTGACAGGCGTCGCAGACAATGGACTCCAAATAAAATCCCAATAGCTCCTCCATCTGTGTTCTCTCCCTTTAGATGCTCCACCTTCTAATGAAATGCAGCCTTAGCTGTGTCATGTGGCTGTTTATGGCCTACACCTTCTCTGTAGCAAATCAGTCTCCTGCAGAAAGTCGAATCTCACTACCAACATCCCCTTTGTCAACTATACTTCTTTAGTGCCGAAATAGTCAATAAAGATGGGTAATACCTTCCCACTGTTCTTTTCCCATACACATACTCCTTTTAACCGAAAATGCGCTGAGTATAATACATCGTTCTTTCCAAGGGTTCTATTATGCGTAAAATATTGAATGATAAGTCTTTCTCCAAACTTACCCAAAATATCTTCCCGGTGCCACTTGACACACAATCATATGAATCAAGGCTTACTGTATTTGTACATCCCCACTATGATCGACGCACCTTGTGACGGATCGACATTGACACTGCCTTACCTTAGGTGAAATGTCTTTCCACTGAATTCTACCACATGTTGCTGGAGGTCATTCATTATATGGTGTTGATGCAAAACGTCTACTGCATTATCATGCTATCACCCTTACTTACATGAAACGACACTTCCACACACTGCTTAAACCTGACTGCCTCCACCCAAAAATCTACACTCCTGGAAATGGAAAAAAGAACACATTGACACCGGTGTGTCAGACCCACCATACTTGCTCCGGACACTGCGAGAGGGCTGTACAAGCAATGATCACACGCACGGCACAGCGGACACACCAGGAACCGCGGTGTTGGCCGCCGAATGGCGCTAGCTGCGCAGCATTTGTGCACCGCCGCCGTCAGTGTCAGCCAGTTTGCCGTGGCATACGGAGCTCCATCGCAGTCTTTAACACTGGTAGCATGCCGCGACAGCGTGGACGTGAACCGTATGTGCAGTTGACGGACTTTGAGCGAGGGCGTATAGTGGGCATGCGGGAGGCCGGGTGGACGTACCGCCGAATTGCTCAACACGTGGGGCGTGAGGTCTCCACAGTACATCGATGTTGTCGCCAGTGGTCGGCGGAAGGTGCACGTGCCCGTCGACCTGGGACCGGACCGCAGCGACGCACGGATGCACGCCAAGACCGTAGGATCCTATGCAGTGCCGTAGGGGACCGCACCGCCACTTCCCAGCAAATTAGGGACACTGTTGCTCCTGGGGTATCGGCGAGGACCATTCGCAACCGTCTCCATGAAGCTGGGCTACGGTCCCGCACACCGTTAGGCCGTCTTCCGCTCACGCCCCAACATCGTGCAGCCCGCCTCCAGTGGTGTCGCGACAGGCGTGAATGGAGGGACGAATGGAGACGTGTCGTCTTCAGCGATGAGAGTCGCTTCTGCCTTGGTGCCAATGATAGTCGTATGCGTGTTTGGCGCCGTGCAGGTGAGCGCCACAATCAGGACTGCATACGACCGAGGCACACAGGGCCAACACCCGGCATCGTGGTGTGGGGAGCGATCTCCTACACTGGCCGTACACCACTGGTGATCGTCGAGGGGACACTGAATAGTGCACGGTACATCCAAACCGTCATCGAACCCATCGTTCTACCATTCCTAGACCGGCAAGGAAACTTGCTGTTCCAACAGGACAATGCACGTCCGCATGTGTCCCGTGCCACCCAACGTGCTCTAGAAGGTGTAAGTCAACTACCCTGGCCAGCAAGATCTCCGGATCTGTCCCCCATTGAGCATGTTTGGGACTGGATGAAGCGTCGTCTCACGCGGTCTGCACGTCCAGCACGAACGCTGGTCCAACTGAGGCGCCAGGTGGAAATGGCATGGCAAGCCGTTCCACAGGACTACATCCAGCATCTCTACGATCGTCTCCATGGGAGAATAGCAGCCTGCATTGCTGCGAAAGGTGGATATACACTGTACTAGTGCCGACATTGTGCATGCTCTGTTGCCTGTGACTATGTGCCTGTGGTTCTGTCAGTGTGATCATGTGATGTATCTGACCCCAGGAATGTGTCAATAAAGTTTCCCCTTCCTGGGACAATGAATTCACGGTGTTCTTATTTCAATTTCCAGGAGTGTATTACCACCATACCCAATGGCATTACATCATTATCCTCCACTTCACACAGTATATAGCTTGGTGGGTTCCATCGCCGACTCACTAGGTCTCTACTGGCTACAGACACATATGCTCCTATGTCTAATAAAATCTTGTAATTTCCTTACCTTCACCACATCCACTCTTGTATACATACCTGTTGCACCTACCTTTCGGCAGACTTCGTATCCCTTCTTGCATTTAATGGATGCTTCCTTCCTCCTTGTCCACCTCTACTATCATTACTGTAATGCTGTTGATGACCCATACCACCCCTATTCTATCGAGGTTGGCAACACTGTTTCTGCACATGCCCTGTATGACCATATTTCTAATACTCAGCGTTTACAAAGAATATACCACACCTATCCCTCACACCCATAAGACATACCAGTCTCATCATACTCCATTCCTAATCATACAACCGAATGGAGGCCCTTAATGGGCACCTTTGTGCATACTCCTCGACATATCCACTGGAAAGCCCCTTCGGAAAGCATCAAGCACCCTCTGATCAGCATTAACTTTTCTTATTCTGTCAGTAAAGTTTTTCATAGCTTGTCTCTTCGTAAAAGCACTCAGCTGCTGCTGAAATAATCTCGCGCTATTTTGCTTCTCGTACCTCTGCACAAGCCCCGTTCAGACGTCTCCACCTCATTTAACGCATCCGTGCATCTCACAAAAGTCTTTGCTTCTCCTGTTAAACGTAACGTCGCTACCTGCAACAACTGGATATTACTGGACTAACCTTCATAGTCGCCAATGTTGTCATGTCATCCACGAACATCGCATCCTCAGACGATCTTCTAGAAAATGGATTGACTATGTTAGTGCCAGCTAGATCTACTACAAGGCTCAGTGCCCTGAACAGTGTTAACCTCTCATCTCTAACTGTAAGCTTATTAAGCAAGACCGTATTTACTGAACTGCCTCCATCCCAGTGACTCCGCTATTGCAACACTTTTATCCTTCATTCAAAGACAATACAAATAAGCAGTAATTACCAACTAACAAAAAGAAAACAATTGAACCTTGCGCCCTATCATCAACCATCTAGATTCTCTACATTGCTCCGCAACATGATTAAAACGATGGCATGTAAAACAAGTTACAGATATAGATTCAGCACACGGTGTGGAATTCCCAAGCCGACTACTTTGAGAGCCCCTCAGAGGCACTAAATACTTCTCTTTACTATAGTCACGAAATTCAGACACATCAGCCAGTTCTTCTGATCTAAATAAAGTAACCCTGAAATGAGCCCGCCCAGTTAGCCAAGCAGTCCAACGCACGGCTTTCCAGGGCGGGATGGAGCGCCTGGTCCCCACCACGAATCCGCCCGGCGGACTTGTGTCGAGGTCCGGTGAGCCGGCCAGTCTGTGGATGGTTTTTAGGCGGTTTTCCATCTGCCTTGGCGAATGCGGGCTGGTTCCCCTTACTCCGCCTCAACTACACTACGTTGGCGATTGCTGCGCAAACACATTCTCCACGTACGCATACACTACCATTACTCTACCACACAGACATAGGGGTTACACTCGTCTGGTGTGAGACGTTCCCTGGGGGGGGGGGGGGGGGGGGGGGGTTTCCACCGGGGGCTGAACCGCACAATAACCCTGGGTTCGGTGTGGGGCGGTGGAGGGGTGAATTGGACTGCGGTAGTCGTCGTGGGGTTGTTGACCACTGTGACTGCGGTGGGGATGGAGCGTCTCCGTCGTTTCTAGGTCCCCGGTTCACATACAACATACAATCCTGAAGTGACAATGATATTCCCATTAGATTCCACGACTGTCACATACAAAAAAAAGTAACAAACAGTTCTTCCACTCACCCCATCATGTTAAAACTGCAAATCATGACCCAGGCGTCATGCCGCATGGATGATGCACCCTCTCTTATCCACTAAATGCGCATTAGTACGCCTGACACCACTCTCTAGGACAATCCTGGGGGTCATGTGAGGTGTTACATTGTCAGGTAGCTGATTCGCCGAGGGGTGAGACTGGCTTGGCAGGTCGATGATGCCCAGGAAGAAGCGGTTGTCAAATTTAGTAGTGTATTTACAACTTGTGCATTGGTTCTGCAACTTGGTGGGGAGGTGATCACACCCTTGCCCCATAGGGGTGGGACGGTAATCGGTCAGGCACATCGCCAACATCAGTAGCGTGTACTGCAGTCTTGCAGAGGTGGCCCCTCAATGATGAATGACCGAACCCAGCTGACTGAGGTGAGTGGCAAGAGGCGCTCCCATTGCACTGTGGATAGGTAGCTGCTGCACTCTGAGTGTGACCCATCGCATATTGGCAGGAGTCCTCCTCCTGCTGGAATGGACCGGCAGACCTGCTGTGCAGTGGCACGAAGTCCGGTGGACGGACTTTGTGCAAGTAGCAGGTAGCCCAGTAGGGACTCAAACCTGTGAGTGTGGCTTGTGGCTACATGTTGTCCCCTCGCATTGTGTATCACCTGTGTCCCGGTCGTTCTGCTACAGTGTGAACTTATCTGCTACAAAATCAACGGTTATTTGCACCAGATAAGGGCACATGTGATGTGCCAATGTGCTGCTCGTGGTCATGTACGCAACAGCACCACTGAAACCCCCACGGTTGAAACATCACCTTGTTTCTACTACGCATAACCAGTGCGTTGGTAAGTTACGCAAGTGAGGCCAGCCCGTCTTGGAATAATTTCACATGCTTCTTGTCTTAACACAAATTTGACACACCACACTCTCAGGCCACTGGCGGCTGACGCTATGTTACACCATAACTTCTCACAAGATTTACACTTAACCTGGTAGTGGTACTGCATGATATAGTTTTGATAAATACACTACTGGCTATTAAAACTGCTACACCACGAAGATGACGTGCTACAGACGCGAAATTTAACCGACAGGAAGAAGATGCTGTGATATGCAAATGGTTAGCTTTTCAGAGCATACACACAAGGTTGGCGCCGGCGGCGACACCTACAACGTGCTGACATGAGGAAAGTTTCCAACCGATTTCTCATACACAGACAGCAGTTGACCGGCGATGCCTGGCGAAACATTATTGTGATGCCTCGTGTAAGGAGGAGAAATGTGTACCATCACGTTTCCGTCTTTGATAAAGACGGACTGTAGCCTATCGCGATTGCAGTTTGTCGTATCACGACATTGCTGCTAGCGTTGGTCGAGATCCAATGACTGTTAGCAGAATAGGGAATCGGTGGGTTCAGGAGGGTAATACGGAACGCCGTGCTGGATCCCAACGGCCTCGTATCGCTAGCAGTCGAGATCACAGGCATCTTATCCGCATGGCTGTAACAGATCGTGCAGCCACGTCTCGATCCCTCAGTCAACAGATGGGGATGTTTGCAAGAAAACAATCATCTGCACGAACAGTTCGACGACGTTTGCAGCAGCATGGACTATCAGCTCGGACATCATGGCTGTGGTTACCCTTGACGCTGCATCACAGACAGGAACGCCTGCCGCCTGCGATGGTGTACTCAACGACGAACATGGATGCACGAATGGCAAAACGTCATTTTTTCGGATGAATCCAGGTTCTGTTTACAGCATCATGATGGTCGCATCCGTGTTTGGCTACATCGCGGTGAACGCACATTGGAAGCGTTTATTCGTCATCGCCATACTGGCGTATCACCCGGCGTGATGGTATGGGGTGCCATTGGTTACACGTCTCGGTCACCTCTTGTTCGCATTCACGGCACTTGGAACAGTGGATGATACATTACAGATGTGTTACGACCCGTGGCTCTACCCTTCAAACGACCCCTGCGAAATCCTACATTTCAGCAGGATAATGCACGACTGCATGTTGCAGATCCTGTACGGGCCTTTCTGGATACAGAAAATGTTCGACTGCTGCCCTGGCCAGCACATTCTCTAGATCTCTCACCGACTGAAAAGGTCTGGTCAATGGTGGCCGAGCAACTGGCTCGTCACAATACGCCAGTCACTACTCTTGATGAACTGTGGTATCGAGTTGAAGCTGCATGGGCAGTTGTACCTGTACATGCCATCCATCTCTGTTTGACTCAATGCCCAGGCGTATCAAGGCCGTTATTACAGCCAGAGGTGGTTGTTCTGGGTACTGATTTCTCAGGATCTATGCATCCAAATTGCGTAAAAACGTAATCACATGTCAGTTGTAGTACAATACATTTGTCCAATGAATACCCGTCTATCATCTGCATTTCTTCTTGGTGTAGCAATTTTAATGGCCAGTAGTGTAATATAGACATGGAAATACTGTAGGTTACATCCATTATGTGTTTTTGACAGACAGTATAGTTGTGGTAACGTCACTGTGATACTTGACAAGTATATAATTTTAACTAGCATCTAATTTGTAAAAAACGCAGAGGGAGACCAAGAGATGAATACACTAAACAGATTCAGAAGGATGTAGGTTGGGGTAGGTACTGGGAGGTGAAGAAGCTTGCACAGGATAGTGTAGCATGGAGAGCTGCATCAAGCCAGTCTCTGGACTGAAGACCACACACACACACTTGTGTCTAAAAGAATTTGGCAATCTAATCATGGTTCATGTGTGATCGAAAAGGTCGAATAAGTATGTAAGTGAAAACATTCGTCTGACTTCATTGCTGGAGATTTGTTTCAGTCGGTTGTCTCGCGTTGAGTGAAGCCCCTCAAACCTGGAGAGTGAATGAAAAACATTCGAACAGCGGACGTGTCTGCAGAAAAAAAAAAACCGATTGAATGAAGAAACAGTTGACTGGCTAATGGATCTTTAAAATCAGTCCGTTGCCCCATCATTACCTCCAACAGAGCAACGCCTACTAAAGCATGATGAAAAAATATTTCTGAGTGATTGCTAGAAAATGTCGAATAACTTTCTTTTCTTGAGTACTGGAAAATGTTACGAAACTGATTTTGCAACTCCATGTATGGCAGTAGCAGCTGGGATCGGCGAGGGCGTGGTTTCACGAGGCCCTTGAAATGACTGTAGGGTAGCGTCTGCAGTTCCCCTTATGCAGGTGAGACAAACGTGAGTCACGACTGCAGAGCGGACGATCCATACTGCGGCGCCTCTGCGACCCTAGCGGCGAGCCGCTGGCCAATGGCAGCACGCGCCGTCGTCGCGCATGCGCAGTGAAGCCGCGCCGTGACGGTTTACTAGACCCGGGCGGGAGCGTCCCTCAGCCACTCGAGTAGCGACGCGAGGAGGGAAAGGTATACTGCTTCGATTCGTGCGTGAGACGGAAACACAACACACACACAAAAATGAGGGAGATAGTACACATCCAGGCGGGCCAGTGCGGAAACCAGATCGGCGCCAAGGTGAGTGCTAAACTGCAGTAGTAAAGCGGCGCTATCTTCCTTGCTTATCCTTACTTTACTTTTTCGTGTCCGGAAACTACAATTTGTTTGCCCAATATTGGGCAATGTCCAATGCTTCTTCTTTAGCCAGCCATAGATCGTCGAGGGTGCATCTGTGCGGGCAGGCTAGGCATTGTAGGAGATGTTCCATGTCCTGTCGAGTGCCGCAGTCGCATTTGTCATTTTCGTCCAACAAACCCCATTTGACCAGATTAGATTTCGCAGGAGCCACCCCAGTTCTGATGCGGTTAAGCATTCTCCAGGTTTTTTGATTGCATTGGTTTCCGGTGGTGGAAGGTTTGGCCGTTGTCCCATTGGGCAACGTTTCCGGGGAGCGCCGGCATTTTACTTTCTTCTTGCTTATCCTAATACATGCTGTGTACACCGACCGGTACCATTAAGAGCGTGTAACCTCTGTGGACTTCATTGTTGCTGTATTGCACTTATAACAAAAGCCGCTGCCTCGTAGCATATGGTCACAGTATCGAGCAAATCCATTCCTCTGTTTAAATGTGACTTCCAAGTTTTCACCCCTCCCCCTCCTCCTCTATCCCGTCTCGCCCTCTTCATTCCTTCAGCAACTTCTAGAGATAGTCTTGCACGTGTCTCCTCGTATCGCCCTTTATACACCTCACACAATGTCTCTGAAAAGGCTTAGTTCTATATTTCATCAGCTCGTTTGAACACCCTTTGTAGCATTTCATTTCGACTGCGTAGGGGTTTTCTGTCGGAATTTCGTGCTACCCGGATTTCTCGCGCCTAGGGCAATGCTGAATCGTAATGGAAAGTAAACTAATAATTCGCGTTAAGTTTTCCTGTATGCCTCAGTGTTGCTGGGTGTTTGAACTTTTCATTTATTTTCCACCCTCTGGCAACGAATCTTCGCTCGTCAACCGAGTGAGGACGTGTATTGTGTTAAGTTTTCCAATCTCCTGCTTGTTGTTTCGATGTCGTAAGACATATACTCAAGGATTACTCCTCTTGAAAATGGCTATATAGTTAAAAATTGCCAATAATACAGATGTACAATCTCGCGCAAATAATGCCTTTCAGTGAATTCGAAAGGCTATGGAGCTAAACATGAAAAGAACTAATTTTGTAGGAAATACATATTGACAGTTGTTCTTTAATGTGTAAAGTCCCACCGCCTGAGGAGTGCGTAGGACGCAGAGCTTCCTCACATGTATAAAGATACGCTTTCAAGGCCGCTGGTATTCATTCCTGTAGCTAGCAGGCACAGATTCACAGCTTTCGCACAAAATATTGTGAAATACTTATTATTGAGATTTTAGTAGATTTTTCCACTATCCCATTTGTGAGAACGATCGATGCACACCCGACGATTATGGGTTTGCTTATGTTTTTCTTTTTACATGTTACTTTTTAATTTTTTATGAAGATAACTTTTTGTCAACTCTAGAAACAGGTAAATACTCATGTAGGTAACAACCAAGCGTAGTGCTAAGTAAGGAACAACTGCATTATTCCTCATGATGTTGAAGCACCTATGTCCTTGGTTGCTTGCAAATACATTTGCATTATTTGATGCACTGATTGGTAAAAATCCTAATTTGACATGGGGTGTCAGATTACAGTTTAATGCCAATTATGAAGCTTATTCTCCTCCTTCCCTCCCTCCCTCCACTCCACCCCGCCTTTCTTCAAACTTTTCTAAGATAAAGTATGTATATGACCATAGACTTGTGCAGAAATTAAATTTGTTCAGGGCCCCCCTCATCAGAAAAGTGCCAAGCACTGACATCGTTCCCTGGCTATTGCTAAAACCATAATATTGCCTCACTGATGTCAGCCACTTAATGCTACAATTTGCTAGATGAGAAGTATAGCGGAAACACACGAAATCGGCTGGTCCCGGCGGAGGTTAGTCCTCCCTCGGGCATGGGTGGGTGTGTTTGTCCTTAGGATAATTTAAGTAGTGTGTAAGCTTAGGGACTGATGACCTTAGCAGTTAAGTCCCATAAGATTTCACACACATTTGAACATTAATTGAACACACGAAATCATTTCTAGAATTGTATGAGAATTCTATGATGATTAAAAACTCAATACTCCAGAGTCCAGTCGGAGGAGGCAGGCAAGAGCCCCCTTTTGCCGCTGCCCCCCCCCCCCCCCACTCCTAGAGCAAAATGCAAAATGACCAAATATGGTGACCAACAAATAGTAGAAAGGAAATATTCTTGATGGTTTGTTCGTTGTTGTTGATACAGGCGGTGATATCGCAGCTTTGTTAGAAATGATGATAAAATCAAAGGAAAAGCCGTAAGCGGGAGGAGAGTTTTGAAAATGTTGTTATAGGTGTCCCTGAATCACGTCAAATGTATGCCCAAACGATTCCTTACATGAAGTCAAGGTCAGATTTGCCCTCTGCCTCCTACGTTGGCCCAAAGTACAGACCCAGCGACTTCGAAGTCCACTGGGCCTAAACTGTCAAGTTCGTGGTGATAAGGTTAATAAGAAACCACTACAGCCCTACTGATACACCTTTTTTATGTCACGACCGGTTTCGTTCGAAAGATCACAAGAACTAACAAAGTTGAGCCAATATCATGAGAAAACGTGCTTGGTGAAGTAGCCTGCACTCATTACTGCCGTGCGTCTACTTGGATTTTGGCTAAGAAGTCTATGGTTGTTTCGTATTTCAGGTGCCTTTGCAGGGAAGCCTAGATAAAGCGTGCATTTTTAGTTAGTTCGTTTTGTATATTTTTACTTCATTTTTAACGTTAAGGTTAACCTAACTAGCAGTTGTTCTCTTCACTGTGCTAGCTAGGCAGTCGCTTTCCTTCGACTGTGGACACGCCCCGGCGGTTTATCTGAGACCATATTGGTGAACCGTGGTGTTAGCCGATATTTTTCGCACAAATGCTGCATTGTCAGATATGAAGGAAAAGTTAAATGTTTAAGAGCAACTGGGGCTCCAAGGCAAATAGTTTTTGAAACGAAGAGGATGATTAAAAAGTAGCGTGTAAGGTCCCGTCAACGAGGAAATTATTAATAATTAAGGTCGGTGTACAGGTTCTAAGTGTAGATGGCTGGGGAAGGAAATAGGTCGAATCCTTTGCCAAGCCACCATTTGCCTTAGCGCGATTTAGGAAAATCTAAGATTAGACTACCCACCTAGGGTTTGACCTCTCCTCCGAATGCGAGCCCACTGCCTTTAACCACTGTCACCTCCCTCTGTCCTTTTGGCGTTATTTGGTGAATTAGTGTCAGAAAGAAGATTCGATTATTATAAACTTTGACTGTACCATCTTCATTATTGCCAGAGGGAACGTAGGCATTTGTAAGTTTAAATTAGCAACGTGCTCATTTGACAGTGCTTCGCTGTTTTGGTATAATCGTCGAAGACAATGATGCGAGCAACAGATGGTTCTGGTGTCCATAGTCTTACATAGTGAAGCACCTGTGTAGCGTGCCTTCCTAAATTTGTTTAAATCTCCATGTGCAGTGTTTTCTGCTTGTGGCAAATACGAGAACATCAGGCGGTGGAGGGGGGACGGGGGGCGGAGGTACGTACTTTATCGATCGTATTACCGACAAATGTGTAGTTCTCCACGTAGACTAATGTGGGACAAAAATTGTCTTCAACGTGCAACTCCGTGAAGAAACGTTTAAAAGGATTGTAGGCGTTTCAAGGAAATTAGAGATGAAGGGGCAAGGAAAACCTGTTTATTCGCGTGCGGTCAGAGAGAAAACGGTGTATCGAACTCATTCGCGAACTTTCTGACGGAGTATGGACTGATTGCGTACAAGGTCAGACACAAATTGCAAAGGTTTTTGGTTTCGACACGTGATATTATGGTTGCGTCTGACATCAAACGTGGCTTCCGTCTGTCAGTCTTCTTCTTTGGTGTGTCTTAGGACAGATTTCAGGTCGAGTCCCTCCATCGTGTTCTATTCTGAGCATTCTCCTTCATCTGTTGTACGTCCGTCCACATTCCGTTGTCAGAAATGTAATTTGTCGCCACTGTTTGTAACCAATTTAAACCTCTAGGTCTCCATATAATTTGCTGGGTGTCAAGGTTTGAAGAAAGCCTAAAGTACTACGGTGTTCAGACTACTAACTATAATCGTCGCGACTGCTTTAGTAAAGTAGAAATGGCCATAGTCACCTCCTGCAGCTGTCGACCGCCTGCGTTGCGATCTCCTGCAGCTCACGCTGGTATACACGTAACTGTTTGACATTTTGCTGCTGTGTTAATGTCGAAGGTGCTCTTTGGCTTGCGACCTATAACTTGCCTCGTGTAACTCAGCACGTAGCCTCTACTGTATACGTTTGAGTCTTGTAGCATATAAGATTTGTTAGCTGTATAGCATTTTTCAGTAGACCAGAGATGGAACTATAAACCCGTACCAAAGCGGAAGAGGCATTTAGATAATTTGTCTATCGCAAGCAATTGTAATTATTTAGGTCATCAAGGCACGCCCTTAACTTCATGTCACGCTGTCTCGCTCTTATCGTTTCCGAGTAATAGAACCAGATGTTGCCCCGCGGGGTATGTCGACTAGTACCACTGAAATGGCAGCAGGTTTCACAGTTTGTGACGGGCTCTACAGCAGACCCGAGGGTGTTAAAGCCAACTGCAAAATTGTAATACAACAATTACAGCATTTTACCAGCATAGTCAAAAAAATCAGTTACTCATAAGAATAGCGTTGCACGTAATACGTTCTGCTGCAAATTTCCATCTCTGTTAACCAGAAACAGGGGCTCCGTGGAAGGCATCGCAGGTTCATTAGCACTGCGTCAGACGCAAACGATCTTGCCATAATCTCTTACTTTTTGCCATCACGTAACTGAGTGAACAATGCGCGACCGAAAAGCGTTTTAGGTGGCAATTGTACAAGACTTGTACTTTACAAACGTTGAATTATCAAATCGCGAACTACAACCGAATTGAGTTGTGTGTTCAGAGCGCAGGTAACAAAACACCTCCATTCTATAAAAAAATTTACTTCTTACACCTTGTGCTTAGTGTAAACTGCAAACGATCGAGGTGCAGCAGTGGTTAAGCCCCTGGATCCACTTTCGGTAATGAAGTGCGAATACTCCGTTCGACTATCAGCATTTTTGTTTCCCACAGTTTCTCTGAAGTATATCACAAGGATGTCAAGATGATTCGTACAAAAGGGCACGGAAGATTTCCTTCCACCATAGTCATCCAAGAGAGCTCCTGCTCAGCCACTAATGACAATAGCGTCGACGGAACGTTAAATGCGGATCTCTGTAGTTTTTCTGCACTACGTTTATCCGTCGTTCCCAAAGAACGTTGCATTTCAAGTTTTAAATTCGCTGAAGTGAAAGAGTATGAGAAACTTACGTTATGGTCGAAACGGCCACTCCTCAGTGAAGTGACACATCTGTTTACTGCTCTCACCACAGGCAAACTGAGACACGTTGGGTTTGTATTCGTTAAGAGCATATTTCAAATCCCCGTCTTGGTATGAAATGAAATGTCGTGTGACGAAGGCCTCCCGTCGGGTAGACCGTTCGCCTGGTGCAAGTCTTTCGATTTGACGCCACTTCGGCGACTTGCGCGTCGATGGGGATGAAATGATAATGATTAGGGCAACACAACACCCAGTCCCTGAGCGGAGAAAATCTCCGACCCAGCCGGGAATCGAACCCGGGCCCTTTGGATTGACAGTCTGTCGCGCTGACCACTCAGCTACCGGGGGCGGACCCCCCGTCTTGGTGAAGGTTCCCTGCACTTTCATGTAGCACTTCACGTGGTCGAGATGGTACCTGCCCTTCCAATTCTGTTCAATCTGAATTTGTCTTCCATTTCTAATATTCCAGTGACCTACGAAACCTAACCTTCTTCCCTTTTCATTACTAGCCATCCAGGGGATGTAGGGGATAAAGCAACGAACGGATGGGAGTCAAGTGTCCTTCATAACGGCGTCCCAAAACGTTCTTCATAGGAACACACGTGCGGGAAGTTCGGTTTTCAGGGAAACAATTTTATTTTATTTTTTTGTGCGAAAGTGTTTGTTCCTTTTGCAAGCGCTACCATGAAGTCAAAATACCGCAGAAGGTTAAGAATGGTGAATGAATTGAGAGTAGCCATTTCGGGAACCATTCCATGTTTTGCTTGCTCTGAAAAACAGATCAATCCGCCCATTTAGAGCTTGAATACGATATCACAATAAGATAAATGCGTTTGTAACGGTTCAGTATCAGTTCATTCTAGCCACATCCATCAACTGTAGTCTTGACGAACAATTCTTGATACTGTTTTCACTAACTTTCTGGATCCAGAAACCGTTTTTAACGTTATTCACCAACCCCCCCCCCCCCCCACACACACACACACACAAAAAGAAGACACCATAGGGCGCCAAATTAAGAATGTTTTTAGACAAAACCAATCTCACGTGAGAATGGTTAGCAATTGGTGACTTGCTGCTCTGAAAACTCACATATCCATTTTGATTAGAACAGGAATGAGGATTATAGCAATTCGTCCAATTGTTGAGTTTATTTCGGATGGACGTATAACACTGCACCGTGAAGATTTTCGTACATGAATACAAAATTTCAGTTCAGCTATTTAACGTATAACCTGTAGTAGAGCAGTTATTGACTAAAAGTTTTGAGCCATGCAAAGAAGAAAACATTTAATAGAAAACTGGAGAGGACGCGCTAGGGTTTCATACGGTCGGAATTGGGTCACAGGCTCAGCAGCTCCGGATGTGCTTACATCTTATTGTGTTTGGACGTTGTAACAAACGTGTCCAGAGAAAGATTGCAGGAATTGCTGCCGGCAGCTGCCACGGAAGCAGCTGGCGGCCATCTTGCTCCTCAGCGGCCCTGGTGGTGCTTCCGGTGCCAAAGTGGGACGAGTTTCTCCAGCAGTCTCTCCCACAGGCCTTGCAGTCCATATTTTATTCTGCACGTGAATTACGAGGTGCGCCGAGAAAGCTAAGTTCTCCCTGTCTCTCTCCAGCTGCGTGTGGCGGGCGCCACTGCAACCGGGCCGTTAGGGGCAATAAACTCTTAATGCGTTCACCTCATTGTCTGTACAGTATCGCACACGCACGCGCAAAATGCGAATAAAAGAATGGTAGTCGTAGTCGGTCTATTACAGCGGTGTTGCTTAATTCTGGCAACTTTCCATAACTCTCGGGTGGGGAAACCCGGTGTGCCACAGGAATGGAAATCTTTCCCAGCCGAAATTTGGCAAGTGTGTCTTGGAGGCTCTAGTTATTTTCAGGAAGCATTGGTCCTTTTTTTCTTTTTAACCGCATCAGGAAGTATTTCCAAGGATGAAGAACTTAATCTTCTACACTATTAAACACAATTAAAGGATCACCTTTGCGAAAAAACGTAATTATCTCCCATTGGGACGATTAGTTTGAAATTTGGTTCAAAAGTGCCTACAGTCTTCCTCTGTAATGATGCAAAAGTGTGGCGATGTCACTCTCTGGCTCGGAAACTTTTCTAACAGCAAGGTGGCGACACATGACGAATATGAAAGGCTACAACTCGCAAATTCAAGCGAGGTTTATGTGAGTTAATGGTGTCACATTGGCACCAAATTTCACTACAGTTATGCCAGACGGGGGAGAGCGGCTTAGAAGGATCCTTTGTCGTTTTAGTCATTCAAGTGCCATTGTCACGCCCTACTTCGATCTCGCCACAGGAGGACGCGAGATAGGTCTGAAAACCATAAGCACCCTTTCCTGCTTCGAATTGCATTCAAATCTCGTCAGATGGTCTTCGGCGGTGCCTATTGGTACCAACCTGTACATCAGAGCCAAAACGTTCGTGACATTTGATGCCAATGTGACACCAGAAACCCACGTGACACCCCACATTAACTTCTGAGCTTTTTTCGCATGTTGCTGTTTGAGACGTCGCCGAACTCGAGGATGACATTACAGGGCGGCACGCTTTTGCACCGTTACAGAGTAAGGTTGTAGGCACCGTTGAGCTAATTTTCAAACTTGCGTCGCTATGGATGATAATTACGGGGTTTAGAAAAAAGTGATCCTTTGCTTTTGCTGCGCAGTGTATTGTGTTTATACGGAGTAATTTGTGGGGTAGAAATCAAGAGAATTAATTCGAAGGCAGATTTCCTTCAGCCATGTGACTATGGTCTTTTGAACACAATTGTCTATTGTTGCTTTGAAGTAAAGTATGGAATCTTAAGGTTTAACGTCCCGTCGAAGACTAGGACACTGGAGCACAAGCTCAGACTGGAGAGTTAGGCTGATGGAAATCGGCCAGGTCCTTGCCGAAGGAACCATCCTGGTATTTGCGTTATGCGATTTAGGGAAAGCGTAGAAAACCCAGATCTCGATGGTCCGACCACTCTTCCAAGAAAACAGTGTCTCAGCCACTGCACAACCTCACTAGGCGTCGTGTAACCAGGGAGGTGGCGCTGTGGTAATACACTGAAGAACTTATTGGGAGGAGGGTGGTTCTAATCCCCGTCGAGCCATCCAGATGTTGAGTTGAACACCAGGTTACTTTGTCAAGAAATGGTCTGTTTCCGTCCCCAGCCTGGGCTTGACTTGGGTCACCAATGACCTTGTCGTCGATAGGACGTTAAACCCTAAGCTTCTGCCCTCCATATTACTAGAGTTGTCTGCTGTTGACTGTAGCGACAGACGTCACCACCGCGGACGGAAACGCCCCGCAAGACGCGCCTACTAATGAATGTTACGCAATCCCATTACGCTCAGTGCTGTTGACACCTCCGTAATAAGTGCCCACGAAATGAGTATCGAAGGGTTCGCCTGAGCTTATGGGATATAGAGTAGTGGGGGTTCTGGTCTCGTAAATGCTACGCCACGAAGACAGAAACCCAAAACTCCTGAGGTGTTGCCGCTAGCTGCACTAAGCCTGAAATGCTTACTGCGCAAACACGCAATAAATGGGCTTTTCAGGTACTACCAAATGGATTAAAAATTATTTGAAGAACACAATTCTTAAACTTTTGTCACCACGGAAACTAGTTCGCCATTTTTTGTTCGTTAATTGAGTCAAACCTGCTCTAAATCTGACACGGAAACTTAGTGTGCGCTACATATATGAGCAGCACTTTCTCGGTCTGTAATATTGATATTTTTGATTGAAGTATTTCGGAAAGACCTTATTAAGGTCCGCGTCAATTATGGAGTAAATCTGGAAGCTTACAAGGGAACCTCCCCATCGCACCCCCCTCAGATTTAGTTATAAGTTGGCACAGTGGATAGGCCTTGAAACACTGAACACAGATCAATCGAGAAAACAGGAAGAAGTTGTGTGGAACTATGAAAAAAATAAGCAAAATATACAAACTGAGTAATCCATGCGCAGGATATGCCACATCAAGGACACCGTGAGCCGAGGAGCGCCGTGGTCCCGTGGTTAGCGTGAGCAGCTGCAGAAGGAGAGGTCCTTGGTTCAAGTCTTCCCTCGAGTGAAAAGTTTAATTTTTTATTTTCAGACAATTATGAAAGTTCAGGCACTTACACATAATCAACTTCGCTCTCCAAAATTCCAGGACATGTTCAGATTTGCTTGGACATATGCAGGATTTGACGGTCTACACACGGAAAAATTTGAAAACGTTAGAAACATATGTTTTGACAGAGCACAGGGAAAACTGTGTAACTGTGAAACTGTTGCATTCATTTGTTGCAGCTTATGTGACAAACTCTTATGTTTTCATCACTTTTTTGGGAGTGATTATCACGTCCACAAGAAAACCTAAATCGGGCAAGGTAGAATAATCTTTTTACCCATTCGCCAAGTGTACAAGTTAGGTGGGTCGACAACATATTCCCGTCATGTGACGCACATGCCGTCACCAGTGTCGTATAGAATATATCAGACATGTTTTCCTGTGGAGGAATCGGTTGACCTATGACCTTGCTATCAAATGTTTTCGGTTCCCATTGGAGAGGCACGTCCTTTCGTCTACTAATCGCACGGTTTTGCGGTGCGGTCGCAAAACACAGACATTAAACTTATTTCGGTGAACAGAGACGTCAATGAACATACGCACAGACCATAACTTTGCGAAAATAAAAAGTTAAAATTTTCACTCGAGGTAAGACTTGAACCAAGGATCTCTCATACCGCAGCTGCTCACGCTAATCACAGGACCACGACGCTCCTGAGCTAGCTTTATCCGTGATGATGCATATGTTGCGCATGGACTACTCAGTTTGTATATTTTGCTTATTTTTTTCATAGTTCCACACAACTTCTTCCTGTTTTCTCGATTGATGTGTGTTCAGTTTTACAAGGCCTATCCACTGTGCCAACTTATAACTAAATCTGAGGGGGGTGCGATGGGGAGGTTCCCTTCTTAGATGATTGCTTATGCCAGCTTTGTCGGGAGCGAGAGGAGCAACAGCGGAACGAAAATACATCTAGTTTCTGTCTCAGATCAGTAGTCTATCATTAGCCTTGTCGTGAAGTTGACAACGAGAATATACATATGAAATGCCTGAGCCCATATCCGCCCCACTCCTGCGCTACTAACGAAGAATGCATTCATTGGCGGCAGGCGAGCTGGTTCGTTTTCGGTGCTTAGTTTCTCGTATAAACACTAAACATTTGACCTGTTTGTAAATAGTCGATAGACTAATGAATTAGATGGCCGAACTTGTTAACTGCAAACGATTGTGGCATTAAGTACCTCTCAGCAGAAAAGACATCTAGGGATATGTGGTCAGAACTGTATAAAGCAGAATGATCGTACAACATAATTTGTGAGAAAGGCAGATTCATTCTACGAACGCTAAGAAATATAATTCTACCATAAAAAAGTGGCTCACGAAATCCTCTTCCGACGGGATCTTCACTATAGCTCGTCAGTCTGGATCCCATATCAGGTGTAGAGGTCCAAGGGAAAACATGTGAAGAAGCGAAATGATTATCAGTCTCCAGTGGCAGTCGCTGCAACAAAGGCATTGAGCATCACGAAGAGATCATGTTTCAAAATACAGGGTGTACAGAAAGTCCGGGAACACTTTCAATTATTTATTGCACAAGAACCAAACGTTGTACAGATATGTCATTTTGTAGAGAAACCCTGAAAGTTTTTTTTTTTTTTTTTTTTTTTCATGTATACCGCCAAAGCGTGGTTTGGTAATTTGCCGATAGCGCTAGACGCAAACATGACGAGTTCGGGTGCGGTGCGAACTGTTTCATCAAATGGCCTCCCGTATCACCAGATCGCAGTCTGTGACTTTTTTCTGTGGGGACAGATTAAAGGTTTGGTGTATCTACCGCCTGTACCACGTGATGTAGCAGAGCTCCGCGCGGGAATACGGGAAGCGAATGCCACATTCGACGATGCCATGCTGGGACGGGTATGGCAAGAATTCGATTACCGTATTGACGTCTGCCGAGTCGCTCATGGATTGCAAATGGCATGTTTGTGAAAAAAATATTAAAGAAAGCTAAGAGTTTCTCTTCAAAATGCGGTACGTATGACATCTGTACAATGTTTAGCTCTTATGCAATAAATAACTGAAAGTTTTCCCGGAATTTCTGTATATATTTAAAAAAAAAGTACAGTCTGAATGCCTGAATCGTTGATGTTGACGACGGGTGGCTAGACTGAAGTGGCCCCAAGACTGCCAATAGTATTGTGCAATATTGTTAACCATCTACGGGTAAGATTGAAGTAGTGCAGTGTATTGTAAATTATTTAACGGGCTTGCTGAAATTATTCTTTTAAAATTATTGGAGGTCTACAGGCGTGTGTAAAATCAAACGAGTATTGTAACCATCAAAAGAAACGGAGCAATACGATCAGTTGTAGAAATACAGGAAAATGTACTCGGAGGTGGAGAAACCACAATTAGAAGAGAAAAATACACTGCGCTTGAATTCTAGGAAGGAACTGAAAAGAATCAGCGATACAACGAAAAACGGAGTTGCAGCTGACGAGCTACTGTAGCCAACACGATAGTACTTCGATGCTATTAACCTTTTGCAAGGGCAAGAAATCCATTCAGGTTCGAATATAACCAGTTTCATCATTACATACATGTACTCCTTTCTTTACCTACAGGAAACGAAGCTTTGTGCAATAGCTGTACACGTTTCCGTCGCAATTAGGCTTATCTACTGCTGATATTTTAGGTCTTCAAATGAATTTCCTGTAGCGAAATTACACATGCGTTGACTTGCAGGAGTAGCGTGTCGCAAATGTGTCCTTTTTCCTTGATTATAGGTGTATCAGCCGGCCGTTGTGGCCGAGCGATTCTAGGCGCGTCAGTCCGGAACCGCGCTGCTGCTACGGTCGCAAGTTCGAATCATGCCTCGGGCATGGTTGTGTGTGCAGTCAAAAAATGTTCAAATGTGTGTGAAATCTTATGGGACTTAACTAAAAAAATGGCTCTGAGCACTATGGGACTCAACTGCTGTGGTCATAAGTCCCCTAGAACTTAGAACTACTTAAACCTAACTAACCTAAGGACAGCACACAACACCCAGCCATCACGAGGCAGAGAAAATCCCTGACCCCGCCGGGAATCGAACCCGGGAACCCGGGCGTGGGAAGCGAGAACGCTACCGCACGACCACGAGATGCGGGCGGGACTTAACTGCTAAGGTCATCAGTCCCTAAGCTTTCACACTACTTAACCTAAATTATCCTAAGGACAAACACACACACCCATGCCCGAGGGAGGACTCGAACCTCCGCCGGGACCAACCGCACAGTCCACGACTGCAGCGACTCAGACCGCTCGGCTAATCCCGCGCGGCTGTGTGCTGCCCCTAGGTTAGGTTTAACTAGTTCTAAGGCTAGGGGACTGATGACCTCAGACGTTACGTCCCATAGTGCTCAGAGCCATTTGAACCATTTTTATAGCTGTATCCAGTAGGAAAAGTACATCAAATGAACGAGCGTCCACCGTCAAAAGTTCCGATAAATGATTTGAATCTTTTATCGTCAATTCGCTAAATTTTCATGCTTTCATCTTCCTCTCTTACACCACTCCCTCATTCATTTACGCTTTAATTTTACACGAGCGCACCCAAGGCGCTGAGGTCCATATCTGCCACGTTTGCACCTCCTACATTTGACACGTTTGGGCAATATCACTTCGCTGACCGGAGACCTCACTATATTGTACAGTACTGTTGATTATCTGTTGTTGTTGTTGTTGTTGTTGTTGTGGTCTGCAGTCCTGAGACTGGTTTGATGCAGCTCTCCATGCTACTCTACCCTGTGCAAGCTTCTTCATCTCCCAGCACCTACTGCAGCCTACATCCTTCTGAATCTGCTTAGTGTATTCATCTCTTAGTCTCCCTCTACGATTTTTACCCTCCACGCTGCCCTCCAATACTAAATTGGTCATCCCTCGATGTCTCAGAACATGTCCTACCAACCGATCCCTTCTTCTAGTCAAGTTGTGCCACAGGCTCCTCTTCTCCCCAATTCTATTCAATACCCCCTCATTAGTTACGTGATCTACCCCTCTAATCTTCAGCATTCTTCTGTAGCACCAGATTTCGAAAGCTTCTGTTCTCTTCTTGTCTAAACTATTTATTGTCCACGTTTCACTTCCATACATGGCTACACTCCATACAAATACTTCCAGAAACGACTTGCTGACATTTAAATCTGCGCTATATGTCAACAAATTTCGCTTCTTCAGAAACACTTTCCTTCCCATTGCCAGTCTACATTTTATATCCTCTCTACTTCGACCATCATCAGTTATTATGCTCCCCAAATAGCAAAACCCCTTTACTACTTTAAGTGTTTCATTTCCTAACCTAATTCCCTAAGCATCACCCGACTTAATTCGACCACATTCCATTATCCTCGTTTTGCTTTTGTTGATGTTCATCTTATACCCTCCTTTCAAGACACTGTCCATTGCGTTCAACTGCTCTTCCAAGTCCTTTGCTGTCTCTGACAGAATTACAATGTCATCGGCAGCTCCTCAAATTTTTTATTTCTTCTCCATGGATTGTAATGCCTACTCCGAATTTTTCCTTCGATTCCTTTACTGCTTGCTCAATATACAGATTGAATGACATCGGGAATAGGCTACAACCCTGTCTCACTCCCTTCCCAGCCACTGCTTCCCTTTCATACCCCTCGACTCTTATAACTGCCATCTGCTTTCTGTACAATTTGTAAATAGCCTTTCGCTCCCTGTCCCCTGCCACCTTCAGAATTTGAAAGAGAGTATTCCAGTCATTGATTATCTAGGGGTCGCTAAAACGTTGAGGAGACATCGTATAAGCATCACAGATGGAACTAACATGCCACTGGTATGAATTTATACAAACAGAGAACCTATTAGCGCTACCCCTGCGAACGAGTTGAAGTACCTAATGGAGCTCGCCAGGTTGTTATTACAGGTAAGTGATCGCGGAATTTTAGGGCACGTGGTAACTGCAGCGGGACGCCGTGTCTTTGTTCTGCTGCATCGGCGGCGACTGGGGGAGGGAGTGTGGCACGCGGCGGCCGTGCCAGCCCCACCCCACCGCGGTACAGTCGCTTCACCTCGCAAGTGCACCCTGCATTCTCCACGCCCAGGGTTGCAGCCGAAGCCGTACAAGGCGGCGGTGCGACCGCTAACCGGATCCGCCGACCTGGTCTCGCCTTCCCCTTGGCTTCCCTTACGCAGTCGCGGCTTTAAAAGGCTCCCTGTTGTCTTTCCTTAAGAGGGCACCACGCCGTCCTCCGGAAATACCGCGACGCGAGAGCAGTCAAAACAAGTGGAGATCCCCATATGCATTAGCACTGAAACCTTCCTTTCGTCCGTCCTTCCGAGCTGTCGTAGCTTGATGCGAAATAACACTCCGCGGTCGCGGTCTGAATCCAAGCGCTCTTGTTGCGTATGCGGCGCCCGGAACAAATTAAAAGACGTATTGTTCCACCAATTTTAATTGGAGACGTTCTTAGGCGGGCCCGAATTAATTTGCTACACATGTAAAACTAGTCTAAATTCGGGTCACCAGCCTGCTTTGGTCCACGAGACAGGGATAAATATCTGCCGGCCGGAGTGGCCGAGCGGTTCTAGGCGCTTCAGTCTGGAACCGGGCGACCGCTACGATCGCAGGTTCGAATCCTGCCTCGGGCGTGGATGTGTGTGATGTCCTTAGGTTAGTTAGGTTTAAGTAGTTCTGGGGCCTGATGACCTTAGAAGTTAAGTCCCATAGTGCTCAAAGCCATTTGAACCATTCTGTTCGTGCACCACTCATATTTGTTGTTGTAATGGTTGGTTCAAATGGTTCTGAGCACTATGGGACTTAACTTCTGAGGTCATCAGTCGCCTAGAACTTAGAACTACTTAAACCTAACTAACCTAAGGACATCACAGACATCCATGCCCGAGGCAGGATTCGAACCTGCGACCGTAGCGGTCCCGTGGTTCCAGACTGTAGCGCCTAGAACCGCACGGCTACTCCGGCCGGCTGTTGTTGTAATACTCTGGAAAATACAGAGAATTTCAAAGTGAATGAATCACTTCTTGTAGGCCTGTACATTGGAGGCCTTCTGTGACGGAAAAGTAACTTCGTTGAGCCCAAAAGATGATAAAGTCCGGACTTCCAAATGATAAGAATCCAAGAAATAGCAACTCCGTCCTCCTCCTCCTCCTCCTCCCCCTCCCCCCCCCCTCCCTCACCCCTCTCCGAGCGTTCACGACTCGGCACGTAACTCAACGAGTACTTCCCACCGACTCTTCGGTTCCGCTAGCTCCAAAACGCTCCATGAAATGGTCCAACATACAGACCTTCCAGATAATTAGAATCAGGAGCAGCAGAATTTCCTCTTGCTGTTTAATCCTTAAAATACCAAGCCAAGTCGTCAATGTTGTGTACCAAGCTTGGGTATTCTAGCGCCCCCACCCCCGTGTTTTTTTTTTTTTTTTTTCTTTTCTTAACTTCTTAACATAGAAGGGTAGAAGGTTACTCTGCATATACAATCCTGGAAATTGAAATAAGAACACCGTGAATTCATTGTCCCAGGAAGGGGAAACTTTATTGACACATTCCTGGGGTCAGATACATCACATGATCACACTGACAGAACCACAGGCACATAGACACAGGCAACAGAGCATGCACAATGTCGGCACTAGTACAGTGTATATCCACCTTTCGCAGCAATGCAGGCTGCTATTCTCCCATGGAGACGATCGTAGAGATGCTGGATGTAGTCCTGTGGAACGGCTTGCCATGCCATTTCCACCTGGCGCCTCAGTTGGACCAGCGTTCGTGCTGGACGTGCAGACCGCGTGAGACGACGCTTCATCCAGTCCCAAACATGCTCAATGGGGGACAGATCCGGAGATCTTGCTGGCCAGGGTAGTTGACTTACGCCTTCTAGAGCACGTTGGGTGGCACGGGATACATGCGGACGTGCATTGTCCTGTTGGAACAGCAAGTTCCCTTGCCGGTCTAGGAATGGTAGAACGATGGGTTCGATGATGGTTTGGATGTACCGTGCACTATTCAGTGTCCCCTCGACGATCACCAGTGGTGTACGGCCAGTGTAGGAGATCGCTCCCCACACCATGATGCCGGGTGTTGGCCCTGTGTGCCTCGGTCGTATGCAGTCCTGATTGTGGCGCTCACCTGCACGGCGCCAAACACGCATACGACCATCATTGGCACCAAGGCAGAAGCGACTCTCATCGCTGAAGACGACACGTCTCCATTCGTCCCTCCATTCACGCCTGTCGCGACACCACTGGAGGCGGGCTGCACGATGTTGGGGCGTGAGCGGAAGACGGCCTAACGGTGTGCGGGACCGTAGCCCAGCTTCATGGAGACGGTTGCGAATGGTCCTCGCCGATACCCCAGGAGCAACAGTGTCCCTAATTTGCTGGGAAGTGGCGGTGCGGTCCCCTACGGCACTGCGTAGGATCCTACGGTCTTGGCGTGCATCCGTGCGTCGCTGCGGTCCGGTCCCAGGTCGACGGGCACGTGCACCTTCCGCCGGCCACTGGCGACAACATCGATGTACTGTGGAGACCTCACGCCCCACGTGTTGAGCAATTCGGCGGTACGTCCACCCGGCCTCCCGCATGCCCACTATACGCCCTCGCTCAAAGTCCGTCAACTGCACATACGGTTCACGTCCACGCTGTCGCGGCATGCTACCAGTGTTAAAGACTGCGATGGAGCTCCGTATGCCACGGCAAACTGGCTGACACTGACGGCGGCGGTGCACAAATGCTGCGCAGCTAGCGCCATTCGACGGCCAACACCGCGGTTCCTGGTGTGTCCGCTGTGCCGTGCCTGTGATCATTGCTTGTACAGCCCTCTCGCAGTGTCCGGAGCAAGTATGGTGGGTCTGACACACCGGTGTCAATGTGTTCTTTTTTCCATTTCCAGGAGTGTAAAAACCAAGAATAAATTGGTTTTACAGTTGCAGCAGTATCACGAAAAGTCACTCCATGGGGTTTCTAGAGGACACTGCTTGGTATATTAAAGGCCTTAAAACGCTTGTATAAGATGCTGCCTCGTGGTAGAACGTCAAGAAAATTTTCTGCAACGCCGCAATGACGGAATTAGTCTTCCTGTAGGCCAGCGCAGTCGGCTCCAACTGGAACACATTTAGGAGGATTAGGGAAAATCCAGCCCGTCTTCTTCACGCCGAACAAAAAAACCCCTTCTTCCTGCCGCCGGAAACTGGCTGAAGCGTATACAGTAGCGAACAGGGCGACCAGGAGCTACGTTCTTTCTTTTTAAAAAAGAATTTTTTATAGTCGCGTTACATATTTTCAGTAAGTGGTAGCACATAACTTGTAATTAACATTAATTCAGTCATTGTCAGCTTTTCTGTTCTGTATCACGTAGCGTCTGTTCTGGGAATTTGGTATATCGTTCTGCTGACCTTCAGTTTCATGATATTTTTTGTCTGATGGCAGTGCACTATCCTGAAGGTTCAGATATATCAAGCAGTCTTTCCTTTTCTATATTAGAGCATGAACAGTCGCCCTTCATTTGCGATCGATCTGGCCCCAAAAACATGTCCATTCAAAAATGGTTCAAATGGCTCTGAGCACTATGGGACTTAACTTCTAAGGTCATCAGTCCCCTAGAAGTTAGAACTACTTAAACCCAACTAACGTAAGGACAGCATACACATCCATGCCCGAGGCAGGATTCGAACCTGCGACCGTAGCGGTCGCGCGGTTCCAGACTGTAGCGCCTAGAACCGCTCGGCCACCCCGGCCGGCTGTCATTTACCACAGGGATATCAAGATAAGATAATCAGTAGCATAACAGGAACATAGCAGACACGTTTGCTTTTCTGTTTTGTCCTTCACATGTATGAAAAAGAAATACTAGTCCCCATGATGTGCATTTTTCCTAGATAATGAAAGAAGCATGAAGCAATTTCTACAGTTCCACGATTGGCGGTCCGTTCACTCGGCTTATAGTATGCGGCTTCTCGTGCTCTACTATATACAGTCAGGATTGTTCACACCAGGTATTCGTCGATAAAACAATTGTTTAGCATTTGTCTTTGGACATTAAGACAGCCTCCACGTCAGATTCAGTTAAACGGTATTTTCGAGATACATCTTCCGTCTTGGTGCTGTCTTTTCGTAGCCTTTTTCTGATCTTGCACCAACAGTGAGTTTCTCTGAGGCGGTACATACACCAGATCTTTAACGTGTCCCCACGGAAAAGTCACACGGGGTGAAAATGGCTCTGAGCACTATGGGACTCAACTGCTGAGGTCATTAGTCCCCTAGAACTTAGAACTAGTTAAACCTAACTAACCTAAGGACATCACACACAGCCATGCCCGAGGCAGGATTCGAACCTGCGACCGTAACGGTCTCGCGGTTCCAGACTGCAGCGCCAGAACCGCGCGGCCACTTCGGCCGGCCCACGGGGTGAGATCGGGTGATCAGGGAGGACATTTCGATCTCCAACACACAGAAAGCTCGCTCCATACCTGAACTCGCCATGTTTGCGACTAGCGCTGACTGTCGGCAAATTACCAAACTACGCTGTAGCGGTGTACATGAAGAAAAAAAAAACTTTCAGGGTTTCTCTTCAAAATGACATGTATGATATCTGTAATTTGGTTATTGTGCAATAAATAATTGACAGTGTTCCCGGACTTTATGTACACCCTGTAGATTGCTTTCCAGGGGCGATGTCATCATCTTTGCATGTTTCTACATATATTAGGTACCTTTTTTTCAAGATTTAACCTCTGTGGCAATTACTCTTTCTCTGAATCATTCGTAGCATAATGTGAAGGGAGGTGTGGAAAACTTTTGATATGAGATATGATTTTTTTTCTTTTGCCAAATCTGATTTAGCTGCTGCTGGTTTCTGCCGTTCTCTTTTATTCACAGAAAGTACTGGTATGTTGTGTTTTAACAGAACCTGGCGCAGGAATGATTCGGTCAAAACAAATGTTGCAAGAAAAGACGATGACAAACGTGAAATCTTTGTGTAAAAACTATTTTTGCGAATTTTTTCATGTACAAGCCCGTAAGATATCTATTATGTGTATTCACCTTTTATATAAATGGACTTATTTACAGCCGCTGGCTGCCTGTGTCACCTAACTTCATTAAATGCTTCATGAATTTTTAGTTTGCCGGATTCAATGAAATGAAAGCTGCATTTTCACAAGCATTTTGAGCTGTCTTCTGGTGTAACTGCCCGGCCCGAGAATATTTGCCTTTGGATGAATGATGCTTCTGATTGCCGTTTGTATTTCTCGGTTTGGGCCATTCGTCTGCGCGTAAGAATTTTTCCTCTCGAAAACATGTTTACAGAACATCAATGCCTGCAATGGTTTGAATGACATATTGTCGACAATAGATTTTGTGTGTTCTACCTACCACAATAATGGGTAAGCAATGTTATAGACATTGTTTATTGCAAGTGGAGCGTCAACAATGGGTATGTAAGGTAAAGGTTGCTTCACATAATTTCTACGGATCGAGATACGCAAGGCGGGGCCGGTGTTTAGTGAAAAATCGACATATCTGCAGGTATCCCGTGAAGTTATTTAACGCCACAGTCCCCCAGAAGGAGCTAAAGTGACGTAAAACGGCAATATGCTATTGTGACATTAAAAGTAATGTGAATGTATAGCATATTTGCTACACTACCTCCGGAACGATTAAAGATGAAATACAGTGTTTATTTCTTGAATTGGTTGGTTTTTCAAGACGTTGGTGAGTAGATACGTGAAAATAGCTGTAAACGCATGCTGTTGGCCCAGTGACGTTTAGTCCAGGCAGTATGATAATGAACGTCCGTAGCTGAGTGCTCAGCGCAGAGGACCTGCGTTCGATTCCCGGTACTGCTAGGGATTTTTCGTCGGTGGACAGACTGCAGTCAGTCTCGAGAGACCAACTGAGAAGCTATTTGCCCAAGTAGTATCGGCTACAGGTCACGAAAACTACGACCGGGAGAGCTGACCCATGACTGTTCACACCACATCCAATGACGCCATCGGCGGAGGATGGTACGGCGGGTCTGTCGTTACGCGTGAGCGCGCCAAGTGCTGTGGACGGAGTATCATAAAGAAATAACTGCCAACACACACCTGTCGCCATCATAGTCAGTGTAACATAGTGCTCTTGTATCATTAAGCTGGTGCCGTCACAACTCGTTCATTTTCAGCAATGGAGTTTTTGCTGCTACTTTGCTACGGTGTTGAAGGATCTCAAAGGATGCAGAAACAATATATAGAGTCAGAAAGGACGTCTTAATTATGGAATGATATAGAAATTTATTGAGATAACGTACAGAATCGGTAGATGTGTCGTGTCATTTTGTAGCAGCCGGCCTCAAGTTTCGCGGAAGTGTCACTTTGGTTCGATGTGACTACATTTTTGATGCCTCAAACATCCCATCGGTAATCAATTTCCTTCCACGCTCGTCGCAGCAAGTGGAGCGTAACTTGTGCAGCGGCAGCGTAAATTCGATTTTTCGTGTCACCTAAATAATTTGGTCGGGGAGGAACAAACACGCGGTCCTTAATGAAGCCCCACAGAAATCTAGTGGTGTCAAGTCCACGGAGCGAGGTGGCCATGCGGATGGCCTTTCACGGCCAATCCACAGACCCGGAGAGCCGATTTCGAGGAAATCTGGAACTTCCGTGAAGTGAGGCGGTGCACCGCCTTGCTAATAGTATACCATCCCATCTTAATCATATTCATCGATCTGTTGCCCCAGAGTTCATTCCATGAAACCTAAACACACAGCGAACCGGTTAAGGTAGCCATTTTAACTGTGCGCTATGCTGGGGCTCCTGGTGGCGGAATGGGGTACTAATACACAACGTGAATCAAAGTTGAGGTTATTTGCTGCAAAACGTCGTAAATGTTGTAAAGTCCATTTTGATTCATCCTGTACTATCTGATTGAAAGCTTCCGATTTCTACTGGCGGAGGAGTATTACTAATGTGAGAGGCAAATGAAACCTTGTCTCTGTTATACATCACATTAAAACCAGCCTATCTTAGCAGCCATGAACAGTAAGATGTTTTCTCACTTCCAATTTTAGAAAGTTTATACAATTTGTAACTTATTTCCAATGATAAGTTAAACTTTTGAGTGCAATATTTGTCATCTATATTGTTCATTTTCGTAATGTCCTCTAGGAATGCTTCATAAAGTGTAGAAATGTAGTTGTAGAGGAAGTTTGGGAGACTGGCGGAGCTTATCAAGTTCTGCCAGGGACGCAGGATAACTTCAGCCTCCAATGCCTTCAGGACTGCGTAAAGCACTATAAAAGAGACGAAATGCAGAATATGAACAGGGAGAAAGTTAATGAAGCAGAGACAGAGCAGAGGCGACAGGAATCAGAACGGGGGCAGATGAGCAGAGCCGATGTCTAGGTGAGAGGCAGAGGTAGGCTGTATCCCGTAGGCTAGGGCAGAGACTGACCGCACCGTGCCTGAGCGTCAGAACCAGAAACAGAACAGAACCAGTTCCCGGTCGCGGCACGCCTTGGGTACGGTCGCTGCTGGTGGCGGGCTTGGAGCGGCCCGCATCCTCTAAACAGTGCGTTGCGTGCGGCAATGCACGAGCTTTCAACACTGCCGCGAGGAAAGCCGACATATCATCGCCTCCTCTCTTACTGAATCTCCAGCTGATAGCTGCTTTACAGCTAGAGCCTCACAGTTAGAGCCTCGTCTAATGCAGATACGTGTGTGGTCTGTCTGTCTTTTAACTGAAGAGCGAGTAACACTTCTGGTGGTGGAAGTGGCCTTTCAAGATGAACGCTACTACCGTACAGGAGGACTATGAATCGGTTTCAGTGCAGCAGGTGGTGATTTGTGTAGCTGGCGTGTTGTATGAGGGACGATCTGAAAGTTTCGTTCGAGGGCCGTACAGTCCACAATCTACATCTATTCCAGTCTCGTATTGTTCGTGGAAAGAAAGATTTTCGTTGTGCCTCTGTGTGGGCTCTAATCTCTCTGATTTTATCCTTATGGTCTCTTCGCGAGATATACGTAGGAGGGAGCAATATACTGCTTGACTCCTCGATGAAGGTATGTTCTCTAAACTTCAACAAAAGCCCGTAACGTGATACTTCTCTTTTGAAGAGTCTTCCACTGCAGTCTATCATCTCCGTAACGTTTTCGCGATTACTAAATGATCGTGTAACGAAGCGCGCTCCTCTCCGTTGGATCTTCTCCATCCCTTCTATCAACCCTATCTGGTACGGATCCCACACCGGTGAGCAATATTCAAGCAATGGGCGAACAAGTGTACTGTAACCTACTTACTTTGTTTTCGGGCTGCATTTCTTCAGGATTCTTCCAATGAATCCGTCTGGCATCTGCATTACCGACGATTAATTTTATATGGTCATTCCATTTTAGATTGTAGCTAAATGATAAAGGATCTTTCTATGTATTAGCAGCACATTACACTGGTCTACATTCAGATTCAATTGCCACTCCCTGCACCATGCGTCATTCGTTGCAGATCCTCCGGCATTTCAGTACAATTTTCCATTGTTACAACCTCTCGATATACTACAGCACCATCCGCAAAAAGCCTCAGTGAACTTCCGATGTTATCCACAAGGTCATTTATATATATTGTGAATAGCAGCGGTCATACGACACTCCCCTGCGGTCCACCTGAAATCACTCTTACTTCGGAAGACTTCTCTCCATTGAGAATGACAAGCTGCGTTCTGTTATCTAGGAACTCTGCAATCCAATCACACAGTTGGTCTGATAGTCCATATGCTCTTACTTTGTTCATTAATCGACTGTGAGGAACCGTATCAAACGACTTGCGGAAGTCAAGATACACGGCATCTACCTGGGAACCTGTGTCTATCGCCCTCTGATTCTCGTGGAGGAATAGCGCGAGCTGGGTTTCACACGATCGTGCTTTTAGAAACCCATGCTGATTCCTGCAGAGTTGATTTCTAATCTCCAGAAAAGTCGTTATACTCGAACATACTACGTGTTCCAAAATTCTACAACTGATCGATGTTAGAGATATAGGTCTATAGTTCTGGACATCTGTTCGACGTCCCTTCTTGAAAACGGGGATGATCTGTGCCCTTTTCCAATCTTTTGGAACGCTGCAAGAAGGGGGGCAAGTTCCTTCGCGTTCTCTGTGTGAAATAGAACTGGTATCGTATCAGATCCAGCGGCCTTTCCTCTTTTGAGCGATTTTAATTGTTTTTAATTCTTCGGTCATCTATTTCGATATCTATCATTTTGTCATCTGTGCGACAATCTAGAGAAGGAACTACAGTGCAGTCTTCCTCTGTGAAACAGCTTTGGAAAAAGAATCGGTGTGTCAGTCAGGAACAACCGTGAGCATTGAGGCAGTCATCCAACCGACGAACCGTGTTGAAGATACCCGTTTGGTAGAACAGTCCTACTGCGTGAACAAGTTCGTAACTGCATGCTGCACATCCACATCTGATAAGAATCGTTGACACTTAAAGGCCTTTTTTGAAGGCCCGAAGGCATGAAAATCGCATGGGGAGAGAGATCAGCACTACTGGGCGGGTATTCGAGTGCCTCCCATATGAGTTGGCTTAATGGATGAGACTGGCCTCCCAGATCGGTGTCGAATCGTGACCAGCAGGCTTGCCCGAGGCAAGATTCGAACCTGAGACTGTAGCAGTCGCGCGGTTCCAGACTGAAGCACCTAGAACAAAACGGCCGCCGCGGCCGGCAATATAATTATAAACGCTAGATAATTTTCAACTGTTGTTTACAACGATAGGTTGCAATAATGTCTGGTCAACATTATAAATCTTATTTCTCTACCTACCATTTCTTGCGATCATTATTCAGATTTTTACTGCGTTGAGACTGTTTGATTTGTCCAGTGAACTTTTCTTAGAGCAACTGTACGCTCGTCGCAGTGTTAAAAACCTTCACATGTCGCCAGTTAGTGCGTTGATGTGTACCATGTGTAAGTTTGCAGGCTCGTAGTGCAGCCCAAGTAACCTAGAAGGTGACAGAGTGGCAGTTTGCTGCTACACTGGCCCCCAAAATAGTAGGCCTCACACATTCATGTATGCACTAGAGACATGTAACGGTGTTAAACACCGAAAATTACCTGAAAGTGCTTATAGGGCTATTCGGGGGTTTGAACGAACTAATTAGTTACTTGGCTTTTCTGTTTTTGGCCGGCCGGAGTGGACGTGCGGTTCTAGGCGCTACAGTCTGGAACCGCACGACCGCTACGGTCGCAGGTTCGAATCCTGCCTCGGGCATGGATGTGTGTGATGTCCTTAGGTTAGTTAGGTTTAAGTCGTTCTAAGTTCTAGGGGACTGATGACCTCAGAAGTTAAGTCCCATAGTGGTCAGAGCCATTTGTACCATTTTTTTCTGTTTTTGTATTTAACCAGACCCGTATCATTCAACAGTTCCAATAACTCTTCATTTCGGCCAGAAGAATAACGTCGTTGTTGCTCAAAATGGTTCAAATGGCTCTGAGCACTATGGGACTACTGCTGAGGTCATCAGTCGCCTAGAACTTAGTACTACTTAAACCTAACTAACCTAAGGACACCACACACATCCATGCCCGCGGCAGGACTCCAACCTGCGACCGTCGCGGTCTCACGGTTCCAGACTGTAGTGTCTTGAACCGCTCGGCCACATCGACCGGCCATCTTTGTTGCAATTTTATCATATATAGACATCGTTGGAGACCGTAGCTGTTAAATAAAACAAATTGTCGATGGTGTACAGCAACAATATCGTCCTACTCAGTTGAGTCGACAGCTCTATAGTATTTCAGAAATATGTGGCATTTGGATTTTAACTGTATGTATTTATTTCACAGTCGCAGTTTCGGCGTGTCATTTTCACACGATGACTCTAGCAACACACAGCACGTTAAAAACCGACACCCCTATAACTGAACTGGTTTTCAGCAAACAGTATGTTGCGACAATTAATACTCAGAAGGGCACAAACGTCGAAATTCGGTAAATCCAGTAACAGCCCAGATTGAACATGCAATAATTTCTGCCTTAAAGTTGATATTTGTTCCTTCTGTGCTGCATATTTTAAAAAAAAAATTTCGGTGTATGGAAGCTCCAAACTACCGACGAATTTTGAATTTTATTATAAAGAATTTTCGATTTTCGGAACTGTAAACTGGGAGTAGCTTTGCTAGTGCATAATTGAGTTGGGGTGCTACAAGTAGTTGAAATAATTAATACGTAATTTCGGCAATTCCTACGCCTCAAACATTTCCGGAACTCGATTGTATTGGCAGAAAAGTGACTAGATGATAACTAGGATTCAGGATGTCCTATAAGGTAGAAGTCAGATTGCCGTTCTTAATTGTAAGAAGCTGACAGACTTAAAAATAATGTCGACTGTACCCCAAGATAGTGCTACAGGGCCACTGCTGGTCACAGCAAATATTTAATAATCCAGTGAAAACTTCTAAAGCTCCGTAACCATACTGGCAGTTGACACATAACGTAAATAAATGCATTGCTTTTAAATAGGAAAGATAACCATTATTTTCAGAGTGCGCTGTTGACGATTATCACTGGAAACAGTAACAACTCTGGAATAGCTGGGAGTTAACGTCGAGAGTGACCTGAAGTGACTGACCATATAAAACGGATTCATTGTAGTAGTCTTAATGACCTGTAATTCTTTCTTGAAAGAAGTGGCTTACAAAACGCTCGTTCTATCGAGTGTTGATTATTGCTAAACATTGTGGGGAACTTGTCCAAACTGGAATAATAGAGAAGGTAGGTAAAATCCAATTAAGCGTTGCGATGATGCCCAAAATAGTGGCGGCAGGTTCGACAAGAGAGACAACAGACGTTTCTGTCGAAATTCCAAAACCCGTGTTTCAAGAAGAGTCGGGCAGTGTATTACCACTACCCATGTATGTCTTTGCGAAATGACAGCACGAGAAAATCAGAGGAATGAAGCCTACCGAAGGTCGTACGTCCCACGTGCCAATCGCATGTCCGACGCAGAAGAGGGGAAAAGGTAGTGAGTGGTACCAAGCAGTAGCCTACCGTACACGCCGTGAGGTGGTTACTTCAGCTGCACGTGTTGCGCAGTTCACAGTATTAACGCATTCAAGTTCTTCTTGTCGAAAGTCAAAGATGCAAATCTGTGCTCAGCGTTGCTCGCCGAACCGGTGGCCCAGCTACCTGGAAGGATGATGACGTAATGGGGCGCGCTCGGCGAACGACGTCAGCGTGCGATTTAAATACGCCGGCATGGCGCGGCCTATGACGTAACCGGCGCGGCGCCGCGAATGGCGGTGGGTGTGGGCGCGCCTAGCTTACGTCGCCCCTTGCTGCCTGCTGCGTGCTGCAGAGCTTTCGTAAGCCGCTGCGGTCTTTTAAAAGGCGCTTCCCGCATTCCGAATTCTACCGAACAGCTGGTAACTCGTGTGCCCTCTCACGTACTGGCTTTGCCCCGGAGTGCGCCAGCAACGGTACAGTAAGCCCGTTTGATGCGAAACATTCCTGGAAAACACAATTAAGCCAGATCTGCAGGTACTCATTCGTGGAAGGAACACCGTAGGCGAAACTGTCAATGATGTCGCTACTTAATGTGTGTAAACGAATGAATTATTAAATCTTAAACTTTTGTCGAATAAGTAGGTTGTTGTGAATAACTCTTCACTTTTCACCAAACTTAAGCGATTTCCCGAAATTTTTTGCTGTGACCACGTTTTGTTACCAACGAGAACAGATAATTCTCACAACTCTATTAAGCTAAGTGTTTTCGCGTGCTTGAAAGGGGGCACCCTCTACCGAAATATTAAAATAATATTATTGGGTTGCTGCAGAAGTTTGTAGCGTTTTTCCAAAAGTGTAATAAACGCAACAAATGCACATAAGGACTATAGTCTTCACTAATGTATTCTCCTTCACTGTTTGCAACGTCTGCCAATGCTGGGATAACTTTTCGATTCTGCGACTGTAGAAATGTAGTTTTTCTCTGTCTACGTTATTCCGTGATTTATTCAGTTTTCAAATTTATACTGACATTTTGATCACCCTGTACATACTCAATCTATAGACTTTGAAAGTGAATTTGCCAGTATCAAAATATACTAATTTTTTTACGCCGGCAAGGGGACGCAGACGCTAGTATTTGACACAAATTTCAACTTGATAAATGTACCCGTTCCTAAGACAAGGACAGACGGACAAATAAGTGATCCTGTTAATGTTCCGTTCCGTTAGTTCCGAATGAGATACGGAGCTCTAAAAAATGGTTGCATTAGAATCTTTGGCGACGTGTGCAAGAGACTTCTGTAGCTCTAGTTCTGTCGCAAATTCGGGCACCTCTAAACACTGGACAAGTCCCTGATTGAGAAAAGACTTAAGTCCGTTACTAGACTGTCTGCATTTGCTCATCTGCTCTGCGATGATGGCTATTTTCTAATTTAGTACATTGTCAAAGATAATCTTTTAAAAAGGCTGCCATTCGTAAAAGTTGATAATGATCGCAGATTCCTTAAAGACATTTATTTCCTCCGCGAAAACTTTCTTTAAACTGTTTCCTACCCGCAACTACGCAGGGAGCGACCATCTTCAATAGCAAAATATTTTCACTTTCTGTAGGCTGCCCTGAGTGAGTTTTTGCAAATCAGAACGTAGTGAGGTAATATTCCGTTCAGAATTCTCCAATGTTCCTAATCCTGCTTTTTTTACGAGTAACAAACACAGCACAAAAATACAGGCGGATAAGGGGTTACTGAAAACATTTCGACGAATTATGTAATGTTGTTGATGACCATTCGGTCCGCACATCAACATAAAACTTATTTCTCTGTATGTCCATCTTTTCATAGATGGGTACGGGACTCGACTGTTCGATACATCTTTCAGCCGTCTAATTTCCAAACTTATTTTATTTGGCTACCAGTTTCGGCGATTTAATACGCCATCTTCAGGTCCCTGATCGACGTATAGAAAGATTCCACCTCGGTTCTGGTCAAAACAGGGGCCAGCAATACTGGTATTGGTAGATTTATGCTTGCTGTAGCAAGCAAGAAGAAATCTACAAATATCAGTATCGCTGGCCCCTGTTTTGTTGCTATAGCGAGCAAGAAGAAATCTACTAACACCAGTATTGCCGGCCCCTGTTTTGACCAGAAGCGAAGCGTAATCTTCCTACACGTCGGTCAGGGGCCTGAAGATGGGGTAGTAAATCGCCGAATCTGGTAGCCAAATAAAATAATTTTGGAAACTAGACGGCTGAAAGGTGTTTGATTTGACATCCTAAAACTTCTTTCACTTCGTGGTGACATTCAAACGCAATTGTCATCAGTGATGTCTTGGATTACACAGTCAATTTAAATATGGTAATGCACCTGTGCGTCAAGAGATTGCAGAATAGGAAAACGTGACAGCGCATCAAACCAATCAGAAGGCTGAAGTCGAAAAACCGTTTGTTTTATTAACGGAATCGCAGTCTTGATACGTATCCAGTGGTGTGTGTAATATTTGTCAAACATTTCATACTTTTACTCACCAGGAAAGTCTTTGGGCTCTAACAAACGCAAATACACCAAAATCGAGTGAGAAATAATGTAAAGGTCTCTTTATTGCACTAGTGATACTCCCGCATCTGCAAAACTCTGCAGTCGTCCGTTAGAGGCCTCTGCGTATGCCATGCCGCATGGCACACTGACCTGCCGCTACGCCAGTCGGAACCAGTAGGGACGCCTCTGAAGTTGCGTTTTGTGACATTATTTGTGTATTGAAGCGTCAGATGGCTCGGCGATTGGTAATCAGTCCTGCTAAAGTATTGCGATTGGTTGAGATGAAGTTACGAAGAACCCTTCTTCGTGAAGATGGTATTGATGTAGAAGACGAATCATTCGCATATTTTCTGGTATCTATTATAGTGGAGAAATATGAGCATAAGTTAGAAACATACTGTTGTAACACTAACACATAATGATGATGATAGGGATGATAATGACGAACAACTCATTGCAAACGGTAGTGCTACGGCAAGTGCGGGAAGAGGCGATGGAAGCAGTGACAGTGAATACCAACCGTCTCCCAAGAAGAAGGTTAAAGTTGGAAGTATCAACACGGCGTTTGATGACAACACACTGGAGAACATGTACGATGATTATTACGTAAGAGGTTACGTAAGAGGTTTCGACACATACGACAAGCTTATGAAAAGATACTCTAAACTGAAGTCTAAAAGCAATATTAAAAGTATACTGAATTACGTGACAAAGAAAAGAGAAGGAAATACAGTTTTCAAAGGAAATCGCGCACTGCTGTTCAAGACCATCAAGGAGCGTGTAATGGCGAAATTCGATGAAGCGCGAGAATGCGGTTCCGCCTCCATTATTGGCATTTACAACATTAGGCATTGGACGTAGCCAGAAATCTCGGGTGTACAAACTTTACAGCCTCACTAGGATTTATTACTAGTTTGAAAAAGGAGTTTAGGATAACATCACGCCGAATCACTATGCTCCAAGCACGAAAAGATAAGGATGACGAAGAAGAGCTGATTGAAAGAGCTCAAACGTTTGTTGCTGACGTCAGTGAGCATACCACGAGAGAAAACATCTATATTAGTTCTGTATGGAACTGTGATCAGAGTCAGTTCAACTATGAACTTTCTTGTGACAGAACACTATCCACGAAAGGGGAGAGAAACACTGTCGCGATGTTGCAATTCAGTTAACTGTGCAACACACAGTTATATGATCGCTGTTGCTATATCAATGGACGGACGATTGGCAGACAAACTCTATATTTGCTTCCAAGAATCCAGTGGAAAGTTTGGACCCCGCGTGTCAAGGGAAATAGAAACGCTGTGCCCCCCCAAATGTCGTCGTCGATGCAAGTGTGAGTGGGAAGATGACGAAACATCTGAAGACGTTTTTTCTGTCGGTTTTGAATCCACATTTGTCGAGAAAGTCATTAGTACTTTGTGACTCCTGGTCTGGACATAAGGATGAACGAGTACTACTGGAAGCATCTGGCGGAAAACATGTAGATTTAAAAATCATTCCGCCTAAAACTACAAAATATGCATAACCTCTGGATGTGTATTTCTTCAGGCAATATAAAATATATGCCAAGAGAATAACAGACTTCATTAAACTACGTTCCAGTAATATGCAGCCGAAATTGCACGACAGATTCTTTACCATGAACATGCATTCTGTCATTTACAATCAGTTATCTGCGGGAGTATACAGACCAATGCTTCGTTACGCGTGGCAGAACGCTGGCTACGATATTGGTGAACCAGTGAACAACTTCAAAAGTGTCATTGACGTGGCGTTCAACACTGATATTATAGAATGTGCAAATACGCCATGCGATCAACTTGCATTTATTCACTGTGCGTTTTGCAGTCATTCGTATTGCTCGGAGCATTTTATTGGCATTCCGCATTTACATTTATAGTTAAGATTGCTGCATTGCGTATGGCGTCTACAATTAGATCTACAGTGATATCTAGAGCATGACTGCAGAGTTTTGCAGAAAAAAGACACCTACCAGCACATTGAGGTGCATAATGGTCCTGTAACCAAACGTTCATACAGATCTGTTCGTTCGAGCCCAAGTACTTTCCTGGTCAGTAGACTAAAAACAACCATAGCGCAACGACACAGTCTCTAGCTCAGCCACGTATGCGTGTAGTAGTTGAACTAAACAGCGAACTGCAGCCGTAGACGAGGGCAGTGGTCGAATGACGAACCTTTAGAGGTGTCGGTACGCAGCTGCTGCCAGTATTTGTAACGGACTGCAGATGGCATGCGGGCGGTTGGTTCTCCACAGGAAACGGGCTTTCCGAGTTCCTGTGGTGGCGCCCTGTTCCACCTGCCCCATATCGAGCAGACACACCGAGTCGAAACGAGGCCACGAGAAGCGAGGCCAGGTCACAGGTCGTAGACCGGCTGAGCCACGCTCGCGTATTTTGGGAGGACGGTCTAGTCGCTTCTTCGCGCACTGCCAACGATTGCCAAAGTGGCGGACCCCCGCTCGCTTTCGACAGGTAGAGCTATGTGTACGTGTGTGGTTCCATACCTCAGTCGGCAAGGGCGGAACCTTATAGGATCACTTTCTGTCTGTCAAGCTCCATTTTTACTCTGATACGGGCGGTGTGAATAATTGAAGCTTCTAAATCTATGCAGTCAAAAGATCGGCGGGTACTGAAAGAGATCCGATCACCGTGAAATGCTGCATGATTTTCAGGTAAACTGTAGACAGTAGCCAAATGACGTGATGTCAGTTAGTCGTTCATCTGAGGAGGAATTTTGTTTTATGAAGTTCAATACTATATCCCGGTGGCCAGTATCGGTATGCACGCACTGCTAATATTCCTAAACGCCGCGCATAAAAACGGGATTCTTCCGGTGCTCATACTTCGGTTTCTATCGGTGATGTAAAGGTAGACTTAAGTATTTTGGATAGTGTGCCAGGGACCATTTGCTAGGGAACTTAACGGAGGCACCATTTAGCTCATGTGCGATTCCTGAGAAAACCCGAGAGGAGCGTTTCCACCATTTTTCGCTGTCAGGAGCGGATATCTACACAACGAAAAGCAGCAAATCGCTCAAATTTTAACGATTTATTCTCTAGGCATTTATCTAGAAACGTCATGTTCCCGTTTTCAAAAATCTGGATCTGCTATCGAGATAGTATTGGGTACCAAAACCGAGCCGCGCGTTCCAAATGGCTGATTTTTTCGCGATATATTCCTAAGATCCCGATCGCGAATAATTGAAAAATTTCTGGATATATTTATCCGTTTCCGAGACAGAGAACTTCAAAGTTACCCTAGGTAAAATCAGGCGTAGATTATAAAGTGACGAAGCTGTAAAGCATCTTTGTTGACAGATTTCTGGGCACCTTTGTAGTACTGAAGCAAATGCATATAGTGCTGAAGCACACGTGAAATCCGGTCAGAGGTGAAAAATTAGTTTTCCATTGTTTTAATTTCACGTAAGTAAACTATCAAAATTTTCCTGACTCATAAAGTTCTATTCATACGATTGAAATGCCCTGCTTTAGTGAGGAAAAGAAGCAAACCAGCGGAAAAATGTTCCTGTCGGAACATAAAAAAGGGCGAATATGCTCCTGCTTAAAAGACTCAGACTGAAAAGTGCGGTACCAGCTGACTCGTTCTGCCTTCCTCAGCACCTTTAGAAAGGTGTTTGAGTAGAACGGTAGGCACTGTTCTTGCACTCACAGCAAATTGAAAACGAAAGTTACTATCGTCGCTGGACGTGAAGTGACTGTCATTTCACGCAGACACTTGGTGGCGCTACTGAGGTCACAATACTGATAGCCTGTGACGTTCCACTACGCTATTTTTCTTGCTGCGGGATGCGTCATGGCCAGAACAAGCGCGTAAAAAGTCAGGACTGATGCATTTCGCACCGAGAGCAGCAAACAGCTTTCGCAATGCAACCTCGCGGTGACTATATAATTTTTTCCCGAGGGGAAGCAAGAAATAACTGTTAACAACAAGCGTCGTCTGCCATCGTACAGATCAGCTTATTTCAGTTGAGGGGAAAGGTCGTGACCTGTCAGACAGTTGATCCAGTGTTGAGCTTGGCTGCCAAGAAGGCCACATATTATGTTAGCGTGCCTCGGAAAAGATAGGTCTCTGGATTGAGATACAAGCGCGTGAAAAATATCATTAATTTACCGGTGTGTTTGCATCGAGTGCTCGTAGAGAGATCTTCCTCAGTCCTTGTCATTCCTGCATGACTGATGAGTATCAGGTATTGGTTGGTTTAGGGGGGGGGGGGGGGCGAACTGCTTGGTCATCTGTCCCAGTATGCCGGCCGCGGTGGTCTAGCGGTTCTAGGCGCTCAGTCCGGTACCACGGGACTGCTACGGTCGCAAGTTCGAATCCTGTCTCGGGCATGGATGTGTGTGATGTCCTTAGGTTAGTTAGGTTTAAGTAGTTCTAAGTTCTAGGGGACTGATGACCACAGATGTTAAGTCCCATAGTGCTCAGAGCCATTTGAACCATTTGTCCTAGTATCAGGTATTAACTAGACGTGTACATCTGCAGCTGTGTGCGTGGGAAATGCATATGTTGTTCATGAACCATTTCATTTTCCGCTATTTCAGTTCATAGAGGAGGCAGTTTTACCACGCTTTCACAAGCACAAGGATGGATTTTAGTATCTTAGCTTCCGTCACAGTTCCACGGCCAGAAGAAATACCAGTAGTCAGTTAATAAAGGACCAAAAACAGATTTTCTCTCCCATTGTCGCTAACAATACTGAGTGATGTGGTTCGTGGCAAAGAAAACAAAATTCCTTTTGAATAATTCTTGAGCTGTACGCACCTTTTTTGACAACGAATAGCCCCTGTACGATAGACTAAAGATGGTGCGACGTTGTATTTTGATCATCCCATCTATCGGGTGTACGCGTTCCGCTCGGTATTAAGAGAATAACTGATAAACGGTTTGAGTAAAGGAACCGAACTACTTGAGGTAATGGCAGTGCAGTCACATTTAGGAGAACTGGTGTTACAATCCATTTGAGAGAACTACATTTTGGTTTTCTGTGGTCATCCTAAAGCCTTTTTGTAATTATTAAGACCGGATAGCATACAATATTTAACTTAATAAACAATTCTGATGTGATAGAGGCGGAGCAAATTCCGAATGTGGGAAATATGGGTAAGGAAATCTATCCCTTCCTTCTCAAACAAACTATCCCGGGATTTTCCCTAGTAGATTTTAGGGATATGTATCACGGACGGTGACCGAACCACCATCTTCCCGAATGAAACTCCAGAGTCTTACCACTGCTCTAACTCTCTCTGTGACAATATCACGACGGAATTCGATTATACGGTCAGTTTTACATGCAAGTGAACGCCGTAATTTTAAATGTAACGTCCGCAGCCACATCTCTGGTAGTGGTCTGGAATCTGTATCAGTGCGCTTTTGGACAGTGTATAGATAAACAGTGTAATAGTTGAATGTTTTGTTTTGTCGGTTGCAGTTTAAAAATGCAAAATATCTGAAGAGTCGCTTATTTACATTTATATAATTATCAGAAATGCCTTCTGAGGTGCTTTAAGAAGCTATTTGGTTCGAATGAGGCAAACTGGGTGCTACAAGAGGATAATGATCCGAAACCTCGCAGCCTTCTCTGTACAGCGTGGAACGAAGACAGTGGGGTGCCCACGATGGATTGGCCTGCAATGATCTAGATGCAAATCCGATCGAAAATTTAGGGTCGTATATCAAGATAAAGCTTAAAGGAAAGCCAGTATATACTTTGAAGCAGCTGTTAGATCAAATGAGGACGATATGGAGATTGTTACCGAGAGAATATGCAGAATATATGGTAACAAGCATGCCAAAAAGGTGCCAAGCTATAATCGATAATGGCCGCGATTGGATTAACTATTAGGTAATTGCGCAATTAGTAATATTTATTTTCATGTAAACATTTATTTATAATGTTGTTGTTGTGGTTTTCAGTCTTGAGACTGGTTTGATGCAGCTCTCCATGCTACCCTATCCTGCATCCTTCTGAATCTGCTTAGTGTATTTATCTCCTGGTCTCCTTCTGCGATTTTTACCCTCCCTGCTCTGCTCTAATACTAAATTGGTGATCCCTTGATGCCTCAGAACATGTCCTACCAACCGATCCCTTCTTCTAGTCATGTTGTGCCATAAATTTCTCTTCTCTTCAATTCTGTTCAATACCTCCTCATTAGTTATGTGATCTACGCATCTAATCTTCAGCATTCTGTAGCACCACACCTCGAAAGGTTCTGTTCTCTTCTTGTCTAAACTATTTATCAACCACGTTTCACTTCCATACATTGCTACACTCCACACAAATACTTTCAGAAACGACTTCCTGACACTTAAATCTATACTCGATGTTAACAAATTTCCCATTTTCAGAAATGCTTTCCTTGCCATTGCCAGTCTAAATTTTATATGCTCTCTACTTCGACCATCATCAGTTATTTTGCTCCCCAAATAGCAAAACTCCGATAATGATCCGAAACCTCGCAGCCTTCTCTGTACAGCGTGGAAAGAAGACAGTGGGGTGTCCACGATGGATTGGCCTGCAATGATCTGGATGCAAATCCGATCGGAAAATGCTGGGTCGTATACCAAGATAAAGCTTAAAGGAAAGCCAATATATACTTTGAAGCAGCTGTTAGATCAAATGAGGACGATATGGAGATCGTTACCGAGAGAATATGCAGAAAATATGGTGAAAAGCATGCCAAATGGTTCAAGTGGCTCTAAACACTACGGGACTTAACATCTGAGGTCATCAGTCCCCTAGAACTTAGAACTACTTAAACCTAACTAACCTAAGGACATCACACACATCCATGCCCGAGGCAGGATTCGAACCTGCGACCATAGCAGTAGCGCGGTTCCGGACTGAAGCGCCAAGAACCGCTCGGCCACATGGGCCGGCCAAAGCATGCCAAAAAGGTGCCAAGCTATAATCGATAATGGCGTACACTTTCTTCTGGAACTGACTATAGGTCGGAACCAATCATTTAACTCCTTGCTGTAGGAGACAGTTGTCCTCGGCCGCGCAAAAATATCTGTGCAACACCCCACAGAGCTTGTTATTTAAGGCGAAAGCCAGCGTACTCAGTTTGGATAGGGAAGTCATTGCTCCGCTTCATTCTTATTCAACTATGACGGTGCTATTTTGATACCGGTGTCGGTGAGCTGTGCTAATGTTTTCTTTCTGTGGCTGAGTAGGACAGAAGTACTGACATGTTGGATGTAGTATATGAAATGAGACATAAGATTTGCGTATCTCCTTTATACTTGCAACTGTTACGGGGCAAGTCACCCAGCTGGAAGACGTCTGATCTAAACAAAGGCCACTATAATCGTGCGCTTAGAAGTCAGTGACACGTAATGTATTCGTCTACAGAGCTGATGGAAGTTTACCATACTCTGAAGTTGCTCTTTGCACCGTGCCCCAAAGGTGAGAGTAAATATGAATCCTCTTTGAAGATTACGAGCGGCCGTCTCCGTGATGATCAGAAAGCCGGCGATGAAGCCATTGACTCGGCGCCTCTGTTTATGCCACACGTGGACGGGAAGGACGACGACGTAGGGTGTGGCGAACGCTGGCAGAGAGACGGGTATGTGGCGCCAAGCCAGTCCCCGCGGTGCGTGCTATTCTTGTACGCAGGTCACACACGCACCGCACACAGCACGGTGGCCACCGAGGCGACTTCCCCGTGGCAGCCTCTCGCCTCTGCCCGTCTTATCGCCACCTCTCTACGGCCTGCTTGAGAACCTCCAAAAGCGAGACTCGTAGCTTATCGCTGAGAGCTTTCTCACGCTTCCGGCGCCTCTCTGAAGTCATAAACCGGTGAAGAATCCTAACTTTTGCTGCCTTAATTTCGGCATTCTTATCTTGTGTTTCTGGGTCTGTTGAGATCAAAAGTTGGGAGGACACTAAGCGTGACTTTTGGGTCCCAGCCTGTTGGAGGTTCAGACAGCCTGCTGGAAAATAAGCACACAGATGTCTTGCGGTTATATTAAACATCGTCCGTGGAAGACCAAGAAGATTTAATTTCTTTTTATTTTGTTGAACCCCCACTCGCATGTTCCCAGAATATTGAGTTGCTTCTGAACCTCTTCGTGCATAATCCTGTATATGGCTGGGAAAGATGCGACCCTCTAGCCTTTTACCTTTGTGTTAGGTGATTACCAACGCTATGTGGTTTTTATCCTTGATCGTAGTTTCCATAGTTGTGGAAACCACGATACAGTGAGACAAACTGTTATAAAACTTATTTTTCACCAAACGTACGCGGCAAAACATCAATACAAACAACGTCCGTCATATTGTCAAATTTTGTCAGTTTCCCTCAAACAGGCTCTGTGTTTGACAACTACTTTGAACACCACCGAAAACGTTTAAATTTTTGGCGAACATCGTAAAGTGTGATGGGTCTGAGCACTATGGGACTAAACTGCTGAGGTCATAAGTACCCTAGAACTTAGAACTACTTAAACCTAACTAACCTAAGGACATCACACACATCCATGCCCGAGGCAGGATTCGAACCTCCTACCGTATAGCTGTCGCGCGGTTCCAGACTGTAGCGCCTAGAACCGCTTGGCCACTTCGGCCGGCTCGTAAAGTGTGACAAATTATGTGTCCGTTTACGGGGATCTGTTGATGAACTCTCATAAAATGTGGTGTTGCGATGTGGCACAAATGCCAGAACACGTCACTTTTTTTCTTTTGTTCGTAGTCCTTTAGCTTCAAACTACGAACTGTTTCGAATAGCTCAGTATTAGGGATGCGAAAAACCGACCAGTTAAAACCCATACCGGTATTTTTGCTCTGAATAACCGGTATTTTTCATAATTTCTTTGGTTACGGTGATGACAGCTGCTTGTTATTTTTCTAGTAATAACCCATTAAAAACGATTTATTAATTAGCCATAGCAATAATGCTAAAAATTTTCATTTTTAAATAAACCTTTCTTTTTAAAAAAGTAATTTTCATTCTTAAAATTTTGTTTGAAGCACTGCGTTTTATAAAAAATGGGAAAAGCGATCAGAGCTATGTTAATAACAATGCCGACGGAAACGAGCAACAAACACATGGCATAAGAATTGATACAGAATTGCTGAGACAATAACTCCGTTATCGTGTGTCGTAGTTTAAGGTACGCTTGTACATTCAGTGTGTTAGAATCACCCACACATGGGACATCGGTAGTTCCTTTCTGTCGTCGTCTGTATTGCAGAATGGCATCAACCCTAGTTTGGAAATATTTCCTAAAATGACGTAGTAATGAAGTATAATGTCTCATTTGCTTTAAAAGAAAGATTTGTCTGCCACTTCTGTGAAATCATAAATGAGGAAGCAAATTATGATTACAGTGATAAATTAAGCTTAACAGCATTTCATTCATAGGATACAATGAAGTAGACAGTACCGTAACAGATCTGCTGTCTGTGTCTACGTAATATGCCTTCATCTGCTTGTAGCCCTTGATAACGGGCAAATTTAACACGAAAAATAAGAATTCTTCAGCCTCGGTTTTCACCCTTTAGCAATGACTATTTGTAATGCCCGGATAGTTGTACGATCCCCGATTACAGCATGGTTTTTGACCAGAGTTCCAAAAAATGCTGGCTATTTTGTCTAGTGTTCAAATACTTATCACTTTTCGGGAAAAGCAGCGAACGGTGGACGAACTAAGTTTTCTTTTATTTGCCTATTTAATTTAACATTTTGATTATGTGTATCTTGAGACTGAGTCAAAATTGTTCAATCTTTGTTCGATTACTACATTTATTGCAGCAAATAACACGAATAAAATACCGAAAAATCGGTCATTTCAGAAACCATTTATTTTGAGCCAGGGATAACCGCTGTCCCTACTCACACCCAAACCTCCAGGTGTCAGACACTCAGATCGGCACCAAACGTTGAGTGTCGAAAGAGTATAAACCAAAACTCGGATTTAGTTCGTACTATGTGCTGCCATCCAGGAGAACGGGCGTAAACTTTAAAAAAGTAACACCAGAACTACGTATCAAATCAAAAGCATAAAAATAATACGTATAGCCTCCGTGGGGAAGTTGGTAGTGTGTTTTATCGTCGTACCAAGGATTCTGGATTCTAACCCCCAGTCTTTTTTTTTAACTGTTTATACATGAAAGTGTTATACGCGACTAATAATACTTTCGCACATGTGATGCAATTATTTCTTTATTCTACTGTTCTGATTGTTCGTGTTTATTCTGTGAAATTACAAATGTACTAACTGCTTCATTACGAGTTGTCTGTGCTGTCGCACATGTCGACAGAAAACCACACTGTCCATAAAACAGTTTCACGCGCAAACAGTTAAAAAAATTATCAGTGGGGTCTGAACGCAGGACCCCCCCCCCCCCCCCCCCCCCCGGAACTCACCTGCGCGAAATTTACAAAGCGGTTATTCACAGATACGCCTTTCCAGCCCTCCGTCGTTCTGGTGTTACTTTTAATCACTGTTTACCCATGTCCTACTGGACGCCAGCACATAGCACGGACTAAATCTGTGTTTCGGTTGACTCTAATGACGTAAAACGTTTAGTACCGATCTGGGTGTCTGACATCTGGAGGTTTGGGTATCAGTATACCAGCCTATCCACAGAGGCTCCCTCATTTGCAGACGCCCTTCCTCTGAAGGATTTGCGCAGTGCAGCGAGAGCACTGAGCGGGTTGCGGTGCTCTCGCTACACACACACACACACACACACACACACACACACACACACACACACACACTCGCGCTCCTTTCACACCCGCCCGCTAACCACACGCTTGAGGAAACGCGTCGGCCTCGCTAGTGAAGAGCCCTGAGCCCCTCGCGGAGCCCCATTCTGTCCGTCAGCCTCTGGGCTTTCAATTACGGGTGCGCTCTCGCAATTAAGGCCGAGCCCAGCGCAGACGCTCATTACGTCCTTTTGCACGCTCCCGCAGTACACGCATCTCCTGACGCGGCTCAAAGTGGGACCTCGCAGCCACGCCCCTCGTTACATTCACGCTGTAGCTACCGAGTACAGCGACGAAACACACGTCAGCAGGTGCTCACGCCCATATTCAGCCGTCTCCTCTCCCCCTGATGATACCGCGGTTGTAATTACATACGCACACAGCAGCGGACTGAAACTGCTTCATAAAAGAAAATAATACTTTATTATTTCGCATCTGAGGAAGCCGCAATGCCACAATAATACAGGTGTTTATAAATCAGTTATACACAAGTAAACTTCAGTTGTGAAAATGGTAAATAATTAACAGTAATGTTTGATAAGCACTGAATGCAGTATGTCTTCCTAACACTGTTGGTTCCCGACATTCCCGCTATGTGGCATGCGCGAATGAGTGCTGCAGTATATCTTCAAAGTTTTATTCCCACCTAACACTGTTAGTTCCCGACGTTCCCGCTAGGTTGCATGCGTGATGGAGTTGTTGTAACAGTCATAGTTGCGTAACACGGCAGTGTGCGCACTGTTTGTTATGGTTTCCTAACCCAAATCCGCTACTGCAATTCAGAGACAATAGACATAGACACTACGCACTCCACCTTACGGCGCGTTGCTTAGGGAACCCTGTACAACTACCAGCCATTTCCATTCCTATTCCACTCGCAAATAGAACGAGGGAAAACGACTGTGTGCCTCCGTATCAACCCTAATTTCTCGTATCTTATTTTCGTGGTCCTTATGTACAATAAATGGTGGCGGTAACAGAATCGTTCTGCAGTCAGCTTCAAATGCCCAAATGTGTTTCTCGAAAAGAATGTCGCCATCAGTTCCCGAAGCATCCCATTGTTATTCGAACTTAACCGGTAATAAATCTAGCTGCCAGTCTCTGTATTCCTTCGATGTATTCCTTTAACCCGACCTGATACTGCCGACCGGGTGGCCGAGCGGTTCTAGGCGCTACAGTCTGGAACCGCGAGACCGCTACGGTCAAAATCAGCTGAATTCTGCGCAGAGATGTTTAACAAAATGCAGACAGCAGATAATTTTCTTAATAAAATTGGTGTGCAATGTCGAAGCCACCTTCCGTACCTGCGATAAAATAAATGGGCGTAATGTCAGGGTGTGGGGTGCAAGCTATACTGCATTCAGTGCCGTATCAAACATTTCCCTGAGTTAATTACCTTTTTCACAAATAAAGGTTACTTTTGAATAATTTATAAACAACCTGCATACGCTATTCGATCAAAGGTATTCGGACACCGCTATGACATACGGAACTGCCCACTAGATGTCACGAAAGGCACACCCGCCAGTATAAAAGGCGACAGGAAGTACATGGTGTATCAAAAAGAAGCATTCTATTTAAAAAAAATCGTAACTTGTTATTTCAGATCTGTGCGTGAACAACGTACTTTTGGAAAGAGCAAACTCTCGAGTTTTACATGGTTCCCGCTAGGTGGCAGCAGTGTGGGCCCACTTCAGTTCCAGTAAAAATGGTGTCGGGGCAATAGAAAGCGTTTTGTGTTCTACGTTTTGCGCAGTGCTGATCAGTAATAACAGTTCAGCGTGACTTTCGTACCAGCTCTGGTGTGTAGGTCCTCCTATAGCATAGAGCATTAGACGATGGCATGAACAATTCCCAGAAACAGGTTGTTTGTGTAAAGGCAAATCGCTGGGCCGTCCCCGAGTGTCGAACGCATCCGCCATAGTTTCACATGGGCTCCACAGAAATCTGTTCGTTGTGCAGCTCATGGCCCCGATGTCCGTCTGGCATGTGTTGCGTCGATGTTTGCACATGAAACCATACAGAATTAAGTTACTGTAAGCTCTTCGTGAAGGTGGCAAACAACAAAGTGTGGAGTTCTGTAATTTCGTTCTTGGCAAAATGGAGGATGACAGTTTTCTTCCACGCTTAGCATGTAGTGACGAGGCAGCATTCCATTTAAATGGAAAGGTGAATCGTCATAATCTGAGAATATGGGATAGGAAACAAACACATGAAGTTGTAGAACATGAGGGACTCTCCAAAATTTAAAGTGTTTTGTGCAGTTGTACGGGAAAAAGGTGTATGGCCCATTTTTCTTTGCCGAGAACACTGTTACAGGAAGTACATATCACGATATGCTTGGGAACCTTCTTTTCCCACATTTGGAGACCGAACGACTTCATTTAAAATAGGATGGAGCACCGCAACACTGTCATCTGGAAGTGCGGGAATTTTTAAATCAAAGGATTACTGAACCATTTGACTCAGCCTTACATCACTGGCCACGAAGGTCACCGGTCCTGACTATGTGATTATTTCTTGTGGGGGGTTTATAAATGACACTGTTCCTGTCTCCGTTACCAACAACAACGAATGAACTGAGACATCGCATAAGAGCAACTGTTGAAGCTGTACCTCAAGGCATGCTCGCTGCAGTCTGGGAACAGTTTGAATACCGCATTGAAATATGCCGTGCATCTCAAGTGGGGCATATTGAACACCTGCGAAAAGATACGAGAAAAACTTTTTCAGTTTGCCGTTCATCAAAAAACAAAATTCATTATATATGTTTTCAGAAACACAGACGTGCCAAATCGGTTACACCCTGTGCTGTGCTGTCAGTAGCGAAGCAGTAAAGGCAGCGTGGGTCGGTCACGAGACCTCAGTGACTTCGTACGTTGAATAGTCACGCCACCTGAGTAACAACTCGATAGTGACATTTCCAGCTTTTTAAAGCTGCCCAAGTCGACTGTTACTGTGACAGTGAAGTGGAAAGGTGAAGTAATAATCACAGATAAACCAAACTTTGGCAGGGACTGTCGAGCATTGCAGAGGTTAGTTGTAAAAACTCGCATGAAATCAGCGGAAGGAATCACTCGTGAGTTCCAAAGTGCTACAAGCAGTCCACCTAGCACAATGGCTGCGTGTGGTATATTAAAAAGAATGTGGTACCGTGGTCGAGCAGATTCGCATAAGCAACACATTTCTATAGCGACGCTTTATGTGATAAGTCAGGTAAATAAGCTGTGTTGCAACGATATTGGGATGTTTTTCGCGGTTAGTGTGTTGTCACCTTTCAGCCCTAAATGCGGAGTGATATGAACACATTACTGCGTACAGTAAAGGAGCAGTTAGGAGACGGTGATTGATTGCATCAGCAGGACAATGCCTCTTGTAAGAAAAGAGCATCTCCGTAAGGCAATGGCTAGTGGACAATAACATCCCTGAAATGGACTGGCTGCTCAGATAAGCAAAGTGTCTAGGCATTTTTTAGTCTGATTAATCGTGCATAAATCAAGTGGATAAAAACGTGCAATAGGGAGAAATTAGTGTTTCGTATTTTTAAAAAAGCCAATGAATTGTACATAATTCATGTGGGCAGAAACGTTAAACTGAGAAACTGAAGATCGAAGTAATTCCGAATGTTGCTGGAAATATTAACCCATTTAGTTCCATTTAATTTTGCCTTCATTTTGTAAATCAACTAAGGACAATGAACAGTGCAGATTCAAGACGCACACAACAGTCGATGTATACAGAATGCACACAACAGTCGATGGGACAACTCGTGAAACTCACGATGACGCGTGCGTACGTCACGTTGACGTAGGGCTCTCCTCACCTAGTGTGAAATGAATGCTACCCATCGTTGGCTTGCTGCTGCAGATGTCGGAGCTATGAGCCGCATAAATAATATCGCTGGAGTTACGGTAAATTAGAATACCCCTTACATAACAAATGTATTAGACACCTGAACCATTGAACTGAAAAAAATAGACTTATGGGATGAAGGTATTTTCTTTTCTCATCTGATTGTTGTTTACTGTTTAAACGAAATAGGTCAGCCGCATATGATTGTGTGAGTGCTATTTCCAAGACACAACGAGTCTTCATAACATGCCTATTTTCAGCGGGCACATCAACGAATGAAATTACGGAGAAACCGCATCATCTATTCTTCGTCTGAATCACGGACGTCCGGAAAGTTCTGTGCTGCTGTCGTTTATAATTAGAAATGAAACGAGCGGTACTGGCAGCTGCTGAAGACGGGCCGATTTCCTAGAAGCATTCCTGTGGGCACCCAGGTGTCTCGCTATGCAGTTCCTCTTCCTGCTTAACATGCGCCAACGACTGTAGTCGGTCTGATACCTTCAGAAAAAGAAGCGAACATGTGTTTTCCTAACCTACATGCATGCTGCCACACACTGTTTAAGCAAAATGCGTAATAACGGTGAGCATTAAACCGTCTGTAGTCCCGTAACTGTGATATATAATCGAAGCGTACTTAAAACATTGTGTTAAAGTCTGACGGTGTTTATTATGGGGACGATGGTAATTTACCGCGCGGCCACTAGGGTAGGATGGGCGTATTACCAGTCAGAAAGTTTGATTGCATTCATTACCATTGAATGGTCATCTGACTTCTAACTTGGAGTATTGAGTACACGTTCGCGACCAGGTATTTCCAGCAAATGTTTCACGTTTATTAGCCGCTCCATGTTCTCAAATAAAAGAATACGGTTGGAAATAGCTAAGTTACAGAAGTCGAAACAGTGGTTAGTTTTAGAACGTGATGTACACTACTGCTCATTAAAATTTCTACACCAAGAAGAAATGCAGATGATAAACGGGTATTCATTGGACAAATATATTATACTAGAACTGACATGTGATTACATTTTCACGCAATTTGGGTGCGTAGATCCTGAGAAATCAGTACCCAGAACAACCACCTCTGGCCGTAATAACGGCCTTGATACGCCTGGGCATAGTCAAACAGAGCTTGGATGGCGTGTACAGGTACAGCTGCCCATGCAACTTCAACACGATACCGCAGTTCATCAAGACTAGTGTCTGGCGTATTGTGACGAGCCAGTTGCTTGGCCACCATTGACCAGACGTTTTCAATTGGTGAGAAATCTGGAGAATGTGCTGGCCACAGCAGCAGTCGAGCAGTTTCTGTATTCAGAATGGCCCGTACAGGACCAGCAACATATAGTCGTGCATTATCCTGCTGAAATGTAGGGTTTCGCAGGGATCGAATGAAGGTTAGAGCCACGGGTCGTAACACATCTGAAATATAACGTCCACTGTTCAAAGTGCCGTGAATGCGAACAAGAGGTGACTGAGACGTGTAACCAATGGCACCCCATACCATCACGCCGGGTGATACGCCAGTATGGCGATGACGAATACACGCTTCCAATGTCTGTTCACCGCGATGTAGCCAAACACGGATGCGACCATCATGATGTTGTAAAGAGAACCTAGTTTCATCCGAAAAAATGACGTTTTGCCATTCGTGCACCCAGGTTCGTCGCTGAGTACACCATCGCAGGCGCTCCTGTCTTGTGATGCAGCGTAAAGGGTAACTGCAGCCACGGTCTCCGAGCTGATAGTCCATGCTGCTGCAAACGTCGTCGAACTGTTCGTGCAGATGTTTGTTGTCTTGCAAACGTCTCCATCTGCTGACTCAGGGATCGAGACGTGGCTGCACGATCCGTTACAGCCATCTGGATAAGATGCCTGTCATTTCGACTGCTAATGATACGAGGCCGTTAGGATCCAGCATGGCGTTCCGTATTACCCTCCTGAACCCACCGATTCTATATTCTGCCAACAGTCATTGGACCTCGACCTACGCGAGCAGCAATGTCGTGATACGATAAACTGCAATCGCGATAGGTTACGATCTGATGTTTATCAAAGTCGGAAACGTGAAGTTACGCATTTCTCCTCCTTACGCGAGGCATCACAACAACGTTCCACCAGGCAACGCCGGTCAACTGCTGTTTGTGTATGAGAAATCGGTTGGAAACTTCCCTCATGTCAGCACGTTGTAGGTGTCCCCACCGGCGCCAACCTTGTGTGAATGCTCTGTGAAAAGCTGATCATTTGCATATGACAGCATCTTCTTCCTGTCGTTTAAATTTCGCCTCTGTAGCACGTAATCTTCGTGGTGTAGCAATTGTAATGGCCAGTAGTGTATTTAACTTCCTAGAGTGATTCTATAAATTCTGATTCATGCCTTTTCTCATAGAACGTTCAGCTCCCGGATTGGGGCGCTGAAACTGTAAAGTGCACGTTCCCTCGCAACAGATACTTCGCCATTTGATCCTATATGAATATTGCTTTTATGAAAATATAGGCACCCATCTAAACTGGATCCTACAGATCGATTTACTCTTGCCACTGTCTTCACCGTGTACCAATTTGTAACCATAATGCAGAGTGAAGATGTAGATCTGGATAATGTGCCAAATCACATTTCGTCTGGTTTAATAATCCGCGACTCATCTACATTTGAGGAAAGACAACATTCGACAGAACTGTATTACGCATGGCGTGCGATTTTTGTATGACGAAATGAGGACGATATATCAACATCTGTTTTAGATGTCCGAAAGTAGTAGCGCTGAATAACGTATGATAATGAAGTACAGCATGTTGGAATGAGGTCTTTCCTCAAATTTATCAAGGCTATGGTGCCCACCCAGAAGATACGTTACCTACCTCCACATGGTGTTATTCGTGGCGAATGTAGATAATGCATTCCCCTGTGGAAAGCTCAATACATGACTTGAGATATGGAGAACCACCATACAACTGAGTCATTGGCATGTCATTTATATTTGTATAATATGCAAACCATTGTGAAGTGCAGGGAAGAGGGTACTTAGCTTGGTACATTGCTGATCCAATGTTAGCTCACGTATTTTAATGTGAGATGGCGGTTCTTCCCCATTTTGTTCATGACTAACTCACCCAGCGTCAGTATGTTGAGGTAGCGACACATGCCACGCCAGAGTCTAAAATTCAGTAAACAAGACAATCATTCCAATATGATGTAGCCAAACTGCTAATGAGTGTAATTATGGTGTAATGCCAAACAAGAATTCAGGTAGCAATCTTTGACTTACAAATGGAAAAAAAGTTGATAATATACTGGGAAAATGTGTACATTATTCGGCTGACAGACAGGCATTTGATGATATCATCCGTGTGACATTTGCTGTTACATAAAGACCTCCTCTTAGATTTTTGTATGCATTATGGCATCTTTCCGTAGCTTTTGGAATACAGCAAAGAACTTCTTTGGGTCACCTACAATTTGACCCTACTTAGATTGCGTTTAAATTTGTTCATAATTGCGTTTCTACCAAGAATTTCAATTATGCATATCTCTGTTACATGCTGAGCAAAGATCAGTGTTTGCACAGTTCCCAAATTAGAACTTCCCATTTCGAACATGTCATATTACTGTGAAACTATTTAATTTATCTAAAGTTATGTATTTTTTCCCCTTTTGTTTATGTATTTTGGTGTTAATGACTCAAATGGCTCTAAGCACTATGGAACTTAACATCTGAGGTCATCAGTCCTCTAGACGTAGAACTACTTAAACCTAAGGACATCACACACATCCATGCCCAAGGCAGGATTTGAACCTTCGACCGTAGCAGCAGCACGGTTCCGAACTGGAGCGCATAGAATCCAAACTGAAGCACCTAGAAACACTCGGCCACAGCAGCTGGCAGTGTTAATCAGTTCTTTGTCTTCAACTGCCTTCATTGTTGGTCTGTTTCGATAAGAAGCACACTGAACAGAGCAATCAGATATGTTCCAATAATTTTCCCTCTCTTTGTTTTTGTAGTTCCAGGATCCAAAAATTTCCTCTAGGTTTTCTTAGAATAGTTCTGATGATACTCAATTTCTTTCTTTGGATCCTTTTTAATTTCCTAAACCTTAAATATACAAATACTCTCACGGAATCTGTTGCATTGACATATGTATTATTGGGTACGCTAACACAGATTGAGTAAATGCCTTGCTTGTGAGTGGCTGTCAGCACAGATTGTCTACAATATTACCATGCAATGACACATTATACAGATGGAGTTGTGGTTAAATGAAACTTCCTGGTAGATTAAAACTGTGTGCCAAACTGGTACTTGAACAAAGAACCTTGCCTATTGCTAGCGCTGCTCTTACCGACTGAGCTATTCAGGTATGACTCACAATCTCCTCACAGCTCTCCTTTTGCCAGTAGCTCTTGCCCATCTTCAAACTTTACATAGTAGCTCTGTGGGGAAAAAGGATATTGCAAAGAAATGGCGTAGCCGCAATCTAGGGGATTGTATCCAGAATGATTTTTCACTTTGTTGTGACCATTTCTCTACAATAGCCTTTTCTTCTGGCATTATGGTCCAGCTCGGTATGCAACAAGACGTGTGAAATTTGCGAGGTATAAGACAAGTACTGGTGACAGTGAAACCTGCATATCTTGGCAGGTAAGGCAAGGTTCTAGATTAGTCTGTCTGGCACACAGTTTTAATCTTCCTGGAAGTTTCAAAACTGTGCACATTCCACTGCAATAAAAGACTAGTTCTAGCTGTCTAATGTTTTAAAAGGATCAGCCCAGCAAGTATAGTTTCATACAGCTGTCTTTTGCAGACGAAGGTGTTTTAAAGGGCAACTTGTCTCGTTGTTGCAGTTCTGGGAAATCATATCCGACGAGCACGGCATCGACCCGACAGGCGCCTACCACGGCGACTCAGACCTGCAGCTTGAGCGCATCAATGTGTACTACAATGAGGCGTCGGGCGGCAAGTACGTGCCACGTGCCATCCTGGTGGATCTGGAGCCCGGCACCATGGACTCTGTGCGCTCCGGACCCTTCGGTCAAATCTTCAGGCCGGACAACTTCGTGTTCGGCCAGAGCGGCGCTGGCAACAACTGGGCCAAGGGCCACTATACGGAGGGCGCAGAACTTGTCGACTCAGTGCTCGATGTTGTGCGCAAGGAGGCCGAGAGCTGCGACTGTCTCCAGGGGTGAGTAATCTGTGGTGATGCCTCTTCTGAATCACTTTTGGCCATGTCCTTAAAACCTTGTCCTTTCCTTGGCAAAACAAGATGTGCACATGTCTGCATGGGTTGATGATGTTATTGAACTAGAGCAACCTGCTTCAACTTGGACCTGCTTACTGTCTTAGTCTCCCACTTCTATATTTACCACACTCTGTTAGCAAATCAACTGTTACTTAATCCCTCTGGATGTGCCCTATCAACTGAAACCTTCTTCTAGTTATTCAATTTACCTATCTGAACTTCTGTATTCTCGTGTAGCACCACATTTCATATCCTTACATTCTCATCTAACCTGAAATGCTTACTGTCTATGTCTCTCTTCTGTGCAATGCTCTACTTCTTCAGGCAAACTCGTTCACAAAAGGCTTCCTAACATTTAACGTATATAGGAAATAACTCATTGCCTACTGTTGATGGATGAGTATTATTTGTTAATGTTTGGTTATTACTATTTGCTTACATTGACGTCATGCAAGTTTTACGCCAGTCATGATGGTTTGTAATGGTCCATCCTGTTTGCAGGTTCCAGCTGACGCACTCACTGGGTGGTGGCACCGGCTCAGGAATGGGAACGCTGCTCATCTCAAAGATCCGTGAAGAGTACCCAGACCGCATCATGAACACCTACTCGGTGGTGCCCTCGCCCAAAGTATCTGACACAGTGGTCGAGCCCTACAATGCGACACTCTCCGTGCACCAACTGGTTGAGAACACCGACGAGACCTACTGCATCGACAATGAAGCCCTGTATGACATTTGCTTCCGTACACTGAAGTTGACCACACCCACATACGGTGATCTCAACCACCTCGTCTCGCTCACCATGTCCGGAGTCACCACATGCCTCAGGTACGTACGCTGCTGATTCCGTGCCGCGCATAGTTACATTGGCAACACGGCAAAGGGATGAAAGGAGTGTAAATCACAGCTAGGAGGAGACTCTGACTGGTTCATTTATATGCTTGGCATCTTGGCAAACATAAGAAACCCTGTATACAGAATAGCCATACGGTCTTCAAATAACTTTTGTCAGAACGGATAAGCTATCACATTGATATGAGATAAATGGAGTGGACACCATCATTGTTAGTACATATTGACATGCTGCCTGTTACATTCTTCTCGGGATCTTTGGCCGATGACCATTTAGTGATTTTTTGATTTTTTACATCTCATCAGCAGGAATGGTCGACGTTACCAGAGATCCACCTTCCATTCCTGCTGAAGGTAAACTGGAAGGTGAATCTTTGACGTAATGTATTTGGTACTGTGTGTCACTAATAAATTGCTCCCCAGAAAATAAGAAATTAGAGGATGCGGCAACTACTGAGTTGGAATGATGAACGGAAAAGAAGACAATTGAGTAACAAAATGCTTCAGACATGAGGAATACTTGACACTCAGTAATGCACATGATATGTAACAACCAGAGCTGTACATCTCAGGTTTCAGACTGGTTCGTAAACTCACATACTCTGTTATGAGAAGCAGCAGTGCATGAACTGACAATGTGATAGGCATCTGGCCCAAGGAGCCTGCAAGTTCTTCATGTGCCTGTACTGCATATAAGTTAACAAATGGGACTTATATTTGGCTGGACAGTATATGAATAATCTGTGGTAGTTCCAGTTGAGTTATTCACCAAAGTAACCATCAACCATCTTTCAGCTGGGGCCATTGTGAGAATAATCAGCATATTATTTTCATCTTTGCTTTTTCTCTGCCTTTAGTTTTGAAAAAATTGCTTAATTATTTTGAAATGATTAAGGAATGATATACAGAGCTGTAATCAACAGAACAAACTTTTATAAATACAGTATTATTTTTAATTTCTGACATTGACTGAGGCATACTCGTAGGCAAGACATGTGGGTTATGTTCAGTGCCAAAGAAAGGGATGTGGGGCATTACTTGTATGTCATCTCTTAAAAAACATAATGATCATGAAATAAACTCAAAATTTGAGAAGGAAAACATTTTATTTCTAGGGAAAAAGAGAAGACAACAATTTTACTTCTAGAGACATGCTCAAAGAATGAAAAGTGTGACTATTTTCTGATTCCACTATGTTTGCGTGCAAGAGAACGAGAAAGTGTCAAAATATTTGAATGAAACTATGTATTCATTAACGGGCACTTTACCATGTATGCAGTCTCCACTGAGGCATTGAGGCATTCCTTACCGCACTCTGCCAATTACCTGTCTATCACTGGTGTGACTATCATCTCACTCACGAGCTCTTGTACTCTAGCAAAGAGTATCTCACTACCCCATTCCTGAGCAACTGTCGAATCACGAATAATGAGCAAACTTGATGCATGTGCTGACTGCTTGTAGTTTGAGCAGAGTGACAGAGTTGGTCTGTTTTGCAGGTTCCCAGGTCAGCTGAATGCCGACTTGCGAAAATTGGCAGTGAACATGGTACCTTTCCCACGGCTGCACTTCTTCATGCCAGGCTTCGCGCCACTGACGTCACGCGGCTCACAGCAGTACCGTGCGCTCACCGTGCCAGAGCTTACACAGCAGATGTTTGACGCTAAGAACATGATGGCTGCCTGTGATCCCAGGCATGGCCGCTACCTCACTGTCGCTGCTGTATTCCGTGGCCGCATGTCCATGAAGGAAGTAGACGAGCAGATGCTGAACATCCAGAACAAGAACAGCAGCTACTTTGTTGAGTGGATACCCAACAATGTGAAGACTGCTGTCTGCGACATCCCACCCCGTGGACTCAAGATGTCCGCCACCTTCATCGGCAACTCCACCGCCATCCAGGAGCTGTTCAAGCGAATCTCTGAGCAGTTCACCGCCATGTTCCGCAGGAAGGCTTTCCTTCATTGGTACGTAATTCAGAGTTGTGCAGTTCCCTGAATAATGTGAATGAAACAATCATCATGCATTCCCTAGTGTAGTTTTCTTATTCTTAAATATTATTTAACAAGTAATTCAGGAGCCAGTGGCGTAACTAGGATATCACAGCTAGGGACCATGCCATGGGTACTCCTCCATTGAGGGCAAAGTTTTATGGTGGGTAAGATGAGGAGGAAGGGCAAAAGAAAAGAGAAGAGGGAGAGTGAAAGAGGGGTGAGAAAGGGACGTAATTAATGGTGGTAAGATGGAGAGATATATGGTGATGAGATTCAGACTGGCCTATGCTGAGCAACAGTTCCATAAAGCCCACCTCTCCCGTGGAAAGAGATGCTCATGTCTAGTTGTTGGCTAGCAGATAGTCCCTTTCATTATGCTAAGTCATTATGCTGTTACGCAGTTTAACAAATATGTAAGGTGTATATTTTGCATTTGTTGTTTTGTTTGTTATTGTATTTCATTCATCAGCAATGTAACGGTGAAGAAAGAATTATTTTTTGTTGCAAGCATTGTTACTTTGGACTGAGGGTTTTCCATGCTTCATATTGTATTGTACAAAAACTAATCACTGAAGAGAGTGTGTGTGTGTGTGTGTGTGTGTGTGTGTGTGTGTGTGTGTGTGTGTGTGTGTGTGTCTTTATTTGGTTGAATAGAATATTAAACAAAAAATGGGAACAGGTTGGCAGGGGATGGGAGGCACGAAGTTAGTTTTCCCTGGGCACCAGTTACCCTTGTTCAGCCACTGGCTAAAACACTGCACTCATCTGTGAAGTGACAAGAGAGCATATGAGCCATTTAGTCCCAGTGTCAAATCAAAACCTGCCTAAGCAAACACACTCCCAGACAGTGATCCGTATCTTGAATGGGAAAAAGGTGCATATTTGTTAAGTGTTAATTTTAGTTGTAGTACTCTTGAAAATTATGTGAAAAGAATTGGCATACCTGAGGGCTCAACGACTTGATACAAAAGGGTTATCTTCCACCATGTACAATGACCTCTTTGCTTGTAAAGTCAGAGTTGATCGAAAAGTACAGGCTGTATGATAAGTGTGGAAACTTGTACCAGTTCATAGCCTTCTCCTATTGAATAGCACTAAACAGGTCACAAAGTTTAATATATCCATCTGTCAGATGGATCACCATGCCATGAAGTGTCTTATGCCCACATTTCACGAGACATTGTGTATAGGCTTGGAAATTAATACAAGATATTGTTAGAGCAGCCTCAGATATGGGGGGGGGGGGGGGGGGGGAGAAAGAATCTGCACTGTCCAAGCATTCTTTGGAGACCTCCTTCCTCAATCAAGACTAAAAACTGCAAAACTGATAGTATACCATACTGCCTTTGTCTCCATGTTGCTGTGTGGATGTCAAACCGGACCACTTTACTACTGTAACACTAAGAAAATGGAACATCTACAGTGGAACCTTTGGACAATCAAATAAACTGAAGCTGCCCTCAGCTAGAAGGCTGGTGTGAACACCATAATTCTTTCCAACACATAGTGATGTTGAACTGACTTACTCAGCCAGTAATTGGGGTAACTACAGTTTAACATTAACTCCAAACCATGGTGCAGCTGGGCATTTTTCATATTAACAAATAATTGCCAGAGGTGGAACAAACAAGTGTCAAAATAAAATCTCAGATCATCTTGGGATGAAGTCCCAGGCATTTAGATTTGTAGTCTGATAATTACTGACTTAACAATTGAGCCAATTTGGAAAATAGAATGGGAGAACTAAACAGCCTATTTGCATAAGAGCACCAGTGAACAGTATAGGTATCATGTGGAAGGTGCTGATGAAGTGTATTAACAGTGACAGACTTCCTTGAAAAATTCTCTATATCAATTTCATTCCTGCTAGGAGTCACTGTTTTGTCCTTCTACAGCACAGCAAAGAGCTGTTGAAAAAAAAGTTGAAAAAGCACGAACAAAATGAAAATGCTAGCCAGTGTATGACAAGCTCTGGTGCTTAACCATCTGGAACTCATCTGTTCAAACAAGATCAAAAAGAGGCAGAAGTATGAGTAAGGCGAACAGTCCATCTAGTAAGTCCACAGCCTCCTCCTGTGGATTCATATGACACATAAGTAATATCACCAAGAAATTTACTGGAGGAAAACATTTACATGCATATGAATGGTGACCAACAATGTTAATGCATGTCTAATGCTGTTCTGCCTTGTTTTCTGTGGAGAATGTAGCCTGTCAACTTACTATTGAACAGAAAAGGTGTACTTCCACTAGTTTCTCCAGTTTGTTGTAAGCATTACAGACAGTATCTAGTTCAGCACTTTAGTTTTTCTGCTGTGGGAATGTTTTGTTGATAAGTCTGGTTGTCATCATTAACATCAAAATTAGGTTCTGTTGAAGAATAAAAGTTTTCTGCAGAGCTTAGGGCCACAAAACAATACCAGATATGCACTGTAGCATAAGCATAAAAAATACCTACTTCAGATCTAAAACAGTGCTAATGTAAATTTGAGTCTTAGACAGCTTCTTCTGAGAAGGCAGCCATTTACTAAAAAGAAATAACTATATGATAAATAAGTTTACATGTGTAATTTTTTCACATCTCAGCTCCACATTTCCATAAATCATGGAAAGTTTGGTTAAATTTTCTTATTTGCCCAAGGTATGAAATAATACCTTGTTTACTGAGAAATCTAAAATAGAAACTAGTGTTTTGGGAGTTTTTATTTACGAATCTAAGAAGTTATATAGCAACAATGAAGTATACTCTCCATAGTTCTGAATGAAAGCAGACAGAATGGAATCTGTTATTGGAGCATTATCCAGTCTCAAAAGCTTTCATAGACAAGTGCAGTTGAAGATGACTTCCAAAAACAAAGTTAAATTCCCAGAAAGGACTCACTAATACCGTGCCATAAATCTTACAGGAAAACTGCATGCAGTTCTGTATTAGTAAAAGGAACTCCAATGAAATGCCTTGAGAATGTCACCACTGTTACAGATGACTTTTCGATGGTATTATTCTCAGGGATAACGTTGTCCATATATATTAGTGTCCATGATCCATAGTTCATAATCATACAACATCCAGTCTACTTTTTTTGCTAGAAAAGCCCTTGTATGCTTTTTAATTTTCAAGAATTTGCCTCTCGGTATCCAAACTCAAGGTGCCCAGACATTTACAAACCGTAAAAGTTCCTTATGCAGAAGAAATTCTACTTCCTCATATCATATTTAGAAATAAGAGAATGTTGGTGTACTACTATGTACTACTATTTCTTTATTTGGTACTTCTTTATTTTAGGTACACTGGAGAGGGTATGGATGAAATGGAGTTCACTGAGGCAGAGTCCAACATGAATGACCTGGTCAGTGAATACCAGCAGTACCAAGAGGCCACAGCTGATGAAGATGCTGAGTTTGATGAGGAGCAAGAAGCAGAGGTTGATGAAAACTAAGCTCAACCCTCAACCCACAAGACAAAGGAGGCAAATTGCAGTGAACAGTCATTCCCGGGGAAGGCGAATTGTGCCACAGGCGGCTTTACTGCAAAGACTGCATCTCTCCTACAAAAACAGTGCCGCCGTGATAGTACTGCCACTTCACTATACTGGTTATTTAAAAACTTCGTACGATGTTTTACTGGCATTTCTCCTGGATTCTTCCCAGAAGAAGTAATTGTGAAGCTTTTTAAATCATAGTTTATACATTTATTTGTAATATATAAGTACATGGTAGAAACTGGCATGTTTCAAGTTTACAAAATCTGAACACTGATTTTTTTATTTTCTATTTTTTCAATTAAACTCAGTATTTAGCAATTCACATGTGGACATGTTATTTAAATACCTTGTAAAAATAAATTTGCATCAAGTGTGTACCGAAACTGTTTTATTTTGTTCTAACAATATATCTGCAAATAGAGTAAAGAGTAGAAGTTGTGTGGTACTCAACATCAATCTGAGACAGGGCTCTCACATAAAGCCAAAAAAAATTCTGCTTAAAATAACAATGGAAACTGAAAAAAAGGTACCCAGCAAATATAATTCTCATTGAGAACTTAATTTGCAATTTTAAAATATTTTGTGCGGAATTACCCACTGGAATTTAGTAACGGTTATAAGGGAGTAAGTGGAAAAAAATTGCAACCAACCAGGTGAACTTCTGATCATGGGATAAAATTCCATTATTTATGACCCAAATCAGTGAACTGATGCATTTCACATGCTGCACTCGTCGGAGGAAAAAGTGGAATTAAAATTACTATCTAAATACGTTAAAGCTGTTATACAAAGTTTCCTTAAGTTATTTAGATGAATGCTGATGTAGTTTCTGCACAAACTACTGCATAAAACTTCTGTCTCCTTCCCCCACCCCCATTTGCTAACCAGCTTTGTACTGGAAATGTGACCTTCACTCCTTCTTTCTGACATTTAGCAGTGTTTTGTGTTGATGTAAGTTCAAATCGAAGTGGATAAGAATAGAAAACATTTTTACTATTTGATTACATTCTCAGAGAAAAATACAGTGAGCATCTAAAACTAAAGGACACTTTTGTTCTGGACCTAAAATGCTTGGTGAATTTGGGGGACCCCCCCCACAGTTTTTTTGCAGTTTACTCAAGCTTTCATGTCTCACCCAATCCTTTTATAGCTACTCCATTTTGTGACATCTTTCGTTTCATTTGTCAGGTTAATCAATCTTGTCTTGGAAGTTGCTATTACAAAAACTGACTCTGTGAAAACCCTATAGCTTTCTGGTAAGTTAATTTCCTGGATCTCTATTTGGTTAATGCACCAACTGAATGTTTCAGTAAGCAAAGTCTTAATAAATAGCCAATAATAAATATGCCAAATGGGAATAACTTACATTGCGTACAATTGTGGTTACATTTCCTGCATTGTCATATTTGATAAGTATTGCTTCAAATTGTGAGATTTGAATAGTCAGTGTGCACCAAATGGTTTTGTTTCCTTTGTTTGACTATATTAAAGCTTTCAACAAATAATTATATTCTGTTGAAAAGCAGCAGCATTTTCCCACTGGTGAACTGAAGGCCTTTCTGATTTAAGCTGTTTCGTGGGATTATTTGTCTTTTCCTGTCCAATTCTATGATTGCAAAGTCTGCAGAATATTAATTCCAACCTTTCGTGGGCATTCATACTTGTGTGACCCATGCTTGGCAACACTACTGATTGAATTGACAAGGCACCTGGCTAGAAATAGAACCAAAAGTAACTCTATTTGAACATTAGGGGAAGACTTCTGGCACAGTTGAAAAATGTGACAGAACTTCTTTTTCCCCAGTCCCTATAGCTATAATAGCAGATGGCCAAGAGCATAAATGAACTAGAATTTTTATGCCAGAAGGGAAAGGATTGGTGCAAGAAATAAACCCTGCATTCCTCTCTCAGGGCAGCAGCCTAAAGCAGAACTGTCACATTGTCATAGGGATTGCTGATCTCTTATGGTGTTGTAAAGGTCATAATTGAAATCCATGATGGAGCATGATTAATCAGTTCACTCACTTGAAAATAAGAAAATGTCAAGCAGTGTACAACACAAAGCATTCATGAACAGTGTCCACGCATTTGGTTGTTGAGGTCAGCAGAAAATTGTTAACAAGGTAGTTCAGACCCAACATTTTGATGTATTTGATGTAACCACAGTTCAAAATATGCCCATTAAGAGTGTTTGTATTATATCCACTTTTGAGCTTCATCTAAGAGAAAAACATATGCATTTCTTTCTTATAAAATGCTACTTCCCCCCGACTGAGTAATATGTTGCATTATGGGGCATATCTCTTAAATAGACTATTCAGTCATCCATAGTTGGTGTGGCAGCAGCAGAGCATCAAGTGCTTTTATATGCCATTGTGTTCGTACAATTTTTATTTTGCAAACTGGTTCTTATGTACATTATTTTCAAAACAGGACTTCACCAGATGATGTAGAATACCAGTAACTGAGAACTGATTAATTTTCAGTATTTGTATGCAGAAAAGAAAGCTATTTCAAACTATCTCAGATAATATAGTTCATCCAGATGCAATTTGCTATGATATAGGCTCTACCATATAATTCCGCAGTTTGAGGCAGAATTTACATCTATTTCACATTTATTGCAGCACATGGTTTTTTTCCGGGAGCCACATTCCATGCAATCCAAAAATATTTTTTTGCTGCAACCATGTCATCTTGTTGGACTGCATTTTAATATCCATTTCAATATGGTAACCAATATAGTAGACAGCTCAGAAGAATCACTCTGAAGGGTGAGGTGGGGATTGGAGAAACAGCCCTTCCTTTCCTCCCCACAGTTGCCCATAGTCTCTTATCAGCTTACATTACAAGTAGCCATCATTGTCAGTCCTTTTTTGTCTCTTAGTTCATAGTTTATGGTCTCCAGTTTGTTTATTACAGCACCCTTATTTTGTGTCCGTTGATAGCAGTTTTTTTTTGTGTTGAAATTACCGGTTTTAAGTAATGTCTCCCATAAGTAACTTAAAAGTAGATATCGTCAGAGTAGTGAGTCAACTTAAATCATTTAATAAAAGTAAGCCTTTCGGTCTAGATTGTATACCAAATAGATTTGTCTCAAGTACACTGATTCAATAGCTCGACACTTAACAATCATATAAAACTGCTCACTCAACAAAACATCCATACCCAAAGAGTGGAAAGTTGCACAGGTCACAGCAATATTCAAGAAAGGCAATAGCAGTAATCCACTAAATTACAGATTCATATCATTAACATCTATATGCAGCAAGGTTTTGGAACACATAATGTGTTCAAACATTATGAATTACCTCGAAGAGAATGGTCTATTGACACATGCTCAATACATACTGAAAAAACATTGTTCTTGTGAAAGACAACTAGCTCTTTAGTAATGTGAAATGCTGAGTGAGTGCTATTAACAAAGGATTTCAGAGTGATTCTGTATTTCTAGATTTCCAGAAGGCTTTTGGCACCATAAGTCACAAGCAGCCAGTAATCACGTTATATGTTCAAAGATCATTGTCTCATTTATGGAACTGGATTTATGATTTTATTTCAGAGAGGTGACAGTTCGTAGTAACCGGAAAGTCATCAAGTAAAACAGAAGGTAGTGTTATAGGCCCTCTGCTGTTCCTTATCTATATAAATTATTTAGGAGACAATCTGAGCAGCTGTCTTAGGTTGTTTGCTGATAATGTGTCATTTATTATCTTGTAAAGGCATCAGAAGAGCAAAACAAATTGCAAAATGATTTGGAAAAGATATCTGTATGGTGTGACAATTGGCAATTGACCATAAATAATGAAAAGTGTGAGTGCTAAAATGAATCTGTTAAACTTCAGTTAGGCCTACGTGATAAATCAATGAAGTGTAAAGGCAGTAAATTCAGCTAATTACCTAGGAATTACAGTTATGAACAATTAAATTGAAAAGGAGACACAGAAAATGTTGAGGAAGGTGAACCGAAGACTGCCTGTTACTGGCAGAACACTTAGAAGATGCAACAGATGTAATAAAGAGATTGCCTACACTACACTTGTCTGTCCGCTTTTGGCGTATTGCTGCACAGTGTGGGATCCTTACCAGATAGGTTTAAAGGAGTACATCGAGAGAGTTCAAAGAAGGGCAGCACATTTTGCATTGTCGTAAAACAGGGGGGAGAGTGTCACGGCCATGATACAGGATTTGCAGAGGACAGCGTTAAAAGAAAGATGTTTCTCATTGTGGTGGGATCTTCTCACAAAATTTTGATCGTAATATTTGTTCACTGAAGACAAAGATATTTTCTTGATGCTGACCTTCATAGGAAGAAAAGACCAACATAATAACATAAGGGAAATCAGACTCATACTGAATGATGTAGGTGTTTGTTTTATTCTGCATGCTGTTCGAGAGTGAAATAACAGGATTATTGTGAAGATGGTTCAATGAACCCTTTGCCAGGCACTTGAGTGTAATTTTCAGGGTAGCCATGTATATGTAGATCTTTAGACCACATCTTGTAGTTACAGAGTAATCTGTCCTAATGGAACTACTAGTTCCATTAGGGCAGGTTACTTTGTGACTACAGGATATGATCTGAAGATGGGCAACATAGGCTGAAACCAGTCATTTTGAAATAAAAGAACAGCAATCAAGAGACAGAAAATAAGCATGTTTTCTGTTGAACTGGTTGTTGAACAGCTGTTAACATTACATACACACAAATGAAGAATCGGTGCACCCAAGAGATGAAACAGTATTATATATGTACATCGTTAAAACCTCTCCAAGCTTGTCACAGATACAACATTGACATCAGTACATTCAGTATATGGTATGTACTATCCTGCCCCAGGGTGTGTTGCATAGGTGGAGACAGTGGATGACTTGGGCTATGTGGCCTTGTCCAAAGATTGCTAGAGGCTATCCTCTTTCCAGGGAGGATAGTTATGTCCTACACTTATATCTTAGACTTCTCATTCAGGTCAGTCATATCGGTTTGTTCCCACAGCTTACCATTAAATGACAAGTTTTAAAACAGAATGGAATGCATGCCAAGTGAGTTAGACAAGAACTCGATTCATCAGTCCATACCACAGATTATGGGGAGAACAAAAATCAGAATATTTAAATCAACAATCATAAAATTTTTTTTATGAACACACCGTCATTTGACTGTATTGTTGTTTATTTAATTACGACCCAAGTATATACATGAATCTTGAAACACAAGGAATTTGATATCTCTTATGGAAGTAGCCCTTACAGCAGAAGTGTGTTTCATACGCTATTCAATGAGGAAAATTTCAGTGTATAAACTTGTATTAAATATAATCCACATGCAGTGCCACACATAAATTTTGCAAGTAAAACAGGTAGAAGAACTAATGGAGAAACACTATCAGATGTCCTGCAAGGGTTCAATTTGTTTTACAAAGAAGGGCAATGAAGATGTAGTCTATGGATCAGCTGAGGAAACACAATGAAATCCACTGTTTTATTCTTATTAATTATCTGTAAACATGTCAGTGTGCATAAACAGTTCATTACAAAAAGTGACTCTTCGATTATAAAGGAAACAACAGAACTTGGACTATACAAATAAAAAAAGTAAATGAAAGCAGCAATTTGGAGAAAAGTGTTAATGAAAGCAACATTATAAGTGGGTGTTAGGCACTGAAGTTAACTGCAAAAATGAACACAGTAACTGATGTGATGGAAAAATAGAACTGCATTCAGCACTAGGGGAGGAGTTTCAACAACCATTCATAACATTGGATGGTGAATGTGGTATAAACCACTAAAAGAGCTTGAAAACACTGACCCCATAAATATTGTATTTAACTTTTTTAGGAAGCAGAGCTTAATAATGTGCTGAAGTATGATAAAGAACATAAATCTGTTGGGCTGTATAAAGCTTGGAGCAATGTTGTAACATTGTACTGGAATATGGACTGTATACAGCCTGGTGGAATGATGTCTTCCCTCAGATTTTTTGAGGCTGTAGTGCCCACCCAAAAACAAATGATAAATTCACTGGAACAGTTGGCCTAAACATTGTAGACATGCCAAGAATATTACTTAGTGCAGTTAACTGAATCTGAGAGAGAGGAACTAAAGGCTACAAAGTCCTTCCAAAGAAGTGCCCAATATGCTGGACACACAGTGTCAGCATCTGTTGGTACCAATGGTACAAGCAAGGTGAGAGAGCTCATCAACATACGGATTGGCAGCAACGTAAGAATTCAAATCCACAACACCCCATCAGTCAAACAGCAATCACTGATTGCACAGTGAGCACAGCGCCAATTAGAGCTAGTGTTCCATTAAGAGTAAAGACGATCAGGAACTGTTTCTTGGAAATCAAGCTGTAAGGGTGCTGCTCTCACACCTCACCACTGCACAGACATCCAGCAATGTTGTACTGATTCAGACAGCTGCAGGAATGAATGGTTCATCATGGTAAAAAAGAAAATTATTTGGGTTGAGTATCCTTTGTCTGGAGGTTGCATCTTTGATTAGGAATCAAAAGTACTCTGTCTCGGATTTGAACCCTTCCACTGCCTAAATTTTGAATAAAAATCATCAGGAATGGCTGCGGAGGACTTCCAACATAAGAAGACACCCTCATTCTGCCAGAGAGGGCAGAGAAGCGAACATAGGTTCAGGGTACTACTCTCTTGCCATTGGGATGGGCTACAGGCTTTCTCTGTTGGCAAAAGATTCCGGACTAGTCCCCCAGTCTGATATCTGGGAGGGTACTGCCAAGGGGGAATGACCATGAGAAAAGCATGAAGTAACCAGTGAAAGAATAACGGTCTGCAAGTTGGGACATGGAATGTCAGGAGTTTGAACATGGAAGGGAAGCTAGAAAAATGCTAAGACTCAGTCTACATATAGTGGGGGTCAGTGAAATGAAACGGAAGGAAGAGAAAGATTTCTGCTCAGATGAGTGTACGCTAATGTCAACAGTAGCAGAAAATGGCAGGTGTAATATTTGTTATGAAAAGGAAGGGAGAGCAGAGAGTGAGTTACTGTGAACAGTTCAGTGTTTATAGGATTGTTCTCATCAGAATTGACAGCCAACCAATACTGACAACAGTGGTTCAGGTATACATGCCGAATTGTAAGCAGAATATGAGAAGAAAAAGTAAGAAAAAGAGGAAATTATGATTTAATGTCCCGTCAACATCACGGTCATTGGAGAAAGAGCATAAGCTCAGATTGTGTCAAGTATGGGGAGGGGAATCAGCCATGCCCTTTCAAAGGAACCACCCCAGCATTTGCCTGGAGTGATTTAGGGAAACAACGGAAAACCTAAATCTGGATGGCCGGACGTGGGTTTGAACTGTCGTCCTGAATGTGAGTCCAGTGTGCTAACCACTGCGCCACCTCACTCAGTGAAAAGATAAAGTATATGAGGATACTGAATGGGTAATTCTCCATGTAAAGGGAGATGAAAGTAAGTCATGGGGTATTGGAATGCAGTTGCAGGGGAAGGAATAGAAGAAATGTTATGGGAGAGTATGAGATTGGTAGTACAAATGAGAGGGGAGAAAGATCACTGAATTTTGTAGTAAGTTTCAGTTATTAATAGCAAATACTGTGTACAAGAATCACAAGAGGAGGAGGTATACCTGGAAGAGGCCAGGAGATATGGGAAGATTTCAGTTAGATTACATTATGGTCAGGCAGAGATTCCAAAATCAGATATTGGATTGTGAGGTATATCCAGGGGCAGATATAGACACAGATGACAAGTAAGAGTAGGCTGAATTTTAAGAAAATAGTCAGGTAGAATCAAACCAGAAAGGAGTGGGAAATGGAAGTAGTATGGAATGAAGAGGTATGCTCTAAGTTCTCTGATGCTATAAATACTGTGGTAATGGATAGCTCAGTAGGCAATTGAAGAGGAATGAACGTCTCTAAAATCACAGAAGTTGGAAAAAAAAACGTTGTTACAAGAGAGGTAACTGGGAGGAAATTAGGAGTATTAGAAGAAATATTTCAGCTGATCGATGAAAGTGCAGAAGGAGGGAAATGGAAGTTGAGGATCTCTTAGATGGCGATCAGTTTTTACTTTATGAAAGGTAAAGGCACCAGAGGAGTAGTTGTGATGTTGTGGTTGATAATAGAAGAATGACAGAAGAAAAATCAAGACACATTCATAGGTTTTGTCAACCTGGGAAACACATTCGGCAACATAAAATTGTGCAAGATGTTCGACATTCTGAGAAAAATAGGTATAAGCTATAAGGAAAGACAGGTTGTATACAATATGTGCAAGAAACAAGAGACAACAGTAAGAGTTGAAGACCAAGAATGAAGCGGTCGGTTTAAAATGAGTGTTAAGTAGAAGTGAAGTATTTCACCCCTACTATTCAATCTATGTGTCGAAGAAGCAATGGTGGAAATAAAACAAAGGTTCAAGGTTGGGTTAATAATCAATGTGAAAAGATATCAATGGTAAGATTTGCTGATGGCATTGCTGTCCTCAGTGGAAGTGAAGAAGAATTAGAGGATCTGTTGAAGGGAATGAACAGTCCAACGAGCACAGAATGTGGACTGAGAGCAAATCGAAGAAAGATGAAAGTAATGAGAAGTAGCAGAAATGAGAACAGCAGGGAACGTGAGAATTAGGGAACACAAAGTTAAGGAATTCTGCTACTTAGGCAGAAAATAATCCATGACGAACGAGGAAAGACATAAAAAGTTGACTAGCATCTACAGAAAGGGCGTTCCTGTCCAAGAAAAATCCACTAGTATCAAACATAGGCCTTAATTTGAGAAGAAATTTCTAAGGATGTACGTTTTGAGCACAACATTGGATGTTAGGGAAACACGGATTGTGGGAAAACTGGAACAGAAGAAAGTCGAACAAAGCATTTGAGACGCCACAATTGATGCTGAAAACTGACATGGTTGAGAGCGTTTGGGGGGGGGGGGGGGGGGGAGGTCAATTGTAAGTCCCTGGTGTGGAAGGATGTTGTCAGATCGGCCCTGGCAGGTGTAGACTTTCAGCAGGACAATACACACAATTAAAAGCACTCACCAAGGTTTTGTCATCTCGTCTGACCAACATGTTCACCAGAGGTCTTCCCCATTCTGCATATGTTGGACATTATACGATAGTGTCAGGTTCAGTCTGTTTTACCACACATCCGTTGATTACCTGTGTCAACAGGTAACAGTAGCATAGAACTCTATGTACCAAAATGACACCAGACAGCCGCATGAACATATATGGGTCACATAATTCCATTATATTCATATTAGGGCTGGGCACGACAGCTGCCTACCTGGCAGCGCGCTAGGATTGTGAGCAAGGTAGTCTCCCTGAGAGCGTGATTCGCACGCTGCCTGCCTACGTCAAGGGAAAAACTTGCCAGCGAATGCATCAGTCCTACAAGTTGAGATGGAAACACGTATCTGTTTCGATTCACTGCTTTAGCCCACGCAGTTTCGAAACATTATTATATAGTTTTAATATCCTTGTCACAAATGAAACACTCAAGTAAGATAATAAGCAATGAACACATGCTATTTACTAACATCTATCATCATATTTCATTTAATTTTACACAAAAGTATGAAGCTCGGACCAGTTCTACCACGTGAAAAAAAGAAACACTTTTTTACATTGCTCAACACTTTTTAAACTCACTTTTGTTAATATATCGATGTTTGTAATAGAATCACTGTTCTTTTAACGGATTGCTTCAGAAAGACGATTATGAGACCACTCATAAGTTTTGATTACTGAAAAAATATTTTTACACACGAGTTTGGTTACGGACGTAGAACTGCAGAACTGAGCAGGTATTTTAAACAACTGTGGGAATTGTTCATGAGAAATGCTGTTGGAGATGGTTTCCAAATTTTCTGCGGTGCGAATACTTTTCCTCTCCATACGATTACAGTGATAGCTGTGAGCTCCAACAGTATGTCAATATACTTCTTCTCAATGTCCACTGCAAAATTAGTTGCAAAAATATTAAAATCAAATTCCAACTCATATAAGTCTACCGTCAAGGTTACCGCTCAGAGTACTTTGCACATATCAAATCCATCGAAATGTTCGTCCAGGGCCTCCTTTTCCATTTCCACTTACAAGTTGTCTAAAGCCTGGAAAGCGCAAGCACGAACTTTCTGAAAGTTTCTTTAGTCACGGTGCCAAATACGTCGATAATTCTTTCGTGTTTGCCTTGCAAATTTGTGTTCAATACATTGAGATGCTTTGGCAGTTCAGTTACAAAAGACAAGACCAAATATTCACCGATAGCTGCCCAACTCTTTTACTGGTTTTTCTTTCATATTCTTGAACAAAGCTATGTCTTTAAGCATGTTGAAAATACGTTAGAAAAAACACACCTCTACCCAGCTAGCGTACTTCGTATTTACGACTGCATTGTAACTTCATATACAACATAGTGTATTTCCGATACTTTCCTATTTGATACAACTTTTTGTTTCACCAAAGCAGCGACATCAGGGGTTCTATACATACGATCGATGAGACATTTTCCGAATAAAAGATCGGTCGTATTGTGTTGGGCACTGTCTTTAGTAAGCCAGTCGATTGTGTCAGTTTTGAACGCACAGTAAGCACGTAAAGACGTGTAGAAAATATCGTCTCCCACCAAGTTCGAGTGCCTGCTGACAGATTTCGCCTGATTTTCTGCAACAAACGTGTGTTGGATTTCCTTCTTCATGGCAGTTCTTAGCCGGACCCTGCAGGGGCAATGAAGACGCTCCTTCAGCGTTTGCAATGGGAACTGTCTGATCACCCACCATACAGTCCGCACTTGGCTTCCTCTGAGTTTCGTCTCCGCTCACATGGACCAAGCTGTATGAAGACAACATTTTGGCACACACAACGAGCTGCAGACCAGTGTAGAGAACTGGCATAAAGCACCTTTTATGACGGGGGTATTGGTAAGTTGATACAAAGCTATGACATATCTAAGGCAGTGCAGCGACTATTTGGTGAAGTAGCTGGAAGATGTAGCTAAATGGCACTGAAACAGAGGATGACAGACGAAATGTCTTTCCAAAGCTGTTTCACAGAGGAAGACTGCACTGTGATTCCTTCTCTAGACTGTCGCACAGATGACAAAATGGTAGATGTCGAAACAGATGACAGAGGGATAGAAAAAAAATTAAAATCGCTCAAACGAGGAAAAGCCGCTGGACCTGATGGGATAGCAGTTCGATTTTACACAGACTACGCGATGGAACTTGTCCCCCTTCTTGCAGCGGTGTACCGTAGGTCTCTAGAAGAGCGTAGCGTTCCAAAAGATTGGGAAAGGGCACAGGTCATCCCCGTTTTCAAGAAGGGACGTCGACCAGATGTGCAGAACTATAGACTTATATCTCTAACGTCGATCAGTTGCAGAATTTTGGAACACGTATTATGTTCGAGTATAATGACTTTTCTGGATACTAGAAATCTACTCTGTAGGAATCAGCATGGGTTTCGAAACAGACGATCGTGTGAAACCCAGCTCGTGCTATTTGTCCACGAGACTCAGAGGGCCATAGACACTATCAGACCACTTGTGTGATTGGATTGAAGAGTTCCTAGATAACAGAACGCAGCATGTCATTCTCAACGGAGAGAAGTCTTTCGAAGTAAGAGTGATTTTAGGTGTGCCGCAGGTGAGTTTCGTAGGAACGTTGCTATTCACAATATATATATAAAGAGTTCCTAGATAACAGAACGCAGCATGTCATTCTCAACAGAGAGAAGTCTTTCGAAGTAAGAGTGATTTTAGGTGTGCCGCAGGTGAGTTTCGTAGGACCGTTGCTATTCACAATATATATACACTCCTGGAAATTGAAATAAGAACACCGTGAATTCATTGTCCCAGGAAGGGGAAACTTTATTGACACATTCCTGGGGTCAGATACATCACATGATCACACTGACAGAACCACAGGCACATAGACACAGGCAACAGAGCATGCACAATGTCGGCACTAGTACAGTGTATATCCACCTTTCGCAGCAATGCAGGCTGCTATTCTCCCATGGAGACGATCGTAGAGATGCTGGATGTAGTCCTGTGGAACGGCTTGCCATGCCATTTCCACCTGGCGCCTCAGTTGGACCAGCGTTCGTGCTGGACGTGCAGACCGCGTGAGACGACGCTTCATCCAGTCCCAAACATGCTCAATGGGGGACAGATCCGGAGATCTTGCTGGCCAGGGTAGTTGACTTACACCTTCTAGAGCACGTTGGGTGGCACAGGATACATGCGGACGTGCATTGTCCTGTTGGAACAGCAAGTTCCCTTGCCGGTCTAGGAATGGTAGAACGATGGGTTCGATGACGGTTTGGATGTACCGTGCACTATTCAGTGTCCCCTCGACGATCACCAGTGGTGTACGGCCAGTGTAGGAGATCGCTCCCCACACCATGATGCCGGGTGTTGGCCCTGTGTGCCTCGGTCGTATGCAGTCCTGATTGTGGCGCTCACCTGCACGGCGCCAAACACGCATACGACCATCATTGGCACCAAGGCAGAAGCGACTCTCATCGCTGAAGACGACACGTCTCCATTCGTCCCTCCATTCACGCCTGTCGCGACACCACTGGAGGCGGGCTGCACGATGTTGGGGCGTGAGCGGAAGACGGCCTAACGGTGTGCGGGACCGTAGCCCAGCTTCATGGAGATGGTTGCGAATGGTCCTCGCCGATACCCCAGGAGCAACAGTGTCCCTAATTTGCTGGGAAGTGGCGGTGCGGTCCCCTACGGCACTGCGTAGGATCCTACAATCTTGGCGTGCATCCGTGCGTCGCTGCGGTCCGGTCCCAGGTCGACGGGCACGTGCACCTTCCGCCGACCACTGGCGACAACATCGATGTACTGTGGAGACCTCACGCCCCACTTGTTGAGCAATTCGGCGGTACGTCCACCCGGCCTCCCGCATGCCCACTATACGCCCTCGCTCAAAGTCCGTCAACTGCACATACGGTTCACGTCCACGCTGTCGCGGCATGCTACCAGTGTTAAAGACTGCGATGGAGCTCCGTATGCCACGGCAAACAGGCTGACACTGACGGCGGCGGTGCACAAATGCTGAGCAGCTAGCGCCATTCGACGGCCAACACCGCGGTTCCTGGTGTGTCTGCTGTGCCGTGCGTGTGATCATTGCTTGTACAGCCCTCTCGCAGTGTCCGGAGCAAGTATGGTGGGTCTGACACACCGGTGTCAATGTGTTCTTTTTTCCATTTCCAGGAGTGTATAAATGACCTTGTGGATAACATCGGAAGTTCACTGAGGCATTTTGCAGATGATGCTGTAATATATCGAGAGGTTGTAACAATGGAAAATTGTACTAAGGTGCAGGAGGATCTGCAACGAATTGATGCATGGGGCAGGGAATGCCAATTGAATCTCAATGTAGATAATTGTAATGTGCTGCGAATACATAGAAAGAAAAATCATTAATCATTTAGCTACAGTATAGTAGGTCAGCAACTGGAAGCAGTTAATTCAATAAATTATCTGGGAGTAGGCATTATGAGTGATTTCAAATGGAATGACCATATAAAATTAATCGTCGGTAAAGCGATGCCAGACTGAGATTCATTGGAAGAATCCTAAGGAAATGCAGTCCGAAGACAAAGGAAGTAGTTTACAGTAGACTTGTTCGCCCACTTCGTTACAGGATCATTTAGTAATCGCGAAAGCGTTGCGGAGATGATAGATAAACTCCAGTGGATGACTCTGCAAGAGAGACACTCAGTAGCTCGGTACGGGCTTTTGTTTGAAGTTTCGAGAACATACCTTCACCGAGGAGTCAAGTAGTATATTGCTCCCTCCTACGTATATCTCGCAAAGAGACCATGAGGATAAAATCAGAGAGATTAGAGCCCACACTGAGGCATACCGACAATCTTCCTTTCCACGAACAATACGAGACTGGAATAGAAGGGAGAACCGATTGAGGTACTCAAGGTACCCTCCGTCACACACCGTCAGGTGGCTGGCGGCGTATGGATGTAGATGTTGCAAAATAAACATTTTTTTATTTTCACTGGGGTTTTCATTCAGCGACAGAATGGACCTTAATGAACGAACAGCTGACGTAGGTTACTAAACGTTTCACTTTGTCCGTAGTTCATAGTGCGTGGTCCTAGCAGATGGCTGCCTATTCAGTGCTTCCAGGGCAACAAATTTTATTTGCGATATTTCATATAATTGTTGACCGAATTTAAAAATTTAAAATGGTGTCGTAATGTATTCATTAAGAAGCATAATTTTATGTTAAAGGTTTAACACAGTCGGATAAGTATTACAGTTAGAAACAGAGTGTATGTCTTGAGTCAGCGCAACTTACAGCACGCCAATAACGCACATTTTATTCATCCACTATTTAAGAGCAGAGCGGTTGGCGACTTCCAGCAAACTTTGTGCACAATTTCAATTTACGAAATTTTTTCTCACTGACACCCACTAGTGTGTAGTGAAACTTAAGCTTCCGGCAGGACGTTTTAATTTATTAGTTCTTTACTACTGTGGTTAGAATACTGGACTCGCATTCGGGAGGACTATGGTTCAAACTCGCGTCCAACCATCCAGACTTAGGTTTTCCGGAGATATCCCTAAATCGCTACAGGCAAATGCCGTGATAGTTCGTTTGAAAGGGCACGGCCGATTTCCTTCCCTTTCCTTGACATCATACAACCTCCGTCTTTAATGACCTCGATGTCGATGGGGCGTTAAACCCAATCTTCCTTCCTTCTCTACTGTTGTTATTGTTGTTGTTGTTGTGGTCATCAGTCCTGAGACTGGTTTGATGCAGCTCTCCATGCTACTCTATCCTGTGCAAGCTTCTTCATCTCCCAGTACTTACTGCAACCTTCATCCTTCTGAATCTGCTTAGTGTATTCATCTCTTGGTCTCCCTCTACAATTTTTACCCTCCACGCTGCCCTGCAATGCTAAATTTGTGATCCCTTGGTGCCTCAGAACAGGTCCTACCAACCGGTTCCTTCTTCTTGTCAAGTGGTGCCACAAACTCGTCTTCTCCCCAATTCTATTCAATACCGCCTCATTAGTTATGCGATCTACCCATCTAATCTTCAGCATTCTTCTGTAGCACCACATTTCGAAAGCTTTTATTCTCTTCTTGTCCAAACTATTTATCGTCTATGTTTCACTTCCATACATGCCTACACTCCATACAAATACATTCAGAAACGACTTCTATACACTTAAATCTATACTCGATGTTAACAAATTTCTCTTCTTCAGAAATGCTTCCCTTGCCATTGCCAGTCTACATTTTATATCCTCTCTACTTCGACCATCATCAGTTATTTTGCTCCCCAAATAGCATAACTCCTTTACTACTTTAAACGTCTCGTTTCCTAATCTAATTCCCTCAGCATCACCCGACTTAATTCATTCCATTATCCTCGTTTTGCTTTTGTTGATGTTAATCTTATATACTCATTTCAAGATACTGTCGATTCCGTTCAACTGCTCTTCCAAGTCCTTTGCTGTCTCTCACAGAATTACAATGCCATCGGCGAACCTCAAAGTTTTTATTTCTTCTCCTTGGATTTTAATACCTACTCCGAATATTTCTTTTGTTTCCTTCACTGCTTGCTCAATATACAGATTGAATAACATCGGGGAGAGGCTACAACCCTGTCTCACTCCCTTCCCAACCACTGCTTCCCTTTCATGCCCCTCGACTCTTATAACTACCATCTGGTTTCTGTACAAATTGTAAATAGCCTTTCGCTCCCTGTATTTTACCCTTGCCACTTTAGAATTTGAAAGAGAGTATTCCAGTCAACACTGTCAAAAGCTTTCTCTAAGTCTACAAATACGAGAAACGTAGGTTTGCCTTTCCTTAATCTATTTTCTAAGATAAGTCATAAGGTCAGTATTGCCTCACATGTTCCAACATTTCTACGGAATCCAAACTGATCTTCCCCGAGGTCGGCTTCTACCAGTTTTTCCATTCGTCTGTAAAGAATTCGCGTTAGTATTTTGCAGCTGTAACTTATTAAACTGATGGTTCGGTAATTTTCACATCTGTCAACACCTGCTTTCTTTGGGATTGGAATTACTATATTCTTCTTGAAGTCTGAGGGTATTTCGCCTGTCTCATACATCTTGCTCGCCAGATTGTAGAGTTTTGTCATGACGGGCTCTCCCAAGGCCGTCAGTAGTTCCAATGGAAAGTTGTCTACTCCAGGGGCCTTGTTTCCACTCAGGTCTTTCAGTGCTCTGTCAAACTCTTCACGCAGTATCGTATCTCCCATTTCATCTTCATCTACATCCTCTATCATTTCCATAATATTGTTCTCAAGTATATTGCCCTTGCATAGACCCTCTATATACGCCTTCCACCTTTCTGCTTTCTCTTCTTTGTTTAGAACTGTGTTTCCATCTGAGCTCTTGATATTCATACAAGTGGTTCTCTTTTCTCCAAAGGTCACTTTGATTTTCCTATAGGCAGTTTCTTTCTTACCCCTAGTGAGATAGGCCTCTACATCCTTACATTTGTCCTCTAGCCATCCCTGCTTAGCCATTTTGCACTTCCTGTCGATCTCATTTTTGAGTCGTTTGTATTCCTTTTTGCCTGCTTCATTTACTGCATTTTTATATTTTCTCCTTTCATCAATTAAATTCAATATTTCTTCTGTTATCCAAGGATTTCTACTAGCCCTCGTCTTTTTACCTACTTGATCCTCTTCTGCCTTCACTACTTCGTCTCTCAGAGCTACCCATTCTTCTTCTACTGTATTTCTTTCCCCCAATCCTGTCAATTGTTCCCTTATGCTCTCCCTGAAACTCTGTACAACCTCTGGTTTAGTCAGTTTAAACAGGTCCCATCTCCTTAAATTCCCACATTTTGCAGTTCTTCAGTTTTAATCTACAGTTCACAACCAATAGATTGTGGTCAGAGTCCACATCTGCCCCTGGAAATGTCTTACAATTTAAAACCTGGTTCCTAAATCTCTGTCGTACCATTGTATAATCTACCTGATACCTTCTAGTATCTCCAGGATTCTTCCATGTGTTCACCCTTCTTTGATGATTCTTGAACCAAGTGTTAGCTATGATTAAGTTATGCTCTGTGCAAAATTCTACCAAACGGCTTCGTCTTACATTTCTTACCCCCCAATCCATATTCACGTACTATGTTTTCTTCTCTCCCTGTTCCTACACTCGAATTCCAGTCAGCCATGGCTATTAAATTTTCGTCTTCCTTCACTACCTGAATAATTTCTTTTATCTCATCATACATTTCATCAATTTCTTCGTCATCTGGAGAGCTAGTTGGCATATAAACTTGTACTTTACAATAGTAGGCATTGGCCACAATAATGCGTTCACTATGCTGTTTGGAGTAGCTTACCCGCACTCCTATTTTTTATTCATTACTAAACCATTCCTGCATTACCCCTATTTGCTTTTGTATTTATAACTCTGTATTCACCTGACCAAGAGTCTTGTTCCTCCTGCCACCGAACTTCACTAATTCCCACTATATCTAACTTTAACCTATCTATTTCCCTTTTTAAATTTTCTAACCTACCTGCCCGATTAAGGGATCTGACATTCCACGCTCCGACCCGTAGAACGCCAGTTTTCTTTCTCCTGATAACGACGTCCTCTTGAGTAGTCCCCTCCCAGAGATCCGATTGGAGAACTATTTTACGTCCAGAATATTTTACCCAAGAGGACGCCATCATCATTTAACCATACAGTAAAGCTGCATGCCATCGGGAAAAATTACGGCTGTAGTTTCCCCTTGCTTTCCTGCTACTATGTCTATTCGCTAAACTTTTTGCAGACATTACATACATATTTACATATTCCACTAAAGTACCTGCAAAATTATATCACTCTACGGCACATATTTCAGGAGACAGGACGCCACAAAAAATGAGATGTGTGGAAAACTAGCTTTTGCTTAATACGAAGTGCAAATTACCTATGCTACACTCAGGGCCGGCTACAGGTATTTTGCTGCCCTGTACGAAGCGCCGTCCCCCCCTCCCCCCCCCCCCCCCTACGCCTCCTCCCCCCCCCCCCAACCCAGCATTTTCAGGCACAGTCAGTCTTGTTCACAATGTCAGTCACTATGATGTCTTATTTTCATACATCACACTTATTTATACGTCATTTTGACACGAAGACTTTTTTAAGGTCAGAGCCAGGTATGGGATACGTCAGTGAAGCGGAAGGGAAAAGTTTGTAGAGTAATAAATTCTGAGTTATAACTCCAAACTGAATTACGTCAACCATTAAAGTTATGTCACTCGCAGAGCATATAACTAAAATCTGTTCAGTTTTTCTCATTCTCCGTGCAGAGGGGGGCGTGCGGCGTGGGGGGGGAGGAGCACCGTGATCACCGTGGGGGGAGTAAGAAGTGGGGAGTGGGGAGTAGAGGTAAGTAGAGCTCTCGCAGTAGTCATTGTTTGCGATTCATACCTACTGCTGACTGTGGTGCAAATGACGTACCGCAGAGGCAGGTTTCGTGAAAGCGTGGATTTACATACATGTTTATCTTCACGCGTGGTACATATTCGTAGCCCACCACAAAGACAAAGAAACCGTTGCACACCTTTTCACTGAGCATTTCGAATGTTTACTGCAGCACTGAACAGTGGTAGATCGCATACGCTGGCAGAAGCTGCAAAAGGTACGAAACGCACCAAATCAAGTTAACGAGTTCAAGCAGAATTATGGGCCTCAGCGAACAAGGAAAAGTAAACTGTCAACATTACAGTAACGTGAAATAGCACCTCCAGCTGCGTTTGCATAAGGTGACGTTTGGCAATATGTTACGCTCTTAGACAAAACAAATGTAGGCCTACCTTAAAAGAAATCTTTATTAAATAAATTAATGGAAATGAGCGTATGGCATTATTGGCCGGGAGGTCCCATGTGGGGGAGGGGGGGGGGGAGTTCGGCCACCGTATTGCAAGTCCTTTTTAGTTGACGCCACTTCGGCGACTTACGGGTCAATGATGATGAAGGACACACAACACCCGGGCCCCCTGCGTGATAAGCGGAAACGCTAGCGCTACGCTACGGAGGCGGACAATAAATTAATATTAATGCAAGACATACATCAGTAAATTAAAACCGAAATTAATGATAAACGTATGTTTACACACTTACCTTATGTTACAGATGTTTTTCTTGCTCCGGCATTAGTGAATTCCCATACGACTTCGTTGAAATCCAGACATTCGGCTAGCTCATATTCCATCGACAATGTTGGCACTCTGCACAATTGCGCATGACCCATAGTTGGTCTCAGGTACGTCTTGATCAGTTTAAGCTTCGAAAAACGTCTTTTTCCTCTTGCCACTGTCATCGATTCTGTTAGTAAAATTCATAAGGCTATACTCGCGTTGCGCGGTAAACCATACGCCTTGTGTGACTTTCAAAAGATTCGCTTCATGTGCTACCAGGTTTTACCAAAGTAGAGACCAATTTAACTTCATCTTTAAAACTGGCAAGACTCATATCCTTAAGCCTTTCCATGACTAAAACTGTGGCATAATCTGGAACGCTTGTCACTTAGAACGTCAGGCGACACATTCTTTATTTAATAACGTTGTACAAAAAATCAAAAAGATTGCTGTGACTTTCGAGCTACTAAAATCTCTCGCTGAGAGCGCATCTTAACCGACCGGTGTGGGCGAGTGGTTCTAGGCGCTTCTGTCTGCAACCGCGCGACCGCTACGGTTGCAGGTTCGAATCCTGCTTCAGGCATGGATGTGTGTGATGTCCTTAGGTTAGTTAGGTTTAAGTAGTTCTAAGTTCTAGCGGACTGATGACCTCAGAAGTTAAGTCCCATAGTGCTCAGAGCCATTTGAACCATTTAGAGCACATCTTACAAAATCCCGTACTTTAAGGTATAAACCTATTTTGTACTGTATTCCTGGATATTCAGTTTTCTCGTCTTTCCCCTAGGAATGGGAAAACCCGACTGGTTAAAACCGATACCGGTATTTTAGTTCTGAATTAACGATATTTTTCGGTTTATGTTTAGTTTCGGTTATAACATCTGTTTTTTTTTTTATTTTTTGTCAATATCCGGCAAAAAACTGAAATGTGAATTACCCATAGCAGATGCGCAAAAATTATTCGTTTTTAATAAGCCTTTAAAAAAACGAGTAATTTTTATTCGTAAAATTTCCGTTGCTTTCAAATATTGCGTTGCTATAGGAAATGGGAAAAACTGTCAGTGCTGTTTCGATAATAATGCCGACAAAAACGAGCAATATAGACATGCCATAAGAAATGGTACAGCATTGCTGAGACAGTAATACACCTGTTTCCATATAGCGTGCTCTACTGGATGATGAAGGGAGATGAAAATTTAATAGTCATGGGTGACTGGAATTCGAGAGTAGGAACAGGGAGAGAAGGAAACATAGTACGTGAATATGGACTGGGAGAAGGAAATGAAAGAGGAAGCCGTCTGGTAGAATTTTGCACAGAGCATAACTCAATCATAGCTAACACTTGGTTAAAGAATCATGGAAGAAGGTTGTATACATGGAAGAACCCTGGACATACTTGAAGGTTTCAGATAGATTATATAAGGGTAAGACAGAGATTTAGGAACCAGATTTTAAATTGTAAGACATTTCCAGGGACAGATGTTGACTCTGACCACAATCTATTGGTTGTGAACTGTAGATTAAAACTGAAGAAACTGCTAAAAGGTGGGAATTTAAGGAGATGGGGCCTGGATAAACTGAAAGAACCAGAGGTTGTCCAGAGTTTCAGGGAGAGCATAAGGGAACGATTGACAGGAATGGGGGAAAGAAATACAGTAGAAGAAGAATGGGTAGCTCTGAGGGATGAAGTAGTGAAGGCAGCAGAGAATCAAGTAGGCAAAAAGTCGAGGGCTGCTAGAAACCCTTGGGTAACAGAAGAAATATTGAATTTAATTGATGAAAGGAGAAAATATAAAAATGCAGTAAAAGAAGCAGGCAAAACGGAATGCAACGTCTCAAAAATGAGATCGACAGGAAGTGCAAAATGGCTAAGCAGGGATGGCTAGAGGACAAATGTAAGAATGTAGAGGCCTATCTCACTAGGGGTAAGAAAGAAACTGCCTATAGGAAAATTAAAGTGACCTTTGGAGAAAAGAGAACCACTTGTATGAATATCAAGAGCTCAGATGGAAACACAGTTCTAAACAAAGAAGAGAAAGCAGAAAGGTGGAAGGCGTATATAGAGGGTCTATACAAGGGCGATATACTTGAGAACAATATTAGGGAAATGAAAGAGGATGTAGATGAAGATGAAATGGGAGATACGATACTGCGTGAAGAGTTTGACAGAGCACTGTAAGACCTGAGTCGAAACAAGGCCCCGGGAGTAGACAACTTTCCATTGGAACTACTGACGGCCTTGGGAGAGCCCGTCATGACAAAACTCTACAATCTGGCGAGCAAGATGTATGAGACAGGCGAAATACCCTCAGACTTCAAGAAGAATATAGTAATTCCAATCCCAAAGAAAGCAGGTGTTGACAGATGTGAAAATTACCGAACAGTCAGTTTAATAAGTCACAGCTGCAAAATAATAATGCGAATTCTTTACAGACGAATGGAAAAACTGGTAGAAGCCGACCTCGGGGAAGATCAGTTTGGATTCCGTAGAAATGTTGGAACACGTGAGGCAATACTGACCTTACGACTCATCTTAGAAGAAAGATTAAGGAAAGGCAAACCTACGTTTCTAGCATTTGTAGACGTATAGAAAGCTTTTGACAATGCTGACTGGAATATTCTCTTTCAAATTCTGAAGGTGGCAGGGGTCAAATCAGGGAGCGAAAGGCTATTTACAATTTGTACAGAAACCAGATGGCAGTTATAAGAGTCGAGGGGCACGAAAGGGCAGCAGTGGTTGGGAAGGGAGTGAGACAGGGTTGTAACCTCTCCCCGATGTTATTCAATATGTATATTGAGCAAGCAGTGAAAGAAAAAAAAGAAAAATTTGGAGTAGGTATTAAAATTCATGGAGAAGAAATAAAAACTTTGAGGTTTGCTGATGACATTGTAATTCTCTCAGAGACAGCAATGGACTTGGAAGAGCAGTTGAATGGAATGGACAGTGTCTTGAAAGGAGGATATAAGATGAACATCAACAAAAGCAAAACGAAGATAATGGAATGTAATCGAATTAAGTCGGGTGATGCTGAGGAAATTAGATTAGGAAATGAGACACTTAAAGATGTAAAGAAGTTTTGCTATTTGGGGAGCAAGATAACTGATGATGGTCGAGGTAGAGAGGATATAAAATGTAGACTAACAATGGCAAGGAAAGCGTTTCTGAAGAAGAGAAATTTGTTGACATCGAGTATAGATTTAAGGGTCAGGAAGTCGTTTCTGAAAGTATTTGTATGGAGTGTAGGCATGTATGGAAGTGAAACATGGACGATAAGTAGTCTGGACAAGAAGAGAATAGAAGCTTTCGAAATGTGGTGCTACAGAAGAATGCTGAAGATTAGATGGGTAGATCACATAACTAATGAGGAGGTATTGAACAGAATTGGGGAGAAGAGGAGTTTGTGGCGCAACCTGACAAGAAGAAGTGATCGGTTGGTAGGACATGTTCTAAGGCATCAGGGGATCACACATTTAGCATTGGAGGTCAGCGTGGAGGGTAAAAATCGTAGAGGGAGACCAAGAGATGAATACACTAAGCAGATTCAGAAGGATGCAGGTTGCAGTAGGTACTGGGAGATGAAGAAGCTAGCACAGGATAGAGTAGCATGGAGAGCTGCATCAAACCAGTCTCAGGACTGAAGACCACAACAACAACAACTGGATGATACGCATCTACATGTAGTGTGCGACACTTCCTCATCTGGCCTATTTGGTAATTTCCCGCCGTTGTCGGACATTAATTGTATTACAGAATGGCATCACCCCTAATCCGGAAGTATTTTGCGTAGTTTGGTATCAATAAAATAAAATGCACCTTTTGCTTTAAAAGGTTAAGAGCGGGAGGAACCACAATAAACTTGAGACATCATATAAGGAGAAAATTTAAAATTTAATAATTCATTCATAGTTTACAATAAAAACAGAACCAGTTGATCTGTTGGCTGCGTCTGCATAACATGCCTTTAGCTGCTTGTAGCCCCTGAAAACCGAAAAGTTAAGACGAAAAACAGAGTTCTACCTCAGTTTTCATCCTTTAGCAGTGATTATGTGTAATGCCCAGATAGTGGTATGATCTTCGATTGCAACATTATTTTTGGGCAGAGTGTCAAAAACGCAGAATCAGTAGGAGAATACTGGTAAACTTTTGTAGTTTTCAACTACTTATCACTTTTCGAGGAAAGCAACGAACGATAGACGGACTAAGTTTTCTTTTATGTGTCTATTTAATTTAATTTTTTAATTGTGTGTATGTTGAAACTGAGCGGGTCAAAATTTTTCAATTTTTTTCGATTTCTACGTCTATTACATGAAATAACAGGAATGGAAAATCCGTTATTCCATAAAGTAGTAAGTTTGAGCGTTTTTAACAGTTAAGTTAAACTGGCGTTCAAAAGAATCGATATAACCGAAAATAGGTTGTTTCAGTGATAACCTCCATCCCAATTTCTCGCTCATACTGGACCCGTTTCTTCTTACATCTCTTTAGTATCGGCGTTGTACCACCTATGACCCGGTAGTCCATGCTCCAGCTAGGTTGCCATTTCCTTAGCGTGTAGTGGGTTATCTTGGAATTTGAGGTCCTCTTTGTCGTCTTTTAAAGCAAGTTAATAGATTTCAATACATCTGTGGTAATAGTTTGTGTGTTTTTACTGACAACATTATTGGTTCAAATGGCTCTGAGCACTATGGGACTTAACTTCTGAGGTCATGAGTCAACTAGAACTTAGAACTACTTAAACCTAACTAACCTAAGGACATCACATACATCCATGCCCGAGGCAGCATTCGAACCTGTTACCGTAGTGGTCGCGCGGTTCCAGACTGAAGCGCCTAGAACCGCTCGACCACCCCGGCCGGCTGACAACATTAATGTGGGGTAATATATCATTCCGCATCACCACTGAACAAAGGCAGTAAAGTCATGGACAAGGTTTGCCAAACTTCCAGCCTCATGCACTACCATTCTGTCCATATTTTTGTGTTTGCTTATTTCAGACAGTGCATCATAGACCCCTCCTATGTGATACTTATGAGGGACGACTGCATCAATTCTACTTTCTGGTCTTGTTGTACTCAATGGCCTCAACGTTAGACCAGATAAATGACCATTCAACTGCCCAGTGTCGCGCAGACGCAGAAAAGAAGTCATAAATTTTTTTCACGAAACAAAAGAATGAAACTGCGTATGTTGATGCCTTTGAAGCACTGTTCTATTGGTTATGGCTTCAACACTGAGGACTGAAAAGAGAATGATGGGAAACTTAAAAGAAGTTACGAACAAAACAGAAAAAATTAATTTAGAGAAACTTCGCTGGAAGAACAGCAGAGCAGTGCAAATGGTGTAACTGGTAGATCCAAATTCCGCTTAACCACAAGGCATGGATACAAAAGACTGTGGCAGACTGCAAATTTTAGTTATTCTTTTATTTATTTACCAGCTGTACCTGGCTGTGCTTTGCTATGGCTCAGTCTGCTTAAATGAAAAAGAAAGTAAGCCGCAACACACGTTTCTAATATAAACGGGAACTGGATAGATGTCCCAATCTTCTTCTCTGCCCTGTCTCTGTACACCTTCTTCTCCCCCATCTCACTCCATCTCCTCCTGCCCCCTCTGTCGATCTTCTTCTCCCCCATCTCTCTCCAGCTCCTCCTGTCCCCTCTCTCTCCCCTTCTCCCAGTCCATCACCTCCTCCCCCTCTCTCTGCCCATCTTCTCATACCCCCTCCATCTCCTCCTGCCCCCTCTCTCTCCCTCTCTCAGTCCATCACCTGCTCCCCCTCTTTCTGCCCATCTTCCCCTCTCTATCCTCCTGTCTCCTCTCTCCCCCCTTCTCCCAGTCCTACTCCCCCTCTCTCTGCCCATCTTCTCCTCCCCCTCTCCCTCCATCTCTTCCTGCCCCCTCTCTCAGTCCATCACCTCCTTCCCCACTCTCTGTCCATCTTCTACTCACCCCCTCTCAATCCAAGTTCTCCTGCTCCCTCCCTCTGTCTATCTCCTCCTACCAATTTTCTATGTCCATTTCTTCCCATCCCTCAGTCCATCTCCTCTTCCTTCGCGTCTCTGACCTTGAGCCTTGTTTATTGTTATTACAAATACAGTATTCTACTCATAAGCCAATAACGAAAAAAAATACAACATTCCAGTTTGCTATCAATGTTCCACTAATGTATATTGTATAACGTTTTCCTGCCATTAAATTTATATAAATTTATGTATTACATATTTTTAAAAACTAGGTAAATAAAAACACGTGCGAATACGAATAGGACGCTGTGTCAACATTTCACACCGGCCACTCAAGAACCTTCAGAGATCTAACGAGTATGAACAAACCAAAATCTACTCTTTATAATGTTTTGTCTTTTGTTACATATATGTTAAATATATACCAGATGGTGTTCGTGTGGGTGTGTTGAAACACTTGAGTATTAGTGTGCAATGTCGTGTCAAAATTTCAAGATGGTCCATGAAGAACTTTTAGAGATTTGAGATCCTGAAGAAACGAACATCTATGTTTACACTTATACAGAAAGTGTAGATGTTTTTAAGCGTAAATCGCCGAAGTTTTGACCGATTGCTTTGAAATGTTGACACAACGTTCCATTGTTATGCGCGCGGTTTTTTATTTACCTTTTTTTAAAGATATGTAATATATAAATTTATATAAATTTAATAATAGGGGGACGTTGATACTAAAAATATTAAAAAGGTACATCATGTAGTAACGAATTAGGTACTTAAAAACCCACCCGTATTAGAATTCAATGTAAACTCAAAATCCATCGGTCAAGAACTTACGAAAATATACGATACTAAACAAACGAACAGTCACAAAATGGGTCAGAACATTGTTGCAGAAACAGCATTCACTCAAAAATCTGGGCGGTTCGTTAAGTACCCAAGATTCCCCCTCCCCCTCCTCACACACCCGTCACCGCCGGCCTAGAACCGGCTCTGACCACACTCATGCAATGTTTTTAATAATGACAGCACTTAGCGACTTCTAACAAATTTTAAGCATAACTCTATACGTTTACTACGCTTATATGCTTAACGTCCAACATTTAAAAATTAACTAATCTGTGAAGTAATCAGACGTTTGAAGCTGTTTTACAAATGGAAGTTCAATTCTTTAAAGAATCGGGGATGGGGGTTCGCTGGTATTTTCTAAGCAAGAAAATATGACGACGTACCAAATGAAGGACTTCATCACACTAAAGTCTGCGTCAACAACTCTCACAATACGGCAAGTGAAGCAACATAAATTACGAGGTCTGTTCAAAAAATTCCGGAACATTCGTAATTTAGCGCTAACGGTGTGCTGGAGCGAAATGCAGTTGGCATTCCTGCACATGCCTGTGTTTAGCGTGCAACTGCCGGAAGTTTCATTTTTGAGTGTCTCTTAGTTATTGTTCAGTCGTGCATTGAGTAGAGCGTTGTGTCGCACAGTTTGCGAATGTCGAGATAGCAACGCATCTGCATTAAATTTTACGTGAAACTCAAGAAACCCTTTACAGAGATACACCAACTGATGCAGGAAGCCCACGGCGATGAGTGCTTAAGCCGTACTCGGTGTTTCGAATGGTTCACACGGTTTAGAAATGGCCGGGCGGAAGTTAAAGACGACCTCGTTCAGGACGCCCTTTGACATCCACCGACGAAGCTCATGTCAGGAACGCCAACGAAATTGTCCGTGCCAGTCGAAGACTGACTGTCAGAGATATTGCATAAGAATGTGACATTTCAGTTCGATCATATCATGAAATAGTGATACAGCATCTTGGAATGCACCGTGTTGCCGCCAATTTTGTCCCACGGCTCGTGAATCAAACCAGAAAGACCTTCCACTCGCAAACTGTGAAGAACTTTCGGATCGCGCAAATGAGAACGAGATGTTCCTTAAGAGAATCATAACTGGTGATGAGACGTTGAGCTACGATTATGATGTTGAGGCCCCAAGGTTCAATCCTCACAATGGCTCGGGGCAGGTTCTCCAAGACCCAAAATAGCTCGTCAGGTCAGGTCAAATGTCAAAGTTATGCTGATAGTTTCCGTTGACTTTGAAGGGTTAGTTCATCATGAATTCATGCCACAGGAACGAACAGTTAATCGAAGATACTATCGGGACGTGTTGCGAGACTGCGAAAAAAATGTGAGAAGGAAACGGCCTGAAACGTGGCTAGACAATTTATGGCTATTGCATCACGATAACGTACGCGTACAGTCATCCCTGTTGGTGCGTGACTGCTGCACAAAAAACGAAATCACTGTGCTGCCTCATCCTCCGTACTCTACATCTACATCTACATTTATACTCCGCAAGCCACCCAACGGTGTGTGGCGGAGGGCACTTTACGTGCCACTGTCATTACCTCCCTTTCCTGTTCCAGTCGCGTATGGTTCGCGGGAAGAACGACTGTCTGAAAGCCTCCGTGCGCGCTCTATCTCTCTAATTTTACATTCGTGATCTCCTCGGGAGGTATAAGTAGGGGGAAGCAATATACTCGATACCTCATCCAGAAACGCACCCTCTCGAAACCTGGCGAGCAATCTACACCGCGATGCAGAGCTCCTCTCTTGCAGAGTCTGCCACTTGAGTTTATTAAACATCTCCGTAACGCTATCACGGTTACAAAATAACCCTGTGACGAAACGCGCCGCTCTTCTTTGGATCTTCTCTATCTCCTCCGTCAAACCGATCTGGTACGGATCCCACACTGATGAGCAATACTCAAGTACAGGTCGAACGAGTGTTTTGTAAGCCACCTCCTTTGTTGATGGACTACATTTTCTAAGCACTCTCTCAATGAATCTCAACCTGGTACCCACCTTACCAACAATTAATTTTATATGATCATTCCACTTCAAATCGTTCCGCACGCATACTCCCAGATATTTTACAGAAGTAACTGCTACCAGTGTTTGTTCCGCTATCATATAATCATACAATAAAGGATCCTTCTTTCTATGTATTCGCAATACATTACATTTGTCTATGTTAAGGGACAGTTGCCACTCCCTGCGCCAAGTGCCTATCCGCTGCAGATCTTCCTGCATTTCGCTACAATTTTCTAATGCTGCAACTTCTCTGTATACTACAGCATCATCCGCGAAAAGCCGCATGGAACTTCCGACACTATCTACTAGGTCATTTATATATATTGTGAAAAGCAATGGTCCCATAACACTCCCCTGTGGCACGCCAGAGGTTACTTTAACGTCTGTAGACGTCTCTCCATTGATAACAACATGCTGTGTTCTGTTTGCTAAAAACTCTTCAATTCAGCCATACAGCTGGTCTGATATTCCGTAGGCTCTTACTTTGTTTATCAGGCGACAGTGCGGAACTGTATCGAACGCCTTCCGGAAGTCAAGAAAAATAGCATCTACCTGGGAGCCTGTATCTAATATTTTCTGGGTCTCATGAACAAATAAAGCGAGTTGGGTCTCACACGAGCGCTGTTTCAGGAATCCATGTTGATTCCTACGTAGTAGATTCTGGGTTTCCAAAAACGATATGATACTCGAGCAAAAAACATGTTCTAAAATTCTACAACAGATCGACGTCAGAGATATAGGTCTATAGTTTTGCGCATCTGCTCGACGACCCTTCTTGAAGACTGGGACTTCCTGTGCTCTTTTCCAATCATTTGGAACCTTCCGTTCCTCTAGAGACTTGCGGTACACGGCTGTTAGAAGGGGGGCACGTTCTTTCGCGTACTTTGTGTAGAATCGAATTGGTATCCCGTCAGGTCCAGTGGACTTTCCTCTGTTGAGTGATTCCAGTGGCTTTTCTATTCCTTGGACACATATTTCGATGTCAGCCATTTTTAGGTTTGTGTGAGGATTTAGAGAAGGAACTGCAGTGCGGTCTTCCTCTGTGAAACAGCTTTGGAAAAAGGTGTTTAGTATTTCAGCTTTACGTGTGTCATCCTCTGTTTCAATGCCATCAACATCCCGGAGTGTCTGGATATGCTGTTTCGAGCCACTTACTGATTTAACGTAAGACCAGAACTTCCTAGGATTTTCTGTCAAGTCGGTACATAGAATTTTACTTTCGAATTCACTGAACGCTTCTCGCATAGCCCTCCTTACGCTAACTTTGACATCGTTTAGCTTCTGTTTGTCTGAGAGGTTTTGGCTGCGTTTAAACTTGGAGTGAAGCTCTCTTTGCTTTCGCAGTAGTTTCCTAACTTCGTTGTACCACGGTGGGTTTTTCCCGTCCCTCACAGTTTTACTCGGCACGTACCTGTCTAAATCGCATTTTACGATTGCCTTGAACTTTTTACATAAACACTCAACATTGTCAGTGTCGGAACAGAAATTTTCGTTTTGATCTGTTAGGTAGTCTGAAATCTGCCTTCTATTACTCTTGCTAAACAGATAAACCTTCCTCCCTTTTTTTATATTCCTATTAACTTCCATATCCAGGGATGCTACAACGGCCTTATGATCACTGATGCCCTGTTCTGCACTTAAAGAGTCGAAAAGTCCGGGTCTGTTTGTTATCAGTAGGTCCAAGATGTTATCTCCACGAGTCGGTTCTCTGTTTAATTACTCGAGGTAATTTTCGGATAGTGCACTCAGTATAATGTCACTCGATGCTCTGTCCCTACCACCCGTCCTAAACATCTGAGTGTCCCAGTCTATATCTGGTAAATTGAAATCTCCACCTAAGACTATAACATGGTGAGAAAATTTATGTGAAATGTATTCCAAATTTTCTCTCAGTTGTTCTGCCACTAATGCTGCTGAGTCGGGAGGTCGGTAAAAGGAGCCAATTATTAACCTAGCTCGGTTGTTGAGTGTAACCTCCACCCATAATAATTCACAGGAACTATCCACTTCTACTTCACTACAGAATAAACTACTACTAACAGCGACGAACACTCCACCACCGGTTGCATGCAATCTATCCTTTCTAAACACCGTCTGTACCTTTGTAAAAATTTCGGCAGAATTTATCTCTGGCTTAAGCCAGCTTTCTGTACCTATAACGATTTCAGCTTCGGTGCTTTCTATCAGCGCTTTAAGTTCTGGTACTTTACCAACGCACCTTCGACAGTTGACAATTACAATACCGATTGCTGCTTGGTCCCCGCATGTCCTGACTTTGCCCTGCACCCGTTGAGGCTGTTGCCCTTTCTGTACTTGCCCAAGGCCATCTAACCTAAAAAACCGCCCAGCCCGCGCCACACAACCCCCGCTACCCGTGTAGCTGCTTGTTGCGTGTAGTGGACTCCAGACCTATCCAGCGGAACCCGAAACCCCACCACCCTATGGCGCAAGTCAAGGAATCTGCAGCCCACACGGTCGCAGAACCGTCTCAGCCTCTGATTCAGACTCTCCACTCGGCTCTGTACCAAAGGTCCGCAGTCAGTCCTGTCGACGATGCTGCAGATGGTGAGCTCTGCTTTCATCCCGCTAGCGAGAGTGGCAGTCTTCACCAAATCAGATAGCCGCCGGAAGCCAGAGAGGATTTCCTCCGATCCATAGCGACACACATCATTGGTGCCGACATGAGCGACCACCTGCAGATGGGTACACCCTGTACCCTTCATGGCATCCGGAAGGACCCTTTCCACATCTGGAATGACTCCCCCCGGTATGCACACGGAGTGCACATTGGTTTTCTTCCCCTCTCTTGCTGCCACTTCCCTAAGAGGCCCCTTTACGCGCCTGACGTTCGAGCTCCCAACTACCAGTAAGCCCACCCTCTGCGACCGCCTGGATCTTGCAGACTGAGGGGCAACCTCTGGAACAGGACAAGCAGCCATGTCAGGCCGAAGATCAGTATCAGCCTGAGACAGAGCCTGAAACCGGTTCGTCAGACAAACTGGAGAGGCCTTCCGTTCAGCCCTCCTGCCACACCTTGAGACGACCTCCCACTCTACCACAGGTGAGGGATCAGCCTCAATGCGGGCAGTATCCCGGGCAACCACAGTCGTGGTCCGATCGGGGGATGCGTGGGACGAGCTGGCCGTCCCCGACAAACCCCCATCCGGACCCCCACAGTGATGCCCATTGGCAACAGCCTCAAGCTGTGTGACCGAAGCCAACACTGCCTGAAGCTGGGAGCGAAGGTATGCCAACTCAGCCTGCATCCGAACACAGCAGTTGCAGTCCCTATCCATGCTAAAAACTGTTTTGCAAAGAACGTCTGAACTAATCTACAGAGAGCGCAAACAAATCGACAAAATTTGAACGGTTATTAAAATACAAGATTGCCTAGTAAATGCAGTAATGCTGCTACTTGCGCACTGCTGACACTGCTCGGCGACGGAAGGAGACTACGCGAATTTACACTATTCAGGTACTAAAACGCGATGCTACAACTCTCAAATACTATAATACGCCCGAAATTTATGAATTAAACAATGCAAGTACCAAAAACACGCGAAGAAATTAAGAATTAAACTATGTAACAAATGAGTGAGCTAGGAGTATACGACTTGCTGCTGCAGCTGCTTATCCAACGGCGGCAGGGAGCACACTGACTGTGACCAACCGACACTGGCCGTTCAAAACAAAAACAGAAGACAAACGACTACGCGATTTTACACTATTCAGGTACTAAAACGCGATGCTACAACTCTCAAATACTATAATACGCCCGAAATTTATGAATTAAACAATGCAAGTACCAAAAACACGCGAAGAAATTAAGAATTAAACTATGTAACAAATGAGTGAGCTAGGAGTATACGACTTGCTGCTGCAGCTGCTTATCCAACGGCGGCAGGGAGCACACTCTCCAGTCCTGACATCTGCAGACTTCTTTTTTTTATTTCCAAAGCTGAAAACCCCGATGAAAGGACGAAGATTGGCAACGATGGACGAGATAAAAGAAAATTCGCTGGCGGCGCTTCGCGCGATCCAGCCGAAGGTGTACCAAGACTGCTTCTGGAGGCGGAAACGGCGTTGGGAGCGGTTCAAAAATGGTTCAAATGACTCTGAGCACTATGGGACTTAACTTCTGAGGTCATCAGTCCCCTAGAACTTGGAACTACTTAAACCTAACTAACCTAAAGACATCACACACATCCATGCCCGCGGCAGGATTCGAACCTGCGACCGTAGCGGTCGCGCTTGGGAGTGGTGTATCAATTCTGGAGGAGAGTACTTCGAAGGAAACCATACGTAATAAGGAAAAGGCAAGCGAAGAACAATTTTGTGGACAAAGTTTTGGAATTTTCTAAGCAGACGTCGTATGTCAGTGCTTTCATCTAGAACCAAAGATAAAAACAATCTTTATTGCTGTCTTTCAACTGCACTTCGACATCTTTTGCCATTTATTCAGCACGTCTCCAAACGACTGTCATGGAAAGAGGAAGTACTTCGAAAGGATAAATTTCCGCTGAACAGAAAATTGTTGTGGTAGTCATAAAGCATTATTTCACAAAATACCCATCGCTGAATGTATGGGGTACTTTTCGCTATTTTGAGAGCTGAGTGGTAGCTCAGCTAAATTGCAACTCCGCTGTGCATCGCATGATTCTCTTCCTGTAAGTGCGTTACAAGCAGCAGGTAAAATCGAGAGCAAAAATACGTAACTCGTTATCAATAATGGTAATAACTTAAAAAAAGTGTCCGCCTAGTGAATTTCTTTCTCTCTTAGAGAAGTTGAGCTTCCATTCCTCCAGTATGCAGACGACCAATTTCTAATGAAGCACATTAAACTTGTTCAACGCCTATGATTTCATACGACAAAAGAAACAATGAGCGCCACTTTGTTTTTCAATACAAAATAATTTTCATCCCAATTTGGCTTGAAGCTTAAGGATTCAGTAGATTTTCGTTTTGAGGATCGTAACTCTTTTCCGGCTATTTTTAGCTCAGTGGTTCTGGCTTATTAGTACAAACGAAGATGGTGGTTGGTGGTGGTTAGTGGTTAACGTCCCGTCGACAACGAGGTCATTAGAGACGGAGCGCAAGCTCGGGTTAGGGAAGGATTGGGAAGGAAATCGGCCGTGCCCTTTCAAAGGAACCATCCCGGCATGTGCCTGAAACGATTTAGGGAAATCACGGAAAACCTAAATCAGGATGGCCGGAGACGGGATTGAACCGTCGTCCTCCCGAATGCGAGTCCAGTGTGTACAAACGAAGATTTCAACATAGACCATTTCGGTCGGCTCAGCTCTCAGTTCGGCGGAATCGTGGTGACAGCGATGTTTACCATTGGCTATTCATTCGTGGTATGAACGAAGTTCACAGGTCCAGCGGCTATTTTCACAAAAAAAAAAGGGGATCTAGTAGTCTGTCATCATGAGCCTTTAAAAATGAATGGGAATGATAGAAGAGGGGTATGAGAACTCTCAATGTACACTATGCAGCCGCATAAGCGGCAGGTACCGCAGATTTGCTGTGGAACGACATTCAATACCATGCAGAATGTATGTAGTTGACAATGAAAGAGCCGACAATTAGAACCATCGACCGACAGGATTCATTGTTCCGTTCATCAAGAAGCACCCTGTGCTAAACTTGAATTTTAAGGCACGTAGCACGTGGAGAAACTAGTGCTACGAACAGTAAAATTTCTGAAGTCCCACGCATTATTCCATTGTCAGTTGAAACATGGAACCGAACTAATAGAGACTGCACAGTACGTTGGTTAAATCAAGGGTCATGCCTGGAACCATTTTTCGACTTAAAACTCGCTGTTGTTGAATTTAGGAAGGAAAAAAACAGTGCAGGAACGAAAATCAGAACATACTGAGTGAACTGCAGACCTCACATTTTAAATAGACTTGACTGCCCGCTGCCCACAGTATGACATTGAAATGTGAGGAACAACTTCTTTCTGATCTGATCGGGATTCATTTAAAAGGAAAATCGTGCTGTAGAAGGGACACATTCCAATAAACGTAGTCCAGTTTCCTAAGCTCACTGCTGTTAAAGAAAACTTTTTTGAGGTCACTGCCAATCTCACTTCAGTTTTCGAGCTATTTTCGAGACAGTTTGCAGTTTCATCTACATCTACATCTACATCTACATTGATACTCCGCAAGCCACCCAACGGTGTGTGGCGGAGGGCACTTTACGTGCCACTGTCATTACCTCCCTTTCCTGTTCCAGTCGCATATGGTTCGCGGGAAGAACGACTGTCTGAAAGCCTCCGTGCGCGCTCTATCTCTCTAATTTTACATTCGTGATCTCCTCGGGAGGTATAAGTAGGGGGAAGCAATATACTCGATACCTCATCCAGAAACGCACCCTCTCGAAACCTGGCGAGCAATCTACACCGCGATGCAGAGCTCCTCTCTTGCAGAGTCTGCCACTTGAGTTTATTAAACATCTCCGTAACGCTATCACGGTTACAAAATAACCCTGTGACGAAACGCGCCGCTCTTCTTTGGATCTTCTCTATCTCCTCCGTCAAACCGATCTGGTACGGATCCCACACTGATGAGCAATACTCAAGTACAGGTCGAACGAGTGTTTTGTAAGCCACCTCCTTTGTTGATGGACTACATTTTCTAAGCACTCTCTCAATGAATCTCAACCTGGTACCCACCTTACCAACAATTAATTTTATATGATCATTCCACTTCAAATCGTTCCGCACGCATACTCCCAGATATTTTACAGAAGTAACTGCTACCAGTGTTTGTTCCGCTATCATATAATCAAACAATAAAGGATCCTTCTTTCTATGTATTTCTATGTATTTCTATGTATTTCAGTTGGAAGCGCTCCTGTGCACGTGCAGATGTAGCTGATTGATCTGGAGGTAATTCCCATTTGAAAGACAAATGCGTTTAACGTTAAAACTGTCCAGGACGTCTACATTGGTTTCCTCAGGTCAAGTCTCCACATCTCCTTAATGAGGTTGCAAAAGTGCCAAAATATTTCGACCAACACGTGTCTGTGGAAAACGTTTATTCGATAACGAAACTACATAAGATGTGATTATGTGGCAACCATAGTGCAAAAATCTGTGCATCTGTCAGCACACTGACAGTTTGTATTCGGCAAAAAGTATATTATGTCTTCAGCACGCCAAAATCAATGAAATTATACTGAAAATTTGTTTTGTTTGTGCTCCATGTTGTGGAGAAATGTCAAGTATAAAACCAAGTTGTATGCAGTCGCACTGCATTGCCATTTAAAAGTGGCACATTCGCAGTTTCTCCCTATTCCTCCTCCTCGAGCTCAGACATGGTGGTGTGGCTGTGGGGGGAGTGTTCCAGCCAGGTTGAGGGCTGTTACACTTGGGCCAGGATACGGCTTATGAGCCGAATTCTTGGCCATGCCTGACACAGCAAATTTTAACAGCCCAAGGTCGGTAGATCGCGTTACCGCTCACTTGTCTGTTTGAAATGAATGGGACACATAACACTAATATTGCACAGCACCTTATAAAGCTTTGATAATGGCTACTGTTCGACGAGCAAGAGAGTCCGCTAGCTTTCTTTGCCCAGGAATGCGTCGTTTATCGACATATACCCTTCTGATAGCAATACACTTTGTCCAACGTTTTCCTGGAAGAGGATCCCGTCTGTGATATGTCATTCTATTAGTTCTGGCAGTTTTTCTCGCATATTTTCGTCATGTGAGGGCAAAGCAAACGATCGCTGACGCCTTTTAACCCTAGCAATATCCAAGTGTTTGTAAACGGGATTTTGTTAACCGTTGTTGATTTTTATTAGCAACATACTTTGTATTTAAGCACATAATGATGTGTAAGTAGGGTCCAAAACTCGAAAGCTTCTTTTAGCATGATTCAGACATGTAATTTGTATTTTTCCCTTATTGAATCATTTAAGTTCTTTTATTCTCATAATAAGCAATATTTGTTTAAATTGTTAGTAATAGTTTTTATAGAAGTAAAGAAAACTTTAGTACAATTCAAAAACATTGCAGCTGTTTGAGGCACAATTCAAATAAATTACATAACATAATTTCTGAGCAAAATTATTCATCACTTCCTCCAGAATTTGCTTCACACTCGGAACATAATAGTTTTCTTGCTGTGTTTAGTGCATGTGTAGCTCTCACAAATTGTTGCAGGTTATTGTTCTTTCCTTCACTTTGTTGTACTTTTCTTCTGCTTTTGACTGACTTTCAGTAGTACACAAGTAACATCTGGCTTTACCTCCATGAGCTTCCTTTGCTCCAAAGTTCTACTTCCTTGGTTTTCCTTTCCAGAATACCTTCCATGGCTTCTCCAGTCCTGCAATATTTGTAGCCCCATTTCTTAAAGAGAAGATAACCCCTTATTAAGTTTTCTCTTATTGCGTCCCATAAGTATCACTAATGCCATCAAAATAAATTTCTTAAACCTGATACATTTCTCTCTCAGTAGCGATTAACTTTCAATCTCGGATGTATGTGACGTTAGACACAAGGCGGCTTAACAAGAAAGAACGTGAGAAACAATTCAAATTACATCGCCAGCCAGAATGGAAATCAGAGAAACGAATCATGCTCGTTGTTGAAACCATTGTTGCTATACAGACATAGAAATTTGATGTTAAGTGTACAATAATAAATTCGTTGTGAAAAGTCGTGTTTATTACTTAGGAGATGGGCGCACTTTATCTCATGTAGATTTAAATTTTTATTTACCTGAAAAATGTGAAATAGTCACAGACTCTTGTATAAGAGTTCATTAACAACAATAAACATATATTTTTTAATTTTAAAATTTAGTATTCACGACTAGTTCAGTCAGGATCCGCGCTGCTGCTACGGTCGCAGGTTCGAATCCTGATTCGGGCATGGACGTGTATGATGTCGTTAGGTTAGTTAAGTAGTTCTAAGTTCTAGGGGACTGATGACCTCAGATGTTGAGTCCCATATTGCTCAGAGCGAGCCATTCACGACTAGACTACAATATTCCCCCCCCCCCTCCCTCCCCCAGGGATATTTCCAGGCATAACGTGGCAGCCATAGAGCCACTGAGCCAAGTCCACATATCGTCGCCGGACATTTCGAACCCAGGCCACGCCGCATACATGAACTACCTACTCCAACTTCCAACTGAGGGCGCCATAGCCTGGGGAAGCGCCCCCCCCCCCCCTCCCACACCTCCTATCTCTCAGGGAAAGGAAAAAAGTATAGTCTTATGTTTTTCTTTCAACAAAATTATTTAAAAGTATCACGCAGGTTTTTAACGGGGTCGGAACTTTTTATGGACACTTACAAGTCACCATTCGTCTTTAGCTCTACCTTGGCAAGGAACTCTGCAAGATTTTAGTAATAAATGTAGCAAAGTAAAGTCATCCTTGTGTACGACTGTTTGCTGCCTCTGCCCGGCAAGCACACCTCCACTGCTGCTGCCAAATATCCCGATTTTTTCGGGATTTCCGATTTTTGCGGGAGTCATGGCTCGTCCCGAGTATGCCTTACGCAGGACTCCAAATATCCTGACTTTTGGCATCTGCTAACAATTCGAAATATAATGCTTTACTTTAAAAAATGGTTGAATGCATGTAAGTTTCGAAATGAGTTTCTCAAACGGGCCGATTGCGGTAGTTAAAAAAAGTTAGAACACGGTGCACCAAGAGGTGGCGATCAACCGATGAACTAAAGCACGCCTCAGCGCATGCCTCAATTGTTCATTTCGAAAACACTGAACCGTGTGGCTTCCATCGTTGTGTTATTACAGTCACGCGCTGTTTTCTGAACAGAGTTTCAGCTTCTGCGTACCTCTCGAACACTGACTTCTCTTAGCACGACAATTTGCCCTTCCGTTGCTTGTCTATTCCAACCCTTCACCGAGCGAGGTGCCGCATTGGTTAGCACACTAAACTCGCATTCGGGAGGACGACGGTTCAAACTCGCGTCCGGACATCCTGATTTAGATTTTCCGTGATTTTCCTAAATCACTTCAGGAAAATACCGGGATGGATCCTTTGAAAGGGCACGGCCGAGTTCTTTCACCATCCATCCTTAATCTGGTGGGATGGATGACATAGTTGTTTCGTCCCCCCCCCCCCCCCCCCCCGAAGCAACCGACTAACCAACCGTCGCACCCTTCCACTTGTACGTTCCCTATTTGCGTTTATAGTGAGGAAAAAAGGCGGGAAAAAAGTGACTTAGTTAGGTGTCTGGCCAACGCCCGTCGCCTATCGAAGATCTCACCTTACTGAGTCAGCGGAAGCGCAATTCATAAGTAATCTGCAGAAGATGCATGTATTTCGAAACGCAGTAAATAACGAACAATGCGAGTGAAGCTACATGCTGTTTAGGTAGACTAAGTAACTAAACTAACAAGCGGCCCAGATAGCCGTGTGTATCAACGCACCGCTTCTGGGACGGCGCCGGTCCCGGCGATTAACGACGGGAGGTCGGCGTGCCGGCCAGCCTGGATGTGAATTTTAGGCGATTTCCCACATCCCACTAGCTGAATACTAGGTTGTTAACCAAATGACCCCTCAGTTACAAGATTCGCAAATACAGGGTGTCCGAAAAGTCTTTCCCTGATTACATAAATTGATAACTCAGGCTAGAAGCAAGATACAAATATGAAACTTGTGTCGAATTGTTTACAACTATCAAAGTTTTTTCTCTGTTTTAGGTTCGCAATACGTAAGTAGTGGATGAGGTGCAGTGCCCAAGAAGCCATGTAACCAATCAGGAGAAGGCGCAGTGTGTCCTGTGGTACCATGAGACACGATCACCAACCACAGTGCAGAGACACTTCCAGACAACATTTGGAAGGACTCCACCTGATGTCAAGAGCATTAAAGCCTGGTATGAGAAGTTCAAGAACACAGGATCGGTTGCTGACCTTCCGAGGTCTGGTCGACCAAGAACCTCAGCAGACAGGGTGGAAGCTGTAAGGCAGTCTTTTCTGCGAAGTCTGAAGAAATCGGTGCGCAGGGCCTCACGTGAATTACAGATGCCAATCCACGACATTTTACACAAACGTTTATTGCTTCGTGCATACAAAGTGCAAATCGTTCAGGCCTTGTTGCCCAATGACAGTACACGTCGATATGACTTTGCGGTCGAAATGCTATCACGTATTGAGGGCGATGGTGGTTATCTCAGACGAACTGCCTTTTCCGGCGAAGCGACCTTTTTTATCAGTGGAGTAGTGAATCGCCATAATGTGCGCATTTGGGGTTCACAACCCCCTGGCGAGGTCATGGAGTGCACCAGAGGCAGTCCAAAGGTGAATGTTTGGTGCGCACTATTGCACGATCGAATTATCGGACCATTCTTCTTCGCTGAGGCTACCGTCACATCTGCAGTGTATCTGGACATGTTGCAACTGTATGCTGTTCCTCAGCTGCTTCAGTATCACCCCGATGTCTTGTTTCAGCAAGACGGTGCACCGCCTCATTGGGGTTTGGACGTTCGTGCCTATCTCGATATGACCTTTCCTGGGCGATGGATTGGTCGTGATGGGCCAACGGTTTGGCCTCCACGCTCACCTGACATAACCCCATTAGACTTCTTTTTATGGGGTTATGACAAGGGCGAGGTCTATCGAGCACGTGTACCAGATCTTGAAACACTGCAGCAACGGATAACCATAGTCGTTGACTCGATCCCTCCAGTTATTTTAGCTAATGTTTGGACGGAAATTGAATATCGCCTAGATGTGCTACGTGCTACCAAGGGTGCTCATGTGGAAGTTTACTGATGTGTGAAAAAAACTTTGATAGTTTGTAAACAATTAGACACCATCACGAGTTGAATATGTACAGAAAAGCATCATCATTGGGAACAGTGGTCGAATGATGTGCATTCGCATTATGGGCCAAGAAGACTAGGACAGTATGGTGTTAAAAGCATCATCGAGAACTAGCCAGGTAGGAAACGAAAACATCACAAGGTGCGGATAATAAAGTATTAAAAGGGCCAGTTACATCAAGCGCCCATTACATGCAATTTTACAGCAGATATTGTAGTGAGAAAAATATATATGACGGTAACAAGAGTTTTCAGCTGTTCCATAGCCTGACTAAGAAAGGTATGACCCGTCATAAGGTATGAAATACTCCTTACAGAATGTGCACTAGTTGATGATTAAAATTAAAATGCCATAACCCCAACCTTCCCCCCCCCCCCCCCCCCCCGTCCCACCAAGATGTGTCAAAACCAAGAGTAACTGAATTATGGCATAAGCAATGCCTCCGAACTTTTAATGCGAAAACTCTTAAAGCTTTTTAAATAAAACAAACTTTATTAACATTCTACATCTTTATTCTTCATGCCTACGTATTTACTTCCCAACGTAGTCACTCAAGCGACGAACATATTTCTCCCAACAACAGACCAGTTTGTTGATACTGGCATTGTAGAATGTCTGACTTTGTTGAAGGGGCCAAAATCTCACCTCTGCATGCGCCGTTTCAGACGAAAATTGGGATTCAAGTTTAATCATCTGGGTGGCCAAAGCACTCGCTCTAATCGTCCAGAACGTTCTTCAAACCAAACGCGAATTCCACGAACGGCTGCAAATTGTCTCCAAGTAGCCCAACATAAACATTTCCAGCCAATGATCGGTTCAATTGAACCAGGGGATCCAGTCTATTCCATGCAAACACAGCCCACGCCATTACGCCGCCACGACCAGCTTGTACAGTGCGCTGTTGACAACTTGGACCTATAGCTCCGTAGGATTTGCGCCACACTTGAACCCTACCACCAGCTCTTACCGACTGAAATCTGGAGTCGTCTGATCAGGCCACGTTTTTTCAGTCGCCTAGGGCCCAACCGGTTATGTCACGAGCGCAGAAAAGCCGCTGCAGGCGATGTATGTTGTTAGCAAAGGCTCTCGCGTCGGTCGTCTGCTGTCATTGCCCATTAACGCCAAATTTAGTCGCACTATTCTAACGGATACATTCATCGTACATCCCACATCGATTCATGCGGTTATTTGACGCAGTGTTGCTTGTCTGTTAGGTTCGACAACTCTGCGCAAACGTCGTTGCTCTCGGTTGTTAACTGAAGGTCGTCACTCAATGCATTGTTCAAGGTTACAGGTAATGCCTGGAATTTGGCATTGTAGGCACACTGGACACTGTGGATCTCAGAACACTGAATTGCCGAAAGGTTTCCGAAATGGAATGTTCCCTGCGTGTAGCCCCAAGTACCACTCCGAGTTCAAAGTGTGTTAAAACCGCCATGCGGTCGTAATCACGTCGGAAATCTTTTGGAAATCCTTTCACGCGGATCACCTGAGCACAAACGACAGCTCATGACAGCTCCACCAATGCATCGCCCTTTTGTTCGTTGTATACTCGATACTACCGCCGTCTGCGTATGTTCATATCGCTATCCAAATGGTTCAAATGGCTCTGAGCACTATGGGACTTAACATCTATGGTCATCAGTCCCCTAGAACTTAGAACTACTTAAACCTAACTAACCTAAGGACATCACACAACACCCAGCCATCACGAGGCAGAGAAAATCCCTGACCCCGCCGGGAATCGAACCCGGGAACCCGGGCGTGGGAAACGAGAACGCTACCGCACGACCACGAGATGCGGGCATATCGCTATCCCAAGAGTTTTTTTCACCTCAGTGTATATTGGCTGTATTGTATACAGGGTTATTACAGATGATTGAAGCGATTTCACAGCTCTAAAATAACTTTATTATTTGAGATATTTTCACAATGCTTTGCACACACATACAAAAACTCAAAAAGGTTTTTTAGGCATTCACAAATGTTCGATATGTGCCCCTTTAGTGATTCGGCAGACATCAAGCCGATAATCAAGTTCCTCCCACAGTCGGCGCAGCATGTCCCCATCATTGAGTTCGAAAGCATCGTTGATGCGAGCCCGCAATTCTGGTACGTTTCTTGGTAGAGGAGGTTTAAACACTGAATCTTTCACATAACCCCACAGAAAGAAATCGCATGGGGTTAAGTCACGAGAGCGTGGAGGCCATGACATGAATTGTTGATCATGATCTCCACCACGACCGATCCATCGGTTTTCCAATCTCCTGTTTAAGAAATGCTTCTGCTTTAGCCTTTTCCGTAAGATTTTCCAAACCGTCGGCTGTGGTACGTTTAGCTCCCTGCTTGCTTTATTTGTCGACTTCCGCGGGCTACGCGTGAAACTTGCCCGCACGCGTTCAACCGTTTCTTCGCTTACTGCAGGCCGACCCGTTGATTTCCCCTTACAGAGGCATCCAGAAGCTTTAAACTGCGCATACCATCGCCGAATGGAGTTAGCAGTTGGTGGATCTTTGATGAACTTCGTCCTGAAGTGTAGTTGCACTGTTATGACTGACTGATGTGAGTGCATTTCAAGCATGACATACGCTTTCTCGGCTCCTGTCGTCATTTTGTCTCACTGCACTCTCGAGCGCTCTGGCGGCAGAAACCTGAAGTGCGGCTTCAGCCGAACAAAACTTTATGAGTTTCTCTACGTATCTGTAGTGTGTCGTGACCATATGTCAATGAATGGAGCTACAGTGAATTTATGAAATCGCTTCAATCATTTGTAATAGCCCTGTACAAGTCAAACTGGAAAAATGCAAACAACAGAATGGCGAATTGTCAAGCCGGTAATACTTGCCCTCACGCGCTCTGTATTTATTGGTAATACTGAGAATATTTTGATCGCCATCAATACTGTTCGTCAATATTTGTGATATTGTATGGATGCGCGATGTCTGTTCTTTCGGACATGTATGAAAGGTATTATTCATGTCAGCTGCATCGTCTCAGTTGTGTGACTGGATTCCTGATTTCCAAGCAGAGAGGAAATCATCGAGTAGAACGGAAGTGATATCTGACGTTCCGCAAGGTAATGTCATAGGCCCTCTGCTGTTCCTGATTTATATAAATAATCTAGCTGATAATCTGAGCGGCCCCCTTTGATTGTTTGCAGATGACGCTGTAAATTACCGTCTAGTAAGATCATCAGACGATCAGTTCCAATTACAAAATGTTCTAGAGAGAATTTCTGCATGGTGCGAAAAGTGGCAATTAGCACTAAACAAAGAAAAGTGCGAGGTCATCCACATGGATACTAAAAGAAATCCGATAAATTTTGGCTATACGATAAATCGCACAAATCTAAGGGCTGTCAATTCGACTAAATACCTAGGAATTACAATTACGAACAAGTTAAATTGGAAAGGTCACATAGATAATATTGTGGGGAAGGCGAAACAAAGACTGCCCTTTGTTGGCAGAACACTTAGAAGATGCGACAAACCCACTAAAGAGACAGCCTACATTACATTTGTCCGACCTCTTCAAAATGTTCAAATGTGTGTGAAATCTTATGGGACTTAACTGCTAAGGTCATCAGTCTCTAAGCTTACACACTACTTAACCTAAATTATCCGCAGGACAAACGCACACACCCATGCTCGAGGGAGGACTCGAACCTCCGCCGGGACGAGCCGCACAGTCTGCAGCTCCACAGACCGCTCGGCTAATCCCGCGCGGCTGTCCGTCCTCTGCTGAAATATTGCTGCGCGGTATGGAATCCATACCAGGTAGGATTGACGGAGGACATCGAAAAAGTGCAAAGAAGGGCAGCTCGTTTCGTGTTATCGCGCAATAGGGGTGAGAATGTCACTGATATGATACGCGAGTTGGGGTGGCAGTCACTGAAACAAAGGCGGTTTTGTTTGCAGCGAGATCTATTTACGAAATTTCAATCACCAACTTTCTCTTCCGAATGCGTAAATATTTTGTTGACACCCACCTACGTAGGGAGAAACTATCATCATAGTAAAATAAGATAAATCAGAGCTCGAACGAAAAGATTTATGTGTTCCTTTTCCCCACGAGCCATTCGAGAGTGGAATGGTAGAGAAGTAGTATGAAAATGGTCCGATGAACCCTCTGCCAGGCACTTAAATGTGAATTGCAGAGAAACCATGTAGATGTTGATGTAGGTGCATTAGGACGCTGAATCAGCGGCGACAAGGATGTGCTACTTACTATGCAGGTGCGTTCACCGCTGCGCCATGCAGACACAGCGTTATCACAACTGCGCCGACTATTCCGGCACGGCTCACAGCCAACTCACATTCTCACCGAATAGGAGAATTTTCATAATTTTTAATTATAATGCTGTAAGTACAATATAAAATTCAGGTACTTTGTTTCATATCTCAGCTTACACTCAGAATTTCCAAAATTTACTTTTGAGACTACATTTATTGTTTTTATAGAAATAAGTGTACAAAATTTCGTAATTCTATCGTCCATAGTTTCTGAGAAAGAGGTGTGCAAACTTAAAGAAAAATCGTTTAAAGTTCGGCCTAAGGTTTCCTCTTATGTCGTCTCTTCAGAACGCCCCAGAATTGTACTCAGTGTCCCCTTTCCCTTTTAAGCTTCTCTTCCGGTTTCTTATTTTGTGTCACGTCCTCAACTGGCTTTTCAGCTGCAGTTAGGCGCTATAAATCCATTTTTCTCAAGAAGAAGAAGTCTTGTGTGAAATTTCCCATCTTAAAGCCCTTTCTCTCTAATACCTTCTTGCTCCCTACGTCCGTCCCCGGTAGCTGAATGGTCAGCGTGACGGATTATCAATAATCTGGGCCCGAGTTTTCTCCGCCCAGGGATTGGGTGTTGTTCTGTCCTCCTCATCATCGTATCACCCTCATCGACTGCAGGTCGCCGAAGTGGCGTCAAATTGAAAGATCGGCACCCGGCGAACGGACTGACAACCGTATCAGACGAAAATGTGGCTTCAGGGCGTCCTTTCCATATGAATGAATTTAGAGACTCGTTTGTATTTTGGATCTTGGCAGAAACAAACTTTCTTAGAGTTCAGGATCGGACAGAAACCTGCAAGTGGACTTGACAACATCCAGGGTAAAATTTGGAACCCTCTCCTTTTGAACGTAGGGGTTGTTACCCCTCTGAGCCTGTAGAAATTTATACCCGCTAATGTAGCACAGACGATGAATGGGATTTAGATCTGTTGACGCCATATGGAAATATGTAGCCCATACAACACTTTTTATGTCACTTACACTCTTTGTGACCGTGGCATTATTGAATCACCGAAGAATCGACCACTTGCGTAAATCTCCGTCAGTAGCACGGAGCAAAACAAGCAGTGTTTCTTCATAAAAATAGCAGTTGATTGTTATTGTTTCTAAGGAACGGAACAGAGTCACAGATGATAAGACCAAAGAGTATACATGCATCACAGCGTTCTAGATGCATCGGTTGCAAGTTTGCTTGAAAATAACCCTTGGAATCCTGGTTCATTGAGCTACTATTGAAGTTTTGTTCCAAAAAACTAGGCATGGCAGGGAGGTTGCATCACACAATTAATTACACTACTGGCCATTAAAATTGCTACACCACGAAGATGACGTGCTTACACCCGCGAAATTTAACCGACAGGGAGAAGATGCTGTGATATGCAAATAATTAGCTTTTCACAGCATTCACACAAGGTTGGCGCCGGTGGCGACATCTACAACGTGCTGACATGAGGAAAGTTTTCAACCGATTTCCCATACACAAACAGCAGTTGACCAACGTTGCCTGGTGAAACGTTGTTGTGATGCCTCGTGTAAGGAAAAGAAATGCGTACCATCAATTTTCCGACTTTGATAAAGGTCGGATTGTAGCCTATCGCGATTGCGGTTTATCGTATCGTGACATTGCTTCTCGCGTTGGTCGACATCCAATGACTGTTAGCAGAATATGGAATCGGTGGGTTCAGAAGGGTAGTACGGAACGCCGTGCTGGATCCCAACGGCCTCGTATCACTAGCAGTCGAGATGAAAGGCATCTTATCCGCATGGCTGTAACTGATCGTGCAGCCACGCCTCGATCCCTGAGTCAACAGATGGGGACGTTTGCAAGACAACAACCATCTGCACGAACAGTTCGACAACGTTTGCAGCAGCATGGACTATCAGCTCAGAGACCATGGCTGCGGTTACCCTTGACGCTGCATCACAGACAGGAGCGCCTGCGATGGTGTACTCAACGACGAATCTGGGTGCACGAATGGCAAAACGTCATTTTTTCGGATGAATCCAGGTTCTGTTTACAGCATCGTGATGGTTGCATCTGTGTTTGGCGACATCGCGGTGAACGCACATTGGAAGCGTGTATTCGTCATCGCCATATTGGCGTATCACCCGGAGTGATGGTATGGGGTGCCATTGGTTATACGTCTCGGTCACCTCTTGTTCGCATTGACGGCACTTTGAACAGTGGACGTTACATTTCAGATGTATTACGACCCGTGGCTCTACCCTTCATTCGATCCCTGCAAAACCCTACATTTCAGCAGGATAATGCACGACCGCATGTTGCAGGTCCTGTACGGGCATTTCTGGATACAGAAAATGTTCGACTGCTGCCCTGGCCAGCACATTCTCCAGATCTCTCACCAATTGGAAACATCTGGTCAATGGTGGCCGAGCAACTGGTTCGTCACAATACGCCAGTCACTACTCCTGATGAACTGTGGTATCGTGTTGAAGCTGCATGGGCAGCTGTACCTGTACACGCCATCCAAGCTCTGTTTGACTCAATGCCCAGGCGTATCAAGGCCGTTATCACGGCCAGAGGTGGTTGTTCTGATTTCTCAGGATCTATGCACCCAAATTGCGTGCAAATGTAATCACATGTCAGTTCTAGTATATTTATCCAATGCTTCTTGGTGTAGCAATTTTTATGGCCAGTAGTGTATTTTTTGGGCACTTCGGATATGATTTCATCATTGAACCTTCAGGAAGTTATTGTTCATGGGCTATAGAAAAAAATAAAAAATGAACTGAAAATTGACATTTTCGGTTAGCTTCACGAGTGTCCCCACTGATTAAGCGATTTAGGCAAGCTGTGGGGAAACAAAACTTTTATCGCCTGATATGGATCTCGTGTCCAGGTTGTGAAAAAAAAAAAATGGCTCTGAGCAGTATGGGACTAAACATCTGTGGTCATCAGTCCCCTAGAACTTAGAACTACTTAAACCTAACTAACCTAAGGACATCACACACATCCATGCCCGAGGCAGGATTCGAACCTGCGACCGTAGCAGTCGCGCGGTTCCGGACTGAGCGCCTAGAACCGCTCGGCCACCGCGGCCGGCCCAGGTTGTGAGTCGAGTGCCTTAAGCACTGCATTATCTCGTCCAGGCAAATTTCAGAAGAAAGAACTGCCTACTGGAAGCAGCAATAACTAAGTGTTGCGCCGCTGACAGAGGGCGCTTGTGAACGATGTCGGCGAAGAGTGCGCGCCTGTCGGGGCCGATCGCATTAGATTTAACAGTAGGATGCAGACGTCACTGCGGAACGCGACAGAGATGAAGCCGCAACGTGGCCAGCGGAGCGCTCAGACAAAGGCCGGAAGTAGTGCCGCCTCTGCGGGGGCGTGCCGGCGGCGGCGGGGGCGGAGGCGGCGGAGGCGCTAAGGATTCTCAGGGGCAGCCGGGGAGCCGGTCGACCGGTCCTCACTGTTGCTGGAGCCGTCAGGCCGAAGGCTGGAGTGGAGCGGCTCTCCACGTTGGTACGCCCTCTGCCAAATCTCCCGTCTCTGTAGCTGCTAGTCAAGCCTTGGGAATGCTCCACAATTTCAACTCACCATCAGCCACGGATCCGAGGGGCAAGGGATGGGGAAGGGCAAGGGAAGATGGCGTAATAGCTGTCAAGGCACAACCTCCCCATCCCAGAAATGTTACCACTACCAATTCCCAAGTTATTCACATAACTTTCGAGGAATAAAGTAACATGAGAACTGTTGTTGTTGCTGTGGTCTTCAGTCCAGAGACTGGTTTGATGCAGCCCTCCATGCTACTCTATCCTGTGCAAGCTTCTTCATCTCTAAGTAACTACTGCCACCTATAGCCTTCTGAATCCGATCAGTGTATTCATCTCTTGGTCTCCCTCTACGCTTTTTAACCTCCAAGCTGCCATCCAGTTCTATATTGGTGATCCCTTGATGCCTCAGAATATGTCCTACCAAACGATCCCTTCTTCTAGTCAAGTTGTGCCACAAATTTCTCTTCTCCCCAATTCTATTCAATACCTCCGCATTAGTTATTTGATCTACCCATCTAATCTTCAACATTCTTCTGTAGCACCACATTTCGAAAGCTTCTATTCTCTTCTTGTCCAGGCTATTATTGTCCACGTTTCACTTCCATACATGGCCACACTCCATACAACTACTTTCAGAAACGACTTCCTGACACTTAAATCTATACTCGATGTTAACAAATTCCTCTTCTTCATAAACGCTTTCCTTGCCACTGCCAGTCTACATCTTGAATCCTCTCTACTTCCACCATCATCAGTTATTTTGCTCCCAAAATAGCAAAAGTCTTTTACTACTTTAAGCGTCTGCCGGTCAGGGTGACCGAGCGGTTCTAGGCGCTACAGTCTGGAACCGCGCGACTGCTACGGTCCCAGGTTCGAATCCTGCCTCGGGCATGGATGTGTGTGATGTCCTTAGGTTAGTTCGGTTTAAGCAGTTCTAACTTCTAAGGGACTGATGAGCTCAGAAGTTAAGTCCCATAGTGCTCAGAGCCATTTCAACCATTTTTTTTAAGCTTCTCATATCCTAATCTAATTCCCTGAGCTTCACCCGATTTAATTCGACTACATTCCATTATCCTCGTTATGTTTTTATTGATGTCCATCTTATATCCTCCTTTGAAAACACTGCCCATTCCGTTCAGCTGCTCTTCCACGTCCTTTGCTGTCTCTCACGGAATTACAATGTCATCAGCGAACCTCAAAATTTTTATTTCTTCTCCATGGATTTTAATTCCTGCTCCGAATTTTTCTTTTGTTTCCTTTACTGCTTGCTCAATATACAGATTGAATAACATCGGGGATAGGCTACAAACCTGACTCACTCCTTCCCAACCACTGCTTCCCTTTCATACCCTCGACTCTTATAACTGCCATCTGGTTTCTGTACAAATTGCAAATAGCCTTTTGCTCCCTGTATTTTAGCCCTGCCACCTTCAGCATTTGAAAGAGAGTATTCCAGTCAACATTGTCGAAAGCTTTCTCCAAGTCTACAAATGCTAGAAACGTAGGCTTACCTTTCCTTAATCTATTTTCTGAGATAAATCGTAGGGTCAGTATTGCCCCACGTGTTCCAACGTTTCTACGGAATCCAAACTGATCTTCCCCGAGGTCGGCTTCTAACAGTTTTTCCATTCGTCTGTAAGGAATTTGTGTTAGTATTTTGCAGCCGTGGCTTATTAAACTGATAGTTCCGTGATATTCACACCTGTCAAAACCAGCTTTCTTTGGGATTGGAATTATTATATTCTTCTTGAAGTCTGAGGGTATTTCGCCTGTCTCATACATCTTGCTCACCAGAGTACTGTCAGGGCTGGCTCTCCCAAGGCTATCAGTAGTTCTAATGGAATGTTGTCTACTCCCGGGGCCTTGTTTCGACTTAGGTCTTTCAGTGCTCTGTCAAACTCTTTACGCAATATCATATCTCCCATTTCATCTTCATCTACATCTTCTTCTATTTCCACAATATTGTCCTCAAGTACATCGCCCTTGTATAGACCCTCTATATACTCCTTCCACCTTTCTGCTTTCCGTTCTTTGCTTATAACTGGGTTTCCATCTGAGCTCTTGATACTTATGCAAGTGGTTCTCGTTTGTGCAAAGGTCTCTATGAGCCTCAAACGTTGCAAGAAATTTTACACTGCCTGCCAAAAATGTAAAGTACCTAGAAGACATTGTCAGATATCAATGCACTAGGGCCATTCAATAAGTGATGCAACACATTTTTTTCTCAAGCAGTTTGGTTTTATTCAGGATTCCAATATACTCTTTTGGGTACAAAATCCTACTTTTCAACAAAATGTTTGTTGGCTTCTGTTTCAGGTTCTTCGCCCAACGTTTGTTTGACTTTTTTTTTTTGACGTTTCGCCAGCACTAGTGGCTGTCTTTGCCAAAGGTTCACCTTAATTGCTGGTGATGGACTAGAGAGTCGAGCTCGCGACCGCACACTATATGTACCCAGAGTACAACGTCCAAGGCCTTTTCCATGCGCATTTCCGGTGTGATTCTCCCCTCGCTACCTGCAATGGGCGTTCGCTGAAGCACGGTAATCCAGCAGCCGTTCACCGTGTGGCTTTCTTCTTTCCTGTTGAAGCTGTTCTCATGTTTGTGTATTTCTATAGTTTCTCTGAACAAGCAGGTGTTTTAGCTCTTCTCTGTAGCAAGAACTTCCGTGTCAGCGGATTTTGCTATGTGGTCGGTCTCATACAGTACTTGCTCCTCCACGGCCGATTTCCCCACCTGTCCCAACCTGCAGTGCGGCTTATGTTCGAAGATCCTAGTTTTGATTGATCGTTCAGTCATTCCAACAGACTCTTCCGCATGTACATGGTATGCGTTGTATTCACGACACTCTCTGATCTTCTTTATAGGTCTATAAACAGTCTAAACGCCGGCCGTTGTGGCAGAGTGGTTCTAGGCGCTTCAGTCTGGAACCGCGTGACCGCTACGGTCGCAGGTTCGAATCCTGCATCGGGCACGAATGTGTGTGATTTTTTAGGTTAGTTAATTTTAAGTAGTTCTAAGTTCTAGGGGACTGATAACCTCAGATGTTAAGTCCCATAGTGCTCAGAGCCATTTGAGCCAATAGTCTAAACATAGATTCTGTTTAACAAAGTGCCACTCAGTGATTCTGTGGAGTACATCAGTTCCAATTTCCCGCAGGGCATCACCAAGCTCTTTCATGCATGTCTCAGCACGACCTATTTCATGTGGAATGGCAGATTGTGCGAACAGCTGGAAGGCATAGCCATTTCTAGTCAACTTAGACCAGTGGCGACCAGCTTCTTCATGCAAAAATTTCGAAGCACGGGTACTGGACGCGGCATCTTGTAAACCTAAGGTTGGAACTCCTACGTCGACGTCCACAGGCCCCTCCGTATACGCATCCAGTGATGCCTATCTCTGAGGATGACACGGCGGTCGGTCGGCGCCGTTGGGCCCTTCCGAGGCCTACTCGGACGGAGTTATGTTTTATTTTTTTTTAAATATGTAAACAAAGCAGCGTGACAGTCTGCCCGCAACACACGATTAATCTGAACTTGGATTTACTTTCTGTAGCGATAAGTGTAGGTTTCGCTAGTATTTAAATAAATATCCAAGTAGGGCAAGAAAATATGAACTATCGTAAAACTTTGGTAGTCCAGTTATTCCTGCAAAAGCTCTTATCTACATACCGGGTGTGTCAAAATGAATATCGGAGTTTTAAGGCTTTGTAGTTGTATTAGATTCAACTTATAAGTAATGCATCAAATGAAAGAACAAATAGTTTTGTTTGTATACCTGTATGCATACTCATGAACTGTTTCGTGTGTCTTCCATTAGAAAACGGCTGTAGCAAAAAGATGGCGACTAGTGAACCGAAAGCTTTTTGTCTTTTACAGTGTAACGTGCATTCTGTATTAAGTTCCACTGCAATCCTCCAGCTGATACTAACATCTGAGGACGGTATCATCAGTTTGAAGTCATCGGCTGTCTTTGCAAAGGGGAGACTGTGGAACAACCAAGAGTGGCTGAACAACGTGTTGGACGAGTGAGAGAGTCCCTCTCATGTAGCTCCAAGAAATCGGTTCGTAAGGCTGGTCGTTAATTAGCAGTATCAGCGACATCTGTGGAGAGTCTTTTAAGGAGCCGCTTTCTACTGCGTCCTTGTCGTCCTTTTCGTTTGCAGTTTTTACAAGCTCTACAGCCTACAAACTACAGTCTGCGTGTCAAATTTTCGAACGAAATGTTGTTGCGTGACGATAAAAATTTTTCTGGATCTTGTCTTGATGAATCGACATTTCACCAAGTGGAAATGTGAACACACATTATGTGCGCATCGGGCGTCAGCAAATCCCCATGAGATGGTAAACTGCAACGAGCCTCTCCTAAACTGAATGTTTTTTGTGCCGTATCCCGCCGAAAAGTTTAAGGGCCAGTCTTTTGAAACACCCGGTATGTAATAAGAGCTTATGCAGGAATAATTGGACTACCAAAGTTTTACGATAGTTCCATATTTTCTTGCTCTGCAAAATTTGTAATCTGCTTGTATATTTATTTAAATACTAGCGAAGCAGCTGTAATTGGTGTTTCTAATTTTGATTCGGTAGAACTACGGCTCTTTCCTCAATTAGAAGAGGGTGAATCACATAACTTTATTGGGCAGCAAGATGGTGCGTTGCCTCACTGGCATAACTCAGTACACGATTGGTTAAACGATGTTGTACACGTCCGCTGGACTGACAGCAAGAGGCCGGAAGACACTTGTTTCGCCTGGCCTCCAAGTCCACCCGATCTGACGCTATGCCACTTTTATCTTTGACATGTCATAAATCTCCACTACCAGTTGATCTACCAGATTTAAGAAACACGATTGTAGTAATTGTTGTAACAATTACTACAGACACACTGGTCTAGCTTTGCGAAGAAATCGCCTAACAATTCGATGTGTGCCGTGTGACTAATGTCACTCACATTCAACACGTAAGAAAAACTGTTTGAACTGTTCATTCATTTAATGTATTATTTGTAATCGTTAGTTGAATGTAATAAATGCTACAAAGCCTTAAGACACCAATATTCATTTCGAAACACCAGGTGCAATTTTATGTTTGATAAGTTATTTACCGAATTATGTGGTAAAATTACGGATAGTAGTTCACTCATTTGCTTTACTCATTGTTAAGAAATTCCTGTTATACACTATTGGCCATTAAAATTGCTACACCACGAAGATGACGTGCTACAGACGAGAAATTTAACCTACAGGAAGAAGATATTGTGATATGCAGATGATTAGCTTTTCAGAGTTGGCGCCGGCAGCGACACCTTCAACGTGCTGACACGAGGAAAGTTTCCAACCGATTTCTCATACACAAACAGCAGTTGACCGGCGTTGCCTGGTGAAACGCTGTTGTGATGCCTCGTGTAAGGAGGAGACATGCGTGCCATCACGTTTCCGACTTTGATAAAGGTCGGATTGTAGCCTATCGCAATTGCGGTTTATCGTATCGCGACATTGCTACTCGCGTTGATCGAGATCCAATGACTGTCAGCAGAATATGGAATCGGTGGGTTCAGGAGGGTAATACGGAACGCCGTGCTCGATCCCAACGGCCTCGTATGACTAGCAGTCGAGATGACAGGCATCTTATCCACATGGCTGTAACGGATCGTGCAGCCACGTCTCGATCCCTGAGTCAACAGATGTGGACGTTTGCAAGAGAACAACCATCTGCACGAACAAAAAAATGGTCAGATGTGTGTGAAATCTTATAGGACTTAACTGCTCAGGTCATCAGTCCCTAAGCTTACACACTACTTAACCTAAATTATCCTAAGGACAAACACAGACACCCATGACCGAGCGAGGACTCGAACCTCCGCCGGGACCAGCCATCTGCACAAACAGTTCGACAACGTTTGCAGCAGCATGGACTATCAGCTAGGGAGACCACGGCTGCGGTTACCCTTGATGCTGCATCACAGACAGGAGCGCCTGCGATGGTGTACTCAACGACGAACCTGAGTGCACGAATAGCGAAACGTCATTTTTTCGGATGAATTCAGGTTCTGTTTACAGCATCATGATGGTGGCATCTATGTTTGGCGACATCGCGGTGAACGCACATTGGAAGCGTGTATTCGTCATCGCCATACTGGCGTATCACCCGGCGTGATGGTATGGGGTGTCATTGGTTACACGTCTCGCTCACCTCTTGTTCGCATTGACGGCACTTTGAACAGTGGACGTTTTCATTTCAGATGTGTTACGACCCGTGGATCTACCCTTCATTCGATCCCTGCAAAACCCTACATTTCAGCAGGATAACGCACGACCGCACGTTGCAGGTCCTGTACGGGCCTTTCTGGATACAGAAAATGTTCGACTGCTGCCCTGGTCAGTACATTCTCCAGATCTCTCCCCAATTGAAAACCTCTGGTCAATAGTGGCCGAGCAACTGGCTCGTCACAATACATCAGCCACTACTCTTGATGAACTGTGGTATCGTGTTGAAGCTGCATGGGCAGCTGTTCCTGTACACGGCAAGCACTGTTTGGCTCAATGCCCAGACGTATCAAGGCCGTTATTACGGCCAGAGGTGGTTGTTCTGGGTACTGATTTCTCTGGATCTATGCACCCAATTTGCGTGAAAATGTAATCACATGTCAGTTGTAGTATAATATATTTGTCCAATGAATAGCCGTTTATCATCTGCATTTCTTCTTGGTGTAGCAATTTTAATGGCCAGTAGTGTATTAAGGGTCCGTTTATATAGAAGCAACTCTGCCAGAGGTGGGGTGTCGAGACGTGACGTTTCGCTGGGTAGGAAATGGTGTGAGAGTGGTCGTCTGATTCTACTACACACAGAATGTAGGCCTATAAATTTTGTGTAACATTATTGCGACTCGTAACCACTCTTATCTAAGCCACGTAATTTTTGGTTGACTTTAGGTGAGCAGTAGTATTCTGCTTTTTATTTAGAAATCGATCTCAGTAAAATCCGCAGTTATGAAACAGTTACAGTGCGAAATGCGACATAGTATATCTTCCTATAAATCATGGGAATTCAATATGAAAGGTGCTGCACAGTGAGCAGAACACACATGTGCTACCTGGGGTCTCGTAGTGTAAGAAAACATGACAGCTAAATATCCTGAACTAATCACTTTTAATTTGTTTATTACAAGCTTTTTCGTCGTCCTCTTTGCTAGTAAGAGGTTACTCGAGTATTTTGCGTCATTTTTAGATGTTAGTTCATTGTAAGAACTGTTTCAATATACATGGTAAGTAGTGAAAATGAACTCGATGACAGAGGCATATTAGTTTCAGTTTCATGTTGTGGATCTTTTGTGGTGGAGTCAGTTACGAATTGTACTCAGACGGTACACTTCCCTCATTCGAAGTATTTAATAACCCCAGAGACTGAGGGAGATGAAACCTAAACTGTTCTAAAAGACGCCAGAAGCTTGAACAAACAAGAACACTTTGAACTATCGTAGAACTTCAGAAGTATGGATGTTCCTTCAAATTCTATTACAAAAAAAAAAAATTAGATTAAGCGTCCTGTGCGAATCATTTGATAGAATTGTAGGTATTATACGATTCAGGTACGTCAGCATATTCTAACTAGCGTAGTAACATGTTTTAAATGTCACTAATCGTAAGTGTATTGAGTTTCCAAGCGTTAAGGGTTGTCGCGTCACTAATAACGGGTTTTCTTGTGTTTCCAGTATTGTTGTATTAATTTACATGTGTATCGATTGCGACATAGGGCCACGTTTCCTGGAATCAGTTTAGCAGTCAACGTCTGTACCTCCAAGTTATCAAAAATAAATTAAGTGGGCCGCATAGAAATCGATCCAATCACGATTAGGCCAGTTGGAATGTTTTTGCGCATGGTAGTACAAACCCAAGAGAGAACAGTAAGAACAGAAAGTCAAGGAAGAAGTGCTCTGATCAAACGGGCACAAGATATGGAGGCGGTGTTTCTTTCTTACTGTTAGATCCATAGACCATACATAACAGACTGCGCATGTCCCTATCTCTGCCGCGTTAACGCTTGAAGCCAACATCTAAGTCACGTGACTCGTGGCAGAAAGCCAAGTTCCTGTCATTACGTCTTGTGTGATGTGGAGCTGACAGTTACAGCTCTCTCATTCATAGCTGAAATCAAGCACTGATTTTGACAGTTCAGTGAACCGTAGTACTACTCTTATATACGTAGTAGTGCAGTTAACCCAGTTTCTCTGAAATTCGTTTCTACATGTGTTCTTTTAACAAGCGACGGAATGACTATTCTTTGGTGATTACTTTTTTTTTAACTGTGAATTCTTGCAGTTCGCCGCTTCCACAGGAGTGTCAGACAAAAATAACAATTTCGAACGCAGCATTAGCTTTCTAACGATTCCACAAACATATGTGTTTATGACACAAGTGCTAAATAAATTTTCTAGTACATTTGAATAAACTGCCTGTCAGTGTATACGTATTGGTACAATGAGCTTTTGTAAGAAAGGAAAACGTTTATGTGCATAATACCACGTATTTAAGTAAAATAAGCACAAATGTTTTCTCACTTTTACTTAATCCAGTACAGATACCGAAATGACATCAAGATAGGAAGCATAATAGATTACAAAACGTTGATTATACTGGCGTAGCGAGCTAGTTATTAACGATATGTTGTTTCAAAATCTTAGTCGTCCACCAAGTTTTATATCCAAGGACCAACATTCATCCTAACTTTCAACTTAAGGAAATACCTCTGCAAGTATTTTAAAGTAATTCACTTACACAGCTGAGACTGACATACTCGGCTTCATGCCCCCAGCCACGTGACTTAGATGTTGGTTTCAGTAAAATGCCGCCATGCTCAGTTTATGTTATGTTATCTATGGCCTATGGTTAGATCCATGGAGTATATATATATCTATGGAGTGAGCATAGCCTACTGCGCATGTTCTCAACGTGAAACCGGGCTAATTTGCCATATTGGGACTGTGATGTCACCGCCAGACACCACACTTGCTAGGTGGTAGTTTTAAATCGGCCGCGGTCCATTAGTACATGTCGGACCCGCGTGTCGCCACTGTGTGATCGCAGACCGAGCGCCACCACAAGGAAGGTCTCGAGATACGGAATAGCACTCGCCCCAGTTGTACGGACGACTTTGCTAGCGACTACACTGACGAAGCCTCCTCCTTTGCCGAGCAGATAGTTAGAATAGCCTTCAGCTAAGTCCATGGCTACGACCTAGCAAGGTGCCATTAGCCTTACATAGCAATTGATACTTATCGTATAAAGCATGTCTCATCAAGAACGATGTATACAACAAGGATGGATTAAAGTTAAGTATTCCAAAAGCTACGCACTTTTCTTTATAGCATTCATTACTTATCCTGTTTCAGACCTCACGCCATCCTTCGTGTGTTTATAGCGTGCATTGCGGTCCCCTCAAATCACATTGTGTCGGCACTTCTGTCGACACATCAGGGACGAAGCTGCTTGTCTACAGTTTACAGTAAAGCGAAACCTGAATATTACACCTATTCGCCTTGCTTTAGCAATAGCTATGGTACAGTACTGTCGTTGCTGCGGTTGTAAAGAGAAGTATGTGAATGGAGGACGAGCTGCTTTTCATACTACGTAACATATGTATAATTGCAAATCTCATACTAATATACGTTATATGTTGCAAAACATGGAGACACGGTATTGTAAAGTCTCATATTGTAGAGTTAATTTCTGTGGTTTTGTGGCCATGCGTTTATGAGACAAGTGCTAAGCAAATTTGCTAGTACATTTGAATAAACTGCCAGTCGTTGTATACGTATCGGTACTATGTTAAAATGCACATAAAATTTATACATAACTCTGATTAATTTCCTCCAGTTTATGCAGGTTCTCAAACCCTTGTGCGTATCTAAGTATTTTTGCATGAGACAGTTTCCTATACAGTGTCATAGTAGAACAGATTCGACAATACGAATCAGAGCAATAGGAAACGCAAGAAATATTGCCGGCTGTCACTTCTTTGATTACACCAAAAAAATTCGAGCTCTGATATATTTTTTTTATTTTTTGTGTGTAGTGTATGGTTTTACTTTTCTGATGATATGGCAAAAAATGTACTGATATATTTCCTGTCTGCAAAAAGCAGAAGGGTAAATAAAGAAAAGTTCAAAATAATAATGGATAAGCAGATGGTACAAATCGCTTACCGCATTTGCTGTAACAACGCCTTGTTTTTTCGTGACACTTCGGCGCCATCTACTGTGTCACTGTAAAGTAATTAATTAGAACAGGGATTCAACGATATGAATAAGCCCCACAGAAAAAAAATATTGTACGTCATTTCTCATCCCGTTACTAAAAAATCGTAAATGGATTGTAATCTGAGATATGATGTTGTGGCGAAAAAGCATAGTACCCTTGTATTCAAATCTTTAAGCCAAGATCAGTTCCTGGTATGTTGTTAAGATGTCTGTAAACAGTTTCACGGTACTTCTGAAGGTCGTCGATGTGGACCAGCGAAGTAATAAAACTCAACAATATTCTAAGCGCTATACGGGCTACAATGCGTCGTTCCAAAATCACGTGGCTTGAACTGCAGGAAATGTTACGGACAAAATTCTCGTTCCGTGCATCCGAATGCTCACTTCATAGATGTTAATACTCTATTTTTAGACCAATATATCAAGCAAGGAAACACGGTAATAAAAGAAAGCTCGGAAATACACTCCTGGAAATGGAAAAAAGAACACATTGACACCGGTGTGTCAGACCCACCATACTTGCTCCGGACACTGCGAGAGGGCTGTACAAGCAATGATCACACGCACGGCACAGCGGACACACCAGGAACCGCGGTGTTGGCCGTCGAATGGCGCTAGCTGCGCAGCATTTGTGCACCGCCGCCGTCAGTATCAACCAGTTTGCCGTGGCATACGGAGCTCCATCGCAGTCTTTAACACTGGTAGCATGCCGCGACAGCGTGGACGTGAACCGTATGTGCAGTTGACGGACTTTGAGCGAGGGCGTATAGTGGGCATGCGGGAGGCCGGGTGGACGTACCGCCGAATTGCTCAACACGTGGGGCGTGAGGTCTCCACAGTACATCGATGTTGTCGCCAGTGGTCGGCGGAAGGTGCACGTGCCCGTCGACCTGGGACCGGACCGCAGCGACGCACGGATGCACGCCAAGACCGTAGGATCCTACGCAGTGCCGTAGGGGACCGCACCGCCACTTCCCAGCAAATTAGGGACACTGTTGCTCCTGGGGTATCGGCGAGGACCATTCGCAACCGTCTCCATGAAGCTGGGCTACGGTCCCGCACACCGTTAGGCCGTCTTCCGCTCACGCCCCAACATCGTGCAGCCCGCCTCCAGTGGTGTCCCGACAGGCGTGAATGGAGAGACGAATGGAGACGTGTCGTCTTCAGCGATGAGAGTCTCTTCTGCCTTGGTGCCAATGATGGTCGTATGCGTGTTTGGCGCCGTGCAGGTGAGCGCCACAATCAGGACTGCATACGAGCGAGGCACACGGGGCCAACACCCGACATCATGGTGTGGGGAGCGATCTCCTACACTGGCCGTACACCACTGGTGATCGTCGAGGGGACACTGAATAGTGCACGGTACATCCAAACTGTCATCGAACCCATCGTTCTACCATTCCTAGACCGGCAAGGGAACTTGCTGTTCCAACAGGACAATGCACGTCCGCATGTATCCCGTGCCACCCAACGTGCTCTAGAAGGTGTAAGTCAACTACCCTGGCCAGCAAGATCTCCGGATCTGTCCCCCATTGAGCATGTTTGGGACTGGATGAAGCGTCGTCTCACGCGGTCTGCACGTCCAGCACGAACGCTGGTCCAACTGAGGCGCCAGGTGGAAATGGCATGGCAAGCCGTTCCACAGGACTACATCCAGCATCTCTACGATCGTCTCCATGGGAGAATAGCAGCCTGCATTGCTGCGAAAGGTGGATATACACTGTACTAGTGCCGACATTGTGCATGCTCTGTTGCCTGTGTCTATGTGCCTGTGGTTGTGTCAGTGTGATCATGTGATGTATCTGACCCCAGGAATGTGTCAATAAAGTTTCCCCTTCCTGGGACAATGAATTCACGGTGTTCTTATTTCAATTTCCAGGAGTGTAGTATTATACAGGGTATCCATAAGGTGCTGCTATCATTTCAAAAAAATCACAACTTAGAAATTATTAGAGTATGATGGTTTGTTGTAAAATCTTTAACAACTCTCATAGCTTTTTTCTGTTGTACTAGAATTTCAGTGGGTGCTCCGTTCGTTGCTCATAGAACATCAAGGTTCTGTTAGAGTTCTTCCTGTATACGTGTCAGCATTGCAGCATCGGCAGTTGTGTCTACTTCATTGATTAGTGCACGAAGAGTATCAACGTCATTGACTGGTGTTGTATATACACGCGATACTTGACGTAATCCTACAAAAGGAAGTCTAATAGCGTGACACCGGCAGCGCGCAGGAGGCATGCGAAGGGACAATGAAACGTTATTCACCTTTCAGGAACCATTTGATCCACGTCTTTGTGCTTGCTCTGCTGGTGGTGCTTTCCCATAGTGTCGTCGATAACTCCGCAGTACCTTTGCTACAGATTATGCTCCAATACCAGAAGACACATTACGACTTCTCCCAGTCTGTCGCCATTTTGATGCACTCCAAGTAAAATCTGCAGGAAAAACTTTGAGATCTGCTAAACGTTATACAACAAAACACGTTTCTCTTTTTCTAATACTTTACAAGTTACGATTTTTTGAAATGATATCGGGACTTTATGGACACCCTACAATAAAGGGTGAAAGGAGATCTAACATAAGATTTGCTACAGACATTGACAGCTAGAGGCATTGATAGCCTGAGTGTAAGTGAGGGAGAATTAAGAACCTGCTGCATGGAATGTATGTACTGAGCACAGAATATGGATTGCAAGGAAACAAAAGAAAGACTCCACAAATATCGATGGAATGTTAAACCTGTACTTTCACACATTAAAAAAAAAGAGCATCAATTTGTTTATTGCTAATAACGTATCGTGCGAAAACATTCCTCGGTTGGGCGTAAATTTAGAATAGTTATGAACATCATTACTTTCGGCCATTTCGACAACAGTCGATCGTGCCTTGATTGGTTCAAAAAATGGCTCTGAGCACTATGGGACTTAACATCTGAGGTCATAAGTTCCCTAGAACTTAGAACTACTGAAACCTAACTAACCTAAGGACATCACACACATCCATGCCCGTGGGAGGGTTCGAACCTGCGACAGTAGCGGTCGCGCGGTTCCGGACTGAAGCGCCTAAAACCGCTCGGCCACAGCGGCCGGCCCTTCATTGGTCTTTGACTTCAAGTCGAGTTTTCTCACATGTAAACTGTATGAAACTTCTTTGCCTGAGTGAAGATGCTTCCTCTGAGGCTAGGGGACGACACGTTACACTCTTACACTCGGCAAAAGAGAGAGGCACTGAAGCACTGTTGCTTGCATGAAAGCTACTTCCTTTTAATACCCTCTGCGAACGGTCAGGCGCCACAATGGGATCCCGTAACATGGAGGAAGCTGGAAACTAAATACTAAATCAGGATTTTTATAAAATCCCCTACCGGAAATACGTGTTTAACGATCATCTTTGTGACATTGTGACTGAAAAGGTTGTCGCCCGAATGACGCAGAATAAAACAGCGAACATAGAGACAGCCTTCAATGAACACGGTATCAAAGAAACTGTTAACGAATCCGCAAAACGAAAATCGACTTGACTAGTGCGGCTTCCTCCAGAATTTACGAACACTGCTGGGATATTTTGGGACTCACACTGCTGGAAATAGCAAACTAGTTACGGAGCGCCGAAAAATTGTCTGTCATATTCACAGATGGCCTCATCGTGCCGTTACCTAAGAAAGACAATAGCAAGACTGTTAATGAAATGAGTGCAAGATCATAACTAGGGCGATTAAACCGGGAATGCAGTCAGTTTTAAGATAGAGCTCCATAACCAGCCGAAGCATAATATCTGTCGCCATAGATGGTTCAAATGGCTCTGAGCACTATGGGACTTAACATCTGAGGTCATCAGTCCCCTAGAACTTAGAACCACTTAAATCTAACTAACCTAAGGACATCACACACATTCATGCCCGAGGCAGGATTCGAACCTTCGACCGTAGTGGTTGCGTGGTTCCAGACTGTAGCGCCTAGAACCGCTCGGCCACTCCAGCCGGCGTCGCCTTAGATCTTCGCAACGTAATTAGTCTCTTTGCACAGAGCAAGGATTGCGGTGCCCTTTTGTTTTTGGACATCGAGAAGGCATGCCGCCTTACCAGTCATAAGCATCTCTACAAATCCATGCAGTAAAAGGATATGTTGAATGTTTCAGGAAACTAATTAAAGGTATCTCTGCAGACTCTTCATCAGGTGTCCTGATCTATGGACGTTTTAGAAAGTCTCTTACAATTGAGCATTCAATCCTGCAAAAATACCCACTCTCGATGGCTCTATTTGCACTGTATGTACTTGGTGCAGTTTGTCTAGCGTCTGTTCACGAAGCACATATCTAACGAACGCTGTGCTCGTTGATAAGGGCCGACAGCGGTAACCGAGCGGTTCTAGGTGCTTCAGTCCAGAACCGCGCTGCTGCTACGGTAGCAGGTTCGAATCCTGCCTCGGGCATGGATGTGTGTAATGACCTTAGGTTAGTTAGGTTTAAGTAGTTAAAAGTCTAGGGGACTGATGACCTCAGATGTTAAGTCCCATAGTGCTTAGAGCCATCATTGATATGAGGAGAAGTATTTTTAAAGTCCGTTACGACACCTTAACACTGCAAAACAACGAGGGATTGCCTAGACATCACGGACTTATGGCAAAAAAACAAAACTCTGCTGGTGCACCTCACGTGGAAAAGAACTGCAAACGGGAGCCATAGTATTCTCAAGACCTTGATCAACAGGTGGGAGCCAATAAGCATGAGTAGTGTATCAAAGAGAACCTCGTCAAGCCAGACTGTTGACTTTTTTATTTTTGCAGAAAAATTACACTAAAAATAAATCGGCAGAGACAATGGCGAGTACATACCATAAATAGTCTCGGGTGGTATTATCACGTCCAGACAAAATTTTGGGTCGTTACCGAGAACGTAGTTGTGTGAGAGTGTGGATGGAAGTGGTGTTGCAGATGTGAAAGAGAACGCGGCCAAGGGCGCAGTGCGGTGCCGGCGGCGGATATTGGATTCTCCGGACCGGTGCGTCCGTGTAGCGGGCCAAGGTCACACACATGTGGCACACGGCAGTCATCCTTCTGGGCAGGCAGTCTCTCGTAGCACTCCTTAAAGCGCCCTGTGTTTGTGTGTGTGTCTGCAGGGGTGATCAATTTTGTTGCTTGTTCGACCTCTGAAAGATAATCATCCCACGGTGCAGGTCCTTTTATTTGCTCTTACTGACCATTCGAGTTCAGTTGTAATCTGACACTTGAAGTACGTACTAGAACACAGAACTATTTTTTTTTCAATATTTTAAAAATCCTCTAAGTTGCCAGTCACTACGGTGTATTTTACCTGCAGGGACTATGAGTAACCCGGCCGGAGTAGCCGTGCGGTTCTAGGCGCTACAGTCTGGAACCACATGACCGCTACGGTCGCAGGTTCGAATCCTGCCTCGGGCATGGATGTGAGTGATGTCCTTAGGTTAGTTAGGTTTAGGTAGTTCTACACACCGTACAAATGCTCTCAGAAACGACTTCCTGACACTTAAATCTATACTCGATGTTAACAAATTTCTATTCTTCAGAAACGCTTTCCTTGCCATTGCCAGTCTACATTTTACATCCTCGCTACTTCGACCGTCATCAGTTATTTTGGTCCCCAAATAGCAAAACTCATTTACTACTTTAAATATCACATTCCCTAATCTAATTCCTTCAGCATCACCCGAGTTAACTCGACTACATTCCATTATCCTCGTTTTGCTTTTGTTGATTTTCATCTTATATCCTCCTTTCAAGACACTGTCCATTCTGTTCAGCAGCTCTTCCACGTCCTTTGTTGTCTCTGACAGAATTACAATGTCATCGGCGAACCTTAAAGTTTTAATTTCTTCTCCATGGATTTTAATTCCTACTCCGAATTTTTCTTTTATTTCCTTTACTGCTTGCTCAATATACAGGCTGAATAACATCGGGGATAGGCTACAACCCTGTCTCACTCCCTTCCCAACCACTGCTTCCCTTACATGTCCCTCAATTTTTATAACTGCCATCTGGTTCCTGTATCCTGTACAAATTGTAAATAGCCTTTCGCTCCCTGTATTTTACCCCGGCCACCTTTAGAATTTGAAAGAGAGTATTTCAGTCAACATTGTCAAAAGCTTTCCCTAAGTCTACAAATGCCAGAAACGGAGGTTTGCCTTTCCTTAATCTATTTTCTAAGGTAAGTCGTATGGTCATTATTGCCTCACGTGTTCCAACATTTCTACAGAATCCAAACTGATCTTCCCCGAGGTCGGCTTCTACCAGTTTTTCCATTCGTCTGTAAAGAATTCGTGTTAGTATTTTGCAGCCGTGGCTTATTAAACTGATAGTTCGGTGATTTTCACATCTTAACCCCTGATCTCTTTGGGATTGGAATTATTATATTCTTCTTGAAGTCTTAGGCTATTTCGCCTGTCTCATACATCTTGCTCACCAGATGGCTATCAGTAGTTCTAATGGAATGTTGTCTACTCCCGGGGCCTTGTTTCGGCTTAGGTCTTTCAGTGCTCTGTCAAACTCTTCACGCAGTATCACATCTCCCATTTCATCTTCATCTACATCCTCTTCCATTTCCATAATATTGTCCTCAAGAACATCGCCCTTGTATAGACCCTCTATATACTCCTTCTGAAACGTCTCCTTAGAACAATTATACATGACTGTGCTTAAACTGACACACAATATATTCTGGCGTAACGCAGTCTGACTTTCAAAAATCCCTACAAAAGAATGGCCCTGACTAACATTAACCTGTACCTTTCACAAATCACTTACCTCACAAAAATCTTCGTTACTCGAACTACTGCAATACAGCGAGCGCCACTACTGCCAGCTAAATAAAAGATTCAAACTACTGAAGGCACTAACTACTGATAGGCACAGTTAGCAAAAGAAAGATTTTGATAGAGAGCGGTTCATGACATCCATTCTTACAAATGTACTGTTTCTGATGGACACACCTCCAGATTATCCATTCTCAAAAATCCGCCATCTCACTTCCCACATCCACCACTGCTGGCGGCTCACCTCCAACTGCGCAAAGCTATGCGCTGTTAAAAAAAGCCAACAACCCAACACTACAATAGCGAATATTACAACAATGCCATCCAGCCACAGACTGCACACAGCACAGCCAGTGATTTTCATACAGAGAGCTACGTGGCGTTACCAATATCAAAATATAGACAGCCTACTTACACTTCCACCTTTCTGCTATTCCTTCTTTGCTTAGAACTGGGTTTCCATCTGAGCTCTTGATATTCATGCAAGTGGTTCTCTTTTTTCCAAAGGTCTCTTTAATTTTTCTGTAGGCAGTATCTATCTTACGCCTAGTGATATGCACCTCTACATACTTACATTTGTCCTCTAGCCATCCCTGCTTAGCCATTTTGCACTTCCTGTCGATCTCATTTTTGAGACGTTTGTATTCCCTTTTGCCTGCTTCATTTACTGCATTTTTATATTTTCTCCTTTCACCAATTAAATTCAATATCTCTTCTGTTACCCAAGGATTTCTATTAGCCCTCGTCATTTTGTCTACTTAACAATCCGCTGCCTTCACTTCTTCATCTCTCAAAGCTACCCATTCTTCTTCTACTGTATTTCTTTCCCCCATTCTTGTCAATCGTTCCCTAATGCTCTCCCTGAAGCTCTCTACAACCTCTGGTTCTTTCAGTTTATCCAGGTCCCATCTCCTTAAATTCCCATCTTTTTGCAGTTTCTTCAGTTTCAATCTACAGTTCATAACCAATAGATTGTGGTCAGAGTCCACATCTGCCCCTGGAAATGTCTTACAATTTAAAACCTGCTTCTTGAATCTCTGCCTTACCATTATATAATCTATGTGAGACCTTCCAGTATCTTCAGGCTTCTTCCATGTATACAACCTTCTTTTCTGATTCTTGAACCAAGTGTTAGCTATGATTAAATTATGCTCTGTGCAAAATTCTACCAGGCGGCTTCCTCTTTCATTTCATAGCCCCAATCCATATTCACCTACTACGTTTCCTTCTCTCCCTTTTCCTACTATCGTGTTCCAATCACCCATGACTATTAAATTTTCGTCTCCCTTCACTATCTGAGTAATTTCTTTTATCTCATCATAAATTTCATCAATCTCTTCGTCATCTGTGGAGCTAGTTGGCATATAAACCTGTACTACTGTGGTAAGCGTGGGCTTCGTATCTATCTCGGCCACAATAATGCGTTCACTATGCTGTTTGTAGTAGCTTACCCGCATTCGTATTTTCCTATTCATTATTAAACCTACTCCTGCATTACCCCAATTTGATTTTGTATTTATAACCCTGTATTCACCTGATCAGAAGTCTTGCTCCTCCTGCCACCGAACTTCACTAATTCCCACTATATCTAACTTTAACCTTTCCATTTCCCTTTTTAAATTTTCTAATCTACCTGCCCGATTAAAGGATCTGACATTCCACGCTCCGATCCGTAGAACGCCAGTTTTCTTTCTCCTGTTACCGAGCGAGGTGGCGCAGTGGCTAGCACACTGGACTCGCATTCAGGAGGACGACGGTTCAATCCCGTCTCCGGCCATCCTGATTTAGGTTTTCCGTGATTTCCCTAAATCGCTTCAGGCAAATGCCGGGATGGTTCCTTTGAAAGGGCACGGCCGATTTCCTTCCCCATCCTTCCCTCACCCGAGCTTGCGCTCCGTCTCTAATGACCTCGTTGTCGACGGGACGTTAAACACTAATCTCCTCCTCCTCCTTTCTCCTGTTAGCAGCGTCCTCCTGAGTAGTCCCCACCCGGAGATCCGAATGGGAGACTATTTTACCTCCGGAACATTTTACCCAAGAGGACGCCATCATCATTCAACCATACAGTAGAGCTTCAGGCCCTCGGGAAAAATTACGGCTGTAGTTTCCCCTTGCTTCCAGCCGTTCGCAGTACTAGCACAGCAAGGCCGTTTTGGTCAGTGTTACAAGGCCAGATCAGACAATCATCCAGACTGTTGCCCTTGCAACTACTGAAAAGGCTGCTGGCCCTCTTCAGGAACCCCACGTTTGTCTGGCCTCTCAACAGATACCCCTCCGTTGTGGTTGCACCTGCGGTACGGCTATCTGTATCGCTGAGGCACGCAAGCCTCCCCACCAACGGCAAGGTCCATGGTTCATGGGGGGGAATATATATAATGCTATATATGCTATTCTCTCATCGGTCCATCGCGTTCTTAAAATTGCCGCCCATGTTGTTGCTGAAGGTTAGACGCGTTGGTCTGTTATCTTATGGCTACTTTAGTTGCAAGTGCGAAACTAGAGATTTAGAGACATAATCCTAAAGATGGAATCAAATACGGAGCCATAACTTTTGATTTGATCCAAGAATTTGAAAATCGATTTGAATTTTTTCGAAAGAAATTCAAAATTTTTATTTATGGGAAAGCTGTTACAAACATTACAGACACGGGTACAAATCATTCACTTTATGTGATATTTGACTATGGCAAACTAATGCATCACTTTCGATCGAAGTGATTGCAATTCTCAGAGTTTCCTCGAGGTGTTCATCTGACATTTTGGTTCTGTTTTTACTCTTTGTGTGATTTACTCTTGAAAATAACTGTTCACAAACGTACATGCTTTCAAACAAAGATGACATGTATAGCATATGACAGCGCAGCAAGGGGTATCTGTCTGTGGGGAGGTATGAATTGTGAAAGTCTAACAAACATACATGATCAAATTTTCCTATTAGTTTGATGTCGGACTGCAACTCAATGCATTCCATCTGATAATCTTCTGACAACGTGTCTGCAATGTTTTAACAGCTTTCGCATAAATGCAAAAATTTTGAATTTTTTTCGATAAACTTCAAGTCGATTTTCAAATTCTTGGATCAAATCAAAAATATTGTCTCCGTATTTGATTCCGTCTTTAGGATTATGTCTCTAAATCTCTAGTTTCGCACTTGCAACTGAAGTAGCCGTAAGATAACAGACCAGCGCGTCTAACGTTCAGCAAAAACCTGGACGGCAATTTTAAGAACTCGATGGACCGATGAGAGAATAGCATCGTCCATCGTGTAGTGGGAGTTTCAAATTGATAATTTTTAATTTATCTTAACTTTACATAAAAGGATTTTTTTAAATTTTTTTTACCGGTCTTGTGATTGATGCTCACTTCTTGCGCCGCACTGGTACTTGGTTTTGGCCGCAAGCGGCCCGCGAGTTGTACGGCCCTGGTATAAACGATCACTGTTTACAATGTGCCATACTGCTGTAGAGAAATTCGAGACAAACAATATGATGTAGGACACTTGCGGTCTGCAAGATTGGTCTACAGATTGGTCTACAAAAAACGATCTAAGCTACAACACATGCCTGCCGCCCCGAGATTTTCAATATCCTTCCGCTTTCGAACGCCACCAGCTTAGCAGACAATTTCGTTAACATTTTTGGTTTTGACTTTCCCGTGAGTGCAATGAAAGAAAAACTACTTTTGTATACGTTATGCAAAACTAATTTTATTTAACCCTTACAAGCACACTCGTTTCGTAGTAAGAAGGCCAGACAAACAAAACGATTTAATCGTCAATTTTATGGTGTTAATCACAGTGTTTTGAGATGACATTTACACAAACGTCAATTTTAAATTTTGCAAGTGTGTGCTTAAAGGGGTTTTAATATTCAAGGACGATTTTAGCCAAAATCTGGTGTGGTGTGCGTGTGCTGTAGCTTAGTTCGCACTGTAGGACAATTTGAGGCTTCATAGACCACGTGTGTCTTATGTTGATTCGTTCGTCTCATTTTCAGCTGCACCACTGTAGGACACAGAAAACAGTTATTGCTTATACTCTGTAAAGGAACCATTAAGTACCCTCAATGATTAAGGTACTCTACGTCAAGCTGAGTTTCCTAGCCACTGAGTTTCCTTTAGATCATTCAGAAACTATGGTAGTATTTGTCCCTTCCACCACATATTCCATTTACTCTCTCTAATCTCTTGTTATTAATTCTCTTTTATTATTATTATTGTTGTTATTATTATTATTATCATTGATAACTTTTTAAATTTGTAGTATTAGATGGACGGTAGGTTTCATGGAAACATTCAAAGGGTAAATTGGTAATAGTTCACTGAAGATCCTATCTTTCTTTAGAAGAAGCAAGTGTGAAATATAAAGTGTCCAGTCATTTCGACGATTCAGTATTACAGTTGTTTTACTTGACCTGCTGTGGTTTTGACTCAGCATCTGATGATCTATAGACAGCGTTGCGGGACAAACTCACTCCCGACCTTTATGTATCACTGTAATAACGTTTCTGACCATGTCCTCTCAGATTGCTTCGCTTCCTCTGATCAATACATCTTTCACATCAAACGTATTGTGAAATTCTATAATTTGCTCCTGTGAACGTGTGCGCGTTATGCAGGTTTGGAGTCACTCACGTCCATCTAGAAAGTATTTACTGAGGTTAACGAAGGCGATGTTGGCCTGGTGTACTCGACGATGCCCTTTAGCTACACTGTCTAAAGGATCGTCCTAAGAAATACCAAATTAAGATAAGCCTGAAGATCCCTAAATAAGATGAAAATAAGTTGATAAATGAAAAAACAAAAATTGCAACCAAGACTGTTTTCAACTAATAATAAGAAAAAAAATTGTTGCTTTACTTATTGAACGCCCCTCGCCCATATTTAAATAAGACGGGGAACATTGTTACCAAAAATCTCAAAAAGTAGTTGACCGATTTACTTCAGTTGTTTTACTGATACTTCAATGAACATGCGGATCGACAGAGGCTACATATTTTTAATATATAAAATGTATTAAAGTATTATAATATATAATAGATAAACATTGTTAAAAGTAAGCTAGAATAGTTCTTGCGCAGTTTACTTCAGATTTTTACAGGCCAATGCAATAAACATTCATACGGATTAGGGTATTGTATTTTTTAAACAACAATGTACAGGTTTTCTGTTGAAACGTACTGTGAGAAAAAAAATGCAATGCCTTGCTCTGCTTTGAATTTGTCGGTTTCGCTTTCTTTCTCGCAGTTAGCTTTTTAACTACGGTAGCAGGGCATTTGAGTTGCTACAATTTTTTTTACTGGTACGTCTTCTCATTGTAGACACAAGAATAGACCGTTTTGTTTGCTTCCTCGCAGCCAGTTTTCACAGAAAACAGAGGACTTGGATTTATGACTTATCAGGTTTTAATTGGAATACTACTGCGGAATCTGAATTTGCCGCAACAATAAACAAGGCTCAAGATCACAGGGGGAGGAGCAGATGCATAGAGGAGGGGAAGAGTAAATGGTCGTAGAGAGGGGGCACGAGGAGATGGGCAGAGAGAGGGGTAGGAGAAGACGGAAAGAGGGAGGAGGGAGGATGAGGGGAGGAGCTGATGGACAGAGAGAAGAGGGAGGATGACGAGATGGACAGAGACATGGGGAGATGAAAAAATAGCTGGTAGAAAAGATTAGGACGTATATCCAGCCTGTAATCCTCCCCCTCCTTCCTTTTTGCATCTATTGCCCGCATTACACAATACCCAGTCCAAGTAATTAATAAGCAAAATGTTTTAAGAAGATTTGAGTGGAGCGAAGATTACAATAAACTTTCCAGTTTGCTTAGCTTACCATGTTGAGATGGCTCCAGTTCTTCTTGTCTAGGGGTCTGATTCTTGAAGCTGAAAATCTAACATCAGATCCTCACGGTTGCTCTGAACTAAATAAATCGCAAGAGCCGGCCGCTGTGGCCGAGTTGTTCTAGGCGCTTCAGTTCGGAACCACGCGGCTGCTACGGTCGCAGGTTCGAATCCTGCGTCGGGCATGGATGTGTGTGATGTCCTTAGGTTAGTTAGTTTTAAGTAGTTCTAAGTCTAGAGGACTGATGACCTCAGATGTTAAGTCCCCTAGAACTTAGAACTACTTAAACCCAACTAACCTAAGGACAGCACACAACACCCAGCCATCACGAGGCAGAGAAAATCCCTGACCCCGCCGGGAATCGAACCCGGGAACCCGGGCGTGGGAAGCGAGAACGCTACCGCGCCATTTGAACCATTTTTGAAATTGCAAGATTGTTGTTGCAGAATTTTTTCAGTAAATATATTTCCACTGATTTTTTCACATTTTAGTATTTTGATTTTTCACATTAACAAAGCAGAAATTACATTGTTCGGACCTATTGTACAAAAATACGTCCGATGACCTCAGAGGCAAGCTTAACACACTCACACTCTGCAGAAATAATAATATTTCAAAGGGTTTACAATTTTTCTTAATAAATGAATTCCTGCTAGTTTTCGTTTCGTTATTAATTTAGAAAAGTAGTAAAGGAGTTTTGCTAAATAGGGAGCAAAATAACTTACGGTGGTTGAAGTAGAGAGGATATAAAATATAGACTGGCAATGGCAAGGAAAGCGTTTCTGAAGAAGAGAAATTTGTTAACATCGAGAATAGCTTTAAGTGTCAGGAAGCCGTTTCTGAAAGTATTTGTATGGAGTGTAGCCATGTATGGAAGTGAAACGTGGACGGTAAATAATTTAGATAAGAAGAGAATAGAAGCTTTCGAAACGTGGTGCTACAGAAGAATGCTGAAGATTAGATGGGTAGATCACATAACTAATGAGGAGATATTGAATAGAATTGGGGAGAAGACAAATTTGTGGCACAACTTGACTAGAAGAAGGGATCGCTTTGTATGACATATTATGAGGCACCAAGGGATCACCAATTTAGTATTGGAGGGCAGTGTGGAGGGTAAAAATCGTAGAGGGAGACTAAGAGATGAATACACTAAACAGATTCAGAAGGATGTAGGTTGCGGTAGATACTGGGAGATGAAGCAGCTTGCACAGGATAGAGTAACATGGAGAGCTGCATCAAACCAGTCTCTTTACCGAAGACCACAACAAGAACAACAATTAATTTAGATTATTATTTCGTTAATGAAACCAGAAATTAACATTGTAAACAGTGCAGGATTGTGTAATTAATAACAAAAATTTTAAATGTGCAAATAATTAGTAATTTCAAATGTTTAAAAAATAGTTTTAACTGTACATTCAGAACGAGTACTTAACGATTGTAAGACTGAAACTAAAATACTTTATAAAGTAATTCCATTTCATAATTTTTAGCTTGAAATGTAGCATACTTTGTATAAAATTACATGAAAGTTTTCAGAAAAGCAACTGAGATAGTATTAACCTGTTCAAAATTTGAGAAATAATACTAGTGCCGACAACTACCGCTGAGGAAAAGTAAAGCTAGAAGAGGATGTCCCGTTACAGACTCCAGTTCGGAGGATAGGTGGTGTGGTGCCACTCCATGGATTGCGGTTTTGTTTCCGGAGCGAAGTGATGAACCTATAGCTATTTTTGCAACATATCTGAGGTGAGCACTGTGTAGTTGATAAAAAATAAATCATACAGTTAGTTTACAACCATTTAGATTTTACCGGGGAATTAATATGTTTTCAATTGGTGAGAGAGTGTGAACATAGCCTCATTATCTTTCAAAGCAGTGAACTAATTTTTCTATATTTTTTTCTTACCTGTATCGTGAGTAGTATCCTCGATATTAGGTATGGTAAAATTACGCTGCCCACTAAAAAATCGAACTCTTTTGTCCAGCGTTAAAATTCCGTGGCGAGAGATACCCAGAGCCGGAGTGTTTTGGCGACCACCACACAGTTCAGACGAGGCGACAGCTCGAGTCCTAACCACTTCTTGGAGCCTGCTGCTTCACAGGTGCTGACTATTTTTAGCGCTGCCCCGTTTAGTCGGTGCTGTAAAACAATCCCCGTTTAGTTTATCTTCCTTTATTGCAGGACACCAAACTTTTGACATTGTGGGACACAGCCGTCTTTCTGTCGGTGGCTCATTCGACTGTATTCGCTCGCTACGAGCAGATTCTTAGCCTCGTTCGATAAAGTTACGGCTGAGCAAGAACAATGGCTCATTACCAGTCACCTTTTCTCGAGTCTCGAGGACTTGCAATCGTTATAATGGACCACTTTCACTCTCGCGGGAACGACTCTCCCCAATAGAATATGGCCGTTCTGAATTCACCAAGCTATGTCGTCCAGCTGCCTTTTCCCAGCAACCAGGTAGTTGACTTCGCTCAGAAGGCTTTAAATGTGTATTACCTCTGGGAGATTTCTCTGTTTATAGATAATATTACACAAAGAGAAGAGGAAGAACGTGAAGATAAGATGGGCGATACGCTGCTGCGAGAAGAATTTGACACACCTCTGAAAGTCCTAGGTTGAAACGAGGCCCCTGGAGTAGAGTATATTACGTCACAATTACTGAAATCCTTGAGAAAGCCAGCTATCGCAGAACTATTCCACTTAGTATGTAAGACGGGCAAATGTCCTCAGAGTTCGAGAAGAATGTAATAATTCCACTTCTAGAGAAGGCAGGTACTGACAGCTAGGAATATTAGCGAACCGTCAATTTAATAAGTCATGGTGGCAAAATTTTTACACGAATTATTTCCATAAGGGTGGAAAAACTCGTAGAATCCGACTTCGGCGAAGATCAGTGTAAGTTCCGGGGAAATGCAGGAACACTTGATGCCATGTGAGCCCTGTGGCTTAGACAGAAAATGGGATAATGGGATGATAAAAGACAAACTTAGAGTTAAAGCATTCGTAGATTCAAAGAAACTTTATGACGGTATTGACTGAAATACAGTCCTCGAAATTTTGGAGGTAGCAGGGGAAAATGTAGGTAGCGAAAAGTTATCTAAAATTTGTACAGAAACCAGATTACAGTTGTAAGAATAGGAGCGGTGGTTGAGAATGGAGTGAGTCAGTATTGTAGTCTATCCCCGATGTTATTGAATCTGTACATTGAGACAGGGAGAAATTTGGAAAGGGAAGTAAAGTTCAGAGAGGAGAAATAAAATTCTGTGGTATGCTGATGACACTGAAATCCTGTCAGAGACAGCAAAGGAGTTGGAAGAGCAGTTGATCGTAATGGACAGCGTCTTGACACACCAAACTGGCCCTGGGGGAAAACGCTCGCAAAGACGGAATACAAACCGAAAAACGGATTAAACGAACTCAAAGAAAACTTACATCTTCATAACTTAGTTGTCTGAAAATATCACTTTCAGCACTTAGCATACTTAAAGTGTTGAGCATATCTTCTAAAATGAAGGTTCGGACCCTGTATTTGATCAATTTCTTTTGCTAATGAGCTTTATCGACTGCTATTTGTGGTCGTATGTGGCAGGTACTTTCTTACGGAAACACCTTTGACGTTTCGCACATCACGCCAGCTGCCCAGTACAGCCACAAGCAACAGAAACAGTGACTGGCCTCGATTGTGACGTCATTCTTGCCGCTCCCATATAACGAATATCGATGAAAGTAAAATAAGGGTTTAAGTGAAAGTAGTCGATACAAATGAGATGATGCGGCGGTGAGTAAATGATGAGTTTTGCTATTTGGACAGTAAAACACTGACGATGGCCGAAGTAATTAGGATGTAAAATGCAGACTGACAGCAGCACGAATAGCGTTTCTGAAGAGGAAAGATTTGTTAATTTCGAATAAAAATGTAAGTGTTAGGAAGTATTTCCTGAAGGTTTTGGTCTGGAGTTTAGCCTTGGACGGAAGTGAAACGTGCACGATAAATAATTCAGACAGAAGCTTTCGAAATATGATGCTGTAGAAGAAGGTGGGTAGATCGAAGGAGAGGTACTGAATCGTATTAAGTAGTGCAACAAGACTGAAAGAAGGGATGGGTTAACGGGAAAAATTCTCAGGCCCCAAGGAATAGTCACTTTGGAAATCGAAGGAAGGATAAAAGTGTATACAGACAACCCATAAACACTGACTCCTGTCTCCATGCCTCGAACAATCACCGTTCGTCACAAAGAAACTCAGTGCTAAAGACTCTGTTCCACAGAGCTCGAACGCTTTCAAACTAGGAGTGTCTCGCCGAAGATTACAAAACTTACGAGTAGTGTTCCTACCCAGAGCGGCAAATTGAGCAGGCTTTGCAGTCAACATCAAGAACTCCTGATAAGGAAGTTGAGACAGAGATCGAGAGAGACAAGGCAAAAATCGCTTACGTTAGTTAGCTTATGCTGGCCCAGTATCCAGATTGATCGCAGCTTCTGCGGAAACGTGGCATGTAGTGTATTTCGCTCCCGTCAGCAACGATGTCTTGTTTAGGACGTTAAACATGATCTTTGTCTCCGAAAGCCAGGCGTGTACCACATAACAAGTCAGTGTGCCATACCTTACGTGGGGCAGACTATCAGAACAATCGAGGAGAGACGCAAAGAACGTCGGCGACTTACAGGTCTAAAGCAAACTGAACAGTTCAGCCGTTGCCAAGCATTGCCTCGAATATAATCGTGAAAATAAATAGACAAGTACTGCAGAGTAAACGTAAAGTATCTGAGACAGCGTAGTTAAGGAGTTAAGGAGCCTATAGAAATAAATATGTCGGATTACGTAATAAACAAGGACGGGACGGAGGTTTTAATTTACACGAGGTTTGCGGGCGGGGGGGGGGGGCAGTACCCATTATATTAAGATGTCGCTGGCCATCTCTTGTACGAGAGCAGCGAAACGCTAAGAGAACGTGCGTTTCACGAAATATCAGTGCTAATTCTGAAAATCGTTAGAGCATCAAGGGGCATAGTGGGTATCGGGAGTCGCACTGACAATAAGTAAGTTGTCAACATGGCACTGTGCTGGCCGGTGGTGGCTCCATAACGGCGTGCGCTGAGTTTACATGGAATGGAGTGGGTCCTCTGGTATGTTCGGCTACTTGGACACCACTTTGAGCCATTCATAGACTTCACGTCCCCAAACAGTGATGGAGTTCTTATGAATGACAATGCGCCATGTAACCAAGCCACAAATGTTGGCTGTTAGTTTGAAGAACATCCTTGACTATTCGAGGGAATGGTTTGGCCGCCCATATCGCCCGACATGAATCCCATCGAACATTTGCATAATCGAGAGGTCAGTTCGTGCACAAAATCTTGTACCCGCAACACTTTTGCAATTATAGGACGTGAAATCCAACACCTATCAGCCCTCTATTTTCCAAACTTATTTTATTTGGCTACCAGTTTCTGAAAATATTTGTATGGAGTGTGTAGCCATGTATGGAAGTGAAACATGGACAATAAATAGTTTCGACAAGAAGAGAATAGAAGCTTTCGAAATGTGGTGCTGAAAGTCCCCTTTGAACAATTATGCAGGACTGTGCTTAACCTGACACACAATATTTTGTTAGCGCAACGCAATCTGACTTTCAAAATTCCCTACAAAATAATGGCCCTGACTAACATTAAACTATACCTTTCACAAATCACTAAATCACTTACCTCACAATAATCTTCGTTTCTCCCACTACTGCAATACAGCAAGCGCCACTACTGCCAGCTAAATAAAAGATTCAAACTACTAAAGGCACTAACTACTGATAGGGATAGTTAGCAAATGAAAGATATTAATAGAGAGCAAACAATGTATTTACCTTAATATCATCACATGCCATAATATATATATCAGTTCATGAAAAATTACAAAACTCCGCCATCTCTCTCCCCACATCCACCACTGCTGGCGGCTCACCTCCAACTGCGCAACGCTACGCGCTGTTCACAGCCAGCTGCCTAACACTACAATGGCGAGTATTACAACAATGCAAAGCAGCCACAGACTGCACACAGCACAGCCAGTGATTTTCATATTGAGCGCTACGTAACGGTGCCAATAAGAAAACATAAACAGCCTACTTACATAGAGAAAACATAAACAGCCTACTTACATAGCCCCCATGCTCCCCACAAAAATTTTTACAAATGGTGTTGGGCACTGGCCAATACAGATTTGACAAAAATTTTTCACAATTACAGTAACAAAGATATAAAATGCACACACTTATTGATACAACGTTGGTCAAAAGCTCAAATTTTCTCACAGTCCCTAAAGACAGTCCTAATCGTACATAACAGGAGAATAGCAGTGTTTGTCTCAAAGTCTGAGCAGTAAAAGAAAATGCACACGGAAGTAGTGGATTTCCATGCAGTCTTGAAGAAGTAGTGTTGTCCTTCCAATGGAAAGACAGTGCTGACTCTCGACATGCTGACAGGTAATGGGCCACAACAGAGCAAACCCACAGCAGAGTCATTCGAAGTTTGGAAGAATATTGGTAGGTAGGTCATCACAGAGCAGACCCACTGGAGTCCTGGTAGAGATTGTGGTATTGGTGGGCCACCAGAGGTGCAGACCCACTGCAGTCCTTGTAGAAATAATGGCGTTGGTGGGTCATCAAAGATGTAGACCTACTGTTGTCCTTGTAGAGATAATGGTATTGGTGGGCCACCAGAGGTGCAGACCCACTGCAGTCCTTGTAGAGATATTGGTATTGATGGATCATCAAAGATGTAGACCCACTGTAGTCCTTGAAGAGATGGCCAGCAGCCATCTGTTGCGATTGTGCAGGTGCACATTCACCATCGAAGAGTCTTGCGGAGAATATAGCAAGTCCATAAACCACCACTTGTGCACTCACAACGTTTTTGGAATTGTCCTTAGAACGAGCAATGCTGTTATCCAGTCCCTTGCTGAATTAGTAACACACGTGCAGACACTAACAGTCCCTACTTCTCACATATTGTCCATATACTATGACCAACAGAAACGTGTGCAGTGAAATGTAACTTAATTTGAAGAACTGGTAACAATTACAATTTGGTAACATAAAAATACAATTACAAAGACACAGAAAACATCATTAAAAACATAATAATACAGATAACATTTGTAGTACAGGCTTTACAAAAGAATAGAAATAAACATATACATCAGTGGAATTATGACATGAGTACATACATAATTTTTTGAAACATCAACTTCACACATGAGCATTAAACAGAATAAATAATGTGTAAGCATATTTATAAGGTAAATAACATATTATTAATGCCAATTGTGTTTGAGGATAAAAGTATTCCTCATCATAGTGAATGTAGCTTAATATTAAAAGAAAAAAAATTCTATGAAACTACACAGAGACAGGAAGAAAACAAATACACAAGGGTACACACACACATAGTGGGATAACACCAATAGGAAAGGACAGGGGTCGTTTTCAGTGTAACATGTGGTACTGCAGTCCAACCCAAAACTTCATATATCTTTCCTCTTATTTCATCCTTTGTTTCCACCAAAAAAATCCTATCCAAGCATGCTTTCTGTATTTATTTCACATATTTCTTACCTCATTATTTATTTCCAAGAAAATCCTACCTATACCTGCTTTCTGTACGGTTTTCGTATAGATTCTCAATGCATTTCTTCCAATTCATCGCAACTCATTCTCTTCTATAGACTACCCCCTCTTAAGCTAACTTAAATCTACTGAGCTCAGATGCTAAACTAAGGGACGAGGCAATGCAGCAGCACGTAAAACAATTATTATAAACAGCAATGAAAAAATGGAAAATTGCAAAGCAAGCTACAGTATAAATTAGCAAAAGTCAAATTCAATAACACTATGCCTGGCAAACAGCAGCAACTTATACCTAAACATGACATAGCGCAAGCAGAAAAAATATTACACTAAAATGGCCATGTCTAATACCTATGTCACATCTTAACATTAGAGTGATGCATCACAATTTATTCTACAAAAGAAATTACCAAGTACTTGAAAAGAAAATTATAGATGCAGTTACTGGTATTAGTCCCTTCTTATTGTTCTCTCCATTCCAAGTGCTCCTTTTTTAAAGAATGTGGATCATAAAATAATTATTTAATAGATCTGTTGACAGAAAGTGTTCACATTAGCAAATGCATTTCATTTTATAAAAGCAATGCTGCAACACAGCTGGAAACCAGATATCAAATGAAATAAGCAACTATGAAAAGCAAAGCATAAAAATATCATTCAGTAGTCATGTGACATTTCATAAGTTAGTAGAAATTCTCTCAACTCTCATAGAAAGACGCTTGTCATAATCAGGTGTGGAGATGTACGAATATTTCCCATCAATTCATAAGCATTTCAGTAATTAGCACAAAGTGCGAGTAATCATATGTTTTCAAGTAACGAGGGTGTCGCATTAGCGATGAAAGGCACACCCTAATGGCTTGTTCTCCAGGTGTTTGACACGTCCCACGTCCCCCTTTTTTTTTTTTTACCTGTGCCGCTGAAAAGGGCTCGCAATAATGGCTTTTTTTCCAGGCGTCTGACACAGCTGGGTGCCCGCGACGCATTACGTGCAGGTGGTCACTTAACTTTCGTACGGAAATATTTACGACAGGAGATTCTGCTACCGTTGCAGTCTCATTTAAAAATATTTCACAGGTCAAGAATTAGCGTTGCAAATCTGTAGAAACAAAATCCTATAAATATAAGTGTCCAAAAAAAAATATTCGTCAGCATTGTGATACAGTCACACATTTCATAACTCTTAAAGTACGTTTCTTGGTTTCCAACATCCTTTTCATAAATCAGAGTCCCTAAACACTACTCATTATTCCTTACCTCATTATACATATACATATTCGTCGACACTTCTTCAATATTTCATCGTGAGAAATACGTAGCATAATAAACATTCCTCAACAACATAATACACATCGTCGTCGTAATAATAACATCATAACACCTCAGTCAAATCTCAAAATCGTCGTAACTTCCTCCAATAATTTCTGAGCCTAAAAAAATTCTCTGCTCATTTCAATAGTGTCATCTACCTCAAACGTACTTTAAAATCATGCTCCCTTACGAAATACGTCATTCAAAGCTCTCATAGTATCACAATGATTCCGAAAAATATGAGCGTTTCTCAAAGTACAGACAAAATACAGTTTCATAAGTGTGAAGTTACCCAACTGTGTATTGCGTAAACATGTGTCACTGATGTAGTAAAATAAATGTTTGTCTCTCTCAGTTAAATGATCAGATAGCTGTGTAATTTGTGTGTTAGAGAAATATGGTACCGATGTGTAAAGTTGTATAAGCAAATACCATATTAGCTAGGGCTCCTTGTGGTTGCCACACACATGGTACACAAAGTAAGCATGTACCCCCCTGAGGATTAATGTAATTATACCCTCAGGTGTTACAGATTACAGCAATGGAATGAAATGTATCACGCAAAACTTTCTTTGTAATTCAAAAATCTTTAAAAATAAATGTTTTAAGTATAAAATTGATCACTCAAATACGTGTACTGTAGCGCTAAACTGTGCGTCTTGTAACATAATCTCTGTGGAAGTGTCGTAGTTATCGTCCTCCGAAAGCTAAGTTCTGCAGAAGTCAATGTACTTACCTCATGATAAACAAAAGTGAAATGCTTTGCGTATAGATATCATAGTTATTATGGTTATTGGCGTGATGAAGAAAGTACTGTACAGTAACGTATTGTTGTGCCACAAAAAAGGCTGTCTCATTGTTGCTATACCACAAAAGTTACTACTAAAACCTGTTTTACTTTCCAGAAGAATTCAGAAAAACTGTGCAGATATAAAACAGATACACCGCAAAAGCAACATTGTAAATTGTCACTCATTAGTAGCGTCGTGATAAAACCGTGTAGTTGTCACTTAAACTAACCTCTGTGTCATCTGGTATCTCTCAGAAAGCACTTTAAATTCAGAATGTATTTTGAAATAAACCAAAATGTTGCATTAAAATCTCATTAGCAGTACTGGTAAATGTTCTAAGTATGTGAGCCTTATAGTCGTTACGTAATCGTGCAACAAACAAGCAAGAATGTACACACACAATAACACTGTGACGTCTGTTCACTATAACAATGCATTCGTCATGTCTGTTTAAATATGTTCCCTAGGTTCTAGACTGGATATTTAACTTCAAACATTGTTGCATGGTAACAGTTTCTAAAGCATACTAGTAACGTGAAGTCAAACGTTTTATGGCAAAGACAAAGTTAAAAAGCAGATTATCTGTCAATAAATGGTTTTACATGTGAAATGTGGTGTAAACCTTTACTCTTCATAGTACTCAGAGTTTGAACTTGAATGCAATTGTCAGGCGGTATACGTCGGTAAAGAATACTGGAATTTTTCTCAAGGTTAGCGTCTATGTTATTTTTCCCTGAGCCAGCGGCCGCACGCGGCTGCCTGCGGTGCGAGTCATTGTCTGTTTCCTTGTTGGCGCGCGTCGTTACTGGGATTTGGAGACCTAACTTCTACAAATTCACCGTGACGAGAGGGCCCTGCTCTGTTTAAAGCTCGCCAGTTCTGATGGAATTCAGGTCTGTCGTTTTGTCGGTAGTTTACACAGTTTCTTTCGTGTCGGTCACATGGTGGAGAATTTCTCCTTGAATCGTAACTGCGCGCTGATCCGTTGCGCCTAAAGTTATTCTGTCTCCCTTGATAGTATTTATTTTGGTTTCCATATTGTCTGTTTCTCTTATTGTCTCAGTGATAGTCATTACCACGGAGAGGTGATCTTTCCCTGTAGTTATTACTACTCTGCCAACGGTTGTCATACGGGTGGTGTCTGTTTTGGTCACGATATGTGTTGTGAGAATAGCCTTGTCGTGTCCAGTTATTGTTTCTGTCGTCACGGAATTGTGACGTATGTGACCTGTAGTGATTGTTTTCCTGTTTTCGCATCCGGCGACTGTCAGTGTCAATTTCTAATTCTTGTAAGAGTCCCTGAAATGCTTCAATGTCGTCTTTGCAACGTCCTGCCAAAATAATATGTCGTAAATGTTCAGGCAGTTTGATTAAGCAAATGCGGATGAGTTCTGAGGGGCTGTATGGGTTTGAAAGATACTGATTCTTATGCAACATGTCTTCAAAATATTTCACAAGACTGGAGAATTCAGATTGTTCGAAATGTTTCATCATTATGATGCCATGTTTTACGCGGTCTTGTGTGGCTTGAGACCAATATGCTGAGAGGAAGGCATGGTAAAATTCTCCTTCACTGTGGCAATCGTGAATTACCGATCGCATTCTTACAGCTGGTTCATTCTCTAAGTAGCCACACATAAATTCTAATCTGTGTTCTAACGACCAGTTGGGAGGAAAACAATGAGAGAATTGATGGAGCCATGCTTGTGGATGAATGTCGTTGCCAGAATTCTTAAATGTTTTGAATTTACATGTAGTAATGAACAGCTTATAGTCAAAATCATCATGTCGGCGAGTCGCATATCGGTCATTGTTAGGTCGTGTCGGCCGTTCCATCTCAAAATTCGGTGCACATTCCCAATTTCTTTCATTACTTCCGAAATGCCCTGTGTTATTATTTTGCAGCTTTTCCGTGTTTCTAAGTCCCTCTTCCCGTGTTGGAGCGCGAGTGTCCTCTGAAATACGTAATTCTTGTATTACCTGTGTCAGCTGATCTTGTACTTCCCGGATTTCTCTTTGGTGTTGTGTATTAATTCGATTCTGATTTTGTTTGAATTTCCTAATTTGTTCATACTCTTCTGTGTCAGTGAAGGCTACAGGTGTTGTGTCATTCAGATCATCATCTACCTTTGTAGATAAGTTAGTGAACTGATCTGAAAGTTCGGCTACTTTCTCCGATAGTGAACACATTTCCTCATTGTGTTTTTCTGAACCAAGTTTCAGAATGTCCATTTGTGTTGAAATCGAATCTACTGTGTCCTTTAAGTTTTCCTGAGTTATTGCAAGTTGCGTAACCGAATCGGTAGATGCAACTGAGTCAATTTTAGCTTGCAAGGTGTTGTGATTTTCATGAAAAATAGTTTGCAGTTCTTTTATGGCTGCTTCATGATTCTGTAATGCATTTTCATGCCGCGAAAAAATAGGTTGGAAATGCTCACAAATTTGTGATTTTACGTCATTACAGACTTTTTGACATTTCGATTCAATGTTATGTAACTCACTAGTTAAATCTTCACGTGTTTGTTCAAGTGTGGTGTCTAACTTTTGAAGATTTTGTTCCATTGTGTCTAACTTTTTGAGATTTTGTTCCACTGTGTCTAACTGTTGCTGTGTTTGTCTCTGGTGTTGTTCCATTGTGTCTAACTTTTCAAGCTTTTGCTGTGTTTGTCTCTGATTTTGTTCAAGTGTTGTGTCTAACTTTTGTAGCTTTTGTCCCATTTGTTGCATTAACTGTAATAACAATGCACTGGTGTCTGAAACATGTTCCTCAGTGCTTTTCGGCAGTGAATTTGCACCGGCAACATTCACATTTTGACAAGCGGAAAACGTGTCTTGACTCATTTGAGAAAACGGTGAGGACGCAAAACCTGAATCTACAGTGTTTGCAAAATTGTGTCCTATCATTTCGGATTCCTGAGGCGAGCTGTTGCCGACCGATCGATCGATAATGCTTCCCTCTTCACTAATTGTTTCACTGTCCACGCCATTGTTTGCCGCCCGCTCCATTTCCCTATGCACAATTATCAAATTACTACTTTGAACATCAGTTAATTCATTACTCGGTGGCGCTAACACACTGCTTTCATTTTCACTGTCATTTCTCAGTTTACTTTGGAGCCTAGTATTACGTTTTTCACACGCCATAATTGTCACAGTATTTCACACGACAACACAGAAAAACACAATTTGAAGATCAAAAATAAGAGAACACATTAACATAGCACTGAAAATAATATTTAGTTAATTGCAAGCGCAGCTGCGAAAAACTTGCTGCAAATCTACATGCATGCCACAACTGTTTTACTGTACAACAATGAAAAACTACAACTACAAAGGAAATTCTCTCTATAATTAAGCGCTAGCAATAAACAAAATCTACACTAATTACACAAACTACAAGAAAAAAATCAGAAGATTCCAGTGAGGTATCCTAGGCTAAGGGTCGACATATGAAAGTCCCCTTTTAAACAATTTATACAGGACTGTGCTTAACCTGACACACAATATTTTGTTAGCGCAACGCAATCTGACTTTCAAAATTCCCTACAAAATAATGGCCCTGACTAACATTAAACTATACCTTTCACAAATCACTAAATCACTTACCTCACAATAATCTTCGTTTCTCCCACTACTGCAATACAGCAAGCGCCACTACTGCCAGCTAAATAAAAGATTCAAACTACTAAAGGCACTAACTACTGATAGGGATAGTTAGCAAATGAAAGATATTAATAGAGAGCAAACAATGTATTTACCTTAATATCATCACATGCCATAATATATATATCAGTTCATGAAAAATTACAAAACTCCGCCATCTCTCTCCCCACATCCACCACTGCTGGCGGCTCACCTCCAACTGCGCAACGCTACGCGCTGTTCACAGCCAGCTGCCTAACACTACAATGGCGAGTATTACAACAATGCAAAGCAGCCACAGACTGCACACAGCACAGCCAGTGATTTTCATATTGAGCGCTACGTAACGGTGCCAATAAGAAAACATAAACAGCCTACTTACATAGAGAAAACATAAACAGCCTACTTACAGTGCTACAGAAGAATGTTGAAGATTAGGTGGGTAGATCACGTAACTAATGAGGAGGTATTGAATAGGATTGGGGAGAAGAGAAGTTTGTGGCACAACGTGACTAGAAGAAGGGGTCAGTTGGTAGGACATGTCCTGAGGCATCAAGAGATCACAAATTTAGCATTGGAGGGCAGCGTGGAGGGTAAAAATCGTAGAGGGAGACCAAGAGATGAATACACTAAGCAGATTCAGAAGGATGTAGATTGCAGTAGGTACTGGGAGATGAAGGAGCTTGCACAGGATAGATTAGCATGGAGAGCTGCATCAAACCAGTCTCAGGACTGAAGACGACAACAACAAAATGATAGCATACACTGACAGACACTCCTAAATATAATGAAGGAATTTAAAATACCATCAAAATTAATCAGATTAGTTAAAATGTGTATAGATGAAACTTTATGTCGCATAAAGACACCGGTAGGAGAAACTGAAGATTTTAAGGTGTACACTGGACTGAGACAAGGGGACGCCATTTCACCTATTTTATTTAACCTTGTCCTAGAGAAGATTGATAGAGAATTTTCTAAAACCAGTCCGCAAAGGATCCAGCTACAGGATGTGAACATTACAAGACTTGCCTATGCAGATGATGTAGCACTAATAAGAAGTTCCAAAAGAGCATTAATCAGAATGATGAAAAATTACTACAAAATTGCTCAGAAAACAGAATTACATGTTAATGGAAAAAAGACAGAATACCTCCCCATAAGGAAGAAAACCAGGAAAGATGCACCTCTGACTGTAGAGGGATTCAATTTCAAGACTGTTGACCACTTCAAGTACCTAGGAAGTCTCTTTAGTAATAACAACAGAACAGATATAGAAATAGATGCCCGTTTATCAACAGCAAACAAGACACTTTTTAGTTTCATCAAAATTCTAAGAAAAAGATCACTTAGCAGTAACTTCAAAATCCGCTTATATCAATCGACCATTATACCTGTGATGTTATATGGATGTGAAACATTAATATATAGAAAGAAAGATGAAGAATGTTAATATTCGAAAGAAAAGTACTGAAGAAAATTTTTGGACCTGTATATGACGAAAATAACACGGAATAGAGAATAAGCAGAAATGAAGAATTAAGTGGGCTGTACAAAAACCGTAACATCGTCGAAGTGCTCAAGAGTAGAAGGTTGAATTGGGCAGGCCATATAGCAAGAATGACAGAGAATAGACTACCTAGAATGGCATTCAGCAGAACAATAGAAGGATCGAGGGGAAGAGGGAGACCCAGAATCAGATGGCGGGATAACATTCGGGAGGACACAACGAGGATGAACAGCAGCAGTAACTGGGCAAACAGCGCATTGCACAGGCAGAAGTGGAAGAGGCTCATAGAGCAGGCGTATGGTCGATAAGGCCCTTGCCACATGTAAAGTATCGCTTGTTCTATTTCTTCGGGGCGGACGACCCATGACGCTTGTTCAAGTTCATCGTAGTTCAATTAACTTTTTTTTTATATTATTATTACAGAGGGCAGCTAACCCCCTGACCGAACACGCTGACCTACCGTGCCGGCATCCACTTGACCATTACGAACTCATATGTCTGGCATACGCACAGGTATATACGGCATATAATAGACAGGTAAAACTTCTCTTGTGGTTTTCTCGGAATTGCCTGAGTAGTGCACCTTCTATTTGCACATTATTTTGTTTTATTGGCCTATTGGCCTACTAAAGATGTACAAAGTTTGAAGTAAATCTGTAATCCCACCGTCATCGCCTCCCCTTGTCAAATGGAAACCAGTCCAAAGCAAAGAAGAGGATGTATATAGAGGACTATACAAAGGAGATGAATTTGCAGGCAATATTATAGAAATGGAAAAGGATGTAGATGAAGAGGAGATGGGAAACATGATACTGCGAGAAGAATTTGACAGAGCAGAGAAAGACCTAATTCGAAACAGGATCCCAGGAGTAGACATTGCATCAGATCTACTGGTAACTGTGGGCGAGCCAGCCAGGCAGAAGTCTTCCGTCTGATGTGCAAGACGTACAAGGCAGGCGAAATACCCTCAGACTTGAGGAAGAATGCAGCAAATTCCAGTTCCAAAGAAAGCAGTTGCTGACGTTTGTGAATATTATCGAGCTATCGGTTTAATAAGTCATGGTTTGCGAAGTATTAACAAGAACCACTTACAGAAGAATTGAGACACTGGTAGAAGCCGACCTCGGGGAAGGTCAGTTTGGATTCCGGAGAAATGTACGCACACACAAGGAAATACTGACATTACGACTTATCTTAGAACACAGGTTAAGGAAAGACAAACCTACGTTTATAGCATTTGTAGATTTCGACAAAGTGACTGTACTACTCTCTTTGAAATTCTGAAGGTGGCAGGGTTAAAATACAGGGAGCGAAATCCTATGTACAATTTGTACAGAAACCAGACGGCACTTACGAGAGTCGAGAAGTACGAAAAGGAAGTAGTGATTGAGAAGGGAGTGAGTCAGGGTTGTATCCTATTCCAGATGTTATTCAATATGTACACTAAACAAGCAGTAAAGGAAACAAACGAAGAATTTGGAATATGAATTAAAGTCCAGGGACAAGAAATACAAACCTTGAGGTTTGCCGATGACATTGTAATTCTGTCAGAGACAGCAAAGGACTTGGAAGAACCGTTGTTCGGAATGAACAGTGTCTTGAAAGGAAAAACGGGGATAATGGAATGTAGTCGGATTAAATCAGGTGATGCTGAGCGAATTAGATTAGGAAATGAGACAAAGTAGTAGATGAGTTTTGCTATTTGAGCAGCAAAATAACTGGTGACGGTCGAAGTAGAGAAGATATAAAAAGTAGACCGGCAATAGCAAGAAAAGCGTTGCTGAAGAAAAGAAATTTGTTAACATCGAATATAGATTTAAGTGTTAGGAGGTCTTTCCTGAATGTATTTGTATTGAGTGTAGCCATGTATGGAAGTAAAACATGGGTGATAAACAGTTTAGACACGAAGAGAATAGATAGCTTTTGAAAACGTGCTGCTACTAAAGGATACTGAAGATTAGGTGGGCAGATTACATAAGTAATGAGGAGGTACTTAACAGTGGGGAGAAAAGAAATTTGTGATACAACCTGACTAGAAGAAAGAATTGATTGATTGGACAGTCTGAGACACCAAGGAATGACGAGCTTAGTATTGGTGGTACATGTGGGGGGGGGGGGGGGGGGGAGTCGTAGAATGCACGTGGCCTTTTTTTCATTATATTACCTCTCAAATGTCATATAAATTAAAAACGCGACCGGTGATGGCGGGATTCGAACCGTGGCTTCGTCTACCACACACTTACTGAGCGCGAACGCCAACTATGTAACCACACTGACTTCTTATGGACTGTGCCTTTGCACAGATACATGTGACACATAATAGACGCGTAAAACTTCTCCTGCGATTTTCTCGGAATTGCCAGAGTAGTACACTTTACTAGTTGCACAGTATGTTATTGTAATGGCATACTAAAGTTGTAAAAAGTTTAAAGTAAATCCGCGATCCCAGCGTCATGGCTTCTCCTTGCGAACTCTGGATATTTTTATAGCTGCTTCTCTTCTCTCCAAAGACCTCCTTAATTTCCCAGAAGGCAGTAGCCATCTTTCCCCCTCACGATGTATGCTTCTTTACCCTTACATTTGTACTCTAACCATGTCTGCTTAGCCATTTTGCATTTCCTGTCATCTCATTTTTTGACGTTTGTGTTCCCTTTCACCTGCTTAATTTTCTGCAGTTTTATTTTTTTATCATTTCATCAATAAATAATACCACTATCCCATGACTTTTACCAACTCAGTGTAGTGTCAAATAAGCCACAATCAGTGGGCCTACCGTCCGTTTGTTCAGCTGCGGACGAGGATTATTAGTCACTATATTCCGCACAGAGAGTTATTAATAAACATTACCTTTCCGAAACATCGGTTACCAACTTCAATCCCTGCACTGCCACTGCCATCATCGAAAGATATTTTAATAAACAGGACCTTATGCAGAGTGTAACAAGAAGCTATTGCCAAACTTTCAGGAAACATTCCTCACACAGAGAGGAATAAGATATGTTTTATATGGGTCCTGGAACGCTTTATTTCCATGTTAGAGCTCAGTGTCTACAACTCTTCAACACTTTAATCATGGGAAACTCACAGGAAAAGAACGTACAGAACGTATCAGCACAGTTTGAAACACAAAATGTTCAAAATATCCTCCTTTAGCACGGATACATTAATTAGGCCGCCATTTCATTGCAACCCCTGATGCACTGATAAATACGTGCAGAATAATCTATTGTTTCACAGCCTTTCACAATGTGGTACATCTTGTACCATGGTTCTGTACCAAGACCATTCAAATGGTCCCACAAATAACAATATAATTGTTTTAGGCCCGGAGAGCACAGATACTATGGAACTGGTCCACCTCTTTTTACACATCTGTCACGGAATCTGTTACTTAGAAGCCTATGAACTTTAACACTGAAATGACGAGGAGCTCCGTCGTGCATGAGGCACATGTTTTCTCGTCCTCGTAAAGGCGTGTGTACTAACTGAACAAGTAGAGTATTCCCTAAGAAAACATGATAAGTTTCTCCGTTGAGCGTGGCCTGAAGAACACGAGGCCCTGACAAACAGTCAGTAACAGTGCTAGATTCAGCTTTGAGAGTAAGTCTTTGGTGATGACATGATTGCACAGGTTCAAGAGGATTCTCTACAGCCCATTAAGCAATAGGAGTGGGCCCAAAACCAAACCTTGTGGGACCGTAATTTCTCCCTTGTCCTTTTTCTCCTACCAAAGTTATTTGCATTATTCATCACAACTTTTGGCGTTCTGTTTACTAAGTATGATCCAAACCAGTTGTGTTTCCCATGATTAACATGATCATAAAGAAAATATATTTGTAAAATGCGCTCTTAACACGGAAAGAAAGTGCTTCTGTACCCATGTCCACATGACCCATTTTATTCCTCTACGTGTGAGAAATGTTTCCTAAGGTTTTTGTTGCATCCTACCTACCATCTTAGTCAAAGGAGAAGTTAAGTGCTGGATGGTTATAATTAAAGTGCAGCTACTCATGGAGGTCCGATATGAACTGTAATTATGGTACAGCAGCGAAACTTGGTACATACGCTAATTTGTTAACACAAAACCTATTTATGCCGGAAAAAATGATTTCCAATTTTGGGTTGTACAGCAACTTATCGAAGTCTCTGGTGGTCGTATTGAAGAAACTGTGTAAGCTTCAGTTAGTAAAATCAACATTGTGACTGTTTGCCCACATCTCGTTCCTAACCCATTACATATTGAAACATTAGTCCAATCACAGCTCCAGATTTGTACCTGGTGGCCAAAATTGGAACCAGTTTTTTTCCAGCGCAAATCGGTTTCTCATTAATGCATCAGAATATCTACCAAGTTTCGCTGCCATACCACAGTTATAGCCCCTAATGGACCTGCGTGAGCAGCGGCACTTTAATTATAACCACCTGGTATGTAAGAGACATTCCTGTAATACGGGTCAATGAGGTTAAAGTGGAATCTGATTATTACCCCACGTATCATAATATACACTCCTGGAAATTGAAATAAGAACACCGTGAATTCGTTGTCCCAGGAAGGGGAAACTTTATTGACACATTCCTGGGGTCAGATACATCACATGATCACACTGACAGAACCACAGGCACATAGACACAGGCAACAGAGCATGCACAATGTCGGCACTAGTACAGTGTATATCCACCTTTCGCAGCAATGCAGGCTGCTATTCTCCCATGGAGACGATCGTAGAGATGCTGGATGTAGTCCTGTGGAACGGCTTGCCATGCCATTTCCACCTGGCGCCTCAGTTGGACCAGCGTTCGTGCTGGACGTGCAGACCGCGTGAGACGACGCTTCATCCAGTCCCAAACATGCTCAATGGGGGACAGATCCGGAGATCTTGCTGGCCAGGGTAGTTGACTTACACCTTCTAGAGCACGTTGGGTGGCACGGGATACATGCGGACGTGCATTGTCCTGTTGAAACAGCAAGTTCCCTTGCTGGTCTAGGAATGGTAGAACGATGGGTTCGATGACGGTTTGGATGTACCGTGCACTATTCAGTGTCCCCTCGACGATCACCAGTGGTGTACGGCCAGTGTAGGAGATCGCTCCCCACACCATGATGCCGGGTGTTGGCCCTGTGTGCCTCGGTCGTATGCAGTCCTGATTGTGGCGCTCACCTGCACGGCGCCAAACACGCATACGACCATCATTGGCACCAAGGCAGAAGCGACTCTCATCGCTGAAGACGACACGTCTCCATTCGTCCCTCCATTCACGCCTGTCGCGACACCACTGGAGGCGGGCTGCACGATGTTGGGGCGTGAGCGGAAGACGGCCCAACGGTGTGCGGGACCGCAGCCCAGCTTCATGGAGACGGCTGCGAATGGTCCTCGCCGATACCCCAGGAGCAACAGTGTCCCTAATTTGCTGGGAAGTGGCGGTGCGGTCCCCTACGGCACTGCGTAGGATCCTACGGTCTTGGCGTGCATCCGTGCGTCGCTGCGGTCCGGTCCCAGGTCGACGGGCACGTGCACCTTCCGCCGACCACTGGCGACAACATCGATGTACTGTGGAGACCTCACGCCCCACGTGTTGAGCAATTCGGCGGTACGTCCACCCGGCCTCCCGCATGCCCACTATACGCCCTCGCTCAAAGTCCGTCAACTGCACATACGGTTCACGTCCACGCTGTCGCGGCGTGCTACCAGTGTTAAAGACTGCGATGGAGCTCCGTATGCCACGGCAAACTGGCTGACACTGACGGCGGCGGTGCACAAATGCTGCGCAGCTAGCGCCATTCGACGGCCAGCACCGCGGTTCCTGGTGTGTCCGCTGTGCCGTGCGTGTGATCATTGCTTGTACAGCCCTCTCGCAGTGTCCGGAGCAAGTATGGTGGGTCTGACACACCGGTGTCAATGTGTTCTTTTTTCCATTTCCAGGAGTGTATTTATACTAATTGGGAAGCTACTGTAGTGTATATACGTGTTATTATGTATCATCTTGATAGATTTTCATCACGTCTGCTATGTATGTAGGTGGCTGAATGGGGTCAGCTGAAAGCCAACACAAAATAAAAATAGTTACATAAACCTAAACGAACTGAAAAAAATGTAATAAAAAAAGAAACAGGCAGACACCATTGGCAATAGAGACTGGTTGACTACAACATAAAGGAAGAAGGGCAGAAGATAAGTTTTATCAGCGAACATCAGACGCTGTAGGGGGTGAGTCCAGCTCCCAGCATGACGTGTCGCGCGGCAGGTGGAGGCGCAGAGCGCTACCAGACAGGGTGGTGGCTGGGTGACGAACAGTAGCGCGTGCCGCCCAGCCGTTAAGTCAGATCTCTCCGTGACTCACGCTAGCCGTGCCAGCCGCTGCCACGGCTCCCCGGTCACCCCCTAAACTCGGTCACCACACGCATGCAACGCGGCCTGGCACGCCATAATCTGGTGAAGCCTGCGGGCGGCTGTTGTTTGTTGCTCCATTCTGGTTCGGCCTCAGTTTGTCACAAATACCGTCTTAGATATCTTACTGAACATGTGATCGCATATACAGAAATTCACATATTGAAACCATTAAAAATGGTGTCCCATAAGGTTCAGTATTTGGCCCACTTCTGTTCTTGACCTACATAAATGATTGGCCCAGGACAGTAAATCAGAATCTGTCATGTTTGTTGTTGACAAGCATACTGATAGCCGTAAGTGACACAGCCTTGAGAATGCAAAATGAACGCAGCAATTATAAACTTGGGATAGGAAAAACCGACTGGTTACTTTCGGTACTGATATATTAGTTCTGAATAACTGGTATTTTTCGGTAATTTTTTGGTCTCGGTTGTAACAGGAGATTTTTCATTTTTTTACTACTGACTGGGTAATGGATATGGCATACCAGTTTGCTTCAGTAGCAGTGCTTAAATTTTTGGTTTTCAAATAAATCTTTTTTTAAAAATCTAGTAATGTTTCTTCGTAAAATTTCCATTGCTTTGAAATATTGGGAAAAGCTATCAGTGCTTCTTTAATAAGGACGACGACGTCATAAGAACTAACAACAAATACATGACATAACAATCCATACAGCATTGCAGAGATAATGACGTAACTGTTGCTGTTTGGAGTGTCCTGTTAGATGGTACCCTTGTTACCTGGAGTGTGAAAGACTTGCTCCCTCTAGGTCTATACGAGAGTTTCACACTGTGGTCCTCGGACTTCGCTCTATTGTAAAATTGCACCATAGGTACTTTGCAAGTATTTTCCGAAGTGCGGTAGCAATGAGGTACGAACCTCTTTTATTTGCTTCAAAAAAATTGAAATTGGAGGAACGCACAACGAACTTGCAATATCATATAGCGAAAAAAACATTCACATTGTCTCTGGGAACAGTACGAAACTTGGGTAAATGTACTTGAATGTTTATTGACATGCTAAAAACTTGCGATAATAACTGAATCTTAATTTTTTGGTTGCTTGAGGGCGAAAAACTGATACCATGTAAAAGTGAGGATGCATGAAAATCATCTAGGCCTACTTGTGACCTTTCCCTCTCGTTTTTGCCGCATACTGCTCTTTCACCTTCGCCGTCTTTGCTGGGGACAATGAGACCGATTTCTGCCGTAGCCTGAGCACTTTAATGGGTTAAGATCTCCTACCCCTTCACCTTATTAGAATTTTCAATCTCTGTTCAGAGTCTATGTCACATTGCAATAACGGAATAAAAACCTAAAATCGGTTATTTCAGAAATCAATTATTTTGAGCGGTTTCAACAGCCAGCTTAAACTAGAGACGAAAAGACCGATACACCTGAAAACCGTTTTTTTTTTAGCGACAACAGCCATCCCTATTACAGACAGCTATAGTTGCTTAATGAAATACATCGACAGGAGTTACAGAGAATATAAGAGAAAATTAAAAGTAACTTTTTCACACACTTTATAGATGTTCCATATAATTACTATTAGTCATATGAACAACATCCAACCGGTAATTCATCCATGCCATACGTTCTGAGCCATATGTGGAGAAACCGATGCGAGCACATTTTAAGTTCTGTAATTGTTTCCGCCGAAGGAAGCATATACACAAGGTTTTCAATTAAGCCTAGATCTAGGTGGCGAACAGCAGCGCAAAGCATCGTCTTGTCCACAACGACCGATTCGCCGGTTTGGAAGATGCTTATTTAAAAAAGTGCAAACCTCAACACCCCAATGTGATCTCACTCCATCTTATTGAAAGATGCGTACAGTAGAATCCGTATGTAGTTGTGGCCAAGGATGTCCAGTTCAAAGTTAGACGAAAGACTTAACTCAATGAAGAGAATTGGACCCAGATGCAATTTTTGCGCTGACATCGGGGAGAACAAATTAGCTTTTGGTAAGCCACGCTGATGTCCAGTTAAACAGCAAAGCTTATCTGTAGCGCATATTCGAATGCTATTCCTGTAACCTAGCCTCTTATGTGGAAGGTTGTCTCACAGCTAAAAATGAGACGTGCAGCAAATATTTCTTCCCCTATGGGTTCCACTATTGCCGTAGCTGGCGCTGGCTTCCGATACACAGCACTTGCGTAACGATCGAAATTTTGAACTTTCTGTTAATTTCCTTGTAATTCTCATCGATGTACTGCTATGCATTAAACATTTATAGTCGTTTACATACGCTATATTTGCTTGGAATTGCCCTATATATTTCAGTAATCTTGTACAGTCCTAGAGTCACATCCGACTTTTTCCACAAAATGGTTTATCCGGGCTGCGCGGGGGCCATTGCAGCGAATCACGAGATGCTCCTGAAAGACGCCAAATTTATCGGCCACGAAACTGTACGTCAAGGAATAGGAAAATGTGCTGGAACTCCTTCCTGCTGTAATCGTCATTTCCTTGTCTTAGAGTTGAGCTATTAACCGCGTTTGCAGCATGTCAGTAAGAAATTCTGCTCACATCCATTCAACAATATTGTCCGCACAGGTATCGCGATTACATCCTGGCCCATATCATAACACGGGGGGCGTTTGTTTCCAACTCTTGTGCGTCATGGGGAATTTCTTCAGATCATAAAAGAACATACCACCAGTCTGACGTGGACGTGCGGTAGCGTTCTCGCTTCCCGCGCCCGGGTTCCCGCGTTCGATTCCCGGCGGGGTCAGGGATTTTCTCTGCCTCGTGATGACTGGGTGTTGTGTGATGTCCTTAGGTTAGTTAGGTTTAAGTAGTTCTATGTTCTAGGGGACTGATGACCATAGATGTTAAGTCCCATAGTGCTCAGAGCCATTTAAACCATTTTGGAACCAGTCTGAACAGAGATACGTCTCACATTCATCAGGAAATACACTTCAGGAGCATTTGAAAACTTATGCTAGCAAAGGACGGCATGCTGCTATACGCTCATTCGTGTCATTGTCGTTGATAATTCATTGACACGGTCTAAATCCTTCCAAAATTTTATGTGGCCATGCATTGTTGACGTGTTACTTGAATTTCAGATGCTCTTTCGTGAATGGGAAACAAAAAAACAACTAGAATGAAGGAAGGTAGGAGACGGGGTACTGGGGGAATTAAAGCTGTGAGGACGGGGCGTGAGTCGTGCTTGGGTAGCTCAGTCGGACAGTCCGGCTTTCGCCGCCGTGCAGTGCGGACGTGTTGTTGTTTCCGCCTGCGGAGCGCGCGCGCTCGCTGTTGTTTACATTTCAGCGGCCGTCACTTACGTGTCGCTTACGTGCACTAGAACCATGGCCAACCGTTTTCGAAATTCAACATTACGACTCAACTTCTGCAACGAATACGCACGACCAAAGGCCTTGGAAGTAGAACGCTTCCTACGCGACGTTGCTAAGATCCCAGCATCCGACATCTTGGGCATCCATTTGTCCATATTAAGCAGTACGGTGTACGTCAAAGTAGTCAATGACGCGGTATGTGAAAGAATACTTCGTGACACCAACCATGGATTACGCTTTTGCCACGCCGACGGCAATGTCGGCGCGGTCACTGTCGACCATGCCAGCTTAGGAATGCGCACCATACGAGTTTTCGAACTCCCGTTCGAGCTTCCGGCGGAAGACGTTATCGCAGCTTTCCGCCCCTATGGCACTGTACGTGGCCACACTGCCGAACACTGGGCGCAAATCCAAACGTACCCCGTTCTTAACGGTGTACGGCGGATCACCATCGACCTCCATCGCCACGTGCCATCTTACCTGCAAATTAGCGGGTGCTCCTGAACCAATGGACTCCACCGCTGCGACTGCCGCCGAGACGTCCTCCGCCCCTACAACCGAAGTGGAACGTACGACCATCACAACGACAGCGCCTTCAATGGTGTGGAGTGAGGACGTCGATGCGGACCCGGACCACACGCTGGGGACAGTTACCCCAGACGGAAGCATCGTTACGCAGCTGATAACGCCGTCAGGTGGCGTACGGCACGACTCGCCGTTGCCTCGCCCCTCTTCATCCTACGCCGGTGGAGTTCCCCTACACGGCGGGGTACGGCTCCAAACCTACCGAATAGCGACCATCAACACTAACACCATTAGCTCACCAATGAAACTTCAACTGCTGCGAGAGATGATATGGGCGTCGGACGTCGATATCCCACTACTACAGGAAGTACACTTGGCCACACTTCCAGACGTCGCGGGATATAACACTTATCCTTCTCCTGGTGACCACCTGGGACGCGGCGTAGCCATCTACGCCAGAGAAGGCACTCCAGTGGCCGATATCACATACCTTCCATCTGCCAGAGGCATGGCCGTCACCGTCATGGGGACGCGTATCGTCAACATTTACGCTCCGTCAGGCTCCACCCGCAGACGCGACAGGGCACTCTTCTATTCAGAAGAAATCGCTCCTTTGTTTCTTGGACGCTGCGACCATTACTTGCTTGGGGGTGATTTTAACTGTGTATTGCACCCTAAAGATCAAGTGCCCCACTACAACACCTGTCAAGAACTGCGTCTTGTCGTCCGAGATCTGTTGCTCCGCGACACTTGGGAAGTTCAGCACGGCGACGCGCCTGGACATACTTACCAGACGAGTCACTCCGCGAGCCGCCTTGATAGACTTTACGTCTCTCGGGTACTCACACCTGCAGTCCAAGGTACAGAACTTTGGCCCCTGGCCTTTTCGGACCACTGTGCCTGTCGTGCACCGTGGAAGCTGAACACCTCCCATCTTCATGATCCCGAATGTCTTCAACGTGTTACCGAGACATGGGCCACCTGTGAAAGTCGCTTACCTAAATACTGCACGACCTTGACCTGGTGGCTGGAATGTGCCAAACCTGCCATTCGACGTACTTTGATTCAGTATGGAAAGGAAGTTGCTATGTGGCGCCGGCACACTACCGACTATTTCTACGCCGTTCTCCGCGACCTGGACGCCCAACCGCCCACCCCCGACACCCAGAGGGAACGCAGCAGGATTAAGGCGCAAATTGTAACGTTGACACGCCGTAGACTGCGGGGGGCTATGGTGCGAACCCGATGTCAAGATTCGGCGGAACAAGAACATCCGACCACGCATCATATCGCCTCCGATAGGAAACATCGACGACAACAACTCATCACCGAGATCACCACCTGTCGCGGCCAGCACGTCACTTGCCAGGCCGAAATCGTCAGTGCCTTTGTCGACCACTGCCGCACAATGTACCAGGAGGAGACTACCGACAACCACGCTGAGGAGTCTGTGTTACCACACGTAACTTGCACCCTCACCACCGACGAAGCGGACGAGCTGGTGGAGCCCATTACGCGTGACGAAATCCACGATGCAATCAAAAAAGGTGCTCTGAATAAGTCACCTGGTGTCGACGGATTGCCGATAGAGTTTTATCGCGCTTTCTTCACACTAATGGCGTCACGGTGGACAATGATGTTCCACGAACTGCTGACGATGGGGAACGCCGTACCGCCGTCCTTCGTCACGGGAATTATTATACCCGTCCACAAACCGACACCAGGTGTGACGACTGCACATTACCGTCCCCTGACTCTGCTTAACGCAGACAGTAAAATTTTTACACGCCTACTGGCAACGCGATGCCGCAAGGTCCTGCCCAGCATTCTATCCACGGAACAGACAACTCCGGGCGGCTCAGTTAATATACAAACGGCCGCAGGAGAATGTCGCGATTTAATTGCACTGGCAGCGGCGTGCAGACTCCGCGCCGCAGTGGTTGCCATTGATTTTGACAGCGCATTCGACAAAGTGCGGCATCTTTTTCTGTTCTCAGTGATGAACCGCATGGGTTTTCCACCAGCCTTTATCGACGTGATCCGGCGCCTTTACGGCACCGCCGAATCGCTGATTCAGGTTAATGGCCGTGTGGCGGGACCAGCGACGATCCGGCGTTCCGTACGGCAAGGCTGCCCACTTTCGACCCTACTCTATGTCATAAGCCTGGAGCCACTCATCGGGAGTCTGACGAGCAACCTTTCTGGTCTCACTTTGCGACAGCACAGTTTTCGATTTCGTGCGTATGCGGACGACCTCCTCCTCTTGATCCGCTCACGGAGTGAAACACACGCGGTACTTGATTTGATATCAACGTACGGCACTGCAGCGGGCAGTAATATGAATGTGGCTAAATCCGCGGCGATGCCCATTGGACGCGGCCTCTCACACGACGACTTAGCACCTCTCCCGTGTGTACAAAAACTACGATACCTTGGTATCATTTTCACCTCCACCGTGCGCCGCTCCGCTGCCATCAATTTTCGGCGTGCACTCCAAACTATCCGCACGACGGTGCGACAAAATCCTCTCCGACGACTCGATTCTTTACAACGTGTCCAATACCTCAGTCAACATGTGGCGTTCAGAATGGTCCACATTGCACAGGTCCTCCCGCTGCCATCAACTATTGGACGCAGCCTCCAGGCTGCCTTCGGATACTTCCTTACGGCCGGTACGCTCTTTAAGGTCCGCTACGACACGCTCACCCTTCCCCCGCGAGCGGGGGGCCTCGGCCTTGTCAATGTGCGACTCCGCGCGCCGTCCTTGTACATGTCCACCATGCACAAGCTGTGGCACGGGGGCACCTCCCCTACGCGCAGCTTGCTGGAAATTCTTGTACCCGCGACCATAACACCACCAGTACCAGTCGGACACATCCAGCACCATCTGACGCACATTTCTGATTTCATCGTCGACTTCAGTTATGCTCACACACACTTACCGACCACGCGTTCTCCTCGACCTAAAGATTTTTACACCCCACTCCTTCGTTCCATATCCAACAACAATATCGAACTGAGACATCCGTCCACGCGGTGGCCCACGGTTTGGCGTCACATCTACCAGCCTTTTCTTCCCTCCAACGTCCGGGCCACATGGTACCAAGTCGCAAATGAAAAATTCGCCACAAATCATCGTCTTCACGCCATCGGACTAAAGGACTCTCCACTTTGTTCCATTTGCCACCTCGTGGATGACGATGTCCATCAACTGACGTGTGCTGCCACCAGTGCCGTCTGGAAACTTGCCCGACAGTTCGTTGCCTGTTACCTCCGCGTTCCGCCAGACTCGATTGACCCATGGACTTTTATCCATCCTGAGAATACTTATTTCCCCGCCACCACAGATCATGCGATTGTATGGGTCAAGGGATGGACGATCACCTACATGTATAGTGATGGCGACAAATCACGCCTTGATTTCTGGCAGTACTTACAAACCGCCCACAGTGAAGTCGAACAGCGACCGCGCTGCCGCGCCTTCTTCGCCAATTACCTCCATGCGATCTTTACGTCACCCCCGCTCAGTTGGATGGTGCCACACGCCGACAGCACTCCCGCCCCCCCTACTGACATCTGAGACTCCCCGCGTTACTTTCTACATTGTAACCCACAGTGGAGTAGGCGCATGGACACGCGCCTCCTTTCTTTTATGCACTATACCAGAAAACACTGGTTTTCCCCTCACTCCACTGTATATTGCTTCACACCTCTTAGCTTACATCAGTATTATTATTCTTTTTTTTCCTATACCTTGTAAAAAAAATAAAAAAAAGTGTTGGGCTACTAAATGAAAGGTTATGAGTCCAAAACAAAAAAAAAGTCGGTAGAGCACCTGCCCGCGAAAGGCAAAGGTCCCGAGTTCGAGTCTCGGTCCGGCACACAGTTTTAATCTGCCAGTAAGTTTAAAAGAAACAACTATTTATTTCCTCAGTTGTAATAAGTCATCTCGCTAGGTCGCAGCGTGTTGTCACTGGCTACTAGCCACTCATGCTGCGAGTTCAGTGCACGTTTCGTAACGTCATCCCATGAATCACCGTAGATCTTTTCCTTGTCGCTTTGGTTACCATATCCTACATATCGTACTAGCTAATTCCCATATTCCCTGATACGTACCAGAATAAAATCTTGTTCCCCAGCGTGTATAGGAGGGTATCCGAGAAGTCGCTCATGGGTTGGACTATCTTGACCCTGCCTGTTGACGGTGCGTGACTTACTTCATCCAGTGCATTCTTCACCTATATCAATCAGGTGGTGCTTGGCGCTGTCAAAGAAGCAGTCAGTTATATGCATGACCAGTAAAAGATTCTTCGGAATACGCTCGGATATTTGTGTTTCTTGCTAACCATCTCCATGGCGCGTGTAAGTTCCACAAATTCTGGCTTGGTTCATATTGCTGATAGACTTCCAAGGAAATAAATAGTTTTGATGAGCCTATTAATGTGAAACTTTCAGGTAGGTTAAAGCTCTTTTACAGACAGAAATTCAGACCCGGGTCCTCGCCGTCTGAGCTATCCTAGAGCAATTCTCGACTCTTTTCGGCAGTTATTAATTCGTTCTTTCAGTTTGATCATCTGGTCATTGGAAGCAAAAGCAAACAATACCTTTGCACGCCGATAGCAAGTTTTGGATTGGCAATGTGTGTTTGTTTGATTGCTGACCGCGCTGGTAGTCGTTTGTCACATTCGCCCGGAAAGTTATGCGTGCATCTACCTGCAATACTCTGCAAGCCACTGTGAAGTACATGGCAGGGGACACTTACTGCTGTGCCGTATTTCAGGTTTTCCTACCTTCCATTCGCATATGAGGTGCGATAGGAATTATTGTTTAAATGCCTCTGTGTACGTTGTATGAGTCTTAGCGGTTCATATGAAGGGGGACCTAACACACTGCCGGCCGGAGTGGCCGTTCGGTTCTAGGCGCTACAGTCTGGAAGCGCGCGACCGCTACGGTCGCAGGTTCGAATCCTGTCTCAGGCATGGATGTGTGTGATGTCCTTAGGTTAGTTAGCTTTAATTAGTTCTAAGTTCCAGGCGACTGATGACATCAGAAGTTAAGTCGCATAGTGCTCAGAGCCATTTGAACCTAACACACTGTCGCAAAACAAGGACAAGGTCATTTTATTGTCAACTGTTCATCATTGCGGGAGTATATGGCAGCAAATTCGATCCAAATTACACTCACGTGTCACAGTAGAAGGAACCCAAACAGATGCATCAAGACACAGCATACTCCCCTCCTCCCCTCCCCCCCCCCCCCAAAAAAAAAAAACGTGGTGACGATGTTTGCTTTGTGCGGCGCTCAACTGCGCTGTCATTAGCGCCTGTAGAAAGTCCCAATTTTTTTCACAATCCAATTTTTTACACAGTCCAATTTAGCCACTGTCACAATTGATGATGATGATAATGATGAAAATGATGAGGACAACGCAAACACTCGGTCCCAGGGCAGAAAAAAATTCCCAACCCGGCCGGGAATCGAACCCATACCCCGGGATTCAGAAGCAGCAGCGCTAGCCACGAGACCACGAGCTGCGCATTGCCAGTAAGGGTGCCGAATGGCATCCTGTAGTAGAGTGTATAATGAGCCTAGTGTTTTTAAAAAACCGTTCGCACCTAGTGTGGAAAGTATCCGTATGTGACTGACAAATTTTTACTACTGTTATGAGTTTTTCAGCTTTCAGAATAGTCACGCTCACTATCAGCTCATTTTTATATAATTTTAGTTGTTATTTTAACTAAACAAATGATAGGCAAAATTAAATTAAAGAAAAATAAAGGAAATTTAAACTTTGATATTTATTTCAAAGTTCATCAGTGTTCAATGAAACGTGCAACATGCTAAGCCTGACTCAAAGCTGGTGCCTTATTTACTGTTAGGAAAACGTGACTTTCTAAGAACAAGAAACAAAAAAAAGTAGGAATCAAAGAATAGGAAACAGGGTGCAATACCGCATTCAAAACTTAACACACAAAGATCGTTGAAGGGTATACAAAAGGATATGAACTACAACCATTCGATTCTATTTAAGACAAAGAAATTCCGCTCGTACCGCAGTCCTATTCCTAATGGATAACCACAGACTGGCATAGTAAGTTTATACAAAGAAAACGTGGTTCGATGTATCCACAATCTTACCAAACGGTCTATGAAATCGTTCAAAAAAAATGTGAAACAGGAAAAAACTGCTCGTCGTACCGATTAATTACGATCGAATAACCGAAGTATTATCCAAACGAGTAGCTGAGGGCCAGTTTTGTTACTACACCACATGCTCCAAGTGGTCAACTAGATTTACAGAAATGTGTAATTCCACAATAATTTTAATAATAAAAAAATTAAATCGAAACATTCGTTACAAGAGAAACTGCGTTACTAACACCATAGTATTGATCTGATAGGTCAAACAATTTTAAAAGCACGTGGTACTGGCACCACAAAGCACACACCACGGGGGTTGAACATAAAGAAAAATCAGTACTTTGAAAAATTTTATCGAGAGGAAAGCTTACAATCACACGCACATTCACACTAAGGACCGATGATGTTAATTATAATCACGCCTCATCACCACTGCCACCAGGAAAATTAAAGAGACCTTTGGAGAAAAGAGAACCACTTGTATGAATATCAAGAGCTCAGATGGAAATCCAGTTCTAAGCAAAGAAGGGAAAGCAGAAAGGTGGAAGGAGTATATAGAGGGGCGATGTTCTTGAGGACAATATTATGGAAGTGGAAGAGGATGTAGATGAAGATGAAATGGGAGATATGATACTGCGTGAAGAGTTTGACAGAGCACTGAAAGACCTAAGTCGAAACAAGGCCCCGGGAGTAGAAAACATTCCATTAGAACTACTCACAGCCTTGGGAGAGCCAGTCCTGACAAAACTCTACCATCTGGTGAGCAAGATGTATGAGACAGGCGTAATACCCTCAGACTTCAAGAAGAATATAATAATACCAATCCCAAAGAGAGCAGGTGTTGGCAGATCAGTTTAATAAGTCACAGCTGCAAAATACTAACACGAATTCTTTACAGACGAACGGAAAAACTGGTAGAAGCCGACCTCGGTGAAGATCAGTTTGGATTCCGTAGAAATGTTGGAGCACGTGAGGCAATACTGACCCTATCACTTATCTTAGAAGAAAGTTTAAGGAAAGGCAAACCTACATTTCTTGCATTTGTAGACTTAGAGAAAGCTTTTGACAATGTTGACTGGAATACTCTCTTTCAAATTCTGAAGGTGGCAGAGGTAAAATACAGGGAGCGAAAGGCTATTTACAATTTGTACAGAAACCAGATGGCAGTTATAAGAGTCGAGCGACATGAAAGGGAAGCAGTGGTTGGGAAGGGAGTGAGACAGGGTTGTAGCCTCTCCCCAATGTTATTCAATCTGTATATTGAGCAAGCAGTAAAGGAAACAAAAGAAAAGTTCAGAGTAGGTATTAAAATCCATGGAGAAGAAATAAAAACTTTGAGGTTCGCCGATGACATTGTAATTCTGTCAGAGACAGCAAAGGACTTGGAAGAGCAGTTGAACGGAATGGACAGTGTCTTGAAAGGAGGGTATAAGATGAACATCAACAACAGCAAAACAAGGATAATGGAATGTAGTCGAATTTAGTCGGGCGATGCTGAGGGAATTAGATTAGGAAATGAGACAGTTAAAGTAGTAAAGGAGTTTTGCTATTTTGGGAGCAAAATAACTGATGATGGTCGAAGTAGAGAAGATATAAAATGTAGACTGGAAATGGCATGGAAAGCGTTTCTGAAGAAGAGAAATTTGTTAACATCGAGTATAGATTTAAGTGTCAGGAAGACGTTTTTGAAAGTATTTGTATGGAGTGTAGCCATGTATGGAAGTGAAACATGGACGATAAATACTTTAGACAAGAAGAGAATAGAAGCTTTCGAAATGTGGGGCTACAGAAGAATGCTGAAGATTAGATTGTTAGATCACATAACTAATGAGGAGGTATTGAATAGAATTGGGGAGAAGAGGAGTTTGTCGCACAACTTGACTAGAAGAAAGGATCAGTTGGTAGGACATGTTATGACGCAGCAAGGGATCACCAATTTAGTATTGAAGGGCAGTGTGGAGGGTAAAAATCGTAGAGTGAGACCAAGAGATGAATACACTAAGCAGATTCAGAAGGATGTAGGCTGCAGTAGGTACTGGGAGATGAAGGAGCTTGCACAGGATAGAGTAGCATGGAGAGCTGCATCAAACCAGTCTAAGGACCTCAACACGGGGAGCAATCGTCGAAACGTCCATCCAGCTTCGTAAAGCCCACAGTGCCACCCCGTTCAAACGGCTTAAGGTCTTCAACAGGACTCCTCGGCCGAGCCTAGTTGTACCCTATAATGAACGTTGCAAACTCTGTTCACCTCTAAAATCAGCACAATTACTGCCTGCAGAGTCGAAACAGATGGTGCACAAACAGACCTCCTGAGTGACAGCTGATCGCCGATGACGGTGACAAATGAATTATTACCACTGCAACCCCTCAGTATACACATACCCTGATGCAAATAAACACAGTCTTTGAGGATGTTGCATTATTTCTTGCCAGCAGTCCTAGGTTCCTCAAGCAATACTGGCTGTTAAAACTTTGCAGGCAGGCTTTCGTGGGATAATTGACGTTTATCTTCAAGTGTCTACTAATTCAGGTTTTACTATATTTTCATGAAGATCTCCCGTGACTTAGTCACGGCTCTGACCATTGGCGCTGCCCTTCTTTGTAAACCTTTGCATACTTTTAATCCTATCTGATTTGAGTCCTACAGAATTAAACTGTATTCTAGGATATGGTGTTCGAAAGTGTTGGAAGAATCTCCTTCGTAGACTGACTGCATTTTCCCAATATCTAACCAATGGATCGAAGTCTGCCATCTGCTTCAACTACCACTAGACCTATGTGATCGTTTCCTCACCGATTGTTGTACCCATGTACATGTGTCAGCTTATAATCTCCACAAAATGCCATAAATCAACATGCATATTGGACTTCAGCTACACGACGTTCACTTTTCACTTCTACTCGTGTATTTTCACGTTTAAGAGCGTATTTGACTCCGCGTTTGTCGTACTACGAAGCGGAATCTCTTAAACATTGAGGCGCTCTATAGTTTCAAATTAGACTATTTGTCTGTGGACATTGTGCTCTTCAGTCACGAAAGCGTTAAATTTTGTACCCGATATGACGTGCACTAAAATAAAAAAAATTAAATAAAGAAACGTAAGTCAAAAGAGAGAGAGAGGGAGAGAGAGAGAGAGAGGTAACCGAATTTACTCTGGACTTATACTAGCTTGTATGATAGGAAGAGTACGAAATACCTTAAACGTATATCTGTGTAAGTCGGTTTTTTGGTGCGTGTATTAGATCTATGTCATGCTCTCACCTTGTCTAGCAAGCTAACTATTGACGTGCTAGGGTAATTATACAGATCAGTTGACTTCTTAGATTTCGTTTTAAATGTGTTTTCCACAGAAACCACCAGGTAAGGCGTCCTAGTTAACGAAGTTAAGAAGCGAACTGCAAGGGCAGACGGCCTATGACAATTTATAGGAGTTAGCTACGATTTCAGAAAATAAATATTGCCCCAAGGATTTACTTATTTGTTTCCAGAATGGGCGAGATACTGGTAGAAGTAAAGCTGTGAGTACCGGGCGTCAGTCGTGCTTCGGTAGCTCAGTTGGTAGAGCACTTGCCCGCGAAAGGCAAAGGTCCCGAGTTCGAGTCTCGGTCGGGCACACAGTTTTAATCTGCCAGGAAGTTTCATATCAGCGCACACTCCGCTGCAGAGTGAAAATCTCATTCTGGAAACATCCCGCAGGCTGTGGCTAAGCCATGTCTCCGCTATATCCTTTCTTTCAGGAGTGCTAGTTCTGCAAGGTTCGCAGAAGAGCTTCTGTAAAGTTTGGAAGGTAGGAGACGAGATACTGGCAGAAGTAAAGCTGTGAGTACCGGGCGTGAGTCGTGCTTCTGTAGCTCAGTTGGTAGAGCACTTGCCCGCGAAAGGCAAAGGTCCCGAGTTCGAGTCTCGGTCGGGCACACAGTTTTAATCTGCCAGGAAGTTACTTATTTGTTTACTTTCGTCTTGTTTCTCGCAGGTACACAAAGAATTCCTTAAGATATTTAATGCAGATTCAGCCAACAGTTACATGTTGAATGTTCGAAAATTCATAGAAATTTCGTTGCTACACTTTGAATGTCTGGGTAAAATTACTGGTGTCATACGGGAGTAATCATTAAGTATTTCATAGAAATTTCGTTGCTACTCTTTTCATGACTCGCTGGAAGCGCTGTAGTCTTACAGAGTCATCAATAATTGATTTCGTACCTTCTGCAGACGTGCCTGTTGCAGAACACCCTACGGGTGTACCGCGGGCTCCCAGCTTCCAATTGCTCCGCTGTATTCTGTCAGATAAGCAAGTGCTTTGAGTCGCTAGCCAATTGTATGTCCGTGCTTTGCAACGGAAGTTAATGAAGGGTATGTATGAATTGACTGCCTCCTGCACAAAAGAGTCCGCATTTGTGTGCAATCATATGCAAAGAGCAAGCGCAAAAATTTTAGAATATCAGACATTCATTGATCACCTCACCTGATAAGCACTCAAACCACCTCCACCTACCAGTCTCTGACGATTAAACTCTTATGAGTCTTGGTAGCTTCAAAATTTTCAACAACATAACCGGTGTGCCCACACTCAATAAAGTATTTGGTATGGAAGACCGGGTGAATTTGGGGTATTCTAAAACCCTATAAGGTATTGTTTTCTCTATTTATCGCAGTGTTTATCAACCCAAGCAAGACCAATGTATTTTCAAATGCGTGCATTGCCAAAGAGGGGTGGGTGGGTGGGGGTTGGCGTACTTTATGCCAACCTAAAACAAAAGTCGTTAATTGTTGTTGACTTATATTAACAATACACTTTTAAAAGAGGTACTGATGTGTAAGTAGGGTAAGAACCCGAAAACGTCTTTCAGCACACTCGTAGCAATGTAAGTGCACTTTCAATAACGTCTACTACCATTCGAAGGAGGGAGCATTTTTTGTGATCTGTTTTCAACACCATATTAATCATTGACGGCTTCATTTCTCTGCTTCCTTACCCATGTTTGTTATATCTTTGATTACTATGACAATAAGGGTAATAATAATAACTGTTGTTATTATTGTAATGGTAATAATTGTTATTGTTACGGTCTTTTAATTTGTGTTACTAATTGCGGTTATGTCTACAGTTTAGTTTCTCATCACACCAGTATTTCTCCAAGATGCATTACATTTGCCCCTGGTTTAACTCTTTTTTCCTGGAACTCCTGTTCCTCTTGATACATACAACCCTAATGCAGTGACTTTCTACCACATTGAAACTTCTCGCAATAGGTATTAAGTATTTACGATTCAAGAAACAAGCGAAAACCAACTAAACTAAAAAAAGGTAAACTCACTGATTTTAGTAAACATGACATATCTTTTATTTTGAAAAACAACGCACAAAAACTAAAGCACATCTCTACCACTCGGGGTCTCTTATCCAACAAGATCGTACGAGTCTTTCTTTAGACAGCGATGTTACCCGAAATAGCGTACAAGGAGATAGAGAAAGAGAGAGAGAGAGAGAGAGAGAGAGAGAGAAACGACTACATAACTAAATTATTGCAAATAAACGTACTGTAACTTACTAATAGATGACTAAACGAAGAAACAAACTCCTTTGGGAAGTTCAATCGTTTGCGTCGTATCTGCCTGGCAGGTGTTTAGAAATCCGCAATGTTCTTAATATCAACAGCCATGCATTAACGACACGGGAATCCCCCCATTCTGAAACGTGCCTAAGACTTGATTCTTGAGTAGATTTGCGAGCTATGCACAGTATTTCCTAGTGCGAAGCCGCTGGTAGCGCCCATCGCAGTACCGCGAGAACAGAGCCCCTGGCCGGTATGTAATACGCAATTCACTCGGATGTTACGCTCAATCTGTGAACACTTAACAAGGAGGATCAGTTCTTCCGGCTGTAATTGGCCTGTAGGCGTCAGCGTTGAGGCAGAAATGAAATGAGTCGTCCACATTTGCAACTGGGTAATAGGTGTCGCCAGCTGCTTTCCATAAACTCCCCAATTCTACATTTACCGCTACATGATTATTCAGTGTTTGGCGGAGGGTTCACTAAATCATTTTCAGACTATTTCCCTACCGGCCCACTGTACACCCATGTTCCGGTGCGGCTGTTATTTCTCTTGCTTTATCACGAAGGTCGTTCCCCCCTATGTAGGTGGATGCCAATAAAATTGTTTTGGCATTCGGAGGAGAAAGTTGATGACTGGAATTTCGCGGAAATAAAAACGTCTTTGTATTTATGGTTGCCACCTGAAACGCCCTGCTAAAGCCGCAGGACAGAACAGGTAGTTTAAATTGTGGAAAGGAGCCAAAATAAGCGGCTGTCAGTTACACTCGAACGTACAACTTTATTTATTTGACCAAACATTACAAGAGCCAAGAAAATTAAAAAAAACACACACAGCATTAATTTTTGGAACTTAATTACCGGCTGAATGCGCCATAAATCTCATGCCTTAAGGGCAAGACTACTTTAATTTAAAATCAGCTGAAAGCCAATAACTTACGACTCAAACCAAAATCAGAAATTTAAAAGACAGTAGGCCTTACCTTAAATCAGTTCTTTCAATTAGGCTGAAGGCCCAAAAAATCTTACGCCTTAAGGGGAAAACAACCTTAATTAAAAAATCGGCTAGAAGCCCAACAAATACAAAGAACAGATAAGAAATGGCAGTAAACCCAACGGCGCTCAGAAGTTTCCGAGTGTCGACCTGGAATTCAAACACTAACGCTCGCTTAGGTGAGACAGGCAGTCGGCCCAAGCATTCTCCATCCGACGACAACCCAACAGACAGACAGTCAACGGACCCGCCGACAAGATAACTTCCGCTCCACCCAACCAGCACACAACAGGGAGTTCACTGGAACAACGTTGAGGGTATTGGCGCCCGCAACCAATCAAACACGGAACTGTCAAACTACACACCGTGCTGGACAGCGATTCACGATGAGGAAAATACACTGCCTGAATTTACGTCAACGGCCAGGGCAGGCAACTAGAACGTTATCGGCCACAAGGCACAAGATTCCGCTGGTGTACTTCAATTCAGAATAACCAAGTACAGTTAAACTCCACCAGAAATTTGCGAACTTGAAAACACATGTTGTTGCTCGTGGGAATGTCCCAACAGCCGACAACGAAATCCAAGCGACACAATGTGGACAGTCGTGACTTGCTGGTAGATTAAGTCAAAACTCAACTTTCGTGTCCAGGATCGGTGAGCCACGGACCTCGTAGCAATGGGAACAGCACCACACACTCCGACCGCGCGTGGACGCCGCCAGCGGCCTCGGCCAAACTACGCGCCTCGGAGATTTCCTCGCTGCTCCTCGCCAACCGACCAACTGCTCGCACACAGCCCAGCCGGAAACTATAAGTTCCCCGACCAAAGATAGTACAAGGTGCGAATATCGATGCACACCGTTGCTGCCACTCGCGGAGAGAGAGGGTAACAGCATAATCGCGATAATCGCTGGAAACTAAACACAGAATAGCAATCAAGGTTTAATGCAACGCGTAACATGAGCCAGCCACGGCTCACCACCCTAAGTCGCTTGTCATATCCTTATAATCTTGCTCCCCTATAACACAATAACGTGCAGAACTTAAGGACGAAAGTAACTTTCTCATAATGTGTCACATAGCTCGACGAAACGTAGACCATACGTGGAAAGAATTGCTACAGCATAGTACAGAAGATAAATTAAAGAAAAATGTAATGAGACGATCAGAAATGACACTTTTATTGAGAGACAGTAATTACACTGAAGTCACTGCGATTCGTGATGGTCCCGTGGACATTACACATGGAGGGACATGGTTCTCACCCACGAAGGTCGGCAATGCATGCTCTGCAACGAACTCCCATGCTGGCCACATGGTTGGTCTAGAGTTTTTGTGGTAGGGCGCTCCATTCCTCCACCAGCGTGGTTGACAACTGTTGGATGGTCGGTTGGTGCATGCGGATGTGCTGGAATACGTCTCTGCAATGCAAGTCACAAGTGCTCGATGGAATTTAAGTCGGGGGAGAAGGCAGGCCAATTCATCCTATATCGATACTCATCGTGTATCGATACTAGTACTGCTGTACTATCTTTGGTGTGGCGGATATAGTTTCCGGCTGGGCGGTGTGTGACCAGTCGGTCGGTTGACGTGGAGCAGCAAGGAAGTCTCCGTCACGCGTACTCTGGCTGGGGCCGCTGGCGGTGTGCACGCGCAGTTGGAGTGCGGGCGTTTTCCACCTGCGCAGTTCAATGCTGTCGCACACTGTCACAATTGAAAATGAACTAAGGCCGAATGCACACCTGAAAAGACGCACATGGCGAAGGAGTACAGTGTCAGAATAAAGTTGAACAGTGAGTGTACCGTGTTCAAAGATTTGGAGGTCAGTGCACCCACGCAACATCTTGTCTCCCCACAAGGTAATACCTGGACCACCAATACGATCATGTTAGACGCCAGACGTACTCTCATTTGAGGACATGTGAGAGCACGTAATGCACCCAGGAAGCCGGCCGCGGTGGTCTAGCGGTTCTAGGCGCGCAGTCCGGAACCGCGCGACTGCTACGGTCGCAGGTTCGAATCCTGCCTCGGGCATGGATGTGTGTGATGTCCTTAGGTTAGTTAGGTTTAAGTAGTTCTAAGTTCTAGGGGACTGATGACCACAGATGTTAAGTCCCATAGTGCTCAGAACCATTTGAACCATTTTTTTGCACCCAGGAATATCGTAGAACGTGACCGGTGTTATAGTGTGGGACGGAATAATGTTGCGAGGGTGTACTGACCTCTATATCTATCAACACGTTGCACTCATCGGTCAACGTTATTGTGACATTGTATTCCTTACCCGTGCGCATCTTTTCATTGATGCGTTCGACCCTGTCTCTACGCTTATGAATGCGCGACCGCACCGAACAGCGCAGATGGAGGAGGTCTTCGGACGAAACGATCTTGGACGAATGGGATGACGCGCCTGTTCCGTCGGTTTAAATCTCATAGAGCACATGCGGGATACGTTGGGGAAACGTGTTGCAGCATATCCACATGTACCATCCAGCAGTCTGTTCAACGGTACTGATGTAGAAACGGAACGCACTACCATAAGAATTCCTTACCAATCTTGTGCTCGGGCATGGATGTGTGTGATGTCCTTAGGTTAGTTAGGTTTAAGTAGTTCTATGTTCTAGGGGACTGATGACCTCAGATGTTAAGTCCCATCGTGCTCAGCGCCATTTGAACCATTTTGAACCAATCTTGTGACGGGCATGCGAGAACGTTGCAGAGCATGCTTTGCCGATCGTGGTCATCACATGCCCTATTAAGAATCACGTCCCGCGTTTTGTAATGTCCAGGGGAGTATCACTTCACTATAATGACCAACTTTTATGCAAAGTGTAACTTCTGCCCGTCTTATTGCTAATTTTTTTCAGCTGAACCGCGTTAATGGAAACGTCGGACAGGAATGCGAATGGAGCATTCGACTGGGTTCAGTGACATATGTCAAAATCAGTTATATTACACAAGTAACGTACCATGTACACAAACCACCAAAGACAACATACAGGGTGTTACAAAAAGATACGGCCAAACTTTCAGGAAACATTCCTCACACACAAAGAAAGAAAATATGTTATGTGGACATGTGTCCGGAAACGCTTACTTCCCATGTTAGAGCTCATTTTATTACTTCTCTTCAAATCACATTAATCGTGGAATGGAAATACACAGCAACAGAACGTACCAGCGTGACTTCAAACACTTTGTTACAGGAAATGTTCAAAATGTTCTCCGTTAGCGAGGATACATGCATCCACCCTCCGTCGTATGGAATCCCTGACGCGCTGATGCAGCCCTGGAGAATGGCGTATTGTATCACAGCCGTCCACAATACGAGCACGAAGAGTCTACATTTGGTACCGGGGCTGAGTAGACAAGAGCTTTCAAATGCCCCCATAAATGAATCGGCCGGTGTGGCCGTGCGGTTAAAGGCGCTTCAGTCTGGAACCGCGTGACCGCTCCGGTCGCAGGTTCGAATCCTGCCTCGGGCATGGATGTGTGTGATGTCCTTAGGTTAGTTAGGTTTAAGTAGTTCTAAGTTCTAGGGGACTGATGACCACAGATGTTAAGTCTCATAGTGCTCAGAGCCATTTGAACCCATAAATGAAAGTCAAGAGGGTTGAGGTCAGGAGAGCGTGGAGGCCATGGAATTGGTTCGCCTCTACCAATCCATCGGTCACCGAATCTGTTGTTGAGAAGCGTACGAACACTTCGACTGAATTGTGCAGGAGCTCCATCGTGCATGAACCACTTGTGTCGTACTTGTAAAGGCACATGCTCTAGCAGCACAGGTAGAGTATCCCGTATGAAATTGTGATAACGTGCAACATTGAGTGTAGGTGGAAGAACATGGGGCCCAATCAAGACATCACCATCAATGCCTGCCCAAACGTTCACAGAAAATCTGTGTTGATGACGTGGTTGCACAATTGCGTGCGGATTCTTGTCAGCCCACACATGTTGATTGTGAACATTTACAATTTGATCACGTTGGAATGAAGCCTCATCCGTAAAGAGAACATTTACACTGAAATGAGGATTGACACATTGTTGGATGAACCATTCGCAGAAGTGAGCCCGTGGAGGCCAATCAGCTGTTGATAGTGCCTGCACACGCTGTACATGGTACGAAAACAACTGGTTCTCCCGTAGCACTCCCCATACAGTGACGTGGTCAACGTTAACTTGTTCAGAATCAACTTCTCTGACGCTGACATTAGGGTTATCGTCAACTGCACGAAGAATTTCCTCGTCCATTGCAGGTGTACTCGTCGTTCTAGGTCTTCCCCAGTCGCGAGTCATAGGCTGGAATGTTCCGTGCTCCCTAAGACGGCGATCAGTTGCTTCGAACGTCTTCCTGTCGGGACACCTTCGTTCTGGAAATCTGTCTCGATACAAACGTACCGCGCCACGGCTATTGCCCCGTGCTAATCCATACATCAAATGGGCATCTGCCAACTCCGCATTTGTAAACATTGCACTGACTGCAAAATCACGTTCGTGATGAAGACTAACCTGTTGATGCTACGTACTGATGTGCTTGATGCTAGTACTGTAGAGCAATGAGTCGCATGTCAACACAAGCACCGAAGTCAACATTACCTTCCTTCAAGTGGGCCAATTGGCGGTGAATCGAAGAAGTACAGTGCATACAGACGAAACTAAAATGAGCTCTAACATGGAAATTAAGCGTTTCCGGACACATGTCCACATAATATCTTTTCTTTATTTGTGCGTGAGGAATGTTTCCTGAAAGTTTGGCCGTATCTTTTTGTAACACCCTGTATAACTCTTCTCATATATGAATCCGGAGGAGGGATTCCCTTAGTAATCTTCGTAACATTTACTTCAGCTTCCGCAAAATATTGATTGGAGCTCCATCGGCCGTTTTATCAATAACTACCACCAAAAATTTACAAAGTAAGAATATCAGGCTACACGCTTTAGAACAAACATAACATACAAATAAGGTTATCAACCACTACGCTTCGTCCAGTACATGGATTTATTATAACAGATAAGATGTATCTGGAGGCTGTAATTGTCATATTTTTTACTTTAAACTGAACCAATATACACTACTTGCCATTAAAATTGCTATACCACGAAGCTGACATGCTACAGATGCGAAAGTTAACCGACAGGGAGAAGATGCTGTGATATGCAAATGATTAGTTTTACAGAGCATTCACACAACGTTGGCGCCGGTGGCGACACCGACAACGTGCTGACGTGAGGAAAGTTTCCATCCGATTTTACATACACAAATAGCAGTTGACCGGTGTTGCCTGGTGAAACGTTGTTGTGATGCCTGGTGTAAAGAGAAGAAATGCGAACCATCACGTTTCCGACTTTGATAAAGATCGGATTGTAGCCTATCACGATTGCGGTTTATCGTATCGCGACATAGCTGCTCGCGTTGGCCGAGATCCAATGACTGTTAGAAGAATATGGAATCGGTGGTTTCAGGAGGGTAATACGGAACGTCGTGCTGGGTCCCGACGGCCTCGTATCACTAGCAGTCGAGATTACAGGCATCTTATCCGCATGACTATAACGGATCGTGCAGCCACGTCTCGATCCCTGAGTCAACAGATGGTGACGTTTGCAAGACAACAACTATCTGCACGAACAATTCGACGACGTTTTCAGCAGCATGGACTATCAGCTCGGAGACCGTTGCTGCGGTTACCCTTGACGCTGCATCACAGACAGGAGTGCCTGCGATGTTGTACTCAACGACGAACCTGGGTGTACGAATGGCAAAACGTCATTTTTTCGGATGAATCCAGGTTCTCTTTACAGCATCATGATGGTCGCATCTGTGTTTGGCGACATCGCGGTGAACGCACGTTGGAAGCGTGTATTCGTCATCGCCATACTGGCGTATCACCCGGCGTGATGGTATGGGGTGCCATAGGTTACACGTCTCGGTCACCTCTTGTTTCCATTGACGGCACTTTGAACAGTGGACGTTATATTTCAGATGTGTTACGACCCGTGGCTCTACCCTTCATTCGATCCTTGCGAAACCCTACATTTCAGCAGGATAATGCACGACCGCATGTTGCAGGTCCTGTACTGGCCTTTCTGGATACAGAAAATGTTCGACTGCTGCCCTGGCCAGCACATTCTCCCGATCTATAACCAACTGAAAACGTCTGGTCAATGGTGGCCGAGCAACTGGCTCGTCACAAATGGCCTGTCACATCTCTTGATGAACTGTGGTTTCGTGTTGAAGCTGCACGGGGAGCTGTATCTGTACACGCCATCCAAGCTCTGTTTGACTCAATGCCCAGGCCTATCAAGGCTGTCATTACGGCCAGAGGTGGTTGTTCTGGGTACTAATTTCTCAGGATATATGCACCCAAATTGCGTGAATGTGTAATCACATGTCAGTTCTAGTATAATATATTTGTCGAAAGAGTACCCGTTTATCGTCTGTATTTCTTCTTGGTGTAGCAACTTTAATGGCCAGTAATGTATTACATAAGGAACAAATACCTTCCAGGCACATTACATTAATGTACTACAAACAAACAGGAACAGGATTTTTTGACCACATCAACTGTCTTCATCCCCACATCAAATTTACTATGGAGGTTGAAAGTGGTGGGGTGTTTCCATTTTTAGACGTTATTGTTTATAAAAAACCAGATGGCACTTTGGGACACAGTGTTCACCGAAAGCCGACGCACACAAATCGGTATCTGCATTCTAAGAGCTGTCATCCACCACACCAACGTAGAGACATCCTTGGGACTTTGGGATCCAGAGGATATGCCATTTCCGTCGAGGACAGCTTAACCCAAGAACTTGCGCATTTGATGGCTGTTTTTAAGGAAAATGGTTACTCCGAGAATCAGATTCGTCGGGCTATGGAGTTTGGACCATCTCTGGAGGTGCATGAAGAGGTACATGGGTGGCCTTTCTTCCTTATGCTGGAAGCATATCGTTGAAGATGGAATGAATTTTATGGAATTTTAACATCAAGAGTGTGTTCTGTCCACTCTCTAAGATTAGGGCACTGCTCGGCTCTGTGAAAGATGATTTGGGGCTTAGGAAACCCGGTGTATACAAAATTCCGTGTCAGTGTGGGAAGGCTTACATTGGGCGTTCGATTCGCACAGTTCATGACAGGTGTGTGGAACTTCGCCGTCATACGAGGCTACAACAGCCGGAAAAATCGGCAGTAGCAGGACACTGCTTAAATGAGGGACACAGTATGAAATTTGATGAAACTGTGGTAGTTGCCAACTTTTCCGATTTTTGGAACACTGTTTATAAAGAGGCGATTGAAATTAGGTTGGCGGATAATTTAATCGACCGAGCTAATGGGTTTCATCTTAGCGAGACGTGGAATCCTGTATTATCTCGCATCAAAATTGAACGTTCTTCGGTGGGGCCCTGAGTGCGATGTATCGCTGCCAGCAGTGTTCTACTAAGGGCAGCGCCACCTCCCTGTCTTGGAGGGCAGCAACCGTGATGGGCGGCGCATGCGCTGTGTACTGAACGGTGGCCTATATAGGACGTCGATTTGCAGCCTGACATCAGTTCTCAGCGGGACTCACCGGCAGAAGCAGGATTTTCCTGAAGATGGCGACCAGTTGGATCGCCGAAATATCGAGTCGAGTTGATTTCAGGATCCGGCAGCAAACCCGAAGAGACCTTCAGGAACAAGATTATACAGAAAGGTAACAACCCATACCTCAACATATGCTAGTATATGTACACTACTGGCCATTAACATTGCTACACCAAGAAGAAATGAAGATGATAAACGGGTATTCATTAGACAAATGTATTATACTAGAACTGAAATGTGATTACATTTTCACGCAATTTGGGTGCATAAATCCTGAGACATCAGTACCCAGAACAACCACCTCAGGCCGTATTAACGGCCTTGATACGCCTGGGCATTGAGTCAAACAGAGCTTGGATGGCGTGTACAGGTACAGCTGCCAATGCAGCTTCAACACGATACCACAGCTAATCAAGAGTAGTGCCTGGCGTATTGTGACGAGCCAGTTGCTCGGTCACCATTGACCAGACGTTTTCAGTTGGTGAGAGATTTGGAGAATGTGCTGGCCAAGACAGCAGTCGGACATTTTCTGCATCCAGAAAGGCCCGTACAGGACCTGCAACATGCAGTCGTGCATTATCCTGCTGAAATGTAGGATTTCGCAGGGGTCGTTTGAAGGGTAGAGCCACGAGTCGTAACACATCTGAAATGTTACGTCCACTGTTCAAAGCGCCGTCAATGCGAGCAAGATGTGACCGAGACGTGTAACCAATGGCACCCCATACCATCACGCCGGGTGATACGCCAGTATGACGATGACGAATACACGCTCCCAATGTGCGTTCATCGCGATGTCGCCAAACACGGATGCGACCATCATGATGCTCTAAACAGAACCTGGATTCATCCGAAAAAAGGACGTTTTGCCATACGTGCACCCAAGTTCGTCGTTGAGTACACCATCGCAGGCGCTCCTGTCTGTGATGCAGCGTCAAAGGTTGAAACGTGTACGTTTCATGTGTATTCAGTACCAGCGATGGCGAGGCATTACAGAATCTCTTACCAGAGAGTTATTTATCGTTGCTAGTCTGCGCTTGACCGCGCGAGTGTTCACTTGCGAGTGGCACTCTGTCGGCAGTAGTAGTCTGGTGCAGTTGCGAGTTGCACTCTGTCTGCAGTGGTAGTCAGTCGGCAGTAGTTGTAGCGAGTGGACGGTTGTACTGAGCGGCGGTCGGCATGCGTCGGCGGCGTGCTCTCCTTGCATCTCTGGTCACGGTTCGGGACGAGGTATATTGTTATAGAAGGTAATGAAGCAGCATTGCGCTCAGCTAATAACATATGTTAATTGTAATTAATTTGTTCAAGAATTGCCCCAATAATAATTTTCTTATAAAGTAACTGTTTCAAAGAAAAAGATTCATTTCAAGTTAAATAATACTTCCTATGCATTCCCTCCAAGAATCAAAATTAAATATGGGCCAGCATTGCACGGAGCTGTGCCGGAATTTTTTTTAAATAAGAGCAGATATAGATGCAGTTTTACTGAGGTAAGAATTTGTCAAGTTTAATTATTTCACAGTGCCGAAGGTCAGCGTTGCTGCCCTTATAAGATTTATCAGGTTTAATTATTTGTGTTCAAATGTTACGTTCAGTTCATGCTTCATTGTTTAATTAATATTATTGTGGGTTTATGATCAATCTTCATTCATTAACGTTAATTTTGTGGGGAGTTTACATTTGGGCCATTACTATTCGGTAATTTTGCAAGGGGGTTACGCTTGACTCATTTTTATTATTCAGTTTTGTGAAAAGACAACATTTGGCACAATTTTTTTATAATCATTATCATTGTCATATTTTTGCGGGGAGGTTACAGGGTAACCGCAGCAATGGTCTCCGAGCTGATAGTCCATGCTGCTGAAAACGTCGTCGAACTGTTCGTGCAGATGTTTGTTGTCTTGAAAACGTCCCCACCTGTCGACTCAGGGATCGAGACGTGGCTGCACGATCCGTTACAGCCATGCGGATAAGATACCTGTCACCTCGACTGCCAGTGGTATGAGGCCGTTGGGATCCAGCACAGCGTTCCGTATTACCCTCCTGAATCCACCGATTCCATATCAGTCCACAGTCATTGGATCTCGACCAACAGGAGCAGCAATGTCGCGATACGATAAACCGCAATCGCGATAGGCTACAATCCGACATTTGTCAAAGTCGGAAACGTGATGGTACCTATTCCTCCTCCTTACACGAGGCATCACAACAACGTTTCACCGGGCAACGCCCGTCAACTGCTGTTTGTGTATGAGAAATCGGTTGGAAACTATCCCCATGTCAGCACGTTGTCGGTGTTGCCACCGGCGCCAACGTCGTGTGAATGCTCTGAAAAGCTAATCATTTGCATATCACAGCATCGTCTTCCCGTCGGTTAAATTTCGCGTCTGTAGCACGTCACCTTTGTGGTGTAGCAATTTTAATGGCCAGTAGTGTATTTATCAAAACTATATCATGTATATATAAGTAACGGTTCCTTCCATTTGTTCCTTCCGTTTCCTTTTTATAGGTTTGGATACTTGGCGGCGCTTCCCTTTCATCCAGTCCTCGAATACGCATCGTACCAGCCCATTCAATTTTTAAAAAATCCCAGGTCGCACCTGCAATAAGGCAGTACTGGACACCAGCGCACAACGCATAATGACAGGCACTTCCATAAACAGTGACAGGGCACGATGCTAGTTTGTGAATACAAGTTAGTATCAGTATCCACAAACGACCTGCTCATGCAAAAAGGCACAGAGACCTTATTCTTTTTCGTTAATAGCCACCCTCAAAACCAGTCTGCCGTGGGGTACAGAGTTCAAGTCCCACAAGAAACAAATCAGTCATCTATCAGCGACGCGCTGCAGAAGAATGAACAGAAAACAGGCCGGTTGAGAATGGTGGCCGCACACAATAGCTCAGCGACACTGCATCATCCAGAAGCGACCTTCACGTCCAGCCGGTGGGTTGTACTCGTGTTCAACATTCAGATACGCCACTCACTCGTCCACAACACATTCCTACTCGCGCCGCCTCCAGGACTTTTGTCCGTTAGTGTCCCGCAACCCCACGAGAAGTCACCTCACTGCCAAGAGGAAAAAGGACCAACCTAGGCGGCCTGATGCCACCCTAAATCCACATTGCCGTACATGGTCACAGTTACATTCTGTACTATAATATAGCAGTGCTTTCTATGGTCCCAGCTTCATCGTCGAGCTGTGTTACTTGACAATGATACATCATGCCAAAGCTACTTTCGTCCTTACGTTTTGCACACCAGTGTAAGTTAAATTTACACAGTAGTTAATTTGAGTCTTAAGATATGTAATTCCGTCGTGGGACTTGCCTGACGCCAAGGGGAATGACGTCAATAGTCCACAGAATAAAATCAGCAGTCTACGCTGAAGGGGGATCTTTTTGGCGGTAACACTTGCGTGAACACTTGTGGTGAGACCTTTAGCAGATGTGTCTATATTTACAAGTTGGCACTGCATTGCTTTCGCGCATGGTAAAGGTCGCAAAACTGACTAACAACTCATACAGTGCATCGATCTCATGTTGTTTAGGAACACTTCAGAAATTAACGAAGATTTCAAGTGTCTGTTTATCATTACAGCGCGGAAACCATTCGAACGTCTGTCTTACCGTAGCTATGTTATCGTATTTTAAGCCAGGTTTGAACGACGAAACGGAGCTGGTGACCAGGAAAATTGTGCGAATCGATTAAATCCTTTTGCAAAAGATGTTACTTGGGCTGAAAATAATGCTCAGCTGATGGCACCATTTGTATGTGTCCGAATTTTACGTGCAAATACGTGTAAATTCATGTTTTTCTGGACTTTTTTTTCATGCAATAAGTCGAGCTAAATGTAGCACGTAAAATTATTCTAACGTGGACTGAACGTCCGAAAATGGTTTATGATTCACTACATTACATAACATGGGCACTAATACTGACAAGTTAAAAAGCGCGAATATGTCAAGATGTTTTGATTTAAATGTCTTTGAAGTTGCCAATAAGCCGTAACGCTAATTCCCTTTTGTTACATCCCTAACTCTGCGCCGGCCGTTGTGGCCGAGCGGTTCTAGGCGCTTCAGTCTGGAACCGCGCGACGGCTACGGTCGCAGGTTCGAATCTTGCCTCGGGCATGGATGTGTGTGTTGTCCTTAAGTTAGATAGGTTTAAGTAGTTATAAGTTCTAGGGGACTGATGACCTCAGATGGTAAGTCCCATAGTGCTCAGAGCCATTTGAACCATTTGAACCCTAACTCTGCCCAGGACATATTCTCAAAATGGCTCTAAGCAGTATGGGACTTAACATCTCAGGTCATCAGTCCCCTAGACTTAGAACCACTCAAACCTAACTAACCTAAGGACATCACACACATCCATCCCCGAGGCAGGATTCGAACCTGCGACCGTAGCAGCAGCGCGATCCCGGACTGAAGAGCCTAGAACCGCTCGGTCACAGCCGCCGGCTGGACATATTTTGCTTTTTGTGCTTTGATAGAAATATGTTTCATTCTGCTTATGTATAATGCTTAACGATCATCTCAAACATACGAATGTTCAAATGTGTGTGAAATCTTATGGGACTTAACTGCTAAGGTCATCAGTCCCTAAGCTTACACACTACTTAACCTAAATTATCCTAAGGACAAACACACACACCCATGCCCGAGGGAGGACTCGAACCTCCGCCGCGACCAGCCGCACAGTTCATGACTGCCGCGCCTAAGACCGCTCGGCTAATCCCGCGCGGCTCAAACATACAAATGAAGCTGTGGAGCTGTACCCTGGATAACAAAAAGCTATAAACTAAATAGATGGATGGGAAAATATCGCAGTACCAAACTATAACTAATGCAGAGTAAAGAAATTTAGCCCGGGTTCCCGGGTTCGATTCCCGGCGGGGTCAGGGATTTTCTCTGCCTCGTGATGGCTGGGTGTTGTGTGATGTCCTTAGGTTAGTTAGGTTTAAGTAGTTCTAAGTTCTAGGGGACTGATGACCTAAGACGTTAAGTCCCACAGTGCTCAGAGCCATTTGAAAAGAAATTTCGGCAATACATTTGTCTAGGGAACGTACTTAAGTGATGAACATTACTAGATCACATGTTAGTGTAAGGACGAGATAACCCATTGCAAATGTGAAATGCTGGCACATTAGTAACTGGTGTAACCGCCAGAATGTTGAATGGAAGCGTACAAACGTGCATGCATTGTGTTGCACAGGTGCCGGAGGTCAGTTTCTGGGATGGAGTTCCATGAATATTGCACTTGGTCTGTCAATACAGGGACGGTTAATGCTGGCTGTGGATGACGCTGGAGTTGTCGTCAGATGAGATCCCTATGTATTCGATTAGAGACAGATCTGGTGATCGAGCAGGCCAAGGCAACATGTCTGTAGACCATGTGTGGTTAGAACACTCCTGGAGTGCTGTTCATAAGTAGCAGTACGACAGGTCCAATCATGAGACTGACGGACAGATTTGCAGTCAGGGTGAGTGGAATAACCACTCCATGCAAAATCGCAACAGAGACTTTAACTCCAGCCGTAGGACTAGTGTGTTTTGCACGCAGACAGGTTCATTGCAGGCCCAAAGATGGCCCCCTTCTAACCGACACAACGCCATCACTGGCACTGAGGAAGAAAAAACTTTTATCGGAAAACACAACAGACTTCCACCCAGCCCTCCTATGAGTTCCCGCTTGACACCACTGAAGTTGCAATTGGCGGTATCATGGGGGCAGTGGAATGCACGCTGAAAGGTGCCTGGCTCAGAGCTGTGCTTGAAACGGATTTGTAACAGTTCGTTGTGTCACTTTGGTGTGAAGTGCTGCTTAGATTGCTGCTGCAGATGCAGTACAATGCTCTAGAGTCAGAGACACGATGGTCGTTCTTCACGCAGAGCCACGTGGCCGTTCGGAATTTTTGCGACCACTACTGCCAGCAATTCGAGGAAGATCAGTTTGGATTCCTTAGAAATGTTGGAACACGTGAGGCAATACTGACCCTAATACTTATCGTAGAAAATAGATTAAGGAAAGGCAAACCTACGTTTCTAGCATTTATAGACTTAGAGAAAGCTTTTGACAATGTTGGCAGGAAAACTGTCTTTCAAATTCTGAAGGTGGCAGGGTTAAAATACAGGGAGCGAAAGGTTATTTACAATTTGTACAGAAACCAGATGGCAGTTATAAGAGTCGAGGGGAATGAAAGGGAAGCAGTGGTTGGGAAGGGAGTGAGGCAGGGTTGTAGCCTATCCCCGATGTTATTCAATCTGTATATTGAGCAAGCAGTAAAGGAAACAAAAGAAAAATTCGGAGTAGGAATTAAAATCCATGGAGAAGAAATAAAAACTTTGAGGTTCGCCGATGACATTGTAATTTTGTCAGAGACAGCAAAGGACCTGGAAGAGCAGCTGAACGGAATGAACATTGTCTTGAAAGAAGTATATAAGATGAACATCAACAAAAGCAAACCAAGGATAATGGACTGTAGTCGAATTAAATCGGGTGATGCTGACGGAATTAGGTTAGGAAATGAGACGCTTAAAGTAGTAAATGCGTTTTACTATTTGGGGAACAAAATAACTGATGATGGTCGAGGTACAGAGGATATAAAATGTAGACTGGCAATGGCAAGGAAAGCGTTTATGAAGAAGAGAAATTTGATTACATCGAGTATAGATTTAAGTGTCAGGAAATCGTTTCTGAAAGTATTTGTATCGAGTGTAGCCATGTATGGAAGTGAAACGTGGACGATAAATAGTTTAAACAAGAAGAGAATAGAAGCTTAAATGTGATGCTACAGAAAAATGCTGAAGATTAGGTGGGTAGATCACATAACTAATGATGAGGTATTGAACAGAATTGGAGAGAAGAGAAATTTGTGGCACAACTTGACTAGAAGAGGGGATCGGTTGGTAGGGCATATTCTGAGGCATCAAGGGATTACCAATTTAGTATTGGAGGGCAGTGCGGTGGGTAAAAATCCTAGAGGGAGACCAAGAGATGAATACACTAAACAGATTCAGAAGGATGTAGGTTGCAGTAGGTACTGGGAGATTAAGACACTTGCACAGGATAGAGTGGAATGGAGAGCTGTATCAAACAAGTCTCAGGACTGAAGACCACAACAACAACAACTGGCAGCAATCATGTATAATGACTGCCAAGTCTTTCTGCAATATCGCAGAAGGAACATCTAGCTTCTAGTAACCTCATTACACGATCTCGTTCAAACTTAGTGAGATTCTGATAATGGCATCCTTGTCGCCTTTAAGGTATTCTTGACTAACATCAACTCACCATGTCCAGTCTCAAAGGTAACTAACCCTCTCGATCGTTACGGCGTGTATTTTAAGCAAATCTGATTTGCATCGTCATAGTGGCGCTACTAACGTCACACGTATGCAACTAGCGCGAAATTTGAATATTCACTACTGGCCATTAAAATTGCTACACCAAGAAGAAATGCAGATGATAAACGGTTATTCATTGGACAAATATATTATACTAGAACTTGTAAGTAGGCTGTTTATGTTTTCTCTATGTAAGTAGGCTGTTTATGTTTTCTCTATGTAAGTAGGCTGTTTATGTTTTCTTATTGGCAACGTTACGTAGCGCTCAATATGAAAATCACTGGCTGTGCTGTGTGCAGTCTGTGGCTGCTTTGCATTGTTGTAATACTCGCCATTGTAGTGTTAGGCAGCTGGCTGTGAACAGCGCGTAGCGTTGCGCAGTTGGAGGTGAGCCGCCAGCAGTGGTGGATGTGGAGAGAGAGATGGCGGAGTTTTGAAATTTGTCATGAACTGCTATATTTATATATGATGATATCAAGGTAAATACATTGTTTGTTCTCTATTAATATCTTTCATTTGCTAACTATCCCTATCAGTAGTTAGTGCCTTCCATAGTTTGAATCTTTTATTTAGCTGGCAGTAGTGGCGCTCGCTGTATTGCAGTAGCTTGAGCAGCGAAGATTTTTGTGAGGTAAGTGATTTGTGAGAGGTATAGTTTAATGTTAGTCAGGGCCATTCTTTTGCAGGGATCTTTGATAGTCAGATTGCGTTGCGCTAAAAATATTGTGTGTCAGTTTAAGCACAGTCATGCATAAATAGTACAAAAGGGGACGTTTCATATGGCGACCCTGCCAGGATACCTCACTGGAATCTTCTGATTTTTTTCTTGTAGTTTGTGTAATTAGTGTAGATTTTGTTTATTGCTAGCGCGTAATTATAGAGAGAATTTCCTTTGTAGTTGCAGTCTTTCATTGTGGTACAGTAAAACAGTTGTAGCATGCATGCAGTTTTACACCAAGTATTTCTCAGCAGCACGTGCAATTAACTAGATATTTTTTCAGTGTTATGTTAATGTGTTCTCTTATTTTTGCTCTTCAAATTGTGCTTTTCTGTGTTGTCGTGTGAAATATTGTGACAATAATGGCGTGTGAAAAACGTAATACTAGGCTCCAAAGTAAACTGAGAAATGACAGTGAAGACGAAAGCAGTGTGTTAGCGCCACCGAGTAGTGAATTAACTGATGTTCAAAGTAGTAATTTGGTAATTGTGAATAGGGAAATGGAGCGGGCGGCAAACAATGGCATGGACAGTGAAACAATTAGTGAAGATGGAAGCATTATCGATCGATCGGTCGGCAACAGCTCGCCTCAGGAATCTGAAATGACAGGACACAATTTCGCAAATACTGTAGATTCAGGTTTTGGGTCATCACCGTTTTCTCAAATAAGTCAAGACACATTTTCTGCTTGTCAAAATGTGAATGTTGCCGGTGCAAATGCACTGCCGAAAAGCGTAGAGAAACAGATTCCAGACACTAATACATTATTATTGCAATTAATGCAACAAATGGAACAAAATCAGAGACAAACACAGCAAAAGCTTCAAAAGTTAGACACACTGGAACAAAATCAGAGACAAACACAGCAACAGCTTCAAAAGTTAGACTCATTGGAACAAACTCTTGAACAAACGCGTGAAGATTTAACTGCTGAGTTACATAACATTAAATCGAAATGTCAGAAAGTGTGTAATGACGTAAAAACACAAATTTGTGAGCATTTTCAACCTATTTTTTCGCGGCATGAAAATGCATTACAGAATCACGAAGCAGCCATAAAAGAACTGCAAACCATTGTTCATGAAAATCATGAGACCTTGCAAGCTAAAATTGACTCAGTTGCATCTACCGATTCGGTTACGCAACTTGCAAGAACTCAGGAAAACTTAAAGAACACAGTAGATACCCTGAAAATTGGTTCAGAAAGACACATGGAGGAAATAAGTACACTATCGGAGAAAGTAGCCGAACTTTCGGATCAGGTCACTAACTTATCTACAAAGGTAGATGATGATCTGAATGACACAAGACCCGTAGCCTTCACTGACACAGAAGAGTATGAACAAATCAGAAAATTCAAACAAAATCAGAATCAAATTAATACACAACACCAAAGAGAAATCCGGGAAGTACAAGATCAGCTGACACAGGTAATACAAGAATTACGTATTTCAGAAGACACTCGCGCTCCAACACGGGAAGAGGAACTTAGAAATACGCAAAAGCCACAAAATAATAACACAGGGCATTTCGGTAATTATGAAAGAAATTGGCAAGGTACACCGAATTTTGAGATGGAACCGCCGACACGACGTAACTATGACCGAGATGCTACTCGCCGACACGATGATTTTGACTATAAGCTGTTCATTACTACACGTAAATTCAAAACGTTTAAGAATTCTGCCAACGACATTCATCCACAAGCGTGGCTCCATCAATTCTCTCATTGTTTCCCTCCCAACTGGTCATTGGAGCACAGGTTAGAATTTATGTGTGGCTACTTAGAGAATGAACCAGGTGTAAGAATGCGATCGGTCATTCACGATTGTCACAGTGAAGGAGATTTTTATCATGCCTTCCTCTCAGCGTATTGGTCTCAAGCTACACAAGACCGTGTAAAACATAGCATCATGATGATGAAACACTTTGAACAATCTGAATTTTCCAGTCTTGTCAAATATTTTGAAGACATGTTGCATAAGAATCAATATCTTTCAAACCCATACAGCCCCTCAGAACTCATCCGCATTTGCTTACTCAAATTGCCTGAACATTTACGACATATTATTTTAGCAGGACGTTGCAAAGATGACATTGAAGCATTTCAGGGTCTGTTACAAGAATTGGAAATTGACACTGACAATCGGGGAACGCGGAAACAGGAGCACAACAATTACAGGTCACATCTGTCACAATTCCACGATGAAAGAAATAATAACTGGACACGACAAGGCTATTCTCACAACACATATCGTGACCAAAACAGACACCACCCGTATGACAACCGTTGGCAGAGTAGTAATAATTACAGGGAAAGATCACCTCTCCGTGGTAATGACTATCACAGAGACAATCAGAGAAACAGACAATATGGGAACCAAAACAATTATTATCAAGGGAGACAGAATAACTTTAGACGCAACGGTCCAGCGCGCAGTTACGATTCAGGGAGAAATTCTCCACCACTTAACCGACAAGAAAGAAACTACAGGAGCTATCGACATGACGACAGACGATGTGATCGTAACGACAGACCTGAATTGCATCAGAACTGGCGGGATTTAAACAGGGCAGGGCCCTCTCGAGGAGGTGAATTTGTAGAAGTTAGGTCTCCAAATCCCAATAACGACGCGCGCCAACAAAGAGACAATAGGCAATGACTCACACCGCTGGCAGCCACAAAACATACTTATGAAACTGACGACGCAGCTGCCGTAGCTAGTAATTACGTAAAAATGGAAGACATTAGGGACATCTTACTCCAGGAACACGACATAAAACATAACAACATTGCATATCCTGTGATTCACATTACAGTAAATGACATAAAATTTACGGCAGTACTTGACTCTGGCAGTCCCATTTCAGTAATCAGTGAAACAGCCTTTAGCAAATGCAACAAATCGAACGATTGCCCCACACTTCCGTTACGTAAGATTAAATTACAAGGTGCAATCTTTGGAAAAAGTGTAGATGTACGCCAACAAACCAACTTAGAATTCTTTTGTCAAAGCCACAGCTTCTCTATGAACTTTCTTATTGTTCCATTATTGTCGACGGAAATTATACTGGGCGTAGACTTTTTGAATGAATACAAAGCAATCTTAAACTTTCACGATGCTGAAATAAGTTTAGAAAAAGAAGGTAAGTCAGTAGCTTTGAAATTTGAAGATTGGCTCTCAAACCATGACGAGGAAATTAATCGGCTTTACCTTCTGTTAGACAACAGTTCGGAATTTTCGACGGAACTTGACACTAACAATCACTCTGCAAGTACTGACAGGGATGACATCGACGGCATATTTGAAATTAATGAGTTAATTCAGAATAAAATTCAAGCAATTGAGAATTGTAATGACACTAATAGGCAGGACCTTTTTGAGATTTTACAAGAACATCCCACAGTTTTTACTCATAAAACAGGAACAATCAAGGGATTTCAATACCAATTTCGTGTTCGTGAGCATACTAAATTTTGTGTTAGACCATACGTAATTCCGGCGCATTATAGGGACCGTGTTAGAACAGAAATACAATCTATGCTTGACGAGGGCATTATTGAGCCTGCAGTAAGCTCATACAACAATCCGTTACATGTTGTTGAGAAGAAAAATGGATCGATCAGGCTTGTCTTAGATTCGAGACAAATCAATACTATCATTATTCCTGAAACAGACAGGCCGCAGACGATGGAAGAACTTCTTCAAAATTTTAATGGTGTAAAAGTGTTGTCTTCCATTGATCTCAGATCCAGCTTTTATCAGATCGAACTTCATCCAGAATTCAGAAAATACACAGCTTTCCTTTGTTTCGGCGTTTGTTATCAGTTTCGGAAACTTCCCTTTGGTTTGAACATTTCTTCGGCAGCATTCATTCGTGGGTTAAATTCCATATTACCTGAGTTCTTAAAACGTCACATCACCTTATATGTGGACGATATTCTAATAGCAGAAGCTTCATGGGAACTACATAATCGCATCCTCAACAGTTTGTTACGTATTTTTGTAGAATCTGGAATTACAGTTAACTTGGAAAAGTCTGAATTCGGTAGGACAAAGGTGAAGTTTTTGGGACATATTATTTCTTCTGAAGGCATTCAGCCGGATCCTGAAAAGTTAGAAGCAATCAGAGCCATTCCAGTTCCATCCACAAAAAGACAAGTCCGCAGTTTTCTAGGTCTCGTAAATTTTTACCGTCGTTTTCTGAATGTGCAAATTCTTGTTACACCAAAACTTTGTTCTCTCACTGGAAAAAATACTATTTGGAACTGGGACGAACAAGCACAGTTGGAATTCAATTCTTTGAAAGAATCGCTACTTAACGCGCCAATACTAGCACATCCAGATCTGTCACAAGATTTCTGCCTTAGCACGGATTCTTCTAAAGTCGGTCTTGGTGCCCATTTATTTCAAGAAGCCACAGAAAATGACACTACTGTTCAGAAAACCATTGCTTTTGCTAGCCGAGTGCTAACAAAATCTGAAAAAAATTATTCCGTTACTGAATTAGAAGCTTTAGCTATCGTTTGGGCATTTAACAAATTCCGTTTCTTTCTTTCTGGTAAGCACGTAAAAGTATACAGTGATCATCGTGCATTACAATTTCTTATGTCTTCAAAATTAAATCATGACAGGTTAAAACGTTGGGCATTGTTTCTGCAAGAATTCCGCTTCACAATAGTCTACATTCCCGGCAAGGAGAACATTGTTGCGGACGCACTGTCACGCGCACCGGCTGGGCTTGAGAAAAGTACCACAGAAGGCAACCTCGAGAAAAATTTCAGTATTCTTTACATTCAGAAAGTCGCCTTTGAAAACTTCATCACCACATCTTTAAAGGACATTGCTCATGAACAAGATAAAGATCCGATTTGGAAAGACATCAAGAGCAAATGGCACGAAAAGACACACACACAGATTCGGCATTATTACCTGGTTAGAAACAACATACTCTTCAAACGCTGCACTGTTGATGACAAGCTATGGGTACTTTGCATTCCAGACGATTTTGTTCATAAGCTCATTTGGTACATTCATTTCAGCTACGCACATTTTGGTCCACGAAAATGTTATCATATTCTTCGAACGACTTGTTATTTTAACAATATGGAAAAAAGAATTCGAAGAGTCTTATCTATTTGTAAACTTTGTCAAAAGGCGAAACCATCTACTGTCTCACATCGTGCTCCGTTGTTTCCTATTATTCCTTCTAAATTAAAAGAATTTGCTGCTGTTGATCTCTTGGGACCGCTTGTCAGAACATCTAATGGATTTTAGTACGTTCTAGTCGCTGTTGAACTTACTTCAAAATTTGTTTCTTTCACTCCGTTACGTAAAGCCACTGGACGGTCTGTATCCAACGCCTTTGTTAAAAATTTCTTACGTGAAGTTGGCCACGTTGCTAAAGTCATTTCAGATAACGGACCGCAATTTAGATCTGCTGTTTGGTCACGCATGCTTCGCAACCATAAAATCAAACCTGTTTTTATTTCATTGTACTCACCACATTGTAACCCCTCCGAACGGATTATGGAAGAAATCAATAAGCTTTGCAGGCTTTATTGTCACACAAAGCATCAGCATTGGGACAGATATTTACACTTATTTCAAAACGTGCTGAATGAAATGCCTCATGATTCCACTGCTTTACCACCTACTCTTGTACTGAAGAATGAAGAACCACCGAACAGAATCAGAGAGCTTGTACCTTTCCCGAATACACGTAAACTTCGACACAAAGACATAATTGATTTGGCTCTTAAAAATATAAAATCTGCAGCAGACAAAAGGAGAAAACTACACGGTAAAGCAAATGCAAAGAAATTGTATATTGGTCAGAAAGTTCTCATTAAAGCTCATTCATTGTCACATAAGAAGAAACACTTGAGTCACAAATTCTTTCTAGTTTACAATGGACCATACAGAATCCGACGTATACCACATGATAATTGCGTTGAAGTTGAAACTCTGCGTATTAGGAAGAGTAAAGGTTTACACCACATTTCACATGTAAAACCATTTATTGAAAGATAATCTGCTTTTTAACTTTGTCTTTGTCATATAACTTTTCACTTCACATTTTTAGTATGCTTTGTCAGACTTAAGAAACTGTTAACATGCAACAATGTTTGAAGTTAAATATCCAGTCTAGAACCTAGGGAACATTTTTAAAACAGAAATTACGAATGCATTGTTATAGTGAACAGACGACACAGTGTTGTATTTGTACATTCTTGCTTGTTAGTTGCACGATTACGTAACGACTATCAGGGTTACATACTTAGGACACATACTGGTACTGCTAATGAGATTTTAATGCAACATTTTGGTTTACTTGAAAATACATTCTGGGTTTAAAGTACTTTCTGTGAGATACCAGACGACACAGTGGTTAGTTTATGTGATAGCTACACGATTTTTATCACGACGCTACTAATGAGTGACAATGTACAATGTTGATTTTGCGGTGTTTCTGTTTTATATCTGCACAGTTTTTCTGTATTATTCTGGAAAGTAAAACATGTTTTAGTAGTAACTTTTATGGTATAGCTACAAGGAGACAGCCTTTTCTGTAGCACAACAATACGTTACAGCACAGTACTTTCTTCATCACGGCAATAAGCGTAATAAGTATGATATCTATACGCAAAGCATTTCACTTTTGTTTATCATGAGGTAAGTACATTGGCTTCTGCAGAACTTAGCTTTCGGAGGACGATAACTACGACACTTCCACACAGATTATGTTGCAACAAGACGCACATTTAGCGCTACAGTACACGTATTTGAGTGATTAATTTTGTACTTGAAACATTTATTTTTAAAGGTTTTTTAATTACAAAGAAAGTTTTCCGTGATACATTTCATTCCATTGCTGTAATTTGTAACACCTGAGGGCATAATTACATTTATCCTCAGGGGGGTACACGCCTACTTTGTGTACCATGTGTTTGGCAAGCACAAGGAACCCTAGCTAATATGGTATTTGCTTATACAACTTTACACATCGGTACCTTATTTCTCTAACACACAAATTACACAGCTATCTGATTATTTAACTGAGAGAGACAAACATTTATTTTACTGCATCAGTGACACATGTTTACGCAATTACACGGTTGGATAACTTCACACTTATGAAACTGTATTTTGTCTGTACTTTGTAAACTGTTCATATTTTTTCGGAACCATTGTGATACTATGAGAGATTTGAATGATATATTTGGTAAGGGAGCATGATTTTAAAGTACGTTTGAGGTAGATGACACTATTGAAATGAGCAGAGAATTTTTTTTACGTTTTGAAATTATTGGAGGAAGTTACGACGTTTTTAAGATTTGACTGAAGTGTTATGATGTTATTATTACGACGACGATGTGTACTATGCTGTTGAGGTATGTTTATGATAAATAAGCTGATGCTATATGAGGAATCTGATTATGCTATGTAGCTATTATGATGAAATATTGAAGACGTGTTGATGAATATGAATATGTATATGTGTAATAAGGTAAGGAATAAGGAGTAGGGGTTAGGGACTCTGATTTATGAAAAGGTTGTTGGAAACCAAGAATCGTACTTTAAGAGTTATGAAATGTGTGTGTATATGCATGAATGTATCACAATGCCACTGAAAATTTTTTTGGACACTGTTATATTTATAGGGTTTTGTTTCTACAGATTTGCAACGCTAATTCTTGACCTGTGAAATATTTTTATATGAGACTACCACGGTAGCAGAATCTCCTGTCGTAAATATTTCCGTACGAAAGTTAAGTGACCACCTGCACGTAATGCGTCGCGGGCACCCAGCTGTGTCAGACGCCTGGAGAAAAAGCCATTATTGCGAGCCCTTTTCAGCGGCACAGGTAGCACAAAAAAAAGGGGGAGGCCATTATCCTTGGAAATATTCTTACATCTGCAAACCTGATAATGACAAGTGTCTTTCTACGAGAATTGAGAGCTACTGACTTACGAAATGCCACATAGCTATTGAATGATGTTTTTATGCTTTGGTTTGCGTAATTGCTTATTTCATTTGACATCTGTTTTCCAGCTGTGTTGCAGCATTGGTTTCATAAAATAAAATTAAATGCATTTGCTAATGTGAACACTTTCTGTCAACATATCTATTAAATAATTATTTTATGATCCACATTCTTTAAAAAAGGAGCACTTGGAAAGGAAAGAACAATAAGAAGGAACTAGTAACTGCATTCATAATTTTCTTTTCAAGTAATTGGTAACTTTTTGGTAGAATAACTTCTTGTGGTGCACCACTTTAATTACATAGACATTAAGATGTGATTATACATTTCCCTTATCTGCATTGTTATCTTTAGTGTACTATTTTTTCTGCTTGAGCTATGTCATGTTTTGATATAAGTTATTACATTTGCTGCTGCTAGCTTTGCCAATCTGTATTTTTTGTCATTGCTGCTTGTGTTAATTGTTTTGTGCTGCTGCATTGCCTCGTTCCTTAGTTTAGCATCTGAGCTCAGTAGATTTAAGTTAGCTTAAGAGGGGGTAGCCTCTAAGAGAATGAGTTGCGATGAATTGGAAGAAATGCATTGAGAAAACAGGTTTAGGTAGGATTTTCTTGGAAATAAATGATGAGGTAAGATAATGGAAAATAAAAATGAGGTAAGAAATGTGTGAACATATAAACACAGAAAGCATGCTTAGTTAGAATTTTTTTTGGTGGAAACAAAGGATGAAATAAGAGGAAAGATATATGAAGTTTTGGGTTGGACTGCAGTACCAAATGTTACACTGAAAACGAACCCTGTCCTTTCCTATTGGTGTTATCCCACTATGTGTTTGTGTACCCTTGAGTATTTGTTTTCTTCCTGTCTCTGTGTACTGTTTCATAGAATTTTTTTTCTCTTCTAATACTAAGCTATATTCACTATGAGGAGGAATACTGTTATCCTCAAATATAAGTTGCATTAATAATATGTTATTTTCTTTGTAAAGTTGTTTACAATTCTGTTCTGTTTCAATGTTCATGTGTGAAATTAATGTTTCGAAAACTATTCTCATTATTTTATGTATGTACTTATGTCACTATTTTTGTAACACTGACGTATATGTCTATCTCTATTCTTTTGTAAAGCCCCTATTACTACAAATGTTATCTATATTGTTATGTTTTTAATGATGTATTGTGTACCTTTGTTATTGTATTCTCATGTTATAAAATTGTAATTGTTACCAGTTCTTCAAATTAAGTAACATTTCACTGCACACGTTTCTGTTGGTCATAGTACATGGACAATATGTGAGAAGTAGGGACTGATAGTGTTTGCACGTGTGTTAATAATTCAGCAAGGGACTGGATAACAGCATTGCTGGTTCTAAGGACAATTCCAAAAACGTTGTGAGTGCACAAGTGGTGGTTTATGGACTTGCTATATTCTCTGCAAGACTCTTCGATGGTGATTGTGCACCTGCACATTTGCAACAGATGGCTGCTGGCCGTCTCTACAAGGACTACAGTGGGTCTACATCTTTGATGGCCCACCAATACCGTAATCTCTACCAGGACTACAGTGGGTCTGCTCTGTGATGACCTACCTACCAATATTCATCAAAACTTCGACTGACTCTGCTGTGGGTTTGCTCTGTTGTGGACCAATACTTGTCTGCATGTCGAGAGTCAGCACTGTCTTTCCGTTGGAAGGACAACACTACTTCTTCAAGACTGCATGGAAATCCACTACTTCTGTGTGCATTTTCTTTTACTGCTCAGACTTTGAGAAAAACACTGCTATTCTCCTGTTATGTACGATTAGGACTGTCTTTATGGACTGTGAGAAAATTTGAGCTTTTGACCAACATAATATCAATAAGTGTGTGCATTTGATTTCTTTGTTATTGTAATTATGAAAAATTTAATCAAATCATTATTGGCCACTGCCCAAAAAAAAATTTGTAAAATTTTTTGTGGGGAGCATGGGGGCTATGTAAGTAGGCTGTTTATGTTTTCTCTATGTAAGTAGGCTGTTTATGTTTTCTCTATGTAAGTAGGCTGTTTATGTTTTCTTATTGGCAACGTTACGTAGCGCTCAATATGAAAATCACTGGCTGTGCTGTGTGCAGTCTGTGGCTGCTTTGCATTGTTGTAATACTCGCCATTGTAGTGTTAGGCAGCTGGCTGTGAACAGCGCGTAGCGTTGCGCAGTTGGAGGTGAGCCGCCAGCAGTGGTGGATGTGGAGAGAGAGATGGCGGAGTTTTGAAATTTGTCATGAACTGCTATATTTATATATGATGATATCAAGGTAAATACATTGTTTGTTCTCTATTAATATCTTTCATTTGCTAACTATCCCTATCAGTAGTTAGTGCCTTCCATAGTTTGAATCTTTTATTTAGCTGGCAGTAGTGGCGCTCGCTGTATTGCAGTAGCTTGAGCAGCGAAGATTTTTGTGAGGTAAGTGATTTGTGAGAGGTATAGTTTAATGTTAGTCAGGGCCATTCTTTTGCAGGGATCTTTGATAGTCAGATTGCGTTGCGCTAAAAATATTGTGTGTCAGTTTAAGCACAGTCATGCATAAATAGTACAAAAGGGGACGTTTCAAACTGACATGAGATTACATTTTCACGCAATTTGGGTGCATAGATCCTGAGACATCAGTACCCAGAACAACCACCTCAGGCCGTAATAACGGCCTTGATAGGCCTGGGCATTGAGTCAAACAGAGCTTGGATGGCGTGTACAGGCCCATGCAGCTTCAACACGATACGACAGCTAATCAAGGACTGGCGTATTGTGACGAGCCAGTTGCTCGGTCACCATTGACCAGACGTTTTCAATTGGTGAGAGATCTGGAGAACGTGCTGGCCAGGGCAACAGTCAAACATTTTCTGTATCCAGAAAGGCCTGTACAGGACGTGCAACATGCGGTCGTGCATTATCCTGCTGAAATGTAGGGTTTCGCAGGGATCGAATGAAGGGTAGAGGCACGGGTCGTAACACATATGAAATGTAACGCCCACTGTTCAAAGTGCCGTCAGTGCGAACAAGAGGTGACCGAGACGTGTAACCAATGGCACCCCATACCATCACGCCGGGTGATACGCCAGTATGGCGATGACGAATACACGCTTCCAATGTGCGTTCACCGCAATGTCGCCAAACACGGATGCGACCATCATGATGATGTAAACAGAACCTGTATTCATCCGAAAAAATGACGTTTTATCATTCGTGCACCCATGTTCGTCGTTGAGTACACCATCGCAGGTGCTCCTGTCTGTGATGCAGCGTCAAGGGTAACCGCAGCCGTGGTCTCCGAGTTGATAGTCCATGCTGCTGCAAAAGTCGTCGAACTGTTCGTGCAGATGTTTGTTGTCTTGCAAACGTCCCCATCTGTTGATTCAGGGATCGAGACGTGGCTGCACGATCCGTTACAGCCATGCGGATAAGATGCCTGTTATCTCGACTGCTAGTGTTACGAGGCCGTTGGGATCCAGCACGGCGTTCCGTATTACCCTCCTGAACCCACCGATTCCATATACTGCTAACAGTCGTTGGATCTCGACCAACGCGAGCAGCAGTGTCACGATACGATAAACCGCAATTGCGATAGGCTACAATCCGACCTTTGTCAAAGTCGGAAACGTGATGGTACGCATTTCTCCTCCTTACACGAGGCATCACAAAAAGTTTCACCGGGCAACGACGGTCAACTGCTGTTTGTGTATGAGAAATCGGTTGGAAACTTTCCTCATGTCAGCACGTTGTAGGTGTCGCCACCGGCGCCAACCTTGTGTGAATGCTCTGATAAGCTAATCATTTGCATATCACAGTATCTTCTTCCTGTAGGTTAAAATTCGCCTCAGTAGCATGTATCTTCGTGGTGGATTGATTTTAATCGCCAGTAGTGTACATCATCTTTCAGATGCAGAAACACGCCTACCAACTTTCGCTTATGTCGCACAATTCCTTCTTAGCATTGTGATCATTTTTCTCTAATTGTTTATTTCCGGGAATTGTGGTTTAGTGGGTGCTGCATTATTAGCAGCGGGGGGATGGGGGTGAGGGGGGTGGGGGGGAGTGGAACTCGATTTAATACCGATTAAGATTGGCAGATCTCAATCTCCAGGTGAGAGTCCCTGTGCAGATGTTGGCAGCTGCCGCGTGACCGGCTGCAGGGTGTGCAGTGCGTGGCGCCAGGCGCCGCCTGTCACTGCCATAGCGCTCCGCGCCGGACAGCAGCTGCTGTCTGCTGATGATGGCTGGTCGTGTGGCTGCCGGAACGGGCTGCGTGCGTCAGCTGCCGTCACCGCCTGGCGCGGCTCACCTTGTCACACTCCAGTGAGCTGCACAACCCTGTGCAGTGACAGCCTGGCCGGGTGCTGTGGTTACCCTTGATTTACAACATGGCATTTGTTTCGGTACGCGCTCAGTGTACATTCTCTAACAATTTGACTTTAATGTTAACTAAGCTGTAAAGCACACGCCATACCGAAGACAGAGGCAACTCTAGAAATTTATTCTATGATGGGGAATTTTGAAAAGCGCCATTGTTATACGAGCGGCACCCTTTTAGCTACACTCTAAGACAAAAAGAAATGTACACCACGAAGGAATTATCCGAATGGGTTGGACATCGGTAGATGTGATTTACATGTACAGAGAAACATATGATTACAGTTTCAGAAAAATTGCATGGTTTATACTGGCGAAAGAGCTTCACAAATCATTGGTCAATCTCTGGCTGAATCACAGCATCGAAGTCGAGTTGTCCTGCCAGATTATGCGAGGACTGCTTTTTAAGTAAGTACCGTTTTGAAATTAAAAAAAAAGACGTGCTAAGATATCTCAATAATTCTAGTTTTACATGAAAGCCTGTACCTTAATCTACGCACTAACGCCATTGCAGTCTAATTCTTCCTTGTTTATGTTGTGTACTGAGTGTTTAAGATGCCTCCGATAATCGTGAGTCCCACTGACAGTGAAGTACGGGCTGTTATAAGACTTCCCAGTGCTAAAGGCCTAAAAGCGATCGATATTCATCGTGAGATCTGTGCAGTTTACGAAGAAAACATTTGAGTGATGGACTGGTAAGAAAGTGGGTGAGAGCATTTAAAGATGGCCTCACAAATGTGCATGATGAACAACGGAGTGGGCGTCCTTCGGTCGTTAATGAAAGTTTGGTGCAGGAAGTGGACAGTAAGGTGAGAGAAAACAGACGCTTTACGATTTCCTCCTTGCAGGATGACTTTCCTAATGTTTCTCGTAGCGTTTTGTATGGCATTGTGACCGAGCACTTGAATTACCGAAAATTGTGCGCACATTGGGTACCGAATATGTTGACGGATGTGCCCAAATCAAACGTTTAGACAGTGCATTGACTTTCCTTGAGCGGAAGCGCAACGATGGTGATGATTTCTTAAGACAAATTGTTACTGACGATGAAACATGGGTGGCCTACGTCACACCAGAATCAAAGCAACAGTCCGTGGAAGTTGAGCAAGGGCATCGTTTTGGTGCAAGACAATGCCCGTCTGCATGTGGCGAATCAGACCAAAGAACTCATCACATCTTTTCGATGGGAAACTCTAGATCATTCTCCGTTCAGCCCCGATCTTGCGCCCAGTGACTACCATCTGTTCCTGCACTTGAAGAAACACCTGGGCGGTCAGCTTCTTCAAGACGATGAAGTCAAAACAGTGGTGATGCAGTGGTTAACAAGTCAGGCGGTAGACTTCTATGAGGAGGGTATTCAAAAACTGGTGCAATGTTATGACGAGTGCCTCAATATTGACGGGAATTATGTAGAAAAGTAGATTAAGGTACTGGTTTTCATGTAAAAATAAAATTATTGAGATATCTTAGCACGTCTTTTTTTAAATTTCAAAACGGTACTTAAACACGCCTCGTATTTAGTTGCCAAGGCCCCCGACTGTACTCAGACGTTGTTGATACACAGTTCATCTGAGACAACTTTTAGCAGGAGCCAGAGTGCTGATTGACCTTTGTGCTTCAGCTACAGTCATTGGAAGAGTGTAAAAGATGCGCATAGCTATACATACGTTCGGAATTGAAATTTTAAGCTCGTGCATCTTATTCAAGAGGTGTTATTGTTTCAAAGTAAGTATAAATAGTTGGAAGTATGAATAATTTTCAGACATTTAATTTCTTCTTCCAAATCTGTCGTGACATCATTATAGTATTCATTGAGAAATAACTTACGTGCCTCAGCGACCTGATCATCAATCACCATTGCATATTTCCGTAAAGATCCAAATGTTTCATCTACAGCTTCACTGTGTCACATAATGTTTTCAAGACACTAGATTGTCAGTTACGACCAAAATCTTTTATCTCGAATAAATCTTCTGAATTTACATCTGTCATCACACACCTGGTTTCATCATGAAATTATTTCCTCCGCTTAGCGCACACCTCCGGAAACTGAGGATCGGTATTAACGGCCTTGGCAACAACTTTAGATTCGGGAAGAATGGTGCCCCAATTTTCGCGAAGATATTTTAAGTTATTTAATAAGCTGTCAAGACGTGTTACCTCAATATCGATGGTAGTTTTTCGAGGTTGTAGTAATGCGTTTCTGCGGTCAGCTGGTACATTTCCATTGAATTTCACACAATTTCATCGTGTAATGGCACTGTTCAGCGTTACGCTCTCATTGTACAGTAAAGAACCTGATACGCACATTTAATTCATTTCGTGATCCACTATCATTTCTCAAAGGATATTCTTTCATTTTCCTTTTATTTTGCGTCAATACAGATGTTACCGTATTATTTGTTTTTGTGCTAATATAAAATGCATAAAATTACTTTCATAAAATTTTGTGATTCTGAAATTGTCATATTTTTCGGCATACGTATATTTGTGCATCAATGTAACTAAAATCTTTGATTATTATTATTATTATTAATCATGATTACTATCAGTATTAATATTGATTACTGAAATAATAATATAAAAAATGAACGACTTTTTTAATACGCATTAAGTTGCTTTTGTCTATGTTACAATCGATACTAACGACATGTAGTATCTTTGAGCATTTTTTGGCCACTTGGCGGTAGTGATGGGAACAACCGAATGAAAAATGTCGATTTAGTCGGTGCTGGGAAAGATGCGATTCATTCGATTGTAGTTTTACGTATCGGTTGATTTCTATTGAGTGAAATCAGTCTATAGGAGCAAGCCACTGTGGGGGAGCAACCGAACGAAAACAGTCGACACAGTCTGGTGTATTCAGTGCTGAGCGGAAATATTCGATGGTTTTGCCATTTTTAAATCATTATTATTGACTGCATTTTGTTGTCGCTTGTCGTCACTGTTACTGCCGTTCCGATATTTGCCTTTTATTGTGTGCCAATAAGTAGCTTTTAGTTCAGTTTTTCATCCACGTTTATGAATAGGTAGTTTCTTAATAGTGACCTTCGTGACTGGATCAGAATGGAAGAATACGTATGATTGGATGAAAAGTGATAACCAAGATAAAACCAGCGTGACATACAGTATCTACGAGAATGATTCATACATGAAACACCATGAATTAAAGAAATTCACAGAAAATTAACGAGCGTTGACTATCATTTTTCACAAAAAATAATACTTCCGACAAGTGACAGTCTATGCCCAAAAAACAATCAAGTCACCAAACAATTTAAAACAATTTTGTATTATATGCTTTCCGCTCACGTCATCTCAGAATTTACCGAAATGGAATTATCGGTGAAGGTTGCAAACCACTGGGAAGAGAGTAACAGAGGTTCAACAAAGTTAAATTACAGAATTATTTGTTCAATTATTTAAAAATAAATTTATGATACAGCACGTTATTAACCTTTTAAAACCAACTAAAAACCTATATTTAATACCAGAAGTATGAGAATGTCGAATTTAAGTAAATAAATACATAAATTTTGAAAATACTTTTAAAAATATATTTTTACTCACCTCTCCTTGAAACAAGGTACGTTAGTTGTCTCTAAAAGAAGTTGGCAATCCTAATGATGTTTCATGTATACAAGAAAAGGCTAAAAAAGTATGTAAATGAAATCACTCAAACCCAGAGATTGAGAGGAAACTTTCGTATAGCTGACATGGCTGCGGAGCTTACCTTCATTCGTTTGTTTCATTTGTCTGAAAAAAACCGAGTGAACTATAAAACAATCTACTACCCATCTGTTGTTAAAACTATTCGGTTGTCCCATCACTACATGGCGGGAAGTTGCTGGTAGCGGCACTGAGTAATAATTACGCATGAGTTGCAGTCGGCTATGTTTCGGAGACAATCGTAAAAGTATTATTGGATAGAAATGTTCGCATTAGAAGTTGAAGTTTGACTTTGCGTCGACTTGAAGTACTTTGCGAAGAACAATATTAAAAGTTTTCATTAAATGTGGAGGAGGGCAAGAAAAAATGTTTAATATTTCATTTATAGACTTACACAAAACTAAACTGATTCCTGAAATCTCTTCTAGAAGCAGGAATATCAATCATCCTTTGAGACAGACTGTGCCAACAACATGAATACCTAGTAATGGACCAGATGCAAAAGTTAAACAATATGCAATATTATATTCAGATTTCAGTTCAACAACTTTCTAATCTTTATCTCTTACTGCATCTCAAGTTGTTGAGAAATATTCATGGGAATCAAATGATTGTGGTATTGAGGTTTCCTAAACTTTATTTCTTACTTCGATTACGTAAATATAGCGTTAATACGAGTAAGAGACAGGTTAGAAATGAAACTAAAAAAACTGTTTCCTGTCAAGTATGGAAATGCTTAAAACATTCGGCCGAGTAAATGCAAAATCACCATGGTAGGAGACCAAACGAGGATAGTTTCTGACCAGCCAGAAACTAAGCAGCAATCATCCGTTTGGGTATTGCAAAATGAACTGAAGCCTACAGCAGTGGTTAGTTCACTAAACAGATGCACAGTTGTTTGGTTACACTGGACTTGTCGCGACCAATGCTTTATGGCAGAAAGAACAGTTAATACCGAATTGGTTATAACACATTGTTAGCCTCAAGTCGACGATGAAATCAGGGAAACAACCTGAAACGTCGCATCTTTCTCCGTCATGACTATTCCAGCTGGACACATCATTTAAATTGACAATGTGAAAAACATTGAAGTAATATAGGTTATATCCAGTCTTTTGCTATTGTAATGAAACTATTATGTAGCCAATACGCATTTCGCTTTTGTTAAAGCATATTCAGTGGTTCCTATATCAGTGAGGTTTTTCTTACAAATCTGTTTGCCAAGATCGTAAACAGATCTTATGTTTTAAATTAGTGCTATGAAACAGTGTTAAATTACTCTTATTACTCACAATTTTTTGTTCCCTCTTTCATTCTTAACATTTTTCTACACATAGGTGTTCGACTCCACTCACTGCATGCAGCATGGGACGCCCCCTGATTTCGCTCTGTGTGCAAGAACAGTTTTAAATCAGCGTTTCCCAAATAAATGGATAGGTTATGGAGCAGAAACATCTTGGCCTGCTCGAACTTTTGATCTCAATCCACTGGATTTTTATTTTTGAGTGCATTTAAAGGACATAGCTTATTCAAGACCTACTGCGAATGTTGACATTCTTCGCCAGCCTGTTCGAAGGATTTCAGCAGGTACAGCAGACACCTGAAATGTGGGAGCGAGTAAGAGAATCTACCGTGCAATATTTAGAAGCTTGTGTAATGGTAGACTTGAGGATTTCATTTAACCATCATAAGGCAATATTCGAAAAGAAATAAATACCATTAGAATCAGGCTGCAAATCTGAAAACAAAAAGACACAAACGAAGCAAACAAGTTAACCACAAAAAACGTCTGTGGCGAAGAAAATAAAACAATTGCCGATACGTATACATGAACTTTTCTGCTTCCTTTAAAGTCATCCATACTTTCCCAGCTTTGTACGGGTAGCACAAAGTACCTGCTGTCGGACAACTTGTCTGTCATTACGGTAATAAATTACGAGGGTAAGTGAATTATTATCCGCAATGTAGTTACTTTTTTGTTTATTTTGGTAGTACTATCGTTTTACGTTGATGACGCATGCTTTGTTTATTTGTTTTTGCATCTTTGCAATTTTCAAGCTGCTAGGTTAGTTTCGTTATCGCTGCCGTGTTGTTAATCATGGCTGCTCCGCTGTCTATTTGCACCAAAGAAGAGCACCGCTCAGTGATCGGGGCCGAAATTCATCGGAGACTTTCGGTACAGTACGGGAACAGTCTTTTGCCACAACGGAGTGTCTACGAATGGATTGAAAAATTCCGAAATGGTCGCACAAGTGTTATGCACGATGAAGGAGCCAGACGACCATTTACCGCCACAAATGAAGAAACCATTGAGTGTTCACTCGATATGATTCTCTTAGACAATTAACTATTGACTAAGTGGCACATCGTCTGCAAATTAGTCACGGTTCTGCCTACGAAATCATCCACAACAGACTTGGGTTTCATAAGGTTTGTTCGATATTGGACCCGAAACAACTCACACAGTTGCATAAACAAACTCGCTTGGACATCCGCAAAAAGACACTTGCATCGCTATGGTAACGGAGGGAACACCTTCTTAGACACAATCATTACTAGTGATGAAACATGGATCCATCATTACGAGCCGGAGAGTAAACGGCAGAGTATGGAATGGGAACATCCAAATTCACCGTGCAAGAAAAAGTTCAAGACCCAACCGTTCGCAGGAAAACTGATGCTTACGGTTTTTTGGGACGCACAAGGTCCAGTACTGGAACATTATGGGGAAAGGGGCACAACAATAAACAGTGTACGTTACAGCGAGATGCTTACTGTCAGGCTAAAGCCTGCAATTCGAAGCAAACGCCGAGGATTGCTGTCAAAAGGTGTTGTGTTGTTGCACGACAGTGCCCGTCCGCAAACTGCTGCCCACACTGCTGAAACGCACCAGAAACTCAAATTTGAAGTTTTGGATCATCCTCCATATAGTCCCGATCTTGCCCCTTCTGACTATCACTTGTTTGGTCCACTCAAACAGGCATTAAGGGGCCGTCGATTTGCCTCGGACGAAGCAGCTCATTCGAGAACCTTCTTTTATGAGGGCATAGGGAAGCTCGTACAACATGGATCAAGTGCGTTGAAACGCAAGGAGACTATGTCGAAAAATGATGTTCTTGTAAGTTTCCTGTTTGATTACAATAAAATTTTATAACTTCTTTGCGGATAATAATTGACTTACCGTCGTATATGCACGACCCTTCCTCGTGGATCAATCTATTAATGAAAACCGTATCAAAATCCCTACTGTTGTCCCCGAGATTTTCTTTCAGGTACAGACAGAAATGTGGGACAGGGTACTTTAATTCATCATAGTTCAGCCGTCCGCCCCTGGTAGATGCGTGGTCAACGCGACGGAATGTCATGCCTAATGGCCTGGGTTCGATTCCCGGCTGGGTCGGAGATTTTCTCCGCTCAGGGACTGGGTGTTGTGTTGTCCTTATCACCATCATCATCATTATTTCATCCCCATCGACACGCAAGTCGCCGGAGTGGCGTTAACTCGAAAAGCTTGCACCAGGCGAACGGTCTTCCCGACGGGAGGCCCTAGCCACACGGCATATCCCTTTATAGTTCAGTCAGTTTGCACGAAATATTTGTAAATTGTGCACGCAAATTTTCCTCGTGAATCATTCAATTAGTGAAGACTGTGTCAAAATCCGTACAGCAACGGTACAGGCCAAGGCAAGATGGCTCAACGCTGCTCAAACTGTTCAGCCAGGCAGGTCATTAATAAAATAGGCTTCCATCAGTCATCTTCTACTATAAGGTTGCTCTATTCCACCCTAATCTCAACTGGACTGACTGCCAGAGGATCTAACCGCCCCTGATGGTCCGAGGGCCGAACTCTAACACTTCTAGCCACCTGGCAATTGGGGGGGGGGGGAGGGGGGGGGAAGGGGGTAGAGGTAATACTAGTGCCAGTCGCTATCAGCCGGCTGTATGGAACGCGGTGGGCCGTGTCAGCCTGCCACATCAGCCATGACATAGCTTGGCCAATCGCCCAGCGGTGTTAATCATTCGGGGTCGTACCAGGCCTGGGCCAAGCTGAACAAAGCAGCTGCCGGTAACCGTGTACAACGCTTCGCTGCTGGAGCCATTGGTAGAGGCCCACCTCTCAGTGCTGCTGCTGCTGATGATGATAATGATAATGTTGATTAGTGTTTCAGGGCGCACAACAACGAGGTTATCAGCGTCCGTTCCCAAAATAAATGTTGACGAGTGCAGCCAAGATCTTTTAAACAAGGTTCATTTCAGAGCCGATCTTTTCGAGAGTTGCAAATGCTCAAATTTCAAGACTGGACACAGCACATCAAAACAGGTAGATAAAACTAAAAATAAAATACCAGTACAAAACAGGTAAAAATAATTAACTGTGGCTGGGTGACCACTTACAAATAATAGGTGACCATACCACTTTACAGCACATTAAGATCTCAGTCCCAATAATTTGGGAAGAAGTCCAGGCATCACCCAAAAACGTAAAACTCTAGGCACACTCGCCTCATTATTAGTTAAAATAGAGGGCAGGTCTGGTGGGAAACTTAAATCTTCCCTGAAACCCGCATATAAAACACACTCAGTTAAAATATGCCGTATCGACAGCTGTGTCCCACATGTCTGATATGTTGGTGGCTCCTCACGACGTAACTATGTGTCAAAGGACAATGTCCTATTCGAAGCCGTGTAAGGGCTACTTCCTCAGCTCGTCGTTGTCGGAAGGAGGTAAGCCACGATCGGACAGAGTCCTTCACCGCTCGCAACTTATTATCCCTCACTTCCAGCCACTGAGCCTCCCACGAACGCATGACCTTCCGAGTCACGAATGATGTTATTGCCTCCAGGGGGACGGAACAGCGAGCAGGAGGTGGGATGGAGCAAGCCTCCTTGGCAGCCGCGTCTGGAAGTTCATTTCCAGGAATCCCTATGTGCCCTGGAACCCAGCAGAAAATTACATCCTTACCCCGCTTTTGCAAGAGCAGGAGTGCGTCGTGCACTTCTTGCACCATCCGATCTGCTGGGTACATCTGTTCAAGAGCGTGTAGAGCACTTTGGGAATCGGAGCAGATGATGAATTTCTCGCCATGATGTCGTCGCATATGCTCTAATGCTTTCAGAATGGCAAACAGTTCTGCATAGTAAACTGAGAACTGCTCTGGGAGCCCTATCCTACGGACAATATCGGGAAACACAGCAGAGCAGCACATAAAATTCCCCCTGTTTAGACCCATCCGTGTAAACAGTAATAAAATCTGAATAGCGGTCTAAAATCTCAGTAAATTTAATTTTAAGAAGGTGGTCCGGGCTGCAATATTTCTTGTAAGCAGCCACATCAAGAAGTAGTCTCGGCTTTTGTAGTAGCCAGGGAGATCCCCTACTCCATCCCCGGTTGAGGACCTTAATGCCCTCCATGTGTACTGACTCGAGACTCTCCTTTGCACGGATGCCAAACGGCTTCGTTGCCTTCGGACGGTGGCGGAAGAGACGTTCCAGTGCCGGCTGTGAAAAGGTGTTGGACGCCAACGAAAGAGGAGTGGACTTGGCCCTGTATGCTTGCCGTACCACGAGGAGAAGACGCCGAATGGACAGCGGAGGCTTTCCAGCCTCTACACATAGGCTAGCAACTGGACTCGTGCGATAAGCCCCCGTTGAAAGCCTAATACCCTCATGGTGAATCACATCCAACATTTTGAGGTACGTAGGTCTTGCAGATCCATAAGCTTGACATCCGTATTCGAGTCGAGGTCGCACAAAGGCATTATAAAGTTGGAGCAGACGTGCCCTGTCAGTGCCCCAGGAGCTATGACTGACACATTTAAGGACGTTTAAAGCCTTGAAACAGCGTACTTTTAGAACCTTTAGGTGTGGCAACCTTGTGAGCTTCTCATCAAAAATAAGCCCGAGATATTTTACTTTTTCCTTAAAGGTGAGAACAGTGTCTCCTAGTTTTAAAACAGGGAGATTAAAAAGAGAACGGGAACGGTTAAAATCTACACAGACAGTCTTCTCCAAAGAGAATTTAAAGCCTGTGGTCTTAGACCATTCCTCCAATCGCAGGATCGTCAGCTGTAATTGGCGTGTAGCAGTTGTAAGGGAAGAAGACGCACAGAAAATGGAGAAATCGTCCACAAACAGGGAGCACTGGACTCAGGGGACTCAGGATTCATTTGCTGGGTACGGGCTTGGCTAACCCGGGGTCCCCGAGCTGGGGACTGGTGTGCGCCGCCGGTCCTCTGACACCGTAAGCTCTGGGCATGCTTCAGCGACCACCGTGTGGCGCAACGGTGGAACGTTGTGTGTCGCAGGGACCGGGGATCTTGGCTTGATTGCCTGGATCGCGAGGACGGTACATACCTCTATAAAAAAACCTTAAATCTTAAGTTGTTCTGCGCGCCGATAAGATGCTCTCAGTGCTGCCAGATGTGTGCTTGATGTCACCGTATGAGCTATTGGACCAATCAAGGGACTGTAATGCTTTCGCAAAGCTTCTGACTCTACCCGACCCACCATTTGCCACCAGAGAACACGTAACTCCCCTTTTACAGTATAGCGGTTCCTGAGATTAACCTTTATATACAATCAGAAAAACGCTGCGTGGGACTTCATTTCATACCAGAGCAATTTTTTTTTCAAGTCCGAACGGTCGCGAAATTAATACCACAGTGAAAATTCGATGAAGCTTTTTGTAAATATGTTGCTCAATGCCTCTGGTATGTTCGTCGATCGCTTCACGTTGCACTCTTTAGTTCTGAGCGCACATTGAGCGCGTAAAGGTGCCTTGAACAATAGTGTCTCCGCCAAGTCTGTAATGCGTACAGCCGGCCGGAGTGGCCGAGCGGTTCTAGGCTTTTCAGTCTGGAACCGCGCGACCTCTACGGTCGCAAGTTCGAATCCTGCCTCGGGCATGGATGTGTGTGATGTCCTTAGGTTAGTTATGTTTAACTAGTTCTAAGTTCTGGGGGAGTGATGACCTCGGCTATTAAGTCCCATAGTGCTCAGAGCCATTTGAACCATTTTTTTGTAATGCGTACTGTCATTCGATTTCTTCATGCCGAAGGGTCCCGCCCGATTTCATGCAGCCCATATAACGTAACGTCATGAGTGACAGACATATGCAGGAATGGTGCAGGAACTTTGAAGCGGGATGTACAGATGTTTATGATGCAGGCGGTCAAGAAAGGAAGCGAATGTCAACCTATGATCTTGTTCAGCAAGTGGATCAGGCGATTCGAGAAAATTATCTACGAAGAGCAGTTCAGAATAAGCGAAGAGAAATGTCATCAGGCATTGTCCTTCATGACAATGCTCGACTGCACGCTGCAGCTTAAACAAAGACGCTCTTGCAGTGTTATCGATGGGAAGTGTTTGAACACCCCTTCTGATCTCCATCTCTTGCTCACTTGGACTACGAGATATGAGGACAACGTTTTCATACAGTAAAGAAAATTGTAGGAAAGCACAGGCGGCTGCCTTCTATTGCGAGAATACTGGAAAGTTGACGCAATACTAAGACCATTGTATAAGTCGGCGCGACGACTATGTGGAGAACTACGTGGAAGGTGTAGTTAAATGTTACAAATAAAACATTTTTGATTTTCACACTGGTTTCCATTTCGCAACTGATCTGACCTCGAAAAAAACTAGCCTCGTAAATTGTAGACTAATAGATATGTGTGTAGCGGAGATTCTGGTCAAGTTTCACTGTTCTCTGAAGTTGCGGCGGCTGTATCCGTACTATACCGTTTTTATCGCCAGATACCACCTCCCCTGTAGCTCGTCAATTCGTAGGGGCCATTATTGAGACACAATGGTCTTCCAAATGCCAATTAAATATGGAACAGAAAACCATATGAATATTACACACCAATCATTAATATAATTATACACACACGTTTCTCGTGAGTCAGTCAACCTACTAGTAAAAATCTTGCGAGTATCAATAGCCCTGCAGTAGTTTCTGGGATTAACCTTCACATACGACGTCTCTACGCTTGCCTTTTAGTTACTGTGCACGGTTCTCTTCGAAATACTCTCCTCCACAACTGATACAAAGCACCCAACGACGTTTCCACCTCCGGGAGCACTTTCGGTACGCCTCTTGCTAGCTCGTGTGTAGAGCGCTCTGTGAATTTTCTTTTATGCCGTCTATCGTTGCAACCCTTCGTCCTTTTAACGGGATTTTCAGCTGTGCAATTAGAAAAAGTCGCAGGGGCCAGATCTGGAGACTACGGAGGATGAGGCAGCGCAGTGATTTCGTGTTTTGTGCAACAGTCACGCAATCGTGATGCAAGAGCGACGAATTCTCACGCCACATTTCAGGCCATTCCCTTCTCAAATTTTCTCGCAGACGACGCAACACGTCACGATTTTACCATCTATTAACAGTTTGTCCCTTCTCGCGTCCATCGGCCGTCATAATTTAATTTATTATTCACTATAGAAATTGATTGGTAATGGTGATTGTTGCCGACTTACGAGGTGGACCTTCATAAAAATGATGTTTCATTCGATTTTGATTTACAATTAAATGGTTTTGTGCAGTTGTCTCTTTTTTCAACAGTATTAATCTTCAGTGGAAATCATTGGTTTCGTTATTGGACATAATACTCACTGCATCTTACAACATGAGCATATAAGTTGAACAATGGGAATAAACTTTTCATATTAATTTCCTCAGCTAGTCAGTTCACTTTAAAGCAAAAAATCTTTAGTTGTTAATTACAATTGCGGCCCACACACGCGCGAGAGTATTTTTCTTACCTCCGTTAACCATTGCTTTGTAGTCGGAGTCCTGGCTCTAGCTCTCGGCTGTTGTACTGAAAATAAGAATCTTAAGTTCTGCAACGTCGGGCGACTGTGCAGAAAAATGTATATTGTGTTAATAGCGGGCAAGTTTTTCGCTTCCGCTAATTTTTGTAAGTTAATATCGCCACCTAATGGCATTGTTGCCGCTGCGATTGTTGTACTGTAAATTACTCGAATGCAGATTAATTAAAGGAAGGCAGACATGAAATCGGGATCACCTCTTATAAATTAAAAGTGAACAATAATAGTAAATCAATATATTATCTGCTCAATTAGTACAAATATGCTTACATTTGCCAGCACTCGCAAGATGTCCGTCTACACACAACAAAGACAAGAGAGGAAGTGAAGACAACTAAAAAATTAACAAAAGAGCGTATCTTGTCTTCTCTTTAGATAATTTTGTTATATTTCTTTGCCCTCGAAACTTACATAGAGAAATTATTATAATACGGATACATGAGAAAAATGTATGTTCGCCTGAGCGGCTAGTGTGCACTTATTATTCAATTTTTAAATGTCTCTTCTTTAAAAATACTGTTTTTGTCTTTTCTTAGTATTTCACTGGGGACGGTATACCCTGGGGCACGAATTCAAAGTCAAAGAAAACTATCAGCTTGCCTTTGACATTTGACCTTCGTCTGAACATCATAACTGTAGACCCACGTCTCATCACAAGTTGTGATTCTCTTAAGGAACATCTCGTTCACATTTGCGCGATCCAAAAGCTTCCCAAAGACTACGAGGTGAAGGTCTTTCTGGTCTTGGACCGTGAACCATGGGACGAACTTGGCGGTAACACGGGCGTTCCAAGATGCTGTGCCAACATTTCATGATCCAACTGAAATGTTACATTCTTCTGAAATCTCTCGGACACTCAGTCTTCGATTGGCACGCACAGTTTCGTTCCATTTTTAAACCGTGTGATGCATTTCCAACAGTAAGTATTGTTTCCTGTATCACTGGTGTGTCTCTGTAATGGTTTCCTTGAGTTTAACGCGAAATTTAATGCAGACGCATTGCTCCTCAACTCTGCAATCTCAAAATTCACAAACTGTGCCACGAGCGTTCTACTCAATACAACACAACGATAACAAACAGACATACAACAATAAAACATCTGGCAGGTAAACATTAAACACAGGCGTGTGCAGGGATGCCAACCGCATTTCGCTCCAGCACACCATTGGCGCCAAATTACGAATGTTCCTGAGTTTTTGAACAGATCACGTACAGACAAAAAAAATCTTCATGAGTGAGAGTGAACTGATGAGAAATATGTGTTTGAGACATTTAAGTTTTGCTCTACTGATATAAACTTTTTAAATGAAAAATTGTAATTGTTTACAATATGGGGCAGTTGTTTGTTTCTTGTAATAACTTTTAGTTCAAGTGTTTGGTCAGAGGCCATGTAGTGTCGAAATATCATGGTTATGCAGTGAGATGAACATTTAGGCTCTATAACGTCGCAGTCTGGCTAACTAGCGGTAGAGGAGGAGGAGGAGGAGATTATTGTTTAACGTCCCGTCGACAACGAGGTCATTAGAGACGGAGCACAAGCTCGGATTAGGGAAGGATGCGGAAGGAAATCGGCCGTGCCCTTTCTAAGGAACCATCCCGGCATGTGCCTGAAGCGATTTAGGAAAATCACGGAAAATCTAAATCAGGATGGCCGGACGCGGAACTAGCGGTAGAGCTGTACATATTGACGTTGTATAAAAAATCTATTTAGGCTGCGCTGAAATCCCACCGAGTGCATATTATTTGTCTCGATCAGGTCAAGCAATTACGTGCTCCCCGGCGTATTTAAACACAGCTACACATAGGGATATATCAGTTCCTATTCCGGTATTAATCATAGCTTCAGTATATACTCAACACCAATATCTCCACTAAAGTTTTTCAGTTTACTTGAGCCTAATAATTCGCAACAGAGCGATAATTTGTTATTGCGGCAAAGAGTACTTACGCGCGCCGCGTTCCTTGGACAATCAATGTAGTAGCACAGATAATTATTTACTGAATACACAATATTGAATGGATTGAACGAAGTTATTAACGCAGTAATAACACTTAATGCTGGTTTATTGCACTATTTTCACATCCTAACATTGCCGTAAGGAAGTAGCTTTTCCTATCTGGGTGGAATTAATGACGTATACTTCAGTCTAAGATATTATGCAAGTTCCAGAGTCCATTAACAGATTTTACGAAAGTTAATTCTTTTCTCACAATTCGGTTTCAAAGTTTATTCTCTATATCGGTCCATCACTAATAGTTTCTAACTTTGGGTAATGTCAAGTCTTTTATCGAAAATATTCAATTTAAGACAATTTCGAATCTTTCACTATCTGGATTCTACGCGATATCCTATTTGAAGTTACTGATTTACTTCTTACAAGTTCAGTGCGTCGTAGTAGGTCGCAAATCTTTAGCGTTCAAAAAACAATCTCGTCGCGCCCACGTATACGAGCACACGCTGAGGTACGACTTGCTCCGGCAAACTCTCGTAACACAGCAACAGTGCGTGGCTCTTTCTTAGGTATTACACATGATTCTCAAAGAGTACTCATAAGGAGTGTTCTTTGAGATCGTTCGTCCTACTCCGTGATGTCTAATTACGGTACTTTGCGATCTACTATGATTTTATTTTGAAACTAATGGGATTCTATCTTTCTTATTTCTTTCTTTTTCAAACCACTAATCTACTTGGTACTGAATTTCTTTTCTATCTACGTGCTACTATTCAAGCAACATTAATCCAAAAGGGACTTTGTTTTCTTTTGTGAAATTTGGAATTTGATTTTTGAACTTTTGGGCTTTGGAGTACTATTTTTATATTCTTCATTTTTCGTCCAAAGGAAGCGGCGTTAGAGCTCCCAGCAACGTTTCTTTGTACTGGTAAAAAAATAACCAGGCCCTTTAAAATCGGTGGTTCACCCAAGGTTATTGGTACATATTAAATTTGATTGATAACATTAGCACCTGAGATAAAGGTTATATGTACGCCATTAAGATACACTTAAAGGTGTTGTGTCGGCTACTGTGGGAGTCAGCACCGACACAAACAAGGAAGAAGAGAAGTTGCGATGGCCGGTGGCAGAAATCCAAAACCATCTGTCCAAAACCTTTAAGATTAATTGAAAACTTCATTTCTAAAAAGAAAAGAAATATAACTTCTCTTTATGAAGTGGCTTCCTGTGCCTCTTGTACCTCCTACATACAAGTACTTTACTCTCTGTTACTACCAGCAGAACGCAGGCTAAATATCGTCTTCCTATTACTCAGTTCTGACGCTCTCTAAGTCTGCAACCGAACTGCGGCAGACCAGCAATGGGCGGCCAGCTAAGTGAGTGTTGACAGTGTTCTTGGAGGTGTGTCGCTGCCTGTTCTTCCCATTGGCGCAGGTCAGCGCCTTCTAGATACCGTTTCGCGATGTGGCGCTGGTCGGTGTGCAGTCGATACCTTAGGACTGCACATAAGGAAGCGCCACAGACGTGATTCTGGGAAGTGTGACCAGCAAGGTGGAGAGGAGAGCTTCCGTGGAGTTTAGGAAGTAGCAGACACGAACTGGTGGAATTGAACCTGTGAGAGCGAGTGGCTAGTCGTACCTGATTACCTCTGTCGATAAGAACATTGTCTCTGCAAGACAGCCATCCCGGTCCAGCACAGTGTCCAATACGTTAAGAAGAACAGCGCACACTCCACTGCCGAATGAATTTTCCACTCTGAATCTCTTAATCGTACCAGTAATTTGAATCTCATTGGCGTGAGTTGTTACGTCTGAATGTCGAAGGAAACAAGCGAGGACAGCACATGCTTACCCGAGCATAGTTCTCTTCTTGATTGGAGGCGATTTTAGAATTCGAAACACTTTCTTTCACATCTTTTAAGATACTCCCCTTCCCCTCCAAACTTCAAGCACAAACATTTTACATAAAATTCACCTTTCAGCTTATTGTTACAAGAGCCTTCGATATATTAGACAGAAGTGTAGTGCTTCATAATACAGTGGTCGAAATTGTTCTGCGAGGTGTCAGATGTAATAAATGCGCAAGAATGAGGTGATTGTACTGAACTCAAGTAACAGTTTGTTTCAGCTACTGTGCTAGAGCATTCGGGAGACTTTGCGTCCATTAGGCTGAAAGAGCACGCTTTTCCCACCGGGATGGCGCTGGATTTCACCCTCCCTAATGTAGACGCCTTGTTCAAATACAAGGTCACGGATAAATTGTGTCTGGGTATGAGACTGCGTCACTGTAACGCTTTTGGTAATATACAAGTAAAATTAGATTGCGATGGACTAAAGACACGATTTTCGCATTTTAAGACCGTAGCCTCAATTTCATAGCTTATTGTTGTTGCGGTCTTCAGTCCAATAACTGGTTTGATGTAGCTCCGCACGCTAGTCTGTTCTAATGAGTCTCATCATCTCAGCACAATTTCTGTAACGTACATCCATTTGAACCTGCTTGATCTGCATTTACAATTTTTACCCTGCGCACTTCCGTCGACTACCACATTGATAATTGCTTGATGTCTCGGATGTGTCCTATCAACAGACTCCTTCTTTTAGCATTAAAATTCTTTTTCTTTGTTATCTGATCATTGAAAGTAAACTCAATGAGGAGGAGGAGAGAAAGAGAAGGGACTATTTATGTCAGCTGCAACGAGACTTCACGCGGAATCAACAGAGATTAGTGAAAATTGTGCCGGACAGGGAATGAATCCGGAATCTCCTGTTTACTAGGCACTTTCGTTATCAAGTGTTTATCATAACCGCTCAGACTATTTCGGCACGCCTCTCGGCACTGAAGAAGGTGGATTCGTTGCCAATCGAGACGAATCAGTTATATGAAGTCCGAATGAACAGACACTGAACCGTGGATATACATTCAAAATCTTTTCTTAAAGAATTTACTTTATTTACTAACGATTCATCAAGAACATTAACACATTTAATCACACTATGTGAGCGTGGAAGTAGTTGCCAGTGGGTAACGGATGAAAACAAATTAAATTTCAACAGATGGAAATTTTATTCCCTAAAACGCTATCTTTCTTCTTTTTTTTAAAAAAAAACAGATTTAAAAATTATAATCAGAAAGCACCCTCTAAATATCAAGTTACAATTTATTCAGAGACAGAAATAACAATTTTTTCTTTTTCGACAGTATGAGCTTTCGGGCTGAGAAGCTTGCCGCTCCCTTTTAACACGGCCGTAGTCACGACCGCTCACAACAACCTCTGAAAGACTACACTGGCGCAAATCTGCAACACACCAGATTACTTTAAACTAAAAATTTTAACAACTCACACAAACACATGAACTATGCACCCCGTAGGAGGGATGGAAATGGTACAAAACACTCACATAAAAAAAATTACTTGCCACCGAAAGTGCAACTTGTTTTTAAAATAAACCCCTTACAGTGGAAGGGTGGCAACTTTATAAATGACCATTTAAATAAAAACCCATGAAATGCAGTCTTACATAAAATGTACAAACATGCTCTATATTACACATATACCGCCTCTCAAGATGATAGGCAAGATAAAAACATATTTCAGGAATTCGGTCTTTACACCTTAAGCAATAAATTCGTTAACACCGAATCCGACAAACATGACAGAGGTAGCTATTAACGTATAGCAGATTGACAGGGAGATCAGTGAACAACCCGAACCGCAGATTGCTCTAACCTGCCCCTCTTTCACAAGGGAAAAACGGACCACCCAATTCATAAATAACCACCTTCCCGCGGATGGGCAAACGGAGAAGAATGGTGGGACGACCCCAAAACAAAGCAGCAGGTGACCTCACCAAGAAAACAAGTAGAATTTAACAAGTAAATGAAACAACATATCTCCAGTCACTTAACTTCTAATAAACTGCGATTTCTGGCGAAGACTTGGCGCAGCACCCCCAACGCTCTCCCGAACCGCCCGCTCCAGCCGCTTCAACGGACGCAGGAAGGCGCGCCAATCTCCCGTCTCACGGCGTCGCAGCTCGCACCGGCAAGCCCGATGTCGTGGTTTGACTCCTGTTGCTCTCGTGTCGACCGCGAAGCCACTACCCTTTTCTATACAGCGCGGCCCACTGGACTCACGTGGGGACCACACATGCGCCGACGCTCAAGGCGGACAAGTCATCTTGTGTCTCAGTGCGCGACCGACCAACCGATCGATCCATCCGCCAATGACCGTTGCCCGAGCAACTCGAGCAGACTGACGGCCTAACCCGCAGACTCAGATGCAGGAACTCAGCCCCGACCGGGCGACCACTAGCTGAGTTCTGTTACTGGCGGAGTGGCAAGACTCATTTTCTGGTTTTAAAGTTTGATCCAAACGACAGACATACTAGCACTCCGACGACAGACGGACACTGCCGCACAAATGCGAACGAGCGACGGACCGGCCACTGGTGACGCGAGGGTGACCCAGCCTCACTCAGACTGACCGACTGGCGAGTTTTTTTTTTTTTTTTTTCTTTATTGAGTTTCAATTCCCCCCGAAGGGAGCGGGCTGGCAGCAGCCTACAGACTTTTTTTTAAAAAAAACGGAAGAAGAAAAGAAACAAGAAAAACAGGCGATAAAACGGTGACTTAAAATGTAAAATGTCCGAAAAATGCGGAAAGTTAAAACAGAAAGCAAAAGGGGTTGGCAATGTTAATAAAAGACACAGGAATCAGACAAGTAACATAGTACACACACAATTAAAAAACATGGAGACAGTCTGGTTTCTGTTCGCAAGAGATAAAAAGCACACTCAGTGACAGTATGATGGTCGTTCGCAACACTTCCGAAAAAAACACAACAAGGGACATCACTGTAAAACACTGCACGAAAATGGCGGCACAAAGATGACACTCCCGAGCCAAAGACAGATGGGGGGAGGGACCTGGAGGAGGGGGAAGAACAAGGAGGGAGGAAGGAAAAAACGAAAAGGGGGGGGCCAAGAAGGGAGAGGACTCATAAAGGGGGAGAGGGGCAGGGCAGATGCGAGAGGGAATGAGAAGAGGCAGAGGAGGGAAATGCAAAAGGACTCGGGGGAGAGAAGGGGGCAGAGAGAGGGGAGGTGGGGAAAAAAGAGGATGGGGGAGAGGGAACCCGGGAAAAGGACAGAGGAAAGGAGGGGGAGTGAGGATCAGAGTTGATAGGAGGGATAAATGGAGGGAGAGAGGGCATCATCTGGGAGGGGGAGTTGATGGAAGCCACCTTGTGAAAGGAGATGAAGGGTGTAGAGATGGAGAGCAGGAGGGACGCAACAGTGAAGACGTGGCAGGGGTCGGGGATGGGAGAGGAGAGGAGCAAGCAGGGGGTGAGGGGGTTCAAGGAGGCAGGAGGTGTAGAGGATGCGGATATGTTCGAGGAATAGGAGCAGTTGGGGGAAAGGAATGAGATCATAGAGGAGCTGCGTGGGGGACGGGAGGCGTATACGGAAGGCGAGGCGGAGTGCATGACGGTCGAGGATATGGAGGGACTTACAGAATTTGGGGGGGGGGCAGATATCCAGGCAGGACTGGCATAACAGAGGATGGGACGGATGAAGGATTTGTAGGTGTGGAGGATGGTAGAGGGGTGCAACCCCCATGTCCGGCCAGAGAGGAGTTTGAGTAGTCGGAGGCGGTTGTGGGCTTTGGATTGGATGGAGCGGAGATGAAGGATCCAGGTGAGGTGACGGTCAATAGTGAGGCCAAGGTAGGTGAGGGTGGGGGTGAGACGGACAGGACGGGCGCAGACAGTAAGGGAGAAATCCAGGAGCTGGAAGGAGCGAGTGGTACGACCTACGATGATTGCCTGGACTGGCGAGCTCATAGCGCCCCTTATAATGCACGTGAACAGGCAACCTTTCCCACCAGAGGCTCTTCAAAACAGCAATTTATACCACGGCTCATACACCTCATAGAATCCGTAGTTGTGATACATTATATGGAAACTGAAGCAGGAGGAAGGAGAAAGGAAAGGAACTCCTAATGTCATCGAGATTTCACACGGAATCAGCGACGACGAGTGAAAGTGTATGCCGGACTGGGAGTCGAACCCAGTATCTACTGCTTACTGGGCAGTTGCCTTAACCACTGTGCCATCTGGACACAGGGTTTATCCCAGCTGCGCTGGCCATTTCGGCCGACCCTTGGCTGATCTGCACTCCTACCTAGCGCGACCTGTCCAAAAGAACAGACAACATGCATTCAGATAACTGTCTCCTCGGTGGGCAATGAATCCACAACCTTCAGTGTAGATGCACATTTCGTTCGACCTCCAGCGGTAATCTAAAATTAACGAGCATGCAGGACATGGACGGGGACTTAGGTAGGGGACGCTATGTTGGAATGTAAAAATGGTTCAAATGGCTCTGAGCACTATGGGACTCAACTGCTGTGGTCATCAGTCCCCTAGAACTTGTTGTTGTTGTTGTGGTCTTCAGTCCTGAGACTGGTTTGATGCAGCTCTCCATGCTACTCTAGAACTTAGAACTACTTAAACCTAACTAACCTAAGGACATCACACACATCCATGCCCGAGGCAGGATTCGAACCTGCGACCGTAGCAGACTGTTGGAATGTAAGCCAGCTAGGAAGTGTGCCAAGACAGTCCGCGCATCTGCTATAAACATTGTGTCTGGGTGACTCAGTGGTAAAAGCAACTACCTAATATGCAGAAGATCCCAGGTTCGTGTCCTGGTCTGGCACACATTTTCACACGTCGCCACTGATATCCCGCAACTGATAACATTAGTTCCTTTCCTTTCTCCCCCTCCAACTTCAATACACAGAATATTAATTTAGGTACAATGTCAACGAATTTCGCTTCTTCAGCAACGTTTTCTTGCTATTGCCAGTCTATATCAGCTTTACTTCGGCCATCATCATTTATTTTACTGCCCAGCAAAACCCACCCACTACTTTTAGTGGCTCATTTCTTAATCTAATTCTCTCAGCATTGATTAAATGTGAGTATATTCCATTACTCTTATTTTGCTTTCATCACTTCACTATGCATTCCGTTAAACGTATCTTCGCCTCTGACAGAATTACATTTTTTACTGTCAAATCTACACGTTTCTATTTTTGTTTTGTTTTTTATTTCCCATACAAATTTCTCTTTGGTTTCCTGCACTGTTTGTTTAATAGCCAGATTGGATAACATGGTAGATAGGCTACAGCTCCGACTCATTGTCTTCTAAACTATTGCCGACCTTTCGTGCTCTTCGACTCTTACAACAGTTGTTACATTTCTGTAAAAATTGTCGATAAACTTTCGTTCCCTGTTTTTATTCCAACTACCTTTAGAATTTCAAAGAGTGTTGTCCAGTCAAGATTGTCTATAAATCCTTGACTGCTACATGTGGATTTCCCTTTTTTCCTTCAATCTTGTTTCATAATTTCTGTGGAACCCAAACAGATTTTCTCTGACGCCGGCTTTTACCAGTCTTCCCACTCTTCAATAAATAATTCGTATCAGTATTTCGCAACGGCGACTTATTAAACTGATTGTTCGGTAGTATTCACATCCGTTAGCACCTGGTTTCTTTGAAATTTAAATTGTTACATTCTCGCAACGTGAGAGTATTTCGCTTCTCTGATACTTCTTTCAAACCAGCTTGAATGATTTCGTCATAATATATTCTCCCAGAGACGTAAATAATTCTGAGGGATTGACGTCAATCCCAGATGACTTGTTTCGTGACTTTCAGTGCTCTGTCAAGTTCTTCTCGCAGTATCATATCTCTCATCTCATTATCATCTACTTCCTCTTCCCGTTCCATAATATTGTCCCAAAGTTCGGTTCCTTTGTATAGCCGTTCTATATGTTCATTCCACCTTCTAGCCTTATCTTCTTTGTATCGTACTGGCTTGCCACCCGAGCTCTTGATGTACATGTAGCTGCTTCTCTTTTCTCCAAAGGTCTCTTTAATTTTCTTTTAGGCAGCTTCTATCTTTCCCCACGTTATGCGTGTTTTTACATTCCTGCATTGCCAGTTTTCACTTACTGTCAATAACATTTTTTTGATGTCTGTATTAACTTCCGTTGCTTCGCTTACGTTTTCTCCCTTCATCAGTTAAATACAGTATATCCTGTGTTATCTGACGATTTCTACTGAATCTTGTACTTCTGCCGAGTCGTTCCTCTAATGTCTTCAGTGTTTCAACTCTCGAAGTTACCCATTTGTCTTCCACTGTGTTCCTTTCCACTGTTTCAGGCAATAGTCTTCTATCGCTCCCCTTGGAACTCTCAACAACCTCCCGTTCTTTCACTTTATCCAGATCCGATCTCAATTTCTTACCTTTCTCCAATATTTTCAGCTCTAATTTGCAGTTCATAAGCAATAAATTACGGGCAGACTCCACATGGACTTCCGGAAATTTTTTTCAGTTTAAAAACTGGTTTTTAACTCTCTGTCTTATCTTAACATAATCTATTTGATACCCACGGGTGTCTCTAGGTATCTTGCATGTATACAACCATCTTCCACGACTCTTAAAGGTTAGCAATGATTAGACTAAGTTCTTGCGAAAATTCAAGCAGTTCCTTCCCGTTTCATATCTTTCCACCAACACATGTTCTACTGTTTTTCCTTCTCTTCCTTATTTTACTACTGATTTCTGGTCCCCCCCTCACAATTAATTTTTTGTCTCCCTTCTCGATATGAATAATTTCACTTATCTTCATGCATTTTTTCAGTCATTTCAACACCTGCAGAACTAGTGCAGTAGGTAAATAAACTTGTACTATTGTGGTGGGTATTGCTATTGTGTCTGTCTTTCTCATGATAATGCATTCAGTACGTTGTTCATCATCAACAAAAGCAAAACGAGGATAATGGAATGTAGTCGAATTAAGTCGGGTGATGCTGAGGGAATTAGATTAGGAAACGACACACTTAATGTTGTAAAGGAGTTTTGCTCTTTGGGGAGCAAAATAACTGATGATGGTCGAAGTAGAGAGGATATAAAATGTAGACTGGCAATGGCAAGGAAAGCCTTTCTGAAGAAGAGAAATTTGTTAACATCGAGTACAGATTTAAGTGTCAGGAAGTCGTTTCTGAAAGTATTTGTATGGAGTGTAGCCATGTATGGAAGTGAATCATGGACGATAAATAGTTTAGACAAGAAGAGAATAGAAGCTTTCGAAATGTGGTGCTACAGAAGAATGCTGAAGATTAGATGGGTAGATCACATAACTAATGACGAGGTATTGAATAGAATTGGGGAGAAGAGGAGTTTGTGGCACAACTTGACCAGAAGAAGGGATCGGTTGGTAGGGCATGTTCTGAGGCATCAAGGGATCACCAATTTAGTACTGGAGGGCAGCGTGGAGGGTAAAAATCGTAGAGGGAGACCAAGAGATGAATACACTAAGCAGATTCAGAAGGATGTAGGCTGCAGTAGGTACTGGGAGATGAAGAAGGTTGCACAGGATAGAGTGGCATGGAGAGCTGCATCAAACCAGTCTCAGGACTGAAGACCACAACAACAACAACACAACATGTTGTTCGTGGAAAGTTACTCACATTCCTATTTTTTTATTCACTATGCGACCTGTTCCTGCATTACTATTGTTTGTTACATAATTAATTTGTAGCTTATTTCTTATGCCATTTAGACAAGAATGTGTGGTGGAAGTGTGTTCTGGCCAGTTTTAAACATCTTCCTGTGGTGCAAAGAGAAAGACTATAAGATTTTTCGGCTCCTCCACTTGGTTATGGAGGGGGGCGGGGGTGTAAGCAAAATTTCTCAAAGCATTCTGAAAATGGGATGATACGGCCGTATAATTACATTTATAATTTTGGTATTAATGTTCCATGAGTAATGAATTGTCCGCGACATTTGAATCTTAGAAAGTTGATTAAAACAACACATAGACAAAATAATGTTTTGTGTCGCTGTTTATAGTGATACAGTGTTTCAGAAGAGTTGTGGTTCACAAGCCATCGGGAAAAAATGATCGCTTACGCAAATGACAAATAAATGTTAATGAGCCACATTAGAGATGAGCACGTTCGTACTATGCGTGTGTCCCAATGGCGACGTTACGTTCTAACGTACATTCCTCTTATAGTATAACATTTCGCCTCTTCGACGCAAATGCCGTTAGTAGCAGGCCAGTGACAAATCCAAAACAGGTATACTCCGATCGTGTACCGGCTACCAGACTGCAACAACTGCAGAACAGGGTAGATATTGAAACAACGATATGGTTCCGTCAAAGAAAGATTCTCACGGTTGTTAATAGCGAATTACAATTTACAGCTAATCTCTGAAATGCTGTCTGCTCCGCATTCTGCCCTGCGACTATAAGTGCATTCGGCGACTGCGGTGGCGTAACATATGTATGGGCGGACGAGTGCCTTGCTCAGAGAGCACGCACGAGGGAACTGACTTTCCCAACAGGATCAATAGTGCGACGTTGCGGCGAAAAGTTCTGGTAAGGCGCCAATGTCCGGGCAGCATGGTGTGCGCAAGAAGGAATGCACACGTTTTCAGCTGCAACAACAACATTTTGTTGCGTGCTACAAAAGTTTTCTTCTTATGAAATACCAGTATGAACCGCCGTCAGTGTCATCGAAAGTACATTTACTTACTTATGCGTTTATTTCATATGGAAAGACCAGGGCCTTCAGACCCTCTCTTACACCTAATCAGACATCCTTAGTAAATTACACTGAAGCGCCAAAGAAATTGGTATAGGCTGCGTACTCAAATACAGAGATTTGTAAAAAGGTAGAATATGGCGCTGCGGTTGGCAACGCCTGTATCAGACAAGAAGTGTGTGGCGCAGTTGCAAGATTGGTTACTGCTGCTACAGGAGCAGATTATCAAGATTTAAGTGAATTTGAACGTGGTACTGTAGTCGGCGCACGAGCGATGGGGCACAGCATCTCCGAGGTAGCGATGAAGTGGGGATTTTCCCGTACGACCATTATTTCACGAGTGTACCGTGGATATCAGGAATCCGGTAAAACATCAAATCTCCGACATCGCTGCGGCCAGGAAAAGACCCTGCAACAACGGGACAAACGACGACTGAAGAAAATCGTTCAACGTGACAGAAGTGCGACCCTTTAGCAAATTGCTGCAGATTTAAATGCTGGGACATCAATAAGTGTCAGCGTGCGAACCATTCAACGAAACATCATCGATAAGGGCTTCGGAGCCGAAGGCCCACTCGTGTACTCTTCAGACTGCATGACACAAAGCTGTACTCCTGGGCCCATCAACACCGACATTGGACTGTTGATGACTGGAAACATTTTGCCTGGTCAGACGAGTCTCGTTTCAAATTGTATCGAGCGGATGGAAGTGTACGGGTAAGGAGACAACCTCATGAATCCATGGACCCCGCATGTCAGCCGGGACTGTTCAACCTGGTAGAGGCTCTGTGATGGTGTGGGGCGTGTGCAGTTGGAGTGATATGGGACCCCTGATACGTCTAGATACGAGTCTGACAGACGACACGTACGTAAGCATCCTGTCTGATCGCCTGCATCCAATCATGTAAATTGTGCATTCCGACGGACTTGGGCAATTCCAGCAGGACAATGCGACACCTCAGGCATCCATAATTGCTACAGAGTGACTTCAGGAACACTCTTCTGTGTTTAAACACTTCCCCTGCCCACCAAATTCCCCAGAGATGAACATAACTGAGCGTGCCGGGGATGTCTTGCAACGTGCTGTTCAGGCGAGATCTCCACATCCTCGTACTCTTACGGATTTATGGGCAGCCCTGCATGATTCATGGTGTCAGTTCTCTCCAGCACTACTTCAGGCATTAGTTGAGTCCATGCCACGTCGTTGCGGTACTTCTGCGTGCTCGTGTAAGCCCTACATGATATTGGGCAAGTGTACCAGTTACTTTGGCTCTTCGGTGTAAAATTACAATACGCTTAGAAATTAATTTTAAGTATTCCAGTAATGTTAGTCTTATTAGCAATGTCTCAAGTAATTTCCTCATTGTGCTCCTGTCGGAAGTGAGCAATGACATTCTAACAGAACTGCATAGCAACAGTGCAGAAGGGATCAGGTCTTCAGAAGCTGACCGAGAGATAATAGGGTGAAATTAGCAAATGAGATGGAAATCAGAGAACAGACATGGACAGGAATGACAAAAACTTGGATAGCACTGACAGTGTTATCGCTAAAATAAACGATTTTCGGTTATACCGTGTTTTTTTTTTTATCTCCAGTTCAAACTGACTTAAAACCGTTGAAAATAACCGGTTCCGGAAATAACCAATTTCCGGTTTCTTATAGTTACTATTTCAAGTAATGAACACAGTCATCGAACAAAGATTGAAAAATTCTAAGATTTCTCGAGCCTTTTGCGTTTCATGTTTCAAGATAAGTAGAATCAGAATATAAAATAAAATAGTTACATAAAACTTAGGCGATAAGCCATTCGCTGCTTTTCTCTAAGGGTAATGAGCGGTTGAATACAAAAAAAATCGCTGTACTCTCTTATTGATTCTAATTGTTTGAAACTTTTCTAAAAGTCATGTTGTAACCGAAGATCATCTATTTGGACTTTAGAAATAATCAGCGCTAAAGATTGAAAAATGAAGCGGGCAGCTCTGATTTTTCGTGGCAAGTTGTCCGTTGACAAGGACTAAAGGCAGATAAAGGCGTATTACCTACACACAGATCAGCTACTTACTGTTGTCGTTATAAACTATAAACTAATTGTTAAGTTTGTAACTTACTACTGTCGCCATCATTTCGCTTCTCTTTTATTATTTCGCAGAAATGGCAGACAAGTAATTAGCTTTTACTTGTAGCGTTCTTTTTCTTTAATTATTTCGAATGAAGAATCTGCTTTGTAGTCAGATGTATTTATGTACTTTGTAACAAAGTATGGGTGAGTCTTGCACAGTACACGCGCACACGCATTGTCTAATTGGCCACATTACACAGCTGCAGGTGCATTATTGTGCCAGCAATGCTGTATCGATTCTTATGTCATGTGTTTGTTGCTCGTTTCTAATTGTGGGCATTGTTATTGAAGTAGCACTGATCGCTTTTCGCATTTACTCTGATAATCCAGTACTTCAATGCAGTGCAGATTTTACGAGTAAACATTACCCGTTTCTAAAGAAAGTTCTATCAAATAAATGGCTCTGAGCACTATGGGACTTAACTGCTGAGGTCATCAGTCCCCTACAACTTAAGAACTACTTAAACCTAACTAACCTAAGGACATCACACACATCCATGTTCGAGGCACGGTTCGAACCTGCGACCGTAGCGGTCGCGCGGTTGCAGACTGTAGCGCCTAGAACCGCCTTGCCACCGCGGCCGGCAAGGTTCTATCGACAGAGATGGCACAGTGCTGAGCACACTGGACTCGCATTCGGGAGATCGGCGGTTCAAACCCACATCTGGCCATCCTGATTTCGGTTTTCCGTGATTTCCCTAAATCGCTTCACGCAAATGCTGGGATAGTACCTTTGAAAGGGCACGGCCGATTTCCCTCCCCATCCTACTCCAACCTGAACTTGTGCTCCGTCTCTAATGACGGGGCGTTATTCACTGATCTCCTCTTCCTAAAGAAAGCCTTATTTAAAAACAAAAAAAAAAAAATTGCGCTGTCGTTGTGGTAATTTTATTTTTTACTCATTATTGGTAAAAAAAAGCTCCTATTAAAACCGAGATCAAATAAATACCAACAAACGCGGTTATTCAGAACTAAAATACCGGTATCAGTTTTAAGCCATCGAAATTTTTCGCATCCCTAACAGATATCCTGCTTCGCCGTTGCACACAAGGAAAACAGCTGAGATGGGCGTAGAGGGAAGTTAGGCCAATAGGACTGTATTGCAAATATGGAATGATGATAGGCGTTTGAAGTGCGAGGAGAGCTTTTGAGAAGATCAGCAACCAACGAAGAAAACACTGTGAAAATCACGTAACCCATCCAGTTGTAATATAGACACATAGTTAAAAATTTGAATTTATAACAGTCGTTCGAACTGTACACTGCCCGATCAAAACTATCTGGACACCTGTTAGTGGACACTAATAGGTATGTTCACCCTACACCCTAATGACTGATTGAAATCTGCTGATGGCAATTTCAATGCATTGGAGTAGTGGGAGCCCATTTTTCCTCAAGAGCCGAAACCAGTGTTGGATAGTAGTGTTGGACGCTGGGGTCTAGACCTGAGTCGACGTACTAACTCGGCCCACAGCCGTTCCAGTGGGTTCCAGTCGGGATTCTGGGCAGTCCAGTCAGTTTCAGGAATGTTACTGTCCACAAACCATTGCCTCACTGATGTTGCTTTGTGACATGGTGCACTGTCATTCCGATTGAGTTATCGACTCCAAGTTTTTGTTCTGCTATACACAGCACAAAACAAAAAATTGGTCTGAGCACTATGGGACTTAACATTTGAGGTCATCAGTCCCCTAGAACTCAGAACTACTTAAACCTAACTAACCTAAGGACATCACACACATCCATGCCCGAGGCAGGATTCGAACCTGCGACCGTAGCGGTCGCGCGGTTCCAGACTGAAGCGCCTAGAACCGCTAGACCACATCGGCCGGCATACGCAGCACAAACTACCATAAAATGTGTTCCTATCCTTCCGCATTTAGCGATTTCTTAAGCGCAATATGGCGATCAGACCCTACCCACAGAAGAGACCACTATACCGTAATATTGCCTCCTCCACACTTCATTGTTGGCGCTAGAAGTGATAGCAGATAACATTTTACAGGCATTCGTCATATTCAAATCTGAAATGGAGTTGATTACTGCCTCTTAATTCAGCCAGGAAGGGAACCCGGGAAGGGCTGAACCATTGGGAATTTTACGCATTTCATTCACTGGTAGAACACTATTTTACACAGTTTCAGTCACACAGCAGCCAGTTAGGCTTTATTTAATTAAATAGTCAAGAAATGAGAAACTCATTTAAAATTCAATGCCAGTTTAAATAATTTACGGAAAAACTGAAAGTTAATTTTATCCCAAAAACTTGACACTGTTTAAGGCAAAGACACGCCCTGTACAAGACACACAATGTAATAAGGCTAAACGCGTAATAAAGGCGGACGTAAATCCAAACAGCAGGACCCGACCAGACCAGAACGCCTTAATTATAAAATGATGAGAATAAAACATGATTTAAGCTTGTTGTTGTTGTTGTGGTCTTCAGTCCTGAGACTGGTTTGATGTAACTCTCCATGCTACTCTATCCTGTGCAAGCTTCTTCATCTCCCAGTACCTACTGCAACCTATATCCTGAATCTGCTTAGTGTATTCATCTCTCGGTCTCCCTCTATGATTTTTACCCTCCACGCTGCCCTACAATGCTAAATTGGTGATCCCTTGATGCCTCAGAACATGTCCTACCAACCGGTCCCTTCTCCTTGTCAAATTGTGCCACAAACTCCTCTTCTCCCCAATTCTATTCAATATCTCCTCATTAGTTATGTGATCTACCCATCTAATCTTCAGCATTCTTCTGTAGCATCACGTTTCGAAAGGTTCTATTCTCTTCTTGTCCAAACTATTTATCGTCCATGTTTCACTTCCATACATGGCTACACTCCATACAAATGCTTTCAGAAACGTCTTCCTGACACTTAAATCTATAGCCGATGTTAACAAATTCTTTAGAAACGCTTTCCTTGCCATTGCCGGTCTACATTTTATATCCTCTCTACCTCGACCATCATCAGTTATTTTGCTCCTGATTTAAGCTTAACTGACCTAAAACCATACTCAAAAAGAATGAAAAACAATTTAACATCAGTACCTAGGCAAGATAAATTTAAACACAGGAAAACACACCAATTGAAGAGTTAACACCTTTTTTTTTTCAGTGACACAAGAATAATTAACTTACAACAGATTTAGGCAGTGTTGGGATCCCAACGCACATTAAAATTTGCTTAAGGTGAAAACTACGAGCAAACGGAAACAAATTCACAATTATTCCAAGTATAAACTTAACTTGAACAGGAACATTAAGCAGAGCGGCTGCGGTTGGAGGAAACAGCGCGACAGACAGCGACGAGAGTTGCCGAGCATGTGCACACACCAAGTGATGTAAACATGCAGCTAAGTATGCCGACGAGGCTTGAGTAAGTGGGGCCCGATCCTAGGTAACACGTACCAACAATGGAGTACGAGAGATTATTATTGACAGTTTTCTGCAGCACAAATAATTTTAAGTAGGCAGAATTCCATCACTCAGCCATACATCAAATAATCAGAATTTATTAATTTGAGCTCTTATCAAAACCATGACAACTTAACTGTCAATAAGTTAACCAAAGGATTTAAGAAACCAGCTACAAATATTTTTAAAAAGTAATTTCAACAATAAAAAAATAATATCAGAAAATTTTTCTTTCTACCAAACCATTAAAGTAGTCACAAGGACACTCTCATGTCATTCAAAATCCACCAGTACAAACATTACCCTATTGCAGTTCGGGGAAAATAAATCCCTCCTGGAACAGACTAAAATTTATCTGAGCCACTTAAATAGTGGAGACTCCTATATAATTTCTTAGAGATCACAGGTCTTTGGTATTAGCTTCACAGAAACCAGGACACAAAAGCAGATTACAAACAGTCCAATAAAACAGCAAAACAGACACACATTCTGACACAGTTAATCATCCGTCGTAACTGGTAATACTAAACATTTCACTGCACCTCCAGTTGAACATTACATGACCAATCATTTTCGTTAACAATCAGAAGAATTAATGGAAGGCAGACAAGAACAGGTAACGCATTGCTGCGCTAATATTAGTCTTAGTCATAGGAAAGGGGAATTTCGTTAAAATTCAGTAAAGGCGCGGTTGGGCGATGAAGTCTGGGGCCGCTAGCAGTGTGTGGTAATAGTCGGCAGCCAGTAGACGAGGCAGGGTAAAAATGGCGCGGAGCTGCAGCGGCGTATTGCACGTACGAGTTGTTTGGAGTGGAGCAACAGCGAGGCAGGGAACTGCAGCGTTGCTTGAAGTTATTGTGATGTATGTGGTGGGGGCACTAGGCCAGAGCCAGGAGGGTGATGTGTAAGTGGCTGACATATGAGAATTTACCCCTGCCATAGTTTCAGGCTCCCTCTGATACTACGTCAGAAGCGAGGGGAAAAGCAGTATAAATAGTCAGGCACTTTTAGCTTGAGGAGTGTGCCAGGTCAGTCGCGATTCGGGTAGGACCTGTGCTGGTCTATGCATATAGGAGCCAGTCTGGCAGAGATGTTGTAAATATTCTGTGTGAACCTGTACTTTGTTTCTATGTACTTCTACGGGCTGTATTCCACCTCAGGGGCCACAACAGTGGGGTAGGACAGAACGGCAGCCGGGTACTTGAAGATTGCGTGGTCTGCCTGAAGGAGGGCAGTGACAGCACTCTGCAGCAGGTCCAGGACGGGCCACGTTTGCTTCCCACCTGAAATATCGGGGCCGAGGCAAGGTGTATGCTGTGGGAGGCATGGCAGCACTGCAGCGCTGCAGCAACGCCAGAGACGGGGGCAGGTGTTGCCATCTGGCAAGCACCACTAGCAGCAAGTTGCGGCACCACATCCAGGTTCAAATGGTTCAAATGGCTCTGAGCACTATGCGACTTAACTTCTGAGGTCATCAGTCGCCTAGAACTTAGAACTAATTAAACCTAACTAACCTAAGGACATCACACACATCCATGCCCGAGGCAGGATTCGCACCTGCGACCGTAGCGGTCGCTCGGCTCCAGACTGTAGCGCCCAGAACCGCACGGCCACCCCGACCGGCCCACATCCATATCCAGGAGGGCGCGGGTTTGTGTCTGGTCCTGTCCTGGGAGCAGCAGCAGCCGAGGGCCACGGGTTACCAGCATAACCACCTTCGTTCCATGGTTGGACATAGCAGGCCAAATAGGGCGGAGGGCAGTGGGGACCAGGGACTGTAACAGTCTCCCGAATCGCCGGCAGCTACGCGATGCAAGACGCGACGCATCGGCGGGCGGTGACCGGGCAGAGCGTGGCCGACTTCCAGCTGAGTAGGAATCGTTAGCGGTAGTATTTCACCTGGAACAAGTCACGCCCACTCACCCGCGGTTTTCCCGGTCTTTGTTCGGCTCCTGGGCATCGTTTCAGTTGACCCACGTGGTTTACCGCGTTCGGCTGCACTTGGAGTGAATGTTACATTAGTATCTCGCTAGGTCTTAAATTTCGCCAGATGGTTAAAAGACACGCTACAAAAAAAGTGCACAATTGGCCTCAGCTGTGCCAGGTACTTCCACAGCAAACATAACAGAAAACAATGTAGCACTGAATTCTTTAAATACGAGAACTCAGTATTCAGATGAATAGCCTATGAAGAAACATACTTCTGTGTGAGAAAATGTACCCAAAGCTGCAACAGGAAAAACCTACCCTCAAATGACAATTTGCTTGGAGAAAGAGGAACCACAGTATTCTTGACACTCAAGTTTCAGAACTCAGACAGTGTATGTGAAACAAGCACCAATGTTCACTATACTTCCAGATGGCATCAAAATTACTTTGTTCTTGCTAGATCGATCCAAGCTGTTTTTGCGTGTTATTCACTGAATACTTTTGCTGAAAAGTCTTAGGAGTGGACGTGAAGGACGTTTTACAGCTGTGAAACACTGCAGCATTTATTTCCTCCATAACTGCTCTGTGACAAACATACACATCATCATTATTATTTTAAAAAATGGTTTGAATGACATTTACGAAATTAATAAATCTTTTGGTTAAAAACAGACAGGACAAAGAATAACGACAGGTTATTTTTCTGAGACGCTTGCAACAGCATATAGGACACTAATCACACAGAAAGAGCCACAACTCTTTATAACCTCGTTTATAATGCGCAGGTATGGCACTGGAAGAATTTACAAGTTAAAATTCACCCATTACCCACGCAAATACAAACGAAACATGGCATATAAGCAAACATCTTCCTGCTTTCATTAGGCATTTCTACTTTATGGCATTCTTATATTCTTTAATTTTCATGAGCCACTATGAGAGCCTACATAAACAAAAGACTTTCACTTATTTCCATATAATGTTGATTTTAGACAACAAAGTTAGTTGACTGCATCCGTGGCTTTACTACCGACATGACAGATTCAAGACCATTGTTTTCGCACTGTATGTTTGCTATGCTGTTTCCCTCAAATAAATGTGTTATAATAAGTGAATTAGTTAATGAAAATTTGTCCTTATTGCCCTTAAATGGCATTTTTTGTTTTCTGTTACTGGCGATGCTTTCAATTCTCTATAAATACTTTTATTTCTTTAATAATGCGCATTCATGTTACATTACTATCGAGAAAAACTTAAATTTGTTATCATTACTGAATCTCATCACAGTGTAACATGTGTTGGACTGTACGATAACAACTTTGTTGTAGCTTCCCGTTTGCGGAACTGGCGGCTGTTTAGGGGAGGGCCTTACACTGTGGGTAGGCGTGGAGGGGGGTGAATGGGCGGGACTTGTTCCGGGTGAAATCCTAGCGCTAAGGGTACGTCAGCTGAGTGGCCTTGATGACGGAGCAGCGGCGTCGGCATACCAGGGGTTGCTGAGCTAGCTGGACTCGCTGGGACAATGCTGCGGGCGGCACGCCGACACTGCGTTGCACCCATCGAAGTACTGTAAATTATGTGAATAAAGCAATGCTACCGAATACTGCTGTATCACTCTGCATAGCCTCTTGATGCTATTGAAATTGCTCGGCCTCCTGATGAAATACGGTGCGGTGGGTCCCAGCTTCAGCTCGCCCATCGGAAGTCCCGGGTTCGACCATCAACAGTCTGCAATAGCATTTACTAATGCACACTGCCAATATTGAACATAAACTTTCTTTTGGAACACGGCACTTAACACTGGAGACAGGTTCACAAGCACCACGGATACATAAGGTTAATACGTAAAACCAATTATAATGAGATATCAGCCAATGAATCAGTTTAAAATGTCTACCGGATTTTGCTATCACATTACCTTTTGAATGCCATGGAGACGTAGACATCCATACCCAACAAACAGAAGGAAGGCAGACCAAAATGACAGTGAGCACTGCCCTGACAGCTCGGCGCTCTTTTGATAAACCACAGCACAATCCACGTCGGCACTCGATAACTTACACAGGGTAACATCACCATAATATTTTTCGCCCGCCAGCGGCTAAAACCACGGTGAACGGGTCCCACAGAGAGCTCGTTACAGCTTCGTTCCTCAGCTCATATTACTCACAAATCGGTCATCAAGCCCTGGAGCCACCACACCAGACGGTGCTGCGCTCCAGCAGCAAAGTGTTGGTCAAAGGCTATATGTATAGTGACATCGATACCCTGCGAGAAAGCTGCCACAGCTCAGAATCCTTCCACCGGATTACCAAAAGGTGTAGCGCGATGTATGAGAAGCTGCTCGACCATTTTACCTCATTGTTTCTAACTCTCTACGCTCAGTCACTGTGCTATTTTATCTAAAACTGACATGGTGAGACAGTGGTTGTGTGCAATTAATGTAGGTTAATTCTTACAAAGAAGAAGACAGCAACCAGCCACTATTAGTACTGCTATTTATTTAGGTAAACAGCGCCGTTACCGGTTTCGAACTGACAAGTTCATCATCAGACGGCTGTTCACATGATTTGCAAGATACACTTTACATTATCGTCAGTTTTCGATTTTTATTCTTCCACTGTGGCGAAATATTTTTGGTGTGTTGGTGCCCTACGGTAGAAAACAGTGTTAGAAGCGCCCTATGTGAAAATAAATAACCTCCAAACGGTGAAATACATAGTAAATAAATATGTGAGGTTAAGTGGTTATGGTACTTACGTCGAAAATTCCTTGCGATTTTGTTGCGAAGTTGCAGGATTGTATTTTTCGGATATTCGAAACTATATCTAGCACTTATGTAATTTGTACATCACCATATTGTGCTAAACACCAAACACACCAAAAAGAATTTGCCACATGTGAAGTTATCACAAGGATTGCAGTGTCAGAGACGTTCTCTCTCAGAGACATCACAATATACAGATTGCTTTGATTTCACGGTGTGACTGTTTTTAAAGAATATCATAACATAATGAAAATTAAAACACAAAGATAAACCTTACATTATGAGCATATAATATTACTGATGAAGTTGACAGATGTAGTAACCAGCATGTGTGAATGTTACTTATATGGTATTATGTAAATACTGTGCTATATACTAGGAACAACATAGAGGTGAGATAAAGTGAGTAATATGACAGTAACAATTATATTAACATCTATGGTGCAATGAAATTTTGAATCAAGAATAGTAGCAGTAAAGTTTTTTTTCCAAGGAATCAAGGTAGCATTACAAGTATTTATATTACAAAGCATACCATACTCTGTGAGCATTAATTACAAGTAAATTGGGAAAATGTGATGGCCAGTTGTATGAATGTTACTTATATGGTATTGTGTAAATACAATGCAATAAACAGGTGACAACATATACATGAGATACATGAAAAATGTGACAGTAGTAATTATATTAATGTAGTATGGCACACCACTTTTATTTTTAAATCAGTTTTACAGTTTCAGTTATGTGTGACTGAGCAAGCAGCCCTATTATGATGTAATACTTTATTTGGATTATTGATTGCATGTTGTTGTTAAAAGGAGTAGTGTTTATTTATGTTTTAAACTTCACTCACATATTATCCAGTGTGGAGGGGTTAGACCTCCTAGTTCCCATAGGTGTGCAGATACTGGCGAAAAGGATTTTTCAATCCCTGACATCTAGGCCACCCTGCATGACAAGCATGTTGAAAGTGTTGCGGTTGCTCTATGTGCAAATGACCATGGCTGAGCAGAGATAAGGGAGAGAATGGAATGGGTAGTGAGAGGGAAGTAGGATGAGGTTGACAGAGAAAGGGAGGAGAAGGAGATAGAGGGAGGCAGGAAAAGGAGGGGATGGACAGAGAGAGAGGACAGAGTATGAGATGAAAGACACAGGGGTAGAAGGAGACTGATAAAGGGGAAGGAAGTCATGGACAGAGAGAGGGGAAGAAGGAGACGGATAGAGAAATGGAAGAAGAAGGAGATAGGAGGAGAGACAGGGAGGAGGAGATGACAAGAGAGAGGGGAGGAGATGTGAGGCATATGTACCATATGAGTATGTTGGCCAAGCCACAAGTAAAAGTCTGTTTCTTTTGTTTTTCAACACACATCCTACCTATTATATCCCCTTCCTCCGACCAAATAATGCACAAGTTGTGAATTTTAAAAATCAGCATGTAAGTTGTCCAGGCTGCGCTTCACAGCAAGCAAATTTCATTACCTTGCATTCCGCTGAGAATTAATGCCATGTTTCTTGTTTGATTCACTTCGGCTCCAGCTCGCGAAAGACGTTGTCAATTCCCCTTTCCTCTCCGTGCCAGTTTCTCGATAGGCACTGTGAGATGGTTCGCCATTGGATCATCCTACTCCTGAAGTACCGTAGGCGTCTACTTGGTCGATCAGGATCGCATCTCTATATAATCATATGTTATCTGCTACTCCATGCGTATCCAAAACGCATAACATCTTATTAAGCAGTTAAAGAACGTGGATGTGAAGGACAGAAACGGAAATCGGAAGTAAAGTTCAAAGTACCCGTATATCAGCTAATAGCATGGTAACTTGAACTCATTATCCGTCTGCTCTTAAGATATCTTTACCTTCCAGCCTTCGTTACCATTTTTATACATTTCAAATCAGGAACTCAGAAGTAATTTACATTCCTGTTATGCAGCACTCACTAACTTTCGTGCACAGCCATGTGCTCCATTGGCGCTACTTTTTCGAAACAATCACTTGCTTACCAGAATCACTAACTCTATCATAGCCAACTTGATCCAGTCCTTTTCTCCATTGTAGCGTTGTTAACGTTCTTAGATAAAGGTTCTCTTACGTTCGTCGTTGCTCTGATATGGCAACATTTCGATTACAATAACTTTGAGATTTGTGTTTCAGTTAAATGAAATGAATAGCAGAAGGTACTTACAGTAGTCACTTTTACAGGTTGCTGGACCAGCAGTCGCTGCTCAGATAACAGGAAAAAAATCAAACACAAGAAATGTTGAAATAGATTGAGAAATGAAGACAAGCAAGAGAGAGATTCTAACAATTATGGGATGAGGCAATGAAACATTCAGCATTGCCCCATGCAACAAGGATGACTTCATGGTTCAGTTGCTGTTGTACACCGCCTGAAACAAAAATTGAAACACCTAGAAACGGAAGAGGAACTTCACTGTTTGAGAGGATATGTGATGTTATTTTAGTGATTATACGTGGGTCATTCCAAAAGAAATGCACACTATTTTTGTAAAGTGTATGGATATGCTGCTGTCGATCGCAGTACAGTTAGTCGGTTGGCAAGCAGGTTACATGATGAAAGCGGGCACAGCAATATTGAGGATTCTTCTAGCATCGGCAGGCCTCATACTGCACACACTCCAGACAATGTGCAGAGAGTTAACGAATTGGTGACTGCTAACAGATGCATCATAGTGAACGAATTGTCACGCTACGTTGGGATAGGGGAAGCGAGGGTTTTCAGAATACTGAAAGTGTTGGCGTTAAAAAAGGTTTATGCCAAGTGGGTTCCCAGGATGTTGACAGTGGCTCACAAAGAAACAAGAAAAATGGTATACACCGAACTTTTGGAACAGTACGAGAATGGTGGAGATTAATTTCTTGGAAGAATTGTGACAGGTGATGAAACATGGCTCCACATTTTTCACCAGAGACGAAGAGGCAATCAATGGAGTGGCATCATGCAAATTCACCCAAGAAAAAAAAAATTCAAAGCCACACCTTCTGCTAGAAAAGTTATGGCTACGGTTTTTTTCGATTCCGAAGGACTCTTGCTTGTGGACATCATGCCAAGTGGAACCACCATAAATTCTGATGCATATGTGACGACACTGAAGAAACTTCAAGCTCGACTGAGTCGTGTTCGACCACATCGGCAAAAGCAGGATGTTTTGCTGTTGCACGACAGTGCACGGCCACATGTCAGTCAAAAAACCATGGAAGCGATCACAAAACTCGGATGGACAACACTGAAACACCCGCCTTACAGTCCTGACCTGGCTCCATGTGACTATCATCTCTTTGGGAAACTGAAAGACTCGCTTCGTGGAACAAGGTTTGAAGATGATGACTCCCTTGTGCACGCTGCCAAACAGTGGCTCCAACAGGTTGGTCCAGAATTTTACCGTGCGGGTATACAGGCGCAGGTTCAAGATGGCGTAAGGCAGTTGAGAGAGATGAAAATTATGTGGAGAAATGAAAATATTGTTCCTAAAGGATGTATCTACACACTGTAAAACTTTCAAACATGTAGAATAAAAGATGAATTTTTTAAAAAAATAATGTGCATTTCTTTTGGAGTGACCCTCGTAAAACCGAGTCAAATTTGCGAAGAACTTGGCAGTATGAGACCACTTCTCAGTATGACTTGCAGCCTCTCTGTCCTCGATGTATCCAGGATACTGGCACTGGGACGGAGTTGACATCCAAGCTGGTCCCAAACATATTCTATTGGAGACAGCTCTGGGGATCTTGCTGGCCACAGGAGTTCCTCAACATCACGCAGTCAGTTCATAGAGACGCGCGCTACGTGTGGAAGAGCAATGTCCTGTTGAAAAATGGCAACACGGTACTGCTGCATGAGAGATAACACGTGAGGACACAGGATTTCCGCGACGTACTGTTGTGCCATAAGAATGTCCTCAATTACTACCAGTCTTGAACTGAAATCATAACCGGTGGTTCCCCTCAGACAATGATTACCGGCGTAACTCCGTTGTGCCTCTCCAGAAGAGTGGAAAAATAGGACCTCTCCGCAGGTCACCACCTTCATCACCGACGATGTTCGCCCGACATAGTGCGAAACCTTGATTCATTACTGAACACAGTGCGGTGTCATTCTTCAGCAGTCTATATTTCCCAGCTGCGCCCAGCACTCCAGACGCAGCCGTTTGTGTTGTGCTGTTAATGGCAGCCTACACTGGGACGTCCGACGTTCTTTGTGTAATGGATAGTGTCATTGCCTCTAGATCACGGGCACCCAGGTTCAATTCCCGGCAGTTTCGAAGATTTTATATGCTTGGGAGCTGGGTGTTTGTATTGTCCTGATTATTCTATTTCATCTTCATCGACGCCCAACCTGTCATCTGTTACATTATCAGATGCCAAGTTTTTCTTATTTGCAGATGATACAAACATTGCAGTAAATAGCGAATCAAATATAAATTTAGAAAGGGCAGCTAATCAAATTTTTACAAACATTAATAAGTGGTTCATAGCCAATTCACTGTCATTGAACTTTGAAAAGACCCACTATATGCAGTTCAGAACTTCCAAGAGATTTCCTTCTGGTGTGTGTATAAAATATGATGACATGGAAATAGGAGAAGTTGATAGTGTAAAATTCTTGGGATTACAACTTGATAATAAATTTAGTTGGGAGCGACATACTAAGGAACTGCTAAAGTATCTAAACAAGTCTGTGTTTGCAATGCGAATGATGTCAGACATAGGAGATATAAATGTAAAAAAATGGCATATTTTGCTTATTTTCACTCCATTATGTCATATGGCACCATATTTTGGAATAACTCCTCAAACCGAGAAAACACTTTTAGAGTACAGAAGCGTATAATAAGAGTAATGTGTAGCGTAAATCTACATCTACATCTAAATCTACATCTACATCTATATCTACATACATACTCCGCAATCCATCATACGGTGCGTTGCGGAGGGTACCTCGTACCATAACTAGCATCTTCTCTCCCTGTTCCACTCCCAAACAGAACGAGGGAAAAATGACTGCCTATATGCCTCTGTACGAGCCCTAATCTCTCTTATCTTATCTTTGTGGTCTTTCCGCGAAATATAAGTTGGCGGCAGTAAAATTGTACTGCAGTCAGCCTCAAATGCTGGTTCTCTAAATTTCCTCAGTAGCGATTCACGAAAAGAACGCCTCCAGAGACTCCCACCCGAGTTCCTGAAGCATTTCCGTAACACTCGCGTGATGATCAAACCTACCAGTAACAAATCTAGCAGACCGCCTCTGAATTGCTTCCAAGTCCTCCCTCAATCCGACCTGATAGGAATCCCAAACGCTCGAGCAGTACTCAAGAATAGTTCGTATTAGTGTTTTATAAGCGGTCTCCTTTACAGATGAACCACATCTTCCCAAAATTCTACCAACGAACCGAAGACGACTATCCGCCTTCCCCACAAGTGCCATTACATGCTTGTCCCACTTCATATCGCTCTGAAATGTTACGCCCAAATATTTAATCGACGTGACCGTGTCAAGCGCTACACTACTAATGGAGTATTCAAACATTACGGGATTCTTTTTCCTATTCATCTGCATTAATTTACGTTTATCTATATTTAAAGTTAGCTGCCATTCTTTACACCAGTCACAAATCCTGTCCAAATCATCTTGTATCCTCCTACAGTCACTCAACGACGACATCTTCCCGTACACCACAGCATCATCAGCATCCAAGGACATCATGTCGAAACCTATTCAAAGAATTGGGCATACCAACCATAGCTTCTCAGTATATTTGAAGTTTGTTGTAAATAATACATCTCTTTTTCCAACTAACTGCTTAGTACACTGTATCAATACTAGGAATAAGAACAATATACATAAAGATTTAAAATCACTTACTCTTGCCCAGAACGGAGTCCAGTATTCAGCAACGCATATTTTCAATAAGTTACCAGCAACCATTAAGAGTTTAATTTCAGACAAGGCACAATTTAAACATAATTTAAAAGAATTTTTGGTGGCCAACTCCTTCTGTTCCAGCCATGAATTTCTCAACAAGTGCAGTAGACCATTTTAATGAAAATTTGTTATTCTTTAATTTTTGACAATACTTGTTTGTAACGGCCAAGTAACTACGTACTGTGTGAATGATGGATGTATGGAAAGCAACAAAAAAATGGTTCAAATGGCTCTGAGCACTATGGGACTCAACTGCTGTGGTCATCAGTCCCCTAGAACTTACAACTACTTAAACCTAACCAACCTAAGGACATCACACACACCCATGCCCGAAGCAGGATTCGAACCTGCGACCGTAGCAGCAGCGCGGCTCCGGACTGGAGCGCCTAGAACCGCACAGCCACCGCGGCCGGCTATGGAAAGCAGACGTAAGTCTTAAGTCTGTAAATAGTGGAAGTTTAATTTTAAATCTTGTACATAATTTGACTGTTCTTAGCTGAGGATCATTGAAATGAATAATTTACTTAAATTTTTGACAATACTTGGTTGTAACAGCCAAGTAACTACCTACTGTGTGAATGATGGGTGTATGGAAAGCAGATGTAAGTCTTAAGTCTGTAATTAGTGGAAGTTTAATTTTAAATCTTGTACATGATTTGACTGTTCTTAACTGAGGATTATTGAAATGAATAATTTACTTTAATTTTTTACAATACTTGGTTGTAATAGCCAAGTAACTAGCTACTGTGTGAATGATGGAATTAATGAAAGCAGATGTAAGTATTAAACCTGTAAATATTAGAAGTTTAATTTTAATTCATGTACATAATTTTACTGTTTATTGACTGAGGATCATTCAAATTAATGAAACTCAAGTTTTTCTAATTACATTTTTGTAATGTGTTTATCTGACATGATCCACACCCAGGAGGATCCCCTCTTTTGTGGGTCTATGGAATGAATAATTAATTTAATCTAATCTAATCCAAGTTGGCGAAGTGACGTCAAATAGAAAGACCTGCACGAAGCTGCCGAAAAACTCCACACGATGTCTCCTGGCCAATAACGCCATACAGTCATTTTATTTTTTTACTCAAGAGACGGTAATTCCGGCTGTTAGTAGTCTCCGACAAATGGTTAGAGACGACACACGATGTGGCAGGAAGTCGATTAGTTGCACTCGGATGGCTGGCTCAGGCGTGAGGTGGCTACGAGTTTCTTGTTGATACACCCTTGTGACGCTCGGAAGTGGTCGACCAGAATCCTGACGATCAATGTGCCTGCCCTCTCGTTCCCAGGCAGTCCAACACTGGACCACTGTCACATTCAAATGCCTCATAAACATGTATACTGTGCGATTCGACCAGATGGTCAAATGCATACACGCTGTGAGGTTCCGTAAAATTCTGCCTGAAGTCGATAATTCTGTCTCACAAGAGTACGCGGCCTTCATAGTGATAATTCAGCATCTGACATTGTTCATGCCCCTTGTATACCCTGCCTGGTGTGGTAAGAATCCTAAGCACAAACAGCACTAAACACAAACAATAATAATGCTCACTGGTGGCTATTCTAACTATCGGAGAATTGCAATTCGAATCGTGTAAATACCTGCCGATGGTGTGTACATGTACGAAGTTCCACTGACATCGCACGATGTCTTCTGGTTGCTACACGTCTATCAGTCAGCGTACTTCGAGTTATCATTGTAATATCAATTAATCGAGTTGCCGCAATTACCAAGTAACAAAATCATTACCTAAATAGCTTGCCCGCCAAAAGTCGGAGACTGCCCTAAACGTCTGAGGCTTCAGTACTCACAAACACTGCTATCATGGCACCCAAACCATAGGTGTTTGTGGTCTGGTAGCTGACTATACCTATTGCAGAAGCACGTGTTGACCTCTACAAGACATTCGTTAAAATTAGATCCACTGCTCGCCTTGGGTGCGCTTTAAGACCTCTGCTCCTAGGAAAACAATCGGCATACTAAAGCGGTATTACTTTTTATGACCTACGTATGTAAGGAATGAAAAGATACGCTTGAAGTTCTCCAAGGCTATGGATACTGTGATATGGAATAGCTCGGTAGGGAGTTCAACTGCCGGCCGGTGTGACCGAGCGGTTCTAGGCGCTTAAGTCTGGAACCGCGCATCCGCTACGGTCGCAGGTTCGAATCCTCCCTCAGGCATGGATGTGTATGATGTCCTTAGGTTAGTTAGGTTTAAGTAGTTCCAAGTCCTAGGCGACTGATGACCTCAGATGTTAAGTCCCATAGTGCTCAGATCCATTTGAACCATTTGTACCATTTGGAGTTCAGCTGACGATGAATGGATGTTTCTAAGAAGGGCAATCACAGAAGCTGGAAAGAGAAATATAGGAACAAAGAAGGTAACTGCGAAGAAACCAGGGAAAACAGAAGAAATACTTCAGTTGACCGATGAAAGAAGGGAGTACAAAAATGATTAGGGAAATTCAGGAATACAGAAATAGCAGTCACTTCAGAATGAAATAAATAGAAAGTGCTTGGAAAGCTTGGGCGAAATTGCTGAATGAGAAATCGAAATAAAAAATATTGTCGAGAAGACTGACAGAAAAGTTTTAAGAACATTCAGTGAATATAAAAGCGAGGATGATAACATTAAGAGTGCAGTGGGAATATCATTGATAAATGCAGAAGAGAGTGCGGATAGGTGAAAAAATCACACTGAAGGCCTTTATGAGGGGGAAGACTTATCTGATGACGTGATAGGACAAGAAACAAGAGTCGATGTAGAAGAGATAGGGGATCCAGCATTAGAATCAGAATTTAAAAGAACTTTGGAAGGCTTAGAAGTGAATAAGCCAGCAATGATAGATAACATAACATCATAATATCTAAAATCATTGGGGAAAGTGGAAACAAAACGACTATTCACTCTGGTGTGTAGAATATATGAGACTGGTGATGTATCATCTGACTTTCGGAAAAACATCGTCCATACAATTCCGAAGATTGCAATAGCATACAGGTGCGAGAATTATCGCACAATCAGCTTAACAGCTCATGCTGTTACTGGCAAGAAAAATATACAGAAGAATGGAAAAGAAAATTGAGGATGTGTGACACGACAATCAGATTGGCTATAGGAATGGTAAAGTCACCAGAGAGATAGTTCTGAAGTTGCGGTTGATGATGAAAGCAAGACTAAAGAACAGTCGAAACACCTTCATAGGGTTTGTCGACCTCGAAAAAGCATTCGACAATGTAAAATGGTGCATAATGTTCGAAATTCTGAGAAAGAAAAGGTTAAGCTATAGGAAATAGCGGGTAATATATTGTAAGTAGGCTGTTTAGGTTTTTTTATTGGTAACGCCACCTCTGTATAAAAATCACTGGCTGTGCTGTGTGCAATCTGTGGCTAGTTTGCATTGTTGTCTGCCATTGTAGTGTTGGGCAGCGGCAGCTGGATGTGAACAGCGCGTAGCGTTGCGCAGTTGGAGGTGAGCCGCCAGCAGTGGTGGATGTGGGGAGAGAGATGGCGGAGTTTTGTAATTTGTCATGAACTGCTATATATATTATGACTATTAAGGTAAATACATTGTTTGTTCTCTATTAATATCTTTCATTTGCTAACTATCCCTATCAGTAGTTAGTGCCTTCCTTAGTTTGAATCTTTTATTTAGCTGGCAGTAGTGGCGCTCGCTGTATTGCTGTAGCTTGAGTAACGAAGATTTTTGTGAGGTAAGTGATTTGTGAAAGGTATAGGTTAATGTTAGTCAGGGCCATTTTTTTGTAGGGATTTTTGAAAGTCAGATTGCATTGCGCTAAAAAAATATTGTGTATCAGTTTAAGCACAGTCATGTATAATTGTTCAAAGGGGACGTTTCAATATAATAAACTACTGGCCATTAAAATTGCTACACCAAGAATAAATGCAGATGATAAACGCGTATTCATTCGACAAATATATTATACTAGAACTGACATGTGATTACATTTTCACGCAATTTGAGTGCATAGATCCTGAGAAATCAGTACCCAGAACAACCACCTCTCGCCGTAATAACGGCCTTGATACGCCTGGGCATTGAGTCAAACAGAGCTTGGATGGCGTGTACAGGTACAGCTGCCCATGCAGCTTCAACACGATACTACAGTTCATCAAGAGTAGTGACTGGCGTATTGTGACGAGCCAGTTACTCGGCCACCATTGACCAGACGTTTTCAGTTGGTGAGAGATCTGGAGAATGATCTGGCCAAGGCAGCAGTCGAACATTTTCTGTCTCCAGAAAGGCCCGTACAGGACCTGCAACATGCGGTCGTGCATTTTCCTGCTGAAATTTAGGGTTTCGCAGGGATCGAATGAAGGACAAGCGACGGGTCGTAACACATCTGAAATGTAACGTCTAGTGTTCAAACTGCCGTCAATGCGAACAAGAGGTGACCGATACGTGTAACCAATGGCACCCCATACCATCACGCCGTGTGATACGCCAGTATGGCGATGACGAATACACGCTTCCAATGTGCGTTCACTGTGATGTCGCCAAACACGGATGCGACCATCATGATGCCGTAAACAGAACCTGGATTCATCCGAAAAAATGACGTTTTGCCATTCGTGCACCCAGGTTCGTCGTTGAGTTCACCATCGCAGGCGCTCCTGTCTGTGATGCGGCGTCAAGGGTAACCGCAGCCAGGGTCTGCGAGCTGATAGTCCATGCTGCTGCAAACATCGTCGAACTGTTCGTGCAGATGGTTGTTGTCTTTCAAACGTCCCCATGTGTTGACTCAGGGATCGGGACGTGGCTGCACGATCCGTTACAGCCATGCGGATAAGATACCTGTCATCTCGTCTGCTAGTAATACGAGGCCGTTGGGATCCAGCACGGCGTTCCGTATTACTGTCATGAACCCACCGATTCCATATTCTGCTAACAGTCATTGGATCTCAACCAACGCGAGCAGCAATGTCGCGATACGATAAACTGCAATCGCGATAGGCTACAATCCGACCTTTATCAAAGTCGGAAACGTGATGGTACGCATTTCTCCTCCTTACACGAAGCATCACGACAACGTTTCACCTGGCAACGCCGGTCAACTGCTGTTTGTGTATGAGAAATCGGTTGGAAACTTTCCTCATGTCAGCACGCTGTAGGTGTCGCCACCGGCGCCAACCTTGTGTGAATGCTCTGAAAAGCTAATCATTTGCATATCACAGCATCTTCTTTCTGTCGGTTAAATTTCCGTCTATTGCACGTCATTTTCGTCCAGTAGTGTATGTACAATAGCTATGAGGGTACAATAAGGGTGGACGGCCAAGAACGAAGTGCTCGGATTAAAAAAGGTGTATGACGTGGATGTACTCTTTGGCCCCTACTGTTTAAACTATGCATCGAAGAAGCAATGACGGAAAGAGTCTAATTAAAATCCTAGGTGAAGGGATGTCAGTTATAAGATACGCTGATGACATTTCTATTTTCAATGAAGGTGTAGAAGAATTACATGATCTGCTGACTGGAATGATCGGTCTAATGAATAGAGAAAGTCGATGAAAGACGAAAGTAACGAAAAGCAGAAAAAATGAAAACAGCGAGTAACTTAACATCAGGTTTGGTGATGAGGAAGTTAAGGAATTCTGCTACCTAGGGAGGAAAATAACTAATGACCGGTCGAGTTAGGAGAACACAAAAATCAGACTAGCGCTGTCAAAATAGCCGTTCCTGGCCAATAGGAGTCTACTAGTATCAAACATAGGCTTTAATTTGAGGAAGAAATTTCTGAGAATGTGCATTTGAAGTACAGCGTTGTATGGTAGTGAAATATGGACAGTGGGAATTCTGGAACAGAAAAGAATCGAATCATTTGAGATGTGGTGCTCCAGAAAAATGTTAAAAATTAGACTATGGAAATGAGGAGATTCTCCGCAGAATCGGCGAGGAAAGGAATATATAGAAAACACTGAAAAGCGGAAGGGACAGGTTGGTAGGACATCTGTTAGGACATAAGGGAATGACTTCCATGGTGCTAGAGGGAGCTGTAGACGGCAGTAACTGTAGAGGAAGACAGAGATTGGAATACATTCAGCAAATAATTGAGGATGTAGGTTGCAAGCGTTACTCTGATATGAAGAGGAATTCGTGGCGGGCCGCATCAAACCAGCCAGAAGACTGATGACTGGAAAAATAACAACTGTGTCTTTTATGGCAGTTCTGGTTCAAACGGCTCTGATCACTATAGGACTTAACATCTGAGGTCATCAGTCCCCTAGACTTGAGAAGTACTTAAACCTAACTAACCTAAGGACATCATACACATCATACACATCCATGCTTCTTTGTGTGGGCGATAAACAACTTCGTTACCGGTAGTCCCACTAAGTGCTTTCACGTGGGCTAAGTTTACAGGCTCTGACTGACGTGCCCGCCGACCTGTTACGTTGCCCGCTAGCTAGCCGCGCGCTGCCGCCCGCTAATACGCCATTATCGAGCGCTAACAGCCCATGACGGCGCAAGCCTGCTCGTCGCCCAGGCAATCACGCACCAGACCGATCCAGGCGCCAAGCCGAGCCACGCCACACGGCGGGGGTGAGTCACGGGTGACGTCTAGCGCCAGTGCATCATCACTGCCGTAAATACAAACAGGCGAGGTGACAGTCTGACAATGAGAAAAACAACTGCCTCATTATCCGGAACTGCTCAACCTGACGAACAACTGTCTGCCTTCCACTCTTCTTCTCTCTCTCTCCCTCTCTCTCTTCCTCCAGTGTCTATTTCACTCTCTCTCTCTCTCACACACACAAACTCACACAGACACACTAGTACACACACACTTTATCTCATGTTCAGATGGCACTGATCCATCGCATACTATATCTAGAAAGTAAACAACCCACGGTCAAGGCTTTTTCTGTCGGTTAGCAGTCAATCATTTCGTCAGTACTCAAGTCGGGGCGTAATACTCGGTATCTCCACACATCTCGGAAAGCAGTTCTCACGTGGAACAACCAATAAATTACGGTTCTGAAGAACATGGTGTTGCATGCCAACCTTGTATAATTCAGCTAATGGTTAAAATTTTCAAAGTCTCAGAGCAAAGCTACACTATGTGATAAAAAGTATCCGGACACCCCCAAAAACATACGTTTTTCATACGGGTGCACTGTGCTGCCACCTACTGCCAGGCACTCCATATAAGCGACATCAGTAGTCATTGGAAATCGTGAGAGAGCAGAATGGGGCGCTCAGCAGAACTACGGACTTCGAACGTGGTCAGGTGATTGGGTGTCACTTGTGTCATACGCCTGTACGCGAGAATTCCACACTCCTAACCATACGTAGGTCCACTGTTTCCGATGTGATACTGAAGTGGAAACGTGAAGGGACACGTACAGCATAAAAGCGTACGGGCCGACCTCGTCTTTGACTGACAGAGACCGCCGACAGTTGAAGAGGGACGAAATGTATAATAGGCAGACATCTCTCCAGACCACCACACAGGAATTACAAACTGGATCAGGATGCACTGCAAGTACTATGACAGTTAGGCGGGAGGTGAGAAAACTTGGATTTCATGGTCGATCGGCGGCTCATAAGCCACACATCACGCCGATAAATGCCAAACGACGCCTCGCTTGGTGTAAGGAGAGTAAACATTAGAAGATTGAACAGTGGAAAAACGTTTTGTGGAGTGACGAATCACGGTACACAATGTGGCGATCCGATGGCAGTTTGTGGGTATGGCGAATGCCCGGTGAACGTCATCTACCAGCGTGCGTAGCGCCAACAGTAAAATTCGGAGGCGGCGGTAGTGCTATGGTGTGGTCGTGTTCTTCATGGTGAGGGATTGCACCCCTTGTTGTTATGTGTGGCACTATCACAGCACAGGCCTACATTGATATTTTAAGCACTTCTTAGCTTCCCACTGTTGAAGAGCAATTCGGGGATGGCGATTGCATCTTTCAACACGATAGAGCACCTGTTCATAATGCACGGCCTCTGGCAGAGTGGTTACAGGACAATAACATCCCTGTAGTGGACTGGCCTGCACAGAGTCCTGAGCTGAATCCTATAGAACAGCTCTGGAATGTTTTGGAACGCTGACTTCGTGCCAGGTCTCACCCACCGACATCGATACCTCTCCTCATTGCAGCACTTCGTGAAGAATGGGCTGCCATTCCGCAAGAAACCTTCCAACACCTGATTGAATGTATGCCTGCGAGAGTCGAAGCTGTCATTAAGGCTAAGGGTGGGCCAACACCATACTGAATTCCAGCATTAGAGATGGAGGGCACCACGAAGTTGTAAGTCATTTTTAGCCAGGTGTCCGGATACTTTTGATCACATAGTGTATCCTGCTTACTTTACGGTAGTGTTGACACGAGGTGGGGCAAGTAATAACATTTCATCACTTAGAGTGGGTCAGGGGAAAATATAACATCAGCACTTCTGGCGAAATGGACAGTGGACCTCAAAAAAAATGGTTCAAATGACTCTGAGCACTATGGGACTTAACATCTGAGGTCATCAGTCCCCTAGAACTTGGAACTACTTAAACCTAACTAACATAAGGACGACACACACATCCATGCCCGAGGCACGATTCGAACCTGCGACCGTAGCGGTCGCGCGGTTCCAGACTGTAGCGCCTAGAACCGTTCGGTCACTCCGGCCGGTCAGTGGACCTCAGCAGAAATGTAGTGGGGCAGAGCAGCTAGACAGCACCTTCATTATGTGATAAAAAATCACTATTTTAATGCATCAACTCGTGCATGAGCTTTTACAAACCAGTTCAGTCTATAACAAATTCTTCAAGTAAGCACAGCAGTGAGAACCAGTTATACCTTCGTAATAGCAAGACCTATGTTTTCATGACAAGTGATATCGGGTAAACATTAGCCATTACTTCGCTCCATAAATTCCCCAGCATTTTACCTCATAAGGGAATTGGTCAGATGGGTCAATGGCATACGTAATTTTCGAACTCAATTCCCAGATTACAGCAAAATAACGTCTGGCGTAAGTCTGTTGTAGATTCCCTGCATGATATTGAGCAACAACAGCTGCTATGAGGAGAGATAGCTACCCTGCCATAATCACCAGGCTCGAGGTTCAACGCCATAGCATGCCACTGTCGCATATGGATGGACCCAGGGGTCTTTCCTATCGTCCTGCGTTAGGACATCAGCATTCCTGATACTTCAACGGGGGACTCACATTCGGGAGGACGATGGCTCAAACACACATCTAGCCATTCCGATATAGGTTTCCCGTTATTTCCCTAAATCACTTAAGACAAATGCCGGGATGGTTCCTTCAAAAGGGCACAGCTGCTCCCTTTCTGCATCCTTCCCTTACGCAAGCTTTTGCTCCATCCCTAATCACCTCACTGTCGATGGTATGTTAAGTGAGCCGTGCACACTCCGAACTATGAGTTTTTGTGAACTTCGTTGTCTATCTGTGTTGGTTTCCCGCCCTTGTTGTGGTTACGTCGTGGTCCTTCTTCCTTCTACTTGTGGCAGCAGCGATGTGCATCGATATTTGCACCGTGTACCATCTTTGATTTTGTGCATATAGTCTCCTGCTAGGGGGTCTGCAGTGGAGTCGGTCGGTTGCAGCGTACCAGGAAAGTTATCTCTATGCGGTGCAGTCGGCTGGGTCTGCTGGCGGTCCCTGTGCAGTGTCGTAGCGTGTGTGGAGCTGTCCAATCTCTACGAGCTTCGTGGTTCACCGACCCAGGACGTCAAAGTTGAGTAGTGGTTTCAACTACCCAAGCCACGTCCATTCATGTTTTGTGGTTCGTTTCGGTGGTTCGCTGTTGGGGTGGTTTTCCTATGAGTAACACCGAGTGTTTCTATTGCTGAAATTTAGCCGCCATGAGGTGCAATTAACTATATTGGTTGACTACAATTCAAGTGCACCAGCGGAATTTTCTGCCTTGTGGTCGTCAGTGTTTTGGTTACCTGCCCTGGCCACTGATGTAAATTCAGTGTTCCACTTGGGTGAAGTTAACTATATTACCGTATTGCAAATTCAAGTGTACCAGCGGAATTTTGTGCCTTGTGGCCGATAGTGTTCCGGTTACCAGCCCTGGCCAATAACGTAATTTCAGGCAGCGTCCTTTCCTCATCTGTCCTCATCTGTTGTCGCTGTCCAACATTATGTGTAGTTTTGACAACTAATACACATTTGATTGTGGGTAATCACATTCGTAACGTTTTGTGTTTGAGTTCTCATGTACCGATTGGTGGCAAGCAAGTCGTATTCTCGGTCGGTCTGTGGCTGTCCCCTGGTTGGGTTCCGACGGATCAAGTATAGTGCGCTCACCACCTGTCTCACATAAGTGAACGAGGGCAGACCGACCTCCCTGGAGGCTTCAGAGTACCGTTTGCTTTATTGTCCTTCTTACTGGTGTTTAATTGTCTATTTATAATCTATCATAGCCAATGATTTAAAAAAATTCTTGCTTTAACTGGATTTTATGTATTTTTGAATTTTTTAAAATCAATTGTGGGCCTTCAGCCACTTAAATACTTATTCTGAAAAAAAGAAAAAATCATTTCGGCCTTATGCCTTTGAAAGTTTATGGTAATTTATTCTAAAATCTTGAAAATTTTATTGTGGGCCTTCATCCGTTTGTATTGCATCTTGTTTATGTTTGCCTATTCACCATTGCCTTGAGGCTTTCAGCCTCGCTGTGTATATATATGTTAATTATTTTATTTGCAATGTTAACTGTATGTTTTACCACTTGAGATTTATCTTGTTGCTTTAAGATTTCTTGTTTTGAGGCCTTCAGCCGTGAAGTAATTGCCTTTTTGAAACTCGCAGTTCCAAAGGTTGGGCTATGCGCCGCTTTGGCTTAAAGGTGTTATTAAATTACAATTTTGAGTGAACCTGACCGACACCTTATTTGGCCCTTTCCGCAGTCCTAATCACCTGTTCTGCTCAGCGGGTTTAGCGGGCGTTTCATTAAGGACTAATCTCTTTCTCCTCCCTAATACTTCTGGGGACCAGATGGCAGGCCAAGATCATCGTATTACACGGCTACACAGCAATCGTCATCGCGGTTCAACAGATTGAGATGAATGGCGGTTAGCGGGAGGGGACAGAGCGCCTCCAAAATCAGCGTGTGTAATTCCAACACACGCACCACCTTCACTCACTAACATGGCTTTTCGGTACGGCCGGTGTCGGAGTCACTGTGCGCAGCAAAGCGCCATGGCAGCAGCAGGCCGGGAATGGAGAGCGTGACGTCAGTTACCTCAAGTGGGCTGAAGGCCACTTACAGTGCAGATCCTCGACATGCATCGACAACCGATGTCAACAGCGAGTCAAAACACTGATTGACACTTACAGAAATAAATAACTAATTCTGAAACTTATTTCATGGCACCTACTGGCGACAATAGTTCACCACCATCCTTTCAAGGAGAACTAGCAAGGAGCAAACTGGGAGAGTGCCTCCTGACACAGAACCATCTCTACTTCTGCCCCCCCCCCCCCCCCCAACAGGTGCCCTCTTGCAATAGAGTCTTGAGGGCAATGAAGCATGTGAGACACAATCGTAGAAGAAAGTTACAGATCTGTCTTGCTCTCTTAGTGCCTTGCATACTGTACAAAAACGTTTGTCCAGCGGAAAAAAATACACTACTGGACATTAAAATTGCTACACCACGAAGATGACGTGCTACAGACGCGAAATTTAACCGACAGGAAGAAGATGCTGTGATATGCAAATGATCAGCTTTTCAGAGCATTCACACAAGGTTGGCGCCGGTGGCGACACCTACAACGTGCTGGCATGAGGAAAGTTTCCAACCGATTTCTCATACACAAACAGCAGTTGATCGGCGTTGCCAGGTGAAACGTTGTCGTGATGCCTCGTGTAAGGAGGAGAAATGCGTACCATCACGTTTCCGACTTTGCTAAAGATCGGATTGTAGCCTATCGCGATTGCGGTTTATCGTATCGCGACACTGCTGCTCGCGTTGGTCGAGATCCAATGACTGTTAGCTGAACACGAAATCGGCGGGTTCAGGAGGGTAATACGGAAAGCCGTGTTGGATCCCAACGGCCTCATAACACTAGCAATCGAGATGACAGGTATCTTATCCGCATCGCTGTAACGGATCGTGCAGCCACGTCTCGATCCCTGGGTCAACAGATGGGGACGTTTGAAAGACAACAACCATCTGCACGAACAGTTCGACGACGTTTGCAGCAGCATGGACTATCAGCTCGGAGACCAGGGCTGTGATTACCCTTGACGCTTCATCACAGACAGGAGCGCCTGCCGATGGTGTACTCAACGACGAACCTGGGTGCACGAATGGCAAAACGTCATTTTTTCGGATGAATCCAGGTTCTGTTTAGAGCATCATGATGGTCGCATGCGTGTTTGGCGACATCGCAGTGAACGCACATTGGAAGCGTGTATTCGTCATCGTCAAACTGGCGTATCACCCGGCGTGATGGTATGGGGTGCCATTAGTTACACGTGTCGGTTACCTCTTGTTCGCATTGACGGCACTTTGAACAGTGGACGTTACATTTCAGATGTGTTACGACCCGTGGCTCTACCCTTCATTCGATCCCTGCGAAACCCTACATTTCAGCAGGATAATGCACGACCGCATGTTGCAGGTCCTGTACGGGCCTTTCTAGATACAGAAAATGTTCGACTGCTGCCCTGGCCAGCACATTCTCCAGATCTCTCAGCAATTGAAAACGTCTGGTCAATGGTGGCTGAGCAACTGGCTCGTCACAATACGCCAGTCACTACTCTTGATGAACTGTGGTATCGTGTTGAAGCTGCATTGGCAGCTGTACCTGTACACACCATCCGAGCTCTGTTTGACTCAATGCCCAGGCGTATCAAGGCTTTTATTACGGCCAGAGGTGGTTTTTCTGGGTACTGATTTCTCAGGATCTATGCACCCAAACTGCGTGAAAATGTAATCACATGTCAGTTCTAGTATAATATATTTGTCCAATGAATACGCGTTTATCATCTTCATTTCTTTTTGGTGTAGTAATTTTAACTGTCAGTAGTGTATTTAGACTGTTCAAGATGCCTTAAGTACATAAAAAAACCACGACAAAGGGGCGGTTTTCCGCTGGTTAAGGGATATGTTGAGATATGGGGAAATGATGCACTCAAAAAGCAACCGAGAACTGTGTAGAGGGCCCGCATCTCGTGGTCGTGCGGTAGCGTTCTCGCTTCCCACGCCCGGGTTCCCGGGTTCGATTCCCGGCAGGGTCAGGGATTTTCTCTGCCTCGTGATGGCTGGGTGTTGTGTGCTGTCCTTAGGTTAGTTAGGTTTAAGTAGTTCTAAGTTCTAGGGGACTGATGACCATAGATGTTAAGTCCCATAGTGCTCAGAGCCAACTGTGTAGAGGAGGCTTTATGATTCAGTGTTCAGACCCCTGCGCACTGTCATCTCCCTGAGCTTTCTTAATTCAGTGTTCAGAGGCCCTAAGGGCTAATATTCTCACCATCAAGAAGACCGTGTATCTGTGGGACGATGAAATTGACCATCCAAGTGAGGTGAACCTTATGACAACCACTTATTAAGAACAGGACATTCTCCATTGGAACAGTTTTCTTCTCCAGTGGTATGAACCATTAATATGTGAAACCTGTGGGATACTGGTCTCAATGCTACATATTTTATCAACATGTTTTTTGTAAGCTGACATGAAGTCTGCTTGGCTGGAGGTCTATCCACCAACCTTGCTGACAATGGCAACTGTGCAATACGCATTTCAAAGTGTTATGAAATGCCAGGTCTCTCATCTTAACACTATCTCGTTCGGCGACACCACAGAGGTGTCGTGCGCGAAATAGCGGTCAACGTCCTGCGACACCACAGTGGTCTCGCGCGCGTGGTGTCGCTCAGTGACCGGCGACACTACAGTGCTGTCGTGTGCATACTATCGCTCAGTGGCCGGCGACAGCACTTAAGTATCTATTGCATTCTGCTGGTATTTTGTTTACGTAACAATAAGTTACACACGTCAACAAGTTTTTTTTTGTTTTTATGTGTACTTGTGCCCTTTCATTACGGCAGACGAAAGAGACGATACGATTATTTACGATGAATCCGCGAACGTCTTGTCTGACGTTCCGGACGACTTGGCCGATTGGGAAGAAGACATTGGATATCAAAAATATGAAAGTTAAGCTGAATCGTCGGAAGATAGTGAAATACGTCCAAGAAGAATTTGGCGAACGCTACGGTTACCAACTGAGTCGGATGAATCAGACGAAGAAGATAGTGCACAATGGTCAGACTGTGATTTACCGAGGACCAATAATAAATCTGAAGGATCTCCGGGTAAAAAACGTATTTCCCAAAGATACACAGAGCGTCGAGGATATCGTAGAATTATATATTTGGAACGATCTATTTGAATATATTAGCAACGAAACCAACAAGTACTACAGTCAAAATTGCAATATAAGGTAACTGGATGAAAAAAATGTCAATTTGTCGACGTTACGGGACCCGAACTTAGAAAATGGTTTCGGCTTGCTATCCTTACAGGAACTGTAAAAAAAGCAAGGATTGATGATTATTGGTCAACAAATCCATTGATAGATACACCGATATTTCGCAAAACGATGTCCCGCAACAGATTCAGACAAACATTATCACTTTAACATTTTTCCGACAACAACAATAAACTCGGTAATGCCGATCGGCTTTTCAAAGTGGAATTCGTAATTTATTATTTTTCCAAAAAGTTTCAATAAACTGTTAATCTAGGTCAAAACATCTCAGTTGATGAAGGAATGATACTGTGGCGTGGACGGTTAAATTTTAAAGTTTACAATCCGTCGAAAATTACGAAATGTGGCATACTAATTGGGATGCTGTGTGATTCGAGTACGGGATACATTTCCTCATTCAAGATATATTCCGGCGCTGCACAGCCTTTAGCAAAAACATTGACGGAGATTTGACACCTTCTCATGGAATGTGGTATCACCTCTGCATGGATAATTAGTATAACAGTGTAAAATTTGCAGAGAAGTTACCTGAAAAGAAAATTCGAGTTTGTGGAGCGATACGGCATAATAGAGGTTTTCCGGAAAAATTAGAGCGCAAAAGTGTTTGAAGCTTGTCATCAACGGAAAGATGAAGTTCTCGCACAGGTATGAAGAGCTTCGAAAACTAAAATGATACGAATGATGTCTACAATACATAATGCCACTTTGACTGACATACAAAGAAAATGTACAAAAACCAATTACACAATAAAAAAACCTAAAAGTGTATTAGACTACAACAAATACATGAAAGGAGTGGATCGGACAGACCAATATTTGAGTTAGTACCCTGAATACAGAAAAACTGCAAAATGGTCAAAAAAGATTTGCATGTACCTCTTTAAGTGCTCATTGTTTAATGCATTCCGTACATGGCAATATTTCAATACAGAACACAAGAGTCTCCGATTTCACGTTTTTTTATTGAAAGTGTCTGATTCGTGGATAAAAGACCATGTACCTGCTTCTGAGCAAAACTTGGATGTTGCCACTACATCGCGTACGTATAATCATGATCCGGTTGACAGCCTTTCCGGTCACATACAGCAACACCAACTAATAGGCCTACGTATTTCCGAAACGACAAACGACAAACATCTTGAAGACTGTTTTGCTGCATTCATATGAAAGAGAAATAGTAAGTACCAAAGACAATGCAAATAAACAAATATATGAAACAAACAACTTTTGTATTTGTTTACGTATGTATATCTTCGGAATTTCATGAAAGTAGGGGAACAGGGTTGAAGACGTATGAGGACTAACGATGAGATTAATAAAACAATTTATAATCTCCCGATACTGTCAAGAACGGCTGGCGACAAGCCAAGTAATTCGAATTAGTGCTGCCGGCGCGAAGGGAAATCAATTTGTACGAGACCTGCGGACGGCAAAGTGTTAAGTTATAGGAAGAGGAGGCCAATAGACCTGATCAGATAGCTCAAGCCCCATTTTTCGTTTAAGCAGTTAGCCATCTAAATAACAAACAGTGTGTCATTAAGTTGTTTGAGTTTTAAAACATGTGAACCATGTATTTGTGTCAACATTCTAAATATACATACTAATCTGTGTTCTTGATGAATCATCCCAGCAAGTGTGGTTACGAGAACGGACATTCTTCAAACCATGAGTAAAGGCGTGTATGACGATATTCAGTAAATGCGCTGATGACGAAGATGTTGAACGCCCCAAACCCAACATCATTATCATTTAAGAGTTTACTTTCTTAAAAGATCGTCCCCTCAAAAAAGGAGCACCTTGGGAAACCACACAGAAGTGGTGAAGCCGTAGCATCAGTACAGTGTGAACTCATTATCTGAACAGACGAGTCTTACCCACCATTGAAGAAGTGAAAGAAGAGTTGGAATGACGTCTTGCCAAAGGCGACACCGTTTAAGACGGAGCACAAGCCTGGACTGAGCGTGGATGGGAAAGAAAATCAGCCATGTGTTTTCCAAATTCAAAATTTGCCTTAAGCAGTTTAGGGAATACACAGGAAACCTAGATCTGGCCGTTTGTCCTGCTGATTGTGAGTCTCATCCCTCAGAGGATGGTGAAAAAAACGAAAACAATATAATTACTTAAGTTACAGAAAACGAAGCACCTGAAGTGTCCCAGACGAAATGTAATTCCTGCTGTCGTCATTCATGACGTTGTGAAGTCTGGCGAAACGGTGTCAGCTTGTTTGAAGGCTCTGTTAGCAAGGCAGGCTCAAAGAATTTGTTATGTCCCCTCCAGATACTATCGCTGTAGACTCCACATCTCACAGCCATTACACTAAATAAAATAGTTTCATTAAATTTCAAAAGTCACAATGCAATGACATTTATGGGCAGACTGAACATAGGTACAAAATCAGTCGCAATACAAGTACGCAACAGAACAGATCACTTGACGCATTCCAGGCCATGATCCAAAAGAAGAAACTAACCATTGTCCATGAATAATAACGAGTCCACAGTAGTACCCCACAGAGGTGGCATCTAAAACCAAAATGGGAGGAACGTTTATGGTAGGCCCTATACGTTAGCTATCCTCCAATGTCTGCGCGACAGTGAACCAAATACCCTGCCATCACGAAACATGTGGATACAGAAATTTTGGACCATACTCCAACAGTATACAATCAATCGCCGCTCTCTGTTATCCTTCTGGAGTCACCACTGCCCAGGACACTTTCGAACCTGTTTATCTTTTGTAATAAAGAAATTGGCGTCAGTTTATACTATCGATAACAGAGATCATCCATGACGTATGTACACTCACTTTAAACATGATGTCATCTCTGAACTCGATGTCTCAGTATGCTCAGAGACTCTACTTGCCAGTCTCTGCTGGCACCCACTTAACTGAAAACTCATCATTTGAGTATGTTATCAGGTACAAGTTCACTATACGATAATTTGGGATCTCTCTATCAAATTGGCGCGTAAAATTCCACTTTAAATATTATTCCGTTCGTAATGGGAGGCAAATCGTTGCTTTCTGTTGGCAGAAAATTGCAAATATCTGACAAAACACATAAACTTCTAGCGCCAAGAAGAGCAGACATAGGAGAAAAACGTGTTTTTCCAGCCCCTGGTACATAGTTGCCTTGCATTACAGACATGATGTGTGGTAACAGTATCAGCCTGCCAAATGAACCTGCTTTGCAGAGCAGCTTACATGTCAGGAGCAAGAAATGATTTTTCTGGATCCCACTATGTAGGCTGCCCTGCATGACTGACATGTTGCATTGTAGTAGTATCAGCCTTCATTATCGACCTGATTTGCATTATTTTCTGCACACCAGGAGCAAAATAATGATTTTTCAAGCTCCTGATGTGTAGCCAGCTTTGCATGACAAGTATTTGAGGGAGCAGTATCGCCCTGCTTTATTGAAGTGTACTGCAGGATCTACATGTGCTGATGAGCATGGGTGGGGTCAGGTTGAGATGGAGAGAGGAGGGGATGGACAGGGTGAGGGAGAGGAGGAAACGTACAGAGAGCTGGAAGAAGGGGAAGATTCATGCAGCAGGTGGAAGGTGTAGAGGGGTACTGAGCAGGTGAGAAAGACTGTGGGGGAGGTGGAGATGGAAAGAGAGAGGGGGAGGAGTATATGGTCAGAGAGAGGGAGTTGAGGACATGGATAAAGACAGGGGGAGGTGGAGACGAAGAGACAGAGAGAGCGAGCAAGATAGACAGGCATGGGAGGATGAGACAGACAGACAGAGGGAGGAAGAAGTGCACACAGAGAGGAGGAGGTATGGTCAATATATGTGTCCAGCACATACGCAGATGAACTCACGTGGGAATGGCTAGAATATATATAATTTCGAAGACCGCTAAATTTATTGAACAAGAATTCAACCAATTTTTTTGCAGTGGATAACTCTGTACATTTTCCGTCTGAAACGTGGTCTATAGCACAGAACTTTTTTCAGACATCACTCTTCCTATTATTGAACAAATTTGCTGCTGCATTTTCGTCTTACACCCTCCACATTAACGAGACGCAGTTTCGTTAGAGGCCGTCTGATCCCCAGACTCGGTCACTTGGATCCTGTCAGTGCTACACTACAACAGCAAGGCCATACACTCAGTTTCAATGCTGCTTCACGGCTTTACATTCCTGTGCGGTTTAGAAAGATGAAATGAATTGACGAGTAGGAAGTGACCACAGGACCACTGTTCTCAGACACGTCTTGCTTTTTGAAGTGTAGTGGGAAGGAAGGAAGGAAGGAAAGAACAAAGCCAATGTAGCACCAAGTAACAATGACACTTTGCATGCTAGTTTTGACACAGGTGCCATACTCGCTCCGTTTCTGATCTCTGTACGGAAACTGCACTGAATCAGGCGTGCTTGTGCTGTCCGGGTTATAGAAGGCTACCATCAAGAGACCGCTCGTTGGCCATCAACGATGCCGCGACTGTTCGCACTGCCAAATCTGCGTGTGATGGCCCACACCCCTTCCTAACATGAGCACGTAATGTTTCCACCGAACAGCATTCTTCACTTAGTTGCCTTTGCGGATGCCAAGTCATTGGCATACTGGCTAGCTTATTCATCTTTTTGCCAACCCACAGGCTCAAAGGGCTTCGCCTGGCATCTTCTACAGATTGTTGCTGTTCTTACTGATTTTGCAGTTTGGCTTCCACCGGCCGGTGTGGCCGAGCGGTTCTAGGCGCTTCAGTCTGGAACCGTGCGACCGCTACGGTCGCAGGTTCGAATCCTGCCTCGGGCATCGATGTGTGTGATGTCTTTAGGTTAGTTAGGTTTAATTAGTTCTAAGTTCTAGGCGACTGATGACCTCAGGAGTTAAGTCGCATAGTGCTCAGAGCCATTTGAACCATTTGGACCGCAATGGACCCTTCGACCTCTACGTTTCCCCCTACCAGTGGATTGGGTGGGCCACTAATAGGAAAAGACACCCCATCGAAAAAGCGACTTCGTGCTGCAAGTCCTCCAGCGCCTGGTGTTACTAGAGATTTATCAGACTGTCGTAACAGAGCACACGCTGAAAACCAGAATGTGTTTTTGATTGTCAAACGGAAGGAGGGTAGCTTTGAGAGGGTTTCTCCCTTTTACATCCACGATGGTCTTGAGGGAATTGCAGGAGCACTGAAATCTGTGAAGCGACTGCGCATGGGGACTCTGTTAGTTGAGACTTCTAGTTCCCGTCAAGTCGCTTCTCTTCGGAAAGCAACCTGCCTCGGAGAGTACGCTATCGAGACCGAGCTCCACTCCACTTTGAGCTATAGTAAGGGTGTTGTGACATGTAGGGACTTGGTGGATATCCCCAAAGACGAGTTGAAATCTGAGTGGGCTGACGAAGGTATTGTTGACGTGCAGCATATTATGAAACGAGTCGATGGGGACCTAGTCAAATCCGACTCGTTTATTTTCACGTTCAATTGCCTGAGACTCCCAGAGCATGTTAAAGTGGGTTTCTTACGCTTGCCAGTACGGCCATATTTCCCCAACCTAATGCGCTGTTTTAAATGTCAGCGCTTTGGGCATACTACGTTGGGGTGCAATGGGATAGCCACTTGTGGTAAATGTGGTCAGCCTGCCCATGAAGGAGCCGATTGTTCATCGCCTGTGATATGCGTGAATTGCTCTGAGAGTCACCCTGTCTGGAGTCAGGTCTGCCCCATGTATCTCGAGGAACGGAAGATACAGGAGATCGAAACATCTAAGCGCATCCCCTATGGTGAGGCCAAGAAGCTCTCTAAGGCCATGCAGCCTCCTGTGTTTACAACATCTTTCACTTCCGCTCTGCAGAAACTGGTACAGTTGGTCACTGTTGCTACACAAACGGAGGTTGCTAGTGTCAGCACTAATACCTGCATTTGCCAGTGCACTTGTGCTGCTGCGGTTGTTTTGCAACCTGCAGCTCTCCCCACAACGTCGGACAAGGCCGTGGTTGCTAACATTGGGGTACTTCCTGCCCCTCCCCATATGGCGCCTTCTGCCGAGGCGAGTAAAGCTCCAACTGTTGACAAGGTTCTGCATTCTAAGCCCCCCAAAACAAAGACGCCGAAGGTGAAGGTTTTGCCACCTGAGGAGACTAGTCAGGGTCAGTCCGACGACGAGGCCATCGTACTGTCTGACATCTCCCTTGGGTCGCCATCGGAACTGATGGAAATTGATGTCGACCGGGGGCGATCTTCTCGCCCCAGGAATAAATCTCCGGCCGGTATCGGCTCGCCTCCAAAGCACAGATGCAGGGTGAAAGTTCAGCCACCCTGATCACTGGCTCCCATATTACAGTGGAACCTGAATGGGTTCAGGACGCATGTGGCTGAATTACAACTCCTTGTACGAGAGTGCCCCTTGTGCTTATGTCTCCAAGAGACACATTTTCGGGCCACTGGTGCTCTTTCTGTACGGGGCTATATCGAAAAGATGATCTGATGGGGGAAAGGGCAAAGGGTGGTGCTGCGGTTTTTGTCCGTGACATGCACCACTCGTCTGAGTTCCCTCTCGTTACGGACTTGCAAGCAGTTGCAGTTGACCTTCTTGTGGGGTGGAGGGCCACAGTCTGTTCAGTTTACTTACCGCCTCAGCATGCAATAGACTCTGAGGCTCTCACAGGCCTTATTAGCCAACTCCCCCGCCCATTTCTCCTTCTGGTGGACTTCAATGCTCTTAATGTCTTATGGGGCTCTACGACTACTTGCCGCAGGGGTCGCGTTCTGGAAAGCCTCATGACGTCCGAAGAACTGTGCATCCTCAACTCTGGTGCTCCCACTCATTTCTGTACTGCTTCTGGGTCGTCGTCAGCTATTGACCTTTCCTTTTGCTCTCCAGCACTCGCGGATTCTGCTCTGTGGGAGGCTGCTGCTGACCTCCATTCTAGTGACCACTTCCCCCTTTGGATTCGCCTCCTGGATGAGGCTGTGGCATTACCAGTGCCGCCCAGGTGGCACCTCTGCGGAGCTGACTGGACACTTTTCAGCCATCTGGCTGTTTTGGAACACCGTGCCAGCGCCCACGAATGGGTCGACCATGTTACAGCCGTGATCTCCCATGCTGCTGAATTGTCGATCCCACGGTCCTCAAGTCATCCCAAGAGGCGTCCTGTCCCTTGGTGGACCAATGAGTGCCGCTCAGCCATCCGAGCCCACCGTGCAGCTCTGCGCCGCTTCAAGTGCCGTCCCTCAGCTGACAATCTTGCGGCCTTTCGGGTGGCAAGGGCCAAGGCGCAGCGAATGATTAAAGAGAGGAAACGACGGTCATGGCAATCGTTCTTGAACTCCATCTCCCGCTCCACTAGTTCTATGAAAGTATGGGAAGCCATCAGGAGGATTTCCGGGAAACGCAGTCAACTACCTGTCACGGCATTGCTGCATCAGGGATGTCTCCTCACGGCGCCGAGAGACATTACCCAGACACTGGCCATGCATTTTGCGGAATCTACCGCCACTATTAACTGTGATCCAGATTTCTGCCGCTACCGCACTGCCATCGAGAGGGGTCACTTGGACTTCTGGTCTCCAAATTCTGAACCCTACAACTGCCCCTTCACAATGTGGGAACTGGATTCGGCGCTGTCTGTGGCTCATGATACTGCGCCCGGTCATGATCAAATCCGGTACAGCATGCTACAGCACTTGTTGCTGCCTTCCAAGGAAGTTCTCCTGAATTGTTTTAATATGATATGGTTCTCCGGCACGTACCCTGACTCGTAGCGGGAGGCGATTTTGATTCCCCTCCTGAAACCGGGGAAGGGCCAAACGCATCACAGTAGTTATCGGAGTATTGCTTTGACGAGCTGTGTCGGGAAGACGTTGGAACGCATGGTCAACCGTCGCCGTTGGTTGCTCGAGACCAGGCAGCTCCTTAGCCACTCTCAGTGTGACCCGGCTTGAGGCGGCCATCCAGCAGGCCTTCCTACGTAACCAGCATTGTCTAGGTGTATACTTTGACATTAATAAGGCGTATGACACTACTTGGCGCCGCCTTATCCTCAATCAACTCCATCAGTGGGGCTTTCGTGGCCATCTCCCCATCTTCATTCGGTCCTTTCTTTCCCACCGCCTCTTTCGATATAGGGTTGGTAATGTGCTATCTGATTTATACGTGCAGGAGAATGGTGTTCCTCAGGGAAGCGTTTTAAGTGTCACCCTCTTTGCCGTCGCCATAAACAGTATCACGTCCACTATCCGGAGTCCTGCCCAGTGCTCCTTGTTTTTGGACGATTTTGCTGTTTTCTGTTCTTCCTCCGGTCTTGTCACTGCTAGTCGACAGTTACAGCTTACGATAATGCGATTAGAGGCATGGACTGCGAAGACGGGTTTTACCTTTTCTGCAGACAAATGTGTGTGTGTTCATTTTAATCGTTCTCGTCGTCTTTTTACCTCCCCTGAATTGCGTCTGAGGGACACCATTCTTCCTTTTAGCGACACTGTGAGATTCCTGGGCCTCAGTTTTGATTCCAAGTTGTTGTGGTTGCCGCACCTTAAAGACCTCAAGGTGCCGGCCCTGAAGGCGCTGAATATTTTGAAATGTCTGAGCCATCGGTCCTGGGGAGCAGATCGGGCGCGTCTGCTGTAGTTTTATAGGGCTTTCGTCCGGTCGCGTCTTGACTATGGATGCACCGTGTATGGGTCAGCGAGGCCTTCGTATCTGAAGATTCTTGACGCAGTACACCATGAGGGTATCAGGCTGGCCACTGTTGCCTTCCGTACCAGTCCCATCCCCAGCCTGTGTGCTGAGGCAGGGGAACCGCCGCTCGCCATCCGGCGGAAACTCCTCATGGTGCGAAGGGTGTGTCAATTCCTTGCCTGTCCTACCTCCCCTGCGTACCCTACCGTTGCCTGACCACCTATGGAACGTCTCTTTTCCAGTCGTCCCAGGGCAACGAGACCATTTGGGATTCGTGCCAAGCATTTGCTAGAGTCCCTTGGTGTGAAGTGTGTGGCACCCCAACTCCAGGGTTTTACCCGCCTGCCTCCCTGGTTGCTCCAGAGGCCCAGCGTCCTTTTAGACTTGTCAGAGTACCCGAGGAGCTGCACTCCTGCGTTTGTTTTTACCTCCTTATTTTACGATATTTTAAACTAGCATCCTGACCATGTACCAGTATTTACGGATGGCTCTAAACAGGGGGACTCTGTTGGTTGTGCTGCTGTTTTCCCTGATCGAGTCGTCAAGTTACGGTATCCTGCGGCGTTTACCATCTTTGATGTCGAATTGTTTGCGATCTTGCGGGCATTGGAGCAGATGAGATATGTTCCCAGTCTTAAGTTTCTCATCTGTTGTGACTCCCTGAGTGCCCTTCAGACCATGCAACACTTGTACCCAGGGGATACGGTCGTCCAGAACATCCATGATGCCCTACTCCACCTGCAACGGCAGGGGAAGGAGGTTTCCTTCTGCTGGGTGCCGGGGCACGTGGGTATTAGGGGAAACGAACTGGCGAATGTGGCTGCCAAAGATGCATGTTCCCTCCCTTACGTTGTTAAATGTGCCGTCCCCCTCCATGCTGTTACCTCCCTTTTGCGTTTTCGTGTAATGCGTCAATGGGAAGAGGAGTGGCTGGCAGTCGGTGAAAATAAGCTGCGTCTGGTCAAGGCCACCACGCGGCCATGGCGTACGTCCTACCAGTCATGCAGGCGGGATGAGGTCCTCCTCACTCGCCTCCGCATCGGGCACAGTTCCTTAACGCATGGTTTTTTACTCCGGCGGGAGGACCCCCCAATCTGCAGTGCTTGTCGCGTCCAGATTACTGTCCGCCACATTTTACTTGACTGTCTTTTATTCTCTGACCAGAGGGCGGTGGTTTCCTTGCCACCGGATTTGCCCTCTATTTTACCAGACGACGCAATTTGTTGCCTCGGATTTTAAGGAGAGGATTTTAATGTGCTGCTGGGTGACTGGCTCACCCAGGTTTTAGGTAAGAGATCCGCCAGTCACGATTACCTACTTGTTTCACTTCGATTTCTGTTCTCTTTTCCTTGTGTTTCCTTTCCTTTTTTAGTGCGTTTCTTCTCCTCTTGTTTTGCCTCTGTATGTGAAGATTTGGAACTGCGTCAGGTCTGTGTCTTTTAGCCGTTCTCCTTGTTCGCTGTCCGTCTTCGTCCCTTCACCGCACGTGTTCCTGTTTCTATGCGTTTGGGCGCTGATGACCATGCTGTTTAGCGCCCGAAAACCTCAAACCACACATACACACGTATAACGTAATGTGATATCCACGACACTATGTTCTAGCCACAAGGTGGTAAAATGAGCTAAGTGTACAAACTTCAACAAATATTATAGATACTACGTATAAAAGGACTGTATCGTGTAAAAATGACGATAATTATTTCATTATTTCTGTAATAATTTAATTTATGTGTGAATTAAAACTATTATCAGAGAACTACACTCATGGACAAAGACAATTATAATCTTTTCTTGTTATCTGTGATATCTGTGGTTCAGTTGTTCTTCCCGTGCTAACATATGAACTGTTGGGACGTGAGACGTGTGGAGGTCTCTGTGAAGAGAAAAACCTGTAACTGTATGTACTGTTAGTTATTATTTGAAGAATAGAGTCGCTATTGTCTTGACGTGGATTCGTATTTATTTCAGTTGTAATCCAATTAATGTTTTTATGTGTTGATTTTCAGCTCCGCAATTAGGAGCGCAACCATTAGCGCTGGTAACTTACAGCGGAGTTCACCAGTGGCTGATACAAAAAATATGACGTAATTTTCATTGAAAATAATTTTAAATGCTAAAGAATAGATATAAAAGGCGTAAAGAGATTTTTCTAAATATATTAACTTGATATAAAAGGAATCGAGACTAACAATGGTCAAATTGACTATCGTCTGTCTGCCCCCATCTTAGCAAAATTATCTCCGCGGCAGTTTTGAATCGAGAATTTTAACAAAGATAAATGTTGTTAGATATACATGAACGGAAATAAATGTGCCCCGGTGGTCCCTAATCTACTTTAAAAGACAGAATTCGCCTCAGATTGTATCTTTAAAAACAGTGCTCGCAGCACGTTACATAATATCAATTTCTTATTTGCTGATGTATGAAGCCTAATTATTTCGGACGATTTACATGAAGTATTTTGATAGGAAACATAAGTCAGTGTTGTGCGCGGGTAATATTTTGTGACTAAATGTTCTCTTTGCTAGAGGAAAGTGCTTCCATCTTAAGTAACAGTTGTGTAAAATCTGATAAATGATATGCAGTTTAGTGCCACTCACACAACTTTACAGACAACACTTCTACGCAACGTCAAGTGGAGACTTCTTTAGCAGAGTTACAAATATTGGCCGGGATAATCATTTTCGAGATCAAACGAATTGTTACGTTGACAACAGGTAAATAGTTTTACATTTTTTTGACCTACCTCAAATGTCATTTATAAGTAATTAAAGTCACGAAATGCTATGAACCTGTTCTGCCACAGTAACTATGTTTGGTGCTCGAGAAACAGCGTGTTATAATCGAGTTTCGAATTCGAAGAGTTTGTCCACACTTGGAGCAACCCCTCCTTCAGCTAGGTAGTGTCAGACCACACACGATCGCTGCGGCATATAGAGCGATTCGACGCCTTGGGTTTAATGTCATCGACCATCCTCCATACAGTTTCGATTTGGCCCCTTCCGGGTTTCATCTATTTTCTAAACTTAAAAAGAACATCTTTCACTTCGATAGAGGTTAAGCGGGGTAAGCAGAGATGAGGTTGTGGCTACATCAGCAAAATCAAACATTTTATAGTCAAGGTATCAACTAACTCGTCCCCTTTAGGAGGAATATGTTCATCGCCAACGTGACTATGTTGAGAAATAAATCTGTACACACGAAGAATAGAGGCGTCGAATGTTAATAAAGTTTGCTGTACTTAAAGGCTTTAAGAGCTTTCACATAAAACATTAGGACGCGCTACTTTTCAGCGCGCCCTCGTACTTAATGAAAAAAGAAACAAGCAGGAAAATAACAATATACGAGGCGTGTTTTTTTTAAGTAAGGTCCTTTTGAACATAAGTACACAACGAAAGGTTATTTCAAAAAAGTAAATTTATTTTCAGAAAGTACATACTTCACTCTATTTTGCGACATAGTTGCCAAGTTTGTTCAAACACATATCATACCTCTCAACCAATTTTAAAATACCGTCTTCATAAAAACTTGCCGCCTGCTCCGCTAACCAAGAGTTCACTGCCGTTTTCACGTCGTCATCATCATTCTAACGGTTGCCACTGAGGTGTTGTTTGAGATGGCGGAACAGATGGTAATCGCTCGGCGCAAGATCAGGACTGTAGGGTGGGTCGTCTAAGACTTCCCAGGCAAAACTGTGCAATAAATCGCGGGTCTGACCTGCAGTGTGTGGTCTTGCACTGTCATGGAGAAGGACAATTCCCTTTGCAAGCATGCCGCGTCTTTTGTTTTGAATCGCTCTGCGTAGCTTTCTCAGGGTTTGGCAGTACGCTTCTGCATTGATATGAAGTCGACCAACAAAACACCATCCCTATCCCAAAATACCGACGCTATGATTTTGCGCTGGGGCAGAGTCTGTTCGGCCTTCACCTTTACGGGCGAGTGTGTGTGTCTCCATTCCATGCTCTGTTGCTTCGATTCGGGCGTGATATGCAAAACCCATGTTTCGTCTCCAGTTACGATCTGACTCAAGAAGCGGTCACGTTCTTCGTGATAATGAGTCAAGAACTTCATCTTTGGTTTTTGTGGTCCTCTGTTAGGAGTTTCGGGACCCAACGGGAGCACAGTTTCCTAAACTTCAGCTGTTCAGAAACAATGTTGTAAGGTACTGATCTCTACACGTCAGGAAATTCGTTTGAGAGACCTGTTATTGTGAAGCGCCTGTTCTCAAGAATCCTCGCTTCAACTGAAGCCACCAAATCGCCTGTAATCAAAGAAGGGCGACCGGAGCGGTCCTCATCATGGACGTTGTCACGGCCATCTTTGAATTCTCGTACCCACTTACGCACTTTGCTGTCACTCATAACAGTATCACCGTACACTTTGCAAATCTGTTGGTGAACTTCTGCAGCAGACAGGTTCCTTGCTGACAAAAACCGTATCACTGAACGAACCTCACACTGCAAAGTGAAAATTTCATTCATTTCAAGAGTGCTAGTTCTGCAAGGTTCGCAGGAGAGCTTCTGTAAAGTTTGGAAGGCAGGAGACGAGGTACTGGCAGAAGTAAAACCGTGAGGACGGGGGCCGGCCGGAGTGGCTGTGCGGTTCTAGGCGCTACAGTCTGGAGCCGAGCGACCGCTACGGTCGCAGGTTCGAATCCTGCGTCGGACATGGATGTATGTGATGTCCTTAGGTTAGTTAGATTTAATTAGTTCTAAGTTACAGGCGACTGATGACCACAGAAGTTAAGTCGCATAGTGCTCAGAGCCATTTGAACCATCTTTTTTGTGAGGACGGGGCGTGAGTCGGGTAGCTCAGTTGGTAGAGCACTTTCCCGTGAAAGGCAAAGGTCCCGAGTTCGAGTCTCGGTCCGGCACACAGTTTTAATCTGCCAGGAAGTTTTATATCAGAGCACACTCCGCTGCAGAGTGAAAATCTCATTCTGCGAACTAATGAGGAATCGAATTGGGGGAAAAGGAAATTTAGGGCATAGTTTGAGTAAATGAACGGGTCGGTTGATAGGATATATCCTGAGACATCAAGGAATTGTCAGTTTGGTAATGGACGTAAATGTGATGGGTAAAAGTTGTGCAGGAAGATTAAGACTCGAATACAGAAAGCGGTTGTAAATGGATGTAGGCTTCAGTAGTTATGCCGAGATGAAGTTGCTTGCACAGGATATACCAGCGCACACAGCTGCACGAAAACAGTCTACGGACTGAAGACCAAAATAACATTGTCGTGCGGTAGCGTTCTCGCTCCCCGCGCCCTGGTTCCCGGGTTCGATTCCCGGCGGGGTCAGGGATTTTCTCTGCCTCGTGATGACTGGGTGTTGTGTGATATCCTTAGGTTAGTTAGGTTTAAGTAGTTCTAAGTTCTAGGGGACGGATAACCATAGATGTTAAGTCCCATAGTGCTCAGAGCCATTTGAACCATTTTTGAACCAAAACAACAACAACATTATCAGTACGTGTAACATACGTAGTATACATACTGCAACCCTAAATGTAACAAGAAGATACGTGTGTGAATAAACGATCGCGTTCTTAATTGAACAGTCTGAGTCATCTTGTTACAGCCTCACCAAGTAAACACTGCGGCTTCTGTTTTCCAGGAGGTCACTCTAATTTATCGCAGGCGCGGTCTTCGTGTTACGGAAACACAAACACAGCACGGTGGTAGCGGCCGTGTTTGCCTCACCCTGCCGGTACCGATTTTCGATACGCGCTGCCCCTAGTGAAAGACGTCGCGCATGCGCACGGCGCGGACGTTCCCCCCCCCCTCCCCCCCTCCCCCCCCCCCCCCCCCACGGAACGCTGCGCACATCACACACGTTGCCGGACAGGAGTGTGTATCGGTATCAGAAAAAAAAGGGGAAGGAATATTGTAGATTAACATTTCATCAACGAGGCGGAGCACCAGCACAGAACGGACAAACATGGGGAACAAACTCGAGCGTGTCCTATTCAGAGGAACCATGCTAAATTTACCTTAAGCTATTCCACATTTACATCTACATATGTTCTTCTGCGTGGGCACTTCGTACCTTTGCTAGACTTTCATGTTCCACTCGCGAATGGTGAGAGGGAAAAATGACTTTAGAAATGATAGAACACACTTCGCCAAAACTACAACATTACATCAAATCACTTCCTCCTTTTACATAAATGACAACTCCTGTGTCATTATTAAAAGGAACACATTTTCGTAGGTAGGTAACAAAAGATATAACTTTTTTTAAAAACAATAAACTTTTTACGAAAGAATTGAGAACAGAATGTGCTATGAAGGCTGAACTGGTATTTATGTTCTTAAAGCTGTCACTCGAGAATCACGTAACAGACTGAAGTCGCCCTCTTTAATAAATATTTTTAATAACAGCCTTCTCCTCCTTCTTCTTCTTCTTCTTCTTCTTCACGTTAATCCCGACTGGTATGGGGTCCCCTACACTCGGATTCTGGCAAATTTTATTTATTTCATATAACTTTGCGGCCGGGTGGTCTTCGTATCACCAAAGTCGACATTTATCTCACGTCGGCTGTCAGTCTGTGCATCGTATTTTCACTGATTGCGTATCGTACACTGGTGTCCAAAATTAAAGCAACAAACCACCATTTCCCCGTCCTGTAGCCGCGCGGTCTGGGACCACCTTGTCACGGTGCGCGCAGCTTACCCCCCCCCCCATCGGAGGTTCGAGTCCTCCCTCGAGCATGGGTGTGCGTGTTGGTTGGTTGGTTGTTTTGGGGAAGGAGACCAGACAGCGAGGTCAACGGTCTCATCGGATTAGGGAAGGACGGGGAAGGAAGTCGGCCGGGCCCTTTGAAAGGAACCATCCCGGCATTTGCCTGGAGCGATTTAGGGAAATCACGGAAAACCTAAATCAGGATGGCCGGACGCGGGATTGAACCGTCGTCCTCCCGAATGCGATTCCAGTGTCTAATCACTGCGCCACCTCGCTCGGTGTGCGTGTTGTCCTTCGCATAAGTTAGTTTGAGTTAGATTACGTAGTGTGTAGGCTTAGGGACCGATGGCTTCAACAGTTTGTTCCCATGCGATCTTACCACAAATTTCCCCGTCCTGAGTTTAATTCACGATATACTCGTACAAACTGTCAACAGATATCCGTATGTTCGTGTTATCTACGGAAGATGGCAACCTAGTCAACGGACAACCACGCCAACGATGACGTCAGGACACATATCAAACAGGATAGTGTTTGCCGGGTAGTCCGACATTCACAATCGCTGTGTACACTATGACAGAGGGTGCAGCATGGCATAGAGAATACGTCTACCACGCTCTCTACGGTGGAGGGCCATGGGAAGAATGGAAACAGGACAAAATGGTTCAAATGGCTCTGAGCACTATGGGACTTTATATCTGAGGTCATCAGTCCCCTAGAACTTAGAACTACTTAAACCTAACTAACCTACGGACATCATACACATCCATGCCCGAGGCAGGAGTCGAACCTGTGACCGCAGCGGTCGTGCAAACTGATGTGGCTCGATGGCTTAGTGTGAATCTTTCTGTTGTTTTTCGGATGTGGCGACAGTTTATGAAGAGCTAAACTGTCCCGAAGACCAGGGCTGGGCCGACCACATGTAACATCAGAAAGAGGGAACCGTTATTTGGCTGTAAGTGCAGGACGGTACCGCCTTAATACTGCACAGCGACTGGCATCTGACCTCGCAGCATCCACTGGACGTGTTGTATAGAGGTAAACGGTGTGCAGAAGGCTTCGGGAGAGTGACCTTTACTGTCGGAGACCTGTTGTATGTGTACCTCTGACGCGTCTTCACGGAAGGGAACGTCAAGAGTGGAGCCGTCAACATGCCACCTGGACGGACGAACAGCGGGCCGGTGTTCCCTTCATAGATCAGTCCCGGTTTGCTCTGGACAGTGATTCTTGACGGATTCTCATCTGGGGGGAACGTGAAACACCATTCCGGTGATCTAGGCGGAGGTTCGAGTCCTCCCTCGGGCATGGGTGTGTGTATTTGTCCTTAGGATAATTTAGGTTAAGTAGTGCGTAAGTTTAGGGACTGATGACCTTAGCAGTTAAGTCCCATAAGATCTCACACACAATTAAACATTTTTTAACTATGCCGGGATCCAAACATTGTGGATATCGAGGATGATCCCTAATGGTTTGTGCAGGGATTATGTTGACCATTCGAACATCTCTTCATGAAATTGTACTGTTAAATCGGAAGGTTTAACTGCTGTCAGGTTTCGTGATCTTGGGACCTAATGTGCGGTTGTTGCAAGGGGCTGTGGCCCCAGACTTCGTATTGGTTAAAATGGCACTGAGCACTATGGGACTTAACTTCTGAGGTCATCAGTCCCCTGGAACTTAGAACTACTTAAACCTAACTAACCTAAGGACATCACACACATCCACGCCCAAGGAACGATTCAGACCTGCGACCGTAGCGGTCGTGCGGTTCCAGACTGTAGCGCCTAGACTTCGTATTGCTGGAAGGTAATGCTCGACCTACCCCGGGCCACTGGTGGTTAACGTTTTCCTAGAAACGGAAGATATTGCACGTGCGGCGTGGCCTGCTCGCTTTCTCGATTTTAATCCCATAGAGCACGTCGGTGATGCACTAGGGACACGGGCTGCATCCACCAACCAAATACTAGCGAGCAGCGATGCAGGAAGAATGGGCATTATTGCATCAACATGAGATTGACGACATCATTGACGGCATGTCCCGTAGTTTGTCACGCCTGTATGGCTGTCAGATGTGGTCGCACCCCATACTGAACGCATTAACTAGTCGTCGGAATGTATGTGTAAACCTGTTAAGCCGGCCGGTGTGGCCGAGCGGTTCTAGGCGCTTCAGTCTGGAACTGCGCGACCGCTACGGGCATCGATGTGTGTGATGTCCTTACGTTAGTTAGGTGTAAGTAGTTCTAAGTTCTAGGGGACTGATGACATCAGATGTTAAATCCGATAGTGCTCAGAGCCATTTGAACCAAACATGTTAAGTTGGACAAAATGAAGACCATTTTTGTCCACCGTTATGAATGTTGCAATTATTTAGATTCTGTATTCTTTATATTGTTTCTACTTTACTATCACCTGATTATACTGTTTTGTGGCAAAATAAACGAAACCTTGCAAAATTTCGCTTTGCTGCTTTTTTCATTAACTTGTATGACATGTAAGGAGAGACAGCATTGGTCGTATATTTTTGTTTATTATCGCAAAATCGATTTTCGGTCACTTAGTGACCATCTTCAGTGCTGTAATGTCTATGTGATCGCCGTAAGCTTATTGACACCAGTGCTTACAAATTTAAGTTATATATTACAGCACTGAAGACGGTCACTAAGTGACCGAAAATCGATTTTGCGATAATAAACAAAAATATACGACCAATACTGTCTCTCCTTACAAGTATACCCATTATCTGGTCGTAGTGCGCAGGACACTATGGAGTCGCCAATCAATTGTATGACATGGCTAAGTGCTTGATGTGTTGAAGCAGTTCTAGGTAAGTGGCCCCTTTGAAAAAGATTAAGGCTGAATTCCTTCTCTGTCCAAATCTAGAGCGTCTTCCGTCTGTAATGATCTCGTATCTGGTCGGACCCTAAATCTTGCCTTCCTTACGCTTTCCTCAAGACGATGGTAACGTGTGAGAAGCGTGGTGCAGGAAACGTTGAGAATGGTGCACGCCTAGAGATTGTGAACGTCCGCGCCCGGTAGCTGAATGGTCAGCGTGACGGATTGTCAATCCTTTGGGCCCAGGTTCGATTTCCGGTTGGGGCGGGGAATTTTTCCGCCCATGGAATGGGTGTTGTGCTGTCCTCCTCATCATACTATCATCTCCATCGAATGCAGGCCGCCGAAGTGGCGTCAAATTGAGAGACCGGCACCCGGCGACCGGCCTGCCCGACGGGGGGCCCTAGCAAAAATGGTTCAAATGGCTCTGAGCACTATGGGACTTAACATCTGAGGTCATCAGTTTCCTAGAACTTACAACTACTTAAACCTAACTAACCTAAGGACATCACACACATCCATGCCCGAGTCAGGATTCGAAACTGCGACCGTAGCGGTCGCGCTGTTCCAGACTGAAGCGCCTAGAACCGCTCGGCCTCTCTGGACCCCTAGCCATACGATTAAATAAATAAGGGATCGTGAAGGCGTAAACACTTCAGAACTTAAATATTATTTATGAATAACACAATCCAGCTAACCAAAGAGCATCAGCTTAAATAACAAAATAAGGAAATGTTACTTGAGTTCAACTTCAATAAACAAATCATGAGCAGAATGCCTTACATTACACATCAACAAGACAAAAATCTTGCTATTTTAAATAAATGTTGATTTCACTATAAAAAGATAGCACAGTGTGAATCAACAAGACTACAAGTAATTAACTACACAAGCTGTTTGAACGACCATAATAATAAAACAAGGTTTCTGGGCACAAGCTAAAGACACACTAGTCTAAATAAAGTATAAATGAGAGATGACATGATATCCAAAAGGGAAAGCCAACTCTGCAAATCAAAACTAAAAGCAGCGAGAAACATTCAGTTTATACAGCACAGAAAAGGGCCTATATGCTGCTGGCCAGTGGGGAAAGATAGACGGGTTCAACGAATGCAAAAACACAAGCTCCACGGACTACACATGAGAACAGCTGACAAGTTAAACATAGCTTAATAACAATACAAGAGCACACCGCCATTGTTCTAATTTCACGTAGTTTTCTGTAACTCCAATGTGTTGCAGGCAAGTTCAGCTTGACACTGCAGTCGCACACCCGTTAGGACAATAGTAAACAGGAAAATAGTGAACCCTACAAGTGCTAGCACAGTTGAAGATGAGTCACAGCCAGACCACAGGCTCCTGCACAACCGATGCTCGCGTCGAGCACCATCGACCCTCACTCTCCTTGTACTCCGCTGTTCAAGGGCACGCACAAGGGACACTATTCACTTGTGTTCAGCCAGCACAGTCTTCACCGGAGCCAAGGCAACAGGGAACGTCCACCCACTAAGAGCAGAAACAAAAGAAGTATACAGGGTGTATCAAAAAGAATCGCACAATTTTTAAAAAAATCGTAACTATTATGTTATTTGAGATGCGTGCGTAAACAACAGGGTTAGAAAGAGCTAACTCTCGAGTTTTGCATTGTTCCCACTAGGTAGCAGAGTGTGCACCCACTTCAGTTCTAGTAAATATGGTGTCGGGACAACAGAAAGCTTTTTGTGTTCTACGTTTTGCACAGTGCAGGTCAGTAATAACTGTTCAGTGTGGCTTTCGTACTGGTTACGGTGTGATCCTCCTACAGCACATAGCATTAGATGATGCCATAAACTATACCGACAAACAGGTTGATTGTGTAAAGGCAAATCGCCGGGCCCTCCCCGAGTGTCTGATAGACGTCGAACGCATCCTCCATAATTTCTCAAGGAGAAATCCATTCGCCGTGCAGCTTGACAGCTCAACATGCTCCCGATGTCCGTCTGGCGTGTGTCGCGTCGACGTTTACACGACACTGGCATACAAATTTCAGCTATTGCAAGCGCTTCATGAAGCTGACAAACAACAATATGTTGACTTCTGTAATTGTCGGAAGGACTGATTCAGCTTATAGGAAAGTCGAAATAACCTTTGGTGAAATTAAAAGCAAGAGTGGTAACATTAAGAGTGCGACCGGAATTCCACTGTTAAATGGAGAGGAGAGAGCGGATAGGTGGAAACATCACACTGAAGGCCTAAGGAATCGATTTAAAAGAGATTAAAAGCAAGAGTGGTAGCATTAAGAGTGCGACCGAAATTCCGCTGTTAAATGCAGAGGAGAGAGCGGATAGGTGGAAACAGTACACTGGAGGCCTAAGGAGTCGATTTAGAAGAGATAGGGGATACAGTAATAGAATCAGAATTTCGGAGAACTTTGGAGAACCTAAGATCAAATAAGGCAGAAGAGATAGATAACATACCATCAGAATATCTAAAATCGTTGGGAGAAGTGGTAGCAAAACGACTCTTCACGTTGGTGTGTAGAATGTATGAGTCTGGAAAAATACCATCTGACTTTCTGAACAGTATCATCCACACTATTTCGAACACAGCAAGAGCTGATAATTGGGAGAATTATCGCACAATCAGCATAATAGCCCATGCATCCAAGTTGCTGATAAGAATAATATACAGAAGAATGGTAAAGAAAACTGAGGATGTGTTAGATGACGAAAAGTTTGGCTTTAGGAAAGGTAAAGGCACCAGAGAGTATTTCTGACGTTGCGCTTGATAATGGAAGCAAGACTAAAGAAAAATCAAGACACTTTCTTAGGATTTATCGACCTGGAAAAAGGGTCCGGCAATGTAAAATGATGCAAAATCTTCGAAATTCTTAGAAAAATAGGGGTTAGCTATAGGGAGAAGTAGATAATAAACAATATGTACAAGAGCCAAGAGAGAACAATAAGACTGGACGACAAAGGGCGAGGTGCTTGGATTAAAAAGGATAAGACAGGGATGTTGTCTTTCGACCCTACTATTCAGTCTGAACATCGAAAAAGCAATGATGGAAATAGAAGAAAGGTTCAGGAGTAGAATTAAAATTCAAGGTGAAAAAATATCAATGATACGATTCACTGATGACATTGCTATCCTGAGTGAAAGTGAAGAGGAATTACAGTGTCTGCTGAACGGAATGAACAGTCTAATGAGTACAGAACGTGGACTGAGAGTAAATCGAAGAAAGTTGAAAGTAATGAGGAGTAGCAGAAATGAGAACAGCGAGAAACTTAACATTAGGGTTGATGGCCACGAAGTAGATGAAGTTAAGCAATGGGTAGTAGAGGGAGCTGTAGAGGGCGAAAACTGTAGAGTGAGACGGAGATTGGAATACATCCAGCAAATAATTGAGGACATAGGTTTCAAGTGCTACTCTGAGATGAAGAAGTTGGCACCTGTCAGAAGACTAATCACTTAAAAAAAAAAAGAAAACGCTTCTCGTATTGACTAAGGTATATCCCACGTTGAATTGTGCATTGTTCTATCATCGTCTTTACATTCTAGCCCCCCTACCTGCTATGATCCAATTGCGTGGAGGGTCCTGAAACGCGCTCCATAGATAACTGGATGAAAATTGTCTACATTTTAGGTTACAGATGATCTTGCAATGTCGTTCCTGCAAGTAGTTCCGTAAGTCCAAAGTGTCCGTAGGGCCGTCTTGAAGTAAATAATGCACTTCGTGTCCGCGAAGCCACGCCACAGCACTGATTTTTGTATGTGGGTAATATGTCTCATCCGGGTGTAATAGAGTCTTAGGTTCAACTTGATTTGGGGTGACTCGAAGAAAGTGCGCCAACATTTGCTCCATCAAACATCACATTACCGCCGACTCGCTGCAGCTAAGATGTTCATCAGTGCCTCGGACTCCACAGCCCACACACAGTGGTGCATCCGCCAGCATGGATCGCTTGAAACCTCGATCTTTCACCTGCGTGCCGTTATCCGTAGTAAACCACATCGCAATGACGGCAGTGTCCAGCGTAACTTGATGAATCGTTCGCCACATTATGTTCCAACAGACGTTCAGGTGCTTCCTCTCCACCACGTTATTTGGTCGTCCACGCTGTATGACACGACACACTGCCCGTACTGCCGCCATTGGGATTCCTGGTAGGGCGAGTTGGATGTAACTGCGGTGTAGATAAAAGATAGCAATGTGAGTGACAGGGCGACGTGTTGTATCGTGACAGGGCGTGAGGGAGAGCGGACTAATGTCTCTCGTAACAAACCCGACAAACAGCCCAGGAGGTGGTGCCATAATCTAACTAACGTGCTTGCAATTAGAGCACCCGCTCTGTCATAAACATGGACAAGACCAACCCCCTCCCCCCGATTCAGAGGTAGGGTGAGAGTTTCATATTTCGTCTTGAAGGTACAAAGGGACCGAAAGCTGCTAGTACACAGCGAACTAAAATCATCGGCATAGGTAGTATCCGGGCAGTGTGCGGAATGCGTAACGGGAAATGTATGTTGACATACTCAATATTTTTAAGGATATCTGTGTAGTTGATTGCAGGCAGTCCTTGTCGGGACATTTTGTAAAAGTCATCGGTAGTTGTGAGCAGCGGCGCACCGTACATCGTCAGTGAAATTAGTGCTGAGGCATTTCAAGGCGTATCTGAAGAGTATGGAGGAGGGGGGGGGGGGGGGGGGGGCGAGCGTGACATTTTCAACAGGCAACCCAACCCCAACATCCATCGCAACTTATTTGGTGACGATACGACTACCTCGAGGCCATACCATGCTTAGCGATCCAATCCAGCGTGTTGCCAGAGTCGACGCCGTTGCGGATCACAATAACCAGGTCGTCATCATAAGGAATGTGTTACCTCGCAACGTCATACGCGTTAGTCGATGGTGCAGGCCGCATAATAGGTTCGAGGGCCACAGCGTAGAGCAATGTAGACAGAGGGCAGTCTTGGCGTACCGATCTAGAATTTGTGAGGCGCAGCATAGGTCGTCCGTTGACGATCATCTTGGAGTTCGCGCCACGGAGCAGTCGCATGGGACCTTGGGTACCGCATATGTTGGAGAACCACTTCCAGATATGGTCCATGCAATCGACGGCTGGACTGGAATCAATTGATGCCAGCCCACCCTTCAGACGACATGCCCTCGTCACACATAGGGTATTTTGCCCTAAAGGCTGGCCAAAATTCCATTTTCCAAAGGCGAGGAATTCCCGAAATGTATAATGAGACGCCCTGCTAAACCCGCAGGACAGGACAGGTAGTTTGAATTGTGGAAGGGGGCCAAAATAAGCGGCTATCAGTTACACTAGAACATTCAACTGTATTTATTTGACCAAATATTACAAGAGCCAAGAAAATTTAAAAAAAAAACACAGTATTAATTTTTAGAGCTTAATTGCTGGCTGAATGCGCCATACAATCTCATGCCTTTTGCTTAGGTGAGACAAGCAGTCGGCCCAACCACTGTCGATCTGGCGACAACCCAGGCGACAGACAGTCAACAGACCCACCCACAAGGTAACTTCCCCTCCACCCCAACCAGCACACAACAGGGAGTTCAATGGAACAATGTAGAAGGTATTGGCGCCCACAACCAATTATACATTGAGCTGTCAAACTACACACCATGCTGGACAGCGACAACACGATGAGGAAACTACACTGCCTGAATTTACGTCAACGGCCAGGGCAGGTAACTGGAACGTTAACGGCCACAAGGCAGAAGATTCCGCTGGTGCACTTCAGTTCAAAATAACCAAGTACAGTTAAACTCCACTGGAGGGTGGCTAAAACTTGCCAACTTGAAAACGTACGTTGTTGCTCGTGGGAATGTCCCAACAGCCGACAACGAAATCCAAACGACACAATGTGAACAGTCGTGGCTTGCTGGTAGATTAAGTCAAAACTCAACTTTCGTGTCCAGGATCGGTGAGCCACGGACCTCGTAGCAATGGGAACAGCACCACACACTCCGACCGCGCGTAGACGCCACCAGCGGCCTCGGCCAAATTACTCGCCGCGGAGATTTCTTCGCTGCCCCACGCCAACCGACCAACAAACAGGCCCGGAAACGGTGAAAGGACCAAATACAAATATACGTCGGTCGATGAGAGACCAACCGAACGACCAAGCAACGGTCGTCCATCTCCAATCTCCCTCCGTCGGATAGCTCATGTGTGCCGGCAGCAGTCGACGAGCACTGGCTGTCGGCATCTCACCGGCGCTCCGTCCCCGACTTCACTGCTGCTGCGTCCCGACTGCACAGCTGGTCCGTCTCCAACTGACTGCCAGACACACGACGACCGCCGGCCGCGGTGGCCGTGCGGTTCTGGCGCTGCAGTCCGGAACCGCGGGACTGCTACGGTCGCAGGTTCGAATCCTGCCTCGGGCATGAGTGTGTGTGATGTCCTTAGGTTAGTTAGGTTTAAGTAGTTCTAAGTTCTAGGGGACTTATGACCTAAGATGTTGAGTCCCATAGTGCTCAGAGCCATTTGAACCACACGACGACCCTTAAATACTATCGGTCGCTCCAGAGATGATAGGACATTGCATTTACCGATACATGCTGCATCTGTCGCTCACGGACAAGTAAGGCAAGAAATTAGTGACTTCAGTAAGTAGAATAAGTAAACGAGGCGGCAGTTCCGTAATAGAAGATGACAAACAATAAATGGCATGAACACGACCCGTGCACGGCTCACATAACTTCCTGAGATAGTCTCATAGATGGGGCATTGCTGGGCATTGTGTCATTTGCTTATTGTCCACTTACATGCGGCGGGGCTAGTCTGTATTTACGTCTCAGTTGCAGTGCATCTGAAGCTTCTCAATTGGCTTGAAAACACTCCGCGTTTTTTAATGTGTTACAGTGTGTTTTTACTTCAAGTGTGGTGAAAAGTGATATAGATTCCAAAGTTCCGGGTATGTACCGTTATTTACAACTATTTTCATTCACATTGTTTACCACTTTTACTAGTAACGATTCTTTTTGTTATAGTTCAGGGTGTTCCCTTGCATATTTGTTAATACAGCGTGATAGAAAAATCATTCCTATATTGGAAATTTTAAAAATTAGCCGGTGAATACGGAAGTTTGATTTTCTACGATTGTTTTACGTTAATTGGTTGCCAGCTCTAAAAAAGTGTCATCCACGAAACGAATTCTAAAAAATTTTTGTTTTTATCCTAGGTCCTTCAAAAGGCAAAATTATGAGAAGAAAACGCCTCTATGTCCCTATGAAGAGATGTTCTGAACAACAGTTTGAAGACTGACTTAACGGAAAACTGTACATTACCAGTTCACGCCTTCCCTGATAAAGAAAAGATTTGTTTTAAACATAAACTATGTTCTACAAAGTCACAATTAAAGAAGCGATCGCATGCTTCACACAAAGTCGAAAATAACTGTAATTGGCTGCAAGGTACCATTAAAATTCCATGTTGCAAAACTCGAGTTGGTATGCCACCAAAGTTTCCCTTCGAGGAGTTGAGAGAACGCAGTAAAAGTCGTAAGACACTGCTATTGAGAAGCAATTCTGGAGCCACAGAATTAACGTATGCGAGTCAAATGAAGCTCTGAGAATCTGGAAATGGTGTTGGTTCCAAAGTAATTAAAGATATTGCTTCATCTCCCACACGAGGAGCTAAATACAGGCAAACACTATATCGGAGCCGTAGAGACTTAAAGGAGAAAAACGACTTTCACATTTCCAAGCCTTGTCAAATATTGTGGAAGCCTAGCTAACAAGGAAGCAGTACAAAATAACTGGAAGAGCTGAGAAGAAGATCTATCCCTATTACAGTATGCTTCAAGAGGCACCCTGTGACTGCCACATGTGCGGAGATTCATCTTTAAGCCTTACTGTATCACAGATGTTAACGATTAATAGTATATTTGGAAGAGGTTTTAAATGATCTTCCGAACGATTACGTAAAAGCAGTGGAACTTATCTATAAATGGGGTTGTGATGGTTCACAGCAAATACAGTTTAAACAAAAATTTGAAAATACACATATTGCCGATGTCCATGGTACATGCCAAAGTCTGCAGCGCAGCAACGCAAACAGCATGGACAGTGAGAGGCTACACTAACAAGGGTACTTCATAAGAATTCAACAACCAAAGTAGTAAACATAGAAGCTCTTCATTTTAGTCTGTCTATACTCCATGCCCGAATTTGGGAATTTTTTAGGTATTTTTCCTATAAAATAAACACCAATAAGTGGCAAATCAGTTCAAAAGACAAAAAGAATCTTGTTCAAGATAGGAAAAAAGTCACACAAGAAATGTTTCGAAATCGATTGGGATTAATTGTACATGTCCCCAAGCAAGGCAATGGGAATAGCAATGGTGAAACTACCAGGAGAAGATTTTTTCCAGACCCTCAAACATCAGTAGAAATAACAGGTGTAGTTTTGCAACTCATCTATCGACTCAGGGTTATTCTAGAAGCTTAGTGGACATAAGACAGACAAAATTTTCTGCTTACACTCTGAAAACAGCAAGACTGTATGTTGATTTATATCCATGGCATCCTATGTCTCCCACTGAACACAAGATTTTTGTGTATGATCCAACTGTCAATGAATATGCCCTCTTACCCACAGGCAGTTTACCAGAAGAAGCAGCTGAAGCTCGTAATAACCACTTTTGTCTGTACAGACAAACGTTTTCCAGGATATTCTCACGAGAAGACTGCCATCTGGACATAATTAACAGGTTATTCTGACATCTCGTCTATTAATAGCAGGTATGGGACCGAAGCTAAACAAAACTAGCGAACCTTTCTTAGAAGAAATATAACATTTACTGGATTAGGCAGGTCCCCAAGCTCAAAATGATGATGTAGAGGAGTCTCTGACAGCACCAGACGGCTTCGATTAACAAGACTGGGAGGCATCATCTGAATAGTTTTGTACATATTATTGTAGCTAAGAAATAAAGAATCTAATAAAAGTACCTTAACTTCTTTTATTTCATGTTATAAATTACAAAAATACGTTATTAGTCTACAAATACATTCTCTAGGGCCTCTCAGTATATAAAATACCAAACACTTATTTCGGGCAATTTTTGGTATGAAATAATCCTCTGAGTGGCATTGCGATCAAGTCACTGTATTCTCTGAGCGCTGTTTGAATGTTGTAGTCACCTCCTAGCGACGTTTGATCGGGTGAAGTAACTTGATTAAAGGCTTTGCGCATACGTGGCGCCAACAGTCTGGAAAAGATCTTAACGTCACTATTCATGAGTGTCAGTGGGGGGTAAACTTGTATCCATGAGCTATCGGACCGATTCTGAATTGGTGTAATCATCCCTTCCACAAAGGTCGCAGGGAGCGGCACGTCTGTAGATTGCAGTTTATGATAGATATCCGTCCATCGGGCGGCTAATAAATGTTGAAATACCTGGTAACATTCGAAGGGGGTGGGGAAGCGTCAGGGCCCGGAATTTTTTTCCGCCCCTTTACCAATTCATCCGTCACTTCCTCTTCCGAAATTTTTTCCAGCAAAGCCACCTCCGTTACCAGGGGTGCGGTAAATCGTCTGAGAAACGGCTACTGACGCCGTTGGATCGCGAGTCTAAGCTGAGTAACACTGGGAATAATAGTCGTGGAATTCGGTGCCTGTGTCGTATGGTGTGGAGGGGCAACGACCGTCCTACGTGTCTACATCTACATCTACATTTATACTCCGCAAGCCACCCAACGGTGTGTGGCGGAGGGCACTTTACGTGCCACTGCCATTACCTCCCTTTCCTGTTCCAGTCGCGTATGGTTCGCGGGAAGAACGACTGCCGGAAAGCCTCCGTGCGCACTCGTATATCTCTAATTTTACATTCGTGATCTCCTCGGGAGGTATAAGTAGGGGGAAGCAATATATTAGATACCTCATCCAGAAACGCACCCTCTCGAAACCTGGACAGTAAGCTACACCGCGATACAGAGCGCCTCTCTTGCAGAGTCTGCCACTTGAGTTTGCTAAACATCTCCGTAACGCTATCACGCTTACCCTGTGGCGAAACGCGCCGCTCTTCTTTGGATCTTCTCTTTCTCCTCAGTCAACCCGACTTGGTACGAATCCCACACTGATGAGCAATATTAAGTATAGATCGAACGAGTGTTTTGTAAGCCACCTCCTTTGTTGATGGACTACATTTTCTAAGGACTCTCCCAATGAATCTCAACCTGGTACCCGCCTTACCAACAATTAATTTTATATGATCATTCAACTTCAAGTCGTTCCGCACGCATACTCCCAGATATTTTACAGAAGTAACTGCTACCAGTGTTTGTTCCGCTATCATATAATCATACAATAAAGGATCCTTCTTTCTATGTATTCGCAATACATTACGTTTGTCTATGTTAAGTGTCAGTTGCCACTCCCTGACAAAATGCCTATCCGCTGCAGATCTTCCTGCATTTCGCTGCAATTTTCTAATGCTGCAACTTCTCTGTATACTACAGCATCATCCGCGAAAGGCCGCATGGAACTTCCGAGACCATCTACTAGGTCATTTATACAGGGTGAGTCACCTGACATTACCGCTGGATATATTTCGTAAACCACATCAAATACTGACGAATCGATTCCACAGACCGAACTTGAGGAGAGGGGCTAGTGTAATTGGTTAATACAAACCACAAAAAAATGCACGGAAGTATGTTTTTTAACGCAAACCTACATTTTTTTAAAATAGAACCCCGTTAGGTTTGTTAGCACATCTGAACATATAAACAAATACGTAATCAGTGACGTTTGTTGCATTGTAAAATGTTAATTACATCCGGAGATATTGTAACCTAAAGTTGACGCTTGAGTACCACTCCTCCGCTGTTCGATCGTGTGTATCGGAGAGCACCGAATTACGTAGGGATCCAAAGGGAACGGTGATGGACCTTAGGTACAGAAGACACTGGAACAGCACATTACGTCCACATGCTAACACCTTTTTATTGGTCTTTTTCACTGACGCACATGTACATTACCATGAGGGGTGAGGTACACGTGGTTTCCGTTTTCAATTACGGAGTGGAATAGAGTGTGTCCCGACATGTCAGGCCAATAGATGTTCAATGTGGTGGCCATCATTTGCTGCACACAATTGCAATCTCTGGCGTAATGAATGTCGTACACGCCGCAGTACATCTGGTGTAATGTCGCCGCAGGCTGCCACAATACGTTGTTTCATATCCTCTGGGATTGTAGGCACATCACGGTACACATTCTCCTTTAACGTACCCCACAGAAAGAAGTCCAGAGGTGTAAGATCAGGAGAACGGGCTGGCCAATTTATGCGTCCTCCACGTCCTATGAAACGCCCGTCGAAGATCCTGTCAAGGGTCAGCCTAGTGTTAATTGCGGAATGTGCAGGTGCACCATCATGCTGATACCACATACGTCGACGCGTTTCCAGCGGGACAGTTTCTAGCAACGTTGGCAGATCATTCTGTAGAAACGCGATGTATGTTGCAGCTGTTTGGGCCCCTGCAATGAAGTGAGGACCAATGAGGTGGTCGCCAATGATTCCGCACCATACATTTACAGTCCACGGTCGCTGTCGCTCTACCTGTCTGAGCCAGCGAGGATTGTCCACGAACCAGTAATGCATGTTCCGTAGATTCACTGCCCCGTGGTTTGTTAACCCCGCTTCATCGGTAAACAGGTAGAACTGCAACGCATTCTCTGTTAATGCCCATTGACACAATTGCACTCGATGATTAAAGTCATCACCATGTAATTGCTGATGTAGCGACACATGAAACGGGTGAAAGCGGTGACGATGCAGAATGCGCATGACACTACTTTGACTCAGTCCACCGGCTCTCGCAATGTCCCGTGTACTCATGTGTGGGTTCATGGCAACAGCAGCTAACACACCAACTGCACCCGCTTCTCCTGTGACGGGCCTGTTACGGACCCGTTTGCATGCTACGACCATACCTGTTGCATACAGTTAGCGGTAGATGTTTTGCCATGTGCGGCACGTTGGATGCACTCAGTCCGGGTACCGTTCTGCATACACCCTGCAGGCTTCAGCTGCATTTCGTCGACACTCGCCATAGGTGAGTATCATCTTCGCCTTTTCAGAGTTCGAATACACCATGGTCACAGTTCCTACAACACTACACTATCACAGAGTCTGGTAACACGGTGTACTACAGTTGGTCTGCGTGCGGAGACGAATGCAGAATAATAATAGCAGCAAGCGCTACATGCGAACACTGCGACAGCTGGACCAAGCCACAACAGTGCACTACAGCCACACTCGTAAGCACGGTCGTCATCGTAAACATGTTCCCGCAGATGCTGCTCGCCGACCGTGGAACGTGTTTGTTGCAACACGCAACTGAACGTCGGAGGTTTCAAGCGTCAACTTTAGGTTACAATATCTCCGGATGTAATTAACATTTTACAATGCAACAAACGGCACTGATTACGTATTTGTTTATATGTTCAGATGTGCTAACAAAACTAAAGTGGTTCCATTAAAAAAACGTAGGTTTGTGTTAAAAAACATACTTCCGCGCATTTTTGTATAGTTTGTATTAAACAATTACATTAGCCCCTCTCCTCACGTTCGGTCTGTGAAATCGGTTCGTCAGTGTTTGATGTGGTTTACGAAATATATCCAGCGGTAACGTTAGGTGACTCACCCTGTATATATTGTGAAAAGCAATGGTCCCATAACACTCCCCTGTGGCACGCCAGAGATTACTTTAACGTCTGTAGACGTCTCTCCATTGAGGAAAACATGCTGTGTTCTGTTTGCTAAAAACTCTTCAATCTAGCCACACAGCTGGTCTGATATTCCGTAGGCTCTTACTTTGATTATCAGACGACAGTGAGGAACTGTATCGAACGCCTTCCGGAAGGAAAATGGCATCTACCTGGGAGCCTGTATCTAGTATTTTCTGGGTCTCATGAACAAATAAAGCGAGCTGGGTCTCACACGATCGCTGTTTCCGGAATCCATGTTGATTCCTACAGAGTAGATTCTGGGTTTCCAAAAACGACATGAGAGAGCAAAAAACATGTTCTAAAACTCTACAACAGATCGACGTCAGAGATATAGGTCTATAGTTTTGCGCATCTGCTCGACGACCCGTCTTGAAGACTGGGACTACCTGTGCTCTTTTCCAATCATTTTGAACCTTCCTCTAGAGACTTGCGGTACACGGCTGTTAGAAGGGGGGCACGTTCTCTCGCGTACTCTGTGTAGAATCGAATTGGTATCCCGTCAGGTCCAGTAGTCTTTCGTCTGTTGAGTGATTCCAGTTGCTTTTCTATTCCTTGGACACTTTTTTCGATGTGAGCCATTTTTTCGTTTGTGCGAGGATTTAGAGAAGGAACTGCAGTGCGGTCTTCCTCTGTGAAACAGCTTTGGAAAAAGGTGTTTAGTATTTCAGCTTTACGCGTGTCATCCTCTGTTTCAATGCCATCATCATCCCGGAGTGTCTGGATATGCTGTTTCGAGCCACTTACTGATTTAACGTAAGACCAGAACTTCCTAGGATTTTCTGTCAAGTCGGTACATAGAATTTTACTTTCGACTTCACTGAACGCATCACGCATAGCTTTCTTTACGCTAACTTTGACATCGTTTAGCTTCTGTTTGTCTGAGAGGTTTTGGCTGCGTTTAAACTTGCAGTGAAGCTCTCTTTGCTTTCGCAGTAGTTTCCTAACTTTGTTGTTGAACCACGGTGGATTTTTCCCGTCCCTCACAGTTTCACTCGGCACGTACCTGTCTAAAACGCATTTTACGATTGCCTTGAACTTTTTCCATAAACACTCGACATTGTCAGTGTCAGAACAGAAATTTTCGTTTTGATCTGTTAGGTAGTCTGAAATCTGCCTTCTATTACTCTTGCTAAACGGATAAACCTTCCTCCCTTTTCTTATATTCCTATTTACTTTCATGTTCAGGGATGCTGCAACGGCCTTTTTTTATTTTTTTTTGGTCATCAGTCTACTGACTGGTTTGATGCGGCCCGCCACGAATTCCTTTCCTGTGCTAACCTCTTCATCTCAGAGTAGCACTTGCAACCTACGTCCTCAATTATTTGCTTGACGTATTCCAATCTCTGTCTTCCTCTACAGTTTTTGCCCTCTACAGCTCCCTCTAGTACCATGGAAGTCATTCCCTCATGTCTTAGCAGATGTCCTATCATCCTGTCCCTTCTCCTTATCAGTTTTTCCACATATTCCTTTCCTCTCCGACTCTGCATAGAACCTCCTCATTCCTTACCTTATCAGTCCACCTAATTTTCAACATTCGTCTATAGCACCACATTTCAAATGCTTCGATTCTCTTCTGTTCCGGTTTTCCCACAGTCCATGTTTAACTACCACACAATGCTGTACTCCAGACGTACATCCTCAGAAATTTCTTCCTCAAATTAAGGCCGGTATTTGATATTAGTAGACTTCTCTTGGCCAAAAATGCCTTTTTTGCCATAGCGAGTCTGCTTTTGATGTCCTCCTTGCTCCGTCCGTCATTGGTTATTTTACTGCCTAGGTAGCAGAATTCCTTAACTTCATTGACTTCGTGACCATCAATCCTGATGTGAAGTTTCTCGCTGTTCTCATTTCTACTACTTCTCATTACCTTTGTCTTTCTCCGATTTACTCTCAAACCATACTGTGTACTCATTAGACTGTTCATTCCGTTCAGCAGATCATTTAATTCTTCTTCACTTTCACTCAGGATAGCAATGTCATCAGCGAATCGTATCATTGATATCCTTTCACCTTGTATTTTAATTCCACTCCTGAACCTTTCTTTTATTTCCATCATTGCTTCCTCGATGTATAGATTGAAGAGTAGGGGCGAAAGGCTACAGCCTTGTCTTACACCCTTCTTAATACGAGCACTTCGTTCTTGATCGTCCACTCTTATTATTCCCTCTTGGTTGTTGTACATATTGTATATGACCCGTCTCTCCCTATAGCTTAACCCTACTTTTTTCAGAATCTCGAACAGCTTGCACCATTTTATATTGTCGAACGCTTTTTCCGGGTCGACAAATCCTATGAAAGTGTCTTGATTTTTCTTTAGCTTTGCTTCCATTATTAGCCGTGAGAGGCACCCACATGCCTTGTTCATACTGTGGCATCAAGCAGTCAGGCCTGCAAGATGAGTGGTCTGCCAAGCGAGTGGATTCGTTCTTAATTTATCGAGTAACATGAACTCTCGTACTCACAATTTAGTTACAAATTATCCTCCTATATAATTAATACGCAACGGAAACGTGTATCTGACTATCAGTGATTTACAGAACTCTGACTGTTCACTACGCACTGGCAATACCACATTTTCTTTTTGTCTTTTATTAAACGGCTTTTGTCAACACGTGGCCACCGCACACATTAGAAATTCGGGACATTATGACAACATACAATTCGAAGTAAAAGTCCACCAATCTTTTTCTTTTCGCTATCTTATTTATTCCAATAAATTCTCTAACCTAAACACACAAACTCTACAACCTATAACAATAACACGTGAGAAATTCCGCCCAGTGGGCCTGGCTTTACAATGGTGAATCTCTATATTATGGTCTCGTAATTATTTTTAACGCTACAGTGCACTTTCTGGATAGGATGGTGGATCTTTTATTGTACCTCACACATCGACTCTCACAATCATCATCACTAAACTTTCCTCCAGACCGAGCGGTACAGAAGGAACAAGCATAACCCACTAATCTTTTGAAACTACCTTGCTACTCTCCCATGCAAACCACACATACCCAAATTACATGACATACATCACACTGCAATAAGAAATATAAAACACTAAATAGTCACAACACTATCACTTTCAGCTTTCCCACTTCAATTAATATTTATCCCAGTTTCACACGACACTGCCCCACTTTGTAATTCTACTTTCCTACTATGAACTCTGGAGATATTTGCACGTCTTCCTGTGCAATGCAAGCCAAGTGGCGTTGCTGGATAGACGGCCGACTCACCTTGCTTCTCTCTCAGAGTTTGAATCAAGCGTCACACGGAATCATATCACGCAAAGTAATATTAAGAACATCACACACGCGAGTCCTCAACTGATACGATGGACGAGTACTTCTCTTTATCTTTTGTCTCATACACAGTTTGAGACTCACACAGTACTCACCACGTGGAAGTACTCGTCTCTAATTTCAAGTCCTGCACACGCCATTTCTTAAATATTTCAACTTATGGTACACACGCTATTTCTTTAATATTTCAACTTATTGTACACACGCTATTTCTTAAATATTTCAACTTATTGTACACACGCTAGTAATTCAGCTTAACTTAAGCACACGGAAGTATTTCAACTTAATGCTACACGTGGTTTCATTGTGACCGTTGGTCACTTCCGAAGATTCCTACAATCCCATTAATATTACCTGCCTGACATTTAATTCTCCCCACAAAAGTTCCTGAAATAGAGAAATTAATATTTCAAACTACTCTTAAATATTCCACATGCATACCATTCCACTCTTTCGTCATTACGGAGCACAACTAAAACAGGTGTTAACAGCACAAGATCCAGCGGCAGAGTGCTGAAACATGGCCGTTCTCTAGGTGCTCTCACACCACTGTCGAGGTGGGGGAAGCACCTTGCTATCGTATTGGTCAGCCACATTTCAGGCGCTCAAAGCTCTGGTAAATTTCATCTCTTTGGTCCCACCAAAGGTGGCCAAAGGATCGACTCAAAGATGATCATATATTCACATTCACTATCTGCGGTTAGCAGACGACCATACATTCATTCATTTCACAGATCTCACCAAACTGGATGTAGGGATTTACTTAGTGGGAGTGCACATGTGATCAATTAAATAAATAAATTGTCATTCTTTCCCACACTGGTATCCGGCTTCGCTGTATTAATTGAAATTGAGTTATTTTACAAAAAAAATGTGTTCTTCTGACAAAAATAATGAAGTATGTTGTACCTATTTTCAATGTCGGGCGGTACTATACACTTTCAACCGTAACTCGTCCCTTTACCATTGTTCTGTGTATTATTCTCGTAAGCAGTTTCGATGCATGAGCTGTTAAGCTGATTGTGCGATAATTCTCGCACTTGTCAGCTCTTGCCGTCTTCGGAATTGTGTGGATGATGCTTTTCCGAAAGTCAGATGGTATGTCGCCAGACTCATATATTCTACACACCAACGTGAATAGTGGTTTTGTTGCCACTTCCGCCAATGATTTTAGAAATTCTGATGGAATGTTATCTATCCCTTCTGCCTTATTTGACCGTAAGTCCTCCAAAGCTCTTTTAAATTCCGATTCTAGTACTGGATCCCCTATCTCTTCTAAATCGACTCCTGTTTCTTCTTCTATCACATCAGACAAATCTTCACCCTCATAGAGGCTTTCAATGTATTCTTTCCACCTATCTGCTCTCTCCTCTGCATTTAACAGTGGAATTCCCGTTGCACTCTCAATGTTACCACCGTTGCTTTTAATGTCACCAAAGGTTGTTTTGACTTTCCTGTATGCTGAGTCTGTCCTTCCGACAATCATATCTTTTTCGATGTCTTCACATTTTTCCTGCAGCCATTTCGTCTTAGCTTCCCTGCACTTCCTATTTACACTCCTGGAAATTGAAATAAGAACACCGTGAATTCATTGTCCCAGGAAGGGGAAACTTTATTGACACATTCCTGGGGTCAGATACATCACATGATCACACTGACAGAACCACAGGCACATAGACACAGGCAACAGAGCATGCACAATGTCGGCACTAGTACAGTGTATATCCACCTTTCGCAGCAATGCAGGCTGCTATTCTCCCATGGAGACGATCGTAGAGATGCTGGATGTAGTCCTGTGGAACGGCTTGCCATGCCATTTCCACCTGGCCCCTCAGTTGGACCAGCGTTCGTGCTGGACGTGCAGACCGCGTGAGACGACGCTTCATCCAGTCCCAAACATGCTCAATGGGGGACAGATCCGGAGATCTTGCTGGCCAGGGTAGTTGACTTACACCTTCTAGAGCACGTTGGGTGGCACGGGATACATGCGGACGTGCATTGTCCTGTTGGAACAGCAAGTTCCCTTGCCGGTCTAGGAATGGTAGAACGATGGGTTCGATGACGGTTTGGATGTACCGTGCACTATTCAGTGTCCCCTCGACGATCACCAGTGGTGTACGGCCAGTGTAGGAGATCGCTCCCCACACCATGATGCCGGGTGTTGGCCCTGTGTGCCTCGGTCGTATGCAGTCCTGATTGTGGCGCTCACCTGCACGGCGCCAAACACGCATACGACCATCATTGGCACCAAGGCAGAAGCGACTCTCATCGCTGAAGACGACACGTCTCCATTCGTCCCTCCATTCACGCCTGTCGCGACACCACTGGAGGCGTGCTGCACGATGTTGGGGCGTGAGCGGAAGACGGCCTAACGGTGTGCGGGACCGTAGCCCAGCTTCATGGAGACGGTTGCGAATGGTCCTCGCCGATACCCCAGGAGCAACAGTGTCCCTAATTTGCTGGGAAGTGGCGGTGCGGTCCCCTACGGCACTGCGTAGGATCCTACGGTCTTGGCGTGCATCCGTGCGTCGCTGCGGTCCGGTCCCAGGTCGACGGGCACGTGCACCTTCCGCCGACCACTGGCGACAACATCGATGTACTGTGGAGACCTCACGCCCCACGTGTTGAGCAATTCGGCGGTACGTTCACGTCCACGCTGTCGCGGCATGCTACCAGTGTTAAAGACTGCGATGGAGCTCCGTATTCCACGGCAAACTGGCTGACACTGACGGCGGCGGTGCACAAATGCTGCGCAGCTAGCGCCATTCGACGGCCAACACCGCGGTTCCTGGTGTGTCCGCTGTGCCGTGCGTGTGATCATTGCTTGTACAGCCCTCTCGCAGTGTCCGGAGCAAGTATGGTGGGTCTGACACACCGGTGTCAATGTGTTCTTTTTTCCATTTCCAGGAGTGTATTTCATTCCTCGGCGACTTGTATTTCTGTATTCCTGATTTTCCCGGAACATGTTTGTATTTCCTCGTTTCATCAATCAACTGAAGTATTTCTTCTGTTACCCATGGTTTCTTCGCAGCTACCTTCTTTGTACCTATGTTTTCCTTCCCAACTTCTGTGATGGCCCTTTTTAGAGATGTCCATTCCTCTTCAACTGTACAGCCTACTGCGCTATTCCTTATTGCTGTATCTATAGCGTTAGAGAACTTCAAACGTATCTCGTCATTCCTTAGTACTTCCGTATCCCACTTCTTTGTGTATTGATTCTTCCTAACAAATGTCTTGAACTTCAGCCTACTCTTCATCACTACTATATTGTGATCTGAGCCTATATCTGCTCCTGGGTACGCCTTACAGTCCAGTATCTGATTTCGGAATCTCTGTCTGACCATGATGTAATCTAATTGAAATCTTCCCGTATCTCCCGGCCTTTTCCATGTATACCTCATCCTCTTGTGATTCTTGAACAGGGTATTCGCTATTACTAGCTGAAACTTGTTACAGAACTCAATTAGTCTTTCTCCTCTTTCATTCCTTGTTCCAAGCCCATATTGTCCTGTAACCTTTTCTTCTACTCCTTCCCCTACAACTGCATTCCAGTCGCCCATGACTATTAGATTTTCGTCCCCCTTTACATACTGCATTACCCTTTCAATATCCTCATACACTTTCTCTATCTGTTCATCTTCAGCTTGCGACGTCGGCATGTATACCTGAACTATCGTTGTCGGTGTTGGTCTACTGTCGATTCTGATTACAACAACCCGGTCACTTAACTGTTCACAGTAACACACCCTCTGCCCTACCTTCCTATTCATAACGAATCCTACACCTGTTATACCATTTTCTGCTGCTGTTGATATTACCCGATACTCATCTGACCAGAAATCCTTGTCTTCCTTCCACTTCACTTCAATGACCCCTACTATATTGAGCCTTTGCATTTCCCTTTTCAGATTTTCTAGTTTCCCTACCACGTTCAAGCTTCTGACATTCCACGCCCCGACTCGTATAACGTTGTCCTTTCGTTGATTATTCAATCTTTTTCTCATGGTAACCTCCCCCTTGGCAGTCCCCTCCCGGAGATCCGAATGGAGGACTATTCCGGAATCTTTTGCCAATGGAGAGATCATCAAGACACTTCTTCAATTACAGGCCACATGTCCTGTGGATACACGTTACGTATCTTTAATGCAGTGGTTTCCATTGCCTTCTGCATCCTCACGTCGTTGATCATTGCTGATTCGTCCGCCTTTAGGGGCAATTTCCCACCCCTAGGACAAGAGAGTGCCCTGAACCTCTATCCGCTCCTCCGCCCTCTTTGACAAGGCCGTTGGCAGAATGAGGCTGACTTCTTATGCCGGAAGTCTTCGGCCGCCAATGCTGATTATTTATCAAAATTTATGCAGTGGCGGGGATCGAACACGGGACCGAAGACGTTTTGATTATGAATCAAAGACGCTACCCCTAGACCACAGGTACTTTTTTTATGATCACTGTTTCCCTGTTCTGCGTTTACAGAGTCGAAAAGTTCGGGTCTGTTTGTTATCAGTAGGTCCAAGATGTTATCTACACGAGTCGGTTCTCTGTTTAATTGCTCGAGGTAATTTTCGGATAGTGCACTCAGTATAATGTCACTCGATGCTCTGTCCCTACCACCCGTCCTAAACATCTGAGTGTCCCAGTCTATATCTGGTAAACTGAAATCTCCGCCTAAGACTATAACATGCTGAGGAAATTTATGTGAAATGTATTCCAGATTTTGTCTCAGTTGTTCTGCCACTAATGCTGCTGAGTCGGGAGGTCGGTAAAAGGAGCCAATTATTAACCTAGCTCGGTTGTTGAGTGTAGCCTCCACCCATAATAATTCACAGGAACTATCCACTTCTACTTCACTACAGGGTAAACTACTACTAACAGCGACGAACACGTCACCTTCGGTTGCATACAATCTATCCTTTCTAAACACCGTCTGTGCCTTTGTAAAAATTTCGCCAGATTTTATCTCTGGCTTCAGCCAGCTTTCCGTACCTATAACGATTTCAGCTTCGGTGCTTTCTATCAGCGCTTTAAGTTCCGGTACCTTACCAATGCAGCTTCGACAGTTTACAGTCGATTGAGTGTATCAGTGCTCCTCGGCTTCGTTTACGTTCACGAAGTCCTTGAAACGGGCGTTCACTTGCGATCTCATCCTGCATCTGCGATCGGACAACCATTCCCTCTAGATGGTGTCGCGTGTGGGCGATGATCTGAGCCTCAGCATCGTTGGTCGCCGTTCGTCGTTCCGGAGATGGCACCATGAGTATCACAGTCTCGCAGTACCTTGTAACAGAAATCAAGCGTATCTCTGCGCCAGGCTGCGTGGTCTCTTCATCTACATCTACACAGATACTCCGCAAGCCGTCGTCCGGTAAGCACCACTAGTGGTCATTTCCTTTCCTGTTTCACTCGCAAATAGAGCGAGAGCAAAACGACTGTCTATGTGCCTCAGTATGAGCCCTAATTTCTCAAATCTTTTCTTCGTGGTCCTTACGTGCAACGTATGTTGGCAGCAGTAGAATCGTTCGTCAGTCAGCTTCAATTGCAAATTCTCTAAATTTTCTCAATAGTTTTTTTTTTCCGAGAAGAACGTCGCCTTCCCTCCAGGAATTCCCATTTGTGTTCCCGAAGCATCTCCATAACACTTACTTGTTCTTCAAACCTATCGGTTATAAAATGACTTTTATCTTAATGATATGAATATTTATACATGTGTTTGGAAAGAGAGAGAGAGAGAGAGATTGATTTTTTATTGAGGTTTTTACTTTAAGTCGTAACTGGTACCTGAATTTTGGTTGCTGCCTCCTTGAATAATCAGCTTCTGCACCAGTTGGTGACGTATTACAATGTGGAGGAAGTTATTGTTCTTTAAGGTTTAAAATACGACTTTCTTAGTTACTTGGCCGTATTGCGGATAGCTTTGAGCCCAAGTTTTCGTAGCTTTTCACACCTAAGGTTGGTTGGTTGGTTTGGGGAAGGAGACCAGACAGCTTGGTCATCGGTCTCATCGGTTTAGGGAAGGATGGGGAAGGAAATCGGCCGTGCCCTTTCAGAGGAACCATCCCGGCATTTGCCTAGAGTGATTTAGGGAAATCACGGAAAACCTAAATCAGGATGACCGGACGCGGGATTGAACCGTCGTCCTTCCGAATGCGAGTCCAGTGTCTAACCACTGCGCCACCTCGCTCGGTTCACACCTAAGGGACCACTGTTGTAAGTAAATAAGATCAAACAGCAATCTGCTTTCCGTGAGAAAAGGAGATTGTTTGGCACACAAACTTCCTTCAAACTACACGTCCTGCTACATCAAAATTGGTCAGTGGAGTTCAGCACCATACTATTGTACAATTACTGTAATTAAGAAATTATGAGAGGTTCTTACTTATTGAATGAAAACTATAGAGAATGCATTTCTTTTCCTGTATTTTAGAGAACTTTGTACACTTACAATTCTGTCGATTGATAGACGGCGACGACAATGAAGTTCACCTCCTTTTCCAGTACAAAATATTTCTATTCTTCAGTTCCAGAAAATTTGTATACATAAATGTTTGGCAACTCTTACTCATACTTTACTCGGTTTTATCACTAAAATATCAATTTTCGTTAAATGTAACAATACGTTCAAAGCGACGGCCTAGCAACACGTCCTCTTTCCACAAGATGCAGATTAACAGTGCTCTTTTTTTAATAAATCAATTGTTTTTTCTTAGAGTCCAAACTCAAAGATTCACAACTATTATCGTTGCGGGGATTGCTCACTAAAGAGTTTCTTGCTGTCCAGCTGCGCTTCACTTCACTTCAAGTACTTTTTGAATCACATTTACATTTACGGTCTTTACATACATTACTGAGCTTCTCAGAATAAAATCAGGCACAAATTAGTTAAAAAAAGGGCAGTGAGGCTCACATAACATTACACGGTAACAAATCTAGCAGCCCGCCTCTGAATTACTCGCACTTCGATGTCTTCCTTCAGTCCGAGCTGGTACGGATCCCGAACACTCGAGCAATACTCAAGAATACGTCGCACCAGCGTCCTATGTGCGGTATCCTTTACAGGTGAACCACTGTTTCCTAAGATTCTCCTAAAACCGAGGCCGACCATTCGCCTACCCTATCACAGTTCACACGAGGTCGTTCCACTCCATATCGCTGTTGCAGAGACGGTTGGGCGCAGTCCAACCATGAGAAGAGGCGGATTTTACACGAATGCCACGTTTCCCCAATGGCTGGAGACAGTCGGGGTAAGCCGGGTAAGCGACATTCAACTTCCATGGACTGCTGCTTCTCCACACTCGTTTTCGACGAAGGATGATGGCACATATGTAAGCCGAGTGGTCAGAGAAGACTGCAGGCCACAGTTCCGCATCCTTTGTCTCAGCGACGAGATTGCGTGAAATATAAAGTGCAACTGAAAGTGTCATTCGTGAAGTGTGTGCACCCAGATCGACGGCCATGAGTATTTTCCCAAGTGCCCATTATTTGCAGGTTCCGAATTTGCGTCCAGCCGCTCGGTTAAGGAAGGAGACAAGAGCGTAAGGGACGGAACGGGGTGTTGCAAAATTTTATAGCCTAAAGAAGGAGCTTACTGGACTCTGTCCTCTGCAGAATGAGCTAGCGCGTTGTCGTGGAGCCGGCGGCGACATTTCTCATGTTCAGAATGTCGTGCCAGATGTTGAAAACTGATACACGGGTGATTTCACTTTTTCCAGAATCGCCTCGCTCGATTGTGATACGCGGTTGTTCCAGCACCAGGGCATAAACGTCTCTTGCGATTCCTGGTTCTTCGGAGGTACAGTAGATGGCGGTTGTAATTGAACTTCCGCTATTAGAGGCAATGTATCCGAAAAACTATTTCACGTATCGTTGCCTAACTTTGTAGAAATGATGTTCGGACAGTGCGCTGCAGGATTTGCATTGATAGTAGTGTTGATGTCATAACTTACCGTCAGGCACCGGTACCAGTACGGCTACTGTAATATTATTGGGCTTTCCGTTGTATGAAAGCTGTGAGTACCCTTGGAAAGGCATTCACCTAGCTGTAAATTAAATGATCAACTTATGATATGTGACCTATTCTTTGAAAGACATTTATTATAGATAATTTACGCAACTGTAAAGATGCGCATCTAGCGCGAACGCTAATACATAGATTTCGCAGTCAAAGAAACATTTTAACAGAACGTGAACTGAGCGTTCCGCTTCAATGTAAATAAAAAATGACGGTAAAAAACCTTTTTAGATCTTCAGATTTTGTAGTTCTTCTTCTTGTAATGTGAAAGCGTAAAGAAGGTCGTCTTTAAGCCATAAAAGTGAGCGGTCTTGCCAGCGTGCGGACAACAGATATTGATTAATAAAATTCAAGTAATTTATGTTCGATACTGTAAATCGGCAAGTTATTGTTACGAAGGTGTTGAACGGTGCAAGAATTGTCTCGAAGGAAGGAGAAAAGTAATGACTGTAATTTGTGACAAAAACGTGAACCAAGAAGTTAGCACAGGACCGGCTGAAATCTGATCGTACCATACAGTCAGAAAATTACTTATGAAAGTTATACTGTTTATAAATAAGCCCTAATTGGTTGTGAGAATTATTTGAACATATATAGTGTTTACCAGATTTCTTATTCTATTCTTTTCCTTTATTTTTTTTACCTCCAAGTCATATTATTTTTATAAATGTCAAACAGCATTTACTACAGAAGAGAATACTGCGGCATCCTGGTCGTAGACAGAAGGCCGCTCCTTGTCTTCTATACAACTCATAGCTGCCCCATTTATTAATGATTTCATTTGCAAATGCATTTTTTTTATTGTTCATTGTTAAAAGTGCCTTAGGTAATTATAAAATTCATACTGATTACGTAAAGGAATCCGCGTTGTTCTTTTCCAAATAACAGAAGCCTTTGCGTAATCAAAACCTAGCCTCCTTCTGACAACGATCAGGAGCCGACCAGAAGACGGACGTCTTCGACCGCTTTCGTGTTTCCTGTGGCAAAGCTGTGCCAAACTGGGAACACGACATTCTAGTATGGAACACAATATATCTAAAATTATCAGATTAAAATTGAAAAAATTGAAATATATTTAACTTATTTTTTTTTCTTTTATCATACTAGACTACGCAGGTTCAAATGGCTCTGAGCACTGTGGGACTTAACAGCTATGGTCATCAGTCCCCTAGGACTTAGAACTACTTGAACTTAACTAATCTAAGGACATCACACAACACCCAGTCATCACGAGGCAGAGAAAATCCCTGACCCCGCCGGGAATCGAACCCGGGAAGACTACTCAGGGCTGAAACACAAGCATCAGCGTGCATTACAGCTGCAGACGGTCGACATGGGTCCGGACAAGGTGAAGTGTAAAGCTATTTTATCAAAACAACAGCAATAGTGCTTAAAGTGTTTTGTTAACGTTTTTGTCAACAGTTGCAGTATAGTTTCGAGCCTTACAGCCTGAGCTACTAAGGCTGAACTGACAGTGCTTGATATTAACAATAAACATCAAAGTGGCAACACATGCTTCATAAATGTTTGCAGAATGCCACAATCCACACGTATCTCCTAACAAGACTATATCAGGTTTAATTTTGACTCGGTAAGAGGCATGTGTGGATTGTGGCGTTCATTCTGCAAAAGTTTCTAAAGCATGTGATGCCACTTTGACGTTTACTATTAAGATGGGGCACTCTCAGTGCAGCCTTAGAAGGCCAGGTTTGAAAATGAACCTGTAAGGTTCGAAACTAGTCTCCTGCAACTGTTGACACAATCGCTAATAAACGCTTTAAGGAATTTAATGAAGTTGCTGGTTTCCTGTCAACAAAATGTTCAATCTCAAGAAGAGCAATAGCGCCGCTGCTCGTCGCCAAGTCTCGATAGTACGAGTGTACCAGGAAGTTTCAAAACAGCGCACGCTCTGTCGCGGCGTGAAAGATTTATTCTGTGACCGCAGGATTGTCGTCGCTGACGGCAGCGCTTACGCCGTCGGCAAGCGACGTTTCCGTGCGTCAGAGCCGGCCGATGAACCGCGTCGCGGGGCGGTTCGGTGCCAGCCTGCGCGGCGCCGGGGTGTTGCGCACGCGCCGGTTCCCTCCGCTGCCCATCGGAAATCGGTAGCCGGCCCGGCACCCGGGCGACAGCTCGCTGCCGGCCGTCGACGCCCCGACCTTGCCACCAGGCCCCGCGCCTCATAAAGCCGACCGACTCACCACGAGCGTCTATCTGGAAAGTACAGTGATACAGAAGTTTTGCAGTACAACAGGGAATACATTTCACATAAATTTTCTCAGCATGTTATGGTCTTAGGTGGATATTTCAATTTACCAGATATAGACTGGGACACTCAGATGTTTAGGACGGGTGGTAGGGACAGAGCATCGAGTGACATTATACTGAGTGCTATATCCGAAAATTACCTCGAGCAACTAAACAGTGAACCGACTCGTGGAGATAACATCTTGGACCTACTGATAACAAACAGACCCGAACTTTTCGACTCTGTAAGCGCAGAACAGGGCATCAGTGATCATAAGGCCGTTGCAGCATCTCTGAATATGGAAGTTAATAGGAATATAAAAAAAAGGGAGGAAGGTTTATGTGTTTAGCAAGAGTAATAGAAGGCAGATTTCAGACTATCTAACACATCAAAACAAAAATTTCTGTTCTGACACTGACAATGTTGAGTGTTTATGGAAAAAGTTCAAGGCAATCGTAAAATGCGTTTTAGACAGGTACGTGCCGAGTAAAACTGTGAGGGACGGGAAAAACCCACCGTGGTTCAACAACAAAGTTAGGAAACTACTGCGAAAGCAAAGAGAGCTTCACTGCAAGTTTAAACGCAGCCAAAACCTCTCAGACAAACAGAAGCTAAACGATGTCAAAGTTAGCGTAAGGAAGGCTATGCGTGAAGCGTTCAGTGAATTCGAAAGTAAAATTCTATGCACCGACTTGACAGAAAATCCTAGGAAGTTCTGGTCTTACGTTAAATCAGTAAGTGACTCGAAACAGCATATCCAGACACTCCGGGATGATGGTGGCATTGAAACAGAGGATGACACGCGTAAAGCTGAAATACTAAACACCTTTTTCCAAAGCTGTTTCACAGAGGAAGACCGCACTGCAGTTCCTTCTCTAAATCCTCGCACAAACGAAAAAATGACTGACATCGAAATAAGTGTCCAAGGAATAGAAAAGCAACTGAAATCACTCAACAGAGGAAAGTCCACTGGACCTGACAGGATACCAATTCGATTCTACACAGAGTACGCGAAAGAACGTGCCCCCCTTCTAACAGCCGTGTACCGCAAGTCTCTAGAGAAAGGGAAGGCTCCAAATGATCGGAAAAGAGCACAGGTAGTCCCAGTCTTCAAGAAGGGTCGTCGAGCAGATGCGCAAAACTATAGACCTATATCTCTGACGTCGATCTGTTGTAGAATTTTAGAACATGTTTTTTGCTCGCGTATCATGTCGTTTCTAGAAACCCAGAATCTACTCTGTAGGAATCAACATGGATTCCGGAAACAGCGATCGTGTGAGACCCAACTCGCTTTATTTGTTCATGAGACCCAGAAAATATTAGATACGGGCTGCCAGGTAGATACTGTTTTCCTTGACATCTGGAGGACGTTCGATACAGTTCCGCACTGTCGCCTGATAAAGTAAGAGCCTACGGAATATCAGACCGCCTGTGTGGCTGGATTGAGAGTTTTTTTTAGCAAAGAGGGCACAGCATGTTGTTCTCAATGGAGAGACGTCTACAGACGTTAAAGTAACCTCTGGCGAGCCACAGGGCAGTGTTATGGGACCATTGCTTTTCATAATATATATAAATGACCTAGTAGATAGTGTCGAAAGTTCCATGCGGCTTTTCGCGGATGATGATGCAGTATACAGAGAAGTTGCAGCATTAGAAAATTGCAGCGAAATGCAGGAAGATCTGCAGCGGATAGGCACTTGGTGCAGGGAGTGGCCACTGACCCCTAACATACACAAATGTAGTGTATTGCGAATACATAGAAAGAAGGATCCTTTATTGTATGATTATATGATAGCGGAACAAACACTGGTAGCAGTTACTTCTGTAAAATATCAGGGAGTATGCGTGCGGAACGATTTGAAGTGGAATGATCATATAAAATTAATTGTTGGTAAGGCGGGTATCAGGTTGAGATTCATTGGGAGAGTCCTTAGAAAATGTAGTCCATCAACAAAGGAGGTGGCTTACAAAACCCTCTTTCGACCTATACTTGACCTCATCAGTGTGGGATCCGTACCAGATCGAGTTGACGGAGGAGATACAGAAGATCCAAAGAAGAGCGGCGCGTTTCGTCACAGGGTTATTTGGTAAGCGTGATAGCGTCACGGAGATGTTTAGCAAACTCAAGTGGCAGACTCTGCAAGAGAGGCGCTCTGCATCGCGGTGTAGCTTGCTGTCCAGGTTTCGAGAGGGTGCGTTTCTGGATGAGGTATCGAATATATTGCTTCCCCCCTACTTATACCTCCCAAGGAGATCACGAATGTAAAATTAGAGAGATTCGAGCGCGCACGGAGGCTTTCCGGCAGTCGTTCTTCCCGCGAACCATACGCGACTGGAACAGAAAAGGGAGGTAATGACAGTGGCACGTAAAGTGCCCTCCGCCACACCCCGTTGGGTGGCTTGCGGAGTATAAATGTAGATGTAGAAGTAGATGTAGATGAACCTTGCCGCTTACGCAATACATACTATCCGATCAACACTATCCAGGTGCGTACCATAAGTAATGTGACCAAATTCATAAAAAATCATTTATTGAATATATTCGTACAAATAATCAAAAATTTTCAAAGTAGCACCCTCTTGCATCAATACACTTCTGGAGGCGGTGTTTCCATGCCTGGAAGGCATCCTGGAATGCCTTTTCCAGAATGTCCTTTAGGGTGATGTAACATGCGCCTGGATGCTTTCAATCATGTCCCAATGTTTTCTTTTTATGACTCCTTTTAACCGAGGAAACAAAAAAAAGTCAGCAGGAGCCAGGTAAGGACTGTAGTGAGGCTAGGGCTCTTGGTCCTGGCCAGGAAGTCGTTGACAATGAAGGCGCTGTGACTCGGCGTGTTGTCGTGGTGAACGTTCCAAGTGTCCTTGATGTCCCTTAGGCAGTGCGAGACCCTCCTTTTCAGTCTTTTGAGCACTTCCAAGTTGAAAGTTGAGTTCACTGTAGTCCCAGTAGGTATGAATTCGTGGTGGACAATGCCTCTGACGCCAAAGAACTCAATGAGCACGGTTTTGATCATGGACTTTCTCATGCATGCCTTCTTGGGACGTGTGATGTAACAAAATAAGAGTGATGTTGTTATTCAATGGAAAAGCTGGAATTTGTGATTTCGCTTACTGTTTTATCAATCACAATTGGCGTAAGAATCATGGACTGAACATTGTCATAAGATATTGCATTATGAAACGTGAATAGACTTTACTTGCAGTTTCGCGTGGCTTGAAGCAGTCACAGCTAGCTTGCTATTGATTAAGAAATTGCATTGTCGTCTTTCTAATTACTTCATGATCGTAGATACGATCATACCCGGCCGTGAAGTTATTGCTATGACAAAACAATTTGCTAAGGGACCGGAAAGTTCTTAGGGCGCGAAAACAACTTTAACATCACACAAAAGGGAAATTCAATATTAAAGCTGATGCAAGAAGACGATAAAACAGTTTTCTTTTTGTCAATGTAAAACGCACATTGGACTTCTGATCTTGGTGTCTGTAATCTTAGCAAAATGCATAAAAAAATGAAAATAATACTGGGGAGATGATAGGAACGAGCACTGCTAAATGATTCAATATTTCCAGAACAAATATTTATTATAAATAAAACATATATCGTACCTTATGTTTAGTACCACAATGACGGTAGATTTTTATGTCCGTTTCATGTCCATTGAGCGCTCTTTTATATAGCCATTGTCCTCTTGAGTCGCTCGTGCGTCGTCACGATAAGTTATAACAGTTCTTCTTTTTACATTTCACTCAAACTTAGACATAACACGTTTTTATTTATTTAGTAAAAAATTAGATCAGACCGCCATAAATCTGCGTCCGTCTTACTTAAGAAAAACAGTACAAGTGATTAGCGCTCAAGGCTTCATTTGTTCATCAGTGAACAAAATAGTGAATTATCGCATATCTATCCGTATTCTTCTGTTTATGTTGCCGCCCAAAGACGACGAATTACATCATTTAGGACATTCCACCATCGCTATGCGACGTCTTATTATACATTAATCATTCTTTATAAAGAAGTATTTGCCTTCTGGCTGAAAGTATTAACTATTTGCTGTTTTAATGAATCCAAAAATAGCGAATATCACAGACGCGTGCAAAAAATCTGTCATCGTTCCGTAATTTCTCTTGTGCCCAGTGGCAGAACTGTACACGACGTTCAAAGTCGTCTCCATGCAATTACTAGTACATAGAAATATGGTAAGGGTGCAATCGATGTTGATGTAGCATTCTCAACACCGACGTTTTTGAGATTCCCGATTCTCGCGCAATTTGTCTGCTACTGATGTGCGGATTAGCTGCGACAGCAGCTAAAATACCTACTTGGGAGTCATCATTTGTTGCAGGTCGTGGTTGACGCTTCACGTGTGGCTGAACACTTCCTGTTTCCTTAAATAACGTAACTATCCATCGAACAGTCCGGACACTTGGATGATGTCGTCCAGGATACCGAGCAGCATACATAGCACACGCCCGTTGGGCATTTCGATCACAATAGCCATACATCAACACGATATCGACCTCTTCCGCAATTGGTCAACGGTCCATTTCAACACGGATAATGAATCACGAAACAAATACCGTCCGCACTGGCGCAATGTTACGTGATACCATGTACTTATACGTTTGTGACTATTACAGCGCCATCTATCACAAAGCGAAAAAAGTGGTCAACTGAAACATTAATATTTCTTTATGTACTACACGAATATGCAGTAAAAATGGGGGTTCCTATTTTAAAAAACGCAGTTGATATCCGTTTGACCTATGGCAGCGCCATCTAGCGGGCCAACCATAGCGCCATCTGGTTTCCCACTTCAAGCTAGACGAGTTTCGTTCTTTGTAGTTTTTTCGTTTGATGTTTATTTCGTGAGATATTTGGCCCGGTCACTATCAATAGACCACCCTGTATATTACCATATAGGTGTGGTATTTTACATGAAAATCGCTTCCACGGTATCGGCGTATAAATACGACATTGCAATGCCTGTGTTATTCCGAATTACACTGAAGAGCCAAAGAAACTGGTACACGTGCGTAATATTGTGTAGGACCCCCGCGAACACGCAGAAGTGCCGCAATGCGACGTGACATGGACTCGACTAGTGTCTGAAGTAGTGCTGGAGGGAACTGACACTATGAATCCTGTAGGGCTGTCCATAAATCCGTAAGAGTATGAGGGGGTGGAGATCTCTTCTTAAAGGCACGTTGTAAGGCATCCCAGATATGTTCAATAGTGTTCATGTCTTGGGAGTTTGGTGGCCAGTGGAAGTGTTTAAACTCAGAAGAGTGTTCCTGGAGCCACTCTGTAGCAATTCTTGACGTGTGGGGTGACGGATTGTCCTGCTGTAATTGCCCCAGTCCTTAGGATAGCGCAATGGACATGAATGGATGCAAGTGACCAGACAGGGTGCTTACTTAGGTGTCACCTGTCAGAGTCGTATCTAGACTATCAGGGGTTCCGTATCACTCCAACTGAGCCTCCACCAGCTTGAACAGTCCCGGCTGACATGCGGGGTCAATGGATTCATGAGGTTGTCTCCTTACCCGTACACTTCCATCCGATCGATACAATTTGAAATGAGACTCGTCTGAGCAGAGAAAATGTTTCCAGTCATCAACAGTCCAATGTCCGTGTTGACAGGTACAGGCGAGGCGTAAAGCTTTGTCTTGTGCAGTCGTCAAGGGTACACGAGCGGCATTTGGCTCCGAAAGCCCATATCGATGATCTTTCGTTGAATGGTTCGCACGCTGACACTTGTTGATGGCCCAGCATTGAAATCTGCAATAATCTGGGGAAGGGTTGCTCTTCTGTCACGTCGAACAATTCGCTTCAGTTGTCGCTTGTTCCGTTCTTGCAGGATCTTTTTCCGGCCGCATCGATGTCGGAGATTTGATGTTTTACCGGATTCCTGATATTGACGGTACACTTGTGAAATAGTCGTAAGGGAAAATCCCCACTTCATCGCTATCTCGGAGATGCTGTGTCTCATCGCTCGTGCGCCGACTGTAACACAACGTTCAAACTCACTTAAATCTTGATAACCATCCACTGTAGCTGCAGTAAACGATCTAACAACTGTGCGAGACACTTATTGCGTTATATAGGCGTTTCCGACCGCAGCACCGTATTCTGCCTGTTTACGTATCTCTGTATTTGAATATTCATCCCTATAACAGTTTCTTCGGCGCTTCAGTGTACATACACGTATGTCCAAAGGAACTTTGCATCGAATTCACAATTACAAATGCACTGCAATATCGTATTCAAGTAAAATGTCTCCCCTGTATGGAATATATATGGATGTACGAGTGCACGCTGTAGACACATGGTTCAATACGTATGGAAGTTTGGGTCTGACCATGAGTCGGGTTCGAGTTCCAGTATGGCATAAATTTTCATTGTCGTCACTCCATTATACTGCTGATGGTTGTCCATAGTCGCAACTGGGAATACATTTCATGAAACCAGAGGAGGTGATCATGTTGGACGCTGGGATTTTGGGTGAAGTCGAAGTTCTATTTCAACATCCTGACAGATTAAAACTATGTGCTGGACCGAGACGAAGTCGAGAGCTTCGCCTTTTGCGAGGAAGTGCTCTACCAACGGAGCCACCCAAGCACGAATCACACGACCCGTCCTCACAGCTTTACTTCCGCCAGTACTCCGTCTCCTACCATCCAATTTTCACAGAAGTTCTCCTGCGAAACTTGCAGGACTAGCAGTCCTGGAAAGAAGGACGGTGTGGCTGTCATGTTTCCTCAGTATCCTTTCTTCTAGAAGTGCTAGTCGCGCAAGTTTCGCAGGAGAACTTCTGTGAAGTTTGGAAGGTGGGAAACGAGGTACTAGCGAAAGTAAAGCTGTGAGGATAGGTAGGGAGTCGTGCTTGGGAAGCTCCGCAAAAGGCGAAGTTCCCAAGTTCGAGTCTCGGTCCAGAACAGAGTTTTAATTTGTCAGGAAGTTCCATACCAGCGCACACCCATGCTGCAAAGTGAAAATTTCATTCTGGGAGTTCTAATCCGTCCCGAAAGTGTCTTTCTGCGTTCAGAGCGGGACTCTAGGCAGACTAGCTCATTTCAGGAGTGTAATCGTCCACAAGCCATTGGACCAAAGATACTGATTTATGACGGGGTGCACTATGCTGATACAATCAAGCAACATCTCCAAACTGTTTCTCATCAGTACACAGTACACGATGCTATAAAATCTGTTCATATCTTTGTGCATTTAGCGCTTTCTTAAGCGCGTTAAAGGGACCGCATCCGAACCACTTTCCTTTTTCGAGGCGTGTTTTTTAAGTAAGTACCGTTTTGCCACACCGCGGCCGCAGCGCTGCTGTCGGCGTTCTGCGCATGCGCACTGGGTACCTACATCTGTTGTCTACGCACTGACGCCATTACAGTCTGATTCTTACTTATGTTGTGTACTGAGTGTTTAAGATGCCTCCGATAATCGTGAGTCCCGCCGACTGTGAAGTGTGGGCTGTTATAAGATTTCTTAGTGCTAAAGGCCTAAAAGCGATCGATATTCATCGTGAGATCCGTGCAGTTTACGGAGAAAACATAATGAGTGATGGAATGGTAAGAAAGTGGGTGAGAGCATTTAAAGATGGCCGCACAAATGTGCACGATGAACAATGGAGAGGGCGTCCTTAGGTCGTTAATGAAAGTATGGTGCAGGAAGTGGACAATAAGGTGAGAGAAAACAGACACTTTACGATATCCTCCTTGTAGGATGACTTTCCTAATGTTTCTCGTAGTGTTTTGCATGGTATTGTGACCGAGCACTTGAATTATCGAAAATTGTGCGCACGTTGGGTAACGAAAATGTTGACGGATGTGCACAAAACCAAGCGTTTAGACAGTGCGTTGACTTTCCTTGAGCGGTACCACAACGACAGTGATGATTTCGTAGGCCAAACTGTTACGGGCGATGAAACATGGGTGGCATACGTCACACCAGAACCAAAGCAACAGCCCATGGAATGGCGGCATTCAGATTCACCCTCAAGAGTGAAGTTTAAGCAAACAATTTCTGCCTGGAAAACCGTGTGCACAGTTTTTTGGGACAGAAAAGGAGTATTGCTTGTGGAATTTCTGCCTCGTAATGAGACAATCAATGCAGCAGCACAATCTGCACTGTTCAATTCAGAACAAAAGACATGGCAAGTTGAGCAAGGGGATCGTTTTGCTGCAAGACAATGCCCGTCCGCATGTGGCGAAACAGACCAAAGATCTCATCACATCTTTTCGATGGGAAACTCTAGATCATCCTCCGTACAGCCCCAATCTTGCGCCTAGTGACTACCGTCTGTTCCTGCACTTGAAGAAACACCTGGGCGGTCAGTGTCTTCAAGACGATGACGAAGTTAAAACAGTGGTGATGCAGTGGTTAACAAGTCAGGCGGCAGACTTCTGTGAGGAGGGTATTCAAAAACTGGTACAACGTTATGACAAGTGCCTCAATATTGACATAAATTATGTAGAAATGCAGATTAAGGTACAGGCTTTCATGTAAAAATAAAATTATTGAGATATCTTAGCACGTCTTCTTTTAATTTCAAAATGGTGCTTACTTAAAAAAGATGCCTCGTACAAATTTCCCACCTCGTCCGCATGAGTTCGCAGCGTGGCGATGGTGTTACTAGTGGGGAAGGAGAGCATTGCCGCGAGGAGTAGTGAGCTGGGACTTGGGTTGCCTGAGCGCGCCGTCCTCCTCCCTCGGTGTCAAGGGGGTCACGTGACTCGAATCTGTGGTGAGGCATACTGACTTTGGGCGTTGAGAAGTTCGTGAGTGTACAACGGATTTCTTAGTGTAAAGCTCACTCAGACCTTCCAGAACTGATTAATTTCCCATGTTGTAATCTATTTGCCCTTGGTAGCCATTCGTAGCCACAGAAGCCCCCTTGTTACTTGTTCGCCTCGTGTGATTTTTGACTGCGAGAAACCTACTTCTTCTCTGAAAGAGTAGATCGAACTTTTAAAAGCACGATTGTTACGGCCGTGTAAGTGTTCACTGCCCCTTCTCGTTCCCGTTGCCTTCATAAATCGGAGAGGAACTGAGTTCAGGCTGGCTGTTCATGTTTCTTGGTCCATGCTCGGCAGTGGAATTACTTTCCTATTTAGCGTGGCGGCTGGTGCTAGGGTGTTCTACTTGCATCGCTGATATCGATATTCGGCTGTCTTGCTATCTTTGACTGCTCCCCCTGGCGGTTTTCGGGGTCAATGTGTGACGAGAGAATCTTCGGTCGATGTTCAACGAGCCAACTTGTGTCGAAAACAAGCCGGCGTCCTTAATCGTGGTGCATGGGCCTCGCCACGCTCGCCACCCTTGTCTTTTGTCGCGCCAGATGTACGGTGCCGATCATTGATCATTGGGCGCCTTGACGTGCAAAATTGTGGTGGGTTCGTCGTCTCTCGCTGAACAGCTTCCCAGCTCGTAATTTGCGAGCTCCAAGTTACGTGTGACTTTTATTCTGTGTATCACTTATTGTGGCATGGGCAGCTGCCGGAGATGGTTCTGAGCTTGGTTCCACAGTGGCTATTTTAAGGAGGCTGATGTTCCTCATTTCGTTTCTCATCTGTGGAGTGTGTGTTTTAAGTGGTTTTCACGCAAGTTTTAACTTGTTTTAGGACACATTGAGCGCTTGGGGACTGGTTGCCGTTGTGTACGTGCCCGCAGCCGTAGAGTTCATGATTTAATCATTTGTCATGGCAGCATTTGGTACATTTATTTAATGTTGAAAGTGTCTTAAGGCAAATGGAAGTAATCTCTAAGTTTCCCGCTAATTTACTGGGAGACGGGTAATGTTAGGGTATTGATCCATAAGAATTTGGGGGCATGCTCATTATATATTCCAGTGTGACTGTGATTTGACTTTGTTCCATTGCAATCTATTGTGCTGCAGGCCATTTGCCGCTCATGTGAGGCCGGTCGGGCTATATATAAACATATACCGCCTGCTAGTGAGCGTGTGCACAAGCCGTGGGGAGTGAACGCTTGTATTGCCTGCCAGCCGTAGCGTTATTGCTTCCAAATACTGCTGTAGGCCTTAATGGAGTTAAGTGAGGCCACTTTGTTAATATTAGCCTTTCTGTAAGTTATTTTACTGGTTGAGTTATTGCTAGCCATTCTTATTTAACACATACGTTAATCATTTGTGTATCTTTAATGAATGTGCAACTTGTTATTTTTCCTGTGTGCCAGTTTTGCGACTGTGGTTGGCCCACTTTGCGTTTTTAGTATAAGCGTGTTTCACTGTGGACTTTTATTTGGGCAGTTCAGTTTTATCAAGCTTTAAGATTGTTGTTTTTTTAATGAAGTTTTAGTATTGTGTGGCTGTGTAACTTTGGGTTGGAAGTGTATAGTGTTACTAGTCTTTTGAGATATGGTTAAACAAAAACGATTGTTTATGATTGATTATTTACCGTGCCTACTATCTATGATTTTGGTTGCGTATGCAAAATATGATTCTTATTCGTGTTTATGTAGTTCAATTAATGTGAACATTTTTATATTGCATCAGTAAGAGAGAAAATGTCCGAACTGAATTTATAATAGTCTGTTTTGAGTCAAATTAAAATTGTAAAACAATCACAAGCTTGTCCATCACCAGTGATCCTGGGTTTCCTATTTCCATTAAATAACTGTGGTGAGATTGTAATTTTTGATTTTTTAAAGAATTCAGTAGTACCACGGTTCATCTATTCTACCACTTTTTGTGATACAGTGCTGAGCGTTGGAACTGCGGCAGTATTGAGCGTGTGGTGGTGGTTCGAACTCAAGTGTGCCTGTAGTCTGTTCCAGCGTCACGGACAGTGTCTTATGGTGCCTTATGGGACTCTTGGGTCGTACTGCCTGGCAGCTGTGGTTCTGCACGGCACGCCGGAGCGTTCCATCTTCGGCGAGGAGGTAGCTGCTCGCCAAGTTACGTAATTGTAATCTATTAACAGTTTCATATAACTGTAATTTTCCTCGTTCTAAATGAGTAATCAGTCGTTGGAGGTCGCCAATCGTTAACCTTCGCAATTGTAATCTAGTAGCTCATTTATGCAACTGCTGTTTCTTTTTCGTTCTAAGGACCTATGCGGCCAGTTATTCTATGCCAATTTGTTACCTCTTGTTTTAACAATGTAAGGTATTTTTAAACTTGACCGACCTTGCAAGGGGTACAGTTTCCTTTTTTTAAAGAAAAGGGAAAAAGAAAAGAAAATGCCACAGTGACAAATACGAAATTTGTTTCTTCATTCACTGAATTCTAAGGTTAACTTTCTAAGTTTAGCTAAGGCGCCGGAATTTTTTTCTCGTTGGAGATAGAGAGCTAGCGTCCAGGCCTGACGTTTCGTCTTTGTTTCTTTTTTAATTCTAAAAGTCAGGCCGTTGCGCCTTAGTTTCATGGTTGCTTAAAATTTGAGTCAGCCCGCAACGGCATGTTTATAACGTTCTTGTCAAAGGTAATGGAAAATCGTATTTTACATGTTTACTGTTTTCCCGAGCTGCGTTCTTTGTTAAAATATATACAGACTGTGATATAAATGATCATAACGTTTGGTCGTGATTTTACATTAAAGATTTCCAATTTATGAACTTGTCTATAAAACGTTATAATTTGATAAAAGGTTCTATTTCATTTTAAAATTGCTGTCGGTATCCAAACTGTTCTTCCCTTTTTAATTACTATTTAAAGCCTGTTTAAAGCGAATGCTTCTGATCTCAGAAATTGTGTCAGACACAATCACTGCAATCACTGTTTAAATCGAATGTTGCTGACCGCAGAAGTTGTGTCTCTTAGTATATATGGTGTCGATAAACTCCCTTTACAACTTCAAAATTTTATTACAACGGCAGTTGTTGAAATATTTTAACATTTCTTTTATTGTAATCAGTGCTTATAAAAGTTTTTATGCCAGTGTTTAATAGACCGGTATATCGGCGCCTTCAGTTGCACGAAGCACATCAAGACGGTACTCGATTTCTTGCCATGTTCGCTGTAGCATAGCGTCATCAATGGTCGCAATGGCATTACGAATCCATTGCTTCAAGTCAGCAATGTCCCGTATCTGCGTTTGATACACGATATCTTTTACATACCCCCATAAGAAAAAGTCCAAGGGAGTGATATATGGCGAACGCGGTGGCCAAGGAATTGGCCCATTCCTCCCAATCCATCTGTCTTGAAATGTTTCATTGAGCATCCGACGAATATGCAGTCCCCAATGTAGTGGTGCACCATCTTGCTGGAAAATGATAGTTGGTTGTAAGTCAATCAATTGTGGTGCTACGTATTCAGTCAGAAGGTCGAGGTAAACATCTGCAGTAATTGTGGACTCACTGAAGAAAAATGGACCAATTATGTGGTTGCACATGATTCCACACCACACATTCACTTTTGGACTATCCCAGTGAAGCGCCCTAGTCACATGGGGGTGTTCAGATCCCCACATTCTCACATTGTGTCTGTTTAATGTCCCAGAAACATGAAAAGTTGCCTCGTCACTGAAACAAACTCGCTTGAGGAATGCTTCGTCCTCCGAAAGGCGTTCCAGCATGATGTGTGCAAACTCTCTCCGTTTTGGCTTGTCATTTGGCTCAGGTGTCTGTAACAGTTGCACTTTTTAAGCGTACAACCGTAAGTTCTTGTGGATGACCTTATGCACAGTTGAACGTGGTAGTTGTAACTATCTGGCAGCAGTGCGGATGGACTTCGCAGGTGATCTATGTTTTCTTCGGATGTTCTTGATCGCCCGCTCCTCCCTTTGTCCAACACTGTCCCTGTCTCCATAAATTTTTTGTGCCATGAACGGATTGAAGGGCGCTATAGTGGATCTCTTTCATACTTCGTTCTGAAGTTTTGTTGAGTCCGAACATGCGATTTTTTCTCAATAAACCGAGACACACATTGTGCCTTCTTTTGAGGAGTTGCCATTTTATAGAGGTTCAGTTCCTTCCATCAGTAGAGTACCATATCTGAAACACAACATATTAGTATATATAAAAACTTTAGTAAACAGTGATTACAATAAAAGGAATTTTGTTAAAACGTGTGATCAAAAAGTCAGTATGAATTTGAAAACTGAATAAATCACAGAATAATGTAGACAGAGAGGTACAAATTGACACACATGCTTGGAATGACATGGGGTTTTATTAGAACCAAAAAAGTACAAAATTTCAAAAAATGTCCGACAGATGACGCTTCATCTGATCAGAATAGCAATAATTAGCATAACAAAGTAAGACAAAGCAAAGATGATGTTCTTTACAGGAAATGCTCAATATGTCCACCATCATTCCTCAACAATAGCTGTAGTCGAAGAATAATGTTGTGAACAGCACTGTAAAGCATGTACGGAGTTATGGTGAGGCATTGGCGTTGGATGTTGTCGTTCAGCATCCCTAGAGATGTCGGTCGATCACGATACACTTGGGACTTCAGGTAACCCCAAAGCCAATAATCGCACGGACTGATGTCTGGGGACCTGGGAGGCCAAGCATGACGAAAGTGGCGGCTGAGCACACGATCATCACCATACGACGTGCGCAAGAGATCTTTCACGCATCTAGCAATATGGGGTGGAGCGCCATCCTGCATAAACATCGTACGTTCCAGCAGGTGTTTATCAGCCAGGCTGGGGATGATATGATTCTGTAACATATCGGCATACCTTTCACCTGTCACGGTAACAGTTACAAAACCAGAATCACACATTTCCTCGAAGAAAAAAGGCCCAATAACGGTAGATGTGGTAAATCCAACCCATATCGTGACTTTCTCGTCGTGCAATGGAGTTTCCACCAGTTCTAGGATTTTCGGTAGCCCAAATTCTGCAGTTGTGGGCGTTGACAGACCCTTGGAGCGTGAAATGAGCTTCGTCGGTCCACAACACGTTACTCAACCAATCGTCATCTTCCGCCATCTTTTGAAACGCCCACACCGCAAATGCCCTCCGCTTCACTAAATCGCCAGGTAACAGTTCATGATGCCAATGGATTTTGTACGGATAGCATCGGAGGGTATGCCTCAGTGCCAACCAAACAGTAGTGTATGGAATGCCGGTGCGACGTGCGACTGCACGAGCGCTGACTTCCCCGTGCATAGACGAACCCACTACAGTCTCCATTTCTTCCTGAACTGTCTCAGCAGCATTACGCCTTGTGCTCGGTCGGCCACTACGGGGTCTATCATCTAAATTTCGAAATCATTCTCGCCACAGCTGCATTTGTCAACGGACCTTGACCCATTCGAATACCCTTCCTATGGCTATAGGATCGTAACGCTGAACTAGCACATTCCCCATTCTGATAATACAGCTTCACTAAAAGCGCCTAACGTCAACATGCTGCGACTGCTGGCGCATCTGATTCTCTCTCTCATTACAGCTCCTTTTATACACGATTGTCAGCTCTTCGTCGTTTGAGAATTTCATTCCTCCCATGTCTTGTTTCCATGTTGGGTAACAAACAGTAGTCACTGGGAGCCAAATAAATGGTCAATGATTTCCCGCCAGAATTTGGCGATGAGATCTGTCGTGGTGCTGGTGACGTGAGAGCGGGCGTTGTCATGGTGCAAACGAACTTCTTTTGTCACTCGGCGCTTCCCTTTGCTCTGTATAGCTCGGCATAGCTTTGTTAGTGTCTCGCAGTACCTTGCCGCGTTGATCGTTGTACCTCTTTCCAGGTAGCCGACCAACAGGACACCTTTCCTATCCCAGAATACCGAAGCCATCACCTTCCACGCAGACGGCGTTTGCATGACTTCTTGACATTTGGAGAACCGGAATGCAGCCATTGTTTTGATTGTTCCTTAGTCTCTGGTGCGAAGTAGTGGACCCAAGTCTCATCCCTGGTTACAACTGAATCCAGAAATTGTTCACCTTGTTTCTGGTAACGGCGCAAAAACGTGCAGGCACTTTCGGTGCGCCTCTTTTCGTGTTCATCAGTGAGCATCCGCAACACTCACCTGGCATACACATTGTGATAGGCCTACTTCAAAATGTCCGTCAAAATCTTGTCTGCAGCAGTCTTAAAAAATGGTTCAGATGGCTCTAAGCACTATGGGACTTAACATCTGAGGTCATCAGTCCCCTAGACTTACATCTACTTAAACCTAACTAACCTAAGGACATCACACACATCCATGCCCCAGGCAGGATTCGAACCTCCGACTGTAGCAGCTCGGCAGTCTTAGAGACGTCCCCTATCAGTTCGGCAATCTCTTGTACAGTCACACGCCGATCAGCAAGCAAAACTCCTTAGACTTTCGTCACTCTCTCGTCCGAAACTGATGGACTTCCGCGGCCCACCTCCTAGTGCACGTTTGTAAAGTGGTTTGCGAACTCCCTACACAAACTTATTCACATTTTTTACGTCCATACACTTTTCTCCATACACATCGGTTAGTTTGCGATGGATTTCAATAGCGGTTGACCCCTTAAACCACAGAAATCTAATCAAAGACGAAAGAAAAACAGCCCTCGTTCACTATTTTTAACGAATTAACCGGGTTTCAACACTGCTAGGAGTGTCTTCCTCAGAATTTAAATCAAAGAATGGTCTATATTCTATTACAAGGTCACAGAATTATGACTAAAAACGTATAATAGAGCATAAGTACGGAATCATCGTGAAAGACTGCCAGTACTTATATTTTATAAATGACATATAAGTCAGTCTTTCACGATGATTCCGTACTTATACTCTATTATACGTTTTTAGTCATAATTCTGTGACCTTGTAACAGAATATAGGCCATTCTTTGATTTAAATTCTGGGGAAGACACTCCTAGCAGTGTTGAAACCCGGTTAATTCGTTAAAAATAGTGACCGAGGGCTGTTTTTGTTTCAGTTGTATGATTCAGTGTTTCATCCATTCAAATATGCCAGTGTTTTCATTTTTTCCTGCCCGGTGTTGCAACATTTGCAGGCATAGCTGAGTGGCTGGCGTCTCTAGCTGCTATGCAAATGACCCGAGTTCAGTTCCTGGTACTGTTACGCATTTTTCCTTGTTTTCCTTGGTGGAAAAACTTGGTACAGGGTACACTCAGCCTCCTGATGGCAACTGAGGAGCTACTTGACTGAATAGTCGCGGCTGCATAGTCTGAAAAGTCATTAAAATGGCCAGCAGAGTAAGTGTGCTGACCACATGGCTGCCCACACAGCAATCGCATGATGCCACAAGGCAGAGGATGACATGGCGGCCGGTAGACTAGGGTCTTCACAGCTCTTTAAAACAATCCTGCATTGTTAAATTTGCGGCCTCTACCATTTAACACAACATAAATCGCCCATTCCCGACGTGCTTGTATGGCATAACACGCAACACACTAGGTTATGAGACATGAAGGGGAGCAAGGTCCAGATCGAATCTGCACGGTGGATTAACGGCCGCGTGCAGCTACACTAATCAGCCTGAGTGTGATTTTTAGGCGGTTTCCCATGCTCGTTTAGGCAAATGCTGGGTTGGTTCCAAAATTCCGCCTCAGAGAATACGATACACAAACCAGTTAAAATACGATGACACACAGAATAAAGCTAATACTTCGTTCCCACTCAGTCACTATAATGTTATCCATGAACGATAGTAGTTTGCATATGTCAAGGAATGGACAGGGACTGCATTGCTGACGATCCCAAGTGACAGTTGCGGTACGCGCATGCGCTTGCTTTCCGCTTGAAGAAAACGTATATCCCGCTTACTTATGCAGATAGTTACCACCACAATCAGCAATGACAGCCCGCAACAAATGGAATCGAAATTCACTAAACAACTCACTATGATCACGTTTAATGCTCGGATTAACTATGGAATTCACAGCAGAGCGCTCAGAACATACTGAATGCTCATTGGCTGTCAGAGCATACGTGACGTATGTGCGCAGAACAAGCCTAAACTCGACCACCATCTTTCGTGATACCAACTATAGTCCATCAGAAGTAATGCAGGAAACTTCAACAACATGCCCCTGTTTCTACTAACGTATCTGAATCTCTGAGGCTTTCAGTTCCCATTTTCGTAATGTAACTCTTGTCATTAGTTCTCTCTCTCTCTCTCTCTCTCTCTCTCTCTCTCTCTCGGTACTGTTATGGATTTCATTGTCTTTACTGAACTTCTTGACGTTTTTGCCATGTGCAATATTTGCCCTACAGCAGGAAGGCAACTCGCGAAATCGTTTGTGATTGTGAGTGGACAAATGTAATTGCTTGACAGGGCTACTTTGATTTACATTCATTTCATTTTTCAATATACACTACTGGCCATTAAAATTGCTACACCAAGAAGAAATGCAGATGATAAACGGGTATTCATTGGACAAATATACGAGGGCCATTCAGAAAGTAACCTCCGGTTGATTTAAAAAAATACACCAAGTTAAATAAAAATATTTTAATATATACATCTTACAACTACATCTTTGCACTATTTTTCTACATAGTCTCCATAGCGATTGAGGCACTTATCGTATCTCTTCACAAGCTTTGAAATTCCTTCTGCATAAAAATCACCCGCTTGTGCCTGGAGCCAGCCTGTGACCGCATCTTTGAGCTCTCTGTCGTCATCAAACCGCTGTGACCCGAGCCATTTCTTGAAATGCATGAAGAGGCGATAATCACTTGGCGCCAGGTCTGGGCTGTAAGGTGGATGGTTGATAACGTCCCACTTGAAGGACTCAAGAAGGGCCGTTGTTCTGCGAGCAGAGTGAGGACGGGCGTTATCGTGCAAAAATACGATACCGGAAGTCAGCATACCACGGCGTTTGTTCTGTATAGCCCGTCGTAGCTTTTTTATTGTTTCACAGTACACGTCTTGATTAATGGTCGTACCACGTTCCATGAATTCAACCAACAACACCCCTTTGGCATCCCAAAACACCGTTGCCATCAGTTTTCTGGCAGAAAAATCTTGCGAGGCTTTTCTTGGTTTGGTAGGCGAATTTGAATGTGCCCACATCTTTGATTGTTCTTTTGTCTCAGGGTTCACGTACTTAATCCAGGTTTCGTCACCGGTCACGATTCTGTTTAACAATGGTTCTCCTTCGTCCTCATAACGTGACAGAAAGTCTAATGCAGAGGCCATTCTTTGAGTTTTGTGGTGGTCGGTAAGAATTTTGGGCACCCATCGTGCACAGAACTTACGGTAACCCAATCTTGCTGTCACTATCTCGTACAAGAGAGTCTTAGAAATCTGTGGAAAACCAGTAGACAACTCCGACATTGAGAAACGTCGATTTTCACGAACTTTTGCATCAACTGTCTGAACGAGTTCGTCAGTCACCAATGATGGTCTACCACTCCTCTCTTCATCATGAACGTTTTCTCGTCCACTTTTAAATAAACGTACCCATTCACGGACAACTCCTTCACTCATAACTCTTGGTCCGTACACGGCACAAAGCTCACGATGAATAGCTGCTGCAGAATATCCTTTGGCTGTAAAAAACCTTATGACAGCACGCACTTCACATTTGGCGGGGTTTTCTATTGCAGCACACATTTCAAACTGCCACAAAAACTAAACTAGCGCAGGTACGACGTTCACTCGACCACGGCTTGATACCGACTGACCTGTTGAGTGCGTGAACGCACAGATGGCGTCGCTACTCCCCCCCACAACCCGCACTGTGACCAATCGGAGGTTACTTTCTGAACCGCCCTCGTATTATACTAGAACTGACAAGTGATTACATTTTCACGCAGTTTGGGTGCATAGATCCTGAGAAATCAGTACCCAGAGCAACCACCTCTGGCCGCAATAACAGCCTTGATACGCGTGGGCATTCAGTCAAACAGAGCTTGGATGGCGTGTACAGGTACAGCTGCCCATGCAGCTTCAACACGATACCACAGTTCATCAATAGTAGTGACTGGCGTATTGTGACGAGCCAGTTGCTCGGCCACCACTGACCAGACGTTTTCAGTTGGTGAGAGATGTGGAGAATGTGGTGGCCAGGGCAGCAGTCGAACATTTTCTGTATCCAGAAAGGCCCATAGAGGACCTGCAACATGCGGAAGTGCATTATCCTGCTTAAATGTAGTGTTTCGCAGGGATCGAATGAAGGGTACAGCCACGGGTCGTAACACACCTGAAATCTAAAGTCCACTGTTCAAAGTGCCGTCAATGCGAACAAGAGGCGACCGAGACGTGTAACCAATGGCACCCCACACCATCACGCCGGGTGAAACGCCAGTATGGCGATGACGAATACACGCTTCCAATGTGCGTTCACTGCGATGTCGCCAAACACGGATGCGACCATCATGATGCTGTAAACAGAACCTGGATTCATCCGAAAAAATGACGTTTTGCCATTCGTGCACCCAGGTTCGTCATTGAGTACACCATCGCAGGCGCTCCTGTCTGTGATGCAGCGTCAAGGGTAACCGCAGCCATGGTCTCCGAGCTGATAGTCCATGCTGCTGCAAACGTCGTCGAACTGTTCGTGCAGATGGTTGTTGTCTTGCCAACGTCCCCACCTGTTGAATCAGTGATCGAGGCGTGGCTGAATGATCCGTTACAGCCATGTGGATAAGATGCCAGTCACCTCGACTGCTAGTGATACGAGGCCGTTGGGATCCAGCACAGTGTTCCGTATTACCCTCCTGAACCCACCGATTCCATATTCTGCTAACAGTCATTGGATCTCGACCAATGCGAGCAGCAATGTCGCGATACGATAGACCGCAATCGCGATAGGCTACAATCCGACCTTTATCAAAGTGGGAAACGTGATGGTACGCATTTCTCCTCCTCACACGAGGCATCACAACAACGTTTCACCAGGCAACGCCGGTCAACTGCTGTTTGTGTATGAGAAATCGGTAGGGAACTTTCCTCATGTCAGCACGTTGTAGGTGTCGCCACCGGCGCCAACCTTGTGTAAATGCTCTGAAAAGCTAATCATTTGCATATCACAGCATCTTCTTCTGTCGGTTAAATTTCGCGTCTGTAGCACGTCATCTTCGTGGTGTAGCTAGTAGTGTATTACAGCAGTGAATGGTTTGCCAAATAAATAAGGCCAGAACTAGTTGACGGCCCAATCTACTGCAAGGCATCCTTTCTCGTTGGTACGATAGTTCATCTCGGACTTGGAGAGTACTCTGAAAGCAAAAGCTATCCCCTTTTCCCCAGTATCCTGAATGTGTACTAGAACTGCCGCTATCCCAAAATCGTTAGTGTTGGTGTGAAATTCTGTTTAAACATACTCGTCAAACAGTGTTAGAACTGGAGAAGGTATTAGCACATTCTTAAGGACAAAGGAAGAGATTTATTGCACCTCGTTCCAGGAAAATTTGGCGTTTCCCTGTTGTAGTTCTTGCAAGGGACGTGCTTTTGTTCCCAAGTCGCTTATGAATCGCTAGTAGTGCAAGCACATTCCGAGAAAACTTCTTACATCACGAATGTGCCCTGGATCAGGACGGACTCCATCACCATTCACTAGTTGACCCAAGATCTTTATTTCTTGGGCAACGACGAAACACTATTTTGGATTCACGCACAGACCTGCAATCTGAACGCAATTCAACTCTATTGTCAAATGGCTTCGATGTTCTTCAGATAACAACAGTGCATCGAGATAAAAAAGACATATGGTCTTTTTAAGGTGTCGTATTATGTTGTCCATCATAAGTTCGAATGCCGTTACACATTCCAAACACGATAACTTTGAACTCACAATGGCCAAAAACAATCTTTTCGCTGTCAGCCTCATCAACATTGGCTTCCCAGTAGCCTTATGCATGTCCATTGAAGAGAATTACTTCGCCCCTTTCGAGCACTCTAGGGTGTTATAGACCTATGGCAATGAGGTACACGTCCTATTTTGTGATTTGATTCTGTCATCCATTGCCGACGTAGAAACGCCATGTGCCACTCGTCTTCTTCACAAGGCTCACAGGAGGGGACCAAGGACTCTCTGAAGATTCAGTGTTGCCATCTTGCAACATCTACACTTAAAACTGGATTATCTGTCATTCAGCTGCTGACGCTAATCGCGTTCTCTCCTTACTTGTTTCTTTAAATGAAATTAAAGAAACCCTAGTATATTCTGTACCGATCATTTTCAATAGCTTACATGACATTTATCGTAAGGACTGTGGTAGGTAGATTGGCCACCCGTCGTCTAACAAGCGTGTTAACCAGTTTGCTCATTGGTCCGATGCAAAAGCACAAGAAGAGGGAGCCTTTGAGGAAAAAGTCTTAATTGAATGTTATCTACCTTTTTCATACTCCTCTATAAGGTATACTAACTTACATTCTTGGCCCCATTCTTAATGACGCTACTTTTTATGAATCTTTTCATCCTTAATGAAGCTACCTTTTATCTTTTATGAACTGCAATTAAAGGGGGATGTAATGGATTTTGGTCCAAAACATCGATTTTTCAAAAATGGCTCTGAGCACTATGGGACTCAACTGCTGAGGTCATTAGTCCCCTAGAACGTAGAACTAGTTAAACCTAACTAACCTAAGGACATCACAAACATCCATGCCCGAGGCAGGATTCGAACCTGCGACCGTAGCGGTCTCGCGGTCCCAGACTGTAGCGCCTTTAACCGCACGGCCACTTCGGCCGGCATCGATTTTTCAGAAATATTATTTTCTTGACCTACAAGGTTTAATCTATGTTACGTGTGAATTTTATCCTGATAGCAGCTTTAGAAATACCTTTAATTTGTTAAACTGATTAACTCTCCACTGGTGGCCACTCCCACCTTTCCCGACATTTGGGAAATTGCTTCCTTCAGTGGAATTTTTGTCAGTGTGAAGGCTATTTTCTTTCGATATCTTTGGCTGACTGAAAACTTTCTTGCATGTGGTTTATTTACGTTTTGACAATACTAACACATATTAGTAGGTGGAAGATTTAATTCGCAAACCTTTACTTGGAAGTCAAGATTTATGCATAATGGGTGGTGGAAAAACTGTGTTTAGGAAACGGAGGTTACATGGTTTACCAACAAAAAAGAGGAAGCAGCTCGAAATGAAGAACAGAAGCTCTCAGCTTCAGCATTGAGACTTGGGACAGGAGAATTGTACAGTGACGCTGATATGGATTCCACTGAATTCAAACTTATTGATTTCGAGCTTCTCTGCCAGACTATAAAGTCTTCATGTTCATGTGTTAGCTGTAAAAATACGGAATGCATGATTGTTGTTGAAGAAAGAAGAGTGGGAATAGCTTGTGATTTTAAATTAATTTGTAATTCGTGTGGCTATGAATTTTCATTTTCCTCCTCCAAGAAAACTGACACTGGTACCTATGAAAGCAATCCTAGGTTAGCATATACTCTGAGATGCCTTGGCCAGGGCAGGGAAGGAGGTAATTTATTGTGTGGTTTTCTGAACATGCCTCCACCTCGTGCAAGGTTTGGAAAAATAAGTAAAGAAATGTCTGATGCTGTGCACGATACTGTCAAAGTTTCTATGAAGAAAGCAGAGGAGGAGTTGGCGGAAATAAACCAAAAAGAAATAGAGCCTGGGGTAGATATTCAAGACAGTGAATCTCCTATAAATGTTACTGACCTGTGTGTGTCTGTAGATGGGGACCTGGATGAAAAGGGGCCTCACCACTCTGTATGAAGTTGCGTCTGTTATTGGTATTGACTCAAGTAAAATTGTGATGTAGGAGTTATATCTAAATACTACCACCAGTGTGCAACAAGGGAAATGTCCAACAATGAAGACAGGGAGAAACTGTAGCAAGAAAAGTATGCAGTAGCATACTCTAAAAATTATAGTGGCTCGAGTGGGAGCATGGAGGCTACAACAGTTGTGAAGATGTTCTCCAGATCTGCGGATCAGTATGGTGTTAGATATAACAAATACCTTGGTGATGGGGACTCCTCTTCGTTCAAAGCTGTAACAGATAAAAATCCATACGATACAACAATAGAAAAGTTGGAATGTGTTGGCCATATCCAAAAGACACTTGGTGGTAGGCCTCGTCGCTTACTGAAAGAGAAGAAACGTGAAATACTTAAGAATGGGAAACCAATCAAAGGAAAAGGCAGGCTTACTCTGAAAGAAACTGGTTCTCTTCAGTTATTTTATGGGAGAGCTATCAGGAAAAACAGATAATTTAGAGGCAATGAGGTGTGCTGTGTGGGCAATTTTTTTTTTCCACAAACTATCCACTGACCAAACACCAATGCACAATCTATGTCCGAAAGACGATTGGTGTAAGTTCAACAACAGAAATTAGATATATTCACATAAACGCTCATTACCAGAACCTGTTATGAATGCAATTAAGCCCACATTCAGGTTTCTTGCAAACCCTTATTTACTGAGGAACTGTCTTCACGGAAAGACACAAAATGAAAATGAAAGCCTCAATCATTTAATTTGGATTAGATGCTCAAAAAGGACATTCTATGCACTTGAAGTACTCAAACTTGGTATCTATGATGCAGTTTTGCGTTACAGTAATGGTAGAATTGAAGTGCTGAAGAGAGTAGTTGGTATAGATCCTTGTGTTTTACAACAAAAGCATTTTACACCATCGGCGAGAGCAGGGTCAAGAAAGCTAACAGATCAGTGTCTTGCCTGCAAATACAGGCCAGGCAGACTCGAAGAGGAGAGATGAGAAACCTGGAGGATGAGGAGTGTCAGTATGGAGGATTTTAAAATTGAGGTAAGCTTATTACATGTAGAAGTATGAGAAGAAAATCTTTGAACCTCATTTCCTCTGTTTTACATTTCTAACGTTATTAGAAGCCTTTTCTCGCAAGTATATGCGCTACCGGTAATGCTATGAAATTTTCAGCAACTGTTCGCCAAATGTTGCTGTCTCCCTGGAACTAAAAATTACGAGATGCTGCAATTACATTCTGATTTTTAGATTATTGTAAGCAGAAAAAAAAGTTAATTTTGGATGTGTAAAATTAAAAACTCTGTTAACGATACCATAATGTGTACCATATATTAATAACTGTAGTTCAGTGGTCTTATAACCTTCTCAGGACACTACAATAAAATTTTCAGATTAATTTCATGATTAGAATCTTAGTTATGGCTTCTTATAAAAAAGACAATGAAAAATTAAAAATTCAAATTTCTGGCAAAATATTAATCCTGCATTTTTATTAGCATATTTTTTCCGTTAAAACACAGCTCTTTTGCTTTACACATGCAAAATTTTAGATTTCTACATTAATAAATAAGGCTGTAATGATTTTTAAATAAATGTTTACATTTTCTGTTACATCCCCCCTTAAATGTAAAGGTTATTTTTTATTTTTTAAAGGTAACCCATCTCATCTGGCGCCCAGTGTGGGGCTAGAAATAAAAATTTATTTCGTTTCTGTGTAATTTATGCATTTTCTGTTTCGTGCTCAAATGATATCTTTGGAGAACATTAATGACTAATTTAAAGAAAGGAAGTTATACCTACAAAACAATATAAGAAGTTCGTAGCATTTTTGTTTCGCAAGTTGGTGTTCCGGTTGCTATGGTTCAAATGGCTCTGAGCACTATGGGACTCAACTGCTGAGGTCATTAGTCCCCTAGAACTTAGAACTAGTTAAACCTAACTAACCGAAGGACATCACAAACATCCATGCCCGAGGCAGGATTCGAACCTGCGACCGTAGCGGTCTTGCGGTTCCAGACTGCAGCGCCTTTAACCGCAAGGCCACTTCGGCCGGCTCCGGTTGCTTTGGGTTTATTAATGGGCTGTCATTTTTTGTTTGTAGTTCACTGTTGCTATTTGAGTTTACATTTTGTCATTTGGAGATAATAAGTGGAGCTGTGGACGCTACAAAATGGAGTACCAAATGGTGAAATCATAACATTTCCGACCGATTCTTCTGTTTGAGTTCAACAGAGGGGTGACAGCAGCAGAAGCAGCCCGAAACATTTGCGCCGTGTATGGGGATAATGCGACTGGACAGAGCACGGCAATAAAATGGTTTTCTCGTTTTAGGGAGGATCGTGTTGACGTTAGTAACTCTCCAAGTTCAGAAAACCTTTGGGGTTTGTTAAGATGGTGTAAACGCATTAATCCACAATGATCCACGTCAGTATACTCGAGAACTGGCAAATGTGGTGAACTGTGATCATTCCACCATCGTGCAACATTTGGATGCGATGGGAAAGGCTAAAAAATTGGGTGTAGGCCTATCCCGAGTGTTCTAAGCCAAAATCACAAAGATCTATGGACGACAATATGTGCAGCTCTGCTTGCTCATCGCCAATTAGCACGTGAACCATACCGACCATTCCTATCCTGTATCATTACTGGTGACGAGAAATGGTGTCTTTATGCTAACATAAGAAAAAGGAATGATTGGCTGAGCCCAAAAAAGTAGTAACTCCTCGTACAAAGAACTTTGGGTATCCACAGAAGATAATGTTATGCATTTGGTGGAAGAGCGACAGTGTGGTGTAAGCCTAGTACAAACTGCAAGTTGTAACCATCACCTCTGACGTTTATTGTCAAAAACTGAGACGTTTAGCAGATGCAATCCAAGAACAACGACCAGGAAGACTGCATGAAGTGATGCTACTCCACGATAACACCCGAATAAATTCTCTTAGACTGACAAAAAACGGTGTACAGGATTTGGGTTGGGAAGTCATTCAACACCCATCTTGTTCAACTAATCTTACTCCCTCAGATTTTCACCTTTTCTACTCGCTGTCGAGCAACCTTCAAGGAACTTTCTTTCCTGATGAAAAGGCTCTCCAAAAATAGCTCGCTGAGTTATTCGCCTTAAAACGACGTGACTTCCGTCGCAGAATCGAAAAGTTACCCCAGCGTCGGCAGACTATTGTAAATAGTGAAGAAGAATATATTATTGATGACTGAAGTCTCTGTTATGTGTATCTGTTGTGTTTATTATGCAAAAACGCTACGAACTCGTGCACCAGCCCATAATACACTCCTGGAAATTGAAATAAGAACACCGTGAATTCATTGTCCCAGGAAGGGGAAACTTTATTGACACATTCCTGGGGTCAGATACATCACATGATCACACTGACAGAACCACAGGCACATAGACACAGGCAACAGAGCATGCACAATGTCGGCACTAGTACAGTGTATATCCACCTTTCGCAGCAATGCAGGCTGCTATTCTCCGATGGAGACGATCGTAGAGATGCTGGATGTAGTCCTGTGGAACGGCTTGCCATGCCATTTCCACCTGGCGCCTCAGTTGGACCAGCGTTCCTGCTGGACGTGCAGACCGCGTGAGACGACGCTTCATCCAGTCCCAAACATGCTCAATAGGGGACAGATCCGGAGATCTTGCTGGCCAGGGTAGTTGACTTACACCTTCTAGAGCACATTGGGTGGCACGGGATACATGCGGACGTGCATTGTCCTGTTGGAACAGCAAGTTCCCTTGCCGGTCTAGGAATGGTAGAACGATGGGTTCGATGACGGTTTGGATGTACCGTGCACTATTCAGTGTCCCCTCGACGATCACCAGTGGTGTACGGCCAGTGTAGGAGATCGCTCCCCACACCATGATGCCGGGTGTTGGCCCTGTGTGCCTCGGTCGTATGCAGTCCTGATTGTGGCGCTCACCTGCACGGCGCCAACCACGCATACGACCATCATTGGCGCCAAGGCAGAAGCGACTCTCATCGCTGAAGACGACACGTCTCCATTCGTCCCTCCATTCACGCCTGTCGCGACACCACTGGAGGCGGGCTGCACGATGTTGGGGCGTGAGCGGAAGACGGCCTAACGGTGTGCGGGACCGTAGCCCAGCTTCATGGAGACGGTTGCGAATGGTCCTCGCCGATACCCCAGGAGCAACAGTGTCCCTAATTTGCTGGGAAGTGGCGGTGCGGTCCCCTACGGCACTGCGTAGGATCCTACGGTCTTGGCATGCATCCGTGCGTCGCTGTGGTCCGGTCCCAGGTCGACGGGCACGTGCACCTTCCGCTGACAACTGGCGACAACATCGATGTACTGTGGAGACCTCACGCCCCACGTGTTGAGCAATTCGGCGGTACGTCCACCCGGCCTCCCGCATGCCCACTATACGCCCTCGCTCAAAGTCCGTCAACTGCACATACGGTTCACGTCCACGCTGTCGCGGCATGCTACCAGTGTTAAAGACTGCGATGGAGCTCCGTATGCCACGGCAAACTGGCTGACACTGACGGCGGCGGTGCAGAAATGCTGCGCAGCTAGCGCCATTCGACGGCCAACACCGCGGTTCCTGGTGTGTCCGCTGTGCCGTGCGTGTGATTATTGCTTGCACAGCCCTCTCGCAGTGTCCGGAGCAAGTATGGTGGGTCTGACACACCGGTGTCAATGTGTTCTTTTTTCCATTTCCAGGAGTGTATTATACAATGGAAAATTAATGAATGTCACCTAACTGCAAACACCACAGCAGATGAGAGGTAAGGCTATCACTGTTTTGCTACTGGCATATCGCATATCACGATTTCTCAGGACTTGTTGAATTATTCAGGGTTAAAATTCAGTTATTACAAGTAGAATTGAAGATTTAGAATAGTCGCTTATGCGCAGCGCAAATGTAAAATGGAACATATACTATATGCGCTAACTAAGTTGACACTCAGCACGGTGGCTGATGGGAGTGACCGTAAAGCCATTTCCCATTTACAGACGCTCCCATCAGCTACCACACAGAGCGTCAACTTAGTTTCCACATACAGTGCTCAGTCCATTGTTTTAATTTAGAGCATCCATCTTGTCTTTTGCTAGTACCTTAGACTTGCGGTGCATAAATTAGACAAATATCTTTCTATGTATTACAAAATAATTGATTTTAAGTTTAATTCACATTGTGTTGCATGACTAAAATTCGAAAGATAGTGAAAATGGATGCGGTAAATGACGAAAATAGATTTGATGTCGATGGCGGCAGTAACGGCCGAGCCGACGATGCTGAAAATAAATCCACCCATTTCTGTAATAGGTAAACTGACATATGGCTGGGAGAGTGGCGTGCTGACCACATGCCCCTCCATACCCGCATCCAGTGATGGCTGTGGGCTGAAGATGGCACACAGCTGGTCGGTACCATTTGGGCCTTCATGGCCTGTTTGGGTAGAGGTCAGCTTTTTATTTCTGAATCAAATATACAGCCTCAATCTAGTGAGGAGGTTTTACAAATCAGTTAAAATGTTGTCCTACCTACTGAATTACTTAACAAAATTTCAGCCATAATGAGAGTATTTAACCAGGATTTGGCTGCCCAGATGACGACACAGGTGAACAATATGCTCGAGATGGGTAATAAGAAATTAGCCAAGGGAATAAATGCAACTCTCAATAAGAGAGATAAAGAGTTAGCATTGCGTCTTGATATGCGAGATAAGGGATTGGCCATGCAAACATGGACACAGATAAATAATGCACTTGAAACACGGGATACATGAATAAATAGTAGTTTATCTGATATGTCCAAAGAAATTTCAGACCTGAGGGAGGCCTGCAAAGGTATGCTAGCTGCCATAGATAAATTATCTAATGAAGTTCAGACACTGCAAATGGCGAAAAACACCATTTAAAGTATCATTCAGAGGTTGTCTCAGAGGGTAGAGAACTTGACACTCAGACCCAAAGCAGTTTTTCGAGAGTGCTTGGATTCTCAAGAGAAAAGAGCTACAAATTAATTTACTAAATGGTTAGGCAAAAAGAATACGTAAATTAATGATAAAATAAATACAATGTGGAAGGAGGCCATGCAACAAGCAGGTGCCAAAACATTCACTGAATGGAATACTTCATGTGATGCTATTTGAAGTGAATCAGAAAATGTTAAATGAGTGTTATGGATGATATTCCACAATGGCGACATCTACACACATCATGTGATCGTGGCTTTACAGAACCCACAGTGTGACACATCACTGCTAGTGACCATGAAGTTTATGAAATGAACAGTCCTCTTCAACAGTCGTATCATAACGAATCTGACCAAGTCAGTTCAAACACTGCACATTCTATTGGGTTGTTGGTGATGACACTCGCTTTGATAGGAATATTGCTTGAAGAAAGCATTTTAAAAAATCATCAGTTCCAGGTGTTTACACCGGAAAAGAAGTCCCCAATTCTGGTTGCTTTTGTAAGAGCTTTCAGAAATGTGCTACCAAAGACCTGGAGTGAAGGACAAAAGATCCTGTTTGTGGCAGTACACAGTTGGGGCAATGGAAATCTATGGGCAGAGGAAGCCATTGAAAATTGTATTATGTATGACCAATCTGAGAAGACATTTCTGGCCAAACATTGGTCAGGAAGTGGTCAGGAATGATTATTAAAACAGATGTTCAATACCAAAATTTACAACCCCAAGCAGGGTAGTTCAAGGAAATATTTTGTGACAAATATTAACAAGACAAGCTATTCAGATGATCCAATAGCTCACAACGATTTGTTGAGAATTTTGAATGCAAAGTTGCCTGTCAGTATTCGAGAGAAGTTAATTACTGTACCACGCCATGATTTAGAGTATTTTTTATCAGTCCTAACTGAATAGATTTGGTTCAGAAGGATGTTAATGAGTAGGTCTGGGAATGATATGCTGCCACAAGCAAATTCAAACAGCCACGACAGCAGCAATGGACATAACAACACGCACTGTGATAACAGCTTGACATCACACACTGGCCTGGAAATCAAAATGCAAATGTAAACAGATGGAGTGGGTGGCAATCTTATTGGTGGTCGCACATTTATGATAATATGTATTATTCAGGGTATGACTCAAATCGAAATGGGAACCTTAGCAATAACTCACATCAAAATTATGGGAAACAGAGGCATAAGCTTAGGAGTCAATGACCTCCTAACACAAGAAACCTGCCACCGCCTGTGAATCGGAATCTTGAGAATGGACCAAGGTATAATGATGGATCTCTACAAAATTGGAGTTTACAAAATAGTCATGACGTTCACATAACCAAATTGGTTGAAATGCGCTCTACCGACTACAGGTGAGCAGACAAACTAACGGCGCCTTCATCATGCTCCCTTGTGACAGTCACTGGATGGAATGGGGGTGCCATTTCAGACAAGGAACTTCAAATGTTGCATTACAACAGTAGTACTAACATCCACCTAGGACTATGCAATGATCCTGAAACCTGAGGGAAAACTCTACAGAAATAGTGCAAGCAGCTGTGGGAGGAACAACCACAACTAATATCCTTGACATGGGTGCAAATGTAAGTGTGATCATGAGCAATTTTTTTTAGAAAAGTTCTGAAGTGACTAAAATCCTCACACTGCCAGTTCAAAACTGTGTGGTTTCTGACACTATTGGTGTCAGAAACCAAACTGTAAATACACACACAGGATTAACATAGCATTTGAGAATGTAGCAGACAGTTGGACATTTCTCACACAAAAAAAATTAACCATGAACTGTGTGTTAGGATTGGACTTCATGCAAGGGATTGATGTGAGGACTGACCTTCCAGGCAGAAGATGCCACCTGAAAATAAATGAGATAGATGTTTTAAATTTGGTTAAAACAAATATGCAGACTGGCAGATACTGCCAGGTGGTCAGAAGTTAAAACAATAAGATCCAATGTGTAGAATATGCATGGCTGCACCACTTGTGAAAATGTTGCACTTGTTTCTACGGACAGTAATCAAGTACTAGTTAATTCAAGCATGATACAAAATAAAGCCATGGTAGCTAAGCTTTAACTGCACAGCAAAGAAATGAATTAGCTACTGTAATATTTTAGTATGCCAATGTTTCTTTCCCAGAAACCTGGTGTAATAAAAAGTATTGCCAGTATGAAATGGAAGTGGTTTCCCAACAGATCTATTGTCACTCCAAGTATTGCACTCTGTGGACTCCAAGGGAAACAGTTAAAAGAGAGAAATCCAGAAAGGTACAATTTAAAACATCTATCTCATTTATTTTCAGGTGGCATCTTCTGCCTGGAAGGTCAGTCCTCACATCAATCCCTTGCATGAAATCCATTCCTAACACACAGTTCATGGTTAAATTTTTTGTGTGAGAAATGTGCAATTGCCTGCTACATTCTCCAACGCTATGTTAATCCTGTGTGTGTATTTACAGTTTGGCCATAGGTCATCAAGATGAATGGTTTTAGTAGTAAGTCATGCTGAGCATAAACGAGAATTATTTTATGAACTTATTATGCTGTGGGAAGTATGTTTTCATGATTTTTTTCCTCATCCTCAGTATAAGATTGACAACATTATTTTGGTCGTTCAGACTTTAATTGGATTACCTAATCCTTTATTTGTAATACTGTATTAGATGTAACAACAGAACACGAATTATTCAAGATATGTTGCATTCTAACTTTAGAATAGGATTTTTTCTCTACTTTACTCTATTTTGGTGCATGTTTCATTTCACAAATGTGATTTAGTTTGGTTTCTATTTGTACTTTCTTTTCATTTGATCTGTGTCTACGTATCCCGATATTTCTAACTTGCGAAAGTAGAACAGTGGTAACCTTGGTATGCTATACACACTGCCACTGGGTATGAAAAATAATTTCAGTTGTATTTGGCCACTGAGTAACACATGAGAAACATGGCCATATATTTGATAAAAAGAAACACTGTGAGCATAAAATCAAACTGTGTAAATATTATGTACCCCATTTCATTTCTATATTACAAGAAAACCAGTTACAATCTGGGAACATAGCAGCTCTGCCTGTTCCTAAGCAAAAATAATTACAAATGATTTGATGTGAGATTAGAGTGCTGTATAGACTAATGCTTCATTATAGGACACTCATATGAGTGATGTTACGTGGCAGGGCAAAAAGTGCAAATGCCCAAAATGTGAGGATATATAATGTTATGGTACTCACCTCAGAAGGAATGGATGCTAGGTGCATTGGTACAGTTAATCCATAATCCATGGACACCTTTTGCCTCCAGCAGACTCTGCAGGTGATGATGTATCCACAAACACATTAGCATTTATGAAAAGCAAAGCAACCATGATCAGGAAGTGAACCACTGCTTTGGCAAGAATTTCAAGAACATACACAATTGTCATTGCATGCTAAACTTTTTGTTTGTGTAAATAACTGGTTTTCAAGTGTATGTTTAGTATTCAACAGCACTACTGCCTGTGGTGGATGTTTGTATAGCCGCCACATGTCACTACAGTGAACACTAGGTGTGAAACATAAGGACGATTCTGTTTAAGCTAATGCACAGGTGGTAGGTTGATTGGTCATGCACCACCTAACAAGCTCGTTAACCAGTTTACTCACTGGTCTTATGCAAAAGCATAGGAGAGGGAGCCTTTGAGTTACAAAGTCTTAATGGAATGTTATCTACCTCTTTTGTAGTCCTCCATAAGATGTACTAACTTATATTTCCAGCCCTCATCTTCAATGAGGCTCTCTTTTTAATGATTCAATGCACAGCAAATTTACTAACTGAAAAATGCAATATGGTGATGATGAAAGTCAAATGACGATACTCGGTGGTGAGGCAACCAAAGTGGTGTCACAAAGTTAAAACAATTTTGACTTTTGTGGTATGGCTAAAACTGGATTCACTTGAGTGGCACCACAGTAATTTGGGTGTTTCCACAGGCAACTTCAGTGATGCCACCCAAATGGCAACTAAGTGGCATCACTCTTGTTGCCTGTGGAAACCTGGCTTAATGTTACGTGGGTTTATATGGCTGTTGATAGAATTACCATAGAAAGCCCTTTTGATGACAATTCTGAACACTACAGGAAATGTGATCGAGACATTTTAGAGAAGCTCATTTTCTGCTGATGCAATTCACATTTATCTCTGTGATAATGAGTAGACAGAGACATGCCGAACTGCGACTGTGTGTGTGTGTGTGTGTGTGTGTGTGTGTGTGTGTGTGTGTGTGTGTGTGTGTGTGTGTGTTTGAGAGAGAGAGAGAGAGAGAATTAAAAGTGCTAGACAGAAAGCTAGAAAGGTAATTGATTACACACTTCCAGCCTTAGCATCACAAGTGAAAATCGTGTCACCGACAGTGTCCACACGCCCCACTGTATTTCACTCTGCCAAGTTACCACACATTAAGCTTCAGCCATTTTGTGGAGATGTTGAAATGTGGTCACCTTTTCAGAAACAATGTGAATCTATCACTGATAAAAACCCGTCACTCTCTACAGTGAATGAACATGTTTTCTTCAGCGTTAGTTGCCAGGTGAACAGAAGTTGTCAGCAGATGGAATATCTGTACAACTATCAAGTATGCCAAAACAGAAAATTTTATTGAACTGGTGCAGAAGTATCACTGTACAGGCACACCTCAGTTATTTGGATGCACTAAGGCCTTTACAGTCAGTGACACTTGAAATGCTGACTGTACCTTCCTGGAATGTAACCATCCCATTTAAGCACTGTGTGCATTAGGAGAAGGTGTCATAATATACAGTAAAGTTCTTTATCCAAAAATTCGGTGAGAATTTCCTGCTGAAATGTGTTAGAGATGCATTATTCATATTAGAAGTAGTGGCTATCAGTTAACAACATATCAATAAGTAAACACAAGATCATTGTCATTTTACACGTCCAAACCAAAATCACAGTGCTAAAAACGGGAGTAGGCATGGTCTTGTGATGCCATCACAAAACTGCCTGTATGGATACTGCTACCTCTACATCTTTTTCTCACCAAGTTACCAATTTCCAAGCTCCTTGTTGATGAAAAGGGTTTAGAAACTATAGGACATCATGACCTATCAGTCAGTGCCTTTGAAATGCCATCTTCAACTTCAACACATCACAGAATTCATTCTAAAGTGGATATGGACAAATTCCACAATGTTTGTGATTGCATTTGAATGCGCATACCCATCTGCCTTGCACTCAACTTTACCTTCCAATATAAGAAAACTGGTGTACACTCACAGATTCCAGTTAGCGTACACAAGGGATGACACAGAAGATCTTTGCATCAAGATCTTTATCAGAGCAGATAACTACTGGAAGTCATTAAAGATTCCCCTCTGACTTAACTAACACTATCCATTGTATTCATACCTTCTACTCAATGTTGGGTTCTTAGTGTGAGCATGTCAAGCATTATGGAAAACATTGTGTTTCAGTTTAGAGACAGGTATGACAACAGACTGTATTCTACAATGTTTCTGGGATTCACGAACAATGGGGATTATGGAGAACCAAATAAGAACTCTGAATCTGAAGGAATTTCTCAATATCCTACTATATCAAAGACAAAAGAGTTGTTTCTTTCTTCAGCAAGCAGCGTTGAGATTTATTTCAGTGGAGGAAAAAATATGAAGGACAGAAACATGAAACATATTTACAATGTGCAAATGATAGACAACACCAAAGAAAGACATGTGTAAGTCACCCATCCTAGACAGACATTGAGTGACACATTTCATATGTCACATCATGCAGTAAAGAAAGAAAAGTCAGGTGCCATTAAATGGAGGATTGTATTCAATAGTTCATCATTTAAGAAGAATGCACTTTCACTGCCTGAGTCTTTAGAAATGGATCCTAAATTAATTCCTGATCTTCCTTCAGTATTATTGAGAGTTCTCCTATATCCAGTAGCCTTAATTGCCAATATCATACAACCATTCCTGCAGTTAGTTCTTCATAAGAGAAAGAGATCTTTTGAGGTTTTTTTGTTTTAAAATAGTCATGGATCAACAACGAAACTATGTTACAAGTGACAAAAGGATTACACACCGCTTCATCCCACTACATTTTGGAATTACTTCAGCTCATTTCTTCTTGCAGGCATACTGAAAGAACTTACTACAATGCACAAAATAAATTTTCCTCAACCCCATTTATTTGTTTATGGATGAATTTACAGCAAGTGCTGAAGATGACAAGGCTGTTATTAACTTGTATTACAAACTTTCATTGCTTGTATTATTCAAGGGAGACATCAGCCTACCAATGGCAAAGTGGGCTACAAAATCAAGCCAACTGGTTGAAATATGACAGTCACAAAGTGTCATAAATGCTACAGATACGAAGGTACTGGAACACATGGAGTGACATGTTCAGTTTTGTTCATGGCAATGTGATCAACAATGTTGTAGGACATCTTGCCACTAAGTGAGAGTTATTTTGAAGCAATACCAGATTCTTTTACCCATTATGTCTGTTGTTACCTATCCCCACCACAGCAAAAAACAAAATCCAGGAAATTTGGGCAGTAGGAACTAGAAGGGACGATGTCTTACCTCTTGATCTCAGCAAATGATGGCAAATGTGGGTATTGATTTAGCCATCATGTTCATATATACCCATGCAATGATGGGTTGATGTCTCTGAAGACACTGAATCAGAAATCCACATATCTTCTGATTCATTAGGAAAGGCCTATGGAGCAGCCCTTTATGTATGCTGCACCTCTTCAAACATGACATCAATCCATTTACTGTGCAGCAAAAATAGAGTAGCCCTCATCAAGAGGATAACTCTTCCACAGCTGGAACTTCTGGCGAATCTTCTTGGATCAAGGCTACTACATTCTTTTAGTAAGGCTGTGAGCTGTGATGTGAGTCATGCAACACTTTAGACTGGCTTAAGTGTATCCTTAAGATGGCTATGACATGACCCTAGTCAATGGAAGACCTAAAGTCAAAACATTTTATGGAAATACAAACATTAACAAATAACATTAAGTGAACTAGAAGTGTTATTAATGACATATAACTTAGAATCAGTGATCAAATTCCCTAGACATATAGCTCAAGACAGTAGCAGTCTATTAGACAATGTATTTGTACAGAATGAGGATGTAAAACCAACACATGCTTTCCCTGTGATACATGGATTATCAGACCATGATGCAAAATTGATTAACTTACAAAACCTAGCAGGGTATACAGTTCAGAAACCATTAAACAAAAGTGTAAGGATGGTCAACCTGGTATCTGTAGAGCATTTCAGAGAAAGTTTAAGAAATGTTAATTGGGGAGATGTATATAACGAGCCAAATGCTAATGCTAAATGCAACATATTTCTCAATAATTTTTTTATCCCTTTTTGAACAGTGTTTCCCCAAAAAAATTACTAAATGTAACACCAAACAGTTTTCAACAAAACCTTGGATTACTACAGGTATTAAAGTGTCTTCAGGAAGAAAAAGAAAATTGTACGAGACAGCAATAATTAATAAAAACCCAGAAGTAATTTTATACCTTAAAAATTATTGTAATATACTGAGAAAAGTTGTCAGTGAATCAAAAAATATTTACATCAGAGGTGAAATAAACAACTCAGCAATAAAATCAAATCAGTATGGAATGTTGTTAGAAGAGAGAAAGGAAAAGTAACCACTGGGGTAGGTGGTATTGCTATTAAAGAAAATGAGACCATCTTAACCAACAGTATACAAGTAGCTAATGTATGTCACAACCATTTCTTAAGTGTTGGTGAAAAAACTGGTGAGAATAGTTCAAAATAAAAAGCCAAGTAGTACATAGAAGAGTCAGTTTTGAGAAATCCTTGTCAGATTAATTTTCATCTAATAACCTCTTATGAAATAAGGAAAATCATTAAATCTTTGAAAAATAAATGTTCTGTTGGAGTAGATGACATTTCTAACAAGATATTAAAACGTGTGGAGCAGTTACAGTTGATGTTCTGAGTCACATCTGCAATGCATCACTAACTCGAGGTATTTTCCCAGACAGGTTAAAATAAGCCATTCTCAAGCCTCTCTATAATAAAGGGGACATCACAGATGTCAATAATTACTGGCCAGTATCCTTGCTTACAGCATTTTCAAAAATTATAGAGAACGTAATGTACTCAAGACTGGTTAGCCATCTCAACAGTAATGGGATACTTTGTAAATCACAGTTTGGATTTCAAAAATGCTGTTCTACTGAAACGGCAATATACAATTTCACTGCCTGCATAACAGAGTCTTTAAATAGTAAAATATCATCAATAGGAATTTTCTGTGACTTAACCAAAGCATTTGATTGTGTGAAACATGGCATTGTGTTACAGAAATTACAATTCTACAGTATAAATGGAACAGAAAATGAGAGGTTTAATTCATATCTACAGAACAGTAAGCAAAATGATTGTTTATAGGATTAAGTGATTTAAGGAAGTTTCCCACTTCATCTAACTGGGGTGAAATTACATTAGGTTTTCCACATTGTTTGATCATGGGTCCCCTTCTGTTCTTGATATATGTAAATAATCTCCCTTCTTATCTGAAACAAGAAGCTAAAGTGGCAATGTTTGTTGATGATACAATCATAATTATTAATCCAGTAAAAGAAACTCCAATAGAAAATGATACAAATAATGTCTTTTGAAAAGTTATTGATTGGTTTTCTGTGAATGGGCTTGCTCTGAACTTTGAAAAAACACACTACATCCAATATTCTACTGCAAGGAGTACAGTTCCTTCAATAAATGTGACACAACGACAGAAGTTAGTAGCCAGGGTAGAACACACTAAGTTTTTGGGTGTACATGTATATGAGACTCTTAATTGGAAAGTTCATATATCGGATCTCCTAAAGTGACTAGGTTTAGTAACTTTTGCAATCAGAATAATTGCTAATTTTGAGGATATAGAAATGAGCAAGCTAACATACTTTGCATATTTGCTCTCCCTTATGTCACACAGAATAATATTTTGCAGTACCTCAACAATTAGGCAAAAAGTATTCACTGCTCAAAAGAAAGTGGTTACAATAATATGTGGGGCTCATAGCCACACATCTTGTAGGCATCTGTTTTTAGTTTAGGAAATGCTTACAACAGCCTCACAATACATTTACCTAGTAATGAAATTTGTTCTCAGCAACATGGACCAGTTTAAAAACAACAGTGACATTCATGATTATAATATCAGAAGAAAGGCTTACACTATCCTCTACTTAATCTATTTTTGGCACAAAAGGTGTAAAATATGCATCTGTAAAACTTTTCAATAAATTACCAGATGAAATAAAATGTCTGACAGAGAGCAGTAATAGTTTAAAAAGTAAGTTGAAATCGTATCTCCTTGACAACTCCTTCTATACCATAGATGAATTTAAGGGAATGGCGTAGGTAATAAAAATTTTAAGCTTTTAAAAAAAAAAAAAAAAAAAAAAAAAAAAAAAAAAAAAAAAAAAAAAAAAAAAAAAAAAAAAAGAGAGAGAGAGAGAGAGAGAGAGAGAAACCCTTGATTATGTCTGCATTTCTTATGTACTTGACACAATCCACATCATAATGGTTTCAATGAGGTTGATCAATGGAACATGTAACTAACTAACTAACTTCATCACAGTGAGGCACCACCCTGAGGAGGAAAACCCAGCTGATCTACTCTTCAGCAGTACAACAGCAGATAAACTTCAGCATGCTACCATATCATTCCATGAGTCAGGTTGGTTAACAAAGAACTGAACACAGTGGCCAAGATTTATACAGACAAAAGAACATTCCTTGATAGCAAAGAACAAAGTAACAAACTAAGTCTTCATGGTAAAAACAGCAGTCTCTATTTTAACTGCTACATGGTATAGTAAAAATGACAAGCTGTTACAAATCGCAGGATGGATACTTCACTTCAAATGGCAGTTAACAAAAGAAAATAGGACACTCAGAGAACTGACAGCAACAGACTTTCATGAAGCACAAACTTAGTGGATGCATTGTGTTCAACAACAACATTTTGCGGTTGAACTACAGGCTCTGCACAACAACTTTCATTTGCAGTGAAATTCTAAGATAGCTCTTGGATAATGAACTTAATTATCTCCGTGGATGTCTGCAGTTTTCAGAATTACCCACAAACCAAAACCACTCAGTTCTTCTCAGTGAACAGCATCATCTCACCTACTTACTGATCCAGCACTCACATTCACCTGTGCCACTGTGGAGTAAACATAGTGCTATGTATAGCACTATGAATTTGGATTCTTAGAGCTCAACAGGCAATTAAACATATTCTACATTTCTGCTTAGTTGCAAGATGGTGAAGCCTCACTTCTTTCAACAAACAGAAGCTCTGTTACCAGCTGCGCAAGTCTCACTATTATCAGCTTTGTTGGCAATAGCATGTGCCCTGCACCTATAACTGTGCTCAGATATGTCAACTGACAGACTTCTTAGAGCCCCACAAAGGTTTTTGGACAACTAACACCAAAAATGCTACTACCTCCCCATTCCATACATACAGAGCTGAAGGAGCTCTGGCAGGCTCTCATGGCAAGCAAGATGTGCGAGCACCTCATCAACCAACTTATTGCATGAAAATTCACCATTCTACATGAGCCTTGAGGTCAATGGGAATAGATGGTAGAATCTGCCAAATGCTGGCTGTGCTGGGTTTTAGGACCATCATAGTAAGATGAATGAGGTCTCAAAGTAACCATGGCCAGTAAAGAAGCAGCACTAAATTCAAAACCTATTACAAAAGGGGGAGATGAAGCTGAGCCACTGGAAAATGCACATTTCCTTGTAGGTGACTGATTCACAACACTGCCCATAGGTATAAAACAACCATTTATAGGGAACTCGTATGAGTTTCACCAACAGCAGAAGGTGGTACAACACCTCTGTAATAGGTGAAAAAGAAGTACCTAATCCCACTCAAAAACTTTCATGAAGCTCGTCAACCAGGGAAAGGTTCAGGAAGACTTGAGCTGGGTGATTTCATTCTTCTGCAGGAGGATGTTCGTCCATGCCACATGGGGAGTAAGATGTGAACAGAAAATCTTCATGAGGGAAAGAGATGTGAAGATTCGAACTGCAACTCTACAAACTTTGGAACAGTCCATAACCTCATGTCCCATTCAACTGACCATGATGGAGATGACGTTGCAAGTTGGCACTTGGATCAATAGACATTCTGATGATATTGATTTCATTTGATCGGTGTCATATATTCCTTGATGTAACTTCCTTTTGAGAGAAAGAAATCATTGTTAGATTGGAATCAAGATGCTGTGTGTCTGTAATCGTTAGGTAATATAGAGGTGCACAGTTCTCTGGGTCCTTAAGAAATTTAGAGAATGATAATTGTGGTATCTTCTTCTTTTATTATTGCAATTTATTGTGTTACATATGATGCCTTTTGTCAAAACCATTCTGCAACTAAAAAAAAGAAGGTATTATTTACATACCCCAGAGAAATTGTTCAACAGTATGGCTTAGTGGCTGCTTCATGCTGAGATCCTAACAGTAGATCAAAAACTTGAAACTTATGTCACTGATGTAAAAACTGATGAACAAACACAATGAACAACTATTGAAGGTAATACAGACAGTGAAGTACAAAACTCTGAAAGTTGAAGTGATTCATGAGGTATTGAGTTTTAATGATGTAATGTGTAAAAATAGTGTCTCAGTCTTCGAAAATAGTATATCTGTATTATTAAAAAGGTAAAGAGCTGAGTGATGGCATACTAAGTAGAAAGTTGTTTAGTGGTTCTTGTGTTTTGCAGCCAAATTTTCAAGAGAAGAATTTTTCAGATGAGGGAAATTTGCAACTGGTAGAATTTCGCAACACTCTAAAGAAAAATTTGTACCTAACATGAGTGATTGTACAAAAATTAAATTTGTTATAAAATTCTTGGAAGGGAAAGTGCTATCATGGGGCAACCATAATTCCTCTTTAGTGATGTCATATGCAGATTTCAAGAAAAAATGTTTAGGTAAATTCTGGCCAGAGACTGAACAAGCTAAAACAAAAAGATAATTTTTAAATAATCTAAGTTACAGGGAAAGATGCAATAGTTTGAAAGAACTTTGTAAAAATTAGGTAAAGAAGTTTGCCATTTGAGCAAATCATCTGACAAACTTACAAAGGCTGGTACTTTAAAATGGTGGTTAGCAGTAGAAATTTAGTGGGATTTAGTTTATGGATCAGATGACATTATTGATCAGTTCTTGGGATATGCAGACAAATTAAGCAGAATCTTATGGAAGATAGGTACACAGAAATGCAATTGCCAGTGGAAGGGAGGAAATGAAAATTGGGGAAATGCTGATTTTATGGGAAGAGCAATAATGATAACCCTTTTCAGTCAAGGGGTCACCAGGCAAACTTTGGGATAAAAACAGAAACAGATGTTTCAACAATAGGAATAGAAACTGGAATGGTAATACTCAGGTGGTAAAAAAGGATACTCTGATGGGCATGTAGCAAAAAATTAATGAACAGGCTAATCATTGGACCACTAGCAAAAACGATAGTCTCAAAGATCCAGTAATGGTATCAGCAATTCTATGGAAAAGTACATGTGATAAGAATACATAGATGGCTAGCAATGAAGATTATGAGAACGTTGTTGATTTATCAGAGTTATATAAGTCAGTGGAGAATAGTGACATATTGAATAATTAAAAAGTAAATGACTTACATGATGATTTCAGAATTTAAAAACACTTGAGTAGTGATGAGCACTGTAATGTTAACAAACATATGGAGAATGAAGATGAGGAAAAGAAGTATTTCATTTGTTTTAAGGAAGAATTTGAATCATTTTTGGTTAATTTATTGGCTAATTTATTGCATGATGAGATAGGAAAAATGAGCTTTACTTCCTCGGAAGTTCTCTAATTATTTTCACATATAACTGTCTTGATTAACAAAGGGATGATCATTCCAAAAAAGTTAATAGCAGGAATGTTTGAGAGAGAGATAGAGAGAGAGAGAGAGAGAGAGAGAGAGAGAGAGAGAGAGAGAGAGATCAGTAAGCAGACCCACGTGGATGTAGGCTGTCAGAGTCATGGAGAGATGAAGTGACTTGCACAAGATAGAATATCTAGGAAAACTGCATCAGCCAGTCTTTGGGTTGAAGATAACAACAACTTACCTTCGCACTTTCTGTATCCCTCAACTTTCTGATGAGATCTATGAAACATGGTCATAAATAAACAAAATTAATGCTTGAGACAATGATGTAAAGAAAAAGAAGAGCAGCTGTTAAAACCAATTTTGCACATTCTATTAACAAGTAGCTATCACTAAATTCCTACAAAAAATTGCACTTACACTTATAAATTTGTTATTGGGAAACTAACTGCAAAACTGATCCTCTGAAAAGAGGTGTAGCTTCCTCATTTTGTACAAAGTGGGAGCTGTTTAAATTTATGTGATCATTCATGTATATCAAGGAGAAGCAGTAAGAATGAAAATCAGCTAACAAAGACTACTGTTACTTGTCATGGTTTTCAGAATAGTTTTCAATTTGTGGGTCTAGGTAGTCAGACAGTTTGTGGATGCAGTGGCAAATAAAACAATCTTTCAGTTTTAATTTGAATCTTTAGAGATTTGCAAGCTTGTTTTCCACCTGGATACTGAGAACGTTTACACATTGTGTTTTGGTTAATGTATGAACACTAACCATTATTTCTAGTAGCAGAAGGATATTTTCATTTGTTTTAAACTGCACAAAGACTTAAACTGTATACTATGAAATAGTTGTAAGCCTATTGAGCTAATGTACTGGTTGGATTTGAGATTATTTGGACTGATAATATCGGTGTGTGTCAAAGGTTATTGTTAGAACCACATTTTCTGTCACTGTTGTCAAGTAATCATGGAATCTGGAGACCCTACATTTTTGCTGGAGAACTGTACTGCAGTAAAATTTCATTCACCTAATTGTTTCTGGCTACAATTACAAGCTCATAGTATTACTTTAAATTTAATCCCTGAAGATGTAGTGTCTTCCATTGCGATAATGGAAATATGTTATGGCAACATAACTGCAGTCTGACAAAAGCTATATTGCTCTAAAATTATATAGTCCAATCAAGAAATATCTGAGCATTTGGGAGAACATAGAGAGAGATGAGTGTCAAAATTAAGTATTCTATAATTGCTTGTCGATAACAATCACAGATGCAAATCATAGTGTGTACTAGATTATTCACTGTAGCAACCATAGGAGATATTAATGGTATATGTTTTGCTTCTGGAAATTTTTAATGATACACTTCAATGCATTCATCTAAATAGTTTTACACCTTGAGCAAGCACATATTTAACCATAGTACATTCTTGACATTTGAGAGATAACAGTTTTAACTTTAGTATTCCACATGATACACCTGCCTCTAGACAACACTAAGGGCATGCACAGCAGATAATTCAGTGAGCAATGGGTAAATGATTTTAGCAGATCTCTGGTTTGCAAAAAGTGAGCTTTTCAGTGCTGCCAGTCTTCTATTACTGTTAAATCTGAGCCTACATCAATAATCATCATAGGTTATAACGGTGACATATTGTGTGTCACAGGGAGTGGGATTCTTAGTGTAACTGTCTACAATGTAATGATACTAGGCATTTCTTCTTTCATTAAAAAGAAGGACCTCCAATTTCAAGATGTGCTAAATGCCTATTGGATTTATGATTGTTAAGGCAACACATACAATAGTGAGAAGGATCTGGGAGAACATGTTGCTTAGCTATATTAGGCTCTGCCTCAGGTAACATTCGTTTCCATAGGCTCTTTTAAGAATTCTGTGGAACCCAAAAATTTGCAACATTGAACAGAGATAGAACGGTTTACTATTACTTAGGTTCAGGAGGAGAAATGCCAGTACTGCTGATAGACAAATATGTTCTCTATGTTTCAGAGCCATTACTTTGTCCCTCAGGGAGAGGGAGGGATAGGCTTGGAAGTTTACCTCCTGATGTAAACAGTAGCCATACATTCCACTTCCTTGTAATTTTGCTGTTTTCTCAAGTGGTGCTGTACAGTACATATATACCTTCACTAACTTCAAATAACTTTCCATTGGTAATAAGCCATCCAAACCAAAGAAATTAAGGTGACACACTAATTCCATTTACTTATTTGATCAACAGATGAAAATAGTACTACTTTTAGAAGAGCAACACATCACAGAAACATGAAATGTTCTGAAAAATATAGCCATATTTCTATGTAAATATGTATATTTGCACACTGACACATCTCCTGCAGTCCACCACTGAAAATGGGCATGATGCTCAATACCATCACCTCTGGGATGATAAATTTTATATGAATCTTACAATGCAGTCAGCATTGTCATTTTAGCTATCATGAAAAAACTGAAATTCATATGAGTTGTGGAGCACATCTGACACAAATATGTAGCTAGAACTGAAACAAAGTCTGAAATTTTCAATATTTGCTGCACACTCATATGCAAGAAACTTACCTAGTAGCATAAAACTACCATTGTCACTCAGACAACAAATGTGACAAGTTGTGGCATGGACTACATGGGACAGTGAAAGTGTTGGGTAATTTTCCTGGTCCTTGGCCCCTCCAGAGCTGCTCAAAACTGACAGAAATTGGTCAGTGCTCGGTCCCAGATGCACAGATCACTCTTGATGGCATCCCAGAGGTGCTCAATGGCACTGAGAACAGCTGACCTTTTGGAGCACATTAACACCATGACACTCAGAGAATATTCCAACAGTCATTCTGATACAATTTGGGAGCAAAAGGATGGTACACTGACTTGTGGAAGGAACAGCTCATCTGTGCATTGATATAAATGTATTCCTTTAATTGGACAGTAGGTTTCTTTATACTGGAGATGGTGAGAGATGATGGTAGATGTACCAGACTCCATTTGATCCCACTGAAACATTATCGACATGAGGAAACATGCATGACCTACATGAATGTGACCCTTTAGGCAGCTGAGGTGGATCACCTCATGGGGTTCTCAACCTACTATACCGTGAAACTGGCTTGTACCAACTGATATCACAAATGGTCATTGTACACGATCTTTTTCTTTGATTACAGTATCCTATGGTAGTGTCCTTTCATTAGTCTAGTCTCCTTATTCTGTGACATGCTGTAAGCAGATGTACAAATTTGGGGTGCTGGCTTCTGTAGTCCTTAGCTATGAAGTGATTCTGTATAGGACAGATATGCAGTAGTTGTTATCCAGCCTTAAAGTGAGAGGTGATTTGCTGAACTGTGGCTGGTCTTTCTGCTGTTACAATTAGCAGTCCACAATAGTTGACTGAGACCCCTTAAAATCTTACGTGTTTTGTGAGGGAACAGTCTGCTGCCTTAGTACTGCTGTGCTCCAGAAAAGTTCAGCACCTGAATTGTGAATTTTTAAAGTTTTATTCCTACTATGGCCAGGCAGTAAAGGCCATCCTGGCTGATCTGCTAATTAAATAAGCCACTGGACAGTATTGTTGACATAATGACAAAACACTCTAGGCAGACGGGAGTTTGTGACACTGATCAATGGTCGATGCATGAAACAGTGAACACAGTGTGACCAAGAGTGAAGTAATATTTTGTAACTCAGGCACTTGTTTGCTGTTGAAAACTCACATGTTGAAAATTTAACAAGCCTAGAAACTCATGCTCAGTTCACAGAGAGCTAGGAAAAGCAAATGAGACAAGTAATACAAAGCAAACCTACTCATCCCCCTCTAGCAGAACTACATCAGAAGGGAAACTATAAGGGTAGAAACAATTGAGCTCATAGGCTCAAAGCATTCAGTTGTGCTGCCATTCTGTCTGCATCTTTAACTGGAGGGAATGAGAAACTTTTGAGCTGCAGAGAAACCGTAACCCACCCTTGGCGATAATGATCAGATGACAACCTCGACTAACTCATCGAGTTCTGGTGAGGTGTGCCTGTCTGCGGCATAGCGGCCACAGTACTTGGGAAACTTCACTTATGCAGAGAGCTGGTGTCTGTCTAGCATCTATCCTCTGATGGACTTGGGCTGATGGACCTCAAACTGTCTGTCCCAGCTGGGGGAAGACACACCCTTGCAGCCTACTAACCACCTAGGCATCATAACCTATCATTGTGGTCAATTCCTGGGGTTAGAGGGGCATTTCTGATCGGAAATGAACATCTAGTGTCATGTACTACATCAAAACACACAACACAGGGGCTACGAGTAAGCACAGGGGTGTGTAGCTGTCAAGACTCTTGAGGACCTGGGCAGGCGGCACCCATTCTTCACTGCTGGTGGCATGCATGATGTTGCCTCCTGGTGGGCTTCTCTGCATCATGGTAGCTGCAGCCCATGACCCAGGACAATGGTCATCACTGGCAAACCTGGGCATCAGAACATTCCAGGATTGGCTGTGTTTTCAAGCAACAGGACGGTTAGTCTCCTGTATAAGGCTGCCTGAATAAACACCTCTGAATACTACCAGTGCCCAACTGTTCACCCCAGCATAAATCTGCCCTTACCCTCAACATTTCTCTCACCCTCCCTGAACTGCAGCAGCCAAGAATAGGCTGGGTCATTACAGTAAATTTGCTAATATCTACACTCCTGGAAATGGAAAAAAGAACACATTGACACCGGTGTGTCAGACCCACCATACTTGCTCCGGACACTGCGAGAGGGCTGTACAAGCAATGATCACACGCACGGCACAGCGGACACACCAGGAACCGCGGTGTTGGCCGTCGAATGGCGCTAGCTGCGCAGCATTTCTGCACCGCCGCAATCAGTGTCAGCCAGTTTGCCGTGGCATACGGAGCTCCATCGCAGTCTTTAACACTGGTAGCATGCCGCGACAGCGTGGACGTGAACCGTATGTGCAGTTGACGGACTTTGTGCGAGGGCGTATAGTGGGCATGCGGGAGGCCGGGTGGACGTACCGCCGAATTGCTCAACACGTGGGGCGTGAGGTCTCCACAGTACATCGATGTTGTCGGCAGTGGTCGGCGGAAGGTGCACGTGCCTGTCGACCTGGGACCGGACTGCAGCGACGCACGGATGCATGCCAAGACTGTAGGATCCTACGCAGTGCCGTAGGGGACCGCACCGCCACTTCCCAGCAAATTAGGGACACTGTTGCTCCTGGGGTATCGGCGAGGACCATTCACAACCGTCTCCATGAAGCTGGGCTACGGTCCCGCACACCGTTAGGCCGTCTTCCGCTCACGCCCCAACATCGTGCAGCCCGCCTCCAGTGGTGTCGCGACAGGCGTGAATGGAGGGATGAATGGAGACGTGTCGTCTTCAGCGATGAGAGTCGCTTCTGCCTTGGTGCCAATGATGGTCGTATGCGTGTTTGGCGCCGTGCAGGTGAGCGCCACAATCAGGACTGCATACGACCGAGGCACACAGGGCCAACACCCGGCATCATGGTGTGGGGAGCGATCTCCTACACTGGCCGTACACCACTGGTGATCGTCGAGGGGAGACTGAATAGTGCACGGTACATCCAAACCGTCATCGAACCCATCGTTCTACCATTCCTAGACCGGCAAGGGAACTTGCTGTTCCAACAGGACAATGCACGTCCGCATGTATCCCGTGCCACCCAACGTGCTCTAGAAGGTGTAACTCACTCCACCTGAGCCACGTACCCCTACCTTCTACCTATTACCCAAAATCCACAAAGAGAACCATCCTGGCCATCCCATTGTAGCAGGCTTCAAATCCCCAACCGAACGTATCTCAGCTCTGGTAGACCAGCACCGACAACCTATCACCCGCAGACTCCCATCCTACATCAAAGACACAAACCACTTCCTAGAACGCCTCAAATCCATTCCCACTCCTCTCCCACCTGAAACCTTTCTTGTCACCATAGATGCTACATCCCTTTACACAAACATCCCACATACCCATGGTCTCTCTGCCCTTGAGCACTACCTCTCCCAACGCCCACCCGAAGATCTTCCAAAAACCTCGTTCCTTATCACACTTACCAACTTCATCCTCACCCATAATTACTTCACTTTTGAAGGCCAGACCTACAAACAAATCAGGGGAACGGCCATGGGAACCAGGATGGCTCCCTCCTATGCCAACCTCTTCATGGGCCGCATGGAGGAGGCTTTCCTGAAGACCCAACAGCTGCTTCCCCTGGCCTGGTATAGGTTTATAGATGACATCTTTGTGGTCTGGACTCATGGTGAAGAAACACTCCTTAATTTCCTCCATAACCTCAACTCCTTTTCGAATCTGAATTTCACCTGGTCCTTCTCCAAAACCCAAGCCACCTTCCTGGATGTTGACCTTCATCTTGTTGAAGCTCACATTCACATCTCTGTCCATATCAAACCCACAAACAAACAACAGTACCTTCACTTTGATAGCTGCCATCCTTTCCACATCAAACGCTCCCTTCCCTACAGCCTAGGTATTCGTGGCAAACGTATCTGCTCCAGTGACGAATCCCTCAACAATTACACCAATAACCTGACCAGTGCTTTCCTCTCCCGCAACTATCCTGCAGACCTTGTCCACAAACAGATTTCCCGAGCAATACATTCCTCCCCGTCCAACAACAATGTTCCTACCCCCAGACCACACAGAAGCATCCCCCTTGTCACCCAATATTATCCTGGCCTCGAAAACATCAACAAATTACTCCGCCAGGGATATGACTTTCTCAAGTCAACCCCTGAAATGAGATCATCCCTTGACAAAATTCCCCCCACACCACCCAGAGTTGCCTTTCGTCGCCCCCCTAACCTCCGTAACATCCTTGTTAAACCCTACAATATTCCCAGACCACCTTATCTTCCCAGCGGTTCCTACCCCTGTAACCGACCCCGCTGCAAAACCTGCCCCATGCATCCCCCCACAACCACCTACTCCAGCCCCGCTACTGGTAAAACATACACAATTCAAGGCAGGGCTACGTGTGAAACTGCACATGTCATTTATCAACTGACATGCCTGCACTGCACAGCCTTTTACATCGGCATGACAACAACTAAACTGGCTGAGCGCATGAACGGACACAGACGAACTGTCCGCCTAGGAGATGCCCAATACCCAGTAGCAGAGCATGCCCTCCAGCATAATTCTAGGGACCTAGGAACCTGCTACACCGTATGTGCCATTTGGCTTCTCCCGCCCAGCACCAGTCCCTCTGAACTGCGGAGATGGGAACTTGCACTCCAACACATCCTTTCATCCCGCCATCCCCCTGGACTGAACCTACGTTAAACAACCTCACTCCCATTCACTCTTCAGTCTTCTCCTCTTTCCCTTTCCTCTTTAGCCATTCACGCATCTTTTCATCCTACATAGTTGTGTTTATCTTTATACTATATACCTCTTTACTTCTGTATGCATCCTCTTTGGTTTGAAGCTGGCACAGTACTTACAGTAGAATATCTTTGGCTTCCCTCTGACAACCATGCCTCCATCCTTGCTACCCTCCCTGTTTACCTTTCCCTGTTGCTTCATAACCTGGGTTGTGAGTAACTGAATCCACTTTCCCTTCTTCCCTTTTTTCCCCTCTCTCCTCCCTGATGAAGGAACAAAGTTCCGAAAGCTAGGAATGTAAATTTTCAGTTCTGTTTTATGTGTATCTATCGGCTGTACTGAGCTGAGGTAAGTACTGGCCAGCCCCTCTATCTCTTTGTTAGTGTTTGTTTCACATCTTATATGAGATTTTCCATTAATCATTTAAATGTTAAAATGTATAATATGCAGTAATTCTGTCCACAAAAATCGCACAGTTGTAATAGAAATATAAACAAGTCATATGTTTTCTGGCCAGAAATGAGTCCAACACTGTTGATATACCAGGACATCTTACCATTCTGCCTTCTTCAGTCCAACAAGCCTACATGATGAGTCAATGCCACCAAGTCTCTGACAGAGGTGAACTTTACCACATCTCCATGGGAAGTGAAAGAGCAGGAAAATGCATATTCTGCTAGGTCAGCACTTATTATGAAGTAACAGCCAACTACAGGGTGGTGATACAGACTCCCTTCCACCCCCACCCCATCACATCTACTTTTGTTATTTACTTGTTAATATTTGCTGATATTAAACTCCAGTTTTGTCATCTCAGTCAGATTAGTCTTTATCTGCAGCTAAAATTTCTCCCTTCCAAATACTAGTTTTAATAAATGGTTTATTACTCTGTTTTTCTGAGACAAGACCCCAGGAGGACCATTGGGTGTCCATGCTGCTTGTGGAAGCCTACCTGCACCAATGTTCTGGCCTTCTGGGTAATGACTTCTGTGAATCTCCAGTGTCTTTGATCTGTAAGTGGTGCTGTTAGACACTGGTGCACCCATCCTGCCCAGCACAGACGCCATGTGCTCAGCCTCTTTGTTTGTTTTAATAGATGCACAGGAGGACTGTATGGTTACACTTTGTCATTTACATGTAATTACTCATGGCAGTTGATTCTGATGACATAGTTTTCCATGAATCGAGCAGCTTGTGGTGCGTCGTTGACTGGCTGGCACATTAAAAGCCTACAGTCTACACAGCTGTGAACAAATATGCAGATATAGCATTGTCTTCAGAATTTTCAAAATTATTAGAAGAGATAACAAACTATTGTTCAAAATAGTATGTAGCCAATATGATACTGGGAACAAACATAAATCTTTTGGAGGAAGATTGTCCACATGATTCCAAAGACAGCAAGGGCAGATAAATGTGAGAACTGTAACACAATCAGCTTGACAGCTCAGACACTGAAGTTTGTGACCAGAATAGTATACAGAAAAGTGGAAAATACAGTTGAGGATCTCATACATGCTGATAGGGTTGACTCTGAGAAAGATAAAGGCATGAGATAGCCAATTCTGACATTGTGATTGATAATGAAAGTATGACTTAAGAAAATCCAAGGCATTTTCATATGATTTATTGATATAGAAAAAGCATTTGACAATATGAAGTGTTTTAAATGTATTAAATTCTTGGAAAAATAGGTATAACACTTTAGGGAAAGCCAAGTAACATGAAACATCTATGAAATTCTTCAACTTCTCCTGGCATAATTCATGATGAAATAGGTCATGGATGAACAGCTGGATGTCAGCATCCAAGAGCCATAATATTTCGGCAAGCAACCACATTGCTGTCATCAGGTGCACTGACAAACTGATTGCCGAGAAGCTGGAGCAGGGCTTATATCCCCCCCCCCCCCCTCCAACATGGCATTCTGTACACAGTCCATGCCTAGGTGAGGATGTGTGTCCTCTCCTCCCACTGTCAAGTCATTCTGTGCAAAGTTCGCAGTGAAAACACATGCTGGTGATGTCTCCATTGTTGCTCTGCCTGCCCCTAAAGATAGTTCATTGTGGGATATTTCCTTCCTCCTTTTAATCACACCCAATCCCAGTTCCACGACCTTACTGAGGATGTAGTTGCTATCACAACTGATCACGGTTCTCTTACTCGAATCTCAATAGATTCCGCGGGCTACGCGTGAAACTTGCCCACACGCGTTCAACCGTTTCTTCGCTCACTGCAGGCCGACCCGTTGATTTCCCCTTACAGAGGCATCCAGAAGCTGTAAACTGCGCATATCATTGCCGAATGGAGTTAGCAGTTGGTGGATCTTTGTTGAACTTCATCCTGAAGTGTCGTTGCACTGTTATGACTGACTGATGTGAGTGCATTTCATGCACGACATACGCTTTCTCGGCTCCTGTTCCCATTTTGTCTCACTGCGCTCTCGAGCGCTCTGGCGGCAGAAACCTGAAGTGCGGCTTCAGCCGAACAAAACTTTATGAGTTTTTCTACGTATCTGTAGTGTGCTGTGACCATATGTCAATGAATGGAGCTACAGTGAATTTATGAAATTGCTTCAATCATTTGTAATAGCCCTGTACATTGTCTCCCAGCAGGCTCCACATATTCTCAAAGTAATCCTGGTGGGATATGACCTCTGTTGGGTTGCCTTTCTCATCTGATAAGACCACAATATCTAGATCTTCTCTTAACTCTTGTACAGCTGCAATACTGGTATTAAAAGTTACTGTAATCACTAAAGAAGGTTAATACACCATTAACAACTTCAGGATTAGCTAATTTGAAGAAGTCTGGAAAAAGGATGAGACAACAGCCTTTTCAGTAGCATTGTAACAGGACCAAGACCAAAACATTTAGGAGAGCATAAAACTCATAGGATGAAGATGGATTTGAGACCCACTCGCCAAGTTTATTCTAAATATTTGCCTTTAAAATAAATACATTCTGTATGTATTAATACCAAATTTGGAAATGTTTTTCCCTCTCTGATGTCGGTATCCCAAAACTTGTAAGCATTTAGCAGCTTCTCATGTTGATGAAAATCACTGTGGAGTACATGGCCGAGTGTATGTCCCATTGTACCAGTTATTAAGGCTTTCACCCACTTTGTTCATGAAAGGACCACAGTAACAATGACTTCTTAGCACACAGACTGCTGCACACATAGTGATGGATGTTTCACTGCCACACCAGGTGAGACCAGACCAGAACACAGAGTCAGACATAAAGCTCTGCTGCGGCTTTTGGTGGCCTTATGCTTCTCTGTGCATTCAGTAATTAGTGTCATCTCCTCTTTGCAACATAAACAGCAATGATCCCAACACACTTCCCTGGGGCACATCTGAAGTTATTTCTACATCTGTCAGTGACTCTCCATCCAAGATACACATGTGATCAGAAGTATTTGGACACCCCCAAAAATATATGTTTTTCATATTAGGTGCATTGTGCTGCCACCTACTGCCAGGTACTCCATATTAGCAACGTCAGTATACATTAGACATTGTGAGAGAGCAGAACTGGGTGCACCGCGAAACTCGGACTTCGAACGTGGTCAGGTGATTGGGTGTCATACGTCTGTATGCAAGATTTCCACACTCCTAAACATCCCTAGGTCCACTGTTTTCAATGTGATAGTGAAGTGGAAACATGGGAGGTACATGTACTGCACAAAAGCGTACAAGCTGACCTCGTCTGTTGACTGACAGAGACTGCCAACAGTTGAAGAGGTTCCTAATATGTAATAGGCAGACATCTATCCAGACCATCACACAGGAATTCCAAACTTCATCAGGATCCACTGAAAGTACTATGACAGGTAGGTGGGAGGTGATAAAACTTGGATTGGATGGTCAAGCAGCTGCTCATAAGCCACACATCACGCTGGTAAATGCCAAACCCCACCTCACTTTGTGTAAGGAGTGTAAACTTTGGACGTTTGAACAGTGGAAAAATGTTGTGTGGAGTGATGAATCACAGTACAAAATGTGCCGATCCGACAGCAGGGTGTGGGTATGGCAAATGCCTGATGAACATCATCTGCCAGCGTGTGTAGTGCCAACAGTAAAATTCGGAGGTGGTAGTGCTGCGGTATGGTCGTGTTTTTTATGGAGGGGGCTTGTACCCCTTGTTATTTTGCATGGCACTATCACAACACAGGTGTACATTGATGCTCTAAACACCTTCTTGCTTCCCACTGTTGAAGAGCAATTCGGGGATGGCGATTGCATCTTTCAACACGATCGAGTACCTGTTCATAATGCACGGCCGGTGGCAGAGTAGTTACACGACAGTAACATCCCTGTAATGGACTGCCCTGCACAGAGTCCTGACCTGAATCCTATAGAACACCTCTGGGATGTTTTGGAATACCAACTTCGTGCCAGGCCCCACCGACCGACATCAATACCTCTACTCAGTGCAGCACTCCGTGAAGAATGGGCTGCCTTTCCCCAAGAAACCTTCCAGCACCCGAATGAATGTATGCCTACCAGAATGGAAGCCGTCATCAAGGTTAAGGGTGGGCCAACACTATATTGAATTACAGCATTACCGATGGAGGGCATCATGAACTTGTAAGTCACTTTCAGCGAGGTGTCTGGATACTTTTGATCACATAGTGTAACATGCTGTGGCCTCCCCACCAAGAGAATCTCAACCAAATTACAGGTCTCACTGGATATCCCACATGAGTGCACTTCCAATAATAAGCAGATATTATGGTATTAAGTCAAATGCCTTTTGGAAGTCAAGCAACAGGCCTCTGTCTGACTACTTTCATCCATGGCTTTCAGGATGTCACGTACCCAAAAAAGTGCGAGTTGGGTTTTACATGACTGATGTTTTTGGAACATGTGCTGGTTGGTATGCAGGGGGTCAATCATCTTTGAGCTCAGAATATGTTCTAAGATTCTACAGCAAATGGATATCAAGGATATTAGATGGCATTTTTGTGGATCACTTCTGCTGCCCTTCCTTAATTACCTATTTGATGCACAAAAACAATGAATTACTTGTTGTTGAATATGTTGTTGTTGTTGTTGTTGTTGTTGTTGTTGTTGTGGTCTTCAGTCCAGAGACTGGTTTGATGCAGCTCTCCATGCTACTCTATCCTGTGCAAGATTCTTCATCTCCCAGTACCTACTGTGACCTACATCTTTCTTGGTCTCCCTCTATGATTTTTACCCTCCTCGCTGCCCTCCAATACTAAATTGGTCATCCCTTGATGCCTCAGAATATGCACTACCAACCGATCCCTTCTTCTAGTCAAGTTGTGCCACAAATTTCTCTTCTCTCCAATTCTACTCAATACCTCCTCATTAGTTATGTGATCTACCCATCTAATCTTCAGCATTCTTCTGTAGCACCACATTTCGAAAGTTTCTATTCTCTTCTTGTCTAAACTATTTATCATCCACATTTCACTTCCATACATGGCTACACTCCACACAAATACTTTCAGAAACGACTTCCTGACACTTAAATCTATACTCGACTTTAACAAATTTCTCTTCTTCAGAAATGCTTTCCTTGCCATTGCCAGTCTACATTTTATATCCTCTCTACCTCGACCATCATCAGTTATTTTGTTCCACAAATAGCAAAACTCATTTACTACTTTAAGCATCTCATTTCCTCATCTAATTCCTGCAGCATCACCCGATTTAATTTGATTATATTCCATTACTCTCGTTTTGCTTTTGTTGATTTTCATATTATATCCTCCTTTCAAGAAACTGTCCATTCCACTCAACTGCTCTTCCAAGTCCTTTGCTGTCTCTGACAGAATTGCAATGTCACTGGCGAACCTCAAAGTTTTTATTTCTTCTCCATGGATTTTAATACTTACTCCGAAGTTTTCTTTTGTTTCCTTTACTGCTTGCTCAATATACAGATTGAATAACATCGGGGAGAGGCTACAACCCTGTCTCACTCCCTTCCCAACCACTGCTTCCCTTTCATGCCCCTCGACTCTTACAAATGCCATCTGGTTTCTGTACAAATTGTAAATAGCCTTTTGCTCCCTGTATTTTACCCCTGCCACCTTCAGAATTTGAAAGACAGTATTCCAGTCAACATTGTCAAAAGCTTTCTCTAAGTCTACAAATGCTAGAGACATAGGTTTGCCTTTCCTTAATCTATTTTCTAAGATAAGTTGTAGGGTCAGTATTGCCTCACGTGTTCCAACATTTCTACAGAATCCAAACTGATCTTCCCCGAGGTGGGCTTCGACCAGTTTTTCCGTTTGTCTGTAAAGAATTCACGTTAGTATTTTGCAACAGTGGCTTATTAAACTGATAGTTCGGTAATTTTCACATCCGTCAACACCTGCTGTCATTGGGATTAGAACTAGTATATTCTTCCTGAAATCTGAGGGTATTTTGCCTGTCTCATATATCTTGCTCACCTGATGGTAGAGTTTTGTTACGCCTGGCTCTTCCAAGGCTGTCAGTAGTTCTAATGGAATGTTGTCTACTCCCGGGGCCTTGTTTTGACATAGGTCTTTCAGTGCTCTGTCAAACTCTTCATGTAGTATCATATCTCCTATTTCATTTGCATCTACATTCTCTTCTATTTCTATAATATTGTCCTCAAACACATCGCCCTTGTATAGACTCTCTATATACTCCTTGCATCTTCCTGCTTTCCCTTCTTTGCTCAGAATTGGGTTTCCATCTGAGCTGTTGATATTCATGCAAGTGGTTCTCTTTTCTCCAAAGGTCTCTTTAATTTCCCTGTAGGCGGTATCTATCTTACCGCTAGTGATATGTGTCTCTACATCCTTACATTTGTCCTCTAGCCATCCCTCCTTAGACATTTTGCTCTTCCTATCGATCTCATTTTTGACTGCTTCATTTACTGCATGTTTATATTTTCTGCTTTTATTAATTAAATTCAATATCTCTTCTGTTACCCAAGGATTTCTATTAGCCCTCATCTTTTTACCTACTTGATCATCTGCTGCCTTCACTATTTCATCTCTCAATGCTACCCATTCTTCTTCTACTGTATTTCTTTCCCCCCATTCTTGTCAATCATTCCCTAATGGTCTCCCTGAAGCTCTCTACAACCTCTTCTTTCAGCTTATCCATGTCCCATCTCCTCAATTTCCCACTTTTTTGCAGTTTCTTCAGCTCTAACCTACAGTTCGTAACCAATAGATTGTGGTCAGAGTCCACATCTGCCCCTGTAAATGTCTTACAATTTAAAACCTTGTTCCTAAATCTCTGTCTTACCATTATATAATCTATCTGACACCTTCCAGTATCTCCAGGCTTCTTCCATGTATACAACCTTCTTTTATGATTCTTGAACCAAGTGTTAGCTATGATTAAGTTATGCTCTGTGAAAAGTTCTACCAGGCGGCTTCCTCTTTTATTTCTTCCCCCCAATCCAAATTCACCTACTACATTTTCTTCTCTCCCTTTTCCTACTATTGAATTCCAGTCACCCATGACTATTAAATTTTCGTCTCCCCTCACTATCTGAATAATTTCTTTTATCTCATCATACATTTCATCAATCTCTTCATCATCTGCAGAGCTAGTTGGCATATAAACTGGTACCACTGTGGTAGGCGTGGGCTTCGTATCTATCTTGGCCACAATAATGCGTTGACTATGCTGTTTGTAGTAGCTTACCTGCATTCCTATTTTTCTATTCACTATTAAACCTACTCCTGCATTACCCCTATTTGATTTTGTATTTATAATCCTGTATTCACGTGACCAGAAGTCTTGTTCCTCCTGTCACCGAACTTCACTAATTCCCACTATATCTAACTTTAACCTATCCATTTCCATTTTTAAATTTTCTAACATACCTGCCTGATTAAGGGATCTGATATCCCATGCTTCGATCCATAGAATGCCAGTTTTCTTTCTCCTTATAACAACGTCCTCCTGAGTAGTCCCTGCCCGGAGATCCGAATGGGGGACTATTTTACCTCCGGAATATTTTAGCCAAGAGGACGCCATTGTCATATAACCATACAGTAAAGCTGCATGCCCTCGGGAAAAATTACGGCTGCAGTTTCAATCATTCAGACTGTTGCCCCTGCAACTACTGAAAAGGCTGCTGCCCCTCTTCAGGAACCACACATTTGTCTCGCCTCTCAACATATACCCCTCCATTGTGATTGCACCTACGGTACGGCTATCTGTATCGCTGAGACATGCAAGCCTCCCCACCAACGGCAAGGTCCATGGTTCAAGGGGGAGGGGGGGGGGGGGGGGGGTATTGAATACAACTCAGTCTTAATTCTTGTTTTATCCCTTAAAGCAATGGTCACAACATTGTGAGAGACCATTATTCTCCATTCATAAAATTGTTTGATTTTATAACTTTCTTTTTTTTTCATATTAACAAGCAAAGGTTTTCCCTCCCCACCCCCAAGACCAGATCTTGATATGAGAGTATTCTTTCATTTTCATGAAAATAAGTGATTCACACCAGACCAGCAATGTTAAGCAGCAACATAAATAAGACTTTAAAAGGAATAACTGTTCCCTGATAAAAATAATAACATATCTTTGGTGAACACCATTCAGTGATAAAGAAAAGACTACATAAAATAATGGTCTTGTCTTAGGTTCTCTCATTTCATGTTATTAAGAAGGAACTGAAAGAGAATATTATAGTCTGTCTCAAAGAAAATATAGAAAGTCATTTAACAATACCATTCTCTTTTAAATAAAACTATTCCAGCTTTGTAGTGCTGACATATTCTCAGCATGAGCTATACAGCAAAAGCTGTGTAGAAAATATGCTTAGGAAGATTATTAGCTGTAATGTTCTTGCAGAAACAATCTGAATAGGGATAAAAATAGGTCAAACAACTGAAAATTGCATTGTGGGAGTATACAGCTTTTTTTTTATCTTCACTGACAATGTCAATGAACACATGGAAAAAATTGTAGCGGCACCACCATTTAGGATAGGGAAAGTTAGTTTTGTGGAATATTCTGAGCACAAGTTACATCCAGGTGCAGGCTGGATTGCAGTGAGTTATAAATAATAACAGTTGCGAAATAGATAGAGGCCACAGGACCATCAAATTGCTGAAAGAATATATGTAGCTGTTTTGCATGTCGCAAATCACAGGCAGAAGGGGCCCACTGGCCAACCTAGCATGTTATGAGTACATTACGCGAAGTGGCGCGTATGGCAAAACAGAGCGCACAGCTGCGTGTAAATAGGTGCGGGTTTCTAACGAGATTGAGTGAAGTGTGGCAGATCTCCTGGACAGCGGGGCATGTCACACCACCAGCTACATGCATCAGCAGATGGGGCGCCAGTGTTCCAGCCCACGGCGGGTCACTGGTTCAACCCTATGAGGCCGGCGCGGGGTTCGTAGCCAGCCAGCTGCAGGCCACTCCACGGCTCGCTACCGTGGGCAGTTGTCCTGGCTTCCAACACACGCTGGATGCCAGATCATGGGCACTTGTTGTCACCGTGATCTCAGCCACGCTGGCAAGAAGCACGCAGCTGGCTGCCTCACACCGAGAGGCACGGAGTCGGCAGGGACGCAGACCACTGAGTCACTGCCGGCATCCTGATGGCGCTGCAACTCCACTGGTGTACAAGGCCGACACACAGTGCATTCACGGGTCACTGAGGCAGTGATTCTGTGCCAAGCTCTTTCGCAGACAGCGAAGTGGTGTCCTCAGCATTGTGGAACCCGGTGATACAGACCGATGGGAACACAACACTGTAATTGGAAACAATAAATCACGTGGAAAGCTTGGACGAGTCTTAATATGGTGCCTTCTACCTCTTCCCATTGCATTTGGTCATCGTGATACATTCGGTGGCAGAAGTTGCCACTACATTTGGTGTCAGAATAGCTGACGTCGTCTGTCCAGTATGTTGTTCAAGCCCACCGCCTGCATTACATTCACAATATTTGGTGAGTTTTGACCAGGTGTTTTTTTTTTTTTTTTTTTTTTTTTTTTTTTTGTCAGAATAAGTGTTAGTGTATTTTTGGCAGTAAGATTTATTATTATTATTTTTTTCATCGCATTTAATTACTTTTGTATTGGTTTGAGTATGATGTTACTGAGTATGATGATACTGAGGTGTAGGGAGTCGGGTTATTCTTGTACTTAAAATGTTTTGTTTCGGGACTAACTGGGAACAAAAGCAACACAATGGCAGAGTCAGGGATGCAAGGTGTGTCGTAACCAGAAGTGGTACGGGTTTTGTTGGAAAAAGTAGCACAATTGACAGCAGACAATACACATTTGAGAAATGAATTAACATCTAGAGGTGAATGGGAAACCGCATCTGATCAGTCATTGTTGCCTAGGGTGCAGGAGATTGTTCCAGCTGCTGCGAGTTTGATTATTCTGTTTTCTGGCAAGGCGTCTGAGAATGTGCGTTCATTTGTGGAGGACTTGGAGACTTCAGCAGTGATGAATGGTTGGTCTGATGAGCAGTTGTTACATATAGCCAAGATTAGATTAACGGGTGAAGTAAAAGCACATGCAAGGTGTTCTGAGGCCTTAAGGAAGGCAGGACAGTTTAAGCAGTCAAAGGAAGGGCTTTTACAAAGGTGCAAAAACCAGAATAGTGCTCGGTACTTTAGAGAGAGGTTAAGTACAATGTCAAAGAGACAGGGGGAGACGATGGAGAAATTTGTGGACAGGATAAGGGAAATTAATGAGTAGACTTATGAGTTGGTCAGAGCAATGAAGTGAATTGTGTTCTGTTGCAGGAGGCTGAGCAAAGGGCACTTGATGTATTTTTTAGAGGCTTCCCAGTGTATGTGTCACGGAAAGTGCGTGAAGGGACTCTGAAAGATTTGTATTCGGCCATTCAGCTGGCAATTCAATGTGAAGAAATAGACGTGTCAACAGGGGTATGCGAGAGGCAAACAGTGTTTACAGTGGGTGTGAAACGTTTTAAGTGTTGTCATACAGGACATGTGCAGAGGCAATGTACCCAGCCACCGAGGAATAAATAAAGGGATGGAAATTGGCAGCGGGAAGGATGTAGAAGTGGAGATAGGAGAGGTGGACAAGCGTTAAATGGCAGAGGGGGCCCAAGACTCACCTAAGGGAGCTCCCGTTTAATTTCAATGCTATGAATACGTATGCAGAGGTGGAATGTTCAGTGGTAAGTAAAAAGTTTAAGATTTTGTTGGACACAAGAGTGCAAGTGTCAGTGGATACTAGGAATATAATGGGACAAAGGAAGCTAGACCCATCATGTTATGGGTCGCGTGGAGTGAGGAATAAGGTGGTCATGCCTTTGGGGTCGGTGACAGTTGACTTTCGAATAGAGAAAGTCCAATGCATGCGTGGAGGTAGTACCATGGGTAAGCGAGGGCTATGGCATGATGCTAGGAGTAGATTTCTTGCATCAACATCATGCCAAAATTGACCTTGGACAATGAACTGTGGAACTTGGTGGAATGTTATTGCAGCTAGGGGAAACTGTTGTCAATGCAGAGCTCTCACGAGGGGCATTCAACGTAATGAACAAACCAATTGAACTGCATACATTAGAATTAAGGCTTAATTCGCTTGAGTGTGTGTATGTGGCACCGGGAAGCCACTTTGAGTAAGTGTGGAGTCAAATCTACCTGTGGGTACAGTATGTGTTATTGAACCATTGGAGGATAATGAAGTTTTGGGTCCATTGGGTTGTTTTGGGAAACATAGTCTTGTATGCGTACAGGAGGGGAATGACGGGTGAGTAGTTCCTATGAACGTGGATAATTTTAGCACTGTAGACACAAATGTGCCGATAGAACTGCACTGCGTGACAAAATTAAGCATTTGAAAGGAGTAGAAAGAGAGCATATGGAAGAATTACTGGGGGAATTTAAGGATTTGTTTTTTCCACAAGGGCCATTACCAGCAACTCCATTAGTTCATCACAGGGTACCAACAGGGAATGAAGCACCTGTTTACCGTAAACCATACAGAATACCGAGGTATTTGCAGCCGATTGTGGAGGATTTCATTGATCAGCAGCTTGTGGACGGTATTATAGAGCATAGTAATAGTTGCTGGGGAGCGGGCACGTCGTCGTACCTAAAATATCTATGGATGTAACTAAGAAATACGGGTTCTGTTGTGAATACTGGATTTGACAAGTGGTTATCATCAGTTAGAGGTGGCTGCAGAGGATCGTCCAAAAACTGCTTTCTCTACACCTGGAGGCCATTACTAGTACATTAGAATGCCATTGGGTTTGAAAAACACTCCGGCAACATTTCAGAGGTTGCTAGACAGTGTCTTGAGGGGTTTGAAACCATGGCAGTGTCTGGTCTATTTGGATGAAATTATAGTGTTTTCGGGTAGTATGGAGCAACACAGACAGAAGTTAAGGGAAGTCTTTATGAGGTTAAGAGCAGCTCATTTGACATTGAGCCTGGAGAAATGTCATTTTCCATTAGAAGAAGTAAAATATTTGGGTCATATTATCAGTAAGGACAGAGTATGAACAGATCGGTGGTTGGTACAGGCTGTAATGGATTTTTGGGAACCGAAAACTGTTAAGGAAGTGCAGTCATTCATCAGAATTAGCTATTTCTATCAAAAGTCTGGGAAGGATTTTGCAGATTTAGCACAGCCATTGACGCGATTGTTATGGAAGGGTGTGAAATTTGACAAACTGAAGAAGTCTTAACATCTAGTCTAGTTTTTGTGTTTCCAGATTTTGAAAAGGAGTTTATACTAGCATGCGATGCATCGAATCAAGCATTAGGGCGTGTTCTTAGTCAGGAAACTGATGGGAAAGAACATCCTGTAGCCTATGTGTCTAGGCAGCTGAATGCAGCAGAGAGGAATTACTCAACTGAGAGGGAGATGCTTAGCATACTCTATGGAATCACATATTTTAAATGTTATTTATATGGGAGAAGATTTCGGGTAGTGACAGCTCAGGCTGCATAGAAGTGGTTGTTGGGGTTGAAGGATCTGTCCACTAGACTTGCTAGATAGGCTGTGAGGCTCAGTGAATTTGACTAAGAGGTGGTGCACAAGCCTGGGAAGAAGTACGGTAATGCGGATGCACTAAGTAGGAAGGTGGCAAAAGTAGAAGTCATAGGTTATGACCTAGCAGTATGGCAAGAATTACAAGACACGGGCAACGATTGTAAATTGTATTGGACACAGCCACAATTTAATGTGTACGACGGTCTTCTGTGCAGGGAAACGAAGTTAGGGCCAAGGGTAGCAGTGCCAGCGAAGTTGAGGGAAGAGGTTTTAAAGGAAGCACATGATCACATATTATCTGGTCATGGAGGGTGTACAGCGATGAATAGGAGAGTGGCGGAGAGGTATTGGTGGAGAGGTAGGAAAGTAGATGTGGATCAGTATGTCAAGAATTGTATACCATGTGCACAGAGAGCAGATTTGAGTTGGAAACAGATACAGATACAGCGATTACTGGAAGTGACATGCCCTTATTCTTTGTTGGGGATTGATGTCTTAGGACCTTTTAGGCGAACACCATGAGGAACAGTTCGTTCTGACAATAATAGACCATTTTTAGAGGTACGTGGAGATAGTGGCTATGCCAAATCAACAGGCAGCAATGGTTGCGTGAGCGTTAGTAAACAACTGGATTTTGAAGTTTGGTGCACGGGAGACAGTAATTACTGACCAAGAGACCAACTTCATGTCAGATTTAATGAAGGAACTGTGTAAATTGTTGAACATAAGAAGTTGAGGACGAGCGTGTTGCATCCACAGGCCAACAGAAGGACAGAACGGGTACACAGAACAATCGGGAAGATGCTGAGTTTTTATGTGGATTCTCATCACCATCAGTGGGACGAGTATTTGAAGCATATTGTATGTGTGTACAATGCAAAAGTCCATACAATTACCGGTTTGTCTCCATATGAGGTAGCGTATGGGCGAAAAATGCCGTCACTGTTTGATTTGGTGAGGCTACAGAAAGGAAGGAAGGGTGAACCTGTACATGAATTCGCAAGGACTATTAAGGATGTTTGGAAACGAGTACGAAAGGTGAATACAAAGGCTTTGGAAAGGCAGGAAGACACAGTAAAGCGAAAAGGAAGTTTACCGCAGTATAGAGTGGGGCAATGGGTAATTCTGTCCAGCCCCTATATGCAAAAAGGGAAAACAAAGAAGTTCCTCACAAGGTATCAAGGGCCATACCAAGTTGTTGAAACCACATCTCCCATTAATGTTAAGCTTCAGCTGCCAACTAAAACAATGATAGTACACATTGGGTGGTTACAGCCATTTAAGGGTTGCCCGGATGTGATTCCAGATGTGTCACAGGAAGGAAAGAGGAAGAAAAAGAGAGTGAAGAGAGGTGCTAAGCACAGAGAAAACCAGGAAGATAGAGTACAGCATCAAGTACCGTGTGCTTTGCAATCCAGAAAGTAGTAGAGTATTTGTTGTTTTTTTGTTTTCGTGTCATGTACACTGGGTTTCTGTAGAGTGATTTGGCATTGTGTTTTCTTATGTTGTATGTATTTATGAGTGAGCCTGCCTGGGATGGCAGTCTTTTTGAAGAGGTATAAATTGTAGAAGTAAAAACTGAGGAAGTATTGCTGATCTCGGCAGTTAACAGCCGGTACACTGAGATGGCAATGGAGGAATTACGAAGCTGCCATAGAGGGAAGGTAACGGTATGTCCAGCCAGTGTGGGACAGTTATTTTTATCCAGGGGAAAAGGAATAGGCTGTCCAAGGGACATTGTGGAGCCAAAATTGAGCTTGCAACAGGTCGGGATGCATTGAATCTTCTCCACCTACAAAAATTTGGTAGTACTAGCAAATTGTTTTGAGCGAGGAGTATTTGCAGAAGCGAAACATATAGAGCTTGAGGGGAGTGGCAATTTCATCAATGGAACTAAGTGTAACATAATAGGATCAACATTCCACCTGCAGCGTCAATCCAGGAGTCACGCAATTGAATGTTACGCAGCCACAGCTTTACTAGCCAGAAGCCACTTTAGAGTTTTTGCCAAGGCAGAATCTGTCCTTGTTAAATCAAACTCTGGAGCCAGGTCTGTTGAGATCCATAAACCAGTTCATTTCAGAGCAAGAGGGGCACGTATCAGCCGAACAGCTTGTGCAACATGTCGCTCAGTAAAGGGAAAGGCAATGGCAAACAATCATTTTCAGCACCTTTGTGCCAAGTGTCATCCCAGCCTGAACTTTGTTATGTGTTGTTTTCTTTCTGATCAGGCGAAGAGCTAATTCCAAGAGGGAACTAAGGGTAGTCCAAGTCCCAGTGAATTGGATGCCAAGGGCATGACACGAGTAGCTAAGGGGTTGATCGAGCAGTGGTCGTCCAGTAAGGAATTTTTACATTTTGGTTCATGTCATGGTTTTAAGGGGCACTAGACCACATTTAAGTTTTCTAGCAGTAAGGAAATATGTCATAGGTGCCAACCAAAACACGTTAAGAGCTAGTTAAGGGTTGACCCGGCAACCGGGTCTTCCTGAAGAGGGGAATAATGTAGTGGTACCACCGTTTAGGATAGGGAAAATTAGTTTTGTGGAATATTCTGAGCACAAGTTACATCCAGGTGCGGGCCAGATTGCAGTGAGTTATGAATACCAACAGTTGCAAAGTATAATAGAGGCCACAGGGCCCTCAAATTGCTGAAAGAGTAAACGTAGCAGTTTTGCATGTCACAAATCACAGGCAGAAGGGGCCCACTAGCCAACCTAGCGTGTTACGAGTATGTGACGCAAAGCGGTGCATATGGAAAAACAGAGGCGCACACCCATGTGTAAATAGGTGCAGGTTTCTAATGAGATTGATTGAAGTGTGGCAGCTCTCCTGGACGGTGGGGCGTGTCACACCACCAGCTACACGCATCAGCAGATGGGGCACCAGTGTTCCAGTCCACGGCGGGTCACTGGTTTGACCCTCTGAGGCTGACGCGGGGTCTGTAGCCAGCCAGCGGCGAGCCACTCCATGGCTCACTACCGTGGGCAGTCGTGTCCTGGCCTCCAACACATGCCGGAGGCATCCCGAGGCGAGTGCCGCAGATTCGGACGCTGGATGGCGGGCGCTTGTTGTTGACACGATCTCAGCCACTCTGGCGAGAAGCACGCTGCTCGCCGCCTGTGGTTCACACCGAGTGGTGCTGAGTCAGCAGGGACACAGACCGCTGAGTCAACTGCCGGCATCCTGATGACACTGCAACTCCGCTGTTGTACAAGGCCAACACACAGTGCATGCACAGGTCGCTGAGGCAGGCATTCCACAACATTTATTTTATAAAGATTTTTAATATTGCTCTAAATGACATTATTAGGGCTAGAGTGTCTTTAGAAATGTGCAAATGTCGACCATCTGACTGGATTATTGGATATGAAGTCGTTGATGACCGGTCAGATATCCATTTCATCCAAAGCATCTCAGTGGGCATGAAGAACAGCCAAGTTGTTCAATTGCTTCTGTCTCATTGTTGATCGAATATATGACTTCAGACGTCTAAGGGTGCTAAATGACTGTTTTGCAGTTGCTGTTGTGATTGGAACTACTTGGAGAAACTTAATGCAGTTCACTACTTCAAATGGCTGTAAGCACTATGGGACTTAACATCTGAGGTCATCAGTGCCCTAGACTTAGGACTACTTAAACCTAACTAACCTAAGGACATCACACCCATCCATGCCCGAGGCAGGATTCGAACCTGCAACCATAGCAGCAGCATGATTCCAGACTGAAGCACCTAGAACTGCTCGGCCACAGCGGCTGGCACTTCACTACTTCACATACCATTTCTCCAACTGCAAGCTCTTGTGTAATATATTTTCTTATGTCACACATGTTGCTTAAGACCAGTTGTTTTTTATTAGTGATATTGGCTGACATAGTCAAGTGTAAGTGCAGTCTCTCAATGTCTAGGTCATTTTTGAAAAATTCAGTTGATTTTTCCAAATTTGTTACATCTCTGTTTACTAAAAGCAAGCACTCTTGTCAACTGCAATCCAGAACAACAACAATTAGGTGAGGGCACTGAATTTTTTCATTGCCATCCTCTACTGGGTTCACTGGATAGCAATAAAGATGTAAAAAGAAATGTCTTGAATTGTAACATTGACTCAAGATAGACTGCACATTTGTACCCTGTTTCTGTTTTGTCCTCAGCAGAAAATGTTTCAAAAAACTCTAGAAGTTCTTCAAAGTTTTTCAGTATTCTCAAGATACTAGAAGCTTGCATAGTCCATCAAGTTGAGCAAAGGGGTCGTAGACCAGCTTGGTCGTTGGCACTGTCACAGCGTATGCTTCTGAAAAGTCCCATCCTTTTGTTGGATTCCCTTACGGTGTTTATTAAGTCCTTGGCTAAAGCCATAATATCCCTCATAGACGTAAGATGGTGGAGACTGTCTACAACTGCCAAGCCTAAACTGTGACCAGTGCGGTGAACATAACATGCTTTTGGTTATATATCCAAAACTAACTTTTTTAGCCCTTTGAACTTACCACTCATATTTGAGGCACCATCATAGCACTGTTCTTTTAAATTACAATTTGACAAATCAAGACAAGCAAAATCGTCTTTTGAAATAATAAACAGAGTTTGTGATTCAGTGTTGGGGGTCTCGTATAAGCCATAAAGTCTTCATTGATGATTAAGGAATCATCGACAGTATGAAGACAAAATGACACTTGTTTGTGAATAGAAGAATCACTTGTTTCATCAACCATAATATAAAAATGTTCAGTCTTCTTGATTGAAGCCAATACCTTTCTCAACACAGACTTTCCTGGTAGATCAATGATCTCGTTTTGAATACTGTGGGACATCCACTTATGCCCTGAACGCCCTAACCAATCTTTAAACTCGTGTATGTCATTCTTTTGGAGTTCCAACAACTGAAAAAAAAGTTGAGTTTACATCTTTATGCCCTCTAATTGCTAGTCCTTCTCAGCATAGGAATTGCATGGTAGTAAACATTGTCTCAAGACCTAAATGACCTTCCTTCATATTGCTATCTAACTGTTCATTCAGTTGGGAGGCCACACTTTGGTTAGTGATAGAATTTAGTTTCAGAACACCTTTATGCGTAAACATATTTTCATGAAGACGGAATTTTTCCAAAGCCTTTTTCCAGTTAGAAAACCCTACAGAGGTAAATGCATCTTCTTCTTCTGCCTCTTTGCAGGTTTAAAACTTTTTTGGTAGATGCTTCATATTCTAGCCATGTATATTCAATCAACCAAGACTTCTGAAATGATCTTCCCTTACCGCTTTGTCATCTTCAGGCGAGAACTGTTCACAGCCAAAACCTGGACAATCCGGTATAAAACGAAATGTCGTGTGACGAGGGCCTGCCATCGGGTAGACTGCTTGCACCAGGCGAACGGTCTACCCGACGGGAGGCCCTCGTCACACGACATTTCATTTTATACCGGATTGTCCAGGTTTTGGCTGTGAACAGTTCTCGCCTGAAGACGACAAAGCATTTGATCACACAATAATTGTTGGAGGTTGACTTGCATTATCATCAACTTCCAAGCGCACCTTTTTGGTAACAAATGTATTTTAAAAGGTAAATATCATCAAACAAGGAAAATAAAAAATTCCAATATAACTTTGTGATTTTACAAAGCATAATATAACTAATAATTTTCTTAAATTATTGTGGGGCTCTGCCTCCTCCCCCCCCCTGCCCCCCCCCCTCCAGTCGAATTTTTGAGGGGGCTTGGCCCCCCTCAGGCCTCATGGGGTCGGCACCTGTGATGGGGAAGGAATTCAGTCATGTCCTTTCAAAGGAACCATCCCAGCATTTGCATAAAGTGATTTAGGGGAGGCACAGAAAACCTAAATCAGGATGGTCGGACATGAGTTTGAACCGTCATCCTCTCAAATGCGAGTCCAGTGTGCTAACCACTGCGCCACCACGCTTTCTCATATAAAGAGGACACATATTAGGCATGCTGCGTCTGTCCTGGGTCATGACATCCTCTGCCCCCGAAGTAGGTGGCCCTCAAAATGCTGCCAAAAATGGTTGCTTTTCACTGCCACTTGTTCATTGAGCAGGCAGATATCAGAAGTATGAAACAATCTCACATGTGATTGCGAGGACAGAATATTATGGCCACTCTCAATCAGTTGGTCAGTTAAGTTAGATTTTTCAGCTATATAACACCTGTCCAAGGCCATATGTTCACCAAACTTAACTTCTAGTCTTCCTCCCATTTGTCCCACGTAACAGGCATCAAAGACTGATCATTCCATTTCATTTCATACACACTAGATTGATTATAAATACTACTTCTGTTGACACATTTAGTTAAAATGCACTCAGGGCTATTTGTAGTTGAAAACAACAGCACTATCTAATGTTCCCTAAAAACTGATGCTACTATTATACTAGTTTTACTGTAGTAAGGCAGACAAACATATTTATTGTTGCAGTCTACCAGTTTATTGCAAGTACCACAACTTACATCTTGTTGGTATTTAGTTGCAGTTTTACTGTAAATTTTATTTATATATTGAGGATGATTTTCATTTGCTTTAACAATGTAGTTATTCATATTAAGCTCTATTTATCACTCCACTTATGAGAGTGGCAGTTTGAATAGGCGATTAATAACAAATTGAAAACAGGACTTTTCTGTTGACTTGGACGGTTTGAATGTTAATTTCCAATAGAGTCAGTGCAAGTATTGTTCCTGGAGATCCTGAATGTGTGGTTTCCCTTTTTTATTTCTGATATTCAGATCTAAAAAGTTTATTGAACCCCTGATTTCCAGTTTACATGTAAACTTGATTTTCTCATGTAATTTGTTGAACTTAGTAACAATTTCATTAACAGTGTCATTGTAACTATTGGCTAATGAATGTATGTAAATTGAAGGAGGAGGGGGGGGGGGAGGGATGGAGGAAAGGACAGGAAAAGGAAGACACATCAGCTGCGTCAGAACACGGGCAGGGTCTGCGGATAGGTGGTGCTAGGTGGGAATGTGGGTTGACCGATAAACACTGTGTCCAGGTGGCACAGTGCTTAATGAAACTGTCTAGTAAGTGGAAGATCCCGGGTTCGAACTTCGGTCCAGCATACATTTTCAATCATTACCACTGATGGTGCACAAAGTCCTGATGCAGCTGATACTAATAGTCCCATCCCTTTCCTTCCCCCATCCTCCTCCAATTTTAATAATACGTATCACAGCTTTGGATTCTGCATGGTGTCTGTTCTTCCAGACATGTCCAGAAAAAAAAGAAAAAAAAAAAACAGACATTCATGTGACTAACAAAAGCATATCATCTACACATATAAAATAGTATATTACTTTTTCTGTAAATCTGAGACTTTCAGTGAAGAACGTGGTTTATAGGTAGTTGACGAAAATATCGGACAGCAGACCGGAAACTGATCTTCTCATCCTAAGCTCATCATTTTGGAGATATATTTCATCACTACATTTTAAAAAGCTATGTATTTCAGAATTATATTCTTCCTAATAATTTCAACAGTGCCATTAACTGATAATTGGCGTGTAAGTTTACAATGTCTGAGGACACAAATGTCATGCCTGCTGATATTGGTACATTAAGAATGTTATTGGGCAATTCACAACTATTTTTGACTGGATATTGTCTACCAAAGTGAAAATGTTTCTTTAAGAAACTGAAACATTTCTTGGGAACTTTAGTGAAAGGATCATCTCTTCTGACAATATTTCATCCATACAGGCATATTTTCTTTCTGGATATTGAGCTGTGCCCTAAGTGTAGATGTACATGGAATTGTGACCTTAAGCTGCAGTATTTATCTGGGTGGGAATAATTCCCTATACATTCTTTTTAGATTTTCACTCAATTTTTTCTGTGCTTCCAAGGTTAGGTCCCTATTGATTCAGTTAATATTATTGTCATTGAAAAACATTTTAGTCTTGGTTATATATTCAGCTTTCCCCACTAGTACCACCAAGTTTCCTTTATTAACCCTACTAATAATGGTGCCTCCATCATTAGCATTGATTCTATCCACAATTAATTTTTCATTACTCTTATTATTAGAAGACCTGTTAGAGTCACTACTAATAATTTTATAATCAAAATATCCACAGGTGTACTGCCGGTCTACAGTGTCCAACGGGCGCAATATTTAGCCGATCATACATGTCGCCATCTGACGGACTGAGCTCCTGTGAGCCTGCCGGTACGGAGATCCGTACGCTATGGCTGCTCAGGGGGAACTGGGTTCGGTCGCGGTGGCGGCGGATTTAAATGCGTTCGTACTCCATAGCGTGATTTTCCGACAAACAATGTTCAGTGACCGCCGACTTGCTCGGATACATTAGTCGAGTGTGCCTCTGGTGTTCACGCCATCGATCTTTGACGGTACGCATCGTCTGACCAATATACGACTTGCCACATTGACACGGAATCTGGTACACGCCGGCCTTCCTCAAACCGAGGTCATCTTTGGCGTTCCCCACCAGTGCACGAGTTTTATTCGGAGAACAAAACACAGTTCCGACCTCTAGCGTTAAAAGGTTTTTTTTGGCTTTTCACATTTAACCAAATATAACATTGATGATGATAATTCATGGCAATGTTAGCCGACAAGATAAAGAATGCAACCTTTTAACACTAGATTGCGTACTCACGGCAGTTCTCCTTGGCCGTTTTTTGGTACGACTTGGAAAGAGAGAAAAATTAATGAATGTTCGACGATGCGTCGGTTCTCGATTGTGTTTAGGAGACGTACGGATTGATTGCGTGAAAATAGTTTCTCAAATGACCTCTTAACCCGGATTGCTTTCACGCAATCAGACTCTTCAATGAAATTACCTAAGGGACCTATTTGAATAATAAAAAAAATGCAAAACAGTGAAATTTTGTAAAAAAAGTTGTCAGATCGGAAATTGAACACCTTAATGGTCTCCCAAATACAATCGAGACACCGCGATAAAGAGCGAACCTGTAACAAAGTTCATTTAAACATAAACATTATTTGTGGTTAATTTAAAGAAAAGAACAAGCATAGATTTTCTGTACAGTGAAGCATCAATATATTCTCAAAGAACAAAGGCGTTAAACTATAAACATTAACAAATTTACAATGAATACAAAACTTACACTTTTATGCTTTTCTCATACGTGGAACAGTCCAACAATCGCTGCTGTATGTGTGATATTTTGTAAAAATTAAATGTCCTGTCGTGCACGTAAGTATTTTTTATCGTCACAAAGTTTACAAAAGCGTTTTTGTTTTCTTGGTGATAACGTGGTTTTTTACACTAAATGAAATATAACTTGTAGCGGTGCTACACAACACGTCTTAACAAGTTGGCAACCAAACATCAAAGGTAATGAAGTACATGTTAACATATCGGCGACCAGAAGTACAACTAACTATAAAGACTCTAGAATTTTCCTAACAAATGATAAATTGTTCTTTCTTCTGTTTCGCAGCTTCTTGCTATCAAGCGCTGCGGCAATGATTTTAAATATCTGCGCCCAGCGAGTCATAGTGTTTAAAAGTACCTTGGTATAGGCGCACGTTATAAACAGATTTCGTTTCTTTACTCTCATGTTGTCATGCTTAGTATCATTACAAACTACAGCTCGATGGCTGTCCTTTTCTCATATGCAAAAATGTCTGTAATCCAATAATATCACAGACCCGGTGTTTCTTCAAAATGTGGGCGATTTTCCCCAAGAGTGCACCTGTATATGGAATAAACGCAGTGCCTACCTCCTTCCTCGAGATTTCATCCATCTCCTCAGGTTGTGCTGTAGTGGTTGGACAGAGAGAATGTTGAATCTGCCACTCTGAGTACCCATTTTTTCGAAATACAGTTCTCAGATGGTCCAATTCCTGGGGTAGACTCTCTGTGTCAGAGATAGTGCACGCCCCATGTACTAGAGTTTTAAGTACCCCATTCCTCTATGAAGGGTGGTGGCAGCTGTCTGTGTGCAAATACAGATCAGTGTGCTTTGTCTTCCAATACACCCAATGACCTAGGGTGCTGCCAGCCCTTCTCTTGACCAAGACGTCAAGGAAAGGTAATTTACCCTCTGTTTCAATCTCCATAGTGAATTTGATGATGGGGTGTATGGAGTTTAGATGTGTAAGGAAGTCAAGGAGTTTATCCATACCATGCGGCCAGATGACGAACGTGTCATCCACGTAGCAGAAAAAGCAAGTAGGTTTCCATTCGGATGACAACAGGGCTTCCTCCTCGAAGTTCTCCATGTACAAATTCGCTACCACCGGTGAGAGTGGGCTACCCATGGTGACTCCCTCTGTTTGTTCGTAGTATTCTCCATTAAAAAGAAAATACGTGGAAGTCAAGACATGCCTAAAAAGTTCAGTTGTCTTCTCGTCAAACTTCTGACTAATCAATTCTAGTGACTCTCGCAGGGGTACCCTCATAAACAAGGAAATGACATCACAACCCACCATGATATCTGACTCATCCAACCTGAAGCTATCAAGGCGTTTAACAAAATCCATGGAATTACGGATGTGATGAGGGCATTTACCCACATAAGGACTTAATATTCCCATCAGGTATTTGGCCAACAAATATGTAGGTGCCCTGATGTTGCTGACAATGGGGCGTAATGGTACCCCCTCTTTGTGAAGCTTCGGGAGTCCATATAGTCTAGGCGGTACCAGAGTTTGGGGTAACGATTTCTTAGCGTCACCCTCCGGTAAATCTGCATCCTTGAGAAGCAACCTCGTCTTGTTCTGCACCTTCTTTGTAGGGTCAACGCTGATCTTCCAGTAGGAATTGTCGTTTAGCAGGCTCTGCATCTTCTCAGTGTAGTCCTTATGGGAGATAACAACTGTAGCATTGCCTTTGTCAGCCGGTAAGACAACAATTTCAGAGCATTCCCTCAGATCACGAATGGCCACCCTCTCTTTACTGGTGATATTTGACTTCATCGGCTTGGATTTCATCAACGCATGACAAGTGGGCGGAGGGCATTTAAATCGGCCGCCACCGTGACCGAACCCAGTTCCCCCTGAGCAGCCATAGCGTACGGATCTCCGTACCGGCACGTTCACAGGAGCTCAGTCCGTCAGTTCACCTGATGATGGCGACATATATGATAGCCAAAATATTGTGCCCGTTGGACACTGTAGACCGGCAGTACACCCGTGGATATTTTGATTATCAAATGTGCTGGGAGAAACTCGAGAGTCACTAATAATTTTGTTTACAGCTACTGCAATCGTACTTTGTTCTATCTCTGAAGTCTAGAGAATCAATAGCATATAACACATTCACAATAGTATCTTTAATGGCTCTAAAATTAATTTTAGTTTTCACGTTATATTTCAAGACTTTGCCTAACATTACTTGCTCCTGTTCATTTAACTTAATGTTTGTCAAATTCACCACTTTTGGATGAAAACTAAACTTCCACTCACTATCTGTAACAAAACCTACACACTGGCCCATTAACTTCAAAATTTTTCTGTCATTTTTCAGTCTTGTTTCATTAGCTGCTTTGTCAACATTGTCCCTTACAACACTAAATAAAAAATCAAACATTAAAGAAGTTACAAGCTCTGCTGGCTCAAAGTGTAATCTATACAGGTTTTTGTCTCTTTTTTTAATGGACAACTCTCTAATTGCACTTCTCATAATTACAGCCTCTCATGCTCATTTACACTTTAGTAATTTTTCATTCATGAACTTGCTGTTGAACCTGTCTTGTATGTACCTTGGCACCATTTTCTTTACAATAGATAGCTTATTTAACAAGATGTGTTACATGGAATTAGCAAGCCTAATCCTAAGAGTCTTGTATTTGTGGTATGTTGCACATACCCAGCTGTTCACAACAGTTCCAATGGAGAATCTTAGGATCAGGCCTGCTAATAACATCCAGCACATCATATCTAAAAATTTATGTATTGCAAAGGAAGTGACATGGTGCACTCAGCCCTTGTGACACCAACTGGGGAGCTACTTTCTTGAGAAGTAGTGGCTCTGGTTACGAGAGCTTACAGCGGATGTGAGAGTGGTGTGCTGACCATGTGCCCCTCCATATCCACATCCAGTGACACTTATCAGCTGAGGATGACACAAGAGGTCTTTCAGAAACAGTGGGCCTACCAAGGCCTGTTCAGATGGAGTTCAGTTATAAGTACTGCAAAGAAAGTGATGCCAAGGTACGTACAAGCCAGGTTCAACAGCAAGTTCAGGAATGAAAAATTGCTGAAGTGTAAATGAACCTGAGAAGCTGTGATTATGAGAAGTGCAATTAGGGAGTTGCTCATAAAAAAGAAACAATTAGTTATGAGTTGTATAGATTACATTTCGAACTAGCACAGCTTGTAACTCCTTTAATGTTTGACTTTTTATTTGGTGTTGTAAGGGACAATGTTGACAAAGTAGCTAACGAAACAAAACTGAAACAAGTCAGGAACATTTTGAAGTTAGTGGGCCAGTTTTCAGGTTTTAGTACAGATAATGAGTGGAAGTTTGTTTTCATCCAAAAGTGGTGAATTAGACAAACAGGAGCAAGTGGTGAACAGGAGCAAGTAAAGTTAAGCAGGAGCTTGAAATACAATGCGAATAATAAAATTAGGGGTAGACCCATTACAGATACTATTTTGAATGTTAAATGTGCCATTGACACTTTAAAGACTTCCAAGATTGACTAAAGTAGTATTGCAATAGCTGTAGACAAAATTATTAATAGTGAGTTTAATAAGACCTCCAATAATAATAGTAATGAAAAATTAATTGTGGACAGAATCAACAATGATGAAGGCACCATCATTACTAGAGCAGGTAGGGGAAACTCGGCAATAATGTAGGGGAAGCTGAATATATAATTATGACTAAAATGTTTCCAGTGACAATAATATTAAATGGATAAATACAGGCCTAACCTCTGAAGCACAGAAAAAAGTTGAGTGAAAAATCTAAAAAAAAATGAGCTGAGCATTATTCCCACCCAGAGAAATACTGCAGCTTAAGGTTATGAATCCATGTACATCTCCACTTAGGTGATCCTTTCAGTAAAGTCCCCAGGAAATGTTTCAGTTTCTTAAAGAAGCATTTTCACTACAGTAGACAATATTCGGTCAAAAATAGTTGTGAAATGCCCAGTAACATTCTTAACATACCAATATCAGCAGGCATAACATTTGTGTCCTCAGACATAGTAAACTTGCACACTAATGTATAGTTAAGAGCACTGTTGAAATTATTAGGAAGAATATAATGAACAGAACAGTCTTTCTAGAGTTGAAATTAATGAGTTCATCAGTTTGCTGTCACTAATTCTGAAATATATAGCTTGTTATAATGTAATGATGATGAAACATACCTCCAAAACGAGGGAATTAGCAAGCAAAGACCTATTTCTGATCTGCTGAATGATATTTTTGTCATCTACCTTGAAAACAAGTTCTTCAATGAAAATCTCAGTTTAACAGAAAAAAAGTACTACTCCATATGTGTAGACATTATGCTTTTGTTAGTCAGTGGTAGTGATGACACTGTTAATGAACCTGTCACTAAGTTCAATGACTTACACGAGAATATTAAGTTTACTGAAAATCAATGCTTCAATAAACGTTTTAGATCTGAATATCGGGAATAAAAAAGGAAACCGTACTTTAAGGATCTCCAGGAAACATATTTCCATTGATACTACAGGAAATTATCATTCAAACCATCAAGTCAACATAAAAATAATTTTTTAAATTTTTTATTATGAGTAATTACCTATTCAAGCTCCCAGTCTCATAAGCTGAAGAAAATAGAGCTAGATATGATTAAATACATTGCTAAAAGAAGATGTAAGATCTGGTACTTGCAATAAACTGGTGGACTGAAACAATAAATATGTTTGTCTCCCTTACTACAATAAAACTACTATAACAGTAGCATCAGTTTTTAGAGAACATTAGATAGTGCTGTTGTTTTCAACTACAAATGGCCCTGGGTGCATTTTAACTAAATGTGTCAACAGAAGAAGTATTTATAACCAATCAGGCGTGTGTGAAGTCAAATGAAATGAAATGGAATGATCAGACTGTGATGCCTGTCATGTGGGACAGGAGGAAAGAAGACTAGAAGTTAAGTTTGGTGTACATGTGGTCTTGGACAGGTGTTATATAGCCGAAAAATCTAACTTTACTACCCAACTCATTGTGAGTGGCCATAACATTCTGTTCTTGCAATCACATGGGAGTTTGCTCCATACACTGGGAAGGGGCAGATTTATGGACCTTCTTGAAGTGGTCAAGCGTTTTTGGCATCCGTAGTCTCTCACATTGCTCAATGAACAAGTGACAAAGAAAAGCAACCACTTTTGGCAACAATTTGAGGGCCACCTACTTGGAGGTAGAAGATGTCATGAACCAGCATAGATGCGGCATGCCGAATAGGTGTTCTCTTTATTATTATTATTATTATTTGCTTTTATGGCCTCATTGGGCCACTTTAGTCAATCACTTCCTGGTCCTCTTCTTCAGTAAGCTCATGTTTCGTTCTTTCTTAACTGCCCGGTATCTTTTCATTCATTCTGATCTTTACCGTCTTTCTTCATCTGTAAAAACCCTTTTCATTGTATGTCGTTTGTCTGCTTTTGGTTTAAATGTTATTTTATTGTCTTTCAGTTTTTTAAGATTTTCTGTGCTGTTTTGCAGATCATCCACAGTTATATCTAGTTTTCCCATATCCTCTTTAATTTCCTTGATCCATCCTACTTGTTGCTTCAAATTCAACAGTTTCTGAATAATTTTTCTTGCTAACCTGGTGTCCTCATTATATGGCTGAAGAAAGAAATCCTCTTTTTACCTATAGTATCTGTGATGGGCTCCAGTTCCCTGTACACTACTTCATTCGTCTTTATCCGCCATTGTCCTTCCTTCTGGTATTTTTTATTTATGCATGTTCTAGCTATTCTTCTCTCTACTTTTAGTATTTTGTCGACTCTGTTTCTCTGAGTGACTTTAAAAAGAGTCTCGCTTGCATACGTTACCTCTGGCTGAACCACCATGTTGTAGTGTTTTAATTTTGTTTGAATTGATAGACCTTGCTGCATGTAGACCATGTTAGTTTTTGAGCTTTTATCATTTTATTGGTTCTTTCTTGCCAAGCAGTTTTTCATCCAAGTTGTGTGTTATAATCTCTCCAAGATATTTAAATTGCTTCACTATTTTAATTTTTCTGTTGTCTACTGCTATGTGGTCTATTACTAGTGGGTCTGTTACCATCATCTCGGTCTTTTTGAAAGGCATCTGGAGTCCTAATTCTTGCTCTATATTTTGCAGGCTCATTATTTGATTTCTAGCTTCTTGTACATTATTGGCTAGTAATGCCAAGTCATCTGCAAATCCCAAACAATTTAGGTTTATATCATCTTTCTTGGTTCCAATTGTTATGTTTTTAGGATACTCTTTGTGCCATTCTCTCATCAAATTTTCAAGAGCACAGTTGAAGAGCAGTGGTGATGGACCATATCCTTGTATAACCCTGTTTTAATCATAAATGGCTCAGATAGTTCTCCTCTGAATTTTACTTTGGACTTGGTGTTTGTAAGGGTTAATTTTATCATTTCTATTAATTTGGGATGAAGGCCAAAATTTCTTAATATGCCCAGCATAGAAGATCTGGGGATGCAATCAGAAGCTTTTTTGAAGTCTACAAAGGTTATGACCAGTTGCTTCTGTCTCCTTTTGTGGGAATCCATTATTAATTTTAATGTGATGATGTGTTCTGGGCAGCTTCTCCAGGATATAAAGCCTCCTTGATATTCTCCTAGCTCCTTTTCAAGTTGATCTTTACAGTAATTGTAGAGAATTCTTGACAATATTTTATATGTGCAATCCAATAGGGAAATTCCTCTGCAGATGTCCGGATTTGTTTTTTCTCCTTTTTTGTGTATTGGGTGTATGATAGCTGTAGTCCAATGTTCTGGTAACTCCTCTCCGATCCAGATTTTAATTATGCATTGATGTAATGATATCTTCTGCTGCGTATTTCCAGTTCTAATCTTTGATCTTCTGCACTTGCTTTGTAGTTCTTGAGCTCGCTCAAAGCTTTGTAGACTTCTTGAATTATTGGTGGGTTTATATTTTCTGGTGGGGTTTTTATTGGAGTTTCTGTGTTTATTTCAAGAAGCTCAGGAGGATCCTTGCAATTTAGTAGTTCATTAAATGTTTCTGCTAAAATTTCTGAATTTCTCTTATCACTATGGGCCATATTATTGTTTTTATCTTTTAGCATTAGTGTTGGGGAATCATTCCTTTGGAGCTGTCTGCTAAATGTTTTGAAGTAATCTCATGAGTTTGTTTTCTTACTACTTGTTTCTATCATAGAAAGTATATCTTTTTGATATTGACATTTAGCCCTCCCTAATGTTTTTTTATCCTTAATGTTTTTTTAGTCATCTTTCTTTGTTTTGTGAGTTCCAGGCAAGATTTTTCTGCTTTTTTGACTCTTGATACCTTAATCAGGTGTGGTGTCTATCTTCCACTGTTTTATCACATTCGTCATTCCACCACTGGCAGTTTTTCCTAGGATTTATTGGGGGCTATTTGTTTCAATTAGGGTATTATTTCATCCAGATCATCTGTAGTTTTTATATGCCTGCTTTGTTCTTCATATTCCTTGTTATTTATCAGTGTATGAGGGTCATAGGTTCTCTTCTTTTTTGGGTGGTATTTTTTCTTTCTCAGCGGGGTGAATTTAATTTTTATTTTTATTAAGTAAAGGTCTGATGTCAGCTGCTTGTGGTCTCATGGTAGTGTTCTTGCTTCTTGAGCACGGGGTCCCGGGTTTGATTCCCGGCAGGGTGAGGGCCCCGAGATGACTGGGTGGTGGTGTGTCATCATCACCACCATTCATCCCAATTACCGTCAGAGGAAGGCAACAGCAAATCACCTCCATTAGCACCTTGCCTAGTATGGCAGTGCAGGTCTCAGACATGATCCAACTGCCATTCCCCTTCTGTCCAGTCTAGGTGTTCCCAGGTTTTAAGTTTATTTGGTCTTCTCATGAAGTATGTTGATTTTGAGATCATGTCATGGTTTCTACAGAATTTCACCAATCTCAGGCCATTTTGGTTTGTTCTGTATTGTGGTGGCCATTTCCCTATTACATCTCTGTACCTCTTTTCCCTTCCTACTTGGGCATTAATGTCTCCAATTACAATTTTGGTGTGATTTTTGTTGATGTTTGTTGCTGTCTGATCTAAAAGCTCCCAAAATCTATCCACATCTTCTCTGTGGTTTTTTCTATTATTTTTGTCATTAGTTGGGGCACTGGCATTTTTTATTGTGTATGTACTATTTGCCGCTTTTATAGTTAATGTTCAGAGCCTAGGAGATTGTGCTTTGAATTCTATTGTGGAATCTATCATTTTGAGGTTGACCACGAATCTTGTTCCAAATTGTGGGCATTGCTTCATTGCTCTTTTCCCTGGTATTCCCTTGTAAATTCTATGTCCTTGTGATTCCATTGGTTCTTGATCAGTGTTCCTCATTTCTTTAAGTCCAATTATCAGAATCCCCTGTCAATCCATTTCATCTGTCAAAATTTTGAGTTTATCTGGTTGAATGAGAGAATTTATATTGTCCACCTCTATGTTACTTATATGTCCTGTATTGGTTATTTTCAGATCCTCAGACTCATTTAAGTTATCTTTTAAGTGACTGCCCTCCATATCCAAAAGCAGTTTTACCTGGCTGTTGACAGGCGGTGGAATTTTCCTTAAAAGATTTCCTTCCATGGTTGACTATCAAAGGCGTTCAACCTTGTGTGGAGCAAGCTCCGAGTTACAACTACGGTTGTGAACTGCAGAGGGGCCCAGTTGTTTGGGGTTTATGTGAAAACACTTTGCAGTTCACAGTGTGAGATCAAAATTTATTACTACTTGTGGTTATTGGTTAGCTTTTAATTTTTTGCTTTTATCTTGCTTGTTAACATTTTTAGCATCAATTGCAGCCGATATGTGTCAACCCAATACATGTCAACTGATAAGCTAGTAGTTAAAGTACAAGGCTATATATGTACATCATTTCTTCTGAACAGCTAAGGTACTGCAATTCAGATGATGTTTTTATATGAATTAAGATGGGCATGTTACATTAACAGATGAAAATATAATAATAATTATTGAGTTTAATTGGTTACTCTAGTTCTTTATCAATGTAAAATTTTATAAAAACGTTTTAAAAGTATTAAATCTTTCCACATGTATGTAGTGGTTAATTCTCCACAATCTCAATATTTTTTAATTTTTATCATGTAACTTGCTTTATGTCAATTTTAGTAAAGGTTACTTGATTTTTGTTTTTTTTCTTTTTTTTACATGTAATACAGATACGAATTTTGTAAAAAAAACTGTAATAGTAATTTTAAGTTGGTGTTAGTGGTACAGAGGGTGTTGCTCTAACTGTATGATGCAAGCTGAGGCTGTTTGTACAGCTCTGTAAACAACAACCTCAGTTAGAAACAGGCAATTTACATCGCAAAGTCATATAATAATGCATGGTCAAAAGCTTGCCGAATCTACAGAACTCAGTTTTAATGGTATGTTACCAAACTTTGTCACTACAATTGTACAATGTGGTTGTAATTTATATTTTGGAAGTTCTTGTTATTTTTTTGCGCTGAAGACAGAAGCTCAACAGCTGAAATCTAAGTCCGGAATAAAAATACAGTCTGGACCTGCGACTGACTGCTGAAATCTTTTTCCTTTTTTGAAATTTACCATAGTCACTGTGCACAATGGTTCTGTTAGTATCAGATACTCTTTTTTTTTACAGAAGTCTTGAAACAGTAGGAATCTACTGGCTTCAAATTCCTCTGTATGTAAATGTGTGCTTTCTACTTCAGGGACAAATACCTTGATCTCTGGGAAGCAACCCTAAAACCATCTAAAATTGCTATTTCTTGTTAAGGTTTGTACTCCTTTTACACAGTGATACAACTACTCTTGGTTTTCTTTAATATTTATCATTTGCTTTTCTGTATGCCATAAACTTATACTTGAGCTGAAAGAATGTTAAATTACATCTGGAGTCACAATTCAAATAATCAATAAGTGAGATACGATTGAACGCATTATTACCAACCCGAGAAGATGGACTGCAGAACCTTCATCTACGTCTACATCAGTACTCAGCAAACCACCTGACAGTGTGTGGTGGAGAGCACATCTAGTACCACTAACTGAATAATCCCACCTCTGTTCCATTCCTGAAAAGTGCATGGAAAGAATTATTGTCATTGAATCTCTGTGTTAGTGTATGTTGCACTTGTTGCTGGGAGCAATCTGATATTTAGTAAATAGCAATACTTGGCAGCCAAGATTGCATGCTGTAATATTTCTATTTTTATTTGATGTCCCAATGATCAGTTTTCACAAAGTCAAACTGTCATTTTCGGATTGTCTGGAAATAACATTACCATGCACAAATCGCACAAATGTAATGAAGATCACACTCCACTTACAAAGCAAAGGTGCCGCATTAGCCTGTCAAATACATTAAACAGAGTAAACAAAAAGTCCATAGCACCAACAGCGTGCCCCAGAGTGGAAGTGAGTTCATCAGTAGAGCCATTATAGCTACAATGAAAGACTTCTTTCCTGATGTGCAATAGCTATAACAGCTCCAATGAGTTGCCTCCACTCAAGGGCACACTGTTGGTGCTATCACTTTTTATTTACTCTGTTTAATGTATTTGACAAGCCAACTTAGTGCCTTTGTTTTCTAAGTGGAGTGTGGTCTCATGTTTGTGCAATTCCTGCACAGTAATATTCCCAAGAGATCTGAAGATGACAGCTAGACTGTTGAAATCAGTCATCTACATCTACATCTACATCTATACTCCACGAGCCACCTTACGGTGTGTGGCGGAGGGTACTTATTGTACCACTATCTGATCCCCCCTTCCCTGTTCCATTCACGAATTGTGCGTGGGAAGAACGACTGCTTGTAAGTCTCCGTATTTGCTCTAATTTCTCGGATCTTTTCGTTGTGATCATTACGCGAGATATATGTGGGCGGTAGTAATATGTTGCCCATCTCTTCCCGGAATGTGCTCTCTCGTAATTTCGATAATAAACCTCTCCGTATTGCGTAACGCCTTTCTTGAAGTGTCCGCCACTGGAGCTTGTTCAGCATCTCCGTAACGCTCTCGCGCTGACTTAATGTCCCCATGACGAATCGCGCTGCTTTTCGCTGGATCATGTCTATCTCTTCTATTAATCCAACCTGGTAAGGGTCCCGTACTAATGAGCAATACTCAAGAATCGGACGAACAAGCGTTTTGTAAGCTACTTCTTTTGTCGATGAGTCACATTTTCTTAGAATTCTTCCTATGAATCTCAACCTGGCGCCTGCTTTTCCCACTATTTGTTTTATGTGATCATTCCACTTCAGATCGCTCCGGATAGTAACTCCTAAGTATTTTATGGTCGTTACCGCTTCCAATGATTTACCACCTATGGCATAATCGTACTGGAATGGATTTCTGCCCCTATGTATGCGCATTATATTACATTTATCTACGTTTAGGGAAAGCTGCCAGCTGTCGCACCATGCATTAATCCTCTGCAGGTCCTCCTGGAGTACGTACGAGTCTTCTGATGTTGCTACTTTCTTGTAGACAACCGTGTCATCTGCAAATAGCCTCACGGAGCTACCGATGTTGTCAACTAAGTCATTTATGTATATTGTAAACAATAAAGGTCCTATCACGCTTCCCTGCGGTACTCCCTAAATTACCTCTACATCTGCAGATTTTGAACCTTTAAGAATGACATGTTGTGTTCTTTCTTCTAGGAAATCCTGAATCCAATCACAAACCTGGTCCGATATTCCGTAAGCTCGTATTTTTTTCACTAAACGTAAGTGCGGAACCGTATCAAATGCCTTCCTGAAGTCCAGGAATACGGCATCAATCTGCTCGCCAGTGTCTACGGCACTGTGAACTTCTTGGGCAAATAGAGCGAGCTGAGTTTCACATGATCTCTGTTTGCGGAATCCATGTTGGTTATGATGAAGGAGATTTGTATTATCTAAGAACGTCATAATACGAGAACACAAAACATGTTCCATTATTCTACAACAGATTGACGTAAGCGAAATAGGCCTATAATTATTCGCATCTGATTTATGACCCTTCTTGAAAATGGGAACGACCTGCGCTTTCTTCCAGTCGCTAGGTACTTTACGTTCTTCCAGCGATCTACGATAAATTGGGGAAATAAAATAAAAATATTAGAACATGCGACCTTGCCTGATAAATATTCTTATTTGTCACCATATTAGCTCTAATTTCACGAATTTTCTCACTGTGGTCATTTCAAGAGTTGTATTTGGGAAGAAGTAAAATGTTGTCCAACACTTTCTGCAAAGTATTCTCTCGAAATTTCAATAGTAAACCTTTTTGTGATGCACAATGGAGTTTGTTGAGTGCTCTGTAATGCTTTTGCGGGGACTAAACAATCCCGTGACAAAATGCACCACTCTTTGTTGGTCCCCCCTCCCCACAAATCTGTCCCACTTGGTAAGGGTCCCTAACTGATGAACAATACTCAGATTCTTTTTATGAGTCTCAGTCTGGCATCTGCTTTTCCTAATATTTGTTTTATGTGGTCATTCCACTTAAGGTCACTCCGGATAGATACCCCTAGGTATTTTATGGCAGTTACTGTTTCCAGCAATTTGTTATTGGTAATATAGTTGTACTGTAGTGGGTTTCTTTTCGTATGTGCGTACAGTATAAACTCATTGGACAAAAAATTAGTCACCCCTAGAAAAATAATTACAAGCATCATTTAATAGTGTGTAATTGCACCTGTGGACTTCACAATCGCAAGGATTCAGTTAGGAAGTGAGTAAACAAGGTTGCGCCGGTACGTCACATAAGGTTGAGTCACTCACTGAGAATTTGATCACTCAGTTCCACCAAACTGCAGGGATGCTGACATCTGTGTTTTACCCAGAGTTCCAACATGTGCCACAGATTTTCTACAGGTTTCAAATAAGGTGATTTTGCAGACCAATTGAGATGTAATAGGGTGGGTAGTATTCAGAAAACCAGTCACATATTCTTCCAACCTGATGAACTCTGCTGTTGTTGCCTCAAAAAATAGGGGCATCAATAGCATACTCTATGCAGATGTTGACTGAAAGGCAACACCTTATCATTCAGAATGTTTAAATAAACATGCTGGTTCACGTTACTGTTCACTTCAGTCAGTGGGCCTAATTGATAATGAGAAAAACACCCCCAAAACATCATAGATCCACCCCTGACCTACACCAGACCTTGCACACATTCAGGACAAAATGTTTTATTTGGCTTTCAGTGCACTTGACATGTACCATATTGGCAAAAATGTGATTCGTCAGACCACACTGCGTTCCACCGTTCAGCTATTGTCAACATTCAACAATTTCCAGCCCACTGAAAATGTGCAGCTTTAAGTGCCTGTGTGAGCAAAGGCCCCTAGTAAGATGACCAACTCAAAATGTTCTTGTCACAATGTTTTTTTTTTTTGCTAACACATAGGGATGGAACTTCATACACTGCCTGCAGCAATTCCTGTCGGTTTGGAAGCGATTTTGATTCAAAAGCCGTGAAATGTGTCTCCAATCCCGCTCAGTCAAGATTTTTTTATGCCTACAATTCTGATGCGTTTCATGGCCACATGTGTTACACCACTGCATGTTGAACAGTCCATCGCAAAACACAAACAAATCCAGCAACTTCACACACCTCATGGCCGTGGGCATGGCGAAACAAAATTGCCCTCTTTACCACTCTACAGGGTATAGAAAAATTGTGTCACGAAATTTTAACCTTGGTAGCTGATGCCAGTAGGAACCAGAATTACTTACGCTGTGTAGGTTGACAATGCACAATTTTTAAACTATGGAAATTTAGCGCCACGCACTCCAACTGGCTGCAGGATTGTCCTGTTGCTGGATGCTCTGGACAATGCAAGACCGCGAATGCTTTGCCTGCCGGAGATTGCGATGTATCCAAGGCAGCCCGCATGCTCGGTGGTAGCACACCAGCCTTCCACTCTGGGGATGGATCGGCTGAGGTCCCGACACATCCATTGTAGTTTCATGATAAGACGTACTGGGAACAAATCCATCAACAGCTGTTAGTTCGGGTACAGAAATTCTTTTACAAATTGTGTCGGCCCTGAAAAGGGCCTTTTTTATAGCTTTGACATTGTTCACTTAAAGCAGGTGCTCGAACTGGCGACTCTCTGATGCAACAAGCTTGGTAACATTGCACAGTGTTTTGCCAAACTCTTTCAAAGATTCCTGGCATTGCCCTGGTGTGATTGGTGGCATGTTGAATATGATCCATTAATTCCTCTTCGTTTCTAGGTGGTTCGTATCTGGGGGTGAACTAGAACCTTGAAGAATCCCCACAGGAAAAAGTCGGTGGGGTGAGGTCTGGTGATCGCGGGGGCCATGTCCTACTAGCACCTCCGCCAATTATCTGGCTGTCGAAGAATTCATTTGAATACCCGCACACAGCAAGATTGTTACGTGCAGGCGCCCCATCATGCTGCAACCACATGACTAGCCATATTTCCAGGGGAACATCTTCTAGCAGGCCGCGTAGAGTTTCTTGCAAAAAGTTAATGTAATTTGCCCTGGTAAGTCGAGAGGGTAGATGGACTGGCCCAATCAGATGGTCACCCACAATGCCTGCCCAATGTTGAACGAAAATTGTTCCTGGTATCTGTGGACGTTTGTGACATGAAGGTTTCCCCTTGCCAAGTAATGAACGTTTCGAGTGTTGTGAAGGCCATCCTGATGGAAGGTGCATTTGTCAATAAAAAGCACAATGGTGGGAAAGTCAGGATCTCATGCAACACGTTGCAGAAAGCACCAGCAAGTTGCTGTGTTCATAGACCGCAACAGGATTTAGGTCTTGGACAGGGTGGAAAGTAAATAGATGCTAGTCGTCATCCCTCAATACCTCCTAGACTAATGTCATATCCAACTGTTTGAGTACTTGTTGTAGGTGCTTCCTCGAAGTACGCGAGAACAGCCTCTTCAAATGCAGCTTCCCATCATGTTAGAGGGCTTCCAGCATCACCATGGTGATGAGCCCGTTTCACCAAGTCACCCGTGAATTGCTGTAAACTTTTGCGGGCGTGGGCGGCATCTTGCTGGGTACCATTTCTCACACAACCATCGAGCTTCATGCACATTACCATCGGCTAGTCCATAAACAAAAACCATATATCGTTCTTCTAACAAATACTGTGCCGCCATGCCTACTGTATGACTTAATCGCAGGTGATGTGTGTGTGCTCTGAAGCGAAGCTTATGTGTGAATGCCTCTGACATGAGGTGAAGACAAACAGCAAGACCTATTAGACATGTGTACTTATCACGTTGGGGCAGTCACGGGGTGAGTGATGTTTGTATGTTTGAACCGACAACCATAGTGCTGCCCGTCAACTGATGAATGGCAACAGGGAAGTCCCACGGCCAATCGGAGCACATGGTGCCAAGTTTCTGCAGTTTAAAAATCATGCATTGTCGACCTACACAACATCAGTAATTTTGGTTCTTACTGGCATCAGCTATACAGGGTTAAAATTTCATGACAGTTTTCTCCACCCTGTATAATGCCCTTAAATTTTACCATATTTATGTACAATGTTTGCTTGAATCATGTGTGTCTCAGTTATCACTAATTCCTTATGATCGCACAGAAATGGTGTGCACACGGTTGAATACGTGACTTGATAGCTGCACCATCTGTAAAGACTTAATGAGTCATGTGCATGCACATTGGGGTCACTAATTTTTTTTTTTTTTTGTCCAGTGAGCTTATTTCATTTATTTACATTCACAGTCAACTCCCAGTCAGTGTACTATTCATCTATCCTATGTAAGTCTTGTGAGAAGGTCAGGATGGGAGCTGGCACTATTTTCCATCTGTAAAGTGGCTTGTCCAACTCTCAATCCTGAACCCTGAAAATACAACACTTTGGCCATATGTTGTGCAATCCTGCATGTACCACAGGTAAGTGCTACAAGAAACTAATTCACATTCCTTCATGGGGGCAGGAGCAGTGTCTGAGGCAGACTGAGCTCGGAATCTCCAACAGCATTGGCGATGCTGCTTATACAGGTTGGAATGACAAGCCTCCCATGCAGCCACACACTGTCCTCCTGACCTCAGTTCTTTCCAAAAGCTTCTCTGCCACAAGTCATGTGGCCCATACTACCCAGACCACAAAAACACAGTTTCTCCTGCTTCACATTTCTGCTGTTATTAGGTTACTCTTTTACCCACACACATTGTGCAACATTACAACTCTGGCTCCATACTCTTGACACTTCGTGCATTTCATTCAAGACACCACCTTCCATGAGGGAACATTTAGCCGTCTCTGTCCTCAGAGACGATGCACTAACAAACTGACAAAATTGCGCCGTCCTGCATGTACCCTGTGTGGCTAAGTGCCACGAGAAGCCAAATCTCACCCCATCCTAGTGGCAGAATAATGCAGACTCAGTGCTCTGAAGCAGAATGAGTTTCAAATCTCCAGCAGTGCTGCTTATAAAGGCTTGCATTATGTGCCTCCCATGTAAAGAGGCAATGGCCTCCTGCCCTTGACACTTTCCAGAGGCTTCTCTGCTACCAGCTAGGTAGGTAACTCTGGCTACTCAGTCTTAATACCTTATCCGGCTCATTTCCAACACTGTCTCTTCTATGCAGTCCATCTATTTTAATGTGTTTCATTTTCTCCCACTGTACACTGGATAATCTTCTCACAGCTACACCAAAAACAGGAGACAGCGATTCTGTCACATAATTTTTATTGATTTCTCAGATGAATTTTCCTTCTGATACAGCACCAGGAAGTTAAGCTGAGTCAACTGTTGTTTTTCTTTGTAATGTACGTCACTATGTTTTATAGTTTACTATCTATTTTTAAAGTGATATTTTCACTTCATATTGACATGATAAATAAAGAAATTACTAGTTAGCTCTAGAGATAAAGCTGCAATGTTTTGCAATGTTTGGTAGAGAGAGAGAAAGGGGCAGAGGGGGGGGGGGGGGGGGAGGGAGAGGGAGAGAGGGAGGGAGAGAGAGAGAGAGAGAGAGAGAGAGAGAGAGAGAGAGAGAGAGAGAGAGATCTGAACCACTAAGCTGTTATCAACACTGTCTTAACAGTAAATGCCCTGGTTTCAATTTCTAAACCTTCAACACAAAATATGTATTTTCAGTAGTTTTCAAATCCATCCAAGACAGATCTGCAAGAAGTTGACATTAAAAACTATAAGAATATCAAGTACAACCAAGAACGTTGATCATTAACAGTCAAGTACTGACATGAAATGTCTTGCGTTCTCAATGATGGCTTGGGCTTGTAATTGAGTAAGTCTAAATGAATTGCTCACAATAGGATTCCATTTATTTGTATACACATGTCAAGTAAACATACATCCATTTGATATAAAAGATCTGAAAAAGTAAAATTACAGAAGAAGTCTTAAATATGCAATGAACATCAATTTGCAATTTGTTTGGTACTCAGCCCAAATATCATGGGACCATATAATTTAAGTTAATGCTTTGAAAACAACTCTTGATGTCACAGGCAAGAGAGCTGCAGTTAGGACAAATCCTGCTTCCACACAAACTCTGCCTTGTATGGAGGTCCCATGTCACAGCTGGCAGCACAGGTAAACACAGCCAGTGTTCCCCAATCCACACTCCGCTCACAACTGTCAAGTCCAAGGTGGTTCAGGAGTTGAGGGAGAATCTGAGAACAGAAAAAAAATCCAAAACTTCAATTGTGAGCAAGGTGAGAATGTATTACTGCAAATATTAAAGTTGCAGAATTGATGTATATCAAGGGTGTCTGAAGCAGACTGAGCTCGGAATGTCCCACAGCATTGGCAATGCTGCAGGATGGGGGGCAAATCTTTATATCACAGCAGGGGGTAAGAACTAGCTGCCTATCAAAGGGGTTGGGGTGAGGGTGAGACAGCAGTGTAGCCCACAACACACAAATACCTACTTACTGACTTGCAGCAAACTTTACACATAATTTCAAAGCTTTATTAAACTCTTTCTCACTGACAATCCCCGCAAAATAATGAAAGGAAAAAAGTTTATCACTTACTACATTTTCAATGTTCATGCAATAAAACTGCAACATGAAATTGATGTTTTTATTTATTACTTCTTTACTACTAACGCTATTCACAACACATTTTGCAGACAGTATCCACCTATACTGCTGAATGTACCTGGAAAAATATGTCATTGTATGACACACAGTTCAGGAGATAAATTTCATACCATGACCTATGTGGAAAAAAGACAGCAGGGCAAAATTTGCTAGAGATACAGGTAAAATAACTGAACAAATACAAGTGAAATAGTTTAAACACATGTTGAATATGCATGTGCAGACAAATCCACAGGCAAAAAGTTCATTTCAAACCTGTGGAATGATTTCAACTAAATTTGGTGCACATATTAGTTATGACATGGGCAGAAATACTGTGGGTAAGAACCACCAGCCTCCTGTTCAAGTGGAAGTGGTAAAGTGAAGAGAGAAGGAGATGGACGGACAGAGAGATGGCAGAGGGGGTGAAAACCACAGGCGGGTGTGGCAGGAGGAGGCAGACAACACAGGCGGGTCTGCCAGGACGAGGCGGACACAGGTGGGTCTGGCTGTAGAGAGACAGACACAGCTGAGTGGTAGGAGGAGACTGACACACGGAACACAGGAAGACAACATGACACTGGCTCACTGAGGCAGAAATACTGGCAATGACAAATGTCTTGGACTATATGTTATTTCGAAACATTTGTTCACATTGTGAAGAACCAGTGTTAACAATGGAACAGTATACTAGGATAGTCACCCAACAGATAAACCTAAATTTATATTTCCCACCATACTAATCCTCTAACTGACGTCGTCGTCGGTACTCTACTGACTACTCTGTCAGCTGTCTCTAGTAGACAGTCTTAATCTCAAAATTGCCAAGGCACCAAAACAAAGTGCAGAGAGTGATAAAAGAGGTGTGATTGTCAAAGGCCTTCATACTGGATAATCAGCAGCAGCTGCAATTCACTTCTTTACATATGCCATACCTCTAGTTTATGATATATTGCTTCAGAACAGTTAAACCAAAATTGCAGTGTACTTTTGAGAAAGCACCTCCAGAAAGGTGCATTGTGAGGAACCCCCAAAGTTGGCAAAAAAAGCTCAAGTGCCGATTTTTGCAGAGTCCGAAGCAATCATTACCGTAGTTGGTTGTTCACATTGTGAAGAACCAGTGTTAACAATGGAACAGTATACTAGGATAGTCACCCAACAGATAAACCTAAATTTATATTTCCCACAATGACCACTGCCCAGCACATAATCATGGTTGCCACAAGTTTTCCCAAATAAAATTCCCTGATATTTCCCAGATTTCCAGACAAGTTTTCGCATTGTTCCCTGACTAATTTTGAGATCTCAAGGGTAAGTAAAGCCATAAATTGACACGAAAAAAAGGCTTCTTTATTTCTCTCCGATGTGAGCAAAAATCTCAAGTACTAACATCAACATCTCTTGTAATGAACTATTTTTAGATGTAGAAAGCAAGCCAAATGGTATATGACCACTGTTGTTATTTTATTTCAATAAAACTAAACACATTTGGTGACAAAAATATGAATTTCCTTGGAGCTGCAAGACAGATTTAAAACACCTTCACCAATTTCAGAAATAACCCCAGAAAATAGTAGGCCTCTTGAGGGCAGTGTATAAGGCAGGGAAGAGTTGTATAAACCAACACTACAGGTGACCACCAATAAAATGTTGGTTCTACTATGTTTGTTACTGTCGGTTATTACCCACTATGTTATGTCTATTATTTTACAGGTATTGTGCGATTTTTCTTTTCAGAAATATAAGAGTACATAGCTTACAAACCGCTGGCGACTTCCACAATTTTCTTCTTCCTATCACCCATACTTTCTAATATATAAATTGTTTTCCTAGTGCCAAAATGTAATAAAATATACGAAAAATGTCTTCGACAGCACTTCTTGGCATTTCATGTCGCGGACGAACAAACATGTAAGTCTCTGTTCCTTTCATGGATTTCACCTCAAATGTGTTGGTTGTTGTTGCAATTGGCTCCTTTGACAGATCCTGCGTCTTTGTCCTTTGCTGAAATGTGCTCACTTCTGTCCGTATATTTTCAAAAGCATACGCATGTGGTAGCCTCTCGTGTTGCCTTTTATCGTTGTCAAAACCAACCAAATCAGTCCTATCGCGCTTGGGCTGCTGAACTTCACGGCCTCAGTAGAAAAGGTCAATTTGTTACTGATGTTCACAGAGAATCCTATGCTGATTCCATATTACAGGATGCTATTATCCGGTCGGCACCCGACAAAGATGTTAGGGAATGTGCCCTTCAGTTGGCAAATCCGACTCTAGATGAAGTCCTATCCATCGCGCAGTCTTTTGAGCGCAAATAGAGGCATGGGGTGACCTCGGGGAAGTCCAACCTCTGTGCGCTGTTGACAAAGCGTGCAGCGTATCCCACCGGCCGACGTGGCCGCAATACGCTCCCAAGTGCAGCCTCGGCCTAACCATAAACAAACCTCTACGAAACTGCAGCAAAACACCCGGCAACTTCCTTCATGTCCGTGGTGTTTTATGAAACATTCACGGGAGGATTGTCCCCAATGTTGGGCCGTGTGTCACAAATGCAAAAAGAAGGGTCATGTGTCATCCGTTTGCAAATCAGACCGCATACCTGATGTTCATGAACGTGACGCTGATTCTGCTTCTGTGTTGTCTGTCAGTGGTACTTCTTCCCTTTCAGGGAAGTTATTCCTCACTGTCAAAATACTTGGTCGGGATGTTCGCATGCAGGTGGATACTGGTTCTGCTGCCACTATCATCAATTCTCAGATGTATCTTCAGTTGGGTTCTCCAATCCTATCACCTGTCACTAGGCAATTACAGACGTACAATAAACAGAAGATTTCTCTCTTGGAACAATTCGATGCTGAGGTATCTTACAAATCCATTGTTCGCACTGTTCCCATATTTGTGGTCGACCATAGTAACACAGAGAATCTTTTTGGTTTCGATGCCTTTCGCGTTTTTGGGTTCTCCATAGATGACTCTGTCAATATCGTATCTGATGATATTCCTTATGCTCAATTGGATTCCTTGTTTATGACATTTTCGTCCCTTTTTTCTCCTGGGTTAGGCCGTGCAAACGACTTTGAAGCTCATATCACGCTTAAACCCACTGCTCGTCCTAACATAGAGGAAGGGAAGAGGTGGAGATGTGGGGGGAAGGGTGGGGGGAGGATGGGGGATGGGGAAGGATGGAAAGATGTGGAAAAGGAAGGTACGCAGCCCAGAAAGGAAAGAGAGCCGCACTATCTCGGGGTCTTGGCTCGCCACGCACGTATCCACAAAAGAGTTGTGGATCCCCTGTAGGGTCTGATTTTGATAAAGGCCTTACGGGGCTGAAAGCTATATTTGACAGTCTTTTTGTTGTGCCTATCTGCGACTCAGCATCCCTGCTATATGTGAATAGCAACTATTCTTTTCATAATATTGTCACATTCCATACTGGATTTTCCTTTGTTTAGCTTTCCTACAACCTACAACATTTGGCTCTGTCAGTTGCTGGTGGGTGGTTGACTGCTAGTCTGATTTGTCCCGGGAAGTGGGGGGGGGGGGGGGGGGGGATGGGCTCCTTGGCAGGTGACCTCTTGTCTAACAACACTGGAGGAGGAGGAGGAGGAGGAGGAGGAGGAGGGACAACAGTCTTGTGGGTGTGGGGGTTGAGGGCGCTGGTGTCCCCTCCCTTAACAAAAAATAGAGACTGACCTGCTGCTAGGGCCAGGAGTTGCTGTTGTCGTTACGTTGGGTGTGTATTCTGTCACAACTTTTGCAAAGTTTGACATCATATCAATAGGTTGGAGTCATCCAACCATTTTCTTAGCATCTTGATAAGACAAGGATGAAGTGTTTTGTATTCCTTGATTTTCTTCTCCCTCATCAAAACTCACCTTGGCAGCACATGAGTGGAATGGTGCTCTGGGAGGGAGGGATACTGTAAAGGCTTCTGTCATGTGTTGCCCTGCCACTTGCCCCATGAGCACACTCACTGGTACAGCAGGAGGGCATATGTCCACACCTATGACACTTTAAACAGCTCATGGAAGAAGGTAAATGGTGCTTAACATCACACCTATAAGCTATGACCTTAAGTTTCTAAGGTAAAATATTTTCATTGAAGGCCAGGGTGAAAGCTTCAGTGCCCACCTTATTGTCCTTGGGTCCTCTCTGGACATAAACAAAATGGACTCCACACTTCTCAAGGTTAGTTCGCATTCTTGATCTGTTTGTAGCATTAGGTCATGATAGAAGATGACACCTTGAATCTTGTTGAATCTGTTATAAGGAGAGGGGTAACTGGTGTAACCCTGAGCTTGTCGCAGGTGGCATTCAATTTTTTGATCAATAGAGATCCATTTCTCATCTCCTCTACTCCAGCAACTTCTCTAGATCGATCCTCAATATTTTCAATGAAGAAGAGTGACTTTGTTGCACAGATACTCCATCTATTCTGAAGCATACCAAGAATTTAGTTATTTGTCCACCTCCATTTCTCCTAGCCTGACACTCATGCAATGGTGTGATCAAACACGGAAACATAATGGGATTGTATGGCTCTGCACTAAAATCTTGCTTTCTATCTGCTGAGACAGCTGGCACAGCCACCAGTATGGCTGAGTTTGATTCATTCTACTGTGGACTGTCCACCCTAATGGCACTCACTCTGACTGGAGGCTCTCCACACAGGCACCACTCTGGCACAGCGAAGGCTACCAGTTGCTCAGAGTCCCGGTGCCCAAGACTGGACAAGCACCTACTCCTTGGCACACCTGGGAAGGTAATAACTTAGGCAACAGCAGTGCAATTTCTGTGTTGTCAGGGGGCTACAATTGTGGTGTACATGCCGACCCCTCCCCAACAACAGATTGGCTATCACACTGGATTTTGGACAAGAACAGAAATCCATTCGAATAGTAAGTACAACAGATCACAGCGTATGGTGAAACCATGTAAGGTGCCCTTCCTCAATTGGCCTACACTTCAGTGAATTTGGCAAAGTGGATGTCAAACTTTAAAAAGCAACCACAAATAACTAAGCCAAAAAGGTTGAGTGAAAGGTTATGAAACAAGAGGAATAATAATGGTGGAGGTTTCAACATAAAAGCTCCATTAGGTATAAGACTCGTTTTTATCACCTCTTACAATATTTAAGGAGTGACTGCCAGTTTATTCTAGCCCCTGACACCACAGGAGGGAAGGGGGGAGGGGAGGGGAGTGGAGGGGAGAGGAAGGAAGAAGGGAAGGGACATAATAGCAACACTGCTGTGTTCCCAGTTTCCCTTTGACAGAGTACATGTTTTCTCATGTGGAGATGGAATAAACATGAATACAGCCATTTTGTTGGCACTGGATGACCTTTGTACATTTTTTCCACCTGAAGTGTGGACTGTAGCATCAAACTTTTTCCAGACGTTGCTCTTCCTCTACTAGAGCACAAATGCAACTCTATATATTGCAACAATTTTCATCTTACACTCTACACAGTATTATGAAACACATATTTGTTAGAGGCCATTTGATGTTGACAATCTGTCTTTTCACTCTGTCAGTGCTACTTCACAACAGCATGATTATGACTGCAACTTCTGTACTAAGTGATGACTACAATCACTCCAAAGTGCTTCAGTACGAGAACATTTGGGCATGCATAATTTCCTGGAAATGTAGAGCGTGCAACAAGCACATTGCTTCCCGCCATCAGTGGGAACCTTTGCACTTTTTAGTGGGAGACAGGCAACTGAGGCCCATGTGTATTTCATTGTGTAATGTGTTGAGGTTATGCTGTGAACTGATTTGTGTGCAACAATGTCTACTGACTCCAAAGGAAGCACACTTCAATTTATAGATGGCCACAGACAAAGAAACGTCTGTACGGAATGTTACTTCTAAAGATTTTTGAATAAAAATTTTAGATGTGATGCTCTGAACATCAAGTATTTGATAAAAAGTATAAGATCAAATTACTGTCAGGAATAAGACACCGTTAAGTTTCAGAAATAATAACTGAAATCCTTTGTTTTGAAATGCAAAATAAATAGTTCAAACTGGTATATAAGTCGACGGTTACTAGCTAGCAAAATGTTATTTCCAGCCTTCTCACTGCAGTTTTGCAAGCAGGAAAACTAAAATCTCGCTGTGACCTCCTCCTGAAATTTGCAAAACAAAACATTGTCACTTTGTATTTCCCATACTGGTGCATTTGCTATTTAGACACTACTTTTTTTCTACAAATGCTTTTGCATTTTCTTTTTCAGTCACCTTTTCATCTCAATTAATGCAGCACAAGGTTCCAAGCAAAGAAGGATGATGATGATGATGATGATGATGATGATTGGTTTGTGGGGCACTCAATTGTGCGGTTATCAGCAATCCTACAAATCCCCAATCTTTACACAGTCCAATCTCGGGAGGTTCACAAATGATGATGAAATGAAGGACAACACAAACACCCCGTCCCCAGGCAGAGAAAATCCCCAACCCAGCTGGGAATCGAACCTGGGACCCCGTGATCCAGAGGCAGTAACGCTAGCCACTAGACCACGAGCTGCAGGCAAGCAAAGAAGGGGATATGTAGCAGACTGCCTGTCTGGAATGGGGCAACGCATGGACATGTGAATATCCTTGCTTACTTGTGTTCTTTCCACCAATTTTTGTGTGTGCCCTTTTAATCCTGTATGTATGCGACTGCACTTGAGAAAAGGGAGATTGTGTGGACATGCCTTTAGATTTATGCTTGCTCTATTGATGATATTTGTTTTATGTCCATTACGCCATGATCCAAAACATAATTCTCTGCCTAAAATTTTGTCTTCCAATACGGGAGACATCATCAGAGACTCCAATGAATTATGAAGCAGTTACAGTCAGAAATAAGCTCAACAAGCTGAACTATTTATACACATCCATGCAACAGTTGGCTTGTGATACCAGACCACTGCCCAAGATTGCAGAGTCATGCCCATGTATATTGTGGAGCTTGTAGTGGAGCAGAGTTTAACAGAAAATAAAAAGGATTAAAATTAAACAAGTTGTGGACCTTAGGATTACATAAAATAAGCAGCACTAACTCTTTCCCAATACAAGCTCCGTAACACACCAGCGAGACACCATGATTTTAGGCAGTGGTCTGATGTCACAAATCGATCATAGAATAGATAAATATAATCAGTTTGTCTTCCTGAGTTTCAGACTAACTGCTTTCTAAGTTTTTAAAACCTCTGATGATGTCTCCAGCTTCGGAAGATGAAATGTCAGTCAGAGAATTATGTCTTGGACCACTTTCTCCTACCTCATTTCTAGCCTCCAGTGCACATGTGTACGCTTAATAACTGACACATACCTGAAACTCAAACTTCCTGTCTGCTCCACAATACTGACAGGGTGGTACTGTCAAAGGGTCTGCCACATTTGCAATCCACAGTGGCTCCCCGCCCCTGTCGTAGCGAAGCACTTGGCGTGGATGTCGATTTGTACATTTCTTGAAGTGGTGGAAAGTTCGGTCATCCGATTGCTCAGATCTTGCCATACGTAGGAGGTCTTCATCCACTTGACTGTTACCTGCACAACAGTCATTCATTTAAGCCAGATCCTAGTTTACTTCCAGCCAGTAAAATGTACACGTGTGTGTGTGTGTGTGTGTGTGTGTGTGTGTGTGTGTGGAAATGGAAAGCTGCAAAAACAATTAAATACAAATATAATTGATCCCAGGTTCAGTTCCAAAATTGACTACCCATTCTTTGGTAATCAAGATATTCACAAAGTACTTTTGGCTGTAAAAGATAAATAACCTCACCAGGAAAAACATTAGTTATCCCCTTAAAAGTAGACATAGTAGAATTGGCACCAGGTGTTTCTGTGACCCTCCACTGTGAAAGTAAAACATGGCATTCAAGTGGTGTGTATGTACCAGTCAGATGCATGAAATCAGCACGGTAAGAGGGAGTCATGATACAGTCACACAAAGGAGCTATTGTGTTTGGACGTGCCTACAATCACATCATGAAGGAACCTGCCCAATGTGTTGGTGCATCGACGTGGTCTTTCCTTAGTGTGTACAAGTAGTGGTGTAATACTGTCACAGTGAAAGAACATTGGTTGTAAAAAAGAATCCTATCTGATTGGGATCGAAGACAAGTGCTACCTCTTGATAGTGACAAGTGGTTTCAAATCCAGCAGGAACTGCTGCTGTCAATGGATGCGCGTCTATCTCAACTACTTTCTGATTGAACATTCCTACGGGAACTGCATGCAAAGGACATTAGGAGTTTGGAATGTCACAAAGCCGCTGCCCATAGTCACACAAGAAGCTGTAGGTCTTCAGTGGACCAAACAATACAGAAACTGGACAATATCTGACTGGAGGCATGTAGAATGGTCTGAGGAGATTCGATCTGTCCTATTTTCAAATCATACAAGATGATGAGAGCCTGAGTTGAGGCCTTTTTCAAGGCTAGAGGCAATGTTAAATGACACACCAGCCTAAAGACTGTGCTTTCATTTCATAGTACAGAGAAAGTTTAGCCTAGCTCAGCAGGTGGCGCCAAGTCTGCAGTAGTTCATTGTGCCACACCAGCACCACCTGGAAGCAGCAGGTGAAAGTCTGTGATGATGTGTAGTCAGTGATGCACCAAAGGAACAGTGGGGTTTAAGAGATGGCTGACAGCTGGCAACAAAAATGAGCAGTCCTGAAGGTTAGAACTATGGGCCAGCCATTGCTGCCTTGGTGTCAGAAGAGCCTTTTCCTCGTTGCTCCTTGACAGCACAGATAGTGGAGGAATTTTGTGCTGCGATGTATGGATCCAAGGTGAACCAAAGGCCAGAGCAAGTTTGTTTTGTCTGCCCACAGTGTGGCTGGCTGTGAGCTGACAACAAGCAGAACAGGTATGAGTGTAAAGGAGTTTAATTGGGTACTGATTTTGTACTATATACTGCCTTTAACTGACTTGTGTCTAGCTGGTTCTGCCTGGATATCCAATGATCAATGTTATATTATGAAACTCCCTGGCAGATTAAAACTGTGTGCTGGACCGAGACTCGAACTTGGGACCTTTGCCTATCGTGGGCAAGTACTCAATCAACTGAGCTACCCAAGCACGACTCACTCTGGAATGTTATATCTTCATTTAATTATATACCGTCTCAGAGCTTTTATGCATGTCTGCCTAGCACTCCATTTTTGTGGAATCTTTGGGCTAGTATCTAATGGTATTAATTTTGCTACTTTGGTACTATTGTTATTGACATTTTATTCTAAAATTTTGTTCTGCTCACTGGATTTTAATTCTTTGAATTGGTCTAGTGCAACTCTGTAATTTTGATACTGTCCTTTTTTTCTTTAGATCTTCTTCTCTCGTGGTTCCCAAGTTCTTCCCGGCTTGAATTTTGCAATAGTTTGTTATTAAGTGATTTCTATTAAGGTTCTGCCTATATATAGTGAACTTTTATCACTTATAGCAGAATATTTTTGTGATTCTAGTGTAATAAATTGCACAGTCTGATAAAGGTACATGCCATCACAACCCTCCGTCACTTCCATTCCTCAGCCTAAGCTGCTGTTAATACTACCTCCCAGGATCCACCCTCCTCTGCTGTTTCACACAGAGGCTAATGCAATGGCATTAGCTTTCCCATGCCATTCAAAAGTTTTGTCTGTAACATTCCTTTTGTTTGTTTGGCAGTAGTTTTTTCAAGCCAATTTTTAATCTTATGTTGTTGTTGTTGTTGTGGTCTTCAGTCCTGAGACTGGTTTGATGCAGCTCTCCATGCTTACAGTAAAGCTGCATGTCCTCGGGAAAAATTACGGCTGTAGTTTCCCCTTGCTTTCAGCCGTTCGCAGTACCAGCACAGCAAGGCCGTTTTGGTTAGTGTTACAGGGCCAGATCAGTCAATCATCCAGACTGTTGCCCCTGCAACTACTGAAAAGGCTGCTGCCCCTCTTCAGGAACCACATGTTTGTCTGGCCTCTCAACAGATACCCCTCCGTTGTGGTTGTACCTACGGTACGGCCATCTGTATCGCTGAGGCACGCAAGCCTCCCCGCCAACGGCAAGGTCCATGGTTCATGGGGGGAGGTTAATCTTATGCAAAACAGATAAATCATTTTCTTGTACAACACCACTAGCTCTTTCTACTGAAACAAATATAAATATTCAGTAATGGGTCACCAAAGTATTCATAAATTCAACAAAAAATGTTGGCAACATATTTACTTATTAATGAGTCTAGAATACTTTCAAAATAACAGCTTCATCTGTTATAACTGATAACAGTTATTTTTCTGTGGAACTACTAAAGGACACTAGGCATACTACATAATTCGTTTGCTGAACAATTGGTGCAGTCACAAAATGGTTGAAAATTTGTTGCAGTTTATTATTTCCCTAAATCTGACCTCATGTCACACAAAAACTGTGAATGATGCAGCCTTGAAATTTTAACTGTTTGAAGGGCATAAGTTTTGCATCTGACCCCAGTAAATCCTTTTGATAACTATTAGTTTCAATTCTAAGCATCTTAAATTTAGCCAAAACTGTAATAGAGATCAAGATTTAGCCACCCCCTATTGAAAGCCTCCTATAACCATGCTTTTTTTATCTATAGCTTAAATTTTTCACACATTGGTTTTCTTATACAGCAAAGTTCAGTGCAAAACTTCAACCAGAGTGGAGATGGCCACGTGGGGCCAATGGTCCACGTGATGTGGAACGATCAATATGCACATGTTTTGTCCCCTCCCACCAGTTCTCTTTAATCTACACTATCACACTAAGACAAGACATTGTTTAATGTTGCTACCAAAAATCTCACAAAGCTCTCAAAAAATTTACTCCAAATTCATGCACAATGCTCTAATAAACATTCAGATGTACACGGACTACATTTTTAACAATAATATACCGGTTTTCTGTTACAATCAATTGCGAGGAAGAACATTCTCTGCTGTGAAAAAGTATGGTTTAGTTTCCTTTCTCGCAGTCATTTTTAACTATGATAGCAGGACAATTAAACCAGTTGACAAATTGTTTCTCCCATACATATTCTCTCCCCTTACATATGATTTTAAACAAAGATTGTATACACAACAATGTGCTGTTTTGTTTTCTTCCTCTCAGTCAGTTTTAACAGAAAACAGGAAAGCTGTATTTATGGCTTACTGGATTGCAATTAGAACATTACTACAGAATCTGAATCGCCCAAAAATTTGTAATCATATCCATTTGCAGATTAAAACTATGCAAAATACCTTAGCATCATTGAAGCTACTATCATCAAACATTCAGCTGTTGGAGAGGTATCGTTCCCACCCCATATACCGATCAGCCCAACTGGTTTACCCACTCATTTTATGTGACTTCAGTTCCCAATCAAGGTTTTGTTTGCAATAACAATAAACAAGATTCAAGGAGGGGGGCGGGGGGGGGGGGGGGGGGAGAGAGAGAGAGAGAGAGAGAGAGAGAGAGAGAGAGAGAGAGAGAGAGAGAGAGCGGGGCCAGAGGAGGAGATGGACAGAGAGACTGGGCAAGGGAGGGCGAGTGGGAGGGGGAGGAAGAGGAGGAGATAGAATTAAAGGGGGAGGAGGAAATGGACAAAGAAAGGAGCGAGGAGGAGGAGGAGGAGGAGGAGGAGGAGGAGGACAAAGAATGGGAAAAGAGAAGGAGATAAGGATGTGTATCCAATTCCAACACTAATATAGCAATAGCCAAGTATTGCCGGGTTCGCTAGTCCACAAATATTATCGTCAGTCGTTTGACATGCACAGCTCCATAAATGCTTCCTCTAGACTTTTTTTTGCATTATGGTCTACGGTGATTCATGTCCAAGCCACTCCTGTATGTTTGCTGAGCAAGCCTTAGTTTTTGATAGTTTTCACGTTAAAAGCCCGCGCCCCACTTCCATTTGTCAGAACTTTTAATACACACTGAATGGAAAATTTCTGTTTCACACACATAACTATAGTCTCAGACACACTATTCACCACTACATTCTTTTGTTTACCTCCTTTCCTTTCCAAACCTTTTGCTACTTGGGACAGTGTAGACGCAGAATTGTTTACCTTACAGGCACCCAACTTTATAGGAATGTTCAGACTGTGCACTACAGGATTTGCATTGTTTGTAGTATTTGTGTCATGTCTTGCCTTTAGGTACTGGTACTGCTACAGGGACATGGGGCTGAAACATTAGCTTCAGTGTGCAGAACAGTTACAGACAATTAATATGGGTCTGGACAAGGTGAGCAAAGCTTAACTCATAAAGCTGTTTTATCAAAACAAGAGCAATAATGCTGCTGCACCTCATGAGTGTCAGCATATTAAAGGAATATGGAAGGTCCTCTTTACACATCAGGGTTGAAGAACATGATTAGAAAGTTCAAATTAACTGGTGATTTGGGAACTGCCCATTGGAGAGGCCACACAATATGTTGTTGAAGAAGTTGCTGTTGCAATGGCTGAGAATGCTGGATGAAATTTGTGATCTTCAAGCAGTGCATGGGCTGTGTCATGACAGCTGAACATTCCACAGTCCACTATTTGAAAAGTTCTGTGAACAATTGTGAAATGGCATCCATACAAATTTCACATTACTCATTCACTTTTGACATGTGACATAGACATTCATGTTGTCTTTGGTCTTACATTTTTTGCAAGTGTTGAAGTTGTTGATGTGTGACCTTTGAAAACTTTTTGTAGTGATGAAGCACACTTTATGCTCGCTGGGGCAGTGAACACTAAAAATTATCGCTTCTGGGGATCATCACCCCCAATGAACATTCCCGAACAGTTTGTAAGTCCACACGTGGATACACTGAAACAACGGTCATGTGTGCACAAGTGGGTACCAACCAACAACTGGGAATTGTGTTCTTTGTTCACAGGGTTATTGCTAACAGGCATAATTTAGACACCTCATTTTGAAATTTATTACTAAAGGATAGAAATTTTAAAAATACCAATTTTCCTAAAAGAAATGTGTATGCATTCACTCACTACTCCAATAAAATCCTTCATGAGATATATCAAAATAAATCAAACGTAACTTGTTTCCTTTCATTGGGCACATTAATTCTGCACTAAGCTTAAAATTGTTGGCAAGTTGCAATCCCAACAATCACTTGACTAGAGTAATGTCCACCAAAACCTATCGCATTACTCTCCACTGCAAGAAAGTGCCTTGAGGCACAGGAAGAATTACAAAGGTGGAAACAGGTAGTGGTGCAAGAATCAGTCAGTTCAAGAGGTTAATGGCAGAAAGACATCCCAAGCACAGAGGTTGGAAGCGACAAGGTAGGTTGGACTAAAATAAAACATCAAAAAGGTTGGATGGGTAAGACACATGTGCGCACCACTAGCCCACAAACAAATGTCCATTAAGTGTCTTCCGTCTCAGAAACCATTTGGAATAGAGCTCATTTCCATAAGAAGCTTTTTGCTTCACATGAGCATTCCTGTCACTTCTCTGAATACTGACCATTTCTCCTGGGATACCCTGCATATCTGAAAATACTATGCATGTTAAAACTGTGCTGATTTTTTTAACACACACACACACACACACACACACACACACACACACTCTCTCTCTCTCTCTCTCTCTCTCTCTCTCTCTCAGGATACAAGAATTAGGACTGATTATCATATACAAGGAATAAGTCTTCATGCAACTGATAAAATTCCGATAACTGCTTTGTTACAATGAACTCCCAACTGGCACAAAATACACAGGTGACATCACTGTTTGGAAGTAATTAAAATGTCATTAAAGAACATTGTGTCCATATAGTATTAAAGAGTATATAGGAGCTAGGTAATAAACCTTCAGAATAAAATTATAAGTGCATTAGTCAAAGAATGCAATTACTACTAATAAGTTTTTGTTCCTGTGTGCAAATATCTTCTGCTTTTTAAAATCTGTTTCATGCACAAAAGGAAACAAATACAGTGGTAACAATAGAAATGTGGACAAGTTGAAGTGCTGACAGCAGAGGAGAAAAGAATGTACAGCTATGAGTAGAAAACTGCATTTCTGGTATTGTGCATTAGTGCTAATTCACCTAAAAAAAAAAATAGTGTTTGCATTTTGTATAAAATTGTTTCTCAGTGATTTTGTTGTACGGCATACAAGAATATTTGATCTGCTTTGATATGACTTATAACTTATTGTCTAAGGTTTCCTTATCCCTAGCCAGAACCCAGTCCCACATAGTCATCCTGTGTTGTTGCTTGGCTCATAAAACCCTCCAAATGGCATTACCATCAAATTACCCATATCCAACTGCAACACCACCCCTTCCAAAATGACATCCAGCCATTCATGTTTGCAAAATCATGTCAATCAGGCCCAAACTTCCTTGCAATACCTCCTCTGCATCCATACAATTCTCCTGCTATGCAATGCTAAATTCGTGGATCCCATATCACATACAAACTCCTGCCCTTCACAAACTAGAGCAGCATGACCACCACCTCAAAAAATACTCTCCTCCCTGCTCACTTCCCACTCCCACCTTGGGAAAGCACTATCCACCATCTCTGCAACAACCTCCATGCCTCCCACACGCCCCCTCATAGCTGAAAAATGGTGCCTTCAAACCTACTACATTTACCCCATGCTCAAAAACTCCCTCCCGCCACCATACAGAATCTAGAACCTAAACAGACCGAAAACACAGTCACGAATCTATCCTGCAAAAGCCTTAGCCTCACAGATAGATCAGTCTCTTCCAAAGGTCTCACCTTTTGTCTGACTCCCAAATTCAGTCTGGCAGGACTTGCTAAAGACCTTCTCTCCTTTTCCTGGTCCTTATAGTGGAAACAGTTTCGCCACCAACTATACCAATCACACTAAACCAAAGACCAATGTTGAACCCTGCCTGACTCAGTTCACTCCTCCATACAACCTTGATCCATCCTCACTGTCCCCAAGAATCACCCCCTGTAAATTTTCCACAATATCTTAAACTCAAGCCTTGCTTCACCATCATTCCCCAAATTACTCAACATGCCAGCTAATCTTACATCTGCAGAAAGAACTGCAATCCACCAACTAAAAACTAACCATGACTTTATAATCTTACTTGCTGCTAAAGGCTCCACCATTGTTGCTTTGAACCGCAAGGGTCACCTGGCAGAAGGACTCCGCCAGCTGCCAGACTTCTCTCCAGTCACTCTTTAAATCCTTATGTCTATCCCAGAAGCTCTTCCCAAACTCCATCTCTCTCTTTACCCTTACCACTCCCCACACTCCTACCTTCTACATGCTTCCTGAAGTCCATAAACCCAACCACCCAGGACACCTATTGTGTCAGGTTACTGTGCCCCAAAAGAGAGAATCTCTGCTCTTGTAGGCCAACTACTTCAGCCTATTACCTGCAAACTACCCTCCTACATAAAAGATACCAAACATTTCCTCCACTGACTCTCCGCCGTTACTGTTCCTTTACCGCATGGTGCCCTGCTCGTCACTATTGATGCCGCTTCCCTTTACACTAATATCTGTAATGCCCATGGCCTTACTGCACTGAACACTACATTTCCCAATGCCTGAGAGATTTCAAACCATCAGCCTCCTTCGTAGTCATCATGACCACCTATATCCTCACCCACAATTACTTCTCCTTTGAAGGCATTACCTACAGACAAAACTGGCACCATCCTATGCCAAGCTATTCAAGGGCCATCTAAAGGAATCCTTCCCAAACACCCAGAATCCCTAACCCTCACTTGGTTCAGATTCACTGGTGACATCTTCGTGATCTGGATTAAGAATGAGGACACCCTATCCACATTCCTCCAGTACCTCAATACCTTCTCCCCTATTTACTTCACCCAAGCCACATTTCTCAATGTTGACCTCCACCTCAAAGGTGGCTACATCAGTACCTCTGTCCAAATCAAACCTACCAACCACCAACAGTACCTCCACTTCGACAGCTGCCACCCATTCCACACCACGACATCCCTTCAATACAACCTAGTCACCCATGCTGTCGCATCTGCAGTGACAAGCAGTCCCTCTCAAAATATACTGAGGGTCTCATTGAGGCCTTCACAGACCACAATTACCCTTATAACCTTGTCTCCTGGACCTTATCTTTCCAGTCACCCACCATCTCAGAAAGTCCCACTGTCTAGACACAGAGGAGCATTCCCCTCCTTAGTACCACCTAGGACTGGAGCAACTGAATTACATTCTCTGCCAGGGTTTCAACTACCTCTTGTCGTACCCTGAAATGAGAAATCTCCTATCCAGTATCCTCCCCACCCCTGTCACAGTGGTATTCCGCTGCCCACCTAAATTACACAATATCCTCATCCAGCCATACACAACCCCTGTTCGCAAGCTCTTGCCTAATGGGTGATACCCCTGTAATAGACCTATATGCAAGATCTGTCCCATACATCGTCCCATCACCACCAGCTACTCCAGTCCAGTCACAAACATCACCTATCCCATCAAAGGCAGAGCTACCTGTCAAACCAGTCATGTGATCTACAAGCTAAGCTGTGATCACTGTGCTGCATTCTACGTGGGCTTGACCACCAACAACCTGTCTGTCCGCATAAATGGCCACCGATAAACTGTGGCCAAGAAACAGCTGGACCACTCAGTTGCTGAGCACACTGCCCTCACAACATTCTATTTCAATGACTGCTTCACAGCCTGTGTCATCTGGATCCTTCCAGCCAACACCAGCTGCTCTGAACAATGCACATGGGAACTCTCCTTGCAGTATATCCCACATTCCCATACCTCTCCTGGCCCTAATTTAACTTGTCATTGTTTACCCACCTATCGCCTTCCCTGTTGCCATTTCAGCACTACACAGCCCCCTGTTCTACCAACTCACACACAGTCTATTTACTTATCTCCTTTTCCACTGCCCCCCCCCCCTCCCTCTAACCTTCAAACTGTACCTAGGTGTCCTACCTCCTCTCCACTATGTCCCTGTGTGCTCCACAAGCAGAACTTTCTGTCCCTCCACCTCTACCATGCTATCACTCCCCCATCCTGCCCCTGCCACCTCCTTACTCCCACCACTCACAGTGCTTCTCTCATCATGCACTGCTACTCACAGTCTAGCCTCGGCAGCCAGAGACAGTGGTCATGAGAGTGAGAGCTGCAAATGCGTGAGTGGATGTATATGTTGTCTAATTCCAATGAAAGCCTTTGTGACCAAACGCTTACTTGTTTGATAGACTGTTTGTGGTGCCTGTCTGCGACTCAGCATCTCTGCTATATGGTGAGTAGGTCTCTTACGCTTTTCATAATACTGTCATTATTCCATCCTGAATTTGTCATTGTTGTACATTTAGAATTTCTCCATAACATGAGTACCTGCACATGCACCCACACCCTGCCTCAAGAACTGGTTCATGCATGCTGAATTGCCTGCGACGGCCTTCTGGCGCTGTGGTGAATATTTTGGACATTGCAAGTTATGCGTTGTACAATCCGTACATCCAATCTCTCCAGTTCATCTGTGCTCTTAGTGCATGGTAGCATAATAGTTCATTCACAAAAGTTCGCAAAGAAAATGTGCTTGCTGTAAGACACTTTTGATGTAGATGAAAAAGTTTCAAGTACATAAAAAAATTAATTTTTCCCATAAAAACTTCAAGGACAAAAATCAGTGTTCTTGAATACAAAATCTTTCATTTACACTGAAACATTTATCAAATAGTGAAGAGACAAATCTTCACTATTTTTTATTAGCTGGCACTACGTATGCAGTACAGTTACTTCAGGCATGGAATATATATTGTTGCACATGAAGACTCACATCTATCTGTTGCCAGCATACAATGTCTGGAGAGTTACTTCAAACTCTGAATCTTTAAGTGTTTAAATAGCTTTTATTTTCAATTCTTTTTGACATCCCTATGCACCTCTCATGATCAAAGATCTTGATACTCAAATATCATTGTTTCTGTTATGTGGGGATAATTTTAGCATATTGTAAGCAGAAGAGTATGTACAGTTTTTGTTTCACTGGCCCTATGAATGCTGTTGTTAATTAATCATGAACAAGGAAAATATACAGCATCATCTGGAACAGCAAGTCTGTTTCTTGCCAGCATATTTCATCATTTGGAGAAATGCTCCACAGTAGGAAATTTAATTGTTTCAATATTTTTTACAATACTCAGTATGCATTTTCAAACCGTGTTTGCATTCACACACAACTTCCACAGTCAAAAAAATCAGAGTACCCATATTTAATTTTCTGTCATGTTGGAATAATTTCATGACATAATAAAGTGATTAACATTTTCAGTTTTTATTTAACTGGTGGAATGAATCCTGTGCATTTATGTCACATGCAGAATAGATATTTTAGCATCAGAAACATACAGTCTGTTTTCTGCCAGTGAAATGTATGAATTTTTTTACACCCACTGTACCTATTTTCCATCCTTTTTGATCCAGGATTTGTACCATCACTGGAAAAGTTAAAAATAGTTTTTGTGTTGTCCTTTTTGTACATTTTTTTGTTTCTTGTATTTTTTTCTTTTTTTAAAATAATTCATCCAGAAGTGTAAATTTCAATCATTAGGTTTAGCTCTCAATGATTAGTGATGCTTCTTTGTGTGGTAAAGCTTGAAACAGGTAACAACACATAATGGTACATTGCAAGTTTTGCCGTGGTATCTGATTTCCTAGTGCACTTTCTATTTCATCCAAACTACTCATCTATGCATTAGCATACTTTTCTTTGAATTTTGACCCACAACAACATCTAAAAAAGGCCTGCCTGTAAAATGTAGTGGATTCTCATTACTGGTACTCCTTCCTCTATCAGCTTTTTTCAGTTCTGTTGCCTACTTTTCCAAGTGTTTCCCTAAAACAAGAGAGGTGAATCTCTGAGTGCCTTTTCTGCCCTGTAATCGATCTGTGAAGATCTTGAGCATTTAAAATGCTCTAATCCAGGATGTAAAAAAATTACTTTTATAACATTTCACAATCTTATGTACTGATCCTACTTAGCTCTGTTGACTGCCACAACAGTCAATTGCACCCATAATAAAGTTATAATCTACACTACATAGGGGTTTCTCAATTTCTTTCACCAATATTACTATCAATCTTCCCTGTTTCAATCATTTGTATTATTTTGGATACTGACAACATCCATATTCCTCTTTTATTGCACCACTTCATAGCAAGCATCTTATTAGTTGACAAACCTGATTTCTCCTTGTTTCTATTTCCTCTGTAATTCTGGCATGCTACATCTATTTGTAAGGAGAGCGCCACATGCTGTTGTTCCGTGGCTGTAAAACCAAAAGAATAGGTCTGGGCTGGAATACCAATTTGACACACAAAGCTATGTCCTGTTTCATCTATAGTCTCATTAGTGTAACCCCTATATTGCCACTTTTCCCTAAGTTGTAGAACCCAATTTCTGTTGTTGCTTCTGTATATACAAGGAAATCCAAATTGAAACCAGTCTGACAATCATAGAGCACAAATGTGTTTACTCTGAATCGACATTCTTGGATAGAATAAATTGTTTAAAAGATAATCAACATTTCTACAATACGAGACTCATCAATGCAAAGTTTCTGATATGGGATAAATGTACTGTGAAACGTCTTATGAACTTTATCGACTACATCACAAATTTTAAACAGTTACCTCCAGTACCCACAGTGTCATTAAATTGCAGCATTGTCAAAAGTAAAATAAAATGATTTCAGGACATAATTTCACTGTAAACTAGACCAATGCAATCACCAGTTAGTTCCAGTTTTTTAACTAATCAAATAGCAACAAAACAATAAAGTTCCTCGAATGCAGTATCTTTCCATTTCGGCAGTTGAGATATACACATTCTGGAGTATTTGTGCTGGTGTATACATAAAATCAATTCGTTTCATCTGCTATAAACAGCAACAGATCTTCTGACAGAAACGTCATAATGAAATTGGTCAAACGCGAGTAGGACTTGCACTCTGAGGAATCCACACAAATGTAATTGTTTATATAGATTGATCATCAATCCCAGGAATTGACGATCTTGACAATTTTTGCCTGTTATCGATATCGATACCAGCAAGTTACCAGTCCCGGAAGTTCCAAGACATTCAAGAATGTTTTAATTTTAAGTTTAAATTTTTTGTGTAACGTAGCATTTGCTATTGTAATTCCTGAGAAAACGGGATCTTAAAACAGGGACGGACGGACGGACAGACAGACAGACAGACAGACAGACAGTCAGTCAGTCAGTCAGTCAGATAACAACCAACAAAAAATATGCATAATTTTATGTGATAATTACACATAAACAGTTTCTGTATTCTTCCTTTATTTATGCTATGAATCCTTGCTTATTGCCAAATTTCATGATTGTAGGTCATAGGGAAGTACCTATGGGTTTTGGTGAAAGTTTGTGAGTATCAAAACATGTGGCATAAATGGCTGTATCTTTTGATTGTATTGACTTGGCAGCTCATATTTTTTTACCTGTTAAGGGAATATATACCAGTATGTGATGTAAATTTCAACCTGATACGTCTACCCCTCCTGAGAAAAATGGTTCTTGACAGACACGTAGACATACAACAAAGTGAGCTTATAAGGGTTCTGTTTTTACCGACAGAGGTACAGAATCCTAAAACTGACAGAATGCTTATGACATTAACCAGTTGACATTTATGTCCTAAAGTCAAGTCATCAAACACATACTTTAATGGTTGGAAATTTGTTTGTTTCCAATCAAAAGTGTCACTAAGGGATGCTCTTTCCCATAACATTTTGCTGTCACTTTCTAATTCAGATCCTGAACAATTGTCGACAGCACCTCTTGCAGAAGCATCAAACTGGTGTGCTGTACCAGCCGATGTGCATAGAATGCTGAGAACTAATAATTCCAGATTCTGCTGAAGATTAATCACTGCTACAGACATGTGAAAATTCACACCTACTGTCTCCAGGATATTTCTATTAGTGCTTGGTAATCTGACATTTCTCTCATGGGCAAAAGAATGCAAAATTAAGTCTGATGAAAACACACAAGGTGAAGTCAAAATCTGCAACAAGTGATCACAGCAGCAAATGCAGATGCACATGCAAACTATGCAGCTGGAACTCTGAACAGCTACTGAAAGAATGGTGCAGAAATTCAGTTGTGTGTGTTAAAACATCAGATGTATGCACTGAAACATGTCCATAGCACTTGGGGAGCAACAGAACATGAGTTAACTTTTCCACAGGAGTGAAAAGGTTAAAAAAATGTTCTTGAATTTCTGTATGTGATGCTAATGTATAAGCAAATTATGTAGCTACCTAAAAATTGTATGAACTTGCTGGATATTATATCATTGTAGAACATTATTAATGAACAAATAAACTACTACTACTACTACTACTACTACTACTACTACTACTAGTTATAGATCTACATCTATACTCTGCAAACCACCATGAAGTGTATGCAGAGGGTACGTCCCATTGTAACACTTATTAGGGTTCCATCCCATTCCAGTCATGTATGGAGTGTGGGGAGAATGACTGACGGAATGTCTCTGTGCAAGCTGTAATTATTCCAAAAATATCCTCACAATCCCTATGTGAGCGATATGCAGGGGGCTCAATAATGCATATCATGAAGCAGAACGTTCAGGGATGTGGAACCACTCTAGTAATACAAGCATTACTGGCTGCTTCTGCATAGTTGTTAACAACAAATTATGACTATGGCTAATCTACTTAAATTATAATTATGGTAATTATTTCTTGATTACTTTGTACATATATACATACATGTAATATATTTCCACCCCAAGAAACTCAGAAACACACCCCTTGTCAACCAAGTACCACCCAGACTCTGAGTACCTCAATAATTTATTCCATCTATGCTATGACTTTCACAAGTCAAGTCTTGAAAAGAGGTCCTCCATCTCCCATCTTCCCCAAAGCACCTGTTGCCACCTTTCATCAGTTATCTAACCTCCATAACACCCTAGCCAAACACTGTGACATTTCCAAACCATTATCCTGATCCCTGTGCAGGTTGAGACATAGCAGTGTGCAGTCATAACACAGTGATTGCAAAAGTCAATGATTAACAAATTAAACAATTACACATGATAATTAAGAAAATAATTAGAAGAAAAACATATTAACTGATGTAGCATTTTTTATTACACTAAGAATGGTGAAAACTACATTATGATCCGAGTATATATGGAGATATTTGAGTTTTAATTCAGTAAGCCTATCAGAATTAACTCGGAGGAGGCTGGAGTGTGAGGAGGCCAGAGAGCACATTTGGGAGTACCAGAGGCGGCAGCCTTAAGTATTGCCAGTAAGCATGGCAAGCGAAGGCGGTGGGGTCTGGAAAGTTGGAGAGTAAATGCAGGGACACAGAAAAAGAACCTGAAGCAAAAGTTAAGATGCAGTTTACAGAAGGAGACATTCCTTCATTTACGTTCCTGTGTCCTTAGGTGGGCCCAGCCCAAAGGAAAAATAGTCCACCTCACATTTTATTGTAGCAGATACTAAAGAATTTCCTGTTTTAGTTAGTAAAGCTTAGAATTTGATCCCATGTCAGTAAATCGAGGATAATGATACAGACACAAGCAGAATTAATATTTTTTAACTGACATTATGGCCAGCAAGAATCAGGAAAGTGGGGTGATACACGATTGTTAGATGCTGCTTGGCATCTGGACCAGATAGACAAGTGCCAAGTGTCACTCTGTCATGGTTGCACAATGAGCTTTGCTTGTGCACATACTGTGCTGGTAATGTTGTCTAAGTAAAGTCACACAGGCAGTGATATTTAAGACTGTGTTTTAAGCATATTTCTGCTGGTTACAAACTGCTGAGTCTTAGATACAAGTAGTTAATCAGTAAAGATTATGGTATGTGTAAAGTATCATTAAACAGTCCTGCCAAAATGTGATAAGTCTCATGTGGCAAAGAGCATTAACTGCATATCCCCCAACATAGATTAGCTGTGGTGTGGTACTTACAAAAGAAAGTTCCATGTGTACCCTTTGCGCCACTCTCATTTGAGCAATCTCTGTAAATTTGGAAAAGCATCATTTTTTATTTTGTTTCAATGTAATTACGAATGTACAGCCACTTACTTTGAGGACACTGGGCCTCCACAATACAGATAACTTTTACAAGAATTAGTTTCTCTTTATTTGTGATTGTAGTAAAATTCCCCAAGTGTGCTTATGCTGGAAACTTAAGTAGACAGAATCCACATGTTGGATGGCAGCAGTTGCCCTACAGGTGAGTTTGACAGATTGTAATTACGAACACAGTACAGGCAGGTAGGTCAGTGTCTGTATATGCACATGCACCCCTGTAAAATGCTGCTTACTGTAACAGTGTGTTATGTCCAACAGTATGCCGTAAATTTGGGCTTGACATTCTAATTTCTCCCAGAGTATCCCAATGCATTTGAGTTGCGTTCATCAACAACATAAGTGTTGGATTCACAGTAAAAATTAATCTGACCACAAGACGATATTGGATATGTTTCAAATCATCATCAATATGAAACTTGCCCTGGACATCTGCACACTACAACCAACTCCAGCTCCACCACTTTTAAGATCCCACAATACCAAAGGCATGGTAACTTGTGAAACAACACATTATCTATCAGCTAAACTGTGTCCACTGCACACCATTTAATGTATGCATGAGAGCCATTAAGCTGGCTGATCACACAAAAGGAAAACTGTTCTGTCTTGGTCACATACGGTCCCGTTGTTCTGCACAATGTCTCAAAGCACCTGAGTGCCAGCTACTGCTACATGACACACAACATTTGTATGCTCCCATCCAATACTAGCTTCTCCCAAACTTTGGATATGGGAACTTGCCCTGCAACATGTCCTCACATTCCAACCCTCTTCACTGACATCCCCCAACCCCTTGTTGAGAGTAAAAATAAATTTGGCTCAGACCACTATTAAATGATCTTCCACTTCATTTTAATAATTTTATGTTAAATTAAAATTTAAGATCATTTGACTGCAGTCAGACATGAACTCACTCTTACTTTCAATTTACCATTTGACTGTTCCCACAGTTCCATCATCGATGGAAAGTTTGAACACCCTCCCTCTGCCCTAATTCTTAATTGCACTCTTCATCTCTATTCCCCTTAATCTTTCTTTACTTCTCACTCTGTTCTTATCACTGGACAAACAGGTAAAGTGGTCACCAAGGAATTGTCTCTTACCTCCACTCTCTCTGACATCCCCCCTCCGTCTTCGTCTATCTCACCCTGCTACAAGGGGTGGGGCCTGTCCTTACCCTGAGAACTGAGTGACCTGCCCTTCCTTGTAGCTTTTAAACCAGTCCCCATCATCTCTCTCTGTCCACCCCAATGACAGAACTACTAGTAAGGAAAATTAGGTAGTGTGACACTTTTTTATTTGTCTATCGATGGCACTACATATTTCGGCTCCCAATGGTAAGTGCTTGCCAACAATTCTGTCTTGTAATTTATACATATGTATATGGAGAAGAGATTGACATAAATCGTTAACTCTTCTCTATGTCATCTTTCGTGAAGAAGAAAAATTATAGCATGATTCACATTTTGTGGAATTGTCTTCCATTCAGACATTCTGTAAACAATTTGAAAAATCCTTCTGCATTAGTATGCCTCTCACTTTAATGATTTGAAACACATTCTCCAGACACATTGTCTTCATAGCTCAAATTGCTTATCATTTTATCTGACAATACTTCCAAAATGAAATTACTTCCATAATTCTTTATCCATGTTTCTGATTCATCTTCAGAAGTTTACAAAGATTTAAAGAACTCTGAATGAATGCTTGCACTATTTTCTCTCGTTACTGTGTCATTTTTAATAATGAAAGAAGTTGTTTTATTATTTTCATCATACTTGTATTGTTTCTCTAATCACATTTTCATTGTAACAATTTATTTGTACACAAAATTGAAGTACTTCATCATAATAGTCGATGGGACCAGTGGCCAACAGAAACAAGCATACTGAGTGACAGTTTGGAGCAGCTATATTGTTATCAGAATGGTTTTTCTGCCTCCAATTAAAAATCTGATGGGAAGAGAAAACTATAGCATGTGGCAGTTTGCTGTTTGAACTTACCTAGAACACAAACTGTTGTGAGATGGAGTTAATGGCAAAATACAAATGTAACTGAAATGTACACAAAAAGAGCTTAAGTTCTACTCTCTGTCCACCTTTGAATATATGTTTCACCTGCAAGATACCAGTACAGCTAAAGAAGCATGGGACAAGCTAAAGCAAGACTATGAAGCCTCTGTCCTCTTCTGACAAACAGGGTTATTAAAGACCCATCTGACAACCAGACCTGAAAATTGTTCATCATTAGAACAGCAGCTTGAAATTTTGCCAAATAAGTTCTGGGCAGAAGGACTATACCTAGGACAAAAAAGAAGCTGAATCTTTGACATCTCAAAATGTTTTGAAGCAGTGCATGTGTTCACATTCCGGGAAATCAGCTGGCAAAGTTGGGACGGATGTAGTACTTAGTGTGCATTGGTAGGATACTGTGAAGAATCAAAGGTACACAGGATTTTTTAACCAATTTGCAGAAGAATCATAAAAAACAGGGATGATGTTCTTTATGAAGATACTTCTAAACAGTGTAAAAAAAACTGAGTTACATGAACCAAGTTGATTGTACAGCTTGAGACTACTACATCAAGTTACAGGCCCAGCTCAATGAATACTAGCTGCATTGAGGTATCTAGTCCAGATGATGCAAATGATAATGAGCAACTGCAACAACACAAGCCAGTACAAAAGTCAAGAATTTCAAAGCAAAAAATCTGTATAACTTGAGTACTTGCCCATCTAAACAGTCAGCTGACTCTGAACCTTGGTCACTGGAAGAAGCAATGATGTGAGACAACACTGAAAATTGGCTGAAGGCAACAAAATCCCAAGCTGCAATCCCACAAAGGGAACCACACTTGCGACTCTCCCTGTTTCCCTTCGAGCAAGAAACCAACAAAAGCAAAACGCATCTTTAAAACTAAGAAAGATCTGAAAGGCTGCATTTTATATAATAGAGCAGGGCCAATAATAAAAGGTCATCCTTAGAAACAAAGCCTTAACTATGATGAAATGTGTGTTCCAGATACAGGGTACAACTCATTAATGTATTTTATTTGCTATGGCTTATGAACATGACCTAGACACTGATCACCTAGCTGTTGTCACAGCTTTCTTACACAGTGACTTAAATGAAGGCATCTATGTGAAAGCTTCGGAAGTAGCACCAGTTATGAAGACAGTGACAGATACTGGTATTAGAAGACTAAAAATGGCAGTATATGGATTGAAGGAACATGGCCACTGTTGAAATCTGAAATTAGCCAGAAAACTGTTGAACATAGACATTTTAATAAGTGCTGTTTGTGTGAATGGTATAGTTATTCTTAGTCACAATCAATAAAAGAAAAATATCTTCAAGAAGAAACAAGTTAATAATTCAAACTGAGTGACTCTGATAATCCACTAACTGTTTAGGTATCTGATTACTAGGAACTACAATGGATGTTTTCTGTGGATAGATCTGACAAACTGTGTGGGTTAAGTTCTCAACAAATTCAATAAGAACGACTTTAACGCAATCTCTGTGATTGCTCATTAGTCCAAAAAAAGAAGAAGACCAAGAAGCTATGAAAGATCATAACCTGTCATCAAGTGACAGGAAGCTTCTTTTCTGCTCAATTACGTACAAGTCCTGGCCTATCTTTTGATATCCCCAAGGTACCAAGAACATGAAGCTAGTGCTTTCTAAAATGGAGGACTACCACATAATATGTCACTCTGATAGGTTGGGCCAGACAGTCCAAGGGCAGAAAGTTGACAGCTGGGTATCTGTTTAAACATGAAGGAGTGGGAGGATTCTGAAACACAAAGGGACAGCCAACTCTAGCTTTAGGTGCAACTGAGGCAGAATATATGCCCCGACCACAGTGGGTCAAGAGGTTCCATGGCTTCAAAGATTAGACAGCTTGAAATACCTCTGAACCCCATGGAGGATCACACCAAATTACTGTGTGACGAGTCAGCAACTGACGTGTTAGTTGGTTGGTTTAAAAGAGGGGGGAAGGGACCAAACAGCTAGGTCATCGGTCCCTTGTTCCGAATAAAACAATGTCACAAGGGTGAGAATACAACAAGCAAGACTGACAACACAAACTGGAGAGAAAGGAAAAACCACAAGAATGTTGGAAGGGCAACAAACATTTAAATGGAAAAAAGGGGAGAAGAAAACCACAGAAACGCAAGAAACACGTAGAAGAGATTAAAACAACAAAGCAGATTACATGGCTGGCTGACCATGAGAATAAAAAGGAGAAGCCAGCCACTCTGCAACACATTAAAACCTCCACCCTAAAAGCACTGGGGTGGCGGACACAGAGGGACAAAGGACATGTGTTACAATTTAGATCAAATGATGATAAAACCCACCCTCACGAATAAAATGTAAAACGAAATCAGCCGAAGAGGCATTGTCAGATAAAATTGGCAGCAATGAGTCCGGTAACTGAAGATTTCGACGCAGGGCAGTCAAAGTGGGACAGTGCACCGGAATATGGGCCACTACAACCGGGCGCTGCATCAACACTGAGGCAGGTCTTCAGAGTGCAGGAGGTAGCCGTGGGTCGCCCGAGTGTGGCCACTGTGGAGCCAGCAGATAACCACAGAGTCTCTGCGAGAGGCCTGCATGGAGAACTGCCACACATTCGTAGTCTCCTTAATGGTGATGTAAAAACAAATGCAGGTCAGTTATTGGAATGCTCATCTCCATAAGCAGTTTCCGTGTAACCTGTTTGGCCAGCCTGTCAGCAAGTTCGTTGCCTGGGATTCCAGTGTGTCCTGGGGTCCACACAAACACTACTGCACCAGGGCTTACATGGACTCCTGGATGGTCGCTATCAATGAACGATGCGGGTAACACTGGTCGATAGCTTGTAGACTGCTCAAGGAGTCAGTACACAGAAGAAACAACTCCCCAGGGTATCAACGGATATGCTCAAGAGCACGAGATATAGCCACCAGCTCTGCAGTGAAAACACTGCAGTCATCAGGCAAGGAATGCTGTTCAATATGTCCTCCATGGACATACGCAAAGCCGATGTGACCATCAGCCATTGAGCCGACGGTGTTAATCACTTCATGGCCTCGGTACACATCAAGAATAGAGATGAAGTGACAGCGGAGAGCCACGGGGTGAACTGAGTCCTTTGGGCCATGTGAAAGGTCCAGGTGAAGCAGCGGGCTAGGTGTACACCATGGAGGTGTACGCAGTTGGACTTCGAGTATAAGTGGTAAAGGCAAGGACTCCAGTTCAGATAGAAGGGATCAGACGCAAACTGCAATTGTAAGCTCTGACCTGGGCCGCTGAAGTGGGAGATGCAGCGCCGTGGGTGGGAAAAGGAGATCGTAATTTGGATGCGCAGGAGAACTATGAATGTGTGCAACGTAATTGGTGAGCAGCTGAGCATGCCTGACCTGCAATGGAGGAACTCCAACTTCCGCAAGGACGCTGGTCACCGGACTCGGCCTAAAAGCTCCCGTTGCTAGTCGAACACCACAGTGGTGCACTGGGTTGAGTAAACGCAATGATGAGGGCGCTGCCAAACCATAAACCAGACTCCCAGAGTGAAGGTGGTATTGAACAAGGGCTGCAGTTGGTGTTGCTCAGGCAGCGGAGGGCATTGAGGTGGTGCCAGCACATCCACTTAAGCTGATGAAGGTGAGGAAGCCAAGTCAAATGGGCATCAAAAACCAGTCCTAAAACTCGATACGTCTCCACTACAATGAGGGAATCATCAGTAAAGTAAAGTTCTCGTTCCTGATGAACGGAATGATGCCGACAGAAGTGGCTCCCAAAACTGAAAGCTGTAGGCTAGAGCCCATGACTGTGCCTTGTGGGTGGCTCCCTGTAAGTGCCGCTCAGCAACACCAGTGCTGGTGGAGCAGTACGAAATGCAGAAGTCGTCTGCATACAGACAGGGTGAGATGGACAGCCCTACAGCTGCTGCTAGACCATTAATGGCCACTAAAAATAGAGATACGCTCAATACAGAGCCCTATGGGACCCCATTCTCCTGGATATGGGGGTACTATGGGAGGCACCAACTTGGACATGGAAAATATGAAGCGACAGGAAATTCTAGATAAAAATCGGGAGCGGGCCTCGGATATCCCACTCGTATAATGTGCTACGGATATGTTATCACCAGGTGGTGTCATACGCTTTTTGTAAATTAAAAACGACAGCAACAAGGTATTGGCATCTGGAAAAGGCTGTTCGGATGGCAGGCTTGAGGGCACAAGATCATCAGTCGTAGAGCGGCCCAGGCGGAAGCCGCCCTGGCATGGAGCCAGTAGGCCACGTGACTCCATGACCCAACCTAAATGCCGACACACCTTACATTCCGGCAGCTTACAAAGAATGTCGGTGAGGCTGATGGGCCAATAGTTATCCACATCAAGTGGGTTTTTGGGTTTGAGCAATGGTATGATGGTGCTCTCCCGCCAGTGTGATGGAAAAACGCCATCGCACCAGATCCAGTTGAAGGTCACGAGGAGATGTCGCTTGTAGTCAGACAAGAGATGATTAATCATCTGACTGTGGATCCGATGAGGCCCAGGAGCTGTGTCAGGGCAATGTGCAAGGGCACTGAGGAGGTCCCACTCTGTAAATGGGGCATTATAGGGTTCACTGTTGTGTGTAGTGAACAAGAGGACTTTCTCTTCCATCCGCTGTCTGAGAGTGCGAAAGGCTAGGGGGTAATTCTGCAACGCAGAGGCGCGAGCATAGTGCTCAGCAAAGTGCTCGGCAATCACGTTTGCTTTCGTAGATAACATGCCATTTACGTTAACACCAGGAACACCTTTGGGGTCTGACACCCAAAAACTTGTTTGATCTTTGCCCAGTCTTGGGAAGGTGACGTATGGCACCCAATGGTCGACACATACCTCTTCCAACACTCCTGTTTCCACCTTTTGATAAGCTGGCGAACGTGGGCATGGAGCCATTTAAAGGATATGAGGTGCTCCATGGAAGGGTGCTGCTTATGCCGCTGTAGAGCTCGCCGACACTCCTCAATTGCCTCAGCGACTTCCAGTGACCACCAAGGGACTGTCTTTCACCGGGGGCACCCTAAAGAATGAAGGATAGCGCTTTCCGCCACAGGAACGATCGTTGTAGTTTCCTGCTCAACCACCACATCAATGTTACCATGTGGGGGAGATTCAACAGTGACAGCAGAGGTGAAAGTTTCCCAGTCTGCCTTGTTTAAAGCCCATATGGGCAAGCATCTGTGGGCCTGATGCTGAGGCAATGACAGGAAGATAGGGAATTGGTCACTACCATACAGGTCGTCATGTGCTCTCCAGTGGATAGATGGGAGAAGGCCAGGACTGCAAACCAAGAGATCAATGGCCGAATATGTGCCATGTGCCATACTGAAATGTGTGGCGGCCCCAGTATTTAAGAGGCACAGGTCGAGTTGTGACAGTAAATTTTTGACATATCTACCTCGGCCAGTATGAACTGTGCCACCCCACAAGGGGTTCTGAGTGTTAAAATCTCCAAAAAGTAGGAAAGGTTTAGAGAGATGATCAATCAGTGCAGCCAACGCGTTCAAGGTTACTGCATCATCTGGAGGAAGATATACATTGCAGATAGTCATTTCCTGCGTCATCCATATCTTGACAGCCACAGCTTCAAGAGGGGTTTGAAGGGGCACAGGTTCACTGCATACTCAGTTCAGGACATAGACACAAACTCCACCTGACACACTATTATAGTTGCTACGGTTCCTGTAATATCCCTTATAGCCACGGTGGGGAGGGGTCCGCATTGCCAGGAACCAGGTTTCCTGGAGGGCAATGAAGAAAGCATGTGAAAAGCTTAACAGTTGCCATAGCTCAGCCAGGTGGTGGAAAAACTGCTGCAATTCCACTGGAGGATGACGTTACTGTGAGGCCGGGAAGGCATGAAGCACGCAAGAAGGCAGGTTATGCCTCAGGGTCACCTGCTGCCATTGATTATTTGTAGCCATTTCTATGGTGGATGAGGCATCAGTGAGATCCAGGTCTGCAGGGGACACTAAGATCTCCACTGCATCCTCAAGTGCAAAACTGATAGGGAGTGGTGGTTTTGGGGCCACAAGAAGGTCCTGTTTCTTAGCAGACTACTACTTAGTTTGCTTGCTCTCTCATTTCTCTTTAGGGGCTTGCTGGGAAGATTTCTCCAAAGCAACTTCAGGCACGGAGGAAGACCATGAAGCTCTTCGTCCAGCAGCTTTTGGCTCCTTGAGCCACTGGCGAGTGTCTGCCATGGCATTAGTGGAGACCTTGGAAGAGAGGGCCCCAAGGGACCCCTTCCGCACAAGAGGAGCCAGAGGAAGCTGTTGCTTCTCTGGCAGGGGGGAGGGGACCGATATTCCCTGCATTTGGAGGGACCTTGCTCCCAAAGTAGGTGCTTTGGGAGCAACAGAGGAAGATTTGCCCCCTACCACCAAGGGGCAGATGTATTCTGGTGGCCCGGAGGGACCACTGTTTGTGGCACAGAGTAAGGAACCACAGGCACTTGGGATGGCGACGGTGTTGGTGATGTAGCTGCAGCGTATGTTGACGCCAACCGAATGGGGTGTCATCTTTCGAATTTACGTTTAGCCTCTGTGTAAGTCAACAGGTCCAGGGTCTTATACTCCATAATTTTCTGCTCCTTTGGGAGTACTGGGCAGTCTGGCAAGCAGGGGACGTGGTGCTCTCCACAGCTGATGCAAGTGGGAGGTGGCGCACATGGAGTATCTGGTTGCAGTAGATGTTCGTAGTCTCGACATGTGGTGCTGGAAGTGCAGTGGGTAGACATTTGCCCAAACTTCCAGCACTTAAAGCACTGCATAGGGGGAGGGATGTATGGTATAAAATCACAGCGGTAAACCATCACCTTGACATTTTCAGGCAATGAATCACCCTCAAAGGCCAAGATGAAGGCACCGGTAGCAACCCTGTTGTCTCTGGGTCCCCAGTAGACCTGCCAGATGAAATGAACACCCTGCCATTCTAAATTGGCGAGGAGCTCGTTGTCAGACTGTTCGAGGTGGTCACAATGGAAAATAATCCCCTGGACCTTGTTGAGGCTTTTATGGGGAGTGACAGAAACAGGTATATTACCCAGCTTGTCAGAGGCGAGTAATGCTCGGGATTGGGCTGGGGATGCTGTCTGAATCAAGACCGCGCCATTTCGCATCTTGGACAGCACTGTCACTTCTTCAAACTTATCCTCAAGGTGTTCAACGAAAAATTGAGGCTTTGTCAGTAGAAAAAAAAGAGTCCCCATCAGTTCTGCTACAGACTAAAAACCGAGGCAAATATGGCTCTCTCCATTCTGTAGCTCTACATACCTCTCATTGTGTAGCAAGGGAGGGAAACGATTTAGGGTCATACCTGTCAGCATTGTATTCTATCTTGCCCTTCTTAGAGGCTGCTGGTGCCGTACGATCACCAGCAAGATACGACTTAGTCCACTTCACTGCGGGTCATCCGCACTGATGCCACCCACTCTGATTAGGGGCTCTCCCCACAGGCGCCACCCAGCCACAGCAAAGGCCAACTGGCATGATGGCCGTTGCCAAGAGTCCTGATGCTCCAAGACAGGCATCTACTCCTCGGCATACATGGGGAGTTTACAGCTCAGGCATCAGCAGTGCAATCCCTGTGTTGTCAGGGGGCTACCACCAAATGGGTACATGATAGCCCTACCACAACAGACTGGCTACCATGCTGAATATTGGGTGCAGAGAAATCCAATATTGTCATGGGGGCAAAAGAGGACAGGAGACAACGGAAGAAGATGACATACCCCGGAAAGTGTCCTCATACAATTAGTTGACTCGCAGATGGAGATGCAAAGCCATGACAAGAGATTCAGGAGTTCGAATCTAAGGGCATTCGTGCACCACGTAAGGCCTCCTTCCCCATATGGCCCGCACTTCTGTAGAATTTTGAAAGTGGCAGGTCAAACCATAGAATGGGACCTGAACTCAAAGGGCCAAAAAGTGTGAGACTCCTTTTAGTCACCTCTTATGACAGGCAGGAATATCTCGGGCCTATTCTAACCCCCGAACCCACAGGGGGAAACTGACTTATATAAGGTTATTTGCTACAATAGTTGAACAAAAAATACAGGCATAAAGCACCACTTTACACTTTATATGAGAGACAATAGTCACCCCAGGTGACTGGAGACAGAATGCTGACAGGCATGACGATCAAACCTCAGGCAATGTCTCATCATCCTCTCCTGCAAAAAGATTTTGGACTACATCCCCCTGCCCCACCTGGAATGATTCCATTGGGGGTCGTTTGTTAAAGTATCTTTCGCTTGCTAGAAGGAAGTATGGATACTTCGAGTTTTAACTTCTTGTATCAGAAGTTCACGATTACAGTTCTATCTCGTTACAATGTGTGTTCAATGTGCAATCAAAACTACAATGTGCATTCAAATCAAATAATACTTATAAATGACTTAACACAGATTGCTTACAAAACAGTCCTAGATTAAACCTTTTGCTAAAATGTATGCGACCCTAACCAAGCAATATTAAACACACCATCACAAATAACAGCAGCACAAAGATTTCTTACACCCACAGAAGAGGGTTATGGAAATGCTCAAAGACTAGAATAGGCAGATGTTGAAGGTAGACGTCAACAATCCAGCAAAACTCAGGGTTGCCACAAGTTTTGTCAAGTGAAATATCCTGATATTTTTCTGATTTCCACACAAGTTTTAGCATTTTTCTTCCCAAATTATGAGAGTTCAAGGGTAAGTTAAGACGTAAGTTGACAATCTGTCTTAGCAGCTACAGTACAAGAAACAACAGTGCAAACAAGGAAATATCTTAGAAAGCTTGCAAGCAGATGCATTTCCTGATGAGAGCAAAAACTTAAGTACTAACATCAACATCATTTGTGATGAACTGTTTTTCGATGGAGAAAGCAAGCCAACTGGTACATGTGTTTCATTAAGACCACTAATGTTATTTTATTTTAATAAAACGAAACACATTTGGTGACAAAAATATGCAATTCCTTAGCGTCAAAAAGACGGGTTTAAAATACCTTCACTGATTTAAGAAATAACCTCAGAAAAAAAGCAGGCCTCTTGAAAGAAGTTTATAAGTTGGGGAAAAATTGTGTAAACCAACACTGTAGGTGACTGCCACTAAAATGTTGGTTCTACTATGTTCATTATATCTACTATTTTTCAGGTTTTGTGTGATTTTTCTTTTGAAAAATATATGTCACATAGCGTAGAAACCACCAGCGACTGACAACTTTCTTCTTCTTATAATCTACACTTTCTAACATATAAGCTATTTTTGAAGTGCCAAAATGTACTGAACAAATAAAATTTCTATAAAACGCCACACTGTGCAACATACTTGCAGTGAGAGTCACAATCACTGAAATCCAGCACCCATGGCCTATAGCCTGCTCAGGAGCACCGCAGTCGTTGGTCCGTGGATAAACCACGCAAATCCGCTGCATTATGCCGCACACAAACAGACCCGACCTGCGGGCAGATCAGTGAGACTACATCTGACGAGCAGGTCCTGCTCATTAGTGGGAACTGAATGGCTTCAGATCAGGGCCAATCCATTACAGATACCCACAGAAATGATCTGTGGTTTTGGCCTGTCACAGAAATCCAGTCATGTGGCCAGCTATTCACAAGCCACAGACAGCATGTTGATGAAGTATGACCACAGTGATCAATCCGTGTAACAGATGACTTGTTCAAATACTCTGAGAATCAATAATAATGAGGATAGGTAGCAACTCACCATAAAGATGATTGCCGAGCCACAGGCAGGCATGTAGAAAAGACAATCAACTCTCACAACTAAAATTCCAGCCAGTTTTTGTCAGAAAACGAGAGCAGACACACAGTTACACAATCACTCAGACACAACTCATGCACACATGGCCACTGTCTTCAGCTGCTGTGTCAACATCTCTGAAAATCTGATCCAAAAAAACCATTCCTCATAACTACCTGCCTCTCGTCAGCAGCTGCTAGGTTAGTGGCAATAAGAGGCAGTAGCACTGACTACAAGCTGAGGGGACTGGCAGGAAAGGGAGAAGCAATAGTCATGAGGGAGTAGGGAAGTGGCGCACATACTCAGCTGCAACCAGCCAGCGACAATGAATGACACCGCAGTAAACAATTTCAGCTATTGAGACAAGGACGAGATTTTTCCAGCCCCCCCCCCCCCCCTCTCTCTCTCTCTCTCTCTCTCTCTCTCTCTCTCTCTCTCTCTCTCTCTCTCTCTCTCTCTATTCCCCCCCCCCCCCCCAAAAAATTTCCCTGACATGTTTAACTTCCAGACCTTGTGGCAACCCTGAAAACTGTACTTACAAATGTTCAAAAACTGGTATTAGGTGAGGAATCGAGAAATATACTATATCTCCCTACATATTGTTCCCACAGGAACCACAAAGACAAGCAAAGACAACACAACACTAATTACAGTGCACACAGACACATTTGAGCAGTAATTCTTCCCACACCCTACATGGAAACGGAATGGGAAGAAATCTTAAAACGTGGTACAATGACAGGGTCCCCTGCCTTACAGTGGTTTGCAAAGTATGGATGTATATATGTACCTCCAATCATCATCCGATATTTTAAAACAGCTTTGTTTTAATCAGCAAATTATTCTGTTACGTTTTAATTACAATTTGTTTGAAATGGTTTCCTTTTCCTCAACAGCAGCATACCTGCCATGACTTTAGCTTTAGTACCTTAATTAAATAATCACACTTGAATAAATTTTTGCTACATTTCCAATTTCTTGCCCAATGCAAATGTTTATTTCTAGTTTTGTATCTATTATCGCCTTACAACCACATGCAATTTTAAAGCAGTTAATGACTATTGCATTATCACATCTTGTAGAAATTCACAGTTGTTGCAGTAATGGCTAATGTATAACCTAATTTCTGTATCATACCTGAAACTTCCCACTTTTTGGCTTACTTTTACATTAAAAACTGCCACTATGATACTGTAATACGATCTGATGCCAGTTTTACCAGCTTCCATAACACTACATTGAGGTCTTCTACTTTCTCATCAAAATGTGAGCAAACCCGTGCACTCTTGAATGATTTCCATACAATGACTTGGTCATATTTTAAAGAGGTATTGATAATATTGCTTAGTGCAATAGACTGGTGATTAATTATTATGACTCTAATGGACTTAAATCTTATCCATCACTTTTATATAAGAACCCACTGCAAACGTCAGTTGCATTGCTTTGATAGAACAGTACTCTACAGCTTTTCAATTAATTGTTATAGATCTAAGAATCTATCATCAGGAGTAAAAAATTAAATAAATTTAAACTGAAAGTTATCACAAAATATCGTGGCAGTTACTTGGCTCTGTGGTAGATTATCATCTGCTAACCCTAACAGTTAAAAATTGCAGTGCATCAGTCAACTGAGGCTTCTGATCCCACCCATCTGCTTTGACCTGTGGCTGTGTGCGATGGTGCCCTGTGGTGGTGTAACGATTTCATTTGAACTTTTGTTTTGGTAGAGCGGAGTTGTTGGCAGTGTCTGTGACTGAAGGATTGAAATTGTTTTCCGTGAGTAATAAATTTTTCTGTGCGTTTGCATTTTCAATAGGTGTTATTGGTTTGCTGTTTGTGGTGCAGTAAGACATTTAATTTATTGGTGGCTGCTTTTGTTAGGTATGGATGTGACGATCCAGTTCAATAGCACAAGGTTGTGGGCAGAGATGGGGGAGGACACAATGTCTCTGTTTCTGCATATGTTTGGATTGATAGCAGAGATTGTCAAATTTAGTATCTACTGAAAAAATATGAGGTCGGCAAGAGTTCCGGCATCTCTGACCAGGGATGGGTACATGTGGCGGGGTCGAAAGGACAACCTCGCTCCATTACATGTGGTACCTGGTTCAAGAAATCTAGGTTGGCCACGAGATTGTTTTGATGACTTACTATTTTTGTTATTGGTCCTCTGGTGCACAACAGACTGGAGTGAGTGAGAGGACGGTGTTAGATTGGTTTTCTTTTTGTAGCGAAGTGTGTTCTCAGTATGTGAAGTATAGGGATAAGTTGGGTGTGCTGGGGGTGGTGGTTGAGATACACTAATCACAGCTTGGGAAGAGGAAATATGGGAGGGGTAAGTCTCTGGTTGTTTATGGGTGTGGGGGGTTGTTATATTTGGGGGGGGGGGGGGGGGGAGGGGTGGACTGATATTGTTTTCAGGGTTTGAGGGGGGGGGGGGTGTACTAAGAGGGAATTGGTGGGGTTAATTGAAGAGTATATTGAGGAGGGGAGTAGTGTAGTTTCAGATGCTTTTGGGGAAGAGGGGTTATGATCATATAGTTGTAAACCATAGTTTAGAGTTTAAAAATTACAAAACTGGGCATGACTAATACAATAGAGGGATTTTGGGGAGCGGTTAAATAACTGGTACAGAGTGGGAAGTGTCACTGTTCTAACCTGCAAGCTCATTTAGATGAGTACTGCTGGCAGGGGAGTGTTCTTGGGCGTTGTTGTATTTTTCTGAGGGCAGTGAGTAAGACGTATAGTTCAAGGGTGGTTAGTTGAGGGGGTTTGGTATGGGGGGAAGGGGGGGGGGTTGTGTGTAATGGTTGTGGATTTAGGTGAGCGGGTTGCAGGTGGGGGGGGGGGGGGGACATTTCATGATTATGTTGCAAAGGATCTTTTTTGTTGCAGTTGTTTTTGAACTGTAATATGTGATAGAGTTTTGTTTAGTTCGTGGCCTTTACTTGTTGGCAGATTTTTTTTTTTGGGGGGGGGGTTAAGTTTGGGAGAGGGAGCAGGGGCTGGAGTTGGTAGATTGTGGGTGGTTTGTGCTTTTCTTTGTGTGTGTGTGTGTGGTTTTTCTGTGGGTTATTGGGGTGACCAAACTAGTGTGTAGCTCGGGAATTTGTTGGTGGTACGTAGTTCCCCCCCCACCGCGAGTTGTGATGTTGTGTGGGAGTTTTGAGGTGCTGTGAGTTTTGTTTTATTTATCGAAGATGTAGGTGTTTGGTTTTTTGGCATCGTCAGCTGTGGTTGACCTACATAGCTGAAGGGAAGTTACAGATTCCTGTGGATTTTGTGGGTGTAGCGGAAAGTGGGAATTTTGTGCTGTGTTTCCTTTTTTTGTCGGGTTTGTGGCCGTCGTGCGCGTTTTTTATGTTTATATTTGCCTTGTCGCCACCCTAAAACCCATAGTTTCCTGCGCTTGCCACGTTAGTTGGATTATATTTTTGGAGGGAGATGTTACTGTCGTATTTATATGTATGTACGTTTTTGTTGTCGTGTTTATGTAGTGACGTCATAAGCGCCATATTGGAGACGCTGAGAATGGTCATTTCCGCCATACTGATGGCATCATGGGTCAAAGGAGATGGGTGGAATCGGACGCTTCTGTAATCCCGTTTTTGTGTTTTTCACTTATCTGGCGTGTTTCCAGCGACAGTCTCTTCGTCCTCCTCTTATGATATGTTGACACCCCCCCCCCCCCCTACACACACTGTTCTGCACACGACCCAACGGTTAGAAACGCTGTCTTCGTAGATGGCGAGAAAAGTATAGCAACAGAAAAAGACAGTAACGCATTAGGCGTACTGATAGTAATAAACACAAAAAAAGAAAAGCGTGTAACAATATATGACCGTCATATTATATTGGACATGAAACACTATTCCCAGGTTACTTGCCTTGGAAGGTGGCTTCAACTTTGTCAACTGAGGTAGGGGTCTCCTCTCCGTTCTCTTCGTCGCTGGGCGACGAACTACTTGAATCGGAAGAACCGGCCTCCACCCCCACCAATAACTCGAATTCTGGTAGTAACAATTCGCTCTTTGCAACTACTACGTTGTTTTCTGCATAAAAGAGTGTCCATTAACAATTTAATCTCTTTAGGAAACGAAGGATTGTTTTTTTTTTTCCAAATTACTACTTGCCTTCACATACTTCTTTGTGACCTGCTTTCCAATCCGAAACTTGGTGCTGCCTACTACAGTAATTAGCTTTCTTGCACTTTGCACAATGACTCGTACTTTTACACCCACATACGATGCACAGTTTACAGTATGTACTCGCACATATCTCTTTACACCAATTCTCTTCGTACACTGGTGGGTCATAGGGGTAAAAAGCATTTTTCCGTGGCAACTGACACCGAAAAACTTTGAGATTTACGTTGGTGTTATTTTCGCAACAGTCAGGACTCAAACATAAAAATATGAATATTGTACGATGAAAGCAATTTTCCTGCTCCTCAATAGGGGCGTACACTTGGCACAGAAAAATACAGGGATTCCCGCACTTCCGACACTTTAAATCTTCTGCATCTGGTATGTTAAAATCAAGCCAAGCAGGATATCCGCCAACTTTGCTCGGGAAGAATCTACTATCTAGTTTCCAACGATCAACACAAGTCTCAACATAACCTACGGACAATTCACACGAGTCTTCGCTGGAAGCTGACATCTTCACATTTCAAAGATTTTCCGCAGACGTCTGGAGATTAGAGTTGTGGCGATTCGTGAATGAGTCGTTCATTTGAACGACTCTAAATAAAGAATCGTAAGAATCGAATCGTGATACGGACGAATCGTCGTTCAAAAGAATCGTAAGAACGATAGCGTGTTTCCGAGTCGTGACAATTCCAAGTACCAACGATTCATCGATTCTTAGTACGCTATGCTTCGAAGGCAACTTCCCGAATCATGCCGGGTCGTGCCGAATGATTACGACCGCCAGATGACAGTCAAGTGGAGGTTGCGTGTGAACAAAGGAAGCTCGGAACGAACCAACGAAGTTCGTGGGTCGTAATATTACTCGTGAAAACCAAGCTGACATTTGGCGGTGGCTGACGGAAACGAGCGTAAAGGCATTTCCCATTGACTATCCCTATATAGTGCGCATACGCGGATTCGTGTCATCCTACGTTTTTCTGTGCTCTTTCCAATTCCACAGCACCTTATATTTCACAATAAAGCAACTGTCAGCCCTCACACACTGCAAATTTAGCTCAACTTTTGTTTCGCCAAAATACAAGGCATAGGTATTTTGCTTTTAATTTGTCTGAGAACTTGCTTCTGCCACTACTATTTATGTGAGAAGACGACATACTTCTAAAGTGTAGGATACAATCGTATACAGCGACATTACTTCACTGCTAATTTGCCAATTCTGTTAGTTCCACCAGTCCCGGCACTAAATGGCTGTCGCTCTAGACCAATATTACAGAGCCTATATAGAGAGAATGTAGGCACTCTAACCAATACCTTTCTTGGCGGATCGCCGTGTAATACCGTCTTTAAACAAAAGCTTTTTTATTAATAATTTCCAGTTCGAGTTTTCGAATGTTATCCTGTTCAGATTCATATTAAATTTTAGTGAAGTAATGTCGACGTATACGATTGAATCCTGTTGTTTAGAAGTATGTCGTCTTTTCACGTAAATAGTAGTGACAGCGGCAAGTTCTCCGACAAATTAAAAGCCAAATACCTATGCTTTGTATTTAGAAGAAATAAAAGTTAAGCTAAATTTGCTGTGTGGGAGGGCTGTCAGCTGCGTTATGAATTACAAGGGTGATGTGGAATTGGAAAGACATCTTAGCACAGAAAAACTTAGAATGATATGAGCCAAACCACGTCTGCCTCACTGCTAGATTTTATTATAAAACAGACGTCAGTAGTTAGGCGCGTTCAAGCCACACAACCAAACTGGCATACCACGTAATTTTGCACCACCTTCCGCACAAATCGACTCCTCTTTCCTGGCATACTGAAATAAAACAATAGATGCAATCAAATCAAACGTGACCTTTCAACAATTAAGGCATTACACGTATAAATCGAGAATCACACTTGTAACGTCATATGCATGTTTACTCATAAATAAACTATTTCTGGCATATCTTATCAGTTCGATTCTAACCCCATTGACAAGTTTAGACCTGTCCTGCCATCTGTGAGTAAGATGTAGAACTTTTTGCATTCAGTAAGAATCGTGCCATCGCAGACTAGAATGAATCGTGAAAGAACCGTGAACGAATCGTAGGAATCGATTCGCAATGTGAGATTGAATCGTAGGAATCGAATCGGGAAAAAGAATCGTGTTGCCCAACTCTACTGGAGATTGAGAACTAGCGTCTATGGGACTATCGAATGATCCGCCAGATGTCCCTAGGTTCGTTCGAGATACAGTTGCAATCCTTGGAACCACGCTAATGCGCTCGATGGAGGCATTCTCCCAGTTCCCGTGGTTCGTGACGGCGCGAAAGCTGTTCGAGTTGCGGCCAGTGGGCGGTTCCAACTAGTTTCGACTGATCAGAGGAAATTCTTCTTCCTAGCTCCAAAGCATTTCATAAACCTGCTCCAAAGAGACCATCCCTCGCATGAGCAGAGTTTTTTGTGTTCAGTCTCGTAGCATTCTCGTCGAAGGTTAACAGTTCTAGGTTCCTGCTAGCCTTGTAGAGGAACTGTATATTTGAAACTTGTGAAAATTTAATGCAGCCTTGTGCAATTTTATTCCCTTTAGGGATTTTTCTGTAGAAATGTGTTGCATATACAGAAGGGTCCAAAAAAAAGTATCCACTGTTCAAAAGTCCATAACTGGCAAACTAATTGACAGAGTTGTCTCATCTTTGGTAGTGTAATACCTGGGGTATCACAAGTAAAAGGATCTCATTATCCTTTAAACATACTTTCAAAATGAATAACTTTTTTCTCTTCCACACAAGGCTCCGATCACAATAGCCGATAATTGGGGGTCACACACCACAATCATTGCTATAAATGACACGCACACATTAAGTTGGCTCACTTTATAGAGGGGAAGTGGCATAGGTAGAAAGACGCATGCTATGCTGGTACACATATATTAGGGAAATGAAGCTGCATGCTAGATTCTTAACCAATGGACACATTGCGGCAATTGCCTACCAAATAAACCAATGATATTTTTTCTTCAAATCAGATAATTTCCGTCATTTGTAAACTTTAGGCATTTGTTACGTCGTCGTTTATTAACACTGATACTAATTATCTGCAAAGCATTGTCAAGCAGCAATAAAAGATGGGTAACCAAAATCAGTGAGGCAAGCGGATCAATTTTTTCATCATATGCATATAATCAAAATTTGTAAAAGAAAACAGGATCTTTATGAAGAAAGTGGTAATTAAGAAAGCATTCAGTTAACATTTTGTATCACTAGTTCTCCAGGAAGTGCCGATAACGAATGAAACACGACACCACTCACGTATTTTTTTATGCTTTGCACAATGCATTTCGAGAATTACTCGTCATCATGATCAAATATTTACATTAGTATTTTTGTGTTGTGCTGCCTGTCTTGCACTGTAGCCGTCTTTTAGTGGTTTTATGATACAGTCCCTTCTCTATTATGCAGAATACAAGACACAAACCAACACTCTTACTGATTGTTAAATTTCACAGTGTGTGTGTGTGTGTGTGTGTGTGTGTGTGTGTGTGTGTGTGTGTGTGTGTGCAGTACCATAACCTCGAAAAGATGACCCAATACAGCGCGAGAGAGGCACAACACACATACAAACAGCACACAAAATGTCCGCCCCCGGTAGCTGAGTGGATACCGAGCGACGCGGCGCAGTGGTTAGCACACTGGACTCGCATTCGGGAGGACGACGGTTCAATCCCGCGTCCGGCAATCCTGATTTAGGTTTTCCGTGATTTCCATATAGCTCCAGGCAAATACCGGGATGGTTCCTTTGAAAGGGCACGGCCGACTTCCTTCCCCGTCCTTCCCTAATCCGATGAGACCAATGACCTCGCTGTTTGGTCTCTTCCCCCAAACAACCCCAACCCCCGTAAGTCCAGGATGGCATGCCATGAAGGGAACCAAAACTGGGCGTAAAATGTAGTCACACTGCTTTGGGCATAACTTTTTACAGTTGCCCGTTAAGAACAATGGCTGCTAATTGGAAACAGGTGTTAGGAAAAATCAGAGGCAGCTTAATACTGCATGAAACGAGAGACTTAAATATCAAGCAAAGAATTAAACTAATAAACTGTGCAGTTCTTTCGAAAGCTGCATATGTCGCTCAGATTTTACCAACACCTCCAGACGTAGTGAAATCTATAATGAGCACAATCTGTCGATACATATGGAAAGGCCATATTTTTAGAGTAGCAGTAGGAACGACTACATCGAGACCCGAAAACGGAGGCCTAGGGCTGACAGACCTTCGGAGGAAAACACTGCCCTCTTCATTAAAAGAACGCTGAAACTTATAGAGACACAGCCGAACAGCGTAACTGCCGCTCTATTTGACCTTCTCGAACCCGGAAAAATGCAGCTGCCAGTAGATGTTCACAACATAAATTACAACCTGAAGCATATTAAGGATTTTTATGTAGAATTAAGCTACTTGACACGCATTTTATCAGACAAAAATAAGAGGACAAGTAAATATATAGTAGAGAACTTACGATCACGCGAAAACCAAAATAAAATGGAGCTGAAGTATCCCAAGAAAAACTGGGAAAAAATATGGACAAATATAAATAACAAAACACTGACTACGGAAGTGCAAGCGTCATGGTACAGAGTTGTCAACAACATTATTAGTACCAATGAAAAACTGTATTCAATAGGACTACAAACAACCAATGTGTGCCAAAAATGTCACAATTTGGACTCCTTAAAGCATCGCTTCATCTGTAATGGATACAAGAATATTTGGAATGAGATTGTATTGCAAGTCGCTTTTCTCAAACGGACCGATGGAAGAGAAATCACATTAAACGATATACTCTTCCCAGAAGAAATTTCCTTTCCACCACAAAAACACAATGTCATCTTGTGGCTATTCGGATTTTGTTAGTTATGTTGTTAACAACAAAGGCAATGATAATCTACAAGAATATCGAGAATATATGAAAGACAAATACTTCAAAATATACTGGAACAAAGACCATAAAAAGAAGTTCGGAAATATGATGCAAATTTTGTTTCAGAAACAAGGCATTGGTTAATATCTAAATTATATGAAATCGACCAAACAAGATAGACTGCCAAAGTAGGGGATTGCTGTTGAGGGTGAAGTACAGTGGGGACTTCGTGTGCCCCGGGACTGATACGGTAGCCGTGAAGGCCTCAACAGAACTCCAAAAAAGCATGTTTTCCCAAGAAATAACAGGAGTCATGCCACAGCACAAGAATAGTAAGGTAAAACTATTCTCATGCAAAAGACGCGCATCACTGAAGAAGTTTAATTTCCAATCTTACTTTTTATTTTTGCTTCTCTCTCACTTTTGTTTAAATTCTAATGGAAGAATATATTGCGTTCCGTTAATGCAGTCAATAGTATTATAGAGAGAGTTATTTTCACCGTAATCAATTCGGATTACAATTTACAATTTTCTAACATTGTCTTCAAGATGCAATTAAGTTTCGTAACCCATTAAAAACAAAGCAAAAAAAAGTGGGGCATTGAAGCTCGCCGAAGAAGGCGCATGAAGGAGAGCGAATGGAAGGGCTAGAAGGGGAGATGGGAGGCCCTAAAAAAAGAAAAGAAAAAAATATATAAAAAAAGGAAAAAAAGTGGTCAGCGCGACATAATGTAATCCTAAGGGCCCAGGTTCGATTCCCAACTGGGTCGGAGATTTTCTCCGCTCAGGGACTAGGTGTTGTGTTGTCCTATTCATCATCATTTCATCCCCATCGAGGCACAAGTCGCCGAAGTGGTGTCAAATCGAAAGACTGGCACCCGGCGAACGGTCTACCCGACGGGAGGCCCTAGTCACACGACATTAATATTATTAGCACACAAAATACGTATGCAAATATTTCCACAACCATGAAAGAATGACATACCTGTCGCACTATTTCATTATTTGAATCAGAAGCATTTGAGCAACGCAAAAAGAGTATTATACAGGTGTCAATTAGCACTGCCACGGTCAGGAAACGAAACATGCGAAATGTACATTCAATTTTACGTAAAGGGTTCCGACGGTCGATGTTATGCATTACTCAAACACTTATTGAGTATGTTATCTTGTTTGGTCACATTAGCGCTAGCAGACACCGATGCTCTCTTTGCATTGCTCAAACGTTTCTACTTCCCATTTGTGGTAGGCACTTCTTGGACTGATCACCTAACACCATGAGCAGCAGTGAAATAAAATAGTAACTGGAGAAGAGGTTGAGAAATCAGCCAAATGGTTACAAAACAAAGACTTAGTAGCCCCTGACCTAGATTTCTATATTTCTAAAAATATCTTCTTCAGAAGGAGAGGGTCTTGTTACACCACATGATGGTACATTAGATTAGATGAAGCTGAGTGGCCCTTGTCATACATAAAATTGACAGATGTCTTCAGATTTACACAGTTGCTGTTTTGCACCTATGTTTAAGATTTTTTTAACTAGAGAAATTATGAATTATTCTTGTTATTTACCATTTTCCTCAGTAACATCTAGTTCTTTTACATATTTTAATTGTAGGCACATGCCGACAAATTGGATAAAACTGTCTCATTGATACATATGATTTTGTTGTGGTTGCAATGAGTACAGTTTAGAAACGTATCACTAGTGCTAATGGCATTAACTATATTCATGAACATTGTTGCAGACTAGTGTCAGTGAATTAAAACCTGTTTCTTAGAAAACAACAACCAGAAAATGTCATATCAGTTTATGGGGTCAGTACCAACATGCTTGAGACGTACATTAGCACTTGCATGTCCTTCGACATTTTGTCGTTGCACTGGTAGGGCTTTGATAACAGGTAAATCAATGGCACTTTAATTATAATTAAGAGTGAATAGGTATTAGATCTTTCATTTTTGTGTGTTTCACTGCTGTAGCTTTAAAAGTGGGCATTAAATGTGCCCTTTTACACATCCAAACATTTTGAGGAGATAGTGCTTTGTGGCTCAATACCAACTGTTATTATAAATCTGAAGGCAGCTTCATTTCACCAGCATATAACGCATTGCTTGCATATTGATATAAATCGCGTTACTGGTCATTTTTGGCCTTAGGCCATTTTTAATGGTCTGAAATAATAATGCCAAACGTTCAGTAAAATGTGTAAGATACATCAGTGAAAAGCATTATACTAACACAATACTGCACAGTTCTTGTTTAAATTGGTGATGTGTGTGCTTCACTTAAAAAAACGTATTTCCAGCCACTTGTTCCTACACGTAAGGATGTTAAATGTTGCAAATATAATCTTGCACATACAAATTAACTTACTAACACAACTTTCACACCACTTCATGTAATCAAAAACATTACTCACATCTATTGTACTAATATCTGCACATTCGTTTAACAACGTATTAGTACTTTTACACACTTATACATAAATATAACTACAAACAATCCTGCCAGAGGAACATCCACAATTGAGCATTATAGTAGAGGCTGAAAATGCCACTTTGGTTGTAAGGTTACATCTAAAGCAGTACTTTGAACCTCTACTACAAACATAACTGTAACAAATCGTGGGAAACGCGCATCGTCCAAACAGTGTATTAAGGCCTGTCATTTTGCAAAGGCAAAGTTGTCGCCAGAGGAGCTGTGGTCATATGATCACAATATTGTGTATGTGACATTAACTCTTACCAAACTTCTTACATAATGGACTTTGACATTACTTACAACCATTACAGACAGAATCAAACATTCGTTATGGCTGCAAAGATACTATGAGGTCTTATCAAATATTTTTAAGAAGTTTCTTCCACTTTATATGCCACTGCTGAAAATAACTTCTTTGGCATTTGTCATTTCACAAAACACAAAGTGGTACAACGAAACTGTCTCTTGTCACTATAGTAAAATAGTGTGTATATTTGATTTAAGTCCAATGTGACACTCATCTGTGAATTGTTAAAATTGTTTTCAATGCTGTAAGGGTGTGTACAATACCGTCAAATGCTGAAATAATTTACATTCATTATTACTGTATACATATATGCATCATTATGGTAATATTAGTTGCTCACATGTTCATTTCCCTAAAGTAGTACAATAAAATTAATAGTTTTCATCATTAAATGAATTAATGACCAAAAACTGTCGGATCTTGTCATCCAATCCTTCTATAGCTGAAGGAAAAATTATTCATTTTGCTTTTCATACCTGTAATTCATATGCACAACACATTTCTACTGTAAAATCCCTAAGGGGAAGAAAATTGCTCTAGTACATCTGAAATGTTCACAGGTCTGAGATATACTGCCCCTTCAACGAGAGGGCTTCCAGCGTGAACACAAAAAGCTATGCATATGTGTGAACTTTTCGCTTTGCAGTAAGATTATTAAATGGTTTGAAACTGTTAGTAGAAATTCCTGTGACCAGTCGAAATAGGTCATGACCATCCATTGTCCAGCACTCAAACCACTTGTGGCTAGTCACGATGCGCAGTAGCTGGGAAAAAGTGTCGACCAAATGCATTCGCATGATTGTGACTGGTCCTGATCGTGTATCAAAAGAACCTCTTACGACAGGCAGAGATCTCTATTTGTATTATTATTATTATTGTATTGATTTAGTTTTGACTTCTAGCATACATACATCTTAGCAATTACAAATTAAAAGGATTTCCAAATATATTAAAGTAATATATTACCATATGCATACATACACTATAGGGAACACATTCCTAAATTTTCCTTCAGACTGAAGCTGTTATATGTATATTCAATTATATCACTCTAAAGAAGCTGTAAGCTAACCACATGTTTGCATAAAAATGTTTGATTCAGTTATATTAGAACAAATAAGCCCTCGGTCACAAATACTACGTCAAAATTGACCAGGTTTCGATGCCACTATGAGCATCGTCTTCAGAATTAGACTAACTGTTCTAAAACATATTAAGTATATAATACATTTCCAAAAGAAACTACTCATCAATATGAACCCTCAGCCCCCTAAACTTCGGTCCCAGTTCAAAATTCATAAACCTAATCATCCAATACGTCCAATCTTCAATAGCATGAATAGCGCGTATCACGATTTGGCTCGATTTCTACATGAAACTTTGAAAAAATCTTTCGTTTTCGAAAATAATTGTTCTGTTCCTAACAGCCACGTTTTGGTCCAAAATATTAAAAACTTAGTGTGCAATTCAGGCACCAAGCTCTTTTCCTTAGATATTAAAAATCTTCATACCAATGTCCCGGTACATGAGACGCTCATCATTGTGGAAGAAAATTTACGACAATTTAAAAAAGATCTATCAGATGAACAGATTACCGATTTATGAATCTCATTAATGTCATTGTCAAGTACAACTACTTTGAATTCAACGGACAACTGTACCAGCAGTCTGATGGGCTCGCTCTGGGCAAGCCTTTAGCCGGCATCCTTGCCGACATCTTTATCAATTCCTTGGAAAAAAGCTGTTTAACCGTGTCTCAGCCGCTTCACTAGGTATCCTTTGTTACACAAGATACGTTGATGATATTCTAGTCATCTATAACAGTCCCGCCGATAGAATTGATCATATATTTAAACTTTTTACCGACCTCCATGAAAAAATTTCTTTCACTATTGAACTCGAAAACGAAAACCTCTAACTGCATTATTTAGACTTGCCGCTTACAATAGAAGACAATAACATCACTTTCAATATTTTTCTAAAAGAAACGTATACTGACCAAATCATGCCTGCTTCCACCGAGCCACCTCTATACCACTTTCAACAGAAAAGTTTAATGAGGAGATCAATTTACTTAAAACCATAGCAGTCAATAATGAATATATGCCTAACATAGGGGACGATATCCTAAAAAAGAAAACTGCAAGAACTACCATGCTCAACACCTCATGCAACGAAATTAACCCAAAAAACGTTTTTCTATTCCTTTCATGGGATCCATTTCCTATCAGATTCAGCACATGCTTCGCAACAAATACAACTGCAATCAAAACTAGACATGATTGTCTTAATGGGAATTCCGCGATCGTTCATTACATAAAATATGGCGTTTCAGTCTTCGATCGCTATTCTTTATTTTCAATTACCGGTTTCGGGCTAGCTGCCCATCTTCAGATCATATATCGCAGTTACAGAGTAATTTGTCCGTATAGAACAATCGGTTCGCTGTCATAACCGATTGTTCTGTACGGACAAGTTACACTGTCACTGCAATACATGATCTGAAGATGGGCAGCTAGCCCGAAACCGGTAATTGAAAATAAAGAATAGCGATCGAAGACTGAAATGGCATATTTTATATAACTGCAATGTTGCTTTCTCTACTAATAATAATCTAAAGAGAAACTCTATTCATAATTTGAAATCCATTCGCTCCCCTACACAAAGTTCCGGCGTTTATAAGATCATCTGCGATACCTGTTCCTCCTGTTATATATGGCAAACTGGACGTGCTTTCACCATCAGACATAAAGAACATCTTTTGAGAAAGAACGGCACCAGTCCCCTAACTTCATCCTTTGCCGATCATCTCTCAACTACTGGACACGTGCCTAAAGCCATAGGCGATAACAATATTCTGCATACCGAAAAGAAGGGGCGTAGGTTACATGTTTTAGAGGAACTGGAGATTTTCAAACATCTCTCTCGTCATGATGGTCTCATTCTCAATGAACAGCTGCAGCTGCGAAATAAAAACTTTTTCGGCTGTATAAACCGATTGCTTGATCTTTGATTCAGATTTCCTCATGCAATTTACCGAAATGTTGTTTTCCTGTTACATCTTTGCTGTTTTCTTGTGTGTCATAACTAACGTTTTTTACGTTACGAAATGTATCTCTGTTTAAAGCAGATAAATACGTAACTTCATCCTATTATTATTAGTACTTATGTTATGCCTGAATCAGCTGCATCACAATTTCATGTGTCTAATTTTGAATGTACAGTAGCCTAGTTGTTTCTGCAGCTACTAGATAGCGCTCGTAGCAACACCCTGTTTACTTGCCCACACTTTCTAACCTGGGCACCTCAGTCTTGTTGCAACCCTTGTTCACTAAAGTACGAGCAGCCCTTAGCAGCTCGCCATCTTACTTACAACTATTCATGACGTCGCCTTTCTGGCTTAGATCATTTTTAATGTGTGACTTGTAAGTACTGCATCTTCTTCCAGACAGTACAAACTTTAATGTTATTAATGTATTATATACTTAATATGTTTTAGAACAGTTAGTCTAATTCTGAAGACGATGCTCATAGTAGTGTCGAAACCTGGTCAATTTTAACTTAATATCTGTGACCGAGGGCTTATTTGTTCTAATATAATTGTGACACGGTCACTGAACCTTAGCAGCTATGTTCAAATGTTTGATTCAGTTCTATAATTAATTTTTTGAGTCCATTGTTTGTTTTAGATTTCTGTTTTTTTTTTTTTTTTTTTTTTTTTTTTTTTTTTTTTTTTTTTTTTTTTTTGCTGTAAACCTGTGGTGGTATATGCACACCCTGTCGCATCTTCAAGATCTGGAATAGTGCAAAGCAACAAGCAGTAACAAGTCTTGGGACCTCCTTTAAAAAATTGATTCTGCTTTTCTTCCAGCGTTTGCACTGAAACAGGATGTGAACAAACTATGTTCTGCCCACTCTCCATTGTTGCCAAATTTATTCAAGATAGCGGCTCCAAGCTGGCAGTGGTAGATATGACAACATCGCAATGATGTTATGGCTGGAAGTTCAAATTTTGGTGGGAAGATAGGTCAATGGGGCTACCTCCACTGACATAACCCCCTCTCCTCCCTTCTCCCCTCCTCCATAAAATTGCGGGAAGTTAGAATTCCAGCAGGACAACACAACACACCACGGCTACCTCCACTAACCTAAGAAAATGGCGGGAAAATAGGTCACTTGGGCTACCTCCACTATCCTAAGTCATCCAACCGCCACCTCTTCCTAGGAATTGGCTGGGAAAGGACTGAGACTGTGCTGGATAGGATGGATGTAAGTGTTTATTTTGCACACAGTGTTTATTTAAACAATTTGAGGCAGTAGCTCCATCCAGTGTGTCCACCATAAGGTCCAGAATCCAACTGACCTAGCACACAGTACTGCCACCAGAGGGCATCATCGCCCCTCTGTGATGTAATCCAAGATGGCGGTCTGGGGGGGAAAATGGCGAGAAAAGGACTCAGTCTGCGCTGAGATTCTGGAGAGAGGAAGGAGTGTACTTTATTTATTTTGGAACAACTTATTTAGGGACGGATTTCACATAGTTCATTTATTACACTGATACAAAACACTCGCTCTGATGTGCTTGGGGTCACAATACATAGTTTACAGACTTGCAGACTACTCATAAACTGTCGAAATAATGCAGCACACTGATGTACAGACACGCAAACAACTCGTAAATTACCGAAATAATGCAGTACACAGCATATAGACCTGCAAACTACTCATAAAACATCGAAATAATGCAGTACATTCATGTGCAGACACGAAAACAACCCATAAATTCTAAAAAAATAATGCATGTAAAAGGCTCTGCAAACACGCTTGCAATGCTTCAACAGCCGAAAATAATACACTGGAGAAACACACATTGCATGTAAGAAACACTTTCGAACTATCATCAACCGCAACTATCAGAGGCTCCAATGCCCGCACGTGCAGACGCCGCTATGAGCCACCGCCAGACGCAAGCCAGCGCCGGAGTGCAAGCCACCACTCTCATGCTGCTGCCACCTACAGCAAGCAGGTGAAAGTCGCATCTATTTTCGGGTATACAGTTAGAGTTCTTCAAGTGTTATACTGACGTCACATGTGTGTGTAAATAAGAGGCAAGTCACACTCTGGGCTGCACACATGTGTTTACTGTTGCTGGTGTGAAACCTCTCTACCTATAAATACTGATGTCATAGGTCGCGCTATACAAATCTGTTCCAATACTTCGCTTGAATAGCACAGGGTGCATCGTTCCTAGCGATCCTAACAGGAGATACGAGCTGCGTCTAACCATGCACACATTTACCTGCCAAGCATGGCTGACAAATCGCCGTGAAATGTTCGCATGGTGACTCATCATCTAAAAGGTTCTCCATGTTATACTCACGTCACATGGCTATGTAAATAAGAACCATGTCGACCTCTCGGAAATTGTAAAGTGCTGCAGAAATAGTTAACAGTCACTTTTGTAAGAGCTTTCGTGATGTCTCAGCTTGTCTGCATGGAAATTCTGGTCCTAACAGGAGCTGTTAACAAAAATAGCCCAGAATAACACCGAATGCTTTCTCCCTCGTGACCATAATAGGACACCCTGTCCATTATTTATCAGTCCCTTCTAGGAATTGGTAAAGTGCTATCCCCATCGCTCTGACCCAGTAGCACTGCAACATACTCCTCTGTCATCATCATCATCATCATCATCATTATCGTATGAGCCTCGTCGGAATCAGTATAAACGCAAGGTATGTTTGCCTCAGTGCATACCGACTTGCCTCTCCCCAACACCATCATCAACTGGGAGGACTCAGAATAGTATTAATACTAATATAGATGATCCTGTGGCTAGTGGCAGTTCTCTCTCCTGTCCTTTTAGTGAAGGACATCAGGTCAGTGATACCATACCACAGTTAGAATACTCGTTGATTGCAGATGCTTTTGAGGAGCGAATCTTGTTCACAAAGATCGAGAATCTGGCAGGAGGGTACCGCGACTCTAAGGGTGTGCCTTCCTGTCGCAGAAACGGAGGTCTGCAGTATGCCGCCATTAAATGCAGTGCGGTGCTTTGCATCGAATTATCGCATGGCCCCCTCCCTCCCCCGCCCCCAAAGTTGAGTCTGGTGTTGAAGAGAAAACTCTTCATTATCTTTATGGGGGGAAATGGTGTGATAACGTGGAGCATGACAATCACAGAATGGTTTCGTAAATCCACCTTGAATGCTAAACTGGCCCGGTTTTCCGAGATGGAGGTCAGAGGGTTAGCTAAAGCACTCAGCCGAATATTACACCTGGACATCCATACACATGTCTATGATCCGGTAAATGGAGGGTCAAGCTATATCAAGCTCCCTAAAGGTATAACTAACAAGAAGACATGCATTAATGTAGAAAATAGAACCGATCAAGCTTGTTTTGCATGGTCAGTCCTGGCTTGCGAAAGAAATCACGATTGTAGGGATCATCTTGAGCTTCCCAGTACATACCATGTAGGTGATAATATTCCTTTGTGTTATAAATTTGATGCTATAGACTTCCCCCTCAAGATCCAGAACATACCTGGCATATCGGTTCGTATTTATGGCCTGTAGAAGAAAAGCAAGTCACATGATCAAGACAAGCATACTGTTATCGGCCCCCTCCATTTCTCAAAATATGCCTTTGAGTGTGAGCTGCATGTAAACATGTTGGTCTTCTCCGAAGGTCTAATTATCACTATGTTTGGGTCAAAGACTTGTCCCGACTCTTTTCTTCCCAACTATCAACAGATTGTCGTGTAAAACATATTTGCTTAAGGTGCCTGAATTATTTCTCCTCAGACAAGTTATTAGCGGCGCATCTAGTAGACTGTGCTTCCAAGGACCCAGTATGTGTTCTTATGCCTACTGAGAAAAACTAATTCATAAAGTTCAAGAATGTTCACCACCAGGAGCGATGCCCATTTGTAGTGTACACCAACTTTGACTGCTTCCTCGCTCCTGTGACCTGCTGTGAAGCTGACCCTACAACCTCACATACCACCTTTACAGAAAAACACGTACCATATGCGGCAGCGTACCAAACTGTATCGTCCTATGATTCCAGTCTTAACCGCTACAAATGTTATATCAGGGATAATCCTGCAGTTTGGCTGCTCACTGAGCTCGAAAAACTTTCATGGGAGGTAGATAAGCTTTACAGCGACAACGTTCCCGTGAGCAAATCGAAGGAGAATAAAGATTTGCATAATAACGCCGTTGATTATCATATTTGTGGACTGCCGTTAGACCGAAAAGCGGAAACTCCTCATAGGGACCACTGTCATCTTACGGGGAAGTTCTGAGGCGCAGCTGACAATGCGTGCAATTTGAAGTACCAGCTACCAACACACATACCTGTTTTCTTCCACAATTTAGGTTGGTATGACGCTAACTTTCTAGTTGATCACTTGGCTGATTTCGGTTTGGAGAAGTGTTCTACCTGAGAGTGACGACAAATACATTTCATTCTCCAAACGAATGACGCCAAGAATTATGCTCCGCTTCCTTGATACGCTACATTTTATGCAGGCACCATTCCAGAAACTCGTTCAAGCTCTACCTGGGGGGGATATGCATGTCACTCGAGCTGCATATCCCGACGAGGAAAGGTTTCAACTTGGGACTAGGAAGGGTGTTTCCCCATATGAGTATGTGGACAGTATGGCGAAACTCACGAAACCAGGCTACCTGTCATAGCTGCATTCTCCAGCAACCTTACAGGTGATGCCATAATGGATGCAGAGTATGAGCATACCATGAATGTCTAGCAGGAATTCAGTATTTCCACTTTAGGAGAGTATGCACGGCTTAACATGGACACAGACGTGCGCATGCTTGCGGACGTTTTCGAGAAATTCTGGAGTCTGTGCATGGCCACAAACGAGGTGTGATCGGAAAGTTTTAAGAATGGGCTTGTAATTGTACAATGGTGGAACTTACATGCTACTGTGATGCATCTCCTTCAAAATAGTCCCCTTCTGACTGAACACACCGACTCCAACGGCGTTTTCTCTTTTGGAAACATTCCTGGAAACTTTTTTCGTGAAAAGTGTTAAGGATGCTCTCCGTATTTGTCTGTATGTCTTCAATCGAGTAAAGCAGCTTTCCTTTCATGAAAATTTTAGATTAGGAAATAGGCAGAAGTCCACAGGGGCCAAATAAGGGGGCTATGGCAGTTGTGGAAGCACAGGAATTTTGAATTTGGTCAAAAATTCGACGATGGAGAAGGCATAATGAGCCAGAGCATTGTCATGGTGTAGCATCCAACTCCTGTCTTTCCGCAATGCAGGCCTTTTCGTCTGCACCTTTTCGCACAAACGCTGAAAGATACATTTGTAGTATTCCTGGTTAAATTCTGTCCTCCAGGACACCGGTAAAATAAAAAAAAATCACCAACACTGTCTTCACCTTCGACCAACGTTGCGGTGTTTTCTTCGGTCATGGTGAACCTGGAGTTTTCCACTCCTAAGACTGCATTTTTCTATCTGGATCATATCCATATACCCACGATTCGTCACCTGTAGTCACCCTATTTAACAAATCTGGGTCATTTTCAGTCCGATTAATCAGTTCTTGGCACACTTCAAGTCGGCATTGTCTCTGGTCACTTGACAACGCTTTCGGAATGAATTTTGCGGACATTCGATGCATGTTCAGATCTTCAGTTAAAATTGCTTGAATTGCATGCAAACTTAAATTACGTTCATCAGCCATCTCCCTAATTGTAAGTCTACGCTCAGAGCGCACTAAGTCGCGAACTTTCACATTTTCATTCGTTTTTGAGGTGGAAAGACAGCCGGACCATGTTTCATCTTCAAATGATTCGTGGCCATTTTTAAATCTGTTGAACCAGACCAAAAACATTTGACTGGCTCATACAGTTATCTCCGAAAGCTATTTTTAATAGTTTGTAAATCTCAGAAGATGATTTATCGGTTTTAAAACAAAATTTCACACAAACTCGTTGCTCTGTTTTTACATTCATTTTCACACAGACAGAATCCAGCAACAAGCCCTAACAGACCTGCACACAACCTGCTGCCACAACGAACTGAATAAAGGAAACGCAGTTTCCTGTCAGAGGGCGTTCAAGGACAAGGCAATGACTCACTCCCCACCATACATGTACCTGCCCGTCAAACCAGTAAGCAGTAGCGGATCCATTCTTAAAACTTTCAAACCACACCTCGTATTCTCTGGATCCCAACTTTTATTACAAGGCACCTGGGTTGTCTTGGGATGCAATGCTCAATTATTGACCAATGCTGACATGCTTCTTTTCTTTGAGTGAGGGATCCATGGGGGACTTTGCCAATGCGTCCATAGGCACACGAAGGCAAATAACCTGCAGATGGGTGACAGGTTCAATGCATTCCCTGATTCGAGTTTCATAATGTACCTGGACGTAAATAACTCATACAGGTACTCCATGCAGCAATCACTGCCGATTGGTGAGTTTCGATGGGTGCCTGAAGACGAATGCAAGGGATCAGGTGGAAAAATCATGAGGGGTATGGCAGCTGATTCTGATGCAGGGTATGTGGTGGAGGCAGAACTCGTGTACCCTAATAGTTTGCATGATGCCCACGCCAATTTACCACTGTGTCCAGAGCAACTAGTTCCGTGAGGAGTCTCCACGCCAAAACTGATGACAACGCTGGGGGATAAGCAGAGATATGGTATTCATACCGTAATCTCCATCAGTGTCTCATCTTGGGTATGCTGGCCACGGTGGTCTAGCGGTTCTAGGCGCTCAGTCAGGAACCACGCGATTGCTACGGTCGCAGGTTCGAATCCTGCCTCGGGCATGGATGTGTGTGATGTCCTTAGGTTAGTTAGGTTTAAGTGGTTCTAAGTTCTAGGGGACTTATGACCACAGATGTTGAGTCCCATAGTGCTCGGAGCCATTTGAATCATCTTGGGTATGGAGCTGGTTAGAATCACCTGGTCAATCTCCTTCAAGCAGTCCCTCTGGTTGAAGAAGTATATTGATTTGAATATGCAACAGAGAGCTTCCATGACTTTGAGAAAGCGTTTTATAAATTAATGAATAATTCAATTTTCGTTAAAACAATGAAGAATTCGAGGGAACGACGTGAAATTTTGATTAGAACCGAATGGATGGGTGTTATGGCGTAGAAAATGCATTGCCAGACCAAATTTTAAGTGGGTCAATATATTCAATAAGAACTTTGTTGCTGTGGAGATGGCGAAGACTGCAGTAGAGTTTACAAAACCTATTAAAGTGGGCATGTTCATACTAGATCTGTCCAAACTCCACATGTACCGCTTTCATTATGAGTTTGTGAAAACTCATTTCACAGATCCTAAACTACTTTACATGGATACAGATAGCTTCATCTATTGGATGAAGAACTGTGATCCATATGAAGCAATGAGGTACCACAGTAATGAATTCCACACACCCTCATACACGGCCGATAATTCTTATGGTATTATTCCACAGAACAAGAAGGTTATCGGTCTTATGAAGGACGAGGTGAATGGATTGCCGATTGAGGAGCTTGTAGGTCTACGTTCAAAAATGTATGCATATCACACGTTGGAAAGTGCCAGCCAGAGGTGGGCTAAGGGTGTGTGTCGTATGGCATCGAGAACCCTCTCTATTGAAGACTATTCATAGTGCCTGTGTAGTGGTGCTGCACTGCAGCCACCACATATGGTATGGCAGACCAGTATTCGATCGAGAGGACAAGAGGTGTACACTGTGCTGCAGTCTAAAATGTCTGTCACCTGATGACGATACAAGGGTCATTTGTGATGATGGAACTGAAACTCTCCCATACTCACACTACTCACTTGTAGCAAGAGAAGGAGTGGGGGACTCTGATTGAGAGATAGAGAGTGTCTGCAGAGTAGTAGTATGACCCATTTATATATATATATATATATATATATATATATATATATATATATATATATTAGCTTGTAAGTTTTTCACTTGCCCCTAGTCATCCAAGTTAGAATAGTTTTGAAATATATATATATATATATATATATATATATATATATATATATATATAGTGTGGTCATAAAATGTCTGAAACGCTTGTAGGGATGTTGCAGGGCAGGTTGTACTGAGATATGAATGTTACAAAAAAAAATCGATACATTGTGCCGTTTCCGAATTATTTAGCATTGATGTTGACCAATCAGATAGTCGAGTGTGTGAATTAAAGTTTCAGCTAACGAGACAAAGCACTCATTGGGAAACACCGCCCCTGGCAGGCTGCTTGAATGTGAGCACGCGACGCCCCGATTGGCTAAATTCTATGCTAAATAACTCGGAAACGGTGCAACGTATCGAATTTCTTTCTTAACATTTATGTCTCAGTACAACCTGCCCTGTAACATCCCTACAAGCATTTCACACATTTTCTGACCACGCTGTGTGTATATATAGCTCGCAGTCAATCAGAATTGTTATTGCAAAAACCTTTGCTGTTGGGGACTGTTGAAATTAGATTCTAAGCGTGCAGAGTCCATCATAATTATTGTAAAAGCTATGCTACTGGCGCTGTGGAATTTAGTTGTAGTAAAGAAAGTACAGCAGAGTCCTGCTAATCCGAACCCCGGTAATCTGAATGTTCGGTTAATCTGAACACGAAAAATGTTAGTCTAAGTATGGAAAACTGTGCGGTAGACTGCTGTACATACACACTATTTTAATTTACACAGTGCAGTAAACATGTATTAGAAAAGCTGACAAGAAAATAATGCATAACAATGAAAGAAAAGCTGTCAAACTTACTAAAATACAGCGGACATTGTATACCTATTTTTTAGATGACAAAAACTCAGTCACTGTTTTTTGGCGTAATGAAGACAGTCTGTTATCTGACGCATAGTTGCGCCATCGTCTCATAAACGTCAAATCAGCAGGGGTAGAAGTGGCCTGTTGCTCCACATAACGTAGCGCGAGGTCAAGGCGTCTGCTGCGTCAATGTGTGGCACCAGATCTCCTCTGTCGCTTTCAGGCCCATTGTCACTTCTGTCACAGCAGTCCACTTCTTCCTGGTTTTCAGTCATAGCAGCAAGTAAATCAGCGTCAGAAAGGTTCTCCACACGTGCCCCATCCGCCGCCATCCACTCATCTACGTCTCCTTCACTAGCTTCTTCACATCCAGGGAGTGTCTGTGTCATTTGTAGTAGAATGTCCTCTCCATTTTCAACTAGGTTGTCCTGAAATACAAGAAATGTTCACTGCTTTCTCCACAATTTTCTCAGAGTGTTTTCTGAAATATTCTGCCATGCCCCAGTGGCCCAATGAACAACATTCTTCACATTGGTCTTTTTTATTTTGTCCACTAAAGGAATGCTATCATCTTGGATCAGCATTCTTAAAAATATTGTCTTCTGTAAATCAGTTTTAATGTTTGCAGTACACCCTGGTCCATCAGCTGTAGACGTGGTGTAACATTTGGTGGCAAAAACTTTGCTACAATTTCTCCATAATTCCTCAGTGCTGGGGTGAGATGTCGTGCTATCAAGCAAAAGGACTGCATGGGGAGACAAAATTTTCCTTAGAAACCCATCGAACAGAGGGAACAAAGCTGGCCATTGTGGCCGTCCGGTTCTAGGCGCTGCAGTCTGGAACCGAGCGACCACTGGGGTCGCAGGTTATAATCCTGCCTCGGGCATGGATGTGTGTGATGTCCTTAGGTTAGTTAGGTTTAATTAGTTCTAAGTTCTAGGCGACTGATGACCTCAGAAGTTAAGTTGCATAGTGCTCAGAGCCATTTTGAGGGAACAAACTGGCCATGAAACCATTCTTTGAAAAGCTTACCATCCATCCATGCTTTTTTCTGGTTGCGATAAAATACGGGCAGGGACTTCATGTTGCAATTTTAAAAGCTCTGGGCCTAGCAGATTTGCCGATCAGCATTAAAGACAGCTTGTGATTACTAACAGCGTTGCTGTGCGCTAATATAGTCACATGTGTTGAGTAGTGATGTATTCCGTACTGCTGCATCACGGTCTTGAAATACCTGTTGTAAAACGTCCCGCCGTGATCGGTTTGGAGGTTGTCTGGGCATCGATTCATCCCTGTCTGTAGCAAACGCTCAAAAACATCCTCGACATTTCTACCCGTTTTTGTTTTAACAGGTAATGCCCAGGCAAATTCGGAGTGTGTATCAATAACCATTAAAATATAATTGCATCCATTCTTCTCATGTGAATGTTCCCTCATATCTACAAGATCATCTTGCCATAAATCATCCAAACCTTTAATCATAACATGCCTACGAGAGTATGTTTTGCGTGCTGGTTTGTGCAGTTCTCAAGCTACTGTCTCCATGCTTATTCGATGATACCTCTATCTCTAAGCTCAGAGAATATTAAAAAATCCTTATTCGAATGAGGTGTATTACCTGCAGCAGCTGAAGCTATGAGCAGCTGTAGTCTGTCTACTAGCTTGTTGGGGTCGTCATAATATATATACTGCGGGATTCGATTGTTCACTGCTTTATTTTCAATGTCAATACCATCACCACTGCTACTGCTGCTGTTGTTATTGTTTTCGCCATCGGGGTTTTATATTTCTTGTTGCTCAGGCTTTTCGAGATCTTATGTACATCAATCATGTGCAGTATTTCACGGTATGTTTCCCTATCATTAACTGAATAAATTATAGGTTTTTTGGTAGGTCTTATGAAAATAAGATTAATTAAGCCAAGTGTTCTTTCAAACCGCCTGTCACCAGTCTGTATTGTGTCATCAGTTACAGTCACAAGACGCGTGCCCAACATGTACGTTCTTCCCCTGCTAACACCGAATGTTATATCTATCTGACCAGGGGCGTGACAGATAATGAATTCGTCAATGGCAACATCATCGTTATTGCATGTTTTTGTTTTTGCTGAGAGCTGTCTGAGAGATTCAGTAACTGGCTTAAAGGTCTCTCTTAGTGTTTGCTGTCGATCCATATGACCTACCGTCAGCAACGCTTGAATCTCTTTCTGCTTCATTGACATCTCGGTGTATACTACTGAGACATCTCCGCAGCGTTAGGCTTTATATATCTGCTCATCTTCTTCCTCTTACTATGTACTTGCTCCCCCTTCTCAACAACAAGGATCTCTACATCTATTTTCCCCTGAGTAGCCTCGACCTTTTCAGTTAAGTCGGCTAGTTTCTTACCGACTTCATTAACTACTTTATTTAATGCAGTCACCATTCTCAGGAGAGTCTAGCAATACGTCTCTAGTTCCCTGCGCATACCTCCAACTTTATGCACAACAGCCTGAATTTTCGCATCCATGTACATGTGAATGTTCTGTCTGTGTACACCCATCCTATCGGGTTGAGAGCTAGACATGAGCGCGAATTTGTCCATGGTGCAGCATATACTGATGAACTAACCTCTCTTACCATGCTATACAAGCAGAAACTTGTGAAAGTTTCGCCTCTACCTACCATAACTCAGTTTACTTGTTTTATCAATAACGGGAAACCCATACTGTGAATGATTCCAGCAATCAGCACATATCTTTACAAAATCATTGAATGACATGTCACTTCCTACATGTGCCTGGTAAATGTGTTTTAAATTCAGATTGTCTTGTTTGAAGGCTATAATGTAGTTTGCATTTTCCCTAAGCAACTATTTCGGTATTATGGAATATGTTTGGCTAGGATAAAATACATCAGCACCTATATGACGACCGAAACAGAAATATTTTTGAATTTTGTCTTGGTTTTCCACAGAAACATCATCAAATATGAAGACAGCGTTTGGCTTTGCTTTTTCAGGTGGATGAATATCACCACTTTCACTGAATGTTGTGTATGTAATGCCATCAACACCGCGCAATGTCTCCTGTAATACTTCAACTTGCGTTGAAACTGTGTTTTTGAGAATATACAAACATGTTCAAATCGGACTCCACCTACATGTGTTTGCAGCGTCATGAGGACATTAGTCTTGCCATAACTGGATGGTCCTACAATAATTGCATGTATATTATCAGGATGGAGAATTCTATTCTTCTTCTTCTTCAGGTCTTCTTTTGCATCTTCACAGGACCAGTCACCAACAAGAAAGTTCTTGTGATAAGGACGTTTCACCCAACCTCCCATGATACTATATTATATATGTAGCTGATTTCTCTGTGCACACAATATAGCTCAGTTGGTTAAGTGATGAAGCTATAGTGGCTACATATCCCATGAAGAGTAATTTGATCATTCATTATGTCAACAACTGGTGAGGCCATGTTTGGGGTAACTGTCTACTGCTGCATCGTTATAGGTATAGCATTGAAAATATAATGATATAAATAAGCTTTATATTTTGACTATAATGAGAGCAGTATGAAATAAAAGACAAACACAGTCTGAGTGTATATATATATATATATATATATATAATTATTTATTTAAATATCATACTTAGGATGCAGTATTCCAAGAAAATCTTCTTTATCTTCTTCTTTGCACCTGTACAGTATTTCCCAAACAAAGCTTTTTGACATGCAATATATTCTGTATTCTGTGTGTATCTCCCTCAAGACAATGGATGCCTCACAATACTCATGTTTTTCACACCCACATTTAATCTGTTTATCTTTCGATTCAGTGTTCATGTGCAAACGAAGATACTGCTTCAAATCATCAACATGTACACTGTACACACATAGGAAGTTTACAACATCATTGTATGCAGAGTATATGATTGGCAACCAACTCTCTCTAATGCAATATGTAGTTCAGTATCCAGATCGTATAAGTTCATAACTGAGGCTTGCCTTAGATGAACACAGCTGTCACCCAATTTCACACAAAGTGCATAGTCATCATACACTGTTGTAATAGATAGTGTCACACCATTTAGGCGAATGCCTGGGGGAGAACGAGTTGGATAATACTCTGTAGTCACCTGCTGATTGATGTAGCCCTCTGTAAGACATATTTCGTCTCAGTCGAACTCAGAAACTGGCACTTTTACACCTTTTGATGCATTTTCAATTTCTATTCTTGCATGCAAGCCCCAGACATGAATTGCTTCTATACCAACGTTTACACGTTTCATTCCACTGGACGTTAAAATGTATGTAGAACTGAAAAGCATGGGTACACTCGATGCCTTCTTATCCACAGCATCTGCACTCTGTGGCTGCACTAGCACAGGGTTGTTCTGCTGGGATGGGTCATATGTTGGTGACCAGTAGTGTCCTCCATCTTGCTGTTGTTTAGGACCACCAGCAGCATTCAGTGTGTTGGGAGCAGACTGCATGTCCTCATCACACAAATCGATGAGTGGGACAGACAACAAAAGCTCTTTGTCCTACTCCAACAAGTGGGCTATGTGCGTTACAAGACCCCATGTGGTCGCTACAGGCTCAGACTTGATGGAGGTTGTTACTGCCACAGGTCCAGAGGTCGGTGCAGGTCTCAACAAGATGACAGCCAAGTTTGCTACAGGTCTGGACGTGGCAGAGATCGGCATGTTGGCGCTCTACCCTGCAGGCTTGGACACATCAAGGACTACTGCTGAACAAAGACGAAGAAGCATTACATGTGGACCAAGATGTGAAAACAAATAATAATAATAATAATAATAACAAAATCAGCATGGCAACACAGGCTGCAGATCAGAATAGAAAAACTGCGAAAAGTCATCGGACAGCCTGTAACGTTCCCTGGCAGCACACACACTATTAATAAAATGAAATGACATTTAATTGTACTATGTACGCCACTATGAAGCAATTCGTATGTACTGTAATTGTTTAACAAACAAATATTATTTAATTTTGTATAAAGGACATTCGTTATTATTGTAATATTTTCTGTAATAATATTCTCGATGTATTGATGATGGTAATATTTCAATACTCATAATTTAATTACGAAATATATTAATATCTGCGATAAAAAAAATGTAAAATACAGCCACAGAGGGAAATAATGTTGTAAGATTACAAAGAGAAATTAACAAGCAGCAATAGTATAAATAGGGATACATAATGTGCATTCTTTGTCGTCTTCCTCGAGAGCTGAGAGAGAGAGGAACCTGTGACGTAGCATTTTATGAATGAGTAGACTTCTTTTGTCTGTATCTATCTTTAACCGCCATTAGAGGAGAAATTACAAAGTAATGTAAGTTTAATTATTGTTGTGGTCTAAATACATTATAATTTATCAAAATTGTGTATTACTAATGTAAATTAGCTTGCCCATGTCATCTATAATATTTCTTTAAAGAATTTTCAGCATTTTTAGCGATTATCGTTGGTGTTGCTGGGCTGTGCCATGATGGAGCGATTTGCAGCGGCGGCACATTTAAAAAATTGTTCCGCTAAAAAAATTAACCAAACCCGTAAATCGGGAGCACATAAAATTAGCAGTGAATTACGAAATATTTTTCTTTTACAGCGATCCTCAGGCTGATGGAATTTATTACTGGTTTTACATTTGTGCATTCATAGGCGGATAATTAACGTTGAAGTAGTTAATCTGTTGGTTCTTTCAATTTCTAAAGCAAATAACTTAATGTATAGTGAAGTATGTTTTGTCAATGATAATTAAACGTTCAGGTCGGCTTGGCAATATTTAACCATTTTCTGCTAACAGAGACAGTCTTTTGTTCCATAACTAATGCCGGGAAAGAATTCAGTAAATATTAAAAAAAAACCACTGCATTTAGAAAATGTGTGCCAAGGACGAAATATGTAAAAAAATTTAATTTATATGATTTTCAACTAAATGTTATTAATCAGTTAGTATGAATTTATCAGCATGGGAGGGTTGCTAAGGTTCACGTAATTTTAAATGTGCTTAATTCTGTCTAAATGAATTTTTATTACCACACGTAAATAAGGGGTTCTACAACAAAGTTCGTACAGAAAGAGCGAATAACAAAAATTTTCAAATCCATTTTCGATTGATTTTGATTTTTTTACTTAATAAATAATAAATAAATATTTTCTTTTTTTATTTCATTAAAAGCTAACACAATTTATAAGAAATGAAATATCAGAAAAAAACGAAAAAGGTTAGGTAAAATCTCACAACAAGAAGCGATAGAGCAATTAGATGAAAAGAAGCAGAAATTACAAGCATTGGCCAAACGACTTAGAAGATACAAAAAAAGTGAAAATAGAAGGAAACAAAACCAAACATTCAACACAAACCAAAAGAAATTTTATCAGGCAATAGATAACACACACTTTAAAATAGACAACCCATCAAACATAACAGACATGGTACACTTCTGGAGCAACATATGGTTAAACCCGATACAACATAACAGGCATGCATGTTGGATACAAGCAGAAACAGACACATACAAGATGATACCACAAATGACCGAAGTGATAATTTTGCAACATGAAGTCACCCGAGCAATTAATTCTATGCACAATTGGAAAGCCCCTGGAAAAGATAAAATAGCAAATTTCTGGCTAAAGAAGTTCACCTCAACACATTTACATCTAACTAAATTATTTAACAGTTACATTGCAGACCCGTACACATTCCCTGCTACACTTACACATGGAATAACTTATCTGAAACCTAAAGATCAAGCAGACACAGCAAACCCAGCAAAATATCGCCCCATAACATGCCTACCAGCAATATAGAAAATATTAACTTCAGTCATTACACAGAAATTAATTACACATACAACACAGAACAAAATTATAAATGAAGAACAAAAAGGCTGTTGCAAAGGAGCACGAGGATGTAAAGAGGAACTGATAATAGATGAAGAGGTGACATATCAAGCTAAAACTAAACAAAGGTCACTACACTACACATACATTGATTACTAAAAAGCTTTTGATAGTATACCCCACTCATGGTTACTACAAATACTGGAAATATACAGAGTAGATCCTAAACTGATACAGTTCCTAAACATAGTAATGAAAAACTGGAAAACCACACTTTTATCCAAACAAATTCAAATAATATCACATCACAGCCAATACAGATTAAGCGTGGAATATACCAAGGAGACTCATTAAGTCCTTTCTGGTTCTTCCTTGCTCTGAACCCACTATCCAACATGCTAAATAATACAAATTATGGATGAAATATTGTAAATAGTGAGAGCACATCCAGGCTGACTAAAACATCGTTTGCGCCAACACTAATCTGTTTAATTTTCTCTATGAACATCTGAGAATTTTTGATGCGATGTTCATAGCGGTCGAGTATCGGAGTCATCAACTTAGTTAAATATTTGTCCAGCCTTTAGGTAGCAGTACCGATGGCGCTAACAATTGGCTCAGAGGAATACCTTCCTGGTGGACTTTAGGTAAACCGTAAAACTGTACAGCCTAGGATATCTAGGAGCTTGTGCTCTAAGATTTTTGATTACATCCTCTGTTAGACCAGAAATCTTCAGGAGCTCCACCGTTTTTCTACTGGATGACAGAGTTGGGTCCCGTTTTAGGCATTCGTACGTCCTATCTTCCAACAATATTTCCACTTTGCCGTGATATTCAGTGGTATTAAGAACAACCGTGTTATTTCCCTTGTCAGCTGGAAGTACCACAAGATCTTCATCTTTCTGTCTCTCTCTCTCTCTTGCTCTTCTCTACTAATGTTAGACGATGACGATGATGGAAATCGTCGAATGCTCGAGATTTTACCCTGATCTGACGTGGCAAGAAGTCCGAGAATGTTTTATACATCCGACAACTCTGTCAATCAATGCCAATCCGAATAACTGCTTCCACAAGGGTGGAGATGGAACAATGCATTTTTGACTTGCTCAATTTGTGAAGCACTTTCTCTTGAATAAACCATCCCGTTTTTCTGAAATTGTACTCATTTGTTTGTCTGTATATGTACACCACATCTACCGATTTACGTCCCCTTTGAATATTCATTCGTTGTGCGTTTTTTTTTTGTCGCGTATTATTTGATTATGTCTGTCCTCTTTTGTTACAAGTACAATGTGAGTGAAAATTGTTCGTACCCTTTTCCTTTGCTGAAACAAAGGGACATTAGTGGGAAGAAGAAAGCATAGCTCCATGACACATGTGTAGGCTGTTTCTACAGTAATCTGTCCAGCAGTCCTAGGACTTTTTATCGGTGTTGTGGTAGACCTTGCGTTCATAATCTTTACGTCAACTTGTAACCCCGCAGTACAAAGGAAGCAGAATATTGGAGTGAGCTCCCAAACATTATATTGTCACTGATCTCATAAGGTTCAACGCTTTTCATGAGTCACTAGAGATCGTTTTTATACATAGTCCCCAACTAACTCGTGAATCAAATGTAATGTAAAGAAATATAGCCCAGGATTTTATTTATTTTCAATGAACAGTCTTACACTATTCGAAGAGCATGGTATAGCTCGTTTTGCGAATGGAACAATTACTTACATTTCCGTTCAGATCTTCAACCCTCAACTGTGGCATGTCTTACCTAGTAGGCTCATTGCTTAGATAGCGCACATCCTGCCTGATCCAGAATGTTGGATGAGACGTAAATGCAAACATCATCTGCACAGTGGAAATTTTCACATGGGGAGGAATAACTTTCTAGATCATTAGCATAGAGAGGAAAGTATAGTGGACTAAAGTTGGTGATACACGACACATGTATCATATACAAGTCTGCACCAGTGCCTCAAGTCTACAAGTCTGAAACTGCTGACTTTTTCGTTACCTATATTGTACAATACATCTGACGTTTAAGTCTGTACCAGCGCCCAAAGGGTGCATATTTGGAACTGCAGGTTTGTTTACGCCATTGAGAGTGAACGCTGATACTTTTGTAAAGCTGCTATTTACTCATACTGGAACTTTTGAGAGGTTTAGGTTCGTATTTATTAAGCAGTTAATCTTGTACAAGGAGAATGAAATTACGTTATGATTATACAGAATTATGGAATTACGTCATGCTGATGAAGCAAGTGATTATCTATGTTTCCGTTTCACCACATTTTAGACATGGAGGACGCAATTATCTGGGCAGTATTTGCTGCGACAGTGTCAGTCTAAGTCGTTAGAAAAAGGGCAGAACATCAGTGTAATGCCAGGAACAGAAAATGAGTTCGTCCCTTACTGGGAAGAAATTGTGAAGGCAGGGACATATACTTCCTATTAACGAAGGAGCTCAGGCCCATAGATCCACAGGAATTTAGGAATTTCGTCAGAATGGAGGTGTCTTGTTTTCACAAGCTGCTGTCGATCGTTCATGACGAGATTCGCGGAAGTTCCACGGTAATGAGGGATCTATTTCACAATGTCGCAACCGCAGAGATGCGAAACAGATTTTACGGTCCTCATTGGTCACGTCCACCACAACTGCTCTGAGTGTCATGTCTAGTCTCTCAACACGTTCTTCCTGCCATGCCGAACTAATACAAAGGATGCAACCAAATCAAAGAGGTGTGGCACTTTCTCCAAGTAAGGTGACACATACACATTTCGACAGTAAAATTACAAGCACATTTACGTAAAACATATAAACTCAGAGTTAAACATTTGTAGACATACCTTATTAAGGTACAGCGTACCTAGAGGTTCAAATAGACACCTTTCCTTACTGTATGCCTCAGTCACCAAGCTTATACTTTCTTTGTTTTGTTCCATAGGATGCTATCATTAGTACACAGCTTTTCTAAATGGCAATTCGAAAAAGAGAATGTTTATTTGTTTTATTACAGTATTTACAAAAAATTACTCACTTAAAAATGTGTTGAATATCTCGCTCAATAACCAAAAGTGTCCTCAAGAGCTCATGTATTGCTAATCTGCTGACCACAAGTGAAAACAATAATAAGCAGAAAGCCCACTCAAAAATCTGCGTTCTGCACATGTGCACATACTTCTCTTCTCCAGCACATGTGCAGATCCATGGCAAAATAGGCCAGTTCACATTTCTCCCCCGTCAATGAACCATCCACTAAAATCGCAGCTCCAGGCCGCCTACACCTGATTTGTACATGTTATGTGCTTTGTGTAATACTGGCTTAATGATGACTCCTTGTGGGAGACCTTTTGTAAGACTATGTGAATCAATTCATTCATTCTGGATGTGCACTCATATGTTTCTTTTGGCGAGAAAAGTGTTAATTTCGTAAATGAAATGTGGCATGATTCCATTAGTTTACAACTTCCTAGCAAAACAGGTATGTGAACATTACCACATGCTTCAATGACGTCAAGAAAGACAGATGTTACATTATCTTTTCTTGTTGCTGTATTGTGTCAGAAGCCAAGATATTTCAGTCATCGATTATTCACTTGCCTTTTATAAACCCAAACTGACACGATTGCAAGATATTATTTGAATCCAGTCACCAAACTAAACGATTTTTCACCAGATGCTCTAAATTTATGCCTATGCATGAAGAGAGAGAAATAGGTCTGTATGATGTGCTTTTCAGCTTTATGTGGTTTTAATGTAGGTATCATTATATGAATTTCCAAGTGCTCTATTAATTGTTCATTCATCCATATTTGTTTAAATACCTGTAAAATTTTTCTGAGCGTTACATTAGAGAGATTCCCTGTCATTTGTTACCGAATTCTGCTCATACCAGGTGAGGGACTTCCCACTTCATTGATGACTTTCATCAGTTTTACATTAAAAAATTGTGCCACAAGAGGGTAACTGTAATCCGTTTGCTTAGGGGACGAAATGTCTGCTTGACTGTGGAAGCTATAAACGATCATTTCAAAAATTCTTCAAGTCATGTATCATTTAATGGCTGGTCATTATTTGAACCCCTGGTTTTTTTAAACGTTACTTTCCTTCATAGTTCAGCTATACTAATATAATTACTTAAGGATTCACAAAAAATTTCCATGTGTTCTTTTAACATTGTTTTAACTTTCTTCGAACTCTCTAGATACTCTGCTGTCCACCATGCTGTAGGCTGTTGAGTCAACAGAATGACTTCCTTTTTTCTTGGAACTGAAGTTGATACGACTTTTTCAGGAACTAAAATGAGCTGTTTATACCCATCATTCGGACCTCATAAATTGTTAAAGGGTTTAAAGTCCTCCTGGGTTGTAGTTACATAAGTCAGCTTCTTTGATTTTACACATACCTTTGGACAGATAATTTTAACTGGATTTTTATTAAATCTATTACGATTTCCAGAGGGGGGGGGGGGGGGTCTGAGACAAGAGAACCACATTTGACTGTCGACTCCATTACACATTGGAGGTGAGCTGAGAAGAGCGTCAGATCCATGGTCGATATTCTGTGTGGATTAGGTGTAGTGGTAGAAGATCCACCGTTTACAGTTGTCAAATTGAATTTTTGTATAAGTTCAGTCAAATCTCCGCCATTTGCACATCCCCATGCTGATTGGTGTGCATCGAAGTTTGTGCAAATGAGAAACGGCGTTTGAAGGTGGGTAATAATTTGATACAGTGCAAAGTTTTGTATTTTACTGTTAGAAAGTTCGTAAATGGGACGATGGTAATTGCATCTTTAGGAAAATAAATTACAGCAGCTACTACTTGGTAGTCTGCCATCCTAAATTTGATGTCATATTTTTAAAGTGGATTGTTTCTTTAATTAAAATGGCTGTACCTCCTTTCCCATTATATTTGTCGTTTCTAACTGCTGCATTACCTTTGGAATGTATTCGACTGCATGGCTTAAGTTTCACATTTACAAACAACTGACATCTAGCTGCTGCTAAGTTTTATATAAAGGCTTTCTTTATTTGAAATTGCTCACCACACATTCTAGTTGAGCATTTTAAAGACCATTGTCTTCAATAAAGTTCTATATAAGAGATTAGTTGTGTACATACCACTTTAATTTTTTTAGGGAAAGAAAGATTTGCATTATTAGAACACAAAAACTATTAACAGCAGCTTCTCAGTCAGGGTGAAATGTGGTAAAGACGGCTGAAAAAATATGAATTGTTTTGTATAGAACCATTTGGACCCTGAAATTCATATTTCATATTGTAATAGCCAAGCTCATACAGACTGTGAGCGGATGTTTCAAATCTGTCAGATCTGGGAGTTGTAACCAATGTAACTGCATGCTTTCGTCCCTGCTGCAGCTGTTTTTCTGCCATATTCATTCCTTCTGGTTTCTCACGTACTTTAAGTGAGTTACAAGTAGAGAGATGTCATGACGTAGGAACATTAGCAGCAAACTGAGCAAATGACAGTCACAGTGATGAGGTGTCACACATGTAATAAATGCTCTAGGCTTCAGTGACCATCTGCTGTTGTGGGTGTAGGATAGTTGAGCGGAGGTATGGAGGTGTGGTTCTGTGATGAGCCAAAGCTCTAATAAATGGCCATTCAACTAACAGTCATTTATTTCCGAGAGTTTTACAATCGCTCTGCCTTCTTCCCAGTGCAGCCAATGCCCATACTGCACAGAGGTGCAGTAAGGTGTGACAGCCAGAATGTCTCTGAGCCTGCCATAGCTGTGAATGGCTGTTGGAGCCTCAATGCTCTCGTTTGCTTGATCCTGCTGTTGGTTGTCATGATGGCATGTAAGTGGACGACCCAACAGCAATGCAGAAGGCAGGCCGAGAGGCAATGCGAGCATACAGTTGTCAAGGCAGTATATGTAAGTAATGGGGCAAGGCCAGCATAAGGACAATTTGCTAGTGAGGGTTGCCTACATCAGGGGCAAATGTACATTCAAGGCCATCACTATAGTTTTCTTTTGATTGACAGGTCCTTAACCTATTGTTCTGCTAATTGGACTATGGTCTCTGGGGATAATCTGACCTTCTGAGAAACATCCCCCCTCCCCCACACCTTCCTCCTCCCAACCCCTCTGTAAACCTTCAAACCACCCCCACCCCCCACCAGTACAAGTACACTTTCAGGCCTAAGTTATTCGAATAGCCCCCTCCTGCTCTATTAATGTGATTGAGCAGTTAATTAAACTGATCGATTAATTAACCCCTCCCATTTGGAAAGAACCCCAGCCCACCCCTCTCACAACCTACCTGGAAATTTATTTATTTATTTATTGATCCTGACAAGATTAGGGCCATCAGGCTCTCTCTTACTTGGTGGGTGTGTGCTGGAGAGGAAATAACTCAAGACAGGAAACTCAATTACATAGCAGAGAGTATATTATTTATTTACAAAAAATTCAATCTGCAGAGTTTGGATCTCTCTTGCTCATCATTCTCTGCTATCTGGGAAGATGTAGTTCTTGTAAAACACATCAAAAATCGATCGCTTTTTTTACTCCGATCCCACAAGGAATACTATTCTGAAACACACATCACACACAAGTACACTGTTAAAAATACTTCAGTCACGAAGCACACGCCGTCTAAAGACGCAGCAGCTAGCTGGAACGAAGAGTGTGGTGTCCAGTAGACTGCACTGATTCTGCTTGCGATCTCGCGACTGCTGTCATCCACTGCCAGCAGCCTCACAGACTGGATGTCATGCTAATCCCTGAACAAAAGCGTCAGGTGGCGGCATAATTTTAATATTTGATGCCTGATAAATTTCCATTGAAACACATACTCTCTCTCCCTCTCCTCAAGCGGTCACGTACTGTAGTGTGCCACAGCTGGCCTTGGACACACCATCAGTCGTGATCAGACCGAACTGCAAAAAAGTCAACATGTACCTGGGAAACTCTTTGCTGTGGATATCTTGGAAATATCGCTTCACTCTATCAGATTGATTGACTAATTAATTAATCGATACCCTATGTGTGGGACACTTTTTCCATACTTCCTACTGGTGGACACTAGGATGGGAATATTTGGTGGGATTCAATCCTGCAACCACACGGTTTCCAAACCCTACTGGATTTCTTTTCCCTAGCTTCCAGTTGGTGGATACTAGCACAGTCAGGTCATTTGGTAGGAAGTGCATTACTTTCAAATTTCAACTTAGTTGCTTGCTATGTCCTTAAACAATTTGCAGGAGAGGCTGGACAGATACGTGCTCATAATGCAACAGAAACAATAAACTGGTCAATCGGTAATTTGATGTGGAGATAGGGTTTTAAAGCACTATAGAGTTCCCAACAATAGATACCTCCGTAAGGCAGAGTCCACTGTGATGTATTGAGAAGCACTAAACATGACACACTTAAGCCGTGGTCCAATCCGTAGTAATAAGTTGTCATGGTTACATGTCAGAGATCGCTATCAATCGGGAATTTGATGTCGCGATTGGGTTTTTAAAGCACTATCGAATTCCTAAATTATTTCTATCCTCTACATTCCCAAGGGGGAGGAAGGATCTACCACGTAACCGGATAGTGACAACAGCAACACATACTTCTGCAAGACAGAGTCCACTGCAGTGTATTCAGAAGCACTAAACACGACACACATAAACCACAATCAAGTCCATAGCAGTAGTTGTCATGGCTAGATAACAGATATTGCTGAAACACTCGCGCATCCCTCACGCTCACGTATCAATGTCCACACGCAGTGTGCCAATCTCCTCATATCCCGCTGGTGCTAACACTCAGAGTCCTGTCGAAAACTACCACCTCCGCCGCAGCCTGACTCGTAAGGGGACAAAGCAGGAATCTGGGCATATTGTGGATTGCCTACATCAGGGCCAAGTATACAGTCAGGGGCAAACCTGCTGGTCTCTTTTGATTGACAGGTCCTTAACCTATTGTTCTGATAAGAGGATTGAACCCCCATGGGGATAATCCATCCCATTCATTGACAGGCCCTTAACCTATTGTTTGGTTAAGTAGTTTTTCAAGTCACCCCTAACTCTCCTAACCTCTTGGAAGTGTAGCAACATTTCTGATATCAAATTCATTGACAAATTAGTTAAACTGATTTAAAAAAATTGCTGAGAAATAGCTCAATTGTGTCACTTCCGGTATTCATGAGCTGCTTCAGGTTATTCAAATACCCCGCACTGCACCCCTACCACTGTAACAGTTTGATTGACTAATTAATTAATTAAATCGACATCCCTCAGTTTTCCTTGCCTCTCTCCCCCTTCTGGAAATATTGATTGATCGATTGCATTGTGCCAAATATTGTTTAAACAATTTAGACAATGTGTGAAATATTGTTTATTTTAAAAAAATTAGCAGTACACAGGGTGGTGTATGGAATATAACTTATTTAAAGAATTTGTCAGGAAATCGATTGCAGTGTATGGAATATATAAGCAATTGCATTCTGATCGCATAAGGAAACACGTAATTACACCTTCACAGATTGCTTAAACATATATGAAAAAGCTTCTTGCGTCTCGTCACCCACACAGGTTGCCACAGCCATGCCCCGCCGGGCTGCGCCACATCAGCGAGAGCCTGAGAAGCGGCAGCGTGCTTGGGCATACACTAATCCTAAGCACACTTCCTGTTGGCATCAAAAGCCATCTGTATGCATGAATCTACTTGTCGTTACCAGCGCACAGGAGAGTCGCCTTCGTTCCAGAGCAAACGACTGACTGGGAATCGATCCAAAAATACTGCTAAAGTTAATAAATAATTAATTCCTGCTCCATTAAATTTCGGGAATGCAGCCGCATAAATTCTGCTTCTTCTTCTAATATTTCGGCTGTATATCTTTCAGCCATCTTCAGAGAGAGCCGTACGACAGTCGTACGGCTCTCTCTGAAGATGGCTGAAAGATATACAGCCGAAATATTAGAAGAAGAAGCAGAATTTATGCGGCTGCATTCCCGAAATTTAGTGGAGCAGTCTTTGCGCCGCGAAAACCTGAAGATTCACAATTAATTCCTGGTCACATAATCGTGATGCAGAGGAAATAAGGCGGACATGGCAGCTATATCAAACAAGCGAATTGACGATGTCACAAAACTTGTAACAGACTGATTCGAAATAGACTTTAAAAAAAGATCGTTGCATACAAAGAGAGAGACAGAGAGAGAGAGAGAGAGAGAGAGCTGTAGTTTGCTTTGCATATGACGTAGGAACTAGCATGAGGTATTTCATTCCGCCATGGACTCTAAACTGCCCCAGCTTTCCTGGTGCACTTTTCATATGGTACACTTCACGAAATGCTTGAGGAGTTATTAAATCTGGTGCGGAATATCACATCTTGAAGTTTTCACAAATGTTGCTTCAGAAGATGTGCCACAGGAAATGTTAATTAAATCGTTAATATAGGCATTTAAACAATTTGCTTCACACAGTTTAAAATTACTCGAAATAAAAACAATGTCCGACGCTGCACAGTAGATTGCGTGCATAAACAACAGCGTTATGTTTTTTTCACGAGAAATTTCATTGAATAATACAAATCTATTATTATTTGACGTCACGACTGGAAGTCTCAAATGATAGTCGGAATTTATACCATCACGGTTATTGAGTTCCCGACCACTACAGATCTGCTAAGTGTATTTTCCTATTAAAAGTACTGTAACATTCCTAAATTGGTCACTTCTATCTGCTACACCAGAACAAAGAAGGAGAGAGAAAAGGGTCTACCGCGTGATAGTATAGTAACAGCAACAGTACCGCTACGAAGTATTGAGAAAAACAATCCATTCACGGCTAGATAATCAAGACCGTTCGAAACACCCTTCCGGACACCCACGCGAACCGTGCCCTAGTACGGCGTCAACAGACGAAACTGCTGCCATAAACGCGGCCCAGCATGACAGCTGCACAAGTGTGTCAGCCAGAGAGATGCCCGCCAGATGTGGAGGGTCCCTATCCCAGGAGGACCCAAGTGGTAGGAGTTCCAATGCTATCAGTAGTCCCAGCGCGAACACTCATCCTATTGAACTTTCTCAAATTTTCACGGAGATACACGCGATCCCGAAGACGGCGCAACACAATCTGGGTATTAGTTCACTATTCACCCGTCTAGGAGGAGTCGGAGGCCAAATCATCATAAGCCGAAAGTTCGCTCTGAATCTCTGAACTGTTGTAGAAAGGATGGGCCAGTCCCAGTCCAGAACAAAGGCGTCCACTGAGATATTGTTTCGGGCTCTGACCTGCTTGTTTGCTGGTAAGCTTTCTACGTTCATCTCCAGACCCACAAGAATATTGGGAACCAGACACATACTTATCCGTGTTACTACAAGTAAAAATTACGAATGCTGCTGCAGCCTGACACCTGTCGATGTACTGGAAATGTTTCCTCTTCATAGCTGTGGCTCTGGAATTAATCTCACATTGAAATTGCAATATCCATAGCGCACATAATTTTCTACATAAAATCTATCTCATATCCTTATGGCTATCAATGTGCTGAATCTATACCTCCCTCATCATAGAACATACACTCATTTTCTTTGGACATGCCGGAACATAAACCACAGTAACTTTACACTGCAAAATAGAGACATTTCACACTAGCAGTGCAGCTATCGTTGACATGTTTACAACACCCAAAAACATTATGGCATGCCCACACTCACACCGGCTGTGTGTCTCGATTCTCCTCAGTTCTAGGAAATTATTCTGCGATGTGCTGCATCCTGCCAAGACTCTCTCAGACAAGTGCTCTAAAAGCACAGGCATCCAGAACTATGTGATAATCAACAGCGCTCCAGCGGACGAAAGGGTTCGAAAGATATCACCACTACAGGTTGGCGTACTGTAATCAACGTCGGAGTCGATAGCGCAACAAAGAAAACGTGAGGATACACTTAGGGGAGCTGATGAGGGGACGTTCTTTGTATCCATTTAGTTACAGCCATGTTGCCCATCCCGTTTGTGGACTATAGCAGATCCAATTGAACCCTCACATTGCTTTATTGTGCAGCAGAAATGAATCTGTCTCTCCTTACATTCGGATCTACCCTTCAATGCATTGAAATCACAATTCACCAAGTCAAATCAATCATTCCCTTATGACTAGACATGTGTAATTATTTTTACATGCATAGTGGCCTGATTACTTCCCATAAACGTCTGGCAATATGTCGGAACATAAGCCTCATTATCTTTATGTTCAAGCAGCAACATAACATTTCTGACTATCTGTTGTAAGTGTATTAAGTGGGATAGAACGTCAAACGTGCCGACTTGGAGCAGAAGAAGCACAACAGAAGACTTTAATTTCCACTGTCTATACTTTTACAAATAAATTCATAAAACTTTGTCAGCATGGCCAGGAAGGATTCAAGACTCAGACTCACAGCAGTAGAAGTTCAAAAACATAACAAAATAAATTTGTTACATATGAAATTTCATCATTTTTTCTGTTACTATTGGCTGCATTTGTTGCTATAGGTACACTTTTCTTCATAAGTAAGAGAGATTCTTCGATGAATTTTGCACAGTATACAAACCATACTTACAGGTCTATAAAACTCTAGAATTTATTTAATTTATGAAAAACTGAATGAGCTGTTATATTTTAAACTTTATGTTCAGAAAAAACTCAAATTTTATAATTAATTATCTCAATTTTTACCACGGTTTTTAATAGACTTGGTAAATTCCAGAGTTACAAACAGCTGTGAGTATGGTTTGTATGCTGTTCAAAATTCATCGAAGAATCTCTCTTACTTAGGAAGAAAAGTGTACAGCCAATAGTAAGTGAAAAAATGATGAAATTTCAAATGTAAAAAAATTTATTTTGTTATGTTTTTGAAATTCCACTGCTATGAGTGTGAATCCTGACTCCTTCCTGGTCATGCTGACAAACCGTTACGAATTTATTTGTAAAATTATAGACAGTGGAAAATAAATGTCCTGTGGTGCCTCTCCTGCTCCAAGTCAGCCTGTTTGACGTCCTACCCCCCCCCCCCTCCTCTTAAAAAAGCTTAAAAAAGTAGTGATACGTTCACACTTGCACCAGCTGGGTGTTGTTTTCACACTGCAAAAAAGCCTCCTGCCATTACATTTTTGTCGATGGATCAAGAACGTTACTACAATTTAAAGAAGCTCTAACATCTTTTGCTTTGCCAATTTCATCAAGTCCACGAAACCTTTTCGTAATTTTTGATGCTTATAATCCAGCCAACACATTTATTTTATTGTATTGCGAGTTCCGTTGATCCTGATATCAATGGAGTTGCAAGAATATGAAACGAGTTAGTATTTTTACAATGTTAGCAATACAGCAGCACACTATATGGTTAATTCATGACAAGAATCATAGTAACAACATGGGACACTAGAAGAAATAAAAACATATTACATAAATCAGAATTAACGCATATGTGTGTACACTCTCAGATTAACATGTCAAAGTATTTGAGGAACAATATAACATTACAGCAACATATAGTTCACATTTATGCTTACATTGCATGGCTAACTGGGTTGTATAATAAGAACTTGCTCCTATGCACTAAAAATTCGCTAATTGAATAGAATGACTTTTGTATTGGGTATTCCTTCAGATTTCTCTTGGACTTTGGTGTTTCAGGAGCAAGGCTTTTGATGACACTGGGAAGAGCATTGTAAGCTTTGATGCCTGTATAATAATTTACTAATTTGTGTACAAGGGTATGGTTTGACTCGTTACTATGAAAGTCCTCTTTTGATAGTGTGTTGTGACCATGATATTCACTAATGGTTTTGAAGAGAGAGTGGTTTTTATTAATGAAACATACAAGGGAGTATATGTACTGAGATATCATTGTAAATACATGTAGTTTCCTAAACAGATACCTGCATGGGTGCCTTGGTTGCACACCACTCATGATATGTATAGCTTTCTTTGAGCAATAAAAACTTTTTTTGCCAAGGTCTGGATGCCCCAAAAGATAATTCCGTAAGACAAAAGTGCATGGAAATAACCAAAGTAAGCACGTCTTATGGCCTCCTTATGTGTGGTTGATGCAATTGTGCATAAGGCAAATGTTGCAGAATGTAGCCTTTTTTCCAGGTCTAGGATGTGGTTGCACCAATTTAGTTTGCAGTCTATGTACACGCCCAGGAACTTAGCTGAGTTGACTTGCTTTATTTGTTGTCCATTACATTCTGTATTTACACTATGTGGTCAAAAGTATCCGGTCACCCCCAAAAACATACGTTTTTCATATTAGGTCCATTATGCTGCCCCCTACTGCCAGGTACTCCATATCAGCGACCTCAGTAGTCAGTAGACGTCGTGAGAGAGCAGAATGGAGCGCTCCGCGGAACTCAAGGACTTCGAACATGGTCAGGTGATTTGGTGTCGCTTGTGTCATACGTCTGTACGCGAGATTTCCACACTCCTAAACATTCCTAGGTCCACAGTTTCCGGTGTGGTAGTGAAGTGGAAACGTGAAGGACACATACAGCACAAAAGCGTACATGCTGACCTCGTCTGCTGACTAACAGGGAATGTGAACAGTTGAAGAGGGTTGTAATGTGTAATAGGCAGACATCTGTACAGACCATCACACAGGAATTCCAAACTGCATCAGCATCCACTGCAAGTACTATGACAGTTAGGCAGCAGGTGAGAAAACTTGGATTCCGTGGTCGAGCGGCTGCTCATAAGCCACAAATCACGCCAGTAAATGCCAAATAGTGCCTCACTTGGTGTAAGGAGCGTAAACATTGGACGATTGAACAGTGGGAAAACGTTGTGTGGAGTGACGAATCACGGTACACAATGTGGCGATCCGATGGCAGGGTGTGGATATGGCGAATGCCTGGTGAACGTAATCTTCCAGCGTGTGTAGTGCCAACAGTAAAATTCGGAGGCGGTAGTGTTATGGTGTGGTCGTGTCTTTCATGGAGGGGGCTTGCACCCCTTGTTGTTTTGCGTGGCACTATCACAGCACAGGCCTACATTGACGTTTTAAGCACCTTCTTGCTTCCCACTGTTGAAGAGCAATTTGGGGATGGCGATTGCATCTTTCAACATGATCGAGCACCTGTTAGTAATGCACAGTCTGTGGTGGAGTGGTTACACGAAAATAACATCCCTGTAATGGACTGGCCTGCACAGAGTCCTGACCTGAATCCTATAGAACACCTTTGGGATGTTTAGGAATGCCGACTTTGTACAGGCCTCACCGACCGACATCGATACCTCTCCTCAGTGCAGCACTCAATGAAGAATGGGCTGCCATTCCCCAAGAAACCTTCCAGCACCTGACTGAACGTATGCCTGCGAGAGTGGAAGCTGTCATCAAGGCTAAGGCTGGGCCAACACCATATTGAATTCCAGCATTACCAATGGATGGCGCCACGAACTTGTAAGTCATTTTCAGCCAGGTGTCCGGGTACTTTAGATCACATAGCGTATATCCTCCAATTCTTTACGTGCCATATGAAACTTTATGTAATGAGTTCTTTTTTTATATTCAGAGAGAGTCCATTACTGTTAAACCGTTTCAGAATGTCATCAAATGCATTGTTTACAAACGTTTCCCAGTGTTCCCTGTTTCTTTATCAACTAGAAGAGAAATTTCTGCAGTGAACAGGATGAACTTGCTCACTAACGTGGTGCAGTGTGGGAGGTTATTTATAAATATAAGAAACAGTAAGGGTCCCAGTACCAAGCCTTGAGACACTCCAGTGTTGACTGTGCCCCACTTGGACAAAGCTGAGGTTCCATTACTGCCAGTACTTATTACCCTTTGTTTCTTATCTGTTAGGTAGGACTTAATCCATGTCCCCATTATTCCACTTAACTCATAATAGTCTGCTTTATTTTGCAGAATTACGTGGTTGACACAGTCAAAAGCTTTGGCTAGGTCACATAAGATTCCAGTTGGTATCAGTTTCCACCTAAGAGATTCGAGAATTTGGTCAGTGAAAGAGAAAATAGCATCATCAATTGACAGGCCTTGCCGGAAACCAAACTGACATTGACTGAGAATGTTGTGGCTGTTCAGGTGATTAACAATTCTCCTGTATACCAGCTTCTCACAGACCTTTGTAAAACTTGTTAGCAGGGATATTGGGTGGTAGTTTGTTACATCATTTTTTTCACGTTTCTTGAGATGTGGTTTCACACAGGCATATTTTAATCTAGGTGGAACAATACCTTTTTTCAAGGATTCATTAAAAATGTGACACAAGACTGCACTTAGCCATGACAGTGCTTAAGTATCTTAGTTGTAATATTATAAACCCCACAAGAGTTTTTTGACTTCATCTCTCTGGTTGCTTATTGATCTCACTAATTGTTGTGGGGTTATCTGCATCTGGCGAACACTGGCATTGTTAGCTTTATGCAGAAGTGCTATCACATCACCCACTGAGCCTTCACAGCCAATTTTTTCTGCAGCTGTTAAAAAATGTTTATTGATGATATTAGGAACTCCTCAGCATTTGTACAATATTTCCATTCTGAACTGATTCTATGTCAGTCATGTACTCTACTTTTTTTACCACTCTTCCTTTTTATAACTTGCCAGATTGTTTTTGGTTTGTTGATTTATCAATTTCAGATGTTATATGCATCGTTTTGGTTTCTTTTACTCCTTTTAAAATATTACAATACAATCTATAGTCCTCCTTTTTGATGGGATCATCACATAGCCTTAGGGATTCATGTAAATTTCTTTTGTTCTACAGGAAATTCTGATCTCTCTAGTAATCCAAGGTGTCCATTTCGCGGCCTGAGGATTGTTTCTCAAAATTATTTTTGGAAATACAGTTTCAAACATTGACACAAATTCATTAGAAAACAGATTAAGTTTTTCATTAATATTCAGAGAAGTTTGAAGATTTATAAGTTATCATTATTGACAGGCCTGACAGTTTTAAAGGAGTGTTTCGGTTTATCACACAGTTTGATATCGTTAACTGTAAGCAGCTGACCATCATGGTCAGTGGCTTATGTGTACACGGACCGCAAGTCAAGGTATGGTTCAGTACTTTCCATTCATAGCTACCATAGATCTATCTAGCACCATCCAGATCATACACATTTCCCCTGACTAAAGAATGTTTGCAAGTGCAATATACACTAGAGTACGTTCATTCAAAGCTAATTTTCGGGGGCCAAGCGAATGGGTGGAGAAACTGCAAAACAGTTATAATTTAATCACATTTTTAAGTTCCAGTTGCTAAGCATTGTACCCCTTTAACACTTTGGATCAGGGGAACGACCATCACGAGACTGGTATGATGTTACAGCTGGCAAAACTGAGTTTTAAAAAAAAAAAAAAAAAAAAGAGCCAAGAGCCTGCTAAGGCGTCATACAAAGATTTTGTTTGTTATATGTGTCAGAAACGGTGACTTAACGATACAGACCTGTTTAGATCATGTAACATTTGTGTGTGGGATCCGGATTTTCGAAAAGGAATAGCATGTTATGTGAAAACTTCCGTAGACTTGAATGCAAAGAATGCTTTATTTCACTTTATTTCAAGCATATAATGGGCTTCTGTTTGTCCCTTTCAGTGCACCAGCTGTATGTAAGTGAATAAACACTATGAAGCCATCGTCATTCAGTCATTCAACTTCAAGTATGTGCTGGATGTCTGTGAATAAGGTAATGCCGTAATTCTGATGATGAATTTGGGGAGTTATAGTTAGTGCATTGTGGGAAATATTGTCATGCTTTAGCTATCACTACTAAAGGGGGGAGGGGGTTGTGACTGTTCAACTCTGCCTATTCAAGAACAGCTGTAGCCACACATTGGTTACTGCTTACCACAGGTTTGAGCGGCTGAAACCAAGAAATATGTGTGATGTGCTCTCAGATATTTATATGAAACTGATTAAGAGTCGTTGCCACATGAACGCTTTTGATTACGATATGTTCCCTACACAAGTCGTACCATTACTATGTGATATATATTTTATTTTCTACCCAGCGTATTTAAAAGGGATGAACTCATTTCAAGGTATGTGCCCTGATTCAAACATTATCACTCGAACGAGCGATGTGATGCTGATGGACCACCATCAATTAATATGTCTCGTATTGGGTGTATAGCTGAAGAGGTCAATAATAATAATGTCTGTTCCACAGCCAAGTGAGATGCTAGTACTTTTTAATGATCTAGTTCTTTACTTCATAGTTTCTATGATGATGAGCGTAGACAGTTCGTATTTAAAGGTGTGGCATGCACAGAAGATGCTAGAATAATAGACACACTCTCAAGTAACTTCGCATTGCCGAGGTCTTTCAAGGATGTGAAGTGCGCTAAACAACAGAAGAGTGCAATGTGGTTAACGCATTTCTACCATGGAATTCACTGGGATGGTCCTGGTATATCCTGAAAAGATATGTTGACGTCGGTTCGATTACTCGACCATCAGTTATGTGAAGGGGAAGGAGGAAATCTCATGGATGCGTCGAATCCTAAAGATTCCTGCTACTGAAGACCTGAAATTCTACAGGTGTCCCGCTCTCCAACTCAAGAAGAAGAAGAAGAAGCAGAAGAAGAAGATGTCTGAAAATAGTGTTGCTGATTTACCTGCTTATGAAAATATAACATTACTTTGAAAAAACCGAGCGAGGTGGCGCAGTGGTTAGCACACTGGACTCGCATTCAGAAATATGAAAATACAGTTATCCTAATTTAGGTTTTCCGTTATTTCCCTAAATGGCTTCTGGTTCCTTGAAAGGTCATGGCAGACTTCCTTCTCCATTCTTCCCTAATCTGATGGGAGTGACGGCCTTGCAGTTTGGCCCCCTTCCCCAAATCAACCTACCAACAAACTTTGAGAAGTAAATGAATTTCTACCTCATAATATACACACCAAAAAAGTTTTCCATCATCACAGTATCACAGACACAGTCCCTTTGACCTGCCCAAAGATGTAAACAACCATCCGTGAGCAGCGACTATTAGACGGAGGGGGTCCAACAGCCGATGAGTTCCAGTCATTCCACCAGGAAGGAGATACACGGCTCGTGTTGTCTGTAGTTCAACAATGCCTATATGTTGAATACCGTGGTTCGATTGCATCCGCATTGTTACCTTGTGCCAGGAAGGGCTCTCAACAAGGGAGGTGTCCAGGCATCTCGGAGTGAACCAAAGCGATGTTGTTTGAACATGGAGGAGATACAGAGTGAAAGGAACTGTCGATGACATGCCTCGCTCAGGCCGCCCAAGGGCTACTACTGCAGTGGATGACCACTACCTGCGGATTATGGCTCGGAGGAACCCTGACAGCAACGGCACCATGTTGAATAATGATTTTCGTGCAGCCACATGACGTCGAGTTACGACTCAAACTGTGTGCAATAGGCTGCATGATGCGCAACTTCACTCCCGACGTGCACGGCGAGGTCCATCTTTGCAACCACGACACCATGCAGTGCGGTACAGATGTGCCCAACAACATGCCGAATGAACTGGATGCGTCGAATCCTAAAGATTCCTCCTACTGAAGACCTAAAATTCTACAGGTGTCCCGCTCTCCAACCCACGTGAACCGCTCAGGATTGGCGTCACGTTCTATTCACGGATGAGTGTCGCATATGCCTTCAACCAGACAATCGTCGAAGGCGTGTTTGGAGACAGCCCAGTCAGGCAGAACGGCTTAGACACACTGTCCAGCGACTGCAGTAAGGTGGAGGTTTCCTGCTGTTTTGGGGTGGCGTTATGTGGGGCCAACGTACGCCGCTCGTGGTAATGGAAGGAGCCGTAACGGCTGTACGATACTTGAATGCCATCCTCTGATCTACACTCCTGGAAATGGAAAAAAGAACACATTGACACCGGTGTGTCAGACCCACCATACTTGCTCCGGACACTGCGAGATGGCTGTACAAGCAATGATCACACGCACGGCACAGCGGACACACCAGGAACCGCGGTGTTGGCCGTCGAATGGCGCTAGCTGCGCAGCATTTGTGCACCGCCGCCGTCAGTGTCAGCCAGTTTGCCGTGGCATACGGAGCTCCATCGCAGTCTTCAACACTGGTAGCATGCCATGACAGCGTGGACGTGAACCGTATGTGCAGTTGACGGACTTTGAGCGAGGGCGTATAGTGGGCATGCGGGAGGCCGGGTGGACGTACCGCCGAATTGCTCAACACGTGGGGCGTGAGGTCTCCACAGTACATCGATGTTGTCGCCAGTGGTCGGCGGAAGGTGCACGTGCCCGTCGACCTGGGACCGGACCGCAGCGACACACGGATGCACGCCAAGACTGTAGGATCCTACGCAGTGCCGTAGGGGACCGCACCGCCACTTCCCAGCAAATTAGGGACACTGTTGCTCCTGGGGTATCGGTGAGGACCATTCGCAACCGTCTCCATGAAGCTGGGCTGCGGTCCCGCACACCGTTAGGCCGTCTTCCGCTCACGCCCCAACATCGTGCAGCCCGCCTCCAGTGGTGTCGCGACAGGCGTGAATGGAGGGACGAATGGAGACGTGTCGTCTTCAGCGATGAGAGTCGCTTCTGCCTTGGTGCCAATGATGGTCGTATGCGTGTTTGGCGCCGTGCAGGTGAGCGCCACAATCAGGACTGCATACGACCGAGGCACACAGGGCCAACACCCGGCATCATGGTGTGGGGAGCGATCTCCTACACTGGCCGTACACCACTGGTGATCGTCGAGGGGACACTGAATAGTGCACGGTACATCCAAACCGTCATCGAACCCATCGTTCTACCATTCCTAGACCGGCAAGGGAACTTGCTGTTCCAACAGGACAATGCACGTCCGAATGTATCCCGTGCCACCCAACGTGCTCTAGAAGGTGTAAGCCAACTACCCTGGCCAGCAAGATCTCCGGATCTGTCCCCCATTGAGCATGTTTGGGACTGGATGAAGCGTCGTCTCACGCGGTCTGCACCTCCAGCACGAACACTGGTCCAACTGAGGCGCCAGGTGGAAATGGCATGGCAAGCCGTTCCACAGGACTACATCCAGCATCTCTACGATCGTCTCCATGGGAGAATAGCAGCCTGCATTGCTGCGAAAGGTGGATATACACTGTACTAGTGCCGACATTGTGCATGCTCTGTTGCCTGTGTCTATGTGCCTGTGGTTCTGTCAGTGTGATCATGTGATGTATCTGACCCCAGGAATGTGTCAATAAAGTTTCCCCTTCCTGGGACAATGAATTCACGGTGTTCTTATTTCAATTTCCAGGAGTGTATAATGCAACCATATCACAGCATATTGGCGAGGTATTCGTTTCATGGACGACAATTCACGCCCCCATGGTGCACATCTTGTGAATGACTTCCTTCGGGATAGCGACATCGCTCGACTAGGGTGTTCAGCATGTTCTCCAGACATGAACCCTACCGACATGCATGGGATAGACTGAAAAGGGCTGTTTATGGATGACGTGACCCACTAACCGCTCTGAGGGATCTACGCCGAATTGCCGTTGAGGAGTGGGACAATCTGGACCAACAGTACGTTGATGAACTGGTGGGTAGTATACCACGACGAATACAGGCATGCATCAATGCAAGAGATCGTGCTACTAGGTGTTAGAGGAACTGGTATGCACAGCAATCTGGACCACCACCTCTGAAGGTCTCGCTGTAAGGTGGTACAACATACAATGTGTGATTTTTATGAGCAATAAAAAGGGCGGAAATGATGTTTATGTTGATCTCTATTCCAATTTTCTGTACAGGTTCCGGAACTCTTGGAACTCAGGTGATGCAAAACTATTTTTTATGTGTGTATATGTATGATTTCTCTTCAGCTTGTTCCCACTTTGATAGGATTTAGATTCGTAGAGATACTATGTCTGTGGTTTTCCTAGATACAATTTTGGACTTGTTTGCTGTATGTCTTTGAAAGCAGATGCAGTCACATGCCTCTTGCTCCCGTAATCCAATATATGCTGCACAATAGGCATAATTCCATGCAACCATTCTATATGTTTTGTTATTCTCTGTCTTCAACTTCAGCACTTTAATAGCGCTCATCTTCAGAAAAACTAATGTCATTTGTGTCCTGCACAGCATTCACATATACAGGGTGGTCCATTGACAGTGACTGGGCCAAATATCTCACGAAATAAGCATCAAATGAAAAAACTACAATGAATGAAACTCGTCTAGCTTGAAGGGGGAAACCAGATAGCGCTATGGTTGGCCCGCTAGATGGCACTGCCATAGGTCAAACGGATATCAACTGCGTTTTTTTAAATAGGAACCCCCATTCTTATTACATATTCGTGTAGTATGTAAAGAAATATGAATGTTTAATTGGACCACTTTTTTCGCTTTGTGGTAGATGGCGCTGTAATACTCACAAATGTATAAGTATATTTTATCACGTAACATTCCGCCAGTGCGGACGGTATTTGCTTCGTGGTACATTACCGTGCTAAAATGCACCGTTTACCAACTGCGGAAAATGTCTATATCGTGTTGCTGTATGGCTATTGTGATCAAAATGCCCAACGGGCGTGTGCTATGTGTGCTGCTCAGTATCCTGGACGACATCATCAAAGTGTCCGGACCGTTCGCCGGATAGTTACGCTATTTAAGGAAACAGGAAGTGTTCAGCCACATGTGAAACGTCAACCACGACCTGCAGCAAATGATGATGCCCAAGTAGGTGTTTTAGCTGCTGTCGCGGCTAATCCGCACATCAGTAGCAGACAAATTGCGCGAGAATCGGGAATCTCAAAAAAGTCGGTGTTGAGAATGCTACATCAACATCGATTGCACCCGTACCATATTTCTATGCACAAGGAATTGCATGGCGACGACTCTGAACGTAGTGTACAGTTCTGCCACTGGACACAAGAGAAATTACGGGACGATGACAGATTTTTTGCACGCGTTCTATTTAGCGACGAAGCGTCATTCACCAACAGCGCTAACGTAAACCGGCATAATATGCACTATTGGGCAACGGAAAATCCACGATGGCTGCGACAAGTGGAACATCAGCGACCTTGGCGGGTTAATGTATGGTGCGGCATTATGGGGGGAAGGATAATTGGCCCTCATTTCATCGATGGCAATTTACATGTATGCTGATTTCCTACATAATGTTCTACCGATGTTACTACAAGATGTTTCACTGCATGACGGAACGGCAATGTACTTCCAACATAATGGATGTCCGGCACGCAGCTCGCGTGCGGTTGAAGCGGTATTGAATAGCGTATTTCATAACAGGTGGATTGGTCGTCGAAGCAACATACCAAGGCCCGCACGTTCTCCGGATCTGACGTCCCCAGATTTCTTTCTGTGGGGAAAGTTGAAGGATATTTGCTACTGTGATGGACCGACAACGCCTGACAACACGCATCAGCGCACTGTCAATGCATGTGCGAACATTACGGAAGGCGAGGAATGTCGTTACACGTATTGCCAAATGCATTGAGCTTGACGGACATCATTTTGAGCATTTATTGCATTAATGTGGTATAACAACATGCGTTCTCAGAAATGATAAGTTTACAAAGGTACATGTATCTCATTGGAACAACCGAAATAAAATGTTCAAATGTACCTATGTTCTGTATTTTAATTTAAAAAACCTACCTGTTACCAACTGTTCGTCTAAAATTGTGAGCCATATGTTTGTGACTATTACAGCGCCATCTATCACAAAGCGAAAGAAGTGGACCAACTAAAACATTCATATTTCTTTACGTACTACACGAGTATGTAATAAAATGGGGGTTCCTATTTTAAAAAACGCAGTTGATATCCGTTTAACATATGGCAGCGCCATCTAGCGGGCCAACCATAGCGTCATCTGGTTTCCCTCTTCAAGCTAGAAAGTTTCGTTCTTTGTAGTTTTTTCAATTGACGCTTATTTCGTGACATATATGGCCCTATCACGAACAATAGACCATCCTGTATAATACAACTACTCGCCTGACGAAAGATCCGTACCCAAGATTGGAAAGTTGCACAGGTCACACCAATATTCAGGGAAGGTGGTAGGAGTAATCCCCAAGATTACAGGCCCATATCATGAACGACGATATGAAGCAGGATTTTGGAACATATATTGCGTTCGATCAATGTGAATTACCTTCAATAAAGCGATCTAATGAGACACAGTCAACGCGGATTTAGTAAATATCTGTCTTGTGAAACACAACTACCTTTTTACACACTCGGAGTGTTGAGTGATATTAACGAGTTATTTCAAATATATTCATTATTTCTAGATTTCGAAAAGGCTAGTGAAATGGCGTGCTTGTGGAACATCGTCCCCGTTATGTCACTGGATTCGTGATATCCTGTCTGAGAGGTCCCCTGTCGTTTATCGTCTAGTAAACTTATCAGAAGATCAAAACAAATTGCAAAACGATTTAGAAAATATATATAAATGGTGCGAAAACTGGCAGTAGTCTCTAAGTAATGAAAAGTGTGAGGTCATCTACATGAGTGCTAAAAGGAATCCATTAAACTTCGGTTACACGATAAATCAGGCCTTAAATTCAACTAAATACCTAGGAATTACAATTAAGAACAATTTAAATTGCAAAGAACACGCAGAAAATTTTGTGGAGAAGTTAAACTAAAGACTACGTTTTATTGGGAGAACATGTAGAAAATGTTGTGACAGATGGTTACATTGGGGTGAATGTAGTGGCATGGGAATTGGGGAAGTAAATGGGTCTCTTCCATGGTATTGCAGATTATGTTCAAGGGATAGGAAAATAGCGGAACAGGAAGGGAGGATTAGAGCCCTTCAGGTTGAACTGGATAGTGCTAGGGAGGAACTGATGAGGTTAAGGGGGGCAGAGGGTGAAGACAGGTGGGAAGTGGTAGCAAGGAACAGGGGCCACAGAAAGAGATCAGTATCAGACCGTTTCATCATTGGCACAAACAATAGATTGGCCTTGCTACCTCAGTCACCTAAGGAAGAGGCTCAAGTAGATGTAAGTGTAGTCAGCACTCAACAGGCTTTCACTAGGAAACCAACCGTTGCGAAAAAAGTAGAAAGTAGGAGGAAAGTTCTGTTGTTAGGTAGTAGCCATAGAAGAGGCGTGGGCCAGACCTTGCAGGAAAAATTAGGTGACAGGTACCAGGTCACAAGTATTTTCAAGCCCAGTGCATGTCTTAGCCAAGTGATAGAGGCTGTAGGATCATTGTGCAAGGATTTTACGAAGCAGGATCATGTTGTGGTAGTGAGTGGCGCGGGAAATAGTACTGGTAGGGATCAGGGCTACAATATTGAGTGTGACCTGGTAAAAACAGCATCTGCAACAAGCGATAAAATGTTGGATTAGCCCCTGCTTTCATGCGGTATGACCAGCCCCAATTGAACAGCTCTGTCAGGAGGGTCAATATGGAGCTAGATCAGCTGCTTTGGCCGGCTTCTTTGTCAGGCATAGGTTTGGTTCCTGTTGATGGTATTGGTAGGTGGTACTTCACATGATATGGCCTGTATCTCAATAGAAAAGGGAAGGGTAAACTGGCTGGGATGTTAACAAAATTTTTAGGGGGGGGGGGGCACTGAAACTCATGGGAGTACTTTTTTAGGCTAAGATCAGTGTCCAATGGTCCTACATTGATTAAAATTAAGTTTAAAGAGAAGTTCAGACAGGCAGGTACTAGAGATGCGAAAATATCACCAGATCCTCATAACAGTACAGTAAAAAATAGTGTTAGTATGTAACAAGATTCACATAAAAGCACAGTGAAAAATAATGTTAATATATTGCATCAGAATATCAGGGGATTAAAAAATAAAGTAGCTCAGCTTCTTATTTGTTTAGAAGATTTAGAGACTGAGGCTGGAATACATGTGCTATGCCTGTCTGAACATCACATAGTCACAGCTATGGAAATGGTAAATATAGGTGGATGTAAGCTTTCAGCACATGTAAGTAGAGACACTATGGAGAGAGGAGGAGTCGCCATATGTGTTAAAATCAGTCATAGTGTGAAAAATTTGGAAACTAAAGAAAATTTGTGTAGAGCAACATATAGAAGCATGTGCATGCGAGCTTAAACTAAATAATGGCACTTTTATAAATGTAGTCGTGTATAGGTCCCCATTGGGAAATTTTTCAACTATTTTTGGAAAACTTGGATTCTTCATTGTGCTACAAAGGAAAGCAAATTATTGTTTGTGGGGATTTCAATGTAGATTTTCTGAAAGAGTCCGAGAGAAAGCTTGACCTTGAAGTATTACTTGGTTCTTTCAATTTGACATCAGTTATTGATTTTCCTGCTTGGGTGATACAGGAAAGCAGCACACTGACAGATGACGTTTTCATAGACCAAGATAAATTTAATCAAATAAAAACTTTTCCTGTTAAGAATGGTCTGTCTGATCACAGATGATGCACAGCTAGGTACAGTATATGATATAGCTCCATACAATAATGCAAAAGAGTCCTCCAAAATAGTGTGTTCCATTAACGATTTAACAATTCAAAATTTTAGGGAAAGCTTGCAACACTTCGACTGGGATGAGGTATACAGGGAACATGATGCTAATTTAAAATTTAACCTATTTGATGTTACCTTTGTGAGTATATTTGAAAACAGTTTCCCTAAGAAAACAGGGAAATATAACTGTAAGAAACCATGTAAAAAGCCTTGGCTTACTAAAGGGATAAAAATATCTTGTAAACAGAAAAGGGAAATGTATCTTATAGCTAGGAGGAGTAATGATCCCAAAACAATGAAACATTCTAAAAACTACTGCACTGTATAAAGAAAAGTTATTAAAAAGTCCAGAAGTACATGCATTATCTCTGAGATTAGCATATCTGATAGTAAAATAAAACAATTTGGAATATTGTGAAAAGGAAAACAGGGCAACCAAGAGCACAGGAAGACTGTATTTGTATCAAACACAAGTAAAAGTTTGTTAACAAGAAGTCAGAAGTAGAAACTATTTTTAATAATCATTTTTAAGTGTTGTAGAGAAAATAGAATCCAGCTATTCATTAGAAAATGCAAGGCAGTATATAGAAGAGGCAGTACCTATACAATTTGATAAAACTGAAATTCAACCCACCTCAACTGAAATTAGGAAAATAATAAATTCACTTAAAAGTAAAAGCTTACATGGAATAGATGGCATTTCCAACAGAACACTAAAAGCTTGTTCCCAAAAAATAAATAGGATTCTCAGCCACATATGTAGTACCTCACTGAAACAGGGCATTTTTCCAGATAGACTGAAATACACTACTGTTAAACCATTGCATTAAAAAAGTGATAGATCTGACACTAACAACTACTTTCCAATCTCACTTTATCCAAAATTCTTGAAAAAAGAATGTATTCAAGAGTAGCATCACATATTTGTAAAAATGAAGTACTAACAAAATGTCAATTTGGTTTTCAGAAAGGCTTTTCGACAGAAAATGCTGTATATGATTTCACTGATATTAAATGCGTTGAATAACCGAACATCACCCACTAGGATATTTTGTGCTCTCTCAAAGGCTTGTGATTGTGTGAATCATGAAATTCTTCTAGATAAGCTTAAGTATTGTGGTATGAGTGGGACAGTGCACAAACTGTTTCATTCATACTTAATTGGAAGAATGCAGAAGGTTGAAATTAACAGTACAGAAAGTTTGCAAAAACCAGTGGAATCCTCTAACTGGGGAGGTATCAAGAATGGTGTCCCACAGGGTTCAGTCTTAGGTCCCTTATTGTTCTTAATGTATATTAACTACTTGACACTAATTATTCATGAGGATGCAAACCTAGATCTTTTTGCTGATGATACAAGTATAGTAATCACACCCAAGTAGCAAGAATCAGCTGAGGAAATTGTAAATAATGTCTTTCAGAAAATTATTAAGTGGTTCTCTACAAATGGACTGTCACTAAATTTTGAGAAAACACAGTTTATACAATTATGTACAGTAAATGGCATAACACATTCATAAATATAGACTATGAATGGAAGTCTGTTGCTAAGGCAGAATACGCAAAATTTCTGAGTGTGTGCATTGATGAGGAATTGAATTGGAAGAAACACAACGATGATCTGCTGAAACAGTAAAGTTCAACTACTTACACTATTAGAGTGATTGCAAATTTTGGTGATAAATATATCATTAAATTAGCCCACTATGCCTATTTTCATTCACTGCTTTCATAAGGCATCATATTTTGGGGCAATTCGTCATTAAGAGAGAAAGTATTCATTGCACAAAAGTGTGTAATCAGAATACTAGCTGGAACTCACCCAAGATCACCTTGCAGACATTTATTTAAAGAACTCAGGATATTCACAGTGCCTTCGCAATACACATATTCACTTATGAAATTTGTCATTAATAACCCATCCCAATTCAAAAATAATAGTAAAGTGTGTAGCTACAACACTAGAAGAAAAGATGGTATTCACTATTCTGGATTAAATCTCACTTTGGAACAGAAAGAGGTGAATTATGCTGCCACAAAAATCGTTGGTCATTTGCCAAATAATAGGAAAAGTCTGACAGTTAGCTAACCAACATTTAAAAGCAAATTAAAAGAATTTCTGAATGACAACTCCTGCTACTCAATAGACGAATTCTTATACATGAAGTAGTAACTGTTAAAAATTATTTAATTAATTAATTAATTAACAGATCTATGTATGTATATATGTATGTATGTATGTAACATATCTACTAACGAGACTTCCTACACTCCTCTCGTCCATCCTTTCTTGGAGTACTGCTATGTGGTCTTGGATCCTTACCAGATAAAATTAGTGGAGTATATCGAGAAAATTCAAAGAAGAACAACACATTTTGTATTATCGCGAAATAGGGGAGAGAATGTCACAGTCACAATACAGGACTTAGGATGGACACCATTAAAACAAAGACGTTTCTCGTTGCAGCGATATCTTCTCACGAAATTTCAATCACTGACCTTCTCCTGCGAATGTGAAAATATTTTGTTGATGTTGACTTATGTAGGGAGAAACGATTACCATAATAAAACGAAGTCAGAGCTCACAGAAAGATATAGGTGTTCATTCTTAACATACGCTGTTGAAGAGTGGAATAATAGAGAATTATTGTGGTGTCAGGCACTTAAAGTGTGATTTGCAGAGTATCCATATATATATATATATATATATATGTGTGTGTGTGTGTGTGTGTGTGTGTGTGTGTGTGTGTGTGTGTGTGTGTGTGTATGTATATATATATATATGTATATAATTTTTGGCTTAAGATACAACCAATAATAAACTGTCCTGCATTGAGAGGAAAAGGATGTGTTTTCAGTAACAAACTTTTGCTTTCCCCGGAGATATCTGGAGAGGATAAAGATTTGTATGATAATTAAAATAGATCATCCTAACCCACCTTCCAATAATTGAAGCACAACACTATTAGTAAAAAAAGGCAATTTGATGGTGGTGGAAAGGTAAGCCTAGTATCTTTTCTGCCAATTGTTTCGCCTATTATCATTATATGTAAGCACATGAAAAGGGAAAATGTGGTGGGTAATGAGTTACTAGTGATTTCACATGATACTTTACATAGTTCCTGTTTGACAAGTTTATTGTTCACTAAGGATGTGGTGAAGACTAAAATGTTATAGAGACTAATCTAACTCCAGATTTTTTAAATATCTTCAAAACTAATCGTTTGAAAATGGTGTTTTCATTGTTATATGCCCACGCAACTTTCTCAAGGTAAAGATAGCATGGGTAAAATGCACAACATATGTGACTGTTTGTCCGGATGCTTCACTAGCACAAATGACAGAGATAGCTCGATGCTAATACTCCTGCACGAAATTTTATTGCCAAATGTTTGCATTGAGCAGGTCTGAACATTTCTGAAGGTATACCATTCTGCTCAAACTAAATGAGCAATATCTGTCCTATCCATAACCGACATTTAATTTTTAAACTTAGAAAAAGAAAATTTGCTACTTAAAAGGTACACAACTAACTTCAGAACGATAATTTCAGAAAGCAGCTGCACTATTCCGCACCTTTATTAAACTGTGCCATCTGCTGTAGCGCCAATGTGGTGACGCCACAAGGAACACTGCAGTCCAGACTTTCCCTATGTAGACCATATTACTCACAAGTGACAACAATTTGAAAGCTACAACTGGCATTCGAATTGGGTCACGTGAAGTCCCTGGCTCGCTGCTTTGTAGATGCCATATTGAATTTCAGTGAATTTAGTTGTTTCCGGATTATAACCTGACTGTTACGACAGTACGTCATTCAGAGCACTGGCGCATTTAGGATTTATCACAAATTTCACTCTTGGTGCGATTTGATACAATTAAATGTCAGTTAACAAGATATCGACGGTAAAAATACTTCGGGAGATCCTAGGATAAACAATACTAATGCTGCAAACTTCTTGTTATCGATGCAGTTAGCTGATTAGAGTCGTGCGGGTGTGGAGCTGGAGGAAGTAGGTTCACATCCTGCTACACACTAAAATATTTCCCCATCTTCGGGTTTGTCTGGTTCTTTCTTATTCATGTGATAGATCTATGTTCTGCAATATTCACTGTTACTTACAGACACGAACTCTCTCTCTCAGAAACCACTTTCTTCGATTTTGTGACTTAAGTCTGATAAAACAGCGAAAGACGAAACTCCTGCAAGTGAAACGATCAGCAACAACGTGTATGTTCTTGCTTATCACGAATATTAGCTGTGATGGCATCATTAATAACGGTGTCGTAAATGCGGCGGTCAAGGCAAAGATTGCACAACACAGTGGACTAGCATTGCCACATGATGTGAACGCCATACAGATGCCGAATGCGGGTTGTGGCTTCAGAATTTCAGTCACTCGTCCTTTGCTCTCTTCACTTTGTTCAAACGTTTCTGATTTAAATAATGAAACATTGCACCAGGTACATATTTTTTCATGTTTAGCACTACGTATTTCGAGAATATATTGTCATTGTCAGTGTAAATATTTATCAAGCATTTTGTGCGATGCTTGTATGTGTGTTGTGCCTCTCTTGCACTGTGCTATCTCATCACTCACATTGTGTGTGAAATTTCACTCTACACATGTAGTTTTCCGCATAATGCAGGAGGCGCGGTACCTTATAAACGCTAAAAGACGAATGCAGTCCAAGAGAAGCAGAACAACACACAAAACACTTCTGTAATGGAACTTCCGGGGAGATTAAAACTGAGTGTTTGATCGAGACTCGAACTCGGGAGCTTTGCATTGCATGGTCAAGTGCTCTACCAGCTGATCTACTCAAGCATGGATCACGACCTGTACTCACAGCTTTACCTCCGCCAGTACCTCATCTCTGACCTTCCATACTTCACAGAAGCTCTCCTGTCGAGCTAGCAAAACTAGCTCTCCTGGAAGGAAGGATATTGCCGAGACATGGCTAGCCACAGCCTGGAGGATGTTACCACAATGACTTTTTCCACTCCACCTTGGAGTGTGCGCTCATATGAAACTTTCTGGCAGATCAAAACTGTTGACTGGACTGAGATTCGAAATTGGGAGCTCTGCCTTTCTTAGTCAAGCACTCTAGCGACGAGCATGACTCACGACCCATCCTCACAGCTTTACTTCCGCCAGTACCTCATCTACTACCTCCGTCCCAAATCGACAGAAACTCTTCTTTGAAACTTACAAGACTAGCACTCCTGGAAGAAAAGATACTGTGGAGACATGGCTTAGCCACAGCCTGGAGAATGTTTCCAGAATGAAATTTGCCACTCTGCAATGGAGTGTGTGCTGATTTGAAATTATGTGGCAGATTAAAACTATATGCTGGACTGAGACTCGAACTCAGTGCCTTTGTTTTTTCGTGGACAAGTTCTCTACTGACTGAGCTACCAAAGTCTGACACACAGTTTTAATCTGCCCAGATGTTTCATATTAGTGCACATCCTGCTGCAGAGTAGAAAATTTCATTGTGGAAACTTCTATTAACATTAGGTCATCACTGAGACGTTCTCAAAACACGTTGTGCTAAGCATGCAAAAAATGGGTTACTGCTGCAGTGTTTTATTTTCAAATAATGACTGACACAGCTTCAGGCTACCCAGAAACATCGATTAAGATAAATGAAAGAGTCAAACGTTTCTGGTTCCCATTTGTGATCAGCATTTCTTGGAGCAGAAGCGATACAGAACGTTAACTGAAGAAATTCTGATTTAGTTCTGACACTTACTGCTTTCAACATTAATATACTGTTATTAATAAACAGTTTTTATAATTTTTATACATAATTTTATTATATGTATATTATGACAATTTGTTGCTGATTGTCAGTACTTAGCAGATAATTAGTACCAATGTTAATAAACTAAAGTGTAGTAAATGCCCAAATAGTACAAATGCTGGAAATTATCTAATTTCAATAAAAATAATCATTATTTAAGTTGGTTTATAGGGAGTGGCGGCAATGTATCTGGTGGTTATGAATCTGGTATGAAGCTTAATTTCACCAATATGTATGTAATGGTATAGTACACATATTCCTACCAATGCCACCTCCCATCTAATGTGGGCCGAGTTAATGTATGCAAGTCGTTTATAGCAAGGAGTATAGTATATGACCCACAATCATCCGACCTTTGTGATCCGATCTTTGCTTTCGATGCCCAAAAAATAAAAAAAATAAAAACCCCTCAAGGAAATAAAATTACACTGGGATCTATTAAATTTTCACAATATTGTGATGTACCATCCCTTTAAAAGGCTGGCAGTAACAGGAACCTAGTACTAGAAGGCTACAAGACAACACAAAAAGATTTGTGCTTGTATTGGTGTGTCTCTTTGGAGCAACGCTATTAAAGCCTTTCTATGCCTATATCTGTACTCCGGGGAGGGCTGTGAAGTGCATAGCACAAGGTGTTTCCTACTGTACCAGTTATTAGGACTTCTTCCCATTTCATTCACGTAAAGAGTGCAGGAAAGATCACTGTTTAAATGCTTCAGTGTATGTGTAATCTATCCGATCTTATTCTCATGATCCGTATGGGAGTGATATGTAGGGGGTTGTGGTATATTCCTAGAGTCATTGTTTAAAGCTGGTTCTTGAAACTTTATCTGTAGACTTTATCAGGATAGTTTCAATCTATTTTCAAGAATCTGCCAGAACAGTTCTTTCAGGAATCGTCAGAAAAAGTACCTCTGCTCAGCCAATACTCGTTACCACCAGCCACTGGTCGTCACTCGAACAGTTTTACTTGTGTCTAGGGGCAGTAAGTCCTGGTGCAGATTGGGTGAGCCAATCGACTGCTCTTGGCTGCATGTCATAACGTTTTCTTGGGGCAAACAGCGAAAGTTTACATTCACTTTTAGGATAAGCAATTGTTTGATTCATTCCACATGAAATTCAAAATTGTTAATTACTGAAGTTTTTAACCATGTGTAATTTATCACAATCTCTATGTTTTAGGACCTACAGTTCACTTTACAAAAAATTCCTCAAAAATTATTATCTTAACTGGCTAATTCTACACATTCCTGAACATAGAAGACTACACAGTTAGATTGGTCTGAATCTGATGTTAGTCATCGATGTCTGCATAAACATCATGTCCTTTGGTTTCCTTTACTAACCTGGAGCTTAATTTGATCTTTAAATAATGGAGCTTTGTGTACTTCTCTCAAGAAGTTCATATCCAACTACAGTGGTTTATGAGTAGTTATGTGTTTTTATGTAACATTCCTTTTAGTTGACTGAATTTTCCAATAGCACTAAATATATTGTAACTATAACTTATAGTCCTTGAGATGGAGAAGTATTTATTAATGTATTGGACTGGAATGGAGAATCAGAAACAACTGACAGGTCTTGCGATATAAGCTAATTAGCTTAAGGAGTCTATTATTAGAGCAAGATATACACAATTTCAGTGTCTACGAATTTTTATAGGTGTTCGAAATCTTTGTAAATTGGGTGAACTGTTTCTATAGACCATAGTCACAATAGCTGTGACTTAAAAAATTCTCTTGTTCAAGATGGTTCGCATGAAGGAATTGCCTATAAGATACATTGTGTTGTAGGAATTAAAGATTATTGATATTAAGACTACTTTAGTACAACCATATGAGTTTGGAATAAAACTACCTGTGCTGTCTGATTACCATTTGTGTTTTGCCGATAAATAAAAATGAAATGAAAGTTATCACTGTGAATGACAGTGAGTTAAGAAAGTAAAGCAAATTGTTAAAGCACAATTTTTATGGGCAGAAGCGTGATAAAACAGGTGACAGTATGTTTCTTTGATACGATTTGTAAACTTATGAAGGCCTCAGAAATGAGATACTTAAATTGCACGCACATCAAATGAGACAATCCACATCAGATTCTTCAAATACATCTTTTTTATTTCATCAGTTTCGGTTTTGACGAAATTCTGTATGAACTACACACATGAAAAGTCTAATATTTGGTATGCGGAAAGGAGAACCTTGTGGCAACATCATTCTTTCCGTAATTTTTGGGGATAGCAAGGTTTGAGATGTTCAAGTCAGGGAGAGTGATCTTGAAATGTAATCTGTAGTATGGCTATGCACGTTAACGGAAAACCTGTATTTATCTTGGACAATTTGGCAGTATAACTTTGTATTGCTGTCCTATGTTTCAGTGCACAAATTGCAACTATATTTTTCAAATTTCAACTATATTTTGACGTTACCGAAATGAAAGTAGTATTAACATAATCAACGCACAATAACCAAAACACGTGAACAATACACAGGATACTACTGGCTTTCATTATCTGCTACGAGCTGCAAAATCCGAGCGTAACAGATCGGCATCAAGATTTGCTGTTCCTAGATACAAGTAATGTCTTTCGGCCAATTACAAGGAGAACTAACTGGAATTGGGGACTGTCGCTGGCGGACGCAACCGCTAGATTACTACAGCTGCAATCGTTAGTCGAACAAACCGTTTGTAAACTGGTTCTGCTACGCATGCGCGGCTCGGAACAGTTTGGGATTTCCGCTGCGTTCGAAAGCTCCCCGTTTTCGTCACTTACCGCGTTGAGCGCTGCACGTCATGAAAGCAGCAGAAGTGGACAAATCCGCTAATATCCTCACTGCGCATGCGCAAGACGGTTGGAAACTGGTACATAAACAAAATTGGTATTCCGCTGCAAATTGCGAAAATCGTGATGGAAAGCGCCAAAGGTAAAACATGCTGTACTACAATAATTAATAGACAGTTGTTAGTTGTGTATGTGTATGACTCGTACAGTGTGACAGCAGATGGGAGTTTGTAATTTTGTGCTTGTATTTGCAGATGTCGGCGTACAGAGCGACCTTCCAGTATTCTGGAGCCGAGAAGCGACGCTAGCTTTGTTGAACGCGTATGAAGTACAGAGGGATCGCTTAGGTAAAGACTTTCGTTTTAAGAACTACATGTGGGTTGCAATATCCCTTGCACTGAAGAATGAGATGGGGATGAACTTCACACCAGCCCAGTGCGAGAACAGGTGGAGAGTTCTTTTGCGCAGTTACAAGAGAGCGATGGACAATAATTTGAAGTTATCGAGGAGAAGAAAGGACTTTGTGTACCAAGATGCGATGCAGAAAATACTGAAGGGAGAAGACATCATCAGACCAGTGTCGCAGTCGGATGAGACAGGTGTGCTTTCTAGTGGTGGAAAATCGAATGTACAGGTAGGGAACAGTGGTAGTGAACCTGAGACAGTACCAAATAGTGGTAACGAATTATTAATTAATAGTGGAAAATCTAATGCGAACAGTGAAGTGATTAGTAGTGAACCTGAGCCAACAGCAGGTAGTGGTAAACAATTATTCATTATCAGAGGAAACTCCAGTGTGAATAGTGATGGGATTAGTAGTGAACCTGCGCCTTTACCAAGTAAAAATTTCTTCATTATCAGTACAAAACCCACTATGAACAGTGATGTGATTTGTAGGCCTAGTGAAACCGAACCCTCACTAAATAGCGGTAAACAGTTATTCATTATCACTGGAAAACCCTGTGTGAACAATGATAGGATTAGTGGTGAACCTGAGCCAGCACCAGGTAGTAATAAACAATTATTCATTATCAGTGCAAAAACGAATGGGAACAGTGATAGGATTAACAGTGAACCTGCGCTAACACCAAGTAGTAGTAAACAATTGTTACTCATCAGTGGAAAATCCAATGGGAACAGTGATGGGATTAGTAGTGAACCTGAGCTGACACCAAGTAGTAGTAGTAAACAATTATCACTCATCAGTGGAAAATCCAATGGGAACAGTGATGGGATTAGTAGTGAACCTGAGCTGACACCAAGTAGTAGTAGTAGACAATTATTACTTATCAGTGGAAAATCCAATGTGAACAGTGATAGTAGTAATAAACCTGAGCCACCACCAAGTAGTAATGAACCTGCACCAGCAGCAAGCAGTAGCAAACAGTTATTTACCAATCCTTCTGAATCATCAGTTAGTCCACCAGAAAAGAGAAGGAAGCTGAAACAGTCGTTCTTACAACAGATAAGAGCTGACAGGAAACTTTACTACGAGAAAAAACTGGAAGTAGACAGGGAGAGACTTGAAGGCTTAGAAAGGAGAAATGATGAGTTACTGCAGTTAAAGAAAATGAAGCTTCAACAAGCAGAGAGAATGATTGCATTTGAAGAAGAAAAGCTCAAATGTGAAAAAGAAAAACTTGTAATTTCTAGTGAAAAATTAAAAATGTATCGTAGGTTAGTTCAGCTACAAGAAGAAAGCAATGACATTTTGAGATCTATTAATGACCAATTTGATTTTTTACTATAAGTGATCGAGCCCCTTGTGTGACTATTCACATGTTCTTTTCTGGTAATTGATTTTCGCTGATGTTTTTTTGCCATTTGTAGAACTTTCTTGATACATGCTCACATTCTATTTTTGGCTCCTTGTATGACAGACGGCACTTCCCTTTGCACTACCTATTAGTGGTACTTTCCATTCCATTCACGTATTGAGCAAGAGAAGAATGATTGCTTAAATGCATCTGTGTGCATTATAATTAGCCTATTCTTGTTTTACTGGTGCTTTGGGAGTGATACATTGGGGATTTTAGTTTATTCCTAGAGCACTCTCTTGAAACTTAGAAGTAGGTTTCGAATATAGTTTGCATCTATCTTCAAGTGTGTACCAGTTCAAGTTTTCAGAATTTCCGTGAAGCTATCCCATGAGTCAAACAAACCTGGGATCATTCATGTAGCACTTCTTTCCTGTGTATTCAGTATCCCCTGTTACTTCTGTTTCATTGGCTGCAGGGTGGTGGTGGTTGGGGGGGGGGGGGCTCGTTGTGTGAATCTTCTCACTCTGAACATTGGATCCCACCTCTGTCTCTGTAGCAACAGGTGGTTTGTTTCTTCATAATCCTGTGCATCTTGTATTGATACATAAGATCCTTTCTCTCCCCCCCCCCCCACCCCCCTCCTCCTCCTCCTCCCAACTTCCTGACATATTTTCTTTCCCTTTATTTTATTGAAGCATACTTCTTATAGCTGCACTCTATGAATCTTCTCGCACCAGTCCGGTGTGAAAAGCATATCTCTCCATTGCTTCAGCTCACATATTATTGCACCCAAGATTTATGTTACCTTTCCTATATATTGTATCAAAACTAGTTTATAGCCTTGCCATGTCATATTGGAAGCAACTAAAAATTTTCTTAGATTTGTGGCTGCATGTAAACTCGATTAAATTATGAGTATAAAATAGCTATGGTGTGATTTTATTTGTGTTCCTTATAAAAATCTGCATCCTAATGATTACAGTTTCATTCTGCTGGAGTGGTTCTTGCCATCAAATCGAAGTATCTGTAGATAGTAAAAACGTTCACAGCCATCCACAGGTCCAGGCGCGCGCGCACACACACACACACACACACACACACACACACACACACACACGATAAATTAATGAAAACATCATTTTCTGACTATTGGGTACCATGTTCAATTTGCAAAATGTTTCATGATAGACTAGCAATATTAAATTTATTTGTGGTGCACACTTGTTCCAGCTAACATAAAAGAAATTAGTGTAAAAATGATTTGTGAAACTGGGATTATTTCACATGTTTAGTTTTAGTTTATTTAAGCCCATGGATCATATTTTGCAATTATATACAGATCATGTTATAAGTTTTATACAGAATGAACAAATTTGATTAAAATTTACCACTGACACAGGTAAACAAAAGATATTTTAAAGAAATATTATTGATAACAGTGAAAAACTGTTTTACAATAAAATTTGCTCTAATCCACAGCACCAGAGAAAGCTTTCCACATACTCTATACATTCTCTTTTCCTTTTTTAGGGCTGCACTTTGTTTTTCTTTTTAACGTTCTTAGAAAACTGGTTTCCACATTTAGTAGTAGTGCTCTTAATGGTGTGCTTCTGGATGTTATGCCAAACTGTTGATTCCATTTTATGCACCATATATTGACGACTGACACAACCAACTTCTTTAAGGTGCTGCCAGTTTTGCTGTTATGTGAACTGATACCTAGCCTCCAGCCAATCTGGGTGGAGTCCAGGCATTGAGTACACTGAACACCAAAACTCACAGTGCCTGAGGATGATGGTTGGTTCGGTCATCGAATTATTCCCCATAAAAGGGAAACAACAACTCAGCAAAACACCTGGAAGCACACCGTTAATCATACTGAAAAATCCTGATTGATCACAGCACCATACCTTAGTGTCACCAGCGTGAGACTATGCCCTGAATGGCCTTGGAAATATTTGTGTAGAGTAGCCCAGACTTTCAGTAACTGTGTCCTATTTGAAGTAAACAGCATACTATACTTCTTTATGTAGTGTGTTACATGTCAATTTATTAATTGAATTTTCTGTAAAGTTACAACCATATGACAACATTAAAGTAATTCAGTGTGGGCCACACATTCATTAGTCAATGCCTTATGCTGGCCATGTCAAATGCAATTCCACATAAATGTAACATAACAAAATCAGCCTATTTTAGGTAAACCACTTGTAAATTGATAGGACTGTGTGAAGTATTGCGGTAAATTGATCATTGCCTGAGATTTCTTGTGTTGCTTCTAGTGGTACTTGTACATACAGGGTGTTACAAAAAGGTACCGCCAAACTTTCAGGAAAAATTCCTCACACACAAATAAAGAAAAGATGTTATGTGGACATGTGTCCGGAAACGCTTAATTTCCATGTTAGAGCTCATTTTAGTTTCTTCCACCTACGCTCAATGGAGCACGTTGTCATGATTTCATACGGGATACTCTACCTGTGCTGCTAGAACATGTGCCTTTACAAGTACGACACAACATGTGGTTCATGCACGATGGAGCTCCTGCACATTTCAGTTGAAGTGTTCGTACGCTTCTCAACAACAGATTCGGTGACTGATGGATTGGTAGAGGCAGGCCAATTCCATGGCCTCCACGCTCTCCTGATCTCAACCCTCTTGACTTTCATTTATGGGGGCATTTGAAAGCTCTTGTCTACACAACCCCGGTACCAAATGTAGAGACTCTTCGTGCTCGTATTGTGGACGTCCGTGATACAATACACCATTCTCCAGGGCTGCATCAGCGCATCAGGGATTCCATGCAACGGAGGGTGGATGCATCTATCCTCGCTAACGGAGGACATTTTGAACATTTCCTGTAACAAAGTGTTTGAAGTCACGCTGGTACATTCTGTTGCTGTGTGTTTCCATTCCATGATTAATGTGATTTGAAGAGAAGTAATAAAATGAGCTCTAACATGGAAAGTAAGCGTTTCCGGACACATGTCCACGTAACATATTTTCTTTCTTTGTGTGTGAGGAATGTTTCCTGAAAGTTTGGCTGTGCCTTTTTGTAACACCCTGTATATTGGTGTATGGAATCAAGCAGTAAGAAATATCTACAAAAAAGTATGATGGTAACTAGTATTATAACAATATTGGTCATTCCTTTTTTAGCTGTAGGTAGTTATGGGAAATTTGCATTTGTATACAGTTATGTAAATGAAAGAAAGTCTCTCTGATTCTGAACTTCGAGGGTATCACTAATGTATTTTGTCAGACTGAACACACTGTTGACTGTTTTACAATACATTGAGCTTGTCACTGAACAAAAATTCCTTTTTGGGTACTGCGACCCTTACTCAGTTTCTTGGCTGTTAGTGGTTGAAGTCACATTTGACATAAAATTAGCCCTACTTACTCATGTATTAGCTAAGAAACTAAGTGGGGCCCTTCTACTAATCTGAGTTCTTGAATGTCTTGTAAATATCAAACCGGTTTAGTTATTACTTGGGGTTCAGAATGTTAATATTGCATTTCCTATAAAAATGAGATTAATTTGCCAGAAATTAAAGGCCAGCCTCCAGTTTTGATAATCTTATTGGTTTACTTGATCTTTTTGTTCTAATTATCACTCAATATCACTAATATCTTGAAGATGGCCATAGCTGAGACTGCCTTATAATTTAAAGAGAGGGAAGTAGTACTTCAAGCACTGCCATAATGGGACTCTGCTATACAGGAGGTGGCTAAGATTAGAGCAAACCGCAACAGTTTTATCAGAGGCTTATGGGTACATGCTTTGCAGGACATGGGGGTAGGCTTTGGGTATTGAATGAAGACAAAGCATGCTCCTGACACTTGTTGGGAGACGGGAGTGACAGTTACAGATGTGACATCAGCCCTTCACGCCATCTGATGTCACTGGTCTTGCAGTGGGGCCAGAGCTGCTATGAGCTACACAACTTACCTTCCCGTATTTCAGTTCCTGTCTTGAAGGTCCCAGACGTTGCTTTGTGTCTGTACAAGCAAAACACCTTGCCAGCCCTGGCAGTCAGGTTTTTTCTTTTTTTAACTCCTGATGACAGTGGTGGAGATAGCTCCACCCGAACAGGCCATGAAGGCCCAATGGTACTAACTGGCCGCCATGTCATCCTCAGCCCATAGGTGTCACCGGATGCAGATATGAAGGGGCATGTGGTCAGCACACTGCTCTCCCGGCCGTATGTCATTTTACAAGACCGAAGCCACTACTTCTCAATCAAGTAGCTCCTCAGTTTGCCTCACAAGGGCTGAGTGCACCCTGCTTGCCAACAGTGCTCAGCAGACTGGATGGTCACCCATCCAAGTCCTAGCCCAGCCAGACAGCGCTTAGCTTTGTTGATCTGACAGGAACCACCGCGGCAAGGTCTTTGGTGCTGCTGTTAGATATTAAAATGTTTTATTCGAAGTCATGCGGCTTGTAAACTAAGGTGATTTCATTTGGCCATGCCTTTGAAAAACTGGTGAATAAATCTTTGACCTTTTGATTTGTAGTCTGCTACTTGACCACTGAACCACTGCAACACACAGAACACACAGCTTTTTTAGTGTAACCAATGAGGCAAGAGTTTTTTCACTGTAGTAGCTTTCTTTCTAATTTACTTTATTAAATTTAGCTGTTGTAAGCAAGGACAGGAAAAAAGTTACTGATATGCAGTGCAAATAACATAAAAATAATTGCGACTGAGAACACTTGAACTGCCACATGATGAAAGGGCCTTAGTTATTCCAACAAAATTTCTACATCTACATAGATACTCTGCACAAGCCACCATACGGTGTGTGGCGGAGGATACCCTGTACCACTGCTTGTCATTTCCTTTCCTGCTCCAGTCACAAATAGAGTGAGGGGAAAATGACTGTCTGTATGCCTCTGTATGAGCTCTAATTGCTCGTATCTTATCTTCATGGTCCTTACGCGCAATGTATGTTGGTGGCAGTAGAATCGTTTGGGCGTCAGCTTCAATTACCGGTTCTCTAAATGTTCTCAAAGGTGTTTCTCAAAAAGATCATCGCCTTCCCTCCAGGGATTCAAATTTGAGTTCCTGAAACATATCCATGACACGTATTGTTCGAACCTACTGGTAACAAATCTAGCAGCCCACCTCTGAACTGCTTTGATGTCTTGCTTCACTCGAACCTGGTACGAATCCAAAACACTTGAGCATTACTCAAGAATAGGTTGCACCAGTGTCCTATATGCGGTTTCCTTTACAAATGAACCACTCTTTCCTAAAATCCTCCCAATAAACAGAAGTTGACCATTCATCTTCCCTACAACAGTTCTCATATGCTCATTCCACCTCATATTGCTTTGCAACATTATGCCCAGATATTTAAATGACTTCACTGCACCAAGCAGGACACTGTATCCTCTAACATTACAGATTTGGTCTTCCTACTCATCCGCATTAACTTACATTTGCAACGTTATGCCCAGATATTTAAATGACTTCACTGCAGCAAGCAGGACACTAGTAATCTGTATCCGAACATTACAGGTTTGATCTTTCTACTCATCTGCATTAACTTACATTTTTCCACAACAACTGGAAATTTTGTATAAGTCATCTTGTATCTTCCTAGGATCACTCAGCTTCAACACCTTACAGTACACTACACCATCATCAGAAAACAACTGCATATTGCCACCCACCATGTCAGCCAAATCATTTATGTATGTAGAGAAAAAAAAGGTCCTATCACACTTCTCTGGGGCACTCCTGATGATAACCTTGTCTGTGGGGAACACTCGTCATTGAGGACAACATAGTGGGTTCTATTATGTAAGAAGAACCACTCACATATCTGTGAACTTATTCCATACGGTTGTACCTTCGTTAACAGCCTGCAATGGGGCACCGTGTCAAATGCTTTCTGGAAATCTAAAAATATGTAATCTGCCTGTTGCTCTTCATCGCTAGTTCTCATTATATCATGTGAGAAGAGGGCAAGCTGAATTTTGCACAAATGGTGCTTTCTAAAACCATGCTGATATGTGCACATAAGCTTCTCAGTCTCAAGAAAGTTTATTATATTCGAACTGAGAATATGTTAAAGGATTCTGCAGCAAACAGAAGTTAGGGATATTGGTCTGTAATTTTCCTGGTCTATTCTTTTACCTGGAGTCACCTGCACTTTTTTCCAGTCACCTGGGACTCTGCACTGGGTGAGGGATTCAGAAAACTAATAGAAATCAATTACACTTAAACTGTTCTTTCCTTTCTGCTAAAAAGAATATCAGTAATGCATAATATTGGTGTGAATATCAGTGTTCTTTTCATGGTGTGAAAAAATAAAAAAATATGTGCACATAAAATAGTTTAAACTTTAAGATGCCTGAGGTCCTTTTAGCATGTTTTGAGACCTTCTGTAACAGTTACTGTTTTTTTCCTTGATAAATGAGTTCAACAGTAGCTTTGATAATTACAAATGTATTTCAAAGGTAGTACACTGATACCGTATTTAAAATGTACCATATTTCTGATAACAAGGTGGATTTTCTTATCTCTTGGAACACTTTTATAGCAAGTTTCAACTGAAACACAAGTTTTCTTGTAAAACTGCTGCAACCAAGTCTTGAAATACAGTACATGTATGGCATCAATTTCTGTCACAATAAATTTTTGGCCTTCACTGGATTTTATCATGAGCTTTGTTAGTTTGTGTATCATGTAGAACTTTTCATACTTTCTAGGTTCTGTGTTGGTTATGCTGAGATCCCTGTCGCAAGAGAGACAAGAATGTCACCTGATAGGGAACACAATGTGTGTGTGTGTATGTGTGTGTGTGTGTGTGAGGGCGCGTGCACTTGTTTTTAATGTCAAGAATACAAACAAAATATATGAGGTATCAACCGTCACAGATAAAATGCTTGATGGACGGGAATCTGTGGAATTTGTACATTTTGCATGTAGTCAAAACTAATAGCAAGTACATTGGGCTCGCCTATGCTTTTGGTTTCTTCTGTAAGCTTAGTATGGAATTTTAGGGCTCTTCTCTCTTGAACCACTAACCACTATCTCTCCAAGTGGCACATAGCTTTGCAACATCGTTAAGGTGAAGTATTCCCATTTTCATTGTCTGCTCTTCACAAGGTCATCCAAAATGCAAACTGAAATTTTCCTTGAAAAATTTTGCCTACGGTGACCTTCGTCTGGGGCTGATTATCCTTAATCAACTTATAAATCACTACCAGGTGTTCCGGTATGAAATGAGCATTTTTTTTTTTTTTTTTTTTTTTTTTTTTTTTTTTTTTTTTTTTTTTTTTTTTGTGAAAATGAAACACTAATTTTGAATTGAAAAGTAAAAACATTTTATTCAAAGTACTGACCATTGCTTTCTATACATTTTGACCACCTTTCTGGCAATTTGTGGACACCACACCAATAGAAATGCTAATCTTTTGAAGCAAACCAATCAGACACCCAATTTTTGACTTCTTAATAGGAAATGAAGTGTTCATCAGATAATGCGTGTCCCATTGATGAAAACAAATGGTAGTCGGAAGGGGCCAAGTGTGGTGAATACGGCGGGTGGGGTAGCGGCTCCCAGCCAAGTGTTTTGATTGTATCTTGAACCAGTTTTGCTTTGTGTGCAGGTGCATTGTCATGTAAAAAAATTACTTTGCCATGTCTTCTGGCCCATTAAGGTCTTTTTTCGATCAATGCATAGTTCAAATTGATCATTTGTTGTCTGTAGTGATTAGTATTCATAGTTTCACCAGGTTTTAGAAGCTCATGATACACCACACCTTTCTGATCCCACCAAACACAGAACATTGCCTTCTGGTGGAATCGATCTGGTTTTGCAGTCAATGTTGATGGTTGTCCCGGATTAACCCATGATTTTTCCCGTTTAGTATTCTTAAAATAAATCCATTTTTCATCGCCAGTAACAATTTGATGCAAAATTGATTTTCTTTCATGTCTTTGAAGCAAAATTTGACAAATGGTTTTTCGGTTTTCCATCTGTCTTTCATTCAATTCATGTGGCACCCATTTTCGACACTTTTGGATCATTCCCATAGCTTTCAAACGGTCAGAAATTGTTTGTTGTGCAACATTTAGCATTGCTGCCATTTGCTTCTGACTCAAAGTATCATCTTCACCCAATATTGCTTGCAATTCGGCGTCTTCGAACCTTTTTGGTGGTCTTCCACGTTCTTTATTTCTTACATCAAAATCATTATTTCTGAACATTGAAACTGTCTTTTGCATGTTGCTTCTGATAAAGCATGATCACCATATACCTCAACAAGCATTTGTTGCAACTCCTCAGCACTTTTTTTCAAATGAAAACAAAAAATTAATGCTTTTCACAAATTATCACTTTCTGGTACAAAATTTGACATTGTTAACACAATGAAAACATATACATATGATGTTGTTTGTTCCATGTCTCGATGTATACTAAATATCTTTGACAGATGTCCAAACAAATGTTCCCTATCCAAACATTTGTATCTTAACACTCATTTCATACCGGTACACCTGGTAGAATGTTAAATCTGACATCTAAATGTTTAGTGCCCTTGCCAGCATAATTACTTCTTTTTAGTGGTAAACTTTCAATGTTTTACCGCATAGCTTCTCCAGTTTCTGCTGGAACAGCTCACTTGACATGCTACAAGAACTTCAGTTATGTAACCAAGCATCTGACTTGTGCCTTCTAGCACTAAAAGATGTGCCTACTCTGCAGAACATCTGAATGTTCTTAACTCCATGTAGGATATTTCGTGACTGGGACCCTTTTAGCATGTAGCGACTCAGTTAAAAAACACAAGTGAATAAAAATTGTGACTTAACATGTTGTCATTGTGGTACTCAAACTGAAGACTATTTCCCCTGATACAGTTCCCTGTGCCAGTCTGTCATTCATCATCTCTGCATAAGCACTGCACCCTAAATCTGTATGAACCTGAGTGCTGTAGTCTAGCCATGGCTTTATGGCTTTCCATGATTCTTACCATCCACACATCCCTTCCAGTTTCAAGTTAAATATTCCTTGATGCCTCAAGATATGTCACATCAAACAGACCTTTAAGTTGGTCAAGTTGCACCATAAATTTCTTTATTCATCAATTGAATTCAGTACTTCCTCTTTGGTTATCTTGTCTACCTACTGTTTCTTCAACTTTCATCTGTTGTAACCACATTTCAAATGCTTCTACACTCTTCTTGTCTGTATTGCTTATCATTCATCTTTCCCTTCCGTATAAGACTGTATTGCCCAACAAATACATTGTGAAAAGACTTCCTGACACTTAAATTTATATTTTATGCTGACATATTTATCTTCTTCAGGAACAGCTTTCTTGTAGTTGCTAGTCTGCATCTTACATCCTCTCTGCTTCTGCAACTATCAATTTTTTTTACAGCCCGAAAAACGGAACTCGTCTACAATCTTTATTGTTTTATCTCCTAATTCAATTTTCTCAGCATCATCTGATTTAATTCAACTACACTCTATCATCCTTGTTTCGCTTTTGTTGATATGTATTATAACTCCTTTCAAAAACTCTATGAATTTCATTCAACTGAACTTCCAAGCCCCATTTCTGCCAGAATTACAGTATCATTGACAAATCTTAAAAGTTTCTATTTCTTGTCTCTGAACTTCAGTTCCCTTCCAAATGTCTCCTTTGTTTCCTTCAGAACTTACTCAGTGTACAGACTGAAAATATCATAGGAACTATGCCACAGCCCTGTCTCATTCCCTTCTCAGTTGCTGCCTCCCTTTCCTATCCTTCCCTTATGACTACAGTTGGTACATGAAATGTAATATTAACAGAAAAAATATACACAGTTATGGTACCATAGGATAGTCAAATATCCACCAAATGTTTTCCTGATCCTATCAGAAGAGTCTAATTCACTGTGGTGTCACACTGTACAGTAACACATTACAACAAGTATAAATTGCTTTGCAGGTAATATTTGAGGGAAAAATAAAGACAATCTTTATACAAACTGTTTTTGTTGTGTACAAGAATATGTAAAAGCTGTAATATTTATTCAAATCTAAATCAATCACTGAACCAAAGTATAAGCATATTTTTCTTTTTTGTTTGTACCTATTTTTTTTTATTTTGTTTCAGATCAACTAAGGACCACATCAAGTTAATTATTTATTTCTCTTTTCCATTGTCCTTTTCCTGAATGAGCTCTTTACCTCTCAGCTGACCATCTGACTGCAGTAATTTTCAGTTTGTGTCAATTTTCAGGAAAATCTCTGATTTTATTGACTTCTAGTCTGAAACTGTCTCCATTGATTAATGTCACCTGTTCAATCTTCATTTCTTATAATTGTAAGTCCATTTTTGTCTTGCCTCCCCACCCAATTTCTTTGTCGGTTTTGGAAGAATGTATGAATCTTCTTTGTTAATCCATCTTCCTTCATTCTGTCTAGATGTCCATAGAGTGTTAGATGTCTTTTCCTATTCTAATCTGCTTTAGGAAAGAGTGAGTATATTTCCTTATTCAGTATCAAAATGCAATTGCCACCTTTATTCTCGACTGGACCTAACATTTTCCTGAAAATTCTTATTTCGAACTTTTACAAATCTTCTGACAACCAGATAAAAGTAGTGTTTCTGACACATGGAGGATTTCTAGTTTTACAACTGTGTTACAATATCTTTATTTAATATCTTTAGAAAAAACATTTTTATTGTATATATGTCTCACTTTCACATATGATCTTTTCGTTTTTTCAGTTATGACTTTGATTGCTTCTTTTTCACTTTTATGTTTTCACCCAGATATTTAAGTTTCCTCCTGTGGGCCTCACCTTGACGTGGTAGGAGGGCTCAGTACCCAGTGATCCGGACGTTTGGTCCAGAGAAGTCTAGTTCACTAGCTTGATGGATGGGAAGAGGTGAGGGGAAGCTAAGATGGACCTACAACAGATAGAGAAGGTAAGAACACTGAAATCACAATTCCCTGTCCTCCAGGAATAGAGGTTAGCTAGAGGCCAGTAGACTCTACTGGTATAAAAAATTAACCTCTTACTGGCTTCCGCTGATAATGGAATTAAGAAGCTGAAGCCAGAACAGGTTCCTCAAACCTAACTTATGAATTTAGATGATGATATTGATAACACCAGCCTCTGCGGCCAAGCGGTTCTAGATGCTTCAGTCTGGAACCACGCTGCTGCTATGGTTGCAGGTTCGAATCCTGCCTCGGGCATAACTCTGTGTGTTGTCCTTAGGTTAGTTAGGTTTAAGTCGTTCTAAGTCTAGGGGACTGATGACCTCATATGTTAAGTCACATAGTGCTTAGAGCCATTTGATATTGATATTTACAGTTTTTTGTCATCTTGATGTTACCATACTTGGCTTTTAAATTTATTAGTGAGTTACATTCATTGGTCATGTTTCCTGTCTTTTTGAAATTATGCTTTGTTATGGCTTTTTGACCAGACCAAAAGCACTTGTATAACTTTCACTGCAAGCTAAAGTTGGACCAATAAATATACAATGCAATCTACTGGCACAATATTTCTGGAGTATGATTGCTGTGTTCCACATTACTACTTTCATCCCTGGAACTTCCACAAAGTCATGACTGAGAACTTCATAAAAAAGTCTTGAAAAATTGATTTTGGTGTAAACTATTTCATTTCAAAGCAATGTTTCAAATGATAGAGAGGTATTAAAAGATTCATACTGAAATTCCCAAATAGTGGTACAAGTTTTTATTATACAGCATATTTCTTCCTGGTGAAGTGTACAGAATAGTTGTACAAAAGCAAACTTAATACAATTCACAGAGCTATTTAATAGCTAGTTATGAGTGTTGCTAATTTATATTTACAGTAAACAATAAATCAGTATGAAACTTCCTGGTAGATTAAAACTGTGTGCCCGACCGAGACTCGAACTCGGGACCTTTGCCTTTCACGGGCAAGTGCTCTACCATCTGAGCTACCGAAGCATGACTCACGCCCGGTCCTCACAGCTTCACTTCTGCCAGTATCTCATCTCTTACCTTTCAAACATTCTGGAAACATCCCCCAGGCTGTGGCTAAGCTATGTCTCCGCAGTATCCTTTCTTTCAGGAGTGCTAGTTCTGCAAGGCTCGCAGAAGAGCTTCTGTATAGTTTGGAAGGTAGGAGACGAGATACTGGCAGAAGTGAAACTGTGAGGACCGGGTGAGAGTCGTGCTTCGGTAGCTCAGATGGTAGAGCACTTGCCCGCGAAAGGCAAAGGTCCCGAGTTCAAGTCTCAGTCTGGCACACAGTTTTAATCTGCCAGGAAGTTTCATATCAGTGCACACTCCGCTGCAGAGTGAAAATCTCATTCAATAAATCAGTAATTTCTCACCTAGTAATGATGACTTCTCAATGTACTGTAATATACACATTCATTCACACATCATGTTTGGTCAGTCCCATCAGGGATTTAGAATGAGTCAAGTTATGCATTAAAAGGCAGAAGCAACCACTGCTGGTTACTTCTGTAAAGTATACAAAAACAGATTATGACTAGTACTAATCTACTCAAACTGATAATTATTGAAATTACTTCTAGATTTTATGTCTGTGTTAGGAGGAAAACAGATACTGTGAAATAGCCACTGCTCCTGTCTCTATACTACTCAGCTGCATTATTATCCAATACCTCAAACAAAGCATTTTAGCCTTGCACACACCACTATTGGCTATCTATGTATTGACAAAATCAGGATCTATCTGATGGATGTAATAGAGTTAGGCACAGTTAATGTTCCTAAGAATTCAGATATATTGTAGAAGGAGTGGTTTTCTTTTGCTTTGTATTTGACTAATTTGGTATTTTATTAACTTCACACAGTATTCTTATTGGATACTTCTGTAGGGATAGGCAGATCGGAGGGGGGAGGGGGCAGGTAGAGGGAGGGTCATTTGAACCCTCCCCTCCCAGCAGCACAGGGACCAGTGCTGAAAAAGTTCGAGTCTTCATAACTCTTGATTGCGACTCCAAGATGGTGAGTGAAAGAGTGGACTGTTTGTGGATTAGGTCTCCCGTGCCATTTCCTCTCACAGTGCCAATCCTCCCACCACCCCCAAAAACCAGCCACAAAGGAGTGGCCCCTTCATCACCCAGTACCACCCCAGACTGCAACAACTGAGCCACATCCTTCGCCAGGGCTTTGATTACCTATCATCATGCACTGAAATGAGGGACATCCTACCTGAGATACTTCCCATCCCTCCTAAAGTCGAGTTCTGTCACCCACCCAACCTCCACAACATCCTAGTCCATCCCTATGCCACTCCAAATTCCAAGCCCTTGCCACAAGGATCATACCCCTGTGGAAGACCGAGGTGCAAAACCTGCCCTATTCACCCACCCAGCACTTGCTATTCCAGTCTTGTCACAGGCTTATTCTGCCCCATCAGGGGCTAGGCCCCCTGTGGAAGCAGCCATGTCATTTACCAGCACTGCTGCAGTCATTGCACAGCTTTTTATATTGGTATGGCCACCAAACTTCTGTCCACCAAGTTGAGCGGCCACTGCCAAATTGTGGTCAAGGCAGTTGAGCATAAAACACTTGATTTTAATGGCTGCTTAGCTACCTGAGCCATCTGGATCCTTCCCTCCACCACCTGTTTTTCTGACCTGTGCAGATGAGAGTTATCCTTACAACACATTCTCCACTCCCATAATTATCCCGGCCTCAACCTATGGTAACATACTGTTCCCACATCCCCCTCTGTCCTATCATCTTCTCCCCATTCTTGTCTCCCAAACTCTTTGTTTTCTGTCCTCTGCCTACGCACACACCCATCTTTCCCCACTTCTCTTCTTTCATTCTTTTTTTCCCTGCCTCACAACCTCCTGATGCTGTTGGCAGTCTAGTCCCTGTGCACCCCACCAGACAGCGTTTGTACACTAGTATCCTTTTCCCTTCCTCGCCCCCTCCAGATTGCTGCTTGCATCCTCTTTGATAGTTTGATTCTGACCTGAGATGCTGGAGTTGGCAGTCGTTTGTGCATGAGGTGTACTTGCTTTTCCCTTTGTGTGTGTGTGTGTGCGTGTGTGTGTGTGTGTGTGTGTGTGTGTGTGTGTGTGTGTGTGTGTCTGTGTCTGTGTGTCTGTCTTTCTTTTACTGATGAAGGCTGTGGCCGAAAGCTTTATGCAAGTTCTTTTGATTGTGCCTGTCTGCAACTTTACGTGTCTTCTTTACGTTACGTGTCTTCTTTACGGTAAGTAGCACTCTGCCTTTGCCTACATTGCTGATATTGCTACATGGAGTTTTCATTGTTTGAAATGATGTCAATATCAAAAAGCAAATTGCCCCAGAGAGAGAGTAACTTTGTAGTCCCACAACACACACACACACACACACACACACACACACACACACGTGCACATGCACTGAAAAATTATAGTGCCAACAAGAAGAAAAAATTACAAACAATAGATGCAACAAGGTAACTGAAGACTTGCTACAAACAAAGAATATGTGTAGAGTTCAGAATTAAGTTATAAAAGAAATGAGCTTATGGTATAGGTCATGTGTGTTTTGCAAAAAATATGTTACGTTAAGAGTACAATTTACAATAGTATGAAAGTGATGTAAAAACATAGAAAAGTAACAATTTAACTTATATTAAAAATCTCTTTATTTCATCTTAATAACTTTAACAGGTGTAACAGTTTCACAGTTGGCCAGTTATTCATCTGTTCCTTTAAACATGACACAAACCAAACAGCACTGGGCATGAGGCTGCAGATAAAAATTTGAAGTGTGTCCATTACCAACAGTGTGACAGAAATTTGTGTGGTAGCAACAATTTTCCAAATTTGATCTTATGTACGAGCTGCTTCTGGCATAGATTTCTGAAATCAAAACATGTCTTGAAACATTTACCGAATTTATGCAACTTCACAAAAAAAAAGTCTTCAAAAATAGTTCCTTGACCTTACAGTCAGGACAGAAGGTCATTCACACATTCAGTAGAACTAATAGACAATTTAATTAAGTGTAGAAGTATGTTCTCTCTTGCTTCAGCATTGATAAATGTGTTTCTGAAAGACCTTTTCAAGATCCATTAGGTGCATGCATCAGTGTCCCATGGCCTATAGATGGGAGTACACTCTTGAGAGAGATTCCCTAGCAGTTGGGGGGGAAATACATGCATCTGAATTACAAATTCTTTTAAGTTTTTGCACAACCCAGTCTGATAAATGATACAGTCGCGGGTTGGATAATATATGAGAATTTTTTCTGCTTTCTTTTCTGTTTAATGTACCTATGGAAATCAACATGCAGAGGAAAGATTAAGTGAGGTCCCGAGATATGGAGGAAAATGTACTGTTTGAGTGAAGAACTGTTTTTCTGCTGCTGAGTGTTAGTTCTAATTTACTTAAAAAATAGTGTTTCCATTTTAAAAAATTGCTTCTCAGTATTCCTGCAGTATAGCACACTGTAAAACATTTTGTATACGTTACTTTTATCTGTACAATTGAGTGTTATCTATTTAGTTATTAGTACTTATCTAGATAAAAGTAGTTGTTATTACTAGTATTTGGGGAAATGGGGCATAGTAAAATGAAAAATGTAAATTTGTCTTTTACATTGGGTTAGTACAAAATTTCATAGTGTTTTTCCATAAGTTTAATAAACACAGTGGATACACATAACAGAAACTTTAGCCATCAATAATATATATTGTTTCAATATTTACAACAATGTGCCAGTGCTGGGCTAACTTTCTGATTCCACGACTGCAGAAATCAAGCGTTTTAGATGTGAACAACTCATTGAGCCATTTTCGGAGTGTGTTTTCATCTGGAAACAAAGTTCCTTGAAGGTTGTTCCGCGGGAGCAGAAAAGGTAAAAGTCTGAGGTGGGTGCAGAATTACTTCCCAACCCAACACCTGTATAGAGTTTTTTGTCCGTGTAGCAGAATGTGAGCAGGCATTATTGTGGAGTAGCATCACTTTACGCAGTCTTCCTGGCCATTGTTCTTGGACTGTCTCTGCAATTCATCTCAGTTGTTGACAATAAATGTCAGTAGTGATGGTTACACCTCAAAGAAGCAATTCATGGTACACCACACAATCAATGTTCCAGAAGTTGCATAACATTATCGTTTGTGGATACACGTAGGTCTTTGTTCAGGGAGTTGCTTCTTTGTTTGGGCTCAGCCATTCCGTTCATTTCCATATGGTAGCAAAAGGACACCATTTCTCATCACCAGTAATGATACAGGATAGGAATGGCTGGTGTTGTCATGAGACAATTGATGACAAGCAGGCACATAAAGGCCACCTGTTGATATTTATAATTTTGGCTTAGAGCGTGCAGTACCCATACACCCAGTTTTTGAACCTTCCCCATTGTATGCAAATGTCACATGGTGATGAAATGATCACAACTCATCACATTTGCCACTTCTTGGGTTCAGTGATGTGATTCATTGTGGATTAATTTGTTTAAACGACCTTCATCAAACCCCAAAGATCTTCCTGAATGTGGAGAGTCACTAGTGTCAAAACAAGTCTCAGAATGAGAAAACCATTTTCTTCCCTTGCTCTATCCAGTGGCATTACGCCATACATGGCACAAATGTTTCAGGAAGCCTCCACTGCTGTAACTCCTCTATTGAAATCAAACAGAAGAATATGTCAGAAATGTTCAAATTTCTCCACTCGGCACACTATTTTCTAGTATCCACAGCTCCACTCAATATCTCCAAATGACAAAATGTCAATAAGTAAACTCAAATAGCAACAGTGAACTACAAATAAAAAATGAGGATCAATAAAGAAACCCAAAGTAACTGGAATACCAACGTGCAAAACAAAAATGTTATGAACTAACACACCAACCTAATAGTATAGTAGTGGTATGACTCAAGCATTTACTCCATGCTAGTGGCTCTGCAACTATGACTTGGGTGATGGGGGCAATAACATGCATTTCAAAATGTTTTAGCAGGCCATGTAGATGATCTCGACCACAATAATACCTGCCTTATCATGTATAAAAGCACTGCAAAGTTGAATTGAAGAGGGAATGTTAGAACTATTGTGTAGTGTTCCCAGTAAATGTTGGTATGAGGCACCCCATGTGAAATAAGTGGCCGACTGTTGTTTAACTGGCAGAATTGGAGGAAGAGTGTGCAAATTTTTGTTAGATAAGGGATCACAGTTACCTGTAGCCAGTAAGGATGTATTTGGTGTAAGAAATCTGAACCAGCCCTGTAGGCTAAGTGGGGTAGTAAGAGGAAATATTAACTCTTGTGTTTCTACAATGTTGGGTTTCTGAGTTGGGAAGGGGAAGGGGTGCAGGGTAGGGGAGGGAGGGCATTAAAGGCTTTTGGGCTTCTGTGGAAGTTCTCCCCAGCATAGGCTTAAGCTATGAAGTCATATTGGGGATAGATTTCTTGATTCAACATCACACTGAAGTCTATATACAGCAGCACAGAGTAGAGCTGGGTGGACCTAGTTCCATCTCAGTTATAGAGTTAAAAGAAGAAACTGAAAGATACTAGACACTTCAGGTGCTGTCTAAACTGACAAAGCTGTATTCCAGGCCACTGAGACTTGACTTGCAGAATATACTGAAAGGTACAGGGAAGATATATAGGTGAAAGTATTTTGTGTGTGGATGAGCCCGTGGCAGAAAACAATGAATTGGATAAGGCACAATGTTTTATTTGCCACTGTTTGTCCTGTGTACAAGAAGTTGATGCAAGCCGGATAGCACACATCAGCGTGGACAATTTTGGTTCATTAGAAGTGGAGCTCTCACAGGGCGTACTGATAGCTACTTTGTAGGAGGAAGAAAGTGATTTCAGGGAATAATATTCAAATCTGGTACTGTCTTTTAACTTAACCCGTCTGTGCGGGAAAGTGTCGCATTTGGAAGGATGTGATAGGAAGGAAATGGGAATATTATTAGAAGAATAAAAAATGGAAAACCCAGGATGAAATAATGATAATATTATGAAAAGTGCTAAACATGTGACCTCTGGCCAAAAGGCATCCTTTGAAAGTCGACAACACACATACATTTACACAAGCACAATTCACACACATATGACCACTGTCTCACCAACGCACCCACAGTCTTTTTTTCCCCTCCTCTACTTCCCCCCACCCCCCCTCCCTCTAACCCTCTGACTGTACGTTGCTGCCCACCCATCCCATCTTTGCATGCTCCCACAAGCAGTGCTTTACACTCCCCTACCCCTATCCTGCTATCACCCCCCCCCCCCCTCCCTACCCCAGCCTCCTCCTTATCCCCACCACCCAGACTGCTTCTTCCATCATGCAAAGTTGCTCACAGTCCGGCCTCAGCGGCCAGAGGTAGTGTGAATTGTGTTTGCATGAATAACATGAGTTCTGTGCCTAAAACATGACATAAGACTGACTTTCCCATGGCTATTGCTGTTGCTCCTGGTATGGCTTCCAACAATGACAAAACTGTATTGTACATTGTTTCAGTCACACTTATTTGAGTTTACGATTAAGATTTGAATACTTTAACAAAACTGATTATGGATCTTGCTTTAGGAATCACTGTGATGTTTTTTTGAATTAGCTAGTATGTCAAAATATTATAATGCTCATGGCAAAATTACATGAAATACACATTCATAACTAAGTTTTAATTGTTTTCATTAATAATTTTATAAGTACAAATTGGTCTCTGTTCCTAATATAAATCATGTGACTTTGCAATTAGCTGTATCGTAATTACCATCACTTTTCTATGTTCAAATTTTGTGAATGAGAAACTGGACTTTCGTTTGCATTGATTTTGATGTATTTTCAGTTTTTAGTTTGATATCTGTATCAGTTAATTACAGTTCATCATAATTGGTCTCAGTACATCTCAAGTTGACTTAATTTCATTAATACAGAAATCTAATAATGTTAGTACAAGCTCTTTCATTTATGTAACTTCATGTAAACTTCACTGTCAAGTATTGGATTCTTCGTTATCACCAGAAAAATGGTTTTTGTTAAATTTTGTCATATTATGCTACATTGCATGCGGATACCATCAATTAGAGGCAGCACCAGAGGATCGACTCAGTCATTTTCAGTACCAGTGAATGTCACTTGGATTAAACCACTGACATTCAAGCACCTATTGAACATGTGCTACATCGTTTGAAACCAAAACACTGTTTGATATAACTTGATGATATTGTCTTTTCTAAGGATGTTCTGGTGTGATAACATGATGTCTTTAATCAATTACCACTAATACTTGATTTGACAAAGTATCATTTTGTACTAATAGAAGATCACTATTTGATCCATATTATTGACTAGGATGGAGTGCAAACTGATCCTCATCTTGTACAAGCTGTGCAGGAATTCCCGATACCTAGAACCAAGTAAGAGCTGCACTCCTATACTGAGATAACGTATTATTATAGGGAATTTGTCAAAATTTGCAGAAATAGCAAGGCACATTCACTGAAAAAGGAGGCGAAGTTTCATTGTATTCTGAAACGCGAAGAAACCGTTGTGCAATAGTCCTGTCCTTGCATTCCCAAACTATCAGAAACAACTTATAATATCATGTGATGTGAGCAATAATGGCTTAGGATACATCCTGTCTAGGAATTGATGGAATAGAGTACCTAATAGTTTATGATTCTGGACAGCTAAATAGGACAGAGAAAATTTGCTTGACTACTGAGAAAGATATGCTCAGTTTGATTTACGAAATCACTCATTTCCATTGCTACTTGTATGGTTAACATTGTAAAGTCACAACAAATCACACAGCACTGAAATAGCTTCTGGGACTTCGGGATCCAGCCACTTGAGGCAGTGCTTCACTATTGAGTGAGTTCGATCCTGAAGTCATACATTGTCCTAGAAAGACTCATGGTAATGCAGATAATCTGAGTCACAATATATGCAATGTGGAACTTACACCTGCAGAAGGGTGGTGAAAGGATCAGGCTACTGACTGTGATTGTGTAAGCATGCAGGAGAACCAAGCCTGTTCTTTATCAATACGGAAAAAATCATAAGGCAGATTTTAACTTGGAAGCATGTAAGACCCAGACATGGCAGAGGAGCTGGACAGTGCTAAACAGGACAGACAGCACAGAGATGTGGTGGACACTTGGCTGGTGGGGCCATTATGCAGGCTAATGACGAGGCATTGTGGATTAATAGGACATAATTAAGGGAGGAAAGTTCTTGAGTGATAAAGGAATGAGCAAGGAGGCAGAATCAATAAAGCATGGATCTTGAGTAATAAAGAAGTAATGAGACATATTTAATGGTGGAAGGTTCTTGAGCAATAAAGGAAAGAGTAAGGAGACAGAATCATTGAAGTGAGGTCATTAAGAAACAAATGGGCAAGAAATGAGACAATTAATCACTCACAGGAGTGCAACATACCAGAATATTCTGTGTGAGGTGAATCACAGGAGCAGAGACTTGACATAAAATGAAAATTGGTGCCAGGTGATGTGGGGTTGTGCACAGATATTGCTAGACCTGTTACAGCCACTGTAGCACTGACAGAAAAGAGTGGGAATGCACAAGTTATCTTAAAAGATGTGCCCTTGGTAATCATCTGAACACTAATAAACTCAAAGCATATCACATACAAGATAATTTAGAAATTTTACACAAGGCACCTAGCACCTGTGATGAAATGGAAATCCTTGTTCGTGGCAAAAGAGATCCACAGTGCCTACTTAACAAACAAAATGATTTCAGTTTAAATTGTTAATTTCTAGGGTAGTAGTCTGGTGAGAGGGGGCAGGTTGGGCTGAGGATGGTGGTCACCTGCCATCCATCATATGTGCGTTGACTGTGCCAGGCATGGCTGTCCTTGTGTACCAAAAATATAGCAGTCGCGAGATGGCACCGATATTAAGTGCACAGTTCTTCTTTATGGTAATGTTATAATGCTCATGCTATGTATTTTAATAATAAAGTGATTACATTTTATACCCTCACTTTATGAAAAAAGAAATTGGTTGCATTGCAGATTTACATACTTTATTGTACCACCCCTACCCACTTGTGCCTGTGCCCATCTCACAAGTCTCAGGCATGTATGTAAATTGGAACAGTCTGCCATATGGTACTTATGTAATTCATTGCTCTTAAACCCTTACAAAAAATTCATTGATATTTAGTATTCAGTAAACATAAGCTCATATTAGTGGGGAAAAAAAGTCAGTCGCAAGTTACATGGACTCTGCTCCAAATTACTCACGCCATCAATTCTCAAATTCTTTAGATATGGAAAAATAAGAATAAGCTTGACTATCTGGACTGTAGTTAAGCTAATCATCTTTAGAAACTTACATAATCCTAGTGCTACAGTGAAACCCCTGAACACCATTTTAATGACTCTCTGAGAACCTAAATATTTTTCCTGAAATGAGGGTTTGACCCAAATATTTTTTCCTGAAGTAAAGGTTTGTCCTCAAATGCAGGTTTTGCTTAAGTACGTGGAAGGAGTGACCCAGAATCATAATTCAAGAAGGTATAGGTGATGAAAGAGCTGTTTAGGTAAAAACTTACTGATAATCTGCTACAAATTTAAATGCAGCAAGCTTGCATATCGAATTTTTTGTGAGTTGTTTTTTCATTCCAGCATACTGGTGCTCCAGTTGTCTGATGTTTGTTAAAGCTGTCTCGCCTATACAGATGAAAAGTAGTTCCTGACAGTGTGAAGTCCTTGCACATCAGCTGCAAAACTTGGTGCAACAGCCTCCTCCTTCTCCTCCTTTTCTTCTTCTTCTTCTTATTATTATTCTTATTCTTCACAATTTTTGTCACCATTACCTCCTACCTCACAGTGTTCCTTCAGTGGAACTTCACACATCTCATTCATAGTCATCTCAGGCATGGAAGTCAAAACATAGACATAAACAAGAAACAAAGTTCTGGGATGTCACATTTTCAGGAATGTCTCTGATTCTACTCTATTCTTCTTGTGGAACAACACCATCTTCATCAGCAACTGATGTAACACATTCAGCCTTTGAAAAATAATTTAGCACATCCTGTTGTACAATATGATTTCAGGCAACAACAAATGTGTGCATGGCCTGTAAAATGATAAGCTTCCTTTGTCTTAAGGAATATAGTTGGTTTCTGAATGATTGCTACACTGTATTTGGCTTTAATGGCATGTATTATGCTCAGGTCCAAAGACTACTGATGACTTGTGCAGTTCAATGGAAGAAACGCAACATTAATATTTCTCAGAAATGTTTCCTTTGGCTGTGCAGGGCATCACTCAATTATTAGTACTATTTTCTTAACTGCTGCACTCATTTTACATGTAAATGCTGAGAAATCTTGTTAAGATTTCCCATATCATCCAGGCATTGCTGTTGCACTTGTAAGTACATGGTAGTGTATTTATGTTTTTAAGGCACCTGGGAGTTTCAAGTTTACCTAGTATCAATGGAGGCAACTTCTCTCTCCATCATTATTTACACACAATGGTGCAGTCGTATTTTCTTTGTTTTATTTTTATTTATTTTTTACCTCCGTAGCATTTTTCTCCCTTCACAGATTTGAAGAACTTCACATTTGAATATTATTTTGTTAATGATCATTTATAATTGGCATTTTATTGTTTTGTATATCTTACCAACCAATGTTCTCACTGTCACTCACATTTTATAATTCATTTTATTTTTCGTTTCTTGATTATGTAACAGTAACTGCTTTTGTAGGTGCTCTACTTAACTTCTAGACTTTGTATCACTTACTGTTGTATATTTTTTTGTTTCAATTTTATCAGCTTACGTAAGTTGTTTAATTCATCTTACCCCCACTACTTGTGACACAACTTCGCGCTTCCCATTAACTTCCACTTTTACCTTAGTTGACTCCAAGTACTTCATGCTTCAGCACACATTTCATGGGCAGCAGCATTTGTTTATTAGTGAGTGTCAGGCAGCAACAACCAGCCGTGACATACGCAGCAACAGGAAAGTGACCAATTTTGTGTCATTTTACAAGTTTCTAACCAGGAGCAAATTGTATAGTTTCATCTGTGTGCATTGATAGTTCAGTTCTGTGAGTGTCTGCATGTTAGTTTAATATTTAATAGCCACAGTTCTCATGTTTTCATTTGTGTCAGAATGTTAACTGATGTTGTGACACATTAGAAGTTCCTAATCAGGAGCAAATTATTTAGACTCACCTGAGTGCTTTGGAAGTTCAGTTTTTGAATCTCCGTGTATTAATATAATTTATTAGACATGGTTTTTGTATTTTCATCAGTGTCTACAGCAGAGATCCGCAGCACGTGTTGATAGTCTGTTTGTCTGTGGATTGTAGTTTTCTATGGTCTTTAGTATCGATAGCGACTGTCATTGCTTTGTGCGGATGCAAGCTGAGTTGGTGACACTTCACTGTCAACTTCAGGCTGTGATGGCTTTGGTCACACACCTTGAAGCTGCAGTGGATGGGTATCTCTGTTATGGGCTGGATGTGGGGATCAAACGGACATCCAGCATGTCTGAGGCCTCTGATAGGTCTGAACCAGTGGCCAGCTCAGTTACTGCTTGCATTGAGGTTGATCCCTCACCTGTGGTCAACTGGGAGGTCACCTTGGGGCATGGTAGGGATGAAAGACTTCTCAGGTGGCCACACATAAGGCCTCCCAGATTAGTCTGTCAAACAGGCTCCAGGTGCTGTCTGTGGCTGACATTATTGCTCAGCCAAATGCAGTCACTTGTCCTGTTTCAGAGGAAACCTCTCAGCCTGCAAGATTCAGGCAATCACAGAGGGTGGGAGTATTAGTAGTTGGGAGCTCCATTTTTAAGCATGTTCTGGGTCTCTTTAGGGACATGGCTGCCAAGGAGGGGAAGAAAGCCGGTATGCACTCTATGTGCATACCAGGTGGAATCATTCCAGATGTGGAACAGGTCCTTCCAGATGCTATGAAGAGCACAAGGAGCTGTCAATTGCAGGTGGTGGCTCATGTCAGTACCAATGATGTGTGTCACTTTGCATTGGAAGAGATTCTCTTTGGTTTTGAGTGGCTAACAGAAGGGTAAAGGCTGCCAGTCGAGCTTGCAAGATGAAAGCAGAGCTCACCATTTGCAGCATTGTCGACAGAACCAATTGTGGACCTCTGGTACAGAGATGAGTGGAGGTTCTGAATCAGAGGCTCAGACAGTTCTGCGAGTGTATAGGTTGCAGATTCCTCGACTTGCACCATACTGTGGTTGGGTATCGGGTTCCACTGAATAGGTCAGTAGGTCAGGAGTCCACTAGGTGCAGGAGGCAGCTACACAGGTAGCAGGGGCTGTGTGGTGTGGGCAGGGTGGTTTTTTTAGGTTAGAGGGTCATGGGGAAACACAAACAGGGCTTCAGTCTCAAAGGGTGGAGGCTGAACACAGGACACACGTAGATACAGGAACCATTAGTATAACAGTTGTAAATTGTCGTAGCTGTGTTGGAAAAGTACCAGAGCTCCAAGCACTAATAGAAATCACTGCTGTTCAAATTGTTAAAGGCACTGAAAGCTGGCTAAAGCCGGAGATAAGTTCAGCCGAAATTTTTGCAAAGACCCTAACGGTGTTCCGAAAGGATAGGCTAAACACAGTTGGCGGTGGCATGTTTTTTGCTGTTAGAAGTAGTTTATCTTGTCACAAAATTGAAGTGGATAGTTCCTGTGAGTTGGTATGGGCAGAGGTCATTCTTGGCAACTGAAATAAAGTAATAATTGGATCCTCTTACCAACCTCCCAACTCAGATGGTGCAGTTGCTGAAAGGTTCAAAGAAAACTTGAGTTTAATTGCAAACGTGTACCTGACGCATACACTCATAGTTGGCAGTGATTTTAATTTACCCTCAATATGTTGGTGAAAATACATATTTAAATCCAGAGGTACGCAAAAACATAATCCTAAATTGTGCTAAACGCATTCTCTGAAAAGTATTTTGAGCAGTTAGTTCATGAGCACACGCAAACAGTAAATGGTTGTGAAAACACACACGAAGCAACAAATAATCCTGAGCTACAAAGCTCAAAGCTACAAGCATCAACACGGATGCAGGGATTAGTGAACACAGGGTTGTCATAGCGAGATTGAATATTATAAACCCTAAATCCTCCAAAAATAAATGAAAAATATATCTAATCAGAAATACAGATAAAAATGCACTTGATGCTTTCCTGAGAGGCGATCTCCCCTCCTTCCAAACTAACATTGTAAGTACGGACCAGATGTGGCTTGAATTCAAAGAAATAGTATTGATAGCAATTGAGATTTATACCAAATAAATTAACAAATGATGGAGCTGATCCTCCTCGGTACACAAAATGAGTCAGAACACTTTTGCAGACACAACAAAAAAAGCATGCCAAATTGAAACGAACACAAAATCTCCATAATTGGTGATCTTTTACAGAAGCTCAAAATTTAGTGTTGGCGTCAATGTGAGATGCTTATAATAATTTCCATAACAAAACTTTGTTTCAAAATTTGGCAGAAACTGCAAAGAGATTCTGGTCATATGTAAAGTATGCTACTGGCAAGAAACAATCAATGCCTTCTCTGCACAGTAGCAATGGAAATACTATTGATGACAATGCTGCCAAAACACAGCCTTCCGAAATTCTTCACCAAAGACGACAACATAAATATTACAGAATACGAATCAAGAACAGCTGCCAACATGCATAACTTAGAAGTAGATATCCTCGGAGTAGTGAAGCAACTTAAATCACTTAATAAAAGGAAGTCTTCTGGTCCAGACTGTATACCAGTTAGGTTCCTTTCAGTGTATGGTGATTCAATAGCTCCATTCTTAACAATCATATACAAGCACTTGCTCGCTGAAAGATCCATACCCACAGACTGGATAGTTGCACAGGTCACACCAATATTCAAGAAAGGTGGTAGGAGCAATCCATTAACTTGCAGACCCATATCATTAACGTCAATATGCAGCAGGATTTTGGAACACACATTGTGTTCGAACTTTATGAATTGCCTTGAAGAGAACAGCTTATTGACACTTAGTCAACACAGATTTAGAAAACATCGTTCTTGTGAAACACAACTAGCTCTTTACACATGAAGTGTTGAGTGCTATTGACATGGGATTTCAAATTTATTCTGTATTTCTATATTTCCAGAAGGCTTTTGACACTACCATACAAGTGGCTTATAGTGAAATGCATACTTATGGAATATCATTTCAGTTATGTGACTGGATTTGTGATTTCTTGTCAGAGAGGTCACAGTTCGTAGTAATTGCTGGAAAGTCATCAAGTAAACCAGAAGTGATTTCTGGCTTTCCCCAAGGTGCTGTTATAAGCCCTTTGCTGTTCCTTATGTATATCTACGATTTAGAAGGTAACCTGAGCACCTGCCTTGGGTTGTTTGCAGATGATGCTGTCATTCATCATCTACTACAGTCATCAGAAGATCAAAACAATTTAGAAAACTTATCTGTATAGTGCAAAATTTGGCAATTGACCTTAAATAACAAAAAGTGTGAGGTCATCCACATGAGTGCTAAAAGAAATTGGTTAAACTTCAGTTACATGGTCAGTTAGTCAAATGTAAAGGCTGTAAATTCAACTAAATACCTAGGAATTACAATTACAAACAACTTAAATTGGGAAGAACACATAGAAAATGTTGTGGGGAAGGCAAACCAAAGACTGTGTTTTATTAGCAGGACACTTAGAAAATGTAACAGATTCTACACTACACTTGTCCATCCTACTTTGGAGTACTGTTGCATGGTATGGGATCCTTGCCAGATAGGATCAACAGAGTACATCGAGAAAGTTCAGAGAAGGGCAGCATGTTTTGTACTATGAAATAGGGAGAGAGGGTCACTGAAATAATACAGGAATTGAGGTGGACATAGTTAAAAGAAAGGCATTTTTCTTTGTAATGGAATCTTCTCACAAAATTTCAATCACCAGCTTTCTCCTCCAAATGTGAAAATATTTTGTTGGCGCTGACTTTCAAAGGGAGAAACAGTCGTCATAATAAATAAGCAAAATCAGGACTCGCACAGAAAGATACAGGTGTTTGTATTTTCCGTGCGCTGTTCGAGACTGGAATAAAAGAGAATTATTGTGAAGGTGGTTCGATGAAACCTCTGTCAGGCACATAAGTGTGATTTGTGGAGTCTCCATATAGATGTAGACATGTCCCTATGAACACTGGTCTATACACACCATTTGCTACTCGTGCTTGGTGAGTTCATTTGCTTCACTTATACTGAACACTCGGCATTACATGTGTATTGTGGTTTTTCATTCCAGCATGGTTATTTTTTGTATAATTTTGAATTTTTATCTTCTGTTTGATGATTGCAACTACATTTCAACCATTTTTTCCACGATTTTAATTTTAACTAAGGTGATTGCCACCGTTGCTTTTAATGCTGACTAGTGTGACTGCTGCTGCCTTTCTAAGATACATCTGCATCCTCGCACCAGCTTATTCTGCTGTTAATGGTTTAGTTAGGGTTGAGAATCAAAACTTTCAGGTAATAATGACTTTGTCACATTCTGCAGTTAATCTGATGATGCGCTAACAGCATAAAACATGTTATCAGTCAGTAAACACTGCAAGGAGGCTGTCTTTTATTTGAAAAGGAACCACTGTTGCTGCACCAGGCCAGAGCAGAATGGAGCAATTTGCACTTAGTCACAGTACTTAATTGTCATTTTAAAATAATCTGTTAACACATTTTAGATGAAACATAAAGTCCAACCTCCATTTATGTATTACATTCGAAGTAATTACAAGAGGTTTAGTGCTTTTATATAATGTATAGTTGTTCAACGATGTTCACTGTACTGCAGTGTTAATGTGCATAACAAAGTTATCTGCATTTGTTAATTCTTGGTGATTCAGTTATCTTCACCAAGGTTCACATGAAAATGGTCCTTACTAAATTGATGTCTTTTCTTCTTATTTCTCAATTTCAACTCAAACTTGGTCACTGCAGATTCATTTCTCATCAGTCACCACATGAAAGGATCTCGGTTGGCAAAAAAATATTAATTCTTGGTTTGGGTTTTCTTTGTAAAATCTTGATTACTACATATTTATCTGTTTCTACTTTTTCAAAATTATCTTCAGTGATGATGTGTAACAATCAATATTTATTAAATGATTGTGTACAGAGATGTATGTTGAGCAGATAATAAGCTCACACTCAGATTTTACAAGATTTTCACTATCAATGCTGTTAACATTACTGTCTTGAGTCTTCAGTGGTGACTCTTGCAGTGGAGTATTCTGAAGCCCTCCTTGACAGTCTGTGTGGTGTTATCATCTCCATGCAGCTCCTGCTGTGGTGTAGGGATATCTGCTTATGAACTCTAATCACTGTACACTGCCCAAGGAGCACCACAAACAAATAATAAGATGCAAAACAAATATCTGAACTAATATTGAATTTCATATACACGGAAATGATATACTTCTATGGTTTTTAAACATCATAACCCTTTTTTAAAAAAATTGGAGATACACTTGCTCATTTATACTCGATGAGGTTGCAGACAACTTCACACTTCTAACACCTGTGGGAAAAATTCCATATTTAATTCAGCAGAATTGTGTACCCTCACATCCTTGCCAACCAGTACAAACAAAACTGACCCCTCAATAATCTCTGTTTTACATCCTGTTAACTAATCCACACATAGAATATCTACACTTAACTCAGGTACTACCAAAAAAAATGCCAAACTCATGCTGCCAATTTTATATTCCAAAAGTTTTTGATACTTAACAGCTTCACTAATTTACCAGAAGCACACACTATTTTTAGTCCAGATACTGGCATGTTGATTACATAATTATGTTCCTTTACACAATCAAAAAAAGGTTTCAGCAACTGAATTAATTTCAGTACCAGTGTCTAAAAGGGTTTTCTCTTCTCTACCATAAATACAAATTTTCACAAGAGGTAGTTAAGTGCTAATCTCATAAGTTTCATGTAATAAGTCCTGCTCAGTATCGCTCTTTGTCCAGTTATTATTTCTCGCTTATTTTTTAATATATATTGCCTTCTGATTCCATTAGAATTGCGAATAAATCTGCTGCCTTCGTTTTACAAGTTGCTACAACTTTATCCTCGTCAACTTAATAATTTCAGAAAATATTCTTTCTCTTCCCTCATTCTCTTCCTCAAAACTATTATGTGAAGGAAATGCACTGCCCTGTATTCTTTCTGCTTCCTCTCCTCTACTACTACTGCCACCACTACTGCTGCTGCTGCTGCTGCTACCTGCTGGCTATTGGTTGGACTCCAGTAGTGCCTGATATAGCCACTTCTGCCTTGCCAGTGCAGCACAGCACAGGTACACCTTGTCTGGACTTGATTGCAGAACAATAAATAAATAACAAATGTAGCATTTTTAATATGATAATTCATTTAAAATTTATAATAAAAAATCATTACACATATTTATACGTGCCTGGCATTACTCACTGGAACATATCAGTGTTTAACATGACTATTGTAAACATTATATGTAGGCTGCTCATATGTTTTAGTGTACCTATCTGCCTTCCATGGTACTCTTTCACACTTTTTCCAGTTCTCCTATCATACCATGGTGCCTTCGTAAAGACTTCAATAATATCACTTTGTTATTCTTTAGACCAGTATAGTTCTATAAATCCTGAGGCAAAATCCTCAAAAGGCTCATATCTTTCCAGTGCATCCACTCCCCAATCGAAACTTTCTCCCATCAAGCAACATTTTCCCTTCTCAGTTTATCTTTCTCTACACATTCTGCAGTTAAATAACTCCTTAAACTGTTCATGAAGGAAAGGGGGAGTACTTCCTCAATAGGATCAAGAGCTATACAGGCTGAGGCAGAAAGATGTTAACATTAAATGGGTATTCTCTGTTTTACTTTTTTTCACAGATTAAACCATGGTGTCCCAATATTCCATTGAGGAACGAGGGAAGGTAGCTGCCTGGATGAAGGTCTCTCAGTTCTGAAGCATCGTACAAGAAAAATTCAAGGCCTGGACCAAACAGGATGCACCATTGTGCCTGACAATTGGTCGGATCTACAAGAAGTTTGTAAGGAGAGGGTCTGTTCAAGAGGATTTCAAGAGAAACGGTGGTAGGAGAGCTGTCTGAACTGAAGAGAATATCATCCTTGTCCAGGGAGTGATGGTAGCCAGCCCAACCAAGTCGTCTCCCCGACTTTCTCTGGAGACTAACATTTCCCAAAGATCAGTGGTTAGAAATTTGCACAATTATTGTGCAGCAGCTCACAAATGTGAATAAGCAAGCTCATGTGAGTGCTGCGAAAATTATCTGGGAAATTGCGCATCCCCCTCTGGGTTCAGGGGTTAGAATAGTCCTGAGGTATTCCTGCTTGTCATAAGAGCTGACTGAATGGAGTCTCCTGGTTTTCGGCCTTCAGTATCATGGTCCCCTTTATGGTTTGATCTCCACAATTTCCAAATTTTTCTGAATAGAGGGCCATTTGGGGAAGGACAGACATATTACATAGTGCTTCATATATCCATCATTGGAGAGTCACGTTTCTTCTGGGAGTACAGCTTCAAGCAGCAAGATCTCAACATCTCTGAGAAGATAGTCAAGAAAAACAAAAAAAGTGTCAGCTAATAACGAATATTTTGTATGGTCAAGTCACATCTTTCGCAAGAGGACACAGCAGACATAAATCTTCCTCACATAGAACAATGTGAAAACCTTAACATATACTGTTACAATATACAAGGATTGAGAAATAAAGTAAGTGAACTTGAAATTCTTGCAATTGATACTAATGTTTTGTCAGACATGCACTTACTGTGTGTTAGTGAACACTGGCTAAAAGAGTCAGAATTACCTTATCAGTATATTCAAAACTTCAGATTAGTCCACCACTATTCTAGGAAAAATTACAAAGGTGGTGGAACTTGTATATACATAAGAAATAGCATTAGCTGTGAACCTTTCCATCCCTGTGAAGTGTATTCCTTAGACAAAGACACTAAAATAGCTGGGGTAGTACTTGCCGACCTAAATATGTATATAATGTGTGTATATAGATCACCTAGTGGTAACTTTTCAGTCTTCCTCAGAAACTTTGCACTATTGCTAGAAAAAGCGTGTCACAACAACTCAAAAAATATAATAATATGTGGTGATCTCAACATTGATTTCCTTGAAGAATCTGCTCAAAAGTCCCAATTAGTAAATTTAATGATGTCATTCAACTTCAATATGAAAGTTATATGTCCTATGAGATTAAACAGCTGTCTTGATCAGGTTGCTACTAACAACACTGATTGCACTATAAAAATTATAGATGTTGGTTTTTCAGATCACAGTGCACTAACAATATATTTTAATCCACCACTCAATGTACTCCCAACAGGAGAAACAGTTATTAAATGTAGAAGTTATAGTGATAGCAACATAAACAACTTTGTACTTAGCTTAGAGCAGGGGTCTCCAAACTTTTTAGTTCGCGGGCCACATTGACTCCTGCACGAAGTCATAAGGACCAAGATCTACCTAGTGGGTTTAAAGGACCCTAGCACTCCACAATCACTGTAATGTAAGGCTAAAGGAAAGATGAAATCGCAAAAATCTAAGGTTGTGGGAATAGCTAGCACTGAAACAAACTAAGATTTTTATTTAATTACATAATTTTTATAGGTGGACGTACCTGACCGAAATTCTGGCATATTTTATTCTGGCGAATTTCACCGACAAAAAAGTATGTCACTGCACATTCTTCATGAAAGCGTCCTGCAAAGTTAACGAAATCTCAAAATCATTATTGGCATTACTGCAAGACGTAACAGAGGTAGAGTATGTCAACGCATTGTTATTTCAAGCAGCGCAACAATAAGTTTAGTTATGTAGTCTTGTATCGAGTAGCAGAGCCAATGTCGTGGTGTATTTTGGTCGCGATAGGCCTCAAAACTCAATTGTTGGCAGTATAGGTACCACATCAAATATTTGGCGGGCCGGATACCGGGGATGTCCAGTCAGCTGACGCGGGCCAGTTTGCTGGCCCTCGTGGGCCGGTTTCGGCCCACGGGCCGTAGTTTGGAGACCCCTGGCTTAGAGGAAGAAGACTGGCAATGTGTATTTACTTCCTCAACAACCAATGAAAAATATGACAATTTTCTGCAGATATTTGAATATCACTTTAATTGCCATTTCCCAGAGAAAATAAAGACTATCACTAACAAAAAACAGAATGCTTGGGTCACAAAAGGTATTAAAACTTCATGAGAAAAGATGAGGCTGCTGCACAGACTTAGCAAAGTGGACAGTGGCAAATCCAAAGAGTTCAAGGTATACTATAAAAATTACAAAAACACATACAGGAGAGTTATCAAATGGGCTAAAAAAGCTCATAATGATAAAACAATGAGGGGCTCTTCCGACAAATGTAAGACCATCTGGGGTATAGTAAATGAACAGACTGGTAGAAAGTTAAGGATAGAGGATAAAATCACACTAAATATAGAAGGACAAAAGACTGAAAATGCACATAAAATTTCCAATATATTCAACAGCTATTTTTCAGAAATTTCCACAAATCTCCTAACCAACTCTTCAAATACTGTTCACTCTCCTCCCACAAATCTCCTGACTAACTCTCCAAACACTGCACACTCTTGTCTCAAAAATAATACTCCTCTGAACTCCTTTTTCCTATCTCCTACAACACTATATGAAATTGAAGATATTATTAAAAAAAGAGTCAAAAAGATTTAATCTGCAGGGCATGATCTGATGCCCTGCTTCTTACTTCATAAGTGTTCAAATTACATCAGTGAACCCCTGTCAAATATCATAAGTACCTCATTTCTAGAGGGAACATTTCCAAACCAGCTAAAACTTGCTAAAATTATACCTCTCTACAAGAAGGGAGAGAAAACGGACATGACAAACTATAGGCCAATAGCTATACTAACTGCCTTCTCAAAAATATTTGAATACTGTATGTTAACTAGATTAGAAATATGTTTAAATTCTAACAACATAATCACATCTTCCCAATTGCTCTGTATGCATTTCTAGAAAAGTGCTCAAGTTTCGTTGACCATAAACAACCTGCTGTCAGTATGTTTCTTGATCAGTCCAAGGCCTTTGACATGGTCGACCACAAGCTGCTACTTATGGAACTCCACAAGGATGCCCTCAGGGATCTGTCCTTGGCCCTGTTCTTTTCATATTGTTCATAAATGATCTCCCAGAACACATACCAAATGCCAGCTCCTCTCTGTATGTGGACGACACAAATATCCTGATAACCAGTAGAGGTGACACATTGAAAGATGCAGTTAATGAAACTACTTGTCATTTACAATCGTGGTTTGAAGCAAATAGTCTACTCATAAATACTCAAAAACTATAAGTATGAACTTCCATACTAGACAAAATCTAACCCCCTTCAATGCAGTTATAGTTATCGGCAAAGATGACATTACGAACAGACAGGACACCAAATTTCTTGGACTTACCATCAGTAACACACTAAATTGGAAACCACATTTTGAGGCGTTGTCACAAAAGCTTAGTAAAACCTGCTATCTATTATGATCATTAAAAGACACAGCCAGTGTAGATACCTTGAAGCTGGTTTGAGTGTGTCTTGAGCTATGGCCTAATCTTCTGGGGAAAGAGCTCTGATTCTTTCACAATTTTCAAGTTACAAAAACAAGTAGTAAGGATAATGAAATGTAAAAAAAAGAACTGAACACTGTAAACCACTATTTCAACAGCTAAAAATCCTGCCACTGCCATGCCTCTATATATTGGAACTAGCTTGTTTTACGGTACAGCACTTGGACGCCCTCGACAGAAATGCAGACCACCATACACGACACCAGAAACAAAACACAGTTACAAATTATAGCCCACAACACAAAATAATATGCGAATGGGGTTAAATGTATGGGCATTAAAATATACAACCACCTCCCAACAGACATAAAAACAAGCAAAAACCCAAAAATAATGAGAATTAAATTAAAGGAATTGCTACTAAATCACTGTTTCTATTCCGTACATGAATTTCTTGAAACAAAATTTTAATTACTTGCAATAAGCTGTTTATTCAGTTGTAGATGTTTCTACTCAGTAAGATAATTTAATTATTGTGTCTTATCTATATTCTGTCTATATCTCATATATGTATTCTGCTATGTGAACTATGTACCACAATATTTTAATTACTTGTAATAAGCTGTATATTCACTTGTAGATATTTCTACTTAGTAAGATAATTTAATTATTGTTTGTTACTCATATTCTGTCTGTATCTCTTATATGTATTCTGCTATGTGCAGTATGCACCTCCGTCATCTCTCATCACACACCACCTTTTTTATATTTTGTCTATATATCCTATACGTATTCTGCTATGTGAGTTATGTGTCGCTACTGTCATCTCTCGTCATATACCATCTTAACATAATTTTTCAAATTGACTTGTCCTATATCATGATGTGCTTTGCTGTACAAATTGTATGATCTGCAGGACCAATAATAAATCAAATCAAATCATGTGCTTAGACTTTCTGCACTGCTTATTGTCATGGCTCTGCAACTCCACTCGTAATCCAGCGGTATGTGCGAGGGCATCATACGGCGTGCATCGTCTACATCTGTTGTCCACCTTCCTCTTTTACCCCCACGAGAATACTGGATTTCTTTTAACCAAATATCCAGCATGGTAGCCAGTCTGTCATGGACCCACTTGGTTGTATCCCCCTGACAACCCAGGGATCGCACCAAGCGAGGTGGCGCAGTGGTTAGACACTGGACTCGCATTCGGGAAGACGACGGTTCAATCCCGCGTCCGGCCATCCTGATTTAGGTTTTCCGTGATTTCCCTAAATCACTCCAGGCAAATGCCGGGATGGTTCCTCTGAAAGGGCACGGCCGACTTCCTTCCCCATCCTTCCCTAATCCGATGAGACCGATGACCTCACTGTCTGGTCTGCTTCCCCAAACAACCAACCAACCAACAAACCAGGGATCGCACTGCTGATGCCCATGCTGCAAATTCCCCATGTATGCCAAGGAGTAGAAGCCCTTCTGCCTGGGTCATCAGAACTCCCAGCAATGATCATCCTGCTAGGTGGCCTTTGCTGTGGATGGGTGACACCTGTGGGGAGAGCCCCTGGTCAGAGTGGGTGGCATCAGGGTGGATAATCCACAATGAAGCAAACCAAATCATCTTTTTGTTGGTGACCGAATGACCCCAGCAGTCTCTAAGAAAGGAAAGGTAGACTTCAATGCAGTGAAGTATGACGCCAAATTGGTCCCCTCCCTGGCTGCATCATGGGAGGAATGTTGGGCTACTGAAAAAAAAAGAGAGCCGTATTTGCCTCAATACTTAGCATGCCTGCAGGACCGATGAGGACCCCTTTCTGGCTACAAAGCCTCATTTTTTGCAGAAAACCTGGAGGATAAGTTTGGAGAAGTGGAGGTGCTGTCCAAAATGTGAAAGGGGTCAGTCCTGATTCAGACAGCATCCCCAGCACGGCGTTCCGAGCCCAGTCACTTGTGTTGCTCGCCTGTGACAAGCTGGGTGATATTCCTGTTTCAATCACTCCCTACAAAAGCCTAAACATGGTCAAGGGGTTTATCTTTCATCAAGACCTCTTACTGCAGCCCAACGACGAGCTATGTGCCAATGTAGAACGGCGGGGTGCTCACTTCATACAGTGTGTCTATAGGGAACCTAAAGATAATAGGATCACTAGAGGTGTCGTCATCTGGGCCTAGGCCTTTGAGGTGGTTCATTAACTGAAAAGGTCAAGGTGATGGTATACCAATGTGACATACAACCGTATGTCCCTCCCCCTACACAGTGGCTTAAGTGCTGGAAATCGCGGCACATCTCGTACCGGTGTAATTCCAATGCCACATGTAGAGACTGTGGACATCCACTGCATCCGAATACTCCATGTGCCCCTTCTCCCTGCTCATCGGACTGTGTGGTACTCTAAAAGGAGAGGAAAATTATGGCATACAAGACCCTGGATATGCTGACTTATCCGGAGGCTAAGAAGCAGTATGACCAGTTGCGTCCTGTTCACTTGACATCTTCCTATGCTGCAGCTGCAGCTACAGCATTGCCCTCACTGGCAACAATCGTCCCCTCATCTGTGCCTTGTACAGTTGGCCCTCAGGGCTGCCCAACTGCCCTTAGTGGCTATCGGGGGTATTATAAAAATCATACTGAATTGTTCCAGTTTGGTCTAGGCTGCGTGGTGGTATGTTGTACTTCACCTCATGCACCAAACACTTAAAGAAGTGACCAGCTGAGCATTTCTTTTATGTACAATGAATGTTGCTTACTGACTATTCGGCCGCCATTAAGTGTTATTAATGAGGGTCCAGCTAGTCTGTGCCCTGAATCCGTATGCCTTCTTCCTCCAATTGGGCTCAGACCTTGTCTCCTGAAAAGCTGTGGATATAGCTGCTGAAAATTAACGTCTCATTTTCATTCACTCCACCACATAAATAAGAAGTGAGTTTAAATCCACCTTCTTATATTATGTTCAAAATTACAACTCAATACATGAGAAATGATGACAGCTACCAACTTGTATATGCTGCCTCTTTGCATAACATACATAACAGATGAAGAGCACTTGGCAAAAATGATGAAAGTCAATTTTTTTCCATTTGCAGGTTAGGACAGGCATTTGTAGCTCAAATACGGCCTTGTTTTTTTTTTGGGGGGTGGGGTGTACAGGGCAAGAATGCTGGCAGTTACTAAGTTATTTGCCATTTTATTTTTGTTGTGCATGGTAAAACCGATGAATGCCATCTGCGTTCATGTCACATACGTTGAGTCATTTCAGAAGGTTGGCAAAACGTGCTTGATCAGGATTTCAATGTGCTGTCTTCATTCTTTTGTTTACTTTGTGTTTGTGGTTAGAAAGATGCCAAAGTTTATAGCTTGTTTTTTTGGTAGTAATTTCTGTGAAAATGAGTGAATTGAGTCAAGTGTGGATGAAGATTGTGAAAATGTCAGTAAACCTAGCACAAAGAAGAGAAAATCCCGTGTAAGGGTAAGAGATGTGATGAAAAAACTTAAAGTGTGTACTCACGAAACTGGCCCCGATTGCAGATGTAGAAGACTACAGTGGTTTGATAGAGTTTGTGAAGGTGAAAGAAAAAGATTAATTTCTCTTTTTAATAGTTTAGTATCTAATGATGCTCAGTTCACATACTTGGCTGGGCTTATTAATGTTTATGACGTCAAAGATTGCAGACCAAGGAAGCCTGAAAATGAATAAGTTTTAATGATAAGAGCTACATCTACAAAGTAAGAATAAAGGATGGTGATAATTTTATTGACACCACTGTGTGTTATAAAGCATTTTTGTCTATTTTTGGTGTAACTGGGAGAAGGGTTCAAACTATTCAAATGAGTCTGAAAGAAACAGGTGAACCCCCAACTGACAAGAGAGGAAAGTATGACCACAAACATTGGTAGGACCTCAGAAGAAGTTAAACAAAGTGTCATTGATCACATTGCATCGTTTAAGGGCTGTACAAGCCATTATAGTTTTGATAAAACTAAAAAAAAAAAAAAAAGACATACTTGCCAGGCACTTTAAATTTGAAAAAAATGTGCACATTGTACGAGACAGGTACGCCTACTGGTAAGATTGTGTCCTATGAATATTATAGACAGATATTTGTATCTAACTTTAACATAGCTTTCGGATATCCCAGAAGCAACACATGCAGTGCATGTGGCAGGTACCAAGCAGAAATGAAAGCTCTAAACCTCCAGCTGGAACAGACTAATGATGACAAGGAAAAAGCAAATATTTTAAGCAGCATTAAGACAAAACATTGTGAGAATGAACTACACTTGAGGAAAGCTAACATGTTTTATGACACAAAGAGAAAATGTAGGAAAATTTCAAGGAAAAGGGAGGATACTGAGGCACTTACCATTGATTTTCAAAAAAATTAAGCTTACCTAATTTGACCACAAATGACGTTTACTACCGCCATCAATTGTCATTGTATTTGTTCAATGTCCACAGCCTATCTACACGAATTGCTACTTTTTTTGCTTACCCAGAAACACAAGGAGGTAAAGGTGCAGATGAAGTAGTATCGATGTTGCACTATTATATCTTCACCCTGTTACAGTCCAATGTCAAAAACTTGTACATATTTTGTGATTCTTGTAGTGGACAGAACAAGAACTACACCATGTTTCGCTTCTGTCATTATGTAGTACAAATTCTGAAAAAACTAGACTGCATAACAATCATATTCCCTATTCGCGGCCACTCTTACCAAGAATGCGATAGAGATATGGCCCTGGTAAACGGCAAATTTCCCGCAGTAATACCAGAACTTGGGGTAAATGAAATAAAGAATGCCAGAGTAAAGCCTTCGCCTTTCACTGTGATTGAAGCTGACCAAAACCTATTTAGAAAATGGACTGCTTTTTTGGAAAATCACTGTCACAAGAAATGCCCATTTGCTACACAACCAATTCGTGAAATAAAATTTTCAAAAGACCATTGTAGGTTAGTTGAACACAGATCATCTTACACTGGGTACTTTCTCATGTCACCGATCCTAACACAACACCAACTTACCAAGCTTTCAAGAGAGACAGAAGACCCTGGTGATAATACGTCCTCCTCTTTACCACCAATTCTGCGTGAAGGTAAGAGAAAATGACTTGACACTTTACCTTTGCTTTCACATATCAATAATCTATAGACCTATAATGAGTTATAGAATAATACCTCATAACAATAGTGTAACCTTGAAAGTAATGAAAACTTGTCAGTACAGGAAATCTTTTTGCCGTTATTGCAACAGATATTTAGTTAGGTTATTAGTTAAATTCATAATACGCTATGTAAGTAGGTAGGTTACTATTTTATGTCAAAAACCACCAGCAGGTTCCCTTGTTTTAGCCCAAAAGTTTGCTTATTTCCAAATCTGATTAAACTAAAACCTGTAAAGTACCAAGACCTGCAGCACCTGAAGCAGTTTTGCAGTCCATCTGCTCAAAAGTACTTTGAAGAACTTCCTCATTGACAAAACATAAGTTGTAAGTAACAGTATTAAAATAAAATGTATATGTGTTAAAATCTAGAACATTATAAATCTTATAAAATAAACAGTATTCAGAATTTGTTTACAGGTTACAAGATCCACTGAAGAAGCACAGAATGATAGTGGACTTTCATCGTTTTTACCAAGTTTTTTATGACTACCATCACTTTTACCATGTTTTTTGTGTACCTATTTAAGTTCTTAATTAATAAAGAACCTGTAAATTGAAAATGTGTTTATTGTATTACATTTATCACCTAAACAAATAAATATAGAACAATAAAAATGTTGTTGTGATAATTATACGGTGAACGTTTATGATATACGAGACACTAGAGCAGAAAATTCGTCGTCCTGAAAGGTTACAAAAAAGTGATTATCATCATTTTTGCCTTGTGTTTTTCAGATATGATATTCAACTTAATAATTAACAATTACAATACATTTTTTATCTTTGACATTTTGCTTCTTAGATTTCATGGACCTCTTTCTTCCATGCCACATGCTCCATGGAACTCCTATCTCCACCTCAGCAGGTAGGATCATCTGACTGCTACCCACTACTGTACAGTCACTGTATCGTTAGCTCTGGTATCAGCACCTGCGATTTAAAACACCTCCCAACAATGGGGTGCTCACCGCTTATTGACTACTTTGTTACGAACCTCCATTCTCTGACATTTGTATTTAAGAACATAATACCTCTCAGTCAAGGAATGGGATGTATCACTACATATCCCACCACTAAAAGAAAAGGTGTTGTGACCAAACATTCAACTTTAATTATTATACAAGTGTTACATAAATAGACATGATAGCTTCATTATCACTTTCAATTTTTCTTTAAGTTTATCGTTGCAAGTATTTCTTTGTGTTTTGTTTTGCCATTAACAAGTATTTCATTATACCTTACCACAAAAATCTCTTTCTTTCTTGATGAAAGTAAATATTATCTTTAATTCTAGAATCAAACAACAGAGCACTCAGAGATTCCATTGTGTCCTTAGAAACAGGTTAATTACTTAACTTTAATAATTTTATTTAATCAACCTGGAGGAAATGCTCCCTTATCAAGGGTCTCCAACCCCGTGCAAATGATAATACTCATAAACGTTTCTCAACACTGCCCTTCCTAGGGATTAAGTGCACTTTCCCCTAACTTCATACCCTCACTAATGTGATGTTTCTCTCCTCCCACTAAGTGGTTGGGGTCCTCCTTTTGTTGGGGCCACCTGAACTCCGTGCCCCCCCCCCCCCCCCCCCCTCCCACTTGCGCTGCCTCTGCCAGTCAGCCAGCATGCTATTCGTTCATTTCTTTTGTGTGGTGAAGGTTGTTACGGAAGAGTTATATGTGGAGATGAGTGTTCCTCTTCTTACAGGCAGATGAAGACACAGGGAAAACTGCAATCATAATAATGATGATGCTATGACATGTTGGAAAAGAACTGTTTTTATTTCAACACTGGACCATGTTACGACTGACATGAGAGAACATTTTGCTGAAGAAAATATTTATCATTTAAAATTCAACATACTTTTGCCTCACAACTACTGAAACATGCTGGTAATGATCTGGCACATAAATTGAATGAGTGCTTAACTGAACTACCGTTCTTTGAAGAAGTATCACTCTTTGTGATTAAAAAGAGACTAATGGGAAAGAGTCTTCAATACAAGCAAACAAGCATAAACACCCTTAATGATCGTGATTCTGTTATGCAAGCATTGTCTGTTTGTCCTAGATCTGGCTATCCTACTTTTCACACGCTGTAAAAAATATTTGCTCGTCTACCTGCATTTATTTCTACAGTGGAAAGAAGTTTTTCAACGTTGCGGCGTACAAAGACATGGCTGAGGTCGACAATGGAGGAGGATTGACTTAATGGCTTAGCTCTGTTGGACACTCACCCTGACATTGATTATCCTATTGACAATGTAATTAACCAATTTGCCAGGGAGAATAGGTGCATAGAATTCATCATTTAAGGAAGAGAACCACAATTGTAACTTTTTTATATCATAAGATGGCATTGTCTTGTATATGTGTATAATCAATTTAAATAAAACTTTTTTTATGCTTTGCATGTGACTTGATTATTTTTTATTATGGTAAAAGTAAAGGTAGCTCAAGATATCTTGAGGTTTTTCTGTATCCGCCACTGCCCAAACCTGGTATAAGTTCCCTTCTTTGGGGTAACTTACCCATAAACTCCCATAACTTCTTTACTAATCACATAACTTCTTTACTATTATTTTGAGTACTCCAGTACTTCTCTCTTCTGTTTTTCTTTTTTCTATCCCTACATCCCCCACCAGACTTCTGCAGACTCCCAATTTTCTCCGGACAGTTCTCCTGCTTGACTGTTCTTCCTATCACTCCTCTCCTCCAAAACCCTTTTCCTTTGACATATTAGCCTGTCACTCTTATCTCTGGGTTATTCTGACACCTGGCCCCTTTACTCCTCCCCTTAAAAAATGAAAAGGCTAACTCCTAAAACAACAAAAATAATATTTTTATTCCTATGTCTCCCATGTCTAATTCAGATTCTATGCATGATTGCTCTCTCTCTCTCTCTCTCTCTCTCTCTCTCTCTCTGTGTGTGTGTGTGTGTGTGTGTGTGTGTGTGTGTGTGTGTGTGTGTGTGTGTGTGTGTGTGTTTTGGCCAGTTCACTGAACTTTATAATCAGTCCACAACAAATGATGCTATTGGCACAGAAAACAGGAAAGGCTCTCGGGGATACAGACATATGAATATGGAAAGGGGGAATTCAGAGTTGGTCCTCATAATTGAGAATTAAGAAAGTGAAAATAGAAAATCAGTGTATTGGACCTGAAGAAGGAAAGAAGACAGACTCAAAGACAGAATCCCTTCCCACAGCCCTACCCCAGGACACCTTCCCTGCCCGATTCTGCATTGGGATGCCGGAGGACATTCAGACTGGTTGATATGCCCTACAGGATGGTAATGTCCTGACTTCACCCAAACAGGTCCCGAAAGGTGAGTCCAACACCCTGCTATGGAATGCCTTTACAGGGTAAACAATAGTGCTTTGTTAATTGTGTCTGACTTGTAATATCTGCAAATCCCACACCTCCCCTCTAAAATGAACACAAACCCACTTACGAGGCCATCATTAAATATAAAAATTTAAAAAGTTACTTAACTTATATTTCTCAGAAAAAAAAAAGACTGGGATTCCAGTCAGATTATCTGTTGCTTAAATTTCTTAACCATCTCTATGTTGTACAGTCCATTTTCTTTTTCTGTTGCTGGCTCTACCAGAAATAATACTTTTGGATGGGAAACTCCCTCAGCTGTGTAGGGTCCAACATACTTAGGAAAAAAAAAATTACTGGGCTCTTTCTTAGTATTTGAGCTCACATGATGATCATTGATTCACACTAGATCTCGAATGTTAAACTGTAGTACTTAAACTTGCTCATTGTACCACTGGACTCATAGACCTGCCCTGTCTATTAAGTTTTTAGTTACCTGTCATTGTACTTCTTGTATTGTCAAGGTTTTGTGTTTTGGCCAGCTAAAGAACTGTAACAACTGTCTTCTATAAACTGTTTATCCATTATTTCCATAGATAATAGGCCTTTTAGTTAGATGTGGCAATTCGTTAATAATCATTTGAAACTCGGGAATCAGTTGTGCTTAACCTGTATGTTGTTTCTAAGTTCTACAAAGTCTAGCAGTTTTCTTCATTATTTGTGCACGGGGATTACTTTGTGGGTGGTATTCTGAAATAGCAATGTGTTTAATGTTTTCTCATCCTAAAAATTCTTTAAAGGCTTGATTGGTAAACTGTGATCCATTGTCTGTCAATATCCTACGAGGTTTTCTTGTATAATTGAAATATTCCTTTAAACAACTAATTACTGTTTCAGTGTTAGTTTGTTTGATTGGATAGAGCTGAACATACTTTGACCATCATTATACTGGCACACATATGTAAGTCACTCCTCCCCTGCTGGTTTGTAGTTGACCAAAAAAAAATCAGTTGCTGTGAGGTCGTGCAATCCCTTGGGCGTTATCGGGTACAACTTATAAAGCACTGCTTGATTATTGTCTTTCTTTCTTTGACATACTTCACAAGATTTTATTATTGATAATACTTTACAGCTGAAGTTTTTAAAATAATAATATTTAATCATGTGTTGTATACATTTGCGTACTCCAGAATGTCCATACCTTCTGCGAATAAAAGTAATTAAATCAAGCTCCACTGTTTGTGGTACACACAGTCTCCATTTTAGTCTATCTTTCGTGACTCTCTGAAATAGTGCATTCCGTAGACTAGTTCTACCTGACGTGTTGTCATCTATTGTTCTTCCCTGGTTCAGTGTTATCCATTTATCAATAAAATATGAATCATTAATTATGTCTTGTATCATTCGTGACCACTATTTATGTCTAAATTTCTCTTTAAAATCCTGTCCTGAAATAAATTCTGCCAAGTGAGAATTTCCCCACTCAGCAGCATACCCTACTAGATAACTTAATGTAAAATCTCCAATTTTTGAGGTAAAGATCTCAAAAAACTCATGAGAAGTGTGTAGAGTGTACATGTCCGTCACGTTTAAACTTTGGGAAATGCTTATATAGCGTCATGCTACTGCGTAATTGTAGTTCTTCTAATAAAGTATTTGCATCTAAATATTCTCTTGTACACTGACTTTCTAACTCATCCCACAATTGTTTAAATTCATTATTTGGATGAGTTACTTCACACCCAGAAAGCTGAACACTATTTAAAGTTCATGCACTCTCTTGAAATTTTTGATCTGTGAAGGCCTGTACTTTTTCCTCAAAACCCACAAAGACATTGTGAAGAAATGGAATCTGTTCTCACTCCTTTCCTCTAAAAGTTCAATAAGATGTTGCACATCTGAGATCTGATCCTTTTTAAGTTTACAATGTTTTACTGCAAATTCCAGCAAACTATCTACATCAGTATAAATTACCCTTATATGTTCTTGAATTTTGTTATGTACAAGGTTGTATTGTTAAGCATTTCAGTATGAATTTCATTTTTTAAAACATTTAATTTATGATCTAATGTATTCATTAAACACTCCTCCAAATGCTCAAGTTTTTCATCAAATTGAGCAAATCTGTCATTATTACTGGTAAGTACCACCACCTTGTATGACTGTATTTTATTATTAATGTCTTTTAAACTGATTTTGTATCTGCTTAGTAAATTCATCAAATTTTCCAAAATTATTTCTAAAGTCATTTCTCCTGACATGATCATCTTTCTTGTAATGACAGGCATAAACAGATATTTTATTTTTTGTCTCAATATGCTTATCAATTATATTGATGTTTTTAATTTTAAAATTAATTGTATTCTACACTTGTCTTATTGTATCACATAGCTAACTGTTAACCTTATACTGCATGCTGCCGATGGACTGTGCATTGACTGCTAGTTGCTCACGGCTGTGTGCTGCTGATGTGCTGGGTGTGGTTTGCAATCTGCAGACGACTGTGTATTGCCAATGAACTGCATGTAGGCTACAGTGTACTGACAACTGCGTGAGCACTGCAATCTTTTGATGACTGCTTGTAGATTGCATACTTTCATTGGGTAGATACTGGTTCGTTTCTCCCCAGCAGAGTTCTTCTTCCCTTTTCACTCAATTTTATTGTTGGTTTATGATGCAGTTTGACATCTGTACCATATAGAATGTCTTTCTGTTTTATTTACATTGCCCTTGGCAATGGATTCTCTCCTTGGCACTTTCTTATGAAATTTTCTTGAAATTTGACTTTTTGGTTACCCTTTATCTGTCTTTTAGCTGCTAAGGTCGCCACGTGAAGTGTTCCAGCCTGGCTTGCGCTGTGTGGTGGTCTGTTATACTTCACCTCATGCATCAAACACTTAAATAAGTTGCCACCTGAACACTCCTTTTATATACAATGAATGTTGTTTACTGAATATTTGGTCAGTGTTAAGTACTATTAATCAGGGTCCAGTTAGTCTGTGCCCTGAATCTGTGTGCCTTCTTCCTCCAACTTGGCTCAGACTTCGTCTCCTGACAGGCTGCAGATAAAGCTGCTGAAAATTAACTTCTCATTCTCATTCACTCCACCACATAAATAAGTGAGATTCAATCAATATGTGATAAATGAAGAGAACTACCAACTCGTATCTGCCTCTCTGAACTACATACATAACAGAACTGATATTCAACTTGATAATTAATAATTGCAATACATCTCTTGTCTCTGACATTTTGTGTTCTTAGATTTCATGGAGATCTTTCTTCCAAACCACCTGCTCCACAGAACTCCTATCTCCACTTCAGCAGGTAGGGTTATCTTACTGCTACCATATGACTGCTCCATCAGTCACTGGATCGTTAGCTCTGGTATCAGCACCTATGGTTTAAAACAGCTCCACCATTTATCGACTACTCTGCCACGAACATCTTTTCTGTGACATATGCATTTAAGGACATGAGAAATGGTTCAAATGGCTCTGAGCGCTATGGGACTTAACTTCTGAGGTGATCAGTCCCCTTGGACTTAGAACTACTTAAACCTAACTAACCTAAGGACATCACGCACATCCATGCCTGAGGCAGGATTCGAACCTGCGACCAAAGCGGTCATGCAGTGCCAGACTGTAGTGCCTAGAACTGCTCAGCCACCCTGGCCGGCAAGGACATGAGACCTCTCATTCAAGGAATAGGATGTATCACTACAGTTCTGAGTGTAAAAGCATGTCAGGTGGAGTATGCCAAACCTGTGCCCCTTCAAAGACCTTCAGAAGCTGTGGCCGCCAGGGTGAGGACAACACAGGAAATTACCACCTGCAACATCTACCTTCCTCCAGATGGAGATGTACTACAACATGTATCTGCTGCTCTAATTTCTCAACTGCCGCCACATTTTCTACTTCTGGGTGATTTTAACACTCATAACCCTTTGTGGGATGGAACCATGATTAATGGCCATGGTAAAGATGTCGAGAATCTACTACCATTGATTTCCTGGCCTTCTACCATCTATTCTCTGGACAGCTCACGATGACTTGTATGATAGTGATGACTTTCTGCTGTTCCTGCCCCCCCCCCCCCCCCCCCCACCCCCCGGCATCACTCACCTGGACACTTGCCCACTTGCCGAGATGGGCTTTTACCAAGGCTGACAGGGACACTTTCACCGCTGCTAGCACTGTTGGATCTCCATTGTTTCTGCAGCTGAATTGGCAATCCCTTGTTCCTCAGGTTGCCCCCAGCAGAAGACAGTGCCTTGGTGGTCGCCGGTAATCGCTGCAGCCATTAGCCCTTTAACTGCTCTGCTCTAGACGTGTTAATGTGCGCGCCTTTGTACCTGTCCCCGTGTCTTCTGAATGTGTTTATGCATACCACCAGTCCTTCTACCTGGTATTCTGAACATGTCTATGCGTAAACACTTTCAGAGTACCAAGTAGAAGGACTGGTGGCATGCATAAACGTGTTCAGATCACACAGGAGCAGGTACAAAGGCGTATGCGTTAACACGTCCAGAGCAGTTAAAGGGTCATAAGTGACACCCATCAATGGAGCACCTCATTGCCTTCAACCAGCTTGCCCGGATTTGTCAGCTAAACAAAAGACAGAAACAGAAGTGCTGGGAATGGCACGTCTTCACCATTGTACGCAAACATCTCCTGCCTGGGTTTTGACTCATCAGATGCTTTTATGGCTATAAGACCCCTGCAGATATACCTGGGCGTTTCACACATGGGGCCTGTATATCAATCACAAAGTGTTTTGCCAAGCATTATGCTCAAACCTCAGCATCTGAGATTTACCACCCCACCTTTCGTACCATAAAACAGCGGGTGGAATGACAACACCTATCTTTTACTACATGCCACCCTGAGCCATACAATGTTCCATTCAATGAGTGGGAATTTCTCTATGTCCTTGCAGGTTATCCTGACACTACCCCTTAGCTAGACCACATCCATCACCAAATTATTAAACATCTGTCGGCAGATTACCAGTGCCACCTCCTTGCTGTCTTCAACAGCGTCTGGAGCGATGGCGAATTCCCTTTCCAGTGGCAAGAAAGTATCACCGTTCCAGTGCTAAAACCTTTTAAGAACTCACTAGATATGGATAGCTGTTATCCTATTAGCCTCACCAACATTCTGTGTAAGCTACTTGATCATATGGTGAGCCAGTAGTTGTGTTGGCTCCTTGATTCTTGGGGCCTTCCCGCTCCATCCCAGGGTGGTTTTTGCCAACGTTGCTCTATCATTTGATAACTTAGTATACCTTGAGTCTGCCATCTGAATGGTTTTTTCCCACCGTCATTCCTTATTGCTGTCTTTTTTGACCCAACAAAAGCCTATTGCACCACTTGGTGACACCACATCGTCCTTACATTTCATGAGTGGGGTCTCTGGAGCCCACTCCCAATTTTTATACTGAACTTTTTGTCGCTCCACACCTTCAGTGTTCATGTCAGTGCTTCATACAGTTCCCCCTATATACAAGAGAATGGTTTCCCATAGGGCTCTGTACTGAGTGTCTCACTATTTTTAGTGGCCATTAATGGTGTCACAGCAGTTGTGGGGTTCTCAGTATCATCCTTCTTATACGCTGACGACTTTTGTACTTGCTTTTGCTTATCTGCTGTTGGTGTGGCTGAACGTCAACTGCAGGGAGACATACGAAAGGTGCAGTCACAGGCCCTCACCCACAACTTTCAGTTTTCAGCCACCAAAACTTGTATCATGCACTTCTGTCAGCATTGTACCATTCACCTGCACCAAAAACTTTATCTTGATGACTATCTCCTTAATTTAGTGTACTTGTATTGCTTTTTGGGACTGGTTTTTAATGCCTGTCCAACTTGGCTTCCCCAACTTCATCAGATTAAGCAAAAGTACTGGCAGCACCTTAACATTGTTTGATGCATGAGTTACACCGACTGAGGTGCAAATTACTTTAAACTGTTGCAGCTGTACGAAGTCCTTGTACAATCCTGTCTTGACTATGGGAGCCTAGTATATGGTTCAGCATCACCCTGAGCATTGTGGATGCTGGCCCCTTTACACCACTGTGGAGTTTGACTTGTGACGGGAGCTTTCTGACAAGCCCTGTAAACAGCCTACTTGTGAAAGTTGGGGTTCCTCCATTGCGGATCAGGTGAACAGCTGCTTGCCAACTATATTGCGCATATTTTCAGCTCACGTAAATGTCAAAGTTACCGTCTCCTTTTCCCTAACACGACAATCCGTCTCCCACAATGGCAGCCCAGATCAGGGATTACAATTGCAGTACATGTCTGGTTCCTTCTCACTGAACTTGAGTCTTTCTTTCTTCCACTCCTAGTCTGGGTCCACTTGCGTACACCTGCACTGTGTATACTTTGACCACAGCTTTGTCTGCACCTATCACAAATCCCAAAATACTCAGTTCACCCTGTCCTCCACCACCTGTGTTTCTCTGTTTTTGAAGCGTCCCAGGAATCAGAGGTAGTTTCCACTGATGGCTAGATGGTTGATGGTCATGTTGTTTTCCCTTATGCTCATACAGTGCACACTGAACTGTGCTTTTTGCCAAATGGCTGCAGTGTTTCCACTGCAGAGCTTCTAGACATCTGTCGTGCTCTTGAGCATGTCTGTTCCTGCACCGGAGAGTCCTACCTCATTTGTGGTGACTCCTTAAGCACCCTACAAGCTCTCAACCAGTGGTGTCTTTGCCATCCTTTGGTAATGACCATCCAAGAGTCCATTTCCATCCTCTTACAATGTGGACGGTCAGTGGTCTTTGTAGAAACCCCAGACACATCAGAATCCAGGCAAATGAACTTGCCAACAGGCTAGCCAAAGAGGCTACTCACAAACTGAGTCAGGTGTTCAGCATACTGGAATCCGAACTTCACTCAGTATTACGCCATAAAGTTTCTGGACTCTGGAATATGGAATGGTGCTCCCTGACCTTGCTGAACAAGTGACATATGGTAAAGGAGGCAATGAATGGCGGTCCTCCATGCAAGCCTCTCGCAAGGACTCTATTGTCTTTGCCAGCTCCGCATCAGCCATACTTGGCTGACTCACAGTCACCTCCTACATCGTGAGGCCCCACCTCAGTGTTGCTATGGTTCATGCCTGACAGTGGTTCATCTTGTTGGACTGTCCAATTTTAGCTACCCTGAGATAGACTTTTAACCTTCCTAATGCACTACCTACATTGGTAGGTGACAATGCCTCAACAGCTGATCTAGTTTTACCTTTTATTTGAGAGGGAGATTTTTATCACTCAATCTAAGAGTGTGCATGTGGCCTTCTCTCCCCGGCCTTTACCCTACCTCCATTTTAACTCTTCCTTCCTCCCCCAGGTGCTGTCTGTTCAACTTCATGTTCATCTTTTCACCATATGGGTTTCTCTTGCCTTGTGTTTTTAGGTTGGAGATTTTAGTGGGTTGCAGAGTGGCTGGCTCATCATTTTTTATTCTTGTAATCAGCCAGCCCAGGCCATCTGCTATAGTGTGTTAACACCTTCTATCTCTGTTCCACTTTTGGCTTGCTTGTTTTGTTTTCTTCTTCAGTGTGGTTACACACTTAGTTCTACACATTTTGTTCCTTCTCCAGATTTCAGGCTATAGGATTCTTTTGGGGTATGGTTTTAATCCTAGACCTGTGTGCCTAAGAAGAAAGGGACTGATGACCATGCCGTTTAGTTCCTGTACCTTACAAACCAACCAACCAAATGGTGCCCATGGAGCCTGACATTCTGTTCATGTTTTCTGATGAAGCAACATTCCACATAAACAGTCATATGAACAAGGGCAGCTGCGTTAGCTGGGTGACTGAGCACACCCTGGAAGTTGGCGAGCACATGCAGGATTGCCTGTAGGTGAACTTTCGGTGTGCAGTGAGCAAATTTGGAGTGATTGGATTCTTAATTTTTTGAAGAACAGACTGTCAGGGGAGAGAGTTACCTTGCCATGCTCAGCAATTCCATGGATGGAGGACAACATGCTGCTTGCCATTCTCCAGTGAGGATACATTCAGCAAGACAACGCCCCTGCCCATTACAGTCAGATGGTTTGGGATTACCTGACTAACAAGTTCAGTAAATGTTGAGTTGGTAAAGGTAGTCCTCTCACACAGCCAGCACATTCACCTGATCTGACACCATGTGGTTTTTGACTGTGGGACATGATAAAGGATTGTTTCTATGCCAGCAAACATAGCAATTGGACAACGTGAAGCACTGCATCAGTGAGGTCATTGCTTCTATCCTTGCCCAAATGACCCAGTGGGCCTAACAATCAACAGTGTATAGACTATATAAGTGCTTTGAGCAGGATGGGTGCCAAATTGAAACCCTGTAACAAATCCGTGCCTTGTAATTTCACATAATTTCTTCCTCCCATGTGCATGGAAAAGCTGATCACAATATTTCTTTCCTTGAGTTCTTCTTTCTTTGTGCTAAACAGCTTGGGCATTAATGTTTGTAACTAAGAAGTGTAGCTTTTCGTCTATGACACTCACAAAAATCCATGTTTTGACTTTAACTACTTTGATTGTTTCTGAAACTTCATTTTTAAATTTTGCATAATATTTCTCTTTGTCATAGCCTCAGAGATTTTTATTCATAACACAGATTTTCATTCCTGTCCAAATTCCTTCAATTTTTGTTAGTATTTTATTAACTAGCTTTTCTATCTTTTTGAACGCTTCTTTTTGTGATTCTCTAACAGCTTCTGCCTTTTCATCCTTTATTGTATGTGCATTAACACAATTTAAACATGCTTTTGCTCCATCTTTTCCATTTATTTCATAAACTATACTATATACAGCAAAACAGGAACCTTTCTATTATTCATTGTGCCAGAAATGACTGTGTTCTTACAAAAAAATTTACTAATAATAACTGATGTTTCACACTGAAACGTAAGTTGACCAAAAATATTAAAAGTGGAGAAAACTTCATGTTTTTTAAATGAAATGATTATAAGATCTCTAGTATGTAATCTGGGAATAACTGGAACATAAAATTTTGGCTGTTCTCAGAATTCACTGAATATAACAACTACCTGGGCTGAAACATTCATCGAAAGACATAAGCAAGATTCCATGATGGCTCTGAAATACGATGGTATGACAAGTTCTGAGATATAGATAAACCCCAGTCAATATGCATCTGTCAGATTTTAAGTTTTCACATGGCCTGAATGCTTTACCAAAGCAAACCCCTCTACTCTTTCTTAATTGGTCATATCCAATAGGCTTAAAGGCAAACACTACACAGTATGCATATTTTATTAGCACATTGCATAAAACAATGTGAATTTGACCAGAAATTTGGATAAACACACAAAAGAGGGGAAGAATACAAAAACATACACAGCAAATACACATTTAAATGTAATAAAAATTAAGAAAACAGAAAGCTTTGCATCACTCCAGATAAATTTACCTGTATACCACAACAAGAATGAAAACAATGTCAAAGAAAAAGTATTTGCTAACAAATAATATTTTCCTATGGAAATAAATTTAACTAAAGAAATTGGTTACAGTTAACCTTTCTTGAGCACTGAAAATATGATTTAGAGTGCGTGGTAACTTAAGATTTGGCAGTGGTATTTCTATCCAGTGTCCCTGCTCATTTTCCTCCTCATCCATAATTGGACAAATTAAAATAATGGAAGAAAGAACTGAGGAGCAAGTGTAAGCATATCTAGCTGTACAGATAATTTTATTAGATTACTTGTGGCGAAAATCACAACATGATTGAAGTAGCCAATCATGAGATTATCAAGTTGTAATTCAGCTGTTCAATCTGAATCCATGAGTGACAGAGGCAAGTGGGTTCTGCATTTGGGGAGAATGGGGCAGTGTTGGCCGTGGAAATGCAAATGATTGGGACATGGGTGGAGCTACAGTTTTGGGAAAGTTGGGAGGCTGCTGAATGGATATGAATTGTGTCCTGAGTGAAAATAATACATAGTTTGCAGTAGAGTTCACCCCTTCTTTCAGAACAGGTGGAAGAGCCCAAAGTGACTTTAAAACGTCAGAGAAAAAGTAGGGACTGTTAAAGTTACAAATTGTAATAGTTAGGAGAGAGGTAAAATTCTCACAAATATCATTCTGCGAGGGTACCAGTTGGAGCTATCAATGGAAGCTATTTTAATATAAAAAACATTAACAATTCTTAAAGGTGGTGGTATGACATCATTGTTGCACCAGTCAGGCAGCAGTGTGGAGGGAGAATGTGGCTAGGGCCTGCAGCACACAGATGTGTTGTGCAACGTGGCTCCACAGTTATCACAAAATCACTTTGTCTTTGTACATATTACATAAATAATGTATTTGCAAATTGACCATATATTAAGCTTTTACCAGATTACCTGTGGTTTATTTACAAGTAGAACAACTTCCCCTGAATATTATTTTCATAACACATTCATTCTCAGAATTGATACGCTGGTGTGCAATATGCTGTTTGCTGTCCTGTGGGTATGAATAGATACGTTTGACAGGTGTGGATTGTGCAGTTGGACTTTGAAGATGCAGAAACAAAAATGTAGGTCTACTATGCAGTATATCCACACACCCCTACTGAACTGCAGATTCCTGATACAGACAGTTTACATGTAAGTTGGTGTTTAGAGTTTGAACCATCATTATTTTCTCTCTTAAGACACCAGTGTGTTTTATGTTGTTCGACATGAAAAAACTAACAAGTCAAGTTCACGTAAAATGTGAGATGGGTAAAGCAAATAAGTTATAAAGTAAGTTAAGGGAAATAGGGAACAAAAAATAGAAGCCATTGGTGTAACTTCAGAAAAAAATTGTATGTTTCTTACGTGAATATTTTTGAAACAAGTTTACAACCACAGAACTTCCTAACAGCCATAGTGTCCGACGAAGAAACATTTTACTGTGGGATATTGCATTTGTTATTCTAAATTGGCAGCCCATAAACCATATTGGTGCACTCCTTCTTAAGTATTACCACTGTAATTGGCCTCTTGAAAATGGCCACTTGTTTAATGATGCATTCATAAGTGAATTTTTTATAGTCTCCTCATTGACTGATATATCTGCAGCCAGTGACGCAAGGCAAACATGCTTCACATCTATATTTATAGTTAGGAGTACTTGCTCAGTGCCACAAACAATTCACGTGGTAAACATTTTACTCCACTGTCTAAGCATCAGAGCTATACTTTGTGAAATATTAGTTCATTCCATGACAAGAAGCATATTTGTACTTTAACCTCACGGTCTGTGCTGTGCACCAAAAGCAGCCCACTTGGCCAAATTTATCAGAACAAAGACAAACAATATTTATTTGCCACAGAGAACGAATTCAACATTAAAAATGAGAGGCAGTGAAGCTCAAGGGAACCACAATAAGTTAGCAAAACTTTAAATTACTGTCCATTAAATATTTCAGAGAATTCTTTTGGAGACAATGAAGCCGTTAGCAACTACTTCGTTTATTTGAAAATCAATATTGCAAGGAACAAAATATGCTTCACATCTTAAACATTAAAAAAAAAAAACTTTCAGTATGGCAGACTGTTGTCTTTAAAAGAAGAAATAGGGTATTAACAAATCAACAATCATAAGCAATTATTCACAAGAGAAACAGAGGACAAATTCAAACCAAATAAAGAGGCTGAAATACCTGGATTAGCCAATGCATGATAACTGGCCTGGCTCCCATCAGAGGCTGAGCCACCTGTGCAAGCAGTCATGTTGTATACCAGCTCTGCTGCAATTATTGCACAACTTTTTATATTTGTATGACTATCAACCAGCTATCCACCAGGATGAACAGCCACTGCTAAACTTTTGCCAGGAGCAAAGTAGACCACCCCATGGAAAAAAATGCAGCTGACCATAGCATGCATGATGTCAATGGCTGCTTCACAACCCGGGCCATCTGGATCCTCCCATCCGCCACCAGCTTTTCAGAACTGTGCTGATGGGAGGTATCCTTACAACACATTCTATGCTCCCGAAATTATCCTAGCCCCAACGTAAGGTAACCTACTGTCACCACACCCTCCACCCAACAGTTTCCGGCCCCTCTGTCCCATCACCTCCTCCCTATTCATGCCCCATCACCATCTTTGTATGCTGCTCTCTGCCAACACACCTGCCCATCTTTCCCCTACTCTGCTCTTTTCCTCTTCCACTCCCCATTCTTCCCCCCCCCCCCCCCCCCCCCCCGCCCTCCCCTTTCCGCACTTTGCCACAGCTTAATGATGCAATCAGGTGGGCATGAGCCATGCTTGCTTGTGTGTGTGTGTGTGTGTGTGTGTGTGTGTGTGTGTGTGTTTCCTAAGAAGGCTTTGGCTAAAAGCTAAATGTGTAACAGTTTTTTCATTGTGCCTGTCTGGAACCCAATGTGTCACTTTAGGGTGACTAGCAATCTATCTTTTTCCTTATATTGTTGATATTCCAATGTGGAGTTGCCATTGCTTAACTGACAATGAAAAATTTTAAATATACCTAAGCATAAAAAGGACACACACCAGTGGTACAGGTAAAAGCAAATCTTTCTAGATCAGATACTGAGAAACAGAACTACATAAAATGCAAGACATCTTACAGTTAAATCATTGTTTAACTCTGACATGCTAGTATTACTGGAATATGGTGTTACTGACCTGTCTTTCATAGTCTCTCCTCAGCATCACAAATTTCTGGTCACCTTGAATCTGAAACCCTAACTGAGTGTTAGATGGTGTTTGCTCAAGAAGATTCACAACACCACAATTCGAATTGCAGTAACACAAATGTTTATTCCATGCAAAGTTCAGTTATTAGTGATGATGACCAGTTTATTTACTAGGAAAACTCTCAGCACATAGATCTAGATCAGCATCTAAATTTACCCACCAACAGTTTAGTGGAGAAATTCATTATTCTACAGGGTGTACATAAAGTCTGGAAACACTTTCAACTATTTACTGCACAAGAACCACACATTGTACAGGTATCATACCTATGACATTTTGAAGAGAAACCCTGAAAGTTTTTTCGTGTATACTGCCTCAGCGTAGTTTGGTAATTTGCCGATAGTCAGCGCTAGTCGCAAATATGTTGAGTTCAGCTGTGGAACAAGCTTTCCATGTGTTGAAGTTTGACAATAACAAGTGTGCTACAGCTGTTCAATGGGTGTTTAGAACCAAGTACGGTAAGAAGCCACCAACAGGGAAGGCCATTTACCACTGACACAACAAATTCGTTATGATGGGTTGCTTGTGCACGTAAAAGAGAAGTGGACGTCCCAGTGTGAATGAAGTGAATGTAGAGCACGTACGAGAGACATTCATAAGGAGTCCAAAGTCTGCTGGGTCACTCATGGTTTGCATATCTGTACAATGTTTAGCTCTTGTGCAATAAATAATTGAAAGTGTTCCAGGACTCTATGTACACCCTTTATTTTAGGCACATTGTCCATTCATCTGGGTTTTTCCCAGGTCAGTCTCATGTTTTTTTCCAAAATCTGCCCCCCCCCCTCCCCCCTTTTTATTTGAGGGGAGCTGGGGGGGGGGGTTACACTTAAGTGTCTATCTTTTTTTGTGCTTCCACATGAATAAAGTACTTACGCTACCAGATGATTGAGTTACAATTTACTGCATATTGCACAAGTATATACACTACAAAGTGCTACTTGTATGACTTGCTCTATAATCTTTGTTTATTTACTGTTAATGTTTTGCCATGTTTGTAGTGCCAGTTCATGTTCACTGTTCCATCATACCAAAATGAAATCGTAAATTTAGCAGTAATATAAAAAGTGAGTTTACTCTCACTGCTGGTAGTAGAGAAAGTATAAAATGCAAATTGTGCAAACCAAACTTTGCTACTGGACATCGTCTTACATTGTAAATCACATTAAAATGAAGAAATCCTGTATGAGTGTTCAGACGAAAATGCACATCTTGATAAAATACATAAAAGTGAAACATACAGTGAAAGTGCAACAGAACAACTGTAAAATGTCATTTGGGATCATTTCAGTGCATGTATGAAAGTTAAACTTCTATGTTCATTAAATTTTGTCAATTCAATTTCTGCCCCTTTTTTTCATTAACTGTCCCAGGTTTTCCCTACACTTTTTAAAATGTTTTTTTTTGTATTTTTTAATAAAAATGAAATGGATATCATATTTTAGACACAAAAAACTGTTCACATTTACACAAAAATATCACAATTCACAATTAACATTCTCCTGCAGTAATTTATCAGGGAAAAATACACTGCGGTAGTTCAATTATGTCACTCCATAATAAGAAGCACTATTTCCAAGAATATCTTGATCCAATGACATCACACACCTTCATGGTAATTACAACACAGTTCATTGAAAATGTTCAGTCATCTGATATACAGAAATCATTCAAAAGTTATTTAACATTAATGTTTTTAGTTTCACAAATGTTAGTGTACATATTTTCACGTACACAATGAGCATAGTAGTGGTATTAGTCAAAACTGGGAGCGCAAACAACTTGGTCTTGCTTGGGAGTTTTTAAACCACAAACTGCTATGGTTGGGTGACATCTGTGTGCTTAAAGATGGGCTTAAGAATAAACTGTTATTTCGTAAACTACATTATGCTTTGAAAATTGACTGGACTGGATTTAACTGTTGTGAATTAACTCAAGAAGTAATGTGATTTTGGCTTATAGAAAATATTGCTGGTTAGAAATTTAGAAACATCCACAGATAGTGTTATTCTTCTGTGATGTGGAGCCCCTTGTTTACATGTATGAGCACCAGAGTGCAACTTACATTAAATTGCACAAAATTATTCATTAGTGAGTTAATTATCAGTCCTGTATGCCATTTTGTACAGAAAAATTAAAATAAAAAACATATGTAGTCAAAATTTGGAATCTAAATCTACATCAACATGATTACTTTGCAATTCACAATCAAATGCCCGGCAGAGGGTTCATCGAAATGCCTTCAAGCAAGTTCTCTACTGTTCCACTGCCAAACACTGCAAGCTCTGATTTCTCCAATTTTAGTATGATCATCATTCCTCCCTATGTAGGTGGCTGCCAACAAAATATTTTCGTACCCGAGGAGAAAACTGGTGACTGAAATTTCATGAAAAGATCCTGCTGCAACAAAAAATGCTTTTGTTTTTATGATTGCTAGCCCAATTCACATATCATATCCATCACACTCTCTCACCTTTTCACGATACCAAAAAACAAGCTGTTCTTCTATCAACTTTTATGATGTCCTTTGTCGATGCTGCCTGATGTGGATCCTGTACTGCACAGCAGTATTCCAAAAGAGAATGTACAAGTGTACTGTAGGCTGTCTTTGTAGCAGACGTGATGCGCTGTCTCAGTGCTCTACCAATAAATCATAATCTTTGGTTTACTTTACCCACAACATTATCTATGTGATTGTTCCAACTGAAATTATTCATAATTGTAATCTCTAAGTATTTAGTTGAATTTACTGCTTTTAGATTTGCATGATTTATTGTGTACCCACAATTTAGTGGAATCCTTGTGGTGCTCATCTGGAGGATTTTACACTTTTCATTATTTAGAGTCAACCGTTACTTTTTGCACCATATAGGTATCTTGTCTAAACTGTTTTGCAATGGTTATGTTGGGAATAGGAAAAAGAAACACACAACAGATGGGAAGAACACACCTTATTATGTCACAGTGATGTGGATCCATGTTAAGCGCAGTGGCAAAAATAATAGCTGATGGAATAAACCAGTTCAGCTTACAGAAAGAACACCAAACAAAACTTAGTGGCAAAAGTGCCGGAGTTTTCATGAACCATGGCAGACTTTTTACCGCACACAAGAAATGGTGCTCACCATTTTATTCCTGTGTCGGGCCTATGAGAGTTGAGGATGCTGTATGTAGGGCCATGGCCATCAACTAAGGCAGCACGCCATCCAAATACAGCGAGCGGACCAGCAGAGCTCTCAGTTTCAGGCCACAATCTAGAGAGATTCTGTTGCTGACAGTCAAGCCCCAGCAGACCTCGTAGCATGAGCTGCACCTGCACTTAAATGACACCCGAGGTGCCAGAGAAGTCATAGCTAGATAACAAAACTCAAAAGTTTTGTGAGTGAAAGAATCAATACAAGTGCATGCCCATCACTCAGAATCACAAAACCCACACTGATGCAATTCTCTTTGATGTGACATAAAAAGAAAAAAGAAGGAAAAAGAAATATGTGGGACTACAGCACTATCTTCACAGTAAGCAGGATTACTACCTCTGCATCATGGGGGTCCCGGGTTCAATTCCCAGCTGGGTTGGGGATTTTCTCTGCCCGAGGACTGGGTGTTTGTGTTGTCCTCATCATTTATGAAAGTGGCTAGACTGGACTGAATACAGATTGGGAATGCGTATGGGCACGATGACCATGCATTTGAGCGCTCCACAAACCAAACATCTTCACAGCAAGTAGAATAGAGAATTTGAAGTGATGGGTACATAGCATAATAGGTAGCCACAGAATTATGAGTTATGCAGTCCAGTTGTCAAATCAGGAAACAAAGATCATTTTGGTTCAGTCCTAGGCTATTACGAGTTGGTTCTACCAGACAGTATGATGGTTGTTTCGAAATATTTTCTTCATCATTATTCACATAAGTAATATAAAAATATAATATCATTGGATGGATAAAGAAACCTGCTCCCCAAGCAGCTATAGAAGAAAACACACACAAAAGTTACAGAAATGTGCAAGATGTTGGGGTCAGTGGCTGCTTTTTTTGGCAGAAGGTTTTAAGTGGCAGGAAGAGTGATGAAGGAAAGGGAATGGTGAGGTTAAGGAAATGCTACAGAAAAGTCATCCAGTTCCTTGAGTCAGAGGAGGGTTACTGGAAAAGATGAGAAGGAAAGACAGTGCTGGGCAAGATTAAGAAACCCGAGATCCTACAGGTGGAAGACAGGATAATAAGCAAGACAGAGATTACTGACAAAACATTGTCCAAGAGTTAATAAGAGCAGAAATCTAAGTGCATTATTCATGGTAGACAAATGAGGTGGGGAGGGAGAGATATAGGTCAGAAAATAAGATATAAAAAAATATATAGAAAATAAAGAAAACTAAGAGGGAGTGTATAAAAGAGGAATAGTTACTGGAAAGAAATGATTAGACCAAAGAAACTTCTGTAAATTTATGCTAGGTGCATGTTGCGAACCAAGGACATGGTGTTAGTCATACCAAGGTAGAAGGCTGATAACTTGGTGGTAGTCATCCCAATATAGAAGGTCAAACAGTGTTCACATAACAGCTGGTATACATTGTGTTGTGTGTGTGTGTGTGTATATATATATATATATATATATATATATATAAAAACAAAGATGAGGTGACTTACCGAACAAAAGCGCTGGCAGGTCGATAGACACACAAACATACACACAAATTTCAAGCTTTCGCAACAAACTGTTGCCTCATCAGGAAAGAGGGAAGGAGAGGGGAAGACGAAAGGAAGTGGGTTTTAAGGGAGAGGGTAAGGAGTCATTCCAATCCCGGGAGCGGAAAGACTTACCTTAGGGGGAAAAAAGGACAGGTATACACTCGCACACACGCACATATCCATCCACACATACAGACACAAGCAGACATATGGATTATCTCCACTGACGCCCGTTTCACAGAACTCTGCAGGTGAGAACTGGTGCTACAATGTGCGACTGGTTCTCCCCACTCACTTGACCTAAATTTTTGTTAATTTCTTTGGTCACAGCATTTCTTTTTGGTAACTATTCTTGCTCTTTGCCCCCATTTTAGTTTTCTATATTTTCTATATCTTTTATTTTCTGGCATGTCTACCACTTACCTTTCTGCTCTTATTAACTCTTGCATGATGTCTTATCAGTAATCTCTGTCTTGTTTATTATCCTATCTAAAGTCTTTAAACTCTCAAGTTCTTAAATCTCTTCCAGGGCAATCCCCAGCACTCAGTCTTTCCTTCTCATCCCAGCTTGTGAGTCTGCCTTAACCTGGGGTTCTGGGTAACTTTACTGCATCCAACGTCCTACTGCTTCAACTCTTCTGCTAGGAGGAGGAGCCACTGGCTCCAAAAGCTTGCACATTTCCATGATTTTTATATGTGTTTTCTCCTGCTGCTGCTGCTAGATGGGTATATTTTTTGTCCATCCAGTTATATGTTCTAAAATTAATTATTATCGTTGAAATAGTAATATAAAAAGATGTTCTTTGGATGTGCTGATAAAATATGCTTTCCTTTAAGGTGTAACTGTAAGCTACCTTAAAAAATATCAACTACATAACCTTCAAATTTTTAAGATACAGTAACTTTGCATACTTTCTTTCAGATTTTTCTTAAATTGAACAAACTTTTAAAAAAGTGCTATTTGAATTTTATGACCTTGCACAAAAAATTCTCCACGTGCTCCTAGCTGACTAGGTTGGAATCAGATGCAGTAGATGTGAATGTAATGCAGTGTCAGAAAAAACAAGACTTCTGGTCAGGTGAGTGTTGGATTATAAACTTAAAATCAAATGGAAGCTCTGGTACCATGTGCCATGGAATTTGAATCCGTGCCAGATGGCATGGACGTTGAAGACCCGTAGAGGTCTCTGCACCATCACGCTGTAAGCCGTGGCAGCGCGCGCCTCCTGGCCCATGTTTAATGTGAGGGCACCACAGTGGAACACGTGGTCCCAGCGGCCAACAGCAGTGCTCCCGATCATGTATTTAAGTGCCTGCCTCTCGCTTGGCCAGTCAGTCTAATCTTTGCATGCATCTCTTTACATATCGCCTCGACAACAGACAGCATTGTTACTGTTCTTTGTTTCCGTTACTAGTGGATGTCTTGGATTCGTTTGGTTGTCTCTGTCACCCAATTGCTTCTTGTGTGTTGTCGTCGTAAGGTCTCACTCGATCATTGTTTCGTGTCTGTCCTTTCTGTTCGTTTGTTCATTCGCGGGCCGCTCTCCGTTTGGTCCCGCCGCGCTTCATTCTCGGCCACCCCGTGACCAGAAGGGTCGCGGTTACAACAGAAGTAATATTGGAGTAGGCATAATAATGAATAAAAAATAGGAAAGCAGGTGATCTAAAATGAACAGCATAGTGAACACATTTTGTAGCTGAGATAGATACAAAGTCAACACCCTCTACTGTAGTACTACAACATTATGTACTGACTACGATGAGCCAAAAGAAATAAATGGGAGCCTTGTGGAAGATGAAAATTTAATTTCAAAATAAATTTGCTGAATGCAAATAACTTGGTTTCAGCTGTATTAGGTATTAATGTACTATCTGTTGCTGGCCCAGGACAAATGCATGTATAACCTAATGGTTAAGGCAACTGTTCGCAATAAGTGGGAAATCTGAATTCGAGTCCGGGTATTGTACAAATTTGTGTATATCAGCAATAGATAATGCATTAATATCTAACATGACTGAAGCCCAGTTATTTGCATTCAGTGAGTTTATTTCAAAGAAATTTCAGATGACTGTATTTCATCAAGAATGTCTGTTCATCCAGACATGCAAGAAAAAAGTAAATTTAATTGTGGCAGTAGGGTGGTAAGAGGGATGTTTTTTAAGAAAGTGCCTCATTTTTATTAAAAAATTAAACATTTTATGTTTAAACTATATTTACTTTCAGATTTTACATATGTTTGTTTATTTTTCTATGTAGTTGCCTTGTTTATTTAGGCCAAATTACGTTTAAAAATTCCTCTTCAAAGAAGTTTGCCGTCTGCTCTGACAGTGAAGAGTTCACAGCTTTTCGACTTTTTCATTATCATTGAAGCGCTTCCTACAATGATGGTGTTTCAGCTGCCAAAAAGGGCTGAAATGTCAGGGCTGTACAGTGGGTGATCCAAAACTTACCACCTGAAACAGTCACTCAGTTCCTGAGTTTGGACAGTAGTGTGATGCCTTGCATTATTGTGAGGAGCATGTCATGTCTTTTGTTCTGAACTGCCCACTGGAGTTTGGTCAGGGTTGTGCAGTAGGCTTCTGCATTGATCGTTGTTCCTCATGGCATAAAGTCCACCAGCAAAACAACTCCTGTTCCAGAACACATCTTATCTTGCACTGTGACAGCATTTGTTTGGTTTTGATGTTGGCAGTAAAGGCTGAGTGCCGCCATTCCATTGGCTGTTGCTTCGATCCAAGGGTGAAGTGACCCATGTTTCACCTTCTGTGACCATTCAGTTCAACATATTATCCGCTTCTTTGACATAGTAAGTCAAAAACGGCCAATCTCTTTCATTTGTGGTCTTCTGTGAGGAGTACGGGTACCCATTGAGAGCACAGTTTTCTGAAGTTTAGGTTTCCAGACACAATCTTGTACATTACAAACCTAGCCACTTCAAGAAAAGCCATTGAGAGCGAGGTTATTGTGAATCTCTTGCCATCATGAATTTTTGTGTCAATGTCAGTCACCAACTCTTCTGTGATTACAGATGGTCAACATGTGTGTTCCTCATCAGGAACATTTTTATGGTTGCTTTTGAACTCTCTTACCCATTTTTGCACTTTACTCATTGCACTTTTACCAAACACATCACAAGGCTGTCAATGAATGTCTGCAGCCAACAGTTTTATTGCACTAAGAAAATATAATACAGACCATATCTTACATGTGGAGGGCAATTCAGTAATCTTGAAAATTTTAAAGATGTGCAGTTCAGTGCGCAGGTTAGCTACACAGCTGCAGCTGATGCCTACTTGTTCATAAAGGATGCCAGGAGGTAGCACACAAGCTTGTTGTGACATGTGTGCAAACTACAGGATTTTTTTATATATATATATATATATATATATATATATATATATATATATATATATATATAAAAGGCCCTTATGTAAGAAATATCCCTCTTATTTGATAAAGGTAATGAAAGAGAAGGGAAAAGAAGGGAACATGGCCAGGGAGAAAAGAATGAAAGAGGAAGGAAGCCACCTGGTAGGATTTTGCCCAGAACTCAGTTTACTCTTTGCTATACTTGGTTTAAGACTTGGGAAAGAAAGATCAATATTTGGGAGAGACCTGAAGACACCAAAAGATGTTAGGTAGATTACGTAATAGTAAGACAGAGATTTGAAAACCAGATTTAAATCTACAAAACATTTCCAGAGGCAGATGTGGATTCTGACCATAAATTATTGATTATGAACTGTGGATTAAAACCAGCTGACTGAAGCACAAGAAAGGAATACAGTAGAAGGTGAATGCATTGCTTTTAGTAATGAAATACTGAAGGCGGTACTGAATGAACTGCCATATTATAAAAAAGAACAGGCCTCAGTAGAAGTCCCTGGGTAACACGCAAGATATCCAGTTCAACTGACAAAAGGAGAAAATATAAAAATGCAGCAGAAAATGAATCAGACAGAAAAACAGATGTTTTTAAAATCTGACAGACAGAAAGTACAAAATGATGCAGTAGGATTGCCTAAAGGATAAGGGATAAATGCAGAGCTATAGACGTATATATGACTATAGGAAAGATAAATTCTGCCTATATGAAAATTAAAAAGACCTTTGGAGAAAAGAGAAGCACTTATACATATAAATGTTAAGAACTCAGATGGCCAGTACTAAGAAAAGAAGGGAAGACTGCAATGTGGAAGGAAATGTGAAGTGTATATACAAGGGAAATGAATTTGAAGACAATATTGTAGAGAGAGAAGGGGAAGCAGACGAAGATGAGAGGTGAGATATGATACAGCAAGAAGAATTTGAAAGAGCTGTGGAAGACTGAAATTGAAATAAGGTCCCAAAAGTAGACATGAGATCCTTGGAAGAGCCAACCATGACAAAATTATTCCACCAGTATGCAAGATATATGAGACACGATAAATACCCCCAAACATAAAGAATATTGAAATAGATTCTATTTTAAACAAGGGGGGTGTTGGCATGTGTGAATCCTGCCACCAAATAAGTCATGATTGCAAAATACTACCATGTATTCTTTACAGAAGGATGGAAAAACTTCCAGAAGCTGACAATATGGAAATGCAGTGTGGATACTGGAGAAATCTGGGAACACTGGAACTAAACTAAACTAAACTCTGCCTGAACAGGCCATAAAGGCCCAATGGTACTAACTGGCCGCCATGTCATCCTCAGCCCACAGGTGTCACCGGATGCAGATATGAAGGGGCATGTGGTCAGCACACTGCTCTCCTGGCCATATGTCATTTTACAAGGCCGAAGCCACTACTTCTCAATCAAAGAGCTCCTCAGTTTGTCTCACAAGGCCTGAGTGCACCCTGCTTGACAACATCGCTCAACAGACTGATGGTCAGCCATCCGAGTGCTAGCTCAGCCCAACAGCACTTAACTTCGGTGACCTGATGGGAACCGGTGTTACCACCGCAGCAAGGCTGTTGGCTAGGAACACTGGCAGTATGACTTTTCTTACAGCTTGTCTTTGAAGAGAGACTTAAGAAAGGTAAACTTACAGTTACAGCATTTCTAGATTTAGACATTAATGATTAAAATACAGTCTTTGAAATTTTTTGTAGTGGGGATAAAATACAGTTACTGAAAAATTATCTTTAACTTGTACAGGAAGAGAATATTGTTATAGAGTTCGAGGGCATGAAAGGAAAGCACTAGTAGAAGAGTGAGTTAACACAGTTGTTGCCTATTCCTCAATATAATTCAGTATGTAAGCAAGTAAGCCAAGCAGTATTTGGAAAGCAAACTAAAGATCAGCGATAAGAAACAGAAACTTTGAGTGAGGTTGCCATTTCTATCAGAGACAGCAAAAGGATTTGGAAGTTCAATTGAAAGGATGGAAAGAGTCTGAAAACAGGTTATAATGTATATGTCAATAAAAGTCAAAGGAAGGTACCAGAGTGCAGTTTCATTAAATCAAGGAATGCTTCAGGATTTGTTAGGTTGATGCATAAGTTTGTGACATTTTTGTTTTGCATGTTGGTATTCTGGTTGCCATGGATTTTTTTTATTGATCATCCTTTTTTTAAGTTCAGTGTTGCTATTTGAGTTTATATTTTGTCATTTGGAGATAGTGAGTGGAGCTGTGGACTCTAGGAAATGGAGTGCTAAGTGGAGAAATTAGAACATTTCTTACATACTCTTCTGTTTGAGTTCAATAGAGAGCAGCCAGAAACATTTACACTATGTATGTGGATAATGCCATTAGGCAGAGTGTGGCAAGAAAATGGTTTTCTTGTTTTAAGGAGGATCATTTTGACATTAGTGACTCTCCACATTCAAGAAGAACATTTGGGCTTGATGAATATTGTTTAAAAGCATTAATCCACAACGATCCACATCAGTGTACTCAAGAAATGGCAAATGTGATTGTTCCACCATTGTGCAACATTTTCGTGCAGCAGAGAAGGTTCAAAAATTGGGTGTGTGGGTACCACACAGCAGGGAAGGTTCAAAAATTGGGTGTGTGGGTACCACATACTCTAAGCCAGAATCATAAAAATCAGTAGGTGGCCATATGTCACATCTCTACATACTTGTTGTCAATTGGCTTGTGAACAACACCAACCATTCCTATCCTGTGTTGTTACCAGTGTTTTTATGCTAACATAAGGAAAAGAAAGAAATGGTAGAGTTCAAAGAAATCAGCAACTTCCCATACACAAAAGATAATGTTATGCATCTGGCGGATCAGCGATGGTGAGATGTACTACAAATTGTTTTCTCGAGGTGTAACCATTGCTGCTCACATTTATTGTCAATAACCATCTTCTGCCCTCCAACTAAAACCACAGCACTTCTTGGCAGTGTTAAGGATGACTTTGGTTTACATAAATCAGGGGTTTACAAAATGCCGTGCCAATGTGGTAAGGAATACATAGGTCAGACAATTTGCACCATTGAAGACCGATGCCATGAACATTAACGGCACACGAGATTGCAACAGCCTAATAAGTCTGCAATCGCTGAGCACTGCCTATCAGAACTTCACTGCATGGATTATGACAAGACCAAGGTCCTAACACAGACTTTGAAACATTGGAAGTGTATCATCAAAGAAGCTATAGAGAACAGAGTAAGAAAACCTGAACTGAATCGTGACAGCGGCTATTCCCTTAACCAAGCTTGGGAACTATCCATTATCCAGATTAAGGAGAAGATAGAAATATCCCAAAATGTACTGACTTCAAGGGCAGGGGGAGGCACCTCTGAAATACTGCTGGCAAACTTCCCTGGGTGCAGACCTACAAGGGAACACCCAGGCACTGGCCACAAGCCAGGTGTCGAACCCCGGTGCGGACGGCTGAAGAGCACCCGAGGCCCGGATGGCAGAAAGAGTGCCCGAGGGAGGGGGAGGGGGAATTTGATATATACCTCATGCCTGCTGTCCCTTGGCAGTACATCCTCACACCTGATGATGACAACAAGGTCGATTGCCGAAATATTGTGTCTTTTGTGCACTCACACCAGGCTGTTCACCCGAGATTTATTTCGTCATGAAATACACCTGGAGAAATTGAACAGTCACAAAGAAATTTATGATTCAACGTGACTAACAGAAGGGATAAGATCATAGGATACATCTTGAGGCATCAAGGAATTATCCATTTGGGAAGGGAAGGAACTGTGGGGGAGGGTGGGGGGGGGGGGGGGGGGAGTGGTATAAACATTGGAGTGAGACCAAGGATTGGCTACAGTTAGCAAGTTCAGTGGATATAGGTGCAAGTGGCACATCATAAACAAATCTGGTGAGCATGCTGCTGTTGTTGAAGATTGGAAAAGCAGGGGGAGGGGATCATTTAGGGAGAGGAAAGAACCACATAGACTGCTGCAGGAGGGGGGGGGGGGGGGGGAGGGGAAGCAGTTGTGGAGGTACTGCTATTGTACAAAATGGCTTAATGATCATTGTCTTGGTCAATAAGCTTATTTTGTGATTTTCAGTTTTAATAACTACCAGGTGTATCGGTATGAAATGAGCGTTAAGATACAAATGTGTCGATAGGGAACATTTGTTGTGAATGTGCCTTAATTTTTTTTTTGTTTGGTTGGTATGACATCTGTCAAAGATATTTAGTATACATCAAGTCATGGAACAAACAACATCATATGTTTCCATCGTGTTAACAATGTTGAATTTTGTACCAGAAAGTGATGATTTGTGAAAAGCATTAATTTTTTGTTTTCATTTGAAAAAAAGTGCTGAGGAGTTGCATCAAATGCTTGTTGAGGCATATGGTGATCATGCTTTATCAGAAGCAACATGCAAAAGATGGTTTCAATGGTTCAAAAATAATGATTTTGATGTAAGAAATGAAGAACGTGGAAGACCACCAAAAAAGTTCGAAGACGCCAAATTGCAAGCAATATTGGATGAAGATGATACTTTGAGTCAGAAGCAAATGGCAGCAATGCTAAATGTTGCACAACAAACAATTTCTGACCGTTTGAAAGCTATGGGAAAGATCCAAAAGTGTAGAAAATGGGTGCCACATGAATTGAATGAAAGACAGATGGAAAACCGAAAAACTATTTGTCAAATTTTGCTTCAAAGACATGAAAGAAAATCAATTTTGCAACAAATTGTTACTGGCAATGAAAAATGGATTTATTTTAAGAATCCTAAATGGGAAAAATCATGGGTTAATCCGGGACAACCATCAACATCGACTGCAAAACCAGATCGATTCGGCAAGAAGGCAATGTTCTGTGTTTGGCGGGATCAGAAGGATGTGGTGTTTCATGAGCTTCTAAAACCCAGTGAAACTGTGAATACTAATCGCTACAGACAACAAATGATCAATTTGAACTATGCATTGATCGAAAAAAGACCAGAATGGGCCAGAAGACATGGCAAAGTAATTTTTTTACACGACAATGCACTTGCACACAAAACAAAACTGGTTCAGGATACAATCAAAACACTTGGCTTGGAGCTGTTACCCCACCTGCCGTATTCACCAGACTTGGCCTCTTCCGACTACCATTTGTTTTCATCAATGGGACACGCATTGCCTGAGGAACACTTCGATTCCTACGAAGAAGTCGAAAATTGGGTGCCCGATTGGTTTGCTTCAAAAGACGAACATTTCTATTGGCATGGTGTCCACAAATTGCCAGGAAGTTGGTCAAAATGTATAGAAATCAATGGTCAGTACTTTGAATAAAATGTTTTTACTTTTCAATTCAAAATTAGTGTTTCATTTTCACAAAAAAACGCTCATTTCATACAGGTACACCTAGTATTTCAAAAACTACCTTCCCACATAGATCAGGTTCTTTGGTTTCTATGAATGAACAATAAATCACACTCTCTCCTGTGACCTATGGCTTTATAAAATAGACATTCTGACAATGCCATATTCAGGTATACAGGTTGCGACACACCTTGTGCTTCTGTTGTTGTCTCTGGTACCACTGCTATGGCTTAAGCAGCGCAGTTGCATTTCTTTGTGAGGAACTCGTCCATGCTTCAACAGTGCCTGTCAGTCCATTGCCTTGCAGTAACTGTTCATGAATTCCAATTCTTTGTCATCATAATGACTGGCAGTACTGTAACTCTGAATATGATTTACTGTGGTTTGCCATTTTCACAACAGGCAAACACTGAGGCTGTACCTTAATTAAGGCCATGGGGCTACCCTACAAGTACTGGTTTCTTCCCATCTTTGTGTCATTCAAAGCCTTGTAGTGTGAATGATTAGTAAAATATAATAGTAAAAAGGTACAAATTTAAAAGAAAACCTAAATTAATAAAAACAAATTGTGCACATTACTTACAGTCATTTGGATTATAATTGCATTCTTCATTCTTTCTGTAAGAATTTCTGAATCATGTTGTAGTAGAAGCAACTGTCCCTCAGTGGAGATGAGGCTTAGATTAACTGTGCAATGCTGGGTGTGTAGCAGAGCAGAATGTGTGAATGCAGTTCAAGGATGAAAATGACCTCTTGACAAGTGATGTTGTGGATGGAACTGTTGCAGTGAGCATGGCAAGTTTGTAAATTTCTGTAAAGCAAATCTGCAGAGTAATTTCTAATAAATAATTAACAATTGTTTTTTTATGATCCTTCATTAGAAGCACATCATATGGAAAGTTCTTTTTGGAGCTTGTACAAATTAAAAATCTCCATAGATTTCTTGTAATTTTTTCAGTAAATGATGAGGAATATTTTCTCTTTTCTTAAAGTGCCTCATTTTTGATGAATTTATCAAACTGAAGTACTGCAACTTTTCAAAAGAAGAGAGTCTAATTTCTATTTGATTGCTGATATTATCTGAAATTTCAAAATGCACTCTTCAAAACGAGTTCTCATATGATTTGTCTTTCAGCCTTCCTCTTTTTATTGGTGTAAGTTCTACATCCCCAGTTTTATCCATAACAGATGACAATAATGATTCAAAGTTCTCTCTTTACTTCTGCAGATTTTGCTGAAACTCAACTATTTTATTACTACAGTTAACTACAGTAATGTCAGAATTTGTGGACTGGAGTACACTGAACAGTACATCTGAAAATGCCTGCAAGTTTGGCAACATTTCTATTAAAAATGTATTTGTGAAATCCTTCAAAAAGTTAGAAAATCCTCTAGCTGTCATTTCAGACAAGTTGTTGAAATCTGTACTTTCACAGACATGTTCAAAAAACATTATCAGTTCTTATTTGTTCTTAACTACTGTATGGATAAATCTCAAAGTAAAATTCCATACTGATGTAGCTTTCTGGACATGAAGACTGTAAGTTTGTGCAGCCTTGTAGGAGAATGAGAAAAGAAAGATGGTAGAGATTTAAGACATTGAAGAAGACTAAGCTCTTTGTTGGATAATATGAGCACAGTAATGTGTGAAGAGTGTTTTAGGGTACTTTGCTAATACTTTTTTTTTTAAGACCATTAAGGTAGCCACCCACCACTGATGCTCCATTGTATGTCTGGGCATTTTGTTCATCTCCTCCTCTGCAGCTCTCTCTGTCCATCTTCTCTAGTCCCTCTCTTTCTCTCTCTCTCTCCATTTCCTCTTGCTCCCTCTCTCTTCCCCTCTCTCTGTCCATCTCCTTGCCCCCCCCCCCCTTTCTATGTCCAGTTTCTCCATCCCCTTTCTCTTCATCTCCTCCTGCCCTCTCTCTCTGTCCATCACCTTCTTTCTGTTTTCTATGTCCATTTACTTCCCCAATGCTGCCAATCTGCTATTCCCTCCCTTCCCACCCCTCTGACCTTGTGCCTTGTTTATTGTTACTACAAATTCAAATTATGTAGTAGTATTCTAATAATAAGCCGAAAAGCCATAAATACACTTTTCCTGTTTACGTGTATCTCATTTATTACAGTAATGTGTAAAACTTAAAGTAAATCAGTTGAGTACTTCTTGAGTTTTTGGATTTTTTTGTATATTACATATATATTTATGTATTATACATATTAAAAATATATAGCCCATGTTCATTCAAATGTTTATAAGAATATTGTTTAAAAATCTGAAGTAAATTGGTCACGAGCTTTTTGAGATTTTTGGTAACATGTTATATATTTATTTATATATAATATATATTAAATATAAAAGCACACATCTATTTGAATGCAATGTTATATCAGAATTTCAAAGCAACCAGTGAAGAATGTTCAAAGATTTATGATTTTGAACAAATAAACATTTACATTTTTAATTATATTGTTACAGTGCGGAAGGCACAAGCAGCCTCATGGTTTTCTGTGCTGTAGCAAATATGTCTGAAAAGGTGGCATAGATAATCCTGGTTTTTTTTGAGGGGGGGGGGGGGGAGAGGGGGAGGGAGGGGTCTTGGTGCTCAGTTCTTAATGGAGCATTTTCTGTATATTCCCTCAAACACCTCCATTTTCCTGTATTTACTTATTTCTGTTTACCTTATTGATATTGAATAAGTTCCTTATGTATCCTGTAACTACATTGATAATTGTTTCTTCTTTTAATTGGTTTGTGCATCACTCTCCATGTTTTATACCTTCTGATGTAGCCTTGTCGAGTACTAATTTTATTTTGTTTTATTTTATTAGTTTTGTTTATTAATAGAACCTGTTATGTAGGCATGCTGTTCCTATTTTGTGTTAAAGTTTTTCCTTTCTACTCCATTTTCATTTATTTACAGTTCAATTTTTTACTTCTTCATTGCATTACCACCATTCTGTCAAAGATATTACTTACTGTATGTTTCTGCTTTAGTCTAGATATGTTACTTCTCTTCCAATGTTGTTTGCAAACATTGTAACTTCTTTGGTAACAATACTCAGTAAATGTCTGAAGATGGCCTTGTAAGCTGAAAACCCGTTAACAAAAATAAAAGTAATATTGTAGAACAAAAGCAAACTGGTGCTTTTCATTTATTAAAAAGCTTTTGGTTTAGCCCAGACCAGCAGCCATTTGTATACCCATTCAAACATCTGCCCTACTGTAGCTATGTTACAATATATTAAGTAAGGTTTGAATGATAAACCAGAGCTGTCACCCAGGAAAATTGTGCAAAGCAATTAACTCTGTTTGCAAAAGATGTTAATTGGGCTGAAGTTAATGTCTAGCTAATGGTGCAATTTGTGTGTGCACTGTTCAGATTTACTCAAAAAGAGTCACCTTCATCCAGATTTTACATGCAGAAACCCTTAAATAATTACAGACTGGAGCTAGATTGAGGTTCAAATTTGATCCACCAGAGTATCAGAAATTGCTCTAAGATGTTTTAATCATTTGGAAAAAACTTACTTCATTTGGATTTTGTGTACAAAAAACAAGTTTTTCTGGGATGTGTTTGAAGTGTGCCTCTTCTGTACTGTACTTTGTACGAATTGATTCAAACGTTGCTTAAGGTGGATAAATGGATGAACTCCAAAGTAATTTTTTTCATCCAGTAATCTTTATCTATTGTTGAGATATGATGGCTGAAAGTTGAGCAAAATGTAGTATGTAAAATTCATTCTTATGTAAAATGAATGCACAGAAACAGTTTAAAGTGAATTAAATAAATAAAAAATGCACTCTGACAATAAAACTGAAAATTCAAAGATCTAGCTTGATTTAAATTTTAAGTGCAAAAAACACTTTTTTGTGAATTATTTTATGCATGCCACTTCTATGTTTCAGACATGAATGAATTGGTTCAAATTTTGTAAGATGATAGACAAATGCATGTAATTAATGGTTGTCCTGTTGTTCTGTGAAAGCTTATCTGTTACAACAACATAAGCAATGTGGTTTGAAAGACAATAAAAATACATATACCGGATCTGTTGTTGCTCAAGTCGACAAAAATCTACATCGGTTGCCAAGCTATGGTGGTCTGATGTTAAATTTATGGTAGAGTAAAAGTTGGGAGTCAGAAAGAAAAATGCTCCTATCATAGCACAAAAAAGGTGAATGTGTTCTGGGCAGAGTTAGGGATGTAAGAGAAGATAACTATCTCTGTGACTTATGTGGCAGGTTCAAAGACATTTAAATCAAAACATCTTGACATATTTGCACTTTTTACAAATTAACCCTACTTGCCCAGTGGTCTCTTAGACCCACGCTGCATTACATGGATGGTGACAACTGTAAGAGCAGACAGACACAAATTTGTGTGCTTACAGAGAGTGAGATGTATCAGCAGTAGGAAGTATCTGAGAGTGAGTTGCATCTATAATAGGAAGTATCCCAGATTGATAATCAACTTGTTTGTTACACAGAACAGAAACAGGTCAGTGTAATAAATACGTTAATTCTTATCAAACTCTTCAAAAACAAGAAAGTGTTTAGAATCCATAAAACACACCACCATAAGTGACTATATTATTTTCACAGTTACTTCTGAAAAAGTGTTTCAGTCATAACCCAAACCAATGACTTTGTATGTGAGAACTAAACAATATTGCAAATTAAACACAGTGCCACAACAATCTTCTTTTACAGAGTGAGCATTCATATCTTGTATGGTTCCACTGCTTGATACTTTATGAACAGATATTGACACAGCAGTGGTTTGTAGCAGATTCCAGGCAGACATACATACATGCGTGCATACATACATACATACATACATACATACATACATACATACATACATACTTACTTACTTACTTACATATGTGCATGCTGCTTTATATATAAGGGGCAGTCAAATGAAAGTGAGATAGATGGAAAAAAGTAAGTAAATTGTCTATTATTTGTGCACCTCTTTGTCCAAAGCAAATTGATGGCCATGAATGTCATCCTTCAGGGTTCCAAAAATATGGAAAGTTTCTAGTGAAACTTCTGCAGGGTAGCTGAATAAGCCTTGGTGATACATGGGTGGGCGTATCAGTGACATGAATTTGAAACTTTAGATTTAGTTTTTGTAGAAACAATTCATGAGCAATGAAAAATCAATGTTTATACTTTGTTTACAAAGTAGCTTTGGAGATTTTCCTTCCAAATCATACACTCTGTTGACATTTAGTCACTATTGCTATCATGTTGAATAATGAAATATGGAAAGGGTAATCATGTAACTGATGTACAAGTGTTGACTGAAAAGTAATGCCTCCACCTTCGTAACTCTTCAACAGTTGGCAGCATTGGTATGGGCAGGTACTGGCTTGAACCATAGCCTCTTCTCTGCAGCTCCAGTTGGTGGGAAGCCTTAGCATTGAACGGTTGTGTTGTTACAGTGTAAAGTATGGAACCCTGTGCAGACGGTCAGTCAATGCGATTTAAGCAACGTACAGTCATTGAATTCTTGACAGCAGAAGGTGTCACCCTAAAGTACTGTATGTCTTCATTCTCATAACGCGAGAGGAGTTCCTGGCAAATTTCAAGTCTGCGCGCTTTCATTTCAGGAGTCAGCATCTGGGGTACCCATCGTGCACAGATCTTCCAATAGTCAATCAAAGCAATAATGTGACCCATACATCCTTGTGAAATGCCGATTGTGCTTGCAGTTTCTCTCTGAGTGGTATGATGATCGTCCCGGATCAATCTGTCAACATTTTGTTGTGAAACTCAGTGGTTGCTGTCTCAGGATGTCCAACTCTTTGTTTGTCATGCAGGTCAGATGTTCCCATTTCAACATCTTTAAACTTACTTGCCCAACAGCTCACATTACTCACATCAACACAATCACCATAAATTGCTTTCATTCTTTGATGAATATCCTTTGGGGTGACATCTTCTGCTGTTAAGAATTCAATGACTGCACATTGCTTAAATCACATTGGCCAACCGTCTGCACAGGGTTACATACTTTACACTGCAACAACACGACCGTTCAATGCTAAGGCTTCCCACCAACTGGAGCTGTAGAGAAGAGGCTATGGAACAAGCCAGTACCTGTCACATACCAATGCTGCCAACTGTTGAAGAGTTACAAAGGTGTAGGCATTAATTTTCAATCAACCCTTGTATCAAACATTTACAAAATGTCATATCGCATTAGTTATAAATGACTGGTATCATATATTTCACTATGACCTACCTGATTCACTACGTTACATCATTTTTTTCACTCTTCTGTGACGTATCATGTACATGGTGCTACTGTTGAGAAAATCTAGCTCACCGTCATTGATAGTCAAGACTCTCGATGGTAGATACATTTTGCACTTCTTTTTATTTACATGTGCTGCCACTCCAAATTTGGTGTTGCTGCATCTTGTGCTCAATAGTGCTCTCTCTTCTCCAGTTTCATTGGTTTCTCAATACATATTGCACTTCTGCCATCACCCAGATGCTTGAATTCTGCAATGTACAAGCAGAAGAATCCCTGCTTTCTTGTATTAGAACAAGTAACTGATGAACAAAATATAAATTTTATAAGTAGAGATAGTATGTAGTGCATGTTAGACTTAGATTCTATGTTTAAAAAGAAGAAAGCATTGAATGATGATGATGATGAATATAATGACTAAAATGATGGCAACATATATGTTCCAGCCACAGTGATAAGCTACTCATCGTGGGTCTTCTGCTTTTGCAACACACCACTGTGCTTAGTCAACAAGTTCTAACTTGTCCTGACAGGCAAAAAATGTGATAAGTCAGCATTAGTCAGCAATTCCTGGCTTGTTGACATAAGCATCACATTTTATTTTACACATTTCAAGGAACATGATCTCAAAGATATGTGCACTTCAGGATACATGTATTCAAGGAAAGTCAATTCCAAAAGCACACACTGTATCTTCAGATAACAAGCAACAGGAAAAACAGTTATGCACATTCAAGGGACTCAAATGCACTTGTTGCTTCTGTGTACTGTTTGGATTACGTTGGCTAGCAATAATCACAATTTTGAGGTAAAATTAACTACTGTTGTTTAAGTTGTGTGCAATAAACCAGACTGTTGGATCTCACACATCAAAACAGCTACCAGTGGCTGCTGGACTCCTTCCGGGGAGGGTGAGATAAGACAGATGCTCATGTAATCAGTCTCTTTCATAGGCCACGAGCTAGGCATCCAAGTGAGCATGTAATGTTGGTGTTATAATTTGGCCTGTATTTTCAATTTCCCTCTGAAATCAAATACGATCCCTTGCCATCTGTTTTCAAGATCCAATGTATGCTGTTTTATATGCAGAATTCTATGCAATAATAACATGAAATGTTTCCAAATACACAAAATGCACTTTTTGCATGTGTTTTTCAACTGATGGAATGTTCTCATATGTAACTTCCCATTCTGCAGTTGAGTTCTCACTGTATTTTCATGTGAATTAGAGCCTATCACTTTCTGTTGAATATTAATATGGGATGAGTCCATGCTGCACCTTTATGATGGCTTGAACTCTGCTTCAGAGACTTTCAGTGAGGTGTTTGAATGTCTGTGGAGGAATGGAAGCCCATTCTTCCTCAGGAGCAGAAACCAGAAAAGGGAATGTTGAACACTGGGGTCTGGAGAAAAGTCATTGTTATAAGTCATCCCAAAAGTGTTCCATTGGGTTCAGATCAGGACTCTGAACAGGTCAATCCATTTCAAGAATGTTATTGTCCATAAAGCATTGCCTCACACTTGTTGCTTTATGACAGCGTGAATTGTGATGCTCTTACAATCGATCTTCATGTCCGATGTGTTTCTCTAATGTATGCAGTAAACAGTGCTATATAATGTGTTCATATCCTTCTGCATTTAGCATTGCCTTAGAGAAAGGAGTGGGTGGAAGCTAGCAAGGGGCACTTTCACAAGAAGCTACAAGCGGACTCTGCCAGTACTGCAGGAATCATTACCAGGGCTCTAACACTACTGCTATCACAGAAATATGATTATGACACATACAGGCTGTCACCAGGCTTCTTCCTTGTTCTACATTACATGGTCTATAGATTTGCAAAACAGTGGTGGACTGAGCCGCCACATATACTGCCTGTTTCAGCTATTCAGTATCTGTCGCCGGCCGCGGTGGTCTAGCGGTTCTAGGCGCGCAGTCCGGAACCGCGCGACTGCTACGGTCGCAGGTTCGAATCCTGCCTCGGGCATGGATGTGTGTGATGTCCTTAGGTTAGTTAGATTTAAGTAGTTCTAAGTTCTAGGGGACTGATGACCACAGTAGTTCAGTCCCATAGTGCTCAGAGCCATTTTTTTCAGTATCTGTCACCATCTGCAGTCAACAAGGACAGGCACTCCACACCAGTTGTCAAACTGAAATGGGTCATCTAGTAGCTACTACAGGATGCCACCTTTGCTATCTTTGGAACTACTGGTTGTGCCTAGGCCTAACATCACCGGGAGTCAAACTGGTGCTTTCCAACTGGAGTACCATCTGGTGTCCAACTTCTGCCAGCTTCAGGCTATCTACCTGGGGGTCCATGATTCGTGCCTTGGTGTGACTAGTTGCCAAGCTCTGAGCTGCTGCCTGTCTTATGTGCGCACACACTATTACTGCAGGCTTGCCCTGAAGGCTACTGTCACTGAATGCTGTGCTGGGATCCTTGGTTCAGCTGTGAGCTTGAGTGCTTTCTTCAGTGACAAGTGATCCTATCAAAGAAATATGCTTTGATTTTAATCAGCTTTGAATATGTTGTAGCGTAGAGCAAAACAAGAACTGTGGTAGGGAAAGCGAATGGTCGACTTCAGTTTATTGGGAGATTTTCAGGAAAGAGTGGTTCATTTGTAAAGGAGATGCTGGTGTGACCTATTCCTGAGTACTGCTCGAGTGTTTGGGATCCATACCAGGTAGCATTGAAGAAAGGCATCAAAGCAATTCAGAGGTGGGCTGCTAGATTTGCTACCGGTAGGTTCGAACAATGTGCAATGTTACGGAGTTGCTTTGGGAACTCAAAAGGGAATCCCTAGCCTCAGAAACCAGATACTGCGTGTGTGTGTGTGTGTGTGTGTGTGTGTGTGTGTGTGTGTGAGAGAGAGAGAGAGAGAGAGAGAGAGAGAGAGAGAGAGAGAGAGAGAGAGAGAGATGTTGCTCTGATTGCAAGACAGAATTTCAAGCACGTATTTAATGAAAATTTGGTTGCAACTAAATTAACTAAACTTAACTTTGTTTTTGGTAAACCTGTAGCTGTAGGAATGGCTATTTTAGGTATTTTCAAGATGCTGGATGTGGATTTTCATTATGGCTATATGTTGAAGACATTTGAACCAAAAAATATTAAAATGAGTTAGACATGGGTAGCTAAATATATTGTGTAACCACTGCAAATATTTATGATGTTATTAAAAGTGATGTGATTATGTTGTTTGACACTGTGGCTTATTCCAAAAATAAGAGTTATAAGATCCCACATGTCAATAAAAAAAAAGAGGATTTAATGAAATATGAAGTGTCAAGAGAGATTATTACAGAAATCGTAGGACTCAGGGTAGATATGTCTACTTTTAAAATGAGGCACAATGTGTAGTGCATAGAGTGAAAGGCATAAAATGCCCATCAGCAAAAGAAATAGGCACTGATGATTATTGGGAATGAGTGTTAAATGATACTGAAACATCGACTCTGCACTATACCTGTGTAATTTGATTGAAGCAGCAAACAGTGTTGAACATAAAGCATTGCAGATTAGCACTTACAGCAAAAGATGATAAGCATTTGATACTAAATGATAAAGTGAGCACTGCTGTGTGGGAACATTGCTGTGTGAGTAACAGTTGATTTAGCAGTAACCTATAGAAGGAAGCCTGTGCTTGCACATAGGTGACCTAACTGGCATGCAAAGGGGATGAAGCTTTGAATTATACCACACGCATGAGGGTGCATATCAATTACACTAAAGAAAAGGCACTGAATTAACTTGGCCCCAATGTAACATGTATTGAGCTGGCTAAACTTCACATAAATTTAATTAGGAGACTGATTATTATTTCAACTCTAAAAATAATGATGGACTGGAATGTAGGGGAATTGTGTAGTTCAGTAGAGAAATTCTGGCGTAGAGTATTACAATGAATTTTATTGACTCAAAGACAAATATAAGGTTGAAATTCAAATATGAGCTGTGTGAGAACTGTAAGCACCATGAGTTATTGACAAATTTATGGACAAAAATAGATAGAGGCACTGGCAAAATACAGTATTGGAGCTTTCTGAACAAACTGCTGTGAGGCACCTATATGTGACTGGGGTCGCAAAGAGAAGCAAATTAATAGTAAAGTGATCAAACATTTTGCCACACTATTGCTAATGAAAGGAAAGTGATGCTAAGTGCATCAGCTGTGAGGAGAAGGCTACTGCGTTGGAGTGTGAAATCAACTGACGGCTTCTCTATTAGCTGGAGCAGCATATATTACCACAAACAGCAAATTTCGGCTTTTAGACAATGACTGCACTTTGTAGCTGGGTATACAGCTATCAGGCTGATGGCACTCAAGGTTGATGGCTCCAAACTCAACTGCAAAACTATTTGTCTGCGTGACTGGACAGGCCAGACTTTAACAAATAAGTCTCCAACAAAGTACAGTAGAGTACATAATCACCAACTCCTGCGGGAATCAGGATGCCTCTCTTGTATTTTTTTCACCACAGCTCTGCCACAGCTTCTGCTCTATTGCACTAGTTATCAGTCAGTCATAGTCCAACAACCATTTCTCTGCTAGTCACGGCTATAAAACAAAAATGGCAAATCTCCTACTACAAAATTATGTCACTGTAGCTGCTAATGACAGCTTTTCCCACCAGTCTCCACAGCAGCCATAATCATGAGTTGACATAAGAGTGAACCTTCCAATCACAGCCTCCACGAGACGTCTGTGTGGGAAGCTCTTGGGTGTGGGACAGCAACGGACTAAGCTAATACAGTGCCTATGTGAGGTGCTGCAGTGGCACAGCCCGCATCAAGATGGATGCCTGCTTCCTTGAAACCCCTGCAAACAATGCCATAGGCCATAGCATCTGTCCTCCATCCTCTCTTGCAAAACACACTGCTTTGGACAACAGCATTCACCCTTGTTAAATGGTGTCCAGGGTATCCACTAGCCAATGATTGCTAATGTCGGAAGGTGAGCCATGATCATCCTCTTAGGCACCTGTCCTTCAGCTGGTAATCTCACCTGCCCCCAGCCTATTCACTGCTGGGCTGGAGTGGATATTGTGTAGGTTGGCTGCATTCCTGGGAATCCATCAGCTTTCTCCCCTTGCTGACCATGCTCAAAGCTGGCAGTAGTTGCGAAGTGGAAGGAGAAATGATCTTTAAAAATGTTATATCCATCACTCACCCAAATTATTCCCTTACATACCAGTACAGAGTGACTGATCATTGATTTGCATAACAAAGTATGTTTATCACAGGTTTAAAGGCAGTTTGCATATATGCAAAATCAAACATAATAACGGAAGATGGACTGGCATATTAGGTCTTATAGCCATCATTGTAAGAGCCAGAAGGCCTGCCATCTTACACCTACTGCAACTATAAGCTATATGTTGTAAGATGTAAACAGGGACTGTGAGCTGAATGCTGTCAAATGTTATGTTGACTGAAATTGTAATCAGTATATTGTAAACATAGAGGGAATTTGTAATTTATCTTTTATACAGAAAATATTGTAACATATATGTTGTAAATAAAGAAAATATGTAAACTGAAATTGTTCCGTATATGTTGCAGATATAGAAAATATGTTAACTGATACAGTGTGGACATCACAAGATGACAAATGATTTGTCCTACAAGATTAACTGTGATATATTGTATGAAAATGTAAAAGAAAAATTATAATAAATTCTATATCTACACCATTTTTGTTTGAGATTTTTTCCCCTCCCATTTCCTATTACACATTATGTTGTTTGTGCTTCACAGAAGTAAGCATTACAGAGAGAGAGAGAGAGAGAGAGAGAGAGAGAGAGAGAGAGAGAGAGAGAGTGAGTGATTTGCTAATACATGTGTGTGTCTGTGTGTGTGTTTTATTAATGACCTAACTTAGGTATGTTGGACAGACTGTAATCAAGTTATTACAGTATAGGATGACCATTATAATTATCCGGGCTGTTATGCCGTGGTCGGTTGATGAATTTTGTCTCAATTCCCAACGTTGGGAATTAAGACAAAATTCATTTTAATAGTATAGGGTGAATAATTTTATTACTTGAATAAAGCAGAAGGTACTTCAAACGCAAGGGACAGAACATATTACCTTGACACTGGTAACAAAGGAATAAAAAAATCATGTGCTTTTTGAAAGAAGCAAAAATATAAAAAAATCAGACACAGGCATCATGAGGTAATCGACACAACAAGCCATACTAGTTTGTTAGTTGTTACATGTTTACTGCTCTTTTGAACAATTCTTCTATCAAAATGATGTGGAAAAACTCAGTTTACAGAACTCATGTACATGATAAGTGTTAACATTAATGAAGCATTAGTTTTTAATCCTATATTTAAAAACTACACCTTTTTCCGAAGTAGTATTTTTTAAATAGAAAGTCGTGGATGGAATCGAAGCACATAACACACTAGCTCTTATTCGCTGATTTTAGAGACACAATTGATAATGATCTCTGATTAGTTTGGATCTTTTCATTGGTAACTGATTTTTTAAACGTGTCTGCCAACTGATGTCATTTGACATAGGATACATGAATAGAATCATCATTTATCTTTTCACAAACATAATGAAACGTTATGTCTACATGTTTAGTCTTCTGCTAATATTAATTATTTTTTCAGGATTTCAATGCACTCTGGTTATCCTATCAACAAAGAGCTGAACTGCTTGTCCCATGTTGACATTGACCTCCTGTAAGAATGTGTGAAGTCACATAATTTCAGCAGGTGCGTCAGATGCTGCAACATACTCCACATCTGTTGTATATCTGGCAAAACATTATTGCTTGCGAGATGTCCAGACAACAGGTCCACGAGATAATACAAGGGGGAACCCAAAAAATGGGAAATTTGTTATAATGTCTTTATTTCTTAATATTTTACACCAAATTTTGATCACCTACAAAGTATTCTCAATTGACTATAACAAGCTTCTTCAAACGATCTTTACATTGTTCAAAACAGTTTTGAAATTCACTTATCAGGATGTTCTTTATGCCTTGCAGTGATTTTTGTTTTTCCTGCTCCACAGTGTCAAAACACTTTCATGTCGTTTTTGAGTCTGGAGAACAAAAAGAAATAACAGGGGGCTAGATCCGATGAGAAAGGGGGGGGGGGGGCTGGGCAATCCGTGTCATGCAGTCTTTGGTCAAAAACTACTTTACGGAGAGGGCAGTGTGGTCTGGCGCGTTGTCATGATGGAAGAACCAGTTGCCTGTGCGTCAAAGATTTGCCCTTTTCTTCCGGATACTCTCCTTCACAGCGGCGGATTTACACATAGGCCCACTAGGAACGGGCCTAGGGGCGGCATCTTAAGGGCGGCGGCATTTTTTTGCTCTCTACTCATTATAACCTTTTACGTTTTAAAATAACGTCGCTTACAAACGACAAAAAATTTTAATATTTTTAAACAGCTTGCTAGTTTAAATAAGCCTTAAGAACGAAATTCGACAATACAAGCTTGGAAATATATATATAGTTTACTTGGTGACTGAATGGAAATTTAACATTGTTTTTCTGGCTGGTATCATCTTTGTGATTGTTCAAAATATTTTGAAGTAAGGTGTCAGGACCGCAATCTACAATACAATGTTTGAAACGTTATTATTTCGAGAAATTTGTCGGCTTCTACTTAACCCTACCATATTTTCCCCGTCAAAATAACGGGACCCTGAGACGCTGTGATAAATTAATCAGCAGTTTCTTAAATACTGTAACATGTGTGGGCCTCAGTATGTAAAACCCGACTCTACTTAAATTTCTTGTAGAAATTACGGGGAAGTATCAAGTCAACCCTCCATTAGTGTAATTAATTTGGTCTTCAATATCTGAGCTTTGATTTAATGACGCCCGTTTAACAAAACATGTTGATACTGTTTATACAAAAAGAACACAAGCAGAATATCTAGTAATGTGTGAAATACTTTTCACAACAGTTTACAAATTTTATTTATTTACTTAGTTACTTTTTTGGCCTAAAAAGAAGAAGAAACCAACTTTCGTTCGTCTCATTTATTGTGCTGCAGCCCGCACGATATCAAAGTTCCCAATCTGTGCAATCGAATAGTGCGTGGCATTGCAAATTTTATATTAAACTTCTTAACTAGCTTTTTCTCTTCGAGGAAAGGTTATTTTTATTTTATGTTGGAAAAAAGGTGCATTTACTTGTAGACATAACAGCAGTGTTCACACAAATAACAACACACCACATCAACTTCCAACAAGACTACTTAAGCTTTGTAGTCTGTCTTCACTGCCCACAGAAACCGCTATAATGTTACTTACAAGTGGAATAAGAGTTGATCCAGCACACCTCACTGCAAGAAATTGCAAAAATTATTTGCTTTTTAAATTAGAAAGACAGTGTCATGAATTTCAGAATATATTTGCGTTCCAGCTAAAATTCCGGCGATGCGGGAAACAGAAACCAAAAAAGGGACTGTTCCATTTCCTTTACGAGACGAATAGCAGCCGGCAGGCGTGCTTCTACTGTCGACTGACAACAAACAGGCGACAATGAAATTAAATTATTCTGCATTGTTGTTCTTTCATAGCACAGTTACGTCGAGTAATCCGAGTTGGTTAGTTCATCGCTCCGTGTTTAAGGGAAAAATCTATGTGCTCGTGTGGCGTGTTTCAAGTAAAAAGCTTTGTGCTCATGTGCGGTGTAGTACGATTTGAAATGGATACAGTCTTTCTTTCTTTCCTTTTACAGATTTGTTTCTTTTGTTTTGACTGTTGGTTGACAATTTTGTAAGTGCCTTAACATGAATAACAGTGCAAAAGTAAACATGCAAAATTAAGTGGGGCGGCATTTCGGAAATTATCGAAGGCAAGGCGAGAACAAGAAGCCAATGTTCTAAAAATGCTTGGCAGAGTAAATAAATTTTTTGCAAAAAATGTTACTGGTTCGACTTCGGGTTCAAGTAGTAGTACATATGATATTTCTGGCACTGCAGCGTTGTAAAAGAAGTAAATACAGACGAAACAAATGTTAAGAATGAAGAAAAGCAAACTTCCTGATTTTTAGTTTCACGGTAAACTAAGTGTCGAGTCAGACATTACAAAAAGAAATAATCTTGTTAGTGATGATCCTGCAGAATGGTGAGTCAATGAATCAACAATCGACATTCTCTTACAAAGTGGCATTAATCAAAATTGTACCGGTGATTTTTCTAATTCAAGAAGATCAATAGGCGATAAAACCAGATATTGCAACAAAAATGTATTTTACCATAATGGTGAATAAACTTTGCGGGATTTTCTAGTATACTGTTGTAGCACCGGTGCTGTTTTTTGTGCAGCATATAAACCGTTCGGAGGTAAGGCCGCGATTGCTATTAATGGTATTGCAGATTGGAAAAATATTCCTAATATTTTATCTCATCATGAGAATTCACTTGAACACAAAAATTCTGAGTTATCACTCTTAACAAGAAAAGAGTCACGTGGAACAATAGATAACCATTTCTAGTCATATTTTGAGCCAGAAAAATGTACTGGTGCAGTGTGTTGAAAAGGGTGTTTGCAGTAGTGAAAAAGCTAAGTCGTGGGCTTCCCCTACGTGGACACGTTGAAAGATTCCATTCACTACATAATGGTCAATTTATGAGTTATCACTCTTAACAAGAAAAGAGCCACGTGGAACAATAGATAACCATTTCTAGTCATATTTTGAGCCAGAAAAAATGTGTGTTGAAAAGGGTGTTTGCAGTAGTGAAAAAGCTAAGTCGTGGGCTTCCCCTACGTGGACACATTGAAAGATTCCATTCACTACATAATGGTCAATTTATAAGGTCTCATGAACTTATAGCCGAGTCGGATCCTTTTCTCGCAGAGCACATTGAACGATATGGAAATCCAGGGCAGGGACATACAAGTTATGTTTCTTCAACAAGCTGTGATTAAATAATAGAGCTTCTTTCTTTCTAAACGAATAAAAAGAATTATCATAAGTGAAATAAAACAGGCCAAATATTTCTCTATAACAGTAGATTCTACGGCGGACATTTCACATATTGATCAATTATCTTTCATATTAAGATATGTGAACGAGAACGGTGAACCTTTTGAACGTTTCCTTCTGTTTTTACCAAACCTGGGACCCAAGTCCGAAAACTTAGCTGAGACCGTACTAAAAGTCCTGACTACAAATTCCATTGATATTACTGACTGTAGGGGCCAGACATATGACAACGCAAGCAATATGTCAAGAACCTACACTGCTTTGCAGACACACATTAAAACAACGAAATCCGATAGCGCATTATGTGCCTTGTGCAGCACATTCTTTGAATTTAGTCGGCACTAGTGGTGTCATATGACAATGCATGCAAAATGTCAGGAACCTACACTGCTTTGTAGGCGCACATTAAACAACGAAATCCGAAAGCGCATTGTGCAGCACGTCCTTTGAATTTAGTCGGCACTAGTGCTGCAAGGAAGCTTGTTCATTTTTCAATGTAGCGGAAAACCTTTATAGTCTTTTCTCTGCTTCTACATAACGCTGGTATAAACTTCTTTCTTTCATGAAGCCAGGAAGCAAAACGGCAAAAAGTTTATCAGAACACGTTGGTCAGCAAGCGAGGAAGCGTGTGTAAGTTTGTATGAAAACTGGGAGGGCGTTGTCAGTGTCCTCACACATATTGCCGATACGTTTGAAAAACCACTTCTGCGAAATGAGGCTTCAGCTTTATTGAGTCAACCCAGCAGACTAGAAAAAGTATTCATGATGACAGTTTTGAAGCACATAGTCCAGAGTTTTAATAGTGTAAATCTGAAATTGCAAAGTGCAAATATTGATACTAAAATAGTGCATCATTTATATGAATCACTTGTGAGATTTATTGCATCTATTCGTGGCATGTACGACTATTATGAAAATAAATCCATGGAGATTTTGACTGATATAGACTATGAATGCAGCTATAAAAGATCACGAAAACGCAAACTTCATGATGACGAAGAAGCGGACTCTGAAGAAGTTTTTCTGTCTGGAAGGGAAAGTTGAAACATTTCTCCCAATACTCCACAACTTGTACGCCGAATTAGTGAGAAGGAAGGAAAGCTATAGAACACCGTTGGACTCCACAGTTTTCAGTAACCTTAAGAGCAGTTCACCTGTCGATATTGCTGAACGTGCAGCAAAACTCCAAGTGTCATATGACGCAGATTTAGAGCCTTCCTTACCTAGTGAATAGGTAGATTTCACGGAACTTTTGAAATCTTCAGAGATTAGTGATACACCAGTCGAAATGAGTAAAGTTTTACGAAAAGAGAGGTTACAGTCCTTGTTTCCGAATGTTAACATTGCTCTTAGAATATTTCTATGTACGGCACCTACAATTGTTCAGCAGAACGCTCGTTTTCGGCTCTTAAAAGACGGAAATCGTGCCTATGTTCTACGTCGTCCGGGGAGAGACTGAACATCTTATCCATTCTATACATCGAAGCCGACCTCCTAACTGATAACCGTCTGAACTATGAAGATATGATCAACGAATTTTCTGACGTCAAAGGCAGACGCAAACTTTGCTGATTGGTGAGTTTGTTTATTTATTCATATTAGTTTTAAAAATTTAAGATTATAATATGATTTTTATTATAACTTAGAGCTCATTCATTGGATTTACAAACTGTGTATTACCTGTTTATTTTACAATTGCCGATGGCAGAACGCCGAACTAAACCTCGTTTACGTGCAGACGTGACCCAAGGCGTCCGACAATACTAAACAATACCCGAATGACCCAGGCCGCTCGGCGCTGTACAGTCAAGTCGTACTGATACTGTAGTATCTTACAACTGATGTGTATTCTTGGCGTCTGCTGAAATGTATAGTTATCACGGAAATATACGTTATCGGGGAGTACGCTCAAATGAAAAAGTGTTAATAAATAACGTAGTTCAGTACTGTCGATAAACATGTAAAAGCTTTGCTAATACAGTTATAAAGAGCTATGGTGAGAGCAGTAGCTGCAGTACAAAACTGGTAAGCCCTCACATGGATTAAAGGTGTTGTGTACACTTATTATACAGCATCTAGCTACACAGACCCTAATGCTTTACGCGTTAACTATTAGCTTATAAAAAAAATTCATTTTTCCACTTTAGTCTGTAAAATTATGCAATAGAAAAGCCAGTTCTGTGTTTGTTCGTCTGTATTTAGTTATTAGCTCGTGCACCGAAATCTCTATTTCATTTTCATTTCTTACGCTTTCCTATAGATTCACGTATTAATACCGAACTTTTTTTTTTTTTTTATTTGCTACACACTCAAGTTATTAGATCATAAAACGACATTTTAATTTTAAACGCATCTCTGTAAAAGTACGTATTTTATAATGTATGACACTTTCGTTTCAATTTTTAGATTGTAACACAACTTTTTTATTTTCATTTTCAACGGTTTTATGTAAAAGAACATATTGAAAGTGAATCTATAACAAAAATCCGTTGTATCTTGGACGCTATGCTGAATTTTTAGGACATAAAAGAAAAGTTATTTTCCTCGTGTTCATTTCTGTTGTCTTTGGACAGAAGAATGTGTTAACACAATGCAGTTTTAAGTTTGTTTTAACCGCTGCCGTACACCAAGTACAGTTCAGGAACCATATTACATTTTGATTGAGTGCGACTATAGTTCAATTCTTTTATCTTGGCGGCTCGCGCATGCCCGCCCAGACGCTGGAGATTGCTGCGTTGCCAGTTGCACACGACGACGCGCCAATAGAAGCAGCGCCATAGTATAGCATAGTTCGCAAGCTTACGTGTAGGGGAGAGCGCGCAGTTCATGAAGTAGAGCCACCACGGCCGCATTAACCGTTTCGCTGCTACAAAGACGTGCTCCCTGCATTCCGCGCTGTGGGCGATTTTGTCACTGCACTGCTCGCCTGTGCAGACACATTGTGTTCCGACTGCTTTGACACCCTTTATCATTCGATTCCACAAAAACTACTTGGCTCAAAAATTAGATTTTTACCTATCTTCTTGACTGATACCTTCCCCCCATAAATGACTTAATTTTGCTTCGATGTTCAACGCAGTTATTATGCAGCATTAAATATAGTAAACCTTTGCACGAAATTTTGAAGAGTTTGCAGAGGTAAAAGTCCATAGAGTATACTTTCCGTATGGTCGATTTTAGTTGACACAATGTTGAGAATGAAATGTGGACAAGATACCTATACATTTCATTTAATTTAAGTACCACATAAGGGTCGTATGTAATATTGAGAAATATTCCACCTTTCGCGACTGTAACAAAAGTTTTACTTACACTGGGCACGTTTGGCTTTATTTTAAAGCACTTCAATCAATCAAAAGGAAGTAGACAAAATACATTAAACAAAACTGTGGACTTACAAAAACATTAGGACTTGAGTATACCGTCTGTCAGTGAAGTGCTCAGAGCTATGTCAAATATAATTTTGTGTGTGGCATACACAAACAGCATTTATTTGCTAAAACACTGATGAGCCAACACAAACGTTGAATATTGAGCTACCGCAGCACAAAACTACGAAAGGTGACTTGGCAATGGAGGACACAAAATACAGTCCTCTTATGATGCTTCAAAAGAGAGAAACGTGTCTGGTCTAAATAAGTCGCTTATTACAGTTGCAGAAGAGGGATATATTTCAATACCATTGGTAAAACTGCGACTGTGGAACAAAAACAAGAAATAGAACATGAATACCATTGTGTATGTGCCATACCTTTCACCGATGGAAGTGCTTTAAAATAAAGCCAAACGTGCCGTGTGTATATAAAACTTTTATTACAGTCGCGAAAGACGGAATATTTCTCAATATTACATACGACACCTACGTGGTACTTAAATTAAATGAGATATTGTTATACAGTAAATATTATATGAAATTTAGGTATCTTGCCCACATTTCATTCTCAACTTTGTGGCAACTAAAATCGACCATACGGAAAGTATACGCTATGGACTTTTACCTCTGCAAACTCTTCAAAATTTCGTGCAATGGTTTACTACATTTAATGCTGCACATCAAAACAAAATTAAGTCATTTATGGGGGGAAGGTATCAGGCAAGAAGACGTGCAAAAATCAAATTTTTTGGCCAAATAGTTTTTGTGAAATCGAATGATAAGTGTGTCAAAGCAGTGGGAACACCATGTGTCTGCACAGGTTAGAAGTGCAGTGATGACAAAATCGCGCACAGCGCGGAATACGGGCAGCACGTGTCTGCAGCAGCGAAAAAGTTAATGAAGAGGCAAAGCACTAGAAATTTCATTCAAACGAATAAAATTCGTGAAGTAAGGCACTCCAATATTGTTTTTAAATAAAGAAAATATTAAGCACCACACAAGGTTTGAACTCATAACCTTTCACTATGCAGCCCAACACCTTAACCGTTCCGCTACCTCAGCTCATCGAACATCGTAATTCCATAAGGACTCTTACCAGCTCACGCAATTCCTTATAAACACTGTTGGTATGACTATGAATTACTCACGCTTCGTCGAAGTACAATAGGAAATGAACAATTACCGCTGTTCTTTATTGCGAAAAAGCAGTTCGTGAGACTGAAACAAACACCTTTTCTTGCTATCGCCTGAATTAGGAGTCTTATTGCTTGTTTGGTTTAATTAATTAATAGAATATGAAGCAATTGGTATAAAGAATGCTTTTTCCAAACTTTCTGTAAAAGAAAGTCTGCTATCAAGACATTGCTTTTGTTCTATTACTTTATTTATGACTGAACGTTTCTAAAACTGAAGACACTCGTCGGTGCTCTGCACTGCTGTCGAGATCTGGCAACGTCGTTCTCTGTTCATTGGCTGACTGTGTTTTGTGACGTCAGATGCGCAGAACGAACCTAAACTCGGCCGCCAAGATATATGACGTGCACTTTAGACCACTGATGCGCCCTTCAGAACAACGAATAGCAGAGTACGGAAAAGCTCACAGCACTCCCACCCAAAACGGGAATTGTGAAGTGATCGGGTAAAAGTTCTTATTTAAAACATGTTTTTTTGCTCGTACTTTAGTGAACAAGGGTTGCAACAAGACTAGTACGAGCAGCCCTTAGCGGCTCGCCATCTTACTTACAACTATTCATGACGTCGCCTTTCCGGCTTAGATATTTTTTAATATGTGACTTGTAAGTACTGCATCTTTTTCCAGTCAGTACAAACTTTAATTTTATTAATGTATTATATACCTAATATGTTTTAGAACAGTCAGTAGCGTCGAAACCTGGTCAATTTTGACGTAATATTTGTGACCGAGGGCTTATTTGTTCTAATATAGCATCGAAACATTTGAAATGTGCTGCAGAAGGATGTTGAAAATTAGTTGGACTGATAAAATGAGGATTGTGGGGGTACTCCACAGAATCTCTGATGGAAGGAATTTGTAGAAAACAATTACAAGGAAAAGGAACAGGATGATAAGACATGTGTTATGACATCAGGGAATAACTTTCATAGTACTAGAGTGAGAGATACAGGTGTAAAAACGCTAGAGGAAGGCAGAGATTCGAACATATACAACAAATAATTGAGGACCTAGGGTGCAAGTGCTATTGAGGCAGATTGCTGGTTGTTCTCCTCAGGATGATCATGACACATACTAAGTTGGTAAAGAACATCTATGTGAACTTTTGTTAAATGTTTTTGTATAGCCATTATAGGTTGAAGATAAGCTTTGTGCCTCGAAACATGTTGCTCTATTATATAAGTCATGATGTTAATAAATTTTTGTGACTTCGAATGGTCTCTGAAAAACCTTTTCATACACAGCCTGACAAAAAAAGCGAAGCACGCCGAAGACGTTTCAGATGTCTATGTAACTGCATAGACATACACACCATCAGCAGACATATACCAGACGTACAAGTAAGAAATGCGATTTTTTGTCTAAAAAGCATGTTAAATTCAGAAGAATGATAAACTGTGCTTTATTCAAAGTATGCTCCATCATTTGTTAAACATTTTACCCATCTTTCAGGCAATTTGCAAATACCAACACTCATAGAGCCATTTTTTCATATCCTCGTACGTACCAAAGTGCTGCTCAGCAAGTGTGTGACCCATCGATGCAAACAATTGGTAATCAGAAGGAGCCAAGTCTGGTGAGTAAGCTGCATGGGGTAGAACTTCCCAGGAGAGTGCTTTCAACATGTCGTGAACTGGTTTTGCCATATGTGTGAAGGAGCACCGTCATAAAGAAAAATGACTTTGTGTTGCCTCTTTCGATATTATGGCCTTTCTTCAAGCAGCAAATGGTTCAAATCAGTCAATTGTTGTTGGTAACATTTATTGTTAACTGTTTCCCCAGGCTTTAACAACTTATAATAGCTCTGGTCCCACCAAACAGCATCGTCTTTCTGGCAAAGTGATTTGGTCTTGTGGTTGATGTGGATGGTATGCCTGGGTCTACCATAATTTTTTACGTTTGGGATGCTCAAAATAAATCCACTTTTCATCCCATGTAGCTATATGTTGCAAAATGATTTCCTTTTGTACCTTGTGAGTAAAATCTCACATGAGTTTTTGCTCTTTTCCTTTTGCCAGTCATTCAACTCATGTGGTGCCCATCTACCAGTCTTCTGATCTTTCCCATCTCTCATAGCTGATTGGAAACAGCTTGTTGACTAATGCCCAAACAATTCCACGTCTTCATACTTTTTTGTCAATTTTCCGCGTCCCTTGTTTGCACCATCAAAGTCACCATTTTTGAAATTCCAAAACCAACACTGATATGTATGATAAGGAGAATGTTCACCATAAGCTTCTTGACGTAATCAGTATGATGCTCCAGCAGTTTTCTTCAATTGAAAACAAAAAAAATTGTGCTGTCCGCAAATGCTCTTTGTGCGGTATAAATTTCGACATATTGAACACAACAGCACAACACTGTCACTTGTTGATGACAGAACAAAATGCTGCAGTGTCAAATCTTTATAGCACAAAATGCGCTGGTGTGATACCCGTTGCCTAAAATCCACATTTCATGCTTGTACACCTGGTACATGATTACAGTAGCAATTCTCTGTGACAGACAGATTGAACACCAGAGTGCATTGCTCATATTATATGACCCACCAGGCCTAGTAGGATATATAAGAGGCCTGAACAGCAGCAAATGTTGAGTGATCACTGTAAAAGACACTGAGGTGCTGCATACTCACGTGAGACGGTGTCATCGGCACCTGACAGAGTTTTGAAGGGACTTTATGTTTGCCTCACTTATATGGTGGGTGCATCACGAAATATCAGACAGTGGCTCAATATTGTACTGCATGGGTATGTAGGGGCACACATACTCATCCTCAAGGTGGCGGTTGACCATATATAACCACTATTAGCTAGGTTTGCCTTGTTGTGCAGCAATCACACTGTAACTCCTTCACATCTGCACCAACCATCTGAAAATAAGCAATGGACTCTCTCAAACACTCTGTGTCATCCAACACAGGCTATCAGCATCTGGACTAGGGAATTAATGTTTCATGTATAGGCTGTTGTTAACGCCACAACACAAACTGTTGCATTTGGAATGGTGCCATGACCAGTGAGCCAGGTCTTCTGATGAATGGTGTCACATTGGGTTCAGCAATGGTTCAAATGGCTCTGAGCACTATGGGACTCAACTGCTGAGGTTATTAGTCCCCTAGAACTTAGAACTAGTTAAACCTAACTAACCTAAGGACATCACAAACATCCATGCCCGAGGCAGGATTCGAACCTGCGACCGTAGCGGTCTTGCGGTTCCAGACTGCAGCGCCTTTAACCGCACGGCCACTTCGGCCGGCTTTCAGCAATGAATTGCACATCTACACTACCCCAGATGACTATCATCAGCAAGTACAGTGGTGATGTGGGAGAGGTCCAGTGGTTCCAATGGTTGGGATAGAGGCAGTATTTTGGCATCATGGGGTGGGAACCTTTCTGGTATGACTTGGGACATGGCTGGTAGGGATTGAGGGAACTATGACAGCACAATGGTACATAATGAACATCCTGCAGCCTTATGTGTTATCTCTCACGTGACAGTACTGTGGTTCCATTTTTCAGCTGGGCAGTGTTTGTCAATATGCACCTGCCTCTATGAACTGTTTGGTGATGAGGTTCTCTCATGGCCAACAATATCTCCAGATCTGTTCCCAAAAGACCGTGTGTGGGACCAGCTTAGACGTCAATTCTGCCCCAGTGCCAGTATTTAGGACATCAAAACCTGATTACAACAGTTGTGGATCACCTTGTCTGTAGACAGAATACAACAGATTCGCAACTTACTTCCAAACAAATGAGTACATGCATCCTGGCCAGAAAGTACGATGTCATAATAATAAAGTGAGCTCATACTGCCAAGTTCTTCGTAAATGTGATTCTATTTTGCAATCACGTCACACACCTTCTCAACTCATTTTGTGTCATCTCATTTCTTTCTCTCCTGAGTTCTTTACTCAGATGGAGAGAATATGGCTTTGGCGCAAATGGCTCTGAGCACTATGGGACTTCACTTCTGAGGTCATCAGTCCCCTAGAACTTAGAACTACTTAAGCCTAACTAAGATAAGGCCATCACACACAGCCAAGCCCGAGGCAGGATTCGAACCTGCGACCGCAGCGGTCGCACAGTTCCAGACTGTAGCGAATATGGCTTTAAATTGTTTTACCCATATGTGTTTCGACATCTGTGTTCCATCTTTGTGTAATGTATTATCTCTGTAAACTGCATTAATTTTAAAGATGGGATAGTGTATGTGGGCTTGTTTTTATGGCTACCAAGACTTTCATGACTTCCATGTCACGTTTTATGCCATGCGCATACTGAATGACAACAATGGACTTGAGACCTGAAAACTATATCTCTGAAGGGAAAAATATAGATCCTGCATAGAGCTGATTAATGAACTGGCACTACATTGCTTCTTTTTTACATAAATGTATAAATAATTTGTTGACTTAATCTCAAAGAAATAACAAAATTAAAGCTGTCATCAAGCAGAGGGTTTGTTTGAACACTTTGTTGCTTTACAAGGCCTGGTGCAATGGGTGGCAGTAAGACATTACCTTTCTCCGACCTCTGGAAACAGAGAAAAGTTTTTCACAGCACGGAATGGACAACTGTATTCAGAGAACACGCAGCAAATTTGTAACCAGTCAGTGCCTTTTCAACTAGTAACCGGAGCTTCTAATGGGCCAAATGGTTCAAATGGCTCTGAGCACTATGGGACTTAACTGCTGAGGTCATCAGTCCCCTAGAACTTAGAACTACTTAAACCTAAGGACATCACACACATCCATGCCCGAGGCAGGATTCGAACCTGCGACCCTAGCGGTCGCGTGGTTCCAGACTGTAGCGCCTAGAACCGCTTGGCCACTCCGCCCGGCTAACTGGAGCTTCTGTCACGTTGCTTAACCTAGAACATTTGAAAAGATTGGCCAACCATCTTCACAGATATCAAGTCCGCCCCTCACCAGCTATAACAACGACAGCATTTCAGTGCTTTGAACATGTCTTTTACCTGCAAAATACAAAAGAACGACGAAGGAAGTCCCTTTCACTGTAGTCCGCTCACACACGAGCTCAAGTGATTTCGGCACGGATGCGTTTGATTTCTTTGAATTAGACATATGAGACAATGTGCATGCCATTGACACATAAGTTCCCCATGCCGCACCTCAACAACTCTGTGACAATACTCTGGGATGTGCAAAAGATTTTCGCGCTCGTATTACGATGGAAGCTAATGTGGAGCAGAAATTTTGCCACACACGTCCTGTGCCACATGCGTTATGCGACGACATGGATGAAGAAATTCAGAGACTGGATTCCTTTGATATCTTAAAACCTATTTCAGCGAGTCATTGGGCATCATTGTTGTCATCCTTCAGCCAAATGGGAAAATTCAACTTTGTGCGGATTTCAAACGCATGGTAAATTCACAGGAAGTCATTGATTCCTATCCACTCCCACGTATTGAGGGAATTTTGGATCGCCTTGTGAGACAACAGTTTTCCTCAAAAACTGATCTTGCAGAAACCTATCTGGATTTACCACTGAACAAAGACACAAAGAAAATTTTTATTGTGAATTATCATGTCGGCTTGTTTGAATATCAGTGCCTATCTTTAGGAAGTGCTTTCGTACCTGCACTGTTTCAAAAATTTCTCGAAAGAGTAATGTCCAAGGTGCCTTCGTGCTTTAATTATCTTGATGACATAATCGTCTCCAGATAAAACACCAGAACAGCACCTTATAAATTTGGACTGTCTTTTTCAATTTTAAGTGAGGTGGGCCTCAATTGTAACTTGCAGAACTGTTCTTTTTTCAACACAACAACTGAAAACTTAGGACACATCATTGACGCCACTGGTGCTCATTCTTCGATGAAACATTTGCAAGCAATTCAACAATAGCCATCTCCAAAAATTTACGTGAGCTGCAAGCTGTTCTTGGAAAGTTAACTTACTACGTAAAGTTCATTCCTAGTGTGGCGCAAATTGCTACGATTCTGAACCGCTTCAGATGTAAGTATGTACCATTCCATTGGACAAGATTGTGATCAAGCTTTTCAAGGACTGAAAAATGCATTGCTTCGTCAACCATGCCTTATGCAGTACGATCCTCGCAAACTACGTGTGCTTGCAGTCGATGCCTCGTCTCATGGCATCAGGGCGGTTTTATCCCACAAATTTGGCAAAACAGAGTGTCCCATCGCATTTGCTTCCAAAACTTTGAACAGTGCTCACATTAATTATAGTCAACTGGAGAAGGAAAAATGGTTCAAATGGCTCTGAGCACTATGGGACCTAACATCTGAGGTCATCAGTCCCCTAGAACTTAGAGCTACTTAAACCTAACTAACCTAAGGACATCACACACATCCATGCCCGAGGCAGGATTCGAACCTGCGACCGTAGCGGTCGCGCGGTTCCAGACTGTAGCGCCTAGAACCGCTCGACCACTCCGGCCGGCGGAGAAGGAAACCCTCGCTATAAGGTGGCACGACATTTCATCATTATCTGTATCGCAGAAAAATTTTTCATTGTCACTGTAATGCACTGTTTCGTCCGTCGAAGCAAGTTCCCGAATGCACAGATCAGAAGCTTCAACGTTGGTCGCTAGTCGCTATTACTGTCAAATTACCATTATGAAATACTGCATCGCGCAACACGCAAATGCCGGTACATTGTCTCGTTTACCTCTTTTCGCGGAGAGAAATTTGTTAACATCGAGTATAGACTTAAGTGTCAGGAAGTCGTTTCTGAAAGTATTTGTGTGGAGTGTAGCCATGTATGGAAGTGAAACATGGACGATAAATAGTTTGGACAAGAAGAGAATAGAAGCTTTCGAAATGTGGTGCTACAGAAGAATGCTGAAGATTAGATGGGTAGATCACATAACCAATGAGGAGTTACTGAACAGAATTGGGGAGAAGAGAAATTTGTGGCACAACTTGACAAGAAGAAGGGACCGGTTGGTAAGACATGTCCTGAGGCATCAAAGGATCACAAATTTAGCATTGGAGGGCAGCGTGGAGGGTAAAAACCGTAGAGGGAGACCAAGAGATGAATACACTAAGCAGATTCAGAAGGATGTAGGTTGCAGTAGGTACTGGAAGATGAAGAAGCTTGCACAGGATAGGGTAGCATGGAGAGCTGCATCAAACCAGTCTCAGGACTGAAGACCACAACAACAACAACCTCTTTTCACAAATGCAGCACTTGATGGGTCAGAAGCTTCTTGTTTACATATTGATTCTTTCCATTCGTGGGTGCTGGATTCTTTTCCTATTGATTGACGACAGATCGCACAAGCCCCGGAGCATGATCACTCACTACGAATGGTAAAAAGTTACATTCGCAAAGGTTGGCCAAACTCCCGGAAGTGTATTCCCGATCCCTTAGCAGGAAGATACCTTGTGCACCGCAACAGTTTATCTGTTCTGAATGATATGATTCTGCTTGACATGCATAACGAAGAGACAAGAATGTTAATCCCCACCTCACTGCTACAGAAGGTGTTAAGTCTTCTACGTAGGGATCATCCTAAGCATCTGGCGTGCCAACATTGTACTTGGCTTGGTTTAGATAAGCAAATAGAACGTGTGACGGTACAACGTCGCGCTAGCGTGGGCTATCAGACTTCTCCGCGCGAGAAATTTTTGTCCTGGCTACATTCTGATACTCCATGACAAACACGTTGGTTGATTATCATCAGTGCCTACAGCAAATAGCCTTTTGTTATCCCAATGCATTCGACAAATGCATCAGAGCACTGCTTCCGTATTTTCTCTCGAAGGTTCGCCGCAAACAATAGTTTCCGACAATGGACCTGCTTTTTCTTCAAAGGAATTTGCACAATTTAAGAAACAATTAAATACAGCATGTCAGGACAACACTATTCTCGCCACAGTCTAACGGCGAGACAGAACGTTTCATTCAAACGTTAGAGTCGCAAATATCAAAACTTCGAGCTTTACATTCACGTGTAGTGCTTCGTTCTAAAGGCTCTGCTCCAGCTTCAGACTTCACTACGAAGTTTGACCCGAACGTCTGAGGTCAGTATCTTTTATGGAAATCCCGTGTTGTTCTCAGATCAGTTGGCAGATCGCAGTATACTGTTCGCGGCAGCGCAGATTAGATTAGTACTTGTTCCATAGATCATGAATACGACACTTCGTAATGATATGAAACGTGTCAGGTTAATAAAAGGTGTCTATACAAGATATTACATTACACCATTACACAAAATATTACATGACACTTAATGTTATTAATTTTTTTTTTGCTGGAGGTTGGGGAAATTACCCACTTATTATATTCAAAAATTCATCTAATGTGTAGAAGGAGTTGCCATTACGAAATTCTTTTAATTTCCTTTTAAATGCTATATGGCTATCTGTCAGAATTTTGATGTTATTAGGTAAGTGACCAAAGACTCTTGTGCCAGCATAATTTACCCCCTTCTCAGCCAAAGTTAGATTTAACCCTGAGTAGTGAAGATCATCCTTTCCCCTAATGTTGTAGCCATGTACACTGCTATTACTTTTGAATTCGTTCGGATTGTTAATAACAAATTTCATAAGTGAATATATATATTGTGAGGCTATAGTGAAGATCTCTAGCTCTTTAAATAAGTGTCTACAGGATGATCTTGGATGAGCTCCAGCAATTATTCTGATTACACGCTTTTGTGCAGTGAACACTCTTTTACTCAATGATGCGTTACCCCAGAATATGATGCCATACGAAAGCAGGGAATGAAAATAGGCGTGGTAAGCTAATTTACTGAGATTTATATTGCCAAAATTTTCAATGACCCTAATAGCATAAGTAGCTGAACTCAAACGTTTCAGCAGATCTTCACTTGTGTTTTTTCCAGTCAACCCCTCATCAATGCATACACCTAGAAATTTTGAATATTCTACCTTAGCTACCGATTTCTGATCGAAGTCTATATTCATTAATGGTGTCATTCCATTTACAGTGTGGAACTGTATCTACTGTGTTTTGTCAAAGTTTAATGAGAGCCCATTTGCAGATAACCACTTAATGATTTTCTGAAAAACATCGTTTAGAATTTCAACAGTTAATTCTTGTCTGTTGGGTGTGATCGCTACACTTGTATCATCGGCAAAAAGTACTAGCTTTCCATCTTCGTGAATATAGAATGGCAAGTCATTAATATATATTAAGAACAGCAGGGGACCCAAGACCGAACCTTGCGGCACCCCATTCTTGATTGTTCCCAGTTTGAGAAATCATCAGTTTTTTGCATATTATGTGAACTGCTTATATCAACTTTCTGCACTCTTCCAGTTAGGTATGATTTAAACCATTTGAGCACTGTCCCATTCACACCACAGTACTTGAGCTTATCTAGAAGTATTCCATGATTTACACAATCAAAAGCCTTTGAGAGATCACAAAAAAATCACAATGCGTGACTTCCAGTTACTCAGAACATTTAATTTTTCATTAGTGAAAGTATACATAGCATTTTCCGTTGGAAAACCTTTCTGGAAACCAAACTGACATTTTGTTAAAACTTTATTCTTACAAAAGTGTGAAGCTTTTCTACAATACGTTACTTTTTCAAGAATTTTGGATAAGGCAGTCAGAAGAGAGATTGGGCGGTAGTTGTCGACATCAGACGTATCCCCTTTTTTATGCAGTGGTTAAACAATAGCATACTTCAGTATATCTGGGAAAATGCCCTGCTTCAGAGAGCTATTACATATGTGGCTAAGAATCCCACTTATCTCTTGGGAATAAGCTTTTATTATCCTGCTGGAAATGCCATCAATTTCATGTGAGCTTTTATTCTTGAGAGAGTTTATTATCTTTCTAATTTCAGAAGGAGAGGTGGGTGGAATTTCAATTGTATCAAATAATGTAAGGCCTCTTCCATTAACTGCCTTGCTTCTTCTAATGAACATTTATATCCTATTTTCTCTACAACATTTAAAAATGATTATGCAAAATTTTTTCGACTTCTGGTTTGTTGTTTGTCAAGTTTCCATTCACTTTGATGGTAATGCCGTCATCCTGTACTCTTTGTTGCCCTGTCTTCCTTGAAATAATATTCCAAATTGTTTTGATTTTGTTATCAGAGGTATTAATCTCAGACATGATGCACATGCTTCTGGACTTTTTAATAACCTTTCTTAATGTAGCACAGTAGTTTTTATAATATTTGGCTGCTTCTTTTTATAATATTTGGCTGTTTCTGGGTCATTACTCTTTCTTGTTGTTAGATACAGTTCCCTTTTGTGGTCACAAGATATTCTTATTCCTTCAGTAAGCCAAGGTTTTTTTGGATGGTTTCTTATAATTAGATTTAACAACTTTCTTGGGGAAACAGTTTTCAAATTCTCTTACAAGTGTATCATGAAATAAGTGTGCACCAGGAGCACCAGGAACACATCAGCGCCGCCAAAGTCAGCTACGGCTCCGTGATTTCAGTGTTGCTGCCATAGATCAAACTGTTTCAGATTTATTCACTGCACGACGTCCGACCGCAGTGACGCAGCCACAACCGTCCGCCACAACGCAGGCCCCCATATTCAGCTTACCGAACAGGTGCCTCCTACCGCGGGCGCCTCACCGACGGAAGTCTTCACCTGCCCACCTGGGACACCGTCACCGCCAACGCCGTCACCGTCGACTATAGTCCGATGCATGAATGATGATGGCTCACGCATGTCGAAGCACGGACAACGATGTGTTGCCGATTCCAAGCGACAGCTGCGGTACGCGCATGCGCGTGCTTTGGGCTTTCTTCACTGCCCGACGTCCGACCGCAGTGACTCCTTCCTTCTGCAGAATTTGTCACTTATCTCCACCGCCAGCGATGACAACTCGCAACACATTGAATAAAAAGTACGTTAAACAACTCGCTACGATCACATTAGCTACGGCATTCACAGTAGAGCTCTGGAAACACACCGAACGCTCACTGGCTGTTGAAGAATGCGTGATGTAGGTGCACAGAAGAAGCCTAAACTCAACCGCCATCGTTCCTGACTCCAACTATAGCTGCCGGCACCCTCTGAAGCACCCCTCCATCCTAGCTCCGCCGTCAGGTGCTTCTACATCTACATCTTCATTTATACTCCGCAAGGCGCCCAACGGTGTGTGGCGGAGGGCACTTTACGTGCCACTGTCATTACCTCCCCTTCCTGTTCCAGTCGCGTACGGTTCGCAGGAAGAGCGACTGCCGGAAAGCCTCCGTGCGCGCTCGAATCTCTCTAATTTTACATTCGTGATCTCCTAGGGAGGTATAAGTAGCGGGAAGAAATATATTCGATACCTCATCAAGAAACGCACCCTCTCGAAACCCGGACAGCAAGCTACACCGTGATGCAGAGCGCCCCTCTTGCAGAGTATGCCACTTGAGTTTGCTAAACATCTCCGTAACGCTATCATGCTTACCAAATAACCCTGTTAAGAAACGCGCCGCTCTTCTTTGGATCTTCTCTATCTCCTCTGTCAACCCGACCTGGTACGGGTCCCACACTGATGAGCAATACTCAAGTATAGGTCGAACGAGTGTTTTGTAAGGCACCTCCTTTGTTGATGGACTACATTTTCTAAGGACTCTCCCAATGAATCTCAACCTGGTACAAGCCTTACCAACAATGAATTTTATATGATCATTCCACTTCAAATCGTTCCGTACGCATACTCCCAGATATTTTAGAGAAGTAACTGCTACCAGTGTTTGTTCCGCTATCATATAATCACACAATAAAGGATCCTTCTTTCTATGTATTCGCAATACATTACATTTGTCTATGTTAAGGGTCAGTTGCCACTCCCTGCACCAAGTGTCTATCCGCTGTAGATCTTCCTGGATTTCACTGCAATTTTCTAATGCTGCAACTTCTCTGTATACTACAGCATCGCCCGCGAAAAGCCGCATGGAACTTCCGACACTATCTACTGCTCCTGTTTCCCTGGGCAGTTTCCCTGGCGCTCGCAAGACGCAATGTCGGTCCGCTCTACCGCCGACAAATAGAGGTGGCAAAAAATAACGTAACTGATAGAAATAACCGGTTACTGAGAAGTAACGGTTACTGCGATAACCGTTCCTCTGATGCAGGCAGTTATTTCAACATCTGTCTAATGTCAACAGTGCCTCGCGCCATCTGTTGACCGAAGATCGTACTACGCTTTCCCGTCAACTCATCGGAGATCTGGCTAGGAACTAAGGAGAGGGTAGACCATTTGGAAGGTGTTCTATAGGCCATGGGAATAACTGTGAGACTGCGCGCCATCTATTGATAAGAACTGTGTACTACATCGTGCGTCTTCGTTACTTTTAGCACAAACAATTAAATAAAGTTAATGTTCGAGAGGTGGCTGATAGGAGCTGCAGTACAGTACGGTCGTTCCCTTAAGCCACCGCCTCATATGTCAATTTAGCTTGGACGGGTAGTATAAAGAGAGGTACCATAAGGAATTCGAGCGACTATGGAAAAAACTGCCAGAAATCGGTATTTTTCTCTGGCAGTTATCGTTATTGAGTCGTATGAATAAAACAGAGAATATACTTCATACTCAGATGTTCAGAGAAAGTTCTCTGGTCGGCATGAATAAAGCGAGTCTGAGAATATACTTCACCCGAGTATGTTCTCAGTGTGGGTTGAAGGGTGGGGGAAGTTGCTCAAAGCAAAGTATATTCTCCGATTTCGTATGAATAAAGCCAAAGAAGTTTCTCACAAGTGGAGAACATTCTCTGTTTTTGTGAGTGAGCTCCATAGCATACTTCGAGCTGAGTGAGTTGTGTTGTGATTAAGCGTTACCGAGTGTTTTTAGCGAAAATGGGGGAATTTATGTTTCTTGAAGGGCAAAAAAAGATATACGTAGTAGGCAGGAACACAGAAGAAAGGAACTGTAGAAGTTTGTATAGATTTAACAGTCAAAACATTAATTGTGTGGCGAATCACTTTCTTCCGGAAAATCACGAATAAAGAGGAGACACCCCTTCCAATGAATGCAAAATGAAAATTTTTTGCGCTGTTTAGCGGATCCAGGCTTTCAGATAAGTGTAGTAGAAGATTTGGGAGTACACCAGACTACAGTATCACTAACATTTTCGTATGTTCTGCAACAGGTCAACAGGAAAGCACCGTTGTGGATCAGATTTCCGAGAAATATTAACGAACTAGAAACAGCGAAAGTTAAATGGCAATCGAGATACAAGTTTCCATGTGCTGTAGGGGCCCTAGACTGCACTCACATACCTATAATGAAACCTTCTTCACATGGAGACGAATACGTCAATCGAAAGGGCTTTCCATCTATAAACGTGCAGGCGACGTGTGACAACAGTGAAATGTTTACGAGTGTTGATGCTTCATGGCCAGGGTCTGTACATGACGCTAGGATATGGAGAAACTCCGATGTCTATCGTATATTGCGTGAGAACCAGTGCAACGCCTTAATTTTAGGAGACGAAGGATATGGCATTGCACCGTGGTTAATGACACCATTTCAAAATCCCGAAACACCTGATGAGAGGGCATACAACAGACTTCACTCTAAGGAAAGGGTGATAAGCGAATGGTGCTTTGGACAGGTGAAAAGGCGTTTCCCAATTCAGCAAAATAAAATAAGGCTTGCCCAAACAAAAATCCCCAGTGTGATAATAGCCTGTTTTGTTTTGCACAACGTAGCAAAACATTTAGGGGATGAGGATTTTGAGGCACCTAGTGATGACAACAATCTTCCAGTACTGGGAGAAGAGGAAGCAGCAAACGTACGTGTACGTGGAACAAATAGAAGACGGGAAATTGTAAATGTAATACGACAACTGTAATGTATGGGTGTCTGCCCAAACATTGAATAATTAAACCCAATTTGATATTTTTTGTAATTACAGTAATTATTCCCTCATGAAAATAAAGCACAGTGCTCTGATGTTACGTAATAAAATGCTGTTAGTGTTTTTTTTTTTTTTTTCATTCTCTATCATCGATTTTACTTTCAACAAAAATTGTTTATCATGTAACTATTCAAACTGGAACAGAGATACTACTGTAAATAGCTTTGGACACAACAGGTTAACATGAACTGCTGGAACCTTAATGTAATTTCTGTACTGTAACTTCACCAGATTGATGACACAAGTTTTTATGTTACTTTACCCAAATTATTCCAAGGATGTGGTGAAGGTATTTGCCACGTGCTACAGTGAATAAGTGCACAACTGTCTAACCTGCAGCATTTAAAATACAAACAAGTTAGCCATACTCTTTTTGCTTTTCTTTACCAGAAATTGTTTCAAGGATGTGGTGAAGATATTTGCCAGGTGCTACAGTAAATAAATGCACAACTGTCTAACCTACAGCATTTAAAATACAAACAAATTACTCTTTTTGCTTTACTTTACCAGAAATTGTTTCAATGACGTGGTGAAGATACTGGCCAGACACAACAATATAAGTGCGTACACTTTTTTAACATTTCAAATTGGATTATATTACTCTTATTGTTACATTGAAAAGACATTTGTACTGAATAATTTTTGTAAGAGGATATAGAATTCGGTAAATGAGGAATGTAAATGAACATTCACTTAAAAAGATGTTTTTATTAATAAAATTCGGTATGTAAATAAGACACTACACAATTTGTTTTATTGTTTATCTTCATCACGCATCAATTTCTGTTGCTTTCGTTTCAGTATGTCCAATTGATACAATAGCACCAGCCTTTGAGCTCTGGAGTAGACAAATTACGTGTCTCATCTGTTTCCATGCTTAATCTCCTACGTTTAGGCACACTCTCATGCCCCGAAGCAGACGAATGAGAAGGTAAGACGACTTCGGGGCCCACGAGATCCATATGGTCGGCTGGAACAATTAGTGGTAGCTGCAAAATTGACTCTTGTTCATACAATGTGCAGGCTGTGTCAGCTACCTCCGAATTCCTTGGTGAAGTGATGACAGAGGTGGAACCACCACCCACTGCACAAGCTCCTAATGAAAATTAAAAAAAAAAAAAAGTAATAGTAGTGTGTCAGGATTCAGTTTCTAGTTAGTAAATACACCAAACAGGTTTACGCAGAAATGTGGGAGGGGTTCGTCCAATTTCATGCATAGTACACTGTGGTACTTTTACTTAAAAGTGGTGATATAGTAGACGAAATTTACCAAACATTGTTTCATTTTCACATATTAAAAATACGTATTTTTCTGAATCACAATTTCAAAGCATTAAGCGCGTAATAAAAAAGTCGGAAAGTGTGGGACTTACCAGGAACTCTGTGGATAGTTGGGTTGCAGTCATCTCCGTCCAAAAACTTTAAAAATATCTGCTCCCAATTTTTCAGGGAAATCTTAATGTTTCCCGTCTTATTAACATCCGTTTTCGCCTTGATACGGGATTTCATATTGTGCAGTTTCTTCATTATCTGCCCGTCCGTTATTTCTTTCCCGAAACTAACCATATAACGGTGTACTTCTTTAATACAATCCCCTTTCTCTCTTCTTGCGGCCGGAGTTTGTGATTTACTGATGATTGCGGGGTAATCTTTAATAACGTTGATAAAGGCTAATTCTGAGTCTTCCATTTCGGCCCAGAAATAACTTGAGAAAACTTTCGCTAACACAAAACACACGCAAACGAAACCAACTGAGAACCAAAGATGTTGGATTTTAATCTCTTTGTTGAGAACTTACTCAGTAAGGATGGGAGGTAGAGAGAAAGTACTCCAGGGTCAGAGATTATGCTTCCTAGTTTTTATTCATACGAAATTGAGAACTTTCTTTGAGAATGTTCTTTTGCTCTGAGTATCAACTCTGGAGAATGTTCTCGTTTTTATTCATACAACCCAGTGGCTCACAGTTCTCGCTCTCTGTCAGTTATCGGGCTAACATTACAGGTAACCTGGAAGTTGGTAACGGAACAACTGTGTGTCTGTGTTCCCGACACAGCGACTCCAGTCTTAGACCCCGGTGATATTTCAGAGGATAGTTACTGGAGCGAACAAATATTCACGTACTTCGGAAATAGCCGCTGGCCGTCGCGAATGACAAATAACATGTCAGGAAGTATAACATAATACAGTTGAAAATAATAATTATTATCCTCATCATTTGTCAGGAGATTGTCAAAATATGTGAATATATTACAGTAACTGCTAATATTTACAGAATTGATACACTGTCAGAATAAAACACAGTTACGCACGTTTAGGATCACAAATTTAGTATTGGAGGGCAGCGTGGAGGGTAAAAATCGTAGAGGGAGACCAAGAGATGAATGCACTAAGCAGAAGGATGTAGGTTGCAGTAGGTACTGGGAGATGAAGAAGCTTGCACAGGATAGATTAGCATGGAGAGCTGCATCAAACCAGTCTCAGGACTGAAGACCACAACAACAACAACAACACAGAATACCCGATCTTGACTGTTGCAACCAAGTGCTGTCAAAACTGAAATACAGCAGAATTTTTACCTAAGCTGGTCTACCAGTCTCTGTTACGATATTCATCTACAGAGTAGAAGGAGGGGTCAATGGAAGCGTCCGATACCACCCGTCTGCTTCGACGTAAAAAGGTGTTGTGGTGTGTGAATGTCACTACGGCACGGTGTTTATGAGTTGGTTTTTGTGCGTGTGTGTGTGTGTGTGTGTGTGGGAGGGGGGGGGGGGGGGGCTGGCCGATCTTGTTTGCAGTGCCGGAATTTGCTGGTGGTAATTAATTTTTTTTTTCTAGCTGTGATGTTTTGTGTATTTATGGAGTATTGAATGTGATTTAATTTATGTAGGGATGATTGATTTGTGGACTTTTGGGATTGTGGTTTTATTTTTCGCAGTTGTAGGTGTTGGTTTTTTGGCATCAGTAGCTGTGGTGGACCTATATAGGTCACAGGAAATGACCGATTCCCATTTTCATAGTTGTACGTTTGATGTTTTGGTATCGTGCTTTTAGTTGTGGGTATTGGTGGGAGATGTTATTGTATTATTTATATGTATCCTCGTGCTTGTTGCCATGTGTATGTAGTGACGTCATAGACGCACTTAAAATAGCCATTTCCGGCATATTGATGATGGGTGGAATCAGACACTTCTGTACCATAAAGTCTTTCAAACACACTGTAAACCGTGCTTTATCTGAAACCAAGTTTTTAATGGTTGCTGACTTGCTGGCAGTTTTTGAAAATGCATGTTCCTGAATATTGGACCCCTTTTGGACCAAGGTAAGTGATTTTAGGTCTTTATGTATATTGCTGTTCCTGTTTCTAGTACTGATATTATGTATTGAGGTATTGGTTGGAAATACTTGTAACAAATTTCATTAAGGAATAAATATACTAGGAAGCAGTGGTTAGAATACAAAGTTCCTTGAACAGGTTCCTACATGATGTTCTTGAATTTATACCACAAACGATTTTTATTACAAGCTTTTACATGCTCTAATAATCGTTCTAACATCAACTAAAATGTACCCGGAGTTAATAAGCTAAGGTTATGACACGATTCATACGACATTCCTGCCATTTCACACTAATCGCAGTTATACTGATAACTAAACTGATGGATTCCAACTATCTCGTTATTTAACTGTAGCTCCTCGGAGTATTCGGTATTCGTTAGCGAAAAGTAACTTGGCGGTTATTAGTAACCGTTAACAATAACGGTTATCAAAGAATAACTGGAACTGTGATAACGATTACTCCAGAATAACCGTTTGGCCCACCTCTACAGACAAAGCAACCAGCTTCATAGCTAACCACGGCACAGGCTTCCCCACGTACCTTGCAACGTTGGCCGTGGAGGGGTGTGATATCGGCCGCATCCGGTCGGCCGTACTTTCAAATACGCCGCTAGTTACATCGCCGCCTTTCCTGCAGCCGCCAAGGCGGCACAAGGGCGTTGGCCCGAGCAATTACATCGCTGCCAGTGAGATGGTAGTATTCCCTCTCTGGAGTTTCAGCGGCGGGTATAATTCAGTCAGAACATCTATACACAGACTTCTTTCTGTGCGTTTGGCAGTTGGCGACCCTTCACAGAAGCTCGAAACTTAGCGCGGAGTTCAATGCGAGACGCCTATAACAGTCTCCACAACGAAACTTTGTCTCCAAACCTGGCAGAAAATCCAAAGAGATTCTGATCGTATGTGAAGTATGTTAGTGGCAAGAAACAATTAATGCCTTCTCTGTGCGATAACAATGGAGATATTATCGAAGACAGTGCTGCCAAAGCAGATTTACTAAACACACCATTCCGAAATGCCTTCACAAAAGAAGACGAAGCAAATATTCCAGAATTCGAATCGAGAACAGCTGCCAACATGAGTAACCTACGTTACGGGAGGTTTTCTTTGGTTTTTACTACATATTAACACTTTTCGCATTTTCTCGTGTAATGTCGCTGCCAGACCTCGGCTCATGCAAAATCGTAAGGTCGTAGGTCACCTGCAAGGCCCTAAACCGCAAATAATTGAATTTTCGATAACTAAAACATGATCTGTAATACGGCTTACTTGTCGATTGCATCAAATTAGAAGCTTCTATTTTGTACAGATCGGTGGGACTGGATACCTCAGTACGTGACATAAATTTCCAGACGATAAATGTATACTTTTCCAAGAGAAAAGCGAGCAATGTGATGAACTGGAACTACGTCATTTCGAAGACAAATGACAAATAAGGGAGGTTTTCTTAGATTTTTCTACATATTAACACTTTTCGCATTTTTCATGTCATGTGGCAGCCAGACCTCGGCTCATGCAAAATCTTAAGGTCCTAGGTCAAATGTAAGGCACTTTAATCGCCAATAATTGAATTTTCGATGGCTAAAACATGACTTGTAATACGACTTACTTGTCGATTGCATCAACTTAGAATCTTCTATTTTGTAGAGATTCTGGGAATAGTGAGGCAACTCAAATCACTTAATAAAAGCGAGTCTTCTGGTCTAGACTGTATACCAATTAGGTTCCTTTCGGAGTATGCTGATGCATTAGCTCCATACTTAACAATCATGTGCAACCGTTCGCTCGACGAAAGATCCGTACCCAAATACTGGAAAGTTGCACAGGTCACACCAATATTCAAGAAAGGTAGAAGGAGTAATCCACTAAATTACAGGCGCATATCGTTAATGTCGATATGCAGCAGGATTTTAGAACATATATTGTGTTCGAACATTATGAATTACCTCGAAGGAAACGGTCTATTGACACACAGTCAACATGGGTTTAGAAAACATCTTTCCTGTGAAACACAACTTGCTCTTTATTCACATGAAGTGCTGAGTGCTATTGACAAGGGATTTCAGATCGATTCCGTATTCCTGGATTTCCGGAAGGGTTTTGACACTGTACCACACAAGCGCCTTGTAGTGAAATTGCGTGCTTATGGAATATCCTCTAAGTTATGTGACTGGATTTGCGATTTCCTGTCAGAGAGGTCACAGTTCGTACGAATTGACGGAAATTCGTCGAGTTAAAGAGAAATGACTTCTGGCGTCCCCCAAGCTAGTGTTTAGGCCCTTTGCTGTTCCTTATCTATATAAACGATTTGGGAGACAATCTGAGCAGCCGTCTTCGGTTGTTTGCAGATGACGCTGTCGTTTATCGACTAATAAAGTCATTAGAAAATCAAAATAAACTGCAAAACGATTTAGAAAAAATATCTGAATGGTGCGAAAAGTGACAGTTGACCCTAAATAACGAAAAGTCTGAGGTCATCCACATGAGTGCTACAAGGAACTCGTTAAACTTCGGTTACACGATAAATCAGTCTAATCTAAAAGCCGTAAATTCAACTAAATCCCTAGGTATTACAATTACGAACAGCTTAAATTGGAAAGAACACACAGAAAATGTTGTGGGGAAGGCTAACCAAAGGCTGTATTTTATTGGCAGGACACTTAGAAAATGTAACAGACCTACTGAGGAGACTGCCTACAGTACGCTTGTCCGTCCTCTTTTAGAATACTGCTGCGAGATGTGGGATCCTTACCAGGCAGGGCTGACGGAGTACATCGAAAAAGTTCAAAGAAAGGCAGCACGTTTTGTATTATCGCGGAATATGGGAAGAATGTCACAGAAATGATACAGGATTTGGGATGGAAATCATTAAAAGAAAGGCGTTTTTCGTTGCGACGGAATCTCCTCACGAAATTCCAATCACCAACTTTCTCCTCCGAATGCGAAAGTATTTTGTTGACACCGACCTACATAGGGCGGAACGATCACCACGATAAAATAAGGGAAATCGGAGCTCGTACGGAAAGACATAGGTGTTCATTCTTTCCGCGCGCTATATGAGATTGGAATAATAGAGAATTGTGAAGGTGGTTCGATGAACCCTCTGCCGGGCACTTAAATGTGATTTGCGGAGTATCCATGTAGGTGTGGATGTAGGTGTAGATGAATAACAAACACAGACGGGCTCGACATCTTCTGAATAGGGAACGTGTTGAAGAGTGACAGATTTATAAATCTTTTGTATCTGCTGTTTCTACATTCAGATCTACTGTTACCAACTGACGCTGTTACTTCAGCAGCAAAGTTTTGTATTATTTTTACTATTTGACCCTAGATGTACAGTAAATTATAATCAGAATTTTCTCTTCATGAACGACATCTGTTCCCTGCTTCTGTATCCACTAAAGAATCACACAGCGTGTAAAGGAAGACATAACAACTTGGTACTTGATTGATGTGAGTGTGACTGTTGTCACATTCAGACAGTAGCGAAGAAGTCGAGAATTGGACTGCGGTATTTGTAGCTGGTTTGTAACATTCCTCTGTGGACTTCCATCGCTGACTGACGGCGCACAAAATTCAATTACCGTCTTTGGCTGCCGGCAGGCGAAATCAGCGGCCCGCACGTAGCGTGCGTGGCGCTCCGTAATTACTGCCAGGGGGAACCGCATGATTCTGCGAATCAGAGGATGAACCACCCACTGTTCACTTCTGCTGATGGTATAATTCGACAGCGGCTGCCTGAAAAGAATCTCCACGCGAATGGAAAACGAATACAGCGCGCAGAATTCTATTTCCGAAAGAGCCACTGATTAGCATCGCCACTAATTCCTCTATTATCTCTCATCATCCGAAATGGAATGTAATTACGCCCGCTTTTCATACGTAACTCAAAACAGATCCATTTAGCAATGCGCGATCTATAAGAATTTGATCTATGAGTGTAATTAATCTTTTGCGAGAAGCTACGCCTTAAAATTTATATCTCCGTAGTGCAACTGAAAATTTAGAAATTAATTTGGACAATAACAGTAGAGGTGGAACTGATGCCTACCCATTGTGGTGTTCCGGTATTATTCTCACTTTGCTTTCGATATTTCTGATTTAATTGGTTGTGGAACACATATTTCCTGTGCATGGACAGGTTACCATCTGCTACAATATGATTGTTTCCGTAGGTGAAATTTAACGAAAACTGAATTCAACAGAATATCGGATGGAGGTTTTCGTGTGAACCTACTGATTTCGTTTTCGATGTTAAGGGCATTTGTCACTATTTTCGCCATCATCCTTAACCCTTGCAATACCAAGGCGGATGGGTGGGTGGGTGGGTGGGGGGGGGGGGGTGTACTTTATGCCAACCTTTTGGAAATAGAATCACCAATCAGTTTCTTTATATTTTGACATTCTGAAAAAAATATTTATTGTTTTTAATGAATTCTTATAACAGATTCCATATGTGTTTTAAATTTTTCTATTAACTTCACCCAAAACTTTAAGTCTCAGCAGTAGACGTCAGTTTCCCCAGTGAAGGTTGTATTCAATATTGAGGGCCTTAGTTGTACATCACTTTAAAAACTACGTTGAGAGTACAAGTCAACAACAATGAACGAGATTTGCATTTTCTATGTTTTTTCTGGTGGGCATAATGTCGGTAGTACACATTATTGAAAATACTTTGATATTCCTAAGAAAATGTCAAAAGGTATTTTCAGGTTCTGGAGCCTGATTACAAATCACTACCTCTTTAAAAAGTATGTTGTTAATATCATTTAATAACAATTAACGATTTTTTAAATTTTTTTTTTCATGTGGGCACAAACTACTCCTCTCCCCTCCCCTGGTAAAGCACGTTATGCAAAATGCCTTGGTATTGCTGGGGTTAGATAACGAAATTATGTATCACTATCGGCGAAAGAAACAGAAATTGAGCCACTAGAGGCAGCATAATGACGCTGGGAATGTAATAAAATCTATTACAGCAACTGCTGTCCTATTACCCCTAAAATTTTACGGCTGTGTTGAGATCTCATACGGAAGATTATAAGCGTTTCCAAATTGGTACTGACATCGTACAACTAAAGAAAAATTTCTCATAACAAACCTTACACTACTCTATATTCATTCGTTGCAAATTCTTTCAATAAATAGTGCACTAACACCCCAACCTCATAAGAACCAACAAAATGAAGCAACACGAGGCAGACTGCACGATGCATGAAGATATACGTTGTTAAATTTTAGAGGAACTCAGCAATGAAACCAGTAAACTACGTTAGGAAAAACCTTACCTTCTCATTGGCGCGTTGTCACATGTACGCTGATCGTCTCTCACCTGCCAGACACTCTTGTCATCGCTTCTATAGCTTACGTCACACAGGAAGGCGCCAGCAGGTGCTTCCGTGCATAGAGGCGGAGCGATAGGGAAGCGTAAAGGGGTAACATCTGCACATGCGTAGCTGCCGAGTGCGGACAAGCAAAGTCCGCGTTACCGAACTGTGATGTAGAGAACAGCTGTCAGGTTCATTTGACTTTGGTACGTCGTATAATGTGTTCAAATCTATGAGGGGAATAATACATCTTACAACCGATTTCAATCAATTGCCTACACGAGAGAAATCTTATTTCACGTCTTCTCATTGCGCCGACTGCTCCACAGTTACAGCCCTCGTGACGTTGGAAGGCGAGAACAGCTGACGCAGCTTTGTGAAGACATCAAGTACAATTCTCAAAATGGCGATTGGATAACGACAATTCCATCGAAACTGGTTTGCAATAATTGTCATATGTTGCGATTTGGACTGCATTACAAGTAGGGCAACCAACTCTCCCGTATTTCCCGAGATCTCCCGTATTTGAACAATTTGAACATATTTTTCATAATCTGCTAGCTCCGTATTTTCAGGCTCATGGCCATTCTTCAGTTTTTAACTTTATTGTTTTTATTAAACGTATGTACAAATATTTTTCAAGCGTTTAAATTTAGCGCGCGCGGTGATAATTCGTTCAAACGTTCGAGAGCAGGGGCAACTGATTCTGTATCAGCATTATGTCTGTCGATTATCTTAGAAATGGTCAGCCGACACTTGGCGGTTAGACGTAACTAAGTTTCAGTGCCAGTGCTTTCTGTGAATCGTTCTTCAAGGTTCTATGGTGGGCAGCGAGGACGAAGCTAAAACGCCACCAAAAAAGAAAACGAAGTATGTGTGTACATATCTTACGAAGTGAGAAACTTTATATTTCTGGACTGGAAAAGCACGATCAAATGCTTATAAAGCAAACTGCTCAATCGCAAACGTGGGTATAGCATGGCGGCAAGAACGATTGTCTACGGCACATAAAAACTTCAGCTAGTAAATTATTACTGTGATTCCAATGTATATACATACACACCACCTTCCCACCTACCCACCCGCCCGCCCCCCCCCCCTCCCCCCCCCACACACACACACACGTAGTAATTAGTAATTGGCAATGTTCTGAGTTAACTTCTTGTATTTGTTTATAGGCCATGAAAGCAAAGCAAATGACGTCACTACTTTGTCCAACATAACTGCTCTCCTCGTCTGAGCAAATGCGTAAAAAACGACGACGTGAGAACCATTGCTGGTGAACTGTCACTAGTCTGTCACACAGTACAGCACAATCTAAGCTATAGGAGCGTGCACTGTGAGATTAAACTTTCAATAAACGTGTTCAGTGCATTTAACATGTCGAAGAAAATATTTTGCGGGCGAACTAAAGCTGAACTGATCATAATGAATGTATTGGCCCCAATAAGTGTGAATGATTTTTGTAAGTTTTAAATGACCCCAAATAGAGTAGCACGTTCTTTTTTTAGCAACAGATGCCTCCAATTACATAAAAATTTAGCATGTTCTTTTCTTTAGCAACAGATGCCTCCAATCACATAAACAGAAAATGTTTTCAGTGGACCCCTTTAGTGAAATTCAAAACAAAGTAATGAGAATGAAGAAATCCACAAAGCCAGTTGTTTTAACCATGTGTCTCATAATGTCATCAAATGTTCATGCAGTTGTTAACAATATGTAATACGAATATAAAGTATGCAGCTACTTTCCCTGTTCTGCCAAACGAAGGGAAACGTTAAAATCATTTTTTGAATCTGTGGCCGTTGACTAGGCTGAAATCCTGTGACATGTATATACTAGATGGTTGTCTCTCACACCTGCTGTAGAATGACTTAAAAAAATTGGGACCCTACAAAAAACTATTTTAAAAGCATAAATGATTCAGACTGTCCTAAAGTTTTGAATAAGTATTTTTGAATGAAAATAAAGAAGTAGACACAAGTGGTCAGACATATATTAGTTTATTTGTGAATATTGGAAATGTTTCCATTCAGGAAGCAAAGTATTTGGAGAGTTCCGATCTTAGTATTATGGAATCTAATGAATCTGTAAAGCTACTAATTAATAAAGTTACACAGAGAAAGGAAGACAGATTTTTTGTAGTGATACTTGTGAATTGTTCTTGATTCAGATTTGAAACCTACTAGTGTGAACAACTTAATTGAATTCTATGATTCTTTAAGTTATTACTTAGCTAATAAATTTGATGACAGTTTAAATTTTTAAACCTACTATGTCAAAAATGGAATTAACATTCAGTGACATGCATGAAGTTGTGGAATGTGTCAAGCTGGATAGTGTGAATGAAGATGAATTATACGAGGAGGCAATTAAATGTGCTGTCTCTTTAGAGGGTAGCGTTAACCAGAAATGGATAAAAGTTTTAACAACTTTGAAATCAAATAATGTGAATTTTGAATACTTGGGTAAGCTGGTAGGTTACGTTATGGTATATTAGGAAGTGATGCTCACACTGGGAGAGTATCTTCTTTTATGAATAATAAGTGGAAAGATGTAAGGAATGAAAGCTGTACAAACTTAATCAAATCTGAACTGCAAATTGCCATGAATTTTCCTCATTCACGCAGTGGATTCTTTGAATTTGCTAAAATTGTATAAAACTACTGACTGATACAAAATCTGTTGCAAAATATGTGTAAGTATTTGCGATGTGTAATCAAATAGTTGATTTGATTATTGCTGAAATTAAGCCGTGCTCCTAATCTCTCTTATTTTTTGTCAAGGGTGTAAGTATCTCTCTTATTTTCTTGTAAAAAAGTTAGTCCCCCTAATTACAAGTTAAAATGTAACAAACAACAAAATTAACTTCAGATTCAAATCGAAAACATTACAGTGCTTGACAACTGCTTGTGCTCCTTATAACTTTTTTTGAAATGTGTATAATGCGTATATGTGGGTGTGTGAGTGTAGTTAAATGTAAAGCACTGTGCGTAAAAAAATTGCTGGTAGCAAAGACTACTACAAAAGAATATCGTAAAAAATAGTCACTGTATTATCACAATTTTGTGATGTCTACGGGCATTCGGAGTGTAAACTAACTCGATCGAAAACACAGTGTGAAACCGCATTTAGATCTATTGAGCAAGTAAACAATTGAATAATTCGAGGGAATGCTGGCCGATAATGTTGAAAAACATGGATATCACGACAGATAATCCTCCCTGTCATTTTATAGCATTTTTCGATTCGTGCCTTGAAAACGGCAGGGATTCACTTGACGAAATAAGCGAGTTTTTGACGAATTTATCCGGCTGCATGCTCGCGAGTAATTGGAGCACATAAGACGCTGGAAAAAGTTAATAACTTCTCCATTGTCAAAATGTTGAACATTATAATCTATATACTCCATATGATACATATTCCTAATCAACAAAGGCTAGGAAGTTCTCATATACTATGTATACAGTTGATATGTTGGCAAACATATTTTTTAAACCACAGGTCTTTGAAGCCAAGAAATGTTTTTACCTTGCTTTTTTCCAAAGTCTCCATCGTATTACCATACTATCTGAGTCCGTGTTCGAACTATCTAGTTGTAGATTTAGGATGATAGTTTCAAGGTTTATACCGGCCGGGATGACCGAGCGGTTCTAGGCGCTACAGTCTGAAACCGCGCTATCGCTACGGTCGCAGGTTCGAATCCTGCCTCGGGCATGGATGTGTGTGATGTCCTTAGGTTAGTTAGGTTTAAGTAGTTCTAAGTTCTAGGGGACTGATGACCTCAGAAGTTAAGTCCCATAGTGCTCAGAGCCATTTTTTTTTTCAAGGTTTATATCCAGTTTCATCTCTCTATCAAAGGTTTCTTTCTAAAACTTTTACAGTATGCCCACGCTTAAGGCCGGATGGTGTTTATTGCTTCATGCACAAGAGATTCCGTGCCTGTTAACGTGAATATTTTTTTCCCTCACATAGTCTTTAACCAATGCCCAAATTAATTCGATCGGATTATACCAACAATGATACGTGAGTAGACGCAAAACTGCGTGACCACATCCACGCGCAAGAAAGGCAATTTGTATGTCCCGTCGCGTGACTTGTATAAATTAACGAGCTGCAGGTGGCTTGTACTGCGCGGAATATTTTTACTTTTTAGTCAGAGAACAAAATCCGCATTCCTAGTGTTTGTACTTAGTGTTTTCTCCGTAACAGTTGAATGACCGACTACGAAGCAAGATATGACAAGAATTGTTCAGTGCTTGAAACTGACAGCGTCCATTTCCGAAAAGTAGAAACAGAAGTTTATCTTACAACCACATACAAGCTGACTCTCACGAACAAAAGTAGAAGAAGAGACAGCATGCAGAATAATTATCCGATAACCTTTTCCTACGGGAACTTTAAACCCGCCAGTACCATTACTCATTTCCCAGCAGTTACTGAATGATTCTGATTCACCCATATTTCAACAAGGTAATACGAGTGCCTCTCTTTATTGACTGCTAGCAGTTAATGGAGGGGGATGCACAGAACAAATCAAAATAGGGCCGCCTTCCTACATGACGCATAGCTCCGTGTGAGGTGTTTCCCTGCAACTGTCAAGTCGGTGTTTTTCCAAACATGGGCGTCCGTAGAAATCGGTGCAAGTGCGGGCAAAATTGTGAGAAAAATGAAATTATGAACAGAGATACATTTCGAAGGGTGGTTACAGACCTCCATCTTCAGGGAAAACCAAAAACGAAACAAATAATATGAGAGTTGTTCCATCTTTTTCAAACGTATGAAGTCTTATTTGGACCAAACGCGTTTCACTGTTTTAACGTATCTTCAGTGGTCATGTGTAACAGTTGTGGTTTTGTTTACAAATCTGTTGAATTACATCATAAAAAGTTCTCACGTTTTAAATTACTTTAATTACTCACGTTTTTTTGGTCCTACGTTATGTTCATACATTCTTCTACTATTTGCATGGGGCGTCCCAGGAGGAATGGTCAATATTCGGGCATATGAGAGGAATGATAAAGCGAAGCACAAAAGTCTACTAAACAAAGGTTCTAAAATGCGCACCTTAAATGCTAGGAGCACTTTCTTCATCTTCAATACTGTAAAAAAAATTCTGCTACTGTCTCACTCTTTGCTTCCAGTATTGCGGGAGGAGGTAGTTCCGATCAGACCAAGAAAAAAATTTATAAGAGGCTCATTTCAAAAGTTCTGTGCATGATGTACTTAACAAATGTATTTTACAAAATACCTTTACAGGACTTCAATATAATCTCCATTCTTGTTCATGGCAGCTTCTCAACTCTTTGGCAACTCTTGTATTCCAGATAAAGCACTTTCAATGTTGAGCTGTCTTATTACTCGAATCATCTCTCTGGAAGCTCCACCTTTGCTGTAGCGAAACGTTTCCCATGGAGCTTCAATTTGGGGAACAAATCAGTCTGGTGGGCTTATATCAGGACCATATGTTGGGTGGGTAAGTATTTCTCATCCATATTTGTCTAGCGTTTCCTTCACCGGTAGGGCAATATACGGTCTTTGTAACCTCCCCCTCACTTATCGACCTTAATGACAGTGAAAAATTATACCGCATGTACCTAATGGAAATTTGGGAAAAGCAGTCGTCACCGAAGTTAATTTGTCGGTAAAGAGGGAGGAAAGGGTTACATCTAAATGAAAGGAAAAATGCGAATGAAATTGGTGGAATTAATTTTGAGAAAAGGGTAAAATTAATAAAGAAAGTAAATGTGCAGTCGTTACATTAACAATTATTTGGCGTTAATTAGATATTTGGGGAAAATTACGGTCGCCAGTCCTATGGACAACTACTACAATAACTGAAAATGAAAGATTATTGCACATATAATTAGCACTGAAAGCGTGGCAACTGAAGGTTGACACGTGTTGTGTGAATACTGAATGTTTGTCAGAAGTAATGAATTTCGCTACACTCTGACTTAATTTAGCAAAAGAATTAATAAAACCAGAAAATTGAAAGTTAATTTAGTGACTGAAATTAATAGTGAGCTTCGTTTCTGAAGCACTACGAAATTCAATAAAATAAGGTTAGTCTTGGGCTACCTCAACAATCATTTCAAAAGCTACTTGAATCTACGCAACTTAGAAATAAGAGATTTAACTTTGAACTTGAATTCAATGATTCTGAACAATTGACAATAGTAAAATTTAGTACGTGCGAAGCTGAGCTGCAGTCACAGGTAAGCTAAAATATGGTAACAAAACTCGCACTCTCTATTTCTGCTCGTGTAATCTAAATATTGTAGCCAGCTATGAATACTTTAACTGAACTTTGAAATTAAAGCAGTGAAATGGAATGATATTACTTTAACGCTGGCGTATGAATTTCAACGACACTCGGGTTCATCCCAGAAAAGGAAGGGACCCTGCTTGGTAATGCAGTTGGGACAATGAGCAACAAAGGTTCATGCTAAGTTGCTGTATTTTTTGATGCAACAGTTTGAAAAGCTGAGATCTGCCATACAGTTCTAAAACTTTACGTGCTTTTAGTCTTCCTCGTTGGTTGATTGAAGGTTTGAAGTCGTCGATCGAGGAGGTGGCGACAGTCACTCATTGTCGGCCGTCGCTGTTGCAGAAGCTGGATGTTGGCGCGCCTTCTTCTCAACACGGTCACCAAGCGAAACGGGCTCTTGAAGTGCGGCAGCATTCTAATGCTTCCCGTCCGCGACACCGTGTCAGAAACTATCATAGCAAGTCGACGGCAATTACATGCTGCCAAACCCCGAAAGCGCGGCAACTCGCGGGAGTGTCACACCACACACCTGCTCCACCGCCCTACTCCAGCCAGACTCCCCTTGCCCGCGCTCCATGCGGCAGAGTTAACATTACCAGAGATCCTAAACACTTTGGTTCTCCACACGACCTATAGATGTAACCGTTCGATAGCATAGTTTTCCCTAGGCCAGACCCAGCGTAAAAATACAAATAATATTTACAAAACAAACCAATTATACATCGACATAAATGAGTAAATAATAAAACAATTACAATATATAAAGACACAGTAATGTCATATTTTCAGGTAACAAAATAATGAAAAAAATTTATAGTACAATAGATGGAAATAGGAGGATATGCATTTCCGGCGTTACATCTTCTATTATTGTGCAAAAATGATACCAGCTGCATGCATATCAGGCCTTCTCTAATGAATTTTCGGGGTAAAACGTTTTGCAGAAACACGCCTATTACCGACGTCCCCTGGAGCACTCTGTTAGTAGTTACGAGTCCATTCATGTCATACGCCAAGATTATCATCAGTTTCACCTTTGATTGTTGGCGGCGGAATTTTTTCGGGCGTGAAGAGTCTGAACTTTTCCATTGTGATGACTGAGACCAGTTCTGCCTCAAAATCTAGTATCTAGGGTTCATCAAGCGCAACAATCCTTTCAGAAACTGTTCTCCCTCTGTTTGATAACGTTGAAGCAATTCATCTGCAATTCTTTTGCGACATGCTTTCTGCTCTTCACTCAGATCAAGTGGGACTCATTTGGCAGCAACTTTTCTCATCTTTAACCTTTCAGTAGTAAATGCGTATTGCTATTTGGGGAGCAAAATAACTGATGCTGGTCGAAGTAGAGAGGATATAAAATTTAGACTGGCAATGGCAAGGAAAGCATTTCTTAAGAAGAGAAATTTGTTAACATCGAGTATAGATTTAAGTGTCAGGAAGTCGTTTCTGAAAGTATTTGTATGGAGTGTAGCCATGTATGGAAGTGAAACATGGACGAGAAATAGTTTGGACAAGAAGAGAATAGAAGCTTTCGAAATGTGGTGCTACAGAAGAATGCTGAAGATTAGATGGGTAGATCACATAACTAATGAGGAGGTATCGAATAGAAATGGAGAGAAGAGAAATTTGTGGCACAACTTGACTAGAAGAAGGGATCGGTTGGTAGGGTATATTCTGAGGCATCAAGGGATCGCCAATTTAGTATTGGAGGGCAGCATGGAGGGTAAAAATCGTAGAGGGAGACCAAGAGATGAATACACTAAGCAGATTCAGAAGGATGCAGGTTGCAGTAGGTATTAGGAGATGAAGAAGCTTGCACAGGATAGAGTAGCACTGAGAGCTGCATCAAACCAGTCTCTGGACTGAAGACCACAACAACAACAACTTTTCAGTTACGATTATGTAAACTGAAGTGACAGACATTCTGACGTCATATGCAATTTCCTCACACATTGTTCGTCTATCCTCTCTCAAAATGTCATTAGCAGTAACATCAGAGGTGTAGTCTGATGCAGTTGATAGCCTTCCACTTCTTGGGATGTCCTCAGTAGTCATCCGACTTTCACAGCAACGAGCAGACCACCTTGATGCTGTGCTACGATCCACAACAATGTTCCCACACAACTCTCTCAAAGAGTTGTATATTTCTGTTGGGTTCTTTCCATGTAGGGATTCGATTTTGATGTAGAAACACTGATCACTACATGTAATACGAACCGACTCCGTTTCAGGTTCCAGTTTAAAACTGAATTACTCACGACACTGCCGTGCGAACCAGCAAACACATATACGACAGTCGCGCTTTAAGTCTCCCTCACAACTGACGTTAATTTAACTTGAACACGCCACCGCAATGGTCGCGAATGCGAAGGATTTTTGAAATAATCCTCTCAGTAAACATGGTCTCTAAAATGCATACCTTAAGAGCTACGAGAACTCGCTCAGTGGAAAGAATTTATTTCATAATAGCGAAGTTGAACAGTGCCCATAACTTGCAGGACTTTTGAAATGATCATCGTAGTAAACATGCTCTCTAAAATACGTACCTTAAACGCTACGACCGCTTGTTCAGTGAAAAGAATTTATTTCATAGTAGCAAAGATGAACAAGTGCTCATAGCTCTTAGGGTATGCACGTTATAGTTCACGCTTACTGGCCGTTCATTTTCTTGTTTTGGCCCCTATTACAAACTCTCAAAATATGGAAAGCAAACTGCTTGCGATAGAAGATATTTGTCTCACAGTATCGAAGATGAAGTACTCATACTTAGTTCTTAAGGTACGCATATTAGAGCCCTTGTCACCAGACTTTAGCCGGCCGCGGTGGCCGAACGGTTCTAAGCGCTTCAGTCTGGAACCACGCGGCTGCTGCGGTCGCAGGTTCGAATCCTGCCACGGGCATGGATGTGTGTGGTGTCCTTAGTTCGGTTTAAGTAGTTCTAAGTCTAGGGGACTGATGACCTCAGATGTTAAGTCCCATAGTGCTTAGAGCTATTTGAACCATTTTTGAACCAGACTTTTTTGATTCGAGTGATCGTTCCTCCCTCCCAGGGGACATCGCCTTATCGAAGGCACCTTCTGTGCCGGGCGGGAGGGTTTACATGCTTCGACGAAGTCGAGAGCTGTGCCGGCGGTAGCATAGCTTCTGGCAGGGTCACCCAAGCCGGATTGGTCGATACGGTGGAGCCAGGAGAAGTGTGTCCCACAACTAAGGGCAGAGAGGGCTCTAGAGACGCGGTACAGCCAGTGTCCCTAAGGGAGACAACCCCGACAGAAAATCAGCCCATCTACATGGATACCCTGCCTGGCAGAGGGTTCATCGAACCACCTTCACAATTCTCTATTATTCAAATCATGTATAGCGCGCGGAAAGAATGAACACCTATATCTTTCCGTACGAGCTCTGATTTCCCTTATTTTATCGTGGTGATCGTTCCGCCCTATGTAGGTCGGTGTCAACAAAATATTTTCGCATTCGGAGGAGAAAGTTGTTACTTGGAATTTCGTGAGGAGATTCCCTCGCAACGAAAAAAGCCTTTGTTTCAATGATGTCCAGCCCAAATCCTGATCCTTTCTGTGACACGCTCTCCCATATTTCGCGATAATACAAAACGTGCTGCCTTTCTCTGAACTTTTTCGATGTACTCTGTCAGTCCTACCTGGTAAGGATCCCACACCTCACAGCAGTATTCTAAAAGAGGACGGACAAGTGTAGTGTATTCAGTCTGCTTAGTAGGTCTGTTACATTTTCTAAGTGTCCTACCAATAAAACGCAGTCTTTGGTTAGCCTTCCCCACAACATTTTCTGTGTGTTACTTCCAATTTAAGTTGTTCGTAATTGTAATACCTAGGGATTTAGCTGAATTTACGACTTTTAGATTAGACTGATTTATCGTACAACCGAAGTTTAACGGGTTCCTTTTAGCACTCATGTGGACGACCTCACACTTTTCGTTATTTAGAGTCAACTGTCGCTTTTCGCACCATTCAGATATCTTTTCTAAATCCTTTTTCAGTTTGTTTTGATCTTCTGATGACTTTGTTAGTCGATAAACGACAGCGTCATCTGCAAACAACCGAAGACGGCTGCTCAGATCGTCTCCCAAATCGTTTATATAGGTAATTAACAGCAAGGGGCCTATAACACTACCTTGGGGAACGCCAGAAATCACTTCTGTTTTACTCGATGACTTTCCGTCAATTACTACGAACTGTGTGACCTCTCTGACAGGAAATCATAAATCCAGTCACATAACTGAGACGATATTCCATAAGCACGCAATTTCACTACGAACCGCTTGTGTGGTACAGTGTCAAAAGCCTTCTGGGAATCCAGAAATACGGAATCGATCTGAAATCCCTTGTCAAGAGCGATAGATACAGATGGCAGCCCCAGCACGTGACTTAACCTGCGCAGTGCTCGCAATGCAGCCAGGGGATCTTACAATTACTAGCAAACTCACAAGCAGCATCGGATACAGGACTGGATCAACTGATGACAACCGGAAAATCTTGAAGGACAAACCATTTGGCATTATGGATTATATGCCTTTGGTATCGTGGAATGTTCGAGGATTGACCAACAACGAAAGTGAGTTTAATCAAGTACTCAAAGAGAGGAACGTAGACATTGCAGTAGTAACACAAACTAAGAAATAACTAAAAGGAACAAAAGATCTGACAGACAACTGGATGGCTTACAGTGGCGTTCCACAAATAAAACGAGCTAGTGCTCGAGTAGCAATTTTAGTCTATGATAAATGTAGTCAAAACGTTCGTGAATATACACTCCTGGAAATTGAAATAAGAACACCGTGAATTCATTGTCCCAAAAAGGGGAAACTTTATTGACACATTCCTGGGGTCAGATACATCACATGATCACACTGACAGAACCACAGGCACATAGACACAGGCAACAGAGCATGCACAATGTCGGCACTAGTACAGTGTATATCCACCTTTCGCAGCAATGCAGGCTGCTATTCTCCCATGGAGACGATCGTAGAGATGCTGGATGTAGTCCTGTGGAACGGCTTGCCATGCCATTTCCACCTGGCGCCTCAGTTGGACCAGCGTTCGTGCTGGACGTGCAGACCGCGTGAGACGACGCTTCATCCAGTCCCAAACATGCTCAATGGGGGACAGATCCGGAGATCTTGCTGGCCAGGGTAGTTGACTTACACCTTCTAGAGCACGTTGGGTGGCACGGGATACATGCGGACGTGCATTGTCCTGTTGGAACAGCAAGTTCCCTTGCCGGTCTAGGAATGGTAGAACGATGGGTTCGATGACGGTTTGGATGTACCGTGCACTATTCAGTGTCCGCTCGACGATCTCCAGTGGTATACGGCCAGTGTAGGAGATCGCTCCCCACACCATGATGCCGGGTGTTGGCCCTGTGTGCCTCGGTCGTATGCAGTCCTGATTGTGGCGCTCACCTGCACGGTGCCAAACACGCATACGACCATCATTGGCACCAAGGCAGAAGCGACTCTCATCGCTGAAGACGACACGTCTCCATTCGTCCCTCCATTCACGCCTGTCGCGACACCACTGGAGGCGGGCTGCACGATGTTGGGGCGTGAGCGGAAGACGGCCTAACGGTGTGCGGGACCGTAGCCCAGCTTCATGGAGACGGTTGCGAATGGTCCTCGCCGATACCCCAGGAGCAACAGTGTCCCTAATTTGCTGGGAAGTGGCGGTGCGGTCCCCTACGGCACTGCGTAGGATCCTACGGTCTTGGCGTGCATCCGTGCGTCGCTGCGGTCCGGTCCCAGGTCGACGGGCACGTGCACCTTCCGCCTACCACTGGCGACAACATCGATGTACTGTGGAGACCTCACGCCCCACGTGTTGAGCAATTCGGCGGTACGTCCACCCGGCCTCCCGCCTGCCCACTATACGCCCTCGCTCAAAGTCCGTCAACTGCACATACGGTTCACGTCCACGCTGTCGCGGCATGCTACCAGTGTTAAAGACTGCGATGGAGCTCCGTATGCAACGGCAAACTGGCTGACACTGACGGCGGCGGTGCACAAATGCTGCGCAGCTAGCGCCATTCGACGGCCAACACCGCGGTTCCTGGTGTGTCCGCTGTGCCGTGCGTGTGATCATTGCTTGTACAGCCCTCTCGCAGTGTCCGGAGCAAGTATGGTGGGTCTGACACACCGGTGTCAATGTGTTCTTTTTTCCATTTCCAGGAGTGTAACTTCATAAATGAACGAATAATGACAGTCAGATTTCTAATTCCAAGAGGTCATCCAACAGTTATAAGTGTCTACGGCTCAAAGCAGGGAAGGAAGGATGATACTGATACTTTGTACGATAATCGTCAGAAAGAAGTGAACAAAATCAACAAGGCCGACCATGTTGCCATAGCTTGCGATCTCAGTGCAAGAGATGGGAACCTACACTATGAGATCAAAAGTATCCGGACACCACCAAAAACAAACGTTTATCATATTAGGTGCATTGTCCGGGCACCTACTGCCAGGTACTCCATATCAGTGACATCGTGAGAGAGCAGAATGGGACACTGTGCCGAACTCACGGACTTCGAACGTGGTCAGGTGATTGAGTGTCACTTGTGTCATACGTCTGTACGCGAGATTTCCACACTCTTAAACATCCCTTGTTCCACTTTTCCTGATGTGATAGTGAAGTGGAAATGTGAAGGGACACGTTCAGCACAAAAGCGTACAGGGCGACCTCGTCTGTTGACTGACAGAGACCGCCGACCGTTGTAGACGGTCGTAATGTGTAATAGGCAGACATCTATCCAGACCATCACGCAGGAATTCCAGACTGCATCAGAATCCACTGCAAGTACAATAACAGTTAGGCGGGTGGTGAGAAAACTTGGATTTCATAGTCGAGCGGCTGCTCATCACGCCGTTAAATGCCAAATGACGCCTCGCTTTGTGTAAGGAGCGTAAACAATGGACGATTGACCAGTGGACAAACGTTGTGTGGAGTGCAAACCACGGTACACAATGTGCCGATCCAATGGCAGGGTGAAGGTATGGTGAGTGTAATGCCAGCAGTAAAATTCGGAGGCGGAGGTGTAACGGTGTGGTCGTGTTTTCCATGGAGGCGGCTTGCACTCCTTGTTGTTTTGCGTGGCGCTATCACAGCACAGGCCTACATTGATGTTTTAAGCACCTTCTCGCTTCCCACTGTTGAAGAGCAATTCGGGGATGGCGATTGCATCTTTCAACACGATCGCGCACCTGTTCACAATGCACAGCCTGTGGCGGAGTGGTTACACGACAATGACATCCCTGCGATGGACTGGCCTGCACAGAGTCCTGACTTGAATCCTGTGGAACACCTTTGGGATGTTTTGGAACGTCGACTTCGTGCCAGGCCTCACCTACCGACATCGATACCTCTCCTCAGTGCAGCATTCCGTGAAGAATGGGCTGCCATTCCCCAAAAAACCTTCCAGCACCTGATTGAACGTATGCCTGGGAGAGTGGAAGCTGTCATCAAGGCTAAGGGTGGCCCAACACCATATTGAATTCCAGCATTACCGATGGAGGGCGCCACGAACTTGTAAGTCATTTTCAGCCAGGTGTCCGGATACTTTCGATAACATAGTCTACCTATAGCAGGAATAGTAGGAATATTTGGGGAACTGGCCCTTAATGACAATGGACATGATATACGCCAATGTGCCTGCATCAACAATTTTAAAATTACTATCACATTTTACATTAAAAGAAAGATATTCACAAGATTACATTGAGCGCACGAGCATTCAGGTCTGTGAATGACTGTATACTAATTAACGATAAAATGAAGAATCTTATGCAAAATATACATGTTTATAGAGGAAGCGACACAGTTAGCGATCATTTCCTTTTACGCTGTAAGATAAGGTTACTACCAAAATGGAAGACAAAGAATCTCCAAAAGAAGCCACAACATGAGTTGTTCAAAGTACATCTCCTGTCGGAATATTAGGAAACTTTATCAGTACAGACTCCAAGAAGCTTGCTTTACTACTAGTCAATAAAGACATTGGTACAGAATGGAGTAACATCAAAACCTGCATCACTGAAGCAGCCTCAGAAGCACTTGGTAAATCGAAGAAAACAGAAGGGAAAAAACGACTTAGATTTTGGAACGCAGAGATTAAAGAAGTATAAGAAGGTTGTTTGTGTTGTTGCCTCGGATGATAATTACACGAAATATTTGTCAGGATTTGTAAGCAGTGGGTCCCTGAGGTGCAGAATACGCGAACACCGAGAAGTAAGTTTAAACAGTTTATTAACAAAAGACTGATTATAAAACATGCACGCTACGCTTACCCATCTTCACTGTGTCTGACATCCTAACACTGGCTAATTACAGTAGTATCGAAACAGTCCATGGTGAGCTAAGAAAAAACATATTCGCGCCCGAGGCCGCGCTAGTTATTCTGGGCCAGTGGCTTACTCTCCTGTGGACGCACGGCTACGGACCAAGCAAATTGTCAGCGTTCCAAGATAGGTCGGCTGGCGAAAGCGTGTTACGTACTGTACGGCTGTGTGCAAACCCCTTAGACCATTACAGAAGCCATAAAAGAAAAACAAATGGCCTACTTGAAGTTTCTGCAGACAGAAGTTGGGAAATATAAAAAATAAAAGGAATGCTGTGAAGCGAATAGTGCTCCAAGCACACCAAGAATTGTGGAACTCATCCATAAGCGTCTTAGAACAAGAAGTACACAGTAGAAACCAACGTCCATACTAGCTCGTGTAAGCCCTCAACATGGAAGAAAAAACACTGCCTCACTGAGCACTATACCCAATGAACAATGGATAAATTATACAGACCCGTAGTGTACACAGAAGGCCGAAGAATACACTGGAGAAAGTATGTACAATGAAACAGTAGATCCAGTTACTATGGACAAACTACAAGAGGCTTTGAAAGACATGAAGAACAGAAAAGATAGTGGAATAGATGGGATAAATGCAGAGCTAATAAATATGGAGGGTTACCACTAGATAAAAGACTTTTGCAATTAATAAATGAATGTTGGTCGAACTGCAAGATCCCATACCCTTGGTGTACAGCACAAGTACTCTCTCTTTTCAAAAAAGGGAAATGTAAAGACTGTCAAAACTATAGTGGCATTGGTCTTCTAAACACAGGCTGCAAACTGCACTCGAGGATAATCAATAAACCATGAAGAACTTCACAGAAGCTACTATTTCTTAAGAAGAAAATGTATTTAGATCAGGTCGTTCATGAACAGACAATGTGTTTGTAATTAAAAGCATTATACAAAAACACAGAGAATTTAATATAAAAACCCATATGGCCTTTATCGACTTTCAGAATGCTTTAGACCATGTGAGCCATAATAGGCTATGGAAGATTATGTCTGAATGAGGATATCCTTGCCATGTAACAGAGTTAGTGAAAAATCTTTACGAAACCACACGCATTTCAATAAACACAGGTAGGAACAGATTAGAATAAATAATTATTACCGAAGATATTAGACAGGGGGTGAATTATCACTTACCCTTTTTAACAGTTACATTGACCTCATTTGTAGCAAATGTAAAATTTAAAGTAAACAAAGGAATTAATATAACGAACGAGGAATGCTTGAATGTAGTTTTGTTTGTTGATGACATCGTTATTGTTCAAAAGACTGAAGATAACCTCCAAAGATCCGTATACCTGCTGAACTAAATTTGCAAGAAGTAAAACTTCAAAATTTATAGCAACAAAACAAAAATAATGGCATTTCAAGCAAAATATCCAATCAGATCAAAAACGATTTTGGATTTTTCAGTTTTAGAACAAGTGTTCCAAATCCCTTATTTAGGATGTGCTATAAGTTTTGATTTTGACTCTGACATTGAAAGTAAAATACACTTATACCAAGTTGTTAGCAGAACATTAGGCCATAAAGTACAAAAAGAAACCATCACGAAATTCTATAAAGTATTGGTGGTTCATGTGTTATCCTAGGGAAGCGAAAGCTGGGTTATCGCAAAAACAAACAAGAAAATAAAATTCAAACAACAGAGATGAGGTTCCTAAGAAAGACGAAGGGCTGCACAATAAGAGATATGTTAGAAACGAAGATATTAGAAAAATATTATATACTAAGGTCGTCTAGAAAGTAAGTTCTGATCGGTCACGAAATGGAAACCACTTTGAAAACAAAATATGTTTTATTTGAAACAGATTGTGTCACCTTCCAGCTACTTCTCTACACAGGCGCCGCTCCAACGTCGACATTTGTTATAGCGTTGTACGAACTTCTCAATACCCTCATTATAAAAGGCAGCCTTCGGTGCTTTCTGCCACTTCCCTAGGGTGGTCTGCAGTTCGTTTTTCTGTGCCAGAATTGTATTCATAGCCAGCGATTCATGTGAGCAGAGATGGAAATCAGGGGGAGCAAAGTCCAGGCTATATGGTGAGTGATCAAGCACTTACCATCGAAAACGTTGCAAGGGCGTCCTCATTGACCCTATAGTCTGTGGCCGACAGCTGGCATGAAGTAGGAACTGCGTGACACTTATGTTATGTTGGCTGCATAACATCAGGCGAAATATCTGGTCAGGCACCCATACTTGGCGGGAGAAATTATTTTGTAGGCATCTTTAGGTGCTCACTGTGCGTTCATAACCGCAGAGTGCAACGTGAGGCGATCGACAGGCGTACTAGAGACACTGCCCAACACATCTGTACAAAGCTTTATCGGATTTTCACTGTGGTTTCCATTTTGCGACCGATAGGAACTTACTTTCTGGATACCCCTCGTATTTTCAGCTTGAATGAAAAAATTCAGAGATATCGAGAAGACTGGGAGCAACACCTCATGAAAATGCCATACCACAGAATTCCTCAGAAGATCCTGAACTACAAGCGAATGGGAAAAGAGATATTGAAAGGCCTAGAAAAACATGGGAATGCTTTTGTTTGTGTTCGGAACAGACAACAGCCTAATCCTTGAAAGGAAGATGATGATGAAGATGATGATGATGATGATCGTTCCTGCCATATCCCTGAAAGCTGACATTTCCTCCCGGGACATCTTGTATATATCCTGGTGTCTGTCCTAAGAGACGTCAGAGGCATTTTCTCTGGCGTTTTGGCAGAAATTTTCAATTTAGTTTGCGCGAGATGTAGCTCGTGTCAGTCCACATATAATGCACCTCACGAATTACATGTGACGCCCAACGACGACGGAAAGCGTCGGTTTGTTTCCTGTTATCAATAAAATGATTTCAAGGGGAATTTTAAGGGCTCATTCTATAGAGCGGCCACGAATTAGTCTTCTATTATAATCGTTTTATCGATATGTATTAATAGGGACATTAAAAGACGATGAAAAACCAGAACTCCAGCAACAACTGAACAGCACTGCTGCGTGGTTGTAGCAACTACTGCGGGCCATGGCGGCACGCAAGTCACTGCTAAGGTATTGGATATTCGTCGTGTTTTAATGTTCTTCTTAAAAACATATCGATAAAACGAATATCGCAGAAGGCTGATTCGATAATTTTTGGTGGCCTACGATGTTCGCAAGCCTTCGAGATCTCAGGGTCACCAAATGTCTGTATAAGAGGTTTATATGTTATTGCAGTGGACGCAGTGTCCAGTGCCTTGCAGGACGGAATAAGGCAAACAAAAAAGTTGCCAAGTCATGTCCTCAAGACTCCATGAGTGGTCCATTGTTCCAGGGATCTTAGCATTGGACCGCTATTACATCTGTTAGACGGGGCAGATGCCACAGAAGCTATTGTCGTATATGCAAATGACATTCTAGTAGTAGTAGTGTCTGCAGACTACAGGGCGAGACTTACGAAAAGTCGAATGATGTGCTTGCGCAGATGCAGCACTCTTGCAAGAGCAATAAAACTGTGGTGTCACCGCCAGACACCACACTTGCTAGGTGGTAGCTTAAATCGGCCGCGGTCCATTTAGTACATGTCGGACCCGCGTGTCGCCACTGTGTGATCGCAGACCGAGCGCCACCACAAGGCAGGTCTCGAGATACGGACTAGCACTCGCCCCAGTTGTACGACGACTTTGCTAGCGACTACACTGACGAAGCCTTTCTCTCATTTGCCGAGAGACAGTTAGAATAGCCTTCAGCTAAGTCCATGGCTACGACCTAGCAAGGCGCCATTAGCCTTACATAGTTTGATAGTTATCGTATGAAATGTGTCATCAAGAATGCTGTATTCACACAAGGAATAAAAGTTAAGTATTCGAGGAGCTGCATACTTTTCTTGCTATCATTCACTACTTATCCTGTTCCAGAATTCACGCCCGTCTGCGTTAGATAGCGTGCATTTCGGCCTCCTCTATCTACAAGGTGTTGGCACATTTACCAACACATCAAAAACCACATACATATTTCTGAAGGGAAGACTTTCTCTTGTGAGAAATACTTCACCCAGGCTTGACGGAGTGCCTCTAAAACGCGGCGCTGTTTCTTCTAGACGAGACTTTCGAGAGCGTGTAAAATCTGTTACTCAGAAAGCGGCCGAAATTACCCATAAGGTTGCCTATGCTGACACTGCTGACTATAAACTACCGTTGTCTGTGGTGCGATCATATCACGAAGCAATCTTCAACGCCATTCTGGGCTTCGCTGCCAGCGTCTGGGCGCTTCGCCTTAGGCTAGGCAGCTACAAAACAACCCTGTGACGAATGCGGGACTGCAAGAAGGCCCAGGTCATAGCAATCTATAAAAAGGGTAGAATATCGGATGCACATAATTACCGGCCAATTTCACTGATATCGATTTGTTGTAGAATCGTGGAACATATTTTGTGTTCTGACATAATGACTTTTCTAGACTCTGAGACGCCCATCTGCAGAAACTAGCACGGTTTTAAGAAACAGCGGTCATGCGAGACACAGCTGGCCCTCTTTGTGCATGATATACGACAGGCTCTAGATACGGGGCACCAGGTTGATGTCCTCGACTTTCGAAAGGCGTTCGACTCAGTTCCGCACTGTTGCTTGCTCCAAGAAGTGCGCGCTTACGGTCTATCCGATGACATATGCGGTGGGATAGAAAATTTTCTAACAGACAGAGAGCAGTATGTCGACTGAATGGGAAGACTTCAACGGAAACAAGCGTAACATCAGGTGTGCCCCAGAGCAGCTTAAGAGGTTCTCTGCTTTTTACGATTTACATAAACGATGTGGTTGATGGTATTGACAGCGGCATTAGACTGTTTTCTGTAGTCTATAGAAAAGTAGTATCACATGGAAGTTGTGAACAAATCAACGAGGATTTGCAGAAAATAAATGCGTGGTGTAATGACTGGCAGTTATCTCTCAATATTAGTAAGTGTAATCTAATGCGTATAGCAAAGTGAAAATCCCCATTAATGTACGAGTACAAAATAAATGCCGTCTTCGGAAGCGGTAACATCCGTCAAGTATCTGGGTGTGACTATTCGAAATGATCTCAAATGGAACGATCAGATTACACAAGTAACGAGTAAGGTGAACTCTAGATTGTTGTTTATTGGTAGAATCCTGAAGCGATGCAGTCCTTCAACAAAGGAAATAGCTTACGATACTTTAGCTCGTCCAGTCTTAGAGTACAGTTCGTCTGTATGGGGCCATTACCAGTTGGGTCTGATTCAAGAGATTGAGAAGGTCCAAAGAATAGCGGCAAGATTCGTGACTGGTACATTTAGCCATCGCGAGAGCGTTACAAATCACATAGAAAGTTTGAAGTGGGACACACTTGCTGACAGACGACTCTCTAAACGAAAATCCGATATCCGCCGAGGATGTAGAGCATATACTATTACCACCAACCTTCATTCAAACCGCGCAATGATCACCATTCAAAGATAAGGGAAATTAGAGCCCGTACTGAGGTGTTCAGACAGTCGTTTTTCCCTCGCGTGATCCGCGAATGGAACGGGGAGGGGGGATATTACTTTGGCGCGAATAGTGCCCTCCGCCACACACCGCTTTGTGGCTAGCGGAGTGCATATATAAATGTAGATGTAGAATTCAGCGGAGCGTACTTCCGAGGCTCATCGCTGCCTTTCGGACAACACCTGTAGAACGTTGATTGACTGGTGATTCTCGGGATATGTCGAGTGGATATTGTGGTATGTTACAGTGCATAGTACTCATAAAAACCTGGAAGTTAGATGAACGGCAGTCCGACTGGGACGCTAGAAGCACTGCAACGCGTCTCTACAGAATATTCCAAACACCAGGAGAAGGCTCGAACTACGCGACATCAATCCTGCCTCGGGCAGTTAAGTAGTTCTAAGTTCTAGGGGACTGATGACCTCAGAAGTTAAGTCCCATAGTGCTCAGAGCCATTTGAACCATTTTTCTACGCCACATTGACCCTACTAGAGTTATGGTGCACCTATTAACATGTACGGTCCATATACCAAACATTTGCATCGAGTGGGATGTAGTAACACCAAGTCTGTGAATTTGGAGAAGAAGCTTCCGCTGATCATGCCGTTCTCAGATGTCCAGTTTTTCAGGTAAAGAGAGTCCTCAAGTTGCCGTTCATCTAACTTCCAGGCTCGTAAATGTCTTTTGTATATTTCTGAGGCATGCACAGTGTTTGCAGTGTAGAATAGTGTAGCAACAACAGGTTTAGAAGTTGATGTAATTGTAGTTAGCAAGCGGAACTCAAGTTGTTCCGAGGCTGCCAGTAACATATCTAGTAATGTAATGTGGAAGTCCTTCACTTGAAACTTGAGTTAATTCCCCTTTATTTTACGTCTTTTTATAAACTGATTCCCATTTTTCAAATGTTCGTTTTATTTCTACATTAATAACGGCGATAGTTGCTGTTAACGTAATTTACTGCTACGTATAGTATAAAGCACTGTAATTCACCATGACTATTTAATGTGTACTACCTAAGCACTGAGGTTTCGGGATATAGCCGGATAGCGTCGACAGCTTGCCACGATATTTCGGCTGACAGCCATTCAGCCATCTTCAGGTGAGAGTTTTGCATTGTATACTGCCAGTTCACATCGCTACCTTTATACAGAGAAATCGGTGCCATCTATGGCTTGCAAGCGCATGCCTAATGAGGTACTAAATGCGCGGTCTCTGTCGGAGTGCGCACTCGCGGAGTAGAAATTCAGATGTCAAAATAAATAAAATTAAACGTCGCTAGACGTGTCATTGGTTATAAAATATTTTCTTCCTGAAGGATTTAAAGATATCACCGGGTCCCACGCGTTATACAATTGAAAGCCGCCATCACGATTAATAAGATCTTGCGCTAAACGTATTTCCACCAGCTCATTACGGAACCGCGCGACTGCTACGGTCGCAGGTTCGAATCCTTCCTCGGGCATGGATGTGTGTGATGTCCTTAGGTTAGCCAGGTTTAAGTAGTTCTAAGACTAGGGGACTGATGACCTCAGATGTTAAGTCCCATAGTGCGTAGAGCCATTTTGAACCAGCTCATTAATAATTGAATCCCAGAAGGATTTCTGTGGCAGAGTATACCATAAAATGTCCTGTGGAGATTCTCGGCTATGGCTGACTACTGGACTGATAAAGACCAGTATGGCGATCATGTTCAACGCATCTTTCACGCACTATACGCGTTGTCTGAACAATGTAGACTTTACCACAGTGCCCTAAGGTATTTTGTAGATTCCAGCATTCTGCAAACCCAAATCTACCTTTTGCCGAACCGAGAAGAGCACACGTCTTGTAGGTGGGCGGAAGATTACTCTCTGACTTAATGTTTCCTTAATATTCTGCTCAATACCGACGAAATATTGCCGACATACGGGAGAAACGCTCTTCGCTTGAACCGCTCATTCTCCTGTTGATCGCGTGGGTAGTCACATTACTTCTTCCTGAAAGCTGACACGGAGAATATCCATCATCTTTGAACACTGATTGTAGGTGTTCCAGCTCCTTTGCAAGGCTGTCTCGGTCAGAAATAACATGTGCCCAGTGAACCAACATTCGAAGGACGCCCCTAGTTTCTAAAGGTGTTTTTTTTTTTGCATGGAGATTTAAAAAAGAAGGGAGATGGCACTATAGACTTACACTGTGCATTGTTTTGAAGCCAGAGTGGGCAGGGCCAGCCAACGTCTTAAATAGCTCAAAACATTAGCAGACTACTGCGTACAGTAGCTTGTTGTTCATTATTTCTATCGTGTGCACGCAACACCTCTATATTATAAATTACCGTGTTTGCATGAATAACATAGTTCAGGAAGGCAATTTCGAACGTTTTTCTGTTCTTGAATGCATATTTGCTCTAATAATACGACTCATTTGGCCTCGCAAATGTAACTTGTTTTTTCTTGATATGTTTAGAAAACTAAGAAGAGAAGGCTATGATGTGAAAAGGATGCTTTCGTAATCCATGTCATTCCAATTCTACTGTATTTGTATCGATAGCAAATGAAGCTGAAACTCCGAAACCAACGCTTGTTTGCTTACTGGTTGTGCTTCTTCTTCGTTATAAAAATGGTTCGAATGGCTCTAAGCACTGTGGGGCTTAACATCTGAGGTCATCAGTCCCCTAGACTTAGAACTACTTAAAACTAACCAACCTAAGGACATCACACACATCCATGGCCGAGGCAGGATTCGAACCTGCGACCATTGCAGCAGCGCGGTTCCGGACAGAAGCGCCTAGAACCGCTCGGCCACAGCGGCCGGTTCTTCGTTACATTTTCAGCTCGTACGCACAACATTTCTAATGTTCACGTTAGCATGAAACGTACCTGAGAGTTCTTTGTCAGCCCATAAACGTGTGCAATGAGGAAGGAAGCAAGACATGCTATCGTATCTTGTGCATGTCAACAAAGTGAACGATTACTGAAATGTCAAATTTTTATGAAACAGCTACGTCTCCATACAATCAAAGTACCAGATGTTATTTGGGATACGACCACTAAAGTCGATAGTTATTCCAAATGGTCGAGACTAGGCATGGGCACGTCAAAGTGACGTCACAGGTTTCACCGCGGTGAACCATGGAGATATAAATCTCCAGGTTTTATATCTAGAGATTTATAAACCATGGAGATATAAATGTGGTGAACCTCATGTTTTTAGGCTACATAACATGGCTGACGTCGGCTTCAAGTTTGTGACGTAATGACAACCCCCTCCTTGTTTTACCTCCATAGTGCGGGGCCCTAAAACATTTCCTTGCTGCTGCCTTAAAAACAATGATAATGGATATATTTTATATAGTTACAATATATGTCCTTCCTCTGCTATCAAATATTTTACAATTTAATTTTTTGATACTAAAATACTTTGTTACTTTAACCCATTAGCGGCAAAATTATTTTTTATTAATTACTTTCGCGTTGTTCGTTACACTGAAAAAGAAAATTTAAAATAAAAAAGCAATTTTTATCTTTCTATTTTTAATACAATTTGCCGTGCCATGTATACAAAGCCAAGCACTGTTGAGTGCAAAATATACATTTATATGAAAAGGCTATTGTACATAATTTGTACTGAAAGAACTAAATTAAACATGAGGAAAAACAACAAATCAAAAACAAAAACAAAAAATTACTTGGTACGTTAAACAGCAAAACATGCAACACACAGTCCCACATGACATTCCTTACTCTGTGTACGTGCTAATGTCTTACAATTTGTTCCAAAACATCGTCTTCTTTAGAATTACTAGATTTGCACACTCAGGAGTCTCATTCTATCAGACCAGAGTTCATCTTCTGTAGTACTGGAGTGTGCGGCTCGTCCAGACACTTTCGGTGTCGTACATTGCTCCTCACAACTGGCTGCATAATTTCACTTCGAAAATTTACAGGAGAGGTTGTAGAGTACCTAGGCACGGTTCACAGTGAGGTTCTGTAATCAACTGAAAAATGCCCAGTAGCATTTCCTGTTGTAGGTGTTTAAGCTGTATTGATTCACATTTTGACACATTCGATTAGTTCCACCCATGTGGTTGTTGTATTCTGTCAGGATGGAGGATCGAGAAACTACACTATGTGATCAAAAGTATCCGGACACCTGGCTGACAATGACTTACAAGTTCGTGGCGCCCTCCATCGGTAATGCTGGAATTCAATACGGCGTTGGCCCACCCTTAGCCTTGATGACAGCTTCTACTCTCGCAGGCATACGTCCAATCAGGTGCTGCAAGGTTTCTTCGGGAATGGCAGTCCATTTTTCACGGAGTGCTGCACTGAGGAGAGGTATCGATGCCCGTCAGTGAGGTCTGGCACGAAGTCGGCTTCCACAACATCCCAAAGATGTTCTATAGGATTCAGGTCAGGACTCTGTGCAGGCCAGTCCATTACAGGGATGTTTTTGTCTTGTAACCACTCCGCCACAGGCCGTGCATTAAGAACAGGTGCTCGATCGTGTTAAAAGATGCAATCGCCATCCCCATACTACTCGTCAACAGTGGGAAGCAAGAGGGTGCTTAAAACATCAATGTAGGCCTGTGCTGTGATAGTGCCATGCAAAACAACAAGGGGTGCAAGCCCCCTCCATGAACAACACGACCACACCATAACACCACAACCTCCGAATTTTACTGTTGGCACTACACCCGCTGGCAAATGACGTTCACCGGGCATTCGCCATACCCACACCCTGCCATCGGATCGGTACATTGTGTACCGTGGTTTGACACTCCACATAAAGTTTTTCCACTGTTCAGTCGTCCAATGTTTACGCTCCTTACTCCAAACGAGGTGTCGTTTGTCACTTACCGGCGTGATGTGTGGCTTATGAGCAGCCGCTCGACCATGAAATCATAGTACTTGCTGTGGGTACTGATGCAGTTTGGAATTCCTGTGTCTGCCTATTACACATTACGACCGTCTTCAACTGTCGGCGGTCTCTGTCAGTCATCAGACGAAGTCGGCCTGTACGCTTTTGTGCTGTACGTGTCCCTTCACTTTTCCATTTCACTATCAAATCTGACACAGTGGACCTAGGGGTGTTTAGGAGCGTGGAAATCTCGCGTACAGACGTATGACACAAAAGTGACACCCAATCACCTGACCACGTCCGAAGTCCATGAGTTCTGCGGAGCACCACATTCATCTCTCTCACAATGTCTAATGACTACTGAGGTCGCTGACATGGAGTACCTGGCAGTAGGTGTAGCACAATGCACCTACTAGGAAAAACGTATGTTTTTGGAGGTGTCCGGATACTTTTGATCACATAGTCTACCATGTGGTGTCCGTGACCGCTGACGATATTTTTTAACATTAACTACTGGTCTGTCGTTGTTTTTGAAAATGGAAGCAAGAGATGTTCAAATGCTTTTTCGACCTGGAAAAATCGTTCGACAATGTCAAATGGTGCAAGATGTTCGAAATTCTGAGAAAAATGGGAATAAGTTATAGGGAAAGACGGGTAATAAACAATATGTACAAGAGGCAAGAGGGAATAATGAAACTGAAAGATCAAGAACGAAGTGCACGGACTAAAAAGGGTGTAAGATAGGGATGTAGCCTTTCGCCCTTACTGTTCAGTCTATATACCGAAGAAGCAACGACGAAAATAAAAGAAAGGTTCAAGAGTGGAATTAAAATTCAAGAGATATCAATAATAAGATTGACTGGCGACACTGCTATCCTCACTGAAAGTGAAGAAGAATTACAGGATCTGTTGAGTGGAATGAACAGTCTAATGAGTACAGAATATGGATTGAGATTAAGTCGAAAAAAGACGAAAGTAAGGAGAAGTGCCAGAAATGAGAACAGCTAGAAATTTAACGTCATAGCTGATGATCAGGAAGTGGATGAAGTTAAGGAATTTTGCTACCTAGGGAGCAAAATAACCCATGATGAACAAAGCAAGGAGGACATAAATGGCATCAAACATAGCCTTAATTTGAGGAAGAAATTTCTCAGAATGTATCTTTGGAGCACGGCATTATATGGAAGTGAAACATGTACCGTGGTAAAACCGGAAAAGAAGAGAATTGAAGCATTTGGGAAGTGGTGCTACAGGAGAAGATTGAAAATTAGGTGGACTGATAATGTAAGGAAAGTGGAGGTTCTCCGTAGAATCGGCGAGGAAAGGAATAAATGGGAAACACCGTCAAGAAGAGGAGACAGAATGGTAGTACAGCTGTTAAGTCATCACGGAATAACTCCGATGGTACTAAAGGGAGCTGAAGGGGGTAAAAACTGCCGAGGAAGACAGAGATTGGAATATATCCAACAAACCATCGAGGACATCGTTTGCTAGTGCTAGTCTGACATAAAAGAAAAGACTGGTTTCACATCAGTTGTACTTCATAATGCAGAAACAACGGAACAAATGAGTTCTCGTACCATTTGAACAGACACAGACTATTTACCCATTGTACCGGAGAATGAATAGTACCTCTTTCACCTTATTTTTTCCTTCTTCTTTGGCAGGGGTGATTTTGGGGGGATATCATTTTCTCTCGCTGTCTCAGTGCCCCAAAATAATACAGAATTGCGACAGGAGTATACATAATAAAATAACGCGTAAAAACCATTAAAATGCTCTCGTTACTGCTCAGCGTTGCTTCTACGTAAAGTTGAAAACAGATGGGATATGACAGGGATATGACAAGAACACTCTCGTTACTGCTCAGCGTTGCTTCTACGTAAAGTTGAAAACAGATGGGATATGACAGGGATATGACAAGAACACTCATTCGAAGCAAAATATCTAGTAAACACGGGCTCTGAAATGTATACTTACGAGCTATGAGCACTTCTCCATTTTCGATATTGTGAAACAATTCTCTTGTACGGGAAGCTCTTTGCTCTTCACATTTTAGGGAGGAGGTAGTATGGATTCAAAGAAGACAAAATTGTCTAGTAAACATGGCCTCTAAAATGTGTGCCTTAAGAGCAACAGAGGTGGTGCAGTTATTGGTATACCGGCTTCGCATTCGGGAGGACAACGCTCACATCTCCGTCCGGCCATTCCGATTTAGCTTTCCCGTGATTTCCAGAAATCGCTTAAGCACCCTACACGCATTTGAATATGCTTCCCATATTTTAGCTTCCGCTTCCCTCTGCAGCTTCCTCCTCTACAGTTCCCTCGATTATCAAGCTATATCTTCTTTAATCAGGCTGTACCATAGAGCTCTTTCTTCCACGTTCACCATTTGTCATATCTACCCATGTAGGACTCTTCTGTAACAACATTTTAAGAGTTCTTCTTATAAGCACTGTTTAACGTCGACGCTTCATTTCCATGTAAGACTACATACCGAACAAATACTTTCGATAATAGTTCCTAGCACTTAAAATTTATATTCGACGTCAATACGAGGTGCGTCAATAAAGTAATGAGACTGATGTGAAAAAAAATGTTGCGTATCGTTTTAGTCAAGTTTAGTGTTGTCTCCTTCAAAGTAGTTCCTTTCTGATTGCACATATTTTTTCCAGCGCTTCTGCCATTGATGGTAACATTTCTGGAACTCATCTTCGTAATATCCTCCAAGACCTTCGTCACAGCTTTTTGGACATCTTGTGTTGTTTGAAAATGGTGTCCCTTGACCGCCGTTTTGACTCTTGGAAACAGAAAAAAGCCGCACGGAGCGATATCTGGTGAATAAGGTGGCAGTCGTAGTACTGAAATTTGTTTTGAGGTTAAAAATTGCTGTACAGACAGAGCAGTATGGGATGGTGCATTATCGTGATGCAGAATAAAATTATCATCAATGTTGGCACGGACACGACCAGCTCTTTTACGAAGTCTTTCTAAAATTTCTTTGTAGTAACATTGGTTAACTGTTTCTCCAGGAGGCACCCACTCTTTATGAGCAATTCCCTTGGAATCAAAGAAGCACACAAGCGTGCATTTCACTTTTGACTTTGACATGCCAGCTTTTTTTGGTCTGGGTGATCCCTTTTAGCACCATTGCGAACTTTGGCGTTTTGTCTCTGTATCGTACCAAAAAAAAACAACTTTCATCACCAGTGATAACACGGCTCAATATTTCTGGATTGATTTCCGTTTGCTCTAACAGATCGGCTGCCACATTTTTCCGTGTTTCTCGCTGTTGTGGTGTGAGATTTTTTGGGACCATCTTTGCACAAATCTTTCTCATACCAAGATCTTCAGTTATTATTAGACGAACCGTTTCTTGATTGACGTTCAGTTCTTCTGTAATCATTTTCACGGATAATCTTCTTTCAGATCGTACGAGTTCACGCGCCCTGGCCAAGTTGACATCCGTCCGTGAGGTTGATGGTCGTCCACTGTGGTCTAGATGTTCAACATTCGTTCTACCTTCACTAAACATTTTATGCCAACGAAAAACTTGAGCTCTTGACATACCCTCCTCTCCAAAAGCCTTCGGAAGCTTACCACAAGTTGTCGTCGCGTTTTCACCCAATTTAACGCAAAAAGAAATGGCATACCGTTGCACAATATTATGCGGTTCCATTTCCGTGACGAGAGACACACATGATGACTTATTACAGCACAACTCATGACTGAGCAGTTGCGTCGATGTTTTGCTTGGACTAGAAGCAGCTTATAGACCAAGGTCAAAGATATTGTGCCTACGCAAGCCTGCAGGGTTGCACATCTTGCAAAGAAAATCAGTCTCATTGGTCTACTGTCGCACCTCGTATATTCTCCTTTTCGTGAAATTTTTTCTTGCTGTTGGTATATTACATTTCACATCCTTTACTTCTGACGTCCTCAGTTACTTTACTGCCGAGACTGCAAACAGGGTCTACTAGTTCTAGTGTCTCATTTCATAATCTGATTCCCTTAAAATCGCAGGCTGTTGTTGTTCGACTACATCCCATTACTCTTGTCTTGCTTTTATTTACGTTCATCTTTAACATTTTTTCAAGACACTATTCATTCTGTTTATATTGACCTTCCTGGTCCTTTGCGATCTCTGACAGAACTATACTTTGAGAGACAGGGAGAGAGAGAGAGAGAGAGAGAGAGAGAGAGAGAGAGAGAGAGAACACAGCACAAAGGGATTATCCGAATGGGATGCAACTCGATAGATGTGATGAACATGTACAGAGAAACAAATGATAACAATTTCAGAAAAATTATATGGTTTATTCAAGAGAAAGAGCTTCACAAAGTGAGCAAATCGGTAACATGTTGGTCCCCACCAGACTCTCCTGCGAGCAGAGCATTGATTGATAGAACTGCTGGATGTCCTCCTGAGGGAGATCATGCCAAATTTCCAATTGGCACGTTACACCCTCAACTCCCGAGCTGACTGGACAGCCTTGTCCATAATTTTGCAAACGTTTTCGATTGGGGAGAGATCCGGCGACCTTGCTACTCAAGGCAGTGTTTAGCAAGTACGAATACCAGCTGAAACTCTCGCCGTGTGCGGGCAAGCATTATCTTGCTGGAAGGTTAGCCCAATTTGGCTTGCTATGAAGCACAACAAAACAGGGCATAGAATATCGTCCCTGTACTGCTGTGCTGTAAGGGCACCGCGAATGACACCACTGCTGGGTTGTCGGGCCTTATGGTGGGTGTATGGTGGTCAGGTTGGCATCCCACCGCTGTGTGGGGCGACTCTCTACACGTCTTCGCTGGTCGTCGGGGCTCAACTCGAAGCTGGAGTGATCACTGTACTCTAGTCAATGAGATAGTGGTGGGGTACCGACCTGACTGTCGGCCACCATACGGCCTGACAGCCAGGAGTGATGGTGTGCGGTGCCATTTCGTTTCGTAGCAGGAGCCCATTGGTTGTCATCCACGCCACCCTTACAGCCGACGATATTCAGCCCCCAGGAGAAGCCATCCTGGGCCTACATTAAAGCACTCCGTCTTCAGGCCACAAGTGGCCCATCGGGAGCATCCGACCGCCGTGTCATCCTCAGATGAGGATGTGGATAGGAGGGGTGTGTGGGCAACACACCGCACACCTGGTCGTTGTGATGGTTTCCTTTGACCGGAGCCGCGACTATTCGGTCGAGTAGCTCCTCAGTTGGCATCACGAGGCTGAGTGCACCCCGAAAAATGGCATCAGGGCATGGCGGCCTGGATGGTCACCGATCCAAGTTCTGGCCACGCCCGACAGCTCTTAACTTCGGTGATCTGACGGGAACCGGTGCATCCACTTTGGCAAGGTCGTTGCTGAGCCTACATTACGGTAAGACAATACCCGCCCGCACACGGCGAGAGTTTCTACCACTTGTTTTCGTGTTTACCAAACCCTACTTTGGCCAGCAAGGTCGTTGGATCTCTCTCTAACTGAGAACGTTTGGAGGATTATGGGCAGCTACCTCCAGCAAGCTCAAGATTTTGATGATTTAATGCTCCAGTTGGACAGAATTTTACACGAAATCCCTCAGAAAGATATCCAACAACTCTTTCAATCAATACCAAGCCGAATAGCTACTCGCATTAGTGCCAGAGCTGAACCAGTGCGTTATTGACTTGCTCACTTTGTGAAGCTCTCTGTCTCGGATTAATCATCAATTTTTTCTGAAACTGTAACCATTTGTTTTTCTGTACATGTACATCGCATCTACCGATTTGCATCCCACTCGGATAATTTGTTTGAGGTTCGTCGTTTCTTTTTGTCTTAGAGTTAGACTGTCGTAGGCAATCATTATTCTTTCCACTTCTTCTCTCTGAAATATAGACCAATTCGAATTTCTTCTTACTTTCCTTTACCGTTTTCCTTATGTACATACTGAACAACATCGGAATAGGCAGTTTGTGCTTCACTTTCATTCTCTTCATCTCTTCTGCTTGCAATCCGTTTTCTGTACAAGTTGAACATAACGTTTCGCTCGCTGTATACAGGGTGGTCCATTGATAGCGGCCGGACGAAATATCTCACGAAATAAGCATCAAACGAAAAAACTACAGAGAACGAAACTTGTCTAGCTTGAAGGGTGAAACCAGACGGCGCTATGGTTGGCTCGCTAGAAGGCGCTGCCATAGGTCAAACGGATATCAACTGCGGTTTTTTTAAAAAATAGGAACCCGTATTTCTTATTACATATTCGTGTAGTACGTAAAGAAACACGAATGTTTTAGTTGGACCACTTTCTTCACTTTATGATGTATGTGTTGATGTATGGATATTGTGATCAAAATGCCCAACGGGCGAGTGCTATGTATGCTGCTCGGTATCCTGGACAACATCATCCAAGTGTCCGGACCGTTTGCCGGATAGTTACGTAATTTAAGGAACCAGGACGTGTTCAGCCACATGTGAAACGTCAACCACGACCTGCAGCAAATGATGATGCCCAAGTAGGTGTTTTAGCTGCTGCCGCTCCTAATCCGCACATCAGTAGCAGACAATTTGCGCGAGAATTGGGAATCTCAAAAATGCTACATCAACATCGATTGCACCCATACCATATTTCTCTGCACCAGGAATTGCATGGTGACGACTTTGAACGTCGTGTACGTTCCTGGCATTGGGCACAAGAGAAATTACGGGACGATGACAGATTTTTTGCAAGCGTTCTATTTAGCGACAGCGGTAACGTAAACCGGCATAATATGCACTATTAGGCAACGGAAAATCCATGATGGCTGCGACAAGTGGAACATCAGCGACCTTGGCGGGTTAATGCATGCTGCGGCATTATGGGAGGAAGGATAATTGGCCCCCATTTTATCGATGGCAATCTATATGGTGCAATGTATGCTGATTTCCTGCGTAATGATCTACAGATGTTACTACAAGATGATTCACTGCATGACAGAATGGCGATGTACTTCCAACATGAAGGATGTCCAGCACATAGCTCGCGTGTGGTTGAAGCGGTATTGAATAGCACATTTCATGACAGGTGGATTGGTCCTCGAAGCACCATACCATGGCCCGCACGTTCACCGAATCTGACGTCCCCGGATTTCTTTCTGTGGGGAAAGTTGACGGATATTTGCTATCGTGATTCACCAACAACGCCTGACAACATGCGTCAGCGCATTGTCAATGCATGTGCGAACATTACGGAAGGCGAACTACTCGCTGTTGAGAGGAATGTCGTTACACGTATTGCCAAATGCATTGAGGTTGACAGACATAATTTTGAGCATTTATTGCATTAATGTGGTATTTGTAGGTAATCACGCTGTAACAGCATGCGTTCTCAGAAATGATAAGTTCACAAAGGGACATGTATCACATTGGAACAACCGAAATAAAATGTTCAAACGTACCTACGTTCTGTATTTTAATTTAAGAAACCTACTTGTTACCAACTGTTCGTCTAAAATCGTGAGCCATATGGTAGTGACTATTACAGCGCCATCAGTTACAAAGCGAAAAAAGTGGTCCAACTAAAACATTCATATTTCTTTACGTACTACACGAATAGGTAATAAAAATGTGGGTTCCTATTTAGAAAAATATAGTTGATATCCGTTTGACCTATGGCAGCGCCATTTAGCGGGCCAACCATAACGCCATCTGGTATCCCCCTCCAAGCTAGACGAGTTTCGTTGTTTGTAGTTTTTTCGTTTGATGCTTATTTCGTGAGATATTTGGCCCGGTCACGATCAGTGGACCACCCTGTATAAGCCATGATGAAAAATTATCAGCAGTCTGTCCTGTGACTAGCATGAAAGCTACGATGAAAGACAGGAGTAATTCTATAAATGCCGACAGCGATGGGCGGGTAACGTTGAACCCTACATGTTCCTCTCGAGACGATGAACGATAGGAATACTGAAAGGTCTCTGTTGGATTCCTTTCATGTTAATTTCTTAAATCTGCTGTCATTCACGGCATAAATTCCTCTTCTAAATTTACTGTGGTGTTTCTGACTATCTGGGAGGAGACTGAGCAGTGAAACGTGTTACTTTTACACATAAACAAGAACGATCTGTCACACTACTACACTTTAAAACACAGTTTATATGTAATTCATGTCACGCAGTCTCATACGGAACCTACATCCGCTTTCTTTTATGTACTGTATATGATAAGATACTGTCATCCCCCTTCCCTACTGTGTGAGAGGATGAATGAGCAAATGTATTTCTAGTTGCATGCTTGATGGTAGCAGACAAGCCTGTCTGCTAGAGAACAGTAGGACCAATGTCATAACAGGCAGCTACGCTTTCTAAAAGCAGAGAGGTTTCTATTCTTAGTATGGTCCTGTCCGTCCCTTGTCATGTTGGTATAGGAAGCTGCCTCTCTGGTCACTTCCGTTTGTATCTGTTAAGCACGCTCGGTAGGTCGGTCTGTCCGCGGCGAGCGTCTGAAATGGTAAGATCTCCGGCTAAGCGCGTGTCTGCTAAGTCCGTAGGACAATGGATTTCTTAAGTTCAGCCTAACTGAAACTTTAATCACCTTTATTTCAGGTTTAGCTCTAAAATATCTAATGTTATCTTAAATTGCAACGCAATGTAATTCGAGTGTGAAGTTCAGAATATCTTCTGGTAGTTGTTTTGTCACTACTTTGTGAGTAAAGTGGAACCACGTGTTGATCAGTAACTCTAACTAAGATCATCAATCTTAAATGCGAATGTGCGTGAGATTATAACACAATATTTTTCAATATAGCAACTTTTCTTTATGTTCAACCCACGTGAGGTGTACTTTGTGAGACCAATACTACGTGCTTATACAATTGTTTGACCCATCAGGTTAATAGTAAGGCGATAGTAACCAGTTCGACTTTTGTAAATTGCGTTTCGATGTAATTTATTTTAACTATCAAACTTATTGTGGAGTTACACTCTTTGTGTAAACCCAGTTGACCACTTGAAGCATGTGGTGTAAGCATCAAAGTAGCCCTCAGCTATTCTTTTCGGGAAGATTTCACAGAGAGTTAGTATGAATTTAGTATACCAGTGTGTGGTAATTTCATGACGGAGAGGATTGCGCTACGAACGTGACTTCTTTGGGTGAAAATTGAATCGGTTGGTTGTGGTTAATTTCCTCGTGCATATGTTTCAACGTTCTTCGTGTGTTATTTTATGAATGCAGTGTTGTATGTAGTCTCCCAATCTTGGCTCCCTATTTGATGTGTTCCGTAGGATTACAAACTCACATTTACACAATCCTAAATAAGGCACCAGTTTAGTTCTGAATCAAGTTTGATATGCTGAAATGTTAACGGAATAATGATCAATGTTAAAATAAATGTCCAAATTTAAACTGATTTATTTCTTTTTATTAAAATTCTCTTTTAATATATATATATATATATATATATATATATATATATATATATATATATATATATCACCGGTTCTCGTAACATGAGTACTAAAAGATTATAATTAATGTTACTCTGGTTGGGAATTTGGTAAGCTAGACTGGATACCTGGTGAAACAGTTGTGCAGTAATGCAAGTTTAACTTCCTCAGATAGCTCACAGCTTTTAACCCACTTTTATGGTCTTGAATATCAGTACCGCTTTCAGAACAACTTAAAGCATCAACATTACAATACTGTAAGATATGTGCATTATTAACAGACAAGTTGTTAGACTATAATTCAGTGTTATTGTTAAATCTATTTTATAACTTCCAGATATGGAATGGTGATAAATTCATGTTGACGTAAACGAAGTAGACTAGAGACAGACACGTTTTTTCCTCTCACGGTCAGATATTGGTTCTCTCCCCGCAGCTGTGGCCTTCTGCTGAGCAGCGCTTTTTAATCCCGTCTTTACGTCGTCTGCCACCCCGTTTCCTTTCTCATCTATCGTCGCCGAATCTGCGGCATCGGCTTTTCTCTCCGTGCCTACTCTGCGGCTTCTGTTATTGCTCCGACCACGGCAGGAGAGGCCAGATATCGCGCCGGCCACCTAGAAAAACAGATGCTGGCCGCAGCGGTGGGCAGAAGTGGGCGCGGAAGGCTGTACAGAACCATCGTCACTATCGAATATCGATTATCGACTGTCAGCAGAACGCACTCGAGACATACGAGATGCGATCAGGCAATATGGTGAATAATTTTATTAGAAACAAAGTAATAAGCTTACATGGAATTTAATTTCCTTGAAAGTACTGCCTCCGGCTGGCAATGCACTTTTCCCACAGTTGACTCCGTTATTTGAAGCATTTCTGGAAGGGTGTTGAACTGGTCTGTTGCGGCCCACCCAGTGTCAGGAATGGTGTCAAAACGTTTTCCTTTAAGAATAGTTTTAATTTTTGGGAAGAGTAAGAAGTCCATGGTTCTGTATCTAGCGAGTAAGGCGGATGTGTGCAGACAGGAACACTTTTTTCCGGCCAAAAATTTGAGAATCAAAAGCAAGGTGTGGTACAGCGCGTTGTCGTGATGAAGAAGAAAGCCACTGGCCCATTTTTCTGGTATATTTCTTCGTACATCGTTTCGCAAATGTTATAATACACCCTTGTAAAATTTGGCATTTGCAGTTCGTGTCACCTTCTAACGAATTCTCATCACACTGTGCCCTCGTTATCGAAAAAAGTGAGCATAACTTGGATACTCGATTTTAATTGACGTGCCTTTTTAGAGAGAGGAGATCGTTAGTTTTCCATTGGGAACGTCTCAGAATCATACTCATAGACCCAAGTTTCATCTCCATTTACAATTTTAAACATGAAGAACGGGTTTGAATGAATGTGACTCTTTAACTCTGTGCAGACTGACACACGATTTTCCTTCTATTCATCGCTCAAAAGTCGGGGAATAAATTTTGCACTTGCTCTTCTCATTTGCAAATTATCTGTTAAAATACTATGCACGGTCCCGAGATGCTAAGTTTTCTTCTGTTTTTGAGGTTAATAGATATCCTGAAGATTGCTCGTGTAGAGTCCTGTACGGCAAGGAAGCAAGGAGAGGATGTAGTTATGGGTGCCTGGTATCCTGTTTCTGCAACACAAATGCACACATGGATTAATACACTTCTTTATTTACATGAACTGGTATCATTTTCTTAACTTGAGTATAGTCCATGTTTTCTGGTACAAACTCATCAGTAATAGTTCTCTTGCAGACGGCTGTAACGTCAGTATCGGTATTCTTGCTATTACAAACTTTAGTTTCTCACTGCTAGTAAAGTACAATTCTGGTTGAGGTAAACTAGTCGCTCTGCAGTCACTAATGTGGTCGCTATGCATTGCGTAGCCTGTGACTAACTAAACCTGCTCTGTGAGTAAACTGACAGACGCCAAACTGGAGCCGGTCGCGATGCCCGAGCAGTTCTAGGCACTTCAATTCGGAACCGCACGACTATTACGATCGCAGGTTCGAATCTTGCCTCGGGGATGGATGCGTGTGATGCCCTTAGGTTAGTTACGTTTAAGTAGTTGTAAGTCTAGGGGACTGATGACCTCAGATATTAAAACCCATAGTGCTCAGAGCCATTTGAGACAAACTGGATGATTGAGTGAGATCCTATGGTCAGCGCCGGCGGCCTAAATACATGCTGTAGAGAGGGCGTTGGCGGCGTGTTGCTTGTGGGTGTGTCTCTGGCCTCTCTCGTGATAGGTGCGCTTGGTCCAGCTCCTATTAATCGATCTTCGCGCTTCATCTTTGCCGACGTGTATGCTGGCGACAGCTTACGGCAACATAACTCGTCTTCTACCGACTCATTTCCTCTTTTAAACCACTCTCACCACTTGTAAATTCTGTTCAAAGTTATAGCTTTATCGCCATACAACAATTTCAACGCTTCAGGAGTTTTTTCATCTCTTTTTTGCAATTTGAAATTGATACGATAAACACAATCTCACTGTAGCGTCTCGGAACGCTGTGTGATAGGTGAGAATGTGCCTGTCTCAACGGAACGTGTTATCAAATTGCATCAAATGATTGTAGCATTAGCACTGTTGCTAAAAGAAAAATCGTTTAACATTTTTTTGTCACACCTCGTACACTGCTGGCCATTAAAACTGCACTACCAGGAAGAATAGCAGACAATTACACTGCTGGAAAAAAATTAGTGCACTCTTTTAGAGGATTCCAGTTCACTCAAGATTTATTGTTGAAACAGTGCATATGGAGCAAATGAAATGATAATGTTTACAGATAAATAGCACAAGTGGTAGTGAGTTACCAGGTATCGACCCATGCTGAAACACCCATATTTGTACATGGTGTAGCTTCTCAGGTGGCAATGCAGGTGCTGACTCTGGCGTCCAGACGATCGTACAGATGGCACATATGTCCTGTGATACGTTATGCCACGCCTTCTCGACCTGATCACGTATTTCTATAAGAATTGTTAATTGACTAATCGCACGACTTACTTCTCGTCCCATCACATCCCACTTGTGCTCGATTGGAAACAAGTCCGGAGATTGTGCTGGCGAGGGAAGCTGCTGCACAGCATGTTGAGTTTCACAGGCAGTGTGTGGGCGAGCATTATCCTATGGGAACAACACATCACCTTCCTATTGCAAGAACAGCAAAAGAACGGGTGTGACAACATTCTGCGACGTACCACCCGCTGGTTAGCGTCCCCTCCAGGAACACCAAAAGTGAACGAGAGTTGTAGCTTATCGCAACCCAGACTATAAGGCCTGGGGTGGGCCAGTATGTCTTGGATGACTGTACTCTACGAGGCAGCACTCACCAGCTCTACGCCGTACGTGCAATCGACTATCGATTGCTTGCATGCAGAATATGCTTTCATCGCTGAAGACCACGGCGTGCCATTCGATTTTCCAAGTGACCCTCTGACGGCGTCAGTCAAGCCGTGCACGTCGATGCTGCAGCGCGACAGTGGAAGAGGGGCTAGAGGTGTCCATGCCCGTAGTCCCACTGCTAATAACTGGTTCGCAACAGTTCGTGTTGACAGATCTGGGTTCACAAGCCCTCTTATCTGTGCTGTGGTAGCTATACGATCTGCCATTTCTGCCCTTACAGTACAACAATGGTGGCTGGCGTCTGTGCTGCGTGGACGTCCAAAACCTCGTCTACAGATGTGAGAATGTTTATGTGACTACTGTTATCAGCATCGTTGTACAACTGACGCAGTACTTCCAACATCTGTGGCAATTCTCCGAAAGGACCTTCCTGCCTCTAGGAAGGCCACCAATTGACCCCTTTTAAACTCGCTCACTTGGCTGTTGGAAGCGCGAGTGCGCCTCCACGCATGGTTGCCTACTTGTTTCATACATTCGCAGATTCAGTAGAGAAATCCATTCAAAATTGAATAAGTTTTCATTCAAATGAATGAGGTTAAAGGAGCGTGCCATTTCAAAGTAGTTCCAGTTCTGAGTGTTCAATAACAACACTGCAATGTACTAGAGTGCAAACCATTTATAACAATACGTTAAGCTCTAATCATCTGCTTATTACAGACAGTGAGATGTTAGCTTTGGTATTAGTTGGTATAATAAGGTGCTGAAAGCGCCATTCTGAGAAATAGCAGAGGTGTTTGGGTTTGCTACAAATTGTTGGAACCATTTTAACTAGTTCAGCCTGGTTCACGACAATTATTAGAACACATTTCAACAAGTTCTGTCTTGGAGAAATCTGGGGAACTTGCCGGCCACGGGAGTATCTCAGTATCATGCACAAAGTTCCCGGAGACACGTGCCATAGTGTGCGAGCATTGCCAGACTGGAAAATGGCACCGCGATACTGTCGCGTGAGAGGTAACACACGAGGACGCTGGATAACTATGACGTACCACTGTGCCGCCAGAGTTACATCACCACTTACAACTGTTTTCTAATGTACTAACCGATGACTCCCCACAACATTACGCCAGGGGTGACAACGCTGAGCTTCACCTAGACACGGGAAGTGTCAGATCTGTCCCATGTTGCCGCCTTACTCGTCCTCGATGATCATCTGAGGTGGAGCAGAATACAAAGCGACGCCATTAACCAGCGTTCATGCTGCCCCGTCACGGCTGCACTCCACATGCAGCCGTTTGTGTTGTAGTGCTAACGCCGGCCGGTGTGGCCGTGCGGTTCTAGGCGCTACAGTCTGGAGCCGAGCGACCGCTACGGTCGCAGGTTCGAATCCTGCCTCGGGCATGGATGTATGTGATGTCCTTAGGTTAGTTACGTTCTAGGCCACTGATGACCTCAGAAGTTAAGTCGCATAGTGCTCAGAGCCATTTTTTTGTAGTGCTAACAGCAGCCTACGTGTGGGATGCAAATTTCCCAATCTGGTTGGCCGGCCAGGGTGGCCGAGCGGATCTAGGCGCTACAGTCTGGAACCGCGCTGCTGCTACGGTCGCAGGTTCGAATCCTGCCTCGGGCATGGATGTGTGTGATGTCCTTAGGTTAGTTAGGTTTAAGTAGTTCTAAGTTCTAGAGGACTGATGACCTCAGAAGTTGAGTCCCATAGTGCTCAGAGCCATTTGAACCATTTTTGATCCCAATCTGGTTGCAGCTAGTCTCCGACAAATAGTGGGGATGACACAGGATGTTCTAGGGAGTCCATTACTTGTATGGCAGGCACATATGTGACGGGGTATCCACGTGCTTTGTACACAGTATGGCGATCCTCCCTTGTGGATGTCAGACGTGGTCGAGCTGGAACCTTGACGACAGGTACGCCTTCCCTCACGTGGCCATGCGGCCCAACATCGATCCACTGTCACACTCGAATGCCCCCAAATCTGCACATTGCACTATTCGACCAGCCGGCCAAGTAGAGACCTACAATGAGGCCCCATTCAAACTCTTGTCAGGTGTTGATAACGCAGTCCCACATGAGTACGATGCATCTCTGTGTCCTTCATAATGATCACTCAACATCTGACGCTGTTCATGCCTCATATATACCCTACCTGGCCTGGTAACAGCACTAAACGCGAACAACAACAATGCGCTCTAGTGGCCGTTCTACCAGTCATAGAGAATTGCAGGTCTATAATCATTTACATACCCGCCAACGGTGTGCACGCGTACGAAATTACATTGACAACCGACCACGTTTTCTTCTGGGCGCATCACTTTTTACTGTCAGGCGGTGCATATATTCTTTCACATATTATTTTATTGTTAACAGATGCGATGAATGACCACTTATCACTGTTCTCTGTCTCTGTACGCAGTCGCAACAGTGAGAAAAACGATCGCCCCAGGAGAACAACTTGCTATGAATCCCGTGACTTCACATAAGAAGAAGTGGGAATTGTTCTGGTGAAACAAACAACTGGCTATTGGTCAATAACCTGGCAATAGGCGAAACAACCGCACAATCTCGCTGCTGCTTTTTACTACGATTTCTAAGCAAGTGGGCCTTAGAGCAGAAGCCGATAATTCTGCCTCTCTCGCGTTCCGATATTGCATCCTCCTTTGTCGGCGAGGTGTAAGAGATACTGACACTTAGTTCCACGTTTAATTTTAAGGGAATTCTTATTTGTTGAACGTGACGTAACACTACCTTTTTCGACGCACAAGATAGGGTGCTGTGGTGTTCATTCGTATCATTGTTTCGGGATGGTGTAATTATCACAAACGATAATGTTCTTTGTGAGCTTCCTGTTGCTGTATATTGACCCATACATTGTCTGCTCTTTTTTCTTTTGTGTTTCATCTCTGTTACGGATGCACAATACTCCCTTCTGTCTTGTGCTTTTTCCGTGACCTGCTGCTAACAACGTCCATTTTTAATGTCATCCGGCGTCCCAAATCCCGCCGCCATAAAATTTTTCTCTCTTCTACTCTTAGAGGCACTTCTCCATTCATAATTCTGTCAAGCCGTTTCACTTTAAACGTTTTTCCTCACAAACTCCTTAAGAACCATCCCACGATTTTTCCTCTTTCTTTTTACTGTTAATGATTCCTTACCATGTGACACTCCAGACGAACCAATTGGTGAATCCCCTTCTTAGTTCTGTCGGAAATCTTTTTGCTGTTAGCATATCTTTCTGTTTTTCGGAAGTTCCTTTAACCAAGTTTTAAAGTACTCATAAAATTTACTTGCTCCAAGTTCTTTCTTTGCAATGCTACTTTCACGGCCTTCATGCTTGCTGATTGTCGTCCCTTGAATGTTTCCTACATTTACTTCATCCCATGCCCTTCTCACACTCTTATAACCCTCTTCTTTATAAATTGTAGTTCCATATACTGTGACGATACAACCTGTCACCACGCGAGTGGCATACCACATTTGCAGTGTAGGTGCATGTGTGCTCTCCCAGTTTTCAGTGGCACAACCTAAGAGACAAAAATGGTTCAAATGGCTCTGAGCACTATGGGACTTAACATCTGATGTCATCAGTCCCCTAGAACTTAGAACTACGTAAATCTAACTAACCTAAAGACATCACACACATCGATGCCCGAGGCAGGATTCGAACCTGCGACCGTAGCAGTCGCGCGGTTCCAAACTGTAGCGCCTAGAACCGCCTGGCCACCGCGGCCGGCCCCTAAGAGACACAGCTTTTGTTATTCCACAGAAAGTTCAACTTGGTTGTACTCCGTTACGCCACTTTCCTTCTAGTACTGCTCCCTGATGGCTGTATTTCGAAACACCAGCATTCTGACCCAGTTATCGTGGAGAAACTGCTGCTGTACTCTAGTAGACTTCCGCGTGTTTTCATTTAATAAGTATAATATAGCATTTTCATAAGTCATTTTAAAGTCAAAACATTGGTCGGCCGGCACACTTTCGCAGCTTCTGTAACTACAAGAACAACAACCTATGCTTAGTTTTCTTTTCTGAAGCAGTGTGTGTGTGTGTGTGTGTGTGTGTGTGTGTGTTGTGAGCACAATATTTGCAAACTGTGGTATCGATAGCTACGATGCCAAAACGTAGGTGCGCTCTGCTAGGTTGGCACTACGAGACACCGACGACAGCGCCCTCTAGCAGGTGCTGTGCAGCTCTACGAGCTCCGCGACTGGTTCAGCCCACTTGATCAGGTGCAGACAGCCAGGACACTTCGCTTCAGCATCGCACTTACATACAAAGTTATGTAATCGTTTATCACCTTGTTTTTGTACCAGTAAACCACATTCAGCAGATCCGACTTGCATTACCTTTTCCCGTTTCTACCCATGCGCCGCCTCCCAGGCGGGATACAAATCAAACCAATAATGTAAGCCTATGTTGAAATAAACTTTGTGAGTCCAAGAACTATGAATTGTGAATTATATGTGGGAAATAACCCAGAAGTCTGATGTGGCGGCCGTGAAACTGAAAATTAGTAATGGAAATGCCTTCATTAATGAATGCAATAAGATTCATGGAAGAGTGGAGCGTCTGTAGATGATATTTGTACACCAGCAGTTGGTTAGTTTGCCAAGCAGGCAGCATTTTCGTCTTTTAGTGTTATTTCTTTTGTAAATGTGTTTTTGGCCCCTGAATTATGGCGTAATAAATATTCAGGTATGACATTTGGGTTTCGTCTCCTTCATACGTAATTATTCTCACAGCTCTGATGCCATAACCTGCACTATGACACCAATACCCTCCAATATACAGGGTGATTCAAAAAGAATACCACAACTTTAAAAATGTGTATTTAATGAAAGAAACATAATATAACCTTCTGTTATACATCATTACAAAGAGTATTTAAAAAGGTTTTTTTTTCACTCAAAAACAAGTTCAGAGATGTTCAATATGGCCCCCTCCAGACACACGAGCAATATCAACCCGATACTCCAACTCGTTCCACACTCTCTGTAGCATATCAGGCGTAACAGTTTGGATAGCTGCTGTTATTTCTCGTTTCAAATCATCAATGGTGGCTGGGAGAGGTGGCCGAAACACCATATCCTTAACATACCCCCATAAGAAAAAATCGCAGGGGGTAAGATCAGGGCTTCTTGGAGGCCAGTGATGACGTGCTCTGTCACGGGCTGCCTGGCGGCCGATCCATCGCCTTGGGTAGTTGACGTTCAGGTAGTTACGGACAGATAAGTGCCAATGTGGTGGCGCTCCATCCTGCTGAAATATGAATTGTTGTGCTTCTTGTTCGAGCTGAGGGAACAGCCAATTCTCTAACATCTCCAGATACTGTAGTCCAGTTACAGTAGCACCTTCGAAGAAAAAGGGACCAAAAACTTTATTGGCTGAAATGGCGAACAAATGTACAACTAAATGAAACTTTATAGCTCCCTTAATTCGCCGACGGATAGTGCTTAGCTCTGCCTTTTGTCGTTGCAGAGTTTTAAATTCCTAAAGTTGTGGTATTCTTTTTGAATCACCCTGTATTTTCAGTTGACGCCACGTCGAAAGCTGTGAAACTACGTAGAATTTGTGGCGTCCTGTGTGAACGGTAGCTCATTACAGAAAGCCACAAGCAGTGGCGTCACATTAGTTGCACGTGTGAATCCGGCTTTAACGCATGGGCCGCTGTTAATTATTGCTGGCGCTGTGGGCGACCTGAAACAGCGTCGTTTCGAGCGGCATTCTTGGTAAGTGACCAGCGACTTGAAAACATTGGCAGCTTGGTGGAACAACGACGAGGTTCATGTCATCGGCGGTGCTGGGGGCCGCCTCAGTTTCTCTCTTGAGTCAGTGCCGTTTTAAGAAAAATCATTAAGATTGCTCGTGAGATCGACTATGACTAGCTGTTGATGAAGACTTGTGGCCTGTGGGAAGACAGGCGGCGACTGTCGAATTAAAAGCGAATTGTGGCGGTCGTTTGAGCTAGTGGGCCATTGTGACCTGCGAGTATTTGTATGCCAAGATCGTTTATACTTTGTTTACGTGTGGCAGCCGTTGCCCCCACATCGACCGTCAGTAGTAACAGTGACAGGATCTGAACTCGGAACAATGGTTGTAATGGGTTAAAAATTTGGACTGATTCATAGTAACTGGAGTTACGCTATCACTACCGGAACGCACCTTGTGCCTTGAATTACTTGGTTCTGATTGAAGCTAGAGCTTGACCAACAGCTGTGTTTAGAAAAATTGGTATATACCTTGGCAGCTGAATTTTTTCGTCAACAATCTTGCCGTTTTGAAGCTGGGGGGTTTGATCAGCATAGTGCTTTGAATTAAATCTGTTAATGTTCTTCTTTTTGAGTGACCGAGTTTTACGTAAGAATTTTTGGTAGGCACCTTCAGTGCCTGTTCATGTTAACTGGGGCTGGAGCTTGGCCAGGGCTTGTTTTAGACTGAATTTTCTTTGTGTCTCGAGATTTCCCTATTACTTACGTTGCTATTGTTTGAACAACAAAGTGGACATATTGCGTTTATTTGTGACTCGGACTGGGCCTGACCCTTTGGACGTGTAACTTTTTTTTCTTTCGATGGTCTTCTCCAGCGCTCCCCAAAGACCAGTTCCGCTACACATATGATTCAGTTAAAATAATTTGAACATCAGCATAAGTTATTCATTGTTATGGCGCCCCAAGTAACCACTACTGAATGCTGCTCCAGACGTCAAAGTGACATACGTAGATGACACTATTTTTCAAGAAGGTCACACGTTCTACTAATAGTTCAGTTCCTTGACGATAGAAATCCACTCCTTGGTCACAGAGCCATTTGAAAACCGCTGTGTGAGCGTCCTCGTCGTTAGAAAATCTCTTTCCGCCCCCGATGTTGTTACAGCTTGGCGAGAAGATGGAAATTGTATGGTGCAAGATATGAACTTCCTCATCAGCCTTCGTCAAACTGTTGGCGCATTTCACTACCGCCGGATGTGACATTGCATTTTCTCCATATACCGTCAGACTTTACGTTGAATCTGTGTGAAATTTAGACGCCTTTACACACAAGAATCGTAATCTTGCGTACTTCAGCTTTGGATTACGTTCCCAGTTGTTGCGCCACGCAGTGGGGCACAGTCCTGTAGACCTGGCCAAAACTTCAAAATCTGCTCCAATATGGCCAAAAATGGGTTTGATGAGGTTCCTGACCCTTCTGTTAACGCTTTTTATATCAAAATCGAGAAATTCAAGCTGGCAGCTCCAATATGGCGAAAAGAATCAAGAAAAATTAATGAAGTGGACTAAAAATTTTTCGGTGAACATTTATAATTTTTATGGTAAAATTTATTACAAAATCATCGAAATTACTGTTTTTGTTGCATAAAATACATGTTAGCGACATGTGCTTCTTGTTTTTCATCTTAATTTTCTTCTTCATCTTTTTCCTCACCGACTCTTGTATCCTCTTCATCGTACTCAGCATCTGATTCCTCATAATCCTCCGTAGCAAGTGTCACGAGGACAAAAGCTTCTGATGAAGAAATTTTCACTTTTCTTGGAGATGGTCGTCGTAACTGCCGTCTGCTTCACATCTCCTGTGCACATCTCCTGTACGAAAATTTAAGTATTAACTGTGTTTTTCTTACTTGTCACTTCTTTTTCCGTGTGTTTTTGCTTTTAGGAAGCTTTAATTTTCGAGTACTAGTAATAGTGTTCCATAGATTTCGTGTTTGTTTTGAATACAGTCCAGAGACAGTTAGTGCTTATTTTCATTGTTTCCAAAACGAAGTGTCTAGTAACCACAGTTAAGTCAGCTATCAGCCGCCTTTAGTGAATTAGCAGTCTAGTTAAAAGTTGATTACTTATCTCTCTACAGTAAATTGTTGATTTCTTAGGATGGATAGGATGTGAGACTGCTGTGTACGGACGCAGGAGGAGCTGGTCACTGTTCGCGAACAGCTGAACGTGCCGATGGCCACAGTCAGCCGCCTTCAGGCTGCTGCCTCGGAGTGGGAGTCTGGTGCGTCGCATGGTACGCCCCAGGTGTTACATGCTTCACCCACTGTCCCTGCTGTCGAGACATCTTCGCGGGTACCGGGCGCGGTTGGGCCACCCTCTCCCCAAGGGGAGTGGCGGGTTCAGCGGCGTTCGCGTCGCGCGAGGCGGAGGGTCAATGTGGACGCTGGCCGTGTGGCACCGCCCGCTCTGCCTGTGAGTGGACATGTGGCCGCTCCTTCAGCAAGGACCGAGCAGGCACACGAGGGGAAGTGTTCATTAGCAATTAGGAGTTTCAATGTTAGGCAGGTGATGGAGCCCCTTAGGGAAATAGCGGAAAGGTCGGGGAAGAAGGCCAGTGTTCACTCTGTCTGCTGGCAGGGGGAGGGGGGTTGGGTCTCATCCGAGATGTGGAGGAGGCCCCGCCGGCGGCGATAGAGAGCACTGGGTGCACCCGACTGCAAATTGTTGCTCATGTCGGCACCAATGACTCCTGCCGTCTGGGTTCAGAGGTCATCCTCAGTTCATACAGGCGGTTGGCGGAGTTGGTGAAGGAAGAAAGACTTGCTCGTGGGGTGGAATCTGAGCTAACAATGTGAAGTGTCGTTCCCAGAACCGATCACGTTCCTCTGGTTTGGAGACGAGTGGAAGGCTTAAACCAGAGGCTCAGACGATTCTGCGGAGATCTGGGGTGCAAATTTCTCGACCTCCGCTATCGGGTGAAGGAATGTAGGGTCCCCCTGAATAGGTCAGGCGTGCAACACACGCAGGAAGCGGCTACAAGGGTAGCAGAGTACGTGTGGAGTGCACATGTGGGTTTTTTGGGTTAAAGAATTCCCTCCCTAGGCCCGACAAGACGCCTCCTGAGACGCGACAAGGTAGCAGTAGGCAAAACGCAACAGGGAATGACACTATTAATGTGGTAATAGCAAACTGCAGGAGCGTCTATAGAAAGGTCCCAGAACTGCTCTCATTAATAAACGGTCACAATGCCGACATAGCACTAGGTACGGAAAGTTGGCTGAAACCAGATGTATACAGAAATGGAATTCTAAACTCACATTGGAATATATACCGCAGAGACAGGCTGGACAGTGAAGGGGGAGGCGCGTTTATAGCGATAAAAAGTGCAACAGTATCGAAGGAATTTGACGGAGATCTGAATTGTGAAATTTTGTGGTTGAAGGTCACGGTTAAAGCAGGCTCAAATATGGTAACTGGATGTCTCTATAGGCCCCCTGGCTCAGCAGCTGTTGTGTCAGAACACCTGAAGGAAAATTTGGAAAATATTTCGAGTAGATTTCCCGACCATGTTATAATTTTGGGTGGAGATTTTAATTTGCCGGATATAGACTGGGAGACTCAAACGTTCATAACGGGTGGCAGGGACAAAGAATCAAGTGAAATTTTTTAAAGTGCTTTATCTGAAAACTACCTTGAGCAGTTAAACAGAGAACTGACTCGTGGCGATAACATATTAGACCTTCTGGTGACAAACAGACCCGAACTATTTGAAACAGTTAACACAGAACAGGGAATCAGCGATCATAAAGCGGTTACAGCATCGGTGATTTCAGCCGTAAATAGAAATATTGAAAAAGGTAGGAAGATTTTTTTGTTTAGCAAAAGTGACAGAAAGCAGATTTCAGAGTACTTGACCGCTCAACACAAAAGTTTTATCTCAAGTACAGATAGTGTTGAGGATCAGTGGACAAAGTTCAAAACCATTGTACAATATGCGTTAGATGAGTATGTGCCAAGCAAGATCGTAAGAGATGGAAAAGAGCCACGGTGGTACAACAACCGAGTTAGAAAACTGCTACGGAAGCAAAGGGAACTTCACAGCAAACATAAACATAGCCAAAGCCTTGCAGACAAACAAAAATTACACAAAGCGAAATGTAGTAGGAGGAGGGCTATGTGAGAGGCGTTCAATGAATTCGAAAGTAAAGTTCTATGTACTGACTTGGCAGAAAATCCTAAGAAATTTTGGTATTATGTCAAAGCGGTAGGTGGATCAAAACAAAATGTCCAGACACTGTGACCAAAATGCTACTGAAAGAGAGGATGACAGACTAAAGGCCGAAATACTGAATGTCTGTTTCCAAAGCTGTTTCACAGACGAAGACTGCAGTGTAGTTCCCGCTCTAGATTGTCGCACAGATGACAAAATGGTAGATTTCGAAATAGATGGCAGAGGGATAGAAAAACAATTAAAATCGCTCAAAAGAGGAAAGGCCGCTGGACCTGATAGGATACCAGAGCGATTTTACACAGAGTACGCGAAGGAACTTGCTCCCCTTCTTGCAGCGGTGTACCGTAAGTCTCCAGAAGAGCGTAGCGTTCCAAAAGATTGGAAAAGGGCACAGGTCATCCCCGTTTTCAAGAACGTCGAGCAGATGTGCAGAACTATAGACCTATATCTCTAACGTCGATCAGTTGTAGAATTTTGGAACATGTATTATGTTAGAGTATAATGACTTTTCTGAAGACTAGAAATCTACTCTGTAGGAATCAGCATGGGTTTCGAAAAAGACGATTGTCTGAAACTCAGCTCGCGCTTTTCATCCACGAGACTCAGAGGGCCATAGACACGGGTTCCCAGGTAGATGCCGTGTTTCTTGACTTCCGCAAGGAGTTTGATACAGTTCCCCACAGTCGTTTAATGAACAAAGTAAGAGCATATGGACTATCAGACCAATTGTGTGATTGGATTGAAGAGTTCCTAGATAACAGAACGCAGCATGTCATTCTCAATGCAGAGAAGTCTTCCGAAGTAAAAGTGATTTCAGGTGTGCCGCAGGGGAGTGTCGTAGGACCGTTGCTATTCACGATATACAGAAATGACCTTGTGGATAACATCGAAAGTTCACTGAGGCTTTTTTGCGGATGATGCTGTAGTATATCGAGAGGCTGTAATAATGGAAAATTGTACTGAAATGCAGGAGGATCTGAAACAAATTGAAGCTTGGTGCAGGGAATGGCAATTGAATCTCAATGTAGTCAAGTGTAATGTACTGCGACTACATAGAAAGAAAGATCCTTTACCATTTAGCTACAATATAGCAGGTCAGCAACTGGAAGCAGTTAATTCCATAAATTATCTGGGAGTAGGCATTAGGAGTGATTTAAAATGGAATGACCATATAAAATTAATCGTCGGTAAAGCAGATGCCAGACTGAGATTCACTGGAAGAATCCGAAGGAAATGCAGTCCGAAAACAAAGGAAGTAGGTTACAGTAGACTTGTTGGGCCCCTGCTTGAATACTGCTCACCGGTATGGGACCCGTACCAGATAGGGTTGATAGAAGAGATAGAGAAGATCCAACGGAGAGCAGCGCGCTTCGTTACAGGATCATTTAGCAATCGCGAAAGCGTTACGGAGAAGACGTGGAAGACTCTGCAAGAGAGACGCTCAGTAGCTCGGTACGGGCTTTTGTTGAAGTTTCGAGAACATGCCTTCACAGAGGAGTGAAGCAGTATATTGCTCCCTCCTACGTATATCTCGCGAAGAGACCATGAGGCTAAAATCAGAGAGATTAGAGCCCACACAGAGACATACCGTGAATGCTTCTAGCCACGAACAAAACGAGACTGGAATAGAAGGGAGAACCGATAGAGGTACTCAAGGTACCCTCCGCCACACACCGTCAGGTGGCTTGCGGAGTATGGATGTATGGCTCTGAGCACTATGGGACTCAACTGCTGAGGTCATTAGTCCCCTAGAACTTAGAACTAGTTAAACCTAACTAACCTAAGGACATCACAAACATCCATGCCCGAGGCAGGATTCGAACCTGCGACCGTAGCGGTCGTGCGGTTCCAGACTATAGCGCCTAGAACCGCTCGGCCACCCCAGCCGGCCACCGTATTTTTCACGCGAGAAGACTTTCGTCCAAAGCTTAAGCGATACCGCTTTATTAACTTGTTTGTTAATTCCTGTGCTTTGTCTGACAACCGACCCGTTGGTAAAATTGTAGTTATAATTATGTCGGGTCCGTGGATCAACAGTCTTGTGGAAAGTAAAACTTTCTGTTTTTCTCGTTCACGTTTCACAATTTCTTTGCTTACATTCTGGTAAGAAGTTAATTAACAAAAACTGGTTGTTAATTTATGATTAAATAGTGAAATCATTGCTCGCAATTAAATACAAGCGTTCTGGAATAGCCTGAATTAAAAAAAAAATTCGTCTGATTTCGCTGAACAATAACATTTCATCTGAACGACACTGTAACCTCCCCGCAATATTTTAAATAAATGTTAATTTGAAATGGAGCCTAGTGTAACCTTCCAACAAAAATAATGTTTAATAATAATGCGAAATGGAGCCAAGCTTAAACTCGCCACAAAAATTAAGGAATGAAAATTGACCAAAAACCACACAATAATGTTAATTAGATAATGAACCATGAACCGTATCTAACATCTCAACAGAAATAATTAAACCTGATCAATTTCATAAGGACAGCAGCGCTGACCTTCGGCCCTGTATTCTGAATAAAAAAGCAAAAATTCTCACCTCAATAAAAAAACTGCATCTATATCTGCTCTTATCTATAGACACAGCTGGCGTATATTTAATTTTGATTCTTGGAGGAAATGCATAGGAAATATTCTTTAGCTTGAAATGAATGTCTTTCTTTAAAGAGTTACTTTATAAAAAAATTATTATTGGGGCATTTTTTCTGAACAAATTAAATTACAAATAACATACATTATTCAATATGCGCAATGCTGCTTCATTACCTTCTACAACAATACTCATCGTCCACCACAATCCTAACCAGAGTCGCAAGAAGAGCACGCCGCCGACGCATGCTAACTTCCTACTACCGTATCCGACTGACTACTACTACAGACAGAGTACAACTGCTCCTGCCGACTCGCTACACGCAACTACTGTCGTCTCGCGCGGTCAAGCGCAGACTAGCAACGATAAATAACTCTCTGGTCAGAGATTCTGTCATGCCTCGCCATCGCTGGTAATGAATACATACGTCTTTCATAACCCTCCACTGGGGGGGCAAAAATTTGGCAGCGATGGTGAATCATTTGGACTTGCCATGAGCAACAAATTTTTGTTAACTAACTAACTTTACAATCACAGAATATACAGATATATAGGTGCAGAACATGAAGTAAATATAGTGCACATGCACCGAGTACAGAACATATCAGGTAATGACAAAATATATATACAATGAGTACAAAACAAATTAACAAATGACATAAGTGCACATGCACTGTAGTTCAGAACATATCAGCAAATCGCAAAAATGTATAGGTCGTGAATACAAATCATGTTAGCAAAAATGATTTTCACTATGTTACAATAATTATTATAGGAAAGGGAAGGATTGCATCATGGTTGTAGCACTTTAGGTTGCACGCAGCTGCACTGAAAGTCCATATCTTTCTACAGAAGCACAACACCAAGTGAGACAATCTGAAGTTCTTTTCCCAGAAGTATTAATCAGCGTAGCCAAGACAATGAAATGTCGTAGTAGTATTCCATGTTATATTTTTGGTAGTACATTAGGTACACCAAACAGTGGGACCATAATAGCATCTCCATCGCTCACGGTAGTGGACAGCATGTCGTGTCAACATCACGCTCTTGCAAGGTACACCAACGTAGAATTAGTGCAAAAACCAAATATAGTGCTCCATGATCATGAGGATATACAGGACAAACGGATATTGCAGTAATTTCAGGTAATTAGGTCAGAAGGTGAAGGACACTAAGTCACATACTAGTCTTCATTGAAAATGACACTAATAGTTGGTGGCACTCATTGCCCGGTTATTGAACATTTCTGTACCATGTATGTAGTATTACAGAATAACGTTCATGAGTTGTTTTACAGAGAACATTTGGACTCATTGTCTAATTATCAACCATCAGAAGTCATCATTGAAAACAGGAGCTAATAAACGACATAGTATCACAGAATAAAATTCATAAGTCGTTTTACAGAGAACATTGGCACTCATTGCCTAATTATAAAGCATCATAGGTCATCATTGAAAACAGGAGGTAATAAATGACATAGTATTACAGAATAATGTTCATCAGTCGTTTTAAAGAGAACATTTGCACTCATTGCCTAATTATAAACCATCAGAAGTCATCATTGAAAACAGGAGCTAATAAGTGGCATAGTATTACAGAATAATGTTCATGAGTCGTTTTAAAGAGAACATTGGCACTCATTGCCTAATTATAAACCATCATAAATCATCATTAAAAACAGGAGCTAATAAATGACATAGTATTACAGAATAATGTACATAAATCGTTTTACAGAGAATATTGGCACTCATTGCCTAATTATAAAGCATCAGAAGTCATCATTGAAAACAAGAGCTAATAAATGACATAGTATTACGGAATAATGCACATAAATCGTTTTACAGAGAACATTGGCACTCATTGCCTAATTATAAAGCATTATATACATATATTAAGTAAGCAATGCATTGCGTTGGGTAATTACTGAAGAATGAAAATATTTGCTTTTGAGTTCTTGCTGCAAATGAAGATGTGTAACGTCATTTGTCATGAGTCAGCTGTAACAAGATTATGAAACAAGTGGAGTATATATAATCACATTCATAAATGACATAGATTTAATGTACAACTGCTTATAGCACATTAATTTCATAAATAATTTCTCCTGCAAAATACAAGAATGGATTATTAAACTGAAAGAAGAAACGCATTTTATGCTGACAAGTAGTGAACTTCGAATTAACAGGTAGTGAAATGTGTATAAAAAAATGTGTTCCCTAGCTGTCCTTTCCAAAACCTTCAGTCATCATACTATGCAATATAACACATACTGTCAAAACGAACTGCAACAAATACTTAAATAACTACATAGCATCTCTTAACTAACAGCAAATATATAAACTTCATCATTATTTTCATCTGCAAGAAAAAAACTTCATTATCCATATCACCATAACTCCATTAGTATCATCACCTGTAAAGAAAAACTTCATTATCCATAGTAGCATACTCTTCATTATTATTCATCACCATTCATTATCATCTGCAAAAAAAGTCACTTCATTATTCATTATACAATTATTCCTTATTTCTATCATATTTCATCACTAAAACTAAGATGTGTAGTTCTGTCTGACAGCCTGCATCAATCGCCTTGTATTCTGAAAGAAAAAATTAGTTAAGACTGCTATTCTACGATGTGTATAGTATATTCTTGTTAATGCTTGTTAATCCTGATCCATTTACTCTTCATCACGAAGTATTGTATCCTCTCTCGTTCATTCCGAGGGTGAAATTTCCATTTCTGTTTAATTTATTTCGTTTATACGTTATTTCTTTCTGAAAATGATGAACAAAGATTAATGTCTTGCATTTAATTCATATACCCATTAGATAAAAACTGGTTTATAGTAGCATAATTGAGCATACAGCATAGCATGACAGAAAACGTAATATGTCAAAAACATAGATAGTGTTCAGAGGCAAAAATGTACCCGGTGTATCACAATGTAGCAGCAAAAAAAAAAAAGTAAAGTAGTCACGATGTTGAGATATCATAAGGCAAAAATGTCTAAGTCAACTGGTGTTTGCTATATCTTAACTATTTCATAGTGCATACAAACAAAACAGGAAAACAATCGTACATACATAAAAAAATGATGACAAGAAATGTGACTTTCTTTGTGTTCAGCTTGTATGTTGTGTAGTTAATAGAGGCGAGAATTAAAGACTTTAATGGAGAGAGAATTTAATAAAATTAATATGTCACTAGATAAAATTGCATAATTATTCATAAGATACATAAGTTTATCTGGAAAAATGTGCACGGTCTGATGTGTAACGACAAGAAGAGCGACCTGCTAACCTTACCTTGCTGGGCACTTGCCAAGAAAAAATACGACAATCGTCAGTAAGTATTCATGTGAATATAATTGCATAAGTGGTCATAAAAATTAGCAAATGGTATTACAGCATGTTAAATCATAAAGTATCTTCATTCAATAAAAGGTTTGATATTCGATATGTGGTGGTTTCCTTTGGTTTTTCTGGTTCTCAAAGTTTCGACGTGTACAACATTGGGGTGAGGAATGCTGCGAATCCGATATGGACCTGCGTATAGAAGTTCAAATTTACTGCACCTACCTTTTACTCTATTGGATAAATAGTGTGTACGTACTAATATCTTCTGTCCAATGTGAAAGTCACGGCGTGTACAAAGCTGTTTTTGCTGTCTTCTCTGGCGCTCTGCGGTACGTTTGATGTTGTTCAGCGCAATGTCAATTATTTCATGGTGTCGTAGTCGACGAGATGTAGGAAAGTTTACTAATTCTTTAATTTTGTTATGTGGTTCAACATTTTTCAGTATAACAGACGGAGATAGCATAGTGGATTCATTTGGTATGGAATTAATTACATCAGCATGTTTCAAATAACGTTTTCGTGAACAAGATTCTGCGTGTCAAAAGTATTGTTTGCGTTACTGGAATATGCAACCTGTATTGTATTTAATCAAATTCTATCTGGCGTGTTATTATTTTCAGGAGGATGCTGTGGCATTTCAACTATTTGTGCTGTTCTGTTATTTCTTCCTGACGAATTACGTTCGGGATGATATCTATTGTCTGGTTCATTCATGATTATTTGTTGTGGCGGATGTTCTTGCTGCTGATAAGACCGACTGTTATTAAATATACGCTGAAAATTGTGTTCATTACTTTTACGTCTGTCATGATAGTCATTTCTATACGGCGCATTGCGCTAGGAATTGAAATAGTGTGTTTTCTATACGTAGTTATTTCCTTGTTGCTGTGCGCTACCATTTGTTGGAGCTGAGACTATACGTGCACGCGGCGAAACATTAAAGCTTGGTTGACCTTGTACACTGCATTGTTGGTTAGGTATGCTAACCGGCTGGCTTTCATGCTGTTGCAGTGAAAAACGTGTATTGTTACCAAAATGCGTTCGCTGTTGCTGAAAATTTTGTACATACTGATGGTTAAAATTTTCTCTGGTATTAAAGTTCTCGTGGTTGTTATTTCTGGAACATCGAATGATAACTGTCACTTTCGGTAAAATTTGTCATATCAGGTTTTCTTTACACGTTTCGTAATACTAGATACAGCGATAGTTAAAGAGCTGTTTTGATAGATATAAAGGATAGTAGAAGAGAAGGCAGCAGTGCAGAAAACTAAAGATGAAACAGCACCACTACGGCTCGGGGCCCTGTGCACGCTACGGCACATATTCATTAAAGCGTAATGAGTCCCATGAGGCCAATTACGCGCTGCAAATAAATTTTAGCTTTTGCGTTACAGGCAATGGCGGTAAAAATTCGGATGCAAGTTGTTGTATCCATGCTAATTGTAGTTTCTGTATTACAGGCAATGCTATTGAAAATACAAAAACAAATTGTCGGATACGGTTTAAAACGTGTACCTGTGCTCTGTCATTTTCAAATACCTTAGATTTTTTTAGAGATACAAATTGCTTATAATCAACGTTCTCGTCACTGAATATGTGAACAGGTTCACGATTACATAAGAATCTGTTTGTCTGTGTCTTTTCGGATTTTAAGTTGCGTAGCTTTTCGGATTTAAAGTCGCTTAGTCTCTGTAAATTGCTTAAGTTATACTGTCTGTGTGGGTGTGATAAATGTTCGCAACGTGGCGTATTCTGTGACGTGTTATTAACTGAAATAATTTTCATTTCTGTTACTTTTATACTTTCGTCAATTTGACTGATCTGTTGTTCAAATTTCTTATCGATTTCCGTATCCAGCGTGTGTGACAGTTCTGGTGATTTTAAATTAAACTCGTCGTGTACCTGTGCTCTGTCATTTTCAAATACTTTAGATTTTCTTACGGATAAGAATTGCTCGTGATCAACGTTATCGTCTCTGAAAGTGTGAACAGGTTCACGATTGCATAAGAATCTATTTGTCTCTGTCACTTCGTATTCTAAGTCACGCAGTCTCTGTAAATTGCCTAAATGACACTGGCTGTGTGAGTGTGACAAATGCTCGTAACGTGGCGTATTCTGTGACGTATTAGTGACTGAAACATTTTTTATTTCTGTCACTTTAATACGTTCGTCAATTTGGTTGTTCTGTTGCTCACATTTCTTATCGACTTCCGTATCCACAATGTGTGAAAGTTCTGGTGACTTTAAATTAAACTCGTCGTGTAACTGTGTTGCGTTTTTAGGACATTGTTCAGCGACTGCACTAATTTCATCACTATGTGATTCTGTTGTGGCTACTTGTGTATTAATTAATTCTTGTGCAACAGATCTATTTTCCTCACTACTGTTCCTAGCATGAGCCTTACTTTCTTCACATAATTGTTCTTTCGTGTCGTGACGTTGCACGGTAACAGCTGTAATCTGTTCACTAACTTGTTTGTTAGGTTCGTTAAGGTTGTCGTGTTTTTGATTCGACAGATTGAAACTTTCATTAAGTATTTCGATCGACATGTCATATTTTTCATTGAGTTGTTTGAAATGGTTGTTTAGTTTTTCATTAAGTTGTTTGTTCATTTGTAGCAAAAATGCTATAATTTGATCCTCAGTGACATTACCTACTCTATTCTCTGTGCTGTTTGATGGCGTACCTGCAATTGTCACGTTTTGCGTAACCATTCGGTCATTTTGTGATTCTTGAAAAGGTTTGCTAATCGGATGTGCACTGTTAATCACTACCTCGGAATCAAATAAATCTGTCCTACTCTGATTACTCTGTTCATTTTCATTAGAAAAATTTATCTGTTTGTCACGTAAATCCTGCAAACCGGGTGTGTTAAGCTGGGCAGCGCTCATTGCAACAGAACGCCCCGCGTCATCTATTGTCGTTAAATTAACAGAGGACACAATAGAATTCGTCTGTTCAGCACTAGGATCAAAATCAACATTAGTGGTCGGTACACACTGATTGTTAGTAAATGGAGGATTGTCATCATTACACTGTGTGTCGCAAGTACTATTGGTCAAGTTGTTTAAGTCGGCTATTTCACTCATTATACATCGCGATGTACTGTTTACAGTTTTTCGCGGCATTTTAACACAAATCAGAACTATTCACAAATCAAACAAAGACAATACAAAATGCAACAAACACAATTATAACAAAGAGCAACGAATTGCTGATGATCTGTGAAAGAAAGTGACAAAATTAGTAAAAGCGTTGCGCCAAATGCTAATTATTTTTAAGTAAATAAGAGCGGATATATGACCACTTCTCAGAAGATTCACAAAGAAATACGATCCTGGTCCGGATGTCGCCAAGTGTAACCTCCCAGCAAAAATTTTCAGTGAATAATATGAATGCAAATTGGAGCCAAGTGTAACCTCCCCACACGAAAAATGTTAAATGAAAATGGAAATGGGAGCCAAGCGTAACCTCCCCGCAAATAATATTGTTAAATACGAAATGTGAAATGGAACCAAGCTTAAACTCCCCACAAAATTGATAAATGGAAATTGACCATTAAACCACACAATATTGATTAAATAATGAACCATGAACCAAATTTAACATCTCAACAGAAATAATTAAACCCAATAAATTTCATAAGGACAGCAGCGCTGACCTCGGCCCTGTATTCTGAATAAAAAAGCAAAAATTATTACCTCAATAAAAAAACTGCATCTATATCTGCTCTTATCTATCGACACAGCTTCGTACAATGCTGGCGTATACTTAATTTTGATTCTTGGAGGAAATGCATAGGAAATATTCTTTAGATTGAAATTAATGTTTTTCTTTAAAGAGTTACTTTATAAAAAACTTCTTATTGGGGCATTTTTTCTGAACAAATTAAATTACAAATAACATACATTATTCAATATGCGCAATGCTGCTTCATTACCTTCTACAACAATACTCATCGTCCACCACAATCCTAACCAGAGTCGCAAGAAGAGCACGCCGCCGACGCATGCTGACTTCCTACTACCGTATCCGACTGACTACTACTACAGACAGAGTACAACTGTTCCTGCCGACTCGCTACACGCAACTACTGTCGTCTCGCGCGGTCAAGCGCAGACTAGCAACGATAAATAACTCTCTGGTCAGATATTCTGTCACGCCTCGCCATCGCTGGTAATGAATACATGCGTCTTTCAACACACTACTCTTCCATCCTGGCTAAATGCGCGCGTCGCTCACAAATGAATGCCGCGTTGGACCTGAAATTCAACCTTCCGGAGAAACAGCTGGCCGCTTCTAAGACCGGCATTACTAGAGCCAACCTATTAAACGAGGCTTCTTAACGCTGAACATTTGTTTTTTTTTTAATTTACGGCCACTTTTCCGGGATTCTGACTCACTATGCGCCATTTCAATTGCACACTGTGATGCGCCTGTTATCTGTAACACAGCAGAACTGAGTCTGCATGAAATCGGGAACATGTAGTCTTTCCTCTTGTTGGGCAGTGGACTTAGCGGGGAACGACATGTGTAACACACTGTCTGAAGCCCCTGCGTAACTGTCTGCATACTTTCTCCTCGTGCTGTTCAGTACGTACGCTCTTGTATTTAGCGATGAACACCGCTCTGTTAAGCAGCCATCTTGGCTTATGCAGCGACGGACCAACACCAGTTCTGGCGCACAGTGGTCGGAGCAGCCATGCAGATAACAGAACTGGCTAACGCGGGAAAGCCAACCTTCATTCCGGCCACTGGCTCCGCAGTCGGTGTTTCCCAGAGGGCAGGCAGACGCAAGTTTGAAAAGGCGAGTGGAAAATTGTTTAATGAATTCCCTTGTAAATGTACTTTAGAGCGTAATAAAAGCTAGAGGCGAAATTGCTCGCCGGTTAATTGCCAGTCTCTGCCCGTAATAAGCCAGTATTACGTCGGGGGTCGCGGGGGACACCCGACACGCGGCTCATTAAAAGCCGACGTGGGAGGAGGGCTGCAGAGGACAGCATCTGCAGACTGGCCGCATACGGCCGGCACCTGGTACGTCGCTTTTTAGATGTTCTCAGACGACAAAACACGCGGAAGCAGACTAAAGGAGAGACATCTTTAAGTATGATAAACAGGCGAATGCATTTCAAGGGCCATATTATTGTAATACGACTTTGACCTGTGCCAAATGCAATTATTCCTTCGTAAGAGTTCAACGCACTGTCAGTCAGGGACGTCAACACGATCTAAGGAGTGACCATAGCGTGCTGCGCATGCCCTCAACGTCAAACCAAAATACAAAGTGCTCCATCACCCTGTCAAAAACAGATGTTTATTTACAATTAACTACTGGCCACTAAAATTGCTACACCAAGAAGAAATTCAGATGATAAACGGGTATTCATTGGACAAATATATTATACTAGAAATGACATGTGATTACATTTTCACGCAATTTGGGTGCATAGATCCTGAGAAATCAGTACCCAGAACAACCACCTATGGCCGTAATAACGGCCTTGATACGCCTGGGCATTGAGTCAAACAGATCTTCGAAGGCGTGTACAGGTACAGCTGCCCAAGCAGCTTCAACACGATACCACAGTTTATCAACTGGCGTATTGTGACGAGCCAGTTGCTCGGCCATCATTGACCAGACGTCTTCCATTGGTGAGAGATCTGTAGAATGTGCTGGCCAGGGCAGCAGTCGAACATTTTCTGTATCCAGAAAGGCAAGTACAGGACCTGCAACATGCAGTCGTGCATTATCCTGCTGAAATGTAGGGTTTCGCAGGGATCGAATGAAGGGTAGATCCACGGGTCGTAACATCTGAAATGTAACGTCCACTGTTCAAAGTACCGTCAATGCGAACAAGAGGTGACCGAGACGTGTAACCAATGGCACCCCATACCATCTCGCCGGGTGGTACGCCAGTATGGCGATGACGAATAAACGCTTCCAATGTGCGTTCACCGCAATGTCTTCAAACACGGATGCGACCATAATGATGCTGTAAACAAAACCTGGATTCATCCGAAAAAATGACGTTTTGCGATTCATGCACCCAGGTTCGTCGTTGAGTACACCTTCGCAGGCGCTCCTGTCTGTGATGCAGCGTCAAGGGTAACCGCAGCCATGGTCTCCGAGCTGATAGTCCATGGTGCTGCAAACGTCGTCGAACTGTTCGTGCATATGGTTGTTGTCTTTCAAACGTCACCATCTGTTGACTCAGGGATCGAGACGTGGCTACCCGATCCGTTACAGCTATGCGGATAAGATGCCTGTCATCTCGACTGCTAGTGATACGAGGCCGTTGGGATCCAGCACGGCGTTCTGTATTGCCCTCCTGAACCCATCGATTCCATATTCTGCTAACAGTCATTAGATCTCGACCAATGCGAGCGGCAATGTCGCGATACGATAAACCGCAATTGCGATAGGCTACAATCCGACCTTTATCAAATTCGGTAACATGATGGTACACATTTCTCCTCCTTACGCGAGACATCACAACAACGTTTCACCAGGCAATGCCGGTCAACTGCTGTTTGTGTATGAGAAATCGGTTGGAAACTTTCCTCACGCCAGCACGTTGTAGGTGTCGCCACCGGCGCCAGCCTTGTGTGAATGCTCTGAAAAGCTAATCATTTGCATATCACAGCATCTTCTTACTGTCGTTTAAATTTCGCGCCTGTAGCACGTCATCTTCGTGGTGTAGCAATTTTAATGGCCAGTAGTGTATTTATATGGGTATGTCCAAAAGAACAGGCACCATACCCATATAAGAAAGAAATTTTGCTAAATTTGTTATGTTGCTGAGTGAATGTAAGGGTGAAACTGAGACACACACCATGTGAGATTCCTCTTATTTTCTGCGTTATTGAGACACTGCAGCTAGAACAAAAAATTCGCTTCCTTAAGAGGCACTGCAGAATACAGCAGCAGCGACTGGGAAACTGTTTCACACGCAGACGTCGCTTAAGGAGTGGCCATATGACGCTGTAGTGAGTCATTGGACCTTCAGAAGGAAACTTGCTTCACGATCTTATAAAGTTGGGGGAACCACACAACAGATTCACAGCAGACTAAGGACGCTCATAGATATGATGGAGTGCCTAGGAGAATCTTAAAGTACTGTGCTGCACATGTTAGCCCTGTACTTAGCCATATTTGTAATTTTTCCTTTAGGAATGGTCAGTTTCCTGAACTATTAAAGTACTGAGTATCAAAGCCGCTTTATAAAAAGGGAAAAAGGGATAATGCACACAATTTGAGACCTATTTCTATGCTATCAATGTTTTCTAATAAAGTTATTGAAAAGGCTGTGTACGTAAGGATAATTGATCATTTTATATCACATAATTTGCTATCAAACGTACAGTTCGGCTCTAGAAGTCATTTAACAACTGAAAAAGGTATATTCACTTTTCTCTATGAGGTACTGGATGGGTTAAACAAAAGGTTCCGAACGCTAGGCACATTTTTTGATTTAACTAAGGCATTGCATTGTGTTGGTCACAAAATATTGCTCCAGAAGTTGGACAGTTAGGGAATACGGGGAGTAGCTCACAATTGGTTCATCTCTTACTGTAACAACAGAGTAGCTCACAATTGGTTCACCTCTTTCTGTAACAACAGACAGTTAGCCTTCTGCCGCCGAGCAGTGTGTCAGCAGTGCGCAAGTAGCAGCATTACTGCATTTACTAGGCAGTCTTGTATTTTAATAACCGTTTAAGTTTTGTGTTGAATTGTTTGTGCTCTCTGTAGATTAGTTCAGACGTTCTTCGCACAACAGTATTTAGCATGGATAGGGACTGCGACTGCTGTGTTCCGATGCGGGCTGACTTGGCATCCCTTCGCTCCCAGCTTCAGGCAGTGTTGGCTTCAGTCACACAGCTTGAGACTGTTGCCAATGGGCATCACTGTGGGGGTCCAGAGAGGGGTTTGTCGTGGACAGCCAGCTCGTCCCACGCATCCCCCGATCGGACTACGGCTGTGGCTGCCCGGGATACTGCCCACATTGATGTTGACCCCTCACCCGTGGTAGAGTGGGAGGTCGTCTCGAGGTGTGGCAGGGGGCGAAAGACATTCCGGAGGGCTGAAGAGAAGGCCTCTCCAATTTGTCTGACGAAACGGTTTCAGGCTCTGTCTCCGGCTGATACTGATCTTCGGCCGGACATGGCTGCTTGTCGTGTTCCAGAGGTTGCCCCTCAGTCTGCAAGATCCGAGCGGTCGCAGAGGGTGGGCTTACTGGTAGTTGGGAGCTCCAACGTCAGGCGCGTGATGGGGCCCCTTAGGGATATGGCTGCAAGGGAGGGGAAGAAAACCAATGTGCACTCCGTGTGCGTACCGGGGGGAGTCATTCGAGATGTGGAAAGGGCCCTTCCGGATGCCATGAAGGGTACAGGGTGCACCCACCTGCAGGTGGTCGCTCATGTCGGCACCAATGACGTGTGTCGCTATGGATCAGAGGAAATCGTCTCTGGCTTCCGGCAGCTATCTGATTTGATGAAGACTGCCAGTCTCGCTAGCGGGATGAAAGCATAGCTTACCATTTGCAGCATCGTCGACAGGACTGATTGCTACCTTTGGTACAGAGCCGAGTGGAGGGTCTGAATCAGAGGCTGAGACGGTTCTGCGACCGTGTGGGCTGCAGATTCCTCGACTGGTACCATAGGGTGGTGGGGTTTCGGGTTCCGCTGGATAGGTCAGGAGTCCACTACACACAGCAGGCGGCTACACGGGTAGCAAGGGTTGTGTGGCGTGGACTGGGCGGTTTTTTAGGTTAGATGACCTCGGGCACGTACAGAAAGGGCAACAGCCTCAAAGCATGCGGGGCAAAATCAGGACATGCGGGGACCAAGCATAAATCGGTATTGTAAACTGTCGAAGCTGCGATGGTAAAGTACCGGAACTTCAAGCGCTGATAGAAAGCACCGAAGCTGAAATCGCTATAGGTACGGAAAGCTGGCTGAAGCCAGAGATAAATTCGGCCGAAATTTTTACAAAGGCACAGACGGTGTTTAGAAAGGATAGATTGTATGCAACCGGTGATGGCGTGTTTGTCGCTGTTAGTAGTAGTTTATCCTGTAGTGAAATAGAAGTGGATAGTTCCTGTGAATTATTACGGGTGGAGGTTATACTCAACAACCGAGCTTGATTAATAATTGGCTCCTTTTACCGACCTCCCGACTCAGCAGCATTAGTGGCAGAACAACTGAGAGAAAATCTGGAATACATTTCACATAAGTTTCCTCAGCGTGTTATAGTCTTAGGTGGAGGTTTCAATTTACCAGACATAGACTGGGACACTCAGATGTTGAGGACGGTTGGTAGGGACAGAGCATCGAGTGACATTATACTTAGTGTACTATCCGAAAATTACCTGGAGCAACTAATCAGAGAACCGACTCCTGGGGATAACATCTTGGACCTACTGATAACAAACAGACCCGAACTTTTCGACTCTGTAAGCGCAGAACATGGAATCAGTGATCATAAGGTCGTTGCAGCATCCCTGAATATGGAAGTAAATAGGAATATAAAAAAAGGGAGGAAGGTTTATCTGTTTAGCAAGAGTAATAGGAGGCAGATTACAGACTACCTAACAGATCAAAACGAAAATATCTGTTACGACAATGGCAATGTTTAGGGAAAAACTTCAAGGCAATCGTAAAATGCGTTTTAGACAGGTATGTGCCGAGTAAAACTGTGAGGGACGGGAAAAACCCACCGTGGTTCAACAACAAAGTTAGGAAACTACTGCGAAAGCAAAGAGAGCTTCACTGCAAATTTAAACGCAGCCAAAACCTCTCAGACAAACAGAAGCTAAACGATGTAAAAGTTAGCGTAAGGAGGGCTATGCGTGAAGCTTTCAGTGAATTCGAAAGTAAAATTCTATGTACCGACTTGACAGAAAATCCTAGGAAGTTCTGGTCTTACGTTAAATCAGTAAGTGGATCGAAACAGCGTATCCAAACACTCTGGGATGATAATGGCATGACACGCGAAAGCTGAAATACTAAACACCTTCTTCGAAAGCTGTTTCGCAGAGGAAGGCCGCACTGTAGTTCCTTCTCTAAATCCTCGCACGAACGAAAAAATGGCTGACATCGAAATTGTGTCCAAGGAATAGAAAAGCACCTGAAATCACTCAACAGAGGAAAGTCCACTGGACCTGACGGGATACCAATTCGATTCTACAAAGAGTACGCGAAAGAACTTGCCCCCCTTATAACAGCGGTGTACCGCAAGTCTCTAGAGGAACGGAAGGTTCCAAATGATTGGAAAAGAGCACAGGTAGTTCCAGTTTTCAAGAGGCAGACTCTGCAAGAGAGGCACTCTGCATCGCGGTGTAGCTTGCTGTGCAGGTTTGGAGAGGATGCGTTTCTGCATGAGGAATCGAATATATTGCTTCCCCCTACATACACCTCCCGAGGAGATCACGAATGTAAAATTAGAGAGATTCGAGCGCGCGCGGAGGCTTTCCGGCAGTCGTTCTTCCCGCGAGCCATACGCGACTGGAACAGGAAAGGGAGGTAATGACAGTGGCACGTGAAGTGCCTTCCGCCACAAACCGTTGGGTGGCTTTCGGAGTATATATGTAGATGTAGATGTAGATGTAGAAAATGTCATTATCCACAGTGTTGAGAATGGCCGTGATTTTGGGTCTGAGTGGGTATAGGGCCCCAGAGGTCAGTGTTGGGGCCACTCCTGTTCCTTATTTATATAAATGATATGCCCTCTAGTATTACGGGTAACTGTATAATATTTGTGTTTGCTGATGACACTAGCTTGGTAGTAAAGGATGTTGTGTGCAACATTGGCTCGGTTTCAAATAGTGCAGTTCATGACCTAAGTTCATGGCTTTAAAAAAAATAAACTAACGCTTAATCACAGTAAGACTCAGTTTTTACAGTTTCTAACACACAATTTAACAAAACCCGACGTTTTAATTTCACAGAATGGGCATATGATTAGTGAAACTGAACAGTTCAAATTTCTAGGTGTTCAGATAAATAGTAAACTGTCGTGGAAAACCCATGTTCAGGATCTTGTCAAAAACTTACTGCTCCCATTTTTACTATTCGAACTGTATCTGAGGTAAGTGATTGTTCGACACGAAAATTCGCTTATGTCGTATGGTATTGTATTTTGGGTAACTCTTTCTTTTGTAAGAGGATATTTTTGGCTCAGAAACAGGCGGTTCGACCAATATGTGGTATAAGCTTGCGAACCTCTTTCGACGCCTGTTCACTAGCCTGGTTATTTTGACATTGGTCTCTCAATATATATATTCTTTACTGTCGTTTCTCGTTAAGAATATCAGCTTATTCCCAAGCATAAGCAGCTTTCACTCAGTTAATACTCGGCAGAAATCCAACCTGCATTTGGATCGGACTTCCTTAATTCTTGTGCATACGAGCTAACATCCCAAAGATGTTCGGGCTCACATGCGGTTCCTCTTCGTCGAAATGTCTTGCCTCAGACTCGTCTAGGGGTTGAACCGCACGTGTCGCATTACACGCCCTAAATTAGACACTTGTGACCCATTGATTAAATTGTCTTGCTGATGGGAGGTTTGCGAAATACAAAGTTAATATAACATATAATAACAGTAATAATAATATCGGGAACTAAATTAACGACCCATAAATGATGTAGGCCACACAGGTGAGATTTGGTTAGAATAATGTTTATTCCGAAAGCAAACTAATAGCGAAAGTGGTCGTAAGCCGGCCGGAGTGGCCGAGCTGTTCTAGGCGCTACAGTCTGGAACCGCAAGACCGCTACGGTCGCAGGTTCGAATGCTGCCTCGAGCATGGATGTGTGTGATGCGCTTACGTTAGTTAGGTTTAAGTAGTTCTAAGTTCTAGGGAACTGATGACCTCGGAAGTTAAGTCCCATAGTGCTCAGAGCCATTTGAACCATTTTTGAACATAATAAACGTTTAATTCTTTCACATAAAACCAATACAATTTGCTTCTTAACTTTGAATGTCACGGATAATAGCCTTGTACCAATGTGCTTTCTGATAAATAAACAAAGAAAAAAAGTAACTATTATGCACCAAACTTTACAAGAAATATTCTATTACCTAATGATTTAATAAGGTCTCAAGCTGTCATAGTTCAAAGTTTTTTGTATGGAGGAAATGATGATCTGATGCTTAACTGAAAATACTGATAATTTAAGTTTACTATATCTTTTAAACAAATAAAGTTACAGAGCATATCGATCGTTAAGCTCGACCAAAGCATTCAGACTTTAGCATTCAGGTCTTTGTTACAAAACTTGTTAATTTCACTTTAACAGTAAATCCTAAACTATTATAGATATGATCAATATTCAAATTTTATTGGGATCACCATGAAAATTTATAGAGGCTGGCAAATTAAAATTACTGTGGCTTCATTCCCTGCGCTGCTACAGAATTAAATAGTTTTCATAAATGTTTCCCTTTGTGGCCGATCTTAGGTCCGCCATTATTAACACTGCTACATCTCCTTGGCCACAAAAGCCTTCTACTGGGTTTCCCTATGACGTAGGTTCTCGTCTGTCTCACTCGCACACTACACCGCTTAGGCCTCAATAGATAATACACGCCTGTGAGTTTCCCCATCTCGTGGTGAAACGTCCCCCTTTGTGGCACGCTGTCATGGACGACAGGGTTCGTTTCACAGTTCCTCTAGGCTGACTCTTTCGCCCATGTATTTAAATGAGAGCGCAATGCTCGTTAACTCCCATGCAGAAACGTGTGCAGTATACTGCTGCATCCATTTTCAATAAGCTATCACAAGAATTCAAAAATCTTAGCAGTAATCCACGTGCTTTCAAATCGGAACTAAAGAATTTCCTCATGGGTCACTCCTTCTATTCTATTGAGGAATTCCTTGAAAAATTAAGCTGATTCTTATGTTATATTGTTGATTGTATTAACTTAAACTTATGGCTTGACTTTTATTAGGTCCATAAACATTTTGTTTTTATCTATTATTACTTTTATGTTGTAATTTCATGTACTGAAACGTTCCATACCTTGGAGATTTGCTCCTCGATATGGCACAACGGAACTTGATGTGTAAATAAGTAAATAAATAACATTGGGGAAACAATTCGTATTACACCATACCGCCGCTGTTCCACCAGACGCATAACACTATCTTCTGTGGATGTGCGCAGGTCTTTCTACGGGGAGTTGTTGCTTTGTTTTCAACCATTCCTTTCTTTCCCATATGTCATCATAAAGACGCCGTTTCTCGTCACCAGTGTCGGTGTTGTTCACGAGCCAATTGATGACGAGGAAACAGAGATGCACATGTCGTTACCCACTGATCTTTGTGGCTTTGACTTAGAGTATATTGTATTATACACATGATTTTTGAACCTTCCCCACTGCACGCAAATGTCACATTTGCTGTTTATCGAACACACTGAAGTGGACCATTGTGGATTATTGCGTTTAAACGGTCTTCATCAAACCCTCAAGGTCTTTCCGAACGTGGAGACTCACTAATATCAAAACTACCATCCTTAAAACTGGAAAACTATTTTCTTGCTGTGCTCTGTCCAATGGCATTTCCCCATACATGGCGCAAATGTTCCTGGCTGCCTCCCACGCCGACAACCCTCCATCGAACTCAGACAAAATAAAACGTCGGAAATGTTTCGAGTTCTCCAATTTGCTCTCCATTTTCGAGCGTCCACAGCTCCACTCATTACTTCCAAACCACAAAGTGTAAACTCAAATAACAACAGTGAACTACAAATAAAAAATGATGATGACGTTTGGTTTGGGGGCGCTCAACTGCGAGCTCATCAGCGCCCGAAATAAAAATTGACAATCGGTAATTAAGCCCACAGCAAACAGCATACTAACAGTAAATCAAAATCGCCCCGAACTTATGTACCAACCTGATATATAATGAGAAAGAATATACACTCCTGGAAATTGAAATAAGAACACCGTGAATTCACTGTCCCAGGAAGGGGAAACTTTATTGACACATTCCTGGGGTCAGATACATCACATGATCACACTGACAGAACCACAGGCACATAGACACAGGCAACAGAGCATGCACAATGTCGGCACTAGTACAGTGTATATCCACCTTTCGCAGCAATGCAGGCTGCTATTCTCCCATGGAGACGATCGTAGAGATGCTGGATGTAGTCCTGTGGAACGGCTTGCCATGCCATTTCCACCTGGCGCCTCAGTTGGACCAGCGTTCGTGCTGGACGTGCAGACTGCGTGAGATGACGCTTCAGCCAGTCCCAAACATGCTCAATGGGGGACAGATCCGGAGATCTTGCTGGTCAGGGTAGTTGACTTACACCTTCTAGAGCACGTTGGGTGGCACGGGATACATGCGGACGTGCATTGTCCTGTTGGAACAGCAAGTTCCCTTGCCAGTCTAGGAATGGTAGAACGATGGGTTCGATGACGGTTTGGATGTGCCGTGCACTATTCAGTGTCCCCTCGACGATCACCAGTGGTGTACGGCCAGTGTAGGAGATCGCTCCCCACACCATGATGCCGGGTGTTGGCCCTGTGTGCCTCGGTCGTATGCGGTCCTGATTGTGGCGCTCACCTGCACGGCGCCAAACACGCATACGACCATCATTGGCACCAAGGCAGAAGCGACTCTTATCGCTGAAGACGACACGTCTCCATTCGTCCCTCCATTCACGCCTGTCGCAACGCCACTGGAGGCGGGCTGCACGATGTTGGAGCGTGAGCGGAAGACGGCCTAACGGTGTGCGGGACCGTAGCCCAGCTTCATGGAGACGGTTGCGAATGGTCCTCGCCGATACCCCAGGAGCAACAGTGTCCCTAATTTGCTGGGAAGTGGTGGTGCGGTCCCCTACGGCACTGCGTAGGATCCTACGGTCTTGGCGTGCATCCGTGCGTCGCTGCGGTCCGGTCCCAGGTCGACGGGCAAGTGCACCTTCCGCCGACCACTGGCGACAACATCGATGTACTGTGGAGACCTCACGCCCCACGTGTTGAGCAATTCGGCGGTACGTCCACCCGGCCTCCCACTATACGCCCTCGCTCAAAGTCCGTCAACTGCACATACGGTTCACGTCCACGCTGTCGCGGCATGCTACCAGTGTTAAAGATTGCGATGGAGCTCCGTATGCCACGGCAAACTGGCTGACACTGACGGCGGCGGTGCACAAATGCTGCGCAGCTAGCGCCATTCGACGGCCAACACCGCGGTTCCTGGTGTGTCCGCTGTGCCGTGCGTGTGATCATTGCTTGTATAGCCCTCTCGCAGTGTCCGGAGCAAGTATGGTGGGTCTGACACACCGGTGTCAATGTGTCCTTTTTTCCATTTCCAGGAGTGTATATGAGAGAAATAATTTGTCCTGCTGTTAGAAAGAAAACGAAACCTCATATTTTCACAGCAGAGCACAGCACAAGATTATCTTTCTTGGAGTCGGTTTTAACAGAAAACCTGTGCAATATGTTTAAAATATATGTAGCCCATGTCTGTCTGAATTTTCATTACAGTATCGTATAAATGTTTGAAGTAAATTGGTCAAGAACTTTTCGAGAATTTTAGCAAGGACGTTTCCCCTTTATGTATTCCATAAACATTTATATATTCTATATATTAAACAATATATAGCCAATGTTCGTCCAAATGTTCATTAGCGTATCCCGTAAAAATTTCAACTAAATTGGCCAAGAACTTTTCGAGATCCGTCTGCTTCGTCATCAGAGAAAATCGGTCAAGAACTTTCCGAGATTTTCGCTATGTACCAGAAGTAGGCTTCTGTAATTAACCTGTACTACTATATAAAGAGGAGTCGTAGTTTAACGTTATTACCAAAAATCTCGAAAATTATATATATATATATATATATATATATATATATATATGTGTGTGTGTGTGTGTGTGTGTGTGTGTGTGTGTGTGTGTGAACTTCTTTGTGTGTGTGTGTGTGTGTGTGCGAAAGTTTATTGGAGTATTGTGAAAAATCTGACGTAAAGCGGTAAAGACTAAGACTCCTCTTTATATAGTAGTACAGGTTAATTACAGAAGTCTACTTCTGGTGCAGCAAAGGCTAGGAGGAGCATCCGTGTCATCAGAGCTTTAATACGACAGTGTCACTATGCAGTAAACCAGTTAAAACAGTATGGAAATGAATATTGTTAAATTACCGACAATGTACGAACGGATACGAAGCTTTACGAAGTAATCAAGAGGTTTCGACTGCGCGCCAATTTCGCCAGTTGGCGGTAGGAAGACTTCAGAGCCTGTTCTGTGACAGTCGCTGATGGAATGTAATCCGACTCTGTTATCTGTACTAGTCATCTTAAAAACGTGCTCTCGGGTTTTAGTAACTTTTCCCAATAAACTGTTTCAAATACTTCATTGCAAACCGTTTTATGACCTTCGCTAATACACTACTAAGTTTCCAACCAATTTCTCATACACAAACAGCAGTTGACCGGCGTTGCCCAGTGAAACGTTGTTGTGATGCCTCATGTAAGGAGGAGAAATGCGTACCATCACGTTTCCGACTTTGATAAAGGTCGGATTGTAGCCTATCGCGATGCGGTTTATCGTATCGCGACATTGCTGCTCACGTTGGTCGAGATCCAATGACTGTTAGCAGAATATGGAATCGGTGGGTTCAAGAGGGCCGCGCGGGATTAGCCGTGCGGTCTCGGGTGCTGCAGTCAGGGACTGTGCGGGTGGTACCTGCGGAGGTTCGAGTCCTCCCTCGGGCATTGGTGTGTGTGTTTGATCATAGGATAATTTAGGTTAAGTAGTGTGTAAGCTTAGGGACTGATGACCTTAGCAGTTAAGTCCCATAAGATTTCACACACATCTGAACATTTTTTTGGTTCAAGAGGGTAATACGGAACGCCGGGTCCCAACGGCCTCATGTCACTAGCAGTCGAGATGACAGGCATCTTATCCGCATGGCTGTAACGGATCGTGCAGTCACGTCTCCATCTCTGAGTCAACAGATGGGGACGTTTACAAGACGACAACCATCTGCACGAACAGTTGACGACGTTTGCAGCACCGTGGACTATCAGCTCGGAGACCATGGCTGCGGTTGCCCTTGACGCTGCATCACAGAGAGGAGAGCCTGCGATGGTGTACTCAACGACGAACCTGGGTGCACGAATGGCAAAACGTCATTTTTTCGGATGAATCCAGGTTCTGTTTACAGCATCATGATGGTCGCATCGTGTTTGGCGACATTGCGGTGAAGCACATTGGAAGCGTGTATTCGTCATCGCCATACTGGCGTATCACCCAGCGTGATGGTATGGGGTACCGTTGGTTACACGTCTCGGTCACCTCTTATTCGCATTGATGGCACTTTGAACAGTGGACGTTACATTTCAGATGTGTTACGGCCCGTGGCTCTATCCTTCATTCGATCCCTGCGAAACCCTACATTTCAGCAGGATAATGCACGACCGCATGTTGCAGGTCCTGTACGAGCGTTTCTGTATACAGAAAATGTTCGACTGCTGCCCTGGCCAGCATATTCTCCAGATCTCTCACCAATTGAAAACGTCTGGTCAATGGTGGCCGAGCAACTGGATCGTCGCAATATGCCATCACTACTCTTGATGAACTGTGGTATCGTGTTGAAGCTGCATGGGCAGCTGTACCTGTACACGCCATCCAAGATCTGTTTGACTCAATGCCCAGGCGTGTCAAGGCCGTTTTTACGGCCAGAGGTGGTTGTTCTGGGTACTGACTTCTCAGGATCTATGCATCCAAATTGCGTGAAAATGTAATCACATGTCAGTTCCAGTATAATATATTTGTTCAATGAATACCCATTTATCATCTGCATTTCTTCTTGGTGTAGCAATTTTAATGGCCAGTAGTGTAAATGCACCATAGTGGTATCACGAGACGTATTTAAAGTAGATTAGCTGGCTGCACTTCACCTATAATTGCAGATCGCCTGTTTCCGTATTCTATAGAATCCAGTGTGCAATAAGAACAGCTTCGAGGGACAACATTAGCGAGAGGTCTACGGAGAACCGGTAGGAGGAAGTCCTATGCGCTGATCCATTGAGGTAATCCAAGAACAAATCAACTTAACTTATGCAGTCTCGAGTGGAAAGGTAGGACCAGTTGTACCGTACGTCAGTTATACCGCTTTCTAAGGACTCATGTTTACACGGAGATACTGTTATGGGGGTTTTGCACCACGAGAGGATCTTGCAACCAGCATTGCGGTCCATCGACAGCACGTATGAACACTGTGTAACTTGAGCATCTATGGCTTGGAGTGGTGGCACCACCTGCAGGCCGTTCCGCGCAGGAGTGTTCAGAATGGGGAGAAGTAGGAAGCATGTTGTGACCCAGGGAGCAGCACAATTACGCGAGGACTTGCAAACAACTGGCGGAGTTACGGCCAGATCACACTGTCCATCACGTGACGTGATCTCAAAACACTCCGCAAAACATTTCAAATTACGGCGTCCACTATGGCAGTCACGTGTCACGTCGTAGCACCGCAAGGTTTCTCGGGAAGAAAGTTTCGATGGCTGACGCCATAATCCATTGTAAATCACGTGACACCGGAATTAATGTCCTACCGATACAGTCATGCGCTCATCTCCGTACTTCATTTCGTTGTACTTTTCGTGTTTGATAGCAGCTGTTATTCCAAATCTTTATTATTCGTTATTTTTGCTATGCCATATAAATTCTTTCGTTTCGTTATTTATTTTGTTAATGTTTGTAATTCTGTAGTGAACGACGAAAGAGTATTGGAATAGTGAGGCAGCAGTCTTAATTGTACTCTACTGTATCTTCCTTCGACGTCGGCGTAGTCGTTGTTGCCATGAGGCACCGTTATACCAAGTGGAAAGGCGCGTCGATCTTAGAGCATGAGACATGGTAACCTTAAGTCACTGACAACACACAACGGTCACGGTAGCACCTGATTCCAGAATAGCTGCAATAGTTAGGATCTACGAACTACTCCTCTTGACCAGGTCCCCAAAAATTAACTCGTAACGAGAGCCCTTCGAAGCAAATTGTCATAAAGATAATCAATAAAGGCTTCGTACAACGATAAGAAATGTTACAGTTTATGGAATAATAACAGATGATACCAAACTGTCTTGTTTCTTCTGTTTTATTTAACGTAACTTTGTTCACAGTTTTATTTCGCATTCACCACTCATTCACACCCTGATGTGGAGTATATGCGAGTGCCTGAACCCTAACTCCCAAGTTCCATCGAAACCCTTTGATGAACAGTTTTGGTTGCTCGACACCAACAGTCAGTGATAATGATACAATATTTTGTTATTGACTCTTCTAGTTTATCCACCGCCCTCCACGAATGTCTGTTAGGCTTAAGACAATCACACACTTTTCTCTCCGATCCGCTATTATTAAGAGTTCGCGTAAAAGTTAACGTTTTTCTCCTTTTCCTACATTGTGAAACATCCCCTTTGAACAATTATACAAGACTGTGCTTAAACTGACACACAATATTTTGTTAGCGCAACGCAATCTGACTTTCAAAATTCCCTACAAAAGAATGGCCCTGACTAACATTAAACTATACCTTTCACAAATCACTTACCTCACAAAAATCTTCGCTGCTCAAGCTACTGCAATACAGCGAGCGCCACTACTGCCAGCTAAATAAAAGATTCAAACTATGGAAGGCACTAACTACTGATAGGGATAGTTAGCAAATGAAAGATATTAATAGAGAACAAACAATGTATTTACCTTGATATCATCATGTATAAATATACCAGTTCATGACAAATTTCAAAACTCCGCCATCTCTCTCCCCACATCCACCACTGCTGGCGGCTCACCTCCACCTGCGCAACGCTACGCGCTGTTCACAGCCAGCCGCCTAACACTACAATGGCGAGTATTACAACAATGCAAAGCAGCCACAGACTGCACACAGCACAGCCAGTGATTTTCATACAGAGGTGGCGTTACCAATAAGAAATTCTAAACAGCCTACTTACATAAGAACCTAAACAGCCTACTTACATAAAGAAAACATAAACAGCCTACTTACATAGCCCCCATGCTCCCCACAAAAATTTTACAAAATTTTTTTTGGGCAGTGGCCAATAATGATTTGATAAAATTTTTCATAATTACAATAACAAAGAAATCAAATGCACACACTTATTGATACAATGTTGGTCAAAAGCTAAAATTTTCTCACAGTCCATAAAGACAGTCCTGATCATTCATTACGGTAAAATATAGTGTTTTTCTCAAAGTCTGAGCAGTAGAAGAAAATGCACACGGAAGTAGTGCATTTCCATGCAGTCTTGAAGAAGTAGTGTTGTCCTTCCAACGGAAAGACAGTGCTGACTCTCGACATGCAGACAAGTATGGGGTCACAACAGAGCAAACCCACTGCAGAGTCAGTCGACGTTTTGAAGAATATTGGTAGGTCATCACAGAGCAGACCCACTGTAGTCCTGGTAGAGATTACGGTATTGGTGGGCCACCAGAGGTGCAGACCCACTGCAGTCCTTGTAGAGATAATGGTATTGGTGGGCCACCAGAGGTGCAGACCCACTGCAGTCCTTGTAGAGATAATGGTATTGGTGGGCCACCAGAGGTGCAGACCCACTGCAGTCCTTGTAGAAATAATGGTATTGATGGATCATCAAAGATGTAGACCCACTGTAGTCCTTGAAGAGATGGCCAGCAGCCATCTGTTGTGACTGTGCAGGTGCACAATCACCACTGAAGAGTCTTGCGGATAATGTAGCAAGTCCATAACCACCACTTGTGCGCTCACAAAGTTTTTGGAATTGTCCTTAGAACCAGCAATGCTGTTATCCAGTCCCTTGCTGAATTAGTAACACACGTGCAAACACTAACAGTCCCTACGTCTCACATATTGTCCATATACTATGACCAACAGAAACGTGTGCAGTGAAATGTAACTTACAAGTTAATAATATCATGAACTGGTGACAATTACAATTTTATAATAGAAGAATACAATAACAAAGGTACAAAATACATCATTAAAGAACATAACAATACAGATAACATTTGTAGTACAGGCTTTACAAAAGAATCGAACTAACATATACATCAGTGGAATTATGACATGAGTACATACATAAAAGATCACAATAACTTTTGAAACATCAACTTCACACATGAGCATTAAACAGAATAAATAATGTGTAAGCATATTTATAAGGTAAATAACATATTATTAATGCCAATTATATTTGAGGATAACAGTATTCCTCATCATAGTGAATGTAGCTTAATATTAAAAGAAGAAAAAATTCTATGAAACTACACAGAGACAGGAAGAAAACAAATACACAAGGGTACACAAACACATAGTGGGATAACACCAATAGGAAAGGACAGGGTTCGTTTTCAGTGTAACATTTGGTACTGCAGTCCAACCCAAAACTTCATATATCTTCCTCTTATTTCATCCTTTGTTTCCACCAAAAAAATTCTATCTAAGCATGCTTTCTGTATTTATATGTTCACACATTTCTTACCTCATTTTTATTTTCCATTATCTTACCTCATCATTTATTGCCAAGAAAATCCTACCTAAACCTGTTTTCTCAATGCATTTCTTCCAATTCATCGCAACTCATTCTCTTAGAGGCTACCCCCTCTTAAGCTAACTTAAATCTACTGAGCTCAGATGCTAAACTAAGGGACGAGGCAATGCAGCAGCACAAAATAAGTAACACAAACAGCAATGACCAAAAAATTGGAAAATTGCAAAGCAAGCTACAGTAAATCTAAATTAACAGATAAAATGCAAAATTACAACTAATATGAGCCAATGTGCAGCAACATGAAAAATCAATGAGTAGTAAAATTGGCTTAGCAGAGTAACACAAATTAAAGTTCAGTAGCACTATGCCTGGCAAACAGCAGCTTATATCTAAACATGACATAGCTCAAGCAGAAAAAATATTACAGTAAAAACAACAATGCAGATAAGGGAAATGTATTCACATCTTAATATCTATGTAATTAAAGTGGTGCACCACAACAATTTATTATAAAAAAATATTACCATGAACTTGGAAAGAAAATTATGTGTTACTGTTATTAGTTCCTTCTTATTGTTCTTTCCTTTCCAAGTGCTCCTTTTTTAAAGAATGTGGATCATAAAATAATTATTTAATAGATCTGTTGACAGAAAGTGTTCACATTAGCAAATGAATTTCATTTTATAAAAGCAATGCTGCAACACAGCTGGAAACCAGATATCAAATGAAATAAGCAACTACGAAAAGCAAAGTATAAAAATATCATTCAATAGCTATGTGGCATTTCGTAAGTCAGTAGCTCTCAATTCTCGTAGAAAGACACTTGTCATAATCAGGTGTGCAGATGTAAAAATATTTCTTGTCATTTTATTAGGCATTTCAGTAAATATCATAAATTACGAGCTCCACAGTATGCTTTCAACAAGGAAATGTCAGTAGCGCGGACAATGGCCTTCCCTTTCTTTTTTTTCTACCTGTGCTTCTGATGAGGCACTCACTAATGACTTGTTCTCCAGGCGTCTGACACAGCTGGGTGCCCGCGACGCATTACGTGCAGGTGGTCACTTAACTTTCGTACGGAAATATTTACGACAGCAGTTTCTGCTACCGTGGCAGTCTCATATAAAAATATTTCACAGGTCAAGAATTAGCATTGCAAATCTGTAGAAACAAAATCCTATAAATATAAGTGTCCAAAAAAAATATTCGTCAGCATTGTGATACAGTCACACATTTCATAACTCTTAAAGTACGATTCTTGGTTTCCAACATACTTCTTATTCCTCATATACGGTAGCATCATCTTATTGATCATAAACATATCTCAACAGCATAATACACATCGTTGTCGTAATAATAACATCATAACACCTCAGTCAAATCTCAAAATCGTCGTAACTTCCTCCAATAATTTCAAAACGTAAAAAAAATTCTCTGCTCATTTCAATAGTGTCATCTACCTCAAACGTACTTTAAAATCATGCTCCCTTACCAAATATATCATTCAAAGCTCTCATAGTATCACAATGATTCCGAAAAAATATGAACAGTTTACAAAGTACAGACAAAATACAGTTTCATAAGTGTGAAGTTATCCAACTGTGTAATTACGTAAACATCTGTCACTGATATAGTAAAATAAATGTTCGTCTCTCTCAGTTAAATGATCAGATAGCTGTGTAATTTGTGTGTTAGAGAAATATGGTACCGATGTGTAAAGTTGTATAAGCAAATACCATATTAGCTAGGGTTCCTTGTGGTTGCCAAACACATGGTACACAAAGTAAGCGTGTACCCCCCTGAGGATTAATGAAATTATACCCTCAGGTGCTACAGATTATTGCAATGGAATGAAATGTATCACGGAAAACTTTCTTTGTAATTAAAAAAATATTTAAAAATAAGTGTTTTAAGTATAAGATTGATCACTCAAATGCGTGTACTGTAGCGCTAAATGTGCGTCTTGCTGTAAGATAATTCTGTGGAAGTGTCGTACTTATCGTCCTCCGAAAGCTAAGTTCTGCAGAAGTCAATGTACTTACCTCATGATAAACAAAAGTGAAATGCTTTATGTATAGATATCTTAGTTATTACGCTTATTGCCATGATGAAGAAAGTACTGTGCTGTAACGTATTGTTGTGCTATGGAAAAGGCAATCTCATTGTAGCTATACCACAAAAGTTACTACTAAAACATGTTTTACTTTGCAGAATAAAACAGAAAAACTGTGCAGAAATAAAACAGAAACACCGCAAAATCAACATTGTAAATTGTCACTCATTAGTAGCGTCGTCATAAAATCGTGTAGCTGTCCCATAAACTAACTATTGTCTCATCTGGTATCTCACAGAAAGTACTTTAAATCCGGAATGTATTTTCAAGTAATCCAAAATGTTGCATTAAAATCTCATTAGCAGTACCAGATATAATGTTACTTTTCTCGGAGCCAGCCGGCGCACGTGTATGCCTGCGGTGCGAGTCATTGTCTGTCTCTTTGTTGCCACGCGTCGTTACTGGGATTAGGAGGCCTAACTTCCACAAATTCGCCTTGCCGAGAGGGCCCAGCTCTGTTTAAAGCTCGCCAGTTCTGATGGAATTCAGGTCTGTCGTTTTGTCGGTAGTTTACACAGTTTCTTTCGTGTCGGTCACGTGGTGGAGAATTTCTCCCTGAATCGTAACTGTGCGTCGAACTGTTGCGTCTGAAGTTATTTTGTCTCCCTTGATAATAATTGTTTTGGTTTCCATATTGTCTGTTTCTATGGTTATCTCTGTCATATTCATAATTACGGAAGTGCGATCTTTCTCTGTAACTATTACTCTGCCAGTGGTTGTCATACGGGTGGTGTCTGTTTTGGTCACGATTTACGTTGTGAGAATAGCCTTGTCGTGTCCAGTTATTATTTCTTTCATCGTGGAATTGTGACAGATGTGACCTGTAATTGTTGTGCTCCTGTTTCCGCATTCCCCGATTGTCAGTGTCAATTTCCAATTCTTGTAACAGACCCTGAAAAGCTTCAATGTCGTCTTTGCAACGTCCTGCTAAAATAATATGTCGTAAATGTTCAGGCAATTTGAGTAAGCAAATGCGGATGAGTTCTGAGGGGCTGTATGGGTTTGAAAGATACTGATTCTTACGCAACATGTCTTCAAAATATTTCATAAGACTGGAAAATTCAGATTGTTCGAAACATTTCATCATTATGATGCCATGTTTTACTCGGTCTTGTGTGGCTGGAGACCAATATGCTGAGAGGAAGGCATGGTAAAACTCTCCTTCACTGTGGCAATCGTGAATTACCGATCGCATTCTTACAGCTGGTTCCTTCTCCAAGTAGCCACACATAAATTCTAATCTGTGTTCTAACGACCAGTTGGGAGGAAAACAATGAGAGAATTGATGGAGCCACGCTTGTGGATGAATGTCGTTGGCAGAATTCTTAAACCTTTTGAATTTACGTGTAGTAATGAACAGCTTATAGTCAAAATCATCATGTCGGCGAGTCGCATGTCGGTCATTGTTACGTCGCTTCGGCGGTTCCAACTCAAAATTCGGTGCACATTGCCGATTTCTTTCATAACTTCCGAAATGCCCTATGTTATTATTTTGTGGCTGTTCCGTATTTCTATGTCCCTCTTCCCTTATTGGGGCGCGAGTGTCCTCTGAAATACGTAATTTTTGTATTACCTGTGTTAGCTGATCTTGTACTTCCCGGATTTCTCTTTGGTGTTGCGTATCAATTTGATTCAGATTTTGTTTCAGTTTCCTAATTTGTTCGCTCTCTTCTGTGTTATTAAAGACTACCGGTTTTGTGTCATTCAGATTATCATCTACCTTCGTAGATAAATTATTTAGCTGATCCGAAAGTTCAACTACTTTCTCTGATAATGAACTAATTTCCTCCATGTGTCTTTCTACTGTGTCCTTTAAGTTTTCCTGAGTTTTTGCAAGTTGCGTAACCGAATCGGTAGATGCAGCTGAGTCAATTTTAGCTTGCAAGGTCTCATGATTTTCATGAACAATAATTTGCAGTTCTTTTATGGCTGCTTCGTGATTCTGTAATGCATTTTCATGCCGCGAAAAAATAGGTTGAAAATGCTCACAAATTTGTGTTTTTACGTCGTTACAGACTTTTTGACATTTCGATTCAATGTGATGTAACTCAGTAGTTAAATCTTCACGTGTTTCTTCAAGTGTGGTGTCTAACTTTTGAAGATTTTGTTCCATTGTGTCTAACTGTTGCTGTGTTTGTCTCTGGTGTTGTTCCATTGTGTCTAACTTTTTAAGATTTTGTTCCACTGTGTCTAACTTTTTAAGATTTTGTCCCATTTGTTTCTGATTTTGTTCAAGTGTTGTGTCTAACTTTTGTAGCTTTTGTCCCATTTGTTGCATTAACTGTAATAACAATGCACTGGTGTCTGAAACATGTTCCTCAGTGCTTTTCGGCAGTGAATTTGCACCGGCAACATTCACATTTTGACAAGCGGAAAACGTGTCTTGACTCATTTGAGAAAACGGTGAGGACGTAAAACCTGAATCTACAGTGTTTGCAAAATTGTGTCCTATCATTTCGGATTCCTGAGGCGAGCTGTTGCCGACCGATCGATCGATAATGCTTCCCTGTTCACTACCTGTTTCACTGCCTACGCCATTGTTTGACGCCTGCTCCATTTCCCTGTGAACAGTTACCAAATTACTACTTTGAATGTCTGTTAATTCATTACTCTGCGGCGCTATCACACTGCTTTCATCTTCACTGTCATTTCTCAGTTTACTTTGGAGCCTAGTATTACGTTTTTCACACGCCATTATTGTCACAATATTTCACACGACAACGCAGAAAAGCACAATTTGAAGAGCAAAAATAAGAGAACACATTAACATAGCACTGAAAATAATATTTAGTTAATTGCAAGCGCAGCTGCGAAAAACTTGCTGCAAATCTACATGCATGCCACAACTGTTTTACCGTACAACAATGAAAAACTACAACTACAAAGGAAATTCTCTCTATAATTACGCGCTAGCAATAAACAAAATCTACACTAATTACACAAACTACAAGAAAAAATCAGAAGATTCCAGTGAGGTATCCTCGGCTAAGGGTCGACATATGAAACGTCCCCTTTGAACAATTATGCAAGACTGTGCTTAAACTGACAAACAATATTTTGTTAGCGCAACGCAGTCTGACTTTCAAAATTCCCTACAAAAGAATGGCCCTGACTAACATAAAACTATACCTTTCACAAATCACTTACCTCACAAAAATCTTCGCTGCTCAAGCTACTGCAATACAGCGAGCGCCACTACTGCCAGCTAAATAAAAGATTCAAACTATGGAAGGCACTAACTACTGATAGGGATAGTTAGCAAATGAAAGATATTAATAGAGAACAAACAATGTATTTACCTTGATATCATCATGTATAAATATACCAGTTCATACAAATTTCAAAACTCCGCCATCTCTCTCCTCACATCCACCACTGCTGGCGGCTCACCTCCAACTGCGCAACGCTACGCGCTGTTCACAGCCAGCTGCCTAACACTACAATGGCGAGTATTACAACAATGCAAAGCAGCCACAGACTGCACACAGCACAGCCAGTGATTTTCATACAGAGGTGGCGTTACCAATAAGAAATCCTAAACAGCCTACTTACATAAGAACCTAAACAGCCTACTTACATAAAGAAAACATAAACAGCCTACTTACAATTGGAGCCCGCTCTCCGCGATATAATTAAAAAAAAAAAAAAACCGGTCTCAATACCGCGTCCTTCGTGAGATGCGTATAGATTCATCCCGGAATTGACCGCTCTGTAGGTGTACTCAATTTAATGACCACCCTTCGCTATCCGCGATTTCGTGTAACTAATTGTCCTTTTGTTACTCTGATCGTATACCGTAGTTATTTAAAATTCGCCCCTACATTTTTTCACATCGCACAATTAGCACCTCTTTACTTGTTTATTTCTAAGAGTAAACGGAAACATGACGACGTATCATCGGCTCCGTCGATATAAAGCAAAACACCTCAATATGACCAATTTTAACTCTTCTTATAGGATCGGTTACCTTACTCATTAATTTACTACATATTATTTCCAATAACACTAAACAGGTATCGCCGTTTTATTTTAATTGTATTCAAAAGCATGTTATTATTATTATTATGACCGACCAAATCGTAAGAAATCGCGCGGCGTGCGTTTTTAACGATAGCTTTACGCTCGCCCAGCCTTTATTCATGCAATATTATATATAAATATACAGACAGGAGCGAAAGATCGATCTCTCTACTGCAACCAACAGAGGCAAATACGCTATTCAAGCTCCGTTACATCTATCTTGACTCGTATTGTTACAGTACGACATGAGCATTCTAATTACTTGCCCTTTACTACATTTTTGAAATTGATTTTTGTACGTGCCGATATCGTATTTAATATTTTACAATGAAATGGGTTGAAAATATAGCTGCAGCTTGAAGTGAAAAAGTACTGTTGGCAGAATTAGATAGATTATTAAGTGGAATTTATTTGTACATCGTCAAGCACTTCTAATGTTTGATATAGAAATGGACTGCAACATTCAAACTCTGCATCAGCGGAAAAATGCTTTTTTTGTGCAGTATACGAGATCATGTAATGTATTAACGTAAAGTATTTCAATATCGCATGTGTTTTGGTAGGCTTATTTATCATTAAGTATACACACATACACTCCAGAGTAATACTTAATGATAAATAAGCCTACCAAAACACATGCGATATTGAAATACATTACGTTAACACATTACATGATCTCGTATACTGGACAAAAAAGCATTTTTTTTTTTTTTACTATGGAGTGTGTGTGTATATAACTCCGCCATTGCCGGTCCCAAGACCGGATGAGAAAGGAGGAGGGTTAGAGGATGGGCCAACCCCCCATCCTTCGTTAAAAAAAAATAAAAATAAAAAAAACGCGTTAAAGAAAAAGATAAAAGGAAAAGCCGGACATACCAAAATGTTGACAAAACCGAGTATGTAAAGGGATTCTCTGGATTTAGAATTGGAACATGGAATGTAAGGTCAATCATGACAGGGGGAATGAAATAGCTTGGAGAAGAACTCAGTAAATATCAATACCAAGTGACAGCAATCCAAATAACGAGACTTTCTGAGGGTGTTAGGAAGATTGGAGATACACGCACGCTCTTTAACAGCAATGAGCGAAGTCAGGCCTGGGCTACGGGGGTTGGATTTTCTGTCCACAATAAAGTGATATCGGCTGTCAACAAAAGGGCTTCAGTAAATGACCGCATCTGCTGGATGATTTTAAACGCTAAATCATATAAGATCTGCCTAGTGAACTGCCAAGCTCCATCAGAGGATGCTGATGAGGAAACAAAGAACGATTTCTGCCTTGAAATAGGGTATGTAGTAGACAGACTACCAAGACATTCAATTCACTTGATAATGGGAGACTTCAACGCCCACGTGGGAAGAGAAGTACAGTATCATCCTACAATTGGTCCTGACAGTATCCACGAAACAAGCAACGAGAACGGTATCAAACTAATAAACTTCGCCGAGACAAGGTGAATGATTACCAGAAGCACATATTAAAGTCACCTGCATATCCCCATATGGAAGTACGATGAATCACATCGACCATGTTCTTGTTGACCGAGTACACCATGGTAGTGTCAAACATGTGCGATCCTGCCGCGGGGCAGATATGAATTCCGATCATTTCTTGGTGGTAGTCAAACTACGCCTGAAACTTTCTACCAGCTGGTGAAGAAATCCTGAAAAGATGGCCCTTTGTGACAAGGATGAGTTGTAAGATGTAGAAGTGAGACAACGCTATCAAGATAAAATTGCAGAAAATCTCACAATATCGGAGAACCCTACCAACGTGGAAGACACATGGTTGGTGTTAAGGCATGTAGTGTTACAGAGGGCAAGAGGAGAACCTGCTTGCCATCCAAAACGCAGAAGTAAACCTTGGTTCGATGGAGAATGTCGAGACTGTTGCGATGAGATCAGCTAAGAGGATACAATGGTTAGAAAAACTCTCAGAAGAAGCAAGGGTAGCCTACTGTGAAGCGAGGCGTAACACGGACAAACTCATGAGGAAGAAGGTACGGGAACACCATAACAGACTGTTGAAAGCAGTAGAAGAAGCAAAGCTATCACGCTCGTTTTTCCAGGCCTCAAGATTTGCCAGAGGTGTCGACCGACAACGTACATTGGTTCTAACGAATGAGACGGGCGAAGTGGTACCGCCAGAAGAGCAGGCAAATCTATTTAAAAAAAAAACATTTTGAGAACCTATTGAATCGGGATGTTCCACTGACGATGACAACTCAGACGGGAGCCCATTTTGATAGAGTAGAAGTCCCTGAACCATCAGAGGAAGAAATCAGTGTTGTTCTAAAACTACTCAAGAACATCAAGGCCCCAGGAGGTAGTGGTATCACAGCTGAGATGCTTCGCTTGGGAGGGCAACCACTGATGGATACACTGAAACGATTAATATCCACCATCTGGGCAGCAGAAATAATTCCTGAAGAATGGAAGGGAGCAGTTATATATCCCATCTTCAAGAAGGGTGATGTTACCCAAGTATCCAACTAGCGAGGAATTTCACTTCTTGAAATGGATACGAAGTCTTTACAACTCTGCTGCTAAACCGAACGAAACCACTGGCTGAAAGAATTGTAGGCACATATCAATGTGGGTTCGACCCCGGACGGTCTATCACTGACCACATATTTACTTTGAGACAGTCCCAAAATTAAAATGTTCATTTCTTCAGTATCAATAAAACATCAAAATTTTAAGCCAAAACTCCTAACTTTACAGATCAGACCCACTTAATTTACCATTATCATTGGACATACCTCAGTGCAGTCCTAACTTATCCACTCCTGAAGTTGTTTAGCCCACTGCAATCTCTTGGTTTTCATGGCAGGTGTGATTTTCTGTTTTTTCCTTGGTCTGTGTGCCTTTAAACCACGTTCAAACAGCCTCCTCCGCACTGCCACGGGTGAAACTTCAAAACCTAAACCTTTCAGCTGATGGCTAATGTCTGCAGAAGTAAGTTTACGGTTCATTGTTGCCATGTTAGTAAGTATTCCCATTGTTCTACGACTGATTTTTCTTTTACGTCCACATTTTCCTTTACTGTTTGGCTCGTATTCACCGCCATTGCGCACTGAAGTCTTGATCCTGCTAACAGTTTTCTGTGATATTCTCATTCTGTCAGCAATTTATTGCTGATGTGCTATCACAGCCGAAACTTTCCTAGATGAAACATCTTTTGTCTTCCCTATAATCTCACTATCTGCACTTAACGTTTGATTGCGCTGACAGTTTTCTGCGATATTCTCATTCTGTCAGCGATTTATTGCTGAAGTGCTACCACAGCTGAAACTTTCCGAAATGAAACATCTTTTATCATCCCTATAATCTCACTTTCTTTGGAAACTCCACGATTTATTCCTGTAGCTAAAAACATGCAAGTTCACAAGCTACATAATGTCTTGTTAGTGTAGCAAGAATTTGATAGAATAAATAACAAGCTGTAGTACACCACAGAACATAAAACATTACTGTAAACACAATTTCAAAACATGTACACAGACAACCAACATCAACACGATTTTGAGGGAAAATGACAAATGTTGCCAACTGTGAAAAATTCAATGATCTGTTACTTGCGTGGAAGGGAAATTTCGTGGCATCAATCACACCATTAAAACAAATCAATTATTACACTTTTCTCTCCTTACTTTACACCAGAAAACTTAAGAATATCAAAAGTAACTGTTTGGTCCAATAATTTGAACACGTCTGTATATTTTGTTGATTTGTTTCGCTTTTTGTTAAAACCAGCAACCTAAAATGTCAATTATAATGACAGAAAACAGACAGGTGACAATCTTAAAAAGGAACACAGCGCTTTAACTAAAAAGTTGAAGGATCTGCACTGGGAAAACACTTTTTTTGCGGGGGAACTGTTAGAAGTTGTGTAGGGCTATAGCGTGTGGATATGAGCGTAGGGATCCGTAGGTGAGTATTTAGGGAGATGAGGTAGGTTTTGTGGTGGCTGGTCGGAAGACAGAGAGGTGGAGGAGTCTGGTGTGTGCACAGGACTGTAGTATGAATACGAATGGGATAGGGAAAAAAGGAGAGTGATGGGGAAAGGGAGTGTCGTGATGTAGAGGTGGAATTGGTGGGGAAGAGGTGTTGTGGATAGGATGAATAGATTTCGGGGTGGATTTCATTGTCTGGCTGAGGGAGTCGGCTGACGCTTCGTTGGGAAAGTGTGTGGAGAGTATGTAGGTGTGTAAGTAGCCTATTTATGTGTCTGTATGTTGGCAGCGTGATAGACTGTATTAAATCTCTGACTGCGCTGTGCGCATTCGGTAAGAGATACTGTTACTGGTCGGACTATCAGTTGAAAGTGAACAGTCAGCGGCGATGGAAGTTGGAGGTGAACAGCCAGCAGTGATGGAGGTTGGAACTGAGTAGTTAGCACTGATGGAGGTTTGAGGTTTGAAGTGTTAGCGCAGCGGACGATCTGGACGTGTCCGACTTGGAGACTGAATATTATTCATGATTATATAATTTTCGGAACTGGATGTCACGGACGATTATATAATTTTTTAACTGTTTGTCACATTATTAAGGTAAAAAAATACATTGTTTGCTTTGCAACAAAATCTTTCCTTTGTTAACTACATGCCTATCAGTTGTTAGAGCCTCCAGTAGTTAGAATCTTTTATTTAGCTGGCTTATTGGTGCTTGCTATATTGCAGTAGCTCGAGTAATGAAGATTTTTGTGAGGTAAGTGATTTATGTAATGTATAGGTTATTGTTAGGATTGCTTCTTATTGGAATGGCCGAGCGGTTCTAGGCGCTACAGTCTGGAACCGCGCGACCGCTACGGTCGCAGGTTCGAATCCTGCATCGGGCATGGATGTGTGTGATGTCCTTAGGTTAGTTAGGTTTAAGTAGTTCTAAGTTCTAGGGGACTCATGACCTCAGAAGTTAAGTCCCATAGTGCTCAGAGCCATTTGAACCATTTGAACCATTGCTTCTTATCCAGGGTCATCCTTTTGTATTAATTTTTTGAAGTAAGGTTATCATTCCTGAGCAGTCAGATAGCGTTGCGCTAGAATATTGTGGGTCATGCTGAAATGCTAAAGAATGGTAAAGTGACACTAGCATTCAATTTCACTCAGCAGTTTAAATAAGTAAAATCATTAAAGAAGTTTCAGGTGTAGCGTAGGGAATTGTGGACTGTGTCCAGACGCGTATAGACGCGAAAGTATATCAGGATTGAAAATTAGAGGGCAGACAGTGGAACTGTAGCAATCGAGTTTGTGAATAATGTAGGATGTACGGAGGGGTTCAGTGTGTCTTATCCATTCATCTGCAGCTCTGATCTGATAAGGTGGTAAAGGAACCATGTGGTAGAAGGTAAGAAGGTGCAGAAGATAGTAAGAGACCAAATTTACATTTATAAATGAATATATTTATCAGGAATTTCAGAGTGAGGCGGGAACTGGAGCTTCTTTAGGAAAATCCGTTGAGGTCGGGAAAGTAATTGAATTTCTGTCCTGCATTCTTGCCGAGCAGTCTCATACGGGATGTGGAAGGAGATCTGTCAGCTTCTATTGTGGGCACAGGAAGGTGCCGAGTGCAGGTGACGGCTCATGTCAGCACCAATGTCACCTGTCGCCTGGGAGCGTTCCGACGTTTGCCCGAAGAGGTGCACCTAGCTAGGCTGCCTCGCCGCGAAGGAAGTAGAGGCGCAGCTCAAGAATCGATGCGCCGCTCTCAAGACTCACCGTGGCCCCTTTGCTTGAGACCGTGCGACGAGCGTAACCTAAAAGCACCGTGGATTTCATTTTCTAGACTTCCCCTATATGGTGGGTACTGTCGTGTCGAGAGAGCGCTGCACACGAGGTCAGCTGCTCTGGTATCAGAGTAAGAACAGCGGCAAAGCCATTTTTTCAGACTGTGTACTATAGATACCCAGTCGGGTTGACAATAATATTTTATTTTACGCACAGTTTTCAAGAAAGCAATCTAGTCGTTCTCAACAGACTCTTAAACTATCAGTGATTAGGTACGGTCATTGCAAATTGGTCTTTTATCATGTGAGGATATCTTCAGAAATAACGTTTTCGCTTGTTTGTCTATGAAAATATCACTGCAAACAGTTAAGCGTTGACCTGTAAAATGTTTCGTCGAATGAAGCTCCTATATTAGGCACAGCATGGAGGAGAATACGAAATGACTTACTTGACTTAATTCCTTTGGCCCCTATGGGGGCATAGGGCATCAAGGAAAACTCGTCATCCGTCTCTGTCTTTGGCCATTTGCCTCAATTCTGCCCAGGTCTTGCCAAATCTTTTTGCTTCCCCTTCCACTGTTCTCTTCCACGTGCCCCTTGGTCTTCCTCTCTTCCTTGTTCCCTGGGGGTTGCATTCCAATGCTTTTTTATCGATGGCTCCATCTGGATGACGGAAAGTCATCGAGTAAAACAGAAGTGATTTCAGGCGTTCCCCAAGGTAGTGTTATAGGCTCTTTGCAGTTACTTATCTATATAAACGATTTGAGAGACAATCTGAGCAGCCGTCTTCGGTTGTTTGCAGATGACGCTGTCGTTTATCGACTAATAAAGTCATCAGAAGATCAAAACAAACTGCAAAACGATTTAGAAGAAATATCGAAATGGTGCGAAAAGTGGCAGTTGACCTTAAATAACGACAAGTGTGAGGTCATCCACATGAATGCTAAAAAGAACTCGTTGAACTTCGGTAACACGATAAATAAGTCTAATCTAAAAGCCGTAAATTCAATTAAATACCTAGGAATTACAATTACGAACAATTTAAATTGGAAGGAACACATAGAAAATGTTGTGGGGAAGGCTAACCAAAGACTGCGTTTCATTGGCAGGACACTTAGAAAATGTAACAGACCTACTAAGGAGACTGCCTACACTACGCTTGTCCGTCCTCTTTTAAAATACTGTTGCGCGTTGTGGGATCTTTACCAGGTAGGACTGACTGAGTACATCGAAAAAGTTCAAAGAAAGGCAGCACGTTTTGTATTATTGCGAAATATGGGAGAGAGTGTCACAAAAATGATACAGGATTTGGGATGGACATCATTAAAACAAAGGCGTTTTTCGTTGCGACGGAATCTTCTCACGAACTTCTAATCACCAACTTTCTCCTCCGAATGCGAAAACATTTTGTTGACACCGACTTACATAGGGAGGAACGATCACAAAGATAAAGTAAGGGAAATCAGAGCTCGTACGGAAAGCTATAGGTGTTCATACTTCTCGCGCGCTATACGAGATTGGAATAATAAAGAACTGTGACGGTGGTTCGATGAACCCTCTGCCAGGCACTTAAATGTGATTTGCAGAGTATCCATGCAGATGTAGATGTAGAATCACATAGCCCACATTTACTACAGTGGTGGTGGTTAGTGTTTAACGTCCCGTCGACAAAGAGGTCATTAGAGACGGACACATTTACTACAATCATAGAATTTATACCACTTTATTTTAAAATGAAATCAGAACAGCTTCGATTTCGATACGAGATTAGGCTGCGAATCTGTTATAAGTGTGGTCAAAATTTCGAGTGCCGTAGAGTCTATAGATGTTTTTGTGTCCCCCCCCCCCCCCCCCCCCCAGCTATGTCTCAAAATACGTGTGAAAAGAAAAGAAACTTGTCAATAACGCACCTTGTCATGGAAACACGGTTAGGGAGCAGCGTACATTGCAGCAGGTGAGTATTACACGTTTTCATACCCGTATTTCATATAGTATTTCGTGACACTCTCCTTAGGTGGTGTCACTTACGTTAGCTTATACTGGTGTAGCCTAGCGGGACATTCACAGATTTACAAGGGGAGGCCGCCAATTGTGAAATTCAGATTCGATTCATACTGCGCATAAAAAAAGCTCATGGCCAGAGGTGTAATGTGGCAAAGCACCAAGATGCACATCTCAGCCGTTGTCGAGAAAATCGACAGTTAAAAGAAACCGTTGCGGTGAAATACTCTCTACGATTAATTATTTTTCACAGTGCCGTGGCACAGCGGTAAGCGCTCGGGTTTGTAATCCGAAAGTCGCCGGATCGAATCCCGCACCATGCAACCTTTTTTTTTTTTTTTTAATTCAAATGTGTATACACACATATATATATATTTCCCGGAAATCAGTTGCAACAATTATGCATATAATAAGTTGTTGAAAGTCGTTTGTCGTGGAAAAACTGGCGACTTCGAACATCATTATGTTTTCCGCAAACAAAGTTGTATTTCACAAATGTTATTAGTTGTCTTCATAATGTTAACCACGTATAGTTAACGGAAGACGTTGAAACGATATTCCGAAACGAATACGTATAGCGTAAGTCAAACGTTCGAATTAGAATAGAGACCCCACGAACACAAATTCGCTGTGGCAGGTATGAAATATAAACTCCGTTACTCGCTCGTTACACTTGAAGGACAGATGTTGAATGGGCTGAAACGAGCCGCCACATAACAGCGTAGTTGCGTGCTAACTTCGAAAGAAGGTAGATGCGGTCCCTAGCGCAACTTATAACATCGTCGAAAATCAGTGCGGACGGGAGAGCTTTGGTACACCCTGTTAAAAAAACGGAAAAATGGAGGCGGTACAATTGGAGAGCGACCCGCCTTCACCAACATGCATAAGCAATTCATTAATAGTTATATATATATATATATATATATATATATATATATATATATACTTGAATTACAAAAAAGTAATACTAAAAAAAATTGCGTGGCGCGAGATTCGATCCGGCGACCTTCGCATTACGAATCCGATGGCTTACCGCAGCGCCACGACGCTGTAGAAAATTATTAATCGTACAGAGAGTTTCACCACAACGGTTTCTTTTAACTGTCGATTTTCTCGACAGCGGCTGAGAAGTGCATCTTGGTGCTTTGTCACAGAACTAGTTGTCCAGAATCTTTTGCCAATGGAGAGGTCATCATGACACTCACAGGCCACATGTCCTGAGGATACAAGTTAGAGGATACAAGTTATGTGCCTCTAATACAGTGGTTTCCTGTGCCTTCTGCATCCTCATGCTGTTTATCATTGCTTTGTCACATTACACCTATGGCCATGAGATTTTATTATGCGCTGTATGAATCGAATCTGAATTTCACAATTGGCGGCCTCCCCTTGTTAGTATGAGTTTACTAAAGTGCACATTATCGCCGAAATATTATACTTTGAGATGTACAAAATACATAAATTAAGAAATAAAACTTAATAATAAAAAGGTATAATAAATAATAAAATATGCAAAAAGTGTGTTTAACATAGGCGAAACATTAATATCAAACGTGGACTAATCACGCATCGGTGCATAATAGACAGAGAAAGAGCTAAGAATCAGTCTCTTCGTTGTAAGAAGCAGAACTTGAAAATCACTTGGAGGGTGGTAACATTCTTTAAAGGTCAACTATGTCAGACCCCTCCAAACACGCAAGAGCTGTACTCCTGAGAAGCCACATCCCGCTATCCCTATTACATGAAGCTAATTGGCATTTCAACGTGCAGCCTGGACACTAGTTGCTACTTGTTTGAAAAACACCATTCAACATTTACAGATCTAAAAAGTGTCATTATTTAAATTCGTGTTTAAGGTATTCTAAGTGTTTCTTGGTAATTTATAATGTGTAATACATTGCTGGGAAATCAATTTTAGTATATCTTTTGGGGCACCTCATCCTCAGAGCCATTAACTACGAGAGACACCTGAACGAAATAAATAAACGACCACTGAGGATGCCACAACCGTCAAAGTCTAAAGTATTTTATATGACACTGTTTGACTAGGGGTGGACGCTATTAGTTTGTATTTTTAATGTGACGTTGTGTATTTGAGTTGCATAGTAATAATGCCATACAGCATGCAGCTGAAGTTTGGGTCTTCTGTATTACATAACGTCGCAGAGCGCCCCGAGCACATACATCTTCGTTATCATTCTACTCTTCTCTATAGTCATTTAATCGACATCCATGCGACAGCGTGAATACGTAATACGTTCCAAAACGCCAGGGATTTTCTGGTGCTCATACCTCGGGTTCTATTGCTGATAAAAAGGTAGGGTCAAGTGTTTTGGATAGTCCTTGGTCTACCCAACAGAATCGTTTAGTGTCACTATCCTACAGTACAAGGTCAAATTATGAACATTATACACTTTCTCCTGCTTAGAAGCCAGTCAGCTGTTTTTTTTTATGTGGTCTATAGTGGGCTTGATGGGACTAATAGAGGCGCCATCAGTTCATAGGCGGTTCCTCGGAAAGCTCGACAGTAAGTGCTTCTTTACCACATTTTCGCCGTCACCAGCGAACCAAAACCCAGCCGAGGATTGCAAGACCTCTATGCACAGCAAATGGCTGTAATGTTTACTATGTATTATTAAGATCACATTTTTTTGATATCTTTATCTGTTTCCAAGACACCGAGGTTGTTGGTTACCTTACTTCTACACTGAAACGTCCCCGTAGAAAACTTGTACAAGACTGTGCTTAAACTGACACACAATATTTTTGGCGCAACGCAGTCTGACTTTCAGTAATCCCTAACATTAACCTATACGTTTCACAAATCACTTACCTCACAAAAATCTTCGTTACTCGAACTACTGCAGTACAGCGAGCGCCACTACTGCCAGCTAAATAAAAGATTCAAACTACGGAAGGCAATAACTACTGATAGGCATAGTTAGCAAATGAAAGATTTTAATGGAGAACAAGCAATGTATTTACGTTAATAGTGTTCAAAAGTCATAATATATATAGCAGTTCATGGCATCCAGTCTTACAAATGTACTGTTTCTGATGGACACACGTCCAGATCATCCGCTCTCAAAAATCCGCCATCTCACTTCCCCACATCCACCACTGCTGGCGGTTCACTTCCAATTGCGCAACGCTACGCGCTGTTAACATCCAGCTGCCCAACACTGCAATGGCAGACAACAATGCAAACTAGCCACAGACTGCACACAGCACAGCCAGTGATTTTCATACAGAGCGCTACGTGGCGTTACCAATAAGAAAACCTAAACAGCCTACTTACAACACGTAAAGGCACATTCGCTAGAAGGACCATCACCCCGTTTTCAGTAATCTTTATCCGTTACCGAGAAATGCCCCAAAAACTTGTTTTTTGCGTACCAAAACCCAGCCACGGATTCCGAGACAGCTATGCACAGCAAGTGGCTGTAATGTTTACTATGTATTCCTAAGATCCCCATCTCAAACAACTTTGAAAATTTCCTCCATTTCTTTATCCGTTTCCGAGATACAGTGTTCAAATGTACCCTACTTATACACGTAAAATAAGCACTTACAAATCCGGTGGCAGGCGAAAACGTTGTTTGTGAAGTGATGTAACACGGAGAAATCTGCTGTAATAGTGAAGCACACTGTAAAGTGAAATCCTCTTCTAGCATTACTTTTCCTCAACAGTAGTTGTTGATACCTGAGACAGTTTTGAATTTTTGACAGGTCAATGTTATCTCAGCTGTTTTACTGAAAAATTTCATAGACTTTTATACACAATATTTATATTTCAAGCCAAAATTTATGAAAAGGAACTACTTTGTTTTCGTTGTTACAATCTATATGTGCTGGCTCTGAATGTACAGTTAAAATTGTGTTTTTAGAAACATTTGAAATTATAAAATATTTGGCACTCTTAAAATTTCTATTATTAATTACGCGATCTAATACAGTTTATTATGTTTGTTTCTGGATTAATTTATAAAATAGTAATCTAACTAATAGAAATTCATTTGTCAAGAAAAATTGTAAACCCTTTGTAATACTGTTATTACTGCAGAGTGAAGGAGTAATATGCATGTCTCTGATGTGATTGAACGTATTTTTGTATTTTGGACGAACAATGTAATTTCGGCGTTGATAATGTGAAAATTCAAAAGACAGTGTGATATAGTAATATGTGAGACAGTAAATTAACGTGAAAACAAAAATTCTGCAAAGACATTCTTCAAAATTATTTAGATCAATTGAACCACGAGAACTTAAAATGTGAGAATTTCGTCTCTGATGTGATTGGACGTATTTTTGTATTTTGGACGAACAATGTAATTTCGGCGTTGTTAATGTGAAAATTAAAAAGACATTGTGATATAGTAACATGTGAGACAGTAAATTATCGTAAAAACAAAAATTCTGCAAAGACATACTTCAAAATTATTTAGATCAGTTGAACCACGAGAACCTAAAATTTGAGAATTTCAGCTTCAAGAATCAGACCACTAGACATGGAGAACTGGAGCCAATTGTGCGAGAAAAGATAAGTAAAAAGTTTACTGTAAATCTTAGTCCCCTCGAATCTTCTGGAAAGACTTCACCATCGTCGACAGTAGCAACTACAAGAAAGGGAGGGGTAGAATAAAAGATACAAAACTTTCTTGCTCATAAAATCCGGTCTGAGATGTAAAATTAGTTTCAAATTAACGTAACTAAACTATCCCAATTTTAGTGACCAATACATTTATTTACATATGAGTTTCATGGCCTGCTGCAGCAAGGAAAAGAAGAAGGGAACCAGTGAAAAAAAGCTCCTATCGGAGCATAAAAATGATGATATTTTTCTGTTTATTTAAAAGAATATGACTATAAAGTGCGGTACCAGTTGCCTCTTTTTAATTTCCTCAGCACCTTTAAAAATTTTCCCAAAAATTTTGGCGTGCGAATATATTCGTCCTTTTTTATGCTGAGAGAGAAGACAGTGGCAGTGACAAAGAGACAGAAAGGTAATAAAGGTTCGAAGATAATATTGGTTGCGTTATAGAAAGAGCGAAGGAGACAATGGAAGTGGAATGTAGTTGGTTGTGACAGAAGAGTGCTAGGAATAGAGTGAAGGAGGCAGTGCCAAGAGGGGGGGGGGAGGGGAAATAAAAAGAAAGGAAAGCAGAAGTGGGTGAGAGCCAGTGATAATAAAAGATAGGTTATATGACAATGACAGAGAGGAAAAGAGAGACAGTCAGAAGAAACATCAGTATTAGGAAGGAATGTGATATTAACAACAAGAGAGAGGAAGAAGGAGACAGTGACTGTGAGCGGAGGACAGAAAGAAGAAGACTATGACAGTGACACAGGAGACAATGACAGAGAGGGATGAAGAGATAATGACAATGAGCTGAGTTCAGTGAGTGAGTGAGAAAGGGCAACTAGGTTGGGGTATGAGCGACTTACATTGATGGACTAGCAGTTGCGAGAGACGAGAGAGATACATTTAGGGGAGTTTGCAGGAATCTGAGGTGAGTTGCATGTTAAAAAATCGCGAATATGTTTGCATGCCAAAATTTTTGGGAAAAATTTTAAAGGTGCTGAGGAATGAGGCAGCTGGTACCGCAGTTTTCAGTAGAAGTCCTTTAAAAAAAGGAGGACATATTCACATTTTTTTGCGCTCGTATAAGTTACTTATTACATAACTTCCCAATTCCTGCGATCTTCCTGCACCATGTACTGTTCCTTTATCATCATCAGCACTAGTTCCAGAACCGCCCCCTCGGTGACAGTTGCCTGTAGCAGCTTACCTGTGCTGAGATAAGAGACCGCAAGACGCCATAAACAAAGAGACCCCCTCCTATTCCCCCCCCCCCCCCCTGTGTATCCAAGCACCCACGAGGACACGTGCATTTACCCCTTTCCACTCCTGCTATCTCCCATCGCAACGCCAGCGCTGATAAATTGTCACCGAGGGACCGATAAATTATGTTCTGCACACGCATTGTTTAGCCGCGGAATTCCAGCCGAATCTTACTAGTCCACAATGCGTATTATGCGAATTCATGGCAATATATCCTCCGCCGCTTTCATTTCGTGCACTGAGTAAAATATCTCATCGATAAATTACTTCCCGCTATAAATACAGGGCTCTGCGAAATTGTGTTTACCGCTTCAGAGGTATTTCTTAGTTGTAATTTTTAGTTGTCGCTACTACAAACACTGCGTAGCTTAGAGAAACAATTTGAGTCTCGCTCCAGGAGCTTAATTTCAGTAATATCTCGGCAGAGCATCTGTTAGATTCAAGTCAGAAATAATAGCAAGCTGTTTTCTAACATATGATGCCACAATGTAATTAAAGCAAATGTTTCTAAGTATCGTGTTTCATCACGAGTAAAGAATACTTAGTAACAGCTCTTATTAAACCAATTCATCACGCGTATATCCTTGGAACTTGAAACAAGAGCTGTAGCAATACGTGTAATATTACAAAATAAACGTTTCTATGTAGCCAAAACGAGCTCTTACCAGTCATCGTAAAGTATGGCCACCTACTTTACCTAATGGCATACGTACCACTATAAATGAGGTCGACTCTCGATCGAGGCTGATGACTTTGATTCTGGAGGTATAAGAAATAGCTATTAGGATTTTTGTACTTTCAACATTGCAGCACATTCAGCAATCGCGATAATCTAATATATAACAAACAATCAGCCTCGATTGCGGCAGTGAAACCAACCTTTACCTAGGTTTCAGCCCAAATAATTGAGCCTTCTTCAGAAGACATACCTGAATCTATAATTTGTCTAAGAGGGCGAGGTCTAGAAATAAAACTAAAACAGCCTGAATAGGCGTAGTCACATTTTAAAAATGCGGTACATAAGTACTAAGTCAACACCAAGACTTAACTTAAGCAATTACCATATTTTTTACACGTATAACATAATTTGACCTATGCTGGTCATTTGCTATTACATAGCGATGAAGTGGCGTTGTTTGTTCACTCACGCGTTATTTTTAGTAATAAGATAAAAAATTATTCTTGATAATATTATTAATTCAGTGCGTGTCAGCAATAAGAAGTATATCTACCTCAACTGATAAAAACACTACTCGACCATCTGTGTACAGGGTAACAGAGATTATTGCATTATGGCGTTTACATATTACAGTTTCGCTGTTTTATGTCCTATGTCATCTTTAATTAATAACGACGGGTGCATTATGGTGCGTTATGCAGCATTCGATGTGAAGGGGCCCATATATTCTAATAGTGTAAGTCGGCGTAGTGTGTTCTAACTTACATAAATCCATGCACAGTTTGTTACATTTTAGTCATAACCTGGTGCAGAGGCTTTATGTTTAAGATTTTCAACCTTTCTATAAGTTATTTGTCTTAAGATATAACTGCGTTGGTCTTTCATCGCTGACAGTCATGGTCTCAGTTAGAAATGTGCAATGTTCCCCGCCATGTTGATTTGCAGCGCGTTATCTAGTCGTACTTCGTTTCACGTGAGCTCCCGAGGCCCACCGCAAGGCGTCCATGGAGACGAGGCGCACGCCAGAGCTTAAGTCTTGGTGTTGACTTAGTACTTATGTACATTTTTAAAATGTGACTACGCCTATTCAGGCTGTTTTATTTTTATTTCTAGACCTTGCTCTCTTAGACAAATTACACTACTGGCCATTAAAAATGCTACACCACGAAGATGATGTGCTACAGACGCGAAATTTAACCGACAGGGAGAAGAAGCTGTTATATGCAAATGATTAGCTTTTCAGAGCATTCTCACAAGGTTGGTGCCGGTGGCGATACCTACAACGTGTTGACATGAGGAAAGCTTCCAACCGATTTCTCATACACAAACAGCCTGCTAAAACGTTGCTGTGACGTCTCGTGTAAGGAGGAGAAATGCGTACCATCACGTTTCCGACTTTAATAAAGGTCCGATTGTAGCCTATCGCGATTGCAGTTTATCGTATCGCAACACTGCTGCTCGCGTTGGTCGAGATCCAGTGACTTAGCAGAATGTGGAATCGGTGGGTTCAGGGGGGTAAAACGGAACGCCGTGCTGGATCACAACGGCCTCGTATCACTAGCAGTCGAGATGACAGGCATCTTATCCACATGGCTGTAACGGATCGTGCAGCCACGTCTCGATCTCTGAGTCAACAGATGGGGACGTTAGCAAGACAACAACCATCTGCACGAACAGTTTGACGACGTTTGCAGCAGCATGGACTATCAGCTCGGAGATCGTGGCTGCGGTTACCCTTGACGTTGCATCACAGACAGGAACGCCTGCGATGGTGTACTCAACGACGAACCTGGGTGCACGAATGGCAAAACGTCATTTTTTCGAATGAATCCAGGTTCTGTTCACAGCATCATGATGGTCGCATCCGTGTTTGGCGACATTGCGGTGAACGCATATTGCAAGCGTGTATTCGTCATCACCATACTGGCGTATCACCGACATGATGATATGGGGTGCCATTGGTTACACGTCTCTGTCACCTCTTGTTCGCATTGGTGGCACTTTGAACAGTGGACATTAAATTTCAGATGTGTTACGACCCGTGGCTCTACCCTTCATTCGATCCCTGCGAAACCCTACATTTCAGCAGGATAATGCACGACCGCATGTTGCAGGTCCTGTACGGGCCTTTCTGGATACAGAAAATGTTCTACTGCTGCCCTGGCCAGCACGTTCTCCAGATCTCTCACCAATTGAAAACGTCTGGTCAAAGGTGGCCGAGGTACTGACTCGTCACAATACGCCAGTCACTACTACTGTTGAAGCTGCATGGGCAGTTATACCTGTACACGCCATCCAAGCTGTGTTTGACTCAATGCCCAGGCGTATCAAGGCCGTTATTACGGCCAGAAGTAGTTGTTCTGGGTACTGATTTCTCAGGATCTTTGCACCCAAATTGCGTGAATATGTAATCACATGTCAGTTCTAGTGTAATATATTTGTCCAATGAATACCCGTTTCTCATCTGCATTTCTTCTTGGTGTAGCAATTTTAATGGCCAGTGGTGTATATATCCAGGTATATCTTCTGAAGAAGGCTCAATTATTTGGGCTGAAACCTAGGTAAACGTTGGTTTCATTACCACAATCGAGGCTGATATGTTCTTATATATTATAATATTAGGATCCTAGGATCCTTGGCTTCGCTGTGTCTCATGAAATGAGATCAGGTGATATTAAATTTGCCGATCTTCCTGACAGGCACACTAAGTCTAAGGCCCATCACATCTTTCGGAAATAATAGGCCGGTAGAAGATTTCCTTCTCTCTCTTCCCCATAGAATAACATGAGAGAGAACGTCATAATTACTCTGAACATTCTGGAGTGGAAAACACTCGAAAGAAGGCGTGGCGATATAATAGAAGAATCCTTCGGCACGTAACTCATATCAGGAAAACTTTGCAGCAAACCTCACATAAATTAGCTTAATAATAAATCGTAATGTGTCCTCAGGCATACACAAGTGATAAAAAGCTTGGTGCTAAAGCCAAAATAATTTAAATAATCTTCTAGTACAAACTCCAGCCGAAGGAAGTTTGATACCAAAGCTGGCACACGCTTCACACGAAAAAAAGTTTGTTAGGAAGGGCCTATCTATGTGTTCGGTGTTTACAAACTCTCCGTTTGTAAGATAAGACAAATACGAATCTACAGCTCTTCGTCGTAAAAGTGGAAATGTCTTCCTACGCAAAGCTGGAATAATCCGAGAGTTCACGCCGTTTCCATGTTTTTTTTCCCTTTAAAAGTAGTTGCTATATGTCACATTTCATATTTCAGTACTGTTTCGACAAGACAGTGAAATGCACTCTGTAAACCATGGTGATGACTTGTAATGAAGCTGTGTATCAAAAACTGCACTGTAGATCAATAAGAAATGATTTTTAAATATTGAGGCAATTGTTTATTTGTACTTGCTTTTTAAATAATGTTTATCGAAACTTTATGTCAGTTACATTCAGGCAGAATTGCTAAGACGAACATTTGATTGCCGTAGGTCTTCTCATTTAGGCAATTAACAGACTAATTTGCGAAACTGTGTCAACAACAGAAAGCCATTTCAGGAGTAATTTAACTTCGTGAGATCTTCAGAGTGAAGCTGCTGGAACATGTGCCAGAAACATTGCCGGATGTTCTCTCCAGACGCCTATGAGATTGATTCTGAGATTGTAACTGAGTTGACAAATATCCTCCTGGCTACTATACTGACGATACTTTCCTCGCGGATATATTCCTTAAAAAAAAAAATGTAGTGTAGATACTTGGCCATCTCGCAGTCACAGTGTTCAAATTTCTTCAATCCTTCAGACACACAAATCATGTTCGAAATTTTTTCTTGCGACTATAGTTTATTGTTTTTCATTTTTGTTCTTCGTTTCTTATGAAACTTCTACGCAGGACAAGGTCTCTGACGGAACATCAGAAATCTGCACCCATTGTAAGGGCAGGAGTCAAAATCTCGAGCTTCGTTTATAAAGCTGAGACGTAAGATACTAGCCTCCACTGGGTTTATGCAGATATTCTCCTTCAAAGATCTTGTCTAAATTGTGGAGCATAAATCAGTCTGCCTCTGTCAAACCTTCATGATACATGCTTTTCAGTTCTCTCTAAAATTATACACACCAAAACAAGTGTGTTAATTCATTAAATTATTTTTCTTTCTTGCGTATCAGTTTTTGACTTTACAATTTCACGTCCCGTCAACAACAACATGTTTACAAATTGAGTCCTAACTCAGCTGGATAGTGACAGGCTAAGAAACTGACAGTGTTCTTCTAGTTTGAAGCGTCCTGCTGAGTGTAGTGATTTACGGAACCCACAGGAAACGTAAATCGAGATGGCTGGACATGCATCTGTAATACTCTCATCACGATTAGTAGCGCATTGTCCTGAACACTGCGACAGCTCCTTATGTAATAATAAGTTGACATAAAAATTCGTACTTCTGCTATCAGAGCGTGCCACATTTCTAATAATGACACTGTTTTGTCAGTTAATAATACGTTTAGATTCCTACATGTTATTTATTAGTAATGAGTCATTAATCAGGTTGCGTTTTGAGAGAACTAATTATCTTTCTTCATGGAAGCCAGACAAAAGCTTCGCCACTTTCGAGAACTGTAGATGTGCATAAAACAGCATTGATATAAAGTAAGCTTCAAACATCTTTCCTTCTTCATGGTTTAAATTTAAAGTCTGTCCGTCTTCACGAAACGTCTGTCCATCTCCAACCTCTCTTTCGCCTTACAATTTGTATGCTGGTAATTACTTCACAAGTCGTATGTTGCTTGTCCTCGTTCTGTATGCAGTTACTCAGCGTTTGGCTAATTCTACATCTCTCGGCTGTTGGACAGTTCTATTTTCTAGGCGTTCTGAAGCGCTACTCGTTCAAGCCTTGAAGGCTAAAGGGATTTCGACCGACCGCCGCGTTATCCTGTGCATTGCGGCGTCATGCGGATGCGCTATGGAGGGACATGTGGTCCGCACACCCCTCTCCCGGCTCTTCTGACAACTTTCTTCCCTCGAGTGAACATCTTACTTTCTTTATTTTCGCAAAGTTATGATCTGTCCGTTCGTTCACTGACGTCTCTGTTGACTGTAATAAGTTTAGCGCCTGTGTTTTGCGACCGCACCGCAAAACCGTGCGATTGTTATTGAAGGCCCGAGCTATATTTGCTGGATTCATATTGCCCACGGAATACGTCTCACGTATTTAATGCACTCTCTTCCAAAGTAGCGAACAGTCAACTGCCAGCCAGGGAGCCTCGTTAGCAGGAATACTCTCTCTTCCGTGCGCTGTAGTCGACTGACGTCGTGTGTTTCTATGTCTGTTTAGGTGTGGCGTCCCCATACTACGGCGCAGTTACCTTGCATCGGACGGACGGACAGATAATAACTGTCTGAAAATAAAAAAATTAAACTTTTCAGTCGATGGACAACTTGAACCAAGGACTTCTCGTTCCGCAACCGCTCACGCTAACCACGGGACCACGGCGCTCTTAAGCTCATATTCTCCTTGATGTTGCCTGTGTTGCCCATTGACTACTCAGTTTATATATTTTGCTTATTTTTTAATAGTTCCACACAACTTCTTCCTGTTTTCTCGATTGATCTGGATCCAGTTTTTCAAGGCCTATCCACTGTGCCAAATTATAACTAAATCTGAGGGGGGTGCGATGGGGAGGTTCCCTTGTAAGTACAACAACAAACAGTTTTCTTCTCATAATTGAATTAGTTGCATACGAAATGATTTTTAAAAAGGAAATTTTAATATACCGGGTGATCAAAAAGTCAGTATAAATTTGAAAACTGAATAAATCACGGAATAATGTAGATAGAGAGGTACAAATTGACACACATGCTTGGAATGACATGGGGTTTTATTAGAACCAAAGAAATACAAAAGTTCAAAAATGTCCGACAGATGGCGCTTCATCTGATCAGAATAGCAATAATGGGCATAACAAAGTAAGACAAAGCAAAAATGATGTTCTTTACAGGAAATGCTCAATATGTCTACCATCATTCCTCAACAACAGCTTTATTCGAGGAATAATGTTGTGAACAGCATCGTAGAGCATGTCCGGAATTATGGTGAGGCATTGGCGTCAGATGTTGTCTTTCAGCATCCCTAGAGATGTCGGTCGATCACGATACACTTGCGACTTCTGGTAACCCCAAAGCCAATAATCGCACGGACTGAGTCTGGGGACCTGGAAGGCCAAGCATGACGAAAGTGGCGGCTGAGCACACGATCATCACCAAACGACGAGCGCAAGAGATCTTGCACGCGTCTAGCAATATGGGGTGGAGCGTCATCCTGCATAAACATCGTACGTTCCAGCAGGTGTTTATCAGCCAGGCTAGGGATGATGCGATTCTGTAACATATCTGCGTACCGCTCGCCCGTCACAGTAGCAGTTACTGACGTTTTGTTGTCCAGTGGAATCTGTCGGACATATTGTGAACGTTGTTTTTTTTTTTGTTCTAATAAAAACCCCATGTCATTCCAAGCATGTGTGTCAATTTTTACCTCTCTGTCTACATTATTCCGAGGTTTATTAAGTTTCCAAATTTATACTGACTTTTTGATCACCCTGTACTTCTGGGGCAATACGTCCCAGATAACGAATAAAATGCCCTGGTGTGAGTTTAAATACATTTTTGTGTGTGTAAAGGCGGAATGTCCATGATTTACTCTCAATATGTAGCGCACCAAACTGCCTCGCAGCACCCGTAGTGTGAATAACATCGCAATTGCAGAAGTTCAACTGTTGCGGCTAATTGCTCACTTGCAATGTGTGAGAGGAGCAAGCTGCGTGTGACAGGTGAGCCACGAATCTACCTTCTCCGATGTACTGACGCGAGAACAGAAGAGCTGCATTTGACCCTTGTTCGGCCGATGCTCATTTATTCTCTGTTTTACGACGTGGCCTATTTCACCGCCTTGTAGAATTTGTGACAGACACAAGACACCTCGTAAACTCCCGCGGGGCGAGGAAGGCCGTAAAAAAGACGGCGACATAGGAGCTTCAGCGTCGGTCTCCTTAAAAAAAGGCTATGAAATACGCAATAGCAGAGTCCCGGGTAGACTACGGTAAAGGCTTCGAGGCGATATTTGAAATGGCTAAGGCCGCGTAAAGCGATATGTGGCTGGTCCCAGATACCGACGACATCTCGATGAGAAATGCGTTTCAGCAGAGATGAAATGAAATGTCGTGTGACTAGGGCCTCCCGTCGGGCAGACCGTTCGCCTGGTGCAAGTCTTTCGATTTGACGCGACTTCGGCGACTTGCGCGTCGATGGGGATGAAATGATGATGATTAGGACAACACAACAACCAGTCCCTGAGCGGAGAAAATCTCCGACCCCACCGGGAATCGAACCCGGGCCCTTAGGATTGACATTCTGTCGCGCTGATCACTCAGCTACCGGGGGCGGACTCAGCAGAGATGACGGTTGCTGTCAGTCACCGAGTCAACAACTACCTGTCCGCGGGGAGCTGTATGCTTAAATATTTACCTCTCCTCCATAGTAAACAGAAATAAAACACTTAAGGAAAGATTTGCCAGCATCATCTTCCAATATTACTGGCAGTCAGCACCTTATACTGGGTGACAATGATGGAAATTTTCACTTATCGTGCAGATGGAAAAACGCATCAGTTTCACATTGTGAGGCGGCGGCCTGTTTTAGGCCTTTCTCCTCAGATTTTATCCTAGCTGGAGACTGAATTTTTATACGAGACTCAGTTGCCTCATTTACTTTCCGATTCAGTTTTTACTTGTTGATTGTCACCTGTACTGCGCGCTGATTACGTGAGTGATCAGGGTGTAGCTTGTAGTAACGTAGATAACCCACCTCTCTGACTTAACGTAACATTTCATTCCTGAAGTAGTTTTCTCCTTGTCTTGACTAGGGGAACTACTTTCCGCTGGGGCGGAAACAGAAGGAACTTTAGCGCGCTCTTGAAGAGCTGTTGGTCACTCGAAGGCAGGTCCAACGCCAGCGGATCGCACGGACAGTTTGGCAAGCCTTTCAGGGTTTACCCTCCTGACTCAGCCTACAAGGACAAAGCGGCAGAACCGAAGACTGCTGTCCTTAACAGCAGAAAGGAAAACCATTGGTGGAAGGGATGTGAGCTCTGCTTGTTACTAAACTTTGGGCGGAGTCCTCAACTGACAACTTGCCGTGACCCTGGTGCGTAGAGTGGATAAAATTGGATGAAAATGAAGTACACATTCTCAGATTCTACCACAAATGTAATTTTGAGATCGGCAGCACATAGATTTGAGCCAACAGCCTTGCTGTGGTGGTAACACCGGTTCTCGTCAGATCACCGAAGTTAAGCGCTGTCGGGCTGGGCTAGCACTCGGATGGGTGACCATCCAGTCTGCCGAGCGCTGTTGGCAAGTGGGGTGCACTCAGCCCTTGTGAGGCAAACTGAGGAGCTACTTGACTGAGAAGGAGCGGCTCCGGTCTCGGAAACTGACATACGGCCGGAAGAGCGGTGTGCTGACCACATGCCCCTCCACATCCGCATCCAGTGACGCCTTTATGGGCTGAGGGTGACACGGCGGCCGGTCGGTACCGTTGGGACTTCATGGCCTGTTCGGGAGGAGTTTAGTTTTTCAGAACATAGATTTGACCTTCTTCAGACTGCGCCCCCTTTTATTAGATGGACACATAGTTGATCAATACAGACTAGCAGTGAGAAACAGCAGACCTACACCTGATTGGCGTTTTTAGGAAAAGATCAGTGCACAAACAAATGGAACGCAGCACATTTACTGTGAGTGTTTCTCTATCTGCCAAACCGAAGTGCGCTATTACCTGATGAAGTACAGACAGCAGTCACGCTCCACTAGTGATCAGCTAGTTGGGACATTGACCGCAGTGCACATAATGTATGTGGCGTACTGGTAATTCTGTGCCTACACATTGGACGCAATATGCCATTCGCAAATTCCTAGGGCAAGAATTACCTCAGCACAAGTCAGAACACGACTCAAGATTTCTGTTTGCTTACGAACCAGAAATACAAATTCGACTCAAATGTTCTTCCATAAAGAAGCACTTCAGTGTGAGTCAGACTCCACAGAGAGGTAACGAATTGCCACTAGAGTGAACAGAACAACTCTGTTCACAGAGAAACGACTTCATGCGCTCCTTGTGGCGAAATCAACACTTCTAAGAATCTAACTGCCAGATTCTGTGCTGTGGCTCTAGTCGCCGAAGTCTATACGTCGATCCCTGGAGGGGAGTGTCTACGATCGATCCCCATAGGGAAGTGTGTCCACGCCATACTTCCACTCCTTCCTGGATGCACCGCATTTACGTTCTCGCTCAAGGCGACCAATCCCAAAATCTACATCTACATGGATACTGTGCAATTCACATAAGTGCCTGGCAGAGGGTTCATCGAACCACCTTCACAATTCTCTGTTATTCCCATCTCGTATGGCGTGCGGGAAAAAAACGAACACCTACATCTTTCCGTACGAGCTCTGCTTTCCCTTATTTTATAGTGGTGATCGCTTCTCCCTAGGTAGGTCGGTGTCGACTAAATATTTTCGCATGCGGAGGTGAATGTTGGTGATTGGAATTTTGTGAGAAGATTCCGCCGCAACTAAAAACGCCTTTGTTTTAATGATGTCCAGCCCAAATCCTGTATCACTTCAGTGACACTTTCTCCCATATTCCGCAATAGTACAAAGCGTGTTGCCCTTCTTTGAACTTTTTCGATGTACTCCGTCAATCCTATCTGTTAAGGATCCCATACCGCGCAGCAATATTCTAAAAGAGGACGGACAAGCTTGGTGTAGGCAGCCTTCCCCACAACATTTTGTATGTGTTCCTTCCAATTTAAGTTGTTCGTAATTGTAATTCCTAGGTATTTAGTTGAAATTACGGCCTTTAGATTTGACCTCACACTTTTCGTTATTTGGGGTCAACTTGTAACACCATAGCTCTAATGCTGTACTGATTTATTTTGCTTTTGTTTCATTTAATGTTACATTGCTGTGCTTCTGTAAGTGTGTTTGATAGAATAGAGAACACAGAATTGTATACTACTTTCTTTGTACAAACTTTGATGTCATGGTTTGGTTCAACGCTAAGTAGTGTATCTTTCATTTAAACTCTTTGTCCCATTTGGAGGGAACAAAACTTACTGTATATAGTTGTAATTTTGTGTGATAATTTTTTTTGTAGAGATGTCAATATGTGTTAATGTTTTGTTTTATTTAATGTATTTGGTTGCTGTTATGTAAACTGCTGATCCTCACTTAGGATTCTTCGTTATTTTGTATGTAAAAGGTGTAGTGGCTCCCCTCGGGAACGGAACCGTGTAGCGCGCGCAAATTGTGGTTGGCCTAGGGTGGAAAAGGTGGAACTGATAGTCAGTCGGGGACGAGCAACCAGTCGGGGACGAGCCAGCAGTCGGGGACGAGCTACCAAACTGTGCACTGTCATGTAAATGTTGCATATCGTGCTGGTTCCGAGAGAGGCTTTTCCTGCCGCTTTCTAATGCCTCGGATGGATGGATAAATAGCTGGAACTATTCTGGAATTTGTATCTGTCGTCGCCACCACGAAATGACAGAATCCAGCAATTCTGTCTGCGAATCCACCTACCAACATGCAGTTGCCACCACGTTGTGCAATCACTGTAACGTAATACTACAATGATGTACAGTGAAGGATCAGCTTAATGGATGTGTTATTGTGCTCAAATATAAGGTAATTTATATCTGAATTTATGTACCTACCTGATTTTTTTTCCTCATCATGACACCTCTCAGGTTCCTCTCCGTTTGAGCTAAAGTGATTAATTGATGCCTCTTGAACTTAGTAAAAATAAAGTTAATGTGGCAAGAGAGTGAGTTAAAGTAAATGTTGTTTGCTGAAAATAATTTTCCTATTAAAACTGCTTATTAAAGTGCTGTTGCCAACTGCAAAATTAAAAGTTCTTAAGACTGAGGCTTCTAAAGTTTTGCTTAACAAATGATCACCGGGATATCTGTAGTAAATTCAAAAAGGTGAGTCAGTTTCTTGCAATTTTGCCAACATTGTGTTTCACTGTAGTAAAAGTGGAAAACTGCAGTTGTGAAACGTTATATACTCATGTTTGTTAAGTGTATGTCTCTCTTGTGTATAGGAAGTGCATATTAATAATATAACAGGATCCACAGTTTGTCTATTGTATTAATGCTGGGTAACAAGTAATGGGAAGACCACTTATTATAAAAACCATAATTTCTTTACTCAAATGATAATGAGAAGCAACCTGTGAGTGGATTCCTATTAACTTTCATTTTAAATAGTAAAGTATTTAACTGAGAGAGAGACTTCACATACGTACAATTTATGATCCTGCAGTGAATGTTAATAGTAATGATATAAATACCATTCAGTTGAACAAGGACTGACAGTAATGGTGTGTTTCGGTATCTCTTATAATTTTGCAAATAGTTTGTGCTGCTCCAGTTGTTAGCTTCAATCTTAAAACATATGTATGTGTCAGAGTTCATTGCACTCGCGTGTGGCCAAGTCTAGGTTGTGTTTGTCCCTTATAGTTACTTATACCTACTTTCTTAAACGAGAATGTTAACCATTCTCTTGTCTAGTTAGGCTGGCGACCGTTTTCTTTATCAGTTAAACAGTGCAGATAGGCAAAATATTGTTTGTTACTGTTCGAATATTTACGTAATTCTGACTTTCACTTCCGATAAGCCACCCCGTTAGGTACGACACGGTCAACATAACAAAATTCCTCTCAGAGGGTAACACTGCTCTGTTGCTTTATACCATAATTGCTATAACAAAATAATTCTGTTTTGCAAACTGCCTCCTACTTTAAGGTTATGGTATAGCAGTAGCGGACGATAGTGTTATACGTGGCTTTTCCGTGACAGGACTATTTGTTCTGTTGGGGCATACTACGTAATAAACCAAACTTGATATTTCATAGTATAAGCTACGTAAATGCTGTTGCAGTGTTATAAACTGCCAATTTTTGCACCATTCAGATATCTTTTGTAAATCGTTTAGCAATTTGTTTTTGTCTTCTGATGACTTTATTAGTCAGTAAACGACAGCATCATCTGAAAACAACCAAATACGGCTGCTCCGATTGTCTCCCAAATCGTTTATATAGATAAGGAGCAGCAAACGACCTAGAACACTACCTTGGGAAACGCCAGAAATCATTTCTGTTTCACTTGAAGACTTTCCGTTAATTACTACAAACTGTGAACTCTCTTTCACTACAAGCCGCTTGTGTGGTACAGTGTCAAAAGCCTTCTGGAAATCCAGAAATACGGAATCAATCTGAAATCCCTTGTCAATAGCACTCAACACTTCATGCGAATAAAGAACTGGTTGTGTTTCACAAGAACGATGTTTTCTAAATCCGCGTTGACTTTGTGTCAATAGACAGTTTTCTTCGAGGTAATTCATAATGTTCGAACACGATATATGTTCCAAAATCCTGCTGCATATCGACGTTAATGATATGGGCTTGTAATTTAGTGGATTACTCCTACTACCTTTCTTGAATATTAGTGTGGCCTGTGCAACTTTCCAGTCTTTGGGTACGGATCTTTCGTCGAGCGAACGGTTGTATATGATTGTTAAGTATGGAACTAATGCATCAGCATACTCTGAAAGGAACCTAGTTGGTACACAGTCTGGACCAGAAGACTTGCTTTTATTAAGTGATTTAAGTTGCTGCACTACTCCGAGGATATTTTCTTCTACGTTACTCATGTTGGCAGCTGTTCTTGATTCGAATTCTGGAATATTTACTTCGTCTTCTTTTGTGAAGACATTTCCTAAGGCTGTGTTTAATAACTCTGCTTTGAGTATTCTCTTCGATAGTAACTCCATTGCTATCGCACAGAGAAGGCATTGATTGTTTCTTGCCGCTAACGTACTTCACATACGAGCAGAATCTCTTCGGACTTTCTGCTAGGTTTCGAGACAAAGTTTCGTTGTGGAAACTATTATAAGCATATCGCGCTGAAGTCCGGGCTAAAGTTCGAGCTTCTGCAAAAGATCCCCTATCTTGGGGATTTTGCGTCTGTTTAAATATGGCATGTTTGTTTCGTTGTTTCTGCAACAGTGTTCTGACCCGTTTTGTGTACCAAGGAGGATCAGCTCCGTAGTTTGTTAATTTATTTGGTGTAAATCTCTCAATTGCTGCCGATACTATTTATATGAATTCAAGCCACATCCGGTCTAAACTTATATTATTAATTTGGAAGGAGTGGAAATTGTCTCTCAGGAAGGCGTCAAGTGAATTTTTATCTGCTTTTTTGAATAGGTATATTTATCGTTTATTTTTGGAGGATTTTGGGGTTACAATATTCAATCTCGCTACGACAACCCTGATGTCACTTCGTTACAAAAAATTACCTCCCACTACATGTCGCAGGTTCGAATCCTGCCTCGGGCATGGATGTGTGTGATGTCCTTCGGTTAGTTAGGTTTAAGTAGTTCTAAGTTCTAGGGGACTGATGACCTCAGAAGTTAAGTCCATAGTGCTCAGAGCCATTTGAACCCACTACGTGGGACATAATTCTGCCAACCAATCACCTGAAGCTCATACTTCTCTCAGCGGATTTTCTGGAAGTTTCCAATTCCCCCCCCCCCCCCCCCCCTCCCCCTTGCATCCTTAGCACTCCACCAATCAAATATGCATCTCTGCTTTTCGTTGGGGAGCATGCCCCAACGCTTCCCATGAGAAGATTCCTCGGAGATCAGCGCCCGACCATCGTTTGTGATCCTGCGTATCCCTTCACATTAAGAAAAGGACGTCTCTTCGTCTTGATCTGCCCCCAACACTCTTCCGCCAGGTATGCTACAATGAAATTTTTTCGGCGCACCAGAATGCAACGTCACACCTTCACTGTCTGTGCTATGAGGGTTCTGCATCCTGCAGCGTTGAAAACCGCCGTCCCTTCGGTCTGTTCTCTCTCAGGGCAGTAAATGTCCACCCCTGCTGAACACGACAATCCTCTTCCTAGCGCCCCTTTAGCTGATACCGCCTTCTGAGAAACACGTTACCCACGTCACCTTTTCTGTCAGGGTTAGGCTCTAATTAACTTCTAGATATGCAGTACTTCAGAAATGGTTAGTACGTGGTGATAGACAGCATCAGCCAATAAAGTGATTAATAATCCAATCGAGCATGATCAATAGTGATGCAATACAAATACAAACCGAAAAAAATTTACAGAATATTAAACATACGGTGTCAAAATCCTGACAGTTTGAAAATGCTTTTACGCGATCAAGACTGCTCTATACAGGGTGATTCAAAAAGAATACCACAACTTTAGGAATTTAAAACTCTGCAACGACAAAAGGCAGAGCTAAGCACTATCTGTCGGCGAATTAAGGGAGCTATAAAGTTTCATTTAGTTGTACATTTGTTCGCTTGAGGCGCTGTTGACTAGGCGTCAGCGTCAGTTGATGCTAAGATGGCGACCGCTCAACAGAAAGCTTTTTGTGTTATTGAGTACGGCAGAAGTGAATCGACGACAGTTGTTCAGCGTGCATTTCGAACGAAGTATGGTGTTAAACCTCCTGATAGGTGGTGTATTAAACGTTGGTATAAACAGTTTACGGAGAATGGGTGTTTGTGGAAAGAGAAAAGTTCTGGATGGCCGAGAACGAGTGATGAAAATGTAGCACGCATCCAGCAAGCATTTGTTCGCAGCCCAGGAAAATCGACTCGCAGAGCTAGCAGAGAGCTGCAAATTCCACAGTCAACTGTATGGAGAGTCCTACGAAAAAGGTTAGTTATGAAACCTTATCGTCTGAAATTGGTTCAAGCACTGTCTGCAGCTGATAAGATTAAAAGAATCGATTTCTGTGATTTTATCCTTGCTCAAATGGAAACAGATGAATCTTTCGTTTCAAAGATTGTGTTTAGTGATGAAGCAACTGTCCGTAACTACCTGAACGTCAACTACCCGAGGCGATGGATCGGCCGCCAGGCAGCCCGTGACAGAGCACTTCATCACTGGCCTCCAAGAAGCCATGATCTTACCCCCTGCGATTTTTTCTTATGGGGGTATGTTAAGGATATGGTGTTTCGGCCACCTCTCCCAGCCACCATTGATGATTTGAAACGAGAAATAACAGCAGCTATCCAAACTGTTACGCCTGATATGCTACAGAGAGTGTGGAACGAGTTGGAGTATCAGGTTGATATTGCTCGTGTGTCTGGAGGGGGCCATATTGAACATCTCTGAACTTGTTTTTGAGTGAAGAAAAACCTTTTTAAATACTCTTTGTAATGATGTATAACAGAAGGTTATATTATGTTTCTTTCATTAAATACACATTTTTAAAGTTGTGGTATTCTTTTTGAATCACCCTGTATAACAATATAATTCTTATTCTCTACGACAACTGTCACTATTTGCATCTCTTAAAATTATGTAGGTCTTTTTACATATGGACTTACCTCCACGGCGCCGGTTTTGTCGTTGGTTTATCGCACATGCCACAATGATGTTGGGACTTCTGTCATCCATCCTATTCACTGATGAGTCTATTTTCGGAGGGGTGGCTTCGTCAGCTTCCACAACACCTGCTTGTGGGCTACGGAGAACCCCCTGGAATGGAGGCAGCTCTGTTTCAGCCTCAGTGTGTGGACATCCTTAGACATATCTGCACTTCTTGCAAGTGAGCCTGCAGCCCTTGCAAGTAGGAGTAATGTGGGTGCTACATGATGATGCCCCAGCTCATTGGCCTCTTGAGAGTGGAACCAAAAAATGAATACAGGAAAAGTACTCCCATTTGCAGGAGTGTTCTCACGTATGCTTTCAATCTCTGAAACCTATGTACAAGTGGGTGTGCTTCCCTTGGAACACGTGTTCATATGACGTTTTTTGCTTCTTATTCTCTCAAACATTGCTCCTGCAGGTTGTCTTCGTTTAGCGTATTCATCCTGTGTGAAGGAGACTGTGCACACAGCTGAAAGGCCCTGCTACGAACTTCAGCGGCGTATTGGGCTACTTGCAATCAAACAAATCTCCAGTCACAGAGCAGCGTCTCCTGGAGTTCCAGGACCTGTTTTACATTCTTATAATCTGGCACAGGCTTAGATATATTGGTTTGTGCCACAAGTGAATAGTTTCAGATAGACGTAACAAGTGACAAATTAATCAAGCGCGACTGCGCTTGCGGATTTGCCAAGAATTCAGAACCCTTACTTAGAATAAGAGTGACATCATGTTTTACTCAAATTGAATTCACAAGGTGGTTTTATACGACGGTTATTGGTAAATAGGAGTTAATGGCGCAGAAAGAAATAGAGAAGCAATGTTAAGTACACTACTGGCTATTAAAATTGCTACACCACGAAGATGACGTGCTACAGACGCGAAATTTATCCGACAGGAAGAAGATGCTGTGATATGCAAATGATTAGCTTTTTAGAGCATTCACACAAGGTTGGCGCCAGTGAAGATACCTACAACGTGCTGACACGAGGATAGTTTCAAACCGATTTCTGATACACAAACAGCAGTTGACCGGCGTTGCCTGGTGAAACGTTGTTGTGTTGCCTCGTGTAAGAAGGAGAAATGCGTACCATTGCATTTCCAACTTTGATAAAGGTCGCATTGTAGCCTACCGCGATTGCGGTTTATCGTATCGCGACATTACTGCTCGCGTTGGTCGAGATCCAATGACTGTTAGCAGAATATGGAATCGGTGGGTTCAGGAGGGTAATACGGAACGCCGTGCTGGATCACAACGGCCTCATATCACTAGCAGTCGAAATGACAGGCATCTTATCCGCATGGCTGTAACGGATCGTGCAGCCACGTCTCGATCCCTGAGTCAACAGATGAGGACGTTTGCAAGACAGCAACCATCTGCACGAACAGTTCGACGACGTTTGCAGCAGCATGGACTATCAGCTCGGAGACCATGGCTGTGGTTACCCTTGACGCTGCATCACAGACAGGAGCGCCTGCGATGGTGTACTCAACTTGGTGCACGAATGGCAAAACGTCATTTTTTCGGATGAATCCAGGTTCTGTTTACAGCATCATGATGGTCGCATCCGTGTTTGGCGACATCACGGTGAACGCACATTGGAAGCGTGTATTCGTCATCCCCATACTGGCGTATCACGCGGCGTGATGGTATGGGGTGCCATTGGTTACACGTCTCGGTCACCGCATTGACGGCACTTTGAACAGTGGACGTTACATTTCAGATGTCTTATGACCCGTGGCTCTACCCTTCATTCGATCCCTGTGAAACCCTACATTTCAGCAGGATAATGCACGATCGCATGTTGCAGGTCCTGTACGGGCCGTTCTGGATACAGAAAATGTTCGACCGCTGCCTTGGCCAGCACATTCTCCAGATCTCTCACCAATTGAAAATGTCTGGTCAATGGTAGCCGAGCAACTGGCTCGTTACAATACGCCAGTCACTATTCTCGATGAACTGTGGTATCGTGTTGAAGCTGCATGGGCAGCTGTACCTGTACACGCCATCCAAGCTCAGTTTGACTCAATGCCCGGGCGTATCAAGGCCGTTATTACGGCCATCGGTGGTTGTTCCGGGTACTGATTTCTCAGGATCTATGCACCCAAATTGCGTGAAAATGTAATCACACGTCAGTTCTAGTATAATACATTTGTCCAATGAATACCCGTTTATCATCTGCATTTCTGCTTGGTGTAGAAATTTTAATGGCCAGTAGTGTAGTTGACCGGATATTGCATAAGTCTACACATTTCTAATGTTTGTGATTAAGCGACAAGCTTGTGTTACAGTAAATGATACTTTTAACTAAAAAATCACATGCAGGGAGTGATGGTTAACATTCGAGTGCTGACTGCGGCAGAAGTAGCGAAGAGCCCATTAAGCAAAACGTGATACCTCTAAGTGTAGCTTCCGTTAGCCGTCCAGACCTTTTCGCAAGGCACAGTTGAGGCCATTACTCTCTGATTAGTCCGAGAGCGCTCTTCACAGAGGCTGTCTCGGTCGCTGCCAATGAGCCGTGACTCCTCTTTCAACCCACTCTCTGCGTTAAACTACACCCTCTCCCTCTCCCCTCTCGCTGTCCTCCTCCCTCTCCCTCTCTTTCTTCCCCTCCCCCTCCTCCTCCTCCCCCTCTGTCTGTGGACGACGAACAACTCTGCCTTGCACTGGAGACGACGGATGCGGCCGCTCCCTCGCGGCATAGAAAGGCCGCGTAGGATCCTCCGCCGCTTTCAAAATCCCCCGCCCCCCTCCCCCCGAAATCTCCGTAAAACGGGCACCCGAATACGGTCGAGGGATGCGACGGCCGTTATCTGTAGTGGGCGCTCTGTTTGCTGGCTTCATGCGAAGCACTCAGTTTGGGGACTAACAGCTGTGTGTGGCGAATCGAGGAACAGCGTCAGAAGCGGACCAGACCGGCTTTCTCTAACACGCACGCCATAACATTACCTACCGACAGAAGCACATCAGTCTAACGAGAATGTGCATACAAAGACCGTATCTGCAGCACTGTACGGTAGAGAAAGGTCAGAGAGGACTGAGATGAATTGAAGACCTAACATTCTAAACGTGCTAAGGAGCAAAGGTAATGTTTTGAAATATAACAGAAAAACAGTATTGCATGACATACGAAATTACACTACTGGCCATTAAAATTGCTACACCAAGAAGAAATGCAGATGATAAACGGGTATTCATTGGACAAATATATTATACTGGAACTGACACGTGATTACATTTCAGGCAATTTATGTGCATAGATCCTCAGAAATCAGTACTCAGAACAACCACCTCTGGCCTTAATAACGGCCTTGATACGCCTAGGCATTGAGTCAAACAGAGCTCGGATGGCGTGTACAGGTACAGCTGTCCATGCAGCCTCAACACGATACCACAGTTCATCAAGAGTAGTGACTGGCGTATTGCGATTACCCAGTTGCTCGACCACCATTGATCAGACGTTTTCAATTGGTGAGAGATCTGGAGAATGTGCTGGCCAGGGCAGCAGCCGAACATTTTCTGTATCCAGAAAGGCCCGTACAGGACTTGCAACATGCGGTCGTGCATTATCCTGCTGAAATGTAGGGTTTCGCAGGGATTGAATGAAAGATAGAGCCACGGGTCGTAACACATCTGAAATGTAACGTCCACTGTTCAAAGTGCCGTCAATGCGAACAAGAGGTGACGGAGGCGTGTAACCAGTGGCACCCCATACCATCACGCCGGGTGTACGCCAGTATGGGGATGACGATTACACGCTTCCAATGTGCGTTCACCGCGATGTCGCCAAACATGGATGCGACCATCATGATGCTGTAAACAGAACCTGGATTCATACGAAAAAATAATGTTTTGCCATTCGTGCACCCAGGTTCGTCGTTGAGTACACCATCGCAGGCGCTCCTGTCTGTGATGCAGCGTCAAGGGTAACCGCAGCCATGGTCTCCGAGCTGATACTCCATGCTGCTACAAACGTCGTCGAACTGTTCGTGCAGATGGTTGTTATCTTGCAAACGTCCCCATCTGTTGTCTCAAGGATCGAGACGTGGCTGCACGATCCGTTACAGCCATGTGGATAAGATGCATGTCATCTCGACTGCTACTGATACGAGGTCGTTGGGATCCAGCACGGCGTTCCGTATTACCCTCCTGAACCCACCGATTCCATACTCTGCTAACAGCCATTGGATCTCGACCAGCGCGAGCAGCAATGTCGCGATACGATAAACCGCAATCGCGACAGGCTACAATGCGACCTTTATCAAAGTCGGAAACGTGAAGTTACGCATTTCTCCTCCTTACACGAGGCATCACAACAACGTTTCACCTGGCAACGCTGATCAACTGCTGTTTGTGTAAGAGAAATCGGTTGGAAACTTTCCTCATGTCAGCAGGTTGTAGGTGTCGCCACCGGCGCCAAGCTTGTGTGAATGCTCTGAAAAGCTAATCATTTGCGTATCACAGCATCTTCTTCCCGTCGGTTAAATTTCGCGTCTGTAGCACGTCATCTTCGTGGTGCAGCAATTTTAATGCCAGTAGTGTGGCACACACGTTTTATTGTGTATATCCAAGAAACATAGTCTATACTGCAAGTCCAGAGGAAATGACAGTAAATTGTCCAGAAAAAGAAAGTTAAGAGCTTGAGAGCAGAAGGTGTCCTGCACATTACCTTATTCACACAAAATGCGCTAAGTCCAACAGAGATATCCGGATGTAATGGTTTACAAAAGGTACCTAAGTATAACAGATGTTATCACTGTGCAAAAAATATCTTCACTTTGCAGTATCATTACACAAATCAGCAAAAATCTGCCGAAGGTGATGTGGTATAAAGGGTACCATAAAAGCAAATCCTCCTTTTTTTCAGCAAACAATTGTGGAATATGTGGCAACACTGAAAGTTATGGATGAATGAAATCGTCAACGGTTTTGCCTTTCTTCAGGATATTTACACTTTCCACTGTTCAGTGTCACTGAATGTCCTTTTGATGTACGCTATTCCAGGTGAGGTGATTTTAATTTGTGCAGCAGAACTGATGTGTAGCTTTGTTGTGTTGATGACTTTATCAGCAGCAGTCTGGAAGTCAGTAATGTCCTTCTGTTCTGAGTGTCTTGAATGGCAATGCTGAAGTAATTACTTTTGTAAATCATCAGATACATAACACTTAGCTACCTTCTTGCGCTTTTCTACTAAGGCAATGCATTATACGGCCAAGCAGGCCACAAACCACTACGAACATGTACAGTCGTGCTCAAAAGTATCCGAACGACCTAAATTGCACTTCGCCTGATACGCATACAACCCGCATAACGCAGCTGTCTAGCAGGTGCTCTAATCGCTCCTTGGTACAATCGTTTGACAATTGAAAATGGTTCCGACAAGTCACCACTTGTAATACCACAGAACTACAAATATCAGGGAACACCTTATCACAGATAAGACTGCCCTTAAGGGTTGTAAGCCCACATTTATTACAATAAATGACATACCTGAAATGTTACCACTCTCATTATTACGTCAGATAGGTAATGCGCGTAGTAAGTTCGTCGTATTCACGATTTCCTCTTCAGAGGAACATACCATTCTTATCTTTTAACAGAAAGTGACATTAAAAATTTAAGTTATTCACGAGCAGGTAGTTGGGAATATGTATGAACTTCAAATGTCACAATGAATCGTCTCGTTCTGCATATTGATTCAAACCCAGGTCATGCAGACTAAGCAAAGATTTCGTGACTGACAGAGACTAACAGTCATTCCTGACTAGGCATACAAAGAGTGATATACCTCGATTTTGGACAGTATAAGTTAGCAAACATCAACTTTAAAATACATAACGTAAACATTTTTAATGGACACGAATTCCTACACCACATCTATTGTCCCTGTTAACGAACTACGGAAGATGTTAACTATTGCTTCTCCACAAGTAACTTAATTGAAATGCTGTGAGTTAAAGCTTTGTGTTCGACATGGATTAGAACCCAGAACCTAATCGGATTGATATCAAAGCACAATAAACTGGGACATATCGGATTTTCTCGGCAGTAGCTAAATCTTTTAACTGAAATGATGAGAAGAAACATTAATTTTTTACTTCCCAGGTCTCCAACCTGGCACCTATCACTGTGATATTCTACAGAAAACGAAAGTTAAATATGAGATTGTTACAGCAGCAGCGACATGTGAGCATGTTTGAACTAGAAATAATATGACGAAGAGTGCAGTACTGACTGGGAATCGAACCCCACACATATCGTTGTTGACTACACACAAAGTGACGTCAGCTATCGAATTTTTCTCCACCAGCTGCTCGGAATAACATCCTTGAACTTAGAGTGATCTCGCAAATGGTTCTGTGTCTCACTGGTAGTCAAAAACGTCAGATATCGCAACTGTTGAAAGGAATGAAAATACATTAAAAATCAAAATTATTATCCACCATCAGGTAGGTGATCTCATGCTAGAGCTTGCTAATACATAATAAAAACTTAAGTGCCAGGCCAGGATTCGAACCCATTCACACGAAATATGTGGACATGTTGAGGAAAACCGCAGTTCTGAACAAACAACAAATTGTAGTCGAGCTGTATTGTCAAGAAGGGCCCGGCTGGAGTAGCCGTGCTGTTCTAGGCACAACAGTCTGGAACGGCGTGACTGCTGCGGTCGCAGGTTCGAATCCTGGCTCGGGCATGGATGTGTGTGATGTACTTAGGTTAGTTAGGTTTAAGTAGTTCTACGTTCTAGGGGACTGATGACCTCAGAAGTTAAGTCCCATAGTGCTCAGAGCCATTTTTTGTCACGAAGGGATCAAATTCCGCGATAACGGCAGTATGAGTTACATTCCCAGTTCAGAATCAATTTTATAGATATACAGAAGCTCAAATAAAAGATGGAATAACTGTCCTGTGAACCTACATAGCGTTTGTTTCGTAACTAGAAACAAGTAACTACTATAAGAAAGGTTACTGGTGACAGAGTTTCTACATATCGCCACTCCTGAATTTATTGTGATTCAGACTAACATCTACTTGGTAAAGAAGGAATATCATGTTTAATATGAATTTCAGACTACAATGCCATTACACCATCTTCACTTGGCGTAGCCACAAGAGAATAGAATCTCTCTCTCCCTACCAAAGTCATCGGCAGAAGTTAGAATCGATCCCAGACCATAAGTATGTGAACATATCATCAATCCAACAGACCACCAAATCCTCTTCTCTGTGACTCATCTCTCTACTGTACCATTGTTGCGGCACACTGTATGAGAATTCTGGCACAGGCTCCCTGTAGTGATTTGCAGTATGTTCAGTACATTCATTTACTTGTTTGACTGAATCGCCATGAATTGCTGCCTTGGCTACCCAGTGCATACATTCTACTCTATTTTGTAATCACCGAAATAAAATCACGTGATTGCCACCTACACAGAACTGACAACCGTGTAGGATGCAGAAATTTAAATAGGAATTGCTCCTTTCCACTTGAGCGCATTATCTCATAGCACTGTGGAATGCGGAAGTTCTGGAGGAATTGTTGTTGACTTCCGGAGCTGTTGTTGATACATGTCAGCTAGTAGTGTAACGGTAAGTGTCATGCACCATAGATAAGACATCACGAGGTCAAGTACAGTCACTGCTACACTTTTTATAACGCAATGCTGCTGTCTGCTGAAGTTATCAATCTAAAGGAACTTTCATCATAATTCCCTTCACTTCTCAACCCAAATAGTCACATGTGGAAAAAGGGCTAACTTCAGTGACATTTTGTTCCTTTCAGGTTTAATAGACAGCCAGGCAGCAGATGCATCAGAAAAGTACTTCCTACTTTAGCTGTCGTGTGGTAGTGGCATTTAATTCTTCTTCAAACCTTGTTTGACAGCTTTAACTCAGAACAAGTTTTCTACATGCATGTAATCAATAAACCGCATGTGTATTGTCAGACTGTTATAGATAACATCAGAGAATTCGTATATATCGTTGATGGTTAATTTCTCTCTCATAATTACGATGGTTTTACCAACACTAAAAGAAACATTACGAACCCTGCGATGAAAGTCTGTTTTAGTAGAACTGAGTATCTGTACACGAGTGTGCCTCTATCAGCACGAATTAGTAAAATACTACTCCCTTGACTTTTGATTGGGTCTGTGTTTAATTGGCATCCTGTGTCATACTCAAGAGGTATGCAAATTTTGCATTTCATAAATAAAGTTATGTATTCCTAGAAACCAAAAATTTGCTTGTCAGCAGCGGAAAAAGCGTTACCTGTTGGGCAGCATTGTAAGTTTTTCGCCTTTGCACTATGAGCCGAAAGTATTTTCTTGCGATCTCCTTATCGATGTTTTATCTGACTGCTTGTAGCTGTTTCGCAGATGGGATAAAACCGCTATATTCAGCGAGACTGAAACCGCGAACCATAACAGACGCTTTTCCATGGGTCAGGAAGTTACCACAGAGCTAGCGAACAGGTATGTTTCTTGGTTTCCTCTTACGAGGCCAATAGTGGCTAGAACTCGTAAATCGCTATTTAAAGGACGAGATTAGTTGTGATTTCGACGTGGAACGACTTTCCTGGGCTGAAAATCGTAAATTTACAATGTTTTGTTACACATCAGGCGATAATAACTCAGATTATGCAATGGAAATGACAGGAAAAATCAAGTGAGCTTTGAGGCTTAATTACGTTCACACCAGGAAGTAACTCGTCGATCACAGAGTCGCCAAACATACCCTGCCTTGTTGCCAAATCTCAGTTACAGTACCAGCAGGAATAAGACGAACCGGTGTGTGCGACCACAGCGGCCTGGAAAGTGACCATAGCTGGCGTCTCAAAGACACAGCTGCTACGGCTTAGAATACGTAATGACGTAATGGCGTCTGATTCACATTTCTGTAACTAGGTTTAGGGACTGGAGCGTAGTTACTAATAATACTCAGAACTGACTGCAAACTAAGCATCATAAATCAGTAACTCTCATAGTTGTTTTTATATTTATTTCGTAAGTGTACTTAAAACTAAAAAACTCATTCACAGACTTTTTCCTGCCTCACTGATAGTCGAGCACAAGAAAAAATAAAAATAAAAAAGAATGTGTGTGTGAGAAGAGACAGAGAGAGACACAGAGAGAGAAGAGAGTGAGAGTGAGAGAGAGAGAGAGAGAGAAAGAGAAAGAGAGAGAGATAAAAAAAAGAATGAGAGAGAGAGTAAAAAATTGTTGTAAAGAATTTGAATCATGGTATGTAAAGAAATCTTTCATTAAAATGACACGTTCCAGATCATTACGAAATTTAGTATTCATGATCTATGGAACAAGTATTAATGTAATCAAATCTAATCTAATCATATCATATCATATTGCTGACAAGCCATTAAGAGTCATGAATTACCGAAATTTTCGCCAGTATCAGTAGCAAAATCTAAACTTGAAAATAAAAGACAGTTTTTGTAATAAACCGGGACTCCTATAAAGTCCCTTTCGTCTCTGTTAACTAACCACAAAAGATGTTGCTATATCTCCATTCAGAAGTAACAAAGTGTGCATGCATTTAAAGATGAACCGCATGATGTGAAATTCTGTGACAGAGATATGAACCCAACTCGTAATCGGATTTTTAACTAAGTAAAATAAAATTTTACGTGTCGGTTTTTCCTACCAGCTGCTAGGTGTTTGAATCTAAAATAGGGATACAAACTTTTGTGCCTGAGGGAGAATCGAACCGTACACCTCCAGTCTTTGTTTATCATCCAAGAATATAGCTTAACTATCAATTGCTTACTCACCAACAGTAAGATGTGTGCGTGTTTGACCAGAAATAACGACACCTATTGCGAATGTTGGCAACACATGAACATCCATTAAAAATGCACGTTAATATTCACTAGCAGGCTGGCGTGCACGTGATAGGGCTTGAAATGAAATTATGAATATTTTTGTACTAAATTAGGATTCAGGCCCACATACTTAACTTTGGAGGAGACTTAGAGAAGATTGCAGTCTTGGGAAAGGGAGAGAGATTCGGATCCTCGAAAGAGGAGATACGAATTCGAATCACGGTCTAGCACAAAATTTTTCAACGTCTCTATTCAATCAAGTAGCAGTAAAATAAGAACCCTGATCCTTTAAATGGCTATTGGTTCATCAAATAAAATAAAATTTTCTAATGTAAGTAAGTTTAGTGGCGACAGTATTTCTGTTTACCATGACTTCCGCATATATCATTTCCCAACGTAAACCGGCTCTGCCCAGTTGGTAATGAAGGAAAGTGATGTTTAATGCGTATTCTAGATTATAATATCTTTCTCTTGAGGTTACTAGAGCTAAAGTAAATCTGTTTGTGCCTCTTACAAATAAATGCCTGAACCCACGCATTCCACATCTGATAGTTCGTTCCACCAGACCATTGTGGCCACATTTCCCAGCCCCAGGAGTGTGCTGTAACTGATGTTGCGCTTAGCTTACAAAATTAGTCACGGCGGAAAAATGCGAGTCTATTAAATGGTTCAGTAGAAGCAAGCTTCTGACGCGGAGATTACAGCAGGATGTAAAGACAATTCTAGGCATCATAGCCTCGATGTGAAACCACTCTGAAAATTTCACTACTTCAGAAAATTTCTTAGTTCGTGAAAATCGATTGGGAAGTGTGAAGTTACCGGATAATTCGATTATTACCGTCATTATTACTATCAATGTCTTCACACCACTGCTGGAACACATGTGCTTGAAAATCATTTAATGCCTTTTGGTCATTACAGAAGTAGTTGCCCAAGAACGGGTTCTCTTCCAGTCTACGGAATCCTCTACATGTTAATATCAAACTTAAGCAATTACTCGTAGATTACATTAAAACTATAGTAACTGACCTTACACTAAGTGGCTGACCATAAATACTAGCTCAGAGTGACACCAGTTTAAGTAACCTAACGTAGCGAAGACTGTTTGCCAGTGCTCTTTCTCACTGGAAAATACACAATTCACTCATAAGTACATTGCAACAGTAATTTCGGTGTGTGCAATGCAATGCATACGCATTGTAGAATTTAGTGGTGCTCTCTCTTCCACATCTGTATACAATATGCCTGACCTAAACGGGCCCTTTAAATAAAGCGACATGACCTTCCAGTAGGAGACATTTCGTCCCTCTTTTCCTTCTGTGAAATTTGTCACTAAGCTTTTTGACTTCCGTCCAGCGAAATGCGACAGAGTAAGGCCGGTAAACGATTCACAAACCACGATTTAGTGCCGTTTAGACGATTTCTTTAAACATTGTCGTAGCTGAAGGAATTTAGTTTCTTCTTAAATCGTCTTATGCAGCAACGTTCACAGAGTCTTATGCAGCAACGTTCACAGATACCTCAAATAGGAAAAGCTCTTTATCCAGGTATGAAGGTTGTAAAACAAACTTCCCAGAGTTTGTGTCAGGTTGATCTTTTCCTCTGACAGCACTGCATAAGTATTTTGTCTAAGAGGTATCGCAAGTTGTGTTCCTGTAGCTGTGGGAATCATTGGTTGAAAACGCGTTTAGCACCAATGGGTACAGTACTGCTACATATTCAAAACGATTATCAACCTGAGTTCATCCACAAACTGAAGTTTACTTATAATACGGAAGCCAGACTGTGTATCCTTGTCTTCCTTGAGTAGGCATTGGAAGGCGTTTACACACACAGATACAATACTATGAATACTTTGAACGCTATAGTTAATTTTGCTGTCATAAACTAATTTTGTTTCTATAATTCTTCCGGGTCTTCAGCGTACAATATGTGTTGTAGATAGAGTCATAGACAAAAAAATTAACCGCCGAGTCGTTCACGTGAGGTGGACAATACAGTCATGTTCCCCTCACAATTCTATGTCCGGCAATAAGCTCCATCTGGAAACATTGTAGACTGCGGCACTTCCTGGAAGAAATCTTGACTTCAGTCTGAGTAAATCACTGTTGACTATAACCGTAGTCTTGAGGAAAACCGCGAGACTAGCTAATACGACGCCTGGGAACAGAAAGCATACCTTGACAAAGTTTTTATCGCCCCTTTCCTCTCGGTACTGGAGCTATGAGTGTAATTCAAGCGAATGTACAATAAATTGCGCTTTCTGTCACATTGGCAATAACAGTTTGGTTCAACAATATTTTAGCGAGACATTTCTTGGCTGACCATCCGCCTCTGAACACCGCATGCGTCTGAGTTCTCTGGGACCCGTTTGCTGCCTACCGGCGGGGGCTGAGGCACCGCGCTGCCTCGCCTTCTGCCGACAACGTCTGCTCCACTCCTCACTCTCGACGGTGTAAAATGCTTCAATGTTGTTATGTGGTGATCCATAAAATCTGTCTACGATTTGCGTTTCACACTCGATAGCAACGGAGGCACAAAGCCGTTTTATTTGATGAGTATTTTATTACGCTAGTGTGCAATACATCAATGTGGCACAGAATTCATTACATTGTTACTGATCCAGTGCGCTATAATTTAAAAAATATTTCAAATGGCTCTGAGCACTACGGAACTTAACTGCTGAGGTCATCAGCCCCCTAGAACTTAGAACTACTTAAACCTAACTAACCTAATAACACCACGCACATCCATGCCCGAGGCAGGATTCGAACCTGCGACTGTAGCGGACGCGTGGCTCCAGACTGTAGCACCTAGAATCGCTCGGCCACTCCGGCCGTCGCTATAATTAAAGGATCATATCCTGCTCTTTTCCTTTCACAGGAGATTCTTCAAATAATTTATTTTTGTCATGGATTCGCATGTGTTAGTCAAGGCACCGAGAGTAAATGCAGTGTGATGTGTATGGTTTCTTTCTTTGATTCACTATGGTAAATAGATGCAAAACATTGTGTCAATACCTTTCAGAATCTGCTCTATAGCTACTCAGGCAAGTTGCTTGTTTTCAGGTTCATACATTAATTAATGAAGGAGTGAACGCTGCTCAAAAGTGATATTTAAAATAGTCAATTGGATTTAAGGCGACAAAATTGCCCATATTTGAAGTTACCCAGAGAAACAGTAAGTTGCTAGAGCCGCTGTTAGCAATTGTCTGCAGTGAGTTCCTAATTGCTACTGCGGAAATTTTGCACAGAGGCCCTATAGTAATCAAGAGGTTCATTTCCTTCATATGTATCACCCTGGCATTTGAGTCTTAAGTGAAGAACAATAGTGAAATTCATATTGTTGAATGTCGATTCGAATTTCTTCAGAGATGCTTGTATTGTGAAGCAGCTTGGCAGTCAGAAAGCAGAGATCTATCACCATTAACACAACTTACTGAGTCGAGCTACCAAGAGGACTTGATGTGCAAAGGTTTCCTTCAGATTGCGTTACAAAAGTTTTTCTGGAAATTCGCATCTCCATAAAATAAATCAGAAGAAAAGCTCGCACACGCTGTCCCTTACCATACATACAACTAACGATTCACTGAGCCACTGCGACACAAGATACAGGCTGAACTACTGGGTTACAGACACACTGCTGCCAGCACACCACTCTCATCATGGTATTGGTCACTCAGCCTCATAATGCATCGTGGAACGCAATAAAACTTGTCACTTATTGAAGAATATCATTTCTTTAGCCAAAAAATGTTCTATTTCAGTGTCTTACTATACATGAGGATTATATAGCACGAGTTATTCAAATAGAAGGGAATATCAAGGTAATTTAGTGAGTCAATTCAGTACCGTACATGGAAGTGATTGCACTGTCACAGTGTTGCCAAATGTTTGTGACGATGTTGCCAATGCTCAGCTATGCTAGGAACAGCACTGTAGAGGTATGCAAGTCGAATGCCGTTATCATATCATAGGAGGATACACAGAGGAGGCGCAGGGTTCGGTTAGTATGCAGCGATTTCTCCTACCAGTTGTGGCAAACATTCAGGTGTATAATCTTTCATCACGATTACAGTTTCCCACAAAATATATATGAATAAAACGCTTACCATGTTACTTTGTGACAAAAGATTATTTCAGTAGAGTAAAAAATCTTTGGAAATTAACTATACCCACCTGTCACGAAAAGCAAGATAAAAAACACTTTGCACCTCGAAATCGATTGCATCTGTGTGCAGTCTTGTGATCATACAAGTAGAATTTCATGAATTGCACGAGATTATAGAAAAATGTTGGAGCGAATGGAAGCTATAAGAAACACAGCAACTAATTATTCTGTGGCACCTAATAATCAATTCATTTGAAAATTCATTGAGAAGAAACCAAAAATTATGCCCATTAAGACAGAAACTAAAGTGCAGATGCGGGCACTGTACAGATCTGTGCTTTTTCATCTGCAGATCTGTACAAATAATGTACATTAACCAGTGTATTCATTGCTTTCGTAATGTTTCGCTCTTGTTTAGTCTTCTAATGACGAACTGGATCCACACCCATGAGTCTGATTGTTTCTTTGTATCCTACCATCTACTATCTTTGTGTGCTATTCCTCGGTGTTCAAAAAGCAAAATATTATGCCTGCTCCCACGAGATGTTAGAACGAGGACGCAAGAAGGCTAACGAATTATTATGAAAGTACACTGAGACGCCATTTTGTCTGTCATCATGGTGTTAAGTGGACAGAAATAGTTGGGTATTATTGCCTGCATCACCGGCATCCCGTTGTCGTCTTCTCTTACTGAGATTTTCGTATTACCCTGAACACAAGAGAACGAGATAAATGCGTATATTCTCCGTGACGAAACGTCCCACATTCCATTCATCCTGGTCCATTCGTTAAGTGCATCAGCAGCAATGAGTGACAGGAAATCTGTTGTGCGGCGACGAATAAAAATAACAATGGTAGTAATAGAAAATCAGTAATTAAGGATGTTTACTGCATTACAGACAATTGTTAACGATTAACAAAAAACCGAGAAATACTGAGTGTTTAATTGGCGCAGTGCATAAGTGTTCTTACCACTTTGTTACTGAATTCTGTTCTGGTTGTTTGCAGAGAGAAAAGAAAGACCCTGTAGCCATACATAGTTTACATCATGTGACGAACATGGCGTCACCGAGCTGATATCTGAAATACATTTCTGTTTTCTCTCTGTCTCTCTTTCTCTCTCTTACTATTTTTACTTTTATTTTTTGAAGAAAGCATCGAAAGCGCGAGTTATAAGCAAGTAGGCATGTTATCTATTTACAGTTATTTTCATGGTTATATATAATGCAAAAATACACCTTTTAAGTGTATTATTGCGGAAATTCCAATTATCGACAGTCTATTAGTGTGCTTGCTCGCATTTAGTGGGGTGAAACCTATCACAGAAGCAAGCAAAAGACAAATATTTCTTGCACCATGCGCAACACACAAACGAACTCTCGCTACACTGACGTGTTTTCCGATATATTGCTCGGAAAACGTATCTGATTCATATTGCTAAATACGGCTCTATCAGATATCAATTTGGATTCGTACCAAGTGTATTTAAATATATCTTGAAATACAATGAAAGTGACATAGAGGTATTCCACTGAAACATAGCCATTACCAAGATTGTAACTGGGGTCTACAGTATTGTCGTCTGCCACCTTGACAACCGAATGGTGACAGTGCTCGTCCAGTTTCTTACGTTTACTGGTATCAAAGCTACAGCATGAAAATACAATGTTAATAACCCAAAGATCATTAACTTTGGAAGCCATAGTAAAGTAAGGCAGTCATTGGTCGGAAGATTAGTTTGAACACTACAGTGCTTTAATAGGCACAGTCTTGTTGGAGGTGGTATGCCGTTGCTATCCTCCGACCTTTGAGTTGACTTACCCACCCAATTAATAGGGGAACCTACAGTTTAACGTGGATTTCGGACCATAGCTCAACTCGGTATTTTTTACATCAATTAACACTGGCCGAGGAGAAATAGGTGCCAAATGGCGGATGAAAATCGCTGGATTAACCAGGGATCCGACCCAAGACCTTTATATTATTGGTTTTGCTCTTTACCACTTTGCCACCATTTACCCACCACTGTGGCTTCTGCCTGGCATTAAAATTAAGGATCTCTCGTTTGTGCCTGTGTTGGCACTTGCGTGTCTCTGCACCAAAGTAAGGAAGTGTCGCGTGAGTAGATCGTTCGCCGGGCGGAAGTCTTTCGATTTGACGCCACTTCGGCGACTTGCGTGTCGATGGGGATGAAATGATGATGATTAGGACAACGCAACACCCAGTCCCTGAGCGGAGAAAATCTCCGACCCAGCCGGGAATCGAACCTGAACCCGTAGGATTGTCATTCTGTCGCGCTAATCACTCAGCTACCGGAGGCGGACTGCGCCTAAGTAAAGAGAACTGAATTGAATGAAGTCCCTTCAAGTTGTCATAAACAGGAAAGGAGAAAAATTAAACAACATAAATGGTCTCTCTTTGATGACTCAATCTTCATTGTCATTACGCGTCTTATGAGACAAAAGGTACTCTTTATTAAAATAAACATCTTCATCTTGTTATGCAAATATTTGCGATGTATATTATATTAAAATTTTACTAACTAAATTAAAATAGGAGAAGTTTTCCTTTTGTTCACAGCATCTTAACCGCTGAAGAGAGTTTAACCCGAAATTAAACAATACGTGCTTTAAACAAAGCCTTTCTTCCTATTAACACAGTAGACTTAGTACCACGTCCAGTTACCGACCTCTTCTACAACTGAATTTAATCGCCAGGGAGCAGAGGCAACAAGCTTTTCTGATGAATCTGTCACTCTATGACATCTCTTCCCACGCAGCGTGAACTGCTTCCGACAACGCAGCCTTGCTTCTTGGTGCAGGTCTTTTGCTCTTAACAATTTTCTCCATCTCTGCCCACACGTGCTCTATGGAACAGAGGTCAGCAGCTTTTGGAGGCCAGTCCAGCAGCTCAGTGTCTCCTCTCATCTGGTACATCTACATCTACATCTACATTTATATTCCGCAAGCCACCCAACGGTGTGTGGCAGAGGGCACTTTACGTTCCACTGTCATTACCTCCCTTTCCTGTTCCAGTCACGTATGGTTCGCGGGAAGAACGACTGTCTGAAAGCCTCCGTGCGCGCTCTAATCTCTCTAATTTTACATTCATGATCTCCTCGGGAGATATAACTAGGAGGAAGCAATATATTCGATACCTCATCCAGAAACGCACCCTCTCGAAACCTGGCGAGCTACACCGCGATGCAGAGCGCCTCTCTTGCAGAGTCTGCCACTTGAGTTTGTTAAACATCTCCGTAACGCTATCACGGTTACCAAATAACCCTGTGACGAAACGCGCCGCTCTTCTTTCGATCTTCTCTATCTCCTCTGTCAACCCGATCTGGTACGGATCCCACACTGATGAGCAATACTCAAGTATAGGTCGAACGAGTGTTTTGTAAGCCACCTCCTTTGTTGATGGACTACATTTTCTAAGGACTCTCCCAATGAATCTCAACCTGGTACCCGCCTTACCAACAATTAATTTTATATGATCATTCCACTTCAAATCGTTCCGCACGCATACTCTCAGATATTTTACAGAAGTAACTGCTACCAGTGTTTGTTCCGCTATCATATAATCATACAATAAAGGATCCTTCTTTCTATGTATTCGCAATACATTACATTTGTCTATGTTAAGGGTCAGTTGCCACTCCCTGCACCAAGTGCCTATCCGCTGCAGATATTCCTGCATTTCGCTACAACTTCTCTGTATACTACAGCATCATCCGCGAAAAGCCGCATGGGACTTCCGACACTATCTACTAGGTCATTTATATATATTGTGAAAAGCAATGGTCCCATAACACTCCCCTGTGGCACGCCAGAGGTTACTTTAACGTCTGTAGACGTCTCTCCATTGATAACAACATGCTGTGTTCTGTTTGCTAAAAACTCTTCAATCCAGCCACACAGCTGGTCTGATATTCCGTAGGCTCTTACTTTGTTTATCAGGCGACAGTGCGGAACTGTATCGAACGCCTTCCGGAAGTCAAGAAAAATAGCATCTACCTGGGAGCCTGTATCTAATATTTTCTGGGTCTCATGAACAAATAAAGCGAGTTGGGTCTCACACGATCGCTGTTTCCGGAATCCATGTTGATTCCTACATAGTAGATTCTGGGTTTCCAAAAACGACATGATACTCGACCAAAAAACAGGTTCTAAATTTCTACAACAGATCGACATCAGAGACCAGTGTCTTACACGATTGGCTGCATGGACTGGGGAACGGTCATGTTGGAAGACGATTCTACATCCAGGAAATCGCTGACGAACATAAGGAAGCATGATTTCTTCCAGTATTCCGCAGTAATAAGCACTACAAAGCGGACGCTCAAGTGCCCACAGCACGTCGCAACCATTTGCTGATATCCAGCCCCAGACGTCAGGCCACACATTTGGCTCTGCTGAACGTATTTACGGTCGTATCTCGTTCCACTTGGTCGATACACTTGGACAGAGCTATTTGGAGCAGTTTAAAATACCTTCTAGTTGGTAAATATAACTCGGTCCCAGTACGAAAACGGCATCCTTCTGTAGGCCAGTGCGAAATTTAACCTGGCAGCCCTATGTCGCTCTTTCAGCATTTCCTTAATAGCCGATTTCCGTCCATAGCTTCCTTCCTCGTTGAGCCGACGGCGTATGGTCGACCTGCTCACTGTTAGCTGCAGGATGTTTTTAATTTCTCTGCTGCTCTTGACAGGGTTCTCAACACTGCAGCGGAGTATACTCTTGTCTGCATTCACTGTGGTAGTCAGAGCGACGACGACGGTTTACGTGGCCTTCATCTTCCATCCTCTTCACCCAGAGGTGAATAGTGGATTTTCTGTATCCAAGAACACGGGAAATGGCACTGATGCAGTACCTGTCTTTATAAAACGCGAGGATACGACCTTTATCAAACTCACTGAGCTGTGATATGTCGTCTTGACAGAAGCAAGAACCGACTCACAAGACAACAGGAAACAAAGTGGCACACAGGAAGCAGAGCACTCGCACGGTCACCAAAGTCAAATTCATTCCCGATTTCAAGCTTTCAATACTGTGACACAAAGATTAAATTCTCGATTTCACTGGAACGTTTAGAGCAATATCACTAAATCAATGCTGTTGCAGACGATCCAGTTATAACAGGCAGGTGGGTTCAGTTTATGGGTATGTCTGCCAAAATCACTAATCTGAAATACGCTGCTGTTGATTTTACCACATATGTTTTAAAAAAACAGGAGCTCGAACCATGATAGAACTATTTTTAAGGAGCTGTGTTAGATGAAAATTTATATCTATTTAGCAAAATTCAGGTTAAACAGAAATATGTTTTAGTCGTAACTATTACTTCGAAGAAACAGAAGACTAAAGTAAACTGTGGCGTTCAGCGTATTCTAAGTATTGCATACATTGCTGTACGTCACTTAGAACGCTCGTTGTGGGGAGCAGTGGGAAACAGTCTAAACAAACTTCCGAATTCTAAATAAATCTCACAAGGAGAGGGTCTGACAAGTGCGCTACCGATTTTGATCAAATATTGCGTGGACGTTCTGCATTTCTGCTAGACACTCCATAGCTTTTGAAAAAATCGAGGCCAAACTTGAGGACGGACAATCGTATTTTCAATGCTGTACACCCAAAGAGCGGCTACAAATAACACGTTTTATTATTACGTTCTGCGTCTCATCCATTACGTCATAGCAAAGTATTGAAGAGCAAGATCACGAATATAAAGGTATCGGGTTCAATCTCTGGTCAGTCCCACGATTTTTATCTGCCATTTTATACTTATTTTCCCTTGGGCAATGTATGTTGACGTGAAAAATGTCGAGTTGTACTGTGGTCCAAAAACCACGTTAAACTGTAGGTTCCCCTATTAACTGGCTAGGTAAGTCATCTCAAAGGTCGGAGGATAGCAACGGCTTACCACCTGCAACTGGACAGTGCCTATTAAAGCACTGTGGTGTTCAAACTAATGGCTTCCAAAGTTAATGATCTGTGGGTTATTAACATTTTTGTATTTTCATGCTGTAACTTTGCTACCAGTAAACGTAAGTAACTGGACGAGCACCGTCACCATTCGATTGTCAAGGTGGTAGACGACAAAACTGTCGACCTCAGTTACTATCTTGGTAGTGGCTATGTTTCATTCGAATACCTCTATGTGACTTTCTGTGTATTTCAAGATATATTTTAATACACTTGGTACGAATCCAAATTGATATCTGATAGAGCCGTATTTAGCAATATGAATCAACTACGTTTTCCGAGCAATATATCGGAAAACACGTCAGTGCAGCGAGATTTCGTTTGTGTGTTGCGCATGGTGCAAGAAATATTTGTCTTTTGCTTGCTTCTGTGATAGGTTTCACCCCACTGAATGCGAGCAAGCTCACTAATAGACTGTTGATAATTGGAATTTCCGCAATAATACACTTAAAAGGTGTATTTTTGCATTATATATAACCATGAAAATAACTGTAAATAGATTATATGCCTACTTGCTTATTACTCGCGTTTCTCGTCGCATTCCTCAGAAAACAAAAATAAAAATAAAAAGAGAGAGAGAGAAGGAGAGAGAAAACAGGATCGTATTTCAAATAACAGCCCGGTGAAGCCATGTTCGTCTCGTGATGTAAATTGTGTATGGCTACAGGGTCCTTTCTTCTCTCTCTGCAATCAACCAGATTGGTAAGAAATTGGTAAGAACACTTATGCACTGCGCCAATTAAACACTCAGAATTTCTCGGTTATTTTGTTAATCGTTAACAATTGTCTGTAATGCAGTAAACATCCTTAATTACTAATTTGCTATTACTACCATTGTTATTTTTATTCGTCACCGCACAACAGATTTCCTATCACTCATTGCTGCTGATGCACTTAACGAATGGACCAGGATGAATGGAATGTGGGACGTTTCGTCACGGAGAATATACACATTTATCTCGGCCTCTTGTGTTCAGGGTAATATGAAAATCTCAATAAGAGAAGACGACAACGGGATGCCGGTGATGCAGGCAATAATACCCAACTATTTCTGCCCACTTAACACCATGATGACAGACAAAATGGCGTCTCAGTGTACTTTGATAATAATTCGTTAGCCTTCTTGCGTCCCCGTTCTAACATCTCGTGGGAACAGGCATAGTATTTTGCTTTTTGAACACCGGGGAATAACAGACAAAGATAGTAGATGGTAGGATACAAAGAAACAATCAGACTCATGGGTGTGGATCCAGTTCGTCATTAGAAGACTAAACAAGAGCGAAACTTTACGAAAGCAATGAATACACTGGTTAATGTACACTATTTGTATAGAGCTGCAGATGAAAAAGCACAGATCTGTACAGTGCCCGCATCTGCACTTCAGTTTCTGTCTTAATGGGCATAATTTTTGGTTTCTTCTCATTGAATTTTCAAATGAATTGATTATTCGGTGCCACAGAATAATTAGTTAGCTGTATTTCTTATAGCTTCCATTCGCTCCAACATTTTTCTATAATCTCGTGCAGTTCATGAAATTCTACTTGTGTGATCACAAGACTGCACACAGATGCAATCGATTTCGAGGTGCGAAGTGTTTGTTATCTTGCTTTTCGTGACAGGTGGGTATAGTTAATTTCCAAAGATTTTTTACTCTACTGACATAATCGTTTGTCACAAAATAACTAGGTAGGTGTTTTATTCATATATATTTTGTGGGAAACTGTAATCGTGATGAAATATTATACACCTGAATGTTTGCCACAACTGGTAGGAGAAATCGCTGCATACTAACCGAACCCTGCGCCTCCTCTGTGTATCCTCCTATGACATGATCACGGCATTCGCCTTGCATACCTCTACAGTGTTGTTCCTAGAATAGCTGAGCATTGGCAACATCGTCACAAACATTTGGCAACACTGTGACAGTGCAATGACTTCCATATACGGTACTGAATTGAATCACCAAATTCACTTGATATTCCCTTTCTATTTGAATGACTCGTGCTATATAATCCTCATGTAAAGTAAGACACTGAAATAGAAAATTTTTTGGCTAAAGAAATTATATTCTTTAATAAGTGACACCTATTATTATCTTTCACGATGCATTATGAGGCTGAGCGACCAATACCATGATGAGAGTGGTGTGCTGGCAGCAGTGTGTCCGTAACCCCGTAGTACAGCCTGCATCTTGGTCGCAGTGGCTGAAAGGTATTGACACAATATGTTGCATCCATTTACCATTGGGAATCAAAGAAAGAAACCAAACACATCACATTGCATTTTCTCTCTGTGCCTTGACTGACACGTTTAAATCCATGACAAAAATAAATTATTTGAAGAATCTCCTGTGAAAGGAAAGCCAACAGCATGTGACAAATTCAAAGGTTCAAATGGCTCTGAGCACTATGGGACTTAACATCTTTGGTCATAAGTCCCCTAGAACTTAGAACTACTTAAACCTAACTAAACTAAGGACATCACTACATCCATGCCCGAGGCAGGATTCGAACCTGTGACCGTAGCAGTCGCGCGGTTTCGGACTGAGCGCCTAGAACCGCTCGGCCACCGCGGCAGGCCAGTATGTGACAGTTTAATTATATAGCACTGTATCAGAAACAATGAAATTAATTCTGTGCCACAATGATGTAGTGTATACTAGTGTAATAAAATACTCATCAAATAAAAACAGTTTTGTGCCACCGTTGCTATCGAGTGTGAAACGCAAATCGTAGACAGATTTTATGGATCACCACATAACAACATTGAAGCATTTTACAACGTCGAGAGTGAGGAGTGGAGAAGACATTGTCGGCAGAAGGCGAGGCAGTGCGGTGCCCCAGCCCCCGCCGGTAGGCAGCAAACGGGTCCCAGAGAACTGAGACACATAGGGTGTTCAGAGGCAGATGGTCGGCCAAGAAATGTCTCGCTAAAATATTGTTGAACCAAACTGTTATTGCCAATGTGACAGAAAGCGCAATTTATTGTACATTCGCTTGAATTACACTCATAGCGCCAGTATCGAGAGGAAAGGGGTGATAAAATTTTGTCGACGTGTGCTTTCTGTTGCCAGGCATCGTATTAGCTAGTCTCGCAGTTTACCTCAAGACTACGCTTATAGTCAAGAGTGATGTACTCAGACTGAAGTCAAGACTTCTTCCAGGATGTGCCACGGTCTACAATGTTTCCAGATGGAGCATATTGCCGGACATAGAATTGCGAGGGGAGCATGACTGCATTGTCCACCTCACGTGAACGACTCGGTGGTCAATTTTTTTGTCTAAGACTCTATCTAGAACACATATTGTACGCTGAAGACCCAGAAGAATTAAAGAAACAAAATTAGTTTATGACAGCAACGTTAACTATAGCGTTCAAAGTATTCATAGTATTGTATACGCGTCTGTAAACGCCTTCCAATGCCCACCCAAGGAAGACAAGGATACACAGTCTGGATTCAATATTGTAAGTACACATCAGTTTGTGGATGAACTCAGGTTGATAATCATTTTGAATATTTAGCAGTACTGTACCCATTGGTATTACACTCGTTTTCAACCAATGATTCCCACAGATACAGGAACACAACTTGTGATACCTCTTAGACAAAAATCTTATGCAATGCTGTCAGACGAAAAGATCAACCTGACACAAACTCTGGGAAGTTTGTTTTACAACCTTCATACCTGGATAAAGAGCTTTTCCTATTTGAGGTATCTGTGAACGTTGCTGCATAAGACGATTTAAGAAGAAACTAAATTCCTTCAACTACGACAATGTTTAAAGAAATCGTCTAAACAGCACTAAAGCGTGGTTTGTGAATCGTTTACCGTCCGTACTCGGCCGCATTTCGCTGGTTGGAAGCCAAAAAGCTTACTCATAAATTTTGCAGAAGGAAATGGGGGATGAAATGTCTCCTATTGGAAGGTCATGTTGTTTTATTTAAATGATTGCAAAATCAGGTAAAACGAACTGTGAGGTTGTCAGTATAAGCACATTACTGTTGTCAGTATTATGATGCACTCCCAGGCCCTGTAATGATAAAGGGCCCGTTTGGATCAGGCATATTGTATACAGAAGTGGAAGAGAGATCACCACTAAATTCTACAATCCATATGCATTGCACACACACAGAAATTACTGTTACAGTGTACTTATGGAGCCCAATGACTGAACTGCGTATTTTCCGATGAGAAAGAGCACTGGCAAACAGTCTTCGCACATTAGGTTACTTAAACTTGTGTCACTCTGACCTCGAATTTATGGTCAGCGACTAAGTGTAAGGTCAATGAGTCGATACGGGTTTTGCACGGTGAAATACTTTCCTACATTATAGAAGCGAATATTAAATTTGAACTAATATTGCGAATATATTGAACTTGGATAGCTTAAAATGAAATTCTTTTTGTTTATTGCAAAGGAAAACAATTGATTTTCTAAAACACTCTCTGTCATACACAACTTGAAAGAGGTCACGTCAACCAAATCTATAGAAGAATTGACAGCGACGTACGAGTATATGGGAATGCAGTAAGATCCCTTAGCTTTTGGTTTGGCCATTTCTAGGCGCAAGTAAATGAAGCAAGGCAGCGCATTTTTGTTATCAACTAATGTCTTCATCAATTACTTTAGTTTTAATGTAATCTACGAGTAATTGCTGATGTTTGACAGAAGAGGATTCCGTAGACAGGAAAAGAACCTGTTCTTGGGCAAATACTTCCATAATGACCAAAAGTCATTAAATGATCTTCAAGCACATGTGTTCCAGCAGCAGTATGAAGGAAATGATAGTAATAATGACGGTAATAAACGGATTATGCGGTAACTAAAGACTTCACAACGGATTTTCTCTAACTAAGAAATTTGCTGCATTAGTGAAAATTCCAAAACGGCTTAATACCGAGGTTTTTATGTCTAGAAGAGTCTTTACATCCTGTTGACATGAGAATAGCGTAATCTCCGCTTCAGAAGCTTGCTTCTACTTACCCATTTAATAGACTCACATTTTTCCACCGTGACTAATTTTTTAAGCTAAGCACATCATCCGTTACAGCACACTCCTGGGACTGGGAAATGTGGCCACAATGGTCTCGTGGAACGAACTATGACATGTGCAATGCGTGGGTTCAGGCATTTACTTTTGAGACGCACAAACATATTTACTTTACCTCTGGTAACCTCAAGAGGAAGATATTATAATCCAGAATCCGCATTAAACATCGCCTTCTTTCATTACCAACTGGACAAGCCGGTTTATGTTGGGAAATGACATCTGCGGTTGTCATGATATACTGTCGCCAGTAAACTTACTTACATTAGAAAATTTTAATTTGTTTGATGAACCGATAGCCATTTGAAGGAACAGGGCTCTTATTTTACTTGTACTTGATTGAACTAGAGATGTTTAAAAATTTTGGTTGTGATTACACTTACGAGAAAATATAAAAATATGTATAAGAGTTAATGGTTTATAATGCTTAGTTTTAAGTCAGTTCTGAGTTTTATTAGCAACTATGCTCCAGACCCTAGTTACAGAAATGCGAATCAGATGCATAACGTATTCCAGGCCGTAGCAGATGAGTCTTTGAGACGCCAAATATGGTCACTTCCCAGCCTGCTGTAGGATGACAACGGTTCGTCTTCTTCCTGCTGGCACTGTATCTGAGACTTGGCAACGAGGCAAGGTATGTTTGGCAACTCTGTGATCGACGAGTTCCTTCCTGGTGTGCACGGAATTAAGTTCACTTGATTTTTCCTGTCTTTTTCATTAAATAATCTGAGTTACTATCGCTTGAAATGTAAGAGGAAGCCAAGGCACATACCTCGTTGATAGCTCTTTGGTAACATGCTGACTTGTGAAAAAGCGTTTCTTGTGGTTCGTGGTTCCAGTCTCGCAGAATGTTACGGTTGGATCCCTTGTGTGAAAGAGCTACAAGCAGTCAGGTCAAACATAAAAAAGGAAATCGCAAGAAATACTTTCGCCTCATAGTGCAATGGCGAGAAACTTACAATGCTGCACAACAGGTAAACCCTCTTTCCGCTGCTCACAAGCAAATTTTGGGTTTCTAGGAATACATAACGTTATTTATGAAATGCCACATTTGCATACCTATTGAGTATGACACAGCATACCAATTAAACACAGACCCAATCGAAATCTAAGTGAGTAGTATTTTACTAATTCGTGCTGATAGAGGCACACTTGTGCACATATACTCAGTTCTACTAAAACAGACTTTCGTCGTAAGGTTATCATGGTTAGTTTTATTTCATTTCTTATAATACAGTGCACTATTTTCGTAAGGTTTCTTTTAGTGTTGGTACAACAATAGTAAACATGAGAGAGAAATTAATCATCACTGATACATGCGAATTCTCTGATGTTATCTATAACAGTCTGACAATGCACAGGTAGTTTATTGATTACATGCATGTAGAAAACTTGATCTGAGTTAAAGCTGTCAAACAAGGTTTGAAGAAGAATAAAATGCCACTACCACACGACAGCTAATGTAGAAAATACTTTTCTGACGTATTTGGGCACTATGCGCTCTCCCCATACAGAATACAAAAGCTTCGAGATGCATCTGCTGCCTGACTGTCTATTAAACCTGAAAAGAACAAAATGTCGCAGAAGTTAGCTCTTTTTTGACATGTGACTATTTTGGGTTGAGAAGTGAAGGGAATTATGTTCAAAGTTCCATTAGATTGATAACTTTAGCAGACAGTTGAATTGCGTTTTAAAAAACGTAGAAGTGAATGTACTCGAACTCGCGACATCTTATGTACAGTGCGCAACACTTACTATGAACTCAACAAGTCCTCCAGAACTTCTGCATTCTACTGCACTGTGAGATAATGCATATGGCCGGGTCTAGACTTCTGAGAGACAAAGAGCTGCCAGCTTTTCTTTTGCACTGCACGACGTTTTCAACAAACAAAAAGTGCAGTACAGTAGCTCAAGTGGAAAGGAACAATTCTATTTAAACACTGTTGCTGTTCTGTGAAGGTGCCAGTTACGTGACTTTATTTCGGTGATTACAAAATAGAGTCCAATGTATGCACTGGGTAGCCGAGGCAGCTAGTTCATGGTGATTCGGTCAACCAAGTAAATGAATTTACTGAACATGCTGCAAATTACTACAGGGAGCCTGTGTGTAAGAATTCTCATCCAGTGTGGCGCAACGGCGTTACGATAGAAACATGAGCCACAGAGAAGTGGATTTGGTGGTCTGTTGGACTGATGGTAGGTTCATAAACCTACGGTCTGGGTTCGATTCCACCTCCTGCCGATGATTTCATATAGAAAGAGACAGAGTCCTTTCTCTTCTGGCTACACCAAATGAAGAAGATATAATGGCACTGTGGTCTGAAATTCACATTAAAAATGATATTCCTTCTCTACCAAGTAGACGTTAGTTTGAACCACAATAAAGTCCGGGGTGGCCACATGTAGAAACTCTATCACCAGTAACCTTTCTTATACTAGTTATTTATTTCTAGTGACGAAACAAACGTTATGTAGGGGCTTGGTTCTGAACTGCGAATGCAATTCAGACCGCCCTTAACGCAGAATTTGATCCCTTCGTGACAATACAGCTCGGCTGCAATTTGTTGTTTGTTCAAAACTGCAGATTCCTCAACATCTCCACATGTTGCACCTGAATGGGTTCGAATCCTGGTCCGGCACTAAAGATTTCGTTATGTATTATCAAGCTCTAGCATGAGAACACGTATCTGCTGGTGGATAATAATTTTGATGTTTAATGTATTTTCATTCGTTGTCAACAATAACGATATTTGACGTTTTTGACTACCAGTGAGGCACAGAGCTATTTGCGAGCTTACTCTAAGTTCAAGGATGTTATTCCGAGCTGCTGATTCTGTCTCATTAGGAGATAATAAGTTATGAACCTCACTAGGTATACAAGCACACTGCCAGATTCACCCACTGCACTGTACACTAACGCAAACTGTAGGAACCAGCTTAGGTCAAGGTACGGATGCTCACCAGTGCCCCTCTAGGTGAACAACCAGTCAAATACACACTACAGGCGCTTCCAACTTTACATGATTATAATTGTTTTACTGTCGGAATTGGGGATGTGATAAAATATTTGGAATGAATTCTCTGTTTTAATTAAAAATCCATAGTTGTGATACGTAGTCGAAAACTTTTGTCCGGTAGTGTATATAATGACGGATCCAAAACCACAGCTAATGGCGGGGGTTGCTGCGTGTTCCTGTGGCCAAGCACAGGTTGCAAATAATCTGATTGCACTTCCCAGGGAGATTTTCCATAGAAGCGCCAACGAACTACGCGTGAAACTTTAAATTAGTTGCGGAAACTCGCACTATAAACATTGCGCTTTTACTGTACTGTAGATGGTTGTTGCATGACTTTCAGACGTGAGCTCTTCTCAGGAAAACTAATCTAATGGTAGCGGACACTAAGAATGCCACAAAAAAAAAACGTCTGTACTCTCGCGTAGAAGTTAACGTATATGTGGATCAAGGGACAGGCTAGCATTATATTTAATGAAGTATTGGATGAGTTAGTGGGGATGCTGATAAAAATGACTCTTTAAAATATGCCATCTCACCGAAAGATTGCATTATACAGAAGAGGAAGACTAGAGTGGGCAATCGAATATCAGTCATCAAGGAGCACTAAATGGAAATATTATGGACAAACATAGCCAAACATGTCCTTTAAGCCCTAGTTCCTGGTTCCCACAGAGTCAAGGCAAAAAACGTTTTTATGTTCCATAATTGGCATTACATTTAGTCATGAGCGATTCCTCAGCCATCTACATCTAATACATGTTCGACATGATCCTCATCGTGAATGTGCTCTGATCTTTATTCATCTCTGTAATATATATATCTCTGATTGGAGACGAAAATAAAGTTGTAAACATTACTCGTCAGTTAATACACGGTGCATAATATGGTGCCGACACCCGGGAACCTGTGACTAGGATAGCATGGCAGTGGAGTGGGAGTCCAGCTGCCAGACGAAAGTCGACGTCCACTTGCTTCACGCCCTCGAGTCGAGGTAAGAACGGAGACAGAATATAGCTGAATACTCAGTAGTCGCATAGCCTCGGCACAGCAATTGAGTTGTACGCTTTACTATTCTAGCAGACGTATATTAAGTAAACTCTGCAAGTATTGTGAGGTTCATTCACAGGCTGGATAGTAATAGTTTAAACAAAGTCGTGTAATGATAAAAAATGTAACCGCAGGCAGCGCTTTCTATTGTTTGTTTATATTGCTATAATCTTTGAATTTTCCAGCGTAGCACCAATTCGCGATAGCGCAATCTATGGACAGTTTCTTGTACTATATTCTCTGATTCTTCGCATGTGACATCAAATCAAGGTATGATGTGGAGACGGATACAGAAATACGTTTGTGCAATTTCAATAAGAAACGAATCATTGAAAGAAAGCTAGTAACGCTGTTCAATACGGCAACTGATGAAGGAGGTAAAAACAAAGATACAGATTATGAGTACTTTCAAACGCGACTGAAAGATGTGTTAGACCGTTCGAGAGCCCGAGATGACCCAATTCAGGATCTGATTTCTAACACGCTGACATAAAGAACTGCGAAGAATACGTCGACATTGCTAACAGGGCAGTTTTCAAAGGAACATGAACGATAGCAGATACTGCATCCTAATCGGTTGCAAACGTGACACTTAATTCATCTTCAGCCGCGACATCAGCAGCAGTAGCTGGCACACACCGTTAAACTCCCAGAGCTTAGAGCTACTTCCAGGAGAAATATTTATTTATTTCTCAACCTGAACAGCTTAGGGCCATCGGACCCTGTCATGCATCTGACCAAAGTTTCACATATGAAGTACATTTTTACGTCATATTTACCCAAAAAATAGAAGTTTTAGTAAGAAAAATAGTATCAAAATGGTTATAGTATCAATACAAATAATGTGAGTAATACTATGAGCTGAGAGGTTAATATTGGCAGTACTTCTACTACTGCTGCCGCCGCCAATAATAACGTTAATAACATAAAAAAATGGTAATCATGACAGCGATGACAATGCTGAGAGTGGCAGGTGTAAAAAGAATGTGTAGGTGTACAACATAGATGTTTTTCGATACAGCGAGTTCTGGGGAAAGAAAATTTAAGAATGTTTGGCGCTAACGAGTGCGTTCAGGAACAGTTGTATCCATTATTTATGCTTCAGTAGATATGTTGGGTTGGGTTCTTTGGGGAAGGAGACCAGACAGCGAGGTTATCGGTCTCATCGGATTAGGGAAGGACGGGGAAGGACGTCGGCCGCGCCCTTTCAAAGGAACCATCCCGGCATTTGCCTGGAGCGATTTAGGGAAACCACGGAAAACCTAAATCAGGATGGCCGGACGCGGGACTGAACCGTCGTCCTCCCGAATGCGAGTCCAGTGTCTAACCACTGCGCCACCTCGCTCGGTAGTAGATATGTCACTAGCTCTATCCTGAAGTTGTAAATGTTATTCATTTATCTAGTATAGTGCAGGAGGTTATGCCAGAGTCGAATTCCTGCTTCTGAAGAGGACTTCGTGAAAGTGGCTCAACCATGGAGTGGTTCTGAAAGGATTTTTCTCTGATAGGAGTGTGTATTTCTGCAATGTTGTTGAGACAAGAACGTTAAGGTCCAGGAGAGATATGAAGGACAGCGTGCGTTGGTAAGACAGTAGAGAATCCGAAGGATATGAAAAAAATCTGCACCAGTCTGCACACAGTCAGGATAGCTATGTATATGATGGTGAAATATGATCAAGGAGTCGAACACCACAGATGCGACGAACACAGGCATCCATGACCAGTTACAGGTACCTTGAGCTTTCCTGAGAAAGACCTTGCAGGGTACTTTCAGTGTAATTAATAACTGGAAGTATATGTGTTCGTAGTAATTTCTTTTTCTGATCAAGAGGGAAGAGGTTTTTATGGTATACTTTTGTAGGACATGCAGAGATACTGATGCCGTCTTGTACAGAGCAGTTACGTGCTCATCCCAATCTATATTTTCATCTATTATTTCTTCTAGAACATTTGCTGAGATAGATAAGTTGATATTTTTTCCAATTAGGATTGAAGGTGGCAGGAATTCCCGATAATTCGGGCTGATGAGGCTAGAATGACGGGTCACTACTGTTGAGATTTAGGGTGGGTTGCCCTTTAACACGACAGACTGTCTCCATTTTGGTGTCGCGCAAAGGTCGGTATTGACATTCTCGATGGCAGTCTTCAGGCCTATTGGTTTTGTACATAGATACAGCTTGATCACGTGGTGTTTTCAGCAGGACAAAACTGATGACACATCATTGGCATTCAATGAACAGATTATAGAAACTAATAAAGCACTGCAGGACCTGTCTAAAACTGCCTGCCTCCTTTGAGTCTTCACGGTACCCCACATGACACATTGCTGGCGATGCGACATGTATGAGGAGATACCATTACACTGCACTCGGTGAGAAATTTAGTCTGCTAAGTTCGGAAACTAAATGTCGGCAATATCAAATGCTTTGCTGAAGTCCGAGCAGCACATGATAGTTGCCTCTTGTGCATCCATGAAAAGCTTCAGGTCATACTGTATGTTAACTTTATATTGTGCTTCGATGTTTACGGAAGCATGATTGTTATTCCTCTAGTAGGTTATCTGTAGGTAGGTAATTTGTTAGCTGGCCTCATAACGTTTATTCTAAGACCTTCGTCGTATTCCTGATTTCCTCTTCAAAGTAACGTACAGTACTTATTATTTAACACAAAATGACATTAAAAATTTAAGTTATCCAAGAGCAGCTAGTTGAGAATATGTATGAACTTCAAATGACACGACGAACCGTCTCGTTCTGCATATGGATTCAAACCTAGGTCAGGTAGACTAAGCAAAGATATCGTGACTGACGCAAACTAACAGTCATTCCTGATTAGGCATACAGAGATTGATATACCTCGATTTTAGACAATATCAGTTAGCAAATATCAACTTTAAATTACATAACGCAAACATTTTTAACGGACGCGATTTCCTACCCAGCATCTCTTGTCCCTGTTAACGAACTGCGAGAGATGTTAAATATCGTTTCTTCACAAGTAACTTACTTGAAATTCCGTGAGGTAAAGCCTTGTGTTGGACAGGGATTCGAACCCAGAACCTAATCGGACTGATATCGAAGCACAACCAACTGTGACATATCGGATTTTCTCGGCAAGAGCTAGATGTTTTAACTGAAATGACGAGACGAAACATTAATTTTTTCCTTCCCAGGACTCCAACACGGCACCTATCGCTGTTATATTCTAGAGAAAATGAACGTTAAATATGGATTTGTTGCAGCAGCAGCGGCATGTGAGCATGTTTGAACTAGAAATAATATGACGAAGAATTCGGTGCTCACAGGGAATAGAGCCCCACACATATCGTTGTTGACTACACACAAAGAGACGTCAGCGAATTTTTCTCCACCAGCAGCTCGGAATAACATCTTGAACTTACAGTTATCTCGCAAATAGTTCTGTGTCCCACTGGGAGTCTAAAACGTCAGATATCGTTAGTGTTGACAACGAATGAAAATACATTAAAAATGAAAATTATTATCCACCAGCAGATAGCTGTTCTCATGCTAGAGCTTGATAATGCATAATGAAATCTTTAGTGCCGGGCCAGGATTCGAACCCATTCACGCGCAATATGTGGAGATGTTGAGGAATCTGCAGTTTTGAACAAACAACAAATTGTAGCCGAGCTGTATTGTCACGAAGGGATCAAATTCCGCGTTAAGGGCGGTCTGAGTTGCATTCTCAGTTCAGAACCAATTTTGTCGACATACAGAAGCTCAGATAAAAGATGGAATAAGTGTCCTGTGACCCTACATAGCGTTTGTTTCGTCACTAGAAATAAATAACTAGCATAAGGTAGGTTACTGGTGATAAGAGTTTCTACATGTCGCCACTCCAGACTTTATTGTTGTTCAACCTAACGTTTACTTGGCAGCGAAGGAATATCATCTTTAATGTGAATTTCAGACCACACTGCCATTGTATCTTCTTCATTCGGTGTAGCCAGAAGAGAATGGAATCTTTCTCTCCCTATCTAAAATCATTCTGAGAAGTGGGGATCGAACCCAGACCATAGGTATAATAACATGTTACCAGTCCAACAGACCACCAACTCCTCATTTCCCTGACTCATTTTCCTATCGTAACACCGTTGCGCCACACTGGATGAAAATTCTGACACACAGGCTCCCTGTATTAAATTGCAGCATGTTCAGTAAATTTATTTACTTGGTTGACCGAATCGCTATGAACTAGCTGCCTCGGCTACCCAGTGCATACATTCGACTCTATTTTGTAATTACCGAAATAAAATCACATAACTGCCACCTACACAGAACTGTCAAAAGTGTAGGATGCAGAAATTTAAATAGGAAGTGTTCCTTTCCACTTGAGCTGTTCTATTGCGCTATCTGTCTGTAGAAACCGTCGTGCAGCGCAAATTGAAAAGCTGTAACCGTTTCTCTCAGAAGTCTAGACCCGGCCATTTGCATTATCGCGCAGTGCAGTGGTATGCAGAAGTTCTGGAGGAATTGTTGTTCAGCTCTGGAGATCCTGTAGCTCTGTGTCAGCTAGTAGCATAATGGTAAGTGTCGTGCACCGTAGATAAGATGTCGCGAATTCGAATATGTATACTGCAAAATTTTTTTTAAATGCAATTCTGCTGTCTGCTGAAGTTACCAATCTAATGGAACTTTGAACATAATTCCCTTCACTTCTCAACCCAAAATAGTCGCATGTGGAAAAAGGGCTAACTTCTGTGACATTTTGTTCTTTTCAGGTTTAATAGACAGCCAGGCAGCAGATGCATCTCGAAGCTTTTGTATTGTGTATGGGGAGAGGACATCGTGCCCAAATACGTCAGAAAAGTATTTTCTACATTAGCTGTCGTGCGGTAGTGGAATTTTATTCTTCTTCAAACATTATTTGACAGCTTTAACTCAGAACAATTTTTTCTACATGCATGTAATCAATAAACTGCATGTGCATTGTGGTTCAAAATGGTTCAAATGGCTCTGAGCACTATGGGACTCAACTGCTGAGGTCATTAGTCCCCTAGAACTTAGAACTAGTTAAACCTAACTAACCTAAGGACATCACACACATCCATGCCCGAGGCAGGATTCGAACCTGCGACCGTAGCGGTCTCGCGGTTCCAGACTGCAGCGCCAGAACCGCGCGGCGCATGTGCATTGTCAGACTGTTATAGATAACATCAGAGAATTCGCATATATCGTTGATGATTAATTTCGCTCTCATGTTTACTACTGTTTCAACAACACTAAAGGAAACCTTACGAAAATTGTGCACTGTATTATAAGAAATGAAATAAAACTACCCATGATATCCTCACGACGAAAGTCTGTTTTAATAAAACTGAGTATCTGTACACAAGCATGCCTCTATCGACACGAATTAGTAAAATACTACTCACTTACATATTGATTGGGTCTGTGTTTAATTGGTATGCTGTGTCATACTCAAGAGGTATGCAAATGTGACATTTCATAAATATAGTTATGTATTTCTAGAAACCCACAATTTTCTTGTCAGCAGCGAAAGAGGCGTTACCTGTTGTGCAGCATCGTACGTTTTTCACCATGAGCCGAAAGTATTTTCTTGCGATTTTCTAATTGATGTTTGATCTGACTGCTTATAGCTCTTTCACAGAAGGGATAAAAAACGTTGCAGTCAGTGCGACTGGAACTGCGGACCACAACAACAGCTTTTTTACATTTCAGCACGTTACCACACAGCTGGCGAAGAGGTATGTCACATACTTTCCTCTTTCAACGCCAATAGCGGCTAGAACTTACAAACCGCTATTTAAAGGAGGAGATTAGTTACGATTTCCACCTGCAACGATTTTCCTGGGCCGAAAACCATAAGTTACACCTCAAGCGATAATAACTCAGATTATTCAATGGAAATGACAGATAAAATCAAGTGAACTTTGAGGCTTAATTCCGTGCACACCAGGAAGTAACTCGTCGATCACAGAGTTGCCAAACAGACGTTGCCTTGTTGCCAAGTCTCACTTACAGTACAAACTGGAAGAAGACGAACCGATGTGATCCTGCAGCGGGCTGGGAAGTGACCATAGCTGGTGTCTCGAAGTCGCAGCTGCTACAGCCTGGAATACGTAATGCGTCTGATTCGCATTTCTGTAACTACGTTTAGAGACTGGAGCGTAGTTACTAAAAACACTCAGAATTGACTGCAAACTAAGCATCATAAATCAGTAACTCTCATAGTTGTTTTTATATTTCTTTCGTTAGTGTACTCAAAACTAAGAAACTCATTCGCAGGCGTTTTCGTGCCTCGCAGATAGTCGAGCACAACAAACAAGTAAAAATAAAAGAAGAATGTGTGTGTGTGTGTGAGAGAGAGAGAAATAAAAAAGAATGGGAGAGAGAGTGTGTGTAGAAAACTGTTGAAAAGAAATTGAATTGTGGTAAATAAATCTTTCACTTAAAATGACACGTTCCACATCATTACGAAATGTCGTATTCCCGATCTACGGAACAAGAATTAATCTAATCTAATCTAATCACATCATATTGATGACCAGTCATGAAGAGTCATGAATTACCGAAATTTTTGCCAATACCAGTAACCAAATCTAAACTTGAAAGTAAAAGACGACGATTTTTGTAATAAACCGGGACTCCTATCAAGTCCCTTTCGTCCCTGTTAGCTAACCACGAAAAAAGGCTGATATACCTCCATTCTGAAGTAACAAAGTGTGCATGTGCAAAGTGTAAGGTCAATGAGTCGGATGCGAGTTTTGCAACTGTGAAATACTTTCCTACATTACAGAAGCCGATATTAAATTTGAACTAATATTATGAAAATTTTGTACTTGGATAGCTTAGTATGAAAATCTTTCTGTTTATTTCAAAAGAAAACAATTTATTTTCTAAAACATTGTCTGTCATACACAACTTGAAACAGGTCCTGTCGACCAAATCGTATGGAAGAACTGACAGCGACGTATATCGGAAGGCAGTAAGATCTCTTGCCTTTTGGTTTGGCAGTACTCGATAGCCATTTCTAGGCGCAAGTAAATGACGAAAGGCAGCGCGTTTTTGTTATCAAGTAACGTCTTCATCAATTACTTTAGTTTTAATGTAATCTATGAGTAATTGCTGATGTTTGATATTAACATGAAAAGGATTCCGTAGGCAGGGAAAGAACCTGTTCTTGGGAAACTACTTCTATAGTGACCAAAAGGCATTAACTGATCTTCAAGCACATGTGTTCCAGCACCGGTATGAACAAAATGATAGTAATAATGACGGTAATAATCGAATTATCCGGTAACTTCACACTTCACAGTGGATTTTCTCGAACTAAGAAATTTGCTCAATTTGGGAAAATTCAAAATGTACTTCGTGCTTATGATGCCTAGAAGAGTCTTTATATCGTGCTGACATGAGAATAGCATAATCTCCGCGTCAGTAGCTTGCTTCTACTTAACCATTTAATAGACTTGCATTTTGTAAGATAAGCACATCATCTGTATCAACACACTCTTGAGGCTGGGAAATGTTGCCACAATGGTCTGGTGGGACGAATTATCACAGGTGCAATGCGTGGGTTCAGGCATTTACTTTTAAGAGGCAGAAACAGATTTATTTTACGTCTGGTAACCTCAAGAGAAAGATATTATAATCCAGAATACGCATTAAACATCACGTTCCTGCATTACCAACTGGGCAGAGCCGGTTTACGTTGGGAACTGACATATGCGGAAGTCATGGCAAACAGAAATACAGTCGCCAGTAAACTTACTTACATTAGAAAATTTTATATTATTTGATGAACCGATAGCCTTTTAAAGGAACAGGGCTCTTATTTTACTTGTACTTGATTGAACTAGAGACCTTGAAAAAATTGGTGCTGGACTGTGATTCGAATTCTCTCTTGCCGAGAAAATCCGATATGTCACAGTTGGTTGTGCTTCGATATCAGTCTGATTAGGTTCTGGGTTCGAATCCCTGTACAACACAGGGCTTTATCTCACGGAATTTCAAGTAAGTTACTTGTGAAGAAGCAATATTTAACATCTCTCGTAGTTCGTTAACAGGGACAAGAGATGCTGGGTAGGAAATCGCGTCCGTTAAAAATGTTTGCGTTATGTAATGTAAAGTTGATATTTGCTGACTGATATTGTCTAAAATCGAGGTATATCACTCTCTGTATGCCTAATCAGGAATGACAGTTTGCGTCAGTCACGAAATCTTTGCTTAGTCTGCCTGACCTGGGTTTGAATCCATATGCAGAACGAGACAGTTCGTCGTGTCATTTGAAGTTCATACATATTCTCAACTAGCTGCTCTTGGATAACTTAAATTTTTAATGTCATTTTGTGTTAAATAATAAGTACTGTATGTTACTTTGAAGAGGAAGTCATGAATACGAAGAACTTACTACGTGTATTATCTATCTGACGTAATAATGAGAGCGATAACATTTCAGGTATGTCATTTATTGTACTAAATGTGTGCTTACAAGCCTTATGGACAGTTTTATCTGTGATAAGGTGTTCCCTGATATTTGTAACGTCGTGGTATTACTTTACATCTTGAGTTACTGCGATACAGTGCAGTGTTTTCTAGTGGTGACTTGTTGGAACCATTTTCAATAGTCAAACGACTGTACCAAGGAGCGATTAGAGGATCTGCTAGACAGCTGCGTTGTGGCGGTTGCATACGAATCTGGCGAAATGCAATTCAGGTCGTTCGGATACTTTTGAGCACGACTGTACGTTGGCGGTAGTAGAATCGTTCTGCAATGAGCCTCAAATGCCGGTTCTCTAAACTTGTGCAGTGGTATCTTGAGGAAAGAGCATCGTATCCCCTCCAGGGATTAACATTTGAGTTCACGAAGCATCCGTGTAATACTCATGTACCGATTGAAACTGTCGGTAACAATGCTAGCAGTCCGCCTCTCAATTGCTTCGTTGCCTTACTTCAATTTGTCCTCTGCGGGATCCCAAACATTCGAACAGTACTCGAGAATGCGTCGCACTGGCGTTCTAAACGCCATCTCCTTCATGGATGAGTTACTCTTTCTCATACTTCTCCAAATAAATCGTAGTCGAGCGTCAATCTTACCTATTACCAAAATGATGTTTTCATTACATTTCATACCGCTTTGCAACGTTATGCCTGGATATTCAGTCGAAGTTGCACCCTACTAATGCTGTATGTGAAAGTTACAAGACTGTCTTTCCTATTCATCCGCATTTACTTACGCTTTTCTACGTTTAGAGCAAGTTCTCACTAGAAATTTTATCTAAATCATCTTGTATGTTCCCATAGTGATTCAACTAGGATACCTACCCGAACACCTCAGTGTCATCAGCAAACAACCATAAGTTGCTGCTCACCATGTCCGTTGGACCATTTATGTACATGGAGAATAAAAACGTTCCTATCATAGTTCCCAGGTACACTCTCGAAGATGCCCTGAACACACGCCGTCGAAAAATCTGTGCTGGGTTCTCCAGTCTGCAATTGGACACCAAGTCAAATGCTTTCCGGAAATCTGGAAATATGGAATCTGCCTGACAAAATCATGGTTTGTAGACTATCACGTGAGACAAGGGGATGCTATAAGTGTTATAGTGGCAGCAGTGAATCAGTAGCGAGCTTCATCACTTGGACTGTGGTGCCATCTTGTCCAGTAGATGCTGATCTGATACGCATGACAGCTTTCGTGACAGTATTGCGAGTAACACAGTTCGGATAGAATTTTTCGTGCTACAGTCGTTTACCACTATTAAGGAATCAATGAGTTTCTGTTTCGTTGCCGTTCAATTGTGGTTGTCGTCAATGTGGAGTATCGGTTGAGTTCTTCAGCTGCGCTTTAACTTTCCATATACCAAGAGAACGCAAGTTTTTCCTTAGGGCAGCTAGTTTGTTTCTGTTGTCGGTCAACGTATGGGCATTTCTGAGTTTTTCCTTTCTCACGGCTTGACTGATTATTACTGTTCTGCTTGTAGGCAAGACGATTTTCTGGCTTAGGGCATAGAATGTATCATCGATATCCCGAATCTCTCAGACTTAAGAGCTGTTTTATTTCTTCAGTTAGACAACGTGCATATTTCCTCTTTATTTTTTTGGTCCGTAGGGGAGCACATTTTTTTCATAAAAGTCAGTTTTTTTAGTAAATCCAGAGAGTTTTCGTTTCCAAGGAAGGAACGGAAGATGCCACTCAAACTATTTCTTGCGCCTTACTAGTAAGTTCAGATAAATTACTGCATCTGAAGCCTCGGTATGTAATCAGTTGTGTTTTCTTTCTGGGACATTCTACTGCATACTTCATGAAATTTACATCACAGGCAGGCATGCCAGGTGCAAGTAGTTGAGAGGTGAAAAACACTGTGTTTGGGATTTAATTGCAAATATATGTACGAGAGGCTGACTAGAGCTTATATGATGAGTAAGAGAAACCTGAAGCAAGCAGTGACACGTTTGAAGAAGAAAGCACCTGCCAAAATTTCTCACTGGAAGGAACTATTGTACAGAAAATTGATGTTAATGTCACTAGTTATGAACATGTGCCCGTATATTGTTTCGAGACCTGAAAGAGCAATTTCGAAGCAGGCAACTACACGTACTTCGGGAAGTTTGTAAATAACACATTTCAGGTACTTTCTGTCAAGGAATATGAACACATATTCTACTTAGTTATCGTCATTTTTGTTCGATGTGTGTTACATAGTAGGTTAAGAATCGTAGAGTACGTATACCCCTACTCCTCCCTCTCTTCTGTTACATCCATCGTGTCTAAGAAACACGTAGTCGTCAGATTTACCGAGCTTGTGGGAATGCTTTGTTTGAGCCAGATCTCTGATAGAAGTATAGTACGGATACCTATGTCTTCCGATCCATGACGGAACTCCTCGAGACAAGCTGCCAGAAACTGGATATTTGTACGTGCAATATGGAGCTTAGGGTATGCAGGTGCAGCACGTGTGAGGATACTGATGATGGACACTTGCGACACTGAGTAAGCAATGAGCAGACTATAACAGAATACGCGAAGGTGGGGCAGTGCAGTTTCTAGGAAGCGAAAGCGCCGGGTATCTTTAGGAACGAAGGAGGTCTTACGGCGAACGCCACATGGATTAGCAGCAGTCGTTAAACAGCCGAGAGGCGACAAGAAAATAAAATCCCCATACAAAGCTAGAATAATCTGTTAACAACAGTACTGATATCAAGATAAATGGAATAAAAATAGAATGTACAATACTATTATTGGCTCTAACGATGAGAAACAACAATAATATGGTATTTATTTATTTTATTTATTTAGCTTATGGCATATAACACATCATATAGAAAAGACATAAAAATCATAAGACACAGAAATAAAGAGTAGTCATAGTGTGTAACATATAGTTGTAGATATAAAAGTGTTTAAAAATAGTGTATATAACAAACAAAAGTTCACAAACAAACATCCAGATTTGTGACATAGTCTATTGCACTTTCAGTCGCGGTCAGAAACTCATTGGGGTCTCCTGCAAAACGTCTCAGAGGGCAATCTTCCACGATGTGACGAATCGTCTGCCGGTCCGCACCGCAGTCACATCTCGGGGTGGTGATTTTACCCCACCTGTGGAGGCTGTCTGCACATCTGCCGTTGTTTGTCCGAATTCGATTCAGGGTCGTCCAAGTTTTCCTTGGCAAATTGAATCCTGGTGGTTGGACATTGATGCATGGCATATTCTGCAGGTTTTGGGGCACAGATTCTCTCCACCGCATTTTCCAGAGGTTGCCATAATCCGGGTTGAGAGGATGCGTATTTTTTGCCTTTTTTAAAGAGGGTTGTCTTGAGCGCAATCTGTTCATCTCCAGGGCAGGAACATCCTTATGGATTGGCAGTTTCTCGTTGTTAAGCACTTTTCCATACTCACGTAAGAGAGCGTTCTCTCTGCGCAGGTCCGGTGGGGGAATGTTGCTCAGTATAGGTAGCCAGTGTAAAGGCGTTGGCTTTATTGTTCCTGATATCATCCTCATTGTGTAGTTTAGTTGAGCATCGATCAAGCCTGTGTGTTTACTGTTTAGCCATACCGGTGCGGCATATTCTACTGTTGTGTTGACAAGTCCCAGAGCCGAAGATCTCAGTACAGCCGCGGAAGAGCCCCACGTGGTCCCACATAGCTTCTGTATGATATTATTTCGAGTTTTAAGTTTTGCGGCTGTATTACGTAGGTGTTCCTTGAATGTTAGGGTTCTGTCAAAGGTGAAGCCTAGATATCTGGGGTAATTATTATGGTTTAGCTGCCTGTTTTCGAAATGAACGTTGAGCTTTCTTTTTGCTTGGGCATTGTCGAGGTGAAAGCATGTCACCTCCGTTTTTGTCGCATTTGGCCGTAATCTCCACCTTCGGAAGTAATCTCCCAGCTTTGTTAGATCCGCAGTTAATGTGTTTTCCGTTAAAAAAGATGGTAAAAAACTGTTCAATAAAAATGGGGTAAGACTAACAAGTGAACCTTCCCAAGTGTAAATAAACGATGTTGATGAAGTCTGGGAGTGTAGCTTTGTCTCTACCTAGTTCCACTATTAAGAAGTAGAACGCAGCCCATAATGTAATCTAGATTTAGAGGAAAGATCTTCTAAATGGTGATATAATGTTTTTCGTATAAAAGTTGACTTGTAATTAACGTTCTTGAAAATTATATACAGCTATTGTAATAATCTGAAATTTTGCAAACTACTGCATCACAATGAATAATTATGAAAAATTATAAATTTTGTTACAATATAATTTCGAGAAACTTTCAAACCACGTAGATCCACGCGTAATGAACCTGTGCGGCTAGGCGGGTTAAAAGTCTCGTTGCGTTGCGTAATTGCATGACCACTGTCTTTCGTCGTATTGTGCACTACAAAAAGTTCCACCTACCTCAGTGCGGCATCTGGCCACCAGCCCGATTCTCTGCATACGTTGATACTGTTCAGACGATGTTAAAAGCAGCGTTGAAGAAAAACATCGTCAATACTCCCGTTTGCAAAGTCAGCCTAAACTCTGGTAGCAAGCTATCCTGTAATATCTTATGATGATTTTCGGGTGGAGGGCGATTGCTTCGTTCTTTTAGAAAAAGTGTCAAAATTCGGCAACAAGTTCTTTATATTTTTAGGTTCAAAATTAAAGAATTAGCCATTAGCCCGTATTTATTTAAACGACAAATATAAATTTCATCAGCTCACAGTTCATACAACCCAGTATACACGCAAAACAGCCAGAAATGTACTTAAGCTCGACCCGAATTATTACGTGATCTACAGTCGATGCATTGCTACAATATATGAGTTTCACATTCGGTCTTTTTTTCGGTGGATTTACAAAAAAAAAAAAAAAAAAAAAAAAAAACTTCTCGCCAACCATTCCATAGATGAATATGAAACATGCTACGCAGAGGCCGAAAGTTCACACGCGTTTATCTTCCCAACTAAACACTTTACAAAGCTCAAATTTCCACAATCTGTCTGTAAATGAAACTGATTTCACGGCAATACCATCCGGACGCGAAATACCAGTAACTTCTTCATTTTATTCATAACATAGACGGACACGTCCCACATGGCCTGTACGTCCAATAGCTAGCCAACGACTGACTCCCTGCCGTTCCTTCCAGGGCCTATAACTGCTTGATAGAGCGCGGGAAACGCTTAACTCTGATTGGTTGTTCAAAACGACCAGCCAATCAAAGCAATCCTTCGAGTTCTATCTCTCACCAAAACTGGCCAACGCCAATCAATATTCACATATGCATTTACATCACTTCATCATGCAAATCTTAATAAAATGTTTAACAAAACCAAACGAAAAGAAAACTAATCTTGAAGTGACTTTAGAAAATCATTGCTCTGCAAATGGCTATTCTGGCTGCCTTCTTACAAAAGCAAGTACTCTTGGACATACGTCATCAGCAAGGTAGGGAAGTTACAGCTTTCATTGCAACTGCTTGCTTCACACTTTCCCGTGACATAGTTACGTAAAGTTTAACATCAAATAATATTGAATCTTTACATATGTCCCACATATACACTCTTACTCACTCTCATTTATTCACACAACAAAACAAATTGTTATTAAATAAATATTAACCCTTTCTGAATTCTATGTTACTAAAATGAAAAATAGTGGACGTTTTTAACTATAAAAAATCTAAATAAATTGTTCTGCCATTTAGTGAACTTCAGTAATAATTCCAGATGATACTAAGAGACAAATTGCTGTGAATCCTAACTGACTTTAATCCTATAAGTGTCGTTTTTTCGTATTTTAGGTAATTGTCTCTAAATCTGAAAGCATCTCAGCTAGATAGCTGAGATTTTAACAAAACCTTTCTTTCAGTAAGAAAGGGCTGTATATTGACTTTTAACAAAACTGAATAATATTTAATACTGTTTATTTAGATTCTTAGGGACTTGAATAATGTGTCGCTCGAACTAACACAGGTTGCGCTTCCCACGGCTAGGCTAGCGACAGGTGCGAGCGAGTCATGCTAAGATACCAGCGGCCGTATACTGCCACCGCCAATGGCTCCAAAGCTACGAGCCTGTACTTAAAGTAGGTTACTGCAATAAAATGCTATTGCGTATTGACTCGCGACGTTACAAGTGGTTTCTAAAATCCCATGTTTGGAAGATAAGCTGAAACTATGTGCTGCCAGAGTATTTAAATATTATGTTTTAAATTGTTATTTTACATTTCACATTTATGTATTTCTTTCCTTTTATTTTACTGTTTCACATACATGTGTTTTGTTAACTGATAACAATCAGTAACTCATTATTATGATGTAAAATCATTACATTAATGATAATCTGTGAACAAATTCTTAAAGCATAGCATTTTTTACATTTTACACATATAAAGAACGAAATTTCTTCACAAAACGTACACGACAAACACGGTATAAAACAAAGTTCAGCAGGATTTTAAGCTGTGTAGGTCATCCTCTAAATATCCCGATAAGCGTTACGAGTCAAAGGGAAAAACGTGAACAATTATAGCCGCGTGATGGCACCCAAAATTCTGCGTGCGTTACCTGCAGTTATTGCTCATCACTGATTTATGTATGCTACAAGACTATAGAACGCAGAACGGCACGTCAGGAAGCTAATCGAATTTTATGATTGTTAAGTGGTAGTAAGATTAACGAATGTACCAAGAAAACTAAAGTAGCCCGTTCTAGACGCAAGGAGTCCTTTATTCGAATCGTTGCAACGCAGGTAAACGTTGCACATCGTTACAATGATAATTCTCTAAAAACGTTCAGTTTTGTGAGATTTATCATTCCCAAATATTTCTTTACATTTAGAACCAGCAGGGCGAAACGATCAGTACGCAGGGCACTGTGAGGAAAGAAAGACTGAGATTTACAAAACGTAGAATTATTTGATGCTTCAACTCGGGAAAACAGTTCCCCATCACTCAATGACATTTTGGGACACAGGCTCCAATCTGTTGTCTGAAATATTGTCGTCATGAAATTGCTTCAGGATGTTCCAGAAGGCAATCATTGGAGATGCCACTCAGGTATATTTACAACTGACGTAGAACGAAAAGGATAGAGATACAACGAGATTCCACCGGTTTCATGCCGAGAAAAAAGATGCAATATGGCAAACTATGATGACGTTATCATTCACAGGTTTAATACACGTTTATAGTTTGGCCTCACATACACCAAGTTTCTTCTTTCCGCAACTTTGTGTGATTTGGCTACAGGACTTAGGGGTACATATCCTACTGCAGCAGAACTTCTGCTTGAAAGGACTTTCGTGGGCAACTTTGCCGCCTATTGCGAGGACGACAATAATCTGATATCCTTACAAAAGCAGCTGACAAGTCTGCTGAAACAGAAAAAACTTCCAATGAAAAAATGGGTTGGTATTTATAATATACTAAAGGTCATACGGAAAACTTATCAGCGAAGAGTTGAAGAACACACAACAGTGTTAGGCATTGACACGGAATAAGTTTATATGATTACCGTCCCGAAACCGATAAACTGCAGTATGAGCCTGCTAATTAAACGAAAGTTACTGCACGTGACTGCGAAATTCTATGATTCTCTTGGTATCTTTTCATCAACATCCATTGTAGAAAAATTTGTTTTTCAGGGTATGTGATGCCTTGGGGAGGGTTCATGGAACAGTGCTGTACATCAGAATCTCCAAGACTAAAAACACATTTGTTATTTTTATCGTAAGTAAAAGCAATGTACCTTTATTAAAAAGGTGACGCTTCCACGCCTTGACTAAATATATGCGTTCCTGGGTTCGCGACTTCTGTGATTGTTTCACCAGTTCTCCGTAATTGACATCGCAAACGCCAGAATGTGGAGCGATCCTATGGTGACTCTGGACTAGATACGGAGACACCGAAATTGCCAGAATAAGTTTGTCCGTAGAGTAATTGATACCTAAGAGAGTTTGACGCCATTGCAGTGGCGACATTGTCCCATCACTTATGATCCTGCAGATCTGATATTACATGGAACATCAATGGGAAAATTCTGGTCTTCTGTACTATGATGGAATGGACCTCCGTGTTAAAGTCAGCCACTTCACACGTGGTCTCTGGAAAAAATCTCTGACGGTTCCCTTCCAGAGATGCGAAAGATATCGAACATTCTTTCATTATTAATGCTTTGGTGTGTTCCATTGACGCGTCAAAATATAGATCTTACTGGAAACAGTACGCATAACGGCATGGATTATTGCCTTTGATGTATAATGTTCGACGCTCAGAAAATGTTAAGAGCAAATTCACTTTCCAAGAGTTAGAATCAGAAAAACGCAGTAGGATGCGGATAGTCCAGCATCATAGCTTCCCTACCAAATACCCAGCTTCCAACGGAATATGAAATTTAATGTTATAACAAGTTCCTTCTTAGCGAACTTGAAGGACTTGGAAGATGAGTTCACTTTGCAGAGTCTAAGATACAAGAAAAGCACCCACTACTCATAAAGTATACCCACCCATTCACAAAACTACTTATTCGACAGAGGCATGTACATTTACACCACCTAGGAACTGCTACAGTGCTATCTGAAATACGTAACGACTTTTCAATCTTGAAGGGAAGAGAAACGGTAAAAATGATCATACATTCGTGTCTCATTGGAAACTAAACAGAAGTGTCCGCGTATCCGAGGTAGAAGGACCTCCACCACCTGACTGTATTGAAACCACCAAGCCGTTTTCTGTAACAGGCGTAGATTTCGTAGGTCCACTTTTCGTTAAGCTCGATAACTTGTTTCGGTGCTACAACCTTCTTTTTAGATTTGCTATAACAACAGCTGTCCAATTTGAACTAATGTTAAATATGAAAACAAGCAAATATATGGTGCCGTTCCCATATTTCCGGCGAGAAAGGGACTCCCAGGGACTATATTTCATGTCACGCACAGAATTAAAACATCTCACTCACCTCTTCGAGAACACGAAGACCTATCATTACTTGACTCACCAAGGTGTTTCTTTGAAGCTTATTGTACTACGTGCGGCTTGGTGGATGAGCGTACGGTACGAACTGAGAAACACTGTCTGAGAAGGATTTTGGGAAAATATAGTAGAGGAAGAAACATTTAGGACTTTATTGGTAGAAATACACTGAAGATCCAAAGAAACTGGTACACCTGCCTGTGCCGCAACACGACGTGTCATGGACTCGACTAATGTCTGAAGTAGTGCTGGAGGGAACTGACACCATCAATCCTGTAGGGCAGTCCATAAATCCGTAAGAGTACGTTGGGATGGAGATCTCTTGTACACAGTGCGTTACAAGGCATGTCAGATATTCTCCATAATGTTCATGTCTGGGGAGTTTGGCGGCCAGTGGAAGTGTTTAAACTCAGAACAGTGTTCCTGGTACCACTCTGTAGCAATTCTGGACGAGTGGGTTGTCGTATTGTCCTGTTGGAATTGCCCAAGTCCGTCGGAAAGGACAGCGGATATGAATGGACGCAGGTGATCAGACAGGGTGCTTACGTACGTGTCAGCTGTCAGAGTCATATCTAGATGTATCAAGGGTCCGATACCACTCCAACTGCGCACACCCCAGACCATTACAGAGCGTCCACCAGATTGAACATTCCTCTGCTGACATGGAGGGTCCAAGGATTCATGAGGTTTTCTCCATACCAATGCACGTCCATCCGCTCGATACAATTTGAAACGAGCATCGTCCGACCAGGCAACATATATCCAGTCATCAACAGTCCAATGTCGGTGTTGACGGGCCCAGGCGAGGCGTAAAACTTTGTGTCGTGTAGTCATCAAGGGTACACGAGTGTGCCTTTGGCTCCAAAGGCCCGTATCGATGATGTTTTGTTGAAAAGTTCGCACACTGACACTTGTTGATAGCCCAGCATTGAAATCTGCAGCAATTTACGGAAGGGTTGCACTCCTGTCACTTTGAACGATTCTCTTCAGTCGTGATTAGTCCTGTTCTTGCAGGATCTTTCTCCGGCCGCACCGCTGCCAGATATTTGATATTTTACTCGATTCCTGATATTCATGGTAGACTCATGAAATGGTCGCACACGAAAATTCACATTTCATCGCTACCTCTGAGATTCTGTGTCCCACCGCTTGTGCACCGACTGTAACACCACGTTCAAACTGACTTAAGTCTTATAACGGGCCATTACAGCAGCAATAACCGATCAACAACTGTGCCAGACACGTTTTGCCCTATACAGGCGTTGGCGACCATGTGGCCGTATTCTGCCTGTTAACATATCTCTGTATTTGAATACGAATGCCTATACCAGTTTCTTTGGCGCTTCAGTGTAGTTGGCGTCATCAGCTCGCGATCGACCACACAGTGCGACTGGGAAATACTGGCACGAAGCCATTTCTACACTGGAGAACGGTTGACTTCATTAGCCACTGCTCTTGAATCTCGTATACACAATAATCTTGAAAGAGATGCGAAACTAGCAGAAAAACTGCAAAACAACTTCATGAAGAGATGGAAGAAAAATTATCTCCTAGAGTTGAGAAAAGTTTATGAATATCACCGTCCTCACAGGAAAACTGAGAAATACCGAGTTGGCGATATTGTACTCTTTAGCTGACAGTTGAAGCATATGTGGAAGAGAACCGCACTATTGAAAGAAGTCCAGGGAAATGTGGAACAGGGCGGACCTTAATCCTTCAAACTTTGGTCGGCCGGTGCAGACGGTCACCCAACTTGAGAGTGACTAGATTGGGGAGGCTGTTGATGACTGAATAAGTTCTTTGTTTGTTATTTATCTCTGTATTGTGTATATCTCTGAATGGAGACGAAAATAAATCAGTAAACACTACACGTGGTCTCCTGTCCGTTAATACATGAAGTATAATAAAAAGTGTTAGTATTTTCCCCTGCCAATAAGTTCTCTAGATTGAAAATATCTGGTCACGAGCTGACGAGCGACTAAGTGCGCCACCAGTTGACAGCTGGGATGATCGATGGTCTCTGGCAATGAGTTGAGGTAGCACGGTATGAGGTACCAATATCTCCCATCCAAGCTGAATTAAGCTCTACGTGGAATCGTGTTATAACTATTATTGCTGACTGAGATGGGAGCTCTGTATAGATCGTACTCTGTATACCCCCTGATCACCAGCAAATTTAATCGCGTTTTCTTGCTGCTCTTGCGTTTACGCAAAGTAAGTACAACTTAGTTATTTACTGATAGTCCTGTGTTTGCAATTTCAATGGACAGCTGTGAATTTCCTTCGGGCAGTGGATTGGCCATTATCAAATTTAAGGATTGTCTGTTTTATTTTCTGTAAAGTTGTCGCACCCAAATCATTCCTGGGGCCAAGAGTTGGCTGAAACCTGAAGTAGAAGACTCTGAGATATTTAGCGAATAATGTTACATATACTGGAAACGTGGATTGGAGGCCGTAGGAGAGGGAGTATTTAATGCAGTTCACGAAAATATTGTCTGTACTGAGGTCAAAGTTGGGTGTGACAGTAACGTTAACTGGTCGCGTATTAGAGGTCGTGGTGAAACCATGTTATTTGTTATATGTTTCACCGGCCATCCAATTCCGCTGTGACAGTTCTAGAGTCATTCAAAGAAAGTCTACGGCCAGTTGCACGTAAATACCCAGATCACGCAATAACAGTAGGAGGCGACTTTGACCTATCGAGTGCAGACTGAAATGTCTATAGGTTCATTGCATGGGGTACAGACAGACAGTCTTGCGAAGTACTTGTGATCACGCATGCTAAATCAATCTTGAGCAGTTAGTCTGATAGCCCACACGCAGTTCAAATTTGTTAGACATCGTAGCTACAAAGAGGCTGGACCTTAGCGAAAGCGTCAATATAGAGGTAGGAATTAATAATCAAGATGTCATTATAGCAACTATGGTCACAAAAGTTAATAAATCAGTCAAGAAAGTTAGGAGAATGTTTCTTCTAGAAAGAGCAAATAAGAAGTTGTCAGCATCTCACTTAGACCGTGAACTGGAATCACTTAGTTCTAGTGAGACAGACACAGAAAAATTATCCCCGTAGCTTAAACAGTTTGTAAATCGTAATCTGGAGAATTATGGTCCTAGTAAGTGGAATAAGGACGGAAAAGGGCAACCGTGGTTTAACAACGAAATTCAGAAAATGCTAAGACAACAAAGGCTGTAGCACTTTCGAAGAGAACGCGCAAATGGCGACGAAAAAAGGTTAACGTACATACGTGCCTCCGTGAAAAGATCTATGCGCGAAGGACACAACTACCACCGCCATACCCTGGCAAAAGATATGGGCGGGAACCCGTGAAACATCGCTAAGCGGGGCTAAGGCTACCATTCGGTGCCTTGTTGACCTGTCTGGCGTGCCACTTGAAGAAAGCAAAACTAAAGCCGAAGTTTTAAACCTCGCGTTTAAGAAATCGTTCGCGGAGTGGAGTCGTACAAACAGACTCCGATGCGGGCGACATAGTAATAAGCATCCCTGGCGTAGAGAAACAACTGAAGGAGATGAAAACAAATAACTCACCAGGCCCGGATGGAATCCCAATTCGGATTTACAAAGAGTATCCTAAGACACTGGTCCCTTACTTAACTTGTATTTATCGTGAATCTCTCACCCTGCGCAAAGTCCCAAGCGACTGGAAAAAGCACAACTGACTCCTATGTATAAGGAGGGTAAGAAAACGAAGAGCACGGTCCAGCAAAATTGCAGACCAGTATCCTTAACATTGGCTTGCTGCAAAATCCTTGAAAATATTCTTATTTCGAATATAATAAATTTTCTTGAGACCAAGAAGCTTATGTTCGCGATTCAGCATGGTTATAGAAATCATCATTCGTGCAAAACTCAACTCTCACATGATGTACTGCGAATTATGGATGAAGAACAACAGGCGGGTTCCACATTCCTAGATTTTCGGAAAGCGTATGACACGGTTTTCCACTTCAGATGTTTAACGAAGCTGTGAGAATACGGAACAGTTTCCCACATATGTGAGTGGCTGGATGTTTTCCTAAGTAACAACCCAGTATGTTGACCTCGACGGCGAGTGCTCATCGGAGACGAGGGTATCGTCGGAAGTGCCCCAGCGAAGTGTTATAGGGTCGCTATATTTTCTGTATACATAAATGGTATGGCGAAGAGGGTGGGTAGCAATCTACGGTTGTTTGCTGATAATGCCGTGGTGTACGGAAGGCGTCAGAATTGAGTGACTGTAGGAGGATACAAGACGGCTTAGAAAAATTTTCTGGTTGGTGTGATGAATAGTAGCTGTCTCTAAATGTAGAACAATCGAAGGCAATGCAGTTGAGTATGAAAAACAAACCCTTAATGTTGGGACACAGCATTGGTAGTGTCCCAGGTCACAGTGACGTCGTTTAAATGTATGGGGGTAATGCTACAAAGCGATATGACATGGAACGAACATGCACGGATTGTGGTAGGAAAGGTGATCGGACGGCTGCTGTTTATTGGAAGAATCTTGGGGAACTGTGATTCTTCTCTAAAGGAGACCGCACATAGGACGCTAGTGCAACCTATTCTTCAATACTGCTCGATTGTTTGGGATCCTTACCACGTGAGATTAAAGTCAGACATCCAAGCAGTTCAGAGGCGGGCTGCGCACCATGTTACCAGTAGGTTCGAATAGCACGCAGGAGCTACGGAGATGCTTCGAAAATCTATGGACGCATGTAGACATTAATTTTGACTCGCTCTATTTGCGAGTGTAACAGGAAAGGAAATGAAAAGTGGTGGTACAGGGTACCGTCCGCCACTCATTGTACGGTGGAATTTGGAAATTTGTGGTAAGGATTATGGGACCAAACTGCTGAGGTCATCGGTCCCTAGGCTTACGCACTATTTAATATAACTTAAACTAGCTTCTGCTAAGGACAACACACACACCCATGCCTGAGGGAGGACTCGAACCTCGGACGGGGAGAGGCGCTCGAATCGTGGCAAGACGCGTAAAGCCAGGCGGCTACCCCGCGCGGCAAGTAAGAAGCAAGCGACACTTCAATAAAACTGAATTTTTTATTTATGAACTGCTTCTAGGTCGCTGGAGAAAAGTTGATCACTTGATACTCAGCAGTTCAACATTATACATATATCTAACACTACATCCAAAAATAAGACACTGAGACCTGCGCGTGTCACCTCAGTTTTCTAGCTGGCTACACAGAAGACGCTCAAGTCTCGTAAATTAGTGAGCTCCGGGGCGAGTCAAACGATAAGTAGAAAATCTGTGCGTGGCATCATCTGGCAACAGGTGGCTCGCAGAAGCCACTGTACAGATTCAGGGAACAGCAGTGACCACTTCCCCTACGTGCGACCCACGCCTCACAACAAACTTAGCCTGTTAGTTATCTGAACGTAAATGGCATTCGCTCTCGCTCCTTTATCCCGACACTCATGAAATGTAAGCCACTTCAATGCGTCTATACCAGATTACCATTGTCGTAACAACAGGTCAATCGATAAACAGTCAGGACTTCTCATGTTACCCGCGATCTCAATTTTCCATTTTTAATTTTTCCAGCTCATAAATTGTCGATTACATCACTTTTTTCTTTCCTGTGTCAATCTGTTTTTCTCTGCTACACCTAGCAACCATGTAGTACATGGAGCAGTGTTTCTATAGCCTTCACTTTAAGAATAAAAGATTTTCGGATTATGCTTATCCATTACGGATATTTTAGAACTGTGACTGTATACTGAATGTAAATGAGTTATACAAAACTGCAGCCTGTCACTTTTTTGAGTAATTATGTTTTATTCCATGAACCGGTTTTCGAACCTTTTCAGGTTCATCTTCAGATGGTTTCAGGAAGTTACATCATTACTGCTAGCATAATGCCGGGTGCTGGCTCTATGACAAAAAGATGGAACACACTTAAATATATCGCAATAACTATAGCTTATCTGTCGATGTGGATGTAAGTTTAGTTTTTTAATTACTGCGACAGTATAGGCACCTTTTTCTAGTTAGTGTCCATCTGTCTGCCTCCATTTTGAAGTCCAGTTGTTGTATCACTACACACACTTCCACACAAACTATATTAATTACATTCAGACAGCGAGACTTTTCCAGCATCCAGCATGCGCTTTACAACTGTTGCTTGTAACAAAGATCTTGACAGAAAGATATGGCATAGGCCTACTTTGCACACAGATGTAATTTGTTCTTCTTTACATGTATTAAGGTCGATATAAGGGCAAATATTTTAATCAGACTGGCGATAACATGAGAGTACAAAATAAAATAAATAAATAAACTACTGCAAGTACAAACTTCAGGTGACCTGATATCTTATTTCTATTTGTATATTACGTATAATACAGGCAGTTTAAGGCGTTTTTATTTATTTGTTCAGTTATTATGTCTGCACTGAGATGCAGTTGTCTGTTAGACTAGGACCTTTATATTTAAATTTAAATTAATAACTAACCTTCATATGAACTGTTGACTTATTTCTGTTGTTATATATTAACATGATCTGGGGTATTAGCAAGAGAAGATTCTGTTTGTTTTAGCTAAAGGTATATGTATAAAAGTTATAGTGATTGTAATGGACTAAAGCTGTTTGTATGGCTGTACACTTTATATTTAAAAACAATGAACAAAAGTTCTTTAACTGTTGACTTATTTTTATTCTAACATTAAAATGATCTGGAATATTGGTAAAGGCAGCTTCTGTTTGTTCCAGCTAGAAGTAATATGTATAAAAGTACTGATTTATATGATGGCCCGTATGTGCTCGACTGGAGATAGATCTGTTGATCGAGCAAGCAAAGGTAACGCGTCCACATTCCTTAGCGCGTGTTCGGTTACAACGTCGGTATGTGAGCGAGCGTTATCCTGTTGGAAAGCCTCTTTGCAATGCGCTCATGAATGGGAGCACAACAGGTCGAATTACCAGACGGGCTTACAAATTTGCAGTCATGGTGTGTGGGATAACCACGTGAGTACCCCTGCTGTCGTTCGAAATCGTACTCCAGATCATAGCTCCAGGTGTAGATCCAGTCTCTCTAGCACACAGACAGGTTTGTTGCACCGAGACAGAACCAGCTTTCATCAGGAAACACATCTGACCTCCACCCTGTCCTCCAATGAGCTCCCGTTTAACGCAACTGAAGTCGCAGATGGAGGTCGTTAGGGGTCAGTAACATGCACGATACAGGCTGATTGGCTCAGAGGCGTCTTTGAAGGAACCGATAAGTAACAGTTCGTTGTGTCACTTTGGTGCCAATTGCTGCTGAAATTGCTGCTGCAGATGTAGCATGGTGCGCCAGAGCCATAAGCCGAACACGGTTGTCTTCCCTCTCGATAACGCCACGCGGCCATCCCGTGACCACCGCAGTCAGCTATCATGTGCAGTGGCTACATTCTTGCCAAGTCTTCCTGAGGATCACCGATGAACATCCAGCTTCTCGTAGCCCTATTTCACACCCTCGTTCAAAAACGAAGAAGTGATTCCAATGGAATCTTAGTCGCCTTAAAGGCATTATTGATAAACATCGAGTCACCACGTCCAATCTTAAAGACAACTAACGCCCATGACCGTTACAGCGTGTATTTAAAGCAAACCTGAGCAAAGCAAACGCAGTCCTGGACGAAACTTAAAGAACAGAAGAGTTTCTGGGACCACGCCCCCACGTCCCGAAAGGTTTACCAGCAGCTAAAACTGATTTGCATCCTTACAGTGGCGTTAGTAGCGCCACTCCTACGCGACTGGCACGAAATTTAGAATAAATATAATCTTTCAGATGTAGAAACACGCCTACTAACTTTCGTTTATGTCGCAAATTCCTTCTTGGTATTGCGATTTTTTCCGTTTTAATTTAACTTGAGAAAACTAAGTATCTTGGAAACGACTCATCGCACGAAAAAAGTGTTCTACGTTAAAAGTTTGTATTTGTAATGTTGACGTCTATCTCTGCTGCAATTGGCTTTCTCCTAATCACTCTTCCTACGTGGGTGGGGTCAACTTCACATTTCCAAATCGGAAATCTCATTTTTTTAGCACATTCGGATTCTACGCCAAAAAATACGTACAGTTTACTGAAGGGATTGTTTCCCATTCGCGGTGGACGGCGCCGTAATCGAAAAATATCATGTGTGCCTGGTTTTGCAATTAGGAACCGATGCATCTGATTCTACATTTCGTTTACGATGTAAATGTAAACCTGTATGTTCTATTGGTTGATGCTTATGTTCAATGTTACTTGAGAGTTGCATAAGTGATTGTACAGCACAAATAGTATGGTTAGGCCTTGACATTTCTGGCAGATAAGCTACTTGTATGGTGACGTAGTTTTATGTTCCTATAGAGTTGCTTTTGGTGAGTCCCGATACCAACGGAATGATTGATTTGGGAGACCACCTGGGAACCCCATCACCAGGGTGACTGATACCGGTGTGTTTCCATCCAATCCCCGTAACTCTCACACTGGCAGCTGTGCAGCTATCGATGGAATACGAACCACAACCTCTGAAATAACGTAAAATGTGCATGAAGTGAACGTGACAGGCTCATGTGCCATGGATACTCAACGAAATGAGGCAACCCAATGGTAAGAGGCATGGGGAGTCACCGAAATCAAGCATTCCGATGGGAACAGAGAACTATTACATTCACTTCGTTGTTCCGCGATCATGCTAAACTTAGCTTCTAGGCAGACTTTGAAACGGCTAACCGTGTTGTAATGCACAAACAAACACGGAACACAAGAGTAAATTTCGAACATAAATACGAACTGTTAGGACACAAAGGTTTTCATTTACACCGTAAATCAAATGTATGACCAAGTAATAGCAAAAACGCACACTTTATATTTCTCGATTGCAGCGCCGTCTACCACGAATGGGAAAAAATGGCTTCAAAAAAACCACAAGTATTTTTTGGTTTAGAATCCGAATAGGAAATAAAAAATGGGGGGAGGGCTTCTCATTTGAAAATATAAACTAGATTCCTCACAAACACGAGAGGTGGTTAGGAGTGGCTAGTTTTAATACAGACAAATGTCCCCTTTACTAATATTAACTTCCCACCTAGAAATTTTCTCCGTACGATGCGTGTTTTACGAGATATTTAGTTGTCTCAAGTTAAAACAAACACCCTGCATAGAAATATGGTGTTCGGAAATAGCCGTTACAAGTTCTAGGACTTGTAGAGGGGAGTGAGTACATACTCGTATTCTGAATAGGAGCTAATTTCCGGAAACGTAACGTTTTCGTGCTACAGCCGTTTAAAAGCATGTTTGCTAGGTGGGTATGCAATAGGGTATCATGGTGAGGGGTACTTACGTCGGATCGACTGAAGTTCAAAAATGGTTCAAATGGCTCTGAGCACTAAGGGACTTAACATCTGAGGTCATCAGTCCCCTGGAACTTAGAACTACTTAAACCTAACTAACCTAAGGACATCACTCACATCCATGCCCGAGGCAGGATTCGAACTTGCGACCGTAGCGGTCTCGCGGTTCCAGACTGGAGCGCCTAGAACCGCTCGGCTATCGACTGAAGTCATTTGACGTCTGTCTTACCTCCCTGACCTGGTCGAGCCTCATTCACATGTCTCTGAGTGTTAGAGCAACATGCTTGAGTACACGTTTGCAGAATACATAGACGCCATGCTTCTGAATAGTAACGGAAGAGCTGCCCTTCGCCTTTATCACGATTTTTCCCACAACGTCCGACTCTATCGCATACCCTTTTACCCACAATTACGCAACGGCAATCATCACCGCCAGCAGGCGTGACTGTGGTGTTGTAAAACAAGTGATGTGCTGAATCACGACTAATCAGTCACTTGTAAAAGTGTTCGCGTCACCAATATGTTTTCAAATGGTTTTAGCACGGGAACTGTACGTTTACAGACATGGGTTCGGGGTGAAAATATTACATGTCCACTCTCCTGCTTAAGAAGTACTGGCAACTTGCAACGTGAAGTTGCGAACACCCTGTATATACAACCAAACGGAAATGATGACAAATGGATACTAGTCCAGAGCACTCGTAGTCACTTGGTGTAGAGTCCTCAGATCACTGTAAAATGCACTACTTAAAAAGGTGTTCTATAGTTTGCTCCTCTGCTACGAAGTTGCAGTCAGAAACAAACGGAGAGACCACTTCTTCAAGGTATAACTGAATCTGCCTTGACCTGTCCTAATCTTGAGCCAAATTTAACATGGTATTTGGAATTCTTCAACCTTCTTCTTGAACCAGGTCAGTATTGTTGGGCGGATGTTCGTTGCAGCGTCGTCCTCACATGAAAGTCGAAAGAACTGATACTTTCTGAATTAACCGGGGTGGCATGCGTGATTTCAGACTGTTTGTTGGTAGATCTTGTAGCACATCGTAAATGGGAGATCAAATTTATCTCATATGCTTTCTTGCTTAGATTTTCTGTTAGCAATGTAAGTTACAACAGATAATTGGTGCATGAAATTCCATCTAACTAGAGGCTTATGAAAACATGGGATAGTTGGTAAGCAAAGGAAACTGGAATTAACAGCTGGGAAAGCTGAGATGAGTCTTACATTTTATATAGTCCTTAACATTGTACCAAAAAAGGGAAGGTTGCCATATCTATCGATATAGGATCAAGTGATTACTTACTTTTAGAATAATTTAACTATCCAGCACAATTCAATTTATTCCTACCAAATGACCTGTTTCGACCGACATCGACCATCCTCAGATCATAAAATACAGGCAGTGGTTCCATCCCACCGCTGCGTAAACCACGTTGTCAGTGGTGGGGCTGAAGCACCTTTCGTATTTTATGATCTGAGAGCTGGCAAATGTCGCCCGAAACAACTCTTTTTTCTGTTTATTTGTTGGAAAAATATGATTGTTTCAGATAGTTAAATTATTCTAACTTTAGACACAAGTGTAACATGCAAGGTAGACTTGCTGTTATTGTTGTGGTCCTCAGTCTGTAGAGACAGGTCTTATGCAGCTCTCCAGGGTGCTTTACCCTGCGCAAGGTGCTTTATCTCCGAATAACCACTGAAAACTACATCCATCTGAATCTGCTTACAGTATTCATTTCTTGGTCACCCTCTGCAATTTTTATCCCCCACGCTTTCCTCCACTACTAAACTGGCGATCCCTTGACGGCTCAGAATGTGTCCTATCGACCGATTCCTTCTATTAGTCAGGTTGTGCCGCAAATTTCTTTTCTCCCCAGTTCTGTTCAATGCTTCCTCATTAGTTATGTCATCTACCCATCTAATCCTCAGCATTCTTCTGTAGCACCAAACTTCTAAAACTTCTATTGTCTTCTTGTTTAAAGTGTTTATCATCCATGTTTCACTTCCATACCTAGTTACACTCCATACAAATACTTTCAAAAAATACTTCCTCACACTTATATCTGTATTCGATATTCACAAATTTCTCTTTCTACGAAACTATTTTCTTGCTATTGCCAGTCTGCATTTTATATCCTCTCTACTGCGGCCATCGGTAGTTATTTTGGTGCCCAAATAGCAAAACACATCTATTACATTAAGTGTTTCGTTTCCTAACCTAATTCCCTCAGCATCATCTGATTTAGTTCGAGTTCATTCCATTATCCTCGTTTTGCTTCTCTTGATGTTCTTCTTATATCAAGACACTGTCCATTCCATTCAACTGCTCTTCCAAGTCTTTTGCTGTCTCTGACAGAGTTACAGTGTCATAGGATAACCTAAAAGTTTTTATTTCTTATTTCTGATCTTTAATTCCTACTAAAAAGTTTTCTTTGGTTTTCTTCACCGTTTATTCTTTGTACAGATTAAATATCATGGAGAGTAGGCTACAAACCACTCCACTGCCTTATCAGTCACTGTTTCCCTTTCATACCTATCAACTCTTATAACAGTTGTCTGGTTTCTGTACAAGTCGTAAACAGACTTTGGCTACACGTATTTTACCCTGCCACCTTCAGAATCTCAAACACAGTATTCCAATCAACGTTGCCAAAAGCATTCTCTAAGTCTACAAACGCTATAGACATAGGTTTGCCTTCACTTACCCTGTCTTCTGAGAGGAGTCATAGATCCAGTATTGCTTCCTGTGTTCTTACATTTTTCCGGAATCAAAATTTGTCCTCCCCGAGGTCGGCTTCTACCAGTTTTTCCATTCTTCTATAACGAATTCGTAATTGTATTTTGCAACTATAACTTAATAAACTGATAGTTCGGTAGTATCCAAATCTGTTAGCTCCTGCTTTCTTTGAAATTGGAATTATTATATTCTTCTTGAAGTCTGAGGGTACTTCACCTGTCTCATATATTTTGCACAGCAGAGAGGGATGTTTTGTCATGGCTGTTCTCCCAAGGTTATTAGTTGTTCTGACAGAATGTCGTCTACCCCCGAGGCTTTGTTTCCACTCAAGACTTTCAGTGGTCTCTCTCATATTCCTTTCTCACATCTCATCTTCATCTAAGTATTCTTCTGTTTCTGTAATAATGCCTTCAAGTTCATCTCCCTTGTGCGGACCCTCTGTATACTCCTTCCACATTTCAGCTTTCTCTTCTTTGCTTAGGACCGGTTTTGAGTCTGCGCTCTTGATGTTTATATAACTGCTTCTCTTTTCTCCAAAGGTCCCTTTAATATTCCTGTAGGAGATATCTATCTTTCCTATACTGAAATACGCTTCTGAAACCTTACATTTACCGTTTACCCATTTATGCTTAACAATCTTGTACGTCTTATCGATCTCGTTTTTTAGACGTTTTTATTGGGTTAGACCTACTACATTCACTGCATTTTTGTATTTCCTCCTTTCATCAATTAAGTTCTACACTGAAGCGCTAAAGAAACTGGTATAGGTATGCGTACCCAAACATAGAGGTATGTAAACAGCAGACTAACCTGTATAAAACAAAAAGAGTCTGGCGCAGTTGTTAGATCAGTTACTGCTATCAGAATGGCAGGTTGTAAGTAGGTTGTTTATGTTTTCTTATTGGAAACGTTACGTAGCGCTCTGTATGAAAATCACTGGCTCTGCTGTGTGCAGTCTGCGGCTAGTTTGCATTGTTGTCTGCCATTGTAGTGTTGGGCAGCTGGACGTTAACAGCGCGTAGCGTTGGGCAGTTGGAGGTGAGCCGCCAGCAGTGGTGGAAGTGGGGAGAGAAATGGCGGAGTTTTGAAATTTGTAAGACTGGATGTCATGAACTGCTATGTATATTATGATTTTTCAACACTATTAAGGTAAATACATTGTTTGTTCTCTATTAAAATCTTTCATTTGCTAACTATGCCTATCAGTAGTTAGTGCCTTCCGTAGTTTGAATCTTTTATTTAGCTGGCAGTAGTGGCGCTCGCTGTATTGCAGTAGTTCGAGTAACGAAGATTTTTGTGAGGTAAGTGATTTGTGAAAGGTATAGGTTAATGATAGTCAGGGCCATTCTTTTGTAGGGATTTTTGAAAGTCAGATTACGTTGCGCTAAAAATATTGTGTGTCAGTTTAAACACAGTCTTGTATAATTGTTTTAAGGGGACGTTTCATATGTCGACCCTTAGCCGAGGATACCTCACTGGAATCTTCTGATTTTTTCTTGTAGTTTGTGTAATTAGTGTAGATTTTGTTTATTGCTAGCGCGTAATTGTAGAGAGTATCTCCTTTGTAGTTGCAGTCTTTGATTGCAGTACAGTAAAACAGGTGTGGCACGCATGTAAATTTGCACCAAGTATTTCGCAGCTTGCAATTAACTAGATATTATTTTCAGTGCTATGTTAATGTGTTCTCTTATTTTATGTGTTATCGTGTGAAATATTGTGACAATAATGGCGTGCGAAAAACGTAACACTAGGCTCCAAAGTAAACAGAGAAATAATAGTGACGACGAGCGTAGCTTACCACCACCGCTGTGTAATGAATTAACAGACATTCAAAGTAGTAATTTGGTAACTGTGCATAGGGAAATGGAGCGGTTGGCAAATAATGGTGTAGACAGTGAAACAGGTAGTGAACGGGGAAGCATTATCGATCGATCGGTCGGCAACAGCTCGCCTCAGGAATCGGGAATGACAGAACACAATATTGAAAATACTGTAGACTCAGGTTTTGGGTTCTCACCGTTTTCTAAAATGAGTCAAGACACATTTTCCGCTTGTCAAAATGTGAATGTTGCCAGTGCAAATTCACTGCCGAAAAACACTGAGGAACATGTTTCAGACACCAGTGCATTGTTATTACAATTAATGCAACAAATGGGACAAAAGCTTCAAAAGTTAGACACAATGGAACAAAATCAGAGACAAACACAGCAAAAGCTTCAAAAGTTAGACACAATGGAACTAAATCTTCAAAAGTTAGACACAATGGAACAACACCAGAGACAAACACAGCAACAGTTAGACGCAATGGAACAAAATCTTCACACCACGCTTGAACAAACACGTGAAGATTTAACTACTGAGTTACATAAAATCTAATCGAAATGTCAAAAAGTCTGTAACGACGTAAAAACACAAATTTGTGAGCATTTTCAACCTATTTTTTCGCGGCATGAAAATGCATTACAGAATCACGAAGCAGCCATAAAAGAACTGCAAATTATTGTTCATGAAAATCATGAGACCTTGCAAGCTAAAATTGACTCAGTTGCATCTACCGATTCGGTTACGCAAGTTGCAAAAACTCAGGAAAACTTAAAGGACACAGTAGAAAGACACATGGAGGAAATTAGTTCATTATCAGAGAAAGTAGTTGAACTTTCGGATCAGCTAAATAATTTATCTACGAAGGTAAATGATAATCTGAATGGCACAAAACTGGTAGTCTTTAATGACACAGAAGAGTGCGAACAAATTAGGAAATTCAAACAAAATCAGAATCAAATTAATACGCAACACCAAAGAGAAATCCGGGAAGTACAAGATCAGCTGACACAAGTAATACAAAAATTACATCTTTCAGAGGACACTCGCACTCCAACACGGGAAGAGGGACTTAGAAATACGGAACAGCCGCAAAATAATAACACAGGACACTTCGGAAATTATGAAAGAAATTGGCAAGGTGCACCGAATTTTGAGATGGAACCGCCGACACGACGTAACAATGACCGATATGCTACTCGTCGACACGATGATTTTGACTATAAGCTGTTCATTACTACACGTAAATTCAAAACATATAAGAATTCTGCCAACGACATTCATCCACAAGCGTGGCTCCATCAATTCCTCATTGTTTTCCTCCCAACTGGTCATTGGAGCACAGGTTAGAATTTATGTGTGGCTATTTGGAGAATGAACCAGCTGTAAGAATGCGATCGGTCTTTCACGATTGTCACAGTGAAGGAGATTTTTATCATGCCTTCCTCTCAGCATATTGATCTCAAGCTACACAAGACCGAGTAAAACATAGCATCATAATGATGAAACACTTTGAACAATCTGAATTTTCCAGTCTTGTCAAATATTTTGAAGACATGTTGCATAAGAATCAATATCTTTCAAACCCATACAGCCCTTCAGAACTCATCCGCATTTGCTTAATGAAATTGCCTGAACATTTAAGAAATATTATTTTGGCAGGGCGTTGCAAAGACGACATTGAAGCTTTTCAGGGACTCTTACAAGAATTAGAAATTGACGCAGACAGTCGCGGGATGCAAAAACAGGAAAACAATCACTACAGGTCACATCAGTCACAATTCCGTGACGACAGAAACAATAACTGGACACGACAAGTCTATTCTTACAAAGCAAATCGTGACCAAAACAGACACCACCCATATGACAACCACTGGCAGAGTAATAATAGTTACAGAGGAAGATCGCATTCCCGTAGTAACGAATATGACAGAGGTAAACATAGAAACAGACAATATGGGAACCAAAACAATTATTATCAAGGGAGACAGAATAACTTCAGACGCAACAGTTCATCGCGCAGTTATGATTCAGGGAGAAATTCTCCACCACGTGACCGACAAGAAAGAAATTATGGAATCTACCTACATGCCGACAGACGATATAATCGTAACGACAGACCTGAATTGCATCAGAACTGGCGGGATTCAAGCAGAGCAGGGCACTCTCGACAAGGTGAATTTGTAGAAGTTAGGTCTCCTAATCCTAACGATGCGCGCCAACAAAGAGACAGACAATGACCCGCACTGCAAGCAGCCACGTGCGCCGGCTGGCTCGGTGAAAAATAACATAGAAACTAACCTTGAGAAAAAGTTTAGTATTCTTTACCGACGAATACCGCATGATAATTGCGTTCAAGTTGAAACTCTGCGTAAAGGGTAAAGGATTGCACCACTTTTCACGTGTAAAACTGTTTATTGAGAGATAATCTGTTTCTTTAACTTAATTTTTGCTACAAAATTTTTCACTTTACATTACTAGTACGCTCTGTCAGACTTAGAATCTGTTAAGATGCAACAATGTTTGAAGTTAAATATCCAGTCAAGAACCAAGAGAACTTATTTAAACAGAAATTACGAATGCATTGTTATTGTGAACAGACGACACAGTGTTATTGTGTGTGTACATTCTTGCTTGTTAGTTGCACGATTACATAACGACTATAAGGCTCACATACTTAGAACATTTACCAGTACTGCTAATGAGATTTTAATGCAACATTTTGGTTTACTTGAAAATATATTCTGGATTTAAAGTACTTTCTGTGAGATACCACATGACACAGTGGTTAGTTTATGTGACAGCTACACGATTTTATCACGACGTTACTAATGAGTGACAATTTACAATGTTGCTTTTGCAGTGTTTCTGTTTTATACCTGCACAGTTTTTCTGTATTATTCTGGAAAGTAAAACATGTTTTAGTAGTAACTTTTGTGGTATAGCAACAATGAGACAGCCTTTTTCGTGGCACAACAATACATTACTGTACAGTACTTTCTTCATCACGCCAATAAGCATAATAACTACGATATCTATACGCAAAGCATTTCACTTTTGTTTATCATGAGGTAAGTACATTGACTTCTGCAGAACTTAGCTTTCACAGGACGATAACTACGACACTTCCACAGAGATTACGTTGCAACAAGATGCACAGTTTAGCGCTACAGTACACGTATTTGAGTGATTAATTTTATACTTAAAACATTTTATTTGTAAAGATTTTTGAATTACAAAGAAAGTTTTCCGTGATACATTTCATTCCATTGCTGTAATCTGTAACACCTGAGGGTATAATTACATTAATCCTCAGGGGGGTACACGCTTACTTTGTGTACCATGTGTTTGGCAAGCACAAGGAGCCCTAGCTAATATGGTATTTGCTTATACAACTTTACACATCGGTACCATATTTCTCTAACACACAAATTACACAGCTATCTGATCATTTAACTGAGAGATAAACATTTTTTTTACTACATCAGTGACACATGTTTACGCAATTACACGGTTGGGTAACTTCACATGTATTAAATTGTATTTTGTCTGTACTTTGTGAAATGTTCATATTTTTTCGGAACCATTGTGATACTATGAGAGCTTTGAATGATGTATTTGGTAAGGGAGCATGATTTTAAAGTACGTTTGAGGTAGATGACACTATTGAAATGAGCAGAGAATTTTTTTAGATTTTGAAATTATTGCAGAAAGCTACGATGTTTTTGAGATTTGACTGAGGTGTTATAATGTTATTATTACGATGTCGATGTGTATTATGCTGCTGAGGTATGTTTATGATTAATAAGCTGATGCTTTATGAGGAATTTGATTATGCTACGTATTTATTATGATGAAATATTGCAGAAGTGTCGACGAATATGTATATGTGTAATAAGGTAAGGAATAATGAGTAGTGGTTAGGGACTCTGACTTGTGAAAAAGTATGTTGGAAACCAAGAATCGTACTTTAAGAGTTATGAAATGTGTCTAAATGCGTGAATGTATCACAATGCCGACAAATATTTTTTGGACTGTTATATTTATAGGATTTTGTTTCTACAGATTTGCAACGCAAATTCTCGAACTGTGAAATTTTTATATGAGACTGTCACTGTAGTGCAAACTGGTGTCGTAAATATTTCGGTAAGAAAGTTAAGTGACCACCTGCACGTAATGCGTCGTGGGCACCCAGCTGCGCGACTGACGCCTGGAAAAAAGCCATTAGTGTGTGCCTTTCAGAGGCACAGGTGGAAAAAAAGGGGGGCCATTATCCTCGCTATTGACATTCCATTGTAGAAAGCATCGCAAAGACGACACGCTCAAACATGAAAACATGATTACACTGTAGAGTTCTTAATTTATGATATTTACTGAAATGTCTATTGTCTATTGTCTATTGTCTTGCTAGTTGAAAGATTGTTTACTGCATTATGAAATGCCATATGGCTAGTGAATGACATTTGATGCCTTGCTTTGCCTATTTTGTTTAATATCTAGTTCCTAGCTGCACTGCAGCATTGGTTAAAATAAAATTTTATAGATGTACTAATATAAATATTTTATGCCTACAGATCCAGTAAAAAATAACTTTATGATGGATGTACTCCAAAAAAATGAGGGAGCACAAAAAGACATTTCCACTTCACAGGAATTGCATACATAATTTTTGTCAGTGACTTGGTAACTTGTCTGCTAGAGCAAGTTGCAGTGATGCATCACTCTAGTGTTAAGATGTGACATAGGTATTAAACATGGCCATTTTTTTTTTACTGTAGTATTTTTTCTGCTTGAGCTTTGTCATGTTTAGATATAAGTTATTGCATTTGCTGCTGCTGTTTGCCAGGCATAGTGCTACTAAATTTCACTTTGTATTACTCTGTTATGCTAGTTTTATTACTGATTTCTTGTTGCTGCACATTGGCTCATATTAGTTGTGATGTTGCATTGCTTGGTAATTTAGATTTACTGTAGCTTGCTTTGCAATTTTCCATTTTTTTTTCATTGCTGTTTGTGTTAATTCTTTTATGCTGCTGCATTGCCTCATCCCTTAGTTCAGTATCTGAGCTCAGTAGATTTAAGTTAGCATCAGAGGGGGTAGACTATATAAGAAACTAGCTATGATGGATCGGAAGAAATGCATTGAGAAGCTGTAAGAAAATGGTTTGGCCAAAAAAGTAGAGTACAGTGGAGAAAAACTATTTTTTAAAGAGGATGTGAACAGAATACAGAAAGCATGATTGGATAGGGTTTTTTTGGTGGAAACAAATGTTGAAATAAGAAAAAAAAGATCTATGGAATGAAGTTTTGGGTTGGACTGCAGTACCAAATGTTACACTGAAAACGAACCCTGTCCTTTCCTTTTGTGTTATCCCACTATGTGTTTGTGTACCCTTGTGTATTTGTTTTCTTCCTGTCTCTGTGTACTGTTTCATAGAATTTTTTTCTCTTCTAATACTAAGCTACATTCACTATGATGAGGAATACTGTTATCCTCAAATATAACTGGCATTAATAATATGTTATTTACTTTGTAAAGATGTTTAGACATTATTTATTCTGTTTTGTTTTAATGCTCATGTGTGAAGTTGATGTTTCAAAATTTATTCTGATCTTTTATGTATCTACTTATCTCCTGTGACACTGATGTTAATGTTTATTTCTATTGTTTTGTAAAGCCTGTATTACTACAAATGTTATCTGTATTATTATGTTTTTAATTATGTATTTTGTACCTTTGATAATGTATTCTTATGTTATAAAATTGTAATTGACATCAGTTCATCAAATTAAGTAACTTGTAAGTTACATTTCACTGCACACATTTCTGTTGGTCATAGTATATGCACAGTATGTGAGAAGTTGGGACTGTTAGTGCTTGCACGTGTGTTGATAATTCAGCAAGGGACTGGATAACAGCATTGCTGGTTCTAAGGACATTTCAAAACAAAATTTTGTGAGTGCACAAGTGGTGGTTATGGACTTGCTATATTATCCGCAAGACTCTTCAATGGTGATTGTGCACCTGCACAGTCACAACAGATGGCTGCTGGCCATCTCAACAAGGACTACAGTGGGTCTGCATCTTTGATGACCCACCAATACCATTATTTCTACAAGGACTGCAGTGGGTCTGCACCGCTGGTGGCCCACCAATACCGTAATCTCTACCAGGACTACAGTGGGTCTGCTCTGTGATGACCTACCTACCAATATTTTTCAAAACGTCGAAGACTCTGCTGTGGGTTTGCTCTGTTGTTGCCCATTATCTGTCAGCATGTCAAGAGTCAGCACTGTCTTTCCATTGGAAGGACAACACTACTTCTTCAAGGCGGCATGGAAATCTACTACTTCCGTGTGCATTCTCTTTTACTGCTCAGACTTTGAGAAAAGAAACGGCAGTTTTACTGTGATGAATGATCAGGACTGTCTTTATGGACTGTGAGAAAATTTTAGCTTTTGACCAACATTGTATTAATAAGTGTGTGCATTTGATTTCTTTGTTATTATAATTGTAAAAAAAATTTTATCAAATAATTATTGGCCACTGTTCAAAACAATTTGTACAATTTTTTGTGGGGAACATGGGGGCTATGTAAGTAGGCTGTTTATGTTTTCTTATTGGCAACGTTACGTAGCGCTCTGTATGAAAATCACTGGCTGTGCTGTGTGCAGTCTGCGGCTAGTTTGCATTGTTGTCTGCCATTGTAGTGTTGGGCAGCTGGATGTTAACAGCGCGTAGCGTTGGGCAGTTGGAGGTGAGCCGCCAGCAGTGGTGGATGTGGGGAGACAAATGGTGGAGTTTTGAAATTTGTAAGACTGGATGTCATGAACTGCTATGTATATTATGATTTTTCAACACTATTAAGGTAAATACATTGTTTGTTCTCTATTGAAATCTTTCGTTTGCTAACTATGCCTATCAGTAGTTAGTGCCTTCCGTAGTTTGAATCTTTTATTTAGCTGGCAGTAGTGGCGTTCGCTGTATTGCAGTAGTTCGAGTAACGAAGATTTTTGTGAGGTAAGTGATTTGTGAAAGGTATAGGTTAATGATAGTCAGGGCCATTCTTTTGTAGGGATTTTTGAAAGTCAGATTTCATGGCGCTAAAAATATTGTGTGTCAGTTTAAGGACAGTCATGTACAATTGTTCAAAGGGGACGTTCCAAGGTTACCAAGATTTAAGTGAGTCTGAACGTAGTGTTATAGTCGACGCACGTGCGATAGTCGACGCACGTAGCGAAGAAGTGGAGATTTTCCCGTACGGCCATTTCACGAGTGTACCGTGAATATCAGGAATACGCTACAAAATCAAATTTCCGACATCGCTGCAGCCGGGAAAAGATCCTGCAAGAACGGGACCCACGACGACTGAAGAGAACCGTTTAACGCGACAGAAGTGCAACCCTTCCGCAAATTGCTGGAGATATCAATGCTGGGCCATCAGCAAGTATCAGTGTGCGAACCATTCAACGAAACATCATCGATATGGGCTTTCAGGAGCTGAAGGCCACTCTTGTATCCTTAAGACTGCACAACAGAACGCTTTACACATCACCTGGGCGCCCATCAGCACTAAGATTGGACTGTAGATGACTGGGAACATGTTTCAAATTATATCGAGTGGATGGACGTGTACGGGTATGGAAACAACCTCATGAATCGATGAACCCTGCATGGGCTACTGTTCAAGCTGGAGGAGACTCTGTAATGGTGTGGACGCATGCAGTTGGAGTGATACGGAACCCCTGATGTCTAGATACGACTCTGTCAGGTGACACGTACGTAAGCAACATGTCTGATCACCTGTATCCACTCATGTTCACTGTGCATTCCGACGGACGTGGGCAATTCAAGCAGAGCAATGTGACGCCCCACACTACCAGAATTGCTACAGAATATCTGCATAAACTCTCTTCTGAGTTGAATCACTTCCGATGGCCACCAAACTCGCCAGACATGATAGTTATTGAGCATAGCTGGGATGCCTTTCAACGTGCTGTTCAGAAGAGATTTCCACACCCTCGTACTCTAACGGATTTATGGACAGCACTGCAGTACTGATGGTGTCATTTCCCTCCAGCACTACTTTAGTCATCAGTCGACTCCATGCCACGTCGTGTTGCGGCACTTCTGCGTGCTCGCGGGAGCCCTACACGATATTAGGCAGAGGTACCAGTTTATTTGGCTCTTTCACCTTATCCAGAACCAATCTCCTTAATTTCCTACCTTTTTGCAATTTCTTAAGTTTTAATTAACAGTTAATAACAAGTTAATTGTGGTCAGAGTCCATACCTGCCCCTGGTAATATGCTGAAATTTAATAGCTAATTGCTAAACCTCTGTCTTACTATTGCATAATAAATCGGAAATCTCCTGGTGTCTCCAGGTCTCTCAACGATTCTCTAACCGGGTCTTGGTGATAAATGAATGGTGCTATGCGCAAAATTCTACCAGGCGGCTTCCTCTTTCGTTCGTTTTTCCCAGTCCATATTCACCTACAAGTTTTCGTTATCTTCCTTTTCCTGCTATCGAATTCCAATGACGAAATTTTCGTTTCCCTAATCTATCTGAATAATTTCTTTTATCTCATCGTATATCTCTGCGATTTATTCACCATTTGCGGAGCTAGTTGGCATATAAATTTGTGCTACTGTGGTGGATGTGGGCTTCGTGTCTATCTTGGTATCTTCGTTACAATAATGCGTTCACTGCACTGTTCACAGTTGGCTAACAGCATTCCTATTTTCTTATTCATTATTAAGCTGACTCCTGTATTAACCCTGTTTGATTTTGTATCTATAACCATGTATTCAATTTTCCGAAAGCCCTGTTCCACTTGCCAATAATCTTCACTTATTCTCACATTATCTTAGTGCAGCCGTTCCATTTCCCTTTTTAGGTTTTCTAACCTACCTCCCCCTACTAAGAGATCTAACATACCACTCTCCGATCCGTAGAACGCCAGTTTTGTATTTCCTGATGTCGTCATCCTCTTGAGTAGTCCTCTCCTGTGTATCCGAATGGGGGACTATTTCATTTACTGAATTTTCTACCCAAGGGGATGCCATCAACATTAAACAATACAGTAAAGCTCCGCACCCTCGGGAAAAATTACGTATCTAGTTTCTCCTTGCTTTCAGCCTTTAGCAGTACCAGCACTGCAATATCGTTTTGGTTGATATTATAAAGCGAGATCCCTCAGCCATCCAGCCTGTAGACTTATAAACTAAAAATCTACAAAACCGACCAAGTGAATTACAAAATAGACCTGCAATGGGGATATTAAGATGTAACAGCATACATTATTCATGAAACAGTAGTTTACGTGTTAAGAAAATACGTGTACCTGTTATTCTTACACGTTGACTTTAGTTGCTTGCATCCGAGAGGGCCTACGTAAACATTATACAAGGACGAATGATGGAATGTCAGAATGAAAAATGCTATCCTAGTACAAAAAAGGCAAGGAAGGCCTGTGCAGACTTAAAGACGTAAAAGAAGGGTACTAGCTTTTCTACTTGTCTGGCACATTCACAGACATTTAAATCAAAAGTTCGTGACATACTCGCAATTATTTACCTGTTAGTATTAGTACACATGCCGTGTAATATAATGTGTCATGTCAAGTCAAGTAACATCGTACAAGATGTCATATAACATGAAACATGTCATCATGCCTACCAGAATGGGATTTGCCTTGTCGTGTGGTATGATACAACTGGTCATTGAAGTTTGGGATGCATGCTTCCCACTCGGGGATACATCCTATATACTCTCGTACAAGCAAACACGTATCTTGGAAACTTACGATTGTAGATACATCCCACTCCCTAGAAGCACATAAGTTTGATCTCACGTCTCTTGCCGTACATGTGACAGGTGGTGGGCTTGGGGAGAAATTGTCCCTTCGAGGAAGAAAATCAACTCCCCCACCCAAAAAAAAAGAATAAAATGTTTTTTCATCCCAACAGAAGCAAATCCAGCCCCAGAAATTTTGTCCCTGTAGAAAAACTTTCTCAGAAATTACATGTATGCTCTTCAGGCGGATGGTACTATATATTGTTTAGTATGGCTGACGAATATTCTGGATTTCTACCATGTTCTTTGAGTTGGTCACCGTTAGTCTCTCTCCTCTACGATTACCAACCTGGGATGGTTGAACTTGTTCAGTATCGCATGCTGTGTCCTCAGAGCATGCAAGCTTGACCACCACTCCAAGGTCACAAGCTTGTACGACGGGTTTTGCTTTTATTTTTTCATACGTTTTTATTTTTTACTATTTTTCTATTTTGTTTTATGATTTGTATTTTCCAATTCTGCATATTTTTTATTTTTTATTTTGTTTTGTAGTTACACATCTTATTCATATACGCATGAGGCTGTCTACGCATTGTAAAGATAAATTCTCAACACAGTATACAAAATAACAGCAAACAAAAATAGGATACATACAAAACATTAAATACTGTTCGAAGTTTTTGATAATATTTATATAAATAGTTTATGCTGCCTAGATAAACTTACGATACAACCATAATAAATAGATAAACTTAGGATGCGAACAAAAATGTAGAATGGCTGTACAGAAAATGACGTGTGCACATGGTTCATGTGAAGTAGCAGCTCCGAAGCTTAGGAAAATGTGTAAATCTCTCCACTCACACATACTACTGTTAAAAAGGGTTACTTGTCAAAGGCTTTCTGGACGGCAAATGGCTTTCGCCTATTTCAACAGCAACAAGAGACGTTACGTCATTTCGCTTCATAAAATTAGCTGCAAAAGTAGCCAACAAGAGCCAAGTGACCAAACACGTTATGAAACAGTTCACAGACAAAGTTACAATCGACCACTATAAAATGGCAAAGTATCTTAATAATGTATCATGACATGCAGGTAACCACGCCCTAGGATAGGCTGACCAACATATACCCATCTTATTGGGAATCGTACAGATCTGTGGTCAAATGGAACCTGCTTGTCAGCTAAGCGTATGTGTTGTTTCAAAATTTAGAAAATTTCCGAATGATCTTGTAAATGAAATGTTTCATCTCAATCACAAAAAGAAAAAAGTGACTCTGTAATGAATCATACGAACGCTGAAAGTTTCGAGCAACAAATAATAATTAGCGAAAAACATACATGTTGCTGTTATGTCTTATCTGAAAGTTCTTGTCATTGTTTGTTTGAACAAAGCAATAACATCTACTCTGCAAATCACACTTAAATGCCTAGCAGAGGGTGCATGGAACCGCCTCCATAATAATTCTCAGTTATTCCAATCTCGAACAGGGCGTGGAGAAAACGAACACATATTCCTTTCCTTGCGAGCTATGGTTTCCCTAATTTTAACATAATGACCGTTTCTCCGTATATAGGTCAACGTCAACAAAATAATTTTGCATTGGAAGCGGAAAGTTGATGATTGAAATTCCTTGAGAAGATTCTGCCGCATCGGAGAACGCCTTTGTTTAAATGATGTCCACCCTAAATTCTTCATCACGGCAGAGACACCCTCTCCCCTTACTTCGCGATGATACAAAACGTATTGCGCTTCTTTGAACTTTCTCGATGTACTCCGTTAATCCTATCTGGTAAGGATCCCAGACCGCGAAGCACTACTCCGAAAGAGGACGGACAAGCGCAGTGTAGGCGGTCTCTTTAGTGCATCCGTTACATTTTCTAAGTTTTCTGCCAGTAAAAGGCAGTCTTTGGTTTGCATTCCGCACAACATATTCTATGTGTCATTTCGAATTTACGTTGTTCGTAATTGTAACGAAAAGGTATATACTTGAATTTAATACCTTTAGAATAGACACTGATTTATCGTGTAACCGAAGTTTCATGGGTTCCTTTTAGCACTCGTGTAGGTGACTCTTTTCATTCTTTAGGGTCAGTTTCCAATTTGCTAACATACAGATATCTTTTATGAATAGTTTTGCAATTAGTTTTGATCTTCTGATGACTTTACTAGTCGATAAATGACAGCCTCATCTGCAAACAACCTCTTCGGCTGTTCTGATTGCCTCCTAAATCTGTTTACATAGATAAGGATAGTTCAAATGGCTCTGAGCACTATTGGACTTAACTTCTGAGGTCATCAGTCCCCTAGAACCTAGAACTACTTAAACCTAACTAGCTTAAGGACGTCACACACATCCATGCCCGAAGCAGGATTCGATCCTGCGACAGTAGCGGTCGCTCGGTTCCAGACTGTAGCGCCTAGAACCGCTTGGCCACCCCGGCCATCTTAGATAAGGAATCCAGTCACATAACTGAGGCGATATTCCATAAGCACGCAATTACACTACTCGCCGCTTGTGTGGTACAGTATCAAACGTTTTCTGGAAATCTATAAATACGAAATAAATTTGAAATCTCTTGTGAATAGCACTGACCACTTCGCGTGTGTGAAGAGCTACTGTCTTTCACAAGAACGCTTTCCAAATCCGTGTTGACTGTGTGTCAACAAGAATGTTTTCCATATCCGTGTTGACTGTGTGTCAACAAGAACGTTTTCCAAATCCGTGTTGACTGTGTGTCAACAAACCGTTAGGCGCGCGTAGGGGCTGCGCGGTTCGAGGCGCCATGTCAATGACTGCACGGCCACTCCCGTCGGAGGTTCGAGTGCTCCCTCGGGCATGGGTGTGTGTGTGTTGTTCTTAGCATAAGTGTGTTTGCGTTAGTTTAAGTAGTGTGTAAGTCTAGGGACCGATGATCTCAGCAGTTTTGTTCCTTAGAAATTCACACAGATTTGAACATTCAACAAACTGTTCTCTTCGAGATAATTGGTAATGTTCGAATACAACATATGCTCCAAAATTCTGCTGCATATCGACGTTAATGATACGCGCCTGTAATTTAATGAATTACTCCTATTACCTTTCTTGAATACTGGTGTGATCTGTGCAACTTTCCAGTCTTTGGGTGCGGATCTTTCGTCGAACGAGCGGCCTTATATGATTGTCAAGTATGGAGCTACTGCATCAGCATACTCCGAAAGGAACCTAATTGGTATAAAGTCTGGACCCGAAGACTTGCTTTTATTAAATGATTTAAGTTGCTTCACACTCCGAGGAAAAATGGTTCAGATGACTCTAAGCACTATGGGACTTAACATCTGAGGTCATCAGTCCCCTAGACTTAGAACGACTTAAAACTGTCTAACTTAAGGACGTCACACACATCCATGCCCGAAGCAGGATTCTGATCTACGACCGTAGCTGCAGCGTGGTTCCAGACTGAAGCGCCTAGATCTGCTCTGCCACAGCGGCCGGCTACTTGTCATTTATTCATGGTGGCAGCTGTTCTTGATTCGAATTCTGCAATACTTGCCTAGTCTTCTTTGGTGAAGGAATTTAGGAAGGCTGTGTTTAGTAATTCTGTTTCAGCGTGACTGTAATTGATAGTATTTCCATTGCTATCGTGCAGAGAAAGCACTGATTGTCTCTTGCCGCTATCATACTTTACATACGTCCAGAATCTCCTTGAATTTTCGTTGTGGAAACTGTTACAAGCGTTTCGCACTGAATTCCGCGTTAAATTTCGAGCTTCTGTAGAAAATCGCCAATCTTGGAGTCTTCGCGTTCGTTTAAAACTGGCGTGCTTCTTTCATTGTTTCTGCAACAGCCTTCTGATCCTTTTTGTGTAGCAAGGAGATCACCTCGGTCGTTTGTTAATTTGTTTGGTATAAATCTCGCAACTGCTGACGATACTATTTCTTTGAACACCGGTCTACACTTGCATTGTTAAGTTGGAATGAGTGGAAATTGCTCCTTAGGATTGCGTCAAACGAATTTTTATCAGCTTTCATGACTAGAGGTATTTTTAGTTTATTTTTGGTGGATTTTTAAGTTAAGGTATGTAGTCTCACTACGACAATCCTGTGTAAACTAATCCCTGTATCCGCTTTGATGATAGTTATTAGATCAGGATTATTTGTTGCTAAGAGGTCAACAATGTTTTCGCATCCGTTTACTACTGCTATGGACTCATGAATTAACTGCTCGAAATAATTTTCAGCGAATGCGTTTATCACAGCTTCGGATGATGTTTTATGCGTACCATTAAAGTGATCACCAACTATAACTGTATGAGTCGGGTACGTGTTTAAAATTAGACTGAAGGTTTCTTTGAACCTTTCAGCAATTGTATTATTTCAGTTGGGAGATCTATAAAACGATACAGTTATTAATTTATTCCAGTTGCTACGAATGACATCCACCCATTCTAACTCGCAGGAACTACCTACTTAAATTTCGCTACAAGATGATCTACTTCTAACAGCAACAAACAAGACAATGCTGACTGTGTTTACCTTATCCTTTCGGAATACCGTTAGATTCTTTGCAAATATTACGGCTGAACTTATCTCCGATTTCAGCCAGCTTTCAGTGCCTATCGTCATCAGTATTTTCTATTACCACTTGAAGCTCTGGTACTTTCCCAACACAGTTACAACAATTTACAACTGTTAAACCGATGATTCCTAGACCTACGTTCATCTTGCACATTTTGAGACGGAACCCCTTTTTGTCTTTCCCCGAGACCCTGTAACCCTAAAAACCTCCCAGTCCACGCCACACACCACCGCCTACCCGGTAATGACGCATCATGTGTGTAGTGGGCTCCTGACCTATTCAGCGAAGCACGAAACCCAAGTACCCCATGGCGCAAATCGAGGAATCTGCAGCCTACACTGTCACAGTACCGTCTGAGCCTCTGATTTAGACCCTCCACTCGGTTCTCTACCAGAGGTCCGCGATCCGTCCTGTCGACTATGCTGCAAACGTTGCGCTCTCCTTTCATCTCGCCAGCAGGACTAGCAGCTTTTGCCAGTCTGTTAGCCGCTCGAAACCAGAGAGAATTTCTTTCGATCCAAAGCGACACACATCACTGCTACCGACTTGAGCCACCAACTGCAGTTCGCTTTAACCTGTTTCTTCATGGCATCCGGAAGGACCCGATCCATTTCTGGAATGACTCCACCCAGTATGCATACGGAGTGCACACTGGCTTACTTCCCCTCCTTGCCAGTCATGTCTCTAATGAGCCCCATAACACGTCTAAGATTGGAGTTCCCAATTACCAATAATCCGACACTCTGTGATTGCCCGGATCTTTCAATAATAACAATAATTGATCATTAAAAATCGATCGCCAGAAAATTTCACATAATTAATTTTGGCACGAAATGTTCGGTCCGCCGCCGGTAGCTGAGTGGTCAGCGCGACAGACTATCAATCCAAAGGGCCCGGGTTCGATTCCCGGCTGGGTCGGAGATTTTCTCCGCTCAGGGACTGGGTGTTGTGTTGTCCCAATCATCATCATTTCATCCCCATCGACGCGCAGGTCGCCGAAGTGGCGTCAAATCGAAAGACTTGCACCAGGCGAACGGTCTACCCGACGGGAGGCCCTCGTCACACGACATTTCATTTCATTTCACGAAATGGTCGAACAGCCACACCGAATTAGGAGTGAGTATGATTGGCTGAAATAAACAGACGAACAGCGAAACATCCTATGCACGACAAAATACTATCAACTTTTCAGTCCTGTACGAAAAATGACGAAATTAAGAGTGTTGTGTCCGAAAGTAAATTTTCTGTAAGACAGCATGTTAGTGTTTAAGAAAACACAGGAAAAACCTTATCTATTGGTTAGAAGTAAGGTGACCTATATAAACGCATTAACAAGGAAATGATAATCAACTGTTATAAACGTTATTTTAATTATGTCCAAATGCACAGCTAAAAATGAAATGCATTTCTACGAAACACAGTTTCACGCGAAAACGCATGATTTTGCGCAAGTAAAAGACGAATGATAAAAGATTTTGGCAAACGTTTTTTACATTTACAGTAGGACTGAATTTATTATTATCACCTCTGTTGCCTTAAATGGTCTCAGCTTGTGCTATTCACGTAAAACTGGATTTTACTTGCATTTGCGTGTGCAAACTTAGACCGCTATATCGTGGCGAGGGATAAAGCTTTCACAAAACAATAGGATAGCCGTTAATTAAAAGATTTTGTCTAACTTCTTACAACATTTGAACCGATTCGCGCAATTTGGGAACATAGAAGTGGCGTGGCGTGCTTAGAAAGGCTCACAGAAATGTGTATTTTGCACATAAAATCCAACTCTATCTAAATTTTTGACAGCGAGTTTTCAATTTTACCGTAGTAAGACGTTTTGTATTTTTTGATTTACTTGAAACCGTTTATCCTCATTCGATTCAAGTAAGTACGAATTTTATGTACTACAATAACCTCGAATCTAAACCATCTTATCTCGATAACGGATCAATAATACTGGCGGAAGTAAACCTTGGGAGCCGATAATCGAAACCGGGACCCCGTGATCCAGAGGCAGCAACGCTAGCCACTGGACCAGGAACTGCAGACATAATCAGAAGGGGAAAAATCTGTTTTTCATTGTTGTGAGCTCAGAAATTCCATGAAAAGCAACAAACAATTGGCTTTTACCTGTCGCGAGACTGTTCCAGGATATGTTCAACATGCTGCCCAACGTTTTCTGCACAAGTTGAGATTGAGAAAAAACATGTTCTACAACAGATCGGAGTATCTCAGGGGTCGCGTTGAGAATGCGTTGGGAAATTTGTGCCTTCAGTTGAGCTACATTCGTAATGGGAGCGCTGAACACAACATCTTTCACAGCCAGAGATTGCAATGAGACTGTGGGAGACGGATTAGAAGAAGGGTTTAGGAGAGAATACGAGCTAGGTAGTAGGAATAACAGAGGAGAAAGATTAACGGCGTTTTGCAATAAATTTTTAGGTGCTATTAGCGAATATTGTCTTCAAAACTCACAAGAGAAGGAGGCATACCTGTAATAGGACAGGAAATAGAGGGCGAATCCAGCTGAATTACATTTTTGTAAGGCAGAAGTTCCGAAATCAGATACTGGATTGTAGGGCTTACCCAGGAGCAGATTAGATTCAAACCGCAGTTTGGTATTGATGGAGAGTTGGCTGAAGATCAAGAGACTGTTTAGAAAGATTCAGCGCGTAAGGTAGTGGGTTACGGAAATACTAAGGAATGAAAAGATAGGCTTTGAGTTCTCTGAAGCTATAGATACTGCGAAAAATATATTAGTCAGTAGGCAGTTCAGATGAAGAGAAATGAGCGTCTCTAAAAATGCCAGTCATAAACGATCGAAAGAAAAACGTAAGTACACGAAAGGTAACTGCGAAAAAAACATGTCTAACAGAGGAAATACTTTAGCTGGCCGACGAAAGAAGGAACTACAAAAATTTTCAGGCAAGTTCAGGAATATAGAAGTGCAAAACACTTAGGAACTAAATAGGATATCCAGGGAAGCAAAGGCAAAATGACTACATGAAAAATATGAAGCAATCGGACAATAAATTACCGTCGAAAGGACTGACTCAGCATATAGAAAAGTAAAACGAAGGCGTTAACACTAAGATGCAATGAAAATTCGTCTACTAAATGAACAGGGGAGAACGGATGCGTGGAAAGAGTACATTGAAGGCCTCTGTGAGGGGCAGGACTTGCCTGATGACATCATGGAAAAAGTATGTAACGGAAGGGCAAGGAGATGCAGCATTAGAGTCAGAATTTAAGAGAGTTTTCGATGAGATGCGGTCACATAATGGAGAAGGGATGGATAAAATTCAGTCAGAATTTCTAAAATTATTCGGGGGTGTGGCAACAAAACGACTAGTCACGTTGGTGTGTAGAATAAATGACACTAGTGATTTACAGTGTGACTTCCTGAAAAATATCAGTCGGCAGAAATGGATGGGTTTGAGTGACTTACAGCGATGGACTAGTGGGTTTGGTTAGGGGAGCTGATGGGACTCTGAGGTGGGTTGCATGTTAAGAAGAGCCCGAGTACGTACACCTGCCACAATTTTTGGGAACGTTTTTAAAGGTACTGAAAAAGGTAAAAATGAGGGAGCTGATAACCTGCTTTTCAGTCAGAATCCTTTAAATAAACAGGAACTTGTTCGAATTTTTTGTACTCCCATAGGAGCATTGTTCCACCGGTTGACAGATCCTTGAAATACTCGTAGAAACGGGGTTCGTCTACAGAATGTTCCATGGTCGCTTATTGTACACTGCCATGCGAGTGAGGAATTCTAGAGCAAACGTTTATCTAACTCCACGCCAGCATGAAGCAAGTCCTGAAAATGAATAATTTTGTACGGATGTGGATACATGATGTTTCGCAGAACTTTATGCACCGGTCTCACAGGCATGTCCAAAGTTCGGGTAATTCCCATGTTTACACACCTCTGCTCGAGCCCCCTGGCAATGCAGAATATTTCTTCAGGAATATCGTTATCATTTACTCCAGACTCTTGGCAGACATCGAACCAATAATCTTTTCCATACCCCTGAGTGTCCAGAACTTCTGCAGAGCTACTGGCGCACAGTCACCGTTCTTGTAAAAGAGCTTTACAAGCAGCTTGCGATCCTGCATTGAGATAGTTACTCCGAGTATCTCAGACGCAAACTGAAAAACAGCCGTTTACCATGTGTCTTATATTTTGCATATTTTCCCCCTTACAGCGCCATCTGATGGCAAAACTTTCGTATTTCTTTTCTTATAGCGTTTCCCCCTTTTTCGATAATAATCCGGTCAAGTTATAAATAGTTCTGAGAAGTGGTTAGCTGTTTACAGCGTTTTGAAACTGGAACTACAATTTTTATAACCCTGTGAATCGATAACGTGTAAGTAGGCTGTGCTTTATGCAGTCTGTGGCTGGTTGGCATTATTGGAATATTCGCTATTGTAGTGTTGGGCAGTTGGATGTGAACAGCGCGTAGCGTTGCGCAGTTGGAGGTGAGTCGCCAGCAGTGGTGGATGTGGGCAGAGAGATGGCAGAATTTTGAGAGCGGACGATCTGCACGTGTGTCCATCAGAAAGAGTAAATTTGTAATATTGGATATCATGAACTGATGACTTTTGAACATTCTTAAGGTAAATACATTGTTTGTTCTCTATCAAAATCTTTCATTTGCTAACTATGCCTATCAGTAGTTAGTGCCTTCAGTAGTTAGAATCTTTTATTTAGGTGGCAGTATTGACGCTCGCTGTGTTGCAGTAGTTCGAGTAACGAAGATTTTTGTGAGGTAAGTGATTCATGAAAGGTATAGGTTATAGTTAGTCAGGGCCATTCTTTTGTACGTATTATTGAAAGTCAGATTGCGTTGCTCTAAAAATATTCTGTGTCAGTTTAGTGTTGATCAGAATAAGTAAAGAGAGAAATGTCTTAGTACGTTCAGTTCTCCTCAGCTGTTTCAAAATCAAATAACGTAAGGGGTTTACCAGCACAGTAATTCATTAATTTTTCTAGGGGGACGTTTCAAACGTTATTTTCCTTTCTAACACCATTATTATAATGAACACCCGCAATCGAGTTAAACAGATTGCGAAAATCAATTTTGAATTACCATTAGTAGCGTCCCGATTTTAAAGGTGTTATCCTTATTCACCCCATTATGATCTGAGCAATTGTCGTGTTGTTATCAGGAGGTCGAGCGGACAGCGAGGTTAAATGATCCTGCAGAACGCCAAGGCGCTAACGAAACGTCGTTATATTAAAATCATTTCTTGGCGGGAATTTTACAGTCACTCAGTCGTCTTCCCTGTGCTGTCTAGAAGCGAACGTGCCGAGTCCGCGCTGCTTGAAAGCGCGAGAGGTAGCGCGTCAGTGCCAGGCAAGGAGTAACTTGCCGAACACAGGTCCCGTGTTCCCCGTTGTTAGCGCTGCGCCCCCACAGCCCGGCGTGGCAGTGGACGTCCGTCAGAGCCTCAGCGTTCTCGACGAGTGAAGCTGCACCTGGGCTCAGTCCCAGAAATCTGCTTCTGCCTGCTGTCGGTGTCGAGATGGTGTTTAGGCAGGAGACTCAGCAGCAACACACAGTCGGTAAGGCTGTACTTGTACTGCCCCAGTGGCGGTGACACAGGCGCCCAGCCTAAGCTGAATAGCCCCAGGACACGTAGATCGGTTCTTCATCGACGAAAGACAGGCTCCCCCCCCCCCCCCCCCCCACCATCCCCAGTCAGCCACTGTTGTGGTCGGCAGGAATGCGGATCGTTTGTCAGAAGTCCCCTGTGAGGCCGGACGGCTGTAGATTTGCAGCAGTGGACTCCAAGTTGCCGGAAGCTTGTAGACGCTAGTTGAATTCACCAGAGCATCCTGTATATTGGGGATGAAGTGGAACTATTCCCCCCCCCCCCCCCCCCCCCGCGCACACTTGTGATTTTGTGACTGAGATGATTGAATGTCCTCTCTTTTACCGGCCTGTAAGCGCTCTCGTCTGCTCTAGTGTTTAACTTCAGGGTCTCAGAGTGTTCCTTTATGTGAACTTTGCATCCCTAAAGGTATTCTTATGGCACCTCTAAGTGAAGTTACTACAGGTAGTCTCGTTACTGTAGCACGTTCTGTCTGTTCCGCACTGTTGTCGAAATGCTGAATCGGTTGTTCTCGGATTCCCAGTCGCATAGTCGATGAAATGTGCTCGTAGCTTGTTTGTACTTTTGGCCGCCAACGTTGACATTCAGTTACAACACCGTTACGAAGCCGGTTGCAGTTGCGGCCCAGTTAGCCGTCTCGATCGGTTCTTAACAAAATATTATCCGTGCACTACTTACTATTCCACTGTGCAACATACCTCAAAATGGTTAAATCTTTCTTAAAGGTCTAAAAGGGAGCTAAATTGGACTTACACAGAAAAAGTGGGGTCTAAAAGGACTTGTTGCTACAAAACATGATTTTTAAATAGAATTTCTGACCCAATACTACGGAAAAAAAATCGCAAAAGAGCTTCTGTAAAGTTTGGAAGGTAGGAGACGAGGTACTGGCTGTGAGGATGGGGCGTGAGTCGTACTTGGATAGCTCAGTTGGTAGAGCACTTGCCCGCGAAAGGCAAAGGTCCCGAGTTCGAGTCTCGGTCCGGCACACAGTTTTAACCTGCCAGGAGGTTTCATATGGAGCTGCTGCTTCATGATGACGCACGTCCCCACATCGAAAATGTCGTGATGTTCAAGTTACGCCAACGTAAGAGGGAGACACTTGAACACCCGGCCTATAGTCCTGATCTCACTGCTATACCTGTCGGAGGATGTGTATCAGGTAGTTCCAGACTTCGTCAACCAGCACGACTTGTCGTTTTAGTTAACAGTCATCTCCAGCCTGATGCGTCGGTGGGATGATTTCCTGAATGCCCACAGCGATTTTTCCTGATCGGCATACCGATTCTGGACTGTACGGCTTTTAAGCAGAAACTTTCTAATCGTTCTTTATAAAATTAGATGACTGACAGGCATTTCTGATTGAGCTTAAGTTGACATTTTATATGATTACGATCTTATTTTTTTAGTTGTTGTCATCTTCTTAGTAATCCTTTGTTTAGGTAATCCGTTTTAAAAAGACATTTTCTTCAGCACCAAGCTCCACAGCTCACATTACTCGCTCCAATAGTAAGTAGAGCAAACACAGACTGAACCATTAAAGTCTCCTATGGCAAATCTTAAAGTGGACAGCTTTCATCTAGACTTGTGTGAGGATTTAGTGTCATCTAATCTGCCATGGTCGTTCTAAGGAACACAACATTTTAAGACCTTCCTGCAATATACCAGGAAAGTCGACACTACAAAAATTATTTGTAACAGATGTATGAAAAGGCTATTGCTGGTATTAAAATAGACATTTATAACCACTGCATTTGGCTTTCAGTCGACGGGACTACAGACGTCTCAGCCTCCAAAAATGTACTGAGAGACAGAAGAAAATTTCATATTACACAGCTTAGAGGTGTGGTTCATTGTGTACTGCAGTTCCAAAATGTTATATGAGTGTAGCGTTAGGCCACGGACTGTGGTCATACTCAGGTACGCATAACAAGTCTGTGTTTTTGTGTGAGTGACATATGATAGGATTTTTTCCATAAAACGCGTCCCATTACTATATTACCGAAAGAGAAGGTAGTTGTAGCACCAGTAAATATATCAACTGCTTGTCAATTTTTCCGAGTTTCGACATAGGGAATAATTAGTCGCTCATTTGCCACAAAGAACTAGAATGGTTCTGTCAAACATATTACGGTTTCTATATTAATATTGGAGTCCCTTACACTTTCAATTGAAGGACTCTAAAAACGCTAAAATCAGTCTTACAAAAACCCAATAATGCGGGCCCTAGTCATCACCAATATTCGCTGCTTAGCATCGGTCCCAGGGCAGGCTCACAACAATGAGAAAATCGCGCGACGTGACTCTGGCGTTGCTTAGCAACTGTCTGCTTTGAGAGCTCAAGTCATCCGGGCGTGTGTCGGAGTTCTTTGAGAAGAATACAGTGCTTAAAGAGTTTGCTGCCGTTCTTAGCACATAGAAGTTAAATAAAGTTTTAAAAGAAGGTTAGCTGTTGAAGAGAAGCAGATTTGTGACGAAAAACAATGGAGGTAAGTGACCACTTCATATTCAGCCATCATAACAAGTCCATGCTCAAATCTAATACTGTAGGCAACAATTTCAGAAGCTGCTACTGCTGAATGCTGCGTGTCCTAATGAGAGTAAGATACAGCGTGAATCCGAGCATCACCAAAACCACTTCCAAAGTTTATACGCGTATTTCCTTAGTGTTTTGGCTTGGGAGTCTTCTGTGGATCGTGTATCACTCTGCTTCGATAGATATGCTCCACAAACCGCTTTACGGTGTGTGGCACAGAGTGTTTCAGCGCTCCTGCCTTCCCTCTTGTATTCGCACGTGGTACAGGGAAGGTCTCCTGTAAAGAAACCATCGTAACGACTCCAATTGTTCTGATTTCCCAGTAGTTAGCATTTCGTGAGAATATGTTGCCCATCTTTCTTCGACATGTATGCTCTTGAAATTTCTACAGTACCATCTTCGTGATGTACAACATTTCGTGGCGTCTGCGACTGGAGTATGTATTTTGTGCATACCCGCAACGTTCTCGCGCCTACTCAAGAATCCTTCGACGAAACGTACCTACCTAAGTTGAATCTTCTCAGTCACTTGTATTAGTCAAACCAGACAAAGGCTCCAGAGCGATCAGCAATTCTTATAAATTGGTCGAACAAAATCTCTCGTAAATGAAGTATAGTAATACTGGCCTGCAGTTATGTGCATGTACCCGACGACCCCTCTTGAATACGGGAATGCCTTGCACTTCTTTTCCACTCGCTTGATGCGAGTAATCTGTGTAGAATGTCGCACTGTCTCACGCATCAACAATGTGTTTCCTCTGATGAACGATTTCTGTTGATTTCCTATTTCGTGGTCGCTTGTTTCAAAACTAGATCTTCGGCATTTGTGCAATGATTCAAAGGAGCAATAATTGTAAAGCTTCGTGGCGTAATATTTTCGGACAGTCAAATACATCAATTCGACCTTCTCTTTATTGTCCTCTATTTCTGGGCCAGTAGGGCTAACGCAACAACTAATCAGAAAATTTCGATCGTTTAAGGGGACTTGCGATGAACTCACACATATGCAGTGGATCTATACTTACGATGCTCTCAGCATGAGCCTCATGAGACTGACAGAACGAGCAGCGGATACTTCTTCGCTATTCCACGGGAAACTAGCGTAGATGGAGTAATCGAGAATGCACGCTGCTAAATTTTAACTCCAGCTCAGGTGTGTGGATGTTCCTACAAGCAGTAAATATACGTTCGAAGGAAACAGGTCTGTTAAACGGTTCATCTGCAACCCTCCGACCCTTTGCCATTTTAGATTAATTCTTCGGGATATATGCTAAGCAAAACAGATCGCCTTATATCCATTGTCAATCAAATTAAATTTTTTTGAGTATCAGGAGAGATCGATATCGATTTGTTTTGCGTTTTTAGCGTGAATGTAAAACTGCAGTAGTAAAACAAGGCTCCCAATTAAATAACGTGTTTTGTCACTACGTACGAACCTATTTGTCTGATTACCATTAAGTCCTTTATGTTCAGTACACATGAAGGTGGAAGTGAATTAAAATATGTGGTTAGATGCATCTGAAAAGAATTTTAGGAATAAATAATTAAAAAACAATCCCAGATACGGAATCATTTTCACTATTGCCTCTCATTATCAGAATTTGCTGTGCCACTACTTAGAACCATTCATTATGTGGTACGGAATTGAAGTGTCTTGTAGGACAGCGTTCATACTGAATGTCATTATCAGCTTAGCATTAACATTACCATTGAAGTTTCTCGAAACATTTTATAGAAGTTTACATGTTCAATAATGTATGTATTACATAAGTTTTCTTAGGCATTAGAAGGTAAAGATACTGCACCGTGCATGTCGCCATGGGATGTACGTATCTTCCTCCATTCTGCAGGATTTTGCATCTAAGTACGAGATATAAGATGACAATTTAGATTTTTACAACTTGTTTGCATGTTGCTGAAACTACGATCTTCAGTATTCTTATTCGGACACAACGATATCTCAGTCACAAAAAGGCGTAACATGAATATAATTAGTTAAATGTCCTCAAGTCTGATGCGCATGTTCATCACAAGATGCACGCTACAAAGAGACCGAATTTTCTCATTCTGCTGCGGCTGCACATTGAGCTATGTTGTAACACTGGTAACTGTTTACAGTAAATGCAACTAGCAGTTAATTTGGAAATCTCAAGTGTCTGATCATGATATATTTACTATCGGACTATTTACTGAAATTTATGACTAATGCAATGAAAGAAACTGTTTAGCTTTGTTGGTCGTAGGAATCGTTCCCTACTTAAGAGACAGCCCAGAAAGAGGGATGGATGTGGATGCTAACCATGGCCGATTTACTCCATGACGCACTGCTTCCCTCTTTACTCTTCATCTCCAAACAAAATAATGAAAGTTTGTAGTAAGCTCCAGGAACGAAGGAAGGTAATGCAAATTTGATTACTAGGATCCAAAAATTTACCACCAGATTTCTAGAGCTGCGTTGGACTTTCGGCCTATGCTGTGAAGCTCTATATTTACAGACGTGGAAAGTTGGTTTTGACGTCTCGTTGACTTTCGGATTGGGCAAAGGTGTACCATTAAATGGATCGTAAACTTTTCAGGTCAACCTATCCCGTTTCTTAAGTGGCTAAAAAAAAATGAATTAAATTTCACGTGTGATCGTTGAATGACGGTGTGAGTAATTTTAGACGTATGAAACTCCAGAGCGTTAATCGCTCCGCCAACACTACAACATGGCTACAACTTTACAAGAGAAATCGTTTTGTGTGTTGGAATTTGCGTGAGGTCAGTCCATTGTTCATGTCCAACGTCATTTCGCCGGCGATACAGCAAGAAGCCACCTCTGTACTTTTAGATTTATTAGTGGTATACAAAATGCTTGAAAGTTGGTTGTATACCCACAGGGAGGGGCATTGGTCGGCTACGCACGTGTGATGATAACGTCGATTATATCCGAGACGCGTTCACACAGAGCCCTCGCAAGTCCACAAGAAGGCCAGGAGAAGAATGTAAAGTTCCTCAAACAACGGTGTGGGTGTTCTGAAACGACGTCTGCATATGAAGCATATGAAGGGGAAGGGGGCAGGCTAAAGAAGACTTCCCCGGGAGGCCACCCCGGTTAGGCTGACAAACAGATTCCAGGTGCTATCTGCGGCTGACAATGTCCCCCAGTCATATGCAGTCACTTGCCCTATTTCAAAGGAAACCTCTCGGCTTGCAAGATTCGAGCACTCACTAAGGGTTGGATTATTGGTAGCTGGGAGGTCCAATGTCAGGCACGTTGTGGAGACCCTTAGGGATATGGCTGCCAAGGAAGGGAAGAAAGCCCGTGTGCATACCCGATGGGGCCAATCCAGATGTGGAACGGGTCCTTGAGCACAGGCTGCAGCCAACTGCAGGTGGCTAATAGGAAGTACTGATGCTCTAACCGTTATAGGTACTTAAAGTTATGCATAGACGACATTTTTTGCGAAGAACCTAACAGTGTTCAGAAAGGATAAGCTAAATACAGCTGGCAGTCGCGTGTTTGTTGCTGTTAGAAGCAGTTTATCTTGTACCGAAATGGAAGCAGATAGTTCCTGTGAGTTAGCATGGGTACATGTCATTCTTGACAACCGGAATAAAATAATAACTGGATCGTTTTACCGACCTCCCAGCTGAAATAATACACTTGCTGAAAGGTTGAAACAAAACTTCGGTCTAATTTAAAACACGTACCCGACTCATACAGCTATGAGTTGGTGGTGACTTCAACTTGCCCTCGATATGTTGGTGAAAATACGTGTTTAAATCCGAAGGTACCCATGAAACATTATGCGAAATTGTGCTAAACGCATTATCTGAAAATTATTTTGAGTAATTAGTTGACCAACCTATTAGAATCCTAAATGATTGTAAAAACACTGTTGATCTCTTAGCAGCAAATTATCCTGAGCCAGTAACGGGCATCAAAACCGATACAGCAATTAATTAACACAGGGTTGTCGTAGCAAGCCTAAGTACCGTAACTCCAAAATCCATTAAAAATACTTCTATTAAAAAAAAAAACAGATAAAAATTCGCTTCACTGTTTCCTGAGAGACAATTTCCATTCCTCCTTAATTAACAATGTAAGTGTAGACCTGATATATCTTGAATTCAAACAAATAATATCGACAGCAATTGAAAGATTTGTACCAAACAAATTAAAAAACAACTACACAAACCAGATCACAACACCGCTGCAGAAATAACGAAAAAGCATGCCAAACTTAAACGGACCCAAAACACCCATAATTGCCGACGTTTTACAAAAGCTCGAAATTTAGTGCGGATATCAACATGAAATGCTTTTATTAGTTACCATAAAGGACCTTTGTCTCGAAACCTGGTAGAAAATCTAAAGAGATTTTGCTCGTATGTTAAATATCTAGCGAGAAGACACAATCAGCGCTTTCTTGCGCGATACCGAAGAAAATACTATCGATGACGGTACTACCAATGCAGATTTGCTAAACAAAACCCTCCGAAATTCCTTCAACAAAAAAGACGGATTAAATATTTCATAATTTGAATGAAGAACAGCTGCCAACAAGAATAATTTTGCATTAAATGTCCTCGTAGTAGTGAAGCAACTCAAATCATTTAATAAAAGCAAGTTTTCCAGTCCGGAATGTATGAGAACTAAGATCCTATGAGAGTACACTGATGCAATAGCTTCACAATTAAAAATACAAACAACAGCTCGCTCTTCGAAAGATCCGAACACAAGGACAGGAAAATTTCACAGGTCGCACTAACACTCAAGAAAGGCAATAGGAGTAATCCACTAAATTACAGAACCCTAGCATTAACGTCGATATGCTGTCGGATTTTGGAACATGTAATCTGATCAAACTTTTACCTCGAAGATTTAAAAAACGTCGTTCTTATGAAACAGAAGTAGCTGTATACTCAAAGATGTGTTGAGTGGTATCTACAAAGGATTTCATATTGATTCCGTTTTTCTAGATTACCAGAAGGTTTTTGACACCGTACTTCACAAGTGGCTTGCAATCAAATAGCGTGGTTGCTTGATATGGCCTCACTTATGCAAGTGGATACGTGATTTACTGTCAGAGAAGTCACAGTTCGTAGTAGTCCGAGCGAGATTGCGCAATAACTAGCACACTGGACTCACATTCGGGAGGACGACAGTTCAAACTTGCGTTCGGCCTTCCATATTTAGATTTTCTGTAATTTCCCTCAATCGTTTCAGGCAAATGCCGAGATGTTTCCTTTGAAAGGGTTGGTTCAAATGGCTCTGAGCACTATGGGACTTAACTGCCGATGTCAGCAGTCCCCTAGAACTTAGAACTACTTAAACCTAACCAACCTAAAGACATCACACACATCCATACCCGAGGCAGGATTCGAACCTGCGAACGTAGCGGTCGCGCGGTTCCAGACTGTAGCGCCCAGAACCGCTCGGCCACTCCGGCCGGCTTTGAAAGGGCACGGACGATTTCCTTCCCCATCCTTCTCCATGTAGGGGGCAGAGTTTCACGGACATGGTACGGGATTTGGGGTGGGCATCATTAAATCACAAGCGTTTCTCGTTGCGGCGGGACCTCATCACGACACTTCAGTCATCAGTTTGCTCCTCCGAGTGCAAAAATATTTTGTTGACGCCGACATACATCGGGAGAAAAGATCATGTTGATAAAATAAGGAAAATTAGAGTTCGCACGGAAAGGTGTATGTGTTCCTTTTTTCTGCGCATTGGTCGAGAGTGGAATAACAGAGGATTATTCTAAAGGCGGTTCGATTGATTTGCAGAATATCCATGAAGGTGTAGATGTAGATGTATACAACGAAAGTTTGAAAGTGAGGGTCCTAATTTAGACCCTCACCATCAAACGTTTCCACGACGTTATCTCTACAGCAGCAGGTCAGCTCAGAAATTATAAGACGCTGGAACACCTATCTTTAACAACTTCATTGGTCCTGGTTTTCTTATATGGTAACCGCTTTCAGATGCTCGGACACTGTTCAAAAGGAGTTCCAGCCTCGGCTTTTAGAGACTGTGGCTGGCACATCCTGCAGTATGAGCATACTGAATGAGTGCCCTTGCATTCTGAATATCTCTTCTTGCTCGACAGTACCAGGCCTTTAGGATGTGGGTACTTCTCCCTCTATGTCATCCCAATTAGAACGCTGGATAAGTTTTGACAAGGGAAGGTGAAAAAGCTCTGTTCTCTCTGTTTCCGGCCTAGACGCCGAGAAGAGCACGTGGTTCCAGTGTTTGCTAAAATTAAACATAACGTCAGTTCTAGACTGATCAACAGAATTAACCATCGAGCGAGCTTAGCATTGGTCAGGGAGAGAGTACGTGACATGTGTGACATTCAGAGTGTTGCTGTCTCTATTTTATACCACTATTTTACTATTTTATACCAAACATTCTAACCAGACAAGTCTTGGACCGATCTGATGCCATCTTTTGGTCACTAGCGGAGTACACAAGGTAGAAATCAGCGTCCTGTCAACTAGCCAAGTTTGAACGTCTTAATAACAAGGCGCAGCCCAACGAGGACGCTCACACGGTCGTCAACCTGAGTGAGAAGGGATTCGACGTAACCACACTGAAAGTGCTCAGCAAGGGTCTTAATTTCTCAGTTACCCCCATAAATGTTCCTGCGGCGGCCTTCGTTAGTGCAAAGGAGGACGTGGCCCTGAAATTTACTGCCAATGATGCTGAAGAAGTGCGAGGGGAGATTCGCAGATCGCTCACGAAACATGTCTGGAGATGGGATGTTTTCCCTTAAACAACTCAGGGAAGATGATAGCGTTGTGGTGTTACCAGCAGCCGGCCCGGGTGGCCGAGCGGTTCTAGGCGCTACAGTCTGGCATGTATGTGTGTGATGTCCTTAGGTTAGTTACGTTTAAGTAGTTCTAAGTTCTAGGGGACTGATGACCTCAGAAGTTAAGTTCCATAGTATTCAGAGCCATCTGAACCATTTTGTTACCAGCAGATGAAGGGGAATGCTACCGTCGTCCTACAGAAGGCAGAATATGACAGTAATGTGCGACAACTTCTGGACGACCCGGTATAAAGACCAGTGGACAGGACGTCAAAAGACATGGCGGATAAGAAGGAAATCGGCCTTCGAGAAAAGATCGTTAAGCAGCTAACAGCAAAAGCACCATTGACGTCAAGACCTTATGGTCTGCCTAAGGTGCAAAAAGAAGGCGTTCCTTTACGTCCAGTAGTCAGCAACACGGGCGCAGCCACCTGCCTCACTGCTCAACACCTTCAGAAGATGCTCTCGCCATATGTTGGAAAGTGTGCCCGTCACATTCGTAACAGAGGATTTCCTATAACGCCTGAGGTAGTTACAGGTCAAGGTATCTGACATCACGGTCAGTTTCGACATGGTGCTCCTGTTCACCCGCGTAGCACTGAATGATTCTCTTGATCTGATACGGAAAAGTTCGACGGTTCTCTGCTAGACTTATTGAGGCACATATTTACCTCGACGTACCTCCTATATGGGGATCAATTCTACGTGCAAATGAAAGAGGTGGTAATGGGTAGCCTTCGCTCACCGATGATGGCCTATCTCCTTATGGAGAGATTTGAAGAGGAGGCACTTACATCGGCCCCACATCAACTGCGATGCTTTTTTAGGTACGTGGAAGACGCCTTTGTTATGTGGCATCACGGGAGGGAAAATCTCCATGTTTTCTTAGACCTCCTAAACTCACGCCATCCTAACATTAAATTTATCAAGGAACTGGGCTATCCCGTTCCTAGGTGTACTAGTCAAGAGGAAGGCAGATGGTATCTTCAGTCACGGTGCGTAGGCCTACCCCGAACACACTCCCACTTGTAACCGCACGCCAGCAGTTGTCACTATCCGGCGTTGAAAAATAGTTCACTCAGAACTGGTTGAACAGACACGAATAATTTGGCGACGGAGATAGAACACTTGTAATCTGTGTTCTACAAAAACGGATACTCTTCTAGATATGTTCAAAAGGCACTGCGGTCTGTTTACCCATCAGAGGTTCATTAAGAGGTAAAAGACGAAATGAAGAAAGTTGGATATTTGCCATATGTCGGGCCGATATCTGCAAAATCAGTAGAATTCTGCTCGAACATAACATCAAGACCGTGTTCCACCCACCCACCAAGCTTAAGGCTCTGCCAGGGAGTGTGAAGATTTACCTGCATCTGCGGAAACCAGGCTTTTAACACACACATGTTGAATGTGGGATGGAATATATCGGCCAGACGACTAATACCGTTGTCACAGGTGTAAAGAAGATCAAAGGCACACCATACTGATACAGGCAACCAAGTCAGTGATTGTCGTGCATTGTTTAAAATTCAATCAATCTATGAACTATAACGATGCCAGGATCTTAACACATACATCGAGATACTGGGGCAGCATTAGCAAAGAATCTATTGAGATTAAAGTCACGGAGAGTATTCTTAACCGCGACTCCAGTTTCCAGTTGAGTTCTGCCTCGAATTCCGGACTCGGTCTTCTGAAGTCGCAATGGGAACAACATGAAGACCCCATGGGACACAAATATGAAGATGGAATTAGAGAAAACTGCCCGGTGCATGTAGCGTAGGACGCACATGAAATGGTACCTCAGACAACAGATCAATACCTGAGGACGCTCTACCGGGTCTCGAGCGGCAATTTCAGCAACAACTGCCTGAAAACAACACTGCAGCCGCTCCTGGTGGGCACGGACCTCGTACAGAACGCCTGACACGGCACGCAGCGGTCACAGAACGTCCCAGGTCACAGGTGACGACAACCGGAAGGTAAAATGTCTAGCACGACTTGGACGTCGTTGAGAACTGCAACAGCGAGACTGACAAGGGGTAATAATGACCACAGCGTTCGGAACTGCCGCAGCCAGAGGAGAGCGCTACAGCCGCTGCTATTGGTCGGCGCATGACGCGGGGCGGGCCGCAGACGGAGCGCCTGGCACAACACAGCAATAAATACCGGACTCGTTCCACACTGGAATCAGTATCAGGCAGCACCTGAAGAAGACTGCGAGTTACGCAGTTGAAATAACGGTACAAGTAAGCGGCGAACAACCGGCGGAAACCCGATAGTCTTGATTTCTTTTCTCTGCTCATTATTTCCTTCTCCAAAATTTTCTTTAGCTTTCTATACTGCCTGCTCAGTGTAAGGACTGAGTAACATCGGGGATAAGCTACGACTCTGTCTCACTGCCTTCTCAGCCACTGCTTCCCATTCTCGACCCTCGACTCTTATAACCGCCGTCTTGGCTTTTGTACAAGTTGTCAACAGCCTTTCACTCCCTTTATTTTACTACTGTTACCTTGAAATTTTCCAAGAGAGTGTTCCAGTCAGCTTTTCTGTAAGTTTTTCCTGCCTCTACAAATATTATAAACATAGGTTTGTCTAATCTTAATCTATCTTCTAAGAGCGGTCGTGGGGTCAGTATTGGGTTGCCTGTTATACCTTTCTAAGGAATCCTAACTGATCTCCCCAGAGGATGACTTCTACAAGCTTTTCCATTCTTCTGAAAAGAATTCGCGTTAGTATTTTGCAACCACATGTAATTAAACTGATAGTTCGGTATTGTTCGCATCCGTCAGCACTTGCTTCAGCGCGGATGCACAAAAACGTTAGAACTTCCTGCTGGAATCTCGATGGCGCCAGCACTAAGGACATGGGAGGGGACTGCAGTTAGGTGGCGCCAGACAGGAGTGTGGTATTGTTGGGAGGAGCGCCAAGGTGGTCATCGCGTCTGCGGTAACTACCGGGTCGGGGTAGCCCAGTTGTTAACGTAACTGCGCAGCAAGCAGGAGGTCACGGTTTCCAATACCTGTCCGGCACACATTTTCACTCGTCGTCGCTGACTCTCCATAAATTCCTGAATGCAGCTGACATCAATATTTCCTTCCCTTTCAGTCAGTCTCTCCGCCTTTTTTTTCTATAGGATGGTGCCCCTCCACGCCCACACCGACGTGATGACCAAACAAAAAGTTCTACTGACACCACCATATAACGTGTTAGTTTTAGAATCAGGAGTCACAGGATGCGGGCTGTGATGTTGTCCATGCTTCTGGGTAGGATTACACATTGACATGGTCCATCAGGAGACAGAAAGTGAACGAAAGTGATCGAAGGGTAGCGGTTTGTAAGGGCAGAGGGGAAGAAAGTGCCAAGGCAAGCACCAAGAGAAAAAAGCCTCTTCCACATTGGGACAGGTAGTAAGGGTAGTAGCGACTTGGTAGCTGCGACTGTGCATGCAAGGTGAGGTTATGTTAGTGCGAGGTATCGTGCATCGTTATCTTTGTCGTTGCGGGTGCTCGTTGTAGGGCCTGCGTCCCTGTAACAGTTCGAGGTCGTCACACATTAGTGGGCGATCGGCCATGGATCAGCTCACAGTGTAGGTTGGTGTGTGTGTATGTGTGTGGCTGGTTTGCGTGCTGTGTACAGAACGGCTTCCCTGCGATTGCCTGTTTTTCGGCGGGTCGAGCATCTGGGGTTGCCAGTAGTAGCTATGTTGCAGGGGCTCGCCAGTATTGTTGTGAACCGCGCGACCGCTGCGGCCGCAGGTTCGAATCCTGCGCGGTGCATTGCTTATGATTCTGAGTACTTTGTTTTGTATGAGCTGCAGACTGCCCAGGCGTGTGGGCGTAGAGTATCCCCAGATGGGAGCAGCATACGTCATCAGAGGTCTAATAAGTGTGATGTACATGGAACTGGACACCCTCATATTCAGTGTGCTACGCCTGTTAAGCATAGGATAGAGTTGTTTGAGCCTCGAGTTTGCTTTGTTGGTCCCCTCAGAGTAGTTTTCGGTCCAGCTAGACACCAAGGTATTTCACCTTCTCACGGAAACGTATTGTGAGTGCATATAGTGTTATTGGGTTGCAGCGTCTTCGGAGAAATATCACAAGCACGAATTGAACAACGTTGGTTAACGGAGTGAACTGTGAACCTCTTCAGTGGGCTCCGCCAGGCATTGACCTCAGTCGATGTAAGGTATCAAACAGAGGAGCATAACGAGGGTTGTCGGACGAGTGTGTGAGCTCTTGTTCTCCCGAATGTGACAAAACTGTCCTCTTCGTCCCTTTTGTTGGATAATACTGACTTACAAGTTCAACAGAAACACTCCATTTAATTAATTAATCATTCATTCTCTCTGCTATTGCGTACACGCACAGGTAGTAAGGCCTCGATAATTGCTAATCATCTTTCTGTTGCAATTCTAATGACCAGCGAGGTTACGTTACTGGTCGCGATTGCGTCAGATGAGCTAGGTACAATGAGTCCGTGTCTCAAGTTACGTAGAATGCGTTACTGCCGATTTTTCTTCAGTTTAGAAACAATTAATGGATCGCCTGGAGTAAAGCATTTAATTCCCTGTTTCAAAGAATGCCTGTGAAAGTACGACATTGAGACATTACACGTGTCGACTCATTTTTCTAGCTGGCTACACAAAAGACGAACGAGTTTTGTAAATTAGTGAGCTGTGGGGTGAGTCAAACGATCAGCAGAAGCGATGTGTTCCTAGCGTGTGGCATTAGCTAGCAACAGGTGGCTGCCAGGAGCCACTGTGCTGTTTCGAGAGTCCGCAGTGGCGATTTCCTCTGCGGAACTTCTTAGACCGTGCTATCCACGTCTCACAACGCACTCACCCTGCAAACTACCTGAAAGTAACTTGTACTCGCTGTCCCTTCAAAATTCCAATATCCTTCATATGTTAACCACCTCTAGATACCAGATCCCCTTTGTTCTTGCAGCTAAATCTATAAACTGTCAGGTCTTCTCATTTTACCCGCGACATTCTACCGACCCATATTCATTCAAGCAGTTCATCCAGCTTTGATCGCTCCTATGCAGTATGAGGTTGACATGTAGTGAATGGAGCTTACTTATTTATAAATATAACTTTTCTTCTAGTTCACACAGTCAGATTATTATTCACTTGTTTTGAATTGCTAGTTAAAATATCCGGGCATGGTCAGCCAACTGTAAGGCAGCATTAGATATTATGTTACGTGATATGATTAATGTTAGCAAGATAGGCCAACTGAAAGGTTACTGACATGAAAAAGAACAATGTTGCATTGTGAATATTGTTCCTTATAGGAATCAATATGCAGTGCATATGTGTCTGTAGTCTGTTTAGCATGTAGTCCAATATTATATATACTGAAGATCAAACAAAACAAGATACGCCAATGATAGCGAATTTTAATCATACAAACTGAACACCTTGAAATGCCTGGGTATGTATTTATTCTAGTGTACTGTTAGTCCACCCCTCCTCCACTTCTGTGTCCACTTTCTCTGCACATATCTCCGTCCATCTCAATGCCTCCCCCGCCCCCCTTTTTCTACGCATCTCCTCCTTCCCCCTCTTACTGTCCACGTTATTCACCCCCTCACTCTTTCCCTTTCCTCCTGCTTCTCTTTTCATCCATCTCCCACGCCCTCAATCTCATCCTCTCCGTTTGTCTGCCCTTCTCGTCCTCTAACTATGTCCTGATACTCCTTACCCCTCACTGTTTCTCCATCTCCTCTACCGAGCGAGGTGGCGCAGTGGTTAGACACTGGACTCGCATTCGGGAGGACGACGGTTCAATCCCGCGTCCGACCATCCTGATTTAGGTTTTCCATGATTTCCCTAAATCACTCCAGGCAAACGCCGGGACGGTTCCTCTGAAAGGGCACGGCCGACTTCCTTCCCCGTCCTTCCCTAATCCGATGAGACCGATGACCACGCTGTCTGGTCTCCTTCCCCAAACAACCAACCAACCATCCATCTCCTCTTCCTCCACCCTTCTCTCTCCGTGAGCATTCCTGAAAATAGTAGGTGATTCCTAGGCCCACAATATTTTTTTCCAGATAATACATAACTAACATGTATACCAAGTTTGGTTGGCATTGGATTTAGGAGCAGTTTTTACTTGCAGCTTGTGTCACATACATTTCAAATATACACTCTTGGCCAATAAAATTGCTACAATACGAAGATGACATGATACAGACGCGAAATTTAACCGACAGGAAGAAGATGCAATGCTTAGCTTTTCAGGGCATTCACACTAGGTTGGCGCCGGTGGCGACACCTACAACGTGCTGACACGAGGAAAGCTTCCAACCGATTTCTCATACACAAACAGCAGTTGACCGGCGTTGCCTGGTGAAACGTTGTTGTGATGCCTCGTGTAAGGAGAAGAAATGCGTACCATTACGTTTCCGACTTGGATGAAGGTCGGATTGTAGCCTATCGCGATTGCGGTTTATCGTATCGCGACACTGGTGCTCGCGTTGGTCGAGATCCAATGACCGTAAGTAGAATATGGAATCGGCAGGTTCAAGAGGGTAATATGGAACGCCGTGCTGGATCCCAAAGGGCTCGTATCACTAGCAGTCGAGATGATAGGCATCTTATCCTAATGGCTGTAACGGATCGTGCGCCCACGTCTCGATCCCTGAGTCAACAGATGAGGATGTTTGCAAGACAACAACCATCTGCACGAACAGTTCGATGACGTTTACAGTAGCATGGACTATCAGCTCGGAGACCATGGCTGCGGTTACCCTTGACGTTGCATCACAGACAGGAGCGCCTGCGATGGTGTACTCAACGACGAACCTGGGTGCACGAATGGCAAAACGTCATTTTTTCGGATGAACCCACGTTCTGTTTACAGCATCATGATGGTCGCATCCGTGTTTGGCGACATCGCGGTGAACGCACATTGGAAGTGTGTATTCGTCATCACCATACTGGCGTATTACGCTGCGTGATGGTATGGGGTTCCATTGGTTACACGTCTCGGTCACCTCTTGTTCGCATTGACGGCACTTTGAACAGTGGACGTTACATTTCAGATGTGTTACGACCCGTGGCTCTACCCTTCATTCGATCCCTGCGAAACCCTACATTTCAGCAGGATAATGCACGACCTCATGTTGCAGGTCCTGTACGGGCCTTTCTGGGTACAGAAAATGTTCGACTGCTGCCCTGGCCAGCACGTTCTCCAGATCTCTCACCAATTGAAAACGTCTGGTCAATGGTAGCCGATCAACTGGCTCGTTACAATACGACAGTCACTAATCTTGATGAACTGTGGTATCATGTTGAAGCTGCATGGACAGCTGTACCTGTACTCTTCATCCAAGCTCTGACCCAATGCCCAGGCATATCAAGGCCGTTATTACAGCCAGAGGTGGTTGTTATGGATATTTTTTTCTCAGGATCTATGCACCCAAATTGCGTGAAAATGTAATCACATGTCAGTTCTAGTATAATATATTTGTCCAATGAATACCCGTTTATCATCTGCATTTCTTCTTGGTGTAGCAATTTTAATGGGCAGTGGTGTATTTAACATATTTCATACAAATTGGTACCCGTATTTGACTTGTACCCCTAGTGAATTTCACCCCGCAGTTTCCTTTTCACGATGTTCAATGTTTTGACGTCTTATCTTCTGAACAATGAGTCGTACTATGATATAATGTTCCATATTCATTCTACGGTATTTGTGCGTACTGTCCGCAAAGTGTGTTGGGAGTAGAGTTGGTTCTAGAGTAGCAATAAAATAAACGTCATGCATACTGAAGCTGCTTTTCACGCACGTCAGTGTATATGACGTCATATTTCCCGAACTATGTGCCGTACATTGGTATATTTTGCAAGTGCAGTCGGTGGTATATGTGAATACTGTATGCGGTACGTGTCACGAATAGAGTTTCTGTCAAAAATGGCCATAAATTGAAATGTAATTCCTGATGCAGCTGTTTCACTGCACCATATGGAAATGTAGTAAGGGATAAACATTGAAGTTACGTACAGAGTTTGTTCCAAGTGATTAAGTGCGCTCACTCTTAAATGTTGAATGAATAAATTCCAGATATTTGTCAGTCGTGGTCTACGCTACTTTTTCACCTGCACCCCCACCTCTTTGATTGGTAGGTGGTTCTTACACACCACAGCGCTTCTTTCCAGACAGTGGAAAGTTTGAATCAAATCGATCTAGTGGTTTAATAGCGGATGTGGAATATAGGCAACGGCCAGTTGTGTGGCCGAGCTGTTCTAGGCGCTTCAGCCTGGAACGGCGGGACCGCTACGGTCGCAGGTTTCAATCCTGTGTGATGTCCTCAGGTTAGTTAGGTTTAAGTAGTTCTAAGTTCCAGGGCTATCAGATGTTAAGTCCCATAGTGCTCAGAGCCATTTGAACCATATATAGGCAACGATACAATTATCCGTTTTTATAAAATATATGGATTAATTCGGCACACAAGGACAGTTTATTTCTTTCTGTACCAAGGAAATGTACTGTATGTGGTCACTGGGTGCGCTGCTCGTCTTATTACAATGAGAGCTTAAAATCACGTGTGATTAAATTACTTAGCTTCACAGCAACTAGTGAATGACTTCTGGACAGAAATTTTCATTAAATTACTGTCATATGGATAGCACACACACACACACACACACACACACACACACACACACACACACACACACACACACACACACGCGCACGCACACGCAGACACACACACACATATGCATGCCCATAAGTGTGAGTACGTGTTTGTGTGTGTGTCGGTTTCCTTGCACCGAAAAGTGTCTACTCTAAAATGCAAATGTCTAAACTTGACAACCAGCTGAGAACACTCGGAGTCACCTGGTGCCGAGTCATCAGATCGCCATGGAATACCGCAAGTGCTCACTCATTAACTACTTTTTCATAATTTCCTCCTTTGCTCCGCACTCGGCACCAACAGTTTAGAGGAAACCCCACTTCGTCAAAGAGTAACCACATCTCCATTAACCCGTCCTATTGCCATTCATCTTCGATCAAATTTGGCACGGTAGTTTAAATCATCAACTTTTTTCGTTGGCTCTTGAAGTAGCTGCGCGTTGTTGAGTGTACGTACGTTCGTTCCTGCATTGGCGCCACCCGGATGTCACGTCGAAGGAACTGATCCCTTCTGAATCAGCCTAGTGCGGTTCACGTCATTTCATAAGGGTTGTTGGTGGATCTTCCAGCTCATCGTGCATGGGAGAGCAGGTTTACCTTAGCTGCTTTCCTCCTTAGATATTTCGGAGCAGTGTAAGTTAGGACAGCTAATACGGAATGGAAGCAATAGGGTTATGGAAACATGTGATAACTGGTGAGCGAAGGAAACGGGAATGAAACTGCGGGGAAAGCTATTCGCACTGGGTAGAAGGCAGTTTGTTTTAGTTTCTCTTTATTTGACGCGTAACAGTTTACAAACAATGGGAAGACCGCCATTTGTGTTTAGAAGGGAATACAGTGACTGATTATTTTTAGAGTTAGAGTAATTCAATTATCTGGCACAATCGCATTTATTCCTAACTAACTAACCGGTTTAGGCCGACATCGGCCTCCAGTGATACTAAAATATAGGCGGTGCTTCCGTTCCACGACTGCGGAAACCATGCTGTCAGTGGTGGGACGTAACCATGCACTGTATTTTATGACCTTAGGATTGCAAATGTCAGCCGAAACAGGTTATTTGTTAGATATCAATATGATTGAGCAGGTGATTTTATTATTCTAATTCTAAAAACAAGTCTAACGTGTATGGTAGACTGCATTCTGGTTCATGTGAGCCGTCAATAAAGCGACTGAATTCATCACGAGTGAAAGAAACGTTGGCAGCAGACTGAAGTTTACGCAGAAAGCTTTAATAGTAATGTGTTCCCAACTTGCAAGAGCACCATGCGACCTCATAGATTAAAACAGCATGTGGACTTGCCTAGATGTTCGTCCGGTCACCTCCTAAATTTCACTGCAGGAGTTAGAAAGCAGAAACTGCATATTTCAATCACGTTTCGGCCAAGGCCTGGTTTGCCACCACACCAAAAACTCTGAAAAAGTTTTATGTAGCCCAGCCACAGGTCAGCTCAGTGAGAACTGTGTGAGTTCTGCCATTGATCGACACGTGCACACATCTCTGGTCATTTCATTGCTTATACGAACTCACGGTAAGAAAGGAGTCCCAATGAAAGCAACTTTTCAGCAGTATTCAGTTTCTGCTAGATGGGCTTCTACACACTTCCAGCTCAACGTTTCTTCCGTCATTTACAGCATTACTTACCACCTGCCGTCTTTCCGCTAACTTCCACACAGACATGTTTGATCGCCTGTTCGCCATATGATGGCTGTCTAAACGGAAAGACACTAAGCACATAGTGAATTTCCGATGTGCTAGACATACCTCTCATAGTCATTTCCATATTCAGATGTCGTACATGAAGCTCACTCGAACATATTAAATTTCACACTCTTCTTTCGTTGGAGACGAGCTGAGGACCATGTTTAGAACATTAAATTTGCGTTGCGCTTTCTTTCTTGTCTCCTGCTCTGCGTTTTCTTAAATGTCTTTTTCGAACAGTTTTGTCTTAGAAATCTTGCCAACTTTCAGTTTCGCGTGAGTATGGTGTGTAGACGTTTGGAAGGATTACGTGGAAGAGGTGTATGGTGTACAAGCTGATAACATCAGATTGAATTTGGAAGATGAAGGGGAAGAAAATGAAGAAAAACGAAGTCCTAACATATTGAAATGTGTATTGGAGAAAGTGAATCAGGAGCTCCGGGGAAAGAAACCATTGGGTTGTAGCAAAATACCATCTGAGACACTGAAAATCTTAGGTGTAAATTCGATAGCCAGATTGACTGTGGTAGTAAACAGAATTTATGACATCGGAATCTAGTATCAAGATTTACTTAAGACTATTCTACTACATTTACCTAAAAAGTACTATGCAAAAGAATATAAGACAATTAATTTTATCTGTCCAGTAACAAAGGCTATAACGAGAGTCATCCTACAGAGAATCGAAAGGAAAATTGAGGAAAATAATGGGGACAATGAGGTTAGGTTCAAAAAGAGTAAAAGAACAAGAGGTACTATAGGTTGTATGAGGCTGACAAGAGAAAGAATGACAGAAATTAACAAAGTGATGTATATTTGCTTTGTCGACTGGAAGAAGACTTTCGGTATTGTCAGCTGGAGTACACTGCTGATATTTTTAAAAGAAGTGGAAGGTGGAAGGATGGAAGGTTAATATAGGACATGTGTACAGAGTGAAAAGTGATAGTGTAAGCAATCTGGTGTCGGAATAGATGTGCACTGAAAGAGTTGTAAGGCAAAGATGCTCACTGTCACCGAAGCTATTCAACAAATGTGGAGAAAAACTGTTAGGTAGGGCCATAGAGGATACAAGAGGCATTGTAATTAGAAGTGAAAAGAAAATGACTATAAAATAATCGGATGGACCAGCAGTGCTGGCGGAGTGAAAAGAGAAGCTACAGAAAATGTTGAAGAGTATTGCAGGAAGGAGCAAGGAGTATAGGATGAAGATAAATACTGGAGAGAGGAAGTGCTGTGAACAGGCATAAAGGAAAGCTCCAGTAAACGTATTTCCAGAGAGAAAAAGAGAGAAAAAGTTAAGAGTCTTCCTACACGTGAAAGTTTTTTTATCATGAAACTGAAGTTATACGGACAAAATGAGGAGGAAAATATCTATAGGAAAGAGAGAGTTTGTAGAAGTGAAGCAGTTAGTAACATCTAGAGGAATTCCAACGCAGCTGAGGAAAGGATTTGCTCAATTTTGTGTCTGGATTGTAGTGTATACAGCAGTGAATCGTGGACGCTTAAAAAGAAAGAAAAAATATTAGAAAGTTCCGAAATGTAGCTATGGAGAAGAATTCTGAAACCAACTTTAGAATGAGGAAGTTTTGAAGAAAATAGGTGATGAAAGAAAATTTATCGATGGAATCTGAAAAGAACGCATAGAAGTTGCCTGCAACAAAGAACTACATAGGGAAAAGTGGAGGGAATTAGAGGAAGAGGTAGGAAGAGAACAGGAATGACAGATGACATTTGAAGATGACGGACGTAGAAACAGATGATGCTCAGAGCAGGACAGAATTGAAATCTGAAACATCACAGGTACTGCCGGCCGCTGTGGTCTAGCGGTTCAGGCGCTCAGTTCGGAACCGCGCGACTACTACGGTTGCAGGTTCGAATCCTGCCTCGGGCATGGATGTGTGTGATGTTCTTAGGTTAGTTAGGTTTAAGTAGTTCTAAGTTCTAGGGGACTGATGACCACAGATGTTAAGTCCCATAGTGCTCAGAGCCATTTGAACCATTTTGAGCCATCACAGGTACTCTAAAGAAATCGAATAAGAAGCAGCACAAGAAGCTGATCCAGACTCTAATCGAATTCGCGCGGCGAACTAACGACCTCGGGCTGGTACACGGATCAGCCTGACGGTGTGTTTTAGGTGATTTCCACGCTGGTTTAGGCGAATGATATGCTGGTCCCCAAATTCCGAATCACATGACGTAACACATAAGCTGTTCATATACGATAACATACATAACAAAGTTTACGCGATTCACAGACGAATGGCGCACATTGCTTTCCTCCCTAATGTTACTGTGACAACTCTGGCATCAGGAAGAGCATTCGTTCAAAGAGTTAAATAATAATTTTAAAAAATTTCTAAGTCGTCGAATAGGGGACTCCGTAATAGATGGCAATAAATGCTTGGGAAATAAAAGAAAGAAAGAAGCTGTTTCAGTTGTTCTTATAAACTTACTCTCTGTACGCACCCACAGAACGTTAGTCTTCTTTTCCTAATTTAGTCCGTAATTATTTCGGCATAATTGTATACTTCTGTATTACATGTTACTTTAAATGTTTTTACTTTTTATAACACTCTTTCTTTCCATTTCCCTTATTTCTTTATTTTCCTTTATTGATTTTTAGCTCAGTGTTTCTGTTGCATATCGGCATTATGGCCAACTCAATCTTTTGTAATGGGGAGTTTTTGAACATTTTCTTTCTAGACAATTTTTTTGTTATGTACGAGCTTTGTTAAGTAGACTGCTAAGTCCATCTTCCTTAATCGTATTCTGGTAGCTTCCTTTCTCTTCCATTGGTTCCTAATATCTTCTCCTATATATCAAATTTGCTTGTTCTTCATGTACTCATACTTGGTGCTTAATTTTGATGATGCAATAGTGAATTTTATCATTGTATTTCTCAAGACATTTGTAGACATTCATGCTGCTGATTTAATTACTCTTACTTATTTTAATGTTACCTCTACGTTCGTGGAGGTATGTATGATCTATGCAACTAAATGAAGGCAGTTTTTTTATTGCCATACGCGTTTCGCTCAATTATTTGGGAAGCATCATCAGTGGCAGGAAATACTTGTTTTTTTTACACATACAATAAATGTATTATATGATGGGTATAATATGCTGCTATATTACATTTTGTCGTGTTTTTCTCTTAGGTTAGAAATATCTTTGTAGCAAAAGTTCCGTATTGTGAAAGTATCGTTCGATGTTACTTACGATTTTCAGTTCTGTTTACACATGTGTGTGGTCCTGGAGATGTATTTGTTAGTTTGCGTACTCCAGCTGCCGATTTCTGGCGTTCCTTCATCCAGATCTGTCACATCGCATATTTCACTTTCAATTTCCATTTGGTGATCAACATCTGTGCAGTTTTTGGTGTGTAGTGTTGCCAACTGTTGTGTGTTTGTCTGTCTTTTGTTTGTGTTTTGTTTCATGTTTTCATTTGTTCTCTCTCTCTCTCTCCGTGTGTGTGTGTCTGTGTGTGTGTGTGTGTGTGTGTGTGTAAATGTAATTTTTTAAAATAAATGTGAGGTTACGTGTGTGTGTGTGTATTTTTCTGTGTGTACTGTAATTTTTTATGATAAATATTTGTGTGTGTGTGTGTGGTTTGCTGCGTGTAAATGTATTATTATTATTGTTAATAAATATGAGTTCATGTTTCTGTATGTAGGTGTGTGTGTGGGTGGGTGGGGGGGGGGGGAGGTGAGGGGATGGATATTCATTAATTATTTATCCTGGTTACATTTCGGTTTGTTATTGTTTTGGTGGCTAGTATGATCAGGGAGTTATGGTTTATATGGATTTGGTCGTTGAATACCTTCTCTTCTATTACAATGGCTCATTGTACGTGATAGTTTTCTTGCAATGTCAGGGGCTTTCTGTTGTGATTATTCACTCTGTTAACTGTCATGTCACAGTCCATGTTGTGTAAATGTATTATTATTATTCATAATAAATATGAGTTCATGTTTCTGTATGTGTGTGTGTGTGTAGGGGAGAGAGAGAGAGAGAGAGAGAGAGAGAGAGAGAGGTGACGGAAGGATATTCATTATTATGTACCCTGGTTACATCTCTGTTTGTTATTGTTTTGGTGGCTAGCATGCTCAGAGAGTTATGGATTATATGGATTTGGTCACTAAGTACCTTCTCTTCCACTGGAATGGCTCATTATATGTGATAGTTTTCTTGCAATGTCAGGAGCTTTCTGTTGTGGTTATTCACTCTGATAACTGTCATGTCATATTCCATGTTGGATGGTTGATGTCCATGTTTTATGTGGTGTTTAGTGAAGGTAGAATGGCTGCGTTCATGTTTCCAACTTCTGATGTGTTCTTTATATCTAGCTTTGAAGTTCCTGCTTGTCATCCCCAGATATACTGATTTACATTCTTGGCACTATGGCTCTACTTGGTATACACCTGATCCTTGGTATTTATCTGGTTTGTCTGTTGTTTGTAAATGTTACTGGAGTGTGTTTCTTGTTCTGTAAGCACTTTATAATCCATATTTCCTTAGTATATTTGCTATCTTGTGTGTTGCTTTTGTGATTGTATGTAAGAGTGTACCATGGTTTTTGATATTCATGTGATGGGTGTTATTGTTTTGTGTTTTCGTGTGTGATGTAGTGTACGTGGGTTTCTGTGCTCTCTGCATGTCTTGATTTCTCTTTAGCTGCGTTTTAATTTTTTGATTGCGTTATTGTATTATATGGGTGCTGTAATCATTGTTTGTGGCTGTGAGTTGTACTGTTTGTAATTCTTTTTCATAGTTTTCTTTGCTGAGTGGGATGTTATTTAGTCTGTATAACATGTGTCGTAGGGCAGCTAATTTTTGATTTAGCGGGTTGTTGGATGAAACAGGTATAACAATGTCTGTGGCTGTTGGCTTTCTGAAGATGTCAAATGTGTGTTTATTGTTCTCTCTCTTTATTGTTATATCAAAATACATCTAAAACAATAGTCTTTTGCTACTACGCCTTGGTTGGCGGTTGTTGATTCGGATGGTAGTTTTTGGCTGGTTGATCTTTGAAACTGATTCTTCAAAACTGTTGTATAAGCACATAATTTTAATTTTAGTTTTTATTATTTTATGCCATTTGTCTGCTGCTTGAGTTTATGTGGAACGCCACTTACCTCTCTCTTTGCGAACCTCTTCAGAGCAGAGGGGTACTTCCACCAAACGTCTTCAATTATCTGTTGTATATATTCCTTGCTCTGTCTTCCCCTACAGTTTTCAACCTCTACAGATCCCTTTAGTGTCAAGAAAACTATTTCCTGATGTCTCAACACAATTCTATCATTGCGTCACTTCTTATGGCCTCTGTTTTCCACATATTCCTGTCCGGACGCCTTCTGCAGAGAAACTGTTCACCCCATAATGAAATTTTCACTTTGCAGCGGAGTGTGCGCTGATATGAAACTTGCTGGCAGATTAAAACAGTGTGCCGGACCGAGATCCGAACTCAGATTGACTTGGTATTTTCATGAAAATGAGACAACTATAGTCTAATCGTCATTTAATATCAACTGCAAAAAGAAAATCAACAAATTAGATCAAGCACAAACAATTATTAAATTCTAAAGGGGAAGACTAACCCATTATCCCACCCTTCTTGTCATTTTTTTATGTACATGTGGAAGAGAAAAAGTGGAAAACAAAGCTACAACGGAAGGGACTCAAGCTTAGGGGAGAGACAGGGATCACAGTGGAGCTTAACCAACACCCAGACGGTTAAACATGAGAAAAAGCATATTCTCAAAAAGCGGTCGGAATCGTGGCAACTGCTGTTGTCAGGTAATGGTGAAAAACGTGGGGATCTGGGTCATTCCTACCTTCAACGACATAGCGAACATAGTAACCCAAGAACCAGACAGTCGTGTTTGTTTTCGTCTGAGGAAAAGGAAAAAAGGATATGTCCGGATGTAGGAGAATGTCGTCTGGGAAAGGAGTTTCAGGTCCTCGAGTAAGGGAAATCTGATTGACTGCGGACGCAGAGCCAGTGATCCCGTCCGCAAGCAACAAGCCTGTGAAGTAAGGCGTCAGTCTGATGACATTCCTCGCACTGATCAGTCGGACGAAGGCCAATACCAAAAAAGACGATCACCAGTAGGTGTCAGACTGTGAATGGCCTCATACCACGTTGAAGCCAACTCCATCGGAAATACATGAAGACTAAGATGAGACCAGACCGTTTTACAACACGTTGATGGGGAAGCAAGTTCAACAAAAGAAAGGGGAAATGGTACACCCCAACGAGGAGACAGCATGCTAGTATTAATATGCGTCATAGAAAGTATGTCAGCACCTAGCATACCGATGATTAGAAAATATTCACGAATGTTCCGCAGTTTAGTATTAATCCGTCCAACATCAACAGGAGGGGTCAGACATACCGGCCGGAGTACAGGTTAAAACATTGCGGCAGGCAAATAAGATGGATGTCTTCATTTTGATATCGGAGAGAGCGAATGCTCCAAGCTTTCGAGGCCTGGCCACTACTTCGTACCGGACACGAAAGATATGGCGGCGCCACAGGAATCGACCAGACACCTGTTTCAGTCTGCGGGCCATCATCGCGGGAAGCAGGAAGACCTGCGCAACTTAATATACTTTACTGAAGACATAGGTTTCTAAAACGCGTACCTTGTGAAGGAGGCTAAGCGAAAGGCGTTCACGTTCAAGGATCGCCCCATGAACACGACTCGCAACCTCACGCCAATTTAGGGTCGCCATTTTGATCGGATTGCTATCCACTAAGATCCGTAAAGCCTTGGCGATTGATGACTGTTGCCTAAGGGATGACGACATTATCGACGTCTCTCAACGGTAGGAACGTACATTTACAATCATTAATGCGAGCACCAGCAAGACGACAAAATGAATCCAAGCTATCCTTAAGCCTCGGTACGTCCTCGAGATGTCGTACTAAAACCATGACGCCATCGGCGTGTGCACGGACCGAAAAAAGTTCCTCCAATATAGTCCAGCAACGTAATTGAATGGTGAGGCGGCGAAATAAGGGCTCTAAGAACAAGACAAAAAGGGATATGGATAAGGGGCTTCCCTGGGGTAAAGCCCGTCTGATCGATATCCGGGGGGGGGGGGGGGGGGGGGGGGGGGGCGAAGGGTGACCGTTCACAATCACCCTGATACCGGTAAAAAGCCGAGTTAAGACGTGCCGAGGATCATTATTAAAGCCGACAGCGGTGAGCACTCTCGTTAGAAAATCATGGCTGACACGATCAAGCGCTTTTTGGAAATCAAGAAAAAGCAAACCTCCTGGGATATTAGCGGCAGCGGCCACCGAAATTACATCGCGACATTCAAGAACAGAAGTCAGTATCGTGCGTCAAGGCACACAGCTTTGGCGGGTGGCAATAATGGTATCGAGCAGCTTAGAGAGACGGATATTAATTGTTCGAGTGACGATTTTATAATCGAAGTTAAGGAGAGTAATAGGTCGGAGGGAATCAAAACCTGTGGTTTTCGGAGGAGGACCAGTTTACCTTCCTGAAAAGGAGCAGGAAGTGAGATTCCCAGTATCATTTCATTTACCATTGACGTTAAGGTGTCACCAATGAGTGGCCAAAATTAAACATAAAACTCCTAAGGAATACCGCCTAATCCCGGCGAATTGCGGGACTGAGGTCCTGTAACAACATCATATATATCGTCCTTGTGAAAGGGACGCAGAAAGGCGTCATGTAATTGAGGAGTGACGACGCGATGCAGCAAAGATGTAAAGTCGTCGAGAGAATTTTCAGCCGGGACATGGGTCTCGCACAGACCAGTAAAGTCCACAGCTCGTGGTCGTACGGTAGCGTTCTCGCTTCCCGCGCCCGGGTTCGATTCCCGGCGGGGTCAGGGATTTTCTCTGCCTCGTGATGACTGGATGTTGTGTGATGTCCTTAGGTTAGTTAGGTTTAAGTAGTTCTAAGTTCTAGGGGACTGATGACCATAGATGTTAAGTCCCATGTGCTCAGAGCCATTTGAAGATCAGTAAAATAGGTGTAAATAAAGTCGGAAATGTCACGGTGAGAGGTGAACGTGCGGCCGTCAGCAGTCGTGAGGGAGGCAAGGCACACACGTTTCCGGCGCGCCAGTAAACGGACTCGATGGTATAGTGGCGTCAATTCGTCTTGTAAAAGGGAGCGTGGTTGAGACCTCATCCGCAGTCCCTCCATTTGATTGCGTTTGAGCTGCAGCGTAGCACTATTGTACAGTTGACGTAAGACTGAGTAGTAAAATTCTTGCGTTCGTCGATTGTCTGCCACCTTCGCAGTTCCAAAACGCATGAGAGCCCTACGGATTTGTGGTTTAACATGCCGTGTCCACCATGCCCCAATAGACGAGTATCGGTCCATAGTACAAAAACAACGAACCCATACGTCCTCCAGGACGACACCAAGAGGGGTATCCCGCAAATAGGCTATGTTAAACAGCCAGGGAGGACGAAACAATTTAACCGGTTGCCGCTCGCAATTAAACGCGACGGCTATGGCTCAATGATCAGTAAAACAGGCTGGTATCACAGTAACATCCAGAAGTTCCCCACACAAGGAGTCGAAAAGGTAAAAGCGATAGAGGCGACTGCTACACGTGGGAGTAAACCCATCTGAGCTAACCAAGCATGACACACGACCCGTCCTCACAGCTTTAATTCCGCCAGTATCTCGTCTCCTACCTTCCAGACTTTGGTCATACTTGGGTAGCTCAGATGGTAGAGCACTTGCCCGCGAAATGCAAAGGTCCCGAGTTAGAGTCTCGGTCTGGCACACAGTTTTAATCTGCCAGCAAGTTTCATATCAGCGCACCACAGCTGCAGAGTGAAAATTTCATTCTAGAAACATCCCCCAGGCTGTGGCTAAGCCATGTCTCCGCAGTATTATTTCTTCCGGGAGTGCTAGTTCTGCAAGGCTTCGCAGGAGAGCTTCTGTGAAGTTTGGAAGGTAGGAGACGAGGTACTGGCGGAATAAAAGCCGTGAGGACGGTTCGTGAGTCGTGCTTGGGTAGCTCAGATGATAATGCACTTGCCCGCGAAATGCAAAGGTCCCGAATTACAGTCTCGGTCTGGCACACAGTTTTAATCTGCCAGCAAGTTTCATATCAGCGCACCACAGCTGCAGAGTGAAAATCTCATTCTAGAAACATCCCCCAGGCTGTGGCTAAGCCATGTCTCCGCAATATTATTTCTTCCGGGAGTGCTAGTTCTGCAAGGCTTCGCAGGAGAGCTTCTGTGAAGTTTGGAAGGTAGGAGACGAGGTACTGGCGGAATAAAAGCCGTGAGGACGGGTCGTGTGTCATGCTTGGGTAGCTCAGATGATAGTGCACTTGTCCGCGAAAGGCAAAGGTTCCGAGTTAGAGTCTCGGTCCGCCAGGAAGTTTCAACTCTTTATTACTTATCTCAACAGTCCAGGTAATTCTCAGTGCCATTCTGTAACATCACATGACAAACGCTTCGACAATCATCTTATGCGGTTTCCCCACAATCCTTGATTACTTCCATACAATGCTGTATGCCAGACACATACTCAAAGAAATTTATTCATTAGTTGTTAAGGCCAATTTGCGATAATACTGGGCTTCTTTTGACCAGGAAGGCCTTCATTCTTCTAATTCATGACCCAATTTTTATTTTGAGCTTATCGGTGTTCTCCGTTCTCCTACTCCTAATTGCTTTCTAATATCTCTGGTTTACTCTGTAACTACTGTGTGTGCTCTTTAGACTATTGATTCCATTCAACAGGTCTTGCAATTCTACCTAACTTTCAATGAGGGTAGCAATGTCATCAACAAATCCTGTCATTGATATCTTCCACTTTGACTTCAAATCCAACTCATGAATTTCTCTTGTACACCCCTGATAGTTTCTAAGACGTACAGGTTGAACCATAGGGTCCTGTCTAATTAGAGCTCTCCGATCTTGGTTTTCATTTCCTTCGTTCCCTCTTGCTTCTTGTACATATTTTATATTATCCGTATTTCACTACAGGCTACACATTTCCTGTAAATTTTGAATATGTTTTACCATTTTACATTGCCAAACACTTAGTCTGTTGTCTTTTGTCTTAATTTTCCATAAATCTTGCTTCAATTATCAATCACTATGTGAGCACTGCTTGCTCGTGTCCATCTGCATCAAAGCCAAATCCAGAAGCAGATCCAGATCATTCTCTCTCATTCTCCTGTGTATTATTCTTATCACCAATGAGGATGCATGAGGTGTTTAAGCTGATTGTGCGACAGTCCTGTATCATTCTAGAGTAGCATTTGTTTCATATACGTATGTACCTCAGTCGTGCGTAATAGGTGCAACATTGTGGACCTCTTGGCTACTTGCTTCCGTTGTGTCATAACAAGAGCCAGGTTTGCTGGGTCGTTCAACTTTAAACCGGTCCGAACTTAAGCTCCAGAGCTTCGAAGATTGTGACTGATTCCAGTGACGGATAACCAATCTCGTGATCAAACCACCTCATAACTTTTCGCCCATTTAACTGAATTCATTATTTTTATTCTTTGTGGTTAGTCTTTGCGACATACGATCATCACCTACACTACCTGTGGATAAATACAGGTGTTCGAAAGCAAGTGTCATATATTCCAAACTGACGCAGTCTTGTCCAAATCACCAAGGAAATTTCCCATAGTCACACGTGGAGCTAGACTCTGTAAGTAGGGCGGCATGTTATTTTCTCGGACCATGACATCCTTCTCTGTTAAGCACACTCTCTTTCAAATACACCTACCTCTGTCCGGATTGCGTTACATGCGTTGGTCACACGCGCCTGTTACGTTCGCACTTTGTCGATGGACTGGGCATACACCGATGACCTTAAATGCCTCAACAGCCAGAAATCCGGCACATTCGTCTCTGGTGAATGATGGGGACATGATACCGCACCTACTCGGCGAGGATATCGCCTAAGAAACGATGCGGTATGGTACCCCGCTGTACACAGTTCTGCAATAGGACTGGTAATCGGTAATACAAAGCACTTGTTAATCTGTTTGGATAAGTGTGTCGCTCAATGAGTCTGTCACCTGCAACTACTGCGCGTGAACTGATGCTGAAGCAATCATGACCCTATAAAGCTACGTTTGCAGCAGGAATGGCATCAGCCCTCGCGACCATACTGCCGTAATTTGCGTCCATCACATGAGAATGCAGCCTTACTTGTAAATATAACGGAGACTGCGAACTGGGGATATTCAACGATCTATATCTCAGTATGTTGTTGTTACCGAACACGTCATTATTTTCTTCTTTCAGTTTTGAATAATACTACATCCTGCAAGAATATCTGAAACTTTTTAAAATAGCATGCATCAGTTAACGCCTACATAGTGAGAAAAATCCCGATGGTATATGATTACAGGTTGACTCAGCTTCCGAACTATCAGTTAAGTCGGTCAAGATCTGTGTCCGCAGAAGACTCTTTTACAGATTTTCTTTCTGCTGAAACGTCCAAATGAGTGAGCATAAAACTTGTTCCACAGATCTACAACAGACGGACGTTGTCAGTAGCGCCGTATTATCATGTGAATCTGCCTAGCGACTTCTCCTGATAGCTGGATTGACCTACGCTTCTTTTCTCATCGCTTGGTACCGTCTGTTGCTCCAGCTACCTAGTTGCTCCAGCGACCTATAATAAACTGGTAATCGAAGGGGTGCAACTTCTTTGAGTGACCTCTGTAGAATGTCCCAGCTTCTCATCCGACCTTGATGCGTTTCCTCTGGCAAGGGATTACAGTTGATTTCCTATATCTTGAATACTTGTCTAAAAACTAACACTTCCACGTTTGTGCAATGACTGAAAGTAGCATCCGAATTACGATCTGTTGTAATTTTCGGAAAATTGAATTCAGCAATATGGTCCTCCCTTATCGTCTTGCATTTCTGTGACAGTATGGCCAACGAAGTGACTGATAGATAATTCCCATTATTTAAGCTGATTTGCATCTTCAGTGGAGTACAACTTACAGTGGTCACAGTATGAGCTCGTTGAGTTCCACCAAACAGCCAAAGCGAGCAACGTATACTGTTTGTGCTAGTTCATGTGAAACTGTTTCCACAAGTCCACAGTGCACATACAGCAATCGAGAATGCACGTTGCTAAATTTTAACTCCATCCCATGTGTGTACACGTTTCTGCAAACATACATCCCAAGAAAATAAGTCAGTTAAATGTCTCATCCGGAACTCTCCCACCTAACGCCATCGTAGGCAAGTTCCTCGCTTTACGTTCTATCCAAATAGATCGCCTTTTTTTTTTAAGGGTCAGAACTCACCGAATTATGTCCAGTAATTATGGAATCGCGCCATTTTTTTTAAGGGTCAGAACTCACCGAATTATGTCCAGTAATTATGGAATCGTTTTCAACGTAAATGTAAAACTGCAATAGCAAAACAAGCACCCAAATTAAATAAACAGTTTTCTCTGTATGTACGAACCAACTTGCCTTATTACCGTCAGTGATTGGGTTCATTCCACAAGAAGGTTGAAGGGAATGCAAATACGTTATCAGATGCATGTGAGAAGAATGCTAAGAATAAGTAAATACAAAAAACACAGTTGTTGTATCATCATCACTATTCCTTGACAGTATCAGTAGTTTGTTTTCCACTACTTACGACCATACGTATTGGGAGATTGAAGTGAAATATTCCGTATTAAGAACGTTCGTACTGGCTATGATTCTCGGCTTAGCATTATCATTAACGTGAAGTATTTCGGAACGTGTTATAGTGGTTTACAGGATCAGAAAAATTTGTCACATATCCAGAATGTGATTTTCACTCTGGAGCGGAGTGTGCGCTGATATGAAACTACCTGGCAGATTAAAACTGTGTGCCCGACCGAGACTCGAACTCGGGAGCTTTGCCTTTCGCGGGCAAGTGCTCTACCATCTGAGCTATCGAAGCAAGACTCACGCCCGGTCTCACAGCTTTACTTCTGCCAGTACCTTGTCTCCTACCTTCCAAACTTTACAGAAGCTCTCCTGCGAACCTAGCAGAACTAGTAGTCCTGAAAGAAAGGATACTGCGGAGACATGCCTTAGCCACTGCCTGGGGGATGTTTCCAGAATTAGATTTTCACTCTGCAGCGGAGTGTGCGCTGATATGAAACTTCCTGGTAGATTAAAACTGTGTGCCCGACCGAGACTCGAGCTCGGGACCTTTGCCTTTCGCGGCAAGTGCTCTACCAACTGAGCTACCGAAGCACGACTCACGCCCGGTCTCACAGCTTTACTTCTGCCAGTATCTCGTCTCCTACCTACCAAACTTTACAGAAGCTCTCCTGCGAACCTAGCAGAACTAGCACTCCTGAAAGAAAGGAAGGTAGGAGACGAGATACTGGCAGAAGTAAAGCTGTGAGACTGGGCGTGAGTCGTGCTTCGGTAGCTCAGTTGGTAGAGCACTTGCCGCGAAAGGCAAAGGTCCCGAGTTCGAGTCTCGGTCGGGCACACAGTTTCAATCTGCCAGGAAGTTTTTATGTCACATATGTTTTTTTAGGCGTTGGAAGTCAAGACCTTGCAACATGTGTGGCCGAACTACATCGTCGTCAGCTCTATGTGATGATCCTCCCCCCTTTCATAGCATTTTATCACTAACACCTAAACCTCCAGATGTGAAACAGTTAGATCAATTCCAAACGTTGTGTGTCGATAGAGTATCAACCTGCTATTCTCGGTGGTATTAATGAGAGAAAAGGAAAATAAATAAACTATGTTCGTTGCACCCCCCCACGCCTTCCTTGGTTCCTGGAGTATAGTAACGGGATATGGCGGCCAGCAACATTAACATTGCTACAAACTCCGAAATGTCCTTTTACATGTCATAAATATGTTGTCCTTTATAACAATTTCACGCGTAAACTGTTTAAAAAAAAAATTGCCATCAGTGGGCTTCCAACTCGGGACGTTTAATACGAGGAGCTAACGCCTTGCGCACTCACCTACCACAACTCTCTGCGGCGTTTTATCACAGATACGATTCTCCTATACTCTGTTGTGCTGGTGTTACTTTTAATTATCGTTCATGAACGTTCTGTTGGACGACCGCACCCAGCACGAACTAAATCGGTGATTTGGTTGGTACTCCATTGACAACACAACGTTTGGTACCGATCTGTGTGTCTGATATCTGGAGGTTTGGGTGTAAATATGAGCAATAACGACACAATTTAGATTTTCTAACTTTTATTTGCATGTTGCCGGGTTTACAATCTTCAGTGTTCTAATTTGGATGCAGTGATATATCAATAACAAGAAAGGCGTAACTGAAATATAATTATGTAAACGTGCTTAAGTGTGATGTGCATATAAATTACAGGATCTATGACTACACAAAAAGAGCTGAAAGACCACAGAATTTCCTCATTATGCGACGGGAGCAAACTGAGAATTGGTGTAACACGGATAAGGACATACAGTAAACGCAACTAGAACTTATTTTTCGAGTCTCAAATGTTTAATCACGATGGATTCATAATTGAATTATTCAGTGAAAGAAACTGATTAGGGCTATTGTTGTTAGGGTATGTCTAGTACAGCAGGGAGACAACATGAACTCAGGAAAGTTGGATATACACTCCTGGAAATTGAAATAAGAACACCGTGAATTCATTGTCCCAGGAAGGGGAAACTTTATTGACACATTCCTGGGGTCAGATACATCACATGATCACACTGACAGAACCACAGGCACATAGACACAGGCAACAGAGCATGCACAATGTCGGCACTAGTACAGTGTATATCCACCTTTCGCAGCAATGCAGGCTGCTATTCTCCCATGGAGACGATCGTAGAGATGCTGGATGTAGTCCTGTGGAACGGCTTGCCATGCCATTTCCACCTGGCACCTCAGTTGGACCAGCGTTCGTGCTGGACGTGCAGACCGCGTGAGACGACGCTTCATCCAGTCCCAAACATGCTCAATGGGGGACAGATCCGGAGATCTTGCTGGCCAGGGTAGTTGACTTACACCTTCTAGAGCACGTTGGGTGGCACGGGATACATGCGGATGTGCATTGTCCTGTTGGAACAGCAAGTTCCCTTGCCGGTCTAGGAATGGTAGAACGATGGGTTCGATGACGGTTTGGATGTACCGTGCACTATTCAGTGTCCCCTCGACGATCACCAGTGGTGTACGGCCAGTGTAGGAGATCGCTCCCCACACCATGATGCCGGGTGTTGGCCCTGTGTGCCTCGGTCGTATGCAGTCCTGATTGTGGCGCTCACCTGCACGGCGCCAAACACGCATACGACCATCATTGGCACCAAGGCAGAAGCGACTCTCATCGCTGAAGACGACACGTTTCCATTCGTCCCTCCATTCACGCCTGTCGCGACACCACTGGAGGCGGGCTGCACGATGTTGGGGCGTGAGCGGAAGATGGCCTAACGGTGTGCGAGACCGTAGCCCAGCTTCATGGAGACGGTTGCGAATGGTCCTCGCCGATACCCCAGGAGCAACAGTGTCCCTAATTTGCTGGGAAGTGGCGGTGCGGTCCTCTACGGCACTGCGTAGGATCCTACGGTCTTGGCGTGCATCCGTGCGTCGCTGCGGTCCGGTCCCAGGTCGACGGGCACGTGCACCTTCCGCCGACCACTGGCGACAACATCGATGTACTGTGGAGACCTCACGCCCCACGTGTTGAGCAATTCGGCGGTACGTCCACCCGGCCTCCCGCATGCCCACTATACGCCCTCGCTCAAAGTCCGTCAACTGCACATACGGTTCACGTCCACGCTGTCGCGGCATGCTACCAGTGTTAAAGACTGCGATGGAGCTCCGTATGCCACGGCAAACTGGCTGACACTGACCTGATGGCGGCGGTGCACAATATGCTGCGCAGCTAGCGCCATTCGACGGCCAACACCGCGGTTCCTGGTGTGTCCGCTGTGCCGTGCGTGTGATCATTGCTTGTACAGTCCTCTCGCAGTGTCCGGAGCAAGTATGGTGGGTCTGACACACCGGTGTCAATGTGTTCTTTTTTCCATTTCCAGGAGTGTATATCAATGATAACATTAGAAGTTTTACCCTATGAGGCATTACCTTTATTCTTTACTTTTCAACTCTAAATAAAACAGTGAATGGTTTTAGTAGGCTGAAGGAAGGAATTAAGATGATGCAAACTTGATTACTCTATATTCAAGGTATCTATTAAGGATCCAAAAAGTTGCCAACTGATTAAAGGAATTTCTAGAACCGCGCTCAAACTTTCTCCTACTTTGTGATGTACTAGATAAGTAGAAACGAAAATTTGCTTTTGACGTCTCGTCGACGTTCGGATCGGACAAAGGTGTACCAATAAACGGATCATAACCTTTTCAGGTGAACCATTCCGGCACCTGCTTGAAGTGGCCTGAGAAAATGAATAAAAATCAGGTGAAAGCGTTCAGTGAGGATCTCAGCAGCTCGAGATGTATGAAACTCCAGCGCGTTAACCACTTCGCCAACACAGCCTTCTCTTCTTTCTCGGCCATAACTCAAAGAATACTTTGTATCTCATTAAGACATCAGATGTGGGCTGCTAGGCATTAGATACATTTGACGCACCAGTTTCCTTTCCCTCTTGGGGTCGTTAAACTAACGAATTCTTGTTAGTCCTCTCATATAAGCTGTCAAGTCGACTTCAATCAACTGGGGAGCAGAGGAAGTAAAGTATGGAGATATATGAAGAAGGCGTAGGTAGGACAGCCAACACACACACATACACACACACACACACACACACACACACACACACACACACACACAGAGAGAGAGAGAGAGAGAGAGAGCCTTTACTTTGTTGCATTTTTGTTAATTTTATTATTACTACATTACTTCGCTTGGGTTTACTGATCCATACTGCAAACTGCGTGGTACAAATGTCAACTCATATATGCAGAGAAAACATAGTATAAATAATGTTTACTATGGTTTTAAATTAATTTGCTGTTTCACGTATATCAATACTTAGAGCTATGGAATCTTCACATATCAAATGTTGTTAGAAAACACGAAGTAGTATTCAAGAGAGAATGAAATGCATACACACAGAGATTAATAAGAGTATTCACTTATAAATAACAAACCATATTTCGTACAACCACACTATTATTTTATGTAAAGCATGTAAGGGCTTTCTCGAATGACACCTCAGGTTGGCTGCCGCATTATAAAATCAACTTCTTCAGTATTTCGGCGATCCAGCTGTTCCCCATCCTTATCAGAACCCCTGTTGCTGAGTCCTGTTGAAAACTGATGCCAAGGTTGCAGGTCTTCGTAATATACAGGCCTCTGAGGAGACTTTCGATTCTGATTACTCCGGGAAAGCCTAAAATTTCAAACAGGATCTTTATTTATTCTCCTCGGTGCTGAGCTTGGGTTTTGCGAACGAAAATTTTGTATTAGTTGTCAATTAAATGTTCTGGGGTCGAATAAGACTGAAATAACAAATTTTAAAAAAAGTCTTATGAGTCATAAAAGTATTAGGGCAAGTGGACTCATACATGCTACATCATTCATCAAACTCGTTTTACATCCTAATAATGACATATTTTCACGGATTTTCTTTAGATATTTTATTTGTAATCTGACAACTGAAATATATAAACAGTTTTACATGAGTACCGCAAAATGTTAGTTAATTATTATGTCATTAAATACTATCAGAAAATTGTTCACTACAGCACCTTCAGAATGTACGTTGCACGTTGTTATGTCACGCCAAGTATATTGATTACTGCATTAAACTTCAAACAAACACAGATACATGACAATGTTTTGCAACACAGTCATAAAAGCCCTGTAAACAAGACTCGAAATGTTTTAACAGTCGCTCACTTTCTCGACCATAGAAACCCGCTCCTGGCCTCGCAGCCATTGTAGAACAGCTGTGTAAATGTCTTCATCGTCGGAAAATTTGTGACTGGTGTGAATCAGTTCCTCGATACCTTCACATTGTCGTCTATGGTAGACGTACAAGTCGATGGCGATCAGCATGACCCTCATCTGTCCGGCTTTGGTCAAACTGTTGGCAGAATTTCACTATTGCTGAACGCGATATTGAATGTAGTCCATACAGCGTCAGAATTCACGGCTAACCTGTGTGTCAGACGTTATGCCCACAATGATTGTACTGTCCTGCGTAATTCAAACTTGGAGTACGTGTCCAGCTGTCGCGTTATTTCACTCTTACTTGTTATCTGTATCACTGGAGAACTGTGTCTGCAAGATAACCAGAGCATTTACTGTCTTCTGACAACGCGTCACATTTGTTGCACAAGCATGAGCCGACATGTGTCACTTACTTATACCAAGTCCCTATGTATATGGTCCTTTATACTGTTTCTTCTATTAGCTGTCTCTCTCTCTCTCTCTCTGTCTCTCTCTCTCTCTTCATCCGAACAGGCTATGAAGCCCCCACGCTACCGACCGGCCGCCGTGTCATCCTAAGACCACAGGCCTCACTGGATGCGGATATGGAGGGGCATGGGGTCAGCACACCGCTCTCCCGGCCGTGTGTCACTCTACAAGACCGGAGCCGCTACTTCTCAAACAAGTAGCTCTTCAGTTTGCCTCACAAGGGCTGAGTGCACCCCGCTTGCCAACAGCGCACGGCAGATCGCATGGTCGCCCATCCAAGTGCTAGCCCAGCCCGACAGCGCTTGACTTCGCTGATCTGACGGGAACCGGTGTCTTCACTGCGGCAAGGTCGTTGACTCTATTTGTTATGGAACTGAAAAAATAGTTTCTTCTTTCTCTTTCTCTGAAACGAAAAAGTATTTTGCATTTAGTGCACTACACAAATGTGACATGAAGAACATCATTACACCAGAGGTTAAAACTCTCCAGTATGCAGATGATTTATGCCTTTTTCTAAACTTAAAGGCCAAATCTCTATGCCTGACTTCAGACAGGTATCCTTAAAACCAGGCAACGCATTCAGAATCAACTATTACAAGTTTTATTCAACATCTCAGGTAGATGTACTATATGAAACATCCTTAATGTTCCGTTGGCATAGGCTTTGGTGTTCTGTTGCGTTACCTCATTGGAAATGCGTAATCTTTGTCATCATAATCCACCTTCTCTTCTTCGCTCTCTTCTACGTCTAGTATTCTCTGCTGTGAATGTGCAGAATGGAGACATAGCGCTACACCTATAAACAGCATCGCTGTGTTGTTTTGAGGAAATAAATGATCTCTTTCTCTATAGCGAAGGGAATATTAACATTTTGAAGCATTTTCTATAGTCAATCCAGTCCAAAAATACAGAAATTCTTCAATCAACCTACTGGGAGCTTGCAGAAACGAAAGTACGTGATGAACAGAAAGCACGTGGTGTGAAGTAAAGCCACAATCGAGGACAGCGAATTTACTTCTTTTCTGAGCTAGAAGAAAATTAGTATGTAGAGTAAATGCATCAGAATGAGTGAGGAAGATATTTGAGGATCCCTATGATGTAACAAAACATGAGCACTTGTTGGAATGGGAATCATCAGTTTCACAAGGTTTTGCACTAAAGAGTTTTGATGTATTTCCAAGTACTTGTAGGTAAACAGATGGTTACTTGCGTCTCCTTCTTTCTTGCGTGTTCTGACACTCGCAGAAACCGATATCCCTGACATATACCAAATGTGAGTGGTTAGGATGAACTTATGGTTCATACGATTAGGTACCAAGATAGTTTTCAGTTTCCTGATAGACTGAAAGTCTCGAAGACAGAAGAACCTTCTAATTACTGGCTGGATCGCAGTGTCGCCCACAGCTGGAAATCTGAGGATGGTAGAACGACGTTCATCGCACATCCAGAACCATTGGAATTCTTCGCCAGCTTTGCGACTAAGTCTCCTAAGCCAGCCATACATGATCTGGGGCCCACTGGAATGAAATTTTCATGGCTTTTGTTTATTTCTCGATGCTTATCGTAAAATTTCAAATACCTGAATATTCATCTTACTGTTACACTCTAATCTGAATAGAATGGAACACGCTTTTTGATTCCTAGACTACAGCAGGTTCTGGAGCCTCACATAAATACCTGATGTCAGAGCCTCTCGAATCGCTGCCGCTTCTGCAGTAAAATAGGTGGCGGCAGACGAAGTTCTTAGGAATACTTCAGCTGCGGGAGAAGTAATATGCATCTTTCTGCTGAAGTGGTGAAGTGAACAAAGTGCGTCAGTAAAGTTTCAAGCAGGCAATGAAACTGGAACTCATTGTGCCAAAGCAATTTTTCATCGTACTGTAAATAGTTACTACCGAGATTTTACACCTGATTTCTAAGTTGGTCTATGGATGTGTCTGTTTGAGCTTAACTGTAGATACTGTGCACTGAGCCTAATGCTTTCACTAGCAGAGGGCAAACACTCCTCATTTCCAATGCAGACCTTGTGTGTGGAAGACACCCTCATTTGTCACAGGAGCATGACTAATCTGTATTGGGCTGCTGCCCTACTTGGCCACTAAAATATCTCTCGAAGTACTGACGTCGACATGCAGTAGAGCTTCAACAACTTCTCCTAGTATGACATTCTTGTAAGTTGATCGCATTTCTCCAAGGCCCACAAGCCTGCACCCGAATTCTACCAAGTCAAACTGATGAAGTGCGCATTTCGCAACGGTATGGTACAACGATCATTCTAATCGAGGATGCAGCGGACGAAGACAGAGTTACAGTGGTCACACCGTCAATTTCCAGCTGCAGGTCTCATTGCGTTAATGCTGCTTCTTTTCGTGGTTACATAGTGGGCTGATGACAACTGTAGAAAATTTCTTAGTCAAACTGTTAGGTCGTTGGTTGTCATACAGTCATTGAAGGAGTAAATAGCTCTGCCTGACATTACACATAGAGATTTGGTCTTTAAGTATAGAAGAAAAGCGATAAATCATTTGCATACTGGAGAGATTTAACCTCTGGTGTACTGATGTTCTTCATGTCTCGTGTGTATATTAAAAACAGAGCAGTGCGCTGATCTGAGCGTTTAGGGAGTCCTCTTGAGTTTGTATGAGTAATTTTTGTTATTCTTACACACTTGGTCCTCCGTTTTGGAAAGATATGAACACAAACAAAATAAGTCTTTCAAGAGCTCTTTTAGTAAACGCCGACAATCCGACAACGGGATAGGTATGTAGGATTAGATTAGGGAACTGGAAGCATTATTGGAACTGTTCAGGGAGGTAGCAGACTCTCATTCAGATGTTGATAAGGTTCGTAGAAAAGTCGTGAAGAGACGATTTGTCACGAGAGACAGCAGAGGACAGTGAGCATAATACATTCCAAGGACTGAATTCGTAGAGGACTTCCGTATATAACTTATCTCTTTCATCTGAGACGGGGGTCTTAGGAAATGATCAATGCGATGACTACTGGGGGGAATTTATCCAGTTAAGAGGTTTTCACAATTTTGAAACATGTTAGTTCGAGCATTTTCATCCCAGTTTCACGGGTAATCTTCCAAGGGTGAGAAGATTTCACCCTTCTTACGTTCTAGACGACGTTCAGCAGTCACTGGTGAGTATTCCATACTCCACCGTACCACGGAGTTCTTAACATGTAACTAAGTCAAATGTCGCTTTTGATACTAGAAGTCTTTCGCATTTAACACTCTAAAGAATGTGTAGTAAGATACTTACACTGAGCCGGTCTCTGGTAAACTTACTTCAGCAACTGTATTATTACTTTTTGAAAGAGTGCCAGTTTTTGTTATTTATGTTCCAGTGACTTTTAGGAAAGAATTCCACGTCTCTTGTTATCGCTTCCATCGTCAAAATAACAAATGGTTCAAATGGCTCTGAGCACTATGGGACACGACATCAGAGGTCATCAGTCCCCTAGACTTAGAACTACTTAAACCTAACTAACCTAAGGACATCACACACATCCATGCCCGAGGCAAGATTCGAACCTGCGACCGTAGCGGTCGCGCGGTTCCAGACTGTAGCGTCTAGGACCGCTTGGCCACACCGGCCGGCTCAAAATAACAGGAAAAGTTACCTTATCCTGATTTTTGATGCAATATGCAATATTGACCGAGTACAAATATTCACTTTTGGTGGCAACAATTACGTGAGCCACTATTGTGGCGAGAGACTCCAGGACAGGAGAGCCGTCGTTGAGGACTATGTGGTGACTGTCTTCCATTACATTAGGTGAGCTCTGTCCTGGGTCTCTTGTACACGAATTTCCCTAAATAGAGGTGTGAGCGCTGAAATTCCCGCAGAGCACCAGCGGTTGCTCAAGTTGGAGCAACAGTACTTTCCACTCTTACTTTACCTATCTCAGTTCTCGGGTATTAAAAACAGGCTAACGGGGTGGATAATATAGAACGTAATTTAATTCGTACTGCCGATATCTGCAGTCCTGCGGTAGGGGAACTAATGTGTATATCCGAGAAAGTAATTCCTGCCGCAGCGGGACAGCGGCACGCCCTTTAAAGTCGAGTCTGCCTGACCTAATAACAAAGTACCTTCTACAGGTGATACGCCTATCTAGTTTGGATCACGTTTCGGAGATCGAAGCAGCACACACATTTTTTAGATGGATTTCTTGTAGCATGCTGTCTCTGTTGTCTACGGCTGACCGAATATGCCTCTGAAGGACCATGAAAATTATGATTGAAAATAATGCTTAGAGTTAAAATTCTTACGTCTCTCGTGTCTAACTCTGCTCGGATAAGGAAATATACCTCACTTGTTAATATGATACTCCAGATATTATCTCGGAGTTAACTGCAGCTGCCATTCGTCGTGGACGTCCTGAACACTGACACTGTGCTACGGCTTGGTAATATGGAATTCCAGTTCAGGAGGATACTGAGTGAGCTTCCATTGTATCTCATAACTCCTCACTTGATGTAACATGAAACTAATTCGAAAACATGTACATACCCGCACTGTTCGATATCGCACTTCACCACAGTCCCACTGAACGTGAAGCATTGATCGAAATATACAATTCATTTTTTCTCAACGTTTGGAATAAATACGTCTATTAACGCAGATTTTACAGTTTCAAGAGATTATTCCAACAAACTGAAGAAAAGGTCAAATCCTTGTCAGAGCCAGTCCACAAAAAAAAACCTCAACTTTCTGATTGCTGTGTGGTCCACGTTTGAGGCGGCGTCATCGTTGTCTTAATGTATAGACACTGGTTTGCGCGTATAGTGATTTTGTTTTGGCTTCTCAGGTGCTACGGTGCATCTTGTGCTGTTCGTGTCTTCCCTGCAGGAAGAAAACGAAGAAAGCGACACCTTATGTGGAACGCTACACAAGTAGAAAAGAGTGGAAGAAAGACCTTGATGCTGGAATAATGGATCTGAACATGGTGAGCAACTCCAAGACGTATCAAAAACGGCACAGCGATGTTAAACCATTACTGAAATTAGTAACAATGCTTGCTCTAGTAGCAAAATCTGTTCTTTTAACTTCTCAGTTTTTTTCAATATTCCAACTATTTGTTTTAGTTTTCTGGTTTATATTAAATCTTAAATTAGACCTTACAAACATACACTCATTTTCGGTGTCTACGTCTAGTTCTGGAGAACTGTTGTTACGCTCTCAACGTTAATATAAAATCAATGAGATGGCTGTGATTATCACATTGACTTTCCAGGTGCAGTTTTTTTATTTTATGCACTTCAAAGATTATGATTTTTGTATCATGTTATGTTCATCTGAACACTCAAGAAGACGCTCTCCTTTATCGTTGGTGGTTCACTGTCCAAATTTCTTTGCCCTCAGCCGCCCACGATCACTTCCCATGAAGATTTTTAGATCTCACCTTAAGATAATTTTACGTCTTTATGAAGCAACTATATTTTCATAGCCAATGAACATAAATTAAATGAGGAGCGCAGTATTATATAGTCGAAATATTTGTCTTATAATAGGACAAATACTAACAAATGCTAACAAAATCCGTATAAATCAAGTAGTGGGTGTATTATTAATAACTGCAAATTATATAAAGTCTGTTCGCTTTCATTATTAATTTCTACAGCAGTACTATCATAAACATACGTTTTAAATGGATTTTGTTTTGAATATATTTGGCTTCAGTTGCGCATGAACTTTGCTACATACAGGCTTTACACATACACTGATCAGACAGACCATATGACGACGTACCTAATAGCCGACATGTCTACCTTTGGCACGGATAACAGCGGCAGCTCACGTCGTGGCAAGGAAGCGGTGACACCTCGGCAGGTCGCCGTAGGGAGTTGGCACCACACCTGCACGCACAAGTCACCCAGTTCCCGTAAATTCCGGGAAGGGGAGGGATAAGCAGTGAAGCCACGTTCGGTCACATCCCACGTGTGTTCGGTAGAGTACAGATCTGGCGGGTTGAGTTGTTTGTCAAACCACTCCATCACACTCCTGGTCTTGTGACATGGTGCAGTATCTTGCTGAAAATCCCACAGCTGTCAGGAGACGTAATCGTCATAATGGGATGTACTTGGTCTGCAAACAGTGTACTCCCAGCCGTTACGGTGCCTTGCACAAGCTAAACTGGACCCACGGATGATCACGTGAATGTTCTCCAGAGCATAATGGAGCCGCCGCCATCCTGTCTCCATCCCGAAGTACAGGTGTCAAGGCGCTGTGAACCTGGAAGACGATGGATTGGCGCCCTCGCATCGGCATTATGAAGAAGGTATTGGGATTCATCGGACCGTGAAACGCTCTGGCACTGTGCCAACTCCTGTGTCGACGGTCACGAGCCCATTACAGTCTTAGTGTCCGATGTCAGGTGCTAACATTGGCACACGCGTGCGTCGACGGTTGTGGAGGCCATTCGTCAGGAGTGTTCGGTGCTCTGTGTACTCAGATACACTTGTACTCTGCGCAGCCTTCAAGTCTGATTTTAGTTACGTCACAGTTCACCACCTGTCCTGGTTATGCAGTATGACTTCTGTAATAAGGTGTTGCCGCCCAACCTCACGACGTAAGGACTTGGTTTTACCTTTGGTCTCGCTGCATCTTGAAGTCATTCAGCACAGCACTTCTCGAAAACTCGGGAAGTCGTGCAGTTCCCGGCACGGTCATGCCGGACCTCTGGGCCATCACAATCTGACCTCAGCCCAACGTAGATAGATCGCGCGCCTTCCCTATTCTACAAATGAACAGCATTATCACTGATAGTACATGCACAAGCGCGTGTCAGACTAGCAGCCATTCCTTGCCGTGTGACGCCGCTATTGCCTGGACGTGTTTATATGTGTAGTAGGTCTGTGGTCATAATGTTCTGTCTGATCAGTGTATGTGACTTCTGCTATGGAAATCGAAAGTGTTACGGAATGATGGCCCCTGGGTCCGATCTAATGGCTAATTGTTCGTCTGGTTTGCATTAGAACGTTCCTTGCATTTATTAGTAGGGAAAGCATTGGCGCTTACAAATACTTGCTTGTTTTTCCATTTGATAACACTGCTACATCATCCGATGGAGAAATACTGCCTTTGTTGCATCAAAGCGGAGGTTCTGGAACTATAAACATACAAGAACCATTGCCAATGAAACTTAGATGTTACCAAAAAAAAAACTGGAAACCATTTAGGCCATTGAAAGATATTCTGTAACGGTAGCTCAAGTATGTTTACTTAGGGAGGTACCTGAACGAAACAATTGCCCTACAATAAAACAATAATTAAAAAGAATAACGTTGTACACAGGGAGTAATATTATGGGTGTGAATCATTAAAGAAAAACAGATATAGTAACTTTAGAGCAACTATACAATTTTATAAACACCGTGCAATGAATCTGAATTATTATATGTGGCTAAATTTATTCCATCTAATAATTTATCAGCACCTAATTTATATGATATTAACAATGTATTACATTAATTAATTTAATTCAGCAGATGATTTAGCGTAGTATTATTAGCATAACTTCATTTTTTCGTTTCCAAGTTTCATGTTTATATTTGCATGCAAAATTTACTATGTACTTAGTGTTCACATCTATGCTTACACATGTACTGCTGTAATTAGTAAACAAAACATCATCATAGACGTTATACACACCCTCGGCCAAAGTTAACCAATTATGGTTACGGAACATGAGTCTCTTGACTGGTCTCATTCTTCTTCATGGGCTACTTTTTTATATCAGTATGTTTACCACACTGCATTGGCAAAATCTGCTTAATGTCTTCTACAGTTAGCACCTACACAAAAGTTTTGGTTTCAAGTGGCCGTTAACTAGTTAGGATTTCTTAGCAGCAGTCCCATTAACCTGCGTCCAGTCCTGTTGAGCATGTTCCATTAAAGGCTTACCTCACCTTTTCACTCTTGTACCTCTCATTTCTCTCCTTTATTTGATATCTTAATTTATAACCACTCCCTATAACACTATGTAACACATTCTTCAGACTTTACATTTACGAACTGCTTATTTTATATGAAATCGATTCAAGTGCGGTAAGTCGAATCTCTAGGGTATTCCTATGTGTTAGATATATGCAATACTATATGAGTCAGTAATAGCAAAAACAAAACACCCACAGTTTATGGAGTTCGGTCGCTTCAGAGAGAGAAGGGAGCCACAATATCCGTCCATCTTCGAGATCTTTCCCTGTCAACCGACTCCAGGACCTGCCCCTCGTATCAAGAAAGAAGAGAATAGTAAGGACGAGACTCGGAAGGACGGCTGTGCAGAGGTGAGCAAACATCAGTACTACCGGGTATACATTCCGCAGAATCAGTCACTCTCCCAGACAGCTCTCTCATTTTTACACGTGGGACTAGGTAAGGAACTCACTTTGTTGTAATCCATTACTACAAAATAGCAGTGGTTACAATATCCTAAAACAAATGTAACATACAACGGAATGATATTGCTGTGGAAAGTAAACTTCCGCTGTAAAACTACAAGAATACGAAATATACTACTCGTTTGAAATACAAGCTAAAAACGCACGTTAACAGTCGTCTCAGTCTTACATGGTTTCCCATGTGCATTCGACATGCTACCTCAGGTGTCCAGTACACGATGTACGATCACACGGGGTGTTAGCTTCAATACCAGTTCATGAAACTAAGTGCTGCTATGAACTGCAGTGGGCATATGCTGTCGGTAATAAGAGGCACAAATCCGACTTCAACTTCTATTCAGTAGCTGCAGGAGAAGTAGACACGATACCAATTCGATGTAATATAGTTTACGGTTCCAGTGCTTGTGACTCCCATCAATGCGACATGCAGAATAAGGTTTTGAAACATGAAGAACAGTTAATAAGAATATAAGTAACCAGACCAAACCACACGAAGATATAACAGAGATTTTCACTCTGCAGTGGAGTGTGCGCTGATATGAAACTTCCTGGCAGATTAAAACTGTGTGCCGGACCGAGACTCGAACTCGGGACCTTTGCAAATCGCGGGCAAGTGCTCTACCAAGGTGGAAGGTAGGAGGCGAGGTACTGCCAGAAGTAAAGCTGTGAGGACGGGGCGTGAGTCGTGCTTGGGTAGCTCAGTTGGTAGAGCACTTGCCCGCGAAAGGCAAAGGTCCCGAGTTCGAGTCTCGATCCGGCACACAGTTTTAATGTGCTAGGAAGTTTCAGAGAGTTGTATAGTGTGATGGGCTCTTAAACAAAAGGTAACGATGTTGTCGTAATCTCTTTGTGTAGTCTTCCAGAATGTGAATTCGGGGTAGACTAGGCGGCGTCATAGAGCTTTACACGTATATTCACGTGACGATCAGAGGATCAAGTGAGAGAAATTAAGGTAGTAACAGAGAGTATTATAAAAATAAATGTAGGTTCTCGCTAGCAAATTTTCTAGTTTACAATTGCCTGCGTATTTTACTGTGTTCTTGCTGTACGTATACTTCTGCTACACTGTCGCAATTAGTGATCTAAGATCCATTGCAAACGTTATACGCAAAATGGATCACAGACAATGTCTATGTTTTTCGAGCCATATATCCATTGACTTGTTTCAGCTTTCATCATGTGATGTGTACTACACAGTGCGTGGACAACAATCTGGTGTTTATACACTTTGCCCACCTTCACATTCTTCCCCTTTCAGGAGCGGGGTTCATTATTCCTAGATGCCTTATCATTATTCGTGTCAACCAACCTTTATATTGTTAAGTGTGTCCCATTAAAACATTCTGTACTCTTTTCATTCGCGTGCCTCTCAGTTCCCTATCTCTATTTGATATATTATTTTTTGACAAACGCCTATAGCATCACATTTCACATTCGTTATTAGACACAATTATGGTCTGCTAACTTAATATACCATCTGTTTAACAAAGCAAAGTCAGTTGTCTAAAGTTTCCTTCTGTTAGACATACGGCATCCTAGCTGAATAAGCAATAGTAAAACCAAACCATCTACAGGGCCATGCTGTTGGGCGCGTCAAGAAGAGAAAGGCAGCCGAGGAAATACCACCGTCTGATGACCGCGAGCGCAAACACACTGAACAGCGTCGCCGTCGCCGCAAGAGACGTGAGAATAAACTGGTCGCCGCGCCGCAGAAGGGCCCCGCTGGGGTAAGTCAGGTTCATTACTGCCGTGGAGGGCAAGCAGGGAGAGGCGGACAGACTTCTTAAACTGCACTCATTGCAGAATCAGTCACTCTGCCAGATCATGTCTATCGAGAATTTCTGATGCTCCAGACATGCCTCCTCGACTATAAATTCCGGAAGGATAGTTTAAGGGATTCACTTTATTACAATCAAATGATAGATTGGTTACAAGATAACGATGTAAATCTTGGGTCGTACGGATAGTTATTATTGTGGGACAGTAAGACCCGGTGTAAAATATCCACGGGTTACGATTATAACACTTGTGTGAAACATAGCAGCTTCAAACAGCTTCATGTGCACAAATCATAGATCTGCAGCTGTGTGAGTCACAACTGGCCAATGACTACTGCCAGTCGGAGACACATCCGTCCGTCAGTATCGCAGATTTGAGGTAATGGCGTAAGACTAGCGAACGGCATCCAGTGCCGACGAATTCATTATAGATGTAGTTCGACGTGTGGAATGACGGGGAATGAAACCGTTTGACTCGTTTTAAACACAAGTATGCCCATAACCGTTTTATGTGATTTATGTAAACACGGAGAACCGCAATCCGATTGGCCGACTTGAATATAACTGAGTACAAATACTGGCGCCAGGACCTATCACATCAAAGAGAAAACTGCCATGTACGTAAAGATATAGGTATAAATGATATTAGCCCAGACTGTTAACGGAACTGAACACTTGAGTAGGATACCCTCGTACGAAACCACAAGCTGAATATCAATGACGCCCCATATACCATCAGTGGCACTTATGAGACAGAAGGGAACCAAAAAAGCACTCGGAAAAAGTTACAACATTTTTTCGGTGATTTATGCCTGCAAGAAAGTGATGACTCATCTAACGTACATGGTGGAAGCGAAGTAACTACCTTACCATAGCAGAAAACGTGGTAAGAATTAGTCGAACTTAATCAGACTTCGAATACATCCCAACTGTATTAATGAAATCCTCTGTGACTGACACAAATGGCATACCGGGAACAACTTAAATTCCTTAAAACAGACCTGACACATGAAGACCATCAGTGCACTCTTTTCTGGTTTATTATAATTCCATCAACAATTGTTCACGTGATGAGATAAGCGTGAGTTTGCAAATACTTAACGTAGCCAGACTATTTGTGTGAAATAGTAGTAATAACAGTCGTTGGAGCACACACGGCGTCAATGGCACAACTCGCAAAAACGTGTTACTGCCTCTCACTGGAGCGAATCAGAGATGGCCCAGGAGCCTTGGTGCAGGTTCTGATAGGATTACTCCGAAGACGAAACCAGATGTCATCCCATCTGTATGTCCACTTCGTCTGCGATCAGCTTAATAACTGAAGTTCTAGCGCATAAAGATACTAATTAAGAGCAAGGACAATGTAAACAGATATAAAGGGCTCTAATATGACAGGTGTGAACTGATAAAATTGTGCTGCGTTAATAATCTTACAGCAAATATAGGGGCTCTGATACTATACAGAAACAGCTGCCGGCCGCGGTGGTCTAGCGGTTCTGGCGCTGCAGTCCGGAACCGCGGGACTGCTACGGTCGCAGGTTCGAATCCTGCCTCGGGCATGGGTGTGTGTGATGTCCTTAGGTTAGTTAGGTCTAAGTAGTTCTAAGTTCTAGGGGACTTATGACCTAAGATGTTGAGTCCCATAGTGCTCAGAGCCATTTGAACCAGAAACAGCTTGAAAATCTGCTACGTGTCACTAAATACTTTCAGTATAACGAGTAATGTTTTATCAGGGCAACTGACATAGAGGTAATTAATAACTCCACGTGATTCACTTTTAATTGAAAGTAACACTTTTCTTTGGCACAAGATTCTGCATAATAATGTAAAAATAAATTACGTTTTAGTTAGGAAGCTCCCTTTGTGAGGTTACGACGAAGCCATCGACATACCTCTGTGGAAGACAGAAGTATCTGTACCGGGTGAGGTTACCGATTAACAATTCGCTTCCTATAGGATCACAAGAGTTTAGTTAAAGGTATTGGGGGAGGCCAAAATAAATAAATTGAATTTCTTTAACAAATTCTGGTCCTAGCGGCGTTGTAAGATTATAAATAGGGGGTTTATGATACTACTGAATGAAACAATGGCTGTATATATTACACTTCGCTACAGACGTCATGTTAAACATAAGCGCACACGAACAGAAAACTATTATGTTCATTAAGTACACTACTGGCCATTAAAATTGCTACACCACGAAGATGACGTGCTACAGACGCGAAATTTAACCGACAGGAAGAAGATGCTGTGATACGCAAATGATTAGTGTTTCAGAGCATTTACACAAGGTTGGCGCCGGTGGCGACACCTACAACGTGCTGACATGAGGAAAGTTTCCAACCAATTTCTCATACACAAACAGCAGTTGACCGACGTTGCCTGGTGAAACGTTGTTGTGATGCCTCGTGTAAGGAGAAGAAATGCGGACCATCACGTTTCCTACTTTGATAAAGGTCGGATTGTAGCCTATCGCGATTGCGGTTTATCGTATCGCGACACTGCTGCTCGCGTTGGTCGAGATCCAATGACTGTAAGCAGGATATGGAATCGGCGGGTTCAAGAGGGTAATACGGAACGCTGTGCTGGATCCCAACGGCCTCGTATGACTAGCAGTCGAGATGACAGGCATCTTATCCGCATGGCTGTAACGGATCGTGCAGCTACGTCTCGATGTCTGAGGCAACAGATGGGGACGTTTGAAAGACAACAACCATCTGCACGAATAGTTCGACGTCGTTTACAGCAGCATGGACTATCAGCTCGGAGACCATGGCTGCGGTTACCCTTGACGCTGCATCACAGACAGGAGCGCCTGCGCTGGTGTACTCAACGAAGAACCTGGGTGCACGAATGACAAAACGTCATTTTTTCGGATGAATCCAGGTTCTGTTTACAGTATCATGAAGGTCGCATCCGTGTTTGGCGACATCGCGGTGAACACACGTTGGAAGCGTGTATTCGTCATCGCCATACTGGAGTATCACCCGGCGTGATGGTATGGGGTGCCATTGGATACACTTCTCGGTCACCTCTTGTTCGCATTGACGGCACTTTGAATAGTGGACGCTACATTTCAGATGTGTTACGACCCGTGGCTCTACCCCTTATTCGATCCCTGCGAAACCCTACATTTCAGCAGGATAGTGCACGACCGCATGTTGCAGTTCATGCACGGGCCTTTCTGGATACAGAAAATGTTCGAGTGCTGCCCTGGCCAGCACATTCTCCAGATCTCTCACCAACTGAAAACGTCTGGTCAATGGTGACCGAGCAACTTGCTCGTCACAATACGCCAGTCACTAATCTTGATGAAGTGTGGTATCGTGTTGAAGCTGCATGGGCAGCTGTAACTGTACACGCCATCCAAGCTCTGTTTGATTGAGTGCCCAGGCGTATTAAGGCCAGAGGCGGTTGTTCTGAGTACTGATTTCTCATGATCTAGGCACCCAAATTGCGTGCAAATGTAATCACATGTCAGTTCTAGTATAATATATTTGTCCAATGAATACCCGTTTATCACCTGCATTTCTTCTCGGTGAAGCAATTTTAATGGCCATTAGTGTATTAACTTTATACTGTAACTAAAATACTCATACCTTGGCAAAGATTCGTTAATTAGTTTGGAAAAACAACCACGTTCACAATAGAAAGAAATACAGAGATACTCGTGCCCACACCCATTGTCTTGACTGAGTACATGTTATGTTGGAGATTACCAGTAAACTCAACTGAACGGTGGAAGTCGTAATGTCAGTCGGAAATCTTTACATACACCCTGTAGCTTAGTTAGCGAACGCCGCTGTCGCTCACCATACTTAGCGTTACCTGTGGCCGCGGGTGGCTGCCGTAGTGGCTGCAGCACTCTCAGTCATCTGACCTGTACTGAAGACTGCTCTCCCTGAGGGCCGAAAATCTATGTACCTCTCTCAACTGGTGTGTCCGCTGGTGAGTCTCTGATGGAAGTTTGCTCTACAGAACGCTCCCAATAAGTATCAGAAATTTTATTTAGTTTTCGAAGTGTGCGTGGTGTCGGATAATCAATGACGTACTCTCCTGAGCACCAGCCAGTCAGATCCCTTGTAACAGTGCAAAAATCTCCCATCCCTATTTAGTTTAACATAATATACCACGCATAGGTTCATTGTGCTGGAGCTGTGAAACGGGCAACTTCTGACTCCCACCATCTGTCCTATGTCACGTTCAGCCAATCAGGCGTTCTCCATGTAGACACATGTGAGTTGTGTTCTTCCACTCCAGAATTTATTTTCATTATCCTATGTCAGCGCCCGCACGTTTCTTAGCAGAGTCAAGATGGTCTTTCGTCCCACTCCAGCCTTACCTTTTCACCGTTGTGGACCTAGCAGTTCCCATAACATGGGAACACAACCTGTAGCTGCTAACTCACGATACGCTCCCTCTGCGCCAGTGGACACGCCAAGTTAAAACGTACAGATCAGCTCTCCATCGTTTAGGATGCAGACACGGACAGTGCCTCTGCCGTGGAGCTCACGCCTCATGCTCTATACTGTGGCCTGACACCGACACACGCTTCCTCCTTCTGCTGGTCTGCGTTCAACATGCAGTCTGTAGGATTAACAATCGCCCAGATTCATGAAATTATATGGAAATCTAGTGCTAGATACGAAATCGCTGACGTCAGTTTCAACAAAAACTCTTATTTCTTGCTGGGAATTGATTTAGATTCGTTGGATTAGTGAAGTTAACGGAGTTTGACTATGGGACCAGACAGGGTTTGCGAAAACGTTTGCGCAACACCCTGGTTTGAGATACGTGCTTATTTTACTGTGTATTTGGCATACATAAGTTTTTGCTGTAATGTGGTAAGTAGTAAAGAAAAAACCTTCACAAACTTTACCTACAAAACAGGCCACGAAAAATGTCTCATGTGGTTAGATCTATCACTTAAGAGGCTGCTTTCATTCTTCTGTGTGAGCTAAACTCATTATGTCAAATGGTTCAAATGGCTCTGAGCACTATGAGACTTATCATCTGAGGTCATCAGTCCCCTAGAACTTAGATCTACTTAAACCTAGCTAACCTAAGGACATCACATCATCCATGCCCGAGGAAAGATTCGAACCTGCGACCGTAGCGGTCGCGCCGTTCCAGACTGAAGCGCCTACAACCGCTCGACCACGGCGGCCGGATCTTTATGTCTTCTCGCACATTATGCACTGCTTCGGTAGTAGATTGTTTCTTATATTCCAATCTAGGCACATCGTCTCAGCTTTTGCTATCAATTGCCTGCGTAACTACTCATGGATGAGATAGGAATAGTCGTGTCAACCTACAACTAATCATCGACCTTTCATTCTTGTATCGCATAGTTCTCTACCTTATTTAATAACTTACTTTTTAACTGTCGTCTTCTTATACCCTACATTTAAGGGCTGCTAATTTAATATATAATCTGTTTAAGAATGCTAAGTCAAGTACCTAAAGCTTTACCTATGATTGATATATGCCATCCTAGCTGAGTAAGTGACTATAAGATCAAACCACCCACAGGTCCACGTTATTGGGCGCTTCAAAGTGAATAAGATCGCAGAAGATAATCCACCTTTTAAGGATCAGGACAGCGACCTCTCTACACAAAGAGAGATTTTCCCCAAGGAACGAGATGTAATACTGTTCGATGCGCCGCAGGGGGGCCCCAATGAGGTAAGTCGACATTGTTACTAACAGTAAGAGTAAGCGTGTGAGAGTGATGAGGAAACAGCTGTGTCTCTGATTGTACACACTGCAGAATTAGCCACTTAGATGATATCAATCGAGATAATCTCATGATTTGCACACATCTCCATGTCCCTCATCTTTACATGAAGTATTAACAGACTGATTCACGATATTAGTTAGTATCCAATAATATAGCAACCGTTGGTTCGAGGACTCAAATGTAAATATAAAGTACTATCAGGGAATGTAAGATTCCGTTGTAAAACTGTCACGGGTTCGGCAAATATTACTCGTGTTACAGACGCTATCCTACAACGATTGTGAGTCCGCCAACTGTAGAACTCCGTCATGACGGGTCTCAACGGTTCGAAGGCTACTACCAGTCGGAGACACGTCCGTTTAGCAGTACTGCACGTACCAGGCAATGCTGTAAGATCAGCAGCTGAATTTCAGTTTGCGACAAAGTCGTAATCGAGTTAGTGCAACTTATGGAATTTTCTGTGGAATACCATTTATGATTGGCTTGTCTCTTACAGAGATGTAAGACTTCGGAAAATATGCTACTGAATCATAGCTGAAAAATTATACGGTTCCTAGTGAGGGTACTAACGTCTGGCTACAGTGCGATTACTGCCGTTGTCATTTGCTGTCAAGGATAGCGGAAGTTCTTTAGATGCTGCTGTGTAATGCAAATCTCGACCACAGTAGCATACACTCGTCTGGTCAGTCACACCTTCAACAGTCACATTAGCGCCAAGAAATATCACAATGAAAAGCAAAACTTCCTATGTACTTATATACAAATAAGTGCAAGTAGACAGTCCTCTTAGTCGAGCAGAGCACTTCTGCGTGCTGCGCAAGAGTCAGTGGATGTGAAACCAGCAGCTGGGAATAACTGACGCCAGGAATACCACCGAAGAACATGTGAAACGGTAGAGGTCGGATAAGGCAGTCATAACTGTTACAACACTTCAACGATTGTTGCCTACAAGAAGGTTATTATATCCCATCTAACACGGATGTTTGAAATGGTATAATTACTACATCTACACTCCTGGAAATGGAAAAAAGAACACATTGACACCGGTGTGTCAGACCCACCATACTTGCTCCGGACACTGCGAGAGGGCTGTACAAGCAATGATCACACGCACGGCACAGCGGACACACCAGGAACCGCGGTGTTGGCCGTCGAATGGCGCTAGCTGCTCAGCATTTGTGCACCGCCGCCGTCAGTGTCAGCCAGTTTGCCGTGGCATACGGAGCTCCATCGCAGTCTTTAACACTGGTAGCATGCCGCGACAGCGTGGACGTGAACCGTATGTGCAGTTGACGGACTTTGAGCGAGGGCGTATAGTGGGCATGCGGGAGGCCGGGTGGACGTACCGCCGAATTGCTCAACACGTGGGGCGTGAGGTCTCCACAGTACATCGATGTTGTCGCCAGTGGTCGGCGGAAGGTGCACGTGCCCGTCGACCTGGGACCGGACCGCAGCGACGCACGGATGCACGCCAAGACCGTAGGATCCTACGCAGTGCCGTAGGGGACCGCACCGCCACTTCCCAGCAAATTAGGGACACTGTTGCTCCTGGGGTATCGGCGAGGACCATTCGCAACCGTCTCCATGAAGCTGGGCTACGGTCCCGCACACCGTTAGGCCGTCTTCCGCTCACGCCCCAACATCGTGCAGCCCGCCTCCAGTGGTGTCGCGACAGGCGTGAATGGAGGGACGAATGGAGACGTGTCGTCTTCAGCGATGAGAGTCGCTTCTGCCTTGGTGCCAATGATGGTCGTATGCGTGTTTGGCGCCGTGCAGGTGAGCGCCACAATCAGGACTGCATACGACCGAGGCACACAGGGCAAACAACCGGCATCATGGTGTGGGGAGCGATCTCCTACACTGGCCGTACACCACTGGTGATCGTCGAGGGGACACTGAATAGTGCACGGTACATCCAAACCGTCATCGAACCCATCGTTCTACCATTCCTAGACCGGCAAGGGAACATGCTGTTCCAACAGGACAATGCACGTCCGCATGTATCCCGTGCCACCCAACGTGCTCTACAAGGTGTAAGTCAACTACCCTGGCCAGCAAGATCTCCGGATCTGTCCCCCATTGAGCATGTTTGGGACTGGATGAAGCGTCGTCTCACGCGGTCTGCACGTCCAGCACGAACGCTGGCCCAACTGAGGCGCCAGGGGGAAATGGCATGGCAAGCCGTTCCACAGGACTACATCCAGCATCTCTACGATCGTCTCCATGGGAGAATAGCAGCCTGCATTGCTGCGAAAGGTGGATATACACTGTACTAGTGCCGACATTGTGCATGCTCTGTTGCCTGTGTCTATGTGCCTGTGGTTCTGTCAGTGTGATCATGTGATGTATCTGACCCCAGGAATGTGTCAATAAAGTTTCCCCTTCCTGGGACAATGAATTCACGGTGTTCTTATTTCAATTTCCAGGAGTGTAGTACGTTCGCTTGATAACGGTACTTTGGCATGATCTTTTGAAACAACTGAGTAGGATATATTCGGCCTCATAAACAGTCCATCTGTGTAAATAAATGATCGTCTCACCTAAAGAACATAGTCATCTCTCTTCCAACACTGCTCACACAATGAGAGCAGCCGGCCGCGGTGGTCTCGCGGTTCTAGACGCGCAGTCCAGAACCGCGCGACTTCTACGGTCGCAGGTTCGAATCCTGCCTCGGGCATGGATGTGTGTGATGTCCTTAGGTTAGTTAGGTTTAAGTAGTTTTAAGTTCTAGGGGACTGATGACCACAGCTATTAAGTCCCATAGTGCTCAGAGCCATTTGAACCATTTTTTCAATGAGAGCACAGTTCGATGCAATTTCTTGGGATTTGCTCTGTTACGACACTTCTTCGAACATTGAATCAAACGTGATCTTGTAAAAGGATTGTCAGTCCATACTATCAGTTTAACTTGATAAGAAGTGCAGTGGCCCAGGTTATGAGAAAGTACGTATTACTGTCTCCCATTGAGGCGAATAGTAGGTTTCCCACGTGTCTCCATGCATGTTCTGCTAGAGATCTATGTCCACATTAGTTTTCAACACCATAAAACTTAAGTTTCGGAACCAAAAAGATAATTAACAGGGTATTACCACATCCTTAGTGGATATTAGTCTATAAAGTCGAATTACTTTGTTTTCTACAGATATAGGCTGCTTTAGAATTAAGCTGATTATGTTACAGCTAGAACAATAATGAGGATTATACTCTGTTCCAGACTAAGCAACAAGTTTGAGGTAAAGCGTACAAATTATGATTTGATGGATTAAAAAAATACTTTGACACAGCTGTCGCGGTCTGACAAAAAATTTACTCATAGTAGGAGGTCTCGCGTCCGTCGGCCGTCGTAATTTAATATATTATTATTATGTTGGCTGTTGCCGACTTACGTGGTGGGCCTGAATGAAACTGATATTTCATTTAATTTTGATTTACAATTAAATGCTTTTGTGAAGTTCTCCTTTTTTTAACAATTTAATCTTCAGTATAAATTATTTTTTACGTTAATGAACATTAGACTAACTGAATCTTAAAGCATGAATATATAAGTTGAACAATGGAATAAACTTTTCATATTAATTTCCTCGGCTAGTCAGTTCACTTTAAAGCAAATAATCTTTAGTTATTAATTACAATTGCGGCCCACACACGCGCGAGAGTATTTCTTCTTACCTCCGTTAACCATTGCATTGTAGTCGGAGTCCTGGCTCTGGTTCTCGGCTGTTGTACAGAAAATAAGAATTCTTAAAGCTACGTTATTTTCTGCAACGTCGGGCGGCTGTGGAGAAAAATGTACGAGGCCTGTTCAGAAAGTAAGCTCCGATTGATTGCCAAATTGAAACCACAGCGAACATCAGAAATGTTTTACTTGTAACAATTAGCTACACCTTTCAGCTACTTCTCTACGTAGTCGCCGTTCTGACTTAGACTTTTGTCATAGCGTTGTACCAACTTTTCAATAGCCTCATCATAGAAGGCAGCCGCCAGTGCTTTCCGCCAATTCTCCACGCTGGCCTACACCTCGTTGTCTGTGTCAAAATGTTGTCTTCAAAGACAGCGGTTCATGTGACCAGAGATGAAACTCAGGGGGAGACAATTGCGGACTGTATTGTGGGTAATCTCACATTTCCATTTGAAAACGATGCAGGAGCATCTTCATTGCCCCTGCAGAATGCGGCTGAGAATTGTCTTGAAGAAGAAACAGCACGACAGTTATGTAATGTTAGCTGCATAGCTTCAGGCGAAATTTCTCACCAGGCCCTCGTACTTGGTGGCAGACACTATTTTCTAGACGTCTTTACGCACTCACTGCGAGCTCAGAAATGAGAAGAGCGACGTGATGCTAACTGGGGTTATACTAGAGACACTACCCAACACATCTGTGCAAAGCTTTATCGGATTTTCATAGTCGTTTCCATTTCGCGACCGATCGGAGCTTACTTTCTGAACGCCCCTCGTATATTATGTCAATAGCGGGCGAGTTTTTCGCTTCCGCTAATTTTTTATAAGTTAATATCGCCACGTAATGGCGTCGTTGGCTGCATCGGCCGCTGCGATTGTTGAATTGTAAATTATTCGAATGCAGGTTAATTCAAAGGAAGGCGGACATGAAATCGGTATCAACTCTTACAAAATAAAAGTGAACAATGATATTAAATCAATATATTATCTGCTTAATTAGTACAAATATGCTTACATTTGCCAGCACTCGCAAGATGTCCGTCTACACACAACCAAGAAAAGAGAAGAAGTGAAGCGTATCTTGTCGTCTCTTTAGATAATTTTGTTATATTTCTTTGCCCTCGAAACTTACACAGAGAAATTATTATAATACGGATACATGAGAAAAATGTATATTATTCAATTTTTAAATGCCTCTTCTTTATAAATACTGTTTTTTAAGTCTTTTTTCGTATTATTTCACTGGGGACGCTATAGAGGTTAACAGATCAGCGTGTGCGAAATACACTATGTGATCAGAAGTATCCCAACATCTGGCTGAAAATGACTTACAAGTCATGGCGCCCTCCATCGGTAATGCTGCAATTCAATGTGGTGTTGGCCCACCCTTAGCCTTGATGACAGCTTCCACTCTCGCAGGCGTATGTTCTATCAGGTGCTGGAAGGTTTCTTGGGGAATGGCAGCCCAGTCTCAACGGAGTGTTGCACTGAGGAGAGGTATCGACGTCGTTGGGTGAGGGCTGACACGAAGTCGGCGTTCCAAAACATCCCGAAAGTGTCCTATGGGATTCAGGTCAGGACTCTGTGCAGGGATGTTATTGTCGTGTAACCACACCGCGATAGGCCGTGCATTATGAACAGGTGCTTGATCGTGTTGAAAGATGCAATCGCCATCCTCGAATTGCTCTTCAACAGTGGGAAGCAAGAAGGTGCTTAAAACATCAATGTAGGCCTGTGCTGTGATAGTGCCACGCAAAACAACAAGGAGTGCCAGCCCTCTCCCTGTCACCTCCGCCTCCGAATTTTACGCTGGCAGATGACGTTCACCGGGCATTCGCCATACCCACACCCTGCCATCGGATGGCCACATTGAGTACCGAGATTCGTCACTCCACACAACTTTTTTCCATTGTTAAATCGTCCAATGTTTACTCTCCTTACATCAAGCGAGGCGTAGTTTGGCATTTACCGGCGTGATGTGTGGCTTATGAGCAGCCGCTCGAACATGAAATCCATGTTTTCTCACCTCCCGCCTGTCATATTAATGGCAGTGGATCCTGATACAGTTTGGAATTCCTGTGTGATGGTGTGGATGGTGTCAGGCTATTACACATTACGGCCCTCTTCAACTGTCGGCGGTCTCTGTCAAACAGACGAGGCCAGCCTGTACCCTTTTGTGCTGTACGTGTCCCTTCACGTTTTCACTTCCCTGTCGCACCGGAAACAGTGGACCTAGGAATGTTTAGGAGTGTGGAAACGTCTCGTACAGACGTATGACACAAGTGACACCCAATCACCTGACCATGTTCGAAATCTGCGTGTTCTGCGGAGCGCCCCATTCTACTCTTTCACGATGTCTAATGACTGCTGAGGTCGCTGACATGGAGTGCCTGGCAGTAGGTGCCAGCACAATGCACCTAATATGGAAAACGCACGTTTTTGGGGGTGTCTGGCTGCTTCTGATCACACAGTGTAGGGGAATTTCTCTCCTCACATGTAGCACAGGCTAATTACTCAAATATGTACCCATTTCCGAACATTTAAAGCGTCTTGCCATTAAGTGTTCCACTTTCGAAACTTATTATGATCTCCGTTTTCTTGTTTGGTCTTTAACTATCAGGTTGGCTGTCAGCAGCTTGCCAAGTATTTCTGTCTCTGGCCTTTTCCTTGAGTGCAGTATAGGTGGTGGAACTTGTGTCGTCCATGATACGGTTTATGTATACTAGACTAGGTTTGTCTCTTGTGTTCTTCCTTTCTGCTGTCCTTTCAGCAACACCTTTAATGACACCATAATATCTCAGCATATGGCTGACACATGTGGCGTTCAATAAGCTTTAGGAGCCATAGCTGTACATTATCTACCCTGCAGTGCTTCAGTTCGCTTAATACGTTCTATTCACAGAAAATCTTGAGACTGATGCGATAGAAGCACATCTCGAAGGCTGTCAGTTTTTTTTTTTTCGCCTCCTCGATTGTCCGTATTTCACATCTGTACAGCGGCACACAAAATCTTCATGAGGTCTTTCCTCAGGTATTGGGCTATGAAACTAGATGTGTAAGGTTCCTGCTCTTGTTAAAAGCAGCTGTAACCTGCTTTATTTGGCTTGCAATATCCTTCCTTCATCCGTCTGAGGGTGGTTTTATTCCATAGGAAGCAAAAGGATTCTACGGTCTCCAGACCCTCATTGTTAAGTGAGCACTGGGCAACGGTATTTTGTCTACTCATCAAGATTTTTGTCTTAACTTTACTAATTTGCATGTTAGGAATAAATGGGGCTTTCATCTGCATCTCGCTTCTGTAGTTCCGCACATTTACTTAACACTGTAGTATCATCAGGAAATCTCAACATGTCTGTTATCTTACCTTCAATTTTAATTCCTACTACAAGTCCTAGTGTGTCCCTAAATTCATCTAGAGTCCTCTGAATGTATCCGCTGAATAAGATAGCAGAAAGTGAACAGTCCGATCGTACACCTTATTTAACAGTGGCTTGCTCTTGATGTTATCCGCTTCTTATCACAGCCACCTTTTCTCTGTAAAGTTACTGCAGTACTCCTCTGTTCTGATACATTACGGCATTCCCTCACTCAGCATCTCAAAAACCTGTCGGTAGACTACGCCGTCTAATACTTTCTATTTGTCGACGTAGGCAATACACAGTGTCCTGTGAAGTATGATCAGTATTCAGAGATGCGACAGGAACGGTCGTTCGAAGCAAAAGGGACCAGTAAACATGAACTCTACTCGTAGCTTAAGATCTGTAAGCACATGTTTTGTGGAAGAGATGTGTTTCACAACAGTGAAGCTACACAAGTGCCCAAAGTCTGAAGGTGAGCACTTTACAGCCCATATTTACAGGAAATTTTTTTCGTGATTTGGGCCATACTTAGGCCCTCAAAATACAGACGGCCAAGACGAGATTTTGTTACAATATCGGAGAATAAGTGCTCATTGCTGTATTGTAGAACCCATGTTTAGTAGTTGGGTAAGCTTCGAATGATCGTTCCTGCCCTACACCTGAATACTGACCATTCCTCTTACGACACTCTGCTGCATTCTTGGCTCTTGCTTAGTCTTGTCTCAGGTATTAGCCGTAACCCGAGTACTGCTTCCCGTGTGCCTACAGCTCCTCTAAAGCCAAATTGATCTTCCGTATCTTGTACACCTATCCTTTCTTCAGTTCGCGTTACAATGATAGAGGTCAAGATCTGGGTGGGCGTGTTATTAAATTGAGGGTGCAAAATTGTTCACATTTGTTTGCAGATACTTTCTTTTGTGTTGGCGCTGTAACTATTCTTCGAAGTCTGTTCGGTGTTCCCTGGTTTCGTATTTAATTTGTGTGAAATGGAACAGTTCTTCATGTAGCTGCTATCTAGCAGCCTTAACGAGTTCTGTTGGTTTATCACCATCTTCAGCGGCTTTCCCATGTTTTAGCTGCTTGGCTACGAGATAAAATTGATCACGCAGGGAACAAACTCCCTCCTCTTCCGGATTGCTTGCCTCAACTTTCTCCAGTTCCTTATCTTCACTATTTCTTGCATACGGCTTTTCAAGGCATTAATTCCACCATTCTAGTTGTAACGTCTAGAGAAACAAAAACAATATATTATGTAGTAATTAGAGAATTAGATGTATCATATTGTGTCATTGTGTAAAATTCTGTATTTTTTTTTTATTATTTATTTCTGAAAACGTCTGCGTCGGCGAGTAATAAAACCGACACAGAAGATAAATGTTAAACAGAGATTAAAAAAGGAACTAGTATATAATACGTGTTGAATATGAATGTCTTTGTCGTCTTAATTTGGAAGTTGTGCGAGTAAGATCTCCTGTTGTTGTCGTAGAGAACGCCAATGTAGCATTCTTTTGTCGAGACTAAGCAATGTACGCCATTACGTGTGAATCCACAAAGGTCTGTAATCACTGAGATATTTAAAGGTTTTAATAGAGTTGTTTAAATGAAAACTTGTATTAATTATTGTTAAGCTTGCTTGCATATTATCCCATCCTGTTGAGACATTTTTCAGTTATATAAATATTATCTGTGGTGCTGAGCTGCGTGGAGAACGAAGAGCCGCTGCCGCGGCGTATTTAAACGACTTACAATATAGTCGAGCATACCGCAAGGAAGCGGTAAAATAATAGTAAAATAATATTATTTCTTTTAGCTCCCAGACTGGCAGTGAAGATCAGCAGATTTTATGATGTGTTGCAGATTGACGCGGGCTGCTGATAGGATATAATTTACAGTGCAAATAATTTAATGTACCTTCAGAATCTGATAGGAATCTTGCTGTGCTCCGTTCTGATCTGGCAAACTTTATAGTGACAACGTATTTTTTAATGAGAGTCTCATGTTCTTGGGCTAGTCGTGGTATGAAATAGCATTTTAACGAGAAATAAAATCCACTGCGAACTTGTGTTTTTGAACGATCACATGGACTGTAACATCAGTGCTCATAACAAAGTAATTTCAACTTTTAATCACTATGAAGTAGGGAAGATATATTGATTCTTAGCATGAGTTGCAGTTACGAAAAATCGTTCCTTAAATTGTAGGCCAGATACAGAACAATAAGACTTCCATATATACATTTTATTCCGCTAAAGGGTAATGATGATAAAGAAAAGCAAAGCACAGCATTGCTAAAAGTATTTCACGTAACTCTTTTCGTAAATGTGTTGTTACAAAGAGAATAAATAAACCAAGGAGCAACAATTTTACAATCCGCGAGAGAGTTGTACGTGAAATAGTACATCTTTATGATCATAGAGCAAGAACCAGATAAGGGCGTAGCAGGTAGCTTGAAATATATTAAAGGGCTACGAAAATATAGTCCACTTACTGAAACAGATATAACACGTTCACGTAGTGGCAGAGTGAAAATATCCCGATGTTTCACCAAACATCGTGCGCAACATAAAACAAAAAATTACAATAGACGTGTTATCAAGTGCCATGACAATAACAGTCTAAAATAATCAATTACAGAAGATTAGGAAAAGAAAGTGTGCTGAATGTTAGAAGGGTAATGAAGCTATTGAATGTGGAGTTATAGGAACTGCTGTTTTATTACTTACAGTGAGTTTATCACTGCTACCAGAATGCACCACGACAGAATATTTCGCGTGAGGGTATATCCATGGAGTCTAGGCCCCTCTTCTTCAGTGAATAACATCAATACGGCCATTTCCCCTTGGTAAGTAAGGGCCAAGCAACTGTTAGAAAATCTTCACGTGGTGGTGTTGTTGATGATGCGGTCTCCCGTTTGAAGTATGATGAGATGCAGGTTCCCACGGTAGTCTATCCTGTGAGAGGCTCTTTGCTTCTCCATAAGTGCCGCAGCCGACATTCATTTCAATCTGCTTACTGTGTTCGAGTCTTCCTCTACCTGTACAAATCTTACAACCCTTCCACCTCCTCTCCCCATTCACCCTCTCGCATCACCCTGTTAACAACAAAAGATCCTATGTATCCGCACGATGCATACTAGAAACTGATCCCAGCTATCAGCGAATTGTGTGATAAAGAGCTTTTTCCGCCATTTAGATTCATTTCTCCTCGCAAGTTACACGCTGTACCCAGTTTAACTTTAGTACTCTCCTGGAGAAATATATCAAAACTATATATTCCATTCTTTCTGAACTGTCTATCTTCATGCGTTCCACTCATGTACATGGCTACACTATAGACAAATACCTCGAGAGGACTACCTAGAACTGAAATTTATATTATAGGTTAACTAATTTCTGCTTTTCAGAAACGCCTTTCTTGCTATTTACGTCCTGATGTTTACATGTCCTCTACTTTGCTAATAATCTGTTACTTTTGCCCAAACAACAGAGCTCAGTTTACTTCTGTAAGTGTCATTTGTTAATATTTTTCCACCTTCTACCGCAATTTACTATCCTACTTTTTCTTGTATTCATTGAATATTTCTTTTCAAGGCATTACTTATTTTGTTCAACCGATAATCAAAGGAAATTGGCGTATCTTACAGAACTGTAATGTCATGAACTCATCTTAAAGTTTTATTTTTTCTCCCTGAGCTTCAATCCCCATACCTAATTTTTGTCTACTTTACGTACTGCTTGCTGAATTGCTAGGTTACAAACGTATCTCACTCCCGTCCTAGCTGCTGTATGCCTGCGCGATCCTGAAACCTCTATAACTGCACTTTGTTTTATGCACAAGTTTTGGACCACATCACTCCCTGTACTTTTTCCCTGTGACCCTCAGAAATGGAATTCCTACAGATTTACTTTTGCCTTGCAGCAGTCTGTCTTCAGAGTCCTAAGGTGGAAATGACTTACTCGTCTCCATACTTCCGCGAAACCTCCGCTACCAATGCCTTCATTAACTCGTATTAGATTTTTCGTGACTATTCCGTTAGCTTTGAAACTTGTGAGCATTTGGTCAGGCTGGGTATGGGATTATTACATTTTTTTGAAAGAATGAGTGTATTTCGCCTGCTTAGGATGTTTTACATATCCCGTGGAACACCTTTTTCAGGTTCCCTACCAGTGATCTGAACAATTTTGAAACACTGTAGTGTACGCCAATAGTCTTTCTTCGAATTGGTTCTTTACTGCTGTATGAAACTCTTTTTAGTGTACCATATTTCACTTCGAGTCTTCATCCACTTCCCTTTTTAAGTTGGTTTACTTTGTAGGACCCATTCATACGTTAAATCCAGCTTTCAGACCTCCGTCCGCTTGCCAGGTAAGCGTTTGATATTTATGCATCTGAATCTCTCTCCTCTAACGGTTTCCATAATTTTCCCATACATGGTATCTAACTTTCCGATTGTTACACACGCTTCTACTGTTTCACATTTCATCTTTTAATAGCCATTAACGGGCTTGCTGCGGCCGTGGGACATTCTGTCTCCGCTTCCCTGTATGCTGACGACTTCTGCCTTTATTACAGCTCTACTGGCATTGCAGCTGTTGAACGTCAGCTACAGGGCGCTATCCGTAAGGCGCAGTCTTGGGCTGTAGCGCATGGGTTTCAGTTTTCGGCAGCCAAGACCTGCGTTATGCATTTCTGCCGGCGCCGAACAGTCCATCCTGAGCCGCGGCTTTATCTTGCCGACGAACTCCTTGCTGTGGTGGAGACCCACAGGTTTTTGGGGGTGGTTTTCGATGCCCGGTTGACTTGGCTGCCTCATATCCGGCAGCTTAAACAGACGTGTTGGCGGCATCTCAACGCTCTGAGATGCTTGAGCAACACCCGCTGGGGCGCCGACCGCTCTACACTGTTGCGGCTCTACCAGGCGTTAATCCAGTCCCGTCTGGATTATGGGAGCCTGGCTTATGGCTCAGCATCCCCATCTGCGTTACGGGTGCTGGACCCGATTCTCCACAGCGGGATACGCCTTGCCACTGGTGCTTTCCGCACCAGCCCTGTGGACAGCGTACTAGTGGAGGCAGGTGTACCTCCACTGCGGTTCCGACGCCAACGTTTGCTGGCCGCTTATGCTGCCCATGTACTAAGCTCGCCCGGGCATCCAAACTATCGCCTCCTGTTCCCGCGGTCGGTCGTCCGTATGCCAGAACGTCGGCCCCGGTCTGGTTGTACAATAGCGGTCCGCGTCAAAGAGCTTCTCTCTGGGCTCCAGGGTTTCACTGTTCCACCTCCTTTCCGGGCTACTTTGCATACACCCCCATGGTATGTTCGTCGCCTTAGCCTTCGGCTCGACTTGGCACAGGGCCCTAAGGACTCAGTCCCTCCTGAGGCCTTCCGCCGCCGCTTTTATTCCATCCTGGCCACGTATCAGGGCTCTGGTGTTGTTTACACTGACGGTTCGATGGTTGCTGGTCGTGTCGGATATGCGCTCACTCTAGGGGACCATTCCGAACAACGTTCCTTGCCGGATGGCTGCAGCGTTTACACTGCTGAACTGGTCGCCATCCTTCGTGCCCTAGAGTATATCCGCTCCTGCTCAGGTGAGTCCTTCGTTATCTGTAGCGATTCCCTGAGCGGTTTACGAGCTCTCGACCAGTGTTTCCCTCGTTCTCGTCTGGTGATGGCTATCCACGAGTCTCTGCATACTCTCGCCTGTTGCGGCCGCTCTGTGGTCTTTGTGTGGACCCCCGGTCATGTCGGTATCCCGGGTAACGAACATGTTGACCGCCTGGCGAAAGAGGCCACCAGCAAGCCATCTCTGGACCTTGGCCTCCCAGAGCCTGATTTGCGGGCAGTCTTCCGCCGCAAAATCTTGGCGCTATGGGACGCTGAATGGCGGGAACTGACAATGCGCAATAAACTCCGTGCTGTCAAGGAGACGACGGCTGTGTGGCGGTCATCCCTGCGAGCCACTCGCAGGGACTCAGTAGTTCTTTGCCGGCTCCGCATTGGCCACTCCCGGCTGACACACAGTTATCTACTGCGCCGGGAGGACCCTCCTCTATGTCGCTGTGGGGCAGCTTTGACAGTGGCCCACATTTTGCTGGCCTGCCCCCTTTTAGCTGTGGTCAGGCAGACATTTGCGCTGCCTGCTACGCTCCCTGCCCTTTTAACAGACGACTCCACTATGGCTGACTCAGTTTTACGTTTTATTCGGCCAGGGGGATTTTATCATTTACTCTGAGTGTTTCTGTTTTCTTTTAATGATTTGTGTTGATTCTGGCCTTTGGCCTATGGTTTTACACTGATTTTTTAATGTGTTTCTCAGTGGTTGGCCTTTCCTTTTTATGTCTATGGTCGGCCAACCACCGTCACACTCTGTGTGGTTTTAGTTTGTTTTGTCTTGTCTTTGTCTCAGTATCTCTTGTTCTGTGTCGTCTGTGATCTCTTCTGTTCCTTGTTTTTATTCTCTGTGGGTGTTCTTTGTCTTTGGAAAAAGGGACCGATGACCATGGCAGTCTGGTCCCTTTAATCCCCCAAACCAACCAACCAACCACATTTCATCTGCATCCAGCCTTGTTTTCCCGTTTTCAGATTACTGCAAAACTTCCACAATGAGATTTCCACTCTGCAGCGGAGTGTGCGCTGATATGAAACTTCCTGGCAGATTAAAACTGTGTGCCCGACCGAGACTCGAACTCGGGACCTTTGCCTTTCGCGGGCAAGTGCTCTACCAACTTTTTTTTTTTTTTTTTTTTTTTTTTTTACAAATACTAATTGAAATGCATCCTCTGCCAAAAAGAAAGAAAACAAAAGATTTTAAAACAAATCACAAATTGAAAGGAACAGGGATGTTGTTTTTATTTATTTATTTATTTATTTTCAATAAGGATCACTCTGTTAAAAGGAACATATATACCATTTCATCGTATAGTATGTGCATTACATAGTGAGTGGTGAGAAAAGCGTGAGGTTCATCATCAGCTGTCAAATGTGCACACCGACTGCACCCGGCACATTCCAACTGCGTGGGGGGTCAAGGAAGACTGCCTGAAGATAATTGGCAAAGGTTTTCCGATAGTGTGACCATCTATGAACCTCACTGTGGGCTTGCTGCAAGAAATACCAAAAGTCGAGTCGCGACGTGGCAATATCCCCATAGAGGTACGCGATCGTCCAACCTTTGATCCAGATGATCGACTGTGATTTAGTCGCCGGAAAGTAGTCACTCTCCGGATGTAAGAAGGAAGCAGGTGTAATATGTTGCGGGGTCACACGGAGGTAGCAAGCCACCATCTGTCTTCCTAGGAGCCAGACGTCCTCCACCGCGATACAAGTTAAGCGGTGATGGTCGTCATCCACTTGGTGACATTTCGGGCATAGTGGAGTGTCCACTAGTCCAATTGCATGGAGCCGTTGGTGGGTGTTGAACTTGCCACAGGCGACAGAGAACCACAGTGCCCGAACGAAGGTAGGAAAGAATTTTTGGTGCACATGTCTCCAAATCTTCGGCCAATGCAATCTGGGGTGTTTCAGTTCAATTACATTACAACTTATCCGTCGTAGCAGCCAAACATAAAAATCCTTCGCGCATGGCGGTCTCGTGCGCGGAAGCTCGTCTCTGATATAACTAAGTTCCACGATAAATGTTGAGACATGCGCAAAATGTGGCGTAATGTTGCCCACCGCCACCGGAGGTGTGAGGGACGCTGGAACCAGGAGATCCAGTAGGCGGGATGTAAGGGAATCACGCCCGCTACGCCATTGCTTATACATTGTGGCTAGAAGGAGCGCCGTCGCACGGCAGTGAACATTCGTAAGTCCGAGTCCCCCCTTGCCCGTAGGGAGAGTGAGCGTTTCGTATCGCACCTTGAGGGGCGATCCAATCATCACGAAATAGCCTAGTGCTGATTGAAGTCGACGTCCAAGCGTAAGTGGTAGGGGCAGGATCTGCGAAATATGCACCATTCGAGAAACCACATAAGTGTTCAGGTACTCGACTCGCTGCAAAGGATCAAGGCGCCGTAGGAGATGTTGTCGGACCATGGTACGTGTTGTCTGTAAAATACGTCGGTAGTTAACTGCTGCAGTATGTTTTACAGATGAGGTAAAGTCTATGCCGAGACAGCGGAATCGTTGCACATAAGGAAACGGACTGATTTCTTCCGGCGTAAGGCCCCTTCCCACCGGCATTGCCGCCGATTTGTTCATGTTCACTGCACTACCCGCGATCACACTGTGGTCCAACAACAGTTCAAGGACCGTCTTCACCTCTTCCTCAGAACGAACGAGCAGCAGGAGGTCGTCCGCATAGGCACGACATTTGAAGGTGTAGCCCCGTAGTTCCATCCCAGAAAGAGAATTGGTGAGCCTCCCAATTAATGGTTCCAACGCTATCGCGAACAGCAGCATCGAAAGAGGGCAGCCCTGGCGAATGGATCGTCGAATTTGAATGGGCCCTGCTATACGCCCATTAACCTGTACCAAGGATTGTGCGCCCCCGTAAATCCTTCTAATGAGACCAGTAAAACGGTCTGGAAAACCCATTTGTTCCAGTACAGCATACAGATAGTTGTGGCGCACCTTATCAAAAGCACTGTCAAAATCAACCGCCACCATCGCCGCTTTAAGCCGGCACTCCTCCGCCAGCGCTATCACATCACGGCATTCGCCAGTAGCTGTTTGCACATTCACCGATCCACCCGGTGTCGTCTGTTCCGGAGAGAGAACGCTACGAATTAACATACGACATCGGGACGCTATCAACCGTGCAAAGATCTTATAGTCGGCATTAAGCAGGGTGATGGGGCGATAATGTGTGACCGTAATTCCTGGCTTCGGTTTATGTACTGGCACCAGGAGGCCTTCCATAAAAGCCGGTGGAATAGGCGCATCGGAATTTAACATCTCGTTGTACATTTCCGTCCATCGCGGTGCCATTTCGTTGCGAAATTCGCGATAGAATTCAGCAGGAAGCCCATCAATGCCTGGGGACCGATTCAACGCACCCTGTGCGATCGCATCATGTACTTCCTCACAGCTAATGGCTTCCAGTAAGGTTCCCGCGGCTTCCACCGTCAGTGTACGGGAGACGGACGTGGCTATACGGTCGAGGTCATCGAAAGAGGCTGCTTCTTCCCGATAGATGTGTTGGTAATGGTCGACGAATGCAGAGACAATGTCCGCTTGACGCGTCACTCTTTGGTCTTCGCGGGTGATTAACTCCCGTACCAAAACGCGTCGTCGGTGCTTTCGTTCATTCACGACGTGGTGCATGGAAGGAATCTCGTGCCTTATCGTATCGTGACATCTGGCGCGCACCATGGTTCCCTGAAGATGTTTCCGAGCTAAAGCCACTAGTTTAGCTTTTATCCTTTTGCGTTCGATCCAGATGTCCTGTCCCGGCGGGCCATCATCCAGGTCGCGCAGTGCTGCAAAATAAAAGTCGGTGGTACGGCGGCGCCATTCTGCCATTTCCCTGCTATATGAGCTGAACGTACGGCGAAGCGCCGGTTTAGCACAAGTCAGCCACCAATCAAGCTTCGTCGCATACCTTCCAACCCTTCACTCGCACATCGTCCATGTCTCAAGGATCCGTTGATGGCATTCAGGATCATGTAGATGTTGAATGTTTAGTTTCCACGGGGCCTTACTGTTCCACACCTCTCTACGGGGAAGAAGCACCGTACAGATGTAAGCGCTGTGATCGGAAAATGCCAATGGCCAGCGTTCCGCGTCCTGGACATCATTTGCATGAGCCCGTGAGATATAAATGCGATCTAATCTGCTCGCCGAATGACTTGTCACATAGGTGTATCCCGGTGCAGCTCCATGTCGTAATTCCCACGTGTCACTAAGTACAAGGTCGTTGACAACGATTCGCAACTCCTGGCTGATGTTTGCTTGCGGCCATTGGTCTTTCTGGCTGAGAACACAGTTGAAATCTCCACCAATTATTACACATTCAGAACGTCCATGGAATAGTGGAGCAATGTCTTCTGCATAAAATCGCGCCCTTTCCCGCCGCCGATTGTTTCCCGACGGTGCATAAAGATTGATGATGCGTGTCCCAAACGTCGTGAAAGCCATTCCCCTGGCCGACGGAAGATAACACACGTTTTCCACTGGGAAGCCATCTCGCACGTAAACTGCCACCCCACTCCCATTGTGATCTCCATGTGACGAATAGGATTGGTAGCCTGCGATGTATGGGAGTGCAGCGATGTGGACTTCCTGCAGCAAAGCAATATCCACATCAGATGCCCAAACCGTTTCCTTCAATAGGTGTATTTTGGCCGGTGAACGCACGTCATTGATATTTAATGTCGCAATACGGTTCGCATGGCGTTGAATCCCACTCTGTCGAGGCGCAACAACATCTCCCTGCACCGGCGCCGGGGGCTGAGTTAGAAGACGTTCTCTCGCCCCTCTCCCTTCACCTTCAGCAATTATTAGTCCGTCTTCGTGAGTGCCGGCTGCCTCTGTATGACGTCCGGCGCCTCCTCAATATCCTCATACCACATCTTTTCAGGCTGTGATATATTCGTGTCCATAGCCACAGCATCTGCGTCTGGAGAGCCAACTGGCTGTGATTTCTCTTCAGCATCACCACGTCCCGGTACCGTCAATGTGACAGACTGCTGTGGGTCGGATCGAACAGTTCCCAGTGCCTCATCCTGTTTCGTAGAGGCTGTTGTGTCGTCTTGGTCCACAGGCACATCGTCGTCGGGGCAAGGGGAGTCATCTGGAGGAGATGTCGTGCGACGCCGCCGTTTCCTCCTTTTCGGGGAACGCTGTTTGCGCGATCTTCCGTCCGTGTCCTCAGATTGCAGGGAATCACGGCTGCCCGACAGAAAAGCATCCGTAGGAACTGGAAGTGTTTCGAGTCCCATCGTTGAACTTGGCGGGAGTTCGGTCGAAACTAATGATGTCGTCTCAGAGTGCGTTTCAGACGGAACAGCAGCCGTAGTGGCTGGAACTGCTTCTTGTACCATCGGTGTGCTGGGTGGGAGTTCGGTCTCATCTGATGTTGTCGCCGTAGATTGTATGCTCGACGGAGCAGCATGCTCTGTCATCCCGACGTCTGCGACAAGGTTTCGGAGAGTGCCATCTTGATCTTCCACCGAGGCCGTGTCGTTTCGGTCATCAGCGGACGCAGTGAGGGCTTTGGCATAGGTGATCGGTAGTACTGTCATCGCCGGCGACGGCTCCCGCACGTCTGAAGGCAGTTGCGTAATCCGCCGTTGCATACAGTTCGACCTGAGGTGTCCCTCCTGGCCACATCCAGAACATGTACGTGGTTGACCATCGTAAATCACCACCGCCCGACAACCACCAATTGTCAGATAGGACGGTACATGCTTCTGAAGATCAATAGTGATCTGCCGCACTCCGTTAAGAACGGGGTATGTGGCGAATTGTGTCCAGCGTTCTGCCGTGTGACCATGTACCGTGCCGTATGGCTTAAAAGCCTCGATAACTTCGTCAGCCGGGAGCTCAAATGGCAGCTCAAAAACACGTATTGTCCGTATACCCAGACCAGCATGTTCTACAGCTACCGTGCCGACATTCCCGTCACTATGGCAAAATCGGAGACCTGCTTTTGTCGCCTGTAGAATTCTCTCACACGCCGCGTCATTTACCATCTTAACATACACCGTGGGACTAACGATGGATAGGTGAATTCCGATAATATCGTTTGGCGGTATCTTGACGTCCTCTCGAATGAATCGTTCCACTGCCAAAGCCTTTGGTCGTTCGTAGTCTTTGCAGAAATTGAATCGTAATGTAGTTTTCCTGTACTTGTTCGCCATGATCGGTGTTACTAGCCCGCGTGCAAACTAAGTCCACAAGTAAACAAACACAGGCGGAAGTATCGGACCTCCGCTTCGCACGGCCGCTAGCGCCGAACTCTCACGCCCGGCACTCACAGCTTTACTTCTGCCAGTACCTCGTCTCCTACCTTCCAAACTTTACAGAAGCTCTCCTGCGAACCTTGCAGAACTAGCACTCCTGAAAGAAAGGATATTGCGGAAACATGGCTTAGCCACAGCCTGGGGGATGTTTCCAGAATGAGATTTCCACTCTGCAGCGGAGTGTGCGCTGATATGAAACTTCCTGGCATATTAAAACTGTGTGCCCGACCGAAACTCGAACTCGGGACCTTTGCCTTTCGCGGGCAAGTGCTCTACCAACTGAGCTACCGAAGCACGACTCACGCCCGGTACTCACAGCTTTACTTCTGCCAGTACCTCGTCTCCTACCTTCCAAACTTTACAGAAGCTCTCCTGCGAAACTTGCAGAACTAGCACTCCTGAAAGAAAGGATATTGCGGAGACATGGCTTAGCCACAGCCTGGGGGATGTTTCCAGAATGAGATTTCCACTCTGCCCATTTGATTCTCTACTGCCCTCTCTATTTCATGTGTTCAAGTTTTCCATTCGCCTTGGTAGAGCACTTGCCCGCGAAAGGCAAAGGTCCCGAGTTCGAGTCTCGGTCGGGCACACAGTTTTAATCTGCCAGGAAGTTTCCTACTGCAAAACTTATTTTTACGTGTGTGTATTCACGTTTGAGGCTTCATTTCTTGTTTTTCTTTTTTAATTTTCTTCTTTAAACAGTTAAAAGCAGCAGCTGGTGAATTAGGCAAGAATTCTATTGGAAATAATATTTTTGCCCATTTGATTCTCTACTGCCCTCTCTATTTCATGTGTTCAAGTTTTCCATTCGCCTTGTAATGCAATGCTTCCCATTTATCAGTGGGTTTTGGACTTTCCTCGGACCCTTTTTCCAGATTTCAATCTTTCTGCAGCTTCTTCAATTTCAATTAGCCGTTTATATCCAACAAAGTATGGATATAGGCCATAACTGCTCCTGGAAAGAAAAACGAGTTTAAAATCTGGTTTTCAAATCTATCTTGTTAAGGCACAATCTGAGAGGCATTGAAAGCATAGGGAATAAGAGCAAATGGGGAATTCTGCATCATTTGCGAATGCCCAAACCACATAACGCTTGTAACTGAGACAGTTCTTCGCCGGGTGGTACTATCATTTTCTGAATCTATACTAGCACTACTGAAGGCGAAAAGATCGACATACGTAAAATTTGTATCCCGTACTTCAGTTGACGTATACAGGTCAACTGAAGTACGGGATACTGGTGCTAGCTAGACGAAAACAGCGACATGTGCAACATTAATGTGAATTACCAATATTGGTCAGTTGAAGTACAGAATACACATGTTATAATTGTAGTTATTTCCCATTCGCTAATACTAATTAGTATCATATTCTTCAATTGACCTATATAGCTTAACTGAAGAATGGGATACAATTTTGACTGCTATTGGTTTTCTTGACGTCGATAGCAAAACTGTGATAGATTTCAGTCGATACTACTAGTACCGAAAAAAAAAATGGTATCCCATACTTCATTCGACCTACATCGGTCAACAGGTAGCCAATTTTACGTACGTAGATTTCCTCGTTTTTGTTAGCAGTGGTATCTTTTTCTTCAGTTGACCTATATAGGTCAACTGAAGAATGGGATGCAAGTATCATGTATGTAGATCTTTCCGCCTTCGATAGTAATACTATCTACGTAAGAACAGAATGTTAGTAGTAGCGGAGACGAAAGAAACAACACCTTTAAAATTTGTATCCCGTACTTCACTTGACCTATACAGTTCAACTGAAGAATAGAATACCAATGCTGACGAAAACGAAGAAATCGACGTACGTTAAATTCGTATCCCATACTGCAATTAACCTATACATATCGACTGAATTTCGAGATACAACTGATATATGTGTCAACTGAGGTATTCTATGCTACCACTACTCCTATCCTTTTTTCCTTTATTTTTTACACAAGTACCAGGACTCAAACAAGCGATATCCTTAACATTATGGTCGAAATATTACTGGACGTTATATATGTCTACCACCTGTTTCTCTCTCATGCATTCCTTAGTTTATGAACACTTGTCTCAGCTGTTAAATCTGTGTAGTATATCATCTCTGGAAAATTCTGACGTCATTAGTCAGAGCGGACGGGTTGCATCCCGTTCTTCAGTTGGCGTGAGACTTTTTAGTTATAGACATGCTGCCAGTATGAGAATCCTAGCGCTACATTATTGTGAAGTCGGTGATAATGGAAGACCCTCTTCCCCATACCATACATAAGTCATCAGCTTCTAATGCCTGTGCAGTAATAATATTCCAATATCTTACTTACTACATGTTAAACATTATCACTACTATTCAAATTCTGAATTTCTTTTGACTCTGAAGTAAAACAGTGATGCTCCATATAAACCTCTTGTTCACCGATATGTTTGAAAACTCTTACCAATTATTATTATTTCATAATGTAAGTTCTAGTGTATAATGTTGTTTCTAGCTTAACCAAGCACCTAACACTATCGTGGTTGCCCAGGTGGACGGTGCCAAGATGGATCAAGAGGAGGAGAGAGTAGCTGAGTCTCTCGTGGATGCTGTCAAGTTAGAACAAGCTTGTCAAGATTTAGAGGAGGAGGAACATGAGAGTTTCATCGGTGCTGCCAAGATGGGTGAAGCATGTGGAGAGATTGAAGAAGGGGAAGATGAGGGTCTGTTGTATGCTGCTGAGATTGGCGCAGCATGTGGAGATGAGGCAGCTAAGGGCCTCGTAAATGCTGCCATGAGGGAACAAGCCAGTAAAGATATAGAGAAGGAGGCAGCCGAGGGTCTCATGGGTGCTGCCAAGATGTGTGAAGCGTTTGGAGAGACTGAGGAAGAGGCAAATGAGGGTGTCGTGGACGTTTCTGATATTGATCCAGCATGTGGAGATGAGGAGGGAGGGGCAGCTGAGAGTGTAGTGAATGCTGAAAGGATGGAAGAAGCCCACCAAGATTTAAAGGAGGAGGCAGCTGAATGTCTCATGGGTGCTGCCAAGATGTGTGAAGCGTTTGGAGAGACTGAGGAAGGCTCACATGAGGGTGTCGTGGACGTTTCTGATATTGATCCAGCATGTGGAGATGAGGAGGGAGGGGCAGCTGAGAGTGTAGTGAATGCTGAAAGGATGGAAGAAGCCCACCAAGATTTAAAGGAGGAGGCAGCTGAATGTCTCATGGGTGCTGCCAAGATGTGTGAAGCGTTTGGAGAGACTGAGGAAGGCTCACATGAGGGTGTCGTGGACGTTTCTGATATTGATCCAGCATGTGGAGATGAGGAGGGAGGGACAGCTGAGAGTGTAGTGAATGCTGAAAGGATGGAAGAAGCCCATCAAGATTTAAAGGAGGAGGCAGATGAATGTCTCATGCGTGCTGCCAAGATGTGTGAAACGTTTGGAGAGGCTGAGGAAGGCTCACATGAGGGTGTCGTGAACATCTCTGATATAGACCCAGGATGTGGAGATGAGGAGGAAGGGGCAGCTAAGGGTCTAGTGAATGCTGCTAGGATGGAAGAAGCCCATCAAGATTTAGATCAGGAGGCAGCTGAAAGTGTAATGGGTGCTGCCAAGATGTGTGAAGCGTTTGGAGAGACTGAGGAAGGGGCAAATGAGGGTGTCGTGGACGTTTCTGATATTGATCCAGCATGTGGAGATGAGGAGGGAGGGGCAGCTGAGAAAGTAGTGAATGCTGAAAGGATGGAAGAAGCCCATCAAGATTTAAAGGAGGAGGCAGCTGAATGTCTCATGGGTGCTGCCAAGATGTGTGAAGCGTTTGGAGAGACTGAGGAAGGCTCACATGAGGGTGTCGTGGACATCTCTGATATTGACCCAGGATGTGGAGATGAGGAGGAAGGGGCTGCTAAGGGTCTAGTGAATGCTGCCAGGATGGAACAAGCCCATCAAGATTTAGATCAGGAGGCAGCTGAAAGTGTAATGGGTGCTGCCAAGATGTGTGAAGCGTTTGGAGAGACTGAGGAAGGGGCAAATGAGGGTGTCGTGGACGTTTCTGATATTGATCCAGCATGTGGAGATGAGGAGGAAGGGGCAGCTAAGGGTCTCGTGAATGCTGCCAGGATGCAAGAAGCCCATCAAGACTTAGAGGAAGAGGCAGCTGAATGTCTCATGGGTGCTGCTAAGATGGAGGAAGTCCATGTAGAGTTGGTGGAACGGGCATCTGAGAGACCCTGTAACCAAACCTCGGGTGCCGCTTTCATCCACTGAAAAAATGTTCGTTTGTTCCTAAAGTTCTTGTTTGTGTACCAGTTTTGTTCTGTTTGTTTTTGTTTTCGTTTGTCGTTCTGAGTTTCGTTTTTTTGCTGTGTTCATTTAATGTTGTTTGTGTTTATTCATTTTTCAATTTTCATTAACATTCCTTGGTTTACTTAAGCAAAAAAATAAATTTTACGTATTTCACCAACTGTTCTCTTGTTTTTTAGTATACATCTGCAACAATAATAGTTGACGTATTGAAAGTACGTTTCATTTTCAGTTTATTCTATAGGTTACTCTCTCTCTCTGTCGTTACAATGAAATCAACAATAGACTAAACCCAGGGCTCAGGCTAAGGCATTTATGAAGCTCATTTCAGTGACACTGGAAGGTCTGTGATATGTACACGATAATAGTCATCAGTAAGTTCTACGTTCACTTCTGTATTGCATAAATCACATAATGCCGATTTACGTAGTATGATTTTATAGTTGTTAGAGAGGGTCCGATGTCTCTAATGACTCTGGGTACGATCATGGCCTGGACAATTGTCCGCACTTGTGACCAACCTCTGTGAGCGCATTTCATGGCTGCAACACGTGTGGGAGTGCGCTGGATGAAAAATGCCGAAAGAATACTCCACAGATCTGTTCTCCCCTATGTAGCTAACTTCTTTTTCGTAGAAGCGTAGATCCTTCAATCTGAGAGTTGACAGATTTGAAACATTTTGTTTGTGATCCTCCCTGCTTCTCCACTGAGTTTCTTTGTAGCTTGTTTAAAAAATACTGTCATAACATGCCGGAATATACAAACTGTAGTCGAGCTGCCATAGTCTCATTATTTTCTGGTATGATTCTGCGCTAATCATACACGCGCAATAAATTGGGTTGTTTCAGTTTTCCTCTCGTTTTAACTCGGGAAAATCCCTAGGGAGGAGAAATAGAGTAGGAGTGGTGCTGTGGGGAGAAGTCCAAATTAGACCACCTGTCCTTCTCTGACCAGCTTCTCATCTGCGTAGCACGGTAATATGATACGCAATAACGTGAAAGAAATGGTTCAAATGGCTCTGAGCACTATGGGACTCAACTGCTGAGGTCATTAGTCCCCTAGAACTTAGAACTAGTTAAACCTAACTAACCTAAGGACATCACAAACATCCATGCCCGAGGCAGGATTCGAACCTGCGACCGTAGCGGTCTTGCGGTTCCAGACTGCAGCGCCTTTAACCGCACGGCCACTTCGGCCGGCGTGAAAGAAATGTATCGTATGCCACTCAGCTTAATTATGCCACTCATTCCTATCCTCAATGAGTATTCTTGCACTATGTGCTAATCAGTAGTATGTCAAAGGACCCAGTTATTTACGGTTAATGGGCTACGACAGTACATGCGTGAGGAAGAGAGATTTTTTCCGTATGCTACACCAACGTGTATTATTTGAAAGCAAGTGTGTGGTGGGAAAACAAAGCATACAACTTTGTAAGTACATACAGTAGGTGCAGGGCGTGGTGTACCATCTCAGTATGCTAAATGGTCTCATTATTATTTAATTTAGTGCAATGGATATAGAAGGGAAGTGTCCGCAGTAACTAATTGGTCGGGTTTATAACTGGGCCGTAATACAATCAGTTTAAAAGTCTTAAGAAATCAATTGTGGCACCATACGCCTACCAGAAATTGTGGGCAATCAGAACGGAGACTGAATATTTAAAAACGGTACGCAGAGAGAGCACACGTACCCACTGATTGTAGAAGTTAAGCACGTAAGCGTAATAATACAAAGAAGGTGAGCTCATCGATATATCAGCGTAACAGAAGGCACAACATCGCACAGGCCAAGAAAGAAGAAACCTCATCGTCTATGTAGTTGTGACCACGTGCGAGCGTAGCAGAGATATTTGATACACCTTACTCACAGCTACATCGTTCACGCATCGACTACAACACACACAAAAGATTTATATCAAATTCACATTACGACACGCACACTGCCTGATGTGAATGCTATGCACAAGGAGCGGTTGCCCATTGTCTGTACAGTCATGCGCACATGGCTTTTTTAAGACGATGGTATACACATTACGCACCATTTAATAGATCTTGATTCCGATAAAATTCACACAGTAATATTCTTTCTCAATATATGTTTTCACACGCATGCTGCCTTAAATGAGAGCCATTGATGAACGATGAGCGCTCATTTTGTGTGTAGCCATGGCCACGTGGTACATGGAGAACAGTGGCATACAGTTTACTGACGGTGAGATCATTCTTCATTGGAAGAACGTTCATACGATAATACTTTTATACAGTACACACGAATACACGCAACTTATTCGGTATGAAATGTCCGAGTTAAAGTGAAAGCTAATTGCTTATGCGGTATAATATAATAAAATAATGGAATAGATGATAATAAAATGCATGGCTTTTTAAAATGTATTGAATTAATGAGATTAATTTTTCGGCATGAATGACAAGCACAATAAGCTGAGCTATGCCTGGAAATAAGTTCGTATTAGTTCATATTATTTTGCAGGGCGAAGTAGTTTCTTTCTCCGCTGTAGATTTGTGCTTACCATTCATTATAATGCTACGTTTGGTTGCCGTGTTGACCTTTGAAGTCTTGACCGTGTTCCCATTAAGCTTATCGGATCTTCGTAATTTTCCAAAGTACACAGGTGGGCTTCAGTTCTTGTAATAATTGTACTATTTGAAATAACAACTCACACGACCTTTCTGTTAATAGAACAATACTGTATTTTTCTAAACGGTGCACATATGAAATACATACTCCTCACTTATTCATAGCGACCCCAAAATGGCGGTCTACAATTACGCGCTAAAAATGGCGTGCTTCTCACTCGTTCACTAGCTGAGCGCGAATCCTTCCTTCCTCCTACTGGTACCAGAAAAAATCCTCTGTTTTTTAACAACTGAAAGTCAAAAAATACATGACGGTAGGCGTAGGCTCTATGATGGGCTACCGCTTCATCTTCTCTCTTTGCCTTTAAAGAAGACAAAACATAAAGGAAATGCAAAAGGTTTATCACAGCGGCCATCAACGACAGCCCATGGAAGGCAATGACTGATACGTTTCATACAAAGAAATCACCAGCTGATCCTATACAAATTGCTGGAAAAATAAGAAAGGAGCACCTGTAATTAAATAATGATAACATCAGCTGTCCTGAAGCTAAAGGCTAAAGGCTGATGATTAAATGATTGCACGATCGAAATTCCATCAGACTTTGCTCTCTATAAAGGCACATATGCATGCCAAGCGTGAGTTCCCGCGGAAACGCGAAATATTAATTAAATAAATAATCAGTGACAAATAAATAAAGCCTATGGCACACAACTGCAGCGCTGTGTCGCTGATAAAACAAAAGCACAATTACGTTACTCTTATGTTTGATTAAGAAAGAGAGAGCTCTGGTTGAAGTGGTGCGAGAAGCACGTATTTTATTTTATTGTCTGGCACACCGCCATATTTCATGTTATAGAAGAATACTGCGAGTTGCAACCACACTAGGCACTCGATTCTGTAAAGAATTTATATTTATAAAAGTAAGTAGGATTATGAACTGTAGGCTTATTCATTGAATATATCTGATTTAACTCACTGTGTAACTTTTTTATGTTTAGTAGACAATCACCTCTGTACGACGTATTGGCATGGCTGGCAAATTATTGTAATATTGAGATTTAGATTATGAGTCCGCACCTACCGCAGCAGTCTTTGGAAACGATTTAATTACGAAGTCCGATTATTCAGTTTTATTTCACGGTCAACTACGAGTAACATTGCCTTTACGAAAAAGCCATTGTCAAGCGTCTGATAACGAATAATTAAACGTCCACGTTCCAGATAAGCAAAATATTAATTACAATTGCAATCACAATCACCATCATACAGATAGAAGAATTAACATATTTAAAATAACAATATATTTTTTTTAATTTATTTTATTTATTTTATATTGGCGACCGTGACAGGACTTGTTATTTTGTCATCTGTTACATTGTTCTCTTTGTTTCATGTAAAAAATCAACTTTCTGGACCTGGACATCAATGTATGAGAGATAACAAAATCTGAAGATATTTTCCAATTCTGAAATTTTGCGGGAAGACGCAATGAAACTTCCAGCAAAATAAGGTAAGACGCAGCATCTTTGCATTGGTAGGCTTGACCAGACGTATAATTCAGTGTATTAGCTTTTCAGTTAATTCTGTAGTGTTTCTTTTCCGCATAACAGTTTCAGTGATAAATTTCATTCTCAGTACTTTTCCCTAAACAATAACGTATGCAACAATACCAATACACGAGTGTACAATATGGCCGACTTCTGTACGATATCATGTAACATGGCCAGCAGCCATTACCAATAATCTCAAATTCAGTTTATATTTTTAAATTAACAGACAGCCATTGTTGCTACGAGCGATTCATGCTCAACTACATTTTATTTTAAAATCAGTGTCAAAAATTTTCTTGAAACATATATCACGTGTGGCATGGTAATAACTAGAAAACAATACGCAAAAATGGAACAGCAAGGACGTACTATTCAGACGCAATCCGACTCGGACGTGAGACAAGTGTTAGAAAATGACTTTACGACAGCAACCGGTAGTGACGATTCATCAAACATTGACGCAAGTGTTGACGAAAATTTTGACAATAGGCCGTCCACTACAAAAATTTCAAAATCTCAATCAGAGCCCATGTTAATGCATGACGTCACGTCTAATGACGCGGCGGGGGCAGAGACCTTGCAAACGGTAAACATTGCCGACATGTTACAAATGCTAATGAAACAAAACGCCGAAAACATGGCAACCTTAAAGGCACAATTAGAGACACAAAATGAACAGTTAAAAACACAAAATGACGAAATCAAATCTGATCTCATAGCAATCAAGATAGGTAATGATACTTTATGTAAGCGTGTGGAACTTATAGACGCCACACTGACCAAACAGATGACCGAACTCAGTACTAAATTTTCCCAGCTCAATACGAGACAAGAAAAGACTACAACTGACGTAGCACTTTTACAGACACAAGTAAAAAACCTTAATGTCACGTGTGAAGTTCTTACTGGACAAATTCAAACATATCCTTCAGTACATGACAATCTTGAAAAACGAATTACTGACGTACAGAATAAATTTGACAATGTTGAACAACACCTGACTGACATCTTACAATCAGATGCCACAGCTCATTTTCAAAATATTAATAAAGAATTTCATGATTGGGTTGAGAACAAAGACAAACATTTTGATGGATGCTTACGTGAAAATTTACCAACAATTGTGCACGACTCCGTAGCGCGATACATTACTAATAACAAACAGCTGATCAGTGACGCAGTACAATCCGTCACTGCACCCATGAGACAATTCACCGATCAACTACAGTCTGAATGTAACGAAAATATCAGTCAAAATGTACAGTTCAGAAACCAATATACATTCGAGTATGATACACACATTCCGCACACGACAAATACACAAGAACAAAACACACCACGACTACAACACATACCACGATGTGGAAACACAAACACAAGCTATTATCATGGTAAACCACAGCAACATTATCGTAATTACTCGCCAGCTGAACATACCAGTAATTACAGTGGAATAAATCCATATCACAATGCGAAGGAAGATGAAAGCTTAATGAAACACAGGCAATATCAGATTTTTATCCCAGAAAAACGAACCATTCATCCGGTGATTTTTCTTAAATCTTTTAGTAACGCATTTCCACGCACTTGGAGTGACCGGAAAAAGATTTCATATATTGTCGGTTACATCCAAGGCGATGCAGCTGTCTGGGCATACAGTCAAGCTGACGTATGTACCACGTACAGTGAGTTTGAGCGTGCTTTTCTGAACAAATTCTGGTCGCAATCCGTCCAGGAGCGACTCAGAAGACAAATTTTAGAACCTGAAACTTTTAACAGTAAAAATGGTAACTTACGCAGATATTTTGAAAAATACTTGAACATGGGACATTTTTTAGACGAACCAGTCGCAACGCGTGATATACTCCGAGCGTTGAAGCCCAAATTGCCTTTCAACACTAAAGAAAAACTCCTACATATCCCGGATGACGATACAGATTATTTTTTAACAGCTTTAGATTCGGTTGACATGTTACTTGAAGATCAGCGCTTCGCGCGGCAAAACAGCAGCCACAATGTTTACACTAGTGGTATGCAAAACATGCAGGCTTGCCAACACAATTCTGGCGCGCTCACAGTTGGATACGCGGTACAACAAAAACAGCAAACTCACATGCCGTCTCAGTACGGAAATCAAAATCAACACGCGTATTCCAATGCAAACAATAGTTACAACAGTAATAACATTTCATGCGGCAATCCATACAAAAGGCACCGCGGTAATAACTACAACGGTAACAACGGATACAAAGGTAATAACAAAAACACAAACAGAAATAGAAATAATAATAACAACGAGCCAAGACAGCATCAAGGTTGGACTCGTAACGATCAGTACTTTCATTCAAACTCTGCTTTACCACAGCAGCCACCAGGACAAAATTGGAGCATACCTTACGACCGACAGGTAAGTTATAATGCGCAACAGCAACAACAACCGCAAAAGTTTGGAGATCATAATAGGCAATATCCGAATGTGAATATAATAGAAATGACACCTGATGCACAACCTCAATCTGTGTCAGTACCTAGTACAAATGATAATCCAACAAACTAGAAACAGTCACTACTTTGCCCCAGGTCGTGGCTGAAGAATTCTTGGGGGGCGACTTCAATGTTAATCAGTTATTTGACACCACACTTGAACAACAGAATAATGATATGCCGAGTAATTCTAAACAAAAACTACCTGTTTTATTTATAAGATACAACCACAATAACAATATATCAGATGAACTTTTACAAGACAGTACACAATGTCGTTTAAACACAAATGAAATTGTTTTAGCATCTACTACTGGTGTAGTAGGTGGGATTCCAACTACTATTTGTAACGTCTAGTAAGAAACAAAAACAATATATTATGTAGTAACGAGAAAATTATATGTATCATATTGTGTTATTGTATAAAATTATGTATTTTTTTATTATTTATTTCTGAAAACGTATGCGTCGGCGAGTAATGAAACCGCCACAGACGATAAATGTCGAACAAAGATTAAAATAAGTAACTAGTATATAATACGTGACGAATAGCAATTTCTTTGTCTTCTTCATCTGGGAGTCGAACGAGTAAGATATCCTGTGTCGTAGTAACGAACGCTAGTGTAGCATTCTTTTGTCGAGACTAAGCAATGTACGCCATTACGTGTGAATTCACAAAGGTCTGTAATCACTGAGATATTTAAAGGTTTTAATAGAGTTGTTTAAATGAAAACTTGTATTATTTATTGTTAAGCTTGATTGCATATTATCCCATCCTGTTGAGACATTTTTCAGTTATATAAATATTATCTGTGGTGCTGAGCTGCGTGGAGAACGAAGAGCCGCTGACGCGGCGTATTTAAACGACTTACAATATAGTCGAGCATACCGCAAGGAAGCGGTAAAATAATAGTAAAATAATATTATTTCTTTTAGCTCCCAGACTGGCAGTGAAGATCAGCAGATTTTATGATGTGTTGCAGATTGACGCGGGCTGCTGATAGGATATAATTTACAGTGCAAATAATTTAATGTACCTTCAGAATCTGATAGGAATCTTGCTGTGCTCCGTTCTGATCTGGCAAACTTTATAGTGACAACGTATTTTTTTAATGAGAGTCTCATGTTCTTGGGCTAGTCGTGGTATGAAATAGCATTTTAACGAGAAATAAAATCCACTGCGAACTTGTGTTTTTGAACGATCACACGGACTGTAACATCAGTGCTCATAACAAAGTAATTTCAACTTTTAATCACTATGAAGTAGGGAAGATATATTGATTCTTAGCATGAGTTGCAGTTACGAAAAATCGTTTCTTAAATTGTAGGCCAGATACAGAACAATAAGACTTCCATATATACATTTTATTCCGCTAAAGGGTAATGATGATAAAGAAAAGCAAAGCACAGCATTATTAACAGATATTTCGCGGCTCTTTTCGTATATGCGATAATCAAAAACGTGAAACTGTCGCCCAAAAACGCGGGGCCCGAATTTGCAGTGGCCACAAATATAAAATTTTATGTATTTTTCTTTCAGTGTTGATTGTTATGTATGTGTAGATATATATGTATTTAGTGATAAATGTATGTATGTATATCATGATCAATGCTATGTATTAATGAATGTGTAAACACTCTTTCATGACAAAACGTACTACTGCAAACGAGTCTGAGAAGACGATCCTGATAGTACTGAGAAGCTGTAACGACTACGTAATCCTGGGGCAGCCGAACCCCGAGATAAGATAAACTAAAGGTAAGACTACAGTGTAGTTGTCCTGTTTGTAGAAGTCGAGCTCCAGTGAAGTGATCTCATTTCGCTAGTGGTGTGCATATTGTGCGTAGTTTGATGTTAGTGTTTGTGACAGGACAAAGTTGATGGTAGATAGTAATTTTTAGTGTGCAGTTAGTGTAGATAAATTAACGTATTTTGTGTGCAAGGGGCAAAACTGTCAGACTTTGTGGTTTAGTAAGCAATTTATGAATATGGTTAAGTTGCGTAGTCAACGTCCGAGCAATATGGATACTGAGGAACAACAATTAGTTAGTGCAGGAAATGTGGAACCGGGTACCTCAAGTAGTACTAGTACTCTCTTTGAGGATATAACATGTGAGAATGTGGGGGCAGGGGCACAGGAAGTGGTGCCACCGCCCACTAGTCCTCAAGGGGATGTAGAGAAAGAAGTTGTACCACCACCAGAAAAGCAGGAACCAGAGAGTGGTAATCTGCCTGGTGGGTATTCGCTTCAGGCTATATTAGAGCGCGTGCTGAATTACCAGGCAGAATTTGCGCAACAGCAAGTCGAGCGAGACCGCCAGCAAGCTGAGCGAGATCGCCGGCACGCTGAGCGGGACCAGCAACTTGTGCAATCGTTAGAAAACATGAAAAAAGAGATTGCAGATATGAAACAGAATTATGAGTCCATACCTAAGGCCGTGCAGGAGCTGACTGAACAGGTCAACAACCTGCAAGTAGCAAACACTAACAGGGTAGACGAAATAGGTGTATTAGCCAATCGAGTAGAAAAGCTAGAAACAGATTCCACGCAGCTTGTAGAGCAGAAGTGGAATGAACAAGCAACTAAAATTGAAACAGAATTCAACTCATGGCTAGAAGTGAAGGAGTGTGAGATTGACAAGAACATTAATTCCAAAGTACAAGCAGCCATAGCAAATAGAGGATCCGAATCGTTCAGTACCGCAGTGAATAGTCAGGTACAGAACGACGTGCAAACCATCAAACAAATACTCAGTGAGGATATTCCGCAGTGGCAAATGAATATGAACAAACGGATATCCGACCTGGAGAAGGGTTTAGCACAAAGCAGAAAACATTTGGAACAGGAACATCTGTCGCCAACAGCCCATGGTTTTGGCAACGCACAAACTTATACGCGATACAACAATGGTGAATCTGTAGTCGATAATGCGAAGAGCTGTAGCTTCGGTTCGGAGCACACAGCATATGTTCAAGGAGCAAAACCATGTAGTTCAAAAATATTAGTGGAAGAAAGTTTAATCAAAAATAGACAATTTCAAACGTTTACTACTGAACGGAAATCAGTACACCCAGTAGTATTCATAAAAAGCTTTAAAATATCTTGCCCAGTGTGTGGAACGAAACACAGAAAATTCAATACGTAATGTCGTACATTCAAGGTGATGCAGCGTTGTGGGCTACAGAAGTAGCAGACAGCTGCATGACATATGAACAGTTCGAAAGGGCATTTCTATCGAAATATTGGTCGCCTTGTATACAAGAGCGGCTAAGAAAAGAAGTATATAATCCCGAACCGTACTCACCTCGTCTGGGGAATTTGAGACGGTATTTTGAAAAATATATAAACAAAACACGCTACTGGGACGAGCCTATATCACCAAGAGACATAATAAGACTACTAAAATCACATTTACCCATTCATATCAAAGAGAAATTAATACACGTACCAGAAAGCGATATGGAAAACTTCCTGTCTGTTCTAGATTCTATAGACTTGATACAGGAAGACGCAAAATCAGCGTGTGATCACTCGCGGAATAATGGGTCAGGATGTAAACATGACAGAAATAGTAGTGCACAAAACCACAACCATGGAAATGGTGGGGGTGGTAACAAGCGGCAAGAACATTCGCAAAATGGTAGTAATGGTAGAGGCCAGAACGGGTATGGACAAACAACTTATAACAAAAGGCGTCGATTTGACGACCGGTACGAATCCGGAATGTCAGGGACCAACCGCTGGAAAAATGCGCGAGGTCAGTGGCAGAGCAATTATAGTGATAGTAATCGAAATTGGCAGCAAAATCAGCGAAGAAGCCCAGAGCGACAGGGTAATGACCGGTTTGACAACAATAGACCACCGCCGCAAAACGCGCCTATTGCGCAGCCGTGGCGGCCGACAAATCAGAGTGTACATATAGTGGAGGTCGCGGGCAATAGCCTTCCAAGTACTTCACAAGTAACTAATTCAACAAACTAGAATCGGCCTCGATATGCTCTCCATCGATGGCCGAGGGATGGAGTGAGAGCAACACGAGTGATAATAATATACCTGGGATACGTATGCTGCGATACAACGATGGTGTCAGTATGGATAAAGATCTACTGAACGAACCACACGAATGTAAGAAAGATAATAACGAAAATGTGCAAGCTATTATCGAAGCGAAAATCAATGATGTTGCAGTGAATATAATCATCGACACAGGTGCCTCAGTAAGTGTAATGAGTATGGAGTTATTTAAGGCACTGGGAAAAGGACATAGCATTCCGACTTTCCCGGTTAATAATTGTAAGGTGTCTGGAGCCATTGGTGCACAGAGCCAATCAGTTAAGTACCAGGTGCAGGTGGAGATTTGTAAGGAGGGCGAAGCCATAGTGAGCTCGTTCCTCGTTGTTAAAGGATTGAAGGTGGCCTGCATTCTGGGAGTAGATTTTCTCCGTGAGAGGGACGCATTGATCGACCTCTCCTTGGGGAAATTAAGCATAGTTAATAGGGGTTGGAGGATTGAGTTATCTATGATGAAATCGAAGGAGGTACTTGTGCCGTGTTGTAATCGAATCAATATCAAGGGTAGGAACCCTTGGGTACTACACCTTGATGATTTGTCACATGCAGCAGACCTCTATTACCCGAATTTAGAGGATCGAAATTTTGAAACAAATGTTGAGGCATTTCAAACCAAAGTGCAGGAATCTGAAGGTTTAAGCGGTAAACAAAAGCAACAGTTGACGCAGCTGCTATCGGAATACACTATGGTATTTACCGACCGACCAGGAATAGTCAAAGGGTACCACTATCACATAGAGGTGATGCCCCACAAAACATACTGTCGAGCAACTTACCCTCTTGTAGCAGTGGCGAAAGCCAATGGAAAAATCAGGCTAGTGTTAGATGCGAGGGACATTAACAAAATTATCATACCTGTCCGGACTCGCCCTGAGAATTTAGATGAGCAGATACAAAAATTTCATGGAGCACAGTACTTGACCTCGGTCGATCTGAAAAGTTCATATTGGCAAATTCCCCTTACACCGGAATCCAGGAAGTACACAGCTTTCATATTCGGAGGGCGGAGTTACCAATTCAAGGTACTACCCTTCGGATTGAATGTGAGTGCTGGAGTGTTTATTACTGCACTAGACACGGTACTGGGTCCAGACTTATTAGAAAAAATCACTGTATAGGTTGATGATCTGGTAATCGCTACTGCTACTTGGGACGAACATATGGAATTGTTGCGTAGAGTACTAGAGAGATTTAAGCAAGCAGGTGTGACAGCAAACCTAGAAAAGTCAAAATTTGGACGAAATAAAATTAAATTTTTAGGCCATCTTATTACACCACTTGGTATACGCCCAGACAACAAAAAAAAACTAGAGGCGATCCGAGAATTTCCAAGCCCCCGCACTAAGAGGCAATTGAAAGCGTTCCTTGGGCTCACGTCTTTTTTCAGAAGGTTCGTGCCCAATCAGTTGTTAAATGACGCGTCGCTACTAAATCTGCTACGAAAAAGTGTGCAGTGGGTTTGGACTGACAAATGTCAACAAGCTTTTGAAGCGATTAAAACCGCCCTACTGAATGCAAATATTTTGCAGCACCCAGATCTGTCAAAAGATTTTTGTCTTGCGACGGATTCATGTTCCTATGGCCTGGGAGCGTGCTTATTTCAGTGGGAGGAAGGAAACGACCCGACAACAATAAAGATTATCGGCTTCGCCAGTAGGACTTTAACTAGCTGCGAGAGAGCCTACTCGGCAACCGAACTGGAAGCACTTGCAGTAGTCTGGGCTGTGAAAAAGTTTAATTATTATTTACAAGGGAAGGAGATTAAAGTGTATAGTGACCACCAGGCGTTAAGTTTTTTGATGTCATGCAAACTATTCCATACTAGACTGAGGAGATGGATGCTTGTCTTACAAGAATACCGGATAAAGATTATGTACATAAAAGGCCAAGATAACGTAATAGCGGATGCTCTGTCGCGACTGCCGGTAGGATTACCGGATTTAGCAGAAATGTTAGAGCAATCCGCGGAGTATAAAGTGCTGTTAGTGCGTGACAATACTTACATGAAGGATTTTTTATATATATGTAAAAACCTGTGCGAATTACAAAGGGCAGATCCGATGTGGAAAAAAATCATTAATAATATTGAAGAGGGTGTTAACAATAGAGATGAGCAAGGTTTTAAAATAGTGAACCATATTTTGTATCATAAACTTAATACGAAAGAAGACTGCTGGGCGGTATGTATACCTAACCAGTCGGTAAAAGTTACGATATGGCACACGCACTTGGCATGGGGCCATGCAGGGATTGGAAAGTGTGCAGAGATCATGGCGAGATACTGCTACTTTCCTCGTATGAAACCCCAGATTCAGGCAACAGTTAGAACTTGCGTGATATGTCAAAAGGCAAAACATTATAATAGATCCACTAAGTTTGAATTACATCCCATAGTTCCACTCAGGCCGCTTCAAATAGTATCTGTGGATGTAGCCGGTCCTTATCCCATGGCCAGAGGAGGTATGAAATGTATACTGGCCATGTACGATATTTTTTCCAAATACTTGGCAATTTATTGCATAAAATCAGCTACTGCCAAAACCATGGTCAGGCGGATCAGTCAAGAATACTTGCCCCAAGTGGGAAAACCCGAAGCCATAACGACTGATAATGCTTCTTATTTCACGGGTCGAACTTGGAAAAATTACCTACGGGAACAAAATATACAGCATATTCTGGTATCCCGGTTCCATCCCGAAGCCAGTCTAGTTGAAAGAATATTCAGAGAATTGAATAAGTTCCTTAGAATCTACATAGGGAACCGACATACAAAATGGCCAGGGCTAGTACCGAAATTTGTAGAAATACACAATTTAACACCCCATTCAAGTACAGGCTATCCACCGGTAGAGATATTGAAGGGATTTAATGAGACACCGAATGAATGGCTCACGCCTTTGCCGAGACTACCAGTCAAGGCAGAAACAAGGGAGGAAAAGATGAAAAAGATATGGAACAGATTAACCAGCTGTGCGGCAAAGAGGAAAAGGAAGTACGACCGAGGTGTAACTAACGAACAGAAATATAATGTAGGAGATCTAGTACTTATTCGTAACCACGCTAAATCCTCAGACACCTTAAAACAGAATAGTAAGTGGCAATTGCTATATTCAGGGCCTTTTGAAGTAATAAGCGTGCCACACGAATGCAGCTATTTGTTAGCACATCCCCATACGGGGAAGATCAAAGGATTGTATCCACGTAAAGATGTGAAGTTATTTATTCAGTGACATATCACATATAAAGAGTAATAGTTGTAAGAAGATTTTAATTGTGTTTTAGAATATAAGTATGTTAGTATTAAGAAAGAAATTTGTGTGTAATGAAACTTGGAGGAAGTGGATTCAGAAAGTAGGCAATAGCTTACACAGGAAAGATTTTGTTTACAGACAATTAGAGCCATTTAAAAATTATAGGCTCATTAAGCAACGAACAATCTTCTTGTTGATAAAGTGAGGATTAATTTCTTGAATCATTATACAAAGGATTAATTTCTTGAACCATTTTCTATGTGTAGTATGTAAGTGCAATTAATGATGCAATCTAATATAGTAAGGTAACTGTTGTAATTGTATTAGGATAAGGAACCCTGAGAGAGAGAGTCTTGACGAGCCAAACATGGACTCTGTAATATGCAACAATTATGTGATGTTTGCTGCCAGTAGTGATATGAGAACGACACTGGAGCATAAGCTAATCAAAAAACAAGCCCGTTCCGTGGAAAATCCGCTTTGTATATAACAATGCTTCAATTGAAGCCTGTGTACTTGGTACACGCCCTTGAATATTCATTACGCGATACGCGAATTAAGTCAACCAATGTGGAACCTACACTGTAGTCATATAGGAAAAATCATTAAAAATAATGCTAGTGCTAAATGAAGTATTTATTGATCAATATGCCCAAGTCAAGCTGTCATGCACATGGTAAAATCTGTTTGATAGATGGGTGATAACCAGGCAAGCTACACTGATAAGAAAATTAAAAAATTTCACAAAAGGGCTATATACGCCTAGTAACAATATGAAAAGTGTGTTGTGATAAGGTAAAAACAAATAGACGCCATGTAGATGAGAGTGAGTATGCGAAGAACAGTTAAAAGGTATTAAAAAATAAACTGTGTGCATAAACAATGGAGGAAAGGACGGAATATTGTGTGTAGCAGGGACAGAAAATGACTGTTGTATCTGCACCAATATATACGTCGATAAGTCTAGTGTTGAGTGACAGACTGTTCTAGTGCAGTGCTCAACGAACAATAGACAGTGTATAAAAACAGTAGTTATTGATCCGTTCGGAGTCGAGTTAAACGAACCTCGCTCGACGGGGACATGTAGTATGTGTGTTACGAAACATTTTCACGTGTTGAAAGACGCTCTGGCAGTGTACCAACCGTGGAGTGAGTGAAAATGTGTAGTACAATGTGCGTGTGACGAACCTTGAATACCAGTGTCACAATGCCACAAGAAACCTGTTATCACGCCAAACCATCCTGTGCATACCAGCGAAGCGACGGCTTACTGAACAATAATCGCTTTTAACAAGTTGCATCTTCTTCCACAGCTAGTAATCTGTGTCCTTAAAGGCAGTACACCGTTGTGGAATGTTTGTTTCATGCGCTACAACGGGGAGCCATGTGGAGAAGCCGAGACGAGTGCCGTGCCGCCAGCCAGCCGGTCGCGGTAAACCACTGCCACTCACCGACGTCGGCGAATGGTTCGCCGCGGTTCGCGACTGCTTGGGCGCCACGTCAGCACGACGTCGCTGTTACTGAGAGCAGGTCGTCGAACCCAGCGGCCGTCGGCACGCGGCGTTCCAGACGACGCGACTCAACAATTGCTTCGCGCCGCCAGCTCCGTACAACATTGTTGTCATTCAAATGAACTACCAAATATGTGTTTAATGCACTAACATGAATAGGGTTTAGTGGACACGAAATGACGTGACAAACATTTGTTTTTTTTTCTTGAGTTATTCAATACGGACCCAAAGCATTCATTGGTTCAGTGATATATAGATATAATATGTTTTCGTCATGTTAATGAAGTATACTCGCATGAATGCTAGACATTTTAAACCAATTGTCGCGAGTAAATGCAAGGACGATTCATGATACTACTGTAAAAATGTGTAATAAGTGACTTTCATTACAATCCAAAACACAAATATTATATGGGTAACAAAGAGACTAAAGGTTTAACATGCTCTCACAAATAGCCTTTGTTATATGTGAACATTGGATAGAATCTGAACTTTTTGTGATCAAACTGGGTATTAAAACAAACCAGACGAGATGACCATGGCTCCGGCGCAGTTTTCCCAGGTTTTCTGATCGCACGTAGCCCGAATGGGGGAGCCAAATAAATGTAATGACCCTGGGACTAGGTTTATGGTCACCTCGCAAAGTGTAAGAACAGTATAAAAAGTGTAATTAAACCTACAGTGTAAAAGAACTAAGAAGTTTAGAGTGAATGTTCTAACCAAGGTAACAGACAATAACCAAACAGACGTTAGTGGCAGCATATTGCCGAACATTCTTAACGTTAGTCAATTGCTGCCAGGGGGCATTGTAACGTCTAGTAAGAAACAAAAACAACATATTATGTAGTAACGAGAAAATTATATGTATCATATTGTGTTATTGTATAAAATTATGTATTTTTTTTATTATTTATTTCTGAAAACGTATGCGTCGGCGAGTAATGAAACCGCCACAGACGATAAATGTCGAACAAAGATTAAAATAAGTAACTAGTATATAATACGTGACGAATAGCAATTTCATTGTCTTCTTCATCTGGGAGTCGAACGAGTAAGATATCCTGTGTCGTAGTAGCGAACGCTAGTGTAGCATTCTTTTGTCGAGACTAAGCAATGTACGCCATTACGTGTGAATTCACAAAGGTCTGTAATCACTGAGATATTTAAAGGTTTTAATAGAGTTGTTTAAATGAAAACTTGTATTATTTATTGTTAAGCTTGCTTGCATATTATCCCATCCTGTTGAGACATTTTTCAGTTATATAAATATTATCTGTGGTGCTGAGCTGCGTGGAGAACGAAGAGCCGCTGACGCGGCGTATTTAAACGACTTACAATATAGTCGAGCATACCGCAAGGAAGCGGTAAAATAATAGTAAAATAATATTATTTCTTTTAGCTCCCAGACTGGCAGTGAAGATCAGCAGATTTTATGATGTGTTGCAGATTGACGCGGGCTGCTGATAGGATATAATTTACAGTGCAAATAATCTAATGTACCTTCAGAATCTGATAGGAATCTTGCTGTGCTCCGTTCTGATCTGGCAAACTTTATAGTGACAACGTATTTTTTTAATGAGAGTCTCATGTTCTTGGGCTAGTCGTGGTATGAAATAGCATTTTAACGAGAAATAAAATCCACTGCGAACTTGTGTTTTTGAACGATCACACGGACTGTAACATCAGTGCTCATAACAAAGTAATTTCAACTTTTAATCACTATGAAGTAGGGAAGATATATTGATTCTTAGCATGAGTTGCAGTTACGAAAAATCGTTTCTTAAATTGTAGGCCAGATACAGAACAATAAGACTTCCATATATACATTTTATTCCGCTAAAGGGTAATGATGATAAAGAAAAGCAAAGCACAGCATTATTAACAGATATTTCGCGGCTCTTTTCGTATATGCGATAATAAAAAACGTGAAATATTATCCTAGATACAGGTGCAGCTGCGAGCGTTTTGTCTTTTAATTTCTATATAAAGATGTGTGAACTGGAACCTGTGCCTGAGTTTCCTGCCCAAAACTGTAAAATAACTACTGCACTAGGTAATAAGTCATGTAGGGTTACGAAGCAAGTTTTTGTAAACGTTAAAATAGGTAATGGAACCGTACAATGGCCATTCCTGGTTGTACAAAACCTTGTGACAAATTGCATATTAGGAATAGATATTATGATCGAGAAGGACTGCATTATAGACTTCTCCAAAGGTAAATGTATTTTAAATGATAAAAGCAGTGTAATTATTATTGATTTGGACAGGAGAACTCTAAAGCATGACAAACACTGTACAGGGTACAAGGTTCAGTTAGTACTTGACAATGACATTCAAGACATGCAAACACACTCATCTGACACAGAGCTAATGGACTTGAAAACATTGCTTGATCATAAGATAAGTGAAGCTACAGCTCTCAGTGTACAAGAACGTATAAAACTACAGGAAGTGTTATCCAAATATTTACAAGTTTTTACCAAACGATTAGGTGTTATCAACACGTATGTGTACAAGATTGAAGTTAAGCCTCACAAGATCTTCTACCATAAGACATATAACGTACCGTTATCTCAACGACCTGCTGTGTGGCAAGAATTAGAACAAATGTTAGACTGGAAGGTCATTGAACCATCCACCTCACCTTATTGTAGTCCTCTACTTGTTGTCAAAAAATCAAAACCTCAGAATTTATCCACAAAAACAGATTTACATTCTATTTTACCCAGTAAACCCCTGGAAATTCTGTGTACTGACATCAGTGGACCGCATCCAGCAAGCTCTGGAGGCGTCAAATATATCTTAGCTTTTTACGATATATTTTCTAAACATGTAAAACTTTATGCTTTAAAATCCGCCACTGCAAATGCTATAATACGAAGATTCTCAAGTGATTACCTGACGCACGTGGGAAAACCTAAAGCAATTTTATCAGATAATGCAGCATACTACTCTGGGTACAAATGGAGAAATTTCTTGAAGGACAATAACATCAAAAGTATATTTATTTCGAGGTTTAGTCCACAATGTAACGCGACTGAGAGACTTTTCCGAGAATTAAATCGATTCATGAGGACCTATATTTCATCAAAACATACTAATTGGGTGTCCTACCTAAGTCTTTTCGAAGACGTACACAATAACTTAAATATTTACGATACGAATTACACACCTAACGAGATCATGTTCAATTGCAAACAGAACGATCAGTGGATAGAACCATTACCTAAGTTGTCAGACAAGGAAATCACACCTGAACAGAAAATAAAAGAAGTATTGACTACATTGACACATCACGCACAAATACGAAACAAACATCACAGAAACATAATAAAAAGAAAACAAAAATTCGAGGTAGGAATGCTTGTACTACTTCGTACTCATCATAAATCTGTAGCACTCAAACGAGGCAACGCTAAGTGGCGTCTGCTATATGAAGGACCTTATATAATTGTTAACATACCGCATCCTGGTGCGTATCTGTTACAACATCCTAGAACTAACAAAATTATTGAGCTATACGCACACCGAGATCTTAGAGCATTTCATGCTGAATAATGTCAAAGTCATACCCATCAAAATGTTGCTAAGCAACTCGGAAAACTCTGTTGTTACAACACAGATAATAAGTAGTATAGAAATTTTCATTTCAGCGGTTCCAGTGACGCAGTTGAAGACAGAAGAACTCTTCTTTCAGCGCGCGCCTCCACCTGAAAGACAGAATATTAAAGTAAAATTTATGATTACGTAGCAGTAGATGACATATTAATTTTTCACGGAACATTTGTTACTGAAGGTACCACTGACTTGGTGTGACACCTGACGAACTGACAGACGTCATCTGTGAAGCGATCTTTTACTTTGAGAAATAGATTAGACGCACATCTCTCAACACGAAAAGCATCTATCAGTAGTCAAGGCCACACAGACACTCTACACACACGCACAAAACGCGAGGAATCGAACATTTTCTCTCTCTTACTATTTTGAATATTTATTGAGTAGTGAAAACGCCTGGTCTTGCCCACTGATGTAATGAATGTTGTGTCTAACCTATCTTAATTTCAGATGACATCACAAAAAACATCGATAATATCCCAGCAAAACCGCTAAGGAGGATGTAAATATCTGCAATTCATGTAATCAAATGAGACACAATGTAATAACCTATAGCGATGTAATGATGATGTAAACATGTTTATGTGCAACTATATTATGTTTATGCTAAGAAAATATGTGACGTGTGTATGTATAATTACTTATTTTTTTAACTGATGTATAGTGTAACTGTTACTATGTAAAAATTTGAACAAAACGAGTGCCAAAAAGACATTGCATAGTGAACCACTGTTCACGGACATTAACAAACATTACTAACTCTGCAACTACGCGGAAACCTATGTGAAAGAAACTGTTAATGCCATTCATTATGCAGCGTATCTATGTGAACGCGATGAACGATTTCCTTGATTAATAACTACGAACATTTAGGTGAGCTATATTCAGCAAAAAACTGAAAATGTGAAGTGCATAATTCGTGCATCGTCTAGTGACATTACTACAGTACCCAACTTCAAGATGTTAACTGGATTAAATGGACACAAAGTGCCTGTCCAGAAAACAACACGACGGGTGGAAGAATTTTGGTTGGAACTTCAGGGAACGAAATGTTCTCGAAATGTGACGGACACTCTTACCTGGACTGTCCAAGGATCGACGCCAGCTATGTGCCGTCCGAGGTTCTGCAACCAAGCTTCCACGGAATGTAAAAAACGAACTGCACGTGGACCAATTACTCGACGGGTCACGTCTG